>NC_057824.1:0-4800000 GCF_910594005.1 Cervus elaphus | reverse complement strand
CCGGAGGCCTCACATCCTTTGAAAACTCCAGAGGTAGGCGGAGATCAGTGCCTCCAAAGGAGACGATGCCTGACTCCTCGTGAAACTTGATAGGAGTCCCAGGATTCCTGTGGCACGTGGAAAGGGACACTTGGTCTCCCGCCTCAGCTGGAGAGGCGTCCCAATTGCCCTGCCAAGCCTCGAGGAGAATCCCGAGTTGTCCCTCGCAACTAGGCAGGAGTCCTGACGTCGCTGAACAAACACGTGGGTGGAAGGGCCATCCCCGTCGTAACTCGAGAATATACCCCAGGTTCCCGCCGCAACTCGAGAAAAACCATGAGACTTCCCCCTCGCCGCGAGATGAGGCCCGATTCCCCTGCACTGCGTGCAGAGCAATTCCGTGTTGCACATCACACATGAAAGGAGCCTTGATTTCCTTGATGGCACTCCAGAGAAACACCAAGAACACTGTTTCAAGGCTAGAGGGATCCTGAGGTCACTCTAGCAACACGAAAGAGCTCCGTGGACCACAAATCAACTCGAGATGAGAGGTTAGTCCCTGGCTTCGACTCCAGAGGAATACCACCTTACCACAAGCACCTCAAGAGGAGGCTTCTCTCAGCTCTATGTATGTGAGAGGGACCCTGAGTTTGCGGCCTCAAGTGGAATGGACACCGCGATTCCCTGACGCGAAATAAGGCCGGATATCCCTGCAGTGACTTGAATGCAGGCTCGTCTTGCATCTCCCAAGACGAAAGGATGTCTGAATCCCCTGTGGAGACCACAGAGAATGACCTAGTTCCCCACCTCATCGCGACCGGAGGCCTCACATCCTTTGAAAACTCCAGAGGTACGCGGAGATCAGTGCCTCCAAAGGAGACGATGCCTGACTCCTCGTGAAACTTGATAGGAGTCCCAGGATTCCTGTGGCACGTGGAAAGGGACCCTGGGTCTCCCACCTCAGCTGGAGAGGCGTCCCAATTGCCCTGCCAAGCCTCGAGGAGAATCCCGAGTTGTCCCTCGCAACTAGGCAGGAGTCCTGGCGTCGCTAAACAAACACGTGGGTGGAAGGGCCATCCCCGTCGTAACTCGAGAATATACCCCAGGTTCCCGCCGCAACTCGAGAAAAACCATGAGACTTCCCCCTCGCCGCGAGATGAGGCCTGATTCCCCTGCACTGCGTGCAGAGCAATTCCGTGTTGCACATCACACATGAAAGGAGCCTTGATTTCCTTGATGGCACTCCAGAGAAAACCCAAGAACACTGTTTCAAGGCTACAGGGATCCTGAGGTCACTGTAGCAACACGAAAGAGCTCCGTGGACCAAAAATCAACTCGAGATGAGAGGTTAGTCCCTGGCTTCGACTCCAGAGGAATACCACCTTACCACAAGCACCTCAAGAGGAGGCTTCTCTCAGCTCTAGGTATGTGAGAGGGACCCTGAGTTTGCGGCCTCAAGTGGAATGGAGACCGCGATGCCCTGACGCGAAATAAGGCCGGATATCCCTGCAGTGACTTGAATGCAGGCTCGTCTTGCATCTCCCAAGACGAAAGGATGTCTGAATCCCCTGTGGAGACCACAGAGAATGACCTAGTTCCCCACCTCATCGCGACCGGAGGCCTCACATCCTTTGAAAACTCCAGAGGTACGCGGAGATCAGTGCCTCCAAAGGAGACGATGCCTGACTCCTCGTGAAACTTGATAGGAGTCCCAGGATTCCTGTGGCACGTGGAAAGGGACCCTTGGTCTCCCGCCTCAGCTGGAGATGCGTCCCAATTGCCCTGCCAAGCCTCGAGGAGAATCCCGAGTTGTCCCTCGCAACTAGGCAGGAGTCCTGACGTCGCTGAACAAACACGTGGGTGGAAGGGCCATCCCCGTCGTAACTCGAGAATATACCCCAGGTTCCCGCCGCAACTCGAGAAAAACCATGAGACTTCCCCCTCGCCGCGAGATGAGGCCCGATTCCCCTGCACTGCGTGCAGAGCAATTCCGTGTTGCACATCACACATGAAAGGAGCCTTGATTTCCTTGATGGCACTCCAGAGAAAACCCAAGAACACTGTTTCAAGGCTGGAGGGATCCTGAGGTCCCTGTAGCAGCACGAAAGAGCTCCGTGGACCATGAATCAACTCGAGATGAGAGGTTAGTCCCTGCCTTCGACTCCAGAGGAATACCACCTTACCACAAGCACCTCAAGAGGAGGCTTCTCTCAGCTCTAGGTATGTGAGAGGGACCCTGAGTTTGCGACCTCAAGTGGAATGGAGACCGCGATTCCCTGACTCGAAATAAGGCCGGATATCCCTGCAGTGACTTGAATGCAGGCTCGTCTTGCATCTCCCAAGACGAAAGGATGTCTGAATCCCCTGTGGAGACCACTGAGAAAGACCTAGTTCTCCACCTCATCGCGACCGGAGGCCTCACATCCTTTGAAAACTCCAGAGGTATGCGGAGATCAGTGCCTCCAAAGGAGACGATGCCTGACTCCTCGTGAAACTTGATAGGAGTCCCAGGATTCCTGTGGCACATGGAAAGGGACCCTTGGTCTCCCGCCTCAGCTGGAGAGGCGTCCCAATTGCCCTGCCAAGCCTCGAGGAGAATCCCGAGTTGTCCCTCGCAACTAGGCAGGAGTCCTGGCGTCGCTAAACAAACACGTGGGTGGAAGGGCCATCCCAGTCGTAACTCGAGAATATACCCCAGGTTCCCGCCGCAACTCGAGAAAAACCATGAGACTTCCCCCTCGCCGCGAGATGAGGCCTGATTCCCCTGCACTGCGTGCAGAGCAATTCCGTGTTGCACATCACACATGAAAGGAGCCTTGATTTCCTTGATGGCACTCCAGAGAAAACCCAAGAACACTGTTTCAAGGCTAGAGGGATCCTGAGGTCACTGTAGCAACACGAAAGAGCTCCGTGGACCAAAAATCAACTCGAGATGAGAGGTTAGTCCCTGGCTTCGACTCCAGAGGAATACCACCTTACCACAAGCACCTCAAGAGGAGGCTTCTCTCAGCTGTATGTATGTGAGAGGGACCCTGAGTTTGCGGCCTCAAGTGGAATGGAGACCGCGATGCCCTGACTCGAAATAAGGCCGGATATCCCTGCAGTGACTTGAATGCAGGCTCGTCTTGCATCTCCCAAGACGAAAGGATGTCTGAATCCCCTGTGGAGACCACAGAGAAAGACCTAGTTCCCCACCTCATCGCGACCGGAGGCCTCACATCCTTTGAAAACTCCAGAGGTACGCGGAGATCAGTGCCTCCAAAGGAGACGATGCCTGACTCCTCGTGAAACTTGATAGGAGTCCCAGGATTCCTGTGGCACGTGGAAAGGGACCCTTGGTCTCCCGCCTCAGCTGGAGAGGCGTCCCAATTGCCCTGCCAAGCCTCGAGGAGAATCCCGAGATGTCCCTCGCAACTAGGCAGGAGTCCTGACGTCGCTGAACAAACACGTGGGTGGAAGGGCCATCCCCGTCGTAACTCGAGAATATACCCCAGGTTCCCGCCGCAACTCGAGAAAAACCATGAGACTTCCCCCTCGCCGCGAGATGAGGCCCGATTCCCCTGCACTGCGTGCAGAGCAATTCCGTGTTGCACATCACACATGAAAGGAGCCTTGATTTCCTTGATGGCACTCCAGAGAAAACCCAAGAACACTGTTTCAAGGCTGGAGGGATCCTGAGGTCCCTGTAGCAGCACGAAAGAGCTCCGTGGACCATGAATCAACTCGAGATGAGAGGTTAGTCCCTGCCTTCGACTCCAGAGGAATACCACCTTACCACAAGCACCTCAAGAGGAGGCTTCTCTCAGCTCTAGGTATGTGAGAGGGACCCTGAGTTTGCGGCCTCAAGTGGAATGGAGACCGCGATGCCCTGACTCGAAATAAGGCCGGATATCCCTGCAGTGACTTGAATGCAGGCTCGTCTTGCATCTCCCAAGACGAAAGGATGTCTGAATCCCCTGTGGAGACCACAGAGAAAGACCTTGTTCCCCACCTCATCGCGACCGGAGGCCTCACATCCTTTGAAAACTCCAGAGGTACGCGGAGATCAGTGCCTCCAAAGGAGACGATGCCTGACTCCTCGTGAAACTTGATAGGAGTCCCAGGATTCCTGTGGCACGTGGAAAGGGACCCTGGGTCTCCCGCCTCAGCAGGAGAGGCGTCGCAATTGCCCTGCCAAGCCTCGAGGAGAATCCCGAGTTGTCCCTCGCAAATAGGCAGGAGTCCTGACGTCGCTGAACAAACACGTGGGTGGAAGGGCCATCCCCGTCGTAACTCGAGAATATACCCCAGGTTCCCGCCGCAACTCGAGAAAAACCATGAGACTTCCCCCTCGCCGCGAGATGAGGCCCGATTCCCCTGCACTGCGTGCAGAGCAATTCCGTGTTGCACATCACACATGAAAGGAGCCTTGATTTCCTTGATGGCACTCCAGAGAAAACCCAAGAATACTGTTTCAAGGCTGGAGGGATCCTGAGGTCCCTGTAGCAGCACGAAAGAGCTCCATGGACCATGAATCAACTCGAGATGAGAGGTTAGTCCCTGCCTTCGACTCCAGAGGAATACCACCTTACCACAAGCACCTCAAGAGGAGGCTTCTCTCAGCTCTAGGTATGTGAGAGGGACCCTGAGTTTGCGGCCTCAAGTGGAATGGAGACCGCGATGCCCTGACGCGAAATAAGGCCGGATATCCCTGCAGTGACTTGAATGCAGGCTCGTCTTGCATCTCCCAAGACGAAAGGATGTCTGGATCCCCTGTGGAGACCACAGAGAAAGACCTAGTTCCCCACCTCATCGCGACCGGAGGCCTCACATCCTTTGAAAACTCCAGAGGTACGCGGAGATCAGTGCCTCCAAAGGAGACGATGCCTGTCTCCTCGTGAAACTTGATAGGAGTCCAGGATTCCTGTGGCACATGGAAAGGGACCCTTGGTCTCCCGCCTCAGCTGGAGAGGCGTCCCAATTGCCCTGCCAAGCCTCGAGGAGAATCCCGAGTTGTCCCTCGCAACTAGGCAGGAGTCCTGACGTCGCTGAACAAACACGTGGTTGGAAGTGCCATCCCAGTCGTAACTCGAGAATATTCCCCAGGGTCCCGCCGCAACTCGAGAAAAACCATGAGACTTCCCCCTCGCCGCGAGATGAGGCCCGATTTCCCTGCACTGCGTGCAGAGCAATTCCGTGTTGCACATCACACATGAAAGGAGCCTTGATTTCCTTGATGGCACTCCAGAGAAACCCCAAGAACACTGTTTCAAGGCTAGAGGGATCCTGAGGTCACTCTAGCAACACGAAAGAGCTCCGTGGACCACAAATCAACTCGAGATGAGAGGTTAGTCCCTGGCTTCAACTCCAGAGGAATACCACCTTACCACAAGCACCTCAACAGGAGGCTTCTCTCAGCTCTAGCTATGTGAGAGGGACCCTGAGTTTGCGGCCTCAAGTGGAATGGACTCCGCGATGCCCTGGCTCGAAATAAGGTTGGATATCCCTGCAGTGACTTGAATGCAGGCTCGTCTTGCATCTCCCAAGACGAAAGGATGTCTGAATCCCCTGTGGAGACCACAGAGAATGACCTAGTTCCCCACCTCATCGCGACCGTAGCCCTCACATCCTTTGAAAACTCCAGAGGTACGCGGAGATCAGTGCCTCCAAAGGAGACGATGCCTGACTCCTCGTGAAACTTGATAGGAGTCCCAGGATTCCTGTGGCTCGTGGAAAGGGACCCTTGGTCTCCCACCTCAGCTGGAGAGGCGTCCCAATTGCCCTGCCAAGCCTCGAGGAGAATCCCGAGTTGTCCCTCGCAGCTAGGCAGGAGTCCTGGCGTCGCTAAACAAACACGTGGGTGGAAGGGCCATCCCCGTCGTAACTCGAGAATATACCCCAGGTTCCCGCGGCAACTCGAGAAAAACCATGAGACTTCCCCCTCGCCGCGAGATGAGGCCTGATTCCCCTGCACTGCGTGCAGAGCAATTCCGTGTTGCACATCACACATGAAAGGAGCCTTGATTTCCTTGATGGCACTCCAGAGAAAACCCAAGAACACTGTTTCAAGGCTAGAGGGATCCTGAGGTCACTGTAGCAACACGAAAGAGCTCCGTGGACCAAAAATCAACTCGAGATGAGAGGTTAGTCGCTGGCTTCGACTCCAGAGGAATACCACCTTACCACAAGCACCTCAAGAGGAGGCTTCTCTCAGCTGTATGTATGTGAGAGGGACCCTGAGTTTGCGGCCTCAAGTGGAATGGAGACCGCGATGCCCTGACGCGAAATAAGGCCGGATATCCCTGCAGTGACTTGAATGCAGGCTCGTCTTGCATCTCCCAAGACGAAAGGATGTCTGAATCCCCTGTGGAGACCACAGAGAATGACCTAGTTCCCCACTTCATCGCGACCGGAGGCCTCACATCCTTTGAAAACTCCAGAGGTACGCGGAGATCAGTGCCTCCAAAGGAGACGATGCCTGACTCCTCGTGAAACTTGATAGGAGTCCCAGGATTCCTGTGGCACGTGGAAAGGGACCCTTGGTCTCCCGCCTCAGCTGGAGAGGCATCCCAATTGCCCTGCCAAGCCTCGAGGAAAATCCCGAGTTGTCCCTCGCAACTAGGCAGGAGTCCTGACGTCGCTGAACAAACACGTGGGTGGAAGGGCCATCCCCGTCGTAACTCGAGAATATACCCCAGGTTCCCGCCGCAACTCGAGAAAAACCATGAGACTTCCCCCTCGCCGCGAGATGAGGCCCGATTCCCCTGCACTGCGTGCAGAGCAATTCCGTGTTGCACATCACACATGAAAGGAGCCTTGATTTCCTTGATGGCACTCCAGAGAAAACCCAAGAACACTGTTTCAAGGCTGGAGGGATCCTGAGGTCCCTGTAGCAGCACGAAAGAGCTCCGTGGACCATGAATCAACTCGAGATGAGAGGTTAGTCCCTGGCTTCGACTCCAGAGGAATACCACCTTACCACAAGCACCTCAAGAGGAGGCTTCTCTCAGCTCTAGGTATGTGAGAGGGACCCTGAGTTTGCGGCCTCAAGTGGAATGGAGACCGCGATTCCCTGACTCGAAATAAGGCCGGATATCCCTGCAGTGACTTGAATGCAGGCTCGTCTTGCATCTCCCAAGACGAAAGGATGTCTGAATCCCCTGTGGAGACCACTGAGAAAGACCTAGTTCTCCACCTCATCGCGACCGGAGGCCTCACATCCTTTGAAAACTCCAGAGGTACGCGGAGATCAGTGCCTCCAAAGGAGACGATGCCTGACTCCTCGTGAAACTTGATAGGAGTCCCAGGATTCCTGTGGCACATGGAAAGGGACCCTTGGTCTCCCGCCTCAGCTGGAGAGGCGTCCCAATTGCCCTGCCAAGCCTCGAGGAGAATCCCGAGTTGTCCCTCGCAACTAGGCAGGAGTCCTGGCGTCGCTAAACAAACACGTGGGTGGAAGGGCCATCCCGGTCGTAACTCGAGAATATACCCCAGGTTCCCGCCGCAACTCGAGAAAAACCATGAGACTTCCCCCTCGCCGCGAGATGAGGCCTGATTCCCCTGCACTGCGTGCAGAGCAATTCCGTGTTGCACATCACACATGAAAGGAGCCTTGATTTCCTTGATGGCACTCCAGAGAAAACCCAAGAACACTGTTTCAAGGCTAGAGGGATCCTGAGGTCACTGTAGCAACACGAAAGAGCTCCGTGGACCAAAAATCAACTCGAGATGAGAGGTTAGTCCCTGGCTTCGACTCCAGAGGAATACCACCTTACCACAAGCACCTCAAGAGGAGGCTTCTCTCAGCTGTATGTATGTGAGAGGGACCCTGAGTTTGCGGCCTCAAGTGGAATGGAGACCGCGATGCCCTGACGCGAAATAAGGCCGGATATCCCTGCAGTGACTTGAATGCAGGCTCGTCTTGCATCTCCCAAGACGAAAGGATGTCTGAATCCCCTGTGGAGACCACAGAGAATGACCTAGTTCCCCACCTCATCGCGACCGGAGGCCTCACATCCTTTGAAAACTCCAGAGGTACGCGGAGATCAGTGCCTCCAAAGGAGACGATGCCTGACTCCTCGTGAAACTTGATAGGAGTCCCAGGATTCCGGTGGCACGTGGAAAGGGACCCTGGGTCTCCCGCCTCAGCAGGAGAGGCGTCCCAATTGCCCTGCCAAGCCTCGAGGAGAATCCCGAGTTGTCCCTCGCAAATAGGCAGGAGTCCTGACGTCGCTGAACAAACACGTGGGTGGAAGGGCCATCCCCGTCGTAACTCGAGAATATACCCCAGGTTCCCGCCGCAACTCGAGAAAAACCATGAGACTTCCCCCTCGCCGCGAGATGAGGCCCGATTCCCCTGCACTGCGTGCAGAGCAATTCCGTGTTGCACATCACACATGAAAGGAGCCTTGATTTCCTTGATGGCACTCCAGAGAAAACCCAAGAATACTGTTTCAAGGCTGGAGGGATCCTGAGGTCCCTGTAGCAGCACGAAAGAGCTCCATGGACCATGAATCAACTCGAGATGAGAGGTTAGTCCCTGCCTTCGACTCCAGAGGAATACCACCTTACCATAAGCACCTCAAGAGGAGGCTTCTCTCAGCTCTAGGTATGTGAGAGGGACCCTGAGTTTGCGGCCACAAGTGGAATGGAGACCGCGATGCCCTGACTCGAAATAAGGCCGGATATCCCTGCAGTGACTTGAATGCAGGCTCGTCTTGCATCTCCCAAGACGAAAGGATGTCTGAATCCCCTGTGGAGACCACAGAGAAAGACCTAGTTCCCCACCTCATCGCGACCGGAGGCCTCACATCCTTTGAAAACTCCAGACGTACGCGGAGATCAGTGCCTCCAAAGGAGACGATGCCTGTCTCCTCGTGAAACTTGATAGGAGTCCCAGGATTCCTGTGGCACATGGAAAGGGACCCTTGGTCTCCCGCCTCAGCTGGAGAGGCGTCCCAATTGCCCTTCCAAGCCTCGAGGAGAATCCCGAGTTGTCCCTCGCAACTAGGCAGGAGTCCTGACGTCGCTGAACAAACACGTGGTTGGAAGGGCCATCCCAGTCGTAACTCGAGAATATTCCCCAGGTTCCCGCCGCAACTCGAGAAAAACCATGAGACTTCCCCCTCGCCGCGAGATGAGGCCCGATTCCCCTGCACTGCGTGCAGAGCAATTCCGTGTTGCACATCACACATGAAAGGAGCCTTGATTTCCTTGATGGCACTCCAGAGAAACCCCAAGAACACTGTTTTAAGGCTAGAGGGATCCTGAGGTCACTCTAGCAACACGAAAGAGCTCCGTGGACCACAAATCAACTCGAGATGAGAGGTTAGTCCCTGGCTTCGACTCCAGAGGAATACCACCTTACCACAAGCACCTCAAGAGGAGGCTTCTCTCAGCTCTAGGTATGTGAGAGGGACCCTGAGTTTGCGGCCTCAAGTGGAATGGACACCGCGATTCCCTGTCGCGAAATAAGGCCGGATATCCCTGCAGTGACTTGAATGCAGGCTCGTCTTGCATCTCCCAAGACGAAAGGATGTCTGAATCCCCTGTGGAGACCACAGAGAATGACCTAGTTGCCCACCTCATCGCGACCGGAGGCCTCACATCCTTTGAAAACTCCAGAGGTAGGCGGAGATCAGTGCCTCCAAAGGAGACGATGCCTGACTCCTCGTGAAACTTGATAGGAGTCCCAGGATTCCTGTGGCACGTGGAAAGGGACACTTGGTCTCCCGCCTCAGCTGGAGAGGCGTCCCAATTGCCCTGCCAAGCCTCGAGGAGAATCCCGAGTTGTCCCTCGCAACTAGGCAGGAGTCCTGACGTCGCTGAACAAACACGTGGGTGGAAGGGCCATCCCCGTCGTAACTCGAGAATATACCCCAGGTTCCCGCCGCAACTCGAGAAAAACCATGAGACTTCCCCCTCGCCGCGAGATGAGGCCCGATTCCCCTGCACTGCGTGCAGAGCAATTCCGTGTTGCACATCACACATGAAAGGAGCCTTGATTTCCTTGATGGCACTCCAGAGAAACACCAAGAACACTGTTTCAAGGCTAGAGGGATCCTGAGGTCACTCTAGCAACACGAAAGAGCTCCGTGGACCACAAATCAACTCGAGATGAGAGGTTAGTCCCTGGCTTCGACTCCAGAGGAATACCACCTTACCACAAGCACCTCAAGAGGAGGCTTCTCTCAGCTCTATGTATGTGAGAGGGACCCTGAGTTTGCGGCCTCAAGTGGAATGGACACCGCGATTCCCTGACGCGAAATAAGGCCGGATATCCCTGCAGTGACTTGAATGCAGGCTCGTCTTGCATCTCCCAAGACGAAAGGATGTCTGAATCCCCTGTGGAGACCACAGAGAATGACCTAGTTCCCCACCTCATCGCGACCGGAGGCCTCACATCCTTTGAAAACTCCAGAGGTACGCGGAGATCAGTGCCTCCAAAGGAGACGATGCCTGACTCCTCGTGAAACTTGATAGGAGTCCCAGGATTCCTGTGGCACGTGGAAAGGGACCCTGGGTCTCCCACCTCAGCTGGAGAGGCGTCCCAATTGCCCTGCCAAGCCTCGAGGAGAATCCCGAGTTGTCCCTCGCAACTAGGCAGGAGTCCTGGCGTCGCTAAACAAACACGTGGGTGGAAGGGCCATCCCCGTCGTAACTCGAGAATATACCCCAGGTTCCCGCCGCAACTCGAGAAAAACCATGAGACTTCCCCCTCGCCGCGAGATGAGGCCTGATTCCCCTGCACTGCGTGCAGAGCAATTCCGTGTTGCACATCACACATGAAAGGAGCCTTGATTTCCTTGATGGCACTCCAGAGAAAACCCAAGAACACTGTTTCAAGGCTACAGGGATCCTGAGGTCACTGTAGCAACACGAAAGAGCTCCGTGGACCAAAAATCAACTCGAGATGAGAGGTTAGTCCCTGGCTTCGACTCCAGAGGAATACCACCTTACCACAAGCACCTCAAGAGGAGGCTTCTCTCAGCTCTAGGTATGTGAGAGGGACCCTGAGTTTGCGGCCTCAAGTGGAATGGAGACCGCGATGCCCTGACGCGAAATAAGGCCGGATATCCCTGCAGTGACTTGAATGCAGGCTCGTCTTGCATCTCCCAAGACGAAAGGATGTCTGAATCCCCTGTGGAGACCACAGAGAATGACCTAGTTCCCCACCTCATCGCGACCGGAGGCCTCACATCCTTTGAAAACTCCAGAGGTACGCGGAGATCAGTGCCTCCAAAGGAGACGATGCCTGACTCCTCGTGAAACTTGATAGGAGTCCCAGGATTCCTGTGGCACGTGGAAAGGGACCCTTGGTCTCCCGCCTCAGCTGGAGATGCGTCCCAATTGCCCTGCCAAGCCTCGAGGAGAATCCCGAGTTGTCCCTCGCAACTAGGCAGGAGTCCTGACGTCGCTGAACAAACACGTGGGTGGAAGGGCCATCCCCGTCGTAACTCGAGAATATACCCCAGGTTCCCGCCGCAACTCGAGAAAAACCATGAGACTTCCCCCTCGCCGCGAGATGAGGCCCGATTCCCCTGCACTGCGTGCAGAGCAATTCCGTGTTGCACATCACACATGAAAGGAGCCTTGATTTCCTTGATGGCACTCCAGAGAAAACCCAAGAACACTGTTTCAAGGCTGGAGGGATCCTGAGGTCCCTGTAGCAGCACGAAAGAGCTCCGTGGACCATGAATCAACTCGAGATGAGAGGTTAGTCCCTGCCTTCGACTCCAGAGGAATACCACCTTACCACAAGCACCTCAAGAGGAGGCTTCTCTCAGCTCTAGGTATGTGAGAGGGACCCTGAGTTTGCGACCTCAAGTGGAATGGAGACCGCGATTCCCTGACTCGAAATAAGGCCGGATATCCCTGCAGTGACTTGAATGCAGGCTCGTCTTGCATCTCCCAAGACGAAAGGATGTCTGAATCCCCTGTGGAGACCACTGAGAAAGACCTAGTTCTCCACCTCATCGCGACCGGAGGCCTCACATCCTTTGAAAACTCCAGAGGTATGCGGAGATCAGTGCCTCCAAAGGAGACGATGCCTGACTCCTCGTGAAACTTGATAGGAGTCCCAGGATTCCTGTGGCACATGGAAAGGGACCCTTGGTCTCCCGCCTCAGCTGGAGAGGCGTCCCAATTGCCCTGCCAAGCCTCGAGGAGAATCCCGAGTTGTCCCTCGCAACTAGGCAGGAGTCCTGGCGTCGCTAAACAAACACGTGGGTGGAAGGGCCATCCCAGTCGTAACTCGAGAATATACCCCAGGTTCCCGCCGCAACTCGAGAAAAACCATGAGACTTCCCCCTCGCCGCGAGATGAGGCCTGATTCCCCTGCACTGCGTGCAGAGCAATTCCGTGTTGCACATCACACATGAAAGGAGCCTTGATTTCCTTGATGGCACTCCAGAGAAAACCCAAGAACACTGTTTCAAGGCTAGAGGGATCCTGAGGTCACTGTAGCAACACGAAAGAGCTCCGTGGACCAAAAATCAACTCGAGATGAGAGGTTAGTCCCTGGCTTCGACTCCAGAGGAATACCACCTTACCACAAGCACCTCAAGAGGAGGCTTCTCTCAGCTGTATGTATGTGAGAGGGACCCTGAGTTTGCGGCCTCAAGTGGAATGGAGACCGCGATGCCCTGACTCGAAATAAGGCCGGATATCCCTGCAGTGACTTGAATGCAGGCTCGTCTTGCATCTCCCAAGACGAAAGGATGTCTGAATCCCCTGTGGAGACCACAGAGAAAGACCTAGTTCCCCACCTCATCGCGACCGGAGGCCTCACATCCTTTGAAAACTCCAGAGGTACGCGGAGATCAGTGCCTCCAAAGGAGACGATGCCTGACTCCTCGTGAAACTTGATAGGAGTCCCAGGATTCCTGTGGCACGTGGAAAGGGACCCTTGGTCTCCCGCCTCAGCTGGAGAGGCGTCCCAATTGCCCTGCCAAGCCTCGAGGAGAATCCCGAGATGTCCCTCGCAACTAGGCAGGAGTCCTGACGTCGCTGAACAAACACGTGGGTGGAAGGGCCATCCCCGTCGTAACTCGAGAATATACCCCAGGTTCCCGCCGCAACTCGAGAAAAACCATGAGACTTCCCCCTCGCCGCGAGATGAGGCCCGATTCCCCTGCACTGCGTGCAGAGCAATTCCGTGTTGCACATCACACATGAAAGGAGCCTTGATTTCCTTGATGGCACTCCAGAGAAAACCCAAGAACACTGTTTCAAGGCTGGAGGGATCCTGAGGTCCCTGTAGCAGCACGAAAGAGCTCCGTGGACCATGAATCAACTCGAGATGAGAGGTTAGTCCCTGCCTTCGACTCCAGAGGAATACCACCTTACCACAAGCACCTCAAGAGGAGGCTTCTCTCAGCTCTAGGTATGTGAGAGGGACCCTGAGTTTGCGGCCTCAAGTGGAATGGAGACCGCGATTCCCTGACTCGAAATAAGGCCGGATATCCCTGCAGTGACTTGAATGCAGGCTCGTCTTGCATCTCCCAAGACGAAAGGATGTCTGAATCCCCTGTGGAGACCACTGAGAAAGACCTAGTTCTCCACCTCATCGCGACCGGAGGCCTCACATCCTTTGAAAACTCCAGAGGTACGCGGAGATCAGTGCCTCCAAAGGAGACGATGCCTGACTCCTCGTGAAACTTGATAGGAGTCCCAGGATTCCTGTGGCACATGGAAAGGGACCCTTGGTCTCCCGCCTCAGCTGGAGAGGCGTCCCAATTGCCCTGCCAAGCCTCGAGGAGAATCCCGAGTTGTCCCTCGCAACTAGGCAGGAGTCCTGACGTCGCTGAACAAACACGTGGTTGGAAGGGCCATCCCAGTCGTAACTCGAGAATATTCCCCAGGTTCCCGCCGCAACTCGAGAAAAACCATGAGACTTCCCCCTCGCCGCGAGATGAGGCCCGATTCCCCTGCACTGCGTGCAGAGCAATTCCGTGTTGCACATCACACATGAAAGGAGCCTTGATTTCCTTGATGGCACTCCAGAGAAACCCCAAGAACACTGTTTCAAGGCTAGAGGGATCCTGAGGTCACTCTAGCAACACGAAAGAGTTCCGTGGACCACAAATCAACTCGAGATGAGAGGTTAGTCCCTGGCTTCGACTCCAGAGGAATACCACCTTACCACAAGCACCTCAAGAGGAGGCTTCTCTCAGCTCTAGGTATGTGAGAGGGACCCTGAGTTTGCGGCCTCAAGTGGAATGGACACCGCGATTCCCTGTCGCGAAATAAGGCCGGATATCCCTGCAGTGACTTGAATGCAGGCTCGTCTTGCATCTCCCAAGACGAAAGGATGTCTGAATCCCCTGTGGAGACCACAGAGAATGACCTAGTTGCCCACCTCATCGCGACCGGAGGCCTCACATCCTTTGAAAACTCCAGAGGTAGGCGGAGATCAGTGCCTCCAAAGGAGACGATGCCTGACTCCTCGTGAAACTTGATAGGAGTCCCAGGATTCCTGTGGCACGTGGAAAGGGACACTTGGTCTCCCGCCTCAGCTGGAGAGGCGTCCCAATTGCCCTGCCAAGCCTCGAGGAGAATCCCGAGTTGTCCCTCGCAACTAGGCAGGAGTCCTGACGTCGCTGAACAAACACGTGGGTGGAAGGGCCATCCCCGTCGTAACTCGAGAATATACCCCAGGTTCCCGCCGCAACTCGAGAAAAACCATGAGACTTCCCCCTCGCCGCGAGATGAGGCCCGATTCCCCTGCACTGCGTGCAGAGCAATTCCGTGTTGCACATCACACATGAAAGGAGCCTTGATTTCCTTGATGGCACTCCAGAGAAACACCAAGAACACTGTTTCAAGGCTAGAGGGATCCTGAGGTCACTCTAGCAACACGAAAGAGCTCCGTGGACCACAAATCAACTCGAGATGAGAGGTTAGTCCCTGGCTTCGACTCCAGAGGAATACCACCTTACCACAAGCACCTCAAGAGGAGGCTTCTCTCAGCTCTAGCTATGTGAGAGGGACCCTGAGTTTGCGGCCTCAAGTGGAATGGACACCGCGATTCCCTGACGCGAAATAAGGCCGGATATCCCTGCAGTGACTTGAATGCAGGCTCGTCTTGCATCTCCCAAGACGAAAGGATGTCTGAATCCCCTGTGGAGACCACAGAGAATGACCTAGTTCCCCACCTCATCGCGACCGGAGGCCTCACATCCTTTGAAAACTCCAGAGGTACGCGGAGATCAGTGCCTCCAAAGGAGACGATGCCTGACTCCTCGTGAAACTTGATAGGAGTCCCAGGATTCCTGTGGCACGTGGAAAGGGACCCTGGGTCTCCCACCTCAGCTGGAGAGGCGTCCCAATTGCCCTGCCAAGCCTCGAGGAGAATCCCGAGTTGTCCCTCGCAACTAGGCAGGAGTCCTGGCGTCGCTAAACAAACACGTGGGTGGAAGGGCCATCCCCGTCGTAACTCGAGAATATACCCCAGGTTCCCGCCGCAACTCGAGAAAAACCATGAGACTTCCCCCTCGCCGCGAGATGAGGCCTGATTCCCCTGCACTGCGTGCAGAGCAATTCCGTGTTGCACATCACACATGAAAGGAGCCTTGATTTCCTTGATGGCACTCCAGAGAAAACCCAAGAACACTGTTTCAAGGCTACAGGGATCCTGAGGTCACTGTAGCAACACGAAAGAGCTCCGTGGACCAAAAATCAACTCGAGATGAGAGGTTAGTCCCTGGCTTCGACTCCAGAGGAATACCACCTTACCACAAGCACCTCAAGAGGAGGCTTCTCTCAGCTCTAGGTATGTGAGAGGGACCCTGAGTTTGCGGCCTCAAGTGGAATGGAGACCGCGATGCCCTGACGCCAAATAAGGCCGGATATCCCTGCAGTGACTTGAATGCAGGCTCGTCTTGCATCTCCCAAGACGAAAGGATGTCTGAATCCCCTGTGGAGACCACAGAGAATGACCTAGTTCCCCACCTCATCGCGACCGGAGGCCTCACATCCTTTGAAAACTCCAGAGGTACGCGGAGATCAGTGCCTCCAAAGGAGACGATGCCTGACTCCTCGTGAAACTTGATAGGAGTCCCAGGATTCCTGTGGCACGTGGAAAGGGACCCTTGGTCTCCCGCCTCAGCTGGAGATGCGTCCCAATTGCCCTGCCAAGCCTCGAGGAGAATCCCGAGTTGTCCCTCGCAACTAGGCAGGAGTCCTGACGTCGCTGAACAAACACGTGGGTGGAAGGGCCATCCCCGTCGTAACTCGAGAATATACCCCAGGTTCCCGCCGCAACTCGAGAAAAACCATGAGACTTCCCCCTCGCCGCGAGATGAGGCCCGATTCCCCTGCACTGCGTGCAGAGCAATTCCGTGTTGCACATCACACATGAAAGGAGCCTTGATTTCCTTGATGGCACTCCAGAGAAAACCCAAGAACACTGTTTCAAGGCTGGAGGGATCCTGAGGTCCCTGTAGCAGCACGAAAGAGCTCCGTGGACCATGAATCAACTCGAGATGAGAGGTTAGTCCCTGCCTTCGACTCCAGAGGAATACCACCTTACCACAAGCACCTCAAGAGGAGGCTTCTCTCAGCTCTAGGTATGTGAGAGGGACCCTGAGGTTGCGACCTCAAGTGGAATGGAGACCGCGATTCCCTGACTCGAAATAAGGCCGGATATCCCTGCAGTGACTTGAATGCAGGCTCGTCTTGCATCTCCCAAGACGAAAGGATGTCTGAATCCCCTGTGGAGACCACTGAGAAAGACCTAGTTCTCCACCTCATCGCGACCGGAGGCCTCACATCCTTTGAAAACTCCAGAGGTATGCGGAGATCAGTGCCTCCAAAGGAGACGATGCCTGACTCCTCGTGAAACTTGATAGGAGTCCCAGGATTCCTGTGGCACATGGAAAGGGACCCTTGGTCTCCCGCCTCAGCTGGAGAGGCGTCCCAATTGCCCTGCCAAGCCTCGAGGAGAATCCCGAGTTGTCCCTCGCAACTAGGCAGGAGTCCTGGCGTCGCTAAACAAACACGTGGGTGGAAGGGCCATCCCCGTCGTAACTCGAGAATATACCCCAGGTTCCCGCCGCAACTCGAGAAAAACCATGAGACTTCCCCCTCGCCGCGAGATGAGGCCTGATTCCCCTGCACTGCGTGCAGAGCAATTCCGTGTTGCACATCACACATGAAAGGAGCCTTGATTTCCTTGATGGCACTCCAGAGAAAACCCAAGAACACTGTTTCAAGGCTAGAGGGATCCTGAGGTCACTGTAGCAACACGAAAGAGCTCCGTGGACCAAAAATCAACTCGAGATGAGAGGTTAGTCCCTGGCTTCGACTCCAGAGGAATACCACCTTACCACAAGCACCTCAAGAGGAGGCTTCTCTCAGCTGTATGTATGTGAGAGGGACCCTGAGTTTGCGGCCTCAAGTGGAATGGAGACCGCGATGCCCTGACTCGAAATAAGGCCGGATATCCCTGCAGTGACTTGAATGCAGGCTCGTCTTGCATCTCCCAAGACGAAAGGATGTCTGAATCCCCTGTGGAGACCACAGAGAATGACCTAGTTCCCCACCTCATCGCGACCGGAGGCCTCACATCCTTTGAAAACTCCAGAGGTACGCGGAGATCAGTGCCTCCAAAGGAGACGATGCCTGACTCCTCGTGAAACTTGATAGGAGTCCCAGGATTCCTGTGGCACGTGGAAAGGGACACTTGGTCTCCCGCCTCAGCTGGAGAGGCGTCCCAATTGCCCTGCCAAGCCTCGAGGAGAATCCCGAGATGTCCCTCGCAACTAGGCAGGAGTCCTGACGTCGCTGAACAAACACGTGGGTGGAAGGGCCATCCCCGTCGTAACTCGAGAATATACCCCAGGTTCCCGCCGCAACTCGAGAAAAACCATGAGACTTCCCCCTCGCCGCGAGATGAGGCCCGATTCCCCTGCACTGCGTGCAGAGCAATTCCGTGTTGCACATCACACATGAAAGGAGCCTTGATTTCCTTGATGGCACTCCAGAGAAAACCCAAGAACACTGTTTCAAGGCTGGAGGGATCCTGAGGTCCCTGTAGCAGCACGAAAGAGCTCCGTGGACCATGAATCAACTCGAGATGAGAGGTTAGTCCCTGCCTTCGACTCCAGAGGAATACCACCTTACCACAAGCACCTCAAGAGGAGGCTTCTCTCAGCTCTAGGTATGTGAGAGGGACCCTGAGTTTGCGGCCTCAAGTGGAATGGAGACCGCGATTCCCTGACTCGAAATAAGGCCGGATATCCCTGCAGTGACTTGAATGCAGGCTCGTCTTGCATCTCCCAAGACGAAAGGATGTCTGAATCCCCTGTGGAGACCACTGAGAAAGACCTAGTTCTCCACCTCATCGCGACCGGAGGCCTCACATCCTTTGAAAACTCCAGAGGTACGCGGAGATCAGTGCCTCCAAAGGAGACGATGCCTGACTCCTCGTGAAACTTGATAGGAGTCCCAGGATTCCTGTGGCACATGGAAAGGGACCCTTGGTCTCCCGCCTCAGCTGGAGAGGCGTCCCAATTGCCCTGCCAAGCCTCGAGGAGAATCCCGAGTTGTCCCTCGCAACTAGGCAGGAGTCCTGACGTCGCTGAACAAACACGTGGTTGGAAGGGCCATCCCAGTCGTAACTCGAGAATATTCCCCAGGTTCCCGCCGCAACTCGAGAAAAACCATGAGACTTCCCCCTCGCCGCGAGATGAGGCCCGATTCCCCTGCACTGCGTGCAGAGCAATTCCGTGTTGCACATCACACATGAAAGGAGCCTTGATTTCCTTGATGGCACTCCAGAGAAACACCAAGAACACTGTTTCAAGGCTAGAGGGATCCTGAGGTCACTCTAGCAACACGAAAGAGCTCCGTGGACCACAAATCAACTCGAGATGAGAGGTTAGTCCCTGGCTTCGACTCCAGAGGAATACCACCTTACCACAAGCACCTCAAGAGGAGGCTTCTCTCAGCTCTAGGTATGTGAGAGGGACCCTGAGTTTGCGGCCTCAAGTGGAATGGACACCGCGATTCCCTGACGCGAAATAAGGCCGGATATCCCTGCAGTGACTTGAATGCAGGCTCGTCTTGCATCTCCCAAGACGAAAGGATGTCTGAATCCCCTGTGGAGACCACAGAGAATGACCTAGTTGCCCACCTCATCGCGACCGGAGGCCTCACATCCTTTGAAAACTCCAGAGGTAGGCGGAGATCAGTGCCTCCAAAGGAGACGATGCCTGACTCCTCGTGAAACTTGATAGGAGTCCCAGGATTCCTGTGGCACGTGGAAAGGGACCCTTGGTCTCCCGCCTCAGCTGGAGAGGCGTCCCAATTGCCCTGCCAAGCCTCGAGGAGAATCCCGAGTTGTCCCTCACAACTAGGCAGGAGTCCTGACGTCGCTGAACAAACACGTGGGTGGAAGGGCCATCCCCGTCGTAACTCGAGAATATACCCCAGGTTCCCGCCGCAACTCGAGAAAAACCATGAGACTTCCCCCTCGCCGCGAGATGAGGCCCGATTCCCCTGCACTGCGTGCAGAGCAATTCCGTGTTGCACATCACACATGAAAGGAGCCTTGATTTCCTTGATGGCACTCCAGAGAAACACCAAGAACACTGTTTCAAGGCTAGAGGGATCCTGAGGTCACTCTAGCAACACGAAAGAGCTCCGTGGACCACAAATCAACTCGAGATGAGAGGTTAGTCCCTGGCTTCGACTCAAGAGGAATACCACCTTACCACAAGCACCTCAAGAGGAGGCTTCTCTCAGCTCTAGCTATGTGAGAGGGACCCTGAGTTTGCGGCCTCAAGTGGAATGGACACCGCGATTCCCTGACGCGAAATAAGGCCGGATATCCCTGCAGTGACTTGAATGCAGGCTCGTCTTGCATCTCCCAAGACGAAAGGATGTCTGAATCCCCTGTGGAGACCACAGAGAATGACCTAGTTCCCCACCTCATCGCGACCGGAGGCCTCACATCCTTTGAAAACTCCAGAGGTACGCGGAGATCAGTGCCTCCAAAGGAGACGATGCCTGACTCCTCGTGAAACTTGATAGGAGTCCCAGGATTCCTGTGGCACGTGGAAAGGGACCCTTGGTCTCCCGCCTCAGCTGGAGAGGCGTCCCAATTGCCCTGCCAAGCCTCGAGGAGAATCCCGAGTTGTCCCTCACAACTAGGCAGGAGTCCTGACGTCGCTGAACAAACACGTGGGTGGAAGGGCCATCCCCGTCGTAACTCGAGAATATACCCCAGGTTCCCGCCGCAACTCGAGAAAAACCATGAGACTTCCCCCTCGCCGCGAGATGAGGCCCGATTCCCCTGCACTGCGTGCAGAGCAATTCCGTGTTGCACATCACACATGAAAGGAGCCTTGATTTCCTTGATGGCACTCCAGAGAAAACCCAAGAACACTGTTTCAAGGCTGGAGGGATCCTGAGGTCCCTGTAGCAGCACGAAAGAGCTCCGTGGACCATGAATCAACTCGAGATGAGAGGTTAGTCCCTGCCTTCGACTCCAGAGGAATACCACCTTACCACAAGCACCTCAAGAGGAGGCTTCTCTCAGCTCTAGGTATGTGAGAGGGACCCTGAGTTTGCGACCTCAAGTGGAATGGAGACCGCGATTCCCTGACTCGAAATAAGGCCGGATATCCCTGCAGTGACTTGAATGCAGGCTCGTCTTGCATCTCCCAAGACGAAAGGATGTCTGAATCCCCTGTGGAGACCACAGAGAAAGACCTAGTTCTCCACCTCATCGCGACCGGAGGCCTCACATCCTTTGAAAACTCCAGAGGTATGCGGAGATCAGTGCCTCCAAAGGAGACGATGCCTGACTCCTCGTGAAACTTGATAGGAGTCCCAGGATTCCTGTGGCACATGGAAAGGGACCCTTGGTCTCCCGCCTCAGCTGGAGAGGCGTCCCAATTGCCCTGCCAAGCCTCGAGGAGAATCCCGAGTTGTCCCTCGCAACTAGGCAGGAGTCCTGGCGTCGCTAAACAAACACGTGGGTGGAAGGGCCATCCCCGTCGTAACTCGAGAATATACCCCAGGTTCCCGCCGCAACTCGAGAAAAACCATGAGACTTCCCCCTCGCCGCGAGATGAGGCCTGATTCCCCTGCACTGCGTGCAGAGCAATTCCGTGTTGCACATCACACATGAAAGGAGCCTTGATTTCCTTGATGGCACTCCAGAGAAAACCCAAGAACACTGTTTCAAGGCTAGAGGGATCCTGAGGTCACTGTAGCAACACGAAAGAGCTCCGTGGACCAAAAATCAACTCGAGATGAGAGGTTAGTCCCTGGCTTCGACTCCAGAGGAATACCACCTTACCACAAGCACCTCAAGAGGAGGCTTCTCTCAGCTGTATGTATGTGAGAGGGACCCTGAGTTTGCGGCCTCAAGTGGAATGGAGACCGCGATGCCCTGACTCGAAATAAGGCCGGATATCCCTGCAGTGACTTGAATGCAGGCTCGTCTTGCATCTCCGAAGACGAAAGGATGTCTGAATCCCCTGTGGAGACCACAGAGAATGACCTAGTTCCCCACCTCATCGCGACCGGAGGCCTCACATCCTTTGAAAACTCCAGACGTACGCGGAGATCAGTGCCTCCAAAGGAGACGATGCCTGACTCCTCGTGAAACTTGATAGGAGTCCCAGGATTCCTGTGGCACGTGGAAAGGGACCCTTGGTCTCCCGCCTCAGCTGGAGAGGCGTCCCAATTGCCCTGCCAAGCCTCGAGGAGAATCCCGAGATGTCCCTCGCAACTAGGCAGGAGTCCTGACGTCGCTGAACAAACACGTGGGTGGAAGGGCCATCCCCGTCGTAACTCGAGAATATACCCCAGGTTCCCGCCGCAACTCGAGAAAAACCATGAGACTTCCCCCTCGCCGCGAGATGAGGCCCGATTCCCCTGCACTGCGTGCAGAGCAATTCCGTGTTGCACATCACACATGAAAGGAGCCTTGATTTCCTTGATGGCACTCCAGAGAAAACCCAAGAACACTGTTTCAAGGCTGGAGGGATCCTGAGGTCCCTGTAGCAGCACGAAAGAGCTCCGTGGACCATGAATCAACTCGAGATGAGAGGTTAGTCCCTGCCTTCGACTCCAGAGGAATACCACCTTACCACAAGCACCTCAAGAGGAGGCTTCTCTCAGCTCTAGGTATGTGAGAGGGACCCTGAGTTTGCGGCCTCAAGTGGAATGGAGACCGCGATTCCCTGACTCGAAATAAGGCCGGATATCCCTGCAGTGACTTGAATGCAGGCTCGTCTTGCATCTCCCAAGACGAAAGGATGTCTGAATCCCCTGTGGAGACCACTGAGAAAGACCTAGTTCTCCACCTCATCGCGACCGGAGGCCTCACATCCTTTGAAAACTCCAGAGGTACGCGGAGATCAGTGCCTCCAAAGGAGACGATGCCTGACTCCTCGTGAAACTTGATAGGAGTCCCAGGATTCCTGTGGCACATGGAAAGGGACCCTTGGTCTCCCGCCTCAGCTGGAGAGGCGTCCCAATTGCCCTGCCAAGCCTCGAGGAGAATCCCGAGTTGTCCCTCGCAACTAGGCAGGAGTCCTGACGTCGCTGAACAAACACGTGGTTGGAAGGGCCATCCCAGTCGTAACTCGAGAATATTCCCCAGGTTCCCGCCGCAACTCGAGAAAAACCATGAGACTTCCCCCTCGCCGCGAGATGAGGCCCGATTCCCCTGCACTGCGTGCAGAGCAATTCCGTGTTGCACATCACACATGAAAGGAGCCTTGATTTCCTTGATGGCACTCCAGAGAAACACCAAGAACACTGTTTCAAGGCTAGAGGGATCCTGAGGTCACTCTAGCAACACGAAAGAGCTCCGTGGACCACAAATCAACTCGAGATGAGAGGTTAGTCCCTGGCTTCGACTCCAGAGGAATACCACCTTACCACAAGCACCTCAAGAGGAGGCTTCTCTCAGCTCTAGCTATGTGAGAGGGACCCTGAGTTTGCGGCCTCAAGTGGAATGGACACCGCGATTCCCTGACGCGAAATAAGGCCGGATATCCCTGCAGTGACTTGAATGCAGGCTCGTCTTGCATCTCCCAAGACGAAAGGATGTCTGAATCCCCTGTGGAGACCACAGAGAATGACCTAGTTGCCCACCTCATCGCGACCGGAGGCCTCACATCCTTTGAAAACTCCAGAGGTAGGCGGAGATCAGTGCCTCCAAAGGAGACGATGCCTGACTCCTCGTGAAACTTGATAGGAGTCCCAGGATTCCTGTGGCACGTGGAAAGGGACACTTGGTCTCCCGCCTCAGCTGGAGAGGCGTCCCAATTGCCCTGCCAAGCCTCGAGGAGAATCCCGAGATGTCCCTCGCAACTAGGCAGGAGTCCTGACGTCGCTGGACAAACACGTGGGTGGAAGGGCCATCCCCGTCGTAACTCGAGAATATACCCCAGGTTCCCGCCGCAACTCGAGAAAAACCATGAGACTTCCCCCTCGCCGCGAGATGAGGCCCGATTCCCCTGCACTGCGTGCAGAGCAATTCCGTGTTGCACATCACACATGAAAGGAGCCTTGATTTCCTTGATGGCACTGCAGAGAAAACTCAAGAACACTGTTTCAAGGCTGGTGGGATACTGAGGTCCCTGTAGCTCCATGAAAGAGCTCCGTGGACCATGAATCAACTCGAGATGAGAGGTTAGTCCCTGGCTTCGACTCCAGATGAATACCACCTTACCACAAGCACCTCAAGAGGAGGCTTCTCTCAGCTCTAGGTATGTGAGAGGGACCCTGAGTTTGCGGCCTCAAGTGGAATGGAGACCGCGATGCCCTGACTCGAAATAAGGCCGGATATCCCTGCAGTGACTTGAATGCAGGCTCGTCTTGCATCTCCCAAGACGAAAGGATGTCTGAATCCCCTGTGGAGACCACAGAGAAAGACCTAGTTCCCCACCTCATCGCGACCGGAGGCCTCACATCCTTTGAAAACTCCAGAGGTACGCGGAGATCAGTGCCTCCAAAGGAGACGATGCCTGACTCCTCGTGAAACTTGATAGGAGTCCCAGGATTCCTGTGGCACGTGGAAAGGGACCCTGGGTCTCCCGCCTCAGCAGGAGAGGCGTCACAATTGCCCTGCCAAGCCTCGAGGAGAATCCAGAGTTGTCCCTCGCAAATAGGCAGGAGTCCTGACGTCGCTGAACAAACACGTGGGTGGAAGGGCCATCCCCGTCGTAACTCGAGAATATACCCCAGGTTCCCGCCGCAACTCGAGAAAAACCATGAGACTTCCCCCTCGCCGCGAGATGAGGCCCGATTCCCCTGCACTGCGTGCAGAGCAATTCCGTGTTGCACATCACACATGAAAGGAGCCTTGATTTCCTTGATGGCACTCCAGAGAAACCCCAAGAACACTGTTTCAAGGTTGAGGGATCCTGAGGTCACTGTAGCAACACGAAAGAGCTCCGTGGGCCAAAAATCAACTCGAGATGAGAGGTAAGTCCCTGGCTTCGACTCCAGAGGAATACCACCTTACCACAAGCACCTCAAGAGGAGGCTTCTCTCAGCTGTATGTATGTGAGAGGGGCCCTGAGTTTGCGGCCTCAAGTGGAATGGAGACCGCGATGCCCTGACTCGAAATAAGGCCGGATATCCCTGCAGTGACTTGAATGCAGGCTCGTCTTGCATCTCCCAAGACGAAAGGATGTCTGAATCCCCTGTGGAGACCACAGAGAAAGACCTAGTTGCCCACCTCATCGCGACCGGAGGCCTCACATCCTTTGAAAACTCCAGACGTACGCGGAGATCAGTGCCTCCAAAGGAGACGATGCCTGACTCCTCGTGAAACTTGATAGGAGTCCCAGGATTCCTGTGGCACGTGGAAAGGGACCCTGGGTCTCCCGCCTCAGCTGGAGAGGCGTCCCAATTGCCCTGCCAAGCCTCGAGGAGAATCCCGAGTTGTCCCTCACAACTAGGCAGGAGTCCTGACGTCGCTGAACAAACACGTGGGTGGAAGGGCCATCCCCGTCGTAACTCGAGAATATACCCCAGGTTCCCGCCGCAACTCGAGAAAAACCATGAGACTTCCCCCTCGCCGCGAGATGAGGCCCGATTCCCCTGCACTGCGTGCAGAGCAATTCCGTGTTGCACATCACACATGAAAGGAGCCTTGATTTCCTTGATGGCACTCCAGAGAAAACCCAAGAACACTGTTTCAAGGCTGGAGGGATCCTGAGGTCCCTGTAGCAGCACGAAAGAGCTCCGTGGACCATGAATCAACTCGAGATGAGAGGTTAGTCCCTGCCTTCGACTCCAGAGGAATACCACCTTACCACAAGCACCTCAAGAGGAGGCTTCTCTCAGCTCTAGGTATGTGAGAGGGACCCTGAGTTTGCGGCCTCAAGTGGAATGGAGACCGCGATTCCCTGACTCGAAATAAGGCCGGATATCCCTGCAGTGACTTGAATGCAGGCTCGTCTTGCATCTCCCAAGACGAAAGGATGTCTGAATCCCCTGTGGAGACCACTGAGAAAGACCTAGTTCTCCACCTCATCGCGACCGGAGGCCTCACATCCTTTGAAAACTCCAGAGGTACGCGGAGATCAGTGCCTCCAAAGGAGACGATGCCTGACTCCTCGTGAAACTTGATAGGAGTCCCAGGATTCCTGTGGCACATGGAAAGGGACCCTTGGTCTCCCGCCTCAGCTGGAGAGGCGTCCCAATTGCCCTGCCAAGCCTCGAGGAGAATCCCGAGTTGTCCCTCGCAACTAGGCAGGAGTCCTGACGTCGCTGAACAAACACGTGGTTGGAAGGGCCATCCCAGTCGTAACTCGAGAATATTCCCCAGGTTCCCGCCGCAACTTGAGAAAAACCATGAGACTTCCCCCTCGCCGCGAGATGAGGCCCGATTCCCCTGCACTGCGTGCAGAGCAATTCCGTGTTGCACATCACACATGAAAGGAGCCTTGATTTCCTTGATGGCACTCCAGAGAAACACCAAGAACACTGTTTCAAGGCTAGAGGGATCCTGAGGTCACTCTAGCAACACGAAAGAGCTCCGTGGACCACAAATCAACTCGAGATGAGAGGTTAGTCCCTGGCTTCGACTCCAGAGGAATACCACCTTACCACAAGCACCTCAAGAGGAGGCTTCTCTCAGCTCTAGCTATGTGAGAGGGACCCTGAGTTTGCGGCCTCAAGTGGAATGGACACCGCGATTCCCTGACGCGAAATAAGGCCGGATATCCCTGCAGTGACTTGAATGCAGGCTCGTCTTGCATCTCCCAAGACGAAAGGATGTCTGAATCCCCTGTGGAGACCACAGAGAATGACCTAGTTGCCCACCTCATCGCGACCGGAGGCCTCACATCCTTTGAAAACTCCAGACGTACGCGGAGATCAGTGCCTCCAAAGGAGACGATGCCTGACTCCTCGTGAAACTTGATAGGAGTCCCAGGATTCCTGTGGCACGTGGAAAGGGACACTTGGTCTCCCGCCTCAGCTGGAGAGGCGTCCCAATTGCCCTGCCAAGCCTCGAGGAGAATCCCGAGATGTCCCTCGCAACTAGGCAGGAGTCCTGACGTCGCTGAACAAACACGTGGGTGGAAGGGCCATCCCCGTCGTAACTCGAGAATATACCCCAGGTTCCCGCCGCAACTCGAGAAAAACCATGAGACTTCCCCCTCGCCGCGAGATGAGGCCCGATTCCCCTGCACTGCGTGCAGAGCAATTCCGTGTTGCACATCACACATGAAAGGAGCCTTGATTTCCTTGATGGCACTGCAGAGAAATCCCAAGAACACTGTTTCAAGGCTGGTGGGATACTGAGGTCCCTGTAGCAGCATGAAAGAGCTCCGTGGACCATGAATCAACTCGAGATGAGAGGTTAGTCCCTGGCTTCGACTCCAGATGAATACCACCTTACCACAAGCACCTCAAGAGGAGGCTTCTCTCAGCTCTAGGTATGTGAGAGGGACCCTGAGTTTGCGGCCTCAAGTGGAATGGAGACCGCGATGCCCTGACTCGAAATAAGGCCGGATATCCCTGCAGTGACTTGAATGCAGGCTCGTCTTGCATCTCCCAAGACGAAAGGATGTCTGAATCCCCTGTGGAGACCACAGAGAAAGACCTAGTTCCCCAGCTCATCGCGACCGGAGGCCTCACATCCTTTGAAAACTCCAGAGGTACGCGGAGATCAGTGCCTCCAAAGGAGACGATGCCTGACTCCTCGTGAAACTTGATAGGAGTCCCAGGATTCCTGTGGCACGTGGAAAGGGACCCTTGGTCTCCCACCTCAGCTGGAGAGGCGTCCCAATTGCCCTGCCAAGCCTCGAGGAGAATCCCGAGTTGTCCCTCGCAACTAGGCAGGAGTCCTGGCGTCGCTAAACAAACACGTGGGTGGAAGGGCCATCCCCGTCGTAACTCGAGAATATACCCCAGGTTCCCGCCGCAACTCGAGAAAAACCATGAGACTTCCCCCTCGCCGCGAGATGAGGCCCGTTTCCCCTGCACTGCGTGCAGAGCAATTCCGTCTTGCACATCACACATGAAAGGAGCCTTGATTTCCTTGATGGCACTCCAGAGAAAACCCAAGAACACTGTTTCAAGGCTAGAGGGATCCTGAGGTCACTGTAGCAACACGAAAGAGCTCCGTGGACCAAAAATCAACTCGAGATGAGAGGTTAGTCCCTGGCTTCGACTCCAGAGGAATACCACCTTACCACAAGCACCTCAAGAGGAGGCTTCTCTCAGCTGTATGTATGTGAGAGGGACCCTGAGTTTGCGGCCTCAAGTGGAATGGAGACCGCGATGCCCTGACGTGAAATAAGGCCGGATATCCCTGCAGTGACTTGAATGCAGGCTCGTCTTGCATCTCCCAAGACGAAAGGATGTCTGGATCCCCTGTGGAGACCACAGAGAATTACCTAGTTCCCCACCTCATCGCGACCGGAGGCCTCACATCCTTTGAAAACTCCAGAGGTACGCGGAGATCAGTGCCTCCAAAGGAGACGATGCCTGACTCCTCGTGAAACTTGATAGGAGTCCCAGGATTCCTGTGGCACGTGGAAAGGGACCCTGGGTCTCCCGCCTCAGCAGGAGAGGCGTCGCAATTGCCCTGCCAAGCCTCGAGGAGAATCCCGAGTTGTCCCTCGCAAATAGGCAGGAGTCCTGACGTCGCTGAACAAACACGTGGGTGGAAGGGCCATCCCCGTCGTAACTCGAGAATATACCCCAGGTTCCCGCCGCAACTCGAGAAAAACCAATAGACTTCCCCCTCGCCGCGAGATGAGGCCCGATTCCCCTGCACTGCGTGCAGAGCAATTCCGTGTTGCACATCACACATGAAAGGAGCCTTGATTTCCTTGATGGCACTCCAGAGAAACCCCAAGAACACTGTTTCAAGGTTGAGGGATCCTGAGGTCACTGTAGCAACACGAAAGAGCTCCGTGGGCCAAAAATCAACTCGAGATGAGAGGTTAGTCCCTGGCTTCGACTCCAGAGGAATACCACCTTACCACAAGCACCTCAAGAGGAGGCTTCTCTCAGCTGTATGTATGTGAGAGGGACCCTGAGTTTGCGGCCTCAAGTGGAATGGAGACCGCGATGCCCTGACGCGAAATAAGGCCGGATATCCCTGCAGTGACTTGAATGCAGGCTCGTCTTGCATCTCCCAAGACGAAAGGATGTCTGAATCCCCTGTGGAGACCACAGAGAATGACCTAGTTCCCCACCTCATCGCGACCGGAGGCCTCACATCCTTTGAAAACTCCAGACGTACGCGGAGATCAGTGCCTCCAAAGAAGACGATGCCTGACTCCTCGTGAAACTTGATAGGAGTCCCAGGATTCCTGTGGCACGTGGAAAGGGACACGTGGTCTCCCGCCTCAGCTGGAGAGGCGTCCCAATTGCCCTGCCAAGCCTCGAGGAGAATGCCGAGTTGTCCCTCGCAACTAGGCAGGAGTCCTGACGTCGCTGAACAAACACGTGGGTGGAAGGGCCATCCCCGTCGTAACTCGAGAATATGCCCCAGGTTCCCGCCGCAACTCGAGAAAAACCATGAGACTTCCCCCTCGCCGCGAGATGAGGCCCGATTCCCCTGCACTGCGTGCAGAGCAATTCCGTGTTGCACATCACACATGAAAGGAGCCTTGATTTCCTTGATGGCACTCCAGAGAAAACCCAAGAATACTGTTTCAAGGCTGGAGGGATTCTGAGGTCCCTGTAGCAGCACGAAAGAGCTCCATGGACCATGAATCAACTCGAGATGAGAGGTTAGTCCCTGCCTTCGACTCCAGAGGAATACCACCTTACCACAAGCACCTCAAGAGGAGGCTTCTCTCAGCTCTAGCTATGTGAGAGGGACCCTGAGTTTGCGGCCTCAAGTGGAATGGAGACCGTGATGCCCTGACTCGAAATAAGGCCGGATATCCCTGCAGTGACTTGAATGCAGGCTCGTCTTGCATCTCCCAAGACGAAAGGATGTCTGAATCCCCTGTGGAGACCACAGAGAAAGACCTAGTTCCCCACCTCATCGCGACCGGAGGCCTCACATCCTTTGAAAACTCCAGAGGTACGCGGAGATCAGTGCCTCCAAAGGAGACGATGCCTGACTCCTCGTGAAACTTGATAGGAGTCCCAGGATTCCTGTGGCACGTGGAAAGGGACCCTGGGTCTCCCGCCTCAGCAGGAGAGGCGTCACAATTGCCCTGCCAAGCCTCGAGGAGAATCCCGAGTTGTCCCTCGCAAATAGGCAGGAGTCCTGACGTCGCTGAACAAACACGTGGGTGGAAGGGCCATCCCCGTCGTAACTCGAGAATATACCCCAGGTTCCCGCCGCAACTCGAGAAAAACCATGAGACTTCCCCCTCGCCGCGAGATGAGGCCCGATTCCCCTGCACTGCGTGCAGAGCAATTCCGTGTTGCACATCACACATGAAAGGAGCCTTGATTTCCTTGATGGCACTCCAGAGAAACCCCAAGAACACTGTTTCAAGGTTGAGGGATCCTGAGGTCACTGTAGCAACACGAAAGAGCTCCGTGGGCCAAAAATCAACTCGAGATGAGAGGTAAGTCCCTGGCTTCGACTCCAGAGGAATACCACCTTACCACAAGCACCTCAAGAGGAGGCTTCTCTCAGCTGTATGTATGTGAGAGGGGCCCTGAGTTTGCGGCCTCAAGTGGAATGGAGACCGCGATGCCCTGACTCGAAATAAGGCCGGATATCCCTGCAGTGACTTGAATGCAGGCTCGTCTTGCATCTCCCAAGACGAAAGGATGTCTGAATCCCCTGTGGAGACCACAGCGAAAGACCTAGTTCCCCACCTCATCGCGACCGGAGGCCTCACATCCTTTGAAAACTCCAGACGTACGCGGAGATCAGTGCCTCCAAAGGAGACGATGCCTGACTCCTCGTGAAACTTGATAGGAGTCCCAGGATTCCTGTGGCACGTGGAAAGGGACACTTGGTCTCCCGCCTCAGCTGGAGAGGCGTCCCAATTGCCCTGCCAAGCCTCGAGGAGAATCCCGAGTTGTTCCTCGCAACTAGGCAGGAGTCCTGACGTCGCTGAACAAACACGTGGGTGGAAGGGCCATCCCCGTCGTAACTCGAGAATATACCCCAGGTTCCCGCCGCAACTCGAGAAAAACCAATAGACTTCCCCCTCGCCGCGAGATGAGGCCCGATTCCCCTGCACTGCGTGCAGAGCAATTCCGTGTTGCACATCACACATGAAAGGAGCCTTGATTTCCTTGATGGCACTCCAGAGAAAACCCAAGAACACTGTTTCAAGGCTGGAGGGATCCTGAGGTCCCTGTAGCAGCACGAAAGAGCTCCGTGGACCATGAATCAACTCGAGATGAGAGGTTAGTCCCTGCCTTCGACTCCAGAGGAATACCACCTTACCACAAGCACCTCAAGAGGAGGCTTCTCTCAGCTCTAGGTATGTGAGAGGGACCCTGAGTTTGCGGCCTCAAGTGGAATGGAGACCGCGATGCCCTGACTCGAAATAAGGCCGGATATCCCTGCAGTGACTTGAATGCAGGCTCGTCTTGCATCTCCCAAGACGAAAGGATGTCTGAATCCCCTGTGGAGACCACAGAGAAAGACCTAGTTCCCCACCTCATCGCGACCGGAGGCCTCACATCCTTTGAAAACTCCAGAGGTACGCGGAGATCAGTGCCTCCAAAGGAGACGATGCCTGACTCCTCGTGAAACTTGATAGGAGTCCCAGGATTCCTGTGGCACGTGGAAAGGGACCCTGGGTCTCCCGCCTCAGCTGGAGAGGCGTCCCAATTGCCCTGCCAAGCCTCGAGGAGAATCCCGAGTTGTCCCTCGCAACTAGGCAGGAGTCCTGACGTCGCTGAAGAAGCACGTGGGTGGAAGGGCCATCCCAGTCGTAACTCGAGAATATTCCCCAGGTTCCCGCCGCAACTCGAGAAAAACCATGAGACTTCCCCCTCGCCGCGAGATGAGGCCCGATTCCCCTGCACTGCGTGCAGAGCAATTCCGTGTTGCACATCACACATGAAAGGAGCCTTGATTTCCTTGATGGCACTCCAGAGAAACACCAAGAACACTGTTTCAAGGCTAGAGGGATCCTGAGGTCACTCTAGCAACACGAAAGAGCTCCGTGGACCACAAATCAACTCGAGATGAGAGGTTAGTCCCTGGCTTCGACTCAAGAGGAATACCACCTTACCACAAGCACCTCAAGAGGAGGCTTCTCTCAGCTCTAGCTATGTGAGAGGGACCCTGAGTTTGCAGCCTCAAGTGGAATGGACACCGCGATGCCCTGACTGGAAATAAGGCCGGATATCCCTGCAGTGACTTGAATGCAGGCTCGTCTTGCATCTCCCAAGACGAAAGGATGTCTGAATCCCCTGTGGAGACCACAGAGAATGACCTAGTTGCCCACCTCATCGCGACCGGAGGCCTCACATCCTTTGAAAACTCCAGAGGTACGCGGAGATCAGTGCCTCCAAAGGAGACGATGCCTGACTCCTCGTGAAACTTGATAGGAGTCCCAGGATTCCTGTGGCACGTGGAAAGGGACACTTGGTCTCCCGCCTCAGCTGGAGAGGCGTCCCAATTGCCCTGCCAAGCCTCGAGGAGAATCCCGAGTTGTCCCTCGCAAATAGGCAGGAGTCCTGACGTCGCTGAACAAACACGTGGGTGGAAGGGCCATCCCCGTCGTAACTCGAGAATATACCCCAGGTTCCCGCCGCAACTCGAGAAAAACCATGAGACTTCCCCCTCGCCGCGAGATGAGGCCCGATTCCCCTGCACTGCGTGCAGAGCAATTCCGTGTTGCTCATCACACATGAAAGGAGCCTTGATTTCCTTGATGGCACTCCAGAGAAAACCCAAGAATACTGTTTCAAGGCTGGAGGGATCCTGAGGTCCCTGTAGCAACACGAAAGAGCTCCATGGACCATGAATCAACTCGAGATGAGAGGTTAGTCCCTGCCTTCGACTCCAGAGGAATACCACCTTACCACAAGCACCTCAAGAGGAGGCTTCTCGCAGCTCTAGGTATGTGAGAGGGACCCTGAGTTTGCGGCCTCAAGTGGAATGGAGACCGCGATGCCCTGACTCGAAATAAGGCCGGATATCCCTGCAGTGACTTGAATGCAGGCTCGTCTTGCATCTCCCAAGACGAAAGGATGTCTGAATCCCCTGTGGAGACCACAGAGAAAGACCTAGTTCCCCACCTCATCGCGACCGGAGGCCTCACATCCTTTGAAAACTCCAGAGGTACGCGGAGATCAGTGCCTCCAAAGGAGACGATGCCTGACTCCTCGTGAAACTTGATAGGAGTCCCAGGATTCATGTGGCACGTGGAAAGGGACCCTGTGTCTCCCGCCTCAGCAGGAGAGGCGTCGCAATTGCCCTGCCAAGCCTCGAGGAGAATCCCGAGTTGTCCCTCACAAATAGGCAGGAGTCCTGACGTCGCTGAACAAACACGTGGGTGGAAGGGCCATCCCCGTCGTAACTCGAGAATATTCCCCAGGTTCCCGCCGCAACTCGAGAAAAACCATGAGACTTCCCCCTCGCCGCGAGATGAGGCCCGATTCCCCTGCACTGCGTGCAGAGCAATTCCGTGTTGCACATCACACATGAAAGAAGCCTTGATTTCCTTGATGGCACTCCAGAGAAACCCCAAGAACACTGTTTCAAGGTTGAGGGATCCTGAGGTCACTGTAGCAACACGAAAGAGCTCCGTGGACCAAAAATCAACTCGAGATGAGAGGTTAGTCCCTGGCTTCGACTCCAGAGGAATACCACCTTACCACAAGCACCTCAAGAGGAGGCTTCTCTCAGCTCTAGGTATGTGAGAGGGACCCTGAGTTTGCGGCCTCAAGTGGAATGGAGACCGCGATGCCCTGACTCGAAATAAGGCCGGATATCCCTGCAGTGACTTGAATGCAGGCTCGTCTTGCATCTCCCAAGACGAAAGGATGTCTGAATCCCCTGTGGAGACCACTGAGAAAGACCTAGTTCTCCACCTCATCGCGACCGGAGGCCTCACATCCTTTGAAAACTCCAGAGGTACGCGGAGATCAGTGCCTCCAAAGGAGACGATGCCTGACTCCTCGTGAAACTTGATAGGAGTCCCAGGATTCCTGTGGCACATGGAAAGGGACCCTTGGTCTCCCGCCTCAGCTGGAGAGGCGTCCCAATTGCCCTGCCAAGCCTCGAGGAGAATCCCGAGTTGTCCCTCGCAACTAGGCAGGAGTCCTGGCGTCGCTAAACAAACACGTGGGTGGAAGGGCCATCCCCGTCGTAACTCGAGAATATACCCCAGGTTCCCGCCGCAACTCGAGAAAAACCATGAGACTTCCCCCTCGCCGCGAGATGAGGCCTGATTCCCCTGCACTGCGTGCAGAGCAATTCCGTGTTGCACATCACACATGAAAGGAGCCTTGATTTCCTTGATGGCACTCCAGAGAAAACCCAAGAACACTGTTTCAAGGCTACAGGATCCTGAGGTCACTGTAGCAACACGAAAGAGCTCCGTGGACCAAAAATCAACTCGAGATGAGAGGTTAGTCCCTGGCTTCGACTCCAGAGGAATACCACCTTACCACAAGCACCTCAAGAGGAGGCTTCTCTCAGCTCTAGGTATGTGAGAGGGACCCTGAGTTTGCGGCCTCAAGTGGAATGGAGACCGCGATGCCCTGACGCGAAATAAGGCCGGATATCCCTGCAGTGACTTGAATGCAGGCTCGTCTTGCATCTCCCAAGACGAAAGGATGTCTGAATCCCCTGTGGAGACCACAGAGAATGACCTAGTTCCCCACCTCATCGCGACCGGAGGCCTCACATCCTTTGAAAACTCCAGAGGTACGCGGAGATCAGTGCCTCCAAAGGAGACGATGCCTGCCTCCTCGTGAAACTTGATAGGAGTCCCAGGATTCCTGTGGCACGTGGAAAGGGACCCTTGGTCTCCCGCCTCAGCTGGAGAGGCGTCCCAATTGCCCTGCCAAGCCTCGAGGAGAATCCCGAGTTGTCCCTCGCAACTAGGCAGGAGTCCTGACGTCGCTGAACAAACACGTGGGTGGAAGGGCCATCCCCGTCGTAACTCGAGAATATACCCCAGGTTCCCGCCGCAACTCGAGAAAAACCATGAGACTTCCCCCTCGCCGCGAGATGAGGCCCGATTCCCCTGCACTGCGTGCAGAGCAATTCCGTGTTGCACATCACACATGAAAGGAGCCTTGATTTCCTTGATGGCACTCCAGAGAAAACCCAAGAACACTGTTTCAAGGCTGGAGGGATCCTGAGGTCCCTGTAGCAGCACGAAAGAGCTCCGTGGACCATGAATCAACTCGAGATGAGAGGTTAGTCCCTGCCTTCGACTCCAGAGGAATACCACCTTACCACAAGCACCTCAAGAGGAGGCTTCTCTCAGCTCTAGGTATGTGAGAGGGACCCTGAGTTTGCGGCCTCAAGTGGAATGGAGACCGCGATTCCCTGACTCGAAATAAGGCCGGATATCCCTGCAGTGACTTAAATGCAGGCTCGTCTTGCATCTCCCAAGACGAAAGGATGTCTGAATCCCCTGTGGAGACCACAGAGAAAGACCTAGTTCCCCACCTCATCGCGACCGGAGGCCTCACATCCTTTGAAAACTCCAGAGGTACGCGGAGATCAGTGCCTCCAAAGGAGACGATGCCTGACTCCTCGTGAAACTTGATAGGAGTCCCAGGATTCCTGTGGCACGTGGAAAGGGACCCTGGGTCTCCCGCCTCAGCTGGAGAGGCGTCCCAATTGCCCTGCCAAGCCTCGAGGAGAATCCCGAGTTGTCCCTCGCAACTAGGCAGGAGTCCTGACGTCGCTGAAGAAGCACGTGGGTGGAAGGGCCATCCCAGTCGTAACTCGAGAATATTCCCCAGGTTCCCGCCGCAACTCGAGAAAAACCATGAGACTTCCCCCTCGCCGCGAGATGAGGCCCGATTCCCCTGCACTGCGTGCAGAGCAATTCCGTGTTGCACATCACACATGAAAGGAGCCTTGATTTCCTTGATGGCACTCCAGAGAAACACCAAGAACACTGTTTCAAGGCTAGAGGGATCCTGAGGTCACTCTAGCAACACGAAAGAGCTCCGTGGACCACAAATCAACTCGAGATGAGAGGTTAGTCCCTGGCTTCGACTCAAGAGGAATACCACCTTACCACAAGCACCTCAAGAGGAGGCTTCTCTCAGCTCTAGCTATGTGAGAGGGACCCTGAGTTTGCAGCCTCAAGTGGAATGGACACCGCGATGCCCTGACTGGAAATAAGGCCGGATATCCCTGCAGTGACTTGAATGCAGGCTCGTCTTGCATCTCCCAAGACGAAAGGATGTCTGAATCCCCTGTGGAGACCACAGAGAATGACCTAGTTGCCCACCTCATCGCGACCGGAGGCCTCACATCCTTTGAAAACTCCAGAGGTAGGCGGAGATCAGTGCCTCCAAAGGAGACGATGCCTGACTCCTCGTGAAACTTGATAGGAGTCCCAGGATTCCTGTGGCACGTGGAAAGGGACACTTGGTCTCCCGCCTCAGCTGGAGAGGCGTCCCAATTGCCCTGCCAAGCCTCGAGGAGAATCCCGAGTTGTCCCTCGCAAATAGGCAGGAGTCCTGACGTCGCTGAACAAACACGTGGGTGGAAGGGCCATCCCCGTCGTAACTCGAGAATATACCCCAGGTTCCCGCCGCAACTCGAGAAAAACCATGAGACTTCCCCCTCGCCGCGAGATGAGGCCCGATTCCCCTGCACTGCGTGCAGAGCAATTCCGTGTTGCTCATCACACATGAAAGGAGCCTTGATTTCCTTGATGGCACTCCAGAGAAAACCCAAGAATACTGTTTCAAGGCTGGAGGGATCCTGAGGTCCCTGTAGCAACACGAAAGAGCTCCATGGACCATGAATCAACTCGAGATGAGAGGTTAGTCCCTGCCTTCGACTCCAGAGGAATACCACCTTACCACAAGCACCTCAAGAGGAGGCTTCTCGCAGCTCTAGGTATGTGAGAGGGACCCTGAGTTTGCGGCCTCAAGTGGAATGGAGACCGCGATGCCCTGACTCGAAATAAGGCCGGATATCCCTGCAGTGACTTGAATGCAGGCTCGTCTTGCATCTCCCAAGACGAAAGGATGTCTGAATCCCCTGTGGAGACCACAGAGAAAGACCTAGTTCCCCACCTCATCGCGACCGGAGGCCTCACATCCTTTGAAAACTCCAGAGGTACGCGGAGATCAGTGCCTCCAAAGGAGACGATGCCTGACTCCTCGTGAAACTTGATAGGAGTCCCAGGATTCCTGTGGCACGTGGAAAGGGACCCTGTGTCTCCCGCCTCAGCAGGAGAGGCGTCGCAATTGCCCTGCCAAGCCTCGAGGAGAATCCCGAGTTGTCCCTCACAAATAGGCAGGAGTCCTGACGTCGCTGAACAAACACGTGGGTGGAAGGGCCATCCCCGTCGTAACTCGAGAATATTCCCCAGGTTCCCGCCGCAACTCGAGAAAAACCATGAGACTTCCCCCTCGCCGCGAGATGAGGCCCGATTCCCCTGCACTGCGTGCAGAGCAATTCCGTGTTGCACATCACACATGAAAGAAGCCTTGATTTCCTTGATGGCACTCCAGAGAAACCCCAAGAACACTGTTTCAAGGTTGAGGGATCCTGAGGTCACTGTAGCAACACGAAAGAGCTCCGTGGACCAAAAATCAACTCGAGATGAGAGGTTAGTCCCTGGCTTCGACTCCAGAGGAATACCACCTTACCACAAGCACCTCAAGAGGAGGCTTCTCTCAGCTCTAGGTATGTGAGAGGGACCCTGAGTTTGCGGCCTCAAGTGGAATGGAGACCGCGATGCCCTGACTCGAAATAAGGCCGGATATCCCTGCAGTGACTTGAATGCAGGCTCGTCTTGCATCTCCCAAGACGAAAGGATGTCTGAATCCCCTGTGGAGACCACTGAGAAAGACCTAGTTCTCCACCTCATCGCGACCGGAGGCCTCACATCCTTTGAAAACTCCAGAGGTACGCGGAGATCAGTGCCTCCAAAGGAGACGATGCCTGACTCCTCGTGAAACTTGATAGGAGTCCCAGGATTCCTGTGGCACATGGAAAGGGACCCTTGGTCTCCCGCCTCAGCTGGAGAGGCGTCCCAATTGCCCTGCCAAGCCTCGAGGAGAATCCCGAGTTGTCCCTCGCAACTAGGCAGGAGTCCTGGCGTCGCTAAACAAACACGTGGGTGGAAGGGCCATCCCCGTCGTAACTCGAGAATATACCCCAGGTTCCCGCCGCAACTCGAGAAAAACCATGAGACTTCCCCCTCGCCGCGAGATGAGGCCTGATTCCCCTGCACTGCGTGCAGAGCAATTCCGTGTTGCACATCACACATGAAAGGAGCCTTGATTTCCTTGATGGCACTCCAGAGAAAACCCAAGAACACTGTTTCAAGGCTACAGGATCCTGAGGTCACTGTAGCAACACGAAAGAGCTCCGTGGACCAAAAATCAACTCGAGATGAGAGGTTAGTCCCTGGCTTCGACTCCAGAGGAATACCACCTTACCACAAGCACCTCAAGAGGAGGCTTCTCTCAGCTCTAGGTATGTGAGAGGGACCCTGAGTTTGCGGCCTCAAGTGGAATGGAGACCGCGATGCCCTGACGCGAAATAAGGCCGGATATCCCTGCAGTGACTTGAATGCAGGCTCGTCTTGCATCTCCCAAGACGAAAGGATGTCTGAATCCCCTGTGGAGACCACAGAGAATGACCTAGTTCCCCACCTCATCGCGACCGGAGGCCTCACATCCTTTGAAAACTCCAGAGGTACGCGGAGATCAGTGCCTCCAAAGGAGACGATGCCTGCCTCCTCGTGAAACTTGATAGGAGTCCCAGGATTCCTGTGGCACGTGGAAAGGGACCCTTGGTCTCCCGCCTCAGCTGGAGAGGCGTCCCAATTGCCCTGCCAAGCCTCGAGGAGAATCCCGAGTTGTCCCTCGCAACTAGGCAGGAGTCCTGACGTCGCTGAACAAACACGTGGGTGGAAGGGCCATCCCCGTCGTAACTCGAGAATATACCCCAGGTTCCCGCCGCAACTCGAGAAAAACCATGAGACTTCCCCCTCGCCGCGAGATGAGGCCCGATTCCCCTGCACTGCGTGCAGAGCAATTCCGTGTTGCACATCACACATGAAAGGAGCCTTGATTTCCTTGATGGCACTCCAGAGAAAACCCAAGAACACTGTTTCAAGGCTGGAGGGATCCTGAGGTCCCTGTAGCAGCACGAAAGAGCTCCGTGGACCATGAATCAACTCGAGATGAGAGGTTAGTCCCTGCCTTCGACTCCAGAGGAATACCACCTTACCACAAGCACCTCAAGAGGAGGCTTCTCTCAGCTCTAGGTATGTGAGAGGGACCCTGAGTTTGCGGCCTCAAGTGGAATGGAGACCGCGATTCCCTGACTCGAAATAAGGCCGGATATCCCTGCAGTGACTTAAATGCAGGCTCGTCTTGCATCTCCCAAGACGAAAGGATGTCTGAATCTCCTGTGGAGACCACTGAGAAAAACCTAGTTCTCCACCTCATCGCGACCGGAGGCCTCACATCCTTTGAAAACTCCAGAGGTACGCGGAGATCAGTGCCTCCAAAGGAGACGATGCCTGACTCCTCGTGAAACTTGATAGGAGTCCCAGGATTCCTGTGGCACATGGAAAGGGACCCTTGGTCTCCCGCCTCAGCTGGAGAGGCGTCCCAATTACCCTGCCAAGCCTCGAGGAGAATCCCGAGTTGTCCCTCGCAACTAGGCAGGAGTCCTGACGTCGCTGAACAAACACGTGGTTGGAAGGGCCATCCCAGTCGTAACTCGAGAATATTCCCCAGGTTCCCGCCGCAACTCGAGAAAAACCATGAGACTTCCCCCTCGCCGCGAGATGAGGCCCGATTCCCCTGCACTGCGTGCAGAGCAATTCCGTGTTGCACATCACACATGAAAGGAGCCTTGATTTCCTTAATGGCACTCCAGAGAAACACCAAGAACACTGTTTCAAGGCTAGAGGGATCCTGAGGTCACTCTAGCAACACGAAAGAGCTCCGTGGACCACAAATCAACTCGAGATGAGAGGTTAGTCCCTGGCTTCGACTCCAGAGGAATACCACCTTACCACAAGCACCTCAAGAGGAGGCTTCTCTCAGCTCTAGCTATGTGAGAGGGACCCTGAGTTTGCGGCCTCAAGTGGAATGGAGACCGCGATGCCCTGACGTGAAATAAGGCCGGATATCCCTGCAGTGACTTGAATGCAGGCTCGTCTTGCATCTCCCAAGACGAAAGGATGTCTGGATCCCCTGTGGAGACCACAGAGAATGACCTAGTTGCCCACCTCATCGCGACCGGAGGCCTCACATCCTTTGAAAACTCCAGAGGTATGCGGAGATCAGTGCCTCCAAAGGAGACGATGCCTGACTCCTCGTGAAACTTGATAGGAGTCCCAGGATTCCTGTGGCACGTGGAAAGGGACCCTGGGTCTCCCGCCTCAGCAGGAGAGGCGTCGCAATTGCCCTGCCAAGCCTCGAGGAGAATCCCGAGTTGTCCCTCGCAAATAGGCAGGAGTCCTGACGTCGCTGAACAAACACGTGGGTGGAAGGGCCATCCCCGTCGTAACTCGAGAATATACCCCAGGTTCCCGCCGCAACTCGAGAAAAACCAATAGACTTCCCCCTCGCCGCGAGATGAGGCCCGATTCCCCTGCACTGCGTGCAGAGCAATTCCGTGTTGCACATCACACATGAAAGGAGCCTTGATTTCCTTGATGGCACTCCAGAGAAACCCCAAGAACACTGTTTCAAGGTTGAGGGATCCTGAGGTCACTGTAGCAACACGAAAGAGCTCCGTGGGCCAAAAATCAACTCGAGATGAGAGGTTAGTCCCTGGCTTCGACTCCAGAGGAATACCACCTTACCACAAGCACCTCAAGAGGAGGCTTCTCTCAGCTGTATGTATGTGAGAGGGACCCTGAGTTTGCGGCCTCAAGTGGAATGGAGACCGCGATGCCCTGACGCGAAATAAGGCCGGATATCCCTGCAGTGACTTGAATGCAGGCTCGTCTTGCATCTCCCAAGACGAAAGGATGTCTGAATCCCCTGTGGAGACCACAGAGAATGACCTAGTTCCCCACCTCATCGCGACCGGAGGCCTCACATCCTTTGAAAACTCCAGAGGTACGCGGAGATCAGTGCCTCCAAAGGAGACGATGCCTGACTCCTCGTGAAACTTGATAGGAGTCCCAGGATTCCTGTGGCACGTGGAAAGGGACACGTGGTCTCCCGCCTCAGCTGGAGAGGCGTCCCAATTGCCCTGCCAAGCCTCGAGGAGAATGCCGAGTTGTCCCTCGCAACTAGGCAGGAGTCCTGACGTCGCTGAACAAACACGTGGGTGGAAGGGCCATCCCCGTCGTAACTCGAGAATATGCCCCAGGTTCCCGCCGCAACTCGAAAAAAACCATGAGACTTCCCCCTCGCCGCGAGATGAGGCCCGATTCCCCTGCACTGCGTGCAGAGCAATTCCGTGTTGCACATCACACATGAAAGGAGCCTTGATTTCCTTGATGGCACTCCAGAGAAAACCCAAGAATACTGTTTCAAGGCTGGAGGGATCCTGAGGTCCCTGTAGCAGCACGAAAGAGCTCCATGGACAATGAATCAACTCGAGATGAGAGGTTAGTCCCTGCCTTCGACTCCAGAGGAATACCACCTTACCACAAGCACCTCAAGAGGAGGCTTCTCTCAGCTCTAGGTATGTGAGAGGGACCCTGAGTTTGCGGCCTCAAGTGGAATGGAGACCGCGATGCCCTGACTCGAAATAAGGCCGGATATCCCTGCAGTGACTTGAATGCAGGCTCGTCTTGCATCTCCCAAGACGAAAGGATGTCTGAATCCCCTGTGGAGACCACAGAGAAAGACCTAGTTCCCCACCTCATCGCGACCGGAGGCCTCACATCCTTTGAAAACTCCAGAGGTACGCGGAGATCAGTCCCTCCAAAGGAGACGATGCCTGACTCCTCGTGAAACTTGATAGGAGTCCCAGGATTCCTGTGGCACGTGGAAAGGGACCCTGGGTCTCCCGCCTCAGCAGGAGAGGCGTCGCAATTGCCCTGCCAAGCCTCGAGGAGAATCCAGAGTTGTCCCTCGCAAATAGGCAGGAGTCCTGACGTCGCTGAACAAACACGTGGGTGGAAGGGCCATCCCCGTCGTAACTCGAGAATATACCCCAGGTTCCCACCGCAACTCGAGAAAAACCATGAGACTTCCCCCTCGCCGCGAGATGAGGCCCGATTCCCCTGCACTGCGTGCAGAGCAATTCCGTGTTGCACATCACACATGAAAGGAGCCTTGATTTCCTTGATGGCACTCCAGAGAAACCCCAAGAACACTGTTTCAAGGTTGAGGGATCCTGAGGTCACTGTAGCAACACGAAAGAGCTCCGTGGGCCAAAAATCAACTCGAGATGAGAGGTTAGTCCCTGGCTTCGACTCCAGAGGAATACCACCTTACCACAAGCACCTCAAGAGGAGGCTTCTCTCAGCTGTATGTATGTGAGAGGGACCCTGAGTTTGCGGCCTCAAGTGGAATGGAGACCGCGATGCCCTGACTCGAAATAAGGCCGGATATCCCTGGAGTGACTTGAATGCAGGCTCGTCTTGCATCTCCCAAGACGAAAGGATGTCTGAATCCCCTGTGGAGACCACAGAGAAAGACCTAGTTCCCCACTTCATCGCGACCGGAGGCCTCACATCCTTTGAAAACTCCAGACGTACGCGGAGATCAGTGCCTCCAAAGGAGACGATGCCTGACTCCTCGTGAAACTTGATAGGAGTCCCAGGATTCCTGTGGCACGTGGAAAGGGACACTTGGTCTCCCGCCTCAGCTGGAGAGGCGTCCCAATTGCCCTGTCAAGCCTCGAGGAGAATCCCGAGTTGTCCCTCGCAACTAGGCAGGAGTCCTGACGTCGCTGAACAAACACGTGGGTGGAAGGGCCATCCCCGTCGTAACTCGAGAATATACCCCAGGTTCCCGCCGCAACTCGAGAAAAACCATGAGACTTCCCCCTCGCCGCGAGATGAGGCCCGATTCCCCTGCACTGCGTGCAGAGCAATTCCGTGTTGCACATCACACATGAAAGGAGCCTTGATTTCCTTGATGGCACTCCAGAGAAAACCCAAGAACACTGTTTCAAGGCTGGAGGGATCCTGAGGTCCCTGTAGCAGCACGAAAGAGCTCCGTGGACCATGAATCAACTCGAGATGAGAGGTTAGTCCCTGCCTTCGACTCCAGAGGAATACCACCTTACCACAAGCACCTCAAGAGGAGGCTTCTCTCAGCTCTAGGTATGTGAGAGGGACCCTGAGTTTGCGGCCTCAAGTGGAATGGAGACCGCGATGCCCTGACTCGAAATAAGGCCGGATATCCCTGCAGTGACTTGAATGCAGGCTCGTCTTGCATCTCCCAAGACGAAAGGATGTCTGAATCCCCTGTGGAGACCACAGAGAAAGACCTAGTTCCCCACCTCATCGCGACCGGAGGCCTCACATCCTTTGAAAACTCCAGAGGTACGCGGAGATCAGTGCCTCCAAAGGAGACGATGCCTGACTCCTCGTGAAACTTGATAGGAGTCCCAGGATTCCTGTGGCACGTGGAAAGGGACCCTGGGTCTCCCGCCTCAGCTGGAGAGGCGTCCCAATTGCCCTGCCAAGCCTCGAGGAGAATCCCGAGTTGTCCCTCGCAACTAGGCAGGAGTCCTGACGTCGCTGAAGAAGCACGTGGGTGGAAGGGCCATCCCAGTCGTAACTCGAGAATATTCCCCAGGTTCCCGCCGCAACTCGAGAAAAACCATGAGACTTCCCCCTCGCCGCGAGATGAGGCCCGATTCCCCTGCACTGCGTGCAGAGCAATTCCGTGTTGCACATCACACATGAAAGGAGCCTTGATTTCCTTGATGGCACTCCAGAGAAACACCAAGAACACTGTTTCAAGGCTAGAGGGATCCTGAGGTCACTCTAGCAACACGAAAGAGCTCCGTGGACCACAAATCAACTCGAGATGAGAGGTTAGTCCCTGGCTTCGACTCCAGAGGAATACCACCTTACCACAAGCACCTCAAGAGGAGGCTTCTCTCAGCTCTAGCTATGTGAGAGGGACCCTGAGTTTGCAGCCTCAAGTGGAATGGACACCGCGATTCCCTGACGCGAAATAAGGCCGGATATCCCTGCAGTGACTTGAATGCAGGCTCGTCTTGCATCTCCCAAGACGAAAGGATGTCTGAATCCCCTGTGGAGACCACAGAGAATGACCTAGTTGCCCACCTCATCGCGACCGGAGGCCTCACATCCTTTGAAAACTCCAGAGGTAGGCGGAGATCAGTGCCTCCAAAGGAGACGATGCCTGACTCCTCGTGAAACTTGATAGGAGTCCCAGGATTCCTGTGGCACGTGGAAAGGGACACTTGGTCTCCCGCCTCAGCTGGAGAGGCGTCCCAATTGCCCTGCCAAGCCTCGAGGAGAATCCCGAGATGTCCCTCACAAATAGGCAGGAGTCCTGACGTCGCTGAACAAACACGTGGGTGGAAGGGCCATCCCCGTCGTAACTCGAGAATATACCCCAGGTTCCCGCCGCAACTCGAGAAAAACCATGAGACTTCCCCCTCGCCGCGAGATGAGGCCCGATTCCCCTGCACTGCGTGCAGAGCAATTCCGTGTTGCACATCACACATGAAAGAAGCCTTGATTTCCTTGATGGCACTCCAGAGAAACCCCAAGAACACTGTTTCAAGGTTGAGGGATCCTGAGGTCACTGTAGCAACACGAAAGAGCTCCGTGGACCAAAAATCAACTCGAGATGAGAGGTTAGTCCCTGGCTTCGACTCCAGAGGAATACCACCTTACCACAAGCACCTCAAGAGGAGGCTTCTCTCAGCTCTAGGTATGTGAGAGGGACCCTGAGTTTGCGGCCTCAAGTGGAATGGAGACCGCGATGCCCTGACTCGAAATAAGGCCGGATATCCCTGCAGTGACTTGAATGCAGGCTCGTCTTGCATCTCCCAAGACGAAAGGATGTCTGAATCCCCTGTGGAGACCACAGAGAAAGACCTAGTTCCCCACCTCATCGCGACCGGAGGCCTCACATCCTTTGAAAACTCCAGAGGTACGCGGAGATCAGTGCCTCCAAAGGAGACGATGCCTGTCTCCTCTTGAAACTTGATAGGAGTCCCAGGATTCCTGTGGCACATGGAAAGGGACCCTTGGTCTCCCGCCTCAGCTGGAGAGGCGTCGCAATTGCCCTGCCAAGCCTCGAGGAGAATCCCGAGTTGTCCCTCGCAACTAGGCAGGAGTCCTGACGTCGCTGAACAAACACGTGGTTGGAAGGGCCATCCCAGTCGTAACTCGAGAATATTCCCCAGGTTCCCGCCGCAACTCGAGAAAAACCATGAGACTTCCCCCTCGCCGCGAGATGAGGCCCGATTCCCCTGCACTGCGTGCAGAGCAATTCCGTGTTGCACTTCACACATGAAAGGAGCCTTGATTTCCTTGATGGCACTCCAGAGAAACACCAAGAACACTGTTTCAAGGCTAGAGGGATCCTGAGGTCACTCTAGCAACACGAAAGAGCTCCGTGGACCACAAATCAACTCAAGATGAGAGGTTAGTCCCTGGCTTCGACTCCAGAGGAATACCACCTTACCACAAGCACCTCAAGAGGAGGCTTCTCTCAGCTCTAGCTATGTGAGAGGGACCCTGAGTTTGCGGCCTCAAGTGGAATGGACACCGCGATTCCCTGTCGCGAAATAAGGCCGGATATCCCTGCAGTGACTTGAATGCAGGCTCGTCTTGCATCTCCCAAGCCGAAAGGATGTCTGAATCCCCTGTGGAGACCACAGAGAATGACCTAGTTGCCCACCTCATCGCGACCGGAGGCCTCACATCCTTTGAAAACTCCAGAGGTAGGCGGAGATCAGTGCCTCCAAAGGAGACGATGCCTGACTCCTCGTGAAACTTGATAGGAGTCCCAGGATTCCTGTGGCACGTGGAAAGGGACACTTGGTCTCCCGCCTCAGCTGGAGAAGCGTCCCAATTGCCCTGCCAAGCCTCGAGGAGAATCCCGAGTTGTCCCTCGCAACTAGGCAGGAGTCCTGACGTCGCTGAACAAACACGTGGGTGGAAGGGCCATCCCCGTCGTAACTCGAGAATATACCCCAGGTTCCCGCCGCAACTCAAGAAAAACCATGAGACTTCCCCCTCGCCGCGAGATGAGGCCCGATTCCCCTGCACTGCGTGCAGAGCAATTCCGTGTTGCACATCACACATGAAAGGAGCCTTGATTTCCTTGATGGCACTCCAGAGAAACCCCAAGAACACTGTTTCAAGGCTAGAGGGATCCTGAGGTCACTCTAGCAACACGAAAGAGCTCCGTGGACCACAAATCAACTCGAGATGAGAGGTTAGTCCCTGGCTTCGACTCCAGAGGAATACCACCTTACCACAAGCACCTCACGAAGAGGCTTCTCTCAGCTCTAGCTATGTGAGAGGGACCCTGAGTTTGCGGCCTCAAGTGGAATGGACACCGCGATTCCCTGACGCGAAATAAGGCCGGATATCCCTGTAGTGACTTGAATGCAGGCTCGTCTTGCATCTCCCAAGACGAAAGGATGTCTGAATCCCCTGTGGAGACCACAGAGAATGACCTAGTTCCCCACCTCATCGCGACCGGAGGCCTCACATCCTTTGAAAACTCCAGAGGTACGCGGAGATCAGTGCCTCCAAAGGAGACGATGCCTGACTCCTCGTGAAACTTGATAGGAGTCCCAGGATTCCTGTGGCACGTGGAAAGGGACCCTTGGTCTCCCACCTCAGCTGGAGAGGCGTCCCAATTGCCCTGCCAAGCCTCGAGGAGAATCCCGAGTTGTCCCTCGCAACTAGGCAGGAGTCCTGGCGTCGCTAAACAAACACGTGGGTGGAAGGGCCATCCCCGTCGTAACTCGAGAATATACCCCAGGTTCCCGCCGCAACTCGAGAAAAACCATGAGACTTCCCCCTCGCCGCGAGATGAGGCCTGATTCCCCTGCACTGCGTGCAGAGCAATTCCGTCTTGCACATCACACATGAAAGGAGCCTTGATTTCCTTGATGGCACTCCAGAGAAAACCCAAGAACACTGTTTCAAGGCTGGAGGGATCCTGAGGTCCCTGTAGCAGCACGAAAGAGCTCCGTGGACCATGAATCAACTCGAGATGAGAGGTTAGTCCCTGCCTTCGACTCCAGAGGAATACCACCTTACCACAAGCACCTCAAGAGGAGGCTTCTCTCAGCTCTAGGTATGTGAGAGGGACCCTGAGTTTGCGGCCTCAAGTGGAATGGAGACCGCGATTCCCTGACTCGAAATAAGGCCGGATATCCCTGCAGTGACTTGAATGCAGGCTCGTCTTGCATCTCCCAAGACGAAAGGATGTCTGAATCCCCTGTGGAGACCACAGAGAAAGACCTAGTTCCCCACCTCATCGCGACCGGAGGCCTCACATCCTTTGAAAACTCCAGAGGTACGTGGAGATCAATGCCTCCAAAGGAGACGACGCCTGACTCCTCGTGAAACTTGATAGGAGTCCCAGGATTCCTGTGGCACGTGGAAAGGGACCCTGGGTCTCCCGCCTAAGCAGGAGAGGCGTCCCAATTGCCCTGCCAAGCCTCGAGGAGAATCCCGAGTTGTCCCTCGCAACTAGGCAGGAGTCCTGACGTCGCTGAACAAACACGTGGGTGGAAGGGCCATCCCCGTCGTAACTCGAGAATATACCCCAGGTTCCCGCCGCAACTCGAGAAAAACCATGAGACTTCCCCCTCGCCGCGAGATGAGGCCCGATTCCCCTGCACTGCGTGCAGAGCAATTCCGTGTTGCACATCACACATGAAAGGAGCCTTGATTTCCTTGATGGCACTCCAGAGAAACCCCAAGAACACTGTTTCAAGGTTGAGGGATCCTGAGGTCACTGTAGCAGCACGAAAGAGCTCCGTGGGCCAAAAATCAACTCGAGATGAGAGGTTAGTCCCTGGCTTCGACTCCAGAGGAATACCACCTTACCACAAGCACCTCAAGAGGAGGCTTCTCTCAGCTGTATGTATGTGAGAGGGACCCTGAGTTTGCGGCCTCAAGTGGAATGGAGACCGCGATGCCCTGACTCGAAATAAGGCCGGATATCCCTGCAGTGACTTGAATGCAGGCTCGTCTTGCATCTCCCAAGACGAAAGGATGTCTGAATCCCCTGTGGAGACCACAGAGAAAGACCTAGTTCCCCACCTCATCGCGACCGGAGGCCTCACATCCTTTGAAAACTCCAGAGGTAGGCGGAGATCAGTGCCTCCAAAGGAGACGACGCCTGACTCCTCGTGAAACTTGATAGGAGTCCCAGGATTCCTGTGGCACGTGGAAAGGGACCCTGGGTCTCCCGCCTCAGCAGGAGAGGCGTCCCAATTGCCCTGCCAAGCCTCGAGGAGAATCCCGAGTTGTCCCTCGCAACTAGGCAGGAGTCCTGACGTCGCTGAAAAAACACGTGGGTGGAAGGGCCATCCCCGTCGTAACTCGAGAATATACCCCAGGTTCCCGCCGCAACTCGAGAAAAACCATGAGACTTCCCCCTCGCCGCGAGATGAGGCACGATTCCCCTGCACTGCGTGCAGAGCAATTTCGTCTTGCACATCACACATGAAAGGAGCCTTGATTTCCTTGATGGCACTCCAGAGAAACGCCAAGAACACTGTTTCAAGGCTAGAGGGATCCTGAGGTCACTGTAGCAGCACGAAAGAGCTCCGTGGGCCAAAAATCAACTCGAGATGAGAGGTTAGTCCCTGGCTTCGACTCCAGAGGAATACCACCTTACCACAAGCACCTCAAGAGGAGGCTTCTCTCAGCTGTATGTATGTGAGAGGGACCCTGAGTTTGCGGCCTCAAGTGGAATGGAGACCGCGATGCCCTGACTCGAAATAAGGCCGGATATCCCTGCAGTGACTTGAATGCAGGCTCGTCTTGCATCTCCCAAGACGAAAGGATGTCTGAATCCCCTGTGGAGACCACAGAGAAAGACCTAGTTCCCCACCTCATCGCGACCGGAGGCCTCACATCCTTTGAAAACTCCAGAGGTACGCGGAGATCAGTGCCTCCAAAGGAGACGATGCCTGACTCCTCGTGAAACTTGATAGGAGTCCCAGGATTCCTGTGGCACGTGGAAAGGGACCCTTGGTCTCCCGCCTCAGCTGGAGAGGCATCCCAATTGCCCTGCCAAGCCTCGAGGAGAATCCCGAGTTGTCCCTCGCAACTAGGCAGGAGTCCTGACGTCGCTGAACAAACACGTGGGTGGAAGGGCCATCCCCGTCGTAACTCGAGAATATACCCCAGGTTCCCGCCGCAACTCGAGAAAAACCATGAGACTTCCCCCTCGCCGCGAGATGAGGCACGATTCCCCTGCACTGCGTGCAGAGCAATTCCGTGTTGCACATCACACATGAAAGGAGCCTTGATTTCCTTGATGGCACTCCAGAGAAACCCCAAGAACACTGTTTCAAGGCTAGAGGGATCCTGAGGTCACTGTAGCAACACGAAAGAGCTCCGTGGACCAAAAATCAACTCGAGATGAGAGGTTAGTCCCTGGCTTCGACTCCAGAGGAATACCACCTTACCACAAGCACCTCAAGAGGAGGCTTCTCTCAGCTCTAGGTATGTGAGAGGGACCCTGAGTTTGCGGCCTCAAGTGGAATGGAGACCGCGATGCCCTGACTCGAAATAAGGCCGGATATCCCTGCAGTGACTTGAATGCAGGCTCGTCTTGCATCTCCCAAGACGAAAGGATGTCTGAATCCCCTGTGGAGACCACAGAGAAAGACCTAGTTCCCCACCTCATCGCGACCGGAGGCCTCACATCCTTTGAAAACTCCAGAGGTACGCGGAGATCAGTGCCTCCAAAGGAGACGATGCCTGACTCCTCGTGAAACTTGATAGGAGTCCCAGGATTCCTGTGGCACGTGGAAAGGGACCCTGGGTCTCCCGCCTCAGCAGGAGAGGCGTCCCAATTGCCCTGCCAAGCCTCGAGGAGAATCCCGAGTTGTCCCTCGCAAATAGGCAGGAGTCCTGACGTCGCTGAACAAACACGTGGGTGGAAGGGCCATCCCCGTCGTAACTCGAGAATTTACCCCAGGTTCCCGCCGCAACTCGAGAAAAACCATGAGACTTCCCCCTCGCCGCGAGATGAGGCCCGATTCCCCTGCACTGCGTGCAGAGCAATTCCGTGTTGCACATCACACATGAAAGGAGCATTGATTTCCTTGATGGCACTCCAGAGAAACCCCAAGAACACTGTTTCAAGGTTGAGGGATCCTGAGGTCACTGTAGCAACACGAAAGAGCTCCGTGGGCCAAAAATCAACTCGAGATGAGAGGTTAGTCCCTGGCTTCGACTCCAGAGGAATACCACCTTACCACAAGCACCTCAAGAGGAGGCTTCTCTCAGCTCTAGGTATGTGAGAGGGACCCTGAGTTTGCGGCCTCAAGTGGAATGGAGACCGCGATGCCCTGACTCGAAATAAGGCCGGATATCCCTGCAGTGACTCGAATGCAGGCTCGTCTTGCATCTCCCAAGACGAAAGGATGTCTGAATCCCCTGTGGAGACCACAGAGAAAGACCTAGTTCCCCACCTCATCGCGACCGGAGGCCTCACATCCTTTGAAAACTCCAGAGGTACGCGGAGATCAGTGCCTCCAAAGGAGACGATGCCTGACTCCTCGTGAAACTTGATAGGAGTCCCAGGATTCCTGTGGCACGTGGAAAGGGACCCTTGGTCTCCCGCCTCAGCTGGAGAGGCGTCCCAATTGCCCTGCCAAGCCTCGAGGAGAATCCCGAGTTGTCCCTCGCAACTAGGCAGGAGTCCTGACGTCGCTGAAGAAGCACGTGGGTGGAAGGGCCATCCCCGTTGTAACTCGAGAATATACCCCAGGTTCCCGCCGCAACTCGAGAAAAACCATGAGACTTCCCCCTCGCCGCGAGATGAGGCACGATTCCCCTGCACTGCATGCAGAGAAATTCCGTCTTGCACATAACACATGAAAGGAGCCTTGATTTCCTTGATGGCACTCCAGAGAAACCCCAAGAACACTGTTTCAAGGCTAGAGGGATCCTGAGGTCACTGTAGCAACAGGAAAGAGCTCCGTGGACCAAAAATCAACTAGAGATGAGAGGTTAGTCCCTGGCTTCGACTCCAGAGGAATACCATCTTACCACAAGCACCTCAAGAGGAGGCTTCTCTCAGCTCTTGCTATGTGAGAGGGACCCTGAGTTTGCCGTCTCAAGTGAAATGGACACCGCGATTCCCTGATCCGAAATAAGGCCGGATATCCCTGCAGTGACTTGAATGCAGGCTCGTCTTGCATCTCCCAAGACGAAAGGATGTCTGGATCCCCTGTGGAGACCACAGAGAAAGACCTAGTTCCCCACCTCATCGCGACCGGAGGCCTCACATCCTTTGAAAACTCCAGACGTACGCGGAGATAAGTGCCTCCAAAGGAGACGATGCCTGACTCCTCGTGAAACTTGATAGGAGTCCCAGGATTCCTGTGGCACGTGGAAAGGGACCCTGGGTCTCCCGCCTCAGCAGGAGAGGCGTCGCAATTGCCATGCCAAGCCTCGAGGAGAATCCCGAGTTGTCCCTCGCAAATAGGCAGGAGTCCTGACGTCGCTGAACAAACACGTGGGTGGAAGGGCCATCCCCGTCGTAACTCGAGAATATACCCCAGGTTCCCGCCGCAACTCGAGAAAAACCATGAGACTTCCCCCTCGCCGCGAGATGAGGCCCGATTCCCCTGCACTGCGTGCAGAGCAATTCCGTGTTGCACGTCACACATGAAAGGAGCCTTGATTTCCTTGATGGCACTCCAGAGAAACCCCAAGAACACTGTTTCAAGGTTGAGGGATCCTGAGGTCACTGTAGCAACACGAAAGAGCTCCGTGGACCAAAAATCAACTCGAGATGAGAGGTTAGTCCCTGGCTTCGACTCCAGAGGAATACCACCTTACCACAAGCACCTCAAGAGGAGGCTTCTCTCAGCTCTAGGTATGTGAGAGGGACCCTGAGTTTGCGGCCTCAAGTGGAATGGAGACCGCGATGCCCTGACGCGAAATAAGGCCGGATATCCCTGCAGTGACTTGAATGCAGGCTCGTCTTGCATCTCCCAAGACGAAAGGATGTCTGAATCCCCTGTGGAGACCACAGAGAAAGACCTAGTTCCCCACCTCATCGCGACCGGAGGCCTCACATCCTTTGAAAACTCCAGAGGTACGCGGAGATCAGTGCCTCCAAAGGAGACGATGCCTGACTCCTCGTGAAACTTGATAGGAGTCCCAGGATTCCTGTGGCACGTGGAAAGGGACCCTTGGTCTCCCGCCTCAGCTGGAGAGGCGTCCCAATTGCCCTGCCAAGCCTCGAGGAGAATCCCGAGTTGTCCCTCGCAACTAGGCAGGAGTCCTGACGTCGCTGAACAAACACGTGGGTGGAAGGGCCATCCCAGTCGTAACTCGAGAATATTCCCCAGGTTCCCGCCGCAACTCGAGAAAAACCATGAGACTTCCCCCTCGCCGCGAGATGAGGCCCGATTCCCCTGCACTGCGTGCAGAGCAATTCCGTGTTGCACATCACACATGAAAGGAGCCTTGATTTCCTTGATGGCACTCCAGAGAAACCCCAAGAACACTGTTTCAAGGCTAGAGGGATCCTGAGGTCACTCTAGCAACACGAAAGAGCTCCGTGGACCACAAATCAACTCGAGATGAGAGGTTAGTCCCTGGCTTCGACTCCAGAGGAATACCACCTTACCACAAGCACCTCAAGAGGAGGCTTCTCTCAGCTCTAGCTATGTGAGAGGGACCCTGAGTTTGCGGCCTCAAGTGGAATGGACACCGCGATTCCCTGACGCGAAATAAGGCCGGATATCCCTGCAGTGACTTGAATGCAGGCTCGTCTTGCATCTCCCAAGACGAAAGGATGTCTGAATCCCCTGTGGAGACCACAGAGAATGACCTAGTTGCCCACCTCATCGCGACCGGAGGCCTCACATCCTTTGAAAACTCCAGAGGTACGCGGAGATCAGTGCCTCCAAAGGAGACGATGCCTGACTCCTCGTGAATCTTGATAGGAGTCCCAGGATTCCTGTGGCACGTGGAAAGGGACACTTGGTCTCCCGCCTCAGCTGGAGAGGCGTCCCAATTGCCCTGCCAAGCCTCGAGGAGAATCCCGAGTTGTCCCTCGCAACTAGGCAGGAGTCCTGACGTCGCTGAACAAACACGTGGGTGGAAGGGCCATCCCCGTCGTAACTCGAGAATATACCCCAGGTTCCCGCCGCAACTCGAGAAAAACCATGAGACTTCCCCCTCGCCGCGAGATGAGGCCCGATTCCCCTGCACTGCGTGCAGAGCAATTCCGTGTTGCACATCACACATGAAAGGAGCCTTGATTTCCTTGATGGCACTCCAGAGAAACCCCAAGAACACTGTTTCAAGGCTGGAGGGATACTGAGGTCCCTGTAGCAGCATGAAAGAGCTCCGTGGACCATGAATCAACTCGAGATGAGAGGTTAGTCCCTGGCTTCGACTCCAGATGAATACCACCTTACCACAAGCACCTCAAGAGGAGGCTTCTCTCAGCTCTAGGTATGTGAGAGGGACCCTGAGTTTGCGGCCTCAAGTGGAATGGAGACCGCGATGCCCTGACTCGAAATAAGGCCGGATATCCCTGCAGTGACTTGAATGCAGGCTCGTCTTGCATCTCCCAAGACGAAAGGATGTCTGAATCCCCTGTGGAGACCACAGAGAAAGACCTAGTTCCCCACCTCATCGCGACCGGAGGCCTCACATCCTTTGAAAACTCCAGAGGTACGCGGAGATCAGTGCCTCCAAAGGAGACGATGCCTGACTCCTCGTGAAACTTGATAGGAGTCCCAGGATTCCTGTGGCACGTGGAAAGGGACCCTTGGTCTCCCACCTCAGCTGGAGAGGCGTCCCAATTGCCCTGCCAAGCCTCGAGGAGAATCCCGAGTTGTCCCTCGCAACTAGGCAGGAGTCCTGGCGTCGCTAAACAAACACGTGTGTGGAAGGGCCATCCCCGTCGTAACTCGAGAATATACCCCAGGTTCCCGCCGCAACTCGAGAAAAACCATGAGACTTCCCCCTCGCCGCGAGATGAGGCCCGATTCCCCTGCACTGCGTGCAGAGCAATTCCGTGTTGCACATCACACATGAAAGGAGCCTTGATTTCCTTGATGGCACTCCAGAGAAACCCCAAGAACACTGTTTCAAGGCTAGAGGGATCCTGAGGTCACTGTAGCCACACGAAAGAGCTCCGTGGACCAAAAATCAACTCGAGATGAGAGGTTAGTCCCTGGCTTCGACTCCAGAGGAATACCACCTTACCACAAGCACCTCAAGAGGAGGCTTCTCTCAGCTGCATGTATGTGAGAGGGACCCTGAGTTTGCGGCCTCAAGTGGAATGGAGACCGCGATGCCCTGACGTGAAATAAGGCCGGATATCCCTGCAGTGACTTGAATGCAGGCTCGTCTTGCATCTCCCAAGACGAAAGGATGTCTGGATCCCCTGTGGAGACCACAGAGAAAGACCTAGTTCCCCACCTCATCGCGACCGGAGGCCTCACATCCTTTGAAAACTCCAGACGTACGCGGAGATCAGTGCCTCCAAAGGAGACGATGCCTGACTCCTCGTGAAACTTGATAGGAGTCCCAGGATTCCTGTGGCACGTGGAAAGGGACACTTGGTCTCCCGCCTCAGCTGGAGAGGCGTCCCAATTTCCCTGCCAAGCCTCGAGGAGAATCCCGAGTTGTCCCTCGCAACTAGGCAGGAGTACTCACGTCGCTGAACAAACACGTGGGTGGAAGGGCCATCCCCGTCATAACTCGAGAATATACCCCAGGTTCCCGCCGCAACTCGAGAAAAACCATGAGACTTCCCCCTCGCCGCGAGATGAGGCCCGATTCCCCTGCACTGCGTGCAGAGCAATTCTGTCTTGCACATCACACATGAAAGGAGCCTTGATTTCCTTGATGGCACTCCAGAGAAACCCCAAGAACACTGTTTCAAGGTTGAGGGATCCTGAGGTCACTGTAGCAACACGAAAGAGCTCCCTGGACCAAAAATCAACTCGAGATGAGAGGTTAGTCCCTGGCTTCGACTCCAGAGGAATACCACCTTACCACAAGCACCTCAAGAGGAGGCTTCTCTCAGCTCTAGGTATGTGAGAGGGACCCTGAGTTTGCGGCCTCAAGTGGAATGGAGACCGCGATGCCCTGACTCGAAATAAGGCCGGATATCCCTGCAGTGACTTGAATGCAGGCTCGTCTTGCATCTCCCAAGACGAAAGGATGTCTGAATCCCCTGTGGAGACCACAGAGAAAGACCTAGTTCCCCACCTCATCGCGACCGGAGGCCTCACATCCTTTGAAAACTCCAGAGGTACGCGGAGATCAGTGCCTCCAAAGGAGACGATGCCTGACTCCTCGTGAAACTTGATAGGAGTCCCAGGATTCCTGTGGCACGTGGAAAGGGACCCTGGGTCTCCCGCCTCAGCTGGAGAGGCGTTGCAATTGCCCTGCCAAGCCTCGAGGAGAATCCCGAGTTGTCCCTCGCAAATAGGCAGGAGTCCTGACGTCGCTGAACAAACACGTGGGTGGAAGGGCCATCCCCGTCGTAACTCGAGAATATACCCCAGGTTCCCGCCGCAACTCGAGAAAAACCATGAGACTTCCCCCTCGCCGCGAGATGAGGCCCGATTCCCCTGCACTGTGTGCAGAGCAATTCCGCGTTGCACATCACACATGAAAGGAGCCTTGATTTCCTTGATGGCACTCCAGAGAAACCCCAAGAACACTGTTTCAAGGTTGAGGGATCCTGAGGTCACTGTAGCAACACGAAAGAGCTCCGTGGGCCAAAAATCAACTCGAGATGAGAGGTTAGTCCCTGGCTTCGACTCCAGAGGAATACCACCTTACCACAAGCACCTCAAGAGGAGGCTTCTCTCAGCTGTATGTATGTGAGAGGGACCCTGAGTTTGCGGCCTCAAGTGGAATGGAGACCGCGATGCCCTGACTCGAAATAAGGCCGGATATCCCTGCAGTGACTTGAATGCAGGCTCGTCTTGCATCTCCCAAGACGAAAGGATGTCTGAATCCCCTGTGGAGACCACAGAGAATGACCTAGTTCCCCACCTCATCGCGACCGGAGGCCTCACATCCTTTGAAAACTCCAGAGGTACGCGGAGATCAGTGCCTCCAAAGGAGACGATGCCTGACTCCTCGTGAAACTTGATAGGAGTCCCAGGATTCCTGTGGCACATGGAAAGGGACCCTTGGTCTCCCGCCTCAGCTGGAGAGGCGTCCCAATTGCCCTGCCAAGCCTCGAGGAGAATCCCGAGTTGTCCCTCGCAACTAGGCGGGAGTCCTGACGTCGCTGAACAAACACGTGGGTGGAAGGGCCATCCCAGTCGTAACTCGAGAATATTCCCCAGGTTCCCGCCGCAACTCGAGAAAAACCATGAGACTTCCCCCTCGCCGCGAGATGAGGCCCGATTCCCCTGCACTGCGTGCAGAGCAATTCCGTGTTGCACATCACACATGAAAGGAGCCTTGATTTCCTTGATGGCACTCCAGAGAAACCGCAAGAACACTGTTTCAAGGCTAGAGGGATCCTGAGGTCACTCTAGCAACACGAAAGAGCTCCGTGGACCACAAATCAACTCAAGATGAGAGGTTAGTCCCTGGCTTCGACTCCAGAGGAATACCACCTTACCAAAAGCACCTCAAGAGGAGGCTTCTCTCAGCTCTAGCTATGTGAGAGGGACCCTGAGTTTGCGGCCTCAAGTGGAATGGACACCGCGATTTCCTGACGCGAAATAAGGCCGGATATCCCTGCAGTGACTTGAATGCAGGCTCGTCTTGCATCTCCCAAGACGAAAGGATGTCTGAATCCCCTGTGGAGACCACAGAGAATGACCTAGTTCCCCACCTCATCGCGACCGGAGGCCTCACATCCTTTGAAAACTCCAGAGGTACGCGGTGATCAGTGCCTCCAAAGGAGACGATGCCTGACTCCTCGTGAAACTTGATAGGAGTCCCAGGATTCCTGTGGCACGTGGAAAGGGACCCTTGGTCTCCCACCTCAGCTGGAGAGGCGTCCCAATTGCCCTGCCAAGTCTCGAGGAGAATCCCGAGTTGTCCCTCGCAACTAGGCAGAAGTCCTGGCGTCGCTAAACAAACACGTGGGTGGGGGCCATCCCCGTCGTAACTCGAGAATATACCCCAGGTTCCCGCCGCAACTCGAGAAAAACCATGAGACTTCCCCCTCTCCGCGAGATGAGGCCTGATTCCCCTGCACTGCGTGCAGTGCAATTCCGTCTTGCACATCACACATGAAAGGAGCCTTGATTTCCTTGATGGCACTCCAGAGAAAACCCAAGAACACTGTTTCAAGGCTAGAGGGATCCTGAGGTCACTGTAGCAACACGAAAGAGCTCCGTGGACCAAAAATCAACTCGAGATGAGAGGTTAGTCCCTGGCTTCGACTCCAGAGGAATACCACCTTACCACAAGCATCTCAAGAGGAGGCTTCTCTCAGCTGTATGTATGTGAGAGGGACCCTGAGTTTGCGGCCTCAAGTGGAATGGAGACCGCGATGCCCTGACGCGAAATAAGGCCGGATATCCCTGCAGTGACTTGAATGCAGGCTCGTCTTGCATCTCCCAAGACGAAAGGATGTCTGAATCCCCTGTGGAGACCACAGAGAATGACCTAGTTCCCCACCTCATCGCGACCGGAGGCCTCACATTCTTTGAAAACTCCAGAGGTACGCGGAGATCAGTGCCTCCAAAGGAGACGATGCCTGACTCCTCGTGAAACTTGATAGGAGTCCCAGGATTCCTGTGGCACGTGGAAAGGGACCCTTGGTCTCCCGCCTCAGCTGGAGAGGCGTCCCAATTGCCCTGCCAAGCCTCGAGGAGAATCCCGAGTTGTCCCTCGCAACTAGGGAGGAGTCCTGACGTCGCTGAACAAACACGTGGGTGGAAGGGCCATCCCCGTCGTAACTCGAGAATATACCCCCGGTTCCCGACGCAACTCGAGAAAAACCATGAGACTTCCCCCTCGCCGCGAGATGAGGCCCGATTCCCCTGCACTGCCTGCAGAGCAATTCCGTGTTGCACATCACACATGAAAGGAGCCTTGATTTCCTTGATGGCACTCCAGAGAAAACCCAAGAACACTGTTTCAAGGCTGGAGGGATCCTGAGGTCCCTGTAGCAGCACGAAAGAGCTCCGTGGACCATGAATCAACTCGAGATGAGAGGTTAGTCCCTGGCTTCGACTCCAGAGGAATACCACCTTACCACAAGCACCTCAAGAGGAGGCTTCTCTCAGCTCTAGGTATGTGAGAGGGACCCTGAGTTTGCGGCCTCAAGTGGAATGGAGACCGCGATTCCCTGACTCGAAATAAGGCCGGATATCCCTGCAGTGACTTGAATGCAGGCTCGTCTTGCATCTCCCAAGACGAAAGGATGTCTGAATCCCCTGTGGAGACCACTGAGAAAGACCTAGTTCCCCACCTCATCGCGACCGGAGGCCTCACATCCTTTGAAAACTCCAGAGGTACGCGGAGATCAGTGCCTCCAAAGGAGACGACGCCTGACTCCTCGTGAAACTTGATAGGAGTCCCAGGATTCCTGTGGCACGTGGAAAGGGACCCTGGGTCTCCCGCCTCAGCAGGAGAGGCGTCCCAATTGCCCTGCCAAGCCTCGAGGAGAATCCCGAGTTGTCCCTCGCAAATAGGCAGGAGTCCTGACGTCAGTGAACAAACACGTGGGTGGAAGGGCCATCCCCGTCGTAACTCGAGAATATACCCCAGGTTCCCGCCGCAACTCGAGAGAAACCATGAGACTTCCCCCTCGCCGCGAGATGAGGCCCGATTCCCCTGCACTGCGTGCAGAGCAATTCCGTGTTGCACATCACACATGAAAGGAGCCTTGATTTCCTTGATGGCACTCCAGAGAAACCCCAAGAACACTGTTTCAAGGTTGAGGGATCCTGAGGTCACTGTAGCAGCACGAAAGAGCTCCGTGGGCCAAAAATCAACTCGAGATGAGAGGTTAGTCCCTGGCTTCGACTCCAGAGGAATACCACCTTACCACAAGCACCTCAAGAGGAGGCTTCTCTCAGCTGTATGTATGTGAGAGGGACCCTGAGTTTGCGGCCTCAAGTGGAATGGAGACCGCGATGCCCTGACTCGAAATAAGGCCGGATATCCCTGCAGTGACTTGAATGCAGGCTCGTCTTGCATCTCCCAAGACGAAAGGATGTCTGAATCCCCTGTGGAGACCACAGAGAAAGACCTAGTTCCCCACCTCATCGCGACCGGAGGCCTCACATCCTTTGAAAACTCCAGAGGTACGCGGAGATCAGTGCCTCCAAAGGAGGCGATGCCTGACTCCTCGTGAAACTTGATAGGAGTCCCAGGATTCCTGTGGCACGTGGAAAGGGACCCTTGGTCTCCCGCCTCAGATGGAGAGGCGTCCCAATTGCCCTGCCAAGCCTCGAGGAGAATCCCGAGTTGTCCCTCGCAACTAGGCAGGAGTCCTGACGTCGCTGAAGAAACACGTGGGTGGAAGGGCCATCCCCGTCGTAACTCGAGAATATACCCCAGGTTCCCGCCGCAACTCGAGAAAAACCATGAGACTTCCCCCTCGCCGCGAGATGAGGCATGATTCCCCTGCACTGCGTGCAGAGCAATTCCGTGTTGCACATCACACATGAAAGGAGCCTTGATTTCCTTGATGGCACTCCAGAGAAACCCCAAGAACACTGTTTCAAGGCTGGAGGGATCCTGAGGTCCCTGTAGCAGCACGAAAGAGCTCCGTGGACCATGAATCAACTCGAGATGAGAGGTTAGTCCCTGGCTTCGACTCCAGAGGAATACCACCTTACCACAAGCACCTCAAGAGGAGGCTTCTCTCAGCTCTAGGTATGTGAGAGGTACCCTGAGTTTGCGGCCTCAAGTGGAATCGACACCGCGATGCCCTGACTCGAAATAAAGCCGGATATCCCTGCAGTGACTTGAATGCAGGCTCGTCTTGCATCTCCCAAGACGAAAGGATGTCTGAATCCCCTCTGGAGACCACAGAGAAAGACCTAGTTCCCCACCTCATCGCGACCGGAGGCCTCACATCCTTTGAAAACTCCAGAGGTACGCGGAGATCAGTGCCTCCAAAGGAGACGATGCCTGACTCCTCGTGAAACTTGATAGGAGTCCCAGGATTCCTGTGGCACGTGGAAAGGGACACTTGGTCTCCCGCCTCAGCTGGAGAGGCGTCCCAATTGCCCTGCCAAGCCTCGAGGAGAATCCCGAGTTGTCCCTCGCAACTAGGCAGGAGTCCTGCCGTCGCTGAACTAACACGTGTGTGGAAGGGCCATCCCCGTCGTAACTCGAGATTATACCGCAGGTTTCCGTCGCAACTCGAGAAAAACCATGAGACTTCCCCCTCGCCGCGAGATGAGGCCCGATTCCCCTGCACTGCGTGCAGAGCAATTCCGTCTTGCACATCACACATGAAAGGAGCCTTGATTTCCTTGATGGCACTCCAGAGAAAACCCAAGAACACTGTTTCAAGGCTGGAGGGATCCGGAGGTCCCTGTAGCAGCACGAAAGAGCTCCGTGGACCATGAATCAACTCGAGATGAGAGGTTAGTCCCTGCCTTCGACTCCAGAGGAATACCACCTTACCACAAGCACCTCAAGAGGAGGCTTCTCTCAGCTGTATGTATGTGAGAGGGACCCTGAGTTTGCGGCCTCAAGTGGAATGGAGACCGCGATGCCCTGACTCGAAATAAGGCCGGATATCCCTGCAGTGACTTGAATGCAGGCTCGTCTTGCATCTCCCAAGACGAAAGGATGTCTGAATCCCCTGTGGAGACCACAGAGAAAGACCTAGTTCCCCACCTCATCGCGACCGGAGGCCTCACATCCTTTGAAAACTCCAGAGGTACGCGGAGATCAGTGCCTCCAAAGGAGACGATGCCTGACTCCTCGTGAAACTTGATAGGAGTCCCAGGATTCCTGTGGCACGTGGAAAGGGACACTTGGTCTCCCGCCTCAGCTGGAGAGGCGTCCCAATTGCCCTGCCAAGCCTCGAGGAGAATCCCGAGTTGTCCCTCGCAACTAGGCAGGAGTCCTGCCGTCGCTGAACTAACACGTGTGTGGAAGGGCCATCCCCGTTGTAACTCGAGATTATACCGCAGGTTCCCGCCGCAACTCGAGAAAAACCATGAGACTTCCCCCTCGCCGCGAGATGAGGCCCGATTCCCCTGCACTGCGTGCAGAGCAATTCCGTCTTGCACATCACACATGAAAGGAGCCTTGATTTCCTTGATGGCACTCCAGAGAAAACCCAAGAACACTGTTTCAAGGCTGGAGGGATCCTGAGGTCCCTGTAGCAGCACGAAAGAGCTCCGTGGACCATGAATCAACTCGAGATGAGAGGTTAGTCCCTGGCTTCGACTCCAGAGGAATACCACCTTACCACAAGCACCTCAAGAGGAGGCTTCTCTCAGCTCTAGGTATGTGAGAGGGACCCTGAGTTTGCGGCCTCAAGTGGAATGGACACCACGATGCCCTGACTCGAAATAAGGCCGGATATCCCTGCAGTGACTTGAATGCAGGCTCGTCTTGCATCTCCCAAGACGAAAGGATGTCTGAATCCCCTGTGGAGACCACTGAGAAAGACCTAGTTCCCCACCTCATCGCGACCGGAGGCCTCACATCCTTTGAAAACTCCAGAGGTACGCGGAGATCAGTGCCTCCAAAGGAGACGACGCCTGCCTCCTCGTGAAACTTGATAGGAGTCCCAGGATTCCTGTGGCACGTGGAAAGGGACCCTGGGTCTCCCGCCTCAGCAGGAGAGGCGTCCCAATTGCCCTGCCAAGCCTCGAGGAGAATCCCGAGTTGTCCCTCGCAAATAGGCAGGAGTCCTGACGTCGCTGAACAAACACGTGGGTGGAAGGGCCATCCCCGTCGTAACTCGAGAATATACCCCAGGTTCCCGTCGCAACTCGAGAAAAACCATGAGACTTCCCCCTCGCCACGAGATGAGGCCCGATTCCCCTGCACTGCGTGCAGAGCAATTCCGTGTTGCACATCACACATGAAAGGAGCCTTGATTTCCTTGATGGGACTCCAGAGAAACGCCAAGAACACTGTTTCAAGGTTGAGGGATCCTGAGGTCACTGTAGCAGCACGAAAGAGCTCCGTGGGCCAAAAATCAACTCGAGATGAGAGGTTAGTCCCTGGCTTCGACTCCAGAGGAATACCACCTTACCACAAGCACCTCAAGAGGAGGCTTCTCTCAGCTCTAGGTATGTGAGAGGGACCCTGAGTTTGCGGCCTCAAGTGGAATGGAGACCACGATGCCCTGACGCGAAATAAGGCCGGATATCCCTGCAGTGACTTGAATGCAGGCTCGTCTTGCATCTCCCAAGACGAAAGGATGTCTGGATCCCCTGTGGAGACCACAGAGAATGACCTAGTTGCCCACCTCATCGCGACCGGAGGCCTCACATCCTTTGAAAACTCCAGAGGTACGCGGAGATCAGTGCCTCCAAAGGAGACGATGCCTGACTCCTCGTGAAACTTGATAGGAGTCCCAGGATTCCTGTGGCACGTGGAAAGGGACACTTGGTCTCCCGCCTCAGCTGGAGAGGCGTCCCAATTGCCCTGCCAAGCCTCGAGGAGAATCCCGAGTTGTCCCTCGCAACTAGGCAGGAGTCCTGACGTCGCTGAACAAACACGTGGGTGGAAGGGCCATCCCCGTCGTAACTCGAGAATATACCCCAGGTTCCCGCCGCAACTCGAGAAAAACCATGAGACTTCCCCCTCGCCGCGAGATGAGGCCCGATTCCCCTGCACTGCGTGCAGAGCAATTCCGTGTTGCACATCACACATGAAAGGAGCCTTGATTTCCTTGATGGCACTCCAGAGAAAACCCAAGAACACTGTTTCAAGGCTGGAGGGATCCTGAGGTCCCTGTAGCAGCACGAAAGAGCTCCGTGGACGATGAATCAACTCGAGATGAGAGGTTAGTCCCTGCCTTCGACTCCAGAGGAATACCACCTTACCACAAGCACCTCAAGAGGAGGCTTCTCTCAGCTCTAGGTATGTGAGAGGGACCCTGAGTTTGCGGCCTCAAGTGGAATGGACACCACGATGCCCTGACTCGAAATAAGGCCGGATATCCCTGCAGTGACTTGAATGCAGGCTCGTCTTGCATCTCCCAAGATGAAAGGATGTCTGAATCCCCTGTGGAGACCACAGAGAAAGACCTAGTTCCCCACCTCATCGCGACCGGAGGCCTCACATCCTTTGAAAACTCCAGAGGTACGCGGAGATCAGTGCCTCCAAAGGAGACGATGCCTGACTCCTCGTGAAACTTGATAGGAGTCCCAGGATTCCTGTGGCACGTGGAAAGGGACACTTGGTCTCCCGCCTCAGCTGGAGAGGCGTCCCAATTGCCCTGCCAAGCCTCGAGGAGAATCCCGAGTTGTCCCTCGCAACTAGGCAGGAGTCCTGCCGTCGCTGAACTAACACGTGTGTGGAAGGGCCATCCCCGTCGTAACTCGAGATTATACCGCAGGTTCCCGCCGCAACTCGAGAAAAACCATGAGACTTCCCCCTCGCCGCGAGATGAGGCCCGATTCCCCTGCACTGCGTGCAGAGCAATTCCGTGTTGCACATCACACATGAAAGGAGCCTTGATTTCCTTGGTGGCACTCCAGAGAAAACCCAAGAACACTGTTTCAAGGCTGGAGGGATCCTGAGGTCCCTGTAGCAGCACGAAAGAGCTCCGTGGACCATGAATCAACTCGAGATCAGAGGTTAGTCCCTGGCTTCGACTCCAGAGGAATACCACCTTACCACAAGCACCTCAAGAGGAGGCTTCTCTCAGCTCTAGGTATGTGAGAGGGACCCTGAGTTTGCGGCCTCAAGTGGAATGGACACCACGATGCCCTGACTCGAAATAAGGCCGGATATCCCTGCAGTGACTTGAATGCAGGCTCGTCTTGCATCTCCCAAGACGAAAGGATGTCTGAATCCCCTGTGGAGACCACTGAGAAAGACCTAGTTCCCCACCTCATCGCGACCGGAGGCCTCACATCCTTTGAAAACTCCAGAGGTACGCGGAGATCAGTGCCTCCAAAGGAGACGACGCCTGACTCCTCGTGAAACTTGATAGGAGTCCCAGGATTCCTGTGGCACGTGGAAAGGGACCCTGGGTCTCCCGCCTCAGCAGGAGAGGCGTCCCAATTGCCCTGCCAAGCCTCGAGGAGAATCCCGAGTTGTCCCTCGCAAATAGGCAGGAGTCCTGACGTCGCTGAACAAACACGTGGGTGGAAGGGCCATCCCCGTCGTAACTCGAGAATATACCCCAGGTTCCCGCCGCAACTCGAGAAAAACCATGAGACTTCCCCCTCGCCGCGAGATGAGGCCCGATTCCCCTGCACTGCGTGCAGAGCAATTCCGTGTTGCACATCACACATGAAAGGAGCCTTGATTTCCTTGATGGGACTCCAGAGAAACGCCAAGAACACTGTTTCAAGGTTGAGGGATCCTGAGGTCACTGTAGCAGCAGGAAAGAGCTCCGTGGGCCAAAAATCAACTCGAGATGAGAGGTTAGTCCCTGGCTTCGACTACAGAGGAATACCACCTTACCACAAGCACCTCAAGAGGAGGCTTCTCTCAGCTCTAGGTATGTGAGAGGGACCCTGAGTTTGCGGCCTCAAGTGGAATGGAGACCGCGATGCCCTGACGCGAAATAAGGCCGGATATCCCTGCAGTGACTTGAATGCAGGCTCGTCTTGCATCTCCCAAGACGAAAGGATGTCTGAATCCCCTGTGGAGACCACAGAGAATGACCTAGTTGCCCACCTCATCGCGACCGGAGGCCTCACATCCTTTGAAAACTCCAGAGGTACGCGGAGATCAGTGCCTCCAAAGGAGACGATGCCTGACTCCTCGTGAAACTTGATAGGAGTCCCAGGATTCCTGTGGCACGTGGAAAGGGACACTTGGTCTCCCGCCTCAGCTGGAGAGGCGTCCCAATTGCCCTGCCAAGCCTCGAGGAGAATCCCGAGTTGTCCCTCGCAACTAGGCAGGAGTCCTGACGTCGCTGAACAAACACGTGGGTGGAAGGGCCATCCCCGTCGTAACTCGAGAATATACCCCAGGTTCCCGCCGCAACTCGAGAAAAACCATGAGACTTCCCCCTCGCCGCGAGATGAGGCCCGATTCCCCTGCACTGCGTGCAGAGCAATTCCGTGTTGCACATCACACATGAAAGGAGCCTTGATTTCCTTGATGGCACTCCAGAGAAAACCCAAGAACACTGTTTCAAGGCTGGAGGGATCCTGAGGTCCCTGTAGCAGCACGAAAGAGCTCCGTGGACCATGAATCAACTCGAGATGAGAGGTTAGTCCCTGGCTTCGACTCCAGAGGAATACCACCTTACCACAAGCACCTCAAGAGGAGGCTTCTCTCAGCTCTAGGTATGTGAGAGGGACCCTGAGTTTGCGGCCTCAAGTGGAATGGACACCACGATGCCCTGACTCGAAATAAGGCCGGATATCCCTGCAGTGACTTGAATGCAGGCTCGTCTTGCATCTCCCAAGACGAAAGGATGTCTGAATCCCCTGTGGAGACCACTGAAAAAGACCTAGTTCCCCACCTCATCGCGACCGGAGGCCTCACATCCTTTGAAAACTCCAGAGGTACGCGGAGATCAGTGCCTCCAAAGGAGACGACGCCTGACTCCTCGTGAAACTTGATAGGCGTCCCAGGATTCCTGTGGCACGTGGAAAGGGACCCTGGGTCTCCCGCCTCAGCAGGAGAGGCGTCCCAATTGCCCTGCCAAGCCTCGAGGAGAATCCCGAGTTGTCCCTCGCAAATAGGCAGGAGTCCTGACGTCGCTGAACAAACACGTGGGTGGAAGGGCCATCCCCGTCGTAACTCGAGAATATACCCCAGGTTCCCGCCGCAACTCGAGAAAAACCATGAGACTTCCCCCTCGCCGCGAGATGAGGCCCGATTCCCCTGCACTGCGTGCAGAGCAATTCCGTGTTGCACATCACACATGAAAGGAGCCTTGATTTCCTTGATGGGACTCCAGAGAAACGCCAAGAACACTGTTTCAAGGTTGAGGGATCCTGAGGTCACTGTAGCAGCACGAAAGAGCTCCGTGGGCCAAAAATCAACTCGAGATGAGAGGTTAGTCCCTGGCTTCGACTCCAGAGGAATACCACCTTACCACAAGCACCTCAAGAGGAGGCTTCTCTCAGCTCTAGGTATGTGAGAGGGACCCTGAGTTTGCGGCCTCAAGTGGAATGGAGACCGCGATGCCCTGACGCGAAATAAGGCCGGATATCCCTGCAGTGACTTGAATGCAGGCTCGTCTTGCATCTCCCAAGACGAAAGGATGTCTGGATCCCCTGTGGAGACCACAGAGAATGACCTAGTTGCCCACCTCATCGCGACCTGAGGCCTCACATCCTTTGAAAACTCCAGAGGTACGCGGAGATCAGTGCCTCCAAAGGAGACGATGCCTGACTCCTCGTGAAACTTGATAGGAGTCCCAGGATTCCTGTGGCACGTGGAAAGGGACACTTGGTCTCCCGCCTCAGCTGGAGAGGCGTCCCAATTGCCCTGCCAAGCCTCGAGGAGAATCCCGAGTTGTCCCTCGCAACTAGGCAGGAGTACTGACGTCGCTGAACAAACACGTGGGTGGAAGGGCCATCCCCGTCGTAACTCGAGAATATACCCCAGGTTCCCGCCGCAACTCGAGAAAAACCATGAGACTTCCCCCTCGCCGCGAGATGAGGCACGATTCCCCTGCACTGCGTGCAGAGCAATTCCGTGTTGCACATCACACATGAAAGGAGCCTTGATTTCCTTGATGGCACTCCAGAGAAACCCCAAGAACACTGTTTCAAGGCTGGAGGGATCCTGAGGTCCCTGTAGCAGCACGAAAGAGCTCCGTGGACCATGAATCAACTCGAGATGAGAGGTTAGTCCCTGGCTTCGACTCCAGAGGAATACCACCTTACCACAAGCACCTCAAGAGGAGGCTTCTCTCAGCTCTAGGTATGTGAGAGGTACCCTGAGTTTGCGGCCTCAAGTGGAATCGACACCGCGATGCCCTGACTCGAAATAAGGCCGGATATCCCTGCAGTGACTTGAATGCAGGCTCGTCTTGCATCTCCCAAGACGAAAGGATGTCTGAATCCCCTGTGGAGACCACAGAGAAAGACCTAGTTCCCCACCTCATCGCGACCGGAGGCCTCACATCCTTTGAAAACTCCAGAGGTACGCGGAGATCAGTGCCTCCAAAGGAGACGATGCCTGACTCCTCGTGAAACTTGATAGGAGTCCCAGGATTCCTGTGGCACGTGGAAAGGGACCCTGGGTCTCCCGCCTCAGCAGGAGAGGCGTCGCAATTGCCCTGTCAAGCCTCGAGGAGAATCCCGAGTTGTCCTCGCAAATAGGCAGGAGTCCTGACGTCGCTGAACAAACACGTGGGTGGAAGGGCCATCCCCGTCGTAACTCGAGAATATACCCCAGGTTCCCGCCGCAACTCGAGAAAAACCATGAGACTTCCCCCTCGCCGCGAGATGAGGCCCGATTCCCCTGCACTGCGTGCAGAGCAATTCCGTGTTGCACATCACACATGAAAGGAGCCTTGATTTCCTTGATGGCACTCCAGAGAAACGCCAAGAACACTGTTTCAAGGTTGAGGGATCCTGAGGTCACTGTAGCAGCACGAAACAGCTCCGTGGGCCAAAAATCAACTCGAGATGAGAGGTTAGTCCCTGGCTTCGACTCCAGAGGAATACCACCTTACCACAAGCACCTCAAGTGGAGGCTTCTCTCAGCTCTAGGTATGTGAGAGGGACCCTGAGTTTGCGGCCTCAAGTGGAATGGAGACCGCGATGCCCTGACGCGAAATAAGGCCGGATATCCCTGCAGTGACTTGAATGCAGGCTCGTCTTGCATCTCCCAAGACGAAAGGATGTCTGGATCCCCTGTGGAGACCACAGAGAATGACCTAGTTGCCCACCTCATCGCGACCGGAGGCCTCACATCCTTTGAAAACTCCAGAGGTACGCGGAGATCAGTGCCTCCAAAGGAGACGATGCCTGACTCCTCGTGAAACTTGATAGGAGTCCCAGGATTCCTGTGGCACGTGGAAAGGGACACTTGGTCTCCCGCCTCAGCTGGAGAGGCGTCCCAATTGCCCTGCCAAGCCTCGAGGAGAATCCCGAGTTGTCCCTCGCAACTAGGCAGGAGTACTGACGTCGCTGAACAAACACGTGGGTGGAAGGGCCATCCCCGTCGTAACTCGAGAATATACCCCAGGTTCCCGCCGCAACTCGAGAAAAACCATGAGACTTCCCCCTCGCCGCGAGATGAGGCACGATTCCCCTGCACTGCGTGCAGAGCAATTCCGTGTTGCACATCACACATGAAAGGAGCCTTGATTTCCTTGATGGCACTCCAGAGAAACCCCAAGAACACTGTTTCAAGGCTGGAGGGATCCTGAGGTCCCTGTAGCAGCACGAAAGAGCTCCGTGGACCATGAATCAACTCGAGATGAGAGGTTAGTCCCTGGCTTCGACTCCAGAGGAATACCACCTTACCACAAGCACCTCAAGAGGAGGCTTCTCTCAGCTCTAGGTATGTGAGAGGTACCCTGAGTTTGCGGCCTCAAGTGGAATCGACACCCGCGATGCCCTGACTCGAAATAAGGCCGGATATCCCTGCAGTGACTTGAATGCAGGCTCGTCTTGCATCTCCCAAGACGAAAGGATGTCTGAATCCCCTGTGGAGACCACAGAGAAAGACCTAGTTCCCCACCTCATCGCGACCGGAGGCCTCACATCCTTTGAAAACTCCAGAGGTACGCGGAGATCAGTGCCTCCAAAGGAGACGATGCCTGACTCCTCGTGAAACTTGATAGGAGTCCCAGGATTCCTGTGGCACGTGGAAAGGGACCCTGGGTCTCCCGCCTCAGCAGGAGAGGCGTCCCAATTGCCCTGCCAAGCCTCGAGGAGAATCCCGAGTTGTCCCTCGCAAATAGGCAGGAGTCCTGACGTCGCTGAACAAACACGTGGGTGGAAGGGCCATCCCCGTCGTAACTCGAGAATATACCCCAGGTTCCCGCCGCAACTCGAGAAAAACCATGAGACTTCCCCCTCCCCGCGAGATGAGGCCCGATTCCCCTGCACTGCGTGCAGAGCAATTCCGTGTTGCACATCACACATGAAAGGAGCCTTGATTTCCTTGATGGCACTCCAGAGAAACCCCAAGAACACTGTTTCAAGGTTGAGGGATCCTGAGGTCACTGTAGCAACACGAAAGAGCTCCGTGGGCCAAAAATCAACTCGAGATGAGAGGTTAGTCCCTGGCTTCGACTCCAGAGTAATACCACCTTACCACAAGCACCTCAAGAGGAGGCTTCTCTCAGCTGTATGTATGTGAGAGGGACCCTGAGTTTGCGGCCTCAAGTGGAATGGAGACCGCGATGCCCTGACGCGAAATAAGGCCGGATATCCCTGCAGTGACTTGAATGCAGGCTCGTCTTGCATCTCCCAAGACGAAAGGATGTCTGAATCCCCTGTGGAGACCACAGAGAAAGACCTAGTTCCCCACCTCATCGCGACCGGAGGCCTCACATCCTTTGAAAACTCCAGAGGTACGCGGAGATCAGTGCCTCCAAAGGAGACGATGCCTGACTCCACGTGAAACTTGATAGGAGTCCCAGGATTCCTGTGGCACGTGGAAAGGGACCCTTGGTCTCCCGCCTCAGCTGGAGAGGCGTCCCAATTGCCCTGCCAAGCCTCGAGGAGAATCCCGAGTTGTCCCTCGCAACTAGGCAGGAGTCCTGACGTCGCTGAAGAAGCACGTGGGTGGAAGGACCATCCCCGTCGTAACTGGAGAATATACCCCAGGTTCCCGCCGCAACTCGAGAAAAACCATGAGACTTCCCCCTCGCCGCGAGATGAGGCCCGATTCCCCTGCACTGCGTGCAGAGCAATTCCGTGTTGCACATCACACATGAAAGGAGCCTTGATTTCCTTGATGGCACTCCAGAGAAACACCAAGAACACTGTTTCAAGGCTAGAGGGATCCTGAGGTCACTGTAGCAACACGAAAGAGCTCCGTGGACCACAAATCAACTCGAGATGAGAGGTTAGTCCCTGGCTTCGACTCCAGAGGAATACCACCTTACCACAAGCACCTCAAGAGGAGGCTTCTCTCAGCTCTAGCTATGTGAGAGGGACCCTGAGTTTGCGGCCTCAAGTGGAATGGAGACCGCGATGCCCTGACGCGAAATAAGGCCGGATATCCCTGCAGTGACTTGAATGCAGGCTCGTCTTGCATCTCCCAAGACGAAAGGATATCTGAATCCCCTGTGGAGACCACAGAGAATGACCTAGTTCCCCACCTCATGGCGACCGGAGGCCTCACATCCTTTGAAAACTCCAGAGGTACGCGGAGATCAGTGCCTCCAAAGGAGACGATGCCTGACTCCTCGTGAAACTTGATAGGAGTCCCAGGATTCCTGTGGCACGTGGAATGGGACACTTGGTCTCCCGCCTCAGCTGGAGAGGCGTCGCAATTGCCCTGCCAAGCCTCGAGGAGAATCCCGAGTTGTCCCTCGCAACTAGGCAGGAGTCCTGACGTCGCTGAACAAACACGTGGGTGGAAGGGCCATCCCCGTCGTAACTCGAGAATATACCCCAGGTTCCCGCCGCAACTCGAGAAAAACCATGAGACTTCCCCCTCGCCGCGAGATGAGGCCCGATTCCCCTGCACTGCGTGCAGAGCAATTCCGTGTTGCACATCACACATGAAAGGAGCCTTGATTTCCTTGATGGCACTCCAGAGAAACCCCAAGAACACTGTTTCAAGGCTGGAGGGATCCTGAGGTCCCTGTAGCAGCACGAAAGAGCTCCGTGGACCATGAATCAACTCGAGATGAGAGGTTAGTCCCTGGCTTCGACTCCAGAGGAATACCACCTTACCACAAGCACCTCAAGAGGAGGCTTCTCTCAGCTCTAGGTATGTGAGAGGTACCCTGAGTTTGCGGCCTCAAGTGGAATGGACACCGCGATGCCCTGACTCGAAATAAGGCCGGATATCCCTGCAGTGACTTGAATGCAGGCTCGTCTTGCATCTCCCAAGACGAAAGGATGTCTGAATCCCCTGTGGAGACCACAGAGAAAGACCTAGTTCCCCACCTCATGGCGACCGGAGGCCTCACATCCTTTGAAAACTCCAGAGGTACGCGGAGATCAGTGCCTCCAAAGGAGACGATGCCTGACTCCTCGTGAAACTTGATAGGAGTCCCAGGATTCCTGTGGCACGTGGAAAGGGACACTTGGTCTCCCGCCTCAGCTGGAGAGGCGTCCCAATTGCGCTGCCAAGCCTCGAGGAGAATCCCGAGTTGTCCCTCGCAACAAGGCAGGAGTCCTGCCGTCGCTGAACTAACACGTGTGTGTAAGGGCCATCCCCGTCGTAACTCGAGATTATACCGCAGGTTCCCGCCGCAACTCGAGAAAAACCATGAGACTTCCCCCTCGCCGCGAGATGAGGCCCGATTCCCCTGCACTGCGTGCAGAGCAATTCCGTGTTGCACATCACACATGAAAGAAGCCTTGATTTCCTTGATGGCACTCCAGAGAAACCCCAAGAACACTGTTTCAAGGTTGAGGGATCCTGAGGTCCCTGTAGCAACACGAAAGAGCTCCGTGGACCAAAAATCAACTCGAGATGAGAGGTTAGTCCCTGGCTTCGACTCCAGAGGAATACCACCTTACCACAAGCACCTCAAGAGGAGGCTTCTCTCAGCTCTAGGTATGTGAGAGGGACCCTGAGTTTGCGGCCTCAAGTGGAATGGAGACCGCGATGCCCTGACTCGAAATAAGGCCGGATATCCCTGCAGTGACTTGAATGCAGGCTCGTCTTGCATCTCCCAAGACGAAAGGATGTCTGAATCCCCTGTGGAGACCACAGAGAAAGACCTAGTTCCCCACCTCATCGCGACCGGAGGCCTCACATCCTTTGAAAACTCCAGAGGTACGCGGAGATCAGTGCCTCCAAAGGAGACGATGCCTGACTCCTCGTGAAACTTGATAGGAGTCCCAGGATTCCTGTGGCACATGGAAAGGGACCCTTGGTCTCCCGCCTCAGCTGGAGAGGCGTCCCATTTGCCCTGACAAGCCTCGAGGAGAATCCCGAGTTGTCCCTCGCAACTAGGCAGGAGTCCTGACGTCGCTGAACAAACACGTGGTTGGAAGGGCCATCCCAGTCGTAACTCGAGAATATTCCCCAGGTTCCCGCCGCAACTCGAGAAAAACCATGAGACTTCCCCCTCGCCGCGAGATGAGGCCCGATTCCCCTGCACTGCGTGCAGAGCAATTCCGTGTTGCACATCACACATGAAAGGAGCCTTGATTTCCTTGATGGCACTCCAGAGAAACACCAAGAACATGTTTCAAGGCTAGAGGAATCCTGAGGTCACTGTAGCAACACGAAAGAGCTCCGTGGACCAAAAATCAACTCGAGATGAGAGGTTAGTCCCTGGCTTCGACTCCAGAGGAATACCACCTTACCACAAGCACCTCAAGAGGAGGCTTCTCTCAGCTCTAGCTATGTGAGAGGGACCCTGAGTTTGCGGCCTCAAGTGGAATGGACACCGCGATTCCCTGATCCGAAATAAGGCCGGATATCCCTGCAGTGACTTGAATGCAGGCTCGTCTTGCATCTCCCAAGACGAAAGGATATCTGAATCCCCTGTGGAGACCACAGAGAATGACCTAGTTCCCCACCTCATCGCGACCGGAGGCCTCACATCCTTTGAAAACTCCAGAGGTACGCGGAGATCAGTGCCTCCAAAGGAGACGATGCCTGACTCCTCGTGAAACTTGATAGGAGTCCCAGGATTCCTGTGGCACGTGGAATGGGACACTTGGTCTCCCGCCTCAGCTGGAGAGGCGTCGCAATTGCCCTGCCAAGCCTCGAGGAGAATCCCGAGTTGTCCCTCGCAACTAGGCAGGAGTCCTGCCGTCGCTGAACAAACACGTGGGTGGAAGGGCCATCCCCGTCGTAACTCGAGAATATAACCCAGGTTCCCGCCGCAACTCGAGAAAAACCAATAGACTTCCCCCTCGCCGCGAGATGAGGCCCGATTCCCCTGCACTGCGTGCAGAGCAATTCCGTGTTGCACATCACACATGAAAGAAGCCTTGATTTCCTTGATGGCACTCCAGAGAAACCCCAAGAACACTGTTTCAAGGTTGAGGGATCCTGAGGTCCCTGTAGCAACACGAAAGAGCTCCGTGGACCAAAAATCAACTCGAGATGAGAGGTTAGTCCCTGGCTTCGACTCCAGAGGAATACCACCTTACCACAAGCACCTCAAGAGGAGGCTTCTCTCAGCTCTAGGTATGTGAGAGGGACCCTGAGTTTGCGGCCTCAAGTGGAATGGAGACCGCGATGCCCTGACTCGAAATAAGGCCGGATATCCCTGCAGTGACTTGAATGCAGGCTCGTCTTGCATCTCCCAAGACGAAAGGATGTCTGAATCCCCTCTGGAGACCACAGAGAAAGACCTAGTTCCCCACCTCATCGCGACCGGAGGCCTCACATCCTTTGAAAACTCCAGAGGTACGCGGAGATCAGTGCCTCCAAAGGAGACGATGCCTGACTCCTCGTGAAACTTGATAGGAGTCCCAGGATTCCTGTGGCACATGGAAAGGGACCCTTGGTCTCCCGCCTCAGCTGGAGAGGCGTCCCAATTGCCCTGCCAAGCCTCGAGGAGAATCCAGAGTTGTCCCTCGCAACTAGGCAGGAGTCCTGACGTCGCTGAACAAACACGTGGGTGGAAGGGCCATCCCCGACGTAACTCGAGAATATACCCCAGGTTCCCGCCGCAACTCGAGAAAAACCATGAGACTTCCCCCTCGCCGCGAGATGAGGCCCGATTCCCTTGCACTGCGTGCAGAGCAATTCCGTGTTGCACATCACACATGAAAGGAGCCTTGATTTCCTTGATGGCACTCCAGAGAAACACCAAGAACACTGTTTCAAGGCTAGAGGGATCCTGAGGTCACTCTAGCAACACGAAAGAGCTCCGTGGACCACAAATCACCTCGAGATGAGAGGTTAGTCCCTGGCTTCGACTCCAGAGGAATACCACCTTACCACAAGCACCTCAAGAGGAGGCTTCTCTCAGCTCTAGCTATGTGAGAGGGACCCTGAGTTTGCGGCCTCAAGTGGAATGGACACCGCGATTCCCTGACGCGAAATAAGGCCGGATATCCCTGCAGTGACTTGAATGCAGGCTCGTCTTGCATCTCCCAAGACGAAAGGATGTCTGAATCCCCTGTGGAGACCACAGAGAATGACCTAGTTCCCCACCTCATCGCGACCGGAGGCCTCACATCCTTTGAAAACTCCAGAGGTACGCGGAGATTAGTGCCTCCAAAGGAGACGATGCCTGACTCCTCGTGAAACTTGATAGGAGTCCCAGGATTCCTGTGGCACGTGGAAAGGAACACTTGGTCTCCCGCCTCAGCTGGAGAGGCGTCCCAATTGCCCTGCCAAGCCTCGAGGAGAATCCCGAGTTGTCCCTCGCAAATAGGCAGGAGTCCTGCCGTCGCTGAACAAACACGTGGGTGGAAGGGCCATCCCCGTCGTAACTCGAGAATATACCCCAGGTTCCCGCCGCAACTCGAGAAAAACCATGAGACTTCCCCCTCGCCGCGAGATGAGGCCCGATTCCCCTGCACTGCGTGCAGAGCAATTCCGTGTTGCACATCACACATGAAAGGAGCCTTGATTTCCTTGATGGCACTCCAGAAAAAACCCAAGAACACTGTTTCAAGGCTGGAGGGATCCTGAGGTCCCTGTAGCAGCATGAAAGAGCTCCGTGGACCATGAATCAACTCGAGATGAGAGGTTAGTCGCTGGCTTCGACTCCAGAGGAATACCACCTTACCACAAGCACCTCAAGAGCAGGCTTCTCTCAGCTCTAGGTATGTGAGAGGGACCCTGAGTTTGCGGCCTCAAGTGGAATGGAGACCGCGATTCCCTGACTCGAAATAAGGCCGGATATCCCTGCAGTGACTTGAATGCAGGCTCGTCTTGCATCTCCCAAGACGAAAGGATGTCTGAATCCCCTGTGGAGACCACAGAGAAAGACCTAGTTCCCCACGTCATCGCGACCGGAGGCCTCACATCCTTTGAAAACTCCAGAGGTACGCGGAGATCAGTGCCTCCAAAGGAGACGATGCCTGACTCCTCGTGAAACTTGATAGGAGTCCCAGGATTCCTGTGGCACGTGGAAAGGGACCCTGGGTCTCCCGCCTCAGCAGGAGAGGCGTCGCAATTGCCCTGCCAAGCCTCGAGGAGAATCCCGAGTTGTCCCTCGCAAATAGGCAGGAGTCCTGACGTCGCTGAACAAACACGTGGGTGGAAGGGCCATCCCCGTCGTAACTCGAGAATATACCCCAGGTTCCCGCCGCAACTCGAGAAAAACCATGAGACTTCCCCCTCGCCGCGAGATGAGGCCCGATTCCCCTGCACTGCGTGCAGAGCAATTCCGTGTTGCACATCACACATGAAAGGAGCCTTGATTTCCTTGATGGCACTCCAGAGAAACCCCAAGAACACTGTTTCAAGGTTGAGGGATCCTAAGGTCACTGTAGCAACACGAAAGAGCTCCGTGGGCCAAAAATCAACTCGAGATGAGAGGTTAGTCCCTGGCTTCGACTCCAGAGGAATACCACCTTACCACAAGCACCTCAAGAGGAGGCTTCTCTCAGCTGTATGTATGTGAGAGGGACCCTGAGTTTGCGGCCTCAAGTGGAATGGAGACCGCGATGCCCTGACTCGAAATAAGGCCGGATATCCCTGCAGTGACTTGAATGCAGGCTCGTCTTGCATCTCCCAAGACGAAAGGATGTCTGAATCCCCTGTGGAGACCACAGAGAAAGACCTAGTTCCCCACCTCATCGCGACCGGAGGCCTCACATCCTTTGAAAACTCCAGAGGTACGCGGAGATCAGTGCCTCCAAAGGAGACGATGCCTGACTCCTCGTGAAACTTGATAGGAGTTCCAGGATTCCTGTGGCACGTGGAAAGGGACACTTCGTCTCCCGCCTCAGCTGGAGAGGCGTCCCAATTGCCCTGCCAAGCCTCGAGGAGAATCCCGAGTTGTCCCTCGCAACTAGGCAGGAGTCCTGCCGTCGCTGAACTAACACGTGTGTGGAAGGGCCATCCCCGTCGTAACTCGAGATTATACCGCAGGTTCCCGCCGCAACTCGAGAAAAACCATGAGACTTCCCCCTCGCCGCGAGATGAGGCCCGATTCCCCTGCACTGCGTGCAGAGCAATTCCGTGTTGCACATCACACATGAAAGAAGCCTTGATTTCCTTGATGGCACTCCAGAGAAACCCCAAGAACACTGTTTCAAGGTTGAGGGATCCTGAGGTCACTGTAGCAACACGAAAGAGCTCCGTGGACCAAAAATCAACTCGAGATGAGAGGTTAGTCCCTGGCTTCGACTCCAGAGGAATACCACCTTACCACAAGCACCTCAAGAGGAGGCTACTCTCAGCTCTAGCTATGTGAGAGGGACCCTGAGTTTGCGGCCTCAAGTGGAATGGAGACCGCGATGCCCTGACTCGAAATAAGGCCGGATATCCCTGCAGTGACTTGAATGCAGGCTCGTCTTGCATCTCCCAAGACGAAAGGATGTCTGAATCCCCTGTGGAGACCACAGAGAAAGACCTAGTTCCCCACCTCATCGCGACCGGAGGCCTCACATCCTTTGAAAACTCCAGAGGTACGCGGAGATCAGTGCCTCCAAAGGAGACGATGCCTGACTCCTCGTGAAACTTGATAGGAGTCCCAGGATTCCTGTGGCACATGGAAAGGGACCCTTGGTCTCCCGCCTCAGCTGGAGAGGCGTCCCAATTGCCCTGCCAAGCCTCGAGGAGAATCCCGAGTTGTCCCTCGCAACTAGGCAGGAGTCCTGACATCGCTGAACAAACACGTGGTTGGAAGGGCCATCCCAGTCGTAACTCGAGAATATTCCCCAGGTTCCCGCCGCAACTCGAGAAAAACCATGAGACTTCCCCCTCGCCGCGAGATGAGGCCCGATTCCCCTGCACTGCGTGCAGAGCAATTCCGTGTTGCACATCACACATGAAAGGAGCCTTGATTTCCTTGATGGCACTCCAGAGAAACACCAAGAACACTGTTTCAAGGCTAGAGGGATCCTGAGGTCACTCTAGCAACACGAAAGAGCTCCCTGGACCAAAAATCAACTCGAGATGAGAGGTTAGTCCCTGGCTTCGACTCCAGAGGAATACCACCTTACCACAAGCACCTCAAGAGGAGGCGTCTCTCAGTTCTAGCTATGTGAGAGGGACCCTGAGTTTGCGGCCTCAAGTGGAATGGACACCGCGATTCCCTGACGCGAAATAAGGCCGGATATCCCTGCAGTGACTTGAATGCAGGCTCGTCTTGCATCTCCCAAGACGAAAGGATGTCTGAATCCCCTGTGGAGACCACAGAGAATGACCTAGTTGCCCACCTCATCGCGACCGGAGGCCTCACATCCTTTGAAAACTCCAGAGGTAGGCGGAGATCAGTGCCTCCAAAGGAGACGATGCCTGACTCCTCGTGAAACTTGATAGGAGTCCCAGGATTCCTGTGGAACGTGGAAAGGGACACTTGGTCGCCCGCCTCAGCTGGAGAGGCGTCCCAATTGCCCTGCCAAGCCTCGAGGAGAATCCCGAGTTGTCCCTCGCAACTAGGCAGGAGTCCTGACGTCGCTGAACAAACACGTGGGTGGAAGGGCCATCCCCGACGTAACTCGAGAATATACCCCAGGTTCCCGCCGCAACTCGAGAAAAACCATGAGACTTCCCCCTCGCCGCGAGATGAGGCCTGATTCCCCTGCACTGCGTGCAGAGCAATTCCGTGTTGCACATCACACATGAAAGGAGCCTTGATTTCCTTGATGGCACTCCAGAGAAACCCCAAGAACACTGTTTCAAGGCTGGAGGGATACTGAGGTCCCTGTAGCAGCATGAAAGAGCTCCGTGGACCATGAATCAACTCGAGATGAGAGGTTAGTCCCTGGCTTCGACTCCAGATGAATACCACCTTACCACAAGCACCTCAAGAGGAGGCTTCTCTCAGCTCTAGGTATGTGAGAGGGACCCTGAGTTTGCGGCCTCAAGTGGAATGGAGACCGCGATGCCCTGACTCGAAATAAGGCCGGATATCCCTGCAGTGACTTGAATGCAGGCTCGTCTTGCATCTCCCAAGACGAAAGGATGTCTGAATCCCCTGTGGAGACCACAGAGAAAGACCTAGTTCCCCACCTCATCGCGACCGGAGGCCTCACATCCTTTGAAAACTCCAGAGGTACGCGGAGATCAGTGCCTCCAAAGGAGACGATGCCTGACTCCTCGTGAAACTTGATAGGAGTCCCAGGATTCCTGTGGCACGTGGAAAGGGACCCTTGGTCTCCCACCTCAGCTGGAGAGGCGTCCCAATTGCCCTGCCAAGCCTCGAGGAGAATCCCGAGTTGTCCCTCGCAACTAGGCAGGAGTCCTGGCGTCGCTAAACAAACACGTGGGTGGAAGGGCCATCCCCGTCGTAACTCGAGAATATACCCCAGGTTCCCGCCGCAACTCGAGAAAAACCATGAGACTTCCCCCTCGCCGCGAGATGAGGCCCGATTCCCCTGCACTGCGTGCAGAGCAATTCTGTGTTGCACATCACACATGAAAGGAGCCTTGATTTCCTTGATGGCACTCCAGAGAAAACCCAAGAACACTGTTTCAAGGCTAGAGGGATCCTGAGGTCACTGTAGCAACACGAAAGAGCTCCGTGGACCACAAATCAACTCGAGATGAGAGGTTAGTCCCTGGCTTCGACTCCAGAGGAATACCACCTTACCACAAGCACCTCAAGAGGAGGCTTCTCTCAGCTCTAGGTATGTGAGAGGGACCCTGAGTTTGCGGCCTCAAGTGGAATGGAGACCGCGATGCCCTGACGCGAAATAAGGCCGGATATCCCTGCAGTGACTTGAATGCAGGCTCGTCTTGCATCTCCCAAGACGAAAGGATGTCTGGATCCCCTGTGGAGACCACAGAGAATTACCTAGTTCCCCACCTCATCGCGACCGGAGGCCTCACATCCTTTGAAAACTCCAGAGGTACGCGGAGATCAGTGCCTCCAAAGGAGACGATGCCTGACTCCTCGTGAAACTTGATAGGAGTCCCAGGATTCCTGTGGCACGTGGAAAGGGACCCTGGGTCTCCCGCCTAAGCAGGAGAGGCGTCGCAATTGCCCTGCCAAGCCTCCAGGAGAATCCCGAGTTGTCCCTCGCAAATAGGCAGGAGTCCTGACGTCGCTGAACAAACACGTGGTTGGAAGGGCCATCCCAGTCGTAACTCGAGAATATTCCCCAGGTTCCCGCCGCAACTCGAGAAAAACCATGAGACTTCCCCCTCGCCGCGAGATGAGGCCCGATTCCCCTGCACTGCGTGCAGAGCAATTCCGTGTTGCACATCACACATGAAAGAAGCCTTGATTTCCTTGATGGCACTCCAGAGAAACCCCAAGAACACTGTTTCAAGGTTGAGGGATCCTGAGGTCACTGTAGCAACACGAAAGAGCTCCCTGGACCAAAAATCAACTCGAGATGAGAGGTTAGTCCCTGGCTTCGACTCCAGAGGAATACCACCTTACCACAAGCACCTCAAGAGGAGGCTTCTCTCAGCTCTAGGTATGTGAGAGGGACCCTGAGTTTGCGGCCTCAAGTGGAATGGAGACCGCGATGCCCTGACTCGAAATAAGGCCGGATATCCCTGCAGTGACTTGAATGCAGGCTCGTCTTGCATCTCCCAAGACGAAAGGATGTCTGAATCCCCTGTGGAGACCACAGAGAAAGACCTAGTTCCCCCACCTCATCGCGACCGGAGGCCTCACATCCTTTGAAAACTCCAGAGGTACGCGGAGATCAGTGCCTCCAAAGGAGACGATGCCTGACTCCTCGTGAAACTTGATAGGAGTCCCAGAATTCCTGTGGCACGTGGAAAGGGACCCTGGGTCTCCCGCCTCAGCAGGAGAGGCGTCGCAATTGCCCTGCCAAGCCTCGAGGAGAATCCCGAGTTGTCCCTCGCAAATAGGCAGGAGTCCTGACGTCGCTGAACAAACACGTGGGTGGAAGGGCCATCCCCGTCGTAACTCGAGAATATACCCCAGGTTCCCGCCGCAACTCGAGAAAAACCATGAGACTTCCCCCTCGCCGCGAGATGAGGCCCGATTCCCCTGCACTGCGTGCAGAGCAATTCCGTGTTGCACATCACACATGAAAGGAGCCTTGATTTCCTTGATGGCACTCCAGAGAAACCCCAAGAACACTGTTTCAAGGTTGAGGGATCCTGAGGTCACTGTAGCAACACGAAAGAGCTCCGTGGGCCAAAAATCAACTCGAGATGAGAGGTTAGTCCCTGGCTTCGACTCCAGAGGAATACCACCTTACCACAAGCACCTCAAGAGGAGGCTTCTCTCAGCTGTATGTATGTGAGAGGGACCCTGAGTTTGCGGCCTCAAGTGGAATGGAGACCGCGATGCCCTGACTCGAAATAAGGCCGGATATCCCTGCAGTGACTTGAATGCAGGCTCGTCTTGCATCTCCCAAGACGAAAGGATGTCTGAATCCCCTGTGGAGACCACAGAGAAAGACCTAGTTCCCCACCTCATCGCGACCGGAGGCCTCACATCCTTTGAAAACTCCAGAGGTACGCGGAGATCAGTGCCTCCAAAGGAGACGATGCCTGACTCCTCGTGAAACTTGATAGGAGTCCCAGGATTCCTGTGGCACATGGAAAGGGACCCTTGGTCTCCCGCCTCAGCTGGAGAGGCGTCCCAATTGCCCTGCCAAGCCTCGAGGAGAATCCCGAGTTGTCCCTCGCAACTAGGCAGGAGTCCTGACGTCGCTGAACAAACACGTGGTTGGAAGGGCCATCCCCGTCGTAACTCGAGAATATTCCCCAGGTTCCCGCCGCAACTCGAGAAAAACCATGAGACTTCCCCCTCGCCGCGAGATGAGGCCCGATTCCCCTGCACTGCGTGCAGAGCAATTCCGTGTTGCACATCACACATGAAAGGAGCCTTGATTTCCTTGATGGCACTCCAGAGAAACACCAAGAACACTGTTTCAAGGCTAGAGGGATCCTGAGATCACTCTAGCAACACGAAAGAGCTCCGTGGACCACAAATCAACTCGAGATGAGAGGTTAGTCCCTGGCTTCGACTCCAGAGGAATACCACCTTACCACAAGCACCTCAAGAGGAGGCTTCTCTCAGCTCTAGCTATGTGAGAGGGACCCTGAGTTTGCGGCCTCAAGTGGAATGGACACCGCGATTCCCTGACACGAAATAAGGCCGGATATCCCTGCAGTGACTTGAATGCAGGCTCGTCTTGCATCTCCCAAGACGAAAGGATGTCTGAATCCCCTGTGGAGACCACAGAGAATGACCTAGTTGCCCACCTCATCGCGACCGGAGGCCTCACATCCTTTGAAAACTCCAGAGGTAGGCGGAGATCAGTGCCTCCAAAGGAGACGATGCCTGACTCCTCGTGAAACTTGATAGGAGTCCCAGGATTCCTGTGGCACATGGAAAGGGACCCTTGGTCTCCCACCTCAGCTGGAGAGGCGTCCCAATTGCCCTGCCAAGCCTCGAGGAGAATCCCGAGTTGTCCCTCGCAAATAGGCAGGAGTCCTGATGTCGCTGAACAAACACGTGGTTGGAAGGGCCATCCCAGTCGTAACTCGAGAATATTCCCCAGGTTCCCACCGCAACTCGAGAAAAACCATGAGACTTCCCCCTCGCCGCGAGATGAGGCCCGATTCCCCTGCACTGCGTGCAGAGCAATTCCGTGTTGCACATCACACATGAAAGGAGCCTTGATTTCCTTGATGGCACTCCAGAGAAAACCCAAGAACACTGTTTCAAGGCTAGAGGGATCCTGAGGTCACTGTAGCAACACGAAAGAGCTCCGTGGACCACAAATCAACTCGAGATGAGAGGTTAGTCCCTGGCTTCGACTCCAGAGGAATACTACCTTACCACAAGCACCTCAAGAGGAGGCTTCTCTCAGCTCTAGGTATGTGAGAGGGACCCTGAGTTTGCGGCCTCAAGTGGAATGGAGACCGCGATGCCCTGACGCGAAATAAGGCCGGATATCCCTGCAGTGACTTGAATGCAGGCTCGTCTTGCATCTCCCAAGACGAAAGGATGTCTGGATCCCCTGTGGAGACCACAGAGAATTACCTAGTTCCCCACCTCATCGCGACCGGAGGCCTCACATCCTTTGAAAACTCCAGAGGTACGCGGAGATCAGTGCCTCCAAAGGAGACGATGCCTGACTCCTCGTGAAACTTGATAGGAGTCCCAGGATTCCTGTGGCACGTGGAAAGGGACCCTGGGTCTCCCGCCTAAGCAGGAGAGGCGTCGCAATTGCCCTGCCAAGCCTCGAGGAGAATCCCGAGTTGTCCCTCGCAAATAGGCAGGAGTCCTGACGTCGCTGAACAAACACGTGGTTGGAAGGGCCATCCCAGTCGTAACTCGAGAATATTCCCCAGGTTCCCGCCGCAACTCGAGAAAAACCATGAGACTTCCCCCTCGCCGCGAGATGAGGCCCGATTCCCCTGCACTGCGTGCAGAGCAATTCCGTGTTGCACATCACACATGAAAGAAGCCTTGATTTCCTTGATGGCACTCCAGAGAAACCCCAAGAACACTGTTTCAAGGTTGAGGGATCCTGAGGTCACTGTAGCAACACGAAAGAGCTCCGTGGACCAAAAATCAACTCAAGATGAGAGGTTAGTCCCTGGCTTCGACTCCAGAGGAATACCACCTTACCACAAGCACCTCAAGAGGAGGCTTCTCTCAGCTCTAGGTATGTGAGAGGGACCCTGAGTTTGCGGCCTCAAGTGGAATGGAGACCGCGATGCCCTGACTCGAAATAAGGCCGGATATCCCTGCAGTGACTTGAATGCAGGCTCGTCTTGCATCTCCCAAGACGAAAGGATGTCTGAATCCCCTGTGGAGACCACAGAGAAAGACCTAGTTCCCCACCTCATCGCGACCGGAGGCCTCACATCCTTTGAAAACTCCAGAGGTAGGCGGAGATCAGTGCCTCCAAAGGAGACGATGCCTGACTCCTCGTGAAACTTGATAGGAGTCCCAGGATTCCTGTGGCACGTGGAAAGGGACCCTGGGTCTCCCGCCTCAGCAGGAGAGGCGTCGCAATTGCCCTGCCAAGCCTCGAGGAGAATCCCGAGTTGCCCCTCGCAAATAGGCAGGAGTCCTGACGTCGCTGAACAAACACGTGGGTGGAAGGGCCATCCCCGTCGTAACTCGAGAATATACCCCAGGTTCCCGCCGCAACTCGAGAAAAACCATGAGACTTCCCCCTCGCCGCGAGATGAGGCCCGATTCCCCTGCACTGCGTGCAGAGCAATTCCGTGTTGCACATCACACATGAAAGGAGCCATGATTTCCTTGATGGCACTCCAGAGAAACCCCAAGAACACTGTTTCAAGGTTGAGGGATCCTGAGGTCACTGTAGCAACACGAAAGAGCTCCGTGGGACAAAAATCAACTCGAGATGAGAGGTTAGTCCCTGGCTTCGACTCCAGAGGAATACCACCTTACCACAAGCACCTCAAGAGGAGGCTTCTCTCAGCTCTAGCTATGTGAGAGGGACCCTGAGTTTGCGGCCTCAAGTGGAATGGACACCGCGATTCCCTGACGCGAAATAAGGCCGGATATCCCTGCAGTGACTTGAATGCAGGCTCGTCTTGCATCTCCCAAGACGAAAGGATGTCTGAATCCCCTGTGGAGACCACAGAGAATGACCTAGTTGCCCACCTCATCGCGACCGGAGGCCTCACATCCTTTGAAAACTCCAGAGGTAGGCGGAGATCAGTGCCTCCAAAGGAGACGATGCCTGACTCCTCGTGAAACTTGATAGGAGTCCCAGGATTCCTGTGGAACGTGGAAAGGGACACTTGGTCTCCCGCCTCAGCTGGAGAGGCGTCCCAATTGCCCTGCCAAGCCTCGAGGAGAATCCCGAGTTGTCCCTCGCAACTAGGCAGGAGTCCTGACGTCGCTGAACAAACACGTGGGTGGAAGGGCCATCCCCGTCGTAACTCGAGAATATACCCCAGGTTCCCGCCGCAACTCGAGAAAAACCATGAGACTTCCCCCTCGCCGCGAGATGAGGCCCGATTCCCCTGCACTGCGTGCAGAGCAATTCCGTCTTGCACATCACACATGAAAGGAACCTTGATTTCCTTGATGGCACTCCAGAGAAAACCCAAGAACACTGTTTCAAGGCTAGAGGGATCCTGAGGTCACTGTAGCAACACGAAAGAGCTCCGTGGACCAAAAATCAACTCGAGATGAGAGGTTAGTCCCTGGCTTCGACTCCAGAGGAATACCACCTTACCACAAGCACCTCAAGAGGAGGCTGCTCTCAGCTGTATGTATGTGAGAGGGACCCTGAGTTTGCGGCCTCAAGTGGAATGGAGACCGCGATGCCCTGACGCGAAATAAGGCCGGATATCCCTGCAGTGACTTGAATGCAGGCTCGTCTTGCATCTCCCAAGACGAAAGGATGTCTGGATCCCCTGTGGAGACCACAGAGAATTACCTAGTTCCCCACCTCATCGCGACCGGAGGCCTCACATCCTTTGAAAACTCCAGAGGTACGCGGAGATCAGTGCCTCCAAAGGAGACGATGCCTGACTCCTCGTGAAACTTGATAGGAGTCCCAGGATTCCTGTGGAACGTGGAAAGGGACACTTGGTCTCCCGCCTCAGCTGGAGAGGCGTCCCAATTGCCCTGCCAAGCCTTGAGGAGAATCCCGAGTTGTCCCTCGCAACTAGGCAGGAGTCCTGACGTCGCTGAACAAACACGTGGGTGGAAGGGCCATCCCCGACGTAACTCGAGAATATACCCCAGGTTCCCGCCGCAACTCGAGAAAAACCATGAGACTTCCCCCTCGCCGCGAGATGAGGCCCGATTCCCCTGCACTGCGTGCAGAGCAATTCCGTGTTGCACATCACACATGAAAGGAGCCTTAATTTCCTTGATGGCACTCCAGAGAAACCCCAAGAACACTGTTTCAAGGCTGGAGGGATACTGAGGTCCCTGTAGCAGCATGAAAGAGCTCCGTGGACCATGAATCAACTCGAGATGAGAGGTTAGTCCCTGGCTTCGACTCCTGATGAATACCACCTTACCACAAGCACCTCAAGAGGAGGCTTCTCTCAGCTCTAGGTATGTGAGAGGGACCCTGAGTTTGCGGCCTCAAGTGGAATGGAGACCGCGATGCCCTGACTCGAAATAAGGCCGGATATCCCTGCAGTGACTTGAATGCAGGCTCGTCTTGCATCTCCCAAGACGAAAGGATGTCTGAATCCCCTGTGGAGACCACAGAGAAAGACCTAGTTCCCCACCTCATCGCGACCGGAGGCCTCACATCCTTTGAAAACTCCAGAGGTACGCGGAGATCAGTGCCTCCAAAGGAGACGATGCCTGACTCCTCGTGAAACTTGATAGGAGTCCCAGGATTCCTGTGGCACATGGAAAGGGACCCTTGGTCTCCCGCCTCAGCTGGAGAGGCGTCCCAATTGCCCTGCCAAGCCTCGAGGAGAATCCCGAGTTGTCCCTCGCAACTAGGCAGGAGTCCTGACGTCGCTGAACAAACACGTGGTTGAAAGGGCCATCCCAGTCGTAACTCGAGAATATTCCCCAGGTTCCCGCCGCAATTCGAGAAAAACCATGAGACTTCCCCCTCGCCGCGAGATGAGGCCCGATTCCCCTGCACTGCGTGCAGAGCAATTCCGTGTTGCACATCACACATGAAAGAAGCCTTGATTTCCTTGATGGCACTCCAGAGAAACCCCAAGAACACTGTTTCAAGGTTGAGGGATTCTGAGGTCACAGTAGCAACACGAAAGAGCTCCGTGGAACAAAAATCAACTCGAGATGAGAGGTTAGTCCCTGGCTTCGACTCCAGAGGAATACCACCTTACCACAAGCACCTCAAGAGGAGGCTTCTCTCAGCTCTAGCTATGTGAGAGGGACCCTGAGTTTGCGGCCTCAAGTGGAATGGAGACCGCGATGCCCTGACTCGAAATAAGGCCGGATATCCCTGCAGTGACTTGAATGCAGGCTCGTCTTGCATCTCCCAAGACGAAAGGATGTCTGAATCCCCTGTGGAGACCACAGAGAAAGACCTAGTTCCCCACCTCATCGCGACCGGAGGCCTCACATCCTTTGAAAACTCCAGAGGTACGCGGAGATCAGTGCCTCCAAAGGAGACGATGCCTGACTCCTCGTGAAACTTGATAGGAGTACCAGGATTCCTGTGGCACATGGAAAGGGACCCTTGGTCTCCCGCCTCAGCTGAAGAGGCGTCCCAATTGCCCTGCCAAGCCTCGAGGAGAATCCCGAGTTGTCCCTCGCAACTAGGCAGGAGTCCTGACGTCGCTGAACAAACACGTGGTTGGAAGGGCCATCCCAGTCGTAACTCGAGAATATTCCCCAGGTTCCCGCCGCAACTCGAGAAAAACCATGAGACTTCCCCCTCGCCGCGAGATGAGGCCCGATTCCCCTGCACTGCGTGCAGAGCAATTCCGTGTTGCACATCACACATGAAAGGAGCCTTGATTTCCTTGATGGCACTCCAGAGAAACACCAAGAACACTGTTTCAAAGCTAGAGGAATCCTGAGGTCACTCTAGCAACACGAAAGAGCTCCGTGGACCACAAATCAACTCGAGATGAGAGGTTAGTCCCTGGCTTCGACTCCAGAGGAATACCACCTTACCACAAGCACCTCAAGAGGAGGCTTCTCTCAGCTCTAGGTATGTGAGAGGGACCCTGAGTTTGCGGCCTCAAGTGGAATGGACACCGCGATTCCCTGACGCGAAATAAGGCCGGATATCCCTGCAGTGACTTGAATGCAGGCTCGTCTTGCATCTCCCAAGACGAAAGGATGTCTGAATCCCCTGTGGAGACCACAGAGAATGACCTAGTTGCCCACCTCATCGCGACCAGAGGCCTCACATCCTTTGAAAACTCCAGAGGTTGGCGGAGATCAGTGCCTCCAAAGGAGACGATGCCTGACTTCTCGTGAAACTTGATAGGAGTCCCAGGATTCCTGTGGCACGTGGAAAGGGACACTTGGTCTCCCTCCTCAGCTGGAGAGGCGTCCCAATTGCCCTGCCAAGCCTCGAGGAGAATCCCGAGTTGTCCCTCGCAACTAGGCAGAAGTCCTGACGTCGCTGAACAAACACGTGGGTGGAAGGGCCATCCCCGTCGTAACTCGAGAATATACCCCAGGTTCCCGCCGCAACTCGAGAAAAACCATGAGACTTCCCCCTCGCCGCGAGATGAGGCCCGATTCCCCTGCACTGCGTGCAGAGCAATTCCGTGTTGCACATCACACATGAAAGGAGCCTTGATTTCCTTGATGGCACTCCAGAGAAACCCCAAGAACACTGTTTCAAGGCTGGAGGGATACTGAGGTCCCTGTAGCAGCATGAAAGAGCTCCGTGGACCATGAATCAACTCGAGATGAGAGGTTAGTCCCTAGCTTCGACTCCAGATGAATACCACCTTACCACAAGCACCTCAAGAGGAGGCTTCTCTCAGCTCTAGGTATGTGAGAGGAACCCTGAGTTTGCGGCCTCAAGTGGAATGGAGACCGCGATGCCCTGACTCGAAATAAGGCCGGATATCCCTGCAGTGACTTGAATGCAGGCTCGTCTTGCATCTCCCAAGACGAAAGGATGTCTGAATCCCCTGTGGAGACCACAGAGAAAGACCTAGTTCCCCACCTCATCGCGACCGGAGGCCTCACATCCTTTGAAAACTCCAGAGGTACGCGGAGATCAGTGCCTCCAAAGGAGACGATGCCTGACTCCTCGTGAAACTTGATAGGAGTCCCAGGATTCCTGTGGCATGTGGAAAGGGACCCTTGGTCTCCCACCTCAGCTGGAGAGGCGTCCCAATTGCCCTGCCAAGCCTCGAGGAGAATCCCGAGTTGTCCCTCGCAACTAGGCAGGAGTCCTGGCGTCGCTAAACAAACACGTGGGTGGAAGGGCCATCCCCGTCGTAACTCGAGAATATACCCCAGGTTCCCGCCGCAACTCGAGAAAAACCATGAGACTTCCCCCTCGCCGCGAGATGAGGCCCGATTCCCCTGCACTGCGTGCAGAGCAATTCCGTCTTGCACATCACACATGAAAGGAGCCTTGATTTCCTTGATGGCACTCCAGAGAAAACCCAAGAACACTGTTTCAAGGCTAGAGGGATCCTGAGGTCACTGTAGCAACACGAAAGAGCTCCGTGGACCAAAAATCAACTCGAGATGAGAGGTTAGTCCCTGGCTTCGACTCCAGAGGAATACCACCTTACCACAAGCACCTCAAGAGGAGGCTTCTCTCAGCTCTAGGTATGTGAGAGGGACCCTGAGTTTGCGGCCTCAAGTGGAATGGAGACCGCGATGCCCTGACGCGAAATAAGGCCGGATATCCCTGCAGTGACTTGAATGCAGGCTCGTCTTGCATCTCCCAAGACGAAAGGATGTCTGGATCCCCTGTGGAGACCACAGAGAATGACCTAGTTGCCCACCTCATCGCGACCGGAGGCCTCACATCCTTTGAAAACTCCAGAGGTACGCGGAGATCAGTGCCTCCAAAGGAGACGATGCCTGACTCCTCGTGAAACTTGATAGGAGTACCAGGATTCCTGTGGCACATGGAAAGGGACCCTTGGTCTCCCGCCTCAGCTGGAGAGGCGTCCCAATTGCCCTGCCAAGCCTCGAGGAGAATCCCGAGTTGTCCCTCGCAACTAGGCAGGAGTCCTGCAGTCGCTGAACAAACACGTGGTTGGAAGGGCCATCCCAGTCGTAACTCGAGAATATTCCCCAGGTTCCCGCCGCAACTCGAGAAAAACCATGAGACTTCCCCCTCGCCGCGAGATGAGGCCCGATTCCCCTGCACTGCGTGCAGAGCATTTCCGTGTTGCACATCACACATGAAAGGAGCCTTGATTTCCTTGATGTCACTCCAGAGAAACACCAAGAACACTGTTTCAAAGCTAGAGGAATCCTGAGGTCACTCTAGCAACACGAAAGAGCTCCGTGGACCACAAATCAACTCGAGATGAGAGGTTAGTCCCTGGCTTCGACTCCAGAGGAATACCACCTTACCACAAGCACCTCAAGAGGAGGCTTCTCTCAGCTCTAGGTATGTGAGAGGGACCCTGAGTTTGCGGCCTCAAGTGGAATGGACACCGCGATTCCCTGACGCGAAATAAGGCCGGATATCCCTGCAGTGACTTGAATGCAGGCTTGTCTTGCATCTCCCAAGACGAAAGGATGTCTGAATCCCCTGTGGAGACCACAGAGAATGACCTAGTTGCCCACCTCATCGCGACCGGAGGCCTCACATCCTTTGAAAACTCCAGAGGTAGGCGGAGATCAGTGCCTCCAAAGGAGACGATGCCTGACTTCTCGTGAAACTTGATAGGAGTCCCAGGATTCCTGTGGCACGTGGAAAGGGACACTTGGTCTCCCGCCTCAGCTGGAGAGGCGTCCCAATTGCCCTGCCAAGCCTCGAGGAGAATCCCGAGTTATCCCTCGCAACTAGGCAGAAGTCCTGACGTCGCTGAACAAACACGTGGGTGGAAGGGCCATCCCCGTCGTAACTCGAGAATATACCCCAGGTTCCCGCCGCAACTCGAGAAAAACCATGAGACTTCCCCCTCGCCGCGAGATGAGGCCCGATTCCCCTGCACTGCGTGCAGAGCAATTCCGTGTTGCACATCACACATGAAAGGAGCCTTGATTTCCTTGATGGCACTCCAGAGAAACCCCAAGAACACTGTTTCAAGGCTGGAGGGATACTGAGGTCCCTGTAGCAGCACGAAAGAGCTCCATGGACCATGAATCAACTCGAGATGAGAGGTTAGTCCCTAGCTTCGACTCCAGATGAATACCACCTTACCACAAGCACCTCAAGAGGAGGCTTCTCTCAGCTCTAGGTATGTGAGAGGAACCCTGAGTTTGCGGCCTCAAGTGGAATGGAGACCGCGATGCCCTGACTCGAAATAAGGCCGGATATCCCTGCAGTGACTTGAATGCAGGCTCGTCTTGCATCTCCCAAGACGAAAGGATGTCTGAATCCCCTGTGGAGACCACAGAGAAAGACCTAGTTCCCCACCTCATCGCGACCGGAGGCCTCACATCCTTTGAAAACTCGAGAGGTACGCGGAGATCAGTGCCTCCAAAGGAGACGATGCCTGACTCCTCGTGAAACTTGATAGGAGTCCCAGGATTCCTGTGGCACGTGGAAAGGGACTCTTGGTCTCCCGCCTCAGCTGGAGAGGCGTCCCAATTGCCCTGCCAAGCCTCGAGGAGAATCCCGAGTTGTCCCTCGCAACTAGGCAGGAGTCCTGGCGTCGCTAAACAAACACGTGGGTGGAAGGGCCATCCCCGTCGTAACTCGAGAATATACCCCAGGTTCCCGCCGCAACTCGAGAAAAACCATGAGACTTCCCCCTCGCCGCGAGATGAGGCCCGATTCCCCTGCACTGCGTGCAGAGCAATTCCGTCTTGCACATCACACATGAAAGGAGCCTTGATTTCCTTGATGGCACTCCAGAGAAAACCCAAGAACACTGTTTCAAGGCTAGAGGGATCCTGAGGTCACTGTAGCAACACGAAAGAGCTCCGTGGACCAGAAATCAACTCGAGATGAGAGGTTAGTCCCTGGCTTCGACTCCAGAGGAATACCACCTTAACACAAGCACCTCAAGAGGAGGCTTCTCTCAGCTGTATGTATGTGAGAGGGACCCTGAGTTTGCGGCCTCAAGTGGAATGGAGACCGCGATGCCCTGACGCGAAATAAGGCCGGATATCCCTGCAGTGACTTGAATGCAGGCTCGTCTTGCATCTCCCAAGACGAAAGGATGTCTGGATCCCCTGTGGAGACCACAGAGAATGACCTAGTTGCCCACCTCATCGCGACCGGAGGCCTCACATTCTTTGAAAACTCCAGAGGTACGCGGAGATCAGTGCCTCCAAAGGAGACGATGCCTGACTCCTCGTGAAACTTGATAGGAGTCCCAGGATTCCTGTGGCACGTGGAAAGGGACACTTGGTCTCCCGCCTCAGCTGGAGAGGCGTCCCAATTGCCCTGCCAAGCCTCGAGGAGAATCCCGAGTTGTCCCTCGCAACTAGGCAGGAGTACTGACGTCGCTGAACAAACACGTGGTTGGAAGGGCCATCCCCGTCGTAACTCGAGAATATACCCCAGGTTCCCGCCGCAACTCGAGAAAAACCATGAGACTTCCCCCTCGCCGCGAGATGAGGCCCGATTCCCCTGCACTGCGTGCAGAGCAATTCCGTGTTGCACATCACACATGAAAGGAGCCTTGATTTCCTTGATGGCACTCCAGAGAAACCCCAAGAACACTGTTTCAAGGTTGAGGGATCCTGAGGTCACTGTAGCAACACGAAAGAGCTCCGTGGACCACAAATCAACTCGAGATGAGAGGTTAGTCCCTGGCTTCGACTCCAGAGGAATACCACCTTACCACAAGCACCTCAAGAGGAGGCTTCTCTCAGCTCTAGGTATGTGAGAGGGACCCTGAGTTTGCGGCCTCAAGTGGAATGGAGACCGCGATGCCCTGACTCGAAATAAGGCCGGATATCCCTGCAGTGACTTGAATGCAGGCTCGTCTTGCATCTCCCAAGACGAAAGGATGTCTGAATCCCCTGTGGAGACCACAGAGAAAGACCTAGTTCCCCACCTCATCGCGACCGGAGGCCTCACATCCTTTGAAAACTCCAGAGGTACGCGGAGATCAGTGCCTCCAAAGGAGACGATGCCTGACTCCTCGTGAAACTTGATAGGAGTCCCAGGATTCCTGTGGCACATGGAAAGGGACCCTTGGTCTCCCGCCTCAGCTGGAAAGGCGTCCCAATTGCCCTGCCAAGCCTCGAGGAGAATCCCGAGTTGTCCCTCGCAACTAGGCAGGAGTCCTGACGTCGCTGAACAAACATGTGGTTGGAAGGGCCATCCCAGTCGTAACTCGAGAATATTCCCCAGGTTCCCGCCGCAACTCGAGAAAAACCATGAGACTTCCCCCTCGCCGCGAGATGAGGCCCGATTCCCCTGCACTGCGTGCAGAGCAATTTCGTCTTGCACATCACACATGAAAGGAGCCTTGATTTCCTTGATGGCACTCCAGAGAAACACCAAGAACACTGTTTCAAGGCTAGAGGGATCCTGAGGTCACTCTAGCAACACGAAAGAGCTCCGTGGACCACAAATCAACTCGAGATGAGAGGTTAGTCCCTGGCTTCGACTCCAGAGGAATACCACCTTACCACAAGCACCTCAAGAGGAGGCGTCTCTCAGCTCTAGCTATGTGAGAGGGACCCTGAGTTTGCGGCCTCAAGTGGAATGGACACCGCGATTCCCTGACGCGAAATAAGGCCGGATATCCCTGCAGTGACTTGAATGCAGGCTCGTCTTGCATCTCCCAAGACGAAAGGATGTCTGAATCCCCTGTGGAGACCACAGAGAATGACCTAGTTGCCCACCTCATCGCGACCGGAGGCCTCACATCCTTTGAAAACTCCAGAGGTAGGCGGAGATCAGTGCCTCCAAAGGAGACGATGCCTGACTCCTCGTGAAACTTGATAGGAGTCCCAGGATTCCTGTGGCACGTGGAAAGGGACACTTGGTCTCCCGCCTCAGCTGGAGAGGCGTCCCAATTGCCCTGCCAAGCCTCGAGGAGAATCCTGAGTTGTCCCTCGCAACTAGACAGGAGTCCTGACGTCGCTGAACAAACACGTGGGTGGAAGGGCCATCCCCGACGTAACTCGAGAATATACCCCAGGTTCCCGCCGCAACTCGAGAAAAACCATGAGACTTCCCCCTCGCCGCGAGATGAGGCCCGATTCCCCTGCACTGCGTGCAGAGCAATTCCGTGTTGCACATCACACATGAAAGGAGCCTTGATTTCCTTGATGGCACTCCAGAGAAACCCCAAGAACACTGTTTCAAGGCTGGAGGGATACTGAGGTCCCTGTAGCAGCATGAAAGAGCTCTGTGGACCATGAATCAACTCGAGATGAGAGGTTAGTCCCTGGCTTCGACTCCAGATGAATACCACCTTACCACAAGCACCTCAAGAGGAGGCTTCTCTCAGCTCTAGGTATGTGAGAGGGACCCTGAGTTTGCGGCCTCAAGTGGAATGGAGACCGCGATGCCCTGACTCGAAATAAGGCCGGATATCCCTGCAGTGACTTGAATGCAGGCTCGTCTTGCATCTCCCAAGACGAAAGGATGTCTGAATCCCCTGTGGAGACCACAGAGAAAGACCTAGTTCCCCACCTCATCGCGACCGGAGGCCTCACATCCTTTGAAAACTCCAGAGGTAGGCGGAGATCAGTGCCTCCAAAGGAGACGATGCCTGACTCCTCGTGAAACTTGATAGGAGTCCCAGGATTCCTGTGGCACGTGGAAAGGGACCCTTGGTCTCCCACCTCAGCTGGAGAGGCGTCCCAATTGCCCTGCCAAGCCTCGAGGAGAATCCCGAGTTGTCCCTCGCAACTAGGCAGGAGTCCTGGCGTCGCTAAACAAACACGTGGGTGGAAGGGCCATCCCCGTCGTAACTCGAGAATATACCCCAGGTTCCCGCCGCAACTCGAGAAAAACCATGAGACTTCCCCCTCGCCGCGAGATGAGGCCCGATTCCCCTGCACTGCGTGCAGAGCAATTCCGTCTTGCACATCACACATGAAAGGAGCCTTGATTTCCTTGATGGCACTCCAGAGAAAACCCAAGAACACTGTTTCAAGGCTAGAGGGATCCTGAGGTCACTGTAGCAACACGAAAGAGCTCCGTGGACCAAAAATCAACTCGAGATGAGAGGTTAGTCCCTGGCTTCGACTCCAGAGGAATACCACCTTACCACAAGCACCTCAAGAGGAGGCTTCTCTCAGCTCTAGGTATGTGAGAGGGACCCTGAGTTTGCGGCCTCAAGTGGAATGGAGACCGCGATGCCCTGACGCGAAATAAGGCCGGATATCCCTGCAGTGACTTGAATGCAGGCTCGTCTTGCATCTCCCAAGACGAAAGGATGTCTGGATCCCCTGTGGAGACCACAGAGAATTACCTAGTTCCCCACCTCATCGCGACCGGAGGCCTCACATCCTTTGAAAACTCCAGAGGTACGCAGAGATCAGTGCCTCCAAAGGAGACGATGCCTGACTCCTCGTGAAACTTGATAGGAGTCCCAGGATTCCTGTGGCACGTGGAAAGGGACCCTGGGTCTCCCGCCTAAGCAGGAGAGGCGTCGCAATTGCCCTGCCAAGCCTCGAGGAGAATCCCGAGTTGTCCCTCGCAAATAGGCAGGAGTCCTGCAGTCGCTGAACAAACACGTGGTTGGAAGGGCCATCCCAGTCGTAACTCGAGAATATTCCCCAGGTTCCCGCCGCAACTCGAGAAAAACCATGAGACTTCCCCCTCGCCGCGAGATGAGGCCCGATTCCCCTGCACTGCGTGCAGAGCAATTCCGTGTTGCACATCACACATGAAAGAAGCCTTGATTTCCTTGATGGCACTCCAGAGAAACCCCAAGAACACTGTTTCAAGGTTGAGGGATCCTGAGGTCACTGTAGCAACACGAAAGAGCTCCCTGGACCAAAAATCAACTCGAGATGAGAGGTTAGTCCCTGGCTTCGACTCCAGAGGAATACCACCTTACCACAAGCACCTCAAGAGGAGGCTTCTCTCAGCTCTAGGTATGTGAGAGGGACCCTGAGTCTGCGGCCTCAAGTGGAATGGAGACCGCGATGCCCTGACTCGAAATAAGGCCGGATATCCCTGCAGTGACTTGAATGCAGGCTCGTCTTGCATCTCCCAAGACGAAAGGATGTCTGAATCCCCTGTGGAGACCACAGAGAAAGACCTAGTTCCCCACCTCATCGCGACCGGAGGCCTCACATCCTTTGAAAACTCCAGAGGTAGGCGGAGATCAGTGCCTCCAAAGGAGACGATGCCTGACTCCTCGTGAAACTTGATAGGAGTCCCAGGATTCCTGTGGCACGTGGAAAGGGACACTGGGTCTCCCGCCTCAGCAGGAGAGGCGTCCCAATTGCCCTGCCAAGCCTCGAGGAGAATCCCGAGTTGTCCCTCGCAACTAGGCAGGAGTCCTGACGTCGCTGAACAAACACGTGGGTGGAAGGGCCATCCCCGTCGTAACTCGAGAATATACCCCAGGTTCCCGCCGCAACTCGAGAAAAACCATGAGACTTCCCCCTCGCCGCGAGATGAGGCCCGATTCCCCTGCACTGCGTGCAGAGCAATTCCGTGTTGCACATCACACATGAAAGGAGCCTTGATTTCCTTGATGGCACTCCAGAGAAACACCAAGAACACTGTTTCAAGGCTAGAGGGATCCTGAGGTCACTCTAGCAACACGAAAGAGCTCCGTGGACCACAAATCAACTCGAGATGAGAGGTTAGTCCCTGGCTTCGACTCCAGAGGAATACCACCTTACCACAAGCACCTCAAGAGGAGGCTTCTCTCAGCTCTAGCTATGTGATAGGGACCCTGAGTTTGCGGCCTCAAGTGGAATGGACACCGCGATTCCCTGACGCGAAATAAGGCCGGATATCCCTGCAGTGACTTGAATGCAGGCTCGTCTTGCATCTCCCAAGACGAAAGGATGTCTGAATCCCCTGTGGAGACCACAGAGAATGACCTAGTTGCCCACCTCATCGCGACCGGAGGCCTCACATCCTTTGAAAACTCCAGAGGTAGGCGGAGATCAGTGCCTCCAAAGGAGACGATGCCTGACTCCTCGTGAAACTTGATAGGAGTCCCAGGATTCCTGTGGCACGTGGAAAGGGACACTTGGTCTCGCGCCTCAGCTGGAGAGGCGTCCCAATTGCCCTACCAAGCCTCGAGGAGAATCCCGAGTTGTCCCTCGCAACTAGGCAGGAGTCCTGACGTCGCTGAACAAACACGTGGGTGGAAGGGCCATCCCCGACGTAACTCGAGAATATACCCCAGGTTCCCGCCGCAACTCGAGAAAAACCATGAGACTTCCCCCTCGCCGCGAGATGAGGCCCGATTCCCCTGCACTGCGTGCAGAGCAATTCCGTGTTGCACATCACACATGAAAGGAGCCTTGATTTCCTTGATGGCACTCCAGAGAAACCCCAAGAACACTGTTTCAAGGCTGCAGGGATACTGAGGTCCCTGTAGCAGCATGAAAGAGCTCCGTGGACCATGAATCAACTCGAGATGAGAGGTTAGTCCCTGGCTTCGACTCCAGATGAATACCACCTTACCACAAGCACCTCAAGAGGAGGCTTCTCTCAGCTCTAGGTATGTGAGAGGGACCCTGAGTTTGCGGCCTCAAGTGGAATGGAGACCGCGATGCCCTGACTCGAAATAAGGCCGGATATCCCTGCAGTGACTTGAATGCAGGCTCGTCTTGCATCTCCCAAGACGAAAGGATGTCTGAATCCCCTGTGGAGACCATAGAGAAAGACCTACTTCCCCACCTCATCGCGACCGGAGGCCTCACATCCTTTGAAAACTCCAGAGGTACGCGGAGATCAGTGCCTCCAAAGGAGACGATGCCTGACTCCTCGTGAAACTTGATAGGAGTCCCAGGATTCCTGTGGCACGTGGAAAGGGACCCTTGGTCTCCCACCTCAGCTGGAGAGGCGTCCCAATTGCCCTGCCAAGCCTCGAGGAGAATCCCGAGTTGTCCCTTCCAACTAGGCAGGAGTCCTGGCGTCGCTAAACAAACACGTGGGTGGAAGGGCCATCCCCGTCGTAACTCGAGAATATACCCCAGGTTCCCGCCGCAACTCGAGAAAAACCATGAGACTTCCCCCTCGCCGCGAGCTGAGGCCCGATTCCCCTGCACTGCGTGCAGAGCAATTCCGTCTTGCACATCACACATGAAAGGAGCCTTGATTTCCTTGATGGCACTCCAGAGAAAACCCAAGAACACTGTTTCAAGGCTAGAGGGATCCTGAGGTCACTGTAGCAACACGAAAGAGCTCCGTGGACCAAAAATCAACTCGAGATGAGAGGTTAGTCCCTGGCTTCGACTCCAGAGGAATACCACCTTACCACAAGCACCTCAAGAGGAGGCTTCTCTCAGCTCTAGGTATGTGAGAGGGACCCTGAGTTTGCGGCCTCAAGTGGAATGGAGACCGCGATGCCCTGACGCGAAATAAGGCCGGATATCCCTGCAGTGACTTGAATGCAGGCTCGTCTTGCATCTCCCAAGACGAAAGGATGTCTGGATCCCCTGTGGAGACCACAGAGAATTACCTAGTTCCCCACCTCATCGCGACCGGAGGCCTCACATCCTTTGAAAACTCCAGAGGTACGCGGAGATCAGTGCCTCCAAAAGAGACGATGCCTGACTCCTCGTGAAACTTGATAGGAGTCCCAGGATTCCTGTGGCACGTGGAAAGGGACCCTGGGTCTCCCGCCTAAGCAGGAGAGGCGTCCCAATTGCCCTGCCAAGCCTCGAGGAGAATCCCGAGTTGTCCCTCGCAAATAGGCAGGAGTCCTGACGTCGCTGAACAAACACGTGGTTGGAAGGGCCATCCCAGTCGTAACTCGAGAATATTCCCCAGGTTCCCGCCGCAACTCGAGAAAAACCATGAGACTTCCCCCTCGCCGCGCGATGAGGCCCGATTCCCCTGCACTGCGTGCAGAGCAATTCCGTGTTGCACATCACACATGAAAGAAGCCTTGATTTCCTTGATGGCACTCCAGAGAAACCCCAAGAACACTGTTTCAAGGTTGAGGGATCCTGAGGTCACTGTAGCAACACGAAAGAGCTCCCTGGACCAAAAATCAACTCGAGATGAGAGGTTAGTCCCTGGCTTCGACTCCAGAGGAATACCACCTTACCACAAGCACCTCAAGAGGAGGCTTCTCTCAGCTCTAGGTATGTGAGAGGGACCCTGAGTTTGCGGCCTCAAGTGGAATGGAGACCGCGATGCCCTGACTCGAAATAAGGCCGGATATCCCTGCAGTGACTTGAATGCAGGCTCGTCTTGCATCTCCCAAGACGAAAGGATGTCTGAATCCCCGGTGGAGACCACAGAGAAAGACCTAGTTCCCCACCTCATCGCGACCGGAGGCCTCACATCCTTTGAAAACTCCAGAGGTAGGCGGAGATCAGTGCCTCCAAAGGAGACGATGCCTGACTCCTCGTGAAACTTGATAGGAGTCCCAGGATTCCTGTGGCACGTGGAAAGGGACCCTGGGTCTCCCGCCTCAGCAGGAGAGGCGTCCCAATTGCCCTGCCAAGCCTCGAGGAGAATCCCGAGTTGTCCCTCGCAACTAGGCAGGAGTCCTGACGTCGCTGAACAAACACGTGGGTGGAAGGGCCATCCCCGTCGTAACTCGAGAATATACCCCAGGTTCCCGCCGCAACTCGAGAAAAACCATGAGACTTCCCCCTCGCCGCGAGATGAGGCCCGATTCCCCTGCACTGAGTGCAGAGCAATTCCGTGTTGCACATCACACATGAAAGGAGCCTTGATTTCCTTGATGGCACTCCAGAGAAACACCAAGAACACTGTTTCAAGGCTAGAGGGATCCTGAGGTCACTCTAGCAACACGAAAGAGCTCCGTGGACCACAAATCAACTCGAGATGAGAGGTTAGTCCCTGGCTTCGACTCCAGAGGAATACCACCTTACCACAAGCACCTCAAGAGGAGGCTTCTCTCAGCTCTAGCTATGTGATAGGGACCCTGAGTTTGCGGCCTCAAGTGGAATGGACACCGCGATTCCCTGACGCGAAATAAGGCCGGATATCCCTGCAGTGACTTGAATGCAGGCTCGTCTTGCATCTCCCAAGACGAAAGGATGTCTGAATCCCCTGTGGAGACCACAGAGAATGACCTAGTTGCCCACCTCATCGCGACCGGAGGCCTCACATCCTTTGAAAACTCCAGAGGTAGGCGGAGATCAGTGCCTCCAAAGGAGACGATGCCTGACTCCTCGTGAAACTTGATAGGAGTCCCAGGATTCCTGTGGAACGTGGAAAGGGACACTTGGTCTCCCGCCTCAGCTGGAGAGGCGTCCCAATTGCCCTACCAAGCCTCGAGGAGAATCCCGAGTTGTCCCTCGCAACTAGGCAGGAGTCCTGACGTCGCTGAACAAACACGTGGGTGGAAGGGCCATCCCCGACGTAACTCGAGAATATACCCCAGGTTCCCGCCGCAACTCGAGAAAAACCATGAGACTTCCCCCTCGCCGCGAGATGAGGCCCGATTCCCCTGCACTGCGTGCAGAGCAATTCCGTGTTGCACATCACACATGAAAGGAGCCTTGATTTCCTTGATGGCACTCCAGAGAAACCCCAAGAACACTGTTTCAAGGCTGGAGGGATACTGAGGTCCCTGTAGCAGCATGAAAGAGCTCCGTGGACCATGAATCAACTCGAGATGAGAGGTTAGTCCCTGGCTTCGACTCCAGATGAATACCACCTTACCACAAGCACCTCAAGAGGAGGCTTCTCTCAGCTCTAGGTATGTGAGAGGGACCCTGAGTTTGCGGCCTCAAGTGGAATGGAGACCGCGATGCCCTGACTCGAAATAAGGCCGGATATCCCTGCAGTGACTTGAATGCAGGCTCGTCTTGCATCTCCCAAGACGAAAGGATGTCTGAATCCCCTGTGGAGACCACAGAGAAAGACCTACTTCCCCACCTCATCGCGACCGGAGGCCTCACATCCTTTGAAAACTCCAGAGGTACGCGGAGATCAGTGCCTCCAAAGGAGACGATGCCTGACTCCTCGTGAAACTTGATAGGAGTCCCAGGATTCCTGTGGCACGTGGAAAGGGACCCTTGGTCTCCCACCTCAGCTGGAGAGGCGTCCCAATTGCCCTGCCAAGCCTCGAGGAGAATCCCGAGTTGTCCCTCGCAACTAGGCAGGAGTCCTGGCGTCGCTAAACAAACACGTGGGTGGAAGGGCCATCCCCGTCGTAACTCGAGAATATACCCCAGGTTCCCGCCGCAACTCGAGAAAAACCATGAGACTTCCCCCTCGCCGCGAGATGAGGCCCGATTCCCCTGCACTGCGTGCAGAGCAATTCCGTCTTGCACATCACACATGAAAGGAGCCTTGATTTCCTTGATGGCACTCCAGAGAAAACCCAAGAACACTGTTTCAAGGCTAGAGGGATCCTGAGGTCACTGTAGCAACACGAAAGAGCTCCGTGGACCAAAAATCAACTCGAGATGAGAGGTTAGTCCCTGGCTTCGACTCCAGAGGAATACCACCTTCCACAAGCACTTCAAGAGGAGGCTGCTCTCAGCTGTATGTATGTGAGAGGGACCCTGAGTTTGCGGCCTCAAGTGGAATGGAGACCGCGATGCCCTGACGCGAAATAAGGCCGGATATCCCTGCAGTGACTTGAATGCAGGCTCGTCTTGCATCTCCCAAGACGAAAGGATGTCTGGATCCCCTGTGGAGACCACAGAGAATTACCTAGTTCCCCACCTCATCGCGACCGGAGGCCTCACATCCTTTGAAAACTCCAGAGGTACGCGGAGATCAGTGCCTCCAAAGGAGACGATGCCTGACTCCTCGTGAAACTTGATAGGAGTCCCAGGATTCCTGTGGCACGTGGAAAGGGACCCTGGGTCTCCCGCCTCAGCAGGAGAGGCGTCGCAATTGCCCTGCCAAGCCTCGAGGAGAATCCCGAGTTGTCCCTCGCAAATAGGCAGGAGTCCTGACGTCGCTGAACAAACACGTGGTTCGAAGGGCCATCCCAGTCGTAACTCGAGAATATTCCCCAGGTTCCCGCCGCAACTCGAGAAAAACCATGAGACTTCCCCCTCGCCGCGAGATGAGGCCCGATTCCCCTGCACTGCGTGCAGAGCAATTCCGTGTTGCACATCACACATGAAAGAAGCCTTGATTTCCTTGATGGCACTCCAGAGAAACCCCAAGAACACTGTTTCAAGGTTGAGGGATCCTGAGGTCACTGTAGCAACACGAAAGAGCTCCGTGGACCAAAAATCAACTCGAGATGAGAGGTTAGTCCCTGGCTTCGACTCCAGAGGAATACCACCTTACCACAAGCACCTCAAGAGGAGGCTTCTCTCAGCTCTAGGTATGTGAGAGGGACCCTGAGTTTGCGGCCTCAAGTGGAATGGAGACCGCGATGCCCTGACTCGAAATAAGGCCGGATATCCCTGCAGTGACTTGAATGCAGGCTCGTCTTGCATCTCCCAAGACGAAAGGATGTCTGAATCCCCTGTGGAGACCACAGAGAAAGACCTAGTTCCCCACCTCATCGCGACCGGAGGCCTCACATCCTTTGAAAACTCCAGAGGTAGGCGGAGATCAGTGCCTCCAAAGGAGACGATGCCTGACTCCTCGTGAAACTTGATAGGAGTCCCAGGATTCCTGTGGCACGTGGAAAGGGACCCTGGGTCTCCCGCCTCAGCAGGAGAGGCGTCGCAATTGCCCTGCCAAGCCTCGAGGAGAATCCCGAGTTGTCCCTCGCAAATAGGCAGGAGTCCTGACGTCACTGAACAAACACGTGGGTGGAAGGGCCATCCCCGTCGTAACTCGAGAATATACCCCAGGTTCCCGCCGCAACTCGAGAAAAACCATGAGACTTCCCCTTCGCCGCGAGATGAGGCCCGATTCCCCTGCACTGCGTGCAGAGCAATACCGTGTTGCACATCACACATGAAAGGAGCCTTGATTTCCTTGATGGCACTCCAGAGAAACCCCAAGAACACTGTTTCAAGGTTGAGGGATCCTGAGGTCACTGTAGCAACACGAAAGAGCTCCGTGGGCCAAAAATCAACTCGAGATGAGAGGTTAGTCCCTGGCTTCGACTCCAGAGGAATACCACCTTACCACAAGCACCTCAAGAGGAGGCTTCTCTCAGCTGTATGTATGTGAGAGGGACCCTGAGTTTGCGGCCTCAAGTGGAATGGAGACCGCGATGCCCTGACTCGAAATAAGGCCGGATATCCCTGCAGTGACTTGAATGAAGGCTCGTCTTGCATCTCCCAAGACGAAAGGATGTCTGAATCCCCTGTGGAGACCACAGAGAAAGACCTAGTTCCCCACCTCATCGCGACCGGAGGCCTCACATCCTTTGAAAACTCCAGAGGTACGCGGAGATCAGTGCCTCCAAAGGAGACGATGCCTGACTCCTCGTGAAACTTGATAGGAGTCCCAGGATTCCTGTGGCACATGGAAAGGGACCCTTGGTCTCCCGCCTCAGCTGGAGAGGCGTCCCAATTGCCCTGCCAAGCCTCAAGGAGAATCCCGAGTTGTCCCTCGCAACTAGGCAGGAGTCCTGACGTCGCTGAACAAACACGTGGTTGGAAGGGCCATCCCAGTCGTAACTCGAGAATATTCCCCAGGTTCCCGCCGCAATTAGAGAAAAATCATGAGACTTCCCCCTCGCCGCGAGATGAGGCCCGATTCCCCTGCACTGCGTGCAGAGCAATTCCGTGTTGCACATCACACATGAAAGAAGCCTTGATTTCCTTGATGGCACTCCAGAGAAACCCCAAGAACACTGTTTCAAGGTTGAGGGATTCTGAGGTCACTGTAGCAACACGAAAGAGCTCCGTGGAACAAAAATCAACTCGAGATGAGAGGTTAGTCCCTGGCTTTGACTCCAGAGGAATACCACCTTACCACAAGCACCTCAAGAGGAGGCTTCTCTCAGCTCTAGGTATGTGAGAGGGACCCTGAGTTTGCGGCCTCAAGTGGAATGGAGACCGCGATGCCCTGACTCGAAATAAGGCCGGATATCCCTGCAGTGACTTGAATGCAGGCTCGTCTTGCATCTCCCAAGACGAAAGGATGTCTGAATCCCCTGTGGAGACCACAGAGAAAGACCTAGTTCCCCACCTCATCGCGACCGGAGGCCTCACATCCTTTGAAAACTCCAGAGGTACGCGGAGATCAGTGCCTCCAAAGGAGACGATGCCTGACTCCTCGTGAAACTTGATAGGAGTCCCAGGATTCCTGTGGCACGTGGAAAGGGACCCTGGGTCTCCCGCCTCAGCAGGAGAGGCGTCGCAATTGCCCTGCCAAGCCTCGAGGAGAATCCCGAGTTGTCCCTCGCAAATAGGCAGGAGTCCTGACGTCGCTGAACAAACACGTGGGTGGAAGGGCCATCCCCGTCGTAACTCGAGAATATACCCCAGGTTCCCGCCGCAAATCGAGAAAAACCATGAGACTTCCCCCTCGCCGCGAGATGAGGCCCGATTCCCCTGCACTGCGTGCAGAGCAATTCCGTGTTGCACATCACACATGAAAGAAGCCTTGATTTCCTTGATGGCACTCCAGAGAAACCCCAAGAACACTGTTTCAAGGTTGAGGGATCCTGAGGTCCCTGTAGCAACACGAAAGAGCTCCGTGGACCAAAAATCAACTCGAGATGAGAGGTTAGTCCCTGGCTTCGACTCCAGAGGAATACCACCTTACCACAAGCACCTCAAGAGGAGGCTTCTCTTAGCTCTAGCTATGTGAGAGGGACCCTTAGTTTGCGGCCTCAAGTGGAATGGAGACCGCGATGCCCTGACTCGAAATAAGGCCGGATATCCCTGCAGTGACTTGAATGCAGGCTCGTCTTGCATCTCCCAAGACGAAAGGATGTCTGAATCCCCTGTGGAGAACACAGAGAAAACCTAGTTCCCCACCTCATCGCGACCGGAGGCCTCACATCCTTTGAAAACTCCAGAGGTACGCGGAGATCAGTGCCTCCAAAGGAGACGATGCCTGACTCCTCGTGAAACTTGATAGGAGTCCCAGGATTCCTGTGGCACATGGAAAGGGACCCTTGGTCTCCCGCCTCAGCTGGAGAGGCGTCCCAATTGCCCTGCCAAGCCTCGAGGAGAATCCCGAGTTGACCCTCGCAACTAGGCAGGAGTCCTGACGTCGCTGAACAAACACGTGGGTGGAAGGGCCATCCCCGTCGTAACTCGAGAATATTCCCCAGGTTCCCGCCGCAACTCGAGAAAAACCATGAGACTTCCCCCTCGCCGCGAGATGAGGCCCGATTCCCCTGCACTGCGTGCAGAGCAATTCCGTGTTGCACATCACACATGAAAGGAGCCTTGATTTCCTTGATGGCACTCCAGAGAAACCCCAAGAACACTGTTTCAAGGCTAGAGGGATCCTGAGGTCACTGTAGCAACACGAAAGAGCTCCGTGGACCATGAATCAACTCGAGATGAGAGGTCAGTCCCTGGCTTCGACTCCAGAGGAATATCACCTTACCACAAGCACCTCAAGAGGAGGCTTCTCTCAGCTCTAGCTATGTGAGAGGGACCCTGAGTTTGCGGCCTCAAGTGGAATGGACACCGCGATTCCCTGATCCGAAATAAGGCCGGATATCCCTGCAGTGACTTGAATGCAGGCTCGTCTTGCATCTCCCAAGACGAAAGGATATCTGAATCCCCTGTGGAGACCACAGAGAATGACCTAGTTCCCCACCTCATCGCGACCGCAGGCCTCACATCCTTTGAAAACTCCAGAGGTACGCGGAGATCAGTGCCTCCAAAGGAGACGATGCCTGACTCCTCGTGAAACTTGATAGGAGTCCCAGGATTCCTGTGGCACGTGGAAAATGACACTTGGTCTCCCACCTCAGCTGGAGAGGCGTCCCAATTGCCCTGCCAAGCCTCGAGGAGAATCCCGAGTTGTCCCTCGCAACTAGGCAGGAGTCCTGGCGTCGCTAAACAAACACGTGGGTGGAAGGGCCTTCCCCGTCGTAACTCGAGAATATACCCCAGGTTCCCGCCGCAACTCGAGAAAAACCATGAGACTTCCCCCTCGCCGCGAGATGAGGCCCGATTCCCCTGCACTGCGTGCAGAGCAATTTCGTCTTGCACATCACACATGAAAGGAGCCTTGATTTCCTTGGTGGCACTCCAGAGAAACCCCAAGAACACTGTTTCAAGGCTGGAGGGATCCTGAGGTCCCTGTAGCAGCACGAAAGAGCTCCATGGACCATGAATCAACTCGAGATGAGAGGTTAGTCCCTGGCTTCGACTCCAGAGGAATACCACCTTACCACAAGCACCTCAAGAGGAGGCTTCTCTCAGCTCTAGGTATGTGAGAGGGACCCTGAGTTTGCGGCCTCAAGTGGAATGGAGACCGCGATGCCCTGACTCGAAATAAGGCCGGATATCCCTGCAGTGACTTGAATGCAGGCTCGTCTTGCATCTCCCAAGATGAAAGGATGTCTGAATCCCCTGTGGAGACCACAGAGAATGACCTAGTTCCCCACCTCATGGCGACCGGAGGCCTCACATCCTTTGAAAACTCCAGAGGTACGCGGAGATCAGTGCCTCCAAAGGAGACGATGCCTGACTCCTCGTGAAACTTGATAGGAGTCCCAGGATTCCTGTGGCACCTGGAAAGGGACCCTGGTTCTCCCGCCTCAGCAGGAGAGGCGTCCCAATTGCCCTGCCAAGCCTCGAGGAGAATCCCGAGTTGTCCCTCGCAAATAGGCAGGAGTCCTGACGTCGCTGAACAAACACGTGGGTGGAAGGGCCATCCCCGTCGTAACTCGAGAATATACCCCAGGTTCCCGCCGCAACTCGAGAAAAACCATGAGACTTCCCCCTCGCCGCGAGATGAGGCCCGATTCCCCTGCACTGCGTGCAGAGCAATTCCGTCTTGCACATCACACATGAAAGGAGCCTTGATTTCCTTGATGGCACTCCAGAGAAACCCCAAGAACACTGTTTCAAGGTTGAGGGATCCTGAGGTCACTGTAGCAACACGAAAGAGCTCCGTGGACCAAAAATCAACTCGAGATGAGAGGTTAGTCCCTGGCTTCGACTCCAGAGGAATACCACCTTACCACAAGCACCTCAAGAGGAGGCTTCTCTCAGCTCTAGGTATGTGAGAGGGACCCTGAGTTTGCGGCCTCAAGTGGAATGGAGACCGCGATGCCCTGACTCGAAATAAGGCCGGATATCCCTGCAGTGACTTGAATGCAGGCTCGTCTTGCATCTCCCAAGACGAAAGGATGTCTGAATCCCCTGTGGAGAACACAGAGAAAGACCTAGTTCCCCACCTCATCGCGACCGGAGGCCTCACATCCTTTGAAAACTCCAGAGGTACGCGGAGATCAGTGCCTCCAAAGGAGACGATGCCTGACTCCTCGTGAAACTTGATAGGAGTCCCAGGATTCCTGTGGCACATGGAAAGGGACCCTTGGTCTCCCGCCTCAGCTGGAGAGGCGTCCCAATTGCCCTGCCAAGCCTCGAGGAGAATCCCGAGTTGTCCCTCGCAACTAGGCAGGAGTCCTGACGTCGCTGAACAAACACGTGGTTGGAAGGGCCATCCCAGTCGTAACTCGAGAATATTCCCCAGGTTCCCGCCGCAACTCGAGAAAAACCATGAGACTTCCCCCTCGCCGCGAGATGAGGCCCGATTCCCCTGCACTGCGTGCAGAGCAATTCCGTCTTGCACATCACACATGAAAGGAGCCTTGATTTCCTTGATGGCACTCCAGAGAAACCCCAAGAACACTGTTTTAAGGCTAGAGGGATCCTGAGGTCACTGTAGCAACACGAAAGAGCTCCGTGGACCGGGAATCAACTTGAGATGAGAGGTCAGTCCCTGGCTTCGACTCCAGAGGAATACCACCTTACCACAAGCACCTCAAGAGGAGGCTTCTCTCAGCTCTAGCTATGTGAGAGGGACCCTGAGTTTGCGGCCTCAAGTGGAATGGACACCGCGATTCCCTGATCTGAAATAAGGCCGGATATCCCTGCAGTGACTTGAATGCAGGCTCGTCTTGCATCTCCCAAGACGAAAGGATATCTGAATCCCCTGTGGAGACCACAGAGAATGACCTAGTTCCCCACCTCATCGCGACCGCAGGCCTCACATCCTTTGAAAACTCCAGAGGTAGGCGGAGATCAGTGCCTCCAAAGGAGACGATGCCTGACTCCTCGTGAAACTTGATAGGAGTCCCAGGATTCCTGTGGCACGTGGAATGGGACACTTGGTCTCCCGCCTCAGCTGGAGAGGCGTCGCAATTGCCCTGCCAAGCCTCGAGGAGAATCCCGAGTTGTCCCTCGCAACTAGGCAGGAGTCCTGACGTCGCTGAACAAACACGTGGGTGGAAGGGCCATCCCCGTCGTAACTCGAGAATATACCCCAGGTTCCCGCCGCAACTCGAGAAAAACCAATAGACTTCCCCCTCGCCGCGAGATGAGGCCCGATTCCCCTGCACTGCGTGCAGAGCAATTCCGTGTTGCACATCACACATGAAAGGAGCCTTGATTTCCTTGATGGCACTCCAGAGAAAACCCAAGAACACTGTTTCAAGGCTGGAGGGATCCTGAGGTCCCTGTAGCAGCACGAAAGAGCTCCGTGGACCATGAATCAACTCGAGATGAGAGGTTAGTCCCTGGCTTCGACTCCAGAGGAATACCACCTTACCACAAGCACCTCAAGAGGAGGCTTCTCTCAGCTCTAGGTATGTGACAGGTACCCTGAGTTTGCGGCCTCAAGTGGAATGGAGACCGCGATGCCCTGACTCGAAATAAGGCCGGATATCCCTGCAGTGACTTGAAGGCAGGCTCGTCTTGCATCTCCCAAGACGAAAGGATGACTGAATCCCCTGTGGAGACCACAGAGAAAGACCTAGTTCCCCACCTCATGGCGACCGGAGGCCTCACATCCTTTGAAAACTCCAGAGGTACGCGGAGATCAGTGCCTCCAAAGGAGACGATGCCTGACTCCTCGTGAAACTTGATAGGACTCCCAGGATTCCTGTGGAACGTGGAAAGGGACACTTGGTCTCCCGCCTCAGCTGGAGAGGCGTCCCAATTGCCCTGCCAAGCCTCGAGGAGAATCCCGAGTTGTCCCTCGCAACTAGGCAGGAGTCCTGCCGTCGCTGAACTAACACGTGTGTGGAAGGGCCATCCCCGTCGTAACTCGAGATTATACCCCAGGTTCCCGCCGCAACTCGAGAAAAACCATGAGACTTCCCCCTCGCCGCGAGATGAGGCCCGATTCCCCTGCACTGCGTGCAGAGCAATTCCGTGTTGCACATCACACATGAAAGAAGCCTTGATTTCCTTGATGGCACTCCAGAGAAACCCCAAGAACACTGTTTCAAGGTTGAGGGATCCTGAGGTCACTGTAGCAACACGAAAGAGCTCCGTGGACCAAAAATCAACTCGAGATGAGAGGTTAGTCCCTGGCTTCGACTCCAGAGGAATACCACCTTACCACAAGCACCTCAAGAGGAGGCTTCTCTCAGCTCTAGCTATGTGAGAGGGACCCTGAGTTTGCGGCCTCAAGTGGAATGGAGACCGCGATGCCCTGACTCGAAATAAGGCCGGATATCCCTGCAGTGACTTGAATGCAGGCTCGTCTTGCATCTCCCAAGACGAAAGGATGTCTGAATCCCCTGTGGAGACCACAGAGAAAGACCTAGTTCCCCACCTCATCGCGACCGGAGGCCTCACATCCTTTGAAAACTCCAGAGGTACGCGGAGATCAGTGCCTCCAAAGGAGACGATGCCTGACTCCTCGTGAAACTTGATAGGAGTCCCAGGATTCCTGTGGCACATGGAAAGGGACCCTTGGTCTCCCGCCTCAGCTGGAGAGGCGTCCCAATTGCCCTGCCAAGCCTCGAGGAGAATCCCGAGTTGTCCCTCGCAACTAGGCAGGAGTCCTGACGTCGCTGAACAAACACGTGGTTGGAAGGGCCATCCCAGTCGTAACTCGAGAATATTCCCCAGGTTCCCGCCGCAACTCGAGAAAAACCATGAGACTTCCCCCTCGCCGCGAGATGAGGCCCGATTCCCCTGCACTGCGTGCAGAGCAATTCCGTGTTGCACATCACACATGAAAGGAGCCTTGATTTCCTTGATGGCACTCCAGAGAAACCCCAAGAACACTGTTTCTAGGCTAGAGGGATCCTGAGGTCACTGTAGCAACACGAAAGAGCTCCGTGGACCATGAATCAACTCGAGATGAGAGGTCAGTCCCTGGCTTCGACTCCAGAAGAATACCACCTTTCCACAAGCACCTCAAGAGGAGGCTTCTCGCAGGTCTAGGTATGTGAGAGGGACCCTGAGTTTGCGGCCTCAAGTGGAATGGACACCGCGATGCCCTGACTCGAAATAAGGCCGGATATCCCTGCAGTGACTTGAATGCAGGCTCCTCTTGCATCTCCCAAGACGAAAGGATGTCTGAATCCCGTGTGGAGACCACAGAGAAAGACCTAGTTCCCCACCTCATCGCGACCGGAGGCCTCACATCCTTTGAAAACTCCAGAGGTACGCGGAGATCAGTGCCTCCAAAGGAGACGATGCCTGACTCCTCGTGAAACTTGATAGGAGTCCCAGGATCCCTGTGGCACGTGGAAAGGGACACTTGGTCTCCCGCCTCAGCTGGAGAGGCATCCCAATTGCCCGGCCAAGCCTCGAGGAGAATCCCGAGTTGTCCCTCGCAACTAGGCAGAAGTCTGACGTCGCTGAACAAACACGTGGGTGGAAGGGCCATCCCCGTCGTAACTCGAGAATATACCCCACGTTCCAATCGCAACTCGAGAAAAACCAATAGACTTCCCCCTCACCGCAAAATGAGGCCCGATACCCTGCACTGCGTGCAGAGCAATTCCGTGTTGAACATGACACATGAAAGGAGCCTTGATTTCCTTGATGGCACTCCAGAGAAACCCCAAGAACACTGTTTCAAGGCTAGAGGGATCCTGAGGTCACTGTAGCAACATGAAAGAGCTCCGTGGACCAAAAATCAACTCGAGATGAGAGGTTAGTACCTGGCTTCGACTCCAGAGGAATACCACCTTACCACAAGCACCTCAAGAGGAGGCTTCTCTCAGCTCTAGCTATGTGAGAGGGACCCTGAGTTTGCGGCCTCAAGTGGAATGGACACCGCGATTCCCTGACACGAAATAAGGCCGGATATCCCTGCAGTGACTGGAATGCAGGCTCGTCTTGCATCTCCCAAGACGAAAGGATGTCTGAATCAACTGTGGAGACCACAGAGAATGACCTAGTTCCCCACCTCATCGCGACCGGAGGCCTCACATCCTTTGAAAACTCCAGTGGTACGCGGAGGTCAGTGCCTCCAAAGGAGACGATGCCTGACTCCTCGTGAACCTTGATAGGAGTCCCAGGATTCCTGTGGCACGTGGAAAGGGACCCTTGGTCTCCCGCCTCAGCTGGAGAGGCGTCCCAATTGCCCTGCCAAGCCTCGAGGAGAATCCCGAGTTGTCCCTCGCAAGTAGGCAGGAGTCCTGACGTGGCTGAACAAACACGTGGGTGGAAGGGCCATCCCAGTCGTAACTCGAGAATATACCGCAGGTTCATGCCGCAACTCGAGAAAACCATGAGACATCCCCCTCGCCGTGAGATGAGGCCCGATTCCTCTGCACTGCGTGCAGTGCAATTCTGTGTTGCACATCACACATGAAAGGAGCCTTGATTTCCTTGATGGCACTCCAGAGAAACCCCAAGAACACTGTTTCAAGGTTGAGGGATCCTGAGGTCACTGTAGCAACACGAAAGAGCTCCGTGGACCAAAAATCAACACGAGATGAGAGGTTAGTCCCTGGCTTCGACTCCAGAGGAATCCCACCTTACCACAAGCACCTCAAGAGGAGGCTTCTCTCAGCTCTAGGTATGTGAGAGGGACCCTGAGTTTGCGGCCTCAAGTGGAATGGAGACCGCGATGCCCTGACTCGAAATAAGGCCGGATATCCCTGCAGTGACTTGAATGCAGGCTCGTCTTGCATCTCCCAAGACGAAAGGATGTCTGAATCCCCTGTGGAGACCACAGAGAAAGACCTAGTTCACCACCTCATCGCAACTGGAGGCCTCACATCCTTTGAAAACTCCAGAGGTACGCGGAGATCAGTGCCTTCAATGGAGACGATGCCTGACTCCTCGTGAAACTTGATTGGAGTCCCAGGATTCCTGTGGCACGTGGAAAGGGACTCTTGGTCTCCCACCTCAGCTGGCGAGGCGTCCCAATTGCCCTGCCAAGCCTCGAGGGGAATCCCGAGTTGTCCCTCGCAACTAGGCAGGAGTCCTGACGTCGCTGAACAAACACGTGGGTGGAAGGGCCATCCCCGTCGTAACTCGAGAATATACCCCAGGTTCCCGCCGCAACTCGAGAAAAACCATGAGACTTCCCCCTCGCCGCGAGATGAGGCCCGATTCCCCTGCACTGCGTGCAGAGCAATTCCGTGTTGCACATCACACATGAAAGGAGCCTTGATTTCCTTGATGGCACTCCAGAGAAACCCCACGAACACTGTTTCAAGGCTAGAAGGATGCTGAGGTCACTGTAGCAACACGAAAGAGCTCCGTGGACCACAAATCAACTCGAGATGAGAGGTTAGTCCCTGGCTTCGACTCCAGGGGAATACCACCTTACCACAAGCACCTCAAGAGGAGGCTTCTCTCAGCTCTAGGTATGTGAGTGGGACCCTGATTTTGCGGCCTCAATTGGAATGGACACTGCAATGCCCTGACGCAAAATAAGGCCTGATATCCCTGCAGTGACTTGAATGCAGGCTCGTTTTGCATCTCCCAAGATGAAGGGATGTCTGAATCCCCTGTGGAGACTGCAGAGAAAGACCTAGTTCCCCACCTCATCGCGACCGGAGGCCTCACATCCTTTGAAAACTCCAGAGGTACGCGGAGATCAGTGCCTCCAAAGGAGACGATGCCTGACTCCTCGTGAAACTTGATAGGAGTCCCAGGATTACTGTCGCACGTGGAAAGGGACTCTTCGTCTCCCGCCTCAGCTGGAGAGGCGTCCCAATTGCCCTGCCAAGCCTCGAGGAGAATCCCAAGTTGTCCCTTGCAACTAGGCAGCAGTCTGACGTCGCTGAACAAACACGTGGGTGGAAGTGCCATCCCCGTCATAACTCGAGAATATACCCCACGTTCCAATCGCAACTCGAGAAAAACCATGAGACTTCCCCCTCGCCGCGATATGAGGCCCGATTCCCCTGCACTGCGTGCAGAGCAATTCCGTGTTGCACATCACACATGAAAGGAGCCTTGATTTCCTTGATGGCACTCCAGAGAAACCCCAAGAACACTGTTTCAAAGCTAGAGGGATCCTGAGGTCACTGTAGCAACACGAAAGAGCTCCGTTGGCCAAAATCAACTTGAGATGAGAGGATAGTCCCTGGCTTCGACTCCAGAGGAATACCACCTTACCACAAGCACCTCAAGAGGAGGCTTCTCTCAGCTTTAGGTATGTTAGAGGGACCCTGAGTTTGCGGCTTCAAGTGGAATGGACACCGCGATGCCCTGACTCGAAATAAGGCGAGATATCTCTGCAGTGACTTGAATGCCGGCTCGTCTTGCATCTCACAAGATGAAAGGATGTTTGAATCCCCTGTGGAGACCAGAGAGAAAGACCTAGTTCCCCACCTCATCGCGACCGGACGCCTCACATCCTTTGAAAACTCCAGAGGTACGCGGAGATCAGTTCCTCCTAAAGGGACGATGCCTGACTCCTCGTGAAACTTGATAGGAGTCCCAGGATTCCTGTGGCACGTGGAAAGGGACCCTTGGTCTCCCGCCTCAGCTGGAGAGGCGTCCCAATTGCCCTGCCAAGCCTCGAGGAGAATCCAGACTTGTCCCTCCCAACTAGGCAGGAGTCCTGACGTCGCTGAACAAACACGTGGGTCGAAAGGCCACAACCGTCGTAACTCGAGAATATACCCCAGGTTCCTGCCGCAACTCGAGAAAAACCATGAGACTTCCCCCTCGCCGCGAGATGAGGCCCGATTCCCCTGCACTGCGTGCAGAGCAATTCCGTGTTGCACATCACACATGAACGGAGCCTTGATTTCCTTGATGGCACTCCAGAGAAACCCCAAGAACACTGTTTCAAGGCTAGAGGATCCTGAGGTCACTGAAGCAACACGAAAGAGCTCCGTGGACTAAGAATCAACTCGAGATGAGAGGTTATTCCCTGGCTTCGAATTCCAGAGGAATACCACCTTACCACAAGCACCTCAAGAGGAGGCTTCTCTCAGCTCTAGGTATGTGAGAGGGACCCTGAGTTTGCGGCCTCAAGTGGAATGGACACCGCGATGCCCTGACTCGAAATAAGGCCGGATATCCCTGCAGTGACTTGAAGGCAGGCTCCTCTTGCATTTCCCAAGACGAAAGGAAGTCTGAATCCCCTGTGGAGACCACAGAAAAAGACCTAGTTCCCCACCTCATCGAGACCGGAGGCCTCATATGCTTGGAAAAATTCCAGAGGTACGCGGAGATCAGTGCCTCCAAAGGAGACGATGCCTGACTCCTCGTGAACCTTGATAGGAGCCCCAGGATTCCGTTGGCACGTGGAAAGGGACCCTTGGTCTCCCGCCTCACCTGGAGAGGCGTCCCAATTGCCCTGCCAAGCCTCGAGGAGAATCCCGAGTTGTCCCTCGCAACTAGGCAGGAGTCCCGACGTCCCTGAATAAACACGTGTGTGGAAGGGCCATCCCCGTCGTAACTCAAGAATATACCCCAGGTTCCCATCGCAACTCGAGAAAAACTATGAGACTTCCCCCTCGCCGCAAAATGAGGCCCGATACCCGGCACTGCGAGCAGAGGAATTCAGTGTTGCACATCACACATGAAAGTAGCCTTGATTTCCTTGATGGCACTCCAGAGAAACCCCAAGAACACTGTTTCAAGTCTAGAGGGATCCTGAGGTCACTGTAGCAACACGAAAGAGCTCCGTGGACCAAAAATCAACTCGAGATGAGAGGTTAGTCCCTGGCTTCGACTCCAGAGGAATACCACCTTACCACAAGCACCTCAAGAAGAGGCTTCTCGCAGCTCTAGGTATGTGAGAGGGACCCTGAGTTTGCGGCCTCAAGTGGAATGGACACCGCGATGCCCTGACTCGAAATAAGGCCTGATATCCCTGCAGTGACTTGAATGCAGGCTCGTCTTGCATCTCCCAATACGAAAGGATGTCTGAATCCCCTGTGGAGACCACAGAGAAAGACCTAGTTCCCCACCTCATCGCGACCAGAGGCCTCAGATCCTTTGAAAACTCCAGAGGTACGCGGAGATCAGTGCCTCCAAAGGAGACGATGCCTGACTCCTCGTGAAACTTGATAGGAGTCCCAGGATTCCTGTGGCACGTGGAAAGGGACCCTTGGTCTCCCGCCTCAGCTGGAGAGGCGTCCCAATTGCCCTGCCAAGCCTCGAGGAGAATTCCGAGTTGTCCCTCGCAACTAGGCAGGAGTCCTGACGTCGCTGAACAAACACGTGGGTGGAAGGGCCATCCCCGTCGTAACTCGAGAATATACCCCAGGTTCCCGCGGCAACTCGAGAAAAACCATGAGACTTCCCCCTCGCCGTGAGATGAGGCCCGATTCCCCTGCACTGCGTGCAGAGCAATTCCGTGTTGCACATCACACATGAAAGGAGCCTTGATTTCTTTGATGGCACTCCAGAGAAACCCCAAGAACACTGTTTCAAGGCTAGAGGGATCCTGAGGTCACTGTAGCAACACGAAAGAGCTCCGTGGACCAAGAATCAACTCGAGATGAGAGGTTAGTCCCTGGCTTCGACTCCAGAGAAATACCACCTTACCACAAGCACCTCAAGAGGAGGCTTCTCTCAGCTCTAAGTATGTGAGAGTGACCCTGATTTTGCGGCCTCAAGTGGAATGGACACTGCGATGCCCTGACGCGAAATAAGGCCGGATATCCCGGCAGTGACTTGAATGCAGGCTCGTCTTGCATCTCCCAAGATGAAAGAATATCTGAATCCCCTGTGGAGACCACAGAGAAAGACCTAGTTTCCCACCTCATGGCGACCGGAATCCTCACATCCTTTGAAAACTCCAGAGGTACGCGGAGATCAGTGCCTCCAAAGGAGACGATGCCTGACTCCTCGTGAAAGTTGATAGGAGTCCCAGGATTCCTGTGGCACGTGGAAAGGGACCCTTGGTCTCCCGCCTCAGCTGGAGAGGCGTCCCAATTGCCCTGCCAAGCCTCGAGGAGAATCCAGACTTGTCCCTCCCAACTAGGCAGGAGTCCTGACGTCGCTGAACAAACACGTGGGTCGAAAGGCCACAACCGTCGTAACTCGAGAATATACCCCAGGTTCCTGCCGCAACTCGAGAAAAACCATGAGACTTCCCCCTCGCCGCGAGATGAGGCCCGATTCCCCTGCACTGCGTGCAGAGCAATTCCGTGTTGCACATCACACATGAACGGAGCCTTGATTTCCTTGATGGCACTCCAGAGAAACCCCAAGAACACTGTTTCAAGGCTAGAGGATCCTGAGGTCACTGAAGCAACACGAAAGAGCTCCGTGGACTAAGAATCAACTCGAGATGAGAGGTTATTCCCTGGCTTCGAATTCCAGAGGAATACCACCTTACCACAAGCACCTCAAGAGGAGGCTTCTCTCAGCTCTAGGTATGTGAGAGGGACCCTGAGTTTGCGGCCTCAAGTGGAATGGACACCGCGATGCCCTGACTCGAAATAAGGCCGGATATCCCTGCAGTGACTTGAATGCAGGCTCCTCTTGCATTTCCCAAGACGAAAGGAAGTCTGAATCCCCTGTGGAGACCACAGAAAAAGAACTAGTTCCCCACCTCATCGAGACCGGAGGCCTCATATGCTTGGAAAAATTCCAGAGGTACGCGGAGATCAGTGCCTCCAAAGGAGACGATGCCTGACTCCTCGTGAACCTTGATAGGAGCCCCAGGATTCCGTTGGCACGTGGAAAGGGACCCTTGGTCTCCCGCCTCACCTGGAGAGGCGTCCCAATTGCCCTGCCAAGCCTCGAGGAGAATCCCGAGTTGTCCCTCGCAACTAGGCAGGAGTCCCGACGTCCCTGAATAAACACGTGTGTGGAAGGGCCATCCCCGTCGTAACTCAAGAATATACCCCAGGTTCCCATCGCAACTCGAGAAAAACTATGAGACTTCCCCCTCGCCGCAAAATGAGGCCCGATACCCGGCACTGCGAGCAGAGGAATTCAGTGTTGCACATCACACATGAAAGTAGCCTTGATTTCCTTGATGGCACTCCAGAGAAACCCCAAGAACACTGTTTCAAGTCTAGAGGGATCCTGAGGTCACTGTAGCAACACGAAAGAGCTCCGTGGACCAAAAATCAACTCGAGATGAGAGGTTAGTCCCTGGCTTCGACTCCAGAGGAATACCACCTTACCACAAGCACCTCAAGAAGAGGCTTCTCTCAGCTCTAGGTATGTGAGAGGGACCCTGAGTTTGCGGCCTCAAGTGGAATGGACACCGCGATGCCCTGACTCGAAATAAGGCCTGATATCCCTGCAGTGACTTGAATGCAGGCTCGTCTTGCATCTCCCAATACGAAAGGATGTCTGAATCCCCTGTGGAGACCACAGAGAAAGACCTAGTTCCCCACCTCATCGCGACCAGAGGCCTCAGATCCTTTGAAAACTCCAGAGGTACGCGGAGATCAGTGCCTCCAAAGGAGACGATGCCTGACTCCTCGTGAAACTTGATAGGAGTCCCAGGATTCCTGTGGCACGTGGAAAGGGACCCTTGGTCTCCCGCCTCAGCTGGAGAGGCGTCCCAATTGCCCTGCCAAGCCTCGAGGAGAATTCCGAGTTGTCCCTCGCAACTAGGCAGGAGTCCTGACGTCGCTGAACAAACACGTGGGTGGAAGGGCCATCCCCGTCGTAACTCGAGAATATACCCCAGGTTCCCGCGGCAACTCGAGAAAAACCATGAGACTTCCCCCTCGCCGTGAGATGAGGCCCGATTCCCCTGCACTGCGTGCAGAGCAATTCCGTGTTGCACATCACACATGAAAGGAGCCTTGATTTCTTTGATGGCACTCCAGAGAAACCCCAAGAACACTGTTTCAAGGCTAGAGGGATCCTGAGGTCACTGTAGCAACACGAAAGAGCTCCGTGGACCAAGAATCAACTCGAGATGAGAGGTTAGTCCCTGGCTTCGACTCCAGAGAAATACCACCTTACCACAAGCACCTCAAGAGGAGGCTTCTCTCAGCTCTAAGTATGTGAGAGTGACCCTGATTTTGCGGCCTCAAGTGGAATGGACACTGCGATGCCCTGACGCGAAATAAGGCCGGATATCCCGGCAGTGACTTGAATGCAGGCTCGTCTTGCATCTCCCAAGATGAAAGAATATCTGAATCCCCTGTGGAGACCACAGAGAAAGACCTAGTTTCCCACCTCATGGCGACCGGAATCCTCACATCCTTTGAAAACTCCAGAGGTACGCGGAGATCAGTGCCTCCAAAGGAGACGATGCCTGACTCCTCGTGAAACTTGATAGGAGTCCCAGGATTGCTGTGGCACGTGGAAAGGGACCCTTGGTCTCCCGCCTCAGCTGGAGAGGCGTCCCAATTGCCCTGCCAAGCCTCGAGGAGAATCCTGAGTTGTCCCTCGCAACTAGACAGGAGTCCTGACGTCGCTGAACAAACACGTGGGTGGAAGGGCCATCCCCGACGTAACTCGAGAATATACCCCAGGTTCCCGCCGCAACTCGAGAAAAACCATGAGACTTCCCCCTCGCCGCGAGATGAGGCCCGATTCCCCTGCACTGCGTGCAGAGCAATTCCTTGTTGCACATCACACATGAAAGGAGCCTTGATTTCTTTGATGGCACTCCAGAGAAACCCCAAGAACACTGTTTCAAGGCTGGAGGGATCCTGAGGTCACTGTAGCAACACGAAAGAGCTCCGTGGACCAAGAATCAACTCGAGATGAGAGGTTAGTCCCTGGCTTCGACTCCAGAGGAATACCACCTTACCACAAGCACCTCAAGAGGAGGCTTCTCTCAGCTCTAGGTATGTGAGAGGGACCCTGATTTTGCGGCCTCAAGTGGAATGGACACTGCGATGCCCTGACGCGAAATAAGGCCGGATATCCCGGCAGTGACTTGAATGCAGGCTCGTCTTGCATCTCCCAAGATGAAAGAATATCTGAATCCCCTGTGGAGACAACAGAGAAAGACCTAGTTTCCCACCTCATGGCGACCGGAATCCTCACATCCTTTGAAAACTCCAGAGGTACGCGGAGATCAGTGCCTCCAAAGGAGACGATGCCTGACTCCTCGTGAAACTTGATAGGAGTCCCAGGATTACTGTGGCACGTGGAAAGGGACCCTTGGTCTAACGCCTCAGCTGGAGAGGGGTCCCAATTGCCCTGCCAAGCCTCGAGGAGAATCCCGAGTTGTCCCTCGCAACTAGGCAGGAGTCCTGACGCCGCTGAACAAACACGTGTGTGGAAGGGCCATCCCAGTCGTAACTCGAGAATATACCCCAGGTTCCCGCCGCAACTCGAGAAAAACCATGAGACTTCCCCCTCGCCGCGAGATGAGTCCTGATTGCCCTGCACTGCGTGCAGAGCAATTCCGTGTTGCACATCACACATGAAAGGAGCCTTGATTTCCTTGATGGCACTCCAGAGAAACCCGAAGAACACTGTTTCAAGGCTAGAGGGATCCTGAGGTCACTGTAGCCACACGAAAGAGCTCCGTGGACCAAAAATCAACTCGAGATGAGAGATTAGTCCCTGGCTTTGACTCCAGAGGAATAACACTTTACCACAAGCATCTCAAGAGGAGGCTTCTCTCAGCTCTAGTTATGTGAGAGGGACCTTGAGTTTGCGTCCTAGAGTGGAAAGAACACCGCGATGCCCTGACGCAAAATAAGGCCGGATATCCCTGCAGTGACTTGAATGCAGGCTCGTCTTGCATCTCCCAAGATGAAAGAATGTCTGAATCCCCTTTGAAGACCACAGAGAAAGACCTATTTCCCCACCTCATCGCGACCGGAGGCCTCACATCCTTTGAAAACTCCAGAGGTACGCGGAGACTAGTGCCTTCAAAGGAGACGATGCCTGACTCCCCGTGAAACTTGATAGGAGTCCCAGGATTCCTGTGGCACGTTGAAAGGGACCCTTGGTCTCCCGCCTCAGCTGGAGAGGCGTCCCAATTGCCCTGCCAAGCCTCGAGGAGAATCCCGAGTTGTCCCTCGCAACTAGGCAGGAGTCCTGATGTCGCTGAAGAAACACGTGTGGGGAAGGGCCAGCCCAGTCGTAACTCGAGAATATACACCAGGTTCCCGCGGCAACTCGAGAAAAACCATGAGACTTCCCCCTCGCCGCGAGATGAGGCCCGATTCCCCTGCACTGGGTGCAGAGCAATTCCGTGTTGCACATCACACATGAAAGGAGCCTTGATTTCCTTGGTGGCACTCCAGAGAAACGCCAAGAACACTGTTTCAAGGCTGGAGGTATCCTGAGGTCACTGTAGCAACAAGAAAGAGCTCCGTGGACCAAAAATCAACTTGAGATGAGAGGTTACTCCCTGGCTTCGACTCCAGAGGAATACCACCTTACCACAAGCACCTCAAGAGGAGGCTTCTTTCAGCTCTAGGTATGTGAGAGGGACCCTGAGTTTGCGGCCTCAAGTGGAATGGACATCACGATGCCCTGACTCGAAATAAGGCCGGATATCCCTGCAGTGACTTGAATGCAGGCTCATCTTGCATCTCCCAAGACGAAAGGATGTCTGAATCCCCTGTGTAGACCACAGAGAAAGACCTAGTTCCCCACATCATCGCGACCGGAGGCCTCATATCCTTTGACAACTTCAGTGGTACGCGGAGATCAGTGCCTCCAAAGGAGACGATGCCTGACTCCTCGTGAAACTTGATAGGAGTCCCAGGATTCCTGTGGCACGTGGAAAGGGACCCCTGGTCTCCCGCCTCAGCTGGAGAGGCATCCCAATGGCCCTGCCAAGCCTCGAGGAGAATCCCGAGTTGTCCCTCGCAACTAGGCAGGAGTCCTGACGTCGCTGAACAAACACGTGGGTGGAAGGGCCATCCCCGTCGTAACTCGAGAATATACCCCAGGTTCCCACCGCAACTCGAGAAAAACCATGAGACTTCCCCCTCGCCGTGAGATGAGGCCCGATTCCCCTGCACTGCGTGCAGAGCAATTCCGTGTTGCACATCACACATGAAAGGAGCCTTGATTTCCTTGATGGCACTCCAGAGAAACCCCAAGAACACTGTTTCAAGGCTAGAGGGATCCTGAGGTCACTGTAGCAACATGAAAGAGCTCCGTGGACCAAAAATCAACTCGAGATGAGAGGTTAGTACCTGGCTTCGACTCCAGAGGAATACCACCTTACCACAAGCACCTCAAGAGGAGGCTTCTCGCAGCTCTAGCTATGTGAGAGGGACCCTGAGTTTGCGGCCTCAAGTGGAATGGACACCGCGATTCCCTGACACGAAATAAGGCCGGATATCCCTGTAGTGACTGGAATGCAGGCTCGTCTTGCATCTCCCAAGAGGAAAGGATGTCTGAATCCCCTGTGGAGACCACAGAGAATGACCTAGTTCCCCACCTCATCGCGACCGGAGGCCTCACATCCTTTGAAAACTCCAGAGGTACGCGGAGGTCAGTACCTCCAAAGAAGACAATGCCTGACTCCTCGTGAAACTTGATAGGAGTTCCAGGATTCCTGTGGCACGTGGAAAGGGACCCTGGGTCTCACGCCTCAGCTGGAGAGGCGTCCCAATTGCCCTGCCAAGCCTCGAGGAGAATCCCGAGTTGTCCCTCGCAACTAGGCAGGAGTCCTGCAGTCGCTGAACAAACACGTGGGTGGAAGGGCCATCCCAGTCGTAACTCGAGAATATACCCCAGGTTCACGCCGCAACTCGAGAAAACCATGAGACATCCCCCTCGCCGCGAGATGAGGCCCGATTCCTCTGCACTGCGTGCAGGGCAATTCTGTGTTGCACATCACACATGAAAGGAGCCTTGATTTCCTTGATGGCGCTCCAGAGAAACCCCAAGAACACTGTTTCAAGGTTGAGGGATCCTGAGGTCACTGTAGTAACACGAAAGAGTTCCGAGGACCAAAAATCAACACGAGATGAGAGGTTAGTCCCTGGCTTCGACTCCAGAGGAATCCCACCTTACCACAAGCACCTCAAGAGGAGGCTTCTCTCAGCTCTAGGTATGTGAGAGGGACCCTGAGTTTGCGGCCTCAAGTGAAATGGAGACCGCGATGCCCTGACTCGAAATAAGGCCGGATATCCCTGCAGTGACTTGAATGCAGGCTCGTCTTGCATCTCCCAAGACGAAAGGATGTCTGAATCCCCTGTGGAGACCACAGAGAAAGACCTAGTTCACCACCTCATCGCAACTGGAGGCCTCACATCCTTTGAAAACTCCAGAGGTACGCGGAGATCAGTGCCTTCAAAGGAGACGATGCCTGACTCCTCGTGAAACTTGATTGGAGTCCCAGGATTCCTGTGGCACGTGGAAAGGGACTCTTGGTCTCCCACCTCAGCTGGAGAGGCGTCCCAATTGCCCTGCCAAGCCTCGAGGGGAATCCCGAGTTGTCCCTCGCAACTAGGCAGGAGTCCTGACGTCGCTGAACAAACACGTGGGTGGAAGGGCCATCCCCGTCGTAACTCGAGAATATACCCCAGGTTCCCGCCGCAACTCGAGAAAAACCATGAGACTTCCCCCTCGCCGCGATATGAGGCCCGATTCCCCTGCACTGCGTGCAGAGCAATTCTGTGTTGCACATCACACATGAAAGGAGCCTTGATTTCCTTGATGGCACTCCAGAGAAACCCCAAGAACACTGTTTCAAAGCTAGAGGGATCCTGAGGTCACTGTAGCCACACGAAAGAGCTCCGTTGGCCAAAATCAACTTGAGATGAGAGGATAGTCCCTGGCTTCGACTCCAGAGGAATACCACCTTACCACAAGCACCTCAAGAGGAGGCTTCTCTCAGCTTTAGGTATGTTAGAGGGACCCTGAGTTTGCGGCCTCAAGTGGAATGGACACCGCGATGCCCTGACTCGAAATAAGGCGAGATATCTCTGCAGTGACTTGAATGCCGGCTCGTCTTGCATCTCACAAGATGAAAGGATGTTTGAATCCCCTGTGGAGACCACAGAGAAAGACCTAGTTCCCCACCTCATCGCGACCGGACGCCTCACATCCTTTGAAAACTCCAGAGGTACGCGGAGATCAGTTCCTCCTAAAGGGACGATGCCTGACACCTCGTGAAACTTGATAGGAGTCCCAGGATTCCTGTGGCACGTGGAAAGGGACCCTTGGTCTCCCGCCTCAGCTGGAGAGGCGTCCCAATTGCCCTGCCAAGCCTCGAGGAGAATCCCGACTTGTCCCTCCCATCTAGGCAGGAGTCCTGACGTCGCTGAACAAACACGTGGGTCGAAAGGCCATCCCCGTCGTAACTCGAGAATATACCCCAGGTTCCCGCCGCAACTCGAGAAAAACCATGAGACTTCCCCCTCGCCGCGAGATGAGGCCTGATTCCCCTGCACTGCGTGCAGAGCAATTCCGTGTTGCACATCACACATGAAAGGAGCCTTGATTTCCTTGATGGCACTCCAGAGAAACCCCAAGAACACTGTTTCAAGGCTAGAGGGATCCTGAGGTCACTGTAGCAACACGAAAGAGCTCCGTGGACCAAGAATCAACTCGAGATGAGAGGTTATTTCCTGGCTTCGAATTCCAGAGGAATACCACCTTACCACAAGCACCTCAAGAGGAGGCTTCTCTCAGCTCTAGGTATGTGAGAGGGACCCTGAGTTTGCGGCCTCAAGTGGAATCGACACCGCGATGCCCTGACTCGAAATAAGGCCGGATATCCCTGCAGTGACTTGAATGCAGGCTCCTCTTGCATTTCCCAAGACGAAAGGAAGTCTGAATCCCCTGTGGAGACCACAGAAAAAGACCTAGTTCCCCACCTCATCGAGACCGGAGGCCTCATATGCTTGGAAAAATTCCAGAGGTACGCGGAGATCAGTGCCTCCAAAGGAGACGATGCCTGACTCCTCGTGAAACTTGATAGGAGTCCCAGGATTCCTGTGGCACGTGGAAAGGGACCCTTGGTCTCCCGCCTCAGCTGGAGAGGCGTCCCAATTGCCCTGCCAAGCCTCGAGGAGAATTCCGAGTTGTCCCTCGCAACTAGGCAGGAGTCCTGACGTCGCTGAACAAACACGTGGGTGGAAGGGCCATCCCCGTCGTAACTCGAGAATATACCCCAGGTTCTCGCGGCAACTCGAGAAAAACCATGAGACTTCCCCCTCGCCGTGAGATGAGGCCCGATTCCCCTGCACTGCGTGCAGAGCAATTCCGTGTTGCACATCACACATGAAAGGAGCCTTGATTTCTTTGATGGCACTCCAGAGAAACCCCAAGAACACTGTTTCAAGGCTAGAGGGATCCTGAGGTCACTGTAGCAACACGAAAGAGCTCCGTGGACCAAGAATCAACTCGAGATGAGAGGTTAGTCCCTGGCTTCGACTCCAGAGAAATACCACCTTACCACAAGCACCTCAAGAGGAGGCTTCTCTCAGCTCTAAGTATGTGAGAGTGACCCTGATTTTGCGGCCTCAAGTGGAATGGACACTGCGATGCCCTGACGCGAAATAAGGCCGGATATCCCGGCAGTGACTTGAATGCAGGCTCGTCTTGCATCTCCCAAGATGAAAGAATATCTGAATCCCCTGTGGAGACCACAGAGAAAGACCTAGTTTCCCACCTCATGGCGACCGGAATCCTCACATCCTTTGAAAACTCCAGAGGTACGCGGAGATCAGTGCCTCCAAAGGAGACGATGCCTGACTCCTCGTGAAACTTGATAGGAGTCCCAGGATTGCTGTGGCACGTGGAAAGGGACCCTTGGTCTCCCGCCTCAGCTGGAGAGGCGTCCCAATTGCCCTGCCAAGCCTCGAGGAGAATCCCGAGTTGTCCCTCGCAACTAGGCAGGAGTCCTGACGCCGCTGAACAAACACGTGTGTGGAAGGGCCATCCCAGTCGTAACTCGAGAATATACCCCAGGTTCCCGCCGCAACTCGAGAAAAACCATGAGACTTCCCCTTCGCCGCGAGATGAGTCCTGATTCGCCTGCACTGCGTGCAGAGCAATTCCGTGTTGCACATCACACATGAAAGGAGCCTTGATTTCCTTGATGGCACTCCAGAGAAACCCCAAGAACACTGTTTCAAGGCTATAGGGATCCTGAGGTCACTGTAGCCACACGAAACAGCTCCGTGGGCCAAAAATCAACTCAAGATGAGAGATTAGTCCCTGGATTCGACTCCAGAGGAATAACACCTTACCACAAGCACCTCAAGAGGAGGCTTCTCGCAGCTCTAGGTATGTGAGAGGGACCCTGAGTTCGCGGCCTCAAGTGCAATGGACACCGCGATGCCCTGACTCGAAATAAGGCCTGATATCCCTGCAGGGACTTGAATGCAGGCTCGTCTTGCATCTCCCAAGACGAAAGGATGTCTGAATCCCCTGTGGAGACCACAGAGAAAGACCTAGTTCCCCACCTCATCGCGACCAGAGGCCTCACATCCTTTGAAAATTCCAGAGGTACGTGGAGATCAGTGCCTTCAAAGGAGACGATGCCTGACTCCTCGTGATACTTGATAGGAGTCCCAGGATTCCTGTGGCACGTGGAAAGGGACCTTTGGTCTCCGACCTCAGCTGGAGAGGCGTCCCAATTGCCCTGCCAAGCCTCGAGGAGAATTCCGAGTTGTCCCTCGCAAGTAGGCAGGTGTCCTGACGTCGCTGAACAAACACGTGGGTGGAAGGGCCATCCCCGTCGTAACTCGAGAATATACCCCAGGTTCCCGCCGCAACTCGAGAAAAACCATGAGACTTCCCCCTCGCCGCGAGATGAGGCCCGATTCCCCTGCACTGCGTGCAGAGCAATTCCGTGTTGCACATCACACATGAAAGAAGCCTTGATTTCCTTGATGGCACTCCAGAGAAACCCCAAGAACACTGTTTCAAGGCTGGAGGGATCCTGAGGTCACTGTAGCAACACGAAAGAGCTCCGTGGACCAAGAATCAACTCGAGATGAGAGGTTAGTCCCTGGCTTCGACTCCAGAGGAATACCACCTTACCACAAGCACCTCAAGAGGAGGCTTCTCTCAGCTCTAGGTATGTGAGAGGGACCCTGATTTTGCGGCCTCAAGTGGAATGGACACTGCGATGCCCTGACGCGAAATAAGGCCGGATATCCCGGCAGTGACTTGAATGCAGGCTCGTCTTGCATCTCCCAAGATGAAAGAATATCTGAATCCCCTGTGGAGACCACAGAGAAAGACCTAGTTTCCCACCTCATGGCGACCGGAATCCTCACAACCTTTGAAAACTCCAGACGTACGCGGAGATCAGTGCCTCCAAAGGAGACGATGCCTGACTCCTCGTGAAAATTGATAGGAGTCCCAGGATTACTGTGGCACGTGGAAAGGGACCCTTGGTCTCCCGCCTCAGCTGGAGAGGGGTCCCAATTGCCCTGCCAAGCCTCGAGGAGAATCCCGAGTTGTCCCTCGCAACTAGGCAGGAGTCCTGACGCCGCTGAACAAACACGTGTGTGGAAGGGCCATCCCCGTTGTAACTCGAGAATATACCCCAGGTTCCCGCCGCAACTCGAGAAAAACCATGAGACTTCCCCCTCGCCCCGAGATGAGTCCTGATTCCCCTGCACTGCGTGCAGAGCAATTCCGTGTTGCACATCACACATGAAAGGAGCCTTGATTTCCTTGATGGCACTCCAGAGAAACCCGAAGAACACTGTTTCAAGGCTAGAGGGATCCTGAGGTCACTGTAGCCACACGAAAGAGCTCCGTGGACCAAAAATCAACTCGAGATGAGAGGTTAGTACCTGGCTTCGACTCCAGAGGAATAACACTTTACCACAAGCATCTCAAGAGGAGGCTTCTCTCAGCTCTAGTTATGTGAGAGGGACCTTGAGTTTGCGTCCTAGAGTGGAAAGAACACCGCGATGCCCTGACGCAAAATAAGGCCGGATATCCCTGCAGTGACTTGAATGCAGGCTCGTCTTGCATCTCCCAAGATGAAAGAATGTCTGAATCCCCTTTGAAGACCACAGAGAAAGACCTATTTCCCCACCTCATCGCGACCGGAGGCCTCACATCCTTTGAAAACTCCAGAGGTACGCGGAGATTAGTGCCTTCAAAGGAGACGATGCCTGACTCCTCGTGAAACTTGAGAGGAGTCCCAGGATTCCTGTGGCACGTTGAAAGGGACCCTTGGTCTCCCGCCTCAGCTGGAGAGGCGTCCCAATTGCCCTGCCAAGCCTCGAGGAGAATCCCGAGTTGTCCCTCGCAACTAGGCAGGAGTCCTGATGTCGCTGAACAAACACGTGTGGGGAAGGGCCAGCCCAGTCGTAACTCGAGAATATACCCCAGGTTCCCGCGGCAACTCGAGAAAAACCATGAGACTTCCCCCTCGCCGCGAGATGAGGCCCGATTCCCCTGCACTGGGTGCAGAGCAATTCCGTGTTGCACATCACACATGAAAGGAGCCTTGATTTCCTTGGTGGCACTCCAGAGAAACCCCAAGAACACTGTTTCAAGGCTGGAGGGATCCTGAGGTCACTGTAGCAACAAGAAAGAGCTCCGTGGACCACAAATCAACTCGAGATGAGAGGTTACTCCCTGGCTTCGACTCCAGAGGAATACCACCTTACCACAAGCACCTCAAGAGGAGGCTTCTCTCAGCTCTAGGTATGTGAGAGGGACCCTGAGTTTGCGGCCTCAAGTGGAATGGACATCACGATGCCCTGACTCGAAATAAGGCCGGATATCCCGGCAGTGACTTGAATGCAGGCTCGTCTTGCATCTCCCAAGACGAAAGGATGTCTGAATCCCCTGTGTAGACCACAGAGAAAGACCTAGTTCCCCACATCATCGCGACCGGAGGCCTCACATCCTTTGACAACTTCAGTGGTACGCGGAGATCAGTGCCTCTAAAGGAGACGATGCCTGACTCCTCGTGAAACTTGATAGGAGTCCCAGGATTCCTGTGGCACGTGGAAAGGGACCCCTGGTCTCCCGCCTCAGCTGGAGAGGCATCCCAATGGCCCTGCCAAGCCTCGAGGAGAATCCCGAGTTGTCCCTCGCAACTAGGCAGGAGTCCTGACGTCGCTGAACAAACACGTGGGTGGAAGGGCCATCCCCGTCGTAACTCGAGAATATACCCCAGGTTCCCACCGCAACTCGAGAAAAACCATGAGACTTCCCCCTCGCCGCGAGATGAGGCCCGATTCCCCTGCACTGCGTGCAGAGCAATTCCGTGTTGCACATCACACATGAAAGGAGCCTTGATTTCCTTGATGGCACTCCAGAGAAACCCCAAGAACACTGTTTCAAGGCTAGAAGGATCCTGAGGTCACTGTAGCAACACGAAAGAGCTCCGTGGACGAAAAATCAACTCGAGATGAGAGATTAGTCCCTGGCTTCGACTCCAGAGGAATAACACCTTACCACAAGCACCTCAAGAGGAGGCTTCTCTCAGCTCTAGGTATGTGAGAGGGACCTTGAGTTTGCGTCCTAGAGTGGAAAGAACACCGCGATGCCCTGACTCGAAATAAGGCCGGATATCCCTGCAGTGACTTGAATGCAGGCTCGTCTTGCATCTCCCAAGATGAAAGAATGTCTGAATCCCCTTTGAAGACCACAGAGAAAGACCTAGTTCCCCACCTCATCGCGACCGGAGGCCTCACATCCTTTGAAAACTCCAGAGGTACGCGGAGATTAGTGCCTTTAAAGGAGACGATGCCTGACTCCTCGTGAAACTTGATAGGAGTCCCAGGATTCCTGTGGCACGTTGAAAGGGACGCTTGGTCTCCCGCCTCAGCTGGAGAGGCGTCCCAATTGCCCTGCCAAGCCTCGAGGAGAATCCCGAGTTGTCCCTCGCAACTAGGCAGGAGTCTGACGTCGCTGAACAAACACGTGGGTGGAAGGGCCATCCCCGTCGTAACTCGAGAATATACCCCACGTTCCAATCGCAACTCGAGAAAAACCATGAGACTTCCCCCTCAACGCAAAATGAGGCCCGATACCCTGCACTGCGTGCAGAGCAATTCCGTGTTGAACATGACACATGAAAGGAGCCTTGATTTCCTTGATGGCACTCCAGAGAAACCCCAAGAACACTGTTTCAAGGCTAGAGGGATCCTGAGGTCACTGTAGCAACATGAAAGAGCTCCGTGGACCAAAAATCAACTCGAGATGAGAGGTTAGTACCTGGCTTCGACTCCAGAGGAATACCACCTTACCACAAGCACCTCAAGAGGAGGCTTCTCGTAGCTCTAGCTATGTGAGAGGGACCCTGAGTTTGCGGCCTCAAGTGGAATGGACACCGCGATTCCCTGACACGAAATAAGGCCGGATATCCCTGTAGTGACTGGAATGCAGGCTCGTCTTGCATCTCCCAAGACGAAAGGATGTCTGAATCCCCTGTGGAGACCACAGAGAATGACCTAGTTCCCCACCTCATCGCGACCGGAGGCCTCACATCCTTTGAAAACTCCAGAGGTACGCGGAGGTCAGTGCCTCCAAAGAAGACAATGCCTGACTCCTCGTGAAACTTGATAGGAGTTCCAGGATTCCTGTGGCACGTGGAAAGGGACCCTGGGTCTCACGCCTCAGATGGAGAGGCGTCCCAATTGCCCTGCCAAGCCTCGAGGAGAATCCCGAGTTGTCCCTCGCAACTAGGCAGGAGTCCTGCAGTCGCTGAACAAACACGTGGGTGGAAGGGCCATCCCAGTCGTAACTCGAGAATATACCGCAGGTTCACGCCGCAACTCGAGAAAACCATGAGACATCCCCCTCGCCGCGAGATGAGGCCCGATTCCTCTGCACTGCGTGCAGTGCAATTCTGTGTTGCACATCACACATGAAAGGAGCCTTGATTTCCTTGATGGCACTCCAGAGAAACCCCAAGAACACTGTTTCAAGGTTGAGGGATCCTGAGGTCACTGTAGTAACACGAAAGAGTTCCGAGGACCAAAAATCAACACGAGATGAGAGGTTAGTCCCTGGCTTCGACTCCAGAGGAATCCCACCTTACCACAAGCACCTCAAGAGGAGGCTTCTCTCAGCTCTAGGTATGTGAGAGGGACCCTGAGTTTGCGGCCTCAAGTGGAATGGAGACCGCGATGCCCTGACTCGAAATAAGGCCGGATATCCCTGCAGTGACTTGAATGCAGGCTCGTCTTGCATCTCCCAAGACGAAAGGATGTCTGAATCCCCTGTGGAGACCACAGAGAAAGACCTAGTTCACCACCTCATCGCAACTGGAGGCCTCACATCCTTTGAAAACTCCAGAGGTACGCGGAGATCAGTGCCTTCAAAGGAGACGATGCCTGACTCCTCGTGAAACTTGATTGGAGTCCCAGGATTCCTGTGGAACGTGGAAAGGGACCCTTGGTCTCCCGCCTCAGCTGGAGAGGTGTCCCAATTGCCCTGCCAAGCCTCGAGGGGAATCCCGAGTTGTCCCTCGCAACTAGGCAGGAGTCCTGACGTCGCTGAACAAACACGTGGGTGGAAGGGCCATCCCCGTCGTAACTCGAGAATATACCCCAGGTTCCCGCCGCAACTCGAGAAAAACCATGAGACTTCCCCCTCGCCGCGATATGAGGCCCGATTCCCCTGCACTGCGTGCAGAGCAATTCCGTGTTGCACATCACACATGAAAGGAGCCTTGATTTCCTTGATGGCACTCCAGAGAAACCCCAAGAACACTGTTTCAAAGCTAGAGGGATCCTGAGGTCACTGTAGCAACACGAAAGAGCTCCGTTGGCCAAAATCAACTTGAGATGAGAGGATAGTCCCTGGCTTCGACTCCAGAGGAATACCACCTTACCACAAGCACCTCAAGAGGAGGCTTCTCTCAGCTTTAGGTATGTTAGAGGGACCCTGAGTTTGCGGCCTCAAGTGGAATGGACACCGCGATGCCCTGACTCGAAATAAGGCGAGATATCTCTGCAGTGACTTGAATGCCGGCTCGTCTTGCATCTCACAAGATGAAAGGATGTTTGAATCCCCTGTGGAGACCACAGAGAAAGACCTAGTTCCCCACCTCATCGCGACCGGACGCCTCACATCCTTTGAAAACTCCAGAGGTACGCGGAGATCAGTTCCTCCTAAAGGGACGATGCCTGACACCTCGTGAAACTTGATAGGAGTCCCAGGATTCCTGTGGCACGTGGAAAGGGACCCTTGGTCTCCCGCCTCAGCTGGAGAGGCGTCCCAATTGCCCTGCCAAGCCTCGAGGAGAATCCCGAGTTGTCCCTCGCAACTAGGCAGGAGTCCTGACGTCACTGAAGAAACACGTGTGGGGAAGGGCCATCCCAGTCGTAACTCGAGAATATACCCCAGGTTCCCGCGGCAACTCGAGAAAAACCATGAGACTTCCCCCTCGCCGCGAGATGAGGCCCGATTCTCCTGCACTGCGTGCAGAGCAATTCCGTGTTGCACATCACACATGAAAGGAACCTTGATTTCCTTGGTGGCACTCCAGAGAAACCCCAAGAAAACTGTTTCAAGGCTAGAGGGATCCTGAGGTCACTGTAGCAACACGAAAGAGCTCCGTGGACCACAAATCAACTCGAGATGAGAGGTTAGTCCCTGGCTTCGACTCCAGAGGAATACCACCTTACCACAAGCACCTCAAGAGGAGGCTTCTCTCAGCTCTAGGTATGTGAGAGGGACCCTGAGTTTGCGGCCTCAAGTGGAATGGACACCACGATGCCCTGACTCGAAATAAGGCCGGATATCCCTGCAGTGACTTGAATGCAGGCTCGTCTTGCATCTCCCAAGACGAAAGGATGTCTGAATCCCCTGTGGAGACCACAGAGAAAGACCTAGTTCCCCACCTCATCGCGACCGGAGGCCTCATATCCTTTGACAACTCCAGACGTACGCGGAGATCAGTGCCTCCAAAGGAGACGATGCCTGACTCCTCGTGGAACTTGATAGGAGTCCAAGGATTCCCGTGGCACGTGGAAAGGGAACCCTGGTCTCCCGCCTCAGCTGGAGAGGCATCCCAATTGCCCTGCCAAGCCTCGAGGAGAATCCCGAGTTGTCCCTCGCAACTAGGTAGGAGTCCTGACGTCGCTGAACAAACACGTGTGTGGAAGGGCCATCCCCGTCGTAACTCGAGAATATACCCCAGGTTCCCACCGCAACTCGAGAAAAACCATGAGACTTCCCCCTCGCCGCGAGATGAGGCCCGATTCCCCTGCACTGCGTGCAGAGCAATTCCGTGTTGCACATCACACATGAAAGGAGCCTTGATTTCTTTGATGGCACTCCAGAGAAACCCCAAGAACACTGTTTCAAGGCTGGAGGGATCCTGAGGTCACTGTAGCAACACGAAAGAGCTCCGTGGACCAAGAATCAACTCGAGATGAGAGGTTAGTCCCTGGCTTCGACTCCAGAGGAATACCACCTTACCACAAGCACCTCAAGAGGAGGCTTCTCTCAGCTCTAGGTATGTGAGAGGGACCCTGATTTTGCGGCCTCAAGTGGAATGGACACTGCGATGCCCTGACGCGAAATAAGGCCAGATATCCCGGCAGTGACTTGAATGCAGGCTCGTCTTGCATCTCCCAAGATGAAAGAATATCTGAATCCCCTGTGGAGACCACAGAGAAAGACCTAGTTTCCCACCTCATGGCGACCGGAATCCTCACAACCTTTGAAAACTCCAGAGGTACGCGGAGATCAGTGCCTCCAAAGGAGACGATGCCTGACTCCTCGTGAAACTTGATAGGAGTCCCAGGATTACTGTGGCACGTGGAAAGGGACCCTTGGTCTCCGCCTCAGCTGGAGAGGGGTCCCAATTGCCCTGCCAAGCCTCGAGGAGAATCCCGAGTTGTCCCTCGCAACTAGGCAGGAGTCCTGACGCCGCTGAACAAACACGTGTGTGGAAGGGCCATCCCAGTCGTAACTCGAGAATATACCCCAGGTTCCCGCCGCAACTCGAGAAAAACCATGAGACTTCCCCCTCGCCGCGAGATGAGTCCTGATTCCCCTGCACTGCGTGCAGAGCAATTCCGTGTTGCACATCACACATGAAAGGAGCCTTGATTTCCTTGATGGCACTCCAGAGAAACCCGAAGAACACTGTTTCAAGGCTAGAGGGATCCTGAGGTCACTGTAGCCACACGAAAGAGCTCCGTGGACCAAAAATCAACTCGAGATGAGAGGTTAGTACCTGGCTTCGACTCCAGAGGAATAACACTTTACCACAAGCATCTCAAGAGGAGGCTTCTCTCAGCTCTAGTTATGTGAGAGGGACCTTGAGTTTGCGTCCTAGAGTGGAAAGAACACCGCGATGCCCTGACGCAAAATAAGGCCGGATATCCCTGCAGTGACTTGAATGCAGGCTCGTCTTGCATCTCCCAAGATGAAAGAATGTCTGAATCCCCTTTGAAGACCACAGAGAAAGACCTATTTCCCCACCTCATCGCGACCGGAGGCCTCACATCCTTTGAAAACTCCAGAGGTACGCGGAGATTAGTGCCTTCAAAGGAGACGATTCCTGACTCCTCGTGAAACTTGATAGGAGTCCCAGGATTCCTGTGGCACGTTGAAAGGGACCCTTGGTCTCCCGCCTCAGCTGGAGAGGCGTCCCAATTGCCCTGCCAAGCCTCGAGGAGAATCCCGAGTTGTCCCTCGCAACTAGGCAGGAGTCCTGATGTCGCTGAAGAAACACGTGTGGGGAAGGGCCAGCCCAGTCGTAACTCGAGAATATACACCAGGTTCCCGCGGCAACTCGAGAAAAACCATGAGACTTCCCCCTCGCCGCGAGATGAGGCCCGATTCCCCTGCACTGTGTGCAGAGCAATTCCGTGTTGCACATCACACATGAAAGGAGCCTTGATTTCCTTGGTGGCACTCCAGAGAAACCCCAAGAACACTGTTTCAAGGCTAGAGGGATCCTGAGGTCACTGTAGCAACACGAAAGAGCTCCGTGGACCACAAATCAACTCGAGATGAGAGGTTAGTCCCTGGCTTCGACTCCAGAGGAATACCACCTTACCACAAGCACCTCAAGAGGAGGCTTCTCTCAGCTCTAGGTATGTGAGAGGGACCCTGAGTTTGCGGCCTCAAGTGGAATGGACACCACGATGCCCTGACTCGAAATAAGGCCGGATATCCCTGCAGTGACTTGAATGCAGGCTCGTCTTGCATCTCCCAAGACGAAAGGATGTCTGAATCCCCTGTGGAGACCACAGAGAAAGACCTAGTTCCCCACCTCATCGCGCCCGGAGGCCTCATATCCTTTGACAACTCCAGACGTACGCGGAGATCAGTGCCTCCAAAGGAGACGATGCCTGACTCCTCGTGAAACTTGATAGGAGTCCCAGGATTCCCGTGGCACGTGGAAAGGGACCCCTGGTCTCCCGCCTCAGCTGGAGAGGCATCACAATTGCCCTGCCAAGCCTCGAGGAGAATCCCAAGTTGTCCCTCTCAACTAGGCAGGAGTCCTGACGTCGCTGAACAAACACGTGTGTGGAAGGGCCATCCCCGTCGTAACTCGAGAATATACCCCAGGTTCCCACCGCAACTCGAGAAAAACCATGAGACTTCCCCCTCGCCGCGAGATGAGGCCCGATTCCCCTGCACTGCGTGCAGAGCAATTCCGTGTTGCACATCACACATGAAAGGAGCCTTGATTTCCTTGATGGCACTCCAGAGAAACCCCAAGAACACTGTTTCAAGGCTAGAGGGATCCTGAGGTCACTGTAGCAACACGAAAGAGCTCCGTTGACCAAAAATCAACTCGAGATGAGAGGTTAGTCCCTGGCTTCGACTCCACAGGAATACCACCTTACCACAAGCACCTCAAGAGGAGGCTTCTCGCAGCTCTAGGTATGTGAGAGGGACCCTGAGTTCGCGGCCTCAAGTGGAATGGACACCGCGATGCCCTGACTCGAATTAAGGCCTGATATCCCTGCAGTGACTTGAATGCAGGCTCGTCTTGCATCTCCCAATACGAAAGGATGTCTGAATCCCCTGTGGAGACCACAGATAAAGACCTAGTTCCCCACCTCATCGCGACCAGAGGCCTCACATCCTTTGAAAATTCCAGAGGTACGCGGAGATCAGTGCCTCCAAAGGAGACGATGCCTGACTCCTCGTCAAACTTGATAGGAGTCCCAGGATTCCTGTGGCACGTGGAAAGGGACCCTTGGTCTCCCACCTCAGCTGGAGAGGCGTCCCAATTGCCCTGCCAAGCCTCGAGGAGAATTCCGAGTTGTCCCTCGCAACTAGGCAGGAGTCCTGACGTCGCTGAACAAACACGTGGGTGGAAGGGCCATCCCCGTCGTAACTCGAGAATATACCCCAGGTTCCCGCCGCAACTCGAGAAAAACCATGAGACTTCCCCCTCGCCGCGAGATGAGTCCTGATTCCCCTGCACTGCGTGCAGAGCAATTCCGTGTTGCACATCACACATGAAAGGAGCCTTGATTTCCTTGATGGCACTCCAGAGAAACCCGAAGAACACTGTTTCCAGGCTAGAGGGATCCTGAGGTCACTGTAGCCACACGAAAGAGCTCTGTGGACCAAAAATCAACTCGAGATGAGAGATTAGTCCCTGGCTTCGACTCCAGAGGAATAACACTTTACCACAAGCACCTCAAGAGGAGGCTTCTCTCAGCTCTAGGTATGTGAGAGGGACCTTGAGTTTGCGTCCTACAGTGGAATGAACACCGCGATGCCCTGACGCGAAATAAGGCCAGATATCCCTGCAGTGACTTGAATGCAGGCTCGTCTTGCATCTCCCAAGATGAAAGAATGTCTGAATCCCCTTTGAAGACCACAGAGAAAGACCTAGTTCCCCACTTCATCGCGACCGGAGGCCTCACATCCTTTGAAAACTCCAGAGGTACGCGGAGATTAGTGCCTTCAAAGGAGACGATGCCTGACTCCTCGTGAAACTTGATAGGAGTCCCAAGATTCCTGTGGCACGTTGAAAGGGACCCTTGGTCTCCCGCCTCAGCTGGAGAGGCGTCCCAATTGCCCTGCCAAGCCTCGAGGAGAATCCCGAGTTGTCCCTCGCAACTAGGCAGGAGTCCTGACGTCGCTGAAGAAACACGTGTGGGGAAGGGCCATCCCAGTCGTAACTCGAGAATATACCCCAGGTTCCCGCGGCAACTCGAGAAAAACCATGAGACTTCCCCCTCGCCGCGAGATGAGGCCCGATTCCCCTGCACTGGGTGCAGAGCAATTCCGTGTTGCACATCACACATGAAAGGAGCCTTGATTTCCTTGGTGGCACTCCAGAGAAACCCCAAGAACACTGTTTCAAGGCTAGAGGGATCCTGAGGTCACTGGAGCAACACGAAAGAGCTCCGTGGACCCCAAATCAACTCGAGATGAGAGGTTAGTCCCTGGCTTCGACTCCAGAGGAATACCACCTTACCACAAGCACCTCAAGAGGAGGCTTCTCTCAGCTCTAGGTATGTGAGAGGGACCCTGAGTTTGCGGCCTCAAGTGGAATGGACACCACGATGCCCTGACTCGAAATAAGGCCGGATATCCCTGCAGTGACTTGAATGCAGGCTCGTCTTGCATCTCCCAAGACGAAAGGATGTCTGAATCACCTGTGTAGACCACAGAGAAAGACCTAGTTCCCCACCTCATCGCGACCGGAGGCCTCATATCCTTTGACAACTCCAGAGGTACGCGGAGATCAGTGCCTCCAAAGGAGACGATGCCTGACTCCTCGTGAAACTTGATAGGAGTCCCAGGATTCCTGTGGCACGTGGAAAGGGACCCCTGGTCTCCCGCCTCAGCTGGAGAGGCATCCCAATGGCCCTGCCAAGCCTCGAGGAGAATCCCGAGTTGTCCCTCGCAACTAGGCAGGAGTCCTGACGTCGCTGAACAAACACGTGGGTGGAAGGGCCATCCCCGTCGTAACTCGAGAATATACCCCAGGTTCCCGCCGCAACTCGAGAAAAACCATGAGACTTCCCCCTCGCCGCGAGATGAGGCCCGATTCCCCTGCACTGCGTGCAGAGCAATTCCGTGTTGCACATCACACATGAAAGCAGCCTTGATTTCCTTGATGGCACTCCAGAGAAACCCCAAGAACACTGTTTCAAGGCTAGAGGGATCCTGAGGTCACTGTAGCCACACGAAAGAGCTCCGTGGACCAAAAATCAACTCGAGATGAGAGATTAGTCCCTGGCTTCGACTCCAGAGGAATAACACCTTACCACAAGCACCTCAAGAGGAGGCTTCTCTCAGCTCTAGGTATGTGAGAGGGACCTTGAGTTTGCGTCCTAGAGTGGAAAGAACACCGCGATGCCCTGACGCGAAATAAGGCCGGATATCCCTGCAGTGACTTGAATGCAGGCTCGTCTTGCATCTCCCAAGATGAAAGAATGTCTGAATCCCCTTTGAAGACCACAGAGCAAGACCTAGTTCCCCACCTCATCTCGACCGGAGGCCTCACATCCTTTGAAAACTCCAGAAGTACGTGGAGATTAGTGCCTTCAAAGGAGACGATGCCTGACTCCTCGTGAAACTTGATAGGAGTACCAGGATTCCTGTGGCACGTGGAAAGGGACCCTTGGTCTCCCGCCTCAGCTGCAGAGGCGTCCCAATTGCCCTGCCAAGCCTCGAGGAGAATCCCGAGTTGTCCCACGCAACTAGGCAGGAGTCCTGCCGTCGCTGAACAAACACGTGGGTGGAAGGGCCATCCTCGTCGTAACTCAAGAATATACCCCAGGTTCCCGCGGCAACTCGAGAAAAACCATGAGACTTCCCCCTCGCCGCGAGTTGAGGCCCGATTCCCCTGCACTGCGTGCAGAGCAATGCCGTGTTGCACATCACACATGAAAGGAGCCTTGATTTCCTTGATGGCACTCCAGAGAAACCCCAAGAACACTGTTTCAAGGCTAGCGGGATCCTGAGGTCACTGTAGCAACACGAAAGAGCTCCGTGGACCACAAATCAACTCGAGATGAGAGGTTAGTCCCTGGCTTCGACTCCAGAGTAATACCACCTTACCACGAGCACCTCAAGAGGAGGCTTCTCTCAGCTCTAGGTATGTGAGAGGGACCCTGATTATGCGGCCTCATGTGGAATGGACACTGCGATGCCCTGACTCGAAATCAGGCCGGATATCCCTTCAGTGACTTGAATGCAGGCTCGTCTTGGATCTCCCGAGATGAAAGGAGGTCTGAATCCCCTGTGGAGACCACAGAGAAAGACCTAGTTCCCCATCTCATCGCGACCGGAGGCCTCAAATCCTTTGAAAACTCCAGAGGTACGCGGAGATCAGTGCCTCCAAAGGAGACGATGCCTGACTCCTCGTGAAACTTGATAGGAGTCCCAGGATTCCTGAGGCACGTGGAAAGGGACACTTGGTCTCCCGCCTCAGCTGGAGAGGCGTCCCAACTGCCCTGCCAAGCCTCGAGGAGAATCCCGAGTTGTCCCTCGCAACTAGGCAAGAGTCCTGACGTCGCTGAACAAACACGTGTGTGGAAGGGCCATCCCCGTCGTAACTCGAGAATATACCCCAGGTTCCTGCAGCAACTCGAGAAAAACCATGAGACTTCCCCCTCGCCGCAAGATGAGGCCCGATTCCCCTGCACTTCGTGCAGAGCAATTCCGTGTTGCACATCACACATGAAAGGAGCCTTGATTTCCTTGATGGCACTCCAGAGAAACCCCAAGACAATGTTTCAAGGCTAGAGGGATCCTCAGGTGACTGTAGCAACACGAAAGAGCTCCGTGGACCAAAAATCAACTCGAGATGAGAGGTTAGTCCCTGGCTTTGACTCCAGAGGAATACCACCTTACCACAAGCACCTCAAGAGGAGGCTTCTCGCAGCTCTAGGTATGTGAGAGGGACCTTGAGTTTGCGTCCTAGAGTGGAATGAACACCGCGAAGCCCTGACGCGAAATAAGGCCGGATATCCCTGCAGTGACTTGAATGCAGGCTCGTCTTGCATCTCCCAAGATGAAAGAATGTCTGAATCCCCTTTGAAGACCACAGAGAAAGACCTATTTCCCCACCTCATCGCGACCGGAGGCCTCACATCCTTTGAAAACTCCAGAGGTACGCGGAGATTAGTGCCTTCAAAGGAGACGATGCCTGCCTCCTCGTGAAACTTGATAGGAGTCCCAGGATTCCTGTGGCAAGTGGAAAGGGACCCTTGGTCTCCCGCCTCAGCTGGAGAGGCGTCCCAATTGCCCTGCCAAGCCTCGAGGAGAATCCCGAGTTGTCCCTCGCAACTAGGCAGGAGTCCTGACGTCGCTGAAGAAACACGTGTGGGGAAGGGCCATCCCAGTCGTAACTCGAGACTATACCCCAGGTTCCCGCCGCAACTCGAGAAAAACCATGAGACTTCCCCCTCGCCGCGAGATGAGGCCCGATTCCCCTGCACTGCGTGCAGAGCAATTCCGTGTTGCACATCACACATGAAAGGAGCCTTGATTTCCTTGATGGCACTCCAGAGAAACCCCAAGAACACTGTTTCAAGGCTAGAGGGATCCTGAGGTCACTGTAGCAACACGAAAGAGCTCCGTGGACCACAAATCAACTCGAGATGAGAGGTTAGTCCCTGGCTTCGACTCCAGAGTAATACCACCTTACCACAAGCACCTCAAGGGGAGGCTTCTCTCAGCTCTAGGTATGTGCGAGGGACCCTGATTATGCGGCCTCAAGTGGAATGGACACTGCGATGCCCTGACTCGAAATCAGGCCGGATATCCCTGCAGTGACTTGAATGCAGGCTCGTCTTGCATCTCCCAAGATGAAAGGATGTCTGAATCCCCTGTGGAGACCGCAGAGAAAGACCTAGTTCCCCATCTCATCGCGACCGGAGGCCTCACATCCTTTGAAAACTCCAGAGGTACGCGGAGATCAGTGCCTCCAAAGGAGACGATGCCTGACTCCTCGTGAAACTTGATATGAGCCCCAGGATTCCTGAGGCACGTGGAAAGGGACACTTGGTCTCCCGCCTCAGCTGGAGAGGCGTCCCAATTGCCCTGCCAAGCCTCGAGGAGAATCCCGAGTTGTCCCTCGCAACTAGGCAAGAGTCCTGACGTCGCTGAACAAACACGTGTGTGGAAGGGCCATCCCCGTCGTAACTCGAGAATATACCCCAGGTTACCGCAGCAACTCGAGAAAAACCATGAGACTTCCCCCTCGCCGTGATATGAGGCCCGATTCCCCTGCACTGCGTGCAGAGCAATTCCGTGTTGCACATCACACATGAAAGGAGCCTTGATTTCCTTGATGGCACTCCAGAGAAACACCAAGAACACTGTTTCAAGGTTGAGGGATCCTGAGGTCACTGTAGCAACACGAAAGAGCTCCGTGGACCAAAAATCAACTCGAGATGAGAGGTTAGTCCCTGGCTTCGACTCCAGAGGAATACCACCTTACCACAAGCACCTCAAGAGGAGGCTTCTCTCAGCTCTAGCTATGTGCTGAGTTTGCGGCCTCAAGTGGAATGGACACCACGATGCCCTGACTCGAAATAAGGCCGGATATCCCTGCAGTGACTTGAATGCAGGCTCGTCTTGCATCTCCCAAGACGAAAGGATGTCCAAATCCCCTGTGGAGACCACAGAGAAAGACCTAGTTCGCCACCTCATCGCGACCGGAGGCCTCACATCCTTTGAAAACTCCAGAGGTACGCGGAGATCAGTGCCGCCAAAGGAGACGATGCCTGACTCCTCGGGTAACTTGATAGGAGTCCCAGGATTCCTGTGGCACGTGGAAAGGGACCCTTGGTCTCCCACCTCAGCTGGAGAGGCGTCCCAATGCCCTGCCAAGCCTCGAGGAGATTCCCGAGTTGTCCCTCGCAACTAGGCAGGAGTCCTGCCGTCGCTGAACAAACACGTGGGTGGAAGGGCCATCCCCGTCGTAACTCGAGAATATACCCCAGGTTCCCACCACAACTCGAGAAAAACCATGAGACTTCCCCCTCACCGCGAGATGAGGCCCGATTCCCCTGCACTGCATGCAGAGCAATTCCGTCTTGCACATCACACATGAAAGGAGCCTTTATTTCCTTGATGGCACTCCAGAGAAACCCCAAGAACACTGTTTCAAGGCTAGAGGGATCCTGAGGTCACTGTAGCAACATGAAAGAGCTCCGTGGACCAAGAGTCAACTCGAGATGAGAGGTTAGTCCCTAGCTTCGACTCCAGAGGAATACCACCTTACCACAAGCACCTCAAGAGGAGGCTTCTCTCAGCTCTAGGTATGTGAGAGGGACCCTGAGTTTGCGGCCTCAAGTGGAATGGACACCGCGATGCCCTGGCTCTAAATAAGTTTGGATATCCCTGCAGTGACTTGAATGCAGGCTCGTCTTGCATCTCCCAAGACGAAAGGATGTCTGAATCCCCTGTGGAGACCACAGAGAAAGACCTAGTTCCCCACCTCATCGCGACCGGAGGCCTCACATCCTTTGAAAACTCCAGAGGTACGCGGAGATCAGTGCCTCCAAAGGAGACGATGCCTGACTCCTCGTGAAACTTGATAGGAGCCCCAGGATTCCTGTGGCACGTGGAAAGGGACCCTTGGTCTCCCGCCTCAGCTGGAGAGGCGTCCCAATTGCCCTGCCAAGCCTCGAGGAGAATCCCGAGTTGTCCCTCGCAACTAGGCAGGAGTCCTGACGTCGCTGAACAAACACGTGGGTGGAAGGGCCATCCCCGTCGTAACTCGAGAATATACCCCAGGTTCCCACAGCAACTCGAGAAAAACCATGAGACTTCCCCCTCACCGCAAAATGAGGCCCGATACCCTGCACTGCGTGCAGAGCAATTCCCTGTTGCACATCACACATGAAAGGAGCCTTGATTTCCTTGATGGCACTCCAGAGAAACCCCAAGAACAGTGTTTCAAGGATAGAGGGATCCTGAGGTCACTGTAGCAACACGAAAGAGCTCCGTGTACCAAGAATCAACTCGAGATGAGAGGTTAGTCCCTGGCTTCGACTCCAGAGGAATACCACCTTACCACAAGCACCTCAAGAGGAGGCTTCTCTCAGCTCTAGGTATGTGAGAGGGACCCTGATTTTGCGGCCTCAAGTGGAATGGACACTGCGATGCCCTGACACGAAATAAGGCCGGATATCCCGGCAGTGACTTGAATGCAGGCTCGTCTTGCATCTCCCAAGATGAAAGAATATCTGAATCCCCTGTGGAGACCACAGAGAAAGACCTAGTTCCCCACCTCATGGCGACCGGAATCCTCACATCCTTTGAAAACTCCAGAGGTACGCGGAGATCAGTGCCTCCAAAGGAGACGATGCCTGACTCCTCGTGAAACTTGATAGGAGTCCCAGGATTCCTGTGGCACGTGGAAAGGGATCCTTGGTCTCCCGCCTCAGCTGGAGAGCCGTCCCAATTGCCCTGCCAAGCCTCGAGGAGAATCCCGAGTTGTCCCTCGCAACTAGGCAGGAGTCCTGACGCCGCTGAACAAACACGTGTGTGGAAGGGCCATCCCAGTCGTAACTCGAGAATATACCCCAGGTTCCCGCCGCAACTCGAGAAAAACCATGAGACTTCCCCCTCGCCGCGAGATGAGTCCTGATTCCCCTGCACTGCATGCAGAGCAATTCCGTGTTGCACATCACACATGAAAGGAGCCTTGATTTCCTTGGTGGCACTCCAGAGAAACCCCAAGAACACTGTTTCAAGGATAGAGGATCCTAAGGTCACTGAAGCAACAAGAAAGAGCTCCGTGGACCAAGAATCAACTCGAGATGAGAGGTTATTCCCTGGCTTCTACTCCAGAGGAATACCACCTTACCACAAGCACCTCAAGAGGAGGCTTCTCTCAGCTCTAGGTATGTGAGAGGGACCCTGAGTTTGCGGCCTCAAGTGGAATGGACACCGCGATGCCCTGACTCGAAATAAGGCCGGATATCCCTGCAGTGACTTGAATGCAGGCTCGTCTTGCATTTCCCAAGGCGAAAGGAAGTCTGAATCCCCTGTGGAGACCACAGAGAAAGACCTAGTTCCCCACCTCATCGAGACCGGAGGCCTCATATGCTTGGAAAACTCCAGAGGTACGCGGAGATCAGTGCCTCCAAAGGAGACGATGCCTGACACCTCGTGAACCTTGATAGGAGCCCCAGGATTCCTGTGGCACGTGGAAAGGGACCCCTGGTCTCCCGCCTCAGCTGGAGAGCCGTCCCAATTGCCCTGCCAAGCCTCGAGGAGAATCCCGAGTTGTCCCTCGCAACTAGGCAGGAGTCCTGACGTCCCTGAACAAACACGTGTGTGGAAGGGCCATCCCCGTCGTAACTCAAGAATATACCCCAGGTTCCCATCGCAACTTGAGAAAAACCATGAGACTTCCCCCTCGCTGCAAAATGAGGCCCGATACCCGGCACTGCGAGCAGAGGGATTCAGTGTTGCACATCACACATGAAAGGAGCCTTGATTTCCTTGATGGCACTCCAGAGAAACCCCAAGAACACTGTTTCAAGGCTAGAGGGATCCTGAGGTCACTGTAGCAACACGAAAGAGCTCCGTGGACCAAAAGTCAACTCGAGATGAGAGGTTAGTCCCTGGCTTCGACTCCAGAGGAATACCACCTTACCACAAGCACCTCAAGAGGAGGCTTCTCTCAGCTCTAGGTATGTGAGAGGGACCCTGAATTTGCGGCCTCAAGTGGAATGGACACCACGATGCCCTGACTCGAAATAAGGCCGGATATGCCTGCAGTGACTTGAATGCAGGCTCGTCTTGCATCTCCCAAGACGAAAGGATGTCTGAATCCCCTGTGGAGACCACAGAGAAAGACCTAGTTCCCCACCTCATCGCGACCGGAGGCCTCACATCCTCTGAAAACTCCAGAGGTACTCGGAGATCAGTGCCTCCAAAGGAGAGGATGCCTGACTCCTCGTGAAACTTGATAGGAGTCCCAGGATTCCTGTGCACGTGGAAAGGGACCCTTGGTCTCCCGCCTCAGCTGAGAGGCGTCCCAATTACCCTGCCAAGCCTCGAGGAGAATCCCGAGTTGTCCGTCGCAACTAGGCAGGAGTCCTGCCGTCGCTGAACAAACACATGGTTGGAAGGGCCATCCCCGTCGTAACTCGAGAATATACCCCAGGTTCCCGCCGCAACTCGAGAAAAACCGTGAGACTTCCCCCTCGCCGCGATATGAGGCCCGATTCCCCTGCACTGCGTGCAGAGCAATTCCGTGTTGCACATCACACATGAAAGGAGCCTTCATTTCCTTGATGGCACTCCAGAGAAACCCCAAGAACACTGTTTCAAGGTTAGAGGGATCCTGAGGTCACTGTAGCAACACGAAAGAGCTCCGTGGACCAACAATCAACTCGAGATGAGAGGTTAGTCCCTGGCTTCAACTCCAGAGGAATACCACCTTACCACAAGCACCTCAAGAGGAGGCTTCTCTCAGCTCTAGGTATGTGAGAGGGACCCTGAGTTTGCGGCCTCAAGTGGAATGGACACCGCGATGCCCTGACTCGAAATAAGGCCGGATATCCCTGCAGTGACTTGAATGCAGGCGCGTCTTGCGTCTCCCAAGACGAAAGGATGTCTGAGTCACCTGTGGAGACCTCAGAGAAAGATCTAGTTCCCCACCTCATCGCGACCGGAGGCCTCACATCCTTTGAAAATTCCAGAGGTACGCGGAGATCAGTGCCTCCAAAGGAGACGATGCCTGACTCCTCGTGAAACTTGATAGGCGTGCCAGGATTCCGGTGGCACATGGAAAGGGACCCTTGGTCTCCCGCCTCAGCTGGAGAGGCGTCCCAATTGCCCTGCCAAGCCTCGAGGAGAATCCCGAGTTGTCCCTCGCAAATAGGCAGGAATCCTGACGTCGCTGAACAAACACGTGGGTGGAAGGGCCATCCCCGTCGTAACTCGAGAATATACCCCAGGTTCCCGCCGTAACTCGAGAAAAACCATGAGACTTCCCCCTCGCCGCGATATGAGGCCCGATTCCCCTGCACTGCGTGCAGAGCAATTCCGTCTTGCACATCACACATGAAAGGAGCCTTGATTTCGTTGATGGCACTCCAGAGAAACCCCAAGAACACTTTTTCAAGGCTAGAGGGGTCCTGAGGTCACTGTAGCCACACGAAAGAGCTCCATGGACCAAAAATCAACTCGAGATGAGAGGTTAGTCCCTGGCTTCGACTCCAGAGGAATACCACCTTACCACAAGCACCTCAAGAGGAGGCTTCTCTCAGCTCTAGGTATGTGAGAGGGACCCTGAGTTTGCGGCCTCAAGTGGAATGGACACCGCGATGCCCTGACGCGAAATAAGGCCGGATATCCCTGCAGTGACTTGAATGTAGGCTCGTCTTGCATCTCCCAAGACGAAAGGATGTCTGAATCCCCTGTGGAGACCACAGAGAAAGACCTAGTTCCCCACGTCATGGCGACCGGAGGCCTCACATCCTTTGAAAACTCCAGAGGTACGCGGAGATCAGTGCCGCCAAAGGAGACGATGCCTGACTCCTCGTGAAACTTGATAGGAGTCCCAGGATTCCTGTGGCACGTGGAAAGGGACCCTTGTTCTCCCGCCTCAGCTGGAGAGGCGTCCCAATTGCCCTGCCAAGCCTCGAGGAGAATCCCGAGTCGTCCCTCGCAACTAGGCAGGAGTCCTGACGTCGCTGAACAAACACGTGGGTGTAAGGGCCATCCCCGTAGTAACTCTAGAATATAACCCAGGTTTCCGCCGCAACTCGAGAAAAACCATGAGACTTCCCCCTCGCCGCGAGATGAGGCCCGATTCCCCTGCGCTGCGTGCAGAGCAATTCCGTCTTGCACATCACACATGAAAGGAGCCTTGATTTCCTTGATGGCACTCCAGAGAAACCCCAAGAACACTGTTTCAAGGCTAGAGGGATCCTGAGGTCACTGTAGCAACACGAAAGAGCTCCGTGGACCAAAAATCAACTCGAGATGAGAGGTTAGTCCCTGGCTTCGACTCCAGAGGAATACCACCTCACCACAAGCACCTCAAGAGGAGGCTTCTCTCAGCTCTAGGTATGTGAGAGGGACCCTAAGTTTGCGGCCTCAAGTGGAATGGACACTGCGATGCCCTGACTCGAAATAAAGCCGGATATCCCTGCAGTGACTTGAATGCAGGCTCGTCTTGCATCTCCCAAGACGAAAGGATGTCTGAATCCCCTGTGGAGAACACAGAGAAAGACGTAGTTCCCCACCTCATCGCGACCGGAGGCCTCACATCCTTTGAAAACTCCAGAGGTACGCTGAGATCAGTGCCTCCAAAGGAGACGATGCCTGACTCCTCCTGAAACTTGATAGGAGTCCCAGGATTCCTGTGGCACGTGGAAAGGGACCCTTGGTCTCCCGCCTCAGCTGGAGAGGCGTCCCAATTGCCCTGCAAAGCCTCGAGGAGAATCCCGAGTTGTCCCTCGCAACTAGGCAGGAGTCCTGACGTCGCTGAACAAACACGTGGGTGGAAGGGCCATCCCCGTCGTAACTCGAGAATATACCCCAGGTTCCCACAGCAACTCGAGAAAAACCATGAGACTTCCCCCTCACCGCAAAATGAGGCCCGATACCCTGCACTGCGTGCAGAGCAATTCCCTGTTGCACATCACACATGAAAGGAGCCTTGATTTCCTTGATGGCACTCCAGAGAAACCCCAAGAACACTGTTTCAAGGATAGAGGGATCCTGAGGTCACTGTAGCAACACGAAAGAGCTCCGTGTACCAAGAATCAACTCGAGATGAGAGGTTAGTCCCTGGCTTCGACTCCAGAGGAATACCACCTTACCACAAGCACCTCAAGAGGAGGCTTCTCTCAGCTCTAGGTATGTGAGAGGGACCCTGATTTTGCGGCCTCAAGTGGAATGGACACTGCGATGCCCTGACGCGAAATAAGGCCGGATATCCCGGCAGTGACTTGAATGCAGGCTCGTCTTGCATCTCCCAAGATGAAAGAATATCTGAATCCCCTGTGGAGACCACAGAGAAAGACCTAGTTCCCCACCTCATGGCGACCGGAATCCTCACATCCTTTGAAAACTCCAGAGGTACGCGGAGATCAGTGCCTCCAAAGGAGACGATGCCTGACTCCTCGTGAAACTTGATAGGAGTCCCAGGATTCCTGTGGCACGTGGAAAGGGATCCTTGGTCTCCCGCCTCAGCTGGAGAGCCGTCCCAATTGCCCTGCCAAGCCTCGAGGAGAATCCCGAGTTGTCCCTCGCAACTAGGCAGGAGTCCTGACGCCGCTGAACAAACACGTGTGTGGAAGGGCCATCCCCGTCGTAACTCGAGAATATACCCCAGGTTCCCGCCGCAACTCGAGAAAAACCATGAGACTTCCCCCTCGCCGCGAGATGAGTCCTGATTCCCCTGCACTGCATGCAGAGCAATTCCGTGTTGCACATCACACATGAAAGGAGCCTTGATTTCCTTGGTGGCACTCCAGAGAAACCCCAAGAACACTGTTTCAAGGATAGAGGATCCTAAGGTCACTGAAGCAACAAGAAAGAGCTCCGTGGACCAAGAATCAACTCGAGATGAGAGGTTATTCCCTGGCTTCTACTCCAGAGGAATACCACCTTACCACAAGCACCTCAAGAGGAGGCTTCTCTCAGCTCTAGGTATGTGAGAGGGACCCTGAGTTTGCGGCCTCAAGTGGAATGGACCCCGTGATGCCCTGAATCGAAATAAGGCCGGATATCCCTGCAGTGACTTGAATGCAGGCTCGTCTTGCATTTCCCAAGGCGAAAGGAAGTCTGAATCCCCTGTGGAGACCACAGAGAAAGACCTAGTTCCCCACCTCATCGAGACCGGAGGCCTCATATGCTTGGAAAACTCCAGAGGTACGCGGAGATCAGTGCCTCCAAAGGAGACGATGCCTGACACCTCGTGAACCTTGATAGGAGCCCCAGGATTCCTGTGGCACGTGGAAAGGGACCCCTGGTCTCCCGCCTCAGCTGGAGAGCCGTCCCAATTGCCCTGCCAAGCCTCGAGGAGAATCCCGAGTTGTCCCTCGCAACTAGGCAGGAGTCCTGACGTCCCTGAACAAACACGTGTGTGGAAGGGCCATCCCCGTCGTAACTCAAGAATATACCCCAGGTTCCCATCGCAACTTGAGAAAAACCATGAGACTTCCCCCTCGCTGCAAAATGAGGCCCGATACCCGGCACTGCGAGCAGAGGCATTCAGTGTTGCACATCACACATGAAAGGAGCCTTGATTTCCTTGATGGCACTCCAGAGAAACCCCAAGAACACTGTTTCAAGGCTAGAGGGATCCTGAGGTCACTGTAGCAACACGAAAGAGCTCCGTGGACCACAAATCAACTCGAGATGAGAGGTCAGTCCCTGGCTTCGACTCCAGAGGAATACCACCTTACCACAAGCACCTCAAGAGGAGGCTTCTCTCAGCTCTAGGTATGTGAGAGGGACCCTGAATTTGCGGCCTCAAGTGGAATGGACACCACGATGCCCTGACTCGAAATAAGGCCGGATATGCCTGCAGTGACTTGAATGCAGGCTCGTCTTGCATCTCCCAAGACGAAAGGATGTCTGAATCCCCTGTGGAGACCACAGAGAAAGACCTAGTTCCCCACCTCATCGCGACCGGAGGCCTCACATCCTCTGAAAACTCCAGAGGTACTCGGAGATCAGTGCCTCCAAAGGAGAGGATGCCTGACTCCTCGTGAAACTTGATAGGAGTCCCAGGATTCCTGTGCACGTGGAAAGGGACCCTTGGTCTCCCGCCTCAGCTGAGAGGCGTCCCAATTACCCTGCCAAGCCTCGAGGAGAATCCCGAGTTGTCCGTCGCAACTAGGCAGGAGTCCTGCCGTCGCTGAACAAACACATGGTTGGAAGGGCCATCCCCGTCGTAACTCGAGAATATACCCCAGGTTTCCGCCGCAACTCGAGAAAAACCGTGAGACTTCCCCCTCGCCGCGATATGAGGCCCGATTCCCCTGCACTGCGTGCAGAGCAATTCCGTGTTGCACATCACACATGAAAGGAGCCTTCATTTCCTTGATGGCACTCCAGAGAAACCCCAAGAACACTGTTTCAAGGTTAGAGGGATCCTGAGGTCACTGTAGCAACACGAAAGAGCTCCGTGGACCAACAATCAACTCGAGATGAGAGGTTAGTCCCTGGCTTCAACTCCAGAGGAATACCACCTTACCACAAGCACCTCAAGAGGAGGCTTCTCTCAGCTCTAGGTATGTGAGAGGGACCCTGAGTTTGCGGCCTCAAGTGGAATGGACACCGCGATGCCCTGACTCGAAATAAGGCCGGATATCCCTGCAGTGACTTGAATGCAGGCGCGTCTTGCGTCTCCCAAGACGAAAGGATGTCTGAGTCACCTGTGGAGACCTCAGAGAAAGATCTAGTTCCCCACCTCATCGCGACCGGAGGCCTCACATCCTTTGAAAATTCCAGAGGTACGCGGAGATCAGTGCCTCCAAAGGAGACGATGCCTGACTCCTCGTGAAACTTGATAGGCGTCCCAGGATTCCGGTGGCACATGGAAAGGGACCCTTGGTCTCCCGCCTCAGCTGGAGAGGCGTCCCAATTGCCCTGCCAAGCCTCGAGGAGAATCCCGAGTTGTCCCTCGCAAATAGGCAGGAATCCTGACGTCGCTGAACAAACACGTGGGTGGAAGGGCCATCCCCGTCGTAACTCGAGAATATACCCCAGGTTCCCGCCGCAACTCGAGAAAAACCATGAGACTTCCCCCTCGCCGCGATATGAGGCCCGATTCCCCTGCACTGCGTGCAGAGCAATTCCGTCTTGCACATCACACATGAAAGGAGCCTTGATTTCGTTGATGGCACTCCAGAGAAACCCCAAGAACACTTTTTCAAGGCTAGAGGGGTCCTGAGGTCACTGTAGCCACACGAAAGAGCTCCATGGACCAAAAATCAACTCGAGATGAGAGGTTAGTCCCTGGCTTCGACTCCAGAGGAATACCACCTTACCACAAGCACCTCAAGAGGAGGCTTCTCTCAGCTCTAGGTATGTGAGAGGGACCCTGAGTTTGCGGCCTCAAGTGGAATGGACACCGCGATGCCCTGACGCGAAATAAGGCCGGATATCCCTGCAGTGACTTGAATGTAGGCTCGTCTTGCATCTCCCAAGATGAAAGGATGTCTGAATCCCCTGTGGAGACCACAGAGAAAGACCTAGTTCCCCACGTCATGGCGACCGGAGGCCTCACATCCTTTGAAAACTCCAGAGGTACGCGGAGATCAGTGCCGCCAAAGGAGACGATGCCTGACTCCTCGTGAAACTTGATAGGAGTCCCAGGATTCCTGTGGCACGTGGAAAGGGACCCTTGTTCTCCCGCCTCAGCTGGAGAGGCGTCCCAATTGCCCTGCCAAGCCTCGAGGAGAATCCCGAGTCGTCCCTCGCAACTACGCAGGAGTCCTGACGTCGCTGAACAAACACGTGGGTGTAAGGGCCATCCCCGTAGTAACTCTAGAATATAACCCAGGTTTCCGCCGCAACTCGAGAAAAACCATGAGACTTCCCCCTCGCCGCGAGATGAGGCCCGATTCCCCTGCGCTGCGTGCAGAGCAATTCCGTCTTGCACATCACACATGAAAGGAGCCTTGATTTCCTTGATGGCACTCCAGAGAAACCCCAAGAACACTGTTTCAAGGCTAGAGGGATCCTGAGGTCACTGTAGCAACACGAAAGAGCTCCGTGGACCAAAAATCAACTCGAGATGAGAGGTTAGTCCCTGGCTTCGACTCCAGAGGAATACCACCTCACCACAAGCACCTCAAGAGGAGGCTTCTCTCAGCTCTAGGTATGTGAGAGGGACCCTAAGTTTGCGGCCTCAAGTGGAATGGACACTGCGATGCCCTGACTCGAAATAAAGCCGGATATCCCTGCAGTGACTTGAATGCAGGCTCGTCTTGCATCTCCCAAGACGAAAGGATGTCTGAATCCCCTGTTGAGAACACAGAGAAAGACGTAGTTCCCCACCTCATCGCGACCGGAGGCCTCACATCCTTTGAAAACTCCAGAGGTACGCTGAGATCAGTGCCTCCAAAGGAGACGATGCCTGACTCCTCGTGAAACTTGATAGGAGTCCCAGGATTCCTGTGGCACGTGGAAAGGGACCCTTGGTCTCCCGCCTCAGCTGGAGAGGCGTCCCAATTGCCCTGCCAAGCCTCGAGGAGAATCCAGAGTTGTCCCTCGCAACTAGGCAGGAGTCCTACAGTCGCTGAACAAACACGTGGGTGTAAGGGCCATCCCCGTCGTAACTCGAGAATATACCCCAGGTTCCCGCCGCAACTCGAGAAAAACCATGAGACTTCCCCCTCGCCGCGAGATGAGGCCCGATTCCCCTGCACTGCGTGCAGAGCAATTCCGTGTTGCACATCACACATGAAAGGACCCTTGATTTCCTTGATGGCACTCCAGAGAAACCCCAAGAACACTGTTTCAAGGATAGAGGGATCCTGAGGTCACTGTAGCAACACGAAAGAGCTCCGTGTACCAAGAATCAACTCGAGATGAGAGGTTAGTCCCTGGCTTCGACTCCAGAGGAATACCACCTTACCACAAGCACCTCAAGAGGAGGCTTCTCTCAGCTCTAGGTATGTGAGAGGGACCCTGATTTTGCGGCCTCAAGTGGAATGGACACTGCGATGCCCTGACGCGAAATAAGGCCGGATATCCCGGCAGTGACTTGAATGCAGGCTCGTCTTGCATCTCCCAAGATGAAAGAATATCTGAATCCCCTGTGGAGACCACAGAGAAAGACCTAGTTCCCCACCTCATGGCGACCGGAATCCTCACATCCTTTGAAAACTCCAGAGGTACGCGGAGATCAGTGCCTCCAAAGGAGACGATGCCTGACTCCTCGTGAAACTTGATAGGAGTCCCAGGATTCCTGTGGCACGTGGAAAGGGATCCTTGGTCTCCCGCCTCAGCTGGAGAGCCGTCCCAATTGCCCTGCCAAGCCTCGAGGAGAATCCCGAGTTGTCCCTCGCAACTAGGCAGGAGTCCTGACGCCGCTGAACAAACACGTGTGTGGAAGGGCCATCCCCGTCGTAACTCGAGAATATACCCCAGGTTCCCGCCGCAACTCGAGAAAAACCATGAGACTTCCCCCTCGCCGCGAGATGAGTCCTGATTCCCCTGCACTGCATGCAGAGCAATTCCGTGTTGCACATCACACATGAAAGGAGCCTTGATTTCCTTGGTGGCACTCCAGAGAAACCCCAAGAACACTGTTTCAAGGATAGAGGATCCTAAGGTCACTGAAGCAACAAGAAAGAGCTCCGTGGACCAAGAATCAACTCGAGATGAGAGGTTATTCCCTGGCTTCTACTCCAGAGGAATACCACCTTACCACAAGCACCTCAAGAGGAGGCTTCTCTCAGCTCTAGGTATGTGAGAGGGACCCTGAGTTTGCGGCCTCAAGTGGAATGGACCCCGTGATGCCCTGAATCGAAATAAGGCCGGATATCCCTGCAGTGACTTGAATGCAGGCTCGTCTTGCATTTCCCAAGGCGAAAGGAAGTCTGAATCCCCTGTGGAGACCACAGAGAAAGACCTAGTTCCCCACCTCATCGAGACCGGAGGCCTCATATGCTTGGAAAACTCCAGAGGTACGCGGAGATCAGTGCCTCCAAAGGAGACGATGCCTGACACCTCGTGAACCTTGATAGGAGCCCCAGGATTCCTGTGGCACGTGGAAAGGGCCCCCTGGTCTCCCGCCTCAGCTGGAGAGCCGTCCCAATTGCCCTGCCAAGCCTCGAGGAGAATCCCGAGTTGTCCCTCGCAACTAGGCAGGAGTCCTGACGTCCCTGAACAAACACGTGTGTGGAAGGGCCATCCCCGTCGTAACTCAAGAATATACCCCAGGTTCCCATCGCAACTTGAGAAAAACCATGAGACTTCCCCCTCGCTGCAAAATGAGGCCCGATACCCGGCACTGCGAGCAGAGGCATTCAGTGTTGCACATCACACATGAAAGGAGCCTTGATTTCCTTGATGGCACTCCAGAGAAACCCCAAGAACACTGTTTCAAGGCTAGAGGGATCCTGAGGTCACTGTAGCAACACGAAAGAGCTCCGTGGACCAAAAGTCAACTCGAAATCAGAGGTTAGTCCCTGGCTTCGACTCCAGAGGAATACCACCTTACCACAAGCACCTCAAGAGGAGGCTTCTCTCAGCTCTAGCTACGTGCTGAGTTTGCGGCCTCAAGTGGAATGGACACCGCTATGCCCTGACTCGAAATAAGGCCGGATATCCCTGCAGTGACTTGAATGCAGGCTCGTCTTGCATCTCCCAAGATGAAAGGATGTCTGAATCCCCTGTTGAGACCACAGAAAAAGACCTAGTTCCCCACCTCATCGCGACCGGAGGCCTGACAACCTTTTAAAACTTCAGAGGTACGCGGAGATCAGTGCCTCCAAAGGAGACGATGCCTGACTCCTCGTGAAACTTGATAGGAGTCCCAGGATTCCTGTGGCACGTGGAAAGGGACACTTGGTCTCCCGCCTCAGCTGGAGAGGCGTCCCAATTGCCCTGCCAAGCCTCGAGGAGAATCCCGAGTTGTCCCTCGCAACTAGGCAGGAGTCCTACAGTCGCTGAACAAACACGTGGGTGGAAGGGCCATCCCATTCGTAACGCGAGAATATACCCCAGGTTCCCGCCGCAACTCGAGAAAAACCATGAGACTTCCCCCTCGCCACGAGATGAGGCCCGATTCCCCTGCGCTGCGTGCAGAGCAATTCCGTCTTGCACATCACACATGAAAGGAGCCTTGATTTCCTTGATGGCACTCCAGAGAAACCCCAAGAACACTGTTTCAAGGCTAGAGGGATCCTGAGGTCACTGTAGCAACACGAAAGAGCTCCGTGGACCAAAAATCAACTCGAGATTAGAGGTTAGTCCCTGGCTTCGACTCCAGAGGAATACCACCTCACCACAAGCACCTCAAGAGGAGGCTTCTCTCAGCTCTAGGTATGTGAGAGGGACTCTAAGTTTGCGGCCTCAAGTGGAATGGACACTGCGATGCCCTGACTCGAAATAAAGCCGGATATCCCTGCAGTGACTTGAATGCAGGCTCGTCTTGCATCTCCCAAGACGAAAGGATGTCTGAATCCCCTGTGGAGAACACAGAGAAAGACCTAGTTCCCCACCTCATCGCGACCGGAGGCCTCACATCCTTTGAAAACTCCAGAGGTACGCGGAGATCAGTGCCTCCAAAGGAGACGATGCCTGACTCCTCGTGAAACTTGATAGGAGTCCCAGGATTCCTGTGGCACGTGGAAAGGGACCCTTGGTCTCCCGCCTCAGCTGGAGAGGCGTCCCAATTGCCCTGCCAAGCCTCGAGGAGAATCCCGAGTTGTCCCTATCAACTAGGCAGTAGTCCTGCAGTCGCTGAACAAACACGTGGGTGGAAGGGCCATCCCCGTCGTAAGTCGAGAATATACCCCAGGTTCCCGCCGCAACTCGAGAAAAACCATGAGACTTCCCCCTCGCCGCGAGATGAGGCCCGATTGCCCTGCACTGCGTGCAGAGCAATTCCGTATTGCACATCACACATGAAAGGACCCTTGATTTCCTTGATGGCACTCCAGAGAAATCCCAAGAACACTGTTTCAAGGCTAGAGGGATCCTGAGGTCACTGTAGCAACACGAAAGAGCTCCGTGGACCAAAAATCAACTCGAGATGAGAGGTTAGTCCCTGGCTTCGACTCCAGAGCAATACCACCTTACCACAAGCACCTCAAGAGGAGGCTTCTCTCAGCTCTAGGTATGTGAGAGGGACCCTGAGTTTGCGGCCTCAAGTGGAATGGACACCGCGATGCCCTGACGCGAAATAAGGCCGGATATCCCTGCAGTGACTTGAATGCAGGCTCGTCTTGCATCTCCCAAGACGAAAGGATGTCTGAATCCCCTGTGGAGACCTCAGACAAAGACCTAGATCCGCACCTCATCGCGACCGGAGGCCTCACATCCTTTGAAAACTCCAGAGGTACGCGGAGATCAGTGCCTCCAAAGGAGAGGATGCCTGACTCCTCGTGAAACTTGATAGGAGTCCCAGGATTCCTGTGCACGTGGAAAGGGAACCTTGGTCTCCCGCCTCAGCTGGAGAGGCGTCCCAATTGCCCTGCCAAGCCTCGAGGAGAATCCCGAGTTGTCCGTCGCAACTAGGCAGGAGTCCTGCCGTCGCTGAACAAACACGTGGTTGGAAGGGCCATCCCCGTCGTAACTCGAGAATATAACCCAGGTTCCCACCGCAACTCGAGAAAAACCATGAGACTTCCCCCTCGCCGCGATATGAGGCCCGATTCCCCTGCACTGCGTGCTGAGCAATTCCGTGTTGCACATCACACATGAAAGGAGCCTTGATTTCCTTGATGGCACTCCAGAGAAACCCCAAGAACACTGTTTCAAGGCTAGAGGGATCCTGAGGTCAGTGTAGCAACACGAAAGAGCTCCGTGGACCAACAATCAACTCGAGATGAGAGGTTAGTCCCTGGCTTCGACTCCAGAGGAATACCACCTTACCACAAGCACCTCAAGAGGAGGCTTCTCTCAGCTCTAGCTACGTGCTGAGTTTGCGGCCTCAAGTGGAATGGACACCGCTATGCCCTGACTCGAAATAAGGCCGGATATCCCTGCAGTGACTTGAATGCAGGCTCGTCTTGCATCTCCCAAGACGAAAGGATGTCTGAATCCCCTGTTGAGACCACAGAAAAAGACCTAGTTCCCCACCTCATTGCGACCGGAGGCCTCACAACCTTTTAAAACTCCAGAGGTACGCGGAGATCAGTGCCTCCAAAGGAGACGATGCCTGACTCCTCGTGAAACTTGATAGGAGTCCCAGGATTGCCGTGGCACGTGGAAAGGGACCCTTGTTCTCCCGCCTCAGCTGGAGAGGCGTCCCAATTGCCCTGCCAAGCCTCGAGGAGAATCCCGAGTCGTCCCTCGCAACTAGGCAGGAGTCCTGACGTCGCTGAACAAACACGTGGGTGTAAGGGCCATCCCCGTCGTAACTCGAGAATATACCCCAGGTTCCCGCCGCAACTCGAGAAAAACCATGAGACTTCCCCCTCGCCGCGAGATGAGGCCCGATTCCCCTGCACTGCGTGCAGAGCAATTCCGTGTTGCACATCACACATGAAAGGACCCTTGATTTCCTTGATGGCACTCCAGAGAAATCCCAAGAACACTGTTTGAAGGCTAGAGGGATCCTGAGGTCACTGTAGCAACACGAAAGAGCTCCGTGGACCAAAAATGAACTCGAGATGAGAGGTTAGTCCCTGGCTTCGACTCCAGAGGAATACCACCTTACCACAAGCACCTCAAGAGGAGGCTTCTCTCAGCTCTAGGTATGTGAGAGGGATCCTGAGTTTGCGGCCTCAAGTGGAATGGACACCGCGATGCCCTGACGCGAAATAAGGCCGGATATCCCTGCAGTGACTTGAATGCAGGCTCGTCTTGCATCTCCCAAGACGAAAGGATGTCTGAATCCCCTGTGGAGACCTCAGAGAAAGACCTAGATCCGCACCTCATCGCGACCGGAGGCCTCACATCCTTTGAAAACTCCAGAGGTACGCGGAGATCAGTGCCTCCAAAGGAGACGATGCCTGACTCCTCGTGAAACTTGATAGGAGTCCCAGGATTCCTGTGGCACGTGGAAAGGGATCCTTGGTCTCCCGCCTCAGCTGGAGAGCCGTCCCAATTGCCCTGCCAAGCCTCGAGGAGAATCCCGAGTTGTCCCTCGCAACTAGGCAGGAGTCCTGACGCCGCTGAACAAACACGTGTGTGGAAGGGCCATCCCCGTCGTAACTCGAGAATATACCCCAGGTTCCCGCCGCAACTCGAGAAAAACCATGAGACTTCCCCCTCGCCGCGAGATGAGTCCTGATTCCCCTGCACTGCATGCAGAGCAATTCCGTGTTGCACATCACACATGAAAGGAGCCTTGATTTCCTTGGTGGCACTCCAGAGAAACCCCAAGAACACTGTTTCAAGGATAGAGGATCCTAAGGTCACTGAAGCAACAAGAAAGAGCTCCGTGGACCAAGAATCAACTCGAGATGAGAGGTTATTCCCTGGCTTCTACTCCAGAGGAATACCACCTTACCACAAGCACCTCAAGAGGAGGCTTCTCTCAGCTCTAGGTATGTGAGAGGGACCCTGAGTTTGCGGCCTCAAGTGGAATGGACCCCGTGATGCCCTGAATCGAAATAAGGCCGGATATCCCTGCAGTGACTTGAATGCAGGCTCGTCTTGCATTTCCCAAGGCGAAAGGAAGTCTGAATCCCCTGTGGAGACCACAGAGAAAGACCTAGTTCCCCACCTCATCGAGACCGGAGGCCTCATATGCTTGGAAAACTCCAGAGGTACGCGGAGATCAGTGCCTCCAAAGGAGACGATGCCTGACACCTCGTGAACCTTGATAGGAGCCCCAGGATTCCTGTGGCACGTGGAAAGGGACCCCTGGTCTCCCGCCTCAGCTGGAGAGCCGTCCCAATTGCCCTGCCAAGCCTCGAGGAGAATCCCGAGTTGTCCCTCGCAACTAGGCAGGAGTCCTGACGTCCCTGAACAAACACGTGTGTGGAAGGGCCATCCCCGTCGTAACTCAAGAATATACCCCAGGTTCCCATCGCAACTTGAGAAAAACCATGAGACTTCCCCCTCGCTGCAAAATGAGGCCCGATACCCGGCACTGCGAGCAGAGGCATTCAGTGTTGCACATCACACATGAAAGGAGCCTTGATTTCCTTGATGGCACTCCAGAGAAACCCCAAGAACACTGTTTCAAGGCTAGAGGGATCCTGAGGTCACTGTAGCAACACGAAAGAGCTCCGTGGACCAAAAGTCAACTCGAAATCAGAGGTTAGTCCCTGGCTTCGACTCCAGAGGAATACCACCTTACCACAAGCACCTCAAGAGGAGGCTTCTCTCAGCTCTAGCTACGTGCTGAGTTTGCGGCCTCAAGTGGAATGGACACCGCTATGCCCTGACTCGAAATAAGGCCGGATATCCCTGCAGTGACTTGAATGCAGGCTCGTCTTGCATCTCCCAAGATGAAAGGATGTCTGAATCCCCTGTTGAGACCACAGAAAAAGACCTAGTTCCCCACCTCATCGCGACCGGAGGCCTGACAACCTTTTAAAACTTCAGAGGTACGCGGAGATCAGTGCCGCCAAAGGAGACGATGCCTGACTCCTCGTGAAACTTGATAGGAGTCCCAGGATTCCTGTGGCACGTGGAAAGGGACCCTTGTTCTCCCGCCTCAGCTGGAGAGGCGTCCCAATTGCCCTGCCAAGCCTCGAGGAGAATCCCGAGTCGTCCCTCGCAACTAGGCAGGAGTCCTGACGTCGCTGAACAAACACGTGGGTGTAAGGGCCATCCCCGTAGTAACTCTAGAATATAACCCAGGTTTCCGCCGCAACTCGAGAAAAACCATGAGACTTCCCCCTCGCCGCGAGACGAGGCCCGATTCCCCTGCGCTGCGTGCAGAGCAATTCCGTCTTGCACATCACACATGAAAGGAGCCTTGATTTCCTTGATGGCACTCCAGAGAAACCCCAAGAACACTGTTTCAAGGCTAGAGGGATCCTGAGGTCACTGTAGCAACACGAAAGAGCTCCGTGGACCAAAAATCAACTCGAGATGAGAGGTTAGTCCCTGGCTTCGACTCCAGAGGAATACCACCTCACCACAAGCACCTCAAGAGGAGGCTTCTCTCAGCTCTAGGTATGTGAGAGGGACCCTAAGTTTGCGGCCTCAAGTGGAATGGACACTGCGATGCCCTGACTCGAAATAAAGCCGGATATCCCTGCAGTGACTTGAATGCAGGCTCGTCTTGCATCTCCCAAGACGAAAGGATGTCTGAATCCCCTGTGGAGAACACAGAGAAAGACGTAGTTCCCCACCTCATCGCGACCGGAGGCCTCACATCCTTTGAAAACTCCAGAGGTACGCTGAGATCAGTGCCTCCAAAGGAGACGATGCCTGACTCCTCGTGAAACTTGATAGGAGTCCCAGGATTCCTGTGGCACGTGGAAAGGGACCCTTGGTCTCCCGCCTCAGCTGGAGAGGCGTCCCAATTGCCCTGCCAAGCCTCGAGGAGAATCCCGAGTTGTCCCTCGCAACTAGGCAGGAGTCCTGACGTCGCTGAACAAACACGTGGGTGGAAGGGCCATCCCCGTCGTAACTCGAGAATATACCCCAGGTTCCCACAGCAACTCGAGAAAAACCATGAGACTTCCCCCTCACCGCAAAATGAGGCCCGATACCCTGCACTGCGTGCAGAGCAATTCCCTGTTGCACATCACACATGAAAGGAGCCTTGATTTCCTTGATGGCACTCCAGAGAAACCCCAAGAACACTGTTTCAAGGATAGAGGGATCCTGAGGTCACTGTAGCAACACGAAAGAGCTCCGTGTACCAAGAATCAACTCGAGATGAGAGGTTAGTCCCTGGCTTCGACTCCAGAGGAATACCACCTTACCACAAGCACCTCAAGAGGAGGCTTCTCTCAGCTCTAGGTATGTGAGAGGGACCCTGATTTTGCGGCCTCAAGTGGAATGGACACTGCGATGCCCTGACGCGAAATAAGGCCGGATATCCCGGCAGTGACTTGAATGCAGGCTCGTCTTGCATCTCCCAAGATGAAAGAATATCTGAATCCCCTGTGGAGACCACAGAGAAAGACCTAGTTCCCCACCTCATGGCGACCGGAATCCTCACATCCTTTGAAAACTCCAGAGGTACGCGGAGATCAGTGCCTCCAAAGGAGACGATGCCTGACTCCTCGTGAAACTTGATAGGAGTCCCAGGATTCCTGTGGCACGTGGAAAGGGATCCTTGGTCTCCCGCCTCAGCTGGAGAGCCGTCCCAATTGCCCTGCCAAGCCTCGAGGAGAATCCCGAGTTGTCCCTCGCAACTAGGCAGGAGTCCTGACGCCGCTGAACAAACACGTGTGTGGAAGGGCCATCCCCGTCGTAACTCGAGAATATACCCCAGGTTCCCGCCGCAACTCGAGAAAAACCATGAGACTTCCCCCTCGCCGCGAGATGAGTCCTGATTCCCCTGCACTGCATGCAGAGCAATTCCGTGTTGCACATCACACATGAAAGGAGCCTTGATTTCCTTGGTGGCACTCCAGAGAAACCCCAAGAACACTGTTTCAAGGATAGAGGATCCTAAGGTCACTGAAGCAACAAGAAAGAGCTCCGTGGACCAAGAATCAACTCGAGATGAGAGGTTATTCCCTGGCTTCTACTCCAGAGGAATACCACCTTACCACAAGCACCTCAAGAGGAGGCTTCTCTCAGCTCTAGGTATGTGAGAGGGACCCTGAGTTTGCGGCCTCAAGTGGAATGGACCCCGTGATGCCCTGAATCGAAATAAGGCCAGATATCCCTGCAGTGACTTGAATGCAGGCTCGTCTTGCATTTCCCAAGGCGAAAGGAAGTCTGAATCCCCTGTGGAGACCACAGAGAAAGACCTAGTTCCCCACCTCATCGAGACCGGAGGCCTCATATGCTTGGAAAACTCCAGAGGTACGCGGAGATCAGTGCCTCCAAAGGAGACGATGCCTGACACCTCGTGAACCTTGATAGGAGCCCCAGGATTCCTGTGGCACGTGGAAAGGGACCCCTGGTCTCCCGCCTCAGCTGGAGAGCCGTCCCAATTGCCCTGCCAAGCCTCGAGGAGAATCCCGAGTTGTCCCTCGCAACTAGGCAGGAGTCCTGACGTCCCTGAACAAACACGTGTGTGGAAGGGCCATCCCCGTCGTAACTCAAGAATATACCCCAGGTTCCCATCGCAACTTGAGAAAAACCATGAGACTTCCCCCTCGCTGCAAAATGAGGCCCGATACCCGGCACTGCGAGCAGAGGCATTCAGTGTTGCACATCACACATGAAAGGAGCCTTGATTTCCTTGATGGCACTCCAGAGAAACCCCAAGAACACTGTTTCAAGGCTAGAGGGATCCTGAGGTCACTGTAGCAACACGAAAGAGCTCCGTGGACCACAAATCAACTCGAGATGAGAGGTCAGTCCCTGGCTTCGACTCCAGAGGAATACCACCTTACCACAAGCACCTCAAGAGGAGGCTTCTCTCAGCTCTAGGTATGTGAGAGGGACCCTGAATTTGCGGCCTCAAGTGGAATGGACACCACGATGCCCTGACTCGAAATAAGGCCGGATATGCCTGCAGTGACTTGAATGCAGGCTCGTCTTGCATCTCCCAAGACGAAAGGATGTCTGAATCCCCTGTGGAGACCACAGAGAAAGACCTAGTTCCCCACCTCATCGCGACCGGAGGCCTCACATCCTCTGAAAACTCCAGAGGTACTCGGAGATCAGTGCCTCCAAAGGAGAGGATGCCTGACTCCTCGTGAAACTTGATAGGAGTCCCAGGATTCCTGTGCACGTGGAAAGGGACCCTTGGTCTCCCGCCTCAGCTGAGAGGCGTCCCAATTACCCTGCCAAGCCTCGAGGAGAATCCCGAGTTGTCCGTCGCAACTAGGCAGGAGTCCTGCCGTCGCTGAACAAACACATGGTTGGAAGGGCCATCCCCGTCGTAACTCGAGAATATACCCCAGGTTTCCGCCGCAACTCGAGAAAAACCGTGAGACTTCCCCCTCGCCGCGATATGAGGCCCGATTCCCCTGCACTGCGTGCAGAGCAATTCCGTGTTGCACATCACACATGAAAGGAGCCTTCATTTCCTTGATGGCACTCCAGAGAAACCCCAAGAACACTGTTTCAAGGTTAGAGGGATCCTGAGGTCACTGTAGCAACACGAAAGAGCTCCGTGGACCAACAATCAACTCGAGATGAGAGGTTAGTCCCTGGCTTCAACTCCAGAGGAATACCACCTTACCACAAGCACCTCAAGAGGAGGCTTCTCTCAGCTCTAGGTATGTGAGAGGGACCCTGAGTTTGCGGCCTCAAGTGGAATGGACACCGCGATGCCCTGACTCGAAATAAGGCCGGATATCCCTGCAGTGACTTGAATGCAGGCGCGTCTTGCGTCTCCCAAGACGAAAGGATGTCTGAGTCACCTGTGGAGACCTCAGAGAAAGATCTAGTTCCCCACCTCATCGCGACCGGAGGCCTCACATCCTTTGAAAATTCCAGAGGTACGCGGAGATCAGTGCCTCCAAAGGAGACGATGCCTGACTCCTCGTGAAACTTGATAGGCGTCCCAGGATTCCGGTGGCACATGGAAAGGGACCCTTGGTCTCCCGCCTCAGCTGGAGAGGCGTCCCAATTGCCCTGCCAAGCCTCGAGGAGAATCCCGAGTTGTCCCTCGCAAATAGGCAGGAATCCTGACGTCGCTGAACAAACACGTGGGTGGAAGGGCCATCCCCGTCGTAACTCGAGAATATACCCCAGGTTCCCGCCGCAACTCGAGAAAAACCATGAGACTTCCCCCTCGCCGCGATATGAGGCCCGATTCCCCTGCACTGCGTGCAGAGCAATTCCGTCTTGCACATCACACATGAAAGGAGCCTTGATTTCGTTGATGGCACTCCAGAGAAACCCCAAGAACACTTTTTCAAGGCTAGAGGGGTCCTGAGGTCACTGTAGCCACACGAAAGAGCTCCATGGACCAAAAATCAACTCGAGATGAGAGGTTAGTCCCTGGCTTCGACTCCAGAGGAATACCACCTTACCACAAGCACCTCAAGAGGAGGCTTCTCTCAGCTCTAGGTATGTGAGAGGGACCCTGAGTTTGCGGCCTCAAGTGGAATGGACACCGCGATGCCCTGACGCGAAATAAGGCCGGATATCCCTGCAGTGACTTGAATGTAGGCTCGTCTTGCATCTCCCAAGATGAAAGGATGTCTGAATCCCCTGTGGAGACCACAGAGAAAGACCTAGTTCCCCACGTCATGGCGACCGGAGGCCTCACATCCTTTGAAAACTCCAGAGGTACGCGGAGATCAGTGCCGCCAAAGGAGACGATGCCTGACTCCTCGTGAAACTTGATAGGAGTCCCAGGATTCCTGTGGCACGTGGAAAGGGACCCTTGTTCTCCCGCCTCAGCTGGAGAGGCGTCCCAATTGCCCTGCCAAGCCTCGAGGAGAATCCCGAGTCGTCCCTCGCAACTAGGCAGGAGTCCTGACGTCGCTGAACAAACACGTGGGTGGAAGGGCCATCCCCGTAGTAACTCTAGAATATAACCCAGGTTTCCGCCGCAACTCGAGAAAAACCATGAGACTTCCCCCTCGCCGCGAGATGAGGCCCGATTCCCCTGCGCTGCGTGCAGAGCAATTCCGTCTTGCACATCACACATGAAAGGAGCCTTGATTTCCTTGATGGCACTCCAGAGAAACCCCAAGAACACTGTTTCAAGGCTAGAGGGATCCTGAGGTCACTGTAGCAACACGAAAGAGCTCCGTGGACCAAAAATCAACTCGAGATGAGAGGTTAGTCCCTGGCTTCGACTCCAGAGGAATACCACCTCACCACAAGCACCTCAAGAGGAGGCTTCTCTCAGCTCTAGGTATGTGAGAGGGACCCTAAGTTTGCGGCCTCAAGTGGAATGGACACTGCGATGCCCTGACTCGAAATAAAGCCGGATATCCCTGCAGTGACTTGAATGCAGGCTCGTCTTGCATCTCCCAAGACGAAAGGATGTCTGAATCCCCTGTTGAGAACACAGAGAAAGACGTAGTTCCCCACCTCATCGCGACCGGAGGCCTCACATCCTTTGAAAACTCCAGAGGTACGCTGAGATCAGTGCCTCCAAAGGAGACGATGCCTGACTCCTCGTGAAACTTGATAGGAGTCCCAGGATTCCTGTGGCACGTGGAAAGGGACCCTTGGTCTCCCGCCTCAGCTGGAGAGGCGTCCCAATTGCCCTGCCAAGCCTCGAGGAGAATCCAGAGTTGTCCCTCGCAACTAGGCAGGAGTCCTACAGTCGCTGAACAAACACGTGGGTGTAAGGGCCATCCCCGTCGTAACTCGAGAATATACCCCAGGTTCCCGCCGCAACTCGAGAAAAACCATGAGACTTCCCCCTCGCCGCGAGATGAGGCCCGATTCCCCTGCACTGCGTGCAGAGCAATTCCGTGTTGCACATCACACATGAAAGGACCCTTGATTTCCTTGATGGCACTCCAGAGAAACCCCAAGAACACTGTTTCAAGGATAGAGGGATCCTGAGGTCACTGTAGCAACACGAAAGAGCTCCGTGTACCAAGAATCAACTCGAGATGAGAGGTTAGTCCCTGGCTTCGACTCCAGAGGAATACCACCTTACCACAAGCACCTCAAGAGGAGGCTTCTCTCAGCTCTAGGTATGTGAGAGGGACCCTGATTTTGCGGCCTCAAGTGGAATGGACACTGCGATGCCCTGACGCGAAATAAGGCCGGATATCCCGGCAGTGACTTGAATGCAGGCTCGTCTTGCATCTCCCAAGATGAAAGAATATCTGAATCCCCTGTGGAGACCACAGAGAAAGACCTAGTTCCCCACCTCATGGCGACCGGAATCCTCACATCCTTTGAAAACTCCAGAGGTACGCGGAGATCAGTGCCTCCAAAGGAGACGATGCCTGACTCCTCGTGAAACTTGATAGGAGTCCCAGGATTCCTGTGGCACGTGGAAAGGGATCCTTGGTCTCCCGCCTCAGCTGGAGAGCCGTCCCAATTGCCCTGCCAAGCCTCGAGGAGAATCCCGAGTTGTCCCTCGCAACTAGGCAGGAGTCCTGACGCCGCTGAACAAACACGTGTGTGGAAGGGCCATCCCCGTCGTAACTCGAGAATATACCCCAGGTTCCCGCCGCAACTCGAGAAAAACCATGAGACTTCCCCCTCGCCGCGAGATGAGTCCTGATTCCCCTGCACTGCATGCAGAGCAATTCCGTGTTGCACATCACACATGAAAGGAGCCTTGATTTCCTTGGTGGCACTCCAGAGAAACCCCAAGAACACTGTTTCAAGGATAGAGGATCCTAAGGTCACTGAAGCAACAAGAAAGAGCTCCGTGGACCAAGAATCAACTCGAGATGAGAGGTTATTCCCTGGCTTCTACTCCAGAGGAATACCACCTTACCACAAGCACCTCAAGAGGAGGCTTCTCTCAGCTCTAGGTATGTGAGAGGGACCCTGAGTTTGCGGCCTCAAGTGGAATGGACCCCGTGATGCCCTGAATCGAAATAAGGCCGGATATCCCTGCAGTGACTTGAATGCAGGCTCGTCTTGCATTTCCCAAGGCGACAGGAAGTCTGAATCCCCTGTGGAGACCACAGAGAAAGACCTAGTTCCCCACCTCATCGAGACCGGAGGCCTCATATGCTTGGAAAACTCCAGAGGTACGCGGAGATCAGTGCCTCCAAAGGAGACGATGCCTGACACCTCGTGAACCTTGATAGGAGCCCCAGGATTCCTGTGGCACGTGGAAAGGGACCCCTGGTCTCCCGCCTCAGCTGGAGAGCCGTCCCAATTGCCCTGCCAAGCCTCGAGGAGAATCCCGAGTTGTCCCTCGCAACTAGGCAGGAGTCCTGACGTCCCTGAACAAACACGTGTGTGGAAGGGCCATCCCCGTCGTAACTCAAGAATATACCCCAGGTTCCCATCGCAACTTGAGAAAAACCATGAGACTTCCCCCTCGCTGCAAAATGAGGCCCGATACCCGGCACTGCGAGCAGAGGCATTCAGTGTTGCACATCACACATGAAAGGAGCCTTGATTTCCTTGATGGCACTCCAGAGAAACCCCAAGAACACTGTTTCAAGGCTAGAGGGATCCTGAGGTCACTGTAGCAACACGAAAGAGCTCCGTGGACCAAAAGTCAACTCGAAATCAGAGGTTAGTCCCTGGCTTCGACTCCAGAGGAATACCACCTTACCACAAGCACCTCAAGAGGAGGCTTCTCTCAGCTCTAGCTACGTGCTGAGTTTGCGGCCTCAAGTGGAATGGACACCGCTATGCCCTGACTCGAAATAAGGCCGGATATCCCTGCAGTGACTTGAATGCAGGCTCGTCTTGCATCTCCCAAGATGAAAGGATGTCTGAATCCCCTGTTGAGACCACAGAAAAAGACCTAGTTCCCCACCTCATCGCGACCGGAGGCCTGACAACCTTTTAAAACTTCAGAGGTACGCGGAGATCAGTGCCTCCAAAGGAGACGATGCCTGACTCCTCGTGAAACTTGATAGGAGTCCCAGGATTCCTGTGGCACGTGGAAAGGGACACTTGGTCTCCCGCCTCAGCTGGAGAGGCGTCCCAATTGCCCTGCCAAGCCTCGAGGAGAATCCCGAGTTGTCCCTCGCAACTAGGCAGGAGTCCTACAGTCGCTGAACAAACACGTGGGTGGAAGGGCCATCCCATTCGTAACGCGAGAATATACCCCAGGTTCCCGCCGCAACTCGAGAAAAACCATGAGACTTCCCCCTCGCCACGAGATGAGGCCCGATTCCCCTGCGCTGCGTGCAGAGCAATTCCGTCTTGCACATCACACATGAAAGGAGCCTTGATTTCCTTGATGGCACTCCAGAGAAACCCCAAGAACACTGTTTCAAGGCTAGAGGGATCCTGAGGTCACTGTAGCAACACGAAAGAGCTCCGTGGACCAAAAATCAACTCGAGATTAGAGGTTAGTCCCTGGCTTCGACTCCAGAGGAATACCACCTCACCACAAGCACCTCAAGAGGAGGCTTCTCTCAGCTCTAGGTATGTGAGAGGGACTCTAAGTTTGCGGCCTCAAGTGGAATGGACACTGCGATGCCCTGACTCGAAATAAAGCCGGATATCCCTGCAGTGACTTGAATGCAGGCTCGTCTTGCATCTCCCAAGACGAAAGGATGTCTGAATCCCCTGTGGAGAACACAGAGAAAGACCTAGTTCCCCACCTCATCGCGACCGGAGGCCTCACATCCTTTGAAAACTCCAGAGGTACGCGGAGATCAGTGCCTCCAAAGGAGACGATGCCTGACTCCTCGTGAAACTTGATAGGAGTCCCAGGATTCCTGTGGCACGTGGAAAGGGACCCTTGGTCTCCCGCCTCAGCTGGAGAGGCGTCCCAATTGCCCTGCCAAGCCTCGAGGAGAATCCCGAGTTGTCCCTATCAACTAGGCAGTAGTCCTGCAGTCGCTGAACAAACACGTGGGTGGAAGGGCCATCCCCGTCGTAAGTCGAGAATATACCCCAGGTTCCCGCCGCAACTCGAGAAAAACCATGAGACTTCCCCCTCGCCGCGAGATGAGGCCCGATTGCCCTGCACTGCGTGCAGAGCAATTCCGTATTGCACATCACACATGAAAGGACCCTTGATTTCCTTGATGGCACTCCAGAGAAATCCCAAGAACACTGTTTCAAGGCTAGAGGGATCCTGAGGTCACTGTAGCAACACGAAAGAGCTCCGTGGACCAAAAATCAACTCGAGATGAGAGGTTAGTCCCTGGCTTCGACTCCAGAGCAATACCACCTTACCACAAGCACCTCAAGAGGAGGCTTCTCTCAGCTCTAGGTATGTGAGAGGGACCCTGAGTTTGCGGCCTCAAGTGGAATGGACACCGCGATGCCCTGACGCGAAATAAGGCCGGATATCCCTGCAGTGACTTGAATGCAGGCTCGTCTTGCATCTCCCAAGACGAAAGGATGTCTGAATCCCCTGTGGAGACCTCAGACAAAGACCTAGATCCGCACCTCATCGCGACCGGAGGCCTCACATCCTTTGAAAACTCCAGAGGTACGCGGAGATCAGTGCCTCCAAAGGAGAGGATGCCTGACTCCTCGTGAAACTTGATAGGAGTCCCAGGATTCCTGTGCACGTGGAAAGGGAACCTTGGTCTCCCGCCTCAGCTGGAGAGGCGTCCCAATTGCCCTGCCAAGCCTCGAGGAGAATCCCGAGTTGTCCGTCGCAACTAGGCAGGAGTCCTGCCGTCGCTGAACAAACACGTGGTTGGAAGGGCCATCCCCGTCGTAACTCGAGAATATAACCCAGGTTCCCACCGCAACTCGAGAAAAACCATGAGACTTCCCCCTCGCCGCGATATGAGGCCCGATTCCCCTGCACTGCGTGCTGAGCAATTCCGTGTTGCACATCACACATGAAAGGAGCCTTGATTTCCTTGATGGCACTCCAGAGAAACCCCAAGAACACTGTTTCAAGGCTAGAGGGATCCTGAGGTCAGTGTAGCAACACGAAAGAGCTCCGTGGACCAACAATCAACTCGAGATGAGAGGTTAGTCCCTGGCTTCGACTCCAGAGGAATACCACCTTACCACAAGCACCTCAAGAGGAGGCTTCTCTCAGCTCTAGCTACGTGCTGAGTTTGCGGCCTCAAGTGGAATGGACACCGCTATGCCCTGACTCGAAATAAGGCCGGATATCCCTGCAGTGACTTGAATGCAGGCTCGTCTTGCATCTCCCAAGACGAAAGGATGTCTGAATCCCCTGTTGAGACCACAGAAAAAGACCTAGTTCCCCACCTCATTGCGACCGGAGGCCTCACAACCTTTTAAAACTCCAGAGGTACGCGGAGATCAGTGCCTCCAAAGGAGACGATGCCTGACTCCTCGTGAAACTTGATAGGAGTCCCAGGATTGCCGTGGCACGTGGAAAGGGACCCTTGTTCTCCCGCCTCAGCTGGAGAGGCGTCCCAATTGCCCTGCCAAGCCTCGAGGAGAATCCCGAGTCGTCCCTCGCAACTAGGCAGGAGTCCTGACGTCGCTGAACAAACACGTGGGTGTAAGGGCCATCCCCGTAGTAACTCTAGAATATAACCCAGGTTTCCGCCGCAACTCGAGAAAAACCATGAGACTTCCCCCTCGCCGCGAGATGAGGCCCGATTCCCCTGCGCTGCGTGCAGAGCAATTCCGTCTTGCACATCACACATGAAAGGAGCCTTGATTTCCTTGATGGCACTCCAGAGAAACCCCAAGAACACTGTTTCAAGGCTAGAGGGATCCTGAGGTCACTGTAGCAACACGAAAGAGCTCCGTGGACCAAAAATCAACTCGAGATGAGAGGTTAGTCCCTGGCTTCGACTCCAGAGGAATACCACCTCACCACAAGCACCTCAAGAGGAGGCTTCTCTCAGCTCTAGGTATGTGAGAGGGACCCTAAGTTTGCGGCCTCAAGTGGAATGGACACTGCGATGCCCTGACTCGAAATAAAGCCGGATATCCCTGCAGTGACTTGAATGCAGGCTCGTCTTGCATCTCCCAAGACGAAAGGATGTCTGAATCCCCTGTGGAGAACACAGAGAAAGACGTAGTTCCCCACCTCATCGCGACCGGAGGCCTCACATCCTTTGAAAACTCCAGAGGTACGCTGAGATCAGTGCCTCCAAAGGAGACGATGCCTGACTCCTCGTGAAACTTGATAGGAGTCCCAGGATTCCTGTGGCACGTGGAAAGGGACCCTTGGTCTCCCGCCTCAGCTGGAGAGGCGTCCCAATTGCCCTGCCAAGCCTCGAGGAGAATCCCGAGTTGTCCCTCGCAACTAGGCAGGAGTCCTACAGTCGCTGAACAAACACGTGGGTGTAAGGGCCATCCCCGTCGTAACTCGAGAATATACCCCAGGTTCCCGCCGCAACTCGAGAAAAACCATGAGACTTCCCCCTCGCCGCGAGATGAGGCCCGATTCCCCTGCACTGCGTGCAGAGCAATTCCGTGTTGCACATCACACATGAAAGGACCCTTGATTTCCTTGATGGCACTCCAGAGAAATCCCAAGAACACTGTTTGAAGGCTAGAGGGATCCTGAGGTCACTGTAGCAACACGAAAGAGCTCCGTGGACCAAAAATGAACTCGAGATGAGAGGTTAGTCCCTGGCTTCGACTCCAGAGGAATACCACCTTACCACAAGCACCTCAAGAGGAGGCTTCTCTCAGCTCTAGGTATGTGAGAGGGATCCTGAGTTTGCGGCCTCAAGTGGAATGGACACCGCGATGCCCTGACGCGAAATAAGGCCGGATATCCCTGCAGTGACTTGAATGCAGGCTCGTCTTGCATCTCCCAAGACGAAAGGATGTCTGAATCCCCTGTGGAGACCTCAGAGAAAGACCTAGATCCGCACCTCATCGCGACCGGAGGCCTCACATCCTTTGAAAACTCCAGAGGTACGCGGAGATCAGTGCCTCCAAAGGAGACGATGCCTGACTCCTCGTGAAACTTGATAGGAGTCCCAGGATTCCTGTGCACGTTGAAAGGGACCCTTGGTCTCCCGCCTCAGCTGGAGAGGCGTCCCAATTGCCCTGCCAAGCCTCGAGGAGAATCCCGAGTTGTCCGTCGCAACTAGGCAGGAGTCCTGCCGTCGCTGAACAAACACGTGGTTGGATGGGCCATCCCCGTCGTAACTCGAGAATATAACCCAGGTTTCCACCGCAACTCGAGAAAAACCATGAGACTTCCCCCTCGCCGCGAGATGAGGCCCGATTCCCCTGCACTGCGTGCAGAGCAATTCCGTGTTGCACATCACACATGAAAGGAGCCTTGATTTCCTTGATGGCACTCCAGAGAAACCCCAAGAACACTGTTTCAAGGATAGAGGGATCCTGAGGTCACTGTAGCAACACGAAAGAGCTCCGTGGACCAACAATCAACTCGAGATGAGAGGTTAGTCCCTGGCTTCGACTCCAGAGGAATACCACCTTACCACAAGAACCTCAAGAGGAGGCTTCTCTCAGCTCTAGCTACGTGCTGAGTTTGCGGCCTCAAGTGGAATGGACACCGCTATGCCCTGACTCGAAATAAGGCCGGATATCCCTGCAGTGACTTGAATGCAGGCTCGTCTTGCATCTCCCAAGATGAAAGGATGTCTGAATCCCCTGTTGAGACCACAGAAAAAGACCTAGTTCCCCACCTCATCGCGACCGGAGGCCTCACAACCTTTTAAAACTCCAGAGGTACGCGGAGATCAGTGCCTCCAAAGGAGACGATGCCTGACTCCTCGTGAAACTTGATAGGAGTCCCAGGATTCCTGTGGCACGTGGAAAGGGACACTTGGTCTCCCGCCTCAGCTGGAGAGGCGTCCCAATTGCCCTGCCAAGCCTCGAGGAGAATCCCGAGTTGTCCCTCACAACTAGGAAGTAGTCCTGACGTCGCTGAACAAACAAGTGGGTGGAAGGGCCATCCCCGTCGTAACTTCAGAATATACCCCAGGTTCCCGCCGCAACTCGAGAAAAACCATGAGACTTCCCCCTCGCCACGAGATGAGGCCCGATTCCCCTGCGCTGCGTGCAGAGCAATTCCGTCTTGCACATCACACATGAAAGGAGCCTTGATTTCCTTGATGGCACTCCAGAGAAACCCCAAGAACACTGTTTCAAGGCTAGAGGGATCCTGAGGTCACTGTAGCAACACGAAAGAGCTCCGTGGACCAAAAATCAACTCGAGATGAGAGGTTAGTCCCTGGCTTCGACTCCAGAGGAATACCACCTCACCACAAGCACCTCAAGAGGAGGCTTCTCTCAGCTCTAGGTATGTGAGAGGGACCCTAAGTTTGCGGCCTCAAGTGGAATGGAGACCGCGATGCCCTGACTCGAAATAAAGCCGGATATCCCTGCAGTGACTTGAATGCAGGCTCGTCTTGCATCTCCCAAGACGAAAGGATGTCTGAATCCCCTGTGGAGAACACAGAGAAAGACCTAGTTCCCCACCTCATCGCGACCGGAGGCCTCACATCCTTTGAAAACTCCAGAGGTACGCGGAGATCAGTGCCTCCAAAGGAGACGATGCCTGACTCCTCGTGAAACTTGATAGGAGTCCCAGGATTCCTGTGGCACGTGGAAAGGGACCCTTGGTCTCCCGCCTCAGCTGGAGAGGCGTCCCAATTGCCCTGCCAAGCCTCGAGGAGAATCCCGAGTTGTCCCTATCAACTAGGCAGTAGTCCTGCAGTCGCTGAACAAACACGTGGGTGGAAGGGCCATCCCCGTCGTAACTCGAGAATATACCCCAGGTTCCCGCCGCAACTCGAGAAAAACCATGAGACTTCCCCCTCGCCGCGAGATGAGGCCCGATTGCCCTGCACTGCGTGCAGAGCAATTCCGTATTGCACATCACACATGAAAGGACCCTTGATTTCCTTGATGGCACTCCAGAGAAATCCCAAGAACACTGTTTCAAGGCTAGAGGGATCCTGAGGTCACTGTAGCAACACGAAAGAGCTCCGTGGACCAAAAATCAACTCGAGATGAGAGGTTAGTCCCTGGCTTCGACTCCAGAGCAATACCACCTTACCACAAGCACCTCAAGAGGAGGCTTCTCTCAGCTCTAGGTATGTGAGAGGGACCCTGAGTTTGCGGCCTCAAGTGGAATGGACACCGCGATGCCCTGACGCGAAATAAGGCCGGATATCCCTGCAGTGACTTGAATGCAGGCTCGTCTTGCATCTCCCAAGACGAAAGGATGTCTGAATCCCCTGTGGAGACCTCAGACAAAGACCTAGATCCGCACCTCATCGCGACCGGAGGCCTCACATCCTTTGAAAACTCCAGAGGTACGCGGAGATCAGTGCCTCCAAAGGAGAGGATGCCTGACTCCTCGTGAAACTTGATAGGAGTCCCAGGATTCCTGTGCACGTGGAAAGGGAACCTTGGTCTCCCGCCTCAGCTGGAGAGGCGTCCCAATTGCCCTGCCAAGCCTCGAGGAGAATCCCGAGTTGTCCGTCGCAACTAGGCAGGAGTCCTGCCGTCGCTGAACAAACACGTGGTTGGAAGGGCCATCCCCGTCGTAACTCGAGAATATAACCCAGGTTCCCACCGCAACTCGAGAAAAACCATGAGACTTCCCCCTCGCCGCGATATGAGGCCCGATTCCCCTGCACTGCGTGCTGAGCAATTCCGTGTTGCACATCACACATGAAAGGAGCCTTGATTTCCTTGATGGCACTCCAGAGAAACCCCAAGAACACTGTTTCAAGGCTAGAGGGATCCTGAGGTCAGTGTAGCAACACGAAAGAGCTCCGTGGACCAACAATCAACTCGAGATGAGAGGTTAGTCCCTGGCTTCGACTCCAGAGGAATACCACCTTACCACAAGCACCTCAAGAGGAGGCTTCTCTCAGCTCTAGCTACGTGCTGAGTTTGCGGCCTCAAGTGGAATGGACACCGCTATGCCCTGACTCGAAATAAGGCCGGATATCCCTGCAGTGACTTGAATGCAGGCTCGTCTTGCATCTCCCAAGACGAAAGGATGTCTGAATCCCCTGTTGAGACCACAGAAAAAGACCTAGTTCCCCACCTCATTGCGACCGGAGGCCTCACAACCTTTTAAAACTCCAGAGGTACGCGGAGATCAGTGCCTCCAAAGGAGACGATGCCTGACTCCTCGTGAAACTTGATAGGAGTCCCAGGATTGCCGTGGCACGTGGAAAGGGACCCTTGGTCTCCCGCCTCAGCTGGAGAGGCGTCCCAATTGCCCTGCCAAGCCTCGAGGAGAATCCCGAGTTGTCCCTCGCAACTAGGCAGGAGTCCTGACGTCGCTGAACAAACACGTGGGTGGAAGGGCCATCCCCGTCGTAACTCGAGAATATACCCCAGGTTCCCGCCGCAACTCGAGAAAAACCATGAGACTTCCCCCTCGCCGCGATATGAGGCCCGATTCCCCTGCACTGCGTGCAGAGCAATTCGGTGTTGCACATCACACTTGAAAGGAGCCTTAATTTCCTTGATGGCACTCCAGAGAAACCCCAAGAACACTGTTTCAAGGCTAGAGGAATCCTGAGGCCACTGTAGCAACATGAAAGAGCTCCGTGGACCAAAAATCAACTCGAGATGAGAGGTTAGTCCCTGGCTTCGACTCCAGAGGTATACCACCTTACCACAAGCACCTCAAGCGGAGGCTTCTCTCAGCTCTAGCTATGTGAGAGGGACCCTGAGTTTGCGGCCTCAAGTGGAATGGACATCGCGATGCCCTGACTCGAAATAAGGCCGGATATCCCTGCAGTGACTTGAATGCAGGCGCGTCTTGCCTCTCCCAAGACGAAAGGATGTCTGAATCCCCTGTGGAGACCTCAGAGAAAGATCTAGTTCCCCACCTCATCGCGACCGGAGGCCTCACATACTTTGAAAACTCCAGAGGTACGCGGAGATCAGTGCCTCCAAAGGAGACGATGCCTGACTCCTCGTGACACTTGATAGGAGTCCCAGGATTCCTGTGGCACGTGGAAAGGGACCCTTGGTCTCCCGCCTCGGCTAGAGAGGCGTCCCAATTTCCCTGCCAAGCCTCGAGGAGAATCCCGAGTTGTCTCTCGCAAATAGGAAGGAGTCCTTACGTCGCTGAACAAACACGTGGGTGGAAGGGCCATTCCCGTCATAACTCGAGAATATACCCCAGGTTCCCGCCGCAACTCGAGAAAAACCATGAGACTTCCCACTCGCCGCGAGATGAGGCCCGATTCTCCTGCACTGCATGCAGAGCAATTCCGTATTGCACATCAAACATGAAAGGAACCTTGATTTCCTTGATGGCACTCCAGAGAAACCCCAAGAACACGGTTTCAAGGCTAGAGGGATCCTGAGGTTACTGTAGCAGCACGAAAGAGGTCCGTGGACCAAAAATCAACTCGAGATGAGAGGTTTGTCCCTGGCTTCGACTCCAGAGGAATACCACCTTACCACAAGCAGCTCAAGAGGAGGCTTCTCTCAGCTCTAGGTATGTGAGAGGGACCCTGAATTTTCGGACTCAAGTGGAATGGACACTGCGATGCCCTGACGCGAAATAAGGCCTGATATCCCTGCAGTGACTTGAATGCAGGCTCGTTTTGGATCTCCCAAGATGAAAGGATGTCTGAACTCCCTGTGGAGACCACAGAGAAAGACCTAGTTCCCCACCTCATGGCGACCGGAGGCCTCACATCCTTTGAAAACTCCAGAGGTACGCGGAGATCAGTGCCTCCAAAGGAGACGATGCCTGACTCCTCGTGAAAGTTGATAGGAGTCCCAGGATTCCTGTGGCACATGGAAAGGGACACTTGGTCTCCCGCCTCAGCTGGAGAGGCGTCCCAATTGCCCTGCCAAGCCTCGAGGAGAATCCCGAGTTGTCCCTCGCAACTAGGCAGGAGTCCTGACATCGCTGAACAAACATGTGGGTGGAAGGGCCATCCCAGTCGTAACTCGAGAATATACCCCAGGTTCCCGCCGCAACTCGAGAAAAACCATGAGACTTCCCCCTCGCCGCGATATGAGGCCCGATTCCCCTGCACTGCGTGCAGAGCAATTCCGAGTTGCACATCACACTTGAAAGGAGCCTTGATTTCCTTGGTGGCACTCCAGAGAAACCCCAAGAACACTGTTTCAAGGCTAGAGGGATCCTGAGGTCACTCTAGCAACATGAAAGAGCTCCGTGTACCACAAATCAACTCGAGATGAGAGGTGAGTCCCTGGCTTCGACTCCATAGGAATACCACCTTACCACAAGCACTTCAAGAGGAGGCTTCTCTCAGCTCTAGCTATGTGCTGAGTTTGCGGCCTCAAGTGGAATGGACACCGCGATGCCCTGACTCGAAATAAGGCCGGATATCCCTGCAGTGACTTGAATGCAGGCTCGTCTTGCATCTCCCAAGACGAAAGGATGTCTGAACCCCCTGTGGAGAACTCAGAGAAAGATCTAGTTCCCCACCTCATCGCGACCGGAGGCCTCACATACTTTGAAAACTCCAGAGGTACGCGGAGATCAGTGCCTCCAAAGGAGACGATGCCTGACTCCTCGTGAAACTTGATAGGAGTCCCAGGATTACTGTGGCACGTGGAAAGGGACCCTTGGTCTCCCGCCTCAGCTGGAGAGGCGTCCCAATTGCCCTGCCAAGCCTCGAGGAGAATCCCGAGTTGTCCCTATCAACTAGGCAGGAGTCCTGCAGTCGCTGAACAAACACGTGGGTGGAAGGGCCATCCCCGTCGTAACTCGAGAATATACCCCAGGTTCCCGCCGCAACTCGAGAAAAACCATGAGACTTCCCACTCGCCGCGAGATGAGGCCCGATTCTCCTGCACTGCATGCAGAGCAATTCCGTATTGCACATCAAACATGAAAGGAACCTTGATTTCCTTTATGGCACTCCAGAGAAACCCCAAGAACACTGTTTCAAGGCTAGAGGGATCCTGAGGTTACTGTAGCAGCACGAAAGAGGTCCGTGGACCAAAAATCAACTCGAGATGAGAGGTTTGTCCCTGGCTTCGACTCCAGAGGAATACCACCTTACCACAAGCAGCTCAAGAGGAGGCTTCTCTCAGCTCTAGGTATGTGAGAGGGACCCTGAATTTGCGGACTCAAGTGGAATGGACACTGCGATGCCCTGACGCGAAATAAGGCCTGATATCCCTGCAGTGACTTGAATGCAGGCTCGTCTTGGATCTCCCAAGATGAAAGGATGTCTGAACTCCCTGTGGAGACCACAGAGAAAGACCTAGTTCCCCACCTCATGGCGACCGGAGGCCTCACATCCTTTGAAAACTCCAGAGGTACGCGGAGATCAGTGCCTCCAAAGGAGACGATGCCTGACTCCTCGTGAAAGTTGATAGGAGTCCCAGGATTCCTGTGGCACATGGAAAGGGACCCTTGGTCTCCCGCCTCAGCTGGAGAGGCGTCCCAATTGCCCTGCCAAGCCTCGAGGAGAATCCCGAGTTGTCCCTCGCAACTAGGCAGGAGTCCTGACGTCGCTGCACAAACATGTGGGTGGAAGGGCCATCCCAGTCGTAACTCGAGAATATACCCCAGGTTCCCGCCGCAACTCGAGAAAAACAATGAGACTTCCCCCTCGCCGCGAGATGAGGCCCGATTCCCCTGCACTGCGTGCAGAGCAATTCCGAGTTGCACATCACACTTGAAAGGAGCCTTGATTTCCTTGGTGGCATTCCAGAGAAACCCCAAGAACACTGTTTCAAGGCTAGAGGGATCCTGAGGTCACTCTAGCAACATGAAAGAGCTCCGTGTACCACAAATCAACTCGAGATGAGAGGTGAGTCCCTGGCTTCGACTCCAGAGGAATACCACCTTACCACAAGAACCTTAAGAGGAGGCTTCTCTCAGCTCTAGGTATGTGAGAGGGACCCTGAGTGTGCAGCCCCAAGTGGAATGGACACTGCGATATCCTGACTCGAAATAAAGCCGGATATCCCTGCAGTGACTTGAATGCAGGCTCGTCTTGCATCTCCCAAGACGAAAGGATGTCTGAATCCCCTGTGGAGACCACAGAGAAAGACCTAGTTCCCCACCTCATCGCGACCGGAGGCCTTACATCCTTTGAAAACTCCAGAGGTACGCGGAGATCAGTGCCTCCAAAGGAGACGATGCCTGACTCCACGTGAAACTTGATAGGAGTCCCAGGATTCCTGTGGCACGTGGAAAGGGACCCTTGGTCTCCCGCCTCAGCTGGAGAGGCGTCCCAATTGCCCTGCCAAGCCTCGAGGAGAATCCTGAGTTGTCCCTCGCCACTAGGCAGTAGTCCTGATTTGGCTGAACAAACACGTGTGTGGAAGGGCCATCCCCGTCGTAACTCGAGAATATACCCCAGGTTCCCGCCGCAACTCGAGAAAAACCATGAGACTTCCCCCTCGCCGCGAGATGAGGCCCGATTCCCCTGCACTGCGTGCAGAGCAATTCCGTGTTGCACATCACACATGCAAGGAGCCTTGATTTCCTTGGTGGTACTCCAGAGAAACCCCAAGAACACTGTTTCAAGGCTAGAGGGATCCTGAGGTCACTGTAGCAACACGAAAGAGCTCCGTGGACCAAAAATCAACTCGAGATGAGAGGTTAGTCCCTGGCTTCGACTCCAGAGGCATACCACCTTACCACAAGCACCTCAAGAGGAGGCTTCTCTCAGCTCTAGGTATGTGAGAGGGACCCTGAGTTTGCGGCCTCAAGTGGAATGGACACCGCGATGCCCTGACGCGAAATAAGGCCGGATATCCCTGCAGTGACTTGAATGCAGGCTCGTCTTGCATCTCCCAAGACGAAAGAATGTCTGAATCCCCTGTGGAGACCACAGAGAATGACTTACTTCCCCAACTCATCGCGAACGGAGGCCTCACATCCTTTGAAAACTTCAGAGGTACGCAGAGATCAGTGCCTCCAAAGGAGACGATGCCTGACTCCTCGTGAAACTTGATAGGAGTCCCAGGATTCCTGTGCACGTGGAAAGGGACCCTTGGTCTCCCGCCTCATCTGGAGAGGCGTCGCAATTGCCCTGCCAAGCCTCGAGGAGAATCCCGAGTTGTCCCTCGCAACTAGGCAGGAGTCCTGACCTCGCTGAACAAACACGTGGGTGGAAGAGCCATTCCCGTCGTAACTCGAGAATATACCCCAGGTTCCCGCCGCAACTCGAGAAAAACCATGAGACTTCCCCTCCCCGCGAGATGAGGCCCGATTCCCCTGCACTGCGTGCAGAGCAATTTCGTGTTGCACATCACACATGAAAGGAGCCTTGATTTCCTTGGTGGCACTCCAGAGAAACCCCAACAACACTGTTTCAAGGGTAGAGGGATCCTGAGGTCACTGTAGCAACACGAAAGAGCTCCGTGGACCAACAATCAACTCGAGATGAGAGGTTAGTCCCTGGCTTCGACTCCAGAGGAATACCACCTCACCACAAGCACCTCAAGAGGAGGCTTCTCTCAGCTCTAGGTATGTGAGAGGGACCCCGAGTGTGCAGCCTCAAGTGGAATGGACACTGCGATATCCTGACTCGAAATAAAGTCGGATAGTCCTGCAGTGACTTGAATGCAGGCTCGTCTTGCATCTCCCAAGACGAAAGGATGTCTGAATCCCCTGTGGAGACCACAGAGAAAGACCTAGTTCCCCACCTCATCGCGACCGGAAGCCTTACATCCTTTGAAAACTCCAGAGGTACGCGGAGATCAGTGCCTCCAAAGGAGACCATGCCTGACTCCTCGTGAAACTTGATAGGAGTCCCAGGATTCCTGTGGCACATGGAAAGGGACCCTTGGTCTCCCACCTCAGCTGGAGAGGCGTCCCAATTGCCCTGCCAAGCCTCGAGGAGAATCCCGAGTTGTCCCTCGCAACTAGGCAGTAGTCCTGACGTCGCTGAACAAACAAGTGGGTGGAAGGGCCATTCCCGTCGTAACTCGAGAATATACCCCAGGTTCCCGCCGCAACTCGAGAAAAACCATGAGACTTCCCCCTCGCCGCGATATGAGGCCCGATTCCCCTGCACTGCGTGCAGAGCAATTCGGTGTTGCACATCACACATGAAAGGAGCCTGGATTTCCTTGGTGGCACTCCAGAGAAACCCCAACAACACTGTTTCAAGGCTAGAGGGATCCTGAGGTCACTGTAGCAACACGAAAGAGCTCCGTGGACCAAAAATCAACTCGAGATGAGAGGTTAGTCCCTGGCTTCGACTCCAGAGGAAAACCACCTCACCACAAGCACCGCAAGAGGAGGCTTCTCTCAGCTCTAGGTATGTGAGAGGGACCCTATGTTTGCGGCCTCAAGTGGAATGGACACTGCGATGCCCTGACTCGAAATAAAGCCGGATATCCCTGCAATGACTTGAATGCAGGCTCGTCTTGCATCTCCCAAGACGAAAGGATGTCTGAATCCCCTGTGGAGACAACAGAGATTGACGTAGTTCCCCACCTCATCGCGACCGGAGGCCTCACATCCTTTGAAAACTCCAGAGGTACGCGGAGATCAGTGCCTCCAAAGGAGACGATGCCTGACTCCTCGTGAAACTTGATAGGAATCCCAGGATTACTGTGGCAGGTGGAAAGGGACCCTTGGTCTCCCGCCTCAGCTGGAGAGGCGTCCCAATTGCCCTGCCAAGCCTCGAGGAGAATCCCGAGTTGTCCCTATCAACTAGGCAGGAGTCCTGCAGTCGCTGAACAAACACGTGGGTGTAAGGGCCATCCCCGTCGTAACTCGAGAATATACCCCAGGTTCCCGCCGCAACTCGAGAAAAACCATGAGACTTCCACCTCGCCGCGAGATGAGGCCCGATTCCCCTGCACTGCGTTCAGAGCAATTCCGTGTTGCACATCACACATGAAAGGACCCTTGATTTCCTTGATGGCACTCCAGAGAAACCCCAAGAACACTGTTTCAAGGCTAGAGGGATCCTGAGGTCACTGTAGCAACACGAAAGAGCTCCGTGGACCAAAAATCAACTCGAGATGAGAGGTTAGTCCCTGGCTTCGACTCCAGAGCAATACCACCTTACCACAAGCACCTCAACAGGAGGCTTCTCTCAGCTCTAGGTATGTGAGAGGGACCCTGAGTTTGCGGCCTCAAGTGGAATGGACACCGCGATGCCCTGACGCGAAATAAGGCCGGATATCCCTGCAGTGACTTGAATGCAGGCTCGTCTTGCATCTCCCAAGACGAAAGGATGTCTGAATCCCCTGTGGAGACCACAGAGAATGACCTAGTTCCCCACCTCATCGCGACCGGAGGCCTCACATCCTTTGAAAACTCCAGAGGTACGCGGAGATCAGTGCCTCCAAAGGAGAGGATGCCTGACTCCTCGTGAAACTTGATAGGAGTCCCAGGATTCCTGTGCACGTGGAAAGGGACCCTTGGACTCCCGCCTCAGCTGGAGTAGCGTCCCAATTGCCCTGCCAAGCCTCGAGGAGAATCCCGAGTTGTCCGTCGCAACTAGGCAGGAGTCCTGCCGTCGCTGAACAAACACGTGGGTGGAAGGGCCATCCCATTCGTAACGCGAGAATATACCCCAGGTTCCCGCCGCAACTCGAGAAAAACCATGAGACTTCCCCCTCGCCGCGAGATGAGGCCCGATTCCCCTGCACTATGTGCACAGCAATTCCGACTTGCACATCACACTTGAAAGGGGCCTTGATTTCCTTGGTGGCACTCCAGAGAAACCCCAAGAACACTGTTTCAAGGCTAGAGGGATCCTGAGGTCACTCTAGCAACATGAAAGAGCTCCGTGGACCACAAATCAACTCGAGATGAGAGGTTAGTCCCTGGCTTCGACTCCATAGGAATACCACCTTACCACAAGCACCTCAAGAGGAGGCTTCTCTCAGCTCTAGCTATGTGCTGAGTTTGCAGCCTCAAGTGGAATGGACACCGCGATGCCCTGACTCGAAATAAGGCCGGATATCCCTGCAGTGACTTGAATGCAGGCTCGTCTTGCATCTCCCAAGACGAAAGGATGTCTGAATCCCCTGTGGAGACCACAGAGAAAGACCTAGTTCCCCACCTCATCGCGACCGGAGGCCTCACATCCTTTGAAAACTCCAGAGGTACGCGGAGATCAGTGCCTCCAAAGGAGACGATGCCTGACTCCTCGTGAAACTTGATAGGAGTCCCAGGATTCCTGTGGCACGTGGAAAGGGACCCTTGGTCTCCCGCCTCAGCTGGAGAGGCGTCCCAATTGCCCTGCCAAGCCTCGAGGAGAATCCCGAGTTGTCCCTCGCAACTAAGCAGGAGTCCTGCCGTCGCTGAACAAACACGTGGGTGGAAGGGCCATCTCCGTCGTAACTCGAGAATATACCCCAGGGTCCCGCCGCAACTCGAGAAAAACCATGAAACTTCCCCCTCGCCGCGAGATGAGGCCCGATTCCCCTGCACTGCGTGCAGAGCAATTCCGTGTTGCACATCACACATGAAAGAACACTTGATTTCCTTGATGGCACTCCAGAGAAACCCGAAGAACACTGTTTCAAGGCTAGAGGGATCCTGAGGTCACTGTAGCAACAGGAAAGAGCTCCGTGGACCAAAAATCAACTCGAGATGAGAGGTTAGTCCCTGGCTTCGACTCCAGAGGAATACCACCTTACCACAAGCACCTCAAGAGGAGGCTTCTCTCAGCTCTAGGTATGTGAGGGGGACCCTGAGTTTGCGGCCTCAAGTGGAATGGACACCGCGATGCCCTGACTCGAAATAAGGCCGGATATCCCTGCAGTGACTTGAATGCAGGCTCGTCTTGCATCTCCCAAGACGAAAGGATGTCTGAATCCCCTGTGGAGACCACAGAGAAAGACCTAGTTCCCCACCTCATCGCGACCGGAGGCCTCACATCCTTTGAAAACTCCAGAGGTACGCGGAGATCAGTGCCTCCAAAGGAGACGATGCCTGACTCCTCGTGAAACTTGATAGGAGTCCCAGGATTCCTGTGGCACATGGAAAGGGACCCTTGGTCTCCCGCCTCAGCTGGAGAGGCGTCCCAATTGCCCTGCCAAGCCTCGAGGAGAATCCCGAGTTGTCCCTCGCAACTAGGCAGGAGTCCTGACGTCACTGAACAAACATGTGGGTGGAAGGGCCATCCCAGTCGTAACTCGAGAATATACCCCAGGTTCCCGCCGCAACTCGAGAAAAACCATGAGACTTCCCCCTCGCCGCGATATGAGGCCCGATTCCCCTGCACTGTGTGCAGAGCAATTCCGTGTTGCACATCACACATGAAAGAACGCTTGATTTCCTTGATGGCACTCCAGAGAAACCCCAAGAACACTGTTTCAAGGCTAGAGGGATCCTGAGGTCACTGTAGCAACGAGGAAGAGCTCCGTGGACCAAAAATCAACTCGAGATGAGAGGTTAGTCCCTGGCTTCGACTCCAGAGGAATACCACCTTACCACAAGCATCTCAAGAGGAGGCTTCTCTCAGCTCTAGGTATGTGAGAGTGACCCAGAGTTTGCAGTCTTAAGTAGAATGGACACCGCGATGCCCTGACTCGAAATAAGGCCGGATATCCCTGCAGTGACTTGAATGCAGGCTCGTCTTGCATCTCCCAAGACGAAAGGATGTCTGAATCCCCTGTGGAGACCACAGAGAAAGACCTAGTTCCCCACCTCTTCGCGACCGGAGGCCTCACATCCTTTGAAAACTCCAGAGGTACGCGGAGATCAGTGCCTCCAAAGGAGACGATTCCTGACTCCTCGTGAAACTTGATAGTAGTCCCAGGATTCCTGTGGCACGTGGAAAGGGACCCTTGGTCTCCCGCCTCAGCTGCAGAGGCGTCCCAATTGCCCTGCCAAGCCTCGAGGAGAATCCCGAGTTGTCCCTCGCAACTAGGCAGGAGTCCTGACGTTGCTAAAGAAACACGTGTGTGGAAGGGCCATCCCCGTCTTAACTCGAGAATATACCCCAGGTTCCCATCGCAACTCGAGAAAAACCATGAGACTTCCCCCTCGCCGCGAGATGAGGCCCGATTCCCCTGCACTGCGTGCAGAGCAATTCCGTGTTGCACATCACACATGAAAGGAGCCTTGATTTCCTTGATGGCACTCCAGAGAAACCCCAAGAACACTGTTTCAAGGCTAGAGGGATCCTGAGGTCACTGTAGCCACATGAAAGAGCTCCGTGGACCAAAAATCAACTCGAGATGAGAGGTTAGTCCCTGGCTTCGACTCCAGAGGAATACCACCTTACCACAAGCATCTCAAGAGGAGGCTTCTCTCAGCTCTAGGTATGTGAGAGTGACCCAGAGTTTGCAGCCTTAAGTAGAATGGACACCGCGATGCCCTGACTCGAAATAAGGCCGGATATCCCTGCAGTGACTTGAATGCAGGCTCGTCTTGCATCTCCCAAGACGAAAGGATGTCTGAATCCCCTGTGGAGACCACAGAGAAAGACCTAGTTCCCCACCTCATCGCGACCGGAGGCCTCACATCCTTTGAAAACTCCAGAGGTACGCGGAGATCAGTGCCTCCAAAGGAGACGATTCCTGACTCCTCGTGAAACTTGATAGTAGTCCCAGGATTCCTGTGGCACGTGGAAAGGGACCCTTGGTCTCCCGCCTCAGCTGCAGAGGCGTCCCAATTGCCCTGCCAAGCCTCGAGGAGAATCCCGAGTTGTCCCTCGCAACTAGGCAGGAGTCCTGACGTTACTAAAGAAACACGTGTGTGGAAGGGCCATCCCCGTCTTAACTCGAGAATATACCCCAGGTTCCCATCGCAACTCGAGAAAAACCATGAGACTTCCCCCTCGCCGCGAGATGAGGCCCGATTCCCCTGCACTGCGTGCAGAGCAATTCCGTGTTGCACATCACACATGAAAGGAGCCTTGATTTCCTTGATGGCACTCCAGAGAAACCCCAAGAACACTGTTTCAAGGCTAGAGGGATCCTGAGGTCACTGTAGCCACATGAAAGAGCTCCGTGGACCAAAAATCAACTAGAGGTGAGAGGGTAGTCCCTGGCTTCGACTCCAGAGGAAACCACCTTACGACAAGCACCAAAAGAGGAGGCTTCTCTCAGCTCTAGCTATGTGAGAGGGACCCTGATTTTGCGGCCTCAAGTGGAATAGACACCGCGATGCCCTGACTCGAAATAAGGCCGTATATCCCTGCAGTGACTTGAATGCAGGCTCGTCTTGCATCTCCCAAGACGAAAGGATGTCTGAATCCCCATTGGAGACCACAGAGAAAGACATAGTTCCCCACCTCATCGCGACCGGAGTCCTCACATACTTTGAAAACTCCAGAGGTACACTGAGATCAGTGCCTCAAAAGGAGACGATGCCTGACTCCTCGTGAAACTTGATAGGAGTCCCAGGATTCCTGTGGCACGTGGAAAGGGACCCTTGGTCTCCGGCCTCAGCTGCAGAGGCGTCCCAATTGCCCTGTCAAGCCTCGAGGAGAATCCCGAGTTGTCCCTCGCAACTAGGCAGGAGTCCTGACGTCGCTGAACAAACACATGGGTGGAAGGGTCATCCCCGGCGGAACTCGAGAATATACCCCAGGTTCCTGCCGCAACTCGAGAAAACCCATGAGACTTCCTCCTCGCCACGAGATGAGGCCCGATTCCCCTGCACTGCGTGCAGAGCAATTCCGTGTTGCACATCACACATGAAAGGAGCCTTGATTTCCTTGATGGCACTCCAGAGAAACCCCAAGAACACTGTTTCAAGGCTAGAGGGATCCTGAGGTCACTGTAGCCCCACGAAAGAGCTCCGTGGACCACTAATCAACTGGAGATTAGAGGTTAGTCCCTGGCTTCGACTCCAGAGGAAACCACCTTACCACAAGCACCTCAAGAGGAGGCTTCTCTCAGCTCTAGGTATGTGAGAGGGACCCTGAGTTTGCGGCCTCAAGTGGAATGGACACCGCGATGCCCTGACTCGAAATAAGGCCGGATATGCCTGCAGTGACTTGAATGCAGGCTCGTCTTGCATCTCCCAAGACGAAAGGATGTCTGAATCCCCTGTGGAGACCACAGAGAAAGACCTAGTTCCCCACCTCATCGCGACCGGAGGCCTCACATCCTTCTCCAGAGGGACGCGGAGATCAGTGCCTCCAAAGGAGACGATGCCTGACTCCTCGTGAAACGTGATAGGAGTCCTAGGATTCTTGTGGCACGTGGAAAGGGATCCTTGGTCTCCCGCCTCAGCTGGAGAGGAGTCCCATTTGCCCTGCCAAGCCTTGAGGAGAATCCCGAGTTGTCCCTCGCAACTAGGCAGGAGTCATGACGTCGCTGAACAAACACGTGGGTGGAAGGGCCATCCCCGTTGTAACTCGAGAATATACACCAGGTTCCCGCCGCAACTCGAGAAAAACCATGAGACTTCCCCTTCGCCGCGAGATGAGGCCCGATTCCGCTGCACTGCGTGCAGAGCATTTCCGTATTGCACATCACACATGAAAGGAGCCTTGATTTCCTTGATGGCACTCCAGAAAAACCCCAAGAACACTGTTTCAAGGCTAGAGGGATCCTGAGGTCACTGTAGCAACACGAAAGAGCTCCGTGGACCAAAAATCAACTCGAGATGAGAGGTTAGTCCCTGGCTTCGACTCCAGAGGAATACCACCTTTCCACAAGCATCTCAAGAGGAGGCTTCTCTCAGCTCTAGGTATGTGAGAGTGACCCTGAGTTTGCGGCCTCAAGTGGAATGGACACCGCGATGCTCTGACTCGAAATAAGGCCGGATATCCCTGCAGTGACTTGAATGCAGGCTCGTCTTGCATTTCCCAAGACGAAAGGATGTCTGAATATCCTGTGGAGACCACAAAGAAAGACCTAGTTCCCCACCTCAACGCGACCGGAGGCCTCACATACTTTGAAAACTCCAGAGGTACACTGAGATCAGTGCCTCAAAAGGAGACGATGCCTGACTCCTCGTGAAACTTGATAGGAGTCCCAGGATTCCTGTGGCACGTGGAAAGGGACCCTTGGTCTCCAGCCTCAGCTGGAGAGGCGTCCCAATTGCCCTGTCAAGCCTCGAGGAGAATCCCGAGTTGTCCCTCGCAACTAGGCAGGAGTCCTGCCGTCGCTGAACAAACACGTGGGTGGTAGGGTCATCCCCGGCGGAACGCGAGAATATACCCCAGGTTTCCACCGCAACTCGAGAAAAACCATGAGAGTTCCCCCTCGCCGCGAGATGAGGCCCGATTCCCCTGCACTGCGTGCAGAGCAATGCCCTGTTGCACATCACACAGGAAAGAAGCCTTGATTTCCTTGATGGCACTCCAGAGAAACCCCAAGAACACTGTTTCAAGGCTAGAGGGATCCTGAGGTCACTGTAGCAACACGAAAGAGCTCCGTGGACCACAAATCAACTTGAGATGAGAGGTTAGTCCCTCTCTTCGACTCCAGAGGAATACCACCTTACCACAAGCACCTCAAGAGAAGGCTTCTCTCAGTTCTAGGTATGTGAGAGGGACCCTGAGTTTGCGGCCTCAAGTGGAATGGACACCGCGATGCCCTGACTCGAAATAAGGCCGGATATCCGTGCAGTGACTTGAATGCAGGCTCGTCTTGCATCTCCCAAGACGAAAGGATGTCTGAATCCCCTGTGGAGACCACAGAGAAAGACCTAGTTCCCCACCTCATCGCGACCGGAGGCCTCACATCCTTTGAAAACTCCAGAGGGACGCGGAGATCAGTGCCTCCAAAGGAGACGATGCCTGACTCCTCGTGAAAGTTGATAGGAGTCCCAGGATTCCTGTGGCACGTGGAAAGGGACCCTTGGTCTCCCGCCTCTGCTGGAGAGGCGTCCCAATTGCCCTGCCATGCCTCGAGGAGAATCCGGAGTTCTCCCTCGCAACTAGGCAGGAGTCCTGACGTCGCTGAACAAACACGTGTGTGGAAGGGCCATCCCCTTCGTAACTCGAGAATATACCCAAGGTTCCCGCCACAACTCGAGAAAAACCATGAGACTTCCCCCTCGCCGCGAGAAGAGGCCCGATTCCCCAGCATTGCGTGCAGAGCAATGCCGTGTTGCACATCACACAGGAAAGGAGCCTTGATTTCCTTGATGGCACTCCAGAGAAACTCCAAGAACACTGTTTCAAGGCTAGAGGGATCCTGAGGTCACTGTAGCAACACGAAAGAGCTCCGTGGACCAAAAATCAACTCGAGATGAGAGGTTAGACCCTGGGTTCGACTCCAGAGGTATACCACCTTACCACAAGCACCTCAAGAGGAGGCTTCTCTCAGCTCTAGGTATGTGAGAGGGACCCTGAGTTTGCGGCCTTAAGTGGAATGGACACCGTGATGCCCTGACTCGAAATAAGGCCGAATATGCCTGCAGTGACTTGAATGCAGGCTCGTCTTGCATCTCCCAAGACGAAAGGATGTCTGAATCCCCTGTGGAGACCACAGAGAAAGACCTAGTTCCCCACCTCATCGCGACCTGAGGCCTCACATCCTTTGAAAATTCCAGAGGGACGCGGAGATCAGTGCCTCCAAAGTAGACGATGCCTGACTCCTCGTGAAACTTGATCGGAGTTCCAGGATTCCTGTGCACGTGGAAAGGGATACTTGGTCTCCCGCCTCAGCTGGAAAGGCGTCCCAATTGCCCTGCCAAGCCTCGAGGAGAATCCCGAGTTCTCCCTCGCAACTAGGCAGGAGTCCTGACGTCGCTGAACAAACACGTGTGTGGAAGGGCCATCCCCGTCGTAACTCGAGAATATACCCCAGGTTCTCGCCGCAACTCGAGAAAAACCATGAGACTTCCCCCTCGCCGCGAGATGAGGCCCGATTCCCCTGCACTGCGTGCAGAGCAATGCCGTGTTGCACATCACACAGGAAAGGGGCCCTGATTTCCTTGATGGCACTCCAGAGAAACCCCAAGAACACTGTTTCAAGGCTAGAGGGATCCTGAGGTCACTGTAGCAACACGAAAGAGCTCCGTGGACCACAAATCAACTCGAGATGAGAGGTTAGTCCCTGGCTTCGACTCCAGAGTAATACCACCTTACCACAAGCACCTCAAGAGGAGGCTTCTCTCAGCTCTAGGTATGTGAGAGGGACCCTGAGTTTGCGGCCTCAAGTGGAATGGAGACCGCGATGCCCTGACTCGAAATAAGGCCGGATATCCCTGCAGTGACTTGAATGCAGGCTCGTCTTGCATCTCCAAGACGAAAGGATGTCTGAATCCCCTGTGGAGACCACAGAGAAAGACCTAGTTCCCCACCTCATCGCGACCGGAGGCCTCACATCCTTTGAAAACTCCAGAGGGACGCGGAGATCAGTGCCTGAAAGGAGACGATTCTTGACTCCTCGTGAAACTTGATATGAATCCCAGGATTCCTGTGGCACGTGGAAAGGGACCCTTGGTCTCCCGCCTCAGCTGGAGAGGCGTCCCAATTGCCCTGCCAAGCCTCGAGGAGAATCCCGAGTTGTCCCTCGCAACTAGGCAGGAGTCCTGACCTCGCTGAACAAATACGTGTGTGGAACGGCCATCCCCGTTGTAACTCGAGAATATACCCCAGGTTTCCTCCGCAACTCGAGAAAAACCATGAGACTTCCCCCTCGCCCCGAGATGAGGCCCGATTCCCCTGCACTGCGTGCAGAGCAAAGCCGTGTTGCACATCACACAGGAGAGGAGCCTTGATTTCCTTGATGGCACTCCAGAGAAAGCCCAAGAACACTGTTTCAAGGCTAGAGGTATCCTGAGGTCACTGTATCAACACGAAAGAGCTCCGTGGACCACAAATCAACTCGAGATGAGAGGTTAGTCCCTGGCTTCGACTCCAGAGGAACACCACCTTACCACAAGCACCTCAAGAGGAGGCTTCTCTCAGCTCTAGGTATGTGAGAGGGACCCTGAGTTTGCGGCCTCAAGTGGAATGGACACCGCGATGCCCTGACTCGAAATAAGGCCGGATATCCCTGCAGTGACTTGAATGCAGGCTCGTCTTGCATCTCCCAAGACGAAAGGATGTCTGAATCCCCTGTGGAGACCACAGAGAAAGACCTAGTTCCCCACCTCATCGCGACCGGAGGCCTCACATCCTTTGAAAACTCCAGAGGGACGCGGAGATCAGTGCCTCCAAAGGAGACGATGCCTGACTCCTCGTGAAACTTGATAGGAGTTCCAGGATTCCTGTGGCACGTGGAAAGGGACCCTTGGTCTCCCGCCTCAGCTGCGGAGGCGTCCCAATTGCCCTGCCAAGCCTCGAGGAGAATCCCGAGTTGTCCCTCGCAACTAGGCAGGAGTTCTGACGTCGCTGAACAAACACGTGTGTGGAAGGGCCATCCCCGTCGTAACTCGAGAATCTACCCCAGGTTCCCGCCGCAACTCGAGAAAAACCATGAGACTTGCCCCTCGCCGCGAGATGAGGCCCGATTCCCCTACACTGCGTGCAGAGCAATGCCCTGTTGCACATCACACAGGAAAGGAGCCTTGATTTCCTTGATGGCACTCCAGAGAAACCCCAAGAACACTGTTTCAAGGCTAGAGGGATCCTGAGGTCACTGTAGCCACATGAAAGAGCTCCGTGGACCAAAAATCAACTAGAGGTGAGAGGGTAGTCCCTGGCTTCGACTCCAGAGGAAACCACCTTACGACAAGCACCAAAAGAGGAGGCTTCTCTCAGCTCTAGCTATGTGAGAGGGACCCTGATTTTGCGGCCTCAAGTGGAATAGACACCGCGATGCCCTGACTCGAAATAAGGCCGGATATCCCTGCAGTGACTTGAATGCAGGCTCGTCTTGCATCTCCCAAGACGAAAGGATGTCTGAATCCCCATTGGAGACCACAGAGAAAGACATAGTTCCCCACCTCATCGCGACCGGAGGCCTCACATACTTTGAAAACTCCAGAGGTACACTGAGATCAGTGCCTCAAAAGGAGACAATGCCTGACTCCTCGTGAATCTTGATAGGAGTCCCAGGATTCCTGTGGCACGTGGAAAGGGACCCTTGGTCTCCGGCCTCAGCTGCAGAGGCGTCCCAATTGCCCTGTCAAGCCTCGAGGAGAATCCCGAGTTGTCCCTCGCAACTAGGCAGGAGTCCTGACGTCGCTGAACAAACACATGGGTGGAAGGGTCATCCACGGCGGAACTCGAGAATATACCCCAGGTTCCCGCCGCAACTCGAGAAAACCCATGAGACTTCCTCCTCGCCACGAGATGAGGCCCGATTCCCCTGCACTGCGTGCAGAGCAATTCCGTGTTGCACATCACACATGAAAGGAGCCTTGATTTCCTTGATGGCACTCCAGAGAAACCCCAAGAACACTGTTTCAAGGCTAGAGGGATCCTGAGGTCACTGTAGCCACACGAAAGAGCTCCGTGGACCACTAATCAACTGGAGATTAGAGGTTAGTCCCTGGCTTCGACTCCAGAGGAAACCACCTTACCACAAGCACCTCAAGAGGAGGCTTCTCTCAGCTCTAGGTATGTGAGAGGGACCCTGAGTTTGCGGCCTCAAGTGGAATGGACACCGCGATGCCCTGACTCGAAATAAGGCCGGATATGCCTGCAGTGACTTGAATGCAGGCTCGTCTTGCATCTCCCAAGACGAAAGGATGTCTGAATCCCCTGTGGAGACCACAGAGAAAGACCTAGTTCCCCACCTCATCGCGACCGGAGGCCTCACATCCTTCTCCAGAGGGACGCGGAGATCAGTGCCTCCAAAGGAGACGATGCCTGACTCCTCGTGAAACGTGATAGGAGTCCTAGGATTCTTGTGGCACGTGGAAAGGGACCCTTGGTCTCCCGCCTCAGCTGGAGAGGAGTCCCATTTGCCCTGCCAAGCCTTGAGGAGAATCCCGAGTTGTCCCTCGCAACTAGGCAGGAGTCATGACGTCGCTGAACAAACACGTGGGTGGAAGGGCCATCCCCGTTGTAACTCGAGAATATACACCAGGTTCCCGCTGCAACTCGAGAAAAACCATGAGACTTCCCCTTCGCCGCGAGATGAGGCCCGATTCCGCTGCACTGCGTGCAGAGCAATTCCGTGTTGCACATCACACATGAAAGGAGCCTTGATTTCCTTGATGGCACTCCAGAAAAACCCCAAGAACACTGTTTCAAGGCTAGAGGGATCCTGAGGTCACTGTAGCAACACGAAAGAGCTCCGTGGACCAAAAATCAACTCGAGATGAGAGGTTAGTCCCTGGCTTCAACTCCAGAGGAATACCACCTTACCACAAGCATCTCAAGAGGAGGCTTCTCTCAGCTCTAGGTATGTGAGAGTGACCCTGAGTTTGCGGCCTCAAGTGGAATGGACACCGTGATGCCCTGACTCGAAATAAGGCCGGATATCCCTGCAGTGACTTGAATGCAGGCTCGTCTTGCATTTCCCAAGACGAAAGGATGTCTGAATATCCTGTGGAGACCACAAAGAAAGACCTAGTTCCCCACCTCATCGCGACCGGAGGCCTCACATACTTTGAAAACTCCAGAGGTACACTGAGATCAGTGCCTCAAAAGGAGACGATGCCTGACTCCTCGTGAAACTTGATAGGAGTCCCAGGATTCCTGTGGCACGTGGAAAGGGACCCTTGGTCTCCAGCCTCAGCTGGAGAGGCGTCCCAATTGCCCTGTCAAGCCTCGAGGAGAATCCCGAGTTGTCCCTAGCAACTAGGCAGGAGTCCTGCCGTCGCTGAACAAACACGTGGGTGGTAGGGTCATCCCCGGCGGAACACGAGAATATACCCCAGGTTTCCACCGCAACTCGAGAAAAACCATGAGAGTTCCCCCTCGCCGCGAGATGAGGCCCGATTCCCCTGCACTGCGTGCAGAGCAATGCCCTGTTGCACATCACACAGGAAAGAATCCTTGATTTCCTTGATGGCACTCCAGAGAAACCCCAAGAACACTGTTTCAAGGCTAGAGGGATCCTGAGGTCACTGTAGCAACAGGAAAGAGCTCCGTGGACCACAAATCAACTTGAGATGAGAGGTTAGTCCCTCTCTTCGACTCCAGAGGAATACCACCTTACCACAAGCACCTCAAGAGGAGGCTTCTCTCAGTTCTAGGTATGTGAGAGGGACCCTGAGTTTGCGGCCTCAAGTGGAATGGACACCGCGATGCCCTGACTCGAAATAAGGCCGGATATCCGTGCAGTGACTTGAATGCAGGCTCGTCTTGCATCTCCCAAGACGAAAGGATGTCTGAATCCCCTGTGGAGACCACAGAGAAAGACCTAGTTCCCCACCTCATCGCGACCGGAGGCCTCACATCCTTTGAAAACTCCAGAGGGACGCGGAGATCAGTGCCTCCAAAGGAGACGATGCCTGACTCCTCGTGAAAGTTGATAGGAGTCCCAGGATTCCTGTGGCACGTGGAAAGGGACCCTTGGTCTCCCGCCTCTGCTGGAGAGGCGTCCCAATTGCCCTGCCATGCCTCGAGGAGAATCCGGAGTTCTCCCTCGCAACTAGGCAGGAGTCCTGATGCCGCTGAACAAACACGTGTGTGGAAGGGCCATCCCCTTTGTAACTCGAGAATATACCCAAGGTTCCCGCCACAACTCGAGAAAAACCATGAGACTTCCCCCTCGCCGCGAGAAGAGGCCCGATTCCCCTGCATTGCGTGCAGAGCAATGCCGTGTTGCACATCACACAGGAAAGGAGCCTTGATTTCCTTGATGGCACTCCAGAGAAACCCCAAGAACACTGTTTCAAGGCTAGAGGGATCCTGAGGTCACTGTAGCAACACGAAAGAGCTCCGTGGACCCCAAATCAACTCGAGATGAGAGGTTAGTCCCTGGCTTCGACTCCAGAGGAATACCACCTTACCACAAGCACCTCAAGAGGAGGCTTCTCTCAGCTCTAGGTATGTGAGAGGGACCCTGATTTTGCGGCCTCAAGTGGAATGGATACCGCGATGCCCTGACTCGAAATAAGGCCGGATATCCCTGCAGTGACTTGAATGCAGGCTCGTCTTGCATCTCCCAAGACGAAAGGATGTCTGAATCCCCTGTGGAGACCACAGAGAAAGACCTAGTTCCCCACCTCATCGCGACCGGAGGCTTCACATCCTTTGAAAACTCCAGAGGGACGCGGAGATCAGTGCCTGAAAGGAGACGATTCTTGACTCCTCGTGAAACTTGATATGAATCCCAGGATTCCTGTGGCACGTGGAAACGGACCCTTGGTCTCCCGCCTCAGCTGGAGAGGCGTCCCAATTGCCCTGCCAAGCCTCGAGGAGAATCCCGAGTTGTCCCTCGCAACTAGGCAGGAGTCCTGACCTCGCTGAACAAACACGTGTGTGGAACGGCCATCCCCGTTGTAACTCGAGAATATACCCCAGGTTTCCTCCGCAACTCGAGAAAAACCATGAGACTTCCCCCTCGCCCCGAGATGAGGCCCGATTCCCCTGCACTGCGTGCAGAGCAAAGCCGTGTTGCACATCACACAGGAGAGGAGCCTTGATTTCCTTGATGGCACTCCAGAGAAAGCCCAAGAACACTGTTTCAAGGCTAGCGGGATCCTGAGGTCACTGTATCAACACGAAAGAGCTCCGTGGACCAAAAATCAACTCGAGATGAGAGGTTAGTCCCTGGCTTCGACTCCAGAGGAACACCACCTTTCCACAAGCACCTCAAGAGGAGGCTTCTCTCAGCTCTAGGTATGTGAGAGGGACCCTGAGTTTGCGGCCTCAAGTGGAATGGAACCCGCGATGCCCTGACTCGAAATAAGGCCGGATATGCCTGCAGTGACTTGAATGCAGGCTCGTCTTGCATCTCCCAAGTTGAAAGGATGTCTGAATCCCCTGTGGAGACCACAGAGAAAGACCTAGTTCCCCACCTCATCGCGACCGGAGGCCTCACATCCTTTGAAAACTCCAGAGGGACGCGGAGATCAGTGCCTCCAAAGGAGACGATGCCTGACTCCTCGTGAAACTTGATAGGAGTTCCAGGATTCCTGTGGCACGTGGAAAGGGACCCTTGGTCTCCCGCCTCAGCTGCAGAGGCGTCCCAATTGCCCTGCCAAGCCTCGAGGAGAATCCCGAGTTGTCCCTCGCAACTAGGCAGGAGTTCTGACGTCGCTGAACAAACACGTGTGTGGAAGGGCCATCCCCGTCGTAACTCGAGAATCTACCCCAGGTTCCCGCCGCAACTCGAGAAAAACCATGAGACTTGCCCCTCGCCGCGAGATGAGGCCCGATTCCCCTACACTGCGTGCAGAGCAATGCCCTGTTGCACATCACACAGGAAAGGAGCCTTGATTTCCTTGATGGCACTCCAGAGAAACCCCAAGAACACTGTTTCAAGGCTAGAGGGATTCTGAGGTCACTGTAGCAACACGAAAGAGTTCCGAGGACCTAAAATCAACTCGAGATGAGAGTTTATTGCCTGTCTTCGACTCCAGAGGAATACCACCTTACCACAAGCACCTCAAGAGGAGGCTTCTCTCAGCTCTAGGTATGTGAGAGGGACTCAGAGTTTGCGGCCTCAAGTGGAATGGACACCGCGATGCCCTGACTCGAAATAAGGCCGGATATGCCTGCGGTGACTTGAATGCAGGATGGTCTTGCATATCCCAAGACGAAAGGATGTCTGAATCCCCTGTGGAGACCACAGAGAAAGACCTAGTTCCCCACCTCATCGCGACCGGAGGCCTCACATCCTTTGAAAACTCCAGAGGTACGCGGAGATCAGTGCCTCCAAAGGAGACGATGCCTGACTCCTCGTGAAACTTGTTAGGAGTCCCAGGATTCCTGTGGCACGTGGAAAGGGACCCTTGGTCTCCCGCCTCAGCTGGAGAGGCGTCCCAATTACCCTGCCAAGCCTCGAGGAGAATCCCGAGTTGTACCTCGCAACTAGGCAGGAGTCCTGACGTCGCTGAACAAACAGGTGTGTGGAAGGGCCATCCCCGTCGTAACTCGAGAATATACCCCAGGTTCCCGCCACAACTCGAGAAAAACCATGAGACTTCCCCCTCGCCGCGAGATGATGCCCGAATCCCCAGCACTGCGGGCCGAGCAATGCCGTGTTGCAAATCACACAGGAAATGAGCCTTGATTTCCTTGATGGCACTCCAGAGAAACACCAAGAACACTGTTTCAAGGCTAGAGGGATCCTGAGGTCACTGTAGCAACACGAAAGAGCTCCGTGGACCAAAAATCAACTCGAGATGAGAGGTTAGTCCCTGGCTTTGACTCCAGAGGAATACCACCTTACCACAAGCACCTCAAGAGGAGGCTTCTCTCAGCTCTAGGTATGTGAGAGGGACCCTGAGTTTGCGGCCTCAAGTGGAATGGACACCGCGATGCCCTGACTCGAAATAAGGCCGGATATCCCTGCAGTGACTTGAATGCAGGCTCGTCTTGCATCTCCCAAGATGAAAGGATGTCTGAATCCCCTGTGGAGACCACAGAGAATGACCTACTTCCCCACCTCATCGCGAACGGAGGCCTCACATCCTTTGAAAACTTCAGAGGTACGCAGAGATCAGTGCCTCCAAAGGAGACGATGCCTGACTCCTCGTGAAACTTGATAGGAGTCCCAGGATTCCTGTGGCACGTGGAAAGGGACCCTTGGTCTCCCGCCTCAGCTGGAGAGGCGTCCCAATTGCCCTGCCAAGCCTCGAGGAGAATCCCGAGTTGTCCCTCACAACTAGGAAGTAGTCCTGACGTCGCTGAACAAACAAGTGGGTGGAAGGGACATCCCCGTCGTAACTTGAGAATATACCCCAGGTTCCCGCCGCAACTCGAGAAAAACCATGAGACTTCCCCCTCGCCACGAGATGAGGCCCGATTCCCCTGCGCTGCGTGCAGAGCAGTTCCGTCTTGCACATCACACATGAAAGGAGCCTTGATTTCCTTGATGGCACTCCAGAGAAACCCCAAGAACACTGTTTCAAGGCTAGAGGGATCCTGAGGTCACTGTAGCAACACGAAAGAGCTCCGTGGACCCCAAATCAACTCGAGATGAGAGGTTAGTCCCTGGCTTCGACTCCAGAGTAATACCACCTTACCACAAGCACCTCAAGAGGAGGCTTCTCTCAGCTCTAGGTATGTGAGAGGGACCCTGATTTTGCGGCCTCAAGTAGAATGGATACCGCAATGCCCTGACTCGAAATAAGGCCGGATATCCCTGCAGTGACTTGAATGCAGGCTCGTCTTGCATCTCCAAGACGAAAGGATGTCTGAATCCCCTGTGGAGACCACAGAGAAAGACCTAGTTCCCCATCTCATCGCGACCGGAGGCCTCACATCCTTTGAAAACTCCAGAGGGACGCGGAGATCAGTGCCTGAAAGGAGACGATTCTTGACTCCTCGTGAAACTTGATATGAATCCCAGGATTCCTGTGGCACGTGGAAACGGACCCTTGGTCTCCCGCCTCAGCTGGAGAGGCGTCCCAATTGCCCTGCCAAGCCTCGAGGAGAATCCCGAGTTGTCCCTCGCAACTAGGCAGGAGTCCTGACCTCGCTGAACAAACACGTGTGTGGAACGGCCATCCCCGTTGTAACTCGAGAATATACCCCAGGTTTCCTCCGCAACTCGAGAAAAACCATGAGACTTCCCCCTCGCCCCGAGATGAGGCCCGATTCCCCTGCACTGCGTGCAGAGCAAAGCCGTGTTGCACATCACACAGGAGAGGAGCCTTGATTTCCTTGATGGCACTCCAGAGAAAGCCCAAGAACACTGTTTCAAGGCTAGAGGGATCCTGAGGTCACTGTATCAACACGAAAGAGCTCCGTGGACCAAAAATCAACTCGAGATGAGAGGTTAGTCCCTGGCTTCGACTCCAGAGGAACACCACCTTTCCACAAGCACCTCAAGAGGAGGCTTCTCTCAGCTCTAGGTATGTGAGAGGGACCCTGAGTTTGCGGCCTCAAGTGGAATGGACCCCGCGATGCCCTGACTCGAAATAAGGCCGGATATGCCTGCAGTGACTTGAATGCAGGCTCGTCTTGCATCTCCCAAGTTGAAAGGATGTCTGAATCCCCTGTGGAGACCACAGAGAAAGACCTAGTTCCCCACCTCATCGCGACCGGAGGCCTCACATCCTTTGAAAACTCCAGAGGGACGCGGAGATCAGTGCCTCCAAAGGAGACGATGCCTGACTCCTCGTGAAACTTGATAGGAGTTCCAGGATTCCTGTGGCACGTGGAAAGGGACCCTTGGTCTCCCGCCTCAGCTGCAGAGGCGTCCCAATTGCCCTGCCAAGCCTCGAGGAGAATCCCGAGTTGTCCCTCGCAACTAGGCAGGAGTTCTGACGTCGCTGAACAAACACGTGTGTGGAAGGGCCATCCCCGTCGTAACTCGAGAATCTACCCCAGGTTCCCGCCGCAACTCGAGAAAAACCATGAGACTTGCCCCTCGCCGCGAGATGAGGCCCTATTCCCCTACACTGCGTGCAGAGCAATGCCCTGTTGCACATCACACAGGAAAGGAGCCTTGATTTCCTTGATGGCACTCCAGAGAAACCCCAAGAACACTGTTTCAAGGCTAGAGGGATTCTGAGGTCACTGTAGCAACACGAAAGAGTTCCGAGGACCAAAAATCAACTCGAGATGAGAGTTTATTGCCTGTCTTCGACTCCAGAGGAATACCACCTTACCACAAGCACCTCAAGAGGAGGCTTCTCTCAGCTCTAGGTATGTGAGAGGGACTCAGAGTTTGCGGCCTCAAGTGGAATGGACACCGCGATGCCCTGACTCGAAATAAGGCCGGATATGCCTGCGGTGACTTGAATGCAGGATGGTCTTGCATATCCCAAGACGAAAGGATGTCTGAATCCCCTGTGGAGACCACAGAGAAAGACCTAGTTCCCCACCTCATCGCGACCGGAGGCCTCACATCCTTTGAAAACTCCAGAGGTACGCGGAGATCAGTGCCTCCAAAGGAGACGATGCCTGACTCCTCGTGAAACTTGTTAGGAGTCCCAGGATTCCTGTGGCACGTGGAAAGGGACCCTTGGTCTCCCGCCTCAGCTGGAGAGGCGTCCCAATTACCCTGCCAAGCCTCGAGGAGAATCCCGAGTTGTACCTCGCAACTAGGCAGGAGTCCTGACGTCGCTGAACAAACAGGTGTGTGGAAGGGCCATCCCCGTCGTAACTCGAGAATATACCCCAGGTTCCCGCCACAACTCGAGAAAAACCATGAGACTTCCCCCTCGCCGCGAGATGATGCCCGAATCCCCAGCACTGCGGGCCGAGCAATGCCGTGTTGCAAATCACACAGGAAATGAGCCTTGATTTCCTTGATGGCACTCCAGAGAAACACCAAGAACACTGTTTCAAGGCTAGAGGGATCCTGAGGTCCCTGTAGCAACAAGAAAGAGCTCCATGGACCACAAATCAACTCGAGATGAGAGGTTAGTCCCTTGCTTCGACTCCAGAGGAATACCACCTTACCACAAGCACCTCAAGAGGAGGCTTCTCTCAGCTCTAGCTATGTGAGAGGGACCCTGAGTTTGCGGCCTCAAGTGGAATGGACACAGCGATGCCCTGACGCGAAATAAGGCCGGATATGCCTGCAGTGACTTGAATGCAGGCTCGTCTTGCATCTCCCAAGACGAAAGGATGTCTGAATCCCCTGTGGAGACCACAGAGAAAGACCTAGTTCCCCACCTCATCGCGACTGGAGGCCTCACATCCTTGGAAAAACCAGAGGGACGCGGAGATCAGTGCCTCCAAAGGAGAGGATGCCTGACTCCTCGTGAAACTTGATAGGAGTCCCAGGATTCCTGTGGCACATGGAAAGGGACCCTTGGTCTCCCGCCTCAGCTGGAGAGGCGTCCCAATTGCCCTGCCAAGCTTCGAGGAGAATCCCGAGTTGTCCCTCGCAACTAGGCAGTAGTCCTGACGTCGCTGAACAAACACGTGGGTGGAAGGGTCATCCCCGTCGTAACTCGAGAATATACCCCAGGTTCCCGCCGCAACTCGAGAAAAACCATGAGACTTCCCCCTCGCCGCGAGATGAGGCCCGATTCCCCTGCACTGCGTGCAGAGCAATTCCGTGTTGCACATCACACATGAAAGGAGCCTTGATTTCCTTGGTGGCACTCCAGAGAAAACCCAAGAACACTGTTTCAAGGCTAGAGGGATCCTGAGGTCACTGTAGCAACACGAAAGAGCTCCGTGGACCAAAAATCAACTCGAGATGAGAGGTTAGTCCCTGGCTTTGACTCCAGAGGAATACCACCTTACCACAAGCACCTCAAGAGGAGGCTTCTCTCAGCTCTAGGTATGTGAGAGGGACCCTGAGTTTGCGGCCTCAAGTGGAATGGACACCGCGATGCCCTGACTCGAAATAAGGCCGGATATCCCTGCAGTGACTTGAATGCAGGCTCGTCTTGCATCTCCCAAGATGAAAGGATGTCTGAATCCCCTGTGGAGACCACAGAGAATGACCTACTTCCCCACCTCATCGCGAACGGAGGCCTCACATCGTTTGAAAACTTCAGAGGTACGCAGAGATCAGTGCCTCCAAAGGAGACGATGCCTGACTCCTCGTGAAACTTGATAGGAGTCCCAGGATTCCTGTGGCACGTGGAAAGGGACCCTTGGTCTCCCGCCTCAGCTGGAGAGGCGTCCCAATTGCCCTGCCAAGCCTCGAGGAGAATCCCGAGTTGTCCCTCACAACTAGGAAGTAGTCCTGACGTCGCTGAACAAACAAGTGGGTGGAAGGGACATCCCCGTCGTAACTTGAGAATATACCCCAGGTTCCCGCCGCAACTCGAGAAAAACCATGAGACTTCCCCCTCGCCACGAGATGAGGCCCGATTCCCCTGCGCTGCGTGCAGAGCAGTTCCGTCTTGCACATCACACATGAAAGGAGCCTTGATTTCCTTGATGGCACTCCAGAGAAACCCCAAGAACACTGTTTCAAGGCTAGAGGGATCCTGCGGTCACTGTAGCAACACGAAAGAGCTCCGTGGACCAAAAATCAACTCGAGATGAGAGGTTAGTCCCTGGCTTCGACTCCAGAGGAATACCACCTCACCACAAGCACCTCAAGAGGAGGCTTCTCTCAGCTCTATGTATGTGAGAGGGACCCTAAGTTTGCGGCCTCAAGTGGAATGGACACTGCGATGTCCTGACTCGAAATAAAGCCGGATATCCCTGCAGTGACTTGAATGCAGGCTCGTCTTGCATCTCCCAAGACGAAAGGATGTCTGAATCCCCTGTGGAGAACACAGAGAAAGACCTAGTTCCCCACCTCATCGCGACCGGAGGCCTCACATCCTTTGAAAACTCCAGAGGTACGCGGAGATCAGTGCCTCCAAAGGAGACGATGCCTGACTCCTCGTGAAACTTGATAGGAGTCCCAGGATTCCTGTGGCACGTGGAAAGGGACCCTTGGTCTCCCGCCTCAGCTGGAGAGGCGTCCCAATTGCCCTGCCAAGCCTCGAGGAGAATCCCGAGTTGTCCCTATCAACTAGGCAGTAGTCCTGCAGTCGCTGAACAAACACGTGGGTGTAAGGGCCATCCCCGTCGTAACTCGAGAATATACCCCAGGTTCCCGCCGCAACTCGAGAAAAACCATGAGACTTCCCCCTCGCCGCGAGATGAGGCCCGATAGCCCTGCACTGCGTGCAGAGCAATTCCGTGTTGCACATCACACATGAAAGGACCCTTGATTTCCTTGATGGCACTCCAGAGAAATCCCAAGAACACTGTTTCAAGGCTAGAGGGATCCTGAGGTCACTGTAGCAACACGAAAGAGCTCCGTGGACCAAAAATCAACTCGAGATGAGAGGTTAGTCCCTGGCTTCGACTCCAGAGCAATACCACCTTACCACAAGCACCTCAAGAGGAGGCTTCTCTCAGCTCTAGGTATGTGAGAGGGACCCTGATTTTGCGGCCTCAAGTGGAATGGACACCGCGATGCCCTGACGCGAAATCAGGCCGGATATCCCTGCAGTGACTTGAATGCAGGCTCGTCTTGCATCTCCCAAGACGAAAGGATGTCTGAATCCCCTGTGGAGACCTCAGACAAAGACCTAGATCCGCACCTCATCGTGACCGGAGGCCTCACATCCTTTGAAAACTCCAGAGGTACGCGGAGATCAGTGCCTCCAAAGGAGAGGATGCCTGACTCCTCGTGAAACTTGATAGGAGTCCCAGGATTCCTGTGCACGTGGAAAGGGACCCTTGGTCTCCCGCCTCAGCTGGAGAGGCGTCCCAATTGCCCTGCCAAGCCTCGAGGAGAATCCCGAGTTGTCCGTCGCAACTAGGCAGGAGTCCTGCCGTCGCTGAACAAACACGTGGTTGGAAGGGCCATCCCCGTCGTAACTCGAGAATATAACCCAGATTCCCACCGCAACTCGAGAAAAACCATGAGACTTCCCCCTCGCCGCGATATGAAGCCCGATTCCCCTGCACTGCGTGTTGAGCAATTCCGTGTTGCACATCACACATGAAAGGAGCCTTGATTTCCTTGATGGCACTCCAGAGAAACCCCAAGAACACTGTTTCAAGGCTAGAGGGATCCTGAGGTCAGTGTAGCAACACGAAAGAGCTCCGTGGACCAACAATCAACTCGAGATGAGAGGTTAGTCCCTGGCTTCGACTCCAAAGGAATACCACCTTACCACAAGCACCTCAAGAGGAGGCTTCTCTCAGCTCTAGCTACGTGCTGAGTTTGCGGCCTCAAGTGGAATGGACACCGCTATGCCCTGACTCGAAATAAGGCCGGATATCCCTGCAGTGACTTGAATGCAGGCTCGTCTTGCATCTCCCAAGACGAAAGGATGTCTGAATCCCCTGTTGAGACCACAGAAAAAGACCTAGTTCCCCACCTCATTGCGACCGGAGGCCTCACAACCTTTTAAAACTCCAGAGGTATGCGGAGATCAGTGCCTCCAAAGGAGACGATGCCTGACTCCTCGTGAAACTTGATAGGAGTCCCAGGATTGCCGTGGCACGTGGAAAGGGACCCTTGGTCTCCCGCCTCAGCTGGAGAGGCGTCCCAATTGCCCTGCCAAGCCTCGAGGAGAATCCCGAGTTGTCCCTCGCAACTAGGCAGGAGTCCTGACGTCGCTGAACAAACACGTGGGTGGAAGGGCCATCCCCGTCGTAACTCGAGAATATACCCCAGGTTCCCGCCGCAACTCGAGAAAAACCATGAGACTTCCCCCTCGCCGCGATATGAGGCCCGATTCCCCTGCACTGCGTGCAGAACAATTCGGTGTTGCACATCACACTTGAAAGGAGCCTTAATTTCCTTGATGGCACTCCAGAGAAACCCCAAGAACACTGTTTCAAGGCTAGAGGAATCCTGAGGCCACTGTAGCAACATGAAAGAGCTCCGTGGACCAAAAATCAACTCGAGATGAGAGGTTAGTCCCTGGCTTCGACTCCAGAGGTATACCACCTTACCACAAGCACCTCAAGCGGAGGCTTCTCTCAGCTCTAGGTATGTGAGAGGGACCCTGAGTTTGCGGCCTCAAGTGGAATGGACATCGCGATGCCCTGACTCGAAATAAGGCCGGATATCCCTGCAGTGACTTGAATGCAGGCGCGTCTTGCCTCTCCCAAGACGAAAGGATGTCTGAATCCCCTGTGGAGACCTCAGAGAAAGATCTAGTTCCCCACCTCATCGCGACCGGAGGCCTCACATACTTTGAAAACTCCAGAGGTACGCGGAGATCAGTGCCTCCAAAGGAGACGATGCCTGACTCCTCGTGAAACTTGATAGGAGTCCCAGGATTCCTGTGGCACGTGGAAAGGGACCCTTGGTCTCCCGCCTCGGCTAGAGAGGCGTCCCAATTTCCCTGCCAAGCCTCGAGGAGAATCCCGAGTTGTCTCTCGCAAATAGGAAGGAGTCCTTACGTCGCTGAACAAACACGTGGGTGGAAGGGCCATTCCCGTCATAACTCGAGAATATACCCCAGGTTCCCGCCGCAACTCGAGAAAAACCATGAGACTTCCCACTCGCCGCGAGATGAGGCCCGATTCTCCTGCACTGCATGCAGAGCAATTCCGTATTGCACATCAAACATGAAAGGAACCTTGATTTCCTTGATGGCACTCCAGAGAAACCCCAAGAACACTGTTTCAAGGCTAGAGGGATCCTGAGGTTACTGTAGCAGCACGAAAGAGGTCCGTGGACCAAAAATCAACTCGAGATGAGAGGTTTGTCCCTGGCTTCGACTCCAGAGGAATACCACCTTACCACAAGCAGCTCAAGAGGAGGCTTCTCTCAGCTCTAGGTATGTGAGAGGGACCCTGAATTTGCGGACTCAAGTGGAATGGACACTGCGATGCCCTGACGCGAAATAAGGCCGGATATCCCTGCAGTGACTTGAATGCAGGCTCGTCTTGGATCTCCCAAGATGAAAGGATGTCTGAACTCCCTGTGGAGACCACAGAGAAAGACCTAGTTCCCCACCTCATGGCGACCGGAGGCCTCACATCCTTTGAAAACTCCAGAGGTACGCGGAGATCAGTGCCTCCAAAGGAGACGATGCCTGACTCCTCGTGAAAGTTGATAGGAGTCCCAGGATTCCTGTGGCACATGGAAAGGGACACTTGGTCTCCCGCCTCAGCTGGAGAGGCGTCCCAATTGCCCTGCCAAGCCTCGAGGAGAATCCCGAGTTGTCCCTCGCAACTAGGCAGGAGTCCTGACGTCGCTGAACAAACATGTGGGTGGAAGGGCCATCCCAGTCGTAACTCGAGAATATACCCCAGGTTCCCGCCGCAACTCGAGAAAAACCATGAGACTTCCCCCTCGCCGCGATATGAGGCCCGATTCCCCTGCACTGCGTGCAGAGCAATTCCGAGTTGCACATCACACTTGAAAGGAGCCTTGATTTCCTTGTTGGCACTCCAGAGAAACCCCAAGAACACTGTTTCAAGGCTAGAGGGATCCTGAGGTCACTCTAGCAACATGAAAGAGCTCCGTGTACCACAAATCAACTCGAGATGAGAGGTGAGACCCTGGCTTCGACTCCATAGGAATACCGCCTTACCACAAGCACTTCAAGAGGAGGCTTCTCTCAGCTCTAGCTATGTGCTGAGTTTGCGGCCTCAAGTGGAATGGACACCGCGATGCCCTGACTCGAAATAAGGCCGGATATCCCTGCAGTGACTTGAATGCAGGCTCGTCTTGCATCTCCCAAGACGAAAGGATGTCTGAATCCCCTGTGGAGACCACAGAGAAAGACCTAGTTCCCCACCTCATCGCGACCGGAGGCCTCACATCCTTTGAAAATTTCAGAGGTACGCGGAGATCAGTGCCTCCAAAGGAGAGGATGCCTGACTCCTCGTGAAACTTGATAGGAGTCCCAGGATTCCTGTGCACGTGGAAAGGGACACTTGGTCTGCCGCCTCAGCTGGAGAGGCGTCCCAATTGCCCTGCCAAGCCTCGAGGAGAATCCCGAGTTGTCCCTCGCAAATAGGCAGGAGTCCTGACGTCGCTGAACAAACACGTGGGTGGAAGGGCCATTCCCGTCATAACTCGAGAATATACCCCAGGGTCCCGCCGCAACTCGAGAAAAACCATGAGACTTCCCTCTCGCCGCGAGATGAGGCCCGATTCTCCTGCACTGCATGCAGAGCAATTCCGTATTGCACATCAAACATGAAAGGAGCCTTGATTTCCTTGATGGCACTCCAGAGAAAGCCCAAGAACACTGTTTCAAGGCTAGAGGGATCCTGAGGTCACTTTAGCAACACAAAAGAGCTCCGTGGACCACAAATCAACTCGAGATGAGAGGTTAGTCCCTGGCTTCGACTCCAGAGGAATACCACCTTACCACAAGCACCTCAAGAGGAGGCATCTCTCAGCTCTAGCTATGTGCTGAGTTTGCGGCCTCAAGTGGAATGGACACCGCGATGCCCTGACTCGAAATAAGGCCGGATATCCCTGCAGTGACTTGAATGCAGGCTCGTCTTGCATCTCCCAAGACGAAAGGATGTCTGAATCCCCTGTTGAGACCACAGAAAAAGATCTAGTTCCCCACCTCATCGCGACCGGAGGCCTCACAACCTTTTAAAACTCCAGAGGTACGCGGAGAACAGTGCCTCCAAAGGAGACGATGCCTGATTCCTCGTGAAACTTGATAGGAGTCCCAGGATTGCCGTGGCACCTGGAAAGGGACCCTTGGTCTCCCGCCTCAGCTGGAGAGGCGTCCCAATTGCCCTGCCAAGCCTCGAGGAGAATCCCGAGTTGTCCCTCGCAACTAGGCAGGAGTCCTTACGTCGCTGAACAAACACGTGGGTGGAAGGGCCATCCCCGTCGTAACTCGAGAATATACCCTAGGTTCCCGCCGCAACTCGAGAAAAACCATGAGACTACCCCCTCGCCGCGATATGAGGCCCGATTCCCCTGCACTGCGTGCAGAGCAATTCGGTGTTGCACATCACACTTGAAAGGAGCCTTAATTTCCTTGATGGCACTCCAGAGAAACCCCAAGAACACTGTTTCAAGGCTAGAGGAATCCTGAGGCTACTGTAGCAACACGAAAGAGCTCCGTGGACCAAAAATCAACTCGAGATGAGAGGTTAGTCCCTGGCTTCGACTCCAGAGGAAAACCACCTCACCACAAGCACCGCAAGAGGAGGCTTCTCTCAGCTCTAGGTATGTGAGAGGGACCCTGAGTTTGCGGCCTCAAGTGGAATGGACACCGCGATGCCCTGACTCGAAATAAGGCCGGATATCCCTGCAGTGACTTGAATGCAGGCTCGTCTTGCATCTCCCAAGATGAAAGGATGTCTGAATCCCCTGTGGAGACCACAGAGAAAGACCTAGTTCCCCACCTCATCGCGACCGGAGGCCTCACATCCTTTGAAAACTCCAGAGGTACGCGGAGATCAGTGCCTCCAAAGGAGACGATGCCTGACTCCTCGTGAAACTTGATAGGAGTCCCAGGATTCCTGTGGCACGTGGAAAGGGACCCTTGGTCTCCCGCCTCAGCTGGAGAGGCGTCCCAATTGCCCTGCCAAGCCTCGAGGAGAATCCCGAGTTGTCCCTATCAACTAGGCAGGAGTCCTGCAGTCGCTGAACAAACACGTGGGTGTAAGGGCCATCCCCGTCGTAACTCGAGAATATACCCCAGGTTCCCGCCGCAACTCGAGAAAAACCATGAGACTTCCCACTCGCCGCGAGATGAGGCCCGATTCTCCTGCACTGCATGCAGAGCAATTCCGTATTGCACATCAAACATGAAAGGAACCTTGATTTCCTTGATGGCACTCCAGAGAAACCCCAAGAACACTGTTTCAAGGCTAGAGGGATCCTGAGGTTACTGTAGCAGCACGAAAGAGGTCCGTGGACCAAAAATCAACTCGAGATGAGAGGTTTGTCCCTGGCTTCGACTCCAGAGGAATACCACCTTACCACAAGCAGCTAAAGAGGAGGCTTCTCTCAGCTCTAGGTATGTGAGAGGGACCCTGAATTTGCGGACTCAAGTGGAATGGACACTGCGATGCCCTGACGCGAAATAAGGCCTGATATCCCTGCAGTGACTTGAATGCAGGCTCGTCTTGGATCTCCCAAGATGAAAGGATGTCTGAACTCCCTGTGGAGACCACAGAGAAAGACCTAGTTCCCCACCTCATGGCTACCGAGGCCTCACATCCTTTGAAAACTCCAGAGGTACGCGGAGATCAGTGCCTCCAAAGGAGACGATGCCTGACTCCTCGTGAAAGTTGATAGGAGTCCCAGGATTCCTGTGGCACATGGAAAGGGACCCTTGGTCTCCCGCCTCAGCTGGAGAGGCGTCCCAATTGCCCTGCCAAGCCTCGAGGAGAATCCCGAGTTGTCCCTCGCAACTAGGCAGGAGTCCTGACGTCGCTGAACAAACATGTGGGTGGAAGGGCCATCCCAGTCGTAACTCGAGAATATACCCCAGGTTCCCGCCGCAACTCGAGAAAAACCATGAGACTTCCCCCTCGCCGCGATATGAGGCCCGATTCCCCTGCACTGCGTGCAGAGCAATTGATTTCCTTGGTGGCATTCCAGAGAAACCCCAAGAACACTGTTTCAAGGCTAGAGGGATCCTGAGGTCACTCTAGCAACATGAAAGAGCTCCGTGTACCACAAATCAACTTGAGATGAGAGGTGAGTCCCTGGCTTCGACTCCAGAGGAATACCACCTTACCACAAGAACCTTAAGAGGAGGCTTCTCTCAGCTCTAGGTATGCGAGAGGGACCCTGAGTGTGCAGCCCCAAGTGGAATGGACACTGCGATATCCTGACTCGAAATAAAGCCGGATATCCCTGCAGTGACTTGAATGCAGGCTCGTCTTGCATCTCCCAAGACGAAAGGATGTCTGAATCCCCTGTGGAGACCACAGAGAAAGACCTAGTTCCCCACCTCATCGCGACCGGAGGCCTTACATCCTTTGAAAACTCCAGAGGTACGCGGAGATCAGTGCCTCCAAAGGAGACGATGCCTGACTCCACGTGAAACTTGATAGGAGTCCCAGGATTCCTGTGGCACGTGGAAAGGGACCCTTGGTCTCCCGCCTCAGCTGGAGAGGCGTCCCAATTGCCCTGCCAAGCCTCGAGGAGAATCCCGAGTTGTCCCTCGCAACTAGGCAGGAGTCCTGACGTCGCTAAACAAACAAGTGGGTGGAAGGGCCATCCCCGTCGTAACTCGAGAATATACCCCAGGTTCCCGCCGCAACTCGAGAAAAACCATGAGACTTCCCCCTCGCCGCGAGATGAGGCCCGATTCCCCTGCACTGCGTGCAGAGCAATTCCGTCTTGCACATCACACATGAAAGGAGCCTTGATTTCCTTGATGGCACTCCAGAGAAACCCTAAGAACACTGTTTCAAGGCTAGAGGGATCCTGAGGTCACTGTAGCAACAGGAAAGAGCTCCGCGGACCAAAAATCAACTCGAGATGAGAGGTTAGTTCCTGGCTTCGACTCCAGAGGAATACCACCTTACCACAATCACCTCAAGAGGAGGCTTCTCTCAGCTCTAGGTATGTGAGAGGGACCCTGAGTTTGCGGCCTCAAGTGGAATGGACACCGCGATGCCCTGACTCGAAATAAGGGCGGATATCCCTGCAGTGACTTGAATGCAGGCTCGTCTTGCATCTCAGAGACGAAAGGATGTCTGAATCCCCTGTGGAGACCTCAGAGAAAGATCTAGTTCCCCACCTCATCGCGACCGGAGGCCTCACATCGTTTGAAAACTCCAGAGGTACGCGGAGATCAGTGCCTCCAAAGGAGACGATGCCTGACTCCTCGTGAAACTTGATAGGAGTCCCAGGATTCCTGTGGCACATGGAAAGGGACCCTTGGTTTCCCGCCTCAGCTGGAGAGGCGTCCCAATTGCCCTGCCAAGCCTCGAGGAGAATCCTGAGTTGTCCCTCGCAAATAGGCAGGAATCCTGACGTCGCTGAACAAACACGTGGGTGGAAGGGCCATCCCCGTCGTAACTCGAGAATATACCCCAGGTTCCCGCCGCAACTCGAGAAAAACCATGAGACTTCCCCCTCGCCGCGAGATGAGGCCCGATTCCCCTGCACTGCGTGCAGAGCAATTCCGTGTTGCACATCACACATGAAAGGAGCCTTGATTTCCTTGATGGCACTCCAGAGAAACCCCAAGAACACTGTTTCAAGGCTAGAGGGATCCTGAGGTCACTGTAGCAACACGAAAGAGCTCCGTGGACTAAGAATCAACTCGAGATGAGAGGTTAGTCCCTGTCTTCGACTCCAGAGGAAAACCCCCTTACCACAAGCACCTCAAGAGGAGGCTTCTCTCAGCTCTAGGTATGTGAGAGGGACCCTGAGTTTGCGGCTTCAAGTGGAATGAACACCGCGATGCCCTGACTCGAAATAAGGCCGGATATCCCTGCAGTGACTTGAATGCAGGCTCGTCTTGCATCTCCCAAGATGAAAGGATGTCTGAATCCCCTGTGGAGACCACAGAGAAAGACCTAGTTCCCCACCTCATCGCGCCCGGAGGCCTCACATCCTCTGAAAACTCCAGAGGTACGCGGAGATCAGTGCCTCCAAAGGAGACGATGCCTGACTCCTCGTGAAACTTGATAGGAGTCCCAGGATTCCTGTGCACGTGGAAAGGGACCCTTGGTCTCCCGCCTCAGCTGGAGAGGCGTCCCAATTGCCCTGCCAAGCCTCGAGGAGAATCCCGAGTTGTCCGTCGCAACTAGGCAGGAGTCCTGCCGTCGCTGAACAAACACGTGGTTGGAAGGGCCATCCACGTCGTAACTCGAGAATATAACCCAGATTCCCACCGCAACTCGAGAAAAACAATGAGACTTCCCCCTCGCCGCGATATGAAGCCCGATTCCCCTGCACTGCGTGCTGAGCAATTCCGTGTTGCACATCACACATGAAAGGAGCCTTGATTTCCTTGATGGCACTCCAGAGAAACCCCAAGAACACTGTTTCAAGGCTAGAGGGATCCTGAGGTCAGTGTAGCAACACGAAAGAGCTCCGTGGACCAACAATCAACTCGAGATGAGAGGTTAGTCCCTGGCTTCGACTCCAAAGGAATACCACCTTACCACAAGCACCTCAAGAGGAGGCTTCTCTCAGCTCTAGCTACGTGCTGAGTTTGCGGCCTCAAGTGGAATGGACACCGCTATGCCCTGACTCGAAATAAGGCCGGATATCCCTGCAGTGACTTGAATGCAGGCTCGTCTTGCATCTCCCAAGACGAAAGGATGTCTGAATCCCCTGTTGAGACCACAGAAAAAGACCTAGTTCCCCACCTCATTGCGACCGGAGGCCTCACAACCTTTTAAAACTCCAGAGGTATGCGGAGATCAGTGCCTCCAAAGGAGACGATGCCTGACTCCTCGTGAAACTTGATAGGAGTCCCAGGATTGCCGTGGCACGTGGAAAGGGACCCTTGGTCTCCCGCCTCAGCTGGAGAGGCGTCCCAATTGCCCTGCCAAGCCTCGAGGAGAATCCCGAGTTGTCCCTCGCAACTAGGCAGGAGTCCTGACGTCGCTGAACAAACACGTGGGTGGAAGGGCCATCCCCGTCGTAACTCGAGAATATACCCCAGGTTCCCGCCGCAACTCGAGAAAAACCATGAGACTTCCCCCTCGCCGCGATATGAGGCCCGATTCCCCTGCACTGCGTGCAGAACAATTCGGTGTTGCACATCACACTTGAAAGGAGCCTTAATTTCCTTGATGGCACTCCAGAGAAACCCCAAGAACACTGTTTCAAGGCTAGAGGAATCCTGAGGCCACTGTAGCAACATGAAAGAGCTCCGTGGACCAAAAATCAACTCGAGATGAGAGGTTAGTCCCTGGCTTCGACTCCAGAGGTATACCACCTTACCACAAGCACCTCAAGCGGAGGCTTCTCTCAGCTCTAGGTATGTGAGAGGGACCCTGAGTTTGCGGCCTCAAGTGGAATGGACATCGCGATGCCCTGACTCGAAATAAGGCCGGATATCCCTGCAGTGACTTGAATGCAGGCGCGTCTTGCCTCTCCCAAGACAAAAGGATGTCTGAATCCCCTGTGGAGACCTCAGAGAAAGATCTAGTTCCCCACCTCATCGCGACCGGAGGCCTCACATACTTTGAAAACTCCAGAGGTACGCGGAGATCAGTGCCTCCAAAGGAGACGATGCCTGACTCCTCGTGAAACTTGATAGGAGTCCCAGGATTCCTGTGGCACGTGGAAAGGGACCCTTGGTCTCCCGCCTCGGCTAGAGAGGCGTCCCAATTTCCCTGCCAAGCCTCGAGGAGAATCCCGAGTTGTCTCTCGCAAATAGGAAGGAGTCCTTACGTCGCTGAACAAACACGTGGGTGGAAGGGCCATTCCCGTCATAACTCGAGAATATACCCCAGGTTCCCGCCGCAACTCGAGAAAAACCATGAGACTTCCCACTCGCCGCGAGATGAGGCCCGATTCTCCTGCACTGCATGCAGAGCAATTCCGTATTGCACATCAAACATGAAAGGAACCTTGATTTCCTTGATGTCACTCCAGAGAAACCCCAAGAACACTGTTTCAAGGCTAGAGGGATCCTGAGGTTACTGTAGCAGCACGAAAGAGGTCCGTGGACCAAAAATCAACTCGAGATGAGAGGTTTGTCCCTGGCTTCGACTCCAGAGGAATACCACCTTACCACAAGCAGCTCAAGAGGAGGCTTCTCTCAGCTCTAGGTATGTGAGAGGGACCCTGAATTTGCGGACTCAAGTGGAATGGACACTGCGATGCCCTGACGCGAAATAAGGCCTGATATCCCTGCAGTGACTTGAATGCAGGCTCGTCTTGGATCTCCCAAGATGAAAGGATGTCTGAACTCCCTGTGGAGACCACAGAGAAAGACCTAGTTCCCCACCTCATGGCTACCGAGGCCTCACATCCTTTGAAAACTCCAGAGGTACGCGGAGATCAGTGCCTCCAAAGGAGACGATGCCTGACTCCTCGTGAAAGTTGATAGGAGTCCCAGGATTCCTGTGGCACATGGAAAGGGACCCTTGGTCTCCCGCCTCAGCTGGAGAGGCGTCCCAATTGCCCTGCCAAGCCTCGAGGAGAATCCCGAGTTGTCCCTCGCAACTAGGCAGGAGTCCTGACGTCGCTGAACAAACATGTGGGTGGAAGGGCCATCCCAGTCGTAACTCGAGAATATACCCCAGGTTCCCGCCGCAACTCGAGAAAAACCATGAGACTTCCCCCTCGCCGCGATATGAGGCCCGATTCCCCTGCACTGCGTGCAGAGCAATTCCGAGTTGCACATCACACTTGAAAGGAGCCTTGATTTCCTTTTTGGCACTCCAGAGAAACCCCAAGAACACTGTTTCAAGGCTAGAGGGATCCTGAGGTCACTCTAGCAACATGAAAGAGCTCCGTGTATCACAAATCAACTCGAGATGAGAGGTGAGTCCCTGGCTTCGACTCCATAGGAATACCACCTTACCACAAGCACTTCAAGAGGAGGCTTCTCTCAGCTCTAGCTATGTGCTGAGTTTGCGGCCTCAAGTGGAATGGACACCGCGATGCCCTGACTCGAAATAAGGCCGGATATCCCTGCAGTGACTTGAATGCAGGCTCGTCTTGCATCTCCCAAGATGAAAGGATGTCTGAATCCCCTGTGGAGACCACAGAGAAAGACCTAGTTCCCCACCTCATCGCGACCGGAGGCCTCACATCCTTTGAAAACTCCAGAGGTACGCGGAGATCAGTGCCTCCAAAGGAGACGATGCCTGACTCCTCGTGAAACTTGATAGGAGTCCCAGGATTCCTGTGGCACGTGGAAAGGGACCCTTGGTCTCCCGCCTCAGCTGGAGAGGCGTCCCAATTGCCCTGCCAAGCCTCGAGGAGAATCCCGAGTTGTCCCTATCAACTAGGCAGGAGTCCTGCAGTCGCTGAACAAACACGTGGGTGTAAGGGCCATCCCCGTCGTAACTCGAGAATATACCCCAGGTTCCCGCCGCAACTCGAGAAAAACCATGAGACTTCCCACTCGCCGCGAGATGAGGCCCGATTCTCCTGCACTGCATGCAGAGCAATTCCGTATTGCACATCAAACATGAAAGGAACCTTGATTTCCTTGATGGCCCTCCAGAGAAACCCCAAGAACACTGTTTCAAGGCTAGAGGGATCCTGAGGTTACTGTAGCAGCACGAAAGAGGTCCGTGGACCAAAAATCAACTCGAGATGAGAGGTTTGTCCCTGGCTTCGACTCCAGAGGAATACCACCTTACCACAAGCAGCTCAAGAGGAGGCTTCTCTCAGCTCTAGGTATGTGAGAGGGACCCTGAATTTGCGGACTCAAGTGGAATGGACACTGCGATGCCCTGACGCGAAATAAGGCCTGATATCCCTGCAGTGACTTGAATGCAGGCTCGTCTTGGATCTCCCAAGATGAAAGGATGTCTGAACTCCCTGTGGAGACAACAGAGAAAGACCTAGTTCCCCACCTCATGGCTACCGAGGCCTCACATCCTTTGAAAACTCCAGAGGTACGCGGAGATCAGTGCCTCCAAAGGAGACGATGCCTGACTCCTCGTGAAAGTTGATAGGAGTCCCAGGATTCCTGTGGCACATGGAAAGGGACCCTTGGTCTCCCGCCTCAGCTGGAGAGGCGTCCCAATTGCCCTGCCAAGCCTCGAGGAGAATCCCGAGTTGTCCCTCGCAACTAGGCAGGAGTCCTGACGTCGCTGGACAAACATGTGGGTGGAAGGGCCATCCCAGTCGTAACTCGAGAATATACCCCAGGTTCCCGCCGCAACTCGAGAAAAACCATGAGACTTCCCCCTCGCCGCGATATGAGGCCCGATTCCCCTGCACTGCGTGCAGAGCAATTCCGAGTTGCACATCACACTTGAAAGGAGCCTTGATTTCCTTGGTGGCATTCCAGAGAAACCCCAAGAACACTGTTTCAAGGCTAGAGGGATCCTGAGGTCACTCTAGCAACATGAAAGAGCTCCGTGTACCACAAATCAACTTGAGATGAGAGGTGAGTCCCTGGCTTCGACTCCAGAGGAATACCACCTTACCACAAGAACCTTAAGAGGAGGCTTCTCTCAGCTCTAGGTATGTGAGAGGGACCCTGAGTGTGCAGCCCCAAGTGGAATGGACACTGCGATATCCTGACTCGAAATAAAGCCGGATATCCCTGCAGTGACTTGAATGCAGGCTCGTCTTGCATCTCCCAAGACGAAAGGATGTCTGAATCCCCTGTGGAGACCACAGAGAAAGACCTAGTTCCCCACCTCATCGCGACCGGAGGCCTTACATCCTTTGAAAACTCCAGAGGTACGCGGAGATCAGTGCCTCCAAAGGAGACGATGCCTGACTCCTCGTGAAACTTGATAGGAGTCCCAGGATTCCTGTGGCACGTGGAAAGGGACCCTTGGTCTCCCGCCTCAGCTGGAGAGGCGTCCCAATTGCCCTGCCAAGCCTCGAGGAGAATCCCGAGTTGTCCCTCGCAACTAGGCAGGAGTCCTGACGTCGCTAAACAAACAAGTGGGTGGAAGGGCCATCCCCGTCGTAACTCGAGAATATACCCCAGGTTCCCGCCGCAACTCGAGAAAAACCATGAGACTTCCCCCTCGCCGCGATATGAGGCCCGATTCCCCTGCACTGCGTGCAGAGCAATTCCGAGTTGCACATCACACTTGAAAGGAGCCTTGATTTCCTTTTTGGCACTCCAGAGAAACCCCAAGAACACTGTTTCAAGGCTAGAGGGATCCTGAGGTCACTCTAGCAACATGAAAGAGCTCCGTGTATCACAAATCAACTCGAGATGAGAGGTGAGTCCCTGGCTTCGACTCCATAGGAATACCACCTTACCACAAGCACTTCAAGAGGAGGCTTCTCTCAGCTCTAGCTATGTGCTGAGTTTGCGGCCTCAAGTGGAATGGACACCGCGATGCCCTGACTCGAAATAAGGCCGGATATCCCTGCAGTGACTTGAATGCAGGCTCGTCTTGCATCTCCCAAGATGAAAGGATGTCTGAATCCCCTGTGGAGACCACAGAGAAAGACCTAGTTCCCCACCTCATCGCGACCGGAGGCCTCACATCCTTTGAAAACTCCAGAGGTACGCGGAGATCAGTGCCTCCAAAGGAGACGATGCCTGACTCCTCGTGAAACTTGATAGGAGTCCCAGGATTCCTGTGGCACGTGGAAAGGGACCCTTGGTCTCCCGCCTCAGCTGGAGAGGCGTCCCAATTGCCCTGCCAAGCCTCGAGGAGAATCCCGAGTTGTCCCTATCAACTAGGCAGGAGTCCTGCAGTCGCTGAACAAACACGTGGGTGTAAGGGCCATCCCCGTCGTAACTCGAGAATATACCCCAGGTTCCCGCCGCAACTCGAGAAAAACCATGAGACTTCCCACTCGCCGCGAGATGAGGCCCGATTCTCCTGCACTGCATGCAGAGCAATTCCGTATTGCACATCAAACATGAAAGGAACCTTGATTTCCTTGATGGCACTCCAGAGAAACCCCAAGAACACTGTTTCAAGGCTAGAGGGATCCTGAGGTTACTGTAGCAGCACGAAAGAGGTCCGTGGACCAAAAATCAACTCGAGATGAGAGGTTTGTCCCTGGCTTCGACTCCAGAGGAATACCACCTTACCACAAGCAGCTCAAGAGGAGGCTTCTCTCAGCTCTAGGTATGTGAGAGGGACCCTGAATTTGCGGACTCAAGTGGAATGGACACTGCGATGCCCTGACGCGAAATAAGGCCTGATATCCCTGCAGTGACTTGAATGCAGGCTCGTCTTGGATCTCCCAAGATGAAAGGATGTCTGAACTCCCTGTGGAGACAACAGAGAAAGACCTAGTTCCCCACCTCATGGCTACCGAGGCCTCACATCCTTTGAAAACTCCAGAGGTACGCGGAGATCAGTGCCTCCAAAGGAGACGATGCCTGACTCCTCGTGAAAGTTGATAGGAGTCCCAGGATTCCTGTGGCACATGGAAAGGGACCCTTGGTCTCCCGCCTCAGCTGGAGAGGCGTCCCAATTGCCCTGCCAAGCCTCGAGGAGAATCCCGAGTTGTCCCTCGCAACTAGGCAGGAGTCCTGACGTCGCTGGACAAACATGTGGGTGGAAGGGCCATCCCAGTCGTAACTCGAGAATATACCCCAGGTTCCCGCCGCAACTCGAGAAAAACCATGAGACTTCCCCCTCGCCGCGATATGAGGCCCGATTCCCCTGCACTGCGTGCAGAGCAATTCCGAGTTGCACATCACACTTGAAAGGAGCCTTGATTTCCTTGGTGGCATTCCAGAGAAACCCCAAGAACACTGTTTCAAGGCTAGAGGGATCCTGAGGTCACTCTAGCAACATGAAAGAGCTCCGTGTACCACAAATCAACTTGAGATGAGAGGTGAGTCCCTGGCTTCGACTCCAGAGGAATACCACCTTACCACAAGAACCTTAAGAGGAGGCTTCTCTCAGCTCTAGGTATGTGAGAGGGACCCTGAGTGTGCAGCCCCAAGTGGAATGGACACTGCGATATCCTGACTCGAAATAAAGCCGGATATCCCTGCAGTGACTTGAATGCAGGCTCGTCTTGCATCTCCCAAGACGAAAGGATGTCTGAATCCCCTGTGGAGACCACAGAGAAAGACCTAGTTCCCCACCTCATCGCGACCGGAGGCCTTACATCCTTTGAAAACTCCAGAGGTACGCGGAGATCAGTGCCTCCAAAGGAGACGATGCCTGACTCCTCGTGAAACTTGATAGGAGTCCCAGGATTCCTGTGGCACGTGGAAAGGGACCCTTGGTCTCCCGCCTCAGCTGGAGAGGCGTCCCAATTGCCCTGCCAAGCCTCGAGGAGAATCCCGAGTTGTCCCTCGCAACTAGGCAGGAGTCCTGACGTCGCTAAACAAACAAGTGGGTGGAAGGGCCATCCCCGTCGTAACTCGAGAATATACCCCAGGTTCCCGCCGCAACTCGAGAAAAACCATGAGACTTCCCCCTCGCCGCGAGATGAGGCCCGATTCCCCTGCACTGCGTGCAGAGCAATTCCGTCTTGCACATCACACATGAAAGGAGCCTTGATTTCCTTGATGGCACTCCAGAGAAACCCTAAGAACACTGTTTCAAGGCTAGAGGGATCCTGAGGTCACTGTAGCAACAGGAAAGAGCTCCGCGGACCAAAAATCAACTCGAGATGAGAGGTTAGTTCCTGGCTTCGACTCCAGAGGAATACCACCTTACCACAATCACCTCAAGAGGAGGCTTCTCTCAGCTCTAGGTATGTGAGAGGGACCCTGAGTTTGCGGCCTCAAGTGGAATGGACACCGCGATGCCCTGACTCGAAATAAGGGCGGATATCCCTGCAGTGACTTGAATGCAGGCTCGTCTTGCATCTCAGAGACGAAAGGATGTCTGAATCCCCTGTGGAGACCTCAGAGAAAGATCTAGTTCCCCACCTCATCGCGACCGGAGGCCTCACATCGTTTGAAAACTCCAGAGATACGCGGAGATCAGTGCCTCCAAAGGAGACGATGCCTGACTCCTCGTGAAACTTGATAGGAGTCCCAGGATTCCTGTGGCACATGGAAAGGGACCCTTGGTTTCCCGCCTCAGCTGGAGAGGCGTCCCAATTGCCCTGCCAAGCCTCGAGGAGAATCCTGAGTTGTCCCTCGCAAATAGGCAGGAATCCTGACGTCGCTGAACAAACACGTGGGTGGAAGGGCCATCCCCGTCGTAACTCGAGAATATACCCCAGGTTCCCGCCGCAACTCGAGAAAAACCATGAGACTTCCCCCTCGCCGCGAGATGAGGCCCGATTCCCCTGCACTGCGTGCAGAGCAATTCCGTGTTGCACATCACACATGAAAGGAGCCTTGATTTCCTTGATGGCACTCCAGAGAAACCCCAAGAACACTGTTTCAAGGCTAGAGGGATCCTGAGGTCACTGTAGCAACACGAAAGAGCTCCGTGGACTAAGAATCAACTCGAGATGAGAGGTTAGTCCCTGGCTTCGACTCCAGAGGAAAACCCCCTTACCACAAGCACCTCAAGAGGAGGCTTCTCTCAGCTCTAGGTATGTGAGAGGGACCCTGAGTTTGCGGCTTCAAGTGGAATGAACACCGCGATGCCCTGACTCGAAATAAGGCCGGATATCCCTGCAGTGACTTGAATGCAGGCTCGTCTTGCATCTCCCAAGATGAAAGGATGTCTGAATCCCCTGTGGAGACCACAGAGAAAGACCTAGTTCCCCACCTCATCGCGCCCGGAGGCCTCACATCCTCTGAAAACTCCAGAGGTACGCGGAGATCAGTGCCTCCAAAGGAGACGATGCCTGACTCCTCGTGAAACTTGATAGGAGTCCCAGGATTCCTGTGCACGTGGAAAGGGACCCTTGGTCTCCCGCCTCAGCTGGAGAGGCGTCCCAATTGCCCTGCCAAGCCTCGAGGAGAATCCCGAGTTGTCCGTCGCAACTAGGCAGGAGTCCTGCCGTCGCTGAACAAACACGTGGTTGGAAGGGCCATCCCCGTCGTAACTCGAGAATATAACCCAGATTCCCACCGCAACTCGAGAAAAACCATGAGACTTCCCCCTCGCCGCGATATGAAGCCCGATTCCCCTGCACTGCGTGCTGAGCAATTCCGTGTTGCACATCACACATGAAAGGAGCCTTGATTTCCTTGATGGCACTCCAGAGAAACCCCAAGAACACTGTTTCAAGGCTAGAGGGATCCTGAGGTCAGTGTAGCAACACGAAAGAGCTCCGTGGACCAACAATCAACTCGAGATGAGAGGTTAGTCCCTGGCTTCGACTCCAAAGGAATACCACCTTACCACAAGCACCTCAAGAGGAGGCTTCTCTCAGCTCTAGCTACGTGCTGAGTTTGCGGCCTCAAGTGGAATGGACACCGCTATGCCCTGACTCGAAATAAGGCCGGATATCCCTGCAGTGACTTGAATGCAGGCTCGTCTTGCATCTCCCAAGACGAAAGGATGTCTGAATCCCCTGTTGAGACCACAGAAAAAGACCTAGTTCCCCACCTCATTGCGACCGGAGGCCTCACAACCTTTTAAAACTCCAGAGGTATGCGGAGATCAGTGCCTCCAAAGGAGACGATGCCTGACTCCTCGTGAAACTTGATAGGAGTCCCAGGATTGCCGTGGCACGTGGAAAGGGACCCTTGGTCTCCCGCCTCAGCTGGAGAGGCGTCCCAATTGCCCTGCCAAGCCTCGAGGAGAATCCCGAGTTGTCCCTCGCAACTAGGCAGGAGTCCTGACGTCGCTGAACAAACACGTGGGTGGAAGGGCCATCCCCGTCGTAACTCGAGAATATACCCCAGGTTCCCGCCGCAACTCGAGAAAAACCATGAGACTTCCCCCTCGCCGCGATATGAGGCCCGATTCCCCTGCACTGCGTGCAGAACAATTCGGTGTTGCACATCACACTTGAAAGGAGCCTTAATTTCCTTGATGGCACTCCAGAGAAACCCCAAGAACACTGTTTCAAGGCTAGAGGAATCCTGAGGCCACTGTAGCAACATGAAAGAGCTCCGTGGACCAAAAATCAACTCGAGATGAGAGGTTAGTCCCTGGCTTCGACTCCAGAGGTATACCACCTTACCACAAGCACCTCAAGCGGAGGCTTCTCTCAGCTCTAGGTATGTGAGAGGGACCCTGAGTTTGCGGCCTCAAGTGGAATGGACATCGCGATGCCCTGACTCGAAATAAGGCCGGATATCCCTGCAGTGACTTGAATGCAGGCGCGTCTTGCCTCTCCCAAGATGAAAGGATGTCTGAATCCCCTGTGGAGACCTCAGAGAAAGATCTAGTTCCCCACCTCATCGCGACCGGAGGCCTCACATACTTTGAAAACTCCAGAGGTACGCGGAGATCAGTGCCTCCAAAGGAGACGATGCCTGACTCCTCGTGAAACTTGATAGGAGTCCCAGGATTCCTGTGGCACGTGGAAAGGGACCCTTGGTCTCCCGCCTCGGCTAGAGAGGCGTCCCAATTTCCCTGCCAAGCCTCGAGGAGAATCCCGAGTTGTCTCTCGCAAATAGGAAGGAGTCCTTACGTCGCTGAACAAACACGTGGGTGGAAGGGCCATTCCCGTCATAACTCGAGAATATACCCCAGGTTCCCGCCGCAACTCGAGAAAAACCATGAGACTTCCCACTCGCCGCGAGATGAGGCCCGATTCTCCTGCACTGCATGCAGAGCAATTCCGTATTGCACATCAAACATGAAAGGAACCTTGATTTCCTTGATGGCACTCCAGAGAAACCCCAAGAACACTGTTTCAAGGCTAGAGGGATCCTGAGGTTACTGTAGCAGCACGAAAGAGGTCCGTGGACCAAAAATCAACTCGAGATGAGAGGTTTGTCCCTGGCTTCGACTCCAGAGGAATACCACCTTACCACAAGCAGCTCAAGAGGAGGCTTCTCTCAGCTCTAGGTATGTGAGAGGGACCCTGAATTTGCGGACTCAAGTGGAATGGACACTGCGATGCCCTGACGCGAAATAAGGCCTGATATCCCTGCAGTGACTTGAATGCAGGCTCGTCTTGGATCTCCCAAGATGAAAGGATGTCTGAACTCCCTGTGGAGACCACAGAGAAAGACCTAGTTCCCCACCTCATGGCTACCGAGGCCTCACATCCTTTGAAAACTCCAGAGGTACGCGGAGATCAGTGCCTCCAAAGGAGACGATGCCTGACTCCTCGTGAAAGTTGATAGGAGTCCCAGGATTCCTGTGGCACATGGAAAGGGACCCTTGGTCTCCCGCCTCAGCTGGAGAGGCGTCCCAATTGCCCTGCCAAGCCTCGAGGAGAATCCCGAGTTGTCCCTCGCAACTAGGCAGGAGTCCTGACGTCGCTGAACAAACATGTGGGTGGAAGGGCCATCCCAGTCGTAACTCGAGAATATACCCCAGGTTCACGCCGCAACTCGAGAAAAACCATGAGACTTCCCCCTCGCCGCGATATGAGGCCCGATTCCCCTGCACTGCGTGCAGAGCAATTCCGAGTTGCACATCACACTTGAAAGGAGCCTTGATTTCCTTTTTGGCACTCCAGAGAAACCCCAAGAACACTGTTTCAAGGCTAGAGGGATCCTGAGGTCACTCTAGCAACATGAAAGAGCTCCGTGTACCACAAATCAACTCGAGATGAGAGGTGAGACCCTGGCTTCGACTCCATAGGTATACCGCCTTACCACAAGCACTTCAAGAGGAGGCTTCTCTCAGCTCTAGCTATGTGCTGAGTTTGCGGCCTCAAGTGGAATGGACACCGCGATGCCCTGACTCGAAATAAGGCCGGATATCCCTGCAGTGACTTGAATGCAGGCTCGTCTTGCATCTCCCAAGACGAAAGGATGTCTGAATCCCCTGTGGAGACCACAGAGAAAGACCTAGTTCCCCACCTCATCGCGACCGGAGGCCTCACATCCTTTGAAAATTTCAGAGGTACGCGGAGATCAGTGCCTCCAAAGGAGAGGATGCCTGACTCCTCGTGAAACTTGATAGGAGTCCCAGGATTCCTGTGCACGTGGAAAGGGACACTTGGTCTGCCGCCTCAGCTGGAGAGGCGTCCCAATTGCCCTGCCAAGCCTCGAGGAGAATCCCGAGTTGTCCCTCGCAAATAGGCAGGAGTCCTGACGTCGCTGAACAAACACGTGGGTGGAAGGGCCATTCCCGTCATAACTCGAGAATATACCCCAGGGTCCCGCCGCAACTCGAGAAAAACCATGAGACTTCCCTCTCGCCGCGAGATGAGGCCCGATTCTCCTGCACTGCATGCAGAGCAATTCCGTATTGCACATCAAACATGAAAGGAGCCTTGATTTCCTTGATGGCACTCCAGAGAAAGCCCAAGAACACTGTTTCAACGCTAGAGGGATCCTGAGGTCACTTTAGCAACACAAAAGAGCTCCGTGGACCACAAATCAACTCGAGATGAGAGGTTAGTCCCTGGCTTCGACTCCAGAGGAATACCACCTTACCACAAGCACCTCAAGAGGAGGCATCTCTCAGCTCTAGCTATGTGCTGAGTTTGCGGCCTCAAGTGGAATGGACACCGCGATGCCCTGACTCGAAATAAGGCCGGATATCCCTGCAGTGACTTGAATGCAGGCTCGTCTTGCATCTCCCAAGACGAAAGGATGTCTGAATCCCCTGTTGAGACCACAGAAAAAGATCTAGTTCCCCACCTCATCGCGACCGGAGGCCTCACAACCTTTTAAAACTCTAGAGGTACGCGGAGAACAGTGCCTCCAAAGGAGACGATGCCTGACTCCTCGTGAAACTTGATAGGAGTCCCAGGATTGCCGTGGCACCTGGAAAGGGACCCTTGGTCTCCCGCCTCAGCTGGAGAGGCGTCCCAATTGCCCTGCCAAGCCTCGAGGAGAATCCCGAGTTGTCCCTCGCAACTAGGCAGGAGTCCTTACGTCGCTGAACAAACACGTGGGTGGAAGGGCCATCCCCGTCGTAACTCGAGAATATACCCTAGGTTCCCGCCGCAACTCGAGAAAAACCATGAGACTACCCCCTCGCCGCGATATGAGGCCCGATTCCCCTGCACTGCGTGCAGAGCAATTCGGTGTTGCACATCACACTTGAAAGGAGCCTTAATTTCCTTGATGGCACTCCAGAGAAACCCCAAGAACACTGTTTCAAGGCTAGAGGAATCCTGAGGTTACTGTAGCAACACGAAAGAGCTCCGTGGACCAAAAATCAACTCGAGATGAGAGGTTAGTCCCTGGCTTCGAATCCAGAGGAAAACCACCTCACCACAAGCACCGCAAGAGGAGGCTTCTCTCAGCTCTAGGTATGTGAGAGGGACCCTGAGTTTGCGGCCTCAAGTGGAATGGACACCGCGATGCCCTGACTCGAAATAAGGCCGGATATCCCTGCAGTGACTTGAATGCAGGCTCGTCTTGCATCTCCCAAGATGAAAGGATGTCTGAATCCCCTGTGGAGACCTCAGAGAAAGATCTAGTTCCCCACCTCATCGCGACCGGAGGCCTCACATACTTTGAAAACTCCAGAGGTACGCGGAGATCAGTGCCTCCAAAGGAGACGATGCCTGACTCCTCGTGAAACTTGATAGGAGTTCCAGGATTCCTGTGGCACGTGGAAAGGGACCCTTGGTCTCCCGCCTCGGCTAGAGAGGCGTCCCAATTTCCCTGCCAAGCCTCGAGGAGAATCCCGAGTTGTCCCTCGCAAATAGGAAGGAGTCCTTACGTCGCTGAACAAACACGTGGGTGGAAGGGCCATTCCCGTCATAACTCGAGAATATACCCCAGGTTCCCGCCGCAACTCGAGAAAAACCATGAGACTTCCCACTCACCGCGAGATGAGGCCCGATTCTCCTGCACTGCATGCAGAGCAATTCCGTATTGCACATCAAACATGAAAGGAACCTTGATTTCCTTGATGGCACTCCAGAGAAACCCCAAGAACACTGTTTCAAGGCTAGAGGGATCCTGAGGTTACTGTAGCAGCACGAAAGAGGTCCGTGGACCAAAAATCAACTCGAGATGAGAGGTTTGTCCCTGGCTTCGACTCCAGAGGAATACCACCTTACCACAAGCAGCTCAAGAGGAGGCTTCTCTCAGCTCTAGGTATGTGAGAGGGACCCTGAATTTGCGGACTCAAGTGGAATGGACACTGCGATGCCCTGACGCGAAATAAGGCCTGATATCCCTGCAGTGACTTGAATGCAGGCTCGTCTTGGATCTCCCAAGATGAAAGGATGTCTGAACTCCCTGTGGAGACCACAGAGAAAGACCTAGTTCCCCACCTCATGGCTACCGAGGCCTCACATCCTTTGAAAACTCCAGAGGTACGCGGAGATCAGTGCCTCCAAAGGAGACGATGCCTGACTCCTCGTGAAAGTTGATAGGAGTCCCAGGATTCCTGTGGCACATGGAAAGGGACACTTGGTCTCCCGTCTCAGCTGGAGAGGCGTCCCAATTGCCCTGCCAAGCCTCGAGGAGAATCCCGAGTTGTCCCTCGCAACTAGGCAGGAGTCCTGACGTCGCTGAACAAACATGTGGGTGGAAGGGCCATCCCAGTCGTAACTCGAGACTATACCCCAGGTTCCCGCCGCAACTCGAGAAAAACCATGAGACTTCCCCCTCGCCGCGAGATGAGGCCCGATTCCCCTGCACTGCGTGCAGAGCAATTCCGTGTTGCACATCACACTTGAAAGGAGCCTTGATTTCCTTGGTGGCATTCCAGAGAAACCCCAAGAACACTGTTTCAAGGCTAGAGGGATCCTGAGGTCACTCTAGCAACATGAAAGAGCTCCGTGTACCACAAATCAACTCGAGATGAGAGGTGAGTCCCTGGCTTCGACTCCATAGGAATACCACCTTACCACAAGCACTTCAAGAGGAGGCTTCTCTCAGCTCTATCTATGTGCTGAGTTTGCGGCCTCAAGTGGAATGGACACCGCGATGCCCTGACTCGAAATAAGGCCGGATATCCCTGCAGTGACTTGAATGCAGGCTCGTCTTGCATCTCCCAAGATGAAAGGATGTCTGAATCCCCTGTGGAGACCACAGAGAAAGACCTAGTTCCCCACCTCATCGCGACCGGAGGCCTCACATCCTTTGAAAACTCCAGAGGTACGCGGAGATCAGTGCCTCCAAAGGAGACGATGCCTGACTCCTCGTGAAACTTGATAGGAGTCCCAGGATTCCTGTGGCACGTGGAAAGGGACCCTTGGTCTCCCGCCTCAGCTGGAGAGGCGTCCCAATTGCCCTGCCAAGCCTCGAGGAGAATCCCGAGTTGTCCCTATCAACTAGGCAGGAGTCCTGCAGTCGCTGAACAAACACGTGGGTGTAAGGGCCATCCCCGTCGTAACTCGAGAATATACCCCAGGTTCCCGCCGCAACTCGAGAAAAACCATGAGACTTCCCACTCGCCGCGAGATGAGGCCCGATTCTCCTGCACTGCATGCAGAGCAATTCCGTATTGCACATCAAACATGAAAGGAACCTTGATTTCCTTGATGGCACTCCAGAGAAACCCCAAGAACACTGTTTCAAGGCTAGAGGGATCCTGAGGTTACTGTAGCAGCACGAAAGAGGTCCGTGGACCAAAAATCAACTCGAGATGAGAGGTTTGTCCCTGGCTTCGACTCCAGAGGAATACCACCTTACCACAAGCAGCTCAAGAGGAGGCTTCTCTCAGCTCTAGGTATGTGAGAGGGACCCTGAATTTGCGGACTCAAGTGGAATGGACACTGCGATGCCCTGACGCGAAATAAGGCCTGATATCCCTGCAGTGACTTGAATGCAGGCTCGTCTTGGATCTCCCAAGATGAAAGGATGTCTGAACTCCCTGTGGAGACCACAGAGAAAGACCTAGTTCCCCACCTCATGGCTACCGAGGCCTCACATCCTTTGAAAACTCCAGAGGTACGCGGAGATCAGTGCCTCCAAAGGAGACGATGCCTGACTCCTCGTGAAAGTTGATAGGAGTCCCAGGATTCCTGTGGCACATGGAAAGGGACCCTTGGTCTCCCGCCTCAGCTGGAGAGGCGTCCCAATTGCCCTGCCAAGCCTCGAGGAGAATCCCGAGTTGTCCCTCGCAACTAGGCAGGAGTCCTGACGTCGCTGAACAAACATGTGGGTGGAAGGGCCATCCCAGTCGTAACTCGAGAATATACCCCAGGTTCCCGCCGCAACTCGAGAAAAACCATGAGACTTCCCCCTCGCCGCGATATGAGGCCCGATTCCCCTGCACTGCGTGCAGAGCAATTCCGAGTTGCACATCACACTTGAAAGGAGCCTTGATTTCCTTGGTGGCATTCCAGAGAAACCCCAAGAACACTGTTTCAAGGCTAGAGGGATCCTGAGGTCACTCTAGCAACATGAAAGAGCGCCGTGTACCACAAATCAACTTGAGATGAGAGGTGAGTCCCTGGCTTCGACTCCAGAGGAATACCACCTTACCACAAGAACCTTAAGAGGAGGCTTCTCTCAGCTCTAGGTATGTGAGAGGGACCCTGAGTGTGCAGCCCCAAGTGGAATGGACACTGCGATATCCTGACTCGAAATAAAGCCGGATATCCCTGCAGTGACTTGAATGCAGGCTCGTCTTGCATCTCCCAAGACGAAAGGATGTCTGAATCCCCTGTGGAGACCACAGAGAAAGACCTAGTTCCCCACCTCATCGCGACCGGAGGCCTTACATCCTTTGAAAACTCCAGAGGTACGCGGAGATCAGTGCCTCCAAAGGAGACGATGCCTGACTCCACGTGAAACTTGATAGGAGTCCCAGGATTCCTGTGGCACGTGGAAAGGGACCCTTGGTCTCCCGCCTCAGCTGGAGAGGCGTCCCAATTGCCCTGCCAAGCCTCGAGGAGAATCCCGAGTTGTCCCTCGCAAATAGGAAGGAGTCCTGACGTCGCTAAACAAACAAGTGGGTGGAAGGGCCATCCCCGTCGTATCTCGAGAATATACCCCAGGTTCCCGCCGCAACTCGAGAAAAACCATGAGACTTCCCCCTCGCCGCGAGATGAGGCCCGATTCCCCTGCACTGCGTGCAGAGCAATTCCGTCATACACATCACACATGAAAGGAGCCTTGATTTCCTTGATGGCACTCCAGAGAAACCCTAAGAACACTGTTTCAAGGCTAGAGGGATCCTGAGGTCACTGTAGCAACAGGAAAGAGCTCCGCGGACCAAAAATCAACTCGAGATGAGAGGTTAGTTCCTGGCTTCGACTCCAGAGGAATACCACCTTACCACAATCACCTCAAGAGGAGGCTTCTCTCAGCTCTAGGTATGTGAGAGGGACCCTGAGTTTGCGGCCTCAAGTGGAATGGACACCGCGATGCCCTGACTCGAAATAAGGGCGGATATCCCTGCAGTGACTTGAATGCAGGCTCGTCTTGCATCTCAGAGACGAAAGGATGTCTGAATCCCCTGTGGAGACCTCAGAGAAAGACCTAGTTCCCCACCTCATCGCGACCGGAGGCCTCACATCGTTTGAAAACTCCAGAGGTACGCGGAGATCAGTGCCTCCAAAGGAGACGATGCCTCACTCCTCGTGAAACTTGATAGGAGTCCCAGGATTCCTGTGGCACATGGAAAGGGACCCTTGGTTTCCCGCCTCAGCTGGAGAGGCGTCCCAATTGCCCTGCCAAGCCTCGAGGAGAATCCTGAGTTGTCCCTCGCAAATAGGCAGGAATCCTGACGTCGCTGAACAAACACGTGGGTGGAAGGGCCATCCCCGTCGTAACTCGAGAATATACCCCAGGTTCCCGCCGCAACTCGAGAAAAACCATGAGACTTCCCCCTCGCCGCGAGATGAGGCCCGATTCCCCTGCACTGCGTGCAGAGCAATTCCGTGTTGCACATCACACATGAAAGGAGCCTTGATTTCCTTGATGGCACTCCAGAGAAACCCCAAGAACACTGTTTCAAGGCTAGAGGGATCCTGAGGTCACTGTAGCAACACGAAAGAGCTCCGTGGACTAAGAATCAACTCGAGATGAGAGGTTAGTCCCTGGCTTCGACTCCAGAGGAAAACCCCCTTACCACAAGCACCTCAAGAGGAGGCTTCTCTCAGCTCTAGGTATGTGAGAGGGACCCTGAGTTTGCGGCTTCAAGTGGAATGAACACCGCGATGCCCTGACTCGAAATAAGGCCGGATATCCCTGCAGTGACTTGAATGCAGGCTCGTCTTGCATCTCCCAAGATGAAAGGATGTCTGAATCCCCTGTGGAGACCACAGAGAAAGACCTAGTTCCCCACCTCATCGCGCCCGGAGGCCTCACATCCTCTGAAAACTCCAGAGGTACGCGGAGATCAGTGCCTCCAAAGGAGACGATGCCTGACTCCTCGTGAAACTTGATAGGAGTCCCAGGATTCCTGTGGCACATGGAAAGGGACCCTTGGTCTCCCGCCTCAGCTGGAGAGGCGTCCCAATTGCCCTGCCAAGCCTCGAGGAGAATCCCGAGTTGTCCCTCGCAACTAGGCAGGAGTCCTGACGTCACTGAACAAACATGTGGGTGGAAGGGCCATCCCAGTCGTAAGTCGAGAATATACCCCAGGTTCCCGCCGCAACTCGAGAAAAACCATGAGACTTCCCCCTCGCCGTGAGATGAGGCCCGATTCCCCTGCACTGCGTGCAGAGCAATTCCGTGTTGCACATCACACATGAAAGGAGCCTTGATTTCCTTGGTGGCACTCCAGAGAAACCCCAAGAACACTGTTTCAAGGCTAGAGGGATCCTGAGGTCACTCTAGCAAAACAAAAGAGCTCCGTGGACCACAAATCAACTCTAGATGATAGGTTAGTCCCTGTCTTCGACTCCAGAGGAATACCACCTTACCACAAGCACCTCAAGAGGAGGCTTCTCTCAGCTCTAGCTATGTGCTGAGTTTGCGGCCTCAAGTGGAATGGACACCGCGATGCCCTGACTCGAAATAAGGCCGGATATCCCTGAAGTGAATTGAATGCAGGCTCGTCTTGCATCTCCCAAGACGAAAGGATGTCTGAATCACCTGTGGAGACCTCAGAGAAAGATCTAGTTCCCCACCTCATCGCAACCGAAGGCATCACATCCTTTGAAAACTCCAGAGGTACGCAGAGATCAGTGCCTCCAAAGGAGACGATGCCTGACTCCTCGTGAAACTGGATAGGAGTCCCAGGATTCCTGTGGCACGTGGAAAGCGACCCTTGGTCTCCCGCCTCAGCTGGAGAGGCGTCCCAATTGCCCTGCCAAGCCTCGAGGAGAATCCCGAGTTGTCCCTCGCCACTAGGCAGTAGTCCTGATTTGGCTGAACAAACACGTGTGTGGAAGGGCCATCCCCGTCGTAACTCGAGAATATACCCCAGGTTCCCGCCGCAACTCGAGAAAAACCATGAGACTTCCCCCTCGCCGCGAGATGAGGCCCGATTCCCCTGCACTGCGTGCAGAGCAATTCCGTGTTGCACATCACACATGCAAGGAGCCTTGATTTCCTTGGTGGTACTCCAGAGAAACCCCAAGAACACTGTTTCAAGGCTAGAGGGATCCTGAGGTCACTGTAGCAACACGAAAGAGCTCCGTGGACCAAAAATCAACTCGAGATGAGAGGTTAGTCCCTGGCTTCGACTCCAGAGGCATACCACCTTACCACAAGCACCTCAAGAGGAGGCTTCTCTCAGCTCTAGGTATGTGAGAGGGACCCTGAGTTTGCGGCCTCAAGTGGAATGGACACCGCGATGCCCTGACGCGAAATAAGGCCGGATATCCCTGCAGTGACTTGAATGCAGGCTCGTCTTGCATCTCCCAAGACGAAAGAATGTCTGAATCCCCTGTGGAGACCACAGAGAATGACTTACTTCCCCACCTCATCGCGAACGGAGGCCTCACATCCTTTGAAAACTTCAGAGGTACGCAGAGATCAGTGCCTCCAAAGGAGACGATGCCTGACTCCTCGTGAAACTTGATAGGAGTCCCAGGATTCCTGTGGCACATGGAAAGGGACCCTTGGTCTCCCGCCTCAGCTGGAGAGGCGTCCCAATTGCCCTGCCAAGCCTCGAGGAGAATCCTGAGTTGTCCCTCGCAAATAGGCAGGAATCCTGACGTCGCTGAACAAACACGTGGGTGGAAGGGCCATCCCCGTCGTAACTCGAGAATATACCCCAGGTTCCCGCCGCAACTCGAGAAAAACCATGAGACTTCCCCCTCGCCGCGAGATGAGGCCCGATTCCCCTGCACTGCGTGCAGAGCAATTCCGTGTTGCACATCACACATGAAAGGAGCCTTGATTTCCTTGATGGCACTCCAGAGAAACCCCAAGAACACTGTTTCAAGGCTAGAGGGATCCTGAGGTCACTGTAGCAACACGAAAGAGCTCCGTGGACTAAGAATCAACTCGAGATGAGAGGTTAGTCCCTGGCTTCGACTCCAGAGGAAAACCCCCTTACCACAAGCACCTCAAGAGGAGGCTTCTCTCAGCTCTAGGTATGTGAGAGGGACCCTGAGTTTGCGGCTTCAAGTGGAATGAACACCGCGATGCCCTGACTCGAAATAAGGCCGGATATCCCTGCAGTGACTTGAATGCAGGCTCGTCTTGCATCTCCCAAGATGAAAGGATGTCTGAATCCCCTGTGGAGACCACAGAGAAAGACCTAGTTCCCCACCTCATCGCGCCCGGAGGCCTCACATCCTCTGAAAACTCCAGAGGTACGCGGAGATCAGTGCCTCCAAAGGAGACGATGCCTGACTCCTCGTGAAACTTGATAGGAGTCCCAGGATTCCTGTGGCACATGGAAAGGGACCCTTGGTCTCCCGCCTCAGCTGGAGAGGCGTCCCAATTGCCCTGCCAAGCCTCGAGGAGAATCCCGAGTTGTCCCTCGCAACTAGGCAGGAGTCCTGACGTCGCTGAACAAACATGTGGGTGGAAGGGCCATCCCAGTCGTAAGTCGAGAATATACCCCAGGTTCCCGCCGCAACTCGAGAAAAACCATGAGACTTCCCCCTCGCCGTGAGATGAGGCCCGATTCCCCTGCACTGCGTGCAGAGCAATTCCGTGTTGCACATCACACATGAAAGGAGCCTTGATTTCCTTGGTGGCACTCCAGAGAAACCCCAAGAACACTGTTTCAAGGCTAGAGGGATCCTGAGGTCACTCTAGCAAAACAAAAGAGCTCCGTGGACCACAAATCAACTCTAGATGATAGGTTAGTCCCTGTCTTCGACTCCAGAGGAATACCACCTTACCACAAGCACCTCAAGAGGAGGCTTCTCTCAGCTCTAGCTATGTGCTGAGTTTGCGGCCTCAAGTGGAATGGACACCGCGATGCCCTGACTCGAAATAAGGCCGGATATCCCTGAAGTGAATTGAATGCAGGCTCGTCTTGCATCTCCCAAGACGAAAGGATGTCTGAATCCCCTGTGGAGACCTCAGAGAAAGATCTAGTTCCCCACCTCATCGCAACCGAAGGCATCACATCCTTTGAAAACTCCAGAGGTACGCAGAGATCAGTGCCTCCAAAGGAGACGATGCCTGACTCCTCGTGAAACTGGATAGGAGTCCCAGGATTCCTGTGGCACGTGGAAAGCGACCCTTGGTCTCCCGCCTCAGCTGGAGAGGCGTCCCAATTGCCCTGCCAAGCCTCGAGGAGAATCCCGAGTTGTCCCTCGCCACTAGGCAAAAGTCCTGATTTGGCTGAACAAACACGTGTGTGGAAGGGCCATCCCCGTCGTAACTCGAGAATATACCCCAGGTTCCCGCCGCAACTCGAGAAAAACCATGAGACTTCCCCCTCGCCGCGAGATGAGGCCCGATTCCCCTGCACTGCGTGCAGAGCAATTCCGTGTTGCACATCACACATGCAAGGAGCCTTGATTTCCTTGGTGGTACTCCAGAGAAACCCCAAGAACACTGTTTCAAGGCTAGAGGGATCCTGAGGTCACTGTAGCAACACGAAAGAGCTCCGTGGACCAAAAATCAACTCGAGATGAGAGGTTAGTCCCTGGCTTCGACTCCAGAGGCATACCACCTTACCACAAGCACCTCAAGAGGAGGCTTCTCTCAGCTCTAGGTATGTGAGAGGGACCCTGAGTTTGCGGCCTCAAGTGGAATGGACACCGCGATGCCCTGACGCGAAATAAGGCCGGATATCCCTGCAGTGACTTGAATGCAGGCTCGTCTTGCATCTCCCAAGACGAAAGAATGTCTGAATCCCCTGTGGAGACCACAGAGAATGACTTACTTCCCCACCTCATCGCGAACGGAGGCCTCACATCCTTTGAAAACTTCAGAGGTACGCAGAGGTCAGTGCCTCCAAAGGAGACGATGCCTGACTCCTCGTGAAACTTGATAGGAGTCCCAGGATTCCTGTGCACGTGGAAAGGGACCCTTGGTCTCCCGCCTCATCTGGAGAGGCGTCGCAATTGCCCTGCCAAGCCTCGAGGAGAATCCCGAGTTGTCCCTCGCAACTAGGCAGGAGTCCTGACCTCGCTGAACAAACACGTGGGTGGAAGAGCCATTCCCGTCGTAACTCGAGAATATACCCCAGGTTCCCGCCGCAACTCGAGAAAAACCATGAGACTTCCCCTCCCCGCGAGATGAGGCCCGATTCCCCTGCACTGCGTGCAGAGCAATTTCGTGTTGCACATCACACATGAAAGGAGCCTTGATTTCCTTGGTGGCACTCCAGAGAAACCCCAACAACACTGTTTCAAGGGTAGAGGGATCCTGAGGTCACTGTAGCAACACGAAAGAGCTCCGTGGACCAACAATCAACTCGAGATGAGAGGTTAGTCCCTGCCTTCGACTCCAGAGGAATACCACCTCACCACAAGCACCTCAAGAGGAGGCTTCTCTCAGCTCTAGGTATGTGAGAGGGACCCCGAGTGTGCAGCCTCAAGTGGAATGGACACTGCGATATCCTGACTCGAAATAAAGTTGGATAGTCCTGCAGTGACTTGAATGCAGGCTCGTCTTGTATCTCCCAAGACGAAAGGATGTCTGAATCCCCTGTGGAGACCACAGAGAAAGACCTAGTTCCCCACCTCATCGCGACCGGAAGCCTTACATCCTTTGAAAACTCCAGAGGTACGCGGAGATCAGTGCCTCCAAAGGAGACCATGCCTGACTCCTCGTGAAACTTGATAGGAGTCCCAGGATTCCTGTGGCACATGGAAAGGGACCCTTGGTCTCCCGCCTCAGCTGGAGAGGCGTCCCAATTGCCCTGCCAAGCCTCGAGGAGAATCGCGAGTTGTCCCTCGCAACTAGGCAGTAGTCCTGACGTCGCTGAACAAACAAGTGGGTGGAAGGGCCATCCCCGTCGTAACTCGAGAATATACCCCAGGTTCCCGCCGCAACTCGAGAAAAACCATGAGACTTCCCCCTCGCCGTGAGATGAGGCCCGATTCCCCTGCACTGCGTGCAGAGCAATTCCGTCTTGCACATCACACATGAAAGGAGCCTTGATTTCCTTGATGGCACTCCAGAGAAACCCCAAGAACACTGTTTCAAGGCTAGAGGGATCCTGAGGTCACTGTATCAAGAGGAAAGAGCTCCGCGGACCAAAAATCAACTCGAGATGAGAGGTTAGTTCCTGGCTTCGACTCCAGAGGAATACCACCTTACCACAAGCACCTCAAGAGGAGGCTTCTCTCAGCTCTAGGTATGTGAGAGGGACCCTGAGTTTGCGGCCTCAAGTGGAATGGACACCGCGATGCCCTGACTCGAAATAAGGCCGGATATCCCTGCAGTGACTTGAATGCAGGCGCGTCTTGCATCTCAGAGACGAAAGGATGTCTGAATCCCCTGTGGAGACCACAGAGAAAGATCTAGTTCCCCACCTCATCGCGACCGGAGGCCTCACATCGTTTGAAAACTCCAGAGGTACGCGGAGATCAGTGCCTCCAAAGGAGACGATGCCTGACTCCTCGTGAAACTTGATAGGAGTCCCAGAATTCCTGTGGCACATGGAAGGGGACCCTTGGTCTCCCGCCTCAGCTGGAGAGGTGTCCCAATTGCCCTGCCAAGCCTCGAGGAGAATCCTGAGTTGTCCCTCGCAAATAGGTAGGAATCCTGACGTCGCTGAACAAACACGTGGGTGGAAGGGCCATCCCCGTTGTAACTCGAGAATATACCCCAGGTTCCCGCCGCAACTCGAGAAAAACCATGAGACTTCCCACTTCCCGCGATATGAGGCCCGATTCCCCTGCACTGCGTGCAGAGCAATTCCGTGTTGCACATCACACATGAAAGGAGCCTTGATTTCCTTGGTGGCACTCCAGAGAAACCCCAACAACACTGTTTCAAGGCTAGAGGGATCCTGAGGTCACTGTAGCAACACGAAAGAGCTCCGTGGACCAAAAATCAACTCGAGATGAGAGGTTAGTCCCTGGCTTCGACTCCAGAGGAAAACCACCTCACCACAAGCACCGCAAGAGGAGGCTTCTCTCAGCTCTAGGTATGTGAGAGGGACCCTATGTTTGCGGCCTCAAGTGGAATGGACACTGCGATGCCCTGACTCGAAATAAAGCCGGATATCCCTGCAATGACTTGAATGCAGGCTCGTCTTGCATCTCCCAAGACGAAAGGATGTCTGAATCCCCTGTGGAGACAACAGAGAATGACGTAGTTCCCCACCTCATCGCGACCGGAGGCCTCACATCCTTTGAAAACTCCAGAGGTACGCGGAGATCAGTGCCTCCAAAGGAGACGATGCCTGACTCCTCGTGAAACTTGATAGGAGTCCCAGGATTACTGTGGCAGGTGGAAAGGAACCCTTGGTCTCCCGCCTCAGCTGGAGAGGCGTCCCAATTGCCCTGCCAAGCCTCGAGGAGAATCCCGAGTTGTCCCTATCAACTAGGCAGGAGTCCTGCAGTCGCTGAACAAACACGTGGGTGTAAGGGCCATCCCCGTCGTAACTCGAGAATATACCCCAGGTTCCCGCCGCAACTCGAGAAAAACCATGAGACTTCCACCTCGCCGCGAGATGAGGCCCGATTCCCCTGCACTGCGTTCAGAGCAATTCCGTGTTGCACATCACACATGAAAGGACCCTTGATTTCCTTGATGGCACTCCAGAGAAACCCCAAGAACACTGTTTCAAGGCTAGAGGGATCCTGAGGTCACTGTAGCAACACGAAAGAGCTCCGTGGACCAAAAATCAACTCGAGATGAGAGGTTAGTCCCTGGCTTCGACTCCAGAGCAATACCACCTTACCACAAGCACCTCAACAGGAGGCTTCTCTCAGCTCTGGGTATGTGAGAGGGACCCTGAGTTTGCGGCCTCAAGTGGAATGGACACCGCGATGCCCTGACGCGAAATAAGGCCGGATATACCTGCAGTGACTTGAATGCAGGCTCGTCTTGCATCTCCCAAGACGAAAGGATGTCTGAATCCCCTGTGGAGACCTCAGAGAAAGACCTAGTTCACCACATCATCGCGACCGGAGGCCTCACATCCTTTGAAAACTCCAGAGGTACGCGGAGATCAGTGCCTCCAAAGGAGAGGATGCCTGACTCCTCGTGAAACTTGATAGGAGTCCCAGGATTCCTGTGCACGTGGAAAGGGACCCTTGGACTCCCGCCTCAGCTGGAGTGGCGTCCCAATTGCCCTGCCAAGCCTCGAGGAGAATCCCGAGTTGTCCGTCGCAACTAGGCAGGAGTCCTGCCGTCGCTGAACAAACACGTGGGTGGAAGGGCCATCCCATTCGTAACGCGAGAATATACCCCAGGTTCCCGCCGCAACTCGAGAAAAACCATGAGACTTCCCCCTCGCCGCGAGATGAGGCCCGATTCCCCTGCACTATGTGCACAGCAATTCCGAGTTGCACATCACACTTGAAAGGGGCCTTGATTTCCTTGGTGGCACTCCAGAGAAACCCCAAGAACACTGTTTCAAGGCTAGAGGGATCCTGAGGTCACTCTAGCAACATGAAAGAGCTCCGTGGACCACAAATCAACTCGAGATGAGAGGTTAGTCCCTGGTTTCGACTCCATAGGAATACCACCTTACCACAAGCACCTCAAGAGGAGGCTTCTCTCAGCTCTAGCTATGTGCTGAGTTTGCAGCCTCAAGTGGAATGGACACCGCGATGCCCTGACTCGAAATAAGGCCGGATATCCCTGCAGTGACTTGAATGCAGGCTCGTCTTGCATCTCCCAAGACGAAAGGATGTCTGAATCCCCTGTGGAGACCACAGAGAAAGACGTAGTTCCCCACCTCATGGCGACCGGAGGCCTCACATCGTTTGAAAACTTCAGAGGTACGCGGAGATCAGTGCCTCCAAAGGAGACGATGCCTGACTCCTCGTGAAACTTGATAGGAGTCCCAGGATTCCTGTGCACGTGGAAAGGGACACTTGGTCTGCCGCCTCAGCTGGAGAGGCGTCCCAATTGCCCTGCCAAGCCTCGAGGAGAATCCCGAGTTGTCCCTCGCAACTAGGCAGGAGTCCTGACGTCGCTGAACAAACACGTGGGTGGAAGGGCCATTCCCGTCATAACTCGAGAATATACCCCAGGGTCCCGCCGCAACTCGAGAAAAACCATGAGACTTCCCCCTCGCCGCGAGATGAGGCCCGATTCTCCTGCACTGCATGCAGAGCAATTCCGTATTGCACATCAAACATGAAAGGAGCCTTGATTTCCTTGATGGCACTCCAGAGAAACCCCAAGAACACTGTTTCAAGGCTAGAGGGATCCTGAGGTTACTGTAGCAACACGAAAGAGGTCCGTGGACCAAAAATCAACTCGAGATGAGAGGTTTGTCCCTGGCTTCGACTCCAGAGGAATACCACCTTACCACAAGCACCTCAAGAGGAGGCTTCTCTCAGCTCTAGGTATGTGAGAGGGACCCTGATTTTGGGGACTCAAGTGGAATGGACACTGCTATGCCCTGACGCGAAATAAGGCCGGATATCCCTGCAGTGACTTGAATGCAGGCTCGTCTTGCATCTCCCAAGATGAAAGGATGTCTGAATCCCCTGTGGAGACCACAGAGATAGACCTAGTTCCCCACCTCATGGCGACCGGAGGCCTCACATCCTTTGAAAACTCCAGAGGTACGCGGAGATCAGTGCCTCCAAAGGAGACGATGCCTGACTCCTCGTGAAACTTGATAGGAGTCCCAGGATTCCTGTGGCACATGGAAAGGGACCCTTGGTCTCCCGCCTCAGCTGGAGAGGCGTCCCAATTGCCCTGCCAAGCCTCGAGGAGAATCCCGAGTTGTCCCTCGCAACTAGGCAGGAGTCCTGACGTCACTGAACAAACATGTGGGTGGAAGGGCCATCCCAGTCGTAACTCGAGAATATACCCCAGGTTCCCGCCGCAACTCGAGAAAAACCATGAGACTTCCCCCTCGCCGCGAGATGAGGCCCGATTCCCCTGCACTGTGTGCAGAGCAATTCCGTGTTGCCCATCACACATGAAAGGAGCCTTGATTTCCTTGCTGGCACTCCAGAGAAACCCCAAGAACACTGTTTCAAGGCTAGAGGGATCCTGAGGTCACTCTAGCAACACAAAAGAGCTCCGTGGACCACAAATCAACTCGAGATGAGAGGTTAGTCCCTGTCTTCGACTCCAGAGGAATACCACCTTACAACAAGCACCTCAAGAGGAGGCTTCTCTCAGCTCTAGCTATGTGCTGAGTTTGCGGCCTCAAGTGGAATGGACACCGCGATGCCCTGACTCGAAATAAGGCCGGATATCCCTGCAGTGACTTGAATGCAGGCTCGTCTTGCATCTCCCAAGACGAAAGAATGTCTGAATCCCCTGTGGAGACCACAGAAAAAGACCTAGTTCCCAACCTCATCGCGACCGGAGGCCTCACATCCTTTGAAAACTCCAGAGGTATGCGGAGATCAGTGCCTCCAAAGGAGACGATGCCTGACTCCTCGTGAAACTTGATAGGAGTCCCAGGATTGCTGTGGCACGTGGAAAGGGACCCTTGGTCTCCCGCCTCAGCTGGAGAGGCGTCCCAATTGCCCTGCCAAGCCTCGAGGAGAATCCCGAGTTGTCCCTCGCAAATAGGTAGGAATCCTGACGTCGCTGAACAAACACGTGGGTGGAAGGGCCATCCCCGTTGTAACTCGAGAATATACCCCAGGTTCCCGCCGCAACTCGAGAAAAACCATGAGACTTCCCCTCCCCGCGAGATGAGGCCCGATTCCCCTGCACTGCGTGCAGAGCAATTTCGTGTTGCACATCACACATGAAAGGAGCCTTGATTTCCTTGGTGGCACTCCAGAGAAACCCCAACAACACTGTTTCAAGGGTAGAGGGATCCTGAGATCACTGTAGCAACACGAAAGAGCTCCGTGGACCAACAATCAACTCGAGATGAGAGGTTAGTCCCTGCCTTCGACTCCAGAGGAATACCACCTCACCACAAGCACCTCAAGAGGAGGCTTCTCTCAGCTCTAGGTATGTGAGAGGGACCCCGAGTGTGCAGCCTCAAGTGGAATGGACACTGCGATATCCTGACTCGAAATAAAGTCGGATAGTCCTGCAGTGACTTGAATGCAGGCTCGTCTTGCATCTCCCAAGACGAAAGGATGTCTGAATCCCCTGTGGAGACCACAGAGAAAGACCTAGTTCCCCACCTCATCGCGACCGGAAGCCTTACATCCTTTGAAAACTCCAGAGGTACGCGGAGATCAGTGCCTCCAAAGGAGACCATGCCTGACTCCTCGTGAAACTTGATAGGAGTCCCAGGATTCCTGTGGCACATGGAAAGGGACCCTTGGTCTCCCGCCTCAGCTGGAGAGGCGTCCCAATTGCCCTGCCAAGCCTCGAGGAGAATTCCGAGTTGTCCCTCGCAACTAGGCAGCAGTCCTGACGTCGCTGAACAAACAAGTGGGTGGAAGGGCCATCCCCGTCGTAACTCGAGAATATACCCCAGGTTCCCGCCGCAACTCGAGAAAAACCATGAGACTTCCCCCTCGCCGTGAGATGAGGCCCGATTCCCCTGCACTGCGTGCAGAGCAATTCCGTCTTGCACATCACACATGAAAGGAGCCTTGATTTCCTTGATGGCACTCCAGAGAAACCCCAAGAACACTGTTTCAAGGCTAGAGGGATCCTGAGGTCACTGTAGCAACACGAAAGAGCTCCGCGGACCAAAAATCAACTCGAGATGAGAGGTTAGTTCCTGGCTTCGACTCCAGAGGAATACCACCTTACCACAAGCACCTCAAGAGGAGGCTTCTCTCAGCTCTAGGTATGTGAGAGGGACCCTGAGTTTGCGGCCTCAAGTGGAATGGACACCGCGATGCCCTGACTCGATATAAGGCCGGATATCCCTGCAGTGACTTGAATGCAGGCGCGTCTTGCATCTCAGAGACGAAAGGATGTCTGAATCCCCTGTGGAGACCACAGAGAAAGATCTAGTTCCCCACCTCATCGCGACCGGAGGCCTCACATCGTTTGAAAACTCCAGAGGTACGTGGAGATCAGTGCCTCCAAAGGAGACGATGCCTGACTCCTCGTGAAACTTGATAGGAGTCCCAGAATTCCTGTGGCACATGGAAGGGGACCCTTGGTCTCCCGCCTCAGCTGGAGAGGCGTCCCAATTGCCCTGCCAAGCCTCGAGGAGAATCCTGAGTTGTCCCTCGCAAATAGGTAGGAATCCTGACGTCGCTGAACAAACACGTGGGTGGAAGGGCCATCCCCGTTGTAACTCGAGAATATACCCCAGGTTCCCGCCGCAACTCGAGAAAAACCATGAGACTTCCCACTTCCCGCGATATGAGGCCCGATTCCCCTGCACTGCGTGCAGAGCAATTCCGTGTTGCACATCACACATGAAAGGAGCCTTGATTTCCTTGGTGGCACTCCAGAGAAACCCCAACAACACTGTTTCAAGGCTAGAGGGATCCTGAGGTCACTGTAGCAACACGAAAGAGCTCCGTGGACCAAAAATCAACTCGAGATGAGAGGTTAGTCCCTGGCTTCGACTCCAGAGGAAAACCACCTCACCACAAGCACCGCAAGAGGAGGCTTCTCTCAGCTCTAGGTATGTGAGAGGGACCCTATGTTTGCGGCCTCAAGTGGAATGGACACTGCGATGCCCTGACTCGAAATAAAGCCGGATATCCCTGCAATGACTTGAATGCAGGCTCGTCTTGCATCTCCCAAGACGAAAGGATGTCTGAATCCCCTGTGGAGACAACAGAGAATGACGTAGTTCCCCACCTCATCGCGACCGGAGGCCTCACATCCTTTGAAAACTCCAGAGGTACGCGGAGATCAGTGCCTCCAAAGGAGACGATGCCTGACTCCTCGTGAAACTTGATAGGAGTCCCAGGATTACTGTGGCAGGTGGAAAGGGACCCTTGGTCTCCCGCCTCAGCTGGAGAGGCGTCCCAATTGCCCTGCCAAGCCTCGAGGAGAATCCCGAGTTGTCCCTATCAACTAGGCAGGAGTCCTGCAGTCGCTGAACAAACACGTGGGTGTAAGGGTCATCCCCGTCGTAACTCGAGAATATACCCCAGGTTCCCGCCGCAACTCGAGAAAAACCATGAGACTTCCACCTCGCCGCGAGATGAGGCCCGATTCCCCTGCACTGCGTTCAGAGCAATTCCGTGTTGCACATCACACATGAAAGGACCCTTGATTTCCTTGATGGCACTCCAGAGAAACCCCAAGAACACTGTTTCAAGGCTAGAGGGATCCTGAGGTCACTGTAGCAACACGAAAGAGCTCCGTGGACCAAAAATCAACTCGAGATGAGAGGTTAGTCCCTGGCTTCGACTCCAGAGCAATACCACCTTACCACAAGCACCTCAACAGGAGGCTTCTCTCAGCTCTAGGTATGTGAGAGGGACCCTGAGTTTGCGGCCTCAAGTGGAATGGACACCGCGATGCCCTGACGCGAAATAAGGCCGGATATCCCTGCAGTGACTTGAATGCAGGCTCGTCTTGCATCTCCCAAGACGAAAGGATGTCTGAATCCCCTGTGGAGACCTCAGAGAAAGACCTAGTTCACCACATCATCGCGACCGGAGGCCTCACATCCTTTGAAAACTCCAGAGGTACGCGGAGATCAGTGCCTCCAAAGGAGAGGATGCCTGACTCCTCGTGAAACTTGATAGGAGTCCCAGGATTCCTGTGCACGTGGAAAGGGACCCTTGGACTCCCGCCTCAGCTGGAGTGGCGTCCCAATTGCCCTGCCAAGCCTCGAGGAGAATCCCGAGTTGTCCGTCGCAACTAGGCAGGAGTCCTGCCGTCGCTGAACAAACACGTGGGTGGAAGGGCCAACACATTCGTAACGCGAGAATATACCCCAGGTTCCCGCCGCAACTCGAGAAAAACCATGAGACTTCCCCCTCGCCGCGAGATGAGGCCCGATTCCCCTGCACTATGTGCACAGCAATTCCGAGTTGCACATCACACTTGAAAGGGGCCTTGATTTCCTTGGTGGCACTCCAGAGAAACCCCAAGAACACTGTTTCAAGGCTAGAGGGATTCTGAGGTCACTCTAGCAACATGAAAGAGCTCCGTGGACCACAAATCAACTCGAGATGAGAGGTTAGTCCCTGGTTTCGACTCCATAGGAATACCACCTTACCACAAGCACCTCAAGAGGAGGCTTCTCTCAGCTCTAGCTATGTGCTGAGTTTGCAGCCTCAAGTGGAATGGACACCGCGATGCCCTGACTCGAAATAAGGCCGGATATCCCTGCAGTGACTTGAATGCAGGCTCGTCTTGCATCTCCCAAGACGAAAGGATGTCTGAATCCCCTGTGGAGACCACAGAGAAAGACGTAGTTCCCCACCTCATGGCGACCGGAGGCCTCACATCCTTTGAAAACTTCAGAGGTACGCGGAGATCAGTGCCTCCAAAGGAGACGATGGCTGACTCCTCGTGAAACTTGATAGGAGTCCCAGGATTCCTGTGCACGTGGAAAGGGACACTTGGTCTGCCGCCTCAGCTGGAGAGGCGTCCCAATTGCCCTGCCAAGCCTCGAGGAGAATCCCGAGTTGTCCCTCGCAACTAGGCAGGAGTCCTGACGTCGCTGAACAAACACGTGGGTGGAAGGGCCATTCCCGTCATAACTCGAGAATATACCCCAGGGTCCCGCCGCAACTCGAGAAAAACCATGAGACTTCCCCCTCGCCGCGAGATGAGGCCCGATTCTCCTGCACTGCATGCAGAGCAATTCCGTATTGCACATCAAACATGAAAGGAGCCTTGATTTCCTTGATGGCACTCCAGAGAAACCCCAAGAACACTGTTTCAAGGCTAGAGGGATCCTGAGGTTACTGTAGCAACACGAAAGAGGTCCGTGGACCAAAAATCAACTCGAGATGAGAGGTTTGTCCCTGGCTTCGACTCCAGAGGAATACCACCTTACCACAAGCACCTCAAGAGGAGGCTTCTCTCAGCTCTAGGTATGTGAGAGGGACCCTGATTTTGGGGACTCAAGTGGAATGGACACTGCGATGCCCTGACGCGAAATAAGGCCGGATATCCCTGCAGTGACTTGAATGCAGGCTCGTCTTGCATCTCCCAAGATGAAAGGATGTCTGAATCCCCTGTGGAGACCACAGAGATAGACCTAGTTCCCCACCTCATGGCGACCGGAGGCCTCACATCCTTTGAAAACTCCAGAGGTACGCGGAGATCAGTGCCTCCAAAGGAGACGATGCCTGACTCCTCGTGAAACTTGATAGGAGTCCCAGGATTCCTGTGGCACATGGAAAGGGACACTTGGTCTCCCGCCTCAGCTGGAGAGGCGTCCCAATTGCCCTGCCAAGCCTCGAGGAGAATCCCGAGTTGTCCCTCGCAACTAGGCAGGAGTCCTGACGTCGCTGAACAAACATGTGGGTGGAAGGGCCATCCCAGTCGTAACTCGAGAATATACCCCAGGTTCCCGCCGCAACTCGAGAAAAACCATGAGACTTCCCCCTCGCCGCGAGATGAGGCCCGATTCCCCTGCACTGTGTGCAGAGCAATTCCGTGTTGCACATCACACATGAAAGGAGCCTTGATTTCCTTGCTGGCACTCCAGAGAAACCCCAAGAACACTGTTTCAAGGCTAGAGGGATCCTGAGGTCACTCTAGCAACACAAAAGAGCTCCGTGGACCACAAATCAACTCGAGATGAGAGGTTAGTCCCTGTCTTCGACTCCAGAGGAATACCACCTTACAACAAGCACCTCAAGAGGAGGCTTCTCTCAGCTCTAGCTATGTGCTGAGTTTGCGGCCTCAAGTGGAATGGACACCGCGATGCCCTGACTCGAAATAAGGCCGGATATCCCTGCAGTGACTTGAATGCAGGCTCGTCTTGCATCTCCCAAGACGAAAGGATGTCTGAATCCCCTGTGGAGACAACAGAGAATGACGTAGTTCCCCACCTCATCGCGACCGGAGGCCTCACATCCTTTGAAAACTCCAGAGGTACGCGGAGATCAGTGCCTCCAAAGGAGACGATGCCTGACTCCTCGTGAAACTTGATAGGAGTCCCAGGATTACTGTGGCAGGTGGAAAGGGACCCTTGGTCTCCCGCCTCAGCTGGAGAGGCGTCCCAATTGCCCTGCCAAGCCTCGAGGAGAACCCCGAGTTGTCCCTATCAACTAGGCAGGAGTCCTGCAGTCGCTGAACAAACACGTGGGTGTAAGGGCCATCCCCGTCGTAACTCGAGAATATACCCCAGGTTCCCGCCGCAACTCGAGAAAAACCATGAGACTTCCACCTCGCCGCGAGATGAGGCCCGATTCCCCTGCACTGCGTTCAGAGCAATTCCGTGTTGCACATCACACATGAAAGGAGCCTTGATTTCCTTGATGGCACTCCAGAGAAACCCCAAGAACACTGTTTCAAGGCTAGAGGGATCCTGAGGTTACTGTAGCAACACGAAAGAGCTCCGTGGACCAAAAATCAACTCGAGATGAGAGGTTAGACCCTGGGTTCGACTCCAGAGGTATACCACCTTACCACAAGCACCTCAAGAGGAGTCTTCTCTCAGCTCTAGGTATGTGAGAGGGACCCTGAGTTTGCGGCCTCAAGTGGAATGGACACCGTGATGCCCTGACTCGAAATAAGGCCAAATATGCCTGCAGTGACTTGAATGCAGGCTCGTCTTGCATCTCCCAAGACGAAAGGATGTCTGAATCCCCTGTGGAGACCACAGAGAAAGATATAGTTCCCCACCTCATCGCGACCTGAGGCCTCACATCCTTTGAAAATTCCAGAGGGACGCGGAGATCAGTGCCTCCAAAGTAGACGATGCCTGACTCCTCGTGAAACTTGATCGGAGTTCCAGGATTCCTGTGCACGTGGAAAGGGATACTTGGTCTCCCGCCTCAGCTGGAAAGGCGTCCCAATTGCCCTGCCAAGCCTCGAGGAGAATCCCGAGTTCTCCCTCGCAACTAGGCAGGAGTCCTGACGTCGCTGAACAAACACGTGTGTGGAAGGGCCATCCCCGTCGTAACTCGAGAATATACCCCAGGTTCTCGCCGCAACTCGAGAAAAACCATGAGACTTCCCCCTCGCCGCGAGATGAGGCCCGATTCCCCTGCACTGCGTGCAGAGCAATGCCGTGTTGCACATCACACAGGAAAGGGGCCCTGATTTCCTTGATGGCACTCCAGAGAAACCCCAAGAACACTGTTTCAAGGCTAGAGGGATCCTGAGGTCACTGTAGCAACACGAAAGAGCTCCTTGGACCACAAATCAACTCGAGATGAGAGGTTAGTCCCTGGCTTCGACTCCAGAGTAATACCACCTTACCACAAGCACCTCAAGAGGAGGCTTCTCTCAGCTCTAGCTATGTGAGAGGGACCCTGATTTTGCGGCCTCAAGTGGAATGGATACCGCGATGCCATGACTCGAAATAAGGCCGGATATCCCTGCAGTGACTTGAATGCAGGCTCGTCTTGCATCTCCAAGACGAAAGGATGTCTGAATCCCCTGTGGAGACCACAGAGAAAGACCTAGTTCCCCACCTCATCGCGACCGGAGGCCTCACATCCTTTGAAAACTCCAGAGGGACGCGGAGATCAGTGCCTGAAAGGAGACGATTCTTGACTCCTCGTGAAACTTGATATGAATCCCAGGATTCCTGTGGCACGTGGAAAGGGACACTTGGTCTCCCGCCTCAGCTGGAGAGGCGTCCCAATTGCCCTGCCAAGCCTCGAGGAGAATCCCGAGTTGTCCCTCGCAACTAGGCAGGAGTCCTGACCTCGCTGAACAAACACGTGTGTGGAACGGCCATCCCCGTTGTAACTCGAGAATATACCCCAGGTTTCCTCCGCAACACGAGAAAAACCATGAGACTTCCCCCTCGCCCCGAGATGAGGCCCGATTCCCCTGCACTGCGTGCAGAGCAAAGCCGTGTTGCACATCACACAGGAGAGGAGCCTTGATTTCCTTGATGGCACTCCAGAGAAAGCCCAAGAACACTGTTTCAAGGCTAGAGGTATCCTGAGGTCACTGTATCAACACGAAAGAGCTCCGTGGACCACAAATCAACTCGAGATGAGAGGTTAGTCCCTGGCTTCGACTCCAGAGGAACACCACCTTACCACAAGCACCTCAAGAGGAGGCTTCTCTCAGCTCTAGGTATGTGAGAGGGACCCTGAGTTTGCGGCCTCAAGTGGAATGGACACCGCGATGCCCTGACTCGAAATAAGGCCGGATATGCCTGCAGTGACTTGAATGCAGGCTCGTCTTGCATCTCCCAAGTTGAAAGGATGTCTGAATCCCCTGTGGAGACCACAGAGAAAGACCTAGTTCCCCACCTCATCGCGACCGGAGGCCTCACATCCTTTGAAAACTCCAGAGGGACGCGGAGATCAGTGCCTCCAAAGGAGACGATGCCTGACTCCTCGTGAAACTTGATAGGAGTTCCAGGATTCCTGTGGCACGTGGAAAGGGACCCTTGGTCTCCCGCCTCAGCTGCAGAGGCGTCCCAATTGCCCTGCCAAGCCTCGAGGAGAATCCCGAGTTGTCCCTCGCAACTAGGCAGGAGTTCTGACGTCGCTGAACAAACACGTGTGTGGAAGGGCCATCCCCGTCGTAACTCGAGAATCTACCCCAGGTTCCCGCCGCAACTCGAGAAAAACCATGAGACTTGCCCCTCGCCGCGAGATGAGGCCCGATTCCCCTACACTGCGTGCAGAGCCATGCCCTGTTGCACATCACACAGGAAAGGAGCCTTGATTTCCTTGATGGCACTCCAGAGAAACCCCAAGAACACTGTTTCAAGGCTAGAGGGATCCTGAGGTCACTGTAGCCACATGAAAGAGCTCCGTGGACCAAAAATCAACTAGAGGTGAGAGGGTAGTCCCTGGCTTCGACTCCAGAGGAAACCACCTTACGACAAGCACCAAAAGAGGAGGCTTCTCTCAGCTCTAGCTATGTGAGAGGGACCCTGATTTTGCGCCCTCAAGTGGAATAGACACCGCGATGCCCTGACTCGAAATAAGGCCGTATATCCCTGCAGTGACTTGAATGCAGGCTCGTCTTGCATCTCCCAAGACGAAAGGATGTCTGAATCCCCATTGGAGACCACAGAGAAAGACATAGTTCCCCACCTCATCGCGACCGGAGGCCTCACATACTTTGAAAACTCCAGAGGTACACTGAGATCAGTGCCTCAAAAGGAGACGATGCCTGACTCCTCGTGAAACTTGATAGGAGTCCCAGGATTCCTGTGGCACGTGGAAAGGGACCCTTGGTCTCCGGCCTCAGCTGCAGAGGCGTCCCAATTGCCCTGTCAAGCCTCGAGGAGAATCCCGAGTTGTCCCTCGCAACTAGGCAGGAGTCCTGACGTCGCTGAACAAACACATAGGTGGAAGGGTCATCCACGGCGGAACTCGAGAATATACCCCAGGTTCCCGCCGCAACTCGAGAAAACCCATGAGACTTCCTCCTCGCCACGAGATGAGGCCCGATTCCCATGCACTGCGTGCAGAGCAATTCCGTGTTGCACATCACACATGAAAGGAGCCTTGATTTCCTTGATGGCACTCCAGAGAAACCCCAAGAACACTGTTTCAAGGCTAGAGGGATCCTGAGGTCACTGTAGCCACACGAAAGAGCTCCGTGGACCACTAATCAACTGGAGATTAGAGGTTAGTCCCTGGCTTCGACTCCAGAGGAAACCACCTTACCACAAGCACCTCAAGAGGAGGCTTCTCTCAGCTCTAGGTATGTGAGAGGGACCCTGAGTTTGCGGCCTCAAGTGGAATGGACACCGCGATGCCCTGACTCGAAATAAGGCCGGATATGCCTGCAGTGACTTGAATGCAGGCTCGTCTTGCATCTCCCAAGACGAAAGGATGTCTGAATCCCCTGTGGAGACCACAGAGAAAGACCTAGTTCCCCACCTCATCGCGACCGGAGGCCTCACATCCTTCTCCAGAGGGACGCGGAGATCAGTGCCTCCAAAGGAGACGATGCCTGACTCCTCGTGAAACGTGATAGGAGTCCTAGGATTCTTGTGGCACGTGGAAAGGGACCCTTGGTCTCCCGCCTCAGCTGGAGAGGAGTCCCATTTGCCCTGCCAAGCCTTGAGGAGAATCCCGAGTTGTCCCTCGCAACTAGGCAGGAGTCATGACGTCGCTGAACAAACACGTGGGTGGAAGGGCCATCCCCGTTGTAACTCGAGAATATACACCAGGTTCCCGCTGCAACTCGAGAAAAACCATGAGACTTCCCATTCGCCGCGAGATGAGGCCCGATTCCGCTGCACTGCGTGCAGAGCAATTCCGTGTTGCACATCACACATGAAAGGAGCCTTGATTTCCTTGATGGCACTCCAGAAAAACCCCAAGAACACTGTTTCAAGGCTAGAGGGATCCTGAGGTCACTGTAGCAACACGAAAGAGCTCCGTGGACCAAAAATCAACTCGAGATGAGAGGTTAGTCCCTGGCTTCAACTCCAGAGGAATACCACCTTACCACAAGCATCTCAAGAGGAGGCTTCTCTCAGCTCTAGGTATGTGAGAGTGACCCTGAGTTTGCGGCCTCAAGTGGAATGGACACCGCGATGCCCTGACTCGAAATAAGGCCGGATATCCCTGCAGTGACTTGAATGCAGGCTCGTCTTGCATTTCCCAAGACGAAAGGATGTCTGAATATCCTGTGGAGACCACAAAGAAAGACCTAGTTCCCCACCTCATCGCGACCGGAGGCCTCACATACTTTGAAAACTCCAGAGGTACACTGAGATCAGTGCCTCAAAAGGAGACGATGCCTGACTCCTCGTGAAACTTGATAGGAGTCCCAGGATTCCTGTGGCACGTGGAAAGGGACCCTTGGTCTCCAGCCTCAGCTGGAGAGGCGTCCCAATTGCCCTGTCAAGCCTCGAGGAGAATCCCGAGTTGTCCCTCGCAACTAGGCAGGAGTCCTGCCGTCGCTGAACAAACACGTGGGTGGTAGGGTCATCCCCGGCGGAACGCGAGAATATACCCCAGGTTTCCACCGCAACTCGAGAAAAACCATGAGACTTCCCCCTCGCCGCGAGATGAGGCCCGATTCCCCTGCACTGCGTGCAGAGCAATGCCCTGTTGCACATCACACAGGAAAGAAGCCTTGATTTCCTTGATGGCACTCCAGAGAAACCCCAAGAACACTGTTTCAAGGCTAGCGGGATCCTGAGGTCACTGTAGCAACACGAAAGAGCTCCGTGGACCAAAAATCAACTCGAGATGAGAGGTTAGACCCTGGGTTCGACTCCAGAGGTATACCACCTTACCACAAGCACCTCAAGAGGAGGCTTCTCTCAGCTCTAGGTATGTGAGAGGGACCCTGAGTTTGCGGCCTCAAGTGGAATGGACACCGTGATGCCCTGACTCGAAATAAGGCCGAATATGCCTGCAGTGACTTGAATGCAGGCTCGTCTTGCATCTCCCAAGACGAAAGGATGTCTGAATCCCCTGTGGAGACCACAGAGAAAGACCTAGTTCCCCACCTCATCGCGACCTGAGGCCTCACATCCTTTGAAAATTCCAGAGGGACGCGGAGATCAGTGCCTCCAAAGTAGACGATGCCTGACTCCTCGTGAAACTTGATCGGAGTTCCAGGATTCCTGTGCACGTGGAAAGGGATACTTGGTCTCCCGCCTCAGCTGGAAAGGCGTCCCAATTGCCCTGCCAAGCCTCGAGGAGAATCCCGAGTTCTCCCTCGCAACTAGGCAGGAGTCCTGACGTCGCTGAACAAACACGTGTGTGGAAGGGCCATCCCCGTCGTAACTCGAGAATATACCCCAGGTTCTCGCCGCAACTCGAGAAAAACCATGAGACTTCCCCCTCGCCGCGAGATGAGGCCCGATTCCCCTGCACTGCGTGCAGAGCAATGCCGTGTTGCACATCACACAGGAAAGGGGCCCTGATTTCCTTGATGGTACTCCAGAGAAACCCCAAGAACACTGTTTCAAGGCTAGAGGGATCCTGAGGTCACTGTAGCAACACGAAAGAGCTCCGTGGACCACAAATCAACTCGAGATGAGAGGTTAGTCCCTGGCTTCGACTCCAGAGTAATACCATCTTACCACAAGCACCTCAAGAGGAGGCTTCTCTCAGCTCTAGGTATGTGAGAGGGACCCTGATTTTGCGGCCTCAAGTGGAATGGATACCGCGATGCCCTGACTCGAAATAAGGCCGGATATCCCTGCAGTGACTTGAATGCAGGCTCGTCTTGCATCTCCAAGACGAAAGGATGTCTGAATCCCCTGTGGAGACCACAGAGAAAGACCTAGTTCCCCACCTCATCGCGACCGGAGGCCTCACATCCTTTGAAAACTCCAGAGGGACGCGGAGATCAGTGCCTGAAAGGAGACGATTCTTGACTCCTCGTGAAACTTGATATGAATCCCAGGATTCCTGTGGCACGTGGAAAGGGACTCTTGGTCTCCCGCCTCAGCTGGAGAGGCGTCCCAATTGCCCTGCCAAGCCTCGAGGAGAATCCCGAGTTGTCCCTCGCAACTAGGCAGGAGTCCTGACCTCGCTGAACAAACACGTGTGTGGAACGGCCATCCCCGTTGTAACTCGAGAATATACCCCAGGTTTCCTCCGCAACTCGAGAAAAACCATGAGACTTCCCCCTCGCCCCGAGATGAGGCCCGATTCCCCTGCACTGCGTGCAGAGCAAAGCCGTGTTGCACATCACACAGGAGAGGAGCCTTGATTTCCTTGATGGCACTCCAGAGAAAGCCCAAGAACACTGTTTCAAGGCTAGAGGTATCCTGAGGTCACTGTATCAACACGAAAGAGCTCCGTGGACCACAAATCAACTCGAGATGAGAGGTTAGTCCCTGGCTTCGACTCCAGAGGAACACCACCTTACCACAAGCACCTCAAGAGGAGGCTTCTCTCAGCTCTAGGTATGTGAGAGGGACCCTGAGTTTGCGGCCTCAAGTGGAATGGACACCGCGATGCCCTGACTCGAAATAAGGCCGGATATGCCTGCAGTGACTTGAATGCAGGCTCGTCTTGCATCTCCCAAGTTGAAAGGATGTCTGAATCCCCTGTGGAGACCACAGAGAAAGACCTAGTTCCCCACCTCATCGCGACCGGAGGCCTCACATCCTTTGAAAACTCCAGAGGGACGCGGAGATCAGTGCCTCCAAAGGAGACGATGCCTGACTCCTCGTGAAACTTGATAGGAGTTCCAGGATTCCTGTGGCACGTGGAAAGGGACCCTTGGTCTTCCACCTCAGCTGCAGAGGCGTCCCAATTGCCCTGCCAAGCCTCGAGGAGAATCCCGAGTTGTCCCTCGCAACTAGGCAGGAGTTCTGACGTCGCTGAACAAACACGTGTGTGGAAGGGCCATCCCCGTCGTAACTCGAGAATCTACCCCAGGTTCCCGCCGCAACTCGAGAAAAACCATGAGACTTGCCCCTCGCCGCGAGATGAGGCCCGATTCCCCTACACTGCGTGCAGAGCAATGCCCTGTTGCACATCACACAGGAAAGGAGCCTTGATTTCCTTGATGGCACTCCAGAGAAACCCCAAGAACACTGTTTCAAGGCTAGAGGGATCCTGAGGTCACTGTAGCCACATGAAAGAGCTCCGTGGACCAAAAATCAACTAGAGGTGAGAGGGTAGTCCCTGGCTTCGACTCCAGAGGAAACCACCTTACGACAAGCACCAAAAGAGGAGGCTTCTCTCAGCTCTAGCTATGTGAGAGGGACCCTGATTTTGCGGCCTCAAGTGGAATAGACACCGCGATGCCCTGACTCGAAATAAGGCCGTATATCCCTGCAGTGACTTGAATGCAGGCTCGTCTTGCATCTCCCAAGACGAAAGGATGTCTGAATCCCCATTGGAGACCACAGAGAAAGACATAGTTCCCCACCTCATCGCGACCGGAGGCCTCACATACTTTGAAAACTCCAGAGGTACACTGAGATCAGTGCCTCAAAAGGAGACGATGCCTGACTCCTCGTGAAACTTGATAGGAGTCCCAGGATTCCTGTGGCACGTGGAAAGGGACCCTTGGTCTCCGGCCTCAGCTGCAGAGGCGTCCCAATTGCCCTGTCAAGCCTCGAGGAGAATCCCGAGTTGTCCCTCGCAACTAGGCAGGAGTCCTGACGTCGCTGAACAAACACATGGGTGGAAGGGTCATCCACGGCGGAACTCGAGAATATACCCCAGGTTCCCGCCGCAACTCGAGAAAACCCATGAGACTTCCTCCTTGCCACGAGATGAGGCCCGATTCCCATGCACTGCGTGCAGAGCAATTCCGTGTTGCACATCACACAAGAAAGGAGCCTTGATTTCCTTGATGGCACTCCAGAGAAACCCCAAGAACACTGTTTCAAGGCTAGAGGGATCCTGAGGTCACTGTAGCCACACGAAAGAGCTCCGTGGACCACTAATCAACTGGAGATTAGAGGTTAGTCCCTGGCTTCGACTCCAGAGGAAACCACCTTACCACAAGCACCTCAAGAGGAGGCTTCTCTCAGCTCTAGGTATGTGAGAGGGACCCTGAGTTTGCGGCCTCAAGTGGAATGGACACCGCGATGCCCTGACTCGAAATAAGGCCGGATATGCCTGCAGTGACTTGAATGCAGGCTCGTCTTGCATCTCCCAAGACGAAAGGGTGTCTGAATCCCCTGTGGAGACCACAGAGAAAGACCTAGTTCCCCACCTCATCGCGACCGGAGGCATCACATCCTTCTCCAGAGGGACGCGGAGATCAGTGCCTCCAAAGGAGACGATGCCTGACTCCTCGTGAAACGTGATAGGAGTCCTAGGATTCTTGTGGCACGTGGAAAGGGACCCTTGGTCTCCCGCCTCAGCTGGAGAGGAGTCCCATTTGCCCTGCCAAGCCTTGAGGAGAATCCCGAGTTGTCCCTCGCAACTAGGCCGGAGTCCTGCCGTCGCTGAACAAACACGTGGGTGGAAGGGCCATCCCCGTTGTAACTCGAGAATATACACCAGGTTCCCGCTGCAACTCGAGAAAAACCATGAGACTTCCCCTTCGCCGCGAGATGAGGCCCGATTCCGCTGCACTGCGTGCAGAGCAATTCCGTTTTGCACATCACACATGAAAGGAGCCTTGATTTCCTTGATGGCACTCCAGAAAAACCCCAAGAACACTGTTTCAAGGCTAGAGGGATCCTGAGGTCACTGTAGCAACACGAAAGAGCTCCGTGGACCAAAAATCAACTCGAGATGAGAGGTTAGTCCCTGGCTTCGACTCCAGAGTAATACCACCTTACCACAAGCATCTCAAGAGGAGGCTTCTCTCAGCTCTAGGTATGTGAGAGTGACCCTGAGTTTGCGGCCTCAAGTGGAATGGACACCGCGATGCCCTGACTCGAAATAAGGCCGGATATCCCTGCAGTGACTTGAATGCAGGCTCGTCTTGCATTTCCCAAGACGAAAGGATGTCTGAATATCCTGTGGAGACCACAAAGAAAGACCTAGTTCCCCACCTCATCGCGACCGGAGGCCTCACATACTTTGAAAACTCCAGAGGTACACTGAGATCAGTGCCTCAAAAGGAGACGATGCCTGACTACTCGTGAAACTTGATAGGAGTCCCAGGATTCCTGTGGCACGTGGAAAGGGACCCTTGGTCTCCAGCCTCAGCTGGAGAGGCGTCCCAATTGCCCTGTCAAGCCTCGAGGAGAATCCCGAGTTGTCCCTCGCAACTAGGCAGGAGTCCTGCCGTCGCTGAACAAACACGTGGGTGGTAGGGTCATCCCCGGCGGAACGCGAGAATATACCCCAGGTTTCCACCGCAACTCGAGAAAAACCATGAGAGTTCCCCCTCGCCGCGAGATGAGGCCCGATTCCCCTGCACTGCGTGCAGAGCAATGCCCTGTTGCACATCACACAGGAAAGAATCCTTGATTTCCTTGATGGCACTCCAGAGAAACCCCAAGAACACTGTTTCAAGGCTAGAGGGATCCTGAGGTCACTGTAGCAACACGAAAGAGCTCCGTGGACCACAAATCAACTTGAGATGAGAGGTTAGTCCCTCTCTTCGACTCCAGAGGAATACCACCTTACCACAAGCACCTCAAGAGGAGGCTTCTCTCAGCTCTAGGTATGTGAGAGGGACCCTGATTTTGCGGCCTCAAGTGGAATGGATACCGCGATGCCCTGACTCGAAATAAGGCCGGATATCAATGCAGTGACTTGAATGCAGGCTCGTCTTGCATCTCCAAGACGAAAGGATGTCTGAATCCCCTGTGGAGACCACAGAGAAAGACCTAGTTCCCCACCTCATCGCGACCGGAGGCCTCACATCCTTTGAAAACTCCAGAGGGACGCGGAGATCAGTGCCTGAAAGGAGACGATTCTTGACTCCTCGTGAAACTTGATATGAATCCCAGGATTCCTGTGGCACGTGGAAAGGGACCCTTGGTTTCCCGCCTCAGCTGGAGAGGCGTCCCAATTGCCCTGCCAAGCCTCTAGGAGAATCCCGAGTTGTCCCTCGCAACTAGGCAGTAGTCCTGACCTCGCTGAACAAACACGTGTGTGGAACGGCCATCCCCGTTGTAACTCGAGAATATACCCCAGGTTTCCTCCGCAACTCGAGAAAAACCATGAGACTTCCCCCTCGCCCCGGGATGAGGCCCGATTCCCCTGCACTGCGTGCAGAGCAAAGCCGTGTTGCACATCACACAGGAGAGGAGCCTTGATTTCCTTGATGGCACTCCAGAGAAAGCCCAAGAACACTGTTTCAAGGCTAGAGGTATCCTGAGGTCACTGTATCAACACGAAAGAGCTCCGTGGACCACAAATCAACTCGAGATAAGAGGTTAGTCCCTGGCTTCGACTCCAGAGGAACACCACCTTACCACAAGCACCTCAAGAGGAGGCTTCTCTCAGCTCTAGGTATGTGAGAGGGACCCTGAGTTTGCGGCCTCAAGTGGAATGGACCCCGCGATGCCCTGACTCGAAATAAGGCCGGATATGCCTGCAGTGACTTGAATGCAGGCTCGTCTTGCATCTCCCAAGTTGAAAGGATGTCTGAATCCCCTGTGGAGACCACAGAGAAAGACCTAGTTCCCCACCTCATCGCGACCGGAGGCCTCACATCCTTTGAAAACTCCAGAGGGACGCAGAGATCAGTGCCTCCAAAGGAGACGATGCCTGACTCCTCGTGAAACTTGATAGGAGTTCCAGGATTCCTGTGGCACGTGGAAAGGGACCCTTGGTCTCCCGCCTCAGCTGCAGAGGCGTCCCAATTGCCCTGCCAAGCCTCGAGGAGAATCCCGAGTTGTCCCTCGCAACTAGGCAGGAGTTCTGACGTCGCTGAACAAACACGTGTGTGGAAGGGCCATCCCCGTCGTAACTCGAGAATCTACCCCAGGTTCCCGCCGCAACTCGAGAAAAACCATGAGACTTGCCCCTCGCCGCGAGATGAGGCCCGATTCCCCTACACTGCGTGCAGAGCAATGCCCTGTTGCACATCACACAGGAAAGGAGCCTTGATTTCCTTGATGGCACTCCAGAGAAACCCCAAGAACACTGTTTCAAGGCTAGAGGGATTCTGAGGTCACTGTAGCAACACGAAAGAGTTCCGAGGACCAAAAATCAACTCGAGATGAGAGTTTATTGCCTGTCTTCGACTCCAGAGGAATACCACCTTACCACAAGCACCTCAAGAGGAGGCTTCTCTCAGCTCTAGGTATGTGAGAGGGACTCAGAGTTTGCGGCCTCAAGTGGAATGGACACCGCGATGCCCTGACTCGAAATAAGGCCGGATATGCCTGCGGTGACTTGAATGCAGGATGGTCTTGCATATCCCAAGACGAAAGGATGTCTGAATCCCCTGTGGAGACCACAGAGAAAGACCTAGTTCCCCACCTCATCGCGACCGGAGGCCTCACATCCTTTGAAAATTCCAGAGGGACGCGGAGATCAGTGCCTCCAAAGGAGACGATGCCTGACTCCTCGTGAAACTTGTTAGGAGTCCCAGGATTCCTGTGGCACGTGGAAAGGGACCCTTGGTCTCCCGCCTCAGCTGGAGAGGCGTCCCAATTACCCTGCCAAGCCTCGAGGAGAATCCCGAGTTGTCCCTCGCAACTAGGCAGGAGTCCTGACGTCGCTGAACAAACACGTGTGTGGAAGGGCCATCCCCGTCGTAACTCGAGAATATACCCCAGGTTCCCGCCGCAACTCGAGAAAAACCATGAGACTTCCCCCTCGCCGCGAGATGAGGCCCGATTCCCCTGCACTGCGTGCAGAGCATTGCCGTGTTCTACATCACAGAGGAAAGGAGCCTTGATTTCCTTGATGGCACTCCAGAGAAACCCCAAGAACACTGTTTCAAGGCTAGAGGGATCCTGAGGTCACTGTAGCAACAGGAAAGAGCTCCGTGGACCACAAATCAACTCGAGATGAGAGGTTAGTCCCTGGCTTCGACTCCAGAGGAATACCACCTTACCACAAGCACCTCAAGAGGAGGCTTCTCTCAGCTCTAGGTATGTGAGAGGGACCCTGAGTTTGCGGCCTCAAGTGGAATGGACACCGCGATGCCCTGACTCGAAATAAGGCCGGATATGCCTGCAGTGACTTGAATGCAGACTCGTCTTGCATCTCCCAAGATGAAAGGATGTCTGAATCCCCTGTGGAGACCACAGAGAAAAACCTAGTTCCCCACCTCATCGCGACCGGAGGCCTCACATCCTTTGAAAATTCCAGAGGGACGTGGAGATCAGTGCCTCCAAAGGAGACGATGCCTGACTCCTCGTGAAACTTGATAGGAGTCCAAGAATTCCTGTGGCACGTGGAAAGGGACCCTTGGTCTCCCGCCTCAGCTGGAGAGGCGTCCCAATTGCCCTGCCAAGCCTCGAGGAGAATCCCGAGTTGTCCCTCGCAACTAGGCAGGAGTCCTGACGTCGCTGAACAAACACCTGTGTGGAAGGGCCATCCCCGTCGTAACTCGAGAATATTCCCCAGGTTTCCTCCGCAACTCGAGAAAAACCATGAGACTTCCCCCTCGCCGCGAGATGATGCCCGAATCCCCAGCACCTCGTGCCAAGCAATGCCGTGTTGCAAATCACACAGGAAATGAGCCTTGGTTTCCTTGATGGCACTCCAGAGAAACCCCAAGAACACTGTTTCAAGGCTAGAGGGATCCTGAGGTCACTGTAGCAACACGAAAGAGCTTTGTGGACCATAAATCAATTCGAGATGAGAGGTTAGTTCCTGGCTTCGACTCCAGAGGAATACCACCTTACCACAAGCACCTCAAGAGGAGGCTTCTCTCAGCTCTAGGTATGTGAGAGGGACCCTGAGTTTGCGGCCTCAAGTGGAATGGACACCGCGATGCCCTGACTCAAAATAAGTGTGGATATGCCTGCAGTGACTTGAATGCAGGCTCGTCTTGCATCTCCCAAGACGAAAGGATGTCTGAATCCCCTGTGGAGACCACAGAGAAAGACCTAGTTCCCCACCTCATCGCGACCGGAGGCCTCACATCCTTTGAAAATTCCAGAAGGACGTGGAGATCAGTGCCTCCAAAGGAGACGATGCCTGACTCCTCGTGAAACTTGATAGGAGTCCCAGGATTCCTGTGGCACGTGGAAAGGGACCCTTGGTCTCCCGCCTCAGCTGGAGAGGCATCCCAATTGCCCTGCCAAGCCTCGAGGAGAATCCCGAGTTGTCCCTCGCAACTAGGCAGGAGTCCTGACGTCGCTTAACAAACACGTGTGTGGAAGGGCCATCCCCGTGGTAACTCGAGAATATACCCCAGGTTCCCGCCGCAACTCGAGAAAAACCATGAGACTTCCCCCTCGCCCCGAGATGAGGCCCGATTCCCCTGCACTGCGTGCAGAGCAAAGCCGTGTTGCACATCACACAGGAGAGGAGCCTTGATTTCCTTGATGGCACTCCAGAGAAAGCCAAAGAACACTGTTTCAAGGCTAGAGGTATCCTGAGGTCACTGTATCAACACGAAAGAGCTCTGTGGACCAAAAATCAACTCGAGATGAGAGGTTAGTCCCTGGCTTCGACTCCAGAGGAACACCACCTTACCACAAGCACCTCAAGTGGAGGCTTCTCTCAGCTCTAGCTATGTGAGAGGGACCCTGAGTTTGCGGCCTCAAGTGGAATGGACACCGCGATGCCCTGACTCGAAATAAGGCCGGATATGCCTGCAGTGATTTCAATGCAGGCTCGTCTTGCATCTCCCAAGACGAAAGGATGTCTGAATTCCCTGTGGAGACCACAGAGAAAGACCTAGTTCCCCACCTCATCGCGACCTGAGGCTTCACATCCTTTGAAAACTCCAGAGGGACGCGGAGATCATTGCCTCCAAAGGAGTCGATGCCTGACTCCTCGTGAAACTTGATAGGAGTCCCAGGATTCCTGTGGCACGTGGAAAGGGACCCTTGGTCTCCCGCCTCAGCTGCAGAGGTGTCCCAATTGCCCTGCCAAGCCTCGAGGAGAATCCCGAGTTGTCCCTCGCAACTAGGCAGGAGTCCTGACGTCGCTGAACAAACAGGTGTGTGGAAGGGCCATCCCCGTCGTAACTCGAGAATATACCCCAGGTTCCCGCCACAACTCGAGAAAAACCATGAGACTTCCCCCTCGCCGCGAGATGAGGCCCGAATCCCCAGCACTGCGGGCCGAGCAATGTCGTGTTGCAAATCACACAGGAAATGAGCCTTGATTTCCTTGATGGCACTCCAGAGAAATCCCAAGAACACTGTTTCAAGGCTAGAGGGATCCTGAGGTCACTGTAGCAACACAAAAGAGCTCCGTGGACCACAAATCAACTCGAGATGAGAGGTTAGTCCCTGGCTTCGACTCCAGAGGAATACCACCTTACCACAAGCACCTCAAGAGGAGGCTTCTTTCAGCTCTAGGTATGTGAGAGGGACCCTGAGTTTGCGGCCTCAAGTGGAATGGACACCGCGATTCCCTGACTTGTAGAAAGGCTGGATATGCCTGCAGTGACTTGAATGCAGGCTCGACTTGCATCTCCCAAGACGAAAGGATGTCTGAATCCCCTGTGGAGACCACAGAGAAAGACCTAGTTCCTCACCTCATGGCGACCGGAGGCCTCACATCGTTTGAAAACTCCAGAGGGACGCGGAGATCAGTGCCTCCAAAGGAGACGATGCCTGACTCCTCGTGAAACTTGATAGGAGTCCCAGGATTCCTGTGGCACATGGAAAGGGACCCTTGGTCTCCCGCCTCAGCTGGAGAGGCGTCCCAATTGCCCTGCCAAGCCTCGAGGAGAATCCCGAGTTGTCCCTCGCAACTAGGCAGGAGTCCTGAAGTCGCCGAAAAAACACGTGTGTGAAGGGCCATCCCCGTCGTAACTCGACAATATACCCCAGGTTCCCGCCGCAACTCGGGAAAAACCATGAGACTTCCAACTCGCCGCGATATGAGGCCCGATTCCCCTACACTGCGTGCAGAGCAATGCCGTGTTGCACATCACACAGGAAAGGAGCCTTAATTTCCTTAATGGCACTCCAGAGAAACCCCAAGAAAACTGTTTCAAGGATAGAGGGATCCTAAGGTAACTGTAGCAACACGAAAGAGCTCCGTGGGCCAAAAGTCAACTCGAGATGAGAGGTTAGTGCCTGGCGTCTACTCCAGAGGAATACCACCTTACCACAAGCACCTCAAGAGGAGGCTTCTCTCAGCTCTAGGTATGTGAGAGGGACCCTGAGTTTGCGGCCTCAAGTGGAATGGACATCGCGATGCCCTGACTCGAAATAAGGCCGGATATGCCTGCAGGGACTTGAATGCAGGCTCGTCTTGCATCTCCAAAGACGAAAGGATGTCTGAATCCCCTGTTGAGCCCACAGAGAAAGACCTACTTCCCCACCTCATTGCGACCGGAGGCCTCACATCCTTTGAAAATTCCAGAGGGATGCAGAGATCAGTGCCTCCAAAGGAGACGATGCCTGACACCTCGTGAAACATGATAGGAGTCCCAGGATTCCTGTGGCGCATGGAAAGGGATCCTTGGTCTCCCGCCTCAGCTGGAGAGGCGTCCCAATTGCCCTGCCAAGCCTCGAGGAGAATCCCGAGTTGTCCCTCGCAACTAGGCAGGAGTCCTGACCTCGCTGAACAAATACGTGTGTGGAAGGGCCATACCTGTAGTAACTCGAGAATATACCCCAGGTTCCCGCCGCAACTCGAGAAAAACCATGAGACTTCCCCCTCGCCGCGAGATGAGGCCCGATTCCCCTGCACTGTGTGCAGATCAATGCCGTGCTGCACATCACACAGGACAGGAGCCTTGATTTCCTTGATGGCACTCCAGAGAAACCCCAAGAACACTGTTTCAATGCTAGAGGGATCCTGAGGTCACTGTGGCAACATGAAAGAGCTCCGTGGACCACAAATCAACTCGAGATGAGAGGTTAGTCCCTTGCTTCGACTCCAGAGGAATACCACCTTACCACAAGCACCTCAAGAGGAGGCTTCTCTCAGCTCTAGGTATGTGAGAGGGACCCTGAGTTTGCGGCCTCAAGTGAAATGGACACCGCAATGCCCTGACTCGAAATTAGGCCGGATATGCCTGCAGTGACTTGAATGGAGGCTCGTCTTGCATCTCCCAAGATGAAAGGATGTCTGAATCCCCTGTTCAGACCACAGAGAAAGACCTAGTTCCCCACCTCATGGCGACCGGAGGCCTCACATCCTTGGAAAACTCCAGAGGGACGCGGAGATCAGTGCCTCCAAAGGAGACGATGCCTGACTCCTCGTGAAACTTGATAGGAGTCCCAGGATTCCTGTGGCACGTGGAAAGGGACCCTTGGTCTCCCGCCTCAGCTGGAGAGGCGTCCCAATTGCCCTGCCAAGCCTCGAGGAGAATCCCGAGTTGTCCCTCGCAACTAGGCAGGAGTTCTTACGTCGCCGAACAAACACGTGTGGAAGGGCCATCCCCGTCGTAACTCGAGAATCTACCCCAGGTTCCCGCCGCAACTCGAGAAAAACCATGAGACTTCCCCCTCGCCGTGAGATGAGGCCCGATTCCCCTGCACTGCGTGCAGAGCAATGCCCTGTTGCACATCACACATGAAAGGAGCCCTGATTTCCTTGATGGCACTCCAGAGAAACCCCAAGAACACTGTTTCAAGGCTAGAGGGATCCTGAGGTCACTGTAGCAACACGAAAGAGCTCCGTGGACCACAAATCAACTCGAGATGAGAGTTAAGTGCCTGTCTTCGACTCCAGAGGAATACCACCTTACCACAAGCACCTCAAGAGGAGGCTTCTCTCAGCTCTAGGTATGTGAGAGGGACCCTGAGTTTGCGGCCTCAATTGGAATGGACACCGCAATGCCCTGACTCGAAATAAGGCCGGATATGCCTGCAGTGACTTGAATGCAGGCTCGTCTTGCATCTCCCAAGACGAAAGGATGTCTGAATCCCCTGTGGAGACCACAGAGAAAGACCTAGTTCCCCACCTCATCGCGACCGGAGGCCTCACATCTTTGGAAAACTCCAGAGGGACGCGCTGATCAGTGCCTCCAAAGGAGATGATGCCTGACTCCTCGGGAAACTTGATAGGAGTCCCAGGATTCCTGTGGCACGTGGAAAGGGACCCTTGGTCTCCCGCCTCAGCTGGAGAGGCGTCCCAATTGCCCTGCCAAGCCTCGAGGAGAATCCCGAGTTGTCCCTCGCAACTATGCAGAGTCCAGACTTCGCTGAACAAACAGGTGTGTGGAATGGGCATCCCCATCGTAACTCGAGAATATACCCCAGGTTCCCGCCGCAACTCGAGAAAAACCATGAGACTTCCCCCTCGCCGCGAGATGAGGCCCGATTTCCCTGCACTGTGTGCAGAGCAATGCCGTGTTGCACATCACACAGGAAAGGAGCCTTGATTACCTTGATGGCACTCCACAGAAATCCCAAAAACACTGTTTCAAGGCTAGAGGGATGCTGAGGTCACTGTAGCAACACGAAAGAGCTCGGTGGACCAAAAATCAACTCGAGATGAGAGGTTAGTCCCTGGCTTCGACTCCAGAGGAATACCACCTTACCACAAGCACCTCAAGAGGAGGCTTCTCTCAGCTCTAGGTATGTGAGAGGGACCCTGAGTTTGCGGCCTCAAGTGGAATGGACACCGAGATGCCCTGAATCGAAATAAGGCCGGATATGCCTGCAGTGAATTGAATGCAGGCTCGTCTTGCATCTCCCAAGACGAAAGGATGTCTGAATCCACCATGCAGACCACAGAGAAAGACCTAGTTCCCCACCTCATCGCGACCGGAGGCCTCACATCCTTTGAAAACTCCAGAGGGACGAGGAGACCAGTGCCTCCAAGGGAGACGATGTCTGACTCCGCGTGAAACTTGATAGGAGTCCCAGGATTCCTGTTGCACGTGGAAAGGGACACTTGGTCTCGCGCCTCAGCTGCAGAGGCGTCCCAATTGCCCTGCCAAGCCTCGAGGAGAATCTCGAGTTGTCCCTCGCAACTAGGCAGGAGTCCTGACGTCGCTGAACAAACACGTGTGTGGAAGGGCCATCCCCGTTGTAACTCGAGAATATACCCCAGGTTCCCGCCACAACTCGAGAAAAACCATGAGACTTCCCCCTCGCCGTGGGATGAGGCCCGATTCCCCTGCACTGCGTGCAGAGCAATGCTGTGTTGCACATCACACAGGAAAGGAGCCTTGATTTCCTTGATGGCACTCCAGAGAAACCCCAAGAACACTGTTTCAAGGCTAGAGGGATCCTGAGGTCACTGTAGCAACACGAAAGAGCTCCGTGGACCAAAAATCAACTCTAGATGAGAGGTTAGTCCCTGGCTTCGACTCCACAGGAATACCACCTTACCACAAGCACCTCAAGAGGAGGCTTCTCTCAGCTCTAGGTATGTGAGAGGGACCCTGAGTTTGCGGCCTCAAGTGGAATGGACACCGCGATGCCCTGACTCGAAATAACGCCGGATATCCCTGCAGTGACTTGAATGCAGGCTCGTCTTGCATCTCCCAAGTTGAAAGGATGTCTGAATCCCCTGTGGAGACCACAGAGAAAGACCTAGTTCCCCACCTCATCGCGACCGGAGGCCTCACATCCTTTGAAAACTCCAGAGGGACGCGGAGATCAGTGCCTGAAAGGAGACGATTCTTGACTCCTCGTGAAACTTGATATGAATCCCAGGATTCCTGTGGCACGTGGAAAGGGACCCTTGGTTTCCCGCCTCAGCTGGAGAGGCGTCCCAATTGCCCTGCCAAGCCTCTAGGAGAATCCCGAGTTGTCCCTCGCAACTAGGCAGTAGTCCTGACCTCGCTGAACAAACACGTGTGTGGAACGGCCATCCCCGTTGTAACTCGAGAATATACCCCAGGTTTCCTCCGCAACTCGAGAAAAACCATGAGACTTCCCCCTCGCCCCGGGATGAGGCCCGATTCCCCTGCACTGCGTGCAGAGCAAAGCCGTGTTGCACATCACACAGGAGAGGAGCCTTGATTTCCTTGATGGCACTCCAGAGAAAGCCCAAGAACACTGTTTCAAGGCTAGAGGTATCCTGAGGTCACTGTATCAACACGAAAGAGCTCCGTGGACCACAAATCAACTCGAGATAAGAGGTTAGTCCCTGGCTTCGACTCCAGAGGAACACCACCTTACCACAAGCACCTCAAGAGGAGGCTTCTCTCAGCTCTAGGTATGTGAGAGGGACCCTGAGTTTGCGGCCTCAAGTGGAATGGACCCCGCGATGCCCTGACTCGAAATAAGGCCGGATATGCCTGCAGTGACTTGAATGCAGGCTCGTCTTGCATCTCCCAAGTTGAAAGGATGTCTGAATCCCCTGTGGAGACCACAGAGAAAGACCTAGTTCCCCACCTCATCGCGACCGGAGGCCTCACATCCTTTGAAAACTCCAGAGGGACGCAGAGATCAGTGCCTCCAAAGGAGACGATGCCTGACTCCTCGTGAAACTTGATAGGAGTTCCAGGATTCCTGTGGCACGTGGAAAGGGACCCTTGGTCTCCCGCCTCAGCTGCAGAGGCGTCCCAATTGCCCTGCCAAGCCTCGAGGAGAATCCCGAGTTGTCCCTCGCAACTAGGCAGGAGTTCTGACGTCGCTGAACAAACACGTGTGTGGAAGGGCCATCCCCGTCGTAACTCGAGAATCTACCCCAGGTTCCCGCCGCAACTCGAGAAAAACCATGAGACTTGCCCCTCGCCGCGAGATGAGGCCCGATTCCCCTACACTGCGTGCAGAGCAATGCCCTGTTGCACATCACACAGGAAAGGAGCCTTGATTTCCTTGATGGCACTCCAGAGAAACCCCAAGAACACTGTTTCAAGGCTAGAGGGATTCTGAGGTCACTGTAGCAACACGAAAGAGTTCCGAGGACCAAAAATCAACTCGAGATGAGAGTTTATTGCCTGTCTTCGACTCCAGAGGAATACCACCTTACCACAAGCACCTCAAGAGGAGGCTTCTCTCAGCTCTAGGTATGTGAGAGGGACTCAGAGTTTGCGGCCTCAAGTGGAATGGACACCGCGATGCCCTGACTCGAAATAAGGCCGGATATGCCTGCGGTGACTTGAATGCAGGATGGTCTTGCATATCCCAAGACGAAAGGATGTCTGAATCCCCTGTGGAGACCACAGAGAAAGACCTAGTTCCCCACCTCATCGCGACCGGAGGCCTCACATCCTTTGAAAATTCCAGAGGGACGCGGAGATCAGTGCCTCCAAAGGAGACGATGCCTGACTCCTCGTGAAACTTGTTAGGAGTCCCAGGATTCCTGTGGCACGTGGAAAGGGACCCTTGGTCTCCCGCCTCAGCTGGAGAGGCGTCCCAATTACCCTGCCAAGCCTCGAGGAGAATCCCGAGTTGTCCCTCGCAACTAGGCAGGAGTCCTGACGTCGCTGAACAAACACGTGTGTGGAAGGGCCATCCCCGTCGTAACTCGAGAATATACCCCAGGTTCCCGCCGCAACTCGAGAAAAACCATGAGACTTCCCCCTCGCCGCGAGATGAGGCCCGATTCCCCTGCACTGCGTGCAGAGCATTGCCGTGTTCTACATCACAGAGGAAAGGAGCCTTGATTTCCTTGATGGCACTCCAGAGAAACCCCAAGAACACTGTTTCAAGGCTAGAGGGATCCTGAGGTCACTGTAGCAACAGGAAAGAGCTCCGTGGACCACAAATCAACTCGAGATGAGAGGTTAGTCCCTGGCTTCGACTCCAGAGGAATACCACCTTACCACAAGCACCTCAAGAGGAGGCTTCTCTCAGCTCTAGGTATGTGAGAGGGACCCTGAGTTTGCGGCCTCAAGTGGAATGGACACCGCGATGCCCTGACTCGAAATAAGGCCGGATATGCCTGCAGTGACTTGAATGCAGACTCGTCTTGCATCTCCCAAGATGAAAGGATGTCTGAATCCCCTGTGGAGACCACAGAGAAAAACCTAGTTCCCCACCTCATCGCGACCGGAGGCCTCACATCCTTTGAAAATTCCAGAGGGACGTGGAGATCAGTGCCTCCAAAGGAGACGATGCCTGACTCCTCGTGAAACTTGATAGGAGTCCAAGAATTCCTGTGGCACGTGGAAAGGGACCCTTGGTCTCCCGCCTCAGCTGGAGAGGCGTCCCAATTGCCCTGCCAAGCCTCGAGGAGAATCCCGAGTTGTCCCTCGCAACTAGGCAGGAGTCCTGACGTCGCTGAACAAACACCTGTGTGGAAGGGCCATCCCCGTCGTAACTCGAGAATATTCCCCAGGTTTCCTCCGCAACTCGAGAAAAACCATGAGACTTCCCCCTCGCCGCGAGATGATGCCCGAATCCCCAGCACCTCGTGCCAAGCAATGCCGTGTTGCAAATCACACAGGAAATGAGCCTTGGTTTCCTTGATGGCACTCCAGAGAAACCCCAAGAACACTGTTTCAAGGCTAGAGGGATCCTGAGGTCACTGTAGCAACACGAAAGAGCTTTGTGGACCATAAATCAATTCGAGATGAGAGGTTAGTTCCTGGCTTCGACTCCAGAGGAATACCACCTTACCACAAGCACCTCAAGAGGAGGCTTCTCTCAGCTCTAGGTATGTGAGAGGGACCCTGAGTTTGCGGCCTCAAGTGGAATGGACACCGCGATGCCCTGACTCAAAATAAGTCTGGATATGCCTGCAGTGACTTGAATGCAGGCTCGTCTTGCATCTCCCAAGACGAAAGGATGTCTGAATCCCCTGTGGAGACCACAGAGAAAGACCTAGTTCCCCACCTCATCGCGACCGGAGGCCTCACATCCTTTGAAAATTCCAGAAGGACGTGGAGATCAGTGCCTCCAAAGGAGACGATGCCTGACTCCTCGTGAAACTTGATAGGAGTCCCAGGATTCCTGTGGCACGTGGAAAGGGACCCTTGGTCTCCCGCCTCAGCTGGAGAGGCATCCCAATTGCCCTGCCAAGCCTCGAGGAGAATCCCGAGTTGTCCCTCGCAACTAGGCAGGAGTCCTGACGTCGCTTAACAAACACGTGTGTGGAAGGGCCATCCCCGTGGTAACTCGAGAATATACCCCAGGTTCCCGCCGCAACTCGAGAAAAACCATGAGACTTCCCCCTCGCCCCGAGATGAGGCCCGATTCCCCTGCACTGCGTGCAGAGCAAAGCCGTGTTGCACATCACACAGGAGAGGAGCCTTGATTTCCTTGATGGCACTCCAGAGAAAGCCAAAGAACACTGTTTCAAGGCTAGAGGTATCCTGAGGTCACTGTATCAACACGAAAGAGCTCTGTGGACCAAAAATCAACTCGAGATGAGAGGTTAGTCCCTGGCTTCGACTCCAGAGGAACACCACCTTACCACAAGCACCTCAAGTGGAGGCTTCTCTCAGCTCTAGCTATGTGAGAGGGACCCTGAGTTTGCGGCCTCAAGTGGAATGGACACCGCGATGCCCTGACTCGAAATAAGGCCGGATATGCCTGCAGTGATTTCAATGCAGGCTCGTCTTGCATCTCCCAAGACGAAAGGATGTCTGAATTCCCTGTGGAGACCACAGAGAAAGACCTAGTTCCCCACCTCATCGCGACCTGAGGCTTCACATCCTTTGAAAACTCCAGAGGGACGCGGAGATCATTGCCTCCAAAGGAGTCGATGCCTGACTCCTCGTGAAACTTGATAGGAGTCCCAGGATTCCTGTGGCACGTGGAAAGGGACCCTTGGTCTCCCGCCTCAGCTGCAGAGGTGTCCCAATTGCCCTGCCAAGCCTCGAGGAGAATCCCGAGTTGTCCCTCGCAACTAGGCAGGAGTCCTGACGTCGCTGAACAAACAGGTGTGTGGAAGGGCCATCCCCGTCGTAACTCGAGAATATACCCCAGGTTCCCGCCACAACTCGAGAAAAACCATGAGACTTCCCCCTCGCCGCGAGATGAGGCCCGAATCCCCAGCACTGCGGGCCGAGCAATGTCGTGTTGCAAATCACACAGGAAATGAGCCTTGATTTCCTTGATGGCACTCCAGAGAAATCCCAAGAACACTGTTTCAAGGCTAGAGGGATCCTGAGGTCACTGTAGCAACACAAAAGAGCTCCGTGGACCACAAATCAACTCGAGATGAGAGGTTAGTCCCTGGCTTCGACTCCAGAGGAATACCACCTTACCACAAGCACCTCAAGAGGAGGCTTCTTTCAGCTCTAGGTATGTGAGAGGGACCCTGAGTTTGCGGCCTCAAGTGGAATGGACACCGCGATTCCCTGACTTGTAGAAAGGCTGGATATGCCTGCAGTGACTTGAATGCAGGCTCGACTTGCATCTCCCAAGACGAAAGGATGTCTGAATCCCCTGTGGAGACCACAGAGAAAGACCTAGTTCCTCACCTCATGGCGACCGGAGGCCTCACATCGTTTGAAAACTCCAGAGGGACGCGGAGATCAGTGCCTCCAAAGGAGACGATGCCTGACTCCTCGTGAAACTTGATAGGAGTCCCAGGATTCCTGTGGCACATGGAAAGGGACCCTTGGTCTCCCGCCTCAGCTGGAGAGGCGTCCCAATTGCCCTGCCAAGCCTCGAGGAGAATCCCGAGTTGTCCCTCGCAACTAGGCAGGAGTCCTGAAGTCGCCGAAAAAACACGTGTGTGAAGGGCCATCCCCGTCGTAACTCGACAATATACCCCAGGTTCCCGCCGCAACTCGGGAAAAACCATGAGACTTCCAACTCGCCGCGATATGAGGCCCGATTCCCCTACACTGCGTGCAGAGCAATGCCGTGTTGCACATCACACAGGAAAGGAGCCTTAATTTCCTTAATGGCACTCCAGAGAAACCCCAAGAAAACTGTTTCAAGGATAGAGGGATCCTAAGGTAACTGTAGCAACACGAAAGAGCTCCGTGGGCCAAAAGTCAACTCGAGATGAGAGGTTAGTGCCTGGCGTCTACTCCAGAGGAATACCACCTTACCACAAGCACCTCAAGAGGAGGCTTCTCTCAGCTCTAGGTATGTGAGAGGGACCCTGAGTTTGCGGCCTCAAGTGGAATGGACATCGCGATGCCCTGACTCGAAATAAGGCCGGATATGCCTGCAGGGACTTGAATGCAGGCTCGTCTTGCATCTCCAAAGACGAAAGGATGTCTGAATCCCCTGTTGAGCCCACAGAGAAAGACCTACTTCCCCACCTCATTGCGACCGGAGGCCTCACATCCTTTGAAAATTCCAGAGGGATGCAGAGATCAGTGCCTCCAAAGGAGACGATGCCTGACACCTCGTGAAACATGATAGGAGTCCCAGGATTCCTGTGGCGCATGGAAAGGGATCCTTGGTCTCCCGCCTCAGCTGGAGAGGCGTCCCAATTGCCCTGCCAAGCCTCGAGGAGAATCCCGAGTTGTCCCTCGCAACTAGGCAGGAGTCCTGACCTCGCTGAACAAATACGTGTGTGGAAGGGCCATACCTGTAGTAACTCGAGAATATACCCCAGGTTCCCGCCGCAACTCGAGAAAAACCATGAGACTTCCCCCTCGCCGCGAGATGAGGCCCGATTCCCCTGCACTGTGTGCAGATCAATGCCGTGCTGCACATCACACAGGACAGGAGCCTTGATTTCCTTGATGGCACTCCAGAGAAACCCCAAGAACACTGTTTCAATGCTAGAGGGATCCTGAGGTCACTGTGGCAACATGAAAGAGCTCCGTGGACCACAAATCAACTCGAGATGAGAGGTTAGTCCCTTGCTTCGACTCCAGAGGAATACCACCTTACCACAAGCACCTCAAGAGGAGGCTTCTCTCAGCTCTAGGTATGTGAGAGGGACCCTGAGTTTGCGGCCTCAAGTGAAATGGACACCGCAATGCCCTGACTCGAAATTAGGCCGGATATGCCTGCAGTGACTTGAATGGAGGCTCGTCTTGCATCTCCCAAGATGAAAGGATGTCTGAATCCCCTGTTCAGACCACAGAGAAAGACCTAGTTCCCCACCTCATGGCGACCGGAGGCCTCACATCCTTGGAAAACTCCAGAGGGACGCGGAGATCAGTGCCTCCAAAGGAGACGATGCCTGACTCCTCGTGAAACTTGATAGGAGTCCCAGGATTCCTGTGGCACGTGGAAAGGGACCCTTGGTCTCCCGCCTCAGCTGGAGAGGCGTCCCAATTGCCCTGCCAAGCCTCGAGGAGAATCCCGAGTTGTCCCTCGCAACTAGGCAGGAGTTCTTACGTCGCCGAACAAACACGTGTGGAAGGGCCATCCCCGTCGTAACTCGAGAATCTACCCCAGGTTCCCGCCGCAACTCGAGAAAAACCATGAGACTTCCCCCTCGCCGTGAGATGAGGCCCGATTCCCCTGCACTGCGTGCAGAGCAATGCCCTGTTGCACATCACACATGAAAGGAGCCCTGATTTCCTTGATGGCACTCCAGAGAAACCCCAAGAACACTGTTTCAAGGCTAGAGGGATCCTGAGGTCACTGTAGCAACACGAAAGAGCTCCGTGGACCACAAATCAACTCGAGATGAGAGTTAAGTGCCTGTCTTCGACTCCAGAGGAATACCACCTTACCACAAGCACCTCAAGAGGAGGCTTCTCTCAGCTCTAGGTATGTGAGAGGGACCCTGAGTTTGCGGCCTCAATTGGAATGGACACCGCAATGCCCTGACTCGAAATAAGGCCGGATATGCCTGCAGTGACTTGAATGCAGGCTCGTCTTGCATCTCCCAAGACGAAAGGATGTCTGAATCCCCTGTGGAGACCACAGAGAAAGACCTAGTTCCCCACCTCATCGCGACCGGAGGCCTCACATCTTTGGAAAACTCCAGAGGGACGCGCTGATCAGTGCCTCCAAAGGAGATGATGCCTGACTCCTCGGGAAACTTGATAGGAGTCCCAGGATTCCTGTGGCACGTGGAAAGGGACCCTTGGTCTCCCGCCTCAGCTGGAGAGGCGTCCCAATTGCCCTGCCAAGCCTCGAGGAGAATCCCGAGTTGTCCCTCGCAACTATGCAGAGTCCAGACTTCGCTGAACAAACAGGTGTGTGGAATGGGCATCCCCATCGTAACTCGAGAATATACCCCAGGTTCCCGCCGCAACTCGAGAAAAACCATGAGACTTCCCCCTCGCCGCGAGATGAGGCCCGATTTCCCTGCACTGTGTGCAGAGCAATGCCGTGTTGCACATCACACAGGAAAGGAGCCTTGATTACCTTGATGGCACTCCACAGAAATCCCAAAAACACTGTTTCAAGGCTAGAGGGATGCTGAGGTCACTGTAGCAACACGAAAGAGCTCGGTGGACCAAAAATCAACTCGAGATGAGAGGTTAGTCCCTGGCTTCGACTCCAGAGGAATACCACCTTACCACAAGCACCTCAAGAGGAGGCTTCTCTCAGCTCTAGGTATGTGAGAGGGACCCTGAGTTTGCGGCCTCAAGTGGAATGGACACCGAGATGCCCTGAATCGAAATAAGGCCGGATATGCCTGCAGTGAATTGAATGCAGGCTCGTCTTGCATCTCCCAAGACGAAAGGATGTCTGAATCCACCATGCAGACCACAGAGAAAGACCTAGTTCCCCACCTCATCGCGACCGGAGGCCTCACATCCTTTGAAAACTCCAGAGGGACGAGGAGACCAGTGCCTCCAAGGGAGACGATGTCTGACTCCGCGTGAAACTTGATAGGAGTCCCAGGATTCCTGTTGCACGTGGAAAGGGACACTTGGTCTCGCGCCTCAGCTGCAGAGGCGTCCCAATTGCCCTGCCAAGCCTCGAGGAGAATCTCGAGTTGTCCCTCGCAACTAGGCAGGAGTCCTGACGTCGCTGAACAAACACGTGTGTGGAAGGGCCATCCCCGTTGTAACTCGAGAATATACCCCAGGTTCCCGCCACAACTCGAGAAAAACCATGAGACTTCCCCCTCGCCGTGGGATGAGGCCCGATTCCCCTGCACTGCGTGCAGAGCAATGCTGTGTTGCACATCACACAGGAAAGGAGCCTTGATTTCCTTGATGGCACTCCAGAGAAACCCCAAGAACACTGTTTCAAGGCTAGAGGGATCCTGAGGTCACTGTAGCAACACGAAAGAGCTCCGTGGACCAAAAATCAACTCTAGATGAGAGGTTAGTCCCTGGCTTCGACTCCACAGGAATACCACCTTACCACAAGCACCTCAAGAGGAGGCTTCTCTCAGCTCTAGGTATGTGAGAGGGACCCTGAGTTTGCGGCCTCAAGTGGAATGGACACCGCGATGCCCTGACTCGAAATAACGCCGGATATCCCTGCAGTGACTTGAATGCAGGCTCGTCTTGCATCTCCCAAGACGAAAGGATGTCTGAATCCCCTGTGGAGACCACAGAGAAAGACCTAGTTCCCCACCTCATCGCGACCGGAGGCCTCACATCCTTTGAAAACTCCAGAGGTACGCGGAGATCAGTGCCTCCAAAGGAGACGATGCCTGACTCCTCGTGAAACTTGATAGGAGTCCCAGGATTCCTGTGGCACGTGGAAAGGGACCCTTGGTCTCCCGCCTCAGCTGGAGAGGCGTCCCAATTGCCCTGCCAAGCCTCGAGGAGAATCCCGAGTTGTCCCTCGCAACTAGGCAGGAGTCCTGACGTCGCTGAAGAAACACGTGGGTGGAAGGGCCATCCCCTCGTAACTCGAGAATATTCCCCATGTTCCCGCCGCAACTCGAGAAAAACCATGAGACTTCCCCCTCGCCGCGAGATGAGGCCCGATTCCCCTGCACAGCATGCAGAGCAATTCCGTGTTGCACATCACACATGAAAGGAGCCTTGATTTCCTTGATGGCATTCCAGAGAAACCCCAAGAACACTGTTTCAAGGCTCGAGGGATCCTGAGGTCACTGTAGCAACACGAAAGAGCTCCGTGGACCAAAAATCAACTCGAGATGAGAGGTTAGTCCCTGGCTTCGACTCCAGAGGAATACCACCTTACCACAAGCACCTCAAGAGGAGGCTTCTCTCAGCTCTAGGTATGTGAGAGGGACCCTGAGTTTGCGGCCTCAAGTGGAATGGACACCGCGATGCCCTGACTCGAAATAAGGCCGGATATCCCTGCAGTGACTTGAATGCAGGCTCGTCTTGCATCTCCCAAGACGAAAGGATGTCTGAATCCCCTGTGGAGACCACAGAGAAAGACCTAGTTCCCCACCTCATCGCGACCGGAGGCCTCACATCCTTTGAAAACTCCAGAGGTACGCGGAGATCAGTGCCTCCAAAGGAGACGATGCCTGTCTCCTCGTGAAACTAGATAGGAATCTGAGGATTCCTGTGGCACGTGGAAAGGGACCCTTGGTCTCCCGCCTCAGGTGGAGAGGCGTCCCAATTGCCCTGCCAAGCCTCGAGGAGAATCCCGAGTTGTCCCTCGCAACTAGGCAAGTGTCCTGACGTCGCTGAAGAAACACGTGGGTGGAAGGGCCATCCCCTCGTAACTCGAGAATATTCCCCAGGTTCCCGCCGCAACTCGAGAAAAACCATGATGCTTCCCCATTGCCGCGAGATGAGGCCCGATTCCCTTGCACTGCATGCAGAGCAATTCCGTGTTGCACATCACACATGAAAGGAGCCTTGATTTCCTTGATGGCACTCCAGAGAAACCCCAAGAACACTGTTTCAAGGTTGAGGGATCCTGAGGTCACTGTAGCCACACGAAAGAGCTCCGTGGACCAAAAATCAACTCGAGATGAGAGGTTAGTCCCTGGCTTCGACTCCAGAGGAATACCACCTTACCACAAGCACCTCAAGAGGAGGCTTCTCTCAGCTCTAGCTATGTGCTGAGTTTGCGGCCTCAAGTGGAATGGACACCGCGATGCCCTGACTCGAAATAAGGCCGGATATCTCTGCAGTGACTTGAAGGCATGGGCGTCTTGCATCTCCCAAGACGAAAGGATGTCTGAATCCCCTGTGGAGACCTCAGAGAAAGATCTAGTTCGCCACCTCATCGCGACCGGAGGCGTCACATCCTTTGAAAACTCCAGAGGTACGCGGAGATCAGTGCCTCCAAAGGAGACGATGCCTGACTCCTCGTGAAACTTGATAGGAGTCCCAGGATTCCTGTGGCACATGGAAAGGGACCCTTGGTCTCCCGCCTCAGCTGGAGAGGCGTCCCAATTGCCCTGCCAAGCCTCGAGGAGAATCCCGAGTTGTCCCTCGCAACTAGGCAGGAGTCCTGCCGTCGCTGAACAAACACGTGTGTGGAAGGGCCATCCCTGTCGTAACTCGAGAATATACCCCAGGTTCCCGCCGCAACTCAAGAAAAACCATGAGACTTCCCCCTCGCCACGATATGAGGCCCGATTCCCCTGCACTGCGTGCAGAGAAATTCCGTGTTGCACATCACACATGAAAGGAGCCTTGATTTCCTTGATGGCACTCCAGAGAAACCCCAAGAACACTGTTTCAAGGCTAGAGGGATCCTGAGGTCACTGTAGTAACACGAAAGAGCTCCGTGGACCAAAAATCAACTCGAGATGAGAGGTTAGTCCCTGGCTTCGACTCCAGAGGAATACCACCTTACCACAAGCACCTCAAGAGGAGGCTTCTCTCAGCTCTAGGTATGTGAGAGGGACCCTGAGTTTGCGGCCTCAAGTGGAATGGAGACCGCGCTGCCCTGACTCGAAATAAGGCCGGATATCCCTGCAATGACTTGAATGCAGGCTCGTCTTGCATCTCCCAAGACGAAAGGATGTCTGAATCCCCTATGGAGACCTCAGAGAAAGATGTAGTTCCCCACCTCATCGCGACCGGAGGCCTCACATCCTTTGAAAACTCCAGAGGTACGCGGAGATCAGTGCCTCCAAAGGAGACAATGCCTGACTCCTCGTGAAACTTGATAGGAGTCCCAGGATTCCTGTGGCACGTGGAAAGGGACCCTTGGTCTCACGCCTCGGCTAGAGAGGCGTCCCAATTTCCCCGCCAAGCCTCGAGGAGAATCCCGAGTTTTCCCTCGCAACTAGGCAGGAGTACTGACGTCGCTGAACAAACACGTGGGTGGAAGGGCCATTCCCGTCATAACTCGAGAATATACCCCAGGTTCCCGCCGCAACTCGAGAAAAACCATGAGACTTCCCCCTCGCCGCGAGATGAGGCCCGATTCTCCTGCACTGCATGCAGAGCAATTCCGTATTGCACATCAAACATGAAAGGAGCCTTGATTTCCTTGATGGCACTCCAGAGAATCCCCAAGAACACTGTTTCAAGGCTAGAGGGATCCTGAGGTCACTGTAGCAACAAGAAAGAGGTCCGTGGACCAAAAATCAACTCGAGATGAGAGGTTTGTCCCTGGCTTCGACTCCAGAGGAATACCACCTTACCACAAGCACCTCAAGAGGAGGCTTCTCTCAGCTCTAGGTATGTGAGAGGGACCCTGATTTTGCGGACTCAAGTGGAATGGACACCGCGATGCCCTGGCTCGAAATAAGGCCGGATATCCCTGCAGTGACTTGAATGCAGGCTCGTCTTGCATCTCCCAAGACGAAAGGATGTCTGAATCCCCTGTGGAGACCACAGAGAAAGACCTAGTTCCCCACCTCATCGCGACCGGAGGCCTCACATCCTTTGAAAACTCCAGAGGTACGCGGAGATCAGTGCCTCCAAAGGAGACGATGCCTGACTCCTCGTGAAACTTGATAGGAGTCCCAGGATTCCTGTGGCACGTGGAAAGGGACCCTTGGTCTCCCGCCTCAGCTGGAGAGGCGTCGCAATTGCCCTGCCAAGCCTCGAGGAGAATCCCGAGTTGTCCCTCGCAACTAGGCAGGAGTCCTGACGTCGCTGAACAAACACGTGGGTGGAAGGGCCATCCCCGTCGTAACTCGAGAATATACCCCAGGTTCCCGCCGCAACTCGAGAAAAACCATGAGACTTCCCCCTCGCCGCGATATGAGGCCCGATTCCCATGCACTGCGTGCAGAGCAATTCCGTGTTGCACATCACACATGAAAGGAGCCTTGATTTCCTTGATGGCACTCCAGAGAAACCCCAAGAACACTGTTTCAAGGCTAGCGGGATCCTGAGGTCACTGTAGCAACAGGAAAGAGCTCCGTGGACCAACAATCAACTCGAGATGAGAGGTTAGTCCCTGGCTTCGACTCCAGAGGAATACCACCTTACCACAAGCACCTCAAGAGGAGGCTTCTCTCAGCTCTAGCTATGTGCTGAGTTTGCGGCCTCAAGTGGAATGGACACCGCGATGCCCTGACTCGAAATAAGGCCGGATATCCCTGCAGTGACTTGAATGCAGGCTCGTCTTGCATCTCCCAAGACGAAAGGATGTCCGAATCCCCTGTGGAGACCACAGAAAAAGAACTAGTTCCCCACCTCATCGCGACCGGAGGCCTCACATCCTTTGAAAACTCCAGAGGTACGCGGAGATCAGTGCCTCCAAAGGAGACGATGCCTGACCCCTCGTGAAACTTGATAGGAGTCCCAGGATTCCTGTGGCACGTGGAAAGGGACCCTTGGTCTCCCGCCTCAGCTGGAGAGGTGTCCCAATTGCCCTGCCAAGCCTAGAGGAGAATCCCGAGTTGTCCCTCGCAACTAGGCAGGAGTCCTGACGTCGCTGAACAAACACGTGGGTGGAAGGGCCATCCCCGTCGTAACTCGAGAATATACCCCAGGTTCCCGCCGCAACTCAAGAAAAACCATGAGACTTCCCCCTCGCCGCGTGATGAGGCCCGATTCCCCTGCACTGCGTGCAGAGCAATTCAGTGTTGCACATCACACATGAAAGGAGCCTTGATTTCCTTGATGGCACTCCAGAGAAACCCCAAGAACACTGTTTCAAGGCTAGACGGATCCTGAGGTCACTGTAGCCACACGAAAGAGCACCGTGGCCCAAAAATCTACTCGAGATGAGAGGATAGTCCCTGGCTTCGGCTCCAGAGGAATACCACCTTAACACACGCACTTCAAAAGGAGGCTTCTCTCAGCTCTAGGTATGTGAGAGGGACCCTGAGTTTGCGGCCTCAAGTGGAATGGACACCGCGATGCCCTGACTCGAAATAAGGCCGGATATCCCTGCAGTGACTTGAATGCATGCGCGTCTTGCATCTCCCAAGACGAAAGGATGTCTGAATCCCCTGTGGAGACCTCAGAGAAAGATCTAGTTCCCCACCTCATCGCGACCGGAGGCGTCACATCCTTTGAAAACTCCAGAGGTACACGGAGATCAGTGCCTCCAAAGGAGAAGATGCCTGACTCCTCGTGAAACTTGATAGGAATCCCAGGATTCCTGTGACACATGGAAAGGGACCCTTGGTCTCCCGCCTCAGCTGGAGAGGCGTCCCAATTGCCCTGCCAAGCCTCGAGGAGAATCCCGAGTTGTCCGTCGCAACTAGGCAGGAGTCCTGCCGTCGCTGAACAAACATGTGGTTGGAAGGGCCATCCCCGTCGTAACGCGAGAATATAACCCAGGTTCCCGCCGCAACTCGAGAAAAACAATGAGACTTCCCCCTCGCCGCGATATGAGGCCCGATTCCCCTGCACTGCGTGCAGAGCAATTCCGTGTTGCACATCACACATGAAAGGAGCCTTGATTTCCTTGATGGCACTCCAGAGAAACCCCAAGAACACTGTTTCAAGGATAGAGGGATCCTGAGGTCACTGTAGCCACACGAAAGAGCTCCGTGGACCAAAAATCAACTCGAGATGAGAGGTTAGTCCCTGGCTTCGACTCCAGAGGAATACCACCTTACCACAAGCACCTCAAGAGGTGGCTTCTCTCAGCTCTTGGTATGTGAGAGGGACCCTGATTTTGTGGCCTCAAGTGGAATGGACACCGCAATGTCCTGGCTCGATATAAGGCCAGATATCCCTGCAGTGACTTGAATGCAGGCTCGTCTTGCATCTCCCAAGACGAAAGGATGTCTGAATCCCCAGTGGAGACCACAGAGAAAGACCTAGTTCCCCACCTCATCGCGACCGGAGGCCTCACATCCTTTGAAAACTCCAGAGGTACGCGGAGATCAGTGCCTCCAAAGGGTACGATGCCTGACTCCTCGTCAAATTTGATAGGAGTCCCAGGATTCCTGTGGCACGGGGAAAGGGACACTTGGTCTCCCGCCTCAGCTGGAGAGGCGTCCCAATTGCCCTGCCAAGCCTCGAGGAGAATCCCGAGTTGTCCCTCGCAACTAGGCAGGAGTCCTGACGTCGCTGAACAAACACGTGTGTGGAAGGGCCATCCCTGTCGTAACTCGAGAATATGCCCCAGGTTCCCGCCGCAACTCGAGAAAAACCATGAGACTTCCCCCTCGCCGCGAGATGAGGCCCGATTCCCCTGCACTGCGTGCAGAGCAATTCCGTGTTGCACATCAGACATGAAAGGAGCCTTGATTTTCTTGATGGCTCTCCAGAGAAACCCCAAAAAAACTGTTTCAAGGCTAGAGGGATCCTGAGGTCACTGTAGCAACACGAAAGAGCTCCGTGGGCCAAAAATCAACACGAGATGAGACGTTAGTCCCTGGCTTCGACTCCAGAGGAATACCACCTTACCACAAGCACCTCAAGAGGAGGCTTCTCTCAGCTCTAGGTTTGTGAGAGGGATCCTGAGTTTGCGGCCTCAAGTGGAATGGACACCGTGATGCCCTGACTCGAAATAAGGCCGGATATCCCTGCAGTGACTTGAATGCAGGCTCGTCTTGCATCTCCCAAAACGAAAGGATGTCTGAATCCCCTGTGGAGACCACAGAAAAAGACCTAGATCCCCACCTCATCGCGACCGGAGGCCTCACATCCTTTGAAAACTCCAGAGGTACGCGGAGATCAGTGCCTCCAAAAGAGACGATGCCTGACTCCTCGTGAATCTTGATAGGAGTTCCAGGATTCCTGTGGCACGTGGAAAGGGACACTTGGTCTCCCGCCTCAGCTGGAGAGGCGTCCAAATTGCCCTGCCAAGCCTCGAGGAGAATACCGAGTTGTCCCTTGCAACTAGGCAGGAGTCCTGACGTCGCTGAACAAACACGTGGGTGGAAGGGCCATCCCCGTCGTAACTCGAGAATATATCCCAGGTTCCCGCCGCAACTCGAGAAAAACCATGAGACTTCCCCCTCGCCGCGAGATTAGGCCCGATTCCCCTGCACTGCGTGCAGAGCAATTCCGTGTTGCACATCACACATGAAAGGAGCCTTGATTTCCTTGATGGCACTCCAAAGAAACCCCAAGAACACTGTTTCAAGTTTGAGGGATCCTGAGGTCACTGTAGCAACACGAAAGAGCTCCGTGGACCAAAAATCAACTCGAGATGAGAGGTTAGTCCCTGGCTTCGACTTCAGAGGAATATCACCTTACCACAAGCACCTCAAGAGGAGGCTTCTCTCAGCTCTAGGTATGTGAGAGGGACCCTGAATTTGCGGCCTCAAGTGGAATGGAGACCGCGATGCCCTGACTCGAAATAAGGCCGGATATCCCTGCAGTGACTTGAATGCAGGCTCGTCTTGCATCTCCCAAGATGAAAGGATGTCTGAATCCCCTGTGGAGACCACAGAGAAAGACCTAGTTCCCCACCTCATCGCGACCGGAGGCCTCACATCCCTTGAAAACTCCAGAGGTACGCGGAGATCAGTGCCTCCAACGGAGACGATGCCTGACTCCTCGTGAAACTTGTTAGGAGTCCCAGGATTCCTGTGGCACGTGGAAAGGGACCCTTGGTCTCCCGCCTCAGCTGGAGAGGCGTCCCAATTGCCCTGCCAAGCCTCGAGGAGAATTCCGAGTTGTCCCTCGCAACTAGGCAGGAGTCCTGACATCGCTGAACAAACACGTGGGTGGAAGGGCCATTCCCGTCGTAACTCGAGAATATACCCCAGGTTCCCGCCGCAACTCGAGAAAAACCATGAGACTTCCCCCTCGCCGCGAGATGAGGCCCGATTCCCCTGCACTGCGTGCAGAGCAATTCCGTGTTGCACATCACACATGAAAGGAGCCTTGATTTCCTTGATGGCACTCCAGAGAAACCCCAAGAACACTGTTTCAAGGCTCGAGGGATCCTGAGGTCACTGTAGCAACACGACAGAGCTCCGTGGACCACAAATCAACTCGAGATGAGAGGTTAGTCCCTGTCTTCGACTCCAGAGGAATACCACCTTACAACAAGCACCACAAGAGGAGGCTTCTCTCAGCTCTAGGTATGTGAGAGGGACCCTGAGTTTGCGGCCTCAAGTGGAATGGAGACCGCGATGCCCTGACTCGAAATAAGGCCGGATATCCCTGCAGTGACTTGAATGCAGGCTCGTCTTGCATCTCCCAAGACGAAAGTTTGTCTGAATTCCCTGTGGAGACCTCAGAGAAAGATGTAGTTCCCCACCTCATCGCGACCGGAGGCCTCACATCCTTTGAAAACTCCAGAGGTACGCAGAGATCAGTGCCTCCAAAGGAGACGATGCCTGACTCCTCGTGAAACTTGATAGGAGTCCCAGGATTCCTGTGGCACGTGGAAAGGGACCCTTGGTCTCCCGCCTCGGCTAGAGAGGCGTCCCAATTTCCCTGCCAAGCCTCGAGGAGAATTCCGAGTTTTCCCTCGCAAATAGGCAGGAGTCCTGACGTCGCTGAACAAACACGTGGGTGGAAGGGCCATTCCCGTCATAACTCGAGAATATACCCCAGGGTCCCGCCGCAACTCGAGAAAAACCATGAGACTTCCCCCTCGTCGCGAGATGAGGCCCGATTCTCCTGCACTGCATGCAGAGCAATTCCGTATTGCACATCAAACATGAAAGGAGCCTTGATTTCCTTGATGGCACTCCAGAGAAACCCCAAGAACACTCTTTCAAGGCTAGAGGGATCCTGAGGTCACTGTAGCAACAAAAAGAGCTCCGTGGACCAAAAATCAACTCGAGATGAGAGGTTCGTCCCTGGCTTCGACTCCAGAGGAATACCACCTTACCACAAGCACCTCAAGAGGAGGCTTCTCTCAGCTCTAGGTATGTGAGAGGGACCCTGAGTTTGCGGCCTCAAGTGGAATGGACACCGCGATGCCCTGACTCGAAATAAGGCCGGATATCCCTGCAGTGACTTGAATGCAGGCTCGTCTTGCATCTGCCAAGACGAAAGGATGTCTGAATCCCCTGTGGAGACCACAGAGAAAGACCTAGTTCCCCACCTCTTCGCGACCGGAGGCCGCACATCCTTTGAAAACTTCAGAGGTACGCGGAGATCAGTGCCTCCAAAGGAGCCGATGCCTGACTCCTCGTGAAACTTGATAGGAGTCCCAGGATTCCTGTGTCACATGGAAAGGGACCCTTGGTCTCCCGCCTCAGCTGGGGAGGCGTCCCAATTGCCCTGCCAAGCCTCGAGGAGAATCCCGAATTGTCCGTCGCAACTAGGCAGGAGTCGTGCCGTCGCTGAAAAAACACGTGGTTGGAAGGGCCATCCCCGGCGTAACTCGAGAATATACCCCAGGTTCCCGCCGCAACTCGAGAAAAACCATGAGACTTCCCCCTCGCCGCGATATGAGGCCCTATTCCCCTGCACTGCGTGCAGAGCAATTCCGTGTTGCACATCACACATGAAAGGAGCCTTGATTTCCTTGATCGCACTCCAGAGAAACCCCAAGAACACTGTTTCAAGGCTAGCGGGATCCTGAGGTCACTGTAGCAACAGGAAATGCTCCGTGGACCAACAATCAACTCGAGATGAGAGGTTAGTCCCTGGCTTCGACTCCAGAGGAATACCACCTTACCACAAGCACCTCAAGAGGAGGCTTCTCTCAGCTCTAGGTATGTGAGAGGGACCCCGATTTTGCGGCCTCAAGTGGAATGGACACCGTGATGCCCTGACTCGAAATAAGGCCGGATATCCCTGCAGTGACTTGAATGCAGGCTCGTCTTGCATCTCCCAAGACGAAAGGATGTCTGAATCCCCTGTGGAGACCACAGAGAAAGATCTAGTTCCCCACCTCATCGCGAACGGAGGCCTTACATCCTTTGAAAACTCCAGAGGTACGCGGAGATCAGTGCCTCCAAAGGAGACGATGCCTGATTCCTCGTGAAACTTGATAGGAGTCCCAGGATTCCTGTGGCACGTGGAAAGGGACCCTTGGTCTCCGCCTCAGCTGGAGAAGCGTCCCAATTGCCCTGCCAAGCCTCGAGGAGAATCCCGAGTTGTCCCTCGCAACTAGGCAGGAGTCCTGATGTCGCTGAACAAACACGTGGGTGGAAGGGCCATCCCCGTCGTAACTCGAGAATATACCCCAGGTTCCCGCCGCAACTCGAGAAAAACCATGAGACTTCCCCCTCGCCGCGAGATGAGGCCCGATTCCCCTGCACTGCATGCAGAGCAATTCCGTGTTGCACATCACACATGAAAGGAGCCTTGATTTCCTTGATGGCACTCCAGAGAAACCCCAAGAACACTGTTTCAAGGCTAGAGGGATCCTGAGGTCACTGTAGCAACACGAAAGAGCTCCGTGGACGAAAAATCAACTCGAGATGAGAGGTTAGTCCCTGGCTTCGACTCCAGAGGAATACCACCTTACCACAAGCACCTCAAGAGGAGGCTTCTCTCAGCTCTAGTTATGTGAGAGGGACCCTGAGTTTGCGGCCTCAAGTGGAATGGAGACCGCGATGCCCTGACTCGAAATAAGGCCGGATATCCGTGCAGTGACTTGAATGCAGGCTCGTCTTGCATCTCCCAAGACGAAAGTTTGTCTGAATCCCCTGTGGAGACCACAGAAAAAGACCTAGTTCCCCACCTCATCGCGACCGGAGGCCTCACATCCTTTGAAAACTCCAGAGGTACGCGGAGATCAGTGCCTCCAAAGGAGACGATGCCTGACTCCTCGTGAAACTTGATAGGAGTCACAGGATTCCTGTGGCACGTGGAAAGGGACTCTTGGTCTCACGCCTCGGCTAGAGAGGCGTCCCAATTTCCCCGCCAAGCCTCGAAGAGAATCCCGAGTTTTCCCTCGCAACTAGGCAGGAGTCCTGACGTCGCTGAACAAACACGTGGGTGGAAGGGCCATTCCCGTCATAACTCGAGAATATACCCCAGGTTCCCGCCGCAACTCGAGAAAAACCATGAGACTTCCCCCTCGCCGCGAGATGAGGCCCGATTCTCCTGCACTGCATGCAGAGCAATTCCGTATTGCACATCAAACATGAAAGGAGCCTTGATTTCCTTGATGGCACTCCAGAGAAACCCCAAGAACACTGTTTCAAGGCTAGAGGGATCCTGAGGTCACTGTAGCAACAAGAAAGAGGTCCGTGGACCAAAAATCAACTCGAGATGAGAGGTTTGTCCCTGGCTTCGACTCCAGAGGAATACCACCTTACCACAAGCACCTCAAGAGGAGGCTTCTCTCAGCTCTAGGTATGTGAGAGGGACCCTGAGTTTGCCGCCTCAAGTGGAATGGACACTGCGATGCCCTGACTCGAAATAAGGCCGGATATCCCTGCAGTGACTTGAATGCAGGCTCGTCTTGCATCTCCCAAGACGAAAGGATGTCTGAATCCCCTGTGGAGACCACAGAGAAAGACCTAGTTCCCCACCTCATCGCGACCGGAGGCCTCACATCCTTTGAAAACTCCAGAGGTACGCGGAGATCAGTGCCTCCAAAGGAGACGATGCCTGACTCCTCGTGAAACTTGATAGGAGTCCCAGGATTCCTGTGGCACGTGGAAAGGGACCCTTGGTCTCCCGCCTCAGCTGGAGTGGCGTCGCAATTGCCCTGCCAAGCCGCGAGGAGAATCCCGAGTTGTCCCTCACAACTAGGCAGGAGTCCTGACGTCGCTGAACAAACACGTGGGTGGAAGGGCCATTCCCGTCATAACTCGAGAATATACCCCAGGTTCCCGCCGCAACTCGAGAAAAACCATGAGACTTCCCCCTCGCCGCGAGATGAGGCCCGATTCTCCTGCACTGCATGCAGAGCAATTCCGTATTGCACATCAAACATGAAAGGAGCCTTGATTTCCTTGATGGCACTCCAGAGAAACCCCAAGAACACTGTTTCAAGGCTAGAGGGATCCTGAGGTCACTGTAGCAACAAGAAAGAGGTCCGTGGACCAAAAATCAACTCGAGATGAGAGGTTTGTCCCTGGCTTCGACTCCAGAGGAATACCACCTTACCACAAGCACCTCAAGAGGAGGCTTCTCTCAGCTCTAGGTATGTGAGAGGGACCCTGAGTTTGCCGCCTCAAGTGGAATGGACACTGCGATGCCCTGACTCGAAATAAGGCCGGATATCCCTGCAGTGACTTGAATGCAGGCTCGTCTTGCATCTCCCAAGACGAAAGGATGTCTGAATCCCCTGTGGAGACCACAGAGAAAGACCTAGTTCCCCACCTCATCGCGACCGGAGGCCTCACATCCTTTGAAAACTCCAGAGGTACGCGGAGATCAGTGCCTCCAAAGGAGACGATGCCTGACTCCTCGTGAAACTTGATAGGAGTCCCAGGATTCCTGTGGCACGTGGAAAGGGACCCTTGGTCTCCCGCCTCAGCTGGAGTGGCGTCGCAATTGCCCTGCCAAGCCGCGAGGAGAATCCCGAGTTGTCCCTCACAACTAGGCAGGAGTCCTGACGTCGCTGAACAAACACGTGGGTGGAAGGGCCATCCCCGTCGTTACTCGAGAATATACCCCAGGTTCGCGCCGCAACTCGAGAAAAACCATGAGACTTCTCCCTCGCAGCGATATGAGGCCCGATTCCCCTGCACTGCGTGCAGAGCAATTCCGTGTTGCACATCACACATGAAAGGAGCCTTGATTTCCTTGATGGCACTCCAGAGAAACCCCAAGAACACTGTTTCAAGGCTAGCGGGATCCTGAGGTCACTGTAGCAACAGGAAAGAGCTCCGTGGACCAACAATCAACTCGAGATGAGAGGTTAGTCCCTGGCTTCGACTCCAGAGGAATACCACCTTACCACAAGCACCTCAAGAGGAGGCTTCTCTCAGCTCTAGCTATGTGCTGAGTTTGCGGCCTCAAGTGGAATGGACACCGCGATGCCCTGACTCGAAATAAGGCCGGATATCCCTGCAGTGACTTGAATGCAGGCTCGTCTTGCATCTCCCAAGACGAAAGGATGTCCGAATCCCCTGTGGAGACCACAGAAAAAGAACTAGTTCCCCACCTCATCGCGACCGGAGGCCTCACATCTTTTGAAAACTCCAGAGGTACGCGGAGATCAGTGCCTCCAAAGGAGACGATGCCTGACTCCTCCTGAAACTTGATAGGAGTCCCAGGATTCCTCTGGCACGTGGAAAGGGACCCTTGGTCTCCCGCCTCAGCTGGAGAGGCGTCCCAATTGCCCTGCCAAGCCTAGAGGGGAATCCCGAGTTGTCCGTCGCAACTAGGCAGGAGTCCTGCCGTCGCTGAACTAACACGTGGTTGGAAGGGCCATCCCCGTCGTATCTCGAGAATATACCCCAGGTTCCCACCGCAACTCGAGAAAAACCATGAGACTTCCCACTCGCCGCGATATGAGGCCCGATTCCCCTGCACTGCGTGCAGAGCAATTCCATGTTGCACATCACACATGAAAGGAGCCTTGATTTCCTTGATGGCACTCCATAGAAACCCCAAGAACACTGTTTCAAGGATAGAGGGATCCTGAGGTCACTGTAGCCACACGAAAGAGCTCCGTGGACCAAAAATCAACTCGAGATGAGAGGTTAGTCCCTGGCTTCGACTCCAGAGGAATACCACCTTACCACAAGCACATCAAGAGGAGGCTTCTCTCAGCTCTTGGTATGTGAGAGGGACCCTGATTTTGCGGCCTCAAGTGGAATGGACACCGCAATGTCCTGGCTCGATATAAGGCCAGATATCCCTGCAGTGACTTGAATGCAGGCTCGTCTTGCATCTCCGAAGACGAAAGGATGTCTGAATCCCCTGTGGAGACCACAGAGAAAGACCTAGTTCCCCACCTCATGGCGACCGGAGGCCTCACATCCTTTGAAAACTCCAGAGGTACGCGGAGATCAGTGCCTCCAAAGGAGACGATGCCTGACTCCTCGTGAAACTTGATAGGAGTCCCAGGATTCCTGTGGCACGTGGAAAGGGACCCTTAGTCTCCCGCCTCAGCTGGAGAGGCGTCCCAATTGCCCTGCCAAGCCTCGAGGAGAATCCCGAGTTGTCCCTCGCAACTAGGCAGGAGTCCTGACGTCGCTGAACAAACACGTGGGTGGAAGGGCCATCCCCGTCGTATCTCGAGAATATACCCCAGGTTCCCGCCGCAACTCCTGAAAAACCATGAGACTTCACCCTCGCCGCGAGATGAGGCCCGATTCCCCTGCACTGCATGCAGAGCAATTCCGTGTTGCACATCACACATGAAAGGAGCCTTGATTTCCTTGATGGCACTCCAGAGAAACCCCAAGAACACTGTTTCAAGGCTAGAGGGATCCTGAGGTCACTGTAGCAACACGAAAGAGCTCCGTGGACCAACAATCAACTCGAGATGAGAGGTTAGTCCCTGGCTTCGACTCCAGAGGAATACCACCTTACCACAAGCACCTCAAGAGGAGGCTTCTCTCAGCTCTAGGTATGTGAGAGGGACCCTGAGTTTGCGGCCTCAAGTGGAATGGACACCGCGATGCCCTGACTCGAAATAAGGCCGGATATCCCTGCAGTGACTTGAATGCATGCGCGTCTTGCATCTCCCAAGACGAAAGGATGTCTGAATCCCCTGTGGAGACCTCAGAGAAAAATCTAGTTCCCCACCTCATCGCGACCGGAGGCGTCACATCCTTTGAAAACTCCAGAGGTACGCGGAGATCAGTGCCTCCAAAGGAGACGATGCCTGACTCCTCGTGAAACTTGATAGGAATCCCAGGATTCCTGTGGCACATGGAAAGGGACCCTTGGTCTCCCGCCTCAGCTGGAGAGGCGTCCCAATTGCCCTGCCAAGCCTCGAGGAGAATCCCGAGTTGTCCGTCGCAACTAGGCAGGAGTCCTGCCGTCGCTGAACAAACACGTGGTTGGAAGGGCCATCCCCGTCGTAACTCGAGAATATACCCCAGGTTCCCGCCGCAACTCGAGAAAAACCATGAGACTTCCCCCTCGCCGCGATATGAGGCCCGATTCCCCTGCACTGCGTGCAGAGCAATTCCGTGTTGCACATCACACATGAAAGGAGCCTTGATTTCCTTGATGGCACTCCAGAGAAACCCCAAGAACACTGTTTCAAGGATAGAGGGATCCTGAGGTCACTGTAGCCACACGAAAGAGCTCCGTGGACCAAAAATCAACTCAAGATGAGAGGTTAGTCCCTGGCTTCGACTCCAGAGGAATACCACCTTACCACAAGCACCTCAAGAGGAGGCTTCTCTCAGCTCTTGGTATGTGAGAGGGACCCTGATTTTGCGGCCTCAAGTGGAATGGACACCACGATGTCCTGGCTCGATATAAGGCCAGATATCCCTGCAGTGACTTGAATGCAGGCTCGTCTTGCATCTCCCAAGACGAAAGGATGTCTGAATCCCCTGTGGAGACCACAGAGAAAGATCTAGTTCCCCACCTCATCGCGAACGGAGGCCTTACATCCTTTGAAAACTCCAGAGGTACGCGGAGATCAGTGCCTCCAAAGGAGACGATGCCTGATTCCTCGTGAAACTTGATAGGAGTCCCAGGATTCCTGTGGCACGTGGAAAGGGACCCTTGGTCTCCGCCTCAGCTGGAGAAGCGTCCCAATTGCCCTGCCAAGCCTCGAGGAGAATCCCGAGTTGTCCCTCGCAACTAGGCAGGAGTCCTGATGTCGCTGAACAAACACGTGGGTGGAAGGGCCATCCCCGTCGTAACTCGAGAATATACCCCAGGTTCCCGCCGCAACTCGAGAAAAACCATGAGACTTCCCCCTCGCCGCGAGATGAGGCCCGATTCCCCTGCACTGCATGCAGAGCAATTCCGTGTTGCACATCACACATGAAAGGAGCCTTGATTTCCTTGATGGCACTCCAGAGAAACCCCAAGAACACTGTTTCAAGGCTAGAGGGATCCTGAGGTCACTGTAGCAACACGAAAGAGCTCCGTGGACGAAAAATCAACTCGAGATGAGAGGTTAGTCCCTGGCTTCGACTCCAGAGGAATACCACCTTACCACAAGCACCTCAAGAGGAGGCTTCTCTCAGCTCTAGTTATGTGAGAGGGACCCTGAGTTTGCGGCCTCAAGTGGAATGGAGACCGCGATGCCCTGACTCGAAATAAGGCCGGATATCCGTGCAGTGACTTGAATGCAGGCTCGTCTTGCATCTCCCAAGACGAAAGTTTGTCTGAATCCCCTGTGGAGACCACAGAAAAAGACCTAGTTCCCCACCTCATCGCGACCGGAGGCCTCACATCCTTTGAAAACTCCAGAGGTACGCGGAGATCAGTGCCTCCAAAGGAGACGATGCCTGACTCCTCGTGAAACTTGATAGGAGTCACAGGATTCCTGTGGCACGTGGAAAGGGACTCTTGGTCTCACGCCTCGGCTAGAGAGGCGTCCCAATTTCCCCGCCAAGCCTCGAAGAGAATCCCGAGTTTTCCCTCGCAACTAGGCAGGAGTCCTGACGTCGCTGAACAAACACGTGGGTGGAAGGGCCATTCCCGTCATAACTCGAGAATATACCCCAGGTTCCCGCCGCAACTCGAGAAAAACCATGAGACTTCCCCCTCGCCGCGAGATGAGGCCCGATTCTCCTGCACTGCATGCAGAGCAATTCCGTATTGCACATCAAACATGAAAGGAGCCTTGATTTCCTTGATGGCACTCCAGAGAAACCCCAAGAACACTGTTTCAAGGCTAGAGGGATCCTGAGGTCACTGTAGCAACAAGAAAGAGGTCCGTGGACCAAAAATCAACTCGAGATGAGAGGTTTGTCCCTGGCTTCGACTCCAGAGGAATACCACCTTACCACAAGCACCTCAAGAGGAGGCTTCTCTCAGCTCTAGGTATGTGAGAGGGACCCTGAGTTTGCCGCCTCAAGTGGAATGGACACTGCGATGCCCTGACTCGAAATAAGGCCGGATATCCCTGCAGTGACTTGAATGCAGGCTCGTCTTGCATCTCCCAAGACGAAAGGATGTCTGAATCCCCTGTGGAGACCACAGAGAAAGACCTAGTTCCCCACCTCATCGCGACCGGAGGCCTCACATCCTTTGAAAACTCCAGAGGTACGCGGAGATCAGTGCCTCCAAAGGAGACGATGCCTGACTCCTCGTGAAACTTGATAGGAGTCCCAGGATTCCTGTGGCACGTGGAAAGGGACCCTTGGTCTCCCGCCTCAGCTGGAGTGGCGTCGCAATTGCCCTGCCAAGCCGCGAGGAGAATCCCGAGTTGTCCCTCACAACTAGGCAGGAGTCCTGACGTCGCTGAACAAACACGTGGGTGGAAGGGCCATTCCCGTCATAACTCGAGAATATACCCCAGGTTCCCGCCGCAACTCGAGAAAAACCATGAGACTTCCCCCTCGCCGCGAGATGAGGCCCGATTCTCCTGCACTGCATGCAGAGCAATTCCGTATTGCACATCAAACATGAAAGGAGCCTTGATTTCCTTGATGGCACTCCAGAGAAACCCCAAGAACACTGTTTCAAGGCTAGAGGGATCCTGAGGTCACTGTAGCAACAAGAAAGAGGTCCGTGGACCAAAAATCAACTCGAGATGAGAGGTTTGTCCCTGGCTTCGACTCCAGAGGAATACCACCTTACCACAAGCACCTCAAGAGGAGGCTTCTCTCAGCTCTAGGTATGTGAGAGGGACCCTGAGTTTGCCGCCTCAAGTGGAATGGACACTGCGATGCCCTGACTCGAAATAAGGCCGGATATCCCTGCAGTGACTTGAATGCAGGCTCGTCTTGCATCTCCCAAGACGAAAGGATGTCTGAATCCCCTGTGGAGACCACAGAGAAAGACCTAGTTCCCCACCTCATCGCGACCGGAGGCCTCACATCCTTTGAAAACTCCAGAGGTACGCGGAGATCAGTGCCTCCAAAGGAGACGATGCCTGACTCCTCGTGAAACTTGATAGGAGTCCCAGGATTCCTGTGGCACGTGGAAAGGGACCCTTGGTCTCCCGCCTCAGCTGGAGTGGCGTCGCAATTGCCCTGCCAAGCCGCGAGGAGAATCCCGAGTTGTCCCTCACAACTAGGCAGGAGTCCTGACGTCGCTGAACAAACACGTGGGTGGAAGGGCCATCCCCGTCGTTACTCGAGAATATACCCCAGGTTCGCGCCGCAACTCGAGAAAAACCATGAGACTTCTCCCTCGCAGCGATATGAGGCCCGATTCCCCTGCACTGCGTGCAGAGCAATTCCGTGTTGCACATCACACATGAAAGGAGCCTTGATTTCCTTGATGGCACTCCAGAGAAACCCCAAGAACACTGTTTCAAGGCTAGCGGGATCCTGAGGTCACTGTAGCAACAGGAAAGAGCTCCGTGGACCAACAATCAACTCGAGATGAGAGGTTAGTCCCTGGCTTCGACTCCAGAGGAATACCACCTTACCACAAGCACCTCAAGAGGAGGCTTCTCTCAGCTCTAGCTATGTGCTGAGTTTGCGGCCTCAAGTGGAATGGACACCGCGATGCCCTGACTCGAAATAAGGCCGGATATCCCTGCAGTGACTTGAATGCAGGCTCGTCTTGCATCTCCCAAGACGAAAGGATGTCCGAATCCCCTGTGGAGACCACAGAAAAAGAACTAGTTCCCCACCTCATCGCGACCGGAGGCCTCACATCTTTTGAAAACTCCAGAGGTACGCGGAGATCAGTGCCTCCAAAGGAGACGATGCCTGACTCCTCCTGAAACTTGATAGGAGTCCCAGGATTCCTCTGGCACGTGGAAAGGGACACTTGGTCTCCCGCCTCAGCTGGAGAGGCGTCCCAATTGCCCTGCCAAGCCTAGAGGGGAATCCCGAGTTGTCCGTCGCAACTAGGCAGGAGTCCTGCCGTCGCTGAACTAACACGTGGTTGGAAGGGCCATCCCCGTCGTATCTCGAGAATATACCCCAGGTTCCCACCGCAACTCGAGAAAAACCATGAGACTTCCCACTCGCCGCGATATGAGGCCCGATTCCCCTGCACTGCGTGCAGAGCAATTCCATGTTGCACATCACACATGAAAGGAGCCTTGATTTCCTTGATGGCACTCCATAGAAACCCCAAGAACACTGTTTCAAGGATAGAGGGATCCTGAGGTCACTGTAGCCACACGAAAGAGCTCCGTGGACCAAAAATCAACTCGAGATGAGAGGTTAGTCCCTGGCTTCGACTCCAGAGGAATACCACCTTACCACAAGCACATCAAGAGGAGGCTTCTCTCAGCTCTTGGTATGTGAGAGGGACCCTGATTTTGCGGCCTCAAGTGGAATGGACACCGCAATGTCCTGGCTCGATATAAGGCCAGATATCCCTGCAGTGACTTGAATGCAGGCTCGTCTTGCATCTCCGAAGACGAAAGGATGTCTGAATCCCCTGTGGAGACCACAGAGAAAGACCTAGTTCCCCACCTCATGGCGACCGGAGGCCTCACATCCTTTGAAAACTCCAGAGGTACGCGGAGATCAGTGCCTCCAAAGGAGACGATGCCTGACTCCTCGTGAAACTTGATAGGAGTCCCAGGATTCCTGTGGCACGTGGAAAGGGACCCTTAGTCTCCCGCCTCAGCTGGAGAGGCGTCCCAATTGCCCTGCCAAGCCTCGAGGAGAATCCCGAGTTGTCCCTCGCAACTAGGCAGGAGTCCTGACGTCGCTGAACAAACACGTGGGTGGAAGGGCCATCCCCGTCGTATCTCGAGAATATACCCCAGGTTCCCGCCGCAACTCCTGAAAAACCATGAGACTTCACCCTCGCCGCGAGATGAGGCCCGATTCCCCTGCACTGCATGCAGAGCAATTCCGTGTTGCACATCACACATGAAAGGAGCCTTGATTTCCTTGATGGCACTCCAGAGAAACCCCAAGAACACTGTTTCAAGGCTAGAGGGATCCTGAGGTCACTGTAGCAACACGAAAGAGCTCCGTGGACCAACAATCAACTCGAGATGAGAGGTTAGTCCCTGGCTTCGACTCCAGAGGAATACCACCTTACCACAAGCACCTCAAGAGGAGGCTTCTCTCAGCTCTAGGTATGTGAGAGGGACCCTGAGTTTGCGGCCTCAAGTGGAATGGACACCGCGATGCCCTGACTCGAAATAAGGCCGGATATCCCTGCAGTGACTTGAATGCATGCGCGTCTTGCATCTCCCAAGACGAAAGGATGTCTGAATCCCCTGTGGAGACCTCAGAGAAAAATCTAGTTCCCCACCTCATCGCGACCGGAGGCGTCACATCCTTTGAAAACTCCAGAGGTACGCGGAGATCAGTGCCTCCAAAGGAGACGATGCCTGACTCCTCGTGAAACTTGATAGGAATCCCAGGATTCCTGTGGCACATGGAAAGGGACCCTTGGTCTCCCGCCTCAGCTGGAGAGGCGTCCCAATTGCCCTGCCAAGCCTCGAGGAGAATCCCGAGTTGTCCGTCGCAACTAGGCAGGAGTCCTGCCGTCGCTGAACAAACACGTGGTTGGAAGGGCCATCCCCGTCGTAACTCGAGAATATACCCCAGGTTCCCGCCGCAACTCGAGAAAAACCATGAGACTTCCCCCTCGCCGCGATATGAGGCCCGATTCCCCTGCACTGCGTGCAGAGCAATTCCGTGTTGCACATCACACATGAAAGGAGCCTTGATTTCCTTGATGGCACTCCAGAGAAACCCCAAGAACACTGTTTCAAGGATAGAGGGATCCTGAGGTCACTGTAGCCACACGAAAGAGCTCCGTGGACCAAAAATCAACTCAAGATGAGAGGTTAGTCCCTGGCTTCGACTCCAGAGGAATACCACCTTACCACAAGCACCTCAAGAGGAGGCTTCTCTCAGCTCTTGGTATGTGAGAGGGACCCTGATTTTGCGGCCTCAAGTGGAATGGACACCACGATGTCCTGGCTCGATATAAGGCCAGATATCCCTGCAGTGACTTGAATGCAGGCTCGTCTTGCATCTCCCAAGACGAAAGGATGTCTGAATCCCCTGTGGAGACCACAGAGAAAGACCTAGTTCCCCACCTCATCGCGACCTGAGGCCTCACATCCTTTGAAAACTCCAGAGGTACGCGGAGATCAGTGCCTCCAAATGAGACGATGCCGGACTCCTCGTGAAACTTGATAGGAGTCCCAGGATTCCTGTGGCACGTGGAAAGGGACCCTTGGTCTCCCGCCTCAGCTGGAGAGGCGTCCCAATTGCCCTGCCAAGCCTCGAGGAGAATCCCGAGTTGTCCCTCGCAACTAGGCAGGAGTCCTGACGTCGTTGAACAAACACGTGTGTGGAAGGGCCATCCCCGTCGTAACTCGAGAATATACCCCAGGTTCCCGACGCAACTCGAGAAAAACCATGAGACTTCCCCATCGCTGCGAGATGAGGCCCGATTCCCCTGCACTGCGTGCAGAGGAATTCCGTGTTGCACATCACACATGAAAGGAGCCTTGATTTCCTTGATGGCACTCCAGAGAAACCCCAAAAACACTGTTTCAAGGCTAGAGGGATCCTGAGGTCACTGTAGCAACACGAAAGAGCTCCGTGGGCCAAAAATCAACACGAGATGAGAGGTTAGTCCCTGGCTTCGACTCCAGAGGAATACCACCTTACCACAAGCACCTCAAGAGAAGGCTTCTCTCAGCTCTAGGTTTGTGAGAGGGACCCTGAGTTTGCGGCCTCAAGTGGAATGGACACCGCGATGCCCTGACTCGAAATAAGGCCGGATATCCCTGCAGTGACTTGAATGCAGGCTCGTCTTGCATCTCCCAAGACGAAAAGATGTCTGAATCCCCTGTGGAGACCACAGAAAAAGACCTAGATCCCCACCTCATCGCGACCGGAGGCCTCACATCCTTTGAAAACTCCAGAGGTACGCGGAGATCAGTGCCTCCAAAAGAGACGATGCCTGACTCCTCGTGAATCTTGATAGGAGTTCCAGGATTCCTGTGGCACGTGGAAAGGGACACTTGGTCTCCCGCCTCAGCTGGAGAGGCGTCCCAATTGCCCTGCCAAGCCTCTAGGAGAATCCCGAGTTGTCCCTCGCAACTAGGCAGGAGTCCTGACGTCGCTGAACAAACACGTGGGTGGAGGGGCCATCCCCGTCGTAACTCGAGAATATATCCCAGGTTCCCGCCGCAACTCGAGAAAAACCATGAGACTTCCCCCTCGCCGCGACATTAGGCCCGATTCCCCTGCACTGCGTGCAGAGCAATGCCCTGTTGCACATCACACATGAAAGGAGCCTTGATTTCCTTGATGGCACTCCAAAGAAACCCCAAGAACACTGTTTCAAGGCTAGAGGGATCCTGAGGTAACTGTAGCAACACGAAAGAGCTCCGTGGACCACAAATCAACTCGAGATGAGAGGTTAGTCCCTGGCTTCGACTCCAGAGGAATACCACCTTACCACAAGCACCTCAAGAGGAGGCTTCTCTCAGCTCTAGGTATGTGAGAGGGACCCTGAATTTGCGGCCTCAAGTGGAATGTACACCGCGATGCCCTGACTCGAAATAAGGCCGGATATCCCTGCAGTGACTTGAATGCAGGCTCGTCTTGCATCTCCCAAGATGAAAGGATGTCTGAATCCCCTGTGGAGACCACAGAGAAAGACCTAGTTCCCCACCTCATCGCGACCGGAGGCCTCACATCCCTTGAAAATTCCAGAGGTACGCGGAGATCAGTGCCTCCAAAGGAGACGATGCCTGACTCCTCGTGAAACTTGATAGGAGTCCCAGGATTCCTGTGGCACGTGGAAAGGGACCCTTGGTCTCCCGCCTCAGCTGGAGAGGCGTCCCAATTGCCCTGCCAAGCCTCGAGGAGAATCCCGAGTTGTCCCTCGCAACTAGGCAGGAGTCCTGCCGTCGCTGAACAAACACGTGGGTGGAAGGGCCATCCCCGTCGTAACTCGAGAATATACCCCAGGTTCCCGCCGCAACTCAAGAAAAACCATGAGACTTCCCCCTCGCCGCGAAATGAGGCCTGATTCCCCTGCACTGCGTGCAGAGCAGTTCCGTGTTGCACATCACACATGAAAGGAGCCTTGATTTCCTTGATGGCACTGCAGAGAAACCCCAAGAACACTGTTTCAAGGCTAGAGGGATCCTGAGGTCACTATAGCCGCACGAAAGAGCTCCGTGGCCCAAAAATCAACTCGAGATGAGAGGTTAGTCCCTGGCTTCGACTCCAGAGGAATACCACCTTACCACAAGCACATCAAGAGGAGGCTTCTCTCAGCTCTAGGTATGTGAGAGGGACCCTTAGTTTGCGGCCTCAAGTGGAATGGACACCGCGATGCCCAGACTCGAAATAAGGACGGATATCCCTGCAGTGACTTGAATGCAGGCTCATCTTGCATCCCCCAAGACGAAATGATGTCTGAATCCCCTTTGGAGACCACAGAAAAAGACCTAGTTCCCCACCTCATCGCGACCGGAGGCCTCACATCCTTTGAAAACTCCAGAGGTACGCGGAGATCAGTGCCTCCAAAGGAGACGATGCCTGACTCCTCGTGAAACTTGATAGGAGTCCCAGGATTCCTGTGGCACGTGGAAAGGGACCCTTGGTCTCCCGTCTCAGCTGGAGAGGCGTCCCAATTGCCCTGCCAAGCCTCGAGGAGAATCCTGAGTTGTCCCTCGCAACTAGGCAGGAGTCCTGACGTCGCTGAACAAACACGTGGGTGGAAGGGCCATCCCCGTCATAACTCGAGAATATACTCCAGGTTCCCGCCGCAACTCGAGAAAAACCATGAGACTTCCCCCTCGCCGCGAGATGAGGCCCGATTCCCCTGCACTGCGTGCAGAGCAATTCCGTGTTGCACATCACACATGAAAGGAGCCTTGATTTCCTTGATGGCACTCCAGAGAAACCCCAAGAACACTGTTTCAAGGCTAGTGGGATCCTGAGGTAACTGTAGCAACACGAAAGAGCTCCGTGGACCAAAAATCAACTCGAGATGAGAGGTTAGTCCCTGGCTTCGACTCCAGAGGAATACCACCTTACCACAAGCACCTCAAGAGGAGGCTTCTCTCAGCTCTAGGTATGTGAGAGGGACCCTGAGTTTGCGGCCTCAAGTGGAATGGACACCGCGATACCCTGACTCGAAATAAGGCCGGATATCCCTGCAGTGACTTGAATGCAGGCTGGTCTTGCATCTCCCAAGACGAAAAGATGTCTGAATCCCCTGTGGAGACCACAGAAAAAGACCTAGATCCCCACCTCATCGCGACCGGAGGCCTCACATCCTTTGAAAACTCCAGAGGTACGCGGAGATCAGTGCCTCCAAAAGAGACGATGCCTGACTCCTCGTGAATCTTGATAGGAGTTCCAGGATTCCTGTGGCACGTGGAAAGGGACACTTGGTCTCCCGCCTCAGCTGGAGAGGCGTCCCAATTGCCCTGCCAAGCCTCGAGGAGAATCCCGAGTTGTCCCTCGCAACTAGGCAGGAGTCCTGACGTCGCTGAACAAACACGTGGGTGGAGGGGCCATCCCCGTCGTAACTCGAGAATATATCCCAGGTTCCCGCCGCAACTCGAGAAAAACCATTAGACATCCCCCTTGCCGCGAGATGAGGCCCGATTCCCCTGCACTGCGTGCAGAGCAATTCCGTGTTGCACATCACACATGAAAGGAGCCTTGATTTTCTTGATGGCACTCCAGAGAAACCCCAAGAACACTGTTTCAAGGCTAAAGGGACCCTGAGGTCACTGTAGCCACACGAAAGAGCTCCGTGGACCAAAAATCAACTCGAGATGAGAGGTTAGTCCCTGGCTTCGACTCCAGAGCAATACCACCTTACCACAAGCACCTCAAGAGGAAGCTTCTCTCAGCTTTAGGTATGTGAGAGGGACCCTGAGTTTGCGGCCTCAAGTGGAATGGACACCGCGATGCCCTGACTCGAAATAAGGCCGGATATCCCTGCAGTGACTTGAATGCAGGCTCGTCTTGCATCTCCCAAGACGAAAGGATGTCTGAATCCCCTGTGGAGACCACAGAGAAAGACCTAGTTCCTCACCTCATCGCGACCGGAGGCCTCACATCTTTTGAAAACTCCAGAGGTACGCGGAGATCAGTGCCTCCAAAGGAGACGATGCCTGACTCCTCGTGAAACTTGATAGGAGTCCCAGGATTCCTGTGGCACGTGGAAAGGGACCCTTGGTCTCCCGCCTCAGCTGGAGAGGCGTCGCAATTGCCCTGCCAAGCCTCGAGGAGAATCCCGAGTTGTCCCTCGCAACTAGGCAGGAGTCCTGACGTTGCTGAACAAACACGTGGGTGGAAGGGCCATCCCCTTCGTAACTCGAGAATATACCCCAGGTTCCCGCCGCAACTCGAGAAAAACCATGAGACTTCCCCCTCGCCGCGAGATGAGGCCCGATTCCCCTGCACTGCGTGCAGAGCAATTCCGTGTTGCACATCACACATTAAAGGAGCCTTGATTTCCTTGATGGCACTCCAGAGAAACCCCAAGAACACTGTTTCAAGGCTAGAGGGATCCTGAGGTCAGTGTAGCAAAACGAAAGTGCTCCGTGGACCAAAAATCAACTCGAGATGAGAGGTTAGTCCCTGGCTTCGACTCCAGAGGAATACCACCTTACCACAAGCACCTCAAGAGGAGGCTTCTCTCAGCTCTAGCTATGTGAGAGGGACCCTGAGTTTGCGGCCTCAAGTGGAATGGACACCGCGATGCCCTGACTCGAAATAAGGCCGGATATCCCTGCAGTGACTTGAATGCAGGCTCGTCTTGCATCTCCCAAGAAGAAAGGATGTCTGAATCCCCTGTGGAGACCACAGAGAAAGACCTAGTTCCCCACCTCATCGCGACCGGAGGCCTCACATCCTTTGAAAACTCCAGAGGTACGCGGAGATCAGTGCCTCCAAAGGAAACGATGCCTGACTCCTCGTGAAACTTGATAGGAGTCCCAGGATTCCTGTGGCACGTGGAAAGGGACACTTGGTCTCCCGCCTCAGCTGGAGAGGCGTCCCAATTGCCCTGCCAAGCTTCGAGGAGAACCCCGAGTTGTCCCTCGCAACTAGGCAGGAGTCCTGACGTCGCTGAAGAAACACGTGGGTGGAAGGGCCATCCCCGTCGTAACTCGAGAATATACCCCAGGTTCCCGCCGCAACTCGAGAAAAACCATGAGACTTCCCCCTCACCGCGAGATGAGGCCCGATTCCCCTGCACTGCCTGCAGAGCAATTCCGTGTTGCACATCACACATGAAAGGAGCCTTGATTTCCTTGATGGCACACCAGACAAACCCCAAGAACACTGTTTCAAGGCTAGAGGGATCCTGAGGTCACTGTAGCAACATGAAAGAGCACCGTGGCCCAAAAATCAACTCGAGATGAGAGGTTAGTCCCTGGCTTCGACTCCAGAGGAATACCACCTTACCACAAGCACCTCAAGAGGAGGCTTCTCTCAGCTCTAGGTATGTGAGAGGGACCCTGATTTTGCGGCCACAAGTGGAATGGACACCGCGATGCCCTGACTCGAAATAAGGCCGGATATCCCTGCAGTGACTTGAATGCAGGCTCGTCTTGCAACTCCCAAGACGAAAGGATGTCTGAATCCCCTGTGGAGACCACAGAGAAAGACCTAGTTCCCCACCTCATCGCGACCGGAGGCCTCACATCCTCTGAAAACTCCAGAGGTACGCGGAGATCAGTGCCTCCAAAGGAGACGATGCCTGACTCCTCGTGAAAATTGATAGGATTCCCAGGATTCCTGTGGCACGTGGAAACGGACCCTTGGTCTCCCGCCTCAGCTGGAGAGGCGTCCCAAATGCCCTGTCAAGCCTCGAGGAGAATCCCGAGTTGTCCCTCGCAACTAGGCAGGAGTCCTGACGTCGCTGAACAAACACGTGTGTTGAAGGGCCATCCCCGTCGTAACTCGAGAATATACCCCAGGTTCCCACCGCAACTCGAGAAAAACCATGAGACTTCCCCCTCGCCGCGAGATGAGGCCCGATTCCCCTGCACTGCGTGCAGAGCAATTCCGTGTTGCACATCACACATGAAAGGAGCCTTGATTTCCTTGATGGCACTCCAGAGAAACCCCAAGAACACTGTTTCAAGGCTAGAGGGATCCTGAGGTCACTGTAGCAACATGAAAGTGCTCCGTGGACCAAAAATCAACTCGAGATGAGAGGTTAGTCCCTGGCTTCGACTCCAGAGGAATACCACCTCACCACAAGCACCTCAAGAGGAGTCTTCTCTCAGCTCTAGCTATGTGAGAGGGACCCTGAGTTTGTGGCCACAAGTGGAATGGACAACGCGATGCCCTGACTCGAAATAAGGCCAGATATCCCTGCAGTGACTTGAATGCAGGCTCGTCTTGCATCTCCCAAGACGAAAGGATGTCTGAATCCCCTGTGGAGACCACACAGAAAGACTTAGTTCCACACCTCTTCGCGACCAGAGGCCTCACATCCTTTGAAAACTCCAGAGGTACGCGGAGATCAGTGCCTCCAAAGGAGACGATGCCTGACTCCTCGTGAAACTTGATAGGAGTCCCAGGATTCCAGTGGCACGTGGAAAGGGACGCTTGGTCTCCCGCCTCAGCTGGAGAGGCGTCCCAATTGCCCTGCCAAGCCTCGAGGAGATTCCCGAGTTGTCCCTCGTAACTAGGCAGGAGTCCTGACGTCGCTGAAGAAACACGTGGGTCGAAGGGCCATCCCCGTCGTAACTCGAGAATATACCCCATGTTCCCGCCGCAACTCGAGAAAAACCATGAGACTTCCCCCTCGCCGCGAGATGAGGCCCGATTCCCCTGCACTGCGTGCAGAGCAATTCCGTGTTGCACATCACACATGAAAGGAGCCTTGATTTCCTTGATGGCACTCCAGAGAAATCCCAAGAACACTGTTTCAAGGCTAGAGGGATCCTGAGGTCACTGTAGCAACACGAAAGAGCTCCGTGGACCAAGAATCAACTCGAGATGAGAGGTTAGTCCCTGGCTTCGACTCCAGAGGAATACCACCTTACCACAAGCACCTCAAGAGGAGGCTTCTCTCAGCTCTAGCTATGTGAGAGGGACCCTGAGTATGCGGCCTCTAGTGGAATGGACACCGCGATTCCCTGACGCGAAATAAGGCCGGATATCCCTGCAGTGACTTGAATGCAGGCTCGTCTTGCATCTCCCTAAAAGAACGAATGTCTGAATCCCCTGTGGAGACCACAGAAAAAGACCTAGTTCCCCACCTCATCGCGACCGGAGGCCTCACATCCTTTGAAAACTCCAGAGGTACGTGGAGATCAGTGCCTCCAAAGGAGACGATGCCTGACTCCTCGTGAAACTTGATAGGAGTCCCAGGATTCCTGTGGCACGTGGAAAGGGACACTTGGTCTCCCACCTCAGCTGGAGAGGCGTCCCAATTGCCCTGCCAAGCCTCGAGGAGAATCCCGAGTTGTCCCTCGCAACTAGGCAGGAGTCCTGACGTCGCTGAACAAACACGTGGGTGGAAGGGCCATCCCCGTCGTAACTCGAGAATATACCCCAGGTTCCCGCCGCAACTCGAGAAAAACCATGAGACTTCCCCCTCACCGCGATATGAGGCCCGAATCCGCTGCACTGCGTGCAGAGCAATTCGGTGTTGCACATCACACATGAAAGGAGCCTTCATTTCCTTGATGGCACTCCAGAGAAACCCCAAGAACACTGTTTCAAGGCTAGCGGGATCCTGAGGTCACTCTAGCAACAGGAATGAGCTCCGTGGACCAACAATCAACTCGAAATGAGAGGTTATTCCCTGGCTTCGACTCCAGAGGAATACCACCTTACCACAAGCACCTCAAGGGAAGGCTTCTCTCAGCTCTAGCTATGTGAGAGGGACCCTGAGTTTGCGGCCTCAAGTGGAATGGAGACCGCGATGCCCTGACTCGAAATAAGGCCGGATATCCCTGCAGTGACTTGAATGCAGGCTCGTCTTGCATCTCCCAAGACGAAAGGATGTCTGAATCCCCTGTGGAGACCACAGAGAAAGACCTAGTTCCCCACCTCATCGCGACCGGAGGCCTCACATCCTTTGATAACTCCAGAGGTCCGCGGAGATCAGTGCCTCCAAAGGAGACGATGCCTGACTCCTCGTGAAACTTGATAGGAGTCCCAGGATTCCTGTGGCACGTGGAAAGGGACCCTTGGTCTCCCGCCTCAGCTGGAGAGGCGTCCCAATTGCCCTGCCAAGCCTCGAGGAGAATCCCGAGTTGTCCCTCGCAACTAGGCAGGAGTCCTGCCGTCGCTGAACAAACACGTGTGTGGAAGGGCCATCCCCGTCGTAACTCGAGAATATACCGCAGGTTCCCGCCGCAACTCGAGAAAAACCATGAGACTTCCCCCTCGCCGTGAGATGAGGCCCGATTCCCATGCACTGCATGCAGAGCAATTCCGTGTTGCACATCACACATGAAAGGTGCCTTGATTTCCTTGATGGCACTCCAGAGAAACCCCAAGAACACTGTTTCAAGGCTGGAGGGATCCTGAGGTCACTGTAGCAACACGAAAGAGCTCCGTGCACCAAGAATCAACTCGAGATGAGAGGTTATTCCCTGGCTTCGACTCCAGAGGAATACCACCTTACCACAAGCACCTCAAGAGGAGGCTTCTCTCAGCTCTAGGTATGTGAGAGGGACCCTGAGTTTGCGGCCTCAAGTGGAATGGACACCGCGATGCCCTGACTCGAAATAAGGCCGGATATCCCTGCAGTGACTTGAATGCAGGCTCGTCTTGCATTTCCCAAGACGAAAGGAAGTCTGAATCCCCTGTGGAGACCACAGAAAAAGACCTAGTTCCCCACCTCATCGAGACCGGAGGCCTCATATGCTAGGAAAACTCCAGAGGTACGCGGAGATCAGTGCCTCCAAAGGAGACGATGCCTGACTCCTCGTGAACCTTGATAGGAGCCCCAGGATTCCGGTGGCACGTGGAAAGGGACCATTGGTCTCCCGCCTCAGCTGGAGAGGCGTCCCAATTGCCCTGCCAAGCCTCGAGGAGAATCCCGAGTTGTCCCTCGCAACTAGGCAGGAGTCCTGACGTCCCCGAACAAACACGTGTGTGGAAGGGCCATCCCCGTCGTAACTCAAGAATATACCCCAGGTTCCCATCGCAACTCGAGAAAAACCATGAGACTTCCCTCTCGCCGCAAAATGAGGCCCGATACCCGGCACTGCGAGCAGAGGAATTCAGTGTTGCACATCACACATGAAAGGAGCCTTGATTTCCTTGATGGCACTCCAGAGAATCCCCAAGAACACTGTTTCAAGGCTAGAGGGATCCTGAAGTCACTGTAGCAACACGAAAGAGCTCCGTGGACCAAAATTCAACGCGAGATAAGAGGTTAGTCCCTGGCTTCGACTCCAGAGGAATAACACCTTACCACAAGCACCTCAAGAGGACGCTTCTCTCAGCTCTAGGTATCTGAGAGGGACCCTGAGTTTGCGTCCTAGAGTGGAATGGACACCGCGATGCCCTGACGCGAAATAAGGCCGGATATCCCTGCAGTGACTTGAATGCAGGCTCGTCTTGCATCTCCCAAGATGAAAGAATGTCTGAATCCCCTTTGAAGACCACAGAGAAAGACCTAGTTCCCCACCTCATCGCGACCGGAGGCCTCACATCCTTTGAAAATTCCAGAGGTACGCGGAGATCAGTGCCTTCAAAGGAGACGATGCCTGACTCCTCGTGAAACTTGATAGGAGTCCCAGGATTCCTGTGGCACGTTGAAAGGGACACTTGTTCTCCCGCCTCAGCTGGAGAGGCGTCCCAATTGCCCTGCCAAGCCTCGAGGAGAATCCCGAGTTGTCCCACGCAACTAGGCAGGAGTCCTGACCTCGCTGAACAAACACGTGGGTGGAAGGGCCATCCTCGTCGTAACTCAAGAATATACCCCAGGTTCCCGCCGCAACTCGAGAAAAACCATGAGACTTCCCCCTCGCCGCGAGATGAGGCCCGATTCCCCTGCACTGCGTGCAGAGCAATGCCGTGTTGCACATCACACATGAAAGGAGCCTTGATTTCCTTGATGGCACTCCAGAGAAACCCCAAGAACACTGTTTCAAGGCTAGCGGGATCCTGAGGTCACTGTAGCAACACGAAAGAGCTCCGTGGACCACAAATCAACTCGAGATGAGAGGTTAGTCCCTGGATTCGACTCCAGAGAAATACCACCTTACCACAAGCACCTCAAGAGGAGGCTTCTCTCAGCTCTAGGTATCTGAGAGGGACCCTGAGTTTGCGGCCTCAAGTGGAATGGAGACCGCGATGCCCTGACTCGAAATAAGGCCGGATATCCCTGCAGTGACTTGAATGCAGGCTCGTCTTGCATCTCCCAAGACGAAAGGATGTCTGAATCCACTGTGGAGACCACAGAGAAAGACCTAGTTCCCCACCTCATCGCGACCGGAGGCCTCACATCCTTTGAAAACTCCAGAGGTACGCGGAGATCAGTGCCTCCAAAGGAGACGATGCCTGACTCCTCGTGAAACTTGATAGGAGTCCCAGGATTCCTGTGGCACGTGGAAAGGGACCATTGGTTTCCCGCCTCAGCTGGAGAGGCGTCCCAATTGCCCTGCCAAGCCTCGAGGAGAATCCCGAGTTGTACCTCGCAACTAGGCAGGAGTCCTTACGTCGCTGAACAAACACGTGGGTGGAAGGGCCATCCCCATTGTAACTCGAGAATATACCCCAGGTTCCCGCCGCAACTCGAGAAAAACCATGAGACTTCCCCCTTGCCGCGAGATGAGGCCCGATTGCACTGCAGTGCGTGCAGAGCAATTCCGTGTTGCACATCACACATGAAAGGAGCCTTGATTTCCTTGATGGGACTCCAGAGAAACCCCAAGAATACTGTTTCAAGGCTAGGGGGATCCTGAGGTCACTGTAGCAACACGAAAGAACTTCGTGGACCAAAAATCAACTCGAGATGAGAGGTTAGTCCCTGGCTTCGACTCCAGGGGAATACCACCTTACCACAAGCACCTCAAGAGGAGGCTTCTCTCAGCTCTAGGTATGTGAGAGGGACCCTGAGTTTGCGGCCTTAAGTGGAATGGACACCGCGATGCCCTGACTCGAAATAAGGCCGGATATCCCTGCAGTGACTTGAATGCAGGCTCGTCAGGCATCTCCCAAGACGAAAGGATGTCTGAATCCCCTGTGGAGACCATAAAGAAAGACCTAGTTCCCCACCTCATCGCGACAGGAGGCCTCACATCCTTTGAAAACTTCAGAGGTACGCGGAGATCAGTGACTCCAAAGGAGACGATGCCTGACTCCTCGTGAAACTTGATAGGAGTCCCAGGATTCCTGTGCACGTGGAAAGGGACCCTTGGTCTCCCGCCTCAGCTGGAGAGGCGTCCCAATTGCCCTGCCAAGCCTCGAGGAGAATCCCAAGTTGTCCGCCGCAACTAGGCAGGAGTACTGCCGTCGCTGAACAAACACGTTGTTGGAAGGGCCATCCCCGTCGTAACTCGAGAATATACCCCAGGTTCCCGCCACAACTCGAGAAAAACCATGAGACTTCCCCCTCACCGCGATATGAGGCCCGATTCCCCTGTACTGCGTGCAGAGCAATTCGGTGTTGCACATCACACATGAAAGGAGCCTTGATTTCCTTCATGGCACTCCAGAGAAACCCCAAGAACACTGTTTCAAGGCTAGCGGGATCCTGAGGTCACTGTAGCAACACGAAAGAGCTCCGTGGACCAACAATCAACTGGAGATGAGAGGTTAGTCCCTGGCTTCGACTCCAGAGGAATACCACCTTACCACAAGCACCTCAAGAGGAGGCTTCTCTCAGCTCTAGGTATGTGAGAGGGACCCTGATTATGCGGCCTCAAGTGGAATGGACACTGCGATGCCCTGACTCGAAATCAGGCCGGATATCCCTGCAGTGACTTGAATGCAGGCTCGTCTTGCAACTCCCAAGATGAAAGGATGTCTGAATCCCCTGTGGATACCACAGAGAAAGACCTAGTTCCCCATCTCATCGCGACCGGAGGCCTCACATCCTTTGAAAACTCCAGAGGTACGCGGAGATCAGTGCCTCCAAAGGAGACGAGGCCTGACTCCTCGTGAAACTTGATAGGAGTCCCAGGATTCCTGTGGCACGTGGAAAGGGACCCTTGGTCTCCCGCCTCAGCTGGAGAGGCGTCCCAATTGCCCTGCCAAGCCTCGAGGAGATTCCCGAGTTGTCCCTCGCAAATAGGCAGGAATACTGACGTCGCTGAACAAACACGTGGGTGGAAGGGCCATTCCCGTCGTAAGTCGAGAATATACCCCAGGTTCCCGCCGCAACTCGAGAAAAACCATGAGACTTCCCCCTCGCCGAGAGATGAGGCCCGATTCCCCTGCACTGCGTGCAGAGCAATTCCGTGTTGCACATCACACATGAAAGGAGCCTTGATTTCCTTGATGGCACTCCAGAGAAACCCCAAGAACACTGTTTCAAGGCTAGAGGGATCCTGAGGTCACTGTAGCAACACGAAAGAGCTCCGTGGACCAAGAGTCAACTCGAGATGAGAGGTTAGTCCCTGGCTTCGACTCCAGAGGAATACCACCTTACCACAAGCACCTCAAGAGGAGGCTTCTCTCAGCTTTGGGTATGTGAGAGGGACCCTGAGTTTGCGGCCTCAAGTGGAATGGACACCGCGATGCCCTGGCTCTAAATAAGTCTGGATATCCCTGCAGTGACTTGAATGCAGGCTCGTCTTGCATCTCCCAAGACGAAAGGATGTCTGAATCCCCTGTGGAGACCACAGAGAAAAAACTAGTTCCCCACCTCATCGCGACCGGAGGCCTCACATCCTTTGAAAACTCCAGAGGTACACGGAGATCAGTGCCTCCAAAGGAGACGATGCCTGACTGATCGTGAAACTTGATAGGAGTCCCAGGATTCCTGTGGCACGTGGAAAGGGACCATTGGTCTCCCGCCTCAGCTGGAGAGGCGTCCCAATTACTCTGCCAAGCCTCGAGGAGAATCCCGAGTTGTCCCTCGCAACTAGGCAGGAGTCTGACGTCGCTGAACAAACACGTGGGTGGAAGGGCCATCCCCGTCGTAACTCGAGAATATACCCCAGGTTCCCGCCACAACTCGAGATAAACCATGAGACTTCCCCCTCGCCGCGAGATGAGGCCCGATTCCCCTGCACTACATGCAGAGCAATTCCGTGTTGCACATCACACATGAAAGGAGCCTTGATTTCCTTGATGGCACTCCAGAGAAACCCCAAGAACACTGTTTCAAGGCTAAAGGGATCCTGAGGTCACTGTAGCAACACGAAACAGTTCCGTGGACGAAAAATCAACTCAAGATGAGAGGTTAGTCCCTGGCTTCGACTCCAGAGGAATACCACCTTACCACAAGCACCTCAAGAGGAGGCTTCTCTCAGCTCTATGTATGTGAGAGGGACCCTGAGTTTGCGGTCTCAAGTGAAATGGAGACCGCGATGCCCTGACTCGAAATAAGGCCGGATATCCCTGCAGTGACTTGAATGCAGGCGCGTCTTGCATCTCCCAAGACGAAAGGATGTCTGAATCCCCTGTGGAGACCACAGAGAAAGACCTAGTTCCCCACCTCATCGCGACCGGAGGCCTCACATCCTTTGAAAACTTCAGAGGTACGCGGAGATCAGTGCCTCCAAAGGAGACGATGCCTGACTCCTCGTGAAACTTGATAGGAGTCCCAGGATTCCTCTGCACGTGGAAAGGGACCCTTGGTCTCCCGCCTCAGCTGGAGAGGCGTCCCAATTGCCCTGCCAAGCCTCGAGGAGAATCCCGAGTTGTCCGCCGCAACTAGGCAGGAGTACTGCCGTCGCTGAACAAACACGTGGTTGGAAGGGCCATCCCCGTCGTAACTCGAGAATATACCCCAGGTTCCCGCCACAACTCGAGAGAAACCATGAGACTTCCCCCTCACCGCGATATGAGGCCCGATTCCCCTGTACTGCGTGCAGAGCAATTCGGTGTTGCACGTCACACATGAAAGGAGCCTTGATTTCCTTGATGGCACTCCAGAGAAACCCCAAGAACACTGTTTCAAGGCTAGCGGGATCCTGAGGTCACTGTAGCAACAGGAATGAGCTCCGTGGACCAACAATCAACTCGAGATGAGAGGTTAGTCCCTGGCTTCGACTCCAGAGGAATACCACCTTACCACAAGCACCTCAAGAGGAGGCTTCTCTCAGCTCTAGGTATGTGAGAGGGACCCTGATTATGCGGCCTCAAGTGGAATGGACACTGCGATGCCCTGACTCGAAATCAGGCCGGATATCCCTGCAGTGACTTGAATGCAGGCTCGTCTTGCATCTCCCAAGATGAAAGGATGTCTGAATCCCCTGTGGATACCACAGAGAAAGACCTAGTTCCCCATCTCATGGCGACCGGAGGCCTCACATCCTTTGAAAACTACAGAGGTACACGAAGATCAGGGCTTCCATAGGAGACGATGCCTGACTCCTCGTGAAACTTGATAGGAGTCCCAGGATTCCTGTGGCACGAGGAAAGGGACACTTGGTCTCCCGCCTCAGCTGGAGATTCGTCCCAATTGCCCTGCCAAGCCTCGAGGAGAATCCCGAGTTGTCCCTCGCAACTAGGCAGGAGTCCTAACGTCGCTGAACAAACACTGGGTGGAAGGGCAATCCCCGTCGTAACTCGAGAATATAACCCAGCTTCCCGCCGTAACTCGAGAAAAACCATGAGACTTCCCCCTCGCAGCGAGATGAGGCCCGATTCCCCTGCACTGCATGCAGAGCAATTCCGTGTTGCACATCACACATGAAAGGAGCCTTGATTTCCTTGATGGCACTCCAGAGAAACCCCAAGAACACTGTTTCAAGGCTAGAGGGATCCTGAGGTCACTGTAGCAACACGAAAGAGCTCCGTGGACCAAGAGTCAACTCGAGATGAGAGGTTAGTCCCTGGCTTCGACTCCAGAGGAATACCACCTTACCACAAGCACCTCAAGAGGAGGCTTCTCTCAGCTTTGGGTATGTGAGAGGGACCCTGAGTTTGCGGCCTCAAGTCGAATGGACACCGCGATGCCCTGGCTCTAAATAAGTCTGGATATCCCTGCAGTGACTTGAATGCAGGCTCGTCTTGCATCTCCCAAGACGAAAGGATGTCTGAATCCCCTGTGGAGACCACAGAGAAAAAACTAGTTCCCCACCTCATCGCGACCGGAGGCCTCACATCCTTTGAAAACTCCAGAGGTACACGGAGATCAGTGCCTCCAAAGGAGACGATGCCTGACTGATCGTGAAACTTGATAGGAGTCCCAGGATTCCTGTGGCACGTGGAAAGGGACCATTGGTCTCCCGCCTCAGCTGGAGAGGCGTCCCAATTACTCTGCCAAGCCTCGAGGAGAATCCCGAGTTGTCCCTCGCAACTAGGCAGGAGTCTGACGTCGCTGAACAAACACGTGGGTGGAAGGGCCATCCCCGTCGTAACTCGAGAATATACCCCAGGTTCCCGCCACAACTCGAGATAAACCATGAGACTTCCCCCTCGCCGCGAGATGAGGCCCGATTCCCCTGCACTACATGCAGAGCAATTCCGTGTTGCACATCACACATGAAAGGATCCTTGATTTCCTTGATGGCACTCCATAGAAACCCCAAGAACACTGTTTCAAGGCTAAAGGGATCCTGAGGTCACTGTAGCAACACAAAAGAGTTCCGTGGACCAAAAATCAACTCAAGATGAGAGGTTAGTCCCTGGCTTCGACTCCAGAGGAATACCACCTTACCACAAGCACCTCAAGAGGAGGCTTCTCTCAGCTCTATGTATGTGAGAGGGACCCTGAATTTGCGGTCTCAAGTGAAATGGAGACCGCGATGCCCTGACTCGAAATAAGGCCGGATATCCCTGCAGTGACTTGAACGCAGGCGCGTCTTGCATCTCCCAAGACGAAAGGATGTCTGAATCCCCTGTGGAGACCACAGAGAAAGACCTAGTTCCCCACCTCATCGCGACCGGAGGCCTCACATCCTTTGAAAACTTCAGAGGTACGCGGAGATCAGTGCCTCCAAAGGAGACGATGCCTGACTCCTCGTGAAACTTGATAGGAGTCCCAGGATTCCTGTGCACGTGGAAAGGGACCCTTGGTCTCCCGCCTCAGCTGGAGAGGCGTCCCAATTGCCCTGCCAAGCCTCGAGGAGAATCCCGAGTTGTCCGCCGCAACTAGGCAGGAGTACTGCCGTCGCTGAACAAACACGTGGTTGGAAGGGCCATCCCCGTCGTAACTCGAGAATATACCCCAGGTTCCCGCCGCAACTCGAGAGAAACCATGAGACTTCCCCCTCACCGCGATATGAGGCCCGATTCCCCTGTACTGCGTGCAGAGCAATTCGGTGTTGCACGTCACACATGAAAGCAGCCTTGATTTCCTTGATGGCACTCCAGAGAAACCCCAAGAACACTGTTTCAAGGCTAGAGGATCCTGAGGTCACTGAAGCAACACGAAAGAGCTCCGTGGACCAAGAATCAACTCGAGATGAGAGGTTATTCCCTGGCTTGGACTCCAGAGGAATACCACCTTACCACAAGCACCTCAAGAGGAGGCTTCTCTCAGCTCTAGGTATGTGAGAGGGACCCTGAGTTTGCGGCCTCAAGTGGAATGGACACCGCGATGCCCTGACGCGAAATAAGGCCGGATATCCCTGCAGTGACTTGAATGCAGGCTCGTCTTGCATCTCCCAAGACGAAAGGATGTCTGAATCCCCTGTGGAGACCACAGAGAAAGACCTAGTTGCCCACCTCATCGCGACCGGAGGCCTCACATCCTTTGAAAACTCCAGAGGTACGCGGAGATCAGTGCCTCCAAAGGAGACGAGGCCTGACTCCTCGTGAAACTTGATAGGAGTCCCAGGATTCCTGTGGCACGTGGAAAGGGACCCTTGGTCTCCCGCCTCAGCTGGAGAGGCGTCCCAATTGCCCTGCCAAGCCTCGAGGAGATTCCCGAGTTGTCCCTCGCAACTAGGCAGGAGTCCTGACGTCGCTGAACAAACACGTGGGTGGAAGGGCCATCCCCGTCGTAACTCGAGAATATACCCCAGGTTCCCGCCGCAACTCGAGAGAAACCATGAGACTTCCCCCTCGCCGCGAGATGAGGCCCGATTCCCCTGCACTGCGTGCAGAGCAATTCCGTCTTGCACATCACACATGAAAGGAGCCTTTATTTCCTTGATGGCACTCCAGAGAAACCCCAAGAACACTGTTTCAAGGCTAGAGGGATCCTGAGGTCACTGTAGCAAAACGAAAGAGCTCCGTAGACCAAGAGTCAACTCGAGATGAGAGGTTAGTCCCTGGCTTCGACTCCAGAGGAATACCACCTTACCACAAGCACCTCAAGAGGAGGCTTCTCTCAGCTTTAGGTATGTGAGAGGGACCCTGAGTTTGCGGCCTCAAGTGGAATGGACACCGCGATGCCCTGGCTCTAAATAAGGCTGGATATCCCTGCAGTGACTTGAATGCAGGCTCGTCTTGCATCTCCCAAGACGAAAGGATGTCTGAATCCCCTGTGGAGACCACAGAGAAAAAACTAGTTCCCCACCTCATCGCGACCGGAGGCCTCACATCCTTTGAAAACTCCAGAGGTACACGGAGATCAGTGCCTCCAAAGGAGACGATGCCTGACTCCTCGTGAAACTTGATAGGAGTCCCAGGATTCCTGTGGCACGTGGAAAGGGACACTTGGTCTCCCGCCTCAGCTGGAGAGGCGTCCCAATTACTCTGCCAAGCCTCGGTGAGAATCCCGAGTTGTCCCTCTCAACTAGGCAGGAGTCCTGATGTCGCTGAACAAACACGTGGGTGGAAGGGCCATCCCCGTCGTAACTCGAAAATATACCGCAGGTTCCCGCCGCAACTCGAGATAAACCATGAGACTTCCCCCTCGCCGCGAGATGAGGCCCGATTCCCCTGCACTGCATGCAGAGCAATTCCGTGTTGCACATCACACATGAAAGGAGCCTTGATTTCCTTGATGGCACTCCAGAGAAACCCCAAGAACACTGTTTCAAGGCTAAAGGGATCCTGAGGTGACTGTAGCAACACAAAAGAGTTCCGTGGACCAAAAATCAACTCAAGATGAGAGGTTAGTCCCTGGCTTCGACTCCAGAGGAATACCACCTTACCACAAGCACCTCAAGAGGAGGCTTCTCTCAGCTCTATGTATGTGAGAGGGACCCTGATTTGGCGGTCTCAAGTGGAATGGAGACCGCGATGCCCTGACTCGAAATAAGGCCGGATATCCCTGCAGTGACTTGAATGCAGGCGCGTCTTGCATCTCCCAAGACGAAAGGATGTCTGAATCCCCTGTGGAGACCACAGAGAAAGACCTAGTTCCCCACCTCATCGGGACCGGAGGCCTCACATCCTTTGAAAACTCCAGAGGTACGCGGAGATCAGTGCCTCCAAAGGAGACGATGCCTGACTCCTCGTGAAACTTGATAGGAGTCCCAGGATTCCTGTGGCACGTGGAAAGGGACCCTTGGTCTCCCGCCTCAGCTGGAGAGGCGTCCCAATTGCCCTGCCAAGCCTCGAGGAGAATCCCGAGTTGTCCCTCGCAACTAGGCAGGAGTCCTGACGTCGCTGAACAAACACGTGGGTGGAAGGGCCATCCCCGTCGTAACTCGAGAATATACCCCAGGTTCCGGCCACAACTCGAGAAAAACCATGAGACTTCCCCCTCACCGCGATATGAGGCCCGATGCCCCTGTACTGCGTGCAGAGCAATTCGGTGTTGCACGTCACACATGAAAGGAGCCTTGATTTCCTTGATGGCACTCCAGAGAAACCCCAAGAACACTGTTTCAAGGCTAGCGGGATCCTGAGGTCACTGTAGCAACAGGAATGAGCTCCGTGGACCAACAATCAACTCGAGATGAGAGGTTAGTCCCTGGCTTCGACTCCAGAGGAATACCACCTTACCACAAGCACCTCAAGAGGAGGCTTCTCTCAGCTCTAGGTATGTGAGAGGGACCCTGATTATGCGGCCTCAAGTGGAATGGACACTGCGATGCCCTGACTCGAAATCAGGCCGGATATCCCTGCAGTGACTTGAATGCAGGCTCGTCTTGCATCTCCCAAGATGAAAGGATGTCTGAATCCCCTGTGGATACCACAGAGAAAGACCTAGTTCCCCATCTCATGGCGACCGGAGGCCTCACATCCTTTGAAAACTACAGAGGTACACGAAGATCAGGGCTTCCATAGGAGACGATGCCTGACTCCTCGTGAAACTTGATAGGAGTCCCAGGATTCCTGTGGCACGAGGAAAGGGACACTTGGTCTCCCGCCTCAGCTGGAGATTCGTCCCAATTGCTCTGCCAAGCCTCGAGGAGAATCCCGAGTTGTCCCTCGCAACTAGGCAGGAGTCCTAACGTCGCTGAACAAACACTGGGTGGAAGGGCAATCCCCGTCGTAACTCGAGAATATAACCCAGCTTCCCGCCGTAACTCGAGAAAAACCATGAGACTTCCCCCTCGCAGCGAGATGAGGCCCGATTCCCCTGCACTGCATGCAGAGCAATTCCGTGTTGCACATCACACATGAAAGGAGCCTTGATTTCCTTGATGGCACTCCAGAGAAACCCCAAGAACACTGTTTCAAGGCTAGAGGATCCTGAGGTCACTGAAGCAACACGAAAGAGCTCCGTGGACCAAGAATCAACTCGAGATGAGAGGTTATTCCCTGGCTTGGACTCCAGAGGAATACCACCTTACCACAAGCACCTCAAGAGGAGGCTTCTCTCAGCTGTATGTATGTGAGAGGGACCCTGAGTTTGCGGCCTCAAGTGGAATGGAGACCGCGATGCCCTGAGTCGAAATAAGGCTGGATATCCCTGCAGTGACTTGAATGCAGGCTCGTCTTGCATCTCCCAAGACGAAAGGATGTCTGAATCCCCTGTGGAGACCACAGAGAAAGACCTAGTTCCCCACCTCATCGCGACCGGAGGCCTCACATCCTTTGAAAACTCCAGAGGTACGCGGAGATCAGTGCCTCCAAAGGAGACGATGCCTGACTCCTCGTAAAACTTGAATGGAGTCCCAGGATTCCTTGGCATGTGGATAGGGACCCTTGGTCTCCCACCTCAGCTGGAGAAGCGTCCCAATTGGCCTGGCAAGCCTCGAGGAGAATCCCGAGTTGTCCCTCGCAACTAGGCAGGAGTCCTGACATCGCTGAACAAACATGTGGGTGGAAGGGCCATCCCCGTCGTAACTCGAGAATATACCCCAGGTTCCCGCCGCAACTCGAAAAAAACCATGAGACTCCCCCCTCGCCGCGAGATGAGGCCGGATTCCCCTGCACTGCGTGCAGAGCAATTCCGTGTTGCACATCACACATGAAAGGACCCTTGATTTCCTTGATGGCACTCCAGAGAAACCCCAAGAACACTGTTTCAAGGCTAGAGGGATCCTGAGGTCACTGTAGCAACACGAAAGAGCTCCGTGGGCCAAAATCAACTTGAGATGGGAGGATAGTCCCTGGCTTCGACTCCAGAGGAATACCACCTTACCACAAGCACCTCAAGAGGAGGCTTCTCTCAGCTTTAGGTATGTGAGAGGGACCCTGAGTTTGCGGCCTCAAGTGAAATGGACACCGCGATGCCCTGACTCGAAATAAGGCGAGGTATCTCTGCAGTGACTTGAATGCAGGCTCGTCTTGCATCTCACAAGATGAAAGGATGTTTGAATACCCTGTGGAGACCACAGAGAAAGACCTAGTTCCCCACCTCATCGCGACCGGACGCCTCACATCCTTTGAAAACTCCAGAGGTACGCGGAGATCAGTGCCTCCTAAAGGAACGATGCCTGACTCCTCGTGAAACTTGATAGGAGTCCCAGGATTGCTCTGGCACGTGGAAAGGGACACTTGGTCTCCCGCCTCAGCTGGAGAGTCGTCCCAATTGCCCTGCCAAGCCTCGAGGAGAATCCCGAGTTGTCCGTCGCAACTAGGCAGGAGTCCTAACGTCGCTGAACAAACACTGGGTGGAAGGGCAATCCCCGTCGTAACTCGAGAATATAACCCAGCTTCCCGCCGTAACTCGAGAAAAACCATGAGACTTCCCCCTCGCAGCGAGATGAGGCCCGATTCCCCTGCACTGCATGCAGAGCAATTCCGTGTTGCACATCACACATGAAAGGAGCCTTGATTTCCTTGATGGCACTCCAGAGAAACCCCAAGAACACTGTTTCAAGGCTAGAGGATCCTGAGGTCACTGAAGCAACACGAAAGAGCTCCGTGGACCAAGAATCAACTCGAGATGAGAGGTTATTCCCTGGCTTGGACTCCAGAGGAATACCACCTTACCACAAGCACCTCAAGAGGAGGCTTCTCTCAGCTCTAGGTATGTGAGAGGGACCCTGAGTTTGCGGCCTCAAGTGGAATGGACACCGCGATGACCTGAGTCGAAATAAGGCCGGATATCCCTGCAGTGACTTGAATGCAGGCTCGTCTTGCAACTCCCAAGACGAAAGGATGTCTGAATCCCCTGTGGAGACCACAGAGAAAGACCTAGTTGCCCACCTCATCGCGACCGGAGGCCTCACATCCTTTGAAAACTCCAGAGGTACGCGGAGATCAGTGCCTCCAAAGGAGACGAGGCCTGACTCCTCGTGAAACTTGATAGGAGTCCCAGGATTCCTGTGGCACGTGTAAAGGGACCCTTGGTCTCCCGCCTCAGCTGGAGAGGCGTCCCAATTGCCCTGCCAAGCCTCGAGGAGATTCCCGAGTTGTCCCTCGCAACTAGGCAGGAGTCCTGACGTCGCTGAACAAACACGTGGGTGGAAGGGCCATCCCCGTCGTAACTCGAGAATATACCCCAGGTTCCCGCCGCAACTCGAGAAAAACCATGAGACTTCCCCCTCGCCGCGAGATGATGCCCGATTCCCCTGCACTGCGTGCAGAGCAATTCCGTCTTGCACATCACACATGAAAGGAGCCTTTATTTCCTTGATGGCACTCCAGAGAAACCCCAAGAACACTGTTTCAAGGCTAGAGGGATCCTGAGGTCACTGTAGCAAAACGAAAGAGCTCCGTGGACCAAGAGTCAACTCGAGATGAGAGGTTAGTCCCTGGCTTCGACTCCAGAGGAATACCACCTTACCACAAGCACCTCAAGAGGAGGCTTCTCTCAGCTTTAGGTATGTGAGAGGGAACCTGAGTTTGCGGCCTCAAGTGGAATGGACACCGCGATGCCCTGGCTCTAAATAAGGCTGGATATCCCTGCAGTGACTTGAATGCAGGCTCGTCTTGCATCTTCCAAGACGAAAGGATGTCTGAATCCCCTGTGGAGACCACAGAGAAAAAACTAGTTCCCCACCTCATCGCGACCGGAGGCCTCACATCCTTTGAAAACTCCAGAGGTACACGGAGATCAGTGCCTCCAAAGGAGACGATGCCTGACTGCTCGTGAAAATTGATAGGAGTCCCAGGATTCCTGTGGCACGTGGAAAGGGACCCTTGGTCTCCCGCCTCAGCTGGAGAGGCGTCCCAATTACTCTGCCAAGCCTCGGTGAGAATCCCGAGTTGTCCCTCGCAACTAGGCAGGAGTCCTGATGTCGCTGAACAAACACGTGGGTGGAAGGGCCATCCCCGTCGTAACTCGAAAATATACCGCAGGTTCCCGCCGCAACTCGAGATAAACCATGAGACTTCCCCCTCGCCGCGAGATGAGGCCCGATTCCCCTGCACTGCATGCAGAGCAATTCCGTGTTGCACATCACACATGAAAGGAGCCTTGATTTCCTTGATGGCACTCCAGAGAAACCCCAAGAACACTGTTTCAAGGCTAAAGGGATCCTGAGGTGACTGTAGCAACACAAAAGAGTTCCGTGGACCAAAAATCAACTCAAGATGAGAGGTTAGTCCCTGGCTTCGACTCCAGAGGAATACCACCTTACCACAAGCACCTCAAGAGGAGGCTTCTCTCAGCTCTATGTATGTGAGAGGGACCCTGAGTTGGCGGTCTCAAGTGGAATGGAGACCGCGATGCCCTGACTCGAAATAAGGCCGGATATCCCTGCAGTGACTTGAATGCAGGCGCGTCTTGCATCTCCCAAGACGAAAGGATGTCTGAATCCCCTGTGGAGACCACAGAGAAAGACCTAGTTCCCCACCTCATCGGGACCGGAGTCCTCACATCCTTTGAAAACTCCAAAGGTACGCAGAGATCAGTGCCTCCAAAGGAGACGATGCCTGACTCCTCGTGAAACTTGATAGGAGTCCCAGGATTCCTGTGGCACGTGGAAAGGGACCCTTGGTCTCCCGCCTCAGCTGGAGAGGCGTCCCAATTGCCCTGCCAAGCCTCGAGGAGAATCCCGAGTTGTCCCTCGCAAATAGGCAGGAGTCCTGACGTCGCTGAAGAAACACGTGGGTGGAAGGGCCATCCCCGTCGTAACTCGAGAATATACCCCAACTTCCCGACGCAACTCGAGAAAAACCATGAGACTTCCCCCTCGCCGCGAGATGAGGCCCGATTCCCCTGCACTGCGTGCAGAGCAATTCCGTGTTGCACATCACACATGAAAGGAGCCTTGATTTCCTTGATGGCACTCCAGAGAAACCCCAAGAACACTGTTTCAAGGTTGAGGGATCCCGAGGTCACTGTAGCAACACGAAAGAGCTCCGTGGACCACAAATCAACTCGAGATGAGAGGTTAGTCCCTGGCTTCGACTCCAGAGGAATACCACCTTACCACAAGCACCTCAAGACGAGGCTTCTCTCAGCTCTATGTATGTGAGAGGGACCCTGAGTTTGCGGCCTCAAGTGGAATGGACACCGCGATGCCCTGACTCGAAATAAGGCCAGATATCCCTGCAGTGACTTGAATGCGGGCTCGTCTTGCATCTCCCAAGACGAAAGGATGTCTGAATCCCCTGTGGAGACCACAGAGAAAGACCTAGTTCCCCACCTCATCGCGACCGGAGGCCTCACATCCTTTGAAAACTCCAGAGGTATGCGGAGATCAGTGCCTCCAAAGGAGACGATGCCTGACTCCTCGTGAAACTTGAATGGAGTCCCAGGATTCCTGTGGCATGTGGATAGGGACCCTTGGTCTCCCACCTCAGCTGGAGAAGCGTCCCAATTGGCCTGCCAAGCCTCGAGGAGAATCCCGAGTTCTCCCTCGCAACTAGGCAGGAGTCCTGACATCGCTGAACAAACACGTGGGTGGAAGGGCCATCCCCGTCGTAACTCGAGAATATACCCCATGTTCCCGCCACAACTCGAGAAAAACCATGAGACTTCCCCCTCGCCGCGAGATGAGGCCCGATTCCCCTGCACTGCGTGCAGAGCAATTCCGTGTTGCACATCACACATGAAAGGACCCTTGATTTCCTTGATGGCACTCCAGAGAAACCCCAAGAACACTGTTTCAAGGCTAGAGGGATCCTGAGGTCACTGTAGCAACACGAAAGAGCTCCGTGGGCCAAAATCAACTTGAGATGAGTGGATAGTCCCTGGCTTCGACTCCAGAGGAATACCACCTTACCACAAGCACCTCAAGAGGAGGCTTCTCTCAGCTTGAGGTATGTGAGAGGGACCCTGAGTTTGCGGCCTCAAGTGGAATGGACACCGCGATGCCCTGACTCGAAATAAGGCGAGATATCTCTGCAGTGACTTGAATGCCGGCTCGTCTTGCATCTCACAAGATGAAAGGATGTTTGAATCCCCTGTGGAGACCACAGAGAAAGACCTAGTTCCCCATCTCATCGCGACCGGAGGCCTCACATCCTTTGAAAACTACAGAGGTACACGAAGATCAGGGCTTCCATAGGAGACGATGCCTGACTCCTCGTGAAACTTGATAGGAGTCCCAGGATTCCTGTGGCACGTGGAAAGGGACACTTGGTCTCCCGCCTCAGCTGGAGAGTCGTCCCAATTGCCCTGCCAAGCCTCGAGGAGAATCCCGAGTTGTCCGTCGCAACTAGGCAGGAGTCCTAACGTCGCTGAACAAACACTGGGTGGAAGGGCAATCACCGTCGTAACTCGAGAATATAACCCAGCTTCCTGCCGTAACTCGAGAAAAACCATGAGACTTCCCCCTCGCAGCGAGATGAGGCCCGATTCCCCTGCACTGCATGCAGAGCAATTCCGTGTTGCACATCACACATGAAAGGAGCCTTGATTTCCTTGATGGCACTCCAGAGAAACCCCAAGAACACTGTTTCAAGGCTAGAGGATCCTGAGGTCACTGAAGCAACACGAAAGAGCTCCGTGGACCAAGAATCAACTCGAGATGAGAGGTTATTCCCTGGCTTGGACTCCAGAGGAATACCACCTTACCACAAGCACCTCAAGAGGAGGCTTCTCTCAGCTCTAGGTATGTGAGAGGGACCCTGAGTTTGCGGCCTCAAGTGGAATGGACACCGCGATGACCTGAGTCGAAATAAGGCCGGATATCCCTGCAGTGACTTGAATGCAGGCTCGTCTTGCAACTCCCAAGACGAAAGGATGTCTGAATCCCCTGTGGAGACCACAGAGAAAGACCTAGTTGCCCACCTCATCGCGACCGGAGGCCTCACATCCTTTGAAAACTCCAGAGGTACGCGGAGATCAGTGCCTCCAAAGGAGACGAGGCCTGACTCCTCGTGAAACTTGATAGGAGTCCCAGGATTCCTGTGGCACGTGTAAAGGGACCCTTGGTCTCCCGCCTCAGCTGGAGAGGCGTCCCAATTGCCCTGCCAAGCCTCGAGGAGATTCCCGAGTTGTCCCTCGCAACTAGGCAGGAGTCCTGACGTCGCTGAACAAACACGTGGGTGGAAGGGCCATCCCCGTCGTAACTCGAGAATATACCCCAGGTTCCCGCCGCAACTCGAGAAAAACCATGAGACTTCCCCCTCGCCGCGAGATGATGCCCGATTCCCCTGCACTGCGTGCAGAGCAATTCCGTCTTGCACATCACACATGAAAGGAGCCTTTATTTCCTTGATGGCACTCCAGAGAAACCCCAAGAACACTGTTTCAAGGCTAGAGGGATCCTGAGGTCACTGTAGCAAAACGAAAGAGCTCCGTGGACCAAGAGTCAACTCGAGATGAGAGGTTAGTCCCTGGCTTCGACTCCAGAGGAATACCACCTTACCACAAGCACCTCAAGAGGAGGCTTTTCTCAGCTTTAGGTATGTGAGAGGGAACCTGAGTTTGCGGCCTCAAGTGGAATGGACACCGCGATGCCCTGGCTCTAAATAAGGCTGGATATCCCTGCAGTGACTTGAATGCAGGCTCGTCTTGCATCTCCCAAGACGAAAGGATGTCTGAATCCCCTGTGGAGACCACAGAGAAAAAACTAGTTCCCCCACCTCATCGCGACCGGAGGCCTCACATCCTTTGAAAACTCCAGAGGTACACGGAGATCAGTGCCTCCAAAGGAGACGATGCCTGACTGCTCGTGAAAATTGATAGGAGTCCCAGGATTCCTGTGGCACGTGGAAAGGGACCCTTGGTCTCCCGCCTCAGCTGGAGAGGCGTCCCAATTACTCTGCCAAGCCTCGGTGAGAATCCCGAGTTGTCCCTCGCAACTAGGCAGGAGTCCTGATGTCGCTGAACAAACACGTGGGTGGAAGGGCCATCCCCGTCGTAACTCGAAAATATACCGCAGGTTCCCGCCGCAACTCGAGATAAACCATGAGACTTCCCCCTCGCCGCGAGATGAGGCCCGATTCCCCTGCACTGCGTGCAGAGCAATTCCGTGTTGCACATCACACATGAAAGGAGCCTTGATTTCCTTGATGGCACTCCAGAGAAACCCCAAGAACACTGTTTCAAGGTTGAGGGATCCCGAGGTCACTGTAGCAACACGAAAGAGCTCCGTGGACCACAAATCAACTCGAGATGAGAGGTTAGTCCCTGGCTTCGACTCCAGAGGAATACCACCTTACCACAAGCACCTCAAGACGAGGCTTCTCTCAGCTCTATGTATGTGAGAGGGACCCTGAGTTTGCGGCCTCAAGTGGAATGGACACCGCGATGCCCTGACTCGAAATAAGGCCTGATATCCCTGCAGTGACTTGAATGCAGGCTCGTCTTGCATCTCCCAAGACGAGAGGATGTCTGAATCCCCTGTGGAGACCACAGAGAAAGACCTAGTTCCCCACCTCATCGCGACCGGAGGCCTCACATCCTTTGAAAACTCCAGAGGTACGCGGAGATCAGTGCCTCCAAAGGAGACGATGCCTGACTCCTCGTGAAACTTGAATGGAGTCCCAGGATTCCTGTGGCATGTGGATAGGGACCCTTGGTCTCCCACCTCAGCTGGAGAAGCGTCCCAATTGGCCTGCCAAGCCTCGAGGAGAATCCCGAGTTGTCCCTCGCAACTAGGCAGGAGTCCTGACATCGCTGAACAAACACGTGGGTGGAAGGGCCATCCCCGTCGTAACTCGAGAATATACCCCATGTTCCCGCCACAACTCGAGAAAAACCATGAGACTTCCCCCTCGCCGCGAGATGAGGCCCGATTCCCCTGCACTGCGTGCAGAGCAATTCCGTGTTGCACATCACACATGAAAGGACCCTTGATTTCCTTGATGGCACTCCAGAGAAACCCCAAGAACACTGTTTCAAGGCTAGAGGGATCCTGAGGTCACTGTAGCAACACGAAAGAGCTCCGTGGGCCAAAATCAACTTGAGATGAGAGGTTATTCCCTGGCTTGGACTCCAGAGGAATACCACCTTACCACAAGCACCTCAAGAGGAGGCTTCTCTCAGCTCTAGGTATGTGAGAGGGACCCTGAGTTTGCGGCCTCAAGTGGAATGGACACCGCGATGCCCTGACTCGAAATAAGGCGAGATATCTCTGCAGTGACTTGAATGCCGGCTCGTCTTGCATCTCACAAGATGAAAGGATGTTTGAATCCCCTGTGGAGACCACAGAGAAAGACCTAGTTCGCCACCTCATCGCGACCGAAGGCCTCACTTCCTTTGAACACTCCAGAGGTACGCGGAGATCAGTGCCTCCTAAAGGAACGATGCCTGACTCCTCGTGAAACTTGATAGGAGTCCCAGGATTGCTCTGGCACGTGGAAAGGGACCCTTGGTTTCCCGCCTCAGCTGGAGAGGGGTCCCAATTGCCCTGCCAAGCCTCGAGGAGAATCCCGAGTTGTCCCTCGCAACTAGGCAGGAGTCCTGACGTCGCTGAACAAACACGTGGTTGGAAGGGCCATCCCCGTCGTAACTCGAGAATATACCCCAGGTTCCCGCCGCAACTCGAGAAAAACCATGAGACTTCCCCCTCGCCGCGATATGAGGCCCGATTCCCCTGCACTGCGTGCAGAGCAATTCGGTGTTGCACATCACACATGAAAGGAGCCTTGATTTCCTTGATGGCACTCCAGAGAAACCCCAAGAACACTGTTTCAAGGCTAGCGGGATCCTGAGGTCACTGTAGCAACACGAAAGAGCTCCGTGGACCAACAATCAACTCGAGATGAGAGGTTAGTCCCTGGCTTCGACTCCAGAGGAATACCACCTTACCACAAGCACCTCAAGAGGAGGCTTCTCTCAGCTCTAGGTATGTGAGAGGGAACCTGAGTTTGCGGCCTCAAGTGGAATGGACACCGCGATGCCCTGGCTCTAAATAAGGCTGGATATCCCTGCAGTGACTTGAATGCAGGCTCGTCTTGCATCTCCCAAGACGAAAGGATGTCTGAATCCCCTGTGGAGACCACAGAGAAAAAACTAGTTCCCCACCTCATCGCGACCGGAGGCCTCACATCCTTTGAAAACTCCAGAGGTACACGGAGATCAGTGCCTCCAAAGGAGACGATGCCTGACTGCTCGTGAAAATTGATAGGAGTCCCAGGATTCCTGTGGCACGTGGAAAGGGACCCTTGGTGTCCCGCCTCAGCTGGAGAGGCGTCCCAATTGCCCTGCCAAGCCTCGAGGAGAATCCCGAGTTGTCCCTCGCAACTAGGCAGGAGTCCTGACGTCGCTGAACAAACACGTGGGTGGAAGGGCCATCCCCGTCGTAACTCGAGAATATACCCCAGGTTCCCGCCGCAACTCGAGAAAAACCATGAGACTTCCCCTTCGCCACGAGATGAGGCCCGATTCCCCTGCACTGCGTGCAGAGCAATTCCGTGTTGCACATCACACATGAAAGGAGCCTTGATTTCCTTGATGGCACTCCAGAGAAACCCCAAGAACACTGTTTCAAGGTTGAGGGATCCCGAGGTCACTGTAGCAACACGAAAGAGCTCCGTGGACCACAAATCAACTGGAGATGAGAGGTTAGTCCCTGGCTTCGACTCCAGAGGAATACCACCTTACCACAAGCACCTCAAGACGAGGCTTCTCTCAGCTCTATGTATGTGAGAGGGACCCTGAGTTTGCGGCCTCAAGTGGAATGGACACCGCGATGCCCTGACTCGAAATAAGGCCAGATATCCCTGCAGTGACTTGAATGCGGGCTCGTCTTGCATCTCCCAAGACGAAAGGATGTCTGAATCCCCTGTGGAGACCACAGAGAAAGACCTAGTTCCCCACCTCATCGCGACCGGAGGCCTCACATCCTTTGAAAACTCCAGAGGTACGCGGAGATCAGTGCCTCCAAAGGAGACGATGCCTGACTCCTCGTGAAACTTGAATGGAGTCCCAGGATTCCTGTGGCATGTGGATAGGGACCCTTGGTCTCCCACCTCAGCTGGAGAAGCGTCCCAATTGGCCTGCCAAGCCTCGAGGAGAATCCCGAGTTGTCCCTCGCAACTAGGCAGGAGTCCTGACATCGCTGAACAAACACGTGGGTGGAAGGGCCATCCCCGTCGTAACTCGAGAATATACCCCATGTTCCCGCCACAACTCGAGAAAAACCATGAGACTTCCCCCTCGCCGCGAGATGAGGCCCGATTCCCCTGCACTGCGTGCAGAGCAATTCCGTGTTGCACATCACACATGAAAGGACCCTTGATTTCCTTGATGGCACTCCAGAGAAACCCCAAGAACACTGTTTCAAGGCTAGAGGGATCCTGAGGTCACTGTAGCAACACGAAAGAGCTCCGTGGGCCAAAATCAACTTGAGATGAGAGGATAGTCCCTGGCTTCGACTCCAGAGGAATACCACCTTACCACAAGCACCTCAAGAGGAGGCTTCTCTCAGCTTTAGGTATGTGAGAGGGACCCTGAGTTTGCGGCCTCAAGTGGAATGGACACCGCGATGCCCTGACTCGAAATAAGGCGAGATATCTCTGCAGTGACTTGAATGCCGGCTCGTCTTGCATCTCACAAGATGAAAGGATGTTTGAATCCCCTGTGGAGACCACAGAGAAAGACCTAGTTCGCCACCTCATCGCGACCGAAGGCCTCACTTCCTTTGAACACTCCAGAGGTACGCGGAGATCAGTGCCTCCTAAAGGAACGATGCCTGACTCCTCGTGAAACTTGATAGGAGTCCCAGGATTGCTCTGGCACGTGGAAAGGGACCCTTGGTTTCCCGCCTCAGCTGGAGAGGGGTCCCAATTGCCCTGCCAAGCCTCGAGGAGAATCCCGAGTTGTCCCTCGCAACTAGGCAGGAGTCCTGACGTCGCTGAACAAACACGTGGTTGGAAGGGCCATCCCCGTCGTAACTCGAGAATATACCCCAGGTTCCCGCCGCAACTCGAGAAAAACCATGAGACTTCCCCCTCGCCGCGATATGAGGCCCGATTCCCCTGCACTGCGTGCAGAGCAATTCGGTGTTGCACATCACACATGAAAGGAGCCTTGATTTCCTTGATGGCACTCCAGAGAAACCCCAAGAACACTGTTTCAAGGCTAGCGGGATCCTGAGGTCACTGTAGCAACACGAAAGAGCTCCGTGGACCAACAATCAACTCGAGATGAGAGGTTAGTCCCTGGCTTCGACTCCAGAGGAATACCACCTTACCACAAGCACCTCAAGAGGAGGCTTCTCTCAGCTCTAGGTATGTGAGAGGGACCCTGATTATGCGGCCTCAAGTGGAATGGACACTGGGATGCCCTGACTCGAAATCAGGCCGGATATCCCTGCAGTGACTTGAATGCAGGCTCGTCTTGCATCTCCCAAGATGAAAGGATGTCTGAATCCCCTGTGGATACCACAGAGAAAGACCTAGTTCCCCATCTCATCGCGACCGGAGGCCTCACATCCTTTGAAAACTACAGAGGTACACGAAGATCAGGGCTTCCATAGGAGACGATGCCTGACTCCTCGTGAAACTTGATAGGAGTCCCAGGATTCCTGTGGCACGTGGAAAGGGACACTTGGTCTCCCGCCTCAGCTGGAGAGTCGTCCCAATTGCCCTGCCAAGCCTCGAGGAGAATCCCGAGTTGTCCGTCGCAACTAGGCAGGAGTCCTAACGTCGCTGAACAAACACTGGGTGGAAGGGCAATCCCCGTCGTAACTCGAGAATATAACCCAGCTTCCCGCCGTAACTCGAGAAAAACCATGAGACTTCCCCCTCGCAGCGAGATGAGGCCCGATTCCCCTGCACTGCATGCAGAGCAATTCCGTGTTGCACATCACACATGAAAGGAGCCTTGATTTCCTTGATGGCACTCCAGAGAAACCCCAAGAACACTGTTTCAAGGCTAGAGGATCCTGAGGTCACTGAAGCAACACGAAAGAGCTCCGTGGACCAAGAATCAACTCGAGATGAGAGGTTATTCCCTGGCTTGGACTCCAGAGGAATACCACCTTACCACAAGCACCTCAAGAGGAGGCTTCTCTCAGCTCTAGGTATGTGAGAGGGACCCTGAGTTTGCGGCCTCAAGTGGAATGGACACCGCGATGACCTGAGTCGAAATAAGGCCGGATATCCCTGCAGTGACTTGAATGCAGGCTCGTCTTGCAACTCCCAAGACGAAAGGATGTCTGAATCCCCTGTGGAGACCACAGAGAAAGACCTAGTTGCCCACCTCATCGCGACCGGAGGCCTCACATCCTTTGAAAACTCCAGAGGTACGCGGAGATCAGTGCCTCCAAAGGAGACGATGCCTGACTCCTCGTGAAACTTGAATGGAGTCCCAGGATTCCTGTGGCATGTGGATAGGGACCCTTGGTCTCCCACCTCAGCTGGAGAAGCGTCCCAATTGGCCTGCCAAGCCTCGAGGAGAATCCCGAGTTGTCCCTCGCAACTAGGCAGGAGTCCTGACATCGCTGAACAAACACGTGGGTGGAAGGGCCATCCCCGTCGTAACTCGAGAATATACCCCATGTTCCCGCCGCAACTCGAGAAAAACCATGAGACTTCCCCCTCGCCGCGAGATGAGGCCCGATTCCCCTGCACTGCGTGCAGAGCAATTCCGTGTTGCACATCACACATGAAAGGACCCTTGATTTCCTTGAAGGCACTCCAGAGAAACCCAAGAACACTGTTTCAAGGCTAGAGGGATCCTGAGGTCACTGTAGCAACACGAAAGAGCTCCGTGGGCCAAAATCAACTTGAGATGAGAGGATAGTCCCTGGCTTCGACTCCAGAGGAATACCACCTTACCACAAGCACCTCAAGAGGAGGCTTCTCTCAGCTTTAGGTATGTGAGAGGGACCCTGAGTTTGTGGCCTCAAGTGGAATGGACACCGCGATGCCCTGACTCGAAATAAGGCGAGATATCTCTGCAGTGACTTGAATGCCGGCTCGTCTTGCATCTCACAAGATGAAAGGATGTTTGAATCCCCTGTGGAGACCACAGAGAAAGACCTAGTTCGCCACCTCATCGCGACCGAAGGCCTCACATCCTTTGAACACTCCAGAGGTACGCGGAGATCAGTGCCTCCTAAAGGAACGATGCCTGACTCCTCGTGAAACTTGATAGGAGTCCCAGGATTGCTCTGGCACGTGGAAAGGGACGCTTGGTTTCCCGCCTCAGCTGGAGAGGGGTCCCAATTGCCCTGCCAAGCCTCGAGGAGAATCCCGAGTTGTCCCTCGCAACTAGGCAGGAGTCCTGACGTCGCTGAACAAACACGTGGTTGGAAGGGCCATCCCCGTCGTAACTCGAGAATATACCCCAGGTTCCCGCCGCAACTCGAGAAAAACCATGAGACTTCCCCCTCGCCGCGATATGAGGCCCGATTCCCCTGCACTGCGTGCAGAGCAATTCGGTGTTGCACATCACACATGAAAGGAGCCTTGATTTCCTTGATGGCACTTCAGAGAAACCCCAAGAACACTGTTTCAAGGCTAGCGGGATCCTGAGGTCACTGTAGCAACACGAAAGAGCTCCGTGGACCAACAATCAACTCGAGATGAGAGGTTAGTCCCTGGCTTCGACTCCAGAGGAATACCACCTTACCACAAGCACCTCAAGAGGAGGCTTCTCTCAGCTCTAGGTATGTGAGAGGGACCCTGATTATGCGGCCTCAAGTGGAATGGACACTGCGATGCCCTGACTCGAAATCAGGCCGGATATCCCTGCAGTGACTTGAATGCAGGCTCGTCTTGCATCTCCCAAGATGAAAGGATGTCTGAATCCCCTGTGGATACCACAGAGAAAGACCTAGTTCCCCATCTCATCGCGACCGGAGGCCTCACATCCTTTGAAAACTACAGAGGTACACGAAGATCAGGGCTTCCATAGGAGACGATGCCTGACTCCTCGTGAACCTTGATAGGAGTCCCAGGATTCCTGTGGCACGTGGAAAGGGACACTTGGTCTCCCGCCTCAGCTGGAGAGGCGTCCCAATTGCCCTGCCAAGCCTCGAGGAGAATCCCGAGTTGTCCCTCGCAACTAGGCAGGAGTCTGACTTCGCTGAACAAACACGTGGGTGGAAGGGCCATCCCCGTCGTAACTCGAAAATATACCGCAGGTTCCCGCCGCAACTCGAGTTAAACCATGAGACTTCCCCCTCGCAGCGAGATGAGGCCCGATTCCCCTGCACTGCATGCAGAGCAATTCCGTGTTGCACATCACACATGAAAGGAGCCTTGATTTCCTTGATGGCACTCCAGAGAAACCCCAAGAACACTGTTTCAAGGCTAAAGGGATCCTGAGGTCACTGTAGCAACACAAAAGATTTCCGTGGACCAAAAATCCACTCAAGATGAGAGGTTAGTCCCTGGCTTCGACTCCAGAGGAATACCACCTTACCACAATTACCTCAAGAGGAGGCTTCTCTCAGCTCTATGTATGTGAGAGGGACCCTGAGTTGGCGGTCTCAAGTGGAATGGAGACCGCGATGCCCTGACTCGAAATAAGGCCGGATATCCCTGCAGTGACTTGAATGCAGGCGCGTCTTGCATCTCCCAAGACGAAAGGATGTCTGAATCCCCTGTGGAGACCACAGAGAAAGACCTAGTTCCCCACCTCATCGGGACCGGAGGCCTCACATCCTTTGAAAACTCCAGAGGTACGCGGAGATCAGTGCCTCCAAAGGAGACGATGCCTGACTCCTCGTGAAACTTGATAGGAGTCCCAGGATTCCTGTGGCACGTGGAAAGGGACCCTTGGTCTCCCGCCTCAGCTGGAGAGGCGTCCCAATTGCCCTGCCAAGCCTCGAGGAGAATCCCGAGTTGTCCCTCGCAACTAGGCAGGAGTCCTGACGTCGCTGAACAAACACGTGGGTGGAAGGGCCATCCCCGTCGTAACTCGAGAATATACCCCAGGTTCCCGCCGCAACTCGAGAAAAACCATGAGACTTCCCCCTCGCCGCGAGATGAGGCCCGATTCCCCTGCACTGCGTGCAGAGCAATTCCGTGTTGCACATCACACATGAAAGGAGCCTTGATTTCCTTGATGGCACTCCAGAGAAACCCCAAGAACACTGTTTCAAGGTTGAGGGATCCCGAGGTCACTGTAGCAACACGAAAGAGCTCCGTGGACCACAAATCAACTCGAGATGAGAGGTTAGTCCCTGGCTTCGACACCAGAGGAATACCACCTTACCACAAGCACCTCAAGACGAGGCTTCTCTCAGCTCTAGGTATGTGAGAGGGACCCTGAGTTTGCGGCCTCAAGTGGAATGGAGACCGCGATGCCCTGACTCGAAATAAGGCCAGATATCCCTGCAGTGACTTGAATGCAGGCTCGTCTTGCATCTCCCAAGACGAAAGGATGTCTGAATCCCCTGTGGAGACCACAGAGAAAGACCTAGTTCCCCACCTCATGGCGACCGGAGGCCTCACATCCTTTGAAAACTCCAGAGGTACGCGGAGATCAGTGCCTCCAAAGGAGACGATGCCTGACTCCTCGTGAAACTTGAATGGAGTCCCAGGATTTCTGTGGCATGTGGATAGGGACCCTTGGTCTCCCACCTCAGCTGGAGAAGCGTCCCAATTGCCCTGCCAAGCCTCGAGGAGAATCCCGAGTTGTCCCTCGCAAATAGGCAGGAGTCCTGACATCGCTGAACAAACACGTGGGTGGAAGGACCATCCCCGTCGTAACTCGAGAATATACCCCAGGTTCCCGCCGCAACTCGAGAAAAACCATGAGACTTCCCCCTCGCCGCGAGATGAGGCCCGATTCCCCTGCACTGCGTGCAGAGCAATTCCGTGTTGCACATCACACATGAAAGGACCCTTGATTTCCTTGATGGCACTCCAGAGAAACCCCAAGAACACTGTTTCAAGGCTAGAGGGATCCTGAGGTCACTGTAGCAACACGAAAGAGCTCCGTGGGCCAAAATCAACTTGAGATGAGAGGATAGTCCCTGGCTTCGACTCCAGAGGAATACCACCTTACCACAAGCACCTCAAGAGGAGGCTTCTCTCAGCTTTAGGTATGTGTGAGGGACCCTGAGTTTGCGGCCTCAAGTGGAATGGACACCGCGATGCCCTGAATCGAAATAAGGCGAGATATCTCTGCAGTGACTTGAATGCCGGCTCGTCTTGCATCTCACAAGATGAAAGGATGTTTGTATCCCCTGTGGAGACCACAGAGAAAGACCTAGTTCCCCACCTCATCGCGACCGGACGCCTCACATCCTTTGAAAACTCCAGAGGTACGCGGAGATCAGTTCCTCCTAAAGGAACGATGCCTGACTCCTCGTGAAACTTGATAGGAGTCCCAGGATTGCTCTGGCACGTGGAAAGGGACCCTTGGTTTCTCGCCTCAGCTGGAGAGGCGTCCCAATTGCCCTGCCAAGCCTCGAGGAGAATCCCGAGTTGTCCCTCGCAACTAGGCAGGAGTCCTGCCGTCGCTGAACAAACACGTGGGTAGAAAGGCCATCCCCATCGTAACTCGAGAATATACCCCAGGTTCCCGCCGCAACTCGAGAAAAACCATGAGACTTCCCCCTCACCGCGAGATGAGGCTCGATTCCCCTGCACGGCATGCAGAGCAATTCCATGTTGCACATCACACATGAAAGGAGCCTTGATTTCCTTGATGGCACTCCAGAGAAACCCCAAGAACACTGTTTCAAGGCTAGAGGGATTCTGAGGTCACTGTAGCAACACGAAAGAGCTCCGTGGACCAAAAATCAACTCGAGATGAGAGGTTAGTCCCTGGCTTCGAATCCAGAGGAATACCACCTTACCACAAGCACCTCAAGAGGAGGCTTCTCTCAGCTCTAGGTATGTGAGAGGGACCCTGAGTTTGCGGCCTCAAGTGGAATGGACACCGCGATGCCCTGACTCGAAATAAGGCCGGATATCCCTGCAGTGACTTGAATGCAGGCGCGTCTTGCATCTCCCAAGACGAAAGGATGTCTGAATCACCTGTGGAGACCTCAGAGAAAGATCTAGTTCCCCACCTCATCGCGACCGGAGGCCTCACATCCTCTGAAAACTCCAGACGTACGCGGAGATCAGTGCCTCCAAAGGAGAGGATGCCTGACTCCTCGTGAAACTTGATAGGAGTCCCAGGATTCCTGTGCACGTGGAAAGGGACCCTTGATCTCCCGCCTCAGCTGGAGAGGCGTCCCAATTGCCCTGCCAAGCCTCGAGGAGAATCCCGAGTTGTCCGTCGTAACTAGGCAGGAGTCCTGCCGTCGCTGAACAAACACGTGGTTGGAAGGGCCATCCCCGTCGTAACTCGAGAATATACCCCAGGTTCCCGCCGCAACTCGAGAAAAACCGTGAGACTTCCCCCTCGCCGCGATATGAGGCCCGATTCCGCTGCACTGCGTGCAGAGCAATTCCGTGTTGCACATCACACATGAAAGGAGCCTTGATTTCTTTGATGGCACTCCAGAGAAACGCCAAGAACACTGTTTCAAGGTTAGAGGGATCCTGAGGTCACTGTAGCAACACGAAAGAGCTCCGTGGACCAACAATCAACTCGAGATGAGAGGTTAGTCCCTGGCTTCGACTCCAGAGGAATACCACCTTACCACAAGCACCTCAAGAGGAGGCTTCTCTCAGCTCTAGGTATGTGAGAGGGACCCTGAGTTTGCGGCCTCAAGTGGAATGGACACCGCGATGCCCTGACTCGAAATAAGGCCGGATATCCCTGCAGTGACTTGAATGCAGGCTCGTCTTGCATCTCCCAAGATGAAAGAATGTCTGAATCCCCTGTGGAGACCACAGAGAAAGACCTAGTTTCCCACCTCATGGCGACCGGAATCCTCACATCCTTTGAAAACTCCAGAGGTACGCGGAGATCAGTGCCTCCAAAGGAGACTATGCCTGACTCCTCGTGAAACTTGATAGGAGTCCCAGGATTCCTGTGGCACGTGGAAAGGGACACTTGGTCTCCCGCCTCAGCTGGAGAGGCGTCCCAATTGCCCTGCCAAGCCTCGAGGAGAATCCCGAGTTGTCCCTCGCAACTAGGCAGGAGTCCTGACGTCGCTGAACAAACACGTGGTTGGAAGGGCCATCCCCGTCGTAACTCGAGAATATACCCCAGGTTCCCGCCGCAACTCGAGAAAAACCATGAGACTTCCCCCTCGCCGCGAGATGAGTCCTGATTCCCCTGCACTGCGTGCAGAGCAATTTCGTGTTGCACATCACACATGAAAGGAGCCTTGATTTCCTTGATGGCACTCCAGAGAAATCCGAAGAACACTGTTTCAAGGCTAGAGGGATCCTGAGGTCACTGGAGCAACACGAAAGAGCTCCGTGGACCAAAAATCAACTCGAGATGAGAGATTAGTCCCTGGCTTCGACTCCAGAGGAATACCACCTTTCCACAAGCACCTCAAGAGAAGGCTTCTCTCAGCTGTAGCTATGTGAGAGGGACCCTGAGTTTGCGGCCTCAAGTGGAATGGACACCGCGATTCCCTGACTCGAAATAAGGCCGGATATCCCTGCAGTGACTTGGATGCAGGCTCGTCTTGCATCTCCCAAGATGAAAGGATGTTGAATCCCCTGTGGAGACCACAGAGAAAGACCTAGTTCCCCACCTCATGGCGACCGGAGGCCTCACATCCTTTGAAAACTCCAGAGGTACGCGGAGATCAGTTCCGCCAAAGGAGAGGATGCCTGACTCCTCGTGAAACTTGATAGGAGTCCCAGGATTCCTGTGGCACGTGGAAAGGGACCCTTGTTCTCCCGCCTCAGCTGGAGAGGCGTCCCAATTGCCCTGCCAAGCCTCGAGGAGAATCCCGAGTTGTCCCTCGCAACTATGCAGGAGTCCTGCAGTCGCTGAACAAACACGTGGGTGTAAGGGCCATCCCCGTCGTAACTCGAGAATATACCCCATGTTCCCGCCGCAACTCGAGAAAAACCATGAGACTTCCCCATCGCCGCGAGATGAGGCTCGATTCCCCTGCACTGCGTGCAGAGCAATTCCGTGTTGCACATCACACATGAAAGGAGCCTTGATTTCCTTGATGGCACTCCAGAGAAACCCCAAGAACACTGTTTCATGGCTAGAGGGATCCTGAGGTCACTGTAGCAACCCGAAAGAGCTCCGTGGACCAAAAATCAACTCGAGATGAGAGGTTAGTCCCTGGCTTCGACTCCAGAGGAATACCACCTTACCACAAGCACCTCAAGAGGAGGCTTCTCTCAGCTTTAGGTATGTGTGAGGGACCCTGAGTTTGCGGCCTCAAGTGGAATGGACACCGCGATGCCCTGAATCGAAATAAGGCGAGATATCTCTGCAGTGACTTGAATGCCGGCTCGTCTTGCATCTCACAAGATGAAAGGATGTTTGTATCCCCTGTGGAGACCACAGAGAAAGACCTAGTTCCCCACCTCATCGCGACCGGACGCCTCACATCCTTTGAAAACTCCAGAGGTACGCGGAGATCAGTTCCTCCTAAAGGAACGATGCCTGACTCCTCGTGAAACTTGATAGGAGTCCCAGGATTGCTCTGGCACGTGGAAAGGGACCCTTGGTTTCTCGCCTCAGCTGGAGAGGCGTCCCAATTGCCCTGCCAAGCCTCGAGGAGAATCCCGAGTTGTCCCTCGCAACTAGGCAGGAGTCCTGCCGTCGCTGAACAAACACGTGGGTAGAAAGGCCATCCCCATCGTAACTCGAGAATATACCCCAGGTTCCCGCCGCAACTCGAGAAAAACCATGAGACTTCCCCCTCGCCGCGATATGAGGCCCGATTCCCCTGCACTGCGTGCAGAGCAATTCGGTGTTGCACATCACACATGAAAGGAGCCTTGATTTCCTTGATGGCACTTCAGAGAAACCCCAAGAACACTGTTTCAAGGCTAGCGGGATCCTGAGGTCACTGTAGCAACACGAAAGAGCTCCGTGGACCAACAATCAACTCGAGATGAGAGGTTAGTCCCTGGCTTCGACTCCAGAGGAATACCACCTTACCACAAGCACCTCAAGAGGAGGCTTCTCTCAGCTCTAGGTATGTGAGAGGGACCCTGATTATGCGGCCTCAAGTGGAATGGACACTGCGATGCCCTGACTCGAAATCAGGCCGGATATCCCTGCAGTGACTTGAATGCAGGCTCGTCTTGCATCTCCCAAGATGAAAGGATGTCTGAATCCCCTGTGGATACCACAGAGAAAGACCTAGTTCCCCATCTCATCGCGACCGGAGGCCTCACATCCTTTGAAAACTACAGAGGTACACGAAGATCAGGGCTTCCATAGGAGACGATGCCTGACTCCTCGTGAACCTTGATAGGAGTCCCAGGATTCCTGTGGCACGTGGAAAGGGACACTTGGTCTCCCGCCTCAGCTGGAGAGGCGTCCCAATTGCCCTGCCAAGCCTCGAGGAGAATCCCGAGTTGTCCCTCGCAACTAGGCAGGAGTCTGACTTCGCTGAACAAACACGTGGGTGGAAGGGCCATCCCCGTCGTAACTCGAAAATATACCGCAGGTTCCCGCCGCAACTCGAGTTAAACCATGAGACTTCCCCCTCGCAGCGAGATGAGGCCCGATTCCCCTGCACTGCATGCAGAGCAATTCCGTGTTGCACATCACACATGAAAGGAGCCTTGATTTCCTTGATGGCACTCCAGAGAAACCCCAAGAACACTGTTTCAAGGCTAAAGGGATCCTGAGGTCACTGTAGCAACACAAAAGATTTCCGTGGACCAAAAATCCACTCAAGATGAGAGGTTAGTCCCTGGCTTCGACTCCAGAGGAATACCACCTTACCACAATTACCTCAAGAGGAGGCTTCTCTCAGCTCTATGTATGTGAGAGGGACCCTGAGTTGGCGGTCTCAAGTGGAATGGAGACCGCGATGCCCTGACTCGAAATAAGGCCGGATATCCCTGCAGTGACTTGAATGCAGGCGCGTCTTGCATCTCCCAAGACGAAAGGATGTCTGAATCCCCTGTGGAGACCACAGAGAAAGACCTAGTTCCCCACCTCATCGGGACCGGAGGCCTCACATCCTTTGAAAACTCCAGAGGTACGCGGAGATCAGTGCCTCCAAAGGAGACGATGCCTGACTCCTCGTGAAACTTGATAGGAGTCCCAGGATTCCTGTGGCACGTGGAAAGGGACCCTTGGTCTCCCGCCTCAGCTGGAGAGGCGTCCCAATTGCCCTGCCAAGCCTCGAGGAGAATCCCGAGTTGTCCCTCGCAACTAGGCAGGAGTCCTGACGTCGCTGAACAAACACGTGGGTGGAAGGGCCATCCCCGTCGTAACTCGAGAATATACCCCAGGTTCCCGCCGCAACTCGAGAAAAACCATGAGACTTCCCCCTCGCCGCGAGATGAGGCCCGATTCCCCTGCACTGCGTGCAGAGCAATTCCGTGTTGCACATCACACATGAAAGGAGCCTTGATTTCCTTGATGGCACTCCAGAGAAACCCCAAGAACACTGTTTCAAGGTTGAGGGATCCCGAGGTCACTGTAGCAACACGAAAGAGCTCCGTGGACCACAAATCAACTCGAGATGAGAGGTTAGTCCCTGGCTTCGACACCAGAGGAATACCACCTTACCACAAGCACCTCAAGACGAGGCTTCTCTCAGCTCTAGGTATGTGAGAGGGACCCTGAGTTTGCGGCCTCAAGTGGAATGGAGACCGCGATGCCCTGACTCGAAATAAGGCCAGATATCCCTGCAGTGACTTGAATGCAGGCTCGTCTTGCATCTCCCAAGACGAAAGGATGTCTGAATCCCCTGTGGAGACCACAGAGAAAGACCTAGTTCCCCACCTCATGGCGACCGGAGGCCTCACATCCTTTGAAAACTCCAGAGGTACGCGGAGATCAGTGCCTCCAAAGGAGACGATGCCTGACTCCTCGTGAAACTTGAATGGAGTCCCAGGATTTCTGTGGCATGTGGATAGGGACCCTTGGTCTCCCACCTCAGCTGGAGAAGCGTCCCAATTGCCCTGCCAAGCCTCGAGGAGAATCCCGAGTTGTCCCTCGCAAATAGGCAGGAGTCCTGACATCGCTGAACAAACACGTGGGTGGAAGGACCATCCCCGTCGTAACTCGAGAATATACCCCAGGTTCCCGCCGCAACTCGAGAAAAACCATGAGACTTCCCCCTCGCCGCGAGATGAGGCCCGATTCCCCTGCACTGCGTGCAGAGCAATTCCGTGTTGCACATCACACATGAAAGGACCCTTGATTTCCTTGATGGCACTCCAGAGAAACCCCAAGAACACTGTTTCAAGGCTAGAGGGATCCTGAGGTCACTGTAGCAACACGAAAGAGCTCCGTGGGCCAAAATCAACTTGAGATGAGAGGATAGTCCCTGGCTTCGACTCCAGAGGAATACCACCTTACCACAAGCACCTCAAGAGGAGGCTTCTCTCAGCTTTAGGTATGTGTGAGGGACCCTGAGTTTGCGGCCTCAAGTGGAATGGACACCGCGATGCCCTGAATCGAAATAAGGCGAGATATCTCTGCAGTGACTTGAATGCCGGCTCGTCTTGCATCTCACAAGATGAAAGGATGTTTGTATCCCCTGTGGAGACCACAGAGAAAGACCTAGTTCCCCACCTCATCGCGACCGGACGCCTCACATCCTTTGAAAACTCCAGAGGTACGCGGAGATCAGTTCCTCCTAAAGGAACGATGCCTGACTCCTCGTGAAACTTGATAGGAGTCCCAGGATTGCTCTGGCACGTGGAAAGGGACCCTTGGTTTCTCGCCTCAGCTGGAGAGGCGTCCCAATTGCCCTGCCAAGCCTCGAGGAGAATCCCGAGTTGTCCCTCGCAACTAGGCAGGAGTCCTGCCGTCGCTGAACAAACACGTGGGTAGAAAGGCCATCCCCATCGTAACTCGAGAATATACCCCAGGTTCCCGCCGCAACTCGAGAAAAACCATGAGACTTCCCCCTCACCGCGAGATGAGGCTCGATTCCCCTGCACGGCATGCAGAGCAATTCCATGTTGCACATCACACATGAAAGGAGCCTTGATTTCCTTGATGGCACTCCAGAGAAACCCCAAGAACACTGTTTCAAGGCTAGAGGGATTCTGAGGTCACTGTAGCAACACGAAAGAGCTCCGTGGACCAAAAATCAACTCGAGATGAGAGGTTAGTCCCTGGCTTCGAATCCAGAGGAATACCACCTTACCACAAGCACCTCAAGAGGAGGCTTCTCTCAGCTCTAGGTATGTGAGAGGGACCCTGAGTTTGCGGCCTCAAGTGGAATGGACACCGCGATGCCCTGACTCGAAATAAGGCCGGATATCCCTGCAGTGACTTGAATGCAGGCGCGTCTTGCATCTCCCAAGACGAAAGGATGTCTGAATCACCTGTGGAGACCTCAGAGAAAGATCTAGTTCCCCACCTCATCGCGACCGGAGGCCTCACATCCTCTGAAAACTCCAGACGTACGCGGAGATCAGTGCCTCCAAAGGAGAGGATGCCTGACTCCTCGTGAAACTTGATAGGAGTCCCAGGATTCCTGTGCACGTGGAAAGGGACCCTTGATCTCCCGCCTCAGCTGGAGAGGCGTCCCAATTGCCCTGCCAAGCCTCGAGGAGAATCCCGAGTTGTCCGTCGTAACTAGGCAGGAGTCCTGCCGTCGCTGAACAAACACGTGGTTGGAAGGGCCATCCCCGTCGTAACTCGAGAATATACCCCAGGTTCCCGCCGCAACTCGAGAAAAACCGTGAGACTTCCCCCTCGCCGCGATATGAGGCCCGATTCCGCTGCACTGCGTGCAGAGCAATTCCGTGTTGCACATCACACATGAAAGGAGCCTTGATTTCTTTGATGGCACTCCAGAGAAACGCCAAGAACACTGTTTCAAGGTTAGAGGGATCCTGAGGTCACTGTAGCAACACGAAAGAGCTCCGTGGACCAACAATCAACTCGAGATGAGAGGTTAGTCCCTGGCTTCGACTCCAGAGGAATACCACCTTACCACAAGCACCTCAAGAGGAGGCTTCTCTCAGCTCTAGGTATGTGAGAGGGACCCTGAGTTTGCGGCCTCAAGTGGAATGGACACCGCGATGCCCTGACTCGAAATAAGGCCGGATATCCCTGCAGTGACTTGAATGCAGGCTCGTCTTGCATCTCCCAAGATGAAAGAATGTCTGAATCCCCTGTGGAGACCACAGAGAAAGACCTAGTTTCCCACCTCATGGCGACCGGAATCCTCACATCCTTTGAAAACTCCAGAGGTACGCGGAGATCAGTGCCTCCAAAGGAGACTATGCCTGACTCCTCGTGAAACTTGATAGGAGTCCCAGGATTCCTGTGGCACGTGGAAAGGGACACTTGGTCTCCCGCCTCAGCTGGAGAGGCGTCCCAATTGCCCTGCCAAGCCTCGAGGAGAATCCCGAGTTGTCCCTCGCAACTAGGCAGGAGTCCTGACGTCGCTGAACAAACACGTGGTTGGAAGGGCCATCCCCGTCGTAACTCGAGAATATACCCCAGGTTCCCGCCGCAACTCGAGAAAAACCATGAGACTTCCCCCTCGCCGCGAGATGAGTCCTGATTCCCCTGCACTGCGTGCAGAGCAATTTCGTGTTGCACATCACACATGAAAGGAGCCTTGATTTCCTTGATGGCACTCCAGAGAAATCCGAAGAACACTGTTTCAAGGCTAGAGGGATCCTGAGGTCACTGGAGCAACACGAAAGAGCTCCGTGGACCAAAAATCAACTCGAGATGAGAGATTAGTCCCTGGCTTCGACTCCAGAGGAATACCACCTTTCCACAAGCACCTCAAGAGAAGGCTTCTCTCAGCTGTAGCTATGTGAGAGGGACCCTGAGTTTGCGGCCTCAAGTGGAATGGACACCGCGATTCCCTGACTCGAAATAAGGCCGGATATCCCTGCAGTGACTTGGATGCAGGCTCGTCTTGCATCTCCCAAGATGAAAGGATGTTGAATCCCCTGTGGAGACCACAGAGAAAGACCTAGTTCCCCACCTCATGGCGACCGGAGGCCTCACATCCTTTGAAAACTCCAGAGGTACGCGGAGATCAGTTCCGCCAAAGGAGAGGATGCCTGACTCCTCGTGAAACTTGATAGGAGTCCCAGGATTCCTGTGACACGTGGAAAGGGACCCTTGTTCTCCCGCCTCAGCTGGAGAGGCGTCCCAATTGCCCTGCCAAGCCTCGAGGAGAATCCCGAGTTGTCCCTCGCAACTATGCAGGAGTCCTGCAGTCGCTGAACAAACACGTGGGTGTAAGGGCCATCCCCGTCGTAACTCGAGAATATACCCCATGTTCCCGCCGCAACTCGAGAAAAACCATGAGACTTCCCCATCGCCGCGAGATGAGGCTCGATTCCCCTGCACTGCGTGCAGAGCAATTCCGTGTTGCACATCACACATGAAAGGAGCCTTGATTTCCTTGATGGCACTCCAGAGAAACCCCAAGAACACTGTTTCATGGCTAGAGGGATCCTGAGGTCACTGTAGCAACCCGAAAGAGCTCCGTGGACCAAAAATCAACTCGAGATGAGAGGTTAGTCCCTGGCTTCGACTCCAGAGGAATACCACCTTACCACAAGCACCTCAAGAGGAGGCTTCTCTCAGCTTTAGGTATGTGTGAGGGACCCTGAGTTTGCGGCCTCAAGTGGAATGGACACCGCGATGCCCTGAATCGAAATAAGGCGAGATATCTCTGCAGTGACTTGAATGCCGGCTCGTCTTGCATCTCACAAGATGAAAGGATGTTTGTATCCCCTGTGGAGACCACAGAGAAAGACCTAGTTCCCCACCTCATCGCGACCGGACGCCTCACATCCTTTGAAAACTCCAGAGGTACGCGGAGATCAGTTCCTCCTAAAGGAACGATGCCTGACTCCTCGTGAAACTTGATAGGAGTCCCAGGATTGCTCTGGCACGTGGAAAGGGACCCTTGGTTTCTCGCCTCAGCTGGAGAGGCGTCCCAATTGCCCTGCCAAGCCTCGAGGAGAATCCCGAGTTGTCCCTCGCAACTAGGCAGGAGTCCTGCCGTCGCTGAACAAACACGTGGGTAGAAAGGCCATCCCCATCGTAACTCGAGAATATACCCCAGGTTCCCGCCGCAACTCGAGAAAAACCATGAGACTTCCCCCTCACCGCGAGATGAGGCTCGATTCCCCTGCACGGCATGCAGAGCAATTCCATGTTGCACATCACACATGAAAGGAGCCTTGATTTCCTTGATGGCACTCCAGAGAAACCCCAAGAACACTGTTTCAAGGCTAGAGGGATTCTGAGGTCACTGTAGCAACACGAAAGAGCTCCGTGGACCAAAAATCAACTCGAGATGAGAGGTTAGTCCCTGGCTTCGAATCCAGAGGAATACCACCTTACCACAAGCACCTCAAGAGGAGGCTTCTCTCAGCTCTAGGTATGTGAGAGGGACCCTGAGTTTGCGGCCTCAAGTGGAATGGACACCGCGATGCCCTGACTCGAAATAAGGCCGGATATCCCTGCAGTGACTTGAATGCAGGCGCGTCTTGCATCTCCCAAGACGAAAGGATGTCTGAATCACCTGTGGAGACCTCAGAGAAAGATCTAGTTCCCCACCTCATCGCGACCGGAGGCCTCACATCCTCTGAAAACTCCAGACGTACGCGGAGATCAGTGCCTCCAAAGGAGAGGATGCCTGACTCCTCGTGAAACTTGATAGGAGTCCCAGGATTCCTGTGCACGTGGAAAGGGACCCTTGATCTCCCGCCTCAGCTGGAGAGGCGTCCCAATTGCCCTGCCAAGCCTCGAGGAGAATCCCGAGTTGTCCGTCGTAACTAGGCAGGAGTCCTGCCGTCGCTGAACAAACACGTGGTTGGAAGGGCCATCCCCGTCGTAACTCGAGAATATACCCCAGGTTCCCGCCGCAACTCGAGAAAAACCGTGAGACTTCCCCCTCGCCGCGATATGAGGCCCGATTCCGCTGCACTGCGTGCAGAGCAATTCCGTGTTGCACATCACACATGAAAGGAGCCTTGATTTCTTTGATGGCACTCCAGAGAAACGCCAAGAACACTGTTTCAAGGTTAGAGGGATCCTGAGGTCACTGTAGCAACACGAAAGAGCTCCGTGGACCAACAATCAACTCGAGATGAGAGGTTAGTCCCTGGCTTCGACTCCAGAGGAATACCACCTTACCACAAGCACCTCAAGAGGAGGCTTCTCTCAGCTCTAGGTATGTGAGAGGGACCCTGAGTTTGCGGCCTCAAGTGGAATGGACACCGCGATGCCCTGACTCGAAATAAGGCCGGATATCCCTGCAGTGACTTGAATGCAGGCTCGTCTTGCATCTCCCAAGATGAAAGAATGTCTGAATCCCCTGTGGAGACCACAGAGAAAGACCTAGTTTCCCACCTCATGGCGACCGGAATCCTCACATCCTTTGAAAACTCCAGAGGTACGCGGAGATCAGTGCCTCCAAAGGAGACTATGCCTGACTCCTCGTGAAACTTGATAGGAGTCCCAGGATTCCTGTGGCACGTGGAAAGGGACACTTGGTCTCCCGCCTCAGCTGGAGAGGCGTCCCAATTGCCCTGCCAAGCCTCGAGGAGAATCCCGAGTTGTCCCTCGCAACTAGGCAGGAGTCCTGACGTCGCTGAACAAACACGTAGTTGGAAGGGCCATCCCCGTCGTAACTCGAGAATATACCCCAGGTTCCCGCCGCAACTCGAGAAAAACCATGAGACTTCCCCCTCGCCGCGAGATGAGTCCTGATTCCCCTGCACTGCGTGCAGAGCAATTTCGTGTTGCACATCACACATGAAAGGAGCCTTGATTTCCTTGATGGCACTCCAGAGAAATCCGAAGAACACTGTTTCAAGGCTAGAGGGATCCTGAGGTCACTGGAGCAACACGAAAGAGCTCCGTGGACCAAAAATCAACTCGAGATGAGAGATTAGTCCCTGGCTTCGACTCCAGAGGAATACCACCTTTCCACAAGCACCTCAAGAGAAGGCTTCTCTCAGCTGTAGCTATGTGAGAGGGACCCTGAGTTTGCGGCCTCAAGTGGAATGGACACCGCGATTCCCTGACTCGAAATAAGGCCGGATATCCCTGCAGTGACTTGGATGCAGGCTCGTCTTGCATCTCCCAAGATGAAAGGATGTTGAATCCCCTGTGGAGACCACAGAGAAAGACCTAGTTCCCCACCTCATGGCGACCCGAGGCCTCACATCCTTTGAAAACTCCAGAGGTACGCGGAGATCAGTTCCGCCAAAGGAGAGGATGCCTGACTCCTCGTGAAACTTGATAGGAGTCCCAGGATTCCTGTGGCACGTGGAAAGGGACCCTTGTTCTCCCGCCTCAGCTGGAGAGGCGTCCCAATTGCCCTGCCAAGCCTCGAGGAGAATCCCGAGTTATCCCTCGCAACTATGCAGGAGTCCTGCAGTCGCTGAACAAACACGTGGGTGTAAGGGCCATCCCCGTCGTAACTCGAGAATATACCCCATGTTCCCGCCGCAACTCGAGAAAAACCATGAGACTTCCCCATCGCCGCGAGATGAGGCTCGATTCCCCTGCACTGCGTGCAGAGCAATTCCGTGTTGCACATCACACATGAAAGGAGCCTTGATTTCCTTGATGGCACTCCAGAGAAACCCCAAGAACACTGTTTCATGGCTAGAGGGATCCTGAGGTCACTGTAGCAACCCGAAAGAGCTCCGTGGACCAAAAATCAACTCGAGATGAGAGGTTAGTCCCTGGCTTCGACTCCAGAGGAATACCACCTTACCACAAGCACCTCAAGAGGAGGCTTCTCTCAGCTCTAGGTATGTGAGAGGGACCCTGAGTTTGCGGCCTCAAGTGGAATGGACACCGCGATGCCCTGACTCGAAATAAGGCCGGATATCCCTGCAGTGACTTGAATGCAGGCTCGTCTTGCATCTCCCAAGACGAAAGGATGTATGAATCCCCTGTGGAGACCACAGAGAATGACCTACTTCCCCACCTCATCGCGAACGGAGGCCTCACATCCTTTGAAAACTTCAGAGGTACTCGGAGATCAGTGCCTCCAAAGGAGACGATGCCTGACTCCTCGTGAAACTTGATAGGAGTCCCAGAATACCTGTGCACGTGGAATGGGACCCTTGGTCTCCCGCCTCAGCTGGAGAGGCGTCCCAATTGCCCTGCCAAGCCTCGAGGAGAATCCCGAGTTGCCCTCGCTACTAGGCAGGAGTCCTGACGTCGCTGAACAAACACGTGGGTGGAAGGGCCATCCCCGTCGTAACTCGAAAATATACCGCAGGTTCCCGCCGCAACTCGAGATAAACCATGAGACTTCCCCCTCGCCGCGAGATGAGGCCCGATTCCCCTGCACTGCATGCAGAGCAATTCCGTGTTGCACATCACACATGAAAGGAGCCTTGATTTCCTTGATGGCACTCCAGAGAAACCCCAAGAACACTGTTTCAAGGTTGAGGGATCCCGAGGTCACTGTAGCAACACGAAAGAGCTCCGTGGACCACAAATCAACTCGAGATGAGAGGTTAGTCCCTGGCTTCGACTCCAGAGGAATACCACCTTACCACAAGAACCTCAAGAGGAGGCTTCTCTCAGCTCTATGTATGTGAGAGGGACCCTGAGTTTGCGGCCTCAAGTGGAATGGACACCGCGATGCCCTGACTCGAAATAAGGCCAGATATCCCTGCAGTGACTTGAATGCGGGCTCGTCTTGCATCTCCCAAGACGAAAGGATGTCTGAATCCCCTGTGGAGACCACAGAGAAAGACCTAGTTCCCCACCTCATCGCGACCGGAGGCCTCACATCCTTTGAAAACTCCAGAGGTACGCGGAGATCAGTGCCTCCAAAGGAGACGATGCCTGACTCCTCGTGAAACTTGAATGGAGTCCCAGGATTCCTGTGGCATGTGGATAGGGACCCTTCGTCTCCCACCTCAGCTGGAGAAGCGTCCCAATTGGCCTGCCAAGCCTCGAGGAGAATCCCGAGTTGTCCCTCGCAACTAGGCAGGAGTCCTGACATCGCTGAACAAACACGTGGGTGGAAGGGCCATCCCCGTCGTAACTCGAGAATATACCCCATGTTCCCGCCGCAACTCGAGAAAAACCATGAGACTTCCCCCTCGCCGCGAGATGAGGCCCGATTCCCCTGCACTGCGTGCAGAGCAATTCCGTGTTGCACATCACACATGAAAGGACCCTTGATTTCCTTGATGGCACTCCAGAGAAACCCCAAGAACACTGTTTCAAGGCTAGAGGGATCCTGAGGTCACTGTAGCAACACGAAAGAGCTCCGTGGGCCAAAATCAACTTGAGATGAGAGGATAGTCCCTGGCTTCGACTCCAGAGGAATACCACCTTACCAGAAGCACCTCAAGAGGAGGCTTCTCTCAGCTTTAGGTATGTGAGAGGGACCCTGAGTTTGCGGCCTCAAGTGGAATGGACACCGCGATGCCCTGACTCGAAATAAGGCGAGATATCTCTGCAGTGACTTGAATGCCGGCTCGTCTTGCATCTCACAAGATGAAAGGATGTTTGAATCCCCTGTGGAGACCACAGAGAAAGACCTAGTTCGCCACCTCATCGCGACCGAAGGCCTCACATCCTTTGAACACTCCAGAGGTACGCGGAGATCAGAGCCTCCTAAAGGAACGATGCCTGACTCCTCGTGAAACTTGATAGGAGTCCCAGGATTGCTCTGGCACGTGGAAAGGGACCGTTGGTTTCCCGCCTCAGCTGGAGAGGGGTCCCAATTGCCCTGCCAAGCCTCGAGGAGAATCCCGAGTTGTCCCTCGCAACTAGGCAGGAGTCCTGACGTCGCTGAACAAACACGTGGTTGGAAGGGCCATCCCCGTCGTAACTCGAGAATATACCCCAGGTTCCCGCCGCAACTCGAGAAAAACCATGAGACTTCCCCCTCGCCGCGATATGAGGCCCGATTCCCCTGCACTGCGTGCAGAGCAATTTCGTGTTGCACATCACACATGAAAGGAGCCTTGATTTCCTTGATGGCACTCCAGAGAAACCCCAAGAACACTGTTTCAAGGCTGGAGGGATCCTGAGGTCACTGTAGCAACACGAAAGAGCTCCGTGGACCAACAATCAACTCGAGATGAGAGGTTAGTCCCTGGCTTCGACTCCAGAGGAATACCACCTTACCACAAGCACCTCAAGAGGAGGCTTCTCTCAGCTCTAGGTATGTGAGAGGGACCCTGATTATGCGGCCTCAAGTGGAATGGACACTGCGATGCCCTGACTCGAAATCAGGCCGGATATCCCTGCAGTGACTTGAATGCAGGCTCGTCTTGCATCTCCCAAGATGAAAGGATGTCTGAATCCCCTGTGGATACAACAGAGAAAGACCTAGTTCCCCATCTCATCGCGACCGGAGGCCTCACATCCTTTGAAAACTACAGAGGTACACGAAGATCAGGGCTTCCATAGGAGACGATGCCTGACTCCTCGTGAAACTTGATAGGAGTCCCAGGATTCCTGTGGCACGTGGAAAGGGACACTTGGTCTCCCGCCTCAGCTGGAGAGGCGTCCCAATTGCCCTGCCAAGCCTCGAGGAGAATCCCGAGTTGTCCCTCGAAACTAGGCAGGAGTCTGACTTCGCTGAACAAACACGTGGGTGGAAGGGCCATCCCCGTCGTAACTCGAAAATATACCGCAGGTTCCCGCCGCAACTCGAGATAAACCATGAGACTTCCCCCTCGCCGCGAGATGAGGCCCGATTCCCCTGCACTGCATGCAGAGCAATTCCGTGTTGCACATCACACATGAAAGGAGCCTTGATTTCCTTGATGGCACTCCAGAGAAACCCCAAGAACACTGTTTCAAGGCTAAAGGGATCCTGAGGTCACTGTAGCAACACAAAAGATTTCCGTGGACCAAAAATCAACTCAAGATGAGAGGTTAGTCCCTGGCTTCGACTCCAGAGGAATACCACCTTACCACAATTACCTCAAGAGGAGGCTTCTCTCAGCTCTATGTATGTGAGAGGGACCCTGAGTTGGCGGTCTCAAGTGGAATGGAGACCGCGATGCCCTGACTCGAATTAAGGCCGGATATCCCTGCAGTGACTTGAATGCAGGCGCGTCTTGCATCTCCCAAGACGAAAGGATGTCTGAATCCCCTGTGGAGACCACAGAGAAAGACCTAGTTCCCCACCTCATCGGGACCGGAGGCCTCACATCCTTTGAAAACTCCAGAGGTACGCGGAGATCAGTGCCTCCAAAGGAGACGATGCCTGACTCCTCGTGAAACTTGATAGGAGTCCCAGGATTCCTGTGGCACGTGGAAAGGGACCCTTGGTCTCCCGCCTCAGCTGGAGAGGCGTCCCAATTGCCCTGCCAAGCCTCGAGGAGAATCCCGAGTTGTCCCTCGCAACTAGGCAGGAGTCCTGACGTCGCTGAACAAACACGTGGGTGGAAGGGCCATCCCCGTCGTAACTCGAGAATATACCCCAGGTTCCCGACGCAACTTGAGAAAAACCATGAGACTTCCCCCTCGCCGCGAGATGAGGCCCGATTCCCCTGCACTGCGTGCAGAGCAATTCCGTGTTGCACATCACACATGAAAGGAGCCTTGATTTCCTTGATGGCACTCCAGAGAAACCCCAAGAACACTGTTTCAAGGTTGAGGGATCCCGAGGTCACTGTAGCAACACGAAAGAGCTCCGTGGACCACAAATCAACTCGAGATGAGAGGTTAGTCCCTGGCTTCGACACCAGAGGAATACCACCTTACCACAAGCACCTCAAGACGAGGCTTCTCTCAGCTCTAGGTATGTGAGAGGGACCCTGAGTTTGCGGCCTCAAGTGGAATGGAGACCGCGATGCCCTGACTCGAAATAAGGCCAGATATCCCTGCAGTGACTTGAATGCAGGCTCGTCTTGCATCTCCCAAGACGAAAGGATGTCTGAATCCCCTGTGGAGACCACAGAGAAAGACCTAGTTCCCCACCTCATGGCGACCGGAGGCCTCACATCCTTTGAAAACTCCAGAGGTACGCGGAGATCAGTGCCTCCAAAGGAGACGATGCCTGACTCCTCGTGAAACTTGAATGGAGTCCCAGGATTTCTGTGGCATGTGGATAGGGACCCTTGGTCTCCCACCTCAGCTGGAGAAGCGTCCCAATTGCCCTGCCAAGCCTCGAGGAGAATCCCGAGTTGTCCCTCGCAAATAGGCAGGAGTCCTGACATCGCTGAACAAACACGTGGGTGGAAGGACCATCCCCGTCGTAACTCGAGAATATACCCCAGGTTCCCGCCGCAACTCTAGAAAAACCATGAGACTTCCCCCTCGCCGCGAGATGAGGCCCGATTCCCCTGCACTGCGTGCAGAGCAATTCCGTGTTGCACATCACACATGAAAGGACCCTTGATTTCCTTGATGGCACTCCAGAGAAACCCCAAGAACACTGTTTCAAGGCTAGAGGGATCCTGAGGTCACTGTAGCAACACGAAAGAGCTCCGTGGGCCAAAATCAACTTGAGATGAGAGGATAGTCCCTGGCTTCGACTCCAGAGGAATACCACCTTACCACAAGCACCTCAAGAGGAGGCTTCTCTCAGCTTTAGGTATGTGAGAGGGACCCTGAGTTTGCGGCCTCAAGTGGAATGGACACCGCGATGCCCTGAATCGAAATAAGGCGAGATATCTCTGCAGTGACTTGAATGCCGGCTCGTCTTGCATCTCACAAGATGAAAGGATGTTTGTATCCCCTGTGGAGACCACAGAGAAAGACCTAGTTCCCCACCTCATCGCGACCGGACGCCTCACATCCTTTGAAAACTCCAGAGGTACGCGGAGATCAGTTCCTCCTAAAGGAACGATGCCTGACTCCTCGTGAAACTTGATAGGAGTCCCAGGATTGCTCTGGCACGTGGAAAGGGACCCTTGGTTTCTCGCCTCAGCTGGAGAGGCGTCCCAATTGCCCTGCCAAGCCTCGAGGAGAATCCCGAGTTGTCCCTCGCAACTAGGCAGGAGTCCTGCCGTCGCTGAACAAACACGTGGGTAGAAAGGCCATCCCCATCGTAACTCGAGAATATACCCCAGGTTCCCGCCGCAACTCGAGAAAAACCATGAGACTTCCCCCTCACCGCGAGATGAGGCTCGATTCCCCTGCACGGCATGCAGAGCAATTCCATGTTGCACATCACACATGAAAGGAGCCTTGATTTCCTTGATGGCACTCCAGAGAAACCCCAAGAACACTGTTTCAAGGCTAGAGGGATTCTGAGGTCACTGTAGCAACATGAAAGAGCTCCGTGGACCAAAAATCAACTCGAGATGAGAGGTTAGTCCCTGGCTTCGACTCCAGAGGAATACCACCTTACCACAAGCACCTCAAGAGGAGGCTTCTCTCAGCTCTAGGTATGTGAGAGGGACCCTGAGTTTGCGGCCTCAAGTGGAATGGACACCGCGATGCCCTGACTCGAAATAAGGCCGGATATCCCTGCAGTGACTTGAATGCAGGCGCGTCTTGCATCTCCCAAGACGAAAGGATGTCTGAATCACCTGTGGAGACCTCAGAGAAAGATCTAGTTCCCCACCTCATCGCGACCGGAGGCCTCACATCCTCTGAAAACTCCAGACGTACGCGGAGATCAGTGCCTCCAAAGGAGAGGATGCCTGACTCCTCGTGAAACTTGATAGGAGTCCCAGGATTCCTGTGCACGTGGAAAGGGACCCTTGATCTCCCGCCTCAGCTGGAGAGGCGTCCCAATTGCCCTGCCAAGCCTCGAGGAGAATCCCGATTTGTCCGTCGTAACTAGGCAGGAGTCCTGCCGTCGCTGAACAAACACGTGGTTGGAAGGGCCATCCCCGTCGTAACTCGAGAATATACCCCAGGTTCCCGCCGCAACTCGAGAAAAACCGTGAGACTTCCCCCTCGCCGCGATATGAGGCCCGATTCCGCTGCACTGCGTGCAGAGCAATTCCGTGTTGCACATCACACATGAAAGGAGCCTTGATTTCGTTGATGGCACTCCAGAGAAACGCCAAGAACACTGTTTCAAGGTTAGAGGGATCCTGAGGTCACTGTAGCAACACGAAAGAGCTCCGTGGACCAACAATCAACTCGAGATGAGAGGTTAGTCCCTGGCTTCGACTCCAGAGGAATACCACCTTACCACAAGCACCTCAAGAGGAGGCTTCTCTCAGCTCTAGGTATGTGAGAGGGACCCTGAGTTTGCGGCCTCAAGTGGAATGGACACCGCGATGCCCTGACTCGAAATAAGGCCGGATATCCCTGCAGTGACTTGAATGCAGGCTCGTCTTGCATCTCCCAAGATGAAAGGATGTCTGAATCCCCTGTGGAGACCACAGAGAAAGACCTAGTTCCCCACCTCATCGCGACCGGAGGCCTCACATCCTTTGAAAACTCCAGAGGTACGCGGAGATCAGTGCCTCCAAAGGAGACGATGCCTGACTCCTCGTGAAACTTGATAGGAGTCCCAGGATTCCTGGGGCACGTGGAAACGGACCCTTGGTCTCCCGCCTCAGCTGGAGAGGCGTCCCAATTGCCCTGCCAAGCCTCGAGGAGAATCCCGAGTTGTCCCTCGCAACTAGGCAGGAGTCTGACGTCGCTGAACAAACACGTGGGTGGAAGGCCCATCCCCGTCGTAACTCGAGAATATACCCCATGTTCCCGCCGCAACTCGAGAAAAACCATGAGACTTCCCCCTCGCCGCGAGATGAGGCCCGATTCCCCTGCACTGCGTGCAGAGCAATTCCGTGTTGCACATCACGCATGAAAGGACCCTTGATTTCCTTGATGGCACTCCAGAGAAACCCCAAGAACACTGCTTTAAGGCTAGAGGGATCCTAAGGTCACTGTAGCAACACGAAAGAGCTCCATGGACCACAAATCAACTCGAGATGAGAGGTTAGTCCCTGGCTTCGACTCCAGAGGCATACCACCTTACCACAAGCACCTCAAGAGGAGGCTTCTCTCAACTCTAGGTATGTGAGAGGGACCCTGATTTTGCGGCCTCAAGTAGAATGGACATCGCGATGCCCTGACTCGAAATAAGGCCGAATATCCCTGCAGTGACTTGAATGCAGGATCGTCTTGCATCTCCCAAGACGAAAGGATGTCTGAATCACCTGTGGAGACCTCAGAGAAAGATCTAGTTCCCCACCTCATCGCGACCGGAGGCCTCACATCCTTTGAAAACTCCAGAGGTACGCGGAGATCAGTGCCTCCAAAGGAGACGATGCCTGACTACTCGTGAAACTTGATAGGCGTCCCAGGATTCCGGTGGCACATGGAAAGGGACCCTTGGTCTCCTGCCTCAGCTGGAGAGGCGTCCCAATTGCCCTGCCAAGCCTCGAGGAGAATCCCGAGTTGTCCCTCGCAAATAGGCATGAATCCTGACGTCGCTGAACAAACACGTGGGTGGAAGGGCCATCCCCGTCGTAACTCGAGAATATACCCCAGGTTCCCGCCGCAACTCGAGAAAAACCATGAGACTTCCCACTCGCCGCGAGATGAGGCCCGATTCCCTTGCACTGCGTGCAGAGCAATTCCGTGTTGCACATCACACATGAAAGGAGCCTTGATTTCGTTGATGGCACTCCAGAGAAACCCCAAGAACACTGTTTCAAGGCTAGAGGGATCCTGAGGTCACTGTAGCCACACGAAAGAGCTCCGTGGACCATGAATCAACTCGAGATGAGAGGTTAGTCCCTGGCTTCGACTCCAGAGGAATACCACCTTACCACAAGCACCTCAAGAGGAGGCTTCTCTCAGCTCTAGGTATGTGAGAGGGACCCTGAGTTTGCGGCCTCAAGTGGAATGGACACCACGATGCCCTGACTCGAAATAAGGCCGGATATCCCTGCAGTGACTTGAATGCAGGCGCGTCTTGCATCTCCCAAGACGAAAAGATGTCTGAATCCCCTGTGTAGATCACAGAGAAAGACCTAGTTCCCCACCTCATCGCGACCGGAGGCCTCATATCCTTTGACAACTCCAGAGGTATGCGGAGATCAGTGCCTCCAAAGGAGACGATGCCTGACTCCTCGTGAAACTTGATAGGAGTCCCAGGATTCCTGTGGCACGTGGAACGGGACCCTTGGTCTCCCGCCTCAGCTGGAGAGGCATCCCAATTGCCCTGCCAAGCCTCGAGGAGAATTCCAAGTTGTCCCTCGCAACTAGGCAGGAGTCCTGACGTCGCTGAACAAACACATGTGTGGAAGGGCCATCCCCGTCGTAACTCGAGAATATACCCCAGGTTCCCGCCGCAACTCGAGAAAAACCATTAGACTTCCCCCTCGCCGCGAGATGAGGCCTGATTCCCCTGCACTGCATGCAGAGCAATTCCGTGTTGCACATCACACATGAAAGGAGCCTTGATTTCCTTGATGGCACTCCAGAGAAACCCCAAGAACACTGTTTCATGGCTAGAGGGATCCTGAGGTCCCTGTAGAAACATGAAAGAGCTCCGTGGACCAAAAATCATCTCGAGATGAGAGGTTAGTCCCTGGCTTCGACTCCAGAGGAATACCACCTTACCACAAGCACCTCAAGAGGAGGCTTCTCTCAGGTCTAAGTATGTGAGAGGGACCCTGAGTTTGCGGCCTCAAGTGGAATGGACACCGCGATGCCCTGACTCGAAATAAGGCCGGATATCCCTGCAGTGACTTGAATGCAGGCTCGTCTTGCATCTCCCAAGATGAAACGATGTCTGAATCCCCTGTGGAGTCCACAGAGAAAGACCTAGTTCCCCACCTCATGGCGACCGGAGGCCTCACATCCTTTGAAAATTCCAGAGGTACGCGGAGATCAGTTCTGCCAAAGGAGACGATGCCTGACTCCTCGTGAAACTTGATAGGAGTCCCAGGATTCCTGTGGCACGTGGAAAGGGACCCTTGGTCTCCCGCCTCAGCTGGAGAGGCGTCGCAATTGCCCTGCCAAGCCTCGAGGAGAATCCCGAGTTGTCCCTCGCAACTAGGCAGGAGTCCTGACGTCGCTGAACAAACACGTGGGTGGAATGGCCATCCCCGTCGTAACTCGAGAATATACCCCAGGTTCCCGCCGCAACTCGAGAAAAACCATGAGACTTCCCCCTCGCCGCGAGATGAGGCTCGATTCACCTGCACTGCATGCAGAGCAATTCCGTGTTGCACATCACACATGAAAGGCGCCTTGATTTCCTTGGTGGCACTCCAGAGAAACCCCAAGAACACTGCTTTAAGGCTAGAGGGATCCTGAGGTCACTGTAGCAACACGAAAGAGCTCCGTGGACCAAAAATCAACTCGAGATGAGAGGTTAGTCCCTGGCTTCGACTCCAGAGGCATACCACCTTACCACAAGCACCTCAAGAGGAGGCTTCTCTCAACTCTAGGTATGTGAGAGGGACCCTGATTTTGCGGCCTCAAGTAGAATGGACATCGCGATGCCCTGACTCGAAATAAGGCCGAATATCCCAGCAGTGACTTGAATGCAGGATCGTCTTGCATCTCCCAAAACGAAAGGATGTCTGAATCACCTGTGGAGACCTCAGAGAAAGATCTAGTTCCCCACCTCATCGCGACCGGAGGCCTCACATCCTTTGAAAACTCCAGAGGTACGCGGAGATCAGTGCCTCCAAAGGAGACGATGCCTGACTCCTCGTGAAACTTGATAGGCGTCCAAGGATTCCGGTGGCACATGGAAAGGGACCCTTGGTCTCCTGCCTCAGCTGGAGAGGCGTCCCAATTGCCCTGCCAAGCCTCGAGGAGAATCCGAGTTGTCCCTCGCAAATAGGCATGAATCCTGACGTCGCTGAACAAACACGTGGGTGGAAGGGCCATCCCCGTCGTAACTCGAGAATATACCCCAGGTTCCCGCCGCAACTCGAGAAAAACCATGAGACTTCCCACTCGCCGCGAGATGAGGCCCGATTCCCCTGCACTGCGTGCAGAGCAATTCCGTCTTGCACATCACACATGAAAGGAGCCTTGATTTCGTTGATGGCACTCCAGAGAAACCCCAAGAACACTGTTTCAAGGCTAGAGGGATCCTGAGGTCACTGTAGCCACACGAAAGAGCTCCGTGGACCATGAATCAACTCGAGATGAGAGGTTAGTCCCTGGCTTCGACTCCAGAGGAATACCACCTTACCACAAGCACCTCAAGAGGAGGCTTCTCTCAGCTCTAGGTATGTGAGAGGGACCCTGAGTTTGCGGCCTCAAGTGGAATGGACACCACGATGCCCTGACTCGAAATAAGGCCGGATATCCCTGCAGTGACTTGAATGCAGGCGCGTCTTGCATCTCTCAAGACGAAAAGATGTCTGAATCCCCTGTGTAGATCACAGAGAAAGACCTAGTTCCCCACCTCATCGCGACCGGAGGCCTCATATCCTTTGACAACTCCAGAGGTACGCGGAGATCAGTGCCTCCAAAGGAGACGATGCCTGACTCCTCGTGAAACTTGATAGGCGCCCCAGGATTCCGGTGGCACATGGAAAGGGACCCTTGGTCTCCCGCCTCAGCTGGAGAGGCGTCCCAATTGCCCTGCCAAGCCTCGAGGAGAATCCCGAGTTGTCCCTCGCAAATAGGCATGAATCCTGACGTCGCTGAACAAACACGTGGGTGGAAGGGCCATCCCCGTCGTAACTCGAGAATATACCCCAGGTTCCCGCCGCAACTCGAGAAAAACCATGAGACTTCCCCCTCGCCGCGAGATGAGGCCCGATTCCCCTGCACTGCGTGCAGAGCAATTCCGTCTTGCACATCACACATGAAAGGAGCCTTGATTTCCTTGATGGCACTCCAGAGAAACACCAAGAACAGTGTTTCATGGCTACAGGGATCCTGAGGTCCCGGTAGAAACATGAAAGAGCTGCGTGGACCAAAAATCATCTCGAGATGAGAGGTTAGTCCCTGGCTTCGACTCCAGAGGAATACCACCTTACCACAAGCACCTCAAGAGGAGGCTTCTCTCAGGTCTAGGTATGTGAGAGGGACCCTGAGTTTGCGGCCTCAAGTGGAATGGACACCGCGATGCCCTGACTCGAAATAAGGCCGGATATCCCTGCAGTGACTTGAATGCAGGCTCGTCTTGCATCTCCCAAGATGAAACGATGTCTGAATCCCCTGTGGAGACCACAGAGAAAGACCTAGTTCCCCACCTCATGGCGACCGGAGGCCTCACATCCTTTGAAAACTCCAGAGGTACGCGGAGATCAGTTCTGCCAAAGGAGACGATGCCTGACTCCTCGTGAAACTTGATAGGAGTCCCAGGATTCCTGTGGCACGTGGAAAGGGACCCTTGGTCTCCCGCCTCAGCTGGAGAGGCGTCCCAATTGCCCTGCCAAGCCTCGAGGAGAATCCCGAGTTGTCCCTCGCAAATAGGCATGAATCCTGACGTCGCTGAACAAACACGTGGGTGGAAGGGCCATCCCCGTCGTAACTCGAGAATATACCCCAGGTTCCCGCCGCAACTCGAGAAAAACCATGAGACTTCCCACTCGCCGCGAGATGAGGCCCGATTCCCTTGCACTGCGTGCAGAGCAATTCCGTGTTGCACATCACACATGAAAGGAGCCTTGATTTCGTTGATGGCACTCCAGAGAAACCCCAAGAACACTGTTTCAAGGCTAGAGGGATCCTGAGGTCACTGTAGCCACACGAAAGAGCTCCGTGGACCATGAATCAACTCGAGATGAGAGGTTAGTCCCTGGCTTCGACTCCAGAGGAATACCACCTTACCACAAGCACCTCAAGAGGAGGCTTCTCTCAGCTCTAGGTATGTGAGAGGGACCCTGAGTTTGCGGCCTCAAGTGGAATGGACACCACGATGCCCTGACTCGAAATAAGGCCGGATATCCCTGCAGTGACTTGAATGCAGGCGCGTCTTGCATCTCCCAAGACGAAAAGATGTCTGAATCCCCTGTGTAGATCACAGAGAAAGACCTAGTTCCCCACCTCATCGCGACCGGAGGCCTCATATCCTTTGACAACTCCAGAGGTATGCGGAGATCAGTGCCTCCAAAGGAGACGATGCCTGACTCCTCGTGAAACTTGATAGGAGTCCCAGGATTCCTGTGGCACGTGGAACGGGACCCTTGGTCTCCCGCCTCAGCTGGAGAGGCATCCCAATTGCCCTGCCAAGCCTCGAGGAGAATTCCAAGTTGTCCCTCGCAACTAGGCAGGAGTCCTGACGTCGCTGAACAAACACATGTGTGGAAGGGCCATCCCCGTCGTAACTCGAGAATATACCCCAGGTTCCCGCCGCAACTCGAGAAAAACCATTAGACTTCCCCCTCGCCGCGAGATGAGGCCTGATTCCCCTGCACTGCATGCAGAGCAATTCCGTGTTGCACATCACACATGAAAGGAGCCTTGATTTCCTTGATGGCACTCCAGAGAAACCCCAAGAACACTGTTTCATGGCTAGAGGGATCCTGAGGTCCCTGTAGAAACATGAAAGAGCTCCGTGGACCAAAAATCATCTCGAGATGAGAGGTTAGTCCCTGGCTTCGACTCCAGAGGAATACCACCTTACCACAAGCACCTCAAGAGGAGGCTTCTCTCAGGTCTAAGTATGTGAGAGGGACCCTGAGTTTGCGGCCTCAAGTGGAATGGACACCGCGATGCCCTGACTCGAAATAAGGCCGGATATCCCTGCAGTGACTTGAATGCAGGCTCGTCTTGCATCTCCCAAGATGAAACGATGTCTGAATCCCCTGTGGAGTCCACAGAGAAAGACCTAGTTCCCCACCTCATGGCGACCGGAGGCCTCACATCCTTTGAAAATTCCAGAGGTACGCGGAGATCAGTTCTGCCAAAGGAGACGATGCCTGACTCCTCGTGAAACTTGATAGGAGTCCCAGGATTCCTGTGGCACGTGGAAAGGGACCCTTGGTCTCCCGCCTCAGCTGGAGAGGCGTCGCAATTGCCCTGCCAAGCCTCGAGGAGAATCCCGAGTTGTCCCTCGCAACTAGGCAGGAGTCCTGACGTCGCTGAACAAACACGTGGGTGGAATGGCCATCCCCGTCGTAACTCGAGAATATACCCCAGGTTCCCGCCGCAACTCGAGAAAAACCATGAGACTTCCCCCTCGCCGCGAGATGAGGCTCGATTCACCTGCACTGCATGCAGAGCAATTCCGTGTTGCACATCACACATGAAAGGCGCCTTGATTTCCTTGGTGGCACTCCAGAGAAACCCCAAGAACACTGCTTTAAGGCTAGAGGGATCCTGAGGTCACTGTAGCAACACGAAAGAGCTCCGTGGACCAAAAATCAACTCGAGATGAGAGGTTAGTCCCTGGCTTCGACTCCAGAGGCATACCACCTTACCACAAGCACCTCAAGAGGAGGCTTCTCTCAACTCTAGGTATGTGAGAGGGACCCTGATTTTGCGGCCTCAAGTAGAATGGACATCGCGATGCCCTGACTCGAAATAAGGCCGAATATCCCAGCAGTGACTTGAATGCAGGATCGTCTTGCATCTCCCAAAACGAAAGGATGTCTGAATCACCTGTGGAGACCTCAGAGAAAGATCTAGTTCCCCACCTCATCGCGACCGGAGGCCTCACATCCTTTGAAAACTCCAGAGGTACGCGGAGATCAGTGCCTCCAAAGGAGACGATGCCTGACTCCTCGTGAAACTTGATAGGCGTCCAAGGATTCCGGTGGCACATGGAAAGGGACCCTTGGTCTCCTGCCTCAGCTGGAGAGGCGTCCCAATTGCCCTGCCAAGCCTCGAGGAGAATCCGAGTTGTCCCTCGCAAATAGGCATGAATCCTGACGTCGCTGAACAAACACGTGGGTGGAAGGGCCATCCCCGTCGTAACTCGAGAATATACCCCAGGTTCCCGCCGCAACTCGAGAAAAACCATGAGACTTCCCACTCGCCGCGAGATGAGGCCCGATTCCCCTGCACTGCGTGCAGAGCAATTCCGTCTTGCACATCACACATGAAAGGAGCCTTGATTTCGTTGATGGCACTCCAGAGAAACCCCAAGAACACTGTTTCAAGGCTAGAGGGATCCTGAGGTCACTGTAGCCACACGAAAGAGCTCCGTGGACCATGAATCAACTCGAGATGAGAGGTTAGTCCCTGGCTTCGACTCCAGAGGAATACCACCTTACCACAAGCACCTCAAGAGGAGGCTTCTCTCAGCTCTAGGTATGTGAGAGGGACCCTGAGTTTGCGGCCTCAAGTGGAATGGACACCACGATGCCCTGACTCGAAATAAGGCCGGATATCCCTGCAGTGACTTGAATGCAGGCGCGTCTTGCATCTCTCAAGACGAAAAGATGTCTGAATCCCCTGTGTAGATCACAGAGAAAGACCTAGTTCCCCACCTCATCGCGACCGGAGGCCTCATATCCTTTGACAACTCCAGAGGTACGCGGAGATCAGTGCCTCCAAAGGAGACGATGCCTGACTCCTCGTGAAACTTGATAGGCGCCCCAGGATTCCGGTGGCACATGGAAAGGGACCCTTGGTCTCCCGCCTCAGCTGGAGAGGCGTCCCAATTGCCCTGCCAAGCCTCGAGGAGAATCCCGAGTTGTCCCTCGCAAATAGGCATGAATCCTGACGTCGCTGAACAAACACGTGGGTGGAAGGGCCATCCCCGTCGTAACTCGAGAATATACCCCAGGTTCCCGCCGCAACTCGAGAAAAACCATGAGACTTCCCCCTCGCCGCGAGATGAGGCCCGATTCCCCTGCACTGCGTGCAGAGCAATTCCGTCTTGCACATCACACATGAAAGGAGCCTTGATTTCCTTGATGGCACTCCAGAGAAACACCAAGAACAGTGTTTCATGGCTACAGGGATCCTGAGGTCCCGGTAGAAACATGAAAGAGCTGCGTGGACCAAAAATCATCTCGAGATGAGAGGTTAGTCCCTGGCTTCGACTCCAGAGGAATACCACCTTACCACAAGCACCTCAAGAGGAGGCTTCTCTCAGGTCTAGGTATGTGAGAGGGACCCTGAGTTTGCGGCCTCAAGTGGAATGGACACCGCGATGCCCTGACTCGAAATAAGGCCGGATATCCCTGCAGTGACTTGAATGCAGGCTCGTCTTGCATCTCCCAAGATGAAACGATGTCTGAATCCCCTGTGGAGACCACAGAGAAAGACCTAGTTCCCCACCTCATGGCGACCGGAGGCCTCACATCCTTTGAAAACTCCAGAGGTACGCGGAGATCAGTTCTGCCAAAGGAGACGATGCCTGACTCCTCGTGAAACTTGATAGGAGTCCCAGGATTCCTGTGGCACGTGGAAAGGGACCCTTGGTCTCCCGCCTCAGCTGGAGAGGCGTCCCAATTGCCCTGCCAAGCCTCGAGGAGAATCCCGAGTTGTCCCTCGCAACTAGGCAGGAGTCCGGACGTCGCTGAACAAACACGTGTGTGGAAGGGCCATCCACGTCGTAACTCGAGAATATACCCCAGGTTCCCGCCGCAACTCGAGAAAAACCATGAGACTTCCCCCTCGCCGCGAGATGAGGCTCGATTCTCTTGCACTGCATGCAGAGCAATTCCGTGTTGCACATCACACATGAAATAAGCCTTTATTTCCTTGATGGCACTCCAGAGAAACCCCAAGAACACTGCTTTAAGGCTAGAGGGATCCTGAAGTCACTGTAGCAACACGAAAGAGCTCCGTGGACCACAAATCAACTCGAGATGAGAGGTTAGTCCCTGGCTTCGACTCCAGAGGCATATCACCGTACCACAAGCACCTCAAGAGGAGGCTTTTCTCAACTCTAGGTATGTGAGAGGGACCCTGACTTTGCGGCCTCAAGTAGAATGGACATCGCGATGCCCTGACTCGAAATAAGGCCGAATATCCCTGCAGTGACTTGAATGCAGGATGGTCTTGCATCTCCCAAGACGAAAGGATGTCTGAATCACCTGTGGAGACCACAGAGAAAGACCTAGTTCCCCACCTCATCGCGACCGGAGGCCTCACATCCTCTGAAAACTCCAGAGGTACGCGGAGATCAGTGCCTCCAAAGGAGAGGATGCCTGACTCCTCGTGAAACTTGATAGGAGTCCCAGGATTCCTGTGCACGTGGAAAGGGACGCTTGATCTCCCGCCTCAGCTGGAGAGGCGTCCCAATTGCCCTGCCAAGCCTCGAGGAGAATCCCGAGTTGTCCGTCGCAACTAGGCAGGAGTCCTGACGTCGCTGAACAAACACGTGGTTGGAAGGGTCATCCCCGTCGTAACTCGAGAATATACCCCAGGTTCCAGCCGCAACTCGAGAAAAACCATGAGACTTCCCCCTCCCCGCGAGATGAGGCCTGATTCCCCTGCACTGCGTGCAGAGCAATTCCGTGTTGCACATCACACATGAAAGGAGCCTTGATTTCCTTGATGGCACTCCAGAGAAACCCCAAGAACACTGTTTCATGGCTAGCGGGATCCTGAGGTCCCTGTAGAAACATGAAAGAGCTGCGTGGACCAAAAATCATCTCGAGATGAGAGGTTAGTCCCTGGCTTCGACTCCAGAGGAATACCACCTTACCACAAGCACCTCAAGAGGAGGCTTCTCTCAGGTCTAGGTATGTGAGAGGGACCCTGAGTTTGCGGCCTCAAGTGTAATGGAGACCGCGATGCCCTGACTCGAAATAAGGCCGGATATCCCTGCAGTGACTTGAATGCAGGCTCGTCTTGCATCTCCCAAGATGAAACGATGTCTGAATCCCCTGTGGAGACCACAGAGAAAGACCTAGTTCCCCACCTCATGGCGACCTGAGGCCTCACATCCTTTGAAAACTCCAGAGGTACGCGGAGATCAGTTCTGCCAAAGGAGACGATGCCTGACTCCTCGTGAAACTTGATAGGAGTCCCAGGATTCCTGTGGCACGTGGAAAGGGACCCTTGGTCTCCCGCCTCAGCTGGAGAGGCGTCCCAATTGCCCTGCCATGCCTCGAGGAGAATCCCGAGTTGTCCCTCGCAACTAGGCAGGAGTCCGGACGTCGCTGAACAAACACGTGGGTGGAAGGGCCATCCACGTCGTAACTCGAGAATATACCCCAGGTTCCCGCCGCAACTCGAGAAAAACCATGAGACTTCCCCCTCGCCGCGAGATGAGTTTCGATTCTCCTGCACTGCATGCAGAGCAATTCCGTGTTGCACATCACACATGAAATAAGCCTTGATTTCCCTGGTGGCACTCCAGAGAAACCCCAAGAACACTGCTTTAAGGCTAGAGGGATCCTAAGGTCACTGTAGCAACATGAAAGAGCTCCGTGGACCACAAATCAACTGGAGATGAGAGGTTAGTCCCTGGCTTCGACTCCAGAGGCATACCACCTTACCACAAGCACCTCAAGAGGAGGCTTCTCTCAGCTCTAGGTATGTGAGAGGGACCCTGATTTTGCGGCCTCAAGTAGAATGGACATCGCGATGCCCTGACTCGAAATAAGGCCGAATATCCCTGCAGTGACTTGAATGCAGGATCGTCTTGCAACTCCCAAGATGAGAGGATGTCTGAATCTCCTGTGGAGACCACAGAGAAAGACCTAGTTCCCCACCTCATCGCGACCGGAGGCCTCACATTTTTGAAAACTCCAGAGGTACGCGGAGATCAGTGCCTCCAAAGGAGACGATGCCTGACTCCTCGTGAAACTTGATAGGAGTCCCAGGATTCCTGTGCACGTGGAAAGGGACCCTTGATCTCCCGCCTCAGCTGGAGAGGCGTCCCAATTGCCCTGCCAAGCCTCGAGGAGAATCCCGAGTTGTCCGTCGCAACTAGGCAGGAGTCCTGACGTCGCTGAACAAACACGTGGTTGGAAGGGCCATCCCCGTCGTAACTCGAGAATATACCCCAGGTTCCCGCCGCAACTCGAGAAAAACCGTGAGACTTCCCTCTCGCCGCGATGTGAGGCCCGATTCCCCTGCACTGCGTGCAGAGCAATTCCGTGTTGCACATCACACATGAAAGGAGCCTTGATTTCGTTGATGGCACTCCAGAGAAACGCCAAGAACACTGTTTCAAGGTTAGAGGGATCCTGAGGTCACTGTAGCAACACGAAAGACCTCCGTGGACCAACAATCAACTCGAGATGAGAGGTTAGTCCCTGGCTTCGACTCCAGAGGAATACCACCTTACCACAAGCACCTCAAGAGGAGGCTTCTCTCAGCTCTAGGTATGTGAGAGGGACCCTGAGTTTGCGGCCTCAAGTGGAATGGACACCGCGATGCCCTGACTCGAAATAAGGCCGGATATCCCTGCAGTGACTTGAATGCAGGCTCGTCTTGCATTTCCCAAGACGAAAGGATGTCTGAATCACCTGTGGAGACCTCAGAGAAAGATCTAGTTCCCCACCTCATCGCGACCGGAGGCCTCACATCCTTTGAAAATTCCAGAGGTACGCGGAGATCAGTGCCTCCAAAGGAGACGATGCCTGACTCCTCGTGAAACTTGATAGGCGTCCCAGGATTCCGGTGGCACATGGAAAGGGACCCTTGGTCTCCCGCCTCAGGTGGAGAGGCGTCCCAATTGCCCTGCCAAGCCTCGAGGAGAATCCCGAGTTGTCCCTCGCAAATAGGCATGAATCCTGACGTCGCTGAACAAACACGTGGGTGGAAGGGCCATCCCCGTCGTAACTCGAGAATATACCCCAGGTTCCCGCCGCAACTCGAGAAAAACCATGAGACTTCCCCCTCGCCGCGAGATGAGGCCCGATTCCCCTGCACTGCGTGCAGAGCAATTCCGTCTTGCACATCACACATGAAAGGAGCCTTGATTTCGTTGATGGCACTCCAGAGAAACCCCAAGAACACTGTTTCAAGGCTAGAGGGATCCTGAGGTCACTGTAGCCACACGAAAGAGCTCCGTGGACCATGAATCAACTCGAGATGAGAGGTTAGTCCCTGGCTTCGACTCCAGAGGAATACCACCTTACCACAAGCACCTCAAGAGGAGGCTTCTCTCAGCTCTAGGTATGTGAGAGGGACCCTGAGTTTGCGGCCTCAAGTGGAATGGACACCACGATGCCCTGACTCGAAATAAGGCCGGATATCCCTGCAGTGACTTGAATGCAGGCGCGTCTTGCATCTCCCAAGACGAAAGGATGTCTGAATCCCCTGTGTAGATCACAGAGAAAGACCTAGTTCCCCACCTCACCGCGACCGGAGGCCTCATATCCTTTGACAACTCCAGAGGTACGCGGAGATCAGTGCCTCCAAAGGAGACGATGCCTGACTCCTCGTGAAACTTGATAGGAGTCCCAGGATTCCTGTGGCACGTGGAAAGGGACCCTTGGTCTCCCGCCTCAGCTGGAGAGGCATCCCAATTGCCCTGCCAAGCCTCGAGGAGAATTCCTAGTTGTCCCTCGCAACTAGGCAGGAGTCCTGTCGTCGCTGAACAAACACATGTGTGTAAGGGCCATCCCCGTCGTAACTCGAGAATATACCCCAGGTTCCCGCCGCAACTCGAGAAAAACCATGAGACTTCCCCCTCGCCGCGAGATGAGGCCTGATTCCCCTGCACTGCGTGCAGAGCAATTCCGTGTTGCACATCACACATGAAAGGAGCCTTGATTTCCTTGATGGCACTCCAGAGAAACCCCAAGAACACTGTTTCATGGCTAGAGGGATCCTGAGGTCCCTGTAGAAACATGAAAGAGCTCCGTGGACCAAAAATCATCTCGAGATGAGAGGTTAGTCCCTGGCTTCGACTCCAGAGGAATACCACCTTACCACAAGCACCTCAAGAGGAGGCTTCTCTCAGCTCTAGGTATGTGAGAGGGACCCTGAGTTTGCGGCCTCAAGTGGAATGGAGACCGCGATGCCCTGACTCGAAATAAGGCCGGATATCCCTGCAGTGACTTGAATGCAGGCTCGTCTTGCATCTCCCAAGATGAAACGATGTCTGAATCCCCTGTGGAGACCACAGAGAAAGACCTAGTTCCCCACCTCATGGCGACCGGAGGCCTCACATCCTTTGAAAACTCCAGAGGTACGCGGAGATCAGTGCCTCCAAAGGAGACGATGCCTGACTCCTCGTGAAACTTGATAGGAGTCCCAGGATTCCTGTGGCACGTGGAAAGGGACACTTGATCTCCCGCCTCAGCTGGAGAGGCGTCCCAATTGCCCTGCCAAGCCTCGAGGAGAATCCCGAGTTGTCCCTCGCAACTAGGCAGGAGTCCTGACGTCGCTGAACAAACACGTGGGTGGAAGGGCCATCCCCGTCGTAACTCGAGAATATACCCCAGGTTCCCGCCGCAACTCGAGAAAAACCATGAGACTTCCCCCTCGCCGCGAGATGAGGCCCGATTCCCCTGCACTGCGTGCAGAGCAATACCGTGTTGCACATCACACATGAAAGGAGCCTTGATTTCCTTGATGGCACTCCAGAGAAACCCCAAGAACACTGTTTCAAGGCTGGAGGGATCCTGAGGGCCCTGTAGCAGCACGAAAGAGCTCCGTGGACCATGAATCACCTCGAGATGAGAGGTTAGTCCCTGGCTTCGACTCGAGAGGAATACCACCTTACCACAAGCACCTCAAGAGGAGGCTTCCCTCAGCTCTAGGTATGTGAGAGGGACCCTGAGTTTGCGGCCTCAAGTGGAATGGACACCGCAATGCCCTGACTCGAAATAAGGCCGGATATCCCTGCAGTGACTTGAATGCAGGCTCGTCTTGCATCTGCCAAGATAAACGGATGTCTGAATCCCCTGTGGAGACCGCAGAGAAAGACCTAGTTACCCACATCATGGCGACCGGAGGCCTCACATCCTTTGAAAACTCCAGAGGTACGCGGAGATCAGTGCCTCCAAAGGAGACGATGCCTGACTCCTCGTGAAACTTGATAGGAGTCCCAGGATTCTTGTGGCACATGGAAAGGGACTCTTGGTCTCCCGTCTCAGCTGGAGAGGCGACCCAATTGCCATGCCAAGCCTCGAGGAGAATCCCGAGTTGTCCCTCGCAACTAGGCAGGAGTCTGACTTCGCTGAACAAACACGAGGGTGGAAGGGCCATCCCCGGCGTAACTCGAGATTATACCCCAGGTTCCAATCGCAACTCGAGAAAAACCATGAGACTTCAACCTCGCCGCAAAATGAGGCCCGATACCCTGCACTGCGTGCAGAGCAATTCGGTGTTGCACATCACACATGAAAGGAGCCTTGATTTCCTTGATGGCACTCCAGAGAATCCCCAAGAACACTGTTTCAAGGCTAAAGGGATCCTGAGGTCACTGTAGCAACACGAAAGATCTCCGTGGACCAAAAATCAACTCGAGATGAGAGGTTAGTCCCTGGCTTCGACTCCAGAGGAATACCACCTTACCACAAGCACCTCAAGAGGAGGCTTCTCGCAGCTCTAGGTATGTGAGAGGGACCCTGAGTTTGCGGCCTCAAGTGGAATGGACACCGCAATGCCCTGACTCGAAATAAGGCCGGATATCCCTGCAGTGACTTGAATGCAGGCTCGTCTTGCATCTCCCAAGACGAAAGGATGTCTGAATCCCCTGTGGAGACCACAGAGAAAGACCTAGTTCCCCACCTCATCGCGACTGGAGGCCTCACATCCTTTGAAATCTCCAGAGGTACGCGGAGATCAGTGCCTCCAAAGGAGACGATGCCTGACTCCTCGTGAAACTTGATAGGATGCCCAGGATTCCTGTGGCACGTGGAAAGGGACCCTTGGTCTCCCGCCTCAGCTGGAGAGGCGTCCCAATTGCCCTGCCAAGCCTCGAGGAGAATCCCGAGTTGTCCCTCGCAACTAGGCAGGAGTCCTGCCGTCGCTGAACTAACACGTGTGTGGAAGGGCCATCCCCGTCGTAACTCGAGAATATACCCCAGGTTCCCGCCGCAACTCGAGAAAAACCATGAGACTTCCCCCTCGCCGCGAGATGAGGCCTGATTCCCCTGCACTGCGTGCAGAGCAATTGCGTGTTGCACATCACACATGAAAGGAGCCTTGATTTCCTTGATGGCACTCCAGAGAAACCCCAAGAACACTGTTTCAAGGCTGGAGGGATCCTGAGGTCCCTGTAGAAGCACGAAAGAGCCCCGTGGACCATGAAACAACTCGAGATGAGAGGTTAGTCCCTGGCTTCGACTCGAGAGGAATACCACCTTACCACAAGCACCTCAAGAGGAGGCTTCTCTCAGCTCTAGGTATGTGAGAGGGACCCTGAGTTTGCGGCCTCAAGTGGAATGGACACCGCGATGCCCTGACTCGAAATAAGGCCGGATATCCCTGCAGTGACGTGAATGCAGGCTCGTCTTGCATCTCCCAAGACGAAAGGATGTCTGAATCCCCTGTGGAGACCACAGAGAAAGACCTAGTTCCCCACCTCATCACGACCGGAGGCCTCACATCCTTTGAAAACTCCAGAGGTACGCGGAGATCAGTGCCTCCAAAGGAGACGATGCCTGACTCCTCGTGAAACTTGATAGGAGTCCCAGGATTCCTGTGGCACGTGGAAAGGGACCCTTGGTCTCCCACCTCAGCTGGAGAGGCGTCCCAATTGCCCTGTCAAGCCTCGAGGAGAATCCCGAGTTGTCCCTCGCAACTAGGCAGGAGTCCTGCCGTCACTGAACAAACACGTGGGTGGAAGGGCCATCCCCGTCGTAACTCGAGAATATACCCCAGGTTCCCGCCGCAACTCGAGAAAAACCATGAGACTTCCCCCTCGCCGCGAGATGAGGCCCGATTCCCCTGCACTGCATGCAGAGCAATTCCGTGTTGCACATCACACATGAAAGGAGCCTTGATTTCCTTGATGGCACTCCAGAGAAACCCCAAGAACACTGATTCAAGGCTAGAGGGATCCTGAGGTCACTGTAGCAACACGAAAGAGTTCCGTGAACCAAAAATCAACTCGAGATGAGAGGTTAGTCCCTGGCTTCGACTCCAGAGGAATACCACCTTACCACAAGCACCTCAAGAGGAGGCTTCTCTCAGCTCTAGCTATGTGAGAGGGACCCTGAGGTTGCGGCCTCAAGTGGAATGGACACCGCGATGCCCTGACGCGAAATAAGGCCGGATATCCCTGCAGTGACTTGAATGCAGGCTCGTCTTGCATCTCCCAAGACGAAAGGATGTCTGAATCCCCTGTGGAGACCACAGAGAATGACCTAGTTCCCACCTCATCGCGACCGGAGGCCTCACATCCTTTGAAAACTCCAGAGGTACGCGGAGATCAGTTCCTCCAAAGGAGACGATGCCTGACTCCTCGTGAAACTTGATAGGAGTCACAGGATTCCTGTGGCACGTGGATAGGGACCCTTGGTCTCCCGCCTCAGCTGGAGAGGGGTCCCAATTGCCCTGCCAAGCCTCGAGGAGAATCCCAAGTTGTCCCTCGCAACTAGGCAGGAGTCCTGACGTCGCTGAAGAAACACGTGGGTGGAAGGGCAATCCCCGTCGTAAATCGAGAATATTCCCCAGGTTCCCGCCGCAACTCGAGAAAAACCATGAGACTTCCCCCTCACCGCGAGATGAGGCCCGATTCCCCTGCACTGCGTGCAGAGCAATTCCGTGTTGCACATCACACATGAAAGGAGCCTTGAATTCCTTGATGGCACTCCACAGAAACCCCAAGAACACTGTTTCAAGGCTAGAGGGATCCTGAGGTCACTGTAGCAACACGAAAGAGCTCCGCGGACCAAAAATCAACTCGAGATGAAAGGTTAGTCCCTGGCTTCGACTCCAGGGGAATACCACCTTACCACAAGCACCTCAAGAGGAGGCTTCTCACAGCTCTAGGTATGTGAGAGGGACCCTGAGTTTGCGGCCTCAAGTGGAATGGAGACCGTGATGCCCTGACTCGAAATAAGGCCGGATATCCCTGCAGTGACTTGAATGCAGGCTCGTCTTGCATCTCCCAAGACGAAAATATGTCTGAATCCCCTGTGGAGACCACAGAGAAAGACCTAGTTCCCCACCTCATCGCGACTGGAGGCCTCACATCCTTTGAAAACTCCAGAGGTACGCGGAGATCAGTGCCTCCAAAGGAGACGATGCCTGATTCCTCGTGAAACTTGATAGGAGTCCCAGGATCCCTGTGGCACGTGGAAAGGGATCCTTGGTCTCCCGCCTCAGCGGGAGAGTCGTCCCAATTGCCCTGCCAAGCCTCGAGGAGAATCCCGAGTTGTCCCTCGCAACTAGGCCGGAGTCCTGCCGTCGCTGAACTAACCCGTGGGTGGAAGGGCCATGCCCGACGTAACTCGAGAATATACCCCAGGTTATCGCCGCAACTCGAGAAAAACCATGAGACTTCCCCCTCGCCGCGAGATGAGGCCCGATTCCGCTGCACTGCGTGCAGAGCAATTCCGTGTTGCACATCACACATGAAAGGAGCCTTGATTTCCTTGATGGCACTCCAGAGAAACCCCAAGAACACTGTTTCAAGGGTAGAGGGATCCTGAGGTCACTGTAGCAACACGAAAGAGCTCCGTGGACCAAAAGTCAACTCGAGATGAGAGGTTAGTCCCTGGCTTCGACTCCAGGGGAATACAACCTTACCACAAGCACTTCAAGAGGAGGCTTCTCTCAGCTCTAGGTATGTGAGAGGGACCCTGAGTTTGCGGCCTCAAGTGGAATGGACACTGCGATGCCCTGACGCAAAATAAGGCCGGATATCCCTGCAGTGACTTGAATGCAGGCTCGTCTTGCATCTCCCAAGATGAAAGGATGTCTGAATCCCCTGTGGAGACCACAGAGAAAGACCTAGTTCCCCACCTCATCGCGACTGGAGGCCTCACATCCTTTGAAAACTCCAGAGGTCCGCGGAGATCAGTGCCTCCAAAGGAGACGATGCCTTACTCCTCGTGAAACATGATAGGAGTCCCCGGATTCCTGTGGCACGTGGAAAGGGACCCTTGGTCTCCCGCCTCAGCTGGAGAGGCGTCCCAATTGCCCTGCCAAGCCTCGAGGAGAATCCCGAGCTGTCCCTCGCAACTAGGCAGGAGTCTGACGTCGCTGAACAAACACGTGGGTGGAAGGGCCTTCTCCGTCGTAACTCGAGAATATACTCCAGGTTACCATCGCAACTCGAGAAAAACCATTAGACTTCCCCCTCGCCGCAAAATGAGGTCCGATACCCTGCACTGCGTGCAGAGCAATTCCGTGTTGCACATCACACATGAAAGGAGCCTTGATTTCCTTGATGGCACTCCAGAGAAACCCCAAGAACACTGTTTCAAGGTTGAGGGATCCTGAGGTCACTGTAGCAACACGAAAGAGCTCCGTGGACCAAAAATCAACTCGAGATGAGAGGTTAGTCCCTGGCTTCGACTCCAGAGGAATACCACCTTACCACAAGCACCTCAAGAGGAGGCTTCTCTCAGCTCTAGCTATGTGAGAGGGACCCTGAGGTTGCGGCCTCAAGTGGAATGGACACTGCGATGCCCTGACGCGAAATAAGGCCGGATATCCCTGCAGTGACTTGAATGCAGGCTCGTCTTGCATCTCCCAAGACGAAAGGATGTCTGAATCCCCTGTGGAGACCACAGAGAATGACCTAGTTCCCACCTCATCGCGACCGGAGGCCTCACATCCTTTGAAAACTCCAGAGGTACGCGGAGATCAGTGCCTCCAAAGGAGACGATGCCTGACTCCTCGTGAAACTTGATAGGAGTCACAGGATTCCTGTGGCACGTGGATAGGGACCCTTGGTCTCCCACCTCAGCTGGAGAGGCATCCCAATTGCCCTGCCAAGCCTCGAGGAGAATCCCGAGTTGTCCCTCGCAACTAGGCAGGAGTCCTGACGTCGCTGAACAAACACGTGGGTGGAAGGGCCATCCCCGTCGTAACTCGAGAATATACCCCAGGTTCCCGCCGCAACTCGAGAAAAACCATGAGACTTCCCCCTCGCCGCGAGATGAGGCCCGATTCCCCTGCAATGCGTGCAGAACAATTCCGTGTTGCACATCACACATGAAAGGAGCCTTGATTTCCTTGATGGCACTCCAGAGAAACCCGAAGAACACTGATTCAAGGCTAGAGGGATCCTGAGGTCACTGTAGCAACACGAAAGAGCTCCGTGGACCAAAAATCAACTCGAGATGAGAGGTTAGTCCCTGGCTTCGACTCCAGAGGAATACCACCTTACCACAAGCACCTCAAGAGGAGGCTTCTCTCAGCTCTAGCTATGTGAGAGGGACCCTGAGTTTGCGGCCTCAAGTGGAATGGACACCGCGATGCCCTGACGCGAAATAAGGCCGGATATCCCTGCAGTGACTTGAATGCAGGCTCGTCTTGCATCTCCCAAGACGAAAGGATGTCTGAATCCCCTGTGGAGACCACAGAGAATGACCTAGTTCCCACCTCATCGCGACCGGAGGCCTCACATCCTTTGAAAACTCCAGAGGTACGCGGAGATCAGTGCCTCCAAAGGAGACGATGCCTGACTCCTCGTGAAACTTGATAGGAGTCCCAGGATTCCTGTGGCACGTGGAAAGGGACACTTGGTCTCCCGCCTCAGCTGGAGAGGCGTCCCAATTGCCCTGCCAAGCCTCGAGGAGAATCCCGAGTTGTCCCTCGCAACTAGGCAGGAGTCCTGCCGTCGCTGAACTAACACGTGTGTGGAAGGGCCATCCCCGTCGTAACTCGAGAATATACCCCAGGTTCCCGCCGCAACTCGAGAAAAACCCATGAGACTTCCCCCTCGCCGCGAGATGAGGCCCGATTCCCCTGCACTGCGTGCAGAGCAATTCTGTGTTGCACATCACACATGAAAGGAGCCTTGATTTCCTTGAAGGCACTCCAGAGAAACCCCAAGAACACTGTTTCAAGGTTGAGGGATCCTGAGGTCACTGTAGCAACATGAAAGAGCTCCGTGGACCAAAAATCAACTCGAGATGAGAGCTTAGTCCCTGGCTTCGACTCCAGAGGAATACCACCTTACCACAAGCACCTCAAGAGGAGGCTTCTCTCAGCTCTATGTATGTGAGAGGGACCCTGAGTTTGCGGCTTCAAGTGGAATGGAGACCGCGATGCCCTGACTCGAAATAAGGCCGGATATCCCTGCAGTGACTTGAATGCAGGCTCGTCTTGCATGTCTCAAGACGAAAGGATGTCTGAATCCCCTGTGGAGACCACAGAGAAAGACCTAGTTCCCCACCTCATCGCGACCCGAGGCCTCACATCCTTTGAAAACTCAAGAGGTACGCGGAGATCACTGCCTCCAAAGGAGACGATGCCTGACTCCTCGTGAAACTTGATAGGAGTCCCAGGATTCCTGTGGCACGTGGAAAGGGACCCTTGGTCTCCCGCCTCAGCTGGAGAGGCGGCCCAATTGCCCTGCCAAGCCTCGAGGAGAATCCCGAGTTGTCCCTCGCAACTAGGCAGGAGTCCTGACGTCGCTGAACAAACACGTGGGTGGAAGGGCCATCCACGTCGTAACTCGACAATATACTCCAGGTTCCCGCCGCAACTCGAGAAAAACCATGAGACTTCCCCCTCGCCGCGAGATGAGGCCCGATTCCCCTGCACTGGGTGCAGAGCAATTCCGTGTTGCACATCACACATGAAAGGAGCCTTGATTTCCTTGATGGCACTCCAGAGAAACCCCAAGAACACTGTTTCAAGGTTGAGGGATCCTGAGGTCACTGTAGCAACACGAAAGAGCTCCGTGGACCAAAAATCAACTCGAGATGAGAGGTTAGTCCCTGGCTTCGACTCCAGAGGAATACCACCTTACCACAAGCACCTCAAGAGGAGGCTTCTCTCAGCTCTATGTATGTGAGAGGGACCCTGAGTTTGCGGCCTCAAGTGGAATGGAGACCGCGATGCCCTGACTCGAAATAAGGCCGGATATCCCTGCAGTGACTTGAATGCAGGCTCGTCTTGCATCTCCCAAGACGAAAGGATGTCTGAATCCCCTGTGGAGACCACAGAGAAAGACCTAGTTCCCCACCTCATCGCGACCGGAGGCCTCACATCCTTTGAAAACTCCAGAGGTACGCGGAGATCAGTGCCTCCAAAGGAGACGATGCCTGACTCCTCGTGAAACTTGTTAGGAGTCCCAGGATTACTGTGGCACGTGGAAAGGGACCCTTGGTCTCCCGCCTCAGCTGGAGAGGGGTCCCAATTGCCCTGCCAAGCCTCGAGGAGAATCCCAAGTTGTCCCTCGCAACTAGGCAGGAGTCCTGACGTCGCTGAAGAAACACGTGGGTGGAAGGGCAATCCCCGTCGTAAATCGAGAATATTCCCCAGGTTCCCGCCGCAACTCGAGAAAAACCATGAGACTTCCCCCTCACCGCGAGATGAGGCCCGATTCCCCTGCACTGCGTGCAGAGCAATTCCGTGTTGCACATCACACATGAAAGGAGCCTTGAATTCCTTGATGGCACTCCACAGAAACCCCAAGAACACTGTTTCAAGGCTAGAGGGATCCTGAGGTCACTGTAGCAACACGAAAGAGCTCCGCGGACCAAAAATCAACTCGAGATGAAAGGTTAGTCCCTGGCTTCGACTCCAGGGGAATACCACCTTACCACAAGCACCTCAAGAGGAGGCTTCTCACAGCGCTAGGTATGTGAGAGGGACCCTGAGTTTGCGGCCTCAAGTGGAATGGAGACCGTGATGCCCTGACTCGAAATAAGGCCGGATATCCCTGCAGTGACTTGAATGCAGGCTCGTCTTGCATCTCCCAAGACGAAAATATGTCTGAATCCCCTGTGGAGACCAGAGAGAAAGACCTAGTTCCCCACCTCATCGCGACTGGAGGCCTCACATCCTTTGAAAACTCCAGAGGTACGCGGAGATCAGTGCCTCCAAAGGAGACGATGCCTGATTCCTCGTGAAACTTGATAGGAGTCCCAGGATCCCTGTGGCACGTGGAAAGGGATCCTTGGTCTCCCGCCTCAGCGGGAGAGTCGTCCCAATTGCCCTGCCAAGCCTCGAGGAGAATCCCGAGTTGTCCCTCGCAACTAGGCCGGAGTCCTGCCGTCGCTGAACTAACCCGTGGGTGGAAGGGCCATCCCCGACGTAACTCGAGAATATACCCCAGGTTATCGCCGCAACTCGAGAAAAACCATGAGACTTCCCCCTCGCCGCGAGATGAGGCCCGATTCCGCTGCACTGCGTGCAGAGCAATTCCGTGTTGCACATCACACATGAAAGGAGCCTTGATTTCCTTGATGGCACTCCAGAGAAACCCCAAGAACACTGTTTCAAGGGTAGAGGGATCCTGAGGTCACTGTAGCAACACGAAAGAGCTCCGTGGACCAAAAGTCAACTCGAGATGAGAGGTTAGTCCCTGGCTTCGACTCCAGGGGAATACCACCTTACCACAAGCACTTCAAGAGGAGGCTTCTCTCAGCTCTAGGTATGTGAGAGGGACCCTGAGTTTGCGGCCTCAAGTGGAATGGACACTGCGATGCCCTGACGCAAAATAAGGCCGGATATCCCTGCAGTGACTTGAATGCAGGCTCGTCTTGCATCTCCCAAGATGAAAGGATGTCTGAATCCCCTGTGGAGACCACAGAGAAAGACCTAGTTCCCCACCTCATCGCGACTGGAGGCCTCACATCCTTTGAAAACTCCAGAGGTCCGCGGAGATCAGTGCCTCCAAAGGAGACGATGCCTGACTCCTCGTGAAACATGATAGGAGTCCCCGGATTCCTGTGGCACGTGGAAAGGGACCCTTGGTCTCCCGCCTCAGCTGGAGAGGCGTCCCAATTGCCCTGCCAAGCCTCGAGGAGAATCCCGAGCTGTCCCTCGCAACTAGGCAGGAGTCTGACGTCGCTGAACAAACACGTGGGTGGAAGGGCCTTCTCCGTCGTAACTCGAGAATATACTCCAGGTTACCATCGCAACTCGAGAAAAACCATTAGACTTCCCCCTCGCCGCAAAATGAGGTCCGATACCCTGCACTGCGTGCAGAGCAATTCCGTGTTGCACATCACACATGAAAGGAGCCTTGATTTCCTTGATGGCACTCCAGAGAAACCCCAAGAACACTGTTTCAAGGTTGAGGGATCCTGAGGTCACTGTAGCAACACGAAAGAGCTCCGTGGACCAAAAATCAACTCGAGATGAGAGGTTAGTCCCTGGCTTCGACTCCAGAGGAATACCACCTTACCACAAGCACCTCAAGTGGAGGCTTCTCTCAGCTCTAGGTATGTGAGAGGGACCCTGAGTTTGCGGCCTCAAGTGGAATGGAGACTGCGATGCCCTGACTCGAAATAAGGCCGGATATCCCTGCAGTGACTTGAATGCAGGCTCCTCTTGCATCTCCCAAGACGAAAGAATGTCTGAATCCCCAGTGGAGACCACAGAGAAAGACCTAGTTCCCCACCTCATCGCAACCGGAGGCCTCATATCCTTTGAAAACTCCAGAGGTACGCGGAGATCAGTGCCTCCAAAGGAGACGATGCCTGACTCCTCGTGAAACTTGATAGGAGTCCCAGGATTCCTGTGGCACGTGGAAAGGCACCCTTGGTCTCCCGCCTCAGATGGAGAGGCGTCCCAATTGCCCTGCCAAGCCTCGAGGAGAATCCCGAGTTGTCCCTCGCAACTAGGCAGGAGTCCTGCCGTCGCTGAACAAACACGTGTGTGGAAGGGCCATCCCCGTCGTAACTCGAGAATATACCGCAGGTTCCCGCCGCAACTCGAGAAAAACCATGAGACTTCCCCCTCGCCGCGAGATGAGGCCCGATTCCCCTGCACTGCGTGCAGAGCAATTCCGTGTTGCACATCACACATGAAAGGAGCCTTGATTTCCTTGATGGCACTCCAGAGAAACCCCAAGAACACTGTTTCAAGGCTAGAGGGATCCTGAGGTCACTGTAGCAACATGAAAGAGCTCCGTGGACCAAAAATCAACTTGAGAAGAGAGGTTAGTCCCTGGCTTCGACTTCAGAGGAATACCACCCTACCACAAGCACCTCAAGAGGAGGCTTCTCTCAGCTCTAGGTATGTGAGAGGGACCCTGAGTTTGCGGCCTCAAGTGGAATGGAGATCGCGATGCCCTGACTCGAAATAAGGCCGGATATCCCTGCAGTGACTTGAATGCAGGCTCGTCTTGCATCTCCCAAGACGAAAGGATGTCTGAATCCCCTGTGGAGACCACTGAGAAAGACCTAGTTCCCCACCTCATCGCGGCCGGAGGCCTCACATCCTTTGAAAACTCCAGAGGTACGCGGAGATCACTGCCTCCAAAGGAGACGATGCCTGACTCCTCGTGAAACTTGATAGGAGTCCCAGGATTCCTGTGGCACGTGGAAAGGGACCCTTGGTCTCCCGCCTCAGCTGGAGAGGCGTCCCAATTGCCCTGCCAAGCCTCGAGGAGAATCCCGAGTTGTCCCTCGCAACTAGGCAGGAGTCCTGACGTCGCTGAACAAACACGTGGGTGGAAGGGCCATCCCCGTCGTAACTCGAGAATATACTCCAGGTTCCCGCCGCAACTCGAGAAAAACCATGAGACTTCCCCCTCGCCGCGAGATGAGGCCCGATTCCCCTCCACTGCGTGCAGAGCAATTCCGTGTTGCACATCACACATGAAAGGAGCCTTCATTTCCTTGATGGCACTCCAGAGAAACCCCAAGAACACTGTTTCAAGGCTAGAGGGATCCCGAGATCACTGTAGCAACACGAAAGAGCTCCGTGGACCAAAAATCAACTCGAGATGAGAGGTTAGTACCTGGCTTCGACTCCAGAGGAATACCACCTTACCACAAGCACCTCAAGAGGAGGCTTCTCTCAGCTCTAGGTATGTGAGAGGGACCCTGAATTTGCGGCCTCAAGTGGAATGGACACCGCGATGCCCTGACGCGAAATAAGGCCGGATATCCCTGCAGTGACTTGAATGCAGGCTCGTCTTGCATCTCCCAAGACGAAAGGATGTCTGAATCCACTGTGGAGACCACAGAGAAAGACCTAGGTCAACACCTCATGGCGACCGGAGGCCTCACATCCTTTGAAAACTCCAGAGGTACGCGGAGATCAGTGCCTCCAAAGGAGACAATGCCTGACTCCTCGTGAAACTTGATAGGAGTCCCAGGATTCCTGGGGCACGTGGAAAGGGACCCTTGGTCTCCCGCCTCAGCTGGAGAGGCGTCCCAATTGCCCTGCCAAGCCTCGAGGAGAATTCCGAGTTGTCCCTCGCAACTAGGCAGGAGTCCTGCCGTCGCTGAACTAACACGTGTGTGGAAGGGCCATCCCAGTCGTAACTCGAGAATATACCCCAGGTTCCCGCCGCAACTCGAGAAAAACCATGAGACTTCCCCCTCACCGTGATATGAGGACCAATTCCCCTGCACTGCGTGCAGAGCAATTCGGTGTTGCACATCACACATGAAAGGAGCCTTGATTTCCTTGATGGCACTCCAGAGAAACCCCAAGAACACTGTTTCAAGGCTAGCGGGATCCTGAGGTCACTGTAGCAACAGGAATGAGCTCCGTGGACCAACAATCAACTCGAGATGAGAGGTTAGTCCCTGGCTTCGACTCCAGAGGAATACCACCTTACCACAAGCACCTCAAGAGGAGGCTTCTCTCAGCTCTATGTATCTGAGAGGGACCCTGAGTTTGCGGCCTCAAGTGGAATGGACACCGCGATGCCCTGACTCGAAATAAGGCCGGATATCCCTGCAGTGACTTGAATGCAGGCTCGTCTTGCATCTCCCAAGACGAAAGGATGTCTGAATCCCCTGTGGAGACCACAGAGATAGACCTAGTTCCCCATCTCATCGCGACCGGAGGCCTCACATCCTTTGAAAACTCCAGAGGTACGCGGAGATCAGTGCCTCCAAAGGAGACGATGCCTGACTCCTCGTGAAACTTGATAGGAGTCCCAGGATTCCTGTGGCACGTGGAAAGGGACCCTTGGTCTCCCGCCTCAGCTGGAGAGGCGTCGCAATTGCCCTGCCAAGCCTCGAGGAGAATCCCGAGTTGTCCCACGCAACTAGGCAGGAGTCCTGACGTCGCTGAACAAACACGTGGGTGGAAGGGCCATCCGCATCGTAACTCGAGAATATACCCCAGGTTCCCGCCGCAACTCGAGAAAAACCATGAGACTTCCCCCTCCCCGCGAGATGAGGCCCGATTCCCCTGCACTGCGTGCAGAGCAATTCCGTGTTGCACATCACACATGAAAGGAGCCTTGATTTCCTTGATGGCACTCCAGAGAAACCCCAAGAACACTGTTTCAAGGTTGAGGGATCCTGAGGTCACTGTAGCAACACGAAAGAGCTCCGTGGACCAAAAATCAACTCGAGATGAGAGGTTAGTCCCTGGCTTCGACTCCAGAGGAATACCACCTTACCACAAGCACCTCAAGAGGAGGCTTCTCTCAGCTCTAGGTATGTGAAAGGGACCCTGATTTTGCGGCCTCAAGTGGAATGGACACTGCAATGCCCTGACGCAAAATAAGGCCGGATATCCCTGCAGTGAGTTGAATGCTGGCTCGTCTTGCATCTCCCAAGATGAACGGATGTCTGAATCCCCTGTGGAGACCGCAGAGAAAGACCTAGTTCCCCACCTCATCGCGACCGGAGGCCTCACATCCTTTGAAAACTCCAGAGGTACGCGGAGATCAGTGCCTCCAAAGGAGAAGATGCCTGACTCCTCGTGAAACTTGATAGGAGTCCCAGGATTCCTGTGGCACGTGGAAAGGGACACTTGGTCTCCCGCCTCAGCTGGAGAGGCGTCACAATTGCCCTGCCAAGCCTCGAGGAGAATCCCGAGTTGTCCCTCGCAACTAGGCAGGAGTCTGACGTCGCTGAACAAACACCTGTGTGGAAGGGCCATCCCCGTCGTTACTCGAGAATATACCCAAGCTTCCAATCGCAACTCAAGAAAAACCATTAGACCTCCCCCTCGCCGCAAAATGAGGCCCGATACCCTGAACTGCGTGCAGAGCAATTCCGTGTTGCACATCACACATGAAAGGAGCCTTCATTTCCTTGATGGCACTCCAGAGAAACCCCAAGAACACTGTTTCAAGGCTAGAGGGATCCCGAGGTCACTGTAGCAACACGAAAGAGCTCCGTGGACCAAAAATCAACTCGAGATGAGAGGTTAGTCCCTGGCTTCGACTCCAGAGGAATACCACCTTACCACAAGCACCTCAAGAGGAGGCTTCTCTCAGCTCTAGGTATGTGAGAGGGACCCTGAATTTGCGGCCTCAAGTGGAATGGACACCGCGATTCCCTGACGCGAAATAAGTCCGGATATCCCTGCAGTGACTTGAATGCAGGCTCGTCTTGCATCTCCCAAGACGAAAGGATGTCTGAATCCACTGTGGAGACCACAGAGAAAGACCTAGGTCAACACCTCATGGCGACCGGAGGCCTCACATCCTTTGAAAACTCCAGAGGTACGCGGAGATCAGTGCCTCCAAAGGAGACGATGCCTGACTCCTCGTGAAACTTGATAGGAGTCCCAGGATTCCTGTGGCACGTGGAAAGGGACCCTTGGTCTCCCGCCTCAGCTGGAGAGGCGTCCCAATTGCCCTGCCAAGCCTCGAGGAGAATTCCGAGTTGTCCCTCGCAACTAGGCAGGAGTCCTGCCGTCGCTGAACTAACACGTGTGTGGAAGGGCCATCCCCGTCGTAACTTGAGAATATACCGCAGGTTCCCGCCGCAACTCGAGATAAACCATGAGACTTCCGCCTCGCCGCGAGATGAGGCCCGATTCCCCTGCACTGCGTGCAGAGCAATTCCGTGTTGCACATCACACATGAAAGGAGCCTTGATTTCCTTGATGGCACTCCAGAGAAACCCCAAGAACACTGTTTCAAGGTTGAGGGATCCTGAGGTAACTGTGGCAACACGAAAGCGCTCCGTGGACCAAAAATCAACTCGAGATGAGAGGTTAATCCCTGGCTTCGACTCCAGAGGAATACCACCTTACCACAAGCACCTCAAGAGGAGGCTTCTCTCAGTTCTATGTATCTGAGAGGGACCCTGAGTTTGCGGCCTCAAGTGGAATGGAGACCGCGATGCCCTGACTCGAAATAAGGCCGGATATCCCTGCAGTGACTTGAATGTAGGCTCGTCTTGCATCTCCCAAGACGAAAGGATGTCTGAATCCCCTGTGGAGACCACAGAGAAAGACCTAGTTTCCCACCTCACCGCGACCGGAGGCCTCACATCCTTTGAAAACTCCAGAGGTACGCGGAGATCAGTGCCCCCAAAGGAGACGATGCCTGACTCCTCGTGAAACTTGATAGGAGTCCCAGGATTCCTGTGGCACGGGGAAAGGGAAACTTGGTCTCCCACCTCAGCTGGAGAGGCGTCCCAATTGCCCTGCCAAGCCTCGAGGAGAATCCCGAGTTGTCCCTCGCAACTAGGCAGGAGTCCTGACGTCGCTGAACAAACACGTGGGTGGAAGGGCCATTCCCATTGTAACTCGAGAATATACCCCAGGTTCCCGCCGCAACTCGAGAAAAACCATGAGACTTCCCCCTCGCCGCGAGATGAGGCCCGATTCCCCTGCACTGCGTGCAGAGCAATTCCGTGTTGCACATCACACATGAAAGGAGCCTTGATTTCCTTGATGGCACTCCAGAGAAACCCCAAGAACACTGTTTCAAGGTTGAGGGATCCTGAGGTCACTGTAGCAACACGAAAGAGCTCCGTGGACCAAAAGTCAACTCGAGATGAGAGGTTAGTCCCTGGCTTCGACTCCAGAGGAATACCACCTTACCACAAGCACCTCAAGAGGAGGCTTCTCTCAGCTCTATGTATGTGAGAGGGACCCTGAGTTTGCGGCCTCAAGTGGAATGGAGACCGCGATGCCCTGACTCGAAATAAGGCCGGATATCCCTGCAGTGACTTGAATGCAGGCTCGTCTTGCATCTCCCAAGACGAAAGGATATCTGAATCCCCTGTGGAGACCACAGAGAAAGACCTAGTTCCCCACCTCATCGCGACCGGAGGCCTCACATCCTTTGAAAACTCCAGAGGTACGCGGAGATCAGTGCCTCCAAAGGAGACGATGCCTGACTCCTCGTGAAACTTGATAGGAGTCCCAGGATTCCTGTGGCACGTGGAAAGGGAACCTTGGTCTCCCGCCTCAGCTGGAGAGGCGTCCCAATTGCCCTGTCAAGCCTCGAGGAGAATCCCGAGTTGTCCCTCGCAACTAGGCAGGAGTCCTGACGTCGCTGAACAAACACGTGGGTGGAAGGGCCATCCGCGTCGTAACTCGAGAATATACCCCAGGTTCCCGCCGCAACTCGAGAAAAACCATGAGACTTCCCCCTCGCGGCGAGATGAGGCCCGATTCCCCTGCACTGCGTGCAGAGCAATTCCGTGTTGCACATCACACATGAAAGGAGCCTTGATTTCCTTGGTGGCACTCCAGAGAAACCCCAACAACACTGTGTCAAGGCTAGTTGGATCCTGAGGTCACTGTAGCAACACGAAAGAGCTCCGTGGACCAAAAATCAACTCGAGATGAGAGGTTAGTCCCTGGCTTCGACTCCAGAGTAATACCACCTTACCACAAGCACCTCAAGAGGAGGCTTCTCTCAGCTCTATGTGTCTGAGAGGGACCCTGAGTTTGCGGCCTCAAGTGAAATGGAGACCGCGATGCCCTGACTCGAAATAAGGCCGGATATCCCTGCAGTGACTTGAATGCAGGCTCGTCTTGCATCTCCCAAGACGAAAGAATGTCTGAATCCCCTGTGGAGACCACAGAGAAAGACCTAGTTCCCCACTTCATCGCGACCGGAGGCCTCACATCCTTTGAAAACTCCAGAGGTACGCGGAGATCAGTGCCTCCAAAGGAGACGATGCCTGACTCCTCGTGAAACTTGATAGGAGTCCCAGGATTCCTGTGGCACGTGGAAAGGGACACTTGGTCTCCCGCCTCAGCTGGAGAGGCGTCCCAATTGCCCTGCCAAGCCTCGAGGAGAATCCCGAGTTGTCCCTCGCAACTAGGCAGGAGTCCTGACGTCGCTGAACAAACACGTGGGTGGAAGGGCCATCCCCGTCGTAACTCGAGAATATACCCCAGGTTCCCGCCGCAACTCGAGAAAAACCATGAGACTTCCCCCTCGCCGCGAGATGAGGCCCGATTCCCCTGCACTGCGTGCAGAGCAATTCCGTGTTGCACATCACACATGAAAGGAGCCTTGATTTCCTTGATGGCACTCCAGAGAAACCCCAAGAACACTGTTTCAAGGTTGAGGGATCCTAAGGTCACTGTAGCAACACGAAAGAGCTCTGTGGACCAAAAATCAACTCGAGATGAGAGGTTAGTCCCTGGCTTCGACTCCAGAGGAATACCACCTTACCACAAGCACCTCAAGAGGAGGCTTCTCTCAGCTCTAGCTATGTGAGAGGGACCCTGAGTTTGCGGCCTCAAGTGGAATGGAGACCGCGATGCCCTGACTCGAAATAAGGCCGGATATCCCTGCAGTGACTTGAATGCAGGCTCGTCTTGCATCTCCCAAGACGAAAGGATGTCTGAATCCCCTGTGGAGACCACAGAGAAAGACCTAGTTCCCCACCTCACCGCGACCGGAGGCCTCACATCCTTTGAAAACTCCAGAGGTACGCGGAGATCAGTGCCCCCAAAGGAGACGATGCCTGACTCCTCGTGAAACTTGATAGGAGTCCCAGGATTCCTGTGGCACGTGGAAAGGGACCCTTGGTCTCCCGCCTCAGCTGGAGAGGCGTCCCAATTGCCCTGCCAAGCCTCGAGGAGAATCCCGAGTTGTCCCTCGCAACTAGGCAGGAGTCCTGACGTCGCTGAACAAACACGTGGGTGGAAGGGCCATCCCCATTGTAACTCGAAAATATACCCCAGGTTCCCGCCGCAACTAGAGAAAAACCATGAGACTTCCCCCTCGCCGCGAGATGAGGCCCGATTCCCCTGCACTGCGTGCAGAGCAATTCCGTGTTGCACATCACACATGAAAGGAGCCTTGATTTCCTTGATGGCACTCCAGAGAAACCCCAAGGACACTGTTTCAAGGTTGAGGGATCCTGAGGTCACTGTAGCAACACGAAAGAGCTCCGTGGACCAAAAATCAACTCGAGATGAGAGGTTAGTCCCTGGCTTCGACTCCAGAGGAATACCACCTTACCACAAGCACCTCAAGAGGAGGCTTCTCTCAGCTCTAGCTATGTGAGAGGGACCCTGAGTTTGCGGCCTCAAGTGGAATGGACATCGCGATGCCCTGACGCGAAGTAAGGCCGGATATCCCTGCAGTGACTTGAATGCAGGCTCGTCTTGCATCTCCCAAGACGAAAGGATGTCTGAATCCCGTGTGGAGACCACAGAGAAAGACCTAGTTCCCCACCTCATCGCGACCGGAGGCCTCACATCCTTTGAAAACTCCAGAGGTATGCGGAGATTAGTGCCTCAAAGGAGACGATGCCTGACCCCTCGTGAAACTTGATAGGAGTCCCAGGATTCCTGTCGCACGTGGAAATGGACAGTTGGTCTCCCGCCTCAGCTGGAGAGGCGTCCCAATTGCCCTGCCAAGCCTCGAGGAGAATCCCGATTTGTCCCTCGCAACTAGGCAGGAGTCCTGTCGTCGCTGAACTAACACGTTTGTGGAAGGGCCATCCCCGACGTAACTTGAGAATATACCGCAGGTTCCCGCCGCAACTCGAGAAAAACCATGAGACTTCCCCCTCGCCGCGAGATAAGGCCAGATTCCGCTTCACTGCGTGCACAGCAATTCTGTGTTGCACATCACACATGAAAGGAGCCTTGATTTCCTTGATGGCACTCCAGAGAAACCCCAAGAACACTGTTTCAAGGTTGAGGGATCCTGAGGTCACTGTAGCAACACGAAAGAGCTCCGTGGACCAACAGTCAACTCGAAATCAGAGGTTAGTCCCTGGCTTCGACTCCAGAGGAATACCACCTTACCACAAGCACCTCAAGAGGAGGCTTCTCTCAGCTCTATGTATGTGAGAGGGACCCTGAGTTTGCGGCCTCAAGTGGAATGGACACCGCGATGCCCTGACTCGAAATAAGGACGGATATCCCTGCAGTGACTTGAATGCAGGCTCGTCTTGCATCTCCCAAGACGAAAGGATATCTGAATCCCCTGTGGAGACCACAGAGAATGACCTAGTTCCCCACCTCATCGCGACCGGAGGCCTCACATCCTTTGAAAACTCCAGAGGTACGCGGAGATCAGTGCCTGCAAAGGAGACGATGCCTGACTCCTCGTGAAACTTGATAGGAGTCCCAGGATTCCTGTGGCACGTGGAAAGGGACCCTTGGTCTCCCGCCTCAGCTGGAGAGGCGTCCCAATTGCCCTGTCAAGCCTCGAGGAGAATCCCGAGTTGTCCCTCGCAACTAGGCAGGAGTCCTGACGTCGCTGAACAAACACGTGGGTGGAAGGGCCATCCCCGTCGTAACTCGAGAATATACCCCAGGTTCCCGCCGCAACTCGAGAAAAACCATGAGACTTCCCCCTCGCCGCGAGATGAGGCCCGATTCCCCTGCACTGCGTGCAGAGCAATTCCGTGCTGCACATCACACATGAAAGGCGCCTTGATTTCCTTGGTGGCACTCCAGAGAAACCCCAAGAACACTGTTTCAAGGTTGAGGGATCCTGAGGTCACTGTAGCAACACGAAAGAACTCCGTGGACCAAAAATCAACTCGAGATGAGAGGTTAGTCCCTGGCTTCGACTCCAGAGGAATACCACCTTACCACAAGCACCTCAAGAGGAGGCTTCTCTCAGCTCTAGGTATGTGAGAGGGACCCTGAGTTTGCGGCCTCAAGTGGAATGGAGACCGCGATGCCCTGACTCGAAATAAGGCCGAATATCCCTGCAGTGACTTGAATGCAGGCTCGTCTTGCATCTCCCAAGACGAAAGGATGTCTGAATCCCCTGTGGAGACCACAGAGAATGACCTAGTTCCCCACCTCATCGCGACCGGAGGCCTCACATCCTTTGAAAACTCCAGAGGTACGTGGAGATCAGTGCCTCCAAAGGAGACGATGCCTGACTCCTCGTGAAACTTGATAGGAGTCACAGGATTCCTGTGGCACGTGGAAAGGGACACTTGGTCTCCCGCCTCAGCTGGAGAGGCGTCCCAATTGCCCTGCCAAGCCTCCAGGAGAATCCTGAGTTGTCCCTCGAAACTAGGCAGGAGTCCTGACGTCGCTGAACAAACACGTGGGTGGAAGGGCCATCCCCGTCGTAACTCGAGAATATACCCCAGGTTCCCGCCGCAACTCAAGAAAAACCATGAGACTTCCCCCTCGCCGCGAGATGAGGCCCGATTCCCCTGCACTGCGTGCAGAGCAATTCCGTGTTGCACATCACACATGAAAGGAGCCTTGATTTCCTTGATGGCACTCCAGAGAAACCCCAAGAACACTGTTTCAAGGTTGAGGGATCCTGAGGTCACTGTAGCAACACGAAAGAGCTCTGTGGACCAAAAATCAACTCGAGATGAGAGGTTAGTCCCTGGCTTCGACTCCAGAGGAATACCACCTTACCACAAGCACCTCAAGAGGAGGCTTCTCTCAGCTCTAGCTATGTGAGAGGGACCCTGAGTTTGCGGCCTCAAGTGGAATGGACACCGCGATTCCCTGACGCGAAATAAGGCCGGATATCCCTGCAGTGACTTGAATGCAGGCTCGTCTTGCATCTCCCAAGACGAAAGGATGTCTGAATCCCCTGTGGAGACCACAGAGAATGACCTAGTTCCCCACCTCATCGCGACCGGAGGCCTCACATCCTTTGAACACTCCAGAGGTCCGCGGAGATCAGTGCCTCCAAAGGAGACGATGCCTGACGCCTCGTGAAACTTGATAGGAGTCACAGGATTCCTGTGGCACGTGGAAAGGGACACTTGGTCTCCCGCCTCAGCTGGAGAGGCGTCCCAATTGCCCTGCCAAGCCTCGAGGAGAATCCCGAGTTGTCCCTCGCAACTAGGCAGGAGTCCTGACGTCGCTGAACAAACACGTGGGTGGAAGGGCCATCCCCGTCGTAACTCGAGAATATACCCCAGGTTCCCGCCGCAACTCGAGAAAAACCATGAGACTTCCCCCTCGCCGCGAGATGAGGCCCGATTCCCCTGCACTGCGTGCAGAGCAATTCCGTGCTGCACATCACACATGAAAGGCGCCTTGATTTCCTTGGTGGCACTCCAGAGAAACCCCAAGAACACTGTTTCAAGGTTGAGGGATCCTGAGGTCACTGTAGCAACACGAAAGAACTCCGTGGACCAAAAATCAACTCGAGATGAGAGGTTAGTCCCTGGCTTCGACTCCAGAGGAATACCACCTTACCACAAGCACCTCAAGAGGAGGCTTCTCTCAGCTCTAGGTATGTGAGAGGGACCCTGAGTTTGCGGCCTCAAGTGGAATGGAGACCGCGATGCCCTGACTCGAAATAAGGCCGGATATCCCTGCAGTGACTTGAATGCAGGCTCGTCTTGCATCTCCCAAGACGAAAGGATGTCTGAATCCCCTGTGGAGACCACAGAGAATGACCTAGTTCCCCACCTCATCGCGACCGGAGGCCTCACATACTTTGAAAACTCCAGAGGTACGTGGAGATCAGTGCCTCCAAAGGAGACGATGCCTGACTCCTCGTGAAACTTGATAGGAGTCACAGGATTCCTGTGGCACGTGGAAAGGGACACTTGGTCTCCCGCCTCAGCTGGAGAGGCGTCCCAATTGCCCTGCCAAGCCTCCAGGAGAATCCTGAGTTGTCCCTCGAAACTAGGCAGGAGTCCTGACGTCGCTGAACAAACACGTGGGTGGAAGGGCCATCCCCGTCGTAACTCGAGAATATACCCCAGGTTCCCGCCGCAACTCAAGAAAAACCATGAGACTTCCCCCTCGCCGCGAGATGAGGCCCGATTCCCCTGCACTGCGTGCAGAGCAATTCCGTGTTGCACATCACACATGAAAGGAGCCTTGATTTCCTTGATGGCACTCCAGAGAAACCCCAAGAACACTGTTTCAAGGTTGAGGGATCCTGAGGTCACTGTAGCAACACGAAAGAGCTCCGTGGACCAATAATCAACTCGAGATGAGAGGTTAGTCCCTGGCTTCGACTCCAGAGGAATACCACCTTACCACAAGCACCTCAAGAGGAGGCTTCTCTCAGCTCTAGCTATGTGAGAGGGACCCTGAGTTTGCGGCCTCAAGTGGAATGGACACCGCGATTCCCTGACGCAAAATAAGCCGGATATCCCTGCAGTGACTTGAATGCAGGCTCGTCTTGCATCTCCCAAGACGAAAGGATGTCTGAATCCCCTGTGGAGACCACAGAGAATGACCTAGTTCCCCACCTCATCGCGACCAGAGGCCTCACATCCTTTGAACACTCCAGAGGTCCGCGGAGATCAGTGCCTCCAAAGGAGACGATGCCTGACGCCTCGTGAAACTTGATAGGAGTCACAGGATTCCTGTGGCACGTGGAAAGGGACACTTGGTCTCCCGCCTCAGCTGGAGAGGCGTCCCAATTGCCCTGCCAAGCCTCGAGGAGAATCCCGAGTTGTCCCTCGCAACTAGGCAGGAGTCCTGACGTCGCTGAACAAACACGTGGGTGGAAGGGCCATCCCCGTCGTAACTCGAGAATATACCGCAGGTTCCCGCCGCAACTCGAGAAAAACCATGAGACTTCCCCCTCGCCGCGAGATGAGGCCCGATTCCCCTGCACTGCGTGCAGAGCAATTCCGTGTTGCACATCACACATGAAAGGAGCCTTGATTTCCTTGATGGCACTCCAGAGAAACCCCAAGAACACTGTTTCAAGGCTGGAGGGATCCTGAGGGGCCTGTAGCAGCACGAAAGAGCTCCGTGGACCATGAATCAACTCGAGATGAGAGGTTAGTCCCTGGCTTCGACTCCAGAGGAATACCACCTTACCAAAAGCACCTCAAGAGGAGGCTTCTCTCAGCTCTAGGTATGTGAGAGGGACCCTGAGTTTGCGGCCTCAAGTGGAATGGACATCGCGATGCCCTGACGCGAAGTAAGGCCGGATATCCCTGCAGTGACTTGAATGCAGGCTCGTCTTGCATCTCCCAAGACGAAAGGATGTCTGAATCCCGTGTGGAGACCACAGAGAAAGACCTAGTTCCCCACCTCATCGCGACCGGAGGCCTCACATCCTTTGAAAACTCCAGAGGTATGCGGAGATTAGTGCCTCAAAGGAGACGATGCCTGACCCCTCGTGAAACTTGATAGGAGTCCCAGGATTCCTGTGGCACGTGGAAAGGGACAGTTGGTCTCCCGCCTCAGCTGGAGAGGCGTCCCAATTGCCCTGCCAAGCCTCGAGGAGAATCCCGATTTGTCCCTCGCAACTAGGCAGGAGTCCTGTCGTCGCTGATCTAACACTTGTGTGGAAGGGCCATCCCCGACGTAACTTGAGAATATACCGCAGGTTCCCGCCGCAACTCGAGAAAAACCATGAGACTTCCCCCTCGCCGCGAGATAAGGCCAGATTCCGCTTCACTGCGTGCACAGCAATTCTGTGTTGCACATCACACATGAAAGGAGCCTTGATTTCCTTGATGGCACTCCAGAGAAACCCCAAGAACACTGTTTCAAGGTTGAGGGATCCTGAGGTCACTGTAGCAACACGAAAGAGCTCCGTGGACCAAAAGTCAACTCGAAATCAGAGGTTAGTCCCTGGCTTCGACTCCAGAGGAATACCACCTTACCACAAGCACCTCAAGAGGAGGCTTCTCTCAGCTCTATGTATGTGAGAGGGACCCTGAGTTTGCGGCCTCAAGTGGAATGGAGACCGCGATGCCCTGACTCGAAATAAGGCCGGATATCCCTGCAGTGACTTGAATGCAGGCTCGTCTTGCATCTCCCAAGACGAAAGGATATCTGAATCCCCTGTGGAGACCACAGAGAAAGACCTAGTTCCCCACCTCATCGCGACCGGAGGCCTCACATCCTTTGAAAACTCCAGAGGTACGCGGAGATCAGTGCCTCCAAAGGAGACGATGCCTGACTCCTCGTGAAACTTGATAGGAGTCCCAGGATTCCTGTGGCACGTGGAAAGGGACCCTTGGTCTCCCGCCTCAGCTGGAGAGGCGTCCCAATTGCCCTGTCAAGCCTCGAGGAGAATCCCGAGTTGTCCCTCGCAACTAGGCAGGAGTCCTGACGTCGCTGAACAAACACGTGGGTGGAAGGGCCATCCCCGTCGTAACTCGAGAATATACCCCAGGTTCCCGCCGCAACTCGAGAAAAACCATGAGACTTCCCCCTCGCCGCGAGATGAGGCCCGATTCCCCTGCACTGCGTGCAGAGCAATTCCGTGTTGCACATCACACATGAAAGGAGCCTTGATTTCCTTGATGGCACTCCAGAGAAAACCCAAGAACACTGTTTCAAGGCTAGAGGGATGCTGAGGTCACTGTAGCAACACGAAAGAGCTCCATGGACCAAAAATCAACTCGAGATGAGAGGTTAGTCCCTGGCTTCGACTCCAGAGGAATACCACCTTAACACAAGCACCTCAAGAGGAGGCTTCTCTCAGCTCTAGGTATGTGAAGGGACCCTGAGTTTGCGGCCTCAAGTGGAATGGACACCACGATGCCCTGACTAGAAATAAGGCCGGATATCCCTGCAGTGACTTGAATGCAGGCTCGTCTTGCATCTCCCAAGACGAAAGGATGTCTGAATCCCCTGCGGAGACCACAGAGAATGACCTACTTCCCCACCTCATCGCGAACGGAGGCCTCACATCCTTTGAAAACGTCAGAGGTATGCAGAGATCAGTGCCTCCAAAGGAGACGATGCCTGACTCCTCGTGAAACTTGATAGGAGTCCCAGGATTCCTGTGCACGTGGAAAGGGACCCTTGGTATCCCGCCTCAGCTGGAGAGGCGTCCCAATTGCCCTGCCAAGCCTCGAGGAGAATCCCGAGTTGTCCCTCACAACTAGGCAGGAGTCCTGCCGTCGCTGAACAAACACGTGGGTGGAAGGGCCATCCCCGTCGTAACTCGAGAATATACCCCAGGTTCCCGCCGCAACTCGAGAAAAACCATGAGACTTCCCCCTCGCCGCGAGATGAGGCCCGATTCCCCTGCACTGCGTGCAGAGCAATTCCGTGTTGCACATCACACATGAAAGGAGCCTTGATTTCCTTGATGGCACTCCAGAGAAACCCCAAGAACACTGTTTCAAGGATAGAGGGATCCTGAGGTCACTGTAGCCACACGAAAGAGCTCCGTGGACCAAAAATCAACTCGAGATGAGAGGTTAGTCCCTGGATTTGACTCCAGAGGAATACCACCTCACCACAAGCATCTCAAGAGGAGGCTTCTCTCAGCTCTAGGTATGTGAGAGGGACCCTGAGTTTGCGGCCTCAAGTGGAATGGACACTGCGATATCCTGACTCGAAATAAAACCGGATATCCCTGCAGTGACTTGAATGCAGGCTCGTCTTGCATCTCTCAAGACGAAAGGATGTCTGAATCCCCGGTGGAGACCACAGAGAAAGACCTAGTTCCCCACCTCATCGCGACCGGAGGCCTCACATCCTTTGAAAACTCCAGAGGTATGCGGAGATCAGTGCCTCCAAAGGAGACGATGACTGACTCCTCGTGAAACTTGATAGGAGTCCCAGGATTCCTGTGGCACGTGGAAAGGGACCCTTGGTCTCCCGCCTCAGCTGGAGAGGCGTCCCAATTGCCCTGTCAAGCCTCGAGGAGAATCCCGAGTTGTCCCTCGCAACTAGGCAGGAGTCCTGCAGTCGCTGAACAAACACGTGGTTGGAAGCGCCATCCCCGTTGTAACTCGAGAATATACCCCATTTCCCGCCGCACTCCACAAAAAACCATGAGACTTCCCCCTCGCCGCGATATGAGGCCCGATTCCCCAGCACTGTGTGCAGAGCAATTCCGTGTTGCACATCACACATGAAAGGATCCTTGATTTCCTTGATGGCACTCCAGAGAAAACCCAAGTACACTGTTTCAAGGCTAGTGGGATCCTGAGGTCACTGTAGCTACACGAAAGAGCTCCGTGGACCAACAATCAACTCGAGATGAGAGGTTAGTCCCTGGCTTCGACTCCAGAGGAATACCACCTTACCACAAGCACCACAAGAGGAGGCTTCTCTCAGCTCTACTTATGTGCTGAGTTTGCGGTCTCAAGTGGAATGGACACCGTGATGCCCTGACTCGAAATAAGGCCGGATATCCCTGCAGTGACTTGAATGCAGGCTCGTCTTGCATCTCCCAAGATGAAAGGATGTCTGAATCCCCTGTGGAGACCACTGAAAAAGACCTAGTTCCCCACCTCATCGCGATCGGAGGCCTCACGTCCTTTGAAAACTCCAGAGGTACGCGGAGATCAGTGCCTCCAAAGGAGACGATGCCTGACTCCTCGTGAAACTTGATAGGAGTCCCAGGATTCCTGTGGCACGTGGAAAGGGACCCTTGGTCTCCCGCCTCAGCTGGAGAGGCGTCCCAATTGCCCTGCCAAGCCTCGAGGAGAATTCCGAGTTGTCCCTCGCAACTAGGCAGGAGTCCTGCCGTCGCTGAACAAACACAAGGGTGGAAGGGCCATCCCCGTCGTAACTCGAGAATATACCGCAGGTTCCCGCCGCAACTCGAGATAAACCATGAGACTTCCGCCTCGCCGCGAGATGAGGCCCGATTCCCCTGCACTGCGTGCAGAGCAAATCCGTGTTGCACATCACACATGAAAGGAGCCTTGATTTCCTTGATGGCACTCCAGAGAAACCCCAAGAACTCTGTTTCAAGGTTGAGGGATCCTGAGGTAACTGTGGCAACACGAAAGAGCTCCGTGGACCAAAAATCAACTCGAGATGAGAGGTTAATCCCTGGCTTCGACTCTAGAGGAATACCACCTTACCACAAGCACCTCAAGAGGAGGCTTCTCTCAGTTCTATGTATCTGAGAGGGACCCTGAGTTTGCGGCCTCAAGTGGAATGGAGACCGCGATGCCCTGACTTGAAATAAGGCCGGATATCCCTGTAGTGACTTGAATGCAGGCTGGTCTTGCATCTCCCAAGACGAAAGGATGTCTGAATCCCCTGTGGAGACCACAGAGAATGACCTAATTCCCCACCTCATCGCGACCGGAGGCCTCACATCCTTTGAAAACTCCAGAGGTACGCGGAGATCAGTGCCTCCAAAGGAGACGATGCCTGACTCCTCGTGAAACTTGATAGGAGTCCCAGGATTCATGTGGCACGTGGACAGGGACCCTTGGTCTCCCGCCTCAGCTGGAGAGGCGTCCCAATTGCCCTGCCAAGCCTCGAGGAGAATCCCGAGTTGTCCCTCGCAACTAGGCAGGAGTCCTGACGTCGCTGAACAAACACGTGGGTGGAAGGGCCATCCCCGTCGTAACTTGAGAATATACCGCAGGTTCCCACCGCAACTCGAGATAAACCATGAGACTTCCGCCTCGCCACGAGATGAGGCCCGATTCCCCTGCACTGCGTGCAGAGCAATTCTGTGTTGCACATCACACATGAAAGGAGCCTTGATTTCCTTGATGGCACTCCAGAGTAACCCCAAGAACACTGTTTCAAGGTTGAGGGATCCTGAGGTAACTGTGGCAACACGAAAGAGCTCCGTGGACCAAAAATCAACTCGAGATGAGAGGTTAATCCCTGGCTTCGACTCCAGAGGAATACCACCTTACCAGAAGCACCTCAAGAGGAGGCTTCTCTCAGTTCTATGTATCTGAGAGGGACCCTGAGTTTGCGGCCTCAAGTGGAATGGAGACCGCGATGCCCTGACTCGAAATAAGGCCGGATATCCCTGCAGTGACTTGAATGCAGGCTCGTCTTGCATCTCCCAAGACGAAAGGATGTCTGAATCCCCTGTGGAGACCACAGAGAAAGACCTAGTTCCCCACCTCACCGCGACCGGAGGCCTCACATCCTTTGAAAACTCCAGAGGTACGCGGAGATCAGTGCCCCCAAAGGAGACGATGCCTGACTCCTCGTGAAACTTGATAGGAGTCCCAGGATTCATGTGGCACGTGGAAAGGGACCCTTGGTCTCCCGCCTCAGCTGGAGAGGCGTCCCAATTGCCCTGCCAAGCCTCGAGGAGAATCCCGAGTTGTCCCTCGCAACTAGGCAGGAGTCCTGACGTCGCTGAACAAACACGTGGGTGGAAGGGCCATCCCCGTCGTAACTCGAGAATATACCCCAGGTTCCCGCCGCAACTCGAGAAAAACCATGAGACTTCCCCCTCGCCGCGAGATGAGGCCCGATTCCCCTGCACTGCGTGCAGAGCAATTCCGTGTTGCACATCACACATGAAAGGAGCCTTGATTTCCTTGATGGCACTCCAGAGAAACCCCAAGAACACTGTTTCAAGGTTGAGGGATCCTGAGGTCACTGTAGCAACACGAAAGAGCTCCGTGGACCAAAAATCAACTCGAGATGAGAGGTTAGTCCCTGGCTTCGACTCCAGAGGAATACCACCTTACCACAAGCACCTCAAGAGGAGGCTTCTCTCAGCTCTATGTATGTGAGAGGGACCCTGAGTTTGCGGCCTCAAGTGGAATGGAGACCGCGATGCCCTGACTCGAAATAAGGCCGGATATCCCTGCAGTGACTTGAATGCAGGCTCGTCTTGCATCTCCCAAGACGAAAGGATGTCTGAATCCCCTGTGGAGACCACAGAGAAAGACCTAGTTCCCCACCTCATCGCGACCGGAGACCTCACATCCTTTGAAAACTCCAGAGGTACGCGGAGATCAGTGCCTCCAAAGGAGACGATGCCTGACTCCTCGTGAAACTTGATAGGAGTCCCAGGATTCCTGTGGCACGAGGAAAGGGACCCTTGGTCTCCCGCCTCAGATGGAGAGGCGTCCCAATTGCCCTGTCAAGCCTCGAGGAGAATCCCGAGTTGTCCCTCGCAACTAGGCAGGAGTCCTGACGTCGCTGAACAAACACGTGGGTGGAAGGGCCATCCCCGTCGTAACTCGAGAATATACCCCAGGTTCCCGCCGCAACTCGAGAAAAACCATGAGACTTCCCCCTCGCCGCGAGATGAGGCCCGATTCCGCTGCACTGCATGCAGAGCAATTCCGTGTTGCACATCACACATGAAAGGAGCCTTGATTTCCTTGGTGGCACTTCAGAGAAACCCCAACAACACTGTGTCAAGGCTAGTTGGATCCTGAGGTCACTGCAGCAACACGAAAGAGCTCCGTGGACCAAAAATCAACTCGAGATGAGAGGTTAGTCCCTGGCTTCGACTTCAGAGGAATACCACCTTACCACAAGCACCTCAAGAGGAGGCTTCTCTCAGCTCTAGCTAGGTGAAAGGGACCCTGAGTTTGCGGCCTCAAGTGGAATGGACACCGCGATGCCCTGACTCGAAATAAGGCCGGATATCCCAGCAGTCACTTGAATGCAGGCGCGTCTTGCATCTCCCAAGACGAAAGGATGTCTGAATCCCCTGTGGAGACCACAGAGAATGACCTAGTTCCCCACCTCATCGCGACCGGAGGCCTCACATCCTTTGAAAACTCCAGAGGTATGCGGAGATCAGTGCCTCCAAAGGAGACGATGCCTGACTCCTCGTGAAACTTGATAGGAGTCCCAGGATTCCTGTGGCACGTGGAAAGGGACCCTTGGTCTCCCGCCTCAGCTGGAGAGGCGTCCCAATTGCCCTGCCAAGCCTCGAGGAGAATCCCGAGTTGTCCCTCACAACTAGGCAGGAGTCCTGACGTCGCTGAACAAACACGTGGGTGGAAGGGCCATCCCCGTCGTAACTCGAGAATATACCCCAGGTTCCCGCCGCAACTCGAGAAAAACCATGAGACTTCCCCCTCGCCGCGAGATGAGGCCCGATTCCCCTGCACTGCGTGCAGAGCAATTCCGTGTTGCACATCACACATGAAAGGAGCCTTGATTTCCTTGATGGCACTCCAGAGAAACCCCAAGAACACTGTTTCAAGGTTGAGGGATCCTGAGGTCACTGTAGCAACACGAAAGAACTTCGTGGACCAAAAATCAACTCGAGATGAGAGGTTAGTCCCTGGCTTCGACTCCAGAGGAATACCACCTTAACACAAGCACCTCAAGAGGAGGCTTCTCTCAGCTCTAGCTATGTGAGAGGGACCCTGAGTTTGCGGCCTCAAGTGGAATGGAGACCGCGATGCCCTGACTCGAAATAAGGCCGGATATCCCTGCAGTGACTTGAATGCAGGCTCGTCTTGCATCTCCCAAGACGAAAGGATATCTGAATCCCCTGTGGAGACCACAGAGAAAGACCTAGTTCCCCACCTCATCGCGACCGGAGGCCTCACATCCTTTGAAAACTCCAGAGGTACGCGGAGATCAGTGCCTCCAAAGGAGACGATGCCTGACTCCTCGTGAAACTTGATAGGAGTCCCAGGATTCCTGTGGCACGTGGAAAGGGACCCTTGGTCTCCCGCCTCAGCTGGAGAGGCGTCCCAATTGCCCTGTCAAGCCTCGAGGAGAATCCCGAGTTGTCCCTCGCAACTAGGCAGGAGTCCTGACGTCGCTGAACAAACACGTGGGTGGAAGGGCCATCCCCGTCGTAACTCGAGAATATACCCCAGGTTCCCGCCGCAACTCGAGAAAAACCATGAGACTTCCCCCTCGCCGCGAGATGAGGCCCGATTCCCCTGCACTGCGTGCAGAGCAATTCCGTGTTGCACATCACACATGAAAGGAGCCTTGATTTCCTTGATGGCACTCCAGAGAAACCCCAAGAACACTGTTTCAAGGTTGAGGGATCCTGAGGTCACTGTAGCAACACGAAAGAGCTCCGTGGACCAAAAGTCAACTCGAAATCAGAGGTTAGTCCCTGGCTTCGACTCCAGAGGAATACCACCTTACAACAAGCACCTCAAGAGGAGGCTTCTCTCAGCTCTATGTATGTGAGAGGGACCCTGAGTTTGCGGCCTCAAGTGGAATGGAGACCGCGATGCCCTGACTCGAAATAAGGCCGGATATCCCTGCAGTGACTTGAATGCAGGCTCGTCTTGCATCTCCCAAGACGAAAGGATATCTGAATCCCCTGTGGAGACCACAGAGAAAGACCTAGTTCCCCACCTCATCGCGACCGGAGGCCTCACATCCTTTGAAAACTCCAGACGTACGCGGAGATCAGTGCCTCCAAAGGAGACGATGCCTGACTCCTCGTGAAACTTGATAGGAGTCCCAGGATTCCTGTGGCACGTGGAAAGGGACCCTTGGTCTCCCGCCTCAGCTGGAGAGGCGTCCCAATTGCCCTGTCAAGCCTCGAGGAGAATCCCGAGTTGTCCCTCGCAACTAGGCAGGAGTCCTGACGTCGCTGAACAAACACGTGGGTGGAAGGGCCATCCCCGTCGTAACTCGAGAATATACCCCAGGTTCCCGCCGCAACTCGAGAAAAACCATGAGACTTCCCCCTCGCCGCGAGATGAGGCCCGATTCCCCTGCACTGCGTGCAGAGCAATTCCGTGTTGCACATCACACATGAAAGGAGCCTTGATTTCCTTGATGGCACTCCAGAGAAAACCCAAGAACACTGTTTCAAGGCTAGAGGGATGCTGAGGTCACTGTAGCAACACGAAAGAGCTCCATGGACCAAAAATCAACTCGAGATGAGAGGTTAGTCCCTGGCTTCGACTCCAGAGGAATACCACCTTAACACAAGCACCTCAAGAGGAGGCTTCTCTCAGCTCGAGGTATGTGAGAGGGACCCTGAGTTTGCGGCCTCAAGTGGAATGGACACCGCGATGCCCTGACTAGAAATAAGGCCCGATATCCCTGCAGTGACTTGAATGCAGGCTCGTCTTGCATCTCCCAAGACGAAAGGATGTCTGAATCCCCTGTGGAGACCACAGAGAATGACCTAGTTCCCCACCTCATGGAGACCGGAGGCCTCACATCCTTTGAAAACTCCAGAGGTACGCGGAGATCACTGCCTCCAAAGGAGACGATGCCTGACTCCTCGTGAAACTTGATAGGAGTCACAGGATTCCTGTGGCACGTGGAAAGGGACACTTGGTCTCCCGCCTCAGCTGGAGAGGTCTCCCAATTAGCCTGCCAAGACTCGATGAGAATCCTGAGTTGTCCCTCGAAACTAGGCAGGAGTCCTGACGTCGCTGAACAAACACGTGGGTGGAAGGGCCATCCCCGTCGTAACTCGAGAATATACCCCAGGTTCCCGCCGCAACTCGAGAAAAACCATGAGACTTCCCCCTCGCCGCGAGATGAGGCCCGATTCCCCTGCACTGCGTGCAGAGCAATTCCGTGTTGCACATCACACATGAAAGGAGCCTTGATTTCCTTGATGGCACTCCAGAGAAACCCCAAGAACACTGTTTCAAGGCTAAAGGGATCCTGAGGTCACTGTAGCAACACGAAAGAGCTCCATAGACCAAAAATCAACTCGAGATGAGAGGTTAGTCCCTGGCTTCGACTCCAGAGGAATACCACCTTAACACAAGCACCTCAAGAGGAGGCTTCTCTCAGCTCTAGGTATGTGAGAGGGACCCTGAGTGTGCGGCCTCAAGTGGAATGGACACTGCGATGCCCTGACTCGAAATAAAGCCGGATATCCCTGCAGTGACTTGAATGCAGGCTCGTCTTGCATCTCCCAAGACGAAAGGATGTCTGAATCCCCTGCGGAGACCACAGAGAATGACCTACTTCCCCACCTCATCGCGAACGGAGGCCTCACATCCTTTGAAAACGTCAGAGGTATGCAGAGATCAGTGCCTCCAAAGGAGTCGATGCCTGACTCCTCGTGAAACTTGATAGGAGTCCCAGGATTCCTGTGCACGTGGAAAGGGACCCTTGGTATCCCGCCTCAGCTGGAGAGGCGTCCCAATTGCCCTGCCAAGCCTCGAGGAGAATCCCGAGTTGTCCCTCACAACTAGGCAGGAGTCCTGCCGTCGCTGAACAAACACGTGGGTGGAAGGGCCATCCCCGTCGTAACTCGAGAATATACCCCAGGTTCCCGCCGCAACTCGAGAAAAACCATGAGACTTCCCCCTCCCCGCGATATGAGGCCCGATTCCCCTGCACTGCGTGCAGAGCAATTCCGTGTTGCACATCACACATGAAAGGAGCCTTGATTTCCTTGATGGCACTCCAGAGAACCCCCAACAACACTGTTTCAAGGCTAGAGGGATCCTGAGGTCACTGTAGCAACACGAAAGAGCTCCGTGGACCAAAAATCAACTCGAGATGAGAGGTTAGTCCCTGGATTTGACTCCAGAGGAATACCACCTTACCACAAGCACCACAAGAGGAGGCTTCTCTCAGCTCTACTTATGTGCTGAGTTTGCGGTCTCAAGTGGAATGGACACCGTGATGCCCTGACTCGAAATAAGGCCGGATATCCCTGCAGTGACTTGAATGCAGGCTCGTCTTGCATCTCCCAAGACGAAAGGATGTCTGAATCCCCTGTGGAGACCACTGAAAAAGACCTAGTTCCCCACCTCATGGCGACCGGAGGCCTCACGTCCTTTGAAAACTCCAGAGGTACGCGGAGATCAGTGCCTCCAAAGGAGACGATGCCTGACTCCTCGTGAAACTTGATAGGAGTCCCAGGATTCCTGTGGCACGTGGAAAGGGACCCTTGGTCTCCCGCCTCAGCCGGAGAGGCGTCCCAATTGCCCTGCCAAGCCTCGAGGAGAATTCCGAGTTGTCCCTCGCAACTAGGCAGGAGTCCTGCCGTCGCTGAACTAACACGTGTGTGGAAGGGCCATCCCCGTCGTAACTCGAGAATATACCGCAGGTTCCCGCCGCAACTCGAGATAAACCATGAGACTTCCGCCTCGCCGCGAGATGAGGCCCGATTCCCCTCCACTGCGTGCAGAGCAATTCCGTGTTGCACATCACACATGAAAGGAGCCTTGATTTCCTTGATGGCACTCCAGAGAAACCCCAAGAACACTGTTACAAGGTTGAGGGATCCTGAGGTAACTGTGGCAACACGAAAGAGCTCCGTGGACCAAAAATCAACTCGAGATGAGAGGTTAATCCCTGGCTTCGACTCCAGAGGAATACCACCTTACCACAAGCACCTCAAGAGGAGGCTTCTCTCAGTTCTATGTATCTGAGAGGGACCCTGAGTTTGCGGCCTCAAGTGGAATGGAGACCGCGATGCCCTGACTTGAAATAAGGCCGGATATCCCTGTAGTGACTTGAATGCAGGCTGGTCTTGCATCTCCCAAGACGAAAGGTTGTCTGAATCCCCTGTGGAGACCACAGAGAATGACCTAGTTCCCCACCTCATCGCGACCGGAGGCCTCACATCCTTTGAAAACTCCAGAGGTACGCGGAGATCAGTGCCTCCAAAGGAGACGATGCCTGACTCCTCGTGAAACTTGATAGGAGTCCCAGGATTCATGTGGCACGTGGACAGGGACCCTTGGTCTCCCGCCTCAGCTGGAGAGGCGTCCCAATTGTCCTGCCAAGCCTCGAGGAGAATCCCGAGTTGTCCCTCGCAACTAGGCAGGAGTCCTGACTTCGCTGAACAAGCACGTGGGTGGAAGGGCCATCCCCGTCTTAACTTGAGAATATACCGCAGGTTCCCGCCGCAACTCGAGATAAACCATGAGACTTCCGCCTCGCCGCGAGATGAGGCCCGATTCCCCTGCACTGCGTGCAGAGCAATTCTGTGTTGCACATCACACATGAAAGGAGCCTTGATTTCCTTGATGGCACTCCAGAGTAACCCCAAGAACACTGTTTCAAGGTTGAGGGATCCTGAGGAAACTGTGGCAACACGAAAGAGCTCCGTGGACCAAAAATCAACTCGAGATGAGAGGTTAATCCCTGGCTTCGACTCCAGAGGAATACCACCTTACCACAAGCACCTCAAGAGGAGGCTTCTCTCAGTTCTATGTATCTGAGAGGGACCCTGAGTTTGCGGCCTCAAGTGGAATGGAGACCGCGATGCCCTGACTCGAAATAAGGCCGGATATCCCTGCAGTGACTTGAATGCAGGCTCGTCTTGCATCTCCCAAGACGAAAGGATGTCTGAATCCCCTGTGGAGACCACAGAGAAAGACCTAGTTCCCCACCTCACCGCGACCGGAGGCCTCACATCCTTTGAAAACTCCAGAGGTACGCGGAGATCAGTGCCCCCAAAGGAGACGATGCCTGACTCCTCGTGAAACTTGATAGGAGTCCCAGGATTCCTGTGGCACGTGGAAAGGGACCCTTGGTCTCCCGCCTCAGCTGGAGAGGCGTCCCAATTGCCCTGCCAAGCCTCGAGGAGAATCCCGAGTTGTCCCTCGCAACTAGGCAGGAGTCCTGACGTCGCTGAACAAACACGTGGGTGGAAGGGCCATCCCCATTGTAACTCGAGAATATACCCCAGGTTCCCGCCGCAACTCGAGAAAAACCATGAGACTTCCCCCTCGCCGCGAGATGAGGCCCGATTCCCCTGCACTGCGTGCAGAGCAATTCCGTGTTGCACATCACACATGAAAGGAGCCTTGATTTCCTTGATGGCACTCCAGAGAAACCCCAAGAACACTGTTTCAAGGTTGAGGGATCCTGAGGTCACTGTAGCAACAAGAAAGAGCTCCATGGACCAAAAATCAACTCGAGATGAGAGGTTAGTCCCTGGCTTCGACTCCAGAGGAATACCACCTTAACACAAGCACCTCAAGAGGAGGCTTCTCTCAGTTCTATGTATCTGAGAGGGACCCTGAGTTTGCGGCCTCAAGTGGATTGGAGACCGCGATGCCCTGACTTGAAATAAGGCCGGATATCCCTGTAGTGACTTGAATGCAGGCTGGTCTTGCATCTCCCAAGACGAAAGGTTGTCTGAATCCCCTGTGGAGACCACAGAGAATGACCTAGTTCCCCACCTCATCGCGACCGGAGGCCTCACATCCTTTGAAAACTCCAGAGGTACGCGGAGATCAGTGCCTCCAAAGGAGACGATGCCTGACTCCTCGTGAAACTTGATAGGAGTCACAGGATTCCTGTGGCACGTGGAAAGGGACCCTTGGTCTCCCGCCTCAGCTGGAGAGGTCTCCCAATTAGCCTGCCAAGACTCGATGAGAATCCTGAGTTGTCCCTCGAAACTAGGCAGGAGTCCTGACGTCGCTGAACAAACACGTGGGTGGAAGGGCCATCCCCATCGTAACTCGAGAATATACCCCAGGTTCCCGCCGCAACTCGAGAAAAACCATGAGACTTCCCCCTCGCCGCGAGATGAGGCCCGATTCCCCTGCACTGCGTGCAGAGCAATTCCGTGTTGCACATCACACATGAAAGGAGCCTTGATTTCCTTGATGGCACTCCAGAGAAACCCCAAGAACACTGTTTCAAGGCTAAAGGGATCCTGAGGTCACTGTAGCAACAAGAAAGAGCTCCATAGACCAAAAATCAACTCGAGATGAGAGGTTAGTCCCTGGCTTCGACTCCAGAGGAATACCACCTTAACACAAGCACCTCAAGAGGAGGCTTCTCTCAGCTCTAGGTATGTGAGAGGGACCCTGAGTGTGCGGCCTCAAGTGGAATGGACACTGCGATGCCCTGACTCGAAATAAAGCCGGATATCCCTGCAGTGACTTGAATGCAGGCTCGTCTTGCATCTCCCAAGACGAAAGGATGTCTGAATCCCCTGCGGAGACCACAGAGAATGACCTACTTCCCCACCTCATCGCGAACGGAGGCCTCACATCCTTTGAAAACGTCAGAGGTATGCAGAGATCAGTGCCTCCAAAGGAGACGATGCCTGACTCCTCGTGAAACTTGATAGGAGTCCCAGGATTCCTGTGCACGTGGAAAGGGACCCTTGGTATCCCGCCTCAGCTGGAGAGGCGTCCCAATTGCCCTGCCAAGCCTCGAGGAGAATCCCGAGATGTCCCTCACAACTAGGCAGGAGTCCTGCCGTCGCTGAACAAACACGTGGGTGGAAGGGCCATCCCCGTCGTAACTCGAGAATATACCCCAGGTTCCCGCCGCAACTCGAGAAAAACCATGAGACTTCCCCCTCCCCGCGATATGAGGCCCGATTCCCCTGCACTGCGTGCAGAGCAATTCCGTGTTGCACATCACACATGAAAGGAGCCTTGATTTCCTTGATGGCACTCCAGAGAACCCCCAACAACACTGTTTCAAGGCTAGAGGGATCCTGAGGTCACTGTAGCAACACGAAAGAGCTCCGTGGACCAAAAATCAACTCGAGATGAGAGGTTAGTCCCTGGATTTGACTCCAGAGGAATACCACCTTACCACAAGCACCTCAAGAGGAGGCTTCTCTCAGCTCTACTTATGTGCTGAGTTTGCGGTCTCAAGTGGAATGGACACCGTGATGCCCTGACTCGAAATAAGGCCGGATATCCCTGCAGTGACTTGAATGCAGGCTCGTCTTGCATCTCCCAAGATGAAAGGATGTCTGAATCCCCTGTGGAGACCACTGAAAAATACCTAGTTACCCACCTCATGGCGACCGGAGGCCTCACGTCCTTTGAAAACTCCAGAGGTACGCGGAGATCAGTGCCTCCAAAGGAGACGATGCCTGACTCCTCGTGAAACTTGATAGGAGTCCCAGGATTCCTGTGGCACGTGGAAAGGGACCCTTGGTCTCCCGCCTCAGCCGGAGAGGCGTCCCAATTGCCCTGCCAAGCCTCGAGGAGAATCCCGAGTTGTCCCTCGCAACTAGGCAGGAGTCCTGACGTCGCTGAACAAACACGTGGGTGGAAGGGCCATCCCCGTCGTAACTTGAGAATATACCGCAGGTTCCCGCCGCAACTCGAGATAAACCATGAGACTTCCGCCTCGCCGCGAGATGAGGCCCGATTCCCCTGCACTGCGTGCAGAGCAATTCTGTGTTGCACATCACACATGAAAGGAGCCTTGATTTCCTTGATGGCACTCCAGAGTAACCCCAAGAACACTGTTTCAAGGTTGAGGGATCCTGAGGTAACTGTGGCAACACGAAAGAGCTCCGTGGACCAAAAATCAACTCGAGATGAGAGGTTAATCCCTGGCTTCGACTCCAGAGGAATACCACCTTACCACAAGCACCTCAAGAGGAGGCTTCTCTCAGTTCTATGTATCTGAGAGGGACCCTGAGTTTGCGGCCTCAAGTGGAATGGAGACCGCGATGCCCTGACTCGAAATAAGGCCGGATATCCCTGCAGTGACTTGAATGCAGGCTCGTCTTGCATCTCCCAAGACGAAAGGATGTCTGAATCCCCTGTGGAGACCACAGAGAAAGACCTAGTTCCCCACCTCACCGCGACCGGAGGCCTCACATCCTTTGAAAACTCCAGAGGTACGCGGAGATCAGTGCCCCCAAAGGAGACGATGCCTGACTCCTTGTGAAACTTGATAGGAGTCCCAGGATTCCTGTGGCACGTGGAAAGGGACCCTTGGTCTCCCGCCTCAGCTGGAGAGGCGTCCCAATTGCCCTGCCAAGCCTCGAGGAGAATCCCGAGTTGTCCCTCGCAACTAGGCAGGAGTCCTGACGTCGCTGAACAAACACGTGGGTGGAAGGGCCATCCCCATTGTAACTCGAGAATATACCCCAGGTTCCCGCCGCAACTCGAGAAAAACCATGAGACTTCCCCCTCGCCGCGAGATGAGGCCCGATTCCCCTCCACTGCGTGCAGAGCAATTCCGTGTTGCACATCACACATGAAAGGAGCCTTGATTTCCTTGATGGCACTCCAGAGAAACCCCAAGAACACTGTTTCAAGGTTGAGGGATCCTGAGGTCACTGTAGCAACACGAAAGAGCTCCATGGACCAAAAATCAACTCGAGATGAGAGGTTAGTCCCTGGCTTCGACTCCAGAGGAATACCACCTTAACACAAGCACCTCAAGAGGAGGCTTCTCTCAGTTCTATGTATCTGAGAGGGACCCTGAGTTTGCGGCCTCAAGTGGAATGGAGACCGCGATGCCCTGACTTGAAATAAGGCCGGATATCCCTGTAGTGACTTGAATGCAGGCTGGTCTTGCATCTCCCAAGACGAAAGGTTGTCTGAATCCCCTGTGGAGACCACAGAGAATGACCTAGTTCCCCACCTCATCGCGACCGGAGGCCTCACATCCTTTGAAAACTCCAGAGGTACGCGGAGATCAGTGCCTCCAAAGGAGACGATGCCTGACTCCTCGTGAAACTTGATAGGAGTCACAGGATTCCTGTGGCACGTGGAAAGGGACACTTGGTCTCCCGCCTCAGCTGGAGAGGTCTCCCAATTAGCCTGCCAAGACTCGATGAGAATCCTGAGTTGTCCCTCGAAACTAGGCAGGAGTCCTGACGTCGCTGAACAAACACGTGGGTGGAAGGGCCATCCCCGTCGTAACTCGAGAATATACCCCAGGTTCCCGCCGCAACTCGAGAAAAACCATGAGACTTCCCCCTCGCCGCGAGATGAGGCCCGATTCCCCTGCACTGCGTGCAGAGCAATTCCGTGTTGCACATCACACATGAAAGGAGCCTTGATTTCCTTGATGGCACTCCAGAGAAACCCCAAGAACACTGTTTCAAGGCTAAAGGGATCCTGAGGTCACTGTAGCAACACGAAAGAGCTCCATAGACCAAAAATCAACTCGAGATGAGAGGTTAGTCCCTGGCTTCGACTCCAGAGGAATACCACCTTAACACAAGCACCTCAAGAGGAGGCTTCTCTCAGCTCTAGGTATGTGAGAGGGACCCTGAGTGTGCGGCCTCAAGTGGAATGGACACTGCGATGCCCTGACTCGAAATAAAGCCGGATATCCCTGCAGTGACTTGAATGCAGGCTCGTCTTGCATCTCCCAAGACGAAAGGATGTCTGAATCCCCTGCGGAGACCACAGAGAATGACCTACTTCCCCACCTCATCGCGAACGGAGGCCTCACATCCTTTGAAAACGTCAGAGGTATGCAGAGATCAGTGCCTCCAAAGGAGACGATGCCTGACTCCTCGTGAAACTTGATAGGAGTCCCAGGATTCCTGTGCACGTGGAAAGGGACCCTTGGTATCCCGCCTCAGCTGGAGAGGCGTCCCAATTGCCCTGCCAAGCCTCGAGGAGAATCCCGAGTTGTCCCTCACAACTAGGCAGGAGTCCTGCCGTCGCTGAACAAACACGTGGGTGGAAGGGCCATCCCCGTCGTAACTCGAGAATATACCCCAGGTTCCCGCCGCAACTCGAGAAAAACCATGAGACTTCCCCCTCCCCGCGATATGAGGCCCGATTCCCCTGCACTGCGTGCAGAGCAATTCCGTGTTGCACATCACACATGAAAGGAGCCTTGATTTCCTTGATGGCACTCCAGAGAACCCCCAACAACACTGTTTCAAGGCTAGAGGGATCCTGAGGTCACTGTAGCAACACGAAAGAGCTCCGTGGACCAAAAATCAATTCGAGATGAGAGGTTAGTCCCTGGATTTGACTCCAGAGGAATACCACCTTACCACAAGCACCACAAGAGGAGGCTTCTCTCAGCTCTACTTATGTGCTGAGTTTGCGGTCTCAAGTGGAATGGACACCGTGATGCCCTGACTCGAAATAAGGCCGGATATCCCTGCAGTGACTTGAATGCAGGCTCGTCTTGCATCTCCCAAGATGAAAGGATGTCTGAATCCCCTGTGGAGACCACTGAAAAAGACCTAGTTCCCCACCTCATGGCGACTGGAGGCCTCACGTCCTTTGAAAACTCCAGAGGTACGCGGAGATCAGTGCCTCCAAAGGAGACGATGCCTGACTCCTCGTGAAACTTGATAGGAGTCCCAGGATTCCTGTGGCACGTGGAAAGGGACCCTTGGTCTCCCGCCTCAGCCGGAGAGGCGTCCCAATTGCCCTGCCAAGCCTCGAGGAGAATCCCGAGTTGTCCCTCGCAACTAGGCAGGAGTCCTGACGTCGCTGAACAAACACGTGGGTGGAAGGGCCATCCCCGTCGTAACTTGAGAATATACCGCAGGTTCCCGCCGCAACTCGAGATAAACCATGAGACTTCCGCCTCGCCGCGAGATGAGGCCCGATTCCCCTGCACTGCGTGCAGAGCAATTCTGTGTTGCACATCACACATGAAAGGAGCCTTGATTTCCTTGATGGCACTCCAGAGTAACCCCAAGAACACTGTTTCAAGGTTGAGGGATCCTGAGGTAACTGTGGCAACACGAAAGAGCTCCGTGGACCAAAAATCAACTCGAGATGAGAGGTTAATCCCTGGCTTCGACTCCAGAGGAATACCACCTTACCACAAGCACCTCAAGAGGAGGCTTCTCTCAGTTCTATGTATCTGAGAGGGACCCTGAGTTTGCGGCCTCAAGTGGAATGGAGACCGCGATGCCCTGACTCGAAATAAGGCCGGATATCCCTGCAGTGACTTGAATGCAGGCTCGTCTTGCATCTCCCAAGACGAAAGGATGTCTGAATCCCCTGTGGAGACCACAGAGAAAGACCTAGTTCCCCACCTCACCGCGACCGGAGGCCTCACATCCTTTGAAAACTCCAGAGGTACGCGGAGATCAGTGCCCCCAAAGGAGACGATGCCTGACTCCTCGTGAAACTTGATAGGAGTCCCAGGATTCCTGTGGCACGTGGAAAGGGACCCTTGGTCTCCCGCCTCAGCTGGAGAGGCGTCCCAATTGCCCTGCCAAGCCTCGAGGAGAATCCCGAGTTGTCCCTCGCAACTAGGCAGGAGTCCTGACGTCGCTGAACAAACACGTGGGTGGAAGGACCATCCCCATTGTAACTCGAGAATATACCCCAGGTTCCCGCCGCAACTCGAGAAAAACCATGAGACTTCCCCCTCGCCGCGAGATGAGGCCCGATTCCCCTCCACTGCGTGCAGAGCAATTCCGTGTTGCACATCACACATGAAAGGAGCCTTGATTTCCTTGATGGCACTCCAGAGAAACCCCAAGAACACTGTTTCAAGGCTAAAGGGATCCTGAGGTCACTGTAGCAACACGAAAGAGCTCCATAGACCAAAAATCAACTCGAGATGAGAGGTTAGTCCCTGGCTTCGACTCCAGAGGAATACCACCTTAACACAAGCACCTCAAGAGGAGGCTTCTCTCAGCTCTAGGTATGTGAGAGGGACCCTGAGTGTGCGGCCTCAAGTGGAATGGACACTGCGATGCCCTGACTCGAAATAAAGCCGGATATCCCTGCAGTGACTTGAATGCAGGCTCGTCTTGCATCTCCCAAGACGAAAGGATGTCTGAATCCCCTGCGGAGACCACAGAGAATGACCTACTTCCCCACCTCATCGCGAACGGAGGCCTCACATCCTTTGAAAACGTCAGAGGTATGCAGAGATCAGTGCCTCCAAAGGAGACGATGCCTGACTCCTCGTGAAACTTGATAGGAGTCCCAGGATTCCTGTGCACGTGGAAAGGGACCCTTGGTATCCCGCCTCAGCTGGAGAGGCGTCCCAATTGCCCTGCCAAGCCTCGAGGAGAATCCCGAGTTGTCCCTCACAACTAGGCAGGAGTCCTGCCGTCGCTGAACAAACACGTGGGTGGAAGGGCCATCCCCGTCGTAACTCGAGAATATACCCCAGGTTCCCGCCGCAACTCGAGAAAAACCATGAGACTTCCCCCTCCCCGCGATATGAGGCCCGATTCCCCTGCACTGCGTGCAGAGCAATTCCGTGTTGCACATCACACATGAAAGGAGCCTTGATTTCCTTGATGGCACTCCAGAGAACCCCCAACAACACTGTTTCAAGGCTAGAGGGATCCTGAGGTCACTGTAGCAACACGAAAGAGCTCCGTGGACCAAAAATCAACTCGAGATGAGAGGTTAGTCCCTGGATTTGACTCCAGAGGAATACCACCTTACCACAAGCACCACAAGAGGAGGCTTCTCTCAGCTCTACTTATGTGCTGAGTTTGCGGTCTCAAGTGGAATGGACACCGTGATGCCCTGACTCGAAATAAGGCCGGATATCCCTGCAGTGACTTGAATGCAGGCTCGTCTTGCATCTCCCAAGATGAAAGGATGTCTGAATCCCCTGTGGAGACCACTGAAAAAGACCTAGTTCCCCACCTCATGGCGACCGGAGGCCTCACGTCCTTTGAAAACTCCAGAGGTACGCGGAGATCAGTGCCTCCAAAGGAGACGATGCCTGACTCCTCGTGAAACTTGATAGGAGTCCCAGGATTCCTGTGGCACGTGGAAAGGGACCCTTGGTCTCCCGCCTCAGCCGGAGAGGCGTCCCAATTGCCCTGCCAAGCCTCGAGGAGAATTCCGAGTTGTCCCTCGCAACTAGGCAGGAGTCCTGCCGTCGCTGAACTAACACGTGTGTGGAAGGGCCATCCCCGTCGTAACTCGAGAATATACCGCAGGTTCCCGCCGCAACTCGAGATAAACCATGAGACTTCCGCCTCGCCGCGAGATGAGGCCCGATTCCCCTCCACTGCGTGCAGAGCAATTCCGTGTTGCACATCACACATGAAAGGAGCCTTGATTTCCTTGATGGCACTCCAGAGAAACCCCAAGAACACTGTTTCAAGGTTGAGGGATCCTGAGGTAACTGTGGCAACACGAAAGAGCTCCGTGGACCAAAAATCAACTCGAGATGAGAGGTTAATCCCTGGCTTCGACTCCAGAGGAATACCACCTTACCACAAGCACCTCAAGAGGAGGCTTCTCTCAGTTCTATGTATCTGAGAGGGACCCTGAGTTTGCGGCCTCAAGTGGAATGGAGACCGCGATGCCCTGACTTGAAATAAGGCCGGATATCCCTGTAGTGACTTGAATGCAGGCTGGTCTTGCATCTCCCAAGACGAAAGGTTGTCTGAATCCCCTGTGGAGACCACAGAGAATGACCTAGTTCCCCACCTCATCGCGACCGGAGGCCTCACATCCTTTGAAAACTCCAGAGGTACGCGGAGATCAGTGCCTCCAAAGGAGACGATGCCTGACTCCTCGTGAAACTTGATAGGAGTCCCAGGATTCATGTGGCACGTGGACAGGGACCCTTGGTCTCCCGCCTCAGCTGGAGAGGCGTCCCAATTGTCCTGCCAAGCCTCGAGGAGAATCCCGAGTTGTCCCTCGCAACTAGGCAGGAGTCCTGACTTCGCTGAACAAGCACGTGGGTGGAAGGGCCATCCCCGTCTTAACTTGAGAATATACCGCAGGTTCCCGCCGCAACTCGAGATAAACCATGAGACTTCCGCCTCGCCGCGAGATGAGGCCCGATTCCCCTGCACTGCGTGCAGAGCAATTCTGTGTTGCACATCACACATGAAAGGAGCCTTGATTTCCTTGATGGCACTCCAGAGAAACCCCAAGAACACTGTTTCAAGGTTGAGGGATCCTGAGGTAACTGTGGCAACACGAAAGAGCTCCGTGGACCAAAAATCAACTCGAGATGAGAGGTTAATCCCTGGCTTCGACTCCAGAGGAATACCACCTTACCACAAGCACCTCAAGAGGATGCTTCTCTCAGTTCTATGTATCTGAGAGGGACCCTGAGTTTGCGGCCTCAAGTGGAATGGAGACCGCGATGCCCTGACTCGAAATAAGGCCGGATATCCCTGCAGTGACTTGAATGCAGGCTCGTCTTGCATCTCCCAAGACGAAAGGATGTCTGAATCCCCTGTGGAGACCACAGAGAAAGACCTAGTTCCCCACCTCACCGCGACCGGAGGCCTCACATCCTTTGAAAACTCCAGAGGTACGCGGAGATCAGTGCCCCCAAAGGAGACGATGCCTGACTCCTCGTGAAACTTGATAGGAGTCCCAGGATTCCTGTGGCACGTGGAAAGGGACCCTTGGTCTCCCGCCTCAGCTGGAGAGGCGTCCCAATTGCCCTGCCAAGCCTCGAGGAGAATCCCGAGTTGTCCCTCGCAACTAGGCAGGAGTCCTGACGTCGCTGAACAAACACGTGGGTGGAAGGGCCATCCCCATTGTAACTCGAGAATATACCCCAGGTTCCCGCCGCAACTCGAGAAAAACCATGAGACTTCCCCCTCGCCGCGAGATGAGGCCCGATTCCCCTCCACTGCGTGCAGAGCAATTCCGTGTTGCACATCACACATGAAAGGAGCCTTGATTTCCTTGATGGCACTCCAGAGAAACCCCAAGAACACTGTTTCAAGGTTGAGGGATCCTGAGGTCACTGTAGCAACACGAAAGAGCTCCGTGGACCAAAAATCAACTCGAGATGAGAGGTTAGTCCCTGGCTTCGACTCCAGAGGAATACCACCTTAACACAAGCACCTCAAGAGGAGGCTTCTCTCAGCTCTATGTATGTGAGAGGGACCCTGAGTTTGCGGCCTCAAGTGGAATGGAGACCGCGATGCCCTGACTCGAAATAAGGCCGGATATCCCTGCAGTGACTTGAATGCAGGCTCGTCTTGCATCTCCAAAGACGAAAGGATATCTGAATCCCCTGTGGAGACCACAGAGAAAGACCTAGTTCCCCACCTCATCGTGACCGGAGGCCTCACATCCTTTGAAAACTCCAGAGGTACGCGGAGATCAGTGCCTCCAAAGGAGACGATGCCTGACTCCTCGTGAAACTTGATAGGAGTCCCAGGATTCCTGTGGCACGTGGAAAGGGACCCTTGGTCTCCCGCCTCAGATGGAGAGGCGTCCCAATTGCCCTGTCAAGCCTCGAGGAGAATCCCGAGTTGTCCCTCGCAACTAGGCAGGAGTCCTGACGTCGCTGAACAAACACGTGGGTGGAAGGGCCATCCCCGTCGTAACTCGAGAATATACCCCAGGTTCCCGCCGCAACTCGAGAAAAACCATGAGACTTCCCCCTCGCCGCGAGATGAGGCCCGATTCCCCTGCACTGCGTGCAGAACAATTCCGTGTTGCACATCACACATGAAAGGAGCCTTGATTTCCTTGGTGGCACTCCTGAGAAACCCCAACAACACTGTGTCAAGGCTAGTTGGATCCTGAGGTCACTGCAGCAACACGAAAGAGCTCCGTGGACCAAAAATCAACTCGAGATGAGAGGTTAGTCCCTGGGTTCGACTCCAGAGGAATACCACCTTACCACAAGCACCTCAAGAGGAGGCTTCTCTCAGCTCTAGCTAGGTGAGAGGGACCCTGAGTTTGCGGCCTCAGATGGAATGGACACCGCGATGCCCTGACTCGAAATAAGGTCGGATATCCCTGCAGTCACTTGAATGCAGGCTCGTCTTGCATCTCCCAAGACGAAAGGATGTCTGAATCCCCTGTGGAGACCACAGAGAATGACCTAGTTCCCCACCTCATCGCGACCGGAGGCCTCACATCCTTTGAAAACTCCAGAGGTATGCGGAGATCAGTGCCTCCAAAGGAGACGATGCCTGACTCCTCGTGAAACTTGATAGGAGTCCCAGGATTCCTGTGGCACGTGGAAAGGGACCCTTGGTCTCCCGCCTCAGCTGGAGAGGCGTCCCAATTGCCCTGCCAAGCCTCGAGGAGAATCCCGAGTTGTCCCTCACAACTAGGCAGGAGTCCTGTCGTCGCTGAACAAACACGTGGGTGGAAGGGCCATCCCCGTCGTAACTCGAGAATATACCCCAGGTTCCCGCCGCAACTCGAGAAAAACCATGAGACTTCCCCCTCGCCGCGAGATGAGGCCCGATTCCCCTGCACTGCGTGCAGAGCAATTCCGTGTTGCACATCACACATGAAAGGAGCCTTGATTTCCTTGATGGCACTCCAGAGAAACCCCAAGAACACTGTTTCAAGGTTGAGGGATCCTGAGTTCACTGTAGCAACACGAAAGAGCTCCGTGGACCAAAAATCAACTCGAGATGAGAGGTTAGTCCCTGGCTTCGACCCCAGAGGAATACCACCTTACCACAAGCACCTCAAGAGGAGGCTTCTCTCAGCTCTAGCTATGTGAGAGGGACCCTGAATTTGCGGCCTCAAGTGGAATGGAGACCGCGATGCCCTGACTCGAAATAAGGCCGGATATCCCTGCAGTGACTTGAATGCAGGCTCGTCTTGCATCTCCCAAGACGAAAGGATATCTGAATCCCCTGTGGAGACCACAGAGAAAGACCTAGTTCCCCACCTCATCGCGACCGGAGGCCTCACATCCTTTGAAAACTCCAGAGGTACGCGGAGATCAGTGCCTCCAAAGGAGACGATGCCTGACTCCTCGTGAAACTTGATAGGAGTCCCAGGATTCCTGTGGCACGTGGAAAGGGACCCTTGGTCTCCCGCCTCAGCTGGAGAGGCGTCCCAATTGCCCTGTCAAGCCTCGAGGAGAATCCCGAGTTGTCCCTCGCAACTAGGCAGGAGTCCTGACGTTGCTGAACAAACACGTGGGTGGAAGGGCCATCCCCGTCGTAACTCGAGAATATACCCCAGGTTCCCGCCGCAACTCGAGAAAAACCATGAGACTTCCCCCTCGCCGCGAGATGAGGCCCGATTCCCCTGCACTGCGTGCAGAGCAATTCCGTGTTGCACATCACACATGAAAGGAGCCTTGATTTCCTTGATGGCACTCCAGAGAAACCCCAAGAACACTGTTTCAAGGCTGGAGGGATCCTGAGGTCACTGTAGCAGCACGAAAGAGCTCTGTGGACCATGAATCAACTCGAGATGAGAGGTTAGTCCCTGGCTTCGACTCCAGAGGAATACCACCTTACCAAAAGCACCTCAAGAGGAGGCTTCTCTCAGCTCTAGGTATGTGAGAGGGACCCTGAGTTTGCGGCCTCAAGTGGAATGGACATCGCGATGCCCTGACGCGAAGTAAGGCCGGATATCCCTGCAGTGACTTGAATGCAGGCTCGTCTTGCATCTCCCAAGACGAAAGGATGTCTGAATCCCCTGTGGAGACCACAGAGAAAGACCTAGTTCCCCACCTCATGGCGACCGGAGGCCTCACATCCTTTGAAAACTCCAGAGGTATGCGGAGATTAGTGCCTCAAAGGAGACGATGCCTGACCCCTCGTGAAACTTGATAGGAGTCCCAGGATTCCTGTGGCACGTGGAAAGGGACCCTTGGTCTCCCGCCTCAGCTGGAGAGGCGTCCCAATTGCCCTGCCAAGCCTCGAGGAGAATCCCGATTTGTCCCTCGCAACTAGGCAGGAGTCCTGTCGTCGCTGAACTAACACGTGTGTGGAAGGGCCATCCCCGTCGTAACTTGAGAATATACCGCAGGTTCCCGCCGCAACTCGAGAAAAACCATGAGACTTCCCCCTCGCCGCGAGATGAGGCCAGATTCCGCTTCACTGCGTGCAGAGCAATTCTGTGTTGCACATCACACATGAAAGGATCCTTGATTTCCTTGATGGCACTCCAGAGAAACCCCAAGAACACTGTTTCAAGGTTGAGGGATCCTGAGGTCACTGTAGCAACACGAAAGAGCTCCGTGGACCAAAAGTCAACTCGAGATGAGAGGTTAGTCCCTGGCTTCGACTCCAGAGGAATACCACCTTACCCCAAGCACCTCAAGAGGAGGCTTCTCTCAGCTCTATGTATGTGAGAGGGACCCTGAGTTTGCGGCCTCAAGTGGAATGGAGACCGCGATGCCCTGACTCGAAATAAGGCCGGATATCCCTGCAGTGACTTGAATGCAGGCTCGTCTTGCATCTCCCAAGACGAAAGGATATCTGAATCCCCTGTGGAGACCACAGAGAAAGACCTAGTTCCCCACCTCATCGCGACCGGAGGCCTCACATCCTTTGAAAACTCCAGAGGTACGCGGAGATCAGTGCCTCCAAAGGAGACGATGCCTGACTCCTCGTGAAACTTGATAGGAGTCCCAGGATTCCTGTGGCACGTGGAAAGGGACCCTTGGTCTCCCGCCTCAGCTGGAGAGGCGTCCCAATTGCCCTGTCAAGCCTCGAGGAGAATCCCGAGTTGTCCCTCGCAACTAGGCAGGAGTCCTGACGTCGCTGAACAAACACGTGTGTGGAAGGGCCATCCGCGTCGTAACTCGAGAATATACCCCAGGTTCCCGCCGCAACTCGAGAAAAACCATGAGACTTCCCCCTCGCCGCGAGATGAGGCCCGATTCCCCTGCACTGCGTGCAGAGCAATTCCGTGTTGCACATCACACATGAAAGGAGCCTTGATTTCCTTGGTGGCACTCCAGAGAAACCCCAACAACACTGTGTCAAGGCTAGTTGGATCCTGAGGTCACTGTAGCAACACGAAAGAGCTCCGTGGACCAAAAATCAACTCGAGATGAGAGGTTAGTCCCTGACTTCGACTCCAGAGGAATACCACCTTACCACAAGCACCTCAAGAGGAGGCTTCTCTCAGCTCTAGCTATGTGAGAGGGACCCTGAGTTTGCGGCCTCAAGTGGAATGGACACCGCGATGCCCTGACTCGAAATAAGGCCGGATATCCCTGCAGTCACTTGAATGCAGGCGCGTCTTGCATCTCCCAAGACGAAAGGATGTCTGAATCCCTTGTGGAGACCACAGAGAATGACCTAGTTCCCCACCTCATCGCGACCGGAGGCCTCACATCCTTTGAAAACTCCAGAGGTACGCAGAGATCAGTGCCTCCAAAGGAGACGATGCCTGACTCCTCGTGAAACTTGATAGGAGTCCCAGGATTCCTGTGGCACGTGGAAAGGGACCCTTGGTCTCCCGCCTCAGCTGGAGAGGCGTCCCAATTGCCCTGCCAAGCCTCGAGGAGATTCCCGAGTTGTCCCTCGCAACTAGGCAGGAGTCCTGACGTCGCTGAACAAACACGTGGGTGGAAGGGCCATCCCCATCGTAACTCGAGAATATACCCCAGGTTCCCGCCGCAACTCGAGAAAAACCATGAGACTTCCCCCTCGCCGCGAGATGAGGCCCGATTCCCCTGCACTGCGTGCAGAGCAATTCCGTGTTGCACATCACACATGAAAGGAGCCTTGATTTCCTTGATGGCACTCCAGAGAAACCCCAAGAACACTGTTTCAAGGTTGAGGGATCCTGAGGTCACTGTAGCAACACGAAAGAGCTCCGTGGACCAAAAATCAACTTGAGATGAGAGGTTAGTCCCTGGCTTCGACTCCAGAGGAATACCACCTTACCACAAGCACCTCAAGAGGAGGCTTCTTTCAGCTCTAGCTATGTGAGAGGGACCCTGAGTTTGCGGCCTCAAGTGGAATGGAGACCGCGATGCCCTGACTCGAAATAAGGCCGGATATCCCTGCAGTGACTTGCATGTAGGCTCGTCTTGCATCTACCAAGACGAAAGGATGTCTGAATCCCCTGCGGAGACCACAGAGAAAGACCTAGTTCCCCACCTCATCGCGACCGGAGGCCTCACATCCTTTGAAAATTCCAGAGGTACGCGGAGATCAGTGCCTCCAAAGGAGACGATGCCTGACTCCTCGTGAAACTTGATAGGAGTCCCAGGATTCCTGTGGCACGTGGAAAGGGACACTTGGTCTCCCGCCTCAGCTGGAGAGGCGTCCCAATTGCGCTGCCAAGCCTCGAGGAGAATCCCGAGTTGTCCCTCGCAACTAGGCAGGAGTCCTGACGTCGCTGAACAAACACGTGGGTGGAAGGGCCATCCCCGTCGTAACTCGAGAATATACCCCAGGTTCCCGCCGCAAGTAGAGAAAAACCATGAGACTTCCCCCTCGCCGCGAGATGAGGCCCGATTCCCCTGCACTGCGTGCAGAGCAATTCCGTGTTGCACATCACACATGAAAGGAGCCTTGATTTCCTTGATGGCACTCCAGAGAAACCCCAAGAACACTGTTTCAAGGTTGTGGGATCCTGAGGTCACTGTAGCAACACGAAAGAGCTCCGTGGACCAAAGATCAACTCGAGATGAGAGGTTAGTCCCTGGCTTCGACTCCAGAGGAATACCACCTTACCACAAGCACCTCAAGAGGAGGCTTCTGTCAGCTCTAGCTATGTGAGAGGGACCCTGAGTTTGCGGCCTCAAGTGGAATGGAGACCGCGATGCCCTGACTCGAAATAAGGCCGGATATCCCTGCAGTGACTTGAATGCAGGCTCGTCTTGCATCTCCCAAGACGAAAGGATGTCTGAATCCCCTGTGGAGACCACAGAGAAAGACCTAGTTCCCCACCTCATCGCGACCGGAGGCCTCACATCCTTTGAAAACTCCAGAGGTACGCGGAGATCAGTGCCTCCAAAGGAGACGATGCCTGACTCCTCGTGAAACTTGATAGGAGTCCCAGGATTCCTGTGGCACGTGGAAAGGGACTCTTGGTCTCCGGCCTCAGCTGGAGAGGCGTCCCAATTGCCCTGCCAAGCCTCGAGGAGAATCCCGAGTTTTCCCTCGCAACTAGGCAGGAGTCCTGACGTCGCTGAACAAACACGTGGGTAGAAAGGCCATCCCCATTGTAACTCGAGAATATACCCCAGGTTCCCGCCGCAACTCGAGAAAAACCATGAGACTTCCCCCTCGCCGCGAGATGAGGCCCGATTCCCCTGCACTGCGTGCAGAGCAATTCCGTGTTGCACATCACACATGAAAGGAGCCTTGATTTCCTTGATGGCACTCCAGAGAAACCCCAAGAACACTGTTTCAAGGTTGAGGGATCCTGAGGTCACTGTAGCAACACGAAAGAGCTCCATGGACCAAAAATCAACTCGAGATGAGAGGTTAGTCCCTGGCTTCGACTCCAGAGGAATACCACCTTACCACAAGCACCTCAAGAGGAGGCTTCTCTCAGCTCTATGTATCTGAGAGGGACCCTAAGTTTGCGGCCTCAAGTGGAATGGAGACCGCGATGCCCTGACTCGAAATAAGGCCGGATATCCCTGCAGTGACTTGAATGCAGGCTCGTCTTGCATCTCCCAAGACGAAAGGATATCTGAATCCCCTGTGGAGACCACAGAGAAAGACCTAGTTCTCCACCTCATCGCGACCGGAGGCCTCACATCCTTTGAAAACTCCAGAGGTACGCGGAGATCAGTGCCTCCAAAGGAGACGATGCCTGAATCCTCGTGAAACTTGATAGGAGTCCCAGGATTCCTGTGGCACGTGGAAAGGGACCCTTGGTCTCCCGCCTCAGCTGGAGAGGCGTCCCAATTGCCCTGCCAAGCCTCGAGGAGAATCCCGAGTTGTCCCTCGCAACTAGGCAGGAGTCCTGACGTCCCTGAACAAACACGTGGGTGGAAGGGCCATCCCCGTCGTAACTCGAGAATATACCCCAGGTTCCCGCCGCAACTCGAGCAAAACCATGAGACTTCCCCCTCGCCGCGAGATGAGGCCCGATTCCCCTGCACTGCGTGCAGAGCAATTCCGTGTTGCACATCACACATGAAAGGAGCCTTGATTTCCTTGATGGCACTCCAGAGAAACCCCAAGAACACTGTTTCAAGGTTGAGGGATCCTGAGGTCACTGTAGCAACACGAAAGAGCTCCGTGGACCAAAAATCAACTCGAGATGAGAGGTTAGTCCCTGGCTTCGACTCCAGAGGAATACCACCTTACCACAAGCACCTCAAGAGGAGGCTTCTCTCAGCTCTATGTATGTGAGAGGGACCCTGAGTTTGCGGCCTCAAGTGGAATGGACACCGCAATGCCCTGACGGGAAATAACGCCGGATATCCCTGCAGTGACTTGAATGCAGGCTCATCTTGCATCTCCCAAGATGAAAGGATGTCTGAATCCCCTGTGGAGACCACAGAGAAAGACCTAGTTCCCCACCTCATCGCGAACGGAGGCCTCACATCCTTTGAAAACTCCAGAGGTACGCGGAGATCAGTGCCTCCAAAGGAGACGATGCCTGACTCCTCGTGAAACTTGATAGGAGTCCCAGGATTCCTGTGGCACGTGGAAAGGGACCCTTGGTCTCCCGCCTCAGCTGGAGAGGCGTCCCAATTGCCCTGCCAAGCCTCGAGGAGAATCCCGAGTTGTCCCTCGCAACTAGGCAGGAGTCCTGACGTCGCTGAACAAACACGTGTGTGGAAGGGCCATCCCCGTCGTAACTCGCGAATATACCCCAGGTTCCCGCCGCAACTCGAGAAAAACCATGAGACTTCCCCCTCGCCGCGAGATGAGGCCCGATTCCCCTGCACTGCGTGCAGAGCAATTCCGTGTTGCACATCACACATGAAAGGAGCCTTGATTTCCTTGATGGCACTCCAGAGAAACCCCAAGAACACTGTTTCAAGGTTGAGGGATCCTGAGGTCACTGTAGCAACATGAAAGAGCTCCGTGGACCAAAAGTCAACTCGAAATCAGAGGTTAGTCCCTGGCTTCGACTCCGGAGGAATACCACCTTACAACAAGCACCTCAAGAGGAGGCTTCTCTCAGCTCTATGTATGTGAGAGGGACCCTGAGTTTGCGGCTTCAAGTGGAATGGAGACCGCGATGCCCTGACTCGAAATAAGGCCGAATATCCCTGCAGTGACTTGAATGCAGGCTCGTCTTGCATCTCCCAAGACGAAAGGATGTCTGAATCCCCTGTGGAGACCACAGAGAAAGATCTAGTTCCCCACCTCATCGCGACCGGAGGCCTCACATCCTTTGACATCTCCAGAGGTACGTGGAGATCAGTGCCTCCAAAGGAGACGATGCCTGACTCCTCGTGAAACTTGATAGGAGTCCCAGGATTCCTGTGGCACGTGGAAAGGGACCCTTGGTCTCCCGCCTCAGCTGGAGAGGCGTCCCAATTGCCCTGCCAAGCCTCGAGGAGAATCCCGAGTTGTCCCTCGCAACTAGGCAGGAGTCCTGACGTCGCTGAACAAACACGTGGGTGGAAGGGCCATCCCCGTCGTAACTCGAGAATATACCCCAGGTTCCCGCCGCAACTCGAGAAAAACCATGAGACTTGCCCCTCGCCGTGAGATGAGGCCCGATTCCCCTGCACTGCGTGCAGAGCAATTCCGTGCTGCACATCACACATGAAAGGAGCCTTGATTTCCTTCGTGGCACTCCAGAGAAACCCCAAGAACACTGTTTCAAGGTTGAGGGATCCTGAGGTCACTGTAGCAACACGAAAGAACTCCGTGGACCAAAAATCAACTCGAGATGAGAGGTTAGTCCCTGGCTTCGACTCCAGAGGAATACCACCTTACCACAAGCACCTCAAGAGGAGGCTTCTCTCAGCTCTATGTATGTGAGAGGGACCCTGAGTTTGCGGCCTCAAGTGGAATGGACACCGCGATGCCCTGACTCGAAATAAGGCCGGATATCCCTGCAGTGACTTGAATGCAGGCTCGTCTTGCATCTCCCAAGACGAAAGGATGTCTGAATCCCCTGTGGAGACCACAGAGAAAGACCTAGTTCCCCACCTCATCGCGACCGGAGGCCTCACATCCTTTGAAAACTCCAGAGGTATGCGGAGATCAGTGCCTCCAAAGGAGACGATGCCTGACTCCTCGTGAAACTTGATAGGAGTCCCAGGATTCCTGTGGCACGTGGAAAGGGACACTTGGTCTCCCACCCCAGCTGGAGAGGCGTCCCAATTGCCCTGCCAAGTCTCGAGGAGAATCCCGAGTTGTCCCTCGCCACTAGGCAGGAGTCCTGACGTCGCTGAACAAACACGTGTGTGGAAGGGCCATCCCCATCGTAACTCGAGAATATACCCCAGGTTCCCGCCGCAACTCGAGAAAAACCAAGAGACTTCCCCCTCGCCTCGAGATGAGGCCCGATTCCCCTGCACTGCGTGCAGAGCAATTCCGTGTTGCACATCACACATGAAAGGAGCCTTGATTTCCTTGATGGCACTCCAGAGAAACCCCAAGAACACTGTTTCAAGGCTAGAGGGATCCTGAGGTCACTGTAGCAACACGAAAGAGCTCTGTGGACCAAAAATCAACTTGAGATGAGAGGTTAGTCCCTGGCTTCGACTCCAGAGGAATACCACCTTACCACAAGCACCTCAAGAGGAGGCTTCTCTCAGCTCTAGCTATGTGAGAGGGACCCTGAGTTTGCGGCCTCAAGTGGAATGGACACCGCGATTCCCTGACTCGAAATAAGGCCGGATATCCCTGCAGTGACTTGAATGCAGGCTCGTCTTGCATCTCCCAAGACGAAAGGATGTCTGAATCCCCTGTGGAGACCACAGAGAATGACCTAGTTCCCCACCTCATCGCGACCGGAGGCCTCACATCCTTTGAAAACTCCAGAGGTACGCGGAGATCAGTGCCTCCAAAGGAGACGATGCCTGACTCCTCGTGAAACTTGATAGGAGTCACAGGATTCCTGTGGCACGTGGAAAGGGACACTTGGTCTCCCGCCTCAGCTGGAGAGGCGTCCCAATTGCCCTGCCAAGCCTCGAGGAGAATCCTGAGTTGTCCCTCGCAACTAGGCAGGAGTCCTGACGTTGCTGAACAAACACGTGGGTGGAAGGGCCATCCCCGTCGTAACTCGAGAATATACCCCAGGTTCCCGCCGCAAGTAGAGAAAAACCATGAGACTTCCCCCTCGCCGCGAGATGAGGCCCGATTCCCCTGCACTGCGTGCAGAGCAATTCCGTGTTGCACATCACACATGAAAGGAGCCTTGATTTCCGTGATGGCACTCTAGAGAAACCCCAAGGACACTGTTTCAAGGCTGGAGGGATCCTGAGGTCCCTGTAGCAGCACGAAAGAGCTCCGTGGACCATGAATCAACTCGAGATGAGAGGTTAGTCCCTGGCTTCGACTCCAGAGGAATACCACCTTACCACAAGCACCTCAAGAGGAGGCTTCTCTCAGCTCTAGGTATGTGAGAGGGACCCTGAGTTTGCGGCCTCAAGTGGAATGGACACCGCGATGCCCTGACTCGAAATAAGGCCGGATATCCCTGCAGTGACTTGAATGCAGGCTCGTCTTGCATCTCCCAAGACGAAAGGATGTCTGAATTCCCTCTGGAGACCACAGAGAAAGACCTAGACACCCACCTCATCGCGACCGGAGGCTTCACATCTTTGGAAAACTCCAGAGGTATGCGGAGATTAGTGCCTCAAAGGAGACGATGCCTGACCCCTCGTGAAACTTGATAGGAGTCCCAGGATTCCTGTGGCACGTGGAAAGGGACCCTTGGTCTCCCGCCTCAGCTGGAGAGGCGTCCCAATTGCCCTGCCAAGCCTCGAGGAGAATCCCGAGTTGTCCCTCGAAACTAGGCAGGAGTCCTGACGTCGCTGAACAAACACGTGGGTGGAAGGGCCATCCTCGTCGTAACTCGAGAATATACCCCAGGTTCCCGCCGCTACTCGAGAAAAACCATGAGACTTCCCCCTCGCCGCGAGATGAGACCCGATTCCCCTGCACTGCGTGCAGAGCAATTCCGTGTTGCACATCACACATGAAAGGAGCCTTGATTTCCTTGATGGCACTCCAGAGAAACCCCAAGAACACTGTTTCAAGGCTAGAGGGATGCTGAGGTCACTGTAGCAACACGAAAGAGCTCCATGGACCAAAAATCAACTCGAGATGAGAGGTTAGTCCATGGCTTCGACTCCAGAGGAATACCACCTTACCACAAGCACCTCAAGAGGAGGCTTCTCTCAGCTCTAGGTATGTGAGAGGGACCCTGAGTTTGCGGCCTCAAGTGGAATGGACACCGCGATGCCCTGACTCGAAATAAGGCCGGATATCCCTGCAGTGACTTGAATGCAGGCTCGTCTTGCATCTCCCAAGACGAAAGGATGTCTGAATCCCCAGTGGAGACCACAGAGAATGAACTAGTTCCCCACCTCATCACGACCGGAGGCCTCACGTCCTTTGAAAACTCCAGAGGTACGCGGAGATCAGTGCCTCCAAAGGAGACGATGCCTGACTCCTCGTGAAACTTGATAGGAGTCCCAGGATTCCTGTGGCACGTGGAAAGGGACCCTGGGTCTCCCGCCTCAGCAGGAGAGGCGTCCCAGTTGACCTGTGAAGCCTCGAGGAGAATCCCGAGTTGTCCCTCGCAACTAGGCAGGAGTCCTGCCGTCGCTGAACAAACACGTGGTTGGAAGGGCCATCCCCGACGTAACTCGAGAATATACCCCAGGTTCCCGCTGCAACTCGAGAAAAACCATGAGACTTCCCCCTCCCCGCGATATGAGGCCCGATTTCCCTGCACTGCGTGCAGAGCAATTCCGTGTTGTACATCACACATGAAAGGAGCCTTGATTTCCTTGATGGCACTCCAGAGAACCCCCAACAACACTGTTTCAAGGTTAGAGGGATCCTGAGGTCACTGTAGCAACACGAAAGAGCTCTGTGGACCAAAAATTAACTCGAGATGAGAGGTTAGTCCATGGCTTCGACTCCAGAGGAATACCACCTTACCACAAGCACCTCAAGAGGAGGCTTCTCTCAGCTCTAGGTATGTGAGAGGGACCCTGAGTTTGCGGCCTCAAGTGGAATGGACACCGCATTTCCCTCACGCGAAATAAGGCCGGACATCCCTGCAGTGACTTGAATGCAGGCTCGTCTTGCATCTCCCAAGACGAAAGGATGTCTGAATCCCCTGTGGAGACCACAGAGAATGACCTAGTTCCCCACCTCATCGCGACCGGAGGCCTCACATCCTTTGAAAACTCCAGAGGTACGCGGAGATCAGTGCCTCCAAAGGAGACGATGCCTGACTCCTCGTGAAACTTGATAGGAGTCACAGGATTCCTGTGGCACGTGGAAAGGGACACTTGGTCTCCCGCCTCAGCTGGAGAGGCGTCCCAATTGCCCTGCCAAGACTCGATGAGAATCCTGAGTTGTCCCTCGAAACTAGGCAGGAGTCCTGACGTCGCTGAACAAACACGTGGGTGGAAGGGCCATCCCCGTCGTAACTCGAGAATATACCCCAGGTTCCCGCCGCAACTCGAGAAAAACCATGAGACTTCCCCCTCCCCGCGATATGAGGCCCGATTCCCCTGCACTGCGTGCAGAGCAATTCCGTGTTGCACATCACACATGAAAGGAGCCTTGATTTCCTTGATGGCACTCCAGAGAAACCCCAAGAACACTGTTTCAAGGCTAGAGGGATCCTGAGGTCACTGTAGCAACACGAAAGAGCTCCGTGGACCAAAAATCAACTCGAGATGAGAGGTTAGTCCCTGGCTTCGACTCCAGAGGAATACCACCTTACCACAAGCACCTCAAGAGGAGGCTTCTCTCATCTCTAGGTATGTGAGAGGGACCCTGAGTTTGCGGCCTCAAGTGGAATGGACACCACGATGCCCTGACTCGAAATAAGGCCGGATATCCCTGCAGTGACTTGAATGCAGGCTCGTCTTGCATCTCCCAGGACGAAAGGATGTCTGAATCCCCTGTGGAGACCACAGAGAAAGACCTAGTTCCCCACCTCATCGCGACCGGAGGCCTCACATCCTTTGAAAACTCCAGAGGTACGCGGAGATCAGTGCCTCCAAAGGAGACGATGCCTGACTCCTCGTGAAACTTGATAGGAGTCCCAGGATTCCTGAGGCACGTGGAAAGGGACACTTGGCCTCCCGCCTCAGCTGGAGAGGCGTCCCAATTGCCCTGCCAAGCCTCGAGGAGAATCCCGAGTTGTCCCTCGCAACTAGGCAGGAGTCCTGCCGTCGCTGAACAAACACGTGGTTGGAAGCGCCATCCCCGTCGTAACTCGAGAATATACCCCATTTCCCGCCGCAACTCCAGAAAAACCATGAGACTTCCCCCACGCCGCGATATGAGGCCCGATTCCCCTGCACTGTGTGCAGAGCAATTCCGTGTTGCACATCACACATGAAAGGAGCCTTGATTTCCTTGATGGCACTCCAGAGAAAACCCAAGAACACTGTTTCAAGGCTAGCGGGATCCTGAGGTCACTGTAGCAACACGAAAGAGCTCCGTGGACCAACAATCAACTCGAGATGAGAGGTTAGTCCCTGGCTTCGACTTCAGAGGAATACCACCTTACCACAAGCACCACAAGAGGAGGCTTCTCTCAGCTCTACCTATGTGCTGAGTTTGCGGTCTCAAGTGGAATGGACACCGCGATGTCCTGACTCGAAATAAGGCCAGATATCCCTGCAGTGACTTGAATGCAGGCTCGTCTTGCTTCTCCCAAGATGAAAGGATGTCTGAATCCCCTGTGGAGACCACAGAAAAAGACCTAGACACCCACCTCATCGCGACCGGAGGCCTCACGTCCTTTGAAAACTCCAGAGGTACGCGGAGATCAGTGCCTCCAAAGGAGACGATGCCTGACTCCTCGTGAAACTTGATAGGAGTCCCAGGATTCCTGTGGCACGTGGAAAGGGACCCTTGGTCTCCCGCCTCAGCTGCAGAGGCGTCCCAATTGCCCTGTCAAGCCTCGAGGAGAATTCCGAGTTGTCCCTCGCAACTAGGCAGGAGTCCTGCCGTCACTGAACAAACACGTGGTTGGAAGCGCCATCCCCGTCGTAACTCGAGAATATACCCCATTTCCCGCCGCAACTCCAGAAAAACCATGAGACTTCCCCCTCGGCGCGAGATGAGGTCCGATTCCCCTGCACTGTGTGCAGAGGAATTCCGTGTTGCACATCACACATGAAAGGAGCCTTGATTTCCTTGATGGCACTCCAGAGAAAACCCAAGAACACTGTTTCAAGGCTAGCGGGATCCTGAGGTCACTGTAGCAACACGAAAGAGCTCCGTGGACTAACAATCAACTCGAGATAAGAGGTTAGTCCCTGGCTTCGACACCAGAGGAATACCACCTTACCACAAGCACCTCAAGAGGAGGCTTCTCTCAGCTCTTCCTATGTGCTGAGTTTGCGGTCTCAAGTGGAATGGACACCGCGATGCCCTGACTCGAAATAAGGCCGGATATCCCTGTAGTGACTTGAATGCAGGCTCGTCTTGCATCTCCCAAGACGAAAGGATATCTGAATCCCCTGTGGAGACCACAGAGAAAGACCTAGTTCCCCACCTCATCGCGACCGGAGGCCTCACATCCTTTGAAAACTCCAGAGGTACGCGGAGATCAGTGCCTCCAAAGGAGACGATGCCTGAATCCTCGTGAAACTTGATAGGAGTCCCAGGATTCCTGTGGCACGTGGAAAGGGACCCTTGGTCTCCCGCCTCAGCTGGAGAGGCGTCCCAATTGCCCTGCCAAGCCTCGAGGAGAATCCCGAGTTGTCCCTCGCAACTAGGCAGGAGTCCTGACGTCCCTGAACAAACACGTGGGTGGAAGGGCCATCCCCGTCGTAACTCGAGAATATACCCCAGGTTCCCGCCGCAACTCGAGAAAAACCATGAGACTTCCCCCTCGCCGCGAGATGAGGCCCGATTCCCCTGCACTGCGTGCAGAGCAATTCCGTGTTGCACATCACACATGAAAGGAGCCTTGATTTCCTTGATGGCACTCCAGAGAAACCCCAAGAACACTGTTTCAAGGTTGAGGGATCCTGAGGTCACTGTAGCAACACGAAAGAGCTCCGTGGACCAAAAATCAACTCGAGATGAGAGGTTAGTCCCTGGCTTCGACTCCAGAGGAATACCACCTTACCACAAGCACCTCAAGAGGAGGCTTCTCTCAGCTCTATGTATGTGAGAGGGACCCTGAGTTTGCGGCCTCAAATGGAATGGACACTGCGATGCCCTGACGGGAAATAACGCCGGATATCCCTGCAGTGACTTGAATGCAGGCTCATCTTGCATCTCCCAAGATGAAAGGATGTCTGAATCCCCTGTGGAGACCACAGAGAAAGACCTAGTTCCCCACCTCATCGCGAACGGAGGCCTCACATCCTTTGAAAACTCCAGAGGTACGCGGAGATCAGTGCCTCCAAAGGAGACGATGCCTGACTCCTCGTGAAACTTGATAGGAGTCCCAGGATTCCTGTGGCACGTGGAAAGGGACCCTTGGTCTCCCGCCTCAGCTGGAGAGGCGTCCCAATTGCCCTGCCAAGCCTCGAGGAGAATCCCGAGTTGTCCCTCGCAACTAGGCAGGAGTCCTGACGTCGCTGAACAAACACGTGTGTGGAAGGGCCATCCCCGTCGTAACTCGCGAATATACCCCAGGTTCCCGCCGCAACTCGAGAAAAACCATGAGACTTCCCCCTCGCCGCGAGATGAGGCCCGATTCCCCTGCACTGCGTGCAGAGCAATTCCGTGTTGCACATCACACATGAAAGGAGCCTTGATTTCCTTGATGGCACTCCAGAGAAACCCCAAGAACACTGTTTCAAGGCTGTAGGGATCCTGAGGTGCCTGTAGCAGCACGAAAGAGCTCCGTGGACCATGAATCAACTCGAGATGAGAGGTTAGTCCCTGGCTTCGACTCCAGAGGAATACCACCTTACCAAAAGCACCTCATGAGGAGGCTTCTCTCAGCTCTAGGTATGTGAGAGGGACCCTGAGTTTGCGGCCTCAAGTGGAATGGACATCGCGATGCCCTGACGCGAAGTAAGGCCGGATATCCCTGCAGTGACTTGAATGCAGGCTCGTCTTGCATCTCCCAAGACGAAAGGATGTCTGAATTCCCTCTGGAGACCACAGAGAAAGACCTAATTCCCCACCTCATCGCGACCGGAGGCTTCACATCTTTTGAAAACTCCAGAGGTATGCGGAGATTAGTGCCTCAAAGGAGACGATGCCTGACCCCTCGTGAAACTTGATAGGAGTCCCAGGATTCCTGTGGCACGTGGAAAGGGACCCTTGGTCTCCCGCCTCAGCTGGAGAGGCGTCCCAATTGCCCTGCCAAGCCTCGAGGAGAATCCCGAGTTGTCCCTCGAAACTAGGCAGGAGTCCTGACGTCGCTGAACAAACACGTGGGTGGAAGGGCCATCCTCGTCGTAACTCGAGAATATACCCCAGGTTCCCGCCGCTACTCGAGAAAAACCATGAGACTTCCCCCTCGCCGCGAGATGAGACCCGATTCCCCTGCACTGCGTGCAGAGCAATTCCGTGTTGCACATCACACATGAAAGGAGCCTTGATTTCCTTGATGGCACTCCAGAGAAACCCCAAGAACACTGTTTCAAGGCTAGAGGGATGCTGAGGTCACTGTAGCAACACGAAAGAGCTCCATGGACCAAAAATCAACTCGAGATGAGAGGTTAGTCCATGGCTTCGACTCCAGAGGAATACCACCTTACCACAAGCACCTCAAGAGGAGGCTTCTCTCAGCTCTAGGTATGTGAGAGGGACCCTGAGTTTGCGGCCTCAAGTGGAATGGACACCGCGATGCCCTGACTCGAAATAAGGCCGGATATCCCTGCAGTGACTTGAATGCAGGCTCGTCTTGCATCTCCCAAGACGAAAGGATGTCTGAATCCCCTGTGGAGACCACAGAGAAAGACCTAGTTCCCCACCTCATCACGACCGGAGGCCTCACGTCCTTTGAAAACTCCAGAGGTACGCGGAGATCAGTGCCTCCAAAGGAGACGATGCCTGACTCCTCGTGAAACTTGATAGGAGTCCCAGGATTCCTGTGGCACGTGGAAAGGGACCCTGGGTCTCCCGCCTCAGCAGGAGAGGCGTCCCAGTTGACCTGTGAAGCCTCGAGGAGAATCCCGAGTTGTCCCTCGCAACTAGGCAGGAGTCCTGCCGTCGCTGAACAAACACGTGGTTGGAAGGGCCATCCCCGACGTAACTCGAGAATATACCCCAGGTTCCCGCTGCAACTCGAGAAAAACCATGAGACTTCCCCCTCCCCGCGATATGAGGCCCGATTTCCCTGCACTGCGTGCAGAGCAATTCCGTGTTGCACATCACACATGAAAGGAGCCTTGATTTCCTTGATGGCACTCCAGAGAACCCCCAACAACACTGTTTCAAGGTTAGAGGGATCCTGAGGTCACTGTAGCAACACGAAAGAGCTCTGTGGACCAAAAATTAACTCGAGATGAGAGGTTAGTCCATGGCTTCGACTCCAGAGGAATACCACCTTACCACAAGCACCTCAAGAGGAGGCTTCTCTCAGCTCTAGGCATGTGAGAGGGACCCTGAGTTTGCGGCCTCAAGTGGAATGGACACCGCGTTTCCCTGACGCGAAATAAGGCCGGACATCCCTGCAGTGACTTGAATGCAGGCTCGTCTTGCATCTCCCAAGACGAAAGGATGTCTGAATCCCCTGTGGAGACCACAGAGAATGACCTAGTTCCCCACCTCATCGCGACCGGAGGCCTCACATCCTTTGAAAACTCCAGAGGTACGCGGAGATCAGTGCCTCCAAAGGAGACGATGCCTGACTCCTCGTGAAACTTGATAGGAGTCACAGGATTCCTGTGGCACGTGGAAAGGGACACTTGGTCTCCCGCCTCAGCTGGAGAGGCGTCCCAATTGCCCTGCCAAGACTCGATGAGAATCCTGAGTTGTCCCTCGAAACTAGGCAGGAGTCCTGACGTCGCTGAACAAACACGTGGGTGGAAGGGCCATCCCCGTCGTAACTCGAGAATATACCCCAGGTTCCCGCCGCAACTCGAGAAAAACCATGAGACTTCCCCCTCCCCGCGATATGAGGCCCGATTCCCCTGCACTGCGTGCAGAGCAATTCCGTGTTGCACATCACACATGAAAGGAGCCTTGATTTCCTTGATGGCACTCCAGAGAAACCCCAAGAACACTGTTTCAAGGCTAGAGGGATCCTGAGGTCACAGTAGCAACACGAAAGAGCTCCGTGGACCAAAAATCAACTCGAGATGAGAGGTTAGTCCCTGGCTTCGACTCCAGAGGAATACCACCTTACCACAAGCACCTCAAGAGGAGGCTTCTCTCATCTCTAGGTATGTGAGAGGGACCCTGAGTTTGCGGCCTCAAGTGGAATGGACACCACGATGCCCTGACTCGAAATAAGGCCGGATATCCCTGCAGTGACTTGAATGCAGGCTCGTCTTGCATCTCCCAGGACGAAAGGATGTCTGAATCCCCTGTGGAGACCACAGAGAAAGACCTAGTTCCCCACCTCATCGCGACCGGAGGCCTCACATCCTTTGAAAACTCCAGAGGTACGCGGAGATCAGTGCCTCCAAAGGAGACGATGCCTGACTCCTCGTGAAACTTGATAGGAGTCCCAGGATTCCTGAGGCACGTGGAAAGGGACACTTGGCCTCCCGCCTCAGCTGGAGAGGCGTCCCAATTGCCCTGCCAAGCCTCGAGGAGAATCCCGAGTTGTCCCTCGCAACTAGGCAGGAGTCCTGCCGTCGCTGAACAAACACGTGGTTGGAAGCGCCATCCCCGTCGTAACTCGAGAATATACCCCATTTCCCGCCGCAACTCCAGAAAAACCATGAGACTTCCCCCACGCCGCGATATGAGGCCCGATTCCCCTGCACTGTGTGCAGAGCAATTCCGTGTTGCACATCACACATGAAAGGAGCCTTGATTTCCTTGATGGCACTCCAGAGAAAACCCAAGAACACTGTTTCAAGGCTAGCGGGATCCTGAGGTCACTGTAGCAACACGAAAGAGCTCCGTGGACCAACAATCAACTCGAGATGAGAGGTTAGTCCCTGGCTTCGACTCCAGAGGAATACCACCTTACCACAAGCACCACAAGAGGAGGCTTCTCTCAGCTCTACCTATGTGCTGAGTTTGCGGTCTCAAGTGGAATGGACACCGCGATGTCCTGACTCGAAATAAGGCCAGATATCCCTGCAGTGACTTGAATGCAGGCTCGTCTTGCTTCTCCCAAGATGAAAGGATGTCTGAATCCCCTGTGGAGACCACAGAAAAAGACCTAGACACCCACCTCATCGCGACCGGAGGCCTCACGTACTTTGAAAACTCCAGAGGTACGCGGAGATCAGTGCCTCCAAAGGAGACGATGCCTGACTCCTCGTGAAACTTGATAGGAGTCCCAGGATTCCTGTGGCACGTGGAAAGGGACCCTTGGTCTCCCGCCTCAGCTGCAGAGGCGTCCCAATTGCCCTGTCAAGCCTCGAGGAGAATTCCGAGTTGTCCCTCGCAACTAGGCAGGAGTCCTGCCGTCACTGAACAAACACGTGGTTGGAAGCGCCATCCCCGTCGTAACTCGAGAATATACCCCATTTCCCGCCGCAACTCCAGAAAAACCATGAGACTTCCCCCTCGGCGCGAGATGAGGTCCGATTCCCCTGCACTGTGTGCAGAGGAATTCCGTGTTGCACATCACACATGAAAGGAGCCTTGATTTCCTTGATGGCACTCCAGAGAAAACCCAAGAACACTGTTTCAAGGCTAGCGGGATCCTGAGGTCACTGTAGCAACACGAAAGAGCTCCGTGGACTAACAATCAACTCGAGATGAGAGGTTAGTCCCTGGCTTCGACTCCAGAGGAATACCACCTTACCACAAGCACCTCAAGAGGAGGCTTCTCTCAGCTCTATGTATGTGAGAGGGACCCTGAGTTTGCGGCCTCAAATGGAATGGACACTGCGATGCCCTGACGGGAAATAACGCCGGATATCCCTGCAGTGACTTGAATGCAGGCTCATCTTGCATCTCCCAAGATGAAAGGATGTCTGAATCCCCTGTGTAGACCACAGAGAAAGACCTAGTTCCCCACCTCATCGCGAACGGAGGCCTCACATCCTTTGAAAACTCCAGAGGTACGCGGAGATCAGTGCCTCCAAAGGAGACGATGCCTGACTCCTCGTGAAACTTGATAGGAGTCCCAGGATTCCTGTGGCACATGGAAAGGGACCCTTGGTCTCCCGCCTCAGCTGGAGAGGCGTCCCAATTGCCCTGCCAAGCCTCGAGGAGAATCCCGAGTTGTCCCTCGCAACTAGGCAGGAGTCCTGACGTCGCTGAACAAACACGTGTGTGGAAGGGCCATCCCCGTCGTAACTCGCGAATATACCCCAGGTTCCCGCCGCAACTCGAGAAAAACCATGAGACTTCCCCCTCGCCGCGAGATGAGGCCCGATTCCCCTGCACTGCGTGCAGAGCAATTCCGTGTTGCACATCACACATGAAAGGAGCCTTGATTTCCTTGATGGCACTCCAGAGAAACCCCAAGAACACTGTTTCAAGGCTGTAGGGATCCTGAGGTGCCTGTAGCAGCACGAAAGAGCTCCGTGGTCCATGAATCAACTCGAGATGAGAGGTTAGTCCCTGGCTTCGACTCCAGAGGAATACCACCTTACCAAAAGCACCTCATGAGGAGGCTTCTCTCAGCTCTAGGTATGTGAGAGGGACCCTGAGTTTGCGGCCTCAAGTGGAATGGACATCGCGATGCCCTGACGCGAAGTAAGGCCGGATATCCCTGCAGTGACTTGAATGCAGGCTCGTCTTGCATCTCCCAAGACGAAAGGATGTCTGAATCCCGTGTGGAGACCACAGAGAAAGACCTAATTCCCCACCTCATCGCGACCGGAGGCCTCACATCCTTTGAAAACTCCAGAGGTATGCGGAGATTAGTGCCTCAAAGGAGACGATGCCTGACCCCTCGTGAAACTTGATAGGAGTCCCAGGATTCCTGTGGCACGTGGAAAGGGACCCTTGGTCTCCCACCTCAGCTGGAGAGGCGTCCCAATTGCCCTGCCAAGCCTCGAGGAGAATCCCGATTTTTCCCTCGCAACTAGGCAGGAGTCCTGTCGTCGCTGAACTAACACGTGTGTGGAAGGGCCATCCCCGACGTAACTTGAGAATATACCGCAGGTTCCCGCCGCAACTCGAGAAAAACCATGAGACTTCCCCCTCGCCGCGAGATAAGGCCAGATTCCGCTTCACTGCGTGCACAGCAATTATGTGTTGCACATCACACATGAAAGGAGCCTTGATTTCCTTGATGGCACTCCAGAGAAACCCCAAGAACACTGTTTCAAGGTTGAGGGATCCTGAGGTCACTGTAGCAACATGAAAGAGCTCCGTGGACCAAAAGTCAACTCGAAATCAGAGGTTAGTCCCTGGCTTCGACTCCGGAGGAATACCACCTTACAACAAGCACCTCAAGAGGAGGCTTCTCTCAGCTCTATGTATGTGAGAGGGACCCTGAGTTTGCGGCTTCAAGTGGAATGGAGACCGCGATGCCCTGACTCGAAATAAGGCCGAATATCCCTGCAGTGACTTGAATGCAGGCTCGTCTTGCATCTCCCAAGACGAAAGGATGTCTGAATCCCCTGTGGAGACCACAGAGAAAGATCTAGTTCCCCACCTCATCGCGACCGGAGGCCTCACATCCTTTGACATCTCCAGAGGTACGTGGAGATCAGTGCCTCCAAAGGAGACGATGCCTGACTCCTCGTGAAACTTGATAGGAGTCCCAGGATTCCTGTGGCACGTGGAAAGGGACCCTTGGTCTCCCGCCTCAGCTGGAGAGGCGTCCCAATTGCCCTGCCAAGCCTCGAGGAGAATCCCGAGTTGTCCCTCGCAACTAGGCAGGAGTCCTGACGTCGCTGAACAAACACGTGGGTGGAAGGGCCATCCCCGTCGTAACTCGAGAATATACCCCAGGTTCCCGCCGCAACTCGAGAAAAACCATGAGACTTGCCCCTCGCCGTGAGATGAGGCCCGATTCCCCTGCACTGCGTGCAGAGCAATTCCGTGCTGCACATCACACATGAAAGGAGCCTTGATTTCCTTGGTGGCACTCCAGAGAAACCCCAAGAACACTGTTTCAAGGTTGAGGGATCCTGAGGTCACTGTAGCAACACGAAAGAACTCCGTGGACCAAAAATCAACTCGAGATGAGAGGTTAGTCCCTGGCTTCGACTCCAGAGGAATACCACCTTACCACAAGCACCTCAAGAGGAGGCTTCTCTCAGCTCTATGTATGTGAGAGGGACCCTGAGTTTGCGGCCTCAAGTGGAATGGACACCGCGATGCCCTGACTCGAAATAAGGCCTGATATCCCTGCAGTGACTTGAATGCAGGCTCGTCTTGCATCTCCCAAGACGAAAGGATGTCTGAATCCCCTGTGGAGACCACAGAGAAAGACCTAGATCCCCACCTCATCGCGACCGGAGGCCTCACATCCTTTGAATACTTCAGAGGTATGCGGAGATTAGTGCCTCAAAGAAGACGATGCCTGACCCCTCGTGAAACTTGATAGGAGTCCCAGGATTCCTGTGGCACGTGGAAAGGGACCCTTGGTCTCCCGCCTTAGCTGGAGAGGCGTCCCAATTGCCCTGCCAAGCCTCGAGGAGAATCCAGATTTGTCCCTCGCAACTAGGCAGGAGTCCTGCCGTCGCTGAACTAACACGTGTGTGGAAGGGCCATCCCCGTCGTAACTCGAGAAAATACCCCAGGTTCCCGCCGCAACTCGAGAAAAACCATGAGACTTCCCCCTCGCCGCGAGATGAGGCCCGATTCCCCTGCACTGCGTGCAGAGCAATTCCGTGTTGCACATCACACATGAAAGGAGCCTTGATTTCCTTGATGGCACTCCAGAGAAACCCCAAGAACACTGTTTCAAGGCTAGAGGGATCCTGAGGTCACTGTAGCAACACGAAAGAGCTCCGTGGACCAAAAATCAACTCGAGATGAGAGGTTAGTCCCTGGCTTCGACTCCAGAGGAATACCACCTTACCACAAGCACCTCAAGAGGAGGATTCTCTCAGCTCTAGCTATGTGAGAGGGACCCTGAGTTTGCGGCCTCAAGTGGAATGGAGACCGCGATGCCCTGACTCGAAATAAGGCCGCATATCCCTGCAGTGACTTGAATGCAGGCTCGTCTTGCATCTCCCAAGACGAAAGGATGTCTGAATCCCCTGTGGAGACCACAGAGAAAGACCTAGTTCCCCACCTCATCGCGACCGGAGGCCTCACATCCTTTGAAAACTCCAGAGGTATGCGGAGATCAGTGCCTCCAAAGGAGACGATGCCTGACTCCTCGTGAAACTTGATAGGAGTCCCAGGATTCCTGTGGCACGTGGAAAGGGACACTTGGTCTCCCACCCCAGCTGGAGAGGCGTCCCAATTGCCCTGCCAAGTCTCGAGGAGAATCCCGAGTTGTCCCTCGCCACTAGGCAGGAGTCCTGACGTCGCTGAACAAACACGTGTGTGGAAGGGCCATCCCCATCGTAACTCGAGAATATACCCCAGGTTCCCGCCGCAACTCGAGAAAAACCAAGAGACTTCCCCCTCGCCTCGAGATGAGGCCCGATTCCCCTGCACTGCGTGCAGAGCAATTCCGTGTTGCACATCACACATGAAAGGAGCCTTGATTTCCTTGATGGCACTCCAGAGAAACCCCAAGAACACTGTTTCAAGGCTAGAGGGATCCTGAGGTCACTGTAGCAACACGAAAGAGCTCTGTGGACCAAAAATCAACTCAAGATGAGAGGTTAGTCCCTGGCTTCGACTCCAGAGGAATACCACCTTACCACAAGCACCTCAAGAGGAGGCTTCTCTCAGCTCTAGCTATGTGAGAGGGACCCTGAGTTTGCGGCCTCAAGTGGAATGGACACCGCGATTCCCTGACTCGAAATAAGGCCGGATATCCCTGCAGTGACTTGAATGCAGGCTCGTCTTGCATCTCCCAAGACGAAAGGATGTCTGAATCCCCTGTGGAGACCACAGAGAATGACCTAGTTCCCCACCTCATCGCGACCGGAGGCCTCACATCCTTTGAAAACTCCAGAGGTACGCGGAGATCAGTGCCTCCAAAGGAGACGATGCCTGACTCCTCGTGAAACTTGATAGGAGTCACAGGATTCCTGTGGCACGTGGAAAGGGACACTTGGTGTCCCGCCTCAGCTGGAGAGGCGTCCCAATTGCCCTGCCAAGCCTCGAGGAGAATCCTGAGTTGTCCCTCGCAACTAGGCAGGAGTCCTGACGTCACTGAACAAACACGTGGGTGGAAGGGCCATCCCCGTCGTAACTCGAGAATATACCCCAGGTTCCCGCCGCAAGTAGAGAAAAACCATGAGACTTCCCCCTCGCCGCGAGATGAGGCCCGATTCCCCTGCACTGCGTGCAGAGCAATTCCGTGTTGCACATCACACATGAAAGGAGCCTTGATTTCCGTGATGGCACTCCAGAGAAACCCCAAGGACACTGTTTCAAGGCTGGAGGGATCCTGAGGTCCCTGTAGCAGCACGAAAGAGCTCCGTGGACCATGAATCAACTCGAGATGAGAGGTTAGTCCCTGGCTTCGACTCCAGAGGAATACCACCTTACCACAAGCACCTCAAGAGGAGGCTTCTCTCAGCTCTAGGTATGTGAGAGGGACCCTGAGTTTGCGGCCTCAAGTTTAATGGACACCGCGATGCCCTGACGCGAAGTAAGGCCGGATATCCCTGCAGTGACATGAATGCAGGCTCGTCTTGCATCTCCCAAGACGAAAGGATGTCTGAATTCCCTCTGGAGACCACAGAGAAAGACCTAGACACCCACCTCATCGCGACCGGAGGCTTCACATCTTTTGAAAACTCCAGAGGTATGCGGAGATTAGTGCCTCAAAGGAGACGATGCCTGACCCCTCGTGAAACTTGATAGGAGTCCCAGGATTCCTGTGGCACGTGGAAAGGGACCCTTGGTCTCCCGCCTCAGCTGGAGAGGCGTCCCAATTGCCCTGCCAAGCCTCGAGGAGAATCCCGAGTTGTCCCTCGAAACTAGGCAGGAGTCCTGACGTCGCTGAACAAACACGTGGGTGGAAGGGCCATCCTCGTCGTAACTCGAGAATATACCCCAGGTTCCCGCCGCTACTCGAGAAAAACCATGAGACTTCCCCCTCGCCGCGAGATGAGACCCGATTCCCCTGCACTGCGTGCAGAGCAATTCCGTGTTGCACATCACACATGAAAGGAGCCTTGATTTCCTTGATGGCACTCCAGAGAAACCCCAAGAACACTGTTTCAAGGCTAGAGGGATGCTGAGGTCACTGTAGCAACACGAAAGAGCTCCATGGACCAAAAATCAACTCGAGATGAGAGGTTAGTCCATGGCTTCGACTCCAGAGGAATACCACCTTACCACAAGCACCTCAAGAGGAGGCTTCTCTCAGCTCTAGGTATGTGAGAGGGACCCTGAGTTTGCGGCCTCAAGTGGAATGGACACCGCGATGCCCTGACTCGAAATAAGGCCGGATATCCCTGCAGTGACTTGAATGCAGGCTCGTCTTGCATCTCCCAAGACGAAAGGATGTCTGAATCCCCTGTGGAGACCACAGAGAAAGACCTAGTTCCCCACCTCATCTCGACCGGAGGCCTCACGTCCTTTGAAAACTCCAGAGGTACGCGGAGATCAGTGCCTCCAAAGGAGACGATGCCTGACTCCTCGTGAAACTTGATAGGAGTCCCAGGATTCCTGTGGCACGTGGAAAGGGACCCTGGGTCTCCCGCCTCAGCAGGAGAGGCGTCCCAGTTGACCTGTGAAGCCTCGAGGAGAATCCCGAGTTGTCCCTCGCAACTAGGCAGGAGTCCTGCCATCGCTGAACAAACACGTGGTTGGAAGGGCCATCCCCGACGTAACTCGAGAATATACCCCAGGTTCCCGCTGCAACTCGAGAAAAACCATGAGACTTCCCCCTCCCCGCGATATGAGGCCCGATTTCCCTGCACTGCGTGCAGAGCAATTCCGTGTTGCACATCACACATGAAAGGAGCCTTGATTTCCTTGATGGCACTCCAGAGAACCCCCAACAACACTTTTTCAAGGTTAGAGGGATCCTGAGGTCACTGTAGCAACACGAAAGAGCTCTGTGGACCAAAAATTAACTCGAGATGAGAGGTTAGTCCATGGCTTCGACTCCAGAGGAATACCACCTTACCACAAGCACCTCAAGAGGAGGCTTCTCTCAGCTCTAGGTATGTGAGAGGGACCCTGAGTTTGCGGCCTCAAGTGGAATGGACACCGCATTTCCCTCACGCGAAATAAGGCCGGACATCCCTGCAGTGACTTGAATGCAGGCTCGTCTTGCATCTCCCAAGACGAAAGGATGTCTGAATCCCCTGTGGAGACCACAGAGAATGACCTAGTTCCCCACCTCATCGCGACCGGAGGCCTCACATCCTTTGAAAACTCCAGAGGTACGCGGAGATCAGTGCCTCCAAAGGAGACGATGCCTGACTCCTCGTGAAACTTGATAGGAGTCACAGGATTCCTGTGGCACGTGGAAAGGGACCCTTGGTCTCTGGCCTCACCTGGAGAGGCGTCCCAATTGCCCTGCCAAGACTCGATGAGAATCCTGAGTTGTCCCTCGAAACTAGGCAGGAGTCCTGACGTCGCTGAACAAACACGTGGGTGGAAGGGCCATCCCCGTCGTAACTCGAGAATATACCCCAGGTTCCCGCCGCAACTCGAGAAAAACCATGAGACTTCCCCCTCCCCGCGATATGAGGCCCGATTCCCCTGCACTGCGTGCAGAGCAATTCCGTGTTGCACATCACACATGAAAGGAGCCTTGATTTCCTTGATGGCACTCCAGAGAAACCCCAAGAACACTGTTTCAAGGCTAGAGGGATCCTGAGGTCACTGTAGCAACACGAAAGAGCTCCGTGGACCAAAAATCAACTCGAGATGAGAGGTTAGTCCCTGGCTTCGACTCCAGAGGAATACCACCTTACCACAAGCACCTCAAGAGGAGGCTTCTCTCAGCTCTAGGTATGTGAGAGGGACCCTGAGTTTGCGGCCTCAAGTGGAATGGACACCACGATGCCCTGACTCGAAATAAGGCCGGATATCCCTGCAGTGACTTGAATGCAGGCTCGTCTTGCATCTCCCAGGACGAAAGGATGTCTGAATCCCCTGTGGAGACCACAGAGAAAGACCTAGTTCCCCACCTCATCGCGACCGGAGGCCTCACATCCTTTGAAAACTCCAGAGGTACGCGGAGATCAGTGCCTCCAAAGGAGACGATGCCTGACTCCTCGTGAAACTTGATAGGAGTCCCAGGATTCCTGAGGCACGTGGAAAGGGACACTTGGCCTCCCGCCTCAGCTGGAGAGGCGTCCCAATTGCCCTGCCAAGCCTCGAGGAGAATCCCGAGTTGTCCCTCGCAACTAGGCAGGAGTCCTGCCGTCGCTGAACAAACACGTGGTTGGAAGCGCCATCCCCGTCGTAACTCGAGAATATACCCCATTTCCCGCCGCAACTCCAGAAAAACCATGAGACTTCCCCCACGCCGCGATATGAGGCCCGATTCCCCTGCACTGTGTGCAGAGCAATTCCGTGTTGCACATCACACATGAAAGGAGCCTTGATTTCCTTGATGGCACTCCAGAGAAAACCCAAGAACACTGTTTCAAGGCTAGCGGGATCCTGAGGTCACTGTAGCAACACGAAAGAGCTCCGTGGACCAACAATCAACTCGAGATGAGAGGTTAGTCCCTGGCTTCGACTCCAGAGGAATACCACCTTACCACAAGCACCACAAGAGGAGGCTTCTCTCAGCTCTACCTATGTGCTGAGTTTGCGGTCTCAAGTGGAATGGACACCGCGATGTCCTGACTCGAAATAAGGCCAGATATCCCTGCAGTGACTTGAATGCAGGCTCGTCTTGCTTCTCCCAAGATGAAAGGATGTCTGAATCCCCTGTGGAGACCACAGAAAAAGACCTAGACACCCACCTCATCGCGACCGGAGGCCTCACGTCCTTTGAAAACTCCAGAGGTACGCGGAGATCAGTGCCTCCAAAGGAGACGATGCCTGACTCCTCGTGAAACTTGATAGGAGTCCCAGGATTCCTGTGGCACGTGGAAAGGGACCCTTGGTCTCCCGCCTCAGCTGCAGAGGCGTCCCAATTGCCCTGTCAAGCCTCGAGGAGAATTCCGAGTTGTCCCTCGCAACTAGGCAGGAGTCCTGCCGTCACTGAACAAACACGTGGTTGGAAGCGCCATCCCCGTCGTAACTCGAGAATATACCCCATTTCCCGCCGCAACTCCAGAAAAACCATGAGACTTCCCCCTCGGCGCGAGATGAGGTCCGATTCCCCTGCACTGTGTGCAGAGGAATTCCGTGTTGCACATCACACATGAAAGGAGCCTTGATTTCCTTGATGGCACTCCAGAGAAAACCCAAGAACACTGTTTCAAGGCTAGCGGGATCCTGAGGTCACTGTAGCAACACGAAAGAGCTCCGTGGACTAACAATCAACTCGAGATGAGAGGTTAGTCCCTGGCTTCGACACCAGAGGAATACCACCTTACCACAAGCACCTCAAGAGGAGGCTTCTCTCAGCTCTTCCTATGTGCTGAGTTTGCGGTCTCAAGTGGAATGGACACCGCGATGCCCTGACTCGAAATAAGGCCGGATATCCCTACAGTGACTTGAATGCAGGCTCGTCTTGCATCTCCCAAGACGAAAGGATGTCTGAATCCCCTGTGGAGACCACAGAGAAAGACCTAGTTCCCCACCGCATCGCGACCGGAGGCCTCACATCCTTTGAAAACTCCAGAGGTACGCGGAGATCAGTGCCTCCAAAGGAGACGATGCCTGACTCCTCGTGAAACTTGATAGGAGTCCCAGGATTCCTGTGGCACGTGGAAAGGGACCCTTGGTCTCCCACCTCAGCTGGAGAGGCGTCCCAATTGCCCTGTCAAGCCTCGAGGAGAATCCCGAGTTGTCCCTCGCAACTAGGCAGGAGTCCTGACGTCGCTGAACTAACACGTGTGTGGAAGGGCCATCCCCGTCGTAACTCGAGAATATACCCCAGGTTCCCGCCGCAACTCGAGAAAAACCATGAGACTTCCCCCTCGCCGCGAGATGAGGCCCGATTCCCCTGCACTGCGTGCAGAGCAATTCCGTGTTGCACATCACACATGAAAGGAGCCTTGATTTCCTTGATGGCACTCCAGAGAAACCCCAAGAACACTGTTTCAAGGCTAGAGGGATCCTGAGGTCACTGTAGCAACACGAAAGAGCTCTGTGGACCAAAAATCAACTCGAGATGAGAGGTTAGTCCCTGGCTTCGATTCCAGAGGAATACCACCTTACCACAAGCACCTCAAGAGGAGGCTTCTCTCAGTTCTATGTATCTGAGAGGGACCCTGAGTTTGCGGCCTCAAGTGGAATGGAGACCGCGATGCCCTGACTCGAAATAAGGCCGAATATCCCTGCAGTGACTTGAATGCAGGCTCGTCTTGCATCTCCCAAGACGAAAGGATGTCTGAATCCCCTGTGGAGACCACAGAGAAAGACCTAGTTCCCCACCTCACCGCGACCGGAGGCTTCACATCTTTTGAAAACTCCAGAGGTACGCGGAGATCAGTGCCTCCAAAGGAGACGATGCCTGACTCCTCGTGAAACTTGATAGGAGTCACAGGATTCCTGTGGCACGTGGAAAGGGACACTTGGTCTCCCGCCTCAGCTGGAGAGGCGTCCCAATTGCCCTGCCAAGCCTCGAGGAGAATCCTGAGTTGTCCCTCGCAACTAGGCAGGAGTCCTGACGTCACTGAACAAACACGTGGGTGGAAGGGCCATCCCCGTCGTAACTCGAGAATATACCCCAGGTTCCCGCCGCAAGTAGAGAAAAACCATGAGACTTCCCCCTCGCCGCGAGATGAGGCCCGATTCCCCTGCACTGCGTGCAGAGCAATTCCGTGTTGCACATCACACATGAAAGGAGCCTTGATTTCCGTGATGGCACTCCAGAGAAACCCCAAGGACACTGTTTCAAGGCTGGAGGGATCCTGAGGTCCCTGTAGCAGCACGAAAGAGCTCCGTGGACCATGAATCAACTCGAGATGAGAGGTTAGTCCCTGGCTTCGACTCCAGAGGAATACCACCTTACCACAAGCACCTCAAGAGGAGGCTTCTCTCAGCTCTAGGTATGTGAGAGGGACCCTGAGTTTGCGGCCTCAAGTTTAATGGACACCGCGATGCCCTGACGCGAAGTAAGGCCGGATATCCCTGCAGTGACATGAATGCAGGCTCGTCTTGCATCTCCCAAGACGAAAGGATGTCTGAATTCCCTCTGGAGACCACAGAGAAAGACCTAGACACCCACCTCATCGCGACCGGAGGCTTCACATCTTTTGAAAACTCCAGAGGTATGCGGAGATTAGTGCCTCAAAGGAGACGATGCCTGACCCCTCGTGAAACTTGATAGGAGTCCCAGGATTCCTGTGGCACGTGGAAAGGGACCCTTGGTCTCCCGCCTCAGCTGGAGAGGCGTCCCAATTGCCCTGCCAAGCCTCGAGGAGAATCCCGAGTTGTCCCTCGAAACTAGGCAGGAGTCCTGACGTCGCTGAACAAACACGTGGGTGGAAGGGCCATCCTCGTCGTAACTCGAGAATATACCCCAGGTTCCCGCCGCAACTCGAGAAAAACCATGAGACTTCCCCCTCGCCGCGAGATGAGACCCGATTCCCCTGCACTGCGTGCAGAGCAATTCCGTGTTGCACATCACACATGAAAGGAGCCTTGATTTCCTTGATGGCACTCCAGAGAAACCCCAAGAACACTGTTTCAAGGCTAGAGGGATGCTGAGGTCACTGTAGCAACACGAAAGAGCTCCATGGACCAAAAATCAACTCGAGATGAGAGGTTAGTCCATGGCTTCGACTCCAGAGGAATACCACCTTACCACAAGCACCTCAAGAGGAGGCTTCTCTCAGCTCTAGGTATGTGAGAGGGACCCTGAGTTTGCGGCCTCAAGTGGAATGGACACCGCGATGCCCTGACTCGAAATAAGGCCGGATATCCCTGCAGTGACTTGAATGCAGGCTCGTCTTGCATCTCCCAAGACGAAAGGATGTCTGAATCCCCTGTGGAGACCACAGAGAAAGACCTAGTTCCCCACCTCATCACGACCGGAGGCCTCACGTCCTTTGAAAACTCCAGAGGTACGCGGAGATCAGTGCCTCCAAAGGAGACGATGCCTGACTCCTCGTGAAACTTGATAGGAGTCCCAGGATTCCTGTGGCACGTGGAAAGGGACCCTGGGTCTCCCGCCTCAGCAGGAGAGGCGTCCCAGTTGACCTGTGAAGCCTCGAGGAGAATCCCGAGTTGTCCCTCGCAACTAGGCAGGAGTCCTGCCGTCGCTGAACAAACACGTGGTTGGAAGGGCCATCCCCGACGTAACTCGAGAATATACCCCAGGTTCCCGCTGCAACTCGAGAAAAACCATGAGACTTCCCCCTCCCCGCGATATGAGGCCCGATTTCCCTGCACTGCGTGCAGAGCAATTCCGTGTTGCACATCACACATGAAAGGAGCCTTGATTTCCTTGATGGCACTCCAGAGAACCCCCAACAACACTGTTTCAAGGTTAGAGGGATCCTGAGGTCACTGTAGCAACACGAAAGAGCTCTGTGGACCAAAAATTAACTCGAGATGAGAGGTTAGTCCATGGCTTCGACTCCAGAGGAATACCACCTTACCACAAGCACCTCAAGAGGAGGCTTCTCTCAGCTCTAGGTATGTGAGAGGGACCCTGAGTTTGCGGCCTCAAGTGGAATGGACACCGCGTTTCCCTGACGCGAAATAAGGCCGGACATCCCTGCAGTGACTTGAATGCAGGCTCGTCTTGCATCTCCCAAGACGAAAGGATGTCTGAATCCCCTGTGGAGACCACAGAGAATGACCTAGTTCCCCACCTCATCGCGACCGGAGACCTCACATCCTTTGAAAACTCCAGAGGTACGCGGAGATCAGTGCCTCCAAAGGAGACGATGCCTGACTCCTCGTGAAACTTGATAGGAGTCACAGGATTCCTGTGGCACGTGGAAAGGGACACTTGGTCTCCCGCCTCAGCTGGAGAGGCGTCCCAATTGCCCTGCCAAGACTCGATGAGAATCCTGAGTTGTCCCTCGAAACTAGGCAGGAGTCCTGACGTCGCTGAACAAACACGTGGGTGGAAGGGCCATCCCCGTCGTAACTCGAGAATATACCCCAGGTTCCCGCCGCAACTCGAGAAAAACCATGAGACTTCCCCCTCCCCGCGATATGAGGCCCGATTCCCCTGCACTGCGTGCAGAGCAATTCCGTGTTGCACATCACACATGAAAGGAGCCTTGATTTCCTTGATGGCACTCCAGAGAAACCCCAAGAACACTGTTTCAAGGCTAGAGGGATCCTGAGGTCACTGTAGCAACACGAAAGAGCTCCGTGGGCCAAAAATCAACTCGAGATGAGAGGTTAGTCCCTGGCTTCGACTCCAGAGGAATACCACCTTACCACAAGCACCTCAAGAGGAGGCTTCTCTCATCTCTAGGTATGTGAGAGGGACCCTGAGTTTGCGGCCTCAAGTGGAATGGACACCACGATGCCCTGACTCGAAATAAGGCCGGATATCCCTGCAGTGACTTGAATGCAGGCTCGTCTTGCATCTCCCAGGACGAAAGGATGTCTGAATCCCCTGTGGAGACCACAGAGAAAGACCTAGTTCCCCACCTCATCGCGACCGGAGGCCTCACATCCTTTGAAAACTCCAGAGGTACGCGGAGATCAGTGCCTCCAAAGGAGACGATGCCTGACTCCTCGTGAAACTTGATAGGAGTCCCAGGATTCCTGAGGCACGTGGAAAGGGACACTTGGCCTCCCGCCTCAGCTGGAGAGGCGTCCCAATTGCCCTGCCAAGCCTCGAGGAGAATCCCGAGTTGTCCCTCGCAACTAGGCAGGAGTCCTGCCGTCGCTGAACAAACACGTGGTTGGAAGCGCCATCCCCGTCGTAACTCGAGAATATACCCCATTTCCCGCCGCAACTCCAGAAAAACCATGAGACTTCCCCCACGCCGCGATATGAGGCCCGATTCCCCTGCACTGTGTGCAGAGCAATTCCGTGTTGCACATCACACATGAAAGGAGCCTTGATTTCCTTGATGGCACTCCAGAGAAAACCCAAGAACACTGTTTCAAGGCTAGCGGGATCCTGAGGTCACTGTAGCAACACGAAAGAGCTCCGTGGACCAACAATCAACTCGAGATGAGAGGTTAGTCCCTGGCTTCGACTCCAGAGGAATACCACCTTACCACAAGCACCACAAGAGGAGGCTTCTCTCAGCTCTACCTATGTGCTGAGTTTGCGGTCTCAAGTGGAATGGACACCGCGATGTCCTGACTCGAAATAAGGCCAGATATCCCTGCAGTGACTTGAATGCAGGCTCGTCTTGCTTCTCCCAAGATGAAAGGATGTCTGAATCCCCTGTGGAGACCACAGAAAAAGACCTAGACACCCACCTCATCGCGACCGGAGGCCTCACGTCCTTTGAAAACTCCAGAGGTACGCGGAGATCAGTGCCTCCAAAGGAGACGATGCCTGACTCCTCGTGAAACTTGATAGGAGTCCCAGGATTCCTGTGGCACGTGGAAAGGGACCCTTGGTCTCCCGCCTCAGCTGCAGAGGCGTCCCAATTGCCCTGTCAAGCCTCGAGGAGAATTCCGAGTTGTCCCTCGCAACTAGGCAGGAGTCCTGCCGTCACTGAACAAACACGTGGTTGGAAGCGCCATCCCCGTCGTAACTCGAGAATATACCCCATTTCCCGCCGCAACTCCAGAAAAACCATGAGACTTCCCCCTCGGCGCGAGATGAGGTCCGATTCCCCTGCACTGTGTGCAGAGGAATTCCGTGTTGCACATCACACATGAAAGGAGCCTTGATTTCCTTGATGGCACTCCAGAGAAAACCCAAGAACACTGTTTCAAGGCTAGCGGGATCCTGAGGTCACTGTAGCAACACGAAAGAGCTCCGTGGACTAACAATCAACTCGAGATGAGAGGTTAGTCCCTGGCTTCGACACCAGAGGAATACCACCTTACCACAAGCACCTCAAGAGGAGGCTTCTCTCAGCTCTTCCTATGTGCTGAGTTTGCGGTCTCAAGTGGAATGGACACCGCGATGCCCTGACTCGAAATAAGGCCGGATATCCCTACAGTGACTTGAATGCAGGCTCGTCTTGCATCTCCCAAGACGAAAGGATGTCTGAATCCCCTGTGGAGACCACAGAGAAAGACCTAGTTCCCCACCGCATCGCGACCGGAGGCCTCACATCCTTTGAAAACTCCAGAGGTACCCGGAGATCAGTGCCTCCAAAGGAGACGATGCCTGACTCCTCGTGAAACTTGATAGGAGTCCCAGGATTCCTGTGGCACGTGGAAAGGGACCCTTGGTCTCCCACCTCAGCTGGAGAGGCGTCCCAATTGCCCTGTCAAGCCTCGAGGAGAATCCCGAGTTGTCCCTCGCAACTAGGCAGGAGTCCTGACGTCGCTGAACTAACACGTGTGTGGAAGGGCCATCCCCGTCGTAACTCGAGAATATACCCCAGGTTCCCGCCGCAACTCAAGAAAAACCATGAGACTTCCCCCTCGCGGCGAGATGAGGCCCGATTCCCCTGCACTGCGTGCAGAGCAATTCCGTGTTGCACATCACACATGAAAGGAGCCTTGATTTCCTTGATGGCACTCCAGAGAAACCCCAAGAACACTGTTTCAAGGCTAGAGGGATCCTGAGGTCACTGTAGCAACACGAAAGAGCTCTGTGGACCAAAAATCAACTCGAGATGAGAGGTTAGTCCCTGGCTTCGATTCCAGAGGAATACCACCTTACCACAAGCACCTCAAGAGGAGGCTTCTCTCAGTTCTATGTATCTGAGAGGGACCCTGAGTTTGCGGCCTCAAGTGGAATGGAGACCGCGATGCCCTGACTCGAAATAAGGCCGAATATCCCTGCAGTGACTTGAATGCAGGCTCGTCTTGCATCTCCCAAGACGAAAGGATGTCTGAATCCCCTGTGGAGACCACAGAGAAAGACCTAGTTCCCCACCTCACCGCGACCGGAGGCCTCACATCCTTTGAAAACTCCAGAGGTATGCGGAGATCAGTGCCTCCAAAGGAGACGATGCCTGACTCCTCGTGAAACTTGATAGGAGTCCCAGGATTCCTGTGGCACGTGGAAAGGGACCCTGGGTCTCCCGCCTCAGCAGGAGAGGCGTCCCAGGTGCCCTGTGAAGCCTCGAGGAGAATCCCGAGTTGTCCCTCGCAACTAGGCAGGAGTCCTGCCGTCGCTGAACAAACACGTGGTTGGAAGGGCCATCCCCGACGTAACTCGAGAATATACCCCAGGTTCCCGCTGCAACTCGAGAAAAACCATGAGACTTCCCCCTCCCCGCGATATGAGGCCCGATTTCCCTGCACTGCGTGCAGAGCAATTCCGTGTTGCACATCACACATGAAAGGAGCCTTGATTTCCTTGATGGCACTCCAGAGAACCCCCAACAACACTGTTTCAAGGTTAGAGGGATCCTGAGGTCACTGTAGCAACACGAAAGAGCTCTGTGGACCAAAAATTAACTCGAGATGAGAGGTTAGTCCATGGCTTCGACTCCAGAGGAATACCACCTTACCACAAGCACCTCAAGAGGAGGCTTCTCTCAGCTCTAGGTATGTGAGAGGGACCCTGAGTTTGCGGCCTCAAGTGGAATGGACACCGCGTTTCCCTGACGCGAAATAAGGCCGGACATCCCTGCAGTGACTTGAATGCAGGCTCGTCTTGCATCTCCCAAGACGAAAGGATGTCTGAATCCCCTGTGGAGACCACAGAGAATGACCTAGTTCCCCACCTCATCGCGACAGGAGGCCTCACATCCTTTGAAAACTCCAGAGGTACGCGGAGATCAGTGCCTCCAAAGGAGACGATGCCTGACTCCTCGTGAAACTTGATAGGAGTCACAGGATTCCTGTGGCACGTGGAAAGGGACACTTGGTCTCCCGCCTCAGCTGGAGAGGCGTCCCAATTGCCCTGCCAAGACTCGATGAGAATCCTGAGTTGTCCCTCGAAACTAGGCAGGAGTCCTGACGTCGCTGAACAAACACGTGGGTGGAAGGGCCATCCCCGTCGTAACTCGAGAATATACCCCAGGTTCCCGCCGCAACTCGAGAAAAACCATGAGACTTCCCCCTCCCCGCGATATGAGGCCCGATTCCCCTGCACTGCGTGCAGAGCAATTCCGTGTTGCACAACACACATGAAAGTAGCCTTGATTTCCTTGATGGCACTCCAGAGAAACCCCAAGAACACTGTTTCAAGGCTAGAGGGATCCTGAGGTCACTGTAGCAACACGAAAGAGCTCCGTGGACCAAAAATCAACTCGAGATGAGAGGTTAGTCCCTGGCTTCGACTCCAGAGGAATACCACCTTACCACAAGCACCTCAAGAGGAGGCTTCTCTCATCTCTAGGTATGTGAGAGGGACCCTGAGTTTGCGGCCTCAAGTGGAATGGACACCACGATGCCCTGACTCGAAATAAGGCCGGATATCCCTGCAGTGACTTGAATGCAGGCTCGTCTTGCATCTCCCAGGACGAAAGGATGTCTGAATCCCCTGTGGAGACCGCAGAGAAAGACCTAGTTCCCCACCTCATCGCGACCGGAGGCCTCACATCCTTTGAAAACTCCAGAGGTACGCGGAGATCAGTGCCTCCAAAGGAGACGATGCCTGACTCCTCGTGAAACTTGATAGGAGTCCCAGGATTCCTGAGGCACTTGGAAAGGGACACTTGGTCTCCCGCCTCAGCTGGAGAGGCGTCCCAATTGCCCTGCCAAGCCTCGAGGAGAATCCCGAGTTGTCCCTCGCAACTAGGCAGGAGTCCTGCCGTCGCTGAACAAACACGTGGTTGGAAGCGCCATCCCCGTCGTAACTCGAGAATATACCCCATTTCCCGCCGCAACTCCAGAAAAACCATGAGACTTCCCCCACGCCGCGATATGAGGCCCGATTCCCCTGCACTGTGTGCAGAGCAATTCCGTGTTGCACATCACACATGAAAGGAGCCTTGATTTCCTTGATGGCACTCCAGAGAAAACCCAAGAACACTGTTTCAAGGCTAGCGGGATCCTGAGGTCACTGTAGCAACACGAAAGAGCTCCGTGGACCAACAATCAACTCGAGATGAGAGGTTAGTCCCTGGCTTCGACTCCAGAGGAATACCACCTTACCACAAGCACCACAAGAGGAGGCTTCTCTCAGCTCTACCTATGTGCTGAGTTTGCGGTCTCAAGTGGAATGGACACCGCGATGTCCTGACTCGAAATAAGGCCAGATATCCCTGCAGTGACTTGAATGCAGGCTCGTCTTGCTTCTCCCAAGATGAAAGGATGTCTGAATCCCCTGTGGAGACCACAGAAAAAGACCTAGACACTCACCTCATCGCGACCGGAGGCCTCACGTCCTTTGAAAACTCCAGAGGTACGCGGAGATCAGTGCCTCCAAAGGAGACGATGCCTGACTCCTCGTGAAACTTGATAGGAGTCCCAGGATTCCTGTGGCACGTGGAAAGGGACCCTTGGTCTCCCGCCTCAGCTGCAGAGGCGTCCCAATTGCCCTGTCAAGCCTCGAGGAGAATTCCGAGTTGTCCCTCGCAACTAGGCAGGAGTCCTGCCGTCACTGAACAAACACGTGGTTGGAAGCGCCATCCCCGTCGTAACTCGAGAATATACTCCATTTCCCGCCGCAACTCCAGAAAAACCATGAGACTTCCCCCTCGGCGCGAGATGAGGCCCGATTCCCCTGCACTGTGTGCAGAGGAATTCCGTGTTGCACATCACACATGAAAGGAGCCTTGATTTCCTTGATGGCACTCCAGAGAAAACCCAAGAACACTGTTTCAAGGCTAGCGGGATCCTGAGGTCACTGTAGCAACACGAAAGAGCTCCGTGGACTAACAATCAACTCGAGATGAGAGGTTAGTCCCTGGCTTCGACACCAGAGGAATACCACCTTACCACAAGCACCTCAAGAGGAGGCTTCTCTCAGCTCTTCCTATGTGCTGAGTTTGCGGTCTCAAGTGGAATGGACACCGCGATGCCCTGACTCGAAATAAGGCCGGATATCCCTACAGTGACTTGAATGCAGGCTCGTCTTGCATCTCCCAAGACGAAAGGATGTCTGAATCCCCTGTGGAGACCACAGAGAAAGACCTAGTTCCCCACCTCATCGCGACCGGAGGCCTCACATCCTTTGAAAACTCCAGAGGTACGCGGAGATCAGTGCCTCCAAAGGAGACGATGCCTGACTCCTCGTGAAACTTGATAGGAGTCCCAGGATTCCTGTGGCACGTGGAAAGGGACCCTTGGTCTCCCACCTCAGCTGGAGAGGCGTCCCAATTGCCCTGCCAAGCCTCGAGGAGAATCCCGAGTTGTCCCTCGCAACTAGGCAGGAGTCCTGACGTCGCTGAACTAACACGTGTGTGGAAGGGCCATCCCCGTCGTAACTCGAGAATATACCCCAGGTTCCCGCCGCAACTCGAGAAAAACCATGAGACTTCCCCCTCGCCGCGAGATGAGGCCCGATTCCCATGCACTGCGTGCAGAGCAATTCCGTGTTGCACATCACACATGAAAGGAGCCTTGATTTCCTTGATGGCACTCCAGAGAAACCCCAAGAACACTGTTTCAAGGCTAGAGGGATCCTGAGGTCACTGTAGCAACACGAAAGAGCTCTGTGGACCAAAAATCAACTCGAGATGAGAGGTTAGTCCCTGGCTTCGACTCCAGAGGAATACCACCTTACCACAAGCACCTCAAGAGGAGGCTTCTCTCAGCTCTAGCTATGTGAGAGGGACCCTGAGTTTGCAGCCTCAAGTGGAATGGACACCACGATTCCCTGACTCGAAATAAGGCCGGATATCCCTGCAGTGACTTGAATGCAGGCTCGTCTTGCATCTCCCAAGACGAAAGGATGTCTGAATCCCCTGTGGAGACCACAGAGAAAGACCTAGTTCCCCACCTCATCGCGACCGGAGGCCTCACATCCTTTGAAAACTCCAGAGGTACGCGGAGATCAGTGCCTCCAAAGGAGAGGATGCCTGACTCCTCGTGAAACGTGATAGGAGTCCCAGGATTCCTGTGGCACGTGGAAAGGGACCCTTGGTCTCCCGCCTCAGGCGGAGAGGCGTCCCAATTGCCCTGCCAAGCCTCGAGGAGAATCCCGAGTTGTCCCTCGCAACTAGGCAGGAGTCCTGACGTCGCTGAACAAACACGTGGGTGGAAGGGCCATCCCTGTCGTAACTCGAGAATATACCCCAGGTTCCTGCCGTAACTCGAGAAAAACCATGAGACTTCCCCCTCGCCGCGAGATGCGGCCCGATTCCCCTGCACTGTGTGCAGAGCAATTCCGTGTTGCACATCACACATGAAAGGAGCCTTGATTTCCTTGATGGCACTCCAGAGAAACCCCAAGAACACTGTTTCAAGGCTAGCGGGATCCTGAGGTCACTGTAGCAACACGAAAGAGCTCCGTGGACCAAAAATCAACTCGAGATGAAAGGTTAGTCCCTGGCTTCGACTCCAGAGGAATACCACCTTACCACAAGCACCTCAAGAGGAGGCTTCTCTCAGATCTAGCTATGTGAGAGGGACCCTGAGTTTGCGGCCTCAAGTGGAATGGACACCGCGATTCCCTGACGCGAAATAAGGCCGGATATCCCTGCAGTGACTCGAATGCAGGCTCGTCTTGCATCTCCCAAGACGAAAGGATATCTGAATCCCCTGTGGAGACGACAGAGAAAGACCTAGTTCCCCACTTCATCGCCACCGGAGGCCTCACATCCTTTGAAAACTCCAGAGGTACGCGGAGATCAGTGCCTCCAAAGGAGACGATGCCTGACTCCTCGTGAAACTTGATAGGAGTCCCAGGATTCCTGTGGCACGTGGAAAGGGACCCTTGGTCTCCCGCCTCAGCTGGAGAGGCGTCCCAATTGCCCTGCCAAGCCTCGAGGAGAATCCCGAGTTGTCCCTCGCAACTAGGCAGGAGTCCTGACGTCGCTGAAGAAACACGTGTGTGGAAGGGCCATCCCCGTCGTAACTCGAGAATATACTCCAGGTTCCCGCCGCAACTCGAGAAAAACCATGAGACTTCCCCCTCGCCACGAGATGAGGCCCGATTCCCCTGCACTGCGTGCAGAGCAATTCCGTGTTGCACATCACACATGAAAGGAGCCTTGATTTCCTTGATGGCACTCCAGAGAAACCCCAAGAACACTGTTTCAAGGCTAGAGTGATCCCGAGGTCACTGTAGCAACACGAAAGAGCTCCGTGGACCAAAAATCAACTCGAGATGAGAGTTTAGTCCCTGGCTTCGACTCCAGAGGAATACCACCTTACCACAAGCACCTCAAGAGGAGGCTTCTCTCAGCTCTAGGTATGTGAGAGGGACCCTGAGTTTGCGGCCTCAAGTGGAATGGACACCGCGATGCCCTGACTCGAAATAAGGCCGGATATCCCTGCAGTGACTTGAATGCAGGCTCGTCTTGCATCTCCCAAGACGAAAGGATGTCTGAATCCCCTGTGGAGACGACAGAGAAAGACCTAGTTCCCCACCTCATGGCGACCGGAGGCCTCACATCCTTTGAAAAGTCCAGAGGTACGCGGAGATCAGTGCCTCCAAAGGATACGATGCCTGACTTCTCGTGAAACTTGATAGGAGTCCCAGGATTCCTGTGGCACGTGGAAAGGGACCCTTGGTCTCTGGCCTCACCTGGAGAGGCGTCCCAATTGCCCTGCCAAGCCTCGAGGAGAATCCCGAGTTGTCCCTTGCAACTAGGCAGAAGTCCTGACGTCGCTGAACAAACACGTGGGTGGAAGTGCCATCCCCTTCGTAACTCGCGAATATACCCCAGGTTCCCGCCGCAACTCGAGAAAAACCATGAGACTTCCCCCTGGTCGCGAGATGAGGCCCGATTCCCCTGCACTGCGTGCAGAGCAATTCCGTGTTGCACATCACACATGAAAGGAGCCTTGATTTCCTTGATGGCACTCCAGAGAAACCCCAAGAACACTGTTTCAAGGCTGGAGGGATCCTGAGGTCCCTGTAGCAGCACGAAAGAGCTCCGTGGACCATGAATCAACTCGAGATGAAAGGTTAGTCCCTGGCTTCGACTTCAGAGGAATACCACCTTACCACAAGCACCTCAAGAGGAGGCTTCTCTCAGCTCTAGGTATGTGAGAGGGACCCTGAGTTTGTGGCCTCAAGTGGAATGGAGACTGCGATGCCCTGACTCGAAATAAGGCCGGATATCCCTGCAGTGACTTGAATGCAGGCTCGTCTTGCATCTTCCAAGACGAAAGGATGTCTGAATCCCATGTGGAGACCACATAGAAAGACCTAGTTGCCCACCTCATCGCGACAGGAGGCCTCACATCCTTTAAAAACTCCAAAGGTACTCGGAGATCAGTGCCTCCAAAGGAGACGATGCCTGATTCCTCGTGAAACTTGATAGGAGTCCCAGAATACTTGTGCTTGTGGAATGGGACCCTTGGTTTCCCGCCTCAGCTGGAGAGGCGTCCCAATTGCCCTGCCAAGCCTCGAGGAGAATCCCGAGTTGTCCCTCGCAACCAAGCAGGAGTCCTGACGTCGCTGAACAAACACGTGGGTGGAAGGGCCATCCCCGTCGTAACCCGAGAATATACCCCAGGTTCCCGCCGCAACTCGAGAAAAACCATGAGACTTCCCACTCCCAGCGATATGAGGCCCGATTCCCCTGCACTGCGTGCAGAGCAATTCCGTGTTGCACATCACACATGAAAGGAGCCTTGATTTCCTTGGTGGCACTCCAGAGAAACCCCAAAAACACTGTTTCAAGGCTAGAGGGCTCCTGAGGTCACTGTAGCAACACGAAAGAGCTCTGTGGACCAAAAATCAACTCGAGATGAAAGGTTAGTCCCTGGCTTCGACTCCAGAGGTATACCACCTCACCACAAGCACCTCAAGAGGAGGCTTCTCTCAGCTCTAGGTATGTGAGAGTGACCCTAAGTTTGCGGCCTCAAGTGGAATGGACACTGCGATGCCCTGACGCGAAATAAGGCCCGATATCCCTGCAGTGACTTGAATGCAGGCTCGTCTTGCATCTCTCAAAATGAACGAATGTCTGAATCCCCTGTGGAGACCACAGAGAAAGACCTAGTTCCCCACCTCATCGCGACCGGAGGCCTCACATCCTTTGAAAACTCCAGAGGTACGCGGAGATCAGTGCCTCCAAAGGAGACGATGCCTGACTCCTCGTGAATCTTGATAGGAGTCCCAGGATTCCTGTGGCACGTGGAAAGGGACCCTTGGTCTCCCGCCTCAGCTGGAGAGGCGTCCCAATTGCCCTGCCAAGCCTCGAGGAGAATCCCGAGTTGTCCCTATCAACTAGGCAGGAGTCCTGCAGTCGCTGAACAAACACGTGGGTGTAAGGGCCATCCCCGTCGTAACTCGAGAATATACCCCAGGTTCCCGCCGCAACTCGAGAAAAACCATGAGACTTCCCCCTCGCCGCGAGATGAGGCCCGATTTCCCTGCACTGCGTGCAGAGCAATTCCGTGTTGCACATCACACATGAAAGGAGCCTTGATTTCCTTGATAGCACTCCAGAGAAACCCCAAGAACACTGTTTCAAGGCTAGAGGGATCCTGAGGTCACTGTAGCAAAATGAAAGAGCTCCGTGGACCAAAAATCAACTCGAGATAAGAGGTTAGTCCCTGGCTTCGACTCCAGAGGAATACCACCTTACCACAAGCACCTCAAGAGGAGGCTTCTCTCAGCTCTAGGTATGTGAGAGGGACCCTGAGTTTGCGGCCTCAAGTGGAATGGACACCGCGATGCCCTGACTCGAAATAAGGCCAGATATCCCTGCAGTGACTTGAATGCAGGCTCGTCTTGCATCTCCCAAGACGAAAGGATGTCTGAATCCCCTGTGGAGACCACAGAGAATGACCTACTTCCCCACCTCATCGCGAACGGAGGCCTCACATCCTTTGAAAACTTCAGAGGTACGCAGAGATCAGTGCCTCCAAAGGAGACGATGCCTGACTCCTCGTGAAACTTGATAGGAGTCCCAGGATACCTGTGCACGTGGAAAGGGACACTTGGACTCACGTCTCAGCTGGAGAGGCGTCCCAATTGCCCTGCCAAGCCTCGAGGAGAATCCCGAGTTGTCCCTCGCAACTAGGCAGGAGTCCTGACCTCGCTGAACAAACACGTGGGTGGAAGGGCCATCCCCGTCGTAACTCGAGAATATACCCCAGGTTCCCGCCGCAACTCGAGAAAAACCATGAGACTTCCCCCTCGCCGCCAGATGAGGCCCGATTCTCCTGCACTGCGTGCAGAGCAATTCCGTGTTGCACATCACACATGAAAGGAGCCTTGATTTCCTTGATGGCACTCCAGAGAAACCCCAAGAACACTGTTTCAAGGCTGGAGGGATCCTGAGGTCCCTGTAGCAACACGAAAGAGCTCCGTGGACCAAAAATCAACTCGAGATGAGAGGTTAGTCCCTGGCTTCGACTCCAGAGGAATACCACCTTACCACAAGCACCTCAAGAGGAGGCTTCTCTCAGCTCTAGCTATGTGAGAGGGACCCTGAGTTTGCGGCCTCAAGTGGGATGGAGACTGCGATGCCCTGACTCGAAATAAGGCCGGATATCCCTGCAGTGACTTGAATGCAGGCTCGTCTTGCATCTCCCAAACCGAAAGGATGTCTGAATCCCCTGTGGAGACCACAGAGAAAGACCTAGTTCCCCACCTCATCGCGACCGGAGGCCTCACATCCTTTAAAAACTCTAAAGGTACTCGGAGATCAGTGCCTCCAAAGGAGACGATGCCTGACTCCTCGTGAAACTTGATAGGAGTCCCAGGATTCCTGTGGCACGTGGAAAGGGACCCTTGGTCTCCCGCCTCAGCTGGAGAGGTGTCGCAATTGCCCTGCCAAGCCTCGAGGAGAATCCCGAGTTGTCCCTCGCAACTAGGCAGGAGTCCTGACCTCGCTGAACAAACACGTGGGTGGAAGGGCCATCCCCGTCGTAACTCGAGAATATACCCCAGGTTCCCGCCGCAGCTCGAGAAAAACCATGAGACTTCCCCCTCCCCGTGATATGAGGCCCGATTCCCCTGCACTGCGTGCAGAGCAATTCCGTGTTGCACATCACACATGAAAGGAGCCTTGATTTCCTTGATGGCACTCCAGAGAAACCCCAAGAACACTGTTTCAAGGCTGGAGGGATCCTGAGGTCCCTGTAGCAGCACGAAAGAGCTCCGTGGACCAAAAATCAACTCGAGATGAGAGGTTAGTCCCTGGCTTCGACTCCAGAGGAATACCACCTTACCACAAGCACCTCAAGAGGAGGCTTCTCTCAGCTCTAGCTATGTGAGAGGGACCCTGAGTTTTCGGCCTCAAGTGGAATGGACACCGCGATGCCCTGACTCGAAATAAGGCCGGATATCCCTGCAGTGACTTGAATGCAGGCTCGTCTTGCATCTCCCAAGCCGAAAGGATGTCCGAATCCCCTGTGGAGACCACAGAGAAAGACCTAGTTCCCCACCTCATCGCGACCGGAGGTCTCACATCCTTTAAAAACTCTAAAGGTACTCGGAGATCAGTGCCTCCAAAGGAGACGATGCCTGACTCCTCGTGAAACTTGATAGGAGTCCCAGGATTCCTGTGGCACGTGGAAAGGGACCCTTGGTCTCCCGCCTCAGCTGGAGAGGCGTCGCAATTGCCCTGCCAAGCCTCGAGGAGAATCCCGAGTTGTCCCTCGCAACTAGGCAGGAGTCCTGACCTCGCTGAACAAACACGTGGGTGGAAGGGCCATCCCCGTCGTAACTCGAGAATATACCCCAGGTTCCCGCCGCAGCTCGAGAAAAACCATGAGACTTCCCCCTCCCCGTGATATGAGGCCCGATTCCCCTGCACTGCGTGCAGAGCAATTCCGTGTTGCACATCACACATGAAAGGAGCCTTGATTTCCTTGATGGCACTCCAGAGAAACCCCAAGAACACTGTTTCAAGGCTGGAGGGATCCTGAGGTCCCTGTAGCAGCACGAAAGAGCTCCGTGGACCAAAAATCAACTCGAGATGAGAGGTTAGTCCCTGGCTTCGACTCCAGAGGAATACCACCTTACCACAAGCACCTCAAGAGGAGGCTTCTCTCAGCTCTAGCTATGTGAGAGGGACCCTGAGTTTGCGGCCTCAAGTGGAATGGACACCACGATGCCCTGACTCGAAATAAGGCCGGATATCCCTGCAGTGACTTGAATGCAGGCTCGTCTTGCATCTCCCAAGCCGAAAGGATGTCCGAATCCCCTGTGGAGACCACAGAGAAAGACCTAGTTCCCCACCTCATCGCGACCGGAGGCCTCACATCCTTTACAAACTCTAAAGGTACTCGGAGATCAGTGCCTCCAAAGGAGACGATGCCTGACTCCTCGTGAAACTTGATAGGAGTCCGAGGATTCCTGTGGCACGTGGAAAGGGACCCTTGGTCTCCCGCCTCAGCTGGAGAGGCGTCGCAATTGCCCTGCCAAGCCTCGAGGAGAATCCCGAGTTGTCCCTCGCAACTAGGCAGGAGTCCTGACGTCGCTGAACAAACACGTGGGTGGAAGGGCCATCCCCGTCGTAACTCGAGAATATACCCCAGGTTCCCGCCGCAACTCGAGAAAAACCATGAGACTTCCCCCTCGCCGCGAGATGAGGCCCGATTCCCCTGCACTGCGTGCAGAGCAATTCCGTGTTGCACATCACACATGAAAGGAGCCTTGATTTCCTTGATGGCACTCCAGAGAAACCCCAAGAACACTGTTTCAAGGTTGAGGGATCCTGAGGTCACTGTAGCAACACGAAAGAGCTCCGTGGACCAAAAATCAACTCGAGATGAGAGGTTAGTCCCTGGCTTCGACTCCAGAGGAATACCACCTTACCACAAGCACCTCAAGAGGAGGCTTCTCTCAGATCTAGCTATGTGAGAGGGACCCTGAGTTTGCGGCCTCAAGTGGAATGGACACCGCGATTCCCTGACGCGAAATAAGGCCGGATATCCCTGCAGTGACTCGAATGCAGGCTCGTCTTGCATCTCCCAAGACGAAAGGATGTCTGAATCCCCTGTGGAGACCACAGAGAATGACCTAGTTCCCCACCTCTTCGCGACCGGAGGCCTCACATCCTTTGAAAACTCCAGAGGTACGCGGAGATCAGTGCCTCCAAAGGAGACGATGCCTGACTCCTCGTGAAACTTGATAGGAGTCCCAGGATTCCTGTTGCACGTGGAAAGGGACACTTGGTCTCCCGCCTTAGCTGGAGACGCGTCCCAAATGCACTGCCAAGCCTCGAGGAGAATCCCAAGTTGTCCCTCACAACTAGGCAGGAGTCCTGACGTCGGTGAACAAACACGTGGGTCGAAAGGCCATCCCCGTCGTAACTCGAGAATATACCCCAGCTTCCAATCGCAACACGAGAAAAACCATCAGACTTCCCACTCGCGGCAAAATGAGGCCCGATACCCTGCACTGGGTGCAGAGCAATTCCGTGTTGCACATCACACATGAAAGGAGCCTTGATTTCCTTGATGGCACTCCAGAGAATCCCCAAGAACACTGTTTCAAGGCTAGAGGAATCGTGAGGTCACTGTAGCAACACGAAAGAGCTCCGTGGACCAAAAATCAACTCGAGATGAGAGGTTAGTCCCTGGCTTCGACTCCAGAGGAATACCACCTTACCACAAGCACCTCAAGAGGAGGCTTCTCTCAGCTCTAGGTATGTGAGATGCACCCTGAGTTTACGGCCTCAAGTGGAATGGACACCGCGATGCCCTGACTCGAAATAAGGCCGGATATCCCTGCAGTGACTTGAATGCAGGCTCTTCTTCAATCTCCCAAGACGAAAGGATGTCTGAATCCCCTGTGGAGACCACAGAGAAAGACCTAGTTGCCCACCTCATCGCGACCGGAGGCCTCACATCCTTTGAAAACTCCAGAGGTACGCGGAGATCAGTGCCTCCAAAGGAGACGATGCCTGACTCCTCCTGAAACTTGATAGGAGTCCCAGGATTCCTGTGGCACGTGGAAAGGGACCCTTGGTCTCCCGCCTCAGCTGGAGAGGCGTCCCAATTGCCCTGCCAAGCCTCGAGGAGAATCCCGAGTTGTCCCTCGCAACTAGGCAGGAGTCCTGACGTCGCTGAAGAAACACGTGTGTGGAAGGGCCATCCCCGTCGTAACTCGAGAATATACTCCAGGTTCCCGCCGCAACTCGAGAAAAACCATGAGACTTTCCCCTCGCCGCGAGATGAGGCCCGATTCCCCTGCACTGCGTGCAGAGCAATTCCGTGTTGCACATCACACATGAAAGGAGACTTGATTTCCTTGATGGCACTCCAGAGAAACCCCAAGAACACTCTTTCAAGGCTAGAGTGATCCCGAGGTCACTGTAGCAACACGAAAGAGCTCCGTGGACCAAAAATCAACTCGAGATGAGAGCTTAGTCCCTGGCTTCGACTCCAGAGGAATACCACCTTACCACAAGCACCTCAAGAGGAGGCTTCTCTCAGCTCTAGGTATGTGAGAGGGACCCTGAGTTTGCGGCCTCAAGTGGAATGGACACCGCGATGCCCTGACGTGAAATAAGGCCGGATATCCCTGCAGTGACTTGAATGCAGGCTCGTCTTGCATCTCCCAAGACGAAAGGATGTCTGAATCCCCTGTGGAGACCACAGAGAAAGACCTAGTTCCCCACCTCATGGCGACCGGAGGCCTCACATCCTTTGAAAAGTCCAGAGGTACGCGGAGATCAGTGCCTCCAAAGGATACGATGCCTGACTTCTCGTGAAACTTGATAGGAGTCCCAGGATTCCTGTGGCACGTGGAAAGGGACCCTTGGTCTCTGGCCTCACCTGGAGAGGCGTCCCAATTGCCCTGCCAAGCCTCGAGGAGAATCCCGAGTTGTCCCTTGCAACTAGGCAGGAGTCCTGACGTCGCTGAAGAAACACGTGGGTGGAAGTGCCATCCCCGTCGTAACTCGCGAATATACCCCAGGTTCCCGCCGCAACTCGAGAAAAACCATGAGACTTCCCCCTGGCCGCGAGATGAGGCCCGATTCCCCTGCACTGCGTGCAGAGCAATTCCGTGTTGCACATCACACATGAAAGGAGCCTTGATTTCCTTGATGGCACTCCAGAGAAACCCCAAGAACACTGTTTCAAGGCTGGAGGGATCCTGAGGTCCCTGTAGCAGCACGAAAGAGCTCCGTGGACCATGAATCAACTCGAGATGAGAGGTTAGTCCCTGGCTTCGACTTCAGAGGAATACCACCTTACCACAAGCACCTCAAGAGGAGGCTTCTCTCAGCTCTAGCTATGTGAGAGGGACCCTGAGTTTGCGGCCTCAAGTGGAATGGACACCGCGATGCCCTGACTCGAAATAAGGGCAGATATCCCTGCAGTGACTTGAATGCAGGCTCGTCTTGCATCTTCCAAGACGAAAGGATGTCTGAATCCCATGTGGAGACCACAGAGAAAGACCTAGTTCCCCACCTCATCGCGACAGGAGGCCTCACATCCTTTGAAAACTCCAGAGGTATGCGGAGATCAGTGCCTCCAAAGGAGACGATGCCTGACTCCTCGTGAAACTTGATAGGAGTCCCAGGATTCCTGTGGCACGTGGAAAGGGACCCTTGGTCTCCCACCCCAGCTGGAGAGGCGTCCCAATTGCCCTGCCAAGTCTCGAGGAGAATCCCGAGTTGTCCCTCGCAACTAGGCAGGAGTCCTGACGTCGCTGAACAAACACGTGGGTGGAAGGGCCATCCCCATCGTAACTCGAGAATATACCCCAGGTTCCCGCCGCAACTCGAGAAAAACCAAGAGACTTCCCCCTCGCCGCGAGATGAGGCCCGATTCCCCTGCACTGCGTGCAGAGCAATTCCGTGTTGCACATCACACATGAAAGGAGCCTTGATTTCCGTGATGGCACTCCAGAGAAACCCCAAGGACACTGTTTCAAGGCTGGAGGGATCCTGAGGTCCCTGTAGCAGCACGAAAGAGCTCCGTGGACCATGAATCAACTCGAGATGAGAGGTTAGTCCCTGGCTTCGACTCCAGAGGAATACCACCTTACCACAAGCACCTCAAGAGGAGGCTTCTCTCAGCTCTAGGTATGTGAGAGGGACCCTGAGTTTGCGGCCTCAAGTTTAATGGACACCGCGATGCCCTGACGCGAAGTAAGGCCGGATATCCCTGCAGTGACATGAATGCAGGCTCGTCTTGCATCTCCCAAGACGAAAGGATGTCTGAATCCCCTCTGGAGACCACAGAGAAAGACCTAGACACCCACCTCATCGCGACCGGAGGCTTCACATCTTTTGAAAACTCCAGAGGTATGCGGAGATTAGTGCCTCAAAGGAGACGATGCCTGACCCCTCGTGAAACTTGATAGGAGTCCCAGGATTCCTGTGGCACGTGGAAAGGGACCCTTGGTCTCCCGCCTCAGCTGGAGAGGCGTCGCAATTGCCCTGCCAAGCCTCGAGGAGAATCCCGAGTTGTCCCTCGAAACTAGGCAGGAGTCCTGACGTCGCTGAACAAACACGTGGGTGGAAGGGCCATCCTCGTCGTAACTCGCGAATATACCCCAGGTTCCCGCCGCTACTCGAGAAAAACCATGAGACTTCCCCCTCGCCGCGAGATGAGACCCGATTCCCCTGTACTGCGTGCAGAGCAATTCCGTGTTGCACATCACACATGAAAGGAGCCTTGATTTCCTTGATGGCACTCCAGAGAAACCCCAAGAACACTGTTTCAAGGCTAGAGGGATGCTGAGGTCACTGTAGCAACACGAAAGAGCTCCATGGACCAAAAATCAACTCGAGATGAGAGGTTAGTCCATGGCTTCGACTCCAGAGGAATACCACCTTACCACAAGCACCTCAAGAGGAGGCTTCTCTCAGCTCTAGGTATGTGAGAGGGACCCTGAGTTTGCGGCCTCAAGTGGAATGGACACCGCGATGCCCTGACTCGAAATAAGGCCGGATATCCCTGCAGTGACTTGAATGCAGGCTCGTCTTGCATCTCCCAAGACGAAAGGATGTCTGAATCCCCTGTGGAGACCACAGAGAAAGACCTAGTTCCCCACCTCATCACGACCGGAGGCCTCACGTCCTTTGAAAACTCCAGAGGTACGCGGAGATCAGTGCCTCCAAAGGAGACGATGCCTGACTCCTCGTGAAACTTGATAGGAGTCCCAGGATTCCTGTGGCACGTGGAAAGGGACCCTTGGTCTCCCGCCTCAGCTGGAGAGGCGTCCCAGTTGCCCTGTGAAGCCTCGAGGAGAATCCCGAGTTGTCCCTCGCAACTAGGCAGGAGTCCTGCCGTCGCTGAACAAACACGTGGTTGGAAGGGCCATCCCCGACGTAACTCGAGAATATACCCCAGGTTCCCGCTGCAACTCGAGAAAAACCATGAGACTTCCCCCTCCCCGCGAGATGAGGCCCGATTTCCCTGCACTGCGTGCAGAGCAATTCCGTGTTGCACATCACACATGAAAGGAGCCTTGATTTCCTTGATGGCACTCCAGAGAACCCCCAACAACACTGTTTCAAGGTTAGAGGGATCCTGAGGTCACTGTAGCAACACGAAAGAGCTCTGTGGACCAAAAATTAACTCGAGATGAGAGGTTAGTCCATGGCTTCGACTCCAGAGGAATACCACCTTACCACAAGCACCTCAAGAGGAGGCTTCTCTCAGCTCTAGGTATGTGAGAGGGACCCTGAGTTTGCGGCCTCAAGTGGAATGGACACCGCGTTTCCCTGACGCGAAATAAGGCCGGACATCCCTGCAGTGACTTGAATGCAGGCTCGTCTTGCATCTCCCAAGACGAAAGGATGTCTGAATCCCCTGTGGAGACCACAGAGAATGACCTAGTTCCCCACCTCATCGCGACCGGAGGCCTCACATCCTTTGAAAACTCCAGAGGTACGCGGAGATCAGTGCCTCCAAAGGAGACGATGCCTGACTCCTCGTGAAACTTGATAGGAGTCACAGGATTCCTGTGGCACGTGGAAAGGGACACTTGGTCTCCCGCCTCAGCTGGAGAGGCGTCCCAATTGCCCTGCCAAGACTCGATGAGAATCCTGAGTTGTCCCTCGAAACTAGGCAGGAGTCCTGACGTCGCTGAACAAACACGTGGGTGGAAGGGCCATCCCCGTCGTAACTCGAGAATATACCCCAGGTTCCCGCCGCAACTCGAGAAAAACCATGAGACTTCCCCCTCGCCGCGAGATGAGGCCCGATTCCCCTGCACTGCGTGCAGAGCAATTCCGTGTTGCACATCACACATGAAAGGAGCCTTGATTTCCTTGATGGCACTCCAGAGAAACCCCAAGAACACTGTTTCAAGGCTAGAGGGATCCTGAGGTCACTGTAGCAACACGAAAGAGCTCCGTGGACCAAAAATCAACTCGAGATGAGAGGTTAGTCCCTGGCTTCGACTCCAGAGGAATACCACCTTACCACAAGCACCTCAAGAGGAGGCTTCTCTCATCTCTAGGTATGTGAGAGGGACCCTGAGTTTGCGGCCTCAAGTGGAATGGACACCACGATGCCCTGACTCGAAATAAGGCCGGATATCCCTGCAGTCACTTGAATGCAGGCTCGTCTTGCATCTCCCAGGACGAAAGGATGTCTGAATCCCCTGTGGAGACCACAGAGAAAGACCTAGTTCCCCACCTCATCGCGACCGGAGGCCTCACATCCTTTGAAAACTCGAGAGGTACTGGGAGATCAGTGCCTCCAAAGGAGACGATGCCTGACTCCTCGTGAAACTTGATAGGAGTCCCAGGATTCCTGAGGCACGTGGAAAGGGACACTTGGTCTCCCGCCTCAGCTGGAGAGGCGTCCCAATTGCCCTGCCAAGCCTCGAGGAGAATCCCGAGTTGTCCCTCGCAACTAGGCAGGAGTCCTGCCGTCGCTGAACAAACACGTGGTTGGAAGAGCCATCCCCGTCGTAACTCGAGAATATACCCCATTTCCCGCCGCAACTCCAGAAAAACCATGAGACTTCCCCCACGCCGCGATATGAGGCCCGATTCCCCTGCACTGTGTGCAGAGCAATTCCGTGTTGCACATCACACATGAAAGGAGCCTTGATTTCCTTGATGGCACTCCAGAGAAAACCCAAGAACACTGTTTCAAGGCTAGCGGGATCCTGAGGTCACTGTAGCAACACGAAAGAGCTCCGTGGACCAACAATCAACTCGAGATGAGAGGTTAGTCCCTGGCTTCGACTCCAGAGGAATACCACCTTACCACAAGCACCACAAGAGGAGGCTTCTCTCAGCTCTACCTATGTGCTGAGTTTGCGGTCTCAAGTGGAATGGACACCGCGATGCCCTGACTCGAAATAAGGCCAGATATCCCTGCAGTGACTTGAATGCAGGCTCGTCTTGCATCTCCCAAGATGAAAGGATGTCTGAATCCCCTGTGGAGACCACAGAAAAAGACCTAGACACCCACCTCATCGCGACCGGAGGCCTCACGTCCTTTGAAAACTCCAGAGGTACGCGGAGATCAGTGCCTCCAAAGGAGACGATGCCTGACTCCTCGTGAAACTTGATAGGAGTCCCAGGATTCCTGTGGCACGTGGAAAGGGACCCTTGGTCTCCCGCCTCAGCTGCAGAGGCGTCCCAATTGCCCTGTCAAGCCTCGAGGAGAATTCCGAGTTGTCCCTCGCAACTAGGCAGGAGTCCTGCCGTCACTGAACAAACACGTGGTTGGAAGCGCCATCCCCGTCGTAACTCGAGAATATACCCCATTTCCCGCCGCAACTCCAGAAAAACCATGAGACTTCCCCCTCGGTGCGAGATGAGGCCCGATTCCCCTGCACTGTGTGCAGAGGAATTCCGTGTTGCACATCACACATGAAAGGAGCCTTGATTTCCTTGATGGCACTCCAGAGAAAACCCAAGAACACTGTTTCAAGGCTAGCGGAATCCTGAGGTCACTGTAGCAACACGAAAGAGCTCCGTGGACTAACAATCAACTCGAGATGAGAGGTTAGTCCCTGGCTTCGACTCCAGAGGAATACCACCTTACCACAAGCACCTCAAGAGGAGGCTTCTCTCAGCTCTTCCTATGTGCTGAGTTTGCGGTCTCAAGTGGAATGGACACCGCGATGCCCTGACTCGAAATAAGGCCGGATATCCCTACAGTGACTTGAATGCAGGCTCGTCTTGCATCTCCCAAGACGAAAGGATGTCTGAATCCCCTGTGGAGACCACAGAGAAAGACCTAGTTCCCCACCTCATCGCGACCGGAGGCCTCACATCCTTTGAAAACTCCAGAGGTACGCGGAGATCAGTGCCTCCAAAGGAGACGATGCCTGACTCCTCGTGAAACTTGATAGGAGTCCCAGGATTCCTGTGGCACGTGGAAAGGGACCCTTGGTCTCCCACCTCAGCTGGAGAGGCGTCCCAATTGCCCTGCCAAGCCTCGAGGAGAATCCCGAGTTGTCCCTCGCAACTAGGCAGGAGTCCTGACGTCGCTGAACTAACACGTGTGTGGAAGGGCCATCCCCGTCGTAACTCGAGAATATACCCCAGGTTCCCGCCGCAACTCGAGAAAAACCATGAGACTTCCCCCTCGCCGCGAGATGAGGCCCGATTCCCCTGCACTGCGTGCAGAGCAATTCCGTGTTGCACATCACACATGAAAGGAGCCTTGATTTCCTTGATGGCACTCCAGAGAAACCCCAAGAACATTGTTTCAAGGCTAGAGGGATCCTGAGGTCACTGTAGCAACACGAAAGAGCTCTGTGGACCAAAAATCAACTCGAGATGAGAGGTTAGTCCCTGGCTTCGACTCCAGAGGAATACCACCTTACCACAAGCACCTCAAGAGGAGGCTTCTCTCAGCTCTAGCTATGTGAGAGGGACCCTGAGTTTGCAGCCTCAAGTGGAATGGACACCACGATTCCCTGACTCGAAATAAGGCCGGATATCCCTGCAGTGACTTGAATGCAGGCTCGTCTTGCATCTCCCAAGACGAAAGGATGTCTGAATCCCCTGTGGAGACCACAGAGAAAGACCTAGTTCCCCACCTCATCGCGACCGGAGGCCTCACATCCTTTGAAAACTCCAGAGGTACGCGGAGATCAGTGCCTCCAAAGGAGAGGATGCCTGACTCCTCGTGAAACGATTTAGGAGTCCCAGGATTCCTGTGGCACGTGGAAAGGGACCCTTGGTCTCCCGCCTCAGCCGGAGAGGCGTCCCAATTGCCCTGCCAAGCCTCGAGGAGAATCTCGAGTTGTCCCTCGCAACTAGGCAGGAGTCCTGACGTCGCTGAACAAACACGTGGGTGGAAGGGCCATCCCTGTCGTAACTCGAGAATATACCCCAGGTTCCTGCCGCAACTCGAGAAAAACCATGAGACTTCCCCCTCGCCGCGAGATGCGGCCCGATTCCCCTGCACTGTGTGCAGAGCAATTCCGTGTTGCACATCACACATGAAAGGAGCCTTGATTTCCTTGATGGCACTCCAGAGAAACCCCAAGAACACTGTTTCAAGGCTAGCGGGATCCTGAGGTCACTGTAGCAACACGAAAGAGCTCCGTGGACCAAAAATCAACTCGAGATGAAAGGTTAGTCCCTGGCTTCGACTCCAGAGGAATACCACCTTACCACAAGCACCTCAAGAGGAGGCTTCTCTCAGATCTAGGTATGTGAGAGGGACCCTGAGTTTGCGGCCTCAAGTGGAATGGACACCGCGATTCCCTGACGCGAAATAAGGCCGGATATCCCTGCAGTGACTCGAATGCAGGCTCGTCTTGCATCTCCCAAGACGAAAGGATGTCTGAATCCCCTGTGGAGACGACAGAGAAAGACCTAGTTCCCCACCTCATCGCCACCGGAGGCCTCACATCCTTTGAAAACTCCAGAGGTACGCGGAGATCAGTGCCTCCAAAGGAGACGATGCCTGACTCCTCGTGAAACTTGATAGGAGTCCCAGGATTCCTGTGGCACGTGGAAAGGGACCCTTGGTCTCCCGCCTCAGCTGGAGAGGCGTCCCAATTGCCCTGCCAAGCCTCGAGGAGAATCCCGAGTTGTCCCTCGCAACTAGGCAGGAGTCCTGACGTCGCTGAAGAAACACGTGTGTGGAAGGGCCATCCCCGTCGTAACTCGAGAATATACTCCAGGTTCCCGCCGCAACTCGAGAAAAACCATGAGACTTCCCCCTCGCCACGAGATGAGGCCCGATTCCCCTGCACTGCGTGCAGAGCAATTCCGTGTTGCACATCACACATGAAAGGAGCCTTGATTTCCTTGATGGCACTCCAGAGAAACCCCAAGAACACTGTTTCAAGGCTAGAGTGATCCCGAGGTCACTGTAGCAACACGAAAGAGCTCCGTGGACCAAAAATCAACTCGAGATGAGAGTTTAGTCCCTGGCTTCGACTCCAGAGGAATACCACCTTACCACAAGCACCTCAAGAGGAGGCTTCTCTCAGCTCTAGGTATGTGAGAGGGACCCTGAGTTTGCGGCCTCAAGTGGAATGGACACCGCGATGCCCTGACTCGAAATAAGGCCGGATATCCCTGCAGTGACTTGAATGCAGGCTCGTCTTGCATCTCCCAAGACGAAAGGATGTCTGAATCCCCTGTGGAGACGACAGAGAAAGACCTAGTTCCCCACCTCATGGCGACCGGAGGCCTCACATCCTTTGAAAAGTCCAGAGGTACGCGGAGATCAGTGCCTCCAAAGGATACGATGCCTGACTTCTCGTGAAACTTGATAGGAGCCCCAGGATTCCTGTGGCACGTGGAAAGGGACCCTTGGTCTCTGGCCTCACCTGGAGAGGCGTCCCAATTGCCCTGCCAAGCCTCGAGGAGAATCCCGAGTTGTCCCTCGCAACTAGGCAGGAGTCCTGACGTCGCTGAACAAACACGTGGGTGGAAGGGCCATCCCTGTCGTAACCCGAGAATATACCCCAGGTTCCCGCCGCAACTCGAGAAAAACCATGAGACTTCCCACTCCCCGCGATATGAGGCCCGATTCCCCTGCACTGCGTGCAGAGCAATTCCGTGTTGCACATCACACATGAAAGGAGCCTTGATATCCTTGCTGGCACTCCAGAGAAACCCCAAAAAGACTGTTTCAAGGCTAGAGGGCTCCTGAGGTAACTGTAGCAACACGAAAGAGCTCCGTGGACCAAAAATCAACTCGAGATGAAAGGTTAGTCCCTGGCTTCGACTCCAGAGGTATACCACCTCACCACAAGCACCTCAAGAGGAGGCTTCTCTCAGCTCTAGGTATGTGAGAGTGACCCTAAGTTTGCGGCCTCAAGTGGAATGGACACTGCGATGCCCTGACGCGAAATAAGGCCCGATATCCCTGCAGGGACTTGAATGCAGGCTCGTCTTGCATCTCTCAAAATGAACGAATGTCTGAATCCCCTGTGGAGACCACAGAGAAAGACCTAGTTCCCCACCTCATCGCGACCGGAGGCCTCACATCCTTTGAAAACTCCAGAGGTACGCGGAGATCAGTGCCTCCAAAGGAGACGATGCCTGACTCCTCGTGAATCTTGATAGGAGTCCCAGGATTCCTGTGGCACGTGGAAAGGGACCCTTGGTCTCCCGCCTCAGCTGGAGAGGCGTCCCAATTGCCCTGCCAAGCCTCGAGGAGAATCCCGAGTTGTCCCTATCAACTAGGCAGGAGTCCTGCAGTCGCTGAACAAACACGTGGGTGTAAGGGCCATCCCCGTCGTAACTCGAGAATATACCCCAGGTTCCCGCCGCAACTCGAGAAAAACCATGAGACTTCCCCCTCGCCGCGAGATGAGGCCCGATTCCCCTGCACTGCGTGCAGAGCAATTCCGTGTTGCACATCACACATGAAAGGAGCCTTGATTTCCTTGATAGCACTCCAGAGAAACCCCAAGAACACTGTTTCAAGGCTAGAGGGATCCTGAGGTCACTGTAGCAAAATGAAAGAGCTCCGTGGACCAAAAATCAACTCGAGATAAGAGGTTAGTCCCTGGCTTCGACTCCAGAGGAATACCACCTTACCACAAGCACCTCAAGAGGAGGCTTCTCTCAGCTCTAGGTATGTGAGAGGGACCCTGAGTTTGCGGCCTCAAGTGGAATGGACACCGCGATGCCCTGACTCGAAATAAGGCCAGATATCCCTGCAGTGACTTGAATGCAGGCTCGTCTTGCATCTCCCAAGACGAAAGGATGTCTGAATCCCCTGTGGAGACCACAGAGAAAGACCTACTTCCCCACCTCATCGCGAACGGAGGCCTCACATCCTTTGAAAACTTCAGAGGTACGCAGAGATCAGTGCCTCCAAAGGAGACGATGCCTGACTCCTCGTGAAACTTGATAGGAGTCACAGGATACCTGTGCACGTGGAAAGGGACACTTGGACTCACGTCTCAGCTGGAGAGGCGTCCCAATTGCCCTGCCAAGCCTCGAGGAGAATCCCGAGTTGTCCCACGCAAATAGGCAGGAGTCCTGACCTCGCTGAACAAACACGTGGGTGGAAGGGCCATCCCCGTCGTAACTCGAGAATATACCCCAGGTTCCCGCCGCAACTCGAGAAAAACCATGAGACTTCCCCCTCGCCGCGGAATGAGGCCCGATTCTCCTGCACTGCGTGCAGAGCAATTCCGTGTTGCACATCACACATGAAAGGAGCCTTGATTTCCTTGATGGCACACCAGAGAAACCCCAAGAACACTGTTTCAAGGCTGGAGGGATCCTGAGGTCCCTGTAGCAACACGAAAGAGCTCCGCGGACCAAAAATCAACTCGAGATGAGAGGTTAGTCCCTGGCTTCGACTCCAGAGGAATACCACCTTACCACAAGCACCTCAAGAGTAGGCTTCTCTCAGCTCTAGCTATGTGAGAGGGACCCTGAGTTTGCGGCCTCAACTGGGATGGAGACTGCGATGCCCTGACTCGAAATAAGGCCGGATATCCCTGCAGTGACTTGAATGCAGGCTCGTCTTGCATCTCCCAAACCGAAAGGATGTCTGAATCCCCTGTGGAGACCACAGAGAAAGACCTAGTTCCCCACCTCATCGCGACCGGAGGCCTCACATCCTTTAAAAACTCTAAAGGTACTCGGAGATCAGTGCCTCCAAAGGAGACGATGCCTGACTCCTCGTGAAACTTGATAGGAGTCCCAGGATTCCTGTGGCACGTGGAAAGGGACCCTTGGTCTCCCGCCTCAGCTGGAGAGGCGTCGCAATTGCCCTGCCAAGCCTCGAGGAGAATCCCGAGTTGTCCCTCGCAACTAGGCAGGAGTCCTGACCTCGCTGAACAAACACGTGGGTGGAAGGGCCATCCCCGTCGTAACTCGAGAATATACCCCAGGTTCCCGCCGCAGCTCGAGAAAAACCATGAGACTTCCCCCTCCCCGTGATATGAGGCCCGATTCCCCTGCACTGCGTGCAGAGCAATTCCGTGTTGCACATCACACATGAAAGGAGCCTTGATTTCCTTGATGGCACTCCAGAGAAACCCCAAGAACACTGTTTCAAGGCTGGAGGGATCCTGAGGTCCCTGTAGCAGCACGAAAGAGCTCCGTGGACCAAAAATCAACTCGAGATGAGAGGTTAGTCCCTGGCTTCGACTCCAGAGGAATACCACCTTACCACAAGCACCTCAAGAGGAGGCTTCTCTCAGCTCTAGCTATGTGAGAGGGACCCTGAGTTTGCGGCCTCAAGTGGAATGGACACCGCGATGCCCTGACTCGAAATAAGGCCGGATATCCCTGCAGTGACTTGAATGCAGGCTCGTCTTGCATCTCCCAAGCCGAAAGGATGTCCGAATCCCCTGTGGAGACCACAGAGAAATACCTAGTTCCCCACCTCATCGCGACCGGAGGCCTCACATCCTTTAAAAATTCTAAAGGTACTCGGAGATCAGTGCCTCCAAAGGAGACGATGCCTGACTCCTCGTGAAACTTGATAGGAGTCCCAGGATTCCTGTGGCACGTGGAAAGGGACCCTTGGTCTCCCGCCTCAGCTGGAGAGGCGTCGCAATTGCCCTGCCAAGCCTCGAGGAGAATCCCGAGTTGTCCCTCGCAACTAGGCAGGAGTCCTGACCTCGCTGAACAAACACGTGGGTGGAAGGGCCATCCCCGTCGTAACTCGAGAATATACCCCAGGTTCCCGCCGCAACTCGAGAAAAACCATGAGACTTCCCCCTCGCCGCGAGATGAGGCCCGATTCCCCTGCACTGAGTGCAGAGCAATTCCGTGTTGCACATCACACATGAAAGGAGCCTTGATTTCCTTGATGGCACTCCAGAGAAACCCCAAGAACACTGTTTCAAGGTTGAGGGATCCTGAGGTCACTGTAGCAACACGAAAGAGCTCCGTGGACCAAAAATCAACTCGAGATGAGAGGTTAGTCCCTGGCTTCGACTCCAGAGGAATACCACCTTACCACAAGCACCTCAAGAGGAGGCTTCTCTCAGATCTAGCTATGTGAGAGGGACCCTGAGTTTGCGGCCTCAAGTGGAATGGACACCGCGATTCCCTGACGCGAAATAAGGCCGGATATCCCTGCAGTGACTCGAATGCAGGCTCGTCTTGCATCTCCCAAGACGAAAGGATGTCTGAATCCCCTGTGGAGACCACAGAGAATGACCTAGTTCCCCACCTCTTCGCGACCGGAGGCCTCACATCCTTTGAAAACTCCAGAGGTACGCGGAGATCAGTGCCTCCAAAGGAGACGATGCCTGACTCCTCGTGAAACTTGATAGGAGTCCCAGGATTCCTGTTGCACGTGGAAAGGGACACTTGGTCTCCCGCCTTAGCTGGAGACGCGTCCCAAATGCCCTGCCAAGCCTCGAGGAGAATCCCAAGTTGTCCCTCACAACTAGGCAGGAGTCCTGACGTCGGTGAACAAACACGTGGGTCGAAAGGCCATCCCCGTCGTAACTCGAGAATATACCCCAGCTTCCAATCGCAACTCGAGAAAAACCATCAGACTTCCCACTCGCGGCAAAATGAGGCCCGATACCCTGCACTGGGTGCAGAGCAATTCCGTGTTGCACATCACACATGAAAGGAGCCTTGATTTCCTTGATGGCACTCCAGAGAATCCCCAAGAACACTGTTTCAAGGCTAGAGGAATCGTGAGGTCACTGTAGCAACACGAAAGAGCTCCGTGGACCAAAAATCAACTCGAGATGAGAGGTTAGTCCCTGGCTTCGACTCCAGAGGAATACCACCTTACCACAAGCACCTCAAGAGGAGGCTTCTCTCAGCTCTAGGTATGTGAGAGGGACCCTGAGTTTACGGCCTCAAGTGGAATGGACACCGCGATGCCCTGACTCGAAATAAGGCCGGATATCCCTGCAGTGACTTGAATGCAGGCTCTTCTTCAATCTCCCAAGACGAAAGGATGTCTGAATCCCCTGTGGAGACCACAGAGAAAGACCTAGTTCCCCACCTCATCGCGACCGGAGGCCTCACATCCTTTGAAAACTCCAGAGGTACGCGGAGATCAGTGCCTCCAAAGGAGACGATGCCTGACTCCTCGTGAAACTTGATAGGAGTCCCAGGATTCCTGTGTCACGTGGAAAGGGACCCTTGGTCTCCCGCCTCAGCTGGAGAGGCGTCCCAATTGCCCTGCCAAGCCTCGAGGAGAATCCCGAGTTGTCCCTCGCAACTAGGCAGGAGTCCTGACGTCGCTGAAGAAACACGTGTGTGGAAGGGCCATCCCCGTCGTAACTCGAGAATATACTCCAGGTTCCCGCCGCAACTCGAGAAAAACCATGAGACTTCCCCCTCGCCACGAGATGAGGCCCGATTCCCCTGCACTGCGTGCAGAGCAATTCCGTGTTGCACATCACACATGAAAGGAGACTTGATTTCCTTGATGGCACTCCAGAGAAACCCCAAGAACACTCTTTCAAGGCTAGAGTGATCCCGAGGTCACTGTAGCAACACGAAAGAGCTCCGTGGACCAAAAATCAACTCGAGATGAGAGCTTAGTCCCTGGCTTCGACTCCAGAGGAATACCACCTTACCACAAGCACCTCAAGAGGAGGCTTCTCTCAGCTCTAGGTATGTGAGAGGGACCCTGAGTTTGCGGCCTCAAGTGGAATGGACACCGCGATGCCCTGACGTGAAATAAGGCCGGATATCCCTGCAGTGACTTGAATGCAGGCTCGTCTTGCATCTCCCAAGACGAAAGGATGTCTGAATCCCCTGTGGAGACCACAGAGAAAGACCTAGTTCCCCACCTCATGGCGACCGGAGGCCTCACATCCTTTGAAAAGTCCAGAGGTACGCGGAGATCAGTGCCTCCAAAGGATACGATGCCTGACTTCTCGTGAAACTTGATAGGAGTTCCAGGATTCCTGTGGCACGTGGAAAGGGACCCTTGGTCTCTGGCCTCACCTGGAGAGGCGTCCCAATTGCCCTGCCAAGCCTCGAGGAGAATCCCGAGTTGTCCCTATCAACTAGGCAGGAGTCCTGCAGTCGCTGAACAAACACGTGGGTGTAAGGGCCATCCCCGTCGTAACTCGAGAATATACCCCAGGTTCCCGCCGCAACTCGAGAAAAACCATGAGACTTCCCCCTCGCCGCGAGATGAGGCCCGATTCCCCTGCACTGCGTGCAGAGCAATTCCGTGTTGCACATCACACATGAAAGGAGCCTTGATTTCCTTGATAGCACTCCAGAGAAACCCCAAGAACACTGTTTCAAGGCTAGAGGGATCCTGAGGTCACTGTAGCAAAATGAAAGAGCTCCGTGGACCAAAAATCAACTCGAGATAAGAGGTTAGTCCCTGGCTTCGACTCCAGAGGAATACCACCTTACCACAAGCACCTCAAGAGGAGGCTTCTCTCAGCTCTAGGTATGTGAGAGGGACCCTGAGTTTGCGGCCTCAAGTGGAATGGACACCGCGATGCCCTGACTCGAAATAAGGCCGGATATCCCTGCAGTGACTTGAATGCAGGCTCGTCTTGCATCTCCCAAGACGAAAGGATGTCTGAATCCCCTGTGGAGACCACAGAGAAAGACCTACTTCCCCACCTCATCGCGAACGGAGGCCTCACATCCTTTGAAAACTTCAGAGGTACGCAGAGATCAGTGCCTCCAAAGGAGACGATGCCTGACTCCTCGTGAAACTTGATAGGAGTCACAGGATACCTGTGCACGTGGAAAGGGACACTTGGACTCACGTCTCAGCTGGAGAGGCGTCCCAATTGCCCTGCCAAGCCTCGAGGAGAATCCCGAGTTGTCCCACGCAAATAGGCAGGAGTCCTGACCTCGCTGAACAAACACGTGGGTGGAAGGGCCATCCCCGTCGTAACTCGAGAATATACCCCAGGTTCCCGCCGCAACTCGAGAAAAACCATGAGACTTCCCCCTCGCCGCGGAATGAGGCCCGATTCTCCTGCACTGCGTGCAGAGCAATTCCGTGTTGCACATCACACATGAAAGGAGCCTTGATTTCCTTGATGGCACACCAGAGAAACCCCAAGAACACTGTTTCAAGGCTGGAGGGATCCTGAGGTCCCTGTAGCAACACGAAAGAGCTCCGTGGACCAAAAATCAACTCGAGATGAGAGGTTAGTCCCTGGCTTCGACTCCAGAGGAATACCACCTTACCACAAGCACCTCAAGAGTAGGCTTCTCTCAGCTCTAGCTATGTGAGAGGGACCCTGAGTTTGCGGCCTCAACTGGGATGGAGACTGCGATGCCCTGACTCGAAATAAGGCCGGATATCCCTGCAGTGACTTGAATGCAGGCTCGTCTTGCATCTCCCAAACCGAAAGGATGTCTGAATCCCCTGTGGAGACCACAGAGAAAGACCTAGTTCCCCACCTCATCGCGACCGGAGGCCTCACATCCTTTAAAAACTCTAAAGGTACTCGGAGATCAGTGCCTCCAAAGGAGACGATGCCTGACTCCTCGTGAAACTTGATAGGAGTCCCAGGATTCCTGTGGCACGTGGAAAGGGACCCTTGGTCTCCCGCCTCAGCTGGAGAGGCGTCGCAATTGCCCTGCCAAGCCTCGAGGAGAATCCCGAGTTGTCCCTCGCAACTAGGCAGGAGTCCTGACCTCGCTGAACAAACACGTGGGTGGAAGGGCCATCCCCGTCGTAACTCGAGAATATACCCCAGGTTCCCGCCGCAGCTCGAGAAAAACCATGAGACTTCCCCCTCCCCGTGATATGAGGCCCGATTCCCCTGCACTGCGTGCAGAGCAATTCCGTGTTGCACATCACACATGAAAGGAGCCTTGATTTCCTTGATGGCACTCCAGAGAAACCCCAAGAACACTGTTTCAAGGCTGGAGGGATCCTGAGGTCCCTGTAGCAGCACGAAAGAGCTCCGTGGACCAAAAATCAACTCGAGATGAGAGGTTAGTCCCTGGCTTCGACTCCAGAGGAATACCACCTTACCACAAGCACCTCAAGAGGAGGCTTCTCTCAGCTCTAGCTATGTGAGAGGGACCCTGAGTTTGCGGCCTCAAGTGGAATGGACACCGCGATGCCCTGACTCGAAATAAGGCCGGATATCCCTGCAGTGACTTGAATGCAGGCTCGTCTTGCATCTCCCAAGCCGAAAGGATGTCCGAATCCCCTGTGGAGACCACAGAGAAATACCTAGTTCCCCACCTCATCGCGACCGGAGGCCTCACATCCTTTAAAAATTCTAATGGTACTCGGAGATCAGTGCCTCCAAAGGAGACGATGCCTGACTCCTCGTGAAACTTGATAGGAGTCCCAGGATTCCTGTGGCACGTGGAAAGGGACCCTTGGTCTCCCGCCTCAGCTGGAGAGGCGTCGCAATTGCCCTGCCAAGCCTCGAGGAGAATCCCGAGTTGTCCCTCACAACTAGGCAGGAGTCCTGACCTCGCTGAACAAACACGTGGGTGGAAGGGCCATCCCCGTCTTAACTCGAGAATATACCCCAGGTTCCCGCCGCAACTCGAGAAAAACCATGAGACTTCCCCCTCGCCGCGAGATGAGGCCCGATTCCCCTGCACTGCGTGCAGAGCAATTCCGTGTTGCACATCACACATGAAAGGAGCCTTGATTTCCTTGATGGCACTCCAGAGAAACCCCAAGAACACTGTTTCAAGGTTGAGGGATCCTGAGGTCACTGTAGCAACACGAAAGAGCTCCGTGGACCAAAAATCAACTCGAGATGAGAGGTTAGTCCCTGGCTTCGACTCCAGAGGAATACCACCTTACCACAAGCACCTCAAGAGGAGGCTTCTCTCAGATCTAGCTATGTGAGAGGGACCCTGAGTTTGCGGCCTCAAGTGGAATGGACACCGCGATTCCCTGACGCGAAATAAGGCCGGATATCCCTGCAGTGACTCGAATGCAGGCTCGTCTTGCATCTCCCAAGACGAAAGGATGTCTGAATCCCCTGTGGAGACCACAGAGAATGACCTAGTTCCCCACCTCTTCGCGACCGGAGGCCTCACATCCTTTGAAAACTCCAGAGGTACGCGGAGATCAGTGCCTCCAAAGGAGACGATGCCTGACTCCTCGTGAAACTTGATAGGAGTCCCAGGATTCCTGTTGCACGTGGAAAGGGACACTTGGTCTCCCGCCTTAGCTGGAGACGCGTCCCAAATGCCCTGCCAAGCCTCGAGGAGAATCCCAAGTTGTCCCTCACAACTAGGCAGGAGTCCTGACGGCGGTGAACAAACACGTGGGTCGAAAGGCCATCCCCGTCGTAACTCGAGAATATACCCCAGCTTCCAATCGCAACTCGAGAAAAACCATCAGACTTCCCACTCGCGGCAAAATGAGGCCCGATACCCTGCACTGGGTGCAGAGCAATTCCGTGTTGCACATCACACATGAAAGGAGCCTTGATTTCCTTGATGGCACTCCAGAGAATCCCCAAGAACACTGTTTCAAGGCTAGAGGAATCGTGAGGTCACTGTAGCAACACGAAAGAGCTCCGTGGACCAAAAATCAACTCGAGATGAGAGGTTAGTCCCTGGCTTCGACTCCAGAGGAATACCACCTTACCACAAGCACCTCAAGAGGAGGCTTCTCTCAGCTCTAGGTATGTGAGAGGGACCCTGAGTTTACGGCCTCAAGTGGAATGGACACCGCGATGCCCTGACTCGAAATAAGGCCGGATATCCCTGCAGTGACTTGAATGCAGGCTCTTCTTCAATCTCCCAAGACGAAAGGATGTCTGAATCCCCTGTGGAGACCACAGAGAAAGACCTAGTTCCCCACCTCATCGCGACCGGAGGCCTCACATCCTTTGAAAACTCCAGAGGTACGCGGAGATCAGTGCCTCCAAAGGAGACGATGCCTGACTCCTCGTGAAACTTGATAGGAGTCCCAGGATTCCTGTGGCACGTGGAAAGGGACCCTTGGTCTCCCGCCTCAGCTGGAGAGGCGTCCCAATTGCCCTGCCAAGCCTCGAGGAGAATCCCGAGTTGTCCCTCGCAACTAGGCAGGAGTCCTGACGTCGCTGAAGAAACACGTGTGTGGAAAGGCCATCCCCGTCGTAACTCGAGAATATACTCCAGGTTCCCGCCGCAACTCGAGAAAAACCATGAGACTTCCCCCTCGCCACGAGATGAGGCCCGATTCCCCTGCACTGCGTGCAGAGCAATTCCGTGTTGCACATCACACATGAAAGGAGACTTGATTTCCTTGATGGCACTCCAGAGAAACCCCAAGAACACTCTTTCAAGGCTAGAGTGATCCCGAGGTCACTGTAGCAACACGAAAGAGCTCCGTGGACCAAAAATCAACTCGAGATGAGAGCTTAGTCCCTGGCTTCGACTCCAGAGGAATACCACCTTACCACAAGCACCTCAAGAGGAGGCTTCTCTCAGCTCTAGGTATGTGAGAGGGACCCTGAGTTTGCGGCCTCAAGTGGAATGGACACCGCGATGCCCTGACGTGAAATAAGGCCGGATATCCCTGCAGTGACTTGAATGCAGGCTCGTCTTGCATCTCCCAAGACGAAAGGATGTCTGAATCCCCTGTGGAGACCACAGAGAAAGACCTAGTTCCCCACCTCATGGCGACCGGAGGCCTCACATCCTTTGAAAAGTCCAGAGGTACGCGGAGATCAGTGCCTCCAAAGGATACGATGCCTGACTTCTCGTGAAACTTGATAGGAGTTCCAGGATTCCTGTGGCACGTGGAAAGGGACCCTTGGTCTCTGGCCTCACCTGGAGAGGCGTCCCAATTGCCCTGCCAAGCCTCGAGGAGAATCCCGAGTTGTCCCTTGCAACAAGGCAGGAGTCCTGACGTCGCTGAACAAACACGTGGGTGGAAGTGCCATCCCCGTCGTAACTCGCGAATATACCCCAGGTTCCCGCCGCAACTCGAGAAAAACCATGAGACTTCCCCCTGGCCGCGAGATGAGGCCCGATTCCCCTGCACTGCGTGCAGAGCAATTCCGTGTTGCACATCACACATGAAAGGAGCCTTGATTTCCTTGATGGCACTCCAGAGAAACCCCAAGAACACTGTTTCAAGGCTGGAGGGATCCTGAGGTCCCTGTAGCAGTACGAAAGAGCTCCGTGGACCATGAATCAACTCGAGATGAGAGGTTAGTCCCTGGCTTCGACTTCAGAGGAATACCACCTTACCACAAGCACCTCAAGAGGAGGCTTCTCTCAGCTCTAGGTATGTGAGAGGGACCCTGAGTTTGCGGCCTCAAGTGGAATGGACACCGCGATGCCCTGACTCGAAATAAGGCCGGATATCCCTGCAGTGACTTGAATGCAGGCTCGTCTTGCATCTTCCAAGACGAAAGGATGTCTGAATCCCATGTGGAGACCACAGAGAAAGACCTAGTTCCCCACCTCATCGCGACAGGAGGCCTCACATCCTTTAAAAACTCCAAAGGTACTCGGAGATCAGTGCCTCCAAAGGAGACGATGCCTGACTCCTCGTGAAACTTGATAGGAGTCCCAGAATACTTGTGCTTGTGGAACGGGACCCTTGGTTTCCCGCCTCAGCTGGAGAGGCGTCCCAATTGCCCTGCCAAGCCTCGAGGAGAATCCCGAGTTGTCCCTCGCAACTAGGCAGGAGTCTGACGTCGCTGTACAAACACGTGGGTGGAAGGGCCATCCCCGTCGTAACTCGAGAATATACCCCAGCTTCCAATCGCAACTCGAGAAAAACCATCAGACTTCCCCCTCGCGGCAAAATGAGGCCCGATACCCTGCACTGGGTGCAGAGCAATTCCGTGTTGCACATCACACATGAAAGGAGCCTTGATTTCCTTGATGGCACTCCAGAGAATCCCCAACAACACTGTTTCAAGGCTGGAGGGATCCTGATGTCCCTGTAGCAGCACGAAAGAGCTCCGTGGACCAAAAATCAACTCGAGATGAGAGGTTAGTCCCTGGCTTCGACTCCGGAGGATTACCACCTTACCACAAGCACCTCAAGAGGAGGCTTCTCTCAGCTCTAGGTATGTGAGAGGGACCCTGAGTTTACGGCCTCAAGTGGAATGGACACCGCGATGCCCTGACTCGAAATAAGGCCGGATATCCCTGCAGTGACTTGAATGCAGGCTCTTCTTCAATCTCCCAAGACGAAAGGATGTCTGAATCCCCTGTGGAGACCACAGAGAAAGACCTAGTTCCCCACCTCATCGCGAACTGAGGCCTCACATCCTTTGAAAACTCCAGAGGTACGCGGAGATCAGTGCCTCCAAAGGAGACGATGCCTGACTCCTCGTGAAACTTGATAGGAGTCCCAGGATTCCTGTGGCACGTGGAAAGGGACACTTGGTCTCCCGCCTCAGCTGGAGAGGCGTCCCAATTGCCCTGCCAAGCCTCGAGGTGAATCCCGAGTTGTCCCTCGCAACTAGGCAGGAGTCCTGACGTCGCTGAAGAAACACGTGTGTGGAAGGGCCATCCCCGTCGTAACTCGAGAATATACTCCAGGTTCCCGCCGCAACTCGAGAAAAATCATGAGACTTCCCCCTCGCCACGAGATGAGGCCCGATTCCCCTGCACTGCGTGCAGAGCAATTCCGTGTTGCACATCACACATGAAAGGAGCCTTGATTTCCTTGATGGCACTCCAGAGAAACCCCAAGAACACTGTTTCAAGGCTAGAGTGATCCCGAGGTCACTGTAGCAACACGAAAGAGCTCCGTGGACCAAAAATCAACTCAAGATGAGAGTTTAGTCCCTGGCTTCGACTCCAGAGGAATACCACCTTACCACAAGCACCTCAAGAGGAGGCTTCTCTCAGCTCTAGGTATGTGAGAGGGACCCTGAGTTTGCGGCCTCAAGTGGAATGGACACCGCGATGCCCTGACGTGAAATAAGGCCGGATATCCCTGCAGTGACTTGAATGCAGGCTCGTCTTGCATCTCCCAAGACGAAAGGATGTCTGAATCCCCTGTGGAGACCACAGAGAAAGACCTAGTTCCCCACCTCATGGCGACCGGAGGCCTCACATCCTTTGAAAACTCCAGAGGTACACAGAGATCAGTGCCTCCAAAGGATACGATGCCTGACTCCTCGTGAAACTTGACAGGAGTCCCAGGATTCCTGTGGCACGTGGAAAGGGACCCTTGGTCTCCAGCCTCAGCTGGAGAGGCGTCCCAATTGCCCTGCCAAGCCTCGAGGAGAATCCCGAGTTGTCCCTCGCAACTAGGCAGGAGTCTGACTACGCTGAACAAACACGTGGGTGGAAGGGCCTTCCCCGTCGTAACTCGAGAATATACCCCAGGTTCCAATCGCAACTCGAGAAAAACCATTAGACTTCCCCCTCGCCGCAAAATGAGGCCCGATACCCTGCACTGCGTGCAGAGCAATTCCGTGTTGCACATCACACATGAAAGGAGCCTTGATTTCCATGATGGCACTCCAGAGAAACCCCAAGAACACTGTTTCAAGGCTAGAGGGATCGTGAGGTCACTGTAGCAACACGAAAGAGCTCCGTGGACCAAAAATCAACTCGAGATGAGAGGTTAGTCCCTGGCTTCGACTCCAGAGGAATACCACCTTACCACAAGCACCTCAAGAGGAGGTTTCTCTCAGCTCTAGGTATGTGAGAGGGACCCTGAGTTTGCGGCCTCAAGTGGAATGGACACTGCGATGCCCTGACGCAAAATAAGGCCGGATATCCCTGCAGTGACTTGAATGCAGGCTCGTCTTGCATCTCCCAAGACGAAGGGATATCTGAATCCCCTGTGGAGACCACAGAGAAAGACCTAGTTACCCACCTCATCGCGACCGGAGGCCTCACATCCTTTGAAAACTCCAGAGGTCCGCGGAGATCAGTGCCTCCAAAGGAGACGATGCCTGACTCCTCGTGAAACTTGATAGGAGTCCCAGGATTCCTGTGGCACGTGGAAAGGGACCCTTGGTCTCCCGCCTCAGCTGAAGAGGCGTCCCAATAGCCCTGCAAAGACTCAGGAGATTCCCGAGTTGTCCCTCGCAACTAGGCAGGAGTCCTGACGTCGCTGAACAAACACGTGGGTGGAAGGGCCATCCCCGTTTAACTCGAGAATATACCCCAGGTTCCCGCCGCAACTCGAGAAAAACCATGAGACTTCCCCCTCGCCGCGAGATGAGGCCCGATTCCCCTGCACTGCGTGCAGAGCAATTCCGTGTTGCACATCACACATGAAAGGAGCCTTAATTTCCTTGATGGCACTCCAGAGAAACCCCAAGAACACTGTTTCAAGGTTGAGGGATCCTGAGGTCACTGTAGCAACACGAAAGAGCTCCGTGGACCAAAAATCAACTCGAGATGAGAGCTTAGTCCCTGGCTTCGACGCCAGAGGAATACCACCTTACCACAAGCACCTCAAGAGGAGGCTTCTCTCAGCTCTAGGTATGTGAGAGGGACCCTGAGTTTGCGGCCTCAAGTGGAATGGACACCGCGATTCCCTGACGTGAAATAAGGCCGGATATCCCTGCAGTGACTTGAATGCAGGCTCGTCTTGCATCTCCCAAGACGAAAGGATGTCTGAATCCCCTGTGGAGACCACAGAGAATGACCTAGTTCCCCACCTCATCGCGACCGGAGGCCTCACATCCTTTGAAAACTCCAGAGGTACGCGGAGATCAGTGCCTCCAAAGGAGACGATGCCTGACTCCTCGTGAAACTTGATAGGAGTCACAGGATTCCTGTGGCACGTGGAAAGGGACCCTTGGTCTCCCGCCTCAGCTGGAGAGGCGTCCCAATTGCCCTGCCAAGCCTCGAGGAGAATCCAGAGTTATCCCTCGCAACTAGGCAGGAGTCCTGACCTCTCTGTACAAACACGTGGGTGGAAGGGCCATCCCCGTCGTAACTCGAGAATATACCCCAGGTTCCCGCCGCAACTCGAGAAAAACCATGAGACTTCCCCCTCGCCGCGAGATGAGGTCCGATTCCCCTGCACTGCGTGCAGAGCAATTCCGTGTTGCACATCACACATGAAAGGAGCCTTGATTTCCTTGATGGCACTCCAGAGAAATCCCAAGAACACTGTTTCAAGGCTGGAGGGATCCTGAGGTCCCTGTAGCAGCACGAAAGAGCTCCGTGGACCATGAATCAACTCGAGATGAGAGGTTAGTCCCTGGCTTCTAATCCAGAGGAATACCACCTTACCACAAGCACCTCAAGAGGAGGCTTCTCTCAGCTCTAGGTATGTGAGAGGGACCCTGAGTTTGCGGCCTCAAGTGGAATGGACACTGCGATGCCCAGACGCAAAAAAGGCCGGATATCCCTGCAGTGACTTGAATGCAGGCTCGTCTTGCATCTCCCAAGATGAAAGGATGTCTGAATGCCCTGTGGAGACCACAGAGAAAGACCTAGTTCCCCACCTCATCGCGACCCGAGGCCTCACATCCTTTGAAAACTCCAGAGGTCCGCGGAGATCAGTGCCTCCAAAGGAGACGATGCCTGACTCCTCGTGAAACTTGATAGGAGTCCCAGGATTCCTGGGGCACGTGGAAAGGGACCCTTGGTCTCCCGCCTCAGCTGAAGAGGCGTCCCAATAGCCCTGCAAAGACTCAGGAGATTCCCGAGTTGTCCCTCGCAACTAGGCAGGAGTCCTGACGTCGCTGAAGAAACACGTGTGTGGAAGGGCCATCCCCGTCGTAACTCGAGAATATACTCCAGGTCCCCGCCGCAACTCGAGAAAAACCATGAGACTTCCCCCTCGCCGCGAGATGAGGCCTGATTCCCCTGCACTGCGTGCAGAGCAATTCCGTGTTGCACATCACACATGAAAGGAGCCTTGATTTGCTTGATGGCACTCCAGAGAAACCCCAAGAACACTGTTTCAAGGCTAGAGTGATCCCGAGGTCACTGTAGCAACACGAAAGAGCTCCGTGGACCAAAAATCAACTCGAGATGAGAGTTTAGTCCCTGGCTTCGACTCCAGAGGAACACCACCTTACCACAAGCACCTCAAGAGGAGGCTTCTCTCAGCTCTAGGTATGTGAGAGGGACCCTGAGTTTGCGGCCTCAAGTGGAATGGACACCGCGATGCCCTGACGTGAAATAAGGCCGGATATCCCTGCAGTGACTTGAATGCAGGCTCGTCTTGCATCTCCCAAGACGAAAGGATGTCTGAATCCCCTGTGGAGACCACAGAGAAAGACCTAGTTCCCCACCTCATGGCGACCGGAGGCCTCACATCCTTTCAAAACTCCAGAGGTACGCGGAGATCAGTGCCTCCAAAGGAGACGATGCCTGACTCCTCGTGAAACTTGATAGGAGTCCCAGGATTCCTGTGGCACGTGGAAAGGGACCCTTGGTCTCCCGCCTCAGCTGAAGAGGCGTCCCAATAGCCCTGCAAAGACTCAGGAGATTCCCGAGTTGTACCTCGCAACTAGGCAGGAGTCCTGACGTCGCTGAACAAACACGTGTGTGGAAGGGCCATCCCCGTTTAACTCGAGAATATACCCCAGGTTCCCGCCGCAACTCGAGAAAAACCATGAGACTTCCCACTCGCCGCGAGATGAGGCCCGATTCCCCTGCACTGCGTGCAGAGCAATTCCGTGTTGCACATCACACATGAAAGGAGCCTTAATTTCCTTGATGGCACTCCAGAGAAACCCCAAGAACACTGTTTCAAGGTTGAGGGACCCTGAGGTCACTGTAGCAACACGAAAGAGCGCCGTGGGCCAAAAATCAACTCGAGATGAGAGCTTAGTCCCTGGCTTCGACTCCAGAGGAATACCACCTTACCACAAGCACCTCAAGAGGAGGCTTCTCTCAGCTCTAGGTATGTGAGAGGGACCCTGAGTTTGCGGCCTCAAGTGGAATGGACACCGTGATTCCCTGACGTGAAATAAGGCCGGATATCCCTGCAGTGACTTGAATGCAGGCTCGTCTTGCATCTCCCAAGACGAAAGGATGTCTGAATCCCCTGTGGAGACCACAGAGAATGACCTAGTTCCCCACCTCATCGCGACCGGAGGCCTCACATCCTTTGAAAACTCCAGAGGTACGCGGAGATCAGTGCCTCCAAAGGAGACGATGCCTGACTCCTCGTGAAACTTGATAGGAGTCACAGGATTCCTGTGGCACGTGGAAAGGGACACTTGGTCTCCCGCCTCAGCTGGACAGGCGTCCCAATTGCCCTGCCAAGCCTCGAGGAGAATCCCGAGTTATCCCTCGCAACTAGGCAGGAGTCCTGACCTCTGTGTACAAACACGTGGGTGGAAGGGCCATCCCCGTCGTAACTCGAGAATATACCCCAGGTTCCCGCCGCAACTCGAGAAAAACCATGAGACTTCCCCCTCGCCGCGAGATGAGGTCCGATTCCCCTGCACTGCGTGCAGAGAAATTCCGTGTTGCACATCACACATGAAAGGAGCCTTGATTTCCTTGATGGCACTCCAGAGAAATCCCAAGAACACTGTTTCAAGGCTTGAGGGATCCTGAGGTCCCTGTAGCAGCACGAAAGAGCTCCGTGGACCATGAATCAACTCGAGATGAGAGGTTAGTCCCTGGCTTCTAATCCAGAGGAATACCACCTTAACACAAGCACCTCAAAGGGAGGCTTCTCTCAGCTCTAGGTATGTGAGAGGGACCCTGAGTTTGCGGCCTCAAGTGGAATGGACACCGTGATTCCCTGACGCGAAAGAAGGCCGGATATCCCTGCAGTGACTTGAATGCAGGCTCGTTTTGCATCTCCCAAGACGAAAGGATGTCTGAATCCCCTGTGGAGACCACAGAGAATGACCTAGTTCCCTACCTCATCGCGACCGGAGGCCTAACATCCTTTGAAAACTTCAGAGGTACGCGGAGATCAGTGCCTCCAAAGGAGACGATGCCTGACTCCTCGTGAAACTTGATAGGAGTCCCAGGATTTCTGTGGCACGTGGAAAGGGATCCTTGGTCTCCTGCCTCTGCTGGAGAGGGATCCCAATTGCCCTGCCAAGCCTCGAGGAGAATCCCGAGTTGTCCCTCGCAACTAGGCAGGAGTCCTGACGTCGCTAAACAAACACGTGTGTGGAAGGGCCATCCCCGTCGTAACTCGAGAATATACCCCAGGTTCCCGCCGCAACTCGAGAAAAACCATGAGACTTCCCCCTCGCCGCGAGATGAGGCCCGATTCCCCTGCACTGCGTGCAGAGCAATTCCGTGTTGCACATCACACATGAAAGGAGCCTTGATTTCCTTGATGGCACTCCAGAGAAACCCCAAGAACACTGTTTCAAGGCTAGAGGGATCCTGAGGTCACTGTAGCAACTCGAAAGAGCTCCGTGGACCAAAAATCAACTCGAGATGAAAGGTTAGTCCCTGGCTTCGACTCCAGAGGAATACCACCTTACCACAAGCACCTCAAGAGGAGGCTTCTCTCAGCTCTATGTATGTGAGAGGGACCCTGAGTTTGCGGCCTCAAGTGGAATGGACACCGCGATGCCCTGACTTGAAATAAGGCCGGATATCCCTGCAGTGACTTGAATGCAGGCTCGTCTTGCATCTCCCAAGACGAAAGGATGTCTGAATCCCCTGTGGAGACCACAGAGAAAGACCTAGTTCCCCACCTCATCGCGACCGGAGGCCTCACATCCTTTGAAAACTCCAGAGGTACGCGGAGATCAGTGCCTCCAAAGGAGACGATGCCTGACTCCTCGTGAAACTTGATAGGAGTCCCAGGATTCCTGTGGCACGTGGAAAGGGATCCTTGGTCTCCCACCTCAGCTGGAGAGGCGTCCCAATTGCCCTGCCAAGCCTCGAGGAGAATCCCGAGTTGTCCCTCGCAAGTAGGCAGAAGTCCTGACGGCGCTGAACAAACACGTGGGTGGAAGGGCCATCCCCGTCTTAACTCGAGAATATACCCCAGGTTCCCGCCGCAACTCGACAAAAACCATGAGACTTCCCCCTCGCCGCGAGATGAGGCCCGATTCCCCTGCACTGCGTGCAGAGCAATTCCGTGTTGCACATCACACATGAAAGGAGCCTTGATTTCCTTGATGGCACTCCAGAGAAACCCCAAGAACACTGTTTCAAGGTTGAGGGATCCTGAGGTCACTGTAGCAACACGAAAGAGCTCCGTGGACCAAAAATCAACTCGAGATGAGAGGTTAGTCCGTGGCTTCGAATCCAGAGGAATACCATCTTACCACAAGCACCTCAAGAGGAGGCTTCTCTCAGCTCTATGTATGTGAGAGGGACCCTGAGTTTGCGGGCTCAAGTGAAATGGAGACCGTTATGCCCTGTCTCGAAATAAGGCCGGATATCCCTGCAGTGACTTGAATGCAGGCTCGTCTTGCATCTCCCAAGCCGAAAGGATGTCTGAATCCCCTGTGGAGACCACAGAGAAAGACCTAGTTCCCCACCTCATCGCGACAGGAGGCCTCACATCCTTTGAAAACTCCAGAGGTACGCGGAGATCAGTGCCTCCAAAGGAGACGATGCCTGACTCCTCGTGAAACTTCATAGGAGTCCCAGGATTCCTGTGGCACGTGGAAAGGGTCCCTTGGTCTCCCGTCTCAGCTGGAGAGGGGTCCCAATTGCCCTGCCAAGCCTCGAGGAGAATCCCGAGTTGTCCCTCGCAACTAGGCAGGAGTCCTGACGTCGCTGAACAAACACGTGGGTGGAAGGGCCATCCCCGTCGTAACTCGAGAATATACCCCAGGTTCCCGCTGCAACTCGAGAAAAACCATGAGACTTCCCCCTCGCCGCGAGATGAGGCCCGATTCCCCTTCACTGCGTGCAGAGCAATTCCGTGTTGCACATCACACATGAAAGGAGCCTTGATTTCCTTGATGGCACTCCAGAGAAACCCCAAGAACACTGTTTCAAGGCTAGAGGGATCCTGAGGTCACTGTTGCAACACGAAAGAGCTCCGTGGACCAAAAATCAACTCGAGATGAAAGGTTAGTCCCTGGCTTCGACTCCAGAGGAATACCACCTTACCACAAGCACCTCAAGAGGAGGCTTCTCGCAGCTCTAGGTATGTGAGAGGGACCCTGATTTTGCGGCCTCAAGTGGAATGGACACTGCAATGCCCTGACGCAAAATAAGGCCGGATATCCCTGCAGTGACTTGAATGCAGGCTCGTCTTGCATCTGCCAAGATAAACGGATGTCTGAATCCCCTGTGGAGACGGCAGAGAAAGACCTAGTTCCCCACCTCATCGCGACCAGAGGCCTCACATCCTTTGAAAACTCCAGAGGTACGCGGAGATCAGTGCCTCCAAAGGAGACGATGCCTGACTCCTCGTGAAACTTGATAGGAGTCCCAGGATTCCTGTGGCACGTGGAAAGGGACCCTTGGTATCCCGCCTCAGCTGGAGAGGCGTCCCAATTGCCCTTGCAAGCCTCGAGGAGAATCCCGAGTTGTCCCTCGCAACTAGGCAGGCGTCTGACTTCGCAGAACAAACACGTGGGTGGAAGGGCCATCCCCTGCGTAACTCGAGAATATACCCCAGGTTCCAATCGCAACTCGAGAAAAACCATTAGACTTCCCCCTCGCCGCAAAATGAGGCCCGATACCCTGCACTGCGTGCAGAGCAATTCGGTGTTGCACATCAGACATGAAAGGAGCCTTGATTTCCTTGATGGCACTCCAGAGAAACCCCAAGAACACTGTTTCAAGGCTAGAGGGATCCTGAGGTCACTCTAGCAACACGAAAGAGCTCCGTGGACCAAAAATCAACTCGAGATGAGAGGTTAGTCCCTGGCTTCGACTCCAGAGGAATACCACCTTACCACAAGCACCTCAAGAGGAGGCTTCTCGCAGCTCTAGGTATGTGAGAGGGACCCTGAGTTTGCGGCCTCAAGTGGAATGGACACCACAATGCCGTGACTCGAAATAAGGCCGGATATCCCTGCTGTGACTTGAATGCAGGCTCGTCTTGCATCTCCCAAAACGAAAGGATGTCTGAATCCCCTGTCGAGACCACAGAGAAAGACCTAGTTCCCCACCTCATCGCGACTGGAGGCCTCACATCCTTTGAAAACTCCAGAGGTACGCGGAGATCAGTGCCTCCAAAGGAGACGATGCCTGATTCCTCGTGCAACTTGATAGGAGTCCCAGGATCCCTGTGGCACGTGGAAAGGGATCCTTGGTCTCCCGCCTCAGCGGGAGAGTCGTCCCAATTGCCCTGCCAAGCCTCGAGGAGAATCCCGAGTTGTCCCTCGCAACTAGGCAGGAGTCCTGACGTCGCTGAACAAACACGTTGGTGGAAGGGCCATCCCCGACGTAACTCGAGAATATACCCCAGGTTCCCGCCGCAACTCGAGAAAAACCATGAGACTTCCCCCTCGCCGCGAGATGAGGCCCGATTCCGCTGCACTGTGTGCAGAGCAATTCCGTGTTGCACATCACACATGAAAGGAGCCTTGATTTCCTTGATGGCACTCCAGAGAAACCCCAAGAACACTGTTTCAAGGCTAGAGGGATCCTGAGGTCACTGTAGCAACACGAAAGAGCTCCGTGGACCAAAAATCAACTCGAGATGAGAGGTTAGTCCCTGGCTTCGACTCCAGAGGAATACCACCTTACCACAAGCACCTCAAGAGGAGGCTTCTCTCAGCTCTAGGTATGTGAGAGGGACCCTGAGTTTGCGGCCTCAAGTGGAATGGACACCGCGATGCCCTGACGCGAAATAAGGCCGGATATCCCTGCAGTGACTTGAATGCAGGCTCGTCTTGCATCTCCCAAGACGAAAGGATGTCTGAATCCCCTGTGGAGACCACAGAGAAAGACCTAGTTCCCCACCTCTTCGCGACCGGAGGCCTCACATCCTTTGAAAACTCCAGAGGTACGCGGAGAACAGTGCCTCCAAAGGAGACGATGCCTGACTCCTCGTGAAACCTGATAGGAGTCCCAGGATTCCTGTGGAACCTGGAAAGGGACCCTTGGTCTCCCGCCTCAGCTGGAGAGGCGTCGCAATTGCCCTGCCAAGCCTCGAGGAGAATCCCGAGTTGTCCCTCGCAACTAGGCAGGAGTCCTGACGTCGCTGAACAAACACGTGGGTGGAAGGGCCATCCCCGTCGTAACTCGACAATATACCCCCGGTTCCCGCCGCAACTCGAGAAAAACCATGAGACTTCCCCCGCGCCACGAGATGAGGCCCGATTCCCCTGCACTGCGTGCAGAGCAATTCCGTGTTGCACATCACACATGAAAGGAGCCTTGATTTCCTTGATGGCACTCCAGAGAAACCCCAAGAACACTGTTTCAAGGTTGAGGGATCCTGAGGTCACTGTAGCAACATGAAAGAGCTGCGTGGACCAAAAATCAACTCGAGATGATAGGTTAGTCCCTGGCTTCGACTCCAGAGGAATACCACCTTACCACAAGCACCTCAAGAGGAGGCTTCTCTCAGCTCGAGGTATGTGAGAGGGACCCTGAGTTTGCGGCCTCAAGTTGAATGGAGACCGCGATGCCCTGACTCGAAATAAGGCCGGATATCCCTGCAGTGACTTGAATGCAGGCTCGTCTTGCATCTCCCAAGATGAAAGGATGTCTGAATCCCCTGTGGAGACCGCAGAGAAAGACCTAGTTCCCCACCTCATGGCGACCGGAGGCCTCACATCCTTTGAAAACTCCAGAGGTCCGCGGAGATCAGTGCCTCCAAAGGAGACGATGCCTGACTCCTCGTGAAACATGATAGGAGTCCCCGGATTCCTGTGGCACGTGGAAAGGGACACTTGGTCTCCCGCCTCAGCTGGAGAGGCGTCCCAATTGCCCTGCCAAGCCTCGAGGAGAATCCCGAGTTGTCCCTCGCAACTAGGCAGGAGTCCTGACGTCGCTGAACAAACACGTGGGTGGAAGGGCCATCCCCGTCGTAACTCGAGAATATACCCCAGGTTCCCGCCGCAACTCGAGAAAAACCATGAGACTTCCCCCTCGCCGCGAGATGAGGTCCGATTCCCCTGCACTGCGTGCAGAGCAATTCCGTGTTGCACATCACACATGAAAGGAGCCTTGATTTCCTTGATGTCACTCCAGAGAAACCCCAAGAACACTGTTTCAAGGCTGGAGGGATCCTGAGGTCCCTGTAGCAGCACGAAAGAGCTCCGTGGACCAAAAATCAACTCGAGATGAGAGGTTATTCCCTGGCTTCGACTCCAGAGGAATACCACCTTACCACAAGCACCTCAAGAGGAGGCTTCTCTCAGCTCTAGGTATGTGAGAGGGACCCTGAGTTTGCGGCCTCAAGTGGAATGGAGACCGCGATGCCCTGACTTGAAATAAGGCCGGATATCCCTGCAGTGACTTGAATGCAGGCTCGACTTGCATCTCCCAAGACGAAAGGATGTCTGAATCCCCTGTGGAAACCACAGAGAAAGACCTAGTTCCCCACCTCATCGCGACCGGAGGCCTCACATCCTTTGAAAACTCCAGAGGTACGCGGAGATCAGTGCCTCCAAAGGAGACGATGCCTGACTCCTCGTGAAACTTGATAGGAGTCCCAGGATTCCTGTGGCACGTGGAAAGGGATCCTTGGTCTCCCACCTCAGCTGGAGAGGCGTCCCAATTGCCCTGCCAAGCCTCGAGGAGAATCCCGAGTTGTCCCTCGCAAGTAGGCAGAAGTCCTGACGGCGCTGAACAAACACGTGGGTGGAAGGGCCATCCCCGTCTTAACTCGAGAATATACCCCAGGTTCCCGCCGCAACTCGACAAAAACCATGAGACTTCCCCCTCGCCGCGAGATGAGGCCCGATTCCCCTGCACTGCGTGCAGAGCAATTCCGTGTTGCACATCACACAGGAAAGGAGCCTTGATTTCCTTGATGGCACTCCAGAGAAACCCCAACAACACTGTTTCAAGGTTGAGGGATCCTGAGGTCACTGTAGCAACACGAAAGAGCTCCGTGGACCAAAAATCAACTCGAGATGAGAGGTTAGTCCGTGGCTTCGACTCCAGAAGAATACCACCTTACCACAAGCACCTCAAGAGGAGGCTTCTCTCAGCTCTATGTATGTGAGAGGGACCCTGAGTTTGCGGGCTCAAGTGAAATGGAGACCGTTATGCCCTGTCTCGAAATAAGGCCGGATATCCCTGCAGTGACTTGAATGCAGGCTCGTCTTGCATCTCCCAAGCCGAAAGGATGTCTGAATCCCCTGTGGAGACCACAGAGAAAGACCTAGTTCCCCACCTCATCGCGACAGGAGGCCTCACATCCTTTGAAAACTCCAGAGGTACGCGGAGATCAGTGCCTCCAAAGGAGACGATGCCTGACTCCTCGTGAAACTTCATAGGAGTCCCAGGATTCCTGTGGCACGTGGAAAGGGTCCCTTGGTCTCCCGTCTCAGCTGGAGAGGGGTCCCAATTGCCCTGCCAAGCCTCGAGGAGAATCCCGAGTTGTCCCTCGCAACTAGGCAGGAGTCCTGACGTCGCTGAACAAACACGTGGGTTGAAGGGCCATCCCCGTCGTAACTCGAGAATATTCCCCAGGTTCCCGCTGCAACTCGAGAAAAACCATGAGACTTCCCCCTCGCCGCGAGATGAGGCCCGATTCCCCTTCACTGCGTGCAGAGCAATTCCGTGTTGCACATCACACATGAAAGGAGCCTTGATTTCCTTGATGGCACTCCAGAGAAACCCCAAGAACACTGTTTCAAGGCTAGAGGGATCCTGAGGTCACTCTAGCAACACGAAAGAGCTCCGTGGACCAAAAATCAACTCGAGATGAAAGGTTAGTCCCTGGCTTCGACTCCAGAGGAATACCACCTTACCACAAGCACCTCAAGAGGAGGCTTCTCGCAGCTCTAGGTATGTGAGAGGGACCCTGATTTTGCGGCCTCAAGTGGAATGGACACTGCAATGCCCTGACGCAAAATAAGGCCGGATATCCCTGCAGTGACTTGAATGCAGGCTCGTCTTGCATCTGCCAAGATAAACGGATGTCTGAATCCCCTGTGGAGACGGCAGAGAAAGACCTAGTTCCCCACCTCATCGCGACCGGAGGCCTCACATCCTTTGAAAACTCCAGAGGTACGCGGAGATCAGTGCCTCCAAAGGAGACGATGCCTGACTCCTCGTGAAACTTGATAGGAGTCCCAGGATTCCTGTGGCACGTGGAAAGGGACCCTTGGTATCCCGCCTCAGCTGGAGAGGCGTCCCAATTGCCCTGCCAAGCCTCGAGGAGAATCCCGAGTTGTCCCTCGCAACTAGGCAGGCGTCTGACTTCGCAGAACAAACACGTGGGTGGAAGGGCCATCCCCGGCGTAACTCGAGAATATACCCCAGGTTACCATCGCAACTCGAGAAAAACCATTAGACTTCCCCCTCGCCGCAAAATGAGGCCCGATACCCTGCACTGCGTGCAGAGCAATTCGGTGTTGCACATCACACATGAAAGGAGCCTTGATTTCCTTGATGGCACTCCAGAGAAACCCCAAGAACACTGTTTCAAGGCTAGAGGGATCCTGAGGTCACTCTAGCAACACGAAAGAGCTCCGTGGACCAAAAATCAACTCGAGATGAGAGGTTAGTCCCTGGCTTCGACTCCAGAGGAATACCACCTTACCACAAGCACCTCAAGAGGAGGCTTCTCGCAGCTCTAGGTATGTGAGAGGGACCCTGAGTTTGCGGCCTCAAGTGGAATGGACACCACAATGCCGTGACTCGAAATAAGGCCGGATATCCCTGCTGTGACTTGAATGCAGGCTCGTCTTGCATCTCCCAAAACGAAAGGATGTCTGAATCCCCTGTCGAGACCACAGAGAAAGACCTAGTTCCCCACCTCATCGCGACTGGAGGCCTCACATCCTTTGAAAACTCCAGAGGTACGCGGAGATCAGTGCCTCCAAAGGAGACGATGCCTGATTCCTCGTGCAACTTGATAGGAGTCCCAGGATCCCTGTGGCACGTGGAAAGGGATCCTTGGTCTCCCGCCTCAGCGGGAGAGTCGTCCCAATTGCCCTGCCAAGCCTCGAGGAGAATCCCGAGTTGTCCCTCGCAACTAGGCAGGAGTCCTGACGTCGCTGAACAAACACGTTGGTGGAAGGGCCATCCCCGACGTAACTCGAGAATATACCCCAGGTTCCCGCCGCAACTCGAGAAAAACCATGAGACTTCCCCCTCGCCGCGAGATGAGGCCCGATTCCGCTGCACTGTGTGCAGAGCAATTCCGTGTTGCACATCACACATGAAAGGAGCCTTGATTTCCTTGATGGCACTCCAGAGAAACCCCAAGAACACTGTTTCAAGGCTAGAGGGATCCTGAGGTCACTGTAGCAACACGAAAGAGCTCCGTGGACCAAAAATCAACTCGAGATGAGAGGTTAGTCCCTGGCTTCGACTCCAGAGGAATACCACCTTACCACAAGCACCTCAAGAGGAGGCTTCTCTCAGCTCTAGGTATGTGAGAGGGACCCTGAGTTTGCGGCCTCAAGTGGAATGGACACCGCGATGCCCTGATGCGAAATAAGGCCGGATATCCCTGCAGTGACTTGAATGCAGGCTCGTCTTGCATCTCCCAAGACGAAAGGATGTCTGAATCCCCTGTGGAGACCACAGAGAAAGACCTAGTTCCCCACCTCTTCGCGACCGGAGGCCTCACATCCTTTGAAAACTCCAGAGGTACGCGGAGAACAGTGCCTCCAAAGAGACGATGCCTGACTCCTCGTGAAACTTGATAGGAGTCCCAGGATTCCTGTGGAACCTGGAAAGGGACCCTTGGTCTCCCGCCTCAGCTGGAGAGGCGTCGCAATTGCCCTGCCAAGCCTCGAGGAGAATCCCGAGTTGTCCCTCGCAACTAGGCAGGAGTCCTGACGTCGCTGAACAAACACGTGGGTGGAAGGGCCATCCCCGTCGTAACTCGACAATATACCCCAGGTTCCCGCCGCAACTCGAGAAAAACCATGAGACTTCCCCCTCGCCGCGAGATGAGGCCCGATTCCCCTGCACTGCGTGCAGAGCAATTCCGTGTTGCACATCACACATGAAAGGAGCCTTGATTTCCTTGATGGCACTCCAGAGAAACACCAAGAACACTGTTTCAAGGTTGAGGGATCCTGAGGTCACTGTAGCAACATGAAAGAGCTCCGTGGACCAAAAATCAACTCGAGATGATAGGTTAGTCCCTGGCTTCGACTCCAGAGGAATACCACCTTACCACAAGCACCTCAAGAGGAGGCTTCTCTCAGCTCGAGGTATGTGAGAGGGACCCTGAGTTTGCGGCCTCAAGTTGAATGGAGACCGCGATGCCCTGACTCGAAATAAGGCCGGATATCCCTGCAGTGACTTGAATGCAGGCTCGTCTTGCATCTCCCAAGATGAAAGGATGTCTGAATCCCCTGTGGAGACCGCAGAGAAAGACCTAGTTCCCCACCTCATGGCGACCGGAGGCCTCACATCCTTTGAAAACTCCAGAGGTCCGCGGAGATCAGTGCCTCCAAAGGAGACGATGCCTGACTCCTCGTGAAACTTGATAGGAGTCCCCGGATTCCTGTGGCACGTGGAAAGGGACACTTGGTCTCCCGCCTCAGCTGGAGAGGCGTCCCAATTGCCCTGCCAAGCCTCGAGGAGAATCCCGAGTTGTCCCTCGCAACTAGGCAGGAGTCCTGACGTCGCTGAACAAACACGTGGGTGGAAGGGCCATCCCCGTCGTAACTCGAGAATATACCCCAGGTTACCATCGCAACTCGAGAAAAACCATTAGACTTCCCCCTCGCTGCAAAATGAGGTCCGATACCCTCTACTGCGTGCAGAGCAATTCCGTGTTGCACATCACACATGAAAGGAGCCTTGATTTCTTTGATGGCACTCCAGAGAAACCCCAAGAACACTGTTTCAAGGCTAGAGGGACACTGAGGTCACTGTAGCAACACGAAAGAACTTCGTGGACCAAAAATCAACTCGAGATGAGAGGTTAGTCCCTGGCTTCGACTCCAGAGGAATACCACCTTACCACAAGCACCTCAAGAGGAGGCTTCTCTCAGCTTTAGGTATGTGAGAGGGACCCTGAGTTTGCGGCCTCAAGTGGAATGGACACCGCGATGCCCTGACTCGAAATAAGGCCGGATGTCCCTGCAGTGACATGAATGCAGGCTCGTCTTGCATCTCCCAAGACGAAAGGAAGTCTGAATCCCCTGTGGAGACCACAGAGAAAGACCTAGTTCCCCACCTCATCGCGACCGGAGGCCTCACATCCTTTGAAAACTCCAGAGGTACGCGGAGATCAGTGCCTCCAAAGCAGACGATGCCTGACTCCTCGTGAAACTTGATAGGAGTCCCAGGATTCCTGTGGCACGTGGAAAGGGACCCATGGTGTACCGCCTCAGCTGGAGAGGCGTCCCAACTGCCCTGCCAAGCCTCGAGGAGAATCCCGAGTTGTCCCTCGCAACTAGGCAGGAGTCCTGACGTCGCTGAAGAAACACGTGTGTGGAAGGGCCATCCCCATCGTTACTCGAGAATATACCCCAGGTTCCCGCCGCAACTCGAGAAAAACCATGAGACTTCCCCCTCGCCACGAGATGAGGCCCGATTCCCCTGCACTGCGTGCAGAGCAATTCCGTGTTGCACATCACACATGAAAGGAGCCTTGATTTCCTTGATGGCACTCCAGAGAAACCCCAAGAACACTGTTTCAAGGCCAGAGGGATCCTGAGGTCACTCTAGCAACACGAAAGACCTCCGTGGACCAAAAATTAACTCGAGAAGAGAGGTTAGTCCCTGGCTTCGACTCCAGAGGAATACCACCTTACCAGAAGCACCTCAAGAGGAGGCTTCTCGCACCTCTAGGTATGTGAGAGGGACCCTGAGTTTGCGGCCTCAAGTGGAATGGACACCACAATGCCCTGACTCGAAATAAGGCCGGATATCCCTGCAGTGACTTGAATGCAGGCTCGTCTTGCATCTCCCAAGACGAAAGGATGTCTGAATCCCCTGTCGAGACCACAGAGAAAGACCTAGTTCCCCACCTCATCGCGACTGGAGGCCTCACATCCTTTGAAAACTCCAGAGGTACGCGGAGATCAGTGCCTCCAAAGGAGACGATGCCTGATTCCTCGTGCAACTTGATAGGAGTCCCAGGATCCCTGTGGCACGTGGAAAGGGATCCTTGGTCTCCCGCCTCAGCGGGAGAGTCGTCCCAATTGCCCTGCCAAGCCTCGAGGAGAATCCCGAGTTGTCCCTCGCAACTAGGCAGGAGTCCTGACGTCGCTGAACAAACACGTTGGTGGAAGGGCCATCCCCGACGTAACTCGAGAATATACCCCAGGTTCCCGCTGCAACTCGAGAAAAACCATGAGACTTCCCCCTCGCCGCGAGATGAGGCCCGATTCCCCTTCACTGCGTGCAGAGCAATTCCGTGTTGCACATCACACATGAAAGGAGCCTTGATTTCCTTGATGGCACTCCAGAGAAACCCCAAGAACACTGTTTCAAGGCTAGAGGGATCCTGAAGTCACTGTTGCAACACGAAAGAGCTCCGTGGACTAAAAATCTACTTGAGATGAAAGGTTAGTCCCTGGCTTCGACTCCAGAGGAATACCACCTTACCACAAGCACCTCAAGAGGAGGCTTCTCTCAGCTCTAGGTATGTGAGAGGGACCCTGATTTTGCGGCCTCAAGTGGAATGGACACTGCAATGCCCTGACGCAAAATAAGGCCGGATATCCCTGCAGTGACTTGAATGCAGGCTCGTCTTGCATCTGCCAAGATAAACGGATGTCTGAATCCCCTGTGGAGACCGCAGAGAAAGACCTAGTTCCCCACCTCATCGCGACCGGAGGCCTCACATCCTTTGAAAACTCCAGAGGTCCGCGGAGATCAGTGCCTCCAAAGGAGACGATGCCTGACTCCTCGTGAAACATGATAGGAGTCCCCGGATTCCTGTGGCACGTGGAAAGGGACACTTGGTCTCCCGCCTCAGCTGGAGAGGCGTCCCAATTGCCCTGCCAAGCCTCGAGGAGAATCCCGAGTTGTCCCTCGCAACTAGGCAGGAGTCTGACGTCGCTGAACAAACACGTGGGTGGAAGGGCCATCCCCGTCGTAACTCGAGAATATACCCCAGGTTACCATCGCAACTCGAGAAAAACCATTAGATTTCCCCCTCGCCACAAAATGAGGTCCGATACCATGCACTGCGTGCAGAGCAATTCCGTGTTGCACATCACACATGAAAGGAGCCTTGATTTCTTTGATGGCACTCCAGAGAAACCCCAAGAACACTGTTTCAAGGCTAGAGGGACCCTGAGGTCACTGTAGCAACACGAAAGAACTTCGTGGACCAAAAATCAACTCGAGATGAGAGGTTAGTCCCTGGCTTCGACTCCAGAGGAATACCACCTTACCACAAGCACCTCAAGAGGAGGCTTCTCTCAGCTTTAGGTATGTGAGAGGGACCCTGAGTTTGCGGCCTCAAGTGGAATGGACACCGCGATGCCCTGACTCGAAATAAGGCCGGATGTCCCTGCAGTGACATGAATGCAGGCTCGTCTTGCATCTCCCAAGACGAAAGGATGTCTGAATCCCCAGTGGAGACCACAGAGAAAGACCTAGTTCCCCACCTCATCGCGACCGGAGGCCTCACATCCTTTGAAAACTCCAGAGGTACGCGGAGATCAGTGCCTCCAAAGCAGACGATGCCTGACTCCTCGTGAAACTTGATAGGAGTCCCAGGATTCCTGTGGCACGTGGAAAGGGACCCTTGGTCTACCGCCTCAGCTGGAGAGGCGTCCCAACTGCCCTGCCAAGCCTCGAGGAGAATCCCGAGTTGTCCCTCGCAACTAGGCAGGAGTCCTGACGTCGCTGAAGATACACGTGTGTGGAAGGGCCATCCCCGTCGTAACTCGAGAATATACCCCAGGTTCCCGCCGCAACTCGAGAAAAACCATGAGACTTCCCCCTCGCCACGAGATGAGGCCCGATTCCCCTGCACTGCGTGCAGAGCAATTCCGTGTTGCACATCACACATGAAAGGAGCCTTGATTTCCTTGATGGCACTCCAGAGAAACCCCAAGAACACTGTTTCAAGGCTAGAGGGATCCTGAGGTCACTGTAGCAACACGAAAGAGATCCGTGGACCAAAAGTCAACTCGAGATGAGAGGTTAGTGCCTGGCTTCGACTCCAGGGGAATACCACCTTACCACAAGCACTTCAAGAGGAGGCTTCTCTCAGCTCTAGGTATGTGAGAGGGACCCTGATTTTGCGGCCTCAAGTGGAATGGACACTGCGATGCCCTGACGCAAAATAAGGCCGGATATTCCTGCAGTGACTTGAATGCAGGTTCGTCTTGCATCTCCCAAGATGAAAGGATGTCTGAATCCCCTGTGGAGACCGCAGAGAAAGACCTAGTTCCCCACCTCATGGCGACCGGAGGCCTCACATCCTTTGAAAACTCCAGAGGTCCGCGGAGATCAGTGCCTCCAAAGGAGACGATGCCTGACTCCTCGTGAAACATGATAGGAGTCCCCGGATTCCTGTGGCACGTGGAAAGGGACACTTGGTCTCCCGCCTCAGCTGGAGAGGCGTCCCAATTGCCCTGCCAAGCCTCGAGGAGAATCCCGAGTTGTCCCTCGCAACTAGGCAGGAGTCTGACGTCGCTGAACAAACACGTGGGTGGAAGGGATATCCCCGTCGTAACTCGAGAATATACCCCAGGTTACCATCGCAACTTGAGAAAAACCATTAGAATTCCCCCTCGCCGCAAAATGAGGTCCGATACCCTGCACTGCGTGCAGAGCAATTTCGTTTTGCACATCACACATGAAAGGAGCCTTGATTTCCTTGATGGCACTCCAGAGAAACCCCAAGAACACTGTTTCAAGGTTGAGGGATCCTGAGGTCACTGTAGCAACACGAAAGAGCTCCGTGTACCAAAAATCAACTCGAGATGAGAGGTTAGTCCCTGGCTTCGACTCCAGAGGAATACCACCTTACCACAAGCACCTCAAGAGGAGGCTTCTCTCAACTCTATGTATGTGAGAGGGACCCTGAGTTTGCGGCCTCAAGTGGAATGGAGACCGCGATGCCCTGACTCGAAATAAGGCCGGATATCCCTGCAGTGACTTGAATGCAGGCTCGTCTTGCATCTCCCAAGACGAAAGGCTGTCTGAATCCCCTGTGAAGACCACAGAGAAAGACCTAGTTCCCCACCTCATCGCGACCGGAGGCCTCACATCCTTTGAAAACTCCAGAGGTACGCGGAGAACAGTGCCTCCAAAGGAGACGATGCCTGACTCCTCGTGAAACTTATAGGAGTCCCAGGATTCCTGTGGAACCTGGAAAGGGACCCTTGGTCTCCCGCCTCAGCTGTAGAGGCGTCCCAATTGCCCTGTCAAGCCTCGAGGAGAATCCCGAGTTGTCCCTCGCAACTAGGCAGGAGTCCTGACGTCGCTGAACAAACACGTGGGTGGAAGGGCCATCCCCGTCGTAACTCTACAATATACCCCAGGTTCCCGCCGCAACTCGAGAAAAACCATGAGACTTCCCCCTCGCCGCGAGATGAGGCCCGATTCCCCTGCACTGCGTGCAGAGCAATTCCGTGTTGCACATCACACATGAAAGGAGCCTTGATTTCCTTGATGGCACTCCAGAGAAACCCCAAGAACACTGTTTCAAGGCTAGAGGGATCCTGAGGTCACTCTAGCAACACGAAAGAGCTCCGTGGACCAAAAATCAACTCGAGATGAGAGGTTAGTCCCTGGCTTCGACTCCAGAGGAATACCACCTTACCACAAGCACCTCAAGAGGAGGCTTCTCGCAGCTCTAGGTATGTGAGAGGGACCCTGAGTTTGCGGCCTCAAGTGGAATGGACACCACAATGCCCTGACTCGAAATAAGCCGGATATCCCTGCAGTGACTTGAATGCAGGCTCGTCTTGCATCTCCCAAGACGAAAGGATGTCTGAATCCCCTGTCGAGACCACAGAGAAAGACCTAGTTCCCCACCTCATCGCGACTGGAGGCCTCACATCCTTTGAAAACTCCAGAGGTACGCGGAGATCACTGCCTCCAAAGGAGACGATGCCTGATTCCTCGTGAAACTTGATAGGAGTCCCAGGATCCCTGTGGCACGTGGAAAGGGATCCTTGGTCTCCCGCCTCAGCGGGAGAGTCGTCCCAATTGCCCTGCCAAGCCTCGAGGAGAATCCCGAGTTGTCCCTCGCAACTAGGCAGGAGTCCTGACGTCGCTGAACAAACACGTTGGTGGAAGGGCCATCCCCGACGTAACTCGAGAATATACCCCAGGTTCCCGCCGCAACTCGAGAAAAACCATTAGACTTCCCCCTCTCCGCGAGATGAGGCCCGATTCCGCTGCACTGTGTGCAGAGCAATTCCGTGTTGCACATCACACATGAAAGGAGCCTTGATTTCCTTGATGGCACTCCAGAGAAACCCCAAGAACACTGTTTCAAGGCTAGAGGGATCCTGAGGTCACTGTAGCAACACGAAAGAGCTCCGTGGACCAAAAATCAACTCGAGATGAGAGGTTAGTCCCTGGCTTCGACTCCAGAGGAATACCACCTTACCACAAGCACCTCAAGAGGAGGCTTCTCTCAGCTCTAGGTATGTGAGAGGGACCCTGAGTTTGCGGCCTCAAGTGGAATGGACACCGCGATGCCCTGACGCGAAATAAGGCCGGATATCCCTGCAGTGACTTGAATGCAGGCTCGTCTTGCATCTCCCAAGACGAAAGGATGTCTGAATCCCCAGTGGAGACCACAGAGAATGACCTAGTTCCCCACCTCATCGCGACCGGAGGCCTCACATCCTTTGAAAACTCCAGAGGTACGCGGAGATCAGTGCCTCCAAAGGAGACGATGCCTGACTCCTCGTGAAACTTGATAGGAGTCCCAGGATTCCTGTGGCACGTGGAAAGGGACCCTTGGTCTCCCGCCTCAGCTGGAGAGGCGTCCCAATTGCCCTGCCAAGCCTCGAGGAGAATCCCGAGTTGTCCCTCGCAACTAGGCAGGAGTCCTGACGTCCCTGAACAAACACGTGGGTGGAAGGGCCATCCCCGGCGTAACTCGAGAATATACCCCAGGTTCCAATTGCAACTCGAGAAAAACCATTAGACTTCCCCCTCGCCGCAAAATGAGGCCCGATACCCTGCACTGCGTGCAGAGCAATTCGGTGTTGCACATCAGACATGAAAGGAGCCTTGATTTCCTTGATGGCACTCCAGAGAAACCCCAAAAACACTGTTTCAAGGCTAGAGGGAGCCTGAGGTCACTCTAGCAACACGAAAGAGCTCCGTGGACCAAAAATCAACTCGAGATGAGAGGTTAGTCCCTGGCTTCGACTCCAGAGGAATACCACCTTACCACAAGCACCTCAAGAGGATGCTTCTCGCAGCTCTAGGTATGTGAGAGGGACCCTGAGTTTGCGGCCTCAAGTGGAATGGACACCACAATGCCCTGACTCGAAATAAGGCCGGATATCCCTGCAGTGACTTGAATGCAGGCTCGTCTTGCATCTCCCAAGACGAAAGGATGCCTGAATCCCCTGTCGAGACCACAGAGAAAGACCTAGTTCCCCACCTCATCGCGACTGGAGGCCTCACATCCTTTGAAAACTCCAGAGGTACGCGGAGATCAGTGCCTCCAAAGGAGACGATGCCTGATTCCTCGTGAAACTTGATAGGAGTCCCAGGATACCTGTGGCACGTGGAAAGGGATACTTGGTCTCCCGCCTCAGCGGGAGAGTCGTCCCAATTGCCCTGCCAAGCCTCGAGGAGAATCCCGAGTTGTCCCTCGCAACTAGGCAGGAGTCCTGACGTCGCTGAACAAACACGTTGGTGGAAGGGACATCCCCGACGTAACTCGAGAATATACCCCAGGTTCCCGCTGCAACTCGAGAAAAACCATGAGACTTCCCCCTCGCCGCGAGATGAGGCCCGATTCCCCTTCACTGCGTGCAGAGTAATTCCGTGTTGCACATCACACATGAAAGGAGCCTTGATTTCCTTGATGGCACTCCAGAGAAACCCCAAGAACACTGTTTCAAGGCTAGAGGGATCCTGAAGTCACTGTTGCAACACGAAAGAGCTCCGTGGACCAAAAATCAACTCGAGATGAAAGGTTAGTCCCTGGCTTCGACTCCAGAGGAATACCACCTTACCACAAGCACCTCAAGAGGAGGCTTCTCTCAGCTCTAGGTATGTGAGAGGAACCCTGATTTTGCGGCCTCAAGTGGAATGGACCCTGCAATGCCCTGACGCAAAATAATTCCGGATATCCCTGCAGTGACTTGAATGCAGGCTCGTCTTGCATCTGCCAAGATAAACGGATGTCTGAATCCCCTGTGGAGACCGCAGAGAAAGACCTAGTTCCCCACCTCATGGCGACCGGAGGCCTCACATCCTTTGAAAACTCCAGAGGTACGCGGAGATCAGTGCCTCCAAAGGAGACGATGCCTGACTCCTCGTGAAACTTGATAGGAGTCCCAGAATTCCTGTGGCACGTGGAAAGGGACCCTTGGTATCCCGCCTCAGCTGGAGAGGCGTCCCAATTGCCCTGCCAAGCCTCGAGGAGAATCCCGAGTTGTCCCTCGCAACTAGGCAGGCGTCTGACTTCGCTGAACAAACACGTGGGTGGAAGGGCCATCCCCGGCATAACTCGAGAATATACCCCAGGTTCCAATCGCAACTCGAGAAAAACCATTAGACTTCCCCCTCGCCGCAAAATGAGGCCCGATACCCTGCACTGCGTTCAGAGCAATTCGGTGTTGCACATCAGACATGAAAGGAGCCTTGATTTCCTTGATGGCACTCCAGAGAAACCCCAAGAACACTGTTTCAAGGCTAGAGGGATCCTGAGGTCACTCTAGCAACACGAAAGAGCTCCGTGGACCAAAAATCAACTCGAGATGAGAGGTTAGTCCCTGGCTTCGACTCCAGAGGAATACCACCTTACCACAAGCACCTCAAGAGGAGGCTTCTCGCAGCTCTAGGTATGTGAGAGGGACCCTGAGTTTGCGGCCTCAAGTGGAATGGACACCACAATGCCCTGACTCGAAATAAGGCCGGATATCCCTGCAGTGACTTGAATGCAGGCTCGTCTTGCATCTCCCAAGACGAAAGGATGTCTGAATCCCCTGTCGAGACCACAGAGAAAGACCTAGTTCCCCACCTCATCGCGACCGGAGGCCTCACATCCTTTGAAAACTCCAGAGGTACGCGGAGATCAGTGCCTCCAAAGGAGACGATGCCTGATTCCTCGTGAAACTTGATAGGAGTCCCAGGATCCCTGTGGCACGTGGAAAGGGATCCTTGGTCTCCCGCCTCAGCGGGAGAGTCGTCCCAATTGCCCTGCCAAGCCGCGAGGAGAATCCCGAGTTGTCCCTCGCAACTAGGCAGGAGTCCTGACGTCGCTGAACAAACACGTTGGTGGAAGGGCCATCCCCGACGTAACTCGAGAATATACCCCAGGTTCCCGCCGCAACTCGAGAAAAACCATGAGACTTCCCCCTCGCCGCGAGATGAGGCCCGATTCCGCTGCACTGTGTGCAGAGCAATTCCGTGTTGCACATCACACATGAAAGGAGCCTTGATTTCCTTGATGGCACTCCAGAGAAACCCCAAGAACACTGTTTCAAGGCTAGAGGGATCCTGAGGTCACTGTAGCAACACGAAAGAGCTCCGTGGACCAAAAATCAACTCGAGATGAGAGGTTAGTCCCTGGCTTCGACTCCAGAGGAATACCACCTTACCACAAGCACCTCAAGAGGAGGCTTCTCTCAGCTCTAGGTATGTGAGAGGGACCCTGAGTTTGCGGCCTCAGGTGGAATGGACACCGCGATGCCCTGACGCGAAATAAGGCCGGATATCCCTGCAGTGACTTGAATGCAGGCTCGTCATGCATCTCCCAAGACGAAAGGATGTCTGAATCCCCAGTGGAGACCACAGAGAATGACCTAGTTCCCCACCTCATGGCGACCGGAGGCCTCACATCCTTTGAAAACTCCAGAGGTCCGCGGAGATCAGTGCCTCCAAAGGAGACGATGCCTGACTCCTCGTGAAACTTGATAGGAGTCTCCGGATTCCTGTGGCACGTGGAAAGGGACACTTGGTCTCCCGCCTCAGCTGGAGAGGCGTCCCAATTGCCCTGCCAAGCCTCGAGGAGAATCCCGAGTTGTCCCTCGCAACTAGGCAGGAGTCTGACGTCGCTGAACAAACACGTGGGTGGAAGGGCCATCCCCGTCGTAACTCGAGAATATACCCCAGGTTACCATCGCAACTCGAGAAAAACCATTAGACTTCCCCCTCGCCGCAAAATGAGGTCCGATACCCTGCACTGCGTGCAGAGCAATTCCGTGTTGCACATCACACATGAAAGGAGCCTTGATTTCTTTGATGGCACTCCAGAGAAACCCCAAGAACACTGTTTCAAGGCTAGAGGGACCCTGAGGTCACTGTAGCAACACGAAAGAACTTCGTGGACCAAAAATCAACTCGAGATGAGAGGTTAGTCCCTGGCTTCGACTCCAGAGGAATACCACCTTACCAAAAGCACCTCAAGAGGAGGCTTCTCTCAGCTTTAGGTATGTGAGAGGGACCCTGAGTTTGCGGCCTCAAGTGGTATGGACACCGCGATGCCCTGACTCGAAATCAGGCCGGATGTCCCTGCAGTGACATGAATGCAGGCTCGTCTTGCATCTCCCAAGACGAAAGGATGTCTGAATCCCCTGTGGAGACCACAGAGAAAGACCTAGTTCCCCACCTCATCGCGACCGGAGGCCTCACATCCTTTGAAAACTCCAGAGGTACGCGGAGATCAGTGCCTCCAAAGCAGACGATGCCTGACTCCTCGTGAAACTTGATAGGAGTCCCAGGATTCCTGTGGCACGTGGAAAGGGACCCTTGGTGTACCGCCTCAGCTGGAGAGGCGTCCCAACTTCCCTGCCAAGCCTCGAGGAGAATCCCGAGTTGTCCCTCGCAACTAGGCAGGAGTCCTGACGTCGCTGAAGAAACACGTGGGTGGAAGGGCCATCCCCGGCGTAACTCGAGAATATACCCCAGGTTCCAATCGCAACTCGAGAAAAACCATTAGACTTCCCCCTCGCCGCAAAATGAGGCCCGATACCCTGCACTGCGTGCAGAGCAATTCGGTGTTGCACATCAGACATGAAAGGAGCCTTAATTTCCTTGATGGCACTCCAGAGAAACCCCAAGAACACTGTTTCAAGGCTAGAGGGAGCCTGAGGTCACTCTAGCAACACGAAAGAGCTCCGTGGACCAAAAATCAACTCGAGATGAGAGGTTAGTCCCTGGCTTCGACTCCAGAGGAATACCACCTTACCACAAGCACCTCAAGAGGAGGCTTCTCGCAGCTCTAGGTATGTGAGAGGGACCCTGAGTTTGCGGCCTCAAGTGGAATGGACACCACAATGCCCTGACTCGAAATAAGGCCGGATATCCCTGCAGTGACTTGAATGCAGGCTCGTCATGCATCTCCCAAGACGAAAGGATGTCTGAATCCCCTGTCGAGACCACAGAGAAAGACCTAGTTCCCCACCTCATCGCGACTGGAGGCCTCACATCCTTTGAAAACTCCAGAGGTACGCGGAGATCAGTGCCTCTAAAGGAGACGATGCCTGATTCCTCGTGAAACTTGATAGGAGTCCCAGGATCCCTGTGGCACGTGGAAAGGGATCCTTGGTCTCCCGCCTCAGCGGGAGAGTCGTCCCAATTGCCCTGCCAAGCCTCGAGGAGAATCCCGAGTTGTCCCTCGCAACTAGGCAGGAGTCCTGACGTCGCTGAACAAACACGTTGGTGGAAGGGCCATCCCCGACGTAACTCGAGAATATACCCCAGGTTCCCGCCGCAACTCGCGAAAAACCATGAGACTTCCCCCTCGCCGCGAGATGAGGCCCGATTCCGCTGCACTGTGTGCAGAGCAATTCCGTGTTGCACATCACACATGAAAGGAGCCTTGATTTCCTTGATGGCACTCCAGAGAAACCCCAAGAACACTATTTCAAGGCTAGAGGGATCCTGAGGTCACTGTAGCAACACGAAAGAGCTCCGTGGACCAAAAATCAACTCGAGATGAGAGGTTAGTCCCTGGCTTCGACTCCAGAGGAATACCACCTTACCACAAGCACCTCAAGAGGAGGCTTCTCTCAGCTCTAGGTATGTGAGAGGGACCCTGAGTTTGCGGCCTCAAGTGGAATGGACACCGCGATGCCCTGACGCGAAATAAGGCCGGATATCCCTGCAGTGACTTGAATGCAGGCTCGTCTTGCATCTCCCAAGACGAAAGGATGTCTGAATCCCCAGTGGAGACCACAAAGAATGACCTAGTTCCCCACCTCATCGCGACCGGAGGCCTCACATCCTTTGAAAACTCCAGAGGTACGCGGAGATCAGTGCCTCCAAAGGAGACGATGCCTGACTCCTCGTGAAACTTGATAGGAGTCCCAGGATTCCTGTGGCACGTGGAAAGGGACCCTTGGTCTCCCGCCTCAGCTGGAGAGGCGTCCCAATTGCCCTGCCAAGCCTCGCGGAGAATCCCGAGTTGTCCCTCGCAACTAGGCAGGAGTCCTGACGTCCCTGAACAAACACGTGGGTGGAAGGGCCATCCCCGTAGTAACTCGAGAATACACCCCAGGTTCCCGCCGTAACTCGAGAAAAACCATGAGACTTCCCCCTCGCCGCGAGATGAGGCCCGATTCCCCTGCATTGCGTGCAGAGCATTTCCGTGTTGCACATCACACATGAAAGGAGCCTTGATTTCCTTGAAGGCACTCCAGAGAAACCCCAAGAACACTGTTCAAGGCTGGAGGGATCCTGAGGTCCCTGTAGCAGCACGAAAGAGCTCCGTGGACCATGAATCAACTCGAGATGAGAGGTTAGTCCCTGGCTTCGACTCCAGAGGAATACCACCTTACCACAAGCACCTCAAGAGGAGGCTTCTCTCAGCTCTAGGTATGTGAGAGGGACCCTGAGTTTGCGGCCTCAAGTGGAATGGACACCGCGATGCCCTGACGCGAAATAAGGCCGGATATCCCTGCAGTGACTTGAATGCAGGCTCGTCTTGCATCTCCCAAGACGAAAGGATGTCTGAATCCCCTGTGGAGACCACAGAGAAAGACCTAGTTCCCCACCTCATGGCGACCGGAGGCCTCACATCCTTTGAAAACTCCAGAGGTCCGCGGAGATCAGTGCCTCCAAAGGAGACGATGCCTGACTCCTCGTGATACATGATAGGAGTCCCCGGATTCCTGTGGCACGTGGAAAGGGACACTTGGTCTCCCGCCTCAGCTGGAGAGGCGTCCCAATTGCCCTGCCAAGCCTCGAGGAGAATCCCGAGTTGTCCCTCGCAACTAGGCAGGAGTCTGACGTCGCTGAACAAACACGTGGGTGGAAGGGCCATCCCCGTCGTAACTCGAGAATATACCCCAGGTTACCATCGCAACTCGAGAAAAACCATTAGACTTCCCCCTCGCCGCAAAATGAGGTCCGATACCCTGCACTGCGTGCAGAGCAATTCCGTGTTGCACATCACACATGAAAGGAGCCTTGATTTCTTTGATGGCACACCAGAGAAACCCCAAGAACACTGTTTCAAGGCTAGAGGGACCCTGAGGTCACTGTAGCAACACGAAAGAACTTCGTGGACCAAAAATCAACTCGAGATGAGAGGTTAGTCCCTGGCTTCGACTCCAGAGGAATACCACCTTACCACAAGCACCTCAAGAGGAGGCTTCTCTCAGCTTTAGGTATGTGAGAGGGACCCTGAGTTTGCGGCCTCAAGTGGAATGGACACCGCGATGCCCTGACTCGAAATAAGGCCGGATGTCCCTCCAGTGACATGAATGCAGGCTCGTCTTGCATCTCCCAAGACGAAAGGATGTCTGAATCCCCTGTGGATACCACAGAGAAAGACCTAGTTCCCCACCTCATCGCGACCGGAGGCCTCACATCCTTTGAAAACTCCAGAGGTACGCGGAGATCAGTGCCTCCAAAGCAGACGATGCCTGACTCCTCGTGAAACTTGATAGGAGTCCCAGGATTCCTGTGGCACGTGGAAAGGGACCCTTGGTGTACCGCCTCAGCTGGAGAGGCGTCCCAACTTCCCTGCCAAGCCTCGAGGAGAATCCCGAGTTGTCCCTCGCAACTAGGCAGGAGTCCTGACGTCGCTGAAGAAACACGTGTGTGGAAGGGCCATCCCCGTCGTAACTCGAGAATATACCCCAGGTTCCCGCCGCAACTCGAGAAAAACCATGAGACTTCCCCCTCGCCACGAGATGAGGCCCGATTCACCTGCACTGCGTGCAGAGCAATTCCGTGTTGCACATCACACATGAAAGGAGCCTTGATTTCCTTGATGGCACTCCAGAGAAACCCCAAGAACACTGTTTCAAGGCTAGAGGGATCCTGAGGTCACTCTAGCAACACGAAAGAGCTCCGTGGACCAAAAATCAACTCGAGATGAGAGGTTAGTCCCTGGCTTCGACTCCAGAGGAATACCACCTTACCACAAGCACCTCAAGAGGAGGCTTCTCGCAGCTCTAGGTATGTGAGAGGGACCCTGAGTTTGCGGCCTCAAGTGGAATGGACACCACAATGCCCTGACTCGAAATAAGGCCGGATATCCCTGCAGTGACTTGAATGCAGGCTCATCTTGCATCTCCCAAGACGAAAGGAGGTCTGAATCCCCTGTCGAGACCACAGAGAAAGACCTAGTTCCCCACCTCATCGCGACTGGAGGCCTCACATCCTTTGAAAACTCCAGAGGTACGCGGAGATCAGTGCCTCCAAAGGAGACGATGCCTGATTCCTCGTGAAACTTGATAGGAGTCCCAGGATCCCTGTGGCACGTGGAAAGGGATTCTTGGTCTCCCGCCTCAGCGGGAGAGTCGTCCCAATTGCCCTGCCAAGCCTCGAGGAGAATCCCGAGTTGTCCCTCGCAACTAGGCAGGAGTCCTGACGTCGCTGAACAAACACGTTGGTGGAAGGGCCATCCCCGACGTAACTCGAGAATATACCCCAGGTTCCCGCTGCAACTCGAGAAAAACCATGAGACTTCCCCCTCGCCGCGAGATGAGGCCCGATTCCCCTTCACTGCGTGCAGAGCAATTCCGTGTTGCACATCACACATGAAAGGAGCCTTGATTTCCTTGATGGCACTCCAGAGAAACCCCAAGAACACTGTTTCAAGGCTAGAGGGATCCTGAGGTCACTGTTGCAACACGAAAGAGCTCCGTGGACCAAAAATCAACTCGAGATGAAAGGTTAGTCCCTGGCTTCGACTCCAGAGGAATACCACCTTACCATAAGCACCTCAAGAGGAGGCTTCTCTCAGCTCTAGGTATGTGAGAGGAACCCTGATTTTGCGGCCTCAAGTGGAATGGACACTGCAATGCCCTGACGCAAAATAAGGCCGGATATCCCTGCAGTGACTTGAATGCAGGCTCGTCTTGCATCTGCGAAGATAAACGGATGTCTGAATCCCCTGTGGAGACCGCAGAGAAAGACCTAGTTCCCCACCTCATCGCGACCGGAGGCCTCACATCCTTTGAAAACTCCAGAGGTACGCGGAGATCAGTGCCTCCAAAGGAGACGATGCCTGACTCCTCGTGAAATTTGATAGGAGTCCCAGGATTCCAGTGGCACGTGGAAAGGGACCCTTGGTATCCCGCCTCAGCTGGAGAGGCTTCCCAATTGCCCTGCCAAGCCTCGAGGAGAATCCCGAGTTGTCCCTCGCAACTAGGCAGGCGTCTGACTTCGCTGATCAAACACGTGGGTGGAAGGGCCATCCCCGGCGTAACTCAAGAATATACCCCAGGTTCCAATCGCAACTCGAGAAAAACCATTAGACTTCCCCCTCGCCGCAAAATGAGGCCCGATACCCTGCACTGCGTGCAGAGCAATTCGGTGTTGCACATCAGACATGAAAGGAGCCTTGATTTCCTTGATGGCACTCCAGAGAAACCCCAAGAACACTGTTTCAAGGCTAGAGGGATCCTGAGGTCACTCTAGCAACACGAAAGAGCTCCGTGGACCAAAAATCAACTCGAGATGAGAGGTTAGTCCCTGGCTTCGACTCCAGAGGAATACCACCTTACCACAAGCACCTCAAGAGGAGGCTTCTCTCAGCTCTAGGTATGTGAGAGGGACCCTGAGTTTGCGGCCTCAAGTGGAATGGACACCACAATGCCCTGACTCGAAATAAGGCCGGATATCCCTGCAGTGACTTGAATGCAGGCTCGTCTTGCATCTCCCAAGACGAAAGGATGTCTGAATCCCCTGTCGAGACCACAGAGAAAGACCTAGTTCCCCACCTCATCGCGACTGGAGGCCTCACATCCTTTGAAAACTCCAGAGGTACGCGGAGATCAGTGCCTCCAAAGGAGACGATGCCTGATTCCTCGTGAAACTTGATAGGAGTCCCAGGATCCCTGTGGCACGTGGAAAGGGATCCTTGGTCTCCCGCCTCAGCGGGAGAGTCGTCCCAATTGCCCTGCCAAGCCTCGAGGAGAATCCCGAGTTGTCCCTCGCAACTAGGCAGGAGTCCTGACGTTGCTGAACAAACACGTTGGTGGAAGGGCCATCCCCGACATAACTCGAGAATATACCCCAGGTTCCCGCCGCAACTCGAGAAAAACCATGAGACTTCCCCCTCGCCGCGAGATGAGGCCCGATTCCGCTGCACTGTGTGCAGAGCAATTCCGTGTAGCACATCACACATGAAAGGAGCCTTGATTTCCTTGATGGCACTCCAGAGAAACCCCAAGAACACTATTTCAAGGCTAGAGGGATCCTGAGGTCACTGTAGCAACACGAAAGAGCTCCGTGGACCAAAAATCAACTCGAGATGAGAGGTTAGTCCCTGGCTTCGACTCCAGAGGAATACCACCTTACCACAAGCACCTCAAGAGGAGGCTTCTCTCAGCTCTAGGTATGTGAGAGGGACCCTGAGTTTGCGGCCTCAAGTGGAATGGACACCGCGATGCCCTGACGCGAAATAAGGCCGGATATCCCTGCAGTGACTTGAATGCAGGCTCGTCTTGCATCTCCCAAGACGAAAGGATGTCTGAATCCCCAGTGGAGACCACAAAGAATGACCTAGTTCCCCACCTCATCGCGACCGGAGGCCTCACATCCTTTGAAAACTCCAGAGGTACGCGGAGATCAGTGCCTCCAAAGGAGACGATGCCTGACTCCTCGTGAAACTTGATAGGAGTCCCAGGATTCCTGTGGCACGTGGAAAGGGACCCTTGGTCTCCCGCCTCAGCTGGAGAGGCGTCCCAATTGCCCTGCCAAGCCTCGCGGAGAATCCCGAGTTGTCCCTCGCAACTAGGCAGGAGTCCTGACGTCCCTGAACAAACACGTGGGTGGAAGGGCCATCCCCGTAGTAACTCGAGAATACACCCCAGGTTCCCGCCGTAACTCGAGAAAAACCATGAGACTTCCCCCTCGCCGCGAGATGAGGCCCGATTCCCCTGCATTGCGTGCAGAGCATTTCCGTGTTGCACATCACACATGAAAGGAGCCTTGATTTCCTTGAAGGCACTCCAGAGAAACCCCAAGAACACTGTTCAAGGCTGGAGGGATCCTGAGGTCCCTGTAGCAGCACGAAAGAGCTCCGTGGACCATGAATCAACTCGAGATGAGAGGTTAGTCCCTGGCTTCGACTCCAGAGGAATACCACCTTACCACAAGCACCTCAAGAGGAGGCTTCTCTCAGCTCTAGGTATGTGAGAGGGACCCTGAGTTTGCGGCCTCAAGTGGAATGGACACCGCGATGCCCTGACGCGAAATAAGGCCGGATATCCCTGCAGTGACTTGAATGCAGGCTCGTCTTGCATCTCCCAAGACGAAAGGATGTCTGAATCCCCTGTGGAGACCACAGAGAAAGACCTAGTTCCCCACCTCATGGCGACCGGAGGCCTCACATCCTTTGAAAACTCCAGAGGTCCGCGGAGATCAGTGCCTCCAAAGGAGACGATGCCTGACTCCTCGTGATACATGATAGGAGTCCCCGGATTCCTGTGGCACGTGGAAAGGGACACTTGGTCTCCCGCCTCAGCTGGAGAGGCGTCCCAATTGCCCTGCCAAGCCTCGAGGAGAATCCCGAGTTGTCCCTCGCAACTAGGCAGGAGTCTGACGTCGCTGAACAAACACGTGGGTGGAAGGGCCATCCCCGTCGTAACTCGAGAATATACCCCAGGTTACCATCGCAACTCGAGAAAAACCATTAGACTTCCCCCTCGCCGCAAAATGAGGTCCGATACCCTGCACTGCGTGCAGAGCAATTCCGTGTTGCACATCACACATGAAAGGAGCCTTGATTTCTTTGATGGCACACCAGAGAAACCCCAAGAACACTGTTTCAAGGCTAGAGGGACCCTGAGGTCACTGTAGCAACACGAAAGAACTTCGTGGACCAAAAATCAACTCGAGATGAGAGGTTAGTCCCTGGCTTCGACTCCAGAGGAATACCACCTTACCACAAGCACCTCAAGAGGAGGCTTCTCTCAGCTTTAGGTATGTGAGAGGGACCCTGAGTTTGCGGCCTCAAGTGGAATGGACACCGCGATGCCCTGACTCGAAATAAGGCCGGATGTCCCTCCAGTGACATGAATGCAGGCTCGTCTTGCATCTCCCAAGACGAAAGGATGTCTGAATCCCCTGTGGATACCACAGAGAAAGACCTAGTTCCCCACCTCATCGCGACCGGAGGCCTCACATCCTTTGAAAACTCCAGAGGTACGCGGAGATCAGTGCCTCCAAAGCAGACGATGCCTGACTCCTCGTGAAACTTGATAGGAGTCCCAGGATTCCTGTGGCACGTGGAAAGGGACCCTTGGTGTACCGCCTCAGCTGGAGAGGCGTCCCAACTTCCCTGCCAAGCCTCGAGGAGAATCCCGAGTTGTCCCTCGCAACTAGGCAGGAGTCCTGACGTCGCTGAAGAAACACGTGTGTGGAAGGGCCATCCCCGTCGTAACTCGAGAATATACCCCAGGTTCCCGCCGCAACTCGAGAAAAACCATGAGACTTCCCCCTCGCCACGAGATGAGGCCCGATTCACCTGCACTGCGTGCAGAGCAATTCCGTGTTGCACATCACACATGAAAGGAGCCTTGATTTCCTTGATGGCACTCCAGAGAAACCCCAAGAACACTGTTTCAAGGCTAGAGGGATCCTGAGGTCACTCTAGCAACACGAAAGAGCTCCGTGGACCAAAAATCAACTCGAGATGAGAGGTTAGTCCCTGGCTTCGACTCCAGAGGAATACCACCTTACCACAAGCACCTCAAGAGGAGGCTTCTCGCAGCTCTAGGTATGTGAGAGGGACCCTGAGTTTGCGGCCTCAAGTGGAATGGACACCACAATGCCCTGACTCGAAATAAGGCCGGATATCCCTGCAGTGACTTGAATGCAGGCTCATCTTGCATCTCCCAAGACGAAAGGAGGTCTGAATCCCCTGTCGAGACCACAGAGAAAGACCTAGTTCCCCACCTCATCGCGACTGGAGGCCTCACATCCTTTGAAAACTCCAGAGGTACGCGGAGATCAGTGCCTCCAAAGGAGACGATGCCTGATTCCTCGTGAAACTTGATAGGAGTCCCAGGATCCCTGTGGCACGTGGAAAGGGATTCTTGGTCTCCCGCCTCAGCGGGAGAGTCGTCCCAATTGCCCTGCCAAGCCTCGAGGAGAATCCCGAGTTGTCCCTCGCAACTAGGCAGGAGTCCTGACGTCGCTGAACAAACACGTTGGTGGAAGGGCCATCCCCGACGTAACTCGAGAATATACCCCAGGTTCCCGCTGCAACTCGAGAAAAACCATGAGACTTCCCCCTCGCCGCGAGATGAGGCCCGATTCCCCTTCACTGCGTGCAGAGCAATTCCGTGTTGCACATCACACATGAAAGGAGCCTTGATTTCCTTGATGGCACTCCAGAGAAACCCCAAGAACACTGTTTCAAGGCTAGAGGGATCCTGAGGTCACTGTTGCAACACGAAAGAGCTCCGTGGACCAAAAATCAACTCGAGATGAAAGGTTAGTCCCTGGCTTCGACTCCAGAGGAATACCACCTTACCATAAGCACCTCAAGAGGAGGCTTCTCTCAGCTCTAGGTATGTGAGAGGAACCCTGATTTTGCGGCCTCAAGTGGAATGGACACTGCAATGCCCTGACGCAAAATAAGGCCGGATATCCCTGCAGTGACTTGAATGCAGGCTCGTCTTGCATCTGCGAAGATAAACGGATGTCTGAATCCCCTGTGGAGACCGCAGAGAAAGACCTAGTTCCCCACCTCATCGCGACCGGAGGCCTCACATCCTTTGAAAACTCCAGAGGTACGCGGAGATCAGTGCCTCCAAAGGAGACGATGCCTGACTCCTCGTGAAATTTGATAGGAGTCCCAGGATTCCAGTGGCACGTGGAAAGGGACCCTTGGTATCCCGCCTCAGCTGGAGAGGCTTCCCAATTGCCCTGCCAAGCCTCGAGGAGAATCCCGAGTTGTCCCTCGCAACTAGGCAGGCGTCTGACTTCGCTGATCAAACACGTGGGTGGAAGGGCCATCCCCGGCGTAACTCAAGAATATATCCCAGGTTCCAATCGCAACTCGAGAAAAACCATTAGACTTCCCCCTCGCCGCAAAATGAGGCCCGATACCCTGCACTGCGTGCAGAGCAATTCGGTGTTGCACATCAGACATGAAAGGAACCTTGATTTCCTTGATGGCACTCCAGAGAAACCCCAAGAACACTGTTTCAAGGCTAGAGGGATCCTGAGGTCACTCTAGCAACACGAAAGAGCTCCGTGGACCAAAAATCAACTCGAGATGAGAGGTTAGTCCCTGGCTTCGACTCCAGAGGAATACCACCTTACCACAAGCACCTCAAGAGGAGGCTTCTCTCAGCTCTAGGTATGTGAGAGGGACCCTGAGTTTGCGGCCTCAAGTGGAATGGACACCACAATGCCCTGACTCGAAATAAGGCCGGATATCCTTGCAGTGACTTGAATGCAGGCTCGTCTTGCATCTCCCAAGACGAAAGGATGTCTGAATCCCCTGTCGAGACCACAGAGAAAGACCTAGTTCCCCACCTCATCGCGACTGGAGGCCTCACATCCTTTGAAAACTCCAGAGGTACGCGGAGATCAGTGCCTCCAAAGGAGACGATGCCTGATTCCTCGTGAAACTTGATAGGAGTCCCAGGATCCCTGTGGCACGTGGAAAGGGATCCTTGGTCTCCCGCCTCAGCGGGAGAGTCGTCCCAATTGCCCTGCCAAGCCTCGAGGAGAATCCCGAGTTGTCCCTCGCAACTAGGCAGGAGTCCTGACGTTGCTGAACAAACACGTTGGTGGAAGGGCCATCCCCGACATAACTCGAGAATATACCCCAGGTTCCCGCCGCAACTCGAGAAAAACCATGAGACTTCCCCCTCGCCGCGAGATGAGGCCCGATTCCGCTGCACTGTGTGCAGAGCAATTCCGTGTAGCACATCACACATGAAAGGAGCCTTGATTTCCTTGATGGCACTCCAGAGAAACCCCAAGAACACTATTTCAAGGCTAGAGGGATCCTGAGGTCACTGTAGCAACACGAAAGAGCTCCGTGGACCAAAAATCAACTCGAGATGAGAGGTTAGTCCCTGGCTTCGACTCCAGAGGAATACCACCTTACCACAAGCACCTCAAGAGGAGGCTTCTCTCAGCTCTAGGTATGTGAGAGGGACCCTGAGTTTGCGGCCTCAAGTGGAATGGACACCGCGATGCCCTGACGCGAAATAAGGCCGGATATCCCTGCAGTGACTTGAATGCAGGCTCGTCTTGCATCTCCCAAGACGAAAGGATGTCTGAATCCCCAGTGGAGACCACAAAGAATGACCTAGTTCCCCACCTCATCGCGACCGGAGGCCTCACATCCTTTGAAAACTCCAGAGGTACGCGGAGATCAGTGCCTCCAAAGGAGACGATGCCTGACTCCTCGTGAAACTTGATAGGAGTCCCAGGATTCCTGTGGCACGTGGAAAGGGACCCTTGGTCTCCCGCCTCAGCTGGAGAGGCGTCCCAATTGCCCTGCCAAGCCTCGCGGAGAATCCCGAGTTGTCCCTCGCAACTAGGCAGGAGTCCTGACGTCCCTGAACAAACACGTGGGTGGAAGGGCCATCCCCGTAGTAACTCGAGAATACACCCCAGGTTCCCGCCGTAACTCGAGAAAAACCATGAGACTTCCCCCTCGCCGCGAGATGAGGCCCGATTCCCCTGCATTGCGTGCAGAGTAATTCCTTGTTGCACATCACACATGAAAGGAGCCTTGATTTCCTTGAAGGCACTCCAGAGAAACCCCAAGAACACTGTTCAAGGCTGGAGGGATCCTGAGGTCCCTGTAGCAGCACGAAAGAGCTCCGTGGACCATGAATCAACTCGAGATGAGAGGTTAGTCCCTGGCTTCGACTCCAGAGGAATACCACCTTACCACAAGCACCTCAAGAGGAGGCTTCTCTCAGCTCTAGGTATGTGAGAGGGACCCTGAGTTTGCGGCCTCAAGTGGAATGGACACCGCGATGCCCTGACGCGAATTAAGGCCGGATATCCCTGCAGTGACTTGAATGCAGGCTCGTCTTGCATCTCCCAAGACGAAAGGATGTCTGAATCCCCTGTGGAGACCACAGAGAAAGACCTAGTTCCCCACCTCATCGCGACCGGAGGCCTCACATCCTTTGAAAACTCCAGAGGTCCGCGGAGATCAGTGCCTCCAAAGGAGACGATGCCTGACTCCTCGTGAAACATGATAGGAGTCCCCGGATTCCTGTGGCACGTGGAAAGGGACACTTGGTCTCCCGCCTCAGCTGGAGAGGCGTCCCAATTGCCCTGCCAAGCCTCGAGGAGAATCCCGAGTTGTCCCTCGCAACTAGGCAGGAGTCTGACGTCGCTGAACAAACACGTGGGTGGAAGGGCCATCCCCGTCGTAACTCGAGAATATACCCCAGGTTACCATCGCAACTCGAGAAAAAACATTAGACTTCCCCCTGGCCGCAAAATGAGGTCCGATACCCTGCACTGCGTGCAGAGCAATTTCGTGTTGCACATCACACATGAAAGGAGCCTTGATTTCTTTGATGGCACACCAGAGAAACCCCAAGAACACTGTTTCAAGGCTAGAGGGACCCTGAGGTCACTGTAGCAACACGAAAGAACTTCGTGGACCAAAAATCAACTCGAGATGAGAGGTTAGTCCCTGGCTTCGACTCCAGAGGAATACCACCTTACCACAAGCACCTCAAGAGGAGGCTTCTCTCAGCTTTAGGTATGTGAGAGGGACCCTGAGTTTGCGGCCTCAAGTGGAATGGACACCGCGATGCCCTGAATCGAAATAAGGCCGGATGTCCCTGCAGTGACATGAATGCAGGCTCGTCTTGCATCTCCCAAGACGAAAGGATGTCTGAATCCCCTGTGGAGACCACAGAGAAAGACCTAGTTCCCCACCTCATCGCGACCGGAGGCCTCACATCCTTTGAAAACTCCAGAGGTACGCGGAGATCAGTGCCTCCAAAGCAGACGATGCCTGACTCCTCGTGAAACTTGATAGGAGTCCCAGGATTCCTGTGGCACGTGGAAAGGGACCCTTGGTGTACCGCCTCAGCTGGAGAGGCGTCCCAACTTCCCTGCCAAGCCTCGAGGAGAATCCCGAGTTGTCCCTCGCAACTAGGCAGGAGTCCTGACGTCGCTGAAGAAACACGTGTGTGGAAGGGCCATCCCAGTCGTAACTCGAGAATTTACCCCAGGTTCCCGCCGCAACTCGAGAAAAACCATGAGACTTCCCACTCGCCGCGAGATGAGGCCCGATTCACCTGCACTGCGTGCAGAGCAATTCCGTGTTGCACATCACACATGAAAGGAGCCTTGATTTCCTTGATGGCACTCCAGAGAAACCCCAAGAACACTGTTTCAAAGCTAGAGGGATCCTGAGGTCACTCTAGCAACACGAAAGAGCTCCGTGGACCAAAAATCAACTCGAGATGAGAGGTTAGTCCCTGGCTTCGACTCCAGAGGAATACCACCTTACCACAAGCACCTCAAGAGGAGGCTTCTCGCAGCTCTAGGTATGTGAGAGGGACCCTGAGTTTGCGGCCTCAAGTGGAATGGACACCACAATGCCCTGACTCGAAATAAGGCCGGATATCCCTGCAGTGACTTGAATGCAGGCTCGTCTTGCATCTCCCAAGACGAAAGGATGTCTGAATCCCATGTCGAGACCACAGAGAAAGACCTAGTTCCCCACCTCATCGCGACTGGAGGCCTCACATCCTTTGAAAACTCCAGAGGTACGCGGAGATCAGTGCCTCCAAAGTAGACGATGCCTGATTCCTCGTGAAACTTGATAGGAGTCCCAGGATCCCTGTGGCACGTGGAAAGGGATCCTTGGTCTCCCGCCTCAGCGGGAGAGTCGTCCCAATTGCCCTGCCAAGCCTCGAGGAGAATCCCGAGTTGTCCCTCGCAACTAGGCAGGAGTCCTGACGTCGCTGAACAAACACGTTGGTGGAAGGGCCATCCCCGACGTAACTCGAGAATATACCCCAGGTTCCCGCTGCAACTCGAGAAAAACCATGAGACTTCCCCCTCGCCGCGAGATGAGGCCCGATTCCCCTTCACTGCGTGCAGAGCAATTCCGTGTTGCACATCACACATGAAAGGAGCCTTGATTTCCTTGATGGCACTCCAGAGAAACCCCAAGAACACTGTTTCAAGGCTAGAGGGATCCTGAAGTCACTGTTGCAACACGAAAGAGCTCCGTGGACCAAAAATCAACTCGAGATGAAAGGTTAGTCCCTGGCTTCGACTCCAGAGGAATACCACCTTACCACAAGCACCTCAAGAGGAGGCTTCTCTCAGCTCTAGGTATGTGAGAGGAACCCTGATTTTGCGGCCTCAAGTGGAATGGACACTGCAATGCCCTGACGCAAAATAAGGCCGGATATCCCTGCAGTGACTTGAATGCAGGCTCGTCTTGCATCTGCGAAGATAAACGGATGTCTGAATCCCCTTTGGAGACCGCAGAGAAAGACCTAGTTCCCCACCTCATCGCGACCGGAGGCCTCACATCCTTTGAAAACTCCAGAGGTACGCGGAGATCAGTGCCTCCAAAGGAGACGATGCCTGACTCCTCGTGAAACTTGATAGGAGTCCCAGGATTCCTGTGGCACGTGGAAAGGGACCCTTGGTATCCCGCCTCAGCTGAAGAGGCGTCCCAATTGCCCTGCCAAGCCTCGAGGAGAATCCCGAGTTGTCCCTCGCAACTAGGCAGGCGTCTGACTTCGCTGAACAAACACGTGGGTGGAAGGGCCATCCCCGGCGTAACTCGAGAATATACCCCAGGTTCCAATCGCAACTCGAGAAAAACCATTAGACTTCCCCCTCGCCGCAAAATGAGGCCCGATACCCTGCACTGCGTGCAGAGCAATTCGGTGTTGCACATCAGACATGAAAGGAGCCTTGATTTCCTTGATGGCACTCCAGAGAAACCCCAAGAACACTGTTTCAAGGCTAGAGGGATCCTGAGGTCACTCTAGCAACACGAAAGAGCTCCGTGGACCAAAAATCAACTCGAGATGAGAGGTTAGTCCCTGGCTTCGACTCCAGAGGAATACCACCTTACCACAAGCACCTCAAGAGGAGGCTTCTCTCAGCTCTAGGTATGTGAGAGGGACCCTGAGTTTGCGGCCTCAAGTGGAATGGACACCGCGATGCCCTGACGCGAAATAAGGCCGGATATCCCTGCAGTGACTTGAATGCAGGCTCGTCTTGCATCTCCCAAGACGAAAGGATGTCTGAATCCCCAGTGGAGACCACAGAGAATGACCTAGTTCCCCACCTCATCGCGACCGGAGGCCTCACATCCTTTGAAAACTCCAGAGGTACGCGGAGATCAGTGCCTCCAAAGGAGACGATGCCTGACTCCTCGTGAAACTTGATAGGAGTCCCAGGATTCCTGTGGCACGTGGAAAGGGACACTTGGTCTCCCGCCTCAGTTGGAGAGGCGTCCCAATTGCCCTGCCAAGCCTCGAGGAGAATCCCGAGTTGTCCCTCGCAACTAGGCAGGAGTCCTGACGTCCCTGAACAAACACGTGGGTGGAAGGGCCATCCCCGTCGTAACTCGAGAATACACCCCAGGTTCCCGCCGTAACTCGAGAAAAACCATGAGACTTCCCCCTGGCCGCGAGATGAGGCCCGATTCCCCTGCATTGCATGCAGAGTAATTCCGTGTTGCACATCACACATGAAAGGAGCCTTGATTTCCTTGAAGGCACTCCAGAGAAACCCCAAGAACACTGTTTCAAGGCTAGAGGGATCCTGAGGTCCCTGTAGCAGCACGAAAGAGCTCCGTGGACCATGAATCAACTCGAGATGAGAGGTTAGTCCCTGGCTTCGACTCCAGAGGAATACCACCTTACCACAAGCACCTCAAGAGGAGGCTTCTCTCAGCTCTAGGTATGTGAGAGGGACCCTGAGTTTGCGGCCTCAAGTGGAATGGACACCGCGATGCCCTGACGCGAAATAAGGCCGGATATCCCTGCAGTGACTTGAATGCAGGCTCGTCTTGCATCTCCCAAGACGAAAGGATGTCTGAATCCGCTGTGGAGACCACAGAGAAAGACCTAGTTCCCCACCTCATGGCGACCGGAGGCCTCACATCCTTTGAAAACTCCAGAGGTCCGCGGAGATCAGTGCCTCCAAAGGAGACGATGCCTGACTCCTCGTGAAACATGATAGGAGTCCCCGGATTCCTGTGGCACGTGGAAAGGGACACTTGGTCTCCCGCCTCAGCTGGAGAGTCGTCCCAATTGCCCTGCCAAGCCTCGAGGAGAATCCCGAGTTGTCCCTCGCAACTAGGCAGGAGTCTGACGTCGCTGAACAAACACGTGGGTGGAAGGGCCATCCCCGTCGTAACTCGAGAATATACCCCAGGTTACCATCGCAACTCGAGAAAAACCATTAGACTTCCCCCTCGCCGCAAAATGAGGTCCGATACCCTGCACTGCGTGCAGAGCAATTCCGTGTTGCACATCACACATGAAAGGAGCCTTGATTTCTTTGATGGCACTCCAGAGAAACCCCAAGAACACTGTTTCAAGGCTAGAGGGACCCTGAGGTCACTGTAGCAACACGAAAGAACTTCGTGGACCAAAAATCAACTCGAGATGAGAGGTTTGTCCCTGGCTTCGACTCCAGAGGAATACCACCTTACCACAAGCACCTCAAGAGGAGGCTTCTCTCAGCTTTAGGTATGTGAGAAGGACCCTGAGTTTGCGGCCTCAAGTGGAATGGACACCGCGATGCCCTGACTCGAAATAAGGCCGGATATCCCGGCAGTGACTTGAATGCAGGCTCGTCTTGCATCTCCCAAGACGAAAGGATGTCTGAATCCCCTGTGGAGACCACAGAGAAAGACCTAGTTCCACACCTCATGGCGACCGGAGGCCTCACATCCTTTGAAAACTCCAGAGGTACGTGGAGATCAGTGCCTCCAAAGGAAACGATGCCTGACTCCTCGTGAAACTTGATAGGAGTCCCCGGGTTCCTATGGCACGTGGAAAGGGACCCTTGGTCTACCGCCTCAGGTGGAGAGGCGTCCCAATTGCCCTGCCAAGCCCCCAGGAGAATCCCGAGTTGTCCCTCGCAACTAGGCAGGAGTCCTGACGTCGCTGAACAAACACGTGTGTGGAAGGGCCATCCCCGTCGTAACTCGAGAATATACCCCAGGTTCCCGCCGCAACTCGAGAAAAACCATGAGACTTCCCCCTCGCCGCGAGATGAGGCCCGATTCCCCTGCACTGCGTGCAGAGCAATTCCGTGTTGCACATCACACATGAAAGGAGCCTTGATTTCCTTGATGGCACTCCAGAGAAACCCCAAGAACACTGTTTCAAGGCTAGAGGGATCCTGACGTCACTGTAGCAACAAGAAAGAGCTCCGTGGACCAAAAATCAACTCGAGATGAGAGGTTAGTCCCTGGCTTCGAATCCAGAGGAATACCACCTTACCACAAGCACCTCAAGAGGAGGCTTCTCTCAGCTCTAGATATGTGAGAGGAACCCTGAGTTTGCGGCCTCAATTGGAATGGACACCGTGATGCCCTGACTCAAAATAAGGCCGGATATCCCTGCAGTGACTTGAATGCAGGCTCGTCATGCATCTCCCAAGACGAAAGGATGTCTGAATCCCCTGTGGAGACAACAGAGAAAGACCTAGTTTCCCACCTCATCGCGACCGGAGGCCTCACATCCTTTGAAAACTCCAGAGGTCCGCGGAGATCAGTGCCTCCAAAGGAGACGATGCCTGACTCCTCGTGAAACTTGATAGGAGTCCCAGGATTCCTGTGGCACGTGGAAAGGGACCCTTGGTCTCCCGCCTCAGCTGGAGAGGCATCCCAATTGCCCTGCCAAGCCTCGAGGAGAATCCCGAGTTGTCCCTCGCAACTAGGCAGGAGTCCTGACGTCGCTGAACAAACACGTGGGTGGAAGGGCCATCCCCGTCGTAACTCGAGAATATACCCCAGGTTCCCGCCGCAACTCGAGAAAAACCATGAGACTTCCCCCTCGCCGCAAAATGAGGCCTGATACCCTGCACTGAGTGCAGAGCAATTCCCTGTTGCACATCACACATGAAAGGAGCCTTGATTTCCTTGATGGCACTCCAGAGAAACCCCAAGAACACTGTTTCAAGGCTAGAGGGATCCGGAGGTCACTGTAGCAACACGAAAGAGCTCCGTGGACCAAGAATCAACTCGAGATGAGAGGTTAGTCACTGGCTTCGACTCCAGAGGAATACCACCTTACCACAAGCACCTCAAGAGGAGGCTTCTCTCAGCTCTAGGTATGTGAGAGGGACCCTGAGTTTGCGTCCTCAAGTGGAATGGACACTGCGATGTCCTGACTCGATATAAGGCCGGATATCCCTGCAGTGACTTGAATGCAGGCTCGTCTTGCATCTCCCATGATGAAAGGATGTCTGAATCCCCTGTGAAGACCACAGACAAAGACCTAGTTCCCCACCTCATCGCGACCGGAGGCCTCACATCTTTTGAAAACTCCGGAGGTACACGGAGATCAGTGCCTCCAAAGGAGACGATGCCTGAATCCTCGTGAAACTTGATAGGAGTCCTAGGATTTCTGTGGCACGTGGAAAGGGACACTTGGTCTCCCGCCTCAGCTGGAGAGGCGACCCAATTGCCCTGCGAAGCCTCGAGGAGAATCCCGAGTTGTCCCTCGCAACTAGGCAGGAGTCCCGCCGTCGCTGAACAAACACGTGTGTGGAAGGGCCATCCCCGTCGTAACTCGAGAATATACCCCAGGTTCCCGCCGCAACTCGAGAAAAACCATGAGACTTCCCCCTCGCCGCGAGATGAGGCCCGATTCCCCTGCACTGCGTGCAGAGCAATTCCGTGTTGCACATCACACATGAAAGGAGCCTTGATTTCCTTGATGGCACTCCAGAGAAACCCCAAGAACACTGTTTCAAGGCTAGAGGGATCCTGAGGTCACTGTAGCAACACGAAAGAGCTCCGTGGACCAAAAATCAACTCGAGATGAGAGGTTAGTCCCTGGCTTCGACTCCAGAGGAATACCACCTTACCACAAGTACCTCAAGAGGAGGCTTCTCTCAGCTCTAGCTATGTGAGAGGGACCCTGAGTTTGCGGCCTCAAGTGGAATGGACACCGCGATGCCCTGACTCTAAATAAGGCCGGATATCCCTGCAGTGACTTGAATGCAGGCTCGTTTTGCATCTCCCAAGACGAAAGGATGTCTGAATCCCCTGTGGAGACCACAGAGAAAGACATAGTTTCCCACTTCATCGCGACTGGAGGGCTCACATCCTTTGAAAACTTCAGAGGTAGGCGGAGATCAGTGCCTCCAAAGGAGACGATGCCTGACTCCTCGTGAAACTTGATAGGAGTCCCAGGATTCCTGTGGCAAGTGTAAAGGGACACTTGGCCTACCGCCTCAGTTGCAGAGGCGTCCCAATTGGCCTGCCAAGCCCCCAGGAGAATCCCGAGTTGTCCCTCGCAACTAGGCAGGAGTCCTGACTTCGCTGAACAAACACGTGGATGGAAGGTCCATTCCCGGAGAAACTCGAGAATATACCCCAGGTTCCAATCGCAACTCGAGAAAAACCATTAGACTTCCCCCTCGCCGCAAAATGAGGCCCGATACCCTGCACTGCGTGCAGAGCAATTCGGTATTGCACATCACACATGAAAGGAGCCTTGATTTCCTTGATGGCACTCCAGAGAAACCCCAAGAACACTGTTTCAAGGCTAGAGGGATCCTGAGGTCACTGTAGCAACACGAAAGAGATCCGTGGACCAAAAATCAACTCGAGATGAGAGGTTAGTCCCTGGCTTCGACTCCAGAGGTATACCACCTTACCACAAGCACCTCAAGAGGAGGCTTCTCGCAGCTCTAAGTATGTGAGAGGGACCCTGAGTTTGCGGCCTCAAGTGGAATGGACACCGCAATGCCCTGACTCGAAACAAGGCCGGATATCCCTGCAGTGACTTGAATGCAGGCTCGTCTTGCATCTCCCAAGAAGAAAGGATGTCTGAATCCCCTGTGGAGACCACAGAGAAAGACCTAGTTCCCCACCTCATCGCGACTGGAGGCCTCACATCCTTTGAAAACTCCAGAGGTACGCGGAGATCAGTGCCTCCAAAGGAGACGATGCCTGACTCCTCGTGAAACTTGATAGGAGTCCCAGGATTCCTGTGGCACGTGGAAAGGGACCCTTGGTCTCCCGCCTCAGCTGGAGAGGCGTCCCAATTGCCCTGCCAAGCCTCGAGGAGAATCCCGAGTTGTCCCTCGCAACTAGGCAGGAGTCCTGCCGTCGCTGAACTAACACGTGTGTGGAAGGGCCATCCCCGTCGTAACTCGAGAATATACCGCAGGTTCCCGACGCAACTCGAGAAAAACCATGAGACTTCCCCCTCGCCGCGAGATGAGGCCCGATTCCCCTGCACTGCGTGCAGAGCAATTCTGTGTTGCACATCACAAATGAAAGGAGCCTTGATTTCCTTGATGGCACTCCAGAGAAACCCCAAGAACACTGTTTCAAGGCTAGAGGGATCCTGAGGTCACTGTAGCAACACGAAAGAGCTCCGTGGACCAAAAATCAATTCGAGATGAGAGGTTAGTCCCTGGCTTCGACTCCAGAGGAATACCACCTTACCACAAGCACCTCAAGAGGAGGCTTCTCTCAGCTCTAAGTATGTGAGAGGGACCCTGATTTTGCGGCCTCAAGTGGAATGGACACTGCAATGCCCTGACGCAAAATAAGGCCGGATATCCCTGCAGTGACTTGAATGCAGGCTCGTCTTGCATCTGCCAAGATAAACGGATGTCTGAATCCCCTGTGGAGACCGCAGAGAAAGACCTAGTTTCCCACCTCATCGCGACCGGAGGCCTCACATCCTTTGAAAACTCCAGAGGTACGCGGAGATCAGTGCCTCCAAAGGAGACGATGCCTGACTCCTCGTGAAACTTGATAGGAGTCCTAGGATTCCTGTGGCACGTGGAAAGGGACCCTTGGTATCCCGCCTCAGCTGGAGAGGCGTCCCAATTGCCCTGCCAAGCCTCGAGGAGAATCCCGAGTTGTCCCTCGCAACTAGGCAGGAGTCCTGACGTCCCTGAACAAACACGTGGGTGGAAGGGCCATCCCCGTAGTAACTCGAGAATACACCCCAGGTTCCCGCCGCAACTCGAGAAAAACCATGAGACTTCCCCCTCACCGCGAGATGAGGCCCGATTTCCCTGCACTGCGTGCAGAGCAATTCCGTGTTGCACATCACACATGAAAGGAGCCTTGATTTCCTTGAAGGCACTCCAGAGAAACCCCAAGAACACTGTTCAAGGCTGGAGGGATCCTGAGGTCCCTGTAGCAGCACGAAAGAGCTCCGTGGACCATGAATCAACTCGAGATGAGAGGTTAGTCCCTGGCTTCGACTCCAGAGGAATACCACCTTACCACAAGCACCTCAAGAGGAGGCTTCTCTCAGCTCTAGGTATGTGAGAGGGACCCTGAGTTTGCGGCCTCAAGTGGAATGGACACCGCGATGCCCTGACGCGAAATAAGGCCGGATATCCCTGCAGTGACTTGAATGCAGGCTCGTCTTGCATCTCCCAAGACGAAAGGATGTCTGAATACCCTGTGGAGACCACAGAAAAAGACCTAGTTCCCCACCTCTTCGCGACCGGAGGCCTCACATCCTTTGAAAACTCCAGAGGTACTCGGAGAACAGTGCCTCCAAAGGAGACGATGCCTGACTCCTCGTGAAACTTGATAGGAGTCCCAGGATTCCTGTGGCACGTGGAAAGGGACCCTTGGTCTCCCGCCTCAGCTGGAGAGGCGTCCCAATTGCCCTGGCAAGCCTCGAGGAGAATCCCGAGTTGTCCCTCGCAACTAGGCAGGAGTCCTGACGTCCCTGAACAAACACGTGGGTGGAAGGGCCATTCCCGTCGTAACTCGAGAATATACCCCAGGTTCCCGCCGCAACTCGAGAAAAACCATGAGACTTCCCCCTCGCCGCGAGATGAGGCCCGATTCCCCTGCACTGCGTGCAGAGCAATTCCGTGTTGCACATCACACATGAAAGGAGCCTTGATTTCCTTGATGGCAATCCAGAGAAACCCCAAGAACACTGTTTCAAGGTTGAGGGATCCTGAGGTCACTGTAGCAACACGAAAGAGCTCCGTGGACCAAAAGTCAACTCGAGATGAGAGGTTAGTCCCTGGCTTCGACTCCAGGGGAATACCACCTTACCACAAGCACTTCAAGAGGAGGCTTCTCTCAGCTCTAGGTATGTGAGAGGGACCCTGATTTTGTGGCCTCAAGTGGAATGGACACTGCGATGCCCTGACGCAAAATAAGGCCGGATATTCCTGCAGTGACTTGAATGCAGGTTTGTCTTGCATCTCCCAAGATGAAAGGATGTCTGAATCCCCTGTGGAGACCGCAGAGAAAGAACTAGTTCCCCACCTCATGCGACCGGAGGCCTCACATCCTTTGAAAACTCCTGAGGTACGCGGAGATCAGTGCCTCCAAAGGAGACGATGCCTGACAACTCGTGAAACATGATAGGAGTCCCCGGATTCCTGTGGCACGTGGAAAGGGACACTTGGTCTCCCGCCTCAGCTGGAGAGGCGTCCCAATTGCCCTGCCAAGCCTCGAGGAGAATCCCGAGTTGTCCCTCGCAACTAGGCAGGAGTCTGACGTCGCTGAACAAACACGTGGGTGGAAGGGATATCCCCGTCGTAACTCGAGAATATACCCCAGGTTACCATCGCAACTCGAGAAAAACCATTAGACTTCCCCCTCGCCGCAAAATGAGGTCCGATACCCTGCACTGCGTGCAGAGCATTCCGTTTTGCACATCACACATGAAAGGAGCCTTGATTTCCTTGATGGCACTCCAGAGAAACCCCAAGAACACTGTTTCAAGGTTGAGGGATCCTGAGGTCACTGTAGCAACACGAAAGAGCTCCGTGGACCAAAAATCAACTCGAGATGAGAGGTTAGTCCCTGGCTTCGACTCCAGAGGAATACCACCTTACCACAAGCACCTCAAGAGGAGGCTTCTCTCAGCTTTAGCTATGTGAGAGGGACCCTGAGTTTGCGGCCTCAAGTGGAATGGACACCGCGATGCCCTGACTCGAAATAAGGCCGGATATCCCGGCAGTGACTTGAATGCAGGCTCGTCTTGCATCTCCCAAGACGAAAGGATGTCTGAATCCCCTGTGGAGACCACAGAGAAAGACCTAGTTCCACACCTCATCGCGACCGGAGGCCTCACATCCTTTGAAAACTCCAGAGGTACGCGGAGATCAGCGCCTCCAAAGGAGACGATGCCTGACTCCTCCTGAAACTTGATAGGAGTCCCAGGGTTCCTATGGCACGTGGAAAGGGACCCTTGGTCTACCGCCTTAGGTGGAGAGGCGTCCCAATTGCCCTGCCAAGCCGCCAGGAGAATCCCGAGTTGTCCCTCGCAACTAGGCAGGAGTCCTGACGTCGCTGAAGAAACACGTGTGTGGAAGGGCCATCCCCGTCGTAACTCGAGAATGTACCCCAGGTTCCCGCCGCAACTCGAGAAAAACCATGAGACTTCCCCCTCGCCGCGAGATGAGGCCCGATTCCCCTGCACTGCGTGCAGAGAAATTCCGTGTTGCACATCACACATGAAAGGAGCCTTAATTTCCTTGATGGCACTCCAGAGAAACCCCAAGAACACAGTTTCAAGGCTAGAGGGATCCTGACGTCACTGTAGCAACAAGAAAGAGCTCCGTGGACCAAAAATCAACTCGAGATGAGAGGTTAGTCCCTGGCTTCGAATCCAGAGGAATACCACCTTACCACAAGCACCTCAAGAGGAGGCTTCTCTCAGCTCTAGATATGTGAGAGGGACCCTGAGTTTGCGGCCTCAATTGGAATGGACACCGTGATGCCCTGACTCAAAATAAGGCCGGATATCCCTGCAGTGACTTGAATGCAGGCTCGTCTTGCATCTCCCAAGACGAAAGGATGTCTGAATCCCCTGTGGAGACCACAGAGAAAGACCTAGTTCCCCACCTCATCGCGACCGGAGGCCTCACATCCTGTGAAAACTCCAGAGGTACGCGGAGATCAGTGCCTCCAAAGGAGACGATGCCTGACTCCTCGTGAAACTTGATAGGAGTCCCAGGATTCCTGTGGCACGTGGAAAGGGACCCTTGGTCTCCCGCCTCAGCTGGAGAGGCATCCCAATTGCCCTGCCAAGCCTCGAGGAGAATCCCGAGTTGTCCCTCGCAACTAGGCAGGAGTCCTGACGTCGCTGAACAAACACGTGGGTGGAAGGGCCATCCCCGTCGTAACTCGAGAATATACACCAGGTTCCCGACGCAACTCGAGAAAAACCATGAGACTTCCCCCTCGCCGCAAAATGAGGCCTGATACCCTGCACTGAGTGCAGAGCAATTCCCTGTTGCACATCACACATGAAAGGAGCCTTGATTTCCTTGATGGCACTCCAGAGAAACCCCAAGAACACTGTTTCAAGGCTAGAGGGATCCGGAGGTCACTGTAGCAACACGAAAGAGCTCCGTGGACCAAGAATCAACTCGAGATGAGAGGTTAGTCACTGGCTTCGACTCCAGTGGAATACCACCTTACCACAAGCACCTCAAGAGGAGGCTTCTCTCAGCTCTAGGTATGTGAGAGGGACCCTGAGTTTGCGTCCTCAAGTGGAATGGACACTGCGATGCCCTGACTCGATATAAGGCCGGATATCCCTGCAGTGACTTGAATGCAGGCTCGTCTTGCATCTCCCATGATGAAAGGATGTCTGAATCCCCTGTGAAGACCACAGACAAAGACCTAGTTCCCCACCTCATCGCGACCGGAGGCCTCACATCTTTTGAAAACTCCAGAGGTACACGGAGATCAGTGCCTCCAAAGGAGACGATGCCTGAATCCTCGTGAAACTTGATAGGAGTCCTAGGATTCCTGTGGCACGTGGAAAGGGACACTTGGTCTCCCGCCTCAGCTGGAGAGGCGACCCAATTGCCCTGCGAAGCCTCGAGGAGAATCCCGAGTTGTCCCTCGCAACTAGGCAGGAGTCCCGCCGTCGCTGAACAAACACGTGTGTGGAAGGGCCATCCCAGTCGTAACTCGAGAATATACCCCAGGTTCCCGCCGCAACAGGAGAAAAACCATGAGACTTCCCCCTCGCCGCGAGATGAGGCCCGATTCCCCTGCACTGCGTGCAGAGCAATTCCGTGTTGCACATCACACATGAAAGGAGCCTTGATTTCCTTGATGGCACTCCAGAGAAACCCCAAGAACACTGTTTCAAGGCTAGAGGGATCCTGAGGTCACTGTAGCAACACGAAAGAGCTCCGTGGACCAAAAATCAACTCGAGATGAGAGGTTAGTCCCTGGCTTCGACTCCAGAGGAATACCACCTTACCACAAGTACCTCAAGAGGAGGCTTCTCTCAGCTCTAGCTATGTGAGAGGGACCCTGAGTTTGCGGCCTCAAGTGGAATGGACACCGCGATGCCCTGACTCGAAATAAGGCCGGATATCCCTGCAGTGAACTTGAATGCAGGCTGGTCTTGCATCTCCCAAGACGAAAGGATGTCTGAATCTCCTGTGGAGACCACAGAGAAAGACCTAGTTCCCCACCTCATGGCGACCGGAGGCCTCACATCCTTTGAAAACTCCAGAGGTATACGGAGATCAGTGCCTCCAAAGGAGACAATGCCTGACTCATCGTGAAACTTGATAGGAGTCCCAGGATTCCTGTGGCACGTGGAAAGGGACAATTGGTCTCCCGCCTCAGCTGGAGAGGCGTCCCAATTGCTCTGCCAAGCCTCGAGGAGAATCCCGAGCTGTCCCTCGCAAGTAGGCAGGAGTCCTGACGTCGCTGAACAAACACGTGGGTGGAAGGGCCATCCCCGTCGTAATTCGAGAATATACCCCAGGTTCCCGCCGCAACTCGAGAAAAACCATGAGACTTCCCCCTCGCCGCGAGATGAGGCCCGATTCCCCTGCACTGCCTGCAGAGCAATTCCGTGTTGCACATCACACATGAAAGGAGCCTTGATTTCCTTGATGGTACTCCAGAGAAACCCCAAGAACACTGTTTCAAGGCTAGAGGGATCCTGAGGTCACTGTAGCAACACGAAAGAGCTCCGTGGCCCAAAAATCAACTCGAGATGAGAGGTTAGTCCCTGGCTTCGACTCCAGAGGAATACCACCTTACCACAAGCACCTCAAGAGGAGGCTTCTCTCAGCTCTAGGTATGTGAGAGGGACCCTGAGTTTGCGGCCTCAAGTGGAATGGACACCGCGATGCCCTGACTCGAAATAAGGCCGGATATCCCTGCAGTGACTTGAATGCAGGCTCGTCTTTCATCTCCCAAGACGAAAGGATGTCTGAATCCCCTGTGGAGACCACAGAGAAAGACCTAGTTCCCCACCTCATCGCGACCGGAGGCCGCACATCCTACGAAAACTCGAGAGGTACGCGGAGATCAGTGCCTCCAAAGGAGACGATGCCTGACTCCTCGTGAAACTTGATAGGAGTCCCAGGATTCCTGTGGCACGTAGAAAGGGACCCTTGGTCTCCCAGCTCAGCTGGAGAGGCGTCCCAATTGCCCTGCCAAGCCTCGAGGAGAATCCCGAGTTGTCCCTCGCAACTAGGCAGGAGTCCTGACGTCGCTGAACAAACACGTGTGTGTAAGGGCCATCCCCGTCGTAACTCGAGAGTATACCCCAGGTTCCCGCCGCATCCCGAGAAAAACCATGAGACTTCCCCCTCGCCGTGAGATGAGGCCCCATGCCCCTGCACTGCGTGCAGAGCAATTCCGTGTTGCACATCAAACATGAAAGGAGCCTTGATTTCCTTGATGGCACTCCAGAGAAACCCCGAGAACACTGTTTCAAGGCTAGAGCGATCCTGAGGTCACTGTAGCAACACGAAAGAGCTCCGTGGACCAAAAATCAACTCGAGATGAGAGGTTATTCCCTGGCTTCGACTCCAGAGGAATACCACCTTACCACAAGCACCTCAAGAGGAGGCTTCTCTCAGCTCTAAGTATGTGAGAGGGACCCTGATTTTGCGGCCTAAAGTGGAATGGACACTGCAATGCCCTGACGCGAAATAAGGCCAGATATCGCTGCAGTGACTTGAATGCAGCCTCGTCTTGCATCTCCCAAGATGAAAGGATGTCTGAATCCCCTGTGGAGACCACAGAGAAAGACCTAGTTCCCCACCTCATCGCGACCGGAGGCCTCACATCCTTTGAAAACTCCTGAGGTACGCGGAGATCAGTGCCTCCAAAGGAGACGATGCCTGACTCCTCGTGAAACTTGATAGGAGTAACAGGATTTCCGTGGCACGTGGAAAGGGACACTTGGTCTCCCGCCTCAGCTGGAGAGGCGTCCCAATTGCCCTGCCAAGCTTCGAGGAGAATCCCGAGTAGTCCCTCGCAACTAGGCAGGAGTCCTGACATCGCTGAACAAATACGTGGGTGGAAGGGCCATCCCCGTCGTAACTCGAGAATATACCCCAGGTTCCCGCCGCAACTCGAGAAAAACCATGAGACTTCCCCCTCGCCGCGAGATGAGGCCCGATTCCCCTGCACTGTATGCAGAACAATTCCGTGTTTCACATCAAACATGGAAGTAGCCTTGATTTCCTTGATGGTACTCCAGAGAAACCCCAAGAATACTGTTTCAAGGCTAGAGGGATCCTGAGGTCACTGTAGCAACACGAAAGAGCTCCGTGGCCCAAAAATCAACCCGAGATGAGAGGTTAGTCCCTGGCTTCGACTCCAGAGGAATACCACCTTACCACAAGCACCTCAAGAGGAGGCTTCTCTCAGCTCTAGCTATGTGAGAGGGACCCTGAGTTTGCGGCTTCAAGTGGAATGGACACTGCGATGCCCTGATGCGAAATAAGGCCGGATATCCCTGCAGTGAACTTGAATGCAGGCTCGTCTTGCATCTCCCAAGACGAAAGGATGTCTGAATCTCCTGTGGAGACCACAGAGAAAGACCTAGTTCCCCACCTCATTGCGACCGGAGGCCTCACATCCTTTGAAAACTCCAGAGGTATACGGAGATCAGTGCCTCCAAAGGAGACGATGCCTGACTCCTCGTGAATCTTGATAGGAGTCCCAGTATTCCTGTGGCACGTGGAAAGGGACACTTGGTCTCCCGCCTCAGCTGGAGAGGCGTCCCAATTGCCCGGCCAAGCCTCGAGGAGAATCCCGAGTTGTCCCTCGCAACTAGGCAGGAGTCCTGACGTCGCTGAACAAACACGTGGGTGGAAGAGCCATCCTCGTCGTAACTCGAGAATATACCACAGGTTCCCTCCGCGACTCGAGAAAAACCATGAGACTTCCCCCTCGCCGCGAGATGAGGCCCGATTCCCCTGCACTGCGTGCAGAGCAATTCCGTGTTGCACATCACATATGAAAGTAGCCTTGATTTCCTTGATGGCACTCCAGAGAAACCCCAAGAACACTGTTTCAAGGCTAGAGGGATCCTGAGGTCACTGTAGCAACACGAAAGAGCTCCGTGGACCAAAAATCAACTCAAGATGAGAGGTTAGTCCCTGGCTTCGACTCCAGAGGAATACCACCTTACCACAAGCACCTCAAGAGGAGGCTTCTCTCAGATCTAGCTATGTGAGAGGGACCCTGAGTTTGCGGCCTCAAGTGGAATGGACACCGCGATGCCCTGACTCGAAATAAGGCCGGATATCCCTGCAGTGACTTGAATGCAGGCTCGTCTTGCATCTCCCAAGACGAAAGGATGTCTGAATCCCCTGTGGAGACCACAGAGAAAGACCTAGTTCCCCACCTCATCGCGACCGGAGGCCTCACATCCTTTGAAAACTCCAGAGATACGCGGAGATCAGTGCCTCCAAAGGAGACGATGCCTGACTCCTCATGAAACTTGATAGGAGTCCCAGGATTCCTGTGGCACGAAGAAGGGACCCTTGGTCTCCCGCCTCAGCTGAGAGGCGTCCCAATTGCCCTGCCAAGCCTCGAGGAGAATCCCGAATTGTCCCTCACAACTAGGCAGGAGTCCTGACGTTGCCGAACAAACACGTGGGTGGAAGGGCCATCCCAGTCTTAACTCGAGAATATACCCCAGGTTCCCGCCGCAACTCGAGAAAAACCATGAGACTTCCCCCTCGCCGCGAGATGAGGCTCGATTCTCCTGCACTGCATGCAGAGCAATTCCGTGTTGTACATCAAACATGAAAGGAGCCTTGATTTCCTTGATGGCAATCCAGAGAAACCCCAACAACACTGTTTCAAGGCTAGAGGGATCCTGAGGTCACTGTAGCAACACGAAAGAGCTCCGTGGACCAGAAAACAACTCGAGATGAGAGGTTAGTCCCTGGCTTCGACTCCAGAGGAATACCACCTTACCACAAGCACCTCAAGAGGAGGCTTCTCTCAGCTCTAGGTATGTGAGAGGGACCCTGAGTTTGCTGCCTCAAGTGGAATGGACACCGCGATGCCCTGACTCGAAATAAGGCCGGATATCCCTGCAGTGACTTGAATGCAGGCTCGTCTTGCATCTCCCAAGACGAAAGGATGTCTGAATCCCCTGTGGAGACGACAGAGAAAGACCTAGTTCCCCACCTCATCGCGACCGGAGGCCTCACATCCTACGAAAACTCCAGAGGTACGCGGAGATCAGTGCCTCCAAAGGAGACGATGCCTGACTCCTCGTGAAACTTGATAGGAGTCCCAGGATTCCTGTGGCACGTGGAAAGAGACCCTTCGTCTCCCGCCTCAGCTGGAGAGGCGTCCCAATTGCCCTGCCAAGCCTCGAGGAGAATCCCGAGTTGTCCCTCGCAAGTAGGCAGGAGTCCTGAGGTCGCTGAACAAACACATGTGTGGCAGGGCCATCCCCGTCGTAACTCGAGAATATACCCCAGGTTCCCGCCGCAACTCGAGAAAAACCATGAGACTTCCCCCTCGCCGCGTGATGAGGCCCGTTTCCCCTGCACTGCGTGCAGAGCAATTCCGTGTTGCACATCACACATGAAAGGAGCCTTGATTTCCTTGATGGCACTCCAGCGAAAGCCCAAGAACACTGTTTCAAGACTAGAGGGATCCTGAGGTCACTGTAGCAACACGAAAGAGCTCCATGGACCAAAAATCAACACGAGATGAGAGGTTAGTCCCTGGCTTCGACTCCAGAGGAATACCACCTTACCACAAGCACCTCAAGAGGAGGCTTCTCTCAGCTCTAGGTATGTGAGAGGGACCCTGAGTTTGCGGCCTCAAGTGGAATGGACACCGCGATGTCCTGACTCGAAATAAGGCCGGATATCCCTGCAGTGACTTGAATGCAGGCTCGTCTTGCATCTCCCAAGACGAAAGGCTGTCTGAATCCCCTGTGGAGACCACAGAGAAAGACCTAGTTCCCCACCTCATCGCGACCGGAGGCCTCACATCCTTTGAAAACTCCAGAGGTACGCGGAGATCAGTTCCTCCAAAGGAGACGATGCCTGACTCCTCGTGAAACTTGATAGGAGTCCCAGGATTCCTGTGGCACGTGGAAACGGACCCTTGGTCTCCCGCCTGAGCTGGAGAGGCGTCCCAATTGCCCTGCCAAGCCTCGAGGAGAATCCCGAGTTGTCCCTTGCAAGTAGGCAGGAGTCCTAACGTCGCTGAACAAACACGTGGGTGTAAGGGCCATCCCCGTCGTAACTTGAGAATATACCCCAGGTTCCAGCCGCAACTCGAGAAAAACCATGAGACTTCGCCTTCGCCGCGAGATGAGGCCCGATTCCCTGCACTGCGTGCAGAGCAATTGTGTGTTGCACATCACACATGAAAGGAGCCTTGATTTCCTTGATGGCACTACAGAGAAACCCCAAGAACTCTGTTTCAAGGCTAGAGGGATCCTGAGGTCAATGTAGCAACACGAAAGAGCTCCGTGGACCAAAAATCAACTCGAGAAGAGAGGTTAGTCCCTGGCTTCGACTCCAGAGGAATACCACCTTACCACAAGCACCTCAAGAAGAGGCTTCTCTCAGCTCTAGGTATGTGAGAGGGACCCTGAGTTTGCGGCCTCAAGTGGAATTTACACCGCGATGCCCTGACTCGAAATAAGGCCGGATATCCCTGCAGTGACTTGAATGCATGCTCCTCTTGCATCTCCCAAGAAGAAAGGCTGTCTGAATCCCCTGTGGAGACCACAGAGAAAAACCTAGTTCCCCACTTCATCGCGACCGGAGGCCTCACATCCTTTGAAAACTCCAGAGGTACGCGGAGATCAGTGCCTCCAAAGGAGATGATGCCTGACTCCTCGTGAAACTTGATAGGAGTCCCAGGATTCCTGTGGCACGTGGAAAGGGACCCTTGGTCTCCTGCCTCAGCTGGAGAGGCGTCCCAATTGCCCTGCCAAGCCTCGAGGAGAATCCCGAGTTGTCCCTTGCAACTAGCCAGGAGTCCTGACGTCGCTGAACAAACACGTGGGTGGAAGGGCCATCCCCGTCGTAACTCGAGAATATACCCCAGGTTCCCGCCGCAACTCGAGAAAAACCATGAGACTTCCCCCTCGCCGCGAGATGCGGCCCGATTCCCCTGCACTGTGTGCAGAATAATTCCGTGTTGCACATCACACATGAAAGGAGCCTTGATTTCCTTGATGGCACTCCAGGGAAACCCCAAGAACACTGTTTCAAGGCTAGAGGGATCCTGAGGTCACTGTAGCAACACGAAAGAGCTCCGTGGACCAAAAATCAACTCGACATGAGAGGTTAGTCCCTGGCTTCGACTCCAGAGGAATACCACCTTACCACAAGCACCTCAAGAGGAGGCTTCTCTCAGCTCTAGGTATGTGAGAGGGACCCTGGGTTTGCGGCCTCAATTGGAATGGACACCGCGAAAACCCTGACTCGAAATAAGGCCGGATATCCCTGCAGTGACTTGAATGCAGGCTCGTCTTGCATCTCCCAAGACGAAAGGATGTCTGAATCCCCTGTGGAGACCACAGAGAAAGACCTAGTTCCCCACCTCATCGCGACCGGAGGCCTCCCATCCTATGAAAACTCCAGAGGTACGCGGAGATCAGTGCCTCCAAAGGAGACGATGCCTGACTCCTCGTGAAACTTCATAGGAGTCCCAGGATTCCTGTGGCACGTCGAAAGGGACCCTTGGTCTCCCACCTCAGCTGGAGAGGCGTCCCAATTGCCCTGCCAAGCCTCGAGGAGAATCCCGAGTTGTCCCTCGCAACTAGGCAGGAGTCCTGACGTCGCTGAACAAACACGTGGGTGGAAGGGCCATCCCCGTCGTAACTCGAGAATATACCCCAGGTTCCCGCCGCAACTCGAGAAAAACCATGAGACTTCCCCCTCGCCGCGAGATGAGGCCCGATTCCCCTGCACTGCATGCAGAGCAATTCCGTGTTGCACATCACACATGAAAGGAGCCTTGATTTCCTTGATGGCACTGCAGAGAAACCCCAAGAACACTGTTTCAAGGCTAGAGCGATCCTGAGGTCACTGTAGCAACACGAAAGAGCTCCGTGGACCAAAAATCAACTCGAGATGAGAGGCTAGTCCCTGGCTTCGACTCCAGAGGAATACCACCTTACCCCAAGCACCTCAAGAGGAGGCTTCTCTCAGCTCTAGGTATGTGAGAGGGACCCTGAGTTTGCGGCCTCAAGTGGAATGGACACCGCGATGCCCTGACTCGAAATAAGGCCGGATATCCCTGCAGTGACTTGAATGCAGGCTCGTCTTGCATCTCCCAAGACGAAAGGATGTCTGAATCCCCTGTGGAGACCACAGAGAAAGACCTAGTTCCCCACCTCATCGCGACCGGAGGCCTCACATCCTTTGAAAACTCCAGAGGTACGCGGAGATCAGTGCCTCCAAAGGAGACGATGCCTGACTCCTCGTGAAACTTGATAGGAGTCCCAATATTCCTGTGGCACGTGGAAAGGGACCCTTGGTCTCCCGACTCAGCTGGAGAGGCGTCCCAATTGCCCTGCCAAGCCTCGAGGAGAATCCCGAGTTGTCCCTCGCAACTAGGCAGGAGTCCTGACGTCGCTGAAGAAACACGTGGGTGGAAGGGCCATCCCCGTCGTAACTCGAGAATATACCCCAGGTTCCCGCCGCAACTCGAGAAAAACCATGAGACTTCCCCCTCGCCGCGAGATGAGGCCCGATTCCCCTGCACTGCGTGCAGAGCAATTCCGTGTTGCACATCACACATGAAAGGAGCCTTGATTTCCTTCATGGCACTCCAGAGAAACCCCAAGAACACTGTTTCAAGGCTAGAGGGATCCTGAGGTCACTGTAGCAACACGAAAGAGCTCCGTGGACCAAAAGTCAACTCGAGATGAGAGGTTAGTCCCTGGCTTCGACTCCAGAGGAATACCACCTTACCACAAGCACTTCAAGAGGAGGCTTCTCTCAGGTCTACGTATGTGAGAGGGACCCTGAGTTTGCGGCCTCAAGTGGAATGGAGACCGCGATGCCCTGACTCGAAATAAGGCCGGATATCCCTGCAGTGACTTGAATGCAGGCTCGTCTTGCATCTCCCAGGACGAAAGGATGTCTGAATCCCCTGTGGAGACCACAGAGAAAGACCTAGTTCCCCACCTCATCGCGACCGGAGGCCTCACATCCTTTGAAAACTCCAGAGGTAAGCGGAGATCAGTGCCTCCAAAGGAGACGATGCCTGACTCCTCGTGAAACTTGATAGGAGTCCCAGGATTCCTGTGGCACGTGGAAAGGGACACATGGTCTCCCGCCTCAGCTGGAGAGGCGTCCCAATTGCCCTGCCAAGCCTCGAGGAGAATCCCGAGTTTTCCCTCGCAACTAGGCAGGAGTCCTGACGTCGCTGAAGAAACACGTGGGTGGAAGGGCCATCCCCGTCGTAACTCGAGAATATACCCCAGGTTCCCGCCGCAACTCGAGAAAAACCATGAGACTTCCCCCTCGCCGCGAGATGAGGCGCGATTCCCCTGCACTGCGTGCAGAGCAATTCCGTGTTGCACATCACACATGAAAGGAGCCTTGATTTACTTGATGGCACTCCAGAGAAACCCCAAGAACACTGTTTCAAGGTTGAGGGACCTTAGGTCACTGTAGCAACACGAAAGAGTTCCGTGGACCAAAAATCAACTCGAGATGAGAGGTTAGTCACTGGCTTCGACTCCAGAGGAATACCACCTTACCACAAGCACCTCAAGAGGAGGCTTCTCTCAGCTCTATGTATGTGAGAGGGACCCTGAGTTTGCGGCCTCAAGTGGAATGGACACTGCGATGCCCTGACGCGAAATAAGGCCGGATATCCCTGCAGTGATTTGAATGCAGGCTCGTCTTGCATCTTCCAAGACGAAAGGATGTCTGAATCCCCTGTGGAGACCACAGAGAATGACCTAGTTCCCCACCTCATCGCGACCGGAGGCCTCACATCCCTTGAAAACTCCAGAGGTACGCAGAGATCAGTGCCTCCAAAGGAGACGATTCCTGACTTCTCGTGAAACTTGATAGGAGTCCCAGGATTCCTGTGGCACGTGGAAAGGGACCCTTGGTCTCCCGCCTCAGCTGGAGAGGCGTCCCAATTGCCCTGCCAAGCCTCGAGGAGAATCCCGAGTTGTCCCACGCAACTAGGCAGGAGTCCTGACGTCGCTGAACAAACACGTGGGTGGAAGGGCCATCCCCGTCGTAACTCGAGAATATACCCCAGGTTCCCGCCGCAACTAGAGAAAAACCATGAGACTTCCCCCTCGCCGCGAGATGAGGGCCGATTCCCCTGCACTGCGTGCAGAGCAATTCCGTGTTGCACATCACACATGAAAGGAGCCTTGATTTCCTTGATGGCACTCCAGAGAAACCCCAACAACACTGTTTCAAGGCTAGAGGGATCCTGAGGTCACTGTAGCAACACGAAAGAGCTCCGTGGACCAAAAATCAACTCGGGATGAGAGGTTAGTCCCTGGCTTCGACTCCAGAGGAATACCACCTTACCACAAGCACCTCAAGAGGAGGCTTCTCTCAGCTCTAGCTATGTGAGAGGGACCCTGAGTTTGCGGCCTCAAGTGGAATGGACACCGCGATGCCCTGACTCGAAATAAGGCCGGATTTCCCTGCAGTGACTTGAGTGCAGGCTCGTCGTGCATCTCCCAAGATGAAAGGATGTCCGAATCCCCTGTGGAGACCACAGAGAAAGACCTATTTGCCCACCTCGTGGCGACCGGAGTCCTCACATCCTTTGAAAACTCCAGAGGTACGCGGAGATCAGTGCTTCCAAAGGAGACGATGCCTGACTCCTCGTGAAACTTTATAGGAGTCCCAGGATTCCTGTGGCACATGGAAAGGGACCCTTGGTCTCCCGCCTCAGCTGGAGAGGCGTCCCAATTGCCCTGCTAAGCCTCGAGGAGAATCCCGAGTTGTCCCTCGCAACTAGGCAGGAGTCCTGACGTCGCTGAAGAAACACTTCTGTGGAAGGGCCATCCCAGTCGTAACTCGAGAATATACCCCAAGTTCAGACCGCACCTCGAGAAAAACCATGAGACTTCCCCCTCGCCGCGAAATGAGGCCCGAGTCTTCTGCACTGCGTGAAGAGCAATTCCGTGTTGCACATCACACATGAAAGGAGCCTTGATTTCCTTGGTGGCACTCCAGGGAAACCCCAACAACACTGTTTCAAGGCTAGAGGGATCCTGACGTCACAGGAGCAACACGAAAGAGCTCCGTGGATCACAAATCAACTCGAGATGAGAGGTTAGTCCCTGGCTTCGACTCCAGAGGAATACCACCTTACCACAAGCACCTCCAGAGGAGGCTTCTCTCAGCTCTAGCTATGTGAGAGGGACCCTGAGTTTGCGGCCTCAAGTGGAATGGACACCGCGATGCCCTGACTCGAAATAAGGCCGGATATCCCTGCAGTGACTTGAATGCAGGCTCGTCTTGCATCTCCCAGGACGAAAGGATGTCTGAATCCCCTGTGGAGACCACAGAGAAAGACCTAGTTCCCCACCTCATCGCGACCGGAGGCCTAACATCCTTTGAAAACTCCAGAGGTACGCGGAGATCAGTGCCGCCAAAGGAGACGATGCCTGACTCCTCGTGAAACTTGATAGGAGTCCCAGGATTGCCGTGGCACGTGGAAAGGGACCCTTGGTCTCACGCCTCAGCTGAAGAGGCGTCCCAATTGCCCTGCCAAGCCTCGAGGAGAATCCCGAGTTGTCCCTCGCAACTAGGCAGGAGTCCTGACGTCGCAGAACAAACACGTGGGTGGAAGGGCCATCCCCGTCGTAACTCGAGAATATAACCCAGGTTCCCGCCGCAACTCGAGAAAAACCATGAGACTTCCCACTCGCCGCGAGATGAGGCCCGATCCCCTACACTGCGTGCAGAGCAATTTCGTGTGGCACATCACACATGAAAGGAGCCTTGATTTCCTTGATGGCACTCCAGAGAAACCCCAAGAACACTGCTTCAAGGCTAGAGGGACCCTGAGGTCACTGTAGCAACACGAAAGAGCTCCGTGGACCAAAAATCAACTCGAGATGAGGGGTTAGTCCCTGGTTTCGACTCCGGAGGAATACCACCTTACCACAAGCACCTCAAGAGGAGGCTTCTCTCAGCTCTAGGTTTGTGAGAGGGACCCTGAGTTTGCGGCCTCAAGTGGAATGGACACCGCGATGCCCTGACTCGAAATAAGGCCAGATATCCCTGCAGTGACTAGAATGCAGGCTCGTCTTGCATCTCCCAAGACGAAAGGATGTCTGAATCCCCTCTGGAGACCACAGAGAATGACCTACTTCCCCACCTCATCGCGACCGGAGGCCTCACATCCTTTGAAAACTTCAGAGGTACGCGGAGATCAGTGCCTCCAAAGGAGACGATGCCTGACTTCTCGTGAAACTTGATAGGAGTCCCAGAATACCTGTGCACGTGGAATGGGACCCATGGTCTCCCGCCTCAGCTGGAGAGGCGTCCCAATTGCCCTGCCAAGCCTCGAGGAGAATCCCGAGTTGCCCTCGCAACTAGGCAGGAATCCTGACGTCGCTGAACAAACACGTGGGTGGAAGGGCCATCCCCGTCGTAACTCGAGAATATACCCCAGGTTCCCGCCGCAACTCGAGAAAAACCATGAGACTTCCCCCTCCCCGCGAGATGAGGCGCGATTCCCCTGCACTGCGTGCAGAGCAATTCCGTGTTGCACATCACACATGAAAGGAGCCTTGATTTCCTTGGTGGCACTCCAGAGAAACCCCAACAACACTGTTTCAAGGTTAGAGGGATCCTGAGGTCACTGTAGCAACACGAAAGAGCTCCGTGGACCAAAAATCGACTCGAGATGAAAGGTTAGTCCCTGGCTTCGACTCCAGAGGAATACCACCTTACCACAAGCACCTCAAGAGGAGGCTTCTCTCAACTCTAGATATGTGAGAGGGACCCTGAGTTTGCGGCCTCAAGTGGAATGGACACCGTGATGCCCTGACTCGAAATAAGGACGGATATCCCTGCAGTGACTTGAATGCAGGCTCGTCTTGCATCTCCCAAGACGAAAGGATGTCTGAATCCCCTGTGGAGACCACAGAGAAATACCTAGTTCCCCACCTCATCGCGACCGGAGGCCTCACATCCTACGAAAACTCCAGAGGTACGCGGAGATCAGTGCCTCCAAAGGAGACGATGCCTGACTCCTCGTGAAACTTGATAGGAGTCCCAGGATTCCTGTGGCACGTGGAAAGGGACCCTTGTTCTCCCGGCTCAGCTGGAGAGGCGTCCCAATTGCCCTGCCAAGCCTCGAGGAGAATCCCGAGTTGTCCCTCGCAACTAGGCAGGAGTCCTGACGTCGCTGAACAAACACGTGGGTGGAAGGGCCATCCCCGTTGTAACTCGAGAATATACCCCAGGTTCCCGCTGCAACTCGAGAAAAACCATGAGACTTCCCCCTCGCCGTGAGATGAGGCCCGATTCCCCTGCACTGCGTGCAGAGCAACTCCGTCTTGCACATCACACATGAAAGGAGCCTTGATTTCCTTGATGGCACTCCAGAGAAACCCCAAGAACACTGTTTCAAGGCTAGAGGGATCCTGAGGTCACTGTAGCCACACGAAAGAGTTCCGTGGACGAAAAATCAACTCGAGATGAGAGGTTAGTCCCTGGCTTCGACTCCAGAGGAATACCACCTTACCACAAGCACCTCAAGAGGAGGCTTCTCTCAGCTCTAGGTATGTGAGAGGGACCCTGAGTTTGTGGCCTCAAGTGGAATGGACACCGCGATGCCCTGACTCGAAATAAGGCCGGATATCACTGCAGTGACTTGAATGCAGGCTCGTCTTGCATCTGCCAAGACGAAAGGATGTCTGAATCCCCTGTGGAGACCACAGAGAAAGACCTAGTTCCCCACCTCATCGCGACCGGAGGCCTCACATCCTTTGAAAACTTCAGAGGTAGGCGGAGATCAGTGCCTCCAAAGGAGACGATGCCTGACTCCTCGTGAAACTTGATAGGAGTCCCAGGATTCCTGTGGCACATGGAAAGGGACCCTTGGTCTCCCGCCTGAGCTGGAGAGGCATCCCAATTGCCCTGCCAAACCTCGAGGAGAATCCCGAGTTGTCCCTCGCAACTAGGCAGGAGTCCTGCCGTCGCTGAATAAACACGTGGTTGGAAGGGCCATCCCCGTCGTAACTCGAGAATATACCCCAGGTTCCCGCCGCAACTCGAGAAAAACCATGAGACTTCCCCCTCGCCGCGAATTGAGGCCCGATTCCCCTGCACTGCGTGCAGGTCAATTCCGTGTTGCACATCACACATGAAGGGAGCCTTGATTTCCTTGATGGCACTCCAGAGAAACCCCAACAACACTGTTTCAAGGTTGAGGGATCCTGAGGTCACTGTAGCAACATGAAAGAGCTCCGTGGACCAAAAATCAACTCGAGATGAGAGGTTAGTCCCCGGCTTCGACTCCAGAGGAATACCACCTTACCACAAGCACCTCAAGAGGAGGCTTCTCTCAGCTCTAGGTATGTGAGAGGGACCCTGAGTTTGCGGCCTCAATTGGAACGGACACCGCGATGCCCTGACTCGAAATAAGGCCGGATATCCCTGCAGTGACTTGAATGCAGGCTCGTCTTGCATCTCCCAAGACGAAAGGATGTCTGAATCCCCTGTGGAGACCACAGAGAAAGACCTAGTTCCCCAGCTCATCGCGACCGGAGGCCTCACATCCTTTGAAAACTCCAGAGGTACGCGGAGATCAGTGCCTCCAAAGGAGACGATGCCTGACACCTCGTGAAACTTGATAGGAGTCCCAGGATTCCTGTGGCACGTGGAAAGGGACCCTTGGTCTCCCGCGTCAGCTGGAGAGGCGTCCCAATTGCCCTGCCAAGCCTCGAGGAGAATCCCGAGTTGTCCCTCGCAACTAGGCAGGAGTCCTGACGTCGCTGAAGAAACACGTGGGTGGAAGGGCCATCCCCGTCGTAACTCGAGAATATACCCCAGGTTCCCGCCGCAACTCGAGAAAAACCATGAGACTTCCCCCTCTCCAGGAGATGAGGCCCGATTCCCCTGCACTGCGTGCAGAGCAATTCCGTGTTGCACATCACACATGAAAGGAGCCTTGATTTCCTTGATGGCACGCCAGAGAAACCCCAACAACACTGTTTCAAGGTTGAGGGATCCTGAGGTCACTGTAGCAACATGAAAGAGCTCCGTGGACCAAAAATCAACTCGAGATGAGAGGTTAGTCCCCGGCTTCGACTCCAGAGGAATACCACCTTACCACAAGCACCTCAAGAGGAGGCTTCTCTCAGCTCTAGGTATGTGAGAGGGACCCTGAGTTTGCGGCCTCAATTGGAACGGACACCGCGATGCCCTGACTCGAAATAAGGCCGGATATCCCTGCAGTGACTTGAATGCAGGCTCGTCTTGCAACTCCCAAGACGAAAGGATGTCTGAATCCCCTGTGGAGACCACAGAGAAAGACCTAGTTCCCCAGCTCATCGCGACCGGAGGCCTCACATCCTTTGAAAACTCCAGAGGTACGCGGAGATCAGTGCCTCCAAAGGAGACGATGCCTGACTCCTCGTGAAACTTGATAGGAGTCCCAGGATTCCTGTGGCACGTGGAAAGGGACCCTTGATCTCCCGCGTCAGCTGGAGAGGCGTCCCAATTGCCCTGCCAAGCCTCGAGGAGAATCCCGAGTTGTCCCTCGCAACTAGGCAGGAGTCCTGACGTCGCTGAACAAACACGTGGGTGGAAGGGCCATCCCCGTCGTAACTCGAGAATATACCCCAGGTTCCAGCCGCAACTCGAGAAAAACCATGAGACTTCCCCCTCGCCGCGAGATGAGGCCCGATTCCCCTGCACTGCGTGCAGAGCAATTCCGTGTTGCACATCACACATGAAAGGAGCCTTGATTTCCTTCATGGCACTCCAGAGAAACCCCAAGAACACTGTTTCAAGGTTGAGGGATCCTGAGGTCACTGTAGCAACACGAAAGAGCTCCGTGGACCAAAAATCAACTCGAGATGAGAGGTTAGTCCCTGGCTTCGACTCCAGAGGAATACCACCTTACCACAAGCACCTCAAGAGGAGGCTTCTCTCAGCTCTATGTATGTGAGAGGGACCCTGAGTTTGCGGCCTCAAGTGGAATGGAGACCGCGATGCCCTGACTCGAAATAAGGCCGGATATCCCTGCAGTGACTTGAATGCAGGCTCGTCTTGCATCTCCCAAGACGAAAGGATGTCTGAATCCCCTGTGGAGACCACAGAGAAAGACCTAGTTCCCCACCTCATCGCGACCGGAGGCCTCACATCGTTTGAAAACTCGAGAGCTACGCGGAGATCAGTGCCTCCAAAGGAGACGATGCCTGACTCCTCGTGAAACTTGATAGGAGTCCCAGCATTCCTGTGGCACGTGGAAAGGGACCCTTGGTCTCCCGCCTCAGCTGGAGAGGCGTCCCAATTGCCCTGCCAAGCCTCGAGGAGAATCCCGAGTTGTCCCTCGCAACTAGGCAGGAGTCCTGACGTCGCTGAACAAACACGTGGATGGAAGGGCCATCCCCGTCATAACTCGAGAATATATCCCAGGTTCCCGCCGCAACTTGATAAAAACCATGAGACTTCCCCCTCGCCGCGAGATGAGGCCCGATTCCTCTGCACTGCGTGCAGAGCAATTCCGTGTTGCACATCACACATGAAAGGAGCCTTGATTTCCTTGATGGCACTCCAGAGAAACCCCAAGAACACTGTTTCAAGGTTGAGGGATCCTGAGGTCACTGTAGCAACACGAAAGAGCTCCGTGGACCAAAAATCAACTCGAGATGAGAGGTTAGTCCCTGGCTTCGACTCCAGAGGAATACCACCTTACCACAAGCACCTCAAGAGGAGGCTTCTCTCAGCTCTAGGTATGTGAGAGGGACCCTGAGTTTGCGGCCTCAAGTGGAATGGAGACCGCGATGCCCTGACTCGAAATAAGGCCGGATATCCCTGCAGTGACTTGAATGCAGGCTCGTCTTGCATCTCCCAAGACGAAAGGATGTTTGAATCCCCTCTGGAGACCACAGAGAATGACCTACTTCCCCACCTCATCGCGACCGGAGGCCTCACATCCTTTGAAAACTTCAGAGGTACGCGGAGATCAGTGCCTCCAAAGGAGACGATGCCTGACTTCTCGTGAAACTTGATAGGAGTCCCAGAATACCTGTGCACGTGGAATGGGACCCATGGTCTCCCGCCTCAGCTGGAGAGGCGTCCCAATTGCCCTGCCAAGCCTCGAGGAGAATCCCGAGTTGCCCTCGCAACTAGGCAGGAATCCTGACGTCGCTGAACAAACACGTGGGTGGAAGGGCCATCCCCGTCGTAACTCGAGAATATACCCCAGGTTCCAGCCGCAACTCGAGAAAAACCATGAGACTTCCCCCTCCCCGCGAGATGAGGCGCGATTCCCCTGCACTGCGTGCAGAGCAATTCCGTGTTGCGCATCACACATGAAAGGAGCCTTGATTTCCTTGGTGGCACTCCAGAGAAACCCCAAGAACACTGTTTCAAGGTTAGAGGGATTCTGAGGTCACTGTAGCAACACGAAAGAGCTCCGTGGACCAAAAATCGACTCGAGATGAAAGGTTAGTCCCTGGCTTCGACTCCAGAGGAATACCACCTTACCACAAGCACCTCAAGAGGAGGCTTCTCTCAACTCTAGATATGTGAGAGGGACCCTGAGTTTGCGGCCTCAAGTGGAATGGACACCGTGATGCCCTGACTCGAAATAAGGACGGATATCCCTGCAGTAACTTGAATGCAGGCTCGTCTTGCATCTCCCAAGACGAAAGGATGTCTGAATCCCCTGTGGAGACCACAGAGAAAGACCTAGTTCCCCAGCTCATCGCGACCGGAGGCCTCACATCCTTTGAAAACTCCAGAGGTACGCGGAGATCAGTGCCTCCAAAGCAGACGATGCCTGACTCCTCGTGAAACTTGATAGGAGTCCCAGGATTCCTGTGGCACGTGGAAAGGGAACCTTGATCTCCCGCCTCAGCTGGAGAGGCGTCCCAATTGCCCTGCCAAGCCTCGAGGAGAATCCCGAGTTGTCCCTCGCAACTAGGCAGGAGTCCTGACGTCGCTGAACAAACACGTGGGTGGAAGGGCCATCCCCGTCGTAAGTCGAGAATATACCCCAGGTTCCCGCCGCAACTCGAGAAAAACCATGAGACTTCCCCCTCGCCGCGAGATGAGGCCCGATTCCCCTGCACTGCGTGCAGAGCAATTCCGTGTTGCACATCACACATGAAAGGAGCCTTGATTTCCTTGATGGCACTCCAGAGAAACCCCAAGAACACTGTTTCAAGGTTGAGGGATCCTGAGGTCACTGTAGCAACACGAAAGAGCTCCGTGGACCAAAAATCAACTCGAGATGAGAGGTTAGTCCCTGGCTTGGACTCCAGAGGAATACCACCTTACCACAAGCACCTCAAGAGGAGGCTTCTCTCAGCTCTAGGTATGTGAGAGGGACCCTGAGTTTGCGGCCTCAAGTGGAATGGAAACCGCGATGCCCTGACTCGAAATAAGGCCGGATATCCCTGCAGTGACTTGAATGCAGGCTCGTCTTGCATCTCCCAAGACGAAAGGATGTCTGAATCCCCTGTGGAGACCACAGAGAAAGACCTATTTCCCCATCTCATCGCGACCGGAGGCCTCACATCCTTTGAAAACTCCAGAGGTACGCGGAGATCAGTGCCTCCAAAGGAGACGATGCCTGACTCCTCGTGAAACTTGATAGGAGTCCCAGGATTCCTGTGGCACGTGGAAAGGGACACTTGGTCTCCCGCCTCAGCTGGAGAGGCGTCCCAATTGCCCTGCCAAGCCTCGAGGAGAATCCCGAGTTGTCCCTCGCAACTAGGCAGGAGTCCTGACGTCGCTGAAGAAACACGTGGGTGGAAGGGCCATCCCCGTCGTAACTCGAGAATATACCCCAGGTTCCCGCCGCAACTCGAGAAAAACCATGAGACTTCCCCCTCGCCGCGAGATGAGGCGCGATTCCCCTCCACTGCGTGCAGAGCAATTCCGTGTTGCACATCACACATGAAAGGAGCCTTGATTTCCTTGATGGCACTCCAGAGAAACCCCAAGAACACTGTTTCAAGGTTGAGGGACCTTAGGTCACTGTAGCAACACGAAAGAGCTCCGTGGACCAAAAATCAACTCGAGATGAGAGGTTAGTCCCTGGCTTCGACTCCAGAGGAATACCACCTTACCACAAGCACCTCAAGAGGAGGCTTCTCTCAACTCTAGATATGTGAGAGGGACCCTGATTTTGCGGCCTCAAGTGGAATGGACACCGCGATGCCCTGACTCGAAATAAGGACGGATATCCCTGCAGTAACTTGAATGCAGGCTCGTCTTGCATCTCCCAAGACGAAAGGATGTCTGAATCCCCTGTGGAGACCACAGAGAAAGACCTAGTTCCCCACATCATCGCGACCAGAGGCCTCACATCCTTTGAAAACTCCAGAGGTACGCGGAGATCAGTGCCTCCAAAGGAGACGATGCCTGACTCCTCGTGAAACTTGATAGGAGTCCCAGGATTCCTGTGGCACGTGGAAATGGACCCTTGGTTTCCCGCCTCAGCTGGAGAGGCGTCCCAATTGCCCTGCCAAGCCTCGAGGAGAATCCCGAGTTGTCCCTCCCAACTAGGCAGGAGTCCTGCCGTCGCTGAACTAACACGTGTGTGGAAGGGCCATCCCCGTGGTAACTCGAGAATATACCCCAGGTTCCCGCCGCAACTCGAGAAAAACCATGAGACTTCCCCCTCGCCGCCAGATGAGGCCTGATTCCCCTGCACTGCGTGCAGAGCAATTCCGTGTTGCACATCACACATGAAAGGAGCCTTGATTTCCTTGATGGCACTCCAGAGAAACCCCAAGAACACTGTATCAAAGCTAGAGGGATCCTGAGGTCACTGTAGCAACACGAAAGAGCTCCGTGGACCAAGAATCAACTCGAGATGAGAGGTTAGTCCCTGGCTTCGACTCTCGAGGAATACCACCTTATCACAAGCACCTCAAGAGGAGGCTTCTCTCAGCTCTAGGTATGTGAGAGGGACCCTGATTTTGCGGCCTCAAGTGGAATGGACACTGCGATGCCCTGACTCGAAATAAGGCCGGATATCCCTGCAGTGACTTGAATGCAGGCTCGTCTTGCATCTCCCAAGATGAAAGGATGTCTGAATCCCCTGTGGAGACCACAGACAAAGACCTAATTCCCCACCTCATCACGACCGGAGGCCTCACATCCTTTGAAAACTCCAGAGGTACGCGGAGATCAGTGCCTCCAAAGGAGACGATGCCTGACTCCTCGTGAAACTTGATAGGAGTCCCAGGATTCCTGTGGCACATGGAAAGGGACCCTTGGTCTCCCGCGTCAGCTGGAGAGGCGTCCCAATTGCCCTGCCAAGCCTCGAGGAGAATCCCGAGTTGTCCCTCGCAACTAGGCAGGAGTCCTGACGTCGCTGAACAAACACGTGGGTGGAAGGGCCATCCCCGTCGTAACTCGAGAATATACCCCAGGTTCCCGACGCAACTCGAGAAAAACCATGAGACTTCCCCCTCGCCGCGAGATGAGGCCCGATTCCCCTGCACTGCGTGCAGAGCAATTCCGTGTTGCACATCACACATGAAAGGAGCCTTGATTTCCTTGATGGCACTCCAGAGAAACCCCAAGAACACTGTTTCAATGCTAGAGGGATCCTGAGGTCACTGTAGCAACACGAAAGAGCTCCGTGGACCAAAAATCAACTCGAGATGAGAGGTTAGTCCCTGGCTTCGACTCCAGAGGAATACCACCTTACCACAAGCACCTCAAGAGGAGGCTTCTCTCAGCTCTAGGTATGTGAGAGGGACCCTGAGTTTGCGGCCTCAAGTGGAATGGAGACCGCGATTCCCTGACTCGAAATAAGGCCGGATATCCCTGCAGTGACTTGAATGCAGGCTCGTCTTGCATCTCCCAAGACGAAAGGATGTCTGAATCCCCTGTGGTGACCACAGAGAATGACCTAGTTCCCCACCTCATCGCGACCGGAGGCCTCACATCCTTTGAAAACTCCAGAGGTAGGTGGAGATCAGTGCCTCCAAAGGAGACGATGCCTGACTCCTCGTGAAACTTGATAGGATCACAGGATTCCCGTGGCACGTGGAAAGGGATATTTGGTCTCCTGCCTCAGCTGGAGAGGCGTCCCAATTGCCCTGCCAAGCCTCGAGGAGAATCCCGAGTTGTCCCTCGCAACTAGGCAGGAGTCCTGACTTCGCTGAACAAACACGTGTGTGGAAGGGCCATCCCAGTCGTAACTCGAGAATATAACCCAGGTTCCCGCCGCAACTCGAGAAAAACCATGAGACTTCCCCCTCGCCGCGAGATGAGGCCCGATTCCCCTTCACTACGTGCAGAGCAATTCCGTGTTGCACATCACACATGAAAGGAGCCTTGATTTCCTTGATGGCACTCCAGAGAAACCCCAAGAACACTGTTTCAAGGCTGGAGGGATCCTGAGGTCCCTGTAGCAGCATGAAAGAGCTCCGTGGACCATGAATCAACTCGAGATGAGAGGTTAGTCCCTGGCTTCTACTCTCGAGGAATACCACCTTATCACAAGCACCTCAAGAGGAGGCTTCTCTCAGCTCTAGGTATGTGAGAGGGACCCTGAGTTTGCGGCCTCAAGTGGAATGGACACTGCGATGCCCTGACTCGAAATAAGGCCGGATATCCCTGCAGTGACTTGAATGCAGGCTCGTCTTGCATCTCCCAAGACGAAAGGATGTCTGAATCCCCTGTGGAGACCACAGAGAAAGACCTAGTTCCCCACCTCATCGCGACCGGAGGCCTCACATCCTTTGAAAACTCCAGAGGTACGCGGAGATCAGTGCCTCCAAAGGAGACGATGCCTGACTCCTCGTGAAACTTGATAGGAGTCCCAGGATTCCTGTGGCACGTGGAAAGAGACCCTTGGTCTCCAGCCTCAGCTGGAGAGGCGTCGCAATTGCCCTGCCAAGCCTCGAGGAGAATCCCGAGTTGTCCCTCGCAACTAGGCAGGAGTCCTGACGTCGCTGAACAAACACGTGGGTGGAAGGGCCATCCCCGTCGTAACTCGAGAATATACCCCAGGTTCCCGCCGCAACTCGAGAAAAACCATGAGACTTCCCCCTCGCCGCGAGATGAGGCCCGATTCCCCTGCACTGCGTGCAGAGCAATTCCGTGTTGCACATCACACATGAAAGGAGCCTTGATTTCCTTGATGGCACTCCAGAGAAACCCCAAGAACACTGTTTCAAGGCTAGAGGGATCCTGAGGTCACTGTAGCAACACGAAAGAGCTTCGTGGACCAAAAATCAACTCGAGATGAGAGGTTAGTCCCTGGCTTCGACTCCAGAGGAATACCACCTTACCACAAGCACCTCAAGAGGAGGCTTCTCTCAGCTCTATGTATGTGAGAGGGACCCTGAGTTTGCGGCCTCAAGTGGAATGGAGACCGCGATGCCCTGACTCGAAATAAGGCCGGATATCCCTGCAGTGACTTGAATGCAGGCTCGTCTTGCATCTCCCAAGACGAAAGGATGTCTGAATCCGCTGTGGAGACCACAGAGAAAGACCTAGTTCCCCACCTCATTGCGACCGGAGGCCTCACATCCTTTGAAAACTCCAGAGGTACGCGGAGATCAGTGCCTCCAAAGGAGACGATGCCTGACTCCTCGTGAAACTTAATAGGAGTCCCAGGATTCCTGTGGCACGTGGAAAGGGACCCTTGGTCTCCAGCCTCAGCTGGAGAGGCGTCCCAATTGCCCTGCCAAGCCTCGAGGAGAATCCCGAGTTGTCCCTCGCAACTAGGCAGGAGTCCTGACGTCGCTGAACAAACACGTGGGTGGAAGGGCCATCCCCGTCGTAAGTCGAGAATATACCCCAGGTTCCCGCCGCAACTCGAGAAAAACCATGAGACTTCCCCCTCGCCGCGAGATGAGGCCCGATTCCCCTGCACTGCGTGCAGAGCAATTCCGTGTTGCACATCACACATGAAAGGAGCCTTGATTTCCTTGATGGCACTCCATAGAATCCCCAAGAACACTGTTTCAAGGTTGAGGGATCCTGAGGTCAGTGTAGCAACACGAAAGTGCTCCGTGGACCAAAAATCAACTCGAGATGAGAGGTTAGTCCCTGGCTTCGACTCCAGAGGAATACCACCTTACCACAAGCACCTCAAGAGGAGGCTTCTCTCAGCTCTAGGTATGTGAGAGGGACCCTGATTTTGCGGCCTCAAGTGGAATGGACACCGCGATGCCCTGACGCCACATAAGGCCGGATATCCCTGCAGTGACATGAATGCAAGCTCGTCTTGCATCTCCCAAGACGAAAGGATGTCTGAATCCCCTGTGGAGACCACAGAGAAAGACCTAGTTCCCCACCTCATCGCGACCGGAGGCCTCACATCCTTTGAAAGCTCCAGAGGTACGCGGAGATCAGTGCCTTCAAAGGAGACAATGCCTGACTCCTCGTGAAACTTGATAGGAGTCCCAGGATTCCTGTGGCACGTGGAAAGGGACCCTTGGTCTTCCGCCTCAGCTGGAGAGGCGTCCCAATTGCCCTGCCAAGCCTCGAGGAGAATCCCGAGTTGTCCGTCGCAACTAGGCAGGAGTCCTGCCGTAGCTGAATAAACACGTATGTGGAAGGGCCATCCCCGTCGTAACTCGAGAATATACCCCAGGTTCCCGCCGCAACTCGAGAAAAACCATGAGACTTCCCCCTCGCCGCGAGATGAGGCCCGATTCCCCTGCACTGCGTGCAGAGCAATTCCGTGTTGCACATCACACAGGAAAGGAGCCTTGATTTCCTTGATGGCACTCCAGAGAAACCCCAAGAACACTGTTTCAAGGCTAGAGGGATCCTGAGGTCACTCTAGCAACACGAAAGAGCTCCGTGGACCACAAATCAACTCGAGATGAGAGGTTAGTCCCTGGCTTCGACTCCAGAGGAATACCACCTTACCACAAGCACCTCAAGAGGAGGCTTCTCTCAGCTCTAGCTATGTGAGAGGGACCCTGAGTTTGCGGCCTCAATTGGAATGGACACCGCGATGCCCTGACGCGAAATAAGGCCGGATATCCCGGCAGTGACTTGAATGCGGGCTCGTCTTGCATCTCCCAAGACGAAAGGATATCTGAATCCCCTGTGGAGACCACAGAGAAAGACCTAGTTCCCCACCTCATCGCGACCTGAGGCCTCACATCCTTTGAAAACTCCAGAGGTATGCGGAGATCAGTGCCTTCAAAGGAGACGATGCCTGACTCCTCGTGAAACTTGATAGGAGTCCCGGGATTCCTGGGGCACGTGGAAAGGGACCCTTGGTGTCCCGCCTCAGCTGGAGAGGCGTCCCAATTGCCCTGCCAAGCCTCGAGGAGAATCCCGAGTTGTCCCTCGCAACTAGGCAGGAGTCCTGACGTCGCTGAACAAACATGTGGGTGGAGGGGCCATCCCCGTCTTAACTCGAGAATATACCCCAGGTTCCCGCCGCAACTTGAGAAAAACCATGAGACTTCCCCTCGCCGCGATATGAGGCCCGATTCCCCTGCACTGCGTGCAGAGCAATTCCGTGTTGCACATCACACAGGAAAGGAGCCTTGATTTCCTTGATGGCACTCCAGAGAAACCCCAAGAACACTGTTTCAAGGCTAGAGCGATCCTGAGGTCACTGTAGCAATACGAAAGAGCTCCGTGGACCAAGAATCAACTCGAGATGAGAGGTTAGTCCCCGGCTTCGACTCCAGAGGAATACCACCTTACCACAAGCACCTCAAGAGGAGGCTTCTCTCAACTCTAGCTATGTGAGAGGGACCCTGATTTTGCGGCCTCAAGTGGAATGGACACCGCAATGCCCTGACTCGAAATAAGGACGGATATCCCTGCAGTAACTTGAATGCAGGCTCGTCTTGCATCTCCCAAGACGAAAGGATGTCTGAATCCCCTGTGGAGACCACAGAGAAAGACCTAGTTCCCCACATCATCGCGACCAGAGGCCTCACATCCTTTGAAAACTCCAGAGGTACGCGGAGATCAGTGCCTCCAAAGGAGACGATGCCTGACTCCTCGTGAAACTTGATAGGAGTCCCAGGATTCCTGTGGCACGTGGAAATGGACCCTTGGTCTCCCGCCTCAGCTGGAGAGGCGTCCCAATTGCCCTGCCAAGCCTCGAGGAGAATCCCGAGTTGTCCCTTGCAACTAGGCAGGAGTCCTGCCGTCGCTGAACTAACACGTGTGTGGAAGGGCCATCCCCGTCGTAACTCGAGAATATACCCCAGGTTCCCGCCGCAACTCGAGAAAAACCATGAGACTTCCCCCTCGCCGCCAGATGAGGCCCGATTCCCCTGCACTGCGTGCAGAGCAATTCCGTGTTGCACATCACACATGAAAGGAGCCTTGATTTCCTTGATGGCACTCCAGAGAAACCCCAAGAACACTGTTTCAAAGCTAGAGGGATCCTGAGGTCACTGTAGCAACACGAAAGAGCTCCGTGGACCAAAAATCAACTCGAGATGAGAGGTTAGTCCCTGGCTTCGACTCCAGAGGCATACCACCTCACCACAAGCACCTCAAGAGGAGGCTTCTCTCAGCTCTAGCTATGTTATGAGTTTGCGGCCTCAAGTGGAATGGACACCGCGATGCCCTGACTCGAAATAAGGCCGGATATCCCTGCAGTGACTTAGACTGCAGGCTCGTCTTGCATCTCCCAAGACGAAAGGATGTCCGAATCCCCTGTGGAGACCACAGACAAAGACCTAATTCCCCACCTCATCACGACCGGAGGCCTCACATCCTTTGAAAACTACAAAGGTACGCGGAGATCAGTGCCTCCAAAGGAGACGATGCCTGACTCCTCGTGAAACTTGATAGGAGTCCCAGGATTCCTGTGGCACGTGGAAAGGGACCCTTGGTCTTCCGCCTCAGCTGGAGAGGCGTCCCAATTGCCCTGCCAAGCCTCGAGGAGAATCACGAGTTGTCCCTCGCAACTAGGCAGGAGTCCTGCCGTCGCTGAACAAACACGTGGGTGGAAGGGCCATCCCCGTCATAACTCGAGAATATACCCCAGGTTCCCGAAGCAACTCGAGAAAAACCATGAGACTTCCCCCTCGCCGCGAGATGAGGCCCGATTAACCTGCACTGCGTGCAGAGCAATTCCGTGTTGCACATCACACATGAAAGGAGCCTTGATTTCCTTGATGGCACTCCAGAGAAACCCCAAGAACACTGTTTCAAGGTTGAGGGATCCTGAGGTCACTGTAGCAACACGAAAGAGCTCCGTGGACCAAAAATCAACTCGAGATGAGAGGTTAATCCCTGGCTTCGACTCCAGAGGAATACCACCTTACCACAAGCACCTCAAGAGGAGGCTTCTCTCAGCTCTAGCTATGTGAGAGGGACCCTGAGTTTGCGGCCTCAAGTGGAATGGACACCGCGATTCCCGGACGCGAAATAAGGCCGGATATCCCTGCAGTGACTTGAATGCAGGCTCGTCTTGCATCTCCCAAGACGAAAGGATGTCTGAATCCCCTGTGGAGACCACAGAGAATGACCTAGTTCCCCACCTCATCGCGACCGGAGACCGCACATCCTTTGAAAACTCCAGAGGTACGCGGAGATCAGTGCCTCCAAAGGAGACGATGCCTGACTCCTCGTGAAACTTGATAGGAGTCCCAGGATTCCTGTGGCACGTGGAAAGGGACCCTTGGTCTCCCGCCTCAGCTGGAGAGGCGTCTCAATTGCCCTGCCAAGCCTCGAGGAGAATCCCGAGTTGTCCCTCGCAACTAGGCAGGAGTCCTGACGTCGCTGAAGAAACACGTGGGTGGAAGGGCCATCCCCGTCGTAACTCGAGAATATACCCCAGGTTCCAGCCGCAACTCGAGAAAAACCATGAGACTTCCCCCTCGCCGCGAGATGAGGCCCGATTCCCCTGCACTCCGTGCAGAGCAATTCCGTGTTGCACATCACACATGAAAGGAGCCTTGATTTCCTTCATGGCACTCCAGAGAAACCCCAAGAACACTGTTTCAAGGTTGAGGGATCCTGAGGTCACTGTAGCAACACGAAAGAGCTCCGTGGACCAAAAATCAACTCGAGATGAGAGGTTAGTCCCTGGCTTCGACTCCAGAGGAATACCACCTTACCACAAGCACCTCAAGAGGAGGCTTCTCTCAGCTCTAGCTATGTGAGAGGGACCCTGAGTTTGCGGCCTCAAGTGGAATGGACACCGCGATTCCCGGACGCGAAATAAGGCCGGATATCCCTGCAGTGACTTGAATGCAGGCTCGTCTTGCATCTCCCAAGACGAAAGGATGTCTGAATCCCCTGTGGAGACCACAGAGAATGACCTAGTTCCCCACCTCATCGCGACCGGAGGCCGCACATCCTTTGAAAACTCCAGAGGTACGCGGAGATCAGTGCCTCCAAAGGAGACGATGCCTGACTCCTCGTGAAACTTGATAGGAGTCCCAGGATTCCTGTGGCACGTGGAAAGGGACATTTCGTCTCCCGCCTCACCTGGAGAGGCGTCCCAATTGCCCTGCCAAGCCTCGAGGAGAATCCCGAGTTGTCCCTCGCAACTAGGCAGGAGTCCTGACGTCGCTGGACAAACACGTGGGTGGAAGGGCCATCCCCGTCGTAACTCGAGAATATACCCCAGGTTCCAGCCGCAACTCGAGAAAAACCATGAGACTTCCCCCTCGCCGCGAGATGAGGCCCGATTTCCCTGCACTGCGTGCAGAGCAATTCCGTGTTGCACATCACACATGAAAGGAGCCTTGATTTCCTTGATGGCATTCCAGAGAATCCGCAAAAACACTGTTTCAAGGCTGGAGGGATCCTGAGGTCCCTGTAGCAGCAAGAAAGAGCTCCATGGACCATGAATCAACTCGAGATGAGAGGTTAGTCCCTGGCTTCGACTCCAGAGGAATACCACCTTACCACAAGCACCTCAAGAGGAGGCTTCTCTCAGCTCTAGGTATGTGAGAGGGACCCTGAGTTTGCGGCCTCAAGTGGAATGGACACCGCGATTCCCTGACGCGAAATAAGGCCGGATATCCCTGCAGTGACTTGAATGCAGGCTCGTCTTGCATCTCCCAAGAGGAAAGGATGTCTGAATCCCCTGTGGAGACCACAGAGAATGACCTAGTTCCCAACCTCATCGCGACCGGAGGCCGCACATCCTTTGAAAACTCCAGAGGTACGCGGAGATCAGTGCCTCCAAAGGAGACGATGCCTGACTCCTCGTGAAACTTGATAGGAGTCCCAGGATTCCTGTGGCACGTGGAAAGGGACACTTGGTCTCCCGCCTGAGCTGGAGAGGCGTCCCAATTGCCCTGCCAAGCCTCGAGGAGAATCCCGAGTTGTCCCTCGCAACTAGGCAGGAGTCCTGACGTCGCTGAACAAACACGTGGGTGGAAGGGCCATCCACGTCGTAACTCGAGAATATAACCCAGGTTCCCGCCGCAACTCGAGAAAAACCATGAGACTTCCCCCTCGCCGCGAGATGAGGCCCGATTCCCCTGCACTGCGTGCAGAGCAATTCCGTGTTGCACATCACACATGAAAGGAGCCTTGATTTCCTTGATGGCACTCCATAGAATCCCCAAGAACACTGTTTCAAGGTTGAGGGATCCTGAGGTCACTGTAGCAACACGAAAGTGCTCCGTGGACCAAAAATCAACTCGAGATGAGAGGTTAGTCCCTGGCTTCGACTCCAGAGGAATACCACCTTACCACAAGCACCTCAAGAGGAGGCTTCTCTCAGCTCTAGCTATGTGAGAGGGACCCTGAGTTTGCGGCCTCAAGTGGAATGGACACCGCGATTCCCTGACGCGAAATAAGGCCGGATATCCCTGCAGTGACTTGAATGCAGGCTCGTCTTGCACCTCCCAAGACGAAAGGATGTCTGAATCCCCTGTGGAGACCACAGAGAATGACCTAGTTCCCCACCTCATCGCGACCGGAGGCCGCACATCCTTTGAAAACTCCAGAGGTACGCGGAGATCAGTGCCTCCAAAGGAGACGATGCCTGACTCCTCGTGAAACTTGATAGGACTCACAGGATTCCTGTGGCACGTGGAAAGGGACACTTGGTCTCCCGCCTCACCTGGAGAGGCGTCCCAATTGCCCTGCCAAGCCTCGAGGAGAATCCCGAGTTGTCCCTCGCAACTAGGCAGGAGTCCTGACGTCGCTGAACAAACACGTGGTTGGAAGGGCCATCCCTGTCGTAACTCGGCAATATACCCCAGGTTCCCGCCGCAACTCGAGAAAAACCATGAGACTTCCCCCTCGCCGCGAGATGAGGCCCGATTCCCCTGCACTGCGTGCAGAGCAATTCCGTGTTGCACATCACACATGAAAGGAGCCTTGATTTCCTTGATGGCATTCCAGAGAATCCCCAAAAACACTGTTTCAAGGCTGGAGGGATCCTGAGGTCCCTGTAGCAGCACGAAAGAGCTCCATGGACCATGAATCAACTCGAGATGAGAGGTTAGTCCCTGGCTTCGACTCCAGAGGAATACCACCTTACCACAAGCACCTCAAGAGGAGGCTTCTCTCAGCTCTAGGTATGTGAGAGGGACCCTGATTTTGCGGCCTCAAGTGGAATGGACACCGCGATGCCCTGACGCGACATAAGGCCGGATATCCCTGCAGTGACTTGAATGCAAGCTCGTCTTGCATCTCCCAAGACGAAAGGATGTCTGAATCCCCTGTGGAGACCACAGAGATAGACCTAGTTCCCCACCTCATCGCGACCGGAGGCCTCACATCCTTTGAAAGCTCCAGAGGTACGCGGAGATCAGTGCCTTCAAAGGAGACGATGCCTGACTCCTCGTGAAACTTGATAGGAGTCCCAGGATTCCTGTGGCACGTGGAAAGGGACCCTTGGTCTTCCGCCTCAGCTGGAGAGGCGTCCCAATTGCCCTGCCAAGCCTCGAGGAGAATCCCGAGTTGTCCGTCGCAACTAGGCAGGAGTCCTGCCGTAGCTGAATAAACACGTATGTGGAAGGGCCATCCCCGTCGTAACTCGAGAATATACCCCAGGTTCCCGCCGCAACTCGAGAAAAACCATGAGACTTCCCCCTCGCCGCGAGATGAGGCCCGATTCCCCTGCACTGCGTGCAGAGCAATTCCGTGTTGCACATCACACAGGAAAGGAGCCTTGATTTCCTTGATGGCACTCCAGAGAAACCCCAACAACACTGTTTCAAGGCTAGAGGGATCCTGAGGTCACTGTAGCAACACGAAAGAGCTCTGTGGACCAAAAATCAACTCGAGATGAGAGGTTAGTCCCTGGCTTCGACTCCAGAGGAATACCACCTTACCACAAGCACCTCAAGAGGAGGCTTCTCTCAGCTCTAGCTATGTGAGAGGGACCCTGAGTTTGCGGCCTCAATTGGAATGGACACCGCGATGCCCTGACGCGAAATAAGGCCGGATATCCCGGCAGTGACTTGAATGCGGGCTCGTCTTGCATCTCCCAAGACGAAAGGATATCTGAATCCCCTGTGGAGACCACAGAGAAAGACCTAGTTCCCCACCTCATCGCGACCTGAGGCCTCACATCCTTTGAAAACTCCAGAGGTATGCGGAGATCAGTGCCTTCAAAGGAGACGATGCCTGACTCCTCGTGAAACTTGATAGGAGTCCCGGGATTCCTGGGGCACGTGGAAAGGGACCCTTGGTGTCCCGCCTCAGCTGGAGAGGCGTCCCAATTGCCCTGCCAAGCCTCGAGGAGAATCCCGAGTTGTCCCTCGCAACTAGCCAGGAGTCCTGACGTCGCTGAACAAACATGTGGGTGGAGGGGCCATCCCCGTCTTAACTCGAGAATATACCCCAGGTTCCCGCCGCAACTTGAGAAAAACCATGAGACTTCCCCTCGCCGCGATATGAGGCCCGATTCCCCTGCACTGCGTGCAGAGCAATTCCGTGTTGCACATCACACAGGAAAGGAGCCTTGATTTCCTTGATGGCACTCCAGAGAAACCCCAAGAACACTGTTTCAAGGCTAGAGCGATCCTGAGGTCACTGTAGCAATACGAAAGAGCTCCGTGGACCAAGAATCAACTCGAGATGAGAGGTTAGTCCCCGGCTTCGACTCCAGAGGAATACCACCTTACCACAAGCACCTCAAGAGGAGGCTTCTCTCAACTCTAGATATGTGAGAGGGACCCTGATTTTGCGGCCTCAAGTGGAATGGACACCGCAATGCCCTGACTCGAAATAAGGACGGATATCCCTGCAGTAACTTGAATGCAGGCTCGTCTTGCATCTCCCAAGACGAAAGGATGTCTGAATCCCCTGTGGAGACCACAGAGAAAGACCTAGTTCCCCACATCATCGCGACCAGAGGCCTCACATCCTTTGAAAACTCCAGAGGTACGCGGAGATCAGTGCCTCCAAAGGAGACGATGCCTGACTCCTCGTGAAACTTGATAGGAGTCCCAGGATTCCTGTGGCACGTGGAAATGGACCCTTGGTCTCCCGCCTCAGCTGGAGAGGCGTCCCAATTGCCCTGCCAAGCCTCGAGGAGAATCCCGAGTTGTCCCTCGCAACTAGGCAGGAGTCCTGCCGTCGCTGAACTAACACGTGTGTGGAAGGGCCATCCCCGTTGTAACTCGAGAATATACCCCAGGTTCCCGCCGCAACTCGAGAAAAACCATGAGACTTCCCCCTCGCCGCCAGATGAGGCCCGATTCCCCTGCACTGCGTGCAGAGCAATTCCGTGTTGCACATCACACATGAAAGGAGCCTTGATTTCCTTGATGGCACTCCAGAGAAACCCCAAGAACACTGTTTCAAAGCTAGAGGGATCCTGAGGTCACTGTAGCAACACGAAAGAGCTCCGTGGACCAAAAATCAACTCGAGATGAGAGGTTAGTCCCTGGCTTCGACTCCAGAGGCATACCACCTCACCACAAGCACCTCAAGAGGAGGCTTCTCTCAGCTCTAGCTATGTGAGAGGGACCCTGAGTTTGCGGCCTCAAGTGGAATGGACACCGCGATTCCAGGACGCGAAATAAGGCCGGATATCCCTGCAGTGACTTGAATGCAGGCTCGTCTTGCATCTCCCAAGACGAAAGGATGTCTGAATCCCCTGTGGAGACCACAGAGAATGACCTAGTTCCCCACCTCATCGCGACCGGAGGCCGCACATCCTTTGAAAACTCCAGAGGTACGCGGAGATCAGTGCCTCCAAAGGAGACGATGCCTGACTCCTCGTGAAACTTGATAGGAGTCCCAGGATTCCTGTGGCACGTGGAAAGGGACCCTTGGTCTCCCGCCTCAGCTGGAGAGGCGTCTCAATTGCCCTGCCAAGCCTCGAGGAGAATCCCGAGTTGTCCCTCGCAACTAGGCAGGAGTCCTGACGTCGCTGAAGAAACACGTGGGTGGAAGGGCCATCCCCGTCGTAACTCGAGAATATACCCCAGGTTCCAGCCGCAACTCGAGAAAAACCATGAGACTTCCCCCTCGCCGCGAGATGAGGCCCGATTCCCCTGCACTGCGTGCAGAGCAATTCCGTGTTGCACATCACACATGAAAGGAGCCTTGATTTCCTTCATGGCACTCCAGAGAAACCCCAAGAACACTGTTTCAAGGTTGAGGGATCCTGAGGTCACTGTAGCAACACGAAAGAGCTCCGTGGACCAAAAATCAACTCGAGATGAGAGGTTAGTCCCTGGCTTCGACTCCAGAGGAATACCACCTTACCACAAGCACCTCAAGAGGAGGCTTCTCTCAGCTCTAGCTATGTGAGAGGGACCCTGAGTTTGCGGCCTCAAGTGGAATGGACACCGCGATTCCCGGACGCGAAATAAGGCCGGATATCCCTGCAGTGACTTGAATGCAGGCTCGTCTTGCATCTCCCAAGACGAAAGGATGTCTGAATCCCCTGTGGAGACCACAGAGAATGACCTAGTTTCCCACCTCATCGCGACCGGAGGCCGCACATCCTTTGAAAACTCCAGAGGTACGCGGAGATCAGTGCCTCCAAAGGAGACGATGCCTGACTCCTCGTGAAACTTGATAGGAGTCCCAGGATTCCTGTGGCACGTGGAAAGGGACATTTCGTCTCCCGCCTCACCTGGAGAGGCGTCCCAATTGCCCTGCCAAGCCTCGAGGAGAATCCCGAGTTGTCCCTCGCAACTAGGCAGGAGTCCTGACGTCGCTGGACAAACACGTGGGTGGAAGGGCCATCCCCGTCGTAACTCGACAATATAACCCAGGTTCCCGCCGCAACTCGAGAAAAACCATGAGACTTCCCCCTCGCCGCGAGATGAGGCCCGATTCCCCTGCACTGCGTGCAGAGCAATTCCGTGTTGCACATCACACATGAAAGGAGCCTTGATTTCCTTGATGGCATTCCAGAGAATCCCCAAAAACACTGTTTCAAGGCTGGACGGATCCTGAGGTCCCTGTAGCAGCAAGAAAGAGCTCCATGGACCATGAATCAACTCGAGATGAGAGGTTAGTCCCTGGCTTCGACTCCAGAGGAATACCACCTTACCACAAGCACCTCAAGAGGAGGCTTCTCTCAGCTCTAGGTATGTGAGAGGGACCCTGAGTTTGCGGCCTCAAGTGGAATGGACACCGCGATTCCCTGACGCGAAATAAGGCCGGATATCCCTGCAGTGACTTGAATGCAGGCTCGTCTTGCATCTCCCAAGAGGAAAGGATGTATGAATCCCCTGTGGAGACCACAGAGAATGACCTAGTTCCCAACCTCATCGCGACCGGAGGCCGCACATCCTTTGAAAACTCCAGAGGTACGCGGAGATCAGTGCCTCCAAAGGAGACGATGCCTGACTCCTCGTGAAACTTGATAGGAGTCCCAGGATTCCTGTGGCACGTGGAAAGGGACACTTGGTCTCCCGCCTGAGCTGGAGAGGCGTCCCAATTGCCCTGCCAAGCCTCGAGGAGAATCCCGAGTTGTCCCTCGCAACTAGGCAGGAGTCCTGACGTCGCTGAACAAACACGTGGGTGGAAGGGCCATCCACGTCGTAACTCGAGAATATACCCCAGGTTCCCGCCGCAACTCGAGAAAAACCATGAGACTTCCCCCTCGCCGCGAGATGAGGCCCGATTCCCCTGCACTGCGTGCAGAGCAATTCCGTGTTGCACATCACACATGAAAGGAGCCTTGATTTCCTTGATGGCCCTCCAGAGAATCCCCAAGAACACTGTTTCAAGGCTGGAGGGATCCTGAGGTCCCTGTAGCAGCACGAAAGAGCTCCGTGGACCATGAATCAACTCGAGATGAGAGGTTAGTCCCTGGCTTCGACTCCAGAGGAATACCACCTTACCACAAGCACCTCAAGAGGAGGCTTCTCTCAGCTCTAGGTATGTGAGAGGGACCCTGAGTTTGCGGCCTCCAGTGGAATGGAGACCGCGATGCCCTGACTCGAAATAAGGCCGGATATCCCTGCAGTGACTTGAATGCAGGCTCGTCTTGCATCTCCCAAGACGAAAGGATGTCTGAATCCCCTGTGGAGACCACAGAGAAAGACCTAGTTCCCCACCTCATCGCGACCGGAGACCTCACATCCTTTGAAGACTCCAGAGGTCCGCGGAGATCAGTGCCTCCAAAGGAGACGATGCCTGACTCCTCGTGAAACTTGATAGGAGTCCCAGGATTCCTGTGGCACGTGGAAAGGGACCCTTGGTCTTCCGCCTCAGCTGGAGAGGCGTCCCAATTGCCCTGCCAAGCCTCGAGGAGAATCACGAGTTGTCCCTCGCAACTAGGCAGGAGTCCTGCCGTCGCTGAACAAACACGTGTGTGGAAGGGCCATCCCCGTCATAACTCGAGAATATACCCCAGGTTCCCGCTGCAACTCGAGAAAAACCATGAGACTTCCCACTCGCCGCGAGATGAGGCCCGATTAACCTGCACTGCGTGCAGAGCAATTCCGTGTTGCACATCACACATGAAAGGAGCCTTGATTTCCTTGATGGCACTCCAGAGAAACCCCAAGAACATTGTTTCAAGGTTGAGGGATCCTGAGGTCACTGTAGCAACACGAAAGAGCTCCGTGGACCAAAAATCAACTCGAGATGAGAGGTTAGTCCCTTGCTTCGACTCCAGAGGAATACCACCTTACCACAAGCACCTCAAGAGGAGGCTTCTCTCAGCTCTAGCTATGTGAGAGGGACCCTGAGTTTGCGGCCTCAAGTGGAATGGACACCGCGATTCCCTGACGCGAAATAAGGCCGGATATCCCTGCAGTGACTTGAATGCAGGCTCGTCTTGCATCTCCCAAGACGAAAGGATGTCTGAATCCCCTGTGGAGACCACAGAGAATGACCTAGTTCCCCACCTCATCGCGACCGGAGGCCGCACATCCTTTGAAAACTCCAGAGGTACGCGGAGATCAGTGCCGCCAAAGGAGACGATGCCTGACTCCTCGTGAAACTTGATAGGAGTCCCAGGATTCCTGTGGCACGTGGAAAGGGACACTTGGTCTCCCGCCTGAGCTGGAGAGGCGTCCCAATTGCCCTGCCAAGCCTCGAGGAGAATCCCGAGTTGTCCCTCGCAACTAGGCAGGAGTCCTGACGTTGCTGAACAAACACGTGGGTGGAAGGGCCATCCACGTCGTAACTCGAGAATATACCCCAGGTTCCCGCCGCAACTCGAGAAAAACCATGAGACTTCCCCCTCGCCGCGAGATGAGGCCCGATTCCCCTGCACTGCGTGCAGAGCAATTCCGTGTTGCACATCACACATGAAAGGAGCCTTGATTTCCTTGATGGCGCTCCAGAGAATCCCCAAGAACACTGTTTCAAGGCTGGAGGGATCCTGAGGTCCCTGTAGCAGCACGAAAGAGCTCCGTGGACCATGAATCAACTCGAGATGAGAGGTTAGTCCCTGGCTTCGACTCCAGAGGAAAACCACCTTACCACAAGCACCTCGAGAGGAGGCTTCTCTCAGCTCTAGGTATGTGAGAGGGACCCTGATTTTGCGGCTTCAAGTGGAATGGACACCGCGATGCCCTGACTCGAAATAAGGCCGGATATCCCTGCAGTGACTTGAATGCAGGCTCGTCTTGCATCTCCCAAGACGAAAGGATGTCTGAATCCCCTGTGGAGACCACAGAGAAAGACCTAGTTCCCCACCTCATCGCGACCGGAGGCCTCACATCCTTTGAAAACTCCAGAGGTACGCGGAGATCAGTGCCTCCAAAGGAGACGATGCCTGACTCCTCGTGAAACTTGATAGGAGTCCCAGGATTCCTGTGGCACGTGAAAAGGGACCCTTGGTCTCCCGCCTCAGATGGAGAGGCGTCCCAATTGCCCTGCCAAGCCTCGAGGAGAATCCCGAGTTGTCCCTCGCAACTAGGCAGGAGTCCTGCCGTCGCTGAACTAACACGTGTGTGGAAGGGCCATTCCCATCGTAACTCGAGAATATACCGCAGGATCCCGCCGCAACTCGAGAAAAACCATGAGACTTCCCCATCGCCGCGAGATGAGGCCCGATTCCCTTGCACTGCGTGCAGATCAATTCCGTGTTGCACATCATACATGAAAGGAGCCTTGATTTCCTTGATGGCACTCCAGAGAATCCCCAAGAACACTGTTTCAAGGTTGAGGGATCCTGAGGTCACTGTAGCAACACGAAAGAGCTTCGTGGACCAAAAATCAACTCGAGATGAAAGGTTAGTCCCTGGCTTCGACTCCAGAGGAATACCACCTTACCACAAGCACCTCAAGAGGAGGCTTCTCTCAGCTCTATGTATGTGAGAGGGACCCTGAGTTTGCGGCCTCAAGTGGAATGGAGACCGCGATGCCCTGACTCGAAATAAGGCCGGATATCCCTGCAGTGACTTGAATGCAGGCTCGTCTTGCATCTCCCAAGACGAAAGGATGTCTGAATCCCCTGTGGAGACCACAGAGAAATACCTAGTTCCCCACCTCATCGCGACCGGAGGCCTCACATCCTTTGAAAACTCCAGAGGTACGCGGAGATCAGTGCCTCCAAAGGAGACGATGCCTGACTCCTCGTGAAACTTAATAGGAGTCCCAGGATTCCTGTGGCACGTGGAAAGGGACCCTTGGTCTCCAGCCTCAGCTGGAGAGGCGTCCCAATTGCCCTGCCAAGCCTCGAGGAGAATCCCGAGTTGTCCCTCGCAACTAGGCAGGAGTCCTGACGTCGCTGAACAAACACGTGGGTGGAAGGGCCATCCCCGTCGTAACTCGAGAATATACCCCAGGTTCCCGCCGCAACTCGAGAAAAACCATGAGACTTCCCCCTCGCCGCGAGATGAGGACCGATTCCCCTGCACTGCGTGCAGAGCAATTCCGTGTTGCACATCACACATGAAAGGAGCCTTGATTTCCTTGATGGCACTCCAGAGAATCCGCAAGAACACTGTTTCAAGGTTGAGGGATCCTGAGGTCACTGTAGCAACACGAAAGTGCTCCGTGGACCAAAAATCAACTCGAGATGAGAGGTTAGTCCCTGGCTTCGACTCCAGAGGAATACCACCTTACCACAAGCACCTCAAGAGGAGGCTTCTCTCAGCTCTAGCTATGTGAGAGGGACCCTGAGTTTGCGGCCTCAAGTGGAATGGACACCGCGATTCCCTGACGCGAAATAAGGCCGGATATCCCTGCAGTGACTTGAATGCAGGCTCGTCTTGCATCTCCCAAGACGAAAGGATGTCTGAATCCCCTGTGGAGACCACAGAGAATGACCTAGTTCCCCACCTCATCGCGACCGGAGGCCGCACATCCTTTGAAAACTCCAGAGGTACGCGGAGATCAGTGCCTCCAAGGGAGACGATGCCTGACTCCTCGTGAAACTTGATAGGAGTCACAGGATTCCTGTGGCACGTGGAAAGGGACACTTGGTCTCCCGCCTCACCTGGAGAGGCGTCCCAATTGCCCTGCCTAGCCTCGAGGAGAATCCCGAGTTGTCCCTCGCAACTAGGCAGGAGTCCTGACGTCGCTGAACAAACACGTGGGTGGAAGGGCCATCCCTGTCGTAACTCGACAATATACCCCAGGTTCCCGCCGCAACTCGAGAAAAACCATGAGACTTCCCCCTCGCCGCGAGATGAGGCCCGATTCCCCTGCACTGCGTGCAGAGCAATTCCGTGTTGCACATCACACATGAAAGGAGCCTTGATTTCCTTGATGGCATTCCAGAGAATCCCCAAAAACACTGTTTCAAGGCTGGAGGGATCCTGAGGTCCCTGTAGCAGCACGAAAGAGCTCCATGGACCATGAATCAACTCGAGATGAGAGGTTAGTCCTTGGCTTCGACTCCAGAGGAATACCACCTTACCACAAGCACCTCAAGAGGAGGCTTCTCTCAGCTCTAGGTATGTGAGAGGGACCCTGAGTTTGCGGCCTCAAGTGGAATGGACACCGCGATTCCCTGACGCGAAATAAGGCCGGATATCCCTGCAGTGACTTGAATGCAGGCTCGTCTTGCATCTCCCAAGACGAAAGGATGTCTGAATCCCCTGTGGAGACCACAGAGAATGACCTAGTTCCCCACCTCATCGCGACCGGAGGCCGCACATCCTTTGAAAACTCCAGAGGTACGCGGAGATCAGTGCCTCCAAAGGAGACGATGCCTGACTCCTCGCGAAACTCGATAGGAGTCCCAGGATTCCTGTGGCACGTGGAAAGGGACACTTGGTCTCCCGCCTGAGCTGGAGAGGCGGCCCAATTGCCCTGCCAAGCCTCGAGGAGAATCCCGAGTTGTCCCTCGCCACTAGGCAGGAGTCCTGACGTCGCTGAACAAACACGTGGGTGGAAGGGCCATCCACGTCGTAACACGAGAATATACCCCAGGTTCCCGCCGCAACTCGAGAAAAACCATGAGACTTCCCCCTCGCCGCGAGATGAGGCCCGATTCCCCTGCACTGCGTGCAGAGCAATTCCGTGTTGCACATCACACATGAAAGGAGCCTTGATTTCCTTGATGGCATTCCAGAGAATCCCCAAGAACATTGTTTCAAGGCTGGAGGGATCCTGAGGTCCCTGTAGCAGCACGAAAGAGCTCCGTGGACCATGAATCAACTCGAGATGAGAGGTTAGTCCCTGGCTTCGACTCCAGAGGAAAACCACCTTACCACAAGCACCTCGAGAGGAGGCTCCTCTCAGCTCTAGGTATGTGAGAGGGACCCTGATTTTGCGGCTTCAAGTGGAATGGACACCGCGATGCCCTGACTCGAAATAAGGCCGGATATCCCTGCAGTGACTTGAATGCAGGCTCGTCTTGCATCTCCCAAGACGAAAGGATGTCTGAATCCCCTGTGGAGACCACAGAGAAAGACCTAGTTCCCCACCTCATCGCGACCGGAGGCCTCACATCCTTTGAAAACTCCAGAGTTACGCGGAGATCAGTGCCTCCAAAGGAGACGATGCCTGACTCCTCGTGAAACTTGATAGGAGTCCCAGGATTCCTGTGGCACGTGGAAAGGGAACCTTGGTCTCCCGCCTCAGATGGAGAGGCGTCCCAATTGCCCTGCCAAGCCTCGAGGAGAATCCCGAGTTGTCCCTCGCAACTAGGCAGGAGTCCTGCCGTCGCTGAACTAACACGTGTGTGGAAGGTCCATTCCCGTCGTAACTCGAGAATATACCGCAGGTTCCCGCCGCAACTCGATAAAAACCATGAGACTTCCCCATCGCCGCGAGATGAGGCCCGATTCCCTTGCACTGCGTGCAGATCAATTCCGTGTTGCACATCATACATGAAAGGAGCCTTGATTTCCTTGATGGCACTCCAGAGAATCCCCAAGAACACTGTTTCAAGGTTGAGGGATCCTGAGGTCACTGTAGCAACACGAAAGAGCTTCGTGGACCAAAAATCAACTCGAGATGAGAGGTTAGTCCCTGGCTTCGACTCCAGAGGAATACCACCTTACCACAAGCACCTCAAGAGGAGGCTTCTCTCAGCTCTATGTATGTGAGAGGGACCCTGAGTTTGCGGCCTCAAGTGGAATGGAGACCGCGATGCCCTGACTCGAAATAAGGCCGGATATCCCTGCAGTGACTTGAATGCAGGCTCGTCTTGCATCTCCCAAGACGAAAGGATGTCTGAATCCCCTGTGGAGACCACAGAGAAAGACCTAGTTCCCCACCTCATCGTGACCGGAGGCCTCACATCCTTTGAAAACTCCAGAGGTACGCGGAGATCAGTGCCTCCAAAGGAGACGATGCCTGACTCCTCGTGAAACTTGATAGGAGTCCCAGGATTCCTGTGGCACGTGGAAAGGGACCCTTGGTCTCCAGCCTCAGCTGGAGAGGCGTCCCAATTGCCCTGCCAAGCCTCGAGGAGAATCCCGAGTTGTCCCTCGCAACTAGGCAGGAGTCCTGACGTCGCTGAACAAACACGTGGGTTGAAGGGCCATCCCGGTCGTAACTCGAGAATATACCCCAGGTTCCCGCCGCAACTCGAGAAAAACAATGAGACTTCCCCCTCGCCGCGAGATGAGGCCCGATTCCCCTGCACTGCATGCAGAGCAATTCCGTGTTGCACATCACACATGATAGGAGCCTTGATTTCCTTGATGGCACTCCAGAGAATCCCCAAGAACACTGTTTCAAGGTTGAGGGATCCTGAGGTCACTGTAGCAACAGGAAAGTGCTCCGTGGACCAAAAATCAACTCGAGATGAGAGGTTAGTCCCTGGCTTCGACTCCAGAGGAATACCACCTTACCACAAGCACCTCAAGAGGAGGCTTCTCTCAGCTCTAGCTATGTGAGAGGGACCCTGAGTTTGCGGCCTCAAGTGGAATGGACACCGCGATTCCCGGACGCGAAATAAGGCCGGATATCCCTGCAGTGACTTGAATGCAGGCTCGTCTTGCATCTCCCAAGACGAAAGGATGTCTGAATCCCCTGTGGAGACCACAGAGAAAGACCTAGTTCCCCACCTCATCGCGACCGGAGGCCGCACATCCTTTGAAAACTCCAGAGGTACGCGGAGATCAGTGCCTCCAAAGGAGACGATGCCTGACTCCTCGTGAAACTTGATAGGAGTCCCAGGATTCCTGTGGCACGTGGAAAGGGACCCTTGGTCTCCAGCCTCAGCTGGAGAGGCGTCCCAATTGCCCTGCCAAGCCTCGAGGAGAATCCCGAGTTGTCCCTCGCAACTAGGCAGGAGTCCTGACGTCGCTGAACAAACACGTGTGTGGAAGGGCCATACCCGTCGTAACTCGAGAATATACCCCAGGTTCCCGCCGCAACTCGAGAAAAACCATGAGACTTCCCCTTCGCCGCGAGATGAGGCCCGATTCCCCTGCACTGCGTGCAGAGCAATTCCGTGTTACACATCACACATGAAAGGAGCCTTGATTTCCATGATGGCACTCCAGAGAAACCCCAAGAACACTGTTTCAAGGTTGAGGGATCCTGAGGTCACTGTAGCAACACGAAAAAGCTCCGAGGACCAAAAATCAACTCGAGATGAGAGGTTAGTCCCTGGCTTCGACTCCAGAGGAATACCACCTTACCACAAGCACCTCAAGAGGAGGCTTCTCTCAGCTCTAGCTATGTGAGAGGGACCCTGAGTTTGCGGCCTCAAGTGGAATGGACACCGCGATTCCCTGACGCGAAATAAGGCCGGATATCCCTGCAGTGACTTGAATGCAGGCTCGTCTTGCATCTCCCAAGACGAAAGGATGTCTGAATCGCCTGTGGAGACCACAGAGAATGACCTAGTTCCCCACCTCATCGCGACCGGAGGCCGCACATCCTTTGAAACCTCCAGAGGTACGCGGAGATCAGTGCCTCCAAAGGAGACGATGCCTGACACCTCGTGAAACTTGATAGGAGTCACAGGATTCCTGTGGCACGTGGAAAGGGACACTTGGACTCCCGCCTCAGTTGGAGAGGCGTCACAATTGCCCTGCCAAGCCTCGAGGAGAATCCCGAATTGTCCCTCGCAACTAGGCAGGAGTCCTGACGTCGCTGAACACACACGTCAGTGGAAGGGCCATCCCCGTCGTAACTCGAGAATATACCCCAGGTTCCCGCCGCAACTCGAGAAAAACCATGAGACTTCCCCCTCGCCGCGAGATGAGGCCCGATTCCCCTGCACTGCGTGCAGAGCAATTCCGTGTTGCACATCACACATGAAAGGAGCCTTGATTTCCTTGATGGCATTCCAGAGAATCCCCAAGAACATTGTTTCAAGGCTGGAGGGATCCTGAGGTCCCTGTAGCAGCACGAAAGAGCTCCGTGGACCATGAATCAACTCGAGATGAGAGGTTAGTCCCTGGCTTCGACTCCAGAGGAAAACCACCTTACCACAAGCACCTCGAGAGGAGGCTCCTCTCAGCTCTAGGTATGTGAGAGGGACCCTGATTTTGCGGCTTCAAGTGGAATGGACACCGCGATGCCCTGACTCGAAATAAGGCCGGATATCCCTGCAGTGACTTGAATGCAGGCTCGTCTTGCATCTCCCAAGACGAAAGGATGTCTGAATCCCCTGTGGAGACCACAGAGAAAGACCTAGTTCCCCACCTCATCGCGACCGGAGGCCTCACATCCTTTGAAAACTCCAGAGTTACGCGGAGATCAGTGCCTCCAAAGGAGACGATGCCTGACTCCTCGTGAAACTTGATAGGAGTCCCAGGATTCCTGTGGCACGTGGAAAGGGAACCTTGGTCTCCCGCCTCAGATGGAGAGGCGTCCCAATTGCCCTGCCAAGCCTCGAGGAGAATCCCGAGTTGTCCCTCGCAACTAGGCAGGAGTCCTGCCGTCGCTGAACTAACACGTGTGTGGAAGGTCCATTCCCGTCGTAACTCGAGAATATACCGCAGGTTCCCGCCGCAACTCGATAAAAACCATGAGACTTCCCCATCGCCGCGAGATGAGGCCCGATTCCCTTGCACTGCGTGCAGATCAATTCCGTGTTGCACATCATACATGAAAGGAGCCTTGATTTCCTTGATGGCACTCCAGAGAATCCCCAAGAACACTGTTTCAAGGTTGAGGGATCCTGAGGTCACTGTAGCAACACGAAAGAGCTTCGTGGACCAAAAATCAACTCGAGATGAGAGGTTAGTCCCTGGCTTCGACTCCAGAGGAATACCACCTTACCACAAGCACCTCAAGAGGAGGCTTCTCTCAGCTCTATGTATGTGAGAGGGACCCTGAGTTTGCGGCCTCAAGTGGAATGGAGACCGCGATGCCCTGACTCGAAATAAGGCCGGATATCCCTGCAGTGACTTGAATGCAGGCTCGTCTTGCATCTCCCAAGACGAAAGGATGTCTGAATCCCCTGTGGAGACCACAGAGAAAGACCTAGTTCCCCACCTCATCGTGACCGGAGGCCTCACATCCTTTGAAAACTCCAGAGGTACGCGGAGATCAGTGCCTCCAAAGGAGACGATGCCTGACTCCTCGTGAAACTTGATAGGAGTCCCAGGATTCCTGTGGCACGTGGAAAGGGACCCTTGGTCTCCAGCCTCAGCTGGAGAGGCGTCCCAATTGCCCTGCCAAGCCTCGAGGAGAATCCCGAGTTGTCCCTCGCAACTAGGCAGGAGTCCTGACGTCGCTGAACAAACACGTGGGTTGAAGGGCCATCCCGGTCGTAACTCGAGAATATACCCCAGGTTCCCGCCGCAACTCGAGAAAAACAATGAGACTTCCCCCTCGCCGCGAGATGAGGCCCGATTCCCCTGCACTGCATGCAGAGCAATTCCGTGTTGCACATCACACATGATAGGAGCCTTGATTTCCTTGATGGCACTCCAGAGAATCCCCAAGAACACTGTTTCAAGGTTGAGGGATCCTGAGGTCACTGTAGCAACAGGAAAGTGCTCCGTGGACCAAAAATCAACTCGAGATGAGAGGTTAGTCCCTGGCTTCGACTCCAGAGGAATACCACCTTACCACAAGCACCTCAAGAGGAGGCTTCTCTCAGCTCTAGCTATGTGAGAGGGACCCTGAGTTTGCGGCCTCAAGTGGAATGGACACCGCGATTCCCGGACGCGAAATAAGGCCGGATATCCCTGCAGTGACTTGAATGCAGGCTCGTCTTGCATCTCCCAAGACGAAAGGATGTCTGAATCCCCTGTGGAGACCACAGAGAAAGACCTAGTTCCCCACCTCATCGCGACCGGAGGCCGCACATCCTTTGAAAACTCCAGAGGTACGCGGAGATCAGTGCCTCCAAAGGAGACGATGCCTGACTCCTCGTGAAACTTGATAGGAGTCCCAGGATTCCTGTGGCACGTGGAAAGGGACCCTTGGTCTCCAGCCTCAGCTGGAGAGGCGTCCCAATTGCCCTGCCAAGCCTCGAGGAGAATCCCGAGTTGTCCCTCGCAACTAGGCAGGAGTCCTGACGTCGCTGAACAAACACGTGTGTGGAAGGGCCATACCCGTCGTAACTCGAGAATATACCCCAGGTTCCCGCCGCAACTCGAGAAAAACCATGAGACTTCCCCTTCGCCGCGAGATGAGGCCCGATTCCCCTGCACTGCGTGCAGAGCAATTCCGTGTTACACATCACACATGAAAGGAGCCTTGATTTCCATGATGGCACTCCAGAGAAACCCCAAGAACACTGTTTCAAGGTTGAGGGATCCTGAGGTCACTGTAGCAACACGAAAAAGCTCCGAGGACCAAAAATCAACTCGAGATGAGAGGTTAGTCCCTGGCTTCGACTCCAGAGGAATACCACCTTACCACAAGCACCTCAAGAGGAGGCTTCTCTCAGCTCTAGCTATGTGAGAGGGACCCTGAGTTTGCGGCCTCAAGTGGAATGGACACCGCGATTCCCTGACGCGAAATAAGGCCGGATATCCCTGCAGTGACTTGAATGCAGGCTCGTCTTGCATCTCCCAAGACGAAAGGATGTCTGAATCGCCTGTGGAGACCACAGAGAATGACCTAGTTCCCCACCTCATCGCGACCGGAGGCCGCACATCCTTTGAAACCTCCAGAGGTACGCGGAGATCAGTGCCTCCAAAGGAGACGATGCCTGACACCTCGTGAAACTTGATAGGAGTCACAGGATTCCTGTGGCACGTGGAAAGGGACACTTGGACTCCCGCCTCAGTTGGAGAGGCGTCACAATTGCCCTGCCAAGCCTCGAGGAGAATCCCGAATTGTCCCTCGCAACTAGGCAGGAGTCCTGACGTCGCTGAACACACACGTCAGTGGAAGGGCCATCCCCGTCGTAACTCGAGAATATACCCCAGGTTCCCGCCGCAACTCGAGAAAAACCATGAGACTTCCCCCTCGCCGCGAGATGAGGCCCGATTCCCCTGCACTGCGTGCAGAGCAATTCCGTGTTGCACATCACACATGAAAGGAGCCTTGATTTCCTTGATGGCACTCCAGAGAATCCCCAAGAACACTGTTTCAAGGCCAGAGGGATCCTGAGGTCCCTGTAGCAGCACGAAAGAGCTCCGTGGACCATGAATCAACTCGAGATGAGAGGTTAGTCCCTGGCTTCAACTCCAGAGGAATACCACTTTACCACAAGCACCTCAAGAGGAGGCTTCTCTCAGCTCTAGGTATGTGAGAGGGACCCTGATTTTGCGGCCTCAATGGAATGGACACCGCCATGCCCTGACTCGATATAAGGCTGGATATCCCTGCAGTGACTTGAATGCAGGCTCGTCTTGCATCTCCCAAGACGAAAGGATGTCTGATTCCCCTGTGGAGACCACAGAGAAAGACCTAGTTCCCCACCTCATCGCGACCGGAGGCCTCACATCCTTTGAAAACTCCAGAGGTACGCGGAGATCAGGGCCTCCAAAGGAGACGATGCCTGACTCCTCGTGAAACTTGATAGGAGTCCCAGGATTCCTGTGGCACGTGGAAAGGGACCCTTGGTCTCCCGCCTCAGCTGGAGAGGCGTCCCAATTGCCCTGCCAAGCCTCGAGGAGAATCCCGAGTGGTCCCTCGCAACTAGGCAGGAGTCCTTCCGTCGCTGAACTAACACGTGTGTGGAAGGGCCATCCCCGTCGTAACTCGAGAATATACCCCAGGTTCCCGTAGCAACTCGATAAAAACCATGAGACTTCCCCCTCGCCGCGAAATGAGGCCCGATTCCCCTGCACTGCGTGCAGAGCAATTCCGGGTTGCACATCAAACATGAAAGGAGCCTTGATTTCCTTGATGGCACTCCAGAGAAACCCCAAGAACACTGTTTCAAGGTTGAGGGATCCTGAGGTCACTGTAGCAACACGAAAGAGCTCCGTGGACCAAAAATCAACTCGAGATGAGAGGTGAGTCCCTGGCTTCGACTCCAGAGGAATACCACCTTACCACAAGCACCTCAAGAGGAGGCTTCTCTCAGCTCTAGGTATGTGAGAGGGACCCTGAGTTTGCGGCCTCAAGTGGAATGGAGACCGCGATTCCCTGACTCGAAATAAGGCCGGATATCCCTGCAGTGACTTGAATGCAGGCTCGTCTTGCATCTCCCAAGACGAAAGGATGTCTGAATCCCCTGTGGTGACCACAGAGAATGACCTAGTTCCCCAGCTCATCGCGACCGGAGGCCTCACATCCTTTGAAAACTCCAGAGGTACGTGGAGATCAGTGCCTCCAAAGGAGACGATGCCTGACTCCTCGTGAAACTTGATAGGAGTCACAGGATTCCTGTGGCACGTGGAAAGGGATATTTGGCCTCCTGCCTCAGCTGGAGAAGCGTCGCAATTGCCCTGCCAAGCCTCGAGGAGAATCCCGAGTTGTCCCTCGCAACTAGGCAGGAGTCCTGACTTCGCTGAACAAACACGTGGGTGGAAGGGCCATCCCAGTCGTAACTCGAGAATATACCCCAGGTTCCCGCCGCAACTCGAGAAAAACCATGAGACTTCCCCCTCGCCGCGAGATGAGGCCCGATTCCCCTTCACTGCGTGCAGAGCAATTCCGTGTTGCACATCACACATGAAAGGAGCCTTGATTTCCTTGATGGCACTCCAGAGAAACTCCAAGAACACTGTTTCAAGGCTGGAGGGATCCTGAGGTCCCTGTAGCAGCACGAAAGAGCTGCGTGGACCATGAATCAACTCGAGATGAGAGGTTAGTCCCTGGCTTCGACTCTCGAGGAATACCACCTTATCACAAGCACCTCAAGAGGAGGCTTCTCTCAGCTCTAGGTATGTGAGAGGGACCCTGAGTTTGCGGCCTCAAGTGGAATGGACACCGCGATGCCCTGACGCGAAATACGGCCGGATATCCCTGCAGTGACTTGAATGCAGGCTCGTCTTGCATCTCCCAAGACGAAAGGATGTCTGAATCCCCTGTGGAGACCACAGAGAAAGACCTAGTTCCCCACCTCATCGCGACCGGAGGCCTCACATCCTTTGAAAACTCCAGAGGTACGCGGAGATCAGTGCCTCCAAAGGAGACGATGCCTGACTCCTCGTGAAACTTGATAGGAGTCCCAGGATTTCTGTGGCACGTGGAAAGGGACTCTTGGTCTCCCGCCTCAGCTGAAGAGGCTTCCCAATTGCCCTGCCAAGCCTCGAGGAGAATCCCGAGTTGTCCCTCGCAACTAGGCAGGAGTCCTGACGTCGCTGAACAAACACGTGGGTGGAAGGGCCATCCCCGTCGTAACTCGAGAATATACCCCAGGTTCCCGCCGCAACTCGAGAAAAACCATGAGACTTCCCCCTCGCCGCGAGATGAGGCCCGATTCCCCTGCACTGCGTACAGAGCAAATCCGTGTTGCACATCACACATGAAAGGAGCCTTGATTTCCTTGATGGCACTCCAGAGAAACCCCAAGAACACTGTTTCAAGGCTAGAGGGATCCTGAGGTCACTGTAGCAACATGAAAGAGCTCCGTGGACCAAAAATCAACTCGAGATGAGAGGTTAGTCCCTGGCTTCGACTCCAGAGGAAAACCACCTTACCACAAGCACCTCGAGAGGAGGCTTCTCTCAGCTCTAGGTATGTGAGAGGGACCCTGAGTTTGCGGCTTCAAGCGGAATGGACACCGCGATGCCCTGACGCAACATAAGGCCGGATATCCCTGCAGTGACTTGAATGCAGGCTCGTCTTGCATCTCCCAAGACGAAAGGATGTCTGAATCCCCTGTGGAGACCACAGAGAAAGACCTAGTTCCCCACCTCATCGCGACCGGAGGCCTCACATCCTTTGAAAACTCCAGAGGTACGCGGAGATCAGTGCCTCCAAAGGAGACGATGCCTGACTCCTCGTGAAACTTGATAGGAGTCCCAGGATTCCTGTGGCACGTGGAAAGGGACACTTGGTCTCCCGCCTCACATGGAGAGGCGTCCCAATTGCCCTGCCAAGCCTCGAGGAGAATCCCGAGTTGTCCCTCGCAACTAGGCAGGAGTCCTGACGTCGCTGAACAAACACGTGTGTGGAAGGGCCATACCCGTCGTAACTCGAGAATATACCCCAGGTTCCCGCCGCAACTCGAGAAAAACCATGAGACTTCCCCTTCGCCGCGAGATGAGGCCCGATTCCCCTGCACTGCGTGCAGAGCAATTCCGTGTTACACATCACACATGAAAGGAGCCTTGATTTCCATGATGGCACTCCAGAGAAACCCCAAGAACACTGTTTCAAGGTTGAGGGATCCTGAGGTCACTGTAGCAACACGAAAAAGCTCCGTGGACCAAAAATCAACTCGAGATGAGAGGTTAGTCCCTGGCTTCGACTCCAGAGGAATACCACCTTACCACAAGCACCTCAAGAGGTGGCTTCTCTCACCTCTATGTATGTGAGAGGGACCCTGAGTTTGCGGCCTCAAGTGGAATGGAGACCGCGATGCCCTGACTCGAAATAAGGCCGGATATCCCTGCAGTGACTTGAATGCAGGCTCGTCTTGCATCTCCCAAGACGAAAGGATGTCTGAATCCCCTGTGGTGACCACAGAGAATGACCTAGTTCCCCACCTCATCGCGACCGGAGGCCTCACATCCTTTGAAAACTCCAGAGGTACGTGGAGATCAGTGCCTCCAAAGGAGACGATGCCTGACTCCTCGTGAAACTTGATAGGAGTCACAGGATTCCTGTGGCACGTGGAAAGGGATATTTGGCCTCCTGCCTCAGCTGGAGAGGCGTCGCAATTGCCCTGCCAAGCCTCGAGGAGAATCCCGAGTTGTCCCTCGCAACTAGGCAGGCGTCCTGACTTCGCTGAACAAACACGTGGGTGGAAGGGCCATCCCAGTCGTAACTCGAGAATATACCCCAGGTTCCCGCCGCAACTCGAGAAAAACCATGAGACTTCCCCCTCGCCGCGAGATGAGGCCCGATTCCCCTTCACTGCGTGCAGAGCAATTCCGTGTTGCACATCACACATGAAAGGAGCCTTGATTTCCTTGATGGCACTCCAGAGAAACCCCAAGAACACTGTTTCAAGGCTGGAGGGATCCTGAGGTCCCTGTAGCAGCACGAAAGAGCTCCGTGGACCATGAATCAACTCGAGATGAGAGGTTAGTCCCTGGCTTCGACTCTCGAGGAATACCACCTTATCACAAGCACCTCAAGAGGAGGCTTCTCTCAGCTCTAGGTATGTGAGAGGGACCCTGAGTTTGCGGCCTCAAGTGGAATGGACACCGCGATGCCCTGACGCGAAATACGGCCGGATATCCCTGCAGTGACTTGAATGCAGGCTCGTCTTGCATCTCCCAAGACGAAAGGATGTCTGAATCCCCTGTGGAGACCACAGAGAAAGACCTAGTTCCCCACCTCATCGCGACCGGAGGCCTCACATCCTTTGAAAACTCCAGAGGTACGCGGAGATCAGTGCCTCCAAAGGAGACGATGCCTGACTCCTCGTGAAACTTGATAGGAGTCCCAGGATTCCTGTGGCACGTGGAAAGGGACCCTTGGTCTCCCGCCTCAGCTGGAGAGGCGTCGCAATTGCCCTGCCAAGCCTCGAGGAGAATCCCGAGTTGTCCCTCGCAACTAGGCAGGAGTCCTGACGTCGCTGAACAAACACGTGGGTGGAAGGGCCATCCCCGTCGTAACTCGAGAATATACCCCAGGTTCCCACCGCAACTCGAGAAGAACCATGAGACTTCCCCCTCGCCGCGAGATGAGGCCCGATTCCCCTGCACTGCGTGCAGAGCAATTCCGTGTTGCACATCACACATGAAAGGAGCCTTGATTTCCTTGATGGCACTCCAGAGAAACCCCAAGAACACTGTTTCAAGGCTAGAGGGATCTTGAGGTCACTGTAGCAACACGAAAGAGCTCCGTGGACCACAAATCAACTCGAGATGAGAGGTTAGTCCCTGGCTTCGACTCCAGAGGAATACCACCTTACCACAAGCACCTCAAGTGGAGGCTTCTCTCAGCTCTAGCTATGTGAGAGGGACCCTGAGTTTGCGGCCTCAAGTGGAATGGACACCGCGATTCCCTGACGCGAAATAAGGCCGGATATCCCTGCAGTGACTTGAATGCAGGCTCGTCTTGCATCTCACAAGACGAAAGGATGTCTGAATCCCCTGTGGAGACCACAGAGAATGACCTAGTTCCCCACCTCATCGCGACCGGAGGCCTCACATCCTTTGAAAACTCCAGAGGTACGCGGAGATCAGTGCCTCCAAAGGAGACGATGCCTGACTCCTCGTGAAACTTGATAGGAGTCCCAGGATTCCTGTGGCACGTGGAAAGGGACACTTGGTCTCCCGCCTCACATGGAGAGGCGTCCCAATTGCCCTGCCAAGCCTCGAGGAGAATCCCGAGTTGTCCCTCGCAACTAGGCAGGAGTCCTGACGTCGCTGAACAAACACGTGGGTGGAAGGGCCATCCCCGTCGTAACTCGAGAATATACCCCAAGTTCCCGCCGCAACTTGAGAAAAACCATGAGACTTCCCCCTCGCCGCGAGATGAGGCCCGATTCCCCTGCACTGCGTGCAGAGCAATTCCGTGTTGCACATCACAAATGAAAGGAGCCTTGATTTCCTTGATGGCACTCCAGAGAAACCCCAAGAACACTGTTTCGAGGTTGAGGGATCCTGAGGTCACTGTAGCAACACGAAAGAGCTCCGTGGACCAAAAATCAACACGAGATGAGAGGTTAGTCCCTGGCTTCGACTCCAGAGGAATACCACCTTACCACAAGCACCTCAAGAGGAGGCTTCTCTCAGCTCTATGTATGTGAGAGTGACCCTGAGTTTGCGGCCTCAAGTGGAATGGAGACCGCGATGCCCTGACTCGAAATAAGGCCGGATATCCCTGCAGTGACTTGAATGCAGGCTCGTCTTGCATCTCCCAAGACGAAAGGATGTCTGAATCCCCTGTGGAGACCACAGAGAATGACCTAGTTCCCCACCTCATCGCGACCGGAGGCCGCACATCCTTTGAAAACTCCAGAGGTACGCGGAGATCAGTGCCTCCAAAGGAGACGATGCCTGACTCCTCGTGAAACTTGATAGGAGTCCCAGGATTCCTGTGGCACGTGGAAAGGGACCCTTGGTCTCCAGCCTCAGCTGGAGAGGCGTCCCAATTGCCCTGCCAAGCCTCGAGGAGAATCCCGAGTTGTCCCTCGCAACTAGGCAGGAGTCCTGACGGCGCTGAACAAACACGTGTGTGGAAGGGCCATACCCGTCGTAACTCGAGAATATACCCCAGGTTCCCGCCGCAACTCGATAAAAACCATGAGACTTCCCCTTCGCCGCGAGATGAGGCCCGATTCCCCTGCACTGCGTGCAGAGCAATTCCGTGTTACACATCACACATGAAAGGAGCCTTGATTTCCATGATGGCACTCCAGAGAAACCCCAAGAACACTGTTTCAAGGTTGAGGGATCCTGAGGTCACTGTAGCAACACGAAAAAGCTCCGAGGACCATGAATCAACTCGAGATGAGAGGTTAGTCCCTGGCTTCGACTCCAGAGGAATACCACTTTACCACAAGCACCTCAAGAGGAGGCTTCTCTCAGCTCTAGGTATGTGAGAGGGACCCTGATTTTGCGGCCTCAAGTGGAATGGAGACCGCGATGCCCTGACTCGATATAAGGCTGGATATCCCTGCAGTGACTTGAATGCAGGCTCGTCTTGCATCTCCCAAGACGAAAGGATGTCTGATTCCCTTGTGGAGACCACAGAGAAAGACCTAGTTTCCCACCTCATCGCGACCGGAGGCCTCACATCCTTTGAAAACTCCAGAGGTACGCGGAGATCAGGGCCTCCAAAGGAGACGATGCCTGACTCCTCGTGAAACTTGATAGGAGTCACAGGATTCCTGTGGCACGTGGAAAGGGACCCTTGGTCTCCCGCCTCAGCTGGAGAGGCGTCCCAATTGCCCTGCCAAGCCTCGAGGAGAATCCCGAGTGGTCCCTCGCAACTAGGCAGGAGTCCTGCCGTCGCTGAACTAAAACGTGTGTGGAAGGGCCATCCCCGTCGTAACTCGAGAATATACCCAGGTTCCCGTAGCAACTCGATAAAAACCATGAGACTTCCCCCTCGCCGCGAGATGAGGCCCGATTCCCCTGCACTGCGTGCAGAGCAATTCTGTGTTGCACATCACACATGAAAGGAGCCTTGATTTCCTTGATGGCACTCTAGAGAAACCCCAAGAACACTGTTTCAAGGTTGAGGGATCCTGAGGTCACTGTAGCAACACGAAAGAGCTCTGTGGACCAAAAATCAACTCGAGATGAGAGGTTAGTCCCTGGCTTCGACTCCAGAGGAATACCACCTTACCACAAGCACCTCAAGAGGTCGCTTCTCTCAGCTCTATGTATGTGAGAGGGACCCTGAGTTTGCGGCCTCAAGTGGAATGGAGACCGCGATGCCCTGACTCGAAATAAGGCCGGATATCCCTGCAGTGACTTGAATGCAGGCTCGTCTTGCATCTCCCAAGATGAAAGTATGTCTGAATCCCCTGTGGAGACCACAGAGAAAGACCTAGTTCCCCACCTCATCGTGACCGGAGGCCTCACATCCTTTGAAAACTCCAGAGGTATGCGGAGATCAGTGCCTCCAAAGGAGACGATGCCTGACTTCTCGTGAAACTTGATAGGAGTCCCAGGATTCCTGTGGCACGTGGAAAGGGACCCTTGGTCTCCCGCCTCAGCTGGAGAGGCGTCCCAATTGCCCTGCCAAGCCTCGAGGAGAATCCCGAGTTGTCCCTCGCAACTAGGCAGGAGTCCTGACGTCGCTGAACAAACACGTGGGTGGAAGGGCCATCCCCGTCGTAACTCGAGAATATACCCCAGGTTCCCGACGTAACTCGAGAAAAACCATGAGACTTCCCCCTCGCCGCGAAATGAGGCCCGATTCCCCTGCACTGCGTGCAGAGCAATTCCGGGTTGCACATCACACATGAAAGGAGCCTTGATTTCCTTGATGGCACTCCAGAGAAACCCCAAGAACACTGTTTCAAGGTTGAGGGATCCTGAGGTCACTGTAGCAACACGAAAGAGCTCCGTGGACCAAAAATCAACTCGAGATGAGAGGTGAGTCCCTGGCTTCGACTCCAGAGGAATACCACCTTACCACAAGCACCTCAAGAGGAGGCTTCTCTCAGCTCTAGGTATGTGAGAGGGACCCTGAGTTTGCGGCCTCAAGTGGAATGGAGACCGCGATTCCCTGACTCGAAATAAGGCCGGATATCCCTGCAGTGACTTGAATGCAGGCTCGTCTTGCATCTCCCAAGACGAAAGGATGTCTGAATCCCCTGTGGTGACCACAGAGAATGACCTAGTTCCCCACCTCATCGCGACCGGAGGCCTCACATCCTTTGAAAACTCCAGAGGTACGTGGAGATCAGTGCCTCCAAAGGAGACGATGCCTGACTCCTCGTGAAACTTGATAGGAGTCACAGGATTCCTGTGGCACGTGGAAAGGGATATTTGGCCTCCTGCCTCAGCTGGAGAGGCGTCGCAATTGCCCTGCTAAGCCTCGAGGAGAATCCCGAGTTGTCCCTCGCAACTAGGCAGGAGTCCTGACTTCGCTGAACAAACACATGGGTGGAAGGGCCATCCCAGTCGTAACTCGAGAATATACCCCAGGTTCCCGCCGCAACTCGAGAAAAACCATGAGACTTCCCCCTCGCCGCGAGATGAGGCCCGATTCCCCTTCACTGCGTGCAGAGCAATTCCGTGTTGCACATCACACATGAAAGGAGCCTTGATTTCCTTGATGGCACTCCAGAGAAACCCCAAGAACACTGTTTCAAGGCTGGAGGGATCCTGAGGTCCCTGTAGCAGCACGAAAGAGCTCCGTGGACCATGAATCAACTCGAGATGAGAGGTTAGTCCCTGGCTTCGACTCTCGAGGAATACCACCTTATCACAAGCACCTCAAGAGGAGGCTTCTCTCAGCTCTAGGTATGTGAGAGGGACCCTGAGTTTGCGGCCTCAAGTGGAATGGACACCGCGATGCCCTGACGCGAAATACGGCCGGATATCCCTGCAGTGACTTGAATGCAGGCTCGTCTTGCATCTCCCAAGACGAAAGGATGTCTGAATCCCCTGTGGAGACCACAGAGAAAGACCTAGTTCCCCACCTCATCGCGACCGGAGGCCTCACATCCTTTGAAAACTCCAGAGGTACGCGGAGATCAGTGCCTCCAAAGGAGATGATGCCTGACTCCTCGTGAAACTTGATAGGAGTCCCAGGATTCCTGTGGCACGTGGAAAGGGACCCTTGGTCTCCCGCCTCAGCTGGAGAGGCGTCGCAATTGCCCTGCCAAGCCTCGACGAGAATCCCGAGTTGTCCCTCGCAACTAGGCAGGAGTCCTGACGTCGCTGAACAAACACGTGGGTGGAAGGGCCATCCCCGTCGTAACTCGAGAATATACCCCAGGTTCCCGCCGCAACTCGAGAAAAACCATGAGACTTCCCCCTCGCCGCGAGATGAGGCCCGATTCCCCTGCACTGCGTGCAGAGCAATTCCGTGTTGCACATCACACATGAAAGGAGCCTTGATTTCCTTGATGGCACTCCAGAGAAACCCCAAGAACACTGTTTCAAGGCTAGAGGGATCTTGAGGTCCCTGTAGCAGCACGAAAGAGCTCCGTGGACCACAAATCAACTCGAGATGAGAGGTTAGTCCCTGGCTTCGACTCCAGAGAAATACCACCTTACCACAAGCACCTCAAGAGGAGGCTTCTCTCAGCTCTAGCTATGTGAGAGGGACCCTGAGTTTGCGGCCTCAAGTGGAATGGACACCGCGATTCCCTGACGCGAAATAAGGCCGGATATCCCTGCAGTGACTTGAATGCAGGCTCGTCTTGCATCTCACAAGACGAAAGGATGTCTGAATCCCCTGTGGAGACCACAGAGAATGACCTAGTTCCCCACCTCATCGAGACCGGAGGCCTCACATCCTTTGAAAACTCCAGAGGTACGCGGAGATCAGTGCCTCCAAAGGAGACGATGCCTGACTCCTCGTGAAACTTGATAGGAGTCCCAGGATTCCTGTGGCACGTGGAAAGGGTCCCTTGGTCTCCCGCCTCAGCTGGAGAGGCGTCCCAATTCCCCTGCCAAGCCTCGAGGAGAATCCCGAGTTGTCCCTCGCAACTAGGCAGGAGTCCTGACGTCGCTGAACAAACACGTGGGTGGAAGGGCCATCCCCGTCGTAACTCGAGAATATACCCCAAGTTCCCGCCGCAACTTGAGAAAAACCATGAGACTTCCCCCTCGCCGCGAGATGAGGCCCGATTCCCCTGCACTGCGTGCAGAGCAATTCCGTGTTGCACATCACACATGAAAGGAGCCTTGATTTCCTTGATGGCACTCCAGAGAAACCCCAAGAACACTGTTTCAAGGCTAGAGGGATCTTGAGGTCACTGTAGCAACACGAAAGAGCTCCGTGGACCACAAATCAACTCGAGATGAGAGGTTAGTCCCTGGCTTCGACTCCAGAGGAATACCACCTTACCACAAGCACCTCAAGTGGAGGCTTCTCTCAGCTCTAGCTATGTGAGAGGGACCCTGAGTTTGCGGCCTCAAGTGGAATGGACACCGCGATTCCCTGACGCGAAATAAGGCCGGATATCCCTGCAGTGACTTGAATGCAGGCTCGTCTTGCATCTCACAAGACGAAAGGATGTCTGAATCCCCTGTGGAGACCACAGAGAATGACCTAGTTCCCCACCTCATCGCGACCGGAGGCCTCACATCCTTTGAAAACTCCAGAGGTACGCGGAGATCAGTGCCTCCAAAGGAGACGATGCCTGACTCCTCGTGAAACTTGATAGGAGTCCCAGGATTCCTGTGGCACGTGGAAAGGGACACTTGGTCTCCCGCCTCACATGGAGAGGCGTCCCAATTGCCCTGCCAAGCCTCGAGGAGAATCCCGAGTTGTCCCTCGCAACTAGGCAGGAGTCCTGACGTCGCTGAACAAACACGTGGGTGGAAGGGCCATCCCCGTCGTAACTCGAGAATATACCCCAAGTTCCCGCCGCAACTTGAGAAAAACCATGAGACTTCCCCCTCGCCGCGAGATGAGGCCCGATTCCCCTGCACTGCGTGCAGAGCAATTCCGTGTTGCACATCACAAATGAAAGGAGCCTTGATTTCCTTGATGGCACTCCAGAGAAACCCCAAGAACACTGTTTCGAGGTTGAGGGATCCTGAGGTCACTGTAGCAACACGAAAGAGCTCCGTGGACCAAAAATCAACACGAGATGAGAGGTTAGTCCCTGGCTTCGACTCCAGAGGAATACCACCTTACCACAAGCACCTCAAGAGGAGGCTTCTCTCAGCTCTATGTATGTGAGAGTGACCCTGAGTTTGCGGCCTCAAGTGGAATGGAGACCGCGATGCCCTGACTCGAAATAAGGCCGGATATCCCTGCAGTGACTTGAATGCAGGCTCGTCTTGCATCTCCCAAGACGAAAGGATGTCTGAATCCCCTGTGGAGACCACAGAGAATGACCTAGTTCCCCACCTCATCGCGACCGGAGGCCGCACATCCTTTGAAAACTCCAGAGGTACGCGGAGATCAGTGCCTCCAAAGGAGACGATGCCTGACTCCTCGTGAAACTTGATAGGAGTCCCAGGATTCCTGTGGCACGTGGAAAGGGACCCTTGGTCTCCAGCCTCAGCTGGAGAGGCGTCCCAATTGCCCTGCCAAGCCTCGAGGAGAATCCCGAGATGTCCCTCGCAACTAGGCAGGAGTCCTGACGGCGCTGAACAAACACGTGTGTGGAAGGGCCATACCCGTCGTAACTCGAGAATATACCCCAGGTTCCCGCCGCAACTCGATAAAAACCATGAGACTTCCCCTTCGCCGCGAGATGAGGCCCGATTCCCCTGCACTGCGTGCAGAGCAATTCCGTGTTACACATCACACATGAAAGGAGCCTTGATTTCCATGATGGCACTCCAGAGAAACCCCAAGAACACTGTTTCAAGGTTGAGGGATCCTGAGGTCACTGTAGCAACACGAAAAAGCTCCGAGGACCATGAATCAACTCGAGATGAGAGGTTAGTCCCTGGCTTCGACTCCAGAGGAATACCACTTTACCACAAGCACCTCAAGAGGAGGCTTCTCTCAGCTCTAGGTATGTGAGAGGGACCCTGATTTTGCGGCCTCAAGTGGAATGGAGACCGCGATGCCCTGACTCGATATAAGGCTGGATATCCCTGCAGTGACTTGAATGCAGGCTCGTCTTGCATCTCCCAAGACGAAAGGATGTCTGATTCCCTTGTGGAGACCACAGAGAAAGACCTAGTTTCCCACCTCATCGCGACCGGAGGCCTCACATCCTTTGAAAACTCCAGAGGTACGCGGAGATCAGGGCCTCCAAAGGAGACGATGCCTGACTCCTCGTGAAACTTGATAGGAGTCACAGGATTCCTGTGGCACGTGGAAAGGGACCCTTGGTCTCCCGCCTCAGCTGGAGAGGCGTCCCAATTGCCCTGCCAAGCCTCGAGGAGAATCCCGAGTGGTCCCTCGCAACTAGGCAGGAGTCCTGCCGTCGCTGAACTAAAACGTGTGTGGAAGGGCCATCCCCGTCGTAACTCGAGAATATACCCAGGTTCCCGTAGCAACTCGATAAAAACCATGAGACTTCCCCCTCGCCGCGAGATGAGGCCCGATTCCCCTGCACTGCGTGCAGAGCAATTCTGTGTTGCACATCACACATGAAAGGAGCCTTGATTTCCTTGATGGCACTCTAGAGAAACCCCAAGAACACTGTTTCAAGGTTGAGGGATCCTGAGGTCACTGTAGCAACACGAAAGAGCTCTGTGGACCAAAAATCAACTCGAGATGAGAGGTTAGTCCCTGGCTTCGACTCCAGAGGAATACCACCTTACCACAAGCACCTCAAGAGGTCGCTTCTCTCAGCTCTATGTATGTGAGAGGGACCCTGAGTTTGCGGCCTCAAGTGGAATGGAGACCGCGATGCCCTGACTCGAAATAAGGCCGGATATCCCTGCAGTGACTTGAATGCAGGCTCGTCTTGCATCTCCCAAGATGAAAGTATGTCTGAATCCCCTGTGGAGACCACAGAGAAAGACCTAGTTCCCCACCTCATCGTGACCGGAGGCCTCACATCCTTTGAAAACTCCAGAGGTATGCGGAGATCAGTGCCTCCAAAGGAGACGATGCCTGACTTCTCGTGAAACTTGATAGGAGTCCCAGGATTCCTGTGGCACGTGGAAAGGGACACTTGGTCTCCCGCCTCAGCTGGAGAGGCGTCCCAATTGCCCTGCCAAGCCTCGAGGAGAATCCCGAGTTGTCCCTCGCAACTAGGCAGGAGTCCTGACGTCGCTGAACAAACACGTGGGTGGAAGGGCCATCCCCGTCGTAACTCGAGAATATACCCCAGGTTCCCGACGTAACTCGAGAAAAACCATGAGACTTCCCCCTCGCCGCGAAATGAGGCCCGATTCCCCTGCACTGCGTGCAGAGCAATTCCGGGTTGCACATCACACATGAAAGGAGCCTTGATTTCCTTGATGGCACTCCAGAGAAACCCCAAGAACACTGTTTCAAGGTTGAGGGATCCTGAGGTCACTGTAGCAACACGAAAGAGCTCCGTGGACCAAAAATCAACTCGAGATGAGAGGTGAGTCCCTGGCTTCGACTCCAGAGGAATACCACCTTACCACAAGCACCTCAAGAGGAGGCTTCTCTCAGCTCTAGGTATGTGAGAGGGACCCTGAGTTTGCGGCCTCAAGTGGAATGGAGACCGCGATTCCCTGACTCGAAATAAGGCCGGATATCCCTGCAGTGACTTGAATGCAGGCTCGTCTTGCATCTCCCAAGACGAAAGGATGTCTGAATCCCCTGTGGTGACCACAGAGAATGACCTAGTTCCCCACCTCATCGCGACCGGAGGCCTCACATCCTTTGAAAACTCCAGAGGTACGTGGAGATCAGTGCCTCCAAAGGAGACGATGCCTGACTCCTCGTGAAACTTGATAGGAGTCACAGGATTCCTGTGGCACGTGGAAAGGGATATTTGGCCTCCTGCCTCAGCTGGAGAGGCGTCGCAATTGCCCTGCTAAGCCTCGAGGAGAATCCCGAGTTGTCCCTCGCAACTAGGCAGGAGTCCTGACTTCGCTGAACAAACACATGGGTGGAAGGGCCATCCCAGTCGTAACTCGAGAATATACCCCAGGTTCCCGCCGCAACTCGAGAAAAACCATGAGACTTCCCCCTCGCCGCGAGATGAGGCCCGATTCCCCTTCACTGCGTGCAGAGCAATTCCGTGTTGCACATCACACATGAAAGGAGCCTTGATTTCCTTGATGGCACTCCAGAGAAACCCCAAGAACACTGTTTCAAGGCTGGAGGGATCCTGAGGTCCCTGTAGCAGCACGAAAGAGCTCCGTGGACCATGAATCAACTCGAGATGAGAGGTTAGTCCCTGGCTTCGACTCTCGAGGAATACCACCTTATCACAAGCACCTCAAGAGGAGGCTTCTCTCAGCTCTAGGTATGTGAGAGGGACCCTGAGTTTGCGGCCTCAAGTGGAATGGACACCGCGATGCCCTGACGCGAAATACGGCCGGATATCCCTGCAGTGACTTGAATGCAGGCTCGTCTTGCATCTCCCAAGACGAAAGGATGTCTGAATCCCCTGTGGAGACCACAGAGAAAGACCTAGTTCCCCACCTCATCGCGACCGGAGGCCTCACATCCTTTGAAAACTCCAGAGGTACGCGGAGATCAGTGCCTCCAAAGGAGATGATGCCTGACTCCTCGTGAAACTTGATAGGAGTCCCAGGATTCCTGTGGCACGTGGAAAGGGACCCTTGGTCTCCCGCCTCAGCTGGAGAGGCGTCGCAATTGCCCTGCCAAGCCTCGACGAGAATCCCGAGTTGTCCCTCGCAACTAGGCAGGAGTCCTGACATCGCTGAACAAACACGTGGGTGGAAGGGCCATCCCCGTCGTAACTCGAGAATATACCCCAGGTTCCCGCCGCAACTCGAGAAAAACCATGAGACTTCCCCCTCGCCGCGAGATGAGGCCCGATTCCCCTGCACTGCGTGCAGAGCAATTCCGTGTTGCACATCACACATGAAAGGAGCCTTGATTTCCTTGATGGCACTCCAGAGAAACCCCAAGAACACTGTTTCAAGGCTAGAGGGATCTTGAGGTCCCTGTAGCAGCACGAAAGAGCTCCGTGGACCACAAATCAACTCGAGATGAGAGGTTAGTCCCTGGCTTCGACTCCAGAGAAATACCACCTTACCACAAGCACCTCAAGAGGAGGCTTCTCTCAGCTCTAGCTATGTGAGAGGGACCCTGAGTTTGCGGCCTCAAGTGGAATGGACACCGCGATTCCCTGACGCGAAATAAGGCCGGATATCCCTGCAGTGACTTGAATGCAGGCTCGTCTTGCATCTCACAAGACGAAAGGATGTCTGAATCCCCTGTGGAGACCACAGAGAATGACCTAGTTCCCCACCTCATCGAGACCGGAGGCCTCACATCCTTTGAAAACTCCAGAGGTACGCGGAGATCAGTGCCTCCAAAGGAGACGATGCCTGACTCCTCGTGAAACTTGATAGGAGTCCCAGGATTCCTGTGGCACGTGGAAAGGGTCCCTTGGTCTCCCGCCTCAGCTGGAGAGGCGTCCCAATTCCCCTGCCAAGCCTCGAGGAGAATCCCGAGTTGTCCCTCGCAACTAGGCAGGAGTCCTGACGTCGCTGAACAAACACGTGGGTGGAAGGGCCATCCCCGTCGTAACTCGAGAATATACCCCAAGTTCCCGCCGCAACTTGAGAAAAACCATGAGACTTCCCCCTCGCCGCGAGATGAGGCCCGATTCCCCTGCACTGCGTGCAGAGCAATTCCGTGTTGCACATCACAAATGAAAGGAGCCTTGATTTCCTTGATGGCACTCCAGAGAAACCCCAAGAACACTGTTTCGAGGTTGAGGGATCCTGAGGTCACTGTAGCAACACGAAAGAGCTCCGTGGACCAAAAATCAACACGAGATGAGAGGTTAGTCCCTGGCTTCGACTCCAGAGGAATACCACCTTACAACAAGCACCTCAAGAGGAGGCTTCTCTCAGCTCTATGTATGTGAGAGTGACCCTGAGTTTGCGGCCTCAAGTGGAATGGAGACCGCGATGCCCTGACTCGAAATAAGGCCGGATATCCCTGCAGTGACTTGAATGCAGGCTCGTCTTGCATCTCCCAAGACGAAAGGATGTCTGAATCCCCTGTGGAGACCACAGAGAAAGACCTATTTCCCCACCTCATCGCGACCAGAGGCCTCACATCCTTTGAAAACTCCAGAGGTACGCGGAGATCAGTGCCTCCAAAGGAGACGATGCCTGACTCCTCGTGAAACTTGATAGGAGTCCCAGGATTTCTGTGGCACGTGGAAAGGGACCCTTGGTCTCCCGCCTCAGCTGAAGAGGCTTCCCAATTGCCCTGCCAAGCCTCGAGGGGAATCCCGAGTTGTCCCTCGCAACTAGGCAGGAGTCCTGACGTCGCTGAAGAAACACGTGGGTGGAAGGGCCATCCCCGTCGTAACTCGAGAATATACCCCAGGTTCCCGCCGCAACTCGAGAAAAACCATGAGACTTCCCCCTCGCCGCGAGATGAGGCCCGATTCCCCTGCACTGCGTACAGAGCAATTCCGTGTTGCACATCACACATGAAAGGAGCCTTGATTTCCTTGATGGCACTCCAGAGAAACCCCAAGAACACTGTTTCAAGGCTAGAGGGATCCTGAGGTCACTGTAGCAACATGAAAGAGCTCCGTGGACCAAAAATCAACTCGAGATGAGAGGTTAGTCCCTGGCTTCGACTCCAGAGGAAAACCACCTTACCACAAGCACCTCGAGAGGAGGCTTCTCTCAGCTCTAGGTATGTGAGAGGGACCCTGATTTTGCGGCTTCAAGCGGAATGGACACCGCGATGCCCTGACTCGAAATAAGGCCGGATATCCCTGCAGTGACTTGAATGCAGGCTCGTCTTGCATCTCCCAAGACGAAAGGATGTCTGAATCCCCTGTGGAGACCACAGAGAAAGACCTAGTTCCCCACCTCATCGCGACCGGAGGCCTCACATCCTTTGAAAACTCCAGAGGTACGCGGAGATCAGTGCCTCCAAAGGAGACGATGCCTGACTCCTCGTGAAACTTGATAGGAGTCCCAGGATTCCTGTGGCACGTGGAAAGGGACCCTTGGTCTCCCGCCTCAGATGGAGAGGCGTCCCAATTGCCCTGCCAAGCCTCGAGGAGAATCCCGAGTTGTCCCTCGCAACTAGGCAGGAGTCCTGACGTCGCTGAACTAACACGTGTGTGGAAGGGCCATTCCCGTCGTAACTCAAGAATATACCGCAGGTTCCCGCCGCAACTCGAGAAAAACCATGAGACTTCCCCATCGCCGCGAGATGAGGCCCGATTACCTTGCACTGCGTGCAGATCAATTCCGTGTTGCACATCATACATGAAAGGAGCCTTGATTTCCTTGATGGCACTCCAGAGAATCCTCAAGAACACTGTTTCAAGGTTGAGGGATCCTGAGGTCACTGTAGCAACACGAAAGAGCTTCGTGGACCAAAAATCAACTCGAGATGAGAGGTTAGTCCCTGGCTTCGACTCCAGAGGAATACCACCTTACCACAAGCACCTCAAGATGAGGCTTCTCTCAGCTCTCTGTATGTGAGAGGGACCCTGAGTTTGCGGCCTCAAGTGGAATGGAGACCGCGATGCCCTGACTCGAAATAAGGCCGGATATCCCTGCAGTGACTTGAATGCAGGCTCGTCTTGCATCTCCCAAGACGAAAGGATGTCTGAATCCCCTGTGGAGACCACAGAGAAAGACCTAGTTCCCCACCTCATCGCGACCGGAGGCCTCACATCCTTTGAAAACTCCAGAGGTACGCGGAGATCAGTGCCTCCAAAGGAGACGATGCCTGACTCCTCGTGAAACTTAATAGGAGTCCCAGGATTCCTGTGGCACGTGGAAAGGGACCCTTGGTCTCCAGCCTCAGCTGGAGAGGCGTCCCAATTGCCCTGCCAAGCCTCGAGGAGAATCCCAAGTTGTCCCTCGCAACTAGGCAGGAGTCCTGACATCGCTGAACAAACACGTGGGTGGAAGGGCCATACCCGTCGTACCTCGAGAATATACCCCAGGTTCCCGCCGCAACTCGAGAAAAACCATGAGACTTCCCCCTCGCCGCGAGATGAGGCCCGATACCCCTGCACTGCGTGCAGAGCAATTCCGTGTTGCACATCACACATGAAAGGAGCCTTGATTTCCTTGATGGCACTCCAGAGAATCCCCAAGAACACTGTTTCAAGGTTGAGGGATCCTGAGGTCACTGTAGCAACACGAAAGTGCTCCGTGGACCAAAAATCAACTCGAGATGAGAGGTTAGTCCCTGGCTTCGACTCCAGAGGAATACCACCTTACCACAAACACCTCAAGAGGAGGCTTCTCTCAGCTCTAGCTATGTGAGAGGGACCCTGAGTTTGCGGCCTCAAGTGGAATGGACACCGCGATTCCCTGACGCGAAATAAGGCCGGATATCCCTGCAGTGACTTGAATGCAGGCTCGTCTTGCATCTCACAAGACGAAAGGATGTCTGAATCCCCTGTGGAGACCACAGAGAATGACCTAGTTCCCCACCTCATGGCGACCGGAGGCCGCACATCCTTTGAAAACTCCAGAGGTACGCGGAGATCAGTGCCTCCAAAGGAGACGATGCCTGACTCCTCGTGAAACTTGATAGGAGTCACAGGATTCCTGTGGCACGTGGAAAGGGACCCTTGGTCTCCCGCCTCACCTGGAGAGGCGTCCCAATTGCCCTGCCAAGCCTCGAGGAGAATCCCGAGTTGTCCCTCGCAACTAGGCAGGAGTCCTGCCGTCGCTGAACTAACACGTGTGTGGAAGGGCCATCCCCGTCGTAACTCGAGAATATACCCCAGGTTCCCGACGCAACTCGAGAAAAACCATGAGACTTCCCCCTCGCCGCGAGATGAGGCCAGATTAACCTGCACTGCAAGCAGATCAATTCCGTGTTGCACATCACACATGAAAGGAGCCTTGATTTCCTTGATGGCACTCCAGAGAATCCCCAAGAACACTGTTTCAAGGTTGAGGGATCCTGAGGTCACTGTAGCAACACGAAAGAGCTTCGTGGACCAAAAATCAACTCGAGATGAGAGGTTAGTCCCTGGCTTCGACTCCAGAGGAATACCACCTTACCACAAGCACCTCAAGAGGAGGCTTCTCTCAGCTCTAGGTATGTGAGAGGGACCCTGAGTTTGCGGCCTCAAGTGGAATGGAGACCGCGATGCCCTGCCTCGAAATAAGGCCGGATATCCCTGCAGTGACTTGAATGCAGGCTCGTCTTGCATCTCCCAAGACGAAAGGATGTCTGAATCCCCTGTGGAGACCACAGAGAAAGACCTAGTTCCCCACCTCATCGCGACCGGAGGCCTCACATCCTTTGAAAACTCCAGAGGTACGCGGAGATCAGTGCCTCCAAAGGAGACGATGCCTGACTCCTCGTGAAACTTGATAGGAGTCCCAGGATTCCTGTGGCACGTGGAAAGGGACCCTTGGTCTCCCGCCTCAGCTGGAGAGGCGTCCCAATTGCCCTGCCAAGCCTCGAGGAGAATCCCGAGTTGTCCCTCGCAACTAGGCAGGAGTCCTGACGTCGCTGAACAAACACGTATGTGGAAGGGCCATCCCCGTCGTAACTCGAGAATATACCCCAGGTTCCCGCCGCAACTCGAGAAAAACCATGAGACTTCCCCCTCGCCGCGAGATGAGGCCCGATTCCCCTGCACTGCGTGCAGAGCAATTCCGTGTTACACATCACACATGAAAGGAGCCTTGATTTCCTTGATGGCACTCCAGAGAAACCCCAAGAACACTGTTTCAAGGTTGAGGGATCCTGAGGTCACTGTAGCAACACGAAAGAGCTTCGTGGACCAAAAATAAACTCGAGATGAGAGGTTAGTCCCTGGCTTCGACTCCAGAGGAATACCACCTTACCACAAGCACCTCAAGAGGAGGCTTCTCTCAGCTCTAGCTATGTGAGAGGGACCCTGAGTTTGCGGCCTCAAGTGGAATGGACACCGCGATTCCCTGACGCGAAATAAGGCCGGATATCCCTGCAGTGACTTGAATGCAGGCTCGTCTTGCATCTCCCAAGACGAAAGGATGTCTGAATCCCCTGTGGAGACCACAGAGAATGACCTAGTTCCCCACCTCATCGCGACCGGAGGCCGCACATCCTTTGAAATCTCCAGAGGTACGCGGAGATCAGTGCCTCCAAAGGAGACGATGCCTGACTCCTCGTGAAACTTGATAGGAGTCACAGGATTCCTGTGGCACGTGGAAAGGGACACTTGGTCTCCCGCCTCACCTGGAGAGGCGTCACAATTGCCCTGCCAAGCCTCAAGGAGAATCCCGAATTGTCCCTCGCAACTAGGCAGGAGTCCTGACGTCGCTGAACAAACACGTCAGTGGAAGGGCCATCCCCGTCGTAACTCGAGAATATACCCCAGGTTCCCGCCGCAACTCGAGAAAAACCATGAGACTTCCCCCTCGCCGCGAGATGAGGCCCGATTCCCCTGCACTGCGTGCAGAGCAATTCCGTGTTGCACATCACACATGAAAGGAGCCTTGATTTCCTTGATGGCACTCCAGAGAATCCCCAAGAACATTGTTTCAAGGCTGGAGGGATCCTGAGGTCCCTGTAGCAGCACGAAAGAGCGCCGTGGACCATGAATCAACTCGAGATGAGAGGTTAGTCCCTGGCTTCGACTCCAGAGGAATACCACTTTACCACAAGCACCTCAAGAGGAGGCTTCTCTCAGCTCTAGGTACGTGAGAGGGACCCTGATTTTGCGGCCTCAAGTGGAATGGACACCGCGATGCCCTGACGCGACATAAGGCTGGATATCCCTGCAGTGACTTGAATGCAGGCTCGTCTTGCATCTCCCAAGACGAAAGGATGTCTGATTCCCCTGTGGAGACCACAGAGAAAGACCTAGTTCCCCACCTCATCGCGACCGGAGGCCTCACATCCTTTGAAAACTCCAGAGGTACACGGAGATCAGGGCCTCCAAAGGAGACGATGCCTGACTCCTCGTGAAACTTGATAGGAGTCCCAGGATTCCTGTGGCACGTGGAAAGGGACCCTTGGTCTCCCGCCTCAGCTGGAGAGGCGTCCCAATTGCCCTGCCAAGCCTCGAGGAGAATCCCGAGTGGTCCCTCGCAACTAGGCAGGAGTCCTGCCGTCGCTGAACTAACACGTGTGTGGAAGGGCCATCCCCGTCGTAACTCGAGAATATACCCCAGGTTCCCGTAGCAACTCGATAAAAACCATGAGACTTCCCCCTCGCCGCGAGATGAGGCCCGATTCCCCTGCACTGTGTGCAGAGCAATTCTGTGTTGCACATCACACATGAAAGGAGCCTTGATTTCCTTGATGGCACTCCAGAGAAACCCCAAGAACACTGTTTCAAGGTTGAGGGATCCTGAGGTCACTGTAGCAACACGAAAGAGCTCTGTGGACCAAAAATCAACTCGAGATGAGAGGTTAGTCCCTGGCTTCGACTCCAGAGGAATACCACCTTACCACAAGCACCTCAAGAGGTGGCTTCTCTCAGCTCTATGTATGTGAGAGGGACCCTGAGTTTGCGGCCTCAAGTGGAATGGACACCGCGATGCCCTGACTCGAAATAAGGCCGGATATCCCTGCAGTGACTTGAATGCAGGCTCGTCTTGCATCTCCCAAGATGAAAGTATGTCTGAATCCCCTGTGGAGACCACAGAGAAAGACCTAGTTCCCCACCTCATCGCGACCGGAGGCCTCACATCCTTTGAAAACTCCAGAGGTACGCGGAGATCAGTGCCTCCAAAGGAGACGATGCCTGACTCCTCGTGAAACTTGATAGGAGTCCCAGGATTCCTGTGGCACGTGGAAAGGGACCCTTGGTCTCCCGCCTCAGCTGGAGAGGCGTCGCAATTGCCCTGCCAAGCCTCGAGGAGAATCCCGAGTTGTCCCTCGCAACTAGGCAGGAGTCCTGACGTCGCTGAACAAACACGTGGGTGGAAGGGCCATCCCCGTCGTAACTGGAGAATATACCCCAGGTTCCCGACGCAACTCGAGAAAAACCATGAGACTTCCCCCTCGCCGCGAGATGAGGCCTGATTCCCCTGCACTGCGTGCAGAGCAATTCCGGGTTGCACATCACACATGAAAGGAGCCTTGATTTCCTTGATGGCACTCCAGAGAAACCCCAAGAACACTGTTTCAAGGTTGAGAGATCCTGAGGTCACTGTAGCAACACGAAAGAGCTCCGTGGACCAAAAATCAACTCGAGATGAGAGGTTAGTCCCTGGCTTCGACTCCAGAGGAATACCACCTTACCACAAGCACCTCAAGAGGAGGCTTCTCTCAGCTCTAGCTATGTGAGAGGGACCCTGAGTTTGCGGCCTCAAGTGGAATGGAGACCGCGATTCCCTGACTCGAAAAAAGGCCGGATATCCCTGCAGTGACTTGAATGCAGGCTCGTCTTGCATCTCCCAAGACGAAAGGATGTCTGAATCCCCTGTGGTGACCACAGAGAATGACCTAGTTCCCCACCTCATCGCGACCGGAGGCCTCACATCCTTTGAAAACTCCAGAGGTACGTGGAGATCAGTGCCTCCAAAGGAGACGATGCCTGACTCCTCGTGAAACTTGATAGGAGTCACAGGATTCCTGTGGCACGTGGAAAGGGATATTTGGTCTCCTGCCTCAGCTGGAGAGGCGTCCCAATTGCCCTGCCAAGCCTCGAGGAGAATCCCGAGTTGTCCCTCGCAACTAGGCAGGAGTCCTGACTTCGCTGAACAAACACGTGGGTGGAAGGGCCATCCCAGTCGTAACTCGAGAATATACCCCAGGTTCCCGCCGCAACTCGAGAAAAACCATGAGACTTCCCCCTCGCCGCGAGATGAGGCCCGATTCCCCTTCACTGCGTGCAGAGCAATTCCGTGTTGCACATCACACATGAAAGGAGCCTTGATTTCCTTGATGGCACTCCAGAGAAACCCCAAGAACACTGTTTCAAGGCTAGAGGGATCCTGAGGTCACTGTAGCAACACGAAAGAGCTCCGTGGACCACAAATCAACTCGAGATGAGAGGTTAGTACCTGGCTTCGACTCCAGAGGAATACCACCTTACCACAAGCACCTCAAGAGGAGGCTTCTCTCAGCTCTAGCTATGTGAGAGGGACCCTGACTTTGCGGCCTCAAGTGGAATGGACACCGCGATTCCCTGACGCGAAATAAGGCCGGATATCCCTGCAGTGACATGAATGCAGGCTCGTCTTGCATCTCACAAGACGAAAGGATGTCTGAATCCCCTGTGGAGACCACAGAGAATGACCTAGTTCCCCACCTCATCGCGAACGGAGGCCTCACATCCTTTGAAAACTCCAGAGGTACGCGGAGATCAGTGCCTCCAAAGGAGACGATGCCTGACTCCTCGTGAAACTTGATAGGAGTCCCAGGATTCCTGTGGCACGTGGAAAGGGACACTTGGTCTCCCGCCTCAGCTGGAGAGGCGTCCCAATTCCCCTGCCAAGCCTCGAGGAGAATCCCGAGTTGTCCCTCGCAACTAGGCAGGAGTCCTGACGTCGCTGAACAAACACGTGGGTGGAAGGGCCATCCCCGTCGTAACTCGAGAATATACCCCAAGTTTCCGCCGCAACTCGAGAAAAACCATGAGACTTCCCCCTCGCCGCGAGATGAGGCCCTATTCCCCTGCACTGCGTGCAGAGCAATTCCGTGTTGCACATCACAAATGAAAGGAACCTTGATTTCCTTGATGGCACTCCAGAGAAACCCCAAGAACACTGTTTCGAGGTTGAGGGATCCTGAGGTCACTGTAGCAACACGAAAGAGCTCCGTGGACCAAAAATCAACTCGAGATGAGAGGTGAGTCCCTGGCTTCGACTCCAGAGGAATACCACCTTACCACAAGCACCTCAAGAGGAGGCTTCTCTCAGCTCTAGGTATGTGAGAGGGACCCTGAGTTTGCGGCCTCAAGTGGAATGGAGACCGCGATTCCCTGACTCGAAATAAGGCCGGATATCCCTGCAGTGACTTGAATGCAGGCTCGTCTTGCATCTCCCAAGACGAAAGGATGTCTGAATCCCCTGTGGTGACCACAGAGAATGACCTAGTTCCCCACCTCATCGCGACCGGAGGCCTCACATCCTTTGAAAACTCCAGAGGTACGTGGAGATCAGTGCCTCCAAAGGAGACGATGCCTGACTCCTCGTGAAACTTGATAGGAGTCACAGGATTCCTGTGGCACGTGGAAAGGGATATTTGGCCTCCTGCCTCAGCTGGAGAGGCGTCGCAATTGCCCTGCTAAGCCTCGAGGAGAATCCCGAGTTGTCCCTCGCAACTAGGCAGGAGTCCTGACTTCGCTGAACAACACATGGGTGGAAGGGCCATCCCAGTCGTAACTCGAGAATATACCCCAGGTTCCCGCCGCAACTCGAGAAAAACCATGAGACTTCCCCCTCGCCGCGAGATGAGGCCCGATTCCCCTTCACTGCGTGCAGAGCAATTCCGTGTTGCACATCACACATGAAAGGAGCCTTGATTTCCTTGATGGCACTCCAGAGAAACCCCAAGAACACTGTTTCAAGGCTGGAGGGATCCTGAGGTCCCTGTAGCAGCACGAAAGAGCTCCGTGGACCATGAATCAACTCGAGATGAGAGGTTAGTCCCTGGCTTCGACTCTCGAGGAATACCACCTTATCACAAGCACCTCAAGAGGAGGCTTCTCTCAGCTCTAGGTATGTGAGAGGGACCCTGAGTTTGCGGCCTCAAGTGGAATGGACACCGCGATGCCCTGACGCGAAATACGGCCGGATATCCCTGCAGTGACTTGAATGCAGGCTCGTCTTGCATCTCCCAAGACGAAAGGATGTCTGAATCCCCTGTGGAGACCACAGAGAAAGACCTAGTTCCCCACCTCATCGCGACCGGAGGCCTCACATCCTTTGAAAACTCCAGAGGTACGCGGAGATCAGTGCCTCCAAAGGAGACGATGCCTGACTCCTCGTGAAACTTGATAGGAGTCCCAGGATTCCTGTGGCACGTGGAAAGGGACCCTTGGTCTCCCGCCTCATCTGGAGAGGCGTCGCAATTGCCCTGCCAAGCCTCGACGAAAATCCCGAGTTGTCCCTCGCAACTAGGCAGGAGTCCTGACGTCGCTGAACAAACACGTGGGTGGAAGGGCCATCCCCGTCGTAACTCGAGAATATACCCCAGGTTCCCGCCGCAAATCGAGAAAAACCATGAGACTTCCCCCTCGCCGCGAGATGAGGCCCGATTCCCCTGCACTGCGTGCAGAGCAATTCCGGGTTGCACATCACACATGAAAGGAGCCTTGATTTCCTTGATGGCACTCCAGAGAAACCCCAAGAACACTGTTTCAAGGCTAGAGGGATCTTGAGGTCCCTGTAGCAGCACGAAAGAGCTCCGTGGACCACAAATCAACTCGAGATGAGAGGTTAGTCCCTGGCTTCGACTCCAGAGAAATACCACCTTACCACAAGCACCTCAAGAGGAGGCTTCTCTCAGCTCTAGGTATGTGAGAGGGACCCTGAGTTTGCGGCCTCAAGTGGAATGGACACCGCGATTCCCTGACGCGAAATAAGGCCGGATATCCCTGCAGTGACTTGAATGCAGGCTCGTCTTGCATCTCACAAGACGAAAGGATGTCTGAATCCCCTGTGGAGACCACAGAGAATGACCTAGTTCCCCACCTCATCGCGACCGGAGGCCTCACATCCTTTGAAAACTCCAGAGGTACGCGGAGATCAGTGCCTCCAAAGGAGACGATGCCTGACTCCTCGTGAAACTTGATAGGAGTCCCAGGATTCCTGTGGCACGTGGAAAGGGGCCCTTGGTCTCCCGCCTCAGCTGGAGAGGCGTCCCAATTCCCCTGCCAAGCCTCGAGGAGAATCCCGAGTTGTCCCTCGCAACTAGGCAGGAGTCCTGACGTCGCTGAACAAACACGTGGGTGGAAGGGCCATCCCCGTCGTAACTCGAGAATATACCCCAAGTTCCCGCCGCAACTTGAGAAAAACCATGAGACTTCCCCCTCGCCGCGAGATGAGGCCCGATTCCCCTGCACTGCGTGCAGAGCAATTCCGTGTTGCACATCACAAATGAAAGGAGCCTTGATTTCCTTGATGGCACTCCAGAGAAACCCCAAGAACACTGTTTCGAGGTTGAGGGATCCTGAGGTCACTGTAGCAACACGAAAGAGCTCCGTGGACCAAAAATCAACACGAGATGAGAGGTTAGTCCCTGGCTTCGACTCCAGAGGAATACCACCTTACAACAAGCACCTCAAGAGGAGGCTTCTCTCAGCTCTATGTATGTGAGAGTGACCCTGAGTTTGCGGCCTCAAGTGGAATGGAGACCGCGATGCCCTGACTCGAAATAAGGCCGGATATCCCTGCAGTGACTTGAATGCAGGCTCGTCTTGCATCTCCCAAGACGAAAGGATGTCTGAATCCCCTGTGGAGACCACAGAGAAAGACCTATTTCCCCACCTCATCGCGACCAGAGGCCTCACATCCTTTGAAAACTCCAGAGGTACGCGGAGATCAGTGCCTCCAAAGGAGACGATGCCTGACTCCTCGTGAAACTTGATAGGAGTCCCAGGATTTCTGTGGCACGTGGAAAGGGACCCTTGGTCTCCCGCCTCAGCTGAAGAGGCTTCCCAATTGCCCTGCCAAGCCTCGAGGGGAATCCCGAGTTGTCCCTCGCAACTAGGCAGGAGTCCTGACGTCGCTGAAGAAACACGTGGGTGGAAGGGCCATCCCCGTCGTAACTCGAGAATATACCCCAGGTTCCCGCCGCAACTCGAGAAAAACCATGAGACTTCCCCCTCGCCGCGAGATGAGGCCCGATTCCCCTGCACTGCGTACAGAGCAATTCCGTGTTGCACATCACACATGAAAGGAGCCTTGATTTCCTTGATGGCACTCCAGAGAAACCCCAAGAACACTGTTTCAAGGCTAGAGGGATCCTGAGGTCACTGTAGCAACATGAAAGAGCTCCGTGGACCAAAAATCAACTCGAGATGAGAGGTTAGTCCCTGGCTTCGACTCCAGAGGAAAACCACCTTACCACAAGCACCTCGAGAGGAGGCTTCTCTCAGCTCTAGGTATGTGAGAGGGACCCTGATTTTGCGGCTTCAAGCGGAATGGACACCGCGATGCCCTGACTCGAAATAAGGCCGGATATCCCTGCAGTGACTTGAATGCAGGCTCGTCTTGCATCTCCCAAGACGAAAGGATGTCTGAATCCCCTGTGGAGACCACAGAGAAAGACCTAGTTCCCCACCTCATCGCGACCGGAGGCCTCACATCCTTTGAAAACTCCAGAGGTACGCGGAGATCAGTGCCTCCAAAGGAGACGATGCCTGACTCCTCGTGAAACTTGATAGGAGTCCCAGGATTCCTGTGGCACGTGGAAAGGGACCCTTGGTCTCCCGCCTCAGATGGAGAGGCGTCCCAATTGCCCTGCCAAGCCTCGAGGAGAATCCCGAGTTGTCCCTCGCAACTAGGCAGGAGTCCTGCCGTCGCTGAACTAACACGTGTGTGGAAGGGCCATTCCCGTCGTAACTCAAGAATATACCGCAGGTTCCCGCCGCAACTCGAGAAAAACCATGAGACTTCCCCATCGCCGCGAGATGAGGCCCGATTACCTTGCACTGCGTGCAGATCAATTCCGTGTTGCACATCATACATGAAAGGAGCCTTGATTTCCTTGATGGCACTCCAGAGAATCCTCAAGAACACTGTTTCAAGGTTGAGGGATCCTGAGGTCACTGTAGCAACACGAAAGAGCTTCGTGGACCAAAAATCAACTCGAGATGAGAGGTTAGTCCCTGGCTTCGACTCCAGAGGAATACCACCTTACCACAAGCACCTCAAGATGAGGCTTCTCTCAGCTCTCTGTATGTGAGAGGGACCCTGAGTTTGCGGCCTCAAGTGGAATGGAGACCGCGATGCCCTGACTCGAAATAAGGCCGGATATCCCTGCAGTGACTTGAATGCAGGCTCGTCTTGCATCTCCCAAGACGAAAGGATGTCTGAATCCCCTGTGGAGACCACAGAGAAAGACCTAGTTCCCCACCTCATCGCGACCGGAGGCCTCACATCCTTTGAAAACTCCAGAGGTACGCGGAGATCAGTGCCTCCAAAGGAGACGATGCCTGACTCCTCGTGAAACTTAATAGGAGTCCCAGGATTCCTGTGGCACGTGGAAAGGGACCCTTGGTCTCCAGCCTCAGCTGGAGAGGCGTCCCAATTGCCCTGCCAAGCCTCGAGGAGAATCCCAAGTTGTCCCTCGCAACTAGGCAGGAGTCCTGACATCGCTGAACAAACACGTGGGTGGAAGGGCCATACCCGTCGTAACTCGAGAATATACCCCAGGTTCCCGCCGCAACTCGAGAAAAACCATGAGACTTCCCCCTCGCCGCGAGATGAGGCCCGATACCCCTGCACTGCGTGCAGAGCAATTCCGTGTTGCACATCACACATGAAAGGAGCCTTGATTTCCTTGATGGCACTCCAGAGAATCCCCAAGAACACTGTTTCAAGGTTGAGGGATCCTGAGGTCACTGTAGCAACACGAAAGTGCTCCGTGGACCAAAAATCAACTCGAGATGAGAGGTTAGTCCCTGGCTTCGACTCCAGAGGAATACCACCTTACCACAAACACCTCAAGAGGAGGCTTCTCTCAGCTCTAGCTATGTGAGAGGGACCCTGAGTTTGCGGCCTCAAGTGGAATGGAGACCGCGATTCCCTGACTCGAAAAAAGGCCGGATATCCCTGCAGTGACTTGAATGCAGGCTCGTCTTGCATCTCCCAAGACGAAAGGATGTCTGAATCCCCTGTGGTGACCACAGAGAATGACCTAGTTCCCCACCTCATCGCGACCGGAGGCCTCACATCCTTTGAAAACTCCAGAGGTACGTGGAGATCAGTGCCTCCAAAGGAGACGATGCCTGACTCCTCGTGAAACTTGATAGGAGTCACAGGATTCCTGTGGCACGTGGAAAGGGATATTTGGTCTCCTGCCTCAGCTGGAGAGGCGTCCCAATTGCCCTGCCAAGCCTCGAGGAGAATCCCGAGTTGTCCCTCGCAACTAGGCAGGAGTCCTGACTTCGCTGAACAAACACGTGGGTGGAAGGGCCATCCCAGTCGTAACTCGAGAATATACCCCAGGTTCCCGCCGCAACTCGAGAAAAACCATGAGACTTCCCCCTCGCCGCGAGATGAGGCCCGATTCCCCTTCACTGCGTGCAGAGCAATTCCGTGTTGCACATCACACATGAAAGGAGCCTTGATTTCCTTGATGGCACTCCAGAGAAACCCCAAGAACACTGTTTCAAGGCTAGAGGGATCCTGAGGTCACTGTAGCAACACGAAAGAGCTCCGTGGACCACAAATCAACTCGAGATGAGAGGTTAGTACCTGGCTTCGACTCCAGAGGAATACCACCTTACCACAAGCACCTCAAGAGGAGGCTTCTCTCAGCTCTAGCTATGTGAGAGGGACCCTGACTTTGCGGCCTCAAGTGGAATGGACACCGCGATTCCCTGACGCGAAATAAGGCCGGATATCCCTGCAGTGACATGAATGCAGGCTCGTCTTGCATCTCACAAGACGAAAGGATGTCTGAATCCCCTGTGGAGACCACAGAGAATGACCTAGTTCCCCACCTCATCGCGAACGGAGGCCTCACATCCTTTGAAAACTCCAGAGGTACGCGGAGATCAGTGCCTCCAAAGGAGACGATGCCTGACTCCTCGTGAAACTTGATAGGAGTCCCAGGATTCCTGTGGCACGTGGAAAGGGACACTTGGTCTCCCGCCTCAGCTGGAGAGGCGTCCCAATTCCCCTGCCAAGCCTCGAGGAGAATCCCGAGTTGTCCCTCGCAACTAGGCAGGAGTCCTGACGTCGCTGAACAAACACGTGGGTGGAAGGGCCATCCCCGTCGTAACTCGAGAATATACCCCAAGTTTCCGCCGCAACTCGAGAAAAACCATGAGACTTCCCCCTCGCCGCGAGATGAGGCCCTATTCCCCTGCACTGCGTGCAGAGCAATTCCGTGTTGCACATCACAAATGAAAGGAACCTTGATTTCCTTGATGGCACTCCAGAGAAACCCCAAGAACACTGTTTCGAGGTTGAGGGATCCTGAGGTCACTGTAGCAACACGAAAGAGCTCCGTGGACCAAAAATCAACTCGAGATGAGAGGTGAGTCCCTGGCTTCGACTCCAGAGGAATACCACCTTACCACAAGCACCTCAAGAGGAGGCTTCTCTCAGCTCTAGGTATGTGAGAGGGACCCTGAGTTTGCGGCCTCAAGTGGAATGGAGACCGCGATTCCCTGACTCGAAATAAGGCCGGATATCCCTGCAGTGACTTGAATGCAGGCTCGTCTTGCATCTCCCAAGACGAAAGGATGTCTGAATCCCCTGTGGTGACCACAGAGAATGACCTAGTTCCCCACCTCATCGCGACCGGAGGCCTCACATCCTTTGAAAACTCCAGAGGTACGTGGAGATCAGTGCCTCCAAAGGAGACGATGCCTGACTCCTCGTGAAACTTGATAGGAGTCACAGGATTCCTGTGGCACGTGGAAAGGGATATTTGGCCTCCTGCCTCAGCTGGAGAGGCGTCGCAATTGCCCTGCTAAGCCTCGAGGAGAATCCCGAGTTGTCCCTCGCATCTAGGCAGGAGTCCTGACTTCGCTGAACAAACACATGGGTGGAAGGGCCATCCCAGTCGTAACTCGAGAATATACCCCAGGTTCCCGCCGCAACTCGAGAAAAACCATGAGACTTCCCCCTCGCCGCGAGATGAGGCCCGATTCCCCTTCACTGCGTGCAGAGCAATTCCGTGTTGCACATCACACATGAAAGGAGCCTTGATTTCCTTGATGGCACTCCAGAGAAACCCCAAGAACACTGTTTCAAGGCTGGAGGGATCCTGAGGTCCCTGTAGCAGCACGAAAGAGCTCCGTGGACCATGAATCAACTCGAGATGAGAGGTTAGTCCCTGGCTTCGACTCTCGAGGAATACCACCTTATCACAAGCACCTCAAGAGGAGGCTTCTCTCAGCTCTAGGTATGTGAGAGGGACCCTGAGTTTGCGGCCTCAAGTGGAATGGACACCGCGATGCCCTGACGCGAAATACGGCCGGATATCCCTGCAGTGACTTGAATGCAGGCTCGTCTTGCATCTCCCAAGACGAAAGGATGTCTGAATCCCCTGTGGAGACCACAGAGAAAGACCTAGTTCCCCACCTCATCGCGACCGGAGGCCTCACATCCTTTGAAAACTCCAGAGGTACGCGGAGATCAGTGCCTCCAAAGGAGATGATGCCTGACTCCTCGTGAAACTTGATAGGAGTCCCAGGATTCCTGTGGCACGTGGAAAGGGACCCTTGGTCTCCCGCCTCAGCTGGAGAGGCGTCGCAATTGCCCTGCCAAGCCTCGACGAGAATCCCGAGTTGTCCCTCGCAACTAGGCAGGAGTCCTGACGTCGCTGAACAAACACGTGGGTGGAAGGGCCATCCCCGTCGTAACTCGAGAATATACCCCAGGTTCCCGCCGCAAATCGAGAAAAACCATGAGACTTCCCCCTCGCCGCGAGATGAGGCCCGATTCCCCTGCACTGCGTGCAGAGCAATTCCGGGTTGCACATCACACATGAAAGGAGCCTTGATTTCCTTGATGGCACTCCAGAGAAACCCCAAGAACACTGTTTCAAGGCTAGAGGGATCTTGAGGTCCCTGTAGCAGCACGAAAGAGCTCCGTGGACCACAAATCAACTCGAGATGAGAGGTTAGTCCCTGGCTTCGACTCCAGAGAAATACCACCTTACCACAAGCACCTCAAGAGGAGGCTTCTCTCAGCTCTAGGTATGTGAGAGGGACCCTGAGTTTGCGGCCTCAAGTGGAATGGACACCGCGATTCCCTGACGCGAAATAAGGCCGGATATCCCTGCAGTGACTTGAATGCAGGCTCGTCTTGCATCTCACAAGAGGAAAGGATGTCTGAATCCCCTGTGGAGACCACAGAGAATGACCTAGTTCCCCACCTCATCGCGACCGGAGGCCTCACATCCTTTGAAAACTCCAGAGGTACGCGGAGATCAGTGCCTCCAAAGGAGCCGATGCCTGACTCCTCGTGAAACTTGATAGGAGTCCCAGGATTCCTGTGGCACGTGGAAAGGGGCCCTTGGTCTCCCGCCTCAGCTGGAGAGGCGTCCCAATTCCCCTGCCAAGCCTCGAGGAGAATCCCGAGTTGTCCCTCGCAACTAGGCAGGAGTCCTGACGTCGCTGAACAAACACGTGGGTGGAAGGGCCATCCCCGTCGTAACTCGAGAATATACCCCAAGTTCCCGCCGCAACTTGAGAAAAACCATGAGACTTCCCCCTCGCCGCGAGATGAGGCCCGATTCCCCTGCACTGCGTGCAGAGCAATTCCGTGTTGCACATCACAAATGAAAGGAGCCTTGATTTCCTTGATGGCACTCCAGAGAAACCCCAAGAACACTGTTTCGAGGTTGAGGGATCCTGAGGTCACTGTAGCAACACGAAAGAGCTCCGTGGACCAAAAATCAACACGAGATGAGAGGTTAGTCCCTGGCTTCGACTCCAGAGGAATACCACCTTACAACAAGCACCTCAAGAGGAGGCTTCTCTCAGCTCTATGTATGTGAGAGTGACCCTGAGTTTGCGGCCTCAAGTGGAATGGAGACCGCGATGCCCTGACTCGAAATAAGGCCGGATATCCCTGCAGTGACTTGAATGCAGGCTCGTCTTGCATCTCCCAAGACGAAAGGATGTCTGAATCCCCTGTGGAGACCACAGAGAAAGACCTATTTCCCCACCTCATCGCGACCAGAGGCCTCACATCCTTTGAAAACTCCAGAGGTACGCGGAGATCAGTGCCTCCAAAGGAGACGATGCCTGACTCCTCGTGAAACTTGATAGGAGTCCCAGGATTTCTGTGGCACGTGGAAAGGGACCCTTGGTCTCCCGCCTCAGCTGAAGAGGCTTCCCAATTGCCCTGCCAAGCCTCGAGGGGAATCCCGAGTTGTCCCTCGCAACTAGGCAGGAGTCCTGACGTCGCTGAAGAAACACGTGGGTGGAAGGGCCATCCCCGTCGTAACTCGAGAATATACCCCAGGTTCCCGCCGCAACTCGAGAAAAACCATGAGACTTCCCCCTCGCCGCGAGATGAGGCCCGATTCCCCTGCACTGCGTACAGAGCAATTCCGTGTTGCACATCACACATGAAAGGAGCCTTGATTTCCTTGATGGCACTCCAGAGAAACCCCAAGAACACTGTTTCAAGGCTAGAGGGATCCTGAGGTCACTGTAGCAACATGAAAGAGCTCCGTGGACCAAAAATCAACTCGAGATGAGAGGTTAGTCCCTGGCTTCGACTCCAGAGGAAAACCACCTTACCACAAGCACCTCGAGAGGAGGCTTCTCTCAGCTCTAGGTATGTGAGAGGGACCCTGATTTTGCGGCTTCAAGCGGAATGGACACCGCGATGCCCTGACTCGAAATAAGGCCGGATATCCCTGCAGTGACTTGAATGCAGGCTCGTCTTGCATCTCCCAAGACGAAAGGATGTCTGAATCCCCTGTGGAGACCACAGAGAAAGACCTAGTTCCCCACCTCATCGCGACCGGAGGCCTCACATCCTTTGAAAACTCCAGAGGTACGCGGAGATCAGTGCCTCCAAAGGAGACGATGCCTGACTCCTCGTGAAACTTGATAGGAGTCCCAGGATTCCTGTGGCACGTGGAAAGGGACCCTTGGTCTCCCGCCTCAGATGGAGAGGCGTCCCAATTGCCCTGCCAAGCCTCGAGGAGAATCCCGAGTTGTCCCTCGCAACTAGGCAGGAGTCCTGCCGTCGCTGAACTAACACGTGTGTGGAAGGGCCATTCCCGTCGTAACTCAAGAATATACCGCAGGTTCCCGCCGCAACTCGAGAAAAACCATGAGACTTCCCCATCGCCGCGAGATGAGGCCCGATTACCTTGCACTGCGTGCAGATCAATTCCGTGTTGCACATCATACATGAAAGGAGCCTTGATTTCCTTGATGGCACTCCAGAGAATCCTCAAGAACACTGTTTCAAGGTTGAGGGATCCTGAGGTCACTGTAGCAACACGAAAGAGCTTCGTGGACCAAAAATCAACTCGAGATGAGAGGTTAGTCCCTGGCTTCGACTCCAGAGGAATACCACCTTACCACAAGCACCTCAAGATGAGGCTTCTCTCAGCTCTCTGTATGTGAGAGGGACCCTGAGTTTGCGGCCTCAAGTGGAATGGAGACCGCGATGCCCTGACTCGAAATAAGGCCGGATATCCCTGCAGTGACTTGAATGCAGGCTCGTCTTGCATCTCCCAAGACGAAAGGATGTCTGAATCCCCTGTGGAGACCACAGAGAAAGACCTAGTTCCCCACCTCATCGCGACCGGAGGCCTCACATCCTTTGAAAACTCCAGAGGTACGCGGAGATCAGTGCCTCCAAAGGAGACGATGCCTGACTCCTCGTGAAACTTAATAGGAGTCCCAGGATTCCTGTGGCACGTGGAAAGGGACCCTTGGTCTCCAGCCTCAGCTGGAGAGGCGTCCCAATTGCCCTGCCAAGCCTCGAGGAGAATCCCAAGTTGTCCCTCGCAACTAGGCAGGAGTCCTGACATCGCTGAACAAACACGTGGGTGGAAGGGCCATACCCGTCGTAACTCGAGAATATACCCCAGGTTCCCGCCGCAACTCGAGAAAAACCATGAGACTTCCCCCTCGCCGCGAGATGAGGCCCGATAGCCCTGCACTGCGTGCAGAGCAATTCCGTGTTGCACATCACACATGAAAGGAGCCTTGATTTCCTTGATGGCACTCCAGAGAATCCCCAAGAACACTGTTTCAAGGTTGAGGGATCCTGAGGTCACTGTAGCAACACGAAAGTGCTCCGTGGACCAAAAATCAACTCGAGATGAGAGGTTAGTCCCTGGCTTCGACTCCAGAGGAATACCACCTTACCACAAACACCTCAAGAGGAGGCTTCTCTCAGCTCTAGCTATGTGAGAGGGACCCTGAGTTTGCGGCCTCAAGTGGAATGGACACCGCGATTCCCTGACGCGAAATAAGGCCGGATATCCCTGCAGTGACTTGAATGCAGGCTCGTCTTGCATCTCACAAGACGAAAGGATTTCTGAATCCCCTGTGGAGACCACAGAGAATGACCTAGTTCCCCACCTCATGGCGACCGGAGGCCGCACATCCTTTGAAAACTCCAGAGGTACGCGGAGATCAGTGCCTCCAAAGGAGACGATGCCTGACTCCTCGTGAAACTTGATAGGAGTCACAGGATTCCTGTGGCACGTGGAAAGGGACCCTTGGTCTCCCGCCTCACCTGGAGAGGCGTCCCAATTGCCCTGCCAAGCCTCGAGGAGAATCCCGAGTTGTCCCTCGCAACTAGGCAGGAGTCCTGCCGTCGCTGAACTAACACGTGTGTGGAAGGGCCATCCCCGTCGTAACTCGAGAATATACCCCAGGTTCCCGCCGCAACTCGAGAAAAACCATGAGACTTCCCCCTCGCCGCGAGATGAGGCCAGATTAACCTGCACTGCAAGCAGATCAATTCCGTGTTACACATCACACATGAAAGGAGCCTTGATTTCCTTGATGGCACTCCAGAGAATCCCCAAGAACACTGTTTCAAGGTTGAGGGATCCTGAGGTCACTGTAGCAACACGAAAGAGCTTCGTGGACCAAAAATCAACTCGAGATGAGAGGTTAGTCCCTGGCTTCGACTCCAGAGGAATACCACCTTACCACAAGCACCTCAAGAGGAGGCTTCTCTCAGCTCTAGGTATGTGAGAGGGACCCTGAGTTTGCGGCCTCAAGTGGAATGGAGACCGCGATGCCCTGCCTCGAAATAAGGCCGGATATCCCTGCAGTGACTTGAATGCAGGCTCGTCTTGCATCTCCCAAGACGAAAGGATGTCTGAATCCCCTGTGGAGACCACAGAGAAAGACCTAGTTCCCCACCTCATCGCGACCGGAGGCCTCACATCCTTTGAAAACTCCAGAGGTACGCGGAGATCAGTGCCTCCAAAGGAGACGATGCCTGACTCCTCGTGAAACTTGATAGGAGTCCCAGGATTCCTGTGGCACGTGGAAAGGGACCCTTGGTCTCCCGCCTCAGCTGGAGAGGCGTCCCAATTGCCCTGCCAAGCCTCGAGGAGAATCCCGAGTTGTCCCTCGCAACTAGGCAGGAGTCCTGACGTCGCTGAACAAACACGTGTGTGGAAGGGCCATCCCCGTCGTAACTCGAGAATATACCCCAGGTTCCCGCCGCAACTCGAGAAAAACCATGAGACTTCCCCCTCGCCGCGAGATGAGGCCCGATTCCCCTGCACTGCGTGCAGAGCAATTCCGTGTTACACATCACACATGAAAGGAGCCTTGATTTCCTTGATGGCACTCCAGAGAAACCCCAAGAACACTGTTTCAAGGTTGAGGGATCCTGAGGTCACTGTAGCAACACGAAAGAGCTTCGTGGACCAAAAATAAACTCGAGATGAGAGGTTAGTCCCTGGCTTCGACTCCAGAGGAATACCACCTTACCACAAGCACCTCAAGAGGAGGCTTCTCTCAGCTCTAGCTATGTGAGAGGGACCCTGAGTTTGCGGCCTCAAGTGGAATGGACACCGCGATTCCCTGACGCGAAATAAGGCCGGATATCCCTGCAGTGACTTGAATGCAGGCTCGTCTTGCATCTCCCAAGACGAAAGGATGTCTGAATCCCCTGTGGAGACCACAGAGAATGACCTAGTTCCCCACCTCATCGCGACCGGAGGCCGCACATCCTTTGAAATCTCCAGAGGTACGCGGAGATCAGTGCCTCCAAAGGAGACGATGCCTGACTCCTCGTGAAACTTGATAGGAGTCACAGGATTCCTGTGGCACGTGGAAAGGGACACTTGGTCTCCCGCCTCACCTGGAGAGGCGTCACAATTGCCCTGCCAAGCCTCAAGGAGAATCCCGAATTGTCCCTCGCAACTAGGCAGGAGTCCTGACGTCGCTGAACAAACACGTCAGTGGAAGGGCCATCCCCGTCGTAACTCGAGAATATACCCCAGGTTCCCGCCGCAACTCGAGAAAAACCATGAGACTCCCCCCTCGCCGCGAGATGAGGCCCGATTCCCCTGCACTGCGTGCAGAGCAATTCCGTGTTGCACATCACACATGAAAGGAGCCTTGATTTCCTTGATGGCACTCCAGAGAATCCCCAAGAACATTGTTTCAAGGCTGGAGGGATCCTGAGGTCCCTGTAGCAGCACGAAAGAGCTCTGTGGACCAAAAATCAACTCGAGATGAGAGGTTAGTCCCTGGCTTCGACTCCAGAGGAATACCACTTTACCACAAGCACCTCAAGAGGAGGCTTCTCTCAGCTCTAGGTACGTGAGAGGGACCCTGATTTTGCGGCCTCAAGTGGAATGGACACCGCGATGCCCTGACGCGACATAAGGCTGGATATCCCTGCAGTGACTTGAATGCAGGCTCGTCTTGCATCTCCCAAGACGAAAGGATGTCTGATTCCCCTGTGGAGACCACAGAGAAAGACCTAGTTCCCCACCTCATCGCGACCGGAGGCCTCACATCCTTTGAAAACTCCAGAGGTACACGGAGATCAGGGCCTCCAAAGGAGACGATGCCTGACTCCTCGTGAAACTTGATAGGAGTCCCAGGATTCCTGTGGCACGTGGAAAGGGACCCTTGGTCTCCCGCCTCAGCTGGAGAGGCGTCCCAATTGCCCTGCCAAGCCTCGAGGAGAATCCCGAGTGGTCCCTCGCAACTAGGCAGGAGTCCTGACGTCGCTGAACTAACACGTGTGTGGAAGGGCCATCCCCGTCGTAACTCGAGAATATACCCCAGGTTCCCGTAGCAACTCGATAAAAACCATGAGACTTCCCCCTCGCCGCGAGATGAGGCCCGATTCCCCTGCACTGTGTGCAGAGCAATTCTGTGTTGCACATCACACATGAAAGGAGCCTTGATTTCCTTGATGGCACTCCAGAGAAACCCCAAGAACACTGTTTCAAGGTTGAGGGATCCTGAGGTCACTGTAGCAACACGAAAGAGCTCTGTGGACCAAAAATCAACTCGAGATGAGAGGTTAGTCCCTGGCTTCGACTCCAGAGGAATACCACCTTACCACAAGCACCTCAAGAGGTGGCTTCTCTCAGCTCTATGTATGTGAGAGGGACCCTGAGTTTGCGGCCTCAAGTGGAATGGACACCGCGATGCCCTGACTCGAAATAAGGCCGGATATCCCTGCAGTGACTTGAATGCAGGCTCGTCTTGCATCTCCCAAGATGAAAGTATGTCTGAATCCCCTGTGGAGACCACAGAGAAAGACCTAGTTCCCCACCTCATCGCGACCGGAGGCCTCACATCCTTTGAAAACTCCAGAGGTACGCGGAGATCAGTGCCTCCAAAGGAGACGATGCCTGACTCCTCGTGAAACTTGATAGGAGTCCCAGGATTCCTGTGGCACGTGGAAAGGGACCCTTGGTCTCCCGCCTCAGCTGGAGAGGCGTCGCAATTGCCCTGCCAAGCCTCGAGGAGAATCCCGAGTTGTCCCTCGCAACTAGGCAGGAGTCCTGACGTCGCTGAACAAACACGTGGGTGGAAGGGCCATCCCCGTCGTAACTGGAGAATATACCCCAGGTTCCCGACGCAACTCGAGAAAAACCATGAGACTTCCCCCTCGCCGCGAGATGAGGCCTGATTCCCCTGCACTGCGTGCAGAGCAATTCCGGGTTGCACATCACACATGAAAGGAGCCTTGATTTCCTTGATGGCACTCCAGAGAAACCCCAAGAACACTGTTTCAAGGTTGAGAGATCCTGAGGTCACTGTAGCAACACGAAAGAGCTCCGTGGACCAAAAATCAACTCGAGATGAGAGGTTAGTCCCTGGCTTCGACTCCAGAGGAATACCACCTTACCACAAGCACCTCAAGAGGAGGCTTCTCTCAGCTCTAGCTATGTGAGAGGGACCCTGAGTTTGCGGCCTCAAGTGGAATGGAGACCGCGATTCCCTGACTCGAAAAAAGGCCGGATATCCCTGCAGTGACTTGAATGCAGGCTCGTCTTGCATCTCCCAAGACGAAAGGATGTCTGAATCCCCTGTGGTGACCACAGAGAATGACCTAGTTCCCCACCTCATCGCGACCGGAGGCCTCACATCCTTTGAAAACTCCAGAGGTACGTGGAGATCAGTGCCTCCAAAGGAGACGATGCCTGACTCCTCGTGAAACTTGATAGGAGTCACAGGATTCCTGTGGCACGTGGAAAGGGATATTTGGTCTCCTGCCTCAGCTGGAGAGGCGTCCCAATTGCCCTGCCAAGCCTCGAGGAGAATCCCGAGTTGTCCCTCGCAACTAGGCAGGAGTCCTGACTTCGCTGAACAAACACGTGGGTGGAAGGGCCATCCCAGTCGTAACTCGAGAATATACCCCAGGTTCCCGCCGCAACTCGAGAAAAACCATGAGACTTCCCCCTCGCCGCGAGATGAGGCCCGATTCCCCTTCACTGCGTGCAGAGCAATTCCGTGTTGCACATCACACATGAAAGGAGCCTTGATTTCCTTGATGGCACTCCAGAGAAACCCCAAGAACACTGTTTCAAGGCTAGAGGGATCCTGAGGTCACTGTAGCAACACGAAAGAGCTCCGTGGACCACAAATCAACTCGAGATGAGAGGTTAGTACCTGGCTTCGACTCCAGAGGAATACCACCTTACCACAAGCACCTCAAGAGGAGGCTTCTCTCAGCTCTAGCTATGTGAGAGGGACCCTGACTTTGCGGCCTCAAGTGGAATGGACACCGCGATTCCCTGACGCGAAATAAGGCCGGATATCCCTGCAGTGACATGAATGCAGGCTCGTCTTGCATCTCACAAGACGAAAGGATGTCTGAATCCCCTGTGGAGACCACAGAGAATGACCTAGTTCCCCACCTCATCGCGAACGGAGGCCTCACATCCTTTGAAAACTCCAGAGGTACGCGGAGATCAGTGCCTCCAAAGGAGACGATGCCTGACTCCTCGTGAAACTTGATAGGAGTCCCAGGATTCCTGTGGCACGTGGAAAGGGACACTTGGTCTCCCGCCTCAGCTGGAGAGGCGTCCCAATTCCCCTGCCAAGCCTCGAGGAGAATCCCGAGTTGTCCCTCGCAACTAGGCAGGAGTCCTGACGTCGCTGAACAAACACGTGGGTGGAAGGGCCATCCCCGTCGTAACTCGAGAATATACCCCAAGTTTCCGCCGCAACTCGAGAAAAACCATGAGACTTCCCCCTCGCCGCGAGATGAGGCCCTATTCCCCTGCACTGCGTGCAGAGCAATTCCGTGTTGCACATCACAAATGAAAGGAACCTTGATTTCCTTGATGGCACTCCAGAGAAACCCCAAGAACACTGTTTCGAGGTTGAGGAATCCTGAGGTCACTGTAGCAACACGAAAGAGCTCCGTGGACCAAAAATCAACTCGAGATGAGAGGTGAGTCCCTGGCTTCGACTCCAGAGGAATACCACCTTACCACAAGCACCTCAAGAGGAGGCTTCTCTCAGCTCTAGGTATGTGAGAGGGACCCTGAGTTTGCGGCCTCAAGTGGAATGGAGACCGCGATTCCCTGACTCGAAATAAGGCCGGATATCCCTGCAGTGACTTGAATGCAGGCTCGTCTTGCATCTCCCAAGACGAAAGGATGTCTGAATCCCCTGTGGTGACCACAGAGAATGACCTAGTTCCCCACCTCATCGCGACCGGAGGCCTCACATCCTTTGAAAACTCCAGAGGTACGTGGAGATCAGTGCCTCCAAAGGAGACGATGCCTGACTCCTCGTGAAACTTGATAGGAGTCACAGGATTCCTGTGGCACGTGGAAAGGGATATTTGGCCTCCTGCCTCAGCTGGAGAGGCGTCGCAATTGCCCTGCTAAGCCTCGAGGAGAATCCCGAGTTGTCCCTCGCATCTAGGCAGGAGTCCTGACTTCGCTGAACAAACACATGGGTGGAAGGGCCATCCCAGTCGTAACTCGAGAATATACCCCAGGTTCCCGCCGCAACTCGAGAAAAACCATGAGACTTCCCCCTCGCCGCGAGATGAGGCCCGATTCCCCTTCACTGCGTGCAGAGCAATTCCGTGTTGCACATCACACATGAAAGGAGCCTTGATTTCCTTGATGGCACTCCAGAGAAACCCCAAGAACACTGTTTCAAGGCTGGAGGGATCCTGAGGTCCCTGTAGCAGCACGAAAGAGCTCCGTGGACCATGAATCAACTCGAGATGAGAGGTTAGTCCCTGGCTTCGACTCTCGAGGAATACCACCTTATCACAAGCACCTCAAGAGGAGGCTTCTCTCAGCTCTAGGTATGTGAGAGGGACCCTGAGTTTGCGGCCTCAAGTGGAATGGACACCGCGATGCCCTGACGCGAAATACGGCCGGATATCCCTGCAGTGACTTGAATGCAGGCTCGTCTTGCATCTCCCAAGACGAAAGGATGTCTGAATCCCCTGTGGAGACCACAGAGAAAGACCTAGTTCCCCACCTCATCGCGACCGGAGGCCTCACATCCTTTGAAAACTCCAGAGGTACGCGGAGATCAGTGCCTCCAAAGGAGATGATGCCTGACTCCTCGTGAAACTTGATAGGAGTCCCAGGATTCCTGTGGCACGTGGAAAGGGACCCTTGGTCTCCCGCCTCAGCTGGAGAGGCGTCGCAATTGCCCTGCCAAGCCTCGACGAGAATCCCGAGTTGTCCCTCGCAACTAGGCAGGAGTCCTGACGTCGCTGAACAAACACGTGGGTGGAAGGGCCATCCCCGTCGTAACTCGAGAATATACCCCAGGTTCCCGCCGCAAATCGAGAAAAACCATGAGACTTCCCCCTCGCCGCGAGATGAGGCCCGATTCCCCTGCACTGCGTGCAGAGCAATTCCGGGTTGCACATCACACATGAAAGGAGCCTTGATTTCCTTGATGGCACTCCAGAGAAACCCCAAGAACACTGTTTCAAGGCTAGAGGGATCTTGAGGTCCCTGTAGCAGCACGAAAGAGCTCCGTGGACCACAAATCAACTCGAGATGAGAGGTTAGTCCCTGGCTTCGACTCCAGAGAAATACCACCTTACCACAAGCACCTCAAGAGGAGGCTTCTCTCAGCTCTAGGTATGTGAGAGGGACCCTGAGTTTGCGGCCTCAAGTGGAATGGACACCGCGATTCCCTGACGCGAAATAAGGCCGGATATCCCTGCAGTGACTTGAATGCAGGCTCGTCTTGCATCTCACAAGAGGAAAGGATGTCTGAATCCCCTGTGGAGACCACAGAGAATGACCTAGTTCCCCACCTCATCGCGACCGGAGGCCTCACATCCTTTGAAAACTCCAGAGGTACGCGGAGATCAGTGCCTCCAAAGGAGACGATGCCTGACTCCTCGTGAAACTTGATAGGAGTCCCAGGATTCCTGTGGCACGTGGAAAGGGGCCCTTGGTCTCCCGCCTCAGCTGGAGAGGCGTCCCAATTCCCCTGCCAAGCCTCGAGGAGAATCCCGAGTTGTCCCTCGCAACTAGGCAGGAGTCCTGACGTCGCTGAACAAACACGTGGGTGGAAGGGCCATCCCCGTCGTAACTCGAGAATATACCCCAAGTTCCCGCCGCAACTTGAGAAAAACCATGAGACTTCCCCCTCGCCGCGAGATGAGGCCCGATTCCCCTGCACTGCGTGCAGAGCAATTCCGTGTTGCACATCACAAATGAAAGGAGCCTTGATTTCCTTGATGGCACTCCAGAGAAACCCCAAGAACACTGTTTCGAGGTTGAGGGATCCTGAGGTCACTGTAGCAACACGAAAGAGCTCCGTGGACCAAAAATCAACACGAGATGAGAGGTTAGTCCCTGGCTTCGACTCCAGAGGAATACCACCTTACAACAAGCACCTCAAGAGGAGGCTTCTCTCAGCTCTATGTATGTGAGAGTGACCCTGAGTTTGCGGCCTCAAGTGGAATGGAGACCGCGATGCCCTGACTCGAAATAAGGCCGGATATCCCTGCAGTGACTTGAATGCAGGCTCGTCTTGCATCTCCCAAGACGAAAGGATGTCTGAATCCCCTGTGGAGACCACAGAGAAAGACCTATTTCCCCACCTCATCGCGACCAGAGGCCTCACATCCTTTGAAAACTCCAGAGGTACGCGGAGATCAGTGCCTCCAAAGGAGACGATGCCTGACTCCTCGTGAAACTTGATAGGAGTCCCAGGATTTCTGTGGCACGTGGAAAGGGACCCTTGGTCTCCCGCCTCAGCTGAAGAGGCTTCCCAATTGCCCTGCCAAGCCTCGAGGGGAATCCCGAGTTGTCCCTCGCAACTAGGCAGGAGTCCTGACGTCGCTGAAGAAACACGTGGGTGGAAGGGCCATCCCCGTCGTAACTCGAGAATATACCCCAGGTTCCCGCCGCAACTCGAGAAAAACCATGAGACTTCCCCCTCGCCGCGAGATGAGGCCCGATTCCCCTGCACTGCGTACAGAGCAATTCCGTGTTGCACATCACACATGAAAGGAGCCTTGATTTCCTTGATGGCACTCCAGAGAAACCCCAAGAACACTGTTTCAAGGCTAGAGGGATCCTGAGGTCACTGTAGCAACATGAAAGAGCTCCGTGGACCAAAAATCAACTCGAGATGAGAGGTTAGTCCCTGGCTTCGACTCCAGAGGAAAACCACCTTACCACAAGCACCTCGAGAGGAGGCTTCTCTCAGCTCTAGGTATGTGAGAGGGACCCTGATTTTGCGGCTTCAAGCGGAATGGACACCGCGATGCCCTGACTCGAAATAAGGCCGGATATCCCTGCAGTGACTTGAATGCAGGCTCGTCTTGCATCTCCCAAGACGAAAGGATGTCTGAATCCCCTGTGGAGACCACAGAGAAAGACCTAGTTCCCCACCTCATCGCGACCGGAGGCCTCACATCCTTTGAAAACTCCAGAGGTACGCGGAGATCAGTGCCTCCAAAGGAGACGATGCCTGACTCCTCGTGAAACTTGATAGGAGTCCCAGGATTCCTGTGGCACGTGGAAAGGGACCCTTGGTCTCCCGCCTCAGATGGAGAGGCGTCCCAATTGCCCTGCCAAGCCTCGAGGAGAATCCCGAGTTGTCCCTCGCAACTAGGCAGGAGTCCTGCCGTCGCTGAACTAACACGTGTGTGGAAGGGCCATTCCCGTCGTAACTCAAGAATATACCGCAGGTTCCCGCCGCAACTCGAGAAAAACCATGAGACTTCCCCATCGCCGCGAGATGAGGCCCGATTACCTTGCACTGCGTGCAGATCAATTCCGTGTTGCACATCATACATGAAAGGAGCCTTGATTTCCTTGATGGCACTCCAGAGAATCCTCAAGAACACTGTTTCAAGGTTGAGGGATCCTGAGGTCACTGTAGCAACACGAAAGAGCTTCGTGGACCAAAAATCAACTCGAGATGAGAGGTTAGTCCCTGGCTTCGACTCCAGAGGAATACCACCTTACCACAAGCACCTCAAGATGAGGCTTCTCTCAGCTCTCTGTATGTGAGAGGGACCCTGAGTTTGCGGCCTCAAGTGGAATGGAGACCGCGATGCCCTGACTCGAAATAAGGCCGGATATCCCTGCAGTGACTTGAATGCAGGCTCGTCTTGCATCTCCCAAGACGAAAGGATGTCTGAATCCCCTGTGGAGACCACAGAGAAAGACCTAGTTCCCCACCTCATCGCGACCGGAGGCCTCACATCCTTTGAAAACTCCAGAGGTACGCGGAGATCAGTGCCTCCAAAGGAGACGATGCCTGACTCCTCGTGAAACTTAATAGGAGTCCCAGGATTCCTGTGGCACGTGGAAAGGGACCCTTGGTCTCCAGCCTCAGCTGGAGAGGCGTCCCAATTGCCCTGCCAAGCCTCGAGGAGAATCCCAAGTTGTCCCTCGCAACTAGGCAGGAGTCCTGACATCGCTGAACAAACACGTGGGTGGAAGGGCCATACCCGTCGTAACTCGAGAATATACCCCAGGTTCCCGCCGCAACTCGAGAAAAACCATGAGACTTCCCCCTCGCCGCGAGATGAGGCCCGATAGCCCTGCACTGCGTGCAGAGCAATTCCGTGTTGCACATCACACATGAAAGGAGCCTTGATTTCCTTGATGGCACTCCAGAGAATCCCCAAGAACACTGTTTCAAGGTTGAGGGATCCTGAGGTCACTGTAGCAACACGAAAGTGCTCCGTGGACCAAAAATCAACTCGAGATGAGAGGTTAGTCCCTGGCTTCGACTCCAGAGGAATACCACCTTACCACAAACACCTCAAGAGGAGGCTTCTCTCAGCTCTAGCTATGTGAGAGGGACCCTGAGTTTGCGGCCTCAAGTGGAATGGACACCGCGATTCCCTGACGCGAAATAAGGCCGGATATCCCTGCAGTGACTTGAATGCAGGCTCGTCTTGCATCTCACAAGACGAAAGGATTTCTGAATCCCCTGTGGAGACCACAGAGAATGACCTAGTTCCCCACCTCATGGCGACCGGAGGCCGCACATCCTTTGAAAACTCCAGAGGTACGCGGAGATCAGTGCCTCCAAAGGAGACGATGCCTGACTCCTCGTGAAACTTGATAGGAGTCACAGGATTCCTGTGGCACGTGGAAAGGGACCCTTGGTCTCCCGCCTCACCTGGAGAGGCGTCCCAATTGCCCTGCCAAGCCTCGAGGAGAATCCCGAGTTGTCCCTCGCAACTAGGCAGGAGTCCTGCCGTCGCTGAACTAACACGTGTGTGGAAGGGCCATCCCCGTCGTAACTCGAGAATATACCCCAGGTTCCCGCCGCAACTCGAGAAAAACCATGAGACTTCCCCCTCGCCGCGAGATGAGGCCAGATTAACCTGCACTGCAAGCAGATCAATTCCGTGTTACACATCACACATGAAAGGAGCCTTGATTTCCTTGATGGCACTCCAGAGAATCCCCAAGAACACTGTTTCAAGGTTGAGGGATCCTGAGGTCACTGTAGCAACACGAAAGAGCTTCGTGGACCAAAAATCAACTCGAGATGAGAGGTTAGTCCCTGGCTTCGACTCCAGAGGAATACCACCTTACCACAAGCACCTCAAGAGGAGGCTTCTCTCAGCTCTAGGTATGTGAGAGGGACCCTGAGTTTGCGGCCTCAAGTGGAATGGAGACCGCGATGCCCTGCCTCGAAATAAGGCCGGATATCCCTGCAGTGACTTGAATGCAGGCTCGTCTTGCATCTCCCAAGACGAAAGGATGTCTGAATCCCCTGTGGAGACCACAGAGAAAGACCTAGTTCCCCACCTCATCGCGACCGGAGGCCTCACATCCTTTGAAAACTCCAGAGGTACGCGGAGATCAGTGCCTCCAAAGGAGACGATGCCTGACTCCTCGTGAAACTTGATAGGAGTCCCAGGATTCCTGTGGCACGTGGAAAGGGACCCTTGGTCTCCCGCCTCAGCTGGAGAGGCGTCCCAATTGCCCTGCCAAGCCTCGAGGAGAATCCCGAGTTGTCCCTCGCAACTAGGCAGGAGTCCTGACGTCGCTGAACAAACACGTGTGTGGAAGGGCCATCCCCGTCGTAACTCGAGAATATACCCCAGGTTCCCGCCGCAACTCGAGAAAAACCATGAGACTTCCCCCTCGCCGCGAGATGAGGCCCGATTCCCCTGCACTGCGTGCAGAGCAATTCCGTGTTACACATCACACATGAAAGGAGCCTTGATTTCCTTGATGGCACTCCAGAGAAACCCCAAGAACACTGTTTCAAGGTTGAGGGATCCTGAGGTCACTGTAGCAACACGAAAGAGCTTCGTGGACCAAAAATAAACTCGAGATGAGAGGTTAGTCCCTGGCTTCGACTCCAGAGGAATACCACCTTACCACAAGCACCTCAAGAGGAGGCTTCTCTCAGCTCTAGCTATGTGAGAGGGACCCTGAGTTTGCGGCCTCAAGTGGAATGGACACCGCGATTCCCTGACGCGAAATAAGGCCGGATATCCCTGCAGTGACTTGAATGCAGGCTCGTCTTGCATCTCCCAAGACGAAAGGATGTCTGAATCCCCTGTGGAGACCACAGAGAATGACCTAGTTCCCCACCTCATCGCGACCGGAGGCCGCACATCCTTTGAAATCTCCAGAGGTACGCGGAGATCAGTGCCTCCAAAGGAGACGATGCCTGACTCCTCGTGAAACTTGATAGGAGTCACAGGATTCCTGTGGCACGTGGAAAGGGACACTTGGTCTCCCGCCTCACCTGGAGAGGCGTCACAATTGCCCTGCCAAGCCTCAAGGAGAATCCCGAATTGTCCCTCGCAACTAGGCAGGAGTCCTGACGTCGCTGAACAAACACGTCAGTGGAAGGGCCATCCCCGTCGTAACTCGAGAATATACCCCAGGTTCCCGCCGCAACTCGAGAAAAACCATGAGACTTCCCCCTCGCCGCGAGATGAGGCCCGATTCCCCTGCACTGCGTGCAGAGCAATTCCGTGTTGCACATCACACATGAAAGGAGCCTTGATTTCCTTGATGGCACTCCAGAGAATCCCCAAGAACATTGTTTCAAGGCTGGAGGGATCCTGAGGTCCCTGTAGCAGCACGAAAGAGCTCTGTGGACCAAAAATCAACTCGAGATGAGAGGTTAGTCCCTGGCTTCGACTCCAGAGGAATACCACTTTACCACAAGCACCTCAAGAGGAGGCTTCTCTCAGCTCTAGGTACGTGAGAGGGACCCTGATTTTGCGGCCTCAAGTGGAATGGACACCGCGATGCCCTGACGCGACATAAGGCTGGATATCCCTGCAGTGACTTGAATGCAGGCTCGTCTTGCATCTCCCAAGACGAAAGGATGTCTGATTCCCCTGTGGAGACCACAGAGAAAGACCTAGTTCCCCACCTCATCGCGACCGGAGGCCTCACATCCTTTGAAAACTCCAGAGGTACACGGAGATCAGGGCCTCCAAAGGAGACGATGCCTGACTCCTCGTGAAACTTGATAGGAGTCCCAGGATTCCTGTGGCACGTGGAAAGGGACCCTTGGTCTCCCGCCTCAGCTGGAGAGGCGTCCCAATTGCCCTGCCAAGCCTCGAGGAGAATCCCGAGTGGTCCCTCGCAACTAGGCAGGAGTCCTGACGTCGCTGAACTAACACGTGTGTGGAAGGGCCATCCCCGTCGTAACTCGAGAATATACCCCAGGTTCCCGTAGCAACTCGATAAAAACCATGAGACTTCCCCCTCGCCGCGAGATGAGGCCCGATTCCCCTGCACTGTGTGCAGAGCAATTCTGTGTTGCACATCACACATGAAAGGAGCCTTGATTTCCTTGATGGCACTCCAGAGAAACCCCAAGAACACTGTTTCAAGGTTGAGGGATCCTGAGGTCACTGTAGCAACACGAAAGAGCTCTGTGGACCAAAAATCAACTCGAGATGAGAGGTTAGTCCCTGGCTTCGACTCCAGAGGAATACCACCTTACCACAAGCACCTCAAGAGGTGGCTTCTCTCAGCTCTATGTATGTGAGAGGGACCCTGAGTTTGCGGCCTCAAGTGGAATGGACACCGCGATGCCCTGACTCGAAATAAGGCCGGATATCCCTGCAGTGACTTGAATGCAGGCTCGTCTTGCATCTCCCAAGATGAAAGTATGTCTGAATCCCCTGTGGAGACCACAGAGAAAGACCTAGTTCCCCACCTCATCGCGACCGGAGGCCTCACATCCTTTGAAAACTCCAGAGGTACGCGGAGATCAGTGCCTCCAAAGGAGACGATGCCTGACTCCTCGTGAAACTTGATAGGAGTCCCAGGATTCCTGTGGCACGTGGAAAGGGACCCTTGGTCTCCCGCCTCAGCTGGAGAGGCGTCGCAATTGCCCTGCCAAGCCTCGAGGAGAATCCCGAGTTGTCCCTCGCAACTAGGCAGGAGTCCTGACGTCGCTGAACAAACACGTGGGTGGAAGGGCCATCCCCGTCGTAACTGGAGAATATACCCCAGGTTCCCGACGCAACTCGAGAAAAACCATGAGACTTCCCCCTCGCCGCGAGATGAGGCCTGATTCCCCTGCACTGCGTGCAGAGCAATTCCGGGTTGCACATCACACATGAAAGGAGCCTTGATTTCCTTGATGGCACTCCAGAGAAACCCCAAGAACACTGTTTCAAGGTTGAGAGATCCTGAGGTCACTGTAGCAACACGAAAGAGCTCCGTGGACCAAAAATCAACTCGAGATGAGAGGTTAGTCCCTGGCTTCGACTCCAGAGGAATACCACCTTACCACAAGCACCTCAAGAGGAGGCTTCTCTCAGCTCTAGCTATGTGAGAGGGACCCTGAGTTTGCGGCCTCAAGTGGAATGGAGACCGCGATTCCCTGACTCGAAAAAAGGCCGGATATCCCTGCAGTGACTTGAATGCAGGCTCGTCTTGCATCTCCCAAGACGAAAGGATGTCTGAATCCCCTGTGGTGACCACAGAGAATGACCTAGTTCCCCACCTCATCGCGACCGGAGGCCTCACATCCTTTGAAAACTCCAGAGGTACGTGGAGATCAGTGCCTCCAAAGGAGACGATGCCTGACTCCTCGTGAAACTTGATAGGAGTCACAGGATTCCTGTGGCACGTGGAAAGGGATATTTGGTCTCCTGCCTCAGCTGGAGAGGCGTCCCAATTGCCCTGCCAAGCCTCGAGGAGAATCCCGAGTTGTCCCTCGCAACTAGGCAGGAGTCCTGACTTCGCTGAACAAACACGTGGGTGGAAGGGCCATCCCAGTCGTAACTCGAGAATATACCCCAGGTTCCCGCCGCAACTCGAGAAAAACCATGAGACTTCCCCCTCGCCGCGAGATGAGGCCCGATTCCCCTTCACTGCGTGCAGAGCAATTCCGTGTTGCACATCACACATGAAAGGAGCCTTGATTTCCTTGATGGCACTCCAGAGAAACCCCAAGAACACTGTTTCAAGGCTAGAGGGATCCTGAGGTCACTGTAGCAACACGAAAGAGCTCCGTGGACCACAAATCAACTCGAGATGAGAGGTTAGTACCTGGCTTCGACTCCAGAGGAATACCACCTTACCACAAGCACCTCAAGAGGAGGCTTCTCTCAGCTCTAGCTATGTGAGAGGGACCCTGACTTTGCGGCCTCAAGTGGAATGGACACCGCGATTCCCTGACGCGAAATAAGGCCGGATATCCCTGCAGTGACATGAATGCAGGCTCGTCTTGCATCTCACAAGACGAAAGGATGTCTGAATCCCCTGTGGAGACCACAGAGAATGACCTAGTTCCCCACCTCATCGCGAACGGAGGCCTCACATCCTTTGAAAACTCCAGAGGTACGCGGAGATCAGTGCCTCCAAAGGAGACGATGCCTGACTCCTCGTGAAACTTGATAGGAGTCACAGGATTCCTGTGGCACGTGGAAAGGGACACTTGGTCTCCCGCCTCAGCTGGAGAGGCGTCCCAATTCCCCTGCCAAGCCTCGAGGAGAATCCCGAGTTGTCCCTCGCAACTAGGCAGGAGTCCTGACGTCGCTGAACAAACACGTGGGTGGAAGGGCCATCCCCGTCGTAACTCGAGAATATACCCCAAGTTTCCGCCGCAACTCGAGAAAAACCATGAGACTTCCCCCTCGCCGCGAGATGAGGCCCGATTCCCCTGCACTGCGTGCAGAGCAATTCCGTGTTGCACATCACAAATGAAAGGAACCTTGATTTCCTTGATGGCACTCCAGAGAAACCCCAAGAACACTGTTTCGTGGTTGAGGGATCCTGAGGTCACTGTAGCAACACGAAAGAGCTCCGTGGACCAAAAATCAACACGAGATGAGAGGTTAGTCCCTGGCTTCGACTCCAGAGGAATACCACCTTACCACAAGCACCTCAAGAGGAGGCTTCTCTCAGCTCTATGTATGTGAGAGTGACCCTGAGTTTGCGGCCTCAAGTGGAATGGAGACCGCGATGCCCTGACTCGAAATAAGGCCGGATATCCCTGCAGTGACTTGAATGCAGGCTCGTCTTGCATCTCCCAAGACGAAAGGATGTCTGAATCCCCTGTGGAGACCACAGAGAAAGACCTAGTTCCCCACCTCATCGCGACCAGAGGCCTCACATCCTTTGAAAACTCCAGAGGTACGCGGAGATCAGTGCCTCCAAAGGAGACGATGCCTGACTCCTCGTGAAACTTGATAGGAGTCCCAGGATTCCTGTGGCACGTGGAAAGGGACCCTTGGTCTCCCGCCTCAGCTGGAGAGGCTTCCCAATTGCCCTGTCAAGCCTCGAGGAGAATCCCGAGTTGTCCCTCGCAACTAGGCAGGAGTCCTGACGTCGCTGAAGAAACACGTGGGTGGAAGGGCCATCCCCGTCGTAACTCGAGAATATACCCCAGGTTCCCGCCGCAACTCGAGAAAAACCATGAGACTTCCCCCTCGCCACGAGATGAGGCCCGATTCCCCTGCACTGCGTGCAGAGCAATTCCGTGTTGCACATCACACATGAAAGGAGCCTTGATTTCCTTGATGGCACTCCAGAGAAACCCCAAGAACACTGTTTCAAGGCTAGAGGGATCCTGAGGTCACTGTAGCAACATGAAAGAGCTCCGTGGACCAAAAATCAACTCGAGATGGGAGGTTAGTCCCTGGCTTCGACTCCAGAGGAATACCACCTTACCACAAGCACCTCAAGAGGAGGCTTCTCTCAGCTCTAGCTATGTGAGAGGGACCCTGAGTTTGCGGCCTCAAGTGGAATGGACACCGCGATTCCCTGACGCGAAATAAGGCCGGATATCCCTGCAGTGACTTGAATGCAGGCTGGTCTTGCATCTCCCAAGACGAAAGGATGTCTGAGTACCCTGTGGAGACCACAGAGAATGACCTAGTTCCCAACCTCATCACGACCGGAGGCCTCACATCCTTTGAAAACTCCAGAGGTACGCAGAGATCAGTGCCTCCAAAGGAGACGATGCCTGACTCCTCGTGAAACTTGATAGGAGACCCAGAATTCCTGTGGCACGTGGAAAGGGACCCTTGGTCTCCCGCCTCAGCTGGAGAGGCGTCCCAATTGCCCTGCCAAGCCTCGAGGAGAATCCCGAGTTGTCCCTCGCAACTAGGCAGGAGTCCTGACGTCGCTGAACAAACATGTGGGTGGAAGGGCCATCCCCGTCGTAACTCGAGAATATACCCCAGGTTCCCGCCGCAACTCGAGAAAACCGATAAGACTTCCCACTCGCCGCGAGATGAGGCCCGATTCCCCTGCACTGCGTGCAGAGCAATTCCGTGTTGCACATCACACATGAAATGAGCCTTGATTTCCTTGATGGCACTCCAGAGAAACCCCAAGAACACTGTTTCAAGGCGAGAGGGATCCTGAGGTCACTGTAGCAACACGAAAGAGCTCTGTGGACCAAAAATCAACTCGAGATGAGAGGTTAGTCCCTGGCTTCGACTCCAGAGGAATACCACCTTACCACAAGCACCTCAAGAGGAGGCTTCTCTCAGCTCTAGCTATGTGAGAGGGACCCTGAGTTTGCGGCCTCAAGTGGAATGGACACCGCGATTCCCTGACGCAAAATAAGGCCGGATATCCCTGCAGTGACTTGAATGCAGGCTCGTCTTGCATCTCCCAAGACGAAAGGATGTCTGAATACCCTGTGGAGACCACAGAGAATGACCTAGTTCCCCACCTCATCGCGACCGGAGGCCGCACATCCTTTGAAAACTCCAGAGGTACGCGGAGATCAGTGCCTCCAAAGGAGACGATGCCTGACTCCTCGTGAAACTTGATAGGAGTCCCAGGATTCCTGTGGCACGTGGAAAGGGACCCTTGGTCTCCCGCGTCAGCTGGAGAGGCGTCCCAATTGCCCTGCCAAGCCTCGAGGAGAATCCCGAGTTGTCCCTCGCAACTAGGCAGGAGTCCTGACGTCGCTGAACAAACACGTGGGTGGAAGGGCCATCCCCGTCGTAACTGGAGAATATACCCCAGGTTCCCGACGCAACTCGAGAAAAACCATGAGACTTCCCCCTCGCCGCGAGATGAGGCCCGATTCCCCTGCACTGCGTGCAGAGCAATTCCGGGTTGCACATCACACATGAAAGGAGCCTTGATTTCCTTGATGGCACTCCAGAGAAACCCCAAGAACACTGTTTCAAGGTTGAGGTATCCTGAGGTCACTGTAGCAACACGAAAGAGATCCGTGGACCAAAAATCAACTCGAGATGAGAGGTTAGACCCTGGCTTCGACTCCAGAGGAATACCACCTTACCACAAGCACCTCAAGAGGAGGCTTCTCTCAGCTCTAGCTATGTGAGAGGGACCCTGAGTTTGCGGCCTCAAGTGGAATGGACACCGCGATTCCCTGACTCGAAATAAGGCCGGATATCCCTGCAGTGACTTGAATGCAGGCTCGTCTTGCATCTCCCAAGACGAAAGGATGTCTGAATCCCCTGTGGAGACCACAGAGAAAGACCTAGTTCCCCACCTCATCGCGACCGGAGGCCTCACATCCTTTGAAAACTCCGGAGGTACGTGGAGATCAGTGCCTCCAAAGGAGATGATGCCTGACTCCTCGTGAAACTTGATAGGAGTCACAGGATTCCTGTGGCACGTGGAAAGGGATATTTGGTCTCCTGCCTCAGCTGGAGAGGCGTCCCAATTGCCCTGCCAAGCCTCGAGGAGAATCCCGAGTTGTCCCTCGCAACTAGGCAGGAGTCCTGACTTCGCTGAACAAACACGTGGGTGGAAGGGCCATCCCAGTCGTAACTCGAGAATATACCCCAGGTTCCCGCCGCAACTCGAGTAAAACCATGAGACTTCCCCCTCGCCGCGAGATGAGGCCCGATTCCCCTGCACTGCGTGCAGAGCAATTCCGTGTTGCACATCACACATGAAAGGAGCCTTGATTTCCTTGATGGCACTCCAGAGAAACCCCAAGAACACTGTTTCAAGGCTAGAGGGATCCTGAGGTCACTGTAGCAACACGAAAGAGCTCCGTGGACCACAAATCAACTCGAGATGAGAGGTTAGTCCCTGGCTTCGACTCCAGAGGAATACCACCTTACCACAAGCACCTCAAGAGGAGGCTTCTCTCAGCTCTAGCTATGTGAGAGGGACCCTGAGTTTGCGGCCTCAAGTGGAATGGACACCGCGATTCCCTGACGCGAAATAAGGCCGGATATCCCTGCAGTGACTTGAATGCAGGCTCGTCTTGCATCTCACAAGACGAAAGGATGTCTGAATCCCCTGTGGAGACCACAGAGAATGACCTAGTTCCCCACCTCATCGCGACCGGAGGCCTCACATCCTTTGAAAACTCCAGAGGTACGTGGAGATCAGTGCCTCCAAAGGAGACGATGCCTGACTCCTCGTGAAACTTGATAGGAGTCCCAGGATTCCTGTGGCACGTGGAAAGGGACACTTGGTCTCCCGCCTCAGCTGGAGAGGCGTCCCAATTGCCCGGCCAAGCCTCGAGGAGAATCCCGAGTTGTCCCTCGCAACTAGGCAGGAGTCCTGACGTCCCTGAACAAACACGTGTGTGGAAGGGCCATCCCCGTCGTAACTCGAGAATATACCCCAGGTTCCCGCCGCAACTCGAGAAAAACCATGAGACTTCCCCCTCGCCGCGAGATGAGGCCCGATTCCCCTGCACTGCGTGCAGAGCATTTCCGTGTTGCACATCACACATGAAAGGAGCCTTGATTTCCTTGATGGCACTCCAGAGAAACCCCAAGAACACTGTTTCAAGGCTGGAGGGATCCTGATATCCCTGTAGCAGCACGAAAGAGCTCCGTGGACCATGAATCAACTCGAGATGAGAGGTTAGTCCCTGGCTTCGACTCCAGAGGAATACCAACTTACCACAAGCACCTCAAGAGGAGGCTTCTCTCAGCTCTAGCTATGTTATGAGTTTGCGGCCTCAAGTGGAATGGACACCGCGATGCCCTGACTGGAAATAAGGCCGGATATCCCTGCAGTGACTTGAATGCAGGCTCGTCTTGCATCTCCCAAGACGAAAGGATGTCTGAATCCCCTGTGGAGACCACAGAGAAAGACCTAGTTCCCCACCTCATCGCGACCGGAGGCCTCACATCCTTTGAAAACTCCAGAGGTACGCGGAGATCAGTGCCTCGAAAGGAGACGATGCCTGACACCTCATGAAACTTGATAGGAGTCCCAGGATTCCTGTGGCACGTGGAAAGGGACCCTTGGTCTCCCGCCTCAGCTGGAGAGGCGTCCCAATTGCCCTGCCAAGCCTCGAGAAGAATCCCGAGTTGTCCTTCGCAACTAGGCAGGAGTCCTGCTGTCACTGAACTAACACGTGTGTGGGGGGCATCCCCGTCGTAACTCGAGAATATAGCCTAGGTTCCCGCCGCAACTCGAGAAAAACCATGAGACTTCCCCCTCGCCGTGAGATGAGGCCCGATTCCACTGCACTGCGTGCAGAGCAATTCTGTGTTGCACATCACACATGAAAGGAGCCTTGATTTCCTTGATGGCACTCCAGAGAAACCCCAAGAACACTGTTTCAAGGTTGAGGGATCCTGAGGTCACTGTAGCAACACGAAAGAGCTCCGTGGACCAAAAATCAACTCGAGATGAGAGGTTAGTCCCTGGCGTCGACTCCAGAGGAATACCACCTTACCACAAGCACCTCAAGAGGAGGCTTCTCTCAGCTCTATGTATGTGAGAGTGACCCTGAGTTTGCGGCCTCAAGTGGAATGGAGACCGCGATGCCCTGACTCGAAATAAGGCCGGATATCCCTGCAGTGACTTGAATGCAGGCTCGTCTTGCATCTCCCAAGATGAAAGTATGTCTGAATCCCCTGTGGAGACCACAGAGAAAGACCTAGTTCCCCACCTCATCGCGACCGGAGGCCTCACATCCTTTGAAAACTCCAGAGGTACGCGGAGATCAGTGCCTCCAAAGGAGACGATGCCTGACTCCTCGTGAAACTTGATAGGAGTCCCAGGATTCCTGTGGCACGTGGAAAGGGACCCTTGGTCTCCCGCCTCAGCTGGAGAGGCGTCCCAATTGCCCTGCCAAGCCTCGAGGAGAATCCCGAGTTGTCCCTCGCAACTAGGCAGGAGTCCTGACGTCGCTGAACAAACACGTGGGTGGAAGGGCCATCCCCGTCGTAACTGGAGAATATACCCCAGGTTCCCGACGCAACTCGAGAAAAACCATGAGACTTCCCCCTCGCCGCGAGATGAGGCCCGATTCCCCTGCACTGCGTGCATAGCAATTCCGGGTTGCACATCACACATGAAAGGAGCCTTGATTTCCTTGATGGCACTCCAGAGAAACCCCAAGAACACTGTTTCAAGGTTGAGAGATCCTGAGGTCACTGTAGCAACACGAAAGAGCTCCGTGGACCAAAAATCAACTCGAGATGAGAGGTTAGTCCCTGGCTTCGACTCCAGAGGAATACCACCTTACCACAAGCACCTCAAGAGGAGGCTTCTCTCAGCTCTAGCTATGTGAGAGGGACCCTGAGTTTGCGGCCTCAAGTGGAATGGAGACCGCGATTCCCTGACTCGAAAAAAGGCCGGATATCCCTGCAGTGACTTGAATGCAGGCTCGTCTTGCATCTCCCAAGACGAAAGGATGTATGAATCCCCTGTGGTGACCACAGAGAATGACCTAGTTCCCCACCTCATCGCGACCGGAGGCCTCACATCCTTTGAAAACTCCAGAGGTACGTGGAGATCAGTGCCTCCAAAGGAGACGATGCCTGACTCCTCGTGAAACTTGATAGGAGTCACAGGATTCCTGTGGCACGTGGAAAGGGATATTTGGTCTCCTGCCTCAGCTGGAGAGGCGTCCCAATTGCCCTGCCAAGCCTCGCGGAGAATCCCGAGTTGTCCCTCGCAACTAGGCAGGAGTCCTGACTTCGCTGAACAAACACGTGGGTGGAAGGGCCATCCCAGTCGTAACTCGAGAATATACCCCAGGTTCCCGCCGCAACTCGAGAAAAACCATGAGACTTCCCCCTCGCCGCGAGATGAGGCCCGATTCCCCTTCACTGCGTGCAGAGCAATTCCGTGTTGCACATCACACATGAAAGGAGCCTTGATTTCCTTGATGGCACTCCAGAGAAACCCCAAGAACACTGTTTCAAGGCTAGAGGGATCCTGAGGTCACTGTAGCAACACGAAAGAGCTTCGTGGACCAAAAATCAACTCGAGATGAGAGGTTAGTACCTGGCTTCGACTCCAGAGGAATACCACCTTACCACAAGCACCTCAAGAGGAGGCTTCTCTCAGCTCTAGCTATGTGAGAGGGACCCTGACTTTGCGGCCTCAAGTGGAATGGACACCGCGATTCCCTGACGCGAAATAAGGCCGGATATCCCTGCAGTGACATGAATGCAGGCTCGTCTTGCATCTCACAAGACGAAAGGATGTCTGAATCCCCTGTGGAGACCACAGAGAATGACCTAGTTCCCCACCTCATCACGACCGGAGGCCTCACATCCTTTGAAAACTCCAGAGGTACGTGGAGATCAGTGCCTCCAAAGGAGACGATGCCTGACTCCTCGTGAAACTTGATAGGAGTCCCAGGATTCCTGTGGCACGTGGAAAGGGACCCTTGGTCTCCCGCCTCAGCTGGAGAGGCGTCCCAATTGCCCTGCCAAGCCTCGAGGAGAATCCCGAGTTGTCCCTCGCAACTAGGCAGGAGTCCTGACGTCGCTGAACAAACACGTGGGTGGAAGGGCCATCCCCGTCGTAACTCGAGAATATACCCCAAGTTTCAGCCGCAACTCGAGAAAAACCATGAGACTTCCCCCTCGCCGCGAGATGAGGCCCGATTCCCCTGCACTGCGTGCAGAGCAATTCCGTGTTGCACATCACAAATGAAAGGAACCTTGATTTCCTTGATGGCACTCCAGAGAAACCCCAAGAACACTGTTTCGTGGTTGAGGGATCCTGAGGTCACTGTAGCAACACGAAAGAGCTCCGTGGACCAAAAATCAACACGAGATGAGAGGTTAGTCCCTGGCTTCGACTCCAGAGGAATACCACCTTACCACAAGCACCTCAAGAGGAGGCTTCTCTCAGCTCTATGTATGTGAGAGTGACCCTGAGTTTGCGGCCTCAAGTGGAATGGAGACCGCGATGCCCTGACTCGAAATAAGGCCGGATATCCCTGCAGTGACTTGAATGCAGGCTCGTCTTGCATCTCCCAAGACGAAAGGATGTCTGAATCCCCTGTGGAGACCACAGAGAAAGACCTAGTTCCCCACCTCATCGCGACCAGAGGCCTCACATCCTTTGAAAACTCCAGAGGTACGCGGAGATCAGTGCCTCCAAAGGAGACGATGCCTGACTCCTCGTGAAACTTGATAGGAGTCCCAGGATTCCTGTGGCACGTGGAAAGGGACCCTTGGTCTCCCGCCTCAGCTGGAGAGGCGTCCCAATTGCCCTGCCAAGCCTCGAGGAGAATCCCGAGTTGTCCCTCGCAACTAGGCAGGAGTCCTGACGTCGCTGAAGAAACACGTGGGTGGAAGGGCCATCCCCGTCGTAACTCGAGAATATACCCCAGGTTCCCGCCGCAACTCGAGAAAAACCATGAGACTTCCCCCTCGCCACGAGATGAGGCCCGATTCCCCTGCACTGCGTGCAGAGCAATTCCGTGTTGCACATCACACATGAAAGGAGCCTTGATTTCCTTGATGGCACTCCAGAGAAACCCCAAGAACACTGTTTCAAGGCTAGAGGGATCCTGAGGTCACTGTAGCAACATGAAAGAGCTCCGTGGACCAAAAATCAACTCGAGATGAGAGGTTAGTCCCTGGCTTCGACTCCAGAGGAATACCACCTTACCACAAGCACCTCAAGAGGAGGCTTCTCTCAGCTCTAGCTATGTGAGAGGGACCCTGAGTTTGCGGCCTCAAGTGGAATGGACACCGCGATTCCCTGACGCGAAATAAGGCCGGATATCCCTGCAGTGACTTGAATGCAGGCTGGTCTTGCATCTCCCAAGACGAAAGGATGTCTGAGTACCCTGTGGAGACCACAGAGAATGACCTAGTTCCCAACCTCATCACGACCGGAGGCCTCACATCCTTTGAAAACTCCAGAGGTACGCAGAGATCAGTGCCTCCAAAGGAGACGATGCCTGACTCCTCGTGAAACTTGATAGGAGACCCAGGATTCCTGTGGCACGTGGAAAGGGACCCTTGGTCTCCCGCCTCAGCTGGAGAGGCGTCCCAATTGCCCTGCCAAGCCTCGAGGAGAATCCCGAGTTGTCCCTCGCAACTAGGCAGGAGTCCTGACGTCGCTGAACAAACATGTGGGTGGAAGGGCCATCCCCGTCGTAACTCGAGAATATACCCCAGGTTCCCGCCGCAACTCGAGAAAAACCATAAGACTTCCCCCTCGCCGAGAGATGAGGCCCGATTCCCCTGCACTGCGTGCAGAGCAATTCCGTGTTGCACATCACACATGAAATGAGCCTTGATTTCCTTGATGGTACTCCAGAGAAACCCCAAGAACACTGTTTCAAGGCTAGAGGGATCCTGAGGTCACTGTAGCAACACGAAAGAGCTCTGTGGACCAAAAATCAACTCGAGATGAGAGGTTAGTCCCTGGCTTCGACTCCAGAGGAATACCACCTTACCACAAGCACCTCAAGAGGAGGCTTCTCTCAGCTCTAGCTATGTGAGAGGGACCCTGAGTTTGCGGCCTCAAGTGGAATGGACACCGCGATTCCCTGACGCGAAATAAGGCCGGATATCCCTGCAGTGACTTGAATGCAGGCTCGTCTTGCATCTCCCAAGACGAAAGGATGTCTGAATCCCCTGTGGAGACCACAGAGAATGACCTACTTCCCCACCTCATCGCGACCGGAGGCCGCACATCCTTTGAAAACTCCAGAGGTACGCGGAGATCAGTGCCTCCAAAGGAGACGATGCCTGACTCCTCGTGAAACTTGATAGGAGTCACAGGATTCCTGTGGCACGTGGAAAGGGACACTTGGTCTCCTGCCTCACCTGGAGAGGCGTCACAATTGCCCTGCCAAGCCTCAAGGAGAATCCCGAATTGTCCCTCGCAACTAGGCAGGAGTCCTGACGTCGCTGAACAAACACGTCAGTGGAAGGGCCATCCCCGTCGTAACTCGAGAATATACCCCAGGTTCCCGCCGCAACTCGAGAAAAACCATGAGACTTCCCCCTCGCCGCGAGATGAGGCCCGATTCCCCTGCACTGCGTGCAGAGCAATTCCGTGTTGCACATCACACATGAAAGGAGCCTTGATTTCCTTGATGGCACTCCAGAGAATCCCCAAGAACACTGTTTCAAGGCTGGAGGGATCCTGAGGTCCCTGTAGCAGCACGAAAGAGCTCCGTGGACCATGAATCAACTCGAGATGAGAGGTTAGTCCCTGGCTTCGACTCCAGAGGAATACCACTTTACCACAAGCACCTCAAGAGGAGGCTTCTCTCAGCTCTAGGTACGTGAGAGGGACCCTGATTTTGCGGCCTCAAGTGGAATGGACACCGCGATGCCCTGACGCGACATAAGGCTGGATATCCCTGCAGTGACTTGAATGCGGGCTCGTCTTGCATCTCCCAAGATGAAAGGATGTCTGAATCCCCTGTGGAGACCACAGAGAAAGACCTAGTTCCCCACCTCATCGCGACCGGAGGCCTCACATCCTTTGAAAACTCCAGAGGTACGCGGAGATCAGTGCCTCCAAAGGAGACGATGCCTGACTCCTCGTGAAACTTGATAGGAGTCCCAGGATTCCTGTGGCACGTGGAAAGGGACCCTTGGTCTCCCGCCTCAGCTGGAGAGGCGTCCCAATTGCCCTGCCAAGCCTCGAGGAGAATCCCGAGTTGTCCCTCGCAACTAGTCAGGAGTCCTGACGTCGCTGAACAAACACGTGGGTGGAAGGGCCATCCCCGTCGTAACTCGAGAATATACCCCAGGTTCCCGACGCAACTCGAGAAAAACCATGAGACTTCCCCCTCGCCGCGAGATGAGGCCCGATTCCCCTGCACTGCGTGCAGAGCAATTCCGGGTTGCACATCACACATGAAAGGAGCCTTGATTTCCTTGATGGCACTCCAGAGAAACCCCAAGAACACTGTTTCAAGGTTGAGGGATCCTGAGGTCACTGTAGCAACACGAAAGAGCTCCGTGGACCAAAAATCAACTCGAGATGAGAGGTTAGACCCTGGCTTCGACTCCAGAGGAATACCACCTTACCACAAGCACCTCAAGAGGAGGCTTCTCTCAGCTCTAGCTATGTGAGAGGGACCCTGAGTTTGCGGCCTCAAGTGGAATGGAGACCGCGATTCCCTGACTCGAAATAAGGCCGGATATCCCTGCAGTGACTTGAATGCAGGCTCGTCTTGCATCTCCCAAGACGAAAGGATGTCTGAATCCCCTGTGGAGACCACAGAGAAAGACCTAGTTCCCCACCTCATCGCGACCGGAGGCCTCACATCCTTTGAAAACTCCGGAGGTACGTGGAGATCAGTGCCTCCAAAGGAGATGATGCCTGACTCCTCGTGAAACTTGATAGGAGTCACAGGATTCCTGTGGCACGTGGAAAGGGATATTTGGTCTCCTGCCTCAGCTGGAGAGGCGTCCCAATTGCCCTGCCAAGCCTCGAGGAGAATCCCGAGTTGTCCCTCGCAACTAGGCAGGAGTCCTGACTTCGCTGAACAAACACGTGGGTGGAAGGGCCATCCCCGTCGTAACTCGAGAATATACCCCAGGTTCCCGCCGCAACTCGAGAAAAACCATGAGACTTCCCCCTCGCCGCGAGATGAGGCCCGATTCCCCTGCACTGCGTGCAGAGCAATTCCGTGTTGCACATCACACATGAAAGGAGCCTTGATTTCCTTGATGGCACTCCAGAGAAACCCCAAGAACACTGTTTCAAGGCTAGAGGGATCCTGAGGTCACTGTAGCAACACGAAAGAGCTCCGTGGACCACAAATCAACTCGAGATGAGAGGTTAGGCCCTGGCTTCGACTCCAGAGGAATACCACCTTACCACAAGCACCTCAAGAGGAGGCTTCTCTCAGCTCTAGCTATGTGAGAGGGACCCTGAGTTTGCGGCCTCAAGTGGAATGGACACCGCGATTCCCTGACGCGAAATAAGGCCGGATATCCCTGCAGTGACTTGAATGCAGGCTCGTCTTGCATCTCACAAGACGAAAGGATGTCTGAATCCCCTGTGGAGACCACAGAGAATGACCTAGTTCCCCACCTCATCGCGACCGGAGGCCTCACATCCTTTGAAAACTCCAGAGGTACGTGGAGATCAGTGCCTCCAAAGGAGACGATGCCTGACTCCTCGTGAAACTTGATAGGAGTCCCAGGATTCCTGTGGCACGTGGAAAGGGACACTTGGTCTCCCGCCTCAGCTGGAGAGGCGTCCCAATTGCCCTGCCAAGCCTCGAGGAGAATCCCGAGTTGTCCCTCGCAACTAGGCAGGAGTCCTGACGTCCCTGAACAAACACGTGTGTGGAAGGGCCATCCCCGTCGTAACTCGAGAATATACCCCAGGTTCCCGCCGCAACTCGAGAAAAACCATGAGACTTCCCCCTCGCCGCGAGATGAGGCCCGATTCCCCTGCACTGCGTGCAGAGCAATTCCGTGTTGCACATCACACATGAAAGGAGCCTTGATTTCCTTGATGGCACTCCAGAGAAACCCCAAGAACACTGTTTCAAGGCTGGAGGGATCCTGATATCCCTGTAGCAGCACGAAAGAGCTCCGTGGACAATGAATCAACTCGAGATGAGAGGTTAGTCCCTGGCTTCGACTCCAGAGGAATACCACCTTACCACAAGCACCTCAAGAGGAGGCTTCTCTCAGCTCTAGCTATGTTATGAGTTTGCGGCCTCAAGTGGAATGGACACCGCGATGCCCTGACTGGAAATAAGGCCGGATATCCCTGCAGTGACTTGAATGCAGGCTCGTCTTGCATCTCCCAAGACGAAAGGATGTCTGAATCCCCTGTGGAGACCACAGAGAAAGACCTAGTTCCCCACCTTATCGCGACCGGAGGCCTCACATCCTTTGAAAACTCCAGAGGTACGCGGAGATCAGTGCCTCGAAAGGAGACGATGCCTGACACCTCATGAAACTTGATAGGAGTCCCAGGATTCCTGTGGCACGTGGAAAGGGACCCTTGGTCTCCCGCCTCAGCTGGAGAGGCGTCCCAATTGCCCTGCCAAGCCTCGAGAAGAATCCCGAGTTGTCCTTCGCAACTAGGCAGGAGTCCTGCCTTCGCTGAACTAACACGTGTGTGGGGGGCATCCCCGTCGTAACTCGAGAATATACCCTAGGTTCCCGCCGCAACTCGAGAAAAACCATGAGACTTCCCCCTCGCCGCGAGATGAGGCCCGATTCCACTGCACTGCGTGCAGAGCAATTCGGTGTTGCACATCACACATGAAAGGAGCCTTGATTTCCTTGATGGCACTCCAGAGAAACCCCAAGAACACTGTTTCAATGTTGAGGGATCCTGAGGTCACTGTAGCAACACAAAAGAGCTCCGTGGACGAAAAATCAACTCGAGATGAGAGGTTAGTCCCTGGCTTCGACTCCAGAGGAATACCACCTTACCACAAGCACCTCAAGAGGAGGCTTCTCTCAGCTCTATGTATGTGAGAGTGACCCTGAGTTTGCGGCCTCAAGTGGAATGGAGACCGCGATGCCCTGACTCGAAATAAGGCCGGATATCCCTGCAGTGACTTGAATGCAGGCTCGTCTTTCATCTCCCAAGACGAAAGGATGTCTGAATCCCCTGTGGAGACCACAGAGAAAGACCTAGTTCCCCACCTCATCGCGACCAGAGGCCTCACATCCTTTGAAAACTCCAGAGGTACGCGGAGATCAGTGCCTCCAAAGGAGACGATGCCTGACTCCTCGTGAAACTTGATAGGAGTCCCAGGATTCCTGTGGCACGTGGAAAGGGACTCTTGGTCTCCCGCCTCAGCTGGAGAGGCTTCCCAATTGCCCTGCCAAGCCTCGAGGAGAATCCCGAGTTGTCCCTCGCAACTAGGCAGGAGTCCTGACGTCGCTGAAGAAACACGTGGGTGGAAGGGCCATCCCCGTCGTAACTCGAGAATATACCCCAGGTTCCCGCCGCAACTCGAGAAAAACCATGAGACTTCCCCCTCGCCACGAGATGAGGCCCGATTCCCCTGCACTGCGTGCAGAGCAATTCCGTGTTGCACATCACACATGAAAGGAGCCTTGATTTCCTTGACGGCACTCCAGAGAAACCCCAAGAACACTGTTTCAAGGCTAGAGGGATCCTGAGGTCACTGTAGCAACATGAAAGAGCTCCGTGGACCAAAAATCAACTCGAGATGAGAGGTTAGTCCCTGGCTTCGACTCCAGAGGAATACCACCTTACCACAAGCACCTCAAGAGGAGGCTTCTCTCAGCTCTAGCTATGTGAGAGGGACCCTGAGTTTGCGGCCTCAAGTGGAATGGACACCGCGATTCCCTGACGCGAAATAAGGCCGGATATCCCTGCAGTGACTTGAATGCAGGCTGGTCTTGCATCTCCCAAGACGAAAGGATGTCTGAATACCCTGTGGAGACCACAGAGAATGACCTAGTTCCCAACCTCATCGCGACCGGAGGCCTCACATCCTTTGAAAACTCCAGAGGTACGCAGAGATCAGTGCCTCCAAAGGAGACGATGCCTGACTCCTCGTGAAACTTGATAGGAGACCCAGGATTCCTGTGGCACGTGGAAAGGGACCCTTGGTCTCCCGCCTCAGCTGGAGAGGCGTCCCAATTGCCCTGCCAAGCCTCGAGGAGAATCCCGAGTTGTCCCTCGCAACTAGGCAGGAGTCCTGACGTCGCTGAACAAACATGTGGGTGGAAGGGCCATCCCCGTCGTAACTCGAGAATATACCCCAGGTTCCCGCCGCAACTCGAGAAAAACCATAAGACTTCCCCCTCGCCGCGAGATGAGGCCCGATTCCCCTGCACTGCGTGCAGAGCAATTCCGTGTTGCACATCACACATGAAATGAGCCTTGATTTCCTTGATGGCACTCCAGAGAAACCCCAAGAACACTGTTTCAAGGCTAGAGGGATCCTGAGGTCACTGTAGCAACACGAAAGAGCTCTGTGGACCAAAAATCAACTCGAGATGAGAGGTTAGTCCCTGGCTTCGACTCCAGAGGAATACCACCTTACCACAAGCACCTCAAGAGGAGGCTTCTCTCAGCTCTAGCTATGTGAGAGGGACCCTGAGTTTGCGGCCTCAAGTGGAATGGACACCGCGATTCCCTGACGCAAAATAAGGCCGGATATCCCTGCAGTGACTTGAATGCAGGCTCGTCTTGCATCTCCCAAGACGAAAGGATGTCTGAATCCCCTGTGGAGACCACAGAGAATGACCTAGTTCCCCACCTCATCGCGACCGGAGGCCGCACATCCTTTGAAAACTCCAGAGGTATGCGGAGATCAGTGCCTCCAAAGGAGACGATGCCTGACTCCTCGTGAAACTTGATAGGAGTCACAGGATTCCTGTGGCACGTGGAAAGGGACACTTGGTCTCCCGCCTCACCTGGAGAGGCGTCACAATTGCCCTGCCAAGCCTCAAGGAGAATCCCGAATTGTCCCTCGCAACTAGGCAGGAGTCCTGACGTCGCTGAACAAACACGTCAGTGGAAGGGCCATCCCCGTCGTAACTCGAGAATATACCCCAGGTTCCCGCCGCAACTCGAGAAAAACCATGAGACTTCCCCCTCGCCGCGAGATGAGGCCCGATTCCTCTGCACTGCGTGCAGAGCAATTCCGTGTTGCACATCACACATGAAAGGAGCCTTGATTTCCTTGATGGCACTCCAGAGAATCCCCAAGAACACTGTTTCAAGGCTGGAGGGATCCTGAGGTCCCTGTAGCAGCACGAAAGAGCTCCCTGGACCATGAATCAACTCGAGATGAGAGGTTAGTCCCTGGCTTCGACTCCAGAGGAATACCACTTTACCACAAGCACCTCAAGAGGAGGCTTCTCTCAGCTCTAGGTACGTGAGAGGGACCCTGATTTTGCGGCCTCAAGTGGAATGGACACCGCGATGCCCTGACGCGACATAAGGCTGGATATCCCTGCAGTGACTTGAATGCAGGCTCGTCTTGCATCTCCCAAGATGAAAGGATGTCTGAATCCCCTGTGGAGACCACAGAGAAAGACCTAGTTCCCCACCTCATCGCGACCGGAGGCCTCACATCCTTTGAAAACTCCAGAGGTACGCGGAGATCAGTGCCTCCAAAGGAGACGATGCCTGACTCCTCGTGAAACTTGATAGGAGTCCCAGGATTCCTGTGGCACGTGGAAAGGGACCCTTGGTCTCCCGCCTCGGCTGGAGAGGCGTCCCAATTTCCCTGCCAAGCGTCGAGGAGAATCCCGAGTTGTCCCTCGCAACTAGGCAGGAGTCCTGACGTCGCTGAACAAACACGTGGGTGGAAGGGCCATTCACGTCATAACTGGAGAATATACCCCAGGGTCCCGCCGCAACTCGAGAAAAACCATGAGACTTCCCCTTCGCCCCGAGATGAGGCCCGATTCCCCTGCACTGCGTGCAGAGCAATTCCGTGTTGCACATCACACATGAAAGGAGTCTTAATTTCCTTGATGGCACTCCAGAGAAACCCAAAGAACACTGTTTCAAGGCTAGAGGGATCCTGAGGTCACTGTAGTAACACGAAAGAGCTCCGTGGACCAAGAATCAACTCGAGATGAGAGGTTGGTCCCTGGATTCGACTCCAGAGGAATACCACCTTACCACAAGCACCTCAAGAGGAGGCTTCTCTCAGCTCTAGCTATGTGAGAGGGACCCTGAGTTTGCGGCCTCAAGTGGAATGGAGACCGCGATGCCCTGACTCGAAATAAGGCCGGATATCCCTGCAGTGACTTGAATGCAGGCTCGTCTTGCATCTCCCAAGATGAAAGGATGTCTGAATCCCCTGAGGAGACCACAGAGAAAGACCTAGTTCCCCACCTCATCGCGACCGGAGGCCTCACATCCTTTGAAAACTCCAGAGGTACGCGGAGATCAGTGCCTCCAAAGGAGACGATGCCTGACTCCTCGTGAAACTTGATAGGAGTCCCAGGATTCCTGTGGCACGTGGATAGGGACCCTTGGTCTCCCGCCTCAGCTGGAGAGGCGTCCCAATTGCCCTGCCAAGCCTCGAGGAGAATCCCGAGTTGTCCCTCGCAACTAGGCAGGAGTACTGACGTCGCTGAACAAACACGTGGGTGGAAGGGCCATCCCCGTCGTAACTCGAGAATATACCCCAGGTTCCCGCCGCAACTCGAGAAAAACCATGAGACTTCCCCCTCGCCGTGAGATGAGGCCCGATTCCCCTGCACTGCGTGCAGAGCAATTCCGTGTTGCACATCACACATGAAAGGAGCCTTAATTTCCTTGATGGCACTCCAGAGAAACCCCAAGAACACTGTTTCAAGGCTAGAGGGATCCTGAGGTCACTGTAGCAACACGAAAGAGCTCCGTGGACGAAAAATCAACTCGAGATGAGAGGTTAGTCCCTGGCTTCGACTCCAGAGGAATACCACCTTACCACAAGCACCTCAAGAGGAGGCTTCTCTCAGCTCTAGCTATGTGAGAGGGACCCTGAGTTTGCGGCCTCAAGTGGAATGGACACTGCGATGCCCTGACTCGAAATAAGGCCGGATATCCGTGCAGTGACTTGAATGCAGGCTCGTCTTGCATCTCCCAAGACGAAAGGATGTCTGAATCCCCTGTGGAGACCACAGAGAAAGACCTAGTTCCCCACCTCATCGCGACCGGAGGCCTCACATCGTTTGAAAACTCCAGAGGTACGCGGAGATCAGTGCCTCCAAAGGAGACGATGCCTGAATCCTCGTGAAACTTGATAGGAGTCCCAGGATTCCTGTGCACGTGGAAAGGGACCCTTGGTCTCCTGCCTCAGCTGGAGAGGCGTCCCAATTGCCCTGCCAAGCCTCGAGGAGAATCCCGAGTTGTCCCTCCCAACTAGGCAGGAGTCCTGCCGTAGCTGAACAAACACGTGGTTGGAAGGGCCATCCCCGTCGTAACTCGAGAATATACCCCAGGTTCCCGCCACAACTCGAGAAAAACCATGAGACTTCCCCCTCACCGCGAGATGAGGCCCGATTCCCCTGCACTGCGTGCAGAGCAATTCGGTTTTGCACATCACACATGAAAGGAGCCTTGATTTCCTTGATGGCACTCCAGAGAAACCCCAAGAACACTGTTTCAAGGATAGCGGGATCCTGAGGTCACTGCAGCAACAGGAATGAGCTCCGTGGACCAACAATCAACTCGAGATGAGAGGTTAGTCCCTGGCTTCGACTCCAGAGGAATACAACCTTACCACAAGCACCTCAAGAGGAGGCTTCTCTCAGCTCTAGCTATGTGAGAGGGACCCTGAGTTTGCGGCCTCAAGTGGAATGGACACCGCGATTCCCTGACGCGAAATAAGGCCGGATATCCCTGCAGTGACTTGAATGCAGGCTCTTCTTGCATCTCCCAAGACGAAAGGATGTCTGAATCCCCTGTGGAGACCACAGAGAATGACCTAGTTCCCCACCTCATCGCGACCGGAGGCCGCACATCCTTTGAAAACTCCAGAGGTACGCGGAGATCAGTGCCTCCAAAGGAGACGATGCCTGACTCCTCGTGAAACTTGATAGGAGTCACAGGATTCCTGTGGCACGAGGAAAGGGACACTTGGTCTCCCGCCTCACCTGGAGAGGCGTCCCAATTGCCCTGCCAAGCCTCGAGGAAAATCCCGAGTTGTCCCTCGCAACTAGGCAGGAGTCCTGACGTCGCTGAACAAACACGTGGGTGGAAGGGCCATCCCCGTCGTAACTCGAGAATATACCCCAGGTTCCCACCGCAACTCGAGAAAAACCATGAGACTTCCCCCTCGCCGCGAGATGAGGCCCGATTCCCCTGTACTGCGTGCAGAGCAATTCCGTCTTGCACATCACACATGAAAGGAGCCTTGATTGCCTTGATGGCACTCCAGAGAATCCCCAAGAACACTATTTCAAGGCTGGAGGGATCCTGAGGTCCCTGTAGCAGCACGAAAGAGCTCCGTGGACCATGAATCAACTCGAGATGAGAGGTTAGTCCCTGGCTTCGACTCCAGAGGAATACCACCTTACCACAAGCACCTCGAGAGGAGGCTTCTCTCAGCTCTAGGTATGTGAGAGGGACCCTGATTTTGCGGCCTCAAGTGCAATGGACACCGCGATGCCCTGACTCGAAATAAGGCCGGATATCCCTGCAGTGACTTGAATGCAGGCTCGTCTTGCATCTCCCAAGACGAAAGGATGTCTGAATCCCCTGTGGAGACCACAGAGAAAGACCTAGTTCCCCACCTCATCGCGACCGGAGGCCTCACATCCTTTGAAAACTCCAGAGGTACGCGGAGATCAGTGCCTCCAAAGGAGACGATGCCTGACTCCTCGTGAAACTTGATAGGAGTCCCAGGATTCCTGTGGCACGTGGAAAGGGAACCTTGGTCTCCCGCCTCAGCTGGAGAGGCGTCCCAATTGCCCTGCCAAGCCTCGAGGAGAATCCCGAGTTGTCCCTCGCAACTAGGCAGGAGTCCTGCTGTCGCTGAACAAACACGTGTGTGGAAGGGCCATCCCCGTCGTAACTCGAGAATATACCCCAGGTTCCCGCCGCAACTCGAGAAAAACCATGAGACTTCCCCCTCGCCGCGAGATGAGGCCCGATTCCCCTGCACTGCGTGCAGAGCAATTCTGTGTTGCCCATCACACATGAAAGGAGCCTTGATTTCCTTGATGGCACTCCAGAGAAACCCCAAGAACACTGTTTCAAGGTTGAGGGATCCTGAGGTCACTGTAGCAACACGAAAGAGTTCCGTGGATGAAAAATCAACTCGAGATGAGAGGTTAGTCCCTGGCTTCGACTCCAGAGGAATACCACCTTACCACAAGCACCTCAAGAGGAGGCTTCTCTCAGCTCTATGTATGTGAGAGGGACCCTGAGTTTTCAGCCTCAAGTGGAATGGAGACCGCGATGCCCTGACTCGAAATAAGGCCGGATATCCCTGCAGTGACTTGAATGCAGGCTCGTCTTGCATCTCCCAAGAAGAAAGGATGTCTGAATCCCCTGTGGAGGCCACAGAGAAAGACCTAGTTCCCCACCTCATGGCGACCGGAGGCCTCACATCCTTTGAAAACTCCAGAGGGACGCGGAGATCAGTGCCTCCAAAGGAGACGATGCCTGACTCCTCGTGAAACTTGATAGGAGTCCCAGGATTCCTGTGGCACATAGAAAGGGAACCTTGGTCTCCCGCCTCAGCTGGAGAGGCGTCCCAATTGCCCTGCCAAGCCTCGAGGAGAATCCCGAGTTGTCCCTCGCAACTAGGCAGGAGTCCTGACTTCGCTGAACAAACACGTGGGTGGAAGGGCCATCCCGGTCGTAACTCGAGAATATACCCCAGGTTCCCGCCGCAACTCGAGAAAAACCATGAGACTTCCCCCTCCCCGCGAGATGAGGCCTGATTCCCCTGCACTGCGTGCAGAGCAATTCCGTGTTGCACATCACACATGAAAGGAGCCTTGATTTCGTTGATGGCACTCCAGAGAAACCCCAAGAACACTGTTTCAATGCTAGAGGGAACCTGAGGTCACTGCAGCAACACGAAAGAAACCGTGGACCAACAATCAACTCGAGATGAGAGGTTAGTCCCTGGCTTCGACTCCAGGGGAATACCACCTTACCACAAGCACCTCAAGAGCAAGCTTCTCTCAGCTCTAGGTATGTGAGAGGGACCCTGATTTTGCGGCCTCAAGTGGAATAGACACTGCAAAGCCTTGACGCAAAATAAGGCCGGATATCCCTGCAGTGACTTGAATGCAGGCTCGTCTTGCATCTCCCAAGACGAAAGGATGTCTGAATCCCCTGTGGAGACCACAGAGAAAGACCTAGTTCCCCACCTCATCGCGACCACAGGCCTCACATCCTTTGAAAACTCCAGAGGTACGCGAAGATCAGTGCCTCCAAAGGAGACGATGCCTGACTCCTCGTGAAAATTGATAGGAGTCCCAGGATTCCTGTGGCACGTGGAAAGGGATCCTTGGTCTCCCGCCTCAGCTGGAGAGGCGTCCCAATTGCCCTGCCAAGCCTCGAGGAGAATCCCGAGTTGTCCCTCGCAACTAGGCAGGAGTCCTGCCGTCGCTGAACTAACACGTGTGTGGAAGGGCCATCCCGGTCGTAACTCGAGAATATACCGCAGGTTCCCGCCGCAACTCGAGAAAAACCATGAGACTTCCCCCTCGCCGCGAGATGAGGCCCGATTCCCCTGCACTGCTTGCAGTGCAATTCTGTGTTGCACATCACACATGAAAGGAGCCTTGATTTCCTTGATGGCACTCCAGAGAAACCCCAAGAACACTGTTTCAAGGTTGAGGGATCCTGAGGTCACTGTAGCAACACGAAAGAGCTCCGTGGATCAAGAATCAACTCGAGATGAGAGGTTAGTCCCTGGCTTCGACTCCAGAGGAATACCACCTTACCACAAGCACCTCAAGAGGAGGCTTCTCTCAGCTCTATGTATGTGAGAGGGACCCTGAGTTTGCCGCCTCAAGTGGAATGGAGACCGCGATGCCCTGACTCGAAATCAGGCCGGATATCCCTGCAGTGACTTGAATGCAGGCTCGTCTTGCATCTCCCAAGATGAAAGGATGTCTGAATCCCCTGTGGAGACCACAGAGAAAGACCTAGTTCCCCACCTCATCGCGACCGGAGGCCTCACATCCTTTGAAAACTCCAGAGGTACGCGGAGATCAGTGCCTGCAAAGGAGACGATGCCTGACTCCTCGTGAAACTTAATAGGAGTTCCAGGATTCCTGTGGCAGGTGGAAAGGGACCCTTGGTCTCCCGCCTCAGCTGGAGAGGCGTCCCAATTGCCCTGCGAAGCCTCGAGGAGAATCCCGAGTTGTCCCTCGCAACTAGGCAGGAGTCCTGACGTCGCTGAACAAACACGTGGGTGAAAGGGCCATCCCCGTCATAACTCGAGAATATACCCAAGGTTCCCGCCGCAACTCGAGAAAAACCATGAGACTTCCCCCTCGCCGCGAGATGAGGCCCGATTCCCCTGCACTGCGTGCAGAGCAATTCCGTGTTGCACATCACACATGAAAGGAGCCTTGATTTTCTTGATGGCACTCCAGAGAACCCCCAAGAACACTGTTTCAAGGCTAGAGGGACCCTGAGGTCACTGTAGCCACACGAAAGTGCTCCGTGGACCAAAAATCAACTCGAGATGAGAGGTTAGTCCCTGGCTTCGTCTCCAGAGGAATACCACCTTACCACAAGCACCTCAAGAGGAGGCTTCTCTCAGCTCTAGCTATGTGAGAGGGACCCTGAGTTTGCGGCCTCAAGTGGAATGGACACCGCGATTCCCTGACGCGAAATAAGGCCGGATATCCCTGCAGTGACTTGAATGCAGGCTCTTCTTGCATCTCCCAAGACGAAAGGATGTCTGAATCCCCTGTGGAGACCACAGAGAATGACCTAGTTCCCCACCTCATCGCGACCGGAGGCCGCACATCCTTTGAAAACTCCAGAGGTACGCGGAGATCAGTGCCTCCAAAGGAGACGATGCCTGACTCCTCGTGAAACTTGATAGGAGTCACAGGATTCCTGTGGCACGAGGAAAGGGACACTTGGTCTCCCGCCTCACCTGGAGAGGCGTCCCAATTGCCCTGCCAAGCCTCGAGGAAAATCCCGAGTTGTCCCTCGCAACTAGGCAGGAGTCCTGACGTCGCTGAACAAACACGTGGGTGGAAGGGCCATCCCCGTCGTAACTCGAGAATATACCCCAGGTTCCCACCGCAACTCGAGAAAAACCATGAGACTTCCCCCTCGCCGCGAGATGAGGCCCGATTCCCCTGTACTGCGTGCAGAGCAATTCCGTCTTGCACATCACACATGAAAGGAGCCTTGATTGCCTTGATGGCACTCCAGAGAATCCCCAAGAACACTATTTCAAGGCTGGAGGGATCCTGAGGTCCCTGTAGCAGCACGAAAGAGCTCCGTGGACCATGAATCAACTCGAGATGAGAGGTTAGTCCCTGGCTTCGACTCCAGAGGAATACCACCTTACCACAAGCACCTCGAGAGGAGGCTTCTCTCAGCTCTAGGTATGTGAGAGGGACCCTGATTTTGCGGCCTCAAGTGCAATGGACACCGCGATGCCCTGACTCGAAATAAGGCCGGATATCCCTGCAGTGACTTGAATGCAGGCTCGTCTTGCATCTCCCAAGACGAAAGGATGTCTGAATCCCCTGTGGAGACCACAGAGAAAGACCTAGTTCCCCACCTCATCGCGACCGGAGGCCTCACATCCTTTGAAAACTCCAGAGGTACGCGGAGATCAGTGCCTCCAAAGGAGACGATGCCTGACTCCTCGTGAAACTTGATAGGAGTCCCAGGATTCCTGTGGCACGTGGAAAGGGAACCTTGGTCTCCCGCCTCAGCTGGAGAGGCGTCCCAATTGCCCTGCCAAGCCTCGAGGAGAATCCCGAGTTGTCCCTCGCAACTAGGCAGGAGTCCTGCTGTCGCTGAACAAACACGTGTGTGGAAGGGCCATCCCCGTCGTAACTCGAGAATATACCCCAGGTTCCCGCCGCAACTCGAGAAAAACCATGAGACTTCCCCCTCGCCGCGAGATGAGGCCCGATTCCCCTGCACTGCGTGCAGAGCAATTCTGTGTTGCCCATCACACATGAAAGGAGCCTTGATTTCCTTGATGGCACTCCAGAGAAACCCCAAGAACACTGTTTCAAGGTTGAGGGATCCTGAGGTCACTGTAGCAACACGAAAGAGTTCCGTGGATGAAAAATCAACTCGAGATGAGAGGTTAGTCCCTGGCTTCGACTCCAGAGGAATACCACCTTACCACAAGCACCTCAAGAGGAGGCTTCTCTCAGCTCTATGTATGTGAGAGGGACCCTGAGTTTTCAGCCTCAAGTGGAATGGAGACCGCGATGCCCTGACTCGAAATAAGGCCGGATATCCCTGCAGTGACTTGAATGCAGGCTCGTCTTGCATCTCCCAAGAAGAAAGGATGTCTGAATCCCCTGTGGAGGCCACAGAGAAAGACCTAGTTCCCCACCTCATGGCGACCGGAGGCCTCACATCCTTTGAAAACTCCAGAGGGACGCGGAGATCAGTGCCTCCAAAGGAGACGATGCCTGACTCCTCGTGAAACTTGATAGGAGTCCCAGGATTCCTGTGGCACATAGAAAGGGAACCTTGGTCTCCCGCCTCAGCTGGAGAGGCGTCCCAATTGCCCTGCCAAGCCTCGAGGAGAATCCCGAGTTGTCCCTCGCAACTAGGCAGGAGTCCTGACTTCGCTGAACAAACACGTGGGTGGAAGGGCCATCCCGGTCGTAACTCGAGAATATACCCCAGGTTCCCGCCGCAACTCGAGAAAAACCATGAGACTTCCCCCTCCCCGCGAGATGAGGCCTGATTCCCCTGCACTGCGTGCAGAGCAATTCCGTGTTGCACATCACACATGAAAGGAGCCTTGATTTCGTTGATGGCACTCCAGAGAAACCCCAAGAACACTGTTTCAATGCTAGAGGGAACCTGAGGTCACTGCAGCAACACGAAAGAAACCGTGGACCAAAAATCAACTCGAGATGAGAGGTTATTCCCTGGCTTCGACTCCAGGGGAATACCACCTTACCACAAGCACCTCAAGAGCAAGCTTCTCTCAGCTCTAGGTATGTGAGAGGGACCCTGATTTTGCGGCCTCAAGTGGAATAGACACTGCAAAGCCTTGACGCAAAATAAGGCCGGATATCCCTGCAGTGACTTGAATGCAGGCTCGTCTTGCATCTCCCAAGACGAAAGGATGTCTGAATCCCCTGTGGAGACCACAGAGAAAGACCTAGTTCCCCACCTCATCGCGACCACAGGCCTCACATCCTTTGAAAACTCCAGAGGTACGCGAAGATCAGTGCCTCCAAAGGAGACGATGCCTGACTCCTCGTGAAAATTGATAGGAGTCCCAGGATTCCTGTGGCACGTGGAAAGGGATCCTTGGTCTCCCGCCTCAGCTGGAGAGGCGTCCCAATTGCCCTGCCAAGCCTCGAGGAGAATCCCGAGTTGTCCCTCGCAACTAGGCAGGAGTCCTGCCGTCGCTGAACTAACACGTGTGTGGAAGGGCCATCCCGGTCGTAACTCGAGAATATACCGCAGGTTCCCGCCGCAACTCGAGAAAAACCATGAGACTTCCCCCTCGCCGCGAGATGAGGCCCGATTCCCCTGCACTGCTTGCAGTGCAATTCTGTGTTGCACATCACACATGAAAGGAGCCTTGATTTCCTTGATGGCACTCCAGAGAAACCCCAAGAACACTGTTTCAAGGTTGAGGGATCCTGAGGTCACTGTAGCAACACGAAAGAGCTCCGTGGATCAAGAATCAACTCGAGATGAGAGGTTAGTCCCTGGCTTCGACTCCAGAGGAATACCACCTTACCACAAGCACCTCAAGAGGAGGCTTCTCTCAGCTCTATGTATGTGAGAGGGACCCTGAGTTTGCCGCCTCAAGTGGAATGGAGACCGCGATGCCCTGACTCGAAATCAGGCCGGATATCCCTGCAGTGACTTGAATGCAGGCTCGTCTTGCATCTCCCAAGACGAAAGGATGTCTGAATCCCCTGTGGAGACCACAGAGAAAGACCTAGTTCCCCACCTCATCGCGACCGGAGGCCTCACATCCTTTGAAAACTCCAGAGGTACGCGGAGATCAGTGCCTGCAAAGGAGACGATGCCTGACTCCTCGTGAAACTTAATAGGAGTTCCAGGATTCCTGTGGCAGGTGGAAAGGGACCCTTGGTCTCCCGCCTCAGCTGGAGAGGCGTCCCAATTGCCCTGCGAAGCCTCGAGGAGAATCCCGAGTTGTCCCTCGCAACTAGGCAGGAGTCCTGACGTCGCTGAACAAACACGTGGGTGAAAGGGCCATCCCCGTCATAACTCGAGAATATACCCAAGGTTCCCGCCGCAACTCGAGAAAAACCATGAGACTTCCCCCTCGCCGCGAGATGAGGCCCGATTCCCCTGCACTGCGTGCAGAGCAATTCCGTGTTGCACATCACACATGAAAGGAGCCTTGATTTTCTTGATGGCACTCCAGAGAACCCCCAAGAACACTGTTTCAAGGCTAGAGGGACCCTGAGGTCACTGTAGCCACACGAAAGTGCTCCGTGGACCAAAAATCAACTCGAGATGAGAGGTTAGTCCCTGGCTTCGTCTCCAGAGGAATACCACCTTACCACAAGCACCTCAAGAGGAGGCTGCTCTCAGATCTATGTATGTGAGAGGGACCCTGAGTTTGCGGCCTCAAGTGGAATGGACACCGCGATGCCCTGACTCGAAATAAGCCCGGATATCCCCGCAGTGCCTTGAATGCAGGCTCGTCTTGCATCTCCCAAGACGAAAGGATGTCTGAATCCCCTGTGGAGACCACAGAGAAAGACCTAGTTCCCCACCTCATCGCCACCGGAGGCCTCACATCCCTTGAAAACTCCAGAGGTACGCGGAGATCAGTGCCTCCAAAGGAGACGATGCCTGACTCCTCATGAAACTTGATAGGAGTCCCAGGATTCCTGTGGCACGTGGAAAGGGACCCTTGGTCTCCCGCCTCAGCTGGAGAGGCGTCCCAATTGCCCTGCCAAGCCTCGAGGAGAATCCCGAGTTGTCCCTCGCAACTAGGCAGGAGTCCTGACGTCGCTGAAGAAACACGTGTGTGGAAGGGCCATCCCCGTCGTAACTCGAGAATATACCCCAGGTTCCCGCCGCAACGCGAGAAAAACCATGAGACTTCCCCCTCGCCGCGAGATGAGGCCCGATTCCCCTGCACTGCATGCAGAGCAATTCCGTGTTGCACATCACACATGAAAGGAGCCTTGATTTCCTTGATGGCACTCCAGAGAAACCCCAAGAACACTGTTTCAACGTTGAGGGATCCTGAGGTCACTGTAGCAACACGAAAGAGCTCTGTGGACCAAAAATCAACTCGAGATGAGAGGTTAGTCCCTGGCTTCGACTCCAGACGAATACCACCTTACCACAAGCACCTCAAGTGGAGGCTTCTCTCAGCTCTATGTATGTGAGAGGGACCCTGAGTTTGCGGCCTCAAGTGGAATGGAGACCGCGATGCTCTGACGCGAAATAAGGCCGGATATCCCTGCAGTGACTTGAATGCAGGCTCGTCTTGCATCTCCCAAGACGAAAGGATGTCTGAATCCCCTGTGGAGACCACAGAGAAAGACCTAGTTCCCCACCTCATCGCGACCGGAGGCCTCACATCCTTTGAAAACTCCAGAGGTACGCGGAGATCAGTGCCTCCAAAGGAGACGATGCCTGACTCCTCGTGAAACTTGATAGGAGTCCCAGGATTCCTGTGGCACGTGGAAAGGGACACTTGGTCTCCCGCCTCAGCTGGAGAGGCGTCCCAATTGCCCTGCCAAGCCTCGAGGAGAATCCCGAGTTGTACCTTGGAACTAGGCAGGAGTCCTGACGTCGCTGAACAAACACGTGGGTGGAAGGGCCATCCCGGTCGTAACTCGAGAATATACCCCAGGTTCCCGCCGCAACTCGAGAAAAACCATGAGACTTCCCCCTCGCCGCGAGATGAGGCCCGATTCCCCTGCACTGCGTGCAGAGCAATTCCGTGTTGCACATCACACATGAAAGGAGCCTTGATTTCCTTGATGGCACTCCAGAGAAACCCCAAGAACACTGTTTCAAGGCTAGAGGGATCCTGAGGTCACTGTAGCAACATGAAAGAGCTCCGTGGACCAAAAATCAACTCGAGATGAGAGGTTAGTCCCTGGCTTCGACTCCAGAGGAATACCACCTTACCACAAGCACCTCAAGAGGAGGCTTCTCTCAGCTCTAGCTATGTGAGAGGGACCCTGAGTTTGCGGCCTCAAGTGGAATGGACACCGCGATTCCCTGACGCGAAATAAGGCCGGATATCCCTGCAGTGACTTGAATGCAGGCTCGTCTTGCATCTACCAAGATGAAAGGATGTCTGAATCCCCTGTGGAGACCGCAGAGAAAGACCTAGTTCCCCACCTCATCGCGACCGAAGGCCTCACATCTTTGAAAACTCCAGAGGTCCGCGGAGATCAGTGCCTCCAAAGGAGACGATGCCTGACTCCTCGTGAAACTTGATAAGAGTCCCCGGATTCCTGTGGCACGTGGAAAGGGACACTTGGTCTCCCGCCTCAGCTGGAGAGGCGTCCCAATTGCCCTGCCAAGCCTCGAGGAGAATCCCGAGTTGTCCCTCGCAGCTAGGCAGGAGTCTGACGTCGCTGAACAAACACGTGGGTGGAAGGGCCATCCCCGTCGTAACTCGAGAATATACCCCAGGTTATCATCGCAACTCGAGAAAAACCATTAGACTTCCCCCTCGCCGCAAAATGAGGTCCGATACCCTGCACTGAGTGCAGAGCAATTCCGTGTTGCACATCACACATGAAAGGAGCCTTGATTTCCTTGATGGCACTCCAGAGAAACCCCAAGAACACTGTTTCAAGGTTGAGGGATCCTGAGGTCACTGTAGCAACACGAAAGAGCTCCGTGGACCAAAAATCAACTCGAAATGAGAGGTTAGTCCCTGCTTCGACTCCAGAGGAATACCACCTTACCACAAGCACCTCAAGAGGAGGCTTCTCTCAGCTCTAGGTATGTGAGAGGGACCCTGAGTTTGCGGCCTCCAGTGGAATGGAGACCGCGATGCCCTGACTCGAAATAAGGCCGGATATCCCTGCAGTGACTTGAATGCAGGCTCGTCTTGCATCTCCCAAGAAGAAAGGATGTCTGAATCCCCTGTGGAGACCACAGAGAAAGACCTAGTTCCCCACATCATGGCGACCGGAGGCCTCACATCCTTTGAAAATTCCAGAGGTACGCGGAGATCAGTGCCTCCAAAGAGACGATGGCTGACTCCTCGTGAAACTTGATAGGAATCCCCGGATTCCTGTGGCACGTGGAAAGGGACCCTTGGTCTCACGCCTCAGCTGGAGAGGCGTCCCAATTGCACTGCCAAGCCTCTAGGAGATTCCCGAGTTGTCCCTCGCAACTAGGCAGGAGTCCTGACGTCGCTGAACAAACACGTGTGTAGAAGGGCCATCCCCGTCGTAACTCGAGAATATACCCCAGGTTCCCGACGCAACTCGAGAAAAACCATGAGACTTCCCCCTCGCCGCGAGATGAGGCCCGATTCCCCTGCACTGCGTGCAGAGCAATTCCGTGTTGCACATCACACATGAAAGGAGCCTTGATTTTATTGATGGCACTCCAGAGAAACCCCAAGAACACTGTTTCAAGGCTAGAGGGACCCTGAGGTCACTGTAGCCACACGAAAGAGCTCCGTGGATAAAAAATCAACTCGAAATGAGAGGTTAGTCCCTGGCTTCGACTCCAGAGGAATACCACCTTATCACAAGTACCTCAAGAGGAGGCTTCTCTCAGCTTTAGGTATGTGAGAGGGACCCTGAGATTGCGGCCTCAAGTGGAATGGACACCGCGATGCCCTGGCTCGAAAGAAGGCCGGATATCCCTGCAGTGACTTGAATGCAGGCTCGTCTTGCATCTCCCAAGACGAAAGGACGTCTGAATCCCCTGTGGAGACCACAGAGAAAGACCTAGTTCCCCACTTCATCGCGACCGGAGGCCTCACATCCTTTGAAAACTCCAGAGGTACGCGGAGATCAGTGCCTCCAAAGGAGACGATGCCTGACTCCTCGTGAAACTTGATAGGAGTCCCAGGATTCCTGTGGCACGTGGAAAGGGAACCTTGGTCTCCCGCCTCAGCTGGAGAGGCGTCCCAATTGCCCTGCCAAGCCTCGAGGAGAATCCCGAGTTGTCCCTCGCAACTAGGCTGGAATCCTGACGTCGCTGAACAAACACGTGGGTGGAAGGGCCATCCCCTCGTAACTCGAGAATATACCCCAGGTTCCCGCCGCAACTCGAGAAAAACCATGAGACTTCCCCCTCGCCGCGAGATGAGGCCCGATTCCCCTGCACTGCGTGCAGAGCAATTCCGTGTTGCACATCACACATGAAAGGAGCCTTGATTTCCTTGATGGCACTCCAGAGAAACCCAAAGAACACTGTTTCAAGGCTACAGGGATCCTGAGGTCACTGTAGCCACACGAAAGAGCTCCGTGGACGAAAAATCAACTCGAGATGAGAGGTTAGTCCCTGGCTTCGACTCCAGAGGAATACCACCTTACCACAAGCACCTCAAGAGGAGGCTTCTCTCAGCTCTATGTATGTGAGAGGGACCCTGAGTTTGCGGCCTCAAGTGGAATGGACAGCGCGATGCCCTGGCTCGAAATAAGGCCGGATATCCCTGCAGTGACTTGAATGCAGGCTCGTCTTGCATCTCCCAAGACGAAAGGATGTCTGAATCCCCTGTGGAGACCACAGAGAAAGACCTAGTTCCCCACCTCATCGCGACCGGTGGCCTCACATCCTTTGAAAACTCCAGAGGTACGCGGAGATCAGTGCCTCCAAAGGAGACGATGCCTGACTCCTCGTGAAACTTGATAGGAGTCCCAGGATTCCTGTGGCACGTGGATAGGGACCCTTGGTCTCCCGCCTCAGCTGGAGAGGCGTCCCAATTGCCCTGCCAAGCCTCGAGGAGAATCCCGAGTTGTCCCTCGCAACTAGGCAGGAGTACTGACGTCGCTGAACAAACACGTGGGTGGAAGGGCCATCCCCGTCGTAACTCGAGAATATACCCCAGGTTCCCGCCGCAACTCGAGAAAAACCATGAGACTTCCCCCTCGCCGTGAGATGAGGCCCGATTCCCCTGCACTGCGTGCAGAGCAATTCCGTGTTGCACATCACACATGAAAGGAACCTTAATTTCCTTGATGGCACTCCAGAGAAACCCCAAGAACACTGTTTCAAGGCTAGAGGGATCCTGAGGTCACTGTAGCAACACGAAAGAGCTCCGTGGACGAAAAATCAACTCGAGATGAGAGGTTAGTCCCTGGCTTCGACTCCAGAGGAATACCACCTTACCACAAGCACCTCAAGAGGAGGCTTCTCTCAGCTCTAGCTATGTGAGAGGGACCCTGAGTTTGCGGCCTCAAGTGGAATGGACACCGTGATGCCCTGACTCGAAATAAGGCCGGATATCCGTGCAGTGACTTGAATGCAGGCTCGTCTTGCATCTCCCAAGACGAAAGGATGTCTGAATCCAATGTGGAGACCACAGAGAAAGACCTAGTTCCCCACCTCATCGCGACCGGAGGCCTCACATCCTTTGAAAACTCCAGAGGTACGCGGAGATCAGTGCCTCCAAAGGAGACGATGCCTGACTCCTCGTGAAGCTTGATAGGAGTCCCAGGATTCCTGTGCACGTGGAAAGGGACCCTTGGTCTCCTGCCTCAGCTGGAGAGGCGTCCCAATTGCCCTGCCAAGCCTCGAGGAGAATCCCGAGTTGTCCCTCCCAACTAGGCAGGAGTCCTGCCGTAGCTGAACAAACACGTGGTTGGAAGGGCCATCCCCGTCGTAACTCGAGAATATACCCCAGGTTCCCGCCACAACTCGAGAAAAACCATGAGACTTCCCCCTCACCGCGAGATGAGGCCCGATTCCCCTGCACTGCGTGCAGAGCAATTCGGTTTTGCACATCACACATGAAAGGAGCCTTGATTTCCTTGATGGCACTCCAGAGAAACCCCAAGAACACTGTTTCAAGGATAGCGGGATCCTGAGGTCACTGCAGCAACAGGAATGAGCTCCGTGGACCAACAATCAACTCGAGATGAGAGGTTAGTCCCTGGCTTCGACTCCAGAGGAATACAACCTTACCACAAGCACCTCAAGAGGAGGCTTCTCTCAGCTCTAGCTATGTGAGAGGGACCCTGAGTTTGCGGCCTCAAGTGGAATGGACACCGCCATTCCCTGACGCGAAATAAGGCCGGATATCCCTGCAGTGACTTGAATGCAGGCTCTTCTTGCATCTCCCAAGACGAAAGGATGTCTGAATCCCCTGTGGAGACCACAGAGAATGACCTAGTTCCCCACCTCATCGCGACCGGAGGCCGCACATCCTTTGAAAACTCCAGAGGTACGCGGAGATCAGTGCCTCCAAAGGAGACGATGCCTGACTCCTCGTGAAACTTGATAGGAGTCACAGGATTCCTGTGGCACGTGGAAAGGGACACTTGGTCTCCCGCCTCACCTGGAGAGGCGTCCCAATTGCCCTGCCAAGCCTCGAGGAAAATCCCGAGTTGTCCCTCGCAACTAGGCAGGAGTCCTGACGTCGCTGAAGAAACACGTGGGTGGAAGGGCCATCCCCGTCGTAACTCGAGAATATACCCCAGGTTCCCGCCGCAACTCGAGAAAAACCATGAGACTTCCCCCTCGCCGCGAGATGAGGCCCGATTCCCCTGTACTGCGTGCAGAGCAATTCCGTGTTGCACATCACACATGAAAGGAGCCTTGATTGCCTTGATGGCACTCCAGAGAATCCGCAAGAACACTATTTCAAGGCTGGAGGGATCCTGAGGTCCCTGTAGCAGCACGAAAGAGCTCCGTGGACCATGAATCAACTCGAGATGAGAGGTTAGTCCCTGGCTTCGACTCCAGAGGAATACCACCTTACCACAAGCACCTCGAGAGGAGGCTTCTCTCAGCTCTAGGTATGTGAGAGGGACCCTGATTTTGCGGCCTCAAGTGCAATGGACACCGCGATGCCCTGACTCGAAATAAGGCCGGATATCCCTGCAGTGACTTGAATGCAGGCTCGTCTTGCATCTCCCAAGACGAAAGGATGTCTGAATCCCCTGTGGAGACCACAGAGAAAGACCTAGTTCCCCACCTCATCGCGACCGGAGGCCTCACATCCTTTGAAAACTCCAGAGGTACGCGGAGATCAGTGCCTCCAAAGGAGACGATGCCTGACTCCTCATGAAACTTGATAGGAGTCCCAGGATTCCTGTGGCACGTGGAAAGGGAACCTTGGTCTCCCGCCTCAGCTGGAGAGGCGTCCCAATTGCCCTGCCAAGCCTCGAGGAGAATCCCGAGTTGTCCCTCACAACTAGGCAGGAGTCCTGCTGTCGCTGAACAAACACGTGTGTGGAAGGGCCATCCCCGTCGTAACTCGAGAATATACCCCAGGTTCCCGCCGCAACTGGAGAAAAACCATGAGACTTCCCCCTCGCCGCGAGATGAGGCCCGATTCCCCTGCACTGCGTGCAGAGCAATTCTGTGTTGCACATCACACATGAAAGGAGCCTTGATTTCCTTGATGGCACTCCAGAGAAACCCCAAGAACACTGTTTCAAGGTTGAGGGATCCTGAGGTCACTGTAGCAACACGAAAGAGTTCCGTGGATGAAAAATCAACTCGAGATGAGAGGTTAGTCCCTGGCTTCGACTCCAGAGGAATACCACCTTACCACAAGCACCTCAAGAGGAGGCTTCTCTCAGCTCTATGTATGTGAGAGGGACCCTGAGTTTTCAGCCTCAAGTGGAATGGAGACCGCGATGCCCTGACTCGAAATAAGGCCGGATATCCCTGCAGTGACTTGAATGCAGGCTCGTCTTGCATCTCCCAAGAAGAAAGGATGTCTGAATCCCCTGTGGAGGCCACAGAGAAAGACCTAGTTCCCCACCTCATGGCGACCGGAGGCCTCACATCCTTTGAAAACTCCAGAGGGACGCGGAGATCAGTGCCTCCAAAGGAGACGATGCCTGACTCCTCGTGAAACTTGATAGGAGTCCCAGGATTCCTGTGGCACATAGAAAGGGAACCTTGGTCTCCCGCCTCAGCTGGAGAGGCGTCCCAATTGCCCTGCCAAGCCTCGAGGAGAATCACGAGTTGTCCCTCGCAACTAGGCAGGAGTCCTGACTTCGCTGAACAAACACGTGGGTGGAAGGGCCATCCCGGTCGTAACTCGAGAATATACCCCAGGTTCCCGCCGCAACTCGAGAAAAACCATGAGACTTCCCCCTCCCCGCGAGATGAGGCCTGATTCCCCTGCACTGCGTGCAGAGCAATTCCGTGTTGCACATCACACATGAAAGGAGCCTTGATTTTCTTGATGGCACTCCAGAGAAACCCCAAGAACACTGTTTCAAGGCTAGAGGGACCCTGAGGTCACTGTAGCCACACGAAAGTGCTCCGTGGACCAAAAATCAACTCGAGATGAGAGGTTAGTCCCTGGCTTCGTCTCCAGAGGAATACCACCTTACCACAAGCACCTCAAGAGGAGGCTTCTCTCAGCTCTATGTATGTGAGAGGGACCCTGAGTTTGCGGCCTCAAGTGGAATGGACACCGCGATGCCCTGACTCGAAATAAGCCCGGATATCCCCGCAGTGACTTGAATGCAGGCTCGTCTTGCATCTCCCAAGACGAAAGGATGTCTGAATCCCCTGTGGAGACCACAGAGAAAGACCTAGTTCCCCACCTCATCGCCACCGGAGGCCTCACATCCCTTGAAAACTCCAGAGGTACGCGGAGATCAGTGCCTCCAAAGGAGACGATGCCTGACTCCTCATGAAACTTGATAGGAGTCCCAGGATTCCTGTGGCACGTGGAAAGGGACCCTTGGTCTCCCGCCTCAGCTGGAGAGGCGTCCCAATTGCCCTGCCAAGCCTCGAGGAGAATCCCGAGTTGTCCCTCGCAACTAGGCAGGAGTCCTGATGTCGCTGAAGAAACACGTGTGTGGAAGGGCCATCCCCGTCGTAACTCGAGAATATACCCCAGGTTCCCGCCGCAACTCGAGAAAAACCATGAGACTTCCCCCTCGCCGCGAGATGAGGCCCGATTCCCCTGCACTGCATGCAGAGCAATTCCGTGTTGCACATCACACATGAAAGGAGCCTTGATTTCCTTGATGGCACTCCAGAGAAACCCCAAGAACACTGTTTCAACGTTGAGGGATCCTGAGGTCACTGTAGCAACACGAAAGAGCTCTGTGGACCAAAAATCAACTCGAGATGAGAGGTTAGTCCCTGGCTTCGACTCCAGACGAATACCACCTTACCACAAGCACCTCAAGTGGAGGCTTCTCTCAGCTCTATGTATGTGAGAGGGACCCTGAGTTTGCGGCCTCAAGTGGAATGGAGACCGCGATGCTCTGACGCGAAATAAGGCCGGATATCCCTGCAGTGACTTGAATGCAGGCTCGTCTTGCATCTCCCAAGACGAAAGGATGTCTGAATCCCCTGTGGAGACCACAGAGAAAGACCTAGTTCCCCACCTCATCGCGACCGGAGGCCTCACATCCTTTGAAAACTCCAGAGGTACGCGGAGATCAGTGCCTCCAAAGGAGACGATGCCTGACTCCTCGTGAAACTTGATAGGAGTCCCAGGATTCCTGTGGCACGTGGAAAGGGACACTTGGTCTCCCGCCTCAGCTGGAGAGGCGTCCCAATTGCCCTGCCAAGCCTCGAGGAGAATCCCGAGTTGTACCTTGCAACTAGGCAGGAGTCCTGACGTCGCTGAACAAACACGTGGGTGGAAGGGCCATCCCGGTCGTAACTCGAGAATATACCCCAGGTTCCCGCCGCAACTCGAGAAAAACCATGAGACTTCCCCGTCGCCGCGAGATGAGGCCCGATTCCCCTGCACTGCGTGCAGAGCAATTCCGTGTTGCACATCACACATGAAAGGAGCCTTGATTTCCTTGATGGCACTCCAGAGAAACCCCACGAACACTGTTTCAAGGCTAGAGGGACCCTGAGGTCACTGTAGCCACACGAAAGAGCTCTGTGGACCAAAAATCAACTCGAGATGAGAGGTTAGTCCCTGGCTTCAACTCCAGAGGAATACCACCTTACACAAGCACCTCAAGAGGAAGCTTCTCTCAGCTTTAGGTATGTGAGAGGGACCCTGAGATTGTGGCCTCAAGTGGAATGGACACCGCGATGCCCTGGCTCGAAATAAGGCCGGATATCCCTGCAGTGACTTGAATGCAGGCTCGTCTTCCATCTCCCAAGACGAAAGTATGTCTGAATCCCCTGTGGAGACCACAGAGAAAGACCTAGTTCCCCACCTCATCGCCACCGGAGGCCTCACATCCTTTGAAAACTCCAGAGGTACGCGGAGATCAGTGCCTCCAAAGGAGACGATGCCTGACTCCTCGTGAAACTTGATAGGAGTCCCAGGATTCCTGTGGAACGTGGAAAGGGACACTTGGTCTCCGGCCTCAGCTGGAGAGGCGTCCCAATTGCCCTGCCAAGCCTCGAGGAGAATCCCGAGTTGTCCCTCGCAACTAGGCAGGAGTCCTGACGTCGCTGAACAAACACGTGTGTGGAAGGGCCATCCCCGTTTAACTCGAGAATATACCCCAGGTTCCCGCCGCAACTCGAGAAAAACCATGAGACTTCCCACTCGCCGCGAGATGAGGCCCGATTCCCCTGCACTGCGTGCAGAGCAATTCCGTGTTGCACATCACACATGAAAGGAGCCTTGATTTCCTTGATGGCACTCCAGAGAAACCCCAAGAACACTGTTTCAAGGTTGAGGGATCCTGAGGTCACTGTAGCAACACGAAAGAGCTCCGTGGACCAAAAATCAACTCTAGATGAGAGGTTAGTCCCTGGCTTCGACTCCAGGGGAATACCACCTTACCACAAGCACTTCAAGAGGAGGCTTCTCTCAGCTCTAGGTATGTGAGAGGGACCCTGATTTTGCGGCCTCAAGTGGAATGGACACTGCGATGCCCTGACGAAAAATAAGGCCGGATATCCCTGCAGTGACTTGAATGCAGGCTCGTCTTGCATCTACCAAGATGAAAGGATGTCTGAATCCCCTGTGGAGACCGCAGAGAAAGACCTAGTTCCCCACCTCATCGCGACCGAAGGCCTCACATCTTTGAAAACTCCAGAGGTCCGCGGAGATCAGTGCCTCCAAAGGAGACGATGCCTGACTCCTCGTGAAACTTGATAAGAGTCCCCGGATTCCTGTGGCACGTGGAAAGGGACACTTGGTCTCCCGCCTCAGCTGGAGAGGCGTCCCAATTGCCCTGCCAAGCCTCGAGGAGAATCCCGAGTTGTCCCTCGCAGCTAGGCAGGAGTCTGACGTCGCTGAACAAACACGTGGGTGGAAGGGCCATCCCCGTCGTAACTCGAGAATATACCCCAGGTTATCATCGCAACTCGAGAAAAACCATTAGACTTCCCCCTCGCCGCAAAATGAGGTCCGATACCCTGCACTGAGTGCAGAGCAATTCCGTGTTGCACATCACACATGAAAGGAGCCTTGATTTCCTTGATGGCACTCCAGAGAAACACCAAGAACACTGTTTCAAAGCTAGAGGGATCCTGAGGTGACTGGAGCAACATGAAAGAGCTCCGTGGACGAAAAATCAACTCGAGATGAAAGGTTAGTCCCTGGCTTCGACTCCAGAGGAATACCACCTTACCACAAGCACCTCAAGAGGAGGCTTCTCTCAGCTCTAGGTATGTGAGAGGGACCCTGAGTTTGCGGCCTCAAGTGGAATGGAGACCGCGATGCCCTGACTCGAAATAAGGCCGGATATCCGTGCAGTGACTTGAATGCAGGCTCGTCTTGCATCTCCCAAGACGAAAGGATGTCTGAATCCCCTGTGGAGACCACAGAGAAAGACCTAGTTCCCCACCTCATCGCCACCGGAGGCCTCACATCCTTTGAAAACTCCAGAGGTACGCGGAGATCAGTGCCTCCAAAGGAGACGATGCCTGACTCCTCGTGAAACTTGATAGGAGTCCCAGGATTCCTGTGGCACGTGGAAAGGGACCCTTGGTCTCCCGCCTCAGCTGGAGAGGCGTCCCAATTGCCCTGCCAAGCCTCGAGGAGAATCCCGAGTTGTCCCTCGCAACTAGGCAGGAGTCCTGACGTCGCTGAACAAACACGTGGGTGGAAGGGCCATCCCCGTCGTAAGTCGAGAATATACCCCAGGTTCCCGCCGCAACTCGAGAAAAACCATGAGACTTCCCCCTCGCCGCGAGATGAGGCCCGATTCCCCTGCACTGCGTGCAGAGCAATTCTGTGTTGCACATCACACATGAAAGGAGCCTTGATTTCCTTGATGGCACTCCAGAGAAACCCCAAGAACACTGTTTCAAGGCTAGCGGGATCCTGAGGTCACTGCAGCAACAGGAATGAGCTCCGTGGACCAACAATCAACTCGAGATGAGAGGTTAGTCCCTGGCTTCGACTCCAGAGGAATGGCACCTTACCACAAGCACCTCAAGAGGAGGCTTCTCTCAGCTCTAGCTATGTGCTGAGTTTGCGGCCTCAAGTGGAATGGACACCGCGATGCCCTGACTCGAAATAAGGCCAGATATCCCTGCAGTGACTTGAATGCAGGCTCGTCTTGCATCTCCCAAGACGAAAGGATGTCTGAATCCCCTGTGGTGACCACAGAGAATGACCTAGTTCCCCACCTCATCGCGACCGGAGGCCTCACATCCTTTGAAAACTCCAGAGGTACGTGGAGATCAGTGCCTCCAAAGGAGACGATGCCTGACTCCTCGTGAAACTTGATAGGAGTCACAGGATTCCTCTGGCACGTGGAAAGGGACACTTGGTCTCCTGCCTCAGCTGGAGAGGCGTCCCAATTGCCTGCCAAGCCTCGAGGAGAATCCCGAGTTGTCCGTCGCAACTAGGCAGGAGTCCTGACGTCGCTGAACAAACACGTGGGTGGAAGGGCCATCCCCGTCGTAACTCGAGAATATACCCCAGGTTCCCGCCGCAACTCGAGAAAAACCATGAGACTTCCCCCTCGCCGCGAGATGAGGCCCGATTACCCTGCACTGCGTGCAGAGCAATTCTGTGTTGCACATCACACATGAAAGGAGCCTTGATTTCCTTGATGGCACTCCAGAGAAACCCCAAGAACACTGTTTCAAGGTTGAGGGATCCTGAGGTCCCTGTAGCAGCACGAAAGAGCTCCGTGGACCATGAATCAACTGGAGATGAGAGGTTAGTCCCTGGCTTCGACTCTAGAGGAATACCACCTTATCACAAGCACCTCACGACGAGGCTTCTCTCAGCTCTAGGTATGTGAGAGGGACCCTGAGTTTGCGGCCTCAAGTGGAATGGAGACCGCGATGCCCTGACGCGAAATAAGGCCGGATATCCCTGCAGTGACTTGAATGCAGGCTCGTCTTGCATCTCCCAAGACGAAAGGATGTCTGAATCCCCTGTGGAGACCACAGAGAAAGACCTAGTTCCCCACCTCATCGCGACCGGAGGCCTCACATCCTTTGAAAACTCCAGAGGTACGCGGAGATCAGTGCCTCCAAAGGAGACGATGCCTGACTCCTCGTGAAACTTGATAGGAGTCCCAGGATTCCTGTGGCACGTGGAAAGGGACCCTTGGTCTCCCGCCTCAGCTGGAGAGGCGTCCCAATTGCCCTGCCAAGCCTCGAGGAGAATCCCGAGTTGTCCCTCGCAACTAGGCAGGAGTCCTGACGTCACTGAACAAACACGTGGGTGGAAGGGCCATCCCCGTCGTAACTCGAGAATATACCCCAGGTTCCCGCCGCAACTCGAGAAAAACCATGAGACTTCCCCCTCGCCGCGAGATGAGGCCCGATTCCCCTGCACTGCGTGCAGAGCAATTCCGTGTTGCACATCACACATGAAAGGAGCCTTGATTTCCTTGATGGCACTCCAGAGAAACCCCAAGAACACTGTTTCAAGGTTGAGGGATCCTGAAGTCACTGTAGCAACACGAAAGAGCTCCGTGGACCAAAAATCAACTCGAGATGAGAGGTTAGTCCCTGGCTTCGACTCCAGAGGAATACCACCTTACCACAAGCACCTCAAGAGGAGGCTTCTCTCAGCTCTAGGTATGTGAGAGGGACCCTGAGTTTGCGGCCTCAAGTGGAATGGAGACCGCGATGCCCTGACTCGAAATAAGGCCGGATATCCCTGCAGTGACTTGAATGCAGGCTCGTCTTGCATCTCCCAAGACGAAAGGATGTCTGAATCCCCTGTGGAGACCACAGAGAAAGACCTAGTTCCCCACCTCATCGAGACCGGAGGCCTCATATGCTTGGAAAAATTCCAGAGGTACGCGGAGATCAGTGCCTCCAAAGGAGACGATGCCTGACTCCTCGTGAACGTTGATAGGAGCCCCAGGATTCCGTTGGCACGTGGAAAGGGACCCTTGGTCTCCCGCCTCACCTGGAGAGGCGTCCCAATTGCCCTGCCAAGCCTCGAGGAGAATCCCGAGTTGTCCCTCGCAACTAGGCAGGAGTCCCGACGTCCCTGAACAAACACGTGTGTGGAAGGGCCATCCCCGTTGTAACTCAAGAATATACCCCAGGTTCCAATCGCAACTCGAGAAAAACCATGAGACATCCCCCTCGCCGCGAGATGAGGCCCGATTCCCCTGCACTGTGTGCAGAGCAATGCCGTGTTGCACATCACACATGAAAGGAGCCTTGATTTCCTTGATGGCACTCCAGAGAATCCCCAAGAACACTGTTTCAAGGCTAGCGGGATCCTGAGGTCACTGTAGCAACACGAAAGAGCTCCGTGGACCACAAATCAACTCGAGATGAGAGGTTAGTCCCTGGCTTCGACTCCAGCGTAATACCACCTTACCACGAGCACCTCAAGAGGAGGCTTCTCTCAGCTCTAGGTATGTGAGAGGGACCCTGATTATGCGGCCTCAAGTGGAATGGACACTGCGATGCCCTGACTCGAAATTAGGCCGGATATCCCTGCAGTGAATTGAATGCAGGCTCGTCTTGCATCTCCCAAGATGAAAGAATGTCTGAATCCCCTGTGGAGACCACAGAGAAAGACCTAGTTCCCCACCTCATCGCGACCGGAGGCCTCACATCCTTTGAAAACTCCAGAGGTACGCGGAGATCAGTGCCTCCAAAGGAGACGATGCCTGACTCCTCGTGAAACTTGATAGGAGGCCCAGGATTCCTGTGGCACGTGGAAAGGCACACTTGGTCTCCCACCTCAGTTGGAGAGGCGTCCCAATTGCCCTGCCAAGCGTCGAGGAGAATCCCGAGTTGTCCCTCGCAACTAGGCAGGAGTCCTGACGTCGCTGAACGAACACGTGTGTGGAAGGGCCATCCCCGTCGTAACTCGAGAATATACCCCAGGTTCCGACGCAACTCGAGAAAAACCATGAGACTTCCCCCTCGCCGCGAGATGAGGACCGATTCCCCTGCACTGCGTGCAGAGCAATCCGGTGTTGCACATCACACATGAAAGGAGCCTTGATTTCCTTGATGGCACTCCAGAGAAACCCCAAGAACACTGTTTCAAGGCTAGAGGGATCCTGAGGTCGCTGTAGCAACACGAAAGAGCTCCGTGGACCAACAATCACCTCGAGATGAGAGGTTAGTCCCTGGCTTCGACTCCAGAGGAATACCACCTTACCACAAGCACCTCAAGAGGAGGCTTCTCTCAGCTCTAGGTATGTGAGAGGGACCCTGAGTTTGCGGCCTCAAGTGGAATGGACACCGCGATGCCCAGACGCGAAATAAGGCCGGATATCCCTGCAGTGACTTGAATGCAGGCTCGTCTTGCATCTCCCAAGACGAACGGATGTCTGAATCCCCTGTGGAGACCACAGAGAAAGACCTAGTTCAACACCTCATCGCGACCGGATGCCTCACATCCTTTGAAAACTCCAGAGGTACACGGAGATCAGTGCCTCCAAAGGAGACGATGCCTGACTCCTCGTGAAACTTGATAGGAGTCCCAGGATTCCTGTGGCACGTGGAAAGGGACCCTTGGTCTCCCGCCTCAGCTGGGGAGGCGTCCCAATTGCCCTGCCAAGCCTCGAGGAGAATCCCGAGTTGTCACTCGCAACGAGGCAGGAGTCTGACGTCGCTGAACAAACACGTGGGTGGAAGGGCCATCCCCGTCGTAACTCGAGAATATACCCCAGCTTCCAATCGCAACTCGAGAAAAACCATTAGACTTCCCCCTCGCCGCAAAATGAGGCCCGATGCCGTGAACTGCGTGCAGAGCAATTCCGTGTTGCACATCACACATGAAAGGAGCCTTGATTTCCTTGATGGCACTCCAGAGAAACCCCAAGAACACTGTTTCAAGGCTAGAGGGATCCTGAGCTCACTGTAGCAACACGAAAGAGCTCCGTGGACCAAAAATCAACTCGAGATGAGAGGTTAGTCCCTGGCTTCGACTCCAGAGGAATACCACCTCACCACAAGCACCTCAAGAGAAGGTTTCTCTCAGCTCTAGGTATGTGAGAGGGACCCTGAATTTGCGGCCTCAAGTGGAATGGACACCGCGATGCCCTAACTCGAAATAAGGCCGGATATCTCTGCAGTGACTTGAATGCAGGCTCGTCTTGTATCTCCCAAGACGAAAGGATGTCTGAATCCCCTGTGGAGACCACAGAGAAAGACCTAGTTCCCCACCTCATCGCGACCGGAGGCCTCACATCCTTTGAAAACTCCAGAGGTACGCGGAGATCAGTGCCTCCAAAGGAGACGATGCCTGAATCCTCGTGAAACTTGATAGGAGTCCCAGGATTCCTGTGGCACGTAGAAATCGACCCTTGGTCTCCCGCCTCAGCTGGAGAGGCGTCCCAATTGCCCTGCCAAGCCTCGAGGAGAATCCCGAGTTGTCCCCCGCAAATAGGGAGGAATCCTGACGTCACTGTACAAACACGTGGGTGGAAGGGCCATCCCCGTCGTAACTCGAGAATATACCCCAGGTTCCCGCCGCAACTCGAGAAAAATCATGAGACTTCCCCCTCGCCGCGAGATGAGGCCCGATTCCCCTGCACTGCGTGCAGAGCAATTCCGTCTTGCACATCACACATGAAAGGAGCCTTGATTTCCTTGATGGCACTCCAGAGAAACCCCAAGAACACTGTTTCAAGGCTAGAGGGATCCTGAGGTCACTGTAGCAACATGAAAGAGCTCCGTGGACCAAAAATCAACTCGAGATGAGAGGTTAGTCCCTGGGTTCGACTCCAGAGGAATACCACCTTACCACAAGCACCTCAAGAGGAGGCATCTCTCAGCTCTATCTATGTGCTGAGTTTGCGGCCTCAAGTGGAATGGACACCGCGATGCCCTGACTCGAAATAAGGCCGGATATCCCTGCAGTGACTTGAATGCAGGCTCGTCTTGCATCTCCCAAGACGAAAGGATGTCTGAATCCCCTGTGGAGACCACAGAGAAAGACCTAGTTCCCCACCTCATCGCGACCGGAGGCCTCACATCCTTTGAAAACTTCAGCGGTACGCGGAGATCAGTGCCTCCAAAGGAGACGATGCCTGACTCCTCGTGAAACTTGATAGGAGTCCCAGGATTCCTGTGGCACGTAGAAAGCGACCCTTGGTCTCCCGCCTCAGCTGGAGAGGCGTCCCAATTGCCCTGACAAGCCTCGAGGAGAATCCCGAGTTGTCCCTCGCAACTAGGCAGTAGTCCTGACGTCGCTGAACAAACAAGTGGGTGGAAAGGCCATCCCCGTCGTAACTCGAGAATATACCCCAGGTTCCCGCCGCAACTCGAGAAAAACCATGAGACTTCCCCCTCGCCGCGAGATGAGGCCCGATTCCCCTGCACTGCGTGCAGAGCAATTCCGTGTTGCACATCACACATGAAAGGAGCCTTGATTTCCTTGATGGCACTCCAGAGAAACCCCAAGAACACTGTTTCAAGGCCAGAGGGATCCTGAGGTCACTGTAGCAACACGAAAGAGCTCCATAGACCAAAAATCAACTCGAGATGAGAGGTTAGTCCCTGGCTTCGACTCCAGAAGAATACCACCTTACCACAAGCACCTCAAGAGGAGGCTTCTCTCAGCTCTATGTATGTGAGATTGACCCTGAGTTTGCGGCCTCAAGTGGAATGGACACCGCGATGCCCTGACTCGAAATAAGGCCGGATATCCCTGCAGTGTCCTGTATGCAGGCTCGTCTTGCATCTCCCAAGACGAAAGGATGTCTGAATCCCCTGTGGAGACCACAGAGAATGACCAACTTCCCCACCTCATCGCGAACGGAGGCCTCACATCCTTTGAAAACTTCAGAGGTATGCAGAGATCAGTGCCTCCAAAGGAGACGAAGCCTGACTCCTCGTGAAACTTGATAGGAGTCCCAGAATACCTGTGCACGTGGAAAGGGACCCTTGGTCTCCCGCCTCAGCTGGAGAGGCGTCCCAATTGCCCTGCCAAGCCTCGAGGAGAATCCCGAGTTGTCGCTCGCAAATAGGCAGGAATCCTGACGTCGCTGAACAAACACGTGGGTGGAAGGGCCATCCCCGTCATAACTCGAGAATATACCCCAGGTTCCCGCCGCAACTCGAGAAAAACCATGAGACTTCCCCCTCGCCGCGAGATGAGGCCCGATTCCCCTGCACTGCGTGCAGAGCAATTCCGTGTTGCACATCACACATGAAAGGAGCCTTGATTTCCTTGATGGCACTCCAGAGAAACCCCAAGAACACTGTTTCAAGGCTAGAGGGATCCTGAGGTCACTGTAGCAACACGAAAGAGCTCCGTGGACCAACAATCAACTCGAGATGAGAGGTTAGTCCCTGGCTTCGATTCCAGAGGAATACCACCTTACCACAAGCACCTCAAGAGGAGGCTTCTCTCAGCTCTAGCTATGTGCTGAGTTTGCGGCCTCAAGTGGAATGGAGACCGCGATGCCCTGACTCGAAATAAGGCCGGATATCCCTGCAGTGACTTGAATGCAGGCTCGTCTTGCATCTCCCAAGACGAAAGGATGTCTGAATCCCCTGTGGAGACCACAGAGAAAGACCTAGTTCCCCACCTCATCGCGACCGGAGGCCTCACATCCTTTGAAAACTCCAGAGGTACGCGGAGATCAGTGCCTCCAAAGGAGACGATGCCTGAATCCTCGTGAAACTTGATAGGAGTCCCAGGATTCCTGTGGCACGAAGAAAGCGACCCTTGGTCTCCCGCCTCAGCTGGAGAGGCGTCCCAATTGCCCTGCCAAGCCTCGAGGAGAATCCCGAGTTGTCCCTCGCAACTAGGCAGTAGTCCTGACGTCGCTGAACAAACAAGTGGGTGGAAGGGCCATCCCCGTCGTAACTCGAGAATATACCGCAGGTTCCCGCCGCAACTCGAGAAAAACCATGAGACTTCCCCCTCGCCGCGAGATGAGGCCCGATTCCCCTGCACTGCGTGCAGAGCAATTCCGTGTTGCACATCACACATGAAAGGAGCCTTGATTTCCTTGATGGCACTCCAGAGAAACCCCAAGAACACTGTTTCAAGGTTGAGGGATCCTGAGGTCACTGTAGCAACACGAAAGAGCTCCATAGACCAAAAATCAACTCGAGATGAGAGGTTAGTCCCTGGCTTCGACTCCAGAGGAATACCACCTTACCACAAGCACCTCAAGAGGAGGCTTCTCTCAGCTCTAGGTATGTGGGATTGACCCTGAGTTTGCGGCCTCAAGTGGAATGGACACCGCGATGCCCTGACTCGAAATAAGGCCGGATATCCCTGCAGTGTCCTGTATGCAGGCTCGTCTTGCATCTCCCAAGACGAAAGGATGTCTGAATCCCCTGTGGAGACCACAGAGAATGACCAACTTCCCCACCTCATCGCGAACGGAGGCCTCACATCCTTTGAAAACTTCAGAGGTATGCAGAGATCAGTGCCTCCAAAGGAGACGAAGCCTGACTCCTCGTGAAACTTGATAGGAGTCCCAGAATACCTGTGCACGTGGAAAGGGACCCTTGGTCTCCCGCCTCAGCTGGAGAGGCGTCCCAATTGCCCTGCCAAGCCTCGAGGAGAATCCCGAGTTGTCCCTCGCAAATAGGGAGGAATCCTGACGTCGCTGTACAAACACGTGGGTGGAAGGGCCATCCCCGTCGTAACTCGAGAATATACCCCAGGTTCCCGCCGCAACTCGAGAAAAACCATGAGACTTCCCCCTCGCCGCGAGATGAGGCCCGATTCCCCTGCACTGCGTGCAGAGCAATTCCGTCTTGCACATCACACATGAAAGGAGCCTTGATTTCCTTGATGGCACTCCAGAGAAACCCCAAGAACACTGTTTCAAGGCTAGAGGGATCCTGAGGTCACTGTAGCAACATGAAAGAGCTCCGTGGACCAAAAATCAACTCGAGATGAGAGGTTAGTCCCTGGGTTCGACTCCAGAGGAATACCACCTTACCACAAGCACCTCAAGAGGAGGCTTCTCTCAGCTCTAGCTATGTGCTGAGTTTGCGGCCTCAAGTGGAATGGACACCGCGATGCCCTGACTCGAAATAAGGCCGGATATCCCTGCAGTGTCCTGTATGCAGGCTCGTCTTGCATCTCCCAAGACGAAAGGATGTCTGAATCCCCTGTGGAGACCACAGAGAATGACCAACTTCCCCACCTCATCGCGAACGGAGGCCTCACATCCTTTGAAAACTTCAGAGGTATGCAGAGATCAGTGCCTCCAAAGGAGACGAAGCCTGACTCCTCGTGAAACTTGATAGGAGTCCCAGAATACCTGTGCACGTGGAAAGGGACCCTTGGTCTCCCGCCTCAGCTGGAGAGGCGTCCCAATTGCCCTGCCAAGCCTCGAGGAGAATCCCGAGTTGTCCCTCGCAAATAGGCAGGAATCCTGACGTCGCTGAACAAACACGTGGGTGGAAGGGCCATCCCCGTCGTAACTCGAGAATATACCCCAGGTTCCCGCCGCAACTCGAGAAAAACCATGAGACTTCCCCCTCGCCGCGAGATGAGGCCCGATTCCCCTGCACTGCGTGCAGAGCAATTCCGTGTTGCACATCACACATGAAAGGAGCCTTGATTTCCTTCATGGCACTCCAGAGAAACCCCAAGAACACTGTTTCAAGGCTAGAGGGATCCTGAGGTCACTGTAGCAACACGAAAGAGCTCCGTGGACCAACAATCAACTCGAGATGAGAGGTTAGTCCCTGGCTTCGATTCCAGAGGAATACCACCTTACCACAAGCACCTCAAGAGGAGGCTTCTCTCAGCTCTAGGTATGTGAGAGGGACCCTGAGTTTGCGGCCTCAAGTGGAATGGACACCGCGATGCCCTGACTCGAAATAAGGCCGGATATCCCTGCAGTGACTTGAATGCAGGCTCGTCTTGCATCTCCCAAGACGAAAGGATGTCTGAATCCCCTGTGGAGACCTCAGAGAAAGATCTAGTTCCCCACCTCATCGCGACCGGAGGCCTCACATCCTTTAAAAACTCCAGAGGTACGCGGAGATCAGTGCCTCCAAAGGAGACGATGCCTGACTCCTCGTGAAACTTGATAGGAGTCCCAGGATTCCTGTGACACGTGGAAAGGGACACTTGGTCTCCCGCCTCAGCTGGAGAGGCGTCCCAATTGCCCTGCCAAGCCTCGAGGAGAATCCCGAGTTGTCCCTCGCAAATAGGCAGGAGTCCTGACGTCGCTGAACAAACACGTGGGTGGAAGGGCCATCCCTGTCATAACTCGAGAATATACCCCAGGTTCCCGCTGCAACTCGAGAAAAACCATGAGACTTCCCCCTCGCCGCGAGATGAGGCCCGATTCCCCTGCACTGCGTGCAGAGCAATTTCGTGTTGCACATCACACATGAAAGGAGCCTTGATTTCCTTGATGGCACTCCAGAGAAACCCCAAGAACACTGTTTCAAGGCTAGAGGGATCCTGAGGTCACTGTAGCAACACGAAAGAGCTCCGTGGACCAAGAATCAACTCGAGATGAGAGGTTAGTTCCTGGCTTCGACTCCAGAGGAATACCACCTTACCACAAGCACCTCAAGAGGAGGCTTCTCTCAGCTCTAGCTATGTGCTGAGTTTGCGGCCTCAAGTGGAATGGACACCGCGATGCCCTGACTCGAAATAAGGCCGGATATCCCTGCAGTGACTTGAATGCAGGCTCGTCTTGCATCTCCCAAGACGAAAGGATGTCTGAATCCCCTGTGGAGACCACAGAGAAAGACCTAGTTCCCCACCTCATCGCGACCGGAGGCCTCACATCCTTTGAAAACTCCAGAGGTACGCGGAGATCAGTGCCTCCAAAGGAGACGATGCCTGAATCCTCGTGAAACTTGATAGGAGTCCCAGGATTCCTGTGGCACGTAGAAAGCGACCCTTGGTCTCCCGCCTCAGCTGGAGAGGCGTCCCAATTGCCCTGCCAAGCCTCGAGGAGAATCCCGAGTTGTCCCTCGCAACTAGGCAGTAGTCCTGACGTCGCTGAACAAACAAGTGGGTGGAAGGGCCATCCCCGTCGTAACTCGAGAATATACCGCAGGTTCCCGCCGCAACTCGAGAAAAACCATGAGACTTCCCCCTCGCCGCGAGATGAGGCCCGATTCCCCTGCACTGCGTGCAGAGCAATTCCGTGTTGCACATCACACATGAAAGGAGCCTTGATTTCCTTGATGGCACTCCAGAGAAACCCCAAAAACACTGTTTCAAGGCCAGAGGGATCCTGAGGTCACTGTAGCAACACGAAAGAGCTCCATAGACCAAAAATCAACTCGAGATGAGAGGTTAGTCCCTGGCTTCGACTCCAGAAGAATACCACCTTACCACAAGCACCTCAAGAGGAGGCTTCTCTCAGCTCTAGGTATGTGGGATTGACCCTGAGTTTGCGGCCTCAAGTGGAATGGACACCGCGATGCCCTGACTCGAAATAAGGCCGGATATCCCTGCAGTGTCCTGTATGCAGGCTCGTCTTGCATCTCCCAAGACGAAAGGATGTCTGAATCCCCTGTGGAGACCACAGAGAATGACCAACTTCCCCACCTCATCGCGAACGGAGGCCTCACATCCTTTGAAAACTTCAGAGGTATGCAGAGATCAGTGCCTCCAAAGGAGACGAAGCCTGACTCCTCGTGAAACTTGATAGGAGTCCCAGAATACCTGTGCACGTGGAAAGGGACCCTTGGTCTCCCGCCTCAGCTGGAGAGGCGTCCCAATTGCCCTGCCAAGCCTCGAGGAGAATCCCGAGTTGTCCCTCGCAAATAGGGAGGAATCCTGACGTCGCTGTACAAACACGTGGGTGGAAGGGCCATCCCCGTCGTAACTCGAGAATATACCCCAGGTTCCCGCCGCAACTCGAGAAAAACCATGAGACTTCCCCCTCGCCGCGAGATGAGGCCCGATTCCCCTGCACTGCGTGCAGAGCAATTCCGTCTTGCACATCACACATGAAAGGAGCCTTGATTTCCTTGATGGCACTCCAGAGAAACCCCAAGAACACTGTTTCAAGGCTAGAGGGATCCTGAGGTCACTGTAGCAACATGAAAGAGCTCCGTGGACCAAAAATCAACTCGAGATGAGAGGTTAGTCCCTGGGTTCGACTCCAGAGGAATACCACCTTACCACAAGCACCTCAAGAGGAGGCTTCTCTCAGCTCTAGCTATGTGCTGAGTTTGCGGCCTCAAGTGGAATGGACACCGCGATGCCCTGACTCGAAATAAGGCCGGATATCCCTGCAGTGTCCTGTATGCAGGCTCGTCTTGCATCTCCCAAGACGAAAGGATGTCTGAATCCCCTGTGGAGACCACAGAGAATGACCAACTTCCCCACCTCATCGCGAACGGAGGCCTCACATCCTTTGAAAACTTCAGAGGTATGCAGAGATCAGTGCCTCCAAAGGAGACGAAGCCTGACTCCTCGTGAAACTTGATAGGAGTCCCAGAATACCTGTGCACGTGGAAAGGGACCCTTGGTCTCCCGCCTCAGCTGGAGAGGCGTCCCAATTGCCCTGCCAAGCCTCGAGGAGAATCCTGAGTTGTCCCTCGCAAATAGGCAGGAATCCTGACGTCGCTGAACAAACACGTGGGTGGAAGGGCCATCCCCGTCGTAACTCGAGAATATACCCCAGGTTCCCGCCGCAACTCGAGAAAAACCATGAGACTTCCCCCTCGCCGCGAGATGAGGCCCGATTCCCCTGCACTGCGTGCAGAGCAATTCCGTGTTGCACATCACACATGAAAGGAGCCTTGATTTCCTTGATGGCACTCCAGAGAAACCCCAAGAACACTGTTTCAAGGCCAGAGGGATCCTGAGGTCACTGTAGCAGCACGAAAGAGCTCCATAGACCAAAAATCAACTCGAGATGAGAGGTTAGTCCCTGGCTTCGACTCCAGAAGAATACCACCTTACCACAAGCACCTCAAGAGGAGGCTTCTCTCAGCTCTAGGTATGTGAGAGGGACCCTGAGTTTGCGGCCTCAAGTGGAATGGACACCGCGATGCCCTGACTCGAAATAAGGCCGGATATCCCTGCAGTGACTTGAATGCAGGCGCGTCTTGCATCTCCCAAGACGAAAGGATGTCTGAATCCCCTGTGGAGACCTCAGAGAAAGATCTAGTTCCCCACCTCATCGCGACCGGAGGCCTCACATCCTTTGAAAACTCCAGAGGTACGCGGAGATCAGTGCCTCCAAAGGAGACGATGCCTGACTCCTCGTGAAACTTGATAGGAGTCCCAGGATTCCTGTGACACGTGGAAAGGGACACTTGGTCTCCCGCCTCAGCTGGAGAGGCGTCCCAATTGCCCTGCCAAGCCTCGAGGAGAATCCCGAGTTGTCCCTCGCAACTAGGCAGGAGTCCTGACGTCGCTGAACAAACACGTGGGTGGAAGGGCCATCCCTGTCATAACTCGAGAATATACCCCAGGTTCCCGCTGCAACTCGAGAAAAACCATGAGACTTCCCCCTCGCCGCGAGATGAGGCCCGATTCCCCTGCACTGCGTGCAGAGCAATTCCGTGTTGCACATCACACATGAAAGGAGCCTTGATTTCCTTGATGGCACTCCAGAGAAACCCCAAGAACACTGTTTCAAGGCTAGAGGGATCCTGAGGAAACTGTAGCAACACGAAAGAGCTCCGTGGACCAAGAATCAACTCGAGATGAGAGGTTAGTTCCTGGCTTCGACTCCAGAGGAATACCACCTTACCACAAGCACCTCAAGAGGAGGCTTCTCTCAGCTCTAGGTATGTGAGAGGGACCCTGAGTTTGCGGCCTCAAGTGGAACGGACACTGCGATGCCCTGACGCGAAATAAGGCCGGATATCCCTGCAGTGACTTGAATGCAGGCTCGTCTTGCATCTCCCAAGATGAAAGGATGTCTGAATCCCCTGTGGAGACCACAGAGAAAGACCTAGTTCCCCACCTCATCGCGACCGGAGGCCTCACATCCTTTGAAAACTCCAGAGGTACGCGGAGATCAGTGCCTCCAAAGGAGACGATGCCTGACTCGACGTGAAACTTGACAGGAGTCCCAGAATACCTGTGCACGTGGAAAGCGACCCTTGGTCTCCCGCCTCAGCTGGAGAGGCGTCCCAATTGCCCTGCCAAGCCTCGAGGAGAATCCCGAGTTGTCCCTCGCAACTAGGCAGGAGTCCTGACGTCGCTGAACAAACACGTGGGTGGAAGGGCCATCCCCGTCGTAACTCGAGAATATACCCCAGGTTCCCGCCGCAACTCGAGAAAAACCATGAGACTTCCCCCTCGCCGCGAGATGAGGCCCGATTCCCCTGCATTGCGTGCAGAGCAATTCCGTGTTGCACATCACACATGAAAGGAGCCTTGATTTCCTTGGTGGCACTCCAGAGAAACCCCAACAACACTGTTTTAAGGCTAGAGGGATCCTGAGGTCACTGTAGCAACACGAAAGAGCTCCGTGGCCCAAAAATCAACTCTAGATGAGAGGTTAGTCCCTGGCTTCGACTCCAGAGGAATACCACCTCACCACAAGCACCTCAAGAGGAGGCTTCTCTCAGCTCTAGGTATGTGAGAGGGACACTGAATTTGCGGCCTCAAGTGGAATGGACACTGCGATGCCCTGACTCGAAATGAGGCCGGATATCCCTGCAGTGACTTGAATGCAGGCTCGTCTTGCATCTCCCAAGACGAAAGGATGTCTGAATCCCCTGTGGAGACCACAGAGAAAGACCTAGTTCCCCACCTCATCGCGACCGGAGGCCTCACATCCTTTGAAAACTCCAGAGGTACGCGGAGATCAGTGCCTCCAAAGGAGACGATGCCTGACTCCTCGTGAAACTTGATAGGAGTCCCAGGATTCCTGTGGCACGTAGAAAGCGACACTTGGTCTCCCGCCTCAGCTGGAGAGGCGTCCCAATTGCCCTGCCAAGCCTCGAGGAGAATCCCGAGTTGTCCCTCGCAACTAGGCAGTAGTCCTGACGTCGCTGAACAAACACGTGTGTGGAAGGGCCATCCCCGTCGTAACTCGAGAATATACCCCAGGTTCCCGCCGCAACTCGAGAAAAACCATGAGACTTCCCCCTCGCCACGAGATGAGGCCCGATTCCCCTGCACTGCGTGCAGAGCAATTCCGTGTTGCACATCACACATGAAAGGAGCCTTGATTTCCTTGATGGCACTCCAGAGAAACCCCAAGAACACTGTTTCAAGGCCAGAGGGATCCTGAGGTCACTGTAGCAGCACGAAAGAGCTCCATAGACCAAAAATCAACTCGAGATGAGAGGTTAGTCCCTGGCTTCGACTCCAGAAGAATACCACCTTACCACAAGCACCTCAAGAGGAGGCTTCTCTCAGCTCTAGGTATGTGAGATTGACCCTGAGTTTGCGGCCTCAAGTGGAATGGACACCGCGATGCCCTGACTCGAAATAAGGCCGGATATCCTTGCAGTGTCTTGAATGCAGGCTCGTCTTGCATCTCCCAAGACGAAAGGATGTCTGAATCCCCTGTGGAGACCACAGAGAATGACCTACTTTCCCACCTCATCGCGAACGGAGGCCTCACATCCTTTGAAAACTTCAGAGGTACGCAGAGATCAGTGCCTCCAAAGGAGACGAAGCCTGACTCCTCGTGAAACTTGATAGGAGTCCCAGAATACCTGTGCACGTGGAAAGGGACCCTTGGTCTTCCGCCTCAGCTGGAGAGGCGTCCCAATTGCCCTGCCAAGCCTCGAGGAGAATCCCGAGTTGTCCCTCGCAAATAGGGAGGAATCCTGACGTCGCTGAACAAACACGTGGGTGGAAGGGCCATCCCCGTCGTAACTCGAGAATATACCCCAGGTTCCCGCCGCAACTCGAGAAAAACCATGAGACTTCCCCCTCGCCGCGAGATGAGGCCCGATTCCCCTGCACTGCGTGCAGAGCAATTCCGTCTTGCACATCACATATGAAAGGAGCCTTGATTTCCTTGATGGCACTCCAGAGAAACCCCAAGAACACTGTTTCAAGGCTAGAGGGATCCTGAGGTCACTGTAGCAACATGAAAGAGCTCCGTGGACCAAAAATCAACTCGAGATGAGAGGTTAGTCCCTGGGTTCGACTCCAGAGGAATACCACCTTACCACAAGCACCTCAAGAGGAGGCTTCTCTCAGCTCTAGCTATGTGCTGAGTTTGCGGCCTCAAGTGGAATGGACATCGCGATGCCCTGACTCGAAATAAGGCCGGATATCCGTGCAGTGACTTGAATGCAGGCTCGTCTTGCATCTCCCAAGACGAAAGGATGTCTGAATCCCCTGTGGAGACCACAGAGAAAGACCTAGTTCCCCACCTCATCGCGACCGGAGGCCTCACATCCTTTGAAAACTTCAGCGGTACACGGAGATCAGTGCCTCCAAAGGAGACGATGCCTGACTCCTCATGAAACTTGATAGGAGTCCCAGGATTCCTGTGGCACGTAGAAAGCGACCCTTGGTCTCCCGCCTCAGCTGGAGAGGGGTCCCAATTGCCCTGACAAGCCTCGAGGAGAATCCCGAGTTGTCCCTCGCAACTAGGCAGTAGTCCTGACGTCGCTGAACAAACAAGTGGGTGGAAGGGCCATCCCCGTCGTAACTCGAGAATATACCGCAGGTTCCCGCCGCAACTCGAGAAAAACCATGAGACTTCCCCCTCGCTGCGAGATGAGGCCCGATTCCCCTGCACTGCGTGCAGAGCAATTCCGTGTTGCACATCACACATGAAAGGAGCCTTGATTTCCTTGATGGCACTCCAGAGAAACCCCAAGAACACTGTTTCAAGGCCAGAGGGATCCTGAGGTCACTGTAGCAACACGAAAGAGCTCCATAGACCAAAAATCAACTCGAGATGAGAGGTTAGTCCCTGGCTTCGACTCCAGAAGAATACCACCTTACCACAAGCACCTCAAGAGGAGGCTTCTCTCAGCTCTAGGTATGTGAGATTGACCCTGAGTTTGTGGCCTCAAGTGGAATGGACACCGCGATGCCCTGACTCGAAATAAGGCCGGATATCCCTGCAGTGTCCTGTATGCAGGCTCGTCTTGCATCTCCCAAGACGAAAGGATGTCTGAATCCCCTGTGGAGACCACAGAGAATGACCAACTTCCCCACCTCATCGCGAACGGAGGCCTCACATCCTTTGAAAACTTCAGAGGTATGCAGAGATCAGTGCCTCCAAAGGAGACGAAGCCTGACTCCTCGTGAAACTTGATAGGAGTCCCAGAATACCTGTGCACGTGGAAAGGGACCCTTGGTCTCCCGCCTCAGCTGGAGAGGCGTCCCAATTGCCCTGCCAAGCCTCGAGGAGAATCCCGAGTTGTCCCTCGCAAATAGGCAGGAATCCTGACGTCGCTGAACAAACACGTGGGTGGAAGGGCCATCCCCGTCGTAACTCGAGAATATACCCCAGGTTCCCGCCGCAACTCGAGAAAAACCATGAGACTTCCCCCTCGCCGCGAGATGAGGCCCGATTCCCCTGCACTGCGTGCAGAGCAATTCCGTGTTGCACATCACACATGAAAGGACCATTGATTTCCTTGATGGCACTCCAGAGAAACCCCAAGAACACTGTTTCAAGGCTAGAGGGATCCTGAGGTCACTGTAGCAACACGAAAGAGCTCCGTGGACCAACAATCAACTCGAGATGAGAGGTTAGTCCCTGGCTTCGATTCCAGAGGAATACCACCTTACCACAAGCACCTCAAGAGGAGGCTTCTCTCAGCTCTAGGTATGTGAGAGGGACCCTGAGTTTGCGGCCTCAAGTGGAATGGACACCGCGATGCCCTGACTCGAAATAAGGCCGGATATCCCTGCAGTGACTTGAATGCAGGCGCGTCTTGCATCTCCCAAGACGAAAGGATGTCTGAATCCCCTGTGGAGACCACAGAGAAAGACCTAGTTCCCCACCTCATCGCGACTGGAGGCCTCACATCCTTTGAAAACTTCAGCGGTACGCGGAGATCAGTGCCTCCAAAGGAGACGATGCCTGACTCCTCGTGAAACTTGATAGGAGTCCCAGGATTCCTGTGGCACGTAGAAAGCGACCCTTGGTCTCCCGCCTCAGCTAGAGAGGCCTCCCAATTGCCCTGACAAGCCTCGAGGAGAATCCCGAGTTGTCCCTCGCAACTAGACAGTAGTCCTGACGTCGCTGAACAAACAAGTGGGTGGAAGGGCCATCCCCGTCGTAACTCGAGAATATACCGCAAGTTCCCGCCGCAACTCGAGAAAAACCATGAGACTTCCCCCTCGCCGCGAGATGAGGCCCGATTCCCCCGCACTGCGTGCAGAGCAATTCCGTGTTGCACATCACACATGAAAGGAGCCTTGATTTCCTTGATGGCACTCCAGAGAAACCCCAAGAACACTGTTTCAAGGCCAGAGGGATCCTGAGGTCACTGTAGCAACACGAAAGAGCTCCATAGACCAAAAATCAACTCGAGATGAGAGGTTAGTCCCTGGCTTCGACTCCAGAGGAATACCACCTTACCACAAGCACCTCAAGAGGAGGCTTCTCTCAGCTCTAGGTATGTGAGATTGACCCTGAGTTTGTGGCCTCAAGTGGAATGGACACCGCGATGCCCTGACTCGAAATAAGGCCGGATATCCCTGCAGTGTCCTGTATGCAGGCTCGTCTTGCATCTCCCAAGACGAAAGGATGTCTGAATCCCCTGTGGAGACCACAGAGAATGACCAACTTCCCCACCTCATCGCGAACGGAGGCCTCACATCCTTTGAAAACTTCAGAGGTATGCAGAGATCAGTGCCTCCAAAGGAGACGAAGCCTGACTCCTCGTGAAACTTGATAGGAGTCCCAGAATACCTGTGCACGTGGAAAGGGACCCTTGGTCTCCCGCCTCAGCTGGAGAGGCGTCCCAATTGCCCTGCCAAGCCTCGAGGAGAATCCCGAGTTGTCCCTCGCAAATAGGCAGGAATCCTGACGTCGCTGAACAAACACGTGGGTGGAAGGGCCATCCCCGTCGTAACTCGAGAATATACCCCAGGTTCCCGCTGCAACTCGAGAAAAACCATGAGACTTCCCCCTCGCCGCGAGATGAGGCCCGATTCCCCTGCACTGCGTGCAGAGCAATTCCGTGTTGCACATCACACATGAAAGGACCATTGATTTCCTTGATGGCACTCCAGAGAAACCCCAAGAACACTGTTTCAAGGCTAGAGGGATCCTGAGGTCACTGTAGCAACACGAAAGAGCTCCGTGGCCCAAAAATCAACTCTAGATGAGAGGTTAGTCCCTGGCTTCGACTCCAGAGGAATACCACCTCACCACAAGCACCTCAAGAGGAGGCTTCTCTCAGCTCTAGGTATGTGAGAGGGACACTGAATTTGCGGCCTCAAGTGGAATGGACACTGCGATGCCCTGACTCGAAATAAGGCCGGATATCCCTGCAGTGACTTGAATGCAGGCTCGTCTTGCATCTCCCAAGACGAAAGGATGTCTGAATCCCCTGTGGAGACCACAGAGAAAGACCTAGTTCCCCACCTCATCGCGACTGGAGGCCTCACATCCTTTGAAAACTCCAGAGGTACGCGGAGATCAGTGCCTCCAAAGGAGACGATCCCTGAATACTCGTGAAACTTGATAGGAGTCCCAGGATTCCTGTGGCACGTAGAAAGCGACCCTTGGTCTCCCGCCTCAGCTGGAGAGGCGTCCCAATTGCCCTGCCAATCCTCGAGGAGAATCCCGAGTTGTGCCTCGCAACTAGGAAGTAGTCCTGACGTCGCTGCACAAACAAGTGGGTGGAAGGGCCATCCTCGTCGTTACTCGAGAATATAACGCAGGTTCCCGCCGCAACTCGAGAAAAACCATGAGACTTCCCCCTCGCCGCGATATGAGGCCCGATTCCCCTGCACTGCGTGCAGAGCAATTCCGTGTTGCACATCACACATGAAAGGAGCCTTGATTTCCTTGATGGCACTCCAGAGAAACCCCAAGAACACTGTTTCAAGGCCAGAGGGATCCTGAGGTCACTGTAGCAACACGAAAGAGCTCCATAGACCAAAAATCAACTCGAGATGAGAGGTTAGTCCCTGGCTTCGACTCCAGAAGAATACAACCTTACCACAAGCACCTCAAGAGGAGGCTTCTCTCAGCTCTAGGTATGTGAGATTAACCCTGAGTTTGCGGCCTCAAGTGGAATGGACACCGCGATGCCCTGACTCGAAATAAGGCCGGATATCCCTGCAGCGTCTTGAATGCAGGCTCGTCTTGCATCTCCCAAGACGAAAGGATGTCTGAATCCCCTGTGGAGACCACAGAGAATGACCTACTTCCCCACCTCATCGCGAACGGAGGCCTCACATCCTTTGAAAACTTCAGAGGTACGCAGAGATCAGTGCCTCCAAAGGAGACGAAGCCTGACTCCTCGTGAAACTTGATAGGAGTCCCAGAATACCTGTGCACGTGGAAAGGGACCCTTGGTCTCCCGCCTCAGCTGGAGAGGCGTCCCAATTTCCCTGCCAAGCCTCGAGGAGAATCCCGAGTTGTCCCTCGCAACTAGGCAGGAGTCCTGACGTCTCTGAACAAACACGTGGGTGGAAGGGCCATCCCCGTCGTAACTCGAGAATATACCCCAGGTTCCCGCCGCAACTCGAGAAAAACCATGAGACTTCCCCCTCGCCGCGAGATGAGGCCCGATTCCCCTGCACTGCGTGCAGAGCAATTCCGTGTTGCACATCACACATGAAAGGAGCCTTGATTTCCTTGGTGGCACTCCAGAGAAACCCCAAGAACACTGTTTCAAGGCAAGCGGGATCCTGAGGTCAATGTAGCAAGAGGAAAGAGCTCCGTGGACCAACAATCCACTCGAGATGAGAGGTTAGTCCCTGGCTTCGACTCCAGAGGAATACCACCTTACCACAAGCACCTCAAGAGGAGGCTTCTCTCAGCTCTAGCTATGTGCTGAGTTTGCGGCCTCAAGTGGAATGGACACCGTGATGCCCTGACGCGAAATAAGGCCGGATATCCCTGCAGTGACTTGAATGCAGGCTCGTCTTGCATCTCCCAAGACGAAAGGATGTCTGAATCCCCTGTGGAGACCACAGAGAGAGACCTAGTTCCCCACCTCATCGCGACGGGAGGCCTCACATCCTTTGAAAACTTCAGAGGTACGCGGAGATCAGTGCCTCCAAAGGAGACGATGCCTGACTCCTCGTGAAACTTGATAGGAGTCCCAGGATTCCTGTGGCACGTGGAAAGGGACCCTTGGTCTCCCGCCTCAGCTGGAGAGGCGTCCCAATTGCCCTGCCAAGCCTCGAGGAGAATGCCGAATTGTCCCTCGCAAGTAGGCAGGAGTCCTGACGTCGCTGAACAAACACGTGGGTGGAAGGGCCATCCCCGTCGTAACTCGAGAATATACCCCAGGTTCCCGCCGCAACTCGAGAAAAACCATGAGACTTCCCCCTCGCCGCGAGATGAGGCCCGATACCCTGCACTGGGTGCAGAGCAATTCGGTGTTGCACATCACACATGAAAGGAGCCTTGATTTCCTTGATGGCACTCCAGAGAAACCCCAAGAACACTGTTTCAAGGCTAGAGGGATCCTGAGGTCACTGTAGCAACATGAAAGAGCTCCGTGGACCAAAAATCAACTCGAGATGAGAGGTTAGTCCCTGGCTTCGACTCCAGAGGAATACCACCTTACCACAACCACCTCAAGAGGAGGCTTCTCTCAGCTCTAGGTATGTGAGAGGGACCCTGAGTTTGCGGCCTCAAGTGGAATGGACACCGCGATGCCCTGACTCGAAATAAGGCCGGATATCCCTGCAGTGACTTGAATGCAGGCTCGTCTTGCATCTCCAAAGACGAAAGGATGTCTGAATCCCCTGTGGAGACCTCAGAGAAAGATCTAGTTCCCCACCTCATCGCGACCGGAGGCCTCACATCCTTTGAAAACTCCAGAGGTACCCGGAGATCATTGCCTCCAAAGGAGACGATGCCTGACTCCTCGTGAAACTTGATAGGAGTCCCAGGATTCCTGTGGCACGTGGAAAGGGACCCTTGGTCTCCCGCCTCAGAGGGGGGGCCTCCCAATTGCCCTGGAAATTCTCGAGGAGAATCCCGAGTTGTCCCTCGCAACTAGGCAGGAGTCCTGACGTCGCTGAAGAAACACGTGTGTGGAAGGGCCATCCCCGTCGTAACTCGAGAATATACCCCAGGTTTCCGCCGCAACTCGAGAAAAACCATGAGACTTCCCCCTCGCCACGAGATGAGGCCTGATTCCCCTGCACTGCATGCAGAGCAATTCCGTGTTGCACATCACACATGAAAGGAGCCTTGATTTCCTTGATGGAACTCCAGAGAAACCCCAAGAACACTGTTTCAAGGCTAGAGGGATCCCGAGGTCATTGTAGCAACACGAAAGAGCTCCGTGGACCAAAAATCAACTCGAGATGAGAGTTTAGTCCCTGGCTTCGACTCCAGAGGAATACCACCTTACCACAAGCACCTCAAGAGGAGGCTTCTCTCAGCTCTAGGTATGTGAGAGGGACCCTGAGTTTGCGGCCTCAAGTGGAATGGACACCGCGATGCCCTGACGTGAAATAAGGCCGGATATCCCTGCAGTGACTTGAATGCAGGCTCGTCTTGCATCTCCCAAGACGAAAGGATGTCTGAATCCCCTGTGGAGACCACAGAGAAAGACCTAGTTCCCCACCTCATGGCGACCGGAGGCCTCACATCCATTGAAAACTCCAGAGGTACGCGGAGATCAGTGCCTCCAAAGGAGACGATGCCTGACTCCTCGTGAAACTTGATAGGAGTCCCAGGATCCCTGTGGCACGTGGAAAGGGATCCTTGGTCTCCCGCCTCAGCTGGAGAGGCGTCCCAATTGCCCTGCCAATCCTCGAGGAGAATCCCGAGTTGTGCCTCGCAACTAGGCAGTAGTCCTGACGTCGCTGCACAAACAAGTGGGTGGAAGGGCCATCCCCGTCGTAACTCGAGAATATAACGCAGGTTCCCGCCGCAACTCGAGAAAAACCATGAGACTTCCCCCTCGCCGCGAGATGAGGCCCGATTCCCCTGCACTGCGTGCAGAGCAATTCCGTGTTGCACATCACACATGAAAGGAGCCTTGATTTCCTTGATGGCACTCCAGAGAAACCCCAAGAACACTGTTTCAAGGCCAGAGGGATCCTGAGGTCACTGTAGCAACACGAAAGAGCTCCATAGACCAAAAATCAACTCGAGATGAGAGGTTAGTCCCTGGCTTCGACTCCAGAAGAATACAACCTTACCACAAGCACCTCAAGAGGAGGCTTCTCTCAGCTCTAGGTATGTGAGATTAACCCTGAGTTTGCGGCCTCAAGTGGAATGGACACCGCGATGCCCTGACTCGAAATAAGGCCGGATATCCCTGCAGCGTCTTGAATGCAGGCTCGTCTTGCATCTCCCAAGACGAAAGGATGTCTGAATCCCCTGTGGAGACCACAGAGAATGACCTACTTCCCCACCTCATCGCGAACGGAGGCCTCACATCCTTTGAAAACTTCAGAGGTACGCAGAGATCAGTGCCTCCAAAGGAGACGAAGCCTGACTCCTCGTGAAACTTGATAGGAGTCCCAGAATACCTGTGCACGTGGAAAGGGACACTTGGTCTCCCGCCTCAGCTGGAGAGGCGTCCCAATTTCCCTGCCAAGCCTCGAGGAGAATCCCGAGTTGTCCCTCGCAACTAGGCAGGAGTCCTGACGTCTCTGAACAAACACGTGGGTGGAAGGGCCATCCCCGTCGTAACTCGAGAATATACCCCAGGTTCCCGCCGCAACTCGAGAAAAACCATGAGACTTCCCCCTCGCCGCGAGATGAGGCCCGATTCCCCTGCACTGCGTGCAGAGCAATTCCGTGTTGCACATCACACATGAAAGGAGCCTTGATTTCCTTGGTGGCACTCCAGAGAAACCCCAAGAACACTGTTTCAAGGCAAGCGGGATCCTGAGGTCAATGTAGCAAGAGGAAAGAGCTCCGTGGACCAACAATCCACTCGAGATGAGAGGTTAGTCCCTGGCTTCGACTCCAGAGGAATACCACCTTACCACAAGCACCTCAAGAGGAGGCTTCTCTCAGCTCTAGCTATGTGCTGAGTTTGCGGCCTCAAGTGGAATGGACACCGTGATGCCCTGACGCGAAATAAGGCCGGATATCCCTGCAGTGACTTGAATGCAGGCTCGTCTTGCATCTCCCAAGACGAAAGGATGTCTGAATCCCCTGTGGAGACCACAGAGAGAGACCTAGTTCCCCACCTCATCGCGACGGGAGGCCTCACATCCTTTGAAAACTTCAGAGGTACGCGGAGATCAGTGCCTCCAAAGGAGACGATGCCTGACTCCTCGTGAAACTTGATAGGAGTCCCAGGATTCCTGTGGCACGAAGAAAGCGACCCTTGGTCTCCCGCCTCAGCTGGAGAGGCGTCCCAATTGCCCTGCCAAGCCTCGAGGAGAATGCCGAATTGTCCCTCGCAAGTAGGCAGGAGTCCTGACGTCGCTGAACAAACACGTGGGTGGAAGGGCCATCCCCGTCGTAACTCGAGAATATACCCCAGGTTCCCGCCGCAACTCGAGAAAAACCATGAGACTTCCCCCTCGCCGCGAGATGAGGCCCGATACCCTGCACTGGGTGCAGAGCAATTCGGTGTTGCACATCACACATGAAAGGAGCCTTGATTTCCTTGATGGCACTCCAGAGAAACCCCAAGAACACTGTTTCAAGGCTAGAGGGATCCTGAGGTCACTGTAGCAACATGAAAGAGCTCCGTGGACCAAAAATCAACTCGAGATGAGAGGTTAGTCCCTGGCTTCGACTCCAGAGGAATACCACCTTACCACAACCACCTCAAGAGGAGGCTTCTCTCAGCTCTAGGTATGTGAGAGGGACCCTGAGTTTGCGGCCTCAAGTGGAATGGACACCGCGATGCCCTGACTCGAAATAAGGCCGGATATCCCTGCAAGTGACTTGAATGCAGGCTCGTCTTGCATCTCCAAAGACGAAAGGATGTCTGAATCCCCTGTGGAGACCTCAGAGAAAGATCTAGTTCCCCACCTCATCGCGACCGGAGGCCTCACATCCTTTGAAAACTCCAGAGGTACCCGGAGATCATTGCCTCCAAAGGAGACGATGCCTGACTCCTCGTGAAACTTGATAGGAGTCCCAGGATTCCTGTGGCACGTGGAAAGGGACCCTTGGTCTCCCGCCTCAGCTGGAGAGGCGTCCCAATTGCCCTGGCAATTCTCGAGGAGAATCCCGAGTTGTCCCTCGCAACTAGGCAGGAGTCCTGACGTCGCTGAAGAAACACGTGTGTGGAAGGGCCATCCCCGTCGTAACTCGAGAATATACCCCAGGTTTCCGCCGCAACTCGAGAAAAACCATGAGACTTCCCCCTCGCCACGAGATGAGGCCTGATTCCCCTGCACTGCATGCAGAGCAATTCCGTGTTGCACATCACACATGAAAGGAGCCTTGATTTCCTTGATGGAACTCCAGAGAAACCCCAAGAACACTGTTTCAAGGCTAGAGGGATCCCGAGGTCATTGTAGCAACACGAAAGAGCTCCGTGGACCAAAAATCAACTCGAGATGAGAGTTTAGTCCCTGGCTTCGACTCCAGAGGAATACCACCTTACCACAAGCACCTCAAGAGGAGGCTTCTCTCAGCTCTAGGTATGTGAGAGGGACCCTGAGTTTGCGGCCTCAAGTGGAATGGACACCGCGATGCCCTGACGTGAAATAAGGCCGGATATCCCTGCAGTGACTTGAATGCAGGCTCGTCTTGCATCTCCCAAGACGAAAGGATGTCTGAATCCCCTGTGGAGACCACAGAGAAAGACCTAGTTCCCCACCTCATGGCGACCGGAGGCCTCACATCCATTGAAAACTCCAGAGGTACGCGGAGATCAGTGCCTCCAAAGGAGACGATGCCTGACTCCTCGTGAAACTTGATAGGAGTCCCAGGATCCCTGTGGCACGTGGAAAGGGATCCTTGGTCTCCCGCCTCAGCTGGAGAGGCGTCCCAATTGCCCTGCCAATCCTCGAGGAGAATCCCGAGTTGTGCCTCGCAACTAGGCAGTAGTCCTGACGTCGCTGCACAAACAAGTGGGTGGAAGGGCCATCCCCGTCGTAACTCGAGAATATAACGCAGGTTCCCGCCGCAACTCGAGAAAAACCATGAGACTTCCCCCTCGCCGCGAGATGAGGCCCGATTCCCCTGCACTGTGTGCAGAGGAATTCCGTGTTGCACATCACACATGAAAGGAGCCTTGATTTCCTTGATGGCACTCCAGAGAAACCCCAAGAACACTGTTTCAAGGCCAGAGGGATCCTGAGGTCACTGTAGCAACACGAAAGAGCTCCATAGACCAAAAATCAACTCGAGATGAGAGGTTAGTCCCTGGCTTCGACTCCAGAAGAATACAACCTTACCACAAGCACCTCAAGAGGAGGCTTCTCTCAGCTCTAGGTATGTGAGATTAACCCTGAGTTTGCGGCCTCAAGTGGAATGGACACCGCGATGCCCTGACTCGAAATAAGGCCGGATATCCCTTCAGCGTCTTGAATGCAGGCTCGTCTTGCATCTCCCAAGACGAAAGGATGTCTGAATCCCCTGTGGAGACCACAGAGAATGACCTACTTCCCCACCTCATCGCGAACGGAGGCCTCACATCCTTTGAAAACTTCAGAGGTACGCAGAGATCAGTGCCTCCAAAGGAGACGAAGCCTGACTCCTCGTGAAACTTGATAGGAGTCCCAGAATACCTGTGCACGTGGAAAGGGACCCTTGGTCTCCCGCCTCAGCTGGAGAGGCGTCCCAATTTCCCTGCCAAGCCTCGAGGAGAATCCCGTGTTGTCCCTCGCAACTAGGCAGGAGTCCTGACGTCTCTGAACAAACACGTGGGTGGAAGGGCCATCCCCGTCGTAACTCGAGAATATACCCCAGGTTCCCGCCGCAACTCGAGAAAAACCATGAGACTTCCCCCTCGCCGCGAGATGAGGCCCGATTCCCCTGCACTGCGTGCAGAGCAATTCCGTGTTGCACATCACACATGAAAGGAGCCTTGATTTCCTTGGTGGCACTCCAGAGAAACCCCAAGAACACTGTTTCAAGGCAAGCGGGATCCTGAGGTCAATGTAGCAAGAGGAAAGAGCTCCGTGGACCAACAATCCACTCGAGATGAGAGGTTAGTCCCTGGCTTCGACTCCAGAGGAATACCACCTTACCACAAGCACCTCAAGAGGAGGCTTCTCTCAGCTCTAGCTATGTGCTGAGTTTGCGGCCTCAAGTGGAATGGACACCGTGATGCCCTGACGCGAAATAAGGCCGGATATCCCTGCAGTGACTTGAATGCAGGCTCGTCTTGCATCTCCCAAGACGAAAGGATGTCTGAATCCCCTGTGGAGACCACAGAGAGAGACCTAGTTCCCCACCTCATCGCGACGGGAGGCCTCACATCCTTTGAAAACTTCAGAGGTACGCGGAGATCAGTGCCTCCAAAGGAGACGATGCCTGACTCCTCGTGAAACTTGATAGGAGTCCCAGGATTCCTGTGGCACGTGGAAAGGGACCCTTGGTCTCCCGCCTCAGCTGGAGAGGCGTCCCAATTGCCCTGCCAAGCCTCGAGGAGAATCCCGAATTGTCCCTCGCAAGTAGGCAGGAGTCCTGACGTCGCTGAACAAACACGTGGGTGGAAGGGCCATCCCCGTCGTAACTCGAGAATATACCCCAGGTTCCCGCCGCAACTCGAGAAAAACCATGAGACTTCCCCCTCGCCGCGAGATGAGGCCCGATACCCTGCACTGGGTGCAGAGCAATTCGGTGTTGCACATCACACATGAAAGGAGCCTTGATTTCCTTGATGGCACTCCAGAGAAACCCCAAGAACACTGTTTCAAGGCTAGAGGGATCCTGAGGTCACTGTAGCAACATGAAAGAGCTCCGTGGACCAAAAATCAACTCGAGATGAGAGGTTAGTCCCTGGCTTCGACTCCAGAGGAATACCACCTTACCACAAGCACCTCAAGAGGAGGCTTCTCTCAGCTCTAGGTATGTGAGAGGGACCCTGAGTTTGCGGCCTCAAGTGGAATGGACACCGCGATGCCCTGACGTGAAATAAGGCCGGATATCCCTGCAGTGACTTGAATGCAGGCTCGTCTTGCATCTCCCAAGACGAAAGGATGTCTGAATCCCCTGTGGAGACCACAGAGAAAGACCTAGTTCCCCACCTCATGGCGACCGGAGGCCTCACATCCATTGAAAACTCCAGAGGTACGCGGAGATCAGTGCCTCCAAAGGAGACGATGCCTGACTCCTCGTGAAACTTGATAGGAGTCCCAGGATCCCTGTGGCACGTGGAAAGGGATCCTTGGTCTCCCGCCTCAACGGGAGAGTCGTCCCAATTGCCCTGCCAAGCCTCGAGGAGAATCCCGATTTGTCCCTCGCAACTAGGCCGGACTCCTGACGTGGCTGAACAAACACGTGGGTGGAAGGGCCATCCCCGTCGTAACTCGAGAATATACCCCAGGTTCCCGCCGCAACTCGAGAAAAACCATGAGACTTCCCCCTCGCCGCGAGATGAGGCCCGATTCCCCTGCACTGCGTGCAGAGCAATTCTGTGTTGCACATCACACATGAAAGGAGCCTTGATTTCCTTGAAGGCACTCCAGAGAAACCCCAAGAACACTGTTTCAAGGTTGAGGGATCCTGAGGTCACTGTAGCAACACGAAAGAGCTCCGTGGACCAAAAATCAACTCGAGATGAGAGGTTAGTCCCTGGCTTCGACTCCAGAGGAATACCACCTTATCACAAGCACCTCAAGAGGAGGCTTCTCTCAGCTCTATGAATGTGAGAGGGACCCTGAGTTTGCGGCCTCAAGTGGAATGGAGACCGCGATGCCCTGACTCGAAATAAGGCCGGATATCCCTGCAGTGACTTGAATGCAGGCTCGTCTTGTATCTCCCAAGACGAAAGGATGTCTGAATCCCCTGTGGAGACCACAGAGAAAGACCTAGTTCCCCACCTCATCGCGACCGGAGGCCTCACATCCTTTGAAAACTCCAGAGGTACGCGGAGATCAGTGCCTCCAAAGGAGACGATGCCTGACTCCTCTTGAAACTTGATAGGAGTCCCAGGATTCCTGTGGCACGTGGAAAGGGACCCTTGGTCTCCCGCCTCAGCTGGAGAGGCGTCCCAATTGCCCTGCCAAGCCTCGAGGAGAATCCCGAGTTGTCCCTCGCAACTAGGCAGGAGTCCTGACGTCGCTGAAGAAACACGTGGGTGGAAGGGCCATCCCCGTCGTAACTCGACAATATACCCCAGGTTCCCTCCGCAACTCGAGAAAAACCATGAGACTTCCCCCTCGCCGCGAGATGAGGCCGGATTCCCCTGCACTGCGTGCAGAGCAATGCCGTGTTGCACATCACACATGAAAGGAGCCTTGATTTCCTTGATGGCACTCCAGAGAAACCCCAAGAACACTGTTTCAAGGTTGAGGGATCCTGAGGTCACTGTAGCAACACGAAAGAGCTCCGTGGACCAAAAATCAACTCGAGATGAGAGGTTAGTCCCTGGCTTCGACTCCAGAGGAATACCACCTTACCACAAGCACCTCAAGAGGAGGCTTCTCTCAGCTCTAGGTATGTGAGAGGGACCCTGAGTTTGCGGCCTCAAGTGGAATGGACACCGCGATTCCCTGACACAAAATAAGGCCGGATATCCCTGCAGTGACTTGAATGCAGGCTCGTCTTGCATCTCCCAAGACGAAAGGATGTCTGAATCCCCTGTGGGGACCACAGAGAAAGACCTAGTTCCCCACCTCATGGCGACCGGAGGCCTCACATCCTTTGAAAATTCCAGAGGTACGCGGAGATCAGTGCCTCCAAAGGAGACGATGCCTGACTCCTCGTGAAGCTTGATAGGAGTCCCAGGATTCCTGTGGCACGTGGAAAGGGACCCTTGGTCTCCCGCCTCAGCTGGAGAGGCCTCCCAATTGCCCTGCCAAGCCTCGAGGAGAATCCCGAGTTGTCCCTCGCAAGTAGGCAGGAGTCCTGCCGTCGCTGAACTAACACGTGTGTGGAAGGGCCATCCCCGTCGTAACTCGAGAATATACCCCAGGTTCCCGCCGCAACTCGAGAAAAACCATGAGACTTCCCCGTCGCCGCGAGATGAGGCCCGATTCCACTGCACTGCGTGCAGAGCAATTCTGTGTTGCACATCACACATGAAAGGAGCCTTGATTTCCTTGAAGGCACTCCAGAGAAACCCCAAGAACACTGTTTCAAGGTTGAGGGATCCTGAGGTCACTGTAGCAACACGAAAGAGCTCCGTGGACCAAAAATCAACTCGAGATGAGAGGTTAGTCCCTGGCTTCGACTCCAGAGGAATACCACCTTACCACAAGCACCTCAAGAGGAGGCTTCTCTCAGCTCTATGTATGTGAGAGGGACCCTGAGTTTGCGGCCTCAAGTGGAATGGACACCGCGATTCCCTGACACAAAATAAGGCCGGATATCCCTGCAGTGACTTGAATGCAGGCTCGTCTTGCATCTCCCAAGACGAAAGGATGTCTGAATCCCCTGTGGAGACCACAGAGAATGATCTAGTTCCCCACCTCATCGCGACCGGAGGCCTCACATCCTTTGAAAACTCCAGAGGAACGCGGAGATCAGTGCCTCCAAAGGAGACGATGCCTGACTCCTCGTGAAACTTGATAGGAGTCGCAGGATTCCTGTGGCACGTGGAAAGGGACACTTGGTCTCCCGCCTCAGCTGGAAAGGCGTCCCAATTGCCCTGCCAAGCCTCGAGGAGAATCCCGAGTTGTCCCTCGCAACTAGGCAGGATTCCTGACGTCCCTGAACAAACACGTGGGTGGAAGGGCCATCCCCGTCGTAACTCGAGAATATACCCCAGGTTCCCGCCGCAGCTCGAGAAAAACCATGAGACTTCCCCCTCGCTGCGAGATGAGGCCCGATTCCCCTGCACTGCGTGCAGAGCAATTCCGTGTTGCACATCACACATGAAAGGAGCCTTGATTTCGTTGATGGCACTCCAGAGAAACCCCAAGAACACTGTTTCAAGGCTGGAGGGATCCTGAGGTCCCTGTAGCAGCACGAAAGAGCTCCGTGGACCATGAATCAACTCGAGATGAGAGGTTAGTCCCTGGCTTCGACTCCAGAGGAATACCACCTTACCACAAGCACCTCAAGAGGAGGCTTCTCTCAGCTCTAGGTATGTGAGAGGGACCCTGAGTTTGCGGCCTCAAGTGGAATGGACACCGCGATGCCCTGACTCGAAATAAGGCCGGATATCCCTGTAGTGACTTGAATGCAGGCTCGTCTTGCATCTCCAAAGACGAAAGGATTTCTGAATCCCCTGTGGAGACCTCAGAGAAAGACCTAGTTCCCCACCTCATCGCGACCGGAGGCCTCACATCCTTTGAAAACTCCAGAGGTACGCGGAGATCAGTGCCTCCAAAGGAGACGATGCCTGACTCCTCGTGAAACTTGATAGGAGTCCCAGGATTCCTGTGGCACGTGGAAAGGGACCCTTGGTCTCCCCCCTCAGCTGGAGAGGCGTCCCAATTGCCCTGCCAAGCCTCGAGGAGAATCCCGAGTTGTCCCTCGCAAATAGGCAGGAATCCTGACGTCGCTGAACAAACACGTGGGTGGAAGGGCCATCCCCGTCATAACTCGAGAATATACCCCAGGTTCCCGCTGCAACTCGAGAAAAACCATGAGACTTCCCCCTCGCCGCGAGATGAGGCCCGATTCCCCTGCACTGCGTGCAGAGCAATTGCGTGTTGCACATCACACATGAAAGGAGCCTTAATTTCCTTGATGGCACTCCAGAGAAACCCCAAGAACACTGTTTCAAGGCTAGAGGGATCCTGAGGTCACTGTAGCAACACGAAAGAACTCCGTGGACCAAGAATAAACTCGAGATGAGATGTTAGTCCCTGGCTTCGACTCCAGAGGAATACCACCTTACCACATGCACCTCAAGAGGAGGCTTCTCTCACCTCTAGGTATGTGAGAGGGACCCTGAATTTGCGGTCTCAAGTAGAATCGACACTGCGATGCCCTGACTCAAAATAAAGCCGGATATCCCTGCAGTGACTTAAATGCAGGCTCGTCTTGCATCTCCCAAGACGAAAGGATGTCTGAATCCCCTGTGGAGACCAAAGAGAAAGACCTAGTTCCCCACCTCATCGCGACCGGAGGCCTCACATCCTTTGAAAACTCCAGAGGTTCGCGGAGATCAGTGCCTCCAAAGGAGACGATGCCTGACTCCTCTTGAAACTTGATAGGAGTCCCAGGATTCCTGTGGCACGTAGAAAGCGACCCTTGGACTCCCGCCTCAGCTGGAGAGGCGTCCCAATTGCCCTGCCAAGCCTCGAGGAGAATCCCGAGTTGTCCCTCGCAACTAGGCAGTAGTTCTGACGTCGCTGAACAAACACGTGGGTGGAAGGGCCATCCCCGTCGTAACTCGAGAATATACCGCAGGTTCCCGCCGCAACTCGAGAAAAACCATGAGACTTCCCCCTCGCCGCGAGATGAGGCCCGATTCCCCTGCACTGCGTGCAGAGCAATTCCGTGTTGCACATCACACATGAAAGGAGCCTTGATTTCCTTGATGGCACTCCAGAGAAACCCCAAGAACACTGTTTCAAGGCCAGAGGGATCCTGAGGTCACTGTAGCAACACGAAAGAGCTCCATAGACCAAAAATCAACTCGAGATGAGAGGTTAGTCCCTGGCTTCGACTCCAGAGGAATACCACCTTACCACAACACCTCAAGAGGAGGCTTCTCTCAGCTCTAGGTATGTGAGAGGGACCCTGAGTTTGCGGCCTCAAGTGGAATGGACACCGCGATGCCCTGACTCGAAATAAGGCCGGATATCCCTGCAGTGACTTGAATGCAGGCTCGTCTTGCATCTCCCAAGACGAAAGGATGTCTGAATCCCCTGTGGGGACCACAGAGAATGACGTACTTCCCCACCTCATCGCGAACGGAGGCCTCACATCCTTTGAAAACTTCAGAGGTACGCGGAGATCAGTGCCTCCAAAGGAGACGATGCCTGACTCCTCGTGAAACTTGATAGGAGTCCCAGAATACCTGTGCACGTGGAATGGGACCCTTGGTCTCCCGCCTCAGCTGGAGAGGCGTCCCAATTGCCCTGCCAAGCCTCGAGGAGAATCCCGAGTTGTCCCTCGCAACTAGGCAGGAGTCCTGACGTCGCTGAAAAAACACGTGGGTGGAAGGGCCATCCCCGTCGTAACTCGAGAATATACCGCAGGTTCCCGCCGCAACACGAGAAAAACCATGAGACTTCCCCCTCGCCGCGAGATGAGGCCCGATTCCCCTGCACTGCGTGCAGAGCAATTCCGTGTTGCACATCACACATGAAAGGAGCCTTAATTTCCTTGATGGCACTCTAGAGAATCCCCAAGAACACTGTTTCAAGGCTAGAGGGATCCTGAGGTCACTGTAGCAACACGAAAGAGCTCCGTGGACCAAAAATCAACTCGAGATGAGAGGTTAGTCCCTGGCTTCGACTCCAGAGGAATACCACCTTACCACAAGCAGCTCAAGAGGAGGCTTCTCTCAGCTCTAGGTATGTGAGAGGGACCCTGAGTTTGCGGCCTCAAGTGGAATGGACACCGCGATGCCCTGACTCGAAATCAGGCCGGATATCCCTGCAATGACTTGAATGCAGGCTCGTCTTGCATCTCCCAAGACGAAAGGATGTCTGAATCCCCTGTGGAGACCACAGAGAAAGACCTAGTTCCCCACCTCATCGCGACCGGAGGCCTCACATCCTTTGAAAACTTCAGAGGTACGCGGAGATCAGGGCCTCCAAAGGAGACGATGCCTGACACCTCGTGAAACTTGATAGGAGTCCCAGGATTCCTGTGCACGTGGAAGGGACCCTTGGTCTCCCACCTCAGCTGGAGAGGCGTCCCAATTGCCCTGCCAAGCCTCGAGGAGAATCCCGAGTTGTCCGTCCCAACTAGGCAGGAGTCCTGACGTCGCTGAACAAACACGTGGTTGGAAGGGCCATCCCCGTCGTAACTCGAGAATATACCCCAGGTTCCCGCCGCAACTCGAGAAAAACCATGAGACTTCCCCCTCGCCGCGAGATGAGGCCCGATTCCCCTGCATTGCGTGCAGAGCAATTCCGTGTTGCACATCACACATGAAAGGAGCCTTGATTTCCTTGATGGCACTCCAGAGAAACCCCAAGAACACTGTTTCAAGGCTAGAGGGATCCTGAGGTCACTGTAGCAACAGGAAAGTGCTCCGTGGACCAACAATCAACTCTAGATGAGAGGTTAGTCCCTGGCTTCGACTCCAGAAGAATACCACCTTACCACAAGCACCTCAAGAGGAGGCTTCTCTCAGCTCTAGGTATGTGAGAGGGACCCTGATTTTGCGGACTCAAGTGGAATGGACACTGCGATGCCCTGACGCGAAATAAGGCCGGATATCCCTGCAGTGACTTGAATGCAGGCTCGTCTTGCATCTCCCAAGATGAAAGGATGTCTGAATCCCCTGTGGAGACCACAGAGAAAGACCTAGTTCCCCACCTCATGGCGACCGGAGGCCTCACATCCTTTGAAAACTCCAGAGGTACGCGGAGATCAGTGCCTCCAAAGGAGACGATGCCTGACTCCTCGTGAAACTTGATAGGAGTCCCAGGATTGCCGTGGCACGTGGAATGGGACCCTTGGTCTCCTGAATCAGCTGGAGAGGCGTCCCAATTGCCGTGCCAAGCCTCGAGGAGAATCCCGAGTTGTCCCTCGCAACTAGGCAAGAGTCCTGACGTTGCTGAACAAACACGTGGGTGGAAGGGCCATCCCCGTCGTAACTCGAGAATATACCCCAGGTTCCCGCCGCAACTCGAGAAAAACCATGAGACTTCCCCCTCGCCGCGAGATGAGGCCGGATTCCCCTGCACTGCGTGCAGAGCAATTCCGTGTTGCATATCACACATGAAAGGAGCCTTAATTTCCTTGATGGCACTCCAGAGAAACCCCAAGAACACTGTTTCAAGGCTAGAGGGATCCTGAGGCCACTGTACCAACAGGAAAGAGCTCCGTGGACCAAAAATCAACTCGAGATGAGAGGTTAGTCCCTGGCTTCGACTCCAGAGGAATACCACCTTACCACAAGCACCTCAAGAGCAGGCTTATCTCAGCTCTAGGTATGTGAGAGGGACCCTGAGTTTGTGGCCTCAAGTGGAATGGACACTGCGATGCCCTGACTCGAAATAAGGCCAGATATCCCTGCAGTGACTTGAATGCAGGCTCGTCTTGCATCTCCCAAGACGAAAGGATGTCCGAATCCCCTGTGGAGACCACAGAAAAAGACCTAGTTCCCAACCTCATCGCGACCGGAGGCCTCACATCCTTTCAAAACTCCAGAGGTACGCGGAGATCAGTGCCTCCAAAGGAGACGATGCCTGAATCCTCGTGAAACTTGATAGGAGTCCCAGGATTGCTGTGGCACGTGGAAAGGGACACTTGGTCCCCCGCCTCAGCTGGAGAGGCGTCCCAATTGCCCTGACAAACCTCGAGGAGAATCCCGAGTTGTCCCTCGCAACTAAGCAGGAGTCCTGCCGTCGCTGAACAAACACGTGGGTGGAAGGGCCATCCCCGTCGTAACTCGAGAATATACCCCAGGTTCCCGCCGCAACTCGAGAAAAACCATGAGACTTCCCCCTCGCCGCGAGATGAGGCCCGATTCCCCTGCACTGCGTGCAGAGCAATTCAGTGTTGCACATCACACATGAAAGGAGCCTTGATTTCCTTGATGGCACTCCAGAGAAACCAAAAGAACAATGTTTCAAGGCTAGAGGGATTCTGAGGTCACTGTAGCCACACGAAAGAGCACCGTGACCCAAAAACAACTCCAGATGAGAGGATAGTCCCTGGCTTCGACTCCAGAGGAATACCACCTTAACACAAGCACATCAAGAGGAGGCTTCTCTCAGCTCTAGGTATGTGAGAGGGACCCTCAGTTTGCGGCCTCAAGTGGAATGGACACCGCGATGCCCTGACTCGAAATAAGGCCGGATATCCCTGCAGTGACTTGAATGCAGGCTTGTCTTCCCTCTCCCAAGACGAAAGGATGTCTGAATCCCCTGTGGAGACCTCAGAGAAAGATCTAGTTCCCCACCTCATCGCGACCGGAGGCCTCACATTCTTTGAAAACTCCAGAGGTACGCGGAGATCAGTGCCTCCAAAGGAGACGATGCCTGACTCCTCCTGAAACTTGATAGGAGTCCCAGGATTCCTGTGGCACGTGGAAAGGGACCCTTGGTCTCCCGCCTCAGCTGGAGAGGCGTCCCAATTGCCCTGCCAAGCCTCGAGGAGAATCCCGAGTTGTCCCTCGCAACTAGGCAGGAGTCCTGACGTCGCTGAACAAACACGTGGGTGGAAGGGCCATCCCCGTCGTAACTCGGGAATATACCCCAGGTTCCCGCCGCAACTCGAGAAAAACCATGAGACTTCCCCCTCGCCGCGAGATGAGGCCCGATTCCCCTGCACTGCGTGCAGAGCAATTCCGTGTTGCACATCACACATGAAAGAACGCTTGATTTCCTTGATGGCACTCCACAGAAACCCCAAGAACACTGTTTCAAGGCTAGAGGGATCCTGAGGTCACTGTAGCAACACGAAAGAGCTCCGTGGACCAAAAATCAACTCGAGATGAGAGGTTAGTCCCTGGCTTCGACTCCAGAGGAATACCACCTTACCACAAGCACCTCAAGAGCAGGCTTCTCTCAGCTCTAGGTATGTGAGAGGGACCCTGAGTTTGCGGCCTCAAGTGGAATGGACACCGCGATGCCCTGACTCGAAATAAGGCCGGATATCCCTGCAGTGACTTGAATGCAGGCGCGTCTTGCATCTGCCAAGAGGAAAGGATGTCTGATTCCCCTGTGGAGACCACAGAGAAAGACCTAGTTCCCCACCTCATCGCGACCGGAGGCCTCACCTCCTTTGAAAACTTCAGAGGTACGCGGAGATCAGTGCCTCCAAAGGAGACGATGCCTGACTCCTCGTGAAACTTGATAGGAGTCCCAGGATTCCTGTGGCACATGGAAAGGGACACTTGGTCTCCCGTCTCAGCTGGAGAGGCGTCCCAATTGCCCTGCCAAGCCTCGAGGAGAATCCCGAATTGTCCGTCCCAACTAGGCAGGAGTCCTGCCGTCGCTGAGCAAACACGTGGTTGGAAGGGCCATCCCCGTCGTAACTCGAGAATATACTCCAGGTTCCCGCAGCAACTCGAGAAAAACCATGAGACTTCCCCCTCGCCGCGATATGAGGCCCGATTCCCCTGCACTGCGTGCAGAGCAATTCCGTGTTGCACATCACACATGAAAGGATCCTTGATTTCCTTGATGGCACTCCAGAGAAACCCCAAGAAAACTGTTTCAAGGCTAGCGGGATCCTGAGGTCAATGTAGCAAGAGGAAAGAGCTCCGTGGACCAACAATCCACTCGAGATGAGAGGTTAGTCCCTGGCTTCGACTCCAGAGGAATACCACCTTACCACAAGCACCTCAAGAGGAGGCTTCTCTCAGCTCTAGCTATGTTCTGAGTTTGCGGCCTCAAGTGGAATGGACACCGCGATGCCCTGACTCGAAATAAGGCCGGATATCCCTGCAGTGACTTGAATGCAGGCTCGTCTTGCATCTCCCAAGACTAAAGGAGGTCTGAATCCCCTGTGGAGACCACAGAGAGAGACCTAGTTCCCCACCTCATCGCGACGGGAGGCCTCACATCCTTTGAAAACTTCAGAGGTACGCGGAGATCAGTGCCTCCAAAGGAGACGATGCCTGACTCCTCGTGAAACTTGATAGGAGTCCCAGGATTCCTGTGCAAGTGGAAAGGGACCCTTGGTCTCCCGCCTCAGCTGGAGAGGCGTCCCAATTGCCCTGCCAAGCCTCGAGGAGAATCCCGAGTTGTCCCTCGCAACTAGGCAGGTGTCCTGACCTCGCTGAAAAAAAACGTGGGTGGAAGGGCCATCCCCATCGTAACTCGAGAATATACCTCAGGTTCCCGCCGCAACTCGAGAAAAACCATGAGACTTCCCCCTCGCCGCGAGATGAGGCCCGATTCCCCTGCACTGCGTGCAGAGCAATTCCGTGTTGCACATCACACGTGAAAGGAGCCTTGATTTCCTTGATGGCACTCCAGAGAAACCCCAAGAACACTGCTTCAAGGCTAGAGTGATCCTGATGTCCCTGTAGCAGCACGAAAGAGCTCCGTGGACCATGAATCAACTCGAGATGAGAGGTTAGTCCCTGGCTTCGACTCCAGAGGAATACCACCTTACCACAAGCACCTCAAGAGGAGGCTTCTCTCAGCTCTAGGTATGTGAGAGGGACCCTCAGTTTGCGGCCTCAAGTGGAATGGACACCGCGATGCCCTGACTCGAAATAAGGCCGGATATCCCTGCAGTGACTTGAATGCAGGCTCGTCTTGCATCGCCCAAGACGAAAGGATGTCTGAATCCCCTGTGGAGACCACAGAGAAAGACCTAGTTCCCCACCTCATCGCGACCGGTGGCCTCACATCCTTTGAAAACTCCAGAGGTACACGGAGATCAGTGCCTCCAAAGGAGACGATGCCTGACTCCTCGTGAAACTTGATAGGAGTCCTAGGATTCCTGTGGCACGTGGAAAGGGACCCTTGGTCTCCCGCCTCAGCTGGAGAGGCGTCCCAATTGCCCTGCCAAGCCTCGAGGAGAATCCCGAGTTGTTCCTCGCAACTAGGCAGGAGTCTGACTTCGCTGAACAAACACGTGGGTGGAAGGGCCATCCCCGGGGTAACTCGAGAATATACCCCAGGTTCCAATCGCAACTCGAGAAAAACCATTAGACTTCCCCCTCGCCGCAAAATGAGGCCCGATACCCTGCACTGCGTGCAGAGCAATTCGGTGTTGCACATCACACATGAAAGGAGCCTTGATTTCCTTGATGGCACTCCAGAGAATCCCCAAGAACACTGTTTCAAGGCTAGAGGGATCCTGAGGTCACTGTAGCAACACGAAAGAGCTCCGTGGACCAAAAATCAACTCGAGATGAGAGGTTAGTCCCTGGCTTCGACTCCAGAGGAATACCACCTTACCACAAGCACCTCAAGAGCAGGCTTATCTCAGCTCTAGGTATGTGAGAGGGACCCTGAGTTTGTGGCCTCAAGTGGAATGGACACTGCGATGCCCTGACTCGAAATAAGGCCAGATATCCCTGCAGTGACTTGAATGCAGGCTCGTCTTGCATCTCCCAAGACGAAAGGATGTCCGAATCCCCTGTGGAGACCACAGAAAAAGACCTAGTTCCCAACCTCATCGCGACCGGAGGCCTCACATCCTTTCAAAACTCCAGAGGTACGCGGAGATCAGTGCCTCCAAAGGAGACGATGCCTGAATCCTCGTGAAACTTGATAGGAGTCCCAGGATTGCTGTGGCACGTGGAAAGGGACACTTGGTCCCCCGCCTCAGCTGGAGAGGCGTCCCAATTGCCCTGACAAACCTCGAGGAGAATCCCGAGTTGTCCCTCGCAACTAAGCAGGAGTCCTGCCGTCGCTGAACAAACACGTGGGTGGAAGGGCCATCCCCGTCGTAACTCGAGAATATACCCCAGGTTCCCGCCGCAACTCGAGAAAAACCATGAGACTTCCCCCTCGCCGCGAGATGAGGCCCGATTCCCCTGCACTGCGTGCAGAGCAATTCAGTGTTGCACATCACACATGAAAGGAGCCTTGATTTCCTTGATGGCACTCCAGAGAAACCAAAAGAACAATGTTTCAAGGCTAGAGGGATTCTGAGGTCACTGTAGCCACACGAAAGAGCACCGTGACCCAAAAACAACTCCAGATGAGAGGATAGTCCCTGGCTTCGACTCCAGAGGAATACCACCTTAACACAAGCACATCAAGAGGAGGCTTCTCTCAGCTCTAGGTATGTGAGAGGGACCCTCAGTTTGCGGCCTCAAGTGGAATGGACACCGCGATGCCCTGACTCGAAATAAGGCCGGATATCCCTGCAGTGACTTGAATGCAGGCTCGTCTTCCCTCTCCCAAGACGAAAGGATGTCTGAATCCCCTGTGGAGACCTCAGAGAAAGATCTAGTTCCCCACCTCATCGCGACCGGAGGCCTCACATTCTTTGAAAACTCCAGAGGTACGCGGAGATCAGTGCCTCCAAAGGAGACGATGCCTGACTCCTCGTGAAACTTGATAGGAGTCCCAGGATTCCTGTGGCACGTGGAAAGGGACCCTTGGTCTCCCGCCTCAGCTGGAGAGGCGTCCCAATTGCCCTGCCAAGCCTCGAGGAGAATCCCGAGTTGTCCCTCGCAACTAGGCAGGAGTCCTGACGTCGCTGAACAAACACGTGGGTGGAAGGGCCATCCCCGTCGTAACTCGGGAATATACCCCAGGGTCCCGCCGCAACTCGAGAAAAACCATGAGACTTCCCCCTCGCCGCGAGATGAGGCCCGATTCCCCTGCACTGCGTGCAGAGCAATTCCGTGTTGCACATCACACATGAAAGAACGCTTGATTTCCTTGATGGCACTCCAGAGAAACCCCAAGAACACTGTTTCAAGGCTAGAGGGATCCTGAGGTCACTGTAGCAACACGAAAGAGCTCCGTGGACCAAAAATCAACTCGAGATGAGAGGTTAGTCCCTGGCTTCGACTCCAGAGGAATACCACCTTACCACAAGCACCTCAAGAGCAGGCTTCTCTCAGCTCTAGGTATGTGAGAGGGACCCTGAGTTTGCGGCCTCAAGTGGAATGGACACCGCGATGCCCTGACTCGAAATAAGGCCGGATATCCCTGCAGTGACTTGAATGCAGGCGCGTCTTGCATCTGCCAAGAGGAAAGGATGTCTGATTCCCCTGTGGAGACCACAGAGAAAGACCTAGTTCCCCACCTCATCGCGACCGGAGGCCTCACCTCCTTTGAAAACTTCAGAGGTACGCGGAGATCAGTGCCTCCAAAGGAGACGATGCCTGACTCCTCGTGAAACTTGATAGGAGTCCCAGGATTCCTGTGGCACATGGAAAGGGACACTTGGTCTCCCGTCTCAGCTGGAGAGGCGTCCCAATTGCCCTGCCAAGCCTCGAGGAGAATCCCGAATTGTCCGTCCCAACTAGGCAGGAGTCCTGCCGTCGCTGAGCAAACACGTGGTTGGAAGGGCCATCCCCGTCGTAACTCGAGAATATACTCCAGGTTCCCGCAGCAACTCGAGAAAAACCATGAGACTTCCCCCTCGCCGCGATATGAGGCCCGATTCCCCTGCACTGCGTGCAGAGCAATTCCGTGTTGCACATCACACATGAAAGGATCCTTGATTTCCTTGATGGCACTCCAGAGAAACCCCAAGAACACTGTTTCAAGGCTAGCGGGATCCTGAGGTCAATGTAGCAAGAGGAAAGAGCTCCGTGGACCAACAATCCACTCGAGATGAGAGGTTAGTCCCTGGCTTCGACTCCAGAGGAATACCACCTTACCACAAGCACCTCAAGAGGAGGCTTCTCTCAGCTCTAGCTATGTTCTGAGTTTGCGGCCTCAAGTGGAATGGACACCGCGATGCCCTGACTCGAAATAAGGCCGGATATCCCTGCAGTGACTTGAATGCAGGCTCGTCTTGCATCTCCCAAGACTAAAGGATGTCTGAATCCCCTGTGGAGACCACAGAGAGAGACCTAGTTCCCCACCTCATCGCGACGGGAGGCCTCACATCCTTTGAAAACTTCAGAGGTACGCGGAGATCAGTGCCTCCAAAGGAGACGATGCCTGACTCCTCGTGAAACTTGATAGGAGTCCCAGGATTCCTGTGCAAGTGGAAAGGGACCCTTGGTCTCCCGCCTCAGCTGGAGAGGCGTCCCAATTGCCCTGCCAAGCCTCGAGGAGAATCCCGAGTTGTCCCTCGCAACTAGGCAGGTGTCCTGACCTCGCTGAAAAAAAACGTGGGTGGAAGGGCCATCCCCATCGTAACTCGAGAATATACCTCAGGTTCCCGCCGCAACTCGAGAAAAACCATGAGACTTCCCCCTCGCCGCGAGATGAGGCCCGATTCCCCTGCACTGCGTGCAGAGCAATTCCGTGTTGCACATCACCCGTGAAAGGAGCCTTGATTTCCTTGATGGCACTCCAGAGAAACCCCAAGAACACTGCTTCAAGGCTAGAGTGATCCTGATGTCCCTGTAGCAGCACGAAAGAGCTCCGTGGACCATGAATCAACTCGAGATGAGAGGTTAGTCCCTGGCTTCGACTCCAGAGGAATACCACCTTACCACAAGCACCTCAAGAGGAGGCTTCTCTCAGCTCTAGGTATGTGAGAGGGACCCTCAGTTTGCGGCCTCAAGTGGAATGGACACCGCGATGCCCTGACTCGAAATAAGGCCGGATATCCCTGCAGTGACTTGAATGCAGGCTCGTCTTGCATCTCCCAAGACGAAAGGATGTCTGAATCCCCTGTGGAGACCACAGAGAAAGACCTAGTTCCCCACCTCATCGCGACCGGTGGCCTCACATCCTTTGAAAACTCCAGAGGTACACGGAGATCAGTGCCTCCAAAGGAGACGATGCCTGACTCCTCGTGAAACTTGATAGGAGTCCTAGGATTCCTGTGGCACGTGGAAAGGGACCCTTGGTCTCCCGCCTCAGCTGGAGAGGCGTCCCAATTGCCCTGCCAAGCCTCGAGGAGAATCCCGAGTTGTTCCTCGCAACTAGGCAGGAGTCTGACTTCGCTGAACAAACACGTGGGTGGAAGGGCCATCCCCGGGGTAACTCGAGAATATACCCCAGGTTCCAATCGCAACTCGAGAAAAACCATTAGACTTCCCCCTCGCCGCAAAATGAGGCCCGATACCCTGCACTGCGTGCAGAGCAATTCGGTGTTGCACATCACACATGAAAGGAGCCTTGATTTCCTTGATGGCACTCCAGAGAATCCCCAAGAACACTGTTTCAAGGCTAGAGGGATCCTGAGGTCACTGTAGCAACATGAAAGAGCTCCGTGGACCAAAAATCAACTCGAGATGAGAGGTTAGTCCCTGGCTTTGACTCCAGAGGAATACCACCTTACCACAAGCACCTCAAGAGGAGGCTTCTCTCAGCTCTAGCTATGTGAGAGGGACCCTGAGTTTGCGGCCTCAAGTGGAATGGACACCGCGATTCCCTGACGCGAAATAAGGCCGGATATCCCTGCAGTGACTTGAATGCAGGCTCGTCTTGCATCTCCCAAGACGAAAGGATGTCTGAATCCCCTGTGGAGACCACAGAGAAAGACCTAGTTCCCCACCTCATCGCGACCGGAGGCCTCACATCCTTTGAAAACTCCAGAGGTACGCGGAGATCAGTGCCTCCAAAGGAGACGATGCCTGACTCCTCGTGAAACTTGATAGGAGTCACAGGATTCCTGTGGCACGTGGAAAGGGACACTTGGTCTCCCGCCTCAGCTGGAGAGGCGTCCCAATTGCCCTGCCAAGCCTCGAGGAGAATCCCGAGTTGTCCCTCGCAACTAGGCAGGAGTCCTGACGTCGCTGAACAAACACGTGGGTGGAAGGGCCATCCCCGTCGTAACTCGAGAATATACCCCAGGTTCCCGGCGCAACTCGAGAAAAACCATGAGACTTCCCCCTCGCCGCGAGATGAGGCCCGATTCCCCTGCACTGCGTGCAGAGCAACTCCGTGTTGCACATCACACATGAAAGGAGCCTTGATTTCCTTGATGGCACTCCAGAGAAACCCCAAGAACACTGTTTCAAGGCTAGAAGGATCCTGAGGTCACTGTAGCAACACGAAAGAGCTCCGTGGACCAAAAATCAACTCGAGATGAGAGGTTAGTCCCTGGCTTCGACTCCAGAGGAATACCACCTTACCACAAGCACCTCAAGAGGAGGCTTTTCTCAGCTCTATGTATGTGAGAGGGACCCTGAGTTTGCGGCCTCAAGTGGAATGGAGACCGCGATGCCCTGACTCGAAATAAGGCCGGATATCCCTGCAGTGACTTGAATGCAGGCTCGTCTTGCATCTCCCAAGACGAAAGGATGTCTGAATCCCGTGTGGAGACTACAGAGAAAGACCTAGTTCCCCACCTCATCGCGACCGGAGGCCTCACATCCTTTGAAAACTCCAGAGGTACGCGTAGATCAGTGCCTCCAAAGGAGACGATGCCTGACTCCTCGTGAAACTTGATAGGAGTCCCAGGATTCCTGTGGCACGTGGAAAGGGTCCCTTGGTCTCCCGCCTCAGCTGGAGAGGGGTCCCAATTGCCCTGCCAAGCCTCGAGTAGAATCCCGAGTTGTCCGTCGCAACTAGGCAGGAGTCCTGACGTCTCTGAACAAACACGTGGGTGGAACGGCCATCCCCGTCGTAACTCGAGAATATACCCCAGGTTCCCGCCGCAACTCGAGAAAACCCATGAGACTTCTCCCTCGCCGAGAGATGAGGCCCGATTCCCCTGCACTGCGTGCAGAGCAATTCCGTGTTGCACATCACACATGAAAGGAGCCTTGATTTCCTTGATGGCACTCCAGAGAAACCCCAAGAACACTGTTTCAAGGCTAGAGGGATCCTGAGGTCACTGTAGCAACACGAAAGAGCTCCGTGGACCAAAAATCAACTCGAGATGAGAGGTTAGTCCCTGGCTTCGACTCCAGAGGAATACCACCTTACCACAAGAACCTCAAGAGGAGGCTTCTCTCAGCTCTAGGTATGTGAGAGGGACCCTGAGTTTGCGGCCTCAAGTGGAATGGACACCGCTATTCCCTGACGCGAAATAAGGCCGGATATCCCTGCAGTGACTTGAATGCAGGCTCGTCTTGCATCTCCCAAGACGAAAGGATGTCTGAATCCCCAGTGGAGACCACAGAGAATGACCTAGTTCCCCACCTCATGGCGACCGGAGGCCTCACATCCTTTGAAAACTCCAGAGGTACGCGGAGATCAGTGCCTCCAAAGGAGACGATGCCTGACTCCTTGTGAAACTTGATAGGAGTCCCAGGATTCCTGTGGCACGTGGAAAAGGACACTTGGTCTCCCGCCTCAGCTGGAGAGGCGTCCCAATTGCCCTGCCAAGCCTCGAGGAGAATCCCGAGTTGTCCCTCGCAACTAGGCAGGAGTCCTGACGTCCCTGAACAAACACGTGGTTGGAAGGGCCATCCCCGTCGTAACTCGAGAATATACCCCAGGTTCCCGCCGCAACTCGAGAAAAACCATGAGACTTCCCCCTCGCCGCGAGATGAGGCCCGATTCCCCTGCACTGCGTGCAGAGCAATTCCGTGTTGCACATCACACATGAAAGGAGCCTTGATTTCCTTGATGGCACTCCAGAGAAACCCCAAGAACACTGTTTCAAGGCCAGAGGGATCCTGAGGTCCCTGTAGCAGCACGAAAGAGCTCCGTGGACCAAAAATCAACTCGAGATGAGAGGTTAGTCCCTGGCTTCGACTCCAGAGGAATACCACCTTACCACAAGCACCTCAAGAGGAGGCTTCTCTCAGCTCTAGGTATGTGAGAGGGACCCTCAGTTTGCGGCCTCAAGTGGAATGGACACCGCGATGCCCTGACTCGAAATAAGGCCGGATATCCCTGCAGTGACTTGAATGCAGGCTCGTCTTGCATCTCCCAAGACGAAAGGATGTCTGAATCCCCTGTGGAGACCACAGAGAAAGACCTAGTTCCCCACCTCATCGCGACCGGTGGCCTCACATCCTTTGAAAACTCCAGAGGTACACGGAGATCAGTGCCTCCAAAGGAGACGATGCCTGACTCCTCGTGAAACTTGATAGGAGTCCTAGGATTCCTGTGGCACGTGGAAAGGGACCCTTGGTCTCCCGCCTCAGCTGGAGAGGCGTCCCAATTGCCCTGCCAAGCCTCGAGGAGAATCCCGAGTTGTTCCTCGCAACTAGGCAGGAGTCTGACTTCGCTGAACAAACACGTAGGGGGAAGGGCCATCCCCGGCGTAACTCGAGAATATACCCCAGGTTCCAATCGCAACTCGAGAAAAACCATTAGACTTCCCCCTCGCCGCAAAATGAGGCCCGATACCCTGCACTGCGTGCAGAGCAATTCGGTGTTGCACATCACACATGAAAGGAGCCTTGATTTCCTTGATGGCACTCCAGAGAATCCCCAGGAACACTGTTTCAAGGCTAGAGGGATCCTGAGGTCACTGTAGCAACACGAAAGAGCTCCGTGGACCAAAAATCAACTCGAGATGAGAGGTTAGTCCCTGGCTTCGACTCCAGAGGAATACCACCTTACCACAAGCACCTCAAGTGGAGGCTTCTCGCAGCTCTAGGTATGTGAGAGGGACCCTGAGTTTGCGGCCTCAAGTGGAATGGACACCGCAATGCCCTGACTCGAAATAAGGCCGGATATCCCTGCAGTGACTTGAATGCAGGCTCGTCTTGCATCTCCCAAGACGAAAGGATGTCTGAATCCCCTGTGGAGACCACAGAGAAAGACCTAGTTCCCCACCTCATCGCGACTGGAGGCCTCACATCCTTTGAAAACTCCAGAGGTACGCGGAGATCAGTGCCTCCAAAGGAGACGATGCCTGATTCCTCGTGAAACTTGATAGGAGTCCCAGGATCCCTGTGGCACGTGGAAAGGGATCCTTGGTCTCCCGCCTCAGCGGGAGAGTCGTCCCAATTGCCCTGCCAAGCCTCGAGGAGAATCCCGATTTGTCCCTCGCAACTAGGCCGGACTCCTGACGTGGCTGAACAAACACGTGGGTGGAAGGGCCATCCCCGACATAACTCGAGAATATACCCCAGGTTCCCGCCGCAACTCGAGAAAAACCATGAGACTTCCCCCTCGCCGCGAGATGAGGCCCAATTTCGCTGCACTGCGTGCAGAGCAATTCCGTGTTGCACATCACACATGAAAGGAGCCTTGATTTCCTTGATGGCACTCCAGAGAAACCCCAAGAACACTGTTTCAAGGCTAGAGGGATCCTGAGGTCACTGTAGCAACACGAAAGAGCTTCGTGGACCAAAAATCAACTCGAGATGAGAGGTTAGTCCCTGGCTTCGACTCCAGAGGAATACCACCTTACCACAAGCACCTCAAGAGGAGGCTTTTCTCAGCTCTATGTATGTGAGAGGGACCCTGAGTTTGCGGCCTGAAGTGGAATGGAGACCGCGATGCCCTGACTCAAAATAAGGCCGGATATCCCTGCAGTGACTTGAATGCAGGCTCGTCTTGCATCTCCCAAGACGAAAGGATGTCTGAATCCCGTGTGGAGACTACAGAGAAAGACCTAGTTCCCCACCTCATCGCGACCGGAGGCCTCACATCCTTTGAAAACTCCAGAGGTACGCGGAGATCAGTGCCTCCAAAGGAGACGATGCCTGACTCCTCGTGAAACTTGATAGGAGTCCCAGGATTCCTGTGGCACGTGGAAAGGTTCCCTTGGTCTCCCGCCTCAGCTGGAGAGGGGTCCCAATTGCCCTGCCAAGCCTCGAGTAGAATCCCGAGTTGTCCGTCGCAACTAGGCAGGAGTCCTGACGTCTCTGAACAAACACGTGGGTGGAAGGGCCATCCCCGTCGTAAGTCGAGAATATACCCCAGGTTCCCGCCGCAACTCGAGAAAAACCATGAGACTTCCCCCTCGCCGAGAGATGAGGCCCGATTCCCCTGCACTGCGTGCAGAGCAATTCCGTGTTGCACATCACACATGAAAGGAGCCTTGATTTCCTTGATGGCACTCCAGAGAAACCCCAAGAACACTGTTTCAAGGCTAGAGGGATCCTGAGGTCACTGTAGCAACACGAAAGAGCTCCGTGGACCAAAAATCAACTCGAGATGAGAGGTTAGTCCCTGGCTTCGACTCCAGAGGAATACCACCTTACCACAAGAACCTCAAGAGGAGGCTTCTCTCAGCTCTAGCTATGTGAGAGGGACCCTGAGTTTGCGGCCTCAAGTGGAATGGACACCGCGATTCCCTGACGCGAAATAAGGCCGGATATCCCTGCAGTGACTTGAATGCAGGCTCGTCTTGCATCTCCCAAGACGAAAGGTTGTCTGAATCCCCAGTGGAGACCACAGAGAATGACCTAGTTCCCAACCTCATCGTGACCGGAGGCCTCACATCCTTTGAAAACTCCAGAGGTACGCGGAGATCAGTGCCTCCAAAGGAGACGATGCCTGACTCCTTGTGAAACTTGATAGGAGTCCCAGGATTCCTGTGGCACGTGGAAAGGGACACTTGGTCTCCCGCCTCAGCTGGGGAGGCGTCCCAATTGCCCTGCCAAGCCTCGAGGAGAATCCCGAGTTGTCCCTCGCAACTAGGCAGGAGTCCTGACGTCGCTGAACAAACACGTGGGTGGAAGGGCCATCCCCGTCGTAACTCGAGAATATACCCCAGGTTCCCGCCGCAACTCGAGAAAAACCATGAGACTTCCCCCTCGCCGCGAGATGAGGCCCGATTCCCCTCCACTGCGTGCAGAGCAATTGCGTGTTGCAAATCACACATGAAAGGAGCCTTGATTTCCTTGATGGCACTCCAGAGAAACCCCAAGAACACTGTTTCAAGGCTGGAGGGATCCTGAGGTCCCTGTAGCAGCAGGAAAGAGCTCCGTGGACCATGAATCAACTCGAGATGAGAGGTTAGTCCCTGGCTTCGACTCCAGAGGAATACCACCTTACCACAAGCACCTCAAGAGGAGGCTTCTCTCAGCTCTAGGTATGTGAGAGGGACCCTCAGTTTGCGGCCTCAAGTGGAATGGACACCGCGATGCCCTGACTCGAAATAAGGCCGGATATCCCTGCAGTGACTTGAATGCAGGCTCGTCTTGCATCTCCCAAGACGAAAGGATGTCTGAATCCCCTGTGGAGACCACAGAGAAAGACCTAGTTCCCCACCTCATCGCGACCGGTGGCCTCACATCCTTTGAAAACTCCAGAGGTACACGGAGATCAGTGCCTCCAAAGGAGACGATGCCTGACTCCTCGTGAAACTTGATAGGAGTCCTAGGATTCCTGTGGCACGTGGAAAGGGACCCTTAGTCTCCCGCCTCAGCTGGAGAGGCGTCCCAATTGCCCTGCCAAGCCTCGAGGAGAATCCCGAGTTGTTCCTCGCAACTAGGCAGGAGTCTGACTTCGCTGAACAAACACGTGGGTGGAAGGGCCATCCCCGGCGTAACTCGAGAATATACCCCAGGTTCCAATCGCAACTCGAGAAAAACCATTAGACTTCCCCCTCGTCGCAAAATGAGGCCCGATACCCTGCACTGCGTGCAGAGCAATTCGGTGTTCCACATCACACATGAAAGGAGCCTTGATTTCCTTGATGGCACTCCAGAGAATCCCCAGGAACACTGTTTCAAGGCTAGAGGGATCCTGAGGTCACTGTAGCAACACGAAAGAGCTCCGTGGACCAAAAATCAACTCGAGATGAGAGGTTAGTCCCTGGCTTTGACTCCAGAGGAATACCACCTTACCACAAGCACCTCAAGAGGAGGCTTCTCTCAGCTCTAGCTATGTGAGAGGGACCCTGAGTTTGCGGCCTCAAGTGGAATGGACACCGCGATTCCCTGACGCGAAATAAGGCCGGATATCCCTGCAGTGACTTGAATGCAGGCTCGTCTTGCATCTCCCAAGACGAAAGGATGTCTGAATCCCCTGTGGAGACCACAGAGAAAGACCTAGTTCCCCACCTCATGGCGACCGGAGGCCTCACATCCTTTGAAAACTCCAGAGGTACGCGGAGATCAGTGCCTCCAAAGGAGACGATGCCTGACTCCTCGTGAAACTTGATAGGAGTCACAGGATTCCTGTGGCACGTGGAAAGGGACACTTGGTCTCCCGCCTCAGCTGGAGAGGCGTCCCAATTGCCCTGCCAAGCCTCGAGGAGAATCCCGAGTTGTCCCTCGCAACTAGGCAGGAGTCCTGACGTCGCTGAACAAACACGTGGGTGGAAGGTCCATCCCCGTCGTAACTCGAGAATATACCCCAGGTTCCCGGCGCAACTCGAGAAAAACCATGAGACTTCCCCCTCGCCGCGAGATGAGGCCCGATTCCCCTGCACTGCGTGCAGAGCAATTCCGTGTTGCACATCATACATGAAAGGAGCCTTGATTTCGTTGATGGCACTCCAGAGAAACCCCAAGAACACTGTTTCAAGGTTGAGGGATCCTGAGGTCACTGTAGCAACACGAAAGAGCTCCGTGGACCAAAAATCAACTCGAGATGAGAGGTTAGTCCCTGGCTTCGACTCCAGAGGAATACCACCTTACCACAAGCACCTCAAGAGGAGGCTTTTCTCAGCTCTATGTATGTGAGAGGGACCCTGAGTTTGCGGCCTCAAGTGGAATGGAGACCGCGATGCCCTGACTCGAAATAAGGCCGGATATCCCTGCAGTGACTTGAATGCAGGCTCGTCTTGCATCTCCCAAGACGAAAGGATGTCTGAATCCCGTGTGGAGACTACAGAGAAAGACCTAGTTCCCCACCTCATCGCGACCGGAGGCCTCACATCCTTTGAAAACTCCAGAGGTACGCGGAGATCAGTGCCTCCAAAGGAGACGATGCCTGACTCCTCGTGAAACTTGATAGGAGTCCCAGGATTCCTGTGGCACGTGGAAAGGGTCCCTTGGTCTCCCGCCTCAGCTGGAGAGGGGTCCCAATTGCCCTGCCAAGCCTCGAGTAGAATCCCGTGTTGTCCCTCGCAACTAGGCAGGAGTCCTGACGTCTCTGAACAAACACGTGGGTGGAAGGGCCATCCCCGTCGTAACTCGAGAATATACCCCAGGTTCCCGCCGCAACTCGAGAAAACCCATGAGACTTCCACCTCGCCGAGAGATGAGGCCCGATTCCCCTGCACTGCGTGCAGCGCAATTCCGTGTTGCACATCACACATGAAAGGAGCCTTGATTTCCTTGATGGCACTCCAGAGAAACCCCAAGAACACTGTTTCAAGGCTAGAGGGATCCTGAGGTCACTGTAGCAACACGAAAGAGCTCCGTGGACCAAAAATCAACTCGAGATGAGAGGTTAGTCCCTGGCTTCGACTCCAGAGGAATACCACCTTACCACAAGAACCTCAAGAGGAGGCTTCTCTCAGCTCTAGCTATGTGAGAGGGACCCTGAGTTTGCGGCCTCAAGTGGAATGGACACCGCGATTCCCTGACGCGAAATGAGGCCGGATATCCCTGCAGTGACTTGAATGCAGGCTCGTCTTGCATCTCCCAAGACGAAAGGATGTCTGAATCCCCAGTGGAGACCACAGAGAATGACCTAGTTCCCCACCTCATGGCGACCGGAGGCCTCACATCCTTTGAAAACTCCAGAGGTACGCGGAGATCAGTGCCTCCAAAGGAGACGATGCCTGACTCCTTGTGAAACTTGATAGGAGTCCCAGGATTCCTGTGGCACGTGGAAAGGGACACTTGGTCTCCCGCCTCAGCTGGAGAGGCGTCCCAATTGCCCTGCCAAGCCTCGAGGAGAATCCCGAATTGTCCCTCGCAACTAGGCAGGAGTCCTGACGTCCCTGAACAAACACGTGGTTGGAAGGGCCATCCCCGTCGTAACTCGAGAATATACCCCAGGTTCCCGCCGCAACTCGAGAAAAACCATGAGACTTCCCCCTCGCCGCGAGATGAGGCCCGATTCCCCTGCACTGCGTGCAGAGCAATTGCGTGTTGCACATCACACATGAAAGGAGCCTTGATTTCCTTGATGGCACTCCAGAGAAACCCCAAGAACACTGTTTCAAGGCTGGAGGGATCCTGATGTCCCTGTAGCAGCAAGAAAGAGCTCCGTGGACCATGAATCAACTCGAGATGAGAGGTTAGTCTCTGGCTTCGACTCCAGAGGAATACCACCTTACCACAAGCACCTCAAGAGGAGGCTTCTCTCAGCTCTAGGTATGTGAGAGGGTCCCTCAGTTTGCGGCCTCAAGTGGAATGGACACCGCGATGCCTACTCGAAATAAGGCCGGATATCCCTGCAGTGACTTGAATGCAGGCTCGTCTTGCATCTCCCAAGACGAAAGGATGTCTGAATCCCCTGTGGAGACCACAGAGAAAGAACTACTTCCCCACCTCATCGCGACCGGTGGCCTCACATCCTTTGAAAACTCCAGAGGTACACGGAGATCAGTGCCTCCAAAGGAGACGATGCCTGACTCCTCGTGAAACTTGATAGGAGTCCTAGGATTCCTGTGGCACGTGGAAAGGGACCCTTGGTCTCCCGCCTCAGCTGGAGAGGCGTCCCAATTGCCCTGCCAAGCCTCGAGGAGAATCCCGAGTTGTTCCTCGCAACTAGGCAGGAGTCTGACTTCGCTGAACAAACACGTGGGTGGAAGGGCCATCCCCGGCGTAACTCGAGAATATACCCCAGGTTCCAATCGCAACTCGAGAAAAACCATTAGACTTCCCCCTCGCCGCAAAATGAGGCCCGATACCCTGCACTGCGTGCAGAGCAATTCGGTGTTGCACATCACACATGAAAGGAGCCTTGATTTCCTTGATGGCACTCCACAGAATCCCCAGGAACACTGTTTCAAGGCTAGAGGGATCCTGAGGTCACTGTAGCAACACGAAAGAGCTCCGTGGACCAAAAATCAACTCGAGATGAGAGGTTAGTCCCTGGCTTCGACTCCAGAGGAATACCACCTTACCACAAGCACCTCAAGAGGAGGCTTCTCGCAGCTCTATGTATGTGAGAGGGACCCTGAGTTTGCGGCCTCAAGTGGAATGGACACCGCAATGCCCTGACTCGAAATAAGGCCGGATATCCCTGCAGTGACTTGAATGCAGGCTCGTCTTGCATCTCCCAAGACGAAAGGATGTCTGAATCCCCTGTGGAGACCACAGAGAAAGACCTAGTTCCCCACCTCATCGCGACCGGAGGCCTCACATCCTTTGAAAACTCCAGAGGTACGCGGAGATCAGTGCCTCCAAAGGAGACGATGCCTGATTCCTCGTGAAACTTGATAGGAGTCCCAGGATCCCTTTGGCACGTGGAAAGGGATCCTTGGTCTCCCGCCTCAGCGGGAGAGTCGTCCCAATTGCCCTGCCAAGCCTCGAGGAGAATCCCGATTTGTCCCTCGCAACTAGGCCGGACTCCTGACGTGGCTGAACAAACACGTGGGTGGAAGGGCCATCCCCGACGTAACTCGAGAATATACCCCAGGTTCCCGCCGCAACTCGAGAAAAACCATGAGACTTCCCCCTCGCCGCGAGATGAGGCCCAATTCCGCTGCACTGAGTGCAGAGCAATTCCGTGTTGCACATCACACATGAAAGGAGCCTTGATTTCCTTGATGGCACTCCAGAGAAACCCCAAGAACACTGTTTCAAGGCTAGAGGGATCCTGAGGTCACTGTAGCAACACGAAAGAGCTCCGTGGACCAAAAATCAACTCGAGATGAGAGGTTAGTCCCTGGCTTCGACTCCAGAGGAATACCACCTTACACAAGAACCTCAAGAGGAGGCTTCTCTCAGCTCTAGCTATGTGACAGGGACCCTGAGTTTGCGGCCTCAAGTGGAATGGACACCGCGATGCCCAGACGCGAAATAAGGCTGGATATCCCTGCAGTGACTTGAATGCAGGCCCGTCTTGCATCTCCCAAGACGAAAGGATGTCTGAATCCCCAGTGGAGACCACAGAGAATGACCTAGTTCCCCACCTCATCGCGACCGGAGGCCTCACATCCTTTGAAAACTCCAGAGGTACGCGGAGATCAGTGCCTCCAAAGGAGACGATGCCTGACTCCTCGTGAAACTTGATAGGAGCCCCAGGATTCCTGTGGCACGTGGAAAGGGACACTTGGTCTCCCGCCTCAGCTGGAGAGGCGTCCCAATTGCCCTGCCAAGCCTCGAGGAGAATCCCGAGTTGTCCCTCGCAACTAGGCAGGAGTCCTGACGTCCCTGAACAAACACGTGGGTGGAAGGGCCATCCCCGTAGTAACTCGAGAATATACCTCAGGTTCCCGCCGCAACTCGAGAAAAACCATGAGACTTCCCCCTCGCCGCGAGATGAGGCCCGATTCCCCTGCACTGCGTGCAGAGCAATTGCGTGTTGCACATCACACATGAAAGGAGCCTTGATTTCCTTGATGGCACTCCAGAGAAATCCCAACAACACTGTTTCAAGGCTGGAGGGATCCTGAGGTCCCTGTAGCAGCACGAAAGAGCTCCGTGGACCATGAATCAACTCGAGATGAGGGGTTAGTCCCTGGCTTCGACTCCAGAGGAATACCACCTTACCACAAGCACCTCAAAAGAAGGCTTCTCTCAGCTCTAGGTATGTGAGAGGGACCCTGAGTTTGCGGCCTCAAATGGAAAGGACACCGCGATGCCCTGACTCGAAATAAGGCCGGATATCCCTGCAGTGACTTGTATGCAGGCTCGTCTTGCATCTCCCAAGATGAAAGAATGTCTGAATCCCCAGTGGAGACCACAGAGAAAGACCTAGTTCCCCACCTCATGGCGACCGGAGGCCTCACATCCTTTGAAAACTCCAGAGGTACACAGAGATCAGTGCCTCCAAAGGAGACGATGCCTGACTCCTCGTGAAACTTGATAGGAGTCCCAGGATTTCTGTGGCACGTTGAAAGGGAACCTTGGTCTCCCGCCTCAGCTGGAGAGGCGTCCCAATTGCCCTGCCAAGCCTCGAGGAGAATCCCGAGTTGTCCCTCGCAACTAGGCAGGAGTCCTGCCGTCGCTGAACTAACACGTGTGTGGAAGGGCCATCCCCGTCGTAACTCGAGAATATACCCCAGGTTCCCGCCGCAACTCGAGAAAAACCATGAGACTTCCCCGTCGCCGCGAGATGAGGCCCGATTCCCCTGCACTGCGTGCAGAGCAATTCTGTGTTGCACATCACACATGAAAGGAGCCTTGATTTCCTTGAAGGCACTCCAGAGAAACCCCAAGAACACTGTTTCAAGGTTGAGGGATCCTGAGGTCACTGTAGCAACACGAAAGAGCTCCGTGGACCAAAAATCAACTCGAGATGAGAGGTTAGTCCCTGGCTTCGACTCCAGAGGAATACCACCTTACCACAAGCACCTCAAGAGGAGGCTTCTCTCAGCTCTATGTATGTGAGAGGGACCCTGAGTTTGCGGCCTCAAGTGGAATGGCGACCGCGATGCCCTGACTCGAAATAAGGCCGGATATCCCTGCAGTGACTTGAATGCAGGCTCGTCTTGTATCTCCCAAGATGAAAGGATGTCTGAATCCCCTGTGGAGACCACAGAGAAAGACCTAGTTCCTCACCTCATCGCGACCGGAGGCCTCACATCCTTTGAAAACTCCAGAGGTACGCGGAGATCAGTGCCTCCAAAGGAGACGATGCCTGACTCCTCGTGAAACTTGATAGGAGTCCCAGGATTCCTGTGGCACATGGAAAGGGACCCTTGGTCTCCCGCCTCAGCTGGAGAGGCGTCCCAATTGCCCTGCCAAGCCTCGAGGAGAATCCCGAGTTGTCCCTCGCAACTAGGCAGGAGTCCTGACGTCGCTGAACAAACACGTGCGTGGAAGGGCCATCCCCGTCGTAACTCGACAATATACCCCAGGTTCCCGCCGCAACTCGAGAAAAACCATGAGACTTCCCCCTCGCCGCGAGATGAGGCCCGATTCCCCTGCACTGCGTGCAGAGCAATTCCGTGTTGCACATCACACATGAAAGGAGCCTTGATTTCCTTGATGGCACTCCAGAGAAACCCCAAGAACACTGTTTCAAGGCTAGAGGGATCCTGAGGTCACTGTAGCAACACGAAAGAGCTCCGTGGACCAAAAATCAACTCGAGATGAGAGGTTAGTCCCTGGCTTCGACTCCAGAGGAATACCACCTTACCACAAGCACCTCAAGAGGAGGCTTCTCTCAGCTCTAGGTATGTGAGAGGGACCCTGAGTTTGCGGCCTCAAGTGGAATGGACACCGCGATTCCCTGACACGAAATAAGGCCGGATATCCCTGCAGTGACTTGAATGCAGGCTCGTCTTGCATCTCCCATGAAGAAAGGATGTCTGAATTCCCTGTGGAGACCACAGAGAATGATCTAGTTCCCCACCTCATCGCGACCGGAGGCCTCACATCCTTTGAAAACTCCAGAGGTACGCGGAGATCAGTGCCTCCAACGGAGACGATGCCTGACTCCTCGTGAAACTTGATAGGAGTCGCAGGATTCCTGTGGCACGTGGAAAGGGACACTTGGTCTCCCGCCTCAGCTGGAAAGGCGTCCCAATTGCCCTGCCAAGCCTCGAGGAGAATCCCGAGTTGTCCCTCGCAACTAGGCAGGAGTCCTGACGTCGCTGAACAAACACGTGGGTGGAAGGGCCATCTCCGTCGTAACTCGAGAATATACCCCAGGTTTCCGCCGCAACTCGAGAAAAACCATGAGACTTCCCCCTCGCCGCGAGATGAGGCCCGATTCCCCTGCACTGCGTGCAGAGCAATTCCGTGTTGCACATCACACATGAAAGGAGCCTTGATTTCCTTGATGGCACTCCAGAGAAACCCAAGAACACTGTTTCAAGGCTGGAGGGATCCTGAGGTCCCTGTAGCAGCACGAAAGAGCTCCGTGGACCATGAATCAAATGGAGATGAGAGGTTAGTCCCTGGCTTCAACTCCAGAGGAATACCATCCTACCACAAGCACCTCAAGAGGAGGCTTCTCTCAGCTCTAGGTATGTGAGAGGGACCCTGAGTTTGCGGCCTCAAGTGGAATGGACACCGCGATGCCCTGACTCGAAATAAGGCCGGATATCCCTGCAGTGACTTGAATGCAGGCTCGTCTTGCATCTCCCAAGACGAAAGGATGTCTGAATCCCCTGTGGAGACCACAGAGAAAGACCTAGTTCCCCACCTCATGGCGACCGGAGGCCTCACATCCTTTGAAAACTCCAGAAGTACGCGGAGATCAGTGCCTCCAAAGGAGACGATGCCTGACTCCTCGTGAAACTTGATAGGAGTCCCAGGATTCCTGTGGCACGTGGAAAGGGACCCTTGGTCTCCTGCCTCAGCTGGAGAGGCGTCCCAATTGCCCTGCCAAGCCTCGAGGAGAATCCCGAGTTGTCCCTCGCAACTAGGCAAGAGTCCTGCCGTCGCTGAACTAACACGTGTGTGGAAGGGCCATCCACGTCGTAACTCGAGAATATTCGCCAGGTTCCCGCCGCAACTCGAGAAAAACCATGAGACTTCCCCCTCGCCGCGAGATGAGGCCCGATTCCCCTGCACTGCGTGCAGAGCAATTCTGTGTTGCACATCACACATGAAAGGAGCCTTGATTTCCTTGATGGCACTCCAGAAAAACCCCAAGAACACTGTTTCAAGGTTGAGGGATCCTGAGGTCACTGTAGCAACACGAAAGAGCTCCGTGGACCAAAAATCAACTCGAGATGAGAGGTTAGTCCCTGGCTTCGACTCCAGAGGAATACCACCTTACCACAAGCACCTCAAGAGGAGGCTTCTCTCAGCTCTATGTATGTGAGAGGGACCCTGAGTTTGCGGCCTCAAGTGGAATGGACACCGCGATGCCCTGACTCGAAATAAGGCCGGATATCCCTGCAGTGACTTGAATGCAGGCTCGTCTTGCATCTCCCAAGACGAAAGGATGTCTGAATCCCCTGTGGAGACCACAGAGAAAGACCTAGTTCCCCACCTCATCGCGACCGGAAGCCTCACATCCTTTGAAAACTCCAGAGGTACGCGGAGATCAGTGCCTCCAAAGGAGACGATGCCTGACTCCTCGTGAAACTTGATAGGAGTCCCAGGATTCCTGTGGCACGTGGAAAGGGACCCTTGGTCTCCCGCCTCAGCTGGAGAGGGGTACCAATTGCCTGCCAAGCCTCGAGGAGAATCCCGAGTTGTCCCTCGCAACTAGGCAGGAGTCCTGACGTCGCTGAACAAACACGTGGGTGGAAGGGCCATCCCCGTCGTAACTCGAGAATATACCCCAGGTTCCCGCCGCAACTAGAGAAAAACCATGAGACTTTCCCCTCGCCGCGAGATGAGGCCCGATTCCCCTGCACTGCGTGCAGAGCAATTCCGTGTTGCACATCACACATGAAAGGAGCCTTGATTTCCTTGATGGCACTCCAGAGAAACCCCAAGAACACTGTTTCAAGGCTAGAGGGATCCTGAGGTCACTGTAGCAACAGGAAAGAGCTCTGTGGACCAAAAATCAACTCGAGATGAGAGGTTAGTCCCTGGCTTCGACTCCAGAGGAATACCACCTTACCACAAGCACCTCAAGAGGAGGCTTCTCTCAGCTCTAGGTATGTGAGAGGGACCCTGAGTTTGCGGCCTCAAGTGGAATGGACACCGCGATTCCCTGACACGAAATAAGGCCGGATATCCCTGCAGTGACTTGAATGCAGGCTCGTCTTGCATCTCCCACGACGAAAGGATGTCTGAATCCCCTGTGGAGACCACAGAGAATGACCTAGTTCCCCACCTCATCGCGACCGGAGGCCTCACATCCTTTGAAAACTCCAGAGGTACGCGGAGATCAGTGCCTCCAAAGGAGACGATGCCTGACTCCTCGTGAAACTTGATAGGAGTCGCAGGATTCCTGTGGCACGAGGAAAGGGACACTTGGTCTCCCGCCTCAGCTGGAAAGGCGTCCCAATTGCCCTGCCAAGCCTCGAGGAGAATCCCGAGTTGTCCCTCGCAACTAGGCAGGAGTCCTGACGTCGCTGAACAAACACGTGGGTGGAAGGGCCATCCCCGTCGTAACTCGAGAATATACCCCAGGTTCCCGCCGCAACTCGAGAAAAACCATGAGACTTCCCCCTCGCCGCGAGATGAGGCCCGATTCCCCTGCACTGTGTGCAGAGCAATTCCGCGTTGCACATCACACATAAAAGGAGCCTTGATTTCCTTGATGGCACTCCAGAGAAACCCCAAGAACACTGTTTCAAGGTTGAGGGATCCTGAGGTCACTGTAGCAACACGAAAGAGCTCTGTGGACCAAAAATCAACTCGAGATGAGAGGTTAGTCCCTGGCTTCGACTCCAGAGGAATACCACCTTACCACAAGCACGTCAAGAGGAGGCTTCTCTCAGCTCTATGTATGTGAGAGGGACCCTGAGTTTGCGGCCTCAAGTGGAATGGACACTGCGATGCCCTGACGCAAAATAAGGCCGGATATCCCTGCAGTGACTTGAATGCAGGCTCGTCTTGCATCTCCCAAGATGAAAGGATGTCTGAATTCCCTGTGGAGACGCAGAGAAAGACCTAGTTCCCCACTTCATGGCGACCGGAGGCCTCACATCCTTTGAAAACTCCAGAGGTCCGCGGAGATCAGTGCCTCCAAAGGAGACGATGCCTGACTCCTCGTGAAACATGATAGGAGTCCCCGGATTCCTGTGGCAGGTGGAAAGGGACACTTGGTCTCCCGCCTCAGCTGGAGAGGCGTCCCAATTGCCCTGCCAAGCCTCGAGGAGAATCCCGAGTTGTCCCTCGCAACTAGGCAGGAGTCTGACGTCGCTGAAGAAACACGTGGGTGGAAGGGCCATCCCCATTGTAACTCGAGAATATACGCCAGGTTACCATCGCAACTCGAGAAAAACCATGAAACTTCCCCCTCGCCCCGAGATGAGGGCCGATTCCCCTGCACTGCGTGCAGAGCAATTCTGTGTTGCACATCACACATGAAAGGAGTCTTAATTTCCTTGATGGCACTCCAGAGAAGCCCCAAGAACACTGTTTCAAGGCTAGAGGGATCCTGAGGTCACTGTAGCAACACGAAAGAGCTCCGTGGACCAAGAATCAACTCGAGATGAGAGGTTAGTCCCTGGCTTCGACTCCAGAGGAATACCACCTTACCACAAGCACCTCAAGAGGAGGCTTCTCTCAGCTCTAGGTATGTGAGAGGGACCCTGAGTTTGCGGCCTCAAGTGGAGTGGACACCGCAATGCCCTGACTCGAAATAAGGCCGGATATCCCTGCAGTGACTTGAATGCAGGCTCGTCTTGCATCTCCCAAAATGAACGAATGTCTGAATCCCCTGTGGAGACCACAGAGAAAGACCTAGTTCCCCACCTCATCGCGACCGGAGGCCTCACATCCTTTGAAAACTCCAGAGGAACGCGGAGATCAGTGCCTCCAAAGGAGACGATGCCTGACTCCTCGTGAAACTTGATAGGAGTCCCAGGATTCCTGTGGCACGTGGAAAGGGACCCTTGGTCTCCCGCCTCAGCTGGAGAGGCGTCCCAATTGCCCTGCCAAGCCTCGAGGAGAATCCCGAGATGTCCCTCGCAACTAGGCAGGAGTCCTGACGTCGCTGAACAAACACGTGGGTGGAAGAGCCATCCCCGTCGTAACTCGAGAATATACCCCAGGTTCCCGCCACAACTCGAGAAAAACCATGAGACTTCCCCCTCGCCGCGAGATGAGGCCCGATTCCCCTGCACTGCGTGCAGAGCAATTCCGTGTTGCACATCACACATGAAAGGAGCCTTGATTTCCTTGATGGGACTCCAGAGAAACCCCAAGAATACTGTTTCAAGGCTAGAGGGATCCTGAGGTCACTGTAGCAACACGAAAGAGCTCCGTGGACCAAAAATCAACTCGAGATTAGAGGTTAGTCCCTGGCTTCGACTCCAGGGGAATACCACCTTACCACAAGCACCTCAAGAGGAGGCTTCTCTCAGCTCTAGGTATGTGAGAGGGACCCTGAGTTTGCGGCCTCAAGTGGAATGGACACTGCAATGCCCTGACTCGAAGTAAGGCCGGATATCCCTGCAGTGACTTGAATGCAGGCTCGTCTTGCATCTCCCAAGACGAAAGGATGTCTGAATCCCCTGTGGAGACCACAGAGAAAGACCTAGTTCCCCACCTCATCGCGACCGGAGGCCTCACATCCTTTGAAAACTCCAGAGGTCCGCGGAGATCAGTGCCTCCAAAGGAGACGATGCCTGACTCCTCGTGAAACTTGATAGGAGTCCCAGGATTCCTGAGGCACGTGGAAAGGGACACTTGATCTCCCGCCTCAGCTGGAGAGGCGTCCCAATTGCCCTGCCAAGCCTCGAGGAGAATCCCGAGTTGTCCCTCGCAACTAGGCAAGAGTCCTGACGTCGCTGAACAAACACGTGTGTGGAAGGGCCATCCCCGTCATAACTCGAGAATATACCCCAGGTTCCCGCAGCAACTCGAGAAAAACCATGAGACTTCCCCCTCGCCGCAAGATGAGGCCCGATTCCCCTGCACTTCGTGCAGAGCAATTCCGTGTTGCACATCACACAAGAAAGGAGCCTTGATTTCCTTGATGGCACTCCAGAGAAACCCCAAGAACACTGTTTCAAGGCTAGCGGGATCCTGAGGTCACTGTAGCAACATGAAAGAGCTCCGTGGACCAAAAATCAACTCGAGATGAGAGGTTAGTCCCTGGCTTTGACTCCAGAGGAATACCACCTTACCACAAGCACCTCAAGAGGAGGCTTCTCTCAGCTCTAGGTATGTGAGAGGGACCCTGAGTTTGCGGCCTCAAGTGGAATGGAGACCGCGATGCCCTGACTCGAAATAAGGCCGGATATCCCTGCAGTGACTTGAATGCAGGCTCGTCTTGCATCTCCCAAGACGAAAGGATGTCTGAATCCCGTGTTGAGACCACAGAGAAAGACCTAGTTCCCCACCTCATCGCGACCGGAGGCCTCACATCCTTTGAAAACTCCAGAGGTACGCGGAGATCAGTGCCTCCAAAGGAGACGATGCCTGACTCCTCGTGAAACTTGATAGGAGTCCCAGGATTCCTGTGGCACGTGGAATGGGACCCTTGGTTTCCCGCCTCAGCTGGAGAGGCGTCCCAATTGCCCTGCCAAGCCTCGAGGAGAATCCCGAGTTCTCCCTCGCAACTAGGCAGGAGTCCTGACGTCGCTGAACAAACACGTGGGTGGAAGGGCCATCCCCGTCGTAACTCGAGAATATACCCCAGGTTCCCGCCGCAACTCGAGAAAAACCATGAGACTTCCCCCTCTCCGCGAGATGAGGCCCGATTCCCCTGCACTGCGTGCAGAGTAATTCCGTGTTGCACATCACACATGAAAGGACCCTTGATTTCCTTTATGGGACTCCAGAGAAACCCCAAGAATACTGTTTCAAGGCTATAGGGATCCTGAGGTCACTGTAGCAGCACGAAAGAGCTCCGTGGACCAAAAATCAACTCGAGATGAGAGGTTAGTCCCTGGCTTCGACTCCAGGGGAATACCACCTTACCACAAGCACCTCAAGAGGAGGCTTCTCTCAGCTCTAGGTATGTGAGAGGGACCCTGAGTTTGCGGCCACAAGTGGAATGGAGACCGCGATGCCCTGACTCGAAATAAGGCCGGATATCCCTGCAGTGACTTGAATGCAGGCTCGTCTTGCATCTCCCAAGACGGAAGGATGTCTGAATCCCCTGTGGAGACGACAGAGAAAGACCTAGTTCCCCACCTCATCGCGCCCGGAGGCCTCACATCCTTTGAAAACTTCAGAGGTACGCGGAGATCAGTGCCTCCAAAGGAAACGATGCCTGACTCCTCGAGAAACTTGATAGGAGTCCCAGGATTCCTGTGGCACGTGGAAAGGGACCCTTGGTCTCCCGCCTCAGCTGGAGAGGCGTCCCAATTGCCTTGCCAAGCCTCGTGTAAAATCCCGAGTTGTCCCTCGCAACTAGGCAGGAGTCTGACGTCGCTGAACAAACACGTGGGTGGAAGGGCCATCCCCGTCGTAAGTCGAGAATATACCCCAGGTTCCACTCGCAACTCGAGAAAAACCATGAGACTTCTCCCTCGCCGCGAGATGAGGCCCGATTCCCCTGCACTGCGTGCGGAGCAATTGCGTGTTGCACATCACACATGAAAGCAGCCTTGATTTCCTTGATGGCACTCCAGAGAAACCCCAAGAACACTGTTTCAAGGCTAGAGGGATCCGGAGGTCACTGTAGCAACACGAAAGAGCTCCGTGGACCAAAAATCAACTCGAGATGAGAGGTTAGTCCCTGGCTTCGACTCCAGAGGAATACCACCTTACCACAAGCACCTCAAGAGGAGGCTGCTCTCAGATCTAGGTATGTGAGAGGGACCCTGAGTTTGCGGCCTCAAGTGGAATGGACACCGCGATGCCCTGAGTCGAAATAAGGCCGGATATCCCTGCAGTGACTTGAATGCAGGCTCGTCTTGCATCTCCCAAGACGAAAGGATGTCGGAATCCCCTGTGGAGAACCACAGAGAAAGACCTAGTTCCCCACCTCATAGCAACCGGAGGCCTCACATCCTTGGAAAACTCCAGAGGTACGCGGAGATCAGTGCCTCCAAAGGAGACGATGCCTGACTCCTCGTGAAACTTGATAGGACTCACAGGATTCCTGTGGCACAAGGAAAGGGACACTTGGTCTCCCGCCTCAGCTGGAGAGGCGTCCCAATTGCCCTGCCAAGTCTCGAGGAGAATCCCGAGTCGTCCCGCGCAACTAGGCAGGAGTCCTGACTTCGCTGAACTAACACGTGTGTGAAAGGGCCATCCCCGTCTTAACTCGAGAATATACCGCAGGTTCCCGCCGCAACTCGAGATAAACCATGAGACTTCCCCCTCGCCGCGAGATGAGGAACAATTCCCCTGCACTGCGTGCAGAGCAATTCCGTGTTGCACTTCACACATGAAAGGAGCCTTGATTTCCTTGATGGCACTCCAGAGAAACCCCAAGAACACTGTTTCAAGGCTAGAGGGATCCTGAGGTCACTGTAGCAACACGAAAGAGCTCCGTGGACCAAAAATCAACTCAAGATGAGAGGTTAGTCCCTGGCTTCGACTCCAGAGGAATACCACCTTACCACAACACCTCAAGAGGAGGCTTCTCTCAGCTCTATGTACGTGAGAGGGACCCTGAGTTTGCGGCCTCAAGTGGAATGGAGACCGCGATGCCCTGACTCGAAATAAGGCCGGATATCCCTGCAGTGACTTGAATGCAGGCTCGTCTTGCATCTCCCAAGACGAAAGGATATCTGAATCCCCTGTGGAGACCACAGAGAAAGACCTAGTTCCCCACCTCATCGCGACCAAAGGCCTCACATCCTTTGAAAACTCCAGAGGTACGCGGAGATCAGTGCCTCCAAAGGAGACGATGCCTGACTCCTCGTGAAACTTGATAGGAGTCCCAGGATTCCTGTGGCACGTGGAAAGGGACCCTTGGTCTCCCGCCTCAGCTGGAGAGGCGTCCCAATTGCCCTGCAAAGCCTCGAGGAGAATCCCGAGTTGTCCCTCGCAACTAGGCAGGAGTCCTGACGTCGCTGAACAAACACGTGGGTGGAAGGGCCCTCCCCGTCGTAACTCGAGAATATACCCCAGGTTCCCGCCGCAACTCGAGAAAAACCATGAGACTTCCCCCTCGCCGCGAGATGAGGCCCGATTCCCCTGCACTGCGTGCAGAGCAATTCCGTGTTGCACATCACACATGAAAGGAGCCTTGACTTCCTTGATGGCACTCCAGAGAAACCCCAAGAACACTGTTTCAAGGTTGAGGGATCCTGAGGTCACTGTAGCAACACGAAAGAGCTCCGTGGACCAAAAATCAACTCGAGATGAGAGGTTAGTCCCTGGCTTCGACTCCAGAGGAATACCACCTTACCACAAGCACCTCAAGAGGAGGCTTCTCTCAGCTCTAGCTATGTGAGAGGTACCCTGAGTTTGCGGCCTCAAGTGGAATGGACACCGCGATGCCCTGACTCGAAATAAGGCCGGATATCCCTGCAGTGATTTGAATGCAGTATCGTCTTGCATCTCCCAAGACGAAAGGATGTCTGAATCCCCTGTGGAGACCACAGAGAAAGACCTAGTTCCCCACTTCATCGCGACCGGAGGCCTCACATACTTTGAAAACTCCAGAGGTACGCGGAGATCAGTGCCTCAAAAGGAGACGATGCCTGACTCCTCGTGAAACTTGATAGGAGTCCCAGGATTCCTGTGGCACGTGGAAAGGGACCCTTGGTCTCCCTCCTCAGCTGGAGAGGCGTCCCAATTGCCCTGCAAAGCCTCGAGGAGAATCCCGAGTTGTCCCTCGCAACTAGGCAGGAGTCCTGACGTCGCTGAACAAACACGTGGGTGGAAGGGCCATCCCCGTCGTAACTCGAGAATATACCGCAGGTTCCCGCCGCAACTCGAGAAAAACCATTAGACTTCCCCCTCGCCGCGAGATGATGCCCGATTCCCCTGCACTGCATGCAGAGCAATTCCGTGTTGCACATCACACATGAAAGGAGCCTTGATTTCCTTGATGGCACTCCAGAGAAACCCCAAGAACACTGTTTCAAGGCTAGAGGGATCCTGAGGTCACTGTAGCAGCACGAAAGAGCTCCGTGGACCAAGAATTAACTCGAGATGAGAGGTTAGCCCCTGGCTTCGACTCCAGAGGAATACCACCTTACCACAAGCACCTCAAGAGGAGGCTTCTCTCAGCTCTAGGTATGTGAGAGGGACCCTGAGTTTGCGGCCTCAAGTGGAATGGACACCGCGATGCCCTGAGTCGAAATAAGGCCGGATATCCCTGCAGTGACTTGAATGCAGGCTCGTCTTGCATCTCCCAAGATGAAAGGATGTCTGAATCCCCTGTGGAGACCACAGAGAAAGACCTACTTCCCCACCTCATCGCGACCGGAGGCCTCACATCCTTTGAAAACTCCAGAGGAATGCGGAGATCAGTGCCTCCAAAGGAGACGATGCCTGACTCCTCGTGAAACTTGATAGGAGTCCCAGGATTCCTGTGGCACGTGGAAAGGGACACTTGGTCTCCCGCCTCAGCTGGAGAGGCGTCCCAATTGCCCTGCCAAGCCTCGAGGAGAATCCCGAGTTGTCCCTCGCAACTAGGCAGGAGTCCTGCCGTCGCTGAACTAACACGTGTGTGGAAGGGCCACCCCCGTCGTAACTCGAGAATATACCGCAGGTTCCCTCCGCAACTCGAGAAAAACCATGAGACTTCCCCCTCTCCGCGAGATGAGGCCCGATTCCCCTGCACTGCGTGCAGAGCAATTCCGTCTTGCACATCACACATGAAAGGAGCCTTGATTTCCTTGATGGCACTCCAGAAAATCCCCAAGAACACTGTTTCAAGGCTAGAGGGATCCTGAGGTCACTGTAGCAGTACGAAAGAGCTCCGTGGACCAAGAATCAACTCGAGATGAGAGGTTAGTCCCTGGCTTTGACTCCAGAGGAATACCACCTTACCACAAGCACCTCAAGAGGAGGCTTCTCTCAGCTCTAGCTATGTGAGAGGGACCCTGAGTTTTCGGCTTCAAGTGGAATGGAGACTGCAATGCCCTGACGCGAAATAAGGCCGTATATCCCTGCAGTGACTTGAATGCAGGCTCGTCTTGCATCTCCCAAGATGAACGGATGTCTGAATCCCATGTGGAGACCACAGAGAAAGACCTAGTTCCCCACCTCATCGCGACCGGAGGCCTCACATCCTTTGAAAACTCCAGAGGGACGCGGAGATCAGTGCCTCCAAAGGAGACGATGCCTGACTCCTCGTGAAACTTGATAGGAGTCCCAGGATTCCTGAGGCACGTGGAAAGGGACACTTGATCTCCCGCCTCAGCTGGAGAGGCGTCCCAATTGCCCTACCAAGCCTCGAGGAGAATCCCGAGTTGTCCCTCGCAACTAGGCAAGAGTCCTGACGTCGCTGAACAAACACGTGTGTGGAAGGGCCATCCCCGTCGTAACTCGAGAATATACCCCAGGTTCCCGCAGCAACTCGAGAAAAACCATGAGACTTCCCCCTCGCCGCAAGATGAGGCCCGATTCCCCTGCACTTCGTGCAGAGCAATTCCGTGTTGCACATCACACAAGAAAGGAGCCTTGATTTCCTTGATGGCACTCCAGAGAAACCCCAAGAACACTGTTTCAAGGCTAGCGGGATCCTGAGGTCACTGTAGCAACACGAAAGAGCTCCGTGGACCAAAAATCAACTCGAGATGAGAGGTTAGTCCCTGGCTTTGACTCCAGAGGAATACCACCTTACCACAAGCACCTCAAGAGGAGGCTTCTCTCAGCTCTAGGTATGTGAGAGGGACCCTGAGTTTGCAGCCTCAAGTGGAATGGAGACCGCGATGCCCTGACTCGAAATAAGGCCGGATATCCCTGCAGTGACTTGAATGCAGGCTCGTCTTGCATCTCCCAAGACGAAAGGAGGTCTGAATCCCCTGTGGAGACCACAGAGAAAGACCTAGTTCCCCACCTCATCGCGACCGGAGGCCTCACATCCTTTGAAAGCTCCAGAGGTACGCGGAGATCAGTGCCTCCAAAGGAGACGATGCCTGACTCCTCGTGAAACTTGATAGGAGTCCCAGGATTCCTGTGGCACGCGGAAAGGGACCCTTGGTTTCCCACCTCAGCTGGAGAGGCGTCCCAATTGCCCTGCCAAGCCTCGAGGAGAATCCCGAGTTCTCCCTCGCAACTAGGCAGGAGTCCTGACGTCGCTGAACAAACACGTGGGTGGAAGGGCCATCTCCGTGGTAACTCGAGAATATACCCCAGGTTCCCGCCGCAACTCGAGAAAAACCATGAGACTTCCCCCTCGCCGCAAGATGAGGCCCGATTCCCCTGCACTTCGTGCAGAGCAATTCCGTGTTGCACATCACACAAGAAAGGAGCCTTGATTTCCTTGATGGCACTCCAGAGAAACCCCAAGAACACTGTTTCAAGGCTAGCGGGATCCTGAGGTCACTGTAGCAACACGAAAGAGCTCCGTGGACCAAAAATCAACTCGAGATGAGAGGTTAGTCCCTGGCTATGACTCCAGAGGAATACCACCTTACCACAAGCACCTCAAGAGGAGGCTTCTCTCAGCTCTAGGTATGTGAGAGGGACCCTGAGTTTGCAGCCTCAAGTGGAATGGAGACCGCGATGCCCTGACTCGAAATAAGGCCGGATATCCCTGCAGTGACTTGAATGCAGGCTCGTCTTGCATCTCCCAAGACGAAAGGATGTCTGAATCCCCTGTGGAGACCACAGAGAAAGACCTAGTTCCCCACCTCATCGCGACCGGAGGCCTCACATCCTTTGAAAACTCCAGAGGTACGCGGAGATCAGTGCCTCCAAAGGAGACGATGCCTGACTCCTCGTGAAACTTGATAGGAGTCCCAGGATTCCTGTGGCACGTGGAAAGGGACGCTTGGTTTCCCACCTCAGCTGGAGAGGCGTCCCAATTGCCCTGCCAAGCCTCGAGGAGAATCCCGAGTTCTCCCTCGCAACTAGGCAGGAGTCCTGACGTCGCTGAACAAACACGTGGGTGGAAGGGCCATCTCCGTGGTAACTCGAGAATATACCCCAGGTTCCCGGCGCAACTCGAGAAAAACCATGAGACTTCCCCCTCGCCGCGAGATGAGGCCCGATTCCCCTGCACTGCGTGCAGAGCAATTCCGTGTTGCACATCACACATGAAAGGACCCTTGATTTCCTTTATGGGACTCCAGAGAAACCCCAAGAATACTGTTTCAAGGCTATAGGGATCCTGAGGTCACTGTAGCAACACGAAAGAGCTCCGTGGACCAAAAATCAATTCGAGATGAGAGGTTAGTCCCTGGCTTCGACTCCAGGGGAATACCACCTTACCACAAGCACCTCAAGAGGAGGCTTCTCTCAGCTCTAGGTATGTGAGAGGGACCCTGAGTTTGCGGCCTCAAGTGGAATGGAGACCGCGATGCCCTGACTCGAAATAAGGCCGGATATCCCTGCAGTGACTTGAATGCAGGCTCGTCTTGCATCTCCCAAGACGAAAGGATGTCTGAATCCCCTGTGGAGACCACAGAGAAAGACCTAGTTCCCCACCTCATCGCGACCGGAGGCCTCACATCCTTGAAAGCTTCAGAGGTACGCGGAGATCAGTGCCTCCAAAGGAGACGATGCCTGACTCCTCGTGAAACTTGATAGGAGTCCCAGGATTCCTGTGGCACGTGGAAAGGGACCCTTGGTTTCCCACCTCAGCTGGAGAGGCGTCCCAATTTCCCTGCCAAGCCTCGAGGAGAATCCCGAGTTGTCCCTCGCAACTAGGCAGGAGTCCTGACGTCGCTGAACAAACACGTGGGTGGAAGGGCCCTCCCCGTCGTAACTCGAGAATATACCCCAGGTTCCCGCCGCAACTCGAGAAAAACCATGAGACTTCCCCCTCGCCGCGAGATGAGGCCCGATTCCCCTGCACTGCGTGCAGAGCAATTCCGTGTTGCACATCACACATGAAAGGAGCCTTGATTTCCTTGATAGCACTCCAGAGAAACCCCAAGAACACTGTTTCAAGGTTGAGGGATCCTGAGGTCACTGTAGGAACAGGAAAGAGCTCCGTGGACCAAAAATCAACTCGAGATGAGAGGTTAGTCCCTGGCTTCAACTCCAGAGGAATACCACCTTACCACAAGCACCTCAAGAGGAGGCTTCTCTCAGCTCTAGGTATGTGAGAGGGACCCTGAGTTTGCGGCCTCAAGTGGAATGGACACCGCGATGCCCTGACTCGAAATAAGGCCGGATATCCCTGCAGTGACTTGAATGCAGGATCGTCTTGCATCTCCCAAGACGAAAGGATGTCTGAATCCCCTGTGGAGACCACAGAGAAGACCTAATTCCCCACTTCATCGCGACCGGAGGCCTCACATACTTTGAAAACTTCAGAGGTACGCGGAGATCAGTGCCTCCAAAGGAGACGATGCCTGACTCCTCGTGAAACTTGATAGGAGTCCCAGGATTGCTGTGGCACGTGGAAAGGGACCCTTGGTCTCCCTCCTCAGCTGGAGAGGCGTCCCAATTGCCCTGCAAAGCCTCGAGGAGAATCCCGAGTTGTCCCTCGCAACTAGGCAGGAGTCCTGACGTCGCTGAACAAACACGTGGGTGGAAGGGCCCTCCCCGTCGTAACTCGAGAATATACCCCAGGTTCCCGCCGCAACTCGAGAAAAACCATGAGACTTCCCCCTCGCCGCGAGATGAGGCCCGATTCCCCTGCACTGCGTGCGGAGCAATTGCGTGTTGCACATCACACATGAAAGGAGCCTTGATTTCCTTGATGGCACTCCAGAGAAACCCCAAGAACACTGTTTCAAGGCTAGAGGGATCCGGAGGTCACTGTAGCAACACGAAAGAGCTCCGTGGACCAAAAATCAACTCGAGATGAGAGGTTAGTCCCTGGCTTCGACTCCAGAGGAATACCACCTTACCACAAGCACCTCAAGAGGAGGCTTCTCTCAGCTCTAGGTATGTGAGAGGGACCCTGAGTTTGCGGCCTCAAGTGGAATGGACACCGCGATGCCCTGAGTCGAAATAAGGCCGGATATCCCTGCAGTGACTTGAATGCAGGCTCGTCTTGCATCTCCCAAGACGAAAGGATGTCGGAATCCCCTGTGGAGAACCACAGAGAAAGACCTAGTTCCCCACCTCATAGCAACCGGAGGCCTCACATCCTTGGAAAACTCCAGAGGTACGCGGAGATCAGTGCCTCCAAAGGAGACGATGCCTGACTCCTCGTGAAACTTGATAGGACTCACAGGATTCCTGTGGCACGTGGAAAGGGACACTTGGTCTCCCGCCTCAGCTGGAGAGGCGTCCCAATTGCCCTGCCAAGTCTCGAGGAGAATCCCGAGTCGTCCCGCGCAACTAGGCAGGAGTCCTGACTTCGCTGAACTAACACGTGTGTGAAAGGGCCATCCCCGTCTTAACTCGAGAATATACCGCAGGTTCCCGCCGCAACTCGAGATAAACCATGAGACTTCCCCCTCGCCGCGAGATGAGGAACAATTCCCCTGCACTGCATGCAGAGCAATTCCGTGTTGCACTTCACACATGAAAGGAGCCTTGATTTCCTTGATGGCACTCCAGAGAAACCCCAAGAACACTGTTTCAAGGCTAGAGGGATCCTGAGGTCACTGTAGCAACACGAAAGAGCTCCGTGGACCAAAAATCAACTCAAGATGAGAGGTTAGTCCCTGGCTTCGACTCCAGAGGAATACCACCTTACCACAACACCTCAAGAGGAGGCTTCTCTCAGCTCTATGTACGTGAGAGGGACCCTGAGTTTGCGGCCTCAAGTGGAATGGAGACCGCGATGCCCTGACTCGAAATAAGGCCGGATATCCCTGCAGTGACTTGAATGCAGGCTCGTCTTGCATCTCCCAAGACGAAAGGATATCTGAATCCCCTGTGGAGACCACAGAGAAAGACCTAGTTCCCCACCTCATCGCGACCAAAGGCCTCACATCCTTTGAAAACTCCAGAGGTACGCGGAGATCAGTGCCTCCAAAGGAGACGATGCCTGACTCCTCGTGAAACTTGATAGGAGTCCCAGGATTCCTGTGGCACGTGGAAAGGGACCCTTGGTCTCCCGGCTCAGCTGGAGAGGCGTCCCAATTGCCCTGCAAAGCCTCGAGGAGAATCCCGAGTTGTCCCTCGCAACTAGGCAGGAGTCCTGACGTCGCTGAACAAACACGTGGGTGGAAGGGCCCTCCCCGTCGTAACTCGAGAATATACCCCAGGTTCCCGCCGCAACTCGAGAAAAACCATGAGACTTCCCCCTCGCCGCGAGATGAGGCCCGATTCCCCTGCACTGCGTGCAGAGCAATTCCGTGTTGCACATCACACATGAAAGGAGCCTTGACTTCCTTGATGGCACTCCAGAGAAACCCCAAGAACACTGTTTCAAGGTTGAGGGATCCTGAGGTCACTGTAGCAACACGAAAGAGCTCCGTGGACCAAAAATCAACTCGAGATGAGAGGTTAGTCCCTGGCTTCGACTCCAGAGGAATACCACCTTACCACAAGCACCTCAAGAGGAGGCTTCTCTCAGCTCTAGCTATGTGAGAGGTACCCTGAGTTTGCGGCCTCAAGTGGAATGGACACCGCGATGCCCTGACTCGAAATAAGGCCGGATATCCCTGCAGTGATTTGAATGCAGTATCGTCTTGCATCTCCCAAGACGAAAGGATGTCTGAATCCCCTGTGGAGACCACAGAGAAAGACCTAGTTCCCCACTTCATCGCGACCGGAGGCCTCACATACTTTGAAAACTCCAGAGGTACGCGGAGATCAGTGCCTCAAAAGGAGACGATGCCTGACTCCTCGTGAAACTTGATAGGAGTCCCAGGATTCCTGTGGCACGTGGAAAGGGACCCTTGGTCTCCCTCCTCAGCTGGAGAGGCGTCCCAATTGCCCTGCAAAGCCTCGAGGAGAATCCCGAGTTGTCCCTCGCAACTAGGCAGGAGTCCTGACGTCGCTGAACAAACACGTGGGTGGAAGGGCCATCCCCGTCGTAACTCGAGAATATACCGCAGGTTCCCGCCGCAACTCGAGAAAAACCATTAGACTTCCCCCTCGCCGCGAGATGATGCCCGATTCCCCTGCACTGCGTGCAGAGCAATTCCGTGTTGCACATCACACATGAAAGGAGCCTTGATTTCCTTGATGGCACTCCAGAGAAACCCCAAGAACACTGTTTCAAGGCTAGAGGGATCCTGAGGTCACTGTAGCAGCACGAAAGAGCTCCGTGGACCAAGAATTAACTCGAGATGAGAGGTTAGCCCCTGGCTTCGACTCCAGAGGAATACCACCTTACCACAAGCACCTCAAGAGGAGGCTTCTCTCAGCTCTAGGTATGTGAGAGGGACCCTGAGTTTGCGGCCTCAAGTGGAATGGACACCGCGATGCCCTGAGTCGAAATAAGGCCGGATATCCCTGCAGTGACTTGAATGCAGGCTCGTCTTGCATCTCCCAAGATGAAAGGATGTCTGAATCCCCTGTGGAGACCACAGAGAAAGACCTACTTCCCCACCTCATCGCGACCGGAGGCCTCACATCCTTTGAAAACTCCAGAGGAATGCGGAGATCAGTGCCTCCAAAGGAGACGATGCCTGACTCCTCGTGAAACTTGATAGGAGTCCCAGGATTCCTGTGGCACGTGGAAAGGGACACTTGGTCTCCCGCCTCAGCTGGAGAGGCGTCCCAATTGCCCTGCCAAGCCTCGAGGAGAATCCCGAGTTGTCCCTCGCAACTAGGCAGGAGTCCTGCCGTCGCTGAACTAACACGTGTGTGGAAGGGCCACCCCCGTCGTAACTCGAGAATATACCGCAGGTTCCCTCCGCAACTCGAGAAAAACCATGAGACTTCCCCCTCTCCGCGAGATGAGGCCCGATTCCCCTGCACTGCGTGCAGAGCAATTCCGTCTTGCACATCACACATGAAAGGAGCCTTGATTTCCTTGATGGCACTCCAGAAAATCCCCAAGAACACTGTTTCAAGGCTAGAGGGATCCTGAGGTCACTGTAGCAGTACGAAAGAGCTCCGTGGACCAAGAATCAACTCGAGATGAGAGGTTAGTCCCTGGCTTTGACTCCAGAGGAATACCACCTTACCACAAGCACCTCAAGAGGAGGCTTCTCTCAGCTCTAGCTATGTGAGAGGGACCCTGAGTTTTCGGCCTCAAGTGGAATGGAGACTGCAATGCCCTGACGCGAAATAAGGCCGTATATCCCTGCAGTGACTTGAATGCAGGCTCGTCTTGCATCTCCCAAGATGAACGGATGTCTGAATCCCATGTGGAGACCACAGAGAAAGACCTAGTTCCCCACCTCATCGCGACCGGAGGCCTCACATCCTTTGAAAACTCCAGAGGGACGCGGAGATCAGTGCCTCCAAAGGAGACGATGCCTGACTCCTCGTGAAACTTGATAGGAGTCCCAGGATTCCTGAGGCACGTGGAAAGGGACACTTGATCTCCCGCCTCAGCTGGAGAGGCGTCCCAATTGCCCTACCAAGCCTCGAGGAGAATCCCGAGTTGTCCCTCGCAACTAGGCAAGAGTCCTGACGTCGCTGAACAAACACGTGTGTGGAAGGGCCATCCCCGTCGTAACTCGAGAATATACCCCAGGTTCCCGCAGCAACTCGAGAAAAACCATGAGACTTCCCCCTCGCCGCAAGATGAGGCCCGATTCCCCTGCACTTCGTGCAGAGCAATTCCGTGTTGCACATCACACAAGAAAGGAGCCTTGATTTCCTTGATGGCACTCCATAGAAACCCCAAGAACACTGTTTCAAGGCTAGCGGGATCCTGAGGTCACTGTAGCAACACGAAAGAGCTCCGTGGACCAAAAATCAACTCGAGATGAGAGGTTAGTCCCTGGCTTTGACTCCAGAGGAATACCACCTTACCACAAGCACCTCAAGAGGAGGCTTCTCTCAGCTCTAGGTATGTGAGAGGGACCCTGAGTTTGCAGCCTCAAGTGGAATGGAGACCGCGATGCCCTGACTCGAAATAAGGCCGGATATCCCTGCAGTGACTTGAATGCAGGCTCGTCTTGCATCTCCCAAGACGAAAGGAGGTCTGAATCCCCTGTGGAGACCACAGAGAAAGACCTAGTTCCCCACCTCATCGCGACCGGAGGCCTCACATCCTTTGAAAGCTCCAGAGGTACGCGGAGATCAGTGCCTCCAAAGGAGACGATGCCTGACTCCTCGTGAAACTTGATAGGAGTCCCAGGATTCCTGTGGCACGCGGAAAGGGACCCTTGGTTTCCCACCTCAGCTGGAGAGGCGTCCCAATTGCCCTGCCAAGCCTCGAGGAGAATCCCGAGTTCTCCCTCGCAACTAGGCAGGAGTCCTGACGTCGCTGAACAAACACGTGGGTGGAAGGGCCATCTCCGTGGTAACTCGAGAATATACCCCAGGTTCCCGCCGCAACTCGAGAAAAACCATGAGACTTCCCCCTCGCCGCAAGATGAGGCCCGATTCCCCTGCACTTCGTGCAGAGCAATTCCGTGTTGCACATCACACAAGAAAGGAGCCTTGATTTCCTTGATGGCACTCCAGAGAAACCCCAAGAACACTGTTTCAAGGCTAGCGGGATCCTGAGGTCACTGTAGCAACACGAAAGAGCTCCGTGGACCAAAAATCAACTCGAGATGAGAGGTTAGTCCCTGGCTATGACTCCAGAGGAATACCACCTTACCACAAGCACCTCAAGAGGAGGCTTCTCTCAGCTCTAGGTATGTGAGAGGGACCCTGAGTTTGCAGCCTCAAGTGGAATGGAGACCGCGATGCCCTGACTCGAAATAAGGCCGGATATCCCTGCAGTGACTTGAATGCAGGCTCGTCTTGCATCTCCCAAGACGAAAGGATGTCTGAATCCCCTGTGGAGACCACAGAGAAAGACCTAGTTCCCCACCTCATCGCGACCGGAGGCCTCACATCCTTTGAAAACTCCAGAGGTACGCGGAGATCAGTGCCTCCAAAGGAGACGATGCCTGACTCCTCGTGAAACTTGATAGGAGTCCCAGGATTCCTGTGGCACGTGGAAAGGGACGCTTGGTTTCCCACCTCAGCTGGAGAGGCGTCCCAATTGCCCTGCCAAGCCTCGAGGAGAATCCCGAGTTCTCCCTCGCAACTAGGCAGGAGTCCTGACGTCGCTGAACAAACACGTGGGTGGAAGGGCCATCTCCGTGGTAACTCGAGAATATACCCCAGGTTCCCGGCGCAACTCGAGAAAAACCATGAGACTTCCCCCTCGCCGCGAGATGAGGCCCGATTCCCCTGCACTGCGTGCAGAGCAATTCCGTGTTGCACATCACACATGAAAGGACCCTTGATTTCCTTTATGGGACTCCAGAGAAACCCCAAGAATACTGTTTCAAGGCTATAGGGATCCTGAGGTCACTGTAGCAACACGAAAGAGCTCCGTGGACCAAAAATCAATTCGAGATGAGAGGTTAGTCCCTGGCTTCGACTCCAGGGGAATACCACCTTACCACAAGCACCTCAAGAGGAGGCTTCTCTCAGCTCTAGGTATGTGAGAGGGACCCTGAGTTTGCGGCCTCAAGTGGAATGGAGACCGCGATGCCCTGACTCGAAATAAGGCCGGATATCCCTGCAGTGACTTGAATGCAGGCTCGTCTTGCATCTCCCAAGACGAAAGGATGTCTGAATCCCCTGTGGAGACCACAGAGAAAGACCTAGTTCCCCACCTCATCGCGACCGGAGGCCTCACATCCTTGAAAGCTTCAGAGGTACGCGGAGATCAGTGCCTCCAAAGGAGACGATGCCTGACTCCTCGTGAAACTTGATAGGAGTCCCAGGATTCCTGTGGCACGTGGAAAGGGACCCTTGGTTTCCCACCTCAGCTGGAGAGGCGTCCCAATTTCCCTGCCAAGCCTCGAGGAGAATCCCGAGTTGTCCCTCGCAACTAGGCAGGAGTCCTGACGTCGCTGAACAAACACGTGGGTGGAAGGGCCCTCCCCGTCGTAACTCGAGAATATACCCCAGGTTCCCGCCGCAACTCGAGAAAAACCATGAGACTTCCCCCTCGCCGCGAGATGAGGCCCGATTCCCCTGCACTGCGTGCAGAGCAATTCCGTGTTGCACATCACACATGAAAGGAGCCTTGACTTCCTTGATAGCACTCAAGAGAAACCCCAAGAACACTGTTTCAAGGTTGAGGGATCCTGAGGTCACTGTAGGAACAGGAAAGAGCTCCGTGGACCAAAAATCAACTCGAGATGAGAGGTTAGTCCCTGGCTTCAACTCCAGAGGAATACCACCTTACCACAAGCACCTCAAGAGGAGGCTTCTCTCAGCTCTAGGTATGTGAGAGGGACCCTGAGTTTGCGGCCTCAAGTGGAATGGACACCGCGATGCCCTGACTCGAAATAAGGCCGGATATCCCTGCAGTGACTTGAATGCAGGATCGTCTTGCATCTCCCAAGACGAAAGGATGTCTGAATCCCCTGTGGAGACCACAGAGAAGACCTAGTTCCCCACTTCATCGCGACCGGAGGCCTCACATACTTTGAAAACTTCAGAGGTACGCGGAGATCAGTGCCTCCAAAGGAGACGATGCCTGACTCCTCGTGAAACTTGATAGGAGTCCCAGGATTCCTGTGGCACGTGGAAAGGGACCCTTGGTCTCCCTCCTCAGCTGGAGAGGCGTCCCAATTGCCCTGCAAAGCCTCGAGGAGTATCCCGAGTTGTCCCTCGCAACTAGGCAGGAGTCCTGACGTCGCTGAACAAACACGTGGGTGGAAGGGCCATCCCCGTCGTAACTCGAGAATATACCCCAGGTTCCCGCAGCAACTCGAGAAAAACCATGAGACTTCCCCCTCGCCGTGAGATGAGGCCCGATTCCCCTGCACTGCGTGCAGAGCAATTCCGTGTTGCACATCACACATGAAAGGAGCCTTGATTTCCTTGATGGCACTCCAGAGAAACCCCAAGAACACTGTTTCAAGGTTGAGGGATCCTGAGGTCACTGTAGCAACACGAAAGAGCTCCGTGGACCAAAAATCAACTCGAGATGAGAGGTTAGTCCCTGGCTTCGACTCCAGAGGAATACCACCTTACCACAAGCACCTCAAGAGGAGGCTTCTCTCAGCTCTAGCTATGTGAGAGGGACCCTGAGTTTGCGGCCTCAAGTGGAATGGAGACCGCAATGCCCTGACTCGAAATAAGGCCGGATATCCCTGCAGTGACTTGAATGCAGGCTCGTCTTGCATCTCCCAAGACGAAAGGATGTCTGAATCCCCTGTGGAGACCACAGAGAAAGACCTAGTTCCCCACCTCATCGCGACCGGAGGCCTCACATCCTTTGAAAACTCCAGAGGTACGCGGAGATCAGTGCCTCCAAAGGAGACGATGCCTGACTCCTCGTGAAACTTGATAGGAGTCCCAGGATTCCTGTGGCACGTGGAAAGGGACACTTGGTCTCCCGCCTCAGCTGGAGAGGCGTCCCAATTGCCCTGCCAAGCCTCGAGGAGAATCCCGAGTTGTCCCTCGCAACTAGGCAGGAGTCCTGCCGTCGCTGAACTAACACGTGTGTGGAAGGGCCACCCCCGTCGTAACTCGAGAATATACCGCAGGTTCCCTCCGCAACTCGAGAAAAACCATGAGACTTCCCCCTCGCCGCAAAATGAGGCCCGATTCCCCTGCACTGCGTGCAGAGCAATTCCGTCTTGCACATCACACATGAAAGGAGCCTTGATTTCCTTGATGGCACTCCAGAAAATCCCCAAGAACACTGTTTCAAGGCTAGAGGGATCCTGAGGTCACTGTAGCAGTACGAAAGAGCTCCGTGGACCAAGAATCAACTCGAGATGAGAGGTTAGTCCCTGGCTTTGACTCCAGAGGAATACCACCTTACCACAAGCACCTCAAGAGGAGGCTTCTCTCAGCTCTAGCTATGTGAGAGGGACCCTGAGTTTTCGGCCTCAAGTGGAATGGAGACTGCAATGCCCTGACGCGAAATAAGGCCGTATATCCCTGCAGTGACTTGAATGCAGGCTCGTCTTGCATCTCCCAAGATGAACGGATGTCTGAATCCCATGTGGAGACCACAGAGAAAGACCTAGTTCCCCACCTCATCGCGACCGGAGGCCTCACATCCTTTGAAAACTCCAGAGGGATGCGGAGATCAGTGCCTCCAAAGGAGACGATGCCTGACTCCTCGTGAAACTTGATAGGAGTCCCAGGATTCCTGAGGCACGTGGAAAGGGACACTTGATCTCCCGCCTCAGCTGGAGAGGCGTCCCAATTGCCCTACCAAGCCTCGAGGAGAATCCCGAGTTGTCCCTCGCAACTAGGCAAGAGTCCTGACGTCGCTGAACAAACACGTGTGTGGAAGGGCCATCCCCGTCGTAACTCGAGAATATACCCCAGGTTCCCGCAGCAACTCGAGAAAAACCATGAGACTTCCCCCTCGCCGCAAGATGAGGCCCGATTCCCCTGCACTTCGTGCAGAGCAATTCCGTGTTGCACATCACACAAGAAAGGAGCCTTGATTTCCTTGATGGCACTCCAGAGAAACCCCAAGAACACTGTTTCAAGGCTAGCGGGATCCTGAGGTCACTGTAGCAACACGAAAGAGCTCCGTGGACCAAAAATCAACTCGAGATGAGAGGTTAGTCCCTGGCTTTGACTCCAGAGGAATACCACCTTACCACAAGCACCTCAAGAGGAGGCTTCTCTCAGCTCTAGGTATGTGAGAGGGACCCTGAGTTTGCAGCCTCAAGTGGAATGGAGACCGCGATGCCCTGACTCGAAATAAGGCCGGATATCCCTGCAGTGACTTGAATGCAGGCTCGTCTTGCATCTCCCAAGACGAAAGGATGTCTGAATCCCCTGTGGAGACCACAGAGAAAGACCTAGTTCCCCACCTCATCGCGACCGGAGGCCTCACATCCTTTGAAAGCTCCAGAGGTACGCGGAGATCAGTGCCTCCAAAGGAGACGATGCCTGACTCCTCGTGAAACTTGATAGGAGTCCCAGGATTCCTGTGGCACGTGGAAAGGGACCCTTGGTTTCCCACCTCAGCTGGAGAGGCGTCCCAATTGCCCTGCCAAGCCTCGAGGAGAATCCCGAGTTCTCCCTCGCAACTAGGCAGGAGTCCTGACGTCGCTGAACAAACACGTGGGTGGAAGGGCCATCTCCGTGGTAACTCGAGAATATACCCCAGGTTCCCGCCGCAACTCGAGAAAAACCATGAGACTTCCCCCTCGCCGCAAGATGAGGCCCGATTCCCCTGCACTTCGTGCAGAGCAATTCCGTGTTGCACATCACACAAGAAAGGAGCCTTGATTTCCTTGATGGCACTCCAGAGAAACCCCAAGAACACTGTTTCAAGGCTAGCGGGATCCTGAGGTCACTGTAGCAACACGAAAGAGCTCCGTGGACCAAAAATCAACTCGAGATGAGAGGTTAGTCCCTGGCTATGACTCCAGAGGAATACCACCTTACCACAAGCACCTCAAGAGGAGGCTTCTCTCAGCTCTAGGTATGTGAGAGGGACCCTGAGTTTGCAGCCTCAAGTGGAATGGAGACCGCGATGCCCTGACTCGAAATAAGGCCGGATATCCCTGCAGTGACTTGAATGCAGGCTCGTCTTGCATCTCCCAAGACGAAAGGATGTCTGAATCCCCTGTGGAGACCACAGAGAAAGACCTAGTTCCCCACCTCATCGCGACCGGAGGCCTCACATCCTTTGAAAACTCCAGAGGTACGCGGAGATCAGTGCCTCCAAAGGAGACGATGCCTGACTCCTCGTGAAACTTGATAGGAGTCCCAGGATTCCTGTGGCACGTGGAAAGGGACGCTTGGTTTCCCACCTCAGCTGGAGAGGCGTCCCAATTGCCCTGCCAAGCCTCGAGGAGAATCCCGAGTTGTCCCTCGCAACTAGGCAGGAGTCCTGACGTCGCTGAACAAACACGTGGGTGGAAGGGCCATCTCCGTGGTAACTCGAGAATATACCCCAGGTTCCCGCCGCAACTCGAGAAAAACCATGAGACTTCCCCCTCGCCGCGAGATGAGGCCCGATTCCCCTGCACTGCGTGCAGAGCAATTCCGTGTTGCACATCACACATGAAAGGACCCTTGATTTCCTTTATGGGACTCCAGAGAAACCCCAAGAATACTGTTTCAAGGCTATAGGGATCCTGAGGTCACTGTAGCAACACGAAAGAGCTCCGTGGACCAAAAATCAATTCGAGATGAGAGGTTAGTCCCTGGCTTCGACTCCAGGGGAATACCACCTTACCACAAGCACCTCAAGAGGAGGCTTCTCTCAGCTCTAGGTATGTGAGAGGGACCCTGAGTTTGCGGCCTCAAGTGGAATGGAGACCGCGATGCCCTGACTCGAAATAAGGCCGGATATCCCTGCAGTGACTTGAATGCAGGCTCGTCTTGCATCTCCCAAGACGAAAGGATGTCTGAATCCCCTGTGGAGACCACAGAGAAAGACCTAGTTCCCCACCTCATCGCGACCGGAGGCCTCACATCCTTTGAAAGCTTCAGAGGTACTCGGAGATCAGTGCCTCCAAAGGAGACGATGCCTGACTCCTCGTGAAACTTGATAGGAGTCCCAGGATTCCTGTGGCACGTGGAAAGGGACCCTTGGTTACCCACCTCAGCTGGAGAGGCGTCCCAATTTCCCTGCCAAGCCTCGAGGAGAATCCCGAGTTGTCCCTCGCAACTAGGCAGGAGTCCTGACGTCGCTGAACAAACACGTGGGTGGAAGGGCCCTCCCCGTCGTAACTCGAGAATATACCCCAGGTTCCCGCCGCAACTCGAGAAAAACCATGAGACTTCCCCCTCGCCGCGAGATGAGGCCCGATTCCCCTGCACTGCGTGCAGAGCAATTCCGTGTTGCACATCACACATGAAAGGAGCCTTGACTTCCTTGATGGCACTCCAGAGAAACCCCAAGAACACTGTTTCAAGGTTGAGGGATCCTGAGGTCACTGTAGCAACAGGAAAGAGCTCCGTGGACCAAAAATCAACTCGAGATGAGAGGTTAGTCCCTGGCTTCGACTCCAGAGGAATACCACCTTACCACAAGCACCTCAAGAGGAGGCTTCTCTCAGCTCTAGGTATGTGAGAGGGACCCTGAGTTTGCGGCCTCAAGTGGAATGGACACCGCGATGCCCTGACTCGAAATAAGGCCGGATATCCCTGCAGTGACTTGAATGCAGGATCGTCTTGCATCTCCCAAGACGAAAGGATGTCTGAATCCCCTGTGGAGACCACAGAGAAGACCTAGTTCCCCACTTCATCGCGACCGGAGGCCTCACATACTTTGAAAACTCCAGAGGTACGCGGAGATCAGTGCCTCCAAAGGAGACGATGCCTGACTCCTCGTGAAACTTGATAGGAGTCCCAGGATTCCTGTGGCACGTGGAAAGGGACCCTTGGTCTCCCTCCTCAGCTGGAGAGGCGTCCCAATTGCCCTGCAAAGCCTCGAGGAGAATCCCGAGTTGTCCCTCGCAACTAGGCAGGAGTCCTGACGTCGCTGAACAAACACGTGTGTGGAAGGGCCATCCCCGTCTTAACTCGAGAATATACCGCAGGTTCCCCCCGCAACTCGAGAAAAACCATGAGACTTCCCCCTCGCCGCGAGATGAGGCCCGATTCCCCTGCACTGCGTGCAGAGCAATTCCGTGTTGCACATCACACATGAAAGGAGCCTTGATTTCCTTGATGGCACTCCAGAGAAACCCCAAGAACACTGTTTCAAGGCTAGAGGGATCCTGAGGTCACTGTAGCAGCACGAAAGAGCTCCGTGGACCAAGAATCAACTCGAGATGAGAGGTTAGTCCCTGGCTTCGACTCCAGAGGAATACCACCTTACCACAAGCACCTCAAGAGGAGGCTTCTCTCAGCTCTAGGTATGTGAGAGGGACCCTGAGTTTGCGGCCTCAAGTGGAATGGACACCGCGATGCCCTGAGTTGAAATAAGGCCGGATATCCCTGCAGTGACTTGAATGCAGGCTCGTCTTGCATCTCCCAAGACGAAAGGATGTCTGAATCCCCTGTGGAGACCACAGAGAAAGACCTACTTCCCCACCTCATCGCGACCGGAGGCCTCACATCCTTTGAAAACTCCAGAGGAATGCGGAGATCAGTGCCTCCAAAGGAGACGATGCCTGACTCCTCGTGAAACTTGATAGGAGTCCCAGGATTCCTGTGGCACGTGGAAAGGGACACTTGGTCTCCCGCCTCAGCTGGAGAGGCGTCCCAATTGCCCTGCCAAGCCTCGAGGAGAATCCCGAGTTGTCCCTCGCAACTAGGCAGGAGTCCTGCCGTCGCTGAACTAACACGTGTGTGGAAGGGCCATCCCCGTCGTAACTCGAGAATATACCGCAGGTTCCCTCCGCAACTCGAGAAAAACCATGAGACTTCCCCCTCTCCGCGAGATGAGGCCCGATTCCCCTGCACTGCGTGCAGAGCAATTCCGTCTTGCACATCACACATGAAAGGAGCCTTGATTTCCTTGATGGCACTCCAGAAAATCCCCAAGAACACTGTTTCAAGGCTAGAGGGATCCTGAGGTCACTGTAGCAGTACGAAAGAGCTCCGTGGACCAAGAATCAACTCGAGATGAGAGGTTAGTTCCTGGCTTTGACTCCAGAGGAATACCACCTTACCACAAGCACCTCAAGAGGAGGCTTCTCTCAGCTCTAGCTATGTGAGAGGGACCCTGAGTTTTCGGCCTCAAGTGGAATGGAGACTGCAATGCCCTGACGCGAAATAAGGCCGTATATCCCTGCAGTGACTTGAATGCAGGCTCGTCTTGCATCTCCCAAGATGAACGGATGTCTGAATCCCATGTAGAGACCACAGAGAAAGACCTAGTTCCCCACCTCATCGCGACCGGAGGCCTCACATCCTTTGAAAACTCCAGAGGTACGCGGAGATCAGTGCCTCCAAAGGAGACGATGCCTGACTCCTCGTGAAACTTGATAGGAGTCCCAGGATTCCTGAGGCACGTGGAAAGGGACACTTGATCTCCCGCCTCAGCTGGAGAGGCGTCCCAATTGCCCTACCAAGCCTCGAGGAGAATCCCGAGTTGTCCCTCGCAACTAGGCAAGAGTCCTGACGTCGCTGAACAAACACGTGTGTGGAAGGGCCATCCCCGTCGTAACTCGAGAATATACCCCAGGTTCCCGCAGCAACTCGAGAAAAACCATGAGACTTCCCCCTCGCCGCAAGATGAGGCCCGATTCCCCTGCACTTCGTGCAGAGCAATTCCGTGTTGCACATCACACAAGAAAGGAGCCTTGATTTCCTTGATGGCACTCCAGAGAAACCCCAAGAACACTGTTTCAAGGCTAGCGGGATCCTGAGGTCACTGTAGCAACACGAAAGAGCTCCGTGGACCAAAAATCAACTCGAGATGAGAGGTTAGTCCCTGGCTTTGACTCCAGAGGAATACCACCTTACCACAAGCACCTCAAGAGGAGGCTTCTCTCAGCTCTAGGTATGTGAGAGGGACCCTGAGTTTGCGGCCTCAAGTGGAATGTAGACCGCGATGCCCTGACTCGAAATAAGGCCGGATATCCCTGCAGTGACTTGAATGCAGGCTCGTCTTGCATCTCCCAAGACGAAAGGATGTCTGAATCCCCTGTGGAGACCACAGAGAAAGACCTAGTTCCCCACCTCATCGCGACCGGAGGCCTCACATCCTTTGAAAACTCCAGAGGTACGCGGAGATCAGTGCCTCCAAAGGAGACGATGCCTGACTCCTCGTGAAACTTGATAGGAGTCCCAGGATTCCTGTGGCACGAGGAAAGGGACACTTGGTCTCCCGCCTCAGCTGGAGAGGCGTCCCAATTGCCCTGCCAAGCCTCGAGGAGAATCCCGAGTTGTCCCTCGCAACTAGGCAGGAGTCCTGACGTCGCTGAACAAACACGTGGGTGGAAGGGCCATCCCCGTCGTAACTCGAGAATATACCCCAGGTTCCCGCCGCAACTCGAGAAAAACCATGAGACTTCCCCCTCGCCGCGAGATGAGGCCCGATTCCCCTGCACTGCGTGCAGAGCAATTCCGTGTTGCACATCACACATGAAAGGACCCTTGATTTCCTTTATGGGACTCCAGAGAAACCCCAAGAATACTGTTTCAAGGCTATAGGGATCCTGAGGTCACTGTAGCAACACGAAAGAGCTCCGTGGACCAAAAATCAACTCAAGATGAGAGGTTAGTCCCTGGCTTCGACTCCAGGGGAATACCACCTTACCACAAGCACCTCAAGAGGAGGCTTCTCTCAGCTCTAGGTATGTGAGAGGGACCCTGAGTTTGCGGCCTCAAGTGGAATGGAGACCGCGATGCCCTGACTCGAAATAAGGCCGGATATCCCTGCAGTGACTTGAATGCAGGCTTGTCTTGCATCTCCCAAGATGAACGGATCTCTGAATCCCCTGTGTAGACGACAGAGAAAGACCTAGTTCCCCACCTCATCGCGACCGGAGGCCTCACATCCTTTGAAAACTTCAGAGGTACGCGGAGATCAGTGCCTCCAAAGGAGACGATGCCTGACTCCTCGTGAAACTTGATAGGAGTCCCAGGATTCCTGTGGCACGTGGAAAGGGACACTTGGTCTCCCGCCTCAGCTGGAGAGGCGTCCCAATTGCCCTGCCAAGCCTCGAGGAGAATCCCGAGTCGTCCCTCGCAACTAGGCAGGAGTCCTGACTTCGCTGAACTAACACGTGTGTGAAAGGGCCATCCCCGTCTTAACTCGAGAATATACCGCAGGTTCCCGCCGCAACTCGAGATAAACCATGAGACTTCCCCCTCGCCGCGAGATGAGGCCCAATTCCCCTGCACTGCGTGCAGAGCAATTCCGTGTTGCACATCACACATGAAAGGAGCCTTGATTTCCTTGATGGCACTCCAGAGAAACCCCAAGAACACTGTTTCAAGGCTAGAGGGATCCTGAGGTCACTGTAGCAACACGAAAGAGCTCCGTGGACCAAAAATCAACTCAAGATGAGAGGTTAGTCCCTGGCTTCGACTCCAGAGGAATACCACCTTACCACAACACCTCAAGAGGAGGCTTCTCTCAGCTCTATGTATGTGAGAGGGACCCTGAGTTTGCGGCCTCAAGTGGAATGGAGACCGCGATGCCCTGACTCGAAATAAGGCCGGATATCCCTGTAGTGACTTGAATGCAGGCTCGTCTTGCATCTCCCAAGACGAAAGGATGTCCTAATCCCCTGTGGAGACCACAGAGAAAGACCTAGTTCCCCACCTCATCGCGACCAAAGGCCTCACATCCTTTGAAAACTCCAGAGGTACGCGGAGATCAGTGCCTCCAAAGGAGACGATGCCTGACTCCTCGTGAAACTTGATAGGAGTCCCAGGATTCCTGTGGCACGTGGAAAGGGACCCTTGGTCTCCCGCCTCAGCTGGAGAGGCGTCCCAATTGCCCTGCCAAGCCTCGAGGAGAATCCCGAGTTGTCCCTCGCAACTAGGCAGGAGTCCTGACGTCGCTGAACAAACACGTGGGTGGAAGGGCCATCCCCGTCGTAACTCGAGAATATACTCCAGGTTCCCGCAGCAACTCGAGAAAAACCATGAGACTTCCCCCTCGCCGTGAGATGAGGCCCGATTCCCCTGCACTGCGTGCAGAGCAATTCGGTGTTGCACATCACACATGAAAGGAGCCTTGATTTCCTTGATGGCACTCCAGAGAAACCCCAAGAACACTGTTTCAAGGTTGAGGGATCCTGAGGTCACTGTAGCAACACGAAAGAGCTCCGTGGACCAAAAATCAACTCGAGATGAGAGGTTAGTCCCTGGCTTCGACTCCAGAGGAATACCACCTTACCACAAGCACCTCAAGAGGAGGCTTCTCTCAGCTCTAGCTATGTGAGAGGGACCCTGAGTTTGCGGCCTCAAGTGGAATGGAGACCGCAATGCCCTGACTCGAAATAAGGCCGGATATCCCTGCAGTGACTTGAATGCAGGCTCGTCTTGCATCTCCCAAGACGAAAGGATGTCTGAATCCCCTGTGGAGACCACAGAGAAAGACCTAGTTCCCCACCTCATCGCGACCGGAGTCCTCACATCCTTTGAAAACTCCAGAGGTACGCGGAGATCAGTGCCTCCAAAGGAGACGATGCCTGACTCCTCGTGAAACTTGATAGGAGTCCCAGGATTCCTGTGGCACGTGGAAAGGGACCCTTGGTTTCCCACCTCAGCTGGAGAGGCGTCCCAATTGCCCTGCCAAGCCTCGAGGAGAATCCCGAGTTGTCCCTCGCAACTAGGCAGGAGTCCTGACGTCGCTGAACAAACACGTGGGTGGAAGAGCCATCCCCGTCGTAACTCGAGAATATACCCCAGGTTCCCGCCGCAACTCGAGAAAAACCATGAGACTTCCCCCTCGCCGCGAGATGAGGCCCGATTCCCCTGCACTGTGTGCAGGGCAATTCCGTGTTGCACATCACACATGAAAGGAGCCTTGATTTCCTTGATGGCACTCCAGAGAAACCCCAAGAACACTGTTTCAAGGCTAGAGGGATCCTGAGGTCACTGTAGCAACATGAAAGAGCTCCGTGGACCAAAAATCAACTCGAGAAGAGAGGTTAGTTCCTGGCTTCGACTCCAGAGGAAAACCACCTTACCACAAGTACCTCAAGAGGAGGCTTCTCTCAGCTCTAGGTATGTGAGAGGGACCCTGAGTTTGCGGCCTCAAGTGGAATGGACACAGCGATGCCCTGACTCGAAATAAGGCCGGATATCCCTGCAGTGACTTGAATGCAGGCTCGTCTTGCATCTCCCAAGACGAAAGGTTGTCTGAATCCCCTGTGGAGACCACAGAGAAAGACCTAGTTCCCCACCTCATCGCGACCGGAGGCCTCACATCCTTTGAAAACTCCAGAGGTACGCGGAGATCAGTGCCTCCAAAGGAGACGATGCCTGACTCCTCGTGAAACTTCATAGGAGTCCCAGGATTCCTGTGGCACGTGGAAAGGGACACTTGGTCTCCCGCCTCAGCTGGAGAGGCGTCCCAATTGCCGTGCCAAGCCTCGAGGAGAATCCCGAGTTGTCCCTCGCAACTAGGCAGGAGTCTTGACGTCGCTGAACAAACACGTGTGTGGAAGGGCCATCCCCGTCATAACTTCAGAATATACGCCAGGTTCTCACCCCAACTCGAGAAAATCCATGAGACTTCCCCCTCGCCGCGAGATGAGGCCAGATTCCCCTGCACTGCGTGCAGAGCAATTGTGCGTTGCACATCACACATGAAAGGAGCCTTGATTTCCTTGATGGCACTCCAGAGAAACCCCAAGAACACTGTTTCAAGGCTAGAGGGATCCTGAGGTCACTGTAGCAACACGAAAGAGCTCCGTGGACCAAAAATCAACTCGAGATGAGAGGTTAGTCCCTGGCTTCGACTCCAGAGGAATACCACCTTACCACAAGCACCTCAAGAGGAGGCTTCTGTCAGCTCTAGGTATGTGAGAGGGACCCTGAGTTTGCGGCCTCAAGTGGAATGGACACCGCGATGCCCTGACTCGAAATAAGGCCAGATATCCCTGCAGTGACTTGAATGCAGGCTCATCTTGCATCTCCCAAGAAGAAAGGCTGTCTGAATCCCCTGTGGAGACCACAGAGAAAGACCTAGTTCCCCACCTCATCGCGACCGGAGGCCTCACATCCTTTGAAAACTCCAGAGGTACGCGGAGATCAGTGCCTCCAAAGGAGACGATGCCTGACTCCTCGTGAAACTTGATAGGAGTCCCAGGATTCCTGTGGCACGTCTAAAGGGACCCTTGGTCTCCCGCCTCAGCTGGAGAGGCGTCCCAATTGCCCTGCCAAGCCTCGAGGAGAATCCCGAGTTGTCCCTCGCAACTAGGCAGGAGTCCTGACGTCGCTGAACAAACACGTGGGTGTAAGGGCCATCCCCGTCGTAACTCGAGAATATACCCCAGGTTCCCGCCGCAACTCGAGAAAAACCATGAGACTTTCCCCTCGCCGCGAGATGCTGCCCGATTTCCCTGCACTGTGTGCAGAGCAATTCCGTGTTGCACATCACACATGAAAGGAGCCTTGATTTCCTTGATGGCACTCCAGAGAAACCCCAAGAACACTGTTTCAAGGCTAGAGGGAACCTGAGGTCACTGTAGCAACACGAAAGAGCTCCGTGGACCAAAAATCAACTCGAGATGAGAGGTTAGTCCCTGGCTTCGACTCCAGAGGAATACCACCTTACCACAAGCACCTCAAGAGGAGGCTTCTCTCAGCTCTTGGTATGTGAGAGGAACCCTGAGTTTGCGGCCTCAAGTGGAATGGACACTGCGATGCCCTAACGCGAAATAAGGCCGGATATCCCTGCAGTGACTTGAATGCAGGCTCGTCTTGCATCTCCCAAGACGAAAGGATGTCTGAATCCCCTGTGGAGACCACAGAGAAAGACCTAGTTCCCCACCTCATCGCGACCGGCGGCCTCACATCCTTTGAAAACTCCAGAGGTACGCGGAGATCAGTGCCTCCAAAGGAGACGATGCCTGACTCCTCGTGAAACTTGATAGGAGTCCCAGGATTCCTGTGGCACGTGGAAAGGGACACTTGGTCTCCCGCCTCAGCTGGAGAGGCGTCCCAATTGCCCTGCCAAGCCTCGAGGAGAATCCCGAGTTGTCCCTCGCAACTAGGCAGGAGTCCTGTCGTCGCTGAACAAACACGTGGGTGGAAGGGCCATCCCCGTCATAACTTCAGAATATACGCCAGGTTCTCACCCCAACTCGAGAAAATCCATGAGACTTCCCCCTTGCCGCAAAATGAGGCCCGATATCCTGCACTTCGTGCAGAGCAATTCCGTGTTGCACATCACACATGAAAGGAGTTTTGATTTCCTTGATGGCACTCCAGAGAAACCCCAAGAACACTGTTTCAAGGCTAGAGGGAACCTGAGGTCACTGTAGCAACACGAAAGAGCTCCGTGGACCAAAAGTCAACTCGAGATGAGAGGTTAGTCCCTGGCTTCGACTCCAGAGGAATACCACCTTACCACAAGCACCTCAAGAGCAGGCTTCTCTCAGCTCTAGGTATGTGAGAGCGACCCTGAGATTGCGGCCTCAAGTGGAATGGACACTGCGATGCCTTGACTCAAAATAAGGCCGGTTATCCCTGCAGTGACTTGAATGCAGGCTCGTCTTGCATCTCCCAAGACGAAAGGATGTCTGAATCCCCTGTGGAGACCACAGAGAAAGATCTAGTTCCCCACCTCATCGCGACCGGAGGCCTCACATCCTTTGAAAACTCCAGAGGTACGCGGAGATCAGTGCTTCCAAAGGAGACGATGCCTGACTCCTCGTGAAACTTGATAGGAGTCCCAGGATTCCTGTGGCACGTGGAAAGGGACCCTTGGTCTCCCGCCTCAGCTGGAGAGGCGTCCCAATTGCCCTGCCAAGCCTCGAGGAGAATCCCGAGTTGTCCCTCGCAACTAGGCAGGAGTCCTGCCGTCGCTGAACAAACACGTGTGTGGAAGAGCTATCTCCGTCCTAATTCGAGAATATACCCCAGGTTCCCGCCGCAACTCGAGAAAAACCATGAGACTTCCCCCCTCGCCGCGAGATGAGGCCCGATTCCCCTGCACTGCGTGCAGAGCAATTCCGTCTTGCACATCACACATGAAAGGAGCCTTGATTTCCTTGATGGCACTCCAGAGAAACCCCAAGAACACTGTTTCAAGGCTAGAGGGATCCTGAGGTCACTGTAGCAACACAAAAGAGCTCCGTGGACCGAAAATCAACTCGAGATGAGAGGTTAGTCCCTGGCTTCGACTCCAGAGGAATACCACCTTACCACAAGCACCTCAGGAGGAGGCTTCTCTCAGCTCTAGCTATGTGAGAGGGACCCTGAGTTTGCGGCCTCAAGTGGAATGGACATCGCGATGCCCTGACTCGAAATAAGGCCGGATATCCCTGCAGTGACTTGAATGCAGGCTCGTCTTGCATCTCCCAAGATGAAAGGATGTCTGAATTCCCTGTGGAGACCACCGAGAAAGACCTAGTTCCCCACCTCATGGCGACCGGTGGCCTCACATCCTTTGAAAACTCCAGAGGTACGCGGAGATCAGTGCTTCCAAAGGAGACGATGCCTGACTCCTCATGAAACTTGATCAGTGCCTCCAAAGGAGACGATGCCTGACTCCTCGTGAAACTTAATAGGCGTCCCAGAATTCCTGTGGCTCGTGGAAAGGGACGCTTGGGCTGCCGCCTCAGCTGGAGAGGCGTCCCAATTGCCCTGCCAAGCCTCGAGGAGAATCCCGAGTTGTCCCTCGCAACTAGGCAGGAGTCCATACGTGGCTGAACAAACACGTGCGTGGAATGGCCATCCCCGTCATAACTCGAGAATATACCCCAGGTTCCCGCCGCAACTCGAGAAAAACCATAAGACTTCCCCCTCGCCGCGAGATGAGGCTCGATTCTCCTGCACTGCATGCAGAGCAATTTCGTGTTGCACATCAAACATGAAAGGAGCCTTGATTTTCTTGATGGCACTCTAGAGAAAACCCAAGAACACTGTTTCCAGGCTAGAGCGATCCTGCGGTCACTGTAGCAACACGAAAGAGCTCCGTGGACCAAGAATTAACTCGAGATGGGAGGTTAGTCCCTGGCTTCGACTCCAGAGGAATACCACCTTACCACAAGCACCTCAAGAGCAGGCTTCTCTCAGCTCTAGCTATGTGAGAGGGACCCTGAGTTTGCGGCTTAAGTGGAATGGACACTGCGATGCCTTGACGCGAAATAAGGCCGGATATCCCAGCAGTGACTTGAATGCAGGCTCGTCTTGCATCTCCCAAGACGAAAGGATGTCTGAATCCCCTGTGGAGACCACAGAGAAAGACCTAGTTCCCCACCTCATCGCGACCGGAGGCCTCACATCCTTTGAAAACTCCAGAGGTACGCGGAGATCAGTGCCTCCAAAGGAGACGATGCCTGACTCCTCGTGAATCTTGATAGGAGTCCCAGGATTCCTGTGGCACGTGGAAAGGGACCCTTGGTCTCCCGCCTCAGCTGGAGAGGCGTCCCAATTGCCCTGCCAAGCCTCGAGGAGAATCCCGAGTTGTCCCTCGCAACTAGGCTGGAGTCCTGACGTCGCTGAACAAACATGTGGATGGAGGGGCCATCCCTGTCTTAACTCGAGAATATAACCCAGGTTCCCGCCGCAACTCGAGAAAAACCATGAGACTTCCCCGTCGCCGCGATATGAGGCCCGATTCCCCTGCACTGCGTGCAGAGCAATTCCGTGTTGCACATCACACATGAAAGGATCCTTGATTTCCTTGATGGCACTCCAGAGAAACCCCAAGAACACTTTTTCAAGGCTAGAGGGAAACTGAGGTCACTGTAGCAACACGAAAGAACTCCGTGGACCAAAAATCAACTCGAGATGAGAGGATAGTCCCTGGCTTCAACTCCAGAGGAATACCACCTTACCACAAGCACCTCAAGAGGAGGCTTCTCTCAGCTCTAGGTATGTGAGAGGTACCCTGAGTTTGCGGCCTCAAGTGGAATGGACACCGCGATGCCCTGACTCGAAATAAGGCCGGATATCCCTGCAGTGACTTGAATGCAGGCTCGTCTTGCATCTCCCAAGACGAAAGGAGGTCTGAATCCCCTGTGGAGACCACAGAGAAAGACCTAGTTCCCCACCTCATCGCGACCGGAGGCCTCACATCCTTTGGAAACTCCAGAGGTACGCGGAGATCAGTGCCTCCAAAGGAGACGATGCCTGACTCCTCGTGAAACTTGATAGGAGTCCCAGGATTCCTGTGGCACGTGGAAAGGGACCCTTGGTCTCCCGCCTCAGCTGGAGAGGCGTCCCAATTGCCCTGCCAAGCCTCGAGGAGAATCCCGAGTTGTCCCTCGCAACTAGGCAGGAGTCCTGACGTCGCTGAACAAACACGTGGATGGAGGGGCCATCCCTGTCTTAACTCGAGAATATACCCCAGGTTCCCACCGCAACTCGAGAAAAACCATGAGACTTCCCCCTCGCCGCAAAATGAGGCCCGATATCCTGCACTGCGTGCAGAGCAATTCCGTGTTGCACATCACACATGAAAGGAGCCTTGATTTCCTTGATGGCACTCCAGAGAAACCCCAAGAACACTGTTTCAAGGCTAGAGGGTAACTGAGGTCACTGTAGCAACACGAAAGAGCTCCGTGGACCAAAAATCAACTCGAGATGAGAGGTTAGTCCCTGGCTTCGACTCCAGAGGAATACCACCTTACCACAAGCACCTCAAGAGGAGGCTTCTCTCAGCTCTAGCTATGTGAGAGGTACCCTGAGTTTGCGGCCTCAAGTGGAATGGACACCGCGATGCCCTGACTCGAAATAAGGCCGGATATCCCTGCAGTGACTTGAATGCAGGCTCGTCTTGCATCTCCCAAGACGAAAGGTTGTCTGAATCCCCTGTGGAGACCACAGAGAAAGACCTAGTTCCCCACCTCATCGCGACCGGAGGCCTCACATCCTTTGAAAACTCCAGAGGTACGCGGAGATCAGTGCCTCCAAAGGAGACGATGCCTGACTCCTCGTGAATCTTGATAGGAGTCCCAGGATTCCTGTTGCATGTGGAAAGGGACAATTGGTCTCCCGCCTCAGCTGGAGAGGCGTCCCAATTGCCCTGCCAAGCCTCGAGGAGAATCCCGAGTTGTCCCTCGCATCTAGGCAGGAGTCCTGACGTCGCTGAACAAACACGTGGGTGGAAGGGCCATCCCCGTCATAACTTCAGAATATACGCCAGGTTCTCACCCCAACTCGAGAAAATCCATGAGACTTCCCCCTCGCCGCAAAATGAGGCCCGATATCCTGCACTGCGTGCAGAGCAATTCCGTGTTGCACATCACACATGAAAGGAGTATTGATTTCCTTGATGGCACTCCAGAGAAACCCCAAGAACACTGTTTCAAGGCTAGAGGGAACCTGAGGTCACTGTAGCAACACGAAAGAGCTCCGTGGACCAAAAGTCAACTCGACATGAGAGGTTAGTCCCTGGCTTCGACTCCAGAGGAATACCACCTTACCACAAGCACCTCAAGAGCAGGCTTCTCTCAGCTCTAGGTATGTGAGAGCGACCCTGAGTTTGCGGCCTCAAGTGGAATGGACACTGCGATGTCTTGACTCAAAATAAGGCCGGTTATCCCTGCAGTGACTTGAATGCAGGCTCGTCTTGCATCTCCCAAGACGAAAGGATGTCTGAATCCCCTGTGGAGACCACAGAGAAAGACCTAGTTCCCCAGCACATCGCGACCGGAGGCCTCACATCCTTTGAAAACTCCAGAGGTACGCGGAGATCAGTGCCTCCAAAGGAGACGATGCCTGACTCCTCGTGAAACTTGACAGGAGTCCCAGGATTCCTGTAGCACATTGAAAGGGACCCTTTTTCTCCCGCCTCAGCTGGAGAGGCGTCCCAATTGCCCTGCCAAGCCTCGAGGAGAATCCCGAGTTGTCCCTCGCAACTAGGCAGGAGTCCTGACGTCCCAGAACAAACACGTGGGTGGAAGGGCCATCCCCGTCGTAACTCGAGAATATACCCCAGGTTCCCGCCGCAACTCGAGAAAAACCATGAGACTTCCCCCTCGCCGCGAGATGAGGCCCGATTCCCCTGCACTGCGTGCAGAGCAATTCCGTGTTGCACATCACACATGAAAGGAGCCTTGATTTCCTTGATGGCACTCCAGAGAAACCCCAAGAACACTGTTTCAAGGCTAGCGGGATCCTGAGGTCACTGTAGCAACACGAAAGAACTCCGTGGACCAACAATCAACTCGAGATGAGAGGTTAGTCCCTGGCTCCGACTCCAGAGGAATACCACCTTACGACAAGCACCTCAAGAGGAGGCTTCTCTCAGCTCTAGCTATGTTCTGAGTTTGCGGCCTCAAGTGCAATGGACACCGGGATGCCCTGACTCGAAATAAGGCCGGATATCCCTGCAGTGACTTGAATGCAGGCGCGTCTTGCATCTCCCAAGACGAAAGGATGTCTGAATCACCTGTGTAGACCACAGAGAAAGACCTATTTCCCCACCTCATCGCGACCGGAGGCCTCATATCCTTTGACAAATCCAGAGGTACGCAGAGATCAGTGCCTCCAAAGGAGACGATGCCTGACTCCTCGTGAAACTTGATAGGAGTCCCAGGATTCCTGTGGCACGTGGAAAGGGATCTTTGGTCTCCCGCCTCAGCTGGAGAGGCGTCCCAATTGCCCTGCCAAGCCTCGAGGAGAATCGCGAGTTGTCCCTCGCAACTAGGCAGGAGTCCTGACGTCGTTGAACAAACACGTGTGTGTAAGGGCCATCCCCGTCGTAACTCGAGAATATACCCCAGGATCCCGCAGCAACTCGAGAAAAACCTTGAGACTTCCCCCTCACCGCGAGATGAGGCCCGATTCCCCTGCACTGCGTGCAGAGCAATTCCGTGTTGCACATCACACATGAACGGAGCCTTGATTTCCTTCATGGCACTCCAGAGAAACCCAAAGAACACTGTTTCAAGGATAGAGGGATCCTGAGGTCACTGTAGCAACACGAAAGAGCTGCGTTGACCAAAAATCAACTCGAGATGAGAGGATAGTCCCTGGCTTCGACTCCAGAGGAATACCACCTTACCACAAGCACCTCAAGAGGAGGCTTCTCTCAGCTCTAGCTATGTGAGAGGGACCCTGAGTTTGCGGCCTCAAGTGGAATGGACACCGCGATGCCCTGACTCGAAATAAGGCCGGATATCCCTGCAGTGACTTGAATGCAGGCTCGTCTTGCATCTCCCAAGACGAAAGGATGTCTGAATCCCCTGTGGAGACCACAGAGAAAGACCTAGTTCCCCACCTCATCGCGACCGGAGGCCTCACATCCTTTGAAAACTCCAGAGGTACGCGGAGATCAGTGCCTCCAAAGGAGACGATGCCTGACTCCTCGTGAAACTTGATCGAAGTCCCAGGATTCCTGAGGCACGTGGATAGGGACCCTTGGTCTCCCGCCTCAGCTGGAGAGGCGTCCCAATTGCCCTGCCAAGCCTCGAGGAGAATCCCGAGTTGTCCCTCGCAACTAGGCAGGAGTCCTGACGTCGCTGAACAAACACGTGGGTGGAAGGGCCATCCCCGTCGTAACTCGAGAATATACCCCAGGTTCCCGCCGCAACTCGAGAAAAACATGAGACTTCCCCCTCGCCGCGAGATGAGGCCTCATTCCCCTGCACTGCGTGCAGAGCAATTCCGTGTTGCACATCACACATGAAAGGAGCCTTGATTTCCTTGATGGCACTCCAGAGAAACCCCAAGAACACTGTTTCAAGGCTAGAGGGATCCTGAGGTCACTGTAGCAACACGAAAGAGCTCCGTGGACCAAAAATCAACTCGAGATGAGAGGTTAGTCCCTGGCTTCGACTCCAGAGGAATACCACCTTACCACAAGCACCTCAAGAGGAGGCTTCTCTCAGCTCTAGGTATGTGAGAGGGACCCTGAGTTTGTGGCCTAAAGTGGAATGGACACCGCGATTCCCTGACTCGAAATAAGGCCGGATATCCCTGCAGTGACTTGAATGCAGGCTCGTCTTGCATCTCCCAAGATGAAAGGATGTCTGAATCCCCTGTGGAGACCACAGAAAAAGACCTAGTTCCCCACCTCATCGTGATCCGGAGGCCTCACGTCCTTTGAAAACTCCAGAGGTACGCGGAGATCAGTGCCTCCAAAGGAGACGATGCCTGACTCCTTGTGAAACTTCATAGGAGTCCCAGGATTCCTGTGGCACGTGGAAAGGGACCCTTGGTCTCCCGCCTCAGCTGGAGAGGCGTCCCAATTTCCCTGCCAAGCCTCGAGGAGAATCCCGAGTTGTCCCTCGAAACTAGGCAGGAGTCCTGACGTCGCTGAACAAAAACGTGGGTGGAAGGGCCATCCCCGTCGTAACTCGAGAATATACCCCAGGTTCCCGCTGCAACTCGAGAAAAACCATGAGACTTCCCCCTCGCCGCGAGATGAGGCCCGATTCCCCTGCACTGCGTGCAGAGCATTTCCGTGTTGCACATCACACATGAAAGGAGCCTTGATTTCCTTGATGGCACTCCAGAGAATCCCCAAGAACACTGTTTCAAGGCTAGAGGGATCCTGAGTTCACTGTAGCAACAGGAAAGAGCTCCGTGGACCAAAAATCAACTCGAGATGAGAGGTTAGTCCCTGGCTTCGACTCCAGAGGAATACCACCTTACAACAAGCACATCAAGAGGAGGCTTCTCTCAGCTCTAGGTATGTGAGAGGGACCCTGATTTTGTGGCCTCAAGTGGAGTGGACACCACGATGCCGTGACTCGAAATAAGGCCGGATATACCTGCAGTGACTTGAATGCAGGCTCGTCTTGCATCTCCCAAGACGAAAGGATGTCTGAATCCCCTGAGGAGACCACAGAGAAAGACCTACTTCCCCACCTCATCGCGAACGGAGGCCTCACATCCTTTGAAAACTTCAGAGGTACGTGGAGATCAGTGCCTCCAAAGGAGACGATGCCTGACTCCTCGTGAAACTTGATAGGAGTCCCAGGATTCCTGTGCACGTGGAAAGGGACCCTTGGTCTCCCGCCTCAGCTGCAGAGGCGTCCCAATTGCCCTGCCAAGCCTCGAGGAGAATCCCGAGTTGTCCCTCGCAACTAGGCAGGAGTCCTGACGTCGCTGAACAAACACGTGGGTGGAAAGGCCATTCTTGTCGTAACTGGAGAATATACCCCAGGTTCCCGCCGCAACTCGAGAAAAACCATGAGACTTCCCCCTCGCCGTGAGATGAGGCCTGATTCCCCTGCACTGCGTGCAGAGAAATTCCGTGTTGCACATCACACATGAAAGAAGCCTTGATTTCCTTGATGGCACTCCAGAGAAACCCCAAGAACACTGTTTCAAGGCTAGAGGAATCCTGAGGTCACTGTAGCAACACGAAAGAGCTCCGTGGACCAAAAATCAACTCGAGATGAGAGGTTAGTCCCTGGCTTCGACTCCAGAGGAATACCACCTTACCACAAGCACCTCAAGAGGAGACTTCTCTCAGCTCTAGGTATGTGAGAGGGACCCTGAGTTTGGGGCCTCAAGTGGAATGGACACCGCGATGCCCTGACTCGAAATAAGGCCGAATATCCCTGCAGTGACTTGAATGCAGGCTCATCTTGCATCTCCCAAAACGAAAGGATGTCTGAATCTCCTGTGGAGACCACAGAGAAAGACCTAGTTCCCCACCTCATTGCGACCGGAGGCCTCACATCCTTTGAAAACTCCAGAGGTATGCGGAGATCAGTGCCTCCAAAGGATACGATGCCTGACTCCTCGTGAAACTTGATAGGAGTCCCAGGATTCCTGTGGTACGTGGAAAGGGACCCTTGGTCTCCCGCCTCAGCTGGAGAGGCGTCCCAATTGCCCTTCCAAGCCTCGAGGAGAATCGCGAGTTGTCCCTCGAACTAGGCAGGAGTCCTGCCTTCGATGAAAAAACACGTGTGTGGAAGGGCCATCCCCGTAGTAACTCGAGAATATAACCCAGGTTCCTGCCGCAACTCGAGAAAAACATGAGATTTCCCCCTTGCCACGAGATGAGGCCCGATTCCCCTGCACTGCGTGCAGAGCAATTCCGTGTTGCACATCAAACATGAAAGGGGTCTTGATTTCCTTGATGGCACTCCAGAGAAACCCCAAGAACACTGTTTCAAGGCTAGAGATATCCTGAGGTCACTATAGCAACATGAAAGAGCAGCGTGGACCAAAAATCAACTCGAGATGAGGGGTTAGTCCCTGGCTTCGACTCCAGACGAATACCACCTTACCACAAGCACCTCAAGAGGAGGCTTCTCTTAGCTCTAAGTATGTGAGAGGGACCCTGAGTTTGCGCCTCAAGTGGAATGGACACCGAATTGCCCTGACGCGAAATATGGCCGGATATCCCTGCAGTGACTTGAATGCAGGCTCTTCTTGCATCTTCTAAGAAGAGAGGATGTCTGAATCCCCTGTGGAGACCACAGAGAAATACCTAGTTCCCCACCTCTTCGCGACCGGAGGCCTCACATCTTTTGAAAACTGCACAGATATGCGAAGATCAATGCCTCAAAAGGAGACGATGCCTGACTCCTCGAGAAACTTGATAGGAGTCCCAGGATTCCTGTGTCCCGTGAAAAGGGACCCTTTTGGTCTCCCACCTCAGCTGGAGAGGCGTCCCAATTGCCCTGCCAAGCCTCGAGGAGAATCCCGAGTTGTTCCTCACAACTAGGCAGGAGTCCTGACGTCGCTGAACAAACTCGTGGGTGGAAAAGGCCTTCCCCGTCGTAACTCGAGAGTATACCCCAGGTTCCCGCCGCAACTCGAGAAAAACCATGTGACTTCCCCCTCGCTGCGAGATGAGGCCCGATTCCCCTGCACTGCGTGCAGTGCAATTCCCTGTTGCACATCACACATGAAAGGAGCCTTGATTTCCTTGATGTCACTCCAGAAAAACCCCAAGAAGACTGTTTCAAGGCTAGAGGGATGCTGAGGTCACTGTAGCAACACGAAAGAGCTCCGTGGACCAAAAATCAACTCGAGATGAGAGGTTAGTCCCTGGCTTCGACTCCAGAGGAATACCACCTTACCACAAGCACCTCAAGAGGAGGCTTCTCTCAGCTCTAGGTATGTGAGAGGAACACTGATTTTGCGGCCTCAAGTGGAATGGACACCGAAATTCTCTGACTCGAAATAAGACCGGATATCCCTGCAGTGACTTGAATGCAGGCTAGTCTTGCATCTCCCAAGACGAAAGGATGTCCTGAATCCCCTGTGTAGACCACAGAGAAAGACCTAGTTCCCCTCCTCATCCCGACTGGAGGCCTCACATCCTTTGAAAACTCCAGAGGTATGCGGAGATCAATGCCTCAAAAGAATACGATGCCTGACTCCTCGTGAAACTTGATAGGAGTCCCAGGATTACTGTGGCACTTGGAAAGGGACCCTTGGTCTCCCGCCTCATCTGGAGAGGCATCGCAATTGCCCTGCCAAGCCTGGAGGAGAATCCTGAGTTGTCCCTTGCAACTAGACACTAGTCCTGACCTCCCTGAACAAACACGTGTTTGATTCAATTTCATTATCCTCATATTTTTCACAGCTTTACATGCTCCTCATATTTTTGACTCCTTTTCATGCTCTTCATATTTTTCTCACCTTTTCTGCTCCTCATATTTTTGACACCTTTTCATGCTCTTCATATTTTTCAGGCCTTTTCATGCTCCTGGTATTTTTCAGACCTTTTCATGCTCCTCGTGTTTTTCAGACCTTTTCATGCTACTCGTATTTTTCAGACCTTTTCATCCTCCTCGTATTTTTCAGACCTTTTCATGCTCCTCGTATTTTTCACACCTTTTCATGCTTTTCGTATTTTTCACACCTTTTCATGGGCTTCGTGTTTTTCACACTGTTTCATGCTGCTCATATTTTTGACATCTTTTCATGCTCCTCATATTTTTCAGACCGTTTCTTGCTCCTCATATATGTCAGACCGTTTCATGCTCCTCATATTATTTCAGACCGTTTCATGCTCCTCTTATTTTTCTCAGCTTTTCATGCTCCTCATATATTTCACACTTTTCATGCTCCTCATATTTTTCACACCGTTTCATGCTCCTCATATATTTCATACAGATTCATGCTCCTCATGTTTTTCACACCGTTACATGATCCTCATGTCTTTGACACCTTTTCATGTTCTTCATATTTTTCATACCTTTTCATGCTGCTCATATTTTTGACACCTTTTCATGCTCTACATATTTTTCAGACTTTTCATGCTCCTCGTATTTTTCAGACCTTTTCATGCTCCTCATATTTTTCATACAGACTCATGCTCCTCATATTTTTCACACCGTTACATGATCCTCATGTTTTTGACACCTTTTCATGCTCTTCATATTTTTCATACCTTTTCATGCTGCTCATATTTTTGACACCTTTTCATGCTCTATATATTTTTCACACCTTTTCATGCTCCTCATATTTTTCATACAGATTCATGCTCCTCTTATTTTTCACACCTTTACATGGTACTCATATTTTTCACACCTTTTCATGCTCTTCATATTTTTGACACCTTTACATGCTACTCATATCTTTGACACCATTTCATGCTCTTCATATTTTTGACACCTTTACATGCTACTAATATTTTTGACACTTTTTCATGTTCTTCATATTTTTCACACCTTTTAATGCTCCTCATATTTTTGACATCCTTTCATGCTCTTCCTATTTTTCTGACCTTTTCATGCTCCTCATATTTTTGAGACCTTTTCATACTCCTCGTATTTTTCAGACCTTTTCATGCTCGTCGTATTTTTCTGAACTTTTCATGCTCCTAGTATTTTTCAAACCTTTTCATGCTCTTCGTATTTTCACACCTTTTGATGCTCCTCATATTTTTGACACCTTTTCAGACTCTTCATATTTTTCAGACCTTTTCATGCTCCTTTTATTTTTCAGACCTTTTCATGCTCCTTGTATTTTTCAGACCTTTCCATGCCCGTTCAATTTTTCACAGCTTTTCATGCTCCTCGAATTTTTCACACATTTTCATGGTCCTCGTATTTTTCACACCTTTTCATGCTCCTCGTATTTTTCACATCTTTTCATGCTCCTCGTATTTTTCACAGTTTTCCATGCTCCTCGTATATTTCACACCTTTACATGCTCCTCGTATGTTTCACACCTTTTCATGCTCTTCATATTTTTCACAACTTTTTGTGCTCCTCCTATTTTTCACACCTTTTCATGCTCCTCCAATTTTTCAGACGTTTCCAAGCTCCTCGTATTTTTCAGACCTTTTCATGCTCCTCCTATTTTTCAGACCTTTTCATGCTCATCGTATTTTTCAGAGCTTTTCATGCTCCTCCTATTTTGCAGGCCTTTTCATGCTCCTCGTATTTTTCACACCTTTTCATGCTCCTCATATTTTTCACTCCGTTTCATGCTCCTCATAAGTTTCAAACAGTTTCATGCCCCAAATATTTTTGACACCTTTTCATGCTCTTCTTATTTTTCATACCTTTTCATGTTCATTGTATTTTTCACACCTTTCCATGCTCCTCGTGTGTTTCAAACCTTTTCACACTCCTTGTATTTTTCATACCGTTTCAAGCTTCTCATATTTTTAACACCATTTCATGCTCTTCATATTTTTCACACCGTTTCATGCTCCTCATATTTTCCACACCGTTTCATGCTCCTCATATATTTGACAGCTTTTCATGCTCGTCATATTTTTGACACCTTTTCATGCTCTACATATTTTTCAGATCTTTTTATGCTCCTCGTATTTTTTAGACCTTTTCCTGCCCCTCGTCTTTTTAAGACCTTTTCATGCTCCTCGTATTTTTCAGATGTTTTCATGCTCCTCGTATTTTTTAGACCTTTTCCTGCCCCTCGTTTTTTTCTGACCTTTTCATGCTCCTCGTATTTTTCAGATCTTTTCATGTTCCTCGTTTTTTTCAGACCTTTTTATGCTCCTCGTATTTTTCAGACATTTTTATGCTCCTCTTATATTTGAGCCCTATTAATGCTCCTCGTATTTTTGAGACTTTTTCATCGTCTTCATATTTTTCACACCGTTTCATGCTCCTCATATTTTTCATACAGTTTCATGCTCCTCATATTTTTCACACCTTTTCATGCTCTTCGTATTTTTCACAGTTTTCATGCTCCTCATATTTTTCGGACCGTTTCATGCTCCTCTTATTTTTCACACCTTTACATGCTCCACGTGTTTTTGACACCTTTTCATGCTTTTCATTATTTCCACACCTTTTGATGCTCCTCATACATTTGACAGCTTTTCATGCTCTTTTCAGACCTTTTCGTGCTCTTCGTATTTTTCATACCATATCATGCTCCTTGTATTTTTCACAATTTTTCATGCTCTTTGTGTTTTTCACACCTTTTCAGGCTCTTCGTATTTTTCACACCTTTTTATGATCTTCGTACTTTTCACACCTTTTCATGCTCTTCTTATTTTTCAGACCTTTTCATGCTCTTGATATTTTTCTCAGCTTTTCATGCTCTTCGTATATTTCACACCGTTTCCTGCTTCTCCTATTTTTGGCAGCTTTTCATGCTCCTCATATTTTTCAGACCGTTTCATGCTCATCATAATTTTGAGGCCGTTTCACGTGCCTCATATTTTTCACACCTTTTAATGCTCCTCATATTTTTCACACCTTTTCATGCTCTTCATATTTTTCACACCTTTTCATGCTCCTCATATTTTTCAGATATTTCCATGCCCGTTCTATTTTTCAGACCTTTTCATGCTCGTCGTATATTTCACACCTTTTCATGGTCCTCGTATTTTTCACACCTTATCATGCTCCTCGTATTTTTCAGAGCTTTTCATGCTCCTCGAATTTTGCAGGGCTTTTCATGCTCCTCTATTTTTCAGACCTTTCCATGCTCCTCATATTTTTCAGACCTTTTCACGCTCCTCCTATATTTCACACCTTTTCATGCTCTTCTTTTTTTTCACACCATTTAATGCTCCTCATACTTTTGACAGCTTTTGATGCTCCTCATATATTTCAGACCGTTTCATGCTCCTCATATTTTTCAAACCATTTCATGCTTTTCATATTTTTCACTCCTTGTCATGTTCCTCATATTTTTCATACAGATTCATGCTCCTCTTATTTTTCACACCTTTACATGCTACTCATATTTTGACACCTTTTCATGCTCTTCATATTTTTGACACTTTTCATGCTCCTCGTATTTTTCAGACCTTTTCATGCTCCTCATGTTTTTTAGACCATGTCATACTCCTTGTATTTTTCAGACCTTTTCATGCTCCTCGTATTTTTCAGACCTTTGCATACTCCTCATATTTATCACACCTTTTCTTGCTCTTCATATTTTTCATACCATTTCATGCTCCGCATATTTTTCATACAGATTCATGCTCCTCATATTTTTCACACCTTTACATGCTTCTCATATTTTTGACACCTTTTCATACTCTTCATATTTTTCAGACCTTTTCATGCTCCTCATATTTTTGATACCTTTTCATGCTCCTCATATTTTTCAGACATTTTCATGCTCCTCGAATTTTTCAGACCTTTTCATGCTCCTCGTATATTTCAGACCTTTTAATGCTCCTCGTATTTTTGAGACCATTTCATGCTCCTTGTATTTTTCAGACCTTTTCATGCTCCTCGTATTTTTCAGAGTTTTCATGCTACTCGTATTTTTCACAATTTTTCATGCTTTTCGTATTTGTCACACCTTTTCAAGCTCTTCGTTTTTTTCATTCCTTTTGATGCTCTTGTGGTTTTTCACACCTTTTCAGGCTCTTCGTATTTTTCACACCTTTTCATGCCCATCGTATTGTTCACACCTTTTCATGCTCTTCATATTTTTCAGACCTTTCATGCTCTTGATATTTTTCTCAGCTTTTCATGCTCTTCTTGTTTTTCACAGCGTTTCATAGTCCCAATATTTTTCATACAGTTTCATGCTCCTCATATTTTTCACACCTTTACATGGTCCTCATATTTTTGAGTCCTTTTCATGCTCTTCATATTTTTCAGACCTTTTCATGCTCCTCGTATTTTTAAGATCATTTCATGCTCCTCGTATTTTTCAGACCTTTTCATGCTCCTTGTATTTTTCAGTCCTCTTCATACTCGTTGTATGTTTCACACCTTTTCATGCTCCCCGTGTTTTTCAGACCTTTTCATGCTCCTCGTATTTTTCACACTTTTTCTTGCTCTTCATATTTTTCACACCATTTCATGCTCCGCATATTTTTCATACAGATTCATGCTCCTCATATTTTTCACACCTTTACATGTTTCTCATATTTTTGACACCTTTTCATACTCTTCATGTTTTTCAGACCTTTTCATGTTTCTCGTATTTTTGAGACCTTTTCTGCTCCTTGTATTTTTCAGACATTTTCATGCTCTTCATATTTTTCACACCGTTTCATGCTCCTCATATTTTTCATACAGTTTCATGCTCCTCGTATTTTTCAGACCTTTTCATGCTCCTCATATTTTTCAGACATTTTCATGCTCTTCATATTTTTCACACCGTTTCATGCTCCTCATATTTTTCATACAGTTTCATGCTCCTCGTATTTTTCAGACCTTTTCATGCTCCTCGTATTTTTGAGACCTTTTCATGCTCCTCGTATTTTTGAGACCTTTTCATGCTCCTCGTATTTTTGAGACCTTTTCCTACACCTCGTTTTTTTCAGACCTTTTCATGCTCCTCGTATTTTTCAGACATTTTCACTCTCCTCGTATTTTTGAGACCTTTTCATGCTCCTCGTATTATTGAGACTTTTTCATGCTCTTCATATTTTCACACCGTTTCATGCTCCTCATATTTTTCACACCTTTGATGCTCCTTATATTTTTCACACCTTTTCATGCTCTTCGTATTTTTCACAGTTTTCATGCTTCTCATATTTTTCGGACCGTTTCATGCTCCTCATATTTTTCACACCTTTACATGCTCCACATATATTTGACACCTTTTCATGCTCTTCATAATTTTCATACCTTTTGATGCTCCTCATACTTTTGACAGCTTTTTATGCTCTTCTTATTTTTCAGACCTTTTCATGCTCTTCGTTTTTTTCACAACTTTTCATGCTCTTCGTGTTTTTCATATCTTTTCAGGCTCTTCGTATTTTTCACACCTTTTCATGAATCCGAATTTTTTACACCTTTTCATGCTCTTCTTATTTTTCAGACCTTTTCATTCTCTTGATATTTTTCTCAGCTTTTCATGCTCTTCGCATTTTTCACACCGTTTCACACTCCTCATACTTTTGACAGCTTCTTATGCTCTTCTTATTTTTCAGACCTTTTCATGGTCCTCGTATTTTTCATACCTTTTCATGCTCTTCCTATTTTTCTCACTGTTTCATGCTCCTCATATTGTTGACAGTTTTTCATGCTCCTCATATTTTTCAGACAGTTTCATGCTCCTCATATTTTTCAGACCTTTTCATGCTCCTATTTTTCACACCTTTACCTGCTACTCGTATTTTGACACCTTTTCATGCTCTTCATATTTTTGACACCTTTTCATGCTCCTCGTATTTTTCAGACCTTCTCATGCTCCTCATATTTTTCAGACTTTTTAATGCTCTCGTATTTTTCAGACGTTTTCATGCTCCTTGTATTTTTTAGACCATTTTATACTCCTTGTATTTTTCAGACCTTTTCATGCTCCTCGTATTTTTCAGACCTTTGCATACTCCTCATATTTATCACACCTTTTCTTGCTCTTCATATTTTTCACACCATTTCATGCTCTGCATATTTTTCATACAGATTCATGCTCCTCATATTTTTCACACCTTTACATGCTTCTCATATTTTTGACACCTTTTCATACTCTTCATATTTTTCAGACCTTTTCATGCTCCTCGTATTTTTGAGACCTTTTCATGCTCCTTGTATATTTCAGACATGTTCATGCTCTTCATATTTTTAACACCGTTTCGTGCTCCTCATATTTTTCATACAGTTTCATGCTCCTTGTATTTTTCAGACCTTTTCATGCTTCTAGTATTTTTGAGACCTTTTCCTGCCCCTCGTTTTTTTCAGACCTATCCATGCTCCTCGTATTTTTCAGACCTTTTCATGCTCCTCCTATTTTTCAGACCTTTTCATGCTCCTCGTATTTTTCAGAGCTTTTCATGGTCCTCCTATTTTCCAGGCCTTTTCATGCTCCTCCTATTTTTCAGACCTTTTCATGCTCCTCCTATTTTTCAGACATTTTCATGCTCCTCCTGTTTTTCAGGCCTTTTCATGCTCCTCGTATTTTTCACACCTTTTCATGCTCCTCGTATTTTTCACACCTTTTCATGCTCCTATTTTTCACACCTTTACCTGCTACTCATATTTTGACACCTTTTCATGCTCTTCATATTTTGACACCTTTTCATGCTCCTCATATTTTTCAGACCTTCTCATGCTCCTCATATTTTTCAGACTTTTTAATGCTCTCGTATTTTTCAGACCTTCTCATGCTCCTCATATTTTTCAGACTTTTTAATGCTCTCGTATTTTTCAGACGTTTTCATGCTCCTTGTATTTTTTAGACCATTTTATACTCCTTGTATTTTTCAGACCTTTTCATGCTCCTTGTATTTTTCAGACCTTTTCATGCTCCTCGTATTTTTGACATCTTTTCATGCTCTTCCTATTTTTCAGACCTTTTCATGCTCCTCGTATTTTTGAGATCTTTTCAAACTCCTCGTATTTTTCAGACCTTTTCATGCTCCTCGTGTTTTTTAGACCATGTCATACTCCTTGTATTTTTCAGACCTTTTCATGCTCCTCGTATTTTTCAGACCTTTGCATACTCCTCATATTTATCACACCTTTTCTTGCTCTTCATATTTTTCATACCATTTCATGCTCTGCATATTTTTCATACAGATTCATGCTCCTCATATTTTTCACACCTTTACATGCTTCTCATATTTTTGACACCTTTTCATACTCTTCATATTTTTCAGACCTTTTCATGCTCCTCATATTTTTGATACCTTTTCATGCTCCTCATATTTTTCAGACATTTTCATGCTCCTCGAATTTTTCAGACCTTTTCATGCTCCTCGTATATTTCAACCTTTTAATGCTCCTCGTATTTTTGAGACCATTTCATGCTCCTTGTATTTTTCAGACCTTTTCATGCTCCTCGTATTTTTCAGAGTTTTCATGCTACTCGTATTTTTCACAATTTTTCATGCTTTTCGTATTTGTCACACCTTTTCAAGCTCTTCGTTTTTTTCATTCCTTTTGATGCTCTTGTGGTTTTTCACACCTTTTCAGGCTCTTCGTATTTTTCACACCTTTTCATGCCCATCGTATTGTTCACACCTTTTCATGCTCTTCATATTTTTCAGACCTTTCATGCTCTTGATATTTTTCTCAGCTTTTCATGCTCTTCTTGTTTTTCACAGCGTTTCATAGTCCCAATATTTTTCATACAGTTTCATGCTCCTCATATTTTTCACACCTTTACATGGTCCTCATATTTTTGAGTCCTTTTCATGCTCTTCATATTTTTCAGACCTTTTCATGCTCCTCGTATTTTTAAGATCATTTCATGCTCCTCGTATTTTTCAGACCTTTTCATGCTCCTTGTATTTTTCAGTCCTCTTCATACTCGTTGTATGTTTCACACCTTTTCATGCTCCCCGTGTTTTTCAGACCTTTTCATGCTCCTCGTATTTTTCACACTTTTTCTTGCTCTTCATATTTTTCACACCATTTCATGCTCCGCATATTTTTCATACAGATTCATGCTCCTCATATTTTTCACACCTTTACATGTTTCTCATATTTTTGACACCTTTTCATACTCTTCATGTTTTTCAGACCTTTTCATGTTTCTCGTATTTTTGAGACCTTTTCTGCTCCTTGTATTTTTCAGACATTTTCATGCTCTTCATATTTTTCACACCGTTTCATGCTCCTCATATTTTTCATACAGTTTCATGCTCCTCGTATTTTTCAGACCTTTTCATGCTCCTCATATATTTCAGACATTTTCATGCTCTTCATATTTTTCACACCGTTTCATGCTCCTCATATTTTTCATACAGTTTCATGCTCCTCGTATTTTTCAGACCTTTTCATGCTCCTCGTATTTTTGAGACCTTTTCATGCTCCTCGTATTTTTGAGACCTTTTCATGCTCCTCGTATTTTTGAGACCTTTTCCTACACCTCGTTTTTTTCAGACCTTTTCATGCTCCTCGTATTTTTCAGACATTTTCACTCTCCTCGTATTTTTGAGACCTTTTCATGCTCCTCGTATTATTGAGACTTTTTCATGCTCTTCATATTTTCACACCGTTTCATGCTCCTCATATTTTTCACACCTTTGATGCTCCTTATATTTTTCACACCTTTTCATGCTCTTCGTATTTTTCACAGTTTTCATGCTTCTCATATTTTTCGGACCGTTTCATGCTCCTCATATTTTTCACACCTTTACATGCTCCACATATATTTGACACCTTTTCATGCTCTTCATAATTTTCATACCTTTTGATGCTCCTCATACTTTTGACAGCTTTTTATGCTCTTCTTATTTTTCAGACCTTTTCATGCTCTTCGTTTTTTTCACAACTTTTCATGCTCTTCGTGTTTTTCATATCTTTTCAGGCTCTTCGTATTTTTCACACCTTTTCATGAATCCGAATTTTTTACACCTTTTCATGCTCTTCTTATTTTTCAGACCTTTTCATTCTCTTGATATTTTTCTCAGCTTTTCATGCTCTTCGCATTTTTCACACCGTTTCACACTCCTCATACTTTTGACAGCTTCTTATGCTCTTCTTATTTTTCAGACCTTTTCATGGTCCTCGTATTTTTCATACCTTTTCATGCTCTTCCTATTTTTCTCACTGTTTCATGCTCCTCATATTGTTGACAGTTTTTCATGCTCCTCATATTTTTCAGACAGTTTCATGCTCCTCATATTTTTCAGACCTTTTCATGCTCCTATTTTTCACACCTTTACCTGCTACTCGTATTTTGACACCTTTTCATGCTCTTCATATTTTTGACACCTTTTCATGCTCCTCGTATTTTTCAGACCTTCTCATGCTCCTCATATTTTTCAGACTTTTTAATGCTCTCGTATTTTTCAGACGTTTTCATGCTCCTTGTATTTTTTAGACCATTTTATACTCCTTGTATTTTTCAGACCTTTTCATGCTCCTCGTATTTTTCAGACCTTTGCATACTCCTCATATTTATCACACCTTTTCTTGCTCTTCATATTTTTCACACCATTTCATGCTCTGCATATTTTTCATACAGATTCATGCTCCTCATATTTTTCACACCTTTACATGCTTCTCATATTTTTGACACCTTTTCATACTCTTCATATTTTTCAGACCTTTTCATGCTCCTCGTATTTTTGAGACCTTTTCATGCTCCTTGTATATTTCAGACATGTTCATGCTCTTCATATTTTTAACACCGTTTCGTGCTCCTCATATTTTTCATACAGTTTCATGCTCCTTGTATTTTTCAGACCTTTTCATGCTTCTAGTATTTTTGAGACCTTTTCCTGCCCCTCGTTTTTTTCAGACCTATCCATGCTCCTCGTATTTTTCAGACCTTTTCATGCTCCTCCTATTTTTCAGACCTTTTCATGCTCCTCGTATTTTTCAGAGCTTTTCATGGTCCTCCTATTTTCCAGGCCTTTTCATGCTCCTCCTATTTTTCAGACCTTTTCATGCTCCTCCTATTTTTCAGACATTTTCATGCTCCTCCTGTTTTTCAGGCCTTTTCATGCTCCTCGTATTTTTCACACCTTTTCATGCTCCTCGTATTTTTCACACCTTTTCATGCTCCTATTTTTCACACCTTTACCTGCTACTCATATTTTGACACCTTTTCATGCTCTTCATATTTTGACACCTTTTCATGCTCCTCGTATTTTTCAGACCTTCTCATGCTCCTCATATTTTTCAGACTTTTTAATGCTCTCGTATTTTTCAGACCTTCTCATGCTCCTCATATTTTTCAGACTTTTTAATGCTCTCGTATTTTTCAGACGTTTTCATGCTCCTTGTATTTTTTAGACCATTTTATACTCCTTGTATTTTTCAGACCTTTTCATGCTCCTTGTATTTTTCAGACCTTTTCATGCTCCTCGTATTTTTGACATCTTTTCATGCTCTTCCTATTTTTCAGACCTTTTCATGCTCCTCGTATTTTTGAGATCTTTTCAAACTCCTCGTATTTTTCAGACCTTTTCATGCTCCTCGTGTTTTTTAGACCATGTCATACTCCTTGTATTTTTCAGACCTTTTCATGCTCCTCGTATTTTTCAGACCTTTGCATACTCCTCATATTTATCACACCTTTTCTTGCTCTTCATATTTTTCATACCATTTCATGCTCCGCATATTTTTCATACAGATTCATGCTCCTCATATTTTTCACACCTTTACATGCTTCTCATATTTTTGACACCTTTTCATACTCTTCATATTTTTCAGACCTTTTCATGCTCCTCATATTTTTGATACCTTTTCATGCTCCTCATATTTTTCAGACATTTTCATGCTCCTCGAATTTTTCAGACCTTTTCATGCTCCTCGTATATTTCAACCTTTTAATGCTCCTCGTATTTTTGAGACCATTTCATGCTCCTTGTATTTTTCAGACCTTTTCATGCTCCTCGTATTTTTCAGAGTTTTCATGCTACTCGTATTTTTCACAATTTTTCATGCTTTTCGTATTTGTCACACCTTTTCAAGCTCTTCGTTTTTTTCATTCCTTTTGATGCTCTTGTGGTTTTTCACACCTTTTCAGGCTCTTCGTATTTTTCACACCTTTTCATGCCCATCGTATTGTTCACACCTTTTCATGCTCTTCATATTTTTCAGACCTTTCATGCTCTTGATATTTTTCTCAGCTTTTCATGCTCTTCTTGTTTTTCACAGCGTTTCATAGTCCTCATATTTTTCATACAGTTTCATGCTCCTCATATTTTTCACACCTTTACATGGTCCTCATATTTTTGAGTCCTTTTCATGCTCTTCATATTTTTCAGACCTTTTCATGCTCCTCGTATTTTTAAGATCATTTCATGCTCCTCGTATTTTTCAGACCTTTTCATGCTCCTTGTATTTTTCAGTCCTCTTCATACTCGTTGTATGTTTCACACCTGTTCATGCTCCTCGTGTTTTTCAGACCTTTTCATGCTCCTCGTATTTTTCACACTTTTTCTTGCTCTTCATATTTTTCACACCATTTCATGCTCCGCATATTTTTCATACAGATTCATGCTCCTCATATTTTTCACACCTTTACATGTTTCTCATATTTTTGACACCTTTTCATACTCTTCATATTTTTCAGACCTTTTCATGTTTCTCGTATTTTTGAGACCTTTTCTGCTCCTTGTATTTTTCAGACATTTTCATGCTCTTCATATTTTTCACACCGTTTCATGCTCCTCATATTTTTCATACAGTTTCATGCTCCTCGTATTTTTCAGACCTTTTCATGCTCCTCATATATTTCAGACATTTTCATGCTCTTCATATTTTTCACACCTTTTCATGCTCCTCATATTTTTCATACAGTTTCATGCTCCTCGTATTTTTCAGACCTTTTCATGCTCCTCGTATTTTTGAGACCTTTTCATGCTCCTCGTATTTTTGAGACCTTTTCCTACACCTCGTTTTTTTCAGACCTTTTCATGCTCCTCGTATTTTTCAGACATTTTCACTCTCCTCGTATTTTTGAGACCTTTTCATGCTCCTCGTATTTTTGAGACTTTTTCATGCTCTTCATATTTTCACACCGTTTCATGCTCCTCATATTTTTCACACCTTTGATGCTCCTTATATTTTTCACACCTTTTCATGCTCTTCGTATTTTTCACAGTTTTCATGCTCCTCATATTTTTCGGACCGTTTCATGCTCCTCATATTTTTCACACCTTTACATGCTCCACATATATTTGACACCTTTTCATGCTCTTCATAATTTTCATACCTTTTGATGCTCCTCATACTTTTGACAGCTTTTTATGCTCTTCTTATTTTTCAGACCTTTTCATGTTCTTCGTTTTTTTCACAACTTTTCATGCTCTTCGTGTTTTTCATATCTTTTCAGGCTCTTTGTATTTTTCACACCTTTTCATGAATCCGAATTTTTTACACCTTTTCATGCTCTTCTTATTTTTCAGACCTTTTCATTCTCTTGATATTTTTCTCAGCTTTTCATGCTCTTCGCATTTTTCACACCGTTTCACACTCCTCATACTTTTGACAGCTTCTTATGCTCTTCTTATTTTTCAGACCTTTTCATGGTCCTCGTATTTTTCATACCTTTTCATGCTCTTCCTATTTTTCTCACTGTTTCATGCTCCTCATATTGTTGACAGTTTTTCATGCTCCTCATATTTTTCAGACAGTTTCATGCTCCTCATATTTTTCAGACCTTTTCATGCTCCTATTTTTCACACCTTTACCTGCTACTCGTATTTTGACACCTTTTCATGCTCTTCATATTTTTGACACCTTTTCATGCTCCTCGTATTTTTCAGACCTTCTCATGCTCCTCATATTTTTCAGACTTTTTAATGCTCTCGTATTTTTCAGACGTTTTCATGCTCCTTGTATTTTTTAGACCATTTTATACTCCTTGTATTTTTCAGACCTTTTCATGCTCCTCGTATTTTTCAGACCTTTGCATACTCCTCATATTTATCACACCTTTTCTTGCTCTTCATATTTTTCACACCATTTCATGCTCCGCATATTTTTCATACAGATTCATGCTCCTCATATTTTTCACACCTTTACATGCTTCTCATATTTTTGACACCTTTTCATACTCTTCATATTTTTCAGACCTTTTCATGCTCCTCGTATTTTTGAGACCTTTTCATGCTCCTTGTATATTTCAGACATGTTCATGCTCTTCATATTTTTAACACCGCTTCGTGCTCCTCATATTTTTCATACAGATTCATGCTCCTCTTATTTTTCACACCTTTACATGCTACTCATATTTTGACACCTTTTCATGCTCTTCATATTTTTGACACTTTTCATGCTCCTCGTATTTTTCAGACCTTTTCATGCTCCTCATGTTTTTTAGACCATGTCATACTCCTTGTATTTTTCAGAACTTTTCATGCTCCTCGTATTTTTCAGACCTTTGCATACTCCTCATATTTATCACACCTTTTCTTGCTCTTCATATTTTTCATAGCATTTCATGCTCCGCATATTTTTCATACAGATTCATGCTCCTCATATTTTTCACACCTTTACATGCTTCTCATATTTTTGACACCTTTTCATACTCTTCATATTTTTCAGACCTTTTCATGCTCCTCATATTTTTGATACCTTTTCATGCTCCTCATATTTTTCAGACATTTTCATGCTCCTCGAATTTTTCAGACCTTTTCATGCTCCTCGTATATTTCAGACCTTTTAATGCTCCTCGTATTTTTGAGACCATTTCATGCTCCTTGTATTTTTCAGACCTTTTCATGCTCCTCGTATTTTTCAGAGTTTTCATGCTACTCGTATTTTTCACAATTTTTCATGCTTTTCGTATTTGTCACACCTTTTCAAGCTCTTCGTTTTTTTCATTCCTTTTGATGCTCTTGTGGTTTTTCACACCTTTTCAGGCTCTTCGTATTTTTCACACCTTTTCATGCCCATCGTATTGTTCACACCTTTTCATGCTCTTCATATTTTTCAGACCTTTCATGCTCTTGATATTTTTCTCAGCTTTTCATGCTCTTCTTGTTTTTCACAGCGTTTCATAGTCCTCATATTTTTCATACAGTTTCATGCTCCTCATATTTTTCACACCTTTACATGGTCCTCATATTTTTGAGTCCTTTTCATGCTCTTCATATTTTTCAGACCTTTTCATGCTCCTCGTATTTTTAAGATCATTTCATGCTCCTCGTATTTTTCAGACCTTTTCATGCTCCTTGTATTTTTCAGTCCTCTTCATACTCGTTGTATGTTTCACACCTGTTCATGCTCCTCGTGTTTTTCAGACCTTTTCATGCTCCTCGTATTTTTCACACTTTTTCTTGCTCTTCATATTTTTCACACCATTTCATGCTCCGCATATTTTTCATACAGATTCATGCTCCTCATATTTTTCACACCTTTACATGTTTCTCATATTTTTGACACCTTTTCATACTCTTCATATTTTTCAGACCTTTTCATGTTTCTCGTATTTTTGAGACCTTTTCTGCTCCTTGTATTTTTCAGACATTTTCATGCTCTTCATATTTTTCACACCGTTTCATGCTCCTCATATTTTTCATACAGTTTCATGCTCCTCGTATTTTTCAGACCTTTTCATGCTCCTCATATATTTCAGACATTTTCATGCTCCTCATATTTTTCATACAGTTTCATGCTCCTCGTATTTTTCAGACCTTTTCATGCTCCTCGTATTTTTGAGACCTTTTCATGCTCCTCGTATTTTTGAGACCTTTTCCTACACCTCGTTTTTTTCAGACCTTTTCATGCTCCTTGTATTTTTCAGACATTTTCACTCTCCTCGTATTTTTGAGACCTTTTCATGCTCCTCGTATTTTTGAGACTTTTTCATGCTCTTCATATTTTCACACCGTTTCATGCTCCTCATATTTTTCACACCTTTGATGCTCCTTATATTTTTCACACCTTTTCATGCTCTTCGTATTTTTCACAGTTTTCATGCTCCTCATATTTTTCGGACCGTTTCATGCTCCTCATATTTTTCACACCTTTACATGCTCCACATATATTTGACACCTTTTCATGCTCTTCATAATTTTCATACCTTTTGATGCTCCTCATACTTTTGACAGCTTTTTATGCTCTTCTTATTTTTCAGACCTTTTCATGCTCTTCGTTTTTTTCACAACTTTTCATGCTCTTCGTGTTTTTCATATCTTTTCAGGCTCTTCGTATTTTTCACACCTTTTCATGAATCCGAATTTTTTACACCTTTTCATGCTCTTCTTATTTTTCAGACCTTTTCATTCTCTTGATATTTTTCTCAGCTTTTCATGCTCATCGCATTTTTCACACCGTTTCACACTCCTCATACTTTTGACAGCTTCTTATGCTCTTCTTATTTTTCAGACCTTTTCATGGTCCTCGTATTTTTCATACCTTTTCATGCTCTTCCTATTTTTCTCACTGTTTCATGCTCCTCATATTGTTGACAGTTTTTCATGCTCCTCATATTTTTCAGACAGTTTCATGCTCCTCATATTTTTCAGACCTTTTCATGCTCCTATTTTTCACACCTTTACCTGCTACTCGTATTTTGACGCCTTTTCATGCTCTTAATATTTTTGACACCTTTTCATGCTCCTCGTATTTTTCAGACCTTTGCATACTCCTCATATTTATCACACCTTTTCTTGCTCCTCGTATTTTTCAGACCTTTTCATGCTCTGCATATTTTTCATACAGATTCATGCTCCTCATATTTTTCACACCTTTACATGCTTCTCATATTTTTGACTCCTTTTCATACTCTTCATATTTTTCAGACCTTTTCATGCTCCTCGTATTTTTGAGACCTTTTCATGCTCCTTGTATATTTCAGACATGTTCATGCTCTTCATATTTTTAACACCGTTTCGTGCTCCTCATATTTTTCATACAGTTTCATGCTCCTTGTATTTTTCAGACATTTTCATGCTCCTCGTATTTTTGAGACCTTTTCATGCTCCTAGTATTTTTGAGACCTTTTCCTGCCCCTTGTTTTTTTCAGACCTATCCATGCTCCTCGTATTTTTCAGACCTTTTCATGCTCCTCTTATTTTTCAGACCTTTTCATGCTCCTCGTATTTTTCAGAGCTTTTCATGGTCCTCCTATTTTCCAGGCCTTTTCATGCTCCTCCTATTTTTCAGACCTTTTCATGCTCCTCCTATTTTTCAGACATTTTCATGCTCCTCCTGTTTTTCAGGCCTTTTCATGCTCTTCATATTTTGACACCTTTTCATGCTCCTCGTATTTTTCAGACCTTCTCATGCTCCTCATATTTTTCAGACTTTTTAATGCTCTCGTATTTTTCAGACCTTCTCATGCTCCTCATATTTTTCAGACTTTTTAATGCTCTCGTATTTTTCAGACGTTTTCATGCTCCTTGTATTTTTTAGACCATTTTATACTCCTTGTATTTTTCAGACCTTTTCATGCTCCTTGTATTTTTCAGACCTTTTCATGCTCCTCGTATTTTTGACATCTTTTCATGCTCTTCCTATTTTTCAGACCTTTTCATGCTCCTCGTATTTTTGAGATCTTTTCAAACTCCTCGTATTTTTCAGACCTTTTCATGCTCCTCGTGTTTTTTAGACCATGTCATACTCCTTGTATTTTTCAGACCTTTTCATGCTCCTCGTATTTTTCAGACCTTTGCATACTCCTCATATTTATCACACCTTTTCTTGCTCTTCATATTTTTCATACCATTTCATGCTCCGCATATTTTTCATACAGATTCATGCTCCTCATATTTTTCACACCTTTACATGCTTCTCATATTTTTGACACCTTTTCATACTCTTCATATTTTTCAGACCTTTTCATGCTCCTCATATTTTTGATACCTTTTCATGCTCCTCATATTTTTCAGACATTTTCATGCTCCTCGAATTTTTCAGACCTTTTCATGCTCCTCGTATATTTCAACCTTTTAATGCTCCTCGTATTTTTGAGACCATTTCATGCTCCTTGTATTTTTCAGACCTTTTCATGCTCCTCGTATTTTTCAGAGTTTTCATGCTACTCGTATTTTTCACAATTTTTCATGCTTTTCGTATTTGTCACACCTTTTCAAGCTCTTCGTTTTTTTCATTCCTTTTGATGCTCTTCTGGTTTTTCACACCTTTTCAGGCTCTTCGTATTGTTCACACCTTTTCATGCTCTTCATATTTTTCAGACCTTTCATGCTCTTGATATTTTTCTCAGCTTTTCATGCTCTTCTTGTTTTTCACAGCGTTTCATAGTCCTCATATTTTTCATACAGTTTCATGCTCCTCATATTTTTCACACCTTTACATGGTCCTCATATTTTTGAGTCCTTTTCATGCTCTTCATATTTTTCAGACCTTTTCATGCTCCTCGTATTTTTAAGATCATTTCATGCTCCTCGTATTTTTCAGACCTTTTCATGCTCCTTGTATTTTTCAGTCCTCTTCATACTCGTTGTATGTTTCACACCTTTTCATGCTCCTCATGTTTTTCAGACCTTTTCATGCTCCTCGTATTTTTCACACTTTTTCTTGCTCTTCATATTTTTCACACCATTTCATGCTCCGCATATTTTTCATACAGATTCATGCTCCTCATATTTTTCACACCTTTACATGTTTCTCATATTTTTGACACCTTTTCATACTCTTCATATTTTTCAGACCTTTTCATGTTTCTCGTATTTTTGAGACCTTTTCTGCTCCTTGTATTTTTCAGACATTTTCATGCTCTTCATATTTTTCACACCGTTTCATGCTCCTCATATTTTTCATACAGTTTCATGCTCCTCGTATTTTTCAGACCTTTTCATGCTCCTCATATATTTCAGACATTTTCATGCTCTTCATATTTTTAACACCGTTTTGTGCTCCTCATATTTTTCATACAGTTTCATGTTCCTTGTATTTTTCAGACATTTTCATGCTCCTCGTATTTTTGAGACCTTTTCATGCTCCTAGTATATTTGAGACCTTTTCCTGCCCCTCCTTTTTTTCAGACCTATCCATGCTCCTCGTATTTTTCAGACCTTTTCATGCTCCTCCTATTTTTCAGACCTTTTCATGCTCCTCATATTTTTCAGAGCTTTTCATGGTCCTCCTATCTTCCAGGCCTTTTCATGCTCCTCCTATTTTTCAGACCTTTTCATGCTCCTCCTATTTTTCAGACATTTTCATGCTCCTCCTGTTTTTCAGGCCTTTTCATGCTCCTCGTATTTTTCACACCTTTTCATGCTCCTCGTATTTTTCACACCTTTTCATGCTCCTATTTTTCACACCTTTACCTGCTACTCATATTTTGACACCTTTTCATGCTCTTCATATTTTTGACACCTTTTCATGCTCCTCGTATTTTTCAGACCTTCTCATGCTCCTCATATTTTTCAGACTTTTTAATGCTCTCGTATTTTTCAGACCTTCTCATGCTCCTCATATTTTTCAGACTTTTTAATGCTCTCGTATTTTTCAGACGTTTTCATGCTCCTTGTATTTTTTAGACCATTTTATACTCCTTGTATTTTTCAGACCTTTTCATGCTCCTTGTATTTTTCAGACCTTTTCATGCTCCTCGTATTTTTGAGATCTTTTCAAACTCCTCGTATTTTTCAGACCTTTTCATGCTCCTCGTGTTTTTTAGACCATGTCATACTCCTTGTATTTCAGACCTTTTCATGCTCCTCGTATTTTTCAGACCTTTGCATACTCCTCATATTTATCACACCTTTTCTTGCTCTTCATATTTTTCATACCATTTCATGCTCCGCATATTTTTCATACAGATTCATGCTCCTCATATTTTTCACACCTTTACATGCTTCTCATATTTTTGACACCTTTTCATACTCTTCATATTTTTCAGACCTTTTCATGCTCCTCATATTTTTGATACCTTTTCATGCTCCTCATATTTTTCAGACATTTTCATGCTCCTCGAATTTTTCAGACCTTTTCATGCTCCTCGTATATTTCAGACCTTTTCATGCTCCTCGTATTTTTAAGATCATTTCATGCTCCTCGTATTTTTCAGACCTTTTCATGCTCCTTGTATTTTTCAGTCCTCTTCATACTCGTTGTATGTTTCACACCTTTTCATGCTCCTCATGTTTTTCAGACCTTTTCATGCTCCTCGTATTTTTCACACTTTTTCTTGCTCTTCATATTTTTCACACCATTTCATGCTCCGCATATTTTTCATACAGATTCATGCTCCTCATATTTTTCACACCTTTACATGTTTCTCATATTTTTGACACCTTTTCATACTCTTCATATTTTTCAGACCTTTTCATGTTTCTCGTATTTTTGAGACCTTTTCTGCTCCTTGTATTTTTCAGACATTTTCATGCTCTTCATATTTTTCACACCGTTTCATGCTCCTCATATTTTTCATACAGTTTCATGCTCCTCGTATTTTTCAGACCTTTTCATGCTCCTCATATATTTCAGACATTTTCATGCTCTTCATATTTTTAACACCGTTTTGTGCTCCTCATATTTTTCATACAGTTTCATGTTCCTTGTATTTTTCAGACATTTTCATGCTCCTCGTATTTTTGAGACCTTTTCATGCTCCTAGTATATTTGAGACCTTTTCCTGCCCCTCCTTTTTTTCAGACCTATCCATGCTCCTCGTATTTTTCAGACCTTTTCATGCTCCTCCTATTTTTCAGACCTTTTCATGCTCCTCATATTTTTCAGAGCTTTTCATGGTCCTCCTATCTTCCAGGCCTTTTCATGCTCCTCCTATTTTTCAGACCTTTTCATGCTCCTCCTATTTTTCAGACATTTTCATGCTCCTCCTGTTTTTCAGGCCTTTTCATGCTCCTCGTATTTTTCACACCTTTTCATGCTCCTCGTATTTTTCACACCTTTTCATGCTCCTATTTTTCACACCTTTACCTGCTACTCATATTTTGACACCTTTTCATGCTCTTCATATTTTTGACACCTTTTCATGCTCCTCGTATTTTTCAGACCTTCTCATGCTCCTCATATTTTTCAGACTTTTTAATGCTCTCGTATTTTTCAGACCTTCTCATGCTCCTCATATTTTTCAGACTTTTTAATGCTCTCGTATTTTTCAGACGTTTTCATGCTCCTTGTATTTTTTAGACCATTTTATACTCCTTGTATTTTTCAGACCTTTTCATGCTCCTTGTATTTTTCAGACCTTTTCATGCTCCTCGTATTTTTGAGATCTTTTCAAACTCCTCGTATTTTTCAGACCTTTTCATGCTCCTCGTGTTTTTTAGACCATGTCATACTCCTTGTATTTCAGACCTTTTCATGCTCCTCGTATTTTTCAGACCTTTGCATACTCCTCATATTTATCACACCTTTTCTTGCTCTTCATATTTTTCATACCATTTCATGCTCCGCATATTTTTCATACAGATTCATGCTCCTCATATTTTTCACACCTTTACATGCTTCTCATATTTTTGACACCTTTTCATACTCTTCATATTTTTCAGACCTTTTCATGCTCCTCATATTTTTGATACCTTTTCATGCTCCTCATATTTTTCAGACATTTTCATGCTCCTCGAATTTTTCAGACCTTTTCATGCTCCTCGTATATTTCAGACCTTTTAATGCTCCTCGTATTTTTGAGACCATTTCATGCTCCTTGTATTTTTCAGACCTTTTCATGCTCCTCGTATTTTTCAGAGTTTTCATGCTACTCGTATTTTTCACAATTTTTCATGCTTTTCGTATTTGTCACACCTTTTCAAGCTCTTCGTTTTTTTCATTCCTTTTGATGCTCTTGTGGTTTTTCACACCTTTTCAGGCTCTTCGTATTTTTCACACCTTTTCATGCCCATCGTATTGTTCACACCTTTTCATGCTCTTCATATTTTTCAGACCTTTCATGCTCTTGATATTTTTCTCAGCTTTTCATGCTCTTCTTGTTTTTCACAGCGTTTCATAGTCCTCATATTTTTCATACAGTTTCATGCTCCTCATATTTTTCACACCTTTACATGGTCCTCATATTTTTGAGTCCTTTTCATGCTCTTCATATTTTTCAGACCTTTTCATGCTCCTCGTATTTTTAAGATCATTTCATGCTCCTCGTATTTTTCAGACCTTTTCATGCTCCTTGTATTTTTCAGTCCTCTTCATACTCGTTGTATGTTTCACACCTGTTCATGCTCCTCGTGTTTTTCAGACCTTTTCATGCTCCTCGTATTTTTCACACTTTTTCTTGCTCTTCATATTTTTCACACCATTTCATGCTCCGCATATTTTTCATACAGATTCATGCTCCTCATATTTTTCACACCTTTACATGTTTCTCATATTTTTGACACCTTTTCATACTCTTCATATTTTTCAGACCTTTTCATGTTTCTCGTATTTTTGAGACCTTTTCTGCTCCTTGTATTTTTCAGACATTTTCATGCTCTTCATATTTTTCACACCGTTTCATGCTCCTCATATTTTTCATACAGTTTCATGCTCCTCGTATTTTTCAGACCTTTTCATGCTCCTCATATATTTCAGACATTTTCATGCTCTTCATATTTTTAACACCGTTTTGTGCTCCTCATATTTTTCATACAGTTTCATGCTCCTTGTATTTTTCAGACCTTTTCATGCTCCTCATATATTTCAGACATTTTCATGCTCTTCATATTTTTAACACCGTTTTGTGCTCCTCATATTTTTCATACAGTTTCATGCTCCTTGTATTTTTCAGACATTTTCATGCTCCTCGTATTTTTGAGACCTTTTCATGCTCCTAGTATTTTTGAGACCTTTTCCTGCCCCTCGTTTTTTTCAGACCTATCCATGCTCCTCGTATTTTTCAGACCTTTTCATGCTCTTCATATTTTTCAGACCTTTTCATGCTCCTCCTATTTTTCAGATATTTTCATGCTCCTCCTATTTTTCAGACATTTTCATGCTCCTCCTGTTTTTCAGGCCTTTTCATGCTCCTCGTATTTTTCACACCTTTTCATGCTCCTCGTATTTTTCACACCTTTTCATGCTCCTATTTTTCACACCTTTACCTGCTACTCATATTTTGACACCTTTTCATGCTCTTCATATTTTTGACACCTTTTCATGCTCCTCGTATTTTTCAGACCTTCTCATGCTCCTCATATTTTTCAGACTTTTTAATGCTCTCGTATTTTTCAGACCTTCTCATGCTCCTCATATTTTTCAGACTTTTTAATGCTCTCGTATTTTTCAGACGTTTTCATGCTCCTTGTATTTTTTAGACCATTTTATACTCCTTGTATTTTTCAGACCTTTTCATGCTCCTTGTATTTTTCAGACCTTTTCATGCTCCTCGTATTTTTGACATCTTTTCATGTTCTTCCTATTTTTCAGACCTTTTCATGCTCCTCGTATTTTTGAGATCTTTTCAAACTCCTCGTATTTTTCAGACCTTTTCATGCTCCTCGTGTTTTTTAGACCATGTCATACTCCTTGTATTTCAGACCTTTTCATGCTCCTCGTATTTTTCAGACCTTTGCATACTCCTCATATTTATCACACCTTTTCTTGCTCTTCATATTTTTCATACCATTTCATGCTCCGCATATTTTTCATACAGATTCATGCTCCTCATATTTTTCACACCTTTACATGCTTCTCATATTTTTGACACCTTTTCATACTCTTCATATTTTTCAGACCTTTTCATGCTCCTCATATTTTTGATACCTTTTCATGCTCCTCATATTTTTCAGACATTTTCATGCTCCTCGAATTTTTCAGACCTTTTCATGCTCCTCGTATATTTCAACCTTTTAATGCTCCTCGTATTTTTGAGACCATTTCATGCTCCTTGTATTTTTCAGACCTTTTCATGCTCCTCGTATTTTTCAGAGTTTTCATGCTACTCGTATTTTTCACAATTTTTCATGCTTTTCGTATTTGTCACACCTTTTCAAGCTCTTCGTTTTTTTCATTCCTTTTGATGCTCTTCTGGTTTTTCACACCTTTTCAGGCTCTTCGTATTGTTCACACCTTTTCATGCTCTTCATATTTTTCAGACCTTTCATGCTCTTGATATTTTTCTCAGCTTTTCATGCTCTTCTTGTTTTTCACAGCGTTTCATAGTCCTCATATTTTTCATACAGTTTCATGCTCCTCATATTTTTCACACCTTTACATGGTCCTCATATTTTTGAGTCCTTTTCATGCTCTTCATATTTTTCAGACCTTTTCATGCTCCTCGTATTTTTAAGATCATTTCATGCTCCTCGTATTTTTCAGACCTTTTCATGCTCCTTGTATTTTTCAGTCCTCTTCATACTCGTTGTATGTTTCACACCTTTTCATGCTCCTCATGTTTTTCAGACCTTTTCATGCTCCTCGTATTTTTCACACTTTTTCTTGCTCTTCATATTTTTCACACCATTTCATCCTCCGCATATTTTTCATACAGATTCATGCTCCTCATATTTTTCACACCTTTACATGTTTCTCATATTTTTGACACCTTTTCATACTCTTCATATTTTTCAGACCTTTTCATGTTTCTCGTATTTTTGAGACCTTTTCTGCTCCTTGTATTTTTCAGACATTTTCATGCTCTTCATATTTTTCAGACCGTTTCATGCTCCTCATATTTTTCATACAGTTTCATGCTCCTCGTATTTTTCAGACCTTTTCATGCTCCTCATATATTTCAGACATTTTCATGCTCTTCATATTTTTAACACCGTTTTGTGCTCCTCATATTTTTCATACAGTTTCATGCTCCTTGTATTTTTCAGACATTTTCATGCTCCTCGTATTTTTGAGACCTTTTCATGCTCCTAGTATATTTGAGACCTTTTCCTGCCCCTCCTTTTTTTCAGACCTATCCATGCTCCTCGTATTTTTCAGACCTTTTCATGCTCCTCCTATTTTTCAGACCTTTTCATGCTCCTCATATTTTTCAGAGCTTTTCATGGTCCTCCTATCTTCCAGGCCTTTTCATGCTCCTCCTATTTTTCAGACCTTTTCATGCTCCTCCTATTTTTCAGACATTTTCATGCTCCTCCTGTTTTTCAGGCCTTTTCATGCTCCTCGTATTTTTCACACCTTTTCATGCTCCTCGTATTTTTCACACCTTTTCATGCTCCTATTTTTCACACCTTTACCTGCTACTCATATTTTGACACCTTTTCATGCTCTTCATATTTTTGACACCTTTTCATGCTCCTCGTATTTTTCAGACCTTCTCATGCTCCTCATATTTTTCAGACTTTTTAATGCTCTCGTATTTTTCAGACCTTCTCATGCTCCTCATATTTTTCAGACTTTTTAATGCTCTCGTATTTTTCAGACGTTTTCATGCTCCTTGTATTTTTTAGACCATTTTATACTCCTTGTATTTTTCAGACCTTTTCATGCTCCTTGTATTTTTCAGACCTTTTCATGCTCCTCGTATTTTTGAGATCTTTTCAAACTCCTCGTATTTTTCAGACCTTTTCATGCTCCTCGTGTTTTTTAGACCATGTCATACTCCTTGTATTTCAGACCTTTTCATGCTCCTCGTATTTTTCAGACCTTTGCATACTCCTCATATTTATCACACCTTTTCTTGCTCTTCATATTTTTCATACCATTTCATGCTCCGCATATTTTTCATACAGATTCATGCTCCTCATATTTTTCACACCTTTACATGCTTCTCATATTTTTGACACCTTTTCATACTCTTCATATTTTTCAGACCTTTTCATGCTCCTCATATTTTTGATACCTTTTCATGCTCCTCATATTTTTCAGACATTTTCATGCTCCTCGAATTTTTCAGACCTTTTCATGCTCCTCGTATATTTCAGACCTTTTAATGCTCCTCGTATTTTTGAGACCATTTCATGCTCCTTGTATTTTTCAGACCTTTTCATGCTCCTCGTATTTTTCAGAGTTTTCATGCTACTCGTATTTTTCACAATTTTTCATGCTTTTCGTATTTGTCACACCTTTTCAAGCTCTTCGTTTTTTTCATTCCTTTTGATGCTCTTGTGGTTTTTCACACCTTTTCAGGCTCTTCGTATTTTTCACACCTTTTCATGCCCATCGTATTGTTCACACCTTTTCATGCTCTTCATATTTTTCAGACCTTTCATGCTCTTGATATTTTTCTCAGCTTTTCATGCTCTTCTTGTTTTTCACAGCGTTTCATAGTCCTCATATTTTTCATACAGTTTCATGCTCCTCATATTTTTCACACCTTTACATGGTCCTCATATTTTTGAGTCCTTTTCATGCTCTTCATATTTTTCAGACCTTTTCATGCTCCTCGTATTTTTAAGATCATTTCATGCTCCTCGTATTTTTCAGACCTTTTCATGCTCCTTGTATTTTTCAGTCCTCTTCATACTCGTTGTATGTTTCACACCTGTTCATGCTCCTCGTGTTTTTCAGACCTTTTCATGCTCCTCGTATTTTTCACACTTTTTCTTGCTCTTCATATTTTTCACACCATTTCATGCTCCGCATATTTTTCATACAGATTCATGCTCCTCATATTTTTCACACCTTTACATGTTTCTCATATTTTTGACACCTTTTCATACTCTTCATATTTTTCAGACCTTTTCATGTTTCTCGTATTTTTGAGACCTTTTCTGCTCCTTGTATTTTTCAGACATTTTCATGCTCTTCATATTTTTCACACCGTTTCATGCTCCTCATATTTTTCATACAGTTTCATGCTCCTCGTATTTTTCAGACCTTTTCATGCTCCTCATATATTTCAGACATTTTCATGCTCTTCATATTTTTAACACCGTTTTGTGCTCCTCATATTTTTCATACAGTTTCATGCTCCTTGTATTTTTCAGACCTTTTCATGCTCCTCATATATTTCAGACATTTTCATGCTCTTCATATTTTTAACACCGTTTTGTGCTCCTCATATTTTTCATACAGTTTCATGCTCCTTGTATTTTTCAGACATTTTCATGCTCCTCGTATTTTTGAGACCTTTTCATGCTCCTAGTATTTTTGAGACCTTTTCCTGCCCCTCGTTTTTTTCAGACCTATCCATGCTCCTCGTATTTTTCAGACCTTTTCATGCTCCTCCTATTTTTCAGACCTTTTCATGCTCCTCGTATTTTCAGAGCTTTTCATGGTCCTCCTATTTTCCAGGCCTTTTCATGCTCCTCCTATTTTTCAGACCTTTTCATGCTCCTCCTATTTTTCAGACATTTTCATGCTCCTCCTGTTTTTCAGGCCTTTTCATGCTCCTCGTATTTTTCACACCTTTTCATGCTCCTCGTATTTTTCACACCTTTTCATGCTCCTATTTTTCACACCTTTACCTGCTACTCATATTTTGACACCTTTTCATGCTCTTCATATTTTTGACACCTTTTCATGCTCCTCGTATTTTTCAGACCTTCTCATGCTCCTCATATTTTTCAGACTTTTTAATGCTCTCGTATTTTTCAGACCTTCTCATGCTCCTCATATTTTTCAGACTTTTTAATGCTCTCGTATTTTTCAGACGTTTTCATGCTCCTTGTATTTTTTAGACCATTTTATACTCCTTGTATTTTTCAGACCTTTTCATGCTCCTTGTATTTTTCAGACCTTTTCATGCTCCTCGTATTTTTGACATCTTTTCATGTTCTTCCTATTTTTCAGACCTTTTCATGCTCCTCGTATTTTTGAGATCTTTTCAAACTCCTCGTATTTTTCAGACCTTTTCATGCTCCTCGTGTTTTTTAGACCATGTCATACTCCTTGTATTTCAGACCTTTTCATGCTCCTCGTATTTTTCAGACCTTTGCATACTCCTCATATTTATCACACCTTTTCTTGCTCTTCATATTTTTCATACCATTTCATGCTCCGCATATTTTTCATACAGATTCATGCTCCTCATATTTTTCACACCTTTACATGCTTCTCATATTTTTGACACCTTTTCATACTCTTCATATTTTTCAGACCTTTTCATGCTCCTCATATTTTTGATACCTTTTCATGCTCCTCATATTTTTCAGACATTTTCATGCTCCTCGAATTTTTCAGACCTTTTCATGCTCCTCGTATATTTCAGACCTTTTAATGCTCCTCGTATTTTTGAGACCATTTCATGCTCCTTGTATTTTTCAGACCTTTTCATGCTCCTCGTATTTTTCAGAGTTTTCATGCTACTCGTATTTTTCACAATTTTTCATGCTTTTCGTATTTGTCACACCTTTTCAAGCTCTTCGTTTTTTTCATTCCTTTTGATGCTCTTCTGGTTTTTCACACCTTTTCAGGCTCTTCGTATTTTTCACACCTTTTCATGCCCATCGTATTGTTCACACCTTTTCATGCTCTTCATATTTTTCAGACCTTTCATGCTCTTGATATTTTTCTCAGCTTTTCATGCTCTTCTTGTTTTTCACAGCGTTTCATAGTCCTCATATTTTTCATACAGTTTCATGCTCCTCATATTTTTCACACCTTTACATGGTCCTCATATTTTTGAGTCCTTTTCATGCTCCTCGTATTTTTCAGACCTTTTCATGCTCCTTGTATTTTTCAGTCCTCTTCATACTCGTTGTATGTTTCACACCTTTTCATGCTCCTCGTGTTTTTCAGACCTTTTCATGCTCCTCGTATTTTTCACACTTTTTCTTGCTCTTCATATTTTTCACACCATTTCATGCTCCGCATATTTTTCATACAGATTCATGCTCCTCATATTTTTCACACCTTTACATGTTTCTCATATTTTTGACACCTTTTCATACTCTTCATATTTTTCAGACCTTTTCATGTTTCTCGTATTTTTGAGACCTTTTCTGCTCCTTGTATTTTTCAGACATTTTCATGCTCTTCATATTTTTCACACCGTTTCATGCTCCTCATATTTTTCATACATTTTCCTGCTCCTCGTATTTTTCAGACCTTTTCATGCTCCTCATATATTTCAGACATTTTCATGCTCCTCATATTTTTCATACAGTTTCATGCTCCTCGTATTTTTCAGACCTTTTCATGCTCCTCGTATTTTTGAGACCTTTTCATGCTCCTCGTATTTTTGAGACCTTTTCCTACACCTCGTTTTTTTCAGACCTTTTCATGCTCCTTGTATTTTTCAGACATTTTCACTCTCCTCGTATTTTTGAGACCTTTTCATGCTCCTCGTATTTTTGAGACTTTTTCATGCTCTTCATATTTTCACACCGTTTCATGCTCCTCATATTTTTCACACCTTTGATGCTCCTTATATTTTTCACACCTTTTTATGCTCTTCGTATTTTTCACAGTTTTCATGCTCCTCATATTTTTCGGACCGTTTCATGCTCCTCATATTTTTCACACCTTTACATGCTCCACATATATTTGACACCTTTTCATGCTCTTCATAATTTTCATACCTTTTGATGCTCCTCATACTTTTGACAGCTTTTTATGCTCTTCTTATTTTTCAGACCTTTTCATGCTCTTCGTTTTTTTCACAACTTTTCATGCTCTTCGTGTTTTTCATATCTTTTCAGGCTCTTCGTATTTTTCACACCTTTTCATGAATCCGAATTTTTTACACCTTTTCATGCTCTTCTTATTTTTCAGACCTTTTCATTCTCTTGATATTTTTCTCAGCTTTTCATGCTCATCGCATTTTTCACACCGTTTCACACTCCTCATACTTTTGACAGCTTCTTATGCTCTTCTTATTTTTCAGACCTTTTCATGGTCCTCGTATTTTTCATACCTTTTCATGCTCTTCCTATTTTTCTCACTGTTTCATGCTCCTCATATTGTTGACAGTTTTTCATGCTCCTCATATTTTTCAGACAGTTTCATGCTCCTCATATTTTTCAGACCTTTTCATGCTCCTATTTTTCACACCTTTACCTGCTACTCGTATTTTGACGCCTTTTCATGCTCTTAATATTTTTGACACCTTTTCATGCTCCTCGTATTTTTCAGACCTTTGCATACTCCTCATATTTATCACACCTTTTCTTGCTCTTCATATTTTTCACACCATTTCATGCTCTGCATATTTTTCATACAGATTCATGCTCCTCATATTTTTCACACCTTTACATGCTTCTCATATTTTTGACTCCTTTTCATACTCTTCATATTTTTCAGACCTTTTCATGCTCCTCGTATTTTTGAGACCTTTTCATGCTCCTTGTATATTTCAGACATGTTCATGCTCTTCATATTTTTAACACCGTTTCGTGCTCCTCATATTTTTCATACAGTTTCATGCTCCTTGTATTTTTCAGACATTTTCATGCTCCTCGTATTTTTGAGACCTTTTCATGCTCCTAGTATTTTTGAGACCTTTTCCTGCCCCTTGTTTTTTTCAGACCTATCCATGCTCCTCGTATTTTTCAGACCTTTTCATGCTCCTCTTATTTTTCAGACCTTTTCATGCTCCTCGTATTTTTCAGAGCTTTTCATGGTCCTCCTATTTTCCAGGCCTTTTCATGCTCCTCCTATTTTTCAGACCTTTTCATGCTCCTCCTATTTTTCAGACATTTTCATGCTCCTCCTGTTTTTCAGGCCTTTTCATGCTCTTCATATTTTGACACCTTTTCATGCTCCTCGTATTTTTCAGACCTTCTCATGCTCCTCATATTTTTCAGACTTTTTAATGCTCTCGTATTTTTCAGACCTTCTCATGCTCCTCATATTTTTCAGACTTTTTAATGCTCTCGTATTTTTCAGACGTTTTCATGCTCCTTGTATTTTTTAGACCATTTTATACTCCTTGTATTTTTCAGACCTTTTCATGCTCCTTGTATTTTTCAGACCTTTTCATGCTCCTCGTATTTTTGACATCTTTTCATGCTCTTCCTATTTTTCAGACCTTTTCATGCTCCTCGTATTTTTGAGATCTTTTCAAACTCCTCGTATTTTTCAGACCTTTTCATGCTCCTCGTGTTTTTTAGACCATGTCATACTCCTTGTATTTTTCAGACCTTTTCATGCTCCTCGTATTTTTCAGACCTTTGCATACTCCTCATATTTATCACACCTTTTCTTGCTCTTCATATTTTTCATACCATTTCATGCTCTGCATATTTTTCATACAGATTCATGCTCCTCATATTTTTCACACCTTTACATGCTTCTCATATTTTTGACACCTTTTCATACTCTTCATATTTTTCAGACCTTTTCATGCTCCTCATATTTTTGATACCTTTTCATGCTCCTCATATTTTTCAGACATTTTCATGCTCCTCGAATTTTTCAGACCTTTTCATGCTCCTCGTATATTTCAACCTTTTAATGCTCCTCGTATTTTTGAGACCATTTCATGCTCCTCGTATTTTTCAGACCTTTTCATGCTCCTCGTATTTTTCAGAGTTTTCATGCTACTCGTATTTTTCACAATTTTTCATGCTTTTCGTATTTGTCACACCTTTTCAAGCTCTTCGTTTTTTTCATTCCTTTTGATGCTCTTCTGGTTTTTCACACCTTTTCATGCTCTTCGTATTTTTCACACCTTTTCATGCTCTTCATATTTTTCAGACCTTTCATGCTCTTGATATTTTTCTCAGCTTTTCATGCTCTTCTTGTTTTTCACAGCGTTTCATAGTCCTCATATTTTTCATACAGTTTCATGCTCCTCATATTTTTCACACCTTTACATGGTCCTCATATTTTTGAGTCCTTTTCATGCTCTTCATATTTTTCAGACCTTTTCATGCTCCTCGTATTTTTAAGATCATTTCATGCTCCTCGTATTTTTCAGACCTTTTCATGCTCCTTGTATTTTTCAGTCCTCTTCATACTCGTTGTATGTTTCACACCTTTTCATGCTCCTCATGTTTTTCAGACCTTTTCATGCTCCTCGTATTTTTCACACTTTTTCTTGCTCTTCATATTTTTCACACCATTTCATCCTCCGCATATTTTTCATACAGATTCATGCTCCTCATATTTTTCACACCTTTACATGTTTCTCATATTTTTGACACCTTTTCATACTCTTCATATTTTTCAGACCTTTTCATGTTTCTCGTATTTTTGAGACCTTTTCTGCTCCTTGTATTTTTCAGACATTTTCATGCTCTTCATATTTTTCACACCGTTTCATGCTCCTCATATTTTTCATACAGTTTCATGCTCCTCGTATTTTTCAGACCTTTTCATGCTCCTCATATATTTCAGACATTTTCATGCTCTTCATATTTTTAACACCGTTTTGTGCTCCTCATATTTTTCATACAGTTTCATGTTCCTTGTATTTTTCAGACATTTTCATGCTCCTCGTATTTTTGAGACCTTTTCATGCTCCTAGTATATTTGAGACCTTTTCCTGCCCCTCCTTTTTTTCAGACCTATCCATGCTCCTCGTATTTTTCAGACCTTTTCATGCTCCTCCTATTTTTCAGACCTTTTCATGCTCCTCATATTTTTCAGAGCTTTTCATGGTCCTCCTATCTTCCAGGCCTTTTCATGCTCCTCCTATTTTTCAGACCTTTTCATGCTCCTCCTATTTTTCAGACATTTTCATGCTCCTCCTGTTTTTCAGGCCTTTTCATGCTCCTCGTATTTTTCACACCTTTTCATGCTCCTCGTATTTTTCACACCTTTTCATGCTACTCATATTTTTGACACCTTTTCATGCTCTTCATATTTTTGACACCTTTTCATGCTCCTCGTATTTTTCAGACCTTCTCATGCTCCTCGTATTTTTCAGACTTTTTAATGCTCTCGTATTTTTCAGACCTTCTCATGCTCCTCATATTTTTCAGACTTTTTAATGCTCTCGTATTTTTCAGACGTTTTCATGCTCCTTGTATTTTTTAGACCATTTTATACTCCTTGTATTTTTCAGACCTTTTCATGCTCCTTGTATTTTTCAGACCTTTTCATGCTCCTCGTATTTTTGAGATCTTTTCAAACTCCTCGTATTTTTCAGACCTTTTCATGCTCCTCGTGTTTTTTAGACCATGTCATACTCCTTGTATTTCAGACCTTTTCATGCTCCTCGTATTTTTCAGACCTTTGCATACTCCTCATATTTATCACACCTTTTCTTGCTCTTCATATTTTTCATACCATTTCATGCTCCGCATATTTTTCATACAGATTCATGCTCCTCATATTTTTCACACCTTTACATGCTTCTCATATTTTTGACACCTTTTCATACTCTTCATATTTTTCAGACCTTTTCATGCTCCTCATATTTTTGATACCTTTTCATGCTCCTCATATTTTTCAGACATTTTCATGCTCCTCGAATTTTTCAGACCTTTTCATGCTCCTCGTATATTTCAGACCTTTTAATGCTCCTCGTATTTTTGAGACCATTTCATGCTCCTTGTATTTTTCAGACCTTTTCATGCTCCTCGTATTTTTCAGAGTTTTCATGCTACTCGTATTTTTCACAATTTTTCATGCTTTTCGTATTTGTCACACCTTTTCAAGCTCTTCGTTTTTTTCATTCCTTTTGATGCTCTTGTGGTTTTTCACACCTTTTCAGGCTCTTCGTATTTTTCACACCTTTTCATGCCCATCGTATTGTTCACACCTTTTCATGCTCTTCATATTTTTCAGACCTTTCATGCTCTTGATATTTTTCTCAGCTTTTCATGCTCTTCTTGTTTTTCACAGCGTTTCATAGTCCTCATATTTTTCATACAGTTTCATGCTCCTCATATTTTTCACACCTTTACATGGTCCTCATATTTTTGAGTCCTTTTCATGCTCTTCATATTTTTCAGACCTTTTCATGCTCCTCGTATTTTTAAGATCATTTCATGCTCCTCGTATTTTTCAGACCTTTTCATGCTCCTTGTATTTTTCAGTCCTCTTCATACTCGTTGTATGTTTCACACCTGTTCATGCTCCTCGTGTTTTTCAGACCTTTTCATGCTCCTCGTATTTTTCACACTTTTTCTTGCTCTTCATATTTTTCACACCATTTCATGCTCCGCATATTTTTCATACAGATTCATGCTCCTCATATTTTTCACACCTTTACATGTTTCTCATATTTTTGACACCTTTTCATACTCTTCATATTTTTCAGACCTTTTCATGTTTCTCGTATTTTTGAGACCTTTTCTGCTCCTTGTATTTTTCAGACATTTTCATGCTCTTCATATTTTTCACACCGTTTCATGCTCCTCATATTTTTCATACAGTTTCATGCTCCTCGTATTTTTCAGACCTTTTCATGCTCCTCATATATTTCAGACATTTTCATGCTCTTCATATTTTTAACACCGTTTTGTGCTCCTCATATTTTTCATACAGTTTCATGCTCCTTGTATTTTTCAGACCTTTTCATGCTCCTCATATATTTCAGACATTTTCATGCTCTTCATATTTTTAACACCGTTTTGTGCTCCTCATATTTTTCATACAGTTTCATGCTCCTTGTATTTTTCAGACATTTTCATGCTCCTCGTATTTTTGAGACCTTTTCATGCTCCTAGTATTTTTGAGACCTTTTCCTGCCCCTCGTTTTTTTCAGACCTATCCATGCTCCTCGTATTTTTCAGACCTTTTCATGCTCCTCCTATTTTTCAGACCTTTTCATGCTCCTCCTATTTTTCAGATATTTTCATGCTCCTCCTATTTTTCAGACATTTTCATGCTCCTCCTGTTTTTCAGGCCTTTTCATGCTCCTCGTATTTTTCACACCTTTTCATGCTCCTCGTATTTTTCACACCTTTTCATGCTCCTATTTTTCACACCTTTACCTGCTACTCATATTTTGACACCTTTTCATGCTCTTCATATTTTTGACACCTTTTCATGCTCCTCGTATTTTTCAGACCTTCTCATGCTCCTCATATTTTTCAGACTTTTTAATGCTCTCGTATTTTTCAGACCTTCTCATGCTCCTCATATTTTTCAGACTTTTTAATGCTCTCGTATTTTTCAGACGTTTTCATGCTCCTTGTATTTTTTAGACCATTTTATACTCCTTGTATTTTTCAGACCTTTTCATGCTCCTTGTATTTTTCAGACCTTTTCATGCTCCTCGTATTTTTGACATCTTTTCATGTTCTTCCTATTTTTCAGACCTTTTCATGCTCCTCGTATTTTTGAGATCTTTTCAAACTCCTCGTATTTTTCAGACCTTTTCATGCTCCTCGTGTTTTTTAGACCATGTCATACTCCTTGTATTTCAGACCTTTTCATGCTCCTCGTATTTTTCAGACCTTTGCATACTCCTCATATTTATCACACCTTTTCTTGCTCTTCATATTTTTCATACCATTTCATGCTCCGCATATTTTTCATACAGATTCATGCTCCTCATATTTTTCACACCTTTACATGCTTCTCATATTTTTGACACCTTTTCATACTCTTCATATTTTTCAGACCTTTTCATGCTCCTCATATTTTTGATACCTTTTCATGCTCCTCATATTTTTCAGACATTTTCATGCTCCTCGAATTTTTCAGACCTTTTCATGCTCCTCGTATATTTCAGACCTTTTAATGCTCCTCGTATTTTTGAGACCATTTCATGCTCCTTGTATTTTTCAGACCTTTTCATGCTCCTCGTATTTTTCAGAGTTTTCATGCTACTCGTATTTTTCACAATTTTTCATGCTTTTCGTATTTGTCACACCTTTTCAAGCTCTTCGTTTTTTTCATTCCTTTTGATGCTCTTGTGGTTTTTCACACCTTTTCAGGCTCTTCGTATTTTTCACACCTTTTCATGCCCATCGTATTGTTCACACCTTTTCATGCTCTTCATATTTTTCAGACCTTTCATGCTCTTGATATTTTTCTCAGCTTTTCATGCTCTTCTTGTTTTTCACAGCGTTTCATAGTCCTCATATTTTTCATACAGTTTCATGCTCCTCATATTTTTCACACCTTTACATGGTCCTCATATTTTTGAGTCCTTTTCATGCTCTTCATATTTTTCAGACCTTTTCATGCTCCTCGTATTTTTAAGATCATTTCATGCTCCTCGTATTTTTCAGACCTTTTCATGCTCCTTGTATTTTTCAGTCCTCTTCATACTCGTTGTATGTTTCACACCTGTTCATGCTCCTCGTGTTTTTCAGACCTTTTCATGCTCCTCGTATTTTTCACACTTTTTCTTGCTCTTCATATTTTTCACACCATTTCATGCTCCGCATATTTTTCATACAGATTCATGCTCCTCATATTTTTCACACCTTTACATGTTTCTCATATTTTTGACACCTTTTCATACTCTTCATATTTTTCAGACCTTTTCATGTTTCTCGTATTTTTGAGACCTTTTCTGCTCCTTGTATTTTTCAGACATTTTCATGCTCTTCATATTTTTCACACCGTTTCATGCTCCTCATATTTTTCATACAGTTTCATGCTCCTCGTATTTTTCAGACCTTTTCATGCTCCTCATATATTTCAGACATTTTCATGCTCTTCATATTTTTAACACCGTTTTGTGCTCCTCATATTTTTCATACAGTTTCATGCTCCTTGTATTTTTCAGACCTTTTCATGCTCCTCATATATTTCAGACATTTTCATGCTCTTCATATTTTTAACACCGTTTTGTGCTCCTCATATTTTTCATACAGTTTCATGCTCCTTGTATTTTTCAGACATTTTCATGCTCCTCGTATTTTTGAGACCTTTTCATGCTCCTAGTATTTTTGAGACCTTTTCCTGCCCCTCGTTTTTTTCAGACCTATCCATGCTCCTCGTATTTTTCAGACCTTTTCATGCTCCTCCTATTTTTCAGACCTTTTCATGCTCCTCGTATTTTCAGAGCTTTTCATGGTCCTCCTATTTTCCAGGCCTTTTCATGCTCCTCCTATTTTTCAGACCTTTTCATGCTCCTCCTATTTTTCAGACCTTTTCATGCTCCTCCTGTTTTTCAGGCCTTTTCATGCTCCTCGTATTTTTCACACCTTTTCATGCTCCTCGTATTTTTCACACCTTTTCATGCTCCTATTTTTCACACCTTTACCTGCTACTCATATTTTGACACCTTTTCATGCTCTTCATATTTTTGACACCTTTTCATGCTCCTCGTATTTTTCACACCTTTTCATGCTCCTCGTATTTTTCAGACTTTTTAATGCTCTCGTATTTTTCAGACGTTTTCATGCTCCTCATATTTTTCAGACTTTTTAATGCTCTCGTATTTTTCAGACGTTTTCATGCTCCTTGTATTTTTTAGACCATTTTATACTCCTTGTATTTTTCAGACCTTTTCATGCTCCTTGTATTTTTCAGACCTTTTCATGCTCCTCGTATTTTTGACATCTTTTCATGTTCTTCCTATTTTTCAGACCTTTTCATGCTCCTCGTATTTTTGAGATCTTTTCAAACTCCTCGTATTTTTCATACCTTTTCATGCTCCTCGTATTTTTCAGACCATGTCATACTCCTTGTATTTCAGACCTTTTCATGCTCCTCGTATTTTTCAGACCTTTGCATACTCCTCATATTTATCACACCTTTTCTTGCTCTTCATATTTTTCATACCATTTCATGCTCCGCATATTTTTCATACAGATTCATGCTCCTCATATTTTTCACACCTTTACATGCTTCTCATATTTTTGACACCTTTTCATACTCTTCATATTTTTCAGACCTTTTCATGCTCCTCATATTTTTGATACCTTTTCATGCTCCTCATATTTTTCAGACATTTTCATGCTCCTCGAATTTTTCAGACCTTTTCATGCTCCTCGTATATTTCAGACCTTTTAATGCTCCTCGTATTTTTGAGACCATTTCATGCTCCTTGTATTTTTCAGACCTTTTCATGCTCCTCGTATTTTTCAGAGTTTTCATGCTACTCGTATTTTTCACAATTTTTCATGCTTTTCGTATTTGTCACACCTTTTCAAGCTCTTCGTTTTTTTCATTCCTTTTGATGCTCTTCTGGTTTTTCACACCTTTTCAGGCTCTTCGTATTTTTCACACCTTTTCATGCCCATCGTATTGTTCACACCTTTTCATGCTCTTCATATTTTTCAGACCTTTCATGCTCTTGATATTTTTCTCAGCTTTTCATGCTCTTCTTGTTTTTCACAGCGTTTCATAGTCCTCATATTTTTCATACAGTTTCATGCTCCTCATATTTTTCACACCTTTACATGGTCCTCATATTTTTGAGTCCTTTTCATGCTCTTCATATTTTTCAGACCTTTTCATGCTCCTCGTATTTTTAAGATCATTTCATGCTCCTCGTATTTTTCAGACCTTTTCATGCTCCTTGTATTTTTCAGTCCTCTTCATACTCGTTGTATGTTTCACACCTTTTCATACTCCTCGTGTTTTTCAGACCTTTTCATGCTCCTCGTATTTTTCACACTTTTTCTTGCTCTTCATATTTTTCACACCATTTCATGCTCCGCATATTTTTCATACAGATTCATGCTCCTCATATTTTTCACACCTTTACATGTTTCTCATATTTTTGACACCTTTTCATACTCTTCATATTTTTCAGACCTTTTCATGTTTCTCGTATTTTTGAGACCTTTTCTGCTCCTTGTATTTTTCAGACATTTTCATGCTCTTCATATTTTTCACACCTTTACATGTTTCTCATATTTTTGACACCTTTTCATGCTCCTAATATTTTTCACACCTTTTCATGCTCCTCATATTTTTGACACCTTTTAATGTTCTTCATGTTTTTCAGACCTTTTCATGCTCCTCATATTTTGGACACCTTTTCATGCTCTTCCTATTTTTTACACCGTTTCATGCTCCTCATATTTTTCATACAGATTCATGCTCTTCCTATTTTTCACACCTTTAAATGCTCCTCATATTTTTGACACCTTTTCATGCTCTTCATATTTTTCACACCTTTTCATGCCCCTCATGTATTTCAGACCATTTCATGCTCCTCGTATTTTACAGACCCTTTCATGCTCCTCGTATTTTTCAGACCCTTTCATGCTCCTCGTATTTTTCACACCTTTTCATGCTCCTCGTATTTTTCACAACTTTTCATGCTGTTTGTATTTGTCACACCTTTTCAAGCTCTTCGTTTTATTCGGACCTTTTCATGCTCTTTGTGTTTTTCACACCTTTTCAGGCTGTTCTTTGTTTTCACACATTTTCATGCTCTCGTGTTTTTCACACCTTTTCATGCTCTCGTTTTTTTCATACCTTTTGAAACTCCTCATATTTTTCACACCTTTTCATGATATTCATATTTTTCACACCGTTTCATCCTCCTCATATTTTTCATACAGATTCATGTTCCTCATATTTTTCACACCTTTACATGTTCCTCATATTTTTGACACCTCTTCATGCTCTTCATATTTTACACACCTTTTCATTCTCCTCATATTTTTCACACCTTTTCATGCTCCACATATTTTTCAGACCTTTTCATGCTCCTCATATTTTTAAGACGTTTTCATACTCCTCATAATTTTCACACCTTTTCATGCGCCTCATATTTTACAACTTTTCATGCTCCTCGTATTTTTCACAACCTTTCATGCTCTTCGTATTTTTCACACCTTTTCATGATCTTCATATCTTTCAAACCTTTTCATGCTTTTTATATTTTTCACACCTTTTCATGCTCTCGTATTTTTCAGACATTTTAATGCTCCGCGTACTTTTCACACCTTTTCATCCTCCTCTAATTTTTCATACAGTTTCATGCTCCTCATATTTTTCAGACCTTTACATGTTTCTCATATTATCGACACCTTTTAATACTCCTCATATTTTTGACACCTTATCATGCTCTTCATATTTTTCAGACCTTTTCATGCTTTTGATAATTTTCACACCTTTTCCTGCTCTTCATATTTTTCACACCTTTTCCTGCTCTTCGTATTTTTCACACCTTTTCATGCTCCTTATATTGTTGACACCTTTTCATGCTCTTCATATTTTTCAGACCTTTTCATGCTCCTTGTATATTTCAGACCTTTTCCTGCTTCTCGTATTTTGCAGACCTTTTCACGCTCTTCGTATTTCTCAATCCTTTTCATGCTCTTCGTGTATTTCACACCTTTTCCTGCTCTTTGAATTTTTCACACCTTTTCATGCTCCTTATATTTTTGACACCTTTTCATGCTCTTCATATTTTTCAGACCTTTTCATGCTCCTCGTATATTTCACACCTTTTCATGCTCCTCGTATTTTTCAGAGCTTTTCATGCTCCTCGTATTTTTCAGACCTTTAAATGTTCCTCTTAATTTTCAGATGTTTTCATGCTCCTCATTTTTTCACACCATTTCAAGCTCCTCATATTTTTCATACCCTTTCATGCTCTTCATATTTTTCACACATTTTCATGCTCCTCGTATTTTACACACCTTTTCATGCTCCTCGTATATTTCACACTATTTCATGCTCCTCAGATTTTTCATACAGTTTCATTCTCCTCATATTTTTCACACCTCTACATGCTCCTCATATTTTTGAAACCTTTTCATGCTCTTCATATATTGCAGTCCTTTTCATGCTGCTCGAATTTTTCAGACCTTTTAATGCTCCTAGTACTTTTCAGACCATTTCATGCTCCTCATATTTTTCAGACCTTGTCATGCTCCTCGTATTTTTCAGACCTTTTCATGCTCCTCGTATTTTTCAGACGTTTTCATGCTCCATTTATTTATCACACGTTTCATGCTCTTCGTATTTTTCACCCTTATTTGCTCCTCGTATTTTTCAGACCTTTTCATGCTGCTCGGAATTTTCACACCTTTTCATGCTCCTCGAGTTTTCAGACCATTTCATGCTCCTCGTATTTTTCACACTTTTTCATGCTCCTCATATTTTTCACACCTTTTCATGCTCCTCGTATATTTCAGACCTTTTCATGCTTCTCGTATTTGGCAGACCTTTTCATGCTCTTCATATTTCTCAATCCTTTTCATGTTCTTCGTGTTTTTCACACCTTTTCCTGCTCTTCGAATTTTTCAGGCCGTTTCAGGCTCTTGATATTTTTCACACCTTTTCATGCTCTTCGTGTTTTTCATCCCTTTTCATGCTCTTCGTATATTTTCCACCATTTCATGCTCGTCATATTTTTCACACCTTTTCATGCTCTTCACTTTTTTCACACCATTTCATGCTCCACATATTTTTGACAGTTTTTCATGCCCCTCATATTTTTCAGACAGTTTCCTGCTCCTCATATTTTTCAAAACGTTTCATGCTCTTGATATTTTTCACACCATTTCATGGTCTTCATATTGTTCACAACTTTTCATGCTCCTCATATTTTTGACACCTTTTCATGCTCTTCATGTTTTTCAGACCTTTTCATGCTCCTCATATTTTTCACACCTTTACATGATCTTCATATTTTTCACACCTTTTCATTCTCCTCGTATTTTTCAGACCTTTTCATATGCCTGGTATTTTTAAGACGTTTTCATGCTCCTCGTATTTTTCAGACCTTTTCATGCTCTTTGTATTTGTCTCACCTTTTTATGCTCTTCTTATTTTCCACACTTTTACATGCTCTGCATGTTTTTCACACCTTTTCATGCTCTTCTTATTTTTCACATTTTTTCATGCTTCATATTTTTCACACCTTTTCATGCTCTTCATATGTTTCAGACCTTTACATGCTTCTTATATTTTCACAGCTTTTCATGCTCTCGTATTTTTCAGACATTTTAATGCTCCTCGTACTTTTCACACCTTTTCATGCTCCTAGTATTTTTCACACCTTTTCATGCTCCTGGTATTTTTCACAACTTTTCATGCTCTTCGTATTTTTCACATCTTTTCATGCTCTTTGAATTTTTCTTATCTTTTCATGCTCTTGATATTCCTCAGACCTTTTCATGCTCTTGATATTTTTCACACCTTTTCATGCCCTTCGTGTTTTTCACATCTTTCATGCTCTTGATATTTTTCACACCTTTCCATGCGCTTCATATTTTTCACACCATTTCATCCTCCTCTAATTTTTCATAGAGTTTCATGCTTCTCATATTTTTCACACCTTTACATGCTTCTCATATTTTTGACACCTTTTAATGCTCCTCATATTTTTTACACCTTATCATGCTCTTCATATTTTCAGACCTTTTCATGCTTTTGATAATTTTCACACCTTTTCCTACTCTTCGTATTTTTCAAACCTTTTCCTGCTCTTCGTATTTTTCACAACTTTTTATGCTCCTTATATTTTTGACACCTTTTAATGCTCTTCATATTTTTCAGACCTTTTCATGCTCCTCGTATATTTCACACCTTTTCATGCTCCTCGTATTTTTCAGAGCTTTTCATGCTCCTCGTATTTTTCAGACCTTTAAATGCTCCTCTTAATTTTCAGATCTTTTCATGCTCCTCTTTTTTTCACACCATTTCATGCTCCTCTTATTTTTCACACCATTTCATGCTCCTCATATTTTTTATACCCTTTCATGCTCTTCATATTTTTCACACATTTTCATGCTCTTCGTATTTTACACACCTTTTCATGCTCCTCATATACTTCACACCTTTTCACGTTCCTAGTATTTTTCACACCTTTCATGCTCCTCGTATTTTTCACACCTTTTCATGCTCCTCGTATTTTTAACACCTTTTCATGCCCCTCGTATATTTCAGACCTTTTCCTGCTTCTCACATTTTGCAGAACTTTTCATGCTCTTCGTATTTTTCAAACCCTTTCATGCTCTTCATGTTTTTCACACCGTTTCCTGCTCTTCGAATTTTTCAGGCCGTTTCATGCTCTAGATATTTTTCACAACTTTTCATGCTCTTCCTGGTTTTCACACCTTTTCATGCTCTTCGTATATTTCCCACCGGTTCATGCTCGTCATATTTTTCACACCTTTTCATGCTCTTCACTTTTTTCACACCATTTCATGCTCCACATATTTTTGACAATTTTTCATGCCCCTCATATTTTTCAGACAGTTTCCTGATCTTGATATTTTTCATACCTTTCCATGGTCTTCATATTTTTCACACCTTTTCATGCTCCTAATATTTTTCACACCTTTTCATGCTCCTCATATTTTTGACACCTTTTCATGGTCCTCATATTTTTTCACACCTTTTCATGCTCCTCATATTTTTGACACCTTTTCATGCTCTTCACATTTTCCACACCGTTTCTTGCTCCTCATATTTTTGACACCTTTTCATGCTCTGCACATTTTTCACACCGTTTCATGCTCCTCATATTTTTGACACCTATTCATGCTCTTCCTATTTTTCACACCGTTTCATGCTCCTCATATTTTTCATACAGATTCATGCTCTTCCTATTTTTCACACCTTTAAATGCTCCTCATATTTTTGACACCTTTTCATGCTCTTCCTATTTTTCACACCGTTTCATGCTCCTCATATTTTTCATACAGATTCATGCTCTTCCTATTTTTCACACCTTTTCCTGCCCCTCGTGAATTTCAGACCATTTCATGCTCCTCGTATATTTCAGACCCTTTCATGCTCCTCGTATTTTACAGACCTTTTCATGCTCCTTTTATTTTTCAGACCCTTTGATGCTCCTCGTATTTTTCAGACCTTTTCATGCTCCTCATATTTTTCACACCTTTTCATGCTCCTCGTATTTTTCACAACTTCTCATGTTGTTTGTATTTGTCACACCTTTTCAAGCTCTTCGTATTCTTCGGACCTTTTCATGCTCTTCGTGTTTTTCACACCTTTTCAGGCTGTTCTTATTTTTCATACATTTTCATGCTCTTCGAGTTTTTCACACCTTTTCATGCTCTCGTATTTTTCAGACCTTTTCAAGCTCCTCATATTTTTCACAACTTTTCATGTTATACATATTTTTCACACCGTTTCATCCTCCTCATATTTTTCATACAGATTCATGCTCCTCATATTTTTCACACCTTTACATGTTCCTCATATTTTTGGCACCTTTTCATGCTCTTCATATTTTACACACCTTTTCATTCTCCTCATATTTTTGACACCTTTTCAAGCTCCACATATTTTTCAGACCTTTTCATGCTCCTCGTCTTGTTAAGACGTTTTCATACTCCTCATAATTTTCACATCTTTTCATGCTATTCATATTTTTCAGATCTTCTCATGCTCTTGATATTTTTCACACCTTTGCATGCCCTTCCTGTTTTTCACACATTTCATGCTCTTCATATTTTTTACACCTTTTCATGCTCTTCATATTTTTCAGACTTTTTCATGCTCTTGATATTTTTCACACCTTTGCATGCCCTTCGTGTTTTTCACACATTTCATGCTCTTCATATTTTTTACACCTTTTCATGCTCCTCATATTTTTCACACCTTTTCAAGCTCTTCGTATTTTTCACACCGTTTCATGCTCCTCATATTTTTTATACAAATTCATGCTCCTCTTATTTTTCAACCTTTACATGCTACTCATATTTTTGCCACCATTTCATGCTCTTCATATTTTTGACACCTTTTCATGCTCCCCATATTTTTGACACTTTTTCATGCTCCTCGTATTTTTCAGACTTTTTCATGCTCTTTGTATTTGTCACACCTTTTCATGCTCCTAGTATTTTTGACACCTTTTCATGCCCCTGGTATTTTTCACAACTTTTCATGCTCTTCGTATTTTTCACATCTTTTCATGCTCTTGGAATTTTTCATACCTTTTCATGCTCTTCATATTCCTCAGACCTTTTCATGCTCTTGATATTTTTCACACCTTTTCATGCTCTTCATATTTTTCAGACTTTTTCATGCTCTTGATATTTTTAACACCTTTGCTTGCCCTTCGTGTTTTTCACACATTTCATGCTCTTCATATTTTTACACCTTTTCATGCTCCTCATATTTTTGACACCATTTCATGCTCTTTATATTTTTGACACCTTTTCATGCTCCCCATATTTTTGACACTTTTTCATGCTCCTCGTATTTTTCAGACTTTTTCATGCTCTTCGTATTTGTCACACCTTTTCATGCTCTTCTTATTTTTCACATTTTTTCATGCTCTTCATATTTTTCACACCTTTTCATGCTCTTCATATTTTTCAGACCTTTTCATGCTTTTTATGTTTTTCACAGCTTTTCATGCTCTTCGTGTTTTTCACACCTTTTCATGCTCTCGTATTTTTCAGACATTTTAATGCTCCTCGTACTTTTCACACCTTTTCATGCTCCTAGTATTCTTCACACCTTTTTATGCTCCTTGTATTTTTCACAACTTTTCATGCTCTTCGTATTTTTCACATCTTTTCATGCTCTTTGAATTTTTCATACCTTTTCATGCTCTTCATATCCCTCAGACCTTTTCATGCTCTTGATATTTTTCACACCTTTTCATGCTCTTCATATTTTTCAGACTTTTTCATGCTCTTGATATTTTTCACACCTTTGCTTGCCCTTCGTGTTTTTCACACATTTCATGCTCTTCATATTTTTACACCTTTTCATGCTCCTCATATTTTTCACACCTTTTCATGCTCTTCATATTGTTCACACCGTTTCGTGCTCCTCATATTTTTTATACAAATTCATGCTCCTCTTATTTTTCAACCTTTACATGCTACTCATATTTTTGACACCATTTCATGCTCTTCATATTTTTGACACCTTTTCATGCTCCCCATATTTTTGACACTTTTTCATGCTCCTCGTATTTTTCAGACTTTTTCATGCTCTTCGTATTTGTCACACCTTTTCATGCTCTTCTTATTTTTCACATTTTTTCATGCTCTTCATATTTTTCACACCTTTTCATGCTCTTCATATTTTTCAGACCTTTTCATGCTTTTTATATTTTTCACAGCTTTTCATGCTCTTCGTGTTTTTCACACCTTTTCATGCTCTCGTATTTTTCAGACATTTTAATGCGCCTCGTACTTTTCACACCTTTTCATGCTCCTAGTATTCTTCACACCTTTTCATGCTCCTTGTATTTTTCACAACTTTTCATGCTGTTCGTATTTGTCACACCTTTTCAAGCTCTTCGTAGTTTTCACACCTTTTCATGCTCTTCGTGTTTTTCACACGTTTTCAGGCTCTTCGTATTTTTCACACCTTTTCATGCTCTTCATATTTTTGACACCTTTTCATGCTCTTCATATTTTTCAGACCTTTTCATGCTCTTGATATTTTTCACACCTTTTCATGCTCCTCATATTTTTCACACCTTTTCATGCTCTTCATATTTTTCACAACTTTACATGCTCTTCGTATTTGTCACACCTTTTCAAACTCTTTGTATTTTTCACACCTTTTCATGCTCTTCGTGTTTTTCACACCTTTTCAGGCTCTTCGTATTTTTCAGACCTTTTCATGCTCTTCATATTTTTGACACGTTTTCATGCTTTTCATATTTTTCAGACCTTTTCATGCTCTTGATATTTTTCACAGCTTTCCATGCTCTTCGTGTTGTTCACTCCATTTCATGATCTCGTGTTTTTCAAAGTGTTTCATGCTCCTCATATTTTTCACACCTTTTCAGGATATTCATATTTTTCACACCGTTTCATCCTCCTCTAATTTTTCATACAGTTTCATGCTACTCATATTTTTCACACCTTTACATGCTTCTCATATTTTCAACACCTTTTAATACTCCTCATATTTTTGACACCTTATCATGCTCTTCATATTTTTCAGACCTTTTCATGGTTGTGATAATTTTCCCACCTTTTCCTGCTCTTCGTGTTTTTCACACCTTTTCATGCTCTTCGTATATTTCCCACCATTACATGCTCGTCATATTTTTCACACCTTTTCATGCTCTTCACTTTTTTCACACCATTTCATGCTCCACATATTTTTGACAGTTTTTCATTCCCCTCATATTTTTCAGACAGTTTCCTGATCCTCATATTTTTCTGACCATTTCATGCTCTTGATATTTTTCACACCTTTTTATGGTCTTCATATTTTTCACAGCTTTTCATGCTCCTCATATTTTTGAAATCTTTTGAAGCTCTTCATATTTTTCACACCTTTTCATGCTCCTCATATTTTTCACACCTTTTCATGCTCCTCATATTTTTGACACCTTTTCATGGTCCTCATATTTTTTCACACCTTTTCATGCTCCTCATATTTTTGACACCTTTTCATGCTCTTCACATTTTCCACACCGTTTCTTGCTCCTCATATTTTTGACACCTTTTCATGCTCTGCACATTTTTCACACCGTTTCATGCTCCTCATATTTTTGACACCTATTCATGCTCTTCCTATTTTTCACACCGTTTCATGCTCCTCATATTTTTCATACAGATTCATGCTCTTCCTATTTTTCACACCTTTAAATGCTCCTCATATTTTTGACACCTTTTCATGCTCTTCCTATTTTTCACACCGTTTCATGCTCCTCATATTTTTCATACAGATTCAAGCTCTTCCTATTTTTCACACCTTTAAATGCTCCTCATATTTTTGACACCTCTTCATGCTCTTCATATTTTTCACACCTTTTCCTGCCCCTCGTGAATTTCAGACCATTTCATGCTCCTCGTATTTTTCAGACCCTTTCATGCTCCTCGTATTTTTCAGATGTTTTCATGCTCCTCATATTTTTCAGACCTTTTCATGCTCCTTTTATTTTTCAGACACTTTGATGCTCCTCGTATTTTTCAGACCTTTTCATGCTCCTCGTATTTTTCACAACTTTTCATGTTGTTTGCATTTGTCACACCTTTTCAAGCTCTTCGTATTTTTCGGACCTTTTCATGCTCTTCGTGTTTTTCACACCTTTTCAGGCTGTTCTTATTTTTCATACATTTTCATGCTCTTCGAGTTTTTCACACCTTTTCATGCTCTCGTTTTTTTCAGACCTTTTCAAGCTCCTCATATTTTTCACAACTTTTCATGTTACACATATTTTTCACACCGTTTCATCCTCCTCATATTTTTCATACAGATTCATGCTCCTCATATTTTTCACACCTTTACATGTTCCTCATATTTTTGGCACCTTTTCATGCTCTTCATATTTTACACACCTTTTCATTCTCCTCATATTTTTGACACCTTTTCAAGCTCCACATATTTTTCAGACCTTTTCATGCTCCTCGTCTTGTTAAGACGTTTTCATACTCCTCATAATTTTCACATCTTTTCATGCTATTCATATTTTTCAGATCTTCTCATGCTCTTGATATTTTTCACACCTTTGCATGCCCTTCCTGTTTTTCACACATTTCATGCTCTTCATATTTTTACACGTTTTCATGCTCCTCGTATTTTTCACACCTTTTCATGCTCTTCATATTTTTCAGACTTTTTCATGCTCTTGATATTTTTCACACCTTTGCATCCCCTTCGTGTTTTTCACACATTTCATGCTCTTCATATTTTTTACACCTTTTCATGCTCCTCATATTTTTCACACCTTTTCAAGCTCTTCATATTTTTCACACCGTTTCATGCTCCTCATATTTTTTATACAAATTCATGCTCCTCTTATTTTTCAACCTTTACATGCTATTCATATTTTTGACACCGTTTCACGCTCTTCATATTTTTGACACCTTTTCATGCTCCCCATATTTTTGACACTTTTTCATGCTCTACATATTTTTCAGACCTTTTCATGCTCGTCGTATTTTTCAGACGTCTTCATGCTACTCGTATTTTTCAGACCTTTTCATGCTCCTCATATTTTTCACAACTTTACATGCTCTTTGTATTTGTCACAGCTTTTCAAGCTCTTCGTATTTTTCACACCTTTTCATGCTCTTCGTGTTTTTCACACCTTTTCAGGCTCTTCGTGTTGTTCACTCCATTTCATGATCTCGTGTTTTTCAGGGTGTTTCATGCTACTCATATTTTTCACCCCTTTTCATGCTCTTCATATTTTTCACACCGTTTCATCCTTCACTAATTTTTCATACAGTTTCATGCTCCTCATATTTTTCACACCTTTACATGCTTCTCATATTTTCGACACCTTTCAATGCTCCTCATATTTTTGACACCTTATCATGCTCTTCATATTTTTCAGACCTTTTCATGCTTTTGATAATTTTCACACCTTTTCCTGCTCTTCAAATATTTCACACATTTTCCTGCTCTTCATATATTTCACACCTTTTCCTGCTCTTCGTACTTTTCACACCTTTTCATGCTCCTTATATTTTTGACACCTTTTCATGCTCTTCATATTTTTCAGACCTTTTCATGCTCCTCGTATGTTTCACACCTTTTCATGCTCCTCGTATTTTTCAGAGCTTTTCTTGCTCCTCGTATTTTTCAGACCTTTAAATGCTCTTCTTAATTTTCAGATCTTTTCATGCTCCTCATTTTTTCACACCATTTCATGCTCCTCTTATTTTTCACACCGTTTCATGCTCCTCATATTTTTCATACCCTTTCATGCTCTTCATATTTTTCACACATTTTCATGCTCCTCGTATTTTACACACCTTTTCATGCTCCTCATATACTTCACACCTTTTCATGCTCCTCGTATTTTTAAGACGTTTTCATACTCCTCATAATTTTCACACCATTTCATGCTCTTCATATTTTTCACACCTTTTCATGCTCCTCATATTTTTCATACTGATTCATGCTCCTCATATTTTTCACACCTTTACATGCTCCTCATATTTTTGACACCTTTTCATGCTCTTCATATTTTTCACACCTTTTCATTCTCCTCACATTTTTGACACCTGTTCATGCTCTACATATTTTTCAGACCTTTTCATGCTCCTCGTATTTTTAAGACGTTTTCATACTCCTCATAATTTTCACACCTTTTCATGCTCTTCATTTTTTTCACACCGTTTCATGCTCCTCATATTTTTCATACAGATTCATTCTCCTCATAGTTTTCACACATTTGCATGCTCCTCATATTTTTGACACCTTTTCATGCTCTTCATATTATTCACACCTTTGCATTCTCCTCATATTTTTGACACCTGTTCATGCTCTACATATTTTTCAGACCTTTTCATGTGCCTCGTATTTTTAAGACGTTTTCATGCTCCTCGTATTTTTCAGACCTTTTCATGCTCTTCGTATTTGTCACACCTTTTCATGCTCTTCTTATTATCCACACTTTTACATGCTCTGCATGTTTTTCACACCTTTTCATGCTCTTCTTATTTTTCACATTTTTTCATGCTCTTCATATTTTTCACACCTTTTCATGCTCTTCATATTTTTCACACCTTTTCATGCTCTTCATATTTTTCACACCTTTTCATGCTTTTTATATTTTTCACAGCTTTTCATGCTCTTCGTGTTTTTCACACCTTTTCATGCTCTCGTATTTTTCAGACATTTTAATGCTCCTCGTACTTTTCACACCTTTTCATGCTCCTAGTATTTTTCACACCTTTTCATGCTCCTGGTATTTTTCACAACTTTTCATGCTCTTCGTATTTTTCACATCTTTTCATGCTCTTTGAATTTTTCATACCTTTTCATGCTCTTCATATTCCTCAGACCTTTTCATGCTGTTGATAGTTTTCACACTTTTTCATGCCCTTCGTGTTTTTCACATCTTTCATGCTCTTGATATTTTTCACACCTTTTCATGCTCTTCATATTTTTCAGACTTTTTCATGCTCTTGATATTTTTCACACCTTTGCTTGCCCTTCGTGTTTTTCACACATTTCATGCTCTTCATATTTTTACACCTTTTCATGCTCCTCATATTTTTCACACCTTTTCATGCTCTTCATATTGTTCACACCGTTTCGTGCTCCTCATATTTTTTATACAAATTCATGCTCCTCTCATTTTTCAACCTTTACATGCTACTCATATTTTTGACACCATTTCATGCTCTTCATATTTTTGACACCTTTTCATGCTCCCCATATTTTTGACACTTTTTATGCTCCTCGTATTTTTCAGACTTTTTCATGCTCTTCGTATTTGTCACACCTTTTCATGCTCTTCTTATTTTTCACATTTTTTCATGCTCTTCATATTTTTCACACCTTTTCATGCTCTTCATATTTTTCAGACCTTTTCATGCTTTTTATATTTTTCACAGCTTTTCATGCTCTTCGTGTTTTTCACATCTTTTCATGCTCTCGTATTTTTCAGACATTTTAATGCTCCTCGTACTTTTCACACCTTTTCATGCTCCTAGTATTCTTCACACCTTTTCATGCTCCTGGTATTTTTCACAACTTTTCATGCTGTTCGTATTTGTCACACCTTTTCAAGCTCTTCGTAGTTTTCACACCTTTTCATGCTCTTCGTGTTTTTCACACGTTTTCAGGCTCTTCGTATTTTTCACACCTTTTCATGCTCTTCATATTTTTGACACCTTTTCATGCTCTTCATATTTTTCAGACCTTTTCATGCTCTTGATATTTTTCACACCTTTTCATGCTCTTCGTGTTTTTCACACCTTTTCAGGCTCTTCGTATTTTTCAGACCTTTTCATGCTCTTCATATTTTTCAGACCTTTTCATGCTCTTGATATTTTTCACAGCTTTTCAGGATATTCATGTTTTTCACACCGTTTCATCCTCCTCTAATTTTTCATACAGTTTCATGCTACTCATATTTTTCACACCTTTACATGCTTCTCATATTTTCGACACCTTTTAATGCTCCTCATATTTTTGACACCTTATCATGCTCTTCATATTTTTAGACCTTTTCATGGTTTTGATAATTTTCCCACCTTTTCCTGCTCTTCGTGTTTTTCACACCTTTTCATGCTCTTCGTATATTTCCCACCATTTCATGCTCGTCATATTTTTCACACCTTTTCATGCTCTTCACTTTTTTCACACCATTTCATGCTCCACATATTTTTGACAGTTTTTCATGCCCCTCATATTTTTCAGACAGTTTCCTGATCCTCATATTTTTCAGACCGTTTCATGCTCTTGATATTTTTCACACCTTTTTATGGTCTTCATATTTTTCACAGCTTTTCATGCTCCTCATATTTTTGAAATCTTTTGAAGCTCTTCAAATTTTTCACACCTTTTCATGCTCCTCATATTTTTCACACCTTTTCATGCACCTCATATTTTTGACACCTTTTCATGCTCCTCATATTTTTTCACACCTTTTCATGCTCCTCATATTTTGACACCTTTTCATGCTCTTCACATTTTCCACACCGTTTCATGCTCCTCATATTTTTGACACCTTTTCATGCTCTTCATATTTTTCACACCTTTTCATTCTCCTCATATTTTTGACACCTGTTCATGCTCTACATATTTTTCAAACCTTTTCATGTGCCTCATATTTTTAAGACGTTTTCATGCTCCTCGTATTTTTCAGACCTTTTCATGCTCTTCGTATTTGTCACACCTTTTCATGCTCTTCTTATTTTCCACACTTTTACATGCTCTGCATGTTTTTCACACCTTTTATGCTCTTCCTATTTTTCACATTTTTTCATGTTCTTCATATTTTTCACACCTTTTCATGCTCTTCATATTTTTCAGACCTTTTCATGCTTTTTATATTTTTCACAGCTTTTCATGCTCTTTGTGTTTTTCACACCTTTTCATGCTCTCGTATTTTTCAGACATTTTAATGCTCCTCTTACTTTCACACCTTTTCATGCTCCTAGTATTTTTCACACCTTTTCATGCTCCTGGTATTTTTCACAACTTTTCATGCTCTTCGTATTTTTCACATCTTTTCATGCTCTTTGAATTTTTCATACCTTTTCATGCTCTTCATAATCCTCAGACCTTTTCATGCTCTTGATATTTTTCACACCTTTTCATGCCCTTCCTGTTTTTCACATCTTTCATGCTCTTGATATTTTTCACACCTTTTCATGCTCTTCATATTTTTCAGACCTTTTCATGCTCTTGATATTTTTCACACCTTTGCATGCCCTTCGTGTTTTTCACACATTTCATGCTCCTCATATTTTTCACACCTTTTCATTTTCTTCATATTTTTCACACCGTTTCATGCTCCTCATATTTTTTATACAAATTCATGCTCCTCTTATTTTTCAACCTTTACATGCTACTCATATTTTTGACACCGTTTCATGCTCTTCATATTTTTGACACCTTTTCATGCTCCCCATATTTTTGACACTTTTTCATGCTCTACATATTTTTCAGACCTTTTCATGCTCGTCGTGTTTTTCAGACGTCTTCATGCTCCTCGTATTTTTCAAACAGTTTCATGCTCCTCGTATTTTTCACAACTTTACATGTTCTTTGTATTTGTCACACATTTTCAAGCTCTTCATATTTTTCACACGTTTTCATGCTCTTCGTGTTTTTCACACCTCTTCAGGCTCTTCGTATTTTTCACACCTTTTCATGCTCTTCATATTTTTGACACGTTTTCATGCTTTTCATATTTTTCACACCTTTTCATGCTCTTAATATTTTTCACAGATTTCCATGCTCTTCGTGTTGTTCACTCCATTTCATGATCTCGTGTTTTTCTAAGTGTTTCATTCTCCTCATATTTTTCACACCTTTTCATGCTCTTCATATTTTTCACACCGTTTCATCCTCCTCTAATTTTTCATACAGTTTCATGCTCCTCATATTTTTCACACCTTTACATGCTTCTCATATTTTCGACACCTTTTAATGCTCCTCATATTTTGGAAACCTTATCATGCTCTTCATATTTTTCAGAACTTTTCATGCTTTTGATAATTTTCACACCTTTTCATGCTCCTCATATTTTTCAGACCTTTAAATGCTCCTCTTAATTTTCAGATCTTTTCATGCTCCTCATTTTTTCACACCATTTCATGCTCCTCTTATTTTTCACACCGTTTCATGCTCCTCATATTTTTCATACCCTTTCATGCTCTTCATATTTTTCACACATTTTCATGCTTCTCGTATTTTACACACCTTTTCATGCTCCTCATATTTTTCACACCTTTTCATGCTCCTCATATTTTTCACACCTTTTCATGCTCTTCATATTTTTCATACCGTTTCATGCTGCTTATATTTTTTATACAAATTCATGCCCCTCTTATTTTTCAACCTTTACATGCTACTCATATTTTTTACACTTTTTCATGCTCTTCATATTTTTCACACCGTTTCATGCTCCTCATATTTTTTATACAAATTCATGCTCCTCTTATTTTTCAACCTTTACATGCTACTCATATTTTTACACCTTTTCATGCTCTTCATATTTTTCACACCTTTTCATGCTCTTCATATTTTTCATACCGTTTCATGCTGCTTATATTTTTTATACAAATTCATGCCCCTCTTATTTTTCAACCTTTACATGCTACTCATATTTTTTACACCTTTTCATGCTCTTCATATTTTTCACACCGTTTCATGCTCCTCATATTTTTTATACAAATTCATGCTCCTCTTATTTTTCAACCTTTACATGCTACTCATATTTTTCTCACCTTTTCGTGCTCCTTGTATTTTTCACACCTTTTCGTGGTCCTCATATTTTTCAGATCTTTTCGTGCTCTTCATATTTTTCACACCTTTTCGTGCTCTTCATATTTTTCAGACCATTTCAAGCTCTTCATATTTTTCAAACTTTTCAGGCTCTTCATGTTTTTCAGACCTTTTCATGCTCCTCGTATTTTTGACACCTTTTCATGCTCCTCGTATTTTCCACAACTTTTCATGCTCCTCATATATTTCACACCTTTTCATGTTCCTCGTATTTTTCAGACCTTTTCATGCTCCTCTTATTGTTAAGACGTTTTCATACTCCTCATAATTTTCACATCTTTTCATGCTATTCATATTTTTCAGACCTTCTCATGCTCTTGATATTTTACACACCTTTGCATGCCCTTCGTGTTTTTCACACATGTCATGCTCTTCATATTTTTTACACCTTTTCATGCTCCTCATATTTTTCACACCTTTTCATGCTCTTCATATTTTTCAGACTTTTTCATGCTCTTGATATTTTTCACACCTTTGCATGCCCTTCGTGTTTTTCACACATTTCATGCTCTTCATATTTTTTACACCTTTTCATGTTCTTCATAATTTTCAGAACTTTTGTGCTCTTCATATTTTTCACACCCTTTCATGCTCCTCGTATATTTCAGACCTTTTCGTGCTCCTCGTATTTTTCACAACTTTTCTAGCTCCTCATATTTTTCAGACCTTTTCATGCTCCTCTTATTTTTCAGACCTTTTCTTGCTTCTCTTGTTTATTACACCTTTTCATGCTCCTCAAATTTTTCAGACCGTGTCATGCTCCTCGTATTTTTCACACCTCTTCATGCTCCTCGTATTTTTCACACCTTTTCAGGCTCTTCATATTTTTCACACCATTTCTAGCTTCTCATATGTTTCAGACCTTTCCATGCTCCTCATATATTTCAGACCATTTCATTCTTCTCATGTTTTTTACACCTTTTCATGCTCCGCCTATTTTTCAGACCTTTTTATGCTCCTCTTATTTCTCAGACCTTTTCATCCTCCTCGAATTTTGCACACCTTTTCATGCTCCTCATATTTTTCAGACCTTTACGTGCTCTTCATATATTTCAGACATTTTCATGCTTCTCATATTTTTGACACCTTTTCATGCTCTTCATATTTTTCACACCGTTTCATGCTCCTCATATTTTTTATACAAATTCATGCTCCTCTTATTTTTCAACCTTTACATGCTACTCGTATTTTTCACACCTTTTCGTGGTCCTCATATTTTTCAGATCTTTTCGTGCTCTTCATATTTTTCACACCTTTTCGTGCTCTTCATATTTTTCAGACCATTTCAAGCTCTTCATATTTTTCAAACTTTTCAGGCTCTTCATGTTTTTCAGACCTTTTCATGCTCCTCGTATTTGTCACACCTTTTCATGTTCCTCGTATTTTTCACACCTTTTCGTTCTCCTCCTATTTTTCACACCTTTTCGTGCTCTTCATACTTTTCAGACATTTTCTTTTTCTTCATATTTTTCACACCTTTTCAGGCTCTTCATATTTTTCAGACCTTTTTATGCTCCTCCAATTTCTCAGACCTTTTCATGCTCCTCGCATTTTTCACTCCTTTTCATGCTCCTCGAATTTTCATGCCTTTTCATGCTCTTCATATTTTTCACACCTTTTCGTGCTCTTCATATTTTTCAGACCTTTTCGGGCTCTTCATATTTTTCAGACCGATTCATGCTCCTCTAATTTTTCACACCTTTTCTTGCTCCTCATATCTTTCAGACCTTTTCATGCTCCTCGTATTTTTCACACCTTTTCATGCTCCTCGTATTTCTGACACCTTTTCATGCTCCTCGTATTTGTCACACCTTTTCATGCTCCTCGTATTTTTCACACCTTTTCGTTCTCCTATTTTTCACACCTTTTCGTGCTCTTCATACTTTTCAGACATTTTCTTGCTCTTCATATTTTTCACACCTTTTCAGGCTCTTCATATTTTTCAGACCTTTTTATGCTCCTCCAATTTCTCAGACCTTTTCATGCTCCTCGCATTTTTTACTCCTTTTCATGCTCCTCGAATTTTCATGCCTTTTCATGCTCTTCATATTTTTCACACCTTTTCGTGCTCTTCATATTTTTCAGACCTTTTCGGGCTCTTCATATTTTTCAGACCGATTCATGCTCCTCTAATTTTTCACACCTTTCATGTTCCTCATATCTTTCAGACCTTTTCATGCTCCTCGTATTTTTACACCTTTTCATGCTCCTCGTATTTTTGACACCTTTTCATGCTCCTCGTATTTGTCACACCTTTTCATGCTCTTCGTATTTTTCACACCTTTTCGTTCTCCTCCTATTTGTCACACCTTTTCGTGCTCTTCATACTTTTCAGACATTTTCTTGTTCTTCATATTTTTCACAACTTTTCAGGCTCTTCATATTTTTCACACATTTTCATGCTCCTCGTATTTTTCACACCTTTTTGTGCTCCTCGTATTTTTCACATCTGTTCATGCTCCTCATATTTTTCACAACTTTTCATGATCCTCGTATTTTTCATACCCTTTCGTGCTCCTCCTATTTTTCACACCTTTTCGTGCTCCTCGTATTTTTCAGAATTTTTCATGCTCTTCATATTTTTCACACCTTTTCATGCTCTTCATATTTTTCAGAACTTTTGTGCTCTTCATATTTTTCACACCCTTTCATGCTCCTCTTATATTTCAGACCTTTTCGTGCTCCTCGTATTTTTCACAACTTTTCTAGCTCCTCATATTTTTCAGACCTTTTCATGCTCCTCGTATTTTTCAGATCTTTTCATGCTTCTCGTGTTTATTACACCTTTTCATGCTCCTCAAATTTTTCGGACCATTTCATGCTCCTCGTATTTTTCACACCTCTTCATGCTCCTCGTATTTTTTACAACTTTTCATGCTCTTCATATTTTTCACACCTTTTCAGGCTCTTCATATTTTTCACACCTTTTCTAGCTTCTCATATGTTTCAGACCTTTCCATGCTCCTCATATATTTCAGACAATTTCATTCTTCTCATGTTTTTTACACCTTTTCATGCTCCGCGTATTTTTCAGACCTTTTTATGCTCCTCTTATTTCTCAGACCTTTTCATGCTCCTCAAATTTTGCACACCTTTTCATGCTCCTCGTATTTTTCAGAACTTTTTATGCTCCTCCTATTTCTCAGACCTTTTCATGCTCCTATTTCTCAGACCTTTTCATGCGCCTCGTATTATTCACACCTTTTCATGCTCCTCGTATTTTTCAGACCTTTACGTGCTCTTCATATATTTCAGACATTTTCATGCTCCTCATATTTTTCACACATTTTCATGCTTCTCGTATTTTACACACCTTTTCATGCTCCTCATATTTTTCACACCTTTTCATGCTCTTCATATTTTTCATACCGTTTCATGCTGCTTATATTTTTTATACAAATTCATGCCCCTCTTATTTTTCAACCTTTACATGCTACTCATATTTTTTACACTTTTTCATGCTCTTCATATTTTTCACACCGTTTCATGCTCCTCATATTTTTTATACAAATTCATGCTCCTCTTATTTTTCAACCTTTACATGCTACTCATATTTTTACACCTTTTCATGCTCTTCATATTTTTCACACCTTTTCATGCTCTTCATATTTTTCATACCGTTTCATGCTGCTTATATTTTTTATACAAATTCATGCCCCTCTTATTTTTCAACCTTTACATGCTACTCATATTTTTTACACCTTTTCATGCTCTTCATATTTTTCACACCGTTTCATGCTCCTCATATTTTTTATACAAATTCATGCTCCTCTTATTTTTCAACCTTTACATGCTACTCATATTTTTCTCACCTTTTCGTGCTCCTTGTATTTTTCACACCTTTTCGTGGTCCTCATATTTTTCAGATCTTTTCGTGCTCTTCATATTTTTCACACCTTTTCGTGCTCTTCATATTTTTCAGACCATTTCAAGCTCTTCATATTTTTCAAACTTTTCAGGCTCTTCGTGTTTTTCAGACCTTTTCATGCTCCTCGTATTTTTGACACCTTTTCATGCTCCTCGTATTTTTCACACCTTTTTGTTCTCCTCCTATTTTTCACACCTTTTCGTGCTCTTCATACTTTTCAGACATTTTCTTGTTCTTCATATTTTTCACACCTTTTCAGGCTCTTCATATTTTTCACACCTTTTCGTACTCTTCATATTTTTCAGACCTTTTCGGGCTCTTCATATTTTTCAGACCGATTCATGCTCCTCTAATTTTTCACACCTTTTCATGCTCCTCATATCTTTCAGACCTTTTCATGCTCCTCGTATTTTTCACACCTTTTCATGCTCCTCGTATTTTTGACACCTTTTCATGCTCCTCGTATTTGTCACACCTTTTCATGCTCCTCGTATTTTTCACACCTTTTCGTTCTCCTCCTATTTTTCACACCTTTTCGTGCTCTTCATACTTTTCAGACATTTTCTTTTTCTTCATATTTTTCACACCTTTTCAGGCTCTTCATATTTTTCAGACCTTTTTATGCTCCTCCAATTTCTCAGACCTTTTCATGCTCCTCGCATTTTTCACTCCTTTTCATGCTCCTCGAATTTTCATGCCTTTTCATGCTCTTCATATTTTTCACACCTTTTCGTGCTCTTCATATTTTTCAGACCTTTTCGGGCTCTTCATATTTTTCAGACCGATTCATGCTCCTCTAATTTTTCACACCTTTTCTTGCTCCTCATATCTTTCAGACCTTTTCATGCTCCTCGTATTTTTCACACCTTTTCATGCTCCTCGTATTTCTGACACCTTTTCATGCTCCTCGTATTTGTCACACCTTTTCATGCTCCTCGTATTTTTCACACCTTTTCGTTCTCCTATTTTTCACACCTTTTCGTGCTCTTCATACTTTTCAGACATTTTCTTGCTCTTCATATTTTTCACACCTTTTCAGGCTCTTCATATTTTTCAGACCTTTTTATGCTCCTCCAATTTCTCAGACCTTTTCATGCTCCTCGCATTTTTTACTCCTTTTCATGCTCCTCGAATTTTCATGCCTTTTCATGCTCTTCATATTTTTCACACCTTTTCGTGCTCTTCATATTTTTCAGACCTTTTCGGGCTCTTCATATTTTTCAGACCGATTCATGCTCCTCTAATTTTTCACACCTTTCATGTTCCTCATATCTTTCAGACCTTTTCATGCTCCTCGTATTTTTACACCTTTTCATGCTCCTCGTATTTTTGACACCTTTTCATGCTCCTCGTATTTGTCACACCTTTTCATGCTCTTCGTATTTTTCACACCTTTTCGTTCTCCTCCTATTTGTCACACCTTTTCGTGCTCTTCATACTTTTCAGACATTTTCTTGTTCTTCATATTTTTCACAACTTTTCAGGCTCTTCATATTTTTCACACATTTTCATGCTCCTCGTATTTTTCACACCTTTTTGTGCTCCTCGTATTTTTCACATCTGTTCATGCTCCTCATATTTTTCACAACTTTTCATGATCCTCGTATTTTTCATACCCTTTCGTGCTCCTCCTATTTTTCACACCTTTTCGTGCTCCTCGTATTTTTCAGAATTTTTCATGCTCTTCATATTTTTCACACCTTTTCAGGCTCTTCATATTTTTCAGACCTTTTCATGCTCCTCGTATTTTTCAGCCCTTTTCATGCTCTTCCTATTGTTCACACTGTTTCATACTCCTCATATTCTTCATCCAGATTCATGCTCCTCATATTTTTCATACCTTTACTTGTTCCTCATATTTTTGACACCTTTTCATGCTCCTCATATTTTTCAGACCGTTTTATGCTCTTCATATTTTCACACCATTTCATACTCCTCATATTTTTGACACCTATTCATGCTCCTCATATTTTTCTGACCGTTTCATGCTCCTCGTATTTTTCAGTCCGTTTCATGCTCTTCATATTTTCACACCATTTCATACTTCTCATATTTTTGACACCTATTCATGCTCCTCATATTTTTCTGACCGTTTCATGCTCCTCGTATTTTTCAGTCCGTTTCATGCTCCTCTAATTTTTCACACCTTTTCATGCTCCTCATGTTTTTGACAACTTTTAATGCTCCTAATATTTTTCTGACCTTTTCAGGCTCCTCGTATTTTTCACAACTTTACATGCTCTTTGTATTTGTCACACCTTTTCAAGCTCTTCGTATTTTTCACACCTTTTCATGCTCTTCGTGTTTTTCACACCTCTTCAAGCTCTTCATATTTTTCACACCTTTACATGCACTTCATATTTTTGACACGTTTTCATGCTTTTCATATTTTTCAGACCTTTTCATGCTCTTGATATTTTTCACAGCTTTCCATGCTCTTCGTGTTGTTCACTCCATTTCATGATCTCGTGTTTTTCAAGTGTTTCATGCTCCTCATATTTTTCACACCTTTTCAGGATATTCATATTTTTCACACCGTTTCATCCTCCTCTAATTTTTCATACAGTTTCATGCTCCTCATATTTTTCACACCTTTACATGCTTCTCATATTTTCGATACCTTTTAATACTCCTCATATTTTTGACACCTTATCATGCTCTTCATATTTTTCAGACCTTTTCATGCTTTTGATAATTTTCACATCATTTCCTTCTCTTCGTATTTTTCACACCTTTTCCTGCTCTTCGTATTTTTCACACCTTTTCATGCTCCTTATATTTTTGACACCTTTTCATGCTCTTCATCTTTTTCAGACCTTTTCATGCTCCTCGTATATTTCACACCTTTTCATGCTCCTCTTAATTTTCAGATCTTTTCATGCTCCTCATTTTTTCACACCATTTCATGCTACTCTTATTTTTCACACCATTTCATGCACCTCATATTTTTCATACCCTTTCATGCTCTTCATATTTTTCACACATTTTCATGCTCCTCGTATTTTACACACCGTTTCATGCTCCCCGTATATTTCACACCATTTCATCCTCCTCAGATTTTTCATACAGTTTCATTCTCCTCATATTTTTCACACCTCTACATGCTCCTGATATTTTTGACACCTTTTCATGCTCTTCATATATTGCAGTCCTTTTCATGCTGCTCGTATTTTTCAGACCTTTTCATGCTCCTCGTACTTTTCAGACCATTTCATGCTCCTCATGTTTTTCAGACCTTGTCATGCTCTTCGTATTTTTCAGACCTTTTCATGCTCCTCGTATTTTTCAGACCTTTTCATGCTCCCTTTATTTATAACACGTTTCATGCTCTTCGTATTTTTCACCCGTTTTTGCTCCTCGTACTTTTCAGACCTTTTCATGCTGCTCGGAATTTTCACACCTTTTCATGCTCCTCGTATTTTTCACACCTTTACATGTTCCTCGTATTTTTCACACCTTTTCATGCTCCTCGTTTTTTCAGACCATTTCATGCTCCTCGTATTTTTCACACCTTTTCATGCTCCTCATATTTTTCACACCTTTTCATGCTCCTCGTATATTTCACACCTTTTAATGCTCTTCGTATTTTTCAAACCTTTTCATGGTCTTCGGGTTTTTCACACCTTTTCCTGCTCTTCGAATTTTTCAGGCCGTTTCATGCTCTTGATATTTTTCACACCTTTTCATGCTCTTCGTGTTTTTCACACCTTTTCATGCTCTTCATATATTTCCCACCGTTTCATTCTCGTCATATTTTTCACACCTTTTCATTCTCTTCACTTTTTTCACACCATTTCATGCTCCACATATTTTTGACAGTTTTTCATGCCCCTATATTTTTCAGACAGTTTCCTGCTCCTCATAGATTTCAGACCGTTTCATGCTCTTGATATTTTTCACACCTTTTCATGGTCTTCATATTTTTCACAACTTTTCATGCACCTCATATTTTTGAAATCTTTTGAAGCTCTTCATATTTTTCACACCTTTTCATGCTCCTCATATTTATCACACCTTTTCATGCTCCACATATTTTTGACACCTTTTAATGTTCTTCAAGTTTTTCAGAACTTTTCATGCTCCTCATATTTTTGACACCTTTTCATGCTCCTCACATTTTTCACACCGTTTCATGCTCCTCATATTTTTGACACCTTTTCATGCTCTTCCTATTTTTCACACCGTTTCATGCTCCTCATATTTTTCATACAGATTCATGCTCTTCCTATTTTTCACACCTTTAAATGCTCCTCATATTTTTGACACCTTTTCATGCTCTTCATATTTTTCACTCCTTTTCATGCTCCTCATATTTTTGACACCTTTTCATGCTCTTCATATTTTTCAGACCTTTTCATGCCCCTCGTGTATTTCAGACCATTTCATGCTCCTCGTATTTTTCAGACCCTTTCATGCTCCTCGTATTTTTCAGATCTTTTCATGATCCTCGTATTTTTCATACCTTTTCATGCTCCTCGTTTTTTTCACAACTTTTCATGATGTTTGTATTTGTCACACCTTTTCAAGCTCTTCATATTTTTCGGACCTTTTCATGCTCTTCGTGTTTTTCACACCTTTTCGGCTGTCTTATTTTTCACACATTTTCATGCTCTTCGTGTTTTTCCCACCTTTTCATACTCTCGTATTTTTCAGACCTTTTCAAAGTCCTCATATTTTTCGCACCTTTTCATTATATTCATGTTTTTCACACCTTTTCATCCTCCTCATATTTTTCATACAGATTCATGCCCCTCATATTTTTCACACCTTTACATGTTCCTCATATTTTTGACACCTTTTCATTCTCTTCATACTTTACACACCTTTTCATTCTTCTCATATTTTTGACACCTTTTCATGCTGCACATATTTTTAAGACCTTTTCATGCTCCTCGTATTTTTAAGACGTTTTCATACTCCTCATAATTTTCACACCTTTGCATGCTCTTCATATTTTTCACACCTTTTCATGCTCTTCGTATATTTCACACCTTTTCATGCTCCTCGTATTTTTCAGAGCTTTTCATGCTCCTCGTATTTTTCAGACCTTTAAATGCTCTTCTTAATTTTCAGATCTTTTCATGCTCCTCATTTTTTCAAACCATTTCATGCTCCTCTTATTTTTCACACCGTTTCATGCTCCTCATATTTTTCATACCCTTTCATGCTCTTCGTATTTTTCACACATTTTCATGCTCCTCGTATTTTACACACCTTTTCATGCTCCTCGTTTATTTCACACCATTTCATGCTCCTCAGATGTTTCATACAGTTTCATTCTCCTCATATTTTTCACACCTCTACATGCTCCTCATATTTTTGACACCTTTTCATGCTCTTCATATTTTTCAGACCTTTTCTTGCTCCTCGTATATTTCAGACCTTTACATGCTCCTCTTAATTTTCAGATCTTTTCATGCTCCTTATTTTTTCACACCATTTCACGCCTTTCTTATTTTTCACACTGTTTCATGCTGCTCCTATTTTTCAGACCGTTTCATGCTCCTCATATTTTTGACAGCTTTTCATGCTCCTCATGTTTTTGACACCTTTTCATGCTCTACATATTTTTCAGACCTTTTCATGCTCCTCGTACTTTTCACACTTTTTCATGCTATTCTTATTTTTCACACCTTTTCATGCTCCTCGTATTTTTCACAACTTTTCATGCTGCTCGTATTTTTTAACAACTTTCCATGCTCTTCGTATTTGTCACACCTTTTCATGCTCTTCTTATTTTCCACACTTTTACATGCTCTGCATGTTTTTCACACCCTATCATGCTCTTCTTATTTTTCACATTTTTTCATGCTCTTCATATTTTTCACACCTTTTCATGCTCCTGGTATTTTTCAGACCTTTTCATGCTCCTCGTACTTTTCACACTTTTTCATGCTATTCATAATTTTCAGGCATTTTAATGCTCCTCGTACTTTTCACACCTTTTCATGCTCCTAGTATTTTTCACACCTTTTCATGCTCCTGGTATTTTTCACAACTTTTCATGCTCTTCATATTTTTCACATCGTTTCATGCTCTTTGAATTTTTCATACCTTTTCATGCTCTTCATATTCCTCAGACCTTTTCATGCTCTTGATATTTTTCACACCTTTTCATGCCCTTCGTGTTTTTCACATCTTTCATGCTCCTTGTATTTTTCACACCTTTTCATGCTCTTCAAATTTTTCAGACCTTTTCATGCTCTTGATATTTTTCACACCTTTGCATGCCCTTCGTGTTTTTCACACATTTCATGCTCCTCATATTTTTTACACCTTTTCATGCTCCTCATATTTTTCACATCGTTTCATGCTCTTTGAATTTTTCACACCGTTTCATGCTCCTCATATTTTTTATACAAATTCATGCTCCTCTTATTTTTCAACCTTCACATGCTACTCATACTTTTGACACCGTTTCATGCTCCACATATTTTTGACAGTTTTTCATACCCCTCATATTTTTCAGACAGTTTCCTGCTCCTCATTTTTTTCAGACCGTTCATGCTCTTGATATTTTTCACACCTTTTCATGGTCTTCATATTATTCACACCTTTTCATGCTTTTCATATTTTTCAGACCTTTTTATGCTCTTGATACTTTTCCAACCTTTTCATGCTCTTCGTGTTTTTCACAGTGTTTCATGCTCTTCCTATTTTTCACACTTTTTAATGCTGCTGATATATTTTACACCTTATCATGCTCTTCATATTTTTCACAACGATTCATGCTCGTAATATTTTTCACACCTTTTCAAGCTCCACGTATTTTTCAGACCTTTTCATGCTCTTGGAAATTTCACACCTTTTCGTGCTACTAGTAATTGTCACACCTTTTCATGCTCCTCGAACTTTTTCACACCTTTTCATGCTCCTAGTTTTTTTCACACATTTTCATGCTCTTCGTGTTTTTCACACCATTTCATGTTCTTCTTATTTTTCACACCTTTTCGTGCTCTCCATCTATTTCAGATCTTTTCATGCTCTGGATATTTTTCACACATTTTCATGCTCTTCGTGTTTTCACACCTTTTCATGCTCTTCATATTTTTCAAATCCGTTTCATGCTCCTCATATTTTTTATACAGGATCATGCTCGTCTTATTTTTGTCACCTTTACATGCTACTCATATTTTTGATACCTTTTTAAGCTCTTGATATTTTTCACACCTTTTCATGCTCTTCCTGTTTTTCAGACCTTTTCATGCTCCTCGTATTTTTCAGACCTTTTCATGCTCCTTGTATTTTCACAACTTTACATGCTCTTCGTATTTGTCACTCCTTTTCAACCTCTTCGTATTTTTCACACCTTTTCATGCTCTTCGTGTTTTTCACAGCTTTTCAGGCTCTTTGTATTTTTCAGACCTTTTCATTGCTCTTCATATTTTTGACACTTTTTCATGCCCCTCATATTTTTCAGACGTTTTCTAGCTCTCGATATTTTTCACAGCTTTCCATGCTCTTCGTGTTTTTCACTCTGTTTCATGATCTCGTGTTTTTCAGACTGTTTCATGCTCCTCATATTTTTCACAGCTTTTCATGTTTTTCATATTTTTCACACTGTATCATGCTCCTCACATTTTTGACACCTTTTCATGCTCTTCATATTTTTCAGACGTTTTCATGCTCCTCGTATTTTTCAGACCATTTCATGTTCCTCGTATTTTTCAGACCTTTTCATGCTCCTCGTATTTTTCAGACCTTTTCATGCTCCTCGTATTTTTCACAAATTTACATGCTCTTCGTGTTTTTCACACCTTTTCATGCTCTTCATATTTTTGACATGCTTTCATGCTCTTCATATTTTTCAGACCTTTTCATGCTCTTCATATTTTTCACACCGTTTCATCCTCCTCTAATTTTTCATACAGTTTCATGCTCCTCATATTTTTCACACCTTTACATGCTTCTCATATTTTCAACAGCTTTTATGGTCCTCATATCCTTGACACCTTATTATGCTCTTCATATTTTTCAGACCTTTTCATGCTTTTGATATTTTTAAAAGCTTTTCATGCTCTTCGTGTTTTTCACACCTTTTCCTGCTCTTCGTATTTTTCACACCTTTTCATGCTCCTTATATTTTTGACACCTTTTCATGCTCTTCATATTTTTCAGACCTTTTCTTGCTCCTCGTATATTTCAGACCTTTTCATGTTCCTCGTTTTTTTCAGAGCTTTTCGTGCTCCTTGTATATTTCAGACCTTTACATGCTACTCTTAATTTTCAGATCTTTTCATGCTCCTCAATTTTACACACCATTTCGCGCTCCTCTTATTTTTCACACTGTTTCATGCTTCTCCTATTTTTCAGACCGTTTCATGCTCCTCATATTTTTCACACGTTTACATGCTCCTCATATTTTTGACAGCTTTTCATGCTCCTCATATTTTTGACAGCTTTTCATGCTCCTCATGTTTTTGACACCTTTTCATGCTCTACATATTTTTCAGACCTTTTCATCCTCCTCGTATTGTTTAGACCGTTTCTTGCTCCTCGTATTTTTCAGACCTTTTCATGCTCCTCCTATATTTCAGACCTTTTGATGCTCCTTGTATTTTTCAGACCTTTTCAGGCTCCTCGTATTTTCCAGGACATTTCCTGCTCTCGTATTTTTCAGACCATTTCATGCTCCTCGTATTTTCCAGACCTTTTCATGCTCCTCGTATTTTTCAAACATTTTCATCCACCTCGTATTTTTCAGACCTTTTCATTCTCCTCGTATATTTCACCCCTTTTCATGCTCTTCATATTTTTCACTCCTTTTCATGCTCTTCCTATTTTTCAGAACTTTTGTGCTCTACATATTTTTCACACCATTTCATGCTCCTCGTATTTTTCAGACCTTTTCGTGCTCCTCGTATTTTTCACAACTTTTCGTGCTCCTCATATTTTTCAACACCTTTTCATGCTTCTCGTATTCTTCACAGCTTTTCATGCTCCTTGTATTTTTCACACCTTTTCATGCTCCTTGTATTTTTCACACGTTTTCGTGCTCCTCCTATTTTTCACACCTTTTCGTGCTCCTCCTAATTTTGACACCTTTTCATGCTCTTCGAATTCTTCTCACCTTTTCATGTTCCTCGTATTTTTCACACCTTTTCATGCTCCTCGTATTTCTCAGACCTTTTCATGCTCCTCGACTTTTTCAGACCTTTTCATGCTCCTCGTATTTTTCACACCTTTTCATGCTCCTCGTATTTCTCAGACCTTTTCATGCTCCTCGACTTTTTCAGACCTTTTCATGCTCTTCATATTTTTCACACCTTTTCATGCTTTTCATATTTTTCAGAACTTTTGTGCTCTACATATTTTTCACACCATTTCATTCTCCTCGTATTTTTCAGACCTTTTTGTGCTCCTCGTAATTTTCACACCTTTTCATGCTCCTCGTATTTTTCACACCTTTTCATGCTCCTCGTATTTTTCACACCTTTTCATGCTCCTCGTATTTTTCACACCTTTTTAGTCTCTTCATATTTTTCAAACTTTTTCATGCTCCTCATATTTTTCAGACCTTTTCATGCTCCTCGTATTTCTCAGACGTTTTCATGCTCCTCGTATTTTTCAGAGCTTTTCATGCTCCTCGTGTTTTTTAGACCTTATCATGCTCTTCATATTTTTCACACCTTTTCATGCTCTTCGTATTTTTCTGCCCTTTTCATGCTCCACATATTTTTCACACCTTTTCATGCTCCTCATATTTTTCACACCTTTTCATACTCTTCATATTTTTCACACGTTTTCAGGCTCTTCATATTTTTCAGACCTTTTCTAGCTTCTCATATGTTTCTGACCTTTTCATGTTCCTCATATTTTTCAGACCACTTCATTCTTCTCGTGTTTTTTACACCTTTTCATGCTCCGCGTATTTTTCAGACCTTATCATGCTCTTCATATTTTTCACACCTTTTCATGCTCTTCGTATTTTTCTGACCTTTTCATGCTCCACATATTTTTCACACCTTTTCATGCTCCTCCTATTTTTCACACCTTTTCATGCTCTTCATATTTTTCACACCTTTTCAGGCTCTTCATATTTTTCAGACCTTTTCTAGCTTCTCATATGTTTCAGACCTTTTCATGTTCCTCATATTTTTCAGACCACTTCATTCTTCTCGTGTTTTTTACACCTTTTCATGCTCCGCGTATTTTTCAGACCTTTTTATCCTCCTCTTATTTCTCAGACCTTTTCATGCTCCTATTTCTCAGACCTTTTCATGCGCCTCGTATTATTCACAGCTTTTTGTGTCCGTCGTATTTTTCAGACCTTTACGTGCTCTTCATATATTTCAGACATTTTCATGCTGGTCGTATTTTTCAACCTTTACATGCTCTTCATATTTTTCACGCCTTTTCATGCTCTTCATATTTTTCAGACCTTTCATTTTCCTCGTATTTTTCTGACTTTTTCATAATCCTCGTATTTTTCAGACCTTTTCATGCTCCTCGTTTTTTTCAGGCCTTTTGATGCTCCTCTTATTTCTCAGACCTTTTCATGCTTCTCGTGTTTTTTACACCTTTTCATGCTCCTCATATTTTTCTGACCTTTTCATGCTCCTCACATTTTTCACACCTTTTCATGCTCCTCGTATTTTTCACGCCTTTTCATGCTCCTCATATTATTCACGCCTGTTCATGCTCCTCGTATTTTTCACACCTTTTCATGCTCCTTGTATTTTTCACATGTTTTCAGTCTCCTCGTTTTTTTCACACCTTTTCGTGCTCCTCATAGTTTCAGATCTTTTCGTGCTCTTCATATTTTTCACACATTTTCGTGCTCTTCATATTTTTCAGACCTTTTCAAGTTCTTTATATTTTTCACACTTTTCAGGCTCTTCATGTTTTTCAGACCTTTTCATGCTCCTCATATTTTTCTGACCTTTTTATGCTCCTCCCATTTCTCAGACCTTTTCATGCTCCTCACATTTTTCACTCCTTTTCATGCTCCTCGTATTTTTCAGACCTTTTTATGCTCCTCCCATTTCTCAGACCTTTTCATGCTCCTCGCATTTTTCACTCCTTTTCATGCTCCTCAAATTTTCAATTTTTCACACCTTTTCGTGCTCTTCATATTTTTCAGACCTTTTTGGGCTCTTCATATTTTTCAGACCGTTTCATGTTCCTCGTATTTTTCACACCTTTTCATGCCCTTCATATTTTTCACATATTTTCAAACTCTTCATATTTGTCCGGCCCTATTAGCTCCTCATGTTTTTCAGACATTTTCATGCTCCTCGTATTTTTCAGACCTTTTCATGCTTCTCGTATTTTTCACACCATTTCAGGCTCTTCATTTTTTTCAGACCTTTTCTAGCTCCTCATATTTTTCAGACCTTTTCATGCCCTTCGTGTTCTTCACACCTTTTCATGCTCCTCGTATTTTTCACACCTTTTCATGCTCCTCGTATTTCTCAGATCTTTTCATGCTGCTCGTAATTCTCAGATCTTTTCTAGCTCATCGTATTTTTCAGACCTTTTCATGCTCCTCATATTTTTCAGGCCTTTTCATGCTCCTCATATTTGTCAGAAATTTTCATGCTCCTCGTATTTTTCACACCTTTTCATGCTCCTCGTTTTTTTCACACCTTTTCAGGCTCTTCATTTTTTTCAGACCTTTTCTAGCTCCTCATATTTTTCAGACCTTTTCATGCTCCTCGTATTTTTCAGACCTTTTTATGCTCCTCCAATTTCTCAGAACTTTTCATGCTCATCACATTTTTCACTCCTTTTCATGCTCCTCGTATTTTTCACACCTTTTCGTGCTCTTCATATTTTTCAGACCTCTTCGGACTCTTCATATTTTTCAGACAGTTTCATGCTCCTCGTATTTTGCAGAACTTTTCATGCTCCTCGTATTTTTCACACCTTTTCATACTCCTCGTATTTTTCAGACTTTTTCTTGCTCCTCGTATTTTTCACACCTTTTCATACTCCTCGTATTTTTCACACCTTTTCATGCTCCTCGTATTTTTCACACCTTTTCATGCTCCTCGTATTTTTCACACCTTTTTAGTCTCTTCATATTTTTCAAAATTTTTCATGCTCCTCATATTTTTCAGACCTTTTAATGCTTCTCGTATTTCTCAGACGTTTTCATGCTCCTCGTATTTTTCAGAGCTTTTCTTGCTCCTCGTGTTTTTCAGACCTTTTCATGCTCTTCATACTTTTCACACCTTTTCATGCTCTTCCTATTTTTCAGACCTTTTCATGCTCCACATATTTTTCACACCTTTTCATGATCCTCGTATTTTTCACACCTTTTCATGCTTCTTGTGTTGTTCACACCTTTTCATGCTCTGTATTTTTCACACCTTTCTGTGCTCCTCCTATTCTTCACACATTTTCGGGCTCTTCATATTTTTCACAACTTTTCGTGATCCTTGTATTTTTCACACCTTTTCGTTGTCCTCATAAATATCAGACCTTTTCGTGCTCTTCATATTTTTCACACCTTTTCGTGCTCTACATATTTTTCAGACATTTTCATGCTCTTCATATTTTTCACACCTTTTCAGGCCCTTCATGTTTTTCAGACCTTTTCATGCTTTTTATATATTTCAGACCATTTCATGCTCCTTGTATTTTTCACACCTTTTCATGCTCCTCGTATTTTTCACACCACTTCATGCTCCTCGTATTTTTCACACCTTTTCATGTTCCTCGTATTTTTCACACCTTTTCATGCTCTTCATATTTTTCACACCTTTTCAGGCTCTTCATATTTTTCACACCTTTTCATGCTCTTCGTATTTTTTAGACCTTTTCATGCTCCACATAGTTTTCACACCTTTTCATGCTCCTCGTTTTTTTCACACCTTTTCAGGCTCTTCATTTTTTTCAGACCTTTTCTAGCTCCTCATATTTTTCAGACCTTTTTATGCTCCTCCAATTTCTCAGAACTTTTCATGCTCATCACATTTTTCACTCCTTTTCATGCTCCTCGTATTTTTCACACCTTTTCATGCTCTTCATATTTTTCAGACCTCTTCGGACTCTTCATATTTTTCAGACAGTTTCATGCTCATCGTATTTTGCAGAACTTTTCATGCTCCTCGTATTTTTCACACCTCTTCATACTCCTCGTATTTTTCAGACTTTTTCTTGCTCCTCGTATTTTTCACACCTTTTCATACTCCTCGTATTTTTCACACCTTTTCATGCTCCTCGTATTTTTCACACCTTTTTAGTCTCTTCATATTTTTCAAAATTTTTCAAGCTCCTCATATTTTTCAGACCTTTTAATGCTTCTCGTATTTCTCAGACGTTTTCATGCTCCTCGTATTTTTCAGAGCTTTTCTTGCTCCTCATGTTTTTCAGACCTTTTCATGCTCTTCATACATTTCACACCTTTTCATGCTCTTCGTATTTTTCAGACCTTTTCATGCTCCACATATTTTTCACACCTTTTCATGATCCTCGTATTTTTCACACCTTTTCATGCTTCTTGTGTTGTTCACACCTTTTCATGCTCTGTATTTTTCACACCTTTCTGTGCTCCTCCTATTCTTCACACATTTTCGGGCTCTTCATATTTTTCACAACTTTTCGTGATCCTTGTATTTTTCACACCTTTTCATTGTCCTCATATATATCAGACCTTTTCGTGCTCTTCATATTTTTCACACCTTTTCGTGCTCTTCATATTTTTCAGACCTTTTCATGCTCTTCATATTTTTCACACCTTTTCAGGCCCTTCATGTTTTTCAGACCTTTTCATGCTTTTTATATATTTCAGACCATTTCATGCTCCTTGTATTTTTCACACCTTTTCATGCTCCTCGTATTTTTCACACCACTTCATGCTCCTCGTATTTTTCACACCTTTTCATGTTCCTCGTATTTTTCACACCTTTTCATGCTCTTCATATTTTTCACACCTTTTCAGGCTCTTCATATTTTTCAGACCTTTTCTTGCTTCTCATATGTGTCAAACCTTTTCATGCTCCTCATATTTTTCAGACCACTTCATTCTTCTCGTGTTTTTTACACCTTTTCATTCTCTGCGAATTTTTCAGACCTTTTATCCTCCTCTTATTTCTCAGAGCTTTTCATGCTCCTCGAATTTTTCACACCTTTTCATGCTCCTCGTATTTTTCAGAACTTTTTATGCTCCTCCTATTTCTCAGACCTTTTCATGCTCCTATTTCTCAGACCTTTTCATGCGCCTCGTATTATTCACACCTTTTCGAGTCCGTCGTATTTTTCAGACCTTTACGTGCTCTTCATATATTTCAGACATTTTCATGCTCCTCGTATTTTTCAACCTTTACATGCTCTTAATATTTTTCACACCTTTTCATGCTCCTCGTATTTTTCACATGTTTTCAGTCTCCTCGTATTTTTCACACCTTTTCGTGCCTCTTGTATTTTTCACACCTTTTCGTGGTGCTCATAGTTTTCAGATCTTTTCGTGCTCTTCATATTTTTCACACATTTTCGTGCTCTTCATATTTTTCAGACCTTTTCAAGCTCTTCATATTTTTCACACTTTTCAGGCTCTTCATGTTTTTCAGACCTTTTCATGCTCCTCATATTTTTCTGACCTTTTTATGCTCCTCCCATTTCTCAGACCTTTTCATGCTCCTCGCATTTTTCACTCCTTTTCATGCTCCTCGAATTTTCACGCCTTTTCATGCTCTTCATATTTTTCAGACCTTTTTGGGCTCTTCATATTTTTCAGACCGTTTCATGCTCCTCGTATTTTTCACACCTTTTCATGCTCCTCTTATTTTTCACACCATTTCATACTACTCGTATTTTTCAGACCTTTTCATGCCTCTCGTATTTTTCCCACCTTTTCATGCTCCTCATATTTTTCAGACCTTTTTATGCTCCTCTTATTTCTCAGACCTTTTCATGCTCCTCGTGTTTTTTACACCTTTTCATGCTTCTCATATTTTTCACACCTTTTCATGCTCCTCCTATTTTTCTCACCTTTTCAAGCTCTCATATTTTTCTCACCTTTTCTGGTCCTCTTATTTTTCAGACCTTTTCGTGCTCTTCATATTTTTCACGCCTTTTCGTGCTCTTCCTATTTTTCATACCTTTTCATGGTCTTCATATTTTTCACACCTTTTCATGCTCCTCGTATTTTTCACACATTTTCTTGATTGTAGTTTTCACAACTTTTCATGCTTCTCGAATTTTTCAGACCTTTTTAAGCTCCTCCTGTTTTTCAGGCCTTTTCATGCTCCTTGTATTTTTCACAGCTTTTCATGCTCCTCGTATTTTTCAGACCTTTTTATGCTCCTCCTATTTTTGAGGCCTTTTCATGCTGATCGTATTTTTCACACCTTTTCATGCTCCTCGTATTTTTCACACGCGTTCATGCTCCTCGTATTTTTCACACCTTTTCATGCTCCTCATATTTTTCACACCCTTTCATGCTCCTCGTATTCTTCACACCTTTTCGTGCTCTTCGTATTTTTAAGAACTTTTCATGTTCCTCCTTTTTTCACACCTTTTCATGCTCTTACTACTTTTCAGACCTTTTCATGCTCCTAATATTTTTCAGACCTTTTCATGCTCTTCATATTATTCACACCTTTTCGTGTTCCTTGTATTTTTCAGACCTTTTCGTGCTCTTCGTATTTTTCATACCATATCATGCTCCCCATATTTTTCAGACTGTTTCATGCTCCTTGTATTTTTCACACCTTTTCATGCTCCTCGTATTTTTCAGACCTTTCGTGCTCTTCATATTTTTCAGACCTTTTCATGCTCCTCATATGTATCAGGCCTTTTCATGCTCCTCGTATTTTTCACACCTTTTCATGCTCCTCGTGTTTTTCACACATTTTCATACTACTCGTATTTTTCAGGCCTTTTCATGCTCCTCATATTTTTCACACCTTTTTATGCTCCTTGTATTTTTCAGACCTTTTCATACTCCTCGTATTTTTCACACATTTTCATACTACTCGTATTTTTCAGACCTTTTCATGCTCCTCCTATTTTTCACAACTTTTCAGTCTCTTCGTATTTTTCAGACGTTTCGTGCTCCTCGTATTTTTCAGAGCATCTTATCCTCCGAATATTTTTCAGACCTTTTCATGCTCCTCGTATTTTTCATACCATATCATGCTCCCCGTATTTTTCACACCTTTTCATGATCCTCGTATTTTTCACACCTTTTCATGCTTCTTGTGTTGTTCACACCTTTTCATGCTCTGTATTTTTCACACCTTTCTGTGCTCCTCCTATTCTTCACACATTTTCGGGCTCTTCATATTTTTCACAACTTTTCGTGATCCTTGTATTTTTCACACCTTTTCGTTGTCCTCATATATATCAGACCTTTTCGTGCTCTTCATATTTTTCACACCTTTTCGTGCTCTACATATTTTTCAGACATTTTCATGCTCTTCATATTTTTCACACCTTTTCAGGCCCTTCATGTTTTTCAGACCTTTTCATGCTTTTTATATATTTCAGACCATTTCATGCTCCTTGTATTTTTCACACCTTTTCATGCTCCTCGTATTTTTCACACCACTTCATGCTCCTCGTATTTTTCACACCTTTTCATGTTCCTCGTATTTTTCACACCTTTTCATGCTCTTCATATTTTTCACACCTTTTCAGGCTCTTCATATTTTTCACACCTTTTCATGCTCTTCGTATTTTTTAGACCTTTTCATGCTCCACATAGTTTTCACACCTTTTCATGCTCCTCGTTTTTTTCACACCTTTTCAGGCTCTTCATTTTTTTCAGACCTTTTCTAGCTCCTCATATTTTTCAGACCTTTTTATGCTCCTCCAATTTCTCAGAACTTTTCATGCTCATCACATTTTTCACTCCTTTTCATGCTCCTCGTATTTTTCACACCTTTTCGTGCTCTTCATATTTTTCAGACCTCTTCGGACTCTTCATATTTTTCAGACAGTTTCATGCTCATCGTATTTTGCAGAACTTTTCATGCTCCTCGTATTTTTCAGACTTTTTCTTGCTCCTCGTATTTTTCACACCTTTTCATACTCCTTGTATTTTTCACACCTTTTCATGCTCCTCGTATTTTTCACACCTTTTTAGTCTCTTCATATTTTTCAAAATTTTTCATGCTCCTCATATTTTTCAGACCTTTTAATGCTTCTCGTATTTCTCAGACGTTTTCATGCTCCTCGTATTTTTCAGAGCTTTTCTTGCTCCTCGTGTTTTTCAGACCTTTTCATGCTCCTCGTATGTATCAGGCATTTTCATGCCCTTTGTATTTTTCACACCTTTTCATGCTCCTCCTATTTTTCTCACCTTTTCAAGCTCCTCATAGTTTTCACACCTTTTCTGGTCCTCTTATTTTTCAGACCTTTTCGTGCTCTTCATATTTTTCACACCTTTTCGTGCTCTTCCTATTTTTCATACCTTTTCATGGTCTTCATATTTTTCACACCTTTTCATGCTCCTCGTATTTTTCACACCTTTTCGTGCTCCCCATATTTTTCACACCTTTTCATGCTCCTCGTATTTTTCACACATTTTCTTGATTGTAGTTTTCACAACTTTTCATGCTTCTCGAATTTTTCAGACCTTTTTAAGCTCCTCCTGTTTTTCAGGCCTTTTCATGCTCCTTGTATTTTTCACAGCTTTTCATGCTCCTCGTATTTTTCAGACCTTTTTATGCTCCTCCTATTTTTGAGGCCTTTTCATGCTGATCGTATTTTTCACACCTTTTCATGCTCCTCATATTTTTCACATGCGTTCATGCTCCTCGTATTTTTCACACCTTTTCATGCTCCTCATATTTTTCACACCCTTTCATGCTCCTCGTATTCTTCACACCTTTTCGTGCTCTTCGTATTTTTAAGAACTTTTCATGCTCCTAATATTTTTCAGACCTTTTCATGCTCTTGATATTATTCACACCTTTTCGTGTTCCTCGTATTTTTCAAACCTTTTTGTGCTCTTCGTATTTTTCATACCATATCATGCTCCCCGTATTTTTCAGACCGTTTCATGCTCCTCGTATTTTTCAGACCTTTCGTGCTCTTCATAATTTTCAGACCTTTTCATGCTCCTCATATGTATCAGGCCTTTTCATGCTCCTCGTATATTTCACACCTTTTCATGCTCCTCGTATTTTTCATACCATATCATGCTCCCCGTATTTTTCACACCTTTTCATGATCCTCGTATTTTTCACACCTTTTCATGCTTCTTGTGTTGTTCACACCTTTTCATGCTCTGTATTTTTCACACCTTTCTGTGCTCCTCCTATTCTTCACACATTTTCGGGCTCTTCATATTTTTCACAACTTTTCGTGATCCTTGTATTTTTCACACCTTTTCGTTGTCCTCATATATATCAGACCTTTTCGTGCTCTTCATATTTTTCACACCTTTTCGTGCTCTACATATTTTTCAGACATTTTCATGCTCTTCATATTTTTCACACCTTTTCAGGCCCTTCATGTTTTTCAGACCTTTTCATGCTTTTTATATATTTCAGACCATTTCATGCTCCTTGTATTTTTCACACCTTTTCATGCTCCTCGTATTTTTCACACCACTTCATGCTCCTCGTATTTTTCACACCTTTTCATGTTCCTCGTATTTTTCACACCTTTTCATGCTCTTCATATTTTTCACACCTTTTCAGGCTCTTCATATTTTTCACACCTTTTCATGCTCTTCGTATTTTTTAGACCTTTTCATGCTCCACATAGTTTTCACACCTTTTCATGCTCCTCGTTTTTTTCACACCTTTTCAGGCTCTTCATTTTTTTCAGACCTTTTCTAGCTCCTCATATTTTTCAGACCTTTTTATGCTCCTCCAATTTCTCAGAACTTTTCATGCTCATCACATTTTTCACTCCTTTTCATGCTCCTCGTATTTTTCACACCTTTTCGTGCTCTTCATATTTTTCAGACCTCTTCGGACTCTTCATATTTTTCAGACAGTTTCATGCTCATCGTATTTTGCAGAACTTTTCATGCTCCTCGTATTTTTCACACCTCTTCATACTCCTCGTATTTTTCAGACTTTTTCTTGCTCCTCTTATTTTTCACACCTTTTCATACTCCTTGTATTTTTCACACCTTTTCATGCTCCTCGTATTTTTCACACCTTTTTAGTCTCTTCATATTTTTCAAAATTTTTCAAGCTCCTCATATTTTTCAGACCTTTTAATGCTTCTCGTATTTCTCAGACGTTTTCATGCTCCTCGTATTTTTCAGAGCTTTTCTTGCTCCTCGTGTTTTTCAGACCTTTTCATGCTCTTCATACATTTCACACCTTTTCATGCTCTTCGTATTTTTCAGACCTTTTCATGCTCCACATACTTTTCACACCTTTTCATGCTCCTCGTATTTTTCACACCTTTTCATGCTCTTCATATTTTTCACACCTTTTCAGGCTCTTCATATTTTTCAGACCTTTTCTAGCTTCTCATATGTTTCAGACCTTTTCATGCTCCTCATATTTTTCAGACCACTTCATTCTTCTCGTGTTTTTTACACCTTTTTATGCTCCGCGTATTTTTCAGACCTTTTTATGCTCCTCTTATTTCTCAGACCTTTTCATGCTTCTCGAATTTTTCACACCTTTTCATACTCCTCGTATATTTAGACTTTTTCATGCTCCTCGTATTTTTCACACCTTTTCATACTCCTCGTAGTTTTCAGACGTTTTAATGCTTCTCGTATTTTGCCCAACTTTTCATACTCCTCGTATTTTTCAGACGTTTTCATGCTCCTCGTTTTTTTCACTACTTTTCATGCTCCTCGTAATTTTCACACCTTTTCATGCTCCTCGTATTTTTCACACCTTTTTAGTCTCTTCATATTTTTCAAACTTTTTCATGCTCCTTATATTTTTCAGACCTTTTCATGCTCCTCGTATTTCTCAGACGTTTTCATGCTCCTCGTATTTTTCAGAGCTTTTCATGCTCCTCGTGTTTTTCAGACCTTTTCATGCTCTTCATATTTTTTAGACCTTTTCATGCTCTTCATATTTTTCTGACCTTTTCATGCTCCTCGTATTTTTCACACCTTTTCATGCTCTTCATATTTTTCACACCTTTTCAGGCTCTTCATATTTTTCAGACCTTTTCTAGCTTCTCATATGTTTCAGACCTTTTCATGCTCCTCATATTTTTCAGACCACTTCATTCTTCTCGTGTTTTTTACACCTTTTTATGCTCCGCGTATTTTTCAGACCTTTTTATGCTCCTCTTATTTCTCAGACCTTTTCATGCTTCTCGAATTTTTCACACCTTTTCATACTCCTCGTATATTTAGACTTTTTCATGCTCCTCGTATTTTTCACACCTTTTCATACTCCTCGTAGTTTTCAGACGTTTTAATGCTTCTCGTATTTTGCCCAACTTTTCATACTCCTCGTATTTTTCAGACGTTTTCATGCTCCTCGTTTTTTTCACTACTTTTCATGCTCCTCGTAATTTTCACACCTTTTCATGCTCCTCGTATTTTTCACACCTTTTTAGTCTCTTCATATTTTTCAAACTTTTTCATGCTCCTTATATTTTTCAGACCTTTTCATGCTCCTCGTATTTCTCAGACGTTTTCATGCTCCTCGTATTTTTCAGAGCTTTTCATGCTCCTCGTGTTTTTCAGACCTTTTCATGCTCTTCATATTTTTTAGACCTTTTCATGCTCTTCATATTTTTCTGACCTTTTCATGCTCCTCGTATTTTTCACACCTTTTCATGCTCTTCATATTTTTCACACCTTTTCAGGCTCTTCATATTTTTCAGACCTTTTCTAGCTTCTCATATGTTTCAGACCTTTTCATGTTCCTCATATTTTTCAGACCACTTCATTCTTCTCGTGTTTTTTACACCTTTTCATGCTCCGCGTATTTTTCAGACCTTTTTATCCTCCTCTTATTTCTCAGACCTTTTCATGCTCCTATTTCTCAGACCTTTTCATGCGCCTCGTATTATTCACAGCTTTTTGTGTCCGTCGTATTTTTCAGACCTTTACGTGCTCTTCATATATTTCAGACATTTTCATGCTGGTCGTATTTTTCAACCTTTACATGCTCTTCATATTTTTCACACCTTTTCATGCTCTTCATATTTTTCAGACCTTTCATTTTCCTCGTATTTTTCTGACTTTTTCATAATCCTCGTATTTTTCAGACCTTTTCATGCTCCTCGTATTTTTCAGGCCTTTTGATGCTCCTCTTATTTCTCAGACCTTTTCATGCTTCTCGTGTTTTTTACACCTTTTCATGCTCCTCATATTTTTCTGACCTTTTCATGCTCCTCACATTTTTCACACCTTTTCATGCTCCTCGTATTTTTCACGCCTTTTCATGCTCCTCATATTATTCACGCCTGTTCATGCTCCTCGTATTTTTCACACCTTTTCATGCTCCTCGTATTTTTCACATGTTTTCAGTCTCCTCGTTTTTTTCACACCTTTTCGTGCTCCTCATAGTTTCAGATCTTTTCGTGCTCTTCATATTTTTCACACATTTTCGTGCTCTTCATATTTTTCAGACCTTTTCAAGTTCTTTATATTTTTCACACTTTTCAGGCTCTTCATGTTTTTCAGACCTTTTCATGCTCCTCATATTTTTCTGACCTTTTTATGCTCCTCCCATTTCTCAGACCTTTTCATGCTCCTCACATTTTTCACTCCTTTTCATGCTCCTCGTATTTTTCAGACCTTTTTATGCTCCTCCCATTTCTCAGACCTTTTCATGCTCCTCGCATTTTTCACTCCTTTTCATGCTCCTCAAATTTTCACGCCTTTTCATGCTCTTCATATTTTTCACACCTTTTCGTGCTCTTCATATTTTTCAGACCTTTTTGGGCTCTTCATATTTTTCAGACCGTTTCATGTTCCTCGTATTTTTCACACCTTTTCATGCCCTTCATATTTTTCACATATTTTCAAACTCTTCATATTTTTCCGGCCCTATTAGCTCCTCATGTTTTTCAGACATTTTCATGCTCCTCGTATTTTTCAGACCTTTTCATGCTTCTCGTATTTTTCACACCATTTCAGGCTCTTCATTTTTTTCAGACCTTTTCTAGCTCCTCATATTTTTCAGACCTTTTCATGCCCTTCGTGTTCTTCACACCTTTTCATGCTCCTCGTATTTTTCACACCTTTTCATGCTCCTCGTATTTCTCAGATCTTTTCATGCTGCTCGTAATTCTCAGATCTTTTCTAGCTCATCGTATTTTTCAGACCTTTTCATGCTCCTCATATTTTTCAGGCCTTTTCATGCTCCTCATATTTGTCAGAAATTTTCATGCTCCTCGTATTTTTCACACCTTTTCATGCTCCTCGTTTTTTTCACACCTTTTCAGGCTCTTCATTTTTTTCAGACCTTTTCTAGCTCCTCATATTTTTCAGACCTTTTCATGCTCCTCGTATTTTTCAGACCTTTTTATGCTCCTCCAATTTCTCAGAACTTTTCATGCTCATCACATTTTTCACTCCTTTTCATGCTCCTCGTATGTTTCACACCTTTTCGTGCTCTTCATATTTTTCAGACCTCTTCGGACTCTTCATATTTTTCAGACAGTTTCATGCTCCTCGTATTTTGCAGAACTTTTCATGCTCCTCGTATTTTTCACACCTTTTCATACTCCTCGTATTTTTCAGACTTTTTCTTGCTCCTCGTATTTTTCACACCTTTTCATACTCCTCGTATTTTTCACACCTTTTCATGCTCCTCGTATTTTTCACACCTTTTCATGCTCCTCGTATTTTTCACACCTTTTTAGTCTCTTCATATTTTTCAAAATTTTTCATTCTCCTCATATTTTTCAGACCTTTTAATGCTTCTCGTATTTCTCAGACGTTTTCATGCTACTCGTATTTTTCAGAGCTTTTCTTGCTCCTCGTGTTTTTCAGACCTTTTCATGCTCTTCATACATTTCACACCTTTTCATGCTCTTCGTATTTTTCAGACCTTTTCATGCTCCACATATTTTTCACACCTTTTCATGATCCTCGTATTTTTCACACCTTTTCATGCTTCTTGTGTTGTTCACACCTTTTCATGCTCTGTATTTTTCACACCTTTCTGTGCTCCTCCTATTCTTCACACATTTTCGGGCTCTTCATATTTTTCACAACTTTTCGTGATCCTTGTATTTTTCACACCTTTTCGTTGTCCTCATATATATCAGACCTTTTCGTGCTCTTCATATTTTTCACACCTTTTCGTGCTCTACATATTTTTCAGACATTTTCATGCTCTTCATATTTTTCACACCTTTTCAGGCCCTTCATGTTTTTCAGACCTTTTCATGCTTTTTATATATTTCAGACCATTTCATGCTCCTTGTATTTTTCACACCTTTTCATGCTCCTCGTATTTTTCACACCACTTCATGCTCCTCGTATTTTTCACACCTTTTCATGTTCCTCGTATTTTTCACACCTTTTCATGCTCTTCATATTTTTCACACCTTTTCAGGCTCTTCATATTTTTCACACCTTTTCATGCTCTTCGTATTTTTTAGACCTTTTCATGCTCCACATAGTTTTCACACCTTTTCATGCTCCTCGTTTTTTTCACACCTTTTCAGGCTCTTCATTTTTTTCAGACCTTTTCTAGCTCCTCATATTTTTCAGACCTTTTTATGCTCCTCCAATTTCTCAGAACTTTTCATGCTCATCACATTTTTCACTCCTTTTCATGCTCCTCGTATTTTTCACACCTTTTCATGCTCTTCATATTTTTCAGACCTCTTCGGACTCTTCATATTTTTCAGACAGTTTCATGCTCATCGTATTTTGCAGAACTTTTCATGCTCCTCGTATTTTTCACACCTCTTCATACTCCTCGTATTTTTCAGACTTTTTCTTGCTCCTCGTATTTTTCACACCTTTTCATACTCCTCGTATTTTTCACACCTTTTCATGCTCCTCGTATTTTTCACACCTTTTTAGTCTCTTCATATTTTTCAAAATTTTTCAAGCTCCTCATATTTTTCAGACCTTTTAATGCTTCTCGTATTTCTCAGACGTTTTCATGCTCCTCGTATTTTTCAGAGCTTTTCTTGCTCCTCATGTTTTTCAGACCTTTTCATGCTCTTCATACATTTCACACCTTTTCATGCTCTTCGTATTTTTCAGACCTTTTCATGCTCCACATATTTTTCACACCTTTTCATGATCCTCGTATTTTTCACACCTTTTCATGCTTCTTGTGTTGTTCACACCTTTTCATGCTCTGTATTTTTCACACCTTTCTGTGCTCCTCCTATTCTTCACACATTTTCGGGCTCTTCATATTTTTCACAACTTTTCGTGATCCTTGTATTTTTCACACCTTTTCATTGTCCTCATATATATCAGACCTTTTCGTGCTCTTCATATTTTTCACACCTTTTCGTGCTCTTCATATTTTTCAGACCTTTTCATGCTCTTCATATTTTTCACACCTTTTCAGGCCCTTCATGTTTTTCAGACCTTTTCATGCTTTTTATATATTTCAGACCATTTCATGCTCCTTGTATTTTTCACACCTTTTCATGCTCCTCGTATTTTTCACACCACTTCATGCTCCTCGTATTTTTCACACCTTTTCATGTTCCTCGTATTTTTCACACCTTTTCATGCTCTTCATATTTTTCACACCTTTTCAGGCTCTTCATATTTTTCAGACCTTTTCTTGCTTCTCATATGTGTCAAACCTTTTCATGCTCCTCATATTTTTCAGACCACTTCATTCTTCTCGTGTTTTTTACACCTTTTCATTCTCTGCGAATTTTTCAGACCTTTTATCCTCCTCTTATTTCTCAGAGCTTTTCATGCTCCTCGAATTTTTCACACCTTTTCATGCTCCTCGTATTTTTCAGAACTTTTTATGCTCCTCCTATTTCTCAGACCTTTTCATGCTCCTATTTCTCAGACCTTTTCATGCGCCTCGTATTATTCACACCTTTTCGAGTCCGTCGTATTTTTCAGACCTTTACGTGCTCTTCATATATTTCAGACATTTTCATGCTCCTCGTATTTTTCAACCTTTACATGCTCTTAATATTTTTCACACCTTTTCATGCTCCTCGTATTTTTCACATGTTTTCAGTCTCCTCGTATTTTTCACACCTTTTCGTGCCTCTTGTATTTTTCACACCTTTTCGTGGTGCTCATAGTTTTCAGATCTTTTCGTGCTCTTCATATTTTTCACACATTTTCGTGCTCTTCATATTTTTCAGACCTTTTCAAGCTCTTCATATTTTTCACACTTTTCAGGCTCTTCATGTTTTTCAGACCTTTTCATGCTCCTCATATTTTTCTGACCTTTTTATGCTCCTCCCATTTCTCAGACCTTTTCATGCTCCTCGCATTTTTCACTCCTTTTCATGCTCCTCGAATTTTCACGCCTTTTCATGCTCTTCATATTTTTCAGACCTTTTTGGGCTCTTCATATTTTTCAGACCGTTTCATGCTCCTCGTATTTTTCACACCTTTTCATGCTCCTCTTATTTTTCACACCATTTCATACTACTCGTATTTTTCAGACCTTTTCATGCCTCTCGTATTTTTCCCACCTTTTCATGCTCCTCATATTTTTCAGACCTTTTTATGCTCCTCTTATTTCTCAGACCTTTTCATGCTCCTCGTGTTTTTTACGCCTTTTCATGCTTCTCATATTTTTCACACCTTTTCATGCTCCTCCTATTTTTCTCACCTTTTCAAGCTCTCATATTTTTCTCACCTTTTCTGGTCCTCTTATTTTTCAGACCTTTTCGTGCTCTTCATATTTTGCACGCCTTTTCGTGCTCTTCCTATTTTTCATACCTTTTCATGGTCTTCATATTTTTCACACCTTTTCATGCTCCTCGTATTTTTCACACATTTTCTTGATTGTAGTTTTCACAACTTTTCATGCTTCTCGAATTTTTCAGACCTTTTTAAGCTCCTCCTGTTTTTCAGGCCTTTTCATGCTCCTTGTATTTTTCACAGCTTTTCATGCTCCTCGTATTTTTCAGACCTTTTTATGCTCCTCCTATTTTTGAGGCCTTTTCATGCTGATCGTATTTTTCACACCTTTTCATGCTCCTCATATTTTTCACACCCTTTCATGCTCCTCGTATTCTTCACACCTTTTCGTGCTCTTCGTATTTTTAAGAACTTTTCATGTTCCTCCTTTTTTCACACCTTTTCATGCTCTTACTACTTTTCAGACCTTTTCATGCTCCTAATATTTTTCAGACCTTTTCATGCTCTTCATATTATTCACACCTTTTCGTGTTCCTTGTATTTTTCAGACCTTTTCGTGCTCTTCGTATTTTTCATACCATATCATGCTCCCCATATTTTTCAGACTGTTTCATGCTCCTTGTATTTTTCACACCTTTTCATGCTCCTCGTATTTTTCAGACCTTTCGTGCTCTTCATATTTTTCAGACCTTTTCATGCTCCTCATATGTATCAGGCCTTTTCATGCTCCTCGTATTTTTCACACCTTTTCATGCTCCTCATGTTTTTCACACATTTTCATACTACTCGTATTTTTCAGGCCTTTTCATGCTCCTCATATTTTTCACACCTTTTTATGCTCCTTGTATTTTTCAGACCTTTTCATACTCCTCGTATTTTTCACACATTTTCATGCTCCTCGTATTTTTCAGACCTTTTCATGCTCCTCCTATTTTTCACAACTTTTCAGTCTCTTCGTATTTTTCAGACGTTTCGTGCTCCTCGTATTTTTCAGAGCATCTTACCCTCCGAATATTTTTCGGGCCTTTTCATGCTCCTCGTATTTTTCACAACTTTTCAGTCTCTTCGTATTTTTCAGACGTTTCGTGTTCCTCGTATTTTTCAGAGCATCTTATCCTCCGAATATTTTTCAGACCTTTTCATGCTCCTCATATTTTTCACAACTTTTCAGGCTCTTCGTATTTTTCACACCTTTTCATGCTCCTCATCTTTTTCACACGTTTTCATTCTCGTAGTTTTCACAACTTTTCATCCTCCTCGTATTTTTCACATCTTTTTATGCTCCTCATATATTTGAGACCTTTTCATGCTGCTTGTATTTTTCAAACCTTTTCATGCTCCTCCTATTTTTCACACCTTTTCGGGCTCTTCGTATTTTTCAGACCTTTTCATGCTCCTCGTATTTTTCAGCCGTTTTCATGCTCTTCATATTTTTTAGACCTTTTCATGCTCCTCGTATTTTTCAGACCTTTTCATGCTCCTCGTATTTTTCAGACATTTTTATGCTCCTTCCATTCCTCAGACCTTTTCATGGTCCTCGTATTTTTCACACCTTTTCATGCTCCTCATATTTTTCACACCTTTTCATGCTCCTCGTATTTTTCACACCTTTTCATGCTCCTTGTATTTTTCACACCTTTCCATGCTCCTTGTATTTTTCACAGCTTTTCATGCTCCTCGTATTTTTCACACGTTTTCATGCTCCTCGTATTTTTCACACCTTTCCAAGCTCCATGTATTTTCACACCTTTTCATGCCCCTCGTATTTTTCACACATTTTCATACTACTCGTATTTTTCAGACCTTTTCATGCTCTTCGTATTTTTCAGACCTTATCATGCTCCTCGTATGTTTCAGGCCTTTTCATGCTCTTCATATTTTTCACACATTTCCATGCTCCACGTATTTTTCACACATTTTCATACTACTCGTATTTTTCAGACCGTTTCATGCTCTGCATATTTTTCACACCTTTTCAGGCTCTTCGTATTTTTCAGATCTTTCGTGCTCCTCCTATTTTTCACACCTTATCAGGCTCTTCATATTTTCCAGACCTTTTCATACTCCTCATTTTTTCAGACCTTTTTATATTCCTCCTATTTTTCAGGCCTTTTCATGATCCTTGTATTTTTCACAGCGTTTCATGCTCCTCGTATTTTTCAGACCTGTTTTTGCTCCTCGTATTTTGAGGCGTTTTCATGCTCCTCGTATTTTTCACACCATTTCATGCTCCTCGTATTTTCTACACATTTTCATGCTCCTCGTATTTTTCACACCTTTTCATGCTCCTCATATTTTTCACACCCTTTCATGCTCCTCGTATTCTTCACACCTTTTCGTGCTCTTCGTATTTTTAAGAACTTTTCATGCTCCTCCTTTTTTCACACATTTTTATGCTCATCCTACTTTTCAGACCTTTTCATGCTCCTAATATTTTTTCAGACCTTTTCATGCTCCTCGTGTTTTTCAGACCTTTTCATGCTCCTCGTATGTATCAGGCATTTTCATGCCCTTTGTATTTTTCACACCTTTTCATGCTCCTCCTATTTTTCTCACCTTTTCAAGCTCCTCATAGTTTTCACACCTTTTCTGGTCCTCTTATTTTTCAGACCTTTTCGTGCTCTTCATATTTTTCACACCTTTTCGTGCTCTTCCTATTTTTCATACCTTTTCATGGTCTTCATATTTTTCACACCTTTTCATGCTCCTCGTATTTTTCACACCTTTTCGTGCTCCCCATATTTTTCACACCTTTTCATGCTCCTCGTATTTTTCACACATTTTCTTGATTGTAGTTTTCACAACTTTTCATGCTTCTCGAATTTTTCAGACCTTTTTAAGCTCCTCCTGTTTTTCAGGCCTTTTCATGCTCCTTGTATTTTTCACAGCTTTTCATGCTCCTCGTATTTTTCAGACCTTTTTATGCTCCTCCTATTTTTGAGGCCTTTTCATGCTGATCGTATTTTTCACACCTTTTCATGCTCCTCATATTTTTCACATGCGTTCATGCTCCTCGTATTTTTCACACCTTTTCATGCTCCTCATATTTTTCACACCCTTTCATGCTCCTCATATTCTTCACACCTTTTCGTGCTCTTCGTATTTTTAAGAACTTTTCATGCTCCTAATATTTTTCAGACCTTTTCATGCTCTTGATATTATTCACACCTTTTCGTGTTCCTCGTATTTTTTCAAACCTTTTCGTGCTCTTCGTATTTTTCATACCATATCATGCTCCCCGTATTTTTCAGACCGTTTCATGCTCCTCGTATTTTTCAGACCTTTCGTGCTCTTCATAATTTTCAGACCTTTTCATGCTCCTCATATGTATCAGGCCTTTTCATGCTCCTCGTATATTTCACACCTTTTCATGCTCCTCGTATTTTTCATACCATATCATGCTCCCCGTATTTTTCACACCTTTTCATGATCCTCGTATTTTTCACACCTTTTCATGCTTCTTGTGTTGTTCACACCTTTTCATGCTCTGTATTTTTCACACCTTTCTGTGCTCCTCCTATTCTTCACACATTTTCGGGCTCTTCATATTTTTCACAACTTTTCGTGATCCTTGTATTTTTCACACCTTTTCGTTGTCCTCATATATATCAGACCTTTTCGTGCTCTTCATATTTTTCACACCTTTTCGTGCTCTTCATATTTTTCAGACCTTTTCATGCTCTTCATATTTTTCACACCTTTTCAGGCCCTTCATGTTTTTCAGACCTTTTCATGCTTTTTATATATTTCAGACCATTTCATGCTCCTTGTATTTTTCACACCTTTTCATGCTCCTCGTATTTTTAACACCTCTTCATGCTCCTCGTATTTTTCACACCTTTTCATGTTCCTCGTATTTTTCACACCTTTTCATGCTCTTCATATTTTTCACACCTTTTCAGGCTCTTCATATTTTTCAGACCTTTTCTTGCTTCTCATATGTGTCAAACCTTTTCATGCTCCTCATATTTTTCAGACCACTTCATTCTTCTCGTGTTTTTTACACCTTTTCATTCTCTGCGAATTTTTCAGACCTTTTATCCTCCTCTTATTTCTCAGAGCTTTTCATGCTCCTCGAATTTTTCACACCTTTTCATGCTCCTCGTATTTTTCAGAACTTTTTATGCTCCTCCTATTTCTCAGACCTTTTCATGCTCCTATTTCTCAGACCTTTTCATGCGCCTCGTATTATTCACACCTTTTCGAGTCCGTCGTATTTTTCAGACCTTTACGTGCTCTTCATATATTTCAGACATTTTCATGCTCCTCGTATTTTTCAACCTTTACATGCTCTTAATATTTTTCACACCTTTTCATGCTCCTCGTATTTTTCACATGTTTTCAGTCTCCTCGTATTTTTCACACCTTTTCGTGCCTCTTGTATTTTTCACACCTTTTCGTGGTGCTCATAGTTTTCAGATCTTTTCGTGCTCTTCATATTTTTCACACATTTTCGTGCTCTTCATATTTTTCAGACCTTTTCAAGCTCTTCATATTTTTCACACTTTTCAGGCTCTTCATGTTTTTCAGACCTTTTCATGCTCCTCATATTTTTCTGACCTTTTTATGCTCCTCCCATTTCTCAGACCTTTTCATGCTCCTCGCATTTTTCACTCCTTTTCATGCTCCTCGAATTTTCACGCCTTTTCATGCTCTTCATATTTTTCAGACCTTTTTGGGCTCTTCATATTTTTCAGACCGTTTCATGCTCCTCGTATTTTTCACACCTTTTCATGCTCCTCTTATTTTTCACACCATTTCATACTACTCGTATTTTTCAGACCTTTTCATGCCTCTCATATTTTTCCCACCTTTTCATGCTCCTCATATTTTTCAGACCTTTTTATGCTCCTCTTATTTCTCAGACCTTTTCATGCTCCTCGTGTTTTTTACACCTTTTCATGCTTCTCATATTTTTCACACCTTTTCATGCTCCTCCTATTTTTCTCACCTTTTCAAGCTCCTCATATTTTTCTCACCTTTTCTGGTCCTCTTATTTTTCAGACCTTTTCGTGCTCTTCATATTTTTCACGCCTTTTCGTGCTCTTCCTATTTTTCATACCTTTTCATGGTCTTCATAGTTTTCACACCTTTTCATGCTCCTCGTATTTTTCACACATTTTCTTGATTGTAGTTTTCACAACTTTTCATGCTTCTCGAATTTTTCAGACCTTTTTAAGCTCCTCCTGTTTTTCAGGCCTTTTCATGCTCCTTGTATTTTTCACAGCTTTTCATGCTCCTCGTATTTTTCAGACATTTTTATGCTCCTTCCATTCCTCAGACCTTTTCATGCTGATCGTATTTTTCACACCTTTTCATGCTCCTCGTATTTTTCACACCTTTTCATGCTCCTCGTATTTTTCACACCTTTTCATGCTCCTTGTATTTTTCACACCTTTCCATGCTCCACGTATTTTTCACACCTTTTCATGCTCCTCGTATTTTTCACACGTTTTCATGCTCCTCGTATTTTTCACACCTTTCCAAGCTCCATGTATTTTCACACCTTTTCATGCCCCTCGTATTTTTCACACATTTTCATACTCCTCGTATTTTTCAGACCTTTTCATGCTCTTCGTATTTTTCAGACCTTATCATGCTCCTCGTATGTTTCAGGCCTTTTCATGCTCTTCATATTTTTCACACATTTCCATGCTCCACGTATTTTTCACACATTTTCATACTACTCGTATTTTTCAGACCGTTTCATGCTCTGCATATTTTTCACACCTTTTCAGGCTCTTCGTATTTTTCAGATCTTTCGTGCTCCTCCTATTTTTCACACCTTATCAGGCTCTTCATATTTTCCAGACCTTTTCATACTCCTCATTTTTTCAGACCTTTTTATATTCCTCCTATTTTTCAGGCCTTTTCATGATCCTTGTATTTTTCACAGCGTTTCATGCTCCTCGTATTTTTCAGACCTGTTTTTGCTCCTCGTATTTTGAGGCGTTTTCATGCTCCTCGTATTTTTCACACCATTTCATGCTCCTCGTATTTTCTACACATTTTCATGCTCCTCGTATTTTTCACACCTTTTCATGCTCCTCATATTTTTCACACCCTTTCATGCTCCTCGTATTCTTCACACCTTTTCGTGCTCTTCGTATTTTTAAGAACTTTTCATGCTCCTCCTTTTTTCACACATTTTTATGCTCATCCTACTTTTCAGACCTTTTCATGCTCCTAATATTTTTTCAGACCTTTTCATGCTCCTCGTGTTTTTCAGACCTTTTCATGCTCCTCGTATGTATCAGGCATTTTCATGCCCTTTGTATTTTTCACACCTTTTCATGCTCCTCCTATTTTTCTCACCTTTTCAAGCTCCTCATAGTTTTCACACCTTTTCTGGTCCTCTTATTTTTCAGACCTTTTCGTGCTCTTCATATTTTTCACACCTTTTCGTGCTCTTCCTATTTTTCATACCTTTTCATGGTCTTCATATTTTTCACACCTTTTCATGCTCCTCGTATTTTTCACACCTTTTCGTGCTCCCCATATTTTTCACACCTTTTCATGCTCCTCGTATTTTTCACACATTTTCTTGATTGTAGTTTTCACAACTTTTCATGCTTCTCGAATTTTTCAGACCTTTTTAAGCTCCTCCTGTTTTTCAGGCCTTTTCATGCTCCTTGTATTTTTCACAGCTTTTCATGCTCCTCGTATTTTTCAGACCTTTTTATGCTCCTCCTATTTTTGAGGCCTTTTCATGCTGATCGTATTTTTCACACCTTTTCATGCTCCTCATATTTTTCACATGCGTTCATGCTCCTCGTATTTTTCACACCTTTTCATGCTCCTCATATTTTTCACACCCTTTCATGCTCCTCGTATTCTTCACACCTTTTCGTGCTCTTCGTATTTTTAAGAACTTTTCATGCTCCTAATATTTTTCAGACCTTTTCATGCTCTTGATATTATTCACACCTTTTCGTGTTCCTCGTATTTTTCAAACCTTTTCGTGCTCTTCGTATTTTTCATACCATATCATGCTCCCCGTATTTTTCAGACCGTTTCATGCTCCTCGTATTTTTCAGACCTTTCGTGCTCTTCATAATTTTCAGACCTTTTCATGCTCCTCATATGTATCAGGCCTTTTCATGCTCCTCGTATATTTCACACCTTTTCATGCTCCTCGTATTTTTCATACCATATCATGCTCCCCGTATTTTTCACACCTTTTCATGATCCTCGTATTTTTCACACCTTTTCATGCTTCTTGTGTTGTTCACACCTTTTCATGCTCTGTATTTTTCACACCTTTCTGTGCTCCTCCTATTCTTCACACATTTTCGGGCTCTTCATATTTTTCACAACTTTTCGTGATCCTTGTATTTTTCACACCTTTTCGTTGTCCTCATATATATCAGACCTTTTCGTGCTCTTCATATTTTTCACACCTTTTCGTGCTCTACATATTTTTCAGACATTTTCATGCTCTTCATATTTTTCACACCTTTTCAGGCCCTTCATGTTTTTCAGACCTTTTCATGCTTTTTATATATTTCAGACCATTTCATGCTCCTTGTATTTTTCACACCTTTTCATGCTCCTCGTATTTTTCACACCACTTCATGCTCCTCGTATTTTTCACACCTTTTCATGTTCCTCGTATTTTTCACACCTTTTCATGCTCTTCATATTTTTCACACCTTTTCAGGCTCTTCATATTTTTCACACCTTTTCATGCTCTTCGTATTTTTTAGACCTTTTCATGCTCCACATAGTTTTCACACCTTTTCATGCTCCTCGTTTTTTTCACACCTTTTCAGGCTCTTCATTTTTTTCAGACCTTTTCTAGCTCCTCATATTTTTCAGACCTTTTTATGCTCCTCCAATTTCTCAGAACTTTTCATGCTCATCACATTTTTCACTCCTTTTCATGCTCCTCGTATTTTTCACACCTTTTCGTGCTCTTCATATTTTTCAGACCTCTTCGGACTCTTCATATTTTTCAGACAGTTTCATGCTCATCGTATTTTGCAGAACTTTTCATGCTCCTCGTATTTTTCAGACTTTTTCTTGCTCCTCGTATTTTTCACACCTTTTCATACTCCTTGTATTTTTCACACCTTTTCATGCTCCTCGTATTTTTCACACCTTTTTAGTCTCTTCATATTTTTCAAAATTTTTCATGCTCCTCATATTTTTCAGACCTTTTAATGCTTCTCGTATTTCTCAGACGTTTTCATGCTCCTCGTATTTTTCAGAGCTTTTCTTGCTCCTCGTGTTTTTCAGACCTTTTCATGCTCCTCGTATGTATCAGGCATTTTCATGCCCTTTGTATTTTTCACACCTTTTCATGCTCCTCCTATTTTTCTCACCTTTTCAAGCTCCTCATAGTTTTCACACCTTTTCTGGTCCTCTTATTTTTCAGACCTTTTCGTGCTCTTCATATTTTTCACACCTTTTTGTGCTCTTCCCATTTTTCATACCTTTTCATGGTCTTCATATTTTTCACACCTTTTCATGCTCCTCGTATTTTTCACACCTTTTCGTGCTCCCCATATTTTTCACACCTTTTCATGCTCCTCGTATTTTTCACACATTTTCTTGATTGTAGTTTTCACAACTTTTCATGCTTCTCGAATTTTTCAGACCTTTTTAAGCTCCTCCTGTTTTTCAGGCCTTTTCATGCTCCTTGTATTTTTCACAGCTTTTCATGCTCCTCGTATTTTTCAGACCTTTTTATGCTCCTCCTATTTTTGAGGCCTTTTCATGCTGATCGTATTTTTCACACCTTTTCATGCTCCTCATATTTTTCACATGCGTTCATGCTCCTCGTATTTTTCACACCTTTTCATGCTCCTCATATTTTTCACACCCTTTCATGCTCCTCGTATTCTTCACACCTTTTCGTGCTCTTCGTATTTTTAAGAACTTTTCATGCTCCTAATATTTTTCAGACCTTTTCATGCTCTTGATATTATTCACACCTTTTCGTGTTCCTCGTATTTTTCAAACCTTTTCGTGCTCTTCGTATTTTTCATACCATATCATGCTCCCCGTATTTTTCAGACCGTTTCATGCTCCTCGTATTTTTCAGACCTTTCGTGCTCTTCATAATTTTCAGACCTTTTCATGCTCCTCATATGTATCAGGCCTTTTCATGCTCCTCGTATATTTCACACCTTTTCATGCTCCTCGTATTTTTCATACCATATCATGCTCCCCGTATTTTTCACACCTTTTCATGATCCTCGTATTTTTCACACCTTTTCATGCTTCTTGTGTTGTTCACACCTTTTCATGCTCTGTATTTTTCACACCTTTCTGTGCTCCTCCTATTCTTCACACATTTTCGGGCTCTTCATATTTTTCACAACTTTTCGTGATCCTTGTATTTTTCACACCTTTTCGTTGTCCTCATATATATCAGACCTTTTCGTGCTCTTCATATTTTTCACACCTTTTCGTGCTCTACATATTTTTCAGACATTTTCATGCTCTTCATATTTTTCACACCTTTTCAGGCCCTTCATGTTTTTCAGACCTTTTCATGCTTTTTATATATTTCAGACCATTTCATGCTCCTTGTATTTTTCACACCTTTTCATGCTCCTCGTATTTTTCACACCACTTCATGCTCCTCGTATTTTTCACACCTTTTCATGTTCCTCGTATTTTTCACACCTTTTCATGCTCTTCATATTTTTCACACCTTTTCAGGCTCTTCATATTTTTCACACCTTTTCATGCTCTTCGTATTTTTTAGACCTTTTCATGCTCCACAGTTTTCACACCTTTTCATGCTCCTCGTTTTTTTCACACCTTTTCAGGCTCTTCATTTTTTTCAGACCTTTTCTAGCTCCTCATATTTTTCAGACCTTTTTATGCTCCTCCAATTTCTCAGAACTTTTCATGCTCATCACATTTTTCACTCCTTTTCATGCTCCTCGTATTTTTCACACCTTTTCGTGCTCTTCATATTTTTCAGACCTCTTCGGACTCTTCATATTTTTCAGACAGTTTCATGCTCATCGTATTTTGCAGAACTTTTCATGCTCCTCGTATTTTTCACACCTCTTCATACTCCTCGTATTTTTCAGACTTTTTCTTGCTCCTCGTATTTTTCACACCTTTTCATACTCCTTGTATTTTTCACACCTTTTCATGCTCCTCGTATTTTTCACACCTTTTTAGTCTCTTCATATTTTTCAAAATTTTTCAAGCTCCTCATATTTTTCAGACCTTTTAATGCTTCTCGTATTTCTCAGACGTTTTCATGCTCCTCGTATTTTTCAGAGCTTTTCTTGCTCCTCGTGTTTTTCAGACCTTTTCATGCTCTTCATACATTTCACACCTTTTCATGCTCTTCGTATTTTTCAGACCTTTTCATGCTCCACATATTTTTCACACCTTTTCATGATCCTCGTATTTTTCACACCTTTTCATGCTTCTTGTGTTGTTCACACCTTTTCATGCTCTGTATTTTTCACACCTTTCTGTGCTCCTCCTATTCTTCACACATTTTCGGGCTCTTCATATTTTTCACAACTTTTCGTGATCCTTGTATTTTTCACACCTTTTCGTTGTCCTCATATATATCAGACCTTTTCGTGCTCTTCATATTTTTCACACCTTTTCGTGCTCTACATATTTTTCAGACATTTTCATGCTCTTCATATTTTTCACACCTTTTCAGGCCCTTCATGTTTTTCAGACCTTTTCATGCTTTTTATATATTTCAGACCATTTCATGCTCCTTGTATTTTTCACACCTTTTCATGCTCCTCGTATTTTTCACACCACTTCATGCTCCTCGTATTTTTCACACCTTTTCATGTTCCTCGTATTTTTCACACCTTTTCATGCTCTTCATATTTTTCACACCTTTTCAGGCTCTTCATATTTTTCACACCTTTTCATGCTCTTCGTATTTTTTAGACCTTTTCATGCTCCACATAGTTTTCACACCTTTTCATGCTCCTCGTTTTTTTCACACCTTTTCAGGCTCTTCATTTTTTTCAGACCTTTTCTAGCTCCTCATATTTTTCAGACCTTTTTATGCTCCTCCAATTTCTCAGAACTTTTCATGCTCATCACATTTTTCACTCCTTTTCATGCTCCTCGTATTTTTCACACCTTTTCGTGCTCTTCATATTTTTCAGACCTCTTCGGACTCTTCATATTTTTCAGACAGTTTCATGCTCATCGTATTTTGCAGAACTTTTCATGCTCCTCGTATTTTTCACACCTCTTCATACTCCTCGTATTTTTCAGACTTTTTCTTGCTCCTCGTATTTTTCACACCTTTTCATACTCCTTGTATTTTTCACACCTTTTCATGCTCCTCGTATCTTTCACACCTTTTTAGTCTCTTCATATTTTTCAAAATTTTTCAAGCTCCTCATATTTTTCAGACCTTTTAATGCTTCTCGTATTTCTCAGACGTTTTCATGCTCCTCGTATATTTCAGAGCTTTTCTTGCTCCTCGTGTTTTTCAGACCTTTTCATGCTCTTCATACATTTCACACCTTTTCATGCTCTTCGTATTTTTCAGACCTTTTCATGCTCCACATACTTTTCACACCTTTTCATGCTCCTCGTATTTTTCACACCTTTTCATGCTCTTCATATTTTTCACACCTTTTCAGGCTCTTCATATTTTTCAGACCTTTTCTAGCTTCTCATATGTTTCAGACCTTTTCATGCTCCTCATATTTTTCAGACCACTTCATTCTTCTCGTGTTTTTTACACCTTTTTATGCTCCGCGTATTTTTCAGACCTTTTTATGCTCCTCTTATTTCTCAGACCTTTTCATGCTTCTCGAATTTTTCACACCTTTTCATACTCCTCGTATATTTAGACTTTTTCATGCTCCTCGTATTTTTCACACCTTTTCATACTCCTCGTAGTTTTCAGACGTTTTAATGCTTCTCGTATTTTGCCCAACTTTTCATACTCCTCGTATTTTTCAGACGTTTTCATGCTCCTCGTTTTTTTCACTACTTTTCATGCTCCTCGTAATTTTCACACCTTTTCATGCTCCTCGTATTTTTCACACCTTTTTAGTCTCTTCATATTTTTCAAACTTTTTCATGCTCCTTATATTTTTCAGACCTTTTCATGCTCCTCGTATTTCTCAGACGTTTTCATGCTCCTCGTATTTTTCAGAGCTTTTCATGCTCCTCGTGTTTTTCAGACCTTTTCATGCTCTTCATATTTTTTAGACCTTTTCATGCTCTTCATATTTTTCAGACCTTTTCATGCTCCTCGTATTTTTCACACCTTTTCATGCTCTTCATATTTTTCACACCTTTTCAGGCTCTTCATATTTTTCAGACCTTTTCTAGCTTCTCATATGTTTCAGACCTTTTCATGTTCCTCATATTTTTCAGACCACTTCATTCTTCTCGTGTTTTTTACACCTTTTCATGCTCCGCGTATTTTTCAGACCTTTTTATCCTCCTCTTATTTCTCAGACCTTTTCATGCTCCTATTTCTCAGACCTTTTCATGCGCCTCGTATTATTCACAGCTTTTTGTGTCCGTCGTATTTTTCAGACCTTTACGTGCTCTTCATATATTTCAGACATTTTCATGCTGGTCGTATTTTTCAACCTTTACATGCTCTTCATATTTTTCACACCTTTTCATGCTCTTCATATTTTTCAGACCTTTCATTTTCCTCGTATTTTTCTGACTTTTTCATAATCCTCGTATTTTTCAGACCTTTTCATGCTCCTCGTATTTTTCAGGCCTTTTGATGCTCCTCTTATTTCTCAGACCTTTTCATGCTTCTCGTGTTTTTTACACCTTTTCATGCTCCTCATATTTTTCTGACCTTTTCATGCTCCTCACATTTTTCACACCTTTTCATGCTCCTCGTATTTTTCACGCCTTTTCATGCTCCTCATATTATTCACGCCTGTTCATGCTCCTCGTATTTTTCACACCTTTTCATGCTCCTCGTATTTTTCACATGTTTTCAGTCTCCTCGTTTTTTTCACACCTTTTCGTGCTCCTCATAGTTTCAGATCTTTTCGTGCTCTTCATATTTTTCACACATTTTCGTGCTCTTCATATTTTTCAGACCTTTTCAAGTTCTTTATATTTTTCACACTTTTCAGGCTCTTCATGTTTTTCAGACCTTTTCATGCTCCTCATATTTTTCTGACCTTTTTATGCTCCTCCCATTTCTCAGACCTTTTCATGCTCCTCACATTTTTCACTCCTTTTCATGCTCCTCGTATTTTTCAGACCTTTTTATGCTCCTCCCATTTCTCAGACCTTTTCATGCTCCTCGCATTTTTCACTCCTTTTCATGCTCCTCAAATTTTCACGCCTTTTCATGCTCTTCATATTTTTCACACCTTTTCGTGCTCTTCATATTTTTCAGACCTTTTTGGGCTCTTCATATTTTTCAGACCGTTTCATGTTCCTCGTATTTTTCACACCTTTTCATGCCCTTCATATTTTTCACATATTTTCAAACTCTTCATATTTTTCCGGCCCTATTAGCTCCTCATGTTTTTCAGACATTTTCATGCTCCTCGTATTTTTCAGACCTTTTCATGCTTCTCGTATTTTTCACACCATTTCAGGCTCTTCATTTTTTTCAGACCTTTTCTAGCTCCTCATATTTTTCAGACCTTTTCATGCCCTTCGTGTTCTTCACACCTTTTCATGCTCCTCGTATTTTTCACACCTTTTCATGCTCCTCGTATTTCTCAGATCTTTTCATGCTGCTCGTAATTCTCAGATCTTTTCTAGCTCATCGTATTTTTCAGACCTTTTCATGCTCCTCATATTTTTCAGGCCTTTTCATGCTCCTCATATTTCTCAGAAATTTTCATGCTCCTCGTATTTTTCACACCTTTTCATGCTCCTCGTTTTTTTCACACCTTTTCAGGCTCTTCATTTTTTTCAGACCTTTTCTAGCTCCTCATATTTTTCAGACCTTTTCATGCTCCTCGTATTTTTCAGACCTTTTTATGCTCCTCCAATTTCTCAGAACTTTTCATGCTCATCACATTTTTCACTCCTTTTCATGCTCCTCGTATGTTTCACACCTTTTCGTGCTCTTCATATTTTTCAGACCTCTTCGGACTCTTCATATTTTTCAGACAGTTTCATGCTCCTCGTATTTTGCAGAACTTTTCATGCTCCTCGTATTTTTCACACCTTTTCATACTCCTCTTATTTTTCAGACTTTTTCTTGCTCCTCGTATTTTTCACACCTTTTCATACTCCTCGTATTTTTCACACCTTTTCATGCTCCTCGTATTTTTCACACCTTTTCATGCTCCTCGTATTTTTCACACCTTTTTAGTCTCTTCATATTTTTCAAAATTTTTCATTCTCCTCATATTTTTCAGACCTTTTAATGCTTCTCGTATTTCTCAGACGTTTTCATGCTACTCGTATTTTTCAGAGCTTTTCTTGCTCCTCGTGTTTTTCAGACCTTTTCATGCTCTTCATACTTTTCACACCTTTTCATGCTCTTCGTATTTTTCAGACCTTTTCATGCTCCACATATTTTTCACACCTTTTCATGATCCTCGTATTTTTCACACCTTTTCATGCTTCTTGTGTTGTTCACACCTTTTCATGCTCTGTATTTTTCACACCTTTCTGTGCTCCTCCTATTCTTCACACATTTTCGGGCTCTTCATATTTTTCACAACTTTTCGTGATCCTTGTATTTTTCACACCTTTTCGTTGTCCTCATATATATCAGACCTTTTCGTGCTCTTCATATTTTTCACACCTTTTCGTGCTCTACATATTTTTCAGACATTTTCATGCTCTTCATATTTTTCACACCTTTTCAGGCCCTTCATGTTTTTCAGACCTTTTCATGCTTTTTATATATTTCAGACCATTTCATGCTCCTTGTATTTTTCACACCTTTTCATGCTCCTCGTATTTTTCACACCACTTCATGCTCCTCGTATTTTTCACACCTTTTCATGTTCCTCGTATTTTTCACACCTTTTCATGCTCTTCATATTTTTCACACCTTTTCAGGCTCTTCATATTTTTCACACCTTTTCATGCTCTTCGTATTTTTTAGACCTTTTCATGCTCCACATAGTTTTCACACCTTTTCATGCTCCTCGTTTTTTTCACACCTTTTCAGGCTCTTCATTTTTTTCAGACCTTTTCTAGCTCCTCATATTTTTCAGACCTTTTTATGCTCCTCCAATTTCTCAGAACTTTTCATGCTCATCACATTTTTCACTCCTTTTCATGCTCCTCGTATTTTTCACACCTTTTCGTGCTCTTCATATTTTTCAGACCTCTTCGGACTCTTCATATTTTTCAGACAGTTTCATGCTCATCGTATTTTGCAGAACTTTTCATGCTCCTCGTATTTTTCACACCTCTTCATACTCCTCGTATTTTTCAGACTTTTTCTTGCTCCTCGTATTTTTCACACCTTTTCATACTCCTTGTATTTTTCACACCTTTTCATGCTCCTCGTATTTTTCACACCTTTTTAGTCTCTTCATATTTTTCAAAATTTTTCATGCTCCTCATATTTTTCAGACCTTTTAATGCTTCTCGTATTTCTCAGACGTTTTCATGCTCCTCGTATTTTTCAGAGCTTTTCTTGCTCCTCGTGTTTTTCAGACCTTTTCATGCTCTTCATACATTTCACACCTTTTCATGCTCTTCGTATTTTTCAGACCTTTTCATGCTCCACATATTTTTCACACCTTTTCATGATCCTCGTATTTTTCACACCTTTTCATGCTTCTTGTGTTGTTCACACCTTTTCATGCTCTGTATTTTTCACACCTTTCTGTGCTCCTCCTATTCTTCACACATTTTCGGGCTCTTCATATTTTTCACAACTTTTCGTGATCCTTGTATTTTTCACACCTTTTCGTTGTCCTCATATATATCAGACCTTTTCGTGCTCTTCATATTTTTCACACCTTTTCGTGCTCTTCATATTTTTCAGACCTTTTCATGCTCTTCATATTTTTCACACCTTTTCAGGCCCTTCATGTTTTTCAGACCTTTTCATGCTTTTTATATATTTCAGACCATTTCATGCTCCTTGTATTTTTCACACCTTTTCATGCTCCTCGTATTTTTCACACCACTTCATGCTCCTCGTATTTTTCACACCTTTTCATGTTCCTCGTATTTTTCACACCTTTTCATGCTCTTCATATTTTTCACACCTTTTCAGGCTCTTCATATTTTTCAGACCTTTTCTTGCTTCTCATATGTGTCAAACCTTTTCATGCTCCTCATAATTTTCAGACCACTTCATTCTTCTCGTGTTTTTTACACCTTTTCATTCTCTGCGAATTTTTCAGACCTTTTATCCTCCTCTTATTTCTCAGAGCTTTTCATGCTCCTCGAATTTTTCACACCTTTTCATGCTCCTCGTATTTTTCAGAACTTTTTATGCTCCTCCTATTTCTCAGACCTTTTCATGCTCCTATTTCTCAGACCTTTTCATGCGCCTCGTATTATTCACACCTTTTCGAGTCCGTCGTATTTTTCAGACCTTTACGTGCTCTTCATATATTTCAGACATTTTCATGCTCCTCGTATTTTTCAACCTTTACATGCTCTTAATATTTTTCACACCTTTTCATGCTCCTCGTATTTTTCACATGTTTTCAGTCTCCTCGTATTTTTCACACCTTTTCGTGCCTCTTGTATTTTTCACACCTTTTCGTGGTGCTCATAGTTTTCAGATCTTTTCGTGCTCTTCATATTTTTCACACATTTTCGTGCTCTTCATATTTTTCAGACCTTTTCAAGCTCTTCATATTTTTCACACTTTTCAGGCTCTTCATGTTTTTCAGACCTTTTCATGCTCCTCATATTTTTCTGACCTTTTTATGCTCCTCCCATTTCTCAGACCTTTTCATGCTCCTCGCATTTTTCACTCCTTTTCATGCTCCTCGAATTTTCACGCCTTTTCATGCTCTTCATATTTTTCAGACCTTTTTGGGCTCTTCATATTTTTCAGACCGTTTCATGCTCCTCGTATTTTTCACACCTTTTCATGCTCCTCTTATTTTTCACACCATTTCATACTACTCGTATTTTTCAGACCTTTTCATGCCTCTCGTATTTTTCCCACCTTTTCATGCTCCTCATATTTTTCAGACCTTTTTATGCTCCTCTTATTTCTCAGACCTTTTCATGCTCCTCGTGTTTTTTACACCTTTTCATGCTTCTCATATTTTTCACACCTTTTCATGCTCCTCCTATTTTTCTCACCTTTTCAAGCTCTCATATTTTTCTCACCTTTTCTGGTCCTCTTATTTTTCAGACCTTTTCGTGCTCTTCATATTTTTCACGCCTTTTCGTGCTCTTCCTATTTTTCATACCTTTTCATGGTCTTCATAGTTTTCACACCTTTTCATGCTCCTCGTATTTTTCACACATTTTCTTGATTGTAGTTTTCACAACTTTTCATGCTTCTCGAATTTTTCAGACCTTTTTAAGCTCCTCCTGTTTTTCAGGCCTTTTCATGCTCCTTGTATTTTTCACAGCTTTTCATGCTCCTCGTATTTTTCAGACCTTTTTATGCTCCTCCTATTTTTGAGGCCTTTTCATGCTGATCGTATTTTTCACACCTTTTCATGCTCCTCGTATTTTTCACACGCGTTCATGCTCCTCGTATTTTTCACACCTTTTCATGCTCCTCATATTTTTCACACCCTTTCATGCTCCTCGTATTCTTCACACCTTTTCGTGCTCTTCGTATTTTTAAGAACTTTTCATGTTCCTCCTTTTTTCACACCTTTTCATGCTCTTACTACTTTTCAGACCTTTTCATGCTCCTAATATTTTTCAGACCTTTTCATGCTCTTCATATTATTCACACCTTTTCGTGTTCCTTGTATTTTTCAGACCTTTTCGTGCTCTTCGTATTTTTCATACCATATCATGCTCCCCATATTTTTCAGACTGTTTCATGCTCCTTGTATTTTTCACACCTTTTCATGCTCCTCGTATTTTTCAGACCTTTCGTGCTCTTCATATTTTTCAGACCTTTTCATGCTCCTCATATGTATCAGGCCTTTTCATGCTCCTCGTATTTTTCACACCTTTTCATGCTCCTCGTGTTTTTCACACATTTTCATACTACTCGTATTTTTCAGGCCTTTTCATGCTCCTCATATTTTTCACACCTTTTTATGCTCCTTGTATTTTTCAGACCTTTTCATACTCCTCGTATTTTTCACACATTTTCATACTACTCGTATTTTTCAGACCTTTTCATGCTCCTCCTATTTTTCACAACTTTTCAGTCTCTTCGTATTTTTCAGACGTTTCGTGCTCCTCGTATTTTTCAGAGCATCTTACCCTCCGAATATTTTTCGGGCCTTTTCATGCTCCTCGTATTTTTCACAACTTTTCAGTCTCTTCGTATTTTTCAGACGTTTCGTGTTCCTCGTATTTTTCAGAGCATCTTATCCTCCGAATATTTTTCAGACCTTTTCATGCTCCTCATATTTTTCACAACTTTTCAGGCTCTTCGTATTTTTCACACCTTTTCATGCTCCTCGTCTTTTTCACACGTTTTCATTCTCGTAGTTTTCACAACTTTTCATCCTCCTCGTATTTTTCACATCTTTTTATGCTCCTCATATATTTGAGACCTTTTCATGCTGCTTGTATTTTTCACACCTTTTCATGCTCCTCCTATTTTTCACACCTTTTCGGGCTCTTCGTATTTTTCAGACCTTTTCATGCTCCTCGTATTTTTCAGCCGTTTTCATGCTCTTCATATTTTTTAGACCTTTTCATGCTCCTCGTATTTTTCAGACCTTTTCATGCTCCTCGTATTTTTCAGACATTTTTATGCTCCTTCCATTCCTCAGACCTTTTCATGGTCCTCGTATTTTTCACACCTTTTCATGCTCCTCATATTTTTCACACCTTTTCATGCTCCTCGTATTTTTCACACCTTTTCATGCTCCTTGTATTTTTCACACCTTTCCATGCTCCACGTATTTTTCACACCTTTTCATGCTCCTCGTATTTTTCACACGTTTTCATGCTCCTCGTATTTTTCACACCTTTCCAAGCTCCATGTATTTTCACACCTTTTCATGCCCCTCGTATTTTTCACACATTTTCATACTACTCGTATTTTTCAGACCTTTTCATGCTCTTCGTATTTTTCAGACCTTATCATGCTCCTCGTATGTTTCAGGCCTTTTCATGCTCTTCATATTTTTCACACATTTCCATGCTCCACGTATTTTTCACACATTTTCATACTACTCGTATTTTTCAGACCGTTTCATGCTCTGCATATTTTTCACACCTTTTCAGGCTCTTCGTATTTTTCAGATCTTTCGTGCTCCTCCTATTTTTCACACCTTATCAGGCTCTTCATATTTTCCAGACCTTTTCATACTCCTCATTTTTTCAGACCTTTTTATATTCCTCCTATTTTTCAGGCCTTTTCATGATCCTTGTATTTTTCACAGCGTTTCATGCTCCTCGTATTTTTCAGACCTGTTTTTGCTCCTCGTATTTTGAGGCGTTTTCATGCTCCTCGTATTTTTCACACCATTTCATGCTCCTCGTATTTTCTACACATTTTCATGCTCCTTGTATTTTTCACACCTTTTCATGCTCCTCATATTTTTCACACCCTTTCATGCTCCTCGTATTCTTCACACCTTTTCGTGCTCTTCGTATTTTTAAGAACTTTTCATGCTCCTCCTTTTTTCACACATTTTTATGCTCATCCTACTTTTCAGACCTTTTCATGCTCCTAATATTTTTTCAGACCTTTTCATGCTCCTCGTGTTTTTCAGACCTTTTCATGCTCCTCGTATGTATCAGGCATTTTCATGCCCTTTGTATTTTTCACACCTTTTCATGCTCCTCCTATTTTTCTCACCTTTTCAAGCTCCTCATAGTTTTCACACCTTTTCTGGTCCTCTTATTTTTCAGACCTTTTCGTGCTCTTCATATTTTTCACACCTTTTCGTGCTCTTCCTATTTTTCATACCTTTTCATGGTCTTCATATTTTTCACACCTTTTCATGCTCCTCGTATTTTTCACACATTTTCTTGATTGTAGTTTTCACAACTTTTCATGCTTCTCGAATTTTTCAGACCTTTTTAAGCTCCTCCTGTTTTTCAGGCCTTTTCATGCTCCTTGTATTTTTCACAGCTTTTCATGCTCCTCGTATTTTTCAGACCTTTTTATGCTCTTCGTATTTTTCACACCTTTTCAGGCTCTTCATATTTTTCAGACCTTTTCTTGCTTCTCATATGTGTCAAACCTTTTCATGCTCCTCATATTTTTCAGACCACTTCATTCTTCTCGTGTTTTTTACACCTTTTCATTCTCTGCGAATTTTTCAGACCTTTTATCCTCCTCTTATTTCTCAGAGCTTTTCATGCTCCTCGAATTTTTCACACCTTTTCATGCTCCTCGTATTTTTCAGAACTTTTTATGCTCCTCCTATTTCTCAGACCTTTTCATGCTCCTATTTCTCAGACCTTTTCATGCGCCTCGTATTATTCACACCTTTTCGAGTCCGTCGTATTTTTCAGACCTTTACGTGCTCTTCATATATTTCAGACATTTTCATGCTCCTCATATTTTTCAACCTTTACATGCTCTTAATATTTTTCACACCTTTTCATGCTCCTCGTATTTTTCACATGTTTTCAGTCTCCTCGTATTTTTCACACCTTTTCGTGCCTCTTGTATTTTTCACACCTTTTCGTGGTGCTCATAGTCTTCAGATCTTTTCGTGCTCTTCATATTTTTCACACATTTTCGTGCTCTTCATATTTTTCAGACCTTTTCAAGCTCTTCATATTTTTCACACTTTTCAGGCTCTTCATGTTTTTCAGACCTTTTCATGCTCCTCATATTTTTCTGACCTTTTTATGCTCCTCCCATTTCTCAGACCTTTTCATGCTCCTCGCATTTTTCACTCCTTTTCATGCTCCTCGAATTTTCACGCCTTTTCATGCTCTTCATATTTTTCAGACCTTTTTGGGCTCTTCATATTTTTCAGACCGTTTCATGCTCCTCGTATTTTTCACACCTTTTCATGCTCCTCTTATTTTTCACACCATTTCATACTACTCGTATTTTTCAGACCTTTTCATGCCTCTCGTATTTTTCCCACCTTTTCATGCTCCTCGTATTTTTCACACCTTTTTATGCTCCTCTTATTTCTCAGACCTTTTCATGCTCCTCGTGTTTTTTACACCTTTTCATGCTTCTCATATTTTTCACACCTTTTCATGCTCCTCCTATTTTTCTCACCTTTTCAAGCTCTCATATTTTTCTCACCTTTTCTGGTCCTCTTATTTTTCAGACCTTTTCGTGCTCTTCATATTTTTCACGCCTTTTCGTGCTCTTCCTATTTTTCATACCTTTTCATGGTCTTCATATTTTTCACACCTTTTCATGCTCCTCGTATTTTTCACACATTTTCTTGATTGTAGTTTTCACAACTTTTCATGCTTCTCGAATTTTTCAGACCTTTTTAAGCTCCTCCTGTTTTTCAGGCCTTTTCATGCTCCTTGTATTTTTCACAGCTTTTCATGCTCCTCGTATTTTTCAGACCTTTTTATGCTCCTCCTATTTTTGAGGCCTTTTCATGCTGATCGTATTTTTCACACCTTTTCATGCTCCTCGTATTTTTCACACGCGTTCATGCTCCTCGTATTTTTCACACCTTTTCATGCTCCTCATATTTTTCACACCCTTTCATGCTCCTCGTATTCTTCACACCTTTTCGTGCTCTTCGTATTTTTAAGAACTTTTCATGTTCCTCCTTTTTTCACACCTTTTCATGCTCTTACTACTTTTCAGACCTTTTCATGCTCCTAATATTTTTCAGACCTTTTCATGCTCTTCATATTATTCACACCTTTTCGTGTTCCTTGTATTTTTCAGACCTTTTCGTGCTCTTCGTATTTTTCATACCATATCATGCTCCCCATATTTTTCAGACTGTTTCATGCTCCTTGTATTTTTCACACCTTTTCATGCTCCTCGTATTTTTCAGACCTTTCGTGCTCTTCATATTTTTCAGACCTTTTCATGCTCCTCATATGTATCAGGCCTTTTCATGCTCCTCGTATTTTTCACACCTTTTCATGCTCCTCGTGTTTTTCACACATTTTCATACTACTCGTATTTTTCAGGCCTTTTCATGCTCCTCATATTTTTCACACCTTTTTATGCTCCTTGTATTTTTCAGACCTTTTCATACTCCTCGTATTTTTCACACATTTTCATACTACTCGTATTTTTCAGACCTTTTCATGCTCCTCCTATTTTTCACAACTTTTCAGTCTCTTCGTATTTTTCAGACGTTTCGTGCTCCTCGTATTTTTCAGAGCATCTTACCCTCCGAATATTTTTCGGGCCTTTTCATGCTCCTCGTATTTTTCACAACTTTTCAGTCTCTTCGTATTTTTCAGACGTTTCGTGTTCCTCGTATTTTTCAGAGCATCTTATCCTCCGAATATTTTTCAGACCTTTTCATGCTCCTCATATTTTTCACAACTTTTCAGGCTCTTCGTATTTTTCACACCTTTTCATGCTCCTCGTCTTTTTCACACGTTTTCATTCTCGTAGTTTTCATAACTTTTCATCCTCCTCGTATTTTTCACATCTTTTTATGCTCCTCATATATTTGAGACCTTTTCATGCTGCTTGTATTTTTCACACCTTTTCATGCTCCTCCTATTTTTCACACCTTTTCGGGCTCTTCGTATTTTTCAGACCTTTTCATGCTCCTCGTATTTTTCAGCCGTTTTCATGCTCTTCATATTTTTTAGACCTTTTCATGCTCCTCGTATTTTTCAGACCTTTTCATGCTCCTCGTATTTTTCAGACATTTTTATGCTCCTTCCATTCCTCAGACCTTTTCATGGTCCTCGTATTTTTCACACCTTTTCATGCTCCTCATATTTTTCACACCTTTTCATGCTCCTCGTATTTTTCACACCTTTTCATGCTCCTTGTATTTTTCACACCTTTCCATGCTCCACGTATTTTTCACAGCTTTTCATGCTCCTCGTATTTTTCACACGTTTTCATGCTCCTCGTATTTTTCACACCTTTCCAAGCTCCATGTATTTTCACACCTTTTCATGCCCCTCGTATTTTTCACACCTTTTCATACTACTCGTATTTTTCAGACCTTTTCATGCTCTTCGTATTTTTCAGACCTTATCATGCTCCTCGTATGTTTCAGGCCTTTTCATGCTCTTCATATTTTTCACACATTTCCATGCTCCACGTATTTTTCACACATTTTCATACTACTCGTATTTTTCAGACCGTTTCATGCTCTGCATATTTTTCACACCTTTTCAGGCTCTTCGTATTTTTCAGATCTTTCGTGCTCCTCCTATTTTTCACACCTTATCAGGCTCTTCATATTTTCCAGACCTTTTCATACTCCTCATTTTTTCAGACCTTTTTATTTTCCTCCTATTTTTCAGGCCTTTTCATGATCCTTGTATTTTTCACAGCGTTTCATGCTCCTCGTATTTTTCAGACCTGTTTTTGCTCCTCCTATTTTGAGGCGTTTTCATGCTCCTCGTATTTTTCACACCATTTCATGCTCCTCGTATTTTCTACACATTTTCATGCTCCTCGTATTTTTCACACCTTTTCATGCTCCTCATATTTTTCACACCCTTTCATGCTCCTCGTATTCTTCACACCTTTTCGTGCTCTTCGTATTTTTAAGAACTTTTCATGCTCCTCCTTTTTTCACACATTTTTATGCTCATCCTACTTTTCAGACCTTTTCATGCTCCTAATATTTTTTCAGACCTTTTCATGCTCCTCGTGTTTTTCAGACCTTTTCATGCTCCTCGTATGTATCAGGCATTTTCATGCCCTTTGTATTTTTCACACCTTTTCATGCTCCTCCTATTTTTCTCACCTTTTCAAGCTCCTCATAGTTTTCACACCTTTTCTGGTCCTCTTATTTTTCAGACCTTTTCGTGCTCTTCATATTTTTCACACCTTTTTGTGCTCTTCCTATTTTTCATACCTTTTCATGGTCTTCATATTTTTCACACCTTTTCATGCTCCTCGTATTTTTCACACCTTTTCGTGCTCCCCATATTTTTCACACCTTTTCATGCTCCTCATATTTTTCACACATTTTCTTGATTGTAGTTTTCACAACTTTTCATGCTTCTCGAATTTTTCAGACCTTTTTAAGCTCCTCCTGTTTTTCAGGCCTTTTCATGCTCCTTGTATTTTTCACAGCTTTTCATGCTCCTCGTATTTTTCAGACCTTTTTATGCTCCTCCTATTTTTGAGGCCTTTTCATGCTGATCGTATTTTTCACACCTTTTCATGCTCCTCATATTTTTCACATGCGTTCATGCTCCTCGTATTTTTCACACCTTTTCATGCTCCTCATATTTTTCACACCCTTTCATGCTCCTCGTATTCTTCACACCTTTTCGTGCTCTTCGTATTTTTAAGAACTTTTCATGCTCCTAATATTTTTCAGACCTTTTCATGCTCTTGATATTATTCACACCTTTTCGTGTTCCTCGTATTTTTCAAACCTTTTCGTGCTCTTCGTATTTTTCATACCATATCATGCTCCCCGTATTTTTCAGACCGTTTCATGCTCCTCGTATTTTTCAGACCTTTCGTGCTCTTCATAATTTTCAGACCTTTTCATGCTCCTCATATGTATCAGGCCTTTTCATGCTCCTCGTATATTTCACACCTTTTCATGCTCCTCGTATTTTTCATACCATATCATGCTCCCCGTATTTTTCACACCTTTTCATGATCCTCGTATTTTTCACACCTTTTCATGCTTCTTGTGTTGTTCACACCTTTTCATGCTCTGTATTTTTCACACCTTTCTGTGCTCCTCCTATTCTTCACACATTTTCGGGCTCTTCATATTTTTCACAACTTTTCGTGATCCTTGTATTTTTCACACCTTTTCGTTGTCCTCATATATATCAGACCTTTTCGTGCTCTTCATATTTTTCACACCTTTTCGTGCTCTTCATATTTTTCAGACCTTTTCATGCTCTTCATATTTTTCACACCTTTTCATGCTCTTCGTATTTTTCAGACCTTTTCATGCTTTTTATATATTTCAGACCATTTCATGCTCCTTGTATTTTTCACACCTTTTCATGCTCCTCGTATTTTTAACACCTCTTCATGCTCCTCGTATTTTTCACACCTTTTCATGTTCCTCGTATTTTTCACACCTTTTCATGCTCTTCATATTTTTCACACCTTTTCAGGCTCTTCATATTTTTCAGACCTTTTCTTGCTTCTCATATGTGTCAAACCTTTTCATGCTCCTCATATTTTTCAGACCACTTCATTCTTCTCGTGTTTTTTACACCTTTTCATTCTCTGCGAATTTTTCAGACCTTTTATCCTCCTCTTATTTCTCAGAGCTTTTCATGCTCCTCGAATTTTTCACACCTTTTCATGCTCCTCGTATTTTTCAGAACTTTTTATGCTCCTCCTATTTCTCAGACCTTTTCATGCTCCTATTTCTCAGACCTTTTCATGCGCCTCGTATTATTCACACCTTTTCGAGTCCGTCGTATTTTTCAGACCTTTACGTGCTCTTCATATATTTCAGACATTTTCATGCTCCTCGTATTTTTCAACCTTTACATGCTCTTAATATTTTTCACACCTTTTCATGCTCCTCGTATTTTTCACATGTTTTCAGTCTCCTCGTATTTTTCACACCTTTTCGTGCCTCTTGTATTTTTCACACCTTTTCGTGGTGCTCATAGTTTTCAGATCTTTTCGTGCTCTTCATATTTTTCACACATTTTCGTGCTCTTCATATTTTTCAGACCTTTTCAAGCTCTTCATATTTTTCACACTTTTCAGGCTCTTCATGTTTTTCAGACCTTTTCATGCTCCTCATATTTTTCTGACCTTTTTATGCTCCTCCCATTTCTCAGACCTTTTCATGCTCCTCGCATTTTTCACTCCTTTTCATGCTCCTCGAATTTTCACGCCTTTTCATGCTCTTCATATTTTTCAGACCTTTTTGGGCTCTTCATATTTTTCAGACCGTTTCATGCTCCTCGTATTTTTCACACCTTTTCATGCTCCTCTTATTTTTCACACCATTTCATACTACTCGTATTTTTCAGACCTTTTCATGCCTCTCATATTTTTCCCACCTTTTCATGCTCCTCATATTTTTCAGACCTTTTTATGCTCCTCTTATTTCTCAGACCTTTTCATGCTCCTCGTGTTTTTTACACCTTTTCATGCTTCTCATATTTTTCACACCTTTTCATGCTCCTCCTATTTTTCTCACCTTTTCAAGCTCCTCATATTTTTCTCACCTTTTCTGGTCCTCTTATTTTTCAGACCTTTTCGTGCTCTTCATATTTTTCACGCCTTTTCGTGCTCTTCCTATTTTTCATACCTTTTCATGGTCTTCATATTTTTCACACCTTTTCATGCTCCTCGTATTTTTCACACATTTTCTTGATTGTAGTTTTCACAACTTTTCATGCTTCTCGAATTTTTCAGACCTTTTTAAGCTCCTCCTGTTTTTCAGGCCTTTTCATGCTCCTTGTATTTTTCACAGCTTTTCATGCTCCTCGTATTTTTCAGACCTTTTTATGCTCCTCCTATTTTTGAGGCCTTTTCATGCTGATCGTATTTTTCACACCTTTTCATGCTCCTCGTATTTTTCACACGCGTTCATGCTCCTCGTATTTTTCACACCTTTTCATGCTCCTCATATTTTTCACACCCTTTCATGCTCCTCGTATTCTTCACACCTTTTCGTGCTCTTCGTATTTTTAAGAACTTTTCATGTTCCTCCTTTTTTCACACCTTTTCATGCTCTTACTACTTTTCAGACCTTTTCATGCTCCTAATATTTTTCAGACCTTTTCATGCTCTTCATATTATTCACACCTTTTCGTGTTCCTTGTATTTTTCAGACCTTTTCGTGCTCTTCGTATTTTTCATACCATATCATGCTCCCCATATTTTTCAGACTGTTTCATGCTCCTTGTATTTTTCACACCTTTTCATGCTCCTCGTATTTTTCAGACCTTTCGTGCTCTTCATATTTTTCAGACCTTTTCATGCTCCTCATATGTATCAGGCCTTTTCATGCTCCTCGTATTTTTCACACCTTTTCATGCTCCTCGTGTTTTTCACACATTTTCATACTACTCGTATTTTTCAGGCCTTTTCATGCTCCTCATATTTTTCACACCATTTTATGCTCCTTGTATTTTTCAGACCTTTTCATACTCCTCGTATTTTTCACACATTTTCATACTACTCGTATTTTTCAGACCTTTTCATGCTCCTCCTATTTTTCACAACTTTTCAGTCTCTTCGTATTTTTCAGACGTTTCGTGCTCCTCGTATTTTTCAGAGCATCTTACCCTCCGAATATTTTTCGGGCCTTTTCATGCTCCTCGTATTTTTCACAACTTTTCAGTCTCTTCGTATTTTTCAGACGTTTCGTGCTCCTCGTATTTTTCAGAGCATCTTATCCTCCGAATATTTTTCAGACCTTTTCATGCTCCTCATATTTTTCACAACTTTTCAGGCTCTTCGTATTTTTCACACCTTTTCATGCTCCTCGTCTTTTTCACACGTTTTCATTCTCGTAGTTTTCACAACTTTTCATCCTCCTCGTATTTTTCACATCTTTTTATGCTCCTCATATATTTGAGACCTTTTCATGCTGCTTGTATTTTTCAAACCTTTTCATGCTCCTCCTATTTTTCACACCTTTTCGGGCTCTTCGTATTTTTCAGACCTTTTCATGCTCCTCGTATTTTTCAGCCGTTTTCATGCTCTTCATATTTTTTAGACCTTTTCATGCTCCTCGTATTTTTCAGACCTTTTCATGCTCCTCGTATTTTTCAGACATTTTTATGCTCCTTCCATTCCTCAGACCTTTTCATGGTCCTCGTATTTTTCACACCTTTTCATGCTCCTCATATTTTTCACACCTTTTCATGCTCCTCGTATTTTTCACACCTTTTCATGCTCCTTGTATTTTTCACACCTTTCCATGCTCCACGTATTTTTCACACGTTTTCATGCTCCTCGTATTTTTCACACCTTTCCAAGCTCCATGTATTTTCACACCTTTTCATGCCCCTCGTATTTTTCACACATTTTCATACTACTCGTATTTTTCAGACCTTTTCATGCTCTTCGTATTTTTCAGACCTTATCATGCTCCTCGTATGTTTCAGGCCTTTTCATGCTCTTCATATTTTTCACACATTTCCATGCTCCACGTATTTTTCACACATTTTCATACTACTCGTATTTTTCAGACCGTTTCATGCTCTGCATATTTTTCACACCTTTTCAGGCTCTTCGTATTTTTCAGATCTTTCGTGCTCCTCCTATTTTTCACACCTTATCAGGCTCTTCATATTTTCCAGACCTTTTCATACTCCTCATTTTTTCAGACCTTTTTATATTCCTCCTATTTTTCAGGCCTTTTCATGATCCTTGTATTTTTCACAGCGTTTCATGCTCCTCGTATTTTTCAGACCTGTTTTTGCTCCTCGTATTTTGAGGCGTTTTCATGCTCCTCGTATTTTTCACACCATTTCATGCTCCTCGTATTTTCTACACATTTTCATGCTCCTCGTATTTTTCACACCTTTTCATGCTCCTCATATTTTTCACACCCTTTCATGCTCCTCGTATTCTTCACACCTTTTCGTGCTCTTCGTATTTTTAAGAACTTTTCATGCTCCTCCTTTTTTCACACATTTTTATGCTCATCCTACTTTTCAGACCTTTTCATGCTCCTAATATTTTTTCAGACCTTTTCATGCTCCTCGTGTTTTTCAGACCTTTTCATGCTCCTCGTATGTATCAGGCATTTTCATGCCCTTTGTATTTTTCACACCTTTTCATGCTCCTCCTATTTTTCTCACCTTTTCAAGCTCCTCATAGTTTTCACACCTTTTCTGGTCCTCTTATTTTTCAGACCTTTTCGTGCTCTTCATATTTTTCACACCTTTTCGTGCTCTTCCTATTTTTCATACCTTTTCATGGTCTTCATATTTTTCACACCTTTTCATGCTCCTCGTATTTTTCACACCTTTTCGTGCTCCCCATATTTTTCACACCTTTTCATGCTCCTCGTATTTTTCACACATTTTCTTGATTGTAGTTTTCACAACTTTTCATGCTTCTCGAATTTTTCAGACCTTTTTAAGCTCCTCTTGTTTTTCAGGCCTTTTCATGCTCCTTGTATTTTTCACAGCTTTTCATGCTCCTCGTATTTTTCAGACCTTTTTATGCTCCTCCTATTTTTGAGGCCTTTTCATGCTGATCGTATTTTTCACACCTTTTCATGCTCCTCATATTTTTCACATGCGTTCATGCTCCTCGTATTTTTCACACCTTTTCATGCTCCTCATATTTTTCACACCCTTTCATGCTCCTCGTATTCTTCACACCTTTTCGTGCTCTTCGTATTTTTAAGAACTTTTCATGCTCCTAATATTTTTCAGACCTTTTCATGCTCTTGATATTATTCACACCTTTTCGTGTTCCTCGTATTTTTCAAACCTTTTCGTGCTCTTCGTATTTTTCATACCATATCATGCTCCCCGTATTTTTCAGACCGTTTCATGCTCCTCGTATTTTTCAGACCTTTCGTGCTCTTCATAATTTTCAGACCTTTTCATGCTCCTCATATGTATCAGGCCTTTTCATGCTCCTCGTATATTTCACACCTTTTCATGCTCCTCGTATTTTTCACAACTTTTCATGCTCCTCGTATATTTCACACCTCTTCATTCTCCTCGTATTTTTCACACCTTTTCATGCTCCTCGTATTTTTCACAACTTTTCAGGCTCTTCATATTTTTCACACCTTTTCATGCTCCTCATATTTTTCACACCTTTTCATGCTCCTCGTATATTTCACACCTCTTCATGCTCCTCGTATCTTTCACACCTTTTCATGCTCCTCGTATTTTTCACAACTTTTCAGGCTCTTCGTATTTTTCACACCTTTTCATGCTCCTCGTCTTTTTCACACGTTTTCATTCTCGTAGTTTTCACAACTTTTCATCCTCCTCGTATTTTTCACATCTTTTTATGCTCCTCATATATTTGAGACCTTTTCATGCTGCTTGTATTTTTCACACCTTTTCATGCTCCTCCTATTTTTCACACCTTTTCGGGCTCTTCGTATTTTTCAGACCTTTTCATGCTCCTCGTATTTTTCAGCCGTTTTCATGCTCTTCATATTTTTTAGACCTTTTCATGCTCCTCGTATTTTCCAGACCTTTTCATGCTCCTCGTATTTTTCAGACATTTTTATGCTCCTTCCATTCCTCAGACCTTTTCATGGTCCTCGAATTTTTCACACCTTTTCATGCTCCTCATATTTTTCACAACTTTTCATGCTCCTCGTATTTTTCACACCTTTTCATGCTCCTTGTATTTTTCACTCCTTTCCATGCTCCACGTATTTTTCACACCTTTTCATGCTCCTCGTATTTTTCACACCTTTTCATGCTCCTCGTATTTTTCACACCTTTCCAAGCTCCATGTATTTTCACACCTTTTCATGCTCCTCGTATTTTTCACACATTTTCATACTACTCGTATTTTTCAGACCTTTTCATGGTCTTCATATTTTTCACACATTTCCATGCTCCACGTATTTTTCACACATTTTCATACTACTCGTATTTTTCAGACCATTTCATGCTCTGCATATTTTTCACACCTTTTCAGGCTCTCTGTTTTTTTCAGATCTTTTCGTGCTCCTCCTATTTTTCACACCTTATCAGGCTCTTCATATTTTCCAGACCTTTTCATACTCCTCATTTTTTCAGACCTTTTTATATTCCTCCTATTTTTCAGGCCTTTTCATGCTCCTTAAATTTTTCACAGCTTTTCATGCTCCTCGTATTTTTCAGACCTGTTTATGCTCCTCGTATTTTGAGGCCTTTTCATGCTCCTCGTATTTTTCACACCATTTCATGCTCCTCGTATTTTCTACACGTTTTCATGCTCCTCGTATTTTTCACACCTTTTCATGCTCCTCATATGTTTCACACCCTTTCATGCTCCTCGTATTCTTCACACCTTTTCGTGCTCTTCGTATTTTTAAGAACTTTTCATGCTCCTCCTTTTTTCATACCTTTTCATGCTCATCCTACTTTTCAGATATTTTCATGCTCCTAATATTTTTTCAGACCTTTTCATGCTCCTCGTATTTTTCAGACCTTTTCATGCTCGTCATAGTTTTCAGACCTTTTCATGTTTCCCGAATTTTTCACACCTTTTCATGCTCCTCGAATTTTTCACACCTTTTCATGCTCCTCGTATTTTTCACACGTTTTCATAATCCTCGTATTTTTCTGAGCTTTTCATGCTTCTCGTAGTTTTCACACATTTTCATGGTCCTCGTATATTTCACACCTTTTAATGCTCCACTTATTTTTCAGACCTTTTTATGCTCCTTCCATTTCTCAGACCTTTTCTTGCTCCTCGTATTTTTCACACCTTTTCATGCTCCTCTTATTTTTCACACCTTTTCATGCTCCACGTATTTTTCACACCTTTTCATGCTCCTCGTATTTTCACACCTTTTCATGCTCCTCGTATTTTTCAGACCTTTTCGTGCTCTTCGTATTTTTCAGAACTTTTCATGCTCCTCGTATTTTTCACACCTTTTCATAGTCCTCGTGTTTTTCACAGCTTTACATGCTGCTCGTATTTTTCACACATTTTCATACTACTCGTATTTTTCAGACCATTTCATGTTCCTCGAAATTTTCACAACTTTTCATGCTCTTCGTATTTTTCAGACCTTCTCATCATCCGACTATTTTTCCGGCCTTTTCATGCTCTTCATATTTTTCACACCTTTTCATGCTCCTCGTATTTTTAACAACTTTTCCTACCCCTCGTATTTTTCAGACCTTTTCATGCTCCTCGTAATTTTCACACCGTTTTATGCTACTCGTATTTTTTACAACTTTTCGTGCTCCTCCTTTTATTCACACCTTTTCGGGCTCTTCGTATTTTTCAGACATTTTCATGCTCCTCGTATTTTTCAGACTTTTTCACTCCTCGTATTTCTCAGACCTTTTCATGCTCCTCGTATTTTTCAGACCTTTTTAACCTCCGCCTATTTTTCAGGCCTTCTCATGCTCTTCATATTTTTCACACCGTTCATGCTCCTCATATTTTTCACACCTTTTCATGCTCCTCGTATTTCTCAGACCTTTTCATGCTCCTCGTATTTTTCATACATTTTCATGCTCCTCGTATTTTTCAGACATTTTCATGCTCTTCATATTTTTCACATGTTTTCAGGCTCTTCATATTTTTCACACCTTTTCATGCTCCGGGTATTTTTCACATCTTTTCATTCTCCTCGTATTTTTCACACCTTTCCGTGCTCCTCATATTTTTCAGGTCTTTTCGTGCTCTTCATATTTTTCAGACCTTTTCATGCTCTTCATATTTTTCACACCTTTTCGGGCTCTTCTTATTTTTCAGACCATTTCATGCTCCTCGTATTTTTCAGACGTTTTCATGCTCCAGTTGTTTATCACACGTTTCATGAAACTTGGTAGGAGGAATGCAGAGATCAATGCCTCAAGAGGAGACGAAGCCTAAGTCCTTGTGAAACTTGATAGGAGTCCCAGGATTCCTGTGGAACGTGGAAAGGGACCCTTGGTCTCCCACCTCAGCTGGAGAGGCGTCCCAATTGCCCTGCTAAGCATCCAGGAGAATCCCGAGCTGTCCCTCGCAACTAGACAGGAGTCCTGACATCGCTGAACAAACACGTGTGTGGAAGGGCCATCCCCGTCGTAACTCGAGAATATACCCCAGGTTCCCACCGCAACTCGACAAAAAGCATGAGAATTCCCCCTCGCCGCGAGATGAGGCCCGATTCCCCTGCACTGCATGCAGAGCAATTCCGTGTTGCACATCACGCAGGAAAGGAGCCTTGATTTCCTTGATGGCACTCCAGAGAAACCCCAAGAACACTGTTTCAAGGCTAGAGGGATCCTGAGGTCACTGTAGCAACACGAAAGAGCTCCGTGGACCAAAAATCTACTCGAGATGACAGGTTAATCCCTGGCTTCGACTCTAGAGTAATACCACCTTACCACAAGCACCTCAAGTGGAGGCTTCTCTCAGCTCTAGGTATGTGAGAGGGACCCTGACTTTGCGGCCTCACGTGGAATGGACACCAGGATGCCCTGACTCGAAATAAGGCCGGATATCCCTGCAGTGACTTGAATGCAGGCTCGTCTTGCATCTCTCAAGACGAAAGGATGTCTGAATCCTCTGTGAAGACCACAGAGAAAGACCTAGTTCCCCACCTCATCGCGACCGGAGGCCTCACATCCTTTGAAAACTCCAGAGGTACGCAGAGATCAGTGCCTCCAAAGGAGACGATGCCTGACTCCTCGTGAAACTTGATAGGAGTCCCAGGATTCCTGTGGCACGTGGAAAGGGAGCCTTGGTCTCCCGCCTCAGCTGGAGAGGCGTCCCAATTGCCCTGCCAAGCCTCGAGGAGAATCCCGAGTTGTCCCTCGCAACTAGGCAGGAGTCCTGACCTCGTTGAACAAATACGTGTGTGGAAGGGCCATCCCCGTCGTAATTCGAGAATATACCCCAGGTTCCCGCCGCAACTCGAGAAAAACCATGAAACTTCCCCCTCGCTTCGAGATGACGCCCGATTCCCCTGCACTGCGTGCAGAGCAATTCCATGTTGCACATCACACATGAAACGAGCCTTGATTTCCTTGATGGCACTCCAGAGAAACCCCAAGAACACTGTTTCAAGCCTAGAGGGATCCTGAGGTCACTGTAGCAACACAAAAGAGCTCCGTGGACCAAAAATCAACTCGAGATGAGAGGTTAGTCCCTGGTTTTGACTCCAGAGGAATACTACCTTACCACAAGCACCTCAAGAGGAGGCTTCTCTCAGCTCTAGGTATGTGAGAGGGACCCTGAGTTTGCGGCCTCAAGTGGAATGGACACCGCGATGCCCTGACTCAAAATAAGGCCGGATATCCCTGCAGTGACTTGAATGCAGGCTCGTCTTGCATCTCCCAAGACGAAAGGATGTCTGAATACCCTGTGGAGACCACAGAGAAAGACCTAGTTCCTCACCTCATCGCGACCGGAGGCCTCACATTCTTTGAAAACTCCAGAGGTACCCGGAGATCATTGCCTCCAAAGGAGACGATGCCTGACTCCTCGTGAAACTTGATAGGAGTCCCAGGATTCCTGTGGCACGTGGAAAGGGACCCTTGATCTCCCGCCTCAGCTGGAGATTCGTCCCAATTGCCCTGCCAAGCCTCGAGGAGAATCCCGAGTTGTCCCTCGCAACTAGGCAGGAGTCCTGACGTCGCTGAACAAACACGTGTGTGGAAGGGCCATCCCCGTCGTAACTCGAGAATATACCCCAGGTTCCCGCCGCAACTCGAGATAAACCATGAGACTTCGCCCTCGCCGCGAGATGAGGTCCGATTCCCCTGCACTGCGTGCAGAACAATGCCGTGTTGCACATCACACAGGAAAGGAGCCTTGATTTCCTTGATGGCACTCCAGAGAAAGCCCAAGAACACTGTTTCAAGGCTGGAGGGATCCTGAGGTCACTGTAGCAACAAAAAAGAGCTCCGTGGACCACAAATCAACTCGAGATGAGAGGTTAGTCCCTGGTTTCGACTCCAGACGAATACTACCTTACCACAAGCACCACAAGAGTAGGCTTCTCTCAGCTCTAGGTATGTGAGAGGGACACTGAGTTTGCGGCCTCAAGTGGAATGGACACCGCGATGACCTGACTCGAAATAAGGCCGGATATCCCTGCAGTGACTTGAATGCAGGCTCGTCTTGCATCTCCCAAGACGAAAGGATGTCTGAATCCCCTTTGGAGACCACAGAGAAAGACCAAGTTCCCCACCTCATCGCGACCGGAGGCCTCACATCCTTTGAAAACTCCAGAGGGACGCGGAGATCAGTGCCTCCAAAGGAGACGATGCCTGACTCCTCGTGAAACTTGATAGGAGTCCCAGGATTCCTGTGGCATGTGGAAAGGGATCCTTGGTCTCCCGCCTCAGCTGGAGAGGTGTCCCTATTACCCTGCCAAGCCTCGAGGAGAATCCCGAGTTGTCCCTCGCAACTAGGCAGGAGTCCTGACGTCGCTGAACAAACACGTGTGTGGATGGGCCATCGCCGTCGTAACTCGAGAATATACCCCAGGTTCCCGCCGCAACTCGAGAAAAACCATGAGACTTCCCCCTCGCCGCGAGATGAGGCCCGATTCCCCTGCACTGCGTGCAGAGCAATGCCGTGTTGCACATCACACAGGAAAGGAGCCTTGATTTCCTTGATGGCACTCCAGAGAAAGCCCAAGAACACTGTTTCAAGGTTAGAGGGATCCTGAGGTCACTGTAGCAACAGGAAAGAGCTCCGTGGACCAAAAATCAACCCGAGATGAGAGGGTAGTCCCTGGCTTCGACTCCAGAGGAATACCAACTTACCACAAGCACCTCAAGAGGAGGCTTCTCTCAGCTCTAGGTATGTGAGAGGGACCCTGAGTTTGCGGCCTCAAGTGGAATGGACACTGCGATGCCCTGACTCGAAATTAGGCCGGATATCCCTGCAGTGACTTGAATGCAGGCTCGTCTTGCATCTCCCAAGATGAAAGGATGTCTGAATCCCCTGTGGAGAACACAGAGAAAGACCTAGTTCCCCACCTCATCGCGACCGGAGGCCTCACATCCTTTGAAAACTCCAGAGGGACGCGGAGATCAGTGCCTCCAAAGGAGACGATGCCTGACTCCTCGTGAAACTTGATAGAGTCCCAGGATTCCTGTGGCACGTGGAAAGGGAAACTTGGTCTCCCGCCTCAGCTGGAGAGGCGTCCCAATTGCCCTGCCAAGCCTCGAGGAGAATCCCGAGTTGTCCCTCACAACTAGGCAGGAGTCCTGACATCGCTGAACAAACACGTGTGTGGAAGGGCCGTCCCCGTCGTAACTCGAGAATATACCCCAGGTTCCCGCCGCAACTCGAGAAAAACCATGAGAATTCCCCCTCGCCGCGAGATGAGGCCTGATTCCCCTGCACTGCGTGCAGAGCAATGCCGTGTTGCACATCACACAGGAAAGGAGCCTTGATTTCCTTGATGGCACTCCAGAGAAACCCCAAGAAGACTGCTTCAAGGCTACAGGGATCCTGAGGTCACTGTAGCAACACGAAAGAGCTCCGTGGACCACAAATCAACTCGAGATGAGAGGTTAGTTCCTGGCTTCGACTCCAGAGGAATACCCCCTTACCAAAAGCACCTCAAGAGGAGGCTTCTCTCAGCTCTAGGTATGTGAGAGGGACCCTGAGTTTTTGGCCTCAAGCGGAATGGACACCGTGATGCCCTGACTCGAAATAAGGCCGGATATCCCTGCAGTGACTTGAATGCAGGCTCGTCTTGCATCTCGCAAGACGAAAGGATGTCTGAGTCCCCTGTGGAGACCACAGAGAAAGACCTAGTTCCCCACCTCATCGCGATCGGAGGCGTCACATCCTTTGAAAACTCCAGCGGGACGCGGAGATCAGTGCCTCCAAAGGTGACGATGCCTGACTCCTCGTGAAACTTGATAGCAGTCCCAGGATTCCTGTGGCACGTGGAAAGGGACCCTTGGTCTCCCACCTCAGCTGGAGAGGCGTCCCAATTGCCCTGCCAAGCCTCGAGGAGAATCCCGAGTTGTCCCTCGCAACTAGGCAGGAGTCCTGACGTCGCTGAACAAACACGTGTGTGCAAGGGCCATCCCCGTCGTAACTCGAGAATGTACCCCACGTTCCCGCCGCAACACGAGAAAAACCATGAGACTTCCCCCTCGCCGCGAGATGAGGCCCGATTCCCCAGCACTGCGTGCAGAGCAATGCCGTGTTGCACATCACACAGGAAAGGAGCCTTGATTTCCTTGATGGCACTCCAGAGAAACCCCAAGAACACTGTTTCAAGGCTAGAGGGATCCTGAGGTCACTGTAGCAATATGAAAGATCTCCGTGGACCAAAAATCAACCCGAGATGAGAGGTTAGTCCCTGGCTTCGACTCCAGAGGAATACCACCTTACCACAAGCACCTCAAGAGGAGGCTTCTCTCAGCTCTAGGTATGTGAGAGGGACCCTGAGTTTGCGGCCTCAAGTAGAATGGACACCGCGATGCCCTGACTCGAAATAAGGCCGGATATCCCTGCAGTGACTTAAATGCAGGCTCGTCTTGCATCTCCCAAATCGAAAGGATGTCTGAATCCCCTGTGGAGACCACAGAGAAAGACCTCGTTCTCCACCTCATCGTGACCGGAGGCCTCACATCCTTTGAAAACTCCAGAGGGATGCGGAGATCAGTCCCTCCAAAGGAGTCGATGCCTGACTCCTCGTGAAACTTGATAGGAGTCCCAGGATTCCTGTGGCACGTGGAAAGGGACCCTTGGTCTCGCGCCTCAGCTGGAGAGGCGTCCCAATTGCCCTGCCAAGCCTCGAGGAGAATCCCGAGTTGTCCCTCGCAGCTAGGCAGGAGTCCTGACGTCGCTGAACAAACACGTGTGTGGAAGGGCCATCCCCGTCGTAACTCGAGAATATACCCCAGGTTCCCGCCGCAACTCGAGAAAAACCATGAGACGTCCCCCTCGCCGCGAGATGAGGCCCGATTCCCCTGCACTGCGTGCAGAGCAATGCCGTGTTGCACATCAAACAGGAAAGGAGCCTTGATTTCCTTGATGGCACTCCAGAGAAACCCCAAGAACACTGCTTCAAGGCTCCGGGGATCCTGAGGTCACTGTAGCAACACGAAAGAGGTCCGTGGACCACAAATCCACTCGAGATGAGAGGTTAGTCACTGGCTTCGATTCCAGAGGAATACCCCCTTACCAAAAGCACCTCAAGAGGAGGCTTCTCTCAGCTCTAGGTATGTGAGAGGGACCCTGAGTTTTTGGCCTCAAGCGGAATGGACACCGTGATGCCCTGACTCGAAATAAGGCCGGATATCCCTGCAGTGACTTGAATGCAGGCTCGTCTTGCATCTCCCAAGACGAAACGATGTCTCAATACCCTGTGGAGACCACAGAGAAAGACCTAGTTCCCCACCTCATCGCGACCGGAGGCCTCACATCCTTTGAAAACTCCAGAGGTACGCGGAGATCAGTGCCTCCAAAGGAGACGATGCCTGACTCCTCGTGAAACTTGATAGAGTCCCAGGATTCCTGTGGCACGTGGAAAGGGACCCTTGGTCTCCCGCCTCAGGTGGAGAGGCGCCCCAATAGCCCTGCCAAGCCTCGAGGAGAATCCCGAGTTGTCCCTCACAACTAGGCAGGAGTCCTGACATCGCTGAACAAACACGTGTGTGGAAGGGCCATCCCCGTCGTAACTCGAGAATATACCCCAGGTTCCCGCCGCAACTCGAGAAAAACCATGAGACTTCCCCCTCGCCGCGAGATGAGGCCCGATTCCCCTGCACTGCGTGCAGAGCAATCCGGTGTTGCATATCACACATGAAAGGAGCCTTGATTTCCTTGATGGCACTCCAGAGAAATCCCAAGAACACTGTTTCAAGGCTCGAGGGAATCTGAGGTCACTGTAGCAACACGAAAGAGCTCCGTGGACCTAAAATCAACTCGAGATGAGAAGTTAGTCCCTGGCTTCGACTCCAGAGGAATAGCACCTTAACACAAGCACCTCAAGAGGAGGCTTCTCTCAGCTCTAGGTATGTGAGAGGGACCCTGAGTTTGCGGCCTCAAGTGGAATGGACACCGCGATGCCCTGACCCGAAACAAGGTCGGATATCCCTGCAGTGACTTGAATGCAGGCTCGTCTTGCATCTCCCAAGACGAAAGGATGTCTGAGTCCCCTGTGGAGACCACAGAGAAAGACCTAGTTCCCCACCTCATCGCGATCGGAGGCGTCACATCCTTTGAAAACTCCAGCGGGACGCGGAGATCAGTGCCTCCAAAGGGGACGATGCCTGACTCCTCGTGAAACTTGATAGCAGTCCCAGGATTCCTGTGGCACGTGGAAAGGGACCCTTGGTCTCCCACCTCAGCTGGAGAGGCGTCCCAATTGCCCTGCCAAGCCTCGAGGAGAATCCCGAGTTGTCCCTCGCAACTAGGCAGGAGTCCTGACGTCGCTGAACAAACACGTGCGTGGAAGGGCCATCCCCGTCGTAACTCGAGAATATACCCCAAGTTCCCGCCGCAACACGAGAAAAACCATGAGACTTCCCCCTCGCCGCGAGATGAGGCCCGATTCCCCAGCACTGCGTGCAGAGCAATGCTGTGTTGCACATCACACAGGAAAGGAGTCTTGATTTCCTTGATGGCACTCCAGAGAAACCCCAAGAACACTGTTTCAAGGCTAGAGGGATCCTGAGGTCACTGTAGCAACATGAAAGATCTCCGTGGACCAAAAATCAACTCGAGATGAGAGGTTAGTCCCTGGCTTCGACTCCAGAGGAATACCACCTTACCACAACCACCTCAAGAGGAGGCTTCTCTCAGCTCTAGGTACGTGAGAGGGACCCTGAGTTTGCGGCCTCAAGTAGAATGGACACCAAGATGCCCTGACTCGAAATAAGGCCGGATATCCCTGCAGTGACTTAAATGCAGGCTCGTCTTGCATCTCCCAAATCGAAAGGATGTCTGAATCCCCTGTGGAGACCACAGAGAAAGACCTAGTTCTCCACCTCATCGTGACCGGAGGCCTCACATCCTTTGAAAACTCCAGAGGGATGCGGAGATCAGTCCCTCCAAAGGAGTCGATGCCTGACTCCTCGTGAAACTTGATAGGAGTCCCAGGATTCCTGTGGCACGTGGAAAGGGACCCTTGGTCTCGCGCCTCAGCTGGAGAGGCGTCCCAATTGCCCTGCCAAGCCTCGAGGAGAATCCCGAGTTGTCCCTCGCAACTAGGCAGGAGTCCTGACGTCGCTGAACAAACACGTGTGTGGAAGGGCCATCCCCGTCGTAACTCGAGAATATACCCCAGGTTCCCGCCGCAACTCGAGAAAAACCATGAGACGTCCCCCTCGCCGCGAGATGAGGCCCGATTCCCCTGCACTGCGTGCAGAGCAATGCCGTGTTGCACATCAAACAGGAAAGGAGCCTTGATTTCCTTGATGGCACTCCAGAGAAACCCCAAGAACACTGCTTCAAGGCTCCGGGGATCCTGAGGTCACTGTAGCAACACGAAAGAAGTCCGTGGACCACAAATCCACTCGAGATGAGAGGTTAGTCACTGGCTTCGATTCCAGAGGAATACCCCCTTACCAAAAGCACCTCAAGAGGAGGCTTCTCTCAGCTCTAGGTATGTGAGAGGGACCCTGAGTTTTTGGCCTCAAGCGGAATGGACACCGTGATGCCCTGACTCGAAATAAGGCCGGATATCCCTGCAGTGACTTGAATGCAGGCTCGTCTTGCATCTCCCAAGACGAAACGATGTCTCAATACCCTGTGGAGACCACAGAGAAAGACCTAGTTCCCCACCTCATCGCGACCGGAGGCCTCACATCCTTTGAAAACTCCAGAGGGACGCGGAGATCAGTGCCTCCAAAGGAGACGATGCCTGACTCCTCGTGAAACTTGATAGGAGTCCCAGGATTCCTGTGGCACGTGGAAAGGGATCCTTGGTCTCCTGCCTCAGCGGAGAGGCATCCCAATTACCCTGCCAAGCCTCGAGGAGAATCCCGAGTTGTCCCTCGCAACTAGGCAGGAGTCCTGACGTCGCTGAACAAACGTGTGTGGAAGGGCCATCCCCGTCGTAACTCGAGAATATACCCCAGGTTCCCGCCGCAACTCGAGAAAAACCATGAGACGTCCCCCTCGCCGGGAGATGAGGCCCGATTCCCCTGCACTGCGTGCAGAGCAATGCCGAGTTGCACATCACACAGGAAAGGAGCCTTGATTTCCTTGATGGCACTCCAGAGAAAGCCCAAGAACACTGTTTCAAGGCTCGAGGGATCCTGAGGTCACTGTAGCAACACGAAAGAGCTCCGTGGACCAAAAATCAACTCGAGATGAGAGGTTAGTCCCTGGCTTCGACTCCAGAGGAATACCACCTTACCACAAGCACCTCAAGAGGAGGCTTCTCTCAGCTCTAGGTATGTGAGAGGGACCCTGAGTTTGCGACCTCAAGTAGAATGGAAACTGCGATGCCCTGACTCGAAATAAGGCCGGATATCCCTGCAGTGACTTGAATGCAGGCTCATCTTGCATCTCCCAAGACGAAAGGATGTCTGAATCCCCTGTGGATACCTCAGAGAAAGACCTAGTTCCCAACCTCATCGCGACCGGAGGCCTCACATCCTTTGAAAACTCCAGAGGGACGCGGAGATCAGTGCCTCCAAAGGAGACGATGCCTGACTCCTCGTGAAACTTGATAGGAGTCCCAGGATTCCTGTGGCACGTGGAAAGGGACACTTTGTCTCCCGCCTCAGCTGGAGAGGCGTCCCAATTGCCCTGCCAAACCTCGAGGAGAATCCCGAGTTGTCCCTCGCAACTAGGCAGGAGTCCTGACGTCGCTGAACAAACACGTGTGTTGAAGGGCCATCCCCGTCGTAACTCGAGAATATAGCCCAGGTTCCCGCCGCAACTCGAGAAAAATCATGAGACGTCCCCCTCGCCGCGAGATGAGGCCCGATTCCCCTGCACTGCGTGCAGAGCAATGCCGTGTTGCACATCACACAGGAAAGGAGCCTTGATTTCCTTGATGGCACTCCAGAGAAATCAGAAGAACACTGTTTCAAGGCTGGAGGGATCCTGAGGTCACTGTAGCAACAAGAAAGAGCTCCGTGGACCAAAAATCAACTCGAGATGAGAGGTTAGTCCCTGGTTTCGACTCCAGAGGAATACTACCTTACCAAAAGCACGACAAGAGTAGGTTTCTCTCAGCTCTAGGTATGTGAGAGGGACCCTGAGTTTGCGGCCTCAAGTGGAATGAAAACCGCGATGCCCTGACTCGAAATAAGGCCAGATATCCCTGCAGTGACTTGAATGCAGGCTCGTCTTGCATCTCCCAAGACGAAAGGATGTCTGAATCCCCTGTGGAGACCACAGAGAAAGACCAAGTTTCCCACCTCATCGCGACCGGAGGCCTGACATCCTTTGAAAACTCCAGAGGGACGCGGAGATCAGTGCCTCCAAAGGAGACGATGCCTGACTCCTCGTGAAACTTGATAGGAGTCCCAGGATGGCTGTGGCACGTGGAAAGAGATCCTTGGTCTCCTGCCTCAGCTGGAGAGGCGTCACAATTACCCTGCCAAGCCTCGAGGAGAATCCCGAGTTGTCCCTCGCAACTAGGCATGAGTCATGACGTCACTGAACAAACACGTGTGTGGAAGGGCCATCCCCGTCGTAACTCGAGAATATACCCCAGGTTCCCGACGCAACTCGAGAAAAACCATGAGACTTCCCCCTCGCCGCGAGATGAGGCCCGATTCCCCTGCACTGCGTGCAGAGCAATGCCGTGTTGCACATCACACAGGAAAGGAGCCTTAATTTCCTTGACGGCACTCCAGAGAAAGCCCAAGAACTATGTTTCAAGGCTAGAGGGATCCTGAGGTCACTGTAGCAACACGAAAGAGCTCCGTGGACCAAAAATCAACTCGAGATGAGAGGTTAGTCCCTGGCTTCGACTCCAGAGGAATACCACCTTACCACAAGCACCTCAAGAGGAGGCTTCTCTTAGCTCTAGGTATGTGAGAGGGACCCTGAGTTTGCGGCTTCAAGTGGAATGGACACCGCGATGCCCTGACTCGAAATTAGGCTGGATATCACTGCAGTGACTTGAATGCAGGCTCGTCTTGCATCTCCCAAGACGAAAGGATGTCTGAATCCCCTGTGGAGACCACAGAGAAAGACCTAGTTTCCCACCTCATCGCGACCGGAGGCCTCACATCCTTTGAAAACTCCAGAGGGACGCGGAGATCAGTGCCTCCAAAGGAGACGATGCCTGACTCCTCGTGAAACTTGATAGGAGTCCCAGGATTCCTGTGGCACGTGGAAAGGGACCCTTGGTCTCCCGCCTCAGCTGGAGAGGCGTCCCAATTGCCCTGCCAAGCCTCGAGGAGAATCCCGAGTTGTCCCTCGCAGCTAGGCAGGAGTCATGACGTTGCTGAACAAACACGTGTGTGGAAGGGCCGTCCCCGTCGTAACTCGAGAATATACCCCAGGTTCCCGCCGCAACTCGAGAAAAACCATGAGACTTCCCCCTCGCCGCGAGATGAGCCCAGATTCCCCTGCACTGCGTTCAGAGCAATGCCGTGTTGCACATCACACAGGAAAGGAGCCTTGATTTCCTTGATGGCACTCCAGAGAAACCCCAAGAACACTGCTTCAAGGCTACAGGGATCCTGAGGTCACTGTAGCAACACGAAAGAGCTCCGTGGACCACAAATCAACTCGAGATGAGAGGTTAGTCCCTGGCTTCGACTCCAGAGGAATACCCCCTTACCAAAAGCACCTCAAGAGGAGGCTTCTCTCAGCTCTAGGTATGTGAGAGGGACCCTGAGTTTTTGGCCTCAAGCGGAATGGACACCGTGATGCCCTGACTCGAAATAAGGCCGGATATCCCTGCAGTGACTTGAATGCAGGCTCGTCTTGCATCTCCCAAGACGAAACGATGTCTGAATACCCTGTGGAGACCACAGAGAAAGACCTAATTCCCCACCTCATCGCGACCGGAGGCCTCACATCCTTTGAAAACTCCAGAGGTACCCGAAGATCAGTTCCTCCAAAGGAGACGATGCCTGACTCCTCGTGAAACTTGATAGAGTCCCAGGATTCCTGTGGCACGTGGAAAGGGATCCTTGGTCTCCTGCCTCAGCTGGAGAGGCGTCCCAATTACCCTGCCAAGCCTCGAGGAGAATCCCGAGTTGTCCCTCGCAACTAAGCAGGAGTCCTGACGTCGCTGAACAAACACGTGTGTTGAAGGGCCGTCCCCGTCCTAACTCGAGAATATACCCCAGGTTCCCGCCGCAACTCGAGAAAAACCATGAGACGTCCCCCTTGCCGCGAGATGAGGCCCGATTCCCCTGCACTGCGTGCAGAGCAATGCCGTGTTGCACATCACACAGGAAAGGAGCCTTGATTTCCTTGATGGCACTGCACAGAAACCCCAAGAACACTGTTTCAAGGCTAGAGGGATCCTGAGGTCACTGTAGCAACACGAAAGAGCTCCGTGGACCAAAAATCAACTCGAGATGAGAGGTTAGTCCCTGGCTTCGACTCCAGAGGAATACCACCTTACCACAAGCACCTCAAGAGGAGGCTTCTCTCAGCTCTAGGTATGTGAGAGGGACCCTGAGTTTGCGGCCTCAAGTAGAATGGACACTGCGATGCCCTGACTCGAAATAAGGCCGGATATCCCTGCAGTGACTTGAATGCAGGCTCGTCTTGCATCTCCCACGACGAAAGGATGTCTGAATCCCCTGTGGAGACCAGAGAGAAAGACCTAGTTCCCGACCTCATGGCGACCGGAGGCCTCACATCCTTTGAAAACTCCAGAGGGACGCGGAGATCAGTGCCACCAAAGGAGACGATGCCTGACTCCTCGTGAAACTTGATAGGAGTCCCAGGATTCCTGTGGCACGTGGAAAGGGACACTTTGTCTCCCGGCTCAGCTGGAGAGGCGTCCCAATTGCCCTGCCAAACCTCGAGGAGAATCCCGAGTTGTCCCTCGCAACTAGGCAGGAGTCCTGACGTCGCTGAACAAACACGTGTGTTGAAGGGCCATCCCCGTCATAACTCGAGAATATAGCCCAGGTTCCCGCCGCAACTCGAGAAAAACCATGAGACGTCCCCCTCGCCGCGAGATGAGGCCCGATTCCCCTGCACTGCGTGCAAAGCAATGCCGTGTTGCACATCACACAGGAAAGGAGCCTTGATTTCCTTGATGGCACTCCACAGAAACCCCAAGAACACTGTTTCAAGGCTAGAGGGATCCTGAGGTCACTGTAGCAACACGAAAGAGCTCCGTGGACCAAAAATCAACTTGAGATGGGAGATTAGGCCCTGGCTTCGACTCCAGAGGAATACCACCTTACCACAAGCACCTCAAGAGGAGGCTTCTCTCAGCTCTAGGTATGTGAGAGGGACCCTGAGTTTGCGGCCTCACGTGGAATGGACACTGCGATGACCTGACTCGAAATAAGGCCGGATATCCCTGCAGTGACTTGAATGCAGGCTCGTCTTGCATCTCCCAAGACGAAACGATGTCTCAATACCCTGTGGAGACCACAGAGAAAGACCTAGTTCCCCACCTCATGGCGACCGGAGGCCTCACATCCTTTGAAAACTCCAGAGGGACGCGGAGATCAGTGCCTCCAAAGGAGACGATGCCTGACTCCTCGTGAAACTTGATAGGAGTCCCAGGATTCCTGTGGCACGTGGAAAGGGATCCTTGGTCTCCTGCCTCAGCGGAGAGGCGTCCCAATTACCCTGCCAAGCCTCGAGGAGAATCCCGAGTTGTCCCTCGCAACTAGGCAGGAGTCCTGACGTCGCTGAACAAACGTGTGTGGAAGGGCCATCCCCGTCGTAACTCGAGAATATACCCCAGGTTCCCGCCGCAACTCGAGAAAAACCATGAGACGTCCCCCTCGCCGGGAGATGAGGCCCGATTCCCCTGCACTGCGTGCAGAGCAATGCCGAGTTGCACATCACACAGGAAAGGAGCCTTGATTTCCTTGATGGCACTCCAGAGAAAGCCCAAGAACACTGTTTCAAGGCTCGAGGGATCCTGAGGTCACTGTAGCAACACGAAAGAGCTCCGTGGACCAAAAATCAACTCGAGATGAGAGGTTAGTCCCTGGCTTCGACTCCAGAGGAATACCACCTTACCACAAGCACCTCAAGAGGAGGCTTCTCTCAGCTCTAGGTATGTGAGAGGGACCCTGAGTTTGCAACCTCAAGTAGAATGGAAACTGTGATGCCCTGACTCGAAATAAGGCCGGATATCCCTGCAGTGACTTGAATGCAGGCTCATCTTGCATCTCCCAAGACGAAAGGATGTCTGAATCCCCTGTGGAGACCACAGAGAAAGACCTAGTTCCCAACCTCATCGCGACCGGAGGCCTCACATCCTTTGAAAACTCCAGAGGGATGCGGAGATCAGTGCCTCCAAAGGAGACGATGCCTGACTCCTCGTGAAACTTGATAGGAGTCCCAGGATTCCTGTGGCACGTGGAAAGGGACACTTTGTCTCCCGCCTCAGCTGGAGAGGCGTCCCAATTGCCCTGCCAAACCTCGAGGAGAATCCCGAGTTGTCCCTCGCAACTAGGCAGGAGTCCTGACGTCGCTGAACAAACACGTGTGTTGAAGGGCCATCCCCGTCGTAACTCGAGAATATACCCCAGGTTCCCGCCGCAACTCGAGAAAAATCATGAGACGTCCCCCTCGCCGCGAGATGAGGCCCGATTCCCCTGCACTGCGTGCAGAGCAATGCCGTGTTGCACATCACACAGGAAAGGAGCCTTGATTTCCTTGATGGCACTCCAGAGAAATCAGAAGAACACTGTTTCAAGGCTGGAGGGATCCTGAGGTCACTGTAGCAACAAGAAAGAGCTCCGTGGACCAAAAATCAACTCGAGATGAGAGGTTAGTCCCTGGTTTCGACTCCAGAGGAATACTACCTTACCAAAAGCACGACAAGAGTAGGTTTCTCTCAGCTCTAGGTATGTGAGAGGGACCCTGAGTTTGCGGCCTCAAGTGGAATGAAAACCGCGATGCCCTGACTCGAAATAAGGCCGGATATCCCTGCAGTGACTTGAATGCAGGCTCGTCTTGCATCTCCCAAGATGAAAGGATGTCTGAATCCCCTGTGGAGACCACAGAGAAAGACCAAGGTTCCCACCTCATCGCGACCGGAGGCCTCACATCCTTTGAAAACTCCAGAGGGACGCGGAGATCAGTGCCTCCAAAGGAGACGATGCCTGACTCCTCGTGAAACTTGATAGGAGTCCCAGGATGGCTGTGGCACGTGGAAAGAGATCCTTGGTCTCCTGCCTCAGCTGGAGAGGCGTCACAATTACCCTGCCAAGCCTCGAGGAGAATCCCGAGTTGTCCCTCGCAACTAGGCATGAGTCATGACGTCACTGAACAAACACGTGTGTGGAAGGGCCATCCCCGTCGTAACTCGAGAATATACCCCAGGTTCCCGACGCAACTCGAGAAAAACCATGAGACTTCCCCCTCGCCGCGAGATGAGGCCCGATTCCCCTGCACTGCGTGCAGAGCAATGCCGTGTTGCACATCACACAGGAAAGGAGCCTTAATTTCCTTGACGGCACTCCAGAGAAAGCCCAAGAACAATGTTTCAAGGCTAGAGGGATCCTGAGGTCACTGTAGCAACACGAAAGAGCTCCGTGGACCAAAAATCAACTCGAGATGAGAGGTTAGTCCCTGGCTTCGACTCCAGAGGAATACCACCTTACCACAAGCACCTCAAGAGGAGGCTTCTCTCAGCTCTAGGTATGTGAGAGGGACCCTGAGTTTGCGGCCTCAAGTGGAATGGACACCGCGATGCCCTTACTCGAAATTAGGCTGGATATCACTGCAGTGACTTGAATGCAGGCTCGTCTTGCATCTCCCAAGACGAAAGGATGTCTGAATCCCCTGTGGAGACCACAGAGAAAGACCTAGTTTCCCACCTCATCGCGACCGGAGGCCTCACATCCTTTGAAAACTCCAGAGGGACGCGGAGATCAGTGCCTCCAAAGGAGATGATGCCTGACTCCTCGTGAAACTTGATAGGAGTCCCAGGATTCCTGTGGCACGTGGAAAGGGACACTTGGTCTTCCGCCTCAGCTGGAGAGGCGTCCCAATTGCCCTGCCAAGCCTCGAGGAGAATCCCGAGTTGTCCCTCGCAGCTAGGCAGGAGTCATGACGTTGCTGAACAAACACGTGTGTGGAAGGGACGTCCCCGTCGTAACTCGAGAATATACCCCAGGTTCCCGCCGCAACTCGAGAAAAACCATGAGACTTCCCCCTCGCCGCGAGATGAGCCCAGATTCCCCTGCACTGCGTTCAGAGCAATGCCGTGTTGCACATCACACAGGAAAGGAGCCTTGATTTCCTTGATGGCACTCCAGAGAAACCCCAAGAACACTGCTTCAAGGCTACAGGGATCCTGAGGTCACTGTAGCAACAAGAAAGAGCTCCGTGGACCAAAAATCAACTCGAGATGAGAGGTTAGTCCCTTGTTTCGACTCCAGAGGAATACTACCTTACCAAAAGCACGACAAGAGTAGGTTTCTCTCAGCTCTAGGTATGTGAGAGGGACCCTGAGTTTGCGGCCTCAAGTGGAATGAAAACCGCGATGCCCTGACTCGAAATAAGGCCGGATATCCCTGCAGTGACTTGAATGCAGGCTCGTCTTGCATCTCCCAAGACGAAAGGATGTCTGAATCCCCTGTGGAGACCACAGAGAAAGACCAAGTTTCCCACCTCATCGCGACCGGAGGCCTCACATCCTTTGAAAACTCCAGAGGGACGCGGAGATCAGTGCCTCCAAAGGAGACGATGCCTGACTCCTCGTGAAACTTGATAGGAGTCCCAGGATGGCTGTGGCACGTGGAAAGAGATCCTTGGTCTCCTGCCTCAGCTGGAGAGGCGTCACAATTACCCTGCCAAGCCTCGAGGAGAATCCCGAGTTGTCCCTCGCAACTAGGCATGAGTCATGACGTCACTGAACAAACACGTGTGTGGAAGGGCCATCCCCGTCGTAACTCGAGAATATACCCCAGGTTCCCGACGCAACTCGAGAAAAACCATGAGACTTCCCCCTCGCCGCGAGATGAGGCCCGATTCCCCTGCTCTGCGTGCAGAGCAATGCCGTGTTGCACATCACACAGGAAAGGAGCCTTAATTTCCTTGACGGCACTCCAGAGAAAGCCCAAGAACAATGTTTCAAGGCTAGAGGGATCCTGAGGTCACTGTAGTAACACGAAAGAGCTCCGTGGACCAAAAATCAACTCGAGATGAGAGGTTAGTCCCTGGCTTCGACTCCAGAGGAATACCACCTTACCACAAGCACCTCAAGAGGAGGCTTCTCTCAGCTCTAGGTATGTGAGAGGGACCCTGAGTTTGCGGCCTCAAGTGGAATGGACACCGCGATGCCCTGACTCGAAATTAGGCTGGATATCACTGCAGTGACTTGAATGCAGGCTCGTCTTGCATCTCCCAAGACGAAAGGATGTCTGAATCCCCTGTGGAGACCACAGAGAAAGACCTAGTTTCCCACCTCATCGCGACCGGAGGCCTCACATCCTTTGAAAACTCCAGAGGGACGCGGAGATCAGTGCCTCCAAAGGAGACGATGCCTGACTCCTCGTGAAACTTGATAGGAGTCCCAGGATTCCTGTGGCACGTGGAAAGGGACCCTTGGTCTCCCGCCTCAGCTGGAGAGGCGTCCCAATTGCCCTGCCAAACCTCGAGGAGAATCCCGAGTTGTCCCTCGCAACTAGGCAGGAGTCCTGACGTCGCTGAACAAACACGTGTGTTGAAGGGCCATCCCCGTCATAACTCGAGAATATACCCCAGGTTCCCGCCGCAACTCGAGAAAAACCATGAGACGTCCCCCTCGCCGCGAGATGAGGCCCGATTCCCCTGCACTGCGTGCAAAGCAATGCCGTGTTGCACATCACACAGGAAAGGAGCCTTGATTTCCTTGATGGCACTCCACAGAAACCCCAAGAACACTGTTTCAAGGCTAGAGGGATCCTGAGGTCACTGTAGCAACACGAAAGAGCTCCGTGGACCAAAAATCAACTCGAGATGGGAGATTAGTCCCTGGCTTCGACTCCAGAGGAATACCCCCTTACCAAAAGCACCTCAAGAGGAGGCTTCTCTCAGCTCTAGGTATGTGAGAGGGACCCTGAGTTTTTGGCCTCAAGCGGAATGGACACCGTGATGCCCTGACTCGAAATAAGGCCGGATATCCCTGCAGTGACTTGAATGCAGGCTCGTCTTGCATCTCCCAAGACGAAACGATGTCTGAATACCCTGTGGAGACCACAGAGAAAGACCTAGTTCCCCACCTCATCGCGACCGGAGGCCTCACATCCTTTGAAAACTCCAGAGGTACCCGGAGATCAGTGCCTCCAAAGGAGACGATGCCTGACTCCTCGTGAAACTTGATAGGAGTCCCAGGATTCCTGTGGCACGTGGAAAGGGACCCTTGGTCTCCAGCCTCAGCTGGAGAGGCGTCCCAATTGCCCTGCCAAGCCTCGAGGAGAATCCCGAGTTGTCCCTCGCAGCTAGGCAGGAGTCATGACGTTGCTGAACAAACACGTGTGTGGAAGGGCCGTCCCCGTCGTAACTCGAGAATATACCCCAGGTTCCCGCCGCAACTCGAGAAAAACCATGAGACTTCCCCCTCGCCGCGAGATGAGCCCAGATTCCCCTGCACTGCGTGCAGAGCAATGCCGTGTTGCACATCACACAGGAAAGGAGCCTTGATTTCCTTGATGGCACTCCAGAGAAACCCCAAGAACACTGCTTCAAGGCTACAGGGATCCTGAGGTCACTGTAGCAACACGAAAGAGCTCCGTGGACCACAAATCAACTCGAGATGAGAGGTTAGTCCCTGGCTTCGACTCCAGAGGAATACCCCCTTACCAAAAGCACCTCAAGAGGAGGCTTCTCTCAGCTCTAGGTATGTGAGAGGGACCCTGAGTTTTTGGCCTCAAGCGGAATGAACACCGTGATGCCCTGACTCGAAATAAGGCCGGATATCCCTGCAGTGACTTGAATGCAGGCTCGTCTTGCATCTCCCAAGACGAAACGATGTCTCAATACCCTGTGGAGACCACAGAGAAAGACCTAGTTCCCCACCTCATCGCGACCGGAGGCCTCACATCCTTTGAAAACTCCAGAGGTACCCGGAGATCAGTGCCTCCAAAGGAGACGATGCCTGACTCCTCGTGAAACTTGATAGGAGTCCCAGGATTCCTGTGGCACGTGGAAAGGGATCCTTGGTCTCCTGCCTCAGCTGGAGAGGCGTCCCAATTACCCTGCCAAGCCTCGAGGAGAATCCCGAGTTGTCCCTCGCAACTAGGCAGGAGTCCTGACGTCGCTGAACAAACACGTGTGTTAAAGGGCCATCCCCGTCATAACTCGAGAGTATAGCCCAGGTTCCCGCCGCAACTCGAGAAAAACCATGAGACGTCCCCCTCGCCGCGAGATGAGGCCCGATTCCCCTGCACTGCGTGCAAAGCAATGCCATGTTGCACATCACACAGGAAAGGAGCCTTGATTTCCTTGATGGCACTCCACAGAAACCCCAAGAACACTGTTTCAAGGCTAGAGGGATCCTGAGGTCACTGTAGCAACACGAAAGAGCTCCGTGGACCACAAATCAACTCGAGATGGGAGATTAGTCCCTGGCTTCGACTCCAGAGGAATACCACCTTACCACAAGCCCCTCAAGAGGAGGCTTCTCTCAGCTCTAGGTATGTGAGAGGGACCCTGAGATTGCGGACTCAAGTGGAATGGACACCTCGATGCCCTGACTCGAAATAAGGCCGGATATCCCTGCAGTGACTTGAATCCAGGCTGGTCTTGCATCTCCCAAGAAGAAAGGATGTCTGAATCCCCTGAGGAGACCACAGAGAAAGACCTAGTTCCCCATCTCATCGCGACCGGAGGCCTCACATCCTGTGAAAACTCCAGAGGGACGCGGAGATCAGTACCTCCAAAGGAGACGATGCCTGACTCCTCGTGAAACTTGATAGGAGTCCCAGGATTCCTGTGGCACGTGGAAAGGGACCCTTGGTCTTCCGCCTCAGCTGGAGAGGCGTCCCAGTTGCCCTGCCAAACCACGAGGAGAATCCCGAGTTGTCCCTCGCAACTAGGCAGGAGTCCTGACGTCGCTGAACAAACACGTGTGTGCAAGGGCCATCCCCGTCGTAACTCGAGAATATACCCCAGGTTCCCGCCGCAACTCGAGAAAAACCATGAGACTTCCCCCTCGCCGCGAGATGAGGCCCGATTCCCCTGCACTGCGTGCAGAGCAATGCCGTGTTGCACATCACGCAGGAAAGGAGCCTTGATTTCCTTGATGGCACTCCAGAGCAAGCCCAAGAACACTGTTTCAAGGCTCGAGGGATCCTGAGGTCACTGTAGCAACACGAAAGAGCTCCGTGGACCAAAAATCAACTCGAGATGAGAGGTTAGTCCCTGGCTTCGACTCCAGAGGAATACCACCTTACCACAAGCACCTCAAGAGGAGGCTTCTCTCAGCTCTAGGTATGTGAGAGGGACCCTGAGTTTGCGGCCTCAAGTAGAATGGACACTGCGATGCCCTGACTCGAAATAAGGCCGGATATCCCTGCAGTGACTTGAATGCAGGCTCGTCTTGCATCTCCAAAGACGAAACGATGTCTGAATCCCCTGTGGAGACCACAGAGAAAGACCTAGTTCCCCACCTCATCGCGACCGGAGGCCTCACATCCTTTGAAAACTCCAGAGGGACGCGGAGATCACTGCCTCCAAAGGAGACGATGCCTGACTCCTCGTGAAACTTGATAGGAGTCCCAGGATTCCTGTGGCACGTGGAAAGGGACACTTTGTCTCCCGCCTCAGCTGGAGAGGCCTCCCAATTGCCCTGCCAAACCTCGAGGAGAATCCCGAGTTGTCCCTCGCAACTAGGCAGGAGTCCTGACGCCGCTGAACAAACACGTGTGTTGAAGGGCCATCCCCGTCGTAACTCGAGAATATAGCCCAGGTTCCCGCCGCAACTCGAGAAAAATCATGAGACGTCCCCGTCGCCGCGAGATGAGGCCCGATTCCCCTGCACTGCGTGCAGAGCAATGCCGTGTTGCACATCACACAGGAAAGGAGCCTTGATTTCCTTCATGGCACTCCACAGAAACCCCAAGAACACTGTTTCAAGTCTAGAGGGATCCTGAGGTCACTGTAGCAACACGAAAAAGCTCCGTGGACCAAAAATCAACTCGAGATGAGAGGTTAGTCCGTGGCTTCGACTCCAGAGGAATACCACCTTACCACAAGCACCTCAAGAGGAGGCTTCTCTCAGCTCTAGGTATGTGAGAGGGACCCTGAATTTGCGGCCTCACGTGGAATGGACACTGCGATGCCCTGACTCGAAATAAGGCCGGATATCCCTGCAGTGACTTGAATGCAGGCTCGTCTTGCATCTCCCAAGACGAAAGGATGTCTGAATCCCCTGTGGAGACCACAGAGAAAGACCTAGTTCCCCACCTCATCGCGACCGGAGGCCTCACATCTTTTGAAAACTCCAGAGGGACGCGGAGATCAGTGCCTCCAAAGGAGACGATGCCTGACTCCTCGTGAAACTTGATAGGAGTCCCAGGATTCCTGTGGCACGGGGAAAGGGACCCTTGGTCTCCCGCCTCAGCTGGAGAGGCGTCCCAATTGCCCTGCCAAGCCTCGAGGAGAATCCCGAGTTGTCCCTCGCAACTAGGCAGGAGTCCTGACATCGCTGAACAAACACGTGTGTGGAAGGGCCATCCCCGTCGTAACTCGAGAATATACACCAGGTTCTCGCCGCAACTCGAGAAAAACCATGAGGCTTCCCACTCGCCGCGAGATGAACCCGATTGCCCTGCAGTGCGTGCAGAGCAATGCCGTGTTGGACTTCACACAGGAAAGGAGCCTTGATTTCCTTGATGGCACTCCAGAGAAAGCCCAAGAACACTGTTTCAAGGCTAGAGGGATCCTGAGGTCACTGTAGACACAGGAAAGAGCTCCGTGGACCAAAAATCAACTCGAGATGAGAGGTTAGTCCCTGGCTTCGACTCCAGAGAAATACCACCTAACCACAAGCACCTCAAGAGGAGGCTTCTCTCAGCTCTAGGTATGTGAGAGGGACCCTGAGTTTCCGGCCTCAAGTGGAATGGACACCGCGATGCCCTGACTCGAAATAAGGCCGGATATCCCTGCAGTGACTTGAATGCAGGCTCGTCTTGCATCTCCCAAGACGAAAGGATGTCTGAATCCCCTGTGGAGACCCCAGAGATAGACCTAGTTCCCCATCTCATCGCGACCGGAGGCCTCACATCCTTTGAAAACTCCAGAGGGACGCGGAGATCAGTGCCTCCAAAGGAGACGAAGCCTGACTCCTCGTGAAACTTGATAGGAGTCCCAGGATTCCTGTGGCACGTGGAAAGGGACCCTTGGTCTTCCGCCTCAGCTGGAGAGGCGTCCCAATTGCCCTGCCAAGCCTCGAGGAGTATCCCGAGTTGTCCCTCGCAACTAGGCAGGAGTCCTGACGTCGCTGAACAAACACGTGTGTGGAAGGGCCATCCCCGTCGTAACTCGAGAATATACCCCAGGTTCCCGCCGCAACTCGAGAAAAACCATGAGTCTTCCCCCTCGCCGCGAGATGAGGCCCGATTCCACTGCACTGCGTGCAGAGCAATGCCGTGTTGCACATCACGCAGGAAAGGACCCTTGATTTCCATGATGGCACTCCAGAGAAAGCCCAAGAACACTGTTTCAAGGCTCGAGGGATCGTGAGGTCACTGTAGCAACACGAAAGAGCTCCGTGAACCAAAAATCAACTCGGGATGAGAGGTTAGGCCCTGGCTTCAACTCCAGAGGAATACCACCTTACCACAAGCACCTCAAGAGGAGGCTTCTCTCAGCTCTAGGTATGTGAGAGGGACGCTGAGTTTGCGGCCTCAAGTGGAATGGACACCGCGATGCCCTGACTCGAAATAAGGCCGGATATCCCTGCAGTGACTTGAATGCAGGCTCGTCTTGCATCTCCCAAGACGAAAGGATGTCTGAATCCCCTGTGGAGACCACAGAGAAAGACCTAGTTCCCCACCTCTTCGCGACCGGAGGCCTCACATCCTTTGAAAACTCCAGAGGGACGCGAGATCAGTGCCTCCAAAGGAGACGATGCCTGACTCCTCGTGAAACTTGATAGGAGTCCCAGGATTCCTGTGGCACGTGGAAAGGGACACTTTGTCTCCCGCCTCAGCTGGAGAGGCGTCCCAATTGCCCTGCCAAACCTCGAGGAGAATCCCGAGTTGTCCCTCGCAACTAGGCAGGAGTCCTGACGTTGCTGAACAAACACGTGTGTTGAAGGGCCATCACCGTCGTAACTCGAGAATATACCCCAGGTTCCCGCCGCAACTCGAGAAAAACCATGAGACGTCCCCCTTGCCGCGAGATGAGGCCCGATTCCCCTGCACTGCGTGCAGAGCAATGCCATGTTGCACATCACACAGGAAGGGAGCCTTGATTTCCTTGATGGCACTCCAGAGAAAGCCCAAGAACACTGTTTCAAGGCTCGAGGGATCCTGAGGTCACTGTAGCAACACGAAAGATCTCTGTGGACCAAAAATCAACTCGAAATGAGAGGTTAGGCCCTGGCTTCGACTCCAGATGAATACCACCTTACCACAAGCACCTCAAGAGGAGGCTTCTCTCAGCTCTAGGTATGTGAGAGGGACCCTGAGTTTGTGGCCTCAAGTGGAGTGTACACCGTGATGCCCTGACTCGAAATAAGGCCGGATATCACTGCAGTGACTTTAATCCAGGCTGGTCTTGCATCTGCTAAGACGAAAGGATGTCTGAATCCCCTGTGGAGACCACAGAGAAAGACCTAGTTCCCCACCTCATCGCGACCGGAGGCCTCACATCCTTTGAAAACTCCAGAGGGACGCGGAGATCAGTGCCTCCAAAGGAGACGATGCCTGACTCCTCGTGAAACTTGATAGGAGTCCCAGGATTCCTGTGGCACGTGGAAATGGACCCTTGGTGTCCCGCCTCAGCTGGAGAGGCGTCCCAATTGCCCTGCCAAGCCTCGAGGAGAATCCCGAGTTGTCCCTCGCAACTAGGAAGCAGTCCTGACGTCGCTGAACAAACACGTGTGTGGAAGGGCCATCCCCGTCATAACTCGAGAATATACCCCAGGTTCCCGCCGCAACTCGAGAAAAACCATGAGACTTCCCCCTCGCCGCGAGATGAGGCCCGATTCCCCTGCACTGCGTGCAGAGCAATGCCGTGTTGCACATCACACAGGAAAGGAGCCTTGATTTCCTTGATGGCACTCCAGAGAAACGCCAAGAACACTGTTTCAAGGCTACAGGGATCCTGAGGTCACTGTAGCAACACGAAAGAGCTCCGTGGACCAAAAATCAACTCGAGATGAGAGGTTAGTCCCTGGCTTCGACTCCAGGGGAATACAACGTTACCACAAGCCCCTCAAGAGGAGGCTTCTCTCAGCTCTAGGCATGTGAGAGGGACCCGGAGTTTTTGGCCTCAAGTGGAATGCACACCGCGGTGCCCTGACTCGAAATAAGGCCGGATATCCCTGCAGTGACTTGAATGCAGGCTCGTCTTGCATCTCCCAAGACGAAAGGATGTCTGAATCCCCTGTGGAGACCATAAAGAAAGACCTAGTTCCCCACCTCATCGCTACCGGAGGCCTCACATCCTTTGAAAACTCCAGAGGGACGCGGAAATCAGTGCCTCCAAAGGAGACGATGCCTGACTCCAAGTGAAGCTTGATAGGAGTCCCAGGATTCCTGTGGCACGTGGAAAGGGACCCTTGGTCTCCCGCCTCAGCTGGAGAGGCGTCCCAATTGCCCTGTCAAGCCTCGAGGAGAATCCCGAGTTGTCCCTCGCAACTAGGCAGGAGTCCTGACGTCGATGAACAAACATGTGTGTGGAAGGGCCATCCCCGTCGTAACTCGAGAATATACCCCAGGTTCCCGCCGCAACTGGAGAAAAACCATGAGACTTCCCCCTCGCCGCGAGATGAGGCCCGATTCCCCTGAACTGCGTGCAGAGCAATGCCGTGTTGCACATCACACAGGAAAGGAGCCTTAATTTCCCTGATGGCACTCCAGAGAAACCACAAGAACACTGTTTCAAGGCTAGAGGGATCCTGAGGTCACTGTAGCAACACGAAAGAGCTCCGTGGACCACAAATCAACTCGAGATGGGAGATTAGTCCCTGGCTTCGACTCCAGAGGAATACCACCTTACCACAAGCACCTCAAGAGGAGGCTTCTCTCAGCTCTAGGTATGTGAGAGGGACCCTGAGTTTGCGGACTCAAGTGGAATGGACACCTCGATGCCCTGACTCGAAATAAGGCCGGATATCCCTGCAGTGACTTGAATGCAGGCTCATCTTGCATCTCCCAAGAAGAAAGGATGTCTGAATCCCCTGTGGAGACCACAGAGAAAGACCGAGTTCCCCATCTCATCGCGACCGGAGGCCTCACATCCTGTGAAAACTCCAGAGGGACGCGGAGATCAGTGCCTCCAAAGGAGACGATGCCTGACTCCTCGTGAAACTTGATAGAGTCCCAGGATTCCTGTGGCACGTGGAAAGGGAAACTTGGTCTCCCTCCTCAGCTGGAGAGGCGTCCCAATTGCCCTGCCAAGCCTCGAGGAGAATCCCGAGTTGTCTCTCACGACTAGGCAGGAGTCCTGACATCGCTGAACAAACACGTGTGTGGAAGGGCCATCCCCGTCGTAACTCAAGAATATACCTCAGGTTCCCGCCGCAACTCGAGAAAAACCATGAGACTTCCCCCTCGCCGCGAGATGAGGCCCGATTCCCCTGCACTGCGTGCAGAGCAATGTCGTGTTGCACGTCACACAGGAATGGAGCATTGATTTCCTTGATGGCACTCCAGAGAAACCCTAAGAACACTGTTTCAAGGCTAGAGGGATCCTGAGGTCACTGTAGCAACATGAAAGAGCTCCGTGGCCCAAAAATCAACTCGAGATGAGAGGTTAGTCCCTGGCTTCGACTCCAGAGGAATACCACCTTACCACAAGAACATCAAGAGGAGGCTTCTCTCAGCTCTAGGTATGTGAGAGGGACCCTGAGTTTGCGGCCTCAAGTGGAATGGACACCGTGAAGCCCTGACTCGAAATAAGGCCGGATATCCCTGCAGTGACTAAAATGCAGGCTCGTCTTGCATCTCCCTAGTCAAAAGGATGTCTGAATCCCCTGTGGAGACCACAGAGAAAGACCTAGTTCTCCACCTCATCGTGACCGGAGGCCTCACATCCTTTGAAAACTCCAGAGGGACGCGGAGATCAGTGCCTCCAAAGGAGACGATGCCTGACGCCTCGTGAAACTTGATAGGAGTCCCAGGATTCCTGTGGCACGTGGAAAGGGACCCTTGGTCTCCCGCCTCAGCTGGAGAGGCGTCCCAATTGCCCTGTCAAGCCTCGAGGAGAATCCCGAGTTGTCCCTCGCAACTAGGCAGGAGTCCTGACGTCGATGAACAAACATGTGTGTGGAAGGGCCATCCCCGTCGTAACTCGAGAATATACCCCAGGTTCCCGCCGCAACTGGAGAAAAACCATGAGACTTCCCCCTCGCCGCGAGATGAGGCCCGATTCCCCTGAACTGCGTGCAGAGCAATGCCGTGTTTCACATCACACAGGAAAGGAGCCTTAATTTCCCTTATGGCACTCCAGAGAAAGCCCAAGAACACTGTTTCAAGGCTAGAGGGATCCTGAGGTCACTGTAGCAACACGAAAGAGCTCCGTGGACCACAAATCAACTCGAGATGGGAGATTAGTCCCTGGCTTCGACTCCAGAGGAATACCACCTTACCACAAGCACCTCAAGAGGAGGCTTCTCTCAGCTCTAGGTATGTGAGAGGGACCCTGAGTTTGCGGACTCAAGTGGAATGGACACCTCGATGCCCTGACTCGAAATAAGGCCGGATATCCCTGCAGTGACTTGAATGCAGGCTCGTCTTGCATCTCCCAAGTCGAAAGGATGTCTGAATCCCCTGTGGAGACCACAGAGAAAGACCTAGTTCTCCACCTCATCGTGACCGGAGGCCTCACATCCTTTGAAAACTCCAGAGGGACGCGGAGATCAGTGCCTCCAAAGGAGACGATGCCTGACTCCTCGTGAAACTTGATAGGAGTCCCAGGATTCATGTGGCACGTGGAAAGGGACCCTTGGTCTCCCGCCTCAGCTGGAGAGGCGTCCCAATTGCCCTGCCAAGCCTCGAGGAGAATCCCGAGTTGTCCCTCGCAACTAGGCAGGAGTCCTGACGTCGCTGAACAAACACGTGTGTGGAAGGGCCATCCTCGTCGTAACTCGAGAATACACCCCAGGTTCCCGCCGCAACTCGAGAAAAACCATGAGACTTCCAACTCGCCACGAGATGAGGCCCGATTCCCCTGCACTGCGTGCAGAGCAATGCCGTGTTGCACATCACACAGGAAACGAGCCTTGATTTCCTTGATGGCACTCCAGGGAAACCAGAAGAACACTGTTTCAAGGCTAGAGGGATCCTGAGGTCACTGTAGCAACACGAAAGAGCTCCGTGGACCAAAAATCAACTCAAGATGAGAGGTTAGGCCCTGGCTTCAACTCCAGAGGAATACCACCTTACCACAAGCACCTCAAGAGGAGGCTTCTCTCAGCTCTAGGAATGTGAGAGGGACCCTGAGTTTACGGCCTTAAGTGGAACTGACACCGCAATGCCCTGACTCGAAATAAGGCCGGATATCCCTGCAGTGACTTAAATGAAGGCTCGTCTTGCATCTCCCAAGACGAAAGGATGTCTGAATCCCCTGTGGAAACCACAGAGAAAGACCTAGTTCCCCACGTCATCGTGACCGGAGGCCTCACATCCTTTGAAGCATCCAGAGGGACGCGGAGATCAGTGCCTCCAAAGGAGACGATGCCTGACTCCTCGTGAAACTTGCTAGGAGTCCCAGGATTCCTGTAGCACATGGAAAGGGACGCTTGGTCTCCCGCCTCAGCTGGAGAGGCGTCCCAATTGCCCTGCCAAGCCTCGAGGAGAATCCCGAGTTGTCCCTCGCAACTAGGCAGGAGTCCTGACGTGGCTGAACAAACACGTGGGTGGAAGGGCCATCCCCGTCGTAACTCGAGAATATACCCCAGGTTCCCGCCGCAACTCGAGAAAAACCATGAGACTTCCCCCTCGCCGCGAGATGAGGCCCGATTCCCCTGCACTGCGTGCAGAGCAATGCCGTGTTGCACATCACGCAGGAAAGGAGCCTTGATTTCCATGATGGCACTCCAGGGAAACCACAAGAACACTGTTTCAAGGCTCGAGAGATCGTGAGGTCACTGTAGCAATACGAAGGAGCTCCGTGGACCAAAAATCAAATCGTGATGAAAGGTTAGTCCCTGGCTTCGACTCCAGAGGAATACCACCTTACCACAAGCACCTCAAGAGGAGGCTTCTCTCAGCTCTAGGTATGTGAGAGGGACCCTGAGATTGCGGACTCAAGTGGAATGGACACCTCGATGCCCTGACTCGAAATAAGGCCGGATATCCCTGCAGTGACTTGAATCCAGGCTGGTCTTGCATCTCCCAAGAAGAAAGGATGTCTGAATCCCCTGTGGAGACCACAGAGATAGACCTAGTTCCCCATCTCATCGCGACCGGAGGCCTCACATCCTTTGAAAACTCCAGAGGGACGCGGAGATCAGTGCCTCCAAAGGAGACGAAGCCTGACTCCTCGTGAAACTTGATAGGAGTCCCAGGATTCCTGTGGCACGTGGAAAGGGACCCTTGGTCTTCCGCCTCAGCTGGAGAGGCGTCCCAATTGCCCTGCCAAGCCTCGAGGAGAATCCCGAGTTGTCCCTCGCAACTAGGCAGGAGTCCTGACGTCGCTGAACAAACACGTGTGTGGAAGGGCCATCCCCGTCGTAACTCGAGAATATACCCCAGGTTCCCGCCGCAACTCGAGAAAAACCATGAGTCTTCCCCCTCGCCGCGAGATGAGGCCCGATTCCACTGCACTGCGTGCGGAGCAATGCCGTGTTGCACATCACGCAGGAAAGGACCCTTGATTTCCATGATGGCACTCCAGAGAAAGCCCAAGAACACTGTTTCAAGGCTCGAGGGATCGTGAGGTCACTGTAGCAACACGAAAGAGCTCCGTGAACCAAAAATCAACTCGGGATGAGAGGTTAGGCCCTGGCTTCAACTCCAGAGGAATACCACCTTACCACAAGCACCTCAAGAGGAGGCTTCTCTCAGCTCTAGGTATGTGAGAGGGACGCTGAGTTTGCGGCCTCAAGTGGAATGGACACCGCGATGCCCTGACTCGAAATAAGGCCGGATATCCCTGCAGTGACTTGAATGCAGGCTCGTCTTGCATCTCCCAAGACGAAAGGATGTCTGAATCCCCTGTGGAGACCACAGAGAAAGACCTAGTTCCCCACCTCTTCGCGACCGGAGGCCTCACATCCTTTGAAAACTCCAGAGGGACGCGAGATCAGTGCCTCCAAAGGAGACGATGCCTGACTCCTCGTGAAACTTGATAGGAGTCCCAGGATTCCTGTGGCACGTGGAAAGGGACACTTTGTCTCCCGCCTCAGCTGGAGAGGCGTCCCAATTGCCCTGCCAAACCTCGAAGAGAATCCCGAGTTGTCCCTCGCAACTAGGCAGGAGTCCTGACGTTGCTGAACAAACACGTGTGTTGAAGGGCCATCACCGTCGTAACTCGAGAATATACCCCAGGTTCCCGCCGCAACTCGAGAAAAACCATGAGACGTCCCCCTTGCCGCGAGATGAGGCCCGATTCCCCTGCACTGCGTGCAGAGCAATGCCATGTTGCACATCACACAGGAAGGAAGCCTTGATTTCCTTGATGGCACTCCAGAGAAAGCCCAAGAACACTGTTTCAAGGCTCGAGGGATCCTGAGGTCACTGCAGCAACACGAAAGATCTCTGTGGACCAAAAATCAACTCGAAATGAGAGGTTAGGCCCTGGCTTCGACTCCAGATGAATACCACCTTACCACAAGCACCTCAAGAGGAGGCTTCTCTCAGCTCTAGGTATGTGAGAGGGACCCTGAGTTTGTGGCCTCAAGTGGAATGTACACCGTGATGCCCTGACTCGAAATAAGGCCGGATATCACTGCAGTGACTTTAATCCAGGCTGGTCTTGCATCTGCTAAGACGAAAGGATGTCTGAATCCCCTGTGGAGACCACAGAGAAAGACCTAGTTCCCCACCTCATCGCGACCGGAGGCCTCACATCCTTTGAAAACTCCAGAGGGACGCGGAGATCAGTGCCTCCAAAGGAGACGATGCCTGACTCCTCGTGAAACTTGATAGGAGTCCCAGGATTCCTGTGGCACGTGGAAATGGACCCTTGGTGTCCCGCCTCAGCTGGAGAGGCGTCCCAATTGCCCTGCCAAGCCTCGAGGAGAATCCCGAGTTGTCCCTCGCAACTAGGCAGGAGTCCTGACGTCGCTGAACAAACACGTGTGTGGAAGGGCCATCCCCGTCATAACTCGAGAATATACCCCAGGTTCCCGCCGCAACTCGAGAAAAACCATGAGACTTCCCCCTCGCCGCGAGATGAGGCCCGATTCCCCTGCACTGCGTGCAGAGCAATGCCGTGTTGCACATCACACAGGAAAGGAGCCTTGATTTCCTTGATGGCACTCCAGAGAAATGCCAAGAACACTGTTTCAAGGCTACAGGGATCCTGAGGTCACTGTAGCAACACGAAAGAGCTCCGTGGACCAAAAATCAACTCGAGATGAGAGGTTAGTCCCTGGCTTCGACTCCAGGGGAATACAACGTTACCACAAGCCCCTCAAGAGGAGGCTTCTCTCAGCTCTAGGCATGTGAGAGGGACCCGGAGTTTTTGGCCTCAAGTGGAATGCACACCGCGGTGCCCTGACTCGAAATAAGGCCGGATATCCCTGCAGTGACTTGAATGCAGGCTCGTCTTGCATCTCCCAAGACGAAAGGATGTCTGAATCCCCTGTGGAGACCATAAAGAAAGACCTAGTTCCCCACCTCATCGCTACCGGAGGCCTCACATCCTTTGAAAACTCCAGAGGGACGCGGAAATCAGTGCCTCCAAAGGAGACGATGCCTGACTCCAAGTGAAGCTTGATAGGAGTCCCAGGATTCCTGTGGCACGTGGAAAGGGACCCTTGGTCTCCCGCCTCAGCTGGAGAGGCGTCCCAATTGCCCTGTCAAGCCTCGAGGAGAATCCCGAGTTGTCCCTCGCAACTAGGCAGGAGTCCTGACGTCGATGAACAAACATGTGTGTGGAAGGGCCATCCCCGTCGTAACTCGAGAATATACCCCAGGTTCCCGCCGCAACTGGAGAAAAACCATGAGACTTCCCCCTCGCCGCGAGATGAGGCCCGATTCCCCTGAACTGCGTGCAGAGCAATGCCGTGTTGCACATCACACAGGAAAGGAGCCTTAATTTCCCTGATGGCACTCCAGAGAAAGCCCAAGAACACTGTTTCAAGGCTAGAGGGATCCTGATGTCACTGTAGCAACACGAAAGAGCTCCGTGGACCACAAATCAACTCGAGATGGGAGATTAGTCCCTGGCTTCGACTCCAGAGGAATACCACCTTACCACAAGCACCTCAAGAGGAGGCTTCTCTCAGCTCTAGGTATGTGAGAGGGACCCTGAGTTTGCGGACTCAAGTGGAATGGACACCTCGATGCCCTGACTCGAAATAAGGCCGGATATCCCTGCAGTGACTTGAATGCAGGCTCATCTTGCATCTCCCAAGAAGAAAGGATGTCTGAATCCCCTGTGGAGACCACAGAGAAAGACCGAGTTCCCCATCTCATCGCGACCGGAGGCCTCACATCCTGTGAAAACTCCAGAGGGACGCGGAGATCAGTGCCTCCAAAGGAGACGATGCCTGACTCCTCGTGAAACTTGATAGAGTCCCAGGATTCCTGTGGCACGTGGAAAGGGAAACTTGGTCTCCCTCCTCAGCTGGAGAGGCGTCCCAATTGCCCTGCCAAGCCTCGAGGAGAATCCCGAGTTGTCTCTCACGACTAGGCAGGAGTCCTGACATCGCTGAACAAACACGTGTGTGGAAGGGCCATCCCCGTCGTAACTCAAGAATATACCTCAGGTTCCCGCCGCAACTCGAGAAAAACCATGAGACTTCCCCCTCGCCGCGAGATGAGGCCCGATTCCCCTGCACTGCGTGCAGAGCAATGTCGTGTTGCACGTCACACAGGAATGGAGCATTGATTTCCTTGATGGCACTCCAGAGAAACCCTAAGAACACTGTTTCAAGGCTAGAGGGATCCTGAGGTCACTGTAGCAACATGAAAGAGCTCCGTGGCCCAAAAATCAACTCGAGATGAGAGGTTAGTCCCTGGCTTCGACTCCAGAGGAATACCACCTTACCACAAGAACATCAAGAGGAGGCTTCTCTCAGCTCTAGGTATGTGAGAGGGACCCTGAGTTTGCGGCCTCAAGTGGAATGGACACCGTGAAGCCCTGACTCGAAATAAGGCCGGATATCCCTGCAGTGACTAAAATGCAGGCTCGTCTTGCATCTCCCTAGTCAAAAGGATGTCTGAATCCCCTGTGGAGACCACAGAGAAAGACCTAGTTCTCCACCTCATCGTGACCGGAGGCCTCACATCCTTTGAAAACTCCAGAGGGATGCGGAGATCAGTGCCTCCAAAGGAGACGATGCCTGACGCCTCGTGAAACTTGATAGGAGTCCCAGGATTCCTGTGGCACGTGGAAAGGGACCCTTGGTCTCCCGCCTCAGCTGGAGAGGCGTCCCAATTGCCCTGTCAAGCCTCGAGGAGAATCCCGAGTTGTCCCTCGCAACTAGGCAGGAGTCCTGACGTCGATGAAGAAACATGTGTGTGGAAGGGCCATCCCCGTCGTAACTCGAGAATATACCCCAGGTTCCCGCCGCAACTGGAGAAAAACCATGAGACTTCCCCCTCGCCGCGAGATGAGGCCCGATTCCCCGGCACTGCGTGCAGAGCAATGCCGTGTTTCACATCACACAGGAAAGGAGCCTTAATTTCCCTGATGGCACTCCAGAGAAAGCCCAAGAACACTGTTTCAAGGCTAGAGGGATCCTGAGGTCACTGTAGCAACACGAAAGAGCTCCGTGGACCACAAATCAACTCGAGATGGGAGATTAGTCCCTGGCTTCGACTCCAGAGGAATACCACCTTACCACAAGCACCTCAAGAGGAGGCTTCTCTCAGCTCTAGGTATGTGAGAGGGACCCTGAGTTTGCGGACTCAAGTGGAATGGACACCTCGATGCCCTGACTCGAAATAAGGCCGGATATCCCTGCAGTGACTTGAATGCAGGCTCGTCTTGCATCTCCCAAGTCGAAAGGATGTCTGAATCCCCTGTGGAGACCACAGAGAAAGACCTAGTTCTCCACCTCATCGTGACCGGAGGCCTCACATCCTTTGAAAACTCCAGAGGGACGCGGAGATCAGTGCCTCCAAAGGAGACGATGCCTGACTCCTCGTGAAACTTGATAGGAGTCCCAGGATTCATGTGGCACGTGGAAAGGGACCCTTGGTCTCCCGCCTCAGCTGGAGAGGCGTCCCAATTGCCCTGCCAAGCCTCGAGGAGAATCCCGAGTTGTCCCTCGCAACTAGGCAGGAGTCCTGACGTCGCTGAACAAACACGTGTGTGGAAGGGCCATCCTCGTCGTAACTCGAGAATACACCCCAGGTTCCCGCCGCAACTCGAGAAAAACCATGAGACTTCCAACTCGCCACGAGATGAGGCCCGATTCCCCTGCACTGCGTGCAGAGCAATGCCGTGTTGCACATCACACAGGAAACGAGCCTTGATTTCCTTGATGGCACTCCAGGGAAACCAGAAGAACACTGTTTCAAGGCTAGAGGGATCCTGAGGTCACTGTAGCAACACGAAAGAGCTCCGTGGACCACAAATCAACTCGAGATGAGAGGTTAGTCCCTGGCTTCGACTCCAGAGGAATACCACCTTACCACAAGCACCTCAAGAGGAGGCTTCTCTCAGCTCTAGGTATGTGAGAGGGACCCCGAGTTTGTGGCCTCAAGTGGAATGGACACCGCGATGCCCTGACTCCAAATAAGGCCGGATATCCCTGCAGTGACTTGAACGCAGGCTCGTCTTGCATCTCCCAAGACGAAAGGATGTTTGAATCCCCTGTGGAGACCACAGAGAAAGACCTAGTTCCCCACCTCATCGCGACCGGTGGCTTCACATCCTTTGAAAACACCAGAGGGATGCGGAGTTCAGTGCCTCCAAAGGAGACGATGCCTGACTCCTCGTGAAACTTGATAGGAGTCCCAGGATTCCTGTGACACGTGGAAAGGGACCCTTGGTCTCCCGCCTCAGCTGGAGAGGCGTCCCAATTGCCCTGCCAAGCCTCGAGGAGAATCCCGAGTTGTCCCTCCCAACTATGCAGGAGTCCTGACGTCGCTGAACAAACACGTGTGTGGAAGGGCCATCCCCGTCATAACTCGAGAATATACCCTAGGTTCCCGCCGCAACTCGAGAAAAACCATGAGACTTCCCCCTCGCCGTGAGAAGAGGTCCGATTCCACTGCACTGCGTGCAGAGCAATTCCGTGTTGCACATCACACATGAAAGGAGCCTTGACTTCCTTGATGGCACTCCAGAGAAATCCCAAGAACACTGTTTCAAGGCTAGAGGGATCCTGAGGTCAATGTAGCAACACGAAAGAGCTCCGGGGAGCAAAAATCAACTCGAGATGAGAGGTTAGTCCCTGGCTTCCACTCCAGAGTCATACCACCTTACCACAAGCACCTCAAGAGGAGGCTTCTCTCAGCTCTAGGTATGTGAGAGGGACCCTGAGTTTGCGGCCTCAAGTGGAATGGACACTGCGATGCGCTGACTCGAAATAAGGCGGGATATCCCTGCAGTGACTTGAATGCAGGCTCGTCTTGCATCTCCCAAGACGAAAGGATGTCTGAATCCCCTGTGGAGACCACAGAGAAAGACCTAGTCCCCACCTCATCGCGACCGGAGGCCTCACATCCTTGGAAAACTCCAGAGGGACGCGGAGATCAGTGCCTCCAAAGGAGACTATGCCTGACTCCTCGTGAAACTTGATAGGAGTCCCAGGATTCCTGTGGCACGTGGAAAGGGAGCCTTGGTCTCTCGCCTCAGCTGGAGAGGCGTCCCAGTTGCCCTGCCAAGCCTCGAGGAGAATCCCGAGTTGTCCCTCGCAACTAGGCAGGAGTCCTGACGTCGCTGAACAAACACGTGTGTGGAAGGGCCATCCCCGTCGTAACTCGAGAATATACCCCAGGTTCCCGCCGCAACTCGAGAAAAACCATGAGACTTCCCCCTCGCCGCGAGATGAGGCCCAATTCCCCTACACTGCGTGCAGAGCAATTCCATGTTGCACTTCACACAGGAAAGGAGCCGTTATTTCCTTGATGGCACTCCAGAGAAACCCCAAGAACACTGTTTCAAGGTTAGAGGGATCCTGAGGTCACTGTAGCAACATGAAAGAGCTCCGTGGACCAAAAATCAACTCGAGATGAGAGGTTAGTCCCTGGCTTCGACTCCAGAGGCATACCACCTTACCACAAGCACCTCAAGAGGAGGCTTCTCTCAGCTCTAGGTATGTGAGAGGGACCCTGAGTTTACGGCCTTAAGTGGAATGGATACCGCGATGCCCTGACTCGAAATAAGGCCGGATATCCCTGCAGTGACTTGAATGCAGGCTCGTCTTGCATCTCCTAAGACGAAAGGATGTCTGAATCCCCTGTGGAGACCACAGAGAAAGACCTAGTTACCCACCTCATGGCGACCGGAGGGCTCGCATCCTTTGAAAACTCCAGAGGGACGCGGAGATCAGTGCCTCCAAAGGAGACGATGCCTGACTCCTCGTTAAACTTGATAGGAGTCCCAGGATTCCTGTGGCACGTGGAAAGGGAGCCTTGGTCTCCCGCCTCAGCTGGAGAGGCGTCCCAGTTGCCCTGCCAAGCCTCGAGGAGAATCCCGAGTTGTCCCTCGCAACTAGGCAGGAGTCCTGACGTCGCTGAACAAACACGTGTGTGGAAGGGCCATCCCCGTCGTAACTCGAGAATATACCCCAGGTTCCCGCCGCAACTCGAGAAAAACCATGAGACTTCCCCCTCGCCGCGAGATTAGGCTGGATTCCCCTGCACTGCGTGCACAGCAATGCCGTGTTGCACATCACACAGGAAAGGAGCCTTGATTTCCTTGATGGCACTCCAGAGATACCCCAAGAACACTGTTTCAAGGCTAAACGGATCCTGAGGTCACTGTAGCAACAGTAAAGAGATCCGTGGACCACAAATCAACTCGAGATGAGAGGTTATTCCCTGGCTTCGACTCCAGAGGAATACCACCTTACCACAAGCACCTCAAGAGGAGGTTTCTCTCAGCTCTAGGTATGTGAGAGGGACCCTGAGTTTGCGGCTTCAAGTGGAATGGAGACCGCGATGCCCTGACTCGAAATAAGGCCGGATATCCCTGCAGTGACTTCAATGAAGGCTCGTCTTGCATCTCCCAAGACGAAAAGATGTCTGAATCCCCTGTGGAGACCACTGAGAAAGACCTAGTTCCCCACCTCATCGCGACCGGAGGCCTCACACCCTTGGAAAACTCCAGAGGGACGCGGAGATCAGTGCCTCCAAAGGAGACGATGCCTGACTCCTCGTGAAACTTGATAGGAGTCCCAGGATTCCTGTGGCACGTGGAAAGGGACACTTGGTCTCCCGCCTCAGGTGGAGAAGCGTCCCAATTGCCGTGCCAAGCCTCGAGGAGAATCCCGAGTTGTCCCTCGCAACTAGGCAGGAGTCCTGACGTCGCTGAACAAACACGTGTGTGGAAGGGCCATCCCCGTCGTAACTCGAGAATATACCACAGGTTCCCGCCGCAACTCAAGAAAAACCATGAGACTTCGCCCTCGCCGCCAGATGAGGCCTGATTCCTCTGCACTGCGTGCAGAGCAATGCCGTGTTGCACATCACACAGGAAAGGAGCCTTGATTTCCTTGATGGCACTCCAGAGAAAGCCCAAGAACACTGTTTCAAGGCTAGAGGGATCCTCAGGTCACTGTAGCAACACGAAATAGCTCCAGGGACCAAATATCAACTCAAGATGAGAGGTTAGTCCTTGGCTTCGACTCCAGAGGAATACCAGGTTACAACAAGCACCTCAAGTGGAGGCTTCTCTCAGCTCTAGGTATGTGAGAGGGACCCTGAGTTTGCGGCCTCAAGTGGAATGGACACCGCGATGCCCCGACTCGAAATAAGGCCGGATATCCCTGCTGTGACTTGAATGCAGGCTCGTCTTGCATCTCCCACGTCGAAAGGATGTCTGAATCCCCTGTGGAGACCACAGAGAAAGACCTAGTTCCCCACCTCATCTCGACCGGAGGCCTCACATCCTTTGAAAACTCCAGAGGGACGCGGAGATCAGTGCCTCCAAAGGAGACTATGCCTGACTCCTCGTGAAACTTGATAGGAGTCCCAGGATTCCTGTGGCACTTGGAAATGGACCCTTGGTCTCCCGCCTCAGCTGGAGAGGCGTCCCAATTGCCCTGCCAAGCCTCGAGGAGAATTCCGAGTTTTCCCTCACAAGTAGGCAGGAGTCCTGACGTCGCTGAACAAACACGTGTGTGGAAGCGCCATCCCCGTCGTAACTCGAGAATATACCCCAGGTTACCGCCGCACCTCGAGAAAAACCATGAGACTTCCCCCTCGCCGCGACATGTGGCCCGATTCCCCTGCACTGCGTGCAGAGCAATGCCGTGTTGCACATCACACAGGAAAGGAGCCTTGATTTCCTTGATGGCACTCCAGAGAAAGCCCAAGAACACTGTTTCAAGGCTAGAGGGATCCTCAGGTCACTGTAGCAACACGAAATAGCTCCAGGGACCAAATATCAACTCAAATGAGAGGTTAGTCCTTGGCTTCGACTCCAGAGGAATACCAGGTTACAACAAGCACCTCAAGTGGAGGCTTCTCTCAGCTCTAGGTATGTGAGAGGGACCCTGAGTTTGCGGCCTCAAGTGGAATGGACACCGCGATGCCCTGACTCGAAATAAGGCCGGATATCCCTGCTGTGACTTGAATGCAGGCTCGTCTTGCATCTCCCACGTCGAAAGGATGTCTGAATCCCCTGTGGAGACCACAGAGAAAGACCTAGTTCCCCACCTCATCGCGACCGGAGGCCTCACATCCTTTGAAAACTCCAGAGGGACGCGGAGATCAGTGCCTCCAAAGGAGACTATGCCTGACTCCTCGTGAAACTTGATAGGAGTCCCAGGATTCCTGTGGCACATGGAAATGGACCCTTGGTCTCCCGCCTCAGCTGGAGAGGCGTCCCAATTGCCCTGCCAAGCCTCGAGGAGAATTCCGAGTTTTCCCTCACAAGTAGGCAGGAGTCCTGACGTCGCTGAACAAACACGTGTGTGGAAGCGCCATCCCCGTCCTAACTCGAGAATATACCCCAGGTTACCGCCGCACCTCGAGAAAAACCATGAGACTTCCCCCTCGCCGCGACATGTGGCCCGATTCCCCTGCACTGCGTGCAGAGCAATGCCGTGTTGCACATCACACAGGAAAGGAGCCTTGATTTCCTTGATGGCACTCCAGAGAAAGCCCAAGAACACTGTTTCAAGGCTAGAGGGATCCTGAGGTCACTGTAGCAACACGAAATAGCTCCGGGGACCAAATATCAACTCGAGATGAGAGGTTAGTCCCTGGCTTCGACTCCAGAGGAACATCCCCTTACCACAAGCACCTCAAGAGGAGGCCTCTCTCAGCTCTAGGTATGTGAGAGGGACCCTGAGTTTGCGGCCTCAAGTGGAATGGACACCGCGATGCCCTGACTCGAAATAAGGCCGGATATCCCTGCAGTGATTTCAATGCAGGCTCGTCTTGCATCTCCCAAGACGAAAGGATGTCTGAATCCCCTGTGGAGACCACAGAGAAAGACCTAGTTCCCGACCTCATGGCGACCGGAGGCCTCACATCCTTTGAAAACTCCAGAGGGACGCGGAGATCAGTGCCTCCAAAGGAGACGATGCCTGACTCCTCGTGAAACTTGATAGGAGTCCCAGGATTCCTGTGGCACATGGAAATGGACCCTTGGTCTCCCGCCTCAGCTCGAGAGGCGTCCCAATTGCCCTGCCAAGCCTCGAGGAGAATTCCGAGTTTTCCCTCACAAGTAGGCAGGAGTCCTGACGTCGCTGAACAAACACGTGTGTGGAAGCGCCATCCCCGTCCTAACTCGAGAATATACCCCAGGTTACCGCCGCACCTCGAGAAAAACCATGAGACTTCCCCCTCGCCGCGACATGTGGCCCGATTCCCCTGCACTGCGTGCAGAGCAATGCCGTGTTGCACATCACACAGGAAAGGAGCCTTGATTTCCTTGATGGCACTCCAGAGAAAGCCCAAGAACACTGTTTCAAGGCTAGAGGGATCCTGAGGTCACTGTAGCAACACGAAATAGCTCCGGGGACCAAATATCAACTCGAGATGAGAGGTTAGTCCCTGGCTTCGACTCCAGAGGAGCATCCCCTTACCACAAGCACCTCAAGAGGAGGCCTCTCTCAGCTCTAGGTATGTGAGAGGGACCCTGAGTTTGCGGCCTCAAGTGGAATGGACACCGCGATGCCCTGACTCGAAATAAGGCCGGATATCCCTGCAGTGACTTGAATGCAGGCTCGTCTTGCATATCCCAAGACGAAAGGATGCCTGAATCCCCTGTGGAGACCACAGAGAAAGACCTAGTTCCCGACCTCATGGCGACCGGAGGCCTCAAATCCTTTGAAAACTCCAGAGGGACGCGGAGATCAGTGCCTCCAAAGGAGACGATGCCTGACTCCTCGTGAAACTTGATAGGAGTCCCAGGATTCCTGTGGCACGTGGAAAGGGAGCCTGGTCTCCCGCCTCAGCTGGAGAGGCGTCCCAATTGCCCTGCCAAGCCTCGAGGAGAATCCCGAGTTGTCCCTCGCAACTAGGCAGGAGTCCTGACATCGCTGAACAAACACGTGTGTGGAAGGGCCATCCCCGTCGTAACTCGAGAATATACCCCAGGTTCCCGCCGCAACTCGAGAAAAACCATGAGACTTCCCCCTCGCCGCGAGATGAGGCCCGATTCCCCGGCACTGCGTGCAGAGCAATGCCGTGTTGCACATCACACAGGAAAGGAGCCTTGATTTCCTTGATGGCACTCCAGAGAAAGCCCAAGAACACTGTTTCAAGGCTAGAGGGATCCTCAGTTCACTGTAGCAACACGAAATAGCTCCGGGGACCAAATATCAACTCGAGATGAGAGGTTAGTCCTTGGCTTCGACTCCAGAGGAATACCACCTTACCACAAGCACCTCAAGAGGAGGCTTCTCTCAGCTCTAGGTATGTGAGAGGGACCCTGAGTTTGCGGCCTCAAGTGAAATGGACACCGCGATGCCCCGACTCGAAATAAGGTGGGATATCCCTGCTGTGACTTGAATGCAGGCTCGTCTTGCATCTCCCAAGTGGAAAGGATGTCTGAATCCCCTGTGGAGACCACAGAAAAAGACCTAGTTCCCCACCTCATGGCGACCGGAGGCCTCACATCCTTTGAAAACTCCAGAGGAACGCGGAGATCAGTGCCTCCAAAGGAGACGATGCCTGACTCCTCGTGAAACTTGATAGGAGTCCCAAGATTCTTGTGGCACGTGGAAAGGGAAACTTGGTCTCCCGCCTCAGTTGGAGAGGCGTCCCAATTGCCCTGCCAAGCCTCGAGGAGATCCCCAGTTGTCCCTCGCCACTAGGCAGGTGTCCTAACGACGCTGAACAAACACGTGTGTGGAAGGGCCATCCCCGTCATAACTCGAGAATATACCCCAGGTTCCCGCCGCAACTCGAGAAAAACCATGTGACTTCACCCTCGCGGCGAGATGAGGCCCGATTCCCTGCACTGCGTGCAGAGCAATGCCGTGTTGCACCTCACAAAGTAAAGGAGCCTTGATTTCCTTGATGGCACTCCACAGAAACCCCAAGAACACTGTTTCAAGGCTAGAGGGATCCTGAGGTCACTGTAGCAACACTAAAGAGCTCCGTGGACCAAAAATCAACTCGAGATGAGAGGTTAGTCCCTGGCGTCGACTCCAGAGGAATACCACCTTTCCACAAGCACCTCAAGAGGAGGCTTCTCTCAGCTCTAGGTATGTGAGAGGGACCCTGAGTGTGCGGCCTCAAGTGGAATGGACACCGCGACGCCCTGACTCGAAATAAGGCCGGATATCTCTGCAGTGACTTGAATGCAGGCTCGTCTTCCATCTCCCAATACGAAAGGATGTCTGAATCCACTGTGTAGACCACAGAGAAAGACCTAGTTCTCCACCTCATCGCGACCGGAAGCCTCACATCCTTTGAAAACTCCAAAGGGACGCGGAGATCAGTGCCTCCAAAGGAAACGATGCCTGACTCCTCGTGAAACTTGATAGGAGTCCCAGGATTCCTGTGGCACGTGGAAAGGGACCCTTGGACTCCCGCCTCAGCTGGAGAGGCGTCCCAATTGTCCTGCCTAGCCTCGAGGAGAATCCCGAGTTGTCCATCGCAACTAGGCAGGAGTCCTGATGTCGCTGAACAAACACGTGTGTGGAAGGGCCATCCCCGTCGTAACTCGAGAATATACCCCACGTTCCCGCCACAACTCGAGAAAAACCATGAGACTTCCACCTGGCGGCGAGATGAAGCCCGATTCCCCTGCACTGCGTGCAGAGCAATGCCGTGTTGCACATCACACAGGAAAGGAGCCTTGATTTCCTTGATGGCACTCCAGAGAAATCCCAAGAACAATGTTTCAAGGCTAGAGGGATCCTGAGGTCAATGTAGCAACACGAAAGAGCTCCGGGGAGCAAAAATCAACTCGAGATGAGAGGTTAGTCCCTGGCTTCCACTCCAGAGTCATACCACCTTACCACAAGCACCTCAAAAGGAGGCTTCTCTCAGCTCTAGGTATGTGAGAGGGACCCTGAGTTTGCGGCCTCAAGTGGAATGGACACCGCGATGGGCTGACTCGAAATAAGGCGGGATATCCCTGCAGTGACTTGAATGCAGGCTCGTCTTGCATCTCCCAAGACGAAAGGATGTCTGAATCCCCTGTGGAGACCACAGAGAAAGACCTAGTCCCCACCTCATCGCGACCGGAGGCCTCACATCCTTGGAAAACTCCAGAGGGACGCGGAGATCAGTGCCTCCAAAGGAGACGATGCCTGACTCCTCGTGAAACTTGATAGGAGTCCCAGGATTCCTGTGGCACGTGGAAAGGGAGCCTTGGTCTCTCGCCTCAGCTGGAGAGGCGTCCCAGTTGCCCTGCCAAGCCTCGAGGAGAATCCCGAGTTGTCCCTCGCAACTAGGCAGGAGTCCTGACGTCGCTGAACAAACACGTGTGTGGAAGGGCCATCCCCGTCGTAACTCGAGAATATACCCCAGGTTCCCGCCGCAACTCGAGAAAAACCATGAGACTTCCCCCTCGCCGCGAGATGAGGCCCAATTCCCCTGCACTGCGTGCAGAGCAATTCCATGTTGCACTTCACACAGGAAAGGAGCCGTTATTTCCTTGATGGCACTCCAGAGAAACCCCAAGAACACTGTTTCAAGGTTAGAGGGATCCTGAGGTCACTGTAGCAACATGAAAGAGCTCCGTGGACCAAAAATCAACTCGAGATGAGAGGTTAGTCCCTGGCTTCGACTCCAGAGGCATACCACCTTACCACAAGCACCTCAAGAGGAGGCTTCTCTCAGCTCTTGGTATGTGAGAGGGACCCTGAGTTTACGGCCTTAAGTGGAATGGATACCGCGATGCCCTGTCTCGAAATAAGGCCAGATATCCCTGCAGTGACTTGAATGCAGGCTCGTCTTGCATCTCCTAAGACGAAAGGATGTCTGAATCCCCTGTGGAGACCACAGAGAAAGACCTAGTTCCCCACCTCATGGCGACCGGAGGGCTCGCATCCTTTGAAAACTCCAGAGGGACGCGGAGATCAGTGCCTCCAAAGGAGACGATGCCTGACTCCTCGTTAAACTTGATAGGAGTCCCAGGATTCCTGTGGCACGTGGAAAGGGAGCCTTGGTCTCCCGCCTCAGCTGGAGAGGCGTCCCAGTTGCCCTGCCAAGCCTCGAGGAGAATCCCGAGTTGTCCCTCGCAACTAGGCAGGAGTCCTGACGTCGCTGAACAAACACGTGTGTGGAAGGGCCATCCCCGTCGTAACTCGAGAATATACCCCAGGTTCCCGCCGCAACTCGAGAAAAACCATGAGACTTCCCCCTCGCCGCGAGATTAGGCTGGATTCCCCTGCACTGCGTGCACAGCAATGCCGTGTTGCACATCACACAGGAAAGGAGCCTTGATTTCCTTGATGGCACTCCAGAGATACCCCAAGAACACTGTTTCAAGGCTAAACGGATCCTGAGGTCACTGTAGCAACAGGAAAGAGATCCGTGGACCACAAATCAACTCGAGTTGAGAGGTTAGTCCCTGGCTTCGACTCCAGAGGAATACCACCTTACCACAAGCACCTCTAGAGGAGGTTTCTCTCAGCTCTAGGTATGTGAGAGGGACCCTGAGTTTGCGGCCTCAAGTGGAATGGAGACCGCGATGCCCTGACTCGAAATAAGGCCGGATATCCCTGCAGTGACTTCAATGAAGGCTCGTCTTGCATCTCCCAAGACGAAAAGATGTCTGAATCCCCTGTGGAGACCACTGAGAAAGACCTAGTTCCCCACCTCATCGCGACCGGAGGCCTCACACCCTTGGAAAACTTCAGAGGGACGCGGAGATCAGTGCCTCCAAAGGAGACGATGCCTGACTCCTCGTGAAACTTGATAGGAGTCCCAGGATTCCTGTGGCACGTGGAAAGGGACACTTGGTCTCCCGCCTCAGGTGGAGAAGCGTCCCAATTGCCGTGCCAAGCCTCGAGGAGAATCCCGAGTTGTCCCTCGCAACTAGGCAGGAGTCCTGACGTCGCTGAACAAACACGTGTGTGGAAGGGCCATCCCCGTCGTAACTCGAGAATATACCACAGGTTCCCGCCGCAACTCAAGAAAAACCATGAGACTTCGCCCTCGCCGCCAGATGAGGCCTGATTCCTCTGCACTGCGTGCAGAGCAATGCCGTGTTGCACATCACACAGGAAAGGAGCCTTGATTTCCTTGATGGCACTCCAGAGAAAGCCCAAGAACACTGTTTCAAGTCTCGAGGGATCCTGAGGTCACTGTAGCAACACGAAATAGCTCCGGGGACCAAATATCAACTCAAGATGAGAGGTTAGTCCTTGGCTTCGACTCCAGAGGAATACCAGGTTACAACAAGCACCTCAAGTGGAGGCTTCTCTCAGCTCTAGGTATGTGAGAGGGACCCTGAGTTTGCGGCCTCAAGTGGAATGGACACCGCGATGCCCCGACTCGAAATAAGGCCGGATATCCCTGCTGTGACTTGAATGCAGGCTCGTCTTGCATCTCCCACGTCGAAAGGATGTCTGAATCCCCTGTGGAGACCACAGAGAAAGACCTAGTTCCCCACCTCATCGCGACCGGAGGCCTCACATCCTTTGAAAACTCCAGAGGGACGCGGAGATCAGTGCCTCCAAAGGAGACTATGCCTGACTCCTCGTGAAAATTGATAGGAGTCCCAGGATTCCTGTGGCACATGGAAATGGACCCTTGGTCTCCCGCCTCAGCTGGAGAGGCGTCCCAATTGCCCTGCCAAGCCTCGAGGAGAATTCCGAGTTTTCCCTCACAAGTAGGCAGGAGTCCTGACGTCGCTGAACAAACACGTGTGTGGAAGCGCCATCCCCGTCCTAACTCGAGAATATACCCCAGGTTACCGCCGCACCTCGAGAAAAACCATGAGACTTCCCCCTCGCCGCGACATGTGGCCCGATTCCCCTGCACTGCGTGCAGAGCAATGCCGTGTTGCACATCACACAGGAAAGGAGGCTTGATTTCCTTGATGGCACTCCAGAGAAAGCCCAAGAACACTGTTTCAAGGCTAGAGGGATCCTGAGGTAACTGTAGCAACACGAAATAGCTCCGGGGACCAAATATCAACTCGAGATGAGAGGTTAGTCCTTGGCTTCGACTCCAGAGGAACATCCCCTTACCACAAGCACCTCAAGAGGAGGCCTCTCTCAGCTCTAGGTATGTGAGAGGGACCCTGAGTTTGCGGCCTCAAGTGGAATGGACACCGCGATGCCCTGACTCGAAATAAGGCCGGATATCCCTGCAGTGACTTCAATGCAGGCTCGTCTTGCATCTCCCAAGACGAAAGGATGTCTGAATCCCCTGTGGAGACCACAGAGAAAGACCTAGTTCCCGACCTCATGGCGACCGGAGGCCTCACATCCTTTGAAAACTCCAGAGGGACGCGGAGATCAGTGCCTCCAAAGGAGACGATGCCTGACTCCTCGTGAAACTTGATAGGAGTCCCAGGATACCTGTGGCACGTGGAAAGGGAGCCTGGTCTCCCGCCTCAGCTGGAGAGGCGTCCCAATTGCCCTGCCAAGCCTCGAGGAGAATCCCGAGTTGTCCCTCGCAACTAGGCAGGAGTCCTGACATCGCTGAACAAACACGTGTGTGGAAGGGCCATCCCCGTCGTAACTCGAGAATATACCCCAGGTTCCCGCCGCAACTCGAGAAAAACCATGAGACTTCCCCCTCGCCGCGAGATGAGGCCCGATTCCCCGGCACTGCGTGCAGAGCAATGCCGTGTTGCACATCACACAGGAAAGGAGCCTTGATTTCCTTGATGGCACTCCAGAGAAAGCCCAAGAACACTGTTTCAAGGCTAGAGGGATCCTGAGGTCACTGTAGCAACACGAAATAGCTCCGGGGACCAAATATCAACTCGAGATGAGAGGTTAGTCCTTGGCTTCGACTCCAGAGGAATACCAGCTTACAACAAGCACCTCAAGAGGAGGCTTCTCTCAGCTCTAGGTATGTGAGAGGGACCCTGAGTTTGCGGCCTCAAGTGAAATGGACACCGCGATGCCCCGACTCGAAATAAGGTGGGATATCCCTGCTGTGACTTGAATGCAGGCTCGTCTTGCATCTCCCAAGTGGAAAGGATGTCTGAATCACCTGTGGAGACCACAGAGAAAGACCTTGTTAACCACCTCATCGCGACCGGAGGCCTCACATCCTTTGAAAACTCCAGAGGGATGTGGAGATCAGTGCCTTCAAAGAAGACGATGCCTGACTCCTCGTGAAACTTGATAGGAGTCCCAGGATTCCTGTGGCACGTGGAAATTGACTCTTGGTCTCCCGCCACAGCTGGAGAGGCGTCCTAATTGACCTGCCATGCCTGGAGGAGAATCCCGAGTTGTCCCTCGCAACTAGGCAGGAGTCCTGACGTCGCTGAACAAACACGTGTGTGGAAAGGCCATCCCCGTCGTAACTCGGGAATATACCCCAGGTTCCCGCCGCAACTCGAGAAAAACCATGAGACTTCCCCCTCGCCGCCAGATGAGGCCCGATTCCCCTGCACTGCGTGCAGAGCAATGGCGTCTTGCACATCACACAGTAAAGGAGCCTTGGTTTCCTTGATGGCACTCCAGAGAAACCCCAAGAACACTGTTTCAAGGCTAGAGGGATCCTGAGGTAACTGTAGCAACATGAAAGAGATCCGTGGACCACAAATCAACTAGATATGAGAGGTTAGTCCCTGGCTTCGACTCCAGAGGAATACCACCTTACCACAAGCACCTCAACAGGAGGTTTCTCTCAGCTCTAGGTATGTGAGAGGGACCCTGAGCTTGCGGCCTCAAGTGGAATGGACACCGCGATGCCCTGACTCGAAATAAGGCCGGATATCCCTGCAGTGACTTGAATGCAGGCTCGTCTTGCATCTCCCAAGACGAAAGGATGTCTGAATCCCCTGTGGAGACCACAGAGAAAGACCTAGTTCCCCACCTCATCGCTACCGGAGGCCTCACATCCTTGGAAAACTCCAGAGGGACGCGGAGATCAGTGCCTCCAAAGGAGACGAAGCCTGACTCTTCGTGAAACTTCAAGGGGTCCCAGGATTCCTGTGGCACGTGGAAAGGGACCCTTGGTCTCCCGCCTCAGCTGGAGAGGCGTTCCAATTGCCCTGCCAAGCCTCGAGGAGAATCCCGAGTTGTCCCTCGCAACTAGGCAGGAGTCCTGACGTCGCTGAACAAACACGTGTGTGGAAGGGCCATCCCCGTCGTAACTCGAGAATATACCCGAGGTTCACGCCGCAACTCGAGAAAAACCATGAGGCTTCCCCCTCGCCGCGAGATGAGGCCCGATTCCCCTGCACTGCGTGCAGAGCAATGCCGTGTTGCACATCACACAGGAAAGGAGCCTTGATTTCCTTGATGGCACTCCAGAGAAACCCCAAGAACACTGTTTCAAGGCTAGAGGGTACCTGAGGTCACTGTAGCAACACGAAAGAGCTCCGTGGACCAAAATTCAACTCGAGATGAGAGGTAAGTGCCTGGCTTCGACTCCAGAGGAATACCACCTTACCACAAGCACCTCAAGAGGAGGCTTCTCTCAGCTCTAGGTATGTGAGAGGGACCCTGAGTTTGCGGTCTCAAGTGGAATGGACACCGCGATGCCCTGACTCGAAATAAGGCCGGATATCCCTGCAGTGACTTGAATGCAGGCTCGTCTTGCATATCCCAAGACGAAAGGATGTCTGAATCCCCTGTGGAGACCACAGAGAAAGACCTAGTTCCCCACCTCATCGCGACCGGAGGCCTCACATCCTTTGAAAACTCCAGAGGGACGCGGAGATCAGTGCCTCCAAAGGTGACGATGCCTGACTCCTCGTGAAACTTGATAGGAGTCCCAGGATTCCTGTGGCACGTGGAAAGGGACCCTTGGTCTCCAGCCTCAGCTGGAGGGGCGTCCCAATTGCCCTGCCAAGCCTCGAGGAGAATCCCGAGTTGTCCCTCGCAACTAGGCCGGAGTCCTGACGTCGCTGAACAAACACGTGTGTGGAAGGGCCATTCCTGTCGTAACTTGAGAATATACCCCAGGTTCCCGCCGCAACTCAAGAAAAACCATGAGACTTCCCCCTCGCGGCGAGATGGGGCCCGATTCCCCTGCACTGCGTGCAGAGCAATGCCGTGTTGCACATCACACAGGAAAGAATTCTTGATTTACTTGATGGCACTCCAGAGAAAGCCCAAGAACACTGTTTCAAGGCTAGAGGGATCCTGAGGTCACTGTAGCAACACGAAAGAGCTCCGTGGAACAAAAGTCAACTCGAGATGAGAGGTTAGTCCCTGGTTTCGACTCCCGAGAAATACCACCTTACCACAAGCACCTCAAGAGGAGGCTTCTCTCAGCTCTAAGTATGTGAGAGTGACTCTGAGTTTGCGGCCTCACGTGGAATGGACACCGCGATGCCCTGACTCGAAATAAGGCCGGATATCCCTGAAGTGACTTGAATGCAGGCTTGTCTTGCATCTCCCAAGACGAAAGGATGTCTGAATCCCCTGTGGCGACCACAGAGAAAGACCTAGTTCCCCACCTCATCGCGACCGGAGGCCTCACATCCTTTGAAAACTCCAGAGGGACGCGGAGATCAGTGCCTCCAAAGGAGACGATGCCTGACTCCTCGTGAAACTTGATAGGAGTCCCAGGATTCCTGTGGCACGTGGAAAGGGACCCTTGGTCTCCAGCCTCAGCTGGAGAGGTGTCCCAATTGCCCTGCCAAGCCTCGAGGAGAATCCCGAGTTGTCCCTCGCATCTAGGCAGGAGTACTGACGTCGCTGAACAAACACGTGTGTGGAAGGGCCATCCCCGTCGTAACTCGAGAATATAGCCCAGGTTCCCGCCGCAACTCGAGAAAAACCATGAGACTTCCCTCTCTCCGCGAAATGAGGCCCGATTCCCCTGCACTGCGTGCAGAGCAATGCCGTGTTGCACATCACACAGGAAAGGAGCCTTGATTTCCTTGACTGTACTCCAGAGAAACCCCAAGAGCACTGTTTCAAGGCTAGAGGGATACTGACGAAACTGTAGCAACACGAAAGAGCTCCGTGGACCAAAAATCAACTCGAGATGAGAGCTTAGTCCCTTGCTTCGACTCCAGAGGAATACCACCTTACCACAAGCACCTCAAGAGGAGGCTTAACTCAGCTCTAGGTATGTGAGAGGGACCCTGAGTTTGCGGCCTCAAGTGGAATGGACACCGCGATGCCCTGACTCAAAATAAGGCTGGATATCCCTGCAGTGACTTGAATGTAGGCTTGTCTTGCATCTCCCAGGACAAAAGGTTTCTGAACCCCTGTGGAGACCACAGAGAAAGACCTAGTTTCCGACCTCATCGCGACCGGAGGCCTCACATCCTTTGAAAGCTCCAGAGGGATGCGGAGATCAGTGCCTCCAAAGGAGACGATGCCTGACTCCTCGAGAAACTTGATAGGAGACCCAGGATTCCTGTGGCACGTGTAAAGGGACCCTTGGTCTCCCGCCTCAGCTGGAGAGGCGTCCCAATTGCCCTGCCAAGCCTCGAGGCGAATCCCGAGTTGTCCCTCGCAACTAGGCAGGAGTCCTGACGTCGCTGAACAAACACGTGTGTGGAAGGGCCATCCCCATCGTAACTCGAGAATATACCCCAGGTTCCCGCCGCAACTCGAGAAAAACCATGAGACTTCCCCCTCGCTGCGAGATGAGGCCCGATTCCCCTGCACTGCGTGCAGAGCAATGCCGTGTTGCACATCACACAGGAAAGGAGCCTTGATTTCCTTCATGGCACTCCAGAGAAATCCCAACAACACTGTTTCAAGGCTGGAGGGATCCTGAGGACACTGTAGCAACACGAAAGAGCTCCATGGACCAAAAATCAACTCGAGATGATAGGTTAGTCCCTGGCTTCGACTCCAGAGGAATACCACCTTAGCACAAGCACCTCAAGAGGAGGCTTCTCTCAGCTCTAGGTATGTGAGAGGGACCCTGATCTTGCGGCCTCAATTGGAATGGACACCGCGATGTCCTGACTCGAAATAAGGCCGGATATCCCTGCAGTGACTTGAATGCAGGCTCGTCTTGCATCTCCCAAGACGAAAGGATGTCTGAATCCCCTGTGGAGACCACAGAGAAAGACCTAGTTCCCCACCTCATCGCGACCGGAGGCCTCACATCCTTTGAAAACTCCAGAGGGACGCGGAGATCAGTGCCTCCAAAGGAGATGATGCCTGACTCCTCGTGAACCTTGATAGGAGTCCCAGGATTTCTGTGGCACATGGAAAGGCAGCCTTGGTCTCCCGCCTCAGCTGGAGAGGCGTCCCAATTGCCCTGCGAAGCCTCGAGGAGAATCCCGAGTTGTCCCTCGCAACTAGGCAGGAGGCCTGACATCGCTGAACAAACACGTGTGTGGAAGGGTCATCCCCGTTGTAACTCGAGAATATACCCCAGGTTCGCGCCGCAACTCGAGCAAAACCATGAGACTTCCCCCTCGCCGGGAGATGAGGCCCATTTCCCCTGACCGCGTGCAGAGTAATGCCATGTTGCACATCACACAGGAAAGGAGCCTTGATTTCCTTGATGGGACTCCAGGGAATCCCCTAGAACTCTGTTTCAAGGCTGGAGGGATCCTGAAGTCACTGAAGCAACACGAAAGAGCTCCGTGGACCAAAAATCAACTCGAGATGAGAGGTTAGTCCCTGGCTTCGACTCCAGAGAAATACCACCTTACCACAAGCACCTCAAGCGGAGTCTTCTCTCAGCTCTAGGTATGTGAGAGGGACCCTGAGTTTGCGGCCGCAAGTGGAATGGACACCGCGATGCCCTGACTTGAATAAGGCCGGATATCCCTGCAGTGACTTGAATGCAGGCTCGTCTTGCATCTCCCAAGACGAAAGGATGTCTGAATCCCCTGTGGAGACCACAGAGAAAGACCTAGTTCCCCACCTCATCGTGACTGGAGGCCTCACATCCTTTGAAAACTCCAGAGGGACGCGGAGATCAGTGCCTCCAAAGGAGACGATACCTGACTCCTCGTGAAACTTGATAGGAGTCCCAGGATTCCTGTGGCACGTGGAAAGGGACCCTTGGTCTCCCGCCTCAGCTGGAGAGGCGTCCCAATTGCCCTGCCAAGCCTCGAGGAGAATCCCGAGTTGTCCCTCGCAACTAGGCAGGAGTCCTGACGTCGCTGAACAAACACGTGTGTGGAAGGGCCATCCCCGTCGTAACTCGAGAATATACCCGAGGTTCACGCCGCAACTTGAGAAAAACCATGAGGCTTCCCCCTCGCCGTGAGATGAGGCCCGATTCCCCTGCACTGCGTGCAGAGCAATGCTGTGTTGCACATCACACAGGAAAGGAGCCTTGATTTCCTTGATGGCACTCCAGAGAAACCCCAAGAACACTGTTTCAAGGCTAGAGGGATCCTGAGGTAACTGTAGCAACACGAAAGAGCTCCGTGGACCAAAATTCAACTCGAGATGAGAGGTAAGTGCCTGGCTCCGACTCCAGAGGAATACCACCTTACCACAAGCACCTCAAGAGGAGGCTTCTCTCAGCTCTAGGTATGTGAGAGGGACCCTGAGTTTGCGGCCTCAAGTGGAATGGACACCGCGATGCCCTGACTCGAAATAAGGCCGGATATCCCTGCAGTGACTTGAATGCAGGCTCGTCTTGCATATCCCAAGACGAAAGGATGCCTGAGTCCCCTGTGGAGACCACAGAGAAAGACCTAGTTCCCCACCTCATCGCGACCGGAGGCCTCACATCCTTTGAAAACTCCAGAGGGACGCGGAGATCAGTGCCTGCAAAGGTGACGATGCCTGACTCCTCGTGAAACTTGATAGGAGTCCCAGGATTCCTGTGGCACGTGGAAAGGGACCCTTGGTCTCCAGCCTCAGCTGGAGGGGCGTCCCAATTGCCCTGCCAAGCCTCGAGGAGAATCCCGAGTTGTCCCTCGCAACTAGGCCGGAGTCCTGACGTCGCTGAACAAACACGTGTGTGGAAGGGCCATTCCTGTCGTAACTTGAGAATATACCCCAGGTTCCCGCCGCAACTCAAGAAAAACCATGAGACTTCCCCCTCGCCGCGAGATGAGGCCCGATTCCCCTGCACTGCGTGCAGAGCAATGCCGTGTTGCACATCACACAAAAAGCAGCCTTGATTTCCTTGATGGCACTCCAGAGAAACCCCAAGATCACTCATTCAAGGCTACAGGGATCCTGAGGTCACTGTAGCAACAGGAAAGAGCTCCGTGGACCCAAAATCAACTCGAGATGAGAGATTAGTCCCTGGCTTCGACTCCAGAGGAATACCACCTTACCACAAGCACCTCAAGAGGAGGCTTCTCTCAGCTCTAGGTATGTGAGAGGGACCCTGAGTTTGAGGCCTCAAGTGGAATGAATACCACGATGCCCTGACTCGAAATAAGGCCGGATATCCCTGCAGTGACTTGAATGCAGGCTCGTCTTGCATCTCCCAAGACGAAAGGATGTCTGAATCCCATGTAGAGACCACAGAGAAAGACCTAGTTCCCCACCTCATCGTGACCGGAGGCCTCACATCCTTGGAAAACTCCAGAGGGACGCGGAGATCAGTGCCTCCAAATGAGACGATGCCTGACTCCTCGTGAAACTTGATAGGAGTCCCAAGATTCCTGTGGCACGTGGGAAGGGACCCTTGGTCTCCAGCCTCAGCTGGAGAGGCGTCCCAATTGCCCTGTCAAGCCTCGAGGAGAATCCCGAGTTGTCCCTCACAACTAGGCAGGAGTCCTGACGTCACTGAACAAACACGTGTGTGGAAGGGCCATCCCCTTCGGAACTCGAGAATATACCCCAGGTTCCCGCCGCAACTCGAGAAAAACCATGACACTTTCCCCTCAACGTGAGATGAGGCACGATTCCCCTGCACTGCGTGCAGAGCAATGCCGTGTTGCACATCAGACAGGAAAGGAGCCTTGATTTCCTTGATGGCACTCCAGAGAAACCCCAAGAACACTGTTTCATGCTAGAGGGATCCTGAGGTCATTGTAGCAACACGAAAGAGCTCCGTGGACCACAAATCAACTCGAGATGACAGGTTAGTCCCTGGCTTCGACTCCAGAGAAATACCACCTTACCACAAGCACCTCAAGAGGAGGCTTCTCTCAGCTCTAGGTATGTGAGAGGGACCCTGAGTTTGCGGCCTCAAGTGGAATGGACACCGCGATGCCCTGACTCGAAATAAGGCCGGATATCCCTGCAGTGACTTGAATGCAGGCTCGTCTTGCATATCCCAAGACGAAAGGATGCCTGAATCCCCTGTGGAGACCACAGAGAAAGACCTAGTTCCCCCCCTCATCGCGACCGGAGGCCTCACATCCTTTGAAAACTCCAGAGGGAGGCGGAGATCAGTGCCTCCACAGGAGACGATGCCTGACTCCTCGTGAAACTTGATAGGAGTCCCAGGATTCCTGTGGCACGTGGAAAGGGACCCTTGGTCTCCTGCCTCAGCTGGAGAGGCGTCCCAATTGCCCTGCCAAGCCTCGAGGAGAATCCCGAGTTGTCCCTCGCAACTAGGCAGGAGTCCTGACGTTGCTGAACAAACACGTGTGTGGGAGGGCCATCCCCGTCGTAACTCGAGAATATACCTCAGGTTCCCGCCGCAACTCGAGAAAAGCCATGAGACTTCCCCCTCGCCGCGAGATGAGGCCCGATTCCCCTGCACTGCGTGCAGAGCAATGCCGTGTTGCACCTCACACAGGAAAGGAGCCTTGATTTCCTTGATGGCACTCCAGAGAAACCCCAAGAACACTGTTTCAAGGCTACAGGGATCCTGAGGTCACTGTAGCAACACGAAAGAGCTCCGTGGACCAAAAGTCAACTCGAGATGAGAGGTTAGTCCCTTGCTTCGATTCCAGAGGAATACCACCTTACCACAAGCACCTCAAGAGGAGGCTTCTCTCAGCTCTAGGTATGTGAGAGGGACCCTGAGTTTGCGGCCTCAAGTGGAATGGACACCGCGATGCCCTGACTCGAAATAAGGCCGGATATCCCTGCAGAGACTTGAATGCAGGCTGGTCTTGCATCTCCCAAGGCGAAAGGATGTCTGAATCCCATGTGGAGACCACAGAGAATGACCTAGTTCCCCACCTCATCACGACGGGAGGTTTCACATCCTTTGAAAACTCCAGAGGAACGCGGATATCAGTGCCTCCAAAGGAGACGATGCCTGACTCCTCGTGAAACTTGATAGGAGTCCCAGGATTCCTGTGGCACGTGGAAAGGGACCCTTGGTCTCCCGCCTCAGCTGGAGAGGCGTCCCAATTGCCCTGCCAAGCCTCGAGTAGAATCCCGAGTTGTCCCTCGCAACTAGGCAGGAGTCCTGACGTCGCTGAACTAACACCTGTGTGGAAGGGCCATCCCCGTCGTAACTCAAGAATATACCCCAGGTTCCCTCCGCAACTCGAGAAAAACCATGAGACTTCCCCCTCGCCGCGAGATGAGGCCCGATTCCCCTGCACTGCGTGCAGAGCAATGCCGTGTTGCACATCACACAGGAAAGGAGCCTTGATTTCCTTGATGGCACTCCAGAGAGAGCCCAAGAACAATGTTTCAAGGCTAGAGGGATCCTGAGGTCACTGTAGCAACATGAAAGAGCTCCGCCGAACAAAAATCAACTCGAAATGAGAGGATAGTCCCTGGCTTCAACTCCAGAGGAATACCACCTTACCACAATCACATCAACAGGAGGCATCTCTCAGGTCTAGGTATGTGAGAGGGACCCTGAGTTTGCGGCCTCAAGTGGAATGGACACCGCGATGCCCTGACTCGAAATACGGCCGGATATCCCTGCAGTGACTTGAATGCAGGCTCGTCTTGCATCTCCTAAGACGAAAGGATGTCTGAATCCCCTGTGGAGACCACAGAGAAAGACCTAGTTCCCCACCTAATCGCGACCGGAGGCCTCACATCCTTTGAAACCTCCAGAGGTATGCGGAGATCAGTGCCTCCACAGGAGACGATGCCTGACTCCTCGTGAAACTTCATAGGAGTCCTAGGATTCCTGTGGCACTTGGAAAGGGACACTTGGTCTCCCGCCTCAGATGGAGAGGCGTCCCAATTGCCCTGTCAAGCCTCGAGGAGAATCCCGAGTTGTCCCTCGCAACTAGGCAGGAGTCCTTACGTCACTGAACAAACACGTGTGTGGAAGGGCCATCCCCGTCGTAACTCGAGAATATACCCCAGGTTCCCGCCGCAACTCGAGAAAAACCATGAGGCTTCCCCCTCGCCTCGAGATGAGGCCCGATTCCCCTGCACTGCGTGCAGAGCAATGCCGTTTTGCACATCACACAGGAAAGGAGCCTTGATTTCCTTGATGGAACTCCAGATAAACCCCAAGAACACGGTTTCAAGGCTAGAGGGTACCTGAGGTCACTGTAGCAACACGAAAGAGGTCCGTGGACCAAAAATCAACTCGAGATGAGAGGTAAGTGCCTGGCTTCGACTCCAGAGGAATACCACCTTACCACAAGCACCTCAAGAGGAGGCTTCTCTCAGCTCTAGGTATGTGAGAGGGACCCTGAGTTTGACGCCTCAAGTGGAATGAATACCACGATGCCCTGACTCGAAATGAGGCCGGATATCCCTGCAGTGACTTGAATGCAGGCTCGTCTTGCATCTCCCAAGATGAAAGGATGTCTGAATCCCCTGTGGAGACCACAGAGAAAGACCTAGTTCCCCACCTCATCGCGACCGGAGGCCTCACATCCTTGGAAAACTCCAGAGGGACGCGGAGATCACTGCCTCCAAATGAGACGATGCCTGAATCCTCGGGAAACTTGATAGGAATCCCAGGATTCCTGTGGCACGTGGGAAGGGACCCTTGGTCTCCAGCCTCAGCTGGAGAGGCATCCCAATTGCCCTGCCAAACCTCGAGGAGAATCCCGAGTTGTCCCTCGCAACTAGGCAGGAGTCCTGACGTCGCTGAACAAACACGTGTGTGGAAGGGCCATCCCCGTCGTAACTCGAGAATATACCCAAGGTTCCCGCCGCAACTTGAGAAAAACCATGAGACTTCCCCCTCGTCGTGAGATGAGGCCCGATTCCCCTGCACTGCGTGCAGAGCAATGCCGTGTTGCACATCACACAGGAAAGTAGCTTTGATTTCCTTGATGGCACTCCAGAGAAACCCCAAGAACACTGTTTCAAGGCTACAGGGATCCTGAGGTCACTGTAGCAACACGAAAGAGCTCCGTGGACCAAAAGTCAACTCGAGATGAGAGGTTAGTCCCTGGCTTCGACTCCAGAGGAATACCACCTTACCACAAGCACCTCAAGAGGAGGCTTCTCTCAGCTCTAGGTATGTGAGAGGGACCCTGAGTTTGCGGCTTCAAGTGGAATGGACACCGCGATGCCCTGACTGGAAATAAGGCCGGATATCCCTGCAGCGACTTGAATGCAGGCTCGTCTTGCATCTACCAAGACGAAAGGATGCCTGAATCCCCTGTGGAGACCACAGAGAAAGACCTAGTTCCCCACCTCATCGCGACCAGAAGCCTCACATCCTTTGAAAACTCCAGAGGAACGCGGAGATCAGTGCCTCCAAAGGAGACGATGCCTGACTCCTCGTGAAACTTGATAGGAGTCCCAGGATTCCTGTGGCACGTGGAAAGGGACCCTTGGTCTCCCGCCTCAGCTGGAGAGGCGTCCCAATTGCCCTGCCAAGCCTCGAGGAGAATCCCGAGTTGTCCCTCGCAGCTAGGCAGGAGTCCTGACGTCGCTGAACAAACACGTGTGTGGAAGGGCCATCCCCGTCGTAACTCGAGAATATACCCCAGGTTCCCGCCGCAACTCGAGAAAAACCATGAGAATTCCCCCTCGCCGCGAGATGAGGCCCGATTCCCCTGCACTGCGTGCAGAGCAAGGCCGTGTTGCACATCACACAAAAAGCAGCCTTGATTTCCTTGATGGCACTCCAGAGAAAACCCAAGAACACTGTTTCAAGGCTAGAGGGATCCTGAGGTCACTGTAGCAACACGAAAGAGCTCCGTGGACCAAAAGTCAACTCGAGATGAGAGGTTAGTCCCTGGCTTCGACTCCAGAGGAATACCACCTTACCACAATCACCTCAAGAGGAGGCTTCTCTCAGCTCTGGGTATGTGAGTGGGACCCTGAGATTGCAGCCTCAAGTGGAATGGACACCGCGATGCCCTGACTCGAAATAAGGCCGGATATCCCTGCAGTAACTTGAATGCAGGCTCGTCTTGCATCTCCCAAGACAAAAGGATGTCTGAGTCCCCGGTGGAGACCACAGAGAAAGACCTAGTTCCCCACCTCACCGCGACCGGAGGCCTCACATCCTTTGAAAACACCAGAGGGATGCGGAGATCAGTGCCTCCAAAGGAGACGATGCCTGACTCCTCGTGAAACTTGATAGGAGGCCCAGGGTTCCTGTGGCACGTGCAAAGGGACCCTTGGTCTCCCGCCTCAGCTGGAGAGGCTTCCCAATTGGCCTGCCAAGCCTCGAGCAGAATCCCGAGTTGTCCCTCGACACTAGGCAAGAGTCCTGACGTCGCTGAACAAACGTGTGTGGAAGGGCCATCCCCAACGTAACTCGAGAATATACCCCAGGTTCCCGCCGCAACTCTAGAAAAACCATGAGACTTCCCCCTCGCCGCGAGATGAGGCCCGATTCCCCTGCACTGCGTGCAGAGCAAGGCCGTGTTGCACATCACACAAAAAGCAGCCTTGATTTCCTTGATGGCACTCCAGAGAAAGCCCAAGAACACTGTTTCAAGGCTAGAGGGATCCTGAGGTCACTGTAGCAACACGAAAGAGCTCCGGGGACCAAAAATCAACTCGAGATGAGAGGTTAGTCCCTGGCTTCGACTCCAGAGGAATACCACCTTACCACAAGCACCTCAAGAGCAGGCTTCTCTCAGCTATAGGTATGTGAGAGGGACCCTGAGTTTGTGGCCTCAAGCGGAATGGACACCTCGATGCCCTGACTCGAAATAAGGCCGGATATCCCTGCAGTGACTTGAATGCAGGCTCGTCTTGCATCTCCCAAGACGAAAGGATGTCTGAATCCCCTGTGGAGACCACAGAGAAAGACCTAGTTCCCCACCTCATCGCGACCGGAGGCCTCACATCCTTTGAAAACTCCAGAGGGACGCGGAGATCAGTGCCTCCAAAGGAGACGATGCCTGACTCCACGTGAAACTTGATAGGAGACCCAGGATTCCTGTGGCACGTGGAAAGGGACCCTTGGTCTCCCACCTCAGCTGGAGAGGCGTCCCAATTTCCCTGCCAAGCCTCGAGGAGAATCCCGAGTTGTCCCTCACAACTAGGCAGGAGTCCTGACGTCGCTGAACAAACACGTGTGTGGAAGGGCCATCCCCGTGGTATCTCGAGAATATACCCCAGGTTCCCACCGCAACTCTAGAAAAACCATGAGACTTCCCCTCGCCGCGAGATGAGGCCCGATTCCCCTGCACTGCGTGCAGAGCAATGCCGTGTTGCACATCACACAGGAAAGGAGCCTTGATTTCCTTGATGGCACTCCAGAGAAAGCCCAAGAACACTGTTTCAAGGCTAGAGGGATCCTGAGGTCACTGTAGCAACACGAAAGAGCTCCGGGGACCAAAAATCAACTCGAGATGAGAGGTTAGTCCCTGGCTTCGACTCCAGAGGAATACCACCTTACCACAAACACCTCAAGAGCAGGCTTCTCTCAGCTATAGGTATGTGAGAGGGACCCTGAGTTTGTGGCCTCAAGCGGAATGGATACCGCGATGCCCTGACTCGAAATAAGGCCGGATATCCCTGCAGTGACTTGAATGCAGGCTCGTCTTGCATCTCCCAAGACAAAAGGATGTCTGAGTCCCCTGTGGAGACCACAGAGAAAGACCTAGTTCCCCACTTCATCGCGACCGGAGGCCTCACATCCTTTGAAAATTCCAGAGGGACGCGGAGAACAGTGCCTCCAAAGGAGACGATGCCTGACTCCTCATGAAACTTGATAGGAGTCCCAGGATTCCTGTGGCACGTGGAAAGGGACCCTTGGTCTCCCACCTCAGCTGGAGAGGCGTCCCAATTGCCCTGCCAAGCCTCGAGGAGAATCCCGAGTTGTCCCTCGCAACTAGGCAGGAGTCCTGACGTCGCTGAACAAACACGTGTGTGGAAGGGCCATCCCCGTCGTAACTCGAGAATATACCCCTGGTTCCACCGCAACTCTAGAAAAACCGTGAGACTTTCCCCTCGCCGCGAGATGAGGCCCGATTGCCATGCACAGTGTGCAGAACAATGCCATGCTGCACATCAGACAGGAAAGGAGCCTTGATTTCCTTGATAGCACTCCAGAGAGATCCCAAGAACACTGTTTCAAGGCTAGAGGGATCCTGAGGTCACTGTAGCAACACGAAAGAGCTCCGTGGACCAAAAATCAACTCGAGATGAGAGGTTAGTCCCTGACTTCGACTCCAGAGGAATACCACCTTACCACAATCACCTCAAGAGGAGGCTTCTCTCAGCTCTAGGTATGTGAGAGGGACCCTGAGTTTCTGGCCTCAAGCGGAATGGACACCGCGATGCCCTGACTCGAAATAAGGCCAGACATCCCTGCAGTGACTTGAATGCAGGCTCGTCTTGCATCTCCCAAGAGGAAAGGATGACTGAATCCCCTGTGGAGACCACAGAGAAAGACCTAGTTCCCCACCTCATGGCGACCGGAGGCCACACATCCTTTGAAAACTCCAGATGGACGCGGAGATCAGTGCCTCCAAAGGAGACGATGCCTGACTCCTCGTGAAACTTGATAGGAGTCCCAGGATTTCTGTGGCACGTGGAAAGGGAGCCTTGCTCTCCTGGCTCAGCTGGAGAGGCGTCCCAATTGCCTTGCCAAGCCTCGAGGAGAATCCCGAGTTGTCCCTCACAACTAGGCAGCAGTCCTGACGTCGCTGAACAAACACGTGTGTGGAAGGGCCATCCCCGTCGTAACTCGAGAATATACCCCAGGTTCCCGCCGCAACTCGAGAAAAACCATGAGACGTCCGCCTCGCCACGAGATGAGGCCCGATTCCACTGCACTGCGTGCAGAGCAATGCCGTGTTGCACATCACACAAGAAAGGAGCCTTGATTTCCTTGATGTCACTCCAGAGAAACCCCAAGAACCCTGTTTCAAGGCTACAGGGATCCTGAAGTCACTGTAGCAACAAGAAAGAACTCCGTGGACCAAAAATCAACTCGAGATGAGAGGTTAGTCCCTGGCTTCGACTCCAGAGGAATACCACCTTACCACAAGCACCTCAAGAGGAGGCTTCTCTCAGCTCTAAGTATGTGAGAGGGACCCTGAGTTTGCGGCCTCAAGTGGAATGGACACCGCGATGCCCTGACTCGAAATAAGGCCGGATATCCCTGCAGTGACTGGAATGGAGGCTCGTCTTGCATCTCCCAAGACGAAAGGATGTCTGAATCCCCTGTGGAGACCACAGAGAAAGACCTAGTTCCGCACCTCATGGCGAACGGAAGCCTCACATCCTTTGAAAACTCCAGAGGGATGCGGAGATCAGAGCCTTCAAAGGAGACGATGCCTGACTCCTCGTGAAACTTGATAGGAGTCCCAGTATTCCTGTGGCACGTGGAAAGGGAGCCTTGGTCTCCCGCCTCAGCTGGAGAGGCGTCCCAATTGCCCTGCCAAGCCTCGAGGAGAATCCCGAGTTGTCCCTCGCAACTAGGCAGGAGTCCTGACGTCGCTGAAAAAACACGTGTGTGGAAGGGCCATCCCCGTCGTAACTCGAGAATATACCCCAGGTTCCCACCGCAATTGGAGAAAAACCATGAGACTTCCACCTCGCCGCGAGATGAGGCCCGATTCCCCTGCCCTGCATGCCGAGCAATTCCGTGTTGCACATCACACAGGAAAGGAGCCTTGATTTCCTTGATGGCACTCCAGAGAAAGCCCAAGAACACTGTTTCAAGGCTGGAGGAATCCTGAGGACACTGTAGCAACACGAAAGAGCTCCGGGGGCCAAAAATCAACTCGAGATGAGAGGTATGTCCCTGGCTTCTACTCCAGAGGAATACCACCTTACCATAAGCACCTCAAGAGGAGGCTTCTCTCAGCTCTAGGTATGTGAGAGGGACCCTGAGTTTTGGCCTCAAGTGGAATGGACACCGCGATGCCCTGACTCGAAATAAGGCCGGATATCCCTGCAGTGACTTGAATGCAGGCTCGTCTTGCATCTCCCAAGACGAAAGGATGTCTGAATCCCCTGTGGAGACCACAGAGAAAGACCTAGTTCCCCACCTCATCGCGACCGGAGGCCTCATATCCTTTGAAAACTCCAGAGGGACGCGGAGATCAGTGCCTCCAAAGGAGACGATGCCTGACTCCACGTGAAACTTGATAGGAGTACCAGGATTCCTGTGGCACGTGGAAAGGGACCCTTGGTCTCCCGCCTCAGCTGGAGAGGCGTCCCAATATCCCTGCCAAGCCTCGAGGAGAATCCCGAGTTGTCCCTCGCAACTAGGCAGGAGTCCTGACGTCGCTGAACAAACACGTGTGTGGAAGGGCCATCCCCGTGGTAGCTCGAGAATATACCCCAGGTTCCCACCGCAACTCGAGAAAAACCATGAGACTTCCCCTCGCCGCGAGATGAGGCCCGATTCCCCTGCACTGCGTGCAGAGCAATGCCGTGTTGCACATCACACAGGAAAGGAGCCTTGATTTCCTTGATGGCACTCCAGAGAAACCCCAAGAACACTGTTTCAAGGCTAGAGGGATCCTGAGGTCACTGTAGCAACACGAAAGAGCTCCGGGGACCAAAAATCAACTCGAGATGAGAGGTTAGTCCCTGGCTTCGACTCCAGAGGAATATCACCTTACCACAAGCACCTCAAGAGCAGGCTTCTCTCAGCTCTAGGTATGTGAGTGGGACCCTGAGTTTCTGGCTTCAAGCGGAATGGACACCGCGATGCCCTGACTCGAAATAAGGCCGGATATCCCTGCAGTGACTTGAATGCAGGCTCGTCTTGCATCTCCCAAGACAAAAGGATGTCTGAGTCCCCTGTGGAGACCACAGAGAAAGACCTAGTTCCCCACCTCATCGCGACCTGAGGCCTCACATCCTTTGAAAACACTAGAGGGATGCGGAGATAAGTGCCTCCAAAGGAGACGATGCCTGACTCCTCGTGAAACTTGATAGGAGGCCCAGGGTTCCTGTGGCACGTGCAAAGGGACCCTTGGTCTCCCGCCTCAGCTGGAGAGGCTTCCCAATTGGCCTGCCAAGCCTCGAGCAGAATCCCGAGTTGTCCCTCGACACTAGGCAAGAGTCCTGACGTCGCTGAACAAACGTGTGTGGAAGGGCCATCCCCGTCGTAACTTGAGAATATACCCCAGGTTCCCGCCGCAACTCGAGAAAAACCATGAGACTTCCCCCTCACCGCGAGATGAGGCCCGATTCCCCTGCACTGCGTGCAGAGCAAGGCCGTGTTGCACATCACACAGGAAAGGAGCCTTGATTTCCTTGATGGCACTCCAGAGAAAGCCCAAGAACACTGTTTCAAGGCTAGAGGGATCCTGAGGTCACTGTAGCAACACGAAAGAGCTCCGTGGACCAAAAATCAACTCGAGATGAGAGGTTAGTCCCTGGCTTCGACTCCAGAGGAATACCACCTTACCACAAGCACCACAAGAGAAGGCTTCTCTCAGCTCTAGGTATGTGAGAGGGACCCTGAGTTTGCGGCCTCAAGTGGAATGGAGACCGCGATGCCCTGACTCGAAATAAGGCCGGATATCCCTGCAGTGACTTGAATGCAGGCTCGTCTTGCATCTCCCAAGACGAAAGGATGTCTGAATCCCCTGTGGAGACCACAGAGAAAGACCTAGTTCCCCACCTCATCGCGACCGGAGGCCTCACATCCTTTGAAAACTCCAGAGGTACGCGGAGATCAGTGCCTCCAAAGGAGACGATGCCTGACTCCTCGTGAAACTTGATAGGAGTCCCAGGATTCCTGTGGCACGTGGAAAGGGACCCTTGGTCTCCCGCCTCAGCTGGAGAGGCGTCCCAATTGCCCTGCCAAGCCTCGAGGAGAATCCCGAGTTGTCCCTCGCAACTAGGCAGGAGTCCTGACGTCGCTGAACAAACACGTGTGTGGAAGGGCCATCCCCGTCGTAACTCGAGAATATACCCCTGGTTCCCACCGCAACTCTAGAAAAACCATGAGACTTTCCCCTCGCCGCGAGATGAGGCCCGATTGCCATGCACAGTGTGCAGAGCAATGCCATGCTGCACATCAGACAGGAAAGGAGCCTTGATTTCCTTGATAGCACTCCAGAGAAATCCCAAGAACACTGTTTCAAGGCTAGAGGGATCCTGAGGTCACTGTAGCAACATGAAAGAGCTCCGGGGACCAAAAATCAACTCGCGATGAGAGGTTAGTCCCTGACTTCGACTCCAGAGGAATACCACCTTACCACAATCACCTCAAGAGGAGGCTTCTCTCAGCTCTAGGTATGTGAGAGGGACCCTGAGTTTCTGGCCTCAAGCGGAATGGACACCGCGATGCCCTGACTCGAAATGAGGCCGGACATCCCTGCAGTGACTTGAATGCAGGCTCGTCTTGCATCTCCCAAGACGAAAGAATGTCTGATTCCCCTGTGGAGACCACAGAGAAAGACCTAGTTCACCACCTCATCGCGACCGGAGGCCTCACATCCCTTGAAAACTCCAGAGGGACGCGGAGATCAGTGCTTCCAATGGAGACGATGCCTGACTCCTCGTGAAACTTGATAAGAGGTCCAGGATTCCTGTGGCACACGCAAAGGGACCCTAGGTCTCCCGCCTCAGCTCGACAGGCTTCCCAATTGGCCTGCCAAGCCTCGAGGAGAATCCCTAGTTGTCCCTCGAAACTAGGCAAGAGTCCTGACGTCGCTGAACAAACGTGTATGGAAGGGCCATCCCCGTCGTAACTCGAGAATATACCCCAGGTTCCCGCCGCAGCTCGAGAAAAACCTTGAGACTTCCCCTTCGCCGCGAGATGAGGCCCGATTCCCCTGCACTGCGTGTAGAGCAATGCCATGTTGCACATCACACAGGAAAGGAGCCTTGATTTCCTTGATGGCACTCCAGAGAAAGCCCAAGAACACTGTTTCAAGGCTAGAGGGATCCTGAGGTCACTGTAGCAACACGAAAGAGCTCCGTGGACCAAAAATCAACTCGAGATGAGAGGTTAGTCCCTGGCTTCGACTCCAGAGGAATACCACCTTACCACAAGCACCACAAGAGGAGGCTTCTCTCAGCTCTAGGTATGTGAGAGGGACCCTGAGTTTGTGGCCTCAAGTGGAATGGACACCGCGATGCCCTGACTCGAAATAAGGCCGGATATCCCTGCAGTGACTTGAATGCAGGCTCGTCTTGCATCTCCCAAGATGAAAGGATGTCTGAATCCCCTGTGGAGACCACAGAGAAAGACCTAGTTCCCCACCTCATCGCGACCGGAGGCCTCACATCCTTTGAAAACACCAGATGGACGCGGAGATCAGTGCCTCCAAAGGAGACGATGCCTGACTCCTCGTGAAACTTTATAGGAGTCCCAGAATTCCTGTTGCACGTGGAAAGGGTCCCTTGGTCTCCCGCCTCAGCTGGAGAGGCGTCCCAATTGCCCTGCCAAGCCTCGAGGTGAATCCCGAGTTGTCCCTCGACACTAGGCAAGAGTCCTGACGTCGCTGAACAAACGTGTGTGGAAGGGCCATCCCCGTCGTAACTTGAGAATATACCCCAGGTTCCCGCCGCAACTCGAGAAAAACCATGAGACTTCCCCCTCACCGCGAGATGAGGCCCGATTCCCCTGCACTGCGTGCAGAGCAAGGCCGTGTTGCACATCACACAGGAAAGGAGCCTTGATTTCCTTGATGGCACTCCAGAGAAAGCCCAAGAACACTGTTTCAAGGCTCGAGGGATCCTGAGGTCACTGTAGCAACACGAAAGAGCTCCGTGGACCAAAAATCAACTCGAGATGAGAGGTTAGTCCCTGGCTTCGACTCCAGAGGAATACCACCTTACCACAAGCACCACAAGAGGAGGCTTCTCTCAGCTCTAGGTATGTGAGAGGGACCCTGAGTTTGCGGCCTCAAGTGGAATGGAGACCGCGATGCCCTGACTCGAAATAAGGCCGGATATCCCTGCAGTGACTTGAATGCAGGCTCGTCTTCATCTCCCAAGACGAAAGGATGTCTGAATCCCCTGTGGAGACCACAGAGAAAGACCTAGTTCCCCACCTCATCGCGACCGGAGGCCTCACATCCTTTGAAAACTCCAGAGGTACGCGGAGATCAGTGCCTCCAAAGGAGACGATGCCTGACTCCTCGTGAAACTTGATAGGAGTCCCAGGATTCCTGTGGCACGTAGAAAGGGACTCTTGGTCTCCCGCCTCAGCTGGAGAGGCGTCCCAATTGCCCTGCCAAGCCTCGAGGAGAATCCCGAGTTGTCCCTCGCAACTAGGCAGGAGTCCTGACGTCGCTGAACAAACACGTGTGTGGAAGGGCCATCCCCGTCGTAACTCGAGAATATACCCCTGGTTCCCACCGCAACTCTAGAAAAACCATGAGACTTTCCCCTCGCCGCGAGATGAGGCCCGATTGCCATGCACAGTGTGCAGAGCAATGCCATGCTGCACATCAGACAGGAAAGGAGCCTTGATTTCCTTGATAGCACTCCAGAGAAATCCCAAGAACACTGTTTCAAGGCTAGAGGGATCCTGAGGTCACTGTAGCAACACGAAAGAGCTCCGGGGACCAAAAATCAACTCGAGATGAGAGGTTAGTCCCTGACTTCGACTCCAGAGGAATACCACCTTACCACAATCACCTCAAGAGGAGGCTTCTCTCAGCTCTAGGTATGTGAGAGGGACCCTGAGTTTCTGGCCTCAAGCGGAATGGACACCGCGATGCCCTGACTCGAAATGAGGCCGGACATCCCTGCAGTGACTTGAATGCAGGCTCGTCTTGCATCTCCCAAGACGAAAGAATGTCTGATTCCCCTGTGGAGACCACAGACAAAGACCTAGTTCACCACCTCATCGCGACCGGAGGCCTCACATCCCTTGAAAACTCCAGAGGGACGCGGAGATCAGTGCTTCCAAAGGAGACGATGCCTGACTCCTCGTGAAACTTGATAAGAGGCCCAGGATTCCTGTGGCACACGCAAAGGGACCCTAGGTCTCCCGCCTCAGCTCGACAGGCTTCCCAATTGGCCTGCCAAGCCTCGAGGAGAATCCCTAGTTGTCCCTCGCAACTAGGCAGGAGTCCTGCCGTCGCTGAACAAACACGTGGGTGGAAGGGCCATCCCCGTCGTAACTCGAGAATATACCCCAGGTTCCCGCCGCAGCTCGAGAAAAACCTTGAGACTTCCCCTTCGCCGCGAGATGAGGCCCGATTCCCCTGCACTGCGTGTAGAGCAATGCCATGTTGCACATCACACAGGAAAGGAGCCTTGATTTCCTTGATGGCACTCCAGAGAAAGCCCAAGAACACTGTTTCAAGGCTAGAGGGATCCTGAGGTCACTGTAGCAACACGAAAGAGCTCCGTGGACCAAAAATCAACTCGAGATGAGAGGTTAGTCCCTGGCTTCGACTCCAGAGGAATACCACCTTACCACAAGCACCACAAGAGGAGGCTTCTCTCAGCTCTAGGTATGTGAGAGGGACCCTGAGTTTGTGGCCTCAAGTGGAATGGACACCGCGATGCCCTGACTCGAAATAAGGCCGGATATCCCTGCAGTGACTTGAATGCAGGCTCGTCTTGCATCTCCCAAGATGAAAGGATGTCTGAATCCCCTGTGGAGACCACAGAGAAAGACCTAGTTCCCCACCTCATCGCGACCGGAGGCCTCACATCCTTTGAAAACACCAGATGGACGCGGAGATCAGTGCCTCCAAAGGAGACGATGCCTGACTCCTCGTGAAACTTTATAGGAGTCCCAGAATTCCTGTTGCACGTGGAAAGGGTCCCTTGGTCTCCCGCCTCAGCTGGAGAGGCGTCCCAATTGCCCTGCCAAGCCTCGAGGTGAATCCCGAGTTGTCCCTTGCAACTAGGCAGGAGTCCTGACGTCGCTGAACAAACACATGTGGAAGGGCCATCCCCGTCGTAACTCGAGAATATACCCCAGGTTCTCACTGCAACTCCAGAAAAACCATGAGATTTCCCCCTCGCCACGAGATGAGGCCCGATTGCCCTGCACTGCGTGCAGAGCAATGCCGTGTTGCACATCACACAGGAAAGGAGCCTTGATTTCCTTGATGGCACTCCAGAGAAACCCCAAGAACACTCTTTCAAGGCTAGAGGGATCCTGAGGTCACTGTAGCAACACGAAAGAGCTCCATGGACCAAAAATCAACTCGAGATGAGAGGTTAGTCCCTGGCTTCGACTCCAAGGAATAGCACTTTACCACAAGCACCTCAAGAGGAGGCTTCTCTCAGCTCTAGGTATGTGAGAGGGACCCTGAGTTTGCGGCCTCAAGTGGAATGGACACCGCGATGCCCTGACTCGAAATAAGGCCGGATATGCCTGCAGTGACTTGAATGCAGGCTCGTCTTGCATCTCCCAAGATGAAAGGATGTCTGAATCCCCTGTGGAGACCACAGAGAAAGACCTAGTTCCCCACCTCATCGCGACCGGAGGCCTCACATCCTTTGAAAACTCCAGAGGGACGCGGAGATTAGTGCCTCCAAAGGAGACGATGCCTGACTCCTCGTGAAACTTGATAGGAGTTCCAGGATTCCTGTGGCACGTGGAAAGGGACCCTTGGTCTCCCGCCTCAGCTGGAGAGGCGTCCCAATTGCCCTGCCAAGCCTCGAGGAGAATCCCGAGTTGTCCCTCGCAGCTAGGCAGGAGTCCTGACGTCGCTGAACAAACACGTGTGTGGAAGGGCCATCCCCGTCGTAACTCGAGAATATACCCCAGGTTCCTGCCGCAACTCGAGAAAAACCATGAGACTTCCCCCTCGCGGCGAGATGAGGCCCGATTCCCCTGCACTCGGGCAGAGCAATGCCGTGTTGCACATCACACAGGAAAGGAGCCTTGATTTCCTTGATGGCACTCCAGAGAAAGCCCAAGAATACTGTTTCAAGGCTAGAGGGATCCTGAGGTCACTGTAGCAACACGAAAGAGCTCCTGGATCCAAAAATCAACTCGAGATGAGAGGTTAGTCCCTGGCTTCGATTCCAAGGAATAGCACCTTACCACCAGCACCTCAAGAGGAGGCTTCTCTCAGCTCTAGGTATGTGAGAGGGACCCTGAGTTTGCGGCCTCAAGTGGAATGGACACCGCGATGCCCTGACTCGAAATAAGGCCGGATATGCCTGCAGTGACTTGAATGCAGGCTCGTCTTGCATCTCCCAAGATGAAAGGATGTCTGAATCCCCTGTGGAGACCACAGAGAAAGACCTAGTTCCCCACCTCATCGCGACCTGAGGCCTCACATCCTTTGAAAACACCAGAGGGATGCGGAGATCAGTGCCTCCAAAGGAGACGATGCCTGACTTCTCGTGAAACTTGATAGGAGGCCCAGGGTTCCTGTGGCACGTGCAAAGGGACCCTTGGTCTCCCGCCTCAGCTGGAGAGGCTTCCCAATTGGCCTGCCAAGCCTCGAGCAGAATCCCGAGTTGTCCCTCGACACTAGGCAAGAGTCCTGACGTCGCTGAACAAACGTGTGTGGAAGGGCCATCCCCGTCGTAACTCGAGAATATACCCCAGGTTCCCGCCGCAACTCGAGAAAAACCATGAGACTTCCCCCTCGCCGCGAGATGAGGCCCGATTCCCCTGCACTGCGTGCAGAGCAAGGCCGTGTTGCACATCACACAGGAAAGGAGCCTTGATTTCCTTGATGGCACTCCAGAGAAAGCCCAAGAACACTGTTTCAAGGCTAGAGGGATCCTGAGGTCACTGTAGCAACACGAAAGAGCTCCGGGGACCAAAAATCAACTCGAGATGAGAGGTTAGTCCCTGGCTTCGACTCCAGAGGAATACCACCTTACCACAAGCACCTCAAGAGGAGGCTTCTCTCAGCTCTATGTATGTGAGAGGGACCCTGAGTTTGCGGCCTCAAGTGGAATGGAGACCGCGATGCCCTGACTCGAAATAAGGCCGGATATCCCTGCAGTGACTTGAATGCAGGCTCGTCTTGCATCTCCCAAGACGAAAGGATGTCTGAATCCCCTGTGGAGACCACAGAGAAAGACCTAGTTCCCCACCTCATCGCGACCGGAGGCCTCACATCCTTTGAAAACTCCAGAGGGACGCGGAGATCAGTGCCTCCAAAGGAGACGATGCCTGACTCCTCGTGAAACTTGATAGGAGTCCCAGGATTCCTGTGGCACGTGGAAAGGGACTCTTGGTCTCCCGCCTCAGCTGGAGAGGCGTCCCAATTGCCCTGCCAAGCCTCGAGGAGAATCCCGAGTTGTCCCTCGCAACTAGGCAGGAGTCCTGACGTCGCTGAACAAACACGTGTGTGGAAGGGCCATCCCCGTCGTAACTCGAGAATATACCCCTGGTTCCCACCGCAACTCTAGAAAAACCATGAGACTTTCCCCTCGCCGCGAGATGAGGCCCGATTGCCATGCACAGTGTGCAGAGCAATGCCATGCTGCACATCAGACAGGAAAGGAGCCTTGATTTCCTTGATAGCACTCCAGAGAAATCCCAAGAACACTGTTTCAAGGCTAGAGGGATCCTGAGGTCACTGTAGCAACACGAAAGAGCTCCGGGGACCAAAAATCAACTCGAGATGAGAGGTTAGTACCTGACTTCGACTCCAGAGGAATACCACCTTACCACAATCACCTCAAGAGGAGGCTTCTCTCAGCTCTAGGTATGTGAGAGGGACCCTGAGTTTCTGGCCTCAAGCGGAATGGACACCGCGATGCCCTGACTCGAAATAAGGCCGGACATCCCTGCAGTGACTTGAATGCAGGCTCGTCTTACATCTCCCAAGACGAAAGAATGTCTGATTCCCCTGTGGAGACCACAGAGAAAGACCTAGTTCACCACCTCATCGCGACCGGAGGCCTCACATCCCTTGAAAACTCCAGAGGGACGCGGAGATCAGTGCTTCCAAAGGAGACGATGCCTGACTCCTCGTGAAACTTGATAAGAGGCCCAGGATTCCTGTGGCACACGCAAAGGGACCCTTGGTCTCCCGCCTCAGCTCGACAGGCTTCCCAATTGGCCTGCCAAGCCTCGAGGAGAATCCCGAGTTGTCCCTCGAAACTAGGCAAGAGTCCTGACGTCGCTGAACAAACGTGTATGGAAGGGCCATCCCCGTCGTAACTCGAGAATATACCCCAGGTTCCCGCCGCAGCTCGAGAAAAACCTTGAGACTTCCCCTTCGCCGCGAGATGAGGCCCGATTCCCCTGCACTGCGTGTAGAGCAATGCCATGTTGCACATCACACAGGAAAGGAGCCTTGATTTCCTTGATGGCACTCCAGAGAAACCCCAAGAACACTCTTTCAAGGCTAGAGGGATCCTGAGGTCACTGTAGCAACACGAAAGAGCTCCGTGGACCAAAAATCAACTCGAGATGAGAGGTTAGTCCCTGGCTTCGACTCCAGAGGAATACCACCTTACCACAAGCACCACAAGAGGAGGCTTCTCTCAGCTCTAGGTATGTGAGAGGGACCCTGAGTTTGTGGCCTCAAGTGGAATGGACACCGCGATGCCCTGACTCGAAATAAGGCCGGATATCCCTGCAGTGACTTGAATGCAGGCTCGTCTTGCATCTCCCAAGATGAAAGGATGTCTGAATCCCCTGTGGAGACCACAGAGAAAGACCTAGTTCCCCACCTCATCGCGACCGGAGGCCTCACATCCTTTGAAAACACCAGATGGACGCAGAGATCAGTGCCTCCAAAGGAGACGATGCCTGACTCCTCGTGAAACTTTATAGGAGTCCCAGAATTCCTGTTGCACGTGGAAAGGGTCCCTTGGTCTCCCGCCTCAGCTGGAGAGGCGTCCCAATTGCCCTGCCAAGCCTCGAGGAGAATCCCGAGTTGTCCCTCGCAACTAGGCAGGAGTCCTGACGTCGCTGAACAAACACATGTGGAAGGGCCATCCCCGTCGTAACTCGAGAATATACCCCAGGTTCTCACTGCAACTCCAGAAAAACCATGAGATTTCCCCCTCGCCGCGAGATGAGGCCCGATTGCCCTGCACTGCGTGCAGAGCAATGCCGTGTTGCACATCACACAGGAAAGGAGCCTTGATTTCCTTGATGGCACTCCAGAGAAACCCCAAGAACACTCTTTCAAGGCTAGAGGGATCCTGAAGTCACTGTAGCAAGAAGAAAGATCTCCGTGGACCAAAAGTCAACTCGAGATGAGAAGTTAGTCCCTGGCTTCGACTCCAGAGGAATACCACCTTACCACAAGCACCTCAAGAGGAGGCTTCTCTCAGCTCTAGGTATGTGAGAGGGACCCTGAGTTTGCGGCCTCAAGTGGAATGGACACCGCGATGCCCTGACTCGAAATAAGGCCGGATATCCCTGCAGTGACTTGAATGCAGGCTCGTCTTGCATCTCCCAAGACGAAAGGATGTCTGAATCCCCTGTGGAGACCACAGAGAAAGACCTAGTTCCCCACCTCATCGCGACCGGAGGCCTCACATTCTTTGAAAACCCCAGAGGGACGCGGAGATAAGTGCCTCCAAAGGAGACGATGCCTGACTCCTCGTGAAACTTGATAGGAGTCCCAGGATCCTGTGGCACGTGGAAAGGGACCCTTGGTCTCCCGCCTCTGCTGGAGAGACGTCCCAATTGCCCTGCCAAGCCTCGAGGAGAATCCCGAGTTGTCCCTCGCAACTAGGCAGGAGTCCTGACGTCGCTGAACAAACACGAGTGGAAGGGCCATCTCCGTCGTAACTCGAGAATATACCCCAGGTTCCCGCCGCAACTCGAGAAAAACCATGAGACTTCCCCCTCGCCGCGAGATGAGGCCCTATTCCCCTGCACTGCGTGCAGAGCAATGCCGTGTTGCACATCACACAGGAAAGGAGCCTTGATTTCCTTGATGGCACTCCACAGAAACCCCAAGAACACTGTTTCAAGGCTAGAGGGATCCTGAGGTCACTGTAGCAACACGAAAGAGCTCCGTGGACCACAAATCAACGCGAGATGAGAGGTTAGTCCCTGGCTTCGACTCCAGAGGAATACCACTCTACCACAAGCACCTCAAGAGGAGGCTTCTCTCAGCTCTATGTATGTGAGAGGGACCCTGAGTTTGCGGCCTCAAGTGGAATGGACACTGCGATGCCCTGACTCAAAATAAGGCCGGATATCCCTGCAGTGACTTGAATGCAGGCTCATCTTGCATCGCCTAAGACGAAAGTATGTCTGAATCCCCTGTGGAGACCACAGAGAAAGACCTAGTTCCCCACCTCATGGCGACCGCAGGCCTCATATCCTTTGAAAACTCCAGAGGGACGCGCAGATCAGGGCCTCCAAAGGAGACGATGCCTGACTCCTCGTGAAACTTGATACGAGTCACAGGATTCCTGTGCCACGTGGAAAGGGACCCTTGGTCTCCTCTCTCAGCTGGAGAGGCGTCCCTATTGCAATGCCAAGCCTCTAGGACAATCCCGAGTTGTCCCTCACAACTAAGCAAGAGTCATGTCGTCGCTGAACAAGCACGTGTGTGGAAGGGCCATGCCCGTCATAACTCGAGAATATACCCCAGGTTCCCGCCTCAACTCGAGAAAAACCATGAGAATTCCCCCTCGCCGCGAGATGAGGCACGATACCCCTGCACTGCGTGCAGAGCAATGCCGTGTTGCACATCACACAGGAAAGGAGCCTTGATTTCCTTAATGGCACTCCAGAGAAAGCCCAAGAACACTGTTTCAAGGCTAGAGGGATCCTGAGGTCACTGTAGCAACAAGAAAGAGCTCCGTGGACCAAGAATCAACTCGAGATGAGAGGTTAGTCCCTGGCTTCGACTCCAGAGGAATACCACCTTACCACAAGCACCTCAAGAGGAGGCTTCTCTCAACTCTAGGTATGTGAGTGGGACCCTGAGTTTGCGGCCTCAAGTGGAATGGACTCCGCGATGCCCTGACTCGAAAGGAGGCCGGATATCCCTGCAGTGACTTGAATGCAGGCTCGTCTTGCATCTCCCAAGACGAAAGGATGTCTGTATCCCCTGTGGAGACCACAGAGAAAGACCTAGTTCCCCACCTCATGACGACGGGAGGCCTCACATCCTTTGAAAACTCCAGAGGGACGCGGAGATCAGTGCCTCCAAAGGAGAATATGCCTGACTCCTCATGAAACATGATAGGAGTCCCAGGATTCCTGTGGCACGTGGAAAGGGACCCTTGGTCTCCCGCCTCAGCTGGAGAGGCGTCCCAATTGCCCTGCCAAGCCTCGAGGAGAATCCCGAGTTTTCCCTCGCAACTAGGCTGGAGTCCTGATGTCGCTGAACAAACACGTGTTTGGAAGGTCCATCCCTGTCGTATCTCGAGAATATACCCCAGGTTCCCGCCGCAACTCGAGAAAAACCATGAGACTTCCCCCTCACAGCGAGATGAGGCCCGATTCCCCTGCACTGCGTGCAGAGCAATGCCGTGTTGCACATCAAACATGAAAGGGGTCTTGATTTCCTTGATGGCACTCCAGAGAAACCCCAAGAACACTGTTTCAAGGCTAGAGTTATCCTGAGGTCACTATAGCAACATGAAAGAGCTGCATGGACCAAAAATCAACTCGAGATGAGGGGTTAGTCCCTGGCTTCGAATCCAGACGAATACCACCTTTCCACAAGCACCTCAAGAGGTGGCTTCTCTTAGCTCTAAGTATGTGAGAGGGACCCTCAGTTTGCGCCTCAAGTGGAATGGACACCGAGTTGCCCTGACGCGAAATAAGGCCGGATATCCCTGCAGTGACTTGAATGCAGGCTAGTCTTGCATCTCCCAAGACGAAAGGATGTCTGAATCCCCTGTGGAGACCACAGAGAAAGACCTAGTTCCCCTCCTCATCCCGACTGGAGGCGTCACATCCTTTGAAATCTCCAGAGGTATGCGGAGATCAATGCCTCAAAAGGAGACGATGCCTGACTCCTCGTGAAACTTGATAGGAGTCCCAGGATTCCTGTGGCACGTGGAAAGGGACCCTTGGTCTCCCGCCTCAGCTGGAGAGGCGTCCCAATTGCCCTGCCAAGCCTCGAGGAGAATCCCGAGTTGTCCCTCGCAACTAGGCACTAGTCCTGACCTCGCTGAACAAACACGTGTTTGATTCAGTTTCATTATCCTCATATTTTTCACACCTTTACATGCTCCTCATATTTTTGACTCCTTTTCATGCTCTTCATATTTTTCTCACCTTTTCTGCTCCTCGTATTTTTGACACCTTTTCATGCTCTTCATATTTTTCAGTCCTTTTCATGCTCCTGGTATTTTTCAGACCTTTTCATGCTCCTCGTGTTTTTCAGACCTTTTCATGCTACTCGTATTTTTCAGACCTTTTCATGCTCCTCGTATTTTTCAGACCTTTTCATGCTCCTTGTATTTTTCACACCTTTTCATGCTCTTCGTATTTTTCACACCATTTCATGATCTTCATATTTTTCACAGTGTTTCATGCTGCTCATATTTTTGACACCTTTTCATGCTCCTCATATTTTTCAGACCGTTTCTTGCTCCTCATATATGTCAGACCGTTTCATGTTCCTCATATTTTTTCAGACCGTTTCATGCTCCTCTTATTTTTCTCAGCTTTTCATGCTCCTCATATATTTCACACTTTTCATGCTCCTCATATTTTTCACACCGTTTCATGCTCCTCATATATTTCATACAGATTCATGCTCCTCATGTTTTTCACACCGTTACATGATCCTCATGTCTTTGACACCTTTTCATGCTCTTCATATTTTTCATACCTTTTCATGCTGCTCATATTTTTGACACCTTTTCATGCTCTGCATATTTTTCAGACTTTTCATGCTCCTCGTATTTTTCAGACCTTTTCATGCTCCTCATATTTTTCATACAGATTCATGCTCCTCATATTTTTCACACCGTTACATGATCCTCATGTTTTTGACACCTTTTCATGCTCTTCATATTTTTCATACCTTTTCATGCTGCTCATATTTTTCACACCTTTTCATGCTCTACATATTTTTCACACCTTTTCATGCTCCTCATATTTTTCATACAGATTCATGCTCCTCTTATTTTTCACACCTTTACATGTACTCATATTTTTCACACCTTTTCATGCTCTTCATATTTTTGACACCTTTACATGCTACTAATATTTTTGACACTTTTTCATGTTCTTCATATTTTTCACACCTTTTAATGCTCCTCATATTTTTGACACCCTTTCATGCTCTTCCTATTTTTCAGACCTTTTCATGCTCCTCATATTTTTGAGACCTTTTCATACTCCTCGTATTTTTCAGACATTTTCATGCTCCTCGTATTTTTCAGACCTTTTCATGCCCCTCGTATTTTTCTGAACTTTTCATGCTCCTAGTATTTTTCAAACCTTTTCATGCTCTTCGTATTTTCACACCTTTTGATGCTCCTCATATTTTTGACACCTTTTCAGACTCTTCATATTTTTCAGACCTTTTCATGCTCCTTGTATTTTTCAGACCTTTTCATGCTCCTTGTATTTTTCAGACCTTTCCATGTCCGTTCAATTTTTCACAGCTTTTCATGCTCCTCGAATTTTTCACACATTTTCATGGTCCTCGTATTTTTCACACCTTTTCATGCTCCTCGTATTTTTCACATCTTTTCATGCTCCTCGTATTTTTCACACTTTTTCATGCTCCTCGTATATTTCACACCTTTACATGCTCCTCGTATGTTTCACACCGTTTCATGCTCTTCATATTTTTCACAACTTTTTGTGCTCCTCCTATTTTTCACACCTTTTCATGCTCCTCCAATTTTTCAGACGTTTCCATGCTCCTCGTATTTTTCAGACCTTTTCATGCTCCTCCTATTTTTCAGACCTTTTCATGCCCATCGTATTTTTCAGAGCTTTTCATGCTCCTCCTATTTTGCAGGCCTTTTCATGCTCCTCGTATTTTTCACACCTTTTCATGCTCGTCATATTTTTCACTCCGTTTCATGCTCCTCATAAGTTTCAAACAGTTTCATGCCCCAAATATTTTTGACACCTTTTTATTCTCTTCTTATTTTTCATACCTTTTCATGTTCCTCGTATTTTTCACCCCTTTCCATGCTCCTCGTGTTTTTCAAACCTTTTCATACTCCTTGTATTTTTCATACTGTTTCAAGCTTCTCATATTTTTCACACCATTTCATGCTCTTCATATTTTTCACACCGTTTCATGCTCCTCATATTTTCCACACCGTTTCATGCTCCTCATATATTTGACAGCTTTTCATGCTCGTCATATTTTTGACACCTTTTCATGCTCTACATATTTTTCAGATCTTTTTATACTCCTCGTATTTTTTAGACCTTTTCCTGCCCCTCGTTTTTTTCAGACCTTTTCATGCTCCTCGTATTTTTCAGATCTTTTCATGCTCCTCGTTTTTTTCAGACCTTTTCATGCTCCTCGTATTTTTCAGACATTTTTATGCTCCTCGTATATTTGAGCCCTATTAATGCTCCTCGTATTTTTGAGACTTTGTCATGGTCTTCATATTTTTCACACCGTTTCATGCTCCTCATATTTTTCATACAGTTTCATGCTCCTCATATTTTTCACACCTTTTGATGCTCCTCATATTTTTCACACCTTTTCATGCTCTTCATATTTTTCACAGTTTTCATGCTCCTCATATTTTTCGGACCGTTTCATGCTCCTCTTATTTGTCACACCTTTACATGCTCCACGTGTTTTTGACACCTTTTCATGCTTTTCATTTTTTCCACACCTTTTGATGCTCCTCATACTTTTGACAGCTTTTCATGCTCTTTTCAGACATTTTCGTGCTCTTCGTATTTTTCATACCATATCATGCTCCCCGTATTTTTCAGACCTTTTCATGCTCCTTGTATTTTTCACAATTTTTCATGCTCTTTGTGTTTTTCACACCTTTTCAGGCTCTTCGTATTTTTCACACCTTTTCATGATCTTCGTATTTTTCACACCTTTTCATGCTCTTCTTATTTTTCAGACCTTTTCATGCTCTTGATATTTTTCTCAGCTTTTCATGCTCTTCGTATATTTCACACCGTTTCATGCTTCTCCTATTTTTGGCAGCTTTTCATGCTCCTCATATTTTTCAGACCGTTTCATGCTCATCATATTTTTGAGGCCATTTCATGTGCCTAATATTTTTCACACCTTTTAATGCTCTTCATATTTTTCACACCTTTTCATGCTCTTCATATTTTACACACCTTTTCATGTCCTCGTATTTTTCAGACATTTCCATGCCCGTTCTATTTTTCAGACCTTTTCATGCTCGTCGTATATTTCACACCTTTTCATGGTCCTCGTACTTTTCACACCTTATCATGCTCTTCATATTTTTCACACCTTTTCATGCTCCTCATATTTTTCACACCTTTTCATGCTCTTCATATTTTTCACACCTTTTCATGCTCTTCATATTTTTCACACCTTTTCATGCTCCTCATATTTTTCATACAGATTCATGCTCCTCTTATTTTTCACACCTTTACATGCTACTCATATTTTTGACACCTTTTCATGCTCTTTATATTTTTGACACCTTTACATGCTACTCATATTTTTGACACCTTTTCATGCTCTTCATATTTTTGACACCTTTACATGCTACTAATATTTTTGACACTTTTTCATGCTCTTCATATTTTTCACACCTTTTCATGCTCCTCATGTTTTTGACACCTTTTCATGCTCTTCCTATTTTTCAGAGCTTTTCATGCTCCTTGTATTTTTGAGACCTTTTCAAACTCCTCGTATTTTTCAGACATTTTTATACCCTCGTATTTTTCAAACCTTTTCATGCTCCTTGTATTTTTCAGAACTATTTATGCTCCTAGAATTTTTCAAACCTTTTCATGCTCTTCATATTTTTCACACCTTTTCATGCTCATCATATTTTTCAAACCTTTTCATGCTCTTCGTACTTTTCACAACTTTTGATGCTCCTCATATTTTTGACACCTTTTCAGACTCTTCATATTTTTCAGACCTTTTCATGCTCCTTGTATTTTTCAGACCTTTTCTTGCTCCTCGTATTTTTGACATCTTTTCATGCTCTTCCTATTTTTCAGACCTTTTCATGCTCCTCGTATTTTGAGATCTTTTCAAACTCCTCGTATTTTTCAGACATTTTCATGCTCCTTGTATTTTTCAGTCCTCTTCATGCTCATCGTATGTTTCACACCTTTTAATGCTCCTCGTGTTTTTCAGACCTTTTCATGGTCCTCGTATTTTTCACACCTTTTCATGCTCCTATTATTCACACCTTTACCTGCTACTCATATTTTGACACCTTTTCATGCTCTTCATATTTTTGACACCTTTTCATGTTCCTCCTATTTTTCAGACCTTTTCATGCTCCTCGTATTTTTCAGAGCTTTTCATGGTCCTCCTATTTTCCAGGCCTTTTCATGCTCCTCCTATTTTTCAGACCTTTTCATGCTCCTCCTATTTTTCAGACATTTTCATGCTCCTCCTGTTTTTCAGGCCTTTTCTTGCTCCTCGTATTTTTCACACCTTTTCATGCTCTTCATATTTTTCTCACTGTTTCATGCTCCTCATATTGTTGACAGTTTTTCATGCTCCTCATATTTTTCAGATAGTTTCATGCTCCTCATATTTTTCAGACCGTTTCATGCTCCTCATATTTTTCACACCTTTACATGATCCTCATATTTTTCACACCTATTCATGCTGTTCATATTTTTCACACCGTTTCATGCTCCTCATATTTTTCATACTGATTCATGCTCCTCTTATTTTTCACACCTTTACATTCTATTCATATTTTTGACCCCTTTTCATGCTCTTCATATTTTTGACAAATTAACATGCTACTAATATTTTTGACACCTTTTCATGCTCCTTTTATTTTTCAGACCTTTTCATGCTCCTCGTATTTTTCAGACCTTTTCATGCTCCTCGTATTTTTCAGACCTTTTCATGCTCCTAGTATTTTTGAGACCTTTTCCTGCCCCTCGTTTTTATCAGACCTTTCCATGCTCCTCGTATTTTTCAGACCTTTTCATGCTCCAACTATTTTTCAGAACTTTTCATGCTCCCCGTATTTTTCAGAGCTTTTCATGGTCCTCCTATTTTGCAGTCCTTTTCATGCTCCTCCTATTTTGCAGACCTTTACATGCTCCTCCTATTTTTCAGACATTTTCATGCTCCTCCTGTTTTTCACGCCTTTTCATGCTCCTCATATTTTTCACACCTTATGATGCTTCTCTTATTTTTCACACCTTTTCATGTTCTTCATATTTTTCAGAACTTTTCATGCTCTTCGTGTTTTTCACACCTTTTCATGCTCTTCATATTTTCCAAACCTTTTCATGCTCTGCATATTTTTCACACGTTTTCATGCTCTTCATTTTTTACACAACATTTAATTCTCCTCATATTTTTGACAGCTTTTCATGCTCCTCATATATTTCAGACCGTTTCATGCTCCTCATATTTTTCAGACCATTTCATTCTTTTCATATTTTTCACACCGTTTCAGGTTCCTCATATTTTTAATACAGATTCATGCTCCTCTTATTTTTCACACCTTTACCTGCTAGTCATATTTTGACACCTTTTCATGCTCCTCATATTTTTGACACCTTTTGATGCTCCTCGTATTTTTCAGTCCTTCTCATCCTCCTTATATTTTTCAGACCTTTTAATGCTCTTTTATTTTTCAGACCTTTTCATGCTCCTCGTGCTTTTTAGACCATTTCAAACTCCGTGTATTTTTTAGACCTTTTCATGCTCCTCGTATTTTTCAGACCTTTGCATACTCCTCATATTTATCACACCTTTTCTTGCTCTTCATATTTTTCACACCATTTCATGCTCCGCATATTTTTCATACAGATTCATGCTCCTCTTATTTTTCAAAACTTTACATGTTTCTCATATTTTTGACACCTTTTCATACTCTTGATATTTTTCAGACCTTTACATGCTCCTCGTATTTTTGAGACCTTTTCATGGTCCTTGTATATTTCAGACATGTTCATGCTCTTCACATATTTCACACCGTTTCATGCTCCTCATATTTTTCATACAGTTTCAGGCTCCTCGTATTATTCAGACCATTTCATGCTCCTCATATTTTTAAGACCTTTTCATGCTCCTCGTATATTTCAGACATTTTCATGCTCTTCATATTTTTCACACCGTTTCATGCTCCTCATATTTTTCATACAGTTTCATGCTCGTCATATTTTTCAGACCTTTTCATGCTCCTAGTATTTTTGAGACCTTTTCATGCTCCTCGTATTTTTGAAACCTTTTCATGCTCCTCGTATTTGTGAGACTTTTTCATGCTCTTCATATTTTTCACACCGTTTCATGGTCCTCATATTTTTCATACAGTTTCATGCTCCTCATATTTTTCACACCTTTTGATGCTCCTTATATTTTTCACACCTTTTCATGCTCTTCGTATTTTTCACAGTTTTCATGCTCCTCATATTTTTCAGACCGTTTCATGCTCCTCATATTTTTCACACCTTTACATGCTCCACATATATTTGACACCTTTTCATGCTCTTCATATTTTTCATACCTTTTGATGCTCCTCATACTTTTGACAGCTTTTCATGCTCTTCTTATTTTTCAGACCTTTTCATTCTCTTGATATTTTTCTCAGCTTTTCATGCTCTTTGTATTTTTCACACCGATTCCCGCACCTCATATTTTTGGCAGCCGTTCATGCTCCTCATATTTTTCAGACCGTTTCATGCTCCTCATATTTTGAGACCGTTTCATGCTTCTCATATTTTTCACACCTTTTAATGCTCCTCTTATTTTTCACACCTTTACATGCTACTCATATTTTTGACACCTTTTCATGCTCTTCGTATTTTTGACACCTTTACATGCTACTCATATTTTTGACACCTTTTCATGCTCCTCATATTTTTGACACATTTCAGACTCTTCATATTTTTCAGACGTTTTCATGCTCCTTGTATCTTTCACACTTTTTCATGCTCCTCGTATATTTCACACCTTTTCGTGCTTCTCGTATTTTTCACACCTTTTCATGCTCTTCGTATTTTTCACAACTTTTTGTGTTCCTCCTATTTTTCACACCTTTTCATGCTCCTCCTATTTTTCAGACCTTCCCTTGCTCCTCGTATTTTTCAGAGCTTTTCATGCTCCTCCTATTTTCCAGGCCTTTTCATGCTCCTCCTATTTTTCAGACCTTTTCATGCTCTTCCTGTTTTTCAGACATTTTCATGCTCCTCCTGTTTCTCAGGCCTTTTCATGCTCCTGGTAATTTTCAGACCTTTTCATGCTCCTCGTATTTTTCACACCTTTTCATGGTCCTCGTATTTTTCACAACTTTTCATGCTCTTCTTACTTTTCACACCTTTTCATGCTCCTTGTATTTTTCACACCTTTTCATGCTCCTCGTATTTTTCACACCTTTTAATGCTCCTCATATTTTTCACACGTTTTCATGCTCTTCATATTTTTCACACCTTTTCATGCTCCTCATATATTTTCATACAGATTCATGCTCCTCTTATTTTTCACACCTTTACCTGCTACTCATATTTTTGACACCGTTTCATGCTCTTCATATTTTTGACACCTTTACATGCTACTCATATTTTTTACACCTTTTCATGCTCCTCATATTTTGACACCTTTTCAGACTCTTCATATTTTTCAGACGTTTTCATGCTCCTTGTATTTTTCAGACCTTTTCATGCTCCTCCTGTTTTTCAGGCCTTTTCATGCTCCTCGTAATTGTCACACCTTTTCATGCTCCTCGTATTTTTCACACCTTTTCATGCTCCTCGTATTTTTCACAACTTTTCATGCTCCTCGTATTTTTCACACCTTTTCATGCTCCTCGTATTTTTCACACCTTTTCATGCTCCTCGTGATTTTCAAAGCTTTTCATGTTCCTCGTATTTTTCATACCGTTTCAAGCTTCTCATATTTTTCACACCATTTCACGCTCTTCATAATTTTCACACCGTTTCATGCTCCTCATATTTTCCAGACAGTTTCATGCACCTCATATATTTGACAGCTTTTCATGCTCTTCATATTTTTGACAGCTTTTCATGCTTGTCATATTTTGGACACCTTTTCATGCTCTACATTTTTTTCAGATCTTTTTATGCTCCTCGTATTTTTTAGACCTTTTCCTGCCCCTCGTTTTTTTCAGACCTTTTCATGCTCCTCGTATTTTTCAGACATTTTCATGCTCCTCGTATATTTGAGCCCTTTTCATGCTCCTCGTATTTTGAGACTTTTTCATGCTCTTCATAATTTTCACACCGTTTCATGCTCCTCATATTTTTCATACAGTTTCATGCTCCTCATATTTTTCACACCTTTTGATGCTCCTTATATTTTTCACACCTTTTCATGCTCTTCGTATTTTTCACAGTTTTCATCCTCCTCATATTTTTTGGACCGTTTCATGCCCCTCATATTTTTACACCTTTACATGCTCCACATATATTTGACACCTTTTCATGCTCTTCATATTTTTCACACCTTTTGATGCTCCTCATACTTTTGACAGCTTTTCATGCTCTTCTTATTTTTCAGACCTTTTCATGCTCTGCATATTTTTCACACCTTTTCATGCTCTTCATTTTTTTCACAGCATTTAATGCTCCTCATATTTTTGACAGCTTTTCATGCTCCTCATATATTTCAGACTGTTTCATGCTCCTCATATATTTCAGACCATTTCATGCTTTTCATATTTTTCACACCGTTTCATGTTCCTCATATTTTTCAGACATTTTCATGCTTCTCGAAATTTTCAGACCTTTTCATGCTCCTCGTGTTTTTCAGACCTTTTCATGCTCCTCCTATTTTTGAGACCTTTTCATGCTCCTCATATTTTTCAGACATTTTCATGCTCCTCGAATTTTTCATACCTTTTCATGCTCCTCGTATTTTTCAGTGTTTTCATGCTACTCGTATTTTTCACAATTTTTCATGCTCTTCGTATTTGTCACACCTTTTCAAGCTCTCCGTTTTTTTCTCACCTTTTGATGCTCTTCTGGTTTTTCACACCTTTTCAGGCTCTTCGTATTTTTCAGACCTTTTCATGCCCTTCGTATTGTTCACACGTTTTCATGCTCTTCATATTTTTCAGACCTTTCATGCTCTTGATATTTTTCTCAGCTTTTCATGCTCTTCTTGTTTTTCAAAGCCTTTCATGCTCTCGTATTTTTCACACCTTTTCATGCTCCTCATATTTTTCACACCATTCATGCTCTTCATATTTTTCACACCGTTTCATGCTCCTCATATTTTCCACACAGTTTCATGCTCCTCATATTTTTCACACCTTTACATGCTCCTCATAATTTTGAGACCTTTTCATGCTCTTAATATTTTTGACACCTTTTGATGCTCCTCATATTTTTTACACCTTTTCGTGCTCTTCATATTTTTCAGACCTTTTCATGCTCCTCGTATTTTTCAGACCACTTCATTCTTCTCGTGTTTTTTACACCTTTTTATGCTCCGCGTATTTTTCAGACCTTTTCATGCTCCTCATATTTTTCACACCTTTTCATTCTCTTCATATTTTTCTGTTTCATGCTCCTCATATTTTTGACAGTTTTTCATGCTCCTCATATTTTTCAGACCGTTTCATGCTCCTCATATTTTTCATGCCTTTACATGATCCTCATATTTATCACACCTATTCATGCTGTTCATATTTTTCACACCGTTTCATGCTCCTCATATTTTTCATACTGATTCATGCTCCTCTTATTTTTCACACCTTTACATTCTATTCATATTTTTGACCCCTTTTCATGCTCTTCATATTTTTGACACCTTTTCAAGGTCCTCATATTTTTGACACCTTTTCATGCTCCTTTTATTTTTCAGACCTTTTCATGCTCCTCCTATTTTTCAGACCTTTTCATGCTCCTCGTATTTTTCAGACCTTTTCATGCGCCTCATATTTCTCACAACTTTTATTGCCCCTCATATATTTTACACCTTTTGTAGCTCTTCATATTTTTCACACAGTCATGCTCTTCATAATTTGAAACCGTTTCATGCTCCTGATATTTTGGACACCTTTTCATTCTACTCATATTTTTCAGACCGTTTCATGCTCCTCATATATTTCAGACCATTTCATGCTCCTCATATATTTCACACCTTTACATGCTCCTCATATTTTTGACACCTTTTCATTCTTTTCATATTTTTCACAACTTTTCATGCTCCTCATATTTTTGACACCATTTCATGCTCTAAATATTTTTCAGACCATTTCATGCTCCTCATATTTTTTATACAAATTCATGCTCCTCTTATTTTTCAACCTTTACATGCTACTCATATTTTTGACACCATTTCATGCTCTTCATATTTTTGACACCTTTTCATGCTCCCCTTATTTTTGACACTTTTTCATGCTCTACATATTTTTCAGACCTTTTCATGCTCGTCGTATTTTTCAGACGTCTTCATGCTCCTCGTATTTTTCAGACATTTTCATGCTCCTCGTATTTTTCACAGCTTTACATGCTCTTTGTATTTGTCACACCTTTTCATGTTCTTCGTGTTTTTCACACCTTTTCATGCTCTTCATATTTTTCACACCTTTTCATGCTCCTCATAATTTTGAGACCTTTTCATGCTCTTAATATTTTTGACACCTTTTGATGCTCCTCATATTTTTGACAACTTTTCATGCTCCTCGTATATTTCAGACCTGTTCATGCTTCTCGTATTTTGCAGACCTTTTCATGCTCTTCGTATTTCTCAATCCTTTACATGCTCTTCGTGTTTTTCACACCTTTTCCTGCTCTACGAATTTTTCAGGCCGTTTCAGGCTCTTGCTATTTTTCACACCTTTTCATGCTCTTCGTGTTTTTCACATCTTTTCATGCTCTTCGTATATTTCCCACCGTTTCATGCTCGTCATATTTTTCACAGCTCTTCATGCTCTTCACTTTTTTCACACCATTTCATGCTCCACATATTTTTGACAGTTTTTCATGCCCCTGATATTTTTCAGACAGTTTCCTGCTTCTCATATTTTTCAGACCGTTTCATGGTCTTGATATTTTTCACACCATTTCATGGTCTTCATATTTTTCACAACTTTTCATGCTCCTCATATTTTTGAAATCTTTTGAAGCTCTTCATATTTTTCACACCTTTTCATGCTCTTAATATTTTTGACACCTTTTGATGCTCCTCATATTTTTGACACCTTTTCATGCTCCTCGTATTTTTCAGACCCTTTCATGCTCCTCGTATTTTTCACACCTTTTCATGCTCCTCGTATTTTTCAAACTTTTCATGCTCTTTATATTTGTCACACCTTTTCAAGCTCTTCGTTTTTTTCGGACCTTTTTATGCTCTTCGTGTTCTTCACACCTTTTCAGGCTGTTCTTATTTTTCACACATTTTCATGCTCTTCGTGTTTTTCACACCTTTTCATGCTCTCGTATTTTTCAGACCTTTTCAAACTCCTCATATTTTTCACACGTTTCATGATATTCATATTTTTCACACCGTTTCATTCTCCTCATATTTTTCATACAGATTCATGCTCCTCATATTTTTCACACCTTTACATGTTCCTCATATTTTTGAAACCTTTTATGCTTTTCATATTTTACACACCTTTTCATTCTCTCATATTTTTGACACCTTTTCATGCTCCACATATTTTTCAGATCTTTTCATGCTCCTCGTATTTTTAAGACGTTTTCATACTCCTCATAATTTTCACACCTTTTCATGCTGTTCATATTTTTCACACCGTTTTATGCTCCTCATATTTTTCATACACATTTTGCACCTCATATTTTTCACACCTTTACATGCTCCTCATTTTTTTGACACCTTTTCATGCTCTTCATATTTTTCACACCTTTTCATTCTCCTCATATTTTTGACACCTGTTCATGCTCTACATATTTTTCAGACCTTTTCATGCGCCTCGTATTTTTAAGACGTTTTCATGCTCCTCGTATTTTTCAAACCTTTTCATGCTCCTCGTACTTTTCACACTTTTCCATGCTATTCATATTTTTCACACCTTTTCATGCTCCTCGTGTTTTCCAACTTTTCATGCTCCTCGTATTTTTCACCTTTCATGCTCTTTGTATTTGTCACACCTTTTCATGCTCTTCTTATTTTCCACACTTTTACATGCTCTGCATGTTTTTCACACCTTTTCATGTTCTTCTTATTTTTCACATTTTTTCATGCTCTTCATGTTTTTCACACCTTTTCATGATCTTCATATTTTTCAGACCTTTTCATGCTTTTTATATTTTTCACACCTTTTCATGCTCTCGTATTTTTCAGAAATTTTAATGCTCCGCGTACTTTTCACACCTTTTCATCCTCCTCTAATTTTTCATACAGTTTCATGCTCCTCATATTTTTCAGACCTTTACATGCTCTCATATTTTCGACCCTTTTAATGCTCCTCATATTTTTGACACCTTATCATGCTCTTCATATTTTTCAGACCTTTTCATGCTTTTGATAATTTTCACACCTTTTCCTGCTCTTCGGATTTTTCACACCTTTTCCTGCTCTTCGTATTTTTCACACCTTTTCATGCTCCTTATATTTTTGACACCTTTTCATGCTCTTCATATTTTTCAGACATTTTCATGCTCCTCGTATATTTCACACCTTTTCATGCTCCTCTTAATTTTCAGATCTTTTCATGCTGCTCATTTTTTCATACCAATTCATGCTCCTCTTATTTTTCACACCATTTCATGCTCCGCATATTTTTCATACCCTTTCATGCTCCTCGTATTTTTCAGACCTTTACATGCTCTTCATATTTTTCACACCTTTTCATGCTCCTCATATTTTTCACAGCTTTTCATGCTTTTCATATTTTTCAGACTTTTTCATGCTCCTCATATTTTTTATACAAATTCATGCTCCTCTTATTTTTCAACCTTTACATGCTACTCATAATTTGGACACCTTTTCATGCTCTTCATATTTTTCACACCGTTTCATGCTACTCATATTTTTTATACAAATTCATGCTCCTCTTATTTTTCAACCTTTACATGCTACTTGTATTTTTCACACCTTTTCGTGCTCCTTGTATTTTTCACACCTTTTCGTGCTCTTCATATTTTTCAGAACTTTTCAAGCTCTTCATATTTTTCACACTTTTCAGGCTCTTCATGTTTTTCAGACCTTTTCATGCTTCTCGTATTTTTCACACCTTTTCATGCTCCTCTTATTTTTCAGACCTTTTTATGCTCCTCCAATTTCTCAGACCTTTTCATGCTCCTCACATTTTTCACACCTTTTCGTGCTCTTTATATTTTTCAGAGCTGTTCGGGCTCTTCATAGATTTCAGACCGATTCATGCTCCTCTAATTTTTCATACACATTCATGCTCCTCATTTTTTCACACCTTTACATACTCCTCATATTTTTGACACCTTTTCATGCTTCTCGTATTTTTCACACCTTTTCATTCACCTCATATTTTTGACACCGGTTCATGCTCTACATATTTTTCAGACCTTTTCATGTGCCTGGTATTTTTAAGACATTTTCATGCTCCTCGTATTTTTCAGACCTTTTCATGCTCTTCGTATTTGTCTCACCTTTTCATGCTCTTCTTATTTTCCACACTTTTACATGCTCTGCATGTTTTTCACACCTTTTCATGCTCTTCTTATTTTTCACATTTTTTCATGCTCTTCATATTTTTCACACCGTTTCTTGCTCTTCATATATTTCAGAGCTTTTCGGGCTCTTCATATTTTTCAGACCTTTTCATGCTCCTCGTATTTTTCACACCTTTTCATGCTCCTCATATTTTTGACACCTTTTCATGCTCCTCGTATTTGTCACACCTTTTCATGCTCTTCGTATTTTTCACACCTTTTCGTTCTCCTCCTATTTTTCACACCTTTTTGTGCTCTTCATACTTTTCAGACATTTTCTTGTTCTTCATATTTTTCACACCTTTTCAGGCTCTTCATATTTTTCAGACCTTTTCATTCTCCTCGTATTTTTCAGACCTTTTTATGCTCCTCCTATTTTTCAGGTCTTTTCATGCTCCTCGTATTTTTGACACATTTTCATGCTCCTCGTATTTTTCACACCTTTACATGATCCTCGTGTTCTTCACACCTTCTCATGCTCTTCGTATTTTTCACAACTTTTCATGCTCCTCGTATATGTCACACCATTTCATGCTCCGCAGACTTTCATACAGTTTCATTCTTCTCATATTTTTCACACCTCTACACGCTCCTGATATTTTTGACACCTTTTCATGCTCCACATATTTTTCAGACCTTTTCATGCTCCTCGTATTTCTAAGACGTTTTCATACTCCTCAAAGTTTTCACAACTTTTCATGCTCTTCCTATTTTTCACACCGTTTCATGCTCCTCATATTTTTCATACAGATTCATGCTCCTCATATTTTTCACACCTTTACATGCTCCTCATATTTTTCACACCTTTTCATGCTCTTCATATTTTTCACACCTTTTCATTCTCCTCATATTTTTGACAGCTGTTCATGCTCTACATATTTTTCAGACCTTTTCATGTGCCTGGTATTTTTAAGACGTTTTCATGCTCCTCGTATTTTTCAGACCTTTTCATGCTCTTCGTATTTGTCTCACCTTTTTATGCTCTTCTTATTTTCCACACTTTTACATGCTCTGCATGTTTTTCACACCTTTTCATGGTCTTCTTATTTTTCACATTTTTTCATGCTCTTCATATTTTTCACACCTTTTCATGCTCTTCATATTTTTCAGACCTTTACATGCTTCTTATATTTTTCACAGCTTTTCATGCTCTTTGTGTTTTTCACACCTTTTCATGCTCTCGTATTTTTCAGACATTTTAATGCTCCTCGTACTTTTCACACCTTTTCATGCTCCTAGTATTTTTCACACCTTTTCATGCTCCTGGTATTTTTCACAACTTTTCATGCTCTTGATATTCCTCAGACGTTTTCATGCTCTTGATATTTTTCACACCTTTTCATGGTCTTCATATGTTTCCCAACTTTTCATGCTACTCATATTTTTGAAATCTTTTGAAGCTCTTCATATTTTTCACACATTTTCATGCTCCTCATATTTTTCACACCTTTTCATGCTCCACATATTTTTGACACCTTTTAATGTTCCTCAAGTTTTTCAGAACTTTTCATTCTCCTCATATTTTTGACACCTTTTCACGCTCCTCACATTTTTCACACCGTTTCATGCTCCTCATATTTTTGACACCTTTTCATGCTCTTCCTATTTTTCACGCCGTTTCATGCTCCTCATATTTTTCATACAGATTCATGTTCTTCCTATTCTTCACACCTTTAAATGCTCCTCATATTTTTGACACCTTTTCATGCTCTTCATATTTTTCACTCCTTTTCATGCTCCTCATATTTTTGACACCTTTTCATGCTCTTCATATTTTTCAGACCTTTTCATGCCCCTCGTGTATTTCAGACCATTTCATGCTCCTCGTATTTTTCAGACCCTTTCATGCTCCTCGTATTTTTCAGATCTTTTCATGCTCCTCGTATTCTTCACAACTTTTCATGCTCCTCGTTTTTTTCAGACCCTTTAATGTTCCTCGTATTTTTCAGACCTTTTCATGCTCCTCGTGTTTTTCACACCTTTTCATGCTCCCCATATTTTTCACAACTTTTCATGATGTTTGTATTTGTCACACCTTTTCAAGCTCTTCGTATTTTTCGGACCTTTTCATGCTCTTCGTGTTTTTCACACCTTTTCAGGCTGTTCTTATTTTTCACACATTTTCATGCTCTTCGTGTTTTTCACACCTTTTCATGCTCTCGTATTTTTCAGACCTTTTCAAACTCCTCATATTTTTCGCACCTTTTCATTATATTCATGTTTTTCACACCTTTTTATCCTCCTCATATTTTTCATACAGATTCATGCCCCTCATATTTTTCACACCTTTACATGTTCCTCATATTTTTGACACCTTTTCATGCTCTTCATATTTTACACACCTTTTCATTCTTCTCATATTTTTGACACCTTTTCATGCTGCACATATTTTTCAGACCTTTTCATGCTCCTCGTATTTTTAAGACGTTTTCATCCTCCTCATAATTTTCACACCTTTTCATGCTCTTCATATGTTTCACACCGTTTCATGCTCCTCATATTTTTCATACAGATTCATGCTCCTCATATTTTTCACACCTTTACATGTTCCTCATATTTTTGACACCTTTTCATGCTCTTCATATTTTACACACATTTTCATTCTTCTCATATTTTTGACACCTTTTCATGCTGCACATATTTTTCAGACCTTTTCATGCTCCTCGTATTTTTAAGACGTTTTCATACTCCTCATAATTTTCACACCTTTGCATGCTCTTCATATGTTTCACACCGTTTCATGCTCCTCATATTTTTCATACACATTCATGCTCCTCATATTTTTTACACCTTTACATGCTCCTCATATTTTTGACACCTTTTCATGCTCTTCATATTTTTCACTCCTTTTCATTCTCCTCATATTTTTGACACCTGTTCATGCTCTACATATTTTTCAGACCTTTTCTTGTGCCTCGTATTTTGAAGATGTTTTCATGCTCTTCGTATTTTCAGACCTTTTCATGCTCCTCGTACTTTTCACACTTTTTCATGCTATTCATATTTTTCACACCTTTTCATGCTCCTCGTATTTTTCACAACTTTTCATGCTCCTCGTATTTTTCACAACTTTTCATGCTCTTCGTATTTGTCACACCTTTTCATGCTCTTCTTACTTTCCACACTTTTTCATGCTCTGCATGTTTTTCACACCCTTTCATGCTCTTCTTATTTTTCACATTTTTTCATGTTGTTCATATTTTTCACACCTTTTCATGCTCTTCATATTTTTCAGACCTTTTCATGCTTTTTATATTTTTCACAGCTTTTCATGCTCTTCGTGTTTTTCACACCTTTTCATACTCTCGTATTTTTCAGACATTTTAATGCTCCTCGTACTTTTCACACCTTTTCATGCTCCTAGTATTTTTCACACCTTTTCATGCTCCTGGTATTTTTCACAAATTTTCATGCTCTTCGTATTTTTCACATCTTTTCATGCTCTTTGAATTTTTCATACCTTTTCATGCTCTTCATATTCCTCAGACCTTTTCATGCTCTTGATATTTTCCACACCTTTTCTTGCCCTTCGTGTTTTTCACATCTTTCATGCTCTTGATATTTTTCACACCTTTTCTTGCTCTTCATATTTTTCAGACTTTTTCATGCTGTTGATATTTTTCACAGCTTTGGATGTCCTTCGTGTTTTTCACATCTTTCATGCTCTTGATATTTTTGACAACTTTTCATGCTGTTCATATTTTTCAGACCTTTTCATGCTGTTGATATTTTTCACACCTTTGCATGCCCTTCGTGTTTTTCACACCTTTCATGCTCCTCATATTTTTCACACCTTTTCATGCTCTTCATATTTTTCACACCATTTCATGCTCCTCATATTTTTTATACAAATTCATGCTCCTCTTATTTTCAACCTTTACATGCTACTCATATTTTTGACACCGTTTCATGCTCTTCATATTTTTGACACCTTTTCATGCTCCCCATATTTTTGACACTTTTTCATGCTCTACATATTTTTCAGACCTTTTCATGCTCGTCGTATTTTTCAGACGTCTTCATGCTCCTCATATTTTTCAGACCTTTTCATGCTCCTCATATTTTTCACAACTTTACATGCTCTTCGTATTTGTCACACCTTTTCAAGCCCTTCGTATTTTTCACACCTTTTCATGCTCTTCGTGTCTTTCACACCATTTCAGGCTCTTCATATTTTTCACACCTTTTCATGCTCTTCCTATTTTTGACACGTTTTCATGCTCTTCATATTTTACAGACCTTTTCATGCTCTTGATATTTTTCACAGCTTTCCATGCTCTTCGTGTTGTTGACTCCATACATGATCTCGTGTTTTTCAGAGTGTTTCATGCTCCTCATATTTTTCACACCTTTTCATGCTCTTCATATTTTTCACACCGTTTCATCCTCCTCTAATTTTTCATACAGTTTCATGCTCCTCATATTTTTCACACCTTTACATGCTTCTCATATTTTCAACACCTTTTAATGCTCCTCATATTTTTGACACCTTATCATGCTCTTCATATTTTTCAGACCTTTTCATGCTTTTGATAATTTTCACATCTTTTCCTGCTCTTCGTATTTTTCACACCTTTTCCTGCTCTTCGTATTTTTCACACCTTTTCATGCTCCTTATGTTTTTGACACCTTTTCATGCTCTTCATATTTTTCAGACCTTTTCATGCTCCTCGTATATTTCACACCTTTTCATGCTCCTCGTATTTTTCAGAGCCTTTCATGCTCCTCGTATTTTTCAGACCTTTAAATGCTCCTCTTAATTTTGAGATCTTTTCATGCTCCTCATTTTTTCAAACCATGTCATGCGCCTCTTATTTTTCACACAGTTTCATGCTCCTCATATTTTTCATACCCTTTCATGCTCTTCATATTTTTCACACATTTTCATGCTCCTCGTATTTTACACACCTTTTCATGCTCCTCGTATATTTCACACCATTTCATGCTCCTCAGATTTTTCATACAGTTTCATTCTCCTCATATTTTTCACACCTCTACATGCTCCTCATATTTTTGACACCTTTTCATGCTCTTCATATATTGCAGTCCTTTTCATGCTCCTCGTATTTTTCAGACCTTTTCATGCTCCTCGTATTTTTCAGACCTTTTCATGCTCCTCATATTTTTTATACAAATTCATGGTCCTCTTATTTTTCAACCTTTACATGCTACTCGTATTTTTCACACCTTTTCATGCTCCTTGTATTTTTCACAGCTTTTCGTGGTCCTCATATTTTTCATATCTTTTCGTGCTCTTCATATTTTTCACACCTTTTCTTGCTCTTCATATTTTTCAGACCATTTCAAGCTCTTCATATTTTTCAAACTTTTCAGGCTCTTCATGTTTTTCAGACCTTTTCATGCTCCTCGTATTTTTGACACCTTTTCATGCTCCTCATATTTTTCAGTCCTTTTCCTTCTCCTCCTATTTTTCACACCTTTTCGTGCTCTTCATACTTTTCAGACATTTTCTTTTTCTTCATATTTTTCACACCTTTTCAGGCTCTTCATATTTTTCAGACCTTTTTATGCTCCTCCAATTTCTCACACCTTTTCATGCTCCTCGCATTTTTCACTCCTTTTCATGCTCCTCGAATTTTCACGCCTTTTCATGCTCTTCATATTTTTTCACACCTTTTCGTGCTCTTCATATTTTTCAGACCTTTTCGGGCTCTTCATATTTTTCAGACCGATTCATGCTCCTATAATTTTTCACACCTTTTCATGCTCCTCATATCTTTCAGACCTTTTCATGCTCTTCGTATTTTTCACACCTTTTCATGCTCCTCGTATTTGTCACACCTTTTCATGCTCCTCGTATTTGTCACACCTTTTCATGCTCCTCGTATTTTTCACAACTTTTCGTTCTCCTCCTATTTGTCACACCTTTTCGTGCTCTTCATACTTTTCAGACATTTTCTTGTTCTTCATATTTTTCACACCTTTTCATGCTCCTCATTTTTTTTCACACCTTTTCATGCTCTTTGTATTTTCACAACTTTTCAAGCTCCTCGTATTTCTCACACCATTTCATGATCCTCGTTTTTTTCACAACTTTTCATGCACCTCATATTTTTCACACCTTTTCGTGCTCCTTCTATTTTTCACACCTTTTCGTCCTCTCCGTATTTTTCAGACCTTTTCGTGCTCTTTGTATTTTTAAGACCTTTTCATGCTCCTCGTATTTTTCAGACCTTTTCATGCTCCTCATATTTCTCAAAACTTTTCATGCTCCTCGTATTTTTCACACCTTTGCATGCTGCTCGTATTCTTCACACCTTTTCATGCTCCTCGTTTTTTTCACACGTTTTCATGCACCTTTTATTTTTAACGCCGTTTCATGCTCCTCGTATTTTTCACACCTTTTCATGCTCCTCGTTTTTTTCACACCTTTTCCTGCTCTTTGATTTCTTCACACCTTTTCATGCTCCTTGTATCCTTCAGACCTTTTCAGGCTCCTCGTATTTTCCAGAACATTTCATGCTCCTCGTATTTTACAGACCATTTCATGCTCCTCATATTTTCCAGACCTTTTCATGCTCCTCGTATTTTTCAGACAATTTCATCCACCTCGTATTTTTCAGACCTTTTCTTGCTCCTCGTATTTTTCACACCTTTTCATGCTCCTCGTTATTTTCACACATTTTCAATCTCCCCCTATTTTTCACACCTTTTCATGCTATTCATATTTTTCACTCCTTTTCATGCTCTTTGTATTTTTCACACATATTCATGCTCCTCGTATTTTTCACACCTTTTCATGCTCCTCGTATTCTTCAGACCTCTTCATGCTCTTCGTATTTTTCACACCTTTTCGTGCTCCTCGTATATTTCAGACCTTTTCATGCTCCTAATATTTTTCAGACCTTTTCATGCTCCTCGTATTATTCACACCTTTTCGTGTTCCTTGTATTTTTCAGACCTTTTCATGCTCTTCATATATTTCACACCTTTTCATGCTCTTCATATTTTTCACACATTTTCCTGCTCCTTGTATTTTACACACCTTTTCATGCTCCTCGTATATGTCACACCATTTCATGCTCCGCAGATTTTTCATACAATTTTATTCTCATATTTTTCACACCTCTACGCGCTCCTGATATTTTTGACACCTTTTCATGCTCTTCATGTTTTTCACACCTTTTCATGCTGCTCGTATTCTTCACACCTTTTCATGCGCCTTGCATTTTTCACATTGTTTCATGCTCGTAGTTTTCACAACTTAACATACTCCTAGAATTTTTCACACCGTTTCATGCTCCTCGGGTTTTTCAGACATTTTCATGTGCCGCGTATTTTTCACACCTTTTCGAGCTCCTCTTATTTTTCACACCTTTTCGGTCTCTTCGTATTTTTCTCGCTTTTTCATGCTTCTCGTGTTTTTCACAACTTTTCATGTTCCGCGTATTTTTCACAACTTTTCCTGCTACACCTATTTTTCATACGTTTTCGGGCTCTTCGTATTTTTCAGACCATTTCATGTTCCTCGTATTTTTCACACCTTTTCATGCTCCGCGTATTTTTCACACCTTTTCCTGCTCCTCCTGTTTTTCACGTTTTCGGGCTCTTCGTATTTTTCAGACCTTTTCATCCTCCTCGTATTTTTCACACCTTTTCATGCTCCGCGTATTTTTCACACCTTTTCCTGCTCCTCCTGTTTTTCACACCTTTTCTTGCTCCTCGTATTTTTCACACCTTTTTGTGCTCCTCCTTTTTTCACACCTTTTCGTGCTCTTCATATTTTTCGGACATTTTCTTGTTCTTCATATTTTTCACACATTTTCAGGCTCTTCATATTTTTCAGACCTTTTCATGCTCCTCGTGTTTTACAGATCATTTTATGCTCCTCCTATTTCTCAGGTCTTTTCATGCTCCACGTATTTTTCACACGTTTTCATGCTCCTCATATATTTCACACCTTTTCATGCTCCTCATATTTTTCACACCTCTTCATACTCCTCGTATTTTTCACGCCTTTTCATGCTCCTCATTTTTTCACGCCTTTTCATGCTCCTCGTATTTTTGACACGTTTTCATGCTCCTCGTATTTTTCACACCTTTTCATGCTCCTCGTATACTTCACACCTCTTCATGGTATTCGTATTTGTCACATCTTTTCATGCTCCTCCTATTTTTCACAAGTTTTCGTGCTCCTCCTATTTTTCACACCTTTCGTGCTCTTCGTATTGTTCAGACCTTTTCATGATCCTAATATTTTTCAGACCTTTTCAGGCTCCTCGTATTTTTCACACTTTTTCATGCTCCTCATATTTTTGACACCTTTTCATGCTCTTCATATTTTTCACACCTTTTCATGCTCCTCGTATTTTCACAACGTTTCATACTCCTCATATTTTTAACCCAGATACATGCTTCTCATATTTTTCATACCTTTACTTGCTCCTCATATTTTTGACACATTTTCATGCTCCTCATATTTTTCAGACTGTTTCATGTTCTTCATATTTTCACACCGTTTCATACTCCTCATATTTTTGACACCTATTCATGCTCCTCATATTTTTCTGACCGTTTCATGCTCCTCGTATTTTTCAGACCTTTTCATGCGCCTCGTATTATTCATACCTTTTCATGTTCCTTGTATTTTTCAGACCTTTTCGTGCTCTTCATATATTTCAGACATTTTCGTGCTCTTCATATTTTTCACACCTTTTCACGACCTTCTTTTTTTTCTGACCATTTCATGCTCCTTGTATTTTTCACACCTTTTCAGGCTCCTCGTAGTTTTCACACCTCTGCATGCTCCTCGTATTTTTCACACATGTGCATGCTCATCGTATTTTTCACACCTTTTAATGCTCCTCATGTTTTTCAGACCTTTTCATGCTCCTCGTATTTTTCAGAACTTTTCAAACTCTTCGTATTTGTTACAGCTTTTCATGCTCCTCGTATTTTTCACAGCTTTTCATGCTCTTCGGATTTGTCACACCTTTTCAAGCTCGTCGTATTTTTCACACCGTTTCATGCTCTTCGTGTTTTTCCCACCTATTCAGACTGTTCGTATTTTTCACACCTTTTCTTGCTCTTCACATTTTCGCACCCTTTCATGCTCTTCATATTTTTCAGACCTTTTCATGTTCTTCATATTTTTCACAGCTTTTCATGCTCTTCTTTTTTTCACACCTTTTATGCTCTCGAATATTTCCGACCATTTCATGCTCCTCATATTTTTCACACCATTTCATGCTCCTTATATTTTTCAAACCTTTACATGGTCTTCATATTTTTCACAAATTTTCATGCTCCTCGTATTTTACACACCTTTTCATGCTCCTCGTATATGTCACACCATTTCATACTCCGCAGATTTTTCATACAGTTTCATTCTCCTCATATTTTTCACACCAGTACACGCTCCTGATATTTTTGACACCTTTTCATGCTCTTCATATATTGAAGTCCTTTTCATGCTGCTCCTATTTTTCAGATATTTTAATGCTCCTCGTACTTTTCAGACCATTTCATGCTCCTCGTGTTTTTCAGACCTTTTCATGCTCCTCGTATTCTTCACACTTTTTCATGGTCTTCGTATTTTTCACATCTTTTCATGCTCCTCGTGTTTTTCTCAAGTTTTCGTGCTCCTCCTATTTTTCACAGCTTTCATGCTCTTCGTATTTTTCAGACCTTTTCATGCTCTTCATATTTTTCAGACCTTTTCATGCTCTTCATATTTTTCACACCTTTTCAGGCCCTTCATGTTTTTCTGACCTTTTCATGCTCCTCATGTTTTTCAGACCATTTCATGCTCCTCGTATTTTTCACACCTTTCATGCTCCTCGTATTTTTCAGACCTTTTCATGCTCTTTGTATTTTTCATACCTTTACATGATCCTCGTATATTTCACACCTTCTCATGCTCTTTGTATTTTTCACAACTTTTCTTGTTTCTCATTTTTTTCAGGCCATTTCATGCTCCTCGTATTTTTCAGATCTTTTCATGCTCCTCGTATTTTCCACACCTTTTCATGCTGTTCATATTATTCACACCTTTTCATGCTTTTCATATTTTTCAGACGTTTTCATGCTATTGATATTTTTCCAAACTTTTCATGCTCTTTCTGTTTTTCACAGTGTTTCATGCTGTTCCTAATTTTCACACGTTTTAATGCTGCTCATATTTTTCACACCTTATCATGCTCTTCATATTTTTCACACCATTTCATGCTTCTAATATTTTTAACACCTTTTCATGCTCTTCATATTTTTCAGACCTTTTCATGGTCCTCCTATATTTCAGAACTTATCATGCTCCTCATTTTTTTCAGACCGTTTCATGCTCCTCATATTTTTCACACCTTTTCATGCTCCTCATATTTTTCACACCTTTTCATGCTCTTCATATTGTTCACACCATTTCATACTCCTCATATTTTTCATCCAGATTCATGCTCCTCATATTTTTCATACCTTTACTTGCTCCTCATATTTTTGACACCTTTTCATGCTCCTCATATTTTTCAGACCGTTTCATGCTCTTCATATTTTCACACCGTTTCATACTCCTCATATTTTTGACACCTATTCATGCTCCTCATATTTTTCTGACCGTTTCATGCTCCTCGTATTTTTCAGTCCGTTTCATGCTCCTCTAATTTTTCACACCTTTTCATGCTCCTCATATTTTTCAGACCTTTTCATGCTCCTCATATTTTTCAGCCCATTTCATGCTCTTCATATTTTCACACCTTTTCTATCTCCTCATATTTTTCAAATTTTTCATGCTCTTCATATTTTTCACACCTTTTCTAGCTGCTCATATTTTTCAGATCTTTTCATGCTCCTCCTATTTTTCAGGCCTTTTCATGCTCCTCGTATTTTTCACACCTTTTCATGCTCCTCGTATTTTTCACACAATTTCATGCTCCTCGTATTTTTCACACCTTTTTGTGCTCCTCGTATTTTTCACATCTTTTCGTGCTCCTCATATTTTTCCACCTTTTCGTGCTCCTCGTATTTTTCAGAACTTTTCATGCTCTTCATATTTTTCACACCTTTCATGCTCTTCATATTTTTCAGAACTTTTGTGCTCTTCATATTTTTCACACCCTTTCATTCTCTTCGTATTTTTCAGACCTTTTCATGCTCCTTGTATTTTTCACACGTTTTCGTGCTCCTCCTATTTTTCACTTTTCTTGCTCCTCGTATTTTTCACACCTTTTCATGTTCCTCGTTTTTTTCACACCTTTTCATGCTCCTCGTATTTTTCACACCTTTTCACGCTCCTCGTATTTTTCACACGTTTTCGTGCTCCTCCTATTTTTCACACCTTTTCTTGCTCCTCGTATTTTTCACACCTTTTCATGCTCCTCATTTTTTTTCACACCTTTTCATGCTCTTTGTATTTTCACAACTTTTCAAGCTCCTCGTATTTCTCACACCATTTCATGATCCTCGTTTTTTTCACAACTTTTCATGCACCTCGTATTTTTCACACCTTTTCATGCACCTCGTATTTTTCACACCTTTTCGTGTTCCTCGTATTTTCACACCTTTTCGTGCTCCTTCTATTTTTCACACCTTTTCGTCCTCTCCGTATTTTTCAGACCTTTTCGTGCTCTTTGTATTTTTAAGACCTTTTCATGCTCCTCGTATTTTTCAGACCTTTTCATGCTCCTCATATTTCTCAAAACTTTTCATGCTCCTCGTATTTTTCACACCTTTGCATGCTGCTCGTATTCTTCACACCTTTTCATGCTCCTCGTTTTTTTCACACGTTTTCATGCACCTTTTATTTTTAACGCCGTTTCATGCTCCTCGTTTTTTTCACACCTTTTCCTGCTCTTTGATTTCTTCACACCTTTTCATGCTCCTTGTTTTCTTCAGACCTTTTCAGGCTCTTCGTATTTTCCAGAACATTTCATGCTCCTCGTATTTTAGAGACCATTTCATTCTCCTCATATTTTCCAGACCTTTTCATGCTCCTCGTATTTTTCAGACAATTTCATCCACCTCGTATTTTTCAGACCTTTTCTTGCTCCTCGTATTTTCACACCTTTTCATGCTCCTCGTTATTTTCACACATTTTCAATCTCCCCCTATTTTTCACACCTTTTCATGCTATTCATATTTTTCACTCCTTTTCATGCTCTTTGTATTTTTCACACATATTCATGCTCCTCGTATTTTTCACACCTTTACGTACTCCTCCTATTTTTCACACATTTTCGTGCTCTTCATATTTTTCAGACCTTTATATGTTCTTCATATTTTTCACACCTTTACAGACTCTTCATATTTTTCAGACTTTTTCATGCTCTTCGTGTTTTTCAGACATTTTCATGCTCCTCCTATTTTTCACAACTTTTCTTGCTCTTCGTATTTTTCAGATCTTTTCATACTCCTCGTATTACTCACACCTTTTCGTGTTCCTCGTATTTTTCAGACCTTTTCATGCTCTTCATATATTTCACACCTTTTCAGGCTCTTCATATTTTTCAGACCTTTATATGTTCTTCATATTTTTCACACATTTTCAGGCTCTTCATATTTTTCAGACTTTTTCATGCTCCTCATATTTTTCACACCTTTTCATGCTCCTCGTCTTTTTTACACCTTTTCATGCTCCTCGTATTTCTCAGACCTTTTCAAGCTCCTCGTATTTTTCAGACTTTTTCATGCTCCTCGTGTTTGTCAGACCTTTTCATGCTCTTCATATTTTTCAGACCTTTTCATGCTCTTAGCATTTTTCAGACCTTTTCATGCTCCTCTTGTTTTTCACACCTTTTCATGCCCCTCATATTTTTCACACCTTTTCATGCTCCTCGTATTTGGCAGACCTTTTCATGCTCCTCGTATTTTTCACACCTTTACGTACTCCTCTATTTTTCACACATTTTCGTGCTCTTCATATTTTTCAGACCTTTATATGTTCTTCATATTTTTCACACCTTTTCATGCTCTTCATATTTTTCAGACCTTTTCATGCTCTTAGTATTTTTCAGACCTTTTCATGTTCCTCGTATTTTTCACACCTCCATGCTCCTCGTATTTTTCAGACCTTTTCACGCTCCTCGTTATTTTCATACCTTTTCACGCTCTTCATATTTTTCACACCTTTTCATGCTCTTCGTATTTTTGACACCTTTTCATGCTCGTCGTATTTTTCACACCTTTTCCTGCTCCTCATTTTTTTCACACCTTTTCCTGATCTTCGATTTCTTCACACCTTTTCATGCTCCTCGTATTTTTCACAACTTTTCCTGCTCTTCGTATTTTTCACACCTTTTCATGCTCCTCGTATTTTTCACACCTTTTCATGCTCCTCGTATTTGTTAGACCTTTTCATGCTACTCGTATTTTTCACACCTTTTTATGCTCCTCGTATTTTTCACACCTTTTCGTGCTCTTCGTATTTTTCAGACCTTTTCATGCACCTCCTATTTTTCACACCTTTTAGTGCTCTTCGTATTTTTCAGACCTTTTCATGCTCCTAATATTTTTCAGACCTTTTCATGCTCCTCGTATTATTCACACCTTTTCGTGTTGCTCGTATTTTTCTGACCTTTTCATGCTCTTCATATATTTCACACCTTTTCAGGCTCCTCATATTTTTCAGACATTTTCGTGCTCTTCATATTTTTCACACCTTTTCGGTCTGTTCGTATTTTTCTCGCTTTTTCATGCTTCTCGTGTTTTTCACAACTTTTAATGCTGCGCGTATTTTTCACACCTTTTCCTGCTACTCCTATTTTTCATACGTTTTCGGGCTCTTCATATTTTTTAGACCTTTTCATCCTCCTCCTATTTTTCTAACCTTTTCAGGCTCCTCGTATTTTTCCCAACTTTTCGTGCTCCTCTTTTTTTTCATACCTTTTCGTGCTCTTCATATTTTTCAGATCTTTTCGTGCTTTTCATATTTTTCATACCTTTTCATGATCTCCATATTTTCACAGCTCTTCAGGCTCTTAATACTTTTCAGACCTTTTAAGTCTCCTCTTATTTTTCACACCTTTTCCTGCTCCTCCTACTTTTCACACCTTCTCATGCTCCTCTTTTTTTCTGACCTTTTCATGCTCCTCGTATTTCTCAGAACTTTTCATGCTCCTTGTATTTTTCACACCTTTTCATGCGGCTCGTTTTCTTCACACCTTTTCATACTCCTCGTATTTTTCACACTTTTTCATGCTCGTAGTTTCACAACTTTTCATAATCCTAGAATTTTTCACACCTTTAAATGCACCTCGTGTTTTTCAGACCTTTTCATGAGCCGCGTATTTTTCACACTTTTTGTGCTCCTCCTATTTTTAACATGTTTTCGGGCTCTTCGTATTTATCAGACCTTTTCTTGCTCCTGGTATTTTTCACACCTTTTCATGCCCTTCGTATTTTTCAAACATTTTCATGCTCCTCGTATTTTTCACAGGTTTTCGTGCTCCTCCTATTTTTCACACCTTTTCGTGCTCTTCGTATTTTTCAGACCTTTTCATGCACCTCCTATTTTTCACACCTTTTCGTGCTCTTCGTATTTTTCAGACCTTTTCGTGCTCTTCATATATTTCAGACATTTTTGTGCTCTTCATATTTTTCACAGATTTTCATGCTCCTCGTATTCTTCACACCATTTTATGGTATTCGTATTTTTCACACCTTTTCATGCTGCTCGTATTCTTCACACCGTTTCATACTCCTCGTATATTTCACTCCTTTTCATGCTCCTCGTATTTCTCACACTTTTTCATGTTCGTCGTTTCACAACTCTTCATACTCCTAGAATTTTTCACACCTTTTCATGCTCCTCGTGTTTTTCAGAATTTTTCATGCGAAATGTATTTTTCACACCTTTTCATGCTCCTACTATTTTTCACACCTTTTCGGTCTGTTCGTATCTTTCTCACTTTTTCATGCTTCCCGTATTTTTCACACCTTTTCATGCTCCGCGTAGTTTTCACACCTTTTCCTGCTCCTCCTATTTTTCACATGATTTCGGGCTCTTCGTATTTTCAGACCTTTTCATGCTCCTCGTATTTTTCACACCTTTTCATGCTCCTCGTCATTTTCAAACATTTGCATGCTCCTCGTATTTTTCACACGTTTTCTTGCTCTTTGTATTTTTCAGAACTTTTCATGCACCTCCTATTTTTCCCGGCTTTTCGTGCTCTTCGTATTTTTCAGACCTTTTCACGCTCCTCGTATTTTTCAGTCCTTTTCATGCTCCTCTTATTTTTCAGGCCTTTTCATTCTCCTCGGATTTTTCACACCTTTTCAGGTTCCTCGTAGTTTTCACACATTTTCATGCTCCTTGTATTTTTCAGGCCTTTTCATGCTCCTCGTATTTTTCACACCTTTTCAAGCTCCTCGTATTTTTCACACCTTTTCAGGCTTCTCGTATTTTTCAGGCCTTTTTATGCTCCTCTTATTTTTCAGGCCTTTTCATGCTCCTCGTATTTTTCAGGCATTTCCAGGCTCCTTGTATTTTTCACACCTTTTCTAGCTCCTCGTACTTTTCATTCTTTTTCAGGCTCCTCGTATTTTTCACACATTCTCAGGCTCCTCGTATTTTTCACACCTTTTCAGGCTCCTCGTAATTTTCAGGCCTTTTCATACTCCCCATATTTTTCACACGTTTTCAGGCTCCTCGTATTTTTCACACCTTTTCAGGCTCCTCATATTTTTCACACCCTTTCAGTCTCCTCGTATTTTTCAGGCTCCTCGTATTTTTCAGACCTTTTCAGGTTCCTCGTATTTTTCAGGCCTTTTCATACTCCCCATATTTTTCACACGTTTTCAGGCTCCTCGAATTTTTCACACATCTTCAGGCTCATCATATTTTTCACACTCTTTCATGCTACTCGTATTCTTCAGGTCTTTTCAGGCCCCTTGTATTTTTCAGGCCTTTTCAAGCTCCTCATATTTTTCATACATTTTCATGCTCCTCGTATTTTTCAGGCCATTTCATGCTCCTCGTATCTTTCAGGCCTTTTCAGGCTCCTCGTATTTTTCACACGTTTTCAGGCTCCTCGTATATTTCAGGCATTTTCAGGGTCCTCGTTTTTTTCATACCTTTTCAGGCTCCTCGTATTTTTCACACCTTTACATGCTCCTCGTATATTTCAGGCCTTTTCAGGCTCCTCGTATTTTTCACACCTTTTCAGGCTCCTCATATTTTTCACTCCTTTTCAGGTTCCTCGTAGTTTTCATACCTTTTCATGCTCCTTGTATTTTTCAGGCCTTTTCAGGCTCCTCGTATTTTTCACACCTTTTCATGCTCCTCATATTTTTCACACCTTTTCAGGCTCCTCGTATTTTTCAGGCCTTTTTATGCTCCAATTATTTTTCAGGCCTTTTCATGCTCCTCGTATTTTTCAGGCATTTCCAGGCTCCTCGTATTTTTTACACCTTTTCTAGCTCCTCGTACTTTTCATTCTTTTTCAGGCTCCTCGAATTTTTCACACATTTTCAGGCTCCTCGTATTTTTCAGGCCTTTTCACTCTCCCCATATTTTTCACACATTTTCAGGCTCCTCGTATTTTTCACACCTTTTCAGGCTCCTCGTATTTTTCACACTTTTTCATGCTTCTCGTATTTTTCAGGCCTTTTCAGGCTCCTCGTATTTTTCACACCTTTTCAGGCTCCTCGTATATTTCAGGCCTTTTCTGGGTCCTGGTATTTTTCACAACTTTTCAGACTCCTCATATTTTTCTTACCTTTTCAGGCTCCTCGTATTTTTCACACCTTTTCAGGCTACTCGTATTTTTCATACCTTTTCATGCTCCTCGTATTTTTCAGGCCATTTCATGCTCCTCGTATCTTTCAGGCCTTTTCAGGCTCCTCGTATTTTTCACACTTTTCATTCTCCTCGTATTTTTCATGCCTTTTCAAGCTCCTCGTATTTTTCAGGCCTTTTCAGGTTCCTAGTATTTTTCTCACCTTTTCATGCTCCTTGTATTTTTCAGGCGTTTTCAAGCTCCTCGTATTTTTCAGGCGTTTTCAGGCTCCTCATATTTTTCACACTTTTCATGCTCCTCGTATTTTTCACGCCTTTTCAGGCTCCTCGTATTTTTCAAGCCTTTTCAGGTTCCTAGTATTTTTGACACCTTTTCATGCTCCTCGTATTTTTCAGGCCTTTTCAGGCTCCTCGGATTTTTCAAGTCTTTTCAGGCTCCTCGTATTTTTCACACTTTACATGCTCCTCGTATTTTTCAGGCCTTTTCAGGCTCCTCTTATTTTTCAGGCCTTTTCAGGCTCCTCATATTTTTCACACTTTTCATACTCCTCATATTTTTCAGGCCTTTTCAGGCTACTCGTATTTTTCATGCCTTTTCATGCTCCTCGTATTTTTCAGGCCTTATCATGCTCGTCATATTTTTCAGGCTTTTTCATGCTCCTGGTATTTTTCAGGCCTTTTCAGGCTCCTCGTATTTTTCACAACTTTTCAGGCTACTCGTATTTTTCGCAACTTTTCATGCTCCTCGTATTTTTCAGGCCTTTTCAGGCTCCTCGTATTTTTCAAGCCTTTTCAGGCTCCTCGTATTTTTCACACTTTTCATGCTCCTGGTATTTTTCAGGCCTTTTCAGGCTCCTTGTATTTTTCAGGCCTTTTCAGGCTCCTCATATTTTTCACACTTTTCATGCTCCTCGTATTTTTCAGGCCTTTTCAGGCTACTCGTATTTTTCATACCTTTTCATGCTCCTCATATTTTTCACGCCTTATCATGCTCCTCATATTTTTCAGGCCTTTTCATGCTCCTGGTATTTTTCAGGCCTTTTCAGGCTCCTCGTATTTTTCACAACTTTTCAGGCTACTCGTATTTTTCATAACTTTTCATGCTCCTCGTATTTTTCAGGCCTTTTCATGCTTCTCGTATTTTTGAGGCCTTTTCATGCTCCTCGTATTTTTCAGGCCTTTTCAAGCTCCTCTTATTTTTCACACTTTTCATGCTCCTCGTATTTTTCAGGCCTTTTCATGCTCCTCATATTTTTCAGGCCTTTTCAGGCTCCTCGTAATTTTCAGGCCTTTTCATGCTCCTCGTATTTTTCAGGCCTTTTCAAGCTCCTCATATTTTTCAGGCTTTTTCAGGCTCCTCGTATTTTTTACACATTCTCAGGCTCCTCGTATTTTTCAGACCTTTTCACGCTCCTCGTATTTTTCAGGCCTTTTCATGCTCCTCGTATTTTTCAGGCCTTTTCAGGCTCCTCGTATACTTCAGGCCTTTTCAGGTTCCTAGTATTTTTCACACGTTTTCATGCTCCTCGTATTTTTCAGGCCTTTTCAGTCTCCTCTTATTTTTCACACCTTTTCAGGCTCCTCGTATTTTTCACACCTTTTCATGCTCCTCGTATTTTTCACACATTTTCAGGCTCCTCGTATTTTTCACACCTTTTCAGGCTCCTCGTATTTTTCAGGCCTTTTCATGCTCCTCCTATTTTCAGGCCTTTTCATGCTCCTCGTATTTTTCAGGATTTTTCATGCTCCTCGTATTTTTCACACATTTTCAGGCTCCTCGTATTTTTCACACCTTTTCAGGCTCCTCGTATTTTTCAGGACTTTTCATGCTCCTCCTATTATCAGGCCTTTTCATGCTCCTCGTATTTTTCAGGATTTTTCATGCTCCTCGTATTTTTCATCTCTTTTCATGCTCCTCGTATTTTTCACACCTTTTCATGTTCCTCGTATTTTCACACCTTTTCAGGCTCCTCGTATTTTTCAGGCCTTTTCAGCGTCCTCGTATTTTTCACAGCTTTTCAGGCTCCTCGTATTTTTCACACGTTTTCAGGCTCCTCGTGTTTTTCACACCTTATCATGCTCCTCGTATTTTTCGGGCCTTTTCATGCTCCTCATATTTTTTAGGCCTTTTCAGACTTCTCGTATTTTTCATATCTTTTCATGCTCCTCGTATTTTTCAGGCCTTTTCAGGCTCCTCATAATTTTCAGGCGTTTTAATGCTCCTCATGTTTTTCAGGCCTTTTCAGGCTCCTCGTATTTTTCACATCTTTTAAGGCTCCTCATAATTTTCATGCCTTTTCAGGCTCCTCGTATTTTTCAGGCCTTTTCAGGCTCCTCGTATTTTTCATACCTTTTCAGGCTCCTCGTATTTTTCAGACCTGTTCACGCCGTTCATAATTTTCAGACTTTTTCCTGCTGTTCATATTTTTCACACCTTGTCATGCTCCTCGTATTTTTAAAACAATTTCATGATGTTTATATTTTTCATACCTTTTCCTGCTCTTTCAATTTTTCACACCTTTTCCTGCTCCTCGTATTTTTCACACCTATTCCTGCTTCTCGTATTTTTCACACCTTTTCCTGCTCCTAGTATTTTTCAGACCTTTTCATGCTCCTCGTATTTTTCACACCTTTCATGCTCTTCATATTTTTCAGACCTCTTCATGCTCCTCGTATTTTCCGACCTTTACATGCTCTTCATATTTTTCACACCTTTTCATGCTGCTTCTATTTTTCACACCTTTTCCTGCTCCTCGTATTTTTCACACCTTTTAGTGCTCCATGTATTTTTCACACCTTTTCATGCTCCTCGTAGTTTTCACACCTTTTCATGCTCCTCGTAGTTTTCACACCTTTTCATGTTCCTCGTATTTTTCACACATTTTCTCTCTCTTCGAATTTTTCAAACCTTTTCATGCTCCTCGTATTTTTCACACCATTTCCAGTTTTTCGAATTTTTCACACCTTTTCATGCTCCTCCTATTTTTCACACCTTTTCCAGCTTTTCGAATTTTTCACACCTTTTCATGTTCCTCGTATTTTTCACAACTTTTCATGCTGCTCGTATTTTTCACTCCTTTTCCTGTTGTTCGCATTTTTCACACCTTTTCATGCTCCCCGTATTTTTGACACCTTTTCATGTTCCTCGTATTTTTCATACCTTTTCACGCTCCTCCTATTTTTCAGACCTTTTCATGCTCCTCGTATACTTCACACCTCTTCATGGTATTCGTATTTGTCACATCTTTTCATGCTCCTCCTATTTTTCACAAGTTTTCGTGCTCCTCCTATTTTTCACACCTTTCGTGCTCTTCGTATTGTTCAGACCTTTTCATGATCCTAATATTTTTCAGACCTTTTCAGGCTCCTCGTATTTTTCACACTTTTTCATGCTCCTCATATTTTTGACACCTTTTCATGCTCTTCATATTTTTCACACCTTTTCATGCTCCTCGTATTTTCACAACGTTTCATACTCCTCATATTTTTAACCCAGATACATGCTTCTCATATTTTTCATACCTTTACTTGCTCCTCATATTTTTGACACATTTTCATGCTCCTCATATTTTTCAGACTGTTTCATGTTCTTCATATTTTCACACCGTTTCATACTCCTCATATTTTTGACACCTATTCATGCTCCTCATATTTTTCTGACCGTTTCATGCTCCTCGTATTTTTCAGACCTTTTCATGCGCCTCGTATTATTCATACCTTTTCATGTTCCTTGTATTTTTCAGACCTTTTCGTGCTCTTCATATATTTCAGACATTTTCGTGCTCTTCATATTTTTCACACCTTTTCACGACCTTCTTTTTTTTCTGACCATTTCATGCTCCTTGTATTTTTCACACCTTTTCAGGCTCCTCGTAGTTTTCACACCTCTGCATGCTCCTCGTATTTTTCACACATGTGCATGCTCATCGTATTTTTCACACCTTTTAATGCTCCTCATGTTTTTCAGACCTTTTCATGCTCCTCGTATTTTTCAGAACTTTTCAAACTCTTCGTATTTGTTACAGCTTTTCATGCTCCTCATATTTTTCACAGCTTTTCATGCTCTTCAGATTTGTCACACCTTTTCAAGCTCGTCATATTTTTCACACCGTTTCATGCTCTTCGTGTTTTTCCCACCTATTCAGACTGTTCGTATTTTTCACACCTTTTCTTGCTCTTCACATTTTCGCACCCTTTCATGCTCTTCATATTTTTCAGACCTTTTCATGTTCTTCATATTTTTCACAGCTTTTCATGCTCTTCTTTTTTTCACACCTTTTATGCTCTCGAATATTTCCGACCATTTCATGCTCCTCATATTTTTCACACCATTTCATGCTCCTTATATTTTTCAAACCTTTACTTGGTCTTCATATTTTTCACAAATTTTCATGCTCCTCGTATTTTACACACCTTTTCATGCTCCTCGTATATGTCACACCATTTCATACTCCGCAGATTTTTCATACAGTTTCATTCTCCTCATATTTTTCACACCAGTACACGCTCCTGATATTTTTGACACCTTTTCATGCTCTTCATATATTGAAGTCCTTTTCATGCTGCTCCTATTTTTCAGATATTTTAATGCTCCTCGTACTTTTCAGACCATTTCATGCTCCTCGTGTTTTTCAGACCTTTTCATGCTCCTCGTATTCTTCACACTTTTTCATGGTCTTCGTATTTTTCACATCTTTTCATGCTCCTCGTGTTTTTCTCAAGTTTTCGTGCTCCTCCTATTTTTCACAGCTTTCATGCTCTTCGTATTTTTCAGACCTTTTCATGCTCTTCATATTTTTCAGACCTTTTCATGCTCTTCATATTTTTCACACCTTTTCAGGCCCTTCATGTTTTTCTGACCTTTTCATGCTCCTCATGTTTTTCAGACCATTTCATGCTCCTCGTATTTTTCACACCTTTCAAGCTCCTCGTATTTTTCAGACCTTTTCATGCTCTTTGTATTTTTCATACCTTTACATGATCCTCGTATATTTCACACCTTCTCATGCTCTTTGTATTTTTCACAACTTTTCTTGTTTCTCATTTTTTTCAGGCCATTTCATGCTCCTCGTATTTTTCAGATCTTTTCATGCTCCTCGTATTTTCCACACCTTTTCATGCTGTTCATATTATTCACACCTTTTCATGCTTTTCATATTTTTCAGACGTTTTCATGCTATTGATATTTTTCCAAACTTTTCATGCTCTTTCTGTTTTTCACAGTGTTTCATGCTGTTCCTAATTTTCACACGTTTTAATGCTGCTCATATTTTTCACACCTTATCATGCTCTTCATATTTTTCACACCATTTCATGCTTCTAATATTTTTAACACCTTTTCATGCTCTTCATATTTTTCAGACCTTTTCATGGTCCTCCTATATTTCAGAACTTATCATGCTCCTCATTTTTTTCAGACCGTTTCATGCTCCTCATATTTTTCACACCTTTTCATGCTCCTCATATTTTTCACACCTTTTCATGCTCTTCATATTGTTCACACCATTTCATACTCCTCATATTTTTCATCCAGATTCATGCTCCTCATATTTTTCATACCTTTACTTGCTCCTCATATTTTTGACACCTTTTCATGCTCCTCATATTTTTCAGACCGTTTCATGCTCTTCATATTTTCACACCGTTTCATACTCCTCATATTTTTGACACCTATTCATGCTCCTCATATTTTTCTGACCGTTTCATGCTCCTCGTATTTTTCAGTCCGTTTCATGCTCCTCTAATTTTTCACACCTTTTCATACTCCTCATATTTTTCAGACCTTTTCATGCTCCTCGTATTTTTCAGCCCATTTCATGCTCTTCATATTTTCACACCTTTTCTATCTCCTCATATTTTTCAAATTTTTCATGCTCTTCATATTTTTCACACCTTTTCTAGCTGCTCATATTTTTCAGATCTTTTCATGCTCCTCCTATTTTTCAGGCCTTTTCATGCTCCTCGTATTTTTCACACCTTTTCATGCTCCTCGTATTTTTCACACAATTTCATGCTCCTCGTATTTTTCACACCTTTTTGTGCTCCTCGTATTTTTCACATCTTTTCGTGCTCCTCATATTTTTCCACCTTTTCGTGCTCCTCGTATTTTTCAGAACTTTTCATGCTCTTCATATTTTTCACACCTTTCATGCTCTTCATATTTTTCAGAACTTTTGTGCTCTTCATATTTTTCACACCCTTTCATTCTCTTCGTATTTTTCAGACCTTTTCATGCTCCTTGTATTTTTCACACGTTTTCGTGCTCCTCCTATTTTTCACAACTTTTCTTGCTCCTCGTATTTTTCACACGTTTTCGTGCTCCTCCTATTTTTCACACCTTTTCATGCTCCTCGTATTTTTCACACCTTTTCATGCTCCTCATTTTTTTTCACACCTTTTCATGCTCTTTGTATTTTCACAACTTTTCAAGCTCCTCGTATTTCTCACACCATTTCATGATCCTCGTTTTTTTCACAACTTTTCATGCACCTCGTATTTTTCACACCTTTTCATGCACCTCGTATTTTTCACACCTTTTCGTGTTCCTCGTATTTTCACACCTTTTCGTGCTCCTTCTATTTTTCACACCTTTTCGTCCTCTCCGTATTTTTCAGACCTTTTCGTGCTCTTTGTATTTTTAAGACCTTTTCATGCTCCTCGTATTTTTCAGACCTTTTCATGCTCCTCATATTTGTCAAAACTTTTCATGCTCCTCGTATTTTTCACACCTTTGCATGCTGCTCGTATTCTTCACACCTTTTCATGCTCCTCGTTTTTTTCACACGTTTTCATGCACCTTTTATTTTTAACGCCGTTTCATGCTCCTCGTTTTTTTCACACCTTTTCCTGCTCTTTGATTTCTTCACACCTTTTCATGCTCCTTGTTTTCTTCAGACCTTTTCAGGCTCTTCGTATTTTCCAGAACATTTCATGCTCCTCGTATTTTAGAGACCATTTCATTCTCCTCATATTTTCCAGACCTTTTCATGCTCCTCGTATTTTTCAGACAATTTCATCCACCTCGTATTTTTCAGACCTTTTCTTGCTCTTCGTATTTTTCACACCTTTTCATGCTCCTCGTTATTTTCACACATTTTCAATCTCCCCCTATTTTTCACACCTTTTCATGCTATTCATATTTTTCACTCCTTTTCATGCTCTTTGTGTTTTTCACACATATTCATGCTCCTCGTATTTTTCACACCTTTACGTACTCCTCCTATTTTTCACACATTTTCGTGCTCTTCATATTTTTCAGACCTTTATATGTTCTTCATATTTTTCACACCTTTACAGACTCTTCATATTTTTCAGACTTTTTCATGCTCTTCGTGTTTTTCAGACATTTTCATGCTCCTCCTATTTTTCACAACTTTTCTTGCTCTTCATATTTTTCAGATCTTTTCATGCTCCTCGTACTTTTAACACCATTTCCTGCTCTTCGAATTTTTCACACCTTTTCATGCTCCTCGTATTTTTCACACGTTTTCTTGCTCTTCGAATTTTTCACAAATTTTCCTGCTTCGCGTATTTTTGAGACCTTTTCATGCTCCTCGTATTTTTCACACGTTTCCCAGCTTTTCGAATTTTCATACCTTTTCATGCTGTACGTATTTTTCACTCCTTTTCCTGTTGTTCGCACTTTTCACACCTTTTCATGCTCCTCGTACTTTTCACACCTTTTCATTCTCCTCATATTTTTCACACCTTCTGATGCTCCTCGTCTTTTTCAGACCTTTTAATGCTCCTCTTATTTTTCAGATCTTTCCATGCTCCTCCTATTTTACACACCTTGTCATGCTCCTCGGATTTTCCAGACCTTTTCTTGCTCCTCGTATTTTTCAGACCTTTTCATGCTCTTTGTATTTTTCAGACCTTATCATGCTCCTCGTATTTTTCCGACCTTTACATGCTCTTCATATTTTTCACACGTTTTCATGCTCTTCGTATTTTTCACACCTTTTCCTGCTCTTCGAATTTTTCACACCTTTTCATGCTCCTCATATTTTCACACCTTGTCAGGCTCCTCGGATTTTTCACACCTTGTCATGCTCTTTGAATATTTCACACTTTTTCCTGCTCTTCGAATATTTCACAACTTTTCATGCTGTTCATATTTTTCACACATTTTTCTGCTCTTTGAATTTTTCACACCTTTTCAGGCTCCTTGTATTTTTCACACCTTTTCATGCTCGTAGTATTTTTAACACCTTTTAACGCTCTTCATAATTTTCACACCTTTTCATGCTCCTCGTAATTTTCACACTTTTTCATGTTCCTCGTATTTTTCATACCTTTTACTGCTCTTTGTATTTTTCACACCTTATCATGCTCCTCGTATTTTTCAGACCTTTTCATGCTCCTCATATTTTTCACACCTTGTCATGCTCCTCGGATTTTTCACAGCTTGTCATGCTCTTCGAACATTTCACACCTTTTCCTGCTCTTCGAATATTTCACACCTTTTCATGCTCCTCGTATTTTTCACACGTTTTCCTGCTCTTCGAATTTTTCACTCCTTTACATGCTCTTCATATTTTTCACACCTTTTAGTGCTCCATGTATTTTTCACACCTTGTAATGCTCCTCGTATTTTTCACACCTCTTCATGCTCCACGTATTTTTCAAACCTTTTCATGTTCCTAGTATTTTTCAGACCTTTTCACGCTCCTCGTATTTTTCAGACCTTTTCATGCTCCTCATACGTTTCACACCTTTTCATGCTGTTCAAATCTTTGACACTTTTTCATGCTCGTCGTATTTAACACACCTTTTCATGCTCCTGTTATTTTTCACAGCTTTTCATGCTCCTCGTATTTTTCACACCTTTTCATGATGTTCATAATTTTTACAACTTTTCCTTCTCTTTGAATATTTCACACCATTATATGCTCCTCGTATTTTTCACAACTTTTCCTGCTCTTTGAATTTTTCACACCTTCTTATGCTCCTCGTATTTTTCACACCTTTTCATGCTCTTCATATATTTCACACCTTGTCATGGTCTTCGGATTTTTCACACCTTGTCATGTCCTTCAAATATTTCACACCTTTTCCTGCTCTTTGAATATTTCACACCTCTTCATGCTCCTATATTTTTCTCACCTTTTTATGCTCTTCTTATCTTTCGAACCTTTTCCTGCTCTTCGAATTCTTTACAGCTTTTCATTCTCCCCGTATTTTTCACAGCTTTTCCTGCTCCTCGTATTTTTCACACCATTTCATGCTCCTCGTATTTTTCAGACCTTTTCACGCTCTACATATTTTTCACACATTGTCATGCTCTTCATATTTTTGACACCTTTTCATGCTCCTCATATTTTTCAGACCTTTTCATGCTCCTCATATGTTTCAGACCTTTTCATGCTCTTAGTATTTTTCACACATTTTCTAGTTCCTCTTATTTTTCAGCCCTTTTCATGCTCCTCGGATTTGTAAGACCATTTCATGCTTTTCATATTTTTCACACCTTATCACGCTCTTCGTATTTTTGACTCCTTTCATCCTCCTCGTATTTTTCACACCTATTCCTCCTCTTCGAAATTTTCATACCTTTTTATGCTCCTCGTATTCTTCACAGCTTTTCATGCTCCTCGTATTTTTCAGACCTTTTCATGCTCCTCATACGTTTCACACCTTTTCATGCTGTTCAAATCTTTGACACTTTTTCATGCTCGTCGTATTTAACACACCTTTTCATGCTCCTGTTATTTTTCACAGCTTTTCATGCTCCTCGTATTTTTCACACCTTTTCATGATGTTCATAATTTTTACAACTTTTCCTTCTCTTTGAATATTTCACACCATTATATGCTCCTCGTATTTTTCACAACTTTTCCTGCTCTTTGAATTTTTCACACCTTCTTATGCTCCTCGTATTTTTCACACCTTTTCATGCTCTTCATATATTTCACACCTTGTCATGGTCTTCGGATTTTTCACACCTTGTCATGTCCTTCAAATATTTCACACCTTTTCCTGCTCTTCGAATATTTCACACCTCTTCATGCTCCTATATTTTTCTCACCTTTTTATGCTCTTCTTATTTTTCGAACCTTTTCCTGCTCTTCGAATTCTTTACAGCTTTTCATTCTCCCCGTATTTTTCACAGCTTTTCCTGCTCCTCGTATTTTTCACACCATTTCATGCTCCTCGTATTTTTCAGACCTTTTCACGCTCCTCGTATTTTTCAGCCCTCTTCACGCTCTTCACACTTTTCACACCATTTCACGTTCTTCGTATTTTTGACAACTTTTCACGTTCCTCTTATTTTTCAAACCTTTTTCTGCTCCGAGTATTTTTCACACCTTTTCATGCTCTTCGATTTTTTCACACTTTTTCAGGCTCCTCGTATATTTCACATCTTGTCAGGCTCCTCGTATTTTTAACACCTTTTCAGGCGACTTGTATTTTTCATACCTTTTCATGCTCCTTGTTATTTCAGGCCTTTTCATGCTCCTCGTATTTTTCACACCTTATCATGCTCCTCGTATTTTTCAGACCTTTTCATGCTCCTCATATTTTTCACACCTTGTCATGCTACTCGGATTTTTCACAGCTTGTCATGCTCTTCGAACATTTCACACCTTTTCCTGCTCTTCGAATATTTCACACCTTTTCATGCTCCTCGTATTTTTCACACGTTTTCCTGCTCTTCGAATTTTTCACTCCTTTACATGCTCTTCATATTTTTCACACCTTTTAGTGCTCCATGTATTTTTCACACCTTGTAATGCTCCTCGTATTTTTCACACCTCTTCATGCTCCACGTATTTTTCAAACCTTTTCATGTTCCTAGTATTTTTCAGACCTTTTCACGCTCCTCGTATTTTTCAGACCTTTTCATGCTCCTCATACGTTTCACACCTTTTCATGCTGTTCAAATCTTTGACACTTTTTCATGCTCGTCGTATTTAACACACCTTTTCATGCTCCTGTTATTTTTCACAGCTTTTCATGCTCCTCGTATTTTTCACACCTTTTCATGATGTTCATAATTTTTACAACTTTTCCTTCTCTTTGAATATTTCACACCATTATATGTTCCTCGTATTTTTCACAACTTTTCCTGCTCTTTGAATTTTTCACACCTTCTTATGCTCCTCGTATTTTTCACACCTTTTCATGCTCTTCATATATTTCACACCTTGTCATGGTCTTCGGATTTTTCACACCTTGTCATGTCCTTCAAATATTTCACACCTTTTCCTGCTCTTCGAATATTTCACACCTCTTCATGCTCCTATATTTTTCTCACCTTTTTATGCTCTTCTTATTTTTCGAACCTTTTCCTGCTCTTCGAATTCTTTACAGCTTTTCATTCTCCCCGTATTTTTCACAGCTTTTCCTGCTCCTCGTATTTTTCACACCATTTCATGCTCCTCGTATTTTTCAGACCTTTTCACGCTCTACATATTTTTCACACATTGTCATGCTCTTCATATTTTTGACACCTTTTCATGCTCCTCATATTTTTCAGACCTTTTCATGCTCCTCATATGTTTCAGACCTTTTCATGCTCTTAGTATTTTTCACACAATTTCTAGTTCCTCTTATTTTTCAGCCCTTTTCATGCTCCTCGGATTTTTCACTCTTTTTAAGCCTCCTCGTATTTTTCACACCTTTTCAGGCTCCTCGTATATTTCACACCTTTTCAGGCGACTCGTATTTTTCATACCTTTACATGCTCCTCGAATTTTTCAGGCCTTTTCATGCTCCTCGTATTTTTCAGGCCTTTTCAGGCTCCTCGTAATTTTCAGACCTTTTCAGGCTCCTCATATTTTTCAGGCCTTTTCATGCTCCTCGTATTTTTCAGGCCTTTTCAGGCTCCTCGTATTTTTCACACCTTTTCAGGCTCCTCGTCTTTTTCACAGCTTTGCAGGCTCCTCGTATTTTTCAGACCTTTTCAGGCTACTCATATTTTTCAGGCCTTTTCATGCTCCTCATGTTTTTCAGGCCTTTTCAGGCTCCTCGTAATGTTCAAAGCTTTTCAGGCTCCTCGTATTTTTCACACCTTTTCAGGCTCCTCGTATTTTTCACAGCTTTTCAGGCTCCTCATATTTTTCAGGCCTTTTCATGCTCCTCATGTTTTTCAGGCCTTTTCAGGCTCCTCGTAATTTTCACAGCTTTTCAGGCTCCTCGTCTTTTTCACACCTTTTCAGGTTCCTCGTATATTTCACACCTTTTCAGGCTCCTCATATTTTTCAGGCCTTTTCAGGCGCTTCGTAATTTTCACAGCTTTTCAGGCTCCTAGTCTTTTTCACACCTTTTCAGGCTCCTCGTATTTTTCACACCTTTTCAGGCTCCTCGTATTTTTCAGACCTTTTTATGCTCCTCTTGTTTTTCAGGCCTTTTCATGCTCCTCGTATTTTTCAGGCCTTCTCATGCTCCTCGGATTTTTCACACCTTTTCAGGCTCCTCGTATTTTAAACACCTTTTCAGGCTCCTCGTATTTTTCACACCTTTTCAGGCTCCTCGTATTTTTCACACCTTTTCAGGCTACTCGTATTTTTCATACCTTTTCATGCTCCTCGTATTTTTCAGGCCTTTTCATGCTCCTCGTATTTTTCACGCCTTTTCATCCTCCTCGTATTTTCACACCTTTTCAGGCTCCTCGTATTTTTAAGGCCTTTTCATTCTCCTCGAATTTTTCACACCTTTTCAGGTTCCTCATAGTTTTCACACCTTTTCATGCTCCTTGTATTTTTCAGGCCTTTTCACGCCCCTCATATTTTTCACACCTGTTCATGCTCCACGTATTCTTCAAACCTTTTCAGTCTCCTCGTATTTTTCAGACCTTTTTATGCTCCTCTTGTTTTTCAGGCCTTTTCATGCTCCTCCTATTTTTCAGGCCTTTTCATGCTCCTCGGATTTTTCACACTTTTTAAGCCTCCTCGTATTTTTCACACCTTTTCAGGCCCCTCGTATATTTCAGGCCTTTTCTGGGTCCTCGGATTTTTCAGAACTTTTCATGCTCCCTGTATTTTTCACACCTGTTGATGCTCCTCGTAATTTTCACAGCTTTTCAGGCTCCTTGCATTTTTACACCTTTTCAGGCTCCTCGTGTTTTTCACACAATTTCAGGCTCCTCAAATTTTACAGGCCTTTTCAGGCTGCTGGTATTTTTCAGGCCTTTTCATGCTCCTCGTATTTTTCAAGCCTTTTTAGGCTCCTCGTATTTTCACTCCTTTTCATGCTCCTCGTATTTTTCAGGCCTTTTCAGGCTCCTCGTATTTTTCAGGCCTTTCAGATTCCTAGTATTTTTCACACCTTTTCATGCTCCTCGTATTTTTCAGGCCTTTTCATGCTCCTCGTATTTTTCAGGCCTTTTCAGTCTCCTCATATTTTTCAGGCCTTTTCATGCTCCTCGTATTTTTCAGGCCTTTTCAGGCTCCTCATATTTTTCTCACTTTTCATGCTCCTCATATTTTTCAGGCCTTTTCAGTCTCCTCGTATTTTTCAGGCCTTTTCAGGTTCCTAGTATTTTTCACACCTTTTCATGCTCCTCGTATTATTCAGGCCTTTTCATGCTCCTCTTATTTTTCAGGCCTTTTCAGGCTCCTCGTATTTTTCACCCTTTTCGTGCTCCTCGTATTTTTGAGGCCTTTTCAGGCTCCTCGTATTTTTCAGGCCTTTTTAGGCTCCTGGTATTTTTCACACCTTTTCTAGCTCCTCGTATTTCTCAGGCCTTTTCAAGCTCCTCGTATTTTTCACGCATTGTCAGGCTCCTCGTATTTTTCACACCTTTTCAGGCTCCTCATATTTTTCACACCCTTTCACTCTCCTCGTATTTTTCAGGCTCCTCGTATTTTTCACACCTTTTCAGGCTCCTCGTAATTTTCAGGCTTTTTCAGGGTCCTTGCAGCTTTCACACCTTTTCAGGCTCCTCGTATTATTCACACCTTTACATGCTCCTCGTATTTTTCACACCTTTTCAGGCTCCTCGTACTTTTCACTCCTTTTCAGGTGACCCGTATTTTTCATACCTTTTCATGCTCCTCATATTTTTCAGGCCTTTTCATGCTCCTCGTATTTTGCCGGCCTTTTCATGCTCCTCGTACTTTTCACAGCCTTTCATGCTCTTCGTATTTTTCAGGCCTTTTGAGGGTTCTCGTAATTTTCACAGCTTTTCAGGCTCCTCGTCTTTTTCACACCTTTTCAGTCTCCTCGTATTTTTCACACCTTTTCAGGCTCCTCATATTTTTCAGGCCTTTTCATGCCCCTCATATTTTGCAGGCCTTTTCATGCTCCTCGTATTTTGCAGGCATTTTCAGGCTCCTCGTATATTTCAGGCCTTTTCATGCTACTCGTATTGTACAGGCCTTTTCATGCTCCTCGTATTTTTCAGGCCCTTTCAGGCTCCTCGTAATTTTCATTCCTTTTCAGGTTCCTCGTGTTTTTCACACATTCTCAGGCTCCTCGTATTTTTCACACCTTTTCAGGCTCCTCATATTTTTCACACTCTTTCAGTCTCCTCGTATTTTTCAGGCTCCTCGTATTTTTCAGGCCTTTTCAGGCTCCTCGTATTTTTCACACCTTTTCAGGCTTCTCGTATTTTTCAGGCCTTTTCATGCTCCTCGTATTTTGCAGTCCTTTCATGCTCCTCGTATTTTGCAGGCCTTTTCATGCTCCTCGTATTTTTCAAGCCTTTTCAGACTCCTCGTATTTTTCACACCTTTTCATGCTCCTCATATTTTTCACACCTTCTCAGGCTCCTCGTATTTTTCACACCTTTTGATGCTCTTCGTATTTTTCATGCCATTTCATGCTCCTCGTATTTTTCACACCTTTTCAGGCTTCTCGTGTTTTTCAGGCCTTTTCATGCTCCTCGTATATTGCAGGCCTTTTCATGCTCCTCGTATTTTGCAGGCCTTTTCAGGCACCTCATATTTTTCAGGCCTTTTCATGCTCCTCGTATTTTTCAGGCCTTTTAAGGCTCCTCGTATTTTTCACAGTTTTCATGCTCCTCGTATATTTCAGGCCTTTTCAGGCTCCTCGTATTTTTCACACCTTTACAGGCTCCTCATATTTTTCAGGCCTTTTCATGCTCCTCGTATTTTTCAGGCCTTTTCAGGCTCCTCATATTTTTCAGGCCTTTTCATGCTCCTCGTATTTTTCAGGCCTTTTCAGGCTCCTCAAATTTTTCTCACTTTTCATGCTCCTCATATTTTTCAGGCCTTTTCAGGCTCCTCGTATTTTTCAGGCCTTTTCAGGTTCCTAGTATTTTTCACACCTTTTCATGCTCCTCGTATTATTCAGGCCTTTTCATGCTCCTCTTATTTTTCAGGCCTTTTCAGGCTCCTCGTATTTTTCACCCTTTTCATGCTCCTCGTATTTTTGAGGCCTTTTCAGGCTCCTCGTATTTTTCAGGCCTTTTTAGGCTCCTGGTATTTTTCACACCTTTTCTAGCTCCTCGTATTTCTCAGGCCTTTTCATGCTCCTCGTATTTTTCACGCATTGTCAGGCTCCTCGTATTTTTCACACCTTTTCAGGCTCCTCATATTTTTCACACCCTTTCACTCTCCTCGTATTTTTCAGGCTCCTCGTATTTTTCACACCTTTTCAGGCTCCTCGTAATTTTCAGGCTTTTTCAGGGTCCTTGCAGCTTTCACACCTTTTCAGGCTCCTCGTATTATTCACACCTTTACATGCTCCTCGTATTTTTCACACCTTTTCAGGCTCCTCGTACTTTTCACTCCTTTTCAGGTGACCCGTATTTTTCATACCTTTTCATGCTCCTCATATTTTTCAGGCCTTTTCATGCTCCTCGTATTTTGCCGGCCTTTTCATGCTCCTCGTACTTTTCACAGCCTTTCATGCTCTTCGTATTTTTCAGGCCTTTTGAGGGTTCTCGTAATTTTCACAGCTTTTCATGCTCCTCGTCTTTTTCACACCTTTTCAGGCTCCTCGTATTTTTCACACCTTTTCAGGCTCCTCATATTTTTCAGGCCTTTTCATGCCCCTCTTATTTTGCAGGCCTTTTCATGCTCCTCGTATTTTGCAGGCATTTTCAGGCTCCTCGTATATTTCAGGCCTTTTCATGCTACTCGTATTGTACAGGCCTTTTCATGCTCCTCGTATTTTTCAGGCCTTTTCATGCTCCTCGTATTTTGCATTCCTTTTCATGCTCCTCGTATTTTGCAGGCCTTTTCATGCTCCTCGTATTTTTCAAGCCTTTTCAGACTCCTCGTATTTTTCACACCTTTTCATGTTCCTCATATTTTTCACACCTTTTCAGGCTCCTCGTATTTTTCACACCTTTTCAGGCTCCTCGTATTTTTCAGGCCTTTTCTGGGTCCTCGTATTTTTCAGAACTTTTCATGCTCCTCGTATTTTTCACACCTGTTCATGCTCCTCGTATTTTTCACACCTTTTCAGGCTCCTCGTATTTTTCAGAACTTTTTATGCTCCTCTTGTTTTTCAGGCCTTTTCATCCTCCTCGTATTTTTCAGGCCTTCTCATGCTCCTCGATTTTTTCACACCTTTTCAGGCTCCTCGTATTTTAAACACCTTTTCAGGCTCCTCGTATTTTTCACACCTTTTCAGGCTCCTCGTCTTTTTCACACCTTTTCAGGCTCCTCGTATTTTTCAGACCTTTTCAGGCTACTCATATTTTTCAGGCCTTTTCATGCTCCTCATGTTTTTCAGGCCTTTTCAGGCTCCTCGTAATTTTCACAGCTTTTCAGGCTCCTCGTCTTTTTCACACCTTTTCAGGCTCCTCGTATTTTTCACAGCTTTTCAGGCTCCTCATATTTTTCAGGCCTTTTCATGCTCCTCATCTTTTTCAGGCCTTTTCAGGCTCCTCGTAATTTTCACAGCTTTTCAGGCTCCTCGTCTTTTTCACACCTTTCAGGCTCCTCGTATTTTTCACACCTTTTCAGGCTCCTCATATTTTTCAGGCCTTTTCAGGCTCCTTGTATTTTTCAAAGTTTTTCAGGTTCCCTGTATTTTTACATCTTTTCAGGCTCCGCATATTTTTCACCAGTTTTCAAGCTACTCGTATTGTTCACACCTTTTCATGTTCCTCGTATTTTTCAGGCCTTTTCAGGCTCCTCGTATTTTTCAGGCCTTTTCAGGTTCCTAGTATTTTTCACACCTTTTCATGCTCCTCGTATTATTCAGGCCTTTTCATGCTCCTCGTATTTTGCAGGCCTTTTCAGGCTCCTCGTATTTTTCACACTTTTCATGCTCCTCGTATTTTTGAGGCCTTTTCAGGCTCCTCTTATTTTCCAGGCCTTTTCATGCTCCTCGTATTTTTCACGCATTGTCAGGCTCCTCGTATTTTTCACACCTTTTCAGGCTCCTCATATTTTTCACACCCTTTCACTCTCCTCGTATTTTTCAGGCTCCTCGTATTTTTCACACCTTTTCAGGCTCCTCGTAATTTTCAGGCTTTTTCAGGGTCCTTGCAGCTTTCACACCTTTTCAGGCTCCTCGTATTATTCACACCTTTACATGCTCCTCGTATTTTTCACACCTTTTCAGGCTCCTCGTACTTTTCACTCCTTTTCAGGTGACCCGTATTTTTCATACCTTTTCATGCTCCTCATATTTTTCAGGCCTTTTCATGCTCCTCGTATTTTGCCGGCCTTTTCATGCTCCTCGTACTTTTCACAGCCTTTCATGCTCTTCGTATTTTTCAGGCCTTTTGAGGGTTCTCGTAATTTTCACAGCTTTTCATGCTCCTCGTCTTTTTCACACCTTTTCAGGCTCCTCGTATTTTTCACACCTTTTCAGGCTCCTCATATTTTTCAGGCCTTTTCATGCCCCTCATATTTTGCAGGCCTTTTCATGCTCCTCGTATTTTGCAGGCATTTTCAGGCTCCTCGTATATTTCAGGCCTTTTCATGCTACTCGTATTGTACAGGCCTTTTCATGCTCCTCGTATTTTTCAGGCCTTTTCATGCTCCTCGTATTTTTCATTCCTTTTCATGCTCCTCGTATTTTGCAGGCCTTTTCATGCTCCTCGTATTTTTCAAGCCTTTTCAGACTCCTCGTATTTTTCACACCTTTTCATGCTCCTCATATTTTTCACACCTTTTCAGGCTCCTCGTATTTTTCACACCTTTTCAGGCTCCTCGTATTTTTCAGGCCTTTTCTGGGTCCTCGTATTTTTCAGAACTTTTCATGCTCCTCGTATTTTTCACACCTGTTCATGCTCCTCGTATTTTTCACACCTTTTCAGGCTCCTCGTATTTTTCAGAACTTTTTATGCTCCTCTTGTTTTTCAGGCCTTTTCATCCTCCTCGTATTTTTCAGGCCTTCTCATGCTCCTCGATTTTTTCACACCTTTTCAGGCTCCTCGTATTTTAAACACCTTTTCAGTCTCCTCGTATTTTTCACACCTTTTCAGGCTCCTCGTCTTTTTCACACCTTTTCAGGCTCCTCGTATTTTTCAGACCTTTTCAGGCTACTCATATTTTTCAGGCCTTTTCATGCTCCTCATGTTTTTCAGGCCTTTTCAGGCTCCTCGTAATTTTCAAAGCTTTTCAGGCTCCTCGTCTTTTTCACACCTTTTCAGGCTCCTCGTATTTTTCACAGCTTTTCAGGCTCCTCATATTTTTCAGGCCTTTTCATGCTCCTCATCTTTTTCAGGCCTTTTCAGGCTCCTCGTAATTTTCACAGCTTTTCAGGCTCCTCGTCTTTTTCACACCTTTCAGGCTCCTCGTATTTTTCACACCTTTTCAGGCTCCTCATATTTTTCAGGCCTTTTCAGGCTCCTTGTATTTTTCAAAGTTTTTCAGGTTCCCTGTATTTTTACATCTTTTCAGGCTCCGCATATTTTTCACCAGTTTTCAAGCTACTCGTATTGTTCACACCTTTTCATGTTCCTCGTATTTTTCAGGCCTTTTCAGGCTCCTCGTATTTTTCAGGCCTTTTCAGGTTCCTAGTATTTTTCACACCTTTTCATGCTCCTCGTATTATTCAGGCCTTTTCATGCTCCTCGTATTTTGCAGGCCTTTTCAGGCTCCTCGTATTTTTCACACTTTTCATGCTCCTCGTATTTTTCACGCATTGTCAGGCTCCTCGTATTTTTCACACCTTTTCAGGCTCCTCATATTCTTCACAGCCTTTCAGTCTCCTCGTATTTTTCAGGCTCCTCGTATTTTTCACACCTTTTCAGGCTCCTCATATTTTTCACACTCTTTCAGTCTCCTCATATTTTTCAGTCTCCTCGTATTTTTCAGGCCTTTTCAGGCTCCTCGTATTTTTCACACCTTTTCAGGCTTCTCGTAATTTTCAGGCCTTTTCATGCTCCTCGTATTTTTCAGGCCTTTTCACGCCCCTCATATTTTTCACACCTGTTCATGCTCCACGTATTCTTCAAACCTTTTCAGGCTCCTCGTATTTTTCAGACCTTTTTATGCTCCTCTTGTTTTTCAGGCCTTTTCATGCTCCTCGGATTTTTCACACTTTTGAAGCCTCCTCGTATTTTTCACACCTTTTCAGGCCCCTCGTATATTTCAGGCCTTTTCTGGGTCCTCGGATTTTTCAGAACTTTTCATGCTCCTTGTATTTTTCACACCTGTTGATGCTCCTCGTATTTTTCACACCTTTTCAGACTCCTCGTATTTTTCAGACCTTTTTATGCTCCTCTTGTTTTTCAGGCCTTTTCATGCTCCTCGTATTTTTCACACCTGTTCATGCTCCTCATATTTTTCACACCCTTTCACTCTCCTCGTATTTTTCAGGCTCCTCGTGTTTTTCACACCCTTTCAGGCTCCTCGTAATTTTCAGGCTTTTTCAGCGTCCTCGCAGTTTTCACACCTTTTCAGGCTCCTCGTATTATTCACACCTTTACATGCTCCTCGTATTTTTCAGGCCTTTTAAGGCTCCTCGTACTTTTCACTCCTTTTCAGGTGACCCATATTTTTCATACCTTTTCATGCTCCTCATATTTTTCAGGCCTTTTCATGCTCCTCGTATATTGCCGGCCTTTTCATGCTCTTCGTACTTTTCACAGCCTTTCATGCTCTTCGTATTTTTCAGGCCTTTTCATGCTCCTCATATTTTTCAGGCCTTTTCAGGCTCCTCGTATTTTTCAGGCCTTTTCATGCTCCTCGTATTTTTCAGGCCTTTTCAGGCTCCTCGTATTTTTCACACCTTTTCAAGCTCCTCGTATTTTTCACGCCTTTTCAGGCTCCTCGTATTTTTCACACCTTTTCAGGCTCCTCGTATTTTTCAGGCCTTTTCTGGGTCCTCGTATTTTTCAGAACTTTTCATGCTCCTCGTATTTTTCACACCTGTTCATGCTCCTCGTATTTTTCACACCTTTTCAGGCTCCTCGTATTTTTCAGACCTTTTTATGCTCCTCTTGTTTTTCAGGCCTTTTCATCCTCCTCGTATTTTTCAGGCCTTCTCATGCTCCTCGGATTTTTCACACCTTTTCAGGCTCCTCGTATTTTAAACACCTTTTCAGGCTCCTCGTATTTTTCACACCTTTTCAGGCTACTTGTATTTTTCATACCTTTTCATGCTCCTCTTATTTTTCAGGCCTTTTCATGCTTCTCGTATTTTTCAGGCCTTTTCATCCTCCTCGTATTTTCACACCTTTTCAGGCTCGTCGTATTTTTAAAGCCTTTTCATTCTCCTCGAATTTTTCACACCTTTTCAGGTTCCTCATAGTTTTCACACCTTTTCATGCTCCTTGTATTTTTCAGGCCTTTTCATGCTCCTCGTTTTTTTCACACCTTTTCAGGCTCCTCGTATTTTTCACGCCTTTTCATGATCCTCGTCTTTTTCACACCTTTTCAGGCTCCTCATAGTTTTCAGACCTTTTCAGGCTCCTCATATTTTTCAGGCCTTTTCATGCTCCTCATGTTTTTCAGGCCTTTTCAGGCTCCTCGTAATTTTCACAGCTTTTCAGGCTCCTTGTATTTTTCACACCGTTTCAGGCTCCTCGTACTTTTCACACCTTTTCAGGCTCCTCATATTTTTCAGGCCTTTTCAGGCTCCTCATATTTTTCACAGCTTTTCAGGCTCCTCGTATTTTGACAACTTTTCAGGCTCCTCATATTTTTCAGGCCTTTTCATGCTCCTCATGTTTTTCAGGCCTTTTCAGGCTCCTCGTAATTTTCACAGCTTTTCAGGCTCCTTGTATTTTTACACCTTTTCAGGCTCCTCGTGTTTTTCACACAATTTCAGGCTCCTCGTTTTTTACAGGCATTTTCAGGCTCCTGGTATTTTTCAGGCCTTTTCATGCTCCTCGTATTTTTCAAGCCTTTTTAGGCTCCTCGTATTTTCACTCCTTTTCATGCTCCTCGTATTTTTCAGGCCTTTTCATGCTCCTCGTATTTTTCAGGCCTTTTCAGGCTCCTCATATTTTTCAGGCCTTTTAAGGCTCCTCGTATTTTTCACACGTTTTCAGGCTCCTCGTATATTTCAGGCCTTTTCTGGGTCCTCGTATTTTTCACACCTTTTCATGCTCCTCGTATTTTTCAGGCCTTTTCAGGCTCCTCGTATTTTTCACACCTTTTCAGGCTCCTCGTATATTTCAGGCCTTTTCTGGGTCCTCGTATATTTCAGAACTTTTCATGCTCCTCGTATTTTTCACACCTGTTCATGCTCCACGTATTTTTCACACCTTTTCAGGCTCCTCGTATTTTTCAGACCTTTTTATGCTCCTCTTGTTTTTCAGGCCTTTTCATGCTCCTCCTATTTTTCAGGCCTTTTCATGCTCCTCGGATTTTTCACACTTTTTCAGCCTCCTCGTATTTTTCACACCTTTTCAGGCTCCTCATATATTTCACACCTTTTCAGGCTACTCGAATTTTTCATACCTTTACATGCTCCTCGTATTTTTCAGGCCTTTTCATGCTTCTCGTATTTTTCAGGCCTTTTCATGCTCCTCGTATTTTTCACACCTTTTCAGGCACCTCGTATTTTTCAGGCCTTTTCATTCTCCACTAATTTTTCACACCTTTTCAGGTTCCTCATAGTTTTCACACCTTTTCATGCTCCTTGTATTTTTCAGGCCTTTTCATGCTCCTCGTATTTTTCACACCTTTTCAGGCTTCTCGTGTTTTTCAGACCTTTTCATGCTCCTCGTATTTTGCAGGCCTTTTCATGCTCCTCGTATTTTGCAGGCCTTTTCAGGCACCTCGTATTTTTCAGGCCTTTTCATGCTCCTCGTATTTTTCAGGCCTTTTAAGGCTCCTCGTATTTTTCACAGTTTTCATGCTCCTCGTATATTTCAGGCCTTTTCAGGCTCCTCGTATTTTTCACACCTTTTCAGGCTCCTCATACTTTTCAGGCCTTTTCAGGCTCCTCGTAATTTTCAGACCTTTTCAGGCTCCTCATATTTTTCAGGCCTTTTCATGCTCCTCTTATTTTTCAGGCCTTTTCAGGCTCCCCGTATTTTTCACACCTTTTCAGGCTCCTCGTCTTTTTCACACCTTTTCAGGCTCCTCGTATTTTTCAGACCTTTTCAAGCTCCTCATATTTTTCAGGCCTTTTCATGCTCCTCATGTTTTTCAGGCCTTTTCAGGCTCCTCGTAATTTTCAAAGCTTTTAAGGCTCCTCGTCTTTTTCACACCTTTTCAGGCTCCTTGTATTTTTCACAGCTTTTCAGGCTCCTCATATTTTTCAGGCCTTTTCATGCTCCTCATGTTTTTCAGGCCTTTTCAGGCTCTTCGTAATTTTCACAGCTTTTCAGGCTCCTCGTCTTTTTCACACCTTTTCAGGCTCCTCGTATTTTTCACACATTTTCAGCCTCGTCATATTTTTCAGGCCTTTTCAGGCTCCTCGTAATTTTCACAGCTTTTCAGGCTCCTCGTCTTTTTCACACCTTTTCAGGCTCCTCGTATTTTTCACACCTTTTCAGGCTCCTCATATTTTTCAGGCCTTTTCAGGCTCCTCGTATTTTTCACACCTTTTCAGGCTCCTCATATTTTTCAGGCCTTTTCATGCTCCTCGTATTTTTCAGGCCTTTTCAGGCTCCTCGTATTTTTCACACCTTTTCAGGCTCCTCGACTTTTTCACACCTTTTCAGGCTCCTCGTATTTTTCAGACCTTTTCAGGCTGCTCATATTTTTCAGGCCTTTTCATGCTCCTCATGTTTTTCAGGCCTTTTCAGGCTCCTCGTAATTTTCAAAGCTTTTCAGGCTCCTCGTCTTTTTCACACCTTTTCAGGCTCCTCGTATTTTTCACAGCTTTTCAGGCTCCTCATATTTTTCAGGCCTTTTCATGCTCCTCTTATTTTTCAGGCCTTTTCAGGCTCCCCGTATTTTTCACACCTTTTCATGCTACTCGTATTTTGCAGGCCTTTTCATGCTCCTCGTATTTTTCACACCTTTTCAGGCTCCTCATATTTTTCAGGCCTTTTCATGCTCCTCGTATTTTTCAGGCCTTTTCATGCTCCTCATATTTTTCAGGCCTTTTCAGGCTCCTCGTATTTTTCAGGCCTTTTCAGGTTCCTAGTATTTTTCACACCTTTTCATGCTCCTCGTATTATTCAGGCCTTTTCATGCTCCTCTTATTATTCAGGCCTTTTCAGGCTTCTCGTATTTTTCAGGCCTTTTTAGGCTCCTGGTATTTTTCACACCTTTTCTAGCTCCTCGTATTTCTCAGGCCTTTTCATGCTCCTCGTATTTTTCACGCATTGTCAGGCTCCTCGTATTTTTCACACCTTTTCAGGCTCCTCATATTTTTCACACCCTTTCACTCTCCTCGTATTTTTCAGGCTCCTCGTATTTTTCACACCTTTTCAGGCTCCTCGTAATTTTCAGGCTTTTTCAGGGTCCTTGCAGCTTTCACACCTTTTCAGGCTCCTCGTATTATTCACACCTTTACATGCTCCTCGTATTTTTCACACCTTTTCAGGCTCCTCGTACTTTTCACTCCTTTTCAGGTGACCCGTATTTTTCATACCTTTTCATGCTCCTCATATTTTTCAGGCCTTTTCATGCTCCTCGTATTTTGCCGGCCTTTTCATGCTACTCGTACTTTCCACAGCCTTTCATGCTCTTCGTATTTTTCAGGCCTTTTCAGGCTCCTCGTATTTTTCACACCTTTTCAGGCTCCTCGTATATTTCAGGCCTTTTCTGGGTCCTCGTATATTTCAGAACTTTTCATGCTCCTCGTATTTTTCACACCTGTTTTGCTCCACGTATTTTTCACACCTTTTCAGGCTCCTCGTATTTTTCAGACCTTTTTATGCTCCTCTTGTTTTTCAGGCCTTTTCATGCTCCTCGTATTTTTCAGGCCTTTTAAGGCTCCTCGTATTTTTCACAGTTTTCATGCTCCTCGTATATTTCAGGCCTTTTCAGGTTCCTCGTATTTTTCTGACCTTTTCAGGCTCCTCATATTTTTCAGGCCTTTTCAGGCTCCTCGTAATTTTCAGACCTTTTCAGGCTCCTCATATTTTTCAGGCCTTTTCATGCTCCTCGTAGTTTTCACGCCTTTTCAGGCTCCTCATATTTTTCACAACTTTTCAGGCTCCTCGTCTTTTTCACACCTTTTCAGGCTCCTCGTATTTTTCACAGCTTTTCAGGCTCCTCATATTTTTCAGGCCTTTTCATGCTCCTCATGTTTTTCAGGCCTTTTCAGGCTCCTCGTAATTTTCAAAGCTTTTCAGGCTCCTCGTCTTTTTCACACCTTTTCAGGCTCCTCGTATTTTTCACATCTTTTTAGGCTCCTCATATTTTTCAGGCCTTTTCATGCTCCTCATGTTTTTCAGGCCTTTTCAGGCTCCTCGTAATTTTCACAGCTTTTCAGGATCCTCGTCTTTTTCACACTTTTTCAGGCTCCTCGTATTTTTCACACCGTTTCAGGCTCCTCATATTTTTCAGAACTTTTCAGGCTCCTCGTAATTTTCACAGCTTTTCAGGCTCCTCATCTTTTTCACACCTTTTCAGGCTCCTCGTATTTTTCACACCTTTTCAGGCTCCTCATGTTTTTCAGGCCTCTTCAGGCTCCTCGTATTTTTCACAGCTTTTCAGGCTCCTCGTCTTTTTCACTCCTTTTCAGGTGACCCGTATTTTTCATAACTTTTCATGCTCCTCATATTTTTCAGGCCTTTTCATGCTTCTCATATTTTTCAGGCCTTTTCATGCTCCTCGTATTTTTCACACCTTTTCAGGCTCCTCGTATTTTTCACACCTTTTCAGGCTCCTCGTATTTTTCAGGACTTTTCATACTCCCCATATTTTTCCCACCTTTTCAGGCTCCTCGTATTTTTCACACCTCTTCAGGATGCTCATATTTTTCACGCTCTTTCATGCTCCTCATATTTTTCAGGCCTTTTAAGGCTCCTCGTATTTTTCACACGTTTTCAGGCTCCTCGTATATTTCAGGCCTTTTCTGGGTCCTCGTATTTTTCACACCTTTTCATGCTCTTCGTATTTTTCAGGCCTTTTCAGGCTCCTCGTATTTTTCACACCTTTTCATGCTCCTCGTATATTTCAGGCCTTTTCTGGGTCCTCGTATATTTCAGAACTTTTCATGCTCCTCGTATTTTTCACACCTGTTCATGCTCCACGTATTTTTCACACCTTTTCAGGCTCCTCGTATTTTTCAGACCTTTTTATGCTCCTCTTCTTTTTCAGGCCTTTTCATGCTCCTCCTATTTTTCAGGCCTTTTCATGCTCCTCGGATTTTTCACAACTTTTCAGGCTCCTCGTATTTTTCACACCTTTTCAGGCTCCTCATATATTTCACACCTTTTCAGCTACTCGAATTTTTCATACCTTTACATGCTCCTCGTATTTTTCAGGCCTTTTCATGCTTCTCATATTTTTCAGGCCTTTTCATGCTCCTCGTATTTTTCACACCTTTTCAGGCTCCTCGTATTTTTCAGGCCTTTTCATTTCCACGAATTTTTCACACCTTTTCGGGTTCCTCATAGTTTTCACACCTTTTCATGCTCCTTGTATTTTTCAGGCCTTTTCAGGCTCCTCGTATTTTTCATACCTTTTCAGGCTTCTCGTGTTTTTCAGGCCTTTTCATGCTCCTCGTATTTTGCCGGCCTTTTCATGCTCCTCGTATTTTGCAGGCCTTTTCATGCACCTCGTATTTTTCAGGCCTTTTCATGCTCCTCGTATTTTTCAGGACTTTTAAGGCTCCTCGTATTTTTCACAGTTTTCATGCTCCTCGTATATTTCAGGCCTTTTCAGGCTCCTCGTATTTTTCACACCTTTTCAGGCTCCTCATATTTTTCAGGCCTTTTCAGGCTCCTCGTAATTTTCAGACCTTTTCAGGCTCCTCATATTTTTCAGGCCTTTTCATGCTCCTCTTATTTTTCAGGCCTTTTCAGGCTCCCCGTATTTTTCACACCTTTTCAGGCTCCTCGTCTTTTTCACACCTTATCAGGCTCCTCGTATTTTTCGGACCTTTTCAAGCTCCTCATATTTTTCAGGCCTTTTCATGCTCCTCATGTTTTTCAGGCCTCTCAGGCTCCTCGTATTTTTCACACCTTTTCAGGCTTCTCGTATTTTTCAGGCCTTTTCATGCTCCTCGTATTTTGCAGTCCTTTTCATGCTCCTCGTATTTTTCAGGCCTTTTCATGCTCCTCGTATTTTTCAAGCCTTTTCAGACTCCTCGTACTTTTCACACCTTTTCATGCTCCTCATATTTTTCACACCTTTTCAGGCTCCTCGTATTTTTCACACCTTTTCATGCTCTTCGTATTTTTCAGACCTTTTCATGCTCCTCGTATTTTTCACACCTTTTCAGGCTCCTCGTATTTTTCACACCTTTTCAGGCTCCTCGTATTTTTCAGGACTTTTCATACTCCCCATATTTTTCCCACCTTTTCAGGCTCCTCGTATTTTTCACACCTCTTCAGGATGCTCATATTTTTCACGCTCTTTCATGCTCCTCATATTTTTCAGGCCTTTTAAGGCTCCTCGTATTTTTCACACGTTTTCAGGGTCCTCGTATATTTCAGGCCTTTTCTGGGTCCTCGTATTTTTCACACCTTTTCATGCTCTTCGTATTTTTCAGGCCTTTTCAGGCTCCTCGTATTTTTCACACCTGTTCATGCTCCTCGTATTTTTCACACCTTTTCAGGCCCCTCGTATTTTTCAGACCTTTTTATGCTCCTCTTGTTTTTCAGGCCTTTTCATGCTCCTCGTATTTTTCAGGCCTTCTCATGCTCCTCGGATTTTTCACACCTTTTCAGGCTCCTCGTATTTTAAACACCTTTTCAGGCTCCTCGTATTTTAAACACCTTTTCAGGCTCCTCGTATTTTTCACACCTTTTCAGGCTACTTGTATTTTTCATACCTTTTCATGCTCCTCTTATTTTTCAGGCCTTTTCATGCTTCTCGTATTTTTCAGGCCTTTTCATCCTCCTCGTATTTTCACACCTTTTCAGGCTCCTCGTATTTTTAAGGCCTTTTCATTCTCCTCGAATTTTTCACACCTTTTCAGGTTCCTCATAGTTTTCACACCTTTTCATGCTCCTTGTATTTTTCAGGCCTTTTCATGCTCCTCGTTTTTTTCACACCTTTTCAGGCTCCTCGTATTTTTCACGCCTTTTCATGATCCTCGTCTTTTTCACACCTTTTCAGGCTCCTCATAGTTTTCAGACCTTTTCAGGCTCCTCATATTTTTCAGGCCTTTTCATGCTCCTCATGTTTTTCAGGCCTTTTCAGGCTCCTCGTAATTTTCACAGCTTTTCAGGCTCCTTGTATTTTTCACACCGTTTCAGGCTCCTCGTACTTTTCACACCTTTTCAGGCTCCTCATATTTTTCAGGCCTTTTCAGGCTCCTCATATTTTTCACAGCTTTTCAGGCTCCTCGTATTTTGACAACTTTTCAGGCTCCTCATATTTTTCAGGCCTTTTCATGCTCCTCATGTTTTTCAGGCCTTTTCAGGCTCCTCGTAATTTTCACAGCTTTTCAGGCTCCTTGTATTTTTACACCTTTTCAGGCTCCTCGTGTTTTTCACACAATTTCAGGCTCCTCGTTTTTTACAGGCATTTTCAGGCTCCTGGTATTTTTCAGGCCTTTTCATGCTCCTCGTATTTTTCAAGCCTTTTTAGGCTCCTCGTATTTTCACTCCTTTTCATGCTCCTCGTATTTTTCAGGCCTTTTCATGCTCCTCGTATTTTTCAGGCCTTTTCAGGCTCCTCATATTTTTCAGGCCTTTTAAGGCTCCTCGTATTTTTCACACGTTTTCAGGCTCCTCGTATATTTCAGGCCTTTTCTGGGTCCTCGTATTTTTCACACCTTTTCATGCTCTTCGTATTTTTCAGGCCTTTTCAGGCTCCTCGTATTTTTCACACCTTTTCAGGCTCCTCGTATATTTCAGGCCTTTTCTGGGTCCTCGTATATTTCAGAACTTTTCATGCTCCTCGTATTTTTCACACCTGTTCATGCTCCACGTATTTTTCACACCTTTTCAGGCTCCTCGTATTTTTCAGACCTTTTTATGCTCCTCTTGTTTTTCAGGCCTTTTCATGCTCCTCCTATTTTTCAGGCCTTTTCATGCTCCTCGGATTTTTCACACTTTTTCAGCCTCCTCGTATTTTTCACACCTTTTCAGGCTCCTCATATATTTCACACCTTTTCAGGCTACTCGAATTTTTCATACCTTTACATGCTCCTCGTATTTTTCAGGCCTTTTCATGCTTCTCGTATTTTTCAGGCCTTTTCATGCTCCTCGTATTTTTCACACCTTTTCAGGCACCTCGTATTTTTCAGGCCTTTTCATTCTCCACTAATTTTTCACACCTTTTCAGGTTCCTCATAGTTTTCACACCTTTTCATGCTCCTTGTATTTTTCAGGCCTTTTCATGCTCCTCGTATTTTTCACACCTTTTCAGGCTTCTCGTGTTTTTCAGACCTTTTCATGCTCCTCGTATTTTGCAGGCCTTTTCATGCTCCTCGTATTTTGCAGGCCTTTTCAGGCACCTCGTATTTTTCAGGCCTTTTCATGCTCCTCGTATTTTTCAGGCCTTTTAAGGCTCCTCGTATTTTTCACAGTTTTCATGCTCCTCGTATATTTCAGGCCTTTTCAGGCTCCTCGTATTTTTCACACCTTTTCAGGCTCCTCATACTTTTCAGGCCTTTTCAGGCTCCTCGTAATTTTCAGACCTTTTCAGGCTCCTCATATTTTTCAGGCCTTTTCATGCTCCTCTTATTTTTCAGGCCTTTTCAGGCTCCCCGTATTTTTCACACCTTTTCAGGCTCCTCGTCTTTTTCACACCTTTTCAGGCTCCTCGTATTTTTCAGACCTTTTCAAGCTCCTCATATTTTTCAGGCCTTTTCATGCTCCTCATGTTTTTCAGGCCTTTTCAGGCTCCTCGTAATTTTCAAAGCTTTTAAGGCTCCTCGTCTTTTTCACACCTTTTCAGGCTCCTTGTATTTTTCACAGCTTTTCAGGCTCCTCATATTTTTCAGGCCTTTTCATGCTCCTCATGTTTTTCAGGCCTTTTCAGGCTCTTCGTAATTTTCACAGCTTTTCAGGCTCCTCGTCTTTTTCACACCTTTTCAGGCTCCTCGTATTTTTCACACATTTTCAGCCTCGTCATATTTTTCAGGCCTTTTCAGGCTCCTCGTAATTTTCACAGCTTTTCAGGCTCCTCGTCTTTTTCACACCTTTTCAGGCTCCTCGTATTTTTCACACCTTTTCAGGCTCCTCATATTTTTCAGGCCTTTTCAGGCTCCTCGTATTTTTCACACCTTTTCAGGCTCCTCATATTTTTCAGGCCTTTTCATGCTCCTCGTATTTTTCAGGCCTTTTCAGGCTCCTCGTATTTTTCACACCTTTTCAGGCTCCTCGACTTTTTCACACCTTTTCAGGCTCCTCGTATTTTTCAGACCTTTTCAGGCTGCTCATATTTTTCAGGCCTTTTCATGCTCCTCATGTTTTTCAGGCCTTTTCAGGCTCCTCGTAATTTTCAAAGCTTTTCAGGCTCCTCGTCTTTTTCACACCTTTTCAGGCTCCTCGTATTTTTCACAGCTTTTCAGGCTCCTCATATTTTTCAGGCCTTTTCATGCTCCTCTTATTTTTCAGGCCTTTTCAGGCTCCCCGTATTTTTCACACCTTTTCATGCTACTCGTATTTTGCAGGCCTTTTCATGCTCCTCGTATTTTTCACACCTTTTCAGGCTCCTCATATTTTTCAGGCCTTTTCAGGCTCCTCGTATTTTTCAGGCCTTTTCAGGCTCCTCATATTTTTCAGGCCTTTTCATGCTCCTCGTATTTTTCAGGCCTTTTCAGGCTCCTGATATTTTTCTCACTTTTCATGCTCCTCATATTTTTCAGGCCTTTTCAGGCTCCTCGTATTTTTCAGGCCTTTTCAGGTTCCTAGTATTTTTCACACCTTTTCATGCTCCTCGTATTATTCAGGCCTTTTCATGCTCCTCTTATTATTCAGGCCTTTTCAGGCTTCTCGTATTTTTCAGGCCTTTTTAGGCTCCTGGTATTTTTCACACCTTTTCTAGCTCCTCGTATTTCTCAGGCCTTTTCATGCTCCTCGTATTTTTCACGCATTTTCAGGCTCCTCGTATTTTTCACACCTTTTCAGGCTCCTCATATTTTTCACACCCTTTCACTCTCCTCGTATTTTTCAGGCTCCTCGTATTTTTCACACCTTTTCAGGCTCCTCGTAATTTTCAGGCTTTTTCAGGGTCCTTGCAGCTTTCACACCTTTTCAGGCTCCTCGTATTATTCACACCTTTACATGCTCCTCGTATTTTTCACACCTTTTCAGGCTCCTCGTACTTTTCACTCCTTTTCAGTTGACCCGTATTTTTCATACCTTTTCATGCTCCTCATATTTTTCAGGCCTTTTCATGCTCCTCGTATTTTGCCGGCCTTTTCATGCTACTCGTACTTTCCACAGCCTTTCATGCTCTTCGTATTTTTCAGGCCTTTTCAGGCTCCTCGTATTTTTCACACCTTTTCAGGCTCCTCGTATATTTCAGGCCTTTTCTGGGTCCTCGTATATTTCAGAACTTTTCATGCTCCTCGTATTTTTCACACCTGTTTTGCTCCACGTATTTTTCACACCTTTTCAGGCTCCTCGTATTTTTCAGACCTTTTTATGCTCCTCTTGTTTTTCAGGCCTTTTCATGCTCCTCGTATTTTTCAGGCCTTTTAAGGCTCCTCGTATTTTTCACAGTTTTCATGCTCCTCGTATATTTCAGGCCTTTTCAGGTTCCTCGTATTTTTCTGACCTTTTCAGGCTCCTCATATTTTTCAGGCCTTTTCAGGCTCCTCGTAATTTTCAGACCTTTTCAGGCTCCTCATATTTTTCAGGCCTTTTCATGCTCCTCGTAGTTTTCACGCCTTTTCAGGCTCCTCATATTTTTCACAACTTTTCAGGCTCCTCGTCTTTTTCACACCTTTTCAGGCTCCTCGTATTTTTCACAGCTTTTCAGGCTCCTCATATTTTTCAGGCCTTTTCATGCTCCTCATGTTTTTCAGGCCTTTTCAGGCTCCTCGTAATTTTCAAAGCTTTTCAGGCTCCTCGTCTTTTTCACACCTTTTCAGGCTCCTCGTATTTTTCACATCTTTTTAGGCTCCTCATATTTTTCAGGCCTTTTCATGCTCCTCATGTTTTTCAGGCCTTTTCAGGCTCCTCGTAATTTTCACAGCTTTTCAGGATCCTCGTCTTTTTCACACTTTTTCAGGCTCCTCGTATTTTTCACACCGTTTCAGGCTCCTCATATTTTTCAGAACTTTTCAGGCTCCTCGTATTTTTCACAGCTTTTCAGGCTCCTCATCTTTTTCACACCTTTTCAGGCTCCTCGTATTTTTCACACCTTTTCAGGCTCCTCATGTTTTTCAGGCCTCTTCAGGCTCCTCGTATTTTTCACAGCTTTTCAGGCTCCTCGTCTTTTTCACTCCTTTTCAGGTGACCCGTATTTTTCATAACTTTTCATGCTCCTCATATTTTTCAGGCCTTTTCATGCTTCTCATATTTTTCAGGCCTTTTCATGCTCCTCGTATTTTTCACACCTTTTCAGGCTCCTCGTATTTTTCACACCTTTTCAGGCTCCTCGTATTTTTCAGGACTTTTCATACTCCCCATATTTTTCCCACCTTTTCAGGCTCCTCGTATTTTTCACACCTCTTCAGGATGCTCATATTTTTCACGCTCTTTCATGCTCCTCATATTTTTCAGGCCTTTTAAGGCTCCTCGTATTTTTCACACGTTTTCAGGCTCCTCGTATATTTCAGGCCTTTTCTGGGTCCTCGTATTTTTCACACCTTTTCATGCTCTTCGTATTTTTCAGGCCTTTTCAGGCTCCTCGTATTTTTCACACCTTTTCATGCTCCTCGTATATTTCAGGCCTTTTCTGGGTCCTCGTATATTTCAGAACTTTTCATGCTCCTCGTATTTTTCACACCTGTTCATGCTCCACGTATTTTTCACACCTTTTCAGGCTCCTCGTATTTTTCAGACCTTTTTATGCTCCTCTTCTTTTTCAGGCCTTTTCATGCTCCTCCTATTTTTCAGGCCTTTTCATGCTCCTCGGATTTTTCACAACTTTTCAGGCTCCTCGTATTTTTCACACCTTTTCAGGCTCCTCATATATTTCACACCTTTTCAGCTACTCGAATTTTTCATACCTTTACATGCTCCTCGTATTTTTCAGGCCTTTTCATGCTTCTCATATTTTTCAGGCCTTTTCATGCTCCTCGTATTTTTCACACCTTTTCAGGCTCCTCGTATTTTTCAGGCCTTTTCATTTCCACGAATTTTTCACACCTTTTCGGGTTCCTCATAGTTTTCACACCTTTTCATGCTCCTTGTATTTTTCAGGCCTTTTCAGGCTCCTCGTATTTTTCATACCTTTTCAGGCTTCTCGTGTTTTTCAGGCCTTTTCATGCTCCTCGTATTTTGCCGGCCTTTTCATGCTCCTCGTATTTTGCAGGCCTTTTCATGCACCTCGTATTTTTCAGGCCTTTTCATGCTCCTCGTATTTTTCAGGACTTTTAAGGCTCCTCGTATTTTTCACAGTTTTCATGCTCCTCGTATATTTCAGGCCTTTTCAGGCTCCTCGTATTTTTCACACCTTTTCAGGCTCCTCATATTTTTCAGGCCTTTTCAGGCTCCTCGTAATTTTCAGACCTTTTCAGGCTCCTCATATTTTTCAGGCCTTTTCATGCTCCTCTTATTTTTCAGGCCTTTTCAGGCTCCCCGTATTTTTCACACCTTTTCAGGCTCCTCGTCTTTTTCACACCTTATCAGGCTCCTCGTATTTTTCGGACCTTTTCAAGCTCCTCATATTTTTCAGGCCTTTTCATGCTCCTCATGTTTTTCAGGCCTCTCAGGCTCCTCGTATTTTTCACACCTTTTCAGGCTTCTCGTATTTTTCAGGCCTTTTCATGCTCCTCGTATTTTGCAGTCCTTTTCATGCTCCTCGTATTTTGCAGGCCTTTTCATGCTCCTCGTATTTTTCAAGCCTTTTCAGACTCCTCGTACTTTTCACACCTTTTCATGCTCCTCATATTTTTCACACCTTTTCATGCTCCTCGTATTTTTCACACCTTTTCATGCTCTTCGTATTTTTCAGACCTTTTCATGCTCCTCGTATTTTTCACACCTTTTCATGCTCCTCGTATTTTTCACACCTTTTCATGCTCCTCGTATTTTTCAGGACTTTTCATACTCCCCATATTTTTCCCACCTTTTCAGGCTCCTCGTATTTTTCACACCTCTTCAGGATGCTCATATTTTTCACGCTCTTTCATGCTCCTCATATTTTTCAGGCCTTTTAAGGCTCCTCGTATTTTTCACACGTTTTCAGGGTCCTCGTATATTTCAGGCCTTTTCTGGGTCCTCGTATTTTTCACACCTTTTCATGCTCTTCGTATTTTTCAGGCCTTTTCAGGCTCCTCGTATTTTTCACACCTGTTCATGCTCCTCGTATTTTTCACACCTTTTCAGGCCCCTCGTATTTTTCAGACCTTTTTATGCTCCTCTTGTTTTTCAGGCCTTTTCATGCTCCTCGTATTTTTCAGGCCTTCTCATGCTCCTCGGATTTTTCACACCTTTTCAGGCTCCTCGTATTTTAAACACCTTTTCAGGCTCCTCGTATTTTTCTCACCTTTTCAGGCTCCTCGTATTTTTCACACCTTTTCAGGCTACTCGTATTTTTCATACCTTTTCATGCTCCTCGTATTTTTCAGGCCTTTCATGCTCCTCGTATTTTTCACGCCTTTTCATCCTCCTCGTATTTTCACACCTTTTCAGGCTCCTCGTATTTTTAAGGCCTTTTCATTCTCCTCGAATTTTTCACACCTTTTCAGGTTCCTCATAGTTTTCACACCTTTTCATGCTCCTTGTATTTTTCAGGCCTTTTCATGCTCCTCGTTTTTTTCACACCTTTTCAGGCTCCTCGTATTTTTCAGGCCTTTTCATGCTCCTCGTCTTTTTCACACCTTTTCAGGCTCCTCATAGTTTTCAGACCTTTTCAGGCTCCTCATATTTTTCAGGCCTTTTCATGCTCCTCATGTTTTTCAGGCCTTTTCAGGCTCCTCGTAATTTTCACAGCTTTTCAGGCTCCTTGTATTTTTACACCTTTTCAGGCTCCTCGTGTTTTTCACACAATTTCAGGCTCCTCGTATTTTACAGGCCTTTTCAGGCTCCTGGTATTTTTCAGGCCTTTTCATGCTCCTCGTTTTTTTCAAGCCTTTTTAGGCTCCTCGTATTTTCACTCCTTTTCATGCTCCTCGTATTTTTCAGGCCTTTTCAGGCTCCTCGTATTTTTCAGGCCTTTTCAGGTTCCTAGTATTTTTCACACCTTTTCATGCTCCTCGTATTTTTCAGGCCTTTTCATGCTCCTCGTATTTTTCAGGCTTTTTCAGGCTCCTCATATTTTTCAGGCCTTTTCATGCTCCTCGTATTTTTCAGGCCTTTTCAGGCTCCTCATATTTTTCTCACTTTTCATGCTTCTCATATTTTTCAGGCCTTTTCAGGCTCCTCGTATTTTTCACCCTTTTCATGCTCCTCGTATTTTTGAGGCCTTTTCAGGCTCCTCGTATTTTTCAGGCCTTTTCAGGCTCCTCGTATTTTTTACACCTTTTCAGGCTCCTCATATTTTTCACACCTTTTTAGGCTCCTGGTATTTTTCACACCTTTTCTAGCTCCTCGTATTTCTCAGGCCTTTTCATGCTCCTCGTATTTTTCACGCATTGTCAGTCTCCTCGTATTTTTCACACCTTTTCAGGCTCCTCATATTTTTCACACCCTTTCACTCTCCTCGTATTTTTCAGGCTCCTCGTATTTTTCACACCTTTTCAGGCTCCTCGTAATTTTCAGGCCTTTTCATGCTTCTCGTATTTTGCCGGCCTTTTCATGCTCCTCGTACTTTTCACAGCCTTTCATGCTCTTCGTATTTTTCAGGCCTTTTCAGGCTCCTCGTATTTTGCCGGCCTTTTCATGCTCCTCGTACTTTTCACAGCCTTTCATGCTCTTCGTATTTTTCAGGCCTTTTCAGGCTCCTCGTATTTTTCACACCTTTTCAGGCTCCTCGTATATTTCAGGCCTTTTCTGGGTCCTCGTATATTTCAGAACTTTTCATGCTCCTCGTATTTTTCACACCTGTTCATGCTCCACGTATTTTTCACACCTTTTCAGGCTCCTCATATTTTTCAGACCTTTTAATGCCCCTCTTGTTTTTCAGGCCTTTTCATGCTCCTCGTATTTTTCAGGCCTTTTAAGGCTCCTCGTATTTTTCACAGTTTTCATGCTCCTCGTATATTTCAGGCCTTTTCAGGTTCCTCGTATTTTTCTCACCTTTTCAGGCTCCTCATATTTTTCAGGCCTTTTCAGGCTCCTCGTAATTTTCAGACCTTTTCAGGCTCCTCATATTTTTCAGGCCTTTTCATGCTCCTCATGTTTTTCAGGCCTTTTCACGCTCCTCGTAATTTTCAAAGCTTTTCAGGCTCCTCGTCTTTTTCACACCTTTTCAGCCTCCTCGTATTTTTCACACCTTTTCAGGCTCCTCATATTTTTCAGACCTTTTCAGGCTCCTCGTAATTTTCACAGCTTTTCAGGCTCCTCGTCTTTTTCACACCTTTTCAGGCTCCTCGTATTTTTCACACCTTTTCAGGCTCCTCATGATTTTCAGGCCTCTTCAGGCTGCTCGTATTTTTCACAGCTTTGCAGGCTCCTCGTCTTTTTCACTCCTTTTCAGGTGACCCGTATTTTTAATAACTTTTCATGCTCCTCATATTTTTCAGGCCGTTTCATGCTCCTCGTATTTTGCTGGCCTTTTCATGCTCCTCGTACATTTCACAGCCTTTCATGCTCTTCGTATTTTTCAGGTCTTTTCATGCTCCTCGTATTTTCCAGCCCTTTTCATGCTTCTCGTATTTTTCAGGCCTTTTCACGCCCCTCGTATTTTTCAGGCCTTTTCAGGCTCCTCGTATTTTTCACACCTTTTCATACTCCTCGTATTTTTGTGGCCTTTTCATGCTCCTGGTATTTTTCAGGCCTTTTCATGCTCCTCGTATTTTTCAGGCGTTTTCAGGCTCCTCGTATTTTCACTCGTTTTCATGCGCCTCGTATATTTCAGGCCTTTTCATGATCCTCTTATTTTTCAGGCCTTTTCATGATCCTCTTATTTTTCAGGCCTTTTCATGCTCCTCGTATTTTTCAGGTCTTTTCAGGCTCCTCGTATTTTTCAGGCCTTTTTATGCTTCTCTTATTTTTCAGGCCTTTTCATGCTCTTCGTATTTTTCAGGCCTTTCCAGGCTCCTCGTATTTTTCACATCTTTTCCAGCTCCTCGTACTTTTCATTCCTTTTCAGGCTCCTCGTATTTTTCACACATTCTCAGGCTCCTCGTATTTTTCACACCTTTTCAGGCTCCTCATATTTTTCACACTCTTTCAGTCTCCTCATATTTTTCAGGCTCCTCGTATTTTTCAGGCCTTTTCAGGCTCATCGTATTTTTCACACCTTTTCAGGCTCCTCATATTTTTCACACTCTTTCAGTCTCCTCATATTTTTCAGGCTCCTCTTATTTTTCACACCTTTTCAGGCTCCTCATATTTTTCACACTCTTTCAGTCTCCTCATATTTTTCAGGCTCCTCGTATTTTTCAGGCCTTTTCACGCCCCTCGTATTTTTCACACCTGTTCATGCTCCACGTATTCTTCAAACCTTTTCAGGCTCCTCGTATTTTTCAGACCTCTTTATGCTCCTCTTGTTTTTCAGGCCTTTTCATGCTCCTCCTATTTTTCAGGCCTTTTCATGCTCCTCGGATTTTTCACTCTTTTTAAGCCTCCTCGTATTTTTCACACCTTTTCAGGCTCCTCGTATATTTCACACCTTTTCAGGCGACTCGTATTTTTCATACCTTTACATGCTCCTCGAATTTTTCAGGCCTTTTCATGCTCCTCGTATTTTTCAGGCCTTTTAAGGCTCCTCGTATTTTTCACAGTTTTCATGCTCCTCGTATTTTTCAGGCCTTTTCAGGCTCCTCGTAATTTTCAGACCTTTTCAGGCTCCTCATATTTTTCAGGCCTTTTCATGCTCCTCGTATTTTTCAGGCCTTTTCAGGCTCCTCGTATTTTTCACACCTTTTCAGGCTCCTCGTCTTTTTCACAGCTTTTCAGGCTCCTTGTATTTTTCAGACCTTTTCAGGCTACTCATATTTTTCAGGCCTTTTCATGCTCCTCATGTTTTTCAGGCCTTTTCAGGCTCCTCGTAATGTTCAAAGCTTTTCAGGCTCCTCGTCTTTTTCACACCTTTTCAGGCTCCTCGTATTTTTCACAGCTTTTCAGGCTCCTCATATTTTTCAGGCCTTTTCATGCTCCTCATGTTTTTCAGGCCTTTTCATGCTCCTCGTATTTTTCAAGCCTTTTCAGGTACCTTGTATTTTTCAGACCTTTTCATGCTCCTCGTATTTTTCAGGCCTTTTCATGCTCCTCGGATTGTTCACACAATTTCAGGCTCCTCGTATTTTACAGTCCTTTTCAGACTCCTCGAATTTTTCACACCTTTTCAGACTACTCGTATTTTTCACGCATTCTCAGGCTCCTCGTATTTTTCACACCATTTTCAGGCTCCTCGTAATTTTCAGGCTTTTTCAGGGTCCTTGCAGCTTTCACACCTTCAGGCTCCTCGTATTATTCACACCTTTACATGCTCCTCATATTTTTCACACCTTTTCAGGCTCCTCGTACTTTTCACTCCTTTTCAGGTGACCCGTATTTTTCATACCTTTTCATGCTCCTCATATTTTTCAGGCCTTTTCATGCTCCTCGTATTTTGCCGGCCTTTTCATGCTCCTCGTACTTTTCACAGCCTTTCATGCTCTTCGTATTTTTCAGGCCTTTTCAGGCTCCTCGTATTTTTCACACCTTTTCAGGCTCCTCGTATATTTCAGGCCTTTTCTGGGTCCTCGTATATTTCAGAACTTTTCATGCTCCTCGTATTTTTCACACCTGTTCATGCTCCACGTATTTTTCACACCTTTTCATGCTCCTCGTATTATTCAGGCCTTTTCATGCTCCTCGTATTTTTCAGGCCTTTTCAGGCTCCTCGTATTTTTCACACTTTTCATGCTCCTCGTATTTTTGAGGCCTTTTCAGGCTCCTCGTATTTTCCAGGCCTTTTCAGGATCCTCGTATTTTTTACACCTTTTCAGGCTCCTCATATTTTTCACACCTTTTTAGGCTCCTGGTATTTTTCACACCTTTTCTAGCTCCTCGTATTTCTCAGGCCTTTTCATGCTCCTCGTATTTTCACGCATTGTCAGGCTCCTCGTATTTTTCACACCTTTTCAGGCTCCTCATATTCTTCACAGCCTTTCAGTCTCCTCGTATTTTTCAGGCTCCTCGTATTTTTCACACCTTTTCAGGCTCCTCATATTTTTCACACTCTTTCAGTCTCCTCATATTTTTCAGGCTCCTCGTATTTTTCAGGCCTTTTCAGGCTCCTCGTATTTTTCACACCTTTTCAGGCTTCTCGTAATTTTCAGGCCTTTTCATGCTCCTCGTATTTTTCAGGCCTTTTCACGCCCCTCATATTTTTCACACCTGTTCATGCTCCACGTATTCTTCAAACCTTTTCAGTCTCCTCGTATTTTTCAGACCTTTTTATGCTCCTCTTGTTTTTCAGGCCTTTTCATGCTCCTCCTATTTTTCAGGCCTTTTCATGCTCCTCGCATTTTTCACACTTTTTAAGCCTCCTCGTATTTTTCACACCTTTTCAGGCCCCTCGTATATTTCAGGCCTTTTCTGGGTCCTCAGATTTTTCAGAACTTTTCATGCTCCCTGTATTTTTCACACCTGTTGATGCTCCTCGTAATTTTCACAGCTTTTCAGGCTCCTTGCATTTTTACACCTTTTCAGGCTCCTCGTGTTTTTCACACAATTTCAGGCTCCTCAAATTTTACAGGCCTTTTCAGGCTCCTGGTATTTTTCAGGCCTTTTCATGCTCCTCGTATTTTTCAAGCCTTTTTAGGCTCCTCGTATTTTCACTCCTTTTCATGCTCCTCGTATTTTTCAGGCCTTTTCAGGCTCCTCGTATTTTTCAGGCCTTTCAGATTCCTAGTATTTTTCACACCTTTTCATGCTCCTCGTATTTTTCAGGCCTTTTCATGCTCCTCGTATTTTTCAGGCCTTTTCAGTCTCCTCATATTTTTCAGGCCTTTTCATGCTCCTCGTATTTTTCAGGCCTTTTCAGGCTCCTCATATTTTTCTCACTTTTCATGCTCCTCATATTTTTCAGGCCTTTTCAGTCTCCTCGTATTTTTCAGGCCTTTTCAGGTTCCTAGTATTTTTCACACCTTTTCATGCTCCTCGTATTATTCAGGCCTTTTCATGCTCCTCTTATTTTTCAGGCCTTTTCAGGCTCCTCGTATTTTTCACCCTTTTCATGCTCCTCGTATTTTTGAGGCCTTTTCAGGCTCCTCGTATTTTTCAGGCCTTTTTAGGCTCCTGGTATTTTTCACACCTTTTCTAGCTCCTCGTATTTCTCAGGCCTTTTCATGCTCCTCGTATTTTTCACGCATTGTCAGGCTCCTCGTATTTTTCACACCTTTTCAGGCTCCTCATATTTTTCACACCCTTTCACTCTCCTCGTATTTTTCAGGCTCCTCGTATTTTTCACACCTTTTCAGGCTCCTCGTAATTTTCAGGCTTTTTCAGGGTCCTTGCAGCTTTCACACCTTTTCAGGCTCCTCGTATTATTCACACCTTTACATGCTCCTCGTATTTTTCACACCTTTTCAGGCTCCTCGTACTTTTCACTCCTTTTCAGGTGACCCGTATTTTTCATACCTTTTCATGCTCCTCATATTTTTCAGGCCTTTTCATGCTCCTCGTATTTTGCCGGCCTTTTCATGCTCCTCGTACTTTTCACAGCCTTTCATGCTCTTCGTATTTTTCAGGCCTTTTGAGGGTTCTCGTAATTTTCACAGCTTTTCAGGCTCCTCGTCTTTTTCACACCTTTTCAGTCTCCTCGTATTTTTCACACCTTTTCAGGCTCCTCATATTTTTCAGGCCTTTTCATGCCCCTCATATTTTGCAGGCCTTTTCATGCTCCTCGTATTTTGCAGGCATTTTCAGGCTCCTCGTATATTTCAGGCCTTTTCATGCGACTCGTATTGTACAGGCCTTTTCATGCTCCTCGTATTTTTCAGGCCCTTTCAGGCTCCTCGTAATTTTCATTACTTTTCAGGTTCCTCGTGTTTTTCACACATTCTCAGGCTCCTCGTATTTTTCACACCTTTTCAGGCTCCTCATATTTTTCACACTCTTTCAGTCTCCTCGTATTTTTCAGGCTCCTCGTATTTTTCAGGCCTTTTCAGGCTCCTCGTATTTTTCACACCTTTTCAGGCTTCTCGTATTTTTCAGGCCTTTTCATGCTCCTCGTATTTTGCAGTCCTTTCATGCTCCTCGTATTTTGCAGGCCTTTTCATGCTCCTCGTATTTTTCAAGCCTTTTCAGACTCCTCGTATTTTTCACACCTTTTCATGCTCCTCATATTTTTCACACCTTCTCAGGCTCCTCGTATTTTTCACACCTTTTGATGCTCTTCGTATTTTTCATGCCTTTTCATGCTCCTCGTATTTTTCACACCTTTTCAGGCTCCTCGTATTTTTCACACCTTTTCAGGCTCCTCGTATTTTTCAGGACTTTTCATACTCCCCATATTTTTCCCACCTTTACAGGCTCCTCGTATTTTTCACACCTCTTCAGGATGCTCATATTTTTCACGCTCTTTCATGCTCCTCATATTTTTCAGGCCTTTTAAGGCTCCTCGTATTTTTCACACGTTTTCAGGCTCCTCGTATATTTCAGGCCTTTTCTGGGTCCCCGTATTTTTCACACCTTTTCATGCTCTTCGTATTTTTCAGGCCTTTTCAGGCTCCTCGTATTTTTCACACCTTTTCAGGCTCCTCGTATATTTCAGGCCTTTTCTGGGTCCTCGTATATTTCAGAACTTTTCATGCTCCTAGTATTTTTCACACCTGTTCATGCTCCACGTATTTTTCACACCTTTTCAGGCTCCTCGTATTTTTCAGACCTTTTTATGCTCCTCTTGTTTTTCAGGACTTTTCATGCTCCTCCTATTTTTCAGGCCTTTTCATGCTCCTCGGATTTTTCACACTTTTTCAGCCTCCTCGTATTTTTCACACCTTTTCAGGCTCCTCATATATTTCACACCTTTTCAGGCTACTCGAATTTTTCATACCTTTACATGCTCCTCGTATTTTTCAGGCCTTTTCATGCTTCTCGTATTTTTCAGGCCTTTTCATGCTCCTCGTATTTTTCACACCTTTTCAGGCTCCTCGTATTTTTCAGGCCTTTTCATTCTCCACTAATTTTTCACACCTTTTCAGGTTCCTCATAGTTTTCACACCTTTTCATGCTCCTTGTATTTTTCAGGCCTTTTCATGCTCCTCGTATTTTTCACACCTTTTCAGGCTTCTCGTGTTTTTCAGGCCTTTTCATGCTCCTCGTATATTGCAGGCCTTTTCATGCTTCTCGTATTTTGCAGGCCTTTTCAGGCACCTCGTATTTTTCAGGCCTGTTCATGCTCCTCGTATTTTTCAGGCCTTTTAAGGCTCCTCGTATTTTTCACAGTTTTCATGCTCCTCGTATATTTCAGGCCTTTTCAGGCTCCTCGTATTTTTCACACCTTTTCAGGCTCCTCATATTTTTCAGGCCTTTTCATGCTCCTCGTATTTTTCAGGCCTTTTCAGGCTCCTCATATTTTTCAGGCCTTTTCATGCTCCTCGTATTTTTCAGGCCTTTTCAGGCTCCTCAAATTTTTCTCACTTTTCATGCTCCTCATATTTTTCAGGCCTTTTCAGGCTCCTCGTATTTTTCAGGCCTTTTCAGGTTCCTAGTATTTTTCACACCTTTTCATGCTCCTCGTATTATTCAGGCCTTTTCATGCTCCTCTTATTTTTCAGGCCTTTTCAGGCTCCTCGTATTTTTCACCCTTTTCATGCTCCTCGTATTTTTGAGGCCTTTTCAGGCTCCTCGTATTTTTCAGGCCTTTTTAGGCTCCTGGTATTTTTCACACCTTTTCTAGCTCCTCGTATTTCTCAGGCCTTTTCATGCTCCTCGTATTTTTCACGCATTGTCAGGCTCCTCGTATTTTTCACACCTTTTCAGGCTCCTCATATTTTTCACACCCTTTCACTCTCCTCGTATTTTTCAGGCTCCTCGTATTTTTCACACCTTTTCATGCTCCTCGTAATTTTCAGGCTTTTTCAGGGTCCTTGCAGCTTTCACACCTTTTCAGGCTCCTCGTATTATTCACACCTTTACATGCTCCTCGTATTTTTCACACCTTTTCAGGCTCCTCGTACTTTTCACTCCTTTTCAGGTGACCCGTATTTTTCATACCTTTTCATGCTCCTCATATTTTTCAGGCCTTTTCATGCTCCTCGTATTTTGCCGGCCTTTTCATGCTCCTCGTACTTTTCACAGCCTTTCATGCTCTTCGTATTTTTCAGGCCTTTTGAGGGTTCTCGTAATTTTCACAGCTTTTCATGCTCCTCGTCTTTTTCACACCTTTTCAGGCTCCTCGTATTTTTCACACCTTTTCAGGCTCCTCATATTTTTCAGGCCTTTTCATGCCCCTCATATTTTGCAGGCCTTTTCATGCTCCTCGTATTTTGCAGGCATTTTCAGCCTCCTCGTATATTTCAGGCCTTTTCATGCTACTCGTATTGTACAGGCCTTTTCATGCTCCTCGTATTTTTCAGGCCTTTTCATGCTCCTCGTATTTTGCATTCCTTTTCATGCTCCTCGTATTTTGCAGGCCTTTTCATGCTCCTCGTATTTTTCAAGCCTTTTCAGACTCCTCGTATTTTTCACACCTTTTCATGCTCCTCATATTTTTCACACCCTTTCACTCTCCTCGTATTTTTCAGGCTCCTCGTATTTTTCACACCTTTTCAGGCTCCTCGTAATTTTCAGGCTTTTTCAGGGTCCTTGCAGCTTTCACACCTTTTCAGGCTCCTCGTATTATTCACACCTTTACATGCTCCTCGTATTTTTCACACCTTTTCAGGCTCCTCGTACTTTTCACTCCTTTTCAGGTGACCCGTATTTTTCATACCTTTTCATGCTCCTCATATTTTTCAGGCCTTTTCATGCTCCTCGTATTTTGCCGGCCTTTTCATGCTCCTCGTACTTTTCACAGCCTTTCATGCTCTTCGTATTTTTCAGGCCTTTTGAGGGTTCTCGTAATTTTCACAGCTTTTCATGCTCCTCGTCTTTTTCACACCTTTTCAGGCTCCTCGTATTTTTCACACCTTTTCAGGCTCCTCATATTTTTCAGGCCTTTTCATGCCCCTCATATTTTGCAGGCCTTTTCATGCTCCTCGTATTTTGCAGGCATTTTCAGGCTCCTCGTATATTTCAGGCCTTTTCATGCTACTCGTATTGTACAGGCCTTTTCATGCTCCTCGTATTTTTCAGGCCTTTTCATGCTCCTCGTATTTTGCATTCCTTTTCATGCTCCTCGTATTTTGCAGGCCTTTTCATGCTCCTCGTATTTTTCAAGCCTTTTCAGACTCCTCGTATTTTTCACACCTTTTCATGCTCCTCATATTTTTCACACCTTTTCAGGCTCCTCGTATTTTTCACACCTTTTCAGGCTCCTCGTATTTTTCAGGCCTTTTCTGGGTCCTCGTATTTTTCAGAACTTTTCATGCTCCTCGTATTTTTCACACCTGTTCATGCTCCTCGTATTTTTCACACCTTTTCAGGCTCCTCGTATTTTTCAGAACTTTTTATGCTCCTCTTGTTTTTCAGGCCTTTTCATCCTCCTCGTATTTTTCAGGCCTTCTCATGCTCCTCGATTTTTTCACACCTTTTCAGGCTCCTCGTATTTTAAACACCTTTTCAGGCTCCTCGTATTTTTCACACCTTTTCAGGCTCCTCGTCTTTTTCACACCTTTTCAGGCTCCTCGTATTTTTCAGACCTTTTCAGGCTACTCATATTTTTCAGGCCTTTTCATGCTCCTCATGTTTTTCAGGCCTTTTCAGGCTCCTCGTAATTTTCAAAGCTTTTCAGGCTCCTCGTCTTTTTCACACCTTTTCAGGCTCCTCGTATTTTTCACAGCTTTTCAGGCTCCTCATATTTTTCAGGCCTTTTCATGCTCCTCATCTTTTTCAGGCCTTTTCAGGCTCCTCGTAATTTTCACAGCTTTTCAGGCTCCTCGTCTTTTTCACACCTTTCAGGCTCCTCGTATTTTTCACACCTTTTCAGGCTCCTCATATTTTTCAGGCCTTTTCAGGCTCCTTGTATTTTTCAAAGTTTTTCAGGTTCCCTGTATTTTTACATCTTTTCAGGCTCCGCATATTTTTCACCAGTTTTCAAGCTACTCGTATTGTTCACACCTTTTCATGTTCCTCGTATTTTTCAGGCCTTTTCAGGCTCCTCGTATTTTTCAGGCCTTTTCAGGTTCCTAGTATTTTTCACACCTTTTCATGCTCCTCGTATTATTCAGGCCTTTTCATGCTCCTCGTATTTTGCAGGCCTTTTCAGGCTCCTCGTATTTTTCACACTTTTCATGCTCCTCGTATTTTTGAGGCCTTTTCAGGCTCCTCTTATTTTCCAGGCCTTTTCATGCTCCTCGTATTTTTCACGCATTGTCAGGCTCCTCGTATTTTTCACACCTTTTCAGGCTCCTCATATTCTTCACAGCCTTTCAGTCTCCTCGTATTTTTCAGGCTCCTCGTATTTTTCACACCTTTTCAGGCTCCTCATATTTTTCACACTCTTTCAGTCTCCTCATATTTTTCAGTCTCCTCGTATTTTTCAGGCCTTTTCAGGCTCCTCGTATTTTTCACACCTTTTCAGGCTTCTCGTAATTTTCAGGCCTTTTCATGCTCCTCGTATTTTTCAGGCCTTTTCACGCCCCTCATATTTTTCACACCTGTTCATGCTCCACGTATTCTTCAAACCTTTTCAGGCTCCTCGTATTTTTCAGACCTTTTTATGCTCCTCTTGTTTTTCAGGCCTTTTCATGCTCCTCGGATTTTTCACACTTTTGAAGCCTCCTCGTATTTTTCACACCTTTTCAGGCCCCTCGTATATTTCAGGCCTTTTCTGGGTCCTCGGATTTTTCAGAACTTTTCATGCTCCTTGTATTTTTCACACCTGTTGATGCTCCTCGTATTTTTCACACCTTTTCAGACTCCTCGTATTTTTCAGACCTTTTTATGCTCCTCTTGTTTTTCAGGCCTTTTCATGCTCCTCGTATTTTTCACACCTGTTCATGCTCCTCATATTTTTCACACCCTTTCACTCTCCTCGTATTTTTCAGGCTCCTCGTGTTTTTCACACCCTTTCAGGCTCCTCGTAATTTTCAGGCTTTTTCAGCGTCCTCGCAGTTTTCACACCTTTTCAGGCTCCTCGTAATTTTCACACCTTTACATGCTCCTCGTATTTTTCAGGCCTTTTAAGGCTCCTCGTACTTTTCACTCCTTTTCAGGTGACCCATATTTTTCATACCTTTTCATGCTCCTCATATTTTTCAGGCCTTTTCATGCTCCTCGTATATTGCCGGCCTTTTCATGCTCTTCGTACTTTTCACAGCCTTTCATGCTCTTCGTATTTTTCAGGCCTTTTCATGCTCCTCATATTTTTCAGGCCTTTTCAGGCTCCTCGTATTTTTCAGGCCTTTTCATGCTCCTCGTATTTTTCAGGCCTTTTCAGGCTCCTCGTATTTTTCACACCTTTTCAAGCTCCTCGTATTTTTCACGCCTTTTCAGGCTCCTCGTATTTTTCACACCTTTTCAGGCTCCTCGTATTTTTCAGGCCTTTTCTGGGTCCTCGTATTTTTCAGAACTTTTCATGCTCCTCGTATTTTTCACACCTGTTCATGCTCCTCGTATTTTTCACACCTTTTCAGGCTCCTCGTATTTTTCAGAACTTTTTATGCTCCTCTTGTTTTTCAGGCCTTTTCATCCTCCTCGTATTTTTCAGGCCTTCTCATGCTCCTCGGATTTTTCACACCTTTTCAGGCTCCTCGTATTTTAAACACCTTTTCAGGCTCCTCGTATTTTTCACACCTTTTCAGGCTACTTGTATTTTTCATACCTTTTCATGCTCCTCGTATTTTTCAGGCCTTTTCATGCTTCTCGTATTTTTCAGGCCTTTTCATCCTCCTCGTATTTTCACACCTTTTCAGGCTCGTCGTATTTTTAAGGCCTTTTCATTCTCCTCGAATTTTTCACACCTTTTCAGGTTCCTCATAGTTTTCACACCTTTTCATGCTCCTTGTATTTTTCAGGCCTTTTCATGCTCCTCGTTTTTTTCACACCTTTTCAGGCTCCTCGTATTTTTCAGGCCTTTTCATGCTCCTCGTCTTTTTCACACCTTTTCAGGCTCCTCATAGTTTTCAGACCTTTTCAGGCTCCTCATATTTTTCAGGCCTTTTCATGCTCCTCATGTTTTTCAGGCCTTTTCAGGCTCCTCGTAATTTTCACAGCTTTTCAGGCTCCTTGTATTTTTCACACCTTTTCAGGCTCCTCGTACTTTTCACACCTTTTCAGGCTCCTCATATTTTTCAGGCCTTTTCAGGCTCCTCATATTTTTCACAGCTTTTCAGGCTCCTCGTATTTTGACACCTTTTCAGGCTCCTCATATTTTTCAGGCCTTTTCATGCTCCTCATGTTTTTCAGGCCTTTTCAGGCTCCTCGTAATTTTCACAGCTTTTCAGGCTCCTTGTATTTTTACACCTTTTCAGGCTCCTCGTGTTTTTCACACAATTTCAGGCTCCTCGTTTTTTACAGGCATTTTCAGGCTCCTGGTATTTTTCAGGCCTTTTCATGCTCCTCGTATTTTTCAAGCCTTTTTAGGCTCCTCGTATTTTCACTCCTTTTCATGCTCCTCGTATTTTTCAGGCCTTTTCATGCTCCTCGTATTTTTCAGGCCTTTTCAGGCTCCTCATATTTTTCAGGCCTTTTAAGGCTCCTCGTATTTTTCACACGTTTTCAGGCTCCTCGTATATTTCAGGCCTTTTCTGGGTCCTCGTATTTTTCACACCTTTTCATGCTCTTCGTATTTTTCAGGCCTTTTCAGGCTCCTCGTATTTTTCACACCTTTTCAGGCTCCTCGTATATTTCAGGCCTTTTCTGGGTCCTCGTATATTTCAGAACTTTTCATGCTCCTCGTATTTTTCACACCTGTTCATGCTCCACGTATTTTTCACACCTTTTCAGGCTCCTCGTATTTTTCAGACCTTTTTATGCTCCTCTTGTTTTTCAGGCCTTTTCATGCTCCTCCTATTTTTCAGGCCTTTTCATGCTCCTCGGATTTTTCACACTTTTTCAGCCTCCTCGTATTTTTCACACCTTTTCAGGCTCCTCATATATTTCACACCTTTTCAGGCTACTCGAATTTTTCATACCTTTACATGCTCCTCGTATTTTTCAGGCCTTTTCATGCTTCTCGTATTTTTCAGGCCTTTTCATGCTCCTCGTATTTTTCACACCTTTTCAGGCACCTCGTATTTTTCAGGCCTTTTCATTCTCCACTAATTTTTCACACCTTTTCAGGTTCCTCATAGTTTTCACACCTTTTCATGCTCCTTGTATTTTTCAGGCCTTTTCATGCTCCTCGTATTTTTCACACCTTTTCAGGCTTCTCGTGTTTTTCAGACCTTTTCATGCTCCTCGTATTTTGCAGGCCTTTTCATGCTCCTCGTATTTTGCAGGCCTTTTCAGGCACCTCGTATTTTTCAGGCCTTTTCATGCTCCTCGTATTTTTCAGGCCTTTTAAGGCTCCTCGTATTTTTCACAGTTTTCATGCTCCTCGTATATTTCAGGCCTTTTCAGGCTCCTCGTATTTTTCACACCTTTTCAGGCTCCTCATATTTTTCAGGCCTTTTCAGGCTCCTCGTAATTTTCAGACCTTTTCAGGCTCCTCATATTTTTCAGGCCTTTTCATGCTCCTCTTATTTTTCAGGCCTTTTCAGGCTCCTCGTCTTTTTCACACCTTTTCAGGCTCCTCGTATTTTTCAGACCTTTTCAAGCTCCTCATATTTTTCAGGCCTTTTCATGCTCCTCATGTTTTTCAGGCCTTTTCAGGCTCCTCGTAATTTTCAAAGCTTTTAAGGCTCCTCGTCTTTTTCACACCTTTTCTGGCTCCTTGTATTTTTCACAGCTTTTCAGGCTCCTCATATTTTTCAGGCCTTTTCATGCTCCTCATGTTTTTCAGGCCTTTTCAGGCTCTTCGTAATTTTCACAGCTTTTCAGGCTCCTCGTCTTTTTCACACCTTTTCAGGCTCCTCGTATTTTTCACACATTTTCAGCCTCGTCATATTTTTCAGGCCTTTTCAGGCTCCTCGTAATTTTCACAGCTTTTCAGGCTCCTCGTATTTTTCACACCTTTTCAGGCTCCTCGTATTTTTCACACCTTTTCAGGCTCCTCATATTTTTCAGGCCTTTTCAGGCTCCTCGTATTTTTCACACCTTTTCAGGCTCCTCGTATTTTTCAGGCCTTTTCATGCTCCTCGTATTTTTCAGGCCTTTTCAGGCTCCTCGTATTTTTCACACCTTTTCAGGCTCCTCGACTTTTTCACACCTTTTCAGGCTCCTCGTATTTTTCAGACCTTTTCAGGCTGCTCATATTTTTCAGGCCTTTTCATGCTCCTCATGTTTTTCAGGCCTTTTCAGGCTCCTCGTAATTTTCAAAGCTTTTCAGGCTCCTCGTCTTTTTCACACCTTTTCAGGCTCCTCGTATTTTTCACAGCTTTTCAGGCTCCTCATATTTTTCAGGCCTTTTCATGCTCCTCTTATTTTTCAGGCCTTTTCAGGCTCCCCGTATTTTTCACACCTTTTCATGCTACTCGTATTTTGCAGGCCTTTTCATGCTCCTCGTATTTTTCACACCTTTTCAGGCTCCTCATATTTTTCAGGCCTTTTCATGCTCCTCGTATTTTTCAGGCCTTTTCAGGCTCCTCATATTTTTCAGGCCTTTTCATGCTCCTCGTATTTTTCAGGCCTTTTCAGGCTCCTGATATTTTTCTCACTTTTCATGCTCCTCATATTTTTCAGGCCTTTTCAGGCTCCTCGTATTTTTCAGGCCTTTTCAGGTTCCTAGTATTTTTCACACCTTTTCATGCTCCTCGTATTATTCAGGCCTTTTCATGCTCCTCTTATTTTTCAGGCCTTTTCAGGCTTCTCGTATTTTTCAGGCCTTTTTAGGCTCCTGGTATTTTTCACACCTTTTCTAGCTCCTCGTATTTCTCAGGCCTTTTCATGCTCCTCGTATTTTTCACGCATTGTCAGGCTCCTCGTATTTTTCACACCTTTTCAGGCTCCTCATATTTTTCACACCCTTTCACTCTCCTCATATTTTTCAGGCTCCTCGTATTTTTCACACCTTTTCAGGCTCCTCGTAATTTTCAGGCTTTTTCAGGGTCCTTGCAGCCTTCACACCTTTTCAGGCTCCTCGTATTATTCACACCTTTACATGCTCCTCGTATTTTTCACACCTTTTCAGGCTCCTCGTACTTTTCACTCCTTTTCAGGTGACCCGTATTTTTCATACCTTTTCATGCTCCTCATATTTTTCAGGCCTTTTCATGCTCCTCGTATTTTGCCGGCCTTTTCATGCTCCTCGTACTTTCCACAGCCTTTCATGCTCTTCGTATTTTTCAGGCCTTTTCAGGCTCCTCGTATTTTTCACACCTTTTCAGGCTCCTCGTATATTTCAGGCCTTTTCTGGGTCCTCGTATATTTCAGAACTTTTCATGCTCCTCGTATTTTTCACACCTGTTTTGCTCCACGTATTTTTCACACCTTTTCAGGCTCCTCGTATTTTTCAGACCTTTTTATGCTCCTCTTGTTTTTCAGGCCTTTTCATGCTCCTCGTATTTTTCAGGCCTTTTAAGGCTCCTCGTATTTTTCACAGTTTTCATGCTCCTCGTATATTTCAGGCCTTTTCAGGTTCCTCGTATTTTTCTGACCTTTTCAGGCTCCTCGTATTTTTCACACCTTTTCAGGCTCCTCGTAATTTTCAGACCTTTTCAGGCTCCTCATATTTTTCAGGCCTTTTCATGCTCCTCGTAGTTTTCATGCCTTTTCAGGCTCCTCATATTTTTCACAACTTTTCAGGCTCCTCGTCTTTTTCACACCTTTTCAGGCTCCTCGTATTTTTCACAGCTTTTCAGGCTCCTCATATTTTTCAGGCCTTTTCATGCTCCTCATGTTTTTCAGGCCTTTTCAGGCTCCTCGTAATTTTCAAAGCTTTTCAGGCTCCTCGTCTTTTTCACACCTTTTCAGGCTCCTCGTATTTTTCACATCTTTTTAGGCTCCTCATATTTTTCAGGCCTTTTCATGCTCCTCATGTTTTTCAGGCCTTTTCAGGCTCCTCGTAATTTTCACAGCTTTTCAGGATCCTCGTCTTTTTCACACTTTTTCAGGCTCCTCGTATTTTTCACACCGTTTCAGGCTCCTCATATTTTTCAGAACTTTTCAGGCTCCTCGTAATTTTCACAGCTTTTCAGGCTCCTCATCTTTTTCACACCTTTTCAGGCTCCTCGTATTTTTCACACCTTTTCAGGCTCCTCATGTTTTTCAGGCGTCTTCAGGCTCCTCGTATTTTTCACAGCTTTTCAGGCTCCTCGTCTTTTTCACTCCTTTTCAGGTGACCCGTATTTTTCATAACTTTTCATGCTCCTCATATTTTTCAGGCCTTTTCATGCTTCTCATATTTTTCAGGCCTTTTCATGCTCCTCGTATTTTTCACACCTTTTCAGGCTCCTCGTATTTTTCACACCTTTTCAGGCTCCTCGTATTTTTCAGGACTTTTCATACTCCCCATATTTTTCCCACCTTTTCAGGCTCCTCGTATTTTTCACACCTCTTCAGGATGCTCATATTTTTCACGCTCTTTCATGCTCCTCATATTTTTCAGGCCTTTTAAGGCTCCTCGTATTTTTCACACGTTTTCAGGCTCCTCGTATATTTCAGGCCTTTTCTGGGTCATCGTATTTTTCACACCTTTTCATGCTCTTCGTATTTTTCAGGCCTTTTCAGGCTCCTCGTATTTTTCACACCTTTTCATGCTCCTCGTATATTTCAGGCCTTTTCTGGGTCCTCGTATATTTCAGAACTTTTCATGCTCCTCGTATTTTTCACACCTGTTCATGCTCCACGTATTTTTCACACCTTTTCAGGCTCCTCGTATTTTTCAGACCTTTTTATGCTCCTCTTCTTTTTCAGGCCTTTTCATGCTCCTCCTATTTTTCAGGCCTTTTCATGCTCCTCGGATTTTTCACACTTTTTCAGCCTCCTCGTATTTTTCACACCTTTTCAGGCTCCTCATATATTTCACACCTTTTCAGCTACTCGAATTTTTCATACCTTTACATGCTCCTCGTATTTTTCAGGCCTTTTCATGCTTCTCATATTTTTCAGGCCTTTTCAGGCTCCTCGTATTTTTCATACCTTTTCAGGCTTCTCGTGTTTTTCAGGCCTTTTCATGCTCCTCGTATTTTGCAGGCCTTTTCATGCTCCTCGTATTTTGCAGGCCTTTTCATGCACCTCGTATTTTTCAGGCCTTTTCATGCTCCTCCTATTTTTCAGGACTTTTAAGGCTCCTCGTATTTTTCACAGTTTTCATGCTCCTCGTATATTTCAGGCCTTTTCAGGCTCCTCGTATTTTTCACACCTTTTCAGGCTCCTCATATTTTTCAGGCCTTTTCAGGCTCCTCGTAATTTTCAGACCTTTTCAGGCTCCTCATATTTTTCAGGCCTTTTCATGCTCCTCTTATTTTTCAGGCCTTTTCAGGCTCCCCGTATTTTTCACACCTTTTCAGGCTCCTCGTCTTTTTCACACCTTATCAGGCTCCTCGTATTTTTCGGACCTTTTCAAGCTCCTCATATTTTTCAGGCCTTTTCATGCTCCTCATGTTTTTCAGGCCTTTTCAGGCTCCTCGTATTTTTCACACCTTTTCAGGCTTCTCGTATTTTTCAGGCCTTTTCATGCTCCTCGTATTTTGCAGTCCTTTTCATGCTCCTCGTATTTTGCAGGCCTTTTCATGCTCCTCGTATTTTTCAAACCTTTTCAGACTCCTCGTACTTTTCACACCTTTTCATGCTCCTCATATTTTTCACACCTTTTCAGGCTCCTCGTATTTTTCACACCTTTTCATGCTCTTCGTATTTTTCAGGCCTTTTCATGCTCCTCGTATTTTTCACACCTTTTCAGGCTCCTCGTATTTTTCACACCTTTTCAGGCTCCTCGTATTCTTCAGGACTTTTCATACTCCCCATATTTTTCCCACCTTTTCAGGCTCCTCGTATTTTTCACACCTCTTCAGGATGCTCATATTTTTCACGCTCTTTCATGCTCCTCATATTTTTCAGGCCTTTTAAGGCTCCTCGTATTTTTCACACGTTTTCAGGGTCCTCGTATATTTCAGGCCTTTTCTGGGTCCTCGTATTTTTCACACCTTTTCATGCTCTTCGTATTTTTCAGGCCTTTTCAGGCTCCTCGTATTTTTCACACCTTTTCAGGCTCCTCGTATATTTCAGGCCTTTTCTGGGTCCTCGTATATTTCAGAACTTTTCATGCTCCTCGTATTTTTCACACCTGTTCATGCTCCACGTATTTTTCACACCTTTTCAGGCTCCTCGTATTTTTCAGACCTTTTTATGCTCCTCTTGTTTTTCAGGCCTTTTCATGCTCCTCCTATTTTTCAGGCCTTTTCATGCTCCTCGGATTTTTCACACTTTTTCAGCCTCCTCGTATTTTTCACACCTTTTCAGGCTCCTCATATATTTCACACCTTTTCAGCTACTCGAATTATTCATACCTTTACATGCTCCTCGTATTTTCCAGGCCTTTTCATGCTTCTCATATTTTTCAGGCCTTTTCATGCTCCTCGAATTTTTCACACCTTTTCAGGCTCCTCGTATTTTTCAGGCCTTTTCATTTCCACGAATTTTTCACACCTTTTCAGGTTCCTCATAGTTTTCACACCTTTTCATGCTCCTTGTATTTTTCAGGCCTTTTCAGGCTCCTCGTATTTTTCACACCTTTTCAGGCTTCTCGTGTTTTTCAGGCCTTTTCATGCTCCTCGTATTTTGCAGGCCTTTTCATGATCCTCGTATTTTGCAGGCCTTTTCATGCACCTCGTATTTTTCAGGCCTTTTCATGCTCCTCGTATTTTTCAGGCCTTTTAAGGCTCCTCGTATTTTTCACAGTTTTCATGCTCCTCGTATATTTCAGGCCTTTTCAGGCTCCTCGTATTTTTCACACCTTTTCAGGCTCCTCATATTTTTCAGGCCTTTTCAGGCTCCTCGTAATTTTCAGACCTTTTCAGGCTCCTCATATTTTTCAGGCCTTTTCATGCTCCTCGTATTTTTCACGCCTTTTCAGGCTCCCCGTATTTTTCACACCTTTTCAGGCTCCTCGTCTTTTTCACACCTTTTCAGGCTCCTCGTATTTTTCAGACCTTTTCAAGCTCCTCATATTTTTCAGGCCTTTTCATGCTCCTCATGTTTTTCAGGCCTTTTCAGGCTCCTCGTAATTTTCAAAGCTTTTCAGGCTCCTCGTCTTTTTCACACCTTTTCAGGCTCCTCGTATTTTTCACAGCTTTTCAGGCTCCTCATATTTTTCAGGCCTTTTCATGCTCCTCATGTTTTTCAGGCCTTATCAGCCTCTTCGTAATTTTCACAGCTTTTCAGGCTCCTCGTCTTTTTCACACCTTTTCAGGCTCCTCGTATTTTTCACACCTTTTCAGCCTCCTCATATTTTTCAGGCATTTTCAGGCTCTTCGTAATTTTCACAGCTTTTCAGGCTCCTCGTCTTTTTCACACCTTTTCAGGCTCCTCGTGTTTTTCACACCTTTTCAGGCTCCTCATATTTTTCAGGCCTTTTCAGGCTCCTCGTATTTTTCAGACCTTTTCAGGCTACTGATATTTTTCAGGCCTTTTCATGCTCCTCGTGTTTTTCAGGCCTTTTCAGGCTCCTCGTGTTTTTCACACTTTTCATGCTCCTCGTAGTTTTGAGGCCTTTTCAGGCTACTCATATTTTTCAGGCCTTTTCATGCTCCTCGTATTTTTCAGGCCTTTTCAGGCTCCTCGTATTTTTCACTCCTTTTCAGGCTCCTCGTCTTTTTCACACCTTTTCAGGCTCCTCGTATTTTTCAGACCTTTTCAGGCTACTCATATTTTTCAGGCCTTTTCATGCTCCTCATGTTTTTCAGGCCTTTTCAGGCTCCTCGTGTTTTTCACACTTTTCAGGCTCCTCGTATTTTTCAGACCTTTTCAGGCTACTCATATTTTTCAGGCCTTTTCATGCTCCTCATCTTTTTCAGGCCTTTTCAGGCTCCTCGTAATTTTCACAGCTTTTCAGGCTCCTCGTCTTTTTCACACCTTTCAGGCTCCTCGTATTTTTCACACCTTTTCAGGCTCCTCATATTTTTCGGGCCTTTTCAGGCTCCTCGTAATTTTCACAACTTTTCAGGCTCCTCGTCTTTTTCACACCTTTTCAGGCTCCTCGTATTTTTCACACCTTTTCAGGCTCCTCATATTTTTCCGGCCTCTTCAGGCTCCTCGTATTTTTCACAGCTTTTCAGGCTCCTCGTCTTTTTTACACCTTTTCATGCTCCTTATATTTTTCAGGCCTTTTGAATCTCCTTGTATTTTCAAACTTTTTCAGGTTCCCTGTATTTTTACATCTTTTCAGGCTCCTCATATTTTTCACCAGTTTTCAAGCTACTCGTATTTTTCACACCTTTTCATGTTCCTCGTATTTTTCAGGCCTTTTCAGGCTCCTCGTATTTTTCACGCCTTTTCAGGTTCCTAGTATTTTTCACACCTTTTCATGCTCCTCGTATTTTTCAGGCCTTTTCATGCTCCTCGTATTTTTCAGGCCTTTTCAGGCTCCTCATATTTTTCACACTTTTCATGCTCCTCATATTTTTCAGGCCTTTTCAGGCTCCTCGTATTTTTCAGGCCTTTTCAGGTTCCTAGTATTTTTCACACCTTTTCATGCTCCTCGTATTACTCAGGCCTTTTCATGCTCCTCGTATTTTTCAGGCCTTTTCAGGCTCCTCGTATTTTCCAGGCCTTTTCAGGATCCTCGTAATTTTTACACCTTTTCAGGCTCCTCATATTTTTCACACCTTTTTAGGCTCCTGGTATTTTTCACACCTTTTCTAGCTCCTCGTATTTCTCAGGCCTTTTCATGCTCCTCGTATTTTTCACGCATTGTCAGGCTCCTCGTATTTTTCACACCTTTTCAGGCTCCTCATATTCTTCACAGCCTTTCAGTCTCCTCGTATTTTTCAGGCTCCTCGTATTTTTCACACCTTTTCAGGCTCCTCGTAATTTTCAGGCTTTTTCAGGGTCCTTGCAGCTTTCACACCTTTTCAGGCTCCTCGTATTATTCACACCTTTACATGCTCCTCGTATTTTTCACACCTTTTCAGGCTCCTCGTACTTTTCACTCCTTTTCAGGTGACCCGTATTTTTCATACCTTTTCATGCTCCTCATATTTTTCAGGCCTTTTCATGCTCCTCGTATTTTGCCGGCCTTTTCATGCTCCTCGTACTTTCCACAGCCTTTCATGCTCTTCGTATTTTTCAGGCCTTTTCAGGCTCCTCGTATTTTTCACACCTTTTCAGGCTCCTCGTATATTTCAGGCCTTTTCTGGGTCCTCGTATATTTCAGAACTTTTCATGCTCCTCGTATTTTTCACACCTGTTCATGCTCCACGTATTTTTCACACCTTTTCAGGCTCCTCGTATTTTTCAGACCTTTTTATGCTCCTCTTGTTTTTCAGGCCTTTTCATGCTCCTCGTATTTTTCAGGCCTTTTAAGGCTCCTCGTATTTTTCACAGTTTTCATGCTCCTCGTATATTTCAGGCCTTTTCAGGTTCCTCGTATTTTTCTCACCTTTTCAGGCTCCTCATATTTTTCAGGCCTTTTCAGGCTCCTCGTAATTTTCAGACCTTTTCAGGCTCCTCATATTTTTCAGGCCTTTTCATGCTCCTCGTATTTTTCACGCCTTTTCAGGCTCCTCATATTTTTCACACCTTTTCAGGCTCCTCGTCTTTTTCACACCTTTTCAGGCTCCTCGTATTTTTCACAGCTTTTCAGGCTCCTCATATTTTTCAGGCCTTTTCATGCTCCTCATGTTTTTCAGGCCTTTTCAGGCTCCTCGTAATTTTCACAGCTTTTCAGGATCCTCGTCTTTTTCACACTTTTTCAGGCTCCTCGTATTTTTCACACCGTTTCAGGCTCCTCATATTTTTCAGACCTTTTCAGGCTCCTCGTATTTTTCACAGCTTTTCAGGCTCCTCATTTTTTTCACACCTTTTCAGGCTCCTCGTATTTTTCACACCTTTTCAGGCTCCTCATGTTTTTCAGGCCTCTTCATGCTCCACGTATTTTTCACAGCTTTTCTGGCTCCTCGTCTTTTTCACTCCTTTTCAGGTGACCCGTATTTTTCATAACTTTTCATGCTCCTCATATTTTTCAGGCCTTTTCATGCTTCTCATATTTTTCAGGCCTTTTCATGCTCCTCGTATTTTTCACACCTTTTCAGGCTCCTCGTATTTTTCACACCTTTTCAGGCTCCTCGTATTTTTCAGGACTTTTCATACTCCCCATATTTTTCCCACCTTTTCAGGCTCCTCGTATTTTTCACACCTCTTCAGGATGCTCATATTTTTCACGCTCTTTCATGCTCCTCATATTTTTCAGGCCTTTTAAGGCTCCTCGTATTTTTCACACGTTTTCAGGGTCCTCGTATATTTCAGGCCTTTTCTGGGTCCTCGTATTTTTCACACCTTTTCATGCTCTTCGTATTTTTCAGGCCTTTTCAGGCTCCTCGTATTTTTCACACCTTTTCAGGCTCCTCGTATATTTCAGGCCTTTTCTGGGTCCTCGTATATTTCAGAACTTTTCATGCTCCTCGTATTTTTCACACCTGTTCATGCTCCACGTATTTTTCACACCTTTTCAGGCTCCTCGTATTTTTCAGACCTTTTTATGCTCCTCTTGTTTTTCAGGCCTTTTCATGCTCCTCCTATTTTTCAGGCCTTTTCATGCTCCTCGGATTTTTCACACTTTTTCAGCCTCCTCGTATTTTTCACACCTTTTCAGGCTCCTCATATATTTCACACCTTTTCAGCTACTCGAATTTTTCATACCTTTACATGCTCCTCGTATTTTTCAGGCCTTTTCATGCTTCTCATATTTTTCAGGCCTTTTCATGCTCCTCGTATTTTTCAGGATTTTTCATGCTCCTCGTATTTTTCAGGCCTTTTCATGCTCCTCGTATTTTTCAGGCCTTTTAAGGCTCCTCGTATTTTTCACAGTTTTCATGCTCCTCGTATATTTCAGGCCTTTTCAGGCTCCTCGTATTTTTCACACCTTTTCAGGCTCCTCATATTTTTCAGGCCTTTTCAGGCTCCTCGTAATTTTCAGACCTTTTCAGGCTCCTCATATTTTTCAGGCCTTTTCATGCTCCTCTTATTTTTCAGGCCTTTTCAGGCTCCCCGTATTTTTCACACCTTTTCAGGCTCCTCGTCTTTTTCACACCTTTTCAGGCTCCTCGTATTTTTCAGACCTTTTCAAGCTCCTCATATTTTTCAGGCCTTTTCATGTTCCTCATGTTTTTCAGGCCTTTTCAGGCTCCTCGTAATTTTCAAAGCTTTTAAGGCTCCTCGTCTTTTTCACACCTTTTCAGGCTCCTCGTATTTTTCACAGCTTTTCATGCTCCTCATATTTTTCAGGCCTTTTCATGCTCCTCATGTTTTTCAGGCCTTATCAGGCTCTTCGTAATTTTCACAGCTTTTCAGGCTCCTCGTCTTTTTCACACCTTTTCAGGCTCCTCGTATTTTTCACACCTTTTCAGCCTCCTCATATTTTTCAGGCCTTTTCAGGCTCCTCGTAATTTTCACAGCTTTTCAGGCTCCTCGTCTTTTTCACACCTTTTCAGGCTCCTCGTATTTTTCACACCTTTTCAGGCTCCTCATATTTTTCAGGCCTTTTCAGGCTCCTCGTATTTTTCAGACCTTTTCAGGCTACTCATATTTTTCAGGCCTTTTCATGCTCCTCATGTTTTTCAGGCCTTTTCAGGCTCCTCGTGTTTTTCACACTTTTCATGCTCCTCGTATTTTTGAGGCCTTTTCAGGCTACTCATATTTTTCAGGCCTTTTCATGCTCCTCGTATTTTTCAGGCATTTTCAGGCTCCTCGTCTTTTTCACACCTTTTCAGACTCCTCGTATTTTTCAGACCTTTTCAGGCTACTCATATTTTTCAGGCCTTCTCATGCTCCTCATGTTTTTCAGGCCTTTTCAGGCTCCTCGTGTTTTTCACACTTTTCAGGCTCCTCGTATTTTTCAGACCTTTTCAGGCTACTCATATTTTTCAGGCCTTTTCATGCTCCTCATCTTTTTCAGGCCTTTTCAGGCTCCTCGTAATTTTCACAGCTTTTCAGGCTCCTCGTATTTTTCACACCTTTCAGGCTCCTCGTATTTTTCACACCTTTTCAGGCTCCTCATATTTTTCAGGCCTTTTCAGGCTCCTCGTAATTTTCACAGCTTTTCAGGCTCCTCGTCTTTTTCACACCTTTTCAGGCTCCTCGTATTTTTCACACCTTTTCAGGCTCCTCATATTTTTCCGGCCTCTTCAGGCTCCTCGTATTTTTTCACAGCTTTTCAGGCTCCTCGTCTTTTTTACACCTTTTCATGCTCCTTATATTTTTCAGGCCTTTTCAGTCTCCTTGTATTTTTCAAACTTTTTCAGGTTCCCTGTATTTTTACATCTTTTCGGGCTCCTCATATTTTTCACCAGTTTTCAAGCTACTCGTATTTTTCACACCTTTTCATGATCCTCGTATTTTTCAGGCCTTTTCAGGCTCCTCGTATTTTTCAGGCCTTTTCAGGTTCCTAGTATTTTTCACACCTTTTCATGCTCCTCCTATTTTTCAGGCCTTTTCATGCTCCTCGTATTTTTCAGGCCTTTTCAGGCTCCTCGTATTTTTCACACTTTTCATGCTCCTCATATTTTTCAGGCCTTTTCAGGCTCCTCGTATTTTTCAGGCCTTTTCAGGTTCCTAGTATTTTTCACACCTTTTCATGCTCCTCGTATTATTCAGGCCTTTTCATGCTCCTCGTATTTTTCAGGCCTTTTCAGGCTCCTCGTGTTTTTCACACTTTTCATGCTCCTCGTATTTTTGAGGCCTTTTCAGGCTCCTCGTATTTTCCAGGCCTTTTCAGGATCCTCGTATTTTTTACACCTTTTCAGGCTCCTCATATTTTTCACACCTTTTTAGGCTCCTGGTATTTTTCACACCTTTTCTAGCTCCTCGTATTTCTCAGGCCTTTTCATGCTCCTCGTATTTTTCACGCATTGTCCGGCTCCTCGTATTTTTCACACCTTTTCAGGCTCCTCATATTCTTCACAGCCTTTCAGTCTCCTCGTATTTTTCAAGCTCCTCGTATTTTTCACACCTTTTCAGGCTCCTCGTAATTTTCAGGCTTTTTCAGGGTCCTTGCAGCTTTCACACCTTTTCAGGCTCCTCGTATTATTCACACCTTTACATGCTCCTCGTATTTTTCACACCTTTTCAGGCTCCTCGTACTTTTCACTCCTTTTCAGGTGACCCGTATTTTTCATACCTTTTCATGCTCCTCATATTTTTCAGGCCTTTTCATGCTCCTCGTATTTTGCCGGCCTTTTCATGCTCCTCGTACTTTCCACAGCCTTTCATGCTCTTCGTATTTTTCAGGCCTTTTCAGGCTCCTCGTATTTTTCACACCTTTTCAGGCTCCTCGTATATTTCAGGCCTTTTCTGGGTCCTCGTATATTTCAGAACTTTTCATGCTCCTCGTATTTTTCACACCTGTTTTGCTCCACGTATTTTTCACACCTTTTCAGGCTCCTCGTATTTTTCACACCTTTTCAGCCTCCTCATATTTTTCAGGCATTTTCAGCCTCTTCGTAATTTTCACAGCTTTTCAGGCTCCTCGTCTTTTTCACACCTTTTCAGGCTCCTCGTGTTTTTCACACCTTTTCAGGCTCCTCATATTTTTCAGGCCTTTTCAGGCTCCTCGTATTTTTCAGACCTTTTCAGGCTACTCATATTTTTCAGGCCTTTTCATGCTCCTCATGTTTTTCAGGCCTTTTCAGGCTCCTCGTGTTTTTCACACTTTTCATGCTCCTCGTAGTTTTGAGGCCTTTTCAGGCTACTCATATTTTTCAGGCCTTTTCATGCTCCTCGTATTTTTCAGGCCTTTTCAGGCTCCTCGTATTTTTCACTCCTTTTCAGGCTCCTCGTCTTTTTCACACCTTTTCAGGCTCCTCGTATTTTTCAGACCTTTTCAGGCTACTCATATTTTTCAGGCCTTTTCATGCTCCTCATGTTTTTCAGGCCTTTTCAGGCTCCTCGTGTTTTTCACACTTTTCAGGCTCCTCGTATTTTTCAGACCTTTTCAGGCTACTCATATTTTTCAGGCCTTTTCATGCTCCTCATCTTTTTCAGGCCTTTTCAGGCTCCTCGTAATTTTCACAGCTTTTCAGGCTCCTCGTCTTTTTCACACCTTTCAGGCTCCTCGTATTTTTCACACCTTTTCAGGCTCCTCATATTTTTCGGGCCTTTTCAGGCTCCTCGTAATTTTCACAACTTTTCAGGCTCCTCGTCTTTTTCACACCTTTTCAGGCTCCTCGTATTTTTCACACCTTTTCAGGCTCCTCATATTTTTCCGGCCTCTTCAGGCTCCTCGTATTTTTCACAGCTTTTCAGGCTCCTCGTCTTTTTTACACCTTTTCATGCTCCTTATATTTTTCAGGCCTTTTCAATCTCCTTGTATTTTTCAAACTTTTTCAGGTTCCCTGTATTTTTACATCTTTTCAGGCTCCTCATATTTTTCACCAGTTTTCAAGCTACTCGTATTTTTCACACCTTTTCATGTTCCTCGTATTTTTCAGGCCTTTTCAGGCTCCTCGTATTTTTCAGGCCTTTTCAGGTTCCTAGTATTTTTCACACCTTTTCATGCTCCTCGTATTTTTCAGGCCTTTTCATGCTCCTCGTATTTTTCAGGCCTTTTCAGGCTCCTCATATTTTTCACACTTTTCATGCTCCTCATATTTTTCAGGCCTTTTCAGGCTCCTCGTATTTTTCAGGCCTTTTCAGGTTCCTAGTATTTTTCACACCTTTTCATGCTCCTCGTATTACTCAGGCCTTTTCATGCTCCTCGTATTTTTCAGGCCTTTTCAGGCTCCTCGTATTTTCCAGGCCTTTTCAGGATCCTCGTAATTTTTACACCTTTTCAGGCTCCTCATATTTTTCACACCTTTTTAGGCTCCTGGTATTTTTCACACCTTTTCTAGCTCCTCGTATTTCTCAGGCCTTTTCATGCTCCTCGTATTTTTCACGCATTGTCAGGCTCCTCGTATTTTTCACACCTTTTCAGGCTCCTCATATTCTTCACAGCCTTTCAGTCTCCTCGTATTTTTCAGGCTCCTCGTATTTTTCACACCTTTTCAGGCTCCTCGTAATTTTCAGGCTTTTTCAGGGTCCTTGCAGCTTTCACACCTTTTCAGGCTCCTCGTATTATTCACACCTTTACATGCTCCTCATATTTTTCACACCTTTTCAGGCTCCTCGTACTTTTCACTCCTTTTCAGGTGACCCGTATTTTTCATACCTTTTCATGCTCCTCATATTTTTCAGGCCTTTTCATGCTCCTCGTATTTTGCCGGCATTTTCATGCTCCTCGTACTTTCCACAGCCTTTCATGCTCTTCGTATTTTTCAGGCCTTTTCAGGCTCCTCGTATTTTTCACACCTTTTCAGGCTCCTCGTATATTTCAGGCCTTTTCTGGGTCCTCGTATATTTCAGAACTTTTCATGCTCCTCGTATTTTTCACACCTGTTCATGCTCCACGTATTTTTCACACCTTTTCAGGCTCCTCGTATTTTTCAGACCTTTTTATGCTCCTCTTGTTTTTCAGGCCTTTTCATGCTCCTCGTATTTTTCAGGCCTTTTAAGGCTCCTCGTATTTTTCACAGTTTTCATGCTCCTCGTATATTTCAGGCCTTTTCAGGTTCCTCGTATTTTTCTCACCTTTTCAGGCTCCTCATATTTTTCAGGCCTTTTCAGGCTCCTCGTAATTTTCAGACCTTTTCAGGCTCCTCATATTTTTCAGGCCTTTTCATGCTCCTCGTATTTTTCACGCCTTTTCAGGCTCCTCATATTTTTCACACCTTTTCAGGCTCCTCGTCTTTTTCACACCTTTTCAGGCTCCTCGTATTTTTCACAGCTTTTCAGGCTCCTCATATTTTTCAGGCCTTTTCATGCTCCTCATGTTTTTCAGGCCTTTTCAGGCTCCTCGTAATTTTCACAGCTTTTCAGGATCCTCGTCTTTTTCACACTTTTTCAGGCTCCTCGTATTTTTCACACCGTTTCAGGCTCCTCATATTTTTCAGACCTTTTCAGGCTCCTCGTATTTTTCACAGCTTTTCAGGCTCCTCATTTTTTTCACACCTTTTCAGGCTCCTCGTATTTTTCACACCTTTTCAGGCTCCTCATGTTTTTCAGGCCTCTTCATGCTCCACGTATTTTTCACAGCTTTTCAGGCTCCTCGTCTTTTTCACTCCTTTTCAGGTGACCCGTATTTTTCATAACTTTTCATGCTCCTCATATTTTTCAGGCCTTTTCATGCTTCTCATATTTTTCAGGCCTTTTCATGCTCCTCGTATTTTTCACACCTTTTCAGGCTCCTCGTATTTTTCACACCTTTTCAGGCTCCTCGTATTTTTCAGGACTTTTCATACTCCCCATATTTTTCCCACCTTTTCAGGCTCCTCGTATTTTTCACACCTCTTCAGGATGCTCATATTTTTCACGCTCTTTCATGCTCCTCATATTTTTCAGGCCTTTTAAGGCTCCTCGTATTTTTCACACGTTTTCAGGGTCCTCGTATATTTCAGGCCTTTTCTGGGTCCTCGTATTTTTCACACCTTTTCATGCTCTTCGTATTTTTCAGGCCTTTTCAGGCTCCTCGTATTTTTCACACCTTTTCAGGCTCCTCGTATATTTCAGGCCTTTTCTGGGTCCTCGTATATTTCAGAACTTTTCATGCTCCTCGTATTTTTCACACCTGTTCATGCTCCACGTATTTTTCACACCTTTTCAGGCTCCTCGTATTTTTCAGACCTTTTTATGCTCCTCTTGTTTTTCAGGCCTTTTCATGCTCCTCCTATTTTTCAGGCCTTTTCATGCTCCTCGGATTTTTCACACTTTTTCAGCCTCCTCGTATTTTTCACACCTTTTCAGGCTCCTCATATATTTCACACCTTTTCAGCTACTCGAATTTTTCATACCTTTACATGCTCCTCGTATTTTTCAGGCCTTTTCATGCTTCTCATATTTTTCAGGCCTTTTCATGCTCCTCGTATTTTTCAGGATTTTTCATGCTCCTCGTATTTTTCAGGCCTTTTCATGCTCCTCGTATTTTTCAGGCCTTTTAAGGCTCCTCGTATTTTTCACAGTTTTCATGCTCCTCGTATATTTCAGGCCTTTTCAGGCTCCTCGTATTTTTCACACCTTTTCAGGCTCCTCATATTTTTCAGGCCTTTTCAGGCTCCTCGTAATTTTCAGACCTTTTCAGGCTCCTCATATTTTTCAGGCCTTTTCATGCTCCTCTTATTTTTCAGGCCTTTTCAGGCTCCCCGTATTTTTCACACCTTTTCAGGCTCCTCGTCTTTTTCACACCTTTTCAGGCTCCTCGTATTTTTCAGACCTTTTCAAGCTCCTCATATTTTTCAGGCCTTTTCATGTTCCTCATGTTTTTCAGGCCTTTTCAGGCTCCTCGTAATTTTCAAAGCTTTTAAGGCTCCTCGTCTTTTTCACACCTTTTCAGGCTCCTCGTATTTTTCACAGCTTTTCAGGCTCCTCATATTTTTCAGGCCTTTTCATGCTCCTCATGTTTTTCAGGCCTTATCAGGCTCTTCGTAATTTTCACAGCTTTTCAGGCTCCTCGTCTTTTTCACACCTTTTCAGGCTCCTCGTATTTTTCACACCTTTTCAGCCTCCTCATATTTTTCAGGCCTTTTCAGGCTCCTCGTAATTTTCACAGCTTTTCAGGCTCCTCGTCTTTTTCACACCTTTTCAGGCTCCTCGTATTTTTCACACCTTTTCAGGCTCCTCATATTTTTCAGGCCTTTTCAGGCTCCTCGTATTTTTCAGACCTTTTCAGGCTACTCATATTTTTCAGGCCTTTTCATGCTCCTCATGTTTTTCAGGCCTTTTCAGGCTCCTCGTGTTTTTCACACTTTTCATGCTCCTCGTATTTTTGAGGCCTTTTCAGGCTACTCATATTTTTCAGGCCTTTTCATGCTCCTCGTATTTTTCAGGCCTTTTCAGGCTCCTCGTATTTTTCACACCTTTTCAGGCTCCTCGTCTTTTTCACACCTTTTCAGACTCCTCGTATTTTTCAGACCTTTTCAGGCTACTCATATTTTTCAGGCCTTCTCATGCTCCTCATGTTTTTCAGGCCTTTTCAGGCTCCTCGTGTTTTTCACACTTTTCAGGCTCCTCGTATTTTTCAGACCTTTTCAGGCTACTCATATTTTTCAGGCCTTTTCATGCTCCTCATCTTTTTCAGGCCTTTTCAGGCTCCTCGTAATTTTCACAGCTTTTCAGGCTCCTCGTCTTTTTCACACCTTTCAGGCTCCTCGTATTTTTCACACCTTTTCAGGCTCCTCATATTTTTCAGGCCTTTTCAGGCTCCTCGTAATTTTCACAGCTTTTCAGGCTCCTCGTCTTTTTCACACCTTTTCAGGCTCCTCGTATTTTTCACACCTTTTCAGGCTCCTCATATTTTTCCGGCCTCTTCAGGCTCCTCGTATTTTTCACAGCTTTTCAGGCTCCTCGTCTTTTTTACACCTTTTCATGCTCCTTATATTTTTCAGGCCTTTTCAGTCTCCTTGTATTTTTCTAACTTTTTCAGGTTCCCTGTATTTTTACATCTTTTCGGGCTCCTCATATTTTTCACCAGTTTTCAAGCTACTCGTATTTTTCACACCTTTTCATGTTCCTCGTATTTTTCAGGCCTTTTCAGGCTCCTCGTATTTTTCAGGCCTTTTCAGGTTCCTAGTATTTTTCACACCTTTTCATGCTCCTCCTATTTTTCAGGCCTTTTCATGCTCCTCGTATTTTTCAGGCCTTTTCAGGCTCCTCGTATTTTTCACACTTTTCATGCTCCTCATATTTTTCAGGCCTTTTCAGGCTCCTCGTATTTTTCAGGCCTTTTCAGGTTCCTAGTATTTTTCACACCTTTTCATGCTCCTCGTATTATTCAGGCCTTTTCATGCTCCTCGTATTTTTCAGGCCTTTTCAGGCTCCTCGTGTTTTTCACACTTTTCATGCTCCTCGTATTTTTGAGGCCTTTTCAGGCTCCTCGTATTTTCCAGGCCTTTTCAGGATCCTCGTATTTTTTACACCTTTTCAGGCTCCTCATATTTTTCACACCTTTTTAGGCTCCTGGTATTTTTCACACCTTTTCTAGCTCCTCGTATTTCTCAGGCCTTTTCATGCTCCTCGTATTTTTCACGCATTGTCAGGCTCCTCGTATTTTTCACACCTTTTCAGGCTCCTCATATTCTTCACAGCCTTTCAGTCTCCTCGTATTTTTCAAGCTCCTCGTATTTTTCACACCTTTTCAGGCTCCTCGTAATTTTCAGGCTTTTTCAGGGTCCTTGCAGCTTTCACACCTTTTCAGGCTCCTCGTATTATTCACACCTTTACATGCTCCTCGTATTTTTCACACCTTTTCAGGCTCCTCGTACTTTTCACTCCTTTTCAGGTGACCCGTATTTTTCATACCTTTTCATGCTCCTCATATTTTTCAGGCCTTTTCATGCTCCTCGTATTTTGCTGGCCTTTTCATGCTCCTCGTACTTTCCACAGCCTTTCATGCTCTTCGTATTTTTCAGGCCTTTTCAGGCTCCTCGTATTTTTCACACCTTTTCAGGCTCCTCGTATATTTCAGGCCTTTTCTGGGTCCTCGTATATTTCAGAACTTTTCATGCTCCTCGTATTTTTCACACCTGTTCATGCTCCACGTATTTTTCACACCTTTTCAGGCTCCTCGTATTTTTCAGGCCTTTTAAGTCTCCTCGTATTTTTCACAGTTTTCATGCTCCTCGTATATTTCAGGCCTTTTCAGGTTCCTCGTATTTTTCTCACCTTTTCAGGCTCCTCATATTTTTCAGGCCTTTTCAGGCTCCTCGTAATTTTCAGACCTTTTCAGGCTCCTCATATTTTTCAGGCCTTTCATGCTCCTCGTATTTTTCAGGCCTTTTCAGGCTCCTCATATTTTTCACACCTTTTCAGGCTCCTCGTCTTTTTCACACCTTTTCTGGCTCCTCGTATTTTTCACAGCTTTTCAGGCTCCTCATTTTTTTCAGGCCTTTTCATCCTCCTCATGTTTTTCAGGCCTTTTCAGGCTCCTCGTAATTTTCACAGCTTTTCAGGCTCCTCGTCTTTTTCACACTTTTTCAGGCTCCTCGTATTTTTCACACCGTTTCAGGCTCCTCATATTTTTCAGACCTTTTCAGGCTCCTCGTAATTTTCACAGTTTTTCAGGCTCCTCATCTTTTTCACACCTTTTCAGGCTCCTCGTATTTTTCACACCTTTTCAGGCTCCTCATGTTTTTCAGGCCTCTTCAGGCTCCTCGTATTTTTCACAGCTTTTCAGGCTCCTCGTCTTTTTCACTCCTTTTCAGGTGACCCGTATTTTTCATAACTTTTCATGCTCCTCATATTTTTCAGGCCTTTTCATGCTCCTCGTATTTTGCTGGCCTTTTCATGCTCCTCGTACATTTCACAGCCTTTCATGCTCTTCGTATTTTTCAGGCCTTTTTATGCTCCTCGTATTTTCCAGCCCTTTTGATGCTTCTAGTATTTTTCAGGCCTTTTCACGCCCCTCGTATTTTTCAGGCCTTTTCAGGCTCCTCGTATTTTTCACACCTTTTCATGCTCCTCGTATTTTTCTGGCCTTTTCATGCTCCTGGTATTTTTCAGGCCTTTTCATGCTCCTCGTATTTTTCAGGCCTTTTCAGCCTCCTCGTATTTTCACTCGTTTTCATGCGCCTCGTATATTTCAGGCCTTTTCATGATCCTCTTATTTTTCAGGCCTTTTCATGATCCTCTTATTTTTCAGGCCTTTTCATGCTCCTCGTATTTTTCAGGTCTTTTCAGGCTCCTCGTATTTTTCAGGCCTTTTTATGCTTCTCTTATTTTTCAGGCCTTTTCATGCTCTTCGTATTTTTCAGGCATTTCCAGGCTCCTCGTATTTTTCACATCTTTTCAAGCTCCTCGTACTTTTCATTCCTTTTCAGGCTCCTCGTATTTTTCACACATTCTCAGGCTCCTCGTATTTTTCACACCTTTTCAGGCTCCTCATATTTTTCACACTCTTTCAGTCTCCTCATATTTTTCATGCTCCTCGTATTTTTCAGGCCTTTTCAGGCTCCTCGTATTTTTCACACCTTTTCAGGCTCCTCATAATTTTCACACTCTTTCAGTCTCCTCATATTTTTCAGGCTCCTCGTATTTTTCAGGCCTTTTCACGCCCCTCATATTTTTCACACTTGTTCATGCTCCACGTATTCTTCAAATCTTTTCAGGCTCCTCGTATTTTTCAGACCTCTTTATGCTCCTCTTGTTTTTCAGGCCTTTTCATGCTCCTCCTATTTTTCAGGCCTTTTCATGCTCCTCGGATTTTTCACACTTTTTAAGCCTCCTCGTATTTTTCACACCTTTTCAGGCTCCTCGTATATTTCACACCTTTTCAGGCTACTCGTATTTTTCATACATTTACATGCTCCTCGAATTTTTCAGGCCTTTTCATGCTCCTCGTATTTTTCAGGCCTTTTAAGGCTCCTAGTATTTTTCACAGTTTTCATGCTCCTCGTATTTTTCAGGACTTTTCAGGCTCCTCGTATTTTTCACACCTTGTCAGGCTCCTCATATTTTTCAGGCCTTTTCAGGCTCCTCGTAATTTTCAGACCTTTTCAGGCTCCTCATATTTTTCAGGCCTTTTCATGCTCCTCGTATTTTTCAGGCCTTTTCAGGCTCCTCGTATTTTTCACACCTTTTCAGGCTCCTCGTCTTTTTCACAGCTTTTCAGGCTCCTCGTATTTTTCAGACCTTTTCAGGCTACTCATATTTTTCAGGCCTTTTCATGCTCCTCATGTTTTTCAGGCCTTTTCAGGCTCCTCGTAATGTTCAAAGCTTTTCAGGCTCCTCGTCTTTTTCACACCTTTTCAGGCTCCTCGTATTTTTCACAGCTTTTCAGGCTCCTCATATTTTTCAGGCCTTTTCATGCTCCTCATGTTTTTCAGGCCTTTTGAGGCTCCTCGTAATTTTCACAGCTTTTCAGGCTCCTCGTCTTTTTCACACCTTTTCAGGTTCCTCGTATATTTCACACCTTTTCAGGCTCCTCATATTTTTCAGGCCTTTTCAGGCGCCTCGTAATTTTCACAGCTTTTCAGGCTCCTAGTCTTTTTCACACCTTTTCAGGCTCCTCGTATTTTCACACCTTTTCAGGCTCCTCATATTTTTCAGGCCTCTTCAGGCTCCTCGTATTTTTCACAGCTTTTCAGGCTCCTCGTATTTTTACACCTTTTCATGCTCCTTATATTTTTCAGGCCTTTTCAAGCTCCTTGTATTTTTCACACCTTTTCAGGTTCCTCGTATTTTTACACCTTTTCAGGCTCCTCATATTTTTCACAAGTTTTCAGGCTACTCGTGTTTTTCATACATTTTCATGCTCCTCGTATCTTTCAGGCCTTTGCATGCTCCTCGTATTTTTCAGGCCTTTTCAGGCTCCTCATATTTTTCACACTTTTCATGCTCCTCATATTTTTCAGGCCTTTTCAGGCTCCTCGTATTTTTCAAGCCTTTTCAGGTTCCTTGTATTTTTCAGACCTTTTCATGCTCCTCGTATTTTTCAGGCCTTTTCATGCTCCTCGTATTTTTCAGGCCTTTTCAGGCTCCTCGTATTTTTCAGGCATTTTCATGCTCCTCGTATTTTTCAGGCCTTTTCAGGCTCCTCATATTTTTCAGGCCTTTTCAGGCTCCTCGTATTTTTCAAGCCTTTTCAGGTTCCTTGTATTTTTCAGACCTTTTCATGCTCCTCGTATTTTTCAGGCCTTTTCATGCTCCTCGGATTTTTCACACAATTTCAGGCTCCTCGTATTTTACAGGCCTTTTCAGGCTCCTCGAATTTTTCACACCTTTTCAGACTACTCGTATTTTTCACGCATTCTCAGGCTCCTCGTATTTTTCACACCTTTTCAGGCTCCTCATATTTTTCACTGCCTTTCAGTCTCCTCATATTTTTCAGGCTCCTCATATTTTTCACACTTTTTCAGGCTCCTCGTAATTTTCAGGCTTTTTCAGGGTCCTCGTATTTTTCACACCTTTTCAGGCTCCTCATATTTTTCACACCTTTACATGCTCCTCGTATTTTTCACACCTTTTCAGGCACCTCGTACTTTTCACACCTTTTCATGCTGCTCGTATTTTTCAGGCCTTTTCATGCTCCTCGTATTTTTCACACTTTTCAGGCTCCTCGTATTTTTCAGGCCTTTTCAGGCTCCTCGTATTTTTTCAGCTTTTCAGGCTCCTCATATTTTTCACACCTTTTTATGCTCCTCATATTTTTCACACCCTTTCAGTCTCCTCGTATTTTTCAGGCTCCTCATATTTTACACACCTTTTCAGGCTCCTTGTAATTTTCAGGCTTTTTCAGGGTCCTCGTATTTTTCTCACCTTTACATACTCCTCGCATTTTTCACACTTTTTCAGGCTCTTCGTATTTTTCACACTTTTTCAGGCTCCTCATTCTTTTCACACATTTTCAGGCGACCCGGATTTTTCATACATTTTTTATGCTCCTCCTATTTTTCAGGCCTTTTCATGCTCCTCGGATTTTTCACACTTTTTAAGCCTCCTCGTATTTTTCACACCTTTTCAGTCTCCTCGTATATTTCACACCTTTTCAGGCTACTCGTATTTTTCATACCTTTACATGCTCCTCGAATTTTTCAGGCCTTTTCATGCTTCTCGTATTTTTCAGGCCTTTTCATGCTCCTCGTATTTTTCACACCTTTTCAGGCTCCTCGTATTTTTCAGGCCTTTTCATTCTCCTCGAATTTTTCACACCTTTTCAGGTTCCTCATAGTTTTCACACCTTTTCATGCTCCTTTTATTTTTCAGGCCTTTTCATGCTCCTCGTATTTTTCACACCTTTTCAACCTCCTCGTATTTTTCACACCTTTTCAGGCTCCTGGTGTTTATCAGGCCTTTTTATGCTTCTCTTATTTTTCAGGCCATTTCATTCTCCTCGAATTTTTCAGGCCTTTTCATGCTCCTCGTATTTTTCAGGCCTTTTAAGGCTCCTAGTATTTTTCACAGTTTTCATGCTCCTCGTATTTTTCAGGACTTTTCAGGCTCCTCGTATTTTTCACACCTTTTCAGGCTCCTCATATTTTTCAGGCCTTTTCAGGCTCCTCGTAATTTTCAGACCTTTTCAGGCTCCTCATATTTTTCAGGCCTTTTCATGCTCCTCGTATTTTTCAGGCCTTTTCAGGCTCCTCGTATTTTTCACACCTTTTCAGGCTCCTCGTCTTTTTCACAGCTTTTCAGGCTCCTCGTATTTTTCAGACCTTTTCAGGCTACTCATATTTTTCAGGCCTTTTCATGCTCCTCATGTTTTTCAGGCCTTTTCAGGCTCCTCGTAATGTTCAAAGCTTTTCAGGCTCCTCGTCTTTTTCACACCTTTTCAGGCTCCTCGTATTTTTCACACCTTTTCAGGCTCCTCATATATTTCACACCTTTTCAGCTACTCGAATTTTTCATACCTTTACATGCTCCTCGTATTTTTCAGGCCTTTTCATGCTTCTCATATTTTTCAGGCCTTTTCATGCTCCTCGTATTTTTCACACCTTTTCAGGCTCCTCGTATTTTTCAGGCCTTTTCATTTCCACGTATTTTTCACACCTTTTCAGGTTCCTCATAGTTTTCACACCTTTTCATGCTCCTTGTATTTTTCAGGCCTTTTCAGGCTCCTCGTATTTTTCACACCTTTTCTGGCTTCTCGTGTTTTTCAGGCCTTTTCATGCTCCTCGTATTTTGCAGGCCTTTTCATGATCCTCGTATTTTGCAGGCCTTTTCATGCACCTCGTATTTTTCAGGCCTTTTCATGCTCCTCGTATTTTTCAGGCCTTTTAAGGCTCCTCGTATTTTTCACAGTTTTCATGCTTCTCGTATATTTCAGGCCTTTTCAGGCTCCTCGTATTTTTCACACCTTTTCAGGCTCCTCATATTTTTCAGGCCTTTTCAGGCTCCTCGTAATTTTCAGACCTTTTCAGGCTCCTCATATTTTTCAGGCCTTTTCATGCTCCTCGTATTTTTCACGCCTTTTCAGGCTCCCCGTATTTTTCACACCTTTTCAGGCTCCTCGTCTTTTTCACACCTTTTCAGGCTCCTCGTATTTTTCAGACCTTTTCAAGCTCCTCATATTTTTCAGGCCTTTTCATGCTCCTCATGTTTTTCAGGCCTTTTCAGGCTCCTCGTAATTTTCAAAGCTTTTCAGGCTCCTCGTCTTTTTCACACCTTTTCAGGCTCCTCGTATTTTTCACAGCTTTTCAGGCTCCTCATATTTTTCAGGCCTTTTCATGCTCCTCATGTTTTTCAGGCCTTATCAGGCTCTTCGTAATTTTCACAGCTTTTCAGGCTCCTCGTCTTTTTCACACCTTTTCAGGCTCCTCGTATTTTTCACACCTTTTCAGCCTCCTCATATTTTTCAGGCCTTTTCAGGCTCTTCGTAATTTTCACAGCTTTTCAGGCTCCTCGTCTTTTTCACACCTTTTCAGGCTCCTCATTATTTTCACACCTTTTCAGGCTCCTCATATTTTTCAGGCCTTTTCAGGCTCCTCGTATTTTTCAGACCTTTTCAGGCTACTCATATTTTTCAGGCCTTTTCATGCTCCTCATGTTTTTCAGGCCTTTTCAGGCTCCTCGTGTTTTTCACACTTTTCATGCTCCTCGTATTTTTGAGGCCTTTTCAGGCTACTCATATTTTTCAGGCCTTTTCATGCTCCTCGTATTTTTCAGGCCTTTTCAGGCTCCTCGTATTTTTCACTCCTTTTCAGGCTCCTCGTCTTTTTCACACCTTTTCAGGCTCCTCGTATTTTTCAGACCTTTTCAGGCTACTCATATTTTTCAGGACTTTTCATGCTCCTCATGTTTTTCAGGCCTTTTCAGGCTCCTCGTGTTTTTCACACTTTTCAGGCTCCTCGTATTTTTCAGACCTTTTCAGGCTACTCATATTTTTCAGGCCTTTTCATGCTCCTCATCTTTTTCAGGCCTTTTCAGGCTCCTCGTAATTTTCACAGCTTTACAGGCTCCTCGTCTTTTTCACACCTTTCAGGCTCCTCGTATTTTTCACAGCTTTTCAGGCTCCTCGACTTTTTCACACCTTTCAGGCTCCTCGTATTTTTCACACCTTTTCAGGGTCCTCATATTTTTCCGGCCTTTTCAGGCTCCTCGTAATTTTCACAACTTTTCAGGCTCCTCGTCTTTTTCACACCTTTTCAGGCTCCTCGTATTTTTCACACCTTTTCAGGCTCCTCATATTTTTCCGGCCTCTTCAGGCTCCTCGTATTTTTCACAGCTTTTCAGGCTCCTCGTCTTTTTTACACCTTTTCATGCTCCTTATATTTTTCAGGCCTTTTCAGTCTCCTTGTATTTTTCAAACTTTTTCAGGTTCCCTGTATTTTTACATCTTTTCAGGCTCCTCATATTTTTCACCAGTTTTCAAGCTACTCGTATTTTTCACACCTTTTCATGTTCCTCGTATTTTTCAGGCCTTTTCAGGCTCCTCGTATTTTTCAGGCCTTTTCAGGTTCCTAGTATTTTTCACACCTTTTCATGCTCCTCGTATTTTTCAGGCCTTTTCATGCTCCTCGTATTTTTCAGGCCTTTTCAGGCTCCTCATATTTTTCACACTTTTCATGCTCCTCATATTTTTCAGGCCTTTTCAGGCTCCTCGTATTTTTCAGGCCTTTTCAGGTTCCTAGTATTTTTCACACCTTTTCATGCTCCTCGTATTACTCAGGCCTTTTCATGCTCCTCGTATTTTTCAGGCCTTTTCAGGCTCCTCGTGTTTTTCACGCTTTTCATGCTCCTCGTATTTTTGAGGCCTTTTCAGGCTCCTCGTATTTTCCAGGCCTTTTCAGGATCCTCGTATTTTTTACACCTTTTCAGGCTCCTCATATTTTTCACACCTTTTTAGGCTCCTGGTATTTTTCACACCTTTTCTAGCTCCTCGTATTTCTCAGGCCTTTTCATGCTCCTCGTATTTTTCACGCATTGTCAGGCTCCTCGTATTTTTCACACCTTTTCAGGCTCCTCATATTCTTCACAGCCTTTCAGTCTCCTCGTATTTTTCAGGCTCCTCGTATTTTTCACACCTTTTCAGGCTCCTCGTAATTTTCAGGCTTTTTCAGGGTCCTTGCAGCTTTCACACCTTTTCAGGCTCCTCGTATTATTCACACCTTTACATGCTCCTCGTATTTTTCACACCTTTTCAGGCTCCTCGTACTTTTCACTCCTTTTCAGGTGACCCGTATTTTTCATACCTTTTCATGCTCCTCATATTTTTCAGGCCTTTTCATGCTCCTCGTATTTTGCCGGCCTTTTCATGCTCCTCGTACTTTTCACAGCCTTTCATGCTCTTCGTATTTTTCAGGCCTTTTCAGGCTCCTCGTATTTTTCACACCTTTTCAGGCTCCTCGTATATTTCAGGCCTTTTCTGGGTCCTCGTATATTTCAGAACTTTTCATGCTCCTCGTATTTTTCACACCTGTTCATGCTCCACGTATTTTTCACACCTTTTCAGGCTCCTCGTATTTTTCAGACCTTTTTATGCTCCTCTTGTTTTTCAGGCCTTTTCATGCTCCTCGTATTTTTCAGGCCTTTTAAGGCTCCTCGTATTTTTCACAGTTTTCATGCTCCTCGTATATTTCAGGCCTTTTCAGGTTCCTCGTATTTTTCTCACCTTTTCAGGCTCCTCATATTTTTCAGGCCTTTTCAGGCTCCTCGTAATTTTCAGACCTTTTCAGGCTCCTCATATTTTTCAGGCCTTTTCATGCTCCTCGTATTTTTCACGCCTTTTCAGGCTCCTCATATTTTTCACACCTTTTCAGGCTCCTCGTCTTTTTCACACCTTTTCAGGCTCCTCGTATTTTTCACAGCTTTTCAGGCTCCTCATATTTTTCAGGCCTATTCATGCTCCTCATGTTTTTCAGGCCTTTTCAGGCTCCTCGTAATTTTCAAAGCTTTTCAGGCTCCTCGTCTTTTTCACACCTTTTCAGGCTCCTGGGATTTTTCACATCTTTTTAGGCTCCTCATATTTTTCAGGCCTTTTCATGCTCCTCATGTTTTTCAGGCCTTTTCAGGCTCCTCGTAATTTTCACAGCTTTTCAGGATCCTCGTCTTTTTCACACTTTTTCAGGCTCCTCGTATTTTTCACACCGTTTCAGGCTCCTCATATTTTTCAGACCTTTTCAGGCTCCTCGTAATTTTCACAGCTTTTCAGGCTCCTCATTTTTTTCACACCTTTTCAGGCTCCTCGTATTTTTCACACCTTTTCAGGCTCCTCATGTTTTTCAGGCCTCTTCATGCTCCTCGTATTTTTCACAGCTTTTCAGGCTCCTCGTCTTTTTCACTCCTTTTCAGGTGACCCGTATTTTTCATAACTTTTCATGCTCCTCATATTTTTCAGGCCTTTTCATGCTTCTCATATTTTTCAGGCCTTTTCATGCTCCTCGTATTTTTCACACCTTTTCAGGCTCCTCGTATTTTTCACACCTTTTCAGGCTCCTCGTATTTTTCAGGACTTTTCATACTCCCCATATTTTTCCCACCTTTTCAGGCTCCTCGTATTTTTCACACCTCTTCAGGATGCTCATATTTTTCACGCTCTTTCATGCTCCTCATATTTTTCAGGCCTTTTAAGGCTCCTCGTATTTCTCACACGTTTTCAGGGTCCTCGTATATTTCAGGCCTTTTCTGGGTCCTCGTATTTTTCACACCTTTTCATGCTCTTCGTATTTTTCAGGCCTTTTCAGGCTCCTCGTATTTTTCACACCTTTTCAGGCTCCTCGTATATTTCAGGCCTTTTCTGGGTCCTCGTATATTTCAGAACTTTTCATGCTCCTCGTATTTTTCACACCTGTTCATGCTCCACGTATTTTTCACACCTTTTCAGGCTCCTCGTATTTTTCAGACCTTTTTATGCTCCTCTTGTTTTTCAGGCCTTTTCATGCTCCTCCTATTTTTCAGGCCTTTTCATGCTCCTCGGATTTTTCACACTTTTTCAGCCTCCTCGTATTTTTCACACCTTTTCAGGCTCCTCATATATTTCACACCTTTTCAGCTACTCGAATTTTTCATACCTTTACATGCTCCTCGTATTTTTCAGGCCTTTTCATGCTTCTCATATTTTTCAGGCCTTTTCATGCTCCTCGTATTTTTCAGGATTTTTCATGCTCCTCGTATTTTTCAGGCCTTTTCATGCTCCTCGTATTTTTCAGGCCTTTTAAGGCTCCTCGTATTTTTCACAGTTTTCATGCTCCTCGTATATTTCAGGCCTGTTCAGGCTCCTCGTATTTTTCACACCTTTTCAGGCTCCTCATATTTTTCAGGCCTTTTCAGGCTCCTCGTATTTTTCAGGCCTTTTCAGGTTCCTAGTATTTTTCACACCTTTTCATGCTCCTCGTATTACTCAGGCCTTTTCATGCTCCTCGTATTTTTCAGGCCTTTTCAGGCTCCTCGTGTTTTTCACGCTTTTCATGTTCCTCGTATTTTTGAGGCCTTTTCAGGCTCCTCGTATTTTCCAGGCCTTTTCAGGATCCTCGTATTTTTTACACCTTTTCAGGCTCCTCATATTTTTCACACCTTTTTAGGCTCCTGGTATTTTTCACACCTTTTCTAGCTCCTCGTATTTCTCAGGCCTTTTCATGCTCCTCGTATTTTTCACGCATTGTCAGGCTCCTCGTATTTTTCACACCTTTTCAGGCTCCTCATATTCTTCACAGCCTTTCAGTCTCCTCGTATTTTTCAGGCTCCTCGTATTTTTCACACCTTTTCAGGCTCCTCGTAATTTTCAGGCTTTTTCAGGGTCCTTGCAGCTTTCACACCTTTTCAGGCTCCTCGTATTATTCACACCTTTACATGCTCCTCGTATTTTTCACACCTTTTCAGGCTCCTCGTACTTTTCACTCCTTTTCAGGTGACCCGTATTTTTCATACCTTTTCATGCTCCTCATATTTTTCAGGCCTTTTCATGCTCCTCGTATTTTGCCGGCCTTTTCATGCTCCTTGTACTTTCCACAGCCTTTCATGCTCTTCGTATTTTTCAGGCCTTTTCAGGCTCCTCGTATTTTTCACACCTTTTCAGGCTCCTCGTATATTTCAGGCCTTTTCTGGGTCCTCGTATATTTCAGAACTTTTCATGCTCCTCGTATTTTTCACACCTGTTCATGCTCCACGTATTTTTCACACCTTTTCAGGCTCCTCGTATTTTTCAGACCTTTTTATGCTCCTCTTGTTTTTCAGGCCTTTTCATGCTCCTCGTATTTTTCAGGCCTTTTAAGGCTCCTCGTATTTTCACAGTTTTCATGCTCCTCGTATATTTCAGGCCTTTTCAGGTTCCTCGTATTTTTCTCACCTTTTCAGGCTCCTCATATTTTTCAGGCCTTTTCAGGCTCCTCGTAATTTTCAGACCTTTTCAGGCTCCTCATATTTTTCAGGCCTTTTCATGCTCCTCGTATTTTTCACGCCTTTTCAGGCTCCTCATATTTTTCACACCTTTTCAGGCTCCTCGTCTTTTTCACACCTTTTCAGGCTCCTCGTATTTTTCACACCTTTTCAGGCTCCTCATATTTTTCAGGCCTATTCATGCTCCTCATGTTTTTCAGGCCTTTTCAGGCTCCTCGTAATTTTCAAAGCTTTTCAGGCTCCTCGTCTTTTTCACACCTTTTCAGGCTCCTGGGATTTTTCACATCTTTTTAGGCTCCTCATATTTTTCAGGCCTTTTCATGCTCCTCATGTTTTTCAGGCCTTTTCAGGCTCCTCGTAATTTTCACAGCTTTTCAGGATCCTCGTCTTTTTCACACTTTTTCAGGCTCCTCGTATTTTTCACACCGTTTCAGGCTCCTCATATTTTTCAGACCTTTTCAGGCTCCTCGTAATTTTCACAGCTTTTCAGGCTCCTCATTTTTTTCACACCTTTTCAGGCTCCTCGTATTTTTCACACCTTTTCAGGCTCCTCATGTTTTTCAGGCCTCTTCATGCTCCTCGTATTTTTCACAGCTTTTCAGGCTCCTCGTCTTTTTCACTCCTTTTCAGGTGACCCGTATTTTTCATAACTTTTCATGCTCCTCATATTTTTCAGGCCTTTTCATGCTTCTCATATTTTTCAGGCCTTTTCATGCTCCTCGTATTTTTCACACCTTTTCAGGCTCCTCGTATTTTTCACGCCTTTTCAGGCTCCTCGTATTTTTCAGGACTTTTCATACTCCCCATATTTTTCCCACCTTTTCAGGCTCCTCGTATTTTTCACACCTCTTCAGGATGCTCATATTTTTCACGCTCTTTCATGCTCCTCATATTTTTCAGGCCTTTTAAGGCTCCTCGTATTTTTCACACGTTTTCAGGGTCCTCGTATATTTCAGGCCTTTTCTGGGTCCTCGTATTTTTCACACCTTTTCATGCTCTTCGTATTTTTCAGGCCTTTTCAGGCTCCTCGTATTTTTCACACCTTTTCAGGCTCCTCGTATATTTCAGGCCTTTTCTGGGTCCTCGTATATTTCAGAACTTTTCATGCTCCTCGTATTTTTCACACCTGTTCATGCTCCACGTATTTTTCACACCTTTTCAGGCTCCTCGTATTTTTCAGACCTTTTTATGCTCCTCTTGTTTTTCAGGCCTTTTCATGCTCCTCCTATTTTTCAGGCCTTTTCATGCTCCTCGGATTTTTCACACTTTTTCAGCCTCCTCGTATTTTTCACACCTTTTCAGGCTCCTCATATATTTCACACCTTTTCAGCTACTCGAATTTTTCATACCTTTACATGCTCCTCGTATTTTTCAGGCCTTTTCATGCTTCTCATATTTTTCAGGCCTTTTCATGCTCCTCGTATTTTTCAGGATTTTTCATGCTCCTCGTATTTTTCAGGCCTTTTCATGCTCCTCGTATTTTTCAGGCCTTTTAAGGCTCCTCGTATTTTTCACAGTTTTCATGCTCCTCGTATATTTCAGGCCTTTTCAGGCTCCTCGTATTTTTCACACCTTTTCAGGCTCCTCATATTTTTCAGGCCTTTTCAGGCTCCTCGTAATTTTCAGACCTTTTCAGGCTCCTCATATTTTTCAGGCCTTTTCATGCTCCTCTTATTTTTCAGGCCTTTTCAGGCTCCCCGTATTTTTCACACCTTTTCAGGCTCCTCGTCTTTTTCACACCTTTTCAGGCTCCTCGTATTTCTCAGACCTTTTCAAGCTCCTCATATTTTTCAGGCCTTTTCATGTTCCTCATGTTTTTCAGGCCTTTTCAGGCTCCTCGTAATTTTCAAAGCTTTTAAGGCTCCTCGTCTTTTTCACACCTTTTCCGGCTCCTCGTATTTTTCACAGCTTTTCAGGCTCCTCATATTTTTCAGGCCTTTTCATGCTCCTCATGTTTTTCAGGCCTTATCAGGCTCTTCGTAATTTTCACAGCTTTTCAGGCTCCTCGTCTTTTTCACACCTTTTCAGGCTCCTCGTATTTTTCACACCTTTTCAGCCTCCTCATATTTTTCAGGCCTTTTCAGGCTCCTCGTAATTTTCACAGCTTTTCAGGCTCCTCGTCTTTTTCACACCTTTTCAGGCTCCTCGTATTTTTCACACCTTTTCAGGCTCCTCATATTTTTCAGGCCTTTTCAGGCTCCTCGTATTTTTCAGACCTTTTCAGGCTACTCATATTTTTCAGGCCTTTTCATGCTCCTCATGTTTTTCAGGCCTTTTCAGGCTCCTCGTGTTTTTCACACTTTTCATGCTCCTCGTATTTTTGAGGCCTTTTCAGGCTACTCATATTTTTCAGGCCTTTTCATGCTCCTCGTATTTTTCAGGCCTTTTCAGGCTCCTCGTATTTTTCACACCTTTTCAGGCTCCTCGTCTTTTTCACACCTTTTCAGACTCCTCGTATTTTTCAGACCTTTTCAGGCTACTCATATTTTTCAGGCCTTCTCATGCTCCTCATGTTTTTCAGGCCTTTTCAGGCTCCTCGTGTTTTTCACACTTTTCAGGCTCCTCGTATTTTTCAGACCTTTTCAGGCTACTCATATTTTTCAGGCCTTTTCATGCTCCTCATCTTTTTCAGGCCTTTTCAGGCTCCTCGTAATTTTCACACCTTTTCAGGCTCCTCGTACTTTTCACACCTTTCAGGCTCCTCGTATTTTTCATACCTTTTCAGGCTCCTCATATTTTTCAGGCCTTTTCAGGCTCCTCGTAATTTTCACAGCTTTTCAGGCTCCTCGTCTTTTTCACACCTTTTCAGGCTCCTCGTATTTTTCACACCTTTTCAGGCTCCTCATATTTTTCCGGCCTCTTCAGGCTCCTCGTATTTTTCACAGCTTTTCAGGCTCCTCGTCTTTTTTACACCTTTTCATGCTCCTTATATTTTTCAGGCCTTTTCAGTCTCCTTGTATTTTTCAAACTTTTTCAGGTTCCCTGTATTTTTACATCTTTTCGGGCTCCTCATATTTTTCACCAGTTTTCAAGCTACTCGTATTTTTCACACCTTTTCATGTTCCTCGTATTTTTCAGGCCTTTTCAGGCTCCTCGTATTTTTCAGGCCTTTTCAGGTTCCTAGTATTTTTCACACCTTTTCATGCTCCTCCTATTTTTCAGGCCTTTTCATGCTCCTCGTATTTTTCAGGCCTTTTCAGGCTCCTCGTATTTTTCACACTTTTCATGCTCCTCATATTTTTCAGGCCTTTTCAGGCTCCTCGTATTTTTCAGGCCTTTTCAGGTTCCTAGTATTTTTCACACCTTTTCATGCTCCTCGTATTATTCAGGCCTTTTCATGCTCCTCGTATTTTTCAGGCCTTTTCAGGCTCCTCGTGTTTTTCACACTTTTCATGCTCCTCGTATTTTTCACGCATTGTCCGGCTCCTCGTATTTTTCACACCTTTTCAGGCTCCTCATATTCTTCACAGCCTTTCAGTCTCCTCGTATTTTTCAAGCTCCTCGTATTTTTCACACCTTTTCAGGCTCCTCGTAATTTTCAGGCTTTTTCAGGGTCCTTGCAGCTTTCACACCTTTTCAGGCTCCTCGTATTATTCACACCTTTACATGCTCCTCGTATTTTTCACACCTTTTCAGGCTCCTCGTACTTTTCACTCCTTTTCAGGTGACCCGTATTTTTCATACCTTTTCATGCTCCTCATATTTTTCAGGCCTTTTCATGCTCCTCGTATTTTGCTGGCCTTTTCATGCTCCTCGTACTTTCCACAGCCTTTCATGCTCTTCGTATTTTTCAGGCCTTTTCAGGCTCCTCGTATTTTTCACACCTTTTCAGGCTCCTCGTATATTTCAGGCCTTTTCTGGGTCCTCGTATATTTCAGAACTTTTCATGCTCCTCGTATTTTTCACACCTGTTCATGCTCCACGTATTTTTCACACCTTTTCAGGCTCCTCGTATTTTTCAGGCCTTTTAAGTCTCCTCGTATTTTTCACAGTTTTCATGCTCCTCGTATATTTCAGGCCTTTTCAGGTTCCTCGTATTTTTCTCACCTTTTCAGGCTCCTCATATTTTTCAGGCCTTTTCAGGCTCCTCGTAATTTTCAGACCTTTTCAGGCTCCTCATATTTTTCAGGCCTTTCATGCTCCTCGTATTTTTCAGGCCTTTTCAGGCTCCTCATATTTTTCACACCTTTTCAGGCTCCTCGTCTTTTTCACACCTTTTCTGGCTCCTCGTATTTTTCACAGCTTTTCAGGCTCCTCATATTTTTCAGGCCTTTTCATCCTCCTCATGTTTTTCAGGCCTTTTCAGGCTCCTCGTAATTTTCACAGCTTTTCAGGCTCCTCGTCTTTTTCACACTTTTTCAGGCTCCTCGTATTTTTCACACCGTTTCAGGCTCCTCATATTTTTCAGACCTTTTCAGGCTCCTCGTAATTTTCACAGTTTTTCAGGCTCCTCATCTTTTTCACACCTTTTCAGGCTCCTCGTATTTTTCACACCTTTTCAGGCTCCTCATGTTTTTCAGGCCTCTTCAGGCTCCTCGTATTTTTCACAGCTTTTCAGGCTCCTCGTCTTTTTCACTCCTTTTCAGGTGACCCGTATTTTTCATAACTTTTCATGCTCCTCATATTTTTCAGGCCTTTTCATGCTCCTCGTATTTTGCTGGCCTTTTCATGCTCCTCGTACATTTCACAGCCTTTCATGCTCTTCGTATTTTTCAGGCCTTTTTATGCTCCTCGTATTTTCCAGCCCTTTTGATGCTTCTAGTATTTTTCAGGCCTTTTCACGCCCCTCGTATTTTTCAGGCCTTTTCAGGCTCCTCGTATTTTTCACACCTTTTCATGCTCCTCGTATTTTTCTGGCCTTTTCATGCTCCTGGTATTTTTCAGGCCTTTTCATGCTCCTCGTATTTTTCAGGCCTTTTCAGCCTCCTCGTATTTTCACTCGTTTTCATGCGCCTCGTATATTTCAGGCCTTTTCATGATCCTCTTATTTTTCAGGCCTTTTCATGATCCTCTTATTTTTCAGGCCTTTTCATGCTCCTCGTATTTTTCAGGTCTTTTCAGGCTCCTCGTATTTTTCAGGCCTTTTTATGCTTCTCTTATTTTTCAGGCCTTTTCATGCTCTTCGTATTTTTCAGGCATTTCCAGGCTCCTCGTATTTTTCACATCTTTTCAAGCTCCTCGTACTTTTCATTCCTTTTCAGGCTCCTCGTATTTTTCACACATTCTCAGGCTCCTCGTATTTTTCACACCTTTTCAGGCTCCTCATATTTTTCACACTCTTTCAGTCTCCTCATATTTTTCATGCTCCTCGTATTTTTCAGGCCTTTTCAGGCTCCTCGTATTTTTCACACCTTTTCAGGCTCCTCATATTTTTCACACTCTTTCAGTCTCCTCATATTTTTCAGGCTCCTCGTATTTTTCAGGCCTTTTCACGCCCCTCATATTTTTCACACCTGTTCATGCTCCACGTATTCTTCAAATCTTTTCAGGCTCCTCGTATTTTTCAGACCTCTTTATGCTCCTCTTGTTTTTCAGGCCTTTTCATGCTCCTCCTATTTTTCAGGCCTTTTCATGCTCCTCGGATTTTTCACACTTTTTAAGCCTCCTCGTATTTTTCACACCTTTTCATGCTCCTCGTATATTTCACACCTTTTCAGGCTACTCGTATTTTTCATACATTTACATGCTCCTCGAATTTTTCAGGCCTTTTCATGCTCCTCGAATTTTTCAGGCCTTTTCATGCTCCTCGTATTTTTCAGGCCTTTTAAGGCTCCTAGTATTTTTCACAGTTTTCATGCTCCTCGTATTTTTCAGGACTTTTCAGGCTCCTCGTATTTTTCACACCTTTTCAGGCTCCTCATATTTTTCAGGCCTTTTCAGGCTCCTCGTAATTTTCAGACCTTTTCAGGCTCCTCATATTTTTCAGGCCTTTTCATGCTCCTCGTATTTTTCAGGCCTTTTCAGGCTCCTCGTATTTTTCACACCTTTTCAGGCTCCTCGTCTTTTTCACAGCTTTTCAGGCTCCTCGTATTTTTCAGACCTTTTCAGGCTACTCATATTTTTCAGGCCTTTTCATGCTCCTCATGTTTTTCAGGCCTTTTCAGGCTCCTCGTAATGTTCAAAGCTTTTCAGGCTCCTCGTCTTTTTCACACCTTTTCAGGCTCCTCGTATTTTTCACAGCTTTTCAGGCTCCTCATATTTTTCAGGCCTTTTCATGCTCCTCATGTTTTTCAGGCCTTTTGAGGCTCCTCGTAATTTTCACAGCTTTTCAGGCTCCTCGTCTTTTTCACACCTTTTCAGGTTCCTCGTATATTTCACACCTTTTCAGGCTCCTCATATTTTTCAGGCCTTTTCAGGCGCCTCGTAATTTTCACAGCTTTTCAGGCTCCTAGTCTTTTTCACACCTTTTCAGGCTCCTCGTATTTTTCACACCTTTTCAGGCTCCTCATATTTTTCAGGCCTCTTCAGGCTCCTCGTATTTTTCACAGCTTTTCAGGCTCCTCATATTTTTACACCTTTTCATGCTCCTTATATTTTTCAGGCCTTTTCAAGCTCCTTGTATTTTTCACACCTTTTCAGGTTCCTCGTATTTTTACACCTTTTCAGGCTCCTCATATTTTTCACAAGTTTTCAGGCTACTCGTGTTTTTCATACATTTTCATGCTCCTCGTATCTTTCAGGCCTTTGCATGCTCCTCGTATTTTTCAGGCCTTTTCAGGCTCCTCATATTTTTCACACTTTTCATGCTCCTCATATTTTTCAGGCCTTTTCAGGCTCCTCGTATTTTTCAAGCCTTTTCAGGTTCCTTGTATTTTTCAGACCTTTTCATGCTCCTCGTATTTTTCAGGCCTTTTCATGCTCCTCGTATTTTTCAGGCCTTTTCAGGCTCCTCGTATTTTTCAGGCATTTTCATGCTCCTCGTATTTTTCAGGCCTTTTCAGGCTCCTCATATTTTTCAGGCCTTTTCAGGCTCCTCGTATTTTTCAAGCCTTTTCAGGTTCCTTGTATTTTTCAGACCTTTTCATGCTCCTCGTATTTTTCAGGCCTTTTCATGCTCCTCGGATTTTTCACACAATTTCAGGCTCCTCGTATTTTACAGGCCTTTTCAGGCTCCTCGAATTTTTCACACCTTTTCAGACTACTCGTATTTTTCACGCATTCTCAGGCTCCTCGTATTTTTCACACCTTTTCAGGCTCCTCATATTTTTCACTGCCTTTCAGTCTCCTCATATTTTTCAGGCTCCTCATATTTTTCACACTTTTTCAGGCTCCTCGTAATTTTCAGGCTTTTTCAGGGTCCTCGTATTTTTCACACCTTTTCAGGCTCCTCATATTTTTCACACCTTTACATGCTCCTCGTATTTTTCACACCTTTTCAGGCACCTCGTACTTTTCACACCTTTTCATGCTGCTCGTATTTTTCAGGCCTTTTCATGCTCCTCGTATTTTTCACACTTTTCAGGCTCCTCGTATTTTTCAGGCCTTTTCAGGCTCCTCGTATTTTTTCAGCTTTTCAGGCTCCTCATATTTTTCACACCTTTTTATGCTCCTCATATTTTTCACACCCTTTCAGTCTCCTCGTATTTTTCAGGCTCCTCATATTTTACACACCTTTTCAGGCTCCTTGTAATTTTCAGGCTTTTTCAGGGTCCTCGTATTTTTCTCACCTTTACATACTCCTCGCATTTTTCACACTTTTTCAGGCTCTTCGTATTTTTCACACTTTTTCAGGCTCCTCATTCTTTTCACACATTTTCATGCGACCCGGATTTTTCATACATTTTTTATGCTCCTCCTATTTTTCAGGCCTTTTCATGCTCCTCGGATTTTTCACACTTTTTCAGTCTCCTCGTATATTTCACACCTTTTCAGGCTACTCGTATTTTTCATACCTTTACATGCTCCTCGAATTTTTCAGGCCTTTTCATGCTTCTCGTATTTTTCAGGCCTTTTCATGCTCCTCGTATTTTTCACACCTTTTCAGGCTCCTCGTATTTTTCAGGCCTTTTCATTCTCCTCGAATTTTTCACACCTTTTCAGGTTCCTCATAGTTTTCACACCTTTTCATGCTCCTTTTATTTTTCAGGCCTTTTCATGCTCCTCGTATTTTTCACACCTTTTCAACCTCCTCGTATTTTTCACACCTTTTCAGGCTCCTGGTGTTTATCAGGCCTTTTTATGCTTCTCTTATTTTTCAGGCCATTTCATTCTCCTCGAATTTTTCAGGCCTTTTCATGCTCCTCGTATTTTTCAGGCCTTTTAAGGCTCCTAGTATTTTTCACAGTTTTCATGCTCCTCGTATTTTTCAGGACTTTTCAGGCTCCTCGTATTTTTCACACCTTTTCAGGCTCCTCATATTTTTCAGGCCTTTTCAGGCTCCTCGTAATTTTCAGACCTTTTCAGGCTCCTCATATTTTTCAGGCCTTTTCATGCTCCTCGTATTTTTCAGGCCTTTTCAGGCTCCTCGTATTTTTCACAAGTTTTCAGGCTACTCGTGTTTTTCATACATTTTCATGCTCCTCGTATCTTTCAGGCCTTTGCATGCTCCTCGTATTTTTCAGGCCTTTTCAGGCTCCTCATATTTTTCACACTTTTCATGCTCCTCATATTTTTCAGGCCTTTTCAGGCTCCTCGTATTTTTCAAGCCTTTTCAGGTTCCTTGTATTTTTCAGACCTTTTCATGCTCCTCGTATTTTTCAGGCCTTTTCATGCTCCTCGTATTTTTCAGGCCTTTTCAGGCTCCTCGTATTTTCAGGCATTTTCATGCTCCTCGTATTTTTCAGGCCTTTTCAGGCTCCTCATATTTTTCAGGCCTTTTCAGGCTCCTCGTATTTTTCAAGCCTTTTCAGGTTCCTTGTATTTTTCAGACCTTTTCATGCTCCTCGTATTTTTCAGGCCTTTTCATGCTCCTCGGATTTTTCAAGCCTTTTCAGGTTCCTTGTATTTTTCAGACCTTTTCAGGCTCCTCGTATTTTTCAAGCCTTTTCAGGTTCCTTGTATTTTTCAGACCTTTTCAGGCTCCTCGTATTTTACAGGCCTTTTCAGGCTCCTCGAATTTTTCACACCTTTTCAGACTACTCGTATTTTTCACGCATTCTCAGGCTCCTCGTATTTTTTACACCTTTTCAGGCTCCTCATATTTTTCACTGCCTTTCAGTCTCCTCATATTTTTCAGGCTCCTCATATTTTTCACACTTTTTCAGGCTCCTCGTAATTTTCAGGCTTTTTCAGGGTCCTCGTATTTTTCACACCTTTTCAGGCTCCTCATATTTTTCACACCTTTACATGCTCCTCGTATTTTTCACACCTTTTCAGGCACCTCGTACTTTTCACACCTTTTCATGCTGCTCGTATTTTTCAGGCCTTTTCATGCTCCTCGTATTTTTCACACTTTTCAGGCTCCTCGTATTTTTCAGGCCTTTTCAGGCTCCTCGTATTTTTTCAGCTTTTCAGGCTCCTCATATTTTTCACACCTTTTTATGCTCCTCATATTTTTCACACCCTTTCAGTCTCCTCGTATTTTTCAGGCTCCTCATATTTTACACACCTTTTCAGGCTCCTTGTAATTTTCAGGCTTTTTCAGGGTCCTCGTATTTTTCTCACCTTTACATACTCCTCGCATTTTTCACACTTTTTCAGGCTCTTCGTATTTTTCACACTTTTTCAGGCTCCTCATTCTTTTCACACATTTTCATGCGACCCGGATTTTTCATACATTTTTTATGCTCCTCCTATTTTTCAGGCCTTTTCATGCTCCTCGGATTTTTCACACTTTTTAAGCCTCCTCGTATTTTTCACACCTTTTCAGTCTCCTCGTATATTTCACACCTTTTCAGGCTACTCGTATTTTTCATACCTTTACATGCTCCTCGAATTTTTCAGGCCTTTTCATGCTTCTCGTATTTTTCAGGCCTTTTCATGCTCCTCGTATTTTTCACACCTTTTCAGGCTCCTCGTATTTTTCAGGCCTTTTCATTCTCCTCGAATTTTTCACACCTTTTCAGGTTCCTCATAGTTTTCACACCTTTTCATGCTCCTTTTATTTTTCAGGCCTTTTCATGCTCCTCGTATTTTTCACACCTTTTCAACCTCCTCGTATTTTTCACACCTTTTCAGGCTCCTGGTGTTTATCAGGCCTTTTTATGCTTCTCTTATTTTTCAGGCCATTTCATTCTCCTCGAATTTTTCAGGCCTTTTCATGCTCCTCGTATTTTTCAGGCCTTTTAAGGCTCCTAGTATTTTTCACAGTTTTCATGCTCCTCGTATTTTTCAGGACTTTTCAGGCTCCTCGTATTTTTCACACCTTTTCAGGCTCCTCATATTTTTCAGGCCTTTTCAGGCTCCTCGTAATTTTCAGACCTTTTCAGGCTCCTCATATTTTTCAGGCCTTTTCATGCTCCTCGTATTTTTCAGGCCTTTTCAGGCTCCTCGTATTTTTCACACCTTTTCAGGCTCCTCGTCTTTTTCACAGCTTTTCAGGCTCCTCGTATTTTTCAGACCTTTTCAGGCTACTCATATTTTTCAGGCCTTTTCATGCTCCTCATGTTTTTCAGGCCTTTTCAGGCTCCTCGTAATGTTCAAAGCTTTTCAGGCTCCTCGTCTTTTTCACACCTTTTCAGGCTCCTCGTATTTTTCACAGCTTTTCAGGCTCCTCATATTTTTCAGGCCTTTTCATGCTCCTCATGTTTTTCAGGCCTTTTGAGGCTCCTCGTAATTTTCACAGCTTTTCAGGCTCCTCGTCTTTTTCACACCTTTTCAGGTTCCTCGTATATTTCACACCTTTTCAGGCTCCTCATATTTTTCAGGCCTTTTCAGGCGCCTCGTAATTTTCACAGCTTTTCAGGCTCCTAGTCTTTTTCACACCTTTTCAGGCTCCTCGTATTTTTCACACCTTTTCAGGCTCCTCATATTTTTCAGGCCTCTTCAGGCTCCTCGTATTTTTCACAGCTTTTCAGGCTCCTCGTATTTTTACACCTTTTCATGCTCCTTATATTTTTCAGGCCTTTTCAAGCTCCTTGTATTTTTCACACCTTTTCAGGTTCCTCGTATTTTTACACCTTTTCAGGCTCCTCATATTTTTCACAAGTTTTCAGGCTACTCGTGTTTTTCATACATTTTCATGCTCCTCGTATCTTTCAGGCCTTTGCATGCTCCTCGTATTTTTCAGGCCTTTTCAGGCTCCTCATATTTTTCACACTTTTCATGCTCCTCATATTTTTCAGGCCTTTTCAGGCTCCTCGTATTTTTCAAGCCTTTTCAGGTTCCTTGTATTTTTCAGACCTTTTCATGCTCCTCGTATTTTTCAGGCCTTTTCATGCTCCTCGTATTTTTCAGGCCTTTTCAGGCTCCTCGTATTTTCAGGCATTTTCATGCTCCTCGTATTTTTCAGGCCTTTTCAGGCTCCTCATATTTTTCAGGCCTTTTCAGGCTCCTCGTATTTTTCAAGCCTTTTCAGGTTCCTTGTATTTTTCAGACCTTTTCATGCTCCTCGTATTTTTCAGGCCTTTTCATGCTCCTCGGATTTTTCACACAATTTCAGGCTCCTCGTATTTTACAGGCCTTTTCAGGCTCCTCGAATTTTTCACACCTTTTCAGACTACTCGTATTTTTCACGCATTCTCAGGCTCCTCGTATTTTTTACACCTTTTCAGGCTCCTCATATTTTTCACTGCCTTTCAGTCTCCTCATATTTTTCAGGCTCCTCATATTTTTCACACTTTTTCAGGCTCCTCGTAATTTTCAGGCTTTTTCAGGGTCCTCGTATTTTTCACACCTTTTCAGGCTCCTCATATTTTTCACACCTTTACATGCTCCTCGTATTTTTCACACCTTTTCAGGCACCTCGTACTTTTCACACCTTTTCATGCTGCTCGTATTTTTCAGGCCTTTTCATGCTCCTCGTATTTTTCACACTTTTCAGGCTCCTCGTATTTTTCAGGCCTTTTCAGGCTCCTCGTATTTTTTCAGCTTTTCAGGCTCCTCATATTTTTCACACCTTTTTATGCTCCTCATATTTTTCACACCCTTTCAGTCTCCTCGTATTTTTCAGGCTCCTCATATTTTACACACCTTTTCAGGCTCCTTGTAATTTTCAGGCTTTTTCAGGGTCCTCGTATTTTTCTCACCTTTACATACTCCTCGCATTTTTCACACTTTTTCAGGCTCTTCGTATTTTTCACACTTTTTCAGGCTCCTCATTCTTTTCACACATTTTCATGCGACCCGGATTTTTCATACATTTTTTATGCTCCTCCTATTTTTCAGGCCTTTTCATGCTCCTCGGATTTTTCACACTTTTTAAGCCTCCTCGTATTTTTCACACCTTTTCAGTCTCCTCGTATATTTCACACCTTTTCAGGCTACTCGTATTTTTCATACCTTTACATGCTCCTCGAATTTTTCAGGCCTTTTCATGCTTCTCGTATTTTTCAGGCCTTTTCATGCTCCTCGTATTTTTCACACCTTTTCAGGCTCCTCGTATTTTTCAGGCCTTTTCATTCTCCTCGAATTTTTCACACCTTTTCAGGTTCCTCATAGTTTTCACACCTTTTCATGCTCCTTTTATTTTTCAGGCCTTTTCATGCTCCTCGTATTTTTCACACCTTTTCAACCTCCTCGTATTTTTCACACCTTTTCAGGCTCCTGGTGTTTATCAGGCCTTTTTATGCTTCTCTTATTTTTCAGGCCATTTCATTCTCCTCGAATTTTTCAGGCCTTTTCATGCTCCTCGTATTTTTCAGGCCTTTTAAGGCTCCTAGTATTTTTCACAGTTTTCATGCTCCTCGTATTTTTCAGGACTTTTCAGGCTCCTCGTATTTTTCACACCTTTTCAGGCTCCTCATATTTTTCAGGCCTTTTCAGGCTCCTCGTAATTTTCAGACCTTTTCAGGCTCCTCATATTTTTCAGGCCTTTTCATGCTCCTCGTATTTTTCAGGCCTTTTCAGGCTCCTCGTATTTTTCACACCTTTTCAGGCTCCTCGTCTTTTTCACAGCTTTTCAGGCTCCTCGTATTTTTCAGACCTTTTCAGGCTACTCATATTTTTCAGGCCTTTTCATGCTCCTCATGTTTTTCAGGCCTTTTCAGGCTCCTCGTAATGTTCAAAGCTTTTCAGGCTCCTCGTCTTTTTCACACCTTTTCAGGCTCCTCGTATTTTTCACAGCTTTTCAGGCTCCTCATATTTTTCAGGCCTTTTCATGCTCCTCATGTTTTTCAGGCCTTTTGAGGCTCCTCGTAATTTTCACAGCTTTTCAGGCTCCTCGTCTTTTTCACACCTTTTCAGGTTCCTCGTATATTTCACACCTTTTCAGGCTCCTCATATTTTTCAGGCCTTTTCAGGCGCCTCGTAATTTTCACAGCTTTTCAGGCTCCTAGTCTTTTTCACACCTTTTCAGGCTCCTCGTATTTTTCACACCTTTTCAGGCTCCTCATATTTTTCAGGCCTCTTCAGGCTCCTCGTATTTTTCACAGCTTTTCAGGCTCCTCGTATTTTTACACCTTTTCATGCTCCTTATATTTTTCAGGCCTTTTCAAGCTCCTTGTATTTTTCACACCTTTTCAGGTTCCTCGTATTTTTACACCTTTTCAGGCTCCTCATATTTTTCACAAGTTTTCAGGCTACTCGTGTTTTTCATACATTTTCATGCTCCTCGTATCTTTCAGGCCTTTGCATGCTCCTCGTATTTTTCAGGCCTTTTCAGGCTCCTCATATTTTTCACACTTTTCATGCTCCTCATATTTTTCAGGCCTTTTCAGGCTCCTCGTATTTTTCAAGCCTTTTCAGGTTCCTTGTATTTTTCAGACCTTTTCATGCTCCTCGTATTTTTCAGGCCTTTTCATGCTCCTCGTATTTTTCAGGCCTTTTCAGGCTCCTCGTATTTTTCAGGCATTTTCATGCTCCTCGTATTTTTCAGGCCTTTTCAGGCTCCTCATATTTTTCAGGCCTTTTCAGGCTCCTCGTATTTTTCAAGCCTTTTCAGGTTCCTTGTATTTTTCAGACCTTTTCATGCTCCTCGTATTTTTCAGGCCTTTTCATGCTCCTCGGATTTTTCACACAATTTCAGGCTCCTCGTATTTTACAGGCCTTTTCAGGCTCCTCGAATTTTTCACACCTTTTCAGACTACTCGTATTTTTCACGCATTCTCAGGCTCCTCGTATTTTTCACACCTTTTCAGGCTCCTCATATTTTTCACTGCCTTTCAGTCTCCTCGTATTTTTCAGGCTCCTCATATTTTTCACACTTTTTCAGGCTCCTCGTAATTTTCAGGCTTTTTCAGGGTCCTCGTATTTTTCACACCTTTTCAGGCTCCTCATATTTTTCACACCTTTACATGCTCCTCGTATTTTTCACACCTTTTCAGGCACCTCATACTTTTCACACCTTTTCATGCTGCTCGTATTTTTCAGGCCTTTTCATGCTCCTCGTATTTTTCACACTTTTCAGGCTCCTCGTATTTTTCAGGCCTTTTCAGGCTCCTCGTATTTTTTCAGCTTTTCAGGCTCCTCATATTTTTCACACCTTTTTATGCTCCTCATATTTTTCACACCCTTTCAGTCTCCTCGTATTTTTCAGGCTCCTCATATTTTACACACCTTTTCAGGCTCCTTGTAATTTTCAGGCTTTTTCAGGGTCCTCGTATTTTTCTCACCTTTACATACTCCTCGCATTTTTCACACTTTTTCAGGCTCTTCGTATTTTTCACACTTTTTCAGGCTCCTCATTCTTTTCACACATTTTCAGGCGGCCCGGATTTTTCATACATTTTTTATGCTCCTCCTATTTTTCAGGCCTTTTCATGCTCCTCGGATTTTTCACACTTTTTAAGCCTCCTCGTATTTTTCACACCTTTTCAGTCTCCTCGTATATTTCACACCTTTTCATGCTCCTCGTATTTTTCACACCTTTTCAGGCTCCTCGTATTTTTCAGGCCTTTTCATTCTCCTCGAATTTTTCACACCTTTTCAGGTTCCTCATAGTTTTCACACCTTTTCATGCTCCTTTTATTTTTCAGGCCTTTTCATGCTCCTCGTATTTTTCACACCTTTTCAACCTCCTCGTATTTTTCACACCTTTTCAGGCTCCTGGTGTTTATCAGGCCTTTTTATGCTTCTCTTATTTTTCAGGCCATTTCATTCTCCTCGCATTTTTCAGGCCTTTCCAGGCTCCTCGTATTTTTCACACCTTTTCAGGCTCCTCATATTTTTCACACTCTTTCAGTCTCCTCGTATTTTTCAGGCTCCTCGTATTTTTCATGCTTTTTCAGGCTCCTCGTATTTTTCACACCTTTTCAGGCTCCTCGTATATTTCAGGCGTTTTCAGGGTCCTCGTATTTTTCACACCTTTTCAGGCTCCTCGTATTTTTCACACCTTTACATGCTCCTCGTATTTTTCAGTCCTTTTCAGGCTCCTCGTATTTTTCACACCTTTTCATGCTCCTCATATTTTCAGGCCCTTACATGCTCCTCGTATTTTTCACGCCTTTTCAGGCTCCTCGTATATTTCACATCTTGTCAGGCTCCTCGTATATTTCAAACCATTTCAGGCGACTTGTATTTACATACCTTTTCATACTCCTTGTATTTTTCAGGCCTTTTCATGCTCCTCGTATTTTTCACACCTTTTCAGGCTCCTCGTATTTTTCACACCTTTTCATGCTCCTCGTATTTTTCAGGCCTATTCAGGCTCCTCGTATTTTTCAGGATTTTTCAGGTTCCTAGTATTTTTCACACCTTTTCATGCTCCTCGTATTTTTCAGGCCTCTTCAGGCTCTTCGTATTTTTCAGGCCTTTTCAGGCTCCTCGTAATTTTCACACTTTTCATGCTCCTCGTATTTTTCAGGCCTTTTCAGGCTCCTCGTATTTTTCAGGCCTTTTCAGGTTCCAAGTATTTTTCACACCTTTTCATGCTCCTCGTATTTTTGAGGCCTTTTCAGGCTCCTCGTATTTTTCAGGCCTTTTCAGGCTCCTCGTATTTTTTACACCTTTTCAGGCTCCTCATATTTTTCACACCTTTTTATGCTCCTGGTATTTTTCACACCTTTTCTAGCTCCTCGTATTTCTCAGGCCTTTTCATGCTCCTCGTATTTTTCAAGCATTGTCAGGCTCCTCGTATTTTTCACACCTTTTCAGGCTCCTCATATTTTTCACACCCTTTCACTCTCCTCGTATTTTTCAGTCTCCTATATTTTTCACTCCTTTTCAGGCTCCTCGTAATTTTCAGGCTTTTTCAGAAACCTTGCAGCTTTCACACCTTTTCAGGCTCCTCGTATTTTTCACTCCTTTTCAGGTGACCCGTATTTTTCATACCTTTTCATGCTCCTCATATTTTTCAGGCCTTTTCTTGCTCCTCGTATTTTGCCGGCCTTTTCATGCTCCTCGTACTTTTCACAGCCTTTCATGCTGTTCGTATTTTTCAGGCCTTTTCATGCTCCTCGTATTTTGCAGGCCTTTTCATCCTCCTCGTATTTTGCAGGCCTTTTCAGGCACCTCGTATTTTTCAGGCCTTTTCATCCTCCTCGTATTTTTCAGACCTTTTCAGGCTCCTCGTATTTTTCAGGCCTTTTCATACTCCTCATGTTTTTCAGGGCTTTTCATGCTCCTCGTATTTTCACACCATTTCAGGCTGTTGTATTTTTCACACCTTTTCAGGCTCCTCGTATTTTTCACACCTTTTCAGGCTCCTCGTATTTTTCACAACTTTTCATGCTCCTCGTATTTTTCAGGGATTTTCTTGCTCCTCGTATTTTTCAGGCCTTTTCATGCTCCTCGTATTTTTCAGGATTTTTCATGCTCCTCGTATTTTTCAGGCCTTTTCATGCTCCTCGTATTTTTCACACCTTTTCATGTTCCTCGTATTTTTCACACCTTTTCTTGCTCCTCGTATTTTTCACACCTTTTCAGACTCCTGGTATTTTTCACACCATTTCATGCTTTTCGTATTTTTCATGCATTTTCTTCCTCCTCGTATTTTTCACACTTTTTCAGGCTACTCGTATTTTTTACACCTTTTCAGGCTCCTCGTATTTTTCAGGCCTTTTCAGGCTCCTCGTATTTTTCACACCTTTTCAGGCTCCTCGTATTTTTCACGCCTTTTCAGGCTACTTGTATTTTTCATACCTTTTCATACTCCTCGTATTTTTCAGGCCTTTTTATGCTCCTCTTATTTTTCAGGCCTTTTCATGCTCCTCATATTTTTCAGGTCTTTTCATGCTCCTCGTATTTTCACACCTTTTCAGGCTCCTCGTATTTTTACACATTTTCAGGCTCCTCGTATTTTTCACACCTTTTCAGGCTCCTCGTATTGTTCACACCTTTTCAGGCTCCTCGTATTTTTCAGACTCTTTCATACTCCCCATATTTTTCACACCTTTTCAGGCTCCTCGTATTTTTCACAGCTTTTCAGCGTCCTCGTATTTTTCACAGCTTTTCAGGCTCCTCATATTTTTCACAGGTTTTCAGACTCCTCGTATTTTTCAGACTCTTTCATACTCCCCATATTTTTCACACCTTTTCAGGCTCCTCGTATTTTTCACACCTTTTCAGGCTCCTCCTATTTTTCACACCCTTTCATGCTCCTCGTATTTTTCAGGCCTTTTCAGGCTCCTCGTATTTTTCACACCTTTTCAAGCTCCTCGTATTTTTCAGGCCTTTTCAGGCTCCTCGTATTTTTCACACCTTTTCAGGCTCCTCGTATATTTCAGGCCTTTTCTGGGTCCTCGTATTTTTCAGAACTTTTCATGCTCCTCGTATTTTTCACACCTGTTCATGCTCCTCGTACTTTTCACACCTTTTCAGGCTCCTCGTATTTTTCAGGCCTTTTCATTCTCCTCGAATTTTTCACACCTTTTCAGGTTCCTCATAGTTTTCACACCTTTTCATGCTCCTTGTATTTTTCAGGCCTTTTCATGCTCCTCGTTTTTTTCATACCTTTTCAGGCTCCTCATAGTTTTCAGACCTTTTCAGGCTCCTCATATTTTTCAGGCCTTTTCATGCTCCTCATGTTTTTCAGGCCTTTTCAGGCTCCTCGTAACTTTCACAGCTTTTCAGGCTCCTTGTATTTTTCACACCTTTTCAGGCTCCTCGTACTTTTCACACCTTTTCAGGCTCCTCATATTTTTCAGGCCTTTTCAGGCTCCTCATATTTTTCACAGCTTTTCAGGCTCCTCGTATTTTGACACCTTTTCAGGCTCCTCATATTTTTCAGGCCTCTTCAGGCTCCTCATATTTTTCACAGCTTTTCAGGTTCCTCGTATTTTTACACCTATTCTGGCTCCTCGTATTTTTCACAACTTTTCAGGCTACTCGTATTTTTCATACCTTTTCATGCTTCTCGTGTTTTTCAGGCCTTTTCAACCTTCTCGTATTTTTCAGGCCTTTTCCTGCTCCTCGTATTTTTCACATCTTTTCAGGCTCCTCATATTTTTCAGGCCTTTTCATGCTCCTCGTATTTTCACACCTTTTCAGGCTTCTCTTATTTTTACACATTTTCAGGCTCCTCGTATTTTTCAGGCCTTTTCATGCTTCTCGTATTTTTCAGGCCTTTTCATCCTCCTCGTATTTTTCACACCTTTTCAGGCTCCTCGTATTTTTCAGGCCTTTTCATTCTCCTCGAATTTTTCACACCTTTTCAGGTTCCTCATAGTTTTCATACCTTTTCATGCTCCTCGTATTTTTCAGGCCTTTTCAGGCTCCTCGTATTTTTCACAACTTTTCAGGCTACTCGTATTTTTGACAACTTTTCATGCTCCTCATATTTTTCAGGCTTTTATGCTTCTTGTATTTTTCAGGCCTTTTCATGCTCCTCATATTTTTCAGGCCTTTTCAGGCTCCTCGTATTTTTCACACTTTTCATGCTCCTCGTATTTTTCAGGCCTTTTCATGCTCCTCATATTTTTCAGGCCTTTTCATGCTTCTCGTATTTTTCAGGCCTTTTCAGGTTCCTCGTATTTTTCAGGCTTTTTCAAGCTCCTCATATTTTTCAGGCTTTTTCACGTTCCTTGTATTTTTCACACATTCTCAGGCTCCTCGTATTTTTCATACCTTTTCATGCTCCTCATATTTTTCAGGTCTTTTCATGTTCCTCGTAGTTTCACACCTTTTTAGGCTTCTCGTATTTTTACACATTTTCAGGCTCCTCGTATTTTTCAGGCCTTCTCATGCTCCTCGTATTTTTCAGGACTTTTCATGCCGCTCATATTTTTCAGGCCTTTTCAGGCTCCTCGTATTTTTCACGCCTTATCAGGCTCCTCGTATTTTTCATACCTTTTCATGCTCCTCGTATTTTTCAGGCCTTTTCATGCTCCTCGTATTTTTCAGGCCTTTTCAGGCTCCTCGTATTTTTCACAGTTTTCATGCTCCTCGTATTTTTCAGGCCTTTTCAGGCTCCTCGTATTTTTCAGGCCTTTTCAGGCTCCTCGTATTTTTCAAACCTTTTCAGGCTCCTCGTATTTTTCAGGCCTTTTTATGCTCTTCTTATTTTTCAGGCCTTTTCATACTCCTCATGTTTTTCAGGGCTTTTCATGCTCCTTGTATTTTCACACCATTTCAGGCTGTTGTATTTTTCACACCTTTTCAGGCTCCTCGTATTTTTCACACCTTTTCAGGCTCCTCGTATTTTTCACACCTTTTCATGCTCCTCGTATTTTTCAGGGATTTTCATGCTCCTCGTATTTTTCAGGCCTTTTCATGCTCCTCGTATTTTTCAGGATTTTTCATGCTCCTCGTATTTTTCACACCTTTTCATGTTCCTCGTATTTTTCACACCTTTTCTTGCTCCTCGTATTTTTCACACCTTTTCAGGCTCCTGGTATTTTTCACACCTTTTCATGCTTTTCGTATTTTTCATGCATTTTCTTCCTCCTCGTATTTTTCACACTTTTTCAGGCTACTCGTATTTTTTACACCTTTTCAGGCTCCTCGTATTTTTCAGGCCTTTTCAGGCTCCTCGTATTTTTCACACCTTTTCAGGCTCCTCGTATTTTTCACGCCTTTTCAGGCTACTTGTATTTTTCATACCTTTTCATACTCCTTGTATTTTTCAGGCCTTTTTATGCTCCTCTTATTTTTCAGGCCTTTTCATGCTCCTCATATTTTTCAGGTCTTTTCATGCTCCTCGTATTTTCACACCTTTTCAGGCTCCTCGTATTTTTACACATTTTCAGGCTCCTCGTATTTTTCACACCTTTTCAGGCTCCTCGTATTGTTCACACCTTTTCAGGCTCCTCGTATTTTTCAGACTCTTTCATACTCCCCATATTTTTCACAGCTTTTCAGCCCTCATATTTTTCACAGCTTTTCAGGCTCCTCATATTTTTCACAGGTTTTCAGACTCCTCGTATTTTTCAGACTCTTTCATACTCCCCATATTTTTCACACCTTTTCAGGCTCCTCGTATTTTTCACACCTTTTCAGGCTCCTCCTATTTTTCACACCCTTTCATGCTCCTCGTATTTTTCAGGCCTTTTCAGGCTCCTCGTATTTTTCACACCTTTTCAAGCTCCTCGTATTTTTCAGGCCTTTTCAGACTCCTCGTATTTTTCACACCTTTTCAGGCTCCTCGTATATTTCAGGCCTTTTCTGGGTCCTCGTATTTTTCAGAACTTTTCATGCTCCTCGTATTTTTCACACCTGTTCATGCTCCTCGTACTTTTCACACCTTTTCAGGCTCCTCGTATTTTTCAGGCCTTTTCATTCTCCTCGAATTTTTCACACCTTTTCAGGTTCCTCATAGTTTTCACACCTTTTCATGCTCCTTGTATTTTTCAGGCCTTTTCATGCTCCTCGTTTTTTTCATACCTTTTCAGGCTCCTCATAGTTTTCAGACCTTTTCAGGCTCCTCATATTTTTCAGGCCTTTTCATGCTCCTCATGTTTTTCAGGCCTTTTCAGGCTCCTCGTAATTTTCACAGCTTTTCAGGCTCCTTGTATTTTTCACACCTTTTCAGGCTCCTCGTACTTTTCACACCTTTTCAGGCTCCTCATATTTTTCAGGCCTTTTCAGGCTCCTCATATTTTTCACAGCTTTTCAGGCTCCTCGTATTTTGACACCTTTTCAGGCTCCTCATATTTTTCAGGCCTCTTCAGGCTCCTCATATTTTTCACACCTTTTCAGGTTCCTCGTATTTTTACACCTATTCTGGCTCCTCGTATTTTTCACAACTTTTCAGGCTACTCGTATTTTTCATACCTTTTCATGCTTCTCGTGTTTTTCAGGCCTTTTCAACCTTCTCATATTTTTCAGGCCTTTTCCTGCTCCTCGAATTTTTCACATCTTTTCAAGCTCCTCATATTTTTCACACGTTTTCATGCTCCTCGTATTTTCACACCTTTTCAGGCTTCTCGTATTTTTACACATTTTCAGGCTCCTCGTATTTTTCAGGCCTTTTCATGCTTCTCGTATTTTTCAGGCCTTTTCATCCTCCTCATATTTTTCACACCTTTTCAGGCTCCTCGTATTTTTCAGGCCTTTTCATTCTCCTCGAATTTTTCACACCTTTTCAGGTTCCTCATAGTTTTCATACCTTTTCATGCTCCTCGTATTTTTCAGGCCTTTTCATGCTCCTCATATTTTTCAGGCCTTTTCATGCTCCTCGTATTTTTCAGGCCTTTTCAGGCTCCTCGTATTTTTCACAACATTTCAGGCTACTCGTATTTTTGACAACTTTTCATGCTCCTCATATTTTTCAGGCCTTTTATGCTTCTTGTATTTTTCAGGCCTTTTCATGCTCCTCATATTTTTCAGGCGTTTTCAGGCTCCTCGTATTTTTCACACTTTTCATGCTCCTCGTATTTTTCAGGCCTTTTCATGCTCTTCATATTTTTCAGGCCTTTTCATGCTCCTCGTATTTTTCAGGCCTTTTCAGGCTCCTCGTATTTTTCAGGCTTTTTCAAGCTCCTCATATTTTTCAGGCTTTTTCACGCTCCTTGTATTTTTCACACATTCTCAGGCTCTTCGTATTTTTCATACCTTTTCATGCTCCTCATATTTTTCAGGTCTTTTCATGCTCCTCGTATTTTCACACCTTTTTAGGCTTCTCTTATTTTTACACATTTTCAGGCTCCTCGTATTTTTCAGGCCTTCTCATGCTCCTCGTATTTTTCAGGCCTTTTCAGGCTCCTCGTATTTTTCACACCTTTTCAGGCTCCTCGTATTTTTCACACCTTTCCAGGCTTCTCGTATTTTTCACAGCTTTTCAGCGTCCTCGTAGTTTTCACAGCTTTTCAGGCTCCTCATATTTTTCACACGTTTTCAGGCTCCTCGTATTTTTCAGGGATTTTCATGCTCCTCGTATTTTTCAGGCCTTTTCATGCTCCTCGTATTTTTCAGGATTTTTCATGCTCATCGTATTTTTCAGGCCTTTTCATGCTCCTCGTATTTTTCACACCTTTTCATGTTCCTCGTATTTTTCACACCTTTTCTTGCTCCTCGTATTTTTCACACCTTTTCAGACTCCTGGTATTTTTCACACCTTTTCATGCTTTTCGTATTTTTCCTGCATTTTCTTCCTCCTCGTATTTTTCACACTTTTTCAGGCTACTCGTATTTTTTACACCTTTTCAGGCTCCTCGTATTTTTCAGGCCTTTTCAGGCTCCTCGTATTTTTCACACCTTTTCAGGCTCCTCGTATTTTTCACGCCTTTTCAGGCTACTCGTATTTTTCATACCTTTTCATACTCCTCGTATTTTTCAGGCCTTTTTATGCTCCTCTTATTTTTCAGGCCTTTTCATGCTCCTCATATTTTTCAGGTCTTTTCATGCTCCTCGTATTTTCACACCTTTTCAGGCTCCTCGTATTTTTACACATTTTCAGGCTCCTCGTATTTTTCACACCTTTTCAGGCTCCTCGTATTGTTCACACCTTTTCAGACTCCTCGTATTTTTCAGACTCTTTCATACTCCCCATATTTTTCACACATTTTCAGGCTCCTCGTATTTTTCACAGCTTTTCAGCGTCCTCGTATTTTTCACAGCTTTTCAGGCTCCTCATATTTTTCACAGCTTTTCAGACTCCTCGTATTTTTCAGACTCTTTCATACTCCCCATATTTTTCACACCTTTTCAGGCTCCTCGTATTTTTCACACCTTTTCAGGCTCCTCCTATGTTTCACACCCTTTCATGCTCCTCGTATTTTTCACACCTTTTCAGGCTCCTCGAATTTTTCACACCTTTACATGCTCCTCGTATTTTTCACACCTTTTCAGGCTCCTCGTTTTTTCAGGCCTTTTTATGCTCCTCTTATTTTTCAGGCCTTTTCATGCTCCTCATATTTTTCAGGCCTTTTCATGCTCCTCGTATTTTTCAAACCATTTCAGGTCCTCGTATATTTCCGATCTTGTCAGGTTCGTCGTATTTTTCATACCTTTTCAGGCGACTTGTATTTCTCATACCTTTTCATGCTCCTCGTATTTTGCAGGCCTTTTCATGCTCCTCGTATTTTTCAGGCCTTTTCAGGCTCCTCGTATTTTTCACAGTTTTCATGCTCCTCGTATTTTTCAGGCCTTTTCAGGCTCCTCGTACTTTTCAGGCATTTTCAGGCTCCTCGTATTTCTCAGGCATTTTCAGGCTCCTCGTATTTTTCAGGCATTTTCAGGCTCCTCGTATTTTTCAGGCCTTTTCAGGATCCTCATATTTTTCACACCTTTTCATGCTCCTCGTATATTTCAGGCCTTTTCAGGCTCCTCGTATTTTTCACAGTTTTCATGCTCCTCGTATTTTTCAGGCCTTTTCAGGCTCCTCGTATTTTTCAGGCATTTTCAGGCTCCTCGTATTTCTCAGGCATTTTCAGGCTCCTCGTATTTTTCAGGCATTTTCAGGCTCCTCGTATTTTTCAGGCCTCTTCATGCTCCTCGTATTTTTCAAACCTTTTCAGGCTCCTCGTATTTTTCAGGCCTTTTCAGGATCCTCATATTTTTCACACCTTTTCATGCTCCTCGTATATTTCAGGCCTTTTCAGGCTCCTCGTATTTTTCAGACCTTTTCAGGCTCCTCGTATTTTTCACACCTTTTCAGGCTCCTCGTATTTTTCACGCCTTTTCATGCTCCTCGTATTTTTCAGGACTTTTCATTGCGCTCATATTTTTCAGGCCTTTTCAGGCTCCTCGTATTTTTCACGCCTTATCAGGCTCCTCGTATTTTTCATACCTTTTCATGCTCCTCGTATTTTTCAGGCCTTTTCATGCTCCTCGTATTTTTCAGGCCTTTTCAGGCTCCTCGTATTTTTCAGGCATTTTCAGGCTCCTCGTATTTCTCAGGCATTTTCAGGCTCCTCGTATTTTTCAGGCATTTTCAGGCTCCTCGTATTTTTCAGGCCTTTTCATGCTCCTCGTATTTTTCAGGCCTTTTCAGGCTCCTCGTATTTTTCACAGTTTTCATGCTCCCCGTATTTTTCAGGCCTTTTCAGGCTCCTCGTATTTTTCAGGCCTTTTCAGGCTCCTCGTATTTTTCACAGTTTTCATGCTCCTGTATTTTTCAGGCCTTTTCAGGCTCCTCGTATTTTTCAGGCCTTTTCAGGCTCCTCGTATTTCTCAGGCATTTTCAGGCTCCTCGTATTTTTCAGGCATTTTCAGGCTCCTCGTATTTTTCAGGCCTTTTTATGCTCCTCTTATTTTTCAGGCCTTTTCATACTCCTCATGTTTTTCAGGGCTTTTCATGCTCCTCGTATTTTCACACCTTTTCAGGCTCCTCGTATTTTTACACATTTTCAGGCTCCTCGTATTTTTCACACCTTTTCAGGCTCCTCGTATTGTTCACACCTTTTCAGGCTCCTCGTATTTTTCAGACTCTTTCATACTCCCCATATTTTTCACACCTTTTCAGGCTCCTCGTATTTTTCACAGCTTTTCAGCGTCCTCGTATTTTTCACAGCTTTTCAGGCTCCTCATATTTTTCACAGGTTTTCAGACTCCTCGTATTTTTCAGACTCTTTCATACTCCCCATATTTTTCACACCTTTTCAGGCTCCTCGTATTTTTCACACCTTTTCAGGCTCCTCCTATTTTTCACACCCTTTCATGCTCCTCGTATTTTTCAGGCCTTTTCAGGCTCCTCGTATTTTTCACACCTTTTCAAGCTCCTCGTATTTTTCAGGCCTTTTCAGGCTCCTCGTATTTTTCACACCTTTTCAGGCTCCTCGTATATTTCAGGCCTTTTCTGGGTCCTCGTATTTTTCAGAACTTTTCATGCTCCTCGTATTTTTCACACCTGTTCATGCTCCTCGTACTTTTCACACCTTTTCAGGCTCCTCGTATTTTTCAGGCTTTTTCAAGCTCCTCGAATTTTTCACACCTTTTCAGGTTCCTCATAGTTTTCACACCTTTTCATGCTCCTTGTATTTTTCAGGCCTTTTCATGCTCCTCGTTTTTTTCATACCTTTTCAGGCTCCTCATAGTTTTCAGACCTTTTCAGGCTCCTCATATTTTTCAGGCCTTTTCATGCTCCTCATGTTTTTCAGGCCTTTTCAGGCTCCTCGTAACTTTCACAGCTTTTCAGGCTCCTTGTATTTTTCACACCTTTTCAGGCTCCTCGTACTTTTCACACCTTTTCAGGCTCCTCATATTTTTCAGGCCTTTTCAGGCTCCTCATATTTTTCACAGCTTTTCAGGCTCCTCGTATTTTGACACCTTTTCAGGCTCCTCATATTTTTCAGGCCTCTTCAGGCTCCTCATATTTTTCACAGCTTTTCAGGTTCCTCGTATTTTTACACCTATTCTGGCTCCTCGTATTTTTCACAACTTTTCAGGCTACTCGTATTTTTCATACCTTTTCATGCTTCTCGTGTTTTTCAGGCCTTTTCAACCTTCTCGTATTTTTCAGGCCTTTTCCTGCTCCTCGTATTTTTCACATCTTTTCAGGCTCCTCATATTTTTCAGGCCTTTTCATGCTCCTCGTATTTTCACACCTTTTCAGGCTTCTCTTATTTTTACACATTTTCAGGCTCCTCGTATTTTTCAGGCCTTTTCATGCTTCTCGTATTTTTCAGGCCTTTTCATCCTCCTCGTATTTTTCACACCTTTTCAGGCTCCTCGTATTTTTCAGGCCTTTTCATTCTCCTCGAATTTTTCACACCTTTTCAGGTTCCTCATAGTTTTCATACCTTTTCATGCTCCTCGTATTTTTCAGGCCTTTTCAGGCTCCTCGTATTTTTCACAACATTTCAGGCTACTCGTATTTTTGACAACTTTTCATGCTCCTCATATTTTTCAGGCTTTTATGCTTCTTGTATTTTTCAGGCCTTTTCATGCTCCTCATATTTTTCAGGCCTTTTCAGGCTCCTCGTATTTTTCACACTTTTCATGCTCCTCGTATTTTTCAGGCCTTTTCATGCTCCTCATATTTTTCAGGCCTTTTCATGCTTCTCGTATTTTTCAGGCCTTTTCAGGTTCCTCGTATTTTTCAGGCTTTTTCAAGCTCCTCATATTTTTCAGGCTTTTTCACGTTCCTTGTATTTTTCACACATTCTCAGGCTCCTCGTATTTTTCATACCTTTTCATGCTCCTCATATTTTTCAGGTCTTTTCATGCTCCTCGTAGTTTCACACCTTTTTAGGCTTCTCGTATTTTTACACATTTTCAGGCTCCTCGTATTTTTCAGGCCTTCTCATGCTCCTCGTATTTTTCAGGACTTTTCATGCCGCTCATATTTTTCAGGCCTTTTCAGGCTCCTCGTATTTTTCACGCCTTATCAGGCTCCTCGTATTTTTCATACCTTTTCATGCTCCTCGTATTTTTCAGGCCTTTTCATGCTCCTCGTATTTTTCAGGCCTTTTCAGGCTCCTCGTATTTTTCACAGTTTTCATGCTCCTCGTATTTTTCAGGCCTTTTCAGGCTCCTCGTATTTTTCAGGCATTTTCAGGCTCCTCGTATTTTTCAGGCCTTTTCATGCTCCTCGTATTTTTCAAACCTTTTCAGGCTCCTCGTATTTTTCAGGCCTTTTTATGCTCTTCTTATTTTTCAGGCCTTTTCATACTCCTCATGTTTTTCAGGGCTTTTCATGCTCCTTGTATTTTCACACCATTTCAGGCTGTTGTATTTTTCACACCTTTTCAGGCTCCTCGTATTTTTCACACCTTTTCAGGCTCCTCGTATTTTTCACACCTTTTCATGCTCCTCGTATTTTTCAGGGCTTTTCATGCTCCTCGTATTTTTCAGGCCTTTTCATGCTCCTCGTATTTTTCAGGATTTTTCATGCTCCTCGTATTTTTCACACCTTTTCATGTTCCTCGTATTTTTCACACCTTTTCTTGCTCCTCGTATTTTTCACACCTTTTCAGACTCCTGGTATTTTTCACACCTTTTCATGCTTTTCGTATTTTTCATGCATTTTCTTCCTCCTCGTATTTTTCACACTTTTTCAGGCTACTCGTATTTTTTACACCTTTTCAGGCTCCTCGTATTTTTCAGGCCTTTTCAGGCTCCTCGTATTTTTCACACCTTTTCAGGCTCCTCGTATTTTTCACGCCTTTTCAGGCTACTTGTATTTTTCATACCTTTTCATACTCCTTGTATTTTTCAGGCCTTTTTATGCTCCTCTTATTTTTCAGGCCTTTTCATGCTCCTCATATTTTTCAGGTCTTTTCATGCTCCTCGTATTTTCACACCTTTTCAGGCTCCTCGTATTTTTACACATTTTCAGGCTCCTCGTATTTTTCACACCTTTTCAGGCTCCTCGTATTGTTCACACCTTTTCAGGCTCCTCGTATTTTTCAGACTCTTTCATACTCCCCATATTTTTCACAGCTTTTCAGCGTCCTCGTATTTTTCACAGCTTTTCAGGCTCCTCATATTTTTCACAGGTTTTCAGACTCCTCGTATTTTTCAGACTCTTTCATACTCCCCATATTTTTCACACCTTTTCAGGCTCCTCGTATTTTTCACACCTTTTCAGGCTCCTCCTATTTTTCACACCCTTTCATGCTCCTCGTATTTTTCAGGCCTTTTCAGGCTCCTCGTATTTTTCACACCTTTTCAAGCTCCTCGTATTTTTCAGGCCTTTTCAGACTCCCCATATTTTTCACACCTTTTCAGGCTCCTCGTATATTTCAGGCCTTTTCTGGGTCCTCGTATTTTTCAGAACTTTTCATGCTCCTCGTATTTTTCACACCTGTTCATGCTCCTCGTACTTTTCACACCTTTTCAGGCTCCTCGTATTTTTCAGGCCTTTTCATTCTCCTCGAATTTTTCACACCTTTTCAGGTTCCTCATAGTTTTCACACCTTTTCATGCTCCTTGTATTTTTCAGGCCTTTTCATGCTCCTCGTTTTTTTCATACCTTTTCAGGCTCCTCATAGTTTTCAGACCTTTTCAGGCTCCTCATATTTTTCAGGCCTTTTCATGCTCCTCATGTTTTTCAGGCCTTTTCAGGCTCCTCGTAATTTTCACAGCTTTTCAGGCTCCTTGTATTTTTCACACCTTTTCAGGCTCCTCGTACTTTTCACACCTTTTCAGGCTCCTCATATTTTTCAGGCCTTTTCAGGCTCCTCATATTTTTCACAGCTTTTCAGGCTCCTCGTATTTTGACACCTTTTCAGGCTCCTCATATTTTTCAGGCCTCTTCAGGCTCCTCATATTTTTCACACCTTTTCAGGTTCCTCGTATTTTTACACCTATTCTGGCTCCTCGTATTTTTCACAACTTTTCAGGCTACTCGTATTTTTCATACCTTTTCATGCTTCTCGTGTTTTTCAGGCCTTTTCAACCTTCTCATATTTTTCAGGCCTTTTCCTGCTCCTCGAATTTTTCACATCTTTTCAAGCTCCTCATATTTTTCACACGTTTTCATGCTCCTCGTATTTTCACACCTTTTCAGGCTTCTCGTATTTTTACACATTTTCAGGCTCCTCGTATTTTTCAGGCCTTTTCATGCTTCTCGTATTTTTCAGGCCTTTTCATCCTCCTCATATTTTTCACACCTTTTCAGGCTCCTCGTATTTTTCAGGCCTTTTCATTCTCCTCGAATTTTTCACACCTTTTCAGGTTCCTCATAGTTTTCATACCTTTTCATGCTCCTCGTATTTTTCAGGCCTTTTCATGCTCCTCATATTTTTCAGGCCTTTTCATGCTCCTCGTATTTTTCAGGCCTTTTCAGGCTCCTCGTATTTTTCACAACATTTCAGGCTACTCGTATTTTTGACAACTTTTCATGCTCCTCATATTTTTCAGGCCTTTTATGCTTCTTGTATTTTTCAGGCCTTTTCATGCTCCTCATATTTTTCAGGCGTTTTCAGGCTCCTCGTATTTTTCACACTTTTCATGCTCCTCGTATTTTTCAGGCCTTTTCATGCTCTTCATATTTTTCAGGCCTTTTCATGCTCCTCGTATTTTTCAGGCCTTTTCAGGCTCCTCGTATTTTTCAGGCTTTTTCAAGCTCCTCATATTTTTCAGGCTTTTTCACGCTCCTTGTATTTTTCACACATTCTCAGGCTCTTCGTATTTTTCATACCTTTTCATGCTCCTCATATTTTTCAGGTCTTTTCATGCTCCTCGTATTTTCACACCTTTTTAGGCTTCTCTTATTTTTACACATTTTCAGGCTCCTCGTATTTTTCAGGCCTTCTCATGCTCCTCGTATTTTTCAGGCCTTTTCAGGCTCCTCGTATTTTTCACACCTTTTCAGGCTCCTCGTATTTTTCACACCTTTCCAGGCTTCTCGTATTTTTCACAGCTTTTCAGCGTCCTCGTAGTTTTCACAGCTTTTCAGGCTCCTCATATTTTTCACACGTTTTCAGGCTCCTCGTATTTTTCAGGGATTTTCATGCTCCTCGTATTTTTCAGGCCTTTTCATGCTCCTCGTATTTTTCAGGATTTTTCATGCTCATCGTATTTTTCAGGCCTTTTCATGCTCCTCGTATTTTTCACACCTTTTCATGTTCCTCGTATTTTTCACACCTTTTCTTGCTCCTCGTATTTTTCACACCTTTTCAGACTCCTGGTATTTTTCACACCTTTTCATGCTTTTCGTATTTTTCCTGCATTTTCTTCCTCCTCGTATTTTTCACACTTTTTCAGGCTACTCGTATTTTTTACACCTTTTCAGGCTCCTCGTATTTTTCAGGCCTTTTCAGGCTCCTCGTATTTTTCACACCTTTTCAGGCTCCTCGTATTTTTCACGCCTTTTCAGGCTACTCGTATTTTTCATACCTTTTCATACTCCTCGTATTTTTCAGGCCTTTTTATGCTCCTCTTATTTTTCAGGCCTTTTCATGCTCCTCATATTTTTCAGGTCTTTTCATGCTCCTCGTATTTTCACACCTTTTCAGGCTCCTCGTATTTTTACACATTTTCAGGCTCCTCGTATTTTTCACACCTTTTCAGGCTCCTCGTATTGTTCACACCTTTTCAGACTCCTCGTATTTTTCAGACTCTTTCATACTCCCCATATTTTTCACACATTTTCAGGCTCCTCGTATTTTTCACAGCTTTTCAGCGTCCTCGTATTTTTCACAGCTTTTCAGGCTCCTCATATTTTTCACAGCTTTTCAGACTCCTCGTATTTTTCAGACTCTTTCATACTCCCCATATTTTTCACACCTTTTCAGGCTCCTCGTATTTTTCACACCTTTTCAGGCTCCTCCTATGTTTCACACCCTTTCATGCTCCTCGTATTTTTCACACCTTTTCAGGCTCCTCGAATTTTTCACACCTTTACATGCTCCTCGTATTTTTCACACCTTTTCAGGCTCCTCGTTTTTTCAGGCCTTTTTATGCTCCTCTTATTTTTCAGGCCTTTTCATGCTCCTCATATTTTTCAGGCCTTTTCATGCTCCTCGTATTTTTCAAACCATTTCAGGTCCTCGTATATTTCAGATCTTGTCAGGTTCGTCGTATTTTTCATACCTTTTCAGGCGACTTGTATTTCTCATAACTTTTCATGCTCCTCGTATTTTGCAGGCCTTTTCATGCTCCTCGTATTTTTCAGGCCTTTTCAGGCTCCTCGTATTTTTCACAGTTTTCATGCTCCTCGTATTTTTCAGGCCTTTTCAGGCTCCTCGTATTTTTCAGGCATTTTCAGGCTCCTCGTATTTCTCAGGCATTTTCAGGCTCCTCGTATTTTTCAGGCATTTTCAGGCTCCTCGTATTTTTCAGGCCTTTTCAGGATCCTCATATTTTTCACACCTTTTCATGCTCCTCGTATATTTCAGGCCTTTTCAGGCTCCTCGTATTTTTCACAGTTTTCATGCTCCTCGTATTTTTCAGGCCTTTTCAGGCTCCTCGTATTTTTCAGGCATTTTCAGGCTCCTCGTATTTCTCAGGCATTTTCAGGCTCCTCGTATTTTTCAGGCATTTTCAGGCTCCTCGTATTTTTCAGGCCTCTTCATGCTCCTCGTATTTTTCAAACCTTTTCAGGCTCCTCGTATTTTTCAGGCCTTTTCAGGATCCTCATATTTTTCACACCTTTTCATGCTCCTCGTATATTTCAGGCCTTTTCAGGCTCCTCGTATTTTTCAGACCTTTTCAGGCTCCTAGTATTTTTCACACCTTTTCAGGCTCCTCGTATTTTTCACGCCTTTTCATGCTCCTCGTATTTTTCAGGACTTTTCATTGCGCTCATATTTTTCAGGCCTTTTCAGGCTCCTCGTATTTTTCACGCCTTATCAGGCTCCTCGTATTTTTCATACCTTTTCATGCTCCTCGTATTTTTCAGGCCTTTTCATGCTCCTCGTATTTTTCAGGCCTTTTCAGGCTCCTCGTATTTTTCAGGCTTTTTCAGGCTCCTCGTATTTCTCAGGCATTTTCAGGCTCCTCGTATTTTTCAGGCATTTTCAGGCTCCTCGTATTTTTCAGGCCTTTTCATGCTCCTCGTATTTTTCAGGCCTTTTCAGGCTCCTCGTATTTTTCACAGTTTTCATGCTCCCCGTATTTTTCAGGCCTTTTCAGGCTCCTCGTATTTTTCAGGCCTTTTCAGGCTCCTCGTATTTTTCACAGTTTTCATGCTCCTCGTATTTTTCAGGCCTTTTCAGGCTCCTCGTATTTTTCAGGCCTTTTCAGGCTCCTCGTATTTCTCAGGCATTTTCAGGCTCCTCGTATTTTTCAGGCATTTTCAGGCTCCTCGTATTTTTCAGGCCTTTTTATGCTCCTCTTATTTTTCAGGCCTTTTCATACTCCTCATGTTTTTCAGGGCTTTTCATGCTCCTCGTATTTTCACACCATTTCAGGCTGTTGTATTTTTCACACCTTTTCAGTCTCCTCGTATTTTTCACACCTTTTCAGGCTCCTCATATTTTTCACACCTTTTCATGCTCCTCGTATTTTTCACACATTTTCAGGCTCCTCGTATTTTTCACAACTTTTCAGGCTCCTCGTATTTTTCAGGGATTTTCATGCTCCTCGTATTTTTCAGGCCTTTTCATGCTCCTCGTATTTTTCAGGATTTTTCATGCTCCTCGTATTTTTCAGGCCTTTTCATGCTCCTCGTATTTTTCACACCTTTTCAGGCTCCTCGTATATTTCAGGCCTTTTCTGGGGCCTCGTATTTTTCAGAACTTTTCATGCTCCTCGTATTTTTCAGGCCTTTTCATGCTCCTCGTATTTTTCAGGATTTTTCATGCTCCTCGTATTTTTCACACCTTTTCTTGCTCCTCGTATTTTTCACACCTTTTCAGACTCCTGGTATTTTTCACACCTTTTCATGCTTTTCGAATTTTTCATGCATTTTCTTCCTCCTCGTATTTTTCACACTTTTTCAGGCTACTCGTATTTTTTACACCTTTTCAGGCTCCTCGTATTTTTCAGGCCTTTTCAGGCTCCTCGTATTTTTCACACCTTTTCAGGCTCCTCGTATTTTTCACGCCTTTTCAGGCTACTCGTATTTTTCATACCTTTTCATACTCCTCGTATTTTTCAGGCCTTTTTATGCTCCTCTTATTTTTCAGGCCTTTTCATGCTCCTCATATTTTTCAGGTCTTTTCATGCTCCTCGTATTTTCACACCTTTTCAGGCTCCTCGTATTTTTACACATTTTCAGGCTCCTCGTATTTTTCACACCTTTTCAGGCTCCTCGTATTGTTCACACCTTTTCAGGCTCCTCGTATTTTTCAGACTCTTTCATACTCCCCATATTTTTCACACCTTTTCAGGCTCCTCGTATTTTTCACAGCTTTTCAGGCTCCTCCTATTTTTCACACCCTTTCATGCTCCTCGTATTTTTCAGGCCTTTTCAGGCTCCTCGTATTTTTCACACCTTTTCAAGCTCCTCGTATTTTTCAGGCCTTTTCAGGCTCCTCGTATTTTTCACACCTTTTCAGGCTCCTCGTATATTTCAGGCCTTTTCTGGGGCCTCGTATTTTTCAGAACTTTTCATGCTCCTCGTATTTTTCACACCTGTTCAGGCTCCTCGTATTTTTCACACCTTTTCAGGCTCCTCCTATTTTTCACACCCTTTCATGCTCCTCGTATTTTTCAGGCCTTTTCAGGCTCCTCGTATTTTTCACACCTTTTCAAGCTCCTCGTATTTTTCAGGCCTTTTCAGGCTCCTCGTATTTTTCACACCTTTTCAGGCTCCTCGTATATTTCAGGCCTTTTCTGGGGCCTCGTATTTTTCAGAACTTTTCATGCTCCTCGTATTTTTCACACCTGTTCAGGCTCCTCGTATTTTTCACACCTTTTCAGGCTCCTCCTATTTTTCACACCCTTTCATGCTCCTCGTATTTTTCAGGCCTTTTCAGGCTCCTCGTATTTTGACACCTTTTCAGGCTCCTCATATTTTTCAGGCCTCTTCAGGCTCCTCTTATTTTTCACACCTTTTCAGGTTCCTCGTATTTTTACACCTATTCTGGCTCCTCGTATTTTTCACAACTTTTCAGGCTACTCGTATTTTTCATATCTTTTCATGCTTCTCGTGTTTTTCAGGCCTTTTCAAGCTTCTCGTATTTTTCAGGCCTTTTCCTGCTCCTCGTGTTTTTCACATCTTTCCAAGCTCCTCATATTTTTCACACGTTTTCATGCTCCTCGGATTTTCACACCTTTTCAGTCTCCTCGTATTTTCACACCTTTTCAGTCTCCTCGTACTTTTCACACCTTTTCAAGCTCCTCGAATTTTTCACATCTTTTCAGCCTCTTCGTATTTTTCACACCTTTTCAGGCTCCTTGTATTTTACACAACTTTTCATGCTCCTCGTATTTTTCAGGCCTTTTCATGCTTCTCGTATTTTTCAGGCCTTTTCTTCCTCCTCGTATTTTTCACACCTTTTCAGGCTCCTCGTATTTTTCAGGCCTTTTCATTCTCCTCGAATTTTTCACACCTTTTCAGGTTCCTCATAGTTTCATACCTTTTCATGCTCCTCGTATTTTTCAGGCCTTTTCATGCTCCTCATATTTTTCAGGCCTTTTCATGCTCCTCGTATTTTTCAGGCCTTTTCAGGCTCCTCGTATTTTTCACAACATTTCAGGCTACTCGTATTTTTGACAACTTTTCATGCTCCTCATATTTTTCAGGCCTTTTATGCTTCTTGTATTTTTCAGGCCTTTTCATGCTCCTCATATTTTTCAGGCCTTTTCGGGCTCCTCGTATTTTTCACACTTTTCATGCTCCTCGTATTTTTCAGGCCTTTTCATGCTCCTCATATTTTTCAGGCCTTTTCATGCTCCTCGTATTTTTCAGGCCTTTTCAGGCTCCTCGTATTTTTCAGGCTTTTTCAAGCTCCTCATATTTTTCAGGCTTTTTCACGCTCCTCGTATTTTTCACACATTCTCAGGCTCCTCATATTTTTCATACCTTTTCATGATCCTCGTATTTTTCAGGCCTTTTTATGCTCCTCTTATTTTTCAGGCCTTTTCATGCTCCTCATATTTTTCAGGTCTTTTCATGCTCCTCGTATTTTCACACCTTTTTAGGCTTCTCGTATTTTTACATATTTTCAGGCTCCTCGTATTTTTCAGGCCTTCTCATGCTCCTCGTATTTTTCAGGCATTTCAGGCTCCTCGTATTTTTCACACCTTTTCAGGCTCCTCGTATTTTTCACACCTTTCCAGCCTCCTCCTATTTTTCACAGCTTTTCAGCGTCCTCGTATTTTTCACAGCTTTTCAGGCTCCTCATATTTTTCACACGTTTTCAGGCTCCTCGTGTGTTTCACACCTTTTCATGCTCCTCATATTTTTCAGGCCTTTTCAGGCTTCTCGTATTTTTCATATCTTTTCATGCTCCTCATATTTATCACACCTTTTCAGGCTCCTCATTATATTCAGGCCTTTTAATGCTCCTCATGTTTTTCAGGTCTTTTCAGGCTCCTCGTATTTTTCACACCTTTTCAGGCTCCTCGTAATTTTCATGCCTTTTCAGGCTCCTCGTATTTTTCACACCTTTTCATGCTCTTCGTATTTTTCAAACATTTTCAGGCTCCTCATATTTTACACCCCTTTACAGGCTCCTCATATTTTTCACACCTTTTCAGGCTCCTGGTATTTTTCACACCTTTTCAGGTTCATCGTATTTTTCAGGCATTTTCAGGCTCCTCGTATTTTTCAGGCATTTTCAGGCTTCTCGTATTTTTAAGGCCTTTTCAGGCTCTTCTTATTTTTCACACCTTTTCAAGCTCCTCATATTTTTCAGGCCTTTTCATGCTCCTCGTATTTTTCAGGCCTTTTCATGCTCCTCGGATTTTTCAGGACTTTTCATGCTCCTCATATTTTTCAGGTCTTTTCATGCTCTTCGTATTTTCACACCTTTTCAGACTCCTCGTATTTTTACACATTTTCAGGCTCCTCGTATTTTTCACACCTTTTCAGGCTCCTCGTATTTTTCACACCTTTTCAGGCTCCTCGTATTTTTCAGACTCTTTCATACTCCCCATATTTTTCACACCTTTTCAGGCTCCTCGTATTTTTCACAGCTTTTCAGCGTCCTCGTATTTTTCACAGCTTTTCAGACTCCTCATATTTTTCACACGTTTTCATGCTCCTCGTATTTTTCAGGCCTTTTCATGCTTCTCGTATTTTTCAGGCCTTTTCATCCTCCTCGTATTTTTCACACCTTTTCAGGCTCCTCGTATTTTTCACAGCTTTTCAGCGTCCTCGTATTTTTCACAGCTTTTCAGACTCCTCATATTTTTCACACGTTTTCATGCTCCTCGTATTTTTCAGGCCTTTTCATGCTTCTCGTATTTTTCAGGCCTTTTCATCCTCCTCGTATTTTTCACACCTTTTCAGGCTCCTCGTATTTTTCAAGCCTTTTCATTCTCCTCGAATGTTTCACACCTTTACAGGTTCCTCATAGTTTTCACACCTTTTCATGCTCCTTGTATTTTTCAGGCCTTTTCATGCTCCTCGTTTTTTTCACACCTTTTCAGGCTCCTCGTATTTTTCAGGCCTTTTCATGCTCCTCGTCTTTTTCACACCTTTTCAGGCTCCTCATAGTTTTCACACCTTTTCAGGCTCCTCATATTTTTCAGGCCTTTTCAGGCTCCTCATATTTTTCACAGCTTTTCAGGCTCCTTGTATTTTGACACCTTTTCAGGCTCCTCATATTTTTCAGGCCTCTTCAGGCTCCTCATATTTTTCACACCTTTTCAGGTTCCTCGTATTTTTACACCTATTCAGGCTCCTCGTATTTTTCACAACTTTTCAGGCTACTCGTATTTTTCATACGTTTTCATGCTTCTCGTATTTTTCAGGCCTTTTCAAGCTTCTCGTATTTTTCAGGCCTTTTCCTGCTCCTCGTATTTTTCACATCTTTTCAAGCTCCTCATATTTTTCACACGTTTTCATGCTCCTCGTATTTTCACACCTTTTCAGTCTCCTCGTACTTTTCACACCTTTTCAAGCTCCTCGTATTTTTCACATCTTTTCAGCCTCTTCGTATTTTTCACACCTTTTCAGGCTCCTTGTATTTTCCACAACTTTTCAGGCTACTCGTATTTTTCATACCTTTTCATGCTCCTCATATTTTTCAGGCCTTTTCAGGCTTCTCGTATTTTTCATATCTTTTCATGCTCCTCGTATTTATCACACCTTTTCAGGTTCCTCATAATATTCAGGCCTTTTAATGCTCCTCATGTTTTTCAGGTCTTTTCAGACTCCTCGTATTTTTCACACCTTTTCATGCTCTTCGTATTTTTCAAACATTTTCAGGCTCCTCATATTTTTCACCCCTTTACAGGCTCCTCATATTTTTCACACCTTTTGAGGCTCCTGGTATTTTTCACAGCTTTTCAGGCTGATCGTATTTTTCAGGCATTTTCAGGCTCCTCGTATTTTTCAGGCATTTTCAGGCTTCTCGTATTTTTAAGGCCTTTTCAGGCTCCTCTTATTTTTCACACCTTTTCAAGCTCCTCATATTTTCCAGGCCTTTTCATGCTCCTCGTATTTTTCAGGCCTTTTCATGCTCCTCGGATTTTTCAGGACTTTTCATGCTCCTCATATTTTTCAGGTCTTTTCATGCTATTCGTATTTTCACACCTTTTCAGGCTCCTCGTATTTTTACACATTTTCAGGCTCCTCGTATTTTTCACACCTTTTCAGGCTCCTCGTATTTTTCACACCTTTTCAGGCTACTCGTATTTTTCACAGCTTTTCAGCGTCCTCGTATTTTTCACAGCTTTTCAGTCTCCTCATATTTTTCACACGTTTTCAGGCTCCTCGTATTTTTCAGACTCTTTCATACTCCCCATATTTTTCACACCTTTTCAGGCTCCTCGTATTTTTCACACCTTTTCAGGCTCCTCCTATTTTTCACACCCTTTCATGCTCCTCGTAATTTTCAGGCCTTTTCAGGCTCCTCGTATTTTTCACACATTTTCATGCTCCTCGTATTTTTCAGGCCTTTTCAGACTCCTCGTATTTTTCACACCTTTTCAGGCTCCTCGTATATTTCAGACCTTTTCTGGGTCCTCGTATTTTTCAGAACTTTTCATGCTCCTCGTATTTTTCACACCTGTTCATGTTCCTCGTATTTTTCACACCTTTTCAGGCTCCTCGTATTTTTCAGACCTTTTTATGCTCCTCTTGTTTTTCAGGCCTTTTCAGGCTCCTCGTATTTTTCAGGCCTTCTCATGCTCCTCGGATTTTTCACACCTTTTCAGGCTCCTCGTATTTTAAACACCTTTTCATGCTCCTCGTATTTTTCACACCTGTTCATGCTCCTCGTATTTTTCACACCTTTTCAGGCTGCTCGTATTTTTCATACCTTTTCATGCTCCTCGTATTTTTCAGGCCTTTTCATGCTTCTCGTATTTTTCAGGCCTTTTCATCCTCCTCGTAATTTTCACACCTTTTCAGGCTCCTCTTTTTTTTCAGGCCTTTTCATTCTCCTCGAATTTTTCACACCTTTTCAGGTTCCTCATAGTTTTCACACCTTTTCATGCTCCTTGTATTTTTCAGGCCTTTTCATACTCCTCGTATTTTTCACACATTCTCAGGCTCCTCGTATTTTTCATACCTTTTCATGATCCTCGTATTTTTCACAACTTTTCAGGCTACTCGTATTTTTGATAACTTTTCATGCTCCTCATATTTTTCAGGCCTTTTATGCTTCTTGTATTTTTCAGGCCTTTTCATGCTCCTCATATTTTCAGGCCTTTTCAGGCTCCTCGTATTTTTCACACTTTTCATACTCCTCGTATTTTTCAGGCCTTTTCATGCTCCTCATATTTTTCAGGCCTTTTCAGGCTCCTCGTATTTTTCAGGCCTTTTCAGGCTCCTCGTATTTTTCAGGCCTTTTCAGGCTCCTCGTATTTTTCAGGCCTTTTCAGGCTCCTCATATTTTTCAGGCTTTTTCACGCTCCTGTATTTTTCACACATTCTCAGGCTCCTCGTATTTTTCATACCTTTTCATGATCCTCGTATTTTTCAGGCCTTTTTATGCTCCTCTTATTTTTCAGGCTTTTTCATGCTCCTCATATTTTTCAGGTCTTTTCATGCTCCTCGTATTTTCACACCTTTTCAGGCATCTCATATTTTTACACATTTTCAGGCTCCTCGTATTTTTCAGGCCTTCTCATGCTCCTCGTATTTTTCAGGCCTTTTCAGGCTCCTCGTATTTTTCACACCTTTTCAGGCTCCTCGTATTTTTCACACCTTTCCAGCCTCCTCCTATTTTTCACAGCTTTTTAGCGTCCTCGTATTTTTCACAGCTTTTCAGGCTCCTCATATTTTTCACACGTTTTCAGGCTCCTCGTGTGTTTCACACCTTTTCATGCTCCTCATATTTTTCAGGCCTTTTCAGGCTTCTCGTATTTTTCATATCTTTTCATGCTCCTCGTATTTATCACACCTTTTCAGGCTCCTCATAATATTCAGGCCTTTTAATGCTGCTCATGTTTTTCAGGTCTTTTCAGGCTCCTCGTATTTTTCACACCTTTTCAGGCTCCTCGTAATTTTCATGCCTTTTCTGGCTCCTCGTATTTTTCACACCTTTTCATGCTCTTCGTATTTTTCAAACATTTTCAGGCTCCTCATATTTTTCACCCCTTTACAGGCTCCTCATATTTTTCACACCTTTGAGGCTCCTGGTATTTTTCACACCTTTTCAGGCTCATCGTATTTTTCAGGCATTTTCAGGCTCCTCGTATTTTTCAGGCATTTTCAGGCTTCTCGTATTTTTAAGGCCTTTTCAGGCTCCTCTTATTTTTCACACCTTTTCAAGCTCCTCATATTTTTCAGGCCTTTTCATGCTCCTCGTATTTTTCAGGCCTTTTCATGCTCCTCGGATTTTTCAGGACTTTTCATGCTCCTCATATTTTTCAGGTCTTTTCATGCTCTTCGTATTTTCACACCTTTTCAGGCTCCTCGTATTTTTACACATTTTCAGGCTCCTCGTATATTTCACACCTTTTCAGGCTCCTCGTATTTTTCACACCTTTTCAGGCTACTCGTATTTTTCACAGCTTTTCAGCGTCCTCGTATTTTTCACAGCTTTTCAGGGTCCTCATATTTTTCACACGTTTTCAGGCTCCTCGTATTTTTCAGACTCTTTCATGCTCCCCATATTTTTCACACCTTTTCAGGCTCCTCGTATTTTTCACACCTTTTCAGGCTCCTCCTATTTTTCACACCCTTTCATGCTCCTCGTATTTTTCAGGCCTTCTCATGCTCCTCGGATTTTTCACACCTTTTCAGGCTTCTCGTATTTTAAACACCTTTTCAGGCTCCTCGTATTTTTCACACCTTTTCAAGCTCCTCGTATTTTTCACACCTTTTCAGGCTCCTCGTACTTTTCACTCCTTTTCAGGTGACCCGTATTTTTCATACCTTTTCATGCTCCTCATATTTTTCAGGCCTTTTCATGCTCCTCGTATTTTGCCGGCCTTTTCATGCTCCTCGTACTTTCCACAGCCTTTCATGCTCTTCGTATTTTTCAGGCCTTTTCAGGCTCCTCGTATTTTTCACACCTTTTCAGGCTCCTCGTATATTTCAGGCCTTTTCTGGGTCCTCGTATATTTCAGAACTTTTCATGCTCCTCGTATTTTTCACACCTGTTCATGCTCCACGTATTTTTCACACCTTTTCAGGCTCCTCGTATTTTTCAGACCTTTTTATGCTCCTCTTGTTTTTCAGGCCTTTTCATGCTCCTCGTATTTTTCAGGCCTTTTAAGGCTCCTCGTATTTTTCACAGTTTTCATGCTCCTCGTATATTTCAGGCCTTTTCAGGTTCCTCGTATTTTTCTCACCTTTTCAGGCTCCTCATATTTTTCAGGCCTTTTCAGGCTCCTCGTAATTTTCAGACCTTTTCAGGCTCCTCATATTTTTCAGGCCTTTTCATGCTCCTCGTATTTTTCACGCCTTTTCAGGCTCCTCATATTTTTCACACTTTTTCAGGCTCCTCGTCTTTTTCACACCTTTTCAGGCTCCTCGTATTTTTCACAGCTTTTCAGGCTCCTCATATTTTTCAGGCCTATTCATGCTCCTCATGTTTTTCAGGCCTTTTCAGGCTCCTCGTAATTTTCAAAGCTTTTCAGGCTCCTCGTCTTTTTCACACCTTTTCAGGCTCCTGGGATTTTTCACATCTTTTTAGGCTCCTCATATTTTTCAGGCCTTTTCATGCTCCTCATGTTTTTCAGGCCTTTTCAGGCTCCTCGTAATTTTCACAGCTTTTCAGGATCCTCGTCTTTTTCACACTTTTTCAGGCTCCTCGTATTTTTCACACCGTTTCAGGCTCCTCATATTTTTCAGACCTTTTCAGGCTCCTCGTAATTTTCACAGCTTTTCAGGCTCCTCATTTTTTTCACACCTTTTCAGGCTCCTCGTATTTTTCACACCTTTTCAGGCTCCTCATGTTTTTCAGGCCTCTTCATGCTCCTCGTATTTTTCACAGCTTTTCAGGCTCCTCGTCTTTTTCACTCCTTTTCAGGTGACCCGTATTTTTCATAACTTTTCATGCTCCTCATATTTTTCAGGCCTTTTCATGCTTCTCATATTTTTCAGGCCTTTTCATGCTCCTCGTATTTTTCAGGCCTTTTCAGGCTCCTCGTATTTTTCACACCTTTTCAGGCTCCTCGTATTTTTCAGGACTTTTCATACTCCCCATATTTTTCCCACCTTTTCAGGCTCCTCGTATTTTTCACACCTCTTCAGGATGCTCATATTTTTCACGCTCTTTCATGCTCCTCATATTTTTCAGGCCTTTTAAGGCTCCTCGTATTTTTCACACGTTTTCAGGGTCCTCGTATATTTCAGGCCTTTTCTGGGTCCTCGTATTTTTCACACCTTTTCATGCTCTTCGTATTTTTCAGGCCTTTTCAGGCTCCTCGTATTTTTCACACCTTTTCAGGCTCCTCGTATATTTCAGGCCTTTTCTGGGTCCTCGTATATTTCAGAACTTTTCATGCTCCTCGTATTTTTCACACCTGTTCATGCTCCACGTATTTTTCACACCTTTTCAGGCTCCTCGTATTTTTCAGACCTTTTTATGCTCCTCTTGTTTTTCAGGCCTTTTCATGCTCCTCCTATTTTTCAGGCCTTTTCATGCTCCTCGGATTTTTCACACTTTTTCAGCCTCCTCGTATTTTTCACACCTTTTCAGGCTCCTCATATATTTCACACCTTTTCAGCTACTCGAATTTTTCAGTACCTTTACATGCTCCTCGTATTTTTCAGGCCTTTTCATGCTTCTCATATTTTTCAGGCCTTTTCATGCTCCTCGTATTTTTCAGGCCTTTTCATGCTCCTCGTATTTTTCAGGCCTTTTCATGCTCCTCGTATTTTTCAGGCCTTTTAAGGCTCCTCGTATTTTTCACAGTTTTCATGCTCCTCGTATATTTCAGGCCTTTTCAGGCTCCTCGTATTTTTCACACCTTTTCAGGCTCCTCATATTTTTTGGCCTTTTCAGGCTCCTCGTAATTTTCAGACCTTTTCAGGCTCCTCATATTTTTCAGGCCTTTTCATGCTCCTCTTATTTTTCAGGCCTTTTCAGGCTCCCCGTATTTTTCACACCTTTTCAGGCTCCTCGTCTTTTTCACACCTTTTCAGGCTCCTCGTATTTTTCAGACCTTTTCAAGCTCCTCATATTTTTCAGGCCTTTTCATGTTCCTCATGTTTTTCAGGCCTTTTCAGGCTCCTCGTAATTTTCAAAGCTTTTAAGGCTCCTCGTCTTTTTCACACCTTTTCAGGCTCCTCGTATTTTTCACAGCTTTTCAGGCTCCTCATATTTTTCAGGCCTTTTCATGCTCCTCATGTTTTTCAGGCCTTATCAGGCTCTTCGTAATTTTCACAGCTTTTCAGGCTCCTCGTCTTTTTCACACCTTTTCAGGCTCCTCGTATTTTTCACACCTTTTCAGCCTCCTCATATTTTTCAGGCCTTTTCAGGCTCCTCGTATTTTTCACAGCTTTTCAGGCTCCTCGTCTTTTTCACACCTTTTCAGGCTCCTCGTATTTTTCACACCTTTTCAGGCTCCTCATATTTTTCAGGCCTTTTCAGGCTCCTCGTATTTTTCAGACCTTTTCAGGCTACTCATATTTTTCAGGCCTTTTCATGCTCCTCATGTTTTTCAGGCCTTTTCAGGCTCCTCGTGTTTTTCACACTTTTCATGCTCCTCGTATTTTTGAGGCCTTTTCAGGCTACTCATATTTTTCAGGCCTTTTCATGCTCCTCGTATTTTTCAGGCCTTTTCAGGCTCCTCGTATTTTTCACACCTTTTCAGGCTCCTCGTCTTTTTCACACCTTTTCAGACTCCTCGTATTTTTCAGACCTTTTCAGGCTACTCATATTTTTCAGGCCTTCTCATGCTCCTCATGTTTTTCAGGCCTTTTCAGGCTCCTCGTGTTTTTCACACTTTTCAGGCTCCTCGTATTTTTCAGACCTTTTCAGGCTACTCATATTTTTCAGGCCTTTTCATGCTCCTCATCTTTTTCAGGCCTTTTCAGGCTCCTCGTAATTTTCACAGCTTTTCAGGCTCCTCGTCTTTTTCACACCTTTCAGGCTCCTCGTATTTTTCACACCTTTTCAGGCTCCTCATATTTTTCAGGCCTTTTCAGGCTCCTCGTAATTTTCACAGCTTTTCAGGCTCCTCGTCTTTTTCACATCTTTTCAGGCTCCTCGTATTTTTCACACCTTTTCAGGCTCCTCATATTTTTCCGGCCTCTTCAGGCTCCTCGTATTTTTCACAGCTTTTCAGGCTCCTCGTCTTTTTTACACCTTTTCATGCTCCTTATATTTTTCAGGCCTTTTCAGTCTCCTTGTATTTTTCAAACTTTTTCAGGTTCCCTGTATTTTTACATCTTTTCGGGCTCCTCATATTTTTCACCAGTTTTCAAGCTACTCGTATTTTTCACACCTTTTCATGTTCCTCGTATTTTTCAGGCCTTTTCAGGCTCCTCGTATTTTTCAGGCCTTTTCAGGTTCCTAGTATTTTTCACACCTTTTCATGCTCCTCCTATTTTTCAGGCCTTTTCATGCTCCTCGTATTTTTCAGGCCTTTTCAGGCTCCTCGTATTTTTCACACTTTTCATGCTCCTCATATTTTTCAGGCCTTTTCAGGCTCCTCGTATTTTTCAGGCCTTTTCAGGTTCCTAGTATTTTTCACACCTTTTCATGCTCCTCGTATTATTCAGGCCTTTTCATGCTCCTCGTATTTTTCAGGCCTTTTCAGGCTCCTCGTGTTTTTCACACTTTTCATGCTCCTCGTATTTTTCACGCATTGTCCGGCTCCTCGTATTTTTCACACCTTTTCAGGCTCCTCATATTCTTCACAGCCTTTCAGTCTCCTCGTATTTTTCAAGCTCCTCGTATTTTTCACACCTTTTCAGGCTCCTCGTAATTTTTAGGCTTTTTCAGGGTCCTTGCAGCTTTCACACCTTTTCAGGCTCCTCGTATTATTCACACCTTTACATGCTCCTCGTATTTTTCACACCTTTTCAGGCTCCTCGTACTTTTCACTCCTTTTCAGGTGACCCGTATTTTTCATACCTTTTCATGCTCCCCATATTTTTCAGGCCTTTTCATGCTCCTCGTATTTTGCTGGCCTTTTCATGCTCCTCGTACTTTCCACAGCCTTTCATGCTCTTCGTATTTTTCAGGCCTTTTCAGGCTCCTCGTATTTTTCACACCTTTTCAGGCTCCTCGTATATTTCAGGCCTTTTCTGGGTCCTCGTATATTTCAGAACTTTTCATGCTCCTCGTATTTTTCACACCTGTTCATGCTCCACGTATTTTTCACACCTTTTCAGGCTCCTCGTATTTTTCAGGCCTTTTAAGTCTCCTCGTATTTTTCACAGTTTTCATGCTCCTCGTATATTTCAGGCCTTTTCAGGTTCCTCGTATTTTTCTCACCTTTTCAGGCTCCTCATATTTTTCAGGCCTTTTCAGGCTCCTCATAATTTTCAGACCTTTTCAGGCTCCTCATATTTTTCAGGCCTTTCATGCTCCTCGTATTTTTCAGGCCTTTTCAGGCTCCTCATATTTTTCACACCTTTTCAGGCTCCTCGTCTTTTTCACACCTTTTCTGGCTCCTCGTATTTTTCACAGCTTTTCAGGCTCCTCATATTTTTCAGGCCTTTTCATGCTCCTCATGTTTTTCAGGCCTTTTCAGGCTCCTCGTAATTTTCACAGCTTTTCAGGCTCCTCGTCTTTTTCACACTTTTTCAGGCTCCTCGTATTTTTCACACCGTTTCAGGCTCCTCATATTTTTCAGACCTTTTCAGGCTCCTCGTAATTTTCACAGTTTTTCAGGCTCCTCATCTTTTTCACACCTTTTCAGGCTCCTCGTATTTTTCACACCTTTTCAGGCTCCTCATGTTTTTCAGGCCTCTTCAGGCTCCTCGTATTTTTCACAGCTTTTCAGGCTCCTCGTCTTTTTCACTCCTTTTCAGGTGACCCGTATTTTTCATAACTTTTCATGCTCCTCATATTTTTCAGGCCTTTTCATGCTCCTCGTATTTTGCTGGCCTTTTCATGCTCCTCGTACATTTCACAGCCTTTCATGCTCTTCGTATTTTTCAGGCCTTTTTATGCTCCTCGTATTTTCCAGCCCTTTTGATGCTTCTAGTATTTTTCAGGCCTTTTCACGCCCCTCGTATTTTTCAGGCCTTTTCAGGCTCCTCGTATTTTTCACACCTTTTCATGCTCCTCGTATTTTTCTGGCCTTTTCATGCTCCTGGTATTTTTCAGGCCTTTTCATGCTCCTCGTATTTTTCAGGCCTTTTCAGGCTCCTCGTATTTTCACTCGTTTTCATGCGCCTCGTATATTTCAGGCCTTTTCATGATCCTCTTATTTTTCAGGCCTTTTCATGATCCTCTTATTTTTCAGGCCTTTTCATGCTCCTCGTATTTTTCAGGTCTTTTCAGGCTCCTCGTATTTTTCAGGCCTTTTTATGCTTCTCTTATTTTTCAGGCCTTTTCATGCTCTTCGTATTTTTCAGGCATTTCCAGGCTCCTCGTATTTTTCACATCTTTTCAAGCTCCTCGTACTTTTCATTCCTTTTCAGGCTCCTCGTATTTTTCACACATTCTCAGGCTCCTCGTATTTTTCACACCTTTTCAGGCTCCTCATATTTTTCACACTCTTTCAGTCTCCTCATATTTTTCATGCTCCTCGTATTTTTCAGGCCTTTTCAGGCTCCTCGTATTTTTCACACCTTTTCAGGCTCCTCATATTTTTCACACTCTTTCAGTCTCCTCATATTTTTCAGGCTCCTCGTATTTTTCAGGCCTTTTCACGCCCCTCATATTTTTCACACCTGTTCATGCTCCACGTATTCTTCAAATCTTTTCAGGCTCCTCGTATTTTTCAGACCTCTTTATGCTCCTCTTGTTTTTCAGGCCTTTTCATGCTCCTCCTATTTTTCAGGCCTTTTCATGCTCCTCGGATTTTTCACACTTTTTAAGCCTCCTCGTATTTTTCACACCTTTTCAGGCTCCTCGTATATTTCACACCTTTTCAGGCTACTCGTATTTTTCATACATTTACATGCTCCTCGAATTTTTCAGGCCTTTTCATGCTCCTCGTATTTTTCAGGCCTTTTAAGGCTCCTAGTATTTTTCACAGTTTTCATGCTCCTCGTATTTTTCAGGACTTTTCAGGCTCCTCGTATTTTTCACACCTTTTCAGGCTCCTCATATTTTTCAGGCCTTTTCAGGCTCCTCGTAATTTTCAGACCTTTTCAGGCTCCTCATCTTTTTCAGGCCTTTTCATGCTCCTCGTATTTTTCAGGCCTTTTCAGGCTCCTCGTATTTTTCACACCTTTTCAGGCTCCTCGTCTTTTTCACAGCTTTTCAGGCTCCTCGTATTTTTCAGACCTTTTCAGGCTACTCATATTTTTCAGGCCTTTTCATGCTCCTCATGTTTTTCAGGCCTTTTCAGGCTCCTCGTAATGTTCAAAGCTTTTCAGGCTCCTCGTCTTTTTCACACCTTTTCAGGCTCCTCGTATTTTTCACAGCTTTTCAGGCTCCTCATATTTTTCAGGCCTTTTCATGCTCCTCATGTTTTTCAGGCCTTTTGAGGCTCCTCGTAATTTTCACAGCTTTTCAGGCTCCTCGTCTTTTTCACACCTTTTCAGGTTCCTCGTATATTTCACACCTTTTCAGGCTCCTCATATTTTTCAGGCCTTTTCAGGCGCCTCGTAATTTTCACAGCTTTTCAGGCTCCTAGTCTTTTTCACACCTTTTCAGGCTCCTCGTATTTTTCACACCTTTTCAGGCTCCTCATATTTTTCAGGCCTCTTCAGGCTCCTCGTATTTTTCACAGCTTTTCAGGCTCCTCGTATTTTTACACCTTTTCATGCTCCTTATATTTTTCAGGCCTTTTCAAGCTCCTTGTATTTTTCACACCTTTTCAGGTTCCTCGTATTTTTACACCTTTTCAGGCTCCTCATATTTTTCACAAGTTTTCAGGCTACTCGTGTTTTTCATACATTTTCATGCTCCTCGTATCTTTCAGGCCTTTGCATGCTCCTCGTATTTTTCAGGCCTTTTCAGGCTCCTCATATTTTTCACACTTTTCATGCTCCTCATATTTTTCAGGCCTTTTCAGGCTCCTCGTATTTTTCAAGCCTTTTCAGGTTCCTTGTATTTTTCAGACCTTTTCATGCTCCTCGTATTTTTCAGGCCTTTTCATGCTCCTCGTATTTTTCAGGCCTTTTCAGGCTCCTCGTATTTTTCAGGCATTTTCATGCTCCTCGTATTTTTCAGGCCTTTTCAGGCTCCTCATATTTTTCAGGCCTTTTCAGGCTCCTCGTATTTTTCAAGCCTTTTCAGGTTCCTTGTATTTTTCAGACCTTTTCATGCTCCTCGTATTTTTCAGGCCTTTTCATGCTCCTCGGATTTTTCACACAATTTCAGGCTCCTCGTATTTTACAGGCCTTTTCAGGCTCCTCGAATTTTTCACACCTTTTCAGACTACTCGTATTTTTCACGCATTCTCAGGCTCCTCGTATTTTTCACACCTTTTCAGGCTCCTCATATTTTTCACTGCCTTTCAGTCTCCTCATATTTTTCAGGCTCCTCATATTTTTCACACTTTTTCAGGCTCCTCGTAATTTTCAGGCTTTTTCAGGGTCCTCGTATTTTTCACACCTTTTCAGGCTCCTCATATTTTTCACACCTTTACATGCTCCTCGTATTTTTCACACCTTTTCAGGCACCTCGTACTTTTCACACCTTTTCATGCTGCTCGTATTTTTCAGGCCTTTTCATGCTCCTCGTATTTTTCACACTTTTCAGGCTCCTCGTATTTTTCAGGCCTTTTCAGGCTCCTCGTATTTTTTCAGCTTTTCAGGCTCCTCATATTTTTCACACCTTTTTATGCTCCTCATATTTTTCACACCCTTTCAGTCTCCTCGTATTTTTCAGGCTCCTCATATTTTACACACCTTTTCAGGCTCCTTGTAATTTTCAGGCTTTTTCAGGGTCCTCGTATTTTTCTCACCTTTACATACTCCTCGCATTTTTCACACTTTTTCAGGCTCTTCGTATTTTTCACACTTTTTCAGGCTCCTCATTCTTTTCACACATTTTCATGCGACCCGGATTTTTCATACATTTTTTATGCTCCTCCTATTTTTCAGGCCTTTTCATGCTCCTCGGATTTTTCACACTTTTTAAGCCTCCTCGTATTTTTCACACCTTTTCAGTCTCCTCGTATATTTCACACCTTTTCAGGCTACTCGTATTTTTCATACCTTTACATGCTCCTCGAATTTTTCAGGCCTTTTCATGCTTCTCGTATTTTTCAGGCCTTTTCATGCTCCTCGTATTTTTCACACCTTTTCAGGCTCCTCGTATTTTTCAGGCCTTTTCATTCTCCTCGAATTTTTCACACCTTTTCAGGTTCCTCATAGTTTTCACACCTTTTCATGCTCCTTTTATTTTTCAGGCCTTTTCATGCTCCTCGTATTTTTCACACCTTTTCAACCTCCTCGTATTTTTCACACCTTTTCAGGCTCCTGGTGTTTATCAGGCCTTTTTATGCTTCTCTTATTTTTCAGGCCATTTCATTCTCCTCGAATTTTTCAGGCCTTTTCATGCTCCTCGTATTTTTCATGCCTTTTAAGGCTCCTAGTATTTTTCACAGTTTTCATGCTCCTCGTATTTTTCAGGACTTTTCAGGCTCCTCGTATTTTTCACACCTTTTCAGGCTCCTCATATTTTTCAGGCCTTTTCAGGCTCCTCGTAATTTTCAGACCTTTTCAGGCTCCTCATATTTTTCAGGCCTTTTCATGCTCCTCGTATTTTTCAGGCCTTTTCAGGCTCCTCGTATTTTTCACACCTTTTCAGGCTCCTCGTCTTTTTCACAGCTTTTCAGGCTCCTCGTATTTTTCAGACCTTTTCAGGCTACTCATATTTTTCAGGCCTTTTCATGCTCCTCATGTTTTTCAGGCCTTTTCACGCTCCTCGTAATGTTCAAAGCTTTTCAGGCTCCTCGTCTTTTTCACACCTTTTCAGGCTCCTCGTATTTTTCACAGCTTTTCAGGCTCCTCATATTTTTCACACCTTTACATGCTCCTCGTATTTTTCACACCTTTTCAGGCACCTCGTACTTTTCACACCTTTTCATGCTGCTCGTATTTTTCAGGCCTTTTCATGCTCCTCGTATTTTTCACACTTTTCAGGCTCCTCGTATTTTTCAGGCCTTTTCAGGCTCCTCGTATTTTTTCAGCTTTTCAGGCTCCTCATATTTTTCACACCTTTTTATGCTCCTCATATTTTTCACACCCTTTCAGTCTCCTCGTATTTTTCAGGCTCCTCATATTTTACACACCTTTTCAGGCTCCTTGTAATTTTCAGGCTTTTTCAGGGTCCTCGTATTTTTCTCACCTTTACATACTCCTCGCATTTTTCACACTTTTTCAGGCTCTTCGTATTTTTCACACTTTTTCAGGCTCCTCATTCTTTTCACACATTTTCATGCGACCCGGATTTTTCATACATTTTTTATGCTCCTCCTATTTTTCAGGCCTTTTCATGCTCCTCGGATTTTTCACACTTTTTAAGCCTCCTCTTATTTTTCACACCTTTTCAGTCTCCTCGTATATTTCACACCTTTTCAGGCTACTCGTATTTTTCATACCTTTACATGCTCCTCGAATTTTTCAGGCCTTTTCATGCTTCTCGTATTTTTCAGGCCTTTTCATGCTCCTCGTATTTTTCACACCTTTTCAGGCTCCTCGTATTTTTCAGGCCTTTTCATTCTCCTCGAATTTTTCACACCTTTTCAGGTTCCTCATAGTTTTCACACCTTTTCATGCTCCTTTTATTTTTCAGGCCTTTTCATGCTCCTCGTATTTTTCACACCTTTTCAACTTCCTCGTATTTTTCACACCTTTTCAGGCTCCTGGTGTTTATCAGGCCTTTTTATGCTTCTCTTATTTTTCAGGCCATTTCATTCTCCTCGAATTTTTCAGGCCTTTTCATGCTCCTCGTATTTTTCAGGCCTTTTAAGGCTCCTAGTATTTTTCACAGTTTTCATGCTCCTCGTATTTTTCAGGACTTTTTAGGCTCCTCTTATTTTTCACACCTTTTCAGGCTCCTCATATTTTTCAGGCCTTTTCAGGCTCCTCGTAATTTTCAGACCTTTTCAGGCTCCTCATATTTTTCAGGCCTTTTCATGCTCCTCGTATTTTTCAGGCCTTTTCAGGCTCCTCGTATTTTTCACACCTTTTCAGGCTCCTCGTCTTTTTCACAGCTTTTCAGGCTCCTCGTATTTTTCAGACCTTTTCAGGCTACTCATATTTTTCAGGCCTTTTCATGCTCCTCATGTTTTTCAGGCCTTTTCAGGCTCCTCGTAATGTTCAAAGCTTTTCAGGCTCCTCGTCTTTTTCACACCTTTTCAGGCTCCTCGTATTTTTCACAGCTTTTCAGGCTCCTCATATTTTTCAGGCCTTTTCATGCTCCTCATGTTTTTCAGGCCTTTTGAGGCTCCTCGTAATTTTCACAGCTTTTCAGGCTCCTCGTCTTTTTCACACCTTTTCAGGTTCCTCGTATATTTCACACCTTTTCAGGCTCCTCATATTTTTCAGGCCTTTTCAGGCGCCTCGTAATTTTCACAGCTTTTCAGGCTCCTAGTCTTTTTCACACCTTTTCAGGCTCCTCGTATTTTTCACACCTTTTCAGGCTCCTCATATTTTTCAGGCCTCTTCAGGCTCCTCGTATTTTTCACACGTTTTCAGGCTCCTCGTATTTTTACACCTTTTCATGCTCCTTATATTTTTCAGGCCTTTTCAAGCTCCTTGTATTTTTCACACCTTTTCAGGTTCCTCGTATTTTTACACCTTTTCAGGCTCCTCATATTTTTCACAAGTTTTCAGGCTACTCGTGTTTTTCATACATTTTCATGCTCCTCGTATCTTTCAGGCCTTTGCATGCTCCTCGTATTTTTCAGGCCTTTTCAGGCTCCTCATATTTTTCACACTTTTCATGCTCCTCATATTTTTCAGGCCTTTTCAGGCTCCTCGTATTTTTCAAGCCTTTTCAGGTTCCTTGTATTTTTCAGACCTTTTCATGCTCCTCGTATTTTTCAGGCCTTTTCATGCTCCTCGTATTTTTCAGGCCTTTTCAGGCTCCTCGTATTTTCAGGCATTTTCATGCTCCTCGTATTTTTCAGGCCTTTTCAGGCTCCTCATATTTTTCAGGCCTTTTCAGGCTCCTCGTATTTTTCAAGCCTTTTCAGGTTCCTTGTATTTTTCAGACCTTTTCATGCTCCTCGTATTTTTCAGGCCTTTTCATGCTCCTCGGATTTTTCACACAATTTCAGGCTCCTCGTATTTTACAGGCCTTTTCAGGCTCCTCGAATTTTTCACACCTTTTCAGACTACTCGTATTTTTCACGCATTCTCAGGCTCCTCGTATTTTTTACACCTTTTCAGGCTCCTCATATTTTTCACTGCCTTTCAGTCTCCTCATATTTTTCAGGCTCCTCATATTTTTCACACTTTTTCAGGCTCCTCGTAATTTTCAGGCTTTTTCAGGGTCCTCGTATTTTTCACACCTTTTCAGGCTCCTCATATTTTTCACACCTTTACATGCTCCTCGTATTTTTCACACCTTTTCAGGCACCTCGTACTTTTCACACCTTTTCATGCTGCTCGTATTTTTCAGGCCTTTTCATGCTCCTCGTATTTTTCACACTTTTCAGGCTCCTCGTATTTTTCAGGCCTTTTCAGGCTCCTCGTATTTTTTCAGCTTTTCAGGCTCCTCATATTTTTCACACCTTTTTATGCTCCTCATATTTTTCACACCCTTTCAGTCTCCTCGTATTTTTCAGGCTCCTCATATTTTACACACCTTTTCAGGCTCCTTGTAATTTTCAGGCTTTTTCAGGGTCCTCGTATTTTTCTCACCTTTACATACTCCTCGCATTTTTCACACTTTTTCAGGCTCTTCGTATTTTTCACACTTTTTCAGGCTCCTCATTCTTTTCACACATTTTCAGGCGACCCGGATTTTTCATACATTTTTTATGCTCCTCCTATTTTTCAGGCCTTTTCATGCTCCTCGGATTTTTCACACTTTTTAAGCCTCCTCGTATTTTTCACACCTTTTCAGTCTCCTCGTATATTTCACACCTTTTCAGGCTACTCGTATTTTTCATACCTTTACATGCTCCTCGAATTTTTCAGGCCTTTTCATGCTTCTCGTATTTTTCAGGCCTTTTCATGCTCCTCGTATTTTTCACACCTTTTCAGGCTCCTCGTATTTTTCAGGCCTTTTCATTCTCCTCGAATTTTTCACACCTTTTCAGGTTCCTCATAGTTTTCACACCTTTTCATGCTCCTTTTATTTTTCAGGCCTTTTCATGCTCCTCGTATTTTTCACACCTTTTCAACCTCCTCGTATTTTTCACACCTTTTCAGGCTCCTGGTGTTTATCAGGCCTTTTTATGCTTCTCTTATTTTTCAGGCCATTTCATTCTCCTCGAATTTTTCAGGCCTTTTCATGCTCCTCGTATTTTTCAGGCCTTTTAAGGCTCCTAGTATTTTTCACAGTTTTCATGCTCCTCGTATTTTTCAGGACTTTTCAGGCTCCTCGTATTTTTCACACCTTTTCAGGCTCCTCATATTTTTCAGGCCTTTTCAGGCTCCTCGTAATTTTCAGGCCTTTTCAGGCTCCTCATATTTTTCAGGCCTTTTCATGCTCCTCGTATTTTTCAGGCCTTTTCAGGCTCCTCGTATTTTTCACACCTTTTCAGGCTCCTCGTCTTTTTCACAGCTTTTCAGGCTCCTCGTATTTTTCAGACCTTTTCAGGCTACTCATATTTTTCAGGCCTTTTCATGCTCCTCATGTTTTTCAGGCCTTTTCAGGCTCCTCGTAATGTTCAAAGCTTTTCAGGCTCCTCGTCTTTTTCACACCTTTTCAGGCTCCTCGTATTTTTCACACCTTTTCAGGCTCCTCATATTTTTCACAAGTTTTCAGGCTACTCGTGTTTTTCATACATTTTCATGCTCCTCGTATCTTTCAGGCCTTTGCATGCTCCTCGTATTTTTCAGGCCTTTTCAGGCTCCTCATATTTTTCACACTTTTCATGCTCCTCATATTTTTCAGGCCTTTTCAGGCTCCTCGTATTTTTCAAGCCTTTTCAGGTTCCTTGTATTTTTCAGACCTTTTCATGCTCCTCGTATTTTTCAGGCCTTTTCATGCTCCTCGTATTTTTCAGGCCTTTTCAGGCTCCTCGTATTTTCAGGCATTTTCATGCTCCTCGTATTTTTCAGGCCTTTTCAGGCTCCTCATATTTTTCAGGCCTTTTCAGGCTCCTCGTATTTTTCAAGCCTTTTCAGGTTTCTTGTATTTTTCAGACTTTTTCATGCTCCTCGTATTTTTCAGGCCTTTTCAGGCTCCTCGTATTTTACAGGCCTTTTCAGGCTCCTCGAATTTTTCACACCTTTTCAGACTACTCGTATTTTTCACGCATTCTCAGGCTCCTCGTATTTTTTACACCTTTTCAGGCTCCTCATATTTTTCACTGCCTTTCAGTCTCCTCATATTTTTCAGGCTCCTCATATTTTTCACACTTTTTCAGGCTCCTCGTAATTTTCAGGCTTTTTCAGGGTCCTCGTATTTTTCACACCTTTTCAGGCTCCTCATATTTTTCACACCTTTACATGCTCCTCGTATTTTTCACACCTTTTCAGGCACCTCGTACTTTTCACACCTTTTCATGCTGCTCGTATTTTTCAGGCCTTTTCATGCTCCTCGTATTTTTCACACTTTTCAGGCTCCTCGTATTTTTCAGGCCTTTTCAGGCTCCTCGTATTTTTTCAGCTTTTCAGGCTCCTCATATTTTTCACACCTTTTTATGCTCCACATATTTTTCACACCCTTTCAGTCTCCTCGTATTTTTCAGGCTCCTCATATTTTACACACCTTTTCAGGCTCCTTGTAATTTTCAGGCTTTTTCAGGGTCCTCGTATTTTTCTCACCTTTACATACTCCTCGCATTTTTCACACTTTTTCAGGCTCTTCGTATTTTTCACACTTTTTCAGGCTCCTCATTCTTTTCACACATTTTCATGCGACCCGGATTTTTCATACATTTTTTATGCTCCTCCTATTTTTCAGGCCTTTTCATGCTCCTCGGATTTTTCACACTTTTTAAGCCTCCTCGTATTTTTCACACCTTTTCAGTCTCCTCGTATATTTCACACCTTTTCAGGCTACTCGTATTTTTCATACCTTTACATGCTCCTCGAATTTTTCAGGCCTTTTCATGCTTCTCGTATTTTTCAGGCCTTTTCATGCTCCTCGTATTTTTCACACCTTTTCAGGCTCCTCGTATTTTTCAGGCCTTTTCATTCTCCTCGAATTTTTCACACCTTTTCAGGTTCCTCATAGTTTTCAGACCTTTTCATGCTCCTTTTATTTTTCAGGCCTTTTCATGCTCCTCGTATTTTTCACACCTTTTCAACCTCCTCGTATTTTTCACACCTTTTCAGGCTCCTGGTGTTTATCAGGCCTTTTTATGCTTCTCTTATTTTTCAGGCCATTTCATTCTCCTCGAATTTTTCAGGCCTTTTCATGCTCCTCGTATTTTTCAGGCCTTTTAAGGCTCCTAGTATTTTTCACAGTTTTCATGCTCCTCGTATTTTTCAGGACTTTTCAGGCTCCTCGTATTTTTCACACCTTTTCAGGCTCCTCATATTTTTCAGGCCTTTTCAGGCTCCTCGTATTTTTCACACCTTTTCAGGCTCCTCGTCTTTTTCACAGCTTTTCAGGCTCCTCGTATTTTTCAGACCTTTTCAGGCTACTCATATTTTTCAGGCCTTTTCATGCTCCTCATGTTTTTCAGGCCTTTTCACGCTCCTCGTAATGTTCAAAGCTTTTCAGGCTCCTCGTCTTTTTCACACCTTTTCAGGCTCCTCGTATTTTTCACAGCTTTTCAGGCTCCTCATATTTTTCAGGCCTTTTCATGCTCCTCATGTTTTTCAGGCCTTTTGAGGCTCCTCGTAATTTTCACAGCTTTTCAGGCTCCTCGTCTTTTTCACACCTTTTCAGGTTCCTCGTATATTTCACACCTTTTCAGGCTCCTCATATTTTTCAGGCCTTTTCAGGCGCCTCGTAATTTTCACAGCTTTTCAGGCTCCTAGTCTTTTTCACACCTTTTCAGGCTCCTCGTATTTTTCACACCTTTTCAGGCTCCTCATATTTTTCAGGCCTCTTCAGGCTCCTCGTATTTTTCACAGCTTTTCAGGCTCCTCGTATTTTTACACCTTTTCATGCTCCTTATATTTTTCAGGCCTTTTCAAGCTCCTTGTATTTTTCACACCTTTTCAGGTTCCTCGTATTTTTACACCTTTTCAGGCTCCTCATATTTTTCACAAGTTTTCAGGCTACTCGTGTTTTTCATACATTTTCATGCTCCTCGTATCTTTCAGGCCTTTGCATGCTCCTCGTATTTTTCAGGCCTTTTCAGGCTCCTCATATTTTTCACACTTTTCATGCTCCTCATATTTTTCAGGCCTTTTCAGGCTCCTCGTATTTTTCAAGCCTTTTCAGGTTCCTTGTATTTTTCAGACCTTTTCATGCTCCTCGTATTTTTCAGGCCTTTTCATGCTCCTCGTATTTTTCAGGCCTTTTCAGGCTCCTCGTATTTTTCAGGCATTTTCATGCTCCTCGTATTTTTCAGGCCTTTTCAGGCTCCTCATATTTTTCAGGCCTTTTCAGGCTCCTCGTATTTTTCAAGCCTTTTCAGGTTCCTTGTATTTTTCAGACCTTTTCATGCTCCTCGTATTTTTCAGGCCTTTTCATGCTCCTCGGATTTTTCACACAATTTCAGGCTCCTCGTATTTTACAGGCCTTTTCAGGCTCCTCGAATTTTTCACACCTTTTCAGACTACTCGTATTTTTCACGCATTCTCAGGCTCCTCGTATTTTTCACACCTTTTCAGGCTCCTCATATTTTTCACTGCCTTTCAGTCTCCTCATATTTTTCAGGCTCCTCATATTTTTCACACTTTTTCAGGCTCCTCGTAATTTTCAGGCTTTTTCAGGGTCCTCGTATTTTTCACACCTTTTCAGGCTCCTCATATTTTTCACACCTTTACATGCTCCTCGTATTTTTCACACCTTTTCAGGCACCTCATACTTTTCACACCTTTTCATGCTGCTCGTATTTTTCAGGCCTTTTCATGCTCCTCGGATTTTTCACACAATTTCAGGCTCCTCGTATTTTACAGGCCTTTTCAGGCTCCTCGAATTTTTCACACCTTTTCAGACTACTCGTATTTTTCACGCATTCTCAGGCTCCTCGTATTTTTTACACCTTTTCAGGCTCCTCATATTTTTCACTGCCTTTCAGTCTCCTCATATTTTTCAGGCTCCTCATATTTTTCACACTTTTTCAGGCTCCTCGTAATTTTCAGGCTTTTTCAGGGTCCTCGTATTTTTCACACCTTTTCAGGCTCCTCATATTTTTCACACCTTTACATGCTCCTCGTATTTTTCACACCTTTTCAGGCACCTCGTACTTTTCACACCTTTTCATGCTGCTCGTATTTTTCAGGCCTTTTCATGCTCCTCGTATTTTTCACACTTTTCAGGCTCCTCGTATTTTTCAGGCCTTTTCAGGCTCCTCGTATTTTTTCAGCTTTTCAGGCTCCTCATATTTTTCACACCTTTTTATGCTCCTCATATTTTTCACACCCTTTCAGTCTCCTCGTATTTTTCAGGCTCCTCATATTTTACACACCTTTTCAGGCTCCTTGTAATTTTCAGGCTTTTTCAGGGTCCTCGTATTTTTCTCACCTTTACATACTCCTCGCATTTTTCACACTTTTTCAGGCTCTTCGTATTTTTCACACTTTTTCAGGCTCCTCATTCTTTTCACACATTTTCAGGCGACCCGGATTTTTCATACATTTTTTATGCTCCTCCTATTTTTCAGGCCTTTTCATGCTCCTCGGATTTTTCACACTTTTTAAGCCTCCTCGTATTTTTCACACCTTTTCAGTCTCCTCGTATATTTCACACCTTTTCAGGCTACTCGTATTTTTCATACCTTTACATGCTCCTCGAATTTTTCAGGCCTTTTCATGCTTCTCGTATTTTTCAGGCCTTTTCATGCTCCTCGTATTTTTCACACCTTTTCAGGCTCCTCGTATTTTTCAGGCCTTTTCATTCTCCTCGAATTTTTCACACCTTTTCAGGTTCCTCATAGTTTTCACACCTTTTCATGCTCCTTTTATTTTTCAGGCCTTTTCATGCTCCTCGTATTTTTCACACCTTTTCAACCTCCTCGTATTTTTCACACCTTTTCAGGCTCCTGGTGTTTATCAGGCCTTTTTATGCTTCTCTTATTTTTCAGGCCATTTCATTCTCCTCGAATTTTTCAGGCCTTTTCATGCTCCTCGTATTTTTCAGGCCTTTTAAGGCTCCTAGTATTTTTCACAGTTTTCATGCTCCTCGTATTTTTCAGGCCTTTTCAGGCTCCTCGTATTTTTCACACCTTTTCAGGCTCCTCATATTTTTCAGGCCTTTTCAGGCTCCTCGTAATTTTCAGACCTTTTCAGGCTCCTCATATTTTTCAGGCCTTTTCATGCTCCTCGTATTTTTCAGGCCTTTTCAGGCTCCTCGTATTTTTCACACCTTTTCAGGCTCCTCGTCTTTTTCACAGCTTTTCAGGCTCCTCGTATTTTTCAGACCTTTTCAGGCTACTCATATTTTTCAGGCCTTTTCATGCTCCTCATGTTTTTCAGGCCTTTTCAGGCTCCTCGTAATGTTCAAAGCTTTTCAGGCTCCTCGTCTTTTTCACACCTTTTCAGGCTCCTCGTATTTTTCACACCTTTTCAGGCTCCTCATATTTTTCACAAGTTTTCAGGCTACTCGTGTTTTTCATACATTTTCATGCTCCTCGTATTTTTCAGGCCTTTGCATGCTCCTCGTATTTTTCAGGCCTTTTCAGGCTCCTCATATTTTTCACACTTTTCATGCTCCTCATATTTTTCAGGCCTTTTCAGGCTCCTCGTATTTTTCAAGCCTTTTCAGGTTCCTTGTATTTTTCAGACCTTTTCATGCTCCTCGTATTTTTCAGGCCTTTTCATGCTCCTCGTATTTTTCAGGCCTTTTCAGGCTCCTCGTATTTTCAGGCATTTTCATGCTCCTCGTATTTTTCAGGCCTTTTCAGGCTCCTCATATTTTTCAGGCCTTTTCAGGCTCCTCGTATTTTTCAAGCCTTTTCAGGTTCCTTGTATTTTTCAGACTTTTTCATGCTCCTCGTATTTTTCAGGCCTTTTCAGGCTCCTCGTATTTTACAGGCCTTTTCAGGCTCCTCGAATTTTTCACACCTTTTCAGACTACTCGTATTTTTCACGCATTCTCAGGCTCCTCGTATTTTTTACACCTTTTCAGGCTCCTCATATTTTTCACTGCCTTTCAGTCTCCTCATATTTTTCAGGCTCCTCATATTTTTCACACTTTTTCAGGCTCCTCGTAATTTTCAGGCTTTTTCAGGGTCCTCGTATTTTTCACACCTTTTCAGGCTCCTCATATTTTTCACACCTTTACATGCTCCTCGTATTTTTCACACCTTTTCAGGCACCTCGTACTTTTCACACCTTTTCATGCTGCTCGTATTTTTCAGGCCTTTTCATGCTCCTCGTATTTTTCACACTTTTCAGGCTCCTCGTATTTTTCAGGCCTTTTCAGGCTCCTCGTATTTTTTCAGCTTTTCAGGCTCCTCATATTTTTCACACCTTTTTATGCTCCACATATTTTTCACACCCTTTCAGTCTCCTCGTATTTTTCAGGCTCCTCATATTTTACACACCTTTTCAGGCTCCTTGTAATTTTCAGGCTTTTTCAGGGTCCTCGTATTTTTCTCACCTTTACATACTCCTCGCATTTTTCACACTTTTTCAGGCTCTTCGTATTTTTCACACTTTTTCAGGCTCCTCATTCTTTTCACACATTTTCATGCGACCCGGATTTTTCATACATTTTTTATGCTCCTCCTATTTTTCAGGCCTTTTCATGCTCCTCGGATTTTTCACACTTTTTAAGCCTCCTCGTATTTTTCACACCTTTTCAGTCTCCTCGTATATTTCACACCTTTTCAGGCTACTCGTATTTTTCATACCTTTACATGCTCCTCGAATTTTTCAGGCCTTTTCATGCTTCTCGTATTTTTCAGGCCTTTTCATGCTCCTCGTATTTTTCACACCTTTTCAGGCTCCTCGTATTTTTCAGGCCTTTTCATTCTCCTCGAATTTTTCACACCTTTTCAGGTTCCTCATAGTTTTCACACCTTTTCATGCTCCTTTTATTTTTCAGGCCTTTTCATGCTCCTCGTATTTTTCACACCTTTTCAACCTCCTCGTATTTTTCACACCTTTTCAGGCTCCTGGTGTTTATCAGGCCTTTTTATGCTTCTCTTATTTTTCAGGCCATTTCATTCTCCTCGAATTTTTCAGGCCTTTTCATGCTCCTCGTATTTTTCAGGCCTTTTAAGGCTCCTAGTATTTTTCACAGTTTTCATGCTCCTCGTATTTTTCAGGACTTTTCAGGCTCCTCGTATTTTTCACACCTTTTCAGGCTCCTCGTATTTTTCAGGCCTTTTCAGGCTCCTCGTATTTTTCACACCTTTTCAGGCTCCTCGTCTTTTTCACAGCTTTTCAGGCTCCTCGTATTTTTCAGACCTTTTCAGGCTACTCATATTTTTCAGGCCTTTTCATGCTCCTCATGTTTTTCAGGCCTTTTCACGCTCCTCGTAATGTTCAAAGCTTTTCAGGCTCCTCGTCTTTTTCACACCTTTTCAGGCTCCTCGTATTTTTCACAGCTTTTCAGGCTCCTCATATTTTTCAGGCCTTTTCATGCTCCTCATGTTTTTCAGGCCTTTTGAGGCTCCTCGTAATTTTCACAGCTTTTCAGGCTCCTCGTCTTTTTCACACCTTTTCAGGTTCCTCGTATATTTCACACCTTTTCAGGCTCCTCATATTTTTCAGGCCTTTTCAGGCGCCTCGTAATTTTCACAGCTTTTCAGGCTCCTAGTCTTTTTCACACCTTTTCAGGCTCCTCGTATTTTTCACACCTTTTCAGGCTCCTCATATTTTTCAGGCCTCTTCAGGCTCCTCGTATTTTTCACAGCTTTTCAGGCTCCTCGTATTTTTACACCTTTTCATGCTCCTTATATTTTTCAGGCCTTTTCAAGCTCCTTGTATTTTTCACACCTTTTCAGGTTCCTCGTATTTTTACACCTTTTCAGGCTCCTCATATTTTTCACAAGTTTTCAGGCTACTCGTGTTTTTCATACATTTTCATGCTCCTCGTATCTTTCAGGCCTTTGCATGCTCCTCGTATTTTTCAGGCCTTTTCAGGCTCCTCATATTTTTCACACTTTTCATGCTCCTCATATTTTTCAGGCCTTTTCAGGCTCCTCGTATTTTTCAAGCCTTTTCAGGTTCCTTGTATTTTTCAGACCTTTTCATGCTCCTCGTATTTTTCAGGCCTTTTCATGCTCCTCGTATTTTTCAGGCCTTTTCAGGCTCCTCGTATTTTTCAGGCATTTTCATGCTCCTCGTATTTTTCAGGCCTTTTCAGGCTCCTCATATTTTTCAGGCCTTTTCAGGCTCCTCGTATTTTTCAAGCCTTTTCAGGTTCCTTGTATTTTTCAGACCTTTTCATGCTCCTCGTATTTTTCAGGCCTTTTCATGCTCCTCGGATTTTTCACACAATTTCAGGCTCCTCGTATTTTACAGGCCTTTTCAGGCTCCTCGAATTTTTCACACCTTTTCAGACTACTCGTATTTTTCACGCATTCTCAGGCTCCTCGTATTTTTCACACCTTTTCAGGCTCCTCATATTTTTCACTGCCTTTCAGTCTCCTCATATTTTTCAGGCTCCTCATATTTTTCACACTTTTTCAGGCTCCTCGTAATTTTCAGGCTTTTTCAGGGTCCTCGTATTTTTCACACCTTTTCAGGCTCCTCATATTTTTCACACCTTTACATGCTCCTCGTATTTTTCACACCTTTTCAGGCACCTCATACTTTTCACACCTTTTCATGCTGCTCGTATTTTTCAGGCCTTTTCATGCTCCTCGTATTTTTCACACTTTTCAGGCTCCTCGTATTTTTCAGGCCTTTTCAGGCTCCTCGTATTTTTTCAGCTTTTCAGGCTCCTCATATTTTTCACACCTTTTTATGCTCCTCATATTTTTCACACCCTTTCAGTCTCCTCGTATTTTTCAGGCTCCTCATATTTTACACACCTTTTCAGGCTCCTTGTAATTTTCAGGCTTTTTCAGGGTCCTCGTATTTTTCTCACCTTTACATACTCCTCGCATTTTTCACACTTTTTCAGGCTCTTCGTATTTTTCACACTTTTTCAGGCTCCTCATTCTTTTCACACATTTTCAGGCGGCCCGGATTTTTCATACATTTTTTATGCTCCTCCTATTTTTCAGGCCTTTTCATGCTCCTCGGATTTTTCACACTTTTTAAGCCTCCTCGTATTTTTCACACCTTTTCAGTCTCCTCGTATATTTCACACCTTTTCATGCTCCTCGTATTTTTCACACCTTTTCAGGCTCCTCGTATTTTTCAGGCCTTTTCATTCTCCTCGAATTTTTCACACCTTTTCAGGTTCCTCATAGTTTTCACACCTTTTCATGCTCCTTTTATTTTTCAGGCCTTTTCATGCTCCTCGTATTTTTCACACCTTTTCAACCTCCTCGTATTTTTCACACCTTTTCAGGCTCCTGGTGTTTATCAGGCCTTTTTATGCTTCTCTTATTTTTCAGGCCATTTCATTCTCCTCGCATTTTTCAGGCCTTTCCAGGCTCCTCGTATTTTTCACACCTTTTCAGGCTCCTCATATTTTTCACACTCTTTCAGTCTCCTCGTATTTTTCAGGCTCCTCGTATTTTTCATGCCTTTTCAGGCTCCTCGTATTTTTCACACCTTTTCAGGCTCCTCGTATATTTCAGGCGTTTTCAGGGTCCTCGTATTTTTCACACCTTTTCAGGCTCCTCGTATTTTTCACACCTTTACATGCTCCTCGTATTTTTCAGTCCTTTTCAGGCTCCTCGTATTTTTCACACCTTTTCATGCTCCTCATATTTTCAGGCCCTTACATGCTCCTCGTATTTTTCACGCCTTTTCAGGCTCCTCGTATATTTCACATCTTGTCAGGCTCCTCGTATATTTCAAACCATTTCAGGCGACTTGTATTTACATACCTTTTCATACTCCTTGTATTTTTCAGGCCTTTTCATGCTCCTCGTATTTTTCACACCTTTTCAGGCTCCTCGTATTTTTCACACCTTTTCATGCTCCTCGTATTTTTCAGGCCTATTCAGGCTCCTCGTATTTTTCAGGATTTTTCAGGTTCCTAGTATTTTTCACACCTTTTCATGCTCCTCGTATTTTTCAAGCCTCTTCAGGCTCTTCGTATTTTTCAGGCCTTTTCAGGCTCCTCGTAATTTTCACACTTTTCATGCTCCTCGTATTTTTCAGGCCTTTTCAGGCTCCTCGTATTTTTCAGGCCTTTTCAGGTTCCAAGTATTTTTCACACCTTTTCATGCTCCTCGTATTTTTGAGGCCTTTTCAGGCTCCTCGTATTTTTCAGGCCTTTTCAGGCTCCTCGTATTTTTTACACCTTTTCAGGCTCCTCATATTTTTCACACCTTTTTATGCTCCTGGTATTTTTCACACCTTTTCTAGCTCCTCGTATTTCTCAGGCCTTTTCATGCTCCTCGTATTTTTCACGCATTGTCAGGCTCCTCGTATTTTTCACACCTTTTCAGGCTCCTCATATTTTTCACACCCTTTCACTCTCCTCGTATTTTTCAGTCTCCTATATTTTTCACTCCTTTTCAGGCTCCTCGTAATTTTCAGGCTTTTTCAGAAACCTTGCAGCTTTCACACCTTTTCAGGCTCCTCGTATTTTTCACTCCTTTTCAGGTGACCCGTATTTTTCATACCTTTTCATGCTCCTCATATTTTTCAGGCCTTTTCTTGCTCCTCGTATTTTGCCGGCCTTTTCATGCTCCTCGTACTTTTCACAGCCTTTCATGCTGTTCGTATTTTTCAGGCCTTTTCATGCTCCTCGTATTTTGCAGGCCTTTTCATCCTCCTCGTATTTTGCAGGCCTTTTCAGGCACCTCGTATTTTTCAGGCCTTTTCATCCTCCTCGTATTTTTCAGACCTTTTCAGGCTCCTCGTATTTTTCAGGCCTTTTCAGGTTCCAAGTATTTTTCACACCTTTTCATGCTCCTCGTATTTTTGAGGCCTTTTCAGGCTCCTCGTATTTTTCAGGCCTTTTCAGGCTCCTCGTATTTTTTACACCTTTTCAGGCTCCTCATATTTTTCACACCTTTTTATGCTCCTGGTATTTTTCACACCTTTTCTAGCTCCTCGTATTTCTCAGGCCTTTTCATGCTCCTCGTATTTTTCACGCATTGTCAGGCTCCTCGTATTTTTCACACCTTTTCAGGCTCCTCATATTTTTCACACCCTTTCACTCTCCTCGTATTTTTCAGTCTCCTATATTTTTCACTCCTTTTCAGGCTCCTCGTAATTTTCAGGCTTTTTCAGAAACCTTGCAGCTTTCACACCTTTTCAGGCTCCTCGTATTTTTCACTCCTTTTCAGGTGACCCGTATTTTTCATACCTTTTCATGCTCCTCATATTTTTCAGGCCTTTTCTTGCTCCTCGTATTTTGCCGGCCTTTTCATGCTCCTCGTACTTTTCACAGCCTTTCATGCTGTTCGTATTTTTCAGGCCTTTTCATGCTCCTCGTATTTTGCAGGCCTTTTCATCCTCCTCGTATTTTGCAGGCCTTTTCAGGCACCTCGTATTTTTCAGGCCTTTTCATCCTCCTCGTATTTTTCAGACCTTTTCAGGCTCCTCGTACTTTTCACACCTTTTCAGGCTCCTCATATTTTTCAGGCCTTTTCAGGCTCCTGGTAATTTTCAGACCTTTTCAGGCTCCTCATATTTTTCAGTCCTTTTCATGCTCCTCATATTTTTCAGGCCTTTTCAGGCTCCTCGTATTTTTCACAACCTTTCAGGCTCCTCGTCTTTTTCACACCTTTTCAGGCTCCTCGTATTTTTCAGACCTTTTCAGGCTACTCATATTTTTCAGGCCTTTTCATGCTCCTCATGTTTTTCAGGCCTTTTCAGGCTCCTCGTAATTTTCAAAGCTTTTCAGGCTCCTCGTCTTTTTCACACCTTTTCACGCTCCTCGTGTTTTTCACAGCTTTTCAGGCTCCTCATATTTTTCAGGACTTTTCATGCTCCTCATGTTTTTCAGGCCTTTTGAGGCTCCTCGTAATTTTCACAGCTTTTCAGGCTCCTCGTCTTTTTCACACCTTTTCAGGCTCCTCGTATTTTTCACACCTTTTCAGGCTCCTCATATTTTTCAGGCCTTTTCAGGCTCCTCGTATTTTTCACACCTTTTCAGGCTCCTCGTCTTTTTCACACCTTTTCAGGCTCCTCGTATTTTTTAGACCTTTTCAGGCTACTCATATTTTGCAGGCCTTTTCATACTCCTCATGTTTTTCAGGCCTTTTCAGGCTCCTCGTAATTTTCAAAGCTTTTCAGGCTCCTCGTCTTTTTCACACCTTTTCAGGCTCCTCGTGTTTTTCACAGCTTTTCAGGCTCCTCATATTTTTCAGGCCTTTTCATGCTCCTCATGTTTTTCAGGCCTTTTCAGGCTCCTCGTAATTTTCACAGCTTTTCAGGCTCCTCGTCTTTTTCACACCTTTTCAGGCTCCTCGTATTTTTCACACCTTTTCAGGCTCCTCATATTTTTCAGGCCTCGTCAGGCTCCTCGTATTTTTCACAGCTTTTCAGGCTCCTCGTATTTTTACACCTTTTCATGCTCCTTATATTTTTCAGGCCTTTTCAGGCTCCTTTTATTTTTCACACCTTTTCAGGTTCCTCGTATTTTTACACCTTTTCAGGCTCCTCATATTTTTCACAAGTTTTCAGGCTACTCGTATTTTTCATACCTTTTCATGCTCCTCGTATTTTTCAGGCCTTTTCAGGCTCCTCGTATTTTTCAGGCCTTTTCAGGTTCCTAGTATTTTTCACACCTTTTCATGCTCCTCGTATTTTTCAGGCCTTTTCATGCTCCTTGTATTTTTCAGGCCTTTTCAGGCTCCTCGTATTTTTCAGGCCTTTTCAGGTTCCTAGTATTTTTCACACCTTTTCATGCTCCTCGTATTTTTCACGCCTTTTCATGCTCCTCGTATTTTTCAGGCCTTTTCAGGCTCCTCATATTTTTCACACTTTTCATGCTCCTCATATTTTTCAGGCCTTTTCAGGCTCCTCGTACGTTTCACACCTTTTCAGGCGACCCGTATTTTTCATACCTTTTTTATGCTCCTCATGTTTTTCAGGCCTTTTCAGGCTCCTCGTAATTTTCACAGCTTTTCAGGCTCCTCGTCTTTTTCACACCGTTTCCGGCTCCTCGTATTTTTCAGACCTTTTTATGCTCCTCTTGGTTTTCAGGCCTTTTCATGCTCCTCGTATTTTTCACACCTGTTCATGCTCCTCATATTTTTCACACCCTTTCACTCTCCTCGTATTTTTCAGGCTCCTCGTATTTTTCACACTTTTTCAGGCTCCTCGTAATTTTCAGGCTTTTTCAGCGTCCTCGCAGTTTTCACACCTTTTCAGGCTCCTCGTATTATTCACACCTTTACATGCTCCTTGTATTTTTCACACCTTTTCAGGCTCCTCGTACTTTTCACTCCTTTTCAGGTGACCCATATTTTTCATACCTTTTCATGCTCCTCATATTTTTCAGGCCTTTTCATGCTCCTCGTATTTTGCCGGCCTTTTCATGATCTTCGTACTTGTCACAGCCTTTCATGCTCCTCGTATTTTGCAGGCCTTTTCATGCTTCTCGTATTTTTCAGGCCTTTTCACGCCCCTCGTATTTTTCAGGTCTTTTCAGGCTCCTCGTATTTTTCACACCTTTTCATGCTCCTCGTATTTTTCAGGCCTTTTCATGCTCCTGGTATTTTTCAGGCCTTTTCAGGCTCCTCGTATTTTTCACACCTTTTCATGCTCCTCGTATTTTTCAGGCCTTTTCAGGCTCCTCGTATTTTTCAGGCCTTTTCAGGTTCCTAGTATTTTTCACACCTTTTCATGCTCCTCGTATTTTTCAGGCCTTTTCATGCTCCTGGTATTTTTCAGGCCTTTTCAGGCTCCTCGTATTTTTCACACTTTTCATGCTCCTCGTATTTTGCCGGCCTTTTCAGGCTCCTCGTATTTTTCAGGGCTTTTCATGCTCCTCGTATTTTTCAGGACTTTTCACTCTCCTCGTATTTTTCACACCTTTTCAGGCTCCTCGTATTTTTCACACCTTTTCATGCTCCTCGTTTTTTTCACACCTTTTAGAGTCCTAGAATTTTTCACACCTCTTCATGCTCTTCGTACTTTTCATGCATTTTCATCCTCCTCGTAATTTTCACACCTTTTCAGGCTACTCGTATTTTTCATACCTTTTCATGCTTCTCGTATTTTTCAGGCCTTTTTATGCTCCTCTTATTTTTCAGGCCTTTTCAGGCTCTTCGTATTTTACAGCCCTTTATAGGCTCCTCGTATTTTTCAGGCCTTTTCATGCTCCTCGTATTTTTAAGGCCTTTTCAGGCTCCTCTTATTTTTCACACCTTTTCAAGCTCCTCATATTTCTCAGGCCTTTTCAGGCTCCTCATATTTTTCACACCCTTTCAGTCTCCTCGTATTTTTCAGACTCTTTCATACTCCCCATATTTTTCAAACCTTTTCAGGCTCCTCGTATTTTTCACACCTTTTCAGGCTCCTCATATTTTTCACACCCTTTCAGGCTCCTCGTATTTTTCAGGCCTTTTCAGGCTCCTCGATTTTTCACACATTTTCAGGCTCCTCGTATATTTCAGGCCTTTTCTGGGTCCTCGTGTTTTTCAGAACTTTTCATGCTCCTCGTATTTTTCACACCTTATCAGGCTTTTCGTATTTTTCAGACCTTTTTATGCTCCTCTTGTTTTTCAGGCCTTTTCATCCTCCTCGTATTTTTCAGGCCTTTTCATGCTCCTCGGATTTTTCACACCTTTTCAGGCTCCTCGTATTTTTCACACCTTTTCATGCTCCTCGTATTTTTCAGGTCTCTGCAGGCTCCTCGTATTTTTCAGGCCTTTTCAGGCTCCTCGTAATTTTCACACTTTTCATGCTCCTCGTATTTTTCAGGCCTCTTCAGGCTCCTCGAATTTTTCAGGCCTTTTCAGGTTCCTAGTATTTTTCACACCTTTTCATGCTCCTTTTATTTTTGAGGCCTTTTCAAGCTCCTCGTATTTTTCAGGCCTTTTCAGGCTCCTCGTATTTTTTACACCTATTCAGGCTCCTCATATTTTTCACACCTTTTTAGGCTCCTGGTATTTTTCACACCTATTCTAGCTCCTCGTATTTCTCAGGCCTTTTCATGCTCCTCGTATTTTTCACGCATTGTCAGGCTCCTCGTATTTTTCACACCTTTTCAGGCTCCTCATATTTTTCACACCCTTTCACTCTCCTCGTATTTTTCAGGCTCCTCGTATTTTTCACACCTTTTCAGGCTCCTCGTAATTTTCAGGCTTTTTCAGGGTCCTTGCAGCTTTCACAGCCTTTCATGCTCTTCGTATTTTTCAGTTCTTTTCATGCTCCTCGTATTTTGCAGGCCTTTTTATGCTCCTCGTATTTTTCAAGCCTTTTCACGCCCCTCGTATTTTTCAGGCCTTTTCAGGCTCCTCGTATTTTTCACACCTTTTCATCCTCCTCGTATTTTTCAGGCCTTTTCATGCTTCTGGTATTTTTCAGGCCTTTTCAGGCTCCTCGTATTTTGCAGGCCTTTTCATGCTACTCGTATTTTGCAGGCCTTTTCATGCTCCTCGTATTTTTCAGGCCTTTTCTGGATCCTCGTATTTTTCACACCTTTTCATGCTCCTCATATTTTTCACACCTTTTCAGGCTCCTCGTATTTTTCACACCTTTTCATGCTCTTCGTATTTTTCACGCCTTTTCATGCTCCTCGTATTTTTCACACCTTTTCAGTCTCCCCGTATTTTTCAGGCCTTTTCATGCTCCTCGTATTTTTCAGCCTTTTTATGCTCCTCTTATTTTTCAGGCTTTTTCATGCTCCTCATACTTTTCAGGCCTTTTCATACTCCTCGTATTTTTCACACCTTTTCAGGCTCCTCGTATTTTTCACACCTTTTCAGGCTCCTCGTATTTTTCACACCTTTTCAATCTCCTCATATTTTTCACACCTTTTCAGTCTACTGGTATTTTTCACACCTTTTCAGGCTCTTGGTATTTTTCACATTGTGTCAGACTCCTGGTATTTTTCACACCTTTTCATACTCGTATTTTTCACACCTTTTCAGGCTCCTCGTATTTTTCACACCTTTTCAGGCTCCTCGTATTTTTCACACCTTTTCAGGCGACTCGTATTTTTCACACCTTTTCAGGCTCCTCTTATTTTTCAGGCCTTTTCATGCTCCTCGTATTTTTCACACCTTTTCAGTGTCCTCGTAATTTTCACACCTTTACATGCTCCTCGAATTTTTCACACCTTTTCAGGCTCCTCGTACTTTTCACACCTTTTCAGGTGACCCGTATTTTTCATACCTTTTCATGCTCCTCATATTATTCAGGCCTTTTCATGCTTCTCGTATTTTGCCGGCCTTTTCATGCTCCTCGTATTTTTCACACCTTTTCAGGCTCCTCGTATTTTTCAGGCCTTTTCAGGCTCCTCATAATTTTCAGGCTTTTCATACTCCTCGTTTTTTTCACACCTTTTCAGGCTCCTCGTATTTTTCAGACCTTTTCAGGCTCCTCGTATTTTTCACACCTTTTCAGGCTCCTCGTATTTTTCAGGCCTTTTCAGGCTCCTGGTATTTTTCACACCTTTTCAGGCTCCTGGTATTTTTCACACCTTTTCATACTCCTGGTATTTTTCACACCTTTTCAATCTCCTCATATTTTTCACACCTTTTCAGTCTACTGGTATTTTTCACACCTTTTCAGGCTCCTGGTATTTTTCACATTGTGTCAGACTCCTGGTATTTTTCACACCTTTTCAGTCTCCTCATATTTTTCACACCTTTTCAGGCTGCTGGTATTTTTCACACCTTTTCAGGCTCCTCATATTTTTCACATCTTTTCAGACTCCTCGAATTTTCCAGGTATTTTCATGCTGCTCGTATTTTTAAGGCCTTTTCAGGCTCCTCTTATTTTTCACACCTTTTCAAGCTCCTCATATTTTTGAGGCCTTTTCAGGCTCCTCGTATTTTTCAGGCTCCTCGTATTTTTCACACCTTTTCAGGCTCCTCGTAATTTTCAGGCTTTTTCAGGGTCCTCGCAGTTTTCACACCTTTTCAGGCTGCTCGTATTATTCACACCTTTACATGCTCCTCGTATTTTTCACACCTTTTCAGGCTCCTCGTACTTTTCACTCCTTTTCAGGTGACCCGTATTTTTCATACCTTTTCATGCTCCTCATATTTTTCAGGCCATTTCATGCTCCTCGTATTTTGCCGGCCTTTTCATGCTCCTCGTATTTTTCACACCCTTTCATGCTCTTCATATTTTTCAGGCCTTTTCATGCTCCTCGTATTTTGCAGGCCTTTTCATGCTCCTCGTATTTTTCCGGCCTTTTCACGCCCCTCGTATTTTTCAGGCCTTTTCAGGCTCCTCGTATTTTACACAGTTTTCATGCTCCTCGTATTTTTCAGGCCTTTTCATGCTCCTCGTATTTTTCAAACCTTTTCAGGCTCCTCGTATTTTTCAGGCCTTTTTATGCTCCTCTTATTTTTCAGGCCTTTTCATACTCCTCATGTTTTTCAGGGCTTTTCATGCTCCTCGTATTTTCACATCATTTCAGGCTGTTGCATTTTTCACACCTTTTCAGGCTCCTCTTATTTTTCACACCTTTTCAGGCTCCTCGTATTTTTCACACCTTTTCATGCTCCTCGTATTTTTCACACATTTTAAGGCTCCTCGTATTTTTCACAACTTTTCAGGCTCCTCGTATTTTTCAGGGATTTTCATGCTCCTCGTATTTTTCAGGCCTTTTCATGCTCCTCGTATTTTTCAGGCCTTTTCATGCTCCTCGTATTTTTCACACCTTTTCTTACTCCTCGTATTTTTCACACCTTTTCAGACTCCTGGTATTTTTCACACCTTTTCATGCTTTTCGTATTTTTCCTGCATTTTCTTCCTCCTCGTATTTTTCACACTTTTTCAGGCTCCTCGTATTTTTTACACCTTTTCAGGCTCCTCGTATTTTTCAGGCCTTTTCAGGCTCCTCGTATTTTTCACACCTTTTCAGGCTGCTCGTATTTTTCACGCCTTTTCAGGCTACTCGTATTTTTCATACCTTTTCATACTCCTCGTATTTTTCAGGCCTTTTTATGCTCCTCTTATTTTTCAGGCCTTTTCATGCTCCTCATATTTTTCAGGTCTTTTCATGCTCCTCGTATTTTCACACCTTTTCAGGCTCCTCGTATTTTTACACATTTTCAGGCTCCTCGTATTTTTCACACCTTTTCAGGCTCCTCGTATTGTTCACACCTTTTCAGGCTCCTCGTATTGTTCACACCTTTTCAGGCTCCTCGTATTTTTCAGACTCTTTCATACTCCCCATATTTTTCACACCTTTTCAGGCTCCTCGTATTTTTCACAGCTTTTCAGGCTCCTCATATTTTTCACAGGTTTTCAGACTCCTCGTATTTTTCAGACTCTTTCATACTCCCCATATTTTTCACACCTTTTCAGGCTCCTCCTATTTTTCACACCCTTTCATGCTCCTCGTATTTTTCAAACCTTTTCAGGCTCCTCGTATTTTTCTCACCTTTACATGCTCCTCGTATTTTTCACACCTTTTCAGGCTCCTCGTTTTTTCAGGCCTTTTTATGCTCCTCTTATTTTTCAGTCCTTTTCATGCTCCTCATATTTTTCAGGCCTTTTCATGCTCCTCGTATTTTTCACACCATTTCAGGTCCTCGTATATTTCAGATCTTGTCAGGTTCGTCGTATTTTTCATACCTTTTCAGGCGACTTGTATTTCTCATACCTTTTCATGCTCCTCGTATTTTGCAGGCCTTTTCATGCTCCTCGTATTTTTCAGGCCTTTTCAGGCTCCTCGTATTTTTCACAGTTTTCATGCTCCTCGTATTTTTCAGGCCTTTTCAGGCTCCTCGTATTTTTCAGGCATTTTCAGGCTCCTCGTATTTCTCAGGCATTTTCAGGCTCCTCGTATTTTTCAGGCATTTTCAGGCTCCTTGTATTTTTCAGGCCTCTTCATGCTCCTCGCATTTTTCAAACCTTTTCAGGCTCCTCGTATTTTTCAGGCCTTTTCAGGATCCTCATATTTTTCACACCTTTTCATGCTCCTCGTATATTTCAGGCCTTTTCAGGCTCCTCGTATTTTTCAGACCTTTTCAGGCTCCTAGTATTTTTCACACCTTTTCAGACTCCTCGTATTTTTCACGCCTTTTCATGCTCCTCGTATTTTTCAGGACTTTTCATGCCGCTCATATTTTTCAGGCCTTTTCAGGCTCCTCGTATTTTTCACGCCTTATCAGGCTCCTCGTATTTTTCATAACTTTTCATGCTCCTCGTATTTTTCAGGCCTTTTCATGCTCCTCGTATTTTTCAGGCCTTTTCAGGCTCCTCGTATTTTTCACAGTTTTCATGCTCCTCGTATTTTTCAGGCCTTTTCAGGCTCCTCGTATTTTTCAGGCATTTTCAGGCTCCTCGTATTTTTCAGGCCTTTTCATGCTCCTCGTATTTTTCAAACCTTTTCAGGCTCCTCGTATTTTTCAGGCCTTTTTATGCTCCTCTTATTTTTCAGGCCTTTTCATACTCCTCATGTTTTTCAGGGCTTTTCATGCTCCTCGTATTTTCACACCATTTCAGGCTGTTGTATTTTTCACACCTTTTCAGGCTCCTCGTATTTTTCACACCTTTTCAGGCTCCTCGTATTTTTCACAACTTTTCATGCTCCTCGTATTTTTCAGGGATTTTCTTGCTCCTCGTATTTTTCAGGCCTTTTCATGCTCCTCGTATTTTTCAGGATTTTTCATGCTCATCGTATTTTTCAGGCCTTTTCATGCTCCTCGTATTTTTCACACCTTTTCATGTTCCTCGTATTTTTCACACCTTTTCTTGCTCCTCGTATTTTTCACACCTTTTCAGACTCCTGGTATTTTTCACACCATTTCATGCTTTTCGTATTTTTCATGCATTTTCTTCCTCCTCGTATTTTTCACACTTTTTCAGGCTACTCGTATTTTTTACACCTTTTCATGCTCCTCGTATTTTTCAGGCCTTTTCAGGCTCCTCGTATTTTTCACACCTTTTCAGGCTCCTCGTATTTTTCACGCCTTTTCAGGCTACTTGTATTTTTCATACCTTTTCATACTCCTCGTATTTTTCAGGCCTTTTTATGCTCCTCTTATTTTTCAGGCCTTTTCATGCTCCTCATATTTTTCAGGTCTTTTCATGCTCCTCGTATTTTCACACCTTTTCAGGCTCCTCGTATTTTTACACATTTTCAGGCTCCTCGTATTTTTCACACCTTTTCAGGCTCCTCGTATTGTTCACACCTTTTCAGGCTCCTCGTATTTTTCAGACTCTTTCATACTCCCCATATTTTTCACACCTTTTCAGGCTCCTCGTATTTTTCACAGCTTTTCAGCGTCCTCGTATTTTTCACAGCTTTTCAGGCTCCTCATATTTTTCACAGGTTTTCAGACTCCTCGTATTTTTCAGACTCTTTCATACTCCCCATATTTTTCACACCTTTTCAGGCTCCTCGTATTTTTCACACCGTTTCAGGCTCCTCCTATTTTTCACACCCTTTCATGCTCCTCGTATTTTTCAGGCCTTTTCAGGCTCCTCGTATTTTTCACACCTTTTCAAGCTCCTCGTATTTTTCAGGCCTTTTCAGGCTCCTCGTATTTTTCACACCTTTTCAGGCTCCTCGTATATTTCAGGCCTTTTCTGAGTCCTCGTATTTTTCAGAACTTTTCATGCTCCTCGTATTTTTCACACCTGTTCATGCTCCTCGTACTTTTCACACCTTTTCAGGCTCCTCGTATTTTTCAGGCCTTTTCATTCTCCTCGAATTTTTCACACCTTTTCAGGTTCCTCATAGTTTTCACACCTTTTCATGCTCCTTGTATTTTTCAGGCCTTTTCATGGTCCTCGTTTTTTTCATACCTTTTCAGGCTCCTCATAGTTTTCAGACCTTTTCAGGCTCCTCATATTTTTCAGGCCTTTTCATGCTCCTCATGTTTTTCAGGCCTTTTCATGCTCCTCGTATCTTTCACAGCTTTTCAGGCTCCTTGTATTTTTCACACCTTTTCAGGCTCCTCGTACTTTTCACACCTTTTCAGGCTCCTCATATTTTTCAGGCCTTTTCAGGCTCCTCATATTTTTCACAGCTTTTCAGGCTCCTCGTATTTTGACACCTTTTCAGGCTCCTCATATTTTTCAGGCCTCTTCAGGCTCCTCATATTTTTCACAGCTTTTCAGGTTCCTCGTATTTTTACACCTATTCTGGCTCCTCGTATTTTTCACAACTTTTCAGGCTACTCGTATTTTTCATACCTTTTCATGCTTCTCGTGTTTTTCAGGCCTTTTCAACCTTCTCGTATTTTTCAGGCCTTTTCCTGCTCCTCGTATTTTTCACATCTTTTCAAGCTCCTCATATTTTTCACACGTTTTCATGCTCCTCGTATTTTCACACCTTTTCAGGCTTCTCGTATTTTTACACATTTTCAGGCTCCTCGTATTTTTCAGGCCTTTTCATGCTTCTCGTATTTTTCAGGCCTTTTCATCCTCCTCGTATTTTTCACACCTTTTCAGGCTCCTCGTATTTTTCAGGCCTTTTCATTCTCCTCGAATTTTTCACACCTTTTCAGGTTCCTCATAGTTTTCATACCTTTTCATGCTCCTCGTATTTTTCAGGCCTTTTCATGCTCCTCGTATTTTTCAGGATTTTTCATGCTCATCGTATTTTTCAGGCCTTTTCATGCTCCTCGTATTTTTCACACCTTTTCATGTTCCTCGTATTTTTCACACCTTTTCTTGCTCCTCGTATTTTTCACACCTTTTCAGACTCCTGGTATTTTTCACACCATTTCATGCTTTTCGTATTTTTCATGCATTTTCTTCCTCCTCGTATTTTTCACACTTTTTCAGGCTACTCGTATTTTTTACACCTTTTCAGGCTCCTCGTATTTTTCAGGCCTTTTCAGGCTCCTCGTATTTTTCACACCTTTTCAGGCTCCTCGTATTTTTCACGCCTTTTCAGGCTACTTGTATTTTTCATACCTTTTCATACTCCTCGTATTTTTCAGGCCTTTTTATGCTCCTCTTATTTTTCAGGCCTTTTCATGCTCCTCATATTTTTCAGGTCTTTTCATGCTCCTCGTATTTTCACACCTTTTCAGGCTCCTCGTATTTTTACACATTTTCAGGCTCCTCGTATTTTTCACACCTTTTCAGGCTCCTCGTATTGTTCACACCTTTTCAGGCTCCTCGTATTTTTCAGACTCTTTCATACTCCCCATATTTTTCACACCTTTTCAGGCTCCTCGTATTTTTCACAGCTTTTCAGGCTCCTCATATTTTTCACAGGTTTTCAGACTCCTCGTATTTTTCAGACTCTTTCATACTCCCCATATTTTTCACACCTTATCAGGCTCCTCGTATTTTTCACACCTTTTCAGGCTCCTCCTATTTTTCACACCCTTTCATGCTCCTCGTATTTTTCAGGCCTTTTCAGGCTCCTCGTATTTTTCACACATTTTCAAGCTCCTCGTATTTTTCAGGCCTTTTCAGGCTCCTCGTATTTTTCACACCTTTTCAGGCTCCTCGTATATTTCAGGCCTTTTCTGGGTCCTCGTATTTTTCAGAACTTTTCATGCTCCTCGTATTTTTCACACCTGTTCATGCTCCTCGTACTTTTCACACCTTTTCAGGCTCCTCGTATTTTTCAGGCCTTTTCATTCTCCTCGTATTTTTCACACCTTTTCAGGTTCCTCATAGTTTTCACACCTTTTCATGCTCCTTGTATTTTTCAGGCCTTTTCATGCTCCTCGTTTTTTTCATACCTTTTCAGGCTCCTCATAGTTTTCAGACCTTTTCAGGCTCCTCATATTTTTCAGGCCTTTTCATGCTCCTCATGTTTTTCAGGCCTTTTCAGGCTCCTCGTAACTTTCACAGCTTTTCAGGCTCCTTGTATTTTTCACACCTTTTCAGGCTCCTCGTACTTTTCACACCTTTTCGGGCTCCTCATATTTTTCAGGCCTTTTCAGGCTCCTCATATTTTTCACAGCTTTTCAGGCTCCTCGTATTTTGACACCTTTTCAGGCTCCTCATATTTTTCAGGCCTCTTCAGGCTCCTCATATTTTTCACAGCTTTTCAGGTTCCTCGTATTTTTACACCTATTCTGGCTCCTCGTATTTTTCACAACTTTTCAGGCTACTCGTATTTTTCATACCTTTTCATGCTTCTCGTGTTTTTCAGGCCTTTTCAACCTTCTCGTATTTTTCAGGCCTTTTCCTGCACCTCGTATTTTTCACATCTTTTCAAGCTCCTCATATTTTTCACACGTTTTCATGCTCCTCGTATTTTCACACCTTTTCAGGCTTCTCGTATTTTTACACATTTTCAGGCTCCTCGTATTTTTCAGGCCTTTTCATGCTTCTCGTATTTTTCAGGCCTTTTCATCCTCCTCGTATTTTTCACACCTTTTCAGGCTCCTCGTATTTTTCAGGCCTTTTCATTCTCCTCGAATTTTTCACACCTTTTCAGGTTCCTCATAGTTTTCATACCTTTTCATGCTCCTCGTATTTTTCAGGCCTTTTCAGGCTCCTCGTATTTTTCACAACATTTCAGGCTACTCGTATTTTTGACAACTTTTCATGCTTCTCATATTTTTCAGGCTTTTATGCTTCTTGTATTTTTCAGGCCTTTTCATGCTCCTCTTATTTTTCAGGCCTTTTCAGGCTCCTCGTATTTTTCACACTTTTCATGCTCCTCGTATTTTTCAGGCCTTTTCATGCTCCTCATATTTTTCAGGCCTTTTCATGCTCCTCGTATTTTTCAGGCCTTTTCAGGCTCCTCGTATTTTTCAGGCTTTTTCATGCTCCTCATATTTTTCAGGCTTTTTCACGTTCCTTGTATTTTTCACACATTCTCAGGCTCCTCGTATTTTTCATACCTTTTCATGCTCCTCATATTTTTCAGGTCTTTTCATGCTCCTCGTAGTTTCACACCTTTTTAGGCTTCTCGTATTTTTACACATTTTCAGGCTCCTCGTATTTTTCAGGCCTTCTCATGCTCCTCGTATTTTTCAGGACTTTTCATGCCGCTCATATTTTTCAGGCCTTTTCAGGCTCCTCGTATTTTTCACGCCTTATCAGGCTCCTCGTATTTTTCATACCTTTTCATGCTCCTCGTATTTTTCAGGCCTTTTCATGCTCCTCGTATTTTTCAGGCCTTTTCAGGCTCCTCGTATTTTTCACAGTTTTCATGCTCCTCGTATTTTTCAGGCCTTTTCAGGCTCCTCGTATTTTTCAGGCATTTTCAGGCTCCTCGTATTTTTCAGGCCTTTTCATGCTCCTCGTATTTTTCAAACCTTTTCAGGCTCCTCGTATTTTTCAGGCCTTTTTATGCTCCTCTTATTTTTCAGGCCTTTTCATACTCCTCATGTTTTTCAGGGCTTTTCATGCTCCTTGTATTTTCACACCATTTCAGGCTGTTGTATTTTTCACACCTTTTCAGGCTCCTCGTATTTTTCACACCTTTTCAGGCTCCTCGTATTTTTCACACCTTTTCATGCTCCTCGTATTTTTCAGGGATTTTCATGCTCCTCGTATTTTTCAGGCCTTTTCATGCTCCTCGTATTTTTCAGGATTTTTCATGCTCCTCGTATTTTTCACACCTTTTCATGTTCCTCGTATTTTTCACACCTTTTCTTGCTCCTCGTATTTTTCACACCTTTTCAGACTCCTGGTATTTTTCACACCTTTTCATGCTTTTCGTATTTTTCATGCATTTTCTTCCTCCTCGTATTTTTCACACTTTTTCAGGCTACTCGTATTTTTTACACCTTTTCAGGCTCCTCGTATTTTTCAGGCCTTTTCAGGCTCCTCGTATTTTTCACACCTTTTCAGGCTCCTCGTATTTTTCACGCCTTTTCAGGCTACTTGTATTTTTCATACCTTTTCATACTCCTTGTATTTTTCAGGCCTTTTTATGCTCCTCTTATTTTTCAGGCCTTTTCATGCTCCTCATATTTTTTAGGTCTTTTCATGCTCCTCGTATTTTCACACCTTTTCAGGCTCCTCGTATTTTTACACATTTTCAGGCTCCTCGTATTTTTCACAACTTTTCAGGCTCCTCGTATTGTTCACACCTTTTCAGGCTCCTCGTATTTTTCAGACTCTTTCATACTCCCCATATTTTTCACAGCTTTTCAGCGTCCTCGTATTTTTCACAGCTTTTCAGGCTCCTCATATTTTTCACAGGTTTTCAGACTCCTCGTATTTTTCAGACTCTTTCATACTCCCCATATTTTTCACACCTTTTCAGGCTCCTCGTATTTTTCACACCTTTTCAGGCTCCTCCTATTTTTCACACCCTTTCATGCTCCTCGTATTTTTCAGGCCTTTTCAGGCTCCTCGTATTTTTCACACCTTTTCAAGCTCCTCGTATTTTTCAGGCCTTTTCAGAATCCTCGTATTTTTCACACCTTTTCAGGCTCCTCGTATATTTCAGGCCTTTTCTGGGTCCTCGTATTTTTCAGAACTTTTCATGCTCCTCATATTTTTCACACCTGTTCATGCTCCTCGTACTTTTCACACCTTTTCAGGCTCCTCGTATTTTTCAGCCTTTTCATTCTCCTCGAATTTTTCACACCTTTTCAGGTTCCTCATAGTTTTCACACCTTTTCATGCTCCTTGTATTTTTCAGGCCTTTTCATGCTCCTCGTTTTTTTCATACCTTTTCAGGCTCCTCATAGTTTTCAGACCTTTTCAGGCTCCTCATATTTTTCAGGCCTTTTCATGCTCCTCATGTTTTTCAGGCCTTTTCAGGCTCCTCGTAATTTTCACAGCTTTTCAGGCTCCTTGTATTTTTCACACCTTTTCAGGCTCCTCGTACTTTTCACACCTTTTCAGGCTCCTCATATTTTTCAGGCCTTTTCAGGCTCCTCATATTTTTCACAGCTTTTCAGGCTCCTCGTATTTTGACACCTTTTCAGGCTCCTCATATTTTTCAGGCCTCTTCAGGCTCCTCATATTTTTCACACCTTTTCAGGTTCCTCGTATTTTTACACCTATTCTGGCTCCTCGTATTTTTCACAACTTTTCAGGCTACTCGTATTTTTCATACCTTTTCATGCTTCTCGTGTTTTTCAGGCCTTTTCAACCTTCTCATATTTTTCAGGCCTTTTCCTGCTCCTCGAATTTTTCACATCTTTTCAAGCTCCTCATATTTTTCACACGTTTTCATGCTCCTCGTATTTTCACACCTTTTCAGGCTTCTCGTATTTTTACACATTTTCAGGCTCCTCGTATTTTTCAGGCCTTTTCATGCTTCTCGTATTTTTCAGGCCTTTTCATCCTCCTCGTATTTTTCACACCTTTTCAGGCTCCTCGTATTTTTCAGGCCTTTTCATTCTCCTCGAATTTTTCACACCTTTTCAGGTTCCTCATAGTTTTCATACCTTTTCATGCTCCTCGTATTTTTCAGGCCTTTTCATGCTCCTCATATTTTTCAGGCCTTTTCATGCTCCTCGTATTTTTCAGGCCTTTTCAGGCTCCTCGTATTTTTCACAACATTTCAGGCTACTCGTATTTTTGACAAATTTTCATGCTCCTCATATTTTTCAGGCCTTTTATGCTTCTTGTATTTTTCAGGCCTTTTCATGCTCCTCATATTTTTCAGGCCTTTTCAGGCTCCTCGTATTTTTCACACTTTTCATGCTCCTCGTATTTTTCAGGCCTTTTCATGCTCTTCATATTTTTCAGGCCTTTTCAGGCTCCTCGTATTTTTCACACCTTTTCAGGCTCCTCGTATTTTTCACACCTTTCCAGGCTTCTCGTATTTTTCACAGCTTTTCAGCGTCCTCGTATTTTTCACAGCTTTTCAGGCTCCTCATATTTTTCACACGTTTTCATGCTCCTCGTATTTTTCAGGCCTTTTCATGCTCCTCGTATTTTTCAGGATTTTTCATGCTCCTCGTATTTTTCACACCTTTTCATGTTCCTCGTATTTTTCACACCTTTTCTTGCTCCTCGTATTTTTCACACCTTTTCAGACTCCTGGTATTTTTCACACCTTTTCATGCTTTTCGTATTTTTCATGCATTTTCTTCCTCCTCGTATTTTTCACACTTTTTCAGGCTACTCGTATTTTTTACACCTTTTCAGGCTCCTCGTATTTTTCAGGCCTTTTCAGGCTCCTCGTATTTTTCACACCTTTTCAGGCTCCTCGTATTTTTCACGCCTTTTCAGGCTACTTGTATTTTTCATACCTTTTCATACTCCTTGTATTTTTCAGGCCTTTTTATGCTCCTCTTATTTTTCAGGCCTTTTCATGCTCCTCATATTTTTCAGGTCTTTTCATGCTCCTCGTATTTTCACACCTTTTCAGGCTCCTCGTATTTTTACACATTTTCAGGCTCCTCGTATTTTTCACACCTTTTCAGGCTCCTCGTATTGTTCACACCTTTTCAGGCTCCTCGTATTTTTCAGACTCTTTCATACTCCCCATATTTTTCACAGCTTTTCAGCGTCCTCGTATTTTTCACAGCTTTTCAGGCTCCTCATATTTTTCACAGGTTTTCAGACTCCTCGTATTTTTCAGACTCTTTCATACTCCCCATATTTTTCACACCTTTTCAGGCTCCTCGTATTTTTCACACCTTTTCAGGCTCCTCCTATTTTTCACACCCTTTCATGCTCCTCGTATTTTTCAGGCCTTTTCAGGCTCCTCGTATTTTTCACACCTTTTCAAGCTCCTCGTATTTTTCAGGCCTTTTCAGACTCCTCGTATTTTTCACACCTTTTCAGGCTCCTCGTATATTTCAGGCCTTTTCTGGGTCCTCGTATTTTTCAGAACTTTTCATGCTCCTCGTATTTTTCACACCTGTTCATGCTCCTCGTACTTTTCACACCTTTTCAGGCTCCTCGTATTTTTCAGGCCTTTTCATTCTCCTCGAATTTTTCACACCTTTTCAGGTTCCTCATAGTTTTCACACCTTTTCATGCTCCTTGTATTTTTCAGGCCTTTTCATGCTCCTCGTTTTTTTCATACCTTTTCAGGCTCCTCATAGTTTTCAGACCTTTTCAGGCTCCTCATATTTTTCAGGCCTTTTCATGCTCCTCATGTTTTTCAGGCCTTTTCAGGCTCCTCGTAATTTTCACAGCTTTTCAGGCTCCTTGTATTTTTCACACCTTTTCAGGCTCCTCGTACTTTTCACACCTTTTCAGGCTCCTCATATTTTTCAGGCCTTTTCAGGCTCCTCATATTTTTCACAGCTTTTCAGGCTCCTCGTATTTTGACACCTTTTCAGGCTCCTCATATTTTTCAGGCCTCTTCAGGCTCCTCATATTTTTCACACCTTTTCAGGTTCCTCGTATTTTTACACCTATTCTGGCTCCTCGTATTTTTCACAACTTTTCAGGCTACTCGTATTTTTCATACCTTTTCATGCTTCTCGTGTTTTTCAGGCCTTTTCAACCTTCTCATATTTTTCAGGCCTTTTCCTGCTCCTCGAATTTTTCACATCTTTTCAAGCTCCTCATATTTTTCACACGTTTTCATGCTCCTCGTATTTTCACACCTTTTCAGGCTTCTCGTATTTTTACACATTTTCAGGCTCCTCGTATTTTTCAGGCCTTTTCATGCTTCTCGTATTTTTCAGGCCTTTTCATCCTCCTCGTATTTTTCACACCTTTTCAGGCTCCTCGTATTTTTCAGGCCTTTTCATTCTCCTCGAATTTTTCACACCTTTTCAGGTTCCTCATAGTTTTCATACCTTTTCATGCTCCTCGTATTTTTCAGGCCTTTTCATGCTCCTCATATTTTTCAGGCCTTTTCATGCTCCTCGTATTTTTCAGGCCTTTTCAGGCTCCTCGTATTTTTCACAACATTTCAGGCTACTCGTATTTTTGACAAATTTTCATGCTCCTCATATTTTTCAGGCCTTTTATGCTTCTTGTATTTTTCAGGCCTTTTCATGCTCCTCATATTTTTCAGGCGTTTTCAGGCTCCTCGTATTTTTCACACTTTTCATGCTCCTCGTATTTTTCAGGCCTTTTCATGCTCTTCATATTTTTCAGGCCTTTTCATGCTCCTCGTATTTTTCAGGCCTTTTCAGGCTCCTCGTATTTTTCAGGCTTTTTCAAGCTCCTCATATTTTTCAGGCTTTTTCACGCTCCTTGTATTTTTCACACATTCTCAGGCTCTTCGTATTTTTCATACCTTTTCATGCTCCTCATATTTTTCAGGTCTTTTCATGCTCCTCGTATTTTCACACCTTTTTAGGCTTCTCTTATTTTTACACATTTTAGGCTCCTCGTATTTTTCAGGCCTTCTCATGCTCCTCGTATTTTTCAGGCCTTTTCAGGCTCCTCGTATTTTTCACACCTTTTCAGGCTCCTCGTATTTTTCACACCTTTCCAGGCTTCTCGTATTTTTCACAGCTTTTCAGCGTCCTCGTATTTTTCACAGCTTTTCAGGCTCCTCATATTTTTCACACGTTTTCATGCTCCTCGTATTTTTCAGGCCTTTTCATGCTCCTCGTATTTTTCAGGATTTTTCATGCTCCTCATATTTTTCACACCTTTTCATGTTCCTCGTATTTTTCACACCTTTTCTTGCTCCTCGTATTTTTCACACCTTTTCAGACTCCTGGTATTTTTCACACCTTTTCATGCTTTTCGTATTTTTCATGCATTTTCTTCCTCCTCGTATTTTTCACACTTTTTCAGGCTACTCGTATTTTTTACACCTTTTCAGGCTCCTCGTATTTTTCAGGCCTTTTCAGGCTCCTCGTATTTTTCACACCTTTTCAGGCTCCTCGTATTTTTCACGCCTTTTCAGGCTACTTGTATTTTTCATACCTTTTCATACTCCTTGTATTTTTCAGGCCTTTTTATGCTCCTCTTATTTTTCAGGCCTTTTCATGCTCCTCATATTTTTCAGGTCTTTTCATGCTCCTCTTATTTTCACACCTTTTCAGGCTCCTCGTATTTTTACACATTTTCAGGCTCCTCGTATTTTTCACACCTTTTCAGGCTCCTCGTATTGTTCACACCTTTTCAGGCTCCTCGTATTTTTCAGACTCTTTCATACTCCCCATATTTTTCACAGCTTTTCAGCGTCCTCGTATTTTTCACAGCTTTTCAGGCTCCTCATATTTTTCACAGGTTTTCAGACTCCTCGTATTTTTCAGACTCTTTCATACTCCCCATATTTTTCACACCTTTTCAGGCTCCTCGTATTTTTCACACCTTTTCAGGCTCCTCCTATTTTTCACACCCTTTCATGCTCCTCGTATTTTTCAGGCCTTTTCAGGCTCCTCGTATTTTTCACACCTTTTCAAGCTCCTCGTATTTTTCAGGCCTTTTCAGACTCCTCGTATTTTTCACACCTTTTCAGGCTCCTCGTATATTTCAGGCCTTTTCTGGGTCCTCGTATTTTTCAGAACTTTTCATGCTCCTCGTATTTTTCACACCTGTTCATGCTCCTCGTACTTTTCACACCTTTTCAGGCTCCTCGTATTTTTCAGGCCTTTTCATTCTCCTCGAATTTTTCACACCTTTTCAGGTTCCTCATAGTTTTCACACCTTTTCATGCTCCTTGTATTTTTCAGGCCTTTTCATGCTCCTCGTTTTTTTCAGGCCTTTTCATGCTCCTCGTTTTTTTCATACCTTTTCAGGCTCCTCATAGTTTTCAGACCTTTTCAGGCTCCTCATATTTTTCAGGCCTTTTCATGCTCCTCATGTTTTTCAGGCCTTTTCAGGCTCCTCGTAATTTTCACAGCTTTTCAGGCTCCTTGTATTTTTCACACCTTTTCAGGCTCCTCGTACTTTTCACACCTTTTCAGGCTCCTCATATTTTTCAGGCCTTTTCAGGCTCCTCATATTTTTCACAGCTTTTCAGGCTCCTCGTATTTTGACACCTTTTCAGGCTCCTCATATTTTTCAGGCCTCTTCAGGCTCCTCATATTTTTCACACCTTTTCAGGTTCCTCGTATTTTTACACCTATTCTGGCTCCTCGTATTTTTCACAACTTTTCAGGCTACTCGTATTTTTCATACCTTTTCATGCTTCTCGTGTTTTTCAGGCCTTTTCAACCTTCTCATATTTTTCAGGCCTTTTCCTGCTCCTCGAATTTTTCACATCTTTTCAAGCTCCTCATATTTTTCACACGTTTTCATGCTCCTCGTATTTTCACACCTTTTCAGGCTTCTCGTATTTTTACACATTTTCAGGCTCCTCGTATTTTTCAGGCCTTTTCATGCTTCTCGTATTTTTCAGGCCTTTTCATCCTCCTCGTATTTTTCACACCTTTTCAGGCTCCTCGTATTTTTCAGGCCTTTTCATTCTCCTCGAATTTTTCACACCTTTTCAGGTTCCTCATAGTTTTCATACCTTTTCATGCTCCTCGTATTTTTCAGGCCTTTTCATGCTCCTCATATTTTTCAGGCCTTTTCATGCTCCTCGTATTTTTCAGGCCTTTTCAGGCTCCTCGTATTTTTCACAACATTTCAGGCTACTCGTATTTTTGACAAATTTTCATGCTCCTCATATTTTTCAGGCCTTTTATGCTTCTTGTATTTTTCAGGCCTTTTCATGCTCCTCATATTTTTCAGGCGTTTTCAGGCTCCTCGTATTTTTCACACTTTTCATGCTCCTCGTATTTTTCAGGCCTTTTCATGCTCTTCATATTTTTCAGGCCTTTTCATGCTCCTCGTATTTTTCAGGCCTTTTCAGGCTCCTCGTATTTTTCAGGCTTTTTCAAGCTCCTCATATTTTTCAGGCTTTTTCACGCTCCTTGTATTTTTCACACATTCTCAGGCTCTTCGTATTTTTCATACCTTTTCATGCTCCTCATATTTTTCAGGTCTTTTCATGCTCCTCGTATTTTCACACCTTTTTAGGCTTCTCTTATTTTTACACATTTTAGGCTCCTCGTATTTTTCAGGCCTTCTCATGCTCCTCGTATTTTTCAGGCCTTTTCAGGCTCCTCGTATTTTTCACACCTTTTCAGGCTCCTCGTATTTTTCACACCTTTCCAGGCTTCTCGTATTTTTCACAGCTTTTCAGCGTCCTCGTATTTTTCACAGCTTTTCAGGCTCCTCATATTTTTCACACGTTTTCATGCTCCTCGTATTTTTCAGGGATTTTCATGCTCCTCGTATTTTTCAGGCCTTTTCATGCTCCTCGTATTTTTCAGGATTTTTCATGCTCCTCGTATTTTTCAGGCCTTTTCATGCTCCTCGTATTTTTCACACCTTTTCATGTTCCTCGTATTTTTCACACCTTTTCTTGCTCCTCGTATTTTTCACACCTTTTCAGACTCCTGGTATTTTTCACACCTTTTCATGCTTTTCGTATTTTTCCTGCATTTTCTTCCTCCTCGTATTTTTCACACTTTTTCAGGCTCCTCGTATTTTTTACACCTTTTCAGGCTCCTCGTATTTTTCAGGCCTTTTCAGGCTCCTCGTATTTTTCACACCTTTTCAGGCTCCTCGTATTTTTCACGCCTTTTCAGGCTACTCGTATTTTTCATACCTTTTCATACTCCTCGTATTTTTCAGGCCTTTTTATGCTCCTCTTATTTTTCAGGCCTTTTCATGCTCCTCATATTTTTCAGGTCTTTTCATGCTCCTCGTATTTTCACACCTTTTCAGGCTCCTCGTATTTTTACACATTTTCAGGCTCCTCGTATTTTTCACACCTTTTCAGGCTCCTCGTATTTTTCACACCTTTTCAGACTCCTCGTATTTTTCAGACTCTTTCATACTCCCCATATTTTTCACACCTTTTCAGGCTCCTCGTATTTTTCACAGCTTTTCAGCGTCCTCGTATTTTTCACAGCTTTTCAGGCTCCTCATATTTTTCACAGCTTTTCAGACTCCTCGTATTTTTCAGACTCTTTCATATTCCCCATATTTTTCACACCTTTTCAGGCTCCTCGTATTTTTCACACCTTTTCAGGCTCCTCCTATGTTCCACACCCTTTCAGGCTCCTCGTATTTTTCACACCTTTTCAGGCTCCTCGTATTTTTCACACCTTTACATGCTCCTCGTATTTTTCACACCTTTTCAGGCTCCTCGTTTTTTCAGGCCTTTTTATGCTCCTCTTATTTTTCAGGCCTTTTCATGCTCCTCATATTTTTCAGGCCTTTTCATGCTCCTCGTATTTTTCAAACCATTTCAGGTCCTCGTATATTTCAGATCTTGTCAGGTTCGTCGTATTTTTCATACCTTTTCAGGCGACTTGTATTTCTCATACCTTTTCATGCTCCTCGTATTTTGCAGGCCTTTTCATGCTCCTCGTATTTTTCAGGCCTTTTCAGGCTCCTCGTATTTTTCACAGTTTTCATGCTCCTCGTATTTTTCAGGCCTTTTCAGGCTCCTCGTATTTTTCAGGCATTTTCAGGCTCCTCGTATTTCTCAGGCATTTTCAGGCTCCTCGTATTTTTCAGGCATTTTCAGGCTCCTCGTATTTTTCAGGCCTCTTCATGCTCCTCGTATTTTTCACACCTTTTCAGGCTCCTCGTATTTTTCAGGCCTTTTCAGGATCCTCATATTTTTCACACCTTTTCATGCTCCTCGTATATTTCAGGCCTTTTCAGGCTCCTCGTATTTTTCACAGTTTTCATGCTCCTCGTATTTTTCAGGCCTTTTCAGGCTCCTCGTATTTTTCAGGCATTTTCAGGCTCCTCGTATTTCTCAGGCATTTTCAGGCTCCTCGTATTTTTCAGGCATTTTCAGGCTCCTCGTATTTTTCAGGCCTCTTCATGCTCCTCGTATTTTTCAAAACTTTTCAGGCTCCTCGTATTTTTCAGGCCTTTTCAGGATCCTCATATTTTTCACACCTTTTCATGCTCCTCGTATATTTCAGGCCTTTTCAGGCTCCTCGTATTTTTCAGACCTTTTCAGGCTCCTAGTATTTTTCACACCTTTTCAGGCTCCTCGTATTTTTCACGCCTTTTCATGCTCCTCGTATTTTTCAGGACTTTTCATTGCGCTCATATTTTTCAGGCCTTTTCAGGCTCCTCGTATTTTTCACGCCTTTTCAGGCTCCTCGTATTTTTCATACCTTTTCATGCTCCTCGTATTTTTCAGGCCTTTTCATGCTCCTCGTATTTTTCAGGCCTTTTCAGGCTCCTCGTATTTTTCAGGCATTTTCAGGCTCCTCGTATTTCTCAGGCATTTTCAGGCTCCTCGTATTTTTCAGGCATTTTCAGGCTCCTCGTATTTTTCAGGCCTTTTCATGCTCCTCGTATTTTTCAGGCCTTTTCAGGCTCCTCGTATTTTTCACAGTTTTCATGCTCCCCGTATTTTTCAGGCCTTTTCAGGCTCCTCGTATTTTTCAGGCCTTTTGAGGCTCCTCGTATTTTTCACAGTTTTCATGCTCCTCGTATTTTTCAGGCCTTTTCAGGGTCCTCGTATTTTTCAGGCCTTTTCAGGCTCCTCGTATTTCTCAGGCATTTTCAGGCTCCTCGTGTTTTTCAGGCATTTTCAGGCTCCTCGTATTTTTCAGGCCTTTTTATGCTCCTCTTATTTTTCAGGCCTTTTCATACTCCTCATGTTTTTCAGGGCTTTTCATGCTCCCCGTATTTTCACACCATTTCAGGCTGTTGTATTTTTCACACCTTTTCAGTCTCCTCGTATTTTTCACACCTTTTCAGGCTCCTCGTATTTTTCAGACTCTTTCATACTCCCCATATTTTTCACAGCTTTTCAGCGTCCTCGTATTTTTCACAGCTTTTCAGGCTCCTCATATTTTTCACAGGTTTTCAGACTCCTCGTATTTTTCAGACTCTTTCATACTCCCCATATTTTTCACACCTTTTCAGGCTCCTCGTATTTTTCACACCTTTTCAGGCTCCTCCTATTTTTCACACCCTTTCATGCTCCTCGTATTTTTCAGGCCTTTTCAGGCTCCTCGTATTTTTCACACCTTTTCAAGCTCCTCGTATTTTTCAGGCCTTTTCAGACTCCTCGTATTTTTCACACCTTTTCAGGCTCCTCGTATATTTCAGGCCTTTTCTGGGTCCTCGTATTTTTCAGAACTTTTCATGCTCCTCGTATTTTTCACACCTGTTCATGCTCCTCGTACTTTTCACACCTTTTCAGGCTCCTCGTATTTTTCAGGCCTTTTCATTCTCCTCGAATTTTTCACACCTTTTCAGGTTCCTCATAGTTTTCACACCTTTTCATGCTCCTTGTATTTTTCAGGCCTTTTCATGCTCCTCGTTTTTTTCAGGCCTTTTCATGCTCCTCGTTTTTTTCATACCTTTTCATGCTCCTCATAGTTTTCAGACCTTTTCAGGCTCCTCATATTTTTCAGGCCTTTTCATGCTCCTCATGTTTTTCAGGCCTTTTCAGGCTCCTCGTAATTTTCACAGCTTTTCAGGCTCCTTGTATTTTTCACACCTTTTCAGGCTCCTCGTACTTTTCACACCTTTTCAGGCTCCTCATATTTTTCAGGCCTTTTCAGGCTCCTCATATTTTTCACAGCTTTTCAGGCTCCTCGTATTTTGACACCTTTTCAGGCTCCTCATATTTTTCAGGCCTCTTCAGGCTCCTCATATTTTTCACACCTTTTCAGGTTCCTCGTATTTTTACACCTATTCTGGCTCCTCGTATTTTTCACAACTTTTCAGGCTACTCGTATTTTTCATACCTTTTCATGCTTCTCGTGTTTTTCAGGCCTTTTCAACCTTCTCATATTTTTCAGGCCTTTTCCTGCTCCTCGAATTTTTCACATCTTTTCAAGCTCCTCATATTTTTCACACGTTTTCATGCTCCTCGTATTTTCACACCTTTTCAGGCTTCTCGTATTTTTACACATTTTCAGGCTCCTCGTATTTTTCAGGCCTTTTCATGCTTCTCGTATTTTTCAGGCCTTTTCATCCTCCTCGTATTTTTCACACCTTTTCAGGCTCCTCGTATTTTTCAGGCCTTTTCATTCTCCTCGAATTTTTCACACCTTTTCAGGTTCCTCATAGTTTTCATACCTTTTCATGCTCCTCGTATTTTTCAGGCCTTTTCATGCTCCTCATATTTTTCAGGCCTTTTCATGCTCCTCGTATTTTTCAGGCCTTTTCAGGCTCCTCGTATTTTTCACAACATTTCAGGCTACTCGTATTTTTGACAAATTTTCATGCTCCTCATATTTTTCAGGCCTTTTATGCTTCTTGTATTTTTCAGGCCTTTTCATGCTCCTCATATTTTTCAGGGGTTTTCAGGCTCCTCGTATTTTTCACACTTTTCATGCTCCTCGTATTTTTCAGGCCTTTTCATGCTCTTCATATTTTTCAGGCCTTTTCATGCTCCTCGTATTTTTCAGGCCTTTTCAGGCTCCTCGTATTTTTCAGGCTTTTTCAAGCTCCTCATATTTTTCAGGCTTTTTCACGCTCCTTGTATTTTTCACACATTCTCAGGCTCTTCGTATTTTTCATACCTTTTCATGCTCCTCATATTTTTCAGGTCTTTTCATGCTCCTCGTATTTTCACACCTTTTTAGGCTTCTCTTATTTTTACACATTTTAGGCTCCTCGTATTTTTCAGGCCTTCTCATGCTCCTCGTATTTTTCAGGCCTTTTCAGGCTCCTCGTATTTTTCACACCTTTTCAGGCTCCTCGTATTTTTCACACCTTTCCAGGCTTCTCGTATTTTTCACAGCTTTTCAGCGTCCTCGTATTTTTCACAGCTTTTCAGGCTCCTCATATTTTTCACACGTTTTCATGCTCCTCGTATTTTTCAGGGATTTTCATGCTCCTCGTATTTTTCAGGCCTTTTCATGCTCCTCGTATTTTTCAGGATTTTTCATGCTCCTCGTATTTTTCAGGCCTTTTCATGCTCCTCGTATTTTTCACACCTTTTCATGTTCCTCGTATTTTTCACACCTTTTCTTGCTCCTCGTATTTTTCACACCTTTTCAGACTCCTGGTATTTTTCACACCTTTTCATGCTTTTCGTATTTTTCCTGCATTTTCTTCCTCCTCGTATTTTTCACACTTTTTCAGGCTACTCGTATTTTTTACACCTTTTCAGGCTCCTCGTATTTTTCAGGCCTTTTCAGGCTCCTCGTATTTTTCACACCTTTTCAGGCTCCTCGTATTTTTCACGCCTTTTCAGGCTACTCGTATTTTTCATACCTTTTCATACTCCTCGTATTTTTCAGGCCTTTTTATGCTCCTCTTATTTTTCAGGCCTTTTCATGCTCCTCATATTTTTCAGGTCTTTTCATGCTCCTCGTATTTTCACACCTTTTCAGGCTCCTCGTATTTTTACACATTTTCAGGCTCCTCGTATTTTTCACACCTTTTCAGGCTCCTCGTATTGTTCACACCTTTTCAGACTCCTCGTATTTTTCAGACTCTTTCATACTCCCCATATTTTTCACACCTTTTCAGGCTCCTCGTATTTTTCACAGCTTTTCAGCGTCCTCGTATTTTTCACAGCTTTTCAGGCTCCTCATATTTTTCACAGCTTTTCAGACTCCTCGTATTTTTCAGTCTCTTTCATACTCCCCATATTTTTCACACCTTTTCAGGCTCCTCGTATTTTTCACACCTTTTCAGGCTCCTCCTATGTTCCACACCCTTTCAGGCTCCTCGTATTTTTCACACCTTTTCAGGCTCCTCGTATTTTTCACACCTTTACATGCTCCTCGTATTTTTCACACCTTTTCAGGCTCCTCGTTTTTTCAGGCCTTTTTATGCTCCTCTTATTTTTCAGGCCTTTTCATGCTCCTCATATTTTTCAGGCCTTTTCATGCTCCTCGTATTTTTCAAACCATTTCAGGTCCTCGTATATTTCAGATCTTGTCAGGTTCGTCGTATTTTTCATACCTTTTCAGGCGACTTGTATTTCTCATACCTTTTCATGCTCCTCGTATTTTGCAGGCCTTTTCATGCTCCTCGTATTTTTCAGGCCTTTTCAGGCTCCTCGTATTTTTCACAGTTTTCATGCTCCTCGTATTTTTCAGGCCTTTTCAGGCTCCTCGTATTTTTCAGGCATTTTCAGGCTCCTCGTATTTCTCAGGCATTTTCAGGCTCCTCGTATTTTTCAGGCATTTTCAGGCTCCTCGTATTTTTCAGGCCTCTTCATGCTCCTCGTATTTTTCAAACCTTTTCAGGCTCCTCGTATTTTTCAGGCCTTTTCAGGATCCTCATATTTTTCACACCTTTTCATGCTCCTCGTATATTTCAGGCCTTTTCAGGCTCCTCGTATTTTTCACAGTTTTCATGCTCCTCGTATTTTTCAGGCCTTTTCAGGCTCCTCGTATTTTTCAGGCGTTTTCAGGCTCCTCGTATTTCTCAGGCATTTTCAGGCTCCTCGTATTTTTCAGGCATTTTCAGGCTCCTCGTATTTTTCAGGCCTCTTCATGCTCCTCGTATTTTTCAAAACTTTTCAGGCTCCTCGTATTTTTCAGGCCTTTTCAGGATCCTCATATTTTTCACACCTTTTCATGCTCCTCGTATATTTCAGGCCTTTTCAGGCTCCTCGTATTTTTCAGACCTTTTCAGGCTCCTAGTATTTTTCACACCTTTTCAGGCTCCTCGTATTTTTCACGCCTTTTCATGCTCCTCGTATTTTTCAGGACTTTTCATTGCGCTCATATTTTTCAGGCCTTTTCAGGCTCCTCGTATTTTTCACGCCTTATCAGGCTCCTCGTATTTTTCATACCTTTTCATGCTCCTCGTATTTTTCAGGCCTTTTCATGCTCCTCGTATTTTTCAGGCCTTTTCAGGCTCCTCGTATTTTTCAGGCATTTTCAGGCTCCTCGTATTTCTCAGGCATTTTCAGGCTCCTCGTATTTTTCAGGCATTTTCAGGCTCCTCGTATTTTTCAGGCCTTTTCATGCTCCTCGTATTTTTCAGGCCTTTTCAGGCTCCTCGTATTTTTCACAGTTTTCATGCTCCCCGTATTTTTCAGGCCTTTTCAGGCTCCTCGTATTTTTCAGGCCTTTTGAGGCTCCTCGTATTTTTCACAGTTTTCATGCTCCTCGTATTTTTCAGGCCTTTCAGGGTCCTCGTATTTTTCAGGCCTTTTCAGGCTCCTCGTATTTCTCAGGCATTTTCAGGCTCCTCGTGTTTTTCAGGCATTTTCAGGCTCCTCGTATTTTTCAGGCCTTTTTATGCTCCTCTTATTTTTCAGGCCTTTTCATACTCCTCATGTTTTTCAGGGCTTTTCATGCTCCCCGTATTTTCACACCATTTCAGGCTGTTGTATTTTTCACACCTTTTCAGTCTCCTCGTATTTTTCACACCTTTTCAGGCTCCTCGTATTTTTCACACCTTTTCATGCTCCTCGTATTTTTCACACATTTTCAGGCTCCTCGTATTTTTCACAACTTTTCAGGCTCCTCGTATTTTTCAGGGATTTTCATGCTCCTCGTATTTTTCAGGCCTTTTCATGCTCCTCGTATTTTTCAGGATTTTTCATGCTCCTCGTATTTTTCAGGCCTTTTCATGCTCCTCGTATTTTTCACACCTTTTCAGGCTCCTCGTATATTTCAGGCCTTTTCTGGGGCCTCGTATTTTTCAGAACTTTTCATGCTCCTCGTATTTTTCAGGCCTTTTCATGCTCCTCGTATTTTTCAGGATTTTTCATGCTCCTCGTATTTTTCACACCTTTTCTTGCTCCTCGTATTTTTCACACCTTTTCAGACTCCTGGTATTTTTCACACCTTTTCATGCTTTTCGAATTTTTCATGCATTTTCTTCCTCCTCGTATTTTTCACACTTTTTCAGGCTACTCGTATTTTTTACACCTTTTCAGGCTCCTCGTATTTTTCAGGCCTTTTCAGGCTCCTCGTATTTTTCACACCTTTTCAGGCTCCTCGTATTTTTCACGCCTTTTCAGGCTCCTCGTATTTTTCATACCTTTTCATACTCCTCGTATTTTTCAGGCCTTTTTATGCTCCTCTTATTTTTCAGGCCTTTTCATGCTCCTCATATTTTTCAGGTCTTTTCATGCTCCTCGTATTTTCACACCTTTTCAGGCTCCTCGTATTTTTACACATTTTCAGGCTCCTCGTATTTTTCACACCTTTTCAGGCTCCTCGTATTGTTCACACCTTTTCAGGCTCCTCGTATTTTTCAGACTCTTTCATACTCCCCATATTTTTCACACCTTTTCAGGCTCCTCGTATTTTTCACAGCTTTTCAGCGTCCTCGTATTTTTCACAGCTTTTCAGGCTCCTCATATTTTTCACAGGTTTTCAGACTCCTCGTATTTTTCAGACTCTTTCATACTCCCCATATTTTTCACACCTTTTCAGGCTCCTCGTATTTTTCACACCTTTTCAGGCTCCTCCTATTTTTCACACCCTTTCATGCTCCTCGTATTTTTCAGGCCTTTTCAGGCTCCTCGTATTTTTCACACCTTTTCAAGCTCCTCGTATTTTTCAGGCCTTTTCAGGCTCCTCGTATTTTTCACACCTTTTCAGGCTCCTCGTATATTTCAGGCCTTTTCTGGGGCCTCGTATTTTTCAGAACTTTTCATGCTCCTCGTATTTTTCACACCTGTTCATGCTCCTCGTATTTTTCACACCTTTTCTGGCTCCTCGTATTTTTCACACCTTTTCATGCTCCTCGTATTTTTCAGGCCTTTTCAGGCTCCTCGTATTTTGACACCTTTTCAGGCTCCTCATATTTTTCAGGCCTCTTCAGGCTCCTCATATTTTTCACACCTTTTCAGGTTCCTCGTATTTTTACACCTATTCTGGCTCCTCGTATTTTTCACAACTTTTCAGGCTACTCGTATTTTTCATATCTTTTCATGCTTCTCGTGTTTTTCAGGCCTTTTCAAGCTTCTCGTATTTTTCAGGCCTTTTCCTGCTCCTCGTGTTTTTCACATCTTTTCAAGCTCCTCATATTTTTCACACGTTTTCATGCTCCTCGGATTTTCACACCTTTTCAGTCTCCTCGTATTTTCACACCTTTTCAGTCTCCTCGTACTTTTCACACCTTTTCAAGCTCCTCGTATTTTTCACATCTTTTCAGCCTCTTCGTATTTTTCACACCTTTTCAGGCTCCTTGTATTTTACACAACTTTTCATGCTCCTCGTATTTTTCAGGCCTTTTCATGCTTCTCGTATTTTTCAGGCCTTTTCTTCCTCCTCGTATTTTTCACACCTTTTCAGGCTCCTCGTATTTTTCAGGCCTTTTCATTCTCCTCGAATTTTTCACACCTTTTCAGGTTCCTCATAGTTTTCATACCTTTTCATGCTCCTCGTATTTTTCAGGCCTTTTCATGCTCCTCATATTTTTCAGGCCTTTTCATGCTCCTCGTATTTTTCAGGCCTTTTCAGGCTCCTCGTATTTTTCACAACATTTCAGGCTACTCGTATTTTTGACAACTTTTCATGCTCCTCATATTTTTCAGGCCTTTTATGCTTCTTGTATTTTTCAGGCCTTTTCATGCTCCTCATATTTTTCAGGCCTTTTCAGGCTCCTCGTATTTTTCACACTTTTCATGCTCCTCGTATTTTTCAGGCCTTTTCATGCTCCTCATATTTTTCAGGCCTTTTCATGCTCCTCGTATTTTTCAGGCCTTTTCAGGCTCCTCGTATTTTTCAGGCTTTTTCAAGCTCCTCATATTTTTCAGGCTTTTTCACGCTCCTCGTATTTTTCACACATTCTCAGGCTCCTCATATTTTTCATACCTTTTCATGATCCTCGTATTTTTCAGGCCTTTTTATGCTCCTCTTATTTTTCAGGCCTTTTCATGCTCCTCATATTTTTCAGGTCTTTTCATGCTCCTCGTATTTTCACACCTTTTTAGGCTTCTCGTATTTTTACATATTTTCAGGCTCCTCGTATTTTTCAGGCCTTCTCATGCTCCTCGTATTTTTCAGGCATTTCAGGCTCCTCGTATTTTTCACACCTTTTCAGGCTCCTCGTATTTTTCACACCTTTCCAGGCTCCTCGTATTTTTCACAGCTTTTCAGCGTCCTCGTATTTTTCACAGCTTTCCAGGCTCCTCATATTTTTCACACGTTTTCAGGCTCCTCGTGTGTTTCACACCTTTTCATGCTCCTCATATTTTTCAGGCCTTTTCAGGCTTCTCGTATTTTTCATATCTTTTCATGCTCCTCATATTTATCACACCTTTTCAGGCTCCTCATTATATTCAGGCCTTTTAATGCTCCTCATGTTTTTCAGGTCTTTTCAGGCTCCTCGTATTTTTCACACCTTTTCAGGCTCCTCGTAATTTTCATGCCTTTTCAGGCTCCTCGTATTTTTCACACCTTTTCATGCTCTTCGTATTTTTCAAACATTTTCAGGCTCCTCATATTTTACACCCCTTTACAGGCTCCTCATATTTTTCACACCTTTTCAGGCTCCTGGTATTTTTCACACCTTTTCAGGTTCATCGTATTTTTCAGGCATTTTCAGGCTCCTCGTATTTTTCAGGCATTTTCAGCCTTCTCGTATTTTTAAGGCCTTTTCAGGCTCTTCTTATTTTTCACACCTTTTCAAGCTCCTCATATTTTTCAGGCCTTTTCATGCTCCTCGTATTTTTCAGGCCTTTTCATGCTCCTCAGATTTTTCAGGACTTTTCATGCTCCTCATATTTTTCAGGTCTTTTCATGCTCTTCGTATTTTCACACCTTTTCAGACTCCTCGTATTTTTACACATTTTCAGGCTCCTCGTATTTTTCACACCTTTTCAGGCTCCTCGTATTTTTCACACCTTTTCAGGCTCCTCGTATTTTTCAGACTCTTTCATACTCCCCATATTTTTCACACCTTTTCAGGCTCCTCGTATTTTTCACAGCTTTTCAGCGTCCTCGTATTTTTCACAGCTTTTCAGACTCCTCATATTTTTCACACGTTTTCATGCTCCTCGTATTTTTCAGGCCTTTTCATGCTTCTCGTATTTTTCAGGCCTTTTCATCCTCCTCGTATTTTTCACACCTTTTCAGGCTCCTCGTATTTTTCAAGCCTTTTCATTCTCCTCGAATGTTTCACACCTTTACAGGTTCCTCATAGTTTTCACACCTTTTCATGCTCCTTGTATTTTTCAGGCCTTTTCATGCTCCTCGTTTTTTTCACACCTTTTCAGGCTCCTCGTATTTTTCAGGCCTTTTCATGCTCCTCGTCTTTTTCACACCTTTTCAGGCTCCTCATAGTTTTCACACCTTTTCAGGCTCCTCATATTTTTCAGGCCTTTTCAGGCTCCTCATATTTTTCACAGCTTTTCAGGCTCCTTGTATTTTGACACCTTTTCAGGCTCCTCATATTTTTCAGGCCTCTTCAGGCTCCTCATATTTTTCACACCTTTTCAGGTTCCTCGTATTTTTACACCTATTCAGGCTCCTCGTATTTTTCACAACTTTTCAGGCTACTCGTATTTTTCATACGTTTTCATGCTTCTCGTGTTTTTCAGGCCTTTTCAAGCTTCTCGTATTTTTCAGGCCTTTTCCTGCTCCTCGTATTTTTCACATCTTTTCAAGCTCCTCATATTTTTCACACGTTTTCATGCTCCTCGTATTTTCACACCTTTTCAGTCTCCTCGTACTTTTCACACCTTTTCAAGCTCCTCGTATTTTTCACATCTTTTCAGCCTCTTCGTATTTTTCACACCTTTTCAGGCTCCTTGTATTTTCCACAACTTTTCAGGCTACTCGTATTTTTCATACCTTTTCATGCTCCTCATATTTTTCAGGCCTTTTCAGGCTTCTCGTATTTTTCATATCTTTTCATGCTCCTCGTATTTATCACACCTTTTCAGGTTCCTCATAATATTCAGGCCTTTTAATGCTCCTCATGTTTTTCAGGTCTTTTCAGACTCCTCGTATTTTTCACACCTTTTCATGCTCTTCGTATTTTTCAAACATTTTCAGGCTCCTCATATTTTTCACCCCTTTACAGGCTCCTCATATTTTTCACACCTTTTGAGGCTCCTGGTATTTTTCACAGCTTTTCAGGCTGATCGTATTTTTCAGGCATTTTCAGGCTCCTCGTATTTTTCAGGCATTTTCAGGCTTCTCGTATTTTTAAGGCCTTTTCAGGCTCCTCTTATTTTTCACACCTTTTCAAGCTCCTCATATTTTCCAGGCCTTTTCATGCTCCTCGTATTTTTCAGGCCTTTTCATGCTCCTCGGATTTTTCAGGACTTTTCATGCTCCTCATATTTTTCAGGTCTTTTCATGCTATTCGTATTTTCACACCTTTTCAGGCTCCTCGTATTTTTACACATTTTCAGGCTCCTCGTATTTTTCACACCTTTTCAGGCTCCTCGTATTTTTCACACCTTTTCAGGCTACTCGTATTTTTCACAGCTTTTCAGCGTCCTCGTATTTTTCACAGCTTTTCAGTCTCCTCATATTTTTCACACGTTTTCAGGCTCCTCGTATTTTTCAGACTCTTTCATACTCCCCATATTTTTCACACCTTTTCAGGCTCCTCGTATTTTTCACACCTTTTCAGGCTCCTCCTATTTTTCACACCCTTTCATGCTCCTCGTATTTTTCAGGCCTTTTCAGGCTCCTCGTATTTTTCACACATTTTCATGCTCCTCGTATTTTTCAGGCCTTTTCAGACTCCTCGTATTTTTCACACCTTTTCAGGCTCCTCGTATATTTCAGACCTTTTCTGGGTCCTCGTATTTTTCAGAACTTTTCATGCTCCTCGTATTTTTCACACCTGTTCATGTTCCTCGTATTTTTCACACCTTTTCAGGCTCCTCGTATTTTTCAGACCTTTTTATGCTCCTCTTGTTTTTCAGGCCTTTTCAGGCTCCTCGTATTTTTCAGGCCTTCTCATGCTCCTCGGATTTTTCACACCTTTTCAGGCTCCTCGTATTTTAAACACCTTTTCATGCTCCTCGTATTTTTCACACCTGTTCATGCTCCTCGTATTTTTCACACCTTTTCAGGCTACTCGTATTTTTCATACCTTTTCATGCTCCTCGTATTTTTCAGGCCTTTTCATGCTTCTCGTATTTTTCAGGCCTTTTCATCCTCCTCGTATTTTTCACACCTTTTCAGGCTCCTCTTTTTTTTCAGGCCTTTTCATTCTCCTCGAATTTTTCACACCTTTTCAGGTTCCTCATAGTTTTCACACCTTTTCATGCTCCTTGTATTTTTCAGGCCTTTTCATACTCCTCGTTTTTTTCACACCTTTTCAGGCTACTCGTATTTTTGATAACTTTTCATGCTCCTCGTATTTTTCACACCTGTTCAGGCTCCTCGTATTTTTCACACCTTTTCAGGCTCCTCCTATTTTTCACACCCTTTCATGCTCCTCGTATTTTTCAGGCCTTTTCAGGCTCCTCGTATTTTGACACCTTTTCAGGCTCCTCATATTTTTCAGGCCTCTTCAGGCTCCTCATATTTTTCACACCTTTTCAGGTTCCTCGTATTTTTACACCTATTCTGGCTCCTCGTATTTTTCACAACTTTTCAGGCTACTCGTATTTTTCATATCTTTTCATGCTTCTCGTGTTTTTCAGGCCTTTTCAAGCTTCTCGTATTTTTCAGGCCTTTTCCTGCTCCTCGTGTTTTTCACATCTTTTCAAGCTCCTCATATTTTTCACACGTTTTCATGCTCCTCGGATTTTCACACCTTTTCAGTCTCCTCGTATTTTCACACCTTCTCATGCTCCTCGGATTTTTCACACCTTTTCAGGCTCCTCGTATTTTTCACATCTTTTCAGCCTCTTCGTATTTTTCACACCTTTTCAGGCTCCTTGTATTTTACACAACTTTTCATGCTCCTCGTATTTTTCAGGCCTTTTCATGCTTCTCGTATTTTTCAGGCCTTTTCTTCCTCCTCGTATTTTTCACACCTTTTCAGGCTCCTCGTATTTTTCAGGCCTTTTCATTCTCCTCGAATTTTTCACACCTTTTCAGGTTCCTCATAGTTTTCATACCTTTTCATGCTCCTCGTATTTTTCAGGCCTTTTCATGCTCCTCATATTTTTCAGGCCTTTTCATGCTCCTCGTATTTTTCAGGCCTTTTCAGGCTCCTCGTATTTTTCACAACATTTCAGGCTACTCGTATTTTTGACAACTTTTCATGCTCCTCATATTTTTCAGGCCTTTTATGCTTCTTGTATTTTTCAGGCCTTTTCATGCTCCTCATATTTTTCAGGCCTTTTCAGGCTCCTCGTATTTTTCACACTTTTCATGCTCCTCGTATTTTTCAGGCCTTTTCATGCTCCTCATATTTTTCAGGCCTTTTCATGCTCCTCGTATTTTTCAGGCCTTTTCAGGCTCCTCGTATTTTTCAGGCTTTTTCAAGCTCCTCATATTTTTCAGGCTTTTTCACGCTCCTCGTATTTTTCACACATTCTCAGGCTCCTCATATTTTTCATACCTTTTCATGATCCTCGTATTTTTCAGGCCTTTTTATGCTCCTCTTATTTTTCAGGCCTTTTCATGCTCCTCATATTTTTCAGGTCTTTTCATGCTCCTCGTATTTTCACACCTTTTTAGGCTTCTCGTATTTTTACATATTTTCAGGCTCCTCGTATTTTTCAGGCCTTCTCATGCTCCTCGTATTTTTCAGGCATTTCAGGCTCCTCGTATTTTTCACACCTTTTCAGGCTCCTCGTATTTTTCACACCTTTCCAGGCTCCTCGTATTTTTCACAGCTTTTCAGCGTCCTCGTATTTTTCACAGCTTTCCAGGCTCCTCATATTTTTCACACGTTTTCAGGCTCCTCGTGTGTTTCACACCTTTTCATGCTCCTCATATTTTTCAGGCCTTTTCAGGCTTCTCGTATTTTTCATATCTTTTCATGCTCCTCATATTTTTCAGGCCTTTTCAGGCTCCTCATTATATTCAGGCCTTTTAATGCTCCTCATGTTTTTCAGGTCTTTTCAGGCTCCTCGTATTTTTCACACCTTTTCAGGCTCCTCGTAATTTTCATGCCTTTTCAGGCTCCTCGTATTTTTCACACCTTTTCATGCTCTTCGTATTTTTCAAACATTTTCAGGCTCCTCATATTTTACACCCCTTTACAGGCTCCTCATATTTTTCACACCTTTTCAGGCTCCTGGTATTTTTCACACCTTTTCAGGTTCATCGTATTTTTCAGGCATTTTCAGGCTCCTCGTATTTTTCAGGCATTTTCAGCCTTCTCGTATTTTTAAGGCCTTTTCAGGCTCTTCTTATTTTTCACACCTTTTCAAGCTCCTCATATTTTTCAGGCCTTTTCATGCTCCTCGTATTTTTCAGGCCTTTTCATGCTCCTCAGATTTTTCAGGACTTTTCATGCTCCTCATATTTTTCAGGTCTTTTCATGCTCTTCGTATTTTCACACCTTTTCAGACTCCTCGTATTTTTACACATTTTCAGGCTCCTCGTATTTTTCACACCTTTTCAGGCTCCTCGTATTTTTCACACCTTTTCAGGCTCCTCGTATTTTTCAGACTCTTTCATACTCCCCATATTTTTCACACCTTTTCAGGCTCCTCGTATTTTTCACAGCTTTTCAGCGTCCTCGTATTTTTCACAGCTTTTCAGACTCCTCATATTTTTCACACGTTTTCATGCTCCTCGTATTTTTCAGGCCTTTTCATGCTTCTCGTATTTTTCAGGCCTTTTCATCCTCCTCGTATTTTTCACACCTTTTCAGGCTCCTCGTATTTTTCAAGCCTTTTCATTCTCCTCGAATGTTTCACACCTTTACAGGTTCCTCATAGTTTTCACACCTTTTCATGCTCCTTGTATTTTTCAGGCCTTTTCATGCTCCTCGTTTTTTTCACACCTTTTCAGGCTCCTCGTATTTTTCAGGCCTTTTCATGCTCCTCGTCTTTTTCACACCTTTTCAGGCTCCTCATAGTTTTCACACCTTTTCAGGCTCCTCATATTTTTCAGGCCTTTTCAGGCTCCTCATATTTTTCACAGCTTTTCAGGCTCCTTGTATTTTGACACCTTTTCAGGCTCCTCATATTTTTCAGGCCTCTTCAGGCTCCTCATATTTTTCACACCTTTTCAGGTTCCTCGTATTTTTACACCTATTCAGGCTCCTCGTATTTTTCACAACTTTTCAGGCTACTCGTATTTTTCATACGTTTTCATGCTTCTCGTGTTTTTCAGGCCTTTTCAAGCTTCTCGTATTTTTCAGGCCTTTTCCTGCTCCTCGTATTTTTCACATCTTTTCAAGCTCCTCATATTTTTCACACGTTTTCATGCTCCTCGTATTTTCACACCTTTTCAGTCTCCTCGTACTTTTCACACCTTTTCAAGCTCCTCGTATTTTTCACATCTTTTCAGCCTCTTCGTATTTTTCACACCTTTTCAGGCTCCTTGTATTTTCCACAACTTTTCAGGCTACTCGTATTTTTCATACCTTTTCATGCTCCTCATATTTTTCAGGCCTTTTCAGGCTTCTCGTATTTTTCATATCTTTTCATGCTCCTCGTATTTATCACACCTTTTCAGGTTCCTCATAATATTCAGGCCTTTTAATGCTCCTCATGTTTTTCAGGTCTTTTCAGACTCCTCGTATTTTTCACACCTTTTCATGCTCTTCGTATTTTTCAAACATTTTCAGGCTCCTCATATTTTTCACCCCTTTACAGGCTCCTCATATTTTTCACACCTTTTGAGGCTCCTGGTATTTTTCACAGCTTTTCAGGCTGATCGTATTTTTCAGGCATTTTCAGGCTCCTCGTATTTTTCAGGCATTTTCAGGCTTCTCGTATTTTTAAGGCCTTTTCAGGCTCCTCTTATTTTTCACACCTTTTCAAGCTCCTCATATTTTCCAGGCCTTTTCATGCTCCTCGTATTTTTCAGGCCTTTTCATGCTCCTCGGATTTTTCAGGACTTTTCATGCTCCTCATATTTTTCAGGTCTTTTCATGCTATTCGTATTTTCACACCTTTTCAGGCTCCTCGTATTTTTACACATTTTCAGGCTCCTCGTATTTTTCACACCTTTTCAGGCTCCTCGTATTTTTCACACCTTTTCAGGCTACTCGTATTTTTCACAGCTTTTCAGCGTCCTCGTATTTTTCACAGCTTTTCAGTCTCCTCATATTTTTCACACGTTTTCAGGCTCCTCGTATTTTTCAGACTCTTTCATACTCCCCATATTTTTCACACCTTTTCAGGCTCCTCGTATTTTTCACACCTTTTCAGGCTCCTCCTATTTTTCACACCTTTTCATGCTCCTCGTATTTTTCAGGCCTTTTCAGGCTCCTCGTATTTTTCACACATTTTCATGCTCCTCGTATTTTTCAGGCCTTTTCAGACTCCTCGTATTTTTCACACCTTTTCAGGCTCCTCGTATATTTCAGACCTTTTCTGGGTCCTCGTATTTTTCAGAACTTTTCATGCTCCTCGTATTTTTCACACCTGTTCATGTTCCTCGTATTTTTCACACCTTTTCAGGCTCCTCGTATTTTTCAGACCTTTTTATGCTCCTCTTGTTTTTCAGGCCTTTTCAGGCTCCTCGTATTTTTCAGGCCTTTTCAGGCTCCTCGGATTTTTCACACCTTTTCAGGCTCCTCGTATTTTAAACACCTTTTCATGCTCCTCGTATTTTTCACACCTGTTCATGCTCCTCGTATTTTTCACACCTTTTCAGGCTACTCGTATTTTTCATACCTTTTCATGCTCCTCGTATTTTTCAGGCCTTTTCATGCTTCTCGTATTTTTCAGGCCTTTTCATCCTCCTCGTATTTTTCACACCTTTTCAGGCTCCTCTTTTTTTTCAGGCCTTTTCATTCTCCTCGAATTTTTCACACCTTTTCAGGTTCCTCATAGTTTTCACACCTTTTCATGCTCCTTGTATTTTTCAGGCCTTTTCATACTCCTCGTTTTTTTCACACCTTTTCAGGCTACTCGTATTTTTGATAACTTTTCATGCTCCTCATATTTTTCAGGCCTTTTATGCTTCTTGTATTTTTCAGGCCTTTTCATGCTCCTCATATTTTTCAGGCCTTTTCAGGCTCCCCGTATTTTTCACACTTTTCATGCTTCTCGTATTTTTCAGGCCTTTTCATGCTCCTCATATTTTTCAGGCCTTTTAAAGCTCCTCGTATTTTTCAGGCCTTTTCAGGCTCCTCGTATTTTTCACAACTTTTCAGGCTACTCGTATTTTTGATAACTTTTCATGCTCCTCATATTTTTCAGGCCTTTTATGCTTCTTGTATTTTTCAGGCCTTTTCATGATCCTCATATTTTTCAGGCCTTTTCAGGCTCCTCGTATTTTTCACACTTTTCATGCTCCTCGTATTTTTCAGGCCTTTTCATGCTCCTCATATTTTTCAGGCCTTTTCAGGCTCCTCGTATTTTTCAGGCCTTTTCAGGCTCCTCGTATTTTTCAGGCCTTTTCAGGCTCCTCATATTTTTCAGGCTTTTTCACGCTCCTCGTATTTTTCACACATTCTCAGGCTCCTCGTATTTTTCATACCTTTTCATGATCCTCGTATTTTTCACAACTTTTCAGGCTACTCGTATTTTTGATAACTTTCATGCTCCTCATATTTTTCAGGCCTTTTATGCTTCTTGTATTTTTCAGGCCTTTTCATGCTCCTCATATTTTCAGGCCTTTTCAGGCTCCTCGTATTTTTCACACTTTTCATACTCCTCGTATTTTTCAGGCCTTTTCATGCTCCTCATATTTTTCAGGCCTTTTCAGGCTCCTCGTATTTTTCAGGCCTTTTCAGGCTCCTCGTATTTTTCAGGCCTTTTCAGGCTCCTCGTATTTTTCAGGCCTTTTCAGGCTCCTCATATTTTTCAGGCTTTTTCACGCTCCTGTATTTTTCACACATTCTCAGGCTCCTCGTATTTTTCATACCTTTTCATGATCCTCGTATTTTTCAGGCCTTTTTATGCTCCTCTTATTTTTCAGGCTTTTTCATGCTCCTCATATTTTTCAGGTCTTTTCATGCTCCTCGTATTTTCACACCTTTTCAGGCATCTCATATTTTTACACATTTTCAGGCTCCTCGTATTTTTCAGGCCTTCTCATGCTCCTCGTATTTTTCAGGCCTTTTCAGGCTCCTCGTATTTTTCACACCTTTTCAGGCTCCTCGTATTTTTCACACCTTTCCAGCCTCCTCCTATTTTTCACAGCTTTTCAGCGTCCTCGTATTTTTCACAGCTTTTCAGGCTCCTCATATTTTTCACACGTTTTCAGGCTCCTCGTGTGTTTCACACCTTTTCATGCTCCTCATATTTTTCAGGCCTTTTCAGGCTTCTCGTATTTTTCATATCTTTTCATGCTCCTCGTATTTATCACACCTTTTCAGGCTCCTCATAATATTCAGGCCTTTTAATGCTGCTCATGTTTTTCAGGTCTTTTCAGGCTCCTCGTATTTTTCACACCTTTTCAGGCTCCTCGTAATATTCATGCCTTTTCTGGCTCCTCGTATTTTTCACACCTTTTCATGCTCTTCGTATTTTTCAAACATTTTCAGGCTCCTCATATTTTTCACCCGTTTACAGGCTCCTCATATTTTTCACACCTTTGAGGCTCCTGGTATTTTTCACACCTTTTCAGGCTTATCGTATTTTTCAGGCATTTTCAGGCTCCTCGTATTTTTCAGGCATTTTCAGGCTTCTCGTATTTTTAAGGCCTTTTCAGGCTCCTCTTATTTTTCACACCTTTTCAAGCTCCTCATATTTTTCAGGCCTTTTCATGCTCCTCGTATTTTTCAGGCCTTTTCATGCTCCTCGGATTTTTCAGGACTTTTCATGCTCCTCATATTTTTCAGGTCTTTTCATGCTCTTCGTATTTTCACACCTTTTCAGGCTCCTCGTATTTTTACACATTTTCAGGCTTCTCGTATATTTCACACCTTTTCAGGCTCCTCGTATTTTTCACACCTTTTCAGGCTACTCGTATTTTTCACAGCTTTTCAGCGTCCTCGTATTTTTCACAGCTTTTCAGGGTCCTCATATTTTTCACACGTTTTCAGGCTCCTCGTATTTTTCAGACTCTTTCATGCTCCCCATATTTTTCACACCTTTTCAGGCTCCTCGTATTTTTCACACCTTTTCAGGCTCCTCCTATTTTTCACACCCTTTCATGCTCCTCGTATTTTTCAGGCCTTCTCATGCTCCTCGGATTTTTCACACCTTTTCAGGCTTCTCGTATTTTAAACACCTTTTCAGGCTCCTCGTATTTTTCACACCTTTTCAAGCTCCTCGTATTTTTCACACCTTTTCAGGCTACTCGTATTTTTCATACCTTTTCATGCTCCTCGTATTTTTCAGGCCTTTTCATGCTTCTCGTATTTTTCAGGCCTTTTCATCCTCCTCGTATTTTTCACACCTTTTCAGGCTCCTCTTTTTTTTCAGGCCTTTTCATTCTCCTCGAATTTTTCACACCTTTTCAGGTTCCTCATAGTTTTCACACCTTTTCATGCTCCTTGTATTTTTCAGGCCTTTTCATGCTCCTCGTTTTTTTCACACCTTTTCAGGCTCCTCGTATGTTTCAGGCCTTTTCATGCTCCTCGTATTTTTCACACCTTTTCAGGCTCCTCGTATTTTTCAGGCCTTTTCATGCACCTCGTATATAGCAGGCCTTTTCAGGATCCTCGTATTTTTCACACCTTTTCATGCTCCTCGTATTTTTCAGGCCTTTTCAGGCTCCTCGTATTTTTCAGGCCTTTTCAGGCTCCTAGTATTTTTCACACCTTTTCAGGCTCCTCGTATTTTTCAGGCCTTTTCAGGCTCCTCGTATTTTTCACACCTTTTCAGGCTCCTCGTATTTTTCAGGCCTTTTCAGGCTCCTCGTATTTTTCACACCTTTTCAGGCTCTTCGTATTTTTCAGGCATTTTCAGTCTCCTCGTATTTCTCAGGCCTTTTCAGGCAACTCGTATTTTTCAGGCCTTTTCAGGCTCCTCGTATTTTTCAGGCATTTTCATACTCCTCGTATTTTTCACACCTTTTTGGGCTCCTCGTATTTTTCAGACCTTTTCAGGCTCCTCATATTTTTCAGGCCTTTTCATGCTCCTCATGTTTTTCAGGCCTTTTCAGGCTCCTCGCAATTTTCACAGCTTTTCAGGCTCCTCGTCTTTTTCACACCTTTTCAGGCTCCTCATAGTTTTCACACCTTTTCAGGCTCCTCATATTTTTCAGGCATTTTCATGCTCCTCATGTTTTTCAGGCCTTTTCATGCTCCTCATATTTTTCACAGCTTTTCAGGCTCCTCGTATTTTTACACCTTTTCAGGCTCCTCATATTTTTCAGGCCTTTTCAGGCTCCTCATATTTTTAACACCTTTTCAGGTTCCTCGTATTTTTACACATTTTCAGGCTCCTCGTATTTTTCACAACTTTTCAGGCTACTCGTAATTTTCATACCTTTTCATGCTTCTCGTGTTTTTCAGGCCTTTTCAAGCTTCTCGTATTTTTCAGGCCTTTTCCTGCTCCTCGTATTTTTCACATCTTTTCAAGCTCCTCATATTTTTCACACATTTTCATGCTCCTCGTATTTTTCACATCTTTTCAGCCTCTTCGTATTTTTCACACCTTTTCAGGCTCCTTGTATTTTACACAACTTTTCAGGCTACTCGTATTTTTCATACCTTTTCATGCTCCTCGTATTTTTCAGGCCTTTTCATGCTCCTCATAATTTTCAGGCCTTTTATGCTTCTTGTATTTTTCAGGCCTTTTCATGCTCCTCATATTTTTCAGGCCTTTTCAGTCTCCTCGTATTTTTCACACTTTTCATGCTCCTTGGATTTTTCAGGACTTTTCATGCTCCTCATATTTTTCAGGCCTTTTCAGGCTCCTCGTATTTTTCAGGCCTTTTCAGGCTCCTCGTATTTTTCAGGCCTTTTCAAGCTCCTCATATTTTTCAGGCTTTTTCACGCTCCTCGTATTTTTCACACATTCTCAGGCTCCTCGTATTTTTCATACCTTTTCATGATCCTCATATTTTTCAGGCCGTTTTATGCTCCTCTTATTTTTCAGGCCTTTTCATGCTCCTCATATTTTTCAGGTCTTTTCATGCTCCTCGTATTTTCACACCTTTTCAGGCTCCTCATATTTTACACACCTTTCCAGGCTCCTCGTATTTTTCACACTTTTCATACCCCTCGTATTTTTCAGGCCTTTTCATGCTCCTCATATTTTTCAGGCCTTTTCAGGCTCCTCGTATTTTTCAGGCCTTTTCAGGCTCCTCATATTTTTCAGGCCTTTTCAAGCTCCTCATATTTTTCAGGCTTTTTCACGCTCCTGTATTTTTCACACATTCTCAGGCTCCTCGTATTTTTCATACCTTTTCATGATCCTCGTATTTTTCAGGCCTTTTTATGCTCCTCTTATTTTTCAGGCCTTTTCATGCTCCTCATATTTTTCAGGTCTTTTCATGCTCCTTGTATTTTCACACCTTTTCAGGCATCTCATATTTTTACACATTTTCAGGCTCCTCGTATTTTTCAGGCCTTCTCATGCTCCTCGTATTTTTCAGGCCTTTTCAGGCTCCTCGTATTTTTCACACCTTTTCAGGCTCCTCGTATTTTTCATACCTTTCCAGCCTCCTCCTATTTTTCACAGCTTTTCAGCGTCCTCGTATTTTTCACAGCTTTTCAGGCTCCTCATATTTTTCACACGTTTTCAGGCTCCTCGTGTGTTTCACACCTTTTCATGCTCCTCATATTTTTCAGGCCTTTTCAGGCTTCTCGTATTTTTCATATCTTTTCATGCTCCTCGTATTTATCACACCTTTTCAGGCTCCTCATAATATTCAGGCCTTTTAATGCTGCTCATGTTTTTCAGGTCTTTTCAGGCTCCTCGTATTTTTCACACCTTTTCAGGCTCCTCGTAATTTTCATGCCTTTTCTGGCTCCTCGTATTTTTCACACCTTTTCATGCTCTTCGTATTTTTCAAACATTTTCAGGCTCCTCATATTTTTCACCCCTTTACAGGCTCCTCATATTTTTCACACCTTTGAGGCTCCTGGTATTTTTCACACCTTTTCAGGCTCATCGTATTTTTCAGGCATTTTCAGGCTCCTCGTATTTTTCAGGCATTTTCAGGCTTCTCGTATTTTTAAGGCCTTTTCAGGCTCCTCTTATTTTTCACACCTTTTCAAGCTCCTCATATTTTTCAGGCCTTTTCATGCTCCTCGTATTTTTCAGGCCTATTCATGCTCCTCGGATTTTTCAGGACTTTTCATGCTCCTCATATTTTTCAGGTCTTTTCATGCTCTTCGTATTTTCACACCTTTTCAGGCTCCTCGTATTTTTACACATTTTCAGGCTCCTCGTATATTTCACACCTTTTCAGGCTCCTCGTATTTTTCACACCTTTTCAGGCTACTCGTATTTTTCACAGCTTTTCAGCGTCCTCGTATTTTTCACAGCTTTTCAGGGTCCTCATATTTTTCACACGTTTTCAGGCTCCTCGTATTTTTCAGACTCTTTCATGCTCCCCATATTTTTCACACCTTTTCAGGCTCCTCATATTTTTCACACCTTTTCAGGCTCCTCCTATTTTTCACACCCTTTCATGCTCCTCGTATTTTTCAGGCCTTCTCATGCTCCTCGGATTTTTCAGGCCTTCTCATGCTCCTCGGATTTTTCAGGACTTTTCATGCTCCTCATATTTTTCAGGTCTTTTCATGCTCTTCGTATTTTCACACCTTTTCAGGCTCCTCGTATTTTTACACATTTTCAGGCTCCTCGTATATTTCACACCTTTTCAGGCTCCTCGTATTTTTCACACCTTTTCAGGCTACTCGTATTTTTCACAGCTTTTCAGCGTCCTCGTATTTTTCACAGCTTTTCAGGCTCCTCATATTTTTCACACGTTTTCAGGCTCCTCGTATTTTTCAGACTCTTTCATGCTCCCCATATTTTTCACACCTTTTCAGGCTCCTCGTATTTTTCACACCTTTTCAGGCTCCTCCTATTTTTCACACCCTTTCATGCTCCTCGTATTTTTCAGGCCTTCTCATGCTCCTCGGATTTTTCACACCTTTTCAGGCTTCTCGTATTTTAAACACCTTTTCAGGCTCCTCGTATTTTTCACACCTTTTCAAGCTCCTCGTATTTTTCACACCTTTTCAGGCTACTCGTATTTTTCATACCTTTTCATGCTCCTCGTATTTTTCAGGCCTTTTCATGCTTCTCGTATTTTTCAGGCCTTTTCATCCTCCTCGTATTTTTCACACCTTTTCAGGCTCCTCTTTTTTTTCAGGCCTTTTCATTCTCCTCGAATTTTTCACACCTTTTCAGGTTCCTCATATTTTTCACACCTTTTCATGCTCCTTGTATTTTTCAGGCCTTTTCATGCTCCTCGTTTTTTTCACACCTTTTCAGGCTCCTCGTATTTTTCAGGCCTTTTCATGCTCCTCGTATTTTTCACACCTTTTCAGGCTCCTCGTATTTTTCAGGCCTTTTCATGCACCTCGTATATAGCAGGCCTTTTCAGGATCCTCGTATTTTTCACACCTTTTCATGCTCCTCGTATTTTTCAGGCCTTTTCAGGCTCCTCGTATTTTTCAGGCCTTTTCAGGCTCCTAGTATTTTTCACACCTTTTCAGGCTCCTCGTATTTTTCAGGCCTTTTCAGGCTCCTCATATTTTTCACACCTTTTCAGGCTCCTCGTATTTTTCAGGCCTTTTCAGGCTCCTCGTATTTTTCACACCTTTTCAGGCTCTTCGTATTTTTCAGGCATTTTCAGTCTCTTCGTATTTCTCAGGCCTTTTCAGGCAACTCGTATTTTTCAGGCCTTTTCAGGCTCCTCGTATTTTTCAGGCATTTTCATACTCCTCGTATTTTTCACACCTTTTTGGGCTCCTCATATTTTTCAGACCTTTTCAGGCTCCTCATATTTTTCAGGCCTTTTCATGCTCCTCATGTTTTTCAGGCCTTTTCAGGCGCCTCGCAATTTTCACAGATTTTCAGGCTCCTCGTCTTTTTCACACCTTTTCAGGCTCCTCATAGTTTTCACACCTTTTCAGGCTCCTCATATTTTTCAGGCATTTTCATGCTCCTCATGTTTTTCAGGCCTTTTCAGGCTCCTCATATTTTTCACAGCTTTTCAGGCTCCTCGTATTTTTACACCTTTTCAGGCTCCTCATATTTTTCAGGCCTTTTCAGGCTCCTCATATTTTTAACACCTTTTCAGGTTCCTCGTATTTTTACACCTTTTCAGGCTCCTCGTATTTTTCACAACTTTTCAGGCTACTCGTATTTTTCATACCTTTTCATGCTTCTCGTGTTTTTCAGGCCTTTTCAAGCTTCTCGTATTTTTCAGGCCTTTTCCTGCTCCTCGTATTTTTCACATCTTTTCAAGCTCCTCATATTTTTCACACATTTTCATACTCCTCGTATTTTTCACATCTTTTCAGCCTCTTCGTATTTTTCACACCTTTTCAGGCTCCTTGTATTTTACACAACTTTTCAGGCTACTCGTATTTTTCATACCTTTTCATGCTCCTCGTATTTTTCAGGCCTTTTCATGCTCCTCATATTTTTCAGGCCTTTTATGCTTCTTGTATTTTTCAGGCCTTTTCATGCTCCTCATATGTTTCAGGCCTTTTCAGGCTCCTCGTATTTTTCACACTTTTCATGCTCCTTGGATTTTTCAGGACTTTTCATGCTCTTCATATTTTTCAGGCCTTTTCAGGCTCCTCGTATTTTTCAGGCCTTTTCAGGCTCCTCGTATTTTTCAGGCCTTTTCAAGCTCCTCATATTTTTCAGGCTTTTTCACGCTCCTCGTATTTTTCACACATTCTCAGGCTCCTCGTATTTTTCATACCTTTTCATGATACTCGTATTTTTCAGGCCTTTTTATGCTCCTCTTATTTTTCAGGCCTTTTCATGCTCCTCATATTTTTCAGGTCTTTTCATGCTCCTCGTATTTTCACACCTTTTCAGGCTTCTCGTATTTTTCAGACTCTTTCATACTCCCCATATTTTTCACACATTTTCAGGCTCCTCATATTTTACACACCTTTCCAGGCTCCTCGTATTTTTCACACTTTTCATACTCCTCGTATTTTTCAGGCCTTTTCATGCTCCTCATATTTTTCAGGCCTTTTCAGGCTCCTCGTATTTTTCAGGCCTTTTCAGGCTCCTCGTATTTTTCAGGCCTTTTCAGGCTCCTCGTATTTTTCAGGCCTTTTCAGGCTCCTCATATTTTTCAGGCTTTTTCACGCTCCTGTATTTTTCACACATTCTCAGGCTCCTCGTATTTTTCATACCTTTTCATGATCCTCGTATTTTTCAGGCCTTTTTATGCTCCTCTTATTTTTCAGGCCTTTTCATGCTCCTCATATTTTTCAGGTCTTTTCATGCTCTTCGTATTTTCACACCTTTTCAGGCATCTCATATTTTTACACATTTTCAGGCTCCTCGTATTTTTCAGGCCTTCTCATGCTCCTCGTATTTTTCAGGCCTTTTCAGGCTCCTCGTATTTTTCACACCTTTTCAGGCTCCTCGTATTTTTCACACCTTTCCAGCCTCCTCCTATTTTTCACAGCTTTTCAGCGTCCTCGTATTTTTCACAGCTTTTCAGGCTCCTCATATTTTTCACACGTTTTCAGGCTCCTCGTGTGTTTCACACCTTTTCATGCTCCTCATATTTTTCAGGCCTTTTCAGGCTTCTCGTATTTTTCATATCTTTTCATGCTCCTCGTATTTATCACACCTTTTCAGGCTCCTCATAATATTCAGGCCTTTTAATGCTGCTCATGTTTTTCAGGTCTTTTCAGGCTCCTCGTATTTTTCACACCTTTTCAGGCTCCTCGTAATTTTCATGCCTTTTCTGGCTCCTCGTATTTTTCACACCTTTTCATGCTCTTCGTATTTTTCAAACATTTTCAGGCTCCTCATATTTTTCACCCCTTTACAGGCTCCTCATATTTTTCACACCTTTGAGGCTCCTGGTATTTTTCACACCTTTTCAGGCTCATCGTATTTTTCAGGCATTTTCAGGCTCCTCGTATTTTTCAGGCATTTTCAGGCTTCTCGTATTTTTAAGGCCTTTTCAGGCTCCTCTTATTTTTCACACCTTTTCAAGCTCCTCATATTTTTCAGGCCTTTTCATGCTCCTCGTATTTTTCACACCTGTTCATGCTCCTCGTATTTTTCACACCTTTTCAGGCTCCTCGTAATTTTCAGACCTTTTTATGCTCCTCTTGTTTTTCAGGCCTTTTCATGCTCCTCGTATTTTTCAGGCCTTCTCATGCTCCTCGGATTTTTCACACCTTTTCAGGCTCCTCGTATTTTAAACACCTTTTCAGGCTCCTCGTATTTTTCACACCTTTTCAGGCTCCTTGTATTTTTCACACCTTTTCAGGCTCCTCGTATTTTTCAGACTCTTTCATACTCCCCATATTTTTCACACCATTTCAGGCTTCTCATATTTTTCACAGCTTTTCAGCGTCCTCGTATTTTTCACAGCTTTTCAGGCTCCTCATATTTTTCACAGGTTTTCAGGCTCCTCGTATTTTTCAGACTCTTTCATACTCCCCATATTTTTCACACCTTTTCAGGCTCCTCGTATTTTTCACACCTTTTCAGTCTCCTCCTATTTTTCACACCCTTTCATGCTCCTCGTATTTTTCAGGCCTTTTCAGGCTCCTCGTATTTTTCACACCTTTTCAAGCTCCTCGTATTTTTCAGGCCTTTTCAGGCTCCTCGTATTTTTCACACCTTTTCAGGCTCCTCGTATATTTCAGGCCTTTTCTGGGTCCTCGTATTTTTCAGAACTTTTCATGCTCCTCGTATTTTTCACACCTGTTCATGCTCCTCGTATTTTTCACACCTTTTCAGGCTCCTCGTATTTTTCAGACCTTTTTATGCTCCTCTTGTTTTTCAGGCCTTTTCATGCTCCTCGTATTTTTCAGGCCTTCTCATGCTCCTCGGATTTTTCACACCTTTTCAGGCTCCTCGTATTTTAAACACCTTCTCATGCTCCTCGGATTTTTCACACCTTTTCAGGCTCCTCATATTTTAAACACCTTTTCAGGCTCCTCGTATATTTCACACCTTTTCTGGCTACTCGTATTTTTCATACCTTTTCATGCTCCTCGTATTTTTCAGGCCTTTTCATGCTTCTCGTATTTTTCAGGCCTTTTCATCCTCCTCGTATTTTTCACACCTTTTCAGGCTCCTCTTTTTTTTCAGGCCTTTCATTCTCCTCGAATTTTTCACACCTTTTCAGGTTCCTCATAGTTTTCACACCTTTTCATGCTCCTTGTATTTTTCAGGCCTTTTCATGCTCCTCGTTTTTTTCACACCTTTTCAGGTTCCTCGTATTTTTCAGGCCTTTTCCTGCTCCTCGTATTTTTCACATCTTTTCAAGCTCCTCATATTTTTCACACATTTTCATGCTCCTCGTATTTTTCACATCTTTTCAGCCTCTTCGTATTTTTCACACCTTTTCAGGCTCCTTGTATTTTACACAACTTTTCAGGCTACTCGTATTTTTCATACCTTTTCATGTTCCTCGTATTTTTCAGGCCTTTTCAGGCTCTTCGTATTTTTCAGGCCTTTTCAGGCTCCTCGTATTTTTCAGGCCTTTTCAAGCTCCTCATATTTTTCAGGCTTTTTCACGCTCCTCCTATTTTTCTCACATTCTCAGCCTCCTCGTATTTTTCATACCTTTTCATGATCCTCGTATTTTTCAGGCCTTTTTATGCTCCTCTTATTTTTCAGGCCTTTTCATGCTCCTCATATTTTTCAGGTCTTTTCATGCTCCTCGTATTTTCACACCTTTTCAGGCTTCTCGTATTTTTACACATTTTCAGGCTCCTCGTATTTTTCAGGTCTTCTCATGCTCCTCGTATTTTTCAGACTCTTTCATACTCCCCATATTTTTCACACCTTTTCAGGCTCCTCGTATTTTTCACACCTTTCCAGGCTCCTCGTATTTTTCACAGCTTTTCAGCATCCTCGTATTTTTCACAGCTTTTCAGGCTCCTCATATTTTTCACACGTTTTCAGGCTCCTCGTATATTTCAGGCCTTTTCTGGGTCCTCGTATTTTTCAGAACTTTTCATGCTCCTCGTATTTTTCACACCTTTTCAGGCTCCTCGTATTTTTCACACCTTTTCAGGCTCCTCGTAATTTTCATGCCTTTTCTGGCTCCTCGTATTTTTCACACCTTTTCATGCTCTTCGTATTTTTCAAACATTTTCAGGCTCCTCATATTTTTCACCCCTTTACAGGCTCCTCATATTTTTCAAACCTTTTGAGGCTCCTGGTATTTTTCACACCTTTTCAGGCTCATAGTATTTTTCAGGCATTTTCAGGCTCCTCGTATTTTTCAGGCATTTTCAGGCTTCTCGTAATTTTAAGGCCTTTTCAGGCTCCTCTTATTTTTCACACCTTTTCAAGCTCCTCATATTTTTCAGGCCCTTTTTTGCTCCTCTTATTTTTCAGGCCTTTTCTGGGTCCTCGTATTTTTCAGGCCTTTTCAGGCTCCTCATATTTTTCTCGCCTTTTCAAGCTCCTCGTATTTTTCAGGCCTTTTCAGGCTCGTCGTATTTTTCACACATTCTCCGGCTCCTCGTATTTTTCACACCTTTTCAGGCTCCTCGTATTTTTCAGACCTTTTTATGCTCCTCTTGTTTTTCAGGCCTTTTCATACTCCTCGTATTTTTCAGGCCTTCTCATGCTCCTCGGATTTTTCAACCTTTTCAGGCTCCTCGTATTTTAAACACCTTTTCAGGCTCCTCGTATTTTTCACACCTTTTCAGGCTACTCGTAGTTTTCACACCTTTTCAGGCTACTCGTATTTTTCATACCTTTTCATGCTTCTCGTATTTTTCAGGCCTTTTCATGCTTCTCGTATTTTTCAGGCCTTTTCATCCTCCTCGTATTTTTCACACCTTTTCAGGCTCCTCTTTTTTTTCAGGCCTTTTCATTCTCCTCGAATTTTTCACACCTTTTCAGGTTCCTCATAGTTTTCACACCTTTTCATGCTCCTTGTATTTTTCAGGCCTTTTCATGCTCCTCGTTTTTTTCACACTTTTTCAGGCTCCTCGTATTTTTCAGGCCTTTTCATGCTCCTCGTATTTTTCACACCTTTTCATGCTCCTCGTATATTTCAGGCCTTTTCTGGGTCCTCGTATATTTCAGAACTTTTCATGCTCCTAGTATTTTTCACACCTGTTCATGCTCCTCGTATTTTTCACACCTTTTCAGGCTCCTCGTAATTTTCAGACCTTTTTATGCTCCTCTTGTTTTTCAGGCCTTTTCATGCTCCTCGTATTTTTCAGGCCTTCTCATGCTCCTCGGATTTTTCACACCTTTTCAGGCTCCTGGTATTTTAAACACCTTTTCAGGCTCCTCGTATTTTTCACACCTTTTCAGGCTCCTTGTATTTTTCACACCTTTTCAGGCTCCTCGTATTTTTCAGACTCTTTCATACTCCCCATATTTTTCACACCATTTCAGGCTTCTCATATTTTTCACAGCTTTTCAGCGTCCTCGTATTTTTCACAGCTTTTCAGGCTCCTCATTTTTTTCACAGGTTTTCAGGCTCCTCGTATTTTTCAGACTCTTTCATACTCCCCATATTTTTCACACCTTTTCAGGCTCCTCGTATTTTTCACACCTTTTCAAGCTCCTCGTATTTTTCAGGCCTTTTCAGGCTCCTCGTATTTTTCACACCTTTTCAGGCTCCTCGTATATTTCAGGCCTTTTCTGGGTCCTCGTATTTTTCAGAACTTTTCATGCTCCTCGTATTTTTCACACCTGTTCATGCTCCTCGTATTTTTCACACCTTTTCAGGCTCCTCGTATTTTTCAGACCTTTTTATGCTCCTCTTGTTTTTCAGGCCTTTTCATGCTCCTCGTATTTTTCAGGCCTTCTCATGCTCCTCGGATTTTTCACACCTTTTCAGGCTCCTCGTATTTTAAACACCTTCTCATGCTCCTCGGATTTTTCACACCTTTTCAGGCTCCTCATATTTTAAACACCTTTTTAGGCTCCTCGTATATTTCACACCTTTTCAGGCTACTCGTATTTTTCATACCTTTTCATGCTCCTCGTATTTTTCAGGCCTTTTCATGCTTCTCGTATTTTTCAGGCCTTTTCATCCTCCTCGTATTTTTCACACCTTTTCAGGCTCCTCTTTTTTTTCAGGCCTTTCATTCTCCTCGAATTTTTCACACCTTTTCAGGTTCCTCATAGTTTTCACACCTTTTCATGCTCCTTGTATTTTTCAGGCCTTTTCATGCTCCTCGTTTTTTTCACACCTTTTCAGGTTCCTCGTATTTTTCAGGCCTTTTCATGCTCCTCGTCTTTTTCACACCTTTATAGGCTCCTCATAGTTTTCACACCTTTTCAGGCTCCTCATATTTTTCAGGCCTTTTCAGGCTCCTCATATTTTTCACAGCTTTTCAGGCTCCTCGAATTTTGACACCTTTTCAGGCTCCTCATATTTTTCAGGCCTCTTCAGGCTCCTCATATTTTTCACACCTTTTCAGGTTCCTCGTATTTTTACACCTATTCAGGCTCCTCGTATTTTTCACAACTTTTCAGGCTACTCGTAGTTTTCATACCTTTTCATGCTTCTCGTGTTTTTCAGGCCTTTTCAAGCTTCTCGTATTTTTCAGGCCTTCTCCTGCTCCTCGTATTTTTCACATCTTTTCAAGCTCCTCATATTTTTCACACGTTTTCATGCTCCTTGTATTTTCACACCTTTTCAGTCTCCTCGTACTTTTCACACCTTTTCAAGCTCCTCGAATTTTTCACATCTTTTCAGCCTCTTCGTATTTTTCACACCATTTCAGGCTCCTTGTATTTTACACAGCTTTTCGGGCTACTCGTATTTTTCATACCTTTTCATGCTCCTCATATTTTTCAGGCCTTTTCATGCTCCTCATATTTTTCAGGCCTTTTCATGCTCCTCGTATTTTTCAGGCCTTTTCAGGCTCCTCGTATTTTTCACAACTTTTCAGGCTACTCGTATTTTTGATAACTTTTCATGCTCCTCATATTTTTCAGGCCTTTTATGCTTCTTGTATTTTTCAGGCCTTTTCGTGCTCCTCATATTTTTCAGGCCTTCTCATGCTCCTCGGATTTTTCACACCTTTTCAGGCTCCTCGTATTTTAAACACCTTCTCATGCTCCTCGGATTTTTCACACCTTTTCAGGCTCCTCATATTTTAAACACCTTTTCAGGCTCCTCGTATATTTCACACCTTTTCAGGCTACTCGTATTTTTCATACCTTTTCATGCTCCTCGTATTTTTCAGGCCTTTTCATGCTTCTCGTATTTTTCAGGCCTTTTCATCCTCCTCGTATTTTTCACACTTTTTCAGGCTCCTCTTTTTTTTCAGGCCTTTCATTCTCCTCGAATTTTTCACACCTTTTCAGGTTCCTCATAGTTTTCACACCTTTTCATGCTCCTTGTATTTTTCAGGCCTTTTCATGCTCCTCGTTTTTTTCACACCTTTTCAGGCTCCTCGTATTTTTCACAACTTTTCAGGCTACTCGTATTTTTGATAACTTTTCATGCTCCTCATATTTTTCAGGCCTTTTATGCTTCTTGTATTTTTCAGGCCTTTTCGTGCTCCTCATATTTTTCAGGCCTTTTCAGGCTCCTCGTATTTTTCACACTTTTCATGCTCCTCGTATTTTTCAGGCATTTTCAGGCTCCTCGTATTTTTCACACCTTTTCAGGCTCCTCGTATTTTTCAGGCCTTTTCAGGCTCCTCGTATTTTTCACACCTTTTCATGCTCCTCGTATTTTTCAGGCCTTTTCAGGCTCCTCGTATTTTTCACATCTTTTCAGGCTCCTCGTATATTTCAGGCCTTTTCTGTGTCCTCGTATTTTGCAGAACTTTTCATGCTCCTCGTATTTTTCACACCTGTTCATGCTCCTCATATTTGTCACACCTTTTCAGGCTCCTCGTATTTTTCAGACCTTTTTATGCTCCTCTTGTTTTTCAGGCCTTTTCATGCTCCTCGTATTTTTCAAGCCTTCTCATGCTCCACGGATTTTTCACACCTTTTCAGGCTCCTCGTATTTTAAACAGCTTTTCAGGCTCCTCGTATTTTTCACACCTTTTCAGGCTCCTCGTATTTTTCACACCTTTTCAGGCTACTCGTATTTTTCATACCTTTTCATGCTCCTCGTATTTTTCAGGCCTTTTCATGCTTCTCGTATTTTTCAGGCCTTTTCATCCTCCTCATATTTTTCACACCTTTTCAGATTCCTCGCATTTTTACACCTTTTCAGGCTCCTCGTAATTTTCACAACTTTTCAGGCTTCTCGTATTTTTCATACCTTTTCATGCTTCTCGTGTTTTTCAGGCCTTTTCAAGCTTCTCGTATTTTTCAGGCCTTTTCCTGCTCCTCGTATTTTTCACATCTTTTCAAGCTCCTCATATTTTTCACACATTTTCATGCTCCTCGTATTTTTCACATCTTTTCAGCCTCTTCGTATTTTTCACACCTTTTCAGGCTCCTTGTGTTTTACACAACTTTTCAGGCTACTCGTATTTTTCATACCTTTTCATGCTCCTCGTATTTTTCAGGCCTTTTCAGGCTCCTCGTATTTTTCAGGCCTTTTCAAGCTCCTCATATTTTTCAGGCTTTTTCACGCTCCTCGTATTTTTCACACATTCTCAGGCTCCTCGTATTTTTCATACCTTTTCATGATCCTCGTATTTTTCAGGCCTTTTTATGCTCCTCTTATTTTTCAGGCCTTTTCATGCTCCTCATATTTTTCAGGTCTTTTCATGCTCCTCGTATTTTCACACCTTTTCAGGCTTCTCGTATTTTTACACATTTTCAGGCTCCTCGTATTTTTCAGGTCTTCTCATGCTCCTCGTATTTTTCAGGCTTTTTCAGGCTCCTCGTATTTTTCACACCTTTTCAGGCTCCTCGTATTTTTCACACCTTTCCAGGCTCCTCGTATTTTTCACAGCTTTTCAGCATCCTCGTATTTTTCACAGCTTTTCAGGCTCCTCATATTTTTCACACGTTTTCAGGCTCCTCGTATATTTCAGGCCTTTTCTGGGTCCTCGTATTTTTCAGAACTTTTCATGCTCCTCGTATTTTTCACACCTTTTCAGGCTCCTCGTATTTTTCACACCTTTTCAGGCTCCTCGTAATTTTCATGCCTTTTCTGGCTCCTCGTATTTTTCACACCTTTTCATGCTCTTCGTATTTTTCAAACATTTTCAGGCTCCTCATATTTTTCACCCCTTTACAGGCTCCTCATATTTTTCAAACCTTTTGAGGCTCCTGGTATTTTTCACACCTTTTCAGGCTCATCGTATTTTTCAGGCATTTTCAGGCTCCTCGTATTTTTCAGGCATTTTCAGGCTTCTCGTATTTTTAAGGCCTTTTCAGGCTCCTCTTATTTTTCACACCTTTTCAAGCTCCTCATATTTTTCAGGCCTTTTCATACTCCTCGTATTTTTCAGGCCTTTTCTGGGTCCTCGTATTTTTCAGAAATTTTCATGCTCCTCGTATTTTTCACACCTGTTCATGCTCCTCGAATTTTTCACACCTTTTCAGGCTCCTCGTATTTTTCAGACCTTTTTATGCTCCTCTTGTTTTTCAGGCCTTTTCATGCTCCTCGTATTTTTCAGGCCTTCTCATGCTCCTCGGATTTTTCAACCTTTTCAGGCTCCTCGTATTTTAAACACCTTTTCAGCCTCCTCGTATTTTTCACACCTTTTCCGGCTACTCGTATTTTTCACACCTTTTCAGGCTACTCGTATTTTTCATACCTTTTCATGCTTCTCGTATTTTTCAGGCCTTTTCATGCTTCTCGTATTTTTCAGGCCTTTTCATCCTCCTCGTATTTTTCACACCTTTTCAGGCTCCTCTTTTTTTTCAGGCCTTTTCATTCTCCTCGAATTTTTCACACCTTTTCAGGTTCCTCATAGTTTTCACACCTTTTCATGCTCCTTGTATTTTTCAGGCCTTTTCATGCTCCTCGTTTTTTTCACACTTTTTCAGGCTCCTCGTATTTTTCAGGCCTTTTCATGCTCCTCGTATTTTTCACACCTTTTCAGGCTCCTCGTATTTTTCATACCTTTTCATGCTCCTCGTATTTTTCAGGCCTTTTCATGCTTCTCGTATTTTTCAGGCCTTTTCATACTCCTCATATTTTTCACACCTTTTCAGATTCCTCGTATTTTTACACCTTTTCAGGCTCCTCGTATTTTTCACAACTTTTCAGGCTACTCGTATTTTTCATACCTTTTCATGCTTCTCGTGTTTTTCAGGCCTTTTCAAGCTTCTCGTATTTTTCAGGCCTTTTCCTGCTCCTCGTATTTTTCACATCTTTTCAAGCTCCTCATATTTTTCACACATTTTCATGCTCCTCGTATTTTTCACATCTTTTCAGCCTCTTCGTATTTTTCACACCTTTTCAGGCTCCTTGTATTTTACACAACTTTTCAGGCTACTCGTATTTTTCATACCTTTTCATGTTCCTCGTATTTTTCAGGCCTTTTCAGGCTCTTCGTATTTTTCAGTCCTTTTCAGGCTCCTCGTATTTTTCAGGCCTTTTCAAGCTCCTCATATTTTTCAGGCTTTTTCACGCTCCTCGTATTTTTCACACATTCTCAGGCTCCTCGTATTTTTCATACCTTTTCATGATCCTCGTATTTTTCAGGCCTTTTTATGCTCCTCTTATTTTTCAGGCCTTTTCATGCTCCTCATATTTTTCAGGTCTTTTCAGGCTCCTCGTACTTTTCACACCTTTTCAGGCTTCTCGTATTTTTACACATTTTCAGGCTCCTCGTATTTTTCAGGTCTTCTCATGCTCCTCGTATTTTTCAGGCCTTTTCAGGCTCCTCGTATTTTTCACACCTTTTCAGGCTCCTCGTATTTTTCACACCTTTCCAGGCTCCTCGTATTTTTCACAGCTTTTCAGCATCCTCGTATTTTTCACAGCTTTTCAGGCTCCTCATATTTTTCACACGTTTTCAGGCTCCTCGTATATTTCAGGCCTTTTCTGGGTCCTCGTATTTTTCAGAACTTTTCATGCTCCTCGTATTTTTCACACCTTTTCAGGCTCCTCGTATTTTTCACACCTTTTCAGGCTCCTCGTAATTTTCATGCCTTTTCTGGCTCCTCGTATTTTTCACACCTTTTCATGCTCTTCGTATTTTTCAAACATTTTCTGGCTCCTCATATTTTTCACCCCTTTACAGGCTCCTCATATTTTTCACACCTTTTGAGGCTCCTGGTATTTTTCACACCTTTTCAGGCTCATCGTATTTTTAAGGCCTTTTCAGGCTCCTCTTATTTTTCACACCTTTTCAAGCTCCTCATATTTTTCAGGCCATTTCATACTCCTCGTATTTTTCAGGCCTTTTCTGGGTCCTCGTATTTTTCAGAACTTTTCATGCTCCTCGTATTTTTCACACCTGTTCATGCTCCTCGAATTTTTCACACCTTTTCAGGCTCCTCGTATTTTTCAGACCTTTTTATGCTCCTCTTGTTTTTCAGGCCTTTTCATGCTCCTCGTATTTTTCAGGCCTTCTCATGCTCCTCGGATTTTTCAACCTTTTCAGGCTCCTCGTATTTTAAACACCTTTTCAGGCTCCTCCTATTTTTCACACCTTTTCAGGCTACTCGTATTTTTCACACCTTTTCAGGCTACTCGTATTTTTCATACCTTTTCATGCTTCTCGTATTTTTCAGGCCTTTTCATGCTTCTCGTATTTTTCAGGCCTTTTCATCCTCCTCGTATTTTTCACACCTTTTCAGGCTCCTCTTTTTTTTCAGGCCTTTTCATTCTCCTCGAATTTTTCACACCTTTTCAGGTTCCTCATAGTTTTCACACCTTTTCATGCTCCTTGTATTTTTCAGGCCTTTTCATGCTCCTCGTTTTTTTCACACTTTTTCAGGCTCCTCGTATTTTTCAGGCCTTTTCATGCTCCTCGTATTTTTCACACCTTTTCAGGCTCCTCGTATTTTTCAGGCCTTTTCATGCACCTCGTATATAGCAGGCCTTTTCAGGATCCTCGTATTTTTCACACCTTTTCATGCTCCTCGTATTTTTCAGGCCTTTTCAGGCTCCTCGTATTTTTCAGGCCTTTTCAGGCTCCTAGTATTTTTCACACCTTTTCAGGCTCCTCGTATTTTTCAGGCCTTTTCAGGCTCCTCGTATTTTTCACACCTTTTCAGGCTCCTCGTATTTTTCAGGCCTTTTCAGGCTCCTCGTATTTTTCACACCTTTTCAGGCTCCTCGTATTATTCAGGCATTTTCAGTCTCCTCGTATTTCTCAGGCCTTTTCAGGCAACTCGTATTTTTCAGGCCTTTTCAGGCTCCTCGTATTTTTCAGGCATTTTCATACTCCTCGTATTTTTCACACCTTTTTGGGCTACTCGTATTTTTCAGACCTTTTCAGGCTCCTCATATTTTTCAGGACTTTTCATGCTCCTCATGTTTTTCAGGCCTTTTTAGGCTCCTCGTAATTTTCACAGCTTTTCAGGCTCCTCGTCTTTTTCACACCTTTTCAGGCTCCTCATAGATTTCACACCTTTTCAGGCTCCTTGTATTTTTCACACCTTTTCAGGATCCTCGTACTTTTCACACCTTTTCAGGCTCCTCATTTTTTTCAGGCCTTTTCAGGCTCCTCATATTTTTCACAGCTTTTCAGGCTCCTCGTATTTTGACACCTTTTCAGGCTCCTCATATTTTTCAGGCCTTTTCAGGCTCCTCATATTTTTCACACCTTTTCAGGTTCCTTGTATTTTTACACCTTTTCAGGCTCCTCATATTTTTCAGGCCTTTTCAGGCTCCTTGTATTTTACACAACTTTTCACGCTCCTCGTATTTTTACACCTTTTCAGGCTCCTCATATTTTTCAGGCCTTTTCAGGCTCCTTGTATTTTACACAACTTTTCAGGCTACTCGTATTTTTCATACCTTTTCATGCTTCTCATGTTTTTCAGGCCTTTTCAAGCTTCTCGTATTTTTCAGGCCTTGTCCTGCTCCTCGTATTTTTCACATCTTTTCAATCTCCTCATATTTTTCACACATTTTCATGCTCCTCGTATTTTTTACATCTTTTCAGCCTCTTCATATTTTTCACACCTTTTCAGGCTCCTTGTATTTTACACAACTTTTCAGGCTACTCGTATTTTTCATACCTTTTCATGCTCCTCATATTTTTCAGGCCTTTTCATGCTCCTCGTATTTTTCAGGCCTTTACAGGCTCCTCGTATTTTTCACAACTTTTCAGGCTACTCGTATTTTTGATAACTTTTCATGCTCCTCATATTTTTCAGGCCTTTTATGCTTCTTTTATTTTTCAGGCCTTTTCATGCTCCTCATATTTTTCAGGCCTTTTCAGGCTCCTCGTATTTTTCACACTTTTCATGCTCCTCGTATTTTTCAGGCCTTTTCATGCTCCTCGTATTTTTCAGGCCTTTTCATGCTCCTCATATTTTTCAGGCCTTTTCAGGCTCCTCGTATTTTTCAGGCTTTTTTATGCTCCTCTTATTTTTCAGGCCTTGTCATGCTCCTCATATTTTTCAGGTCTTTTCATGCTCCTCGTACTTTCACACCTTTTCAGGCTCCTCGTATTTTTCACACATTTTCAGGCTCCTCGTATTTTTCAGGCCTTCTCATGCTCCTCGTATTATTCAGGCCTTTTCAGGCTCCTCGTATTTTTCACACCTTTTCAGGCTCCTCGTATTTTTCACACCTTTCCAGGCTCCTCGTATTTTTAACAGCTTTTCAGCGTCCTCGTATTTTTCACACCTTTTCAGGCTCCTCGTATTTTTCACACCTTTTCAGGCTCCTCGTAATTTTCATGCCTTTTCAGGCTCCTCGTATTTTTCACACCTTTTCATGCTCTTCGTATTTTTCAAACATTTTCAGGCTCCTCATATTTTTCACCCCTTTACAGGCTCCTCATATTTTTCACACCTTTTCAGGCTCCTGGTATTTTTCACACCTTTTCAGGCTCATCGTATTTTTCAGGCATTTTCAGGCTCCTCGTATTTTTCAGGCATTTTCAGGCTTCTCGTATTGTTAAGGCTTTTTCAGGCTCCTCTTATTTTTCACACCTTTTCAAGCTCCTCATATTTTTCAGGCCTTTTCATGCTCCTCGTATTTTTCAGGCCTTTTCATGCTCCTCGGATTTTTCAGGACATTTCATGCTCCTCATATTTTTCAGGTCTTTTCATGCTCTTCGTATTTTCACACCTTTTCAGGCTCCTCGTATTTTTACACATTTTCAGGCTCCTCGTATTTTTCACACCTTTTCAGGCTCCTCGTATTTTTCACACCTTTTCAGGCTCCTCGTATTTTTCAGACTCTTTCATACTCCCCATATTTTTCACACCTTTTCAGGCTCTTCGTATATTTCACAGCTTTTCAGCGTCCTCGTATTTTTCACAGCTTTTCAGGCTCCTCATATTTTTCACACGTTTTCAGGCTCCTCGTATTTTTCAGACTCTTTCATACTCCCCATATTTTTCACACCTTTTCAGGCTCCTCGTATTTTTCACACCTTTTCAGGCTCCTCCTATTTTTCACACCCTTTCATGCTCCTCGTATTTTTCAGGCCTTTTCAGGCTCCTCGTATTTTTCACACCTTTTCAGGCTCCTCGTATATTTCAGGTCTTTTCTGGGTCCTCGTATATTTCAGAACTTTTCATGCTCCTCGTATTTTTCACACCTGTTCATGCTCCTCATATTTTTCACACCTTTTCAGGCTCCTCGTATTTTTCAGACCTATTTATGCTCCTCTTGTTTTTCAGGCCTTTTCATGCTCCTCGTATTTTTCAGGCCTTCTCATGCTCCTCGGATTTTTCACACCTTTTCAGGCTCCTCGTATTTTAAACACCTTTTCAGGCTCCTCGTATTTTTCACACCTTTTCAGGCTCCTCGTATTTTTCACACCTTTTCAGGCTACACATATTTTTCATACCTTTTCATGCTCCTCGTATTTTTCAGGCCTTTTCATGCTTCTCGTATTTTTCAGGCCTTTTCATCCTCCTCATATTTTTCACACCTTTTCAGGTTCCTCGTATTTTTACACCTTTTCAGGCTCCTCGTATTTTTAACAACTTTTCAGGCTACTCGTATTTTTCATACCTTTTCATGCTTCTCGTGTTTTTCAGGCCTTTTCAAGCTTCTCGTATTTTTCAGGCCTTTTCCTGCTCCTCGTATTTTTCACATCTTTTCAAGCTCCTCATATTTTTCACACATTTTCATGCTCCTTGTATTTTTCACATCTTTTCAGCCTCTTCGTATTTTTCACACCTTTTCAGGCTCCTTGTATTTTACACAACTTTTCAGGCTACTCGTATTTTTCATACCTTTTCATGCTCCTCGTATTTTTCAGGCCTTTTCATGCTCCTCATATTTTTCAGGCCGTTTATGCTTCTTGTATTTTTCAGGCCTTTTCATGCTCCTCATATTTTTCAGGCCTTTTCAGGCTCCTCGTATTTTTCACACTTTTCATGCTCCTTGTATTTTTCAGGCCTTTTTATGCTCCTCTTATTTTTCAGGCCTTTTCATGCTCCTCATATTTTTCAGGTCTTTTCATGCTCCTCGTATTTTCACACCTTTTCAGGCTTCTCGTATTTTTACACATTTTCAGGCTCTTCGTATTTTTCAGGCCTTCTCATGCTCCTCGTATTTTTCAGGCCTTTTCAGGCTCCTCGTATTTTTCACACCTTTTCAGGCTCCTCGTATTTTTCACACCTTTCCAGGCTCCTCGTATTTTTCACAGCTTTTCAGCGTCCTCGTATTTTTCACAGCTTTTCAGGCTCCTCATATTTTTCACACGTTTTCAGGCTCCTCGTATATTTCAGGCCTTTTCTGGGTCCTCGTATTTTTCAGAACTTTTCATGCTCCTCGTATTTTTCACACCTTTTCAGGCTCCTCGTATTTTTCACACCTTTTCAGGCTCCTCGTAATTTTCATGCCTTTTCTGGCTCCTCGTATTTTTCACACCTTTTCATGCTCTTCGTATTTTTCAAACATTTTCAGGCTCCTCATATTTTTCACCCCTTTACAGGCTCCTCATATTTTTCACACCTTTTGAGGCTCCTGGTATTTTTCACACCTTTTCAGGCTCATCGTATTTTTCAGGCATGTTCAGGCTCCTCGTATTTTTCAGGCATTTTCAGGCTTCTCGTATTTTTAAGGCCTTTTCAGTCTCCTCTTATTTTTCACACCTTTTCAAGCTCCTCATATTTTTCAGGCCTTTTCATGCTCCTCGTATTTTTCAGGCCTTTTCTGGGTCCTCGTATTTTTCAGAACTTTTCATGCTCCTCGTATTTTTCACACCTGTTCATGCTCCTCGTATTTTTCACACCTTTTCAGGCTCCTCGTATTTTTCAGACCTTTTTATGCTCCTCTTGTTTTTCAGGCCTTTACATGCTCCTCGTATTTTTCAGGCCTTCTCATGCTCCTCGGATTTTTCACACCTTTTCAGGCTCCTCGTATTTTAAACACCTTCTCATGCTCCTCGGATTTTTCACACCTTTTCAGGCTCCTCATATTTTAAACACCTTTTCAGGCTCCTCGTATATTTCACACCTTTTCAGGCTACTCGTATTTTTCATACCTTTTCATGCTCCTCGTATTTTTCACACCTTTTCAGGCTCCTCGTATTTTTCAGACCTTTTTATGCTCCTCTTGTTTTTCAGGCCTTTTCATGCTCCTTGTATTTTTCAGGCCTTCTCATGCTCCTCGGATTTTTCACACCTTTTCAGGCTCCTCGTATTTTAAACACCTTTTCAGGCTCCTCGTATTTTTCACACCTTTTCAGGCTACTCGTATTTTTCACACCTTTTCAGGCTACTCGTATTTTTCACACCTTTTCATGCTCCTCGTATTTTTCAGGCCTTTTCATGCTTCTCGTATTTTTCAGGCCTTTTCATCCTCCTCGTATTTTTCACACCTTTTCAGGCTCCTCTTTTTTTTCAGGCCTTTTCATTCTCCTCGAATTTTTCACACCTTTTCAGGTTCCTCATAGTTTTCACACCTTTTCATGCTCCTTGTATTTTTCAGGCCTTTTCATGCTCCTCGTTTTTTTCACACCTTTTCAGGCTCCTCGTATTTTTCAGGCCTTTTCATGCTCCTAGTATTTTTCACAACTTTTCAGGCTCCTCGTATTTTTCAGGCCTTTTCATGCACCTCGTATATAGCAGGCCTTTTCAGGATCCTCGTATTTTTCACACCTTTTCATGCTACTCGTATTTTTCAGGCCTTTTCAGGCTCCTCGTATTTTTCAGGCCTTTTCAGGCTCCTAGTATTTTTCACACCTTTTCAGGCTCCTCGTATTTTTCAGGCCTTTTCAGGCTCCTCGTATTTTTCACACCATTTCAGGCTCCTCGTATTTTTCAGGCCTTTTCAGGCTCCTCGTATTTTTCACACCTTTTCAGGCTCCTCTTATTATTCAGGCATTTTCAGTCTCCTCGTATTTCTCAGGCCTTTTCAGGCAACTCGTATTTTTCAGGCCTTTTCAGGCTCCTCATATTTTTCAGGCATTTTCATACTCCTCGTATTTTTCACACCTTTTTGGGCTACTCGTATTTTTCAGACCTTTTCAGGCTCCTCATATTTTTCAGGCCTTTTCATGCTCCTCATGTTTTTCAGGCCTTTTCAGGCTCCTCGTAATTTTCACAGCTTTTCAGGCTCCTTGTATTTTTCACACCTTTTCAGGATCCTCGTACTTTTCACACCTTTTCAGGCTCCTCATTTTTTTCACAGCTTTTCAGGCTCCTCGTATTTTGACACCTTTTCAGGCTCCTCATATTTTTCAGGCCTTTTCAGGCTCCTCATATTTTTCACACCTTTTCAGGTTCCTCGTATTTTTACACCTTTTCAGTCTCCTCATATTTTTCAGGCCTTTTCAGGCTCCTTGTATTTTACACAACTTTTCAGGCTCTTCGTATTTTTACACCTTTTCAGGCTCCTCATATTTTTCAGGCCTTTTCAGGCTCCTTGTATTTTACACAACTTTTCAGGCTACTCGTATTTTTCATACCTTTTCATGCTTCTCGTGTTTTTCAGGCCTTTTCAAGCTTCTCGTATTTTTCAGGCCTTTTCCTGCTCCTCCTATTTTTCACATCTTTTCAAGCTCCTCATATTTTTCACACATTTTCATGCTCCTCGTATGTTTTACATCTTTTCAGCCTCTTCGTATTTTTCACACCTTTTCAGGCTCCTTGTATTTTACAAAACTTTTCAGGCTACTCGTATTTTTCATACCTTTTCATGCTCCTCATATTTTTCAGGCCTTTTCATGCTCCTCGTATTTTTCAGGCCTTTACAGGCTCCTCGTATTTTTCACAACTTTTCAGGCTACTCGTATTTTTGATAACTTTTCATGCTCCTCATATTTTTCAGGCCTTTTATGCTTCTTTTATTTTTCAGGCCTTTTCGTGCTCCTCATATTTTTCAGGCCTTTTCAGGCTCCTCGTATTTTTCACACTTTTCATGCTCCTCGTATTTTTCAGGCCTTTTCATGCTCCTCATATTTTTCAGGCCTTTTCAGGCTCCTCGTATTTTTCAGGCCTTTTCAGGCTCCTCGTATTTTTCAGGCCTTTTCAAGCTCCTCATATTTTTCAGGCTTTTTCACGCTCCTCGTATTTTTCACACATTCTCAGGCTCCTCGTATTTTTCATACCTTTTCATGATCCTCGTATTTTTCAGGCTTTTTTATGCTCCTCTTATTTTTCAGGCCTTGTCATGCTCCTCATATTTTTCAGGTCTTTTCATGCGCCTCGTATTTTCACACCTTTTCAGGCTTCTCGTATTTTTACACATTTTCAGGCTCCTCGTATTTTTCAGGCCTTCTCATGCTCCTCGTATTATTCATGCCTTTTCAGGCTCCTCGTATTTTTCACACCTTTTCATGCTCTTCGTATTTTTCAAACATTTTCAGGCTCCTCATATTTTTCACCCCTTTACAGGCTCCTCATATTTTTCACACCTTTTCAGGCTCCTGGTATTTTTCACACCTTTTCAGGCTCATCGTATTTTTCAGGCATGTTCAGGCTCCTCGTATTTTTCAGGCATTTTCAGGCTTCTCGTATTTTTAAGGCTTTTTCAGGCTCCTCTTATTTTTCACACCTTTTCAAGCTCCTCATATTTTTCAGGCCTTTTCATGCTCCTCGTATTTTTCAGGCCTTTTCATGCTCCTCGGATTTTTCAGGACATTTCATGCTCCTCATATTTTTCAGGTCTTTTCATGCTCTTCGTGTTTTCAAACCTTTTCAGACTCCTCGTATTTTTACACATTTTCAGGCTCCTCGTATATTTCACACCTTTTCAGGCTCCTCGTATTTTTCACACCTTTTCAGGCTCCTCGTATTTTTCAGACTCTTTCATACTCCCCATATTTTTCACACCTTTTCAGGCTCTTTGTATTTTTCACAGCTTTTCAGCGTCCTCGTATTTTTCACAGCTTTTCAGGCTCCTCATATTTTTCACACGTTTTCAGGCTCCTCGTATTTTTCAGACTCTTTCATACTCCCCATATTTTTCACACCTTTTCTGGCTCCTCGTATTTTTCACACCTTTTCAGGCTCCTCCTATTTTTCACACCGTTTCATGCTCCTCGTATTTTTCAGGCCTTTTCAGGCTCCTTGTATTTTACACAACTTTTCAGGCTACTCGTATTTTTCATACCTTTTCAGGCTTCTCGTGTTTTTCAGGCCTTTTCAAGCTTCTCGTATTTTTCAGGCCTTTACAGGCTCCTCGTATTTTTCACAACTTTTCAGGCTACTCGTATTTTTGATAACTTTTCATGCTCCTCATATTTTTCAGGCCTTTTATGCTTCTTTTATTTTTCAGGCCTTTTCATGCTCCTCATATTTTTCAGGCCTTTTCAGGCTCCTCGTATTTTTCACACTTTTCATGCTCCTCGTATTTTTCAGGCCTTTTCATGCTCCTCATATTTTTCAGGCCTTTTCAGGCTCCTCGTATTTTTCAGGCCTTTTCAGGTTCCTCGTATTTTTCAGGCCTTTTCAAGCTCCTATTTTTCAGGCTTTTTCACGCTCCTCGTATTTTTCACACATTCTCAGGCTCCTCGTATTTTTCATACCTTTTCATGATCCTCGTATTTTTCAGGCTTTTTTATGCTCCTCTTATTTTTCAGGCCTTGTCATGCTCCTCATATTTTTCAGGTCTTTTCATGCGCCTCGTATTTTCACACCTTTTCAGGCTTCTCGTATTTTTACACATTTTCAGGCTCCTCGTATTTTTCAGGCCTTCTCATGCTCCTCGTATTATTCAGGCCTTTTCAGGCTCCCCGTATTTTTCACACCTTTTCAGGCTCCTCGTATTTTTCACACCTTTTCAGGCTCCTCGTAATTTTCATGCCTTTTCAGGCTCCTCGTATTTTTCACACCTTTTCATGCTCTTCGTATTTTTCAAACATTTTCAGGCTCCTCATATTTTTCACCCCTTTACAGGCTCCTCATATTTTTCACACCTTTTCAGGCTCCTGGTATTTTTCACACCTTTTCAGGCTCATCGTATTTTTCAGGCATGTTCAGGCTCCTCGTATTTTTCAGGCATTTTCAGGCTTCTCGTATTTTTAAGGCTTTTTCAGGCTCCTCTTATTTTTCACACCTTTTCAAGCTCCTCATATTTTTCAGGCCTTTTCATGCTCCTAGTATTTTTCAGGCCTTTTCATGCTCCTCGGATTTTTCAGGACATTTCAAGCTCCTCATATTTTTCAGGTCTTTTCATGCTCTTCGTATTTTCACACCTTTTCAGGCTCCTCGTATTTTTACACATTTTCAGGCTCCTCGTATTTTTCACACCTTTTCAGGCTCCTCGTATTGTTCACACCTTTTCAGGCTCCTCGTATTTTTCAGACTCTTTCATACTCCCCATATTTTTCACACCTTTTCAGGCTCTTCGTATTTTTCACAGCTTTTCAGCGTCCTCGTATTTTTCACAGCTTTTCAGGCTCCTCATATTTTTCACACGTTTTCAGGCTCCTCGTATTTTTCAGACTCTTTCATACTCCCCATATTTTTCACACCTTTTCTGGCTCCTCGTATTTTTCACACCTTTTCAGGCTCCTCCTATTTTTCACACCCTTTCATGCTCCTCGTATTTTTCAGGCCTTTTCAGGCTCCTCGTATTTTTCACACCTTTTCATGCTCCTCGTATTTTTCAGGCCTTTTCAGGCTCCTCGTATTTTTCACACCTTTTCAGGCTCCTCGTATATTTCAGGCCTTTTCTGTGTCCTCGTATTTTTCACACCTTTTCAGGCTCCTCGTATTTTTCACACCTGTTCATGCTCCTCGTATTTTTCACACCTTTTCAGGCTCCTCGTATTTTTCAGACCTTTTTATGCTCCTCTTGTTTTTCAGGCCTTTTCATGCTCCTCGTATTTTTCAGGCCTTCTCATGCTCCTCGGATTTTTCACACCTTTTCAGGCTCCTCGTATTTTAAACACCTTTTCAGGCTCCTCGTATTTTTCACACCTTTTCAGGCTCCTCGTATTTTGCACACCTTTTCAGGCTACTCGTATTTTTCATACCTTTTCATGCTCCTCGTATTTTTCAGGCCTTTTCATGCTTCTCGTATTTTTCAGGCCTTTTCATCCTCCTCATATTTTTCACACCTTTTCAGGTTCCTCGTATTTTTACACCTCTTCAGGCTCCTCGTATTTTTCACAACTTTTCAGGCTACTCGTATTTTTCATACCTTTTCATGCTTCTCGTGTTTTTCAGGCCTTTTCAAGCTTCTCGTATTTTTCAGGCCTTTTCCTGCTCCTCGTATTTTTCACATCTTTTCAAGCTCCTCATATTTTTCACACATTTTCATGCTCCTCGTATTTTTCACATCTTTTCAGCCTCTTCATATTTTTCACACCTTTTCAGGCTCCTTGTATTTTACACAACTTTTCAGGCTACTCGTATTTTTCATACCTTTTCATGCTCCTCGTATTTTTCAGGCCTTTTCATGCTCCTCATATTTTTCAGGCCTTTTATGCTTCTTGTATTTTTCAGGCCTTTTCATGCTCCTCATATTTTTCAGGCCTTTTCAGGCTCCTCGTATTTTTCACACTTTTCATGCTCCTTGTATTTTTCAGGCCTTTTCATGCTCCTCATATTTTTCAGGCCTTTTCAGGCTCCTCGTATTTTTCAGGCCTTTTCAGGCTCCTCGTATTTTTCAGGCCTTTTCAAGCTCCTCATATTTTTCAGGCTTTTTCACGCTCCTCGTATTTTTCAAACATTCTCAGGCTCCTCGTATTTTTCATACCTTTTCATGATCCTCGTATTTTTCAGGCCTTTTTATGCTCCTCTTATTTTTCAGACCTTTTCATGCTCCTCATATTTTTCAGGTCTTTTCATGCTCCTCGTATTTTCACACCTTTTCAGGCTTCTCGTATTTTTACACATTTTCAGGCTCCTCGTATTTTTCAGGCCTTCTCATGCTCCTCGTATTTTTCAGGCCTTTTCAGGCTCCTCGTATTTTTCACACCATTTCAGGCTCCTCGTCTTTTTCACACCTTTCCAGGCTCCTCGTATTTTTCACAGCTTTTCAGCGTCCTCGTATTTTTCACAGCTTTTCAGGCTCCTCATATTTTTCACACGTTTTCAGGCTCCTCGTATATTTCAGGCCTTTTCTGGGTCCTCGTATTTTTCAGAACTTTTCATGCTCCTCGTATTTTTCACACCTTTTCAGGCTCCTCGTATTTTTCACACCTTTTCAGGCTCCTCCTATTTTTCACACCCTTTCATGCTCCTCGTATTTTTCAGGCCTTTTCAGGCTCCTCGTATTTTTCACACCTTTTCATGCTCCTCGTATTTTTCAGGCCTTTTCAGGCTCCTCGTATTTTTCACACCTTTTCAGGCTCCTCTTATATTTCAGGCCTTTTCTGGGTCCTCATATATTTCAGAACTTTTCATGCTCCTCGTATTTTTCACACCTGTTCATGCTCCTCGTATTTTTCACACCTTTTCAGGCTCCTCGTATTTTTCAGACCTTTTTATGCTCCTCTTGTTTTTCAGGCCTTTTCATGCTCCTCGTATTTTTCAGGCCTTCTCATGCTCCTCGGATTTTTCACACCTTTTCTGGCTCCTCGTATTTTAAACACCTTTCCAGGCTCCTCGTATTTTTCACACCTTTTCAGGCTCCTCGTATTTTAAACACCTTTTCAGGCTCCTCGTATTTTTCACACCTTTTCAGGCTACTCGTATTTTTCATACCTTTTCATGCTCCTCGTATTTTTCAGGCCTTTTCATGCTTCTCGTATTTTTCAGGCCTTTTCATCCTCCTCATATTTTTCACACTTTTTCAGGTTCCTCGTATTTTTACACCTTTTCAGGCTCCTCGTATTTTTCACAACTTTTCAGGCTACTCGTATTTTTCATACCTTTTCATGCTTCTCGTGTTTTTCAGGCCTTTTCAAGCGTCTCGTATTTTTCAGGCCTTTTCCTGCTCCTCGTATTTTTCACATCTTTTCAAGCTCCTCATATTTTTACACATTTTCATGCTCCTCGTATTTTTCACATCTTTTCAGCCTCTTCGTATTTTTCACACCTTTTCAGGCTCCTTGTATTTTTCACACCTTTTCAGGCTACTCGTATTTTTCATACCTTTTCATGCTCCTCGTATTTTTCAGGCCTTTTCATGCTTCTCGTATTTTTCAGGCCTTTTCATCCTCCTCATATTTTTCACACTTTTTCAGGTTCCTCGTATTTTTACACCTTTTCAGGCTCCTCGTATTTTTCACAACTTTTCAGGCTACTCGTATTTTTCATACCTTTTCATGCTCCTCGTATTTTTCAGGCCTTTTCATGCTTCTCGTATTTTTCAGGCCTTTTCATCCTCCTCATATTTTTCACACTTTTTCAGGTTCCTCGTATTTTTACACCTTTTCAGGCTCCTTGTATTTTACACAACTTTTCAGGCTACTCGTATTTTTCATACCTTTTCATGCTCCTCGTATTTTTCAGGCCTTTTCATGCTCCTCATATTTTTCAGGCCTTTTATGCTTCTTGTATTTTTCAGGCCTTTTCATGCTCCTCATATTTTTCAGGCCTTTTCAGGCTCCTCGTATTTTTCACACTTTTCATGCTCCTTGGATTTTTCAGGCCTTTTCATGCTCCTCATATTTTTCAGGCCTTTTCAGGCTCCTCGTATTTTTCAGGCCTTTTCAGGCTCCTCGTATTTTTCAGGCCTTTTCAAGCTCCTCATATTTTTCAGGCTTTTTCACGCTCCTCGTATTTTTCAAACATTCTCAGGCTCCTCGTATTTTTCATACCTTTTCATGATCCTCGTATTTTTCAGGCCTTTTTATGCTCCTCTTATTTTTCAGGCCTTTTCATGCTCCTCATATTTTGCAGGTCTTTTCATGCTCCTCGTATTTTCACACCTTTTCAGGCTTCTCGTATTTTTACACATTTTCAGGCTCCTCGTATTTTTCAGGCCTTCTCATGCTCCTCGTATTTTTCAGGCCTTTTCAGGCTCCTCGTATTTTTCACACCTTTTCAGGCTCCTCGTATTTTTCACACCTTTCCAGGCTCCTCGTATTTTTCACAGCTTTTCAGCGTCCTCGTATTTTTCACAGCTTTTGAGGCTCCTCATATTTTTCACACGTTTTCAGGCTCCTCGTATATTTCAGGCCTTTTCTGGGTCCTCGTATTTTTCAGAACTTTTCATGCTCCTCGTATTTTTCACACCTTTTCAGGCTCCTCGTATTTTTCACACCTTTTCATGCTCCTCGTAATTTTCATGCCTTTTCAGGCTCCTCGTATTTTTCACACCTTTTCATGCTCTTCGTATTTTTCAAACATTTTCAGGCTCCTCATATTTTTCACCCCTTTACAGGCTCCTCATATTTTTCACACCTTTTGAGGCTCCTGGTATTTTTCACACCTTTTCAGGCTCATCGTATTTTTCAGGCATTTTCAGGCTCCTCGTATTTTTCAGGCATTTTCAGGCTTCTCGTATTTTTAAGGCCTTTTCAGTCTCCTCTTATTTTTCACACCTTTTCAAGCTCCTCATATTTTTCAGGCCTTTTTATGCTCCTCGTATTTTTCAGGCCTTTTCTGGGTCCTCGTATTTTGCAGAACTTTTCATGCTCCTCGTATTTTTCACACCTGTTCATGCTCCTCGTATTTTTCACACCTTTTCAGGCTCCTCGTATTTTTCAGACCTTTTTATGCTCCTCTTGTTTTTCAGGCCTTTTCATGCTCCTCGTATTTTTCAGGCCTTCTCATGCTCCTCGGATTTTTCACACCTTTTCAGGCTCCTCGTATTTTAAACACCTTTTCATGCTCCTCGTATTTTTCACACCTTTTCAGGCTACTCGTATTTTTCACACCTTTTCAGGCTACTCGTATTTTTCATACCTTTTCAGGCTCCTCGTATTTTTCAGGCCTTTTCATGCTTCTCGTATTTTTCATGCCTTTTCATCCTCCTCGTATTTTTCACACCTTTTCAGGCTCCTCTTTTTTTTCAGGCCTTTTCATTCTCCTCGAATTTTTCACACCTTTTCAGGTTCCTCATAGTTTTCACACCTTTTCATGCTCCTTGTATTTTTCAAGCCTTTTCATGCTCCTCGTTTTTTTCACACCTTTTCAGGCTCCTCGTATTTTTCAGGCCTTTTCATGCTCCTCGTATTTTTCACACCTTTTCAGGCTCCTTGTATTTTTCAGGCCTTTTCTTGCACCTCGTATATAGCAGGCCTTTTCAGGATCCTCATATTTTTCACACCTTTTCATGCTCCTCGTATTTTTCAGGCCTTTTCAGGCTCCTCGTATTTTTCAGGCCTTTTCAGGCTCCTAGTATTTTTCACACCTTTTCAGGCTCCTCGTATTTTTCAGGCCTTTTCAGGCTCCTCGTATTTTTCACACCTTTTCAGGCTCCTCGTATTTTTCAGGCCTTTTCAGGATCCTCGTACTTTTCACACCTTTTCAGGCTCCTCATATTTTTCAGGCCTTTTCAGGCTCCTCATATTTTTCACAGCTTTTCAGGCTCCTCGTATTTTGACACCTTTTCAGGCTCCTCATATTTTTCAGGCCTTTTCAGGCTCCTCGTATTTTTCACACCTTTTCAGGCTCCTCGTATTTTTCAGGCCTTTTCAGGCTCCTCGTATTTTTCACACCTTTTCAGGCTCGTCGTATTTTTCAGGCATTTTCAGTCTCCTCATATTTCTCAGGCCTTTTCAGGCAACTCGTATTTTTCAGGCCTTTTCAGGCTCCTCGTATTTTTCAGGCATTTTCATACTCCTCGTATTTTTCACACCTTTTTGGGCTACTCGTATTTTTCAGACCTTTTCAGGCTCCTGATATTTTTCAGGCCTTTTCATGCTCCTCATGTTTTTCAGGCCTTTTCAGGCTCCTCGTAATTTTCACAGCTTTTCAGGCTCCTCGTCTTTTTCACACCTTTTCAGGCTCCTCATTGTTTTCACACCTTTTCAGGCTCCTCATATTTTTCAGGCCTTTTCAGGCTCCTCATGTTTTTCAGGCCTTTTCAGGCTCCTTGTATTTTACACAACTTTTCAGGCTACTCGTATTTTTCATACCTTTTCATGCTTCTCGTGTTTTTCAGGCCTTTTCAAGCTTCTCGTATTTTTCAGGCCTTTTCCTGCTCCTCGTATTTTTCACATCTTTTCAAGCTCCTCATATTTTTCACACATTTTCATGCTCCTCGTATTTTTTACATCTTTTCAGCCTCTTCGTATTTTTCACACCTTTTCAGGCTCCTTGTATTTTACACAACTTTTCAGGCTACTCGTATTTTTCATACCTTTTCATGCTCCTCATATTTTTCAGTCCTTTTCATGCTCCTCGTACTTTTCAGGCCTTTACAGGCTCCTTGTATTTTTCACAACTTTTCAGGCTACTCGTATTTTTGATAACTTTTCATGCTCCTCATATTTTTCAGGCCTTTTCAGGCTCCTCGTATTTTTCACACTTTTCATGTTCCTCGTATTTTTCAGGCCTTTTCATGCTCCTCATATTTTTCAGGCCTTTTCAGGCTCCTCGTATTTTTCAGGCCTTTTCAGGCTCCTCGTATTTTTCAGGCCTTTTCAAGCTCCTCGTATTTTTCAGGCTTTTTCACGCTCCTCGTATTTTTCACACATTCTCAGGTTCCTCGTATTTTTCATACCTTTTCATGATCCTCGTATTTTTCAGGATTTTTTATGCTCCTCTTATTTTTCAGGCCTAGTCATGCTCCTCATATTTTTCAGGTCTTTTCATGCTCCTCGTATTTTCACACCTTTTCAGGCTTCTCGTATTTTTACACATTTTCAGGCTCCTCGTATTTTTCAGGCCTTCTCATGCTCCTCGTATTATTCAGGCCTTTTCAGGCTCCTCGTATTTTTCACACCTTTTCAGGCTCCTCGTATTTTTCACACCTTTCCAGGCTCCTCGTATTTTTCACAGCTTTTCAGCGTACTCGTATTTTTCACACCTTTTCAGGCTCCTCGTATTTTTCCACCTTTTCAGGCTCCTCGTAATTTTCATGCCTTTTCATGGCTCCTCGTATTTTTCACACCTTTTCATGCTCTTCGTATTTTTCAAACATTTTCAGGCTCCTCATATTTTTCACCCCTTTACAGGCTCCTCATATTTTTCACACCTTTTCAGGCTCCTGGTATTTTTCACACCTTTTCAGGCTCATCGTATTTTTCAGGCATTTTCAGGCTCCTCGTATTTTTCAGGCATTTTCAGGCTTCTCGTATTTTTAAGGCCTTTTCAGGCTCCGCTTATTTTTCACACCTTTTCAAGCTCCTCATATTTTTCAGGCCTTTTCATGCTCCTCGTATTTTTCAGGCCTTTTCATGCTCCTCGGATTTTTCAGGACATTTCATGCTCCTCATATTTTTCAGGTCTTTTCATGCTCTTCGTATTTTCACACCTTTTCAGGCTCCTCGTATTTTTACACATTTTCAGTCTCCTCGTATTTTTCACACCTTTTCAGGCTCCTCGTATTTTTCACACCTTTTCAGGCTCCTCGTATTTTTTAGACTCTTTCATACTCCCCATATTTTTCACACCTTTTCAGGCTCTTCGTATTTTTCACAGCTTTTCAGCGTCCTCGTATTTTTCACAGCTTTTCAGGTTCCTCATATTTTTCACACGTTTTCAGGCTCCTCGTATATTTCAGACTCTTTCATACTCCCCATATTTTTCACACCTTTTCAGGCTCCTCGTATTTTTCACACCTTTTCAGGCTCCTCCTATTTTTCACACCCTTTCATGCTCCTCGTATTTTTCAGGCCTTTTCAGGCTCCTCGTATTTTTCACACCTTTACAGGCTCCTCGTATATTTCAGGCCTTTTCTCGGTCCTCGTATATTTCAGAACTTTTCATGCTCCTCGTATTTTTCACACCTGTTCATGCTCCTCGTATTTTTCACACCTTTTCAGGCTCCTCGTATTTTTCAGACCTTTTTATGCTCCTCTTGTTTTTCAGGCCTTTTCATGCTCCTCGTATTTTTCAGGCCTTCTCATGCTCCTCGGATTTTTCACACCTTTTCAGGCTCCTCGTATTTTAAACAGCTTTTCAGGCTCCGCGTATTTTTCACACCTTTTCAGGCTCCTCGTATTTTTCACACCTTTTCAGGCTACTCGTATTTTTCATACCTTTTCATGCTCCTCGTATTTTTCAGGCCTTTTCATGCTTCTCGTATTTTTCAGGCCTTTTCATCCTCCTCATATTTTTCACACCTTTTCAGGTTCCTCGTATTTTTACACCTTTTCAGGCTCCTCGTATTTTTCACAACTTTTCAGGCTACTCGTATTTTTCATACCTTTTCATGCTTCTCGTGTTTTTCAGGCCTTTTCAAGCTTCTCGTATTTTTCAGGCCTTTTCCTGCTCCTCGTATTTTTCACATCTTTTCAAGCTCCTCATATTTTTCACACATTTTCATGCTCCTCGTATTTTTCACATATTTTCACCCTCTTCGGATTTTTCACTCCTTTTCAGGCTCCTTGTATTTTACACAACTTTTCAGGCTACTCGTATTTTTCATACCTTTTCATGCTCCTCGTATTTTTCAGGCCTTTTCATGCTCCTCATATTTTTCAGGCCTGTTATGCTTCTTGTATTTTTCAGGCCTTTTCATGCTCCTCATATTTTTCAGGCCTTTTCAGGCTCCTCGTATTTTTCACACTTTTCATGCTCCTTGGATTTTTCAGGCCTTTTCATGCTCCTCATATTTTTCAGGCCTTTTCAGGCTCCTCGTATTTTTCAGGCCTTTTCAGGCTCCTCGTATTTTTCAGGCCTTTTCAAGATCCTCACATTTTTCAGGCTTTTTCACGCTCCTCGTATTTTTCACACATTCTCAGGCTCCTCGTATTTTTCATACCTTTTCATGATCCTCGTATTTTTCAGGCCTTTATATGCTCCTCTTATTTTTCAGGCCTTTTCATGCTCCTCATATTTTTCAGGTCTTTACATGCTCCTCGTATTTTCACACCTTTTAAGGCTTCTCGTATTTTTACACATTTTCAGGCTCCTCGTATTTTTCAGGCCTTCTCATGCTCCTCGTATTTTTCAGGCCTTTTCAGGCTCCTCGTATTTTTCACACCTTTTCAGGCTCCTCGTATTTTTCACACCTTTTCAGGCTCCTCGTTTTTTTCACAGCTTTTCAGCGTCTTCGTATTTTTCACAGCTTTTCAGGCTCCTCATATTTTTCACACGTTTTCAGGCTCCTCGTATATTTCAGGCCTTTTCTGGGTCCTCGCATTTTTCAGAACTTTTCATGCTCCTCGTATTTTTCACACCTTTTCAGGCTCCTCGTACTTTTCACACCTTTTCAGGCTCCTCGTAATTTTCATGCCTTTTCAGGCTCCTCGTATTTTTCACACCTTTTCATGCTCTTCGTATTTTTCAAACATTTTCAGGCTCCTCATATTTTTCACCCCTTTACAGGCTCCTCATATTTTTCACACCTTTTGAGGCTCCTGGTATTTTTCACACCTTTTCAGGCTCATCGTATGTTTCAGGCATTTTCAGGCTCCTCGTATTTTTCAGGCATTTTCAGGCTTCTCCTATTTTTAAGGCCTTTTCAGGCTCCTCTTATTTTTCACACCTTTTCAAGCTCCTCATATTTTTCAGGCCTTTTCATGCTCCTCGTATTTTTCAGGCCTTTTCTGGGTCCTCGTATTTTTCAGAACTTTCCATGCTCCTCGTATTTTTCACACCTGTTCATGCTCCTCGTATTTTTCACACCTTTTCAGGCTCCTCGTATTTTTCAGACCTTTTTATGCTCCTCTTGTTTTTCAGGCCTTTTCATGCTCCTCGTATTTTTCAGGCCTTCTCATGCTCCTCGGATTTTTCACACCTTTTCAGGCTCCTCGTATTTTAAATACCTTTTCAGGCTCCTCGTATTTTTCACACCTTTTCATGCTCTTCGTATTTTTCAAACATTTTCAGGCTCCTCATATTTTTCACCCCTTTACAGGCTCCTCATATTTTTCACACCTTTTCAGGCTCCTGGTATTTTTCACACCTTTTCAGGCTCATCGTATTTTTCAGGCATTTTCAGGCTCCTCGTATTTTTTAGGCATTTTCAGGCTTCTCGTATTTTTAAGGCCTTTTCAGGCTCCTCTTATTTTTCACACCTTTTCAAGCTCCTCATATTTTTCAGGTCTTTTCATGCTATTCGTATTTTCACACCTTTTCAGGCTCCTCGTATTTTTACACATTTTCAGGCTCCTCGAATTTTTCACACCTTTTCAGGCTCCTCGTATTTTTCACACCTTTTCAGGCTCCTCGTATTTTTCAGACTCTTTCATACTTCCCATATTTTTCACACCTTTTCAGGCTTCTCGTATTTTTCACAGCTTTTCAGCATCCTCGTATTTTTCACAGCTTTTCAGGCTCCTCATATTTTTCACATGTTTTCAGCCTCCTCGTATTTTTCAGACTCTTTCATACTCCCCATATTTTTCACACCTTTTCAGGCTCCTCGTATTTTAAACACCTTTTCAGGCTCCTCGTATTTTTCACACCTTTTCAGGCTCCTCGTATTTTTCACACCTTTTCAGGCTACTCGTATTTTTCATACCTTTTCATGCTCCTCATATTTTTCAGGCCTTTTCATGCTTCTCATATTTTTCAGGCCTTTTCATCCTCCTCATATTTTTCACACCATTTCAGGTTCCTCGTATTTTTACACCTTTTCAGGCTCCTCGTATTTTTCACAACTTTTCAGGCTACTCGTATTTTTCATACCTTTTCATGCTTCTCGTGTTTTTCAGGCCTTTTCAAGCTTCTCGTATTTTTCAGGCCTTTTCAGGCTCCTCGTATTTTTCAGGCCTTTTCAGGCTCCTCGTATTTTTCAGGCCTTTTCAAGCTCCTCATATTTTTCAGGCTTTTTCACGCTCCTCGTATTTTTCACACATTCTCAGGCTCCTCGTATTTTTCATACCTTTTCATGATCCTCGTATTTTTCAGGCCTTTTTATGCTCCTATTATTTTTCAGTCCTTTTCATGCTCCTCATATTTTTCAGGTCTTTTCATGCTCCTCGTCTTTTTCACACCTTTTCAGGCTCCTCATAGTTTTCACACCTTTTCAGGCTCCTCATATTTTTCAGGCCTTTTCAGGCTCCTCATATTTTTCACAGCTTTTCAGGCTCCTCGTATTTTGACAACTTTTCAGGCTCCTCATATTTTTCAGGCCTCTTCAGGCTCCTCATATTTTTCACACCTTTTCAGGTTCCTCGTATTTTTACACCTATTCAGGCTCCTCGTGTTTTTCACAACTTTTCAGGCTACTCGTATTTTTCATACATTTTCATGCTTCTCGTGTTTTTCAGGCCTTTTCAAGCTTCTCGTATTTTTCAGGCCTTTTCCTGCTCCTCGTATTTTTCACATCTTTTCAAGCTCCTCATATTTTTCACACGTTGTCATGCTCCTCGTATTTTCACACCTTTTCAGGCTTCTCGTATTTTTTTACATTTTCAGGCTCCTCGTATTTTTCAGGCCTTCTCATGCTCCTCGTATTTTTCAGGCCTTTTCAGTCTCCTCGTATTTTTCACACCTTTTCAGGCTCCTCGTATTTTTCACACCTTTCCAGGCTCCTCGTATTTTTCACAGCTTTTCAGGCTCCTCATATTTTTCACACGTTTTCAGGCTCCTCGTGTGTTTCACACCTTTTCATGCTCCTCATATTTTTCAGGCCTTTTCAGGCCTCTCGTATTTTTCATATCTTTTCATGCTCCTCGTATTTATCACACCTTTTCAGGCTCCTCATAATATTCAGGCCTTTTAATGCTCCTCATGTTTTTCAGGTCTTTTCAGACTCCTCGTATTTTTCACACCTTTTCAGGCTCCTCGTATTTTTCAGGCCTTCTCATGCTCCTCGTATTTTTCACACCTTTTCAGGCTCCTCGTATTTTTCACACCTTTTCAGGCTCCTGGTATTTTTCACACCTTTTCAGGCTCATCGTATTTTTCAGGCATTTTCAGGCTCCTCGTATTTTTCAGGCATTTTCAGGCTTCTCCTATTTTTAAGGCCTTTTCAGGCTCCTCTTATTTTTCACACCTTTTCAAGCTCCTCATATTTTTCAGGCTTTTTCATGCCCCTCGTATTTTTCAGGCCTTTTCTGGGTCCTCGTATTTTTCAGAACTTTTCATGCTCCTCGTATTTTTCACTCCTGTTCATGCTCCTCGTATTTTTCACACCTTTTCAGGCTCCTCGTATTTTTCAGACCTTTTTATGCTCCTCTTGTTTTTCAGGCCTTTTCATACTCCTCGTATTTTTCAGGCCTTCTCATGCTCCTCGGATTTTTCACACCTTTTCAGGCTCCTCGTATTTTAAATACCTTTTTAGGCTCCTCGTATTTTTCACACCTTTTCAGGCTACTCGTATTTTTCACACCTTTTCAGGCTACTCGTATTTTTCATACCTTTTCATGCTCCTCGTATTTTTCAGGCCTTTTCATGCTTCTCGTATTTTTCAGGCCTTTTCATCCTCCTCGTATTTTTCACACCTTTTCAGGCTCCTCTTTTTTTTCAGGCCTTTTCATTCTCCTCGAATTTTTCACACCTTTTCAGGTTCCTCATAGTTTTCACACCTTTTCATGCTCCTTGTATTTTTCAGGCCTTTTCATGCTCCTCGTTTTTTTCACACCTTTTCAGGCTCCTCGTATTTTTCAGGCCTTTTCATGCTCCTCGTATTTTTCACACCTTTTCAGGCTCCTTGTATTTTTCAGGCCTTTTCATGCACCTCGTATATAGCAGGCCTTTTCAGGATCCTCGTATTTTTCACACCTTTTCATGCTCCTCGTATTTTTCAGGCCTTTTCAGGCTCCTCGTATTTTTCAGGCCTTTTCAGGCTCCTAGTATTTTTCACACCTTTTCAGGCTCCTCGTGTTTTTCAGGCCTTTTCAGGCTCCTCGTATTTTTCACACCTTTTCAGGCTCCTCGTATTTTTCAGGCCTTTTCAGGCTCCTCGTATTTTTCACACCTTTTCAGGCTCCTCGTATTTTTCAGGCATTTTCAGTCTCCTCGTCTTTCTCAGGCCTTTTCAGGCAACTCGTATTTTTCAGGCCTTTTCAGGCGCCCCTTTTTTTTCAGGCATTTTCATACTCCTCGTATTTTTCACACCTTTTTGGGCTACTCGTATTTTTCAGACCTTTTCAGGCTCCTGATATTTTTCAGGCCTTTTCATGCTCCTCATGTTTTTCAGGCCTTTTCAGGCTCCTCGTAATTTTCACAGCTTTTCAGGCTCCTCGTCTTTTTCACACCTTTTCAGGCTCCTCATTGTTTTCACACCTTTTCAGGCTCCTCATATTTTTCAGGCCTTTTCAGGCTCCTCATATTTTTCACAGCTTTTCAGGCTCCTCGTATTTTGACACCTTTTCAGGCTCCTCATATTTTTCAGGCCTTTTCAGGCTCCTCATATTTTTCACACCTTTTCAGGTTCCTCGTATTTTTACACCTTTTCAGGCTCCTCATATTTTTCAGGCCTTTTCAGGCTCCTTGTATTTTACACAACTTTTCAGGCTCCTCGTATTTTTACACCTTTTCAGGCTCCTCATATTTTTCAGGCCTTTTCAGGCTCCTTGTATTTTACACAACTTTTCAGGCTACTCGTATTTTTCATACCTTTTCATGCTTCTCGTGTTTTTCAGGCCTTTTCAAGCTTCTCGTATTTTTCAGGCCTTTTCCTGCTCCTCGTATTTTTCACATCTTTTCAAGCTCCTCATATTTTTCACACATTTTCATGCTCCTCGTATTTTTTACATCTTTTCAGCCTCTTCGTATTTTTCACACCATTTCAGGCTCCTTTTATTTTACACAACTTTTCAGACTACTCGTATTTTTCATACCTTTTCATGCTCCTCGTATTTTTCAGGCCTTTTCATGCTCCTCGTATTTTTCAGGCCTTTACAGGCTCCTTGTATTTTTCACAACTTTTCAGGCTACTCGTATCTTTGATAACTTTTCTTGCTCCTCATATTTTTCAGGCCTTTTATGCTTCTTGTATTTTTCAGGCCTTTTCATGCTCCTCATATTTTTCAGGCTTTTTCAGGCTCCTCGTATTTTTCACACTTTTCATGCTCCTCATATTTTTCAGGCCTTTTCATGCTCCTCATATTTTTCAGGCCTTTTCAGGCTCCTCGTATTTTTCAGGCCTTTTCAGGCTCCTCGTATTTTTCAGGCCTTTTCAAGCTCCTCATATTTTTCAAGCTTTTTCACGCTCCTCGTATTTTTCACACATTCTCAGGCTCCTCATATTTTTCGTACCTGTTCATGATCCTCATATTTTTCAGGCCTTTTTATGCTCCTCTTATTTTTCAGGCCTTTTCATGCTCCTCATATTTTTCAGGTCTTTTCATGCTCCTCGTATTTTCACACCTTTTCAGGCTTCTCGTATTTTTACACATTTTCAGGCTCCTCGTATTTTTCAGGCCTTCTCATACTCCTCGTATTTTTCAGGCCTTTTCAGGCTCCTCGTATTTTTCACACCTTTTCAGGCTCCTCGTATTTTTCACACCTTTCCAGGCTCCTCGTATTTTTCACAGCTTTTCAGCGTCCTCGTATTTTTCACACCTTTTCAGGCTCATCGTATTTTTCAGGCATTTTCAGGCTCCTCGTATTTTTCAGGCATTTTCAGGCTTCTCGTATTTTTAAGGCCTTTTCAGGCTCCGCTTATTTTTCACACCTTTTCAAGCTCCTCATATTTTTCAGGCCTTTTCATGCTCCTCGTATTTTTCAGGCCTTTTCATGCTCCTCGGATTTTTCAGGACTTTTCATGCTCCTCATATTTTTCAGGTCTTTTCATGCTCTTCGTGTTTTCAAACCTTTTCAGACTCCTCGTATTTTTACACATTTTCAGGCTCCTCGTATTTTTCACACCTTTTCAGGCTCCTCGTATTTTTCACACCTTTTCAGGCTCCTCGTATTTTTCAGACTCTTTCATACTCCCCATATTTTTCACACCTTTTCAGGCTCCTCGTATTTTTCACAGCTTTTCAGCGTCCTCGTATTTTTCACAGCTTTTCAGGCTCCTCATATTTTTCACACGTTTTCAGGCTCCTCGTATTTTTCAGACTCTTTCATACTCCCCATATTTTTCACACCTTTTCAGGCTCCTCGTATTTTTCACACCTTTTCAGGCTCCTCCTATTTTTCACACCCTTTCATGCTCCTCGTATTTTTCAGGCCTTTTCAGGCTCCTCGTATTTTTCACACCTTTTCATGCTCCTCGTATTTTTCAGGCCTTTTCAGGCTCCTCGTATTTTTCAGGCCTTCTCATGCTCCTCGGATTTTTCACACCTTTTCAGGCTCCTCGTATTTTTCACACCTTTTCAGGCTCCTCGTATATTTCAGGCCTTTTCTGGGTCCTCGTATTTTTCAGAACTTTTCATGCTCCTCGTATTTTTCACACCTGTTCATGCTCCTCGTATTTTCACATCTTTTCAAGCTCCTCGTATTTTTCAGACCTTTTTATGCTCCTCTTGTTTTTCAGGCCTTTTCATGCTCCTCGTATTTTTCAGGCCTTCTCATGCTCCTCGGATTTGTCACAATTTTTCAGACTCCTCGTATTTTAAACACCTTCTCATGCTCCTCGGATTATTCACACCTTTTCAGGCTCCTCATATTTTAAACACCTTTTCAGGTTCCTCGTATTTTTCACACCTTTTCAGGCTACTCGTATTTTTCATACGTTTTCATGCTCCTCGTATTTTTCAGGCCTTTTCATGCTTCTCGTATTTTTCAGGCCTTTTCATCCTCCTCGTATTTTTCACACCTTTTCAGGCTACTCGTATTTTTCATACCTTTTCATGCTCCTCGTATTTTTCAGGCCTTTTCATGCTTCTCGTATTTTTCAGGCCTTTTCATCCTCCTCGTATTTTTCACACCTTTTCAGGCTCCTCGTATTTTTCAGGCCTTTTCATTCTCCTCGAATTTTTCACACCTTTTCAGGTTCCTCATAGTTTTCACACCTTTTCATGCTCCTTGTATTTTTCAGGCCTTTTCATGCTCCTCGTCTTTTTCACACCTTTTCAGGCTCCTCATAGTTTTCACACCTTTTCAGGCTCCTCATATATTTCAGGCCTTTTCAGGCTCCTCATATTTTTCACAGCTTTTCAGGCTCCTCGTATTTTGACACTTTTTCAGGCTCCTCATATTTTTCAGGCCTCTTCAGGCTCCTCATATTTTTCACACCTTTTCAGGTTCCTCGTATTTTTACACCTATTCAGGCTCCTCGTATTTTTCACAACTTTTCAGGCTACTCGTATTTTTCATACCTTTTCATGCTTCTCGTGTTTTTCAGGCCTTTTCAAGCTTCTCGTATTTTTCAGGCCTTCTCCTGCTCCTCGTATTTTTCACATCTTTTCAAGCTCCTCATATTTTTCACACGTTTTCATGCTCCTTGTATTTTCACACCTTTTCAGTCTCTTCGTACTTTTCACACCTTTTCAAGCTCCTCGTATTTTTCACATCTTTTCAGCCTCTTCGTATTTTTCACACCTTTTCAGGCTCCTTGTATTTTACACAACTTTTCAGGCTACTCGTATTTTTCATACCTTTTCATGCTCCTCGTATTTTTCAGGCCTTTTCATGCTCCTCATATTTTTCAGGCCTTTTCATGCTCCTCGTATTTTTCAGGCCTTTTCAGGCTCCTCGTATTTTTCACACCTTTTCAGGCTCCTCGTATTTTTCAGGCCTTTTCAGGCTCCTCGTATTTTTCACACCTTTTCAGGCTCCTCGTATATTTCAGGCCTTTTCTGGGTCCTCGTATTTTTCAGAACTTTTCATGCTCCTCGTATTTTTCACACCTGTTCATGCTCCTCGTATTTTCACACCTTTTCAGGCTCCTCGTATTTTTCAGACCTTTTTATGCTCCTCTTGTTTTTCAGGCCTTTTCATGCTCCTCGTATTTTTCAGGCCTTCTCATGCTCCTCGGATTTTTCACACCTTTTCAGGCTCCTCGTATTTTAAACACCTTCTCATGCTCCTCGGATTTTTCACACCTTTTCAGGCTCCTCATATTTTAAACACCTTTTCAGGCTCCTCGTATTTTTCACAACTTTTCAGGCTACTCGTATTTTTCATACCTTTTCATGCTCCTCGTATTTTTCAGGCCTTTTCATGCTTCTCGTATTTTTCAGGCCTTTTCATCCTCCTCGTATTTTTCACACCTTTTCAGGCTCCTCGTATTTTTCAGGCCTTTTCATTCTCCTCGAATTTTTCACACCTTTTCAGGTTCCTCATAGTTTTCACACCTTTTCATGCTCCTTGTATTTTTCAGGCCTTTTCATGCTCCTCGTTTTTTTCACACCTTTTCAGGCTCCTCGTATTTTTCAGGCCTTTTCATGCTCCTCGTCTTTTTCACACCTTTTCAGGCTCCTCATAGTTTTCACACCTTTTCAGGCTCCTCATATTTTTCAGGCCTTTTCAGGCTCCTCATATTTTTCAAAGCTTTTCAGGCTCCTCGTATTTTGACAGCTTTTCAGGCTCCTCATATTTTTCAGGCCTCTTCAGGCTCCTCATATTTTTCACACCTTTTCAGGTTCCTCGTATTTTTACACCTATTCAGGCTCCTCGTATTTTTCACAACTTTTCAGGCTACTCGTATTTTTCATACCTTTTCATGCTTCTCGTGTTTTTCAGGCCTTTTCAAGCTTCTCGTATTTTTCAGGCCTTTTCCTGCTCCTCGTATTTTTCACATCTTTTCAAGCTCCTCATATTTTTCACACGTTTTCATGCTCCTTGTATTTTCACACCTTTTCAGTCTCCTCGTAATTTTCACACCTTTTCAAGCTCCTCGTATTTTTCACATCTTTTCAGCCTCTTCGTATTTTTCACACCATTTCAGGCTCCTTGTATTTTACACAACTTTTCAGGCTACTCGTATTTTTCATACCTTTTCATGCTCCTCGTATTTTTCAGGCCTTTTCATGCTCCTCATATTTTTCAGGCCTTTTCATGCTCCTTGTATTTTTAAGGCCTTTTCAGGCTCCTCGTATTTTTCACAACTTTTCAGGCTACTCGTATTTTTGATAACTTTTCATGCTCCTCATATTTTTCAGGCCTTTTATGCTTCTTGTATTTTTCAGGCCTTTTCGTGCTCCTCATATTTTTCAGGCCTTTTCATCCTCCTCGTATTTTTCACACCTTTTCAGGCTCCTCTTTTTTTTCAGGCCTTTTCATTCTCCTCGAATTTTTCACACCTTTTCAGGTTCCTCATAGTTTTCACACCTTTTCATGCTCCTTGTATTTTTCAGGCCTTTTCATGCTCCTCGTATTTTTCACACCTTTTCAGGCTCCTCGTATTTTTCAGGCCTTTTCATGCACCTCGTATATAGCAGGCCTTTTCAGGATCCTCGTATTTTTCACACCTTTTCATGCTCCTCGTATTTTTCAGGCCTTTTCAGGCTCCTCGTATTTTTCAGGCCTTTTCAGGCTCCTAGTATTTTTCACACATTTTCAGGCTCCTCGTATTTTTCAGGCCTTTTCAGGCTCCTCGTATTTTTCACACCTTTTCAGGCTCCTCGTATTTTTCAGGCCTTTTCATGCTCCTTGTATTTTTCACACCTTTTCAGGATCCTCGTATTTTTCACACCTTTTCAGGCTCCTCATATTTTTCAGGCCTTTTCAGGCTCCTCATATTTTTCACAGCTTTTCAGGCTCCTCGTATTTTTACACCTTTTCAGGGTCCTCATATTTTTCAGGCCTTTTCAGGCTCCTCATATTTTTCACACCTCTTCAGGTTCCTCGTATTTTTACACCTTTTCAGGCTCCTCGTATTTTTCACAACTTTTCAGGCTACTCGTATTTTTCATACCTTTTCATGCTTCTCGTGTTTTTCAGGCCTTTTCAAGCTTCTCGTATTTTTCAGGCCTTTTCCTGCTCCTCGTATTTTTCACATCTTTTCAAGCTCCTCATATTTTTCACACATTTTCATGCTCCTCGTATTTTTCACATCTTTTCATCCTCTTCGTATTTTTCAAACCTTTTCAGGCTCCTTGTATTTTACACAACTTTTCAGGCTACTCGTATTTTTCATTCCTTTTCATGCTCCTCATATTTTTCAGGCCTTTTCATGCTCCTCATATTTTTCAGGCCTTTTCATGCTCCTCATAATATTCAGGCCTTTTAATGCTCCTCATGTTTTTCAGGTCTTTTCAGGCTCCTCGTATTTTTCACACTTTTTCATGCTCTTCGTATTTTGCAAACATTTTCAGGCTCCTCATATTTTTCACCCCTTTACAGGCTCCTGATGTTTTTCACACCTTTTCAGCCTCCTTGTATTTTTCACACCTTTTCAGGCTCCTCGAATTTTTCAGGCATTTTCAGGCTCCTGGTATTTTTCAGGCATTTTCAGGCTTCTCGTACTTTTCAGGCCTTTTCAGGCTCCTCTTATTTTTCACACCTTTTCAAGCCCCTTATATTTTTCAGGCATTTTCAGGCTCCTCGTATTTTTCAGACCTTTTCAGGCTCCTCGTATTTTTCACACATTCTCAGGCTCTTCGTATTTTTCACACCTTTTCAGGCTCCTCGTATTTTTCAGGGCTTTTCATGCTCCTCGTATTTTTCAGGATTTTTCATGCTCCTCGTATTTTTCAGGCCTTTTCATGCTCCTCGTATTTTTCACACCTTTTCATGCTCCTCGTATTTTTCATACCTTTTCATGCTCCTCGTATTTTTCAGGCCTTTTCATGCTTCTCGTATTTTTCAGGCCTTTTCATCCTCCTCGTATTTTTCACACCTTTTCAGGCTCCTCTTTTTTTTCAGGCCTTTTCATTCTCCTCGAATTTTTCACACCTTTTCAGGTTCCTCATAGTTTTCACACCTTTTCATGCTCCTTGTATTTTTCAGGCCTTTTCATGCTCCTCGTTTTTTTCACACCTTTTCAGGCTCCTCGTATTTTTCAGGCCTTTTCATGCTCCTCGTATTTTTCACACCTTTTCAGGCTCCTTGTATTTTTCAGGCCTTTTCATGCACCTCGTATATAGCAGGCCTTTTCAGGATCCTCGTATTTTTCACACCTTTTCAGGCTCCTCGTATTTTTCAGGCCTTTTCAGGCTCCTCGTATTTTTCACACCTTTTCAGGCTCCTCGTATTTTTCAGGCATTTTCAGTCTCCTCGTATTTCTCAGGCCTTTTCAGGCAACTCGTATTTTTCAGGCCTTTTCAGGCGCCCCTTTTTTTTCAGGCATTTTCATACTCCTCGTATTTTTCACACCTTTTTGGGCTACTCGTATTTTTCAGACCTTTTCAGGCTCCTGATATTTTTCAGGCCTTTTCATGCTCCTCATGTTTTTCAGGCCTTTTCAGGCTCCTCGTAATTTTCACAGCTTTTCAGGCTCCTCGTCTTTTTCACACCTTTTCAGGCACCTCATTGTTTTCACACCTTTTCAGGCTCCTCATATTTTTCAGGCCTTTTCAGGCTCCTCATATTTTTCACAGCTTTTCAGGCTCCTCGTATTTTGACACCTTTTCAGGCTCCTCATATTTTTCAGGCCTTTTCAGGCTCCTCATATTTTTCACACCTTTTCAGGTTCCTCGTATTTTTACACCTTTTCAGGCTCCTCATATTTTTCAGGCCTTTTCAGGCTCCTTGTATTTTACACAACTTTTCAGGCTCCTCGTATTTTTACACCTTTTCAGGCTCCTCATATTTTTCAGGCCTTTTCAGGCTCCTTGTATTTTACACAACTTTTCAGGCTACTCGTATTTTTCATACCTTTTCATGCTTCTCGTGTTTTTCAGGCCTTTTCAAGCTTCTCGTATTTTTCAGGCCTTTTCCTGCTCCTCGTATTTTTCACATCTTTTCAAGCTCCTCATATTTTTCACACATTTTCATGCTCCTCGTATTTTTTACATCTTTTCAGCCTCTTCGTATTTTTCACACCTTTTCAGGCTCCTTGTATTTTACACAACTTTTCAGACTACTCGTATTTTTCATACCTTTTCATGCTCCTCGTATTTTTCAGGCCTTTTCATGCTCCTCGTATTTTTCAGGCCTTTACAGGCTCCTTGTATTTTTCACAACTTTTCAGGCTACTCGTATTTTTGATAACTTTTCATGCTCCTCATATTTTTCAGGCCTTTTATGCTTCTTGTATTTTTCAGGCCTTTTCATGCTCCTCATATTTTTCAGGCCTTTTCAGGCTCCTCCTATTTTTCACACTTTTCATGCTCCTCGTATTTTTCAGGCCTTTTCATGCTCCTCATATTTTTCAGGCCTTTTCAGGCTCCTCGTATTTTTCAGGCCTTTTCAGGCTCCTCGTATTTTTCAAGCCTTTTCAAGCTCCTCATATTTTTCAAGCTTTTTCACGCTCCTCGTATTTTTCACACATTCTCAGGCTCCTCATATTTTTCATACCTTTTCATGATCCTCATATTTTTCAGGCCTTTTTATGCTCCTCTTATTTTTCAGGCCTTTTCATGCTCCTCATATTTTTCAGGTCTTTTCATGCTCCTCGTATTTTCACACCTTTTCAGGCTTCTCGTATTTTTACACATTTTCAGGCTCCTCGTATTTTTCAGGCCTTCTCATACTCCTCGTATTTTTCAGGCCTTTTCAGGCTCCTCGTATTTTTCACACCTTTTCAGCCTCCTCGTATTTTTCACACCTTTCCAGGCTCCTCGTATTTTTCACAGCTTTTCAGCGTCCTCGTATTTTTCACACCTTTTCAGGCTCATCGTATTTTTCAGGCATTTTCAGGCTCCTCGTATTTTTCAGGCATTTTCAGGCTTCTCGTATTTTTAAGGCCTTTTCAGGCTCCTCTTATTTTTCACACCTTTTCAAGCTCCTCATATTTTTCAGGCCTTTTCATGCTCCTCGTATTTTTCAGGCCTTTTCATGCTCCTCGGATTTTTCAGGACTTTTCATGCTCCTCATATTTTTCAGATCTTTTCATGCTCTTCGTGTTTTCAAACCTTTTCAGACTCCTCGTATTTTTACACATTTTCAGGCTCCTCGTATTTTTCACACCTTTTCAGGCTCCTCGTATTTTTCACACCTTTTCAGGCTCCTCGTATTTTTCAGACTCTTTCATACTCCCCATATTTTTCACACCTTTTCAGGCTCCTCGTATTTTTCACAGCTTTTCAGCGTCCTCGTATTTTTCACAGCTTTTCATGCTCCTCATATTTTTCACACGTTTTCAGGCTCCTCGTATTTTTCAGACTCTTTCATACTCCCCATATTTTTCACACCTTTTCAGGCTCCTCGTATTTTTCACACCTTTTCAGGCTCCTCCTATTTTTCACACCCTTTCATGCTCCTCGTATTTTTCAGGCCTTTTCAGGCTCCTCGTATTTTTCACACCTTTTCATGCTCCTCGTATTTTTCAGGCCTTTTCAGGCTCCTCGTATTTTTCAGGCCTTCTCATGCTCCTCGGATTTTTCACACCTTTTCAGGCTCCTCGTATTTTTCACACCTTTTCAGGCTCCTCGTATATTTCAGGGCTTTTCATGCTCCTCGTATTTTTCAGGATTTTTCATGCTCCTCGTATTTTTCACATCTTTTCAAGCTCCTCATATTTTTCACACATTTTCATGCTCCTCGTATTTTTCACATCTTTTCATCCTCTTCGTATTTTTCAAACCTTTTCAGGCTCCTTGTATTTTACACAACTTTTCAGGCTACTCGTATTTTTCATTCCTTTTCATGCTCCTCATATTTTTCAGGCCTTTTCATGCTCCTCATATTTTTCAGGCCTTTTCATGCTCCTCATAATATTCAGGCCTTTTAATGCTCCTCATGTTTTTCAGGTCTTTTCAGGCTCCTCGTATTTTTCACACTTTTTCATGCTCTTCGTATTTTGCAAACATTTTCAGGCTCCTCATATTTTTCACCCCTTTACAGGCTCCTGATGTTTTTCACACCTTTTCAGCCTCCTTGTATTTTTCACACCTTTTCAGGCTCCTCGAATTTTTCAGGCATTTTCAGGCTCCTGGTATTTTTCAGGCATTTTCAGGCTTCTCGTACTTTTCAGGCCTTTTCAGGCTCCTCTTATTTTTCACACCTTTTCAAGCCCCTTATATTTTTCAGGCCTTTTCAGGCTCCTCGTATTTTTCAGACCTTTTCAGGCTCCTCGTATTTTTCACACATTCTCAGGCTCTTCGTATTTTTCACACCTTTTCAGGCTCCTCGTATTTTTCAGGGCTTTTCATGCTCCTCGTATTTTTCAGGATTTTTCATGCTCCTCGTATTTTTCAGGCCTTTTCATGCTCCTCATATTTTTCACACCTTTTCATGCTCCTCGTATTTTTCATACCTTTTCATGCTCCTCGTATTTTTCAGGCCTTTTCATGCTTCTCGTATTTTTCAGGCCTTTTCATCCTCCTCGTATTTTTCACACCTTTTCAGGCTCCTCTTTTTTTTCAGGCCTTTTCATTCTCCTCGAATTTTTCACACCTTTTCAGGTTCCTCATAGTTTTCACACCTTTTCATGCTCCTTGTATTTTTCAGGCCTTTTCATGCTCCTCGTTTTTTTCACACCTTTTCAGGCTCCTCGTATTTTTCAGGCCTTTTCATGCTCCTCGTATTTTTCACACCTTTTCAGGCTCCTTGTATTTTTCAGGCCTTTTCATGCACCTCGTATATAGCAGGCCTTTTCAGGATCCTCGTATTTTTCACACCTTTTCAGGCTCCTCGTATTTTTCAGGCCTTTTCAGGCTCCTCGTATTTTTCAGGCATTTTCAGTCTCCTCGTATTTCTCAGGCCTTTTCAGGCAACTCGTATTTTTCAGGCCTTTTCAGGCGCCCCTTTTTTTTCAGGCATTTTCATACTCCTCGTATTTTTCACACCTTTTTGGGCTACTCGTATTTTTCAGACCTTTTCAGGCTCCTGATATTTTTCAGGCCTTTTCATGCTCCTCATGTTTTTCAGGCCTTTTCAGGCTCCTCGTAATTTTCACAGCTTTTCAGGCTCCTCGTCTTTTTCACACCTTTTCAGGCACCTCATTGTTTTCACACCTTTTCAGGCTCCTCATATTTTTCAGACCTTTTCAGGCTCCTCATATTTTTCACAGCTTTTCAGGCTCCTCATATTTTGACACCTTTTCAGGCTCCTCATATTTTTCAGGCCTTTTCAGGCTCCTCATATTTTTCACACCTTTTCAGGTTCCTCGTATTTTTACACCTTTTCAGGCTCCTCATATTTTTCAGGCCTTTTCAGGCTCCTTGTATTTTACACAACTTTTCAGGCTCCTCGTATTTTTACACCTTTTCAGGCTCCTCATATTTTTCAGGCCTTTTCAGGCTCCTTGTATTTTACACAACTTTTCAGGCTACTCGTATTTTTCATACCTTTTCATGCTTCTCGTGTTTTTCAGGCCTTTTCAAGCTTCTCGTATTTTTCAGGCCTTTTCCTGCTCCTCGTATTTTTCACATCTTTTCAAGCTCCTCATATTTTTCACACATTTTCATGCTCCTCGTATTTTTTACATCTTTTCAGCCTCTTCGTATTTTTCACACCTTTTCAGGCTCCTTGTATTTTACACAACTTTTCAGACTACTCGTATTTTTCATACCTTTTCATGCTCCTCGTATTTTTCAGGCCTTTTCATGCTCCTCGTATTTTTCAGGCCTTTACAGGCTCCTTGTATTTTTCACAACTTTTCAGGCTACTCGTATTTTTGATAACTTTTCATGCTCCTCATATTTTTCAGGCCTTTTATGCTTCTTGTATTTTTCAGGCCTTTTCATGCTCCTCATATTTTTCAGGCCTTTTCAGGCTCCTCGTATTTTTCAGGCCTTTTCAGGCTCCTCGTATTTTTCACACTTTTCATGCTCCTCGTATTTTTCAGGCCTTTTCATGCTCCTCATATTTTTCAGGCCTTTTCAGGCTCCTCGTATTTTTCAGGCCTTTTCAGGCTCCTCGTATTTTTCAGGCCTTTTCAAGCTCCTCATATTTTTCAAGCTTTTTCACGCTCCTCGTATTTTTCACACATTCTCAGGCTCCTCATATTTTTCATACCTTTTCATGATCCTCATATTTTTCAGGCCTTTTTATGCTCCTCTTATTTTTCAGGCCTTTTCATGCTCCTCATATTTTTCAGGTCTTTTCATGCTCCTCGTATTTTCACACCTTTTCAGGCTTCTCGTATTTTTACACATTTTCAGGCTCCTCGTATTTTTCAGGCCTTCTCATACTCCTCGTATTTTTCAGGCCTTTTCAGGCTCCTCGTATTTTTCACACCTTTTCAGGCTCCTCGTATTTTTCACACCTTTCCAGGCTCCTCGTATTTTTCACAGCTTTTCAGCGTCCTCGTATTTTTCACACCTTTTCAGGCTCATCGTATTTTTCAGGCATTTTCAGGCTCCTCGTATTTTTCAGGCATTTTCAGGCTTCTCGTATTTTTAAGGCCTTTTCAGGCTCCTCTTATTTTTCACACCTTTTCAAGCTCCTCATATTTTTCAGGCCTTTTCATGCTCCTCGTATTTTTCAGGCCTTTTCATGCTCCTCGGATTTTTCAGGACTTTTCATGCTCCTCATATTTTTCAGGTCTTTTCATGCTCTTCGTGTTTTCAAACCTTTTCAGACTCCTCGTATTTTTACACATTTTCAGGCTCCTCGTATTTTTCACACCTTTTCAGGCTCCTCGTATTTTTCACACCTTTTCAGGCTCCTCGTATTTTTCAGACTCTTTCATACTCCCCATATTTTTCACACCTTTTCAGGCTCCTCGTATTTTTCACAGCTTTTCAGCGTCCTCGTATTTTTCACAGCTTTTCAGGCTCCTCATATTTTTCACACGTTTTCAGGCTCCTCGTATTTTTCAGACTCTTTCATACTCCCCATATTTTTCACACCTTTTCAGGCTCCTCGTATTTTTCACACCTTTTCAGGCTCCTCCTATTTTTCACACCCTTTCATGCTCCTCGTATTTTTCAGGCCTTTTCAGGCTCCTCGTATTTTTCACACCTTTTCATGCTCCTCGTATTTTTCAGGCCTTTTCAGGCTCCTCGTATTTTTCAGGCCTTCTCATGCTCCTCGGATTTTTCACACCTTTTCAGGCTCCTCGTATTTTTCACACCTTTTCAGGCTCCTCGTATATTTCAGGCCTTTTCTGGGTCCTCGTATTTTTCAGAACTTTTCATGCTCCTCGTATTTTTCACACCTGTTCATGCTCCTCGTATTTTCACATCTTTTCAAGCTCCTCGTATTTTTCAGACCTTTTTATGCTCCTCTTGTTTTTCAGGCCTTTTCATGCTCCTCGTATTTTTCAGGCCTTCTCATGCTCCTCGGATTTGTCACAATTTTTCAGACTCCTCGTATTTTAAACACCTTCTCATGCTCCTCGGATTATTCACACCTTTTCAGGCTCCTCATATTTTAAACACCTTTTCAGGTTCCTCGTATTTTTCACACCTTTTCAGGCTACTCGTATTTTTCATACCTTTTCATGCTCCTCGTATTTTTCAGGCCTTTTCATGCTTCTCGTATTTTTCAGGCCTTTTCATCCTCCTCGTATTTTTCACACCTTTTCAGGCTCCTCGTATTTTTCAGGCCTTTTCATTCTCCTCGAATTTTTCACACCTTTTCAGGTTCCTCATAGTTTTCACACCTTTTCATGCTCCTTGTATTTTTCAGGCCTTTTCATGCTCCTCGTCTTTTTCATACCTTTTCAGGCTCCTCATAGTTTTCACACCTTTTCAGGCTCCTCATATATTTCAGGCCTTTTCAGGCTCCTCATATTTTTCACAGCTTTTCAGGCTCCTCGTATTTTGACACTTTTTCAGGCTCCTCATATTTTTCAGGCCTCTTCAGGCTCCTCATATTTTTCACACCTTTTCAGGTTCCTCGTATTTTTACACCTATTCAGGCTCCTCGTATTTTTCACAACTTTTCAGGCTACTCGTATTTTTCATACCTTTTCATGCTTCTCGTGTTTTTCAGGCCTTTTCAAGCTTCTCGTATTTTTCAGGCCTTCTCCTGCTCCTCGTATTTTTCACATCTTTTCAAGCTCCTCATATTTTTCACACGTTTTCATGCTCCTTGTATTTTCACACCTTTTCAGTCTCCTCGTACTTTTCACACCTTTTCATGCTCCTCGTATTTTTCACATCTTTTCAGCCTCTTCGTATTTTTCACACCTTTTCAGGCTCCTTGTATTTTACACAACTTTTCAGGCTACTCGTATTTTTCATACCTTTTCATGCTCCTCGTATTTTTCAGGCCTTTTCATGCTCCTCATATTTTTCAGGCCTTTTCATGCTCCTCGTATTTTTCAGGCCTTTTCAGGCTCCTCGTATTTTTCACACCTTTTCAGGCTCCTCGTATTTTTCAGGCCTTTTCAGGCTCCTCGTATTTTTCACACCTTTTCAGGCTCCTCGTATATTTCAGGCCTTTTCTGGGTCCTCGTATTTTTCAGAACTTTTCATGCTCCTCGTATTTTTCACACCTGTTCATGCTCCTCGTATTTTCACACCTTTTCAGGCTCCTCGTATTTTTCAGACCTTTTTATGCTCCTCTTGTTTTTCAGGCCTTTTCATGCTCCTCGTATTTTTCAGGCCTTCTCATGCTCCTCGGATTTTTCACACCTTTTCAGGCTCCTCGTATTTTAAACACCTTCTCATGCTCCTCGGATTTTTCACACCTTTTCAGGCTCCTCATATTTTAAACACCTTTTCAGGCTCCTCGTATTTTTCACAACTTTTCAGGCTACTCGTATTTTTCATACCTTTTCATGCTCCTCGTATTTTTCAGGCCTTTTCATGCTTCTCGTATTTTTCAGGCCTTTTCATCCTCCTCGAATTTTTCACACCTTTTCAGGTTCCTCATAGTTTTCACACCTTTTCATGCTCCTTGTATTTTTCAGGCCTTTTCATGCTCCTCGTTTTTTTCACACCTTTTCAGGCTCCTCGTATTTTTCAGGCCATTTCATGCTCCTCGTCTTTTTCACACCTTTTCAGGCTCCTCATAGTTTTCACACCTTTTCAGGCTCCTCATATTTTTCAGGCCTTTTCAGGCTCCTCATATTTTTCAAAGCTTTTCAGGCTCCTCGTATTTTGACAGCTTTTCAGGCTCCTCATATTTTTCAGGCCTCTTCAGGCTCCTCATATTTTTCACACCTTTTCAGGTTCAGCGTATTTTTACACCTATTCAGGCTCCTCGTATTTTTCACAACTTTTCAGGCTACTCGTATTCTTCATACCTTTTCATGCTTCTCGTGTTTTTCAGGCCTTTTCAAGCTTCTCGTATTTTTCAGGCCTTTTCCTGCTCCTCGTATTTTTCACATCTTTTCAAGCTCCTCATATTTTTCACACGTTTTCATGCTGCTTGTATTTTCACACCTTTTCAGTCTCCTCGTAATTTTCACACCTTTTCAAGCTCCTCGTATTTTTCACATCTTTTCAGCCTCTTCGTATTTTTCACACCATTTCAGGCTCCTTGTATTTTACACAACTTTTCAGGCTACTCGTATTTTTCATACCTTTTCATGCTCCTCGTATTTTTCAGGCCTTTTCATGCTCCTCATATTTTTCAGGCCTTTTCATGCTCCTCGTATTTTTAAGGCCTTTTCAGGCTCCTCGTATTTTTCACAACTTTTCAGGCTACTCGTATTTTTGATAACTTTTCATGCTCCTCATATTTTTCAGGCCTTTTATGCTTCTTGTATTTTTCAGGCCTTTTCGTGCTCCTCATATTTTTCAGGCCTTTTCATCCTCCTCGTATTTTTCACACCTTTTCAGGCTCCTCTTTTTTTTCAGGCCTTTTCATTCTCCTCGAATTTTTCACACCTTTTCAGGTTCCTCATAGTTTTCACACCTTTTCATGCTCCTTGTATTTTTCAGGCCTTTTCATGCTCCTCGTATTTTTCACACCTTTTCAGGCTCCTCGTATTTTTCAGGCCTTCTCATGCACCTCGTATATAGCAGGCCTTTTCAGGATCCTCGTATTTTTCACACCTTTTCATGCTCCTCGTATTTTTCAGGCCTTTTCAGGCTCCTCGTATTTTTCAGGCCTTTTCAGGCTCCTAGTATTTTTCACACATTTTCAGGCTCCTCGTATTTTTCAGGCCTTTTCAGGCTCCTCGTATTTTTCACACCTTTTCAGGCTCCTCGTATTTTTCAGGCCTTTTCATGCTCCTTGTATTTTTCACACCTTTTCAGGATCCTCGTATTTTTCACACCTTTTCAGGTTCCTCATATTTTTCAGGCCTTTTCAGGCTCCTCATATTTTTCACAGCTTTTCAGGCTCCTCGTATTTTTACACCTTTTCAGGGTCCTCATATTTTTCAGGCCTTTTCAGGCTCCTCATATTTTTCACACCTTTTCAGGTTCCTCGTATTTTTACACCTTTTCAGGCTCCTCGTATTTTTCACAACTTTTCAGGCTACTCGTATTTTTCATACCTTTTCATGCTTCTCGTGTTTTTCAGGCCTTTTCAAGCTTCTCGTATTTTTCAGGCCTTTTCCTGCTCCTCGTATTTTTCACATCTTTTCAAGCTCCTCATATTTTTCACACATTTTCATACTCCTCGTATTTTTCACATCTTTTCATCCTCTTCGTATTTTTCAAACCTTTTCAGGCTCCTTGTATTTTACACAACTTTTCAGGCTACTCGTATTTTTCATTCCTTTTCATGCTCCTCATATTTTTCAGGCCTTTTCATGCTCCTCATATTTTTCAGGCCTTTTCATGCTCCTCATAATATTCAGGCCTTTTAATGCTCCTCATGTTTTTCAGGTCTTTTCAGGCTCCTCGTATTTTTCACACTTTTTCATGCTCTTCGTATTTTGCAAACATTTTCAGGCTCCTCATATTTTTCACCCCTTTACAGGCTCCTGATGTTTTTCACACCTTTTCAGCCTCCTCGTATTTTTCACACCTTTTCAGGCTCCTCTTATTTTTCACACCTTTTCAAGCTCCTCATATTTTTCAGACCTTTTCAGGCTCCTCGTATTTTTCACACATTCTCAGGCTCCTCGTATTTTTCAGACCTTTTCAGGCTCCTCGTATTTTTCAGACTCTTTCATACTCCCCATATTTTTTACACCTTTTCAGGCTCCTCGTATTTTTCACACCTTTTCAGGCTCCTCCTATTTTTCACACCGTGTCATGCTCCTCGTAATTTTCAGAGCTTTTCAGGCTCCTCGTATTTTTCACACCTTTTCATGCTCCTCGTATTTTTCAGGCCTTTTCAGGCTCCTAGTATATTTCAGGCCTTTTCTGGGTCCTCATATTTTTCTGAACTTTTCAGGCTCCTCGTATTTTTCACACCTGTTCATGCTCCTCGTATTTTTCACACATTCTCAGGCTCCTCATATTTTTCATACCTGTTCATGATCCTCATATTTTTCAGGCCTTTTTATGCTCCTCTTATTTTTCAGGCCTTTTCATGCTCCTCATATTTTTCAGGTCTTTTCATGCTCCTCGTATTTTCACACCTTTTCAGGCTTCTCGTATTTTTACACATTTTCAGGCTCCTCGTATTTTTCAGGCCTTCTCATACTCCTCGTATTTTTCAGGCCTTTTCAGGCTCCTCGTATTTTTCACACCTTTTCAGGCTCCTCGTATTTTTCACACCTTTCCAGGCTCCTCGTATTTTTCACAGCTTTTCAGCGTCCTCGTATTTTTCACACCTTTTCAGGCTCATCGTATTTTTCAGGCATTTTCAGGCTCCTCGTATTTTTCAGGCATTTTCAGGCTTCTCGTATTTTTAAGGCCTTTTCAGGCTCCGCTTATTTTTCACACCTTTTCAAGCTCCTCATATTTTTCAGGCCTTTTCATGCTCCTCGTATTTTTCAGGCCTTTTCATGCTCCTCGGATTTTTCAGGACTTTTCATGCTCCTCATATTTTTCAGGTCTTTTCATGCTCTTCGTGTTTTCAAACCTTTTCAGACTCCTCGTATTTTTACACATTTTCAGGCTCCTCGTATTTTTCACACCTTTTCAGGCTCCTCGTATTTTTCACACCTTTTCAGGCTCCTCGTATTTTTCAGACTCTTTCATACTCCCCATATTTTTCACACCTTTTCAGGCTCCTCGTATTTTTCACAGCTTTTCAGCGTCCTCGTATTTTTCACAGCTTTTCAGGCTCCTCATATTTTTCACACGTTTTCAGGCTCCTCGTATTTTTCAGACTTTTTCAGACTCCTCGTATTTTTCACACCTTTTCAGGCTCCTCGTATTTTTCACACCTTTTCAGGCTCCTCCTATTTTTCACACCCTTTCATGCTCCTCGTATTTTTCAGGCCTTTTCAGGCTCCTCGTATTTTTCACACCTTTTCATGCTCCTCGTATTTTTCAGGCCTTTTCAGGCTCCTCGTATTTTTCAGGCCTTCTCATGCTCCTCGGATTTTTCACACCTTTTCAGGCTCCTCGTATTTTTCACACCTTTTCAGGCTCCTCGTATATTTCAGGCCTTTTCTGGGTCCTCGTATTTTTCAGAACTTTTCATGCTCCTCGTATTTTTCACACCTGTTCATGCTCCTCGTATTTTCACATCTTTTCAAGCTCCTCGTATTTTTCAGACCTTTTTATGCTCCTCTTGTTTTTCAGGCCTTTTCATGCTCCTCGTATTTTTCAGGCCTTCTCATGCTCCTCGGATTTGTCACAATTTTTCAGACTCCTCGTATTTTAAACACCTTCTCATGCTCCTCGGATTATTCACACCTTTTCAGGCTCCTCATATTTTAAACACCTTTTCAGGTTCCTCGTATTTTTCACACCTTTTCAGGCTACTCGTATTTTTCATACCTTTTCATGCTCCTCGTATTTTTCAGGCCTTTTCATGCTTCTCGTATTTTTCAGGCCTTTTCATCCTCCTCGTATTTTTCACACCTTTTCAGGCTCCTCGTATTTTTCAGGCCTTTTCATTCTCCTCGAATTTTTCACACCTTTTCAGGTTCCTCATAGTTTTCACACCTTTTCATGCTCCTTGTATTTTTCAGGCCTTTTCATGCTCCTCGTCTTTTTCATACCTTTTCAGGCTCCTCATAGTTTTCACACCTTTTCAGGCTCCTCATATATTTCAGGCCTTTTCAGGCTCCTCATATTTTTCACAGCTTTTCAGGCTCCTCGTATTTTGACACCTTTTCAGGCTCCTCATATTTTTCAGGCCTCTTCAGGCTCCTCATATTTTTCACACCTTTTCAGGTTCCTCGTATTTTTACACCTATTCAGGCTCCTCGTATTTTTCACAACTTTTCAGGCTACTCGTATTTTTCATACCTTTTCATGCTTCTCGTGTTTTTCAGGCCTTTTCAAGCTTCTCGTATTTTTCAGGCCTTCTCCTGCTCCTCGTATTTTTCACATCTTTTCAAGCTCCTCATATTTTTCACACGTTTTCATGCTCCTTGTATTTTCACACCTTTTCAGTCTCCTCGTACTTTTCACACCTTTTCATGCTCCTCGTATTTTTCACATCTTTTCAGCCTCTTCGTATTTTTCACACCTTTTCAGGCTCCTTGTATTTTACACAACTTTTCAGGCTACTCGTATTTTTCATACCTTTTCATGCTCCTCGTATTTTTCAGGCCTTTTCATGCTCCTCATATTTTTCAGGCCTTTTCATGCTCCTCGTATTTTTCAGGCCTTTTCAGGCTCCTCGTATTTTTCACACCTTTTCATGCTCCTCGTATTTTTCAGGCCTTTTCAGGCTCCTCGTATTTTTCACACCTTTTCAGGCTCCTCGTATATTTCAGGCCTTTTCTGGGTCCTCGTATTTTTCAGAACTTTTCATGCTCCTCGTATTTTTCACACCTGTTCATGCTCCTCGTATTTTCACACCTTTTCAGGCTCCTCGTATTTTTCAGACCTTTTTATGCTCCTCGTATTTTTCAGGCCTTTTCATGCTCCTCGTATTTTTCAGGCCTTCTCATGCTCCTCGGATTTTTCACACCTTTTCAGGCTCCTCGTATTTTAAACACCTTCTCATGCTCCTCGGATTTTTCACACCTTTTCAGGCTCCTCATATTTTAAACACCTTTTCAGGCTCCTCGTATTTTTCACAACTTTTCAGGCTACTCGTATTTTTCATACCTTTTCATGCTCCTCGTATTTTTCAGGCCTTTTCAGGCTCCTCGTATTTTTCAGGCCTTTTCAGGCTCCTCGAATTTTTCACACCTTTTCAGGTTCCTCATAGTTTTCACACCTTTTCATGCTCCTTGTATTTTTCAGGCCTTTTCATGCTCCTCGTTTTTTTCACACCTTTTCAGGCTCCTCGTATTTTTCAGGCCATTTCATGCTCCTCGTCTTTTTCACACCTTTTCAGGCTCCTCATAGTTTTCACACCTTTTCAGGCTCCTCATATTTTTCAGGCCTTTTCAGGCTCCTCATATTTTTCAAAGCTTTTCAGGCTCCTCGTATTTTGACAGCTTTTCAGGCTCCTCATATTTTTCAGGCCTCTTCAGGCTCCTCATATTTTTCACACCTTTTCAGGTTCAGCGTATTTTTACACCTATTCAGGCTCCTCGTATTTTTCACAACTTTTCAGGCTACTCGTATTCTTCATACCTTTTCATGCTTCTCGTGTTTTTCAGGCCTTTTCAAGCTTCTCGTATTTTTCAGGCCTTTTCCTGCTCCTCGTATTTTTCACATCTTTTCAAGCTCCTCATATTTTTCACACGTTTTCATGCTCCTTGTATTTTCACACCTTTTCAGTCTCCTCGTAATTTTCACACCTTTTCAAGCTCCTCGTATTTTTCACATCTTTTCAGCCTCTTCGTATTTTTCACACCATTTCAGGCTCCTTGTATTTTACACAACTTTTCAGGCTACTCGTATTTTTCATACCTTTTCATGCTCCTCGTATTTTTCAGGCCTTTTCATGCTCCTCATATTTTTCAGGCCTTTTCATGCTCCTCGTATTTTTAAGGCCTTTTCAGGCTCCTCGTATTTTTCACAACTTTTCAGGCTACTCGTATTTTTGATAACTTTTCATGCTCCTCATATTTTTCAGGCCTTTTATGCTTCTTGTATTTTTCAGGCCTTTTCGTGCTCCTCATATTTTTCAGGCCTTTTCATGCTCCTCGTATTTTTCACACCTTTTCAGGCTCCTCTTTTTTTTCAGGCCTTTTCATTCTCCTCGAATTTTTCACACCTTTTCAGGTTCCTCATAGTTTTCACACCTTTTCATGCTCCTTGTATTTTTCAGGCCTTTTCATGCTCCTCGTATTTTTCACACCTTTTCAGGCTCCTCGTATTTTTCAGGCCTTCTCATGCACCTCGTATATAGCAGGCCTTTTCAGGATCCTCGTATTTTTCACACCTTTTCATGCTCCTCGTATTTTTCAGGCCTTTTCAGGCTCCTCGTATTTTTCAGGCCTTTTCAGGCTCCTCGTATTTTTCACACCTTTTCAGGCTCCTCGTATTTTTCAGGCCTTTTCAGGCTCCTCGTATTTTTCACACCTTTTCAGGCTCCTCGTATTTTTCAGGCCTTTTCATGCTCCTTGTATTTTTCACACCTTTTCAGGATCCTCGTATTTTTCACACCTTTTCAGGTTCCTCATATTTTTCAGGCCTTTTCAGGCTCCTCATATTTTTCACAGCTTTTCAGGCTCCTCGTATTTTTACACCTTTTCAGGGTCCTCATATTTTTCAGGCCTTTTCAGGCTCCTCATATTTTTCACACCTTTTCAGGTTCCTCGTATTTTTACACCTTTTCAGGCTCCTCGTATTTTTCACAACTTTTCAGGCTACTCGTATTTTTCATACCTTTTCATGCTTCTCGTGTTTTTCAGGCCTTTTCAAGCTTCTCGTATTTTTCAGGCCTTTTCCTGCTCCTCGTATTTTTCACATCTTTTCAAGCTCCTCATATTTTTCACACATTTTCATACTCCTCGTATTTTTCACATCTTTTCATCCTCTTCGTATTTTTCAAACCTTTTCAGGCTCCTTGTATTTTACACAACTTTTCAGGCTACTCGTATTTTTCATTCCTTTTCATGCTCCTCATATTTTTCAGGCCTTTTCATGCTCCTCATATTTTTCAGGCCTTTTCATGCTCCTCATAATATTCAGGCCTTTTAATGCTCCTCATGTTTTTCAGGTCTTTTCAGGCTCCTCGTATTTTTCACACTTTTTCATGCTCTTCGTATTTTGCAAACATTTTCAGGCTCCTCATATTTTTCACCCCTTTACAGGCTCCTGATGTTTTTCACACCTTTTCAGCCTCCTCGTATTTTTCACACCTTTTCAAGCTCCTCTTATTTTTCACACCTTTTCAAGCTCCTCATATTTTTCAGACCTTTTCAGGCTCCTCGTATTTTTCACACATTCTCAGGCTCCTCGTATTTTTCAGACCTTTTCAGGCTCCTCGTATTTTTCAGACTCTTTCATACTCCCCATATTTTTTACACCTTTTCAGGCTCCTCGTATTTTTCACACCTTTTCAGGCTCCTCCTATTTTTCACACCGTGTCATGCTCCTCGTAATTTTCAGAGCTTTTCAGGCTCCTCGTATTTTTCACACCTTTTCATGCTCCTCGTATTTTTCAGGCCTTTTCAGGCTCCTAGTATATTTCAGGCCTTTTCTGGGTCCTCATATTTTTCTGAACTTTTCAGGCTCCTCGTATTTTTCACACCTGTTCATGCTCCTCGTATTTTTCACACCTTTTCAGGCTCCTCGTATTTTTCAGACCTTTTAATGCTCCTCTTGTTTTTCAGGCCTTTTCATGCTCCTCGTATTTTTCAGGCCTTTTCATGCTCCACGGATTTTTCACACCTTTTCAGGCTCCTCGTATTTTTCAGGCCTTTTCATGCTCCTCGGATTTTTCACACCTTTTCAGGCTCCTCGTATTTTTCACACCTTTTCAGGCTCCTCGTATTTTTCACACCTTTCAGGCTACTCGTATTTTTCATACCTTTTCATGCTCCTCGTATTTTCAGGCCTTTTCATGCTTCTCGTATTTTTCAGGCCTTTTCATCCTCCTCGTGTTTTTCACACTTTTCATGCTCCTCGTATTTTTCAGGCCTTTTCATGCTCCTCATATTTTTCAGGCCTTTTCAGGCTCCTCGTATTTTTCAGGCCTTTTCAGGATCCTCGTATTTTTCAGGCCTTTTCAGGATCCTCATATTTTTCAGGCCTTTTCATACTTCTCGTATTTTTCACACCTTTTCAGCCTACTCGTATTTTTCACACCTTTTCAGGCTCCTCGTATTTTTCACACCTTTTCATGCTCCTCGTATATTTCAGGCCTTTTTAGGCTCCTCGTATTTTTCAGGCCTTTTCAGGCTCCTCGTATTTTTCACGCCTTTTCAGGCTCCTCGTATTTTTCAGGCATTTTCAGGCTCCTCGTATTTCTCAGGCCTTTTCAGGCTCCCCGTATTTTTCAGGCCTTTTCAGGCCCCTCGTATTTTTCAGGCATTTTCATACTCCTCGTATTTTTCACACCTTTTCAGGCTCCTCGTATTTTACAGGCGTTTTCAGGTTCCTCGTATTTTTCACATCTTTTCAGGCTCCTCGTATTTTTCAGACCTTTTCAGGCTCCTCATATTTTTCAGGCCTTTTCATGCTCCTCATATTTTTCAGGCCTTTTCAAGCTCCTCGTAATTTTCACAGCTTTTCAGGCTCCTCCTCTTTTTCACACCTTTTTAGGCTCCTCATATTTTTCACACCTTTTCAAGCTCCTCGTATTGTTCAGGCCTTTTCATGCTCCTCGTATTTTTCACACCTTTTCAGGCTCCTCATATTTTTCACACCCTTTCAGTCTACTCGTATTTTTCAGGCTCCTCGTATTTTTCACACATTTTCAGGCTCCTCGTATTTTTCACACCTTTACATGCTCCTCGCATTTTTCACACCTTTTCAGGCTCCTCGTATTTTTCACACCTTTTCGGGCTCCTCGTACTTTTCACACCTTTTCATGCTCCTCATATATTTCTGGCCTTTTCATGCTCTTCGTATTTTGCCGGCCTTCTCTTGCTCCTCGTATTTTTCAGGCCTGTTTATGCTCCTCTTATTTTTCTGGCCTTTTCATGCTCCTCATATTTTTCAGGCCTTTTCATACTCCTCGTATTTTTCACACCTTTTCAGGCTCCTCGTATTTTTCACAGCTTTTCATGCTCCTCGTATATTTCAGGCCTTTTTAGGCTCCTCGTATTTTTCAGGCCTTTTCAGGCTTCTAGTATTTTTCACACCTTTTCAGGCTCCTCGTATTTTTCAGGCCTTTTCAGGCTCCTCGTATTTTTCACACCTTTTCGGGCTCCTCGTACTTTTCACACCTTTTCATGCTCCTCATATATTTCAGGCCTTTTCATGCTCCTAGTATTTTGCCGGCCTTCTCATGCTCCTCGTATTTTTCAGGACTTTTTATGCTCCTCTTATTTTTCAGGCCTTTTCAAGCTCCTCATATTTTTCAGGCCTTTTCATACTTCTCGTATTTTTCACACCTTTTCAGCCTACTCGTATTTTTCACACCTTTTCAGGCTCCTCGTATTTTTCACACCTTTTCATGCTCCTCGTATATTTCAGGCCTTTTTAGGCTCCTCGTATTTTTCAGGCCTTTTCAGGCTCCTCGTATTTTTCACACCTTTTCATGCTCCTCGTATATTTCAGGCCTTTTCAGGCTTCTCGTATTTTTCACACCTTTTCAGGCTCGTCGTATTTTTCACGCCTTTTCAGGCTCCTCGTATTTTTCAGGCATTTTCACGCTCCTCGTATTTCTCAGGCCTTTTCAGGCTCCTCGTATTTTTCAGGCCTTTTCAGGCCCCTCGTATTTTTCAGGCATTTTCATACTCCTCGTATTTTTCACACCTTTTCAGGCTCCTCGTATTTTACAGGCCTTTTCAGGTTCCTCGTATTTTTCACATCTTTTCAGGCTCCTCGTATTTTTCAGACCTTTTCAGGCTCCTCATATTTTTCAGGCCTTTTCATGCTCCTCATGTTTTTCAGGCCTTTTCAAGCTCCTCGTAATTTTCACAGCTTTTCAGGCTCCTCCTCTTTTTCACACCTTTTTAGGCTCCTTGTATTTTTCAGACCTTTTCAGGCTCCTCATATTTTTCAGGCTTTTTCATGCTCCTCATGTTTTTCAGGCCTTTTCAGGCTCCTCGTAATTTTCACAGCATTTCAGGCTCCTCGTCTTTTTCACACCTTTTCAGGATCCTCGTATTTTTACACCTTTTCAGGCTCCTCGTATTTTTCACAACTTTTCAGGCTACTCGTATTTTTCATACCTTTTCACGCTTCTCTTAGTTTTCAGGCATTTTCATGAATCTCGTATTTTTCAGGCCTTTTCATGCTCCTCGTATTTTTCAGGCCTTTCCAGGCTCCTCGTGTTTTTCACACTTTTCATGCTCCTCGTATTTTTCAGGCCTTTTCATGCTCCTCGTATTTTTCACACCTTTTCAGGCTCCTCGTATATTTCACATCTTGTCAGGCTCCTCGTATTTTTCACACCTTTTCAGGCGACTTGTATTTTTCATACCTTTTCATGCTCCTTGTTTTTTTCAGGCCTTTTCATGCTCCTCGTATTTTTCACACCTTTTCAGGCCTCTTGTATTTTTCAGGCCTTTTCAAGCTCCTCGTATTTTGCAGGCCTGTTCATGCTCCTCGTATTTCTCAGGCCTTTTCATGCTCCTCGTATTTTTCAGGCCTTTCCAGGCTCCTCGTATTTTTCACACCTTTTCAAGCCCCTCGTATTTTTCACACCTTTTCAGGCTCCTCGTATTTTTCAGGCCTTTTGATGCTCCTCTTATTTTTCAGGCCTTTTCATGCTCCTCGTATTTTTCAGGCCTTTCCAGGCTCCTCGTATTTTTCACACCTTTTCAAGCTCCTCGTATTTTTTCATTCCTTTTCAGGCTCCTCGTATTTTTCACACATTCTCAGGCTCCTCGTATTTTTCACAGCTTTTCAGGCTCCTCATATTTTTCAGGCCTTTTCATACTCCCCATATTTTTCACACATTTTCAGGCTCCTCGTATTTTCACACCTTTTCAGACTACTCGTATTTTTCACATTCTTTCAGTCTCCTCGTAATTTTCAGGCTCCTCATATTTTTCAGGCCTTTTCTAGCTCCTCGTATTTTTCACACCTTTTCAGGCTCCTCGTGTATTTCAGGCGTTTTCAGGGTCCTCGTATTTTTCACACCTTTTCAGGCTCCTCGTATTTTTCACACTTTTACATGCTCCTCATATTTTTCACACCTTTTCAGGCTCCTCGTTTTATCAGGCCTTTTTATGCTCCTCTTATTTTTCAGTCCTTTTCATGCTCCTCATATTTTTCAGGCTTTTTCATGCTCCTCGTATTTTTCACACCTTTTCAGACTCCTCGTATATTTCACAACTTGTCAGGCTCCTCGTATTTTTCACACTTTTACATGCTCCTCATATTTTTCACACCTTTTCAGGCTCCTCGTCTTATCAGGCCTTTTTATGCTCCTCTTATTTTTCAGTCCTTTTCATGCTCCTCATATTTTTCAGGCCTTTTCATGCTCCTCATATTTTTCACACCTTTGCAGGCTCCTCTTATTTTTCACACCTTTTCATGCTCTTCGTATTTTTCATGCCTTTTCATGCTCCTCGTATTTTGCAGGCCTGTTCATGCTCCTCGTATTTTTCAGGCCTAAATTATAAGGCTCCTCGTATTTTTCACACCTTTTCAGGCTCCTCGTATTTTTCAGGCCTTTTCATACTCCCCATATTTTTCACACCTTTTCAGGCTCCACGTATTTTTCACACCTCTTCAGGATCCTCATATTTTTCACACTCTTTCATGCTCCTCGTATTTTTCAGGCCTTTTCAGGCCCCTCGTATTTTTCAGGCCTTTTCATGCTCCTCGTATTTAGCAGGCCTTTTCATGCTCCTCGTATTTTTCACACCTTTTCAGGCTCCTCGTATTTTTCACACCTTTTCAGGCTCCTCATATTTTTCACACATTTTCAGGCTCCTCATATTTTTCACACCTTTTCAGGCTCCTCGTATTTTTCAGGGCTTTTCATGCTCCTAGTATTTTTCACACCCTTTCAGGCTCCTCCTATTTTTGAGGCCTTTTCAGGCTCCTCGTATTTTTCACACCCTTTCAGGCTCCTCCTATTTTTGAGGCCTTTTCAGGCTCCTCGTATTTTTCACACCTTTTCAGGCTCCTCGTATTTTTACACATTTTCAGGCTCCTCGTATTTTTCAGGCCTTCTCATGCTCCTCATATTTTTCAGGCCTTTTCAGGCTCCTCGTAATTTTCATGCCTTTTCAGGTTCCTCATATTTTTCACACCTTTTCAGGCTCCTGGTATTTTTCACACTTTTGATGATCCTCATATTTTTCAGGCCTTTTCAGGCTCCTCGATTATTTCAGGCCTTTTCTGCATCCTCGTATTTTTCAGAACTTTTCATGCTCCTCGTATTTTTCACACCTGTTCATGCTCCTCGTATTTTTCACACCTTTTCAGGCTCCTCGTATTTTTCAGACATTTTTATGCTCCTCTTGTTTTTCAGGCCTTTTCATGCTCCTCGTATTTTTCAGGCCTTTTCATGCTCCTCGGATTTTTCAGGACTTTTCATGCTCCTCGTATTTTTCAGGCCTTTTCAGGCTCCTCGTATTTTTCAGGCCTTTTCAGGCTCCTCGTATTTTTCAGGCATTTTCATACTCCTCATATATTTCACACCTTTTCAGGCTCCTCGTATTTTACAGGCCTTTTCAGGCTCCTCGTATTTTTCACACCTTTTCAGGCTCCTCGTATTTTTCATACCTTTTCAAGCTCCTCGTATTTTTCAGGCCTTTTTATGCTCCTCTTACTTTTCAGGCCTTTTCATGCTTCTCATATTTTTCAGGTCTTTTCATGCTCCTCGCATTTTCACACCTTTTCAGGCTCCTAGTATTTTTCACACCGTTTCAGGCTCCTCGTATTTTTCAGGCCTTTTCAGGCTCCTAGTATATTTCAGGCCTTTTCAAGCTCCTCATAGTTTTCAGGCTTTTTCAGGCTCCTCGGATTTTTCACACATTCTCAGGCTCCTCGTATTTTTCAGACCTTTTCAGGCTCCTCGTATTTTTCAGGCCTTTTCATACTTCCCATATTTTTTACACCTTTTCAGGCTCCTCGTATTTTTCACACCTTTTCAGGTGCCTCGTATTTGCAGGTCTTTTCATTCTCCTAGAATTCTTCAGGCCTTTTCATGCTCCTCGTATTTTTCAGGCCTTTCCAGGCTCCTCGTATTTTTCACACCTTTTCAAGCCCCTCGTATTTTTCACACCTTTTCAGGCTCCTCGTTTTTTTTCAGGCCTTTTGATGCTTCTCTTATTTTTCAGGCCTTTTCATGCTCCTCATATTTTTCAGGCCTTTCCAGGCTCCTCGTATTTTTCACACCTTTTCAAGCTCCTCGTATTTTTCATTCCTTTCCAGGCTCCTCGTATTTTTCACACCTTTTCAAGCCCCTCGTATTTTTCACACCTTTTCAGGCTCCTCGTTTTTTTTCAGGCCTTTTGATGCTCCTCTTATTTTTCAGGCCTTTTCATGCTCCTCGTATTTTTGAGGCCTTTCCAGGCTCCTCGTATTTTTCACACCTTTTCAAGCTCCTCGTATTTTTCATTCCTTTTCAGGCTCCTCGTATTTTTCAGACATTCTCAGGCTCCTCGTATTTTTCACAGCTTTTCAGGCTCCTCATATTTTTCAGGCCTTTTCATACTCCCCATATTTTTCACACATTTTCAGGCTCCTCGTATTTTTCACACCTTTTCAGACTACTCGTATTTTTCACACTCTTTCAGTCTCCTCGTAATTTTCAGGCTCCTCGTATTTTTCAGGCCTTTTCAAGCTCCTCGTATTTTTCACACCTTTTCAGGCTCCTCGTGTATTTCAGGTGTTTTCAGGGTCCTCGTATTTTTCACACCTTTTCAGGCTCCTCGTATTTTTCACACTTTTACATGCTCCTCATATTTTTCACACCTATTCAGGCTCCTCGTTTTATCAGGCCTTTTTATGCTCATCTTATTTTTCAGTCCTTTTCATGCTCCTCATATTTTTCAGGCCTTTTCATGCTCCTCGTATTTTTCACACCTTTTCAGGCTCCTCGTATATTTCACATCTTGTCAGGCTCCTCGTATTTTGCACACCTTTTCCGGCGTCTTGTATTTTTCATACCTTTTCATGCTCCTCATATTTTTCAGGCCTTTTCATGCTCCTCGTATTTTTCACACCTTTTCAGGCTCCTCGTATATTTCACATCTTGTCAGGCTCCTCGTATTTTTCACACCTTTTCAGGCGACTTGTATTTTTCATACCTTTTCATGCTCCTTGTTTTTTTCAGGCCTTTTCATGCTCCTCGTATTTTTCACACCTTTTCAGGCCTCTTGTATTTTTCAGGCCTTTTCAAGCTCCTCGTATTTTGCAGGCCTGTTCATGCTCCTCGTATTTCTCAGGCCTTTTCATGCTCCTCGTATTTTTCAGGCCTTTCCAGGCTCCTCGTATTTTTCACACCTTTTCAAGCCCCTCGTATTTTTCACACCTTTTCAGGCTCCTCGTATTTTTCACACTTTTACATGCTCCTCGTATTTTGCAGGCCTGTTCATGCTCCTCGTATTTTTCAGGCCTAAATTATAAGGCTCCTCGTATTTTTCACACCTTTTCAGGCTCCTCGTATTTTTCAGGCCTTTTCATACTCCCCATATTTTTCACACCTTTTCAGGCTCCACGTATTTTTCACACCTCTTCAGGATCCTCATATTTTTCACACTCTTTCATGCTCCTCGTATTTTTCAGGCCTTTTCAGGCCCCTCGTATTTTTCAGGCCTTTTCATGCTCCTCGTATTTAGCAGGCCTTTTCATGCTCCTCGTATTTTTCACACCTTTTCAGGCTCCTCGTATTTTTCACACCTTTTCAGGCTCCTCATATTTTTCACACATTTTCAGGCTCCTCATATTTTTCACACCTTTTCAGGCTCCTCGTATTTTTCAGGGCTTTTCATGCTCCTAGTATTTTTCACACCCTTTCAGGCTCCTCCTATTTTTGAGGCCTTTTCAGGCTCCTCGTATTTTTCACACCCTTTCAGGCTCCTCCTATTTTTGAGGCCTTTTCAGGCTCCTCGTATTTTTCACACCTTTTCAGGCTCCTCGTATTTTTACACATTTTCAGGCTCCTCGTATTTTTCAGGCCTTCTCATGCTCCTCATATTTTTCAGGCCTTTTCAGGCTCCTCGTAATTTTCATGCCTTTTCAGGTTCCTCATATTTTTCACACCTTTTCAGGCTCCTGGTATTTTTCACACTTTTGATGATCCTCATATTTTTCAGGCCTTTTCAGGCTCCTCGATTATTTCAGGCCTTTTCTGCATCCTCGTATTTTTCAGAACTTTTCATGCTCCTCGTATTTTTCACACCTGTTCATGCTCCTCGTATTTTTCACACCTTTTCAGGCTCCTCGTATTTTTCAGACCTTTTTATGCTCCTCTTGTTTTTCAGGCCTTTTCATGCTCCTCGTATTTTTCAGGCCTTTTCATGCTCCTCGGATTTTTCAGGACTTTTCATGCTCCTCATATTTTTCAGGCCTTTTCATGCTCCTCATATTTTTCACACCTTTTTAGGCTCCTGGTATTTTTCACACCTTTTCAAGCTCCTCGTATTTTTCAGGCCTTTTCATGCTCCTCGTATTTTTCATGCATTGTCAGGCTCCTCGTATTTTTCACACCTTCTCAGGCTCCTCGTATTTTTCACACCTTTTCAGTCTCCTCGTATTTTTCAGGCTCCTCGTATTTTTCAAACCTTTACATGCTCCTCTCATTTTTCACACCTTTTCAGGCATCTTGTATTTTTCAGGCCTTTTCATGCTCCTCATATTTTTCAGGCCTTTTCATGCTCCTCGTATTTTTCAGGCCTTTTAAGGCTCCTCGTATATTTCACATCTTGTCAGGCTCCTCGTATTTTGCACACCTTTTCAGGCGTCTTTTATTTTTCATACCTTTTCATGCTCCTCATATTTTTCAGGCCTTTTCATGCTCCTCGTATTTTTCAGGCCTTTTAAGGCTCCTCGTATATTTCACATCTTGTCAGGCTCCTCGTATTTTTCACACCTTTTCAGGCGACTTGTATTTTTCATACCTTTTCATGCTCCTTGTATTTTTCAGGCCTTTTCATGCTCCTCGTATTTTTCACACCTTTTCAGGCATCTTGTATTTTTCAGGCCTTTTCATGCTCCTCGTATTTTTCACACCTTTTCAGGCTCCTCGTATATTTCACATCTTGTCAGGCTCCTCGTATTTTTCACACCTTTTCAGGCGACTTGTATTTTTCATACCTTTTCATGCTCCTTGTATTTTTCAGGCCTTTTCATGCTCCTCGTATTTTCACACCTTTTCAGGCTCCTAGTATTTTTCACACCGTTTCAGGCTCCTCGTATTTTTCAGGCTTTTTCAGGCTCCTAGTATTTTTCAGGCCTTTTCAAGCTCCTCATATTTTTCAGGCTTTTTCAGGCTCCTCGGATTTTCAAACATTCTCAGGCTCCTCGTATTTTTCAGACCTTTTCAGGCTCCTCGTATTTTTCAGGCCTTTTCATACTCCCCATATTTTTCACACCTTTTCAGGCTCCTCGTATTTTTCACACCTTTTCAGGCGCCTCGTATTTGCAGGCCTTTTCATTCTCCTCGATTTCTTCAGGCCTTTTCATGCTCCTCGTATTTTTCAGGCCTTTCCAGGCTCCTCGTATTTTTCACACCTTTTCAAGCCCCTCGTATTTTTCACACCTTTTCAGGCTCCTCGTATTTTTCAGGCCTTTTGATGCTCCTCTTATTTTTCAGACCTTTTCATGCTCCTCGTATTTTTCAGGCCTTTCCAGGCTCCTCGTATTTTTCACACCTTTTCAAGCTCCTCGTATTTTTCATTCCTTTTCAGGCTCCTCGTATTTTTCACACATTCTCAGGCTCCTCGTATTTTTCAAGCTTTTCAGGCTCCTCATATTTTTCAGGCCTTTTCATACTCCCCATATTTTTCAAACCTTTTCAGGCTCCTCGTATTTTTCAGGCCTTCACATGCTCCTCGTATTTAGCAGGCCTTTTGATGCTCCTCGTATTTTTCACACCTTTTCAGGCTCCTCGTATTTTTGACACATTTTCAGGCTCCTCGTATTTTTCACACCTTTTCAGGCTCCTCATATTTTTCAGGGCTTTTCATGCTCCTAGTATTTTTCACACCTTTTCAGGCTCCTCGTATTTGAGGCCTTTTCAGGCTCCTCGTATGTTTCACACCTTTTCAGGCTTCTCGTATTTTTCAGAACTTTTCAGGCTCCTCATATTTTTCAGGTCTTTTCATGCTCCTCATGTTTTTCAGGCCTTTTCAGGCTCCTCGTAATTTTCACAGCTTTTCAGGCTCCTCGTCTTTTTCACACCTTTTCAGGCTCCTCGTATTTTTCAGACCTTTTCAGCCTAATCATATTTTCCAGGCCTTTTCATGCTCCTCATGTTTTTCTGGCCTATTCAGGCTCCTCGTAATTTTCACAGCTTTTCAGGCTCCTCGTATTTTTCACACCTTTTCATGCTCCTCGTATTTTTCGGGCCTTTTCATGCTCCTCATATTTTTCAGGCCTTTTCAGGATTCTCGTATTTTTCATATCTTTTCATGCTCCTCGTATTTTTCACACCTTTTCAGGCTCCTCATAATTTTCAGGCCTTTTAATGCTCCTCATATTTTTCAGGCCTTTTCATGCTCGTCGTATTTTTCACACCTTTTCAGGCTCCTCGTATATTTCACATCTTGTCAGGCTCCTCGTATTTTGCACACCTTTTCAGGCGTCTTGTATTTTTCATACCTTTTCATGCTCCTCATATTTTTCAGGCCTTTTCATGCTCCTTGTATTTTTCACACCTTTTCAGGCTCCTCGTATATTTCACATCTTGTCAGGCTCCTCGTATTTTTCACACCTTTTCAGGCGACTTGTATTTTTCACACCTTTTCAGGCCTCTTGTATTTTTCAGGCCTTTTCATGCTCCTCGTATTTTGCAGGCCTGTTCATGCTCCTCGTATTTTTCAGGCCTTTTCATGCTCCTCGTATTTTTCACACCTTTTCAGGCTCCCCGTATATTTCACATCTTGTCAGGCTCCTCGTATTTTTCACACCTTTTCAGGCGACTTGTATTTTTCATACCTTTTCATGCTCCTTGTATTTTTCACGCCTTTTCATGCTCCTCGTATTTTCACACCTTTTCAGGCTCCTAGTATTTTTCACACCATTTCAGGCTCCTCGTATTTTTCAGGCCTTTTCAGGCTCCTAGTATTTTTCAGGCCTTTTCAAGCTCCTCATATTTTTCAGGCTTTTTCAGGCTCCTCGGATTTTTCACACATTCTCAGGCTCCTCGTATTTATCAGGCCTTTTCAGGCTCCTCGTATGTTTCACACCTTTTCAAGCTCCTCGTATTTTTCAGAACTTTTCAGGCTCCTCATATTTTTCAGGCCTTTTTATGCTCCTCTTATTTTTCAGGCCTTTTCATGCTCGTCATGTTTTTCAGGGCTTTTCATGCTCCTCGTATTTTCACCCCATTTGAGGCTCCTCGTATTTTTCACACATTCTCAGGTTCCTCGTATTTTTCAGACCTTTTTAGGCTCCTCGTTTTTTTCAGGCCTTTTCATACTCCCCATATTTTTCACACCTTTTCAGGCTCCTTGTATTTTTCACACCTTTTCAGGCTCCTCACATTTTTCACACCTTTTCATGCTCCTCGCAGTTTTCACACCTTTTCATGCTCCTCGCATTTTTCACACCTTTTCATACTCCTCGCAGTTTTCACACCTTTTCATGCTCCTCGCATTTTTCACAGTTTTTCATGCCCCTCGTCTTTTTTTTTTTTTTTGCTCCTCGCATTTTTCACACCTTTTCATGTTCCTTGAATTTTTCAACTTTTCCTGCTCCTCGTGATTTTCACACTTTTCTTGCTCCTCGCATTTTAACACTTTTGATGCTCCTCTTATTTTCCCCACTTTTCTGCTCTTCGTATTTTTCTGTTTTTTTTCTTTTTCTTGCTCCTCGTATTTTTCTCCCCTTTTCCTGCTCCTCGTGTTTTTCACACTTTTCATGCTCCTCGTATTTTCACACTTTTGATGCTCCTCTTATTTTCCCCACTTTTCTGCTCCTCGTATTTTTCTGTTTTTTTTTTTTTTTTCTCCTCATATTTTTCTCCCCTTTTCCTGCTCCTGGGATTTTTCACACTTTTCATGCTCCTTGAATTTTTGACACCTTTTCATTCTCCTCGAAATTTTCACACTTTTTCATGTTCCTCCCATTTTTCACACCTTTTCATGCTCCTCGTCTTTTTTTTCTTTTGCTCCTCGCATTTTTCACACCTTTTCATGCTCCTCGCATTTTTCACACCTTTTAATGCTCCTTGCATTTTTCACACCTTTTCATGCTCCTCGAATTTTTCATACTTTTTCATGCTCCTCGCATTTTTCACACCTTTTCATGTTCCTCAAATTTTTCACAACTTTTTATGCTCCCCACATTTTTCACCCCTTTTCATGTTCCTCGGATTTTTCACACGTTTTCATGCTCCTCGCATTTTTGACGCCTTTTCATGCTCCTTGTCTTTTTTTTTTTTTTTTGCTCCTCGCATTTTTCACACCTTTTCATGCTCCTTGCATTGTTCACACCTTTTCATGCTCCTCGTATTTTTCAAACATTTCCATGTTCCTCGAATATTTCACACCTTTTCATGCTCCTCGCATTTTTCACACCTTTTCATGCTCCTCGCCTTTTTTTTTTGCTCCTAGCATTTTTCACACCTATTCATGCTCCTTGCATTTTTCACACCTTTTCATGTTTCTTGCATTTTTCACACCTTTTCATGCTCCTCATCTTTTTTTTTTGCTCTTCTCATTTTTCACACCTTTACATTCTCCTCGTATTTTTTTTTTTTTTGCTCCTCGTATTTTTCACACCTTTTCAGTCTCCTCGTATATTTCACACCTTTTCAGGCTCCTCGTATTTTTCACACCTTTTCAGGCTCCTCATATTTTTCACACCTTTTCATGCGCTTCGTAAATTTCAGTCCCTTTAATGCTCCTCGTATTTTTCAGGCCTTTTCAGGATCCTCGTATTTTTCACACCTTTTCATGCTCCTCGTATTTTTCAGGACTTTTCATGCTCCTCGTATTTTTCAGGCCTTTTCATGCTGCTCCTATTTTTCACACCTTTTTAGGCTACTCATATTTTTCACACCTTTTCATGCTCCTCGTATTTTGCACACTTTTCCAGGCTTCTCGTATTTTTCACACCTTTGCAGCCTCCTCATATTTTTCACACCTTTTCAGGCTCCTCGTTTTTTTCATACCTTTTCATGCTTCTCGTATTTTTCAGGCCTTTTCAGGCTCCTTTTTTTTTTCAGGCCTTTTCAGTCTCCTCGTATTTTTCAGGCCTTTTCAGTCTCCTCGTATTTGTCACACCTTTTCATGCTCCTCGTATTTTTCAGGCCTTTTCATGCTTCTCGTATTTTTCAGGCCTCTTCATGCTCCTTGTATTTTCCAGACCTTTTCAGGCTCCTCGTATTTTTCAGGCCTTTTCATTCTTCTCGAATTTTTCACACCTTTTCATGCACCTCGTATTTTTCACACCTTTTCATGCTCCTTGTATTTTTCAGGCCTTTTCATGCTCCTCGTATTTTGCAGGCCTGTTCATGCTCCTCGTATTTTTCAGGCCTTTTCATGCTCCTCGTATTTTTCACACCTTTTCAGGCTCCCCGTATATTTCACATCTTGTCAGGCTCCTCGTATTTTTCACACCTTTTCAGGCGACTTGTATTTTTCATACCTTTTCATGCTCCTTGTATTTTTCACGCCTTTTCATGCTCCTCGTATTTTTCACACCTTTTCAGGCTCCTAGTATTTTTCACACCATTTCAGGCTCCTCGTATTTTTCAGGCCTTTTCAGGCTCCTAGTATTTTTCAGGCCTTTTCAAGCTCCTCATATTTTTCAGGCTTTTTCAGGCTCCTCGGATTTTTCACACATTCTCAGGCTCCTCGTATTTATCAGGCCTTTTCAGGCTCCTCGTATGTTTCACACCTTTTCAAGCTCCTCGTATTTTTCAGAACTTTTCAGGCTCCTCATATTTTTCAGGCCTTTTTATGCTCCTCTTATTTTTCAGGCCTTTTCATGCTCGTCATGTTTTTCAGGGCTTTTCATGCTCCTCGTATTTTCACCCCATTTGAGGCTCCTCGTATTTTTCACACATTCTCAGGTTCCTCGTATTTTTCAGACCTTTTTAGGCTCCTCGTTTTTTTCAGGCCTTTTCATACTCCCCATATTTTTCACACCTTTTCAGGCTCCTTGTATTTTTCACACCTTTTCAGGCTCCTCACATTTTTCACACCTTTTCATGCTCCTCGCAGTTTTCACACCTTTTCATGCTCCTCGCATTTTTCACACCTTTTCATACTCCTCGCAGTTTTCACACCTTTTCATGCTCCTCGCATTTTTCACAGTTTTTCATGCCCCTCGTCTTTTTTTTTTTTTTTTGCTCCTCGCATTTTTCACACCTTTTCATGTTCCTTGAATTTTTCAACTTTTCCTGCTCCTCGTGATTTTCACACTTTTCTTGCTCCTCGCATTTTAACACTTTTGATGCTCCTCTTATTTTCCCCACTTTTCTGCTCTTCGTATTTTTCTGTTTTTTTTCTTTTTCTTGCTCCTCGTATTTTTCTCCCCTTTTCCTGCTCCTCGTGTTTTTCACACTTTTCATGCTCCTCGTATTTTCACACTTTTGATGCTCCTCTTATTTTCCCCACTTTTCTGCTCCTCGTATTTTTCTGTTTTTTTTTTTTTTTCTCCTCTTATTTTTCTCCCCTTTTCCTGCTCCTGGGATTTTTCACACTTTTCATGCTCCTTGAATTTTTGACACCTTTTCATGCTCCTCGAAATTTTCACACTTTTTCATGTTCCTCCCATTTTTCACACCTTTTCATGCTCCTCGTCTTTTTTTTCTTTTGCTCCTCGCATTTTTCACACCTTTTCATGCTCCTCGCATTTTTCACACCTTTTAATGCTCCTTGCATTTTTCACACCTTTTCATGCTCCTCGAATTTTTCATACTTTTTCATGCTCCTCGCATTTTTCACACCTTTTCATGTTCCTCAAATTTTTCACAACTTTTTATGCTCCCCACATTTTTCACACCTTTTCATGTTCCTCGGATTTTTCACACGTTTTCATGCTCCTCGCATTTTTGACGCCTTTTCATGCTCCTTGTCTTTTTTTTTTTTTTTGCTCCTCGCATTTTTCACACCTTTTCATGCTCCTTGCATTTTTCACACCTTTTCATGCTCCTCGTATTTTTCAAACATTTCCATGTTCCTCGAATATTTCACACCTTTTCATGCTCCTCGCATTTTTCACACCTTTTCATGCTCCTCGCCTTTTTTTTTTGCTCCTAGCATTTTTCACACCTATTCATGCTCCTTGCATTTTTCACACCTTTTCATGTTTCTTGCATTTTTCACACCTTTTCATGCTCCTCATCTTTTTTTTTTGCTCTTCTCATTTTTCACACCTTTACATTCTCCTCGTATTTTTTTTTTTTTTGCTCCTCGTATTTTTCACACCTTTTCAGTCTCCTCGTATATTTCACACCTTTTCAGGCTCCTCGTATTTTTCACACCTTTTCAGGCTCCTCATATTTTTCACACCTTTTCATGCGCTTCGTAAATTTCAGTCCCTTTAATGCTCCTCGTATTTTTCAGGCCTTTTCAGGATCCTCGTATTTTTCACACCTTTTCATGCTCCTCGTATTTTTCAGGACTTTTCATGCTCCTCGTATTTTTCAGGCCTTTTCATGCTGCTCCTATTTTTCACACCTTTTTAGGCTACTCATATTTTTCACACCTTTTCATGCTCCTCGTATTTTGCACACTTTTCCAGGCTTCTCGTATTTTTCACACCTTTGCAGCCTCCTCATATTTTTCACACCTTTTCAGGCTCCTCGTTTTTTTCATACCTTTTCATGCTTCTCGTATTTTTCAGGCCTTTTCAGCCTCCTTTTTTTTTTCAGGCCTTTTCAGTCTCCTCGTATTTTTCAGGCCTTTTCAGTCTCCTCGTATTTGTCACACCTTTTCATGCTCCTCGTATTTTTCAGGCCTTTTCATGCTTCTCGTATTTTTCAGGCCTCTTCATGCTCCTTGTATTTTCCAGACCTTTTCAGGCTCCTCGTATTTTTCAGGCCTTTTCATTCTTCTCGAATTTTTCACACCTTTTCATGCACCTCGTATTTTTCACACCTTTTCATGCTCCTTGTATTTTTCAGGCCTTTTCATGCTCCTCGTATTTTTCACACCTTTTCAAGCTCCTCGTATTTTTCACAACTTTTCAGGCTCCTCGTATTTTTCAGGCCCTTTTTTGCTCCTCTTATTTTTCAGGCCTTTTCATGCTCCTCGTATTTTTCAGGCCTTTTCAGGCTCCTCATATTTTTCTCGCCTTTTCAAGCTCCTCGTATTTTTCAGGCCTTTTCAGGCTCGTCGTATTTTTCACACATTCTCCGGCTCCTCATATTTTTCACACCCTTTCAGTCTCCTCGTATTTTTCAGGCTCTTCGTATTTTTCACACCTTTTCAGGCTCCTCGTATATTTCAGGCCTTTTCAGGCTCCTCGTATTTTTCACACCTTTTCAGGCTCCTCGTATATTTCACACCTTTACATGCTCCTCATATTTTTCACAACGTTTCAGGCTCTTCGTTTTTTCAGGCCTTTTTATGCTCCTCTTATTTTTCAGGTCTTTTCATGCTCCTCATATTTTTCAGGCCTTTTCATGCTCCTCGGATTTCTCACACCTTTTCAGGCTCCTCGTATATTTCACACCTTTTCAAGCTCCTCGTAGTTTTCACTCCTTTTCAGGCAACTCGTATTTTTCATACCTTTTCATGCTCCTTGTATTTTTCAGGCCGTTTCATGCTCTTCGGATTTCTCACACCGTTTCAGGCTCCTCGTATATTTCACAACTTTTCAAGCTCCTCGAATTTTTCACACCTTTTCAGGCTCCTCGTATTTTTCACACCTCTTCAGGCTCCTCATATTTTTCACACTCTTTCATGCTCCTCGTATTTTTCAGGCCTATTCAGGCCCCTTGTATTTTTCAGGCCTTTTCAAGCTCCTCGTAGTTTTCACTCCTTTTCATGCTCCTCGTATTTTTCCGGCCTTTTCAGGTTCCTCGTATTTTTCACACTTTTCATGCTCCTCGTATTTTTCACACCTTTTCAGGCTCCTCGTATTTTTCAGGCCTTTTCATGCTCCTCGTATTTTTCACACCTTTTCACGCTCCTCGTATTTCTCAGGCCTTTTCAGGCTCCTCGTATTTTTCACACCTTTTCAGGCTCCTCGTATTTTTCAGGCCTTTTCATGCTCCTCGTATTTTTCAGGCCTTTTCTGGCTCCTCGTATATTTCAGGACTTTTCAGGCTCCTCGTATTTTTCAGGCCTTTTCATGCTCCTTGTATTTTTCATACCTTTTCCGGCTCCTCGTATTTTTCAGAACTTTTCAGGCTCCTCGTATTTTTCACACCTTTTCAAGCTCTTCATATTTTTCAGGCCTTTTCAGGCTCCTCGTATTTTTCACACCTTTTCAAGCTTTTCATATTTTTCAGGCCTTTTCAGGCTCCTCGTACTTTTCACACATTCTCAGGCTCCTCGTATTTTTCAGACCTTTTCAGGCTCCTCGTATTTTTCAGGCCTTTTCATACTCCCCATATTTTTCACACCTTTTCATGCTCCTCGTCTTTTTTTTTTTTTTTGCTCCTCGCATTTTTCACACCTTTTCATGCTCCTCGCAGTTTTCACACCTTTTCATGCTCCTCGCATTTTTCACACCTTTTCATGCTCCTCGTCTTTTTTTTTTTTTTGCTCCTCGCATTTTTCACACCTTTTCATGCTCCTTTCATTTTTCACACCTTTTCATGCTCCTCGAATTTTTGACACCTTTTCATGCTCCTCAAAATTTTCACACCTTTTCATGATCCTCGTATTTTTCACACCTTTTCATGTTCCTCAAATTTTTCACACCTTTTTATGCTCCGCACATTTTTCACACCTTTTCATCCTCCTCGTGATTTTCACACTTTTCTTGCTCCTCGTATTTTCACACTTTTGATGCTCCTCTTATTTTCCCCGTTTTTCTGCTCCTCGTATATTTCTCTTTTTTTTTTTTTTGCTCCTCTTATTTTTCTCCCCTTTTCCTGCTCCTCCTGTTTTTCACACTTTTCTTGCTCCTTGTATTTTCACATTTTTGATGCTCCTCTTATTTTCCCCACTTTTCTGCTCCTTGTATTTTTCTTGTTTTTTTTTTTTTTTTTTTTTTGCTCCTTGTATGTTTCTCCCTTTTTTCTCCTCCTCGTGTTTTTCACACTTTTCTTGTTCCTCGTATTTTTACACTTTTGATGATCCTCTTATTTTCCCCACTTTTCTGCTCCTCGTATTTTTCTGTTTTTTTTTTTTTTTTCTCCTCGTATTTTTCTCCCATTTTCCTGCTCCTGGGATTTTTCACACTTTTCTTGCTCCTCGCATTTTCACACTTTTGATGCTCCTCTTATTTTCCCCACTTTTCTGCTCCTCGTATTTTTCTGTTTTTTTTTTTCTTTTTCTTGCTTCTCGTATTTTTCTCCCCTTTTCCTGCTCCTCGTGTTTTTCACACTTTTCATGCTCCTCGCATTTGTAACACCTTTTCATGCTCCTCGAATTTTTGCCACCTTTTCATGCTCCTCAAAATTTTCACACCTTTTCATGCTCCTCGTATTTTTCACACCTTTTCATGTTCCTCGAATTTTTCACACCTTTTTATGCTCCCCACATTTTTCACACCTTTTCATGCTCCTCGCATTTTTCACACCTTTTCATGCTCCTCGTCTTTTTTTTTTTTGGCTCTTGTCATTTTTCACGCCTTTTCATGCTCCTCGTTTTTTTTTTTTTTGCTCCTCGCATTTTTCACACCTTTTCATGCTCCTTGCATTTTTCACACCTTTTTATGCTCGTCACATTTTTCACACCTTTTCATGCTCCTCGAATTTTTGACACGTTTTCATGCTCCTCACATTTTTCATACCTTTTCATGCTCCTTGCATTTTTCACACCTTTTCATGCTCCTCGCATTTTTCACAACTTTTCATACTCCTCACATTTTTCACACCTTTTCATGCTCCTCACATTTTTCACACCTTTTCATGCTCCTTGAATTTTTGACACCTTTTCTTGCTCCTCGAAATTTTCACAAGTTTTCATGCTCCACGCATTTTTCACACCTTTTCATGCTCCTCGTCTTTTTTTTTTGCTCTTCGCATTTTTCACATCTTTTCATGTTCCTCGAATTTTTCACACCGTTTTATGCTCCCAACATTTTTCACACCTTTTGATGCTACTCGTGTTTTTCACACTTTTCTTGCTCCTCCTATTTTCACACTTTTGATGCTCCTCTTATTTTCCCCACTTTTCTGCTCCTTTTATTTTTCTGCTTTGTTTTTTTTTTTTTGCTTCTCGTATTTTTCTCCCCTTTTCCTGCTCCCTGTTTTTCACACTTTTCTTGCTCGTCGTATTTTCACACTTTTGATGCTCCTCTTTTTTTCTCCACTTTTCTGCTCCTAGTATGTTTCTGTTTTTTTTTTTTTTTTTTTTTGCTCCTCATATTTTTCTCCGTTTTTTCTCCTCCACTTGTTTTTCACACTATTCTTGCTCCTCGTATTTTCACACTTTTGATGCTCCTCTTATTTTCCCCACTGTTCTGCTCCTCCTTTTTTTCTGGGTTTTTTTTTTTTTTGCTTCTCGTATTTTTCTCCCATTTTCCTGCTCCTGGGATTTTTGACACTTTTCTTGCTCCATGCATTTTCACACTTTTGATGCTCCTCTTATTTTCCCCACTTTTCTGCTCCTCGTATTTTTTTTTCTCCTCGTATTTTTCTTCCATTTTCCTGCTCCTCGTGTTTTTCACACTTTTCTTGCTCCTCGTATTTTCACACTTTTGATGCTCCTCTTATTTTCCCCACTTTTCTGCTCCTCGGATTTTACTGTTTTTTTTTTGTTTGTTTGTTTTTTTTTTTGCTTCTCGTATTTTTCTCCCATTTTCCTGCCCCTGGGATTTTTGACACTTTTCTTGCTCCACGCATTTTCACACTTTTGATGCTCCTCTTATTTTCCCCACTTTTCTGCTCCTCGTATTTTTTTTTTCTCCTCGTATTTTTCTTCCATTTTCCTGCTCCTCGTGTTTTTCACACTTTTCTTGCTCCTCGAATTTTCACACATTTAATGCTCCTCTTATTTCCCGACTTTTCTGCTCCTCATATTTTTCTGTTTTTTTTTTTTTTTTTTTTTTTTTTGCTTCTCGTATTTTTCTCCCATTTTCCTGCTCCTGGGATTTTTGACACTTTTCTTGCTCCAAGCATTTTCACACTTTTGATGCTCCTCTTATTTTCCCCACTTTTCTGCTCCTCGTATTTATTTCTTTCTCCTCGTATTTTTCTCCCCTTTTCCTGCTCCTGGGGTTTTTAACACTTTTCATGCTCCTCGCATTTTTCACACCTTTTCACGCTCCTCGAATTTTTGACACCTTTTCATGCTCCTCGAAATTTTCACAACTTTTCATGCTCCTCGTATTTCTCACACCTTTTCATGTTCCTTGAATTTTTCACACCTTTTCTGCTCCTCACATTTTTCCCACCTTTTCATGCTCCTCGACTTTTTTTTTTTTGCTCTTCGCATTTTTAACACCTTTTCATGTTCCTCGAATTTTTCACACCGTTTTATTCTCCCAACATTTTTCACAACTTTTGATGCTACTCGTGTTTTTCACACTTTTCTTGCTCCTCGTATTTTCACACTTTTGTTGCTCCTCTTATTTTCTCCACTTTTCTGCTCCTAGTATGTTTCTGTTTTTTTTTTTTTTTTTTTGCTCCTCATATTTTTCTCCCTTTTTTCTCCTCCTCTTGTTTTTCACACTATTCTTGCTCCTCGTATTTTCACACTTTTGATGCTCCTTTTATTTTCCACACTGTTCTGCCCCTCCTATTTTTCTTATTTTTTTTTTTTTTTTTGCTCCTCGTATTTTTCTCCCATTTCCCTTTCCTGGGATTTTTCACACTTTTCTTCTCCTTGAATTTTCACACATTTGATGCTCCTCTTATTTCCTGACTTTTCTGCTCCTCATATTTTTCTGTTTTTTTTTTTTTTTTTTTTTTTTTTTTTTTTTTTTTTGCTTCTCGTATTTTTCTCCCATTTTCCTGCTCCTGGGATTTTTGACACTTTTCTTGCTCCACGCATTTTCACACTTTTGATGCTCCTCTTATTTTCCCCACTTTTCTGCTCCTCATATTTTTTTTTTCTCCTCGCATTTTTCACACCTTTTCATGCTCCTTGTATATTTCACACCTTTTCATGTTCCTCCCATTTTTCACACCTTTTCATGCTCCTCGTATTTTTCACACCTTTCATGTTCCTCGAATTTTTCACACCTTTTTATGCTCCCCACATTTTTCACACCTTTTCATGTTCCTCGCATTTTTCACACCTTTTCACTCTCCTCGTAATTTTTTTTTTTTTGCTCTTCGCATTTTTGACACCTTTTCATGCTCCACCCATTTTTCACACCTTTTCATGCTCCTCGCATTTTTGATTCCTTTTCTTGCTCCTCGTCTTTTTTTTTTTTTTCTCCTCGCATTTTTCACACCTTTTCATGCTCCTCGTATTTTTCACACCTATTCATGTTCCTCGAATTTTTCACACCTTTTCATGCTCCTTGCATTATTCACACATTTTCATGCTCCTCGTTTTTTTTTTTTTGCTCCTCGCATTTTTCACACCTATTCATGCTCCTCGCGGGAGAATTTTGAAAATGTGAAAAATGACAGAAGCAAAAAAAAAAAAAAAAGACGAGGAGCATGAAAAGGTGTGAAAATTACAAGGAGCATGAAAAGGTGTGAAAAATGAAAGGAGCATGAAAAGGTGTGAAAAATGTGAGGAGCCAAAAAAAAAAAAAAGTTGAGGAGCATGAAAAGGTGTGAAAAATTCGAGGAACAAGAAAAGGTGTGAAAAATGCGAGGAGCATTAAAAGGTGTGAAAATTGCGAGGAGCATGAAAAGGTGTCAAAAATTCGAGGAGGATGAAAAGGTGTGAAAAATGCGAGGAGCATGAAAAGGTGTGAAAAATACGAGGAACATGAAAAGGTGTGAAAATTATGAGGAGTATGAAAGGTGTGAAAAATGCGAGGAGCATGAAAAGGTATGAAAATTAAGAGGAGCATGAAAAGGTGTGAAAAATGCGAGGAGCATGAAAATGTGTGAAAATTGTGAGGAGCATGAAAAGGTGTGAAAAATGCGAGGAGCATGAACACGTGTGAAAAATTCGAGGAACATGAGAAGGTGTGAAATATACGAGGAGCATGAAAAGGTGTGAAAATTTCGAGGAGCATGAAAAGTTGTCAAAAATTCGAGGAGCATGAAAATTGTGAAAAATCCTAGGAGCAGGAAAAGGGGACAAAAATACAAGGAGAAAAAAGAAACAAAAAAATACGAGGAGCAGAAAAGTGGGGAAAATAAGAGGAGCATCAAAAGTGTGAAAATTGGAGGAGCAAGAAATCTGTGAAAAATCTCAGGAGCAGAAAAATGGGAGAAAAATATGAGGAGAAAAAAAAAAACAGAAAAATACGAGGACCAGAAAAGTGGGGAAAATAAGAGGAGCATCAAAAGTGTGAAAATAGGAGGAGCAAGAAAAGTGTGAAAAACACGAGGAGCAGGACAACGGGAGAAAAATACGAGGAGCAAAAAAAAAAAAAAAGACGAGGAGCATGAAAACGTGTGAAAAATTCGAGGAGCATGAATAGGTGTGAAAAATGCGAGGAGCATGAAAAGGTGTGAAAATTGCGAGGAGCATGAAAAGATGTGAAAAATGCGAGGACCATGAGAAGGTGTGAAAAATACGAGGAGCATGGAAAGCTGTCAAAAATGCGAGGAGAAAAAAAAAATTACGAGGAGCATGAAAAGGTGTGAAAAAGGCGAGGAGCAGGAAAAGGTGTGAAAAATACGAGGAGCATGAAAAGGTGTGAAAAATGCGAGGAGCAAAAAAAAAAAAAAGACGAGGAGCTTAAAAAGGTGTGAAAAATGCGAGGAGCATGAAAAGGTGTGAAAAATTCGAGGAGCAGGAAAAGGTGTGAAAAATACGAGGAGCATGAAAAGGTGTGAAAAATGCAAGGAGCAAAAAAAAAAAAAAGTCGAGGAGCTTGAAAAGGTGTGAAAAATTCGAGGAGCATGAAAAGGTGTGAAAAATGCGAGGAGCATGAAAAGGTGTGAAAAACGCGAGGAGCATGAAAAGGTGTGAAAAATGCGAGGAGCATGAAAAGGTGTGAAAAATGCGAGGAGCATGAAAAGGTGTGAAAATTACAAGGAGCATGAATAGGTGTCAAAAATTCGAAGAGCATGAAAAGGTGTGAGAAAAGCGAGGAGCATGAAAAGGTGTGAAAAATGCGAGGAGCATGAAAAGATGTAAAAAATGCGAGGAGGATGAAAAGGTGTGAAAATAGCAAGGAGCATGAAAAGGTGTAAAAAATGCGAGGAGCATGAAAAGGTGTGAAAAACGCGAGGAGCATGAAAAGGTGTGAAAAATGCGAGGAGCATGAAAAGGTTTGAAAAATACGAGGAGCATGAAAAGGTGTGAAAATTACAAGGAGCATGAATAGGTGTCAAAAATTCGAAGAGCATGAAAAGGTGTGAGAAAAGCGAGGAGCATGAAAAGGTGTGAAAAATGCGAGGAGCATGAAAAGATGTAAAAAATGCGAGGAGCATGAAAAGGTGTGAAAATAGCAAGGAGCATGAAAAGGTGTAAAAAATGCGAGGAGCATGAAAAGGTGTGAAAAATGCAAAGAGCATGAAAAGGTGTGAAAAATGCAAGGAGCATGAAAAGTTGTGAAAAATGAAAGGAGCATGAAAAGGTGTGAAAAATGAAAGGAGCATGAAAAGGTGTGAAAAATGTGAGGAGCATGAAAAGCTGTCAAAAATTCGAGGAGCATGAAAATGTGTGAGAAATTCGAGGAACATGAGAAGGTGTTAAAAATACGAGGAGCATTAAAAGGTGTGAAAATTTTGAGGAGCATGAAAAGGTGTCAAAAATTCGAGGAGCATGAAAATTGTGAAAAATCCTAGGAGCAGGAAAATGGGACAAAAATACAAGGAGAAAAAAAAAATACGAGGAGCAGAAAAGTGGGGAAAATAAGAGGAGCATCAAAAGTGTGAAAATTGGAGGAGCAAGAAAAGTGTGAAAAATCCCAGGAGCAGAAAAATGGGAGAAAAATAAGAGGAGAAAAAAAAAACAGAAAAATACGAGGAGCAGAAAAGTGGGGAAAATAAGAGGAGCATCAAAAGTGTGAAAATACGAGGAGCAAGAAAAGTGTTAAAAACATGAGGAGGAGAAAAAAGGGAGAAAAATACGAGGAGCAAAAAAAAAAAAAACCAGAAAAATACGAGGAGTAGAAAAGTGGGAAAAATAAGAGGAGCATCAAAAGTGTGAAAATATGAGGAGCAAGAAAAGTGTGAAAAACACGAGTAGCAGGACAACGGGAGAAAAATACGAGGAGCAAAAAAAAAAAAAAGACGAGGAGCATGAAAAGGTGTCAAAAATTCGAGGAGCATGAATAGGTGTGAAAAATGGGAGGAGCATTAAAAGGTGTGAAAATTGCAAGGAGCAAGAAAAGATGTGAAAAATGCGAGGAGCATGAAAAGGTGTGAAAAATGCAAGGAGCATGAAAATGTGTGAAAAATATTAGGAGAAAAAAAAAAATGACGAGGAGCATGAAAAGTGTGAAAAATACGAGGAGCATGGAAAGCTGTGAAAAATGCGAGGAGCATGAAAAGGTGTGAAAATTGCGAGGAGCATGAAAAGATGTGAAAAATGCGAGGAGCATGAAAAGGTGTGAAAAATGCAAGGAGCATGAAAAGGTGTGAAAAATGTGAGGAGCAAAAAGAAAAATGACGAGGAGCATGAAAAGGTGTGAAAATTGCGAGGAGCATGAAATGGTGTGAAAAATACGAGGAGCATGAAAAGGTGTGAAAATTTCGAGGAGCATGAAAAGTGTGAAAAATCCTAGGAGCAGGAAAAGGGGAGAAAAATACGAGGAGAAAAAAAAAAAACAGAAAAATACGAGGACCAGTAAAGTGGGGAAAATAAGAGGAGCATCAGAAGTGTCAAAATACGAGAAGCAAGAAAAGTGTGAAAAACACGTCGAGGAGAAAAAGGGGAGAAAAATACGAGGAGCAGAAAAGTGGGGAAAATTAGAGGAGCATGAAAATGTGAGAAAAATGCAAGGAGCATGAAAAGGTGTTAAAAAGGCGAGGAGCATGAAAAGGTGTGAAAAATGCAAGGAGCAAAAAAAAAACAAGACGAGGAGCATAAAGAGGTGTGAAAAATTCGCGGAGCATGAAAAGGTGTGAAAAATGCGAGGAGCATGAAAAGGTGTGAAAATTGCGAGGAGCATGAAAAGGTGTGAAAAATGCGAAGAGCATGAAAAGGTGTGAAAAATGCAAGGAGCATGAAAATGTGTGAAAAATGTGAGGAGCAAAAAGAAAAATAATGAGGAGCATGAAAAGGTGTGAAAATTGCGAGGAGCATGAAATGGTGTGAAAAATACGAGGAGCATGAAAAGGTGTGAAAAATACGAGGAGCATGAAAATGTGTGAAAAATTTGAAGAACATGAAAAGTTTTGAAAAATACGAGGAGCATTAAAAGGTGTGAAAATTTCGAGGAGCATGAAAAGTGTGAAAAATCCTAAGAGCAGGAAAAGGGGAGAAAAATACAAGGAGAAAAAAAAAACAGAAAAATACGAGGACCAGTAAAGTGGGGAAAATGAGAGGAGCATCAGAAGTGTCAAAATACGAGAAGAAAGAAAAGTGTGAAAAACACGTCGAGGAGAAAAAGGGGAGAAAAACACGAGGAGCAAAAAAAAAAACAGAAAAATACGAGGAGCAGAAAAGTGGGGAAAATAAGAGGAGCATGAAAAGGTGAGAAAAATGCAAGGAGCATGAAAAGGTCTGAAAAAGGCGAGGAGCATGAAAAGGTGTGAAAAATGTGGGGAGCATGAAAAGGTGTGAGAAATTCGAGGAGCATGAAAAGGTGTGAAAAATAGGAGGAACATGAAAAGCTGTGAAAAATGCGAGGAGCATGAAAAGGTGTGAAAATTTCGAGGAAACTGAAAAGCTGTCAAAAATTCTAGGAGCATGAAAAGGTGTGAAAAATGCGAGGAGCATGAAAAGGTGTGAAAAATGCGATGAGCATGAAAAGGTGTGAAAATTTCGAGGAAAATGAAAAGCTGTCAAAAATTCTAGGAGCATGAAAAGGTGTGAAAAATGCGAGGAGCATGAAAAGGTGTGAAAAATGCGATGAGCATGAAAAGGTGTGAAAATTTCGAGGAAAATGAAAAGCTGTCAAAAATTCTAGGAGCATGAAAATGTGTGAGAAATTCGAGGAACATGAGAAGGTGTTAAAAATACGAGGAGCATTAAAAGGTGTGAAAATTTTGAGGAGCATGAAAAGGTGTCAAAAATTCGAGGAGCATGAAAATTGTGAAAAATCCTAGGAGCAGGAAAATGGGACAAAAATACAAGGAGAAAAAAAAAAATACGAGGAGCAGAAAAGTGGGGAAAATAAGAGGAGCATCAAAAGTGTGAAAATTGGAGGAGCAAGAAAAGTGTGAAAAATCCCAGGAGCAGAAAAATGGGAGAAAAATAAGAGGAGAAAAAAAAAACAGAAAAATACGAGGAGCAGAAAAGTGGGGAAAATAAGAGGAGCATCAAAAGTGTGAAAATACGAGGAGCAAGAAAAGTGTTAAAAACATGAGGAGGAGAAAAAAGGGAGAAAAATACGAGGAGCAAAAAAAAAAAAAACCAGAAAAATACGAGGAGTAGAAAAGTGGGAAAAATAAGAGGAGCATCAAAAGTGTGAAAATATGAGGAGCAAGAAAAGTGTGAAAAACACGAGTAGCAGGACAACGGGAGAAAAATACGAGGAGCAAAAAAAAAAAAAAGACGAGGAGCATGAAAAGGTGTCAAAAATTCGAGGAGCATGAATAGGTGTGAAAAATGGGAGGAGCATTAAAAGGTGTGAAAATTGCAAGGAGCAAGAAAAGATGTGAAAAATGCGAGGAGCATGAAAAGGTGTGAAAAATGCAAGGAGCATGAAAATGTGTGAAAAATATTAGGAGCAAAAAAAAAATGACGAGGAGCATGAAAAGTGTGAAAAATACGAGGAGCATGGAAAGCTGTGAAAAATGCGAGGAGCATGAAAAGGTGTGAAAATTGCGAGGAGCATGAAAAGATGTGAAAAATGCGAGGAGCATGAAAAGGTGTGAAAAATGCAAGGAGCATGAAAAGGTGTGAAAAATGTGAGGAGCAAAAAGAAAAATGACGAGGAGCATGAAAAGGTGTGAAAATTGCGAGGAGCATGAAATGGTGTGAAAAATACGAGGAGCATGAAAAGGTGTGAAAATTTCGAGGAGCATGAAAAGTGTGAAAAATCCTAGGAGCAGGAAAAGGGGAGAAAAATACGAGGAGAAAAAAAAAAAACAGAAAAATACGAGGACCAGTAAAGTGGGGAAAATAAGAGGAGCATCAGAAGTGTCAAAATACGAGAAGCAAGAAAAGTGTGAAAAACACGTCGAGGAGAAAAAGGGGAGAAAAATACGAGGAGCAGAAAAGTGGGGAAAATTAGAGGAGCATGAAAATGTGAGAAAAATGCAAGGAGCATGAAAAGGTGTTAAAAAGGCGAGGAGCATGAAAAGGTGTGAAAAATGCAAGGAGCAAAAAAAAAACAAGACGAGGAGCATAAAGAGGTGTGAAAAATTCGCGGAGCATGAAAAGGTGTGAAAAATGCGAGGAGCATGAAAAGGTGTGAAAATTGCGAGGAGCATGAAAAGGTGTGAAAAATGCGAAGAGCATGAAAAGGTGTGAAAAATGCAAGGAGCATGAAAATGTGTGAAAAATGTGAGGAGCAAAAAGAAAAATAATGAGGAGCATGAAAAGGTGTGAAAATTGCGAGGAGCATGAAATGGTGTGAAAAATACGAGGAGCATGAAAAGGTGTGAAAAATACGAGGAGCATGAAAATGTGTGAAAAATTTGAAGAACATGAAAAGTTTTGAAAAATACGAGGAGCATTAAAAGGTGTGAAAATTTCGAGGAGCATGAAAAGTGTGAAAAATCCTAAGAGCAGGAAAAGGGGAGAAAAATACAAGGAGAAAAAAAAAACAGAAAAATACGAGGACCAGTAAAGTGGGGAAAATGAGAGGAGCATCAGAAGTGTCAAAATACGAGAAGAAAGAAAAGTGTGAAAAACACGTCGAGGAGAAAAAGGGGAGAAAAACACGAGGAGCAAAAAAAAAAACAGAAAAATACGAGGAGCAGAAAAGTGGGGAAAATAAGAGGAGCATGAAAAGGTGTGAAAAATGCAAGGAGCATGAAAAGGTGTGAAAAAGGCGAGGAGCATGAAAAGGTGTGAAAAATGTGGGGAGCATGAAAAGGTGTGAGAAATTCGAGGAGCATGAAAAGGTGTGAAAAATAGGAGGAACATGAAAAGCTGTGAAAAATGCGAGGAGCATGAAAAGGTGTGAAAATTTCGAGGAAACTGAAAAGCTGTCAAAAATTCTAGGAGCATGAAAAGGTGTGAAAAATGCGAGGAGCATGAAAAGGTGTGAAAAATGCGATGAGCATGAAAAGGTGTGAAAATTTCGAGGAAAATGAAAAGCTGTCAAAAATTCTAGGAGCATGAAAAGGTGTGAAAAATGCGAGGAACATGAAAAGGTGTGAAAAATGTGGGGAGCATAAAAAGGTGTGAAAAATTCGAGGAACAGGAAAAGGTGTGAAAAATACGAGGAGCATGAAAAGGTGTGAAAAATGCGAGGAGCAAAAAAAAAAAAAGACGAGGAGCCCGAAAAGTTGTTAAAAATGCGAGGAGCATGAAAAGGTGTGAAAATTTCGAAGAAAATAAAAAGCTGTCAAAAATTGTAGGAGCATGAAAAGGTGTGACAAATGCGAGGAGCATGAAAATGTGTGAAAAATGCGAGGAGCATGAAAAGTTATAAAAAATGCGAGGAGCATGAAAAGGTGTGAAAAATGCAAAGAGGAAAAAAAAAGATGAGGAGCATGAACAGATGTGAAAAATGTGAGGATCAAGAAAAGGTGTGAAAAACGCAAGGAGCATGAAAAGGTGTGAAAAATTCGAGGAGCATGAAATGGTGTGAAAAATGCAGAGAAAAAAAAAGATGAGGAGCATGAAAAGGTGTGAAAATGCGAGGAGCATGAAAATGTGTGAAAAAAGCAAGGAGCATGAAAAGGTGTGAAAATTCGAGGAATATGAAAAGGTGTGAAAAATGCGAAGAACATGAAAAGGTGTCAAAAACTCTAGGAGCATGAAAAGGTGTGAAAAATGCCAGGAGCATGAAACGATGTGAAAAATGCGAGGAGCATGAAAAGGTATGAAAAATGCAAGGAGCATGAAAAGGTGTGAAAAATGCGAGGAGCAAAAAAAAAAAAAGACGAGGAGGATGAAAATGTGTGAACAATGCGAGGAGCATGAAAAGGTGTGAAAAATGCAAGGAGCATGAAAAGGTGTGAAAAATGTGAGGAGGATGAAAAGGTGTGAAAAATACGAGCAGCATGAAAAGGTCTGAAAATTACGAGGAGCAAGAAAAGGTGTCAAAAATGCGAGGAGCATGAAAAGGTGTGAAAAATTCGAGGAGCAAGAAAAGGTGTGAAAAATGCGAGGAACATGAAAAGTTGTGAAAAATGCGAGAAGCATGAAAAGGTGTGAAAAATTCGCGGAACATGAAAAGGCGTGAAAAATATGAGGAGCATGAAAACGTGTGAAAATTTCGAGGAAAATGAAAAGCTGTCAAAAATTGTAGGAGAATGAAAAGGTGTGAAAAATGCGAGGAGCATCAAAACATGTGAGAAATGCGAGGAGCAAAAAAAAAAAAGACGAGGAGCATGAAAATGTGTGAAAAATGGGAGGAGCATGAAAAGGTGTGCAAAATGCGAAGAGAAAAAAAAAAAAAAGACGAGGAGCCTGAAAAGGTGTCAAAAATGTGAGGAGCATGAAAAGGTGTGAAAAATTCGCGGAAGATGAAAAGGTGTGAAAAATACGAGGAGCATGAAAACGTGGAAAAAATGCGAGGGCATGAAAAGCTGTGAAAAATGCAAAGAGAAAAAAAAAAGATGAGGAGCATGAAAAGGTGTGAAAAATGCGAGGAGCATTAAATGGTGTGAAAAATGCGAGGAGCAAAAAAAAAAAAAAGACGAGGAGCATGAAAAGGTGTGAAAAATGCGAGGAGCAAAAAAAAAAAAAAGACGAGGAGCCCGAAAAGTTGTGAAAAATGCGAGGAGCATGAAAAGGTGTAAAAAATGCCAAGAGCATGAAAAGGTGTAAAAAATGCGAGGAGCATGAAAAGGTGTGAAAACTGTGAGGAGCATGAAAAGGTGTGAAAAACGTGAGGAGCATGAAAAGGTGTGAAAAATGCGAGGAGCATGAAAAGGTGTGAAAAATGTGGGGAGCATAAAAAGGTGTGAAAAATGCAAGGAACATGAAAAGGTGTGAAAAATGCAAGGAGCATTAAAAGATGTGAAAAATGCGAGGAGCAAAACAAAAAAAAAAGACGAGGAGCATGAAAAGGTGTGAAAAATGTGAGGAGCATGAAAAGGTGTGAAAAATGTGAGGAGCATGAAAAGGTGTGAAAAATGCGAGGAGCAAAAAAAAAAAAAAGACGAGGAGCCCGAAAAGTTGTTAAAAATGTGAGGAGCATGAAAAGGTGTGAAAATTTCGAAGAAAATAAAAAGCTGTCAAAAATTGTAGGAGCATGAAAAGGTGTGACAAATGCGAGGAGCATGAAAAGTTATAAAAAATGCGAGGAGCATGAAAAGGTGTGAAAAATGCAAAGAGGAAAAAAAAAAGATGAGGAGCATGAACAGGTGTGAAAAATGTGAGGATCAAGAAAAGGTGTGAAAAATGCAAGGAGCATGAAAAGGTGTGAAAAATTCGAGGAGCATGAAATGGTGTGAAAAATGCAGAGAAAAAAAAAAGATGAGGAGCATGAAAAGGTGTGAAAAATGCGAGGAGCATGAAAACGTGTGAAAAATGCAAGGAGCATGAAAAGGTGTGAAAAATTCGAGGAAGAAGAAAAGGTGTGAAAAATGCGAGGAACATGAAACGGTGTCAAAAACTCTAGGAGCATGAAAAGGTGTGAAAAATGCCAGGAGCATGAAATGATGTGAAAAATGCGAGGAGCATGAAAAGGTATGAAAAATGCAAGGAGCATGAAAAGGTGTGAAAAATGCGAGGAGCAAAAAAAAAAAAAAGACGAGGAGCATGAAAACGTGTGAACAATGCGAGGAGCATGAAAAGGTGTGAAAAATGCAAGGAGCATGAAAAGGTGTGAAAAATGTGAGGAGGATGAAAAGGTGTGAAAAATACGAGCAGCATGAAAAGGTCTGAAAATTACGAGGAGCAAGAAAAGGTGTCAAAAATGCGAGGAGCATGAAAAGGTTTGAAAAATTCGAGGAGCAAGAAAAGGTGTGAAAAATGCGAGGAGCATGAAAAGTTGTGAAAAATTCGAGAAGCATGAAAAGGTGTGAAAAATTCGAGGAACATGAAAAGGCGTGAAAAATATGAGGAGCATGAAAACGTGTGAAAATTTCGACGAAAATGAAAAGCTGTCAAAAATTGTAGGAGAATGAAAAGGTGTGAAAAATGCGAGGAGCATCAAAACATGTGAGAAATGCGAGGAGCAAAAAAAAAAAAAGACGAGGAGCATGAAAATGTGTGAAAAATGCGAGGAGCATGAAAAGGTGTGCAAAATGCGAAGAGAAAAAAAAAAAGACGAGGAGCCTGAAAAGGTGTCAAAAATGTGAGGAGCATGAAAAGGTGTGAAAAATTCGCGGAAGATGAAAAGGTGTGAAAAATGCGAGGAACATGAAAAGGTGTTTAAAATTCTAGGAGCATGAAAAGGTGTGAAAATTGGGAGGAGCAAAAAAAAAAAAGACGAGGAGCATGAAAAGGTGTGAAAAATGCGAAGCGTAAAAAAAAAAGACAAGGAGCATTAAAAGGTGTGGAAAATGCGAGGAGCATGAAAATGTGTGAAAAATGCGAGGAGCATGAAAAGTTATAAAAAATGCGAGGAACATGAAAAGGTGTGAAAAATGCAGAGGAAAAAAAAAGACGAGGAGCATGAAAAGGTGTGAAAAATGCGAAGAGTAAAAAAAAAAAACACGAGGAGCATGAAAAGGTGTGAAAAATGCGAGGAGCATGAAAATGTGTGAAAAATGCGAGGAGCAAGAAAAGGTGTGAAAAATGCAAGGAGCATTAAAAGGTGTGAAAAATGCGAGGAGCAAAAAAAAAAAAAGACGAGGCGCATGAAAACGTGTGAAAAATGCGAGGAGCATGAAAAGGTGTGAAAAATTCGAGGAAGATGAAAAGGTGTGAAAAATGCGAGGAGCATGAAAAGGTGTCAAAAACTCTAGGAGCATGAAAAGGTGTGAAAAAGCGAGGAGCAAAAAAAAAAAGACGAGGAGCCGGAAAAGGTGTGAAAAATGCGAAGAAAGAAAAAAATGCGAGGAGCCTGAAAAGGTGTGAAAAATGCAAGGAGAATGAAAAGGTGTGAAAAATGCGAGGAACATGAAAAGGTGTGAAAAATGCAGAGGAAAAAAAAAAGACGAGGAGCATGAAAAGGTGTGAAAAATGCGAAGAGTAAAAAAAAAAACACGAGGAGCATGAAAAGGTGTGAAAAATGCGAGGAGCATGAAAATGTGTGAAAAATGCGAGGAGCATGAAAAGTTATAAAAAATGCGAGGAACATGAAAAGGTGTGAAAAATGCAGAGGAAAAAAAAAAGATGAGGAGCATGAAAAGGTGTGAAAAATGCGAGGAGCAAAAAAAGGTGTGAAAAATGCAAGGAGCATTAAAAGGTGTGAAAAATGCGAGGAGCAAAAAAAAAAAAGACGAGGCGCATCAAAACGTGTGAAAAATGCGAGGAGCATGAAAAGGTGTGAAAAATTCGAGGAAGATGAAAAGTTGTGAAAAATGCGAGGAGCATGAAAAGGTGTCAAAAACTCTAGGAGCATGAAAAGGTGTGAAAAATGGGAGGAGGAAAAAAAAAAAAAGACCAGGAGCCTGAAACGGTGTGAAAAACGCGAAGAAAAAAAAAAAGACGAGGAGCATGAAAAGGTGTGAAAAATGCGAGGAGCATAAAAATGTGTGAAAAATGCGAGGAGCATGAAAAGTTATAAAAAATGTGAGGAGCATGAAATGGTGTGAAAAATGCAAAGAACAAAAAAAAAAGATGAGGAGCATGAAAAGGTGTGAAAAATGCGAGGAGCAAGAAAAGGTGTGAAAAATGCAAGGAGCATTAAAGGTGTGAAAAATACGAGGAGGATGAAACGTGTGAAAATTTCGAGGAAAATGAACAGCTGTCAAAAATTCTAGGAGCATGAAAACGTATGAAAAATGCGAGGAGCATGAAAAGGTGTGGAAAATGCGAGGAGCATGAAATCGTGTGAAAAATGCGACGAGCATGAAAAGGTGTGAAAAATGCCAGGAGCAAAAAAAAAAAAAAAAGAAAAAGACGACGAGCATGAAAAGGTGTGAAAAATGCAAGGAGCATGAAAAGGTGTAAAAAAGGCGAGGAGCAAAAAAAAAAAAAAAGACCAGGAGCATGAAAAGGTGTGAAAAATGCGAGGAGCAAAAAAAAAAAAAAGAAAAAGATGACGAGCAATAAAAGGTGTGAAAAATGCAAGGAGCATGATAAGGCGTAAAAAATGCGAGGAGCAAAAAAAAAAAAAAAAGAAAAATACGAGGAGCATGAAAAGGTGTGAAAAAATCGAAGAGCATGAAAAGGTGTGAAAAATGCGAGGAGAAAAAAAAAAAGATGAGGAGCATGAAAAGGTGTGAAAAATGCGAGGAGCAAAAAAAAAAAGAAAAAGAAAAAGACGACGAGCATGAACAGGTGTGAAAAATGCAAGGAGCATGAAAAGGTGTAAAAAAGGCGAGGAGCAAAAAAAAAAAAAAAAAAGAAAGAGCAGGAGCATGAAAAGGTGTGAAAAACGCAAGGAGAATGAAAAGGTGTGAAAAATGCGAGGAACATGAAAAGGTGTGAAAAATGGGAGGAGCATGAAAAGGTGCGAAAAATGCGAGGAGCAAAAAAAAAAAAAAGAAAGGCCAGGAGCATGAAAAGGTGTGAAAAATGCGAGGAGCAAAAAAAAAAAAAAAGAAAGGCCAGGAGCATGAAAAGGTGTGAAAAATGCGAGGAGCATGAAAAGGTGTGCAAAATGCGAGGAGCAAAAAAAAAAAAAGACGAGGAGCATGAAAAGGTGTGAAAAATGCAAGGAGCATGAAAAGGTGTGAAAAATGCGAGGAGCAAAGAAAAAAAAAAAAAAGGCCAGGAGCATGAAAAGGTGTGAAAAATGCGAGGAGCAAAAAAAAAAAAAAAAAAAATCCAGGAGCATGAAAAGGTGTGAAAAATGCAAGGAGCATGAAAAGGTGTGAAAAATGCGAGGAACATGAAAAGGTGTGAAAAATGGGAGGAGCATGAAAAGGTGCGAAAAATGCGAGGAGGAAAAAAAAAAAAAAAGGCCAGGAGCATGAAAAGGTGTGAAAAATGCGAGGAGCAAAAAAAAAAAAAAAAAAAAGCCAGGAGCATGAAAAGGTGTGAAAAATGCGAGGAGCATGAAAAGGTGTGAAAAATGCGAGGAGCAAAAAAAAAAAAAGACGAGGAGCATGAAAAGGTGTGAAAAATGCAAGGAGCATGAAAAGGTGTGAAAAATGCGAGGAACATGAAAAGGTGTGAAAAATGGGAGGAGCATGAAAAGGTGCGAAAAATGCGAGGAGCAAAAAAAAAAAAAAAAGGCCAGGAGCATGAAAAGGTGTGAAAAATGCGAGGAGCAAAAAAAAAAAAAAAAAAAAAGGCCAGGAGCATGAAAAGGTGTGAAAAATGCGAGGAGCAAAAAAAAAAAAAAAAAAAAGGCCAGGAGCATGAAAAGGTGTGAAAAAGGCAAGGAGCATGAAAAGGTGTGAAAAATGCGAGGAGCAAAAAAAAAAAAAAGTCCAGGAGCATGAAAAGGTGTGAAAAATGCAAGGAGCATGAAAAGGTGTGAAAAATGCGAGGAGGAAAAAAAAAAAAAGCAAGACCAGAAGCATGAAAAGGTGTGAAAAATGCAAGGAGCATGAAAAGGTGTGAAAAATGCGAGGAGCAAAAAAAAAAAAAAAAAAAAAGACCAGGAGCATGAAAAGGTGTGAAAAATGCGAGGAGCAAAAAAAAAAAAAAAAAAGGCCAGGAGCATGAAAAGGTGTGAAAAATGCGAGGAGCATGAAAAGGTGTGAAAAATGCGAGGAGCATGAAGAGGTGTGAAAAATGCGAGGAGCATGAAAAGGTGTGAAAAATGCGAGGAGCATGAAAAGGTGTGCAAAATGCGAGGAGCAAAAAAAAAAAAAGACGAGGAGCATGAAAAGGTGTGAAAAATGCAAGGAGCATGAAAAGGTGTGAAAAATGCGAGGAGAAAAAAAAAAAAAAGACGAGGAGCATGAAAAGGTGTGAAAAATGCGTGGAGCATGAAAAGGTGTGCAAAATGCGAGGAGCAAAAAAAAAAAAAGACGAAGAGCATGAAAAGGTGTGAAAAATGCAAGGAGCATGAAAAGGTGTGAAAAATTTGAGGAGCAAAAAAAAAAAAAAAAAAAAAAGACCAGGAGCATGAAAAGGTGTGAAAAATGCGAGGAGGAAAAAAAAAAAAAAGAAAGACCAGGAGCATGAAAAGGTGTGAAAAATGCAAGGAGCATGAAAAGGTGTGAAAAATGCGAGGAGCAAAAAAAAAAAAAAAAAAAAGAAAGACCAGGAGAAGGAAAAGGTGTGAAAAATGCGAGGAGCAAAAAAAAAAAAAAAAAAGGCCAGGAGCATGAAAAGGTGTGAAAAAGGCAAGGAGCATGAAAAGGTGTGAAAAATGCGAGGAGCAAAAAAAAAAAAAAAAAAAAAAGACCAGGAGCATGAAAAGGTGTGAAAAATGCGAGGAGGAAAAAAAAAAAAAAGAAAGACCAGGAGCATGAAAAGGTGTGAAAAATGCAAGGAGCATGAAAAGGTGTGAAAAATGCGAGGAGCAAAAAAAAAAAAAAAAAAAGAAAGACCAGGAGCATGAAAAGGTGTGAAAAATGCGAGGAGCAAAAAAAAAAAAAAAAAGGCCAGGAGCATGAAAAGGTGTGAAAAAGGCAAGGAGCATGAAAAGGTGTGAAAAATGCGAGGAGCAAAAAAAAAAAAAAAAAAAGTCCAGGAGCATGAAAAGGTGTGAAAAAAGCAAGGAGCAAGAAAAGGTGTGAAAAATGCGAGGAGGAAAAAAAAAAAAGCAAGACCAGGAGCATGAAAAGGTGTGAAAAATGCAAGGAGCATGAAAAGGTGTGAAAAATGCGAGGAGCAAAAAAAAAAAAAAAAAAAAGAAAGACCAGGAGCATGAAAAGGGGAGAAAAATGCGAGGAGCAAAAAAAAAAAAAAAAAAAGGCCAGGAGCATGAAAAGGTGTGAAAAATGCGAGGAGCATGAAAAGGTGTGAGAAATGCGAGGAGCATGAAGAGGTGTGAAAAATGCGAGGAGCATGAAAAGGTGTAAAAAATGCGAGGAGCATGAAAAGGTGTGCAAAATGCGAGGAGCAAAAAAAAAAAAAGACGAGGAGCATGAAAAGGTGTGAAAAATGCAAGGAGCATGAAAAGGTGTGAAAAATGCGAGGAACATGAAAAGGTGTGAAAAAGGGGAGGAGCATAAAAAGGTGCGAAAAATGCGAGGAGCAAAAAAAAAAAAAAAAAAAAGGCCAGGAGCAAGAAAAGGTGTGAAAAATTCGAGAAGCAAAAAAAAAAAAAAAAAAAAAAAAAAGGCCAGGAGCATGAAAAGGTGTGAAAAGTGCAAGGAGCATGAAAAGGTGTGAAAAATGCCAGGAGCATGAAAAGGTGTGAAAAATGCGAGGAGCAAAAAAAAAAAAAAAAAAAAGAAAGTCCAGGAGCATGAAAAGGTGTGCAAAATGCGAGGAGCAAAAAAAAAAAAAGACGAGGAGCATGAAAAGGTGTGAAAAATGCAAGGAGCATGAAAAGGTGTGAAAAATTTGAGGAGCAAAAAAAAAACAAAAAAAAAGACCTGGAGCATGAAAAGGTGTGAAAAAGGCAAGGAGCATGAAAAGGTGTGAAAAAGGCAAGGAGCATGAAAAGGTGTGAAAAATGCGAAGAGTAAAAAAAAAAAACACGAGGAGCATGAAAAGGTGTGAAAAATGCGAGGAGCATGAAAATGTGTGAAAAATGCGAGGAGCATGAAAAGTTATAAAAAATGCGAGGCACATGAAAAGGTGTGAAAAATGCAGAGGAAAAAAAAAAGATGAGGAGCATGAAAAGGTGTGAAAAATGCGAGGAGCAAGAAAAGGTGTGAAAAATGCAAGGAACATGAAAAGGTGTGAAAAATGCAAGGAGCATTAAAAGGTGTGAAAAATGCGAGGAGCAAAACAAAAAAAAAAGACGAGGAGCATGAAAAGGTGTGAAAAATGTGAGGAGCATGAAAAGGTGTGAAAAATGCGAGGAGCAAAAAATAAAAAAGACGAGGAGCCGGAAAAGTTGTTAAAAATGCGAGGAGCATGAAAAGGTCTGAAAATTTCGAAGAAAATAAAAAGCTGTCAAAAATTGTAAGAGCATGAAAAGGTGTGACAAATGCGAGGAGCATGAAAATGTGTGAAAAATGCGAGGAGCATGAAAAGTTATAAAAAATGCGAGGAGCATGAAAAGGTGTGAAAAATGCAAAGAGGAAAAAAAAAAAGATGAGGAGCATGAACAGGTGTGAAAAATGTGAGGATCAAGAAAAGGTGTGAAAAATGCAAGGAGCATGAAAAGGTGTGAAAAATTCGAGGAGCATGAAATGGTCTGAAAAATGCAGAGAAAAAAAAAAGATGAGGAGCATGAAAAGGTGTGAAAAATGCGAGGAGCATGAAAACGTGTGAAAAATGCAAGGAGCATGAAAAGGTGTGAAAAATTCGAGGAAGATGAAAAGGTGTGAAAAATGCGAGGAACATGAAAAGGTGTCAAAAACTCTAGGAGCATGAAAAGGTGTGAAAAATGCCAGGAGCATGAAACGATGTGAAAAATGCGAGGAGCATGAAAAGGTATGAAAAATGCAAGGAGCATGAAAAGGTGTGAAAAATGTGAGGAGCAATAAAAAAAAAAAAAAAGGCCAGGAGCATGAAAAGGTGTGCAAAATGCGAGGAGCAAAAAAAAAAAAAAAAAAAGGCCAGGAGCATGAAAAGGTGTGAAAAATTTGAGGAGCAAAAAAAAAAAAGAAAGACCAGGAGCATGAAAAGGTGTGAAAAATGCAAGGAGCATGAAAAGGTGTGAAAAATGCGAGGAGCAAAAAAAAAAAAAAAAAAAGAAAAACCAGGAGCATGAAAAGGTGTGAAAAATGCAAGGAGCATGAAAAGGTGTGAAAAATGCGAGGAGCAAAGAAAAAAAAAAAAAAAGGCCAGGAGCATGAAAAGGTGTGAAAAATGCGAGGAGCAAAAAAAAAAAAAAAAAAAAATCCAGGAGCATGAAAAGGTGTGAAAAATGCAAGGAGCATGAAAAGGTGGGAAAAATGCGAGGAGGAAAAAAAAAAAAGCAAGACCAGGAGCATGAAAAGGTGTGAAAAATGCAAGGAGCATGAAAAGGTGTGAAAAATGCGAGGAGCAAAAAAAAAAAAAAAAAAAAAAAAGACCAGGAGCATGAAAAGGTGTGAAAAATGCAAGGAGCAAAAAAAAAAAAAAAAAGGCCAGGAGCATGAAAAGGTGTGAAAAATGCAAGGAGCATGAAAAGGTGTGAAAAATGCGAGGAGCATGAAGAGGTGTGAAAAATGCGAGGAGCATGAAAAGGTGTGAAAAATGCGAGGAGCATGAAAAGGTGTGCAAAATGCGAGGAGCAAAAAAAAAAAAAAGACGAGGAGCATGAAAAGGTGTGAAAAATGCAAGGAGCATGAAAAGGTGTGAAAAATGCGAGAAACATGAAAAGGTGTGAAAAATGGGAGGAGCATGAAAAGGTGCGAAAAATGCGAGGAGCAAAAAAAAAAAAAAAAAAAAAAAAGCCAGGAGCATGAAAAGGTGTGAAAAATGCAAGGAGCAAGAAAAGGTGTGAAAAATGCCAGGAGCAAAAAAAAAAAAAAAAGAAAAAGACGACGAGCATGAAAAGGTGTGAAAAATGCAAGGAGCATGAAAAGGTGTAAAAAAGGCGAGGAGCAAAAAAAAAAAAAAGACCAGGAGCAAGAAAAGGTGTGAAAAATGCGAGGAGCAAAAAAAAAAAAGAAAAAGATGACGAGCAAAAAAAGGTGTGAAAAATGCAAGGAGCATGATAAGGTGTAAAAAATGCGAGGAGCAAAAAAAAAAAAAAGAAAAATACGAGGAGCATGAAAAGGTGTGAAAAAATCGAAGAGCATGAAAAGGTGTGAAAAATGCGAGGAGAAAAAAAAAAAGATGAGGAGCATGAAAAGGTGTGAAAAATGCGAGGAGCAAAAAAAAAAGAAAAAGAAAAAGACGACGAGCATGAACAGGAGAGAAAAAAGCAAGGAGCATGAAAAGGTGTAAAAAAGGCGAGGAGAAAAAAAAAAAAAAAAAAGAAAGAGCAGGAGCATGAAAAGGTGTGAAAAACGCAAGGAGCATGAAAAGGTGTGAAAAATGCGAGGAACATGAAAAGGTGTGAAAAATGGGAGGAGCATGAAAAGGTGCGAAAAATGCGAGGAGCAAAAATAAAAAAAAAAAAGGCCAGGAGCATGAAAAGGTGTGAAAAATGCGAGGAGCAAAAAAAAAAAAAAAAAAAAGGCCAGGAGCATGAAAAGGTGTGAAAAATGCGAGGAGCAAAAAAAAAAAAAAAAAGAGAACAGGAACATGAAAAGGTGTGAAAATGCGAGGAACAAAAAAAAAAAAAAAAAAGAAAGACCAGGAGCATGAAAAGGTGTGAAAAATGCAAGGAGCATGAAAAGGTGTGAAAAATGCGAGGAGGAAAAAAAAATGCAAGACCAGGAGCATGAAAAGGTGTGAAAAAGGCAAGGAGCATGAAAAGGTGTGAAAAATGCGAGGAGCATGAAGAGGTGTGAAAAATGCGAGGAGCATGAAAAGGTGTGAAAAATTTGAGGAGCAAAAAAAAAAAAAACCAGGAGCATGAAAACGTGTGAAAAATGCGAGGAGCAAAAAAAAAAAAAAAAAGGCCAGGAGCATGAAAAGGTGTGAAAAATGCGAGGAGCAAAAAAAAAAAAAAGAAAGGCCAGGAGCATGAAAAGGTGTGAAAAATGCGAGGAGCATGAAAAGGTGTGCAAAATGCGAGGAGCAAAAAAAAAAAAAGACGAGGAGCATGAAAAGGTGTGAAAAATGCAAGGAGCATGAAAAGGTGTGAAAAATGCGAGGAACATGAAAAGGTGTGAAAAATGGGAGGAGCATGAAAAGGTGCGAAAAATGCGAGGAGGAAAAAAAAAAAAAAAGGCCAGGAGCATGAAAAGGTGTGAAAAATGCGAGGAGCAAAAAAAAAAAAAAAAAAAAAGGCCAGGAGCATGAAAAGGTGTGAAAAAGGCAAGGAGCATGAAAAGGTGTGAAAAATGCGGGGAGCAAAAAAAAAAAAAAAAAAAAGTCCAGGAGCATGAAAAGGTGTGAAAAATGCAAGGAGCATGAAAAGGTGTGAAAAATGCGAGGAGGAAAAAAAAAAAAAGCAAGACCAGGAGCATGAAACGGTGTGAAAAATGCAAGGAGCATGAAAAGGTGTGAAAAATGCGAGGAGCAAAAAAAAAAAAAAAAAAAAGACCAGGAGCATGAAAAGGTGTGAAAAATGCGAGGAGCAAAAAAAAAAAAAAAAAGGCCAGGAGCATGAAAAGGTGTGAAAAATGCGAGGAGCATGAAAAGGTGTGAAAAATGCGAGGAGCATGAAGAGGTGTGAAAAATGCGAGGAGCATGAAAAGGTGTGAAAAATGCGAGGAGCATGAAAAGGTGTGCAAAATGCGAGGAGCAAAAAAAAAAAAGACGAGGAGCATGAAAAGGTGTGAAAAATGCAAGGAGCATGAAAAGGTGTGAAAAATGCGAGGAGCAAAAAAAAAAAAAGACGAGGAGCATGAAAAGGTGTGAAAAATGCGTGGAGCATGAAGAGGTGTGAAAAATGCGAGGAGCATGAAAAGGTGTGAAAAATTTGAGGAGCAAAAAAAAAAAAACCAGGAGCATGAAAACGTGTGAAAAATGCGAGGAGCAAAAAAAAAAAAAAAAAGGCCAAGAGCATGAAAAGGTGTGAAAAATGCGAGGAGCAAAAAAAAAAAAAAAAAAAAAGGCCAGGAGCATGAAAAGGTGTGAAAAATGCGAGGAGCATGAAAAGGTGTGCAAAATGCGAGGAGCAAAAAAAAAAAAAGACGAGGAGCATGAAAAGGTGTGAAAAATGCGATGAACATGAAAAGGTGTGAAAAATGGGAGGAGCATGAAAAGGTGCGAAAAATGCGAGGAGGAAAAAAAGAAAAAAAAGGCCAGGAGCATGAAAAGGTGTGAAAAATGCAAGGAGCATGAAAAGGTGTGAAAAATGCGAGGAGCAAAAAAAAAAAAAAAAAAAAAAGACGACGAGCATGAAAAGGTGTGAAAAATGCAAGGAGCATGAAAAGGTGTAAAAAAGGCGAGGAACAAAAAAAAAAAAAAAGACCAGGAGCATGAAAAGGTGTGAAAAATGCGAGGATCAAAAAAAAAAAATACGAGGTGCATGAAAAGGTGTGTAAAATGCAAGGAGCATGAAAAGGTGTGAAAAATGCGAGGAGCAAAAAAAAAAAAGAAAAAGATGACGAGCAATAAAAGGTGTGAAAAATGCAAGGAGCATGATAAGGTGTAAAAAATGCGAGGAGCAAAAAAAAAAAAAAGAAAAATACGAGGAGCATGAAAAGGTGTGAAAAAATCAAAGAGCATGAAAAGGTGTGAAAAATGCGAGGAGAAAAAAAAAAAGATGAGGAGCATGAAAAGGTGTGAAAAATGCGAGGAGCAAAAAAAAAAGAAAAAGAAAAAGACGACCAGCATGAACAGGTGTGAAAAATGCAAGGAGCATGAAAAGGTGTAAAAAAGGCGAGGAGCAAAAAAAAAAAAAAAAAAGAAAGACCAGGAGCATGAAAAGGTGTGAAAAACGCAAGGAGCATGAAAAGGTGTGAAAAATGCGAGGAACATGAAAAGGTGTGAAAAATGGGAGGAGCATGAAAAGGTGCGAAAAATGCGAGGAGCAAAAAAAAAAAAAAAAAAAGGCCAGGAGCATGAAAAGGTGTGAAAAATGCGAGGAGCAAAAAAAAAAAAAAAAAAAAGGCCAGGAGCATGAAATGGTGCGAAAAATGCGAGGAGCAAAAAAAAAAAAAAAAAAGGCCAGGATCATGAAAAGGGGTGAAAAATTCGAGGAGCAAAAAAAAAAAAAAAAAAAAAAGCCAGGAGCATGAAAAGGTGTGAAAAATGCAAGGAGCATGAAAAGGTGTGAAAAATGCCAGGAGCATGAAAAGTTGTGAAAAATGCCAGGAGCATGAAAAGTTGTGAAAAATGCCAGGAGCATGAAAAGGTGTGAAAAATGTGAGGAGCAAAAAAAAAAAAAAAAAAAGAAAGTCCAGGAGCATGAAAAGGTGTGAAAAATGCGTGGAGCATGAAAAGGTGTGCAAAATGCGAGGAGCAAAAAAAAAAAAATACGAGGAGCATGAAAAGGTGTGAAAAATGCAAGGAGCATGAAAAGGTGTGAAAAATGCGAGGAGCAAAAAAAAAAAAAAAAGAAAAAGACGACGAGCATGAAAAGGTGTGAAAAATGCAAGGAGCATGAAAAGGTGTAAAAAAGGCGAGGAGCAAAAAAAAAAAAAAGACCAGGAGCATGAAAAGGTGTGAAAAATGCGAGGATCAAAAAAAAAAAATACGAGGTGCATGAAAAGGTGTGTAAAATGCAAGGAGCATGAAAAGGTGTGAAAAATGCGAGGAGCAAAAAAAAAAAAAGAAAAAGATGACGAGCAATAAATGGTGTGAAAAATGCAAGGAGCATGATAAGGTGTAAAAAAGGCGAGGAGCAAAAAAAAAAAAAAGAAAAATACGAGGAGCATGAAAAGGTGTGAAAAAATCGAAGAGCATGAAAAGGTGTGAAAAATGCGAGGAGAAAAAAAAAAAAGATGAGCATGAAAAGGTGTGAAAAATGCGAGGAGCAAAAAAAAAAGAAAAAGAAAAAGACGACGAGCATGAACAGGTGTGAAAAATGCAAGGAGCATGAAAAGGTGTAAAAAAGGCGAGGAGCAAAAAAAAAAAAAAAAAGAAAGACCAGGAGCATGAAAAGGTGTGAAAAACGCAAGGAGCATGAAAAGGTGTGAAAAATGCGAGGAACATGAAAAGGTGTGAAAAATGGGAGGAGCATGAAAAGGTGCGAAAAATGCGAGGAGCAAAAAAAAAAAAAAAAAAAGGCCAGGAGCATGAAAAGGTGTGAAAAATGCGAGGGGCAAAAAAAAAAAAAAAAAAAAGGCCAGGAGCATGAAAAGGTGTGAAAAATGCGAGGAGCAAAAAAAAAAAAAAAAAAAGAGAACAGGAACATGAAAAGGTGTGAAAATGCGAGGAACAAAAAAAAAAAAAAAAAAAAAAGACCAGGAGAATGAAAAGGTGTGAAAAAAGAAAGGAGCATGAAAAGGTGTGAAAAATGCGAGGAGGAAAAAAAAAAAAGCAAGACCAGGAGCATGAAAAGGTGTGAAAAATGCAAGGAGCATGAAAAGGTGTGAAAAATGCGAGGAGCAAAAAAAAAAAAAAAGAAAAAGACGACGAGCATGAAAAGGTGTGAAAAATGCAAGGAGCATGAAAAGGTGTAAAAAAGGCGAGGAGCAAAAAAAAAAAAAAGACCAGGAGCATGAAAAGGTGTGAAAAATGCGAGGATCAAAAAAAAAAAAATACGAGGTGCATGAAAAGGTGTGTAAAATGCAAGGAGCATGAAAAGGTGTGAAAAATGCGAGGAGCAAAAAAAAAAAAGAAAAAGATGACGAGCAATAAAAGGTGTGAAAAATGCAAGGAGCATGATAAGGTGTAAAAAATGCGAGGAGCAAAAAAAAAAAAAAGAAAAATACGAGGAGCATGAAAAGGTGTGAAAAAATCGAAGAGCATGAAAAGGTGTGAAAAATGCGAGGAGAAAAAAAAAAAGATGAGGAGCATGAAAAGGTGTGAAAAATGCGAGGAGCAAAAAAAAAAGAAAAAGAAAAAGACGACGAGCATGAACAGGTGTGAAAAATGCAAGGAGCATGAAAAGGTGTAAAAAAGGCGAGGAGCAAAAAAAAAAAAAAAAAAGAAAGACCAGGAGCATGAAAAGGTGTGAAAAACGCAAGGAGCATGAAAAGGTGTGAAAAATGCGAGGAACATGAAAAGGTGTGAAAAATGGGAGGAGCATGAAAAGGTGTGAAAAATGCGAGGAGTAAAAAAAAAAAAAAAAGAAAAAACGACGAGCATGAAAAGGTGTGAAAAATGCAAGGAGCATGAAAAGGTGTAAAAAAGGCGAGGAGCAAAAAAAAAAAAAAAGACCAGGAGCATGAAAAGGTGTGAAAAATGCGAGGATCAAAAAAAAAAAAAATACGAAGTGCATGAAAAGGTGTGTAAAATGCAAGGAGCATGAAAAGGTGTGAAAAATGCGAGGAGCAAAAAAAAAAAAGAAAAAGATGACGAGCAATAAAAGGTGTGAAAAATGCAAGGAGCATGATAAGGTGTAAAAAATGCGAGGAGCAAAAAAAAAAAAAAAGAAAAATACGAGGAGCATGAAAAGGTGTGAAAAAATCAAAGAGCATGAAAAGGTGTGAAAAATGCGAGGAGAAAAAAAAAAAGATGAGGAGCATGAAAAGGTGTGAAAAATGCGAGGAGCAAAAAAAAAGAAAAAGAAAAAGACGACGAGCATGAACAGGTGTGAAAAATGCAAGGAGCATGAAAAGGTGTAAAAAAGGCGAGGAGCAAAAAAAAAAAAAAAAAAAGAAAGACCAGGAGCATGAAAAGGTGTGAAAAACGCAAGGAGCATGAAAAGGTGTGAAAAATGCGAGGAACATGAAAAGGTGTGAAAAATGGGAGGAGCATGAAAAGGTGCGAAAAATGCGAGGAGCAAAAAAAAAAAAAAAAAAAGGCCAGGAGCAAGAAAAGGTGGGAAAAATGCGAGGAGCAAAAAAAAAAAAAAAAAAAAAAGGCCAGGAGCATGAAATGGTGCGAAAAATGCGAGGAGCAAAAAAAAAAAAAAAAAGGCCAGGATCATGAAAAGGTGTGAAAAATTCGAGGAGCATGAAAAGGTGTGAAAAATGCCAGGAGCATGAAAAGTTGTGAAAAATGCCAGGAGCATGAAAAGGTGTGAAAAATGCGAGGAGCAAAAAAAAAAAAAAAAAAGAAAGTCCAGGAGCATGAAAAGGTGTGAAAAATGCGTGGAGCATGAAAAGGTGTGCAAAATGCGAGGAGAAAAAAAAAAAGATGAGGAGCATGAAAAGGTGTGAAAAATGCGAGGAGCAAAAAAAAAGAAAAAGAAAAAGACGACGAGCATGAACAGGTGTGAAAAATGCAAGGAGCATGAAAAGGTGTAAAAAAGGCGAGGAGCAAAAAAAAAAAAAAAAAAGAAAGACCAGGAGCATGAAAAGGTGTGAAAAACGCAAGGAGCATGAAAAGGTGTGAAAAATGCGAGGAACATGAAAAGGTGTGAAAAATGGGAGGAGCATGAAAAGGTGCGAAAAATGCGAGGAGCAAAAAAAAAAAAAAAAAAGGCCAGGAGCATGAAAAGGTGTGAAAAATGCGAGGAGCAAAAAAAAAAAAAAAAAGAGAACAGGAACATGAAAAGGTGTGAAAATGCGAGGAACAAAAAAAAAAAAAAAAAAGAAAGACCAGGAGCATGAAAAGGTGTGAAAAATGCAAGGAGCATGAAAAGGTGTGAAAAATGCGAGGAGGAAAAAAAAATGCAAGACCAGGAGCATGAAAAGGTGTGAAAAATGCAAGGAGCATGAAAAGGTGTGAAAAATGCGAGGAGCATGAAGAGGTGTGAAAAATTTGAGGAGCAAAAAAAAAAAAAAACCAGGAGCATGAAAACGTGTGAAAAATGCGAGGAGCAAAAAAAAAAAAAAAAAGGCCAGGAGCATGAAAAGGTGTGAAAAATGCGAGGAGCAAAAAAAAAAAAAAGAAAGGCCAGGAGCATGAAAAGGTGTGAAAAATGCGAGGAGCATGAAAAGGTGTGCAAAATGCGAGGAGCAAAAAAAAAAAAAGACGAGGAGCATGAAAAGGTGTGAAAAATGCAAGGAGCATGAAAAGGTGTGAAAAATGCGAGGAACATGAAAAGGTGTGAAAAATGGGAGGAGCATGAAAAGGTGCGAAAAATGCGAGGAGGAAAAAAAAAAAAAAAGGCCAGGAGCATGAAAAGGTGTGAAAAAAGCGAGGAGCAAAAAAAAAAAAAAAAAAAAGGCCAGGAGCATGAAAAGGTGTGAAAAAGGCAAGGAGCATGAAAAGGTGTGAAAAATGCGGGGAGCAAAAAAAAAAAAAAAAAAAAGTCCAGGAACATGAAAAGGTGTGAAAAATGCAAGGAGCATGAAAAGGTGTGAAAAATGCGAGGAGGAAAAAAAAAAAAAGCAAGACCAGGAGCATGAAACGGTGTGAAAAATGCAAGGAGCATGAAAAGGTGTGAAAAATGCGAGGAGCAAAAAAAAAAAAAAAAAAAAGACCAGGAGCATGAAAAGGTGTGAAAAATGCGAGGAGCAAAAAAAAAAAAAAAAAGGCCAGGAGCATGAAAAGGTGTGAAAAATGCAAGGAGCATGAAAAGGTGTGAAAAATGCGAGGAGCATGAAGAGGTGTGAAAAATGCGAGGAGCATGAAAAGGTGTGAAAAATGCGAGGAGCATGAAAAGGTGTGCAAAATGCGAGGAGCAAAAAAAAAAAAGACGAGGAGCATGAAAAGGTGTGAAAAATGCAAGGAGCATGAAAAGGTGTGAAAAATGCGAGGAGCAAAAAAAAAAAAAGACGAGGAGCATGAAAAGGGGTGAAAAATGCGTGGAGCATGAAGAGGTGTGAAAAATGCGAGGAGCATGAAAAGGTGTGAAAAATTTGAGGAGCAAAAAAAAAAAAAAACCAGGAGCATGAAAACGTGTGAAAAATGCGAGGAGCAAAAAAAAAAAAAAAAAGGCCAAGAGCATGAAAAGGGGTGAAAAATGCGAGGAGCAAAAAAAAAAAAAAAAAAGGCCAGGAGCATGAAAAGGTGTGAAAAATGCGAGGAGCATGAAAAGGTGTGCAAAATGCGAGGAGCAAAAAAAAAAAAAGACGAGGAGCATGAAAAGGTGTGAAAAATGCGATGAACATGAAAAGGTGTGAAAAATGGGAGGAGCATGAAAAGGTGCGAAAAATGCGAGGAGGAAAAAAAAAAAAAAAAGGCCAGGAGCATGAAAAGGTGTGAAAAATGCAAGGAGCATGAAAAGGTGTGAAAAATGCGAGGAGCAAAAAAAAAAAAAAAAGAAAAAGACGACGAGCATGAAAAGGTGTGAAAAATGCAAGGAGCATGAAAAGGTGTAAAAAAGGCGAGGAGCAAAAAAAAAAAAAAAGACCAGGAGCATGAAAAGGTGTGAAAAATGCGAGGATCAAAAAAAAAAAAATACGAGGTGCATGAAAAGGTGTGTAAAATGCAAGGAGCATGAAAAGGTGTGAAAAATGCGAGGAGCAAAAAAAAAAAAGAAAAAGATGACGAGCAATAAAAGGTGTGAAAAATGCAAGGAGCATGATAAGGTGTAAAAAATGCGAGGAGCAAAAAAAAAAAAAAGAAAAATACAAGGAGCATGAAAAGGTGTGAAAAAATCAAAGAGCATGAAAAGGTGTGAAAAATGCGAGGAGAAAAAAAAAAAGATGAGGAGCATGAAAAGGTGTGAAAAATGCGAGGAGCAAAAAAAAAAGAAAAAGAAAAAGACGACCAGCATGAACAGGTGTGAAAAATGCAAGGAGCATGAAAAGGTGTAAAAAAGGCGAGGAGCAAAAAAAAAAAAAAAAAAGAAAGACCAGGAGCATGAAAAGGTGTGAAAAACGCAAGGAGCATGAAAAGGTGTGAAAAATGCGAGGAACATGAAAAGGTGTGAAAAATGGGAGGAGCATGAAAAGGTGCGAAAAATGCGAGGAGCAAAAAAAAAAAAAAAAAAGGCCAGGAGCATGAAAAGGTGTGAAAAATGCGAGGAGCAAAAAAAAAAAAAAAAAAAAAGGCCAGGAGCATGAAATGGTGCGAAAAATGCGAGGAGCAAAAAAAAAAAAAAAAAAGGCCAGGATCATGAAAAGGTGTGAAAAATTCGAGGAGCAAAAAAAAAAAAAAAAAAAAAAGCCAGGAGCATGAAAAGGTGTGAAAAATGCAAGGAGCATGAAAAGGTGTGAAAAATGCCAGGAGCATGAAAAGTTGTGAAAAATGCCAGGAGCATGAAAAGGTGTGAAAAATGTGAGGAGCAAAAAAAAAAAAAAAAAAAGAAAGTCCAGGAGCATGAAAAGGTGTGAAAAATGCGTGGAGCATGAAAAGGTGTGCAAAATGCGAGGAGCAAAAAAAAAAAAATACGAGGAGCATGAAAAGGTGTGAAAAATGCAAGGAGCATGAAAAGGTGTGAAAAATGCGAGGAGAAAAAAAAAAAAAAAAAGAAAAAGACGACGAGCATGAAAAGGTGTGAAAAATGCAAGGAGCATGAAAAGGTGTAAAAAAGGCGAGGAGCAAAAAAAAAAAAAAAGACCAGGAGCATGAAAAGGTGTGAAAAATGCGAGGATCAAAAAAAAAAAATACGAGGTGCATGAAAAGGTGTGTAAAATGCAAGGAGCATGAAAAGGTGTGAAAAATGCGAGGAGCAAAAAAAAAAAAGAAAAAGATGACGAGCAATAAATGGTGTGAAAAATGCAAGGAGCATGATAAGGTGTAAAAAATGCGAGGAGCAAAAAAAAAAAAAAGAAAAATACGAGGAGCATGAAAAGGTGTGAAAAAATCGAAGAGCATGAAAAGGTGTGAAAAATGCGAGGAGAAAAAAAAAAAAGATGAGCATGAAAAGGTGTGAAAAATGCGAGGAGCAAAAAAAAAAGAAAAAGAAAAAGACGACGAGCATGAACAGGTGTGAAAAATGCAAGGAGCATGAAAAGGTGTAAAAAAGGCGAGGAGCAAAAAAAAAAAAAAAAAGAAAGACCAGGAGCATGAAAAGGTGTGAAAAACGCAAAGAGCATGAAAAGGTGTGAAAAATGCGAGGAACATGAAAAGGTGTGAAAAATGGGAGGAGCATGAAAAGGTGCGAAAAATGCGAGGAGCAAAAAAAAAAAAAAAAAAGGCCAGGAGCATGAAAAGGTGTGAAAAATGCGAGGAGCAAAAAAAAAAAAAAAAAAAAAGGCCAGGAGCATGAAAAGGTGTGAAAAATGCGAGGAGCAAAAAAAAAAAAAAAAAAAGAGAACAGGAACATGAAAAGGTGTGAAAATGCGAGGAACAAAAAAAAAAAAAAAAAAGAAAGACCAGGAGCATGAAAAGGTGTGAAAAATGCAAGGAGCATGAAAAGGTGTGAAAAATGCGAGGAGGAAAAAAAAAAAAGCAAGACCAGGAGCATGAAAAGGTGTGAAAAATGCAAGGAGCATGAAAAGGTGTGAAAAATGCGAGGAGCAAAAAAAAAAAAAAAGAAAAAGACGACGAGCATGAAAAGGTGTGAAAAATGCAAGGAGCATGAAAAGGTGTAAAAAAGGCGAGGAGCAAAAAAAAAAAAAAGACCAGGAGCATGAAAAGGTGTGAAAAATGCGAGGATCAAAAAAAAAAAATACGAGGTGCATGAAAAGGTGTGTAAAATGCAAGGAGCATGAAAAGGTGTGAAAAATGCGAGGAGCAAAAAAAAAAAAGAAAAAGATGACGAGCAATAAAAGGTGTGAAAAATGCAAGGAGCATGATAAGGTGTAAAAAATGCGAGGAGCAAAAAAAAAAAAAAGAAAAATACGAGGAGCATGAAAAGGTGTGAAAAAATCGAAGAGCATGAAAAGGTGTGAAAAATGCGAGGAGAAAAAAAAAAAGATGAGGAGCATGAAAAGGTGTGAAAAATGCGAGGAGCAAAAAAAAAAGAAAAAGAAAAAGACGACGAGCATGAACAGGTGTGAAAAATGCAAGGAGCATGAAAAGGTGTAAAAAAGGCGAGGAGCAAAAAAAAAAAAAAAAAAGAAAGACCAGGAGCATGAAAAGGTGTGAAAAACGCAAGGAGCATGAAAAGGTGTGAAAAATGCGAGGAACATGAAAAGGTGTGAAAAATGGGAGGAGCATGAAAAGGTGTGAAAAATGCGAGGAGCAAAAAAAAAAAAAAAGAAAAAGACGACGAGCATGAAAAGGTGTGAAAAATGCAAGGAGCATGAAAAGGTGTAAAAAAGGCGAGGAGCAAAAAAAAAAAAAAAGACCAGGAGCATGAAAAGGTGTGAAAAATGCGAGGATCAAAAAAAAAAAAAATACGAAGTGCATGAAAAGGTGTGTAAAATGCAAGGAGCATGAAAAGGTGTGAAAAATGCGAGGAGCAAAAAAAAAAAAGAAAAAGATGACGAGCAATAAAAGGTGTGAAAAATGCAAGGAGCATGATAAGGTGTAAAAAATGCGAGGAGCAAAAAAAAAAAAAAGAAAAATACGAGGAGCATGAAAAGGTGTGAAAAAATCAAAGAGCATGAAAAGGTGTGAAAAATGCGAGGAGAAAAAAAAAAAGATGAGGAGCATGAAAAGGTGTGAAAAATGCGAGGAGCAAAAAAAAAGAAAAAGAAAAAGACGACGAGCATGAACAGGTGTGAAAAATGCAAGGAGCATGAAAAGGTGTAAAAAAGGCGAGGAGCAAAAAAAAAAAAAAAAAAGAAAGACCAGGAGCATGAAAAGGTGTGAAAAACGCAAGGAGCATGAAAAGGTGTGAAAAATGCGAGGAACATGAAAAGGTGTGAAAAATGGGAGGAGCATGAAAAGGTGCGAAAAATGCGAGGAGCAAAAAAAAAAAAAAAAAAGGCCAGGAGCATGAAAAGGTGTGAAAAATGCGAGGAGCAAAAAAAAAAAAAAAAAAAAAGGCCAGGAGCATGAAAAGGGGCGAAAAATGCGAGGAGCAAAAAAAAAAAAAAAAAAAGGCCAGGATCATGAAAAGGTGTGAAAAATTCGAGGAGCATGAAAAGGTGTGAAAAATGCCAGGAGCATGAAAAGTTGTGAAAAATGCCAGGAGCATGAAAAGGTGTGAAAAATGCGAGGAGCAAAAAAAAAAAAAAAAAAGAAAGTCCAGGAGCATGAAAAGGTGTGAAAAATGCGTGGAGCATGAAAAGGTGTGCAAAATGCGAGGAGAAAAAAAAAAAGATGAGGAGCATGAAAAGGTGTGAAAAATGCGAGGAGCAAAAAAAAAGAAAAAGAAAAAGACGACGAGCATGAACAGGTGTGAAAAATGCAAGGAGCATGAAAAGGTGTAAAAAAGGCGAGGAGCAAAAAAAAAAAAAAAAAAGAAAGACCAGGAGCATGAAAAGGTGTGAAAAACGCAAGGAGCATGAAAAGGTGTGAAAAATGCGAGGAACATGAAAAGGTGTGAAAAATGGGAGGAGCATGAAAAGGTGCGAAAAATGCGAGGAGCAAAAAAAAAAAAAAAAAAGGCCAGGAGCATGAAAAGGTGTGAAAAATGCGAGGAGCAAAAAAAAAAAAAAAAAAAAAGGCCAGGAGCATGAAATGGTGCGAAAAATGCGAGGAGCAAAAAAAAAAAAAAAAAAGGCCAGGATCATGAAAAGGTGTGAAAAATTCGAGGAGCATGAAAAGGTGTGAAAAATGCCAGGAGCATGAAAAGTTGTGAAAAATGCCAGGAGCATGAAAAGGTGTGAAAAATGCGAGGAGCAAAAAAAAAAAAAAAAAAAGAAAGTCCAGGAGCATGAAAAGGTGTGAAAAATGCGTGGAGCATGAAAAGGTGTGCAAAATGCGAGGAGCAAAAAAAAAAAAAGACGAGGAGCATGAAAAGGTGTGAAAAATGCAAGGAGCATGAAAAGGTGTGAAAAATGCGAGGAGCAAAAAAAAAAAAAAAAGAAAAAGACGACGAGCATGAAAAGGTGTGAAAAATGCAAGGAGCATGAAAAGGTGTAAAAAAGGCGAGGAGCAAAAAAAAAAAAAAAGACCAGGAGCATGAAAAGGTGTGAAAAATGCGAGGATCAAAAAAAAAAAAATACGAGGTGCATGAAAAGGTGTGTAAAATGCAAGGAGCATGAAAAGGTGTGAAAAATGCGAGGAGCAAAAAAAAAAAAGAAAAAGATGACGAGCAATAAAAGGTGTGAAAAATGCAAGGAGCATGATAAGGTGTAAAAAATGCGAGGAGCAAAAAAAAAAAAAAGAAAAATACGAGGAGCATGAAAAGGTGTGAAAAAATCGAAGAGCATGAAAAGGTGTGAAAAATGCGAGGAGAAAAAAAAAAAAGATGAGGAGCATGAAAAGGTGTGAAAAATGCGAGGAGCAAAAAAAAAAAAAAAAGAAAAAGACGACGAGCAAGAACAGGTGTGAAAAATGCAAGGAGCAAGAAAAGGTGTAAAAAAGGCGAGGAGCAAAAAAAAAAAAAAAAAGAAAGACCAGGAGCATGAAAAGGTGTGAAAAACGCAAGGAGCATGAAAAGGTGTGAAAAATGCGAGGAACATGAAAAGGTGTGAAAAATGGGAGGAGCATGAAAAGGTGCGAAAAATGCGAGGAGAAAAAAAAAAAAAAAAAAAAGGCCAGGAGCATGAAAAGGTGTGAAAAATGCGAGGAGCAAAAAAAAAAAAAAAAAAGAGAACAGGAACAAGAAAAGGGGGGAAAATGCGAGGAACAAAAAAAAAAAAAAAAAAGAAAGACCAGGAGCATGAAAAGGTGTGAAAAATGCGTGGAGCATGAAAAGGTGTGCAAAATGCGAGGAGGAAAAAAAAAAAAGCAAGACCAGGAGCATGAAAAGGTGTGAAAAATGCAAGGAGCATGAAAAGGTGTGAAAAATGCGAGGAGCAAAAAAAAAAAAAAAGAAAAAGACGACGAGCATGAAAAGGTGTGAAAAATGCAAGGAGCATGAAAAGGTGTAAAAAAGGCGAGGAGCAAAAAAAAAAAAAAGACCAGGAGCATGAAAAGGTGTGAAAAATGCGAGGATCAAAAAAAAAAAAAATACGAGGTGCATGAAAAGGTGTGTAAAATGCAAGGAGCATGAAAAGGTGTGAAAAATGCGAGGAGCAAAAAAAAAAAAGAAAAAGATGACGAGCAATAAAAGGTGTGAAAAATGCAAGGAGCATGATAAGGTGTAAAAAATGCGAGGAGCAAAAAAAAAAAAAAGAAAAATACGAGGAGCATGAAAAGGTGTGAAAAAATCGAAGAGCATGAAAAGGTGTGAAAAATGCGAGGAGAAAAAAAAAAAGATGAGGAGCATGAAAAGGTGTGAAAAATGCGAGGAGCAAAAAAAAAAGAAAAAGAAAAAGACGACGAGCATGAACAGGTGTGAAAAATGCAAGGAGCATGAAAAGGTGTAAAAAAGGCGAGGAGCAAAAAAAAAAAAAAAAAAGAAAGACCAGGAGCATGAAAAGGTGTGAAAAACGCAAGGAGCATGAAAAGGTGTGAAAAATGCGAGGAACATGAAAAGGTGTGAAAAATGGGAGGAGCATGAAAAGGTGTGAAAAATGCGAGGAGCAAAAAAAAAAAAAAAAGAAAAAGACGACGAGCATGAAAAGGTGTGAAAAATGCAAGGAGCATGAAAAGGTGTAAAAAAGGCGAGGAGCAAAAAAAAAAAAAAAGACCAGGAGCATGAAAAGGTGTGAAAAATGCGAGGATCAAAAAAAAAAAAATACGAAGTGCATGAAAAGGTGTGTAAAATGCAAGGAGCATGAAAAGGTGTGAAAAATGCGAGGAGCAAAAAAAAAAAAGAAAAAGATGACGAGCAATAAAAGGTGTGAAAAATGCAAGGAGCATGATAAGGTGTAAAAAATGCGAGGAGCAAAAAAAAAAAAAAGAAAAATACGAGGAGCAAGAAAAGGTGTGAAAAAATCAAAGAGCATGAAAAGGTGTGAAAAATGCGAGGAGAAAAAAAAAAAGATGAGGAGCATGAAAAGGTGTGAAAAATGCGAGGAGCAAAAAAAAAAAAAAAAAAAAAGACGACGAGCATGAACAGGTGTGAAAAATGCAAGGAGCATGAAAAGGTGTAAAAAAGGCGAGGAGCAAAAAAAAAAAAAAAAAGAAAGACCAGGAGCATGAAAAGGTGTGAAAAACGCAAGGAGCATGAAAAGGTGTGAAAAATGCGAGGAACATGAAAAGGTGTGAAAAATGGGAGGAGCATGAAAAGGTGCGAAAAATGCGAGGAGCAAAAAAAAAAAAAAAAAGGCCAGGAGCAAGAAAAGGTGTGAAAAATGCGAGGAGCAAAAAAAAAAAAAAAAAAAAAGGCCAGGAGCATGAAATGGTGCGAAAAATGCGAGGAGCAAAAAAAAAAAAAAAAAGGCCAGGATCATGAAAAGGTGTGAAAAATTCGAGGAGCATGAAAAGGTGTGAAAAATGCCAGGAGCATGAAAAGTTGTGAAAAATGCCAGGAGCATGAAAAGGTGTGAAAAATGCGAGGAGCAAAAAAAAAAAAAAAAAAGAAAGTCCAGGAGCATGAAAAGGTGTGAAAAATGCGTGGAGCATGAAAAGGTGTGCAAAATGCGAGGAGAAAAAAAAAAAGATGAGGAGCATGAAAAGGTGTGAAAAATGCGAGGAGCAAAAAAAAAGAAAAAGAAAAAGACGACGAGCATGAACAGGTGTGAAAAATGCAAGGAGCATGAAAAGGTGTAAAAAAGGCGAGGAGCAAAAAAAAAAAAAAAAAAGAAAGACCAGGAGCATGAAAAGGTGTGAAAAACGCAAGGAGCATGAAAAGGAGTGAAAAATGCGAGGAGCAAAAAAAAAAAAAAAAAAAAAAGACGACGAGCATGAAAAGGTGTGAAAAATGCAAGGAGCATGAAAAGGTGTGAAAAATGCGAGGAACATGAAAAGGTGTGAAAAATGGGAGGAGCATGAAAAGGTGCGAAAAATGCGAGGAGCAAAAAAAAAAAAAAAAAAGGCCAGGAGCATGAAAAGGTGTGAAAAATGCGAGGAGCAAAAAAAAAAAAAAAAAAAAAAGGCCAGGAGCATGAAAAGGTGTGAAAAATGCGAGGAGCAAAAAAAAAAAAAAAAAAAGAGAACAGGAACATGAAAAGGTGTGAAAATGCGAGGAACAAAAAAAAAAAAAAAAAGAAAGACCAGGAGCATGAAAAGGTGTGAAAAATGCAAGGAGCATGAAAAGGTGTGAAAAATGCGAGGAGGAAAAAAAAAAAAAGCAAGACCAGGAGCATGAAAAGGTGTGAAAAATGCAAGGAGCATGAAAAGGTGTGAAAAATGCGAGGAGCAAAAAAAAAAAAAAAAGAAAAAGACGACGAGCATGAAAAGGTGTGAAAAATGCAAGGAGCATGAAAAGGTGTAAAAAAGGCGAGGAGCAAAAAAAAAGACCAGGAGCATGAAAAGGTGTGAAAAATGCGAGGATCAAAAAAAAAAAATACGAGGTGCATGAAAAGGTGTGTAAAATGCAAGGAGCATGAAAAGGTGTGAAAAATGCGAGGAGCAAAAAAAAAAAAGAAAAAAAGGCCAGGAGCATGAAAAGGTGTGAAAAATGCGAGGAGCAAAAAAAAAAAAAAAAAAGAGAACAGGAACATGAAAAGGTGTGAAAATGCGAGGAACAAAAAAAAAAAAAAAAAAGAAAGACCAGGAGCATGAAAAGGTGTGAAAAATGCAAGGAGCATGAAAAGGTGTAAAAAAGGCGAGGAGCAAAAAAAAAAAAAACCAGGAGCATGAAAACGTGTGAAAAATGCGAGGAGCAAAAAAAAAAAAAAAAAGGCCAGGAGCATGAAAAGGTGTGAAAAATGCGAGGAGCAAAAAAAAAAAAAAAAAGGCCAGGAGCATGAAAAGGTGTGAAAAATGCGAGGAGCATGAAAAGGTGTGCAAAATGCGAGGAGCAAAAAAAAAAAAAGACGAGGAGCATGAAAAGGTGTGAAAAATGCGAGAAACATGAAAAGGTGTGAAAAATGGGAGGAGCATGAAAAGGTGCGAAAAATGCGAGGAGGAAAAAAAAAAAAAAGGCCAGGAGCATGAAAAGGTGTGAAAAATGCAAGGAGCAAAAAAAAAAAAAAAAAAAAGTCCAGGAGCATGAAAAAGTGTGAAAAAGGCAAGGAGCATGAAAAGGTGTGAAAAATGCGAGGAGCAAAAAAAAAAAAAAAAAAAAAGTCCAGGAGCATGAAAAGGGGTGAAAAAAGCAACGAGCATGAAAAGGTGTGAAAAATGCGAGGAGGAAAAAAAAAAAAAAGCAAGACCAGGAGCATGAAAAGGTGTGAAAAATGCAAGGAGCATGAAAAGGTGTGAAAAATGCGAGGAGCAAAAAAAAAAAAAAAAAAAAAAAGACCAGGAGAATAAAAAGGTGCGAAAAATGCGAGGAGCAAAAAAAAAAAAAAAAGGCCAGGAGCATGAAAAGGTGTGAAAAATGCGAGGAGCATGAAAAGGTGTGAAAAATGCGAGGAGCATGAAGAGGTGTGAAAAATGCGAGGAGCATGAAAAGGTGTGAAAAATGCGAGGAGCAAAAAAAAAAAAAGACGAGGAGCATGAAAAGGTGTGAAAAATGCGTGGAGCATGAAGAGGTGTGAAAAATGCGAGGAGCATGAAAAGGTGTGAAAAATTTGAGGAGCAAAAAAAAAAAAAAACCAGGAGCATGAAAACGTGTGAAAAATGCGAGGAGCAAAAAAAAAAAAAAAAAAAGAAAGACCAGGAGCATGAAAAGGTGTGAAAAATGCGTGGAGCATGAAAAGGTGTGCAAAATGCGAGGAGCAAAAAAAAAAAAATACGAGGAGCATGAAAAGGTGTGAAAAATGCGAGGAGCAAAAAAAAAAAAAAAAGAAAAAGATGACGAGCATGAAAAGGTGTGAAAAATGCAAGGAGCATGAAAAGGTGTAAAAAAGGCGAGGAGCAAAAAAAAAAAAAAAGACCAGGAGCATGAAAAGGTGTGAAAAATGCGAGGATCAAAAAAAAAAAATACGAGGTGCATGAAAAGGTGTGTAAAATGCAAGGAGCATGAAAAGGTGTGAAAAATGCGAGGAGCAAAAAAAAAAAAGAAAAAGATGACGAGCAATAAATGGTGTGAAAAATGCAAGGAGCATGATAAGGTGTAAAAAATGCGAGGAGCAAAAAAAAAAAAAAGAAAAATACGAGGAGCATGAAAAGGTGTGAAAAAATCGAAGAGCATGAAAAGGTGTGAAAAATGCGAGGAGAAAAAAAAAAAAGATGAGCATGAAAAGGTGTGAAAAATGCGAGGAGCAAAAAAAAAAGAAAAAGAAAAAGACGACGAGCATGAACAGGTGTGAAAAATGCAAGGAGCATGAAAAGGTGTAAAAAAGGCGAGGAGCAAAAAAAAAAAAAAAAAGAAAGACCAGGAGCAAGAAAAGGTGTGAAAAACGGAAAGAGCATGAAAAGGTGAGAAAAATGCGAGGAACATGAAAAGGTGTGAAAAATGGGAGGAGCATGAAAAGGTGCGAAAAATGCGAGGAGCAAAAAAAAAAAAAAAAAAAGGCCAGGAGCATGAAAAGGTGGGAAAAATGCGAGGAGCAAAAAAAAAAAAAAAAAAAAAGGCCAGGAGCATGAAAAGGTGTGAAAAATGCGAGGAGCAAAAAAAAAAAAAAAAAAAGAGAACAGGAACATGAAAAGGTGTGAAAATGCGAGGAACAAAAAAAAAAAAAAAAAAGAAAGACCAGGAGCATGAAAAGGTGTGAAAAATGCAAGGAGCATGAAAAGGTGTGAAAAATGCGAGGAGGAAATAAAAAAAGCAAGACCAGGAGCATGAAAAGGTGTGAAAAATGCAAGGAGCATGAAAAGGTGTGAAAAATGCGAGGAGCAAAAAAAAAAAAAAAGAAAAAGACGACGAGCATGAAAAGGTGTGAAAAATGAAAGGAGCATGAAAAGGTGTAAAAAAGGCGAGGAGCAAAAAAAAAAAAAAGACCAGGAGCATGAAAAGGTGTGAAAAATGCGAGGATCAAAAAAAAAAAATACGAGGTGCATGAAAAGGTGTGTAAAATGCAAGGAGCATGAAAAGGTGTGAAAAATGCGAGGAGCAAAAAAAAAAAAGAAAAAGATGACGAGCAATAAAAGGTGTGAAAAATGCAAGGAGCATGATAAGGTGTAAAAAATGCGAGGAGCAAAAAAAAAAAAAAGAAAAATACGAGGAGCATGAAAAGGTGTGAAAAAATCGAAGAGCATGAAAAGGTGTGAAAAATGCGAGGAGAAAAAAAAAAAGATGAGGAGCATGAAAAGGTGTGAAAAATGCGAGGAGCAAAAAAAAAAGAAAAAGAAAAAGACGACGAGCATGAACAGGTGTGAAAAATGCAAGGAGCATGAAAAGGTGTAAAAAAGGCGAGGAGCAAAAAAAAAAAAAAAAAAGAAAGACCAGGAGCATGAAAAGGTGTGAAAAACGCAAGGAGCATGAAAAGGTGTGAAAAATGCGAGGAACATGAAAAGGTGTGAAAAATGGGAGGAGCATGAAAAGGTGTGAAAAATGCGAGGAGCAAAAAAAAAAAAAAAAGAAAAAGACGACGAGCATGAAAAGGTGTGAAAAATGCAAGGAGCATGAAAAGGTGTAAAAAAGGCGAGGAGCAAAAAAAAAAAAAAAGACCAGGAGCATGAAAAGGTGTGAAAAATGCGAGGATCAAAAAAAAAAAAAATACGAAGTGCATGAAAAGGTGTGTAAAATGCAAGGAGCATGAAAAGGTGTGAAAAATGCGAGGAGCAAAAAAAAAAAGAAAAAGATGACGAGCAATAAAAGGTGTGAAAAATGCAAGGAGCATGATAAGGTGTAAAAAATGCGAGGAGCAAAAAAAAAAAAAAGAAAAATACGAGGAGCATGAAAAGGTGTGAAAAAATCAAAGAGCATGAAAAGGTGTGAAAAATGCGAGGAGAAAAAAAAAAAGATGAGGAGCATGAAAAGGTGTGAAAAATGCGAGGAGCAAAAAAAAAGAAAAAGAAAAAGACGACGAGCATGAACAGGTGTGAAAAATGCAAGGAGCATGAAAAGGTGTAAAAAAGGCGAGGAGCAAAAAAAAAAAAAAAAAAGAAAGACCAGGAGCATGAAAAGGTGTGAAAAACGCAAGGAGCATGAAAAGGTGTGAAAAATGCGAGGAACATGAAAAGGTGTGAAAAATGGGAGGAGCATGAAAAGGTGCGAAAAATGCGAGGAGCAAAAAAAAAAAAAAAAAAGGCCAGGAGCATGAAAAGGTGTGAAAAATGCGAGGAGCAAAAAAAAAAAAAAAAAAAAAGGCCAGGAGCATGAAATGGTGCGAAAAATGCGAGGAGCAAAAAAAAAAAAAAAAAAGGCCAGGATCATGAAAAGGTGTGAAAAATTCGAGGAGCATGAAAAGGTGTGAAAAATGCCAGGAGCATGAAAAGTTGGGAAAAATGCCAGGAGCATGAAAAGGTGTGAAAAATGCGAGGAGCAAAAAAAAAAAAAAAAAAGAAAGTCCAGGAGCATGAAAAGGTGTGAAAAATGCGTGGAGCATGAAAAGGTGTGCAAAATGCGAGGAGAAAAAAAAAAAGATGAGGAGCATGAAAAGGTGTGAAAAATGCGAGGAGCAAAAAAAAAGAAAAAGAAAAAGACGACGAGCATGAACAGGTGTGAAAAATGCAAGGAGCATGAAAAGGTGTAAAAAAGGCGAGGAGCAAAAAAAAAAAAAAAAAAGAAAGACCAGGAGCATGAAAAGGTGTGAAAAACGCAAGGAGCATGAAAAGGTGTGAAAAATGCGAGGAACATGAAAAGGTGTGAAAAATGGGAGGAGCATGAAAAGGTGCGAAAAATGCGAGGAGCAAAAAAAAAAAAAAAAAAGGCCAGGAGCATGAAAAGGTGTGAAAAATGCGAGGAGCAAAAAAAAAAAAAAAAAAAAAGGCCAGGAGCATGAAATGGTGCGAAAAATGCGAGGAGCAAAAAAAAAAAAAAAAAAGGCCAGGATCATGAAAAGGTGTGAAAAATTCGAGGAGCATGAAAAGGTGTGAAAAATGCCAGGAGCATGAAAAGTTGTGAAAAATGCCAGGAGCATGAAAAGGTGTGAAAAATGCGAGGAGCAAAAAAAAAAAAAAAAAAAGAAAGTCCAGGAGCATGAAAAGGTGTGAAAAATGCGTGGAGCATGAAAAGGTGTGCAAAATGCGAGGAGCAAAAAAAAAAAAAGACGAGGAGCATGAAAAGGTGTGAAAAATGCAAGGAGCATGAAAAGGTGTGAAAAATGCGAGGAGCAAAAAAAAAAAAAAAAGAAAAAGACGACGAGCATGAAAAGGTGTGAAAAATGCAAGGAGCATGAAAAGGTGTAAAAAAGGCGAGGAGCAAAAAAAAAAAAAAAGACCAGGAGCATGAAAAGGTGTGAAAAATGCGAGGATCAAAAAAAAAAAAATACGAGGTGCATGAAAAGGTGTGTAAAATGCAAGGAGCATGAAAAGGTGTGAAAAATGCGAGGAGCAAAAAAAAAAAAGAAAAAGATGACGAGCAATAAAAGGTGTGAAAAATGCAAGGAGCATGATAAGGTGTAAAAAATGCGAGGAGCAAAAAAAAAAAAAAGAAAAATACGAGGAGCATGAAAAGGTGTGAAAAAATCGAAGAGCATGAAAAGGTGTGAAAAATGCGAGGAGAAAAAAAAAAAAGATGAGGAGCATGAAAAGGTGTGAAAAATGCGAGGAGCAAAAAAAAAAGAAAAAGAAAAAGATGACGAGCATGAACAGGTGTGAAAAATGCAAGGAGCATGAAAAGGTGTAAAAAAGGCGAGGAGCAAAAAAAAAAAAAAAAAGAAAGACCAGGAGCATGAAAAGGTGTGAAAAACGCAAGGAGCATGAAAAGGTGTGAAAAATGCGAGGAACATGAAAAGGTGTGAAAAATGGGAGGAGCATGAAAAGGTGCGAAAAATGCGAGGAGAAAAAAAAAAAAAAAAAAAAGGCCAGGAGCATGAAAAGGTGTGAAAAATGCGAGGAGCAAAAAAAAAAAAAAAAAAGAGAACAGGAACATGAAAAGGGGTGAAAATGCGAGGAACAAAAAAAAAAAAAAAAAAGAAAGACCAGGAGCATGAAAAGGTGTGAAAAATGCGTGGAGCATGAAAAGGTGTGCAAAATGCGAGGAGGAAAAAAAAAAAAGCAAGACCAGGAGCATGAAAAGGTGTGAAAAATGCAAGGAGCATGAAAAGGTGTGAAAAATGCGAGGAGCAAAAAAAAAAAAAAAGAAAAAGACGACGAGCATGAAAAGGTGTGAAAAATGCAAGGAGCATGAAAAGGTGTAAAAAAGGCGAGGAGCAAAAAAAAAAAAAAGACCAGGAGCATGAAAAGGTGTGAAAAATGCGAGGATCAAAAAAAAAAAAAATACGAGGTGCATGAAAAGGTGTGTAAAATGCAAGGAGCATGAAAAGGTGTGAAAAATGCGAGGAGCAAAAAAAAAAAAGAAAAAGATGACGAGCAATAAAAGGTGTGAAAAATGCAAGGAGCATGATAAGGTGTAAAAAATGCGAGGAGCAAAAAAAAAAAAAAGAAAAATACGAGGAGCATGAAAAGGTGTGAAAAAATCGAAGAGCATGAAAAGGTGTGAAAAATGCGAGGAGAAAAAAAAAAAGATGAGGAGCATGAAAAGGTGTGAAAAATGCCAGGAGCATGAAAAGTTGTGAAAAATGCCAGGAGCATGAAAAGGTGTGAAAAATGCGAGGAGCAAAAAAAAAAAAAAAAAAGAAAGTCCAGGAGCATGAAAAGGTGTGAAAAATGCGTGGAGCATGAAAAGGTGTGCAAAATGCGAGGAGAAAAAAAAAAAGATGAGGAGCATGAAAAGGTGTGAAAAATGCGAGGAGCAAAAAAAAAGAAAAAGAAAAAGACGACGAGCATGAACAGGTGTGAAAAATGCAAGGAGCATGAAAAGGTGTAAAAAAGGCGAGGAGCAAAAAAAAAAAAAAAAAAGAAAGACCAGGAGCATGAAAAGGTGTGAAAAACGCAAGGAGCATGAAAAGGTGTGAAAAATGCGAGGAGCAAAAAAAAAAAAAAAAAAAAGTCCAGGAGCATGAAAAAGTGTGAAAAAGGCAAGGAGCATGAAAAGGTGTGAAAAATGCGAGGAGCAAAAAAAAAAAAAAGTCCAGGAGCATGAAAAGGTGTGAAAAATGCAACGAGCATGAAAAGGTGTGAAAAATGCGAGGAGGAAAAAAAAAAAAAAGCAAGACCAGGAGCATGAAAAGGTGTGAAAAATGCAAGGAGCATGAAAATGTGTGAAAAATGCGAGGAGCAAAAAAAAAAAAAAAAAAAAAGACCAGGAGCATGAAAAGGTGTGAAAAATGCGAGGAGCAAAAAAAAAAAAAAAAAGGCCAGGAGCATGAAAAGGTGTGAAAAATGCGAGGAGCATGAAAAGGTGTGAAAAATGCGAGGAGCATGAAGAGGTGTGAAAAATGCGAGGAGCATGAAAAGGTGTGAAAAATGCGAGGAGCAAAAAAAAAAAAAGACGAGGAGCATGAAAAGGTGTGAAAAATGCGTGGAGCATGAAGAGGTGTGAAAAATGCGAGGAGCAAGAAAAGGTGTGAAAAATTTGAGGAGCAAAAAAAAAAAAAAACCAGGAGCATGAAAACGTGTGAAAAATGCGAGGAGCAAAAAAAAAAAAAAAAAAAGAAAGTCCAGGAGCATGAAAAGGTGTGAAAAATGCGTGGAGCATGAAAAGGTGTGCAAAATGCGAGGAGCAAAAAAAAAAAAATACGAGGAGCATGAAATGGTGTGAAAAATGCAAGGAGCATCAAAAGGTGTGAAAAATGCGAGGAGCAAAAAAAAAAAAAAAAGAAAAAGACGACGAGCATGAAAAGGTGTGAAAAATGCAAGGAGCATGAAAAGGTGTAAAAAAGGCGAGGAGCAAAAAAAAAAAAAAAGACCAGGAGCATGAAAAGGTGTGAAAAATGCGAGGATCAAAAAAAAAAAATACGAGGTGCATGAAAAGGTGTGTAAAATGCAAGGAGCATGAAAAGGTGTGAAAAATGCGAGGAGCAAAAAAAAAAAAGAAAAAGATGACGAGCAATAAATGGTGTGAAAAATGCAAGGAGCATGATAAGGTGTAAAAAATGCGAGGAGCAAAAAAAAAAAAAAGAAAAATACGAGGAGCATGAAAAGGTGTGAAAAAATCGAAGAGCATGAAAAGGTGTGAAAAATGCGAGGAGAAAAAAAAAAAAGATGAGCATGAAAAGGTGTGAAAAATGCGAGGAGCAAAAAAAAAAGAAAAAGAAAAAGACGACGAGCATGAACAGGTGTGAAAAATGCAAGGAGCATGAAAAGGTGTAAAAAAGGCGAGGAGCAAAAAAAAAAAAAAAAAGAAAGACCAGGAGCATGAAAAGGTGTGAAAAACGCAAAGAGCATGAAAAGGTGTGAAAAATGCGAGGAACATGAAAAGGTGTGAAAAATGGGAGGAGCATGAAAAGGTGCGAAAAATGCGAGGAGCAAAAAAAAAAAAAAAAAAGGCCAGGAGCATGAAAAGGTGTGAAAAATGCGAGGAGCAAAAAAAAAAAAAAAAAAAAAGGCCAGGAGCATGAAAAGGTGTGAAAAATGCGAGGAGCAAAAAAAAAAAAAAAAAAGAGAACAGGAACATGAAAAGGTGTGAAAATGCGAGGAACAAAAAAAAAAAAAAAAAAGAAAGACCAGGAGCATGAAAAGGTGTGAAAAATGCAAGGAGCATGAAAAGGTGTGAAAAATGCGAGGAGGAAAAAAAAAAAAGCAAGACCAGGAGCATGAAAAGGTGTGAAAAATGCAAGGAGCATGAAAAGGTGTGAAAAATGCGAGGAGCAAAAAAAAAAAAAAAGAAAAAGACGACGAGCATGAAAAGGTGTGAAAAATGCAAGGAGCATGAAAAGGTGTAAAAAAGGCGAGGAGCAAAAAAAAAAAAAAGACCAGGAGCATGAAAAGGTGTGAAAAATGCGAGGATCAAAAAAAAAAAATACGAGGTGCATGAAAAGGTGTGTAAAATGCAAGGAGCATGAAAAGGTGTGAAAAATGCGAGGAGCAAAAAAAAAAAAGAAAAAGATGACGAGCAATAAAAGGTGTGAAAAATGCAAGGAGCATGATAAGGTGTAAAAAATGCGAGGAGCAAAAAAAAAAAAAAGAAAAATACGAGGAGCATGAAAAGGTGTGAAAAAATCGAAGAGCATGAAAAGGTGTGAAAAATGCGAGGAGAAAAAAAAAAAGATGAGGAGCATGAAAAGGTGTGAAAAATGCGAGGAGCAAAAAAAAAAGAAAAAGAAAAAGACGACGAGCATGAACAGGTGTGAAAAATGCAAGGAGCATGAAAAGGTGTAAAAAAGGCGAGGAGCAAAAAAAAAAAAAAAAAAAGAAAGACCAGGAGCATGAAAAGGGGTGAAAAACGCAAGGAGCATGAAAAGGTGTGAAAAATGCGAGGAACATGAAAAGGTGAGAAAAATGGGAGGAGCATGAAAAGGTGTGAAAAATGCGAGGAGCAAAAAAAAAAAAAAAAGAAAAAGACGACGAGCATGAAAAGGTGTGAAAATGCAAGGAGCATGAAAAGGTGTAAAAAAGGCGAGGAGCAAAAAAAAAAAAAAAGACCAGGAGCATGAAAAGGTGTGAAAAATGCGAGGATCAAAAAAAAAAAAAATACGAAGTGCATGAAAAGGTGTGTAAAATGCAAGGAGCATGAAAAGGTGTGAAAAATGCGAGGAGCAAAAAAAAAAAAGAAAAAGATGACGAGCAATAAAAGGTGTGAAAAATGCAAGGAGCATGATAAGGTGTAAAAAATGCGAGGAGCAAAAAAAAAAAAAAGAAAAATACGAGGAGCATGAAAAGGTGTGAAAAAATCAAAGAGCATGAAAAGGTGTGAAAAATGCGAGGAGAAAAAAAAAAAGATGAGGAGCATGAAAAGGTGTGAAAAATGCGAGGAGCAAAAAAAAAGAAAAAGAAAAAGACGACGAGCATGAACAGGTGTGAAAAATGCAAGGAGCATGAAAAGGTGTAAAAAAGGCGAGGAGCAAAAAAAAAAAAAAAAAAGAAAGACCAGGAGCATGAAAAGGTGTGAAAAACGCAAGGAGCATGAAAAGGTGTGAAAAATGCGAGGAACATGAAAAGGTGTGAAAAATGGGAGGAGCATGAAAAGGTGCGAAAAATGCGAGGAGCAAAAAAAAAAAAAAAAAAGGCCAGGAGCATGAAAAGGTGTGAAAAATGCGAGGAGCAAAAAAAAAAAAAAAAAAAAGGCCAGGAGCATGAAATGGTGCGAAAAATGCGAGGAGCAAAAAAAAAAAAAAAAAAGGCCAGGATCATGAAAAGGTGTGAAAAATTCGAGGAGCATGAAAAGGTGTGAAAAATGCCAGGAGCATGAAAAGTTGTGAAAAATGCCAGGAGCATGAAAAGGTGTGAAAAATGCGAGGAGCAAAAAAAAAAAAAAAAAAGAAAGTCCAGGAGCATGAAAAGGTGTGAAAAATGCGTGGAGCATGAAAAGGTGTGCAAAATGCGAGGAGAAAAAAAAAAAGATGAGGAGCATGAAAAGGTGTGAAAAATGCGAGGAGCAAAAAAAAAGAAAAAGAAAAAGACGACGAGCATGAACAGGTGTGAAAAATGCAAGGAGCATGAAAAGGTGTAAAAAAGGCGAGGAGCAAAAAAAAAAAAAAAAAAGAAAGACCAGGAGCATGAAAAGGTGTGAAAAACGCAAGGAGCATGAAAAGGTGTGAAAAATGCGAGGAACATGAAAAGGTGTGAAAAATGGGAGGAGCATGAAAAGGTGCGAAAAATGCGAGGAGCAAAAAAAAAAAAAAAAAAGGCCAGGAGCATGAAAAGGTGTGAAAAATGCGAGGAGCAAAAAAAAAAAAAAAAAAAAAGGCCAGGAGCATGAAATGGTGCGAAAAATGCGAGGAGCAAAAAAAAAAAAAAAAAAGGCCAGGATCATGAAAAGGTGTGAAAAATTCGAGGAGCATGAAATGGTGTGAAAAATGCCAGGAGCATGAAAAGTTGTGAAAAATGCCAGGAGCATGAAAAGGTGTGAAAAATGCGAGGAGCAAAAAAAAAAAAAAAAAAAAGAAAGTCCAGGAGCACGAAAAGGTGTGAAAAATGCGTGGAGCATGAAAAGGTGTGCAAAATGCGAGGAGCAAAAAAAAAAAAAGACGAGGAGCATGAAAAGGTGTGAAAAATGCAAGGAGCATGAAAAGGTGTGAAAAATGCGAGGAGCAAAAAAAAAAAAAAAAGAAAAAGACGACGAGCATGAAAAGGTGTGAAAAATGCAAGGAGCATGAAAAGGTGTAAAAAAGGCGAGGAGCAAAAAAAAAAAAAAAGACCAGGAGCATGAAAAGGTGTGAAAAATGCGAGGATCAAAAAAAAAAAAATACGAGGTGCATGAAAAGGTGTGTAAAATGCAAGGAGCATGAAAAGGTGTGAAAAATGCGAGGAGCAAAAAAAAAAAAGAAAAAGATGACGAGCAATAAAAGGTGTGAAAAATGCAAGGAGCATAATAAGGTGTAAAAAATGCGAGGAGCAAAAAAAAAAAAAAGAAAAATACGAGGAGCATGAAAAGGTGTGAAAAAATCGAAGAGCATGAAAAGGTGTGAAAAATGCGAGGAGAAAAAAAAAAAAGATGAGGAGCATGAAAAGGTGTGAAAAATGCGAGGAGCAAAAAAAAAAGAAAAAGAAAAAGACGACGAGCATGAACAGGTGTGAAAAATGCAAGGAGCATGAAAAGGTGTAAAAAAGGCGAGGAGCAAAAAAAAAAAAAAAAAGAAAGACCAGGAGCATGAAAAGGTGCGAAAAACGCAAGGAGCATGAAAAGGTGTGAAAAATGCGAGGAACATGAAAAGGTGTGAAAAATGGGAGGAGCATGAAAAGGTGCGAAAAATGCGAGGAGAAAAAAAAAAAAAAAAAAAGGCCAGGAGCATGAAAAGGTGTGAAAAATGCGAGGAGCAAAAAAAAAAAAAAAAAAAGAGAACAGGAACATGAAAAGGTGTGAAAATGCGAGGAACAAAAAAAAAAAAAAAAAAGAAAGACCAGGAGCATGAAAAGGTGTGAAAAATGCGTGGAGCATGAAAAGGTGTGCAAAATGCGAGGAGGAAAAAAAAAAAAGCAAGACCAGGAGCATGAAAAGGTGTGAAAAATGCAAGGAGCATGAAAAGGTGTGAAAAATGCGAGGAGCAAAAAAAAAAAAAAAGAAAAAGACGACGAGCATGAAAAGGTGTGAAAAATGCAAGGAGCATGAAAAGGTGTAAAAAAGGCGAGGAGCAAAAAAAAAAAAAAGACCAGGAGCATGAAAAGGTGTGAAAAATGCGAGGATCAAAAAAAAAAAAAATACGAGGTGCATGAAAAGGTGTGTAAAATGCAAGGAGCATGAAAAGGTGTGAAAAATGCGAGGAGCAAAAAAAAAAAAAAAAAAGATGACGAGCAATAAAAGGTGTGAAAAATGCAAGGAGCATGATAAGGTGTAAAAAATGCGAGGAGCAAAAAAAAAAAAAGAAAAATACGAGGAGCATGAAAAGGTGTGAAAAAATCGAAGAGCATGAAAAGGTGTGAAAAATGCGAGGAGAAAAAAAAAAAGATGAGGAGCATGAAAAGGTGTGAAAAATGCGAGGAGCAAAAAAAAAAGAAAAAGAAAAAGACGACGAGCATGAACAGGTGTGAAAAATGCAAGGAGCATGAAAAGGTGTAAAAAAGGCGAGGAGCAAAAAAAAAAAAAAAAAAGAAAGACCAGGAGCATGAAAAGGTGTGAAAAACGCAAGGAGCATGAAAAGGTGTGAAAAATGCGAGGAACATGAAAAGGTGTGAAAAATGGGAGGAGCATGAAAAGGTGTGAAAAATGCGAGGAGCAAAAAAAAAAAAAAAAGAAAAAGACGACGAGCATGAAAAGGTGTGAAAAATGCAAGGAGCATGAAAAGGTGTAAAAAAGGCGAGGAGCAAAAAAAAAAAAAAAAGACCAGGAGCATGAAAAGGTGTGAAAAATGCGAGGATCAAAAAAAAAAAAAATACGAAGTGCATGAAAAGGTGTGTAAAATGCAAGGAGCATGAAAAGGTGTGAAAAATGCGAGGAGCAAAAAAAAAAAAGAAAAAGATGACGAGCAATAAAAGGTGTGAAAAATGCAAGGAGCATGATAAGGTGTAAAAAATGCGAGGAGCAAAAAAAAAAAAAAGAAAAATACGAGGAGCATGAAAAGGTGTGAAAAAATCAAAGAGCATGAAAAGGTGTGAAAAATGCGAGGAGAAAAAAAAAAAGATGAGGAGCATGAAAAGGTGTGAAAAATGCGAGGAGCAAAAAAAAAGAAAAAGAAAAAGACGACGAGCATGAACAGGTGTGAAAAATGCAAGGAGCATGAAAAGGTGTAAAAAAGGCGAGGAGCAAAAAAAAAAAAAAAAAGAAAGACCAGGAGCAAGAAAAGGTGTGAAAAACGCAAGGAGCATGAAAAGGTGTGAAAAATGCGAGGAACATGAAAAGGTGTGAAAAATGGGAGGAGCATGAAAAGGTGCGAAAAATGCGAGGAGCAAAAAAAAAAAAAAAAAAAAAAGGCCAGGAGCATGAAATGGTGCGAAAAATGCGAGGAGAAAAAAAAAAAAAAAAAAGGCCAGGATCATGAAAAGGTGTGAAAAATTCGAGGAGCATGAAAAGGTGTGAAAAATGCCAGGAGCATGAAAAGTTGTGAAAAATGCCAGGAGCATGAAAAGGTGTGAAAAATGCGAGGAGCAAAAAAAAAAAAAAAAAAGAAAGTCCAGGAGCATGAAAAGGTGTGAAAAATGCGTGGAGCATGAAAAGGTGTGCAAAATGCGAGGAGAAAAAAAAAAAGATGAGGAGCATGAAAAGGTGTGAAAAATGCGAGGAGCAAAAAAAAAGAAAAAGAAAAAGACGACGAGCATGAACAGGTGTGAAAAATGCAAGGAGCATGAAAAGGTGTAAAAAAGGCGAGGAGCAAAAAAAAAAAAAAAAAAAGAAAGACCAGGAGCATGAAAAGGTGTGAAAAACGCAAGGAGCATGAAAAGGTGTGAAAAATGCGAGGAGCAAAAAAAAAAAAAAAAGAAAAAGACGACGAGCATGAAAAGGTGTGAAAAATGCAAGGAGCATGAAAAGGTGTGAAAAATGCGAGGAACATGAAAAGGTGTGAAAAATGGGAGGAGCATGAAAAGGTGCGAAAAATGCGAGGAGCAAAAAAAAAAAAAAAAAAGGCCAGGAGCATGAAAAGGGGTGAAAAATGCGAGGAGCAAAAAAAAAAAAAAAAAAAAAAAGGCCAGGAGCATGAAAAGGTGTGAAAAATGCGAGGAGCAAAAAAAAAAAAAAAAAAAGAGAACAGGAACATGAAAAGGTGTGAAAATGCGAGGAACAAAAAAAAAAAAAAAAAAAGAAAGACCAGGAGCATGAAAAGGTGTGAAAAAAGCAAGGAGCATGAAAAGGTGTGAAAAATGCGAGGAGGAAAAAAAAAAAAAGCAAGACCAGGAGCATGAAAAGGTGTGAAAAATGCAAGGAGCATGAAAAGGTGTGAAAAATGCGAGGAGCAAAAAAAAAAAAAAAAGAAAAAGACGACGAGCATGAAAAGGTGTGAAAAATGCAAGAAGCATGAAAAGGTGTAAAAAAGGCGAGGAGCAAAAAAAAAAAAAAGGCCAGGAGCATGAAAAGGTGTGAAAAATGCGAGGATCAAAAAAAAAAAATACGAGGTGCATGAAAAGGTGTGTAAAATGCAAGGAGCATGAAAAGGTGTGAAAAATGCGAGGAGCAAAAAAAAAAAAGAAAAAAAGGCCAGGAGCATGAAAAGGTGTGAAAAATGCGAGGAGCAAAAAAAAAAAAAAAAAAGAGAACAGGAACATGAAAAGGTGTGAAAATGCGAGGAACAAAAAAAAAAAAAAAAAAGAAAGACCAGGAGCATGAAAAGGTGTGAAAAATGCAAGGAGCATGAAAAGGTGTAAAAAAGGCGAGGAGCAAAAAAAAAAAAAACCAGGAGCATGAAAACGTGTGAAAAATGCGAGGAGCAAAAAAAAAAAAAAAAAGGCCAGGAGCATGAAAAGGTGTGAAAAATGCGAGGAGCAAAAAAAAAAAAAAAAAAGGCCAGGAGCATGAAAAGGTGTGAAAAATGCGAGGAGCATGAAAAGGTGTGCAAAATGCGAGGAGCAAAAAAAAAAAAAGACGAGGAGCATGAAAAGGTGTGAAAAATGCGAGAAACATGAAAAGGTGTGAAAAATGGGAGGAGCATGAAAAGGTGCGAAAAATGCGAGGAGGAAAAAAAAAAAAAAGGCCAGGAGCATGAAAAGGTGTGAAAAATGCGAGGAGCAAAAAAAAAAAAAAAAAAAAGTCCAGGAGCATGAAAAAGTGTGAAAAAGGCAAGGAGCATGAAAAGGTGTGAAAAATGCGAGGAGCAAAAAAAAAAAAAAAAAAAAGTCCAGGAGCATGAAAAGGTGTGAAAAATGCAACGAGCATGAAAAGGTGTGAAAAATGAGAGGAGGAAAAAAAAAAAAAAGCAAGACCAGGAGCATGAAAAGGTGTGAAAAATGCAAGGAGCATGAAAAGGTGTGAAAAATGCGAGGAGCAAAAAAAAAAAAAAAAAAAAAAGACCAGGAGCAAGAAAAGGTGGGAAAAATGCGAGGAGCAAAAAAAAAAAAAAAAAGGCCAGGAGCATGAAAAGGTGTGAAAAATGCGAGGAGCATGAAAAGGTGTGAAAAAAGCGAGGAGCATGAAGAGGTGTGAAAAATGCGAGGAGCATGAAAAGGTGTGAAAAATGCGAGGAGCAAAAAAAAAAAAAGACGAGGAGCATGAAAAGGTGTGAAAAATGCGTGGAGCATGAAGAGGTGTGAAAAATGCGAGGAGCATGAAAAGGTGTGAAAAATTTGAGGAGCAAAAAAAAAAAAAAACCAGGAGCATGAAAACGTGTGAAAAATGCGAGGAGCAAAAAAAAAAAAAAAAGGCCAGGAGCATGAAAAGGTTTGAAAAATGCGAGGAGAAAAAAAAAAAAAAAAAAAGGCCAGGAGCATGAAAAGGTGTGAAAAATGCGAGGAGCATGAAAAGGTGTGCAAAATGCGAGGAGCAAAAAAAAAAAAAGACGAGGAGCATGAAAAGGTGTGAAAAATGCAAGGAGCATGAAAAGGTGTGAAAAATGCGAGGAACATGAAAAGGTGTGAAAAATGGGAGGAGCATGAAAAGGTGCGAAAAATGCGAGGAGGAAAAAAAAAAAAAAGGCCAGGAGCATGAAAAGGTGTGAAAAATGCGAGGAGCAAAAAAAAAAAAAAAAAAAAGGCCAGGAGCATGAAAAGGTGTGAAAAAGGCAAGGAGCATGAAAAGGTGTGAAAACTGCGAGGAGCGAAAAAAAAAAAAAAAAAAAGGCCAGGAGCATGAAAAGGTGTGAAAAAGGCAAGGAGCATGAAAAGGTGTGAAAAATGCGAGGAGCAAAAAAAAAAAAAAAAAAAAAGTCCAGGAGCATGAAAATGTGTGAAAAATGCAAGGAGCATGAAAAGGTGTGAAAAATGCGAGGAGGAAAAAAAAAAAAAGCAAGACCAGGAGCATGAAAAGGTGTGAAAAATGCAAGGAGCATGAAAAGGTGTGCAAAATGCGAGGAGCAAAAAAAAAAAAGACGAGGAGCATGAAAAGGTGTGAAAAATGCAAGGAGCATGAAAAGGTGTGAAAAATGCGAGAAACATGAAAAGGTGTGAAAAATGGGAGGAGCATGAAAAGGTGCGAAAAATGCGAGGAGCAAAAAAAAAAAAAAAAAAGGCCAGGATCATGAAAAGGTGTGAAAAATTCGAGGAGCAAAAAAAAAAAAAAAAAAAAAAGCCAGGAGCATGAAAAGGTGTGAAAAATGCAAGGAGCATGAAAAGGTGTGAAAAATGCCAGGAGCATGAAAAGGTGTGAAAAATGCCAGGAGCATGAAAAGGTGTGAAAAATGCCAGGAGCAAAAAAAAAAAAAAAAAAAGAAAGTCCAGGAGCATGAAAAGGTGTGAAAAATGCGAGGAGCAAAAAAAAAAAAAAAAAAAGAAAGTCCAGGAGCATGAAAAGGTGTGAAAAATGCGAGGAGCAAAAAAAAAAAAAGACGAGGAGCATGAAAAGGTGTGAAAAATGCGTGGAGCATGAAGAGGTGTGAAAAATGCGAGGAGCATAAAAAGGTGTGAAAAATTTGAGGAGCAAAAAAAAAAAAAAACCAGGAGCATGAAAACGTGTGAAAAATGCGAGGAGCAAAAAAAAAAAAAAAAAGGCCAGGAGCATGAAAAGGTGTGAAAAATGCGAGGAGCAAAAAAAAAAAAAAAAAAAGGCCAGGAGCATGAAAAGGTGTGAAAAATGCGAGGAGCATGAAAAGGTGTGCAAAATGCGAGGAGCAAAAAAAAAAAAAGACGAGGAGCATGAAAAGGTGTGAAAAATGCCAGGAGCATGAAAAGGTGTGAAAAATGTCAGGAGCAAAAAAAAAAAAAAAAAAAGAAAGTCCAGGAGCATGAAAAGCTGTGAAAAATGCGAGGAGCAAAAAAAAAAAAAAAAAGGCCAGGAGCATGAAAAGGTGTGAAAAATGCGAGGAGCATGAAAAGGTGTGAAAAATGCGAGGAGCATGAAGAGGTGTGAAAAATGCGAGGAGCATGAAAAGGTGTGAAAAATGCGAGGAGCATGAAAAGGTGTGAAAAATGCGAGGAGCAAAAAAAAAAAAAGACGAGGAGCATGAAAAGGTGTGAAAAATGCAAGGAGCATGAAAAGGTGTGAAAAATGCGAGGAGCAAAAAAAAAAAAAAGTCGAGGAGCATGAAAAGGTGTGAAAAATGCGTGGAGCATGAAGAGGTGTGAAAAATGCGAGGAGCATGAAAAGGTGTGAAAAATTTGAGGAGCAAAAAAAAAAAAAAACCAGGAGCATGAAAAGGTGTGCAAAATGCGAGGAGCAAAAAAAAAAAAAAAAGGCCAGGAGCATGAAAAGGTGTGAAAAATGCAAGGAGCATGAAAAGGTATGAAAAATGCGAGGAACATGAAAAGGTGTGAAAAATGGGAGGAGCATGAAAAGGTGCGAAAAATGCGAGGAGGAAAAAAAAAAAAAAAGGCCAGGAGCATGAAAAGGTGTGAAAAATGCGAGGAGCAAAAAAAAAAAAAAAAAAAGGCCAGGAGCATGAAAAGGTGTGAAAAAGGCAAGGAGCATGAAAAGGTGTGAAAAATGCAAGGAGCATGAAAAGGTGTGAAAAATGCGAGGAGGAAAAAAAAAAAAAAGCAAGACCAGGAGCATGAAAAGGTGTGAAAAATGCAAGGAGCATGAAAAGGTGTGAAAAATGCGAGGAGCAAAAAAAAAAAAAAAAAAAGACCAGGAACATGAAAAGGTGTGAAAAATGCGAGGAGCAAAAAAAAAAAAAAAAAGAAAGAAAGGAAGACCAGGATCATGAAAAGGTGTGAAAAATTCGAGGAGCAAAAAAAAAAAAAAAAAAAAAAAGCCAGGAGCATGAAAAGGTGTGAAAAATGCAAGGAGCATGAAAAGGTGTGAAAAATGCCAGGAGCATGAAAAGGTGTGAAAAATGCCAGGAGCATGAAAAGGTGTGAAAAATGCCAGGAGCAAAAAAAAAAAAAAAAAAAGAAAGTCCAGGAGCATGAAAAGGTGTGAAAAATGCGTGGAGCATGAAAAGGGGTGCAAAATGCGAGGAGCAAAAAAAAAAAAAGACGAGGAGCATGAAAAGGTGTGAAAAATGCAAGGAGCATGAAAAGGTGTGAAAAATGCGAGGAGCAAAAAAAAAAAAAAAAGAAAAAGACGACGAGCATGAAAAGGTGTGAAAAATGCAAGGAGCATGAAAAGGTGTAAAAAAGGCGAGGAGCAAAAAAAAAAAAAAAGACCAGGAGCATGAAAAGGTGTGAAAAATGCGAGGATCAAAAAAAAAAAAATACGAGGTGCATGAAAATGTGTGTAAAATGCAAGGAGCAAAAAAAAAAAAGAAAAAGATGACGAGCAATAAAAGGTGTGAAAAATGCAAGGAGCATGATAAGGTGTAAAAAATGCGAGGAGCAAAAAAAAAAAAAAGAAAAATACGAGGAGCATGAAAAGGTGTGAAAAAATCGAAGAGCATGAAAAGGTGTGAAAAATGCTAGGAGAAAAAAAAAAGATGAGGAGCATGAAAAGGTGTGAAAAATGCGAGGAGCAAAAAAAAAAGAAAAAGAAAAAGACGACGAGCATGAACAGGTGTGAAAAATGCAAGGAGCATGAAAAGGTGTAAAAAAGGCGAGGAGCAAAAAAAAAAAAAAAAAAGAAAGACCAGGAGCATGAAAAGGTGTGAAAAATGCGAGGAGCAAAAAAAAAAAAGAAAAAGATGACGAGCAATAAAAGGTGTGAAAAATGCAAGGAGCATGATAAGGTGTAAAAAATGCGAGGAGCAAAAAAAAAAAAAAGAAAAATACGAGGAGCATGAAAAGGTGTGAAAAAATCGAAGAGCATGAAAAGGTGTGAAAAATGCGAGGAGAAAAAAAAAAAGATGAGGAGCATGAAAAGGTGTGAAAAATGCGAGGAGCAAAAAAAAAAGAAAAAGAAAAAGACGACGAGCATGAACAGGTGTGAAAAATGCAAGGAGCATGAAAAGGTGTAAAAAAGGCGAGGAGCAAAAAAAAAAAAAAAAAAGAAAGACCAGGAGCATGAAAAGGTGTGAAAAACGCAAGGAGCATGAAAAGGTGTGAAAAATGCGAGGAACATGAAAAGGTGTGAAAAATGGGAGGAGCATGAAAAGGTGCGAAAAATGCGAGGAGCAAAAAAAAAAAAAAAAAAAGGCCAGGAGCATGAAAAGGTGTGAAAAATGCAAGGAGCATGAAAAGGTGTGAAAAATGCGAGGAGGAAAAAAAAAAAAAGCAAGACCAGGAGCATGAAAAGGTGTGAAAAATGCAAGGAGCATGAAAAGGTGTGAAAAATGCGAGGAGCAAAAAAAAAAAAAAAAGAAAAAGACGACGAGCATGAAAAGGTGTGAAAAATGCAAGGAGCATGAAAAGGTGTAAAAAAGGCGAGGAGCAAAAAAAAAAAAAAAGACCAGGAGCATGAAAAGGTGTGAAAAATGCGAGGATCAAAAAAAAAAAATACGAGGTGCATGAAAAGGTGTGTAAAATGCAAGGAGCATGAAAAGGTGTGAAAAATGCGAGGAGCAAAAAAAAAAAAGAAAAAAAGGCCAGGAGCATGAAAAGGTGTGAAAAATGCGAGGAGCAAAAAAAAAAAAAAAAAAAGAGAACAGGAACATGAAAAGGTGTGAAAATGCGAGGAACAAAAAAAAAAAAAAAAAAGAAAGACCAGGAGCATGAAAAGGTGTGAAAAATGCAAGGAGCATGAAAAGGTGTAAAAAAGGCGAGGAGCAAAAAAAAAAAAAAACCAGGAGCATGAAAACGTGTGAAAAATGCGAGGAGCAAAAAAAAAAAAAAAAAAGGCCAGGAGCATGAAAAGGTGTGAAAAATGCGAGGAGCAAAAAAAAAAAAAAAAAGGCCAGGAGCATGAAAAGGTGTGAAAAATGCGAGGAGCATGAAAAGGTGTGCAAAATGCGAGGAGCAAAAAAAAAAAAAGACGAGGAGCATGAAAAGGTGTGAAAAATGCGAGAAACATGAAAAGGTGTGAAAAATGGGAGGAGCATGAAAAGGTGCGAAAAATGCGAGGAGGAAAAAAAAAAAAAAAGGCCAGGAGCATGAAAAGGTGTGAAAAATGCGAGGAGCAAAAAAAAAAAAAAAAAAAAGTCCAGGAGCATGAAAAAGTGTGAAAAAGGCAAGGAGCATGAAAAGGTGTGAAAAATGCGAGGAGCAAAAAAAAAAAAAAAAAAAAGTCCAGGAGCATGAAAAGGTGTGAAAAATGCAACGAGCATGAAAAGGTGTGAAAAATGCGAGGAGGAAAAAAAAAAAAAGCAAGACCAGGAGCATGAAAAGGTGTGAAAAATGCAAGGAGCATGAAAAGGTGTGAAAAATGCGAGGAGCAAAAAAAAAAAAAAAAAAAAAGACCAGGAGCAAGAAAAGGTGTGAAAAATGCGAGGAGCAAAAAAAAAAAAAAAAGGCCAGGAGCATGAAAAGGTGTGAAAAATGCGAGGAGCATGAAAAGGTGTGAAAAATGCGAGGAGCATGAAGAGGTGTGAAAAATGCGAGGAGCATGAAAAGGTGTGAAAAATGCGAGGAGCAAAAAAAAAAAAAGACGAGGAGCATGAAAAGGTGTGAAAAATGCGTGGAGCATGAAGAGGTGTGAAAAATGCGAGGAGCATGAAAAGGTGTGAAAAATTTGAGGAGCAAAAAAAAAAAAAAAACCAGGAGCATGAAAACGTGTGAAAAATGCGAGGAGCAAAAAAAAAAAAAAAAAGGCCAGGAGCATGAAAAGGTGTGAAAAATGCGAGGAGCAAAAAAAAAAAAAAAAAAGGCCAGGAGCATGAAAAGGTGTGAAAAATGCGAGGAGCAAAAAAAAAAAAAAAAAAAAAAAAAAGCCAGGAGCATGAAAAGGTGTGAAAAATGCCAGGAGCATGAAAAGGTGTGAAAAATGCCAGGAGCATGAAAAGGTGTGAAAAATGCCAGGAGCAAAAAAAAAAAAAAAAAAAAGAAAGTCCAGGAGCATGAAAAGGTGTGAAAAATGCGAGGAGCATGAAAAGGTGTGAAAAATGCGAGGAGCATGAAGAGGTGTGAAAAATGCGAGGAGCATGAAAAGGTGTGAAAAAAGCGAGGAGCATGAAAAGGTGTGAAAAATGCGAGGAGCAAAAAAAAAAAAAGACGAGGAGCATGAAAAGGTGTGAAAAATGCAAGGAGCATGAAAAGGTGTGAAAAATGCGAGGAGCAAAAAAAAAAAAAGTCGAGGAGCATGAAAAGGTGTGAAAAATGCGTGGAGCATGAAGAGGTGTGAAAAATGCGAGGAGCATGAAAAGGTGTGAAAAATTTGAGGAGCAAAAAAAAAAAAAAACCAGGAGCATGAAAACGTGTGAAAAATGCGAGGAGCAAAAAAAAAAAAAAAAAGGCCAGGAGCATGAAAAGGTGTGAAAAATGCGAGGAGCAAAAAAAAAAAAAACAAAAAGGCCAGGAGCATGAAAAGGTGTGAAAAATGCGAGGAGCATGAAAAGGTGTGCAAAATGCGAGGAGCAAAAAAAAAAAAAGACGAGGAGCATGAAAAGGTGTGAAAAATGCAAGGAGCATGAAAAGGTGTGAAAAATGCGAGGAACATGAAAAGGTGTGAAAAATGGGAGGAGCATGAAAAGGTGCGAAAAATGCGAGGAGGAAAAAAAAAAAAAAAGGCCAGGAGCAAGAAAAGGTGGGAAAAATGCGAGGAGCAAAAAAAAAAAAAAAAAAAAGGCCAGGAGCATGAAAAGGTGTGAAAAAGGCAAGGAGCATGAAAAGGTGTGAAAACTGCGAGGAGCGAAAAAAAAAAAAAAAAAAGGCCAGGAGCATGAAAAGGTGTGAAAAAGGCAAGGAGCATGAAAAGGTGTGAAAAATGCGAGGAGCAAAAAAAAAAAAAAAAAAAAAAGTCCAGGAGCATGAAAATGTGTGAAAAATGCAAGGAGCATGAAAAGGTGTGAAAAATGCGAGGAGGAAAAAAAAAAAAAAGCAAGACCAGGAGCATGAAAAGGTGTGAAAAATGCAAGGAGCATGAAAAGGTGTGCAAAATGCGAGGAGCAAAAAAAAAAAAAGACGAGGAGCATGAAAAGGTGTGAAAAATGCAAGGAGCATGAAAAGGTGTGAAAAATGCGAGAAACATGAAAAGGTGTGAAAAATGGGAGGAGCATGAAAAGGTGCGAAAAATGCGAGGAGCAAAAAAAAAAAAAAAAAAAGGCCAGGATCATGAAAAGGTGTGAAAAATTCGAGGAGCAAAAAAAAAAAAAAAAAAAAAAAAGCCAGGAGCATGAAAAGGTGTGAAAAATGCAAGGAGCATGAAAAGGTGTGAAAAATGCCAGGAGCATGAAAAGGTGTGAAAAATGCCAGGAGCATGAAAAGGTGTGAAAAATGCCAGGAGCAAAAAAAAAAAAAAAAAAAAGAAAGTCCAGGAGCATGAAAAGGTGTGAAAAATGCGAGGAGCAAAAAAAAAAAAAAAAAAAAAAAGTGCAGGAGCATGAAAAGGTGTGAAAAATGCGAGGAGCAAAAAAAAAAAAAGACGAGGAGCATGAAAAGGTGTGAAAAATGCGTGGAGCATGAAGAGGTGTGAAAAATGCGAGGAGCATAAAAAGGTGTGAAAAATTTGAGGAGCAAAAAAAAAAAAAAACCAGGAGCATGAAAACGTGTGAAAAATGCGAGGAGCAAAAAAAAAAAAAAAAAGGCCAGGAGCATGAAAAGGTGTGAAAAATGCGAGGAGCAAAAAAAAAAAGCATGAAAAGGTGTGAAAAATGCGAGGAGCATGAAAAGGTGTGAAAAATGCGAGGAGCATGAAGAGGTGTGAAAAATGCGAGGAGCATGAAAAGGTGTGAAAAATGCGAGGAGCATGAAAAGGTGTGAAAAATGCGAGGAGCAAAAAAAAAAAAAGACGAGGAGCATGAAAAGGTGTGAAAAATGCAAGGAGCATGAAAAGGTGTGAAAAATGCGAGGAGCAAAAAAAAAAAAAGTCGAGGAGCATGAAAAGGTGTGAAAAATGCGTGGAGCATGAAGAGGGGGGAAAAATGCGAGGAGCATGAAAAGGTGTGAAAAATTTGAGGAGCAAAAAAAAAAAAAAACCAGGAGCATGAAAACGTGTGAAAAATGCGAGGAGCAAAAAAAAAAAAAAAAAGGCCAGGAGCATGAAAAGGTGTGAAAAATGCGAGGAGCAAAAAAAAAAAAAAAAAAAAGGCCAGGAGCATGAAAAGGTGTGAAAAATGCGAGGAGCATGAAAAGGTGTGCAAAATGCGAGGAGCAAAAAAAAAAAAAGACGAGGAGCATGAAAAGGTGTGAAAAATGCAAGGAGCATGAAAAGGTGTGAAAAATGCGAGGAACATGAAAAAGTGTGAAAAATGGGAGGAGCATGAAAAGGTGCGAAAAATGCGAGGAGGAAAAAAAAAAAAAAAGGCCAGGAGCAAGAAAAGGTGTGAAAAAAGCGAGGAGCAAAAAAAAAAAAAAAAAAAAAGGCCAGGAGCATGAAAAGGTGTGAAAAAGGCAAGGAGCAGGAAAAGGTGTGAAAAATGCAAGGAGCATGAAAAGGTGTGAGAAATGCGAGGAGGAAAAAAAAAAAAAAGCAAGACCAGGAGCATGAAAAGGTGTGAAAAATGCAAGGAGCATGAAAAGGTGTGAAAAATGCGAGGAGCAAAAAAAAAAAAAAAAAAAGACCAGGAACATGAAAAGGTGTGAAAAATGCGAGGAGCAAAAAAAAAAAAAAAAAAGAAAGAAAGGAAGACCAGGATCATGAAAAGGTGTGAAAAATTCGAGGAGCAAAAAAAAAAAAAAAAAAAAAAAAGCCAGGAGCATGAAAAGGTGTGAAAAATGCCAGGAGCAAAAAAAAAAAAAAAAAAAGAAAGTCCAGGAGCATGAAAAGGTGTGAAAAATGCGTGGAGCATGAAAAGGGGTGCAAAATGCGAGGAGCAAAAAAAAAAAAAAGACGAGGAGCATGAAAAGGTGTGAAAAATGCAAGGAGCATGAAAAGGTGTGAAAAATGCGAGGAGCAAAAAAAAAAAAAAAAGAAAAAGACGACGAGCATGAAAAGGTGTGAAAAATGCAAGGAGCATGAAAAGGTGTAAAAAAGGCGAGGAGCAAAAAAAAAAAAAAAGACCAGAAGCATGAAAAGGTGTGAAAAATGCGAGGATCAAAAAAAAAAAATACGAGGTGCATGAAAATGTGTGTAAAAAGCAAGGAGCAAAAAAAAAAAAAGAAAAAGATGACGAGCAATAAAAGGTGTGAAAAATGCAAGGAGCATGATAAGGTGTAAAAAATGCGAGGAGCAAAAAAAAAAAAAAGAAAAATACGAGGAGCATGAAAAGGTGTGAAAAAATCGAAGAGCATGAAAAGGTGTGAAAAATGCTAGGAGAAAAAAAAAAGATGAGGAGCATGAAAAGGTGTGAAAAATGCGAGGAGCAAAAAAAAAAGAAAAAGAAAAAGACGACGAGCATGAACAGGTGTGAAAAATGCAAGGAGCATGAAAAGGTGTAAAAAAGGCGAGGAGCAAAAAAAAAAAAAAAAAAGAAAGACCAGGAGCATGAAAAGGTGTGAAAAATGCGAGGAGCAAAAAAAAAAAAAAAAAAGATGACGAGCAATAAAAGGTGTGAAAAATGCAAGGAGCATGATAAGGTGTAAAAAATGCGAGGAGCAAAAAAAAAAAAAAGAAAAATACGAGGAGCATGAAAAGGTGTGAAAAAATCGAAGAGCATGAAAAGGTGTGAAAAATGCGAGGAGAAAAAAAAAAGATGAGGAGCATGAAAAGGTGTGAAAAATGCGAGGAGCAAAAAAAAAAGAAAAAGAAAAAGACGACGAGCATGAACAGGTGTGAAAAATGCAAGGAGCATGAAAAGGTGTAAAAAAGGCGAGGAGCAAAAAAAAAAAAAAAAAAGAAAGACCAGGAGCATGAAAAGGTGTGAAAAACGCAAGGAGCATGAAAAGGTGTGAAAAATGCGAGGAACATGAAAAGGTGTGAAAAATGGGAGGAGCATGAAAAGGTGCGAAAAATGCGAGGAGCAAAAAAAAAAAAAAAAAAGGCCAGGAGCATGAAAAGGTGTGAAAAATGCGAGGAGCAAAAAAAAAAAAAAAAAAAAGGCCAGGAGCATGAAAAGGTGTGAAAAAAGCGAGGAGCAAAAAAAAAAAAAAAAAAAGAGAACAGGAACATGAAAAGGTGTGAAAATGCGAGGAATAAAAAAAAAAAAAAAAAAGGAAGACCAGGAGCATGAAAAGGTGTGAAAAATGCAAGGAGCATGAAAAGGTGTGAAAAATGCGAGGAGGAAAAAAAAAAAAAAGCAAGACCAGGAGCATGAAAAGGTGTGAAAAATTCAAGGAGCATGAAAAGGTGTGAAAAATGCGAGGAGCGAAAAAAAAAAAAAAAAAAAGGCCAGGAGCATGAAAAGGTGTGAAAAAGGCAAGGAGCATGAAAAGGTGTGAAAAATGCGAGGAGCCAAAAAAAAAAAAAAAAAAAAAAGGCCAGGAGCATGAAAAGGTGTGAAAAAGGCCAGGAGCATGAAAAGGTGTGAAAAATGCGAGGAGCAAAAAAAAAAAAAAAAAAAAGTCCAGGAGCATGAAAAGGTGTGAAAAATGCGAGGAGCAAAAAAAAAAAAAGAAAGACCAGGAGCATGAAAAGGTGTGAAAAATGCAAGGAGCATGAAAAGGTGTGAAAAATGCGAGGAGCATGAAAAGTTGTGAAAAATGCAAGGAGCATGAAAAGGTGTGAAAAATGCGAGGAGCAAAAAAAAAAAAGAAAAAGATGACGAGCAATAAATGGTGTGAAAAATGCAAGGAGCATGATAAGGTGTAAAAAATGCGAGGAGCAAAAAAAAAAAAAAGAAAAATACGAGGAGCATGAAAAGGTGTGAAAAAATCGAAGAGCATGAAAAGGTGTGAAAAATGCGAGGAGAAAAAAAAAAAAGATGAGGAGCATGAAAAGGTGTGAAAAATGCGAGGAGCAAAAAAAAAAGAAAAAGAAAAAGACGACGAGCATGAACAGGTGTGAAAAATGCAAGGAGCATGAAAAGGTGTAAAAAAGGCGAGGAGCAAAAAAAAAAAAAAAAAGGCCAGGAGCATGAAAAGGTGTGAAAAATGCGAGGAGCATGAAAAGGTGTGCAAAATGCGAGGAGCAAAAAAAAAAAAAGACGAGGAGCATGAAAAGGTGTGAAAAATGCGAGAAACATGAAAAGGTGTGAAAAATGGGAGGAGCATGAAAAGGTGCGAAAAATGCGAGGAGGAAAAAAAAAAAAAAGGCCAGGAGCATGAAAAGGTGTGAAAAATGCGAGGAGCAAAAAAAAAAAAAAAAAAAAGTCCAGGAGCATGAAAAAGTGTGAAAAAGGCAAGGAGCATGAAAAGGGGTGAAAAATGCGAGGAGCAAAAAAAAAAAAAAAAAAAAGTCCAGGAGCATGAAAAGGTGTGAAAAATGCAACGAGCATGAAAAGGTGTGAAAAATGCGAGGAGAAAAAAAAAAAAAAGCAAGACCAGGAGCATGAAAAGGTGTGAAAAATGCAAGGAGCATGAAAAGGTGTGAAAAATGCGAGGAGCAAAAAAAAAAAAAAAAAAAAAAGACCAGGAGCATGAAAAGGTGTGAAAAATGCGAGGAGCATGAAAAGGTGTGAAAAATGCGAGGAGCATGAAGAGGTGTGAAAAATGCGAGGAGCATGAAAAGGTGTGAAAAATGCGAGGAGCAAAAAAAAAAAAAGACGAGGAGCATGAAAAGGTGTGAAAAATGCGTGGAGCATGAAGAGGTGTGAAAAATGCGAGGAGCATGAAAAGGTGTGAAAAATTTGAGGAGCAAAAAAAAAAAAAAAACCAGGAGCATGAAAACGTGTGAAAAATGCGAGGAGCAAAAAAAAAAAAAAAAAGGCCAGGAGCATGAAAAGGTGTGAAAAATGCGAGGAGCAAAAAAAAAAAAAAAAAAAGGCCAGGAGCATGAAAAGGTGTGAAAAATGCGAGGAGCATGAAAAGGTGTGCAAAATGCGAGGAGCAAAAAAAAAAAAAGACGAGGAGCATGAAAAGGTGTGAAAAATGCAAGGAGCATGAAAAGGTGTGAAAAATGCGAGGAACATGAAAAGGTGTGAAAAATGGGAGGAGCATGAAAAGGTGCGAAAAATGCGAGGAGGAAAAAAAAAAAAAAAGGCCAGGAGCATGAAAAGGTGTGAAAACTGCGAGGAGCAAAAAAAAAAAAAAAAAAAAGGCCAGGAGCATGAAAAGGGGTGAAAAAGGCAAGGAGCATGAAAAGGTGTGAAAACTGCGAGGAGCGAAAAAAAAAAAAAAAAAAAGGCCAGGAGCATGAAAAGGTGTGAAAAAGGCAAGGAGCATGAAAAGGTGTGAAAAATGCGAGGAGGAAAAAAAAAAAAAGCAAGACCAGGAGCATGAAAAGGTGTGAAAAATGCAAGGAGCATGAAAAGGTGTGCAAAATGCGAGGAGCAAAAAAAAAAAAAGACGAGGAGCATGAAAAGGTGTGAAAAATGCAAGGAGCATGAAAAGGTGTGAAAAATGCGAGAAACATGAAAAGGTGTGAAAAATGGGAGGAGCATGAAAAGGTGCGAAAAATGCGAGGAGCAAAAAAAAAAAAAAAAAGGCCAGGATCATGAAAAGGTGTGAAAAATTCGAGGAGCAAAAAAAAAAAAAAAAAAAAAAAAGCCAGGAGCATGAAAAGGTGTGAAAAATGCAAGGAGCATGAAAAGGTGTGAAAAATGCCAGGAGCATGAAAAGGTGTGAAAAATGCCAGGAGCATGAAAAGGTGTGAAAAATGCCAGGAGCAAAAAAAAAAAAAAAAAAAGAAAGTCCAGGAGCATGAAAAGGTGTGAAAAATGCGAGGAGCAAAAAAAAAAAAAAAAAAAGAAAGTCCAGGAGCATGAAAAGGTGTGAAAAATGCGAGGAGCAAAAAAAAAAAAAGACGAGGAGCATGAAAAGGTGTGAAAAATGCGTGGAGCATGAAGAGGTGTGAAAAATGCGAGGAGCATAAAAAGGTGTGAAAAATTTGAGGAGCAAAAAAAAAAAAAAACCAGGAGCATGAAAACGTGTGAAAAATGCGAGGAGCAAAAAAAAAAAAAAAAAGGCCAGGAGCATGAAAAGGTGTGAAAAATGCGAGGAGCAAAAAAAAAAAAAAAAAAAGGCCAGGAGCATGAAAAGGTGTGAAAAATGCGAGGAGCATGAAAAGGTGTGCAAAATGCGAGGAGCAAAAAAAAAAAAAGACGAGGAGCATGAAAAGGTGTGAAAAATGCAAGGAGCATGAAAAGGTGTGAAAAATGCCAGGAGCATGAAAAGGTGTGAAAAATGCCAGGAGCATGAAAAGGTGTGAAAAATGTCAGGAGCAAAAAAAAAAAAAAAAAAAGAAAGTCCAGGAGCATGAAAAGCTGTGAAAAATGCGAGGAGCAAAAAAAAAAAAAAAAAAGGCCAGGAGCATGAAAAGGTGTGAAAAATGCGAGGAGCATGAAAAGGTGTGAAAAATGCGAGGAGCATGAAGAGGTGTGAAAAATGCGAGGAGCATGAAAAGGTGTGAAAAATGCGAGGAGCATGAAAAGGTGTGAAAAATGCGAGGAGCAAAAAAAAAAAAAGACGAGGAGCATGAAAAGGTGTGAAAAATGCAAGGAGCATGAAAAGGTGTGAAAAATGCGAGGAGCAAAAAAAAAAAAAGTCGAGGAGCATGAAAAGGTGTGAAAAATGCGTGGAGCATGAAGAGGTGTGAAAAATGCGAGGATCATGAAAAGGTGTGAAAAATTCGAGGAGCAAAAAAAAAAAAAAAAAAAAAAAAAGCCAGGAGCATGAAAAGGTGTGAAAAATGCAAGGAGCATGAAAAGGTGTGAAAAATGCCAGGAGCATGAAAAGGTGTGAAAAATGCCAGGAGCATGAAAAGGTGTGAAAAATGCCAGGAGCAAAAAAAAAAAAAAAAAAAGAAAGTCCAGGAGCATGAAAAGGTGTGAAAAATGCGAGGAGCAAAAAAAAAAAAAAAAAAAGAAAGTCCAGGAGCATGAAAAGGTGTGAAAAATGCGAGGAGCAAAAAAAAAAAAAGACGAGGAGCATGAAAAGGTGTGAAAAATGCGTGGAGCATGAAGAGGTGGGAAAAATGCGAGGAGCATAAAAAGGTGTGAAAAATTTGAGGAGCAAAAAAAAAAAAAAACCAGGAGCATGAAAACGTGTGAAAAATGCGAGGAGCAAAAAAAAAAAAAAAAAGGCCAGGAGCATGAAAAGGTGTGAAAAATGCGAGGAGCAAAAAAAAAAAAAAAAAAAGGCCAGGAGCATGAAAAGGTGTGAAAAATGCGAGGAGCATGAAAAGGTGTGCAAAATGCGAGGAGCAAAAAAAAAAAAAGACGAGGAGCATGAAAAGGTGTGAAAAATGCAAGGAGCATGAAAAGGTGTGAAAAATGCCAGGAGCATGAAAAGGTGTGAAAAATGCCAGGAGCATGAAAAGGTGTGAAAAATGTCAGGAGCAAAAAAAAAAAAAAAAAAAGAAAGTCCAGGAGCATGAAAAGCTGTGAAAAATGCGAGGAGCAAAAAAAAAAAAAAAAAAGGCCAGGAGCATGAAAAGGTGTGAAAAATGCGAGGAGCATGAAAAGGTGTGAAAAATGCGAGGAGCATGAAGAGGTGTGAAAAATGCGAGGAGCATGAAAAGGTGTGAAAAATGCGAGGAGCATGAAAAGGTGTGAAAAATGCGAGGAGCAAAAAAAAAAAAAGACGAGGAGCATGAAAAGGTGTGAAAAATGCAAGGAGCATGAAAAGGTGTGAAAAATGCGAGGAGCAAAAAAAAAAAAAGTCGAGGAGCATGAAAAGGTGTGAAAAATGCGTGGAGCATGAAGAGGTGTGAAAAATGCGAGGAGCATGAAAAGGTGTGAAAAATTTGAGGAGCAAAAAAAAAAAAAAACCAGGAGCATGAAAACGTGTGAAAAATGCGAGGAGCAAAAAAAAAAAAAAAAAGGCCAGGAGCATGAAAAGGTGTGAAAAATGCGAGGAGCAAAAAAAAAAAAAAAAAAAGGCCAGGAGCATGAAAAGGTGTGAAAAATGCGAGGAGCATGAAAAGGTGTGCAAAATGCGAGGAGCAAAAAAAAAAAAAGACGAGGAGCATGAAAAGGTGTGAAAAATGCAAGGAGCATGAAAAGGTGTGAAAAATGCGAGGAACATGAAAAGGTGTGAAAAATGGGAGGAGCATGAAAAGGTGCGAAAAATGCGAGGAGGAAAAAAAAAAAAAAAAGGCCAGGAGCATGAAAAGGTGTGAAAAATGCGAGGAGCAAAAAAAAAAAAAAAAAAAGGCCAGGAGCATGAAAAGGTGTGAAAAAGGCAAGGAGCATGAAAAGGTGTGAAAACTGCGAGGAGCGAAAAAAAAAAAAAAAAAAGGCCAGGAGCATGAAAAGGTGTGAAAAAGGCAAGGAGCATGAAAAGGTGTGAAAAATGCGAGGAGCAAAAAAAAAAAAAAAAAAAAAAGTCCAGGAGCATGAAAATGTGTGAAAAATGCAAGGAGCATGAAAAGGTGTGAAAAATGCGAGGAGGAAAAAAAAAAAAAAGCAAGACCAGGAGCATGAAAAGGTGTGAAAAATGCAAGGAGCATGAAAAGGTGTGCAAAATGCGAGGAGAAAAAAAAAAAAAAGACGAGGAGCATGAAAAGGTGTGAAAAATGCAAGGAGCATGAAAAGGTGTGAAAAATGCGAGAAACATGAAAAGGTGTGAAAAATGGGAGGAGCATGAAAAGGTGCGAAAAATGCGAGGAGCAAAAAAAAAAAAAAAAAAGGCCAGGATCATGAAAAGGTGTGAAAAATTCGAGGAGCAAAAAAAAAAAAAAAAAAAAAAAGCCAGGAGCATGAAAAGGTGTGAAAAATGCAAGGAGCATGAAAAGGTGTGAAAAATGCCAGGAGCATGAAAAGGTGTGAAAAATGCCAGGAGCATGAAAAGGTGTGAAAAATGCCAGGAGCAAAAAAAAAAAAAAAAAAAGAAAGACCAGGAGCATGAAAAGGTGTGAAAAATGCGAGGAGCAAAAAAAAAAAAAAAAAAAGAAAGTCCAGGAGCATGAAAAGGTGTGAAAAATGCGAGGAGCAAAAAAAAAAAAAAAAAAGGAGCATGAAAAGGTGTGAAAAATGCGTGGAGCATGAAGAGGTGTGAAAAATGCGAGGAGCATAAAAAGGTGTGAAAAATTTGAGGAGCAAAAAAAAAAAAAAACCAGGAGCATGAAAACGTGTGAAAAATGGGAGGAGCAAAAAAAAAAAAAAAAAGGCCAGGAGCATGAAAAGGTGTGAAAAATGCGAGGAGCAAAAAAAAAAAAAAAAAAAGGCCAGGAGCATGAAAAGGTGTGAAAAATGCGAGGAGCATGAAAAGGTGTGCAAAATGCGAGGAGCAAAAAAAAAAAAAGACGAGGAGCATGAAAAGGTGTGAAAAATGCAAGGAGCATGAAAAGGTGTGAAAAATGCCAGGAGCATGAAAAGGTGTGAAAAATGCCAGGAGCATGAAAAGGTGTGAAAAATGTCAGGAGCAAAAAAAAAAAAAAAAAAAAGAAAGTCCAGGAGCATGAAAAGCTGTGAAAAATGCGAGGAGCAAAAAAAAAAAAAAAAAAGGCCAGGAGCATGAAAAGGTGTGAAAAATGCGAGGAGCATGAAAAGGTGTGAAAAATGCGAGGAGCATGAAGAGGTGTGAAAAATGCGAGGAGCATGAAAAGGTGTGAAAAATGCGAGGAGCATGAAAAGGTGTGAAAAATGCGAGGAGCAAAAAAAAAAAAAGACGAGGAGCATGAAAAGGTGTGAAAAAGGCAAGGAGCATGAAAAGGTGTGAAAAATGCGAGGAGCAAAAAAAAAAAAGTCGAGGAGCATGAAAAGGTGTGAAAAATGCGTGGAGCATGAAGAGGTGTGAAAAATGCGAGGAGCATGAAAAGGTGTGAAAATTTTGAGGAGCAAAAAAAAAAAAAAACCAGGAGCATGAAAACGTGTGAAAAATGCGAGGAGCAAAAAAAAAAAAAAAAAGGCCAGGAGCATGAAAAGGTGGGAAAAATGCGAGGAGCAAAAAAAAAAAAAAAAAAAGGCCAGGAGCATGAAAAGGTGTGAAAAATGCGAGGAGCATGAAAAGGTGTGCAAAATGCGAGGAGCAAAAAAAAAAAAAGACGAGGAGCATGAAAAGGTGTGAAAAATGCAAGGAGCATGAAAAGGTGTGAAAAATGCGAGGAACATGAAAAGGTGTGAAAAATGGGAGGAGCATGAAAAGGTGCGAAAAATGCGAGGAGGAAAAAAAAAAAAAAAAGGCCAGGAGCATGAAAAGGTGTGAAAAATGCGAGGAGCAAAAAAAAAAAAAAAAAAAAGGCCAGGAGCATGAAAAGGTGTGAAAAAGGCAAGGAGCATGAAAAGGTGTGAAAAATGCAAGGAGCATGAAAAGGTGTGAAAAATGCGAGGAGCATGAAAAGGTGTGAAAAATGCGAGGAGCAAAAAAAAAAAAAGACGAGGAGCATGAAAAGGTGTGAAAAATGCAAGGAGCATGAAAAGGTGTGAAAAATGCGAGGAACATGAAAAGGTGTGAAAAATGGGAGGAGCATGAAAAGGTGCGAAAAATGCGATGAGGAAAAAAAAAAAAAAAAGGCCAGGAGCATGAAAAGGTGTGAAAAATGCGAGGAGCAAAAAAAAAAAAAAAAAAAAGGCCAGGAGCATGAAAAGGTGTGAAAAAGGCAAGGAGCATGAAAAGGTGTGAAAAATGCAAGGAGCATGAAAAGGTGTGAAAAATGCGAGGAGGAAAAAAAAAAAAAGCAAGACCAGGAGCATGAAAAGGTGTGAAAAATGCAAGGAGCATGAAAAGGTGTGAAAAATGCGAGGAGCAAAAAAAAAAAAAAAAAAAGACCAGGAACATGAAAAGGTGTGAAAAATGCGAGGAGCAAAAAAAAAAAAAAAAAGAAAGAAAGGAAGACCAGGATCATGAAAAGGTGTGAAAAATTCGAGGAGCAAAAAAAAAAAAAAAAAAAAAAGCCAGGAGCATGAAAAGGTGTGAAAAATGCAAGGAGCATGAAAAGGTGTGAAAAATGCCAGGAGCATGAAAAGGTGTGAAAAATGCCAGGAGCATGAAAAGGTGTGAAAAATGCCAGGAGCAAAAAAAAAAAAAAAAAAAAGAAAGTCCAGGAGCATGAAAAGGTGTGAAAAATGCGTGGAGCATGAAAAGGGGTGCAAAATGCGAGGAGCAAAAAAAAAAAAAGACGAGGAGCATGAAAAGGTGTGAAAAATGCAAGGAGCATGAAAAGGTGTGAAAAATGCGAGGAGCAAAAAAAAAAAAAAAAGAAAAAGACGACGAGCATGAAAAGGTGTGAAAAATGCAAGGAGCATGAAAAGGTGTAAAAAAGGCGAGGAGCAAAAAAAAAAAAAAAGACCAGGAGCATGAAAAGGTGTGAAAAATGCGAGGATCAAAAAAAAAAAAATACGAGGTGCATGAAAATGTGTGTAAAATGCAAGGAGCAAAAAAAAAAAAAGAAAAAGATGACGAGCAATAAAAGGTGGGAAAAATGCAAGGAGCATGATAAGGTGTAAAAAATGCGAGGAGCAAAAAAAAAAAAAAGAAAAATACGAGGAGCATGAAAAGGTGTGAAAAAATCGAAGAGCATGAAAAGGTGTGAAAAATGCTAGGAGAAAAAAAAAAGATGAGGAGCATGAAAAGGTGTGAAAAATGCGAGGAGCAAAAAAAAAAGAAAAAGAAAAAGACGACGAGCATGAACAGGTGTGAAAAATGCAAGGAGCATGAAAAGGTGTAAAAAAGGCGAGGAGCAAAAAAAAAAAAAAAAAGAAAGACCAGGAGCATGAAAAGGTGTGAAAAATGCGAGGAGCAAAAAAAAAAAAGAAAAAGATAACGAGCAAAAAAAGGTGTGAAAAATGCAAGGAGCATGATAAGGTGTAAAAAATGCGAGGAGCAAAAAAAAAAAAAAGAAAAATACGAGGAGCATGAAAAGGTGTGAAAAAATCGAAGAGCATGAAAAGGTGTGAAAAATGCGAGGAGAAAAAAAAAAAGATGAGGAGCATGAAAAGGTGTGAAAAATGCGAGGAGCAAAAAAAAAAGAAAAAGAAAAAGACGACGAGCATGAACAGGTGTGAAAAATGCAAGGAGCATGAAAAGGTGTAAAAAAGGCGAGGAGCAAAAAAAAAAAAAAAAAAGAAAGACCAGGAGCATGAAAAGGTGTGAAAAACGCAAGGAGCATGAAAAGGTGTGAAAAATGCGAGGAACATGAAAAGGTGTGAAAAATGGGAGGAGCATGAAAAGGTGCGAAAAATGCGAGGAGGAAAAAAAAAAAAAAGGCCAGGAGCATGAAAAGGTGTGAAAAATGCGAGGAGCAAAAAAAAAAAAAAAAAAAGTCCAGGAGCATGAAAAAGTGTGAAAAAGGCAAGGAGCATGAAAAGGTGTGAAAAATGCGAGGAGCAAAAAAAAAAAAAAAAAAAAGTCCAGGAGCATGAAAAGGTGTGAAAAATGCAACGAGCATGAAAAGGTGTGAAAAAAGCGAGGAGAAAAAAAAAAAAAAAAAGCAAGACCAGGAGCATGAAAAGGTGTGAAAAATGCAAGGAGCATGAAAAGGTGTGAAAAATGCGAGGAGCAAAAAAAAAAAAAAAAAAAAAGACCAGGAGCATGAAAAGGTGTGAAAAATGCGAGGAGCATGAAAAGGTGTGAAAAATGCGAGGAGCATGAAGAGGTGTGAAAAATGCGAGGAGCATGAAAAGGTGTGAAAAATGCGAGGAGCAAAAAAAAAAAAAGACGAGGAGCATGAAAAGGTGTGAAAAATGCGTGGAGCATGAAGAGGTGTGAAAAATGCGAGGAGCATGAAAAGGTGTGAAAAATTTGAGGAGCAAAAAAAAAAAAAAAACCAGGAGCATGAAAACGTGTGAAAAATGCGAGGAGCAAAAAAAAAAAAAAAAAGGCCAGGAGCATGAAAAGGTGTGAAAAATGCGAGGAGCAAAAAAAAAAAAAAAAAAAGGCCAGGAGCATGAAAAGGTGTGAAAAATGCGAGGAGCATGAAAAGGTGTGCAAAATGCGAGGAGCAAAAAAAAAAAAAGACGAGGAGCATGAAAAGGTGTGAAAAATGCAAGGAGCATGAAAAGGTGTGAAAAATGCGAGGAACATGAAAAGGTGTGAAAAATGGGAGGAGCATGAAAAGGTGCGAAAAATGCGAGGAGGAAAAAAAAAAAAAAAGGCCAGGAGCATGAAAAGGTGTGAAAAATGCGAGGAGCAAAAAAAAAAAAAAAAAAAAGGCCAGGAGCATGAAAAGGTGGGAAAAAAGGCAAGGAGCATGAAAAGGTGTGAAAAATGCGAGGAGCGAAAAAAAAAAAAAAAAAAAGGCCAGGAGCATGAAAAGGTGTGAAAAATGCGAGGAGCATGAAAAGGTGTGAAAAATGCGAGGAGCAAAAAAAAAAAAAAAAAAAAAGTCCAGGAGCATGAAAATGTGTGAAAAATGCAAGGAGCATGAAAAGGTGTGAAAAATGCGAGGAGGAAAAAAAAAAAAAGCAAGACCAGGAGCATGAAAAGGTGTGAAAAATGCAACGAGCATGAAAAGGTGTGCAAAATGCGAGGAGCAAAAAAAAAAAAAGACGAGGAGCATGAAAAGGTGTGAAAAATGCAAGGAGCATGAAAAGGTGTGAAAAATGCGAGAAACATGAAAAGGTGTGAAAAATGGGAGGAGCATGAAAAGGTGCGAAAAATGCGAGGAGCAAAAAAAAAAAAAAAAAAGGCCAGGATCATGAAAAGGTGTGAAAAATTCGAGGAGCAAAAAAAAAAAAAAAAAAAAAAAAGCCAGGAGCATGAAAAGGTGTGAAAAATGCAAGGAGCATGAAAAGGTGTGAAAAATGCCAGGAGCATGAAAAGGTGTGAAAAATGCCAGGAGCATGAAAAGGTGTGAAAAATGCCAGGAGCAAAAAAAAAAAAAAAAAAAGAAAGTCCAGGAGCATGAAAAGGTGTGAAAAATGCGAGGAGCAAAAAAAAAAAAAAAAAAAAGAAAGTCCAGGAGCATGAAAAGGTGTGAAAAATGCGAGGAGCAAAAAAAAAAAAAGACGAGGAGCATGAAAAGGTGTGAAAAATGCGTGGAGCATGAAGAGGTGTGAAAAATGCGAGGAGCATAAAAAGGTGTGAAAAATTTGAGGAGCAAAAAAAAAAAAAAACCAGGAGCATGAAAACGTGTGAAAAATGCGAGGAGCAAAAAAAAAAAAAAAAAAGGCCAGGAGCATGAAAAGGTGTGAAAAATGCGAGGAGCAAAAAAAAAAAAAAAAAAAAGGCCAGGAGCAAGAAAAGGTGTGAAAAATGCGAGGAGCAAGAAAAGGTGTGCAAAATGCGAGGAGCAAAAAAAAAAAAAGACGAGGAGCATGGAAAGGTGTGAAAAATGCGAGGAGCATGAAAAGGTGTGAAAAATGCCAGGAGCATGAAAAGGTGTGAAAAATGCCAGGAGCATGAAAAGGTGTGAAAAATGTCAGGAGCAAAAAAAAAAAAAAAAAAAAGAAAGTCCAGGAGCATGAAAAGGTGTGAAAAATGCGAGGAGCAAAAAAAAAAAAAGACGAGGAGCATGAAAAGGTGTGAAAAATGCAAGGAGCATGAAAAGGTGTGAAAAATGCGAGGAGCAAAAAAAAAAAAAGTCGAGGAGCATGAAAAGGTGTGAAAAATGCGTGGAGCATGAAGAGGTGTGAAAAATGCGAGGAGCATGAAAAGGTGTGAAAAATGTGAGGAGCAAAAAAAAAAAAAAACCAGGAGCATGAAAACGTGTGAAAAATGCGAGGAGCAAAAAAAAAAAAAAAAAGGCCAGGAGCATGAAAAGGTGTGAAAAATGCGAGGAGCAAAAAACAAAAAAAAAAAAGGCCAGGAGCATGAAAAGGTGTGAAAAATGCGAGGAGCAAAAAACAAAAAAAAAAAAGGCCAGGAGCATGAAAAGGTGTGAAAAATGCGAGGAGCATGAAAAGGTGTGCAAAATGCGAGGAGCAAAAAAAAAAAAAGACGAGGAGCATGAAAAGGTGTGAAAAATGCAAGGAGCATGAAAAGGTGTGAAAAATGCGAGGAACATGAAAAGGTGTGAAAAATGGGAGGAGCATGAAAAGGTGCGAAAAATGCGAGGAGGAAAAAAAAAAAAAAAGGCCAGGAGCATGAAAAGGTGTGAAAAATGCGAGGAGCAAAAAAAAAAAAAAAAAAAGGCCAGGAGCATGAAAAGGTGTGAAAAAGGCAAGGAGCATGAAAAGGTGTGAAAAATGCAAGGAGCATGAAAAGGTGTGAAAAATGCGAGGAGGAAAAAAAAAAAAAGCAAGACCAGGAGCATGAAAAGGTGTGAAAAATGCAAGGAGCATGAAAAGGTGTGAAAAATGCGAGGAGCAAAAAAAAAAAAAAAAAAAGACCAGGAACATGAAAAGGTGTGAAAAATGCGAGGAGAAAAAAAAAAAAAAAAAAAAAAAGGCCAGGAGCATGAAAAGGTGTGAAAAATGCGAGGAGCAAAAAAAAAAAAAAAAAAGAGAACAGGAACATGAAAAGGTGTGAAAATGCGAGGAATAAAAAAAAAAAAAAAAAAGGAAGACCAGGAGCATGAAAAGGTGTGAAAAATGCAAGGAGCATGAAAAGGTGTGAAAAATGCGAGGAGGAAAAAAAAAAAAAGCAAGACCAGGAGCATGAAAAGGTGTGAAAAATGCAAGGAGCATGAAAAGGTGTGAAAAATGCGAGGAGCGAAAAAAAAAAAAAAAAAAAAAGGCCAGGAGCATGAAAAGGTGTGAAAAAGGCAAGGAGCATGAAAAGGTGTGAAAAATGCGAGGAGCCAAAAAAAAAAAAAAAAAAAAAGGCCAGGAGCATGAAAAGGGGTGAAAAATGCGAGGAGCAAAAAAAAAAAAAGAAAGACCAGGAGCATTAAAAGGTGTGAAAAATGCGAGGAGCAAAAAAAATAAAAAAAAAAAAATGACCAGGAACATGAAAAGGTGTGAAAAATGCGAGGAGCAAAAAAAAAAAAAGAAAGACCAGGAGCATGAAAAGGTGTGAAAAATGCAAGGAGCATGAAAAGGTGTGAAAAATGCGAGGAGCATGAAAAGTTGTGAAAAATGCAAGGAGCATGAAAAGGTGTGAAAAATGCGAGGAGCAAAAAAAAAAAAGAAAAAGATGACGAGCAATAAATGGTGTGAAAAATGCAAGGAGCATGATAAGGTGTAAAAAATGCGAGGAGCAAAAAAAAAAAAAAGAAAAATACGAGGAGCATGAAAAGGTGTGAAAAAATCGAAGAGCATGAAAAGGTGTGAAAAATGCGAGGAGAAAAAAAAAAAAGATGAGGAGCATGAAAAGGTGTGAAAAATGCGAGGAGCAAAAAAAAAAGAAAAAGAAAAAGACGACGAGCATGAACAGGTGTGAAAAATGCAAGGAGCATGAAAAGGTGTAAAAAAGGCGAGGAGCAAAAAAAAAAAAAAAAAAGAAAGACCAGGAGCATGAAAAGGTGTGAAAAACGCAAGGAGCATGAAAAGGTGTGAAAAATGCGAGGAACATGAAAAGGTGTGAAAAATGGGAGGAGCATGAAAAGGTGCGAAAAATGCGAGGAGCAAAAAAAAAAAAAAAAAAGGCCAGGAGCATGAAAAGGTGTGAAAAATGCGAGGAGCAAAAAAAAAAAAAAAAAAAAAGGCCAGGAGCATGAAAAGGTGTGAAAAATGCGAGGAGCAAAAAAAAAAAAAAAAAAAGAGAACAGGAACATGAAAAGGTGTGAAAATGCGAGGAACAAAAAAAAAAAAAAAGAAAAAGACGACGATCATGAAAAGGTGTGAAAAATGCAAGGAGCATGAAAAGGTGTAAAAAAGGCGAGGAGCAAAAAAAAAAAAAAGACCAGGAGCATGAAAAGGTGTGAAAAATGCGAGGATCAAAAAAAAAAAAAATACGAGGTGCATGAAAAGGTGTGTTAAATGCAAGGAGCATGAAAAGGTGTGAAAAATGCGAGGAGCAAAAAAAAAAAAAGAAAAAGATGACAAGCAAGAAAAGGTGTGAAAAATGCAAGGAGCATGATAAGGTGTAAAAAATGCGAGGAGCAAAAAAAAAAAAAAGAAAAATACGAGGAGCATGAAAAGGTGTGAAAAAATCGAAGAGCATGAAAAGGTGTGAAAAATGCGAGGAGAAAAAAAAAAAGATGAGGAGCATGAAAAGGTGTGAAAAATGCGAGGAGCAAAAAAAAAAGAAAAAGAAAAAGACGACGAGCATGAACAGGTGTGAAAAATGCAAGGAGCATGAAAAGGTGTAAAAAAGGCGAGGAGCAAAAAAAAAAAAAAAAAAGAAAGACCAGGAGCATGAAAAGGTGTGAAAAACGCAAGGAGCATGAAAAGGTGTGAAAAATGCGAGGAACATGAAAAGGTGTGAAAAATGGGAGGAGCATGAAAAGGTGTGAAAAATGCGAGGAGCAAAAAAAAAAAAAAAAGAAAAAGACGACGAGCATGAAAAGGTGTGAAAAATGCAAGGAGCATGAAAAGGTGTAAAAAAGGCGAGGAGCAAAAAAAAAAAAAAAGACCAGGAGCATGAAAAGGTGTGAAAAATGCGAGGATCAAAAAAAAAAAAAATACGAAGTGCATGAAAAGGTGTGTAAAATGCAAGGAGCATGAAAAGGTGTGAAAAATGCGAGGAGCAAAAAAAAAAAAGAAAAAGATGACGAGCAATAAAAGGTGTGAAAAATGCAAGGAGCATGATAAGGTGTAAAAAATGCGAGGAGCAAAAAAAAAAAAAGAAAAATACGAGGAGCATGAAAAGGTGTGAAAAAATCGAAGAGCATGAAAAGGTGTGAAAAATGCGAGGAGAAAAAAAAAAAGATGAGGAGCATGAAAAGGTGTGAAAAATGCGAGGAGCAAAAAAAAAGAAAAAGAAAAAGACGACGAGCATGAACAGGTGTGAAAAATGCAAGGAGCATGAAAAGGTGTAAAAAAGGCGAGGAGCAAAAAAAAAAAAAAAAAAGAAAGACCAGGAGCATGAAAAGGTGTGAAAAACGCAAGGAGCATGAAAAGGTGTGAAAAATGCGAGGAACATGAAAAGGTGTGAAAAATGGGAGGAGCATGAAAAGGTGCGAAAAATGCGAGGAGCAAAAAAAAAAAAAAAAAAGGCCAGGAGCATGAAAAGGTGGGAAAAAAGCGAGGAGCAAAAAAAAAAAAAAAAAAAAAAGGCCAGGAGCATGAAATGGTGCGAAAAATGCGAGGAGCAAAAAAAAAAAAAAAAAAGGCCAGGATCATGAAAAGGTGTGAAAAATTCGAGGAGCATGAAAAGGTGTGAAAAATGCCAGGGGCATGAAAAGTTGTGAAAAATGCCAGGAGCATGAAAAGGTGTGAAAAATGCGAGGAGCAAAAAAAAAAAAAAAAAAGAAAGTCCAGGAGCATGAAAAGGTGTGAAAAATGCGTGGAGCATGAAAAGGTGTGCAAAATGCGAGGAGAAAAAAAAAAAGATGAGGAGCATGAAAAGGTGTGAAAAATGCGAGGAGCAAAAAAAAAGAAAAAGAAAAAGACGACGAGCATGAACAGGTGTGAAAAATGCAAGGAGCATGAAAAGGTGTAAAAAAGGCGAGGAGCAAAAAAAAAAAAAAAAAAAGAAAGACCAGGAGCATGAAAAGGTGTGAAAAACGCAAGGAGCATGAAAAGGTGTGAAAAATGCGAGGAACATGAAAAGGTGTGAAAAATGGGAGGAGCATGAAAAGGTGCGAAAAATGCGAGGAGCAAAAAAAAAAAAAAAAAGGCCAGGAGCATGAAAAGGTGTGAAAAATGCGAGGAGCAAAAAAAAAAAAAAAAAAAAAGGCCAGGAGCATGAAATGGTGCGAAAAATGCGAGGAGCAAAAAAAAAAAAAAAAAAGGCCAGGATCATGAAAAGGTGTGAAAAATTCGAGGAGCATGAAAAGGTGTGAAAAATGCCAGGAGCATGAAAAGTTGTGAAAAATGCCAGGAGCATGAAAAGGTGTGAAAAATGCGAGGAGCAAAAAAAAAAAAAAAAAAGAAAGTCCAGGAGCATGAAAAGGTGTGAAAAATGCGTGGAGCATGAAAAGGTGTGCAAAATGCGAGGAGCAAAAAAAAAAAAAGACGAGGAGCATGAAAAGGTGTGAAAAATGCAAGGAGCATGAAAAGGTGTGAAAAATGCGAGGAGCAAAAAAAAAAAAAAAAGAAAAAGACGACGAGCATGAAAAGGTGTGAAAAATGCAAGGAGCATGAAAAGGTGTAAAAAAGGCGAGGAGCAAAAAAAAAAAAAAAGACCAGGAGCATGAAAAGGTGTGAAAAATGCGAGGATCAAAAAAAAAAAAATACGAGGTGCATGAAAAGGTGTGTAAAATGCAAGGAGCATGAAAAGGTGTGAAAAATGCGAGGAGCAAAAAAAAAAAAAGAAAAATACGAGGAGCATGAAAAGGTGTGAAAAAATCGAAGAGCATGAAAAGGTGTGAAAAATGCGAGGAGAAAAAAAAAAAGATGAGGAGCATGAAAAGGTGTGAAAAATGCGAGGAGCAAAAAAAAAAGAAAAAGAAAAAGACGACGAGCATGAACAGGTGTGAAAAATGCAAGGAGCATGAAAAGCTGTAAAAAAGGCGAGGAGCAAAAAAAAAAAAAAAAAGAAAGACCAGGAGCATGAAAAGGTGTGAAAAACGCAAGGAGCATGAAAAGGTGTGAAAAATGCGAGGAACATGAAAAGGTGTGAAAAATGGGAGGAGCATGAAAAGGTGCGAAAAATGCGAGGAGCAAAAAAAAAAAAAAAAAGGCCAGGAGCATGAAAAGGTGTGAAAAATGCGAGGAGCAAAAAAAAAAAAAAAAAAAAGGCCAGGAGCATGAAAAGGTGTGAAAAATGCGAGGAGCAAAAAAAAAAAAAAAAAAAGAGAACAGGAACATGAAAAGGTGTGAAAATGCGAGGAAAAAAAAAAAAAAAGAAAAAGATGACGAGCAATAAAAGGTGTGAAAAATGCAAGGAGCATGATAAGGTGTAAAAAATGCGAGGAGCAAAAAAAAAAAAAAGAAAAATACGAGGAGCATGAAAAGGTGTGAAAAAATCGAAGAGCATGAAAAGGTGTGAAAAATGCGAGGAGAAAAAAAAAAAGATGAGGAGCATGAAAAGGTGTGAAAAATGCGAGGAGCAAAAAAAAAAGAAAAAGAAAAAGACGACGAGCATGAACAGGTGTGAAAAATGCAAGGAGCATGAAAAGGTGTAAAAAAGGCGAGGAGCAAAAAAAAAAAAAAAAAAGAAAGACCAGGAGCATGAAAAGGTGTGAAAAACGCAAGGAGCATGAAAAGGTGTGAAAAATGCGAGGAACATGAAAAGGTGTGAAAAATGGGAGGAGCATGAAAAGGTGTGAAAAATGCGAGGAGCAAAAAAAAAAAAAAAAGAAAAAGACGACGAGCATGAAAAGGTGTGAAAAATGCAAGGAGCATGAAAAGGTGTAAAAAAGGCGAGGAGCAAAAAAAAAAAAAAAGACCAGGAGCATGAAAAGGGGTGAAAAATGCGAGGATCAAAAAAAAAAAAAAAACGAAGTGCATGAAAAGGGGTGTAAAATGCAAGGAGCATGAAAAGGTGTGAAAAATGCGAGGAGCAAAAAAAAAAAAGAAAAAGATGACGAGCAATAAAAGGTGTGAAAAATGCAAGGAGCATGATAAGGTGTAAAAAATGCGAGGAGCAAAAAAAAAAAAAGAAAAATACGAGGAGCATGAAAAGGTGTGAAAAAATCGAAGAGCATGAAAAGGTGTGAAAAATGCGAGGAGAAAAAAAAAAAGATGAGGAGCATGAAAAGGTGTGAAAAATGCGAGGAGCAAAAAAAAAGAAAAAGAAAAAGACGACGAGCATGAACAGGTGTGAAAAATGCAAGGAGCATGAAAAGGTGTAAAAAAGGCGAGGAGCAAAAAAAAAAAAAAAAAAGAAAGACCAGGAGCATGAAAAGGTGTGAAAAACGCAAGGAGCATGAAAAGGTGTGAAAAATGCGAGGAACATGAAAAGGTGTGAAAAATGGGAGGAGCATGAAAAGGTGCGAAAAATGCGAGGAGCAAAAAAAAAAAAAAAAAAAAAAGGCCAGGAGCATGAAATGGTGCGAAAAATGCGAGGAGCAAAAAAAAAAAAAAAAAAGGCCAGGATCATGAAAAGGTGTGAAAAATTCGAGGAGCATGAAAAGGTGTGAAAAATGCCAGGGGCATGAAAAGTTGTGAAAAATGCCAGGAGCATGAAAAGGTGTGAAAAATGCGAGGAGCAAAAAAAAAAAAAAAAAAGAAAGTCCAGGAGCATGAAAAGGTGTGAAAAATGCGTGGAGCATGAAAAGGTGTGCAAAATGCGAGGAGAAAAAAAAAAAGATGAGGAGCATGAAAAGGTGTGGAAAATGCGAGGAGCAAAAAAAAAGAAAAAGAAAAAGACGACGAGCATGAACAGGTGTGAAAAATGCAAGGAGCATGAAAAGGTGTAAAAAAGGCGAGGAGCAAAAAAAAAAAAAAAAAAAGAAAGACCAGGAGCATGAAAAGGTGTGAAAAACGCAAGGAGCATGAAAAGGTGTGAAAAATGCGAGGAACATGAAAAGGTGTGAAAAATGGGAGGAGCATGAAAAGGTGCGAAAAATGCGAGGAGCAAAAAAAAAAAAAAAAAGGCCAGGAGCATGAAAAGGTGTGAAAAATGCGAGGAGCAAAAAAAAAAAAAAAAAAAAGGCCAGGAGCATGAAATGGTGCGAAAAATGCGAGGAGCAAAAAAAAAAAAAAAAAAGGCCAGGATCATGAAAAGGTGTGAAAAATTCGAGGAGCATGAAAAGGTGTGAAAAATGCCAGGAGCATGAAAAGTTGTGAAAAATGCCAGGAGCATGAAAAGGTGTGAAAAATGCGAGGAGCAAAAAAAAAAAAAAAAAAGAAAGTCCAGGAGCATGAAAAGGTGTGAAAAATGCGTGGAGCATGAAAAGGTGTGCAAAATGCGAGGAGCAAAAAAAAAAAAAGACGAGGAGCATGAAAAGGTGTGAAAAATGCAAGGAGCATGAAAAGGTGTGAAAAATGCGAGGAGCAAAAAAAAAAAAAAAAGAAAAAGACGACGAGCATGAAAAGGTGTGAAAAATGCAAGGAGCATGAAAAGGTGTAAAAAAGGCGAGGAGCAAAAAAAAAAAAAAAGACCAGGAGCATGAAAAGGTGTGAAAAATGCGAGGATCAAAAAAAAAAAAATACGAGGTGCATGAAAAGGTGTGTAAAATGCAAGGAGCATGAAAAGGTGTGAAAAATGCGAGGAGCAAAAAAAAAAAAAGAAAAATACGAGGAGCATGAAAAGGTGTGAAAAAATCGAAGAGCATGAAAAGGTGTGAAAAATGCGAGGAGAAAAAAAAAAAGATGAGGAGCATGAAAAGGTGTGAAAAATGCGAGGAGCAAAAAAAAAAGAAAAAGAAAAAGACGACGAGCATGAACAGGTGTGAAAAATGCAAGGAGCATGAAAAGGTGTAAAAAAGGCGAGGAGCAAAAAAAAAAAAAAAAAGAAAGACCAGGAGCATGAAAAGGTGTGAAAAACGCAAGGAGCATGAAAAGGTGTGAAAAATGCGAGGAACATGAAAAGGTGTGAAAAATGGGAGGAGCATGAAAAGGTGCGAAAAATGCGAGGAGCAAAAAAAAAAAAAAAAAGGCCAGGAGCATGAAAAGGTGTGAAAAATGCGAGGAGCAAAAAAAAAAAAAAAAAAAAGGCCAGGAGCATGAAAAGGTGTGAAAAATGCGAGGAGCAAAAAAAAAAAAAAAAAAAGAGAACAGGAACATGAAAAGGTGTGAAAATGCGAGGAACAAAAAAAAAAAAAAAAAGAAAGACCAGGAGCATGAAAAGGTGTGAAAAATGCAAGGAGCATGAAAAGGTGTGAAAAATGCGAGGAGGAAAAAAAAAAAAGCAAGACCAGGAGCATGAAAAGGTGTGAAAAATGCAAGGAGCATGAAAAGGTGTGAAAAATGCGAGGAGCAAAAAAAAAAAAAAAAGAAAAAGACGACGAGCATGAAAAGGTGTGAAAAATGCAAGGAGCATGAAAAGGTGTAAAAAAGGCGAGGAGCAAAAAAAAAAAAAAGACCAGGAGCATGAAAAGGTGTGAAAAATGCGAGGATCAAAAAAAAAAAAATACGAGGTGCATGAAAAGGTGTGTAAAATGCAAGGAGCATGAAAAGGTGTGAAAAATGCGAGGTGCGAAAAAAAAAAAGAAAAAGATGACGAGCAATAAAAGGTGTGAAAAATGCAAGGAGCATGATAAGGTGTAAAAAATGCGAGGAGCAAAAAAAAAAAAAAGAAAAATACGAGGAGCATGAAAAGGTGTGAAAAAATCAAAGAGCATGAAAAGGTGTGAAAAATGCGAGGAGAAAAAAAAAAAGATGAGGAGCATGAAAAGGTGTGAAAAATGCGAGGATCAAAAAAAAAAAATACGAGGTGCATGAACAGGTGTGAAAAATGCAAGGAGCATGAAAAGGTGTAAAAAAGGCGAGGAGCAAAAAAAAAAAAAAAAAGAAAGACCAGGAGCATGAAAAGGTGTGAAAAATGCAAGGAGCATGAAAAGGTGTGAAAAATGCGAGAAACATGAAAAGGTGTGAAAAATGGGAGGAGCATGAAAAGGTGCGAAAAATGCGAGGAGCAAAAAAAAAAAAAAAAAAAAGGCCAGGATCATGAAAAGGTGTGAAAAATTCGAGGAGCAAAAAAAAAAAAAAAAAAAAAAGCCAGGAGCATGAAAAGGTGTGAAAAATGCAAGGAGCATGAAAAGGTGTGAAAAATGCCAGGAGCATGAAAAGGTGTGAAAAATGCCAGGAGCATGAAAAGGTGTGAAAAATGCCAGGAGCAAAAAAAAAAAAAAAAAAGAAAGTCCAGGAGCATGAAAAGGTGTGAAAAATGCGTGGAGCATGAAAAGGTGTGCAAAATGCGAGGAGCAAAAAAAAAAAAAGACGAGGAGCATGAAAAGGTGTGAAAAATGCAAGGAGCATGAAAAGGTGTGAAAAATGCGAGGAGCAAAAAAAAAAAAAAAAGAAAAAGACGACGAGCATGAAAAGGTGTGAAAAATGCAAGGAGCATGAAAAGGTGTAAAAAAGGCGAGGAGCAAAAAAAAAAAAAAAGACCAGGAGCATGAAAAGGTGTGAAAAATGCGAGGATCAAAAAAAAAAAAAAAGAAAAATACGAGGAGCATGAAAAGGTGTGAAAAAATCGAAGAGCATGAAAAGGTGTGAAAAATGCGAGGATAAAAAGAAAAAGATGAGGAGCATGAAAAGGTGTGAAAAATGCGAGGAGCAAAAAAAAAAAAAAAAAGAAAAAGACGACGAGCATGAACAGGTGTGAAAAATGCAAGGAGCATGAAAAGGTGTAAAAAAGGCGAGGAGCAAAAAAAAAAAAAAAAAAAGAAAGACCAGGAGCATGAAAAGGTGTGAAAAACGCAAGGAGCATGAAAAGGTGTGAAAAATGCGAGGAACATGAAAAGGTGTGAAAAATGGGAGGAGCATGAAAAGGTGCGAAAAATGCGAGGAGCAAAAAAAAAAAAAAAAAAGGCCAGGAGCATGAAAAGGTGTGAAAAATGCGAGGAGCAAAAAAAAAAAAAAAAAAAAGGCCAGGAGCATGAAAAGGTGTGAAAAATGCGAGGAGCAAAAAAAAAAAAAAAAAAAGAGAACAGGAACATGAAAAGGTGTGAAAATGCGAGGAACAAAAAAAAAAAAAAAAGAAAGACCAGGAGCATGAAAAGGTGTGAAAAATGCAAGGAGCATGAAAAGGTGTGAAAAATGCGAGGAGGAAAAAAAAAAAGCAAGACCAGGAGCATGAAAAGGTGTGAAAAATGCAAGGAGCATGAAAAGGTGTGAAAAATGCGAGGAGGAAAAAAAAAAAGCAAGACCAGGAGCATGAAAAGGTGTGAAAAATGCAAGGAGCATGAAAAGGTGTGAAAAATGCGAGGAGCAAAAAAAAAAAAAAAAGAAAAAGACGACGAGCATGAAAAGGTGTGAAAAATGCAAGGAGCATGAAAAGGTGTAAAAAAGGCGAGGAGCAAAAAAAAAAAAAAGACCAGGAGCATGAAAAGGTGTGAAAAATGCGAGGATCAAAAAAAAAAAATACGAGGTGCATGAAAAGGTGTGTAAAATGCAAGGAGCATGAAAAGGTGTGAAAAATGCGAGGAGCAAAAAAAAAAAAGAAAAAGATGACGAGCAATAAAAGGTGTGAAAAATGCAAGGAGCATGATAAGGTGTAAAAAATGCGAGGAGCAAAAAAAAAAAAAGAAAAATACGAGGAGCATGAAAAGGTGTGAAAAAATCGAAGAGCATGAAAAGGTGTGAAAAATGCGAGGAGCAAAAAAAAAAAAGAAAAAGATGACGAGCAATAAAAGGTGTGAAAAATGCAAGGAGCATGATAAGGTGTAAAAAATGCGAGGAGCAAAAAAAAAAAAAGAAAAATACGAGGAGCATGAAAAGGTGTGAAAAAATCGAAGAGCATGAAAAGGTGTGAAAAATGCGAGGAGAAAAAAAAAAAGATGAGGAGCATGAAAAGGTGTGAAAAATGCGAGGAGCAAAAAAAAAAGAAAAAGAAAAAGACGACGAGCATGAACAGGTGTGAAAAATGCAAGGAGCATGAAAAGCTGTAAAAAAGGCGAGGAGCAAAAAAAAAAAAAAAAAGAAAGACCAGGAGCATGAAAAGGTGTGAAAAACGCAAGGAGCATGAAAAGGTGTGAAAAATGCGAGGAACATGAAAAGGTGTGAAAAATGGGAGGAGCATGAAAAGGTGCGAAAAATGCGAGGAGCAAAAAAAAAAAAAAAAAAGGCCAGGAGCATGAAAAGGTGTGAAAAATGCGAGGAGCAAAAAAAAAAAAAAAAAAAAGGCCAGGAGCATGAAAAGGTGTGAAAAATGCGAGGAGCAAAAAAAAAAAAAAAAAAAGAGAACAGGAACATGAAAAGGTGTGAAAATGCGAGGAACAAAAAAAAAAAAGAAAAAGATGACGAGCAATAAAAGGTGTGAAAAATGCAAGGAGCATGATAAGGTGTAAAAAATGCGAGGAGCAAAAAAAAAAAAAAAAAAAATACGAGGAGCATGAAAAGGTGTGAAAAAATCGAAGAGCATGAAAAGGGGTGAAAAATGCGAGGAGAAAAAAAAAAAGATGAGGAGCATGAAAAGGTGTGAAAAATGCGAGGAGCAAAAAAAAAAGAAAAAGAAAAAGACGACGAGCATGAACAGGTGTGAAAAATGCAAGGAGCATGAAAAGGTGTAAAAAAGGCGAGGAGCAAAAAAAAAAAAAAAAAAGAAAGACCAGGAGCATGAAAAGGTGTGAAAAACGCAAGGAGCATGAAAAGGTGTGAAAAATGCGAGGAACATGAAAAGGTGTGAAAAATGGGAGGAGCATGAAAAGGTGTGAAAAATGCGAGGAGCAAAAAAAAAAAAAAAAGAAAAAGACGACGAGCATGAAAAGGTGTGAAAAATGCAAGGAGCATGAAAAGGTGTAAAAAAGGCGAGGAGCAAAAAAAAAAAAAAAGACCAGGAGCATGAAAAGGTGTGAAAAATGCGAGGATCAAAAAAAAAAAAAAAACGAAGTGCATGAAAAGGTGTGTAAAATGCAAGGAGCATGAAAAGGTGTGAAAAATGCGAGGAGCAAAAAAAAAAAAGAAAAAGATGACGAGCAATAAAAGGTGTGAAAAATGCAAGGAGCATGATAAGGTGTAAAAAATGCGAGGAGCAAAAAAAAAAAAAGAAAAATACGAGGAGCATGAAAAGGTGTGAAAAAATCGAAGAGCATGAAAAGGTGTGAAAAATGCGAGGAGAAAAAAAAAAAGATGAGGAGCATGAAAAGGTGTGAAAAATGCGAGGAGCAAAAAAAAAGAAAAAGAAAAAGACGACGAGCATGAACAGGTGTGAAAAATGCAAGGAGCATGAAAAGGTGTAAAAAAGGCGAGGAGCAAAAAAAAAAAAAAAAAAGAAAGACCAGGAGCATGAAAAGGTGTGAAAAACGCAAGGAGCATGAAAAGGTGTGAAAAATGCGAGGAACATGAAAAGGTGTGAAAAATGGGAGGAGCATGAAAAGGTGCGAAAAATGCGAGGAGCAAAAAAAAAAAAAAAAAAAAAAGGCCAGGAGCATGAAATGGTGCGAAAAATGCGAGGAGCAAAAAAAAAAAAAAAAAAAGGCCAGGAACATGAAAAGGTGTGAAAAATTCGAGGAGCATGAAAAGGTGTGAAAAATGCCAGGGGCATGAAAAGTTGTGAAAAATGCCAGGAGCATGAAAAGGTGTGAAAAATGCGAGGAGCAAAAAAAAAAAAAAAAAAGAAAGTCCAGGAGCATGAAAAGGTGTGAAAAATGCGTGGAGCATGAAAAGGTGTGCAAAATGCGAGGAGAAAAAAAAAAAGATGAGGAGCATGAAAAGGTGTGGAAAATGCGAGGAGCAAAAAAAAAGAAAAAGAAAAAGACGACGAGCATGAACAGGTGTGAAAAATGCAAGGAGCATGAAAAGGTGTAAAAAAGGCGAGGAGCAAAAAAAAAAAAAAAAAAAGAAAGACCAGGAGCATGAAAAGGTGTGAAAAACGCAAGGAGCATGAAAAGGTGTGAAAAATGCGAGGAACATGAAAAGGTGTGAAAAATGGGAGGAGCATGAAAAGGTGCGAAAAATGCGAGGAGCAAAAAAAAAAAAAAAAAGGCCAGGAGCATGAAAAGGTGTGAAAAATGCGAGGAGCAAAAAAAAAAAAAAAAAAAAGGCCAGGAGCATGAAATGGTGCGAAAAATGCGAGGAGCAAAAAAAAAAAAAAAAAAGGCCAGGATCATGAAAAGGTGTGAAAAATTCGAGGAGCATGAAAAGGTGTGAAAAATGCCAGGAGCATGAAAAGTTGTGAAAAATGCCAGGAGCATGAAAAGGTGTGAAAAATGCGAGGAGCAAAAAAAAAAAAAAAAAAGAAAGTCCAGGAGCATGAAAAGGTGTGAAAAATGCGTGGAGCATGAAAAGGTGTGCAAAATGCGAGGAGCAAAAAAAAAAAAAGACGAGGAGCATGAAAAGGTGTGAAAAATGCAAGGAGCATGAAAAGGTGTGAAAAATGCGAGGAGCAAAAAAAAAAAAAAAAGAAAAAGACGACGAGCATGAAAAGGTGTGAAAAATGCAAGGAGCATGAAAAGGTGTAAAAAAGGCGAGGAGCAAAAAAAAAAAAAAAGACCAGGAGCATGAAAAGGTGTGAAAAATGCGAGGATCAAAAAAAAAAAAATACGAGGTGCATGAAAAGGTGTGTAAAATGCAAGGAGCATGAAAAGGTGTGAAAAATGCGAGGAGCAAAAAAAAAAAAAGAAAAATACGAGGAGCATGAAAAGGTGTGAAAAAATCGAAGAGCATGAAAAGGTGTGAAAAATGCGAGGAGAAAAAAAAAAAGATGAGGAGCATGAAAAGGTGTGAAAAATGCGAGGAGCAAAAAAAAAAGAAAAAGAAAAAGACGACGAGCATGAACAGGTGTGAAAAATGCAAGGAGCATGAAAAGGTGTAAAAAAGGCGAGGAGCAAAAAAAAAAAAAAAAAGAAAGACCAGGAGCATGAAAAGGTGTGAAAAACGCAAGGAGCATGAAAAGGTGTGAAAAATGCGAGGAACATGAAAAGGTGTGAAAAATGGGAGGAGCATGAAAAGGTGCGAAAAATGCGAGGAGCAAAAAAAAAAAAAAAAAGGCCAGGAGCATGAAAAGGTGTGAAAAATGCGAGGAGCAAAAAAAAAAAAAAAAAAAAAGGCCAGGAGCATGAAAAGGTGTGAAAAATGCGAGGAGCAAAAAAAAAAAAAAAAAAAGAGAACAGGAACATGAAAAGGTGTGAAAATGCGAGGAACAAAAAAAAAAAAAAAAAGAAAGACCAGGAGCATGAAAAGGTGTGAAAAATGCAAGGAGCATGAAAAGGTGTGAAAAATGCGAGGAGGAAAAAAAAAAAAGCAAGACCAGGAGCATGAAAAGGTGTGAAAAATGCAAGGAGCATGAAAAGGTGTGAAAAATGCGAGGAGCAAAAAAAAAAAAAAAAGAAAAAGACGACGAGCATGAAAAGGTGTGAAAAATGCAAGGAGCATGAAAAGGTGTAAAAAAGGCGAGGAGCAAAAAAAAAAAAAAGACCAGGAGCATGAAAAGGTGTGAAAAATGCGAGGATCAAAAAAAAAAAAATACGAGGTGCATGAAAAGGTGTGTAAAATGCAAGGAGCATGAAAAGGTGTGAAAAATGCGAGGTGCGAAAAAAAAAAAGAAAAAGATGACGAGCAATAAAAGGTGTGAAAAATGCAAGGAGCATGATAAGGTGTAAAAAATGCGAGGAGCAAAAAAAAAAAAAAGAAAAATACGAGGAGCATGAAAAGGTGTGAAAAAATCAAAGAGCATGAAAAGGTGTGAAAAATGCGAGGAGAAAAAAAAAAAGATGAGGAGCATGAAAAGGTGTGAAAAATGCGAGGATCAAAAAAAAAAAATACGAGGTGCATGAACAGGTGTGAAAAATGCAAGGAGCATGAAAAGGTGTAAAAAAGGCGAGGAGCAAAAAAAAAAAAAAAAAGAAAGACCAGGAGCATGAAAAGGTGTGAAAAACGCAAGGAGCATGAAAAGGTGTGAAAAATGCGAGAAACATGAAAAGGTGTGAAAAATGGGAGGAGCATGAAAAGGTGCGAAAAATGCAAGGAGCATGAAAAGGTGTGAAAAATGCGAGGAGGAAAAAAAAAAAAAGAAAAAAACGAGGAGCATGAAAAGGTGTGAAAAAATCGAAGAGCATGAAAAGGTGTGAAAAATGCGAGGAGAAAAAAAAAAAGATGAGGAGCATGAAAAGGTGTGAAAAATGCGAGGAGCAAAAAAAAAAGAAAAAGAAAAAGACGACGAGCATGAACAGGTGTGAAAAATGCAAGGAGCATGAAAAGCTGTAAAAAAGGCGAGGAGCAAAAAAAAAAAAAAAAAGAAAGACCAGGAGCATGAAAAGGTGTGAAAAACGCAAGGAGCATGAAAAGGTGTGAAAAATGCGAGGAACATGAAAAGGTGTGAAAAATGGGAGGAGCATGAAAAGGTGCGAAAAATGCGAGGAGCAAAAAAAAAAAAAAAAAAGGCCAGGAGCATGAAAAGGTGTGAAAAATGCGAGGAGCAAAAAAAAAAAAAAAAAAAAGGCCAGGAGCATGAAAAGGTGTGAAAAATGCGAGGAGCAAAAAAAAAAAAAAAAAAAGAGAACAGGAACATGAAAAGGTGTGAAAATGCAAGAAAAAAAAAAAAAAAAAAAAAAAATGACGAGCAATAAAAGGAGAGAAAAATGCAAGGAGCATGAAAAGGTGTAAAAAATGCGAGGAGCAAAAAAAAAAAAAAGAAAAATACGAGGAGCATGAAAAGGTGTGAAAAAATCGAAGAGCATGAAAAGGTGTGAAAAATGCGAGGAGAAAAAAAAAAAGATGAGGAGCATGAAAAGGTGTGAAAAATGCGAGGAGCAAAAAAAAAAGAAAAAGAAAAAGACGACGAGCATGAACAGGTGGGAAAAATGCAAGGAGCATGAAAAGGTGTAAAAAAGGCGAGGAGCAAAAAAAAAAAAAAAAAAAGAAAGACCAGGAGCATGAAAAGGTGTGAAAAACGCAAGGAGCATGAAAAGGTGTGAAAAATGCGAGGAACATGAAAAGGTGTGAAAAATGGGAGGAGCATGAAAAGGTGTGAAAAATGCGAGGAGCAAAAAAAAAAAAAAAAGAAAAAGACGACGAGCATGAAAAGGTGTGAAAAATGCAAGGAGCATGAAAAGGTGTAAAAAAGGCGAGGAGCAAAAAAAAAAAAAAAGACCAGGAGCATGAAAAGGTGTGAAAAATGCGAGGATCAAAAAAAAAAAAAAAACGAAGTGCATGAAAAGGTGTGTAAAATGCAAGGAGCATGAAAAGGTGTGAAAAATGCGAGGAGCAAAAAAAAAAAAGAAAAAGATGACGAGCAATAAAAGGTGTGAAAAATGCAAGGAGCATGATAAGGTGTAAAAAATGCGAGGAGCAAAAAAAAAAAAAGAAAAATACGAGGAGCATGAAAAGGTGTGAAAAAATCGAAGAGCATGAAAAGGTGTGAAAAATGCGAGGAGAAAAAAAAAAAGATGAGGAGCATGAAAAGGTGTGAAAAATGCGAGGAGCAAAAAAAAAGAAAAAGAAAAAGACGACGAGCATGAACAGGTGTGAAAAATGCAAGGAGCATGAAAAGGTGTAAAAAAGGCGAGGAGCAAAAAAAAAAAAAAAAAAAGAAAGACCAGGAGCATGAAAAGGTGTGAAAAACGCAAGGAGCATGAAAAGGTGTGAAAAATGCGAGGAACATGAAAAGGTGTGAAAAATGGGAGGAGCATGAAAAGGTGCGAAAAATGCGAGGAGCAAAAAAAAAAAAAAAAAAAAAAGGCCAGGAGCATGAAATGGTGCGAAAAATGCGAGGAGCAAAAAAAAAAAAAAAAAAGGCCAGGATCATGAAAAGGTGTGAAAAATTCGAGGAGCATGAAAAGGTGTGAAAAATGCCAGGGGCATGAAAAGTTGTGAAAAATGCCAGGAGCATGAAAAGGTGTGAAAAATGCGAGGAGCAAAAAAAAAAAAAAAAAAGAAAGTCCAGGAGCATGAAAAGGTGTGAAAAATGCGTGGAGCATGAAAAGGTGTGCAAAATGCGAGGAGAAAAAAAAAAAGATGAGGAGCATGAAAAGGTGTGGAAAATGCGAGGAGCAAAAAAAAAGAAAAAGAAAAAGACGACGAGCATGAACAGGTGTGAAAAATGCAAGGAGCATGAAAAGGTGTAAAAAAGGCGAGGAGCAAAAAAAAAAAAAAAAAAAAGAAAGACCAGGAGCATGAAAAGGTGTGAAAAACGCAAGGAGCATGAAAAGGTGTGAAAAATGCGAGGAACATGAAAAGGTGTGAAAAATGGGAGGAGCATGAAAAGGTGCGAAAAATGCGAGGAGCAAAAAAAAAAAAAAAAAGGCCAGGAGCATGAAAAGGTGTGAAAAATGCGAGGAGCAAAAAAAAAAAAAAAAAAAAGGCCAGGAGCATGAAATGGTGCGAAAAATGCGAGGAGCAAAAAAAAAAAAAAAAAAGGCCAGGATCATGAAAAGGTGTGAAAAATTCGAGGAGCATGAAAAGGTGTGAAAAATGCCAGGAGCATGAAAAGTTGTGAAAAATGCCAGGAGCATGAAAAGGTGTGAAAAATGCGAGGAGCAAAAAAAAAAAAAAAAAAGAAAGTCCAGGAGCATGAAAAGGTGTGAAAAATGCGTGGAGCATGAAAAGGTGTGCAAAATGCGAGGAGCAAAAAAAAAAAAAGACGAGGAGCATGAAAAGGTGTGAAAAATGCAAGGAGCATGAAAAGGTGTGAAAAATGCGAGGAGCAAAAAAAAAAAAAAAAGAAAAAGACGACGAGCATGAAAAGGTGTGAAAAATGCAAGGAGCATGAAAAGGTGTAAAAAAGGCGAGGAGCAAAAAAAAAAAAAAAGACCAGGAGCATGAAAAGGTGTGAAAAATGCGAGGATCAAAAAAAAAAAAATACGAGGTGCATGAAAAGGTGTGTAAAATGCAAGGAGCATGAAAAGGTGTGAAAAATGCGAGGAGCAAAAAAAAAAAAAAAAAAATACGAGGAGCATGAAAAGGTGTGAAAAAATCGAAGAGCATGAAAAGGTGTGAAAAATGCGAGGAGAAAAAAAAAAAGATGAGGAGCATGAAAAGGTGTGAAAAATGCGAGGAGCAAAAAAAAAAGAAAAAGAAAAAGACGACGAGCATGAACAGGTGTGAAAAATGCAAGGAGCATGAAAAGGTGTAAAAAAGGCGAGGAGCAAAAAAAAAAAAAAAAAGAAAGACCAGGAGCATGAAAAGGTGTGAAAAACGCAAGGAGCATGAAAAGGTGTGAAAAATGCGAGGAACATGAAAAGGTGTGAAAAATGGGAGGAGCATGAAAAGGTGCGAAAAATGCGAGGAGCAAAAAAAAAAAAAAAAAGGCCAGGAGCATGAAAAGGTGTGAAAAATGCGAGGAGCAAAAAAAAAAAAAAAAAAAAAGGCCAGGAGCATGAAAAGGTGTGAAAAATGCGAGGAGCAAAAAAAAAAAAAAAAAAAGAGAACAGGAACATGAAAAGGTGTGAAAATGCGAGGAACAAAAAAAAAAAAAAAAAGAAAGACCAGGAGCATGAAAAGGTGTGAAAAATGCAAGGAGCATGAAAAGGTGTGAAAAATGCGAGGAGGAAAAAAAAAAAAGCAAGACCAGGAGCATGAAAAGGTGTGAAAAATGCAAGGAGCATGAAAAGGTGTGAAAAATGCGAGGAGCAAAAAAAAAAAAAAAAGAAAAAGACGACGAGCATGAAAAGGTGTGAAAAATGCAAGGAGCATGAAAAGGTGTAAAAAAGGCGAGGAGCAAAAAAAAAAAAAAGACCAGGAGCATGAAAAGGTGTGAAAAATGCGAGGATCAAAAAAAAAAAAATACGAGGTGCATGAAAAGGTGTGTAAAATGCAAGGAGCATGAAAAGGTGTGAAAAATGCGAGGTGCGAAAAAAAAAAAGAAAAAGATGACGAGCAATAAAAGGTGTGAAAAATGCAAGGAGCATGATAAGGTGTAAAAAATGCGAGGAGCAAAAAAAAAAAAAAGAAAAATACGAGGAGCATGAAAAGGTGTGAAAAAATCAAAGAGCATGAAAAGGTGTGAAAAATGCGAGGAGAAAAAAAAAAAGATGAGGAGCATGAAAAGGTGTGAAAAATGCGAGGATCAAAAAAAAAAAATACGAGGTGCATGAACAGGTGTGAAAAATGCAAGGAGCATGAAAAGGTGTAAAAAAGGCGAGGAGCAAAAAAAAAAAAAAAAAGAAAGACCAGGAGCATGAAAAGGTGTGAAAAATGCAAGGAGCATGAAAAGGTGTGAAAAATGCGAGAAGCATGAAAAGGTGTGAAAAATGGGAGGAGCATGAAAAGGTGCGAAAAATGCGAGGAGCAAAAAAAAAAAAAAAAAAAAGGCCAGGATCATGAAAAGGTGTGAAAAATTCGAGGAGCAAAAAAAAAAAAAAAAAAAAAAGCCAGGAGCATGAAAAGGTGTGAAAAATGCAAGGAGCATGAAAAGGTGTGAAAAATGCCAGGAGCATGAAAAGGTGTGAAAAATGCCAGGAGCATGAAAAGGTGTGAAAAATGCCAGGAGCAAAAAAAAAAAAAAAAAAGAAAGTCCAGGAGCATGAAAAGGTGTGAAAAATGCGTGGAGCATGAAAAGGTGTGCAAAATGCGAGGAGCAAAAAAAAAAAAAGACGAGGAGCATGAAAAGGTGTGAAAAATGCAAGGAGCATGAAAAGGTGTGAAAAATGCGAGGAGCAAAAAAAAAAAAAAAAGAAAAAGACGACGAGCATGAAAAGGTGTGAAAAATGCAAGGAGCATGAAAAGGTGTAAAAAAGGCGAGGAGCAAAAAAAAAAAAAAAGACCAGGAGCATGAAAAGGTGTGAAAAATGCGAGGATCAAAAAAAAAAAAAAAGAAAAATACGAGGAGCATGAAAAGGTGTGAAAAAATCGAAGAGCATGAAAAGGTGTGAAAAATGCGAGGATAAAAAGAAAAAGATGAGGAGCATGAAAAGGTGTGAAAAATGCGAGGAGCAAAAAAAAAAAAAAAAAGAAAAAGACGACGAGCATGAACAGGTGTGAAAAATGCAAGGAGCATGAAAAGGTGTAAAAAAGGCGAGGAGCAAAAAAAAAAAAAAAAAAAGAAAGACCAGGAGCATGAAAAGGTGTGAAAAACGCAAGGAGCATGAAAAGGTGTGAAAAATGCGAGGAACATGAAAAGGTGTGAAAAATGGGAGGAGCATGAAAAGGTGCGAAAAATGCGAGGAGCAAAAAAAAAAAAAAAAAAGGCCAGGAGCATGAAAAGGTGTGAAAAATGCGAGGAGCAAAAAAAAAAAAAAAAAAAAGGCCAGGAGCATGAAAAGGTGTGAAAAATGCGAGGAGCAAAAAAAAAAAAAAAAAAAGAGAACAGGAACATGAAAAGGTGTGAAAATGCGAGGAACAAAAAAAAAAAAAAAAGAAAGACCAGGAGCATGAAAAGGTGTGAAAAATGCAAGGAGCATGAAAAGGTGTGAAAAATGCGAGGAGGAAAAAAAAAAAGCAAGACCAGGAGCATGAAAAGGTGTGAAAAATGCAAGGAGCATGAAAAGGTGTGAAAAATGCGAGGAGGAAAAAAAAAAAGCAAGACCAGGAGCATGAAAAGGTGTGAAAAATGCAAGGAGCATGAAAAGGTGTGAAAAATACGAGGAGCAAAAAAAAAAAAAAAAGAAAAAGACGACGAGCATGAAAAGGTGTGAAAAATGCAAGGAGCATGAAAAGGTGTAAAAAAGGCGAGGAGCAAAAAAAAAAAAAAGACCAGGAGCATGAAAAGGTGTGAAAAATGCGAGGATCAAAAAAAAAAAATACGAGGTGCATGAAAAGGTGTGTAAAATGCAAGGAGCATGAAAAGGTGTGAAAAATGCGAGGAGCAAAAAAAAAAAAGAAAAAGATGACGAGCAATAAAAGGTGTGAAAAATGCAAGGAGCATGATAAGGTGTAAAAAATGCGAGGAGCAAAAAAAAAAAAAGAAAAATACGAGGAGCATGAAAAGGTGTGAAAAAATCGAAGAGCATGAAAAGGTGTGAAAAATGCGAGGAGAAAAAAAAAAGATGAGGAGCATGAAAAGGTGTGAAAAATGCGAGGAGCAAAAAAAAAAGAAAAAGAAAAAGACGACGAGCATGAACAGGTGTGAAAAATGCAAGGAGCATGAAAAGGTGTAAAAAAGGCGAGGAGCAAAAAAAAAAAAAAAAAGAAAGACCAGGAGCATGAAAAGGTGTGAAAAACGCAAGGAGCATGAAAAGGTGTGAAAAATGCGAGGAGCAAAAAAAAAAAAAAAAAAGAGAACAGGAACATGAAAAGGTGTGAAAATGCGAGGAACAAAAAAAAAAAAAAAAAAGAAAAACCAGGAGCATGAAAAGGTGTGAAAAATGCAAGGAGCATGAAAAGGTGTAAAAAAGGCGAGGAGCAAAAAAAAAAAAAACCAGGAGCATGAAAACGTGTAAAAAATGCGAGGAGCAAAAAAAAAAAAAAAAAGGCCAGGAGCATGAAAAGGTGTGAAAAATGCGAGGAGCAAAAAAAAAAAAAAAAAGGCCAGGAGCATGAAAAGGTGTGAAAAATGCGAGGAGCAAGAAAAGGTGTGCAAAATGCGAGGAGCAAAAAAAAAAAAAGACGAGGAGCATGAAAAGGTGTGAAAAATGCGAGAAACATGAAAAGGTGTGAAAAATGGGAGGAGCATGAAAAGGTGCGAAAAATGCGAGGAGGAAAAAAAAAAAAAAAAGGCCAGGAGCATGAAAAGGTGTGAAAAATGCGAGGAGCAAAAAAAAAAAAAAAAAAAAGTCCAGGAGCATGAAAAAGTGTGAAAAAGGCAAGGAGCATGAAAAGGTGTGAAAAATGCGAGGAGCAAAAAAAAAAAAAAAAAAAAGTCCAGGAGCATGAAAAGGTGTGAAAAATGCAACGAGCATGAAAAGGTGTGAAAAATGCGAGGAGGAAAAAAAAAAAAAGCAAGACCAGGAGCATGAAAAGGTGTGAAAAATGCAAGGAGCATGAAAAGGTGTGAAAAATGCGAGGAGCAAAAAAAAAAAAAAAAAAAAAAAGACCAGGAGCATGAAAAGGTGTGAAAAATGCGAGGAGCAAAAAAAAAAAAAAAAGGCCAGGAGCATGAAAAGGTGTGAAAAATGCGAGGAGCATGAAAAGGTGTGAAAAATGCGAAGAGCATGAAGAGGTGTGAAAAATGCGAGGAGCATGAAAAGGTGTGAAAAATGCGAGGAGCAAAAAAAAAAAAAGACGAGGAGCATGAAAAGGTGTGAAAAATGCGTGGAGCATGAAGAGGTGTGAAAAATGCGAGGAGCATGAAAAGGTGTGAAAAATTTGAGGAGCAAAAAAAAAAAAAAAACCAGGAGCATGAAAACGTGTGAAAAATGCGAGGAGCAAAAAAAAAAAAAAAAGGCCAGGAGCATGAAAAGGTGTGAAAAATGCGAGGAGCAAAAAAAAAAAAAAAAAGGCCAGGAGCATGAAAAGGTGTGAAAAATGCGAGGAGCATGAAAAGGTGTGAAAAATGCGAGGAGCAAAAAAAAAATAAGACGAGGAGCATGAAAAGGTGTGAAAAATGCAAGGAGCATGAAAAGGTGTGAAAAATGCGAGGAACATGAAAAGGTGTGAAAAATGGGAGGAGCATGAAAAGGTGCGAAAAATGCGAGGAGGAAAAAAAAAAAAAAAGGCCAGGAGCATGAAAAGGTGTGAAAAATGCGTGGAGCATGAAAAGGTGTGCAAAATGCGAGGAGCAAAAAAAAAAAAAGACGAGGAGCATGAAAAGGTGTGAAAAATGCAAGGAGCATGAAAAGGTGTGAAAAATGCGAGGAGCAAAAAAAAAAAAAAAAGAAAAAGACGACGAGCATGAAAAGGTGTGAAAAATGCAAGGAGCATGAAAAGGTGTAAAAAAGGCGAGGAGCAAAAAAAAAAAAAAAGACCAGGAGCATGAAAAGGTGTGAAAAATGCGAGGATCAAAAAAAAAAAAAAAGAAAAATACGAGGAGCATGAAAAGGTGTGAAAAAATCGAAGAGCATGAAAAGGTGTGAAAAATGCGAGGATAAAAAGAAAAAGATGAGGAGCATGAAAAGGTGTGAAAAATGCGAGGAGCAAAAAAAAAAAAAAAAAGAAAAAGACGACGAGCATGAACAGGTGTGAAAAATGCAAGGAGCATGAAAAGGTGTAAAAAAGGCGAGGAGCAAAAAAAAAAAAAAAAAAAGAAAGACCAGGAGCATGAAAAGGTGTGAAAAACGCAAGGAGCATGAAAAGGTGTGAAAAATGCGAGGAACATGAAAAGGTGTGAAAAATGGGAGGAGCATGAAAAGGTGCGAAAAATGCGAGGAGCAAAAAAAAAAAAAATAAAGGCCAGGAGCATGAAAAGGTGTGAAAAATGCGAGGAGCAAAAAAAAAAAAAAAAAAAAAGGCCAGGAGCATGAAAAGGTGTGAAAAATGCGAGGAGCAAAAAAAAAAAAAAAAAAAGAGAACAGGAACATGAAAAGGTGTGAAAATGCGAGGAACAAAAAAAAAAAAAAAAGAAAGACCAGGAGCATGAAAAGGTGTGAAAAATGCAAGGAGCATGAAAAGGTGTGAAAAATGCGAGGAGGAAAAAAAAAAAGCAAGACCAGGAGCATGAAAAGGTGTGAAAAATGCAAGGAGCATGAAAAGGTGTGCAAAATGCGAGGAGCAAAAAAAAAAAGCAAGACCAGGAGCATGAAAAGGTGTGAAAAATGCAAGGAGCATGAAAAGGTGTGAAAAATGCGAGGAGCAAAAAAAAAAAAAAAAAAAAAAGACGACGAGCATGAAAAGGTGGGAAAAATGCAAGGAGCATGAAAAGGTGAAAAAAAGGCGAGGAGCAAAAAAAAAAAAAAAGACCAGGAGCATGAAAAGGTGTGAAAAATGCGAGGATCAAAAAAAAAAAATACGAGGTGCATGAAAAGGTGTGTAAAATGCAAGGAGCATGAAAAGGTGTGAAAAATGCGAGGAGCAAAAAAAAAAAAGAAAAAGATGACGAGCAATAAAAGGTGTGAAAAATGCAAGGAGCATGATAAGGTGTAAAAAATGCGAGGTGCAAAAAAAAAAAAAGAAAAATACGAGGAGCATGAAAAGGTGTGAAAAAATCGAAGAGCATGAAAAGGTGTGAAAAATGCGAGGAGAAAAAAAAAAGATGAGGAGCATGAAAATGTGTGAAAAATGCGAGGAGCAAAAAAAAAAGAAAAAGAAAAAGACGACGAGCATGAACAGGTGTGAAAAATGCAAGGAGCATGAAAAGGTGTGAAAAATGCGAGGAGCAAAAAAAAAAAAAAAAAAAAAAAAAGGCCAGGAGCATGAAAAGGTGTGAAAAATGCGAGGAGCAAAAAAAAAAAAAAAAAGAGAACAGGAACATGAAAAGGTGTGAAAATGCGAGGAACAAAAAAAAAAAAAAAAGAAAGACCAGGAGCATGAAAAGGTGTGAAAAACGCAAGGAGCATGAAAAGGTGTGAAAAATGCGAGGAACATGAAAAGGTGTGAAAAATGGGAGGAGCATGAAAAGGTGCGAAAAATGCGAGGAGCAAAAAAAAAAAAAAAAAAGGCCAGAAGCATGAAAAGGTGTGAAAAATGCGAGGAGCAAAAAAAAAAAAAAAAAAAAGGCCAGGAGCATGAAAAGGTGTGAAAAATGCGAGGAGCAAAAAAAAAAAAAAAAAAGAGAACAGGAACATGAAAAGGTGTGAAAAAGCGAGGAACAACAAAAAAAAAAAAAAAGAAAGACCAGGAGCATGAAAAGGTGTGAAAAATGCAAGGAGCATGAAAAGGTGTAAAAAAGGCGAGGAGCAAAAAAAAAAAAAACCAGGAGCATGAAAACGTGTGAAAAATGCGAGGAGCAAAAAAAAAAAAAAAAAGGCCAGGAGCATGAAAAGGTGTGAAAAATGCGAGGAGCAAAAAAAAAAAAAAAAAAAGGCCAGGAGCATGAAAAGGTGTAAAAAATGCGAGGAGCATGAAAAGGTGTGCAAAATGCGAGGAGCAAAAAAAAAAAAAGACGAGGAGCATGAAAAGGTGTGAAAAATGCGAGAAACATGAAAAGCTGTGAAAAATGGGAGGAGCATGAAAAGGTGCGAAAAATGCGAGGAGGAAAAAAAAAAAAAAAGGCCAGGAGCATGAAAAGGTGTGAAAAATGCGAGGAGCAAAAAAAAAAAAAAAAAAAGACCAGGAGCATGAAAAAGTGTGAAAAAGGCAAGGAGCATGAAAAGGTGTGAAAAATGCGAGGAGGAAAAAAAAAAAAAGCAAGACCAGGAGCATGAAAAGGTGTGAAAAATGCAAGGAGCATGAAAAGGTGTGAAAAATGCGAGGAGCAAAAAAAAAAAAAAAAAAAAAAGACCAGGAGCATGAAAAGGTGTGAAAAATGCGAGGAGCAAAAAAAAAAAAAAAAGGCCAGGAGCATGAAAAGGTGTGAAAAATGCGAGGAGCATGAAAAGGTGTGAAAAATGCGAAGAGCATGAAGAGGTGTGAAAAATGCGAGGAGCATGAAAAGGTGTGAAAAAAGCGAGGAGCAAAAAAAAAAAAAGACGAGGAGCATGAAAAGGTGTGAAAAATGCGTGGAGCATGAAGAGGTGTGAAAAATGCGAGGAGCATGAAAAGGTGTGAAAAATTTGAGGAGCAAAAAAAAAAAAAAACCAGGAGCATGAAAACGTGTGAAAAATGCGAGGAGCAAAAAAAAAAAAAAAAAGGCCAGGAGCATGAAAAGGTGTGAAAAATGCGAGGAGCAAAAAAAAAAAAAAAAGGCCAGGAGCATGAAAAGGTGTGAAAAATGCGAGGAGCATGAAAAGGTGTGAAAAATGCGAGGAGCAAAAAAAAAATAAGACGAGGAGCATGAAAAGGTGTGAAAAATGCAAGGAGCATGAAAAGGTGTGAAAAATGCGAGGAACATGAAAAGGTGTGAAAAATGGGAGGAGCATGAAAAGGTGCGAAAAATGCGAGGAGGAAAAAAAAAAAAAAAGGCCAGGAGCATGAAAAGGTGTGAAAAATGCGAGGAGCAAAAAAAAAAAAAAAAAAAAGGCCAGGAGCATGAAAAGGTGTGAAAAAGGCAAGGAGCATGAAAAGGTGTGAAAAATGCAAGGAGCATGAAAAGGTGTGAAAAATTCGAGGAGCATGAAAAGGTGTGAAAAATGCCAGGAGCATGAAAAGGTGTGAAAAAGGCCAGGAGCAAAAAAAAAAAAAAAAAAGAAAGTCCAGGAGCATGAAAAGGTGTGAAAAATGCGAGGAGCAAAAAAAAAAAAAAAAAAAGAAAGTCCAGGAGCATGAAAAGGTGTGAAAAATGCCAGGAGCAAAAAAAAAAAAAAAAAAAGAAAGTCCAGGAGCATGAAAAGGTGTGAAAAATGCAAGGAGCATGAAAAGGTGTGAAAAATGCGAGGAGCAAAAAAAAAAAAAGACGAGGAGCATGAAAAGGTGTGAAAAATGCGTGGAGCATGAAGAGGTGTGAAAAATGCGAGGAGCATGAAAAGGTGTGAAAAATTTGAGGAGCAAAAAAAAAAAAAAACCAGGAGCATGAAAACGTGTGAAAAATGCGAGGAGCAAAAAAAAAAAAAAAAGCCCAGGAGCATGAAAAGGTGTGAAAAAAGCGAGGAGCAAAAAAAAAAAAAAAAAAAGGCCAGGAGCATGAAAAGGTGTGAAAAATGCGAGGAGCATGAAAAGGTGTGCAAAATGCGAGGAGCAAAAAAAAAAAAAGACGAGGAGCATGAAAAGGTGTGAAAAATGCAAGGAGCATGAAAAGGTGTGAAAAATGCCAGGAGCATGAAAAGGTGTGAAAAATGCCAGGAGCATGAAAAGGTGTGAAAAATGTCAGGAGCAAAAAAAAAAAAAAAAAAAAGAAAGTCCAGGAGCATGAAAAGGTGTGAAAAATGCGAGGAGCAAAAAAAAAAAAAAAAAGGCCAGGAGCATGAAAAGGTGTGAAAAATGCGAGGAGCATGAAAAGGTGTGAAAAATGCGAGGAGCATGAAGAGGTGTGAAAAATGCGAGGAGCATGAAAAGGTGTGAAAAATGCGAGGAGCAAAAAAAAAAAAAAAAAAAAGGCCAGGAGCATGAAAAGGTGTGAAAAATGGGAGGAGCATGAAAAGGTGCGAAAAATGCGAGGAGGAAAAAAAAAAAAAAAAGGCCAGGAGCATGAAAAGGTGTGAAAAATGCGAGGAGCAAAAAAAAAAAAAAAAAAAGGCCAGGAGCATGAAAAGGTGTGAAAAAGGCAAGGAGCATGAAAAGGTGTGAAAAAAGCAAGGAGCATGAAAAGGTGTGAAAAATGCGAGGAGGAAAAAAAAAAAAAGCAAGACCAGGAGCATGAAAAGGTGTGAAAAAGGCAAGGAGCATGAAAAGGTGTGAAAAATGCGAGGAGCAAAAAAAAAAAAAAAAAAAGACCAGGAACATGAAAAGGTGTGAAAAATGCGAGGAGCAAAAAAAAAAAAAAAAAAAGAAAGAAAGGAAGACCAGGATCATGAAAAGGTGTGAAAAATTCGAGGAGCAAAAAAAAAAAAAAAAAAAAAGCCAGGAGCAGGAAAAGGTGTGAAAAATGCAAGGAGCATGAAAAGGTGTGAAAAATGCCAGGAGCATGAAAAGGTGTGAAAAATGCCAGGAGCATGAAAAGGTGTGAAAAATGCCAGGAGCAAAAAAAAAAAAAAAAAAAAAGAAAGTCCAGGAGCATGAAAAGGTGTGAAAAATGCAAGGAGCATGAAAAGGTGTGAAAAATGCGAGGAGCAAAAAAAAAAAAAAAAGAAAAAGACGACGAGCATGAAAAGGTGTGAAAAATGCAAGGAGCATGAAAAGGTGTAAAAAAGGCGAGGAGCAAAAAAAAAAAAAAAGACCAGGAGCATGAAAAGGTGTGAAAAATGCGAGGATCAAAAAAAAAAAATACGAGGTGCATGAAAATGTGTGTAAAATGCAAGGAGCAAAAAAAAACAAGAAAAAGATGACGAGCAATAAAAGGTGTGAAAAATGCAAGGAGCATGATAAGGTGTAAAAAATGCGAGGAGCAAAAAAAAAAAAAAGAAAAAAACGAGGAGCATGAAAAGGTGTGAAAAAATCGAAGAGCATGAAAAGGTGTGAAAAATGCTAGGAGAAAAAAAAAAGATGAGGAGCATGAAAAGGTGTGAAAAATGCGAGGAGCAAAAAAAAAAGAAAAAGAAAAAGACGACGAGCATGAACAGGTGTGAAAAATGCAAGGAGCATGAAAAGGTGTAAAAAAGGCGAGGAGCAAAAAAAAAAAAAAAAAAGAAAGACCAGGAGCATGAAAAGGTGTGAAAAATGCGAGGAGCAAAAAAAAAAAAGAAAAAGATGACGAGCAATAAAAGGTGTGAAAAATGCAAGGAGCATGATAAGGTGTAAAAAATGCGAGGAGCAAAAAAAAAAAAAAGAAAAATACGAGGAGCATGAAAAGGTGTGAAAAAATCGAAGAGCATGAAAAGGTGTGAAAAATGCGAGGAGAAAAAAAAAAAGATGAGGAGCATGAAAAGGTGTGAAAAATGCGAGGAGCAAAAAAAAAAGAAAAAGAAAAAGACGACGAGCATGAACAGGTGTGAAAAATGCAAGGAGCATGAAAAGGTGTAAAAAAGGCGAGGAGCAAAAAAAAAAAAAAAAAAGAAAGACCAGGAGCATGAAAAGGTGTGAAAAACGCAAGGAGCATGAAAAGGTGTGAAAAATGCGAGGAACATGAAAAGGTGTGAAAAATGGGAGGAGCATGAAAAGGTGCGAAAAATGCGAGGAGCAAAAAAAAAAAAAAAAAAGGCCAGGAGCATGAAAAGGTGTGAAAAATGCGAGGAGCAAAAAAAAAAAAAAAAAAAGAGAACAGGAACACGAAAAGGTGTGAAAAAGCGAGGAACAAAAAAAAAAAAAAAAAAAAAAGACCAGGAGCATGAAAAGGTGTGAAAAATGCAAGGAGCATGAAAAGGTGTGAAAAATGCGAGGAGGAAAAAAAAAAAAGCAAGACCAGGAGCATGAAAAGGTGTGAAAAATGCAAGGAGCATGAAAAGGTGTGAAAAATGCGAGGAGCAAAAAAAAAAAAAAAAGAAAAAGACGACGAGCATGAAAAGGTGTGAAAAATGCAAGGAGCATGAAAAGGTGTAAAAAAGGCGAGGAGCAAAAAAAAAAAAAAAGACCAGGAGCATGAAAAGGTGTGAAAAATGCGAGGAGCAAAAAAAAAAATACGAGGTGCATGAAAAGGTGTGTAAAATGCAAGGAGCATGAAAAGGTGTGAAAAATGCGAGGAGCAAAAAAAAAAAAAAAAAAAAAAAAGGCCAGGAGCATGAAAAGGTGTGAAAAATGCGAGGAGCAAAAAAAAAAAAAAAAAAAGAGAACAGGAACATGAAAAGGTGTGAAAATGCGAGGAACAAAAAAAAAAAAAAAAAAGAAAGACCAGGAGCAAGAAAAGGTGTGAAAAATGCAAGGAGCATGAAAAGGTGTGAAAAATGCGAGGAGGAAAAAAAAAAAAAAGCAAGACCAGGAGCATGAAAAGGTGTGAAAAATGCAAGGAGCATGAAAAGGTGTGAAAAATGCGAGGAGCGAAAAAAAAAAAAAAAAAAAAAGACCAGGAGCATGAAAAGGTGTGAAAAAGGCAAGGAGCATGAAAAGGTGTGAAAAATACGAGGAGCGAAAAAAAAAAAAAAAAAAAAAAGGCCAGGAGCATGAAAAGGTGTGAAAAAGGCAAGGAGCATGAAAAGGTGTGAAAAATGCGAGGAGCAAAAAAAAAAAAAAAAAAAAAGACCAGGAGCATGAAAAGGTGTGAAAAATGCAAGGAGCATGAAAAGGTGTGAAAAATGCGAGGAGGAAAAAAAAAAAAGCAAGACCAGGAGCATGAAAAGGTGTGAAAAATGCAAGGAGCATGAAAAGGTGTGCAAAATGCGAGGAGCAAAAAAAAAAAAAGACGAGGAACATGAAAAGGTGTGAAAAATGCAAGGAGCATGAAAAGGTGTGAAAAATGCGAGAAACATGAAAAGGTGTGAAAAATGGGAGGAGCATGAAAAGGTGCGAAAAATGCGAGGAGCAAAAAAAAAAAAAAAAAAAGGCCAGGATCATGAAAAGGTGTGAAAAATTCGAGGAGCAAAAAAAAAAAAAAAAAAAAAAGCCAGGAGCATGAAAAGGTGTGAAAAATGCAAGGAGCATGAAAAGGTGTGAAAAATGCCAGGAGCATGAAAAGGTGTGAAAAATGCCAGGAGCATGAAAAGGTGTGAAAAATGCCAGGAGCAAAAAAAAAAAAAAAAAAGAAAGTCCAGGAGCATGAAAAGGTGTGAAAAATGCGTGGAGCATGAAAAGGTGTGCAAAATGCGAGGAGCAAAAAAAAAAAAAGACGAGGAGCATGAAAAGGTGTGAAAAATGCAAGGAGCATGAAAAGGTGTGAAAAATGCGAGGAGCAAAAAAAAAAAAAAAAGAAAAAGACGACGAGCATGAAAAGGTGTGAAAAATGCAAGGAGCATGAAAAGGTGTAAAAAAGGCGAGGAGCAAAAAAAAAAAAAAAGACCAGGAGCATGAAAAGGTGTGAAAAATGCGAGGATCAAAAAAAAAAAAAAATACGAGGTGCATGAAAAGGTGTGTAAAATGCAAGGAGCATGAAAAGGTGTGAAAAATGCGAGGAGCAAAAAAAAAAAAGAAAAAGATGACGAGCAATAAAAGGTGTGAAAAATGCAAGGAGCATGATAAGGTGTAAAAAATGCGAGGAGCAAAAAAAAAAAAAAAAGAAAAATACGAGGAGCATGAAAAGGTGTGAAAAAATCGAAGAGCATGAAAAGGTGTGAAAAATGCGAGGAGAAAAAGAAAAAGATGAGGAGCATGAAAAGGTGTGAAAAATGCGAGGAGCAAAAAAAAAAAGAAAAAGAAAAAGACGACGAGCATGAACAGGTGTGAAAAATGCAAGGAGCATGAAAAGGTGTAAAAAAGGCGAGGAGCAAAAAAAAAAAAAAAAAAGAAAGACCAGGAGCATGAAAAGGTGTGAAAAACGCAAGGAGCATGAAAAGGTGTGAAAAATGCGAGGAACATGAAAAGGTGTGAAAAATGGGAGGAGCATGAAAAGGTGCGAAAAATGCGAGGAGCAAAAAAAAAAAAAAAAAGGCCAGGAGCATGAAAAGGTGTGAAAAATGCGAGGAGCAAAAAAAAAAAAAAAAAAAGGCCAGGAGCATGAAAAGGTGTGAAAAATGCGAGGAGCAAAAAAAAAAAAAAAAAAAGAGAACAGGAACACGAAAAGGTGTGAAAATGCGAGGAACAAAAAAAAAAAAAAAAAGAAAGACCAGGAGCATGAAAAGGTGTGAAAAATGCAAGGAGCATGAAAAGGTGTGAAAAATGCGAGGAGGAAAAAAAAAAAAGCAAGACCAGGAGCATGAAAAGGTGTGAAAAATGCAAGGAGCATGAAAAGGTGTGAAAAATGCGAGGAGCAAAAAAAAAAAAAAAAGAAAAAGACGACGAGCATGAAAAGGTGTGAAAAATGCAAGGAGCATGAAAAGGTGTAAAAAAGGCGAGGAGCAAAAAAAAAAAAAAGACCAGGAGCATGAAAAGGTGTGAAAAATGCGAGGATCAAAAAAAAAAAAAATACGAGGTGCATGAAAAGGTGTGTAAAATGCAAGGAGCATGAAAAGGTGTGAAAAATGCGAGGAGCAAAAAAAAAAAAGAAAAAGATGACGAGCAATAAAAGGTGTGAAAAATGCAAGGAGCATGATAAGGTGTAAAAAATACGAGGAGCAACAAAGAAAAAAAAGAAAAATACGAGGAGCATGAAAAGGTGTGAAAAAATCAAAGAGCATGAAAAGGTGTGAAAAATGCGAGGAGAAAAAAAAAAAGATGAGGAGCATGAAAAGGTGTGAAAAATGCGAGGAGCAAAAAAAAAAGAAAAAGAAAAAGACGACGAGCATGAACAGGTGTGAAAAATGCAAGGAGCATGAAAAGGTGTAAAAAATGCGAGGAGCAAAAAAAAAAAAAAAAAGAAAGACCAGGAGCATGAAAAGGTGTGAAAAACGCAAGGAGCATGAAAAGGTGTGAAAAATGCGAGGAACATGAAAAGGTGTGAAAAATGGGAGGAGCATGAAAAGGTGCGAAAAATGCGAGGAGCAAAAAAAAAAAAAAAAAAAAGGCCAGAAGCATGAAAAGGTGTGAAAAATGCGAGGAGCAAAAAAAAAAAAAAAAAAAAGGCCAGGAGCATGAAAAGGAGTGAAAAATGCGAGGAGCAAAAAAAAAAAAAAAAAAGAGAACAGGAACATGAAAAGGTGTGAAAATGCGAGGAACAAAAAAAAAAAAAAAAAAGAAAGACCAGGAGCATGAAAAGGTGTGAAAAATGCAAGGAGCATGAAAAGGTGTGAAAAATGCGAGGAGGAAAAAAAAAAAAAAGCAAGACCAGGAGCATGAAAAGGTGTGAAAAATGCAAGGAGCATGAAAAGGTGTGAAAAATGCGAGGAGCAAAAAAAAAAAAAAAAAGACCAGGAGCATGAAAACGTGTGAAAAATGCGAGGAGCAAAAAAAAAAAAAAAAAAAGTCAGGAGCATGGAAAGGTGTGAAAAATGCGAGGAGCATGAAAAGGTGTGAAAAATGCGAGGAGCATGAAGAGGTGTGAAAAATGCGAGGAGCATGAAAAGGTGTGAAAAATTTGAGGAGCAAAAAAAAAAAAAACAAGGAGCATGAAAACGTGTGAAAAATGCGAGGAGCATGAAGAGGTGTGAAATATGCGAGGAGCATGAAGAGGTGTGAAAAATTCGAGGAGCAAAAAAAAAAAAAAAAGAAAAAGACGACGAGCATGAAAAGGTGTGAAAAATGCAAGGAGCATGAAAAGGTGTAAAAAAGGCGAGGAGCAAAAAAAAAAAAAAAGACCAGGAGCATGAAAAGGTGGGAAAAATGCGAGGAACAAAAAAAAAAAAAAAGAAAAATACGAGGAGCATGAAAAGGTGTGAAAAAATCGAAGAGCATGAAAAGGTGTGAAAAATGCGAGGATAAAAAGAAAAAGATGAGGAGCATGAAAAGGTGTGAAAAATGCGAGGAGCAAAAAAAAAAAAAAAAAGAAAAAGACGACGAGCATGAACAGGTGTGAAAAATGCAAGGAGCATGAAAAGGTGTAAAAAAGGCGAGGAGCAAAAAAAAAAAAAAAAAAAGAAAGACCAGGAGCATGAAAAGGTGTGAAAAACGCAAGGAGCATGAAAAGGTGTGAAAAATGCGAGGAACATGAAAAGGTGTGAAAAATGGGAGGAGCATGAAAAGGTGCGAAAAATGCGAGGAGCAAAAAAAAAAAAAAAAAAGGCCAGGAGCATGAAAAGGTGTGAAAAATGCGAGGAGCAAAAAAAAAAAAAAAAAAAAGGCCAGGAGCATGAAAAGGTGTGAAAAATGCGAGGAGCAAAAAAAAAAAAAAAAAAGAGAACAGGAACATGAAAAGGTGTGAAAATGCGAGGAACAAAAAAAAAAAAAAAAGAAAGACCAGGAGCATGAAAAGGTGTGAAAAATGCAAGGAGCATGAAAAGGTGTGAAAAATGCGAGGAGGAAAAAAAAAAAGCAAGACCAGGAGCATGAAAAGGTGTGAAAAATGCAAGGAGCATGAAAAGGTGTGAAAAATGCGAGGAGGAAAAAAAAAAAGCAAGACCAGGAGCATGAAAAGGTGTGAAAAATGCAAGGAGCATGAAAAGGTGTGAAAAATGCGAGGAGCAAAAAAAAAAAAAAAAGAAAAAGACGACGAGCATGAAAAGGTGTGAAAAATGCAAGGAGCATGAAAAGGTGTAAAAAAGGCGAGGAGCAAAAAAAAAAAAAAGACCAGGAGCATGAAAAGGTGTGAAAAATGCGAGGATCAAAAAAAAAAATACGAGGTGCATGAAAAGGTGTGTAAAATGCAAGGAGCATGAAAAGGTGTGAAAAATGCGAGGAGCAAAAAAAAAAAAGAAAAAGATGACGAGCAATAAAAGGTGTGAAAAATGCAAGGAGCATGATAAGGTGTAAAAAATGCGAGGAGCAAAAAAAAAAAAAGAAAAATACGAGGAGCATGAAAAGGTGTGAAAAAATCGAAGAGCATGAAAAGGTGTGAAAAATGCGAGGAGAAAAAAAAAAGATGAGGAGCATGAAAAGGTGTGAAAAATGCGAGGAGCAAAAAAAAAAGAAAAAGAAAAAGACGACGAGCATGAACAGGTGTGAAAAATGCAAGGAGCATGAAAAGGTGTAAAAAAGGCGAGGAGCAAAAAAAAAAAAAAAAAGAAAGACCAGGAGCATGAAAAGGTGTGAAAAACGCAAGGAGCATGAAAAGGTGTGAAAAATGCGAGGAACATGAAAAGGTGTGAAAAATGGGAGGAGCATGAAAAGGTGCGAAAAATGCGAGGAGCAAAAAAAAAAAAAAAAAAGGCCAGAAGCATGAAAAGGTGTGAAAAATGCGAGGAGCAAAAAAAAAAAAAAAAAAAAAAAGGCCAGGAGCATGAAAAGGTGTGAAAAATGCAAGGAGCAAAAAAAAAAAAAAAAAAGAGAACAGGAACATGAAAAGGTGTGAAAATGCGAGGAACAAAAAAAAAAAAAAAAAAGAAAGACCAGGAGCATGAAAAGGTGTGAAAAATGCAAGGAGCATGAAAAGGTGTAAAAAAGGCGAGGAGCAAAAAAAAAAAAAACCAGGAGCATGAAAACGTGTGAAAAATGCGAGGAGCAAAAAAAAAAAAAAAAGGCCAGGAGCATGAAAAGGTGTGAAAAATGCGAGGAGCAAAAAAAAAAAAAAAAAGGCCAGGAGCATGAAAAGGTGTGAAAAATGCGAGGAGCATGAAAAGGTGTGCAAAATGCGAGGAGCAAAAAAAAAAAAAGACGAGGAGCATGAAAAGGTGTGAAAAATGCGAGAAACATGAAAAGGTGTGAAAAATGGGAGGAGCATGAAAAGGTGCGAAAAATGCGAGGAGGAAAAAAAAAAAAAAAGGCCAGGAGCATGAAAAGGTGTGAAAAATGCGAGGAGCAAAAAAAAAAAAAAAAAAAGTCCAGGAGCATGAAAAAGTGTGAAAAAGGCAAGGAGCATGAAAAGGTGTGAAAAATGCGAGGAGCAAAAAAAAAAAAAAAAAAAAAGTCCAGGAGCATGAAAAGGTGTGAAAAATGCAACGAGCATGAAAAGGTGTGAAAAATGCGAGGAGGAAAAAAAAAAAAAGCAAGACCAGGAGCATGAAAAGGTGTGAAAAATGCAAGGAGCATGAAAAGGTGTGAAAAATGCGAGGAGCAAAAAAAAAAAAAAAAAAAAAGACCAGGAGCATGAAAAGGTGTGAAAAATGCGAGGAGCAAAAAAAAAAAAAAAAGGCCAGGAGCATGAAAAGGTGTGAAAAATGCGAGGAGCATGAAAAGGTGTGAAAAATGCGAAGAGCATGAAGAGGTGTGAAAAATGCGAGGAGCATGAAAAGGTGTGAAAAATGCGAGGAGCAAAAAAAAAAAAAGACGAGGAGCATGAAAAGGTGTGAAAAATGCGTGGAGCATGAAGAGGTGTGAAAAATACGAGGAGCATGAAAAGGTGTGAAAAATTTGAGGAGCAAAAAAAAAAAAAAACCAGGAGCATGAAAACGTGTGAAAAATGCGAGGAGAAAAAAAAAAAAAAAAAAAGGCCAGGAGCATGAAAAGGTGTGAAAAATGCGAGGAGCAAAAAAAAAAAAAAAAAGGCCAGGAGCATGAAAAGGTGTGAAAAATGCGAGGAGCATGAAAAGGTGTGAAAAATGCGAGGAGCAAAAAAAAAAAAAGACGAGGAGCATGAAAAGGTGTGAAAAATGCAAGGAGCATGAAAAGGTGTGAAAAATGCGAGGAACATGAAAAGGTGTGAAAAATGGGAGGAGCATGAAAAGGTGCGAAAAATGCGAGGAGGAAAAAAAAAAAAAAAGGCCAGGAGCATGAAAAGGTGTGAAAAATGCGAGGAGCAAAAAAAAAAAAAAAAAAAAAGGCCAGGAGCATGAAAAGGTGTGAAAAAGGCAAGGAGCATGAAAAGGTGTGAAAAATGCAAGGAGCATGAAAAGGTGTGAAAAATTCGAGGAGCATGAAAAGGTGTGAAAAATGCCAGGAGCATGAAAAGGTGTGAAAAATGCCAGGAGCAAAAAAAAAAAAAAAAAAAGAAAGTCCAGGAGCATGAAAAGGTGTGAAAAATGCGAGGAGCAAAAAAAAAAAAAAAAAAAGAAAGTCCAGGAGCATGAAAAGGTGTGAAAAATGCCAGGAGCAAAAAAAAAAAAAAAAAAAGAAAGTCCAGGAGCATGAAAAGGTGTGAAAAATGCAAGGAGCATGAAAAGGTGTGAAAAATGCGAGGAGCAAAAAAAAAAAAAGACGAGGAGCATGAAAAGGTGTGAAAAATGCGTGGAGCATGAAGAGGTGTGAAAAATGCGAGGAGCATGAAAAGGTGTGAAAAATTTGAGGAGCAAAAAAAAAAAAAAACCAGGAGCATGAAAACGTGTGAAAAATGCGAGGAGCAAAAAAAAAAAAAAAAAGCCCAGGAGCATGAAAAGGTGTGAAAAATGCGAGGAGCAAAAAAAAAAAAAAAAAAAGGCCAGGAGCATGAAAAGGTGTGAAAAATGCGAGGAGCATGAAAAGGTGTGCAAAATGCGAGGAGCAAAAAAAAAAAAAGACGAGGAGCATGAAAAGGTGTGAAAAATGCAAGGAGCATGAAAAGGTGTGAAAAATGCCAGGAGCATGAAAAGGTGTGAAAAATGCCAGGAGCATGAAAAGGTGTGAAAAATGTCAGGAGCAAAAAAAAAAAAAAAAAAAAGAAAGTCCAGGAGCATGAAAAGGTGTGAAAAATGCGAGGAGCAAAAAAAAAAAAAAAAAGGCCAGGAGCATGAAAAGGTGTGAAAAATGCGAGGAGCATGAAAAGGTGTGAAAAATGCGAGGAGCATGAAGAGGTGTGAAAAATGCGAGGAGCATGAAAAGGTGTGAAAAATGCGAGGAGCATGAAAAGGTGTGAAAAATGCGAGGAGCAAAAAAAAAAAGACGAGGAGCATGAAAAGGTGTGAAAAATGCAAGGAGCATGAAAAGGTGTGAAAAATGCGAGGAGCAAAAAAAAAAAAAGACGAGGAGCATGAAAAGGTGTGAAAAATGCGTGGAGCATGAAGAGGTGTGAAAAATGCGAGGAGCATGAAAAGGTGTGAAAAATTTGAGGAGCAAAAAAAAAAAAAAACCAGGAGCATGAAAACGTGTGAAAAATGCGAGGAGCAAAAAAAAAAAAAAAAAGGCCAGGAGCATGAAAAGGTGTGAAAAATGCGAGGAGCAAAAAAAAAAAAAATACGAGGTGCATGAAAAGGTGTGTAAAATGCAAGGAGCATGAAAAGGTGTGAAAAATGCGAGGAGCAAAAAAAAAAAAGAAAAAGATGACGAGCAATAAAAGGTGTGAAAAATGCAAGGAGCATGATAAGGTGTAAAAAATACGAGGAGCAACAAAGAAAAAAAAGAAAAATACGAGGAGCATGAAAAGGTGTGAAAAAATCAAAGAGCATGAAAAGGTGTGAAAAATGCGAGGAGAAAAAAAAAAAGATGAGGAGCATGAAAAGGTGTGAAAAATGCGAGGAGCAAAAAAAAAAGAAAAAGAAAAAGACGACGAGCATGAACAGGTGTGAAAAATGCAAGGAGCATGAAAAGGTGTAAAAAATGCGAGGAGCAAAAAAAAAAAAAAGACCAGGAGCATGAAAAGGTGTGAAAAATGCGAGGATCAAAAAAAAAAAAAATACGAGGTGCATGAAAAGGTGTGTAAAATGCAAGGAGCATGAAAAGGTGTGAAAAATGCGAGGAGCAAAAAAAAAAAAGAAAAAGATGACGAGCAATAAAAGGTGTGAAAAATGCAAGGAGCATGATAAGGTGTAAAAAATACGAGGAGCAACAAAGAAAAAAAAGAAAAATACGAGGAGCATGAAAAGGTGTGAAAAAATCAAAGAGCATGAAAAGGTGTGAAAAATGCGAGGAGAAAAAAAAAAAGATGAGGAGCATGAAAAGGTGTGAAAAATGCGAGGAGCAAAAAAAAAAGAAAAAGAAAAAGACGACGAGCATGAACAGGTGTGAAAAATGCAAGGAGCATGAAAAGGTGTAAAAAATGCGAGGAGCAAAAAAAAAAAAAAAAAGAAAGACCAGGAGCATGAAAAGGTGTGAAAAACGCAAGGAGCATGAAAAGGTGTGAAAAATGCGAGGAACATGAAAAGGTGTGAAAAATGGGAGGAGCATGAAAAGGTGCGAAAAATGCGAGGAGCAAAAAAAAAAAAAAAAAAAAGGCCAGAAGCATGAAAAGGTGTGAAAAATGCGAGGAGCAAAAAAAAAAAAAAAAAAAAGGCCAGGAGCATGAAAAGGAGTGAAAAATGCGAGGAGCAAAAAAAAAAAAAAAAAAGAGAACAGGAACATGAAAAGGTGTGAAAATGCGAGGAACAAAAAAAAAAAAAAAAAAGAAAGACCAGGAGCATGAAAAGGTGTGAAAAATGCAAGGAGCATGAAAAGGTGTGAAAAATGCGAGGAGGAAAAAAAAAAAAAAGCAAGACCAGGAGCATGAAAAGGTGTGAAAAATGCGAGGAGCAAAAAAAAAAAAAAAAAGACCAGGAGCATGAAAACGTGTGAAAAATGCGAGGAGCAAAAAAAAAAAAAAAAAAAGTCAGGAGCATGGAAATGTGTGAAAAATGCGAGGAGCATGAAAAGGTGTGAAAAATGCGAGGAGCATGAAGAGGTGTGAAAAATGCGAGGAGCATGAAAAGGTGTGAAAAATTTGAGGAGCAAAAAAAAAAAAAACCAGGAGCATGAAAACGTGTGAAAAATGCGAGGAGCATGAAGAGGTGTGAAATATGCGAGGAGCATGAAGAGGTGTGAAAAATTCGAGGAGCAAAAAAAAAAAAAAAAGAAAAAGACGACGAGCATGAAAAGGTGTGAAAAATGCAAGGAGCATGAAAAGGTGTAAAAAAGGCGAGGAGCAAAAAAAAAAAAAAGACCAGGAGCATGAAAAGGTGTGAAAAATGCGAGGATCAAAAAAAAAAAAAAAAGAAAAATACGAGGAGCATGAAAAGGTGTGAAAAAATCGAAGAGCATGAAAAGGTGTGAAAAATGCGAGGATAAAAAGAAAAAGATGAGGAGCATGAAAAGGTGTGAAAAATGCGAGGAGCAAAAAAAAAAAAAAAAAGAAAAAGACGACGAGCATGAACAGGTGTGAAAAATGCAAGGAGCATGAAAAGGTGTAAAAAAGGCGAGGAGCAAAAAAAAAAAAAAAAAAAGAAAGACCAGGAGCATGAAAAGGTGTGAAAAACGCAAGGAGCATGAAAAGGTGTGAAAAATGCGAGGAACATGAAAAGGTGTGAAAAATGGGAGGAGCATGAAAAGGTGCGAAAAATGCGAGGAGCAAAAAAAAAAAAAAAAAAAGGCCAGGAGCAAGAAAAGGTGTGAAAAAGGCGAGGAGCAAAAAAAAAAAAAAAAAAAAAGGCCAGGAGCATGAAAAGGTGTGAAAAATGCGAGGAGCAAAAAAAAAAAAAAAAAAAGAGAACAGGAACATGAAAAGGTGTGAAAATGCGAGGAACAAAAAAAAAAAAAAAAAGAAAGACCAGGAGCATGAAAAGGTGTGAAAAATGCAAGGAGCATGAAAAGGTGTGAAAAATGCGAGGAGGAAAAAAAAAAAGCAAGACCAGGAGCATGAAAAGGTGTGAAAAATGCAAGGAGCATGAAAAGGTGTGAAAAATGCGAGGAGGAAAAAAAAAAAGCAAGACCAGGAGCATGAAAAGGTGTGAAAAATGCAAGGAGCATGAAAAGGTGTGAAAAATGCGAGGAGCAAAAAAAAAAAAAAAAGAAAAAGACGACGAGCATGAAAAGGTGTGAAAAATGCAAGGAGCATGAAAAGGTGTAAAAAAGGCGAGGAGCAAAAAAAAAAAAAAGACCAGGAGCATGAAAAGGTGTGAAAAATGCGAGGATCAAAAAAAAAAATACGAGGTGCATGAAAAGGTGTGTAAAATGCAAGGAGCATGAAAAGGTGTGAAAAATGCGAGGAGCAAAAAAAAAAAAGAAAAAGATGACGAGCAATAAAAGGTGTGAAAAATGCAAGGAGCATGATAAGGTGTAAAAAATGCGAGGAGCAAAAAAAAAAAAAGAAAAATACGAGGAGCATGAAAAGGTGTGAAAAAATCGAAGAGCATGAAAAGGTGTGAAAAATGCGAGGAGAAAAAAAAAAGATGAGGAGCATGAAAAGGTGTGAAAAATGCGAGGAGCAAAAAAAAAAGAAAAAGAAAAAGACGACGAGCATGAACAGGTGTGAAAAATGCAAGGAGCATGAAAAGGTGTAAAAAAGGCGAGGAGCAAAAAAAAAAAAAAAAAGAAAGACCAGGAGCATGAAAAGGTGTGAAAAACGCAAGGAGCATGAAAAGGTGTGAAAAATGCGAGGAACATGAAAAGGTGTGAAAAATGGGAGGAGCATGAAAAGGTGCGAAAAATGCGAGGAGCAAAAAAAAAAAAAAAAAAGGCCAGAAGCATGAAAAGGTGTGAAAAATGCGAGGAGCAAAAAAAAAAAAAAAAAAAAAGGCCAGGAGCATGAAAAGGTGTGAAAAATGCAAGGAGCAAAAAAAAAAAAAAAAAAGAGAACAGGAACATGAAAAGGTGTGAAAATGCGAGGAACAAAAAAAAAAAAAAAAAAGAAAGACCAGAAGCATGAAAAGGTGTGAAAAATGCAAGGAGCATGAAAAGGTGTAAAAAAGGCGAGGAGCAAAAAAAAAAAAAACCAGGAGCATGAAAACGTGTGAAAAATGCGAGGAGCAAAAAAAAAAAAAAAAAGGCCAGGAAAATGAAAAGGTGTGAAAAATGCGAGGAGAAAAAAAAAAAAAAAAAAAGGCCAGGAGCATGAAAAGGTGTGAAAAATGCGAGGAGCATGAAAAGGTGTGCAAAATGCGAGGAGAAAAAAAAAAAAAAGACGAGGAGCATGAAAAGGTGTGAAAAATGCGAGAAACATGAAAAGGTGTGAAAAATGGGAGGAGCATGAAAAGGTGCGAAAAATGCGAGGAGGAAAAAAAAAAAAAAAGGCCAGGAGCATGAAAAGGTGTGAAAAATGCGAGGAGCAAAAAAAAAAAAAAAAAAAAGTCCAGGAGCATGAAAAAGTGTGAAAAAGGCAAGGAGCATGAAAAGGTGTGAAAAATGCGAGGAGCAAAAAAAAAAAAAAAAAAAAGGCCAGGAGCATGAAAAGGTGGGAAAAATGCAACGAGCATGAAAAGGTGTGAAAAATGCGAGGAGGAAAAAAAAAAAAAGCAAGACCAGGAGCATGAAAAGGTGTGAAAAATGCAAGGAGCATGAAAAGGTGTGAAAAATGGGAGGAGCAAAAAAAAAAAAAAAAAAAAAAGACCAGGAGCATGAAAAGGTGTGAAAAATGCGAGGAGCAAAAAAAAAAAAAAAAGGCCAGGAGCATGAAAAGGTGTGAAAAATGCGAGGAGCATGAAAAGGTGTGAAAAATGCGAAGAGCATGAAGAGGTGTGAAAAATGCGAGGAGCATGAAAAGGTGTGAAAAATGCGAGGAGCAAAAAAAAAAAAAGACGAGGAGCATGAAAAGGTGGGAAAAATGCGTGGAGCATGAAGAGGTGGGAAAAATGCGAGGAGCATGAAAAGGTGTGAAAAATTTGAGGAGCAAAAAAAAAAAAAAAACCAGGAGCATGAAAACGTGTGAAAAATGCGAGGAGCAAAAAAAAAAAAAAAAAAGGCCAGGAGCAAGAAAAGGTGTGAAAAATGCGAGGAGCAAAAAAAAAAAAAAAAAGGCCAGGAGAAAGAAAAGGTGTGAAAAATGCGAGGAGCATGAAAAGGTGTGAAAAATGCGAGGAGCAAAAAAAAAAAAAGACGAGGAGCATGAAAAGGTGTGAAAAATGCAAGGAGCATGAAAAGGTGTGAAAAATGCGAGGAACATGAAAAGGTGTGAAAAATGGGAGGAGCATGAAAAGGTGCGAAAAATGCGAGGAGGAAAAAAAAAAAAAAAGGCCAGGAGCATGAAAAGGTGTGAAAAATGCGAGGAGCAAAAAAAAAAAAAAAAAAAAAGACAAGGAGCATGAAAAGGTGTGAAAAAGGCAAGGAGCATGAAAAGGTGTGAAAAATGCAAGGAGCATGAAAAGGTGTGAAAAATGCGAGGAGCATGAAAAGGTGTGAAAAATGCCAGGAGCATGAAAAGGTGTGAAAAATGCCAGGAGCAAAAAAAAAAAAAAAAAAAGAAAGTCCAGGAGCATGAAAAGGTGTGAAAAATGCGAGGAGCAAAAAAAAAAAAAAAAAAAGAAAGTCCAGGAGCATGAAAAGTTGTGAAAAATGCCAGGAGCAAAAAAAAAAAAAAAAAAAGAAAGTCCAGGAGCATGAAAAGGTGTGAAAAATGCAAGGAGCATGAAAAGGTGTGAAAAATGCGAGGAGCAAAAAAAAAAAAAGACGAGGAGCATGAAAAGGTGTGAAAAATGCGTGGAGCATGAAGAGGTGTGAAAAATGCGAGGAGCATGAAAAGGTGTGAAAAATTTGAGGAGCAAAAAAAAAAAAAAACCAGGAGCATGAAAACGTGTGAAAAATGCGAGGAGCAAAAAAAAAAAAAAAAAGCCCAGGAGCATGAAAAGGTGTGAAAAATGCGAGGAGCAAAAAAAAAAAAAAAAAAAGGCCAGGAGCATGAAAAGGTGTGAAAAATGCGAGGAGCATGAAAAGGTGTGCAAAATGCGAGGAGCAAAAAAAAAAAAAGACGAGGAGCATGAAAAGGTGTGAAAAATGCAAGGAGCATGAAAAGGTGTGAAAAATGCCAGGAGCATGAAAAGGTGTGAAAAATGCCAGGAGCATGAAAAGGTGTGAAAAATGTCAGGAGCAAAAAAAAAAAAAAAAAAAAAGAAAGTCCAGGAGCATGAAAAGGTGTGAAAAATGCGAGGAGCAAAAAAAAAAAAAAAAAGGCCAGGAGCATGAAAAGGTGTGAAAAATGCGAGGAGCATGAAAAGGTGTGAAAAATGCGAGGAACATGAAGAGGTGTGAAAAATGCGAGGAGCATGAAAAGGTGTGAAAAATGCGAGGAGCATGAAAAGGTGTGAAAAATGCGAGGAGCAAAAAAAAAAAAGACGAGGAGCATGAAAAGGTGTGAAAAATGCAAGGAGCATGAAAAGGTGTGAAAAATGCGAGGAGCAAAAAAAAAAAAAAGTCGAGGAGCATGAAAAGGTGTGAAAAATGCGTGGAGCATGAAGAGGTGTGAAAAATGCGAGGAGCATGAAAAGGTGTGAAAAATTTGAGGAGCAAAAAAAAAAAAAAACCAGGAGCATGAAAACGTGTGAAAAATGCGAGGAGCAAAAAAAAAAAAAAAAAAGGCCAGGAGCATGAAAAGGTGTGAAAAATGCGAGGAGCAAAAAAAAAAAAAAAAAAAGGCCAGGAGCATGAAAAGGTGTGAAAAATGGGAGGAGCATGAAAAGGTGCGAAAAATGCGAGGAGGAAAAAAAAAAAAAAAAGGCCAGGAGCATGAAAAGGTGTGAAAAATGCGAGGAGCAAAAAAAAAAAAAAAAAAAAGGCCAGGAGCATGAAAAGGTGTGAAAAAGGCAAGGAGCATGAAAAGGTGTGAAAAATGCAAGGAGCATGAAAAGGTGTGAAAAATGCGAGGAGGAAAAAAAAAAAAAGCAAGACCAGGAGCATGAAAAGGTGTGAAAAATGCAAGGAGCATGAAAAGTTGTGAAAAATGCGAGGAGCAAAAAAAAAAAAAAAAAAAGACCAGGAACATGAAAAGGTGTGAAAAATGCGAGGAGCAAAAAAAAAAAAAAAAAGAAAGAAAGAAAGACCAGGATCATGAAAAGGTGTGAAAAATTCGAGGAGCAAAAAAAAAAAAAAAAAAAAAGCCAGGAGCAGGAAAAGGTGTGAAAAATGCAAGGAGCATGAAAAGGTGTGAAAAATGCCAGGAGCATGAAAAGGTGTGAAAAATGCCAGGAGCATGAAAAGGTGTGAAAAATGCCAGGAGCAAAAAAAAAAAAAAAAAAAGAAAGTCCAGGAGCATGAAAAGGTGTGAAAAATGCAAGGAGCATGAAAAGGTGTGAAAAATGCGAGGAGCAAAAAAAAAAAAAAAAGAAAAAGACGACGAGCATGAAAAGGTGTGAAAAATGCAAGGAGCATGAAAAGGTGTAAAAAAGGCGAGTAGCAAAAAAAAAAAAAAAGACCAGGAGCATGAAAAGGTGTGAAAAATGCGAGGATCAAAAAAAAAAAAATACGAGGTGCATGAAAAGGTGTGTAAAATGCAAGGAGCATGAAAAGGTGTGAAAAATGCGAGGAGCAAAAAAAAAAAAGAAAAAGATGACGAGCAATAAAAGGTGTGAAAAATGCAAGGAGCATGATAAGGTGTAAAAAATGCGAGGAGCAAAAAAAAAAAAAAGAAAAATACGAGGAGCATGAAAAGGTGTGAAAAAATCGAAGAGCATGAAAAGGTGTGAAAAATGCGAGGAGAAAAAAAAAAAGATGAGGAGCATGAAAAGGTGTGAAAAATGCGAGGAGCAAAAAAAAAAAAAAAAAAAAAAGACGACGAGCAAGAAAAGGAGAGAAAAATGCAAGGAGCATGAAAAGGTGTAAAAAAGGCGAGGAGCAAAAAAAAAAAAAAAAAAGAAAGACCAGGAGCATGAAAAGGTGTGAAAAACGCAAGGAGCATGAAAAGGTGTGAAAAATGCGAGGAACATGAAAAGGTGGGAAAAATGGGAGGAGCATGAAAAGGTGCGAAAAATGCGAGGAGCAAAAAAAAAAAAAAAAAAGGCCAGGAGCATGAAAAGGTGTGAAAAATGCGAGGAGCAAAAAAAAAAAAAAAAAAAAAAAGGCCAGGAGCAAGAAAAGGTGTGAAAAATGCGAGGAGCAAAAAAAAAAAAAAAAAAAAGAGAACAGGAACATGAAAAGGTGTGAAAATGCGAGGAACAAAAAAAAAAAAAAAAAAGAAAGACCAGGAGCATGAAAAGGTGTGAAAAATGCAAGGAGCATGAAAAGGTGTGAAAAATGCGAGGAGGAAAAAAAAAAAAAAGCAAGACCAGGAGCATGAAAAGGTGTGAAAAATGCAAGGAGCATGAAAAGGTGTGAAAAATGCGAGGAGCGAAAAAAAAAAAAAAAAAAAAAAGGCCAGGAGCATGAAAAGGTGTGAAAAAGGCAAGGAGCATGAAAAGGTGTGAAAAATACGAGGAGCGAAAAAAAAAAAAAAAAAAAAAAGGCCAGGAGCATGAAAAGGTGTGAAAAAGGCAAGGAGCATGAAAAGGTGTGAAAAATGCGAGGAGCAAAAAAAAAAAAAAAAAAAAACTCCAGGAGCATGAAAAGGTGTGAAAAATGCAAGGAGCATGAAAAGGTGTGAAAAATGCGAGGAGGAAAAAAAAAAAAAGCAAGACCAGGAGCATGAAAAGGTGTGAAAAATGCAAGGAGCATGAAAAGGTGTGCAAAATGCGAGGAGCAAAAAAAAAAAAAGACGAGGAGCATGAAAAGGTGTGAAAAATGCAAGGAGCATGAAAAGGTGTGAAAAATGCGAGGAGAAAAAAAAAAAAAAAAAAAAAGTCCAGGAGCATGAAAAGGTGTGAAAAATGCAAGGAGCATGAAAAGGTGTGAAAAATGCGAGGAGGAAAAAAAAAAAAAGCAAGACCAGGAGCATGAAAAGGTGTGAAAAATGCGTGGAGCATGAAAAGGTGTGCAAAATGCGAGGAGCAAAAAAAAAAAAAGACGAGGAGCATGAAAAGGTGTGAAAAATGCAAGGAGCATGAAAAGGTGTGAAAAATGCGAGGAGCAAAAAAAAAAAAAAAAAAAAAAGACGACGAGCATGAAAAGGGGGAAAAAATGAAAGGAGCATGAAAAGGTGTAAAAAAGGCGAGGAGAAAAAAAAAAAAAAAAGACCAGGAGCATGAAAAGGTGTGAAAAATGCGAGGATCAAAAAAAAAAAAAATACGAGGTGCATGAAAAGGTGTGTAAAATGCAAGGAGCATGAAAAGGTGTGAAAAATGCGAGGAGCAAAAAAAAAAAAGAAAAAGATGACGAGCAATAAAAGGTGTGAAAAATGCAAGGAGCATGATAAGGTGTAAAAAATGCGAGGAGCAAAAAAAAAAAAAAAAGAAAAATACGAGGAGCATGAAAAGGTGTGAAAAAATCGAAGAGCATGAAAAGGTGTGAAAAATGCGAGGAGAAAAAGAAAAAGATGAGGAGCATGAAAAGGTGTGAAAAATGCGAGGAGCAAAAAAAAAAAGAAAAAGAAAAAGACGACGAGCATGAACAGGTGTGAAAAATGCAAGGAGCATGAAAAGGTGTAAAAAAGGCGAGGAGAAAAAAAAAAAAAAAAAAAGAAAGACCAGGAGCATGAAAAGGTGTGAAAAACGCAAGGAGCATGAAAAGGTGTGAAAAATGCGAGGAACATGAAAAGGTGTGAAAAATGGGAGGAGCATGAAAAGGTGCGAAAAATGCGAGGAGCAAAAAAAAAAAAAAAAAGGCCAGGAGCATGAAAAGGTGTGAAAAATGCGAGGAGCAAAAAAAAAAAAAAAAAAAAAGACCAGGAGCATGAAAAGGTGTGAAAAATGCGAGGAGCAAAAAAAAAAAAAAAAAAAAGAGAACAGGAACACGAAAAGGTGTGAAAATGCGAGGAACAAAAAAAAAAAAAAAAAAAAGAAAGACCAGGAGCATGAAAAGGTGTGAAAAATGCAAGGAGCATGAAAAGGTGTGAAAAATGCGAGGAGGAAAAAAAAAAAAGCAAGACCAGGAGCATGAAAAGGTGTGAAAAATGCAAGGAGCATGAAAAGGTGTGAAAAATGCGAGGAGCAAAAAAAAAAAAAAAAGAAAAAGACGACGAGCATGAAAAGGTGTGAAAAATGCAAGGAGCATGAAAAGGTGTAAAAAAGGCGAGGAGCAAAAAAAAAAAAAAGACCAGGAGCATGAAAAGGTGTGAAAAATGCGAGGATCAAAAAAAAAAAAAATACGAGATGCATGAAAAGGTGTGTAAAATGCAAGGAGCATGAAAAGGTGTGAAAAATGCGAGGAGCAAAAAAAAAAAAGAAAAAGATGACGAGCAATAAAAGGTGTGAAAAATGCAAGGAGCATGATAAGGTGTAAAAAATGCGAGGAGCAACAAAGAAAAAAAAGAAAAATACGAGGAGCATGAAAAGGTGTGAAAAAATCAAAGAGCATGAAAAGGTGTGAAAAATGCGAGGAGAAAAAAAAAAAGATGAGGAGCATGAAAAGGTGTGAAAAATGCGAGGAGCAAAAAAAAAAGATGAGGAGCATGAACAGGTGTGAAAAATGCAAGGAGCATGAAAAGGTGTAAAAAATGCGAGGAGCAAAAAAAAAAAAAAAAAGAAAGACCAGGAGCATGAAAAGGTGTGAAAAACGCAAGGAGCATGAAAAGGTGTGAAAAATGCGAGGAACATGAAAAGGTGAGAAAAATGGGAGGAGCATGAAAAGGTGCGAAAAATGCGAGGAGCAAAAAAAAAAAAAAAAAAAGGCCAGAAGCATGAAAAGGTGTGAAAAATGCGAGGAGCAAAAAAAAAAAAAAAAAAAAGGCCAGGAGCATGAAAAGGAGTGAAAAATGCGAGGAGCAAAAAAAAAAAAAAAAAAAAAAACAGGAAAATGAAAAGGTGTGAAAATGCGAGGAACAAAAAAAAAAAAAAAAAAGAAAGACCAGGAGCATGAAAAGGTGTGAAAAATGCAAGGAGCATGAAAAGGTGTGAAAAATGCGAGGAGGAAAAAAAAAAAAAAGCAAGACCAGGAGCATGAAAAGGTGTGAAAAATGCAAGGAGCATGAAAAGGTGTGAAAAATGCGAGGAGCAAAAAAAAAAAAAAAAAGACCAGGAGCATGAAAACGTGTGAAAAATGCGAGGAGCAAAAAAAAAAAAAAAAAAAAGTCAGGAGCATGGAAAGGTGTGAAAAATGCGAGGAGCATGAAAAGGGGTGAAAAATGCGAGGAGCATGAAGAGGTGTGAAAAATGCGAGGGGCATGAAAAGGTGTGAAAAATTTGAGGAGCAAAAAAAAAAAAAACCAGGAGCATGAAAACGTGTGAAAAATGCGAGGAGCAAAAAAAAAAAAAAAAAGGCCAGGAGCATGAAAAGGTGTGAAAAATGCGAGGAGCAAAAAAAAAAAAAAAAAAGGCCAGGAGCATGAAAAGGTGTGAAAAATGCGAGGAGCATGAAAAGGTGTGCAAAATGCGAGGAGCAAAAAAAAAAAAAAGACGAGGAGCATGAAAAGGTGTGAAAAATGCGAGAAACATGAAAAGGTGTGAAAAATGGGAGGAGCATGAAAAGGTGCGAAAAATGCGAGGAGCAAAAAAAAAAAAAAAGGCCAGGAGCATGAAAAGGTGTGAAAAATGCGAGGAGCAAAAAAAAAAAAAAAAAAAGTCCAGGAGCATGAAAAAGTGTGAAAAAGGCAAGGAGCATGAAAAGGTGTGAAAAATGCGAGGAGCAAAAAAAAAAAAAAAAAAAAGTCCAGGAGCATGAAAAGGTGTGAAAAATGCAAGGAGCATGAAAAGGTGTGAAAAATGCGAGGAGGAAAAAAAAAAAAAAGCAAGACCAGGAGCATGAAAAGGTGTGAAAAATGCAAGGAGCATGAAAAGGAGTGAAAAATGCGAGGAGCAAAAAAAAAAAAAAAAAAAAAAGACCAGGAGCATGAAAAGGTGTGAAAAATGCGAGGAGCAAAAAAAAAAAAAAAAAGGCCAGGAGCATGAAAAGGTGTGAAAAATGCGAGGAGCATGAAAAGGTGTGAAAAATGCGAGGAGCATGAAGAGGTGTGAAAAATGCGAGGAGCATGAAAAGGTGTGAAAAATGCGAGGAGCATGAAAAGGTGTGCAAAATGCGAGGAGCAAAAAAAAAAAAGACGAGGAGTATGAAAAGGTGTGAAAAATGCGTGGAGCATGAAGAGGTGTGAAAAATGCGAGGAGCATGAAAAGGTGTGAAAAATTTGAGGAGCAAAAAAAAAAAAAAACCAGGAGCATGAAAACGTGTGAAAAATGCGAGGAGAAAAAAAAAAAAAAAAAAAGGCCAGGAGCATGAAAAGGTGTGAAAAATGCGAGGAGCAAAAAAAAAAAAAAAAGGCCAGGAGCATGAAAAGGTGTGAAAAATTTGAGGAGCAAAAAAAAAAAAAAAAACCAGGAGCATGAAAACGTGTGAAAAATGCGAGGAGCAAAAAAAAAAAAAAAAAAGGCCAGGAGCATGAAAAGGTGTGAAAAATGCGAGGAGCAAAAAAAAAAAAAAAAAAAGGCCAGGAGCATGAAAAGGTGTGAAAAATGCGAGGAGCATGAAAAGGTGTGCAAAATGCGAGGAGCAAAAAAAAAAAAAGACGAGGAGCATGAAAAGGTGTGAAAAATGCAAGGAGCATGAAAAGGTGTGAAAAATGCGAGGAACATGAAAAGGTGTGAAAAATGGGAGGAGCATGAAAAGGTGCGAAAAATGCGAGGAGGAAAAAAAAAAAAAAGGCCAGGAGCATGAAAAGGTGTGAAAAAGGCAAGGAGCATGAAAAGGTGTGAAAACTGCGAGGAGCGAAAAAAAAAAAAAAAAAAGACCAGGAGCATGAAAAGGTGTGAAAAAGGCAAGGAGCATGAAAAGGTGTGAAAAATGCGAGGAGCAAAAAAAAAAAAAAAAAAAAAAGTCCAGGATCATGAAAAGGTGTGAAAAATGCAAGGAGCATGAAAAGGTGTGAAAAATGCGAGGAGGAAAAAAAAAAAAAGCAAGACCAGGAGCATGAAAAGGTGTGAAAAATGCAAGGAGCATGAAAAGGTGTGCAAAATGCGAGGAGCAAAAAAAAAAGAAAAAGAAAAAGACGACGAGCATGAACAGGTGTGAAAAATGCAAGGAGCATGAAAAGGTGTAAAAAAGGCGAGGAGCAAAAAAAAAAAAAAGACCAGGAGCATGAAAAGGTGTGAAAAATGCGAGGATCAAAAAAAAAAAAAGACGAGGAGCATGAAAAGGTGTGAAAAATGCGAGGAGCAAAAAAAAAAAAGAAAAAGAAAAAGACGACGAGCATGAACAGGTGTGAAAAATGCAAGGAGCATGAAAAGGTGTAAAAAAGGCGAGGAGCAAAAAAAAAAAAAAAAAAAGAAAGACCAGGAGCATGAAAAGGTGTGAAAAAGGCAAGGAGCATGAAAAGGTGTGAAAAATGCGAGGAACATGAAAAGGTGTGAAAAATGGGAGGAGCATGAAAAGGTGCGAAAAATGCGAGGAGCAAAAAAAAAAAAAAAAAAGGCCAGGAGCATGAAAAGGTGTGAAAAATGCGAGGAGCAAAAAAAAAAAAAAAAAGAGAACAGGAACATGAAAAGGTGTGAAAATGCGAGGAACAAAAAAAAAAAAAAAAAAGAAAGACCAGGAGCATGAAAAGGTGTGAAAAATGCAAGGAGCATGAAAAGGTGTGAAAAATGCGAGGAGGGAAAAAAAAAAAGCAAAACCAGGAGCATGAAAAGGTGTGAAAAATGCAAGGAGCATGAAAAGGTGTGAAAAATGCGAGGAGCAAAAAAAAAAAAAAAAGAAAAAGACGACGAGCATGAAAAGGTGTGAAAAATGCAAGGAGCATGAAAAGGTGTAAAAAAGGCGAGGAGCAAAAAAAAAAAAAAGACCAGGAGCATGAAAAGGTGTGAAAAATGCGAGGATCAAAAAAAAAAAAATACGAGGTGCATGAAAAGGTGTGTAAAATGCAAGGAGCATGAAAAGGTGTGAAAAATGCGAGGAGCAAAAAAAAAAAAGAAAAAGATGACGAGCAATAAAAGGTGTGAAAAATGCAAGGAGCATGATAAGGTGTAAAAAATGCGAGGAGCAAAAAAAAAAAAAAGAAAAATACGAGGAGCATGAAAAGGTGTGAAAAAATCAAAGAGCATGAAAAGGTGTGAAAAATGCGAGGAGAAAAAAAAAAAGATGAGGAGCATGAAAAGGTGTGAAAAATGCGAGGAGCAAAAAAAAAAGAAAAAGGAAAAGACGACGAGCATGAACAGGTGTGAAAAATGCAAGGAGCATGAAAAGGTGTAAAAAAGGCGAGGAGCAAAAAAAAAAAAAAAAAGAAAGACCAGGAGCATGAAAAGGTGTGAAAAACGCAAGGAGCATGAAAAGGTGTGAAAAATGCGAGGAACATGAAAAGGTGTGAAAAATGGGAGGAGCATGAAAAGGTGCGAAAAATGCGAGGAGCAAAAAAAAAAAAAAAAAAAGGCCAGAAGCAAGAAAAGGTGGGAAAAATGCGAGGAGCAAAAAAAAAAAAAAAAAAAAGGCCAGGAGCATGAAAAGGTGTGAAAAATGCAAGGAGCATGAAAAGGTGTGAAAAATGCAAGGAGCATGAAAAGGTGTGAAAAATGCGAGGAGCAAAAAAAAAAAAAAAAAAGACCAGGAGCATGAAAACGTGTGAAAAATGCGAGGAGCAAAAAAAAAAAAAAAAAAAGGTCAGGAGCATGAAAAGATGTGAAAAATGCGAGGAGCATGAAAAGGTGTGAAAAATGCGAGGAGCATGAAGAGGTGTGAAAAATGCGAGGAGCATGAAAAGGTGTGAAAAATTTGAGGAGCAAAAAAAAAAAAAACCAGGAGCATGAAAACGTGTGAAAAATGCGAGGAGCAAAAAAAAAAAAAAAAAGGCCAGGAACATGAAAAGGTGTGAAAAATGCGAGGAGCAAAAAAAAAAAAAAAAAAGGCCAGGAGCATGAAAAGGTGTGAAAAATGCGAGGAGCATGAAAAGGTGTGCAAAATGCGAGGAGCAAAAAAAAAAAAAGACGAGGAGCATGAAAAGGTGTGAAAAATGCGAGAAACATGAAAAGGTGTGAAAAATGGGAGGAGCATGAAAAGGTGCGAAAAATGCGAGGAGGAAAAAAAAAAAAAAAAGGCCAGGAGCATGAAAAGGTGTGAAAAATGCGAGGAGAAAAAGAAAAAGATGAGGAGCATGAAAAGGTGTGAAAAATGCGAGGAGCAAAAAAAAAAAGAAAAAGAAAAAGACGACGAGCATGAACAGGTGTGAAAAATGCAAGGAGCATGAAAAGGTGTAAAAAAGGCGAGGAGCAAAAAAAAAAAAAAAAAAGAAAGACCAGGAGCATGAAAAGGTGTGAAAAAGGCAAGGAGCATGAAAAGGTGTGAAAAATGCGAGGAACATGAAAAGGTGTGAAAAATGGGAGGAGCATGAAAAGGTGCGAAAAATGCGAGGAGCAAAAAAAAAAAAAAAAAGTCCAGGAGCATGAAAAGGTGTGAAAAATGCGAGGAGCAAAAAAAAAAAAAAAAAAAAAGGCCAGGAGCAAGAAAAGGTGTGAAAAATGCGAGGAGCAAAAAAAAAAAAAAAAAAAGAGAACAGGAAGATGAAAAGGTGTGAAAATGCGAGGAACAAAAAAAAAAAAAAAAAAGAAAGACCAGGAGCATGAAAAGGTGTGAAAAATGCAAGGAGCATGAAAAGGTGTGAAAAATGCGAGGAGGGAAAAAAAAAAAAAAAGGCCAGGAGCATGAAAAGGTGTGAAAAATTTGAGGAGCAAAAAAAAAAAAAAAACCAGGAGCATGAAAAGGTGCGAAAAATGCGAGGAGCAAAAAAAAAAAAAAAAAGGCCAGGAGCATGAAAAGGTGTGAAAAATTTGAGGAGCAAAAAAAAAAAAAAAACCAGGAGCATGAAAACGTGTGAAAAATGCGAGGAGCAAAAAAAAAAAAAAAAAGGCCAGGAGCATGAAAAGGTGTGAAAAATGCGAGGAGCAAAAAAAAAAAAAAAAGGCCAGGAGCATGAAAAGGATGTGTAAAATTTGAGGAGCAAAAAAAAAAAAAAACCAGGAGCATGAAAACGTGTGAAAAATGCGAGGAGCAAAAAAAAAAAAAAACCAGGAGCATGAAAAGGTGTGAAAAATGCGAGGAGGAAAAAAAAAAAAAGCAAGACCAGGAGCATGAAAAGGTGTGAAAAATGCAAGGAGCATGAAAAGGTGTGCAAAATGCGAGGAGCAAAAAAAAAAGAAAAAGAAAAAGACGACGAGCATGAACAGGTGTGAAAAATGCAAGGAGCATGAAAAGGTGTAAAAAAGGCGAGGAGCAAAAAAAAAAAAAAGACCAGGAGCATGAAAAGGTGTGAAAAATGCGAGGATCAAAAAAAAAAAAATACGAGGTGCATGAAAAGGTGTGAAAAATGCGAGGAGCAAAAAAAAAAAGAAAAAGAAAAAGACGACGAGCATGAACAGGTGTGAAAAATGCAAGGAGCATGAAAAGGTGTAAAAAAGGCGAGGAGCAAAAAAAAAAAAAAAAAAGAAAGACCAGGAGCATGAAAAGGTGTGAAAAAGGCAAGGAGCATGAAAAGGTGTGAAAAATGCGAGGAACATGAAAAGGTGTGAAAAATGGGAGGAGCATGAAAAGGTGCGAAAAATGCGAGGAGCAAAAAAAAAAAAAAAAAAGGCCAGGAGCATGAAAAGGTGTGAAAAATGCGAGGAGCAAAAAAAAAAAAAAAAAAAAAGGCCAGGAGCATGAAAAGGTGTGAAAAATGCGAGGAGCAAAAAAAAAAAAAAAAAGAGAACAGGAACATGAAAAGGTGTGAAAATGCGAGGAACAAAAAAAAAAAAAAAAAAGAAAGACCAGGAGCATGAAAAGGTGTGAAAAATGCAAGGAGCATGAAAAGGTGTGAAAAATGCGAGGAGGGAAAAAAAAAAAGAAAAACCAGGAGCATGAAAAGGTGTGAAAAATGCAAGGAGCATGAAAAGGTGTGAAAAATGCGAGGAGCAAAAAAAAAAAAAAAAAGAAAAAGACGACGAGCATGAAAAGGTGTGAAAAATGCAAGGAGCATGAAAAGGTGTAAAAAAGGCGAGGAGCAAAAAAAAAAAAAAGACCAGGAGCATGAAAAGGTGTGAAAAATGCGAGGAGAAAAAAAAAAAAAAAAAAAAAGGCCAGGAGCATGAAAAGGTGTGAAAAATGCGAGGAGCAAAAAAAAAAAAAAAAGGCCAGGAGCATGAAAAGGATGTGTAAAATTTGAGGAGCAAAAAAAAAAAAAAACCAGGAGCATGAAAACGTGTGAAAAATGCGAGGAGCAAAAAAAAAAAAAAAAAAGGCCAGGAGCATGAAAAGGTGTGAAAAATGCGAGGAGCAAAAAAAAAAAAAAAAAAGGCCAGGAGCATGAAAAGGTGTGAAAAATGCGAGGAGCATGAAAAGGTGTGCAAAATGCGAGGAGCAAAAAAAAAAAAAGACGAGGAGCATGAAAAGGTGTGAAAAAATGCAAGGAGCATGAAAAGGTGTGAAAAATGCGAGGAACATGAAAAGGTGTGAAAAATGGGAGGAGCATGAAAAGGTGCGAAAAATGCGAGGAGGAAAAAAAAAAAAAAAGGCCAGGAGCATGAAAAGGTGTGAAAAATGCGAGGAGCAAAAAAAAAAAAAAAAAAAAAGGCCAGGAGCATGAAAAGGTGTGAAAAAGGCAAGGAGCATGAAAAGGTGTGAAAACTGCGAGGAGCGAAAAAAAAAAAAAAAAAAGACCAGGAGCATGAAAAGGTGTGAAAAAGGCAAGGAGCATGAAAAGGTGTGAAAAATGCGAGGAGCAAAAAAAAAAAAAAAAAAAAAAGTCCAGGATCATGAAAAGGTGTGAAAAATTCAAGGAGCATGAAAAGGTGTGAAAAATGCGAGGAGGAAAAAAAAAAAAAGCAAGACCAGGAGCATGAAAAGGTGTGAAAAATGCAAGGAGCATGAAAAGGTGTGAAAAATGCGAGGAGCAAAAAAAAAAGAAAAAAAAAAAGACGACGAGCATGAACAGGTGTGAAAAATGCAAGGAGCATGAAAAGGTGTAAAAAAGGCGAGGAGCAAAAAAAAAAAAAAGACCAGGAGCATGAAAAGGTGTGAAAAATGCGAGGATCAAAAAAAAAAAATACGAGGTGCATGAAAAGGTGTGAAAAATGCGAGGAGCAAAAAAAAAAAGAAAAAGAAAAAGACGACGAGCATGAACAGGTGTGAAAAATGCAAGGAGCATGAAAAGGTGTAAAAAAGGCGAGGAGCAAAAAAAAAAAAAAAAAAAGAAAGACCAGGAGCATGAAAAGGTGTGAAAAAGGCAAGGAGCATGAAAAGGTGTGAAAAATGCGAGGAAAATGAAAAGGTGTGAAAAATGGGAGGAGCATGAAAAGGTGCGAAAAATGCGAGGAGCAAAAAAAAAAAAAAAAAAGGCCAGGAGCATGAAAAGGTGTGAAAAATGCGAGGAGCAAAAAAAAAAAAAAAAAAAAGGCCAGGAGCATGAAAAGGTGTGAAAAATGCGAGGAGCAAAAAAAAAAAAAAAAAGAGAACAGGAACATGAAAAGGTGTGAAAATGCGAGGAACAAAAAAAAAAAAAAAAAAGAAAGACCAGGAGCATGAAAAGGTGTGAAAAATGCAAGGAGCATGAAAAGGTGTGAAAAATGCGAGGAGGGAAAAAAAAAAAGCAAAACCAGGAGCATGAAAAGGTGTGAAAAATGCAAGGAGCATGAAAAGGTGTGAAAAATGCGAGGAGCAAAAAAAAAAAAAAAAGAAAAAGACGACGAGCATGAAAAGGTGTGAAAAATGCAAGGAGCATGAAAAGGTGTAAAAAAGGCGAGGAGCAAAAAAAAAAAAAAGACCAGGAGCATGAAAAGGTGTGAAAAATGCGAGGATCAAAAAAAAAAAAATACGAGGTGCATGAAAAGGTGTGTAAAATGCAAGGAGAATGAAAAGGTGTGAAAAATGCGAGGAGCAAAAAAAAAAAAGAAAAAGATGACGAGCAATAAAAGGTGTGAAAAATGCAAGGAGCATGATAAGGTGTAAAAAATGCGAGGAGCAAAAAAAAAAAAAAGAAAAATACGAGGAGCATGAAAAGGTGTGAAAAAATCAAAGAGCATGAAAAGGTGTGAAAAATGCGAGGAGAAAAAAAAAAAAGATGAGGAGCATGAAAAGGTGTGAAAAATGCGAGGAGCAAAAAAAAAAGAAAAAGGAAAAGACGACGAGCATGAACAGGTGTGAAAAATGCAAGGAGCATGAAAAGGTGTAAAAAAGGCGAGGAGCAAAAAAAAAAAAAAAAAGAAAGACCAGGAGCATGAAAAGGTGTGAAAAACGCAAGGAGCATGAAAAGGTGTGAAAAATGCGAGGAACATGAAAAGGTGTGAAAAATGGGAGGAGCATGAAAAGGTGCGAAAAATGCGAGGAGCAAAAAAAAAAAAAAAAAAAAGGCCAGAAGCATGAAAAGGTGTGAAAAATGCGAGGAGCAAAAAAAAAAAAAAAAAAAAAGGCCAGGAGCATGAAAAGGTGTGAAAAATGCAAGGAGCATGAAAAGGTGTGAAAAATGCAAGGAGCATGAAAAGGTGTGAAAAATGCGAGGAGCAAAAAAAAAAAAAAAAAAGACCAGGAGCATGAAAACGTGTGAAAAATGCGAGGAGCAAAAAAAAAAAAAAAAAAGGTCAGGAGCATGAAAAGGTGTGAAAAATGCGAGGAGCATGAAAAGGTGTGAAAAATGCGAGGAGCATGAAGAGGTGTGAAAAATGCGAGGAGCATGAAAAGGTGTGAAAAATTTGAGGAGCAAAAAAAAAAAAAACCAGGAGCATGAAAACGTGTGAAAAATGCGAGGAGCAAAAAAAAAAAAAAAAAAGCCAGGAACATGAAAAGGGAGAAAAATGCGAGGAGCAAAAAAAAAAAAAAAAAGGCCAGGAGCATGAAAAGGTGTGAAAAATGCGAGGAGCATGAAAAGGTGTGCAAAATGCGAGGAGCAAAAAAAAAAAAAGACGAGGAGCATGAAAAGGTGTGAAAAATGCGAGAAACATGAAAAGGTGTGAAAAATGGGAGGAGCATGAAAAGGTGCGAAAAATGCGAGGAGGAAAAAAAAAAAAAAAGGCCAGGAGCATGAAAAGGTGTGAAAAATGCGAGGAGAAAAAGAAAAAGATGAGGAGCATGAAAAGGTGTGAAAAATGCGAGGAGCAAAAAAAAAAAGAAAAAGAAAAAGACGACGAGCATGAACAGGTGTGAAAAATGCAAGGAGCATGAAAAGGTGTAAAAAAGGCGAGGAGCAAAAAAAAAAAAAAAAAAAGAAAGACCAGGAGCATGAAAAGGTGTGAAAAACGCAAGGAGCATGAAAAGGTGTGAAAAATGCGAGGAACATGAAAAGGTGTGAAAAATGGGAGGAGCATGAAAAGGTGCGAAAAATGCGAGGAGCAAAAAAAAAAAAAAAAAGGCCAGGAGCATGAAAAGGTGTGAAAAATGCGAGGAGCAAAAAAAAAAAAAAAAAAAAAAGGCCAGGAGCATGAAAAGGTGTGAAAAATGCGAGGAGAAAAAAAAAAAAAAAAAAAAAGAGAACAGGAAGATGAAAAGGTGGGAAAATGCGAGGAACAAAAAAAAAAAAAAAAAGAAAGACCAGGAGCATGAAAAGGTGTGAAAAATGCAAGGAGCATGAAAAGGTGTGAAAAATGCGAGGAGGGAAAAAAAAAAAAGAAAGACCAGGAGCAAGAAAAGGTGTGAAAAATGCAAGGAGCATGAAAAGGTGTGAAAAATGCGAGGATCAAAAAAAAAAAAATACGAGGTGCATGAAAAGGTGTGTAAAATGCAAGGAGCATGAAAAGGTGTGAAAAATGCGAGGAGCAAAAAAAAAAAAAAAAAAAGAGAACAGGAAGATGAAAAGGTGTGAAAAAGCGAGGAACAAAAAAAAAAAAAAAAAGAAAGACCAGGAGCATGAAAAGGTGTGAAAAATGCAAGGAGCATGAAAAGGTGTGAAAAATGCGAGGAGGGAAAAAAAAAAAGCAAGACCAGGAGCATGAAAAGGTGTGAAAAATGCAAGGAGCATGAAAAGGTGTGAAAAATGCGAGGATCAAAAAAAAAAAATACGAGGTGCATGAAAAGGTGTGTAAAATGCAAGGAGCATGAAAAGGTGTGAAAAATGCGAGGAGCAAAAAAAAAAAAGAAAAAGATGACGAGCAATAAAAGGTGTGAAAAATGCAAGGAGCATGATAAGGTGTAAAAAATGCGAGGAGCAAAAAAAAAAAAAAGAAAAATACGAGGAGCATGAAAAGGTGTGAAAAAATCAAAGAGCATGAAAAGGTGTGAAAAATGCGAGGAGAAAAAAAAAAAGATGAGGAGCATGAAAAGGTGTGAAAAATGCGAGGAGCAAAAAAAAAAGAAAAAGGAAAAGACGACGAGCATGAACAGGTGTGAAAAATGCAAGGAGCATGAAAAGGTGTAAAAAAGGCGAGGAGCAAAAAAAAAAAAAAAAAGAAAGACCAGGAGCATGAAAAGGTGTGAAAAACGCAAGGAGCATGAAAAGGTGTGAAAAATGCGAGGAACATGAAAAGGTGTGAAAAATGGGAGGAGCATGAAAAGGTGCGAAAAATGCGAGGAACATGAAAAGGTGTGAAAAATGGGAGGAGCATGAAAAGGTGCGAAAAATGCGAGGAGCAAAAAAAAAAAAAAAAAAAGGCCAGAAGCATGAAAAGGTGTGAAAAATGCGAGGAGCAAAAAAAAAAAAAAAAAAAAAGGCCAGGAGCATGAAAAGGTGTGAAAAATGCGAGGAGCAAAAAAAAAAAAAAAAAGAGAACAGGAACATGAAAAGGTGTGAAAATGCGAGGAAAAAAAAAAAAAAAAAAAAAGAAAAACCAGGAGAATGAAAAGGTGTGAAAAATGCGAGGAGCAAAAAAAAAAAAAAAAGGCCAGGAGCATGAAAAGGTGTGAAAAATGCGAGGAGCATGAAAAGGTGTGAAAAATGCGAGGAGCAAAAAAAAAAAAAGACGAGGAGCATGAAAAGGTGTGAAAAATGCGAGAAACATGAAAAGGTGTGAAAAATGGGAGGAGCATGAAAAGGTGCGAAAAATGCGAGGAGGAAAAAAAAAAAAAAGGCCAGGAGCATGAAAAGGTGTGAAAAATGCGAGGAGCAAAAAAAAAAAAAAAAAAAAGTCCAGGAGCAAGAAAAAGAGTGAAAAAGGCAAGGAGCATGAAAAGGTGTGAAAAATGCGAGGAGAAAAAAAAAAAAAAAAAAAAAAAGTCCAGGAGCATGAAAAGGTGTGAAAAATGCAACGAGCATGAAAAGGTGTGAAAAATGCGAGGAGGAAAAAAAAAAAAAAAGCAAGACCAGGAGCATGAAAAGGTGTGAAAAATGCAAGGAGCATGAAAAGGTGTGAAAAATGCGAGGAGCAAAAAAAAAAAAAAAAAAAAAGACCAGGAGCATGAAAAGGTGTGAAAAATGCGAGGAGCAAAAAAAAAAAAAAAAAAGGCCAGGAGCATGAAAAGGTGTGAAAAATGCGAGGAGCATGAAAAGGTGTGAAAAATGCGAGGAGCATGAAGAGGTGTGAAAAATGCGAGGAGCATGAAAAGGTGTGAAAAATGCGAGGAGCATGAAAAGGTGTGCAAAATGCGAGGAGCAAAAAAAAAAAAAGACGAGGAGCATGAAAAGGTGTGAAAAATGCGTGAAGCATGAAGAGGTGTGAAAAATGCGAGGAGCATGAAAAGGTGTGAAAAATTTGAGGAGCAAAAAAAAAAAAAAACCAGGAGCATGAAAACGTGTGAAAAATGCGAGGAGCAAAAAAAAAAAAAAAAAGGCCAGGAGCATGAAAAGGTGTGAAAAATGCGACGAGCAAAAAAAAAAAAAAAAAAAAAAGGCCAGGAGCATGAAAAGGTGTGAAAAAGGCAAGGAGCATGAAAAGGTGTGAAAACTGCGAGGAGCGAAAAAAAAAAAAAAAAAAAGGCCAGGAGCATGAAAAGGTGTGAAAAAGGCAAGGAGCATGAAAAGGTGTGAAAAATGCGAGGAGCAAAAAAAAAAAAAAAAAAAAGTCCAGGAGCATGAAAAGGTGTGAAAAATGCAAGGAGCATGAAAAGGTGTGAAAAATGCGAGGAGGAAAAAAAAAAACAAGCAAGACCAGGAGCATGAAAAGGTGTGAAAAATGCAAGGAGCATGAAAAGGTGTGCAAAATGCGAGGAGCAAAAAAAAAAAAAGACGAGGAGTATGAAAAGGTGTGAAAAATGCAAGGAGCATGAAAAGGTGTGAAAAATGCGAGAAACATGAAAAGGTGTGAAAAATGGGAGGAGCATGAAAAGGTGCGAAAAATGCGAGGAGCAAAAAAAAAAAAAAAAAAGGCCAGGATCATGAAAAGGTGTGAAAAATTCGAGGAGCAAAAAAAAAAAAAAAAAAAAAAAGCCAGGAGCATGAAAAGGTGTGAAAAATGCAAGGAGCATGAAAAGGTGTGAAAAATGCCAGGAGCATGAAAAGGTGTGAAAAATGCCAGGAGCATGAAAAGGTGTGAAAAATGCCAGGAGCAAAAAAAAAAAAAAAAAAAGAAAGTCCAGGAGCATGAAAAGGTGTGAAAAATGCGAGGAGCAAAAAAAAAAAAAAAAAGGCCAGGAGCATGAAAAGGTGTGAAAAATGCGAGGAGCATGAAAAGGTGTGAAAAATGCGAGGAGCATGAAGAGGTGTGAAAAATGCGAGGAGCATGAAAAGGTGTGAAAAATGCGAGGAGCATGAAAAGGTGTGCAAAATGCGAGGAGCAAAAAAAAAAAAAGACGACGAGCATGAAAAGGTGTGAAAAATGCAAGGAGCATGAAAAGGTGTGAAAAATGCGAGGAGCAAAAAAAAAAAAAGACGAGGAGCATGAAAAGGTGTGAAAAATGCGTGGAGCATGAAGACGTGTGAAAAATGCGAGGAGCATGAAAAGGTGTGAAAAATTTGAGGAGCAAAAAAAAAAAAAAACCAGGAGCATGAAAACGTGTGAAAAATGCGAGGAGCAAAAAAAAAAAAAAAAAAGGCCAGGAGCATGAAAAGGTGTGAAAAATGCGAGGAGCAAAAAAAAAAAAAAAAAAGGCCAGGAGCATGAAAAGGTGTGAAAAATGCTAGGAGCATGAAAAGGTGTGCAAAATGCGAGGAGCAAAAAAAAAAAAAGACGAGGAGCATGAAAAGGTGTGAAAAATGCAAGGAGCATGAAAAGGTGTGAAAAATGCGAGGAACATGAAAAGGTGTGAAAAATGGGAGGAGCATGAAAAGGTGCGAAAAATGCGAGGAGGAAAAAAAAAAAAAAAGGCCAGGAGCATGAAAAGGTGTGAAAAATGCGAGGAGCAAAAAAAAAAAAAAAAAAAGGCCAGGAGCATGAAAAGGTGTGAAAAAGGCAAGGAGCATGAAAAGGTGTGAAAAATGCAAGGAGCATGAAAAGGTGTGAAAAATGCGAGGAGGAAAAAAAAAAAAAGCAAGACCAGGAGCATGAAAAGGTGTGAAAAATGCAAGGAGCATGAAAAGGTGTGAAAAATGCGAGGAGCAAAAAAAAAAAAAAAAAAAGACCAGGAACATGAAAAGGAGTGAAAAATGCGAGGAGAAAAAAAAAAAAAAAAAAAAAGACCAGAAACATGAAAAGGTGTGAAAAATGCGAGGAGCAAAAAAAAAAAAAAAAAGAAAGAAAGGAAGACCAGGATCATGAAAAGGTGTGAAAAATTCGAGGAGCAAAAAAAAAAAAAAAAAAAAAAGCCAGGAGCATGAAAAGGTGTGAAAAATGCAAGGAGCATGAAAAGGTGTGAAAAATGCCAGGAGCATGAAAAGGTGTGAAAAATTCCAGGAGCATGAAAAGGTGTGAAAAATGCCAGGAGCATGAAAAGGTGTGAAAAATGCCAGGAGCAAAAAAAAAAAAAAAAAAAGAAAGTCCAGGAGCATGAAAAGGTGTGAAAAATGCGTGGAGCATGAAAAGGTGTGCAAAATGGGAGGAGCAAAAAAAATAAAAGACGAGGAGCATGAAAAGGTGTGAAAAATGCAAGGAGCATGAAAAGGTGTGAAAAATGCGAGGAGCCAAAAAAAAAAAAAAAGAAAAAGACGACGAGCATGAAAAGGTGTGAAAAATGCAAGGAGCATGAAAAGGTGTAAAAAATGCGAGGATCAAAAAAAAAAAAATACGAGGTGCATGAAAATGTGTGTAAAATGCAAGGAGCAAAAAAAAAAAAGAAAAAGATGACGAGCAATAAAAGGTGTGAAAAATGCAAGGAGCATGATAAGGTGTAAAAAATGCGAGGAGCAAAAAAAAAAAAAAGAAAAATACGAGGAGCATGAAAAGGTGTGAAAAAATCGAAGAGCATGAAAAGGTGTGAAAAATGCTAGGAGAAAAAAAAAAGATGAGGAGCATGAAAAGGTGTGAAAAATGCGAGGAGCAAAAAAAAAAGAAAAAGAAAAAGACGACGAGCATGAACAGGTGTGAAAAATGCAAGGAGCATGAAAAGGTGTAAAAAAGGCGAGGAGCAAAAAAAAAAAAAAAAAAGAAATACCAGGAGCATGAAAAGGTGTGAAAAATGCGAGGAGCAAAAAAAAAAAAGAAAAAGATGACGAGCAATAAAAGGTGTGAAAAATGCAAGGAGCATGATAAGGTGTAAAAAATGCGAGGAGCAAAAAAAAAAAAAAGAAAAATACGAGGAGCATGAAAAGGTGTGAAAAAATCGAAGAGCATGAAAAGGTGTGAAAAATGCGAGGAGAAAAAAAAAAGATGAGGAGCATGAAAAGGTGTGAAAAATGCGAGGAGCAAAAAAAAAAGAAAAAGAAAAAGACGACGAGCATGAACAGGTGTGAAAAATGCAAGGAGCATGAAAAGGTGTAAAAAAGGCGAGGAGCAAAAAAAAAAAAAAAAAAAGAAAGACCAGGAGCATGAAAAGGTGTGAAAAACGCAAGGAGCATGAAAAGGTGTGAAAAATGCGAGGAACATGAAAAGGTGTGAAAAATGGGAGGAGCATGAAAAGGTGCGAAAAATGCGAGGAGCAAAAAAAAAAAAAAAAAAGGCCAGGAGCATGAAAAGGTGTGAAAAATGCGAGGAGCAAAAAAAAAAAAAAAAAAAAAAAGGCCAGGAGCATGAAAAGGTGTGAAAAATGCGAGGAGCAAAAAAAAAAAAAAAAAAGAGAACAGGAACATGAAAAGGTGTGAAAATGCGAGGAACAAAAAAAAAAAAAAAAGAAAGACCAGGAGCATGAAAAGGTGTGAAAAATGCAAGGAGCATGAAAAGGTGTGAAAAATGCGAGGAGGAAAAAAAAAAAAAGCAAGACCAGGAGCATGAAAAGGTGTGAAAAATGCAAGGAGCATGAAAAGGTGTGAAAAATGCGAGGAGCAAAAAAAAAAAAAAAAAGACCAGGAGCATGAAAACGTGTGAAAAATGCGAGGAGCAAAAAAAAAAAAAAAAAAGGTCAGGAGCATGAAAAGGTGTGAAAAATGCGAGGAGCATGAAAAGGTGTGAAAAATGCGAGGAGCATGAAGAGGTGTGAAAAATGCGAGGAGCATGAAGAGGTGTGAAAAATGCGAGGAGCATGAAAAGGTGTGAAAAATTTGAGGAGCAAAAAAAAAAAAAAACCAGGAGCATGAAAACGTGTGAAAAATGCGAGGAGCAAAAAAAAAAAAAAAAAAAGGGCAGGAGCATGAAAAGGTGTGAAAAATGCGAGGAGCATGAAAAGGTGTGCAAAATGCGAGGAGCAAAAAAAAAAAAAGACGAGGAGCATGAAAAGGTGTGAAAAATGCAAGGAGCATGAAAAGGTGTGAAAAATGCGAGGAACATGAAAAGGTGTGAAAAATGGGAGGAGCATGAAAAGGTGCGAAAAATGCGAGGAGGGAAAAAAAAAAAAAAAGGCCAGGAGCATGAAAAGTTGAGAAAAATTTGAGGAGCAAAAAAAAAAAAAAAAAAAAAAAAGACCAGGAGCATGAAAAGGTGTGAAAAATGCGACGAGCATGAAAAGTTGTGAAAAATGCGTGAAGCATGAAGAGGTGTGAAATATGCGAGGAGCATGAAAAGGTGTGAAAAAAGGAGGAGCATGAAAAGGTGTGAAAAATGCGAGGAGCATGAAAAGGTGTGAAAAATGCGAGGAGCATGAAAAGGTTGAAAAATGCGAGGAGCATGAAAAGGTGTGAAAAATTCGAGGAGCAAAAAAAAAAAAAAAAAGCCCAGGAACATGAAAAGGTGTGAAAAATGCGAGGAGCAAAAAAAAAAAAAAAAAAAAAAAAGACCAGGAGCATGAAAAGGTGTGAAAAATGCGAGGAGCAAAAAAAAAAAAAAAAAGACCAGGAGCATGAAAGGTGTGAAAAATGCGAGGAGCAAAAAAAAAAAAAAAAGACCAGGAGCATGAAAAGGTGTGAAAAATGCGAGGAGCAAAAAAACAAAAAAAAGACCAGCAGCATGAAAAGGTGTGAAAAATGCGATGAACATGAAAACGTGTGAAAAATGCGAGGAGCAAAAAAAAAAAAAAAAAAAGACCAGGAGCATGAAAAGGTGTGAAAAATGCGAGGAGGAAAAAAAAAAAAAGAATGACCAGGAGCATGAAAAGGTGTGAAAAATGCAAGGAGCATGAAAAGGTGTGAAAAATGCGTGGAGCATGAAAAGGTGTGCAAAATGCGAGGAGCAAAAAAAAAAAAGAAGAGGAGCAAGAAAAGGGGTGAAAAATGCAAGGAGCATGAAAAGGTGTGAAAAATGCGAGGAGCAAAAAAAAAAAAAAAAGAAAAAGACGAAGAGCATGAAAAGGTGTGAAAAAGGCAAGGAGCATGAAAAGGTGTAAAAAAGGCGAGGAGCAAAAAAAAAAAAAGAAAGACCAGGAGCATGAAAAGGTGTGAAAAACGCAAAGAGCATGAAAAGGTGTGAAAAATGCGAGGAACATGAAAAGGTGTGAAAAATGGGAGGAGAATGAAAAGGTGGGAAAAATGCGAGGAGAAAAAAAAAAAAAAAAAAAGGCCAGGAGCATGAAAAGGGGGGAAAAATGCGAGGAGCAAAAAAAAAAAAAAAAAAGGCCAGGAGCATGAAAAGGTGTGAAAAATGCGAGGAGCAAAAAAAAAAAAAAAAAAAGAGAACAGGAACATGAAAAGGTGTGAAAATGCTAGGAACAAAAAAAAAAAAAAAAAGAAAGACCAGGAGCATGAAAAGGTGTGAAAAATGCAAGGAGCATGAAAAGGTGTGAAAAATGCGAGGAGCAAAAAAAAAAAAAAAAAGGTCAGGAGCATGAAAAGGTGTGAAAAATGCGAGGAGAAAAAAAAAAGATGAGGAGCATGAAAAGGTGTGAAAAATGCGAGGAGCAAAAAAAAAAGAAAAAGAAAAAGACGACGAGCATGAACAGGTGTGAAAAATGCAAGGAGCATGAAAAGGTGTAAAAAAGGCGAGGAGCAAAAAAAAAAAAAAAAAAAGAAAGACCAGGAGCATGAAAAGGTGTGAAAAACGCAAGGAGCATGAAAAGGTGTGAAAAATGCGAGGAACATGAAAAGGTGTGAAAAATGGGAGGAGCATGAAAAGGTGCGAAAAATGCGAGGAGCAAAAAAAAAAAAAAAAAAGGCCAGGAGAAAGAAAAGGTGTGAAAAAAGCGAGGAGCAAAAAAAAAAAAAAAAAAAAAAAAAGGCCAGGAGCATGAAAAGGTGTGAAAAATTCGAGGAGCAAAAAAAAAAAAAAAAAGAGAACAGGAACATGAAAAGGTGTGAAAATGCGAGGAACAAAAAAAAAAAAAAAAGAAAGACCAGGAGCATGAAAAGGTGTGAAAAATGCAAGGAGCATGAAAAGGTGTGAAAAATGCGAGGAGGAAAAAAAAAAAAAGAAAGACCAGGAGCATGAAAAGGTGTGAAAAATGCAAGGAGCATGAAAAGGTGTGAAAAATGCGAGGAGCAAAAAAAAAAAAAAAAGACCAGGAGCATGAAAACGTGTGAAAAATGCGAGGAGCAAAAAAAAAAAAAAAAAAGGTCAGGAGCATGAAAAGGTGTGAAAAATGCGAGGAGCATGAAAAGGTGTGAAAAATGCGAGGAGCATGAAGAGGTGTGAAAAATGCGAGGAGCATGAAGAGGTGTGAAAAAGGCGAGGAGCATGAAAAGGTGTGAAAAATTTGAGGAGCAAAAAAAAAAAAAAAACCAGGAGCATGAAAACGTGTGAAAAATGCGAGGAGCAAAAAAAAAAAAAAAAAAAGGCCAGGAGCATGAAAAGGTGTGAAAAATGCGAGGAGCATGAAAAGGTGTGCAAAATGCGAGGAGCAAAAAAAAAAAAAGACGAGGAGCATGAAAAGGTGTGAAAAATGCAAGGAGCATGAAAAGGTGTGAAAAATGCGAGGAACATGAAAAGGTGTGAAAAATGGGAGGAGCATGAAAAGGTGCGAAAAATGCGAGGAGGGAAAAAAAAAAAAAAAGGCCAGGAGCATGAAAAGGTGTGAAAAATGCGAGGAGCAAAAAAAAAAAAAAAAAAAGGCCAGGAGCATGAAAAGGTGTGAAAAATGCGAGGAGCAAAAAAAAAAAAAAAAAAAGAGAACAGGAACATGAAAAGGTGTGAAAATGCTAGGAACAAAAAAAAAAAAAAAAAGAAAGACCAGGAGCATGAAAAGGTGTGAAAAATGCAAGGAGCATGAAAAGGTGTGAAAAATGCGAGGAGCAAAAAAAAAAAAAAAAAGGTCAGGAGCATGAAAAGGTGTGAAAAATGCGAGGAGCATGAAAAGGTGTGAAAAATGCGAGGAGCATGAAGAGGTGTGAAAAATGCGAGGAGCATGAAAAGGTGTGAAAAATGCGAGGAGCATGAAAAGGTGTGCAAAATGCGAGGAGCAAAAAAAAAAAAGACGAGGAGCATGAAAAGGTGTGAAAAATGCAAGGAGCATGAAAAGGTGTGAAAAATGCGAGGAACATGAAAAGGTGTGAAAAATGGGAGGAGCATGAAAAGGTGCGAAAAATGCGAGGAGGAAAAAAAAAAAAAAAGGCCAGGAGCATGAAAAGGTGTGAAAAATGCGAGGAGCAAAAAAAAAAAAAAAAAAAGGCCAGGAGCATGAAAAGGTGTGAAAAAGGCAATGAGCAAAAAAAAAAAAAGACGAGGTGCATGAAAAGGTGTGAAAAATGCGTGGAGCATGAAGAGGTGTGAAAAATGCGAGGAGCATGAAAAGGTGTGAAAAATTTGAGGAGCAAAAAAAAAAAAAAACCAGGAGCATGAAAACGTGTGAAAAATGCGAGGAGAAAAAAAAAAAAAAAAGGCCAGGAGCATGAAAAGGTGTGAAAAATGGGAGGAGCATGAAAAGGTGCGAAAAATGCGAGGAGGGAAAAAAAAAAAAAAAGGCCAGAAGCATGAAAAGGTGTGAAAAATTTGAGGAGCAAAAAAAAAAAAAAAAAAAAAAGACCAGGAGCATGAAAAGGTGTGAAAAATGCGAGGAGGAAAAAAAAAAAAAGAATGACCAGGAGCATGAAAATGTGTGAAAAATGCAAGGAGCATGAAAAGGTGTGAAAAATGCGTGGAGCATGAAAAGGTGTGCAAAATGCGAGGAGCAAAAAAAAAAAAAAGACGAGGAGCATGAAAAGGTGTGAAAAATGCAAGGAGCATGAAAAGGTGTGAAAAATGCGAGGAGCAAAAAAAAAAAAAAAAGAAAAAGACGACGAGCATGAAAAGGTGTGAAAAATGCAAGGAGCATGAAAAGGTGTGAAAAAAGCGAGGAGCAAAAAAAAAAAAAGAAAGACCAGGAGCATGAAAAGGCGCGAAAAATGCGAGGAGCAAAAAAAAAAAAAAAAAAGGCCAGGAGCATGAAAAGGTGTGAAAAATGCGAGGAGCAAAAAAAAAAAAAAAAAAAGGCCAGGAGCATGAAAAGGTGTGAAAAATGCGAGGAGCAAAAAAAAAAAAAAAAAAAGAGAACAGGAACATGAAAAGGTGTGAAAATGCTAGGAACAAAAAAAAAAAAAAAAAGAAAGACCAGGAGCATGAAAAGGTGTGAAAAATGCAAGGAGCATGAAAAGGTGTGAAAAATGCGAGGAGCAAAAAAAAAAAAAAAAAGGTCAGGAGCATGAAAAGGTGTGAAAAATGCGAGGAGCATGAAAAGGTGTGAAAAATGCGAGGAGCATGAAGAGGTGTGAAAAATGCGAGGAGCATGAAAAGGTGTGAAAAATGCGAGGAGCATGAAAAGGTGTGCAAAATGCGAGGAGCAAAAAAAAAAAAGACGAGGAGCATGAAAAGGTGTGAAAAATGCAAGGAGCATGAAAAGGTGTGAAAAATGCGAGGAACATGAAAAGGTGTGAAAAATGGGAGGAGCATGAAAAGGTGCGAAAAATGCGAGGAGGAAAAAAAAAAAAAAAGGCCAGGAGCATGAAAAGGTGTGAAAAATGCGAGGAGCAAAAAAAAAAAAAAAAAAAGGCCAGGAGCATGAAAAGGTGTGAAAAAGGCAATGAGCAAAAAAAAAAAAAGACGAGGTGCATGAAAAGGTGTGAAAAATGCGTGGAGCATGAAGAGGTGTGAAAAATGCGAGGAGCATGAAAAGGTGTGAAAAATTTGAGGAGCAAAAAAAAAAAAAAACCAGGAGCATGAAAACGTGTGAAAAATGCGAGGAGAAAAAAAAAAAAAAAAGGCCAGGAGCATGAAAAGGTGTGAAAAATGCGAGGAGCAAAAAAAAAAAAAAAAAAAGGCCAGGAGCATGAAAAGGTGTGAAAAATGCGAGGAGCATGAAAAGGTGTGAAAAATGCGAGGAGGAAAAAAAAAAAATGCCAGGAGCATGAAAAGGTGTGAAAAATGCGAGGAGCAAAAAAAAAAAAAAAAAAAGGCCAGGAGCATGAAAAGGTGTGAAAAAGGCAAGGAGCAAAAAAAAAAAAAGACGAGGTGCATGAAAAGGTGTGAAAAATGCGTGGAGCATGAAGAGGTGTGAAAAATGCGAGGAGCATGAAAAGGTGTGAAAAATGCGAGGAGCATGAAAAGGTGTGAAAAATGCGAGGAGCATGAAAAGGTGTGAAAAATGCGAGGAGCATGAAAAGGTGTGCAAAATGCGAGGAGCAAAAAAAAAAAAGACGAGGAGCATGAAAAGGTGTGAAAAATGCAAGGAGCATGAAAAGGTGTGAAAAATGCGAGGAGCAAAAAAAAAAAAAGACGAGGAGCATGAAAAGGTGTGAAAAATGCGTGGAGCTTGAAGAGGTGTGAAAAATGCGAGGAGCATGAAAAGGTGTGAAAAATTTGAGGAGCAAAAAAAAAAAAAAACCAGGAGCATGAAAACGTGTGAAAAATGCGAGGAGCAAAAAAAAAAAAAAAAAGGCCAGGAGCATGAAAAGGTGTGAAAAATGCGAGGAGCAAAAAAAAAAAAAAAAAGGCCAGGAGCATGAAAAGGTGTGAAAAAAGCGAGGAGCAAAAAAAAAAAAAAAAAAAAGGGCAGGAGCATGAAAAGGTGTGAAAAAGGCAAGGAGCATGAAAAGGTGTGAAAAATGCGAGGAGCAAAAAAAAAAAAATAAAAAAGTCCAGGAGCATGAAAAGGTGTGAAAAATGCAAGGAGCATGAAAAGGTGTGAAAAATGCGAGGAGGAAAAAAAAAAAAAGCAAGACCAGGAGCATGAAAAGGTGTGAAAAATGCAAGGAGCATGAAAAGGTGTGAAAAATGCGAGGAGCAAAAAAAAAAAAAAAAAAGGCCAGGAGCATGAAAAGGTGTGAAAAAAGCGAGGAGCATGAAAAGGTGTGCAAAATGCGAGGAGCAAAAAAAAAAAAAGACGAGGAGCATGAAAAGGTGTGAAAAATGCAAGGAGCATGAAAAGGTGTGAAAAATGCGAGGAACATGAAAAGGTGTGAAAAATGGGAGGAGCATGAAAAGGTGCGAAAAATGCGAGGAGGAAAAAAAAAAAAAAAAAAAGTCCAGGAGCATGAAAAGGTGTCAAAAAGGCAAGGAGCATGAAAAGGTGTGAAAAATGCGAGGAGCAAAAAAAAAAAAAAAAAAAAGGCCAGGAGCATGAAAAGGTGTGAAAAAGGCAAGGAGCATGAAAAGGTGTGAAAAATGCGAGGAGCAAAAAAAAAAAAAGCAAGACCAGGAGCAAGAAAAGGTGTGAAAAATGCAAGGAGCATGAAAAGGTGTGAAAAATGCGAGGAGCAAAAAAAAAAAAAAAAAAAAAAGACCAGGAGCATGAAAAGGTGTGAAAAATGCGAGGAGCAAAAAAAAAAAAAAAAAGGCCAGGAGCATGAAAAGGTGTGAAAAATGCGAGGACCATGAAAAGGTGTGAAAAATGCGAGGAGCATGAAGAGGTGTGAAAAATGCGAGGAGCATGAAAAGGTGTGAAAAATGCGAGGAGCATGAAAAGGTGTGCAAAATGCGAGGAGCAAAAAAAAAAAAAGACGAGGAGCATGAAAAGGTGTGAAAAATGCAAGGAGCATGAAAAGGTGTGAAAAATGCGAGGAGCAAAAAAAAAAAAAGACGAGGAGCATGAAAAGTTGTGAAAAATGCGTGGAGCATGAAAAGGTGTGCAAAATGCGAGGAGCAAAAAAAAAAAAAGACGAAGAGCATGAAAAGGTGTGAAAAATGCAAGGATCATGAAAAGGTGTGAAAAATTTGAGGAGCAAAAAAAAAAAGAAAAAAAAAGACCAGGAGCATGAAAAGGTGTGAAAAATGCGAGGAGCATGAAAAGGTGTGAAAAATTTCAGGAGCAAAAAAAAAAAAAAAAAAAAAGACCAGGAGCATGAAAAGGTGTGAAAAATGCGAGGAGGAAAAAAAAAAAAAGAATGACCAGGAGCATGAAAAGGTGTGAAAAATGCAAGGAGCATGAAAAGGTGTGAAAAATGCGAGGAGCAAAAAAAAAAAAAAAAAAGAAAGACCAGGAGCATGAAAAGGTGTGAAAAATGCGAGGAGCAAAAAAAAAAAAAAAAAGGCCAGGAGCATGAAAAGGTGTGAAAAAGGCAAGGAGCATGAAAAGGTGTGAAAAATGCGAGGAGCAAAAAAAAAAAAAAAAAAAAAAGGCCAGGAGCATGAAAAGGTGTGAAAAATGCAAGGAGCATTAAAAGGTGTGAAAAATGCGAGGAGGAAAAAAAAAAAAAAGCAAGACCAGGAGCATGAAAAGGTGTGAAAAATGCAAGGAGCATGAAAAGGTGTGAAAAATGCGAGGAGCAAAAAAAAAAAAAAAAAAGAAAGACCAGGAGCATGAAAAGGTGTGAAAAATGCGAGGAGCAAAAAAAAAAAAAAAAAAAAGTCCAGGAGCAAGAAAAGGTGTGAAAAATGCAAGGAGCATGAAAAGGTGTGAAAAATGCGAGGAGGAAAAAAAAAAAAAGAAAGACCAGGAGCAAGAAAACGTGTGAAAAATGCGAGGAGCAAAAAAAAAAAAAAAAAAGTCCAGGAGCATGAAAAGGTGTGAAAAATGCAAGGAGCATGAAAAGGTGTGAAAAATGCGAGGAGGAAAAAAAAAAAAGCAAGACCAGGAGCATGAAAAGGTGTGAAAAATGCAAGGAGCATGAAAAGGTGTGAAAAATGCGAGGAGAAAAAAAAAAAAAAAAAAAAAAAGACCAGGAGCATGAAAAGGTGTGAAAAATGCGAGGAGCAAAAAAAAAAAAAAAAAGGCCAGGAGCATGAAAAGGTGTGAAAAATGCGAGGAGCATGAAAAGGTGTGAAAAATGCGAGGAGCATGAAGAGGTGTGAAAAATGCGAGGAGCATGAAAAGGTGTGAAAAATGCGAGGAGCATGAAAAGGTGTGAAAAATGCGAGGAGCAAAAAAAAAAAAAGAAGAGGAGCATGAAAAGGTGTGAAAAATGCAAGGAGCATGAAAAGGTGTGAAAAATGCGAGGAACATGAAAAGGTGTGAAAAATGGGAGGAGCATGAAAAGGTGCGGAAAATGCGAGGAGCAAAAAAAAAAAAAAAAAAGGGCCAGGAGCAAGAAAAGGGGTGAAAAATTCGAGGAGCAAAAAAAAAAAAAAAAAAAAAAAGGCCAGGAGCATGAAAAGGTGTGAAAAGTGCAAGGAGCATGAAAAGGTGTGAAAAATGCCAGGAGCATGAAAAGGTATGAAAAATGCCAGGAGCATGAAAAGGTGTGAAAAATGCGAGGAGCAAAAAAAAAAAAAAAAAAGAAAGTCCAGGAGCATGAAAAGGTGTGCAAAATGCGAGGAGCAAAAAAAAAAAAAGACGAGGAGCATGAAAAGGTGTGAAAAATGCAAGGAGCATGAAAAGGTGTGAAAAATTTGAGGAGCAAAAAAAAAAGAAAAAAAAAGACCAGGAGCATGAAAAGGTGTGAAAAATGCAAGGAGCATGAAAAGGTGTGAAAAATGCGAGGAGCAAAAAAAAAAAAAAAAAAAAAAGAAAGACCAGGAGCATGAAAAGGTGTGAAAAATGCGAGGAGCAAAAAAAAAAAAAAAAAAAAAAAAAGACCAGGAGCATGAATAGGTGTGCAAAATGCGAGGAGCAAAAAAAAAAAAGACGAGGAGCATGAAAAGGTGTGAAAAATGCAAGGAGCATGAAAAGGTGTGAAAAATGCGAGGAACATGAAAAGGTGTGAAAAATGGGAGGAGCATGAAAAGGTGCGAAAAATGCGAGGAGCAAAAAAAAAAAAAAAAAAGGCCAGGAGCATGAAAAGGTGTGAAAAAGGCAAGGAGCATGAAAAGGTGTGAAAAATGCGAGGAGCAAAAAAAAAAAAAAGACGAGGAGCATGAAAAGGTGTGAAAAATGCGTGGAGCATGAAAAGGTGTGCAAAATGCGAGGAGCAAAAAAAAAAAAAAAGACGAAGAGCATGAAAAGGTGTGAAAAATGCAAGGAGCATGAAAAGGTGTGAAAAATTTGAGGAGCAAAAAAAAAAAGAAAAAAAAAGACCAGGAGCATGAAAAGGTGTGAAAAATGCGAGGAGCATGAAAAGGTGTGAAAAATTTGAGGAGAAAAAAAAAAAAAAAACCAGGAGCATGAAAACGTGTGAAAAATGCGAGGAGCAAAAAAAAAAAAAAAAAAGGCCAGGAGCATGAAAAGGTGTGAAAAATGCGAGGAGCAAAAAAAAAAAAAAAAAAAGGCCAGGAGCATGAAAAGGTGTGAAAAATGCGAGGAGCATGAAAAGGTGTGCAAAATGCGAGGAGCAAAAAAAAAAAAAGACGAGGAGCATGAAAAGGTGTGAAAAATGCAAGGAGCATGAAAAGGTGTGAAAAATGCGAGGAACATGAAAAGGTGTGAAAAATGGGAGGAGCATGAAAAGGTGCGAAAAATGCGAGGAGGAAAAAAAAAAAAAAAAGGCCAGGGGCATGAAAAGGTGTGAAAAATGCGAGGAGCAAAAAAAAAAAAAAAAAAAGTCCAGGAGCATGAAAAGGTGTGAAAAAGGCAAGGAGCATGAAAAGGTGTGAAAAATGCGAGGAGCAAAAAAAAAAAAAGCAAGACCAGGAGCATGAAAAGGTGTGAAAAATGCAAGGAGCATGAAAAGGTGTGAAAAATGCGAGGAGCAAAAAAAAAAAAAAAAAAAAAAGACCAGGAGCATGAAAAGGTGTGAAAAATGCGAGGAGCAAAAAAAAAAAAAAAAAGGCCAGGAGCATGAAAAGGTGTGAAAAATGCAAGGAGCATGAAAAGGTGTGAAAAATGAGAGGAGCAAAAAAAAAAAAAAAAAAAAAAGACCAGGAGCATGAAAAGGTGTGAAAAATGCGAGGAGCAAAAAAAAAAAAAAAAAGGCCAGGAGCATGAAAAGGTGTGAAAAATGCGAGGACCATGAAAAGGTGTGAAAAATGCAAGGAGCATGAAGAGGTGTGAAAAATGCGAGGAGCATGAAAAGGTGTGAAAAATGCGAGGAGCATGAAAAGGTGTGCAAAATGCGAGGAGCAAAAAAAAAAAAAGACGAGGAGAATGAAAAGGTGTGAAAAATGCAAGGAGCATGAAAAGGTGTGAAAAATGCGAGGAGCAAAAAAAAAAAAAGACGAGGAGCATGAAAAGGTGTGAAAAATGCGTGGAGCATGAAAAGGTGTGCAAAATGCGAGGAGCAAAAAAAAAAAAAGACGAAGAGCATGAAAAGGTGTGAAAAATGCAAGGAGCATGAAAAGGTGTGAAAAATTTGAGGAGCAAAAAAAAAAAGAAAAAAAAAGACCAGGAGCATGAAAAGGTGTGAAAAATGCGAGGAGCATGAAAAGGTGTGAAAAATTTGAGGAGCAAAAAAAAAAAAAAAAAAAAAGACCAGGAGCATGAAAAGGTGTGAAAAATGCGAGGAGGAAAAAAAAAAAAAGAATGACCAGGAGCATGAAAAGGTGTGAAAAATGCAAGGAGCATGAAAAGGTGTGAAAAATGCGAGGAGCAAAAAAAAAAAAAAAAAAAGAAAGACCAGGAGCATGAAAAGGTGTGAAAAATGCGAGGAGCAAAAAAAAAAAAAAAAAGGCAAGGAGCATGAAAAGGTGTGAAAAAGGCAAGGAGCATGAAAAGGTGTGAAAAATGCGAGGAGAAAAAAAAAAAAAAAAAAAAAGGCCAGGAGCATGAAAAGGTGTGAAAAATGCAAGGAGCATTAAAAGGTGTGAAAAATGCGAGGAGGAAAAAAAAAAAAAGCAAGACCAGGAGCATGAAAAGGTGTGAAAAATGCAAGGAGCATGAAAAGGTGGGAAAAATGCGAGGAGCAAAAAAAAAAAAAAAAAAGAAAGACCAGGAGCATGAAAAGGTGTGAAAAATGCGAGGAGCAAAAAAAAAAAAAAAAAAGTCCAGGAGCATGAAAAGGTGTGAAAAATGCAAGGAGCATGAAAAGGTGTGAAAAATGCGAGGAGCAAAAAAAAAAAAAAAAAAAGAAAGACCAGGAGCATGAAAACGTGTGAAAAATGGGAGGAGCAAAAAAAAAAAAAAAAAAGTCCAGGAGCATGAAAACGTGTGAAAAATGCAAGGAGCATGAAAAGGTGTGAAAAATGCGAGGAGGAAAAAAAAAAAAAGAAAGACCAGGAGCATGAAAACGTGTGAAAAATGCGAGGAGCAAAAAAAAAAAAAAAAAAGTCCAGGAGCATGAAAAGGTGTGAAAAATGCAAGGAGCATGAAAAGGTGTGAAAAATGCGAGGAGGAAAAAAAAAAAAGCAAGACCAGGAGCATGAAAAGGTGTGAAAAATGCAAGGAGCATGAAAATGTGTGAAAAATGCGAGGAGCAAAAAAAAAAAAAAGACCAGGAGCATGAAAAGGTGTGAAAAATGCGAGGAGCAAAAAAAAAAAAAAAAAGGCCAGGAGCATGAAAAGGTGTGAAAAATGCGAGGAGCATGAAAAGGTGTGAAAAATGCGAGGAGCATGAAGAGGTGTGAAAAATGCGAGGAGCATGAAAAGGTGTGAAAAATGCGAGGAGCATGAAAAGGTGTGAAAAATGCGAGGAGCAAAAAAAAAAAAAGAAGAGGAGCATGAAAAGGTGTGAAAAATGCAAGGAGCATGAAAAGGTGTGAAAAATGCGAGGAACATGAAAAGGTGTGAAAAATGGGAGGAGCATGAAAAGGTGCGAAAAATGCGAGGAGCAAAAAAAAAAAAAAAAAAAGGCCAGGAGCATGAAAAGGTGTGAAAAGTGCAAGGAGCATGAAAAGGTGTGAAAAATGCCAGGAGCATGAAAAGGTATGAAAAATGCCAGGAGCATGAAAAGGTGTGAAAAATGCGAGGAGCAAAAAAAAAAAAAAAAAAGAAAGTCCAGGAGCATGAAAAGGTGTGCAAAATGCGAGGAGCAAAAAAAAAAAAAGACGAGGAGCATGAAAAGGTGTGAAAAATGCAAGGAGCATGAAAAGGTGTGAAAAATTTGAGGAGCAAAAAAAAAAGAAAAAAAAAGACCAGGAGCATGAAAAGGTGTGAAAAATGCAAGGAGCATGAAAAGGTGTGAAAAATGCGAGGAGCAAAAAAAAAAAAAAAAAAAAGAAAGACCAGGAGCATGAAAAGGTGTGAAAAATGCGAGGAGCAAAAAAAAAAAAAAAAAAAAAAAGACCAGGAGCATGAATAGGTGTGCAAAATGCGAGGAGCAAAAAAAAAAAAGACGAGGAGCATGAAAAGGTGTGAAAAATGCAAGGAGCATGAAAAGGTGTGAAAAATGCGAGGAACATGAAAAGGTGTGAAAAATGGGAGGAGCATGAAAAGGTGCGAAAAATGCGAGGAGCAAAAAAAAAAAAAAAAAAAGGCCAGGAGCATGAAAAGGTGTGAAAAAGGCAAGGAGCATGAAAAGGTGTGAAAAATGCGAGGAGCAAAAAAAAAAAAAAAAAAAGTCCAGGAGCATGAAAAGGTGTGAAAAATGCAAGGAGCATGAAAAGGTGTGAAAAATGCGAGGAGGAAAAAAAAGCAAGACCAGGAGCATGAAAAGGTGTGAAAAATGCGAGGAGCAAAAAAAAAAAAAAAAAAAAAAAGACCAGGAGCATGAAAAGGTGTGAAAAATGCGAGGAGCAAAAAAAAAAAAAAAAAGGCCAGGAGCATGAAAAGGTGTGAAAAATGCGAGGAGCAAAAAAAAAAAAAAAAAGACCAGGAGCATGAAAAGGTGTGAAAAATTCGAGGAGCAAAAAAAAAAAAAAAAAAAAAAAAGACCAGGAGCATGAAAAGGTGTGAAAAATGCGAGGAGCAAAAAAAAAAAAAAAAAAAAAAAGACCAGGAGCATGAAAAGGTGTGAAAAATGCGAGGAGCATGAAAAGGTGTGAAAAATGCGAGGAGCAAAAAAAAAAAAAAAAAGACCAGGAGCATGAAAAGGTGTGAAAAATGCGAGGAGCAAAAAAACAAAAAAAAGACCAGCAGCATGAAAAGGTGTGAAAAATGCGATGAACATGAAAAGGTGTGAAAAATGCGAGGAGCATGAAAAGGTGTGTAAAATGCGAGGAGCATGAAGAGGTGTGAAATATGCGAGGAGCATGAAGAGGAGTGAAATATGCGAGGAGCATGAAAAGGTGTGAAAAATGCGAGGAGCAAAAAAAAAAAAAAAAAAAACCAGGAGCATGAAAAGGTGTGAAAAATGCGACGAGCATGAAAAGTTGTGAAAAATGCGAGAAGCATGAAGAGGTGTGAAATATGCGAGGAGCATGAAAAGGTGTGAAAAAAGGAGGAGCATGAAAAGGTGTGAAAAATGCGAGGAGCATGAAAAGGTGTGAAAAGTGCGAGGAGCATGAAAAGGTTGAAAAATGCGAGGAGCATGAAAAGGTGTGAAAAATGCGAGGAGCATGAAAAGGTTGAAAAATGCGAGGAGCATGAAAAGGTGTGAAAAATTCGAGGAGCAAAAAAAAAAAAAAAAAACCAGGAGCATGAAAAGGTGTGAAAAATGCGACGAGCATGAAAAGTTGTGAAAAATGCGAGAAGCATGAAGAGGTGTGAAATATGCGAGGAGCATGAAAAGGTGTGAAAAAAGGAGGAGCATGAAAAGGTGTGAAAAATGCGAGGAGCATGAAAAGGTGTGAAAAATGCGAGGAGCATGAAAAGGTTGAAAAATGCGAGGAGCATGAAAAGGTGTGAAAAATTCGAGGAGCAAAAAAAAAAAAAAAAAGCCCAGGAACATGAAAAGGTGTGAAAAATGCGAGGAGCAAAAAAAAAAAAAAAAGACCAGGAGCATGAAAAGGTGTGAAAAATGCGAGGAGCAAAAAAAAAAAAAAAAAAGGCCAGGAGCATGAAAAGGTGTGAAAAATGCGAGGAGCATGAAAAGGTGTGAAAAATGCGAGGAGCATGAAGAGGTGTGAAAAATGCGAGGAGCAAAAAAAAAAAAGACGAGGAGCATGAAAAGTTGTGAAAAATGCAAGGAGCAAGAAAAGGTGTGAAAAATGCGAGGAACATGAAAAGGTGTGAAAAATGGGAGGAGCATGAAAAGGTGCGAAAAATGCGAGGAGCAAAAAAAAAAAAAAAAAAAGGCCAGGAGCATGAAAAGGTGTGAAAAGTGCAAGGAGCATGAAAAGGTGTGAAAAATGCCAGGAGCATGAAAAGGTGTGAAAAATGCCAGGAGCATGAAAAGGTGTGAAAAATGCGAGGAGCAAAAAAAAAAAAAAAAAAAGGCCAGGAGCATGAAAAGGTGTGAAAAAGGCAAGGAGCATGAAAAGGTGTGAAAAATGCGAGGAGCAAAAAAAAAAAAAAAAAAAAGTCCAGGAGCATGAAAAGGTGTGAAAAATGCAAGGAGCATGAAAAGGTGTGAAAAATGCGAGGAGGAAAAAAAAGCAAGACCAGGAGCATGAAAAGGTGTGAAAAATGCAAGGAGCATGAAAAGGTGTGAAAAATGCGAGGAGCAAAAAAAAAAAAAAAAGACCAGGAGCATGAAAAGGTGTGAAAAATGCGAGGAGCAAAAAAAAAAAAAAAAAAAGGCCAGGAGCATGAAAAGGTGTGAAAAATGCGAGGAGCATGAAAAGGTGTGAAAAATGCGAGGAGCATGAAGAGGTGTGAAAAATGCGAGGAGCAAAAAAAAAAAAGACGAGGAGCATGAAAAGTTGTGAAAAATGCAAGGAGCATGAAAAGGTGTGAAAAATGCGAGGAACATGAAAAGGTGTGAAAAATGGGAGGAGCATGAAAAGGTGCGAAAAATGCGAGGAGCAAAAAAAAAAAAAAAAAAAGGCCAGGAGCATGAAAAGGTGTGAAAAGTGCAAGGAGCATGAAAAGGTGTGAAAAATGCCAGGAGCATGAAAAGGTGTGAAAAATGCGAGGAGCAAAAAAAAAAAAAAAAAAAGAAAGACCAGGAGCATGAAAAGGTGTGAAAAATGCGAGGAGCAAAAAAAAAAAAAAAAAAAAAAAGACCAGGAGCATGAATAGGTGTGCAAAATGCGAGGAGCAAAAAAAAAAAAGACGAGGAGCATGAAAAGGTGTGAAAAATGCAAGGAGCATGAAAAGGTGTGAAAAATGCGAGGAACATGAAAAGGTGTGAAAAATGGGAGGAGCATGAAAAGGTGCGAAAAATGCGAGGAGCAAAAAAAAAAAAAAAAAAGGCCAGGAGCATGAAAAGGTGGGAAAAAGGCAAGGAGCATGAAAAGGTGTGAAAAATGCGAGGAGCAAAAAAAAAAAAAAAAAAAGTCCAGGAGCATGAAAAGGTGTGAAAAATGCAAGGAGCATGAAAAGGTGTGAAAAATGCGAGGAGGAAAAAAAAGCAAGACCAGGAGCATGAAAAGGTGTGAAAAATGCAAGGAGCATGAAAAGGTGTGAAAAATGCGAGGAGCAAAAAAAAAAAAAAAAGACCAGGAGCATGAAAAGGTGTGAAAAATGCGAGGAGCAAAAAAAAAAAAAAAAAAGGCCAGGAGCATGAAAAGGTGTGAAAAATGCGAGGAGCATGAAAAGGTGTGAAAAATGCGAGGAGCATGAAGAGGTGTGAAAAATGCGAGGAGCAAAAAAAAAAAAGACGAGGAGCATGAAAAGTTGTGAAAAATGCAAGGAGCATGAAAAGGTGTGAAAAATGCGAGGAACATGAAAAGGTGTGAAAAATGGGAGGAGCATGAAAAGGTGCGAAAAATGCGAGGAGCAAAAAAAAAAAAAAAAAAAGGCCAGGAGCATGAAAAGGTGTGAAAAGTGCAAGGAGCATGAAAAGGTGTGAAAAATGCCAGGAGCATGAAAAGGTGTGAAAAATGCCAGGAGCATGAAAAGGTGTGAAAAATGCGAGGAGCAAAAAAAAAAAAAAAAAAGAAAGTCCAGGAGCATGAAAAGGTGTGCAAAATGCGAGGAGCAAAAAAAAAAAAAGACGAGGAGCATGAAAAGGTGTGAAAAATGCAAGGAGCATGAAAAGGTGTGAAAAATTTGAGGAGCAAAAAAAAAAGAAAAAAAAAGACCAGGAGCATGAAAAGGTGTGAAAAATGCGAGGAGCATGAAAAGGTGTGAAAAATTTGAGGAGCAAAAAAAAAAAAAAAAAAAAAAAGACCAGGAGCATGAAAAGGTGTGAAAAATGCGAGGAGGAAAAAAAAAAAAAGAAAGACCAGGAGCATGAAAAGGTGTGAAAAATGCAAGGAGCTTGAAAAGCTGTGAAAAATGCGAGGAGCAAAAAAAAAAAAAAAAGAAAGACCAGGAGCATGAAAAGGTGTGAAAAATGCGAGGAGCAAAAAAAAAAAAAAAAAAAGGCCAGGAGCATGAAAAGGTGTGAAAAAGGCAAGGAGCATGAAAAGGTGTGAAAAATGCGAGGAGCAAAAAAAAAAAAAAAAAAAAAGTCCAGGAGCATGAAAAGGTGTGAAAAATGCAAGGAGCATGAAAAGGTGTGAAAAATGCGAGGAGGAAAAAAAAAAAAAGCAAGACCAGGAGCATGAACATGTGTGAAAAATGCAAGGAGCATGAAAAGGTGTGAAAAATGCGAGGAGCAAAAAAAAAAAAAAAAAAAAAAAAGACCAGGAGCATGAAAAGGAGGGAAAAATGCGAGGAGCAAAAAAAAAAAAAAAAAGGCCAGGAGCATGAAAAGGTGTGAAAAATGCGAGGAGCAAAAAAAAAAAAAAAAAGACCAGGAGCATGAAAAGGTGTGAAAAATTCGAGGAGCAAAAAAAAAAAAAAAAAAAAAAAAGACCAGGAGCATGAAAAGGTGTGAAAAATGCGAGGAGCAAAAAAAAAAAAAAAAAAAAAAAAGACCAGGAGCATGAAAAGGTGTGAAAAATGCGAGGAGCATGAAAAGGTGTGAAAAATGCGAGGAGCAAAAAAAAAAAAAAAAAGACCAGGAGCATGAAAAGGTGTGAAAAATGCGAGGAGCAAAAAAACAAAAAAAAGACCAGCAGCATGAAAAGGTGTGAAAAATGCGATGAACATGAAAAGGTGTGAAAAATGCGAGGAGCATGAAAAGGTGTGTAAAATGCGAGGAGCATGAAGAGGTGTGAAATATGCGAGGAGCATGAAGAGGAGTGAAATATGCGAGGAGCATGAAAAGGTGTGAAAAATGCGAGGAGCAAAAAAAAAAAAAAAAAAAACCAGGAGCATGAAAAGGTGTGAAAAATGCGACGAGCATGAAAAGTTGTGAAAAATGCGAGAAGCATGAAGAGGTGTGAAATATGCGAGGAGCATGAAAAGGTGTGAAAAAAGGAGGAGCATGAAAAGGTGTGAAAAATGCGAGGAGCATGAAAAGGTGTGAAAAGTGCGAGGAGCATGAAAAGGTTGAAAAATGCGAGGAGCATGAAAAGGTGTGAAAAATGCGAGGAGCATGAAAAGGTTGAAAAATGCGAGGAGCATGAAAAGGTGTGAAAAATTCGAGGAGCAAAAAAAAAAAAAAAAAAACCAGGAGCATGAAAAGGTGTGAAAAATGCGACGAGCATGAAAAGTTGTGAAAAATGCGAGAAGCATGAAGAGGTGTGAAATATGCGAGGAGCATGAAAAGGTGTGAAAAAAGGAGGAGCATGAAAAGGTGCGAAAAATGCGAGGAGCAAAAAAAAAAAAAAAAAAAAGGCCAGGAGCATGAAAAGGTGTGAAAAGTGCAAGGAGCATGAAAAGGTGTGAAAAATGCCAGGAGCATGAAAAGGTGTGAAAAATGCCAGGAGCATGAAAAGGTGTGAAAAATGCGAGGAGCAAAAAAAAAAAAAAAAAAGGCCAGGAGCATGAAAAGGTGTGAAAAAGGCAAGGAGCATGAAAAGGTGGGAAAAATGCGAGGAGCAAAAAAAAAAAAAAAAAAAGTCCAGGAGCATGAAAAGGTGTGAAAAATGCAAGGAGCATGAAAAGGTGTGAAAAATGCGAGGAGGAAAAAAAAGCAAGACCAGGAGCATGAAAAGGTGTGAAAAATGCAAGGAGCATGAAAAGGTGTGAAAAATGCGAGGAGCAAAAAAAAAAAAAAAAGACCAGGAGCATGAAAAGGTGTGAAAAATGCGAGGAGCAAAAAAAAAAAAAAAAAAGGCCAGGAGCATGAAAAGGTGTGAAAAATGCGAGGAGCATGAAAAGGTGTGAAAAATGCGAGGAGCATGAAGAGGTGTGAAAAATGCGAGGAGCAAAAAAAAAAAAGACGAGGAGCATGAAAAGTTGTGAAAAATGCAAGGAGCATGAAAAGGTGTGAAAAATGCGAGGAACATGAAAAGGTGTGAAAAATGGGAGGAGCATGAAAAGGTGCGAAAAATGCGAGGAGCAAAAAAAAAAAAAAAAAAAGGCCAGGAGCATGAAAAGGTGTGAAATGTGCAAGGAGCATGAAAAGGTGTGAAAAATGCCAGGAGCATGAAAAGGTGTGAAAAATGCGAGGAGCAAAAAAAAAAAAAAAAAAAGAAAGACCAGGAGCATGAAAAGGTGTGAAAAATGCGAGGAGCAAAAAAAAAAAAAAAAAAAAAAAGACCAGGAGCATGAATAGGTGTGCAAAATGCGAGGAGCAAAAAAAAAAAAAGACGAGGAGCATGAAAAGGTGTGAAAAATGCAAGGAGCATGAAAAGGTGTGAAAAATGCGAGGAACATGAAAAGGTGTGAAAAATGGGAGGAGCATGAAAAGGTGCGAAAAATGCGAGGAGCAAAAAAAAAAAAAAAAAAGGCCAGGAGCATGAAAAGGTGTGAAAAAGGCAAGGAGCATGAAAAGGTGTGAAAAATGCGAGGAGCAAAAAAAAAAAAAAAAAAAGTCCAGGAGCATGAAAAGGTGTGAAAAATGCAAGGAGCATGAAAAGGTGTGAAAAATGCGAGGAGGAAAAAAAAGCAAGACCAGGAGCATGAAAAGGTGTGAAAAATGCAAGGAGCATGAAAAGGTGTGAAAAATGCGAGGAGCAAAAAAAAAAAAAAAAAGACCAGGAGCATGAAAAGGTGTGAAAAATGCGAGGAGCAAAAAAAAAAAAAAAAAAAGGCCAGGAGCATGAAAAGGTGTGAAAAATGCGAGGAGCATGAAAAGGTGTGAAAAATGCGAGGAGCATGAAGAGGTGTGAAAAATGCGAGGAGCAAAAAAAAAAAAGACGAGGAGCATGAAAAGTTGTGAAAAATGCAAGGAGCATGAAAAGGTGTGAAAAATGCGAGGAACATGAAAAGGTGTGAAAAATGGGAGGAGCATGAAAAGGTGCGAAAAATGCGAGGAGCAAAAAAAAAAAAAAAAAAAAGGCCAGGAGCATGAAAAGGTGTGAAAAGTGCAAGGAGCATGAAAAGGTGTGAAAAATGCCAGGAGCATGAAAAGGTGTGAAAAATGCCAGGAGCATGAAAAGGTGTGAAAAATGCGAGGAGCAAAAAAAAAAAAAAAAAAAGAAAGTCCAGGAGCATGAAAAGGTGTGCAAAATGCGAGGAGCAAAAAAAAAAAAAGACGAGGAGCATGAAAAGGTGTGAAAAATGCAAGGAGCATGAAAAGGTGTGAAAAATTTGAGGAGCAAAAAAAAAAGAAAAAAAAAGACCAGGAGCATGAAAAGGTGTGAAAAATGCGAGGAGCATGAAAAGGTGTGAAAAATTTGAGGAGAAAAAAAAAAAAAAAAAAAAAAAAGACCAGGAGCATGAAAAGGTGTGAAAAATGCGAGGAGGAAAAAAAAAAAAAGAAAGACCAGGAGCATGAAAAGGTGTGAAAAATGCAAGGAGCTTGAAAAGCTGTGAAAAATGCGAGGAGCAAAAAAAAAAAAAAAAGAAAGACCAGGAGCATGAAAAGGTGTGAAAAATGCGAGGAGCAAAAAAAAAAAAAAAAAAAAGGCCAGGAGCATGAAAAGGTGTGAAAAAGGCAAGGAGCATGAAAAGGTGTGAAAAATGCGAGGAGCAAAAAAAAAAAAAAAAAAAAAGTCCAGGAGCATGAAAAGGTGTGAAAAATGCAAGGAGCATGAAAAGGTGTGAAAAATGCGAGGAGGAAAAAAAAAAAAAGCAAGACCAGGAGCATGAAAATGTGTGAAAAATGCAAGGAGCATGAAAAGGTGTGAAAAATGCGAGGAGCAAAAAAAAAAAAAAAAAAAAAAAGACCAGGAGCATGAAAAGGTGTGAAAAATGCGAGGAGCAAAAAAAAAAAAAAAAAGGCCAGGAGCATGAAAAGGTGTGAAAAATGCGAGGAGCAAAAAAAAAAAAAAAAAGACCAGGAGCATGAAAAGGTGTGAAAAATTCGAGGAGCAAAAAAAAAAAAAAAAAAAAAAAGACCAGGAGCAAGAAAAGGTGTGAAAAAAGCGAGGAGAAAAAAAAAAAAAAAAAAAAAAAAAGACCAGGAGCATGAAAAGGTGTGAAAAATGCGAGGAGCATGAAAAGGTGTGAAAAATGCGAGGAGCAAAAAAAAAAAAAAAAAGACCAGGAGCATGAAAAGGTGTGAAAAATGCGAGGAGCAAAAAAACAAAAAAAAGACCAGCAGCATGAAAAGGTGTGAAAAATGCGATGAACATGAAAAGGTGTGAAAAATGCGAGGAGCATGAAAAGGTGTGTAAAATGCGAGGAGCATGAAGAGGTGTGAAATATGCGAGGAGCATGAAGAGGAGTGAAATATGCGAGGAGCATGAAAAGGTGTGAAAAATGCGAGGAGCAAAAAAAAAAAAAAAAAAAACCAGGAGCATGAAAAGGTGTGAAAAATGCGACGAGCATGAAAAGTTGTGAAAAATGCGAGAAGCATGAAGAGGTGTGAAATATGCGAGGAGCATGAAAAGGTGTGAAAAAAGGAGGAGCATGAAAAGGTGTGAAAAATGCGAGGAGCATGAAAAGGTGTGAAAAGTGCGAGGAGCATGAAAAGGTTGAAAAATGCGAGGAGCATGAAAAGGTGTGAAAAATGCGAGGAGCATGAAAAGGTTGAAAAATGCGAGGAGCATGAAAAGGTGTGAAAAATTCGAGGAGCAAAAAAAAAAAAAAAAAACCAGGAGCATGAAAAGGTGTGAAAAATGCGACGAGCATGAAAAGTTGTGAAAAATGCGAGAAGCATGAAGAGGTGTGAAATATGCGAGGAGCATGAAAAGGTGTGAAAAAAGGAGGAGCATGAAAAGGTGTGAAAAATGCGAGGAGCATGAAAAGGTGTGAAAAATGCGAGGAGCATGAAAAGGTTGAAAAATGCGAGGAGCATGAAAAGGTGTGAAAAATTCGAGGAGCAAAAAAAAAAAAAAAAGCCCAGGAACAAGAAAAGGTGTGAAAAATGCGAGGAGCAAAAAAAAAAAAAAAAAAAAAAAAAAGACCAGGAGCATGAAAAGGTGTGAAAAATGCGAGGAGCAAAAAAAAAAAAAAAAAAGACCAGGAGCATGAAAAGGTGTGAAAAATGCGAGGAGCAAAAAAAAAAAAAAAAGACCAGGAGCATGAAAAGGTGTGAAAAATGCGAGGAGCAAAAAAACAAAAAAAAGACCAGCAGCATGAAAAGGTGTGAAAAATGCGATGAACATGAAAACGTGTGAAAAATGCGAGGAGCAAAAAAAAAAAAAAAAAAAAGGCCAGGACCATGAAAAGGTGTGAAAAATGCGAGGAGCATGAAAAGGTGTGAAAAATTTGAGGAGCAAAAAAAAAAAAGACCAGGAGCATGAAAAGGTGTGAAAAATGCGAGGAGCAAAAAAAAAAAAAAAAAAAAAGACCAGGAGCATGAAAAGGTGTGAAAAATGCGAGGAGCATGAAAAGGTTGAAAAATGCGAGGAGCATGAAAAGGTGTGAAAAATTCGAGGAGCAAAAAAAAAAAAAAAAAACCAGGAGCATGAAAAGGTGTGAAAAATGCGACGAGCATGAAAAGTTGTGAAAAATGCGAGAAGCATGAAGAGGTGTGAAATATGCGAGGAGCATGAAAAGGTGTGAAAAAAGGAGGAGCATGAAAAGGTGCGAAAAATGCGAGGAGCAAAAAAAAAAAAAAAAAAAGGCCAGGAGCATGAAAAGGTGTGAAAAGTGCAAGGAGCATGAAAAGGTGTGAAAAATGCCAGGAGCATGAAAAGGTGTGAAAAATGCCAGGAGCATGAAAAGGTGTGAAAAATGCGAGGAGCAAAAAAAAAAAAAAAAAAAGGCCAGGAGCATGAAAAGGTGTGAAAAAGGCAAGGAGCATGAAAAGGTGTGAAAAATGCGAGGAGCAAAAAAAAAAAAAAAAAAAGTCCAGGAGCAAGAAAAGGTGTGAAAAATGCAAGGAGCATGAAAAGGTGTGAAAAATGCGAGGAGGAAAAAAAAGCAAGACCAGGAGCATGAAAAGGTGTGAAAAATGCAAGGAGCATGAAAAGGTGTGAAAAATGCGAGGAGCAAAAAAAAAAAAAAAAAGACCAGGAGCATGAAAAGGTGTGAAAAATGCGAGGAGCAAAAAAAAAAAAAAAAAAAGGCCAGGAGCATGAAAAGGTGTGAAAAATGCGAGGAGCATGAAAAGGTGTGAAAAATGCGAGGAGCATGAAGAGGTGTGAAAAATGCGAGGAGCAAAAAAAAAAAAGACGAGGAGCATGAAAAGTTGTGAAAAATGCAAGGAGCATGAAAAGGTGTGAAAAATGCGAGGAACATGAAAAGGTGTGAAAAATGGGAGGAGCATGAAAAGGTGCGAAAAATGCGAGGAGCAAAAAAAAAAAAAAAAAAAGGCCAGGAGCATGAAAAGGTGTGAAATGTGCAAGGAGCATGAAAAGGTGTGAAAAATGCCAGGAGCATGAAAAGGTGTGAAAAATGCGAGGAGCAAAAAAAAAAAAAAAAAAAGAAAGACCAGGAGCATGAAAAGGTGTGAAAAATGCGAGGAGCAAAAAAAAAAAAAAAAAAAAAAAGACCAGGAGCATGAATAGGTGTGCAAAATGCGAGGAGCAAAAAAAAAAAAGACGAGGAGCATGAAAAGGTGTGAAAAATGCAAGGAGCATGAAAAGGTGTGAAAAATGCGAGGAACATGAAAAGGTGTGAAAAATGGGAGGAGCATGAAAAGGTGCGAAAAATGCGAGGAGCAAAAAAAAAAAAAAAAAAAGGCCAGGAGCATGAAAAGGTGTGAAAAAGGCAAGGAGCATGAAAAGGTGTGAAAAATGCGAGGAGCAAAAAAAAAAAAAAAAAAAGTCCAGGAGCATGAAAAGGTGTGAAAAATGCAAGGAGCATGAAAAGGTGTGAAAAATGCGAGGAGGAAAAAAAAGCAAGACCAGGAGCATGAAAAGGTGTGAAAAATGCAAGGAGCATGAAAAGGTGTGAAAAATGCGAGGAGCAAAAAAAAAAAAAAAAGACCAGGAGCATGAAAAGGTGTGAAAAATGCGAGGAGCAAAAAAAAAAAAAAAAAAGGCCAGGAGCATGAAAAGGTGTGAAAAATGCGAGGAGCATGAAAAGGTGTGAAAAATGCGAGGAGCATGAAGAGGTGTGAAAAATGCGAGGAGCAAAAAAAAAAAAGACGAGGAGCATGAAAAGTTGTGAAAAATGCAAGGAGCATGAAAAGGTGTGAAAAATGCGAGGAACATGAAAAGGTGTGAAAAATGGGAGGAGCATGAAAAGGTGCGAAAAATGCGAGGAGCAAAAAAAAAAAAAAAAAAAAGGCCAGGAGCATGAAAAGGTGTGAAAAGTGCAAGGAGCATGAAAAGGTGTGAAAAATGCCAGGAGCATGAAAAGGTGTGAAAAATGCCAGGAGCATGAAAAGGTGTGAAAAATGCGAGGAGCAAAAAAAAAAAAAAAAAAAGAAAGTCCAGGAGCATGAAAAGGTGTGCAAAATGCGAGGAGCAAAAAAAAAAAAAGACGAGGAGCATGAAAAGGTGTGAAAAAAGCAAGGAGCATGAAAAGGTGTGAAAAATTTGAGGAGCAAAAAAAAAAGAAAAAAAAAGACCAGGAGCATGAAAAGGTGTGAAAAATGCGAGGAGCATGAAAAGGTGTGAAAAATTTGAGGAGCAAAAAAAAAAAAAAAAAAAAAAAAGACCAGGAGCATGAAAAGGTGTGAAAAATGCGAGGAGGAAAAAAAAAAAAAGAAAGACCAGGAGCATGAAAAGGTGTGAAAAATGCAAGGAGCTTGAAAAGCTGTGAAAAATGCGAGGAGCAAAAAAAAAAAAAAAAGAAAGACCAGGAGCATGAAAAGGTGTGAAAAATGCGAGGAGCAAAAAAAAAAAAAAAAAAAAGGCCAGGAGCATGAAAAGGTGTGAAAAAGGCAAGGAGCATGAAAAGGTGTGAAAAATGCGAGGAGCAAAAAAAAAAAAAAAAAAAAAGTCCAGGAGCATGAAAAGGTGTGAAAAATGCAAGGAGCATGAAAAGGTGTGAAAAATGCGAGGAGGAAAAAAAAAAAAAGCAAGACCAGGAGCATGAAAATGTGTGAAAAATGCAAGGAGCATGAAAAGGTGTGAAAAATGCGAGGAGCAAAAAAAAAAAAAAAAAAAAAAAGACCAGGAGCATGAAAAGGTGTGAAAAATGCGAGGAGCAAAAAAAAAAAAAAAAAGGCCAGGAGCATGAAAAGGTGTGAAAAATGCGAGGAGCAAAAAAAAAAAAAAAAAAGACCAGGAGCATGAAAAGGTGTGAAAAATTCGAGGAGCAAAAAAAAAAAAAAAAAAAAAAAAGACCAGGAGCATGAAAAGGTGTGAAAAATGCGAGGAGCAAAAAAAAAAAAAAAAAAAAAAAGACCAGGAGCATGAAAAGGTGTGAAAAATGCGAGGAGCATGAAAAGGTGTGAAAAATGCGAGGAGCAAAAAAAAAAAAAAAAAAGACCAGGAGCATGAAAAGGTGGGAAAAATGCGAGGAGCAAAAAAACAAAAAAAAGACCAGCAGCATGAAAAGGTGTGAAAAATGCGATGAACATGAAAAGGTGTGAAAAATGCGAGGAGCATGAAAAGGTGTGTAAAATGCGAGGAGCATGAAGAGGTGTGAAATATGCGAGGAGCATGAAGAGGAGTGAAATATGCGAGGAGCATGAAAAGGTGTGAAAAATGCGAGGAGCAAAAAAAAAAAAAAAAAAAACCAGGAGCATGAAAAGGTGTGAAAAATGCGACGAGCATGAAAAGTTGTGAAAAATGCGAGAAGCATGAAGAGGTGTGAAATATGCGAGGAGCATGAAAAGGTGTGAAAAAAGGAGGAGCATGAAAAGGTGTGAAAAATGCGAGGAGCATGAAAAGGTGTGAAAAGTGCGAGGAGCATGAAAAGGTTGAAAAATGCGAGGAGCATGAAAAGGTGTGAAAAATGCGAGGAGCATGAAAAGGTTGAAAAATGCGAGGAGCATGAAAAGGTGTGAAAAATTCGAGGAGCAAAAAAAAAAAAAAAAAACCAGGAGCATGAAAAGGTGTGAAAAATGCGACGAGCATGAAAAGTTGTGAAAAAAGCGAGAAGCATGAAGAGGTGTGAAATATGCGAGGAGCATGAAAAGGTGTGAAAAAAGGAGGAGCATGAAAAGGTGTGAAAAATGCGAGGAGCATGAAAAGGTGTGAAAAATGCGAGGAGCATGAAAAGGTTGAAAAATGCGAGGAGCATGAAAAGGTGTGAAAAATTCGAGGAGCAAAAAAAAAAAAAAAAGCCCAGGAACATGAAAAGGTGTGAAAAATGCGAGGAGCAAAAAAAAAAAAAAAAAAAAAAAAAGACCAGGAGCATGAAAAGGTGTGAAAAATGCGAGGAGCAAAAAAAAAAAAAAAAAAAGACCAGGAGCATGAAAAGGTGTGAAAAATGCGAGGAGCAAAAAAAAAAAAAAAAGACCAGGAGCATGAAAAGGTGTGAAAAAAGCGAGGAGCAAAAAAACAAAAAAAAGACCAGCAGCATGAAAAGGTGTGAAAAATGCGATGAACATGAAAACGTGTGAAAAATGCGAGGAGCAAAAAAAAAAAAAAAAAAAGGCCAGGACCATGAAAAGGTGTGAAAAATGCGAGGAGCATGAAAAGGTGTGAAAAATTTGAGGAGCAAAAAAAAAAAAGACCAGGAGCATGAAAAGGTGTGAAAAATGCGAGGAGCAAAAAAAAAAAAAAAAAAAAAGACCAGGAGCATGAAAAGGTGTGAAAAATGCGAGGAGCAAAAAAAAAAAAAAAAAAAAAAAGACCAGGAGCATGAAAAGGTGTGAAAAATGCGAGGAGCAAAAAAAAAAAAAAAAAAAAAAAAAAAGACCAGGAGCATGAAAAGGTGTGAAAAATGCGACGAGCATGAATAGTTATGAAAAATGCGAGGAGCATGAAGAGGTGTGAAATATGTGAGGAGCATGAAAAGTGTGAAAAATGCGGGGAGCAAAAAAAAAAAAAAAAAAAAAAAAAGACCAGGAGCATGAAAAGGTGTGAAAAATGCGAGGAGCAAAAAAAAAAAAAAAAAAGACCAGCAGCATGAAAAGGTGTGAAAAATGCGATGAACATGAAAAGGTGTGAAAAATGCGAGGAGCATGAAAAGGTGGGTAAAATGCGAGGAGCATGAAGAGGTGTGAAATATGTGAGGAGCATGAAGAGGTGTGAAATATGCGAGGAGCATGAAAAGGTGTGAAAAATGCGAGGAGCAAAAAAAAAAAAAAAAAAAAGACCAGGAGCATGAAAAGGTGTGAAAAATGCGACGAGCATGAAAAGTTGTGAAAAATGCGAGAAGCATGAAGAGGTGTGAAATATGCGAGGAGCATGAAAAGGTGTGAAAAAAGGAGGAGCATGAAAAGGTGTGAAAAATGCGAGGAGCATGAAAAGGTGTGAAAAATGCGAGGAGCATGAAAAGGTGTGAAAAATGCGAGGAGCATGAAAAGGTGTGAAAAATGCGAGGCACATGAAGAGGTGTGAAATATGCGAGGCGCATGAAAAGGTGTGAAAAATGCGAGAAGCATGAAGAGGTGTGAAATATGCGAGGAGCATGAAAAGGTGTGAAAAAAGGAGGAGCATGAAAAGGTGTGAAAAATGCGACGAGCATGAAAAGTTGTGAAAAATGCGAGGAGCATGAAGAGGTGTGAAATATGTGAGGAGCATGAAAAGTGTGAAAAATGCGAGGAGCAAAAAAAAAAAAAAAAGACCAGGAGCATGAAAAGGTGTGAAAAATGCGAGGAGCATGAAAAGGTGTGAAAAATGCGAGGAGCATGAAGAGGTGTGAAAAATGCGAGGAGCATGAAAAGGTGTGAAAAATGCGAGGAGCATGAAAAGGTGTGAAAAATGCGAGGAGCAAAAAAAAAAAAAGACGAGGAGCATGAAAAGGTGTGAAAAATGCAAGGAGCATGAAAAGGTGTGAAAAATGCGAGGAACATGAAAAGGTGTGAAAAATGGGAGGAGCATGAAAAGGTGCGAAAAATGCGAGGAGCAAAAAAAAAAAAAAAAAAAGGCCAGGAGCAAGAAAAGGTGTGAAAAATTCGAGGAGCAAAAAAAAAAAAAAAAAAAAAAAGGCCAGGAGCATGAAAAGGTGTGAAAAGTGCAAGGAGCATGAAAAGGTGTGAAAAATGCCAGGAGCATGAAAAGGTATGAAAAATGCCAGGAGCATGAAAAGGTGTGAAAAATGCGAGGAGCAAAAAAAAAAAAAAAAAAGAAAGTCCAGGAGCATGAAAAGGTGTGCAAAATGCGAGGAGCAAAAAAAAAAAAAGACGAGGAGCATGAAAAGGTGTGAAAAATGCAAGGAGCATGAAAAGGTGTGAAAAATTTGAGGAGCAAAAAAAAAAGAAAAAAAAAGACCAGGAGCATGAAAAGGTGTGAAAAATGCAAGGAGCATGAAAAGGTGTGAAAAATGCGAGGAGCAAAAAAAAAAAAAAAAAAAAAGAAAGACCAGGAGCAAGAAAAGGTGTGAAAAATGCGAGGAGCAAAAAAAAAAAAAAAAAAAAAGAAAGACCAGGAGCATGAAAAGGTGTGAAAAATGCGAGGAACATGAAAAGGTGTGAAAAATGGGAGGAGCATGAAAAGGTGCGAAAAATGCGAGGAGCAAAAAAAAAAAAAGAAAAAGGCCAGGAGCATGAAAAGGTGTGAAAAATGCGAGGAGCAAAAAAAAAAAAAAAAAAGACCAGGAGCATGAATAGGTGTGCAAAATGCGAGGAGCAAAAAAAAAAAAGACGAGGAGCATGAAAAGGTGTGAAAAATGCAAGGAGCATGAAAAGGTGTGAAAAATGCGAGGAACATGAAAAGGTGTGAAAAATGGGAGGAGCATGAAAAGGTGCGAAAAATGCGAGGAGCAAAAAAAAAAAAAAAAAAGGCCAGAAGCATGAAAAGGTGTGAAAAAGGCAAGGAGCATGAAAAGGTGTGAAAAATGCCAGGAGCATGAAAAGGTGTGAAAAATGCCAGGAGCATGAAAAGGTGTGAAAAATGCGAGGAGAAAAAAAAAAAAAAAAAAAAGAAAGTCCAGGAGCATGAAAAGGTGTGCAAAATGCGAGGAGCAAAAAAAAAAAAAGACGAGGAGCATGAAAAGGTGTGAAAAATGCAAGGAGCATGAAAAGGTGTGAAAAATTTGAGGAGCAAAAAAAAAAGAAAAAAAAAGACCAGGAGCATGAAAAGGTGTGAAAAATGCGAGGAGCATGAAAAGGTGTGAAAAATTTGAGGAGCAAAAAAAAAAAAAAAAAAAAAGACCAGGAGCATGAAAAGGTGTGAAAAATGCGAGGAGGAAAAAAAAAAAAAAAAAAGAAAGACCAGGAGCATGAAAAGGTGTGAAAAATGCGAGGAGCAAAAAAAAAAAAAAAAAAAAAGGCCAGGAGCATGAAAAGGTGTGAAAAATGCAAGGAGCATGAAAAGGTGTGAAAAATGCGAGGAGCAAAAAAAAAAAAAAAAAAAAGACCAGGAGCATGAAAAGGTGTGAAAAATGTGAGGAGCAAAAAAAAAAAAAAAAAAAAAGACCAGAGGCATGAAAAGGTGTGAAAAATGCGAGGAGCAAAAAAAAAAAAAAAAAAAAAAGACCAGGAGCATGAAAAGGTGTGAAAAATGCGAGGAGCAAAAAAAAAAAAAAAAAAAAAGACCAGGAGCATGAAAAGGTGTGAAAAATGCGAGGAGCAAAAAAAAAAAAAAAAAAAAAAAAGACCAGGAGCATGAAAAGGTGTGAAAAATGCGAGGAGAAAAAAAAAAAAAAAAAAAAAGACCAGGAGCATGAAAAGGTGTGAAAAATGCGAGGAGCAAAAAAAAAAAAAAAAAAAAAAGACCAGGAGCATGAAAAGGTGTGAAAAATGCGAGGAGAAAAAAAAAAAAAAAAAAAAGACCAGGAGCATGAAAAGGTGTGAAAAATGCGAGGAGTAAAAAAAAAAAAAAAAAAAAAAGACCAGGAGCATGAAAAGGTGTGAAAAATGCGAGGAGCATGAAAAGGTGTGAAAAATGCGAGGAGCAAAAAAAAAAAAAAAAAAAGACCAGGAGCATGAAAAGGTGTGAAAAATGCGAGGAGCAAAAAAACAAAAAAAAGACCAGCAGCATGAAAAGGTGTGAAAAATGCGATGAACATGAAAAGGTGTGAAAAATGCGAGGAGCATGAAAAGGTGTGTAAAATGCGAGGAGCATGAAGAGGTGTGAAATATGCGAGGAGCATGAAGAGGAGTGAAATATGCGAGGAGCATGAAAAGGTGTGAAAAATGCGAAGAGCAAAAAAAAAAAAAAAAAAAACCAGGAGCATGAAAAGGTGTGAAAAATGCGACGAGCATGAAAAGTTGTGAAAAATGCGAGAAGCATGAAGAGGTGTGAAATATGCGAGGAGCATGAAAAGGTGTGAAAAAAGGAGGAGCATGAAAAGGTGTGAAAAATGCGAGGAGCATGAAAAGGTGTGAAAAATGCGAGGAGCATGAAAAGGTTGAAAAATGCGAGGAGCATGAAAAGGTGTGAAAAATTCGAGGAGCAAAAAAAAAAAAAAAAAGCCCAGGAACATGAAAAGGTGTGAAAAATGCGAGGAGCAAAAAAAAAAAAAAAAAAAAAAAGACCAGGAGCATGAAAAGGTGTGAAAAATGCGAGGAGCAAAAGAAAAAAAAAAAAGACCAGGAGCATGAAAAGGTGTGAAAAATGCGAGGAGCAAAAAAAAAAAAAAAAGACCAGGAGCATGAAAAGGTGTGAAAAATGCGAGGAGCAAAAAAACAAAAAAAAGACCAGCAGCATGAAAAGGTGTGAAAAATGCGATGAACATGAAAACGTGTGAAAAATGCGAGGAGCAAAAAAAAAAAAAAAAAAGGCCAGGACCATGAAAAGGTGTGAAAAATGCGAGGAGCATGAAAAGGTGTGAAAAATTTGAGGAGCAAAAAAAAAAAGACCAGGAGCATGAAAAGGTGTGAAAAATGCGAGGAACATGAAAAGGTGTGAAAAATGGGAGGAGCATGAAAAGGTGCGAAAAATGCGAGGAGCAAAAAAAAAAAAAAAAAAAGGCCAGGAGCAAGAAAAGGTGTGAAAAATTCGAGGAGCAAAAAAAAAAAAAAAAAAAAAAAGGCCAGGAGCATGAAAAGGTGTGAAAAGTGCAAGGAGCATGAAAAGGTGTGAAAAATGCCAGGAGCATGAAAAGGTATGAAAAATGCCAGGAGCATGAAAAGGTGTGAAAAATGCGAGGAGCAAAAAAAAAAAAAAAAAAGAAAGTCCAGGAGCATGAAAAGGTGTGCAAAATGCGAGGAGCAAAAAAAAAAAAAGACGAGGAGCATGAAAAGGTGTGAAAAATGCAAGGAGCATGAAAAGGTGTGAAAAATTTGAGGAGCAAAAAAAAAAGAAAAAAAAAGACCAGGAGCATGAAAAGGTGTGAAAAATGCAAGGAGCATGAAAAGGTGTGAAAAATGCGAGGAGCAAAAAAAAAAAAAAAAAAAAGAAAGACCAGGAGCATGAAAAGGTGTGAAAAATGCGAGGAGCAAAAAAAAAAAAAAAAAAAAAAAAAGACCAGGAGCATGAATAGGTGTGCAAAATGCGAGGAGCAAAAAAAAAAAAGACGAGGAGCATGAAAAGGTGTGAAAAATGCAAGGAGCATGAAAAGGTGTGAAAAATGCGAGGAACATGAAAAGGTGTGAAAAATGGGAGGAGCATGAAAAGGTGCGAAAAATGCGAGGAGCAAAAAAAAAAAAAAAAAAGGCCAGGAGCATGAAAAGGTGTGAAAAAGGCAAGGAGCATGAAAAGGTGTGAAAAATGCGAGGAGCAAAAAAAAAAAAAAGACGAGGAGCATGAAAAGGTGTGAAAAATGCGTGGAGCATGAAAAGGTGTGCAAAATGCGAGGAGCAAAAAAAAAAAAAGACGAAGAGCATGAAAAGGTGTGAAAAATGCAAGGAGCATGAAAAGGTGTGAAAAATTTGAGGAGCAAAAAAAAAAAGAAAAAAAAAGACCAGGAGCATGAAAAGGTGTGAAAAATGCGAGGAGCATGAAAAGGTGTGCAAAATGCGAGGAGCAAAAAAAAAAAAAGACGAGGAGCATGAAAAGGTGTGAAAAATGCAAGGAGCATGAAAAGGTGTGAAAAATGCGAGGAACATGAAAAGGTGTGAAAAATGGGAGGAGCATGAAAAGGTGTGAAAAATGCGAGGAGGAAAAAAAAAAAAAAAAGGCCAGGGGCATGAAAAGGTGTGAAAAATGCGAGGAGCAAAAAGAAAAAAAAAAAAAGTCCAGGAGCATGAAAAGGTGTGAAAAAGGCAAGGAGCAAAAAAAAAAAAAAAAAAAAAGGCCAGGAGCATGAAAAGGTGTGAAAAATGCAAGGAGCATGAAAAGGTGTGAAAAATGCGAGGAGCAAAAAAAAAAAAAAAAAAAAGACCAGGAGCATGAAAAGGTGTGAAAAATGCGAGGAGCAAAAAAAAAAAAAAAAAAAAAAGACCAGAGGCAAGAAAAGGTGTGAAAAAAGCGAGGAGCAAAAAAAAAAAAAAAAAAAAAGACCAGGAGCATGAAAAGGTGTGAAAAATGCGAGGAGCAAAAAAAAAAAAAAAAAAGACCAGGAGCATGAATAGGTGTGCAAAATGCGAGGAGCAAAAAAAAAAAAGACGAGGAGCATGAAAAGGTGTGAAAAATGCAAGGAGCATGAAAAGGTGTGAAAAATGCGAGGAACATGAAAAGGTGTGAAAAATGGGAGGAGCATGAAAAGGTGCGAAAAATGCGAGGAGCAAAAAAAAAAAAAAAAAGGCCAGAAGCATGAAAAGGTGTGAAAAAGGCAAGGAGCATGAAAAGGTGTGAAAAATGCGAGGAGCAAAAAAAAAAAAAAAAAAAGTCCAGGAGCATGAAAAGGTGTGAAAAATGCAAGGAGCATGAAAAGGTGTGAAAAATGCCAGGAGCATGAAAAGGTGTGAAAAATGCCAGGAGCATGAAAAGGTGTGAAAAATGCGAGGAGCAAAAAAAAAAAAAAAAAAAGAAAGTCCAGGAGCATGAAAAGGTGTGCAAAATGCGAGGAGCAAAAAAAAAAAAAGACGAGGAGCATGAAAAGGTGTGAAAAATGCAAGGAGCATGAAAAGGTGTGAAAAATTTGAGGAGCAAAAAAAAAAGAAAAAAAAAGACCAGGAGCATGAAAAGGTGTGAAAAATGCGAGGAGCATGAAAAGGTGTGAAAAATTTGAGGAGCAAAAAAAAAAAAAAAAAAAAAGACCAGGAGCATGAAAAGGTGTGAAAAATGCGAGGAGGAAAAAAAAAAAAAAAAAAGAAAGACCAGGAGCATGAAAAGGTGTGAAAAATGCGAGGAGCAAAAAAAAAAAAAAAAAAAAAGGCCAGGAGCATGAAAAGGTGTGAAAAATGCAAGGAGCATGAAAAGGTGTGAAAAATGCGAGGAGCAAAAAAAAAAAAAAAAAAAAGACCAGGAGCATGAAAAGGTGTGAAAAATGCGAGGAGCAAAAAAAAAAAAAAAAAAAAAGACCAGAGGCATGAAAAGGTGTGAAAAATGCGAGGAGCAAAAAAAAAAAAAAAAAAAAGACCAGGAGCATGAAAAGGTGTGAAAAATGCGACGAGCATGAAAAGTTGTGAAAAATGCGAGAAGCATGAAGAGGTGTGAAATATGCGAGGAGCATGAAAAGGTGTGAAAAAAGGAGGAGCATGAAAAGGTGTGAAAAATGCGAGGAGCATGAAAAGGTGTGAAAAATGCGAGGAGCAAAAAAAAAAAAAAAAAGACCAGCAGCATGAAAAGGTGTGAAAAATGCGATGAACATGAAAAGGTGTGAAAAATGCGAGGAGCATGAAAAGGTGGGTAAAATGCGAGGAGCATGAAGAGGTGTGAAATATGTGAGGAGCATGAAGAGGTGTGAAATATGCGAGGAGCATGAAAAGGTGTGAAAAATGCGAGGAGCAAAAAAAAAAAAAAAAAAAAGACCAGGAGCATGAAAAGGTGTGAAAAATGCGACGAGCATGAAAAGTTGTGAAAAATGCGAGAAGCATGAAGAGGTGTGAAATATGCGAGGAGCATGAAAAGGTGTGAAAAAAGGAGGAGCATGAAAAGGTGTGAAAAATGCGAGGAGCATGAAAAGGTGTGAAAAATGCGAGGAGCATGAAAAGGTGTGAAAAATGCGAGGAGCATGAAAAGGTGTGAAAAATGCGAGGCACATGAAGAGGTGTGAAATATGCGAGGCGCATGAAAAGGTGTGAAAAATGCGAGAAGCATGAAGAGGTGTGAAATATGCGAGGAGCATGAAAAGGTGTGAAAAAAGGAGGAGCATGAAAAGGTGTGAAAAATGCGACGAGCATGAAAAGTTGTGAAAAATGCGAGGAGCATGAAGAGGTGTGAAATATGTGAGGAGCATGAAAAGTGTGAAAAATGCGAGGAGCAAAAAAAAAAAAAAAAAAGACCAGGAGCATGAAAAGGTGTGAAAAATGCGAGGAGCATGAAAAGGTGTGAAAAATGCGAGGAGCATGAAGAGGTGTGAAAAATGCGAGGAGCATGAAAAGGTGTGAAAAATGCGAGGAGCATGAAAAGGTGTGAAAAATGCGAGGAGCAAAAAAAAAAAAAAGACGAGGAGCATGAAAAGGTGTGAAAAATGCAAGGAGCATGAAAAGGTGTGAAAAATGCGAGGAACATGAAAAGGTGTGAAAAATGGGAGGAGCATGAAAAGGTGCGAAAAATGCGAGGAGCAAAAAAAAAAAAAAAAAAAGGCCAGGAGCAAGAAAAGGTGTGAAAAATTCGAGGAGCAAAAAAAAAAAAAAAAAAAAAAAGGCCAGGAGCATGAAAAGGTGTGAAAAGTGCAAGGAGCATGAAAAGGTGTGAAAAATGCCAGGAGCATGAAAAGGTATGAAAAATGCCAGGAGCATGAAAAGGTGTGAAAAATGCGAGGAGCAAAAAAAAAAAAAAAAAAGAAAGTCCAGGAGCATGAAAAGGTGTGCAAAATGCGAGGAGCAAAAAAAAAAAAAAAAAAGAAAGTCCAGGAGCATGAAAAGGTGTGCAAAATGCGAGGAGCAAAAAAAAAAAAAGACGAGGAGCAAGAAAAGGTGTGAAAAATGCAAGGAGCAAGAAAAGGTGTGAAAAATTTGAGGAGCAAAAAAAAAAGAAAAAAAAAGACCAGGAGCATGAAAAGGTGTGAAAAATGCAAGGAGCATGAAAAGGTGTGAAAAATGCGAGGAGCAAAAAAAAAAAAAAAAAAAGAAAGACCAGGAGCATGAAAAGGTGTGAAAAATGCGAGGAGCAAAAAAAAAAAAAAAAAAAAAGAAAAACCAGGAGCAAGAAAAGGTGTGAAAAATGCGAGGAACATGAAAAGGTGTGAAAAATGGGAGGAGCATGAAAAGGTGCGAAAAATGCGAGGAGCAAAAAAAAAAAAAGAAAAAGGCCAGGAGCATGAAAAGGTGTGAAAAATGCGAGGAGCAAAAAAAAAAAAAAAAAAGACCAGGAGCATGAATAGGTGTGCAAAATGCGAGGAGCAAAAAAAAAAAAGACGAGGAGCATGAAAAGGTGTGAAAAATGCAAGGAGCATGAAAAGGTGTGAAAAATGCGAGGAACATGAAAAGGTGTGAAAAATGGGAGGAGCATGAAAAGGTGCGAAAAATGCGAGGAGCAAAAAAAAAAAAAAAAAGGCCAGAAGCATGAAAAGGTGTGAAAAAGGCAAGGAGCATGAAAAGGTGTGAAAAATGCGAGGAGCAAAAAAAAAAAAAAAAAAAGTCCAGGAGCATGAAAAGGTGTGAAAAATGCAAGGAGCATGAAAAGGTGTGAAAAATGCCAGGAGCATGAAAAGGTGTGAAAAATGCCAGGAGCATGAAAAGGTGTGAAAAATGCGAGGAGCAAAAAAAAAAAAAAAAAAAAGAAAGACCAGGAGCATGAAAAGGTGTGAAAAATGCGAGGAGCAAAAAAAAAAAAAAAAAAAAAGAAAGACCAGGAGCATGAAAAGGTGTGAAAAATGCGAGGAACATGAAAAGGTGTGAAAAATGGGAGGAGCATGAAAAGGTGCGAAAAATGCGAGGAGCAAAAAAAAAAAAAGAAAAAGGCCAGGAGCATGAAAAGGTGTGAAAAATGCGAGGAGCAAAAAAAAAAAAAAAAAAGACCAGGAGCATGAATAGGTGTGCAAAATGCGAGGAGCAAAAAAAAAAAAGACGAGGAGCATGAAAAGGTGTGAAAAATGCAAGGAGCATGAAAAGGTGTGAAAAATGCGAGGAACATGAAAAGGTGTGAAAAATGGGAGGAGCATGAAAAGGTGCGAAAAATGCGAGGAGCAAAAAAAAAAAAAAAAAGGCCAGAAGCATGAAAAGGTGTGAAAAAGGCAAGGAGCATGAAAAGGTGTGAAAAATGCGAGGAGCAAAAAAAAAAAAAAAAAAAAGTCCAGGAGCATGAAAAGGTGTGAAAAATGCAAGGAGCATGAAAAGGTGTGAAAAATGCCAGGAGCATGAAAAGGTGTGAAAAATGCCAGGAGCATGAAAAGGTGTGAAAAATGCGAGGAGCAAAAAAAAAAAAAAAAAAAGAAAGTCCAGGAGCATGAAAAGGTGTGCAAAATGCGAGGAGCAAAAAAAAAAAAAGACGAGGAGCATGAAAAGGTGTGAAAAATGCAAGGAGCATGAAAAGGTGTGAAAAATTTGAGGAGCAAAAAAAAAAGAAAAAAAAAGACCAGGAGCATGAAAAGGTGTGAAAAATGCGAGGAGCATGAAAAGGTGTGAAAAATTTGAGGAGCAAAAAAAAAAAAAAAAAAAAAGACCAGGAGCATGAAAAGGTGTGAAAAATGCGAGGAGGAAAAAAAAAAAAAAAAAAAGAAAGACCAGGAGCATGAAAAGGTGTGAAAAATGCGAGGAGCAAAAAAAAAAAAAAAAAAAAAGGCCAGGAGCATGAAAAGGTGTGAAAAATGCAAGGAGCATGAAAAGGTGTGAAAAAAGCGAGGAGCAAAAAAAAAAAAAAAAAAAAACCAGGAGCATGAAAAGGGGGGAAAAAGGGGAGGAGCAAAAAAAAAAAAAAAAAGACCAGGAGCATGAAAAGGTGTGAAAAATGCGAGGAGCATGAAAAGGTGTGAAAAATGCGAGGAGCATGAAGAGGTGTGAAAAATGCGAGGAGCATGAAAAGGTGTGAAAAATGCGAGGAGCATGAAAAGGTGTGAAAAATGCGAGGAGCAAAAAAAAAAAAAGACGAGGAGCATGAAAAGGTGTGAAAAATGCAAGGAGCATGAAAAGGTGTGAAAAATGCGAGGAACATGAAAAGGTGTGAAAAATGGGAGGAGCATGAAAAGGTGCGAAAAATGCGAGGAGCAAAAAAAAAAAAAAAAAAAGGCCAGGAGCAAGAAAAGGTGTGAAAAATTCGAGGAGCAAAAAAAAAAAAAAAAAAAAAAAGGCCAGGAGCATGAAAAGGTGTGAAAAGTGCAAGGAGCATGAAAAGGTGTGAAAAATGCCAGGAGCATGAAAAGGTATGAAAAATGCCAGGAGCATGAAAAGGTGTGAAAAATGCGAGGAGCAAAAAAAAAAAAAAAAAAGAAAGTCCAGGAGCATGAAAAGGTGTGCAAAATGCGAGGAGCAAAAAAAAAAAAAAGACGAGGAGCATGAAAAGGTGTGAAAAATGCAAGGAGCATGAAAAGGTGTGAAAAATTTGAGGAGCAAAAAAAAAAGAAAAAAAAAGACCAGGAGCATGAAAAGGTGTGAAAAATGCAAGGAGCATGAAAAGGTGTGAAAAATGCGAGGAGCAAAAAAAAAAAAAAAAAAAAGAAAGACCAGGAGCATGAAAAGGTGTGAAAAATGCGAGGAGAAAAAAAAAAAAAAAAAAAAGAAAGACCAGGAGCATGAAAAGGTGTGAAAAATGCGAGGAACATGAAAAGGTGTGAAAAATGGGAGGAGCATGAAAAGGTGCGAAAAATGCGAGGAGCAAAAAAAAAAAAAGAAAAAGGCCAGGAGCATGAAAAGGTGTGAAAAATGCGAGGAGCAAAAAAAAAAAAAAAAAAGACCAGGAGCATGAATAGGTGTGCAAAATGCGAGGAGCAAAAAAAAAAAAGACGAGGAGCATGAAAAGGTGTGAAAAATGCAAGGAGCATGAAAAGGTGTGAAAAATGCGAGGAACATGAAAAGGTGTGAAAAATGGGAGGAGCATGAAAAGGTGCGAAAAATGCGAGGAGCAAAAAAAAAAAAAAAAAGGCCAGAAGCATGAAAAGGTGTGAAAAAGGCAAGGAGCATGAAAAGGTGTGAAAAATGCGAGGAGCAAAAAAAAAAAAAAAAAAAGTCCAGGAGCATGAAAAGGTGTGAAAAATGCAAGGAGCATGAAAAGGTGTGAAAAATGCCAGGAGCATGAAAAGGTGTGAAAAATGCCAGGAGCATGAAAAGGTGTGAAAAATGCGAGGAGCAAAAAAAAAAAAAAAAAAAAGAAAGACCAGGAGCATGAAAAGGTGTGAAAAATGCGAGGAGCAAAAAAAAAAAAAAAAAAAAAGAAAGACCAGGAGCATGAAAAGGTGTGAAAAATGCGAGGAACATGAAAAGGTGTGAAAAATGGGAGGAGCATGAAAAGGTGCGAAAAATGCGAGGAGCAAAAAAAAAAAAAGAAAAAGGCCAGGAGCATGAAAAGGTGTGAAAAATGCGAGGAGCAAAAAAAAAAAAAAAAAAGACCAGGAGCATGAATAGGTGTGCAAAATGCGAGGAGCAAAAAAAAAAAAGACGAGGAGCATGAAAAGGTGTGAAAAATGCAAGGAGCATGAAAAGGTGTGAAAAATGCGAGGAACATGAAAAGGTGTGAAAAATGGGAGGAGCATGAAAAGGTGCGAAAAATGCGAGGAGCAAAAAAAAAAAAAAAAAGGCCAGAAGCATGAAAAGGTGTGAAAAAGGCAAGGAGCATGAAAAGGTGTGAAAAATGCGAGGAGCAAAAAAAAAAAAAAAAAAAGTCCAGGAGCATGAAAAGGTGTGAAAAATGCAAGGAGCATGAAAAGGTGTGAAAAATGCCAGGAGCATGAAAAGGTGTGAAAAATGCCAGGAGCATGAAAAGGTGTGAAAAATGCGAGGAGCAAAAAAAAAAAAAAAAAAAGAAAGTCCAGGAGCATGAAAAGGTGTGCAAAATGCGAGGAGCAAAAAAAAAAAAAGACGAGGAGCATGAAAAGGTGTGAAAAATGCAAGGAGCATGAAAAGGTGTGAAAAATTTGAGGAGCAAAAAAAAAAGAAAAAAAAAGACCAGGAGCATGAAAAGGTGTGAAAAATGCGAGGAGCATGAAAAGGTGTGAAAAATTTGAGGAGCAAAAAAAAAAAAAAAAAAAAAAAGGAGGAAGAAAAGGTGTGAAAAATGCGAGGAGGAAAAAAAAAAAAAAAAAAAGAAAGACCAGGAGCATGAAAAGGTGTGAAAAATGCGAGGAGCAAAAAAAAAAAAAAAAAAAAAGGCCAGGAGCATGAAAAGGTGTGAAAAATGCAAGGAGCATGAAAAGGTGTGAAAAATGCGAGGAGCAAAAAAAAAAAAAAAAAAAAGACCAGGAGCATGAAAAGGTGTGAAAAATGCGAGGAGAAAAAAAAAAAAAAAAAAAGACCAGGAGCATGAAAAGGTGTGAAAAATGCGAGGAGCATGAAAAGGTGTGAAAAATGCGAGGAGCATGAAGAGGTGTGAAAAATGCGAGGAGCATGAAAAGGTGTGAAAAATGCGAGGAGCATGAAAAGGTGTGAAAAATGCGAGGAGCAAAAAAAAAAAAAGACGAGGAGCATGAAAAGGTGTGAAAAATGCAAGGAGCATGAAAAGGTGTGAAAAATGCGAGGAACATGAAAAGGTGTGAAAAATGGGAGGAGCATGAAAAGGTGCGAAAAATGCGAGGAGCAAAAAAAAAAAAAAAAAAAGGCCAGGAGCAAGAAAAGGTGTGAAAAATTCGAGGAGCAAAAAAAAAAAAAAAAAAAAAAAGGCCAGGAGCATGAAAAGGTGTGAAAAGTGCAAGGAGCATGAAAAGGTGTGAAAAATGCCAGGAGCATGAAAAGGTATGAAAAATGCCAGGAGCATGAAAAGGTGTGAAAAATGCGAGGAGCAAAAAAAAAAAAAAAAAAAGAAAGTCCAGGAGCATGAAAAGGTGTGCAAAATGCGAGGAGCAAAAAAAAAAAAAGACGAGGAGCATGAAAAGGTGTGAAAAATGCAAGGAGCATGAAAAGGTGTGAAAAATTTGAGGAGCAAAAAAAAAAGAAAAAAAAAGACCAGGAGCATGAAAAGGTGTGAAAAATGCAAGGAGCATGAAAAGGTGTGAAAAATGCGAGGAGCAAAAAAAAAAAAAAAAAAAAGAAAGACCAGGAGCATGAAAAGGTGTGAAAAATGCGAGGAGCAAAAAAAAAAAAAAAAAAAAAAGAAAGACCAGGAGCATGAAAAGGTGTGAAAAATGCGAGGAACATGAAAAGGTGTGAAAAATGGGAGGAGCATGAAAAGGTGCGAAAAATGCGAGGAGCAAAAAAAAAAAAAGAAAAAGGCCAGGAGCATGAAAAGGTGTGCAAAATGCGAGGAGCAAAAAAAAAAAAAGACGAGGAGCATGAAAAGGTGTGAAAAATGCAAGGAGCATGAAAAGGTGTGAAAAATTTGAGGAGCAAAAAAAAAAGAAAAAAAAAGACCAGGAGCATGAAAAGGTGTGAAAAATGCGAGGAGCATGAAAAGGTGTGAAAAATTTGAGGAGCAAAAAAAAAAAAAAAAAAAAAAGACCAGGAGCATGAAAAGGTGTGAAAAATGCGAGGAGGAAAAAAAAAAAAAAAAAAAAGAAAGACCAGGAGCATGAAAAGGTGTGAAAAATGCGAGGAGCAAAAAAAAAAAAAAAAAAAAAGGCCAGGAGCATGAAAAGGTGTGAAAAATGCAAGGAGCATGAAAAGGTGTGAAAAATGCGAGGAGCAAAAAAAAAAAAAAAAAAAGACCAGGAGCATGAAAAGGTGTGAAAAATGCGAGGAGCAAAAAAAAAAAAAAAAAGACCAGGAGCATGAAAAGGTGTGAAAAATGCGAGGAGCATGAAAAGGTGTGAAAAATGCGAGGAGCATGAAGAGGTGTGAAAAATGCGAGGAGCATGAAAAGGTGTGAAAAATGCGAGGAGCATGAAAAGGTGTGAAAAATGCGAGGAGCAAAAAAAAAAAAAGACGAGGAGCATGAAAAGGTGTGAAAAATGCAAGGAGCATGAAAAGGTGTGAAAAATGCGAGGAACATGAAAAGGTGTGAAAAATGGGAGGAGCATGAAAAGGTGCGAAAAATGCGAGGAGCAAAAAAAAAAAAAAAAAAAGGCCAGGAGCAAGAAAAGGTGTGAAAAATTCGAGGAGCAAAAAAAAAAAAAAAAAAAAAAAAGGCCAGGAGCATGAAAAGGTGTGAAAAGTGCAAGGAGCATGAAAAGGTGTGAAAAATGCCAGGAGCATGAAAAGGTATGAAAAATGCCAGGAGCATGAAAAGGTGTGAAAAATGCGAGGAGCAAAAAAAAAAAAAAAAAAGAAAGTCCAGGAGCATGAAAAGGTGTGCAAAATGCGAGGAGCAAAAAAAAAAAAAGACGAGGAGCATGAAAAGGTGTGAAAAATGCAAGGAGCATGAAAAGGTGTGAAAAATTTGAGGAGCAAAAAAAAAAGAAAAAAAAAGACCAGGAGCATGAAAAGGTGTGAAAAATGCAAGGAGCATGAAAAGGTGTGAAAAATGCGAGGAGCAAAAAAAAAAAAAAAAAAAAGAAAGACCAGGAGCATGAAAAGGTGTGAAAAATGCGAGGAGCAAAAAAAAAAAAAAAAAAAAAGAAAGACCAGGAGCATGAAAAGGTGTGAAAAATGCGAGGAACATGAAAAGGTGTGAAAAATGGGAGGAGCATGAAAAGGTGCGAAAAATGCGAGGAGCAAAAAAAAAAAAAGAAAAAGGCCAGGAGCATGAAAAGGTGTGAAAAATGCGAGGAGCAAAAAAAAAAAAAAAAAAGACCAGGAGCATGAATAGGTGTGCAAAATGCGAGGAGCAAAAAAAAAAAAGACGAGGAGCATGAAAAGGTGTGAAAAATGCAAGGAGCATGAAAAGGTGTGAAAAATGCGAGGAACATGAAAAGGTGTGAAAAATGGGAGGAGCATGAAAAGGTGCGAAAAATGCGAGGAGCAAAAAAAAAAAAAAAAAGGCCAGAAGCATGAAAAGGTGTGAAAAAGGCAAGGAGCATGAAAAGGTGTGAAAAATGCGAGGAGCAAAAAAAAAAAAAAAAAAAGTCCAGGAGCATGAAAAGGTGTGAAAAATGCAAGGAGCATGAAAAGGTGTGAAAAATGCCAGGAGCATGAAAAGGTGTGAAAAATGCCAGGAGCATGAAAAGGTGTGAAAAATGCGAGGAGCAAAAAAAAAAAAAAAAAAAGAAAGTCCAGGAGCATGAAAAGGTGTGCAAAATGCGAGGAGCAAAAAAAAAAAAAGACGAGGAGCATGAAAAGGTGTGAAAAATGCAAGGAGCATGAAAAGGTGTGAAAAATTTGAGGAGCAAAAAAAAAAGAAAAAAAAAGACCAGGAGCATGAAAAGGTGTGAAAAATGCGAGGAGCATGAAAAGGTGTGAAAAATTTGAGGAGCAAAAAAAAAAAAAAAAAAAAAGACCAGGAGCATGAAAAGGTGTGAAAAATGCGAGGAGGAAAAAAAAAAAAAAAAAAGAAAGACCAGGAGCATGAAAAGGTGTGAAAAATGCGAGGAGCAAAAAAAAAAAAAAAAAAAAAGGCCAGGAGCATGAAAAGGTGTGAAAAATGCAAGGAGCATGAAAAGGTGTGAAAAATGCGAGGAGCAAAAAAAAAAAAAAAAAAAAAACCAGGAGCAAGAAAAGGTGTGAAAAAAGCGAGGAGCAAAAAAAAAAAAAAAAAAAAAGACCAGAGGCATGAAAAGGTGTGAAAAATGCGAGGAGCAAAAAAAAAAAAAAAAAAAAAGACCAGGAGCATGAAAAGGTGTGAAAAATGCGAGGAGCAAAAAAAAAAAAAAAAAAAAAGACCAGGAGCATGAAAAGGTGTGAAAAATGCGAGGAGCAAAAAAAAAAAAAAAAAAAAAAAAGACAAGGAGAAAAAAAAGGTGTGAAAAATGCGAGGAGAAAAAAAAAAAAAAAAAAAAAAGACCAGGAGCATGAAAAGGTGTGAAAAATGCGAGGAGCAAAAAAAAAAAAAAAAAAAAAGACCAGGAGCATGAAAAGGTGTGAAAAATGCGAGGAGAAAAAAAAAAAAAAAAAAAAGACCAGGAGCATGAAAAGGTGTGAAAAATGCGAGGAGTAAAAAAAAAAAAAAAAAAAAAAGACCAGGAGCATGAAAAGGTGTGAAAAATGCGAGGAGCATGAAAAGGTGTGAAAAATGCGAGGAGCAAAAAAAAAAAAAAAAAAAGACCAGGAGCATGAAAAGGTGTGAAAAATGCGAGGAGCAAAAAAACAAAAAAAAGACCAGCAGCATGAAAAGGTGTGAAAAATGCGATGAACATGAAAAGGTGTGAAAAATGCGAGGAGCATGAAAAGGTGTGTAAAATGCGAGGAGCATGAAGAGGTGTGAAATATGCGAGGAGCATGAAGAGGAGTGAAATATGCGAGGAGCATGAAAAGGTGTGAAAAATGCGAAGAGCAAAAAAAAAAAAAAAAAAACCAGGAGCATGAAAAGGTGTGAAAAATGCGACGAGCATGAAAAGTTGTGAAAAATGCGAGAAGCATGAAGAGGTGTGAAATATGCGAGGAGCATGAAAAGGTGTGAAAAAAGGAGGAGCATGAAAAGGTGTGAAAAATGCGAGGAGCATGAAAAGGTGTGAAAAATGCGAGGAGCATGAAAAGGTTGAAAAATGCGAGGAGCATGAAAAGGTGTGAAAAATTCGAGGAGCAAAAAAAAAAAAAAAAAGCCCAGGAACATGAAAAGGTGTGAAAAATGCGAGGAGCAAAAGAAAAAAAAAAAAGACCAGGAGCATGAAAAGGTGTGAAAAATGCGAGGAGCAAAAAAAAAAAAAAAAGACCAGGAGCATGAAAAGGTGTGAAAAATGCGAGGAGCAAAAAAACAAAAAAAAGACCAGCAGCATGAAAAGGTGTGAAAAATGCGATGAACATGAAAACGTGTGAAAAATGCGAGGAGCAAAAAAAAAAAAAAAAAAGGCCAGGACCATGAAAAGGTGTGAAAAATGCAAGGAGCAAGAAAAGGTGTGAAAAATGCGAGGAGCAAAAAAAAAAAAAAAAAAAAAGACCAGGAGCATGAAAAGGTGTGAAAAATGTGAGGAGCAAAAAAAAAAAAAAAAAAAAAGACCAGAGGCATGAAAAGGTGTGAAAAATGCGAGGAGCAAAAAAAAAGACCAGGAGCATGAAAAGGTGTGAAAAATGCGAGGAGCAAAAAAAAAAAAAAAAAAAAAAGACCAGGAGCATGAAAAGGAGTGAAAAAGGCGAGGAGCAAAAAAAAAAAAAAAAAAAAAAAAAGACCAGGAGAATGAAAAGGGGGGAAAAATGCGAGGAGAAAAAAAAAAAAAAAAAAAAAGACCAGGAGCATGAAAAGGTGTGAAAAATGCGAGGAGCAAAAAAAAAAAAAAAAAAAAAGACCAGAGGCATGAAAAGGTGTGAAAAATGCGAGGAGCAAAAAAAAAAAAAAAAAAAAAGACCAGGAGCATGAAAAGGTGTGAAAAATGCGACGAGCATGAAAAGTTGTGAAAAATGCGAGAAGCATGAAGAGGTGTGAAATATGCGAGGAGCATGAAAAGGTGTGAAAAAAGGAGGAGCATGAAAAGGTGTGAAAAATGCGAGGAGCATGAAAAGGTGTGAAAAATGCGAGGAGCAAAAAAAAAAAAAAAAAGACCAGCAGCATGAAAAGGTGTGAAAAATGCGATGAACATGAAAAGGTGTGAAAAATGCGAGGAGCATGAAAAGGTGGGTAAAATGCGAGGAGCATGAAGAGGTGTGAAATATGTGAGGAGCATGAAGAGGTGTGAAATATGCGAGGAGCATGAAAAGGTGTGAAAAATGCGAGGAGCAAAAAAAAAAAAAAAAAAAAGACCAGGAGCATGAAAAGGTGTGAAAAATGCGACGAGCATGAAAAGTTGTGAAAAATGCGAGAAGCATGAAGAGGTGTGAAATATGCGAGGAGCATGAAAAGGTGTGAAAAAAGGAGGAGCATGAAAAGGTGTGAAAAATGCGAGGAGCATGAAAAGGTGTGAAAAATGCGAGGAGCATGAAAAGGTGTGAAAAATGCGAGGAGCATGAAAAGGTGTGAAAAATGCGAGGCACATGAAGAGGTGTGAAATATGCGAGGCGCATGAAAAGGTGTGAAAAATGCGAGAAGCATGAAGAGGTGTGAAATATGCGAGGAGCATGAAAAGGTGTGAAAAAAGGAGGAGCATGAAAAGGTGTGAAAAATGCGACGAGCATGAAAAGTTGTGAAAAATGCGAGGAGCATGAAGAGGTGTGAAATATGTGAGGAGCATGAAAAGTGTGAAAAATGCGAGGAGCAAAAAAAAAAAAAAAAAGACCAGGAGCATGAAAAGGTGTGAAAAATGCGAGGAGCATGAAAAGGTGTGAAAAATGCGAGGAGCATGAAGAGGTGTGAAAAATGCGAGGAGCATGAAAAGGTGTGAAAAATGCGAGGAGCAAAAAAAAAAAAAGACGAGGAGCATGAAAAGGTGTGAAAAATGCAAGGAGCATGAAAAGGTGTGAAAAATGCGAGGAACATGAAAAGGTGTGAAAAATGGGAGGAGCATGAAAAGGTGCGAAAAATGCGAGGAGCAAAAAAAAAAAAAAAAAAAGGCCAGGAGCAAGAAAAGGTGTGAAAAATTCGAGGAGCAAAAAAAAAAAAAAAAAAAAAAAGGCCAGGAGCATGAAAAGGTGTGAAAAGTGCAAGGAGCATGAAAAGGTGTGAAAAATGCGAGGAACATGAAAAGGTGTGAAAAATGGGAGGAGCATGAAAAGGTGCGAAAAATGCGAGGAGCAAAAAAAAAAAAAGAAAAAGGCCAGGAGCATGAAAAGGTGTGAAAAATGCGAGGAGCAAAAAAAAAAAAAAAAAAGACCAGGAGCATGAATAGGTGTGCAAAATGCGAGGAGCAAAAAAAAAAAAGACGAGGAGCATGAAAAGGTGTGAAAAATGCAAGGAGCATGAAAAGGTGTGAAAAATGCGAGGAACATGAAAAGGTGTGAAAAATGGGAGGAGCATGAAAAGGTGCGAAAAATGCGAGGAGCAAAAAAAAAAAAAAAAAGGCCAGAAGCATGAAAAGGTGTGAAAAAGGCAAGGAGCATGAAAAGGTGTGAAAAATGCGAGGAGCAAAAAAAAAAAAAAAAAAAGTCCAGGAGCATGAAAAGGTGTGAAAAATGCAAGGAGCATGAAAAGGTGTGAAAAATGCCAGGAGCATGAAAAGGTGTGAAAAATGCCAGGAGCATGAAAAGGTGTGAAAAATGCGAGGAGCAAAAAAAAAAAAAAAAAAAAGAAAGACCAGGAGCATGAAAAGGTGTGAAAAATGCGAGGAGCAAAAAAAAAAAAAAAAAAAAAGAAAGACCAGGAGCATGAAAAGGTGTGAAAAATGCGAGGAACATGAAAAGGTGTGAAAAATGGGAGGAGCATGAAAAGGTGCGAAAAATGCGAGGAGCAAAAAAAAAAAAAGAAAAAGGCCAGGAGCATGAAAAGGTGTGAAAAATGCGAGGAGCAAAAAAAAAAAAAAAAAAGACCAGGAGCATGAATAGGTGTGCAAAATGCGAGGAGCAAAAAAAAAAAAGACGAGGAGCGTGAAAAGGTGTGAAAAATGCAAGGAGCATGAAAAGGTGTGAAAAATGCGAGGAACATGAAAAGGTGTGAAAAATGGGAGGAGCATGAAAAGGTGCGAAAAATGCGAGGAGCAAAAAAAAAAAAAAAAAGGCCAGAAGCATGAAAAGGTGTGAAAAAGGCAAGGAGCATGAAAAGGTGTGAAAAATGCGAGGAGCAAAAAAAAAAAAAAAAAAAGTCCAGGAGCATGAAAAGGTGTGAAAAATGCAAGGAGCATGAAAAGGTGTGAAAAATGCCAGGAGCATGAAAAGGTGTGAAAAATGCCAGGAGCATGAAAAGGTGTGAAAAATGCGAGGAGCAAAAAAAAAAAAAAAAAAAGAAAGTCCAGGAGCATGAAAAGGTGTGCAAAATGCGAGGAGCAAAAAAAAAAAAAGACGAGGAGCATGAAAAGGTGTGAAAAATGCAAGGAGCATGAAAAGGTGTGAAAAATTTGAGGAGCAAAAAAAAAAGAAAAAAAAAGACCAGGAGCATGAAAAGGTGTGAAAAATGCGAGGAGCATGAAAAGGTGTGAAAAATTTGAGGAGCAAAAAAAAAAAAAAAAAAAAAGACCAGGAGCATGAAAAGGTGTGAAAAATGCGAGGAGGAAAAAAAAAAAAAAAAAAAAAAAGACCAGGAGCATGAAAAGGTGTGAAAAATGCGAGGAGCAAAAAAAAAAAAAAAAAAAAAAGGCCAGGAGCATGAAAAGGTGTGAAAAATGCAAGGAGCATGAAAAGGTGTGAAAAATGCGAGGAGCAAAAAAAAAAAAAAAAAAAGACCAGGAGCATGAAAAGGTGAGAAAAATGCGAGGAGCAAAAAAAAAAAAAAAAAGACCAGGAGCATGAAAAGGTGTGAAAAATGCGAGGAGCATGAAAAGGTGTGAAAAATGCGAGGAGCATGAAGAGGTGTGAAAAATGCGAGGAGCATGAAAAGGTGTGAAAAATGCGAGGAGCATGAAAAGGTGTGAAAAATGCGAGGAGCAAAAAAAAAAAAAGACGAGGAGCATGAAAAGGTGTGAAAAATGCAAGGAGCATGAAAAGGTGTGAAAAATGCGAGGAACATGAAAAGGTGTGAAAAATGGGAGGAGCATGAAAAGGTGCGAAAAATGCGAGGAGCAAAAAAAAAAAAAAAAAAAGGCCAGGAGCAAGAAAAGGTGTGAAAAATTCGAGGAGCAAAAAAAAAAAAAAAAAAAAAAAGGCCAGGAGCATGAAAAGGTGTGAAAAGTGCAAGGAGCATGAAAAGGTGTGAAAAATGCCAGGAGCATGAAAAGGTATGAAAAATGCCAGGAGCATGAAAAGGTGTGAAAAATGCGAGGAGCAAAAAAAAAAAAAAAAAAGAAAGTCCAGGAGCATGAAAAGGTGTGCAAAATGCGAGGAGCAAAAAAAAAAAAAGACGAGGAGCATGAAAAGGTGTGAAAAATGCAAGGAGCATGAAAAGGTGTGAAAAATTTGAGGAGCAAAAAAAAAAGAAAAAAAAAGACCAGGAGCATGAAAAGGTGTGAAAAATGCAAGGAGCATGAAAAGGTGTGAAAAATGCGAGGAGCAAAAAAAAAAAAAAAAAAAAAGAAAGACCAGGAGCATGAAAAGGTGTGAAAAATGCGAGGAGCAAAAAAAAAAAAAAAAAAAAAGAAAGACCAGGAGCATGAAAAGGTGTGAAAAATGCGAGGAACATGAAAAGGTGTGAAAAATGGGAGGAGCATGAAAAGGTGCGAAAAATGCGAGGAGCAAAAAAAAAAAAAGAAAAAGGCCAGGAGCATGAAAAGGTGTGAAAAATGCGAGGAGCAAAAAAAAAAAAAAAAAAAGACCAGGAGCATGAATAGGTGTGCAAAATGCGAGGAGCAAAAAAAAAAAAGACGAGGAGCATGAAAAGGTGTGAAAAATGCAAGGAGCATGAAAAGGTGTGAAAAATGCGAGGAACATGAAAAGGTGTGAAAAATGGGAGGAGCATGAAAAGGTGCGAAAAATGCGAGGAGCAAAAAAAAAAAAAAAAAGGCCAGAAGCATGAAAAGGTGTGAAAAAGGCAAGGAGCATGAAAAGGTGTGAAAAATGCGAGGAGCAAAAAAAAAAAAAAAAAAAAGTCCAGGAGCATGAAAAGGTGTGAAAAATGCAAGGAGCATGAAAAGGTGTGAAAAATGCCAGGAGCATGAAAAGGTGTGAAAAATGCCAGGAGCATGAAAAGGTGTGAAAAATGCGAGGAGCAAAAAAAAAAAAAAAAAAAGAAAGTCCAGGAGCATGAAAAGGTGTGCAAAATGCGAGGAGCAAAAAAAAAAAAAGACGAGGAGCATGAAAAGGTGTGAAAAATGCAAGGAGCATGAAAAGGTGTGAAAAATTTGAGGAGCAAAAAAAAAAGAAAAAAAAAGACCAGGAGCATGAAAAGGTGTGAAAAATGCGAGGAGCATGAAAAGGTGTGAAAAATTTGAGGAGCAAAAAAAAAAAAAAAAAAAAAGACCAGGAGCATGAAAAGGTGTGAAAAATGCGAGGAGGAAAAAAAAAAAAAAAAAAGAAAGACCAGGAGCATGAAAAGGTGTGAAAAATGCGAGGAGCAAAAAAAAAAAAAAAAAAAAAGGCCAGGAGCATGAAAAGGTGTGAAAAATGCAAGGAGCATGAAAAGGTGTGAAAAATGCGAGGAGCAAAAAAAAAAAAAAAAAAAGACCAGGAGCATGAAAAGGTGTGAAAAATGCGAGGAGCAAAAAAAAAAAAAAAAAAAAAAGACCAGAGGCATGAAAAGGTGTGAAAAATGCGAGGAGCAAAAAAAAAAAAAAAAAAAAAGACCAGGAGCATGAAAAGGTGTGAAAAATGCGAGGAGCAAAAAAAAAAAAAAAAAAAAAAGACCAGGAGCATGAAAAGGGGTGAAAAATGCGAGGAGCAAAAAAAAAAAAAAAAAAAAAGACCAGGAGCATGAAAAGGGGGGAAAAATGCGAGGAGCAAAAAAAAAAAAAAAAAAAAAGACCAGGAGCATGAAAAGGTGTGAAAAATGCGAGGAGAAAAAAAAAAAAAAAAAAAAGACCAGGAGCATGAAAAGGTGTGAAAAATGCGAGGAGTAAAAAAAAAAAAAAAAAAAAAAGACCAGGAGCATGAAAAGGTGTGAAAAATGCGAGGAGCATGAAAAGGTGTGAAAAATGCGAGGAGCAAAAAAAAAAAAAAAAAAAGACCAGGAGCATGAAAAGGTGTGAAAAATGCGAGGAGCAAAAAAACAAAAAAAAGACCAGCAGCATGAAAAGGTGTGAAAAATGCGATGAACATGAAAAGGTGTGAAAAATGCGAGGAGCATGAAAAGGTGTGTAAAATGCGAGGAGCATGAAGAGGTGTGAAATATGCGAGGAGCATGAAGAGGAGTGAAATATGCGAGGAGCATGAAAAGGTGTGAAAAATGCGAAGAGCAAAAAAAAAAAAAAAAAAACCAGGAGCATGAAAAGGTGTGAAAAATGCGACGAGCATGAAAAGTTGTGAAAAATGCGAGAAGCATGAAGAGGTGTGAAATTGCGAGGAGCATGAAAAGGTGTGAAAAAAGGAGGAGCATGAAAAGGTGTGAAAAATGCGAGGAGCATGAAAAGGTGTGAAAAATGCGAGGAGCATGAAAAGGTTGAAAAATGCGAGGAGCATGAAAAGGTGTGAAAAATTCGAGGAGCAAAAAAAAAAAAAAAAAGCCCAGGAACATGAAAAGGTGTGAAAAATGCGAGGAGCAAAAGAAAAAAAAAAAAGACCAGGAGCATGAAAAGGTGTGAAAAATGCGAGGAGCAAAAAAAAAAAAAAAAGACCAGGAGCATGAAAAGGTGTGAAAAATGCGAGGAGCAAAAAAACAAAAAAAAGACCAGCAGCATGAAAAGGTGTGAAAAATGCGATGAACATGAAAACGTGTGAAAAATGCGAGGAGCAAAAAAAAAAAAAAAAAAGGCCAGGACCATGAAAAGGTGTGAAAAATGCAAGGAGCATGAAAAGGTGTGAAAAATGCGAGGAGCAAAAAAAAAAAAAAAAAAAAGACCAGGAGCATGAAAAGGTGTGAAAAATGTGAGGAGCAAAAAAAAAAAAAAAAAAAAAGACCAGAGGCATGAAAAGGTGTGAAAAATGCGAGGAGCAAAAAAAAAGACCAGGAGCATGAAAAGGTGTGAAAAATGCGAGGAGCAAAAAAAAAAAAAAAAAAAAAGACCAGGAGCATGAAAAGGTGTGAAAAATGCGAGGAGCAAAAAAAAAAAAAAAAAAAAAAAAAGACCAGGAGCAAGAAAAGGTGTGAAAAATGCGAGGAGAAAAAAAAAAAAAAAAAAAAAGACCAGGAGCATGAAAAGGTGTGAAAAATGCGAGGAGCAAAAAAAAAAAAAAAAAAAAAAGACCAGGAGCATGAAAAGGTGTGAAAAATGCGAGGAGAAAAAAAAAAAAAAAAAAAAGACCAGGAGCATGAAAAGGTGTGAAAAATGCGAGGAGTAAAAAAAAAAAAAAAAAAAAAAGACCAGGAGCATGAAAAGGTGTGAAAAATGCGAGGAGCATGAAAAGGTGTGAAAAATGCGAGGAGCAAAAAAAAAAAAAAAAAAAGACCAGGAGCATGAAAAGGTGTGAAAAATGCGAGGAGCAAAAAAACAAAAAAAAGACCAGCAGCATGAAAAGGTGTGAAAAATGCGATGAACATGAAAAGGTGTGAAAAATGCGAGGAGCATGAAAAGGTGTGTAAAATGCGAGGAGCATGAAGAGGTGTGAAATATGCGAGGAGCATGAAGAGGAGTGAAATATGCGAGGAGCATGAAAAGGTGTGAAAAATGCGAAGAGCAAAAAAAAAAAAAAAAAAACCAGGAGCATGAAAAGGTGTGAAAAATGCGACGAGCATGAAAAGTTGTGAAAAATGCGAGAAGCATGAAGAGGTGTGAAATATGCGAGGAGCATGAAAAGGTGTGAAAAAAGGAGGAGCATGAAAAGGTGTGAAAAATGCGAGGAGCATGAAAAGGTGTGAAAAATGCGAGGAGCATGAAAAGGTTGAAAAATGCGAGGAGCATGAAAAGGTGTGAAAAATTCGAGGAGCAAAAAAAAAAAAAAAAAGCCCAGGAACATGAAAAGGTGTGAAAAATGCGAGGAGCAAAAAAAAAAAAAAAAAAAAAAAGACCAGGAGCATGAAAAGGTGTGAAAAATGCGAGGAGCAAAAGAAAAAAAAAAAAGACCAGGAGCATGAAAAGGTGTGAAAAATGCGAGGAGCAAAAAAAAAAAAAAAAGACCAGGAGCATGAAAAGGTGTGAAAAATGCGAGGAGCAAAAAAACAAAAAAAAGACCAGCAGCATGAAAAGGTGTGAAAAATGCGATGAACATGAAAACGTGTGAAAAATGCGAGGAGCAAAAAAAAAAAAAAAAAAGGCCAGGACCATGAAAAGGTGTGAAAAATGCGAGGAGCATGAAAAGGTGTGAAAAATTTGAGGAGCAAAAAAAAAAAGACCAGGAGCATGAAAAGGTGTGAAAAATGCGAGGAACATGAAAAGGTGTGAAAAATGGGAGGAGCATGAAAAGGTGCGAAAAATGCGAGGAGCAAAAAAAAAAAAAAAAAAAGGCCAGGAGCAAGAAAAGGTGTGAAAAATTCGAGGAGCAAAAAAAAAAAAAAAAAAAAAAAAGGCCAGGAGCATGAAAAGGTGTGAAAAGTGCAAGGAGCATGAAAAGGTGTGAAAAATGCCAGGAGCATGAAAAGGTATGAAAAATGCCAGGAGCATGAAAAGGTGTGAAAAATGCGAGGAGCAAAAAAAAAAAAAAAAAAGAAAGTCCAGGAGCATGAAAAGGTGTGCAAAATGCGAGGAGCAAAAAAAAAAAAAGACGAGGAGCATGAAAAGGTGTGAAAAATGCAAGGAGCATGAAAAGGTGTGAAAAATTTGAGGAGCAAAAAAAAAAGAAAAAAAAAGACCAGGAGCATGAAAAGGTGTGAAAAATGCAAGGAGCATGAAAAGGTGTGAAAAATGCGAGGAGCAAAAAAAAAAAAAAAAAAAAGAAAGACCAGGAGCATGAAAAGGTGTGAAAAATGCGAGGAGCAAAAAAAAAAAAAAAAAAAAAAAAAGACCAGGAGCATGAATAGGTGTGCAAAATGCGAGGAGCAAAAAAAAAAAAGACGAGGAGCATGAAAAGGTGTGAAAAATGCAAGGAGCATGAAAAGGTGTGAAAAATGCGAGGAACATGAAAAGGTGTGAAAAATGGGAGGAGCATGAAAAGGTGCGAAAAATGCGAGGAGCAAAAAAAAAAAAAAAAAAGGCCAGGAGCATGAAAAGGTGTGAAAAAGGCAAGGAGCATGAAAAGGTGTGAAAAATGCGAGGAGCAAAAAAAAAAAAAAGACGAGGAGCATGAAAAGGTGTGAAAAATGCGTGGAGCATGAAAAGGTGTGCAAAATGCGAGGAGCAAAAAAAAAAAAAGACGAAGAGCATGAAAAGGTGTGAAAAATGCAAGGAGCATGAAAAGGTGTGAAAAATTTGAGGAGCAAAAAAAAAAAGAAAAAAAAAGACCAGGAGCATGAAAAGGTGTGAAAAATGCGAGGAGCATGAAAAGGTGTGCAAAATGCGAGGAGCAAAAAAAAAAAAAGACGAGGAGCATGAAAAGGTGTGAAAAATGCAAGGAGCATGAAAAGGTGTGAAAAATGCGAGGAACATGAAAAGGTGTGAAAAATGGGAGGAGCATGAAAAGGTGTGAAAAATGCGAGGAGGAAAAAAAAAAAAAAAAGGCCAGGGGCATGAAAAGGTGTGAAAAATGCGAGGAGCAAAAAGAAAAAAAAAAAAAGTCCAGGAGCATGAAAAGGTGTGAAAAAGGCAAGGAGCAAAAAAAAAAAAAAAAAAAAAGGCCAGGAGCATGAAAAGGTGTGAAAAATGCAAGGAGCATGAAAAGGTGTGAAAAATGCGAGGAGCAAAAAAAAAAAAAAAAAAAAAGACCAGAGGCATGAAAAGGTGTGAAAAATGCGAGGAGCAAAAAAAAAAAAAAAAAAAAAGACCAGGAGCATGAAAAGGTGTGAAAAATGCGAGGAGCAAAAAAAAAAAAAAAAAAGACCAGGAGCATGAATAGGTGTGCAAAATGCGAGGAGCAAAAAAAAAAAAGACGAGGAGCATGAAAAGGTGTGAAAAATGCAAGGAGCATGAAAAGGTGTGAAAAATGCGAGGAACATGAAAAGGTGTGAAAAATGGGAGGAGCATGAAAAGGTGCGAAAAATGCGAGGAGCAAAAAAAAAAAAAAAAAGGCCAGAAGCATGAAAAGGTGTGAAAAAGGCAAGGAGCATGAAAAGGTGTGAAAAATGCGAGGAGCAAAAAAAAAAAAAAAAAAAAGTCCAGGAGCATGAAAAGGTGTGAAAAATGCAAGGAGCATGAAAAGGTGTGAAAAATGCCAGGAGCATGAAAAGGTGTGAAAAATGCCAGGAGCATGAAAAGGTGTGAAAAATGCGAGGAGCAAAAAAAAAAAAAAAAAAAGAAAGTCCAGGAGCATGAAAAGGTGTGCAAAATGCGAGGAGCAAAAAAAAAAAAAGACGAGGAGCATGAAAAGGTGTGAAAAATGCAAGGAGCATGAAAAGGTGTGAAAAATTTGAGGAGCAAAAAAAAAAGAAAAAAAAAGACCAGGAGCATGAAAAGGTGTGAAAAATGCGAGGAGCATGAAAAGGTGTGAAAAATTTGAGGAGCAAAAAAAAAAAAAAAAAAAAAAGACCAGGAGCATGAAAAGGTGTGAAAAATGCGAGGAGGAAAAAAAAAAAAAAAAAAGAAAGACCAGGAGCATGAAAAGGTGTGAAAAATGCGAGGAGCAAAAAAAAAAAAAAAAAAAAAAGGCCAGGAGCATGAAAAGGTGTGAAAAATGCAAGGAGCATGAAAAGGTGTGAAAAATGCGAGGAGCAAAAAAAAAAAAAAAAAAAAGACCAGGAGCATGAAAAGGTGTGAAAAATGCGAGGAGCAAAAAAAAAAAAAAAAAAAAAGACCAGAGGCATGAAAAGGTGTGAAAAATGCGAGGAGCAAAAAAAAAAAAAAAAAAAAGACCAGGAGCATGAAAAGGTGTGAAAAATGCGACGAGCATGAAAAGTTGTGAAAAATGCGAGAAGCATGAAGAGGTGTGAAATATGCGAGGAGCATGAAAAGGTGTGAAAAAAGGAGGAGCATGAAAAGGTGTGAAAAATGCGAGGAGCATGAAAAGGTGTGAAAAATGCGAGGAGCAAAAAAAAAAAAAAAAAGACCAGCAGCATGAAAAGGTGTGAAAAATGCGATGAACATGAAAAGGTGTGAAAAATGCGAGGAGCATGAAAAGGTGGGTAAAATGCGAGGAGCATGAAGAGGTGTGAAATATGTGAGGAGCATGAAGAGGTGTGAAATATGCGAGGAGCATGAAAAGGTGTGAAAAATGCGAGGAGCAAAAAAAAAAAAAAAAAAAAGACCAGGAGCATGAAAAGGTGTGAAAAATGCGACGAGCATGAAAAGTTGTGAAAAATGCGAGAAGCATGAAGAGGTGTGAAATATGCGAGGAGCATGAAAAGGTGTGAAAAAAGGAGGAGCATGAAAAGGTGTGAAAAATGCGAGGAGCATGAAAAGGTGTGAAAAATGCGAGGAGCATGAAAAGGTGTGAAAAATGCGAGGAGCATGAAAAGGTGTGAAAAATGCGAGGCACATGAAGAGGTGTGAAATATGCGAGGCGCATGAAAAGGTGTGAAAAATGCGAGAAGCATGAAGAGGTGTGAAATATGCGAGGAGCATGAAAAGGTGTGAAAAAAGGAGGAGCATGAAAAGGTGTGAAAAATGCGACGAGCATGAAAAGTTGTGAAAAATGCGAGGAGCATGAAGAGGTGTGAAATATGTGAGGAGCATGAAAAGTGTGAAAAATGCGAGGAGCAAAAAAAAAAAAAAAAAGACCAGGAGCATGAAAAGGTGTGAAAAATGCGAGGAGCATGAAAAGGTGTGAAAAATGCGAGGAGCATGAAGAGGTGTGAAAAATGCGAGGAGCATGAAAAGGTGTGAAAAATGCGAGGAGCATGAAAAGGTGTGAAAAATGCGAGGAGCAAAAAAAAAAAAAGACGAGGAGCATGAAAAGGTGTGAAAAATGCAAGGAGCATGAAAAGGTGTGAAAAATGCGAGGAACATGAAAAGGTGTGAAAAATGGGAGGAGCATGAAAAGGTGCGAAAAATGCGAGGAGCAAAAAAAAAAAAAAAAAAAGGCCAGGAGCAAGAAAAGGTGAGAAAAATTCGAGGAGCAAAAAAAAAAAAAAAAAAAAAGACCAGAGGCATGAAAAGGTGTGAAAAATGCGAGGAGCAAAAAAAAAAAAAAAAAAAAAGACCAGGAGCATGAAAAGGTGTGAAAAATGCGAGGAGCAAAAAAAAAAAAAAAAAAAAAGACCAGGAGCATGAAAAGGTGTGAAAAATGCGAGGAGCAAAAAAAAAAAAAAAAAAAAAAAAGACCAGGAGCATGAAAAGGTGTGAAAAATGCGAGGAGAAAAAAAAAAAAAAAAAAAAAGACCAGGAGCATGAAAAGGTGTGAAAAATGCGAGGAGCAAAAAAAAAAAAAAAAAAAAAGACCAGGAGCATGAAAAGGTGTGAAAAATGCGAGGAGAAAAAAAAAAAAAAAAAAAAGACCAGGAGCATGAAAAGGTGTGAAAAATGCGAGGAGTAAAAAAAAAAAAAAAAAAAAAAGACCAGGAGCATGAAAAGGTGTGAAAAATGCGAGGAGCATGAAAAGGTGTGAAAAATGCGAGGAGCAAAAAAAAAAAAAAAAAAAGACCAGGAGCATGAAAAGGTGTGAAAAATGCGAGGAGCAAAAAAACAAAAAAAAGACCAGCAGCATGAAAAGGTGTGAAAAATGCGATGAACATGAAAAGGTGTGAAAAATGCGAGGAGCATGAAAAGGTGTGTAAAATGCGAGGAGCATGAAGAGGTGTGAAATATGCGAGGAGCATGAAGAGGAGTGAAATATGCGAGGAGCATGAAAAGGTGTGAAAAATGCGAAGAGCAAAAAAAAAAAAAAAAAAACCAGGAGCATGAAAAGGTGTGAAAAATGCGACGAGCATGAAAAGTTGTGAAAAATGCGAGAAGCATGAAGAGGTGTGAAATATGCGAGGAGCATGAAAAGGTGTGAAAAAAGGAGGAGCATGAAAAGGTGTGAAAAATGCGAGGAGCATGAAAAGGTGTGAAAAATGCGAGGAGCATGAAAAGGTTGAAAAATGCGAGGAGCATGAAAAGGTGTGAAAAATTCGAGGAGCAAAAAAAAAAAAAAAAAGCCCAGGAACATGAAAAGGTGTGAAAAATGCGAGGAGCAAAAAAAAAAAAAAAAAAAAAAAGACCAGGAGCATGAAAAGGTGTGAAAAATGCGAGGAGCAAAAGAAAAAAAAAAAAGACCAGGAGCATGAAAAGGTGTGAAAAATGCGAGGAGCAAAAAAAAAAAAAAAAGACCAGGAGCATGAAAAGGTGTGAAAAATGCGAGGAGCAAAAAAACAAAAAAAAGACCAGCAGCATGAAAAGGTGTGAAAAATGCGATGAACATGAAAACGTGTGAAAAATGCGAGGAGCAAAAAAAAAAAAAAAAAAGGCCAGGACCATGAAAAGGTGTGAAAAATGCGAGGAGCATGAAAAGGTGTGAAAAATTTGAGGAGCAAAAAAAAAAAGACCAGGAGCATGAAAAGGTGTGAAAAATGCGAGGAACATGAAAAGGTGTGAAAAATGGGAGGAGCATGAAAAGGTGCGAAAAATGCGAGGAGCAAAAAAAAAAAAAAAAAAAGGCCAGGAGCAAGAAAAGGTGTGAAAAATTCGAGGAGCAAAAAAAAAAAAAAAAAAAAAAAGGCCAGGAGCATGAAAAGGTGTGAAAAGTGCAAGGAGCATGAAAAGGTGTGAAAAATGCCAGGAGCATGAAAAGGTATGAAAAATGCCAGGAGCATGAAAAGGTGTGAAAAATGCGAGGAGCAAAAAAAAAAAAAAAAAAGAAAGTCCAGGAGCATGAAAAGGTGTGCAAAATGCGAGGAGCAAAAAAAAAAAAAGACGAGGAGCATGAAAAGGTGTGAAAAATGCAAGGAGCATGAAAAGGTGTGAAAAATTTGAGGAGCAAAAAAAAAAGAAAAAAAAAGACCAGGAGCATGAAAAGGTGTGAAAAATGCAAGGAGCATGAAAAGGTGTGAAAAATGCGAGGAGCAAAAAAAAAAAAAAAAAAAAGAAAGACCAGGAGCATGAAAAGGTGTGAAAAATGCGAGGAGCAAAAAAAAAAAAAAAAAAAAAAAAGACCAGGAGCATGAATAGGTGTGCAAAATGCGAGGAGCAAAAAAAAAAAAGACGAGGAGCATGAAAAGGTGTGAAAAATGCAAGGAGCATGAAAAGGTGTGAAAAATGCGAGGAACATGAAAAGGTGTGAAAAATGGGAGGAGCATGAAAAGGTGCGAAAAATGCGAGGAGCAAAAAAAAAAAAAAAAAAGGCCAGGAGCATGAAAAGGTGTGAAAAAGGCAAGGAGCATGAAAAGGTGTGAAAAATGCGAGGAGCAAAAAAAAAAAAAAGACGAGGAGCATGAAAAGGTGTGAAAAATGCGTGGAGCATGAAAAGGTGTGCAAAATGCGAGGAGCAAAAAAAAAAAAAGACGAAGAGCATGAAAAGGTGTGAAAAATGCAAGGAGCATGAAAAGGTGTGAAAAATTTGAGGAGCAAAAAAAAAAAGAAAAAAAAAGACCAGGAGCATGAAAAGGTGTGAAAAATGCGAGGAGCATGAAAAGGTGTGCAAAATGCGAGGAGCAAAAAAAAAAAAAGACGAGGAGCATGAAAAGGTGTGAAAAATGCAAGGAGCATGAAAAGGTGTGAAAAATGCGAGGAACATGAAAAGGTGTGAAAAATGGGAGGAGCATGAAAAGGTGTGAAAAATGCGAGGAGGAAAAAAAAAAAAAAAAGGCCAGGGGCATGAAAAGGTGTGAAAAATGCGAGGAGCAAAAAGAAAAAAAAAAAAAGTCCAGGAGCATGAAAAGGTGTGAAAAAGGCAAGGAGCAAAAAAAAAAAAAAAAAAAAAGGCCAGGAGCATGAAAAGGTGTGAAAAATGCAAGGAGCATGAAAAGGTGTGAAAAATGCGAGGAGCAAAAAAAAAAAAAAAAAAAAGACCAGGAGCATGAAAAGGTGTGAAAAATGCGAGGAGCAAAAAAAAAAAAAAAAAAAAAGACCAGAGGCATGAAAAGGTGTGAAAAATGCGAGGAGCAAAAAAAAAAAAAAAAAAAAAGACCAGGAGCATGAAAAGGTGTGAAAAATGCGAGGAGCAAAAAAAAAAAAAAAAAAGACCAGGAGCATGAATAGGTGTGCAAAATGCGAGGAGCAAAAAAAAAAAAGACGAGGAGCATGAAAAGGTGTGAAAAATGCAAGGAGCATGAAAAGGTGTGAAAAATGCGAGGAACATGAAAAGGTGTGAAAAATGGGAGGAGCATGAAAAGGTGCGAAAAATGCGAGGAGCAAAAAAAAAAAAAAAAAGGCCAGAAGCATGAAAAGGTGTGAAAAAGGCAAGGAGCATGAAAAGGTGTGAAAAATGCGAGGAGCAAAAAAAAAAAAAAAAAAAAGTCCAGGAGCATGAAAAGGTGTGAAAAATGCAAGGAGCATGAAAAGGTGTGAAAAATGCCAGGAGCATGAAAAGGTGTGAAAAATGCCAGGAGCATGAAAAGGTGTGAAAAATGCGAGGAGCAAAAAAAAAAAAAAAAAAAGAAAGTCCAGGAGCATGAAAAGGTGTGCAAAATGCGAGGAGCAAAAAAAAAAAAAGACGAGGAGCATGAAAAGGTGTGAAAAATGCAAGGAGCATGAAAAGGTGTGAAAAATTTGAGGAGCAAAAAAAAAAGAAAAAAAAAGACCAGGAGCATGAAAAGGTGTGAAAAATGCGAGGAGCATGAAAAGGTGTGAAAAATTTGAGGAGCAAAAAAAAAAAAAAAAAAAAAGACCAGGAGCATGAAAAGGTGTGAAAAATGCGAGGAGGAAAAAAAAAAAAAAAAAAGAAAGACCAGGAGCATGAAAAGGTGTGAAAAATGCGAGGAGCAAAAAAAAAAAAAAAAAAAAAGGCCAGGAGCATGAAAAGGTGTGAAAAATGCAAGGAGCATGAAAAGGTGTGAAAAATGCGAGGAGCAAAAAAAAAAAAAAAAAAAAGACCAGGAGCATGAAAAGGTGTGAAAAATGCGAGGAGCAAAAAAAAAAAAAAAAAAAAAGACCAGAGGCATGAAAAGGTGTGAAAAATGCGAGGAGCAAAAAAAAAAAAAAAAAAAAGACCAGGAGCATGAAAAGGTGTGAAAAATGCGACGAGCATGAAAAGTTGTGAAAAATGCGAGAAGCATGAAGAGGTGTGAAATATGCGAGGAGCATGAAAAGGTGTGAAAAAAGGAGGAGCATGAAAAGGTGTGAAAAATGCGAGGAGCATGAAAAGGTGTGAAAAATGCGAGGAGCAAAAAAAAAAAAAAAAAGACCAGCAGCATGAAAAGGTGTGAAAAATGCGATGAACATGAAAAGGTGTGAAAAATGCGAGGAGCATGAAAAGGTGGGTAAAATGCGAGGAGCATGAAGAGGTGTGAAATATGTGAGGAGCATGAAGAGGTGTGAAATATGCGAGGAGCATGAAAAGGTGTGAAAAATGCGAGGAGCAAAAAAAAAAAAAAAAAAAAGACCAGGAGCATGAAAAGGTGTGAAAAATGCGACGAGCATGAAAAGTTGTGAAAAATGCGAGAAGCATGAAGAGGTGTGAAATATGCGAGGAGCATGAAAAGGTGTGAAAAAAGGAGGAGCATGAAAAGGTGTGAAAAATGCGAGGAGCATGAAAAGGTGTGAAAAATGCGAGGAGCATGAAAAGGTGTGAAAAATGCGAGGAGCATGAAAAGGTGTGAAAAATGCGAGGCACATGAAGAGGTGTGAAATATGCGAGGCGCATGAAAAGGTGTGAAAAATGCGAGAAGCATGAAGAGGTGTGAAATATGCGAGGAGCATGAAAAGGTGTGAAAAAAGGAGGAGCATGAAAAGGTGTGAAAAATGCGACGAGCATGAAAAGTTGTGAAAAATGCGAGGAGCATGAAGAGGTGTGAAATATGTGAGGAGCATGAAAAGTGTGAAAAATGCGAGGAGCAAAAAAAAAAAAAAAAAGACCAGGAGCATGAAAAGGTGTGAAAAATGCGAGGAGCATGAAAAGGTGTGAAAAATGCGAGGAGCATGAAGAGGTGTGAAAAATGCGAGGAGCATGAAAAGGTGTGAAAAATGCGAGGAGCATGAAAAGGTGTGAAAAATGCGAGGAGCAAAAAAAAAAAAAGACGAGGAGCATGAAAAGGTGTGAAAAATGCAAGGAGCATGAAAAGGTGTGAAAAATGCGAGGAACATGAAAAGGTGTGAAAAATGGGAGGAGCATGAAAAGGTGCGAAAAATGCGAGGAGCAAAAAAAAAAAAAAAAAAAGGCCAGGAGCAAGAAAAGGTGTGAAAAATGCGAGGAGCAAAAAAAAAAAAAAAAAAAAAAAAAACCAGGAGCATGAAAAGGTGTGAAAAGTGCAAGGAGCATGAAAAGGTGTGAAAAATGCCAGGAGCATGAAAAGGTATGAAAAATGCCAGGAGCATGAAAAGGTGTGAAAAATGCGAGGAGCATGAAAAGGTGTGAAAAATGCGAGGAGCAAAAAAAAAAAAAAAAAAAAAAAAAGACGAGGAGCATGAAAAGGTGTGAAAAATGCAAGGAGCATGAAAAGGTGTGAAAAATTTGAGGAGCAAAAAAAAAAGAAAAAAAAAGACCAGGAGCATGAAAAGGTGTGAAAAATGCAAGGAGCATGAAAAGGTGTGAAAAATGCGAGGAGCAAAAAAAAAAAAAAAAAAAAGAAAGACCAGGAGCATGAAAAGGTGTGAAAAATGCGAGGAGCAAAAAAAAAAAAAAAAAAAAAGAAAGACCAGGAGCATGAAAAGGTGTGAAAAATGCGAGGAACATGAAAAGGTGTGAAAAATGGGAGGAGCATGAAAAGGTGCGAAAAATGCGAGGAGCAAAAAAAAAAAAAGAAAAAGGCCAGGAGCATGAAAAGGTGTGAAAAATGCGAGGAGCAAAAAAAAAAAAAAAAAAGACCAGGAGCATGAATAGGTGTGCACAGGAGCATGAATAGGTGTGCAAAATGCGAGGAGCAAAAAAAAAAAAGACGAGGAGCATGAAAAGGTGTGAAAAATGCAAGGAGCATGAAAAGGTGTGAAAAATGCGAGGAACATGAAAAGGTGTGAAAAATGGGAGGAGCATGAAAAGGTGCGAAAAATGCGAGGAGCAAAAAAAAAAAAAAAAAGGCCAGAAGCATGAAAAGGTGTGAAAAAGGCAAGGAGCATGAAAAGGTGTGAAAAATGCGAGGAGCAAAAAAAAAAAAAAAAAAAGTCCAGGAGCATGAAAAGGTGTGAAAAATGCAAGGAGCATGAAAAGGTGTGAAAAATGCCAGGAGCATGAAAAGGTGTGAAAAATGCCAGGAGCATGAAAAGGTGTGAAAAATGCGAGGAGCAAAAAAAAAAAAAAAAAAAGAAAGTCCAGGAGCATGAAAAGGTGTGCAAAATGCGAGGAGCAAAAAAAAAAAAAGACGAGGAGCATGAAAAGGTGTGAAAAATGCAAGGAGCATGAAAAGGTGTGAAAAATTTGAGGAGCAAAAAAAAAAGAAAAAAAAAGACCAGGAGCATGAAAAGGTGTGAAAAATGCGAGGAGCATGAAAAGGTGTGAAAAATTTGAGGAGCAAAAAAAAAAAAAAAAAAAAAAGACCAGGAGCATGAAAAGGTGTGAAAAATGCGAGGAGGAAAAAAAAAAAAAAAAAAGAAAGACCAGGAGCATGAAAAGGTGTGAAAAATGCGAGGAGCAAAAAAAAAAAAAAAAAAAAAGGCCAGGAGCATGAAAAGGTGTGAAAAATGCAAGGAGCATGAAAAGGTGTGAAAAATGCGAGGAGCAAAAAAAAAAAAAAAAAAAGACCAGGAGCATGAAAAGGTGTGAAAAATGCGAGGAGCAAAAAAAAAAAAAAAAAAAAAGACCAGAGGCATGAAAAGGTGTGAAAAATGCGAGGAGCAAAAAAAAAAAAAAAAAAAAAGACCAGGAGCATGAAAAGGTGTGAAAAATGCGAGGAGCAAAAAAAAAAAAAAAAAAAAAAGACCAGGAGCATGAAAAGGTGTGAAAAATGCGAGGAGCAAAAAAAAAAAAAAAAAAAAAAAAGACCAGGAGCATGAAAAGGTGGAAAAAATGCGAGGAGAAAAAAAAAAAAAAAAAAAAAGACCAGGAGCATGAAAAGGTGTGAAAAATGCGAGGAGCAAAAAAAAAAAAAAAAAAAAAGACCAGGAGCATGAAAAGGTGTGAAAAATGCGAGGAGAAAAAAAAAAAAAAAAAAAAGACCAGGAGCATGAAAAGGTGTGAAAAATGCGAGGAGTAAAAAAAAAAAAAAAAAAAAAAGACCAGGAGCATGAAAAGGTGTGAAAAATGCGAGGAGCATGAAAAGGTGTGAAAAATGCGAGGAGCAAAAAAAAAAAAAAAAAAAGACCAGGAGCATGAAAAGGTGTGAAAAATGCGAGGAGCAAAAAAACAAAAAAAAGACCAGCAGCATGAAAAGGTGTGAAAAATGCGATGAACATGAAAAGGTGTGAAAAATGCGAGGAGCATGAAAAGGTGTGTAAAATGCGAGGAGCATGAAGAGGTGTGAAATATGCGAGGAGCATGAAGAGGAGTGAAATATGCGAGGAGCATGAAAAGGTGTGAAAAATGCGAAGAGCAAAAAAAAAAAAAAAAAAACCAGGAGCATGAAAAGGTGTGAAAAATGCGACGAGCATGAAAAGTTGTGAAAAATGCGAGAAGCATGAAGAGGTGTGAAATATGCGAGGAGCATGAAAAGGTGTGAAAAAAGGAGGAGCATGAAAAGGTGTGAAAAATGCGAGGAGCATGAAAAGGTGTGAAAAATGCGAGGAGCATGAAAAGGTTGAAAAATGCGAGGAGCATGAAAAGGTGTGAAAAATTCGAGGAGCAAAAAAAAAAAAAAAAAGCCCAGGAACATGAAAAGGTGTGAAAAATGCGAGGAGCAAAAGAAAAAAAAAAAAGACCAGGAGCATGAAAAGGTGTGAAAAATGCGAGGAGCAAAAAAAAAAAAAAAAGACCAGGAGCATGAAAAGGTGTGAAAAATGCGAGGAGCAAAAAAACAAAAAAAAGACCAGCAGCATGAAAAGGTGTGAAAAATGCGATGAACATGAAAACGTGTGAAAAATGCGAGGAGCAAAAAAAAAAAAAAAAAAGGCCAGGACCATGAAAAGGTGTGAAAAATGCGAGGAGCATGAAAAGGTGTGAAAAATTTGAGGAGCAAAAAAAAAAAGACCAGGAGCATGAAAAGGTGTGAAAAATGCGAGGAACATGAAAAGGTGTGAAAAATGGGAGGAGCATGAAAAGGTGCGAAAAATGCGAGGAGCAAAAAAAAAAAAAAAAAAAGGCCAGGAGCAAGAAAAGGTGTGAAAAATTCGAGGAGCAAAAAAAAAAAAAAAAAAAAAAAGGCCAGGAGCATGAAAAGGTGTGAAAAGTGCAAGGAGCATGAAAAGGTGTGAAAAATGCCAGGAGCATGAAAAGGTATGAAAAATGCCAGGAGCATGAAAAGGTGTGAAAAATGCGAGGAGCAAAAAAAAAAAAAAAAAAGAAAGTCCAGGAGCATGAAAAGGTGTGCAAAATGCGAGGAGCAAAAAAAAAAAAAGACGAGGAGCATGAAAAGGTGTGAAAAATGCAAGGAGCATGAAAAGGTGTGAAAAATTTGAGGAGCAAAAAAAAAAGAAAAAAAAAGACCAGGAGCATGAAAAGGTGTGAAAAATGCAAGGAGCATGAAAAGGTGTGAAAAATGCGAGGAGCAAAAAAAAAAAAAAAAAAAAAGAAAGACCAGGAGCATGAAAAGGTGGGAAAAATACGAGGAGCAAAAAAAAAAAAAAAAAAAAAAAAAGACCAGGAGCATGAATAGGTGTGCAAAATGCGAGGAGCAAAAAAAAAAAAGACGAGGAGCATGAAAAGGTGTGAAAAATGCAAGGAGCATGAAAAGGTGTGAAAAATGCGAGGAACATGAAAAGGTGTGAAAAATGGGAGGAGCATGAAAAGGTGCGAAAAATGCGAGGAGCAAAAAAAAAAAAAAAAAAGGCCAGGAGCATGAAAAGGTGTGAAAAAGGCAAGGAGCATGAAAAGGTGTGAAAAATGCGAGGAGCAAAAAAAAAAAAAAGACGAGGAGCATGAAAAGGTGTGAAAAATGCGTGGAGCATGAAAAGGTGTGCAAAATGCGAGGAGCAAAAAAAAAAAAAGACGAAGAGCATGAAAAGGTGTGAAAAATGCAAGGAGCATGAAAAGGTGTGAAAAATTTGAGGAGCAAAAAAAAAAAGAAAAAAAAAGACCAGGAGCATGAAAAGGTGTGAAAAATGCGAGGAGCATGAAAAGGTGTGCAAAATGCGAGGAGCAAAAAAAAAAAAAGACGAGGAGAATGAAAAGGTGTGAAAAATGCAAGGAGCATGAAAAGGTGTGAAAAATGCGAGGAACATGAAAAGGTGTGAAAAATGGGAGGAGCATGAAAAGGTGTGAAAAATGCGAGGAGGAAAAAAAAAAAAAAAAGGCCAGGGGCATGAAAAGGTGTGAAAAATGCGAGGAGCAAAAAGAAAAAAAAAAAAAGTCCAGGAGCATGAAAAGGTGTGAAAAAGGCAAGGAGCAAAAAAAAAAAAAAAAAAAAAGGCCAGGAGCATGAAAAGGTGTGAAAAATGCAAGGAGCATGAAAAGGTGTGAAAAATGCGAGGAGCAAAAAAAAAAAAAGACGAGGAGCATGAAAAGGTGTGAAAAATGCAAGGAGCATGAAAAGGTGTGAAAAATGCGAGGAACATGAAAAGGTGTGAAAAATGGGAGGAGCATGAAAAGGTGTGAAAAATGCGAGGAGGAAAAAAAAAAAAAAAAGGCCAGGGGCATGAAAAGGTGTGAAAAATGCGAGGAGCAAAAAGAAAAAAAAAAAAAGTCCAGGAGCATGAAAAGGTGTGAAAAAGGCAAGGAGCAAAAAAAAAAAAAAAAAAAAAGGCCAGGAGCATGAAAAGGTGTGAAAAATGCAAGGAGCATGAAAAGGTGTGAAAAATGCGAGGAGCAAAAAAAAAAAAAAAAAAAAGACCAGGAGCATGAAAAGGTGTGAAAAATGCGAGGAGCAAAAAAAAAAAAAAAAAAAAAGACCAGAGGCATGAAAAGGTGTGAAAAATGCGAGGAGCAAAAAAAAAAAAAAAAAAAAAGACCAGGAGCATGAAAAGGTGTGAAAAATGCGAGGAGCAAAAAAAAAAAAAAAAAAAAAGACCAGGAGCATGAAAAGGTGTGAAAAATGCGAGGAGCAAAAAAAAAAAAAAAAAAAAAAAAGACCAGGAGCATGAAAAGGTGTGAAAAATGCGAGGAGAAAAAAAAAAAAAAAAAAAAAGACCAGGAGCATGAAAAGGTGTGAAAAATGCGAGGAGCAAAAAAAAAAAAAAAAAAAAAAGACCAGGAGCATGAAAAGGTGTGAAAAAAGGGAGGAGAAAAAAAAAAAAAAAAAAAAAGACCAGGAGCATGAAAAGGTGTGAAAAATGCGAGGAGTAAAAAAAAAAAAAAAAAAAAAAGACCAGGAGCATGAAAAGGTGTGAAAAATGCGAGGAGCATGAAAAGGTGTGAAAAATGCGAGGAGCAAAAAAAAAAAAAAAAAAAGACCAGGAGCATGAAAAGGTGTGAAAAATGCGAGGAGCAAAAAAACAAAAAAAAGACCAGCAGCATGAAAAGGTGTGAAAAATGCGATGAACATGAAAAGGTGTGAAAAATGCGAGGAGCATGAAAAGGTGTGTAAAATGCGAGGAGCATGAAGAGGTGTGAAATATGCGAGGAGCATGAAGAGGAGTGAAATATGCGAGGAGCATGAAAAGGTGTGAAAAATGCGAAGAGCAAAAAAAAAAAAAAAAAAACCAGGAGCATGAAAAGGTGTGAAAAATGCGACGAGCATGAAAAGTTGTGAAAAATGCGAGAAGCATGAAGAGGTGTGAAATATGCGAGGAGCATGAAAAGGTGTGAAAAAAGGAGGAGCATGAAAAGGTGTGAAAAATGCGAGGAGCATGAAAAGGTGTGAAAAATGCGAGGAGCATGAAAAGGTTGAAAAATGCGAGGAGCATGAAAAGGTGTGAAAAATTCGAGGAGCAAAAAAAAAAAAAAAAAGCCCAGGAACATGAAAAGGTGTGAAAAATGCGAGGAGCAAAAAAAAAAAAAAAAAAAAAAAAGACCAGGAGCATGAAAAGGTGTGAAAAATGCGAGGAGGAAAAGAAAAAAAAAAAAGACCAGGAGCATGAAAAGGTGTGAAAAATGCGAGGAGCAAAAAAAAAAAAAAAAGACCAGGAGCATGAAAAGGTGTGAAAAATGCGAGGAGCAAAAAAACAAAAAAAAGACCAGCAGCATGAAAAGGTGTGAAAAATGCGATGAACATGAAAACGTGTGAAAAATGCGAGGAGCAAAAAAAAAAAAAAAAAAGGCCAGGACCATGAAAAGGTGTGAAAAATGCGAGGAGCATGAAAAGGTGTGAAAAATTTGAGGAGCAAAAAAAAAAAGACCAGGAGCATGAAAAGGTGTGAAAAATGCGAGGAACATGAAAAGGTGTGAAAAATGGGAGGAGCATGAAAAGGTGCGAAAAATGCGAGGAGCATGAAAAGGTGGGTAAAATGCGAGGAGCATGAAGAGGTGTGAAATATGTGAGGAGCATGAAGAGGTGTGAAATATGCGAGGAGCATGAAAAGGTGTGAAAAATGCGAGGAGCAAAAAAAAAAAAAAAAAAAAGACCAGGAGCATGAAAAGGTGTGAAAAATGCGACGAGCATGAAAAGTTGTGAAAAATGCGAGAAGCATGAAGAGGTGTGAAATATGCGAGGAGCATGAAAAGGTGTGAAAAAAGGAGGAGCATGAAAAGGTGTGAAAAATGCGAGGAGCATGAAAAGGTGTGAAAAATGCGAGGAGCATGAAAAGGTGTGAAAAATGCGAGGAGCATGAAAAGGTGTGAAAAATGCGAGGCACATGAAGAGGTGTGAAATATGCGAGGCGCATGAAAAGGTGTGAAAAATGCGAGAAGCATGAAGAGGTGTGAAATATGCGAGGAGCATGAAAAGGTGTGAAAAAAGGAGGAGCATGAAAAGGTGTGAAAAATGCGACGAGCATGAAAAGTTGTGAAAAATGCGAGGAGCATGAAGAGGTGTGAAATATGTGAGGAGCATGAAAAGTGTGAAAAATGCGAGGAGCAAAAAAAAAAAAAAAAGACCAGGAGCATGAAAAGGTGTGAAAAATGCGAGGAGCATGAAAAGGTGTGAAAAATGCGAGGAGCATGAAGAGGTGTGAAAAATGCGAGGAGCATGAAAAGGTGTGAAAAATGCGAGGAGCATGAAAAGGTGTGAAAAATGCGAGGAGCAAAAAAAAAAAAAGACGAGGAGCATGAAAAGGTGTGAAAAATTCGAGGAGCAAAAAAAAAAAAAAAAAAAAAAAAGGCCAGGAGCATGAAAAGGTGTGAAAAGTGCAAGGAGCATGAAAAGGTGTGAAAAATGCCAGGAGCATGAAAAGGTATGAAAAATGCCAGGAGCATGAAAAGGTGTGAAAAATGCGAGGAGCAAAAAAAAAAAAAAAAAAGAAAGTCCAGGAGCATGAAAAGGTGTGCAAAATGCGAGGAGCAAAAAAAAAAAAAGACGAGGAGCATGAAAAGGTGTGAAAAATGCAAGGAGCATGAAAAGGTGTGAAAAATTTGAGGAGCAAAAAAAAAAGAAAAAAAAAGACCAGGAGCATGAAAAGGTGTGAAAAATGCAAGGAGCATGAAAAGGTGTGAAAAATGCGAGGAGCAAAAAAAAAAAAAAAAAAAAAGAAAGACCAGGAGCATGAAAAGGTGTGAAAAATGCGAGGAGCAAAAAAAAAAAAAAAAAAAAAGAAAGACCAGGAGCATGAAAAGGTGTGAAAAATGCGAGGAACATGAAAAGGTGTGAAAAATGGGAGGAGCATGAAAAGGTGCGAAAAATGCGAGGAGCAAAAAAAAAAAAAGAAAAAGGCCAGGAGCATGAAAAGGTGTGAAAAATGCGAGGAGCAAAAAAAAAAAAAAAAAAGACCAGGAGCATGAATAGGTGTGCAAAATGCGAGGAGCAAAAAAAAAAAAGACGAGGAGCATGAAAAGGTGTGAAAAATGCAAGGAGCATGAAAAGGTGTGAAAAATGCGAGGAACATGAAAAGGTGTGAAAAATGGGAGGAGCATGAAAAGGTGCGAAAAATGCGAGGAGCAAAAAAAAAAAAAAAAAGGCCAGAAGCATGAAAAGGTGTGAAAAAGGCAAGGAGCATGAAAAGGTGTGAAAAATGCCAGGAGCATGAAAAGGTGTGAAAAATGCCAGGAGCATGAAAAGGTGTGAAAAATGCGAGGAGCAAAAAAAAAAAAAAAAAAAGAAAGTCCAGGAGCATGAAAAGGTGTGCAAAATGCGAGGAGCAAAAAAAAAAAAAGACGAGGAGCATGAAAAGGTGTGAAAAATGCAAGGAGCATGAAAAGGTGTGAAAAATTTGAGGAGCAAAAAAAAAAGAAAAAAAAAGACCAGGAGCATGAAAAGGTGTGAAAAATGCGAGGAGCATGAAAAGGTGTGAAAAATTTGAGGAGCAAAAAAAAAAAAAAAAAAAAAAGACCAGGAGCATGAAAAGGTGTGAAAAATGCGAGGAGGAAAAAAAAAAAAAAAAAAGAAAGACCAGGAGCATGAAAAGGTGTGAAAAATGCGAGGAGCAAAAAAAAAAAAAAAAAAAAAGGCCAGGAGCATGAAAAGGTGTGAAAAATGCAAGGAGCATGAAAAGGTGTGAAAAATGCGAGGAGCAAAAAAAAAAAAAAAAAAAAGACCAGGAGCATGAAAAGGTGTGAAAAATGTGAGGAGCAAAAAAAAAAAAAAAAAAAAAGACCAGAGGCATGAAAAGGTGTGAAAAATGCGAGGAGCAAAAAAAAAAAAAAAAAAAAAAGACCAGGAGCATGAAAAGGTGTGAAAAATGCGAGGAGCAAAAAAAAAAAAAAAAAAAAAGACCAGGAGCATGAAAAGGTGTGAAAAATGCGAGGAGCAAAAAAAAAAAAAAAAAAAAAAAAGACCAGGAGCATGAAAAGGTGTGAAAAATGCGAGGAGAAAAAAAAAAAAAAAAAAAAGACCAGGAGCATGAAAAGGTGTGAAAAATGCGAGGAGCAAAAAAAAAAAAAAAAAAAAAAGACCAGGAGCATGAAAAGGTGTGAAAAATGCGAGGAGAAAAAAAAAAAAAAAAAAAAGACCAGGAGCATGAAAAGGTGTGAAAAATGCGAGGAGTAAAAAAAAAAAAAAAAAAAAAAGACCAGGAGCATGAAAAGGTGTGAAAAATGCGAGGAGCATGAAAAGGTGTGAAAAATGCGAGGAGCAAAAAAACAAAAAAAAGACCAGCAGCATGAAAAGGTGTGAAAAATGCGATGAACATGAAAAGGTGTGAAAAATGCGAGGAGCATGAAAAGGTGTGTAAAATGCGAGGAGCATGAAGAGGTGTGAAATATGCGAGGAGCATGAAGAGGAGTGAAATATGCGAGGAGCATGAAAAGGTGTGAAAAATGCGAAGAGCAAAAAAAAAAAAAAAAAAACCAGGAGCATGAAAAGGTGTGAAAAATGCGACGAGCATGAAAAGTTGTGAAAAATGCGAGAAGCATGAAGAGGTGTGAAATATGCGAGGAGCATGAAAAGGTGTGAAAAAAGGAGGAGCATGAAAAGGTGTGAAAAATGCGAGGAGCATGAAAAGGTGTGAAAAATGCGAGGAGCATGAAAAGGTTGAAAAATGCGAGGAGCATGAAAAGGTGTGAAAAATTCGAGGAGCAAAAAAAAAAAAAAAAAGCCCAGGAACATGAAAAGGTGTGAAAAATGCGAGGAGCAAAAAAAAAAAAAAAAAAAAAAAAGACCAGGAGCATGAAAAGGTGTGAAAAATGCGAGGAGCAAAAGAAAAAAAAAAAAGACCAGGAGCATGAAAAGGTGTGAAAAATGCGAGGAGCAAAAAAAAAAAAAAAAAGACCAGGAGCATGAAAAGGTGTGAAAAATGCGAGGAGCAAAAAAACAAAAAAAAGACCAGCAGCATGAAAAGGTGTGAAAAATGCGATGAACATGAAAACGTGTGAAAAATGCGAGGAGCAAAAAAAAAAAAAAAAAAGGCCAGGACCATGAAAAGGTGTGAAAAATGCGAGGAGCATGAAAAGGTGTGAAAAATTTGAGGAGCAAAAAAAAAAAGACCAGGAGCATGAAAAGGTGTGAAAAATGCGAGGAACATGAAAAGGTGTGAAAAATGGGAGGAGCATGAAAAGGTGCGAAAAATGCGAGGAGCAAAAAAAAAAAAAAAAAAAAGGCCAGGAGCAAGAAAAGGAGTGAAAAATTCGAGGAGCAAAAAAAAAAAAAAAAAAAAAAAAGGCCAGGAGCATGAAAAGGTGTGAAAAGTGCAAGGAGCATGAAAAGGTGTGAAAAATGCCAGGAGCATGAAAAGGTATGAAAAATGCCAGGAGCATGAAAAGGTGTGAAAAATGCGAGGAGCAAAAAAAAAAAAAAAAAAGAAAGTCCAGGAGCATGAAAAGGTGTGCAAAATGCGAGGAGCAAAAAAAAAAAAAGACGAGGAGCATGAAAAGGTGTGAAAAATGCAAGGAGCATGAAAAGGTGTGAAAAATTTGAGGAGCAAAAAAAAAAGAAAAAAAAAGACCAGGAGCATGAAAAGGTGTGAAAAATGCAAGGAGCATGAAAAGGTGTGAAAAATGCGAGGAGCAAAAAAAAAAAAAAAAAAAAGAAAGACCAGGAGCATGAAAAGGTGTGAAAAATGCGAGGAGCAAAAAAAAAAAAAAAAAAAAAAAAGACCAGGAGCATGAATAGGTGTGCAAAATGCGAGGAGCAAAAAAAAAAAAGACGAGGAGCATGAAAAGGTGTGAAAAATGCAAGGAGCATGAAAAGGTGTGAAAAATGCGAGGAACATGAAAAGGTGTGAAAAATGGGAGGAGCATGAAAAGGTGCGAAAAATGCGAGGAGCAAAAAAAAAAAAAAAAAAGGCCAGGAGCATGAAAAGGTGTGAAAAAGGCAAGGAGCATGAAAAGGTGTGAAAAATGCGAGGAGCAAAAAAAAAAAAAAGACGAGGAGCATGAAAAGGTGTGAAAAATGCGTGGAGCATGAAAAGGTGTGCAAAATGCGAGGAGCAAAAAAAAAAAAAGACGAAGAGCATGAAAAGGTGTGAAAAATGCAAGGAGCATGAAAAGGTGTGAAAAATTTGAGGAGCAAAAAAAAAAAGAAAAAAAAAGACCAGGAGCATGAAAAGGTGTGAAAAATGCGAGGAGCATGAAAAGGTGTGCAAAATGCGAGGAGCAAAAAAAAAAAAAGACGAGGAGCATGAAAAGGTGTGAAAAATGCAAGGAGCATGAAAAGGTGTGAAAAATGCGAGGAACATGAAAAGGTGTGAAAAATGGGAGGAGCATGAAAAGGTGTGAAAAATGCGAGGAGGAAAAAAAAAAAAAAAAGGCCAGGGGCATGAAAAGGTGTGAAAAATGCGAGGAGCAAAAAGAAAAAAAAAAAAAGTCCAGGAGCATGAAAAGGTGTGAAAAAGGCAAGGAGCAAAAAAAAAAAAAAAAAAAAAGGCCAGGAGCATGAAAAGGTGTGAAAAATGCAAGGAGCATGAAAAGGTGTGAAAAATGCGAGGAGCAAAAAAAAAAAAAAAAAAAAAGACCAGGAGCATGAAAAGGTGTGAAAAATGCGAGGAGCAAAAAAAAAAAAAAAAAAAAAGACCAGAGGCATGAAAAGGTGTGAAAAATGCGAGGAGCAAAAAAAAAAAAAAAAAAAAAGACCAGGAGCATGAAAAGGTGTGAAAAATGCGAGGAGCAAAAAAAAAAAAAAAAAAGACCAGGAGCATGAATAGGTGTGCAAAATGCGAGGAGCAAAAAAAAAAAAGACGAGGAGCATGAAAAGGTGTGAAAAATGCAAGGAGCATGAAAAGGTGTGAAAAATGCGAGGAACATGAAAAGGTGTGAAAAATGGGAGGAGCATGAAAAGGTGCGAAAAATGCGAGGAGCAAAAAAAAAAAAAAAAAGGCCAGAAGCATGAAAAGGTGTGAAAAAGGCAAGGAGCATGAAAAGGTGTGAAAAATGCGAGGAGCAAAAAAAAAAAAAAAAAAAAGTCCAGGAGCATGAAAAGGTGTGAAAAATGCAAGGAGCATGAAAAGGTGTGAAAAATGCCAGGAGCATGAAAAGGTGTGAAAAATGCCAGGAGCATGAAAAGGTGTGAAAAATGCGAGGAGCAAAAAAAAAAAAAAAAAAAGAAAGTCCAGGAGCATGAAAAGGTGTGCAAAATGCGAGGAGCAAAAAAAAAAAAAGACGAGGAGCATGAAAAGGTGTGAAAAATGCAAGGAGCATGAAAAGGTGTGAAAAATTTGAGGAGCAAAAAAAAAAGAAAAAAAAAGACCAGGAGCATGAAAAGGTGTGAAAAATGCGAGGAGCATGAAAAGGTGTGAAAAATTTGAGGAGCAAAAAAAAAAAAAAAAAAAAAGACCAGGAGCATGAAAAGGTGTGAAAAATGCGAGGAGGAAAAAAAAAAAAAAAAAAGAAAGACCAGGAGCATGAAAAGGTGTGAAAAATGCGAGGAGCAAAAAAAAAAAAAAAAAAAAAGGCCAGGAGCATGAAAAGGTGTGAAAAATGCAAGGAGCATGAAAAGGTGTGAAAAATGCGAGGAGCAAAAAAAAAAAAAAAAAAAGACCAGGAGCATGAAAAGGTGTGAAAAATGCGAGGAGCAAAAAAAAAAAAAAAAAAAAAGACCAGAGGCATGAAAAGGTGTGAAAAATGCGAGGAGCAAAAAAAAAAAAAAAAAAAAAGACCAGGAGCATGAAAAGGTGTGAAAAATGCGACGAGCATGAAAAGTTGTGAAAAATGCGAGAAGCATGAAGAGGTGTGAAATATGCGAGGAGCATGAAAAGGTGTGAAAAAAGGAGGAGCATGAAAAGGTGTGAAAAATGCGAGGAGCATGAAAAGGTGTGAAAAATGCGAGGAGCATGAAAAGGTGTGAAAAATGCGAGGAGCATGAAAAGGTGTGAAAAATGCGAGGCACATGAAGAGGTGTGAAATATGCGAGGCGCATGAAAAGGTGTGAAAAATGCGAGAAGCATGAAGAGGTGTGAAATATGCGAGGAGCATGAAAAGGTGTGAAAAAAGGAGGAGCATGAAAAGGTGTGAAAAATGCGACGAGCATGAAAAGTTGTGAAAAATGCGAGGAGCATGAAGAGGTGTGAAATATGTGAGGAGCATGAAAAGTGTGAAAAATGCGAGGAGCAAAAAAAAAAAAAAAAAGACCAGGAGCATGAAAAGGTGTGAAAAATGCGAGGAGCATGAAAAGGTGTGAAAAATGCGAGGAGCATGAAGAGGTGTGAAAAATGCGAGGAGCATGAAAAGGTGTGAAAAATGCGAGGAGCATGAAAAGGTGTGAAAAATGCGAGGAGCAAAAAAAAAAAAAGACGAGGAGCATGAAAAGGTGTGAAAAATGCAAGGAGCATGAAAAGGTGTGAAAAATGCGAGGAACATGAAAAGGTGTGAAAAATGGGAGGAGCATGAAAAGGTGCGAAAAATGCGAGGAGCAAAAAAAAAAAAAAAAAAAGGCCAGGAGCAAGAAAAGGTGTGAAAAATTCGAGGAGCAAAAAAAAAAAAAAAAAAAAAAAGGCCAGGAGCATGAAAAGGTGTGAAAAGTGCAAGGAGCATTAAAATGTGTGAAAAATGCCAGGAGCATGAAAAGGTATGAAAAATGCCAGGAGCATGAAAAGGTGTGAAAAATGCGAGGAGCAAAAAAAAAAAAAAAAAAGAAAGTCCAGGAGCATGAAAAGGTGTGCAAATTGCGAGGAGCAAAAAAAAAAAAAGACGAGGAGCATGAAAAGGTGTGAAAAATGCAAGGAGCATGAAAAGGTGTGAAAAATTTGAGGAGCAAAAAAAAAAGAAAAAAAAAGACCAGGAGCATGAAAAGGTGTGAAAAATGCAAGGAGCATGAAAAGGTGTGAAAAATGCGAGGAGCAAAAAAAAAAAAAAAAAAAAGAAAGACCAGGAGCATGAAAAGGTGTGAAAAATGCGAGGAGCAAAAAAAAAAAAAAAAAAAAAGAAAGACCAGGAGCATGAAAAGGTGTGAAAAATGCGAGGAACATGAAAAGGTGTGAAAAATGGGAGGAGCATGAAAAGGTGCGAAAAATGCGAGGAGCAAAAAAAAAAAAAGAAAAAGGCCAGGAGCATGAAAAGGTGTGAAAAATGCGAGGAGCAAAAAAAAAAAAAAAAAAGACCAGGAGCATGAATAGGTGTGCAAAATGCGAGGAGCAAAAAAAAAAAAGACGAGGAGCATGAAAAGGTGTGAAAAATGCAAGGAGCATGAAAAGGTGTGAAAAATGCGAGGAACATGAAAAGGTGTGAAAAATGGGAGGAGCATGAAAAGGTGCGAAAAATGCGAGGAACAAAAAAAAAAAAGACGAGGAGCATGAAAAGGTGTGAAAAATGCGAGGAGCATGAAAAGGTGTGAAAAATGCGAGGAGCATGAAAAGGTGTGAAAAATGCGAGGAACATGAAGAGGTGTGAAATATGCGAGGCGCATGAAAAGGTGTGAAAAATGCGAGAAGCATGAAGAGGTGTGAAATATGCGAGGAGCATGAAAAGGTGTGAAAAAAGGAGGAGCATGAAAAGGTGTGAAAAATGCGACGAGCATGAAAAGTTGTGAAAAATGCGAGGAGCATGAAGAGGTGTGAAATATGTGAGGAGCATGAAAAGTGTGAAAAATGCGAGGAGCAAAAAAAAAAAAAAAAAGACCAGGAGCATGAAAAGGTGTGAAAAATGCGAGGAGCATGAAAAGGTGTGAAAAATGCGAGGAGCATGAAGAGGTGTGAAAAATGCGAGGAGCATGAAAAGGTGTGAAAAATGCGAGGAGCATGAAAAGGTGTGAAAAATGCGAGGAGCAAAAAAAAAAAAAGACGAGGAGCATGAAAAGGTGTGAAAAATTCGAGGAGCAAAAAAAAAAAAAAAAAAAAAAAGGCCAGGAGCATGAAAAGGTGTGAAAAGTGCAAGGAGCATGAAAAGGTGTGAAAAATGCCAGGAGCATGAAAAGGTATGAAAAATGCCAGGAGCATGAAAAGGTGTGAAAAATGCGAGGAGCAAAAAAAAAAAAAAAAAAGAAAGTCCAGGAGCATGAAAAGGTGTGCAAAATGCGAGGAGCAAAAAAAAAAAAAGACGAGGAGCATGAAAAGGTGTGAAAAATGCAAGGAGCATGAAAAGGTGTGAAAAATTTGAGGAGCAAAAAAAAAAGAAAAAAAAAGACCAGGAGCATGAAAAGGTGTGAAAAATGCAAGGAGCATGAAAAGGTGTGAAAAATGCGAGGAGCAAAAAAAAAAAAAAAAAAAAAGAAAGACCAGGAGCATGAAAAGGTGTGAAAAATGCGAGGAGCAAAAAAAAAAAAAAAAAAAAAGAAAGACCAGGAGCATGAAAAGGTGTGAAAAATGCGAGGAACATGAAAAGGTGTGAAAAATGGGAGGAGCATGAAAAGGTGCGAAAAATGCGAGGAGCAAAAAAAAAAAAAGAAAAAGGCCAGGAGCATGAAAAGGTGTGAAAAATGCGAGGAGCAAAAAAAAAAAAAAAAAAGACCAGGAGCATGAATAGGTGTGCAAAATGCGAGGAGCAAAAAAAAAAAAGACGAGGAGCATGAAAAGGTGTGAAAAATGCAAGGAGCATGAAAAGGTGTGAAAAATGCGAGGAACATGAAAAGGTGTGAAAAATGGGAGGAGCATGAAAAGGTGCGAAAAATGCGAGGAGCAAAAAAAAAAAAAAAAAGGCCAGAAGCATGAAAAGGTGTGAAAAAGGCAAGGAGCATGAAAAGGTGTGAAAAATGCCAGGAGCATGAAAAGGTGTGAAAAATGCCAGGAGCATGAAAAGGTGTGAAAAATGCGAGGAGCAAAAAAAAAAAAAAAAAAAGAAAGTCCAGGAGCATGAAAAGGTGTGCAAAATGCGAGGAGCAAAAAAAAAAAAAGACGAGGAGCATGAAAAGGTGTGAAAAATGCAAGGAGCATGAAAAGGTGTGAAAAATTTGAGGAGCAAAAAAAAAAGAAAAAAAAAGACCAGGAGCATGAAAAGGTGTGAAAAATGCGAGGAGCATGAAAAGGTGTGAAAAATTTGAGGAGCAAAAAAAAAAAAAAAAAAAAAGACCAGGAGCATGAAAAGGTGTGAAAAATGCGAGGAGGAAAAAAAAAAAAAAAAAAGAAAGACCAGGAGCATGAAAAGGTGTGAAAAATGCGAGGAGCAAAAAAAAAAAAAAAAAAAAAGGCCAGGAGCATGAAAAGGTGTGAAAAATGCAAGGAGCATGAAAAGGTGTGAAAAATGCGAGGAGCAAAAAAAAAAAAAAAAAAAAGACCAGGAGCATGAAAAGGTGTGAAAAATGTGAGGAGCAAAAAAAAAAAAAAAAAAAAAGACCAGAGGCATGAAAAGGTGTGAAAAATGCGAGGAGCAAAAAAAAAAAAAAAAAAAAAGACCAGGAGCATGAAAAGGTGTGAAAAATGCGAGGAGCAAAAAAAAAAAAAAAAAAAAAGACCAGGAGCATGAAAAGGTGTGAAAAATGCGAGGAGCAAAAAAAAAAAAAAAAAAAAAAAAAAACCAGGAGCATGAAAAGGTGTGAAAAATGCGAGGAGAAAAAAAAAAAAAAAAAAAAGACCAGGAGCATGAAAAGGTGTGAAAAATGCGAGGAGCAAAAAAAAAAAAAAAAAAAAAAGACCAGGAGCATGAAAAGGTGTGAAAAATGCGAGGAGAAAAAAAAAAAAAAAAAAAAGACCAGGAGCATGAAAAGGTGTGAAAAATGCGAGGAGTAAAAAAAAAAAAAAAAAAAAAAGACCAGGAGCATGAAAAGGTGTGAAAAATGCGAGGAGCATGAAAAGGTGTGAAAAATGCGAGGAGCAAAAAAAAAAAAAAAAAAAGACCAGGAGCATGAAAAGGTGTGAAAAATGCGAGGAGCAAAAAAACAAAAAAAAGACCAGCAGCATGAAAAGGTGTGAAAAATGCGATGAACATGAAAAGGTGTGAAAAATGCGAGGAGCATGAAAAGGTGTGTAAAATGCGAGGAGCATGAAGAGGTGTGAAATATGCGAGGAGCATGAAGAGGAGTGAAATATGCGAGGAGCATGAAAAGGTGTGAAAAATGCGAAGAGCAAAAAAAAAAAAAAAAAAACCAGGAGCATGAAAAGGTGTGAAAAATGCGACGAGCATGAAAAGTTGTGAAAAATGCGAGAAGCATGAAGAGGTGTGAAATATGCGAGGAGCATGAAAAGGTGTGAAAAAAGGAGGAGCATGAAAAGGTGTGAAAAATGCGAGGAGCATGAAAAGGTGTGAAAAATGCGAGGAGCATGAAAAGGTTGAAAAATGCGAGGAGCATGAAAAGGTGTGAAAAATTCGAGGAGCAAAAAAAAAAAAAAAAAGCCCAGGAACATGAAAAGGTGTGAAAAATGCGAGGAGCAAAAAAAAAAAAAAAAAAAAAAAGACCAGGAGCATGAAAAGGTGTGAAAAATGCGAGGAGCAAAAGAAAAAAAAAAAAGACCAGGAGCATGAAAAGGTGTGAAAAATGCGAGGAGCAAAAAAAAAAAAAAAAGACCAGGAGCATGAAAAGGTGTGAAAAATGCGAGGAGCAAAAAAACAAAAAAAAGACCAGCAGCATGAAAAGGTGTGAAAAATGCGATGAACATGAAAACGTGTGAAAAATGCGAGGAGCAAAAAAAAAAAAAAAAAAGGCCAGGACCATGAAAAGGTGTGAAAAATGCGAGGAGCATGAAAAGGTGTGAAAAATTTGAGGAGCAAAAAAAAAAAGACCAGGAGCATGAAAAGGTGTGAAAAATGCGAGGAACATGAAAAGGTGTGAAAAATGGGAGGAGCATGAAAAGGTGCGAAAAATGCGAGGAGCAAAAAAAAAAAAAAAAAAAGGCCAGGAGCAAGAAAAGGTGTGAAAAATTCGAGGAGCAAAAAAAAAAAAAAAAAAAAAAAGGCCAGGAGCATGAAAAGGTGTGAAAAGTGCAAGGAGCATGAAAAGGTGTGAAAAATGCCAGGAGCATGAAAAGGTATGAAAAATGCCAGGAGCATGAAAAGGTGTGAAAAATGCGAGGAGCAAAAAAAAAAAAAAAAAAGAAAGTCCAGGAGCATGAAAAGGTGTGCAAAATGCGAGGAGCAAAAAAAAAAAAAGACGAGGAGCATGAAAAGGTGTGAAAAATGCAAGGAGCATGAAAAGGTGTGAAAAATTTGAGGAGCAAAAAAAAAAGAAAAAAAAAGACCAGGAGCATGAAAAGGTGTGAAAAATGCAAGGAGCATGAAAAGGTGTGAAAAATGCGAGGAGCAAAAAAAAAAAAAAAAAAAAGAAAGACCAGGAGCATGAAAAGGTGTGAAAAATGCGAGGAGCAAAAAAAAAAAAAAAAAAAAAAAGACCAGGAGCATGAATAGGTGTGCAAAATGCGAGGAGCAAAAAAAAAAAAGACGAGGAGCATGAAAAGGTGTGAAAAATGCAAGGAGCATGAAAAGGTGTGAAAAATGCGAGGAACATGAAAAGGTGTGAAAAATGGGAGGAGCATGAAAAGGTGCGAAAAATGCGAGGAGCAAAAAAAAAAAAAAAAAAGGCCAGGAGCATGAAAAGGTGTGAAAAAGGCAAGGAGCATGAAAAGGTGTGAAAAATGCGAGGAGCAAAAAAAAAAAAAAGACGAGGAGCATGAAAAGGTGTGAAAAATGCGTGGAGCATGAAAAGGTGTGCAAAATGCGAGGAGCAAAAAAAAAAAAAGACGAAGAGCATGAAAAGGTGTGAAAAATGCAAGGAGCATGAAAAGGTGTGAAAAATTTGAGGAGCAAAAAAAAAAAGAAAAAAAAAGACCAGGAGCATGAAAAGGTGTGAAAAATGCGAGGAGCATGAAAAGGTGTGCAAAATGCGAGGAGCAAAAAAAAAAAAAAGACGAGGAGCATCAAAAGGTGTGAAAAACGCAAGGAGCATGAAAAGGTGTGAAAAATGCGAGGAACATGAAAAGGTGTGAAAAATGGGAGGAGCATGAAAAGGTGTGAAAAATGCGAGGAGGAAAAAAAAAAAAAAAAGGCCAGGGGCATGAAAAGGTGTGAAAAATGCGAGGAGCAAAAAGAAAAAAAAAAAAAGTCCAGGAGCATGAAAAGGTGTGAAAAAGGCAAGGAGCAAAAAAAAAAAAAAAAAAAAAGGCCAGGAGCATGAAAAGGTGTGAAAAATGCAAGGAGCATGAAAAGGTGTGAAAAATGCGAGGAGCAAAAAAAAAAAAAAAAAAAAGACCAGGAGCATGAAAAGGTGTGAAAAATGCGAGGAGCAAAAAAAAAAAAAAAAAAAAAGACCAGAGGCATGAAAAGGTGTGAAAAATGCGAGGAGCAAAAAAAAAAAAAAAAAAAAAGACCAGGAGCATGAAAAGGTGTGAAAAATGCGAGGAGCAAAAAAAAAAAAAAAAAAGACCAGGAGCATGAATAGGTGTGCAAAATGCGAGGAGCAAAAAAAAAAAAGACGAGGAGCATGAAAAGGTGTGAAAAATGCAAGGAGCATGAAAAGGTGTGAAAAATGCGAGGAACATGAAAAGGTGTGAAAAATGGGAGGAGCATGAAAAGGTGCGAAAAATGCGAGGAGCAAAAAAAAAAAAAAAAAGGCCAGAAGCATGAAAAGGTGTGAAAAAGGCAAGGAGCATGAAAAGGTGTGAAAAATGCGAGGAGCAAAAAAAAAAAAAAAAAAAAGTCCAGGAGCATGAAAAGGTGTGAAAAATGCAAGGAGCATGAAAAGGTGTGAAAAATGCCAGGAGCATGAAAAGGTGTGAAAAATGCCAGGAGCATGAAAAGGTGTGAAAAATGCGAGGAGCAAAAAAAAAAAAAAAAAAAGAAAGTCCAGGAGCATGAAAAGGTGTGCAAAATGCGAGGAGCAAAAAAAAAAAAAGACGAGGAGCATGAAAAGGTGTGAAAAATGCAAGGAGCATGAAAAGGTGTGAAAAATTTGAGGAGCAAAAAAAAAAGAAAAAAAAAGACCAGGAGCATGAAAAGGTGTGAAAAATGCGAGGAGCATGAAAAGGTGTGAAAAATTTGAGGAGCAAAAAAAAAAAAAAAAAAAAAGACCAGGAGCATGAAAAGGTGTGAAAAATGCGAGGAGGAAAAAAAAAAAAAAAAAAGAAAGACCAGGAGCATGAAAAGGTGTGAAAAATGCGAGGAGCAAAAAAAAAAAAAAAAAAAAAGGCCAGGAGCATGAAAAGGTGTGAAAAATGCAAGGAGCATGAAAAGGTGTGAAAAATGCGAGGAGCAAAAAAAAAAAAAAAAAAAAGACCAGGAGCATGAAAAGGTGTGAAAAATGCGAGGAGCAAAAAAAAAAAAAAAAAAAAAGACCAGAGGCATGAAAAGGTGTGAAAAATGCGAGGAGCAAAAAAAAAAAAAAAAAAAAGACCAGGAGCATGAAAAGGTGTGAAAAATGCGACGAGCATGAAAAGTTGTGAAAAATGCGAGAAGCATGAAGAGGTGTGAAATATGCGAGGAGCATGAAAAGGTGTGAAAAAAGGAGGAGCATGAAAAGGTGTGAAAAATGCGAGGAGCATGAAAAGGTGTGAAAAATGCGAGGAGCAAAAAAAAAAAAAAAAAGACCAGCAGCATGAAAAGGTGTGAAAAATGCGATGAACATGAAAAGGTGTGAAAAATGCGAGGAGCATGAAAAGGTGGGTAAAATGCGAGGAGCATGAAGAGGTGTGAAATATGTGAGGAGCATGAAGAGGTGTGAAATATGCGAGGAGCATGAAAAGGTGTGAAAAATGCGAGGAGCAAAAAAAAAAAAAAAAAAAAAGTCCAGGAGCATGAAAAGGTGTGAAAAATGCAAGGAGCATGAAAAGGTGTGAAAAATGCCAGGAGCATGAAAAGGTGTGAAAAATGCCAGGAGCATGAAAAGGTGTGAAAAATGCGAGGAGCAAAAAAAAAAAAAAAAAAAGAAAGTCCAGGAGCATGAAAAGGTGTGCAAAATGCGAGGAGCAAAAAAAAAAAAAGACGAGGAGCATGAAAAGGTGTGAAAAATGCAAGGAGCATGAAAAGGTGTGAAAAATTTGAGGAGCAAAAAAAAAAGAAAAAAAAAGACCAGGAGCATGAAAAGGTGTGAAAAATGCGAGGAGCATGAAAAGGTGTGAAAAATTTGAGGAGCAAAAAAAAAAAAAAAAAAAAAGACCAGGAGCATGAAAAGGTGTGAAAAATGCGAGGAGGAAAAAAAAAAAAAAAAAAGAAAGACCAGGAGCATGAAAAGGTGTGAAAAATGCGAGGAGCAAAAAAAAAAAAAAAAAAAAAGGCCAGGAGCATGAAAAGGTGTGAAAAATGCAAGGAGCATGAAAAGGTGTGAAAAATGCGAGGAGCAAAAAAAAAAAAAAAAAAAAGACCAGGAGCATGAAAAGGTGTGAAAAATGCGAGGAGCAAAAAAAAAAAAAAAAAAAAAGACCAGAGGCATGAAAAGGTGTGAAAAATGCGAGGAGCAAAAAAAAAAAAAAAAAAAAGACCAGGAGCATGAAAAGGTGTGAAAAATGCGACGAGCATGAAAAGTTGTGAAAAATGCGAGAAGCATGAAGAGGTGTGAAATATGCGAGGAGCATGAAAAGGTGTGAAAAAAGGAGGAGCATGAAAAGGTGTGAAAAATGCGAGGAGCATGAAAAGGTGTGAAAAATGCGAGGAGCAAAAAAAAAAAAAAAAAGACCAGCAGCATGAAAAGGTGTGAAAAATGCGATGAACATGAAAAGGTGTGAAAAATGCGAGGAGCATGAAAAGGTGGGTAAAATGCGAGGAGCATGAAGAGGTGTGAAATATGTGAGGAGCATGAAGAGGTGTGAAATATGCGAGGAGCATGAAAAGGTGTGAAAAATGCGAGGAGCAAAAAAAAAAAAAAAAAAAAGACCAGGAGCATGAAAAGGTGTGAAAAATGCGACGAGCATGAAAAGTTGTGAAAAATGCGAGAAGCATGAAGAGGTGTGAAATATGCGAGGAGCATGAAAAGGTGTGAAAAAAGGAGGAGCATGAAAAGGTGTGAAAAATGCGAGGAGCATGAAAAGGTGTGAAAAATGCGAGGAGCATGAAAAGGTGTGAAAAATGCGAGGAGCATGAAAAGGTGTGAAAAATGCGAGGCACATGAAGAGGTGTGAAATATGCGAGGCGCATGAAAAGGTGTGAAAAATGCGAGAAGCATGAAGAGGTGTGAAATATGCGAGGAGCATGAAAAGGTGTGAAAAAAGGAGGAGCATGAAAAGGTGTGAAAAATGCGACGAGCATGAAAAGTTGTGAAAAATGCGAGGAGCATGAAGAGGTGTGAAATATGTGAGGAGCATGAAAAGTGTGAAAAATGCGAGGAGCAAAAAAAAAAAAAAAAAGACCAGGAGCATGAAAAGGTGTGAAAAATGCGAGGAGCATGAAAAGGTGTGAAAAATGCGAGGAGCATGAAGAGGTGTGAAAAATGCGAGGAGCATGAAAAGGTGTGAAAAATGCGAGGAGCATGAAAAGGTGTGAAAAATGCGAGGAGCAAAAAAAAAAAAAGACGAGGAGCATGAAAAGGTGTGAAAAATGCAAGGAGCATGAAAAGGTGTGAAAAATGCGAGGAACATGAAAAGGTGTGAAAAATGGGAGGAGCATGAAAAGGTGCGAAAAATGCGAGGAGCAAAAAAAAAAAAAAAAAAAGGCCAGGAGCAAGAAAAGGTGTGAAAAATTCGAGGAGCAAAAAAAAAAAAAAAAAAAAAAAGGCCAGGAGCATGAAAAGGTGTGAAAAGTGCAAGGAGCATTAAAATGTGTGAAAAATGCCAGGAGCATGAAAAGGTATGAAAAATGCCAGGAGCATGAAAAGGTGTGAAAAATGCGAGGAGCAAAAAAAAAAAAAAAAAAGAAAGTCCAGGAGCATGAAAAGGTGTGCAAAATGCGAGGAGCAAAAAAAAAAAAAGACGAGGAGCATGAAAAGGTGTGAAAAATGCAAGGAGCATGAAAAGGTGTGAAAAATTTGAGGAGCAAAAAAAAAAGAAAAAAAAAGACCAGGAGCATGAAAAGGTGTGAAAAATGCAAGGAGCATGAAAAGGTGTGAAAAATGCGAGGAGCAAAAAAAAAAAAAAAAAAAAGAAAGACCAGGAGCATGAAAAGGTGTGAAAAATGCGAGGAGCAAAAAAAAAAAAAAAAAAAAAGAAAGACCAGGAGCATGAAAAGGTGTGAAAAATGCGAGGAACATGAAAAGGTGTGAAAAATGGGAGGAGCATGAAAAGGTGCGAAAAATGCGAGGAGCAAAAAAAAAAAAAGAAAAAGGCCAGGAGCATGAAAAGGTGTGAAAAATGCGAGGAGCAAAAAAAAAAAAAAAAAAGACCAGGAGCATGAATAGGTGTGCAAAATGCGAGGAGCAAAAAAAAAAAAGACGAGGAGCATGAAAAGGTGTGAAAAATGCAAGGAGCATGAAAAGGTGTGAAAAATGCGAGGAACATGAAAAGGTGTGAAAAATGGGAGGAGCATGAAAAGGTGCGAAAAATGCGAGGAGCAAAAAAAAAAAAAAAAAGGCCAGAAGCATGAAAAGGTGTGAAAAAGGCAAGGAGCATGAAAAGGTGTGAAAAATGCGAGGAGCAAAAAAAAAAAAAAAAAAAGTCCAGGAGCATGAAAAGGTGTGAAAAATGCAAGGAGCATGAAAAGGTGTGAAAAATGCCAGGAGCATGAAAAGGTGTGAAAAATGCCAGGAGCATGAAAAGGTGTGAAAAATGCGAGGAGCAAAAAAAAAAAAAAAAAAAGAAAGTCCAGGAGCATGAAAAGGTGTGCAAAATGCGAGGAGCAAAAAAAAAAAAAGACGAGGAGCATGAAAAGGTGTGAAAAATGCAAGGAGCATGAAAAGGTGTGAAAAATTTGAGGAGCAAAAAAAAAAGAAAAAAAAAGACCAGGAGCATGAAAAGGTGTGAAAAATGCGAGGAGCATGAAAAGGTGTGAAAAATTTGAGGAGCAAAAAAAAAAAAAAAAAAAAAGACCAGGAGCATGAAAAGGTGTGAAAAATGCGAGGAGGAAAAAAAAAAAAAAAAAAGAAAGACCAGGAGCATGAAAAGGTGTGAAAAATGCGAGGAGCAAAAAAAAAAAAAAAAAAAAAGGCCAGGAGCATGAAAAGGTGTGAAAAATGCAAGGAGCATGAAAAGGTGTGAAAAATGCGAGGAGCAAAAAAAAAAAAAAAAAAAAGACCAGGAGCATGAAAAGGTGTGAAAAATGCGAGGAGCAAAAAAAAAAAAAAAAAAAAAGACCAGAGGCATGAAAAGGTGTGAAAAATGCGAGGAGCAAAAAAAAAAAAAAAAAAAAAGACCAGGAGCATGAAAAGGTGTGAAAAATGCGAGGAGCAAAAAAAAAAAAAAAAAAAAAAGACCAGGAGCATGAAAAGGTGTGAAAAATGCGAGGAGCAAAAAAAAAAAAAAAAAAAAAAAAGACCAGGAGCATGAAAAGGTGTGAAAAATGCGAGGAGAAAAAAAAAAAAAAAAAAAAAGACCAGGAGCATGAAAAGGTGTGAAAAATGCGAGGAGCAAAAAAAAAAAAAAAAAAAAAAGACCAGGAGCATGAAAAGGTGTGAAAAATGCGAGGAGAAAAAAAAAAAAAAAAAAAAGACCAGGAGCATGAAAAGGTGTGAAAAATGCGAGGAGTAAAAAAAAAAAAAAAAAAAAAAGACCAGGAGCATGAAAAGGTGTGAAAAATGCGAGGAGCATGAAAAGGTGTGAAAAATGCGAGGAGCAAAAAAAAAAAAAAAAAAAGACCAGGAGCATGAAAAGGTGTGAAAAATGCGAGGAGCAAAAAAACAAAAAAAAGACCAGCAGCATGAAAAGGTGTGAAAAATGCGATGAACATGAAAAGGTGTGAAAAATGCGAGGAGCATGAAAAGGTGTGTAAAATGCGAGGAGCATGAAGAGGTGTGAAATATGCGAGGAGCATGAAGAGGAGTGAAATATGCGAGGAGCATGAAAAGGTGTGAAAAATGCGAAGAGCAAAAAAAAAAAAAAAAAAACCAGGAGCATGAAAAGGTGTGAAAAATGCGACGAGCATGAAAAGTTGTGAAAAATGCGAGAAGCATGAAGAGGTGTGAAATATGCGAGGAGCATGAAAAGGTGTGAAAAAAGGAGGAGCATGAAAAGGTGTGAAAAATGCGAGGAGCATGAAAAGGTGTGAAAAATGCGAGGAGCATGAAAAGGTTGAAAAATGCGAGGAGCATGAAAAGGTGTGAAAAATTCGAGGAGCAAAAAAAAAAAAAAAAAGCCCAGGAACATGAAAAGGTGTGAAAAATGCGAGGAGCAAAAGAAAAAAAAAAAAGACCAGGAGCATGAAAAGGTGTGAAAAATGCGAGGAGCAAAAAAAAAAAAAAAAGACCAGGAGCATGAAAAGGTGTGAAAAATGCGAGGAGCAAAAAAACAAAAAAAAGACCAGCAGCATGAAAAGGTGTGAAAAATGCGATGAACATGAAAACGTGTGAAAAATGCGAGGAGCAAAAAAAAAAAAAAAAAAGGCCAGGACCATGAAAAGGTGTGAAAAATGCGAGGAGCATGAAAAGGTGTGAAAAATTTGAGGAGCAAAAAAAAAAAGACCAGGAGCATGAAAAGGTGTGAAAAATGCGAGGAACATGAAAAGGTGTGAAAAATGGGAGGAGCATGAAAAGGTGCGAAAAATGCGAGGAGCAAAAAAAAAAAAAAAAAAAGGCCAGGAGCAAGAAAAGGTGTGAAAAATTCGAGGAGCAAAAAAAAAAAAAAAAAAAAAAAGGCCAGGAGCATGAAAAGGTGTGAAAAGTGCAAGGACCATGAAAAGGTGTGAAAAATGCCAGGAGCATGAAAAGGTATGAAAAATGCCAGGAGCATGAAAAGGTGTGAAAAATGCGAGGAGCAAAAAAAAAAAAAAAAAAGAAAGTCCAGGAGCATGAAAAGGTGTGCAAAATGCGAGGAGCAAAAAAAAAAAAAGACGAGGAGCATGAAAAGGTGTGAAAAATGCAAGGAGCATGAAAAGGTGTGAAAAATTTGAGGAGCAAAAAAAAAAGAAAAAAAAAGACCAGGAGCATGAAAAGGTGTGAAAAATGCAAGGAGCATGAAAAGGTGTGAAAAATGCGAGGAGCAAAAAAAAAAAAAAAAAAAAGAAAGACCAGGAGCATGAAAAGGTGTGAAAAATGCGAGGAGCAAAAAAAAAAAAAAAAAAAAAAAAGACCAGGAGCATGAATAGGTGTGCAAAATGCGAGGAGCAAAAAAAAAAAAGACGAGGAGCATGAAAAGGTGTGAAAAATGCAAGGAGCATGAAAAGGTGTGAAAAATGCGAGGAACATGAAAAGGTGTGAAAAATGGGAGGAGCATGAAAAGGTGCGAAAAATGCGAGGAGCAAAAAAAAAAAAAAAAAAGGCCAGGAGCATGAAAAGGTGTGAAAAAGGCAAGGAGCATGAAAAGGTGTGAAAAATGCGAGGAGCAAAAAAAAAAAAAAGACGAGGAGCATGAAAAGGTGTGAAAAATGCGTGGAGCATGAAAAGGTGTGCAAAATGCGAGGAGCAAAAAAAAAAAAAGACGAAGAGCATGAAAAGGTGTGAAAAATGCAAGGAGCATGAAAAGGTGTGAAAAATTTGAGGAGCAAAAAAAAAAAGAAAAAAAAAGACCAGGAGCATGAAAAGGTGTGAAAAATGCGAGGAGCATGAAAAGGTGTGCAAAATGCGAGGAGCAAAAAAAAAAAAAGACGAGGAGCATGAAAAGGTGTGAAAAATGCAAGGAGCATGAAAAGGTGTGAAAAATGCGAGGAACATGAAAAGGTGTGAAAAATGGGAGGAGCATGAAAAGGTGTGAAAAATGCGAGGAGGAAAAAAAAAAAAAAAAGGCCAGGGGCATGAAAAGGTGTGAAAAATGCGAGGAGCAAAAAGAAAAAAAAAAAAAGTCCAGGAGCATGAAAAGGTGTGAAAAAGGCAAGGAGCAAAAAAAAAAAAAAAAAAAAAGGCCAGGAGCATGAAAAGGTGTGAAAAATGCAAGGAGCATGAAAAGGTGTGAAAAATGCGAGGAGCAAAAAAAAAAAAAAAAAAAAGACCAGGAGCATGAAAAGGTGTGAAAAATGCGAGGAGCAAAAAAAAAAAAAAAAAAAAAGACCAGAGGCATGAAAAGGTTTGAAAAATGCGAGGAGCAAAAAAAAAAAAAAAAAAAAAGACCAGGAGCATGAAAAGGTGTGAAAAATGCGAGGAGCAAAAAAAAAAAAAAAAAAGACCAGGAGCATGAATAGGTGTGCAAAATGCGAGGAGCAAAAAAAAAAAAGACGAGGAGCATGAAAAGGTGTGAAAAATGCAAGGAGCATGAAAAGGTGTGAAAAATGCGAGGAACATGAAAAGGTGTGAAAAATGGGAGGAGCATGAAAAGGTGCGAAAAATGCGAGGAGCAAAAAAAAAAAAAAAAAGGCCAGAAGCATGAAAAGGTGTGAAAAAGGCAAGGAGCATGAAAAGGTGTGAAAAATGCGAGGAGCAAAAAAAAAAAAAAAAAAAAGTCCAGGAGCATGAAAAGGTGTGAAAAATGCAAGGAGCATGAAAAGGTGTGAAAAATGCCAGGAGCATGAAAAGGTGTGAAAAATGCCAGGAGCATGAAAAGGTGTGAAAAATGCGAGGAGCAAAAAAAAAAAAAAAAAAAGAAAGTCCAGGAGCATGAAAAGGTGTGCAAAATGCGAGGAGCAAAAAAAAAAAAAGACGAGGAGCATGAAAAGGTGTGCAAAATGCGAGGAGCAAAAAAAAAAAAAGACGAGGAGCATGAAAAGGTGTGAAAAATGCAAGGAGCATGAAAAGGTGTGAAAAATTTGAGGAGCAAAAAAAAAAGAAAAAAAAAGACCAGGAGCATGAAAAGGTGTGAAAAATGCGAGGAGCATGAAAAGGTGTGAAAAATTTGAGGAGCAAAAAAAAAAAAAAAAAAAAAGACCAGGAGCATGAAAAGGTGTGAAAAATGCGAGGAGGAAAAAAAAAAAAAAAAAAGAAAGACCAGGAGCATGAAAAGGTGTGAAAAATGCGAGGAGCAAAAAAAAAAAAAAAAAAAAAGGCCAGGAGCATGAAAAGGTGTGAAAAATGCAAGGAGCATGAAAAGGTGTGAAAAATGCGAGGAGCAAAAAAAAAAAAAAAAAAAAGACCAGGAGCATGAAAAGGTGTGAAAAATGCGAGGAGCAAAAAAAAAAAAAAAAAAAAAGACCAGAGGCATGAAAAGGTGTGAAAAATGCGAGGAGCAAAAAAAAAAAAAAAAAAAGACCAGGAGCATGAAAAGGTGTGAAAAATGCGACGAGCATGAAAAGTTGTGAAAAATGCGAGAAGCATGAAGAGGTGTGAAATATGCGAGGAGCATGAAAAGGTGTGAAAAAAGGAGGAGCATGAAAAGGTGTGAAAAATGCGAGGAGCATGAAAAGGTGTGAAAAATGCGAGGAGCAAAAAAAAAAAAAAAAAGACCAGCAGCATGAAAAGGTGTGAAAAATGCGATGAACATGAAAAGGTGTGAAAAATGCGAGGAGCATGAAAAGGTGGGTAAAATGTGAGGAGCATGAAGAGGTGTGAAATATGTGAGGAGCATGAAGAGGTGGGAAATATGCGAGGAGCATGAAAAGGTGTGAAAAATGCGAGGAGAAAAAAAAAAAAAAAAAAAAAAGACCAGGAGCATGAAAAGGTGTGAAAAATGCGACGAGCATGAAAAGTTGTGAAAAATGCGAGAAGCATGAAGAGGTGTGAAATATGCGAGGAGCATGAAAAGGTGTGAAAAAAGGAGGAGCATGAAAAGGTGTGAAAAATGCGAGGAGCATGAAAAGGTGTGAAAAATGCGAGGAGCATGAAAAGGTGTGAAAAATGCGAGGAGCATGAAAAGGTGTGAAAAATGCGAGGCACATGAAGAGGTGTGAAATATGCGAGGCGCATGAAAAGGTGTGAAAAATGCGAGAAGCATGAAGAGGTGTGAAATATGCGAGGAGCATGAAAAGGTGTGAAAAAAGGAGGAGCATGAAAAGGTGTGAAAAATGCGACGAGCATGAAAAGTTGTGAAAAATGCGAGGAGCATGAAAAGGTGTGAAAAATGCGAGGAGCAAAAAAAAAAAAAAAAAAAAGAAAGACCAGGAGCATGAAAAGGTGTGAAAAATGCGAGGAGCAAAAAAAAAAAAAAAAAAAAAGAAAGACCAGGAGCATGAAAAGGTGTGAAAAATGCGAGGAACATGAAAAGGTGTGAAAAATGGGAGGAGCATGAAAAGGTGCGAAAAATGCGAGGAGCAAAAAAAAAAAAAGAAAAAGGCCAGGAGCATGAAAAGGTGTGAAAAATGCGAGGAGCAAAAAAAAAAAAAAAAAAGACCAGGAGCATGAATAGGTGTGCAAAATGCGAGGAGCAAAAAAAAAAAAGACGAGGAGCATGAAAAGGTGTGAAAAATGCAAGGAGCATGAAAAGGTGTGAAAAATGCGAGGAACATGAAAAGGTGTGAAAAATGGGAGGAGCATGAAAAGGTGCGAAAAATGCGAGGAGCAAAAAAAAAAAAAAAAAGGCCAGAAGCATGAAAAGGTGTGAAAAAGGCAAGGAGCATGAAAAGGTGTGAAAAATGCGAGGAGCAAAAAAAAAAAAAAAAAAAGTCCAGGAGCATGAAAAGGTGTGAAAAATGCAAGGAGCATGAAAAGGTGTGAAAAATGCCAGGAGCATGAAAAGGTGTGAAAAATGCCAGGAGCATGAAAAGGTGTGAAAAATGCGAGGAGCAAAAAAAAAAAAAAAAAAAGAAAGTCCAGGAGCATGAAAAGGTGTGCAAAATGCGAGGAGCAAAAAAAAAAAAAGACGAGGAGCATGAAAAGGTGTGAAAAATGCAAGGAGCATGAAAAGGTGTGAAAAATTTGAGGAGCAAAAAAAAAAGAAAAAAAAAGACCAGGAGCATGAAAAGGTGTGAAAAATGCGAGGAGCATGAAAAGGTGTGAAAAATTTGAGGAGCAAAAAAAAAAAAAAAAAAAAAAGACCAGGAGCATGAAAAGGTGTGAAAAATGCGAGGAGGAAAAAAAAAAAAAAAAAAGAAAGACCAGGAGCATGAAAAGGTGTGAAAAATGCGAGGAGCAAAAAAAAAAAAAAAAAAAAAGGCCAGGAGCATGAAAAGGTGTGAAAAATGCAAGGAGCATGAAAAGGTGTGAAAAATGCGAGGAGCAAAAAAAAAAAAAAAAAAAAGACCAGGAGCATGAAAAGGTGTGAAAAATGCGAGGAGCAAAAAAAAAAAAAAAAAAAAAGACCAGAGGCATGAAAAGGTGTGAAAAATGCGAGGAGCAAAAAAAAAAAAAAAAAAAAGACCAGGAGCATGAAAAGGTGTGAAAAATGCGAGGAGCAAAAAAAAAAAAAAAAAAAAAGACCAGGAGCATGAAAAGGTGTGAAAAATGCGAGGAGCAAAAAAAAAAAAAAAAAAAAAAAAGACCAGGAGAAAGAAAAGGTGTGAAAAATGCGAGGAGAAAAAAAAAAAAAAAAAAAAAGACCAGGAGCATGAAAAGGTGTGAAAAATGCGAGGAGCAAAAAAAAAAAAAAAAAAAAAAAGACCAGGAGCATGAAAAGGTGTGAAAAATGCGAGGAGAAAAAAAAAAAAAAAAAAAAGACCAGGAGCATGAAAAGGTGTGAAAAATGCGAGGAGTAAAAAAAAAAAAAAAAAAAAAAGACCAGGAGCATGAAAAGGTGTGAAAAATGCGAGGAGCATGAAAAGGTGTGAAAAATGCGAGGAGCAAAAAAAAAAAAAAAAAAAGACCAGGAGCATGAAAAGGTGTGAAAAATGCGAGGAGCAAAAAAACAAAAAAAAGACCAGCAGCATGAAAAGGTGTGAAAAATGCGATGAACATGAAAAGGTGTGAAAAATGCGAGGAGCATGAAAAGGTGTGTAAAATGCGAGGAGCATGAAGAGGTGTGAAATATGCGAGGAGCATGAAGAGGAGTGAAATATGCGAGGAGCATGAAAAGGTGTGAAAAATGCGAAGAGCAAAAAAAAAAAAAAAAAAAACCAGGAGCATGAAAAGGTGTGAAAAATGCGACGAGCATGAAAAGTTGTGAAAAATGCGAGAAGCATGAAGAGGTGTGAAATATGCGAGGAGCATGAAAAGGTGTGAAAAAAGGAGGAGCATGAAAAGGTGTGAAAAATGCGAGGAGCATGAAAAGGTGTGAAAAATGCGAGGAGCATGAAAAGGTTGAAAAATGCGAGGAGCATGAAAAGGTGTGAAAAATTCGAGGAGCAAAAAAAAAAAAAAAAAGCCCAGGAACATGAAAAGGTGTGAAAAATGCGAGGAGCAAAAGAAAAAAAAAAAAGACCAGGAGCATGAAAAGGTGTGAAAAATGCGAGGAGCAAAAAAAAAAAAAAAAGACCAGGAGCATGAAAAGGTGTGAAAAATGCGAGGAGCAAAAAAACAAAAAAAAGACCAGCAGCATGAAAAGGTGTGAAAAATGCGATGAACATGAAAACGTGTGAAAAATGCGAGGAGCAAAAAAAAAAAAAAAAAAGGCCAGGACCATGAAAAGGTGTGAAAAATGCGAGGAGCATGAAAAGGTGTGAAAAATTTGAGGAGCAAAAAAAAAAAGACCAGGAGCATGAAAAGGTGTGAAAAATGCGAGGAACATGAAAAGGTGTGAAAAATGGGAGGAGCATGAAAAGGTGCGAAAAATGCGAGGAGCAAAAAAAAAAAAAAAAAAAGGCCAGGAGCAAGAAAAGGTGTGAAAAATTCGAGGAGCAAAAAAAAAAAAAAAAAAAAAAGGCCAGGAGCATGAAAAGGTGTGAAAAGTGCAAGGACCATGAAAAGGTGTGAAAAATGCCAGGAGCATGAAAAGGTATGAAAAATGCCAGGAGCATGAAAAGGTGTGAAAAATGCGAGGAGCAAAAAAAAAAAAAAAAAAGAAAGTCCAGGAGCATGAAAAGGTGTGCAAAATGCGAGGAGCAAAAAAAAAAAAAGACGAGGAGCATGAAAAGGTGTGAAAAATGCAAGGAGCATGAAAAGGTGTGAAAAATTTGAGGAGCAAAAAAAAAAGAAAAAAAAAGACCAGGAGCATGAAAAGGTGTGAAAAATGCAAGGAGCATGAAAAGGTGTGAAAAATGCGAGGAGCAAAAAAAAAAAAAAAAAAAAGAAAGACCAGGAGCATGAAAAGGTGTGAAAAATGCGAGGAGCAAAAAAAAAAAAAAAAAAAAAAAAGACCAGGAGCATGAATAGGTGTGCAAAATGCGAGGAGCAAAAAAAAAAAAGACGAGGAGCATGAAAAGGTGTGAAAAATGCAAGGAGCATGAAAAGGTGTGAAAAATGCGAGGAACATGAAAAGGTGTGAAAAATGGGAGGAGCATGAAAAGGTGCGAAAAATGCGAGGAGCAAAAAAAAAAAAAAAAAAGGCCAGGAGCATGAAAAGGTGTGAAAAAGGCAAGGAGCATGAAAAGGTGTGAAAAATGCGAGGAGCAAAAAAAAAAAAAAGACGAGGAGCATGAAAAGGTGTGAAAAATGCGTGGAGCATGAAAAGGTGTGCAAAATGCGAGGAGCAAAAAAAAAAAAAGACGAAGAGCATGAAAAGGTGTGAAAAATGCAAGGAGCATGAAAAGGTGTGAAAAATTTGAGGAGCAAAAAAAAAAAGAAAAAAAAAGACCAGGAGCATGAAAAGGTGTGAAAAATGCGAGGAGCATGAAAAGGTGTGCAAAATGCGAGGAGCAAAAAAAAAAAAAGACGAGGAGAATGAAAAGGTGTGAAAAATGCAAGGAGCATGAAAAGGTGTGAAAAATGCGAGGAACATGAAAAGGTGTGAAAAATGGGAGGAGCATGAAAAGGTGTGAAAAATGCGAGGAGGAAAAAAAAAAAAAAAAGGCCAGGGGCATGAAAAGGTGTGAAAAATGCGAGGAGCAAAAAGAAAAAAAAAAAAAGTCCAGGAGCATGAAAAGGTGTGAAAAAGGCAAGGAGCAAAAAAAAAAAAAAAAAAAAAGGCCAGGAGCATGAAAAGGTGTGAAAAATGCAAGGAGCATGAAAAGGTGTGAAAAATGCGAGGAGCAAAAAAAAAAAAAGACGAGGAGCATGAAAAGGTGTGAAAAATGCAAGGAGCATGAAAAGGTGTGAAAAATGCGAGGAACATGAAAAGGTGTGAAAAATGGGAGGAGCATGAAAAGGTGTGAAAAATGCGAGGAGGAAAAAAAAAAAAAAAAGGCCAGGGGCATGAAAAGGTGTGAAAAATGCGAGGAGCAAAAAGAAAAAAAAAAAAAGTCCAGGAGCATGAAAAGGTGGGAAAAAGGCAAGGAGCAAAAAAAAAAAAAAAAAAAAAAGGCCAGGAGCATGAAAAGGTGTGAAAAATGCAAGGAGCATGAAAAGGTGTGAAAAATGCGAGGAGCAAAAAAAAAAAAAAAAAAAAGACCAGGAGCATGAAAAGGTGTGAAAAATGAGAGGAGCAAAAAAAAAAAAAAAAAAAAAAGACCAGAGGCATGAAAAGGTGTGAAAAATGCGAGGAGCAAAAAAAAAAAAAAAAAAAAAGACCAGGAGCATGAAAAGGTGTGAAAAATGCGAGGAGCAAAAAAAAAAAAAAAAAAAAAGACCAGGAGCATGAAAAGGTGTGAAAAATGCGAGGAGCAAAAAAAAAAAAAAAAAAAAAAAAAACCAGGAGCATGAAAAGGGGTGAAAAATGCGAGGAGAAAAAAAAAAAAAAAAAAAAAAGACCAGGAGCATGAAAAGGTGTGAAAAATGCGAGGAGCAAAAAAAAAAAAAAAAAAAAAAGACCAGGAGCATGAAAAGGGGTGAAAAAAGCGAGGAGAAAAAAAAAAAAAAAAAAAAGACCAGGAGCATGAAAAGGTGTGAAAAATGCGAGGAGTAAAAAAAAAAAAAAAAAAAAAAAGACCAGGAGCAAGAAAAGGTGTGAAAAATGCGAGGAGCATGAAAAGGTGTGAAAAATGCGAGGAGCAAAAAAAAAAAAAAAAAAAGACCAGGAGCATGAAAAGGTGTGAAAAATGCGAGGAGCAAAAAAACAAAAAAAAGACCAGCAGCATGAAAAGGTGTGAAAAATGCGATGAACATGAAAAGGTGTGAAAAATGCGAGGAGCATGAAAAGGTGTGTAAAATGCGAGGAGCATGAAGAGGTGTGAAATATGCGAGGAGCATGAAGAGGAGTGAAATATGCGAGGAGCATGAAAAGGTGTGAAAAATGCGAAGAGCAAAAAAAAAAAAAAAAAAACCAGGAGCATGAAAAGGTGTGAAAAATGCGACGAGCATGAAAAGTTGTGAAAAATGCGAGAAGCATGAAGAGGTGTGAAATATGCGAGGAGCATGAAAAGGTGTGAAAAAAGGAGGAGCATGAAAAGGTGTGAAAAATGCGAGGAGCATGAAAAGGTGTGAAAAATGCGAGGAGCATGAAAAGGTTGAAAAATGCGAGGAGCATGAAAAGGTGTGAAAAATTCGAGGAGCAAAAAAAAAAAAAAAAAGCCCAGGAACATGAAAAGGTGTGAAAAATGCGAGGAGCAAAAAAAAAAAAAAAAAAAAAAAAAAGACCAGGAGAATGAAAAGGTGTGAAAAATGCGAGGAGCAAAAAAAAAAAAAAAAAGACCAGGAGCATGAAAAGGTGTGAAAAATGCGAGGAGCAAAAAAAAAAAAAAAAGACCAGGAGCATGAAAAGGTGTGAAAAATGCGAGGAGCAAAAAAACAAAAAAAAGACCAGCAGCATGAAAAGGTGTGAAAAATGCGATGAACATGAAAACGTGTGAAAAATGCGAGGAGCAAAAAAAAAAAAAAAAAAGGCCAGGACCATGAAAAGGTGTGAAAAATGCGAGGAGCATGAAAAGGTGTGAAAAATTTGAGGAGCAAAAAAAAAAAGACCAGGAGCATGAAAAGGTGTGAAAAATGCGAGGAACATGAAAAGGTGTGAAAAATGGGAGGAGCATGAAAAGGTGCGAAAAATGCGAGGAGCAAAAAAAAAAAAAAAAAAAGGCCAGGAGCAAGAAAAGGTGTGAAAAATTCGAGGAGCAAAAAAAAAAAAAAAAAAAAAAAGGCCAGGAGCATGAAAAGGTGTGAAAAGTGCAAGGAGCATGAAAAGGTGTGAAAAATGCCAGGAGCATGAAAAGGTATGAAAAATGCCAGGAGCATGAAAAGGTGTGAAAAATGCGAGGAGCAAAAAAAAAAAAAAAAAAGAAAGTCCAGGAGCATGAAAAGGTGTGCAAAATGCGAGGAGCAAAAAAAAAAAAAGACGAGGAGCATGAAAAGGTGTGAAAAATGCAAGGAGCATGAAAAGGTGTGAAAAATTTGAGGAGCAAAAAAAAAAGAAAAAAAAAGACCAGGAGCATGAAAAGGTGTGAAAAATGCAAGGAGCATGAAAAGGTGTGAAAAATGCGAGGAGCAAAAAAAAAAAAAAAAAAAAGAAAGACCAGGAGCATGAAAAGGTGTGAAAAATGCGAGGAGCAAAAAAAAAAAAAAAAAAAAAAAAGACCAGGAGCATGAATAGGTGTGCAAAATGCGAGGAGCAAAAAAAAAAAAGACGAGGAGCATGAAAAGGTGTGAAAAATGCAAGGAGCATGAAAAGGTGTGAAAAATGCGAGGAACATGAAAAGGTGTGAAAAATGGGAGGAGCATGAAAAGGTGCGAAAAATGCGAGGAGCAAAAAAAAAAAAAAAAAAGGCCAGGAGCATGAAAAGGTGTGAAAAAGGCAAGGAGCATGAAAAGGTGTGAAAAATGCGAGGAGCAAAAAAAAAAAAAAGACGAGGAGCATGAAAAGGTGTGAAAAATGCGTGGAGCATGAAAAGGTGTGCAAAATGCGAGGAGCAAAAAAAAAAAAAGACGAAGAGCATGAAAAGGTGTGAAAAATGCAAGGAGCATGAAAAGGTGTGAAAAATTTGAGGAGCAAAAAAAAAAAGAAAAAAAAAGACCAGGAGCATGAAAAGGTGTGAAAAATGCGAGGAGCATGAAAAGGTGTGCAAAATGCGAGGAGCAAAAAAAAAAAAAGACGAGGAGCATGAAAAGGTGTGAAAAATGCAAGGAGCATGAAAAGGTGTGAAAAATGCGAGGAACATGAAAAGGTGTGAAAAATGGGAGGAGCATGAAAAGGTGTGAAAAATGCGAGGAGGAAAAAAAAAAAAAAAAGGCCAGGGGCATGAAAAGGTGTGAAAAATGCGAGGAGCAAAAAGAAAAAAAAAAAAAGTCCAGGAGCATGAAAAGGTGTGAAAAAGGCAAGGAGCATGAAAAGGTGTCAAAAATGCGAGGAGCAAAAAAAAAAAAAAAAAAAAGGCCAGGAGCATGAAAAGGTGTGAAAAAGGCAAGGAGCATGAAAAGGTGTGAAAAATGCGAGGAGCAAAAAAAAAAAAGAGCAAGACCAGGAGCATGAAAAGGTGTGAAAAATGCAAGGAGCATGAAAAGGTGTGAAAAATGCGAGGAGCAAAAAAAAAAAAAAAAAAAAAGACCAGGAGCATGAAAAGGTGTGAAAAATGCGAGGAGCAAAAAAAAAAAAAAAAAGGCCAGGAGCATGAAAAGGTGTGAAAAATGCGAGGACCATGAAAAGGTGTGAAAAATGCGGGGAGCATGAAGAGGTGTGAAAAATGCGAGGAGCATGAAAAGGTGTGAAAAATGCGAGGAGCATGAAAAGGTGTGCAAAATGCGAGGAGCAAAAAAAAAAAAAGACGAGGAGCATGAAAAGGTGTGAAAAATGCAAGGAGCATGAAAAGGTGTGAAAAATGCGAGGAGCAAAAAAAAAAAAAGACGAGGAGCATGAAAAGGTGTGAAAAATGCGTGGAGCATGAAAAGGTGTGCAAAATGCGAGGAGCAAAAAAAAAAAAAGACGAAGAGCATGAAAAGGTGTGAAAAATGCAAGGAGCATGAAAAGGTGTGAAAAATTTGAGGAGCAAAAAAAAAAAGAAAAAAAAAGACCAGGAGCATGAAAAGGTGTGAAAAATGCGAGGAGCATGAAAAGGTGTGAAAAATTTGAGGAGCAAAAAAAAAAAAAAAAAAAAAGACCAGGAGCATGAAAAGGTGTGAAAAATGCGAGGAGGAAAAAAAAAAAAAGAATGACCAGGAGCATGAAAAGGTGTGAAAAATGCAAGGAGCATGAAAAGGTGTGAAAAATGCGAGGAGCAAAAAAAAAAAAAAAAAAGAAAGACCAGGAGCATGAAAAGGTGTGAAAAATGCGAGGAGCAAAAAAAAAAAAAAAAAGGCCAGGAGCATGAAAAGGTGTGAAAAAGGCAAGGAGCATGAAAAGGTGTGAAAAATGCGAGGAGCAAAAAAAAAAAAAAAAAAAAAAGGCCAGGAGCATGAAAAGGTGTGAAAAATGCAAGGAGCATTAAAAGGTGTGAAAAATGCGAGGAGGAAAAAAAAAAAAAGCAAGACCAGGAGCATGAAAAGGTGTGAAAAATGCAAGGAGCATGAAAAGGTGTGAAAAATGCGAGGAGCAAAAAAAAAAAAAAAAAAAAGAAAGACCAGGAGCATGAAAAGGTGTGAAAAATGCGAGGAGCAAAAAAAAAAAAAAAAAAAAAGAAAGACCAGGAGCATGAAAAGGTGTGAAAAATGCGAGGAACATGAAAAGGTGTGAAAAATGGGAGGAGCATGAAAAGGTGCGAAAAATGCGAGGAGCAAAAAAAAAAAAAGAAAAAGGCCAGGAGCATGAAAAGGTGTGAAAAATGCGAGGAGCAAAAAAAAAAAAAAAAAAGACCAGGAGCATGAATAGGTGTGCAAAATGCGAGGAGCAAAAAAAAAAAAGACGAGGAGCATGAAAAGGTGTGAAAAATGCAAGGAGCATGAAAAGGTGTGAAAAATGCGAGGAACATGAAAAGGTGTGAAAAATGGGAGGAGCATGAAAAGGTGCGAAAAATGCGAGGAGCAAAAAAAAAAAAAAAAAGGCCAGAAGCATGAAAAGGTGTGAAAAAGGCAAGGAGCATGAAAAGGTGTGAAAAATGCGAGGAGCAAAAAAAAAAAAAAAAAAAAGTCCAGGAGCATGAAAAGGTGTGAAAAATGCAAGGAGCATGAAAAGGTGTGAAAAATGCCAGGAGCATGAAAAGGTGTGAAAAATGCCAGGAGCATGAAAAGGTGTGAAAAATGCGAGGAGCAAAAAAAAAAAAAAAAAAAGAAAGTCCAGGAGCATGAAAAGGTGTGCAAAATGCGAGGAGCAAAAAAAAAAAAAGACGAGGAGCATGAAACGGTGTGAAAAATGCAAGGAGCATGAAAAGGTGTGATGCCAGGAGCATGAAAAGGTGTGAAAAATGCGAGGAGCAAAAAAAAAAAAAAAAAAAGAAAGTCCAGGAGCATGAAAAGGTGTGCAAAATGCGAGGAGCAAAAAAAAAAAAAGACGAGGAGCATGAAAAGGTGTGAAAAATGCAAGGAGCATGAAAAGGTGTGAAAAATTTGAGGAGCAAAAAAAAAAGAAAAAAAAAGACCAGGAGCATGAAAAGGTGTGAAAAATGCGAGGAGCATGAAAAGGTGTGAAAAATTTGAGGAGCAAAAAAAAAAAAAAAAAAAAAGACCAGGAGCATGAAAAGGTGTGAAAAATGCGAGGAGGAAAAAAAAAAAAAAAAAAGAAAGACCAGGAGCATGAAAAGGTGTGAAAAATGCGAGGAGCAAAAAAAAAAAAAAAAAAAAAAGGCCAGGAGCATGAAAAGGTGTGAAAAATGCAAGGAGCATGAAAAGGTGTGAAAAATGCGAGGAGCAAAAAAAAAAAAAAAAAAAAGACCAGGAGCATGAAAAGGTGTGAAAAATGCGAGGAGCAAAAAAAAAAAAAAAAAAAAAAGACCAGAGGCATGAAAAGGTGTGAAAAATGCGAGGAGCAAAAAAAAAAAAAAAAAAAAAGACCAGGAGCATGAAAAGGTGTGAAAAATGCGAGGAGCAAAAAAAAAAAAAAAAAAAAAGACCAGGAGCATGAAAAGGTGTGAAAAATGCGAGGAGCAAAAAAAAAAAAAAAAAAAAAAAAAGACCAGGAGAATGAAAAGGTGTGAAAAATGCGAGGAGCAAAAAAAAAAAAAAAAAAAGACCAGGAGCATGAAAAGGTGTGAAAAATGCGAGGAGCAAAAAAAAAAAAAAAAAAAAAAGACCAGAGGCATGAAAAGGTGTTGAAAAATGCGAGGAGCAAAAAAAAAAAAAAAAAAAAAGACCAGGAGCATGAAAAGGTGTGAAAAATGCGAGGAGCAAAAAAAAAAAAAAAAAAAAAGACCAGGAGCATGAAAAGGTGTGAAAAATGCGAGGAGCAAAAAAAAAAAAAAAAAAAAAAAAGACCAGGAGAAAAAAAAGGAGTGAAAAATGGGAGGAGAAAAAAAAAAAAAAAAAAAAGACCAGGAGCATGAAAAGGTGTGAAAAATGCGAGGAGCAAAAAAAAAAAAAAAAAAAAAGACCAGAGGCATGAAAAGGTGTGAAAAATGCGAGGAGCAAAAAAAAAAAAAAAAAAAAAAGACCAGGAGCATGAAAAGGTGTGAAAAATGCGAGGAGCAAAAAAAAAAAAAAAAAAAAAGACCAGGAGCATGAAAAGGTGTGAAAAATGCGAGGAGCAAAAAAAAAAAAAGACGAGGAGCATGAAAAGGTGTGAAAAATGCAAGGAGCATGAAAAGGTGTGAAAAATTTGAGGAGCAAAAAAAAAAGAAAAAAAAAGACCAGGAGCATGAAAAGGTGTGAAAAATGCGAGGAGCATGAAAAGGTGTGAAAAATTTGAGGAGCAAAAAAAAAAAAAAAAAAAAAGACCAGGAGCATGAAAAGGTGTGAAAAATGCGAGGAGGAAAAAAAAAAAAAAAAAAGAAAGACCAGGAGCATGAAAAGGTGTGAAAAATGCGAGGAGCAAAAAAAAAAAAAAAAAAAAAGGCCAGGAGCATGAAAAGGTGTGAAAAATGCAAGGAGCATGAAAAGGTGTGAAAAATGCGAGGAGCAAAAAAAAAAAAAAAAAAAAGACCAGGAGCATGAAAAGGTGTGAAAAATGCGAGGAGCAAAAAAAAAAAAAAAAAAAAAGACCAGAGGCATGAAAAGGTGTGAAAAATGCGAGGAGCAAAAAAAAAAAAAAAAAAAAAGACCAGGAGCATGAAAAGGTGTGAAAAATGCGAGGAGCAAAAAAAAAAAAAAAAAAAAAGACCAGGAGCATGAAAAGGTGTGAAAAATGCGAGGAGCAAAAAAAAAAAAAAAAAAAAAAAAGACCAGGAGCATGAAAAGGGGTGAAAAATACGAGGAGCAAAAAAAAAAAAAAAAAAAAGACCAGGAGAATGAAAAGGGGTGAAAAATGGGAGGAGCAAAAAAAAAAAAAAAAAAAAAAGACCAGAGGCATGAAAAGGTGTGAAAAATGCGAGGAGCAAAAAAAAAAAAAAAAAAAAAGACCAGGAGCATGAAAAGGTGTGAAAAATGCGAGGAGCAAAAAAAAAAAAAAAAAAAAAGACCAGGAGCATGAAAAGGTGTGAAAAATGCGAGGAGCAAAAAAAAAAAAAAAAAAAAAAAAGACCAGGAGCATGAAAAGGTGTGAAAAATGCGAGGAGAAAAAAAAAAAAAAAAAAAAAGACCAGGAGCATGAAAAGGTGTGAAAAATGCGAGGAGCAAAAAAAAAAAAAAAAAAAAAGACCAGAGGCATGAAAAGGTGTGAAAAATGCGAGGAGCAAAAAAAAAAAAAAAAAAAAAAGACCAGGAGCATGAAAAGGTGTGAAAAATGCGAGGAGCAAAAAAAAAAAAAAAAAAAAAGACCAGGAGCATGAAAAGGTGTGAAAAATGCGAGGAGCAAAAAAAAAAAAAAAAAAAAAAGACCAGGAGCATGAAAAGGTGTGAAAAATGCGAGGAGAAAAAAAAAAAAAAAAAAAAGACCAGGAGAATGAAAAGGTGTGAAAAATGCGAGGAGCAAAAAAAAAAAAAAAAAAAAAAGACCAGGAGCATGAAAAGGTGTGAAAAATGCGAGGAGAAAAAAAAAAAAAAAAAAAAGACCAGGAGCATGAAAAGGTGTGAAAAATGCGAGGAGTAAAAAAAAAAAAAAAAAAAAAAGACCAGGAGCATGAAAAGGTGTGAAAAATGCGAGGAGCATGAAAAGGTGTGAAAAATGCGAGGAGCAAAAAAAAAAAAAAAAAAAAGACCAGGAGCATGAAAAGGTGTGAAAAATGCGAGGAGCAAAAAAACAAAAAAAAGACCAGCAGCATGAAAAGGTGTGAAAAATGCGATGAACATGAAAAGGTGTGAAAAATGCGAGGAGCATGAAAAGGTGTGTAAAATGCGAGGAGCATGAAGAGGTGTGAAATATGCGAGGAGCATGAAGAGGAGTGAAATATGCGAGGAGCATGAAAAGGTGTGAAAAATGCGAAGAGCAAAAAAAAAAAAAAAAAAAACCAGGAGCATGAAAAGGTGTGAAAAATGCGACGAGCATGAAAAGTTGTGAAAAATGCGAGAAGCATGAAGAGGTGTGAAATATGCGAGGAGCATGAAAAGGTGTGAAAAAAGGAGGAGCATGAAAAGGTGTGAAAAATGCGAGGAGCATGAAAAGGTGTGAAAAATGCGAGGAGCATGAAAAGGTTGAAAAATGCGAGGAGCATGAAAAGGTGTGAAAAATTCGAGGAGCAAAAAAAAAAAAAAAAAAGCCCAGGAACAAGAAAAGGTGTGAAAAATGCGAGGAGCAAAAAAAAAAAAAAAAAAAAAAAGACCAGGAGCATGAAAAGGTGTGAAAAATGCGAGGAGCAAAAGAAAAAAAAAAAAGACCAGGAGCATGAAAAGGTGTGAAAAATGCGAGGAGCAAAAAAAAAAAAAAAAGACCAGGAGCATGAAAAGGTGTGAAAAATGCGAGGAGCAAAAAAACAAAAAAAAGACCAGCAGCATGAAAAGGTGTGAAAAATGCGATGAACATGAAAACGTGTGAAAAATGCGAGGAGCAAAAAAAAAAAAAAAAAAGGCCAGGACCATGAAAAGGTGTGAAAAATGCGAGGAGCATGAAAAGGTGTGAAAAATTTGAGGAGCAAAAAAAAAAAGACCAGGAGCATGAAAAGATGTGAAAAATGCGAGGAACATGAAAAGGTGTGAAAAATGGGAGGAGCATGAAAAGGTGCGAAAAATGCGAGGAGCAAAAAAAAAAAAAAAAAAAAGGCCAGGAGCAAGAAAAGGTGTGAAAAATTCGAGGAGCAAAAAAAAAAAAAAAAAAAAAAAGGCCAGGAGCATGAAAAGGTGTGAAAAGTGCAAGGAGCATGAAAAGGTGTGAAAAATGCCAGGAGCATGAAAAGGTATGAAAAATGCCAGGAGCATGAAAAGGTGTGAAAAATGCGAGGAGCAAAAAAAAAAAAAAAAAAGAAAGTCCAGGAGCATGAAAAGGTGTGAAAAATGCGAGGAGCAAAAAAAAAAAAAGACGAGGAGCATGAAAAGGTGTGAAAAATGCAAGGAGCATGAAAAGGTGTGAAAAATTTGAGGAGCAAAAAAAAAAGAAAAAAAAAGACCAGGAGCATGAAAAGGTGTGAAAAATGCAAGGAGCATGAAAAGGTGTGAAAAATGCGAGGAGCAAAAAAAAAAAAAAAAAAAAGAAAGACCAGGAGCATGAAAAGGTGGGAAAAATGCGAGGAGCAAAAAAAAAAAAAAAAAAAAAAAAAAGACCAGGAGCATGAATAGGTGTGCAAAATGCGAGGAGCAAAAAAAAAAAAGACGAGGAGCATGAAAAGGTGTGAAAAATGCAAGGAGCATGAAAAGGTGTGAAAAATGCGAGGAACATGAAAAGGTGTGAAAAATGGGAGGAGCATGAAAAGGTGCGAAAAATGCGAGGAGCAAAAAAAAAAAAAAAAAAGGCCAGGAGCATGAAAAGGTGTGAAAAAGGCAAGGAGCATGAAAAGGTGTGAAAAATGCGAGGAGCAAAAAAAAAAAAAAGACGAGGAGCATGAAAAGGTGTGAAAAATGCGTGGAGCATGAAAAGGTGTGCAAAATGCGAGGAGCAAAAAAAAAAAAAGACGAAGAGCATGAAAAGGTGTGAAAAATGCAAGGAGCATGAAAAGGTGTGAAAAATTTGAGGAGCAAAAAAAAAAAGAAAAAAAAAGACCAGGAGCATGAAAAGGTGTGAAAAATGCGAGGAGCATGAAAAGGTGTGCAAAATGCGAGGAGCAAAAAAAAAAAAAGACGAGGAGCATGAAAAGGTGTGAAAAATGCAAGGAGCATGAAAAGGTGTGAAAAATGCGAGGAACATGAAAAGGTGTGAAAAATGGGAGGAGCATGAAAAGGTGTGAAAAATGCGAGGAGGAAAAAAAAAAAAAAAAGGCCAGGGGCATGAAAAGGTGTGAAAAATGCGAGGAGCAAAAAGAAAAAAAAAAAAAGTCCAGGAGCATGAAAAGGTGTGAAAAAGGCAAGGAGCAAAAAAAAAAAAAAAAAAAAAAGGCCAGGAGCATGAAAAGGTGTGAAAAATGCAAGGAGCATGAAAAGGTGTGAAAAATGCGAGGAGCAAAAAAAAAAAAAAAAAAAAAGACCAGGAGCATGAAAAGGTGTGAAAAATGCGAGGAGCAAAAAAAAAAAAAAAAAAAAAGACCAGAGGCATGAAAAGGTGTGAAAAATGCGAGGAGCAAAAAAAAAAAAAAAAAAAAAGACCAGGAGCATGAAAAGGTGTGAAAAATGCGAGGAGCAAAAAAAAAAAAAAAAAAGACCAGGAGCATGAATAGGTGTGCAAAATGCGAGGAGCAAAAAAAAAAAAGACGAGGAGCATGAAAAGGTGTGAAAAATGCAAGGAGCATGAAAAGGTGTGAAAAATGCGAGGAACATGAAAAGGTGTGAAAAATGGGAGGAGCATGAAAAGGTGCGAAAAATGCGAGGAGCAAAAAAAAAAAAAAAAAGGCCAGAAGCATGAAAAGGTGTGAAAAAGGCAAGGAGCATGAAAAGGTGTGAAAAATGCGAGGAGCAAAAAAAAAAAAAAAAAAAAGTCCAGGAGCATGAAAAGGTGTGAAAAATGCAAGGAGCATGAAAAGGTGTGAAAAATGCCAGGAGCATGAAAAGGTGTGAAAAATGCCAGGAGCATGAAAAGGTGTGAAAAATGCGAGGAGCAAAAAAAAAAAAAAAAAAAGAAAGTCCAGGAGCATGAAAAGGTGTGCAAAATGCGAGGAGCAAAAAAAAAAAAAGACGAGGAGCATGAAAAGGTGTGAAAAATGCAAGGAGCATGAAAAGGTGTGAAAAATTTGAGGAGCAAAAAAAAAAGAAAAAAAAAGACCAGGAGCATGAAAAGGTGTGAAAAATGCGAGGAGCATGAAAAGGTGTGAAAAATTTGAGGAGCAAAAAAAAAAAAAAAAAAAAAGACCAGGAGCATGAAAAGGTGTGAAAAATGCGAGGAGGAAAAAAAAAAAAAAAAAAGAAAGACCAGGAGCATGAAAAGGTGTGAAAAATGCGAGGAGCAAAAAAAAAAAAAAAAAAAAAAGGCCAGGAGCATGAAAAGGTGTGAAAAATGCAAGGAGCATGAAAAGGTGTGAAAAATGCGAGGAGCAAAAAAAAAAAAAAAAAAAAGACCAGGAGCATGAAAAGGTGTGAAAAATGCGAGGAGCAAAAAAAAAAAAAAAAAAAAAGACCAGAGGCATGAAAAGGTGTGAAAAATGCGAGGAGCAAAAAAAAAAAAAAAAAAAAAGACCAGGAGCATGAAAAGGTGTGAAAAATGCGACGAGCATGAAAAGTTGTGAAAAATGCGAGAAGCATGAAGAGGTGTGAAATATGCGAGGAGCATGAAAAGGTGTGAAAAAAGGAGGAGCATGAAAAGGTGTGAAAAATGCGAGGAGCATGAAAAGGTGTGAAAAATGCGAGGAGCAAAAAAAAAAAAAAAAAGACCAGCAGCATGAAAAGGTGTGAAAAATGCGATGAACATGAAAAGGTGTGAAAAATGCGAGGAGCATGAAAAGGTGGGTAAAATGCGAGGAGCATGAAGAGGTGTGAAATATGTGAGGAGCATGAAGAGGTGTGAAATATGCGAGGAGCATGAAAAGGTGTGAAAAATGCGAGGAGCAAAAAAAAAAAAAAAAAAAAGACCAGGAGCATGAAAAGGTGTGAAAAATGCGACGAGCATGAAAAGTTGTGAAAAATGCGAGAAGCATGAAGAGGTGTGAAATATGCGAGGAGCATGAAAAGGTGTGAAAAAAGGAGGAGCATGAAAAGGTGTGAAAAATGCGAGGAGCATGAAAAGGTGTGAAAAATGCGAGGAGCATGAAAAGGTGTGAAAAATGTGAGGAGCATGAAAAGGTGTGAAAAATGCGAGGCACATGAAGAGGTGTGAAATATGCGAGGCGCATGAAAAGGTGTGAAAAATGCGAGAAGCATGAAGAGGTGTGAAATATGCGAGGAGCATGAAAAGGTGTGAAAAAAGGAGGAGCATGAAAAGGTGTGAAAAATGCGACGAGCATGAAAAGTTGTGAAAAATGCGAGGAGCATGAAGAGGTGTGAAATATGTGAGGAGCATGAAAAGTGTGAAAAATGCGAGGAGCAAAAAAAAAAAAAAAAAGACCAGGAGCATGAAAAGGTGTGAAAAATGCGAGGAGCATGAAAAGGTGTGAAAAATGCGAGGAGCATGAAGAGGTGTGAAAAATGCGAGGAGCATGAAAAGGTGTGAAAAATGCGAGGAGCATGAAAAGGTGTGAAAAATGCGAGGAGCATGAAAAGGTGTGAAAAATGCGAGGAGTAAAAAAAAAAAAAGACGAGGAGCATGAAAAGGTGTGAAAAATGCGAGGAGTAAAAAAAAAAAAAAAAAAAAAAGACCAGGAGCATGAAAAGGTGTGAAAAATGCGAGGAGCAAAAAAAAAAAAAGACGAGGAGCATGAAAAGGTGTGAAAAATGCGAGGAGTAAAAAAAAAAAAAAAAAAAAAAGACCAGGAGCATGAAAAGGTGTGAAAAATGCGAGGAGCATGAAAAGGTGTGAAAAATGCGAGGAGCAAAAAAAAAAAAAAAAAAAGACCAGGAGCATGAAAAGGTGTGAAAAATGCGAGGAGCAAAAAAACAAAAAAAAGACCAGCAGCATGAAAAGGTGTGAAAAATGCGATGAACATGAAAAGGTGTGAAAAATGCGAGGAGCATGAAAAGGTGTGTAAAATGCGAGGAGCATGAAGAGGTGTGAAATATGCGAGGAGCATGAAGAGGAGTGAAATATGCGAGGAGCATGAAAAGGTGTGAAAAATGCGAAGAGCAAAAAAAAAAAAAAAAAAAACCAGGAGCATGAAAAGGTGTGAAAAATGCGACGAGCATGAAAAGTTGTGAAAAATGCGAGAAGCATGAAGAGGTGTGAAATATGCGAGGAGCATGAAAAGGTGTGAAAAAAGGAGGAGCATGAAAAGGTGTGAAAAATGCGAGGAGCATGAAAAGGTGTGAAAAATGCGAGGAGCATGAAAAGGTTGAAAAATGCGAGGAGCATGAAAAGGTGTGAAAAATTCGAGGAGCAAAAAAAAAAAAAAAAAGCCCAGGAACATGAAAAGGTGTGAAAAATGCGAGGAGCAAAAAAAAAAAAAAAAAAAAAAAAGACCAGGAGCATGAAAAGGTGTGAAAAATGCGAGGAGCAAAAGAAAAAAAAAAAAGACCAGGAGCATGAAAAGGTGTGAAAAATGCGAGGAGCAAAAAAAAAAAAAAAAGACCAGGAGCATGAAAAGGTGTGAAAAATGCGAGGAGCAAAAAAACAAAAAAAAGACCAGCAGCATGAAAAGGTGTGAAAAATGCGATGAACATGAAAACGTGTGAAAAATGCGAGGAGCAAAAAAAAAAAAAAAAAAGGCCAGGACCATGAAAAGGTGTGAAAAATGCGAGGAGCATGAAAAGGTGTGAAAAATTTGAGGAGCAAAAAAAAAAAGACCAGGAGCATGAAAAGGTGTGAAAAATGCGAGGAACATGAAAAGGTGTGAAAAATGGGAGGAGCATGAAAAGGTGCGAAAAATGCGAGGAGCAAAAAAAAAAAAAAAAAAAGGCCAGGAGCAAGAAAAGGTGTGAAAAATTCGAGGAGCAAAAAAAAAAAAAAAAAAAAAAAGGCCAGGAGCATGAAAAGGTGTGAAAAGTGCAAGGAGCATGAAAAGGTGTGAAAAATGCCAGGAGCATGAAAAGGTATGAAAAATGCCAGGAGCATGAAAAGGTGTGAAAAATGCGAGGAGCAAAAAAAAAAAAAAAAAAGAAAGTCCAGGAGCATGAAAAGGTGTGAAAAATGCGAGGAGAAAAAAAAAAAAAAGACGAGGAGCATGAAAAGGTGTGAAAAATGCAAGGAGCATGAAAAGGTGTGAAAAATTTGAGGAGCAAAAAAAAAAGAAAAAAAAAGACCAGGAGCATGAAAAGGTGTGAAAAATGCAAGGAGCATGAAAAGGTGTGAAAAATGCGAGGAGCAAAAAAAAAAAAAAAAAAAAGAAAGACCAGGAGCATGAAAAGGTGTGAAAAATGCGAGGAGCAAAAAAAAAAAAAAAAAAAAAAAAAGACCAGGAGCATGAATAGGTGTGCAAAATGCGAGGAGCAAAAAAAAAAAAGACGAGGAGCATGAAAAGGTGTGAAAAATGCAAGGAGCATGAAAAGGTGTGAAAAATGCGAGGAACATGAAAAGGTGTGAAAAATGGGAGGAGCATGAAAAGGTGCGAAAAATGCGAGGAGCAAAAAAAAAAAAAAAAAAGGCCAGGAGCATGAAAAGGTGTGAAAAAGGCAAGGAGCATGAAAAGGTGTGAAAAATGCGAGGAGCAAAAAAAAAAAAAAGACGAGGAGCATGAAAAGGTGTGAAAAATGCGTGGAGCATGAAAAGGTGTGCAAAATGCGAGGAGCAAAAAAAAAAAAAGACGAAGAGCATGAAAAGGTGTGAAAAATGCAAGGAGCATGAAAAGGTGTGAAAAATTTGAGGAGCAAAAAAAAAAAGAAAAAAAAAGACCAGGAGCATGAAAAGGTGTGAAAAATGCGAGGAGCATGAAAAGGTGTGCAAAATGCGAGGAGCAAAAAAAAAAAAAGACGAGGAGCATGAAAAGGTGTGAAAAATGCAAGGAGCATGAAAAGGTGTGAAAAATGCGAGGAACATGAAAAGGTGTGAAAAATGGGAGGAGCATGAAAAGGTGTGAAAAATGCGAGGAGGAAAAAAAAAAAAAAAAGGCCAGGGGCATGAAAAGGTGTGAAAAATGCGAGGAGCAAAAAGAAAAAAAAAAAAAGTCCAGGAGCATGAAAAGGTGTGAAAAAGGCAAGGAGCAAAAAAAAAAAAAAAAAAAAAGGCCAGGAGCATGAAAAGGTGTGAAAAATGCAAGGAGCATGAAAAGGTGTGAAAAATGCGAGGAGCAAAAAAAAAAAAAAAAAAAAGACCAGGAGCATGAAAAGGTGTGAAAAATGCGAGGAGCAAAAAAAAAAAAAAAAAAAAAGACCAGAGGCATGAAAAGGTGTGAAAAATGCGAGGAGCAAAAAAAAAAAAAAAAAAAAAGACCAGGAGCATGAAAAGGTGTGAAAAATGCGAGGAGCAAAAAAAAAAAAAAAAAAGACCAGGAGCATGAATAGGTGTGCAAAATGCGAGGAGCAAAAAAAAAAAAGACGAGGAGCATGAAAAGGTGTGAAAAATGCAAGGAGCATGAAAAGGTGTGAAAAATGCGAGGAACATGAAAAGGTGTGAAAAATGGGAGGAGCATGAAAAGGTGCGAAAAATGCGAGGAGCAAAAAAAAAAAAAAAAAGGCCAGAAGCATGAAAAGGTGTGAAAAAGGCAAGGAGCATGAAAAGGTGTGAAAAATGCGAGGAGCAAAAAAAAAAAAAAAAAAAAGTACAGGAGCATGAAAAGGTGTGAAAAATGCAAGGAGCATGAAAAGGTGTGAAAAATGCCAGGAGCATGAAAAGGTGTGAAAAATGCCAGGAGCATGAAAAGGTGTGAAAAATGCGAGGAGCAAAAAAAAAAAAAAAAAAAGAAAGTCCAGGAGCATGAAAAGGTGTGCAAAATGCGAGGAGCAAAAAAAAAAAAAGACGAGGAGCATGAAAAGGTGTGAAAAATGCAAGGAGCATGAAAAGGTGTGAAAAATTTGAGGAGCAAAAAAAAAAGAAAAAAAAAGACCAGGAGCATGAAAAGGTGTGAAAAATGCGAGGAGCATGAAAAGGTGTGAAAAATTTGAGGAGCAAAAAAAAAAAAAAAAAAAAAGACCAGGAGCATGAAAAGGTGTGAAAAATGCGAGGAGGAAAAAAAAAAAAAAAAAAGAAAGACCAGGAGCATGAAAAGGTGTGAAAAATGCGAGGAGCAAAAAAAAAAAAAAAAAAAAAGGCCAGGAGCATGAAAAGGTGTGAAAAATGCAAGGAGCATGAAAAGGTGTGAAAAATGCGAGGAGCAAAAAAAAAAAAAAAAAAAAGACCAGGAGCATGAAAAGGTGTGAAAAATGCGAGGAGCAAAAAAAAAAAAAAAAAAAAAGACCAGAGGCATGAAAAGGTGTGAAAAATGCGAGGAGCAAAAAAAAAAAAAAAAAAAAGACCAGGAGCATGAAAAGGTGTGAAAAATGCGACGAGCATGAAAAGTTGTGAAAAATGCGAGAAGCATGAAGAGGTGTGAAATATGCGAGGAGCATGAAAAGGTGTGAAAAAAGGAGGAGCATGAAAAGGTGTGAAAAATGCGAGGAGCATGAAAAGGTGTGAAAAATGCGAGGAGCAAAAAAAAAAAAAAAAAGACCAGCAGCATGAAAAGGTGTGAAAAATGCGATGAACATGAAAAGGTGTGAAAAATGCGAGGAGCATGAAAAGGTGGGTAAAATGCGAGGAGCATGAAGAGGTGTGAAATATGTGAGGAGCATGAAGAGGTGTGAAATATGCGAGGAGCATGAAAAGGTGTGAAAAATGCGAGGAGCAAAAAAAAAAAAAAAAAAAAGACCAGGAGCATGAAAAGGTGTGAAAAATGCGACGAGCATGAAAAGTTGTGAAAAATGCGAGAAGCATGAAGAGGTGTGAAATATGCGAGGAGCATGAAAAGGTGTGAAAAAAGGAGGAGCATGAAAAGGTGTGAAAAATGCGAGGAGCATGAAAAGGTGTGAAAAATGCGAGGAGCATGAAAAGGTGTGAAAAATGTGAGGAGCATGAAAAGGTGTGAAAAATGCGAGGCACATGAAGAGGTGTGAAATATGCGAGGCGCATGAAAAGGTGTGAAAAATGCGAGAAGCATGAAGAGGTGTGAAATATGCGAGGAGCATGAAAAGGTGTGAAAAAAGGAGGAGCATGAAAAGGTGTGAAAAATGCGACGAGCATGAAAAGTTGTGAAAAATGCGAGGAGCATGAAGAGGTGTGAAATATGTGAGGAGCATGAAAAGTGTGAAAAATGCGAGGAGCAAAAAAAAAAAAAAAAAGACCAGGAGCATGAAAAGGTGTGAAAAATGCGAGGAGCATGAAAAGGTGTGAAAAATGCGAGGAGCATGAAGAGGTGTGAAAAATGCGAGGAGCATGAAAAGGTGTGAAAAATGCGAGGAGCATGAAAAGGTGTGAAAAATGCGAGGAGCAAAAAAAAAAAAAGACGAGGAGCATGAAAAGGTGTGAAAAATGCAAGGAGCATGAAAAGGTGTGAAAAATGCGAGGAACATGAAAAGGTGTGAAAAATGGGAGGAGCATGAAAAGGTGCGAAAAATGCGAGGAGCAAAAAAAAAAAAAAAAAAAGGCCAGGAGCAAGAAAAGGTGTGAAAAATTCGAGGAGCAAAAAAAAAAAAAAAAAAAAAAAGGCCAGGAGCATGAAAAGGTGTGAAAAGTGCAAGGAGCATTAAAATGTGTGAAAAATGCCAGGAGCATGAAAAGGTATGAAAAATGCCAGGAGCATGAAAAGGTGTGAAAAATGCGAGGAGCAAAAAAAAAAAAAAAAAAGAAAGTCCAGGAGCATGAAAAGGTGTGCAAAATGCGAGGAGCAAAAAAAAAAAAAGACGAGGAGCATGAAAAGGTGTGAAAAATGCAAGGAGCATGAAAAGGTGTGAAAAATTTGAGGAGCAAAAAAAAAAGAAAAAAAAAGACCAGGAGCATGAAAAGGTGTGAAAAATGCAAGGAGCATGAAAAGGTGTGAAAAATGCGAGGAGCAAAAAAAAAAAAAAAAAAAAGAAAGACCAGGAGCATGAAAAGGTGTGAAAAATGCGAGGAGCAAAAAAAAAAAAAAAAAAAAAGAAAGACCAGGAGCATGAAAAGGTGTGAAAAATGCGAGGAACATGAAAAGGTGTGAAAAATGGGAGGAGCATGAAAAGGTGCGAAAAATGCGAGGAGCAAAAAAAAAAAAAGAAAAAGGCCAGGAGCATGAAAAGGTGTGAAAAATGCGAGGAGCAAAAAAAAAAAAAAAAAAGACCAGGAGCATGAATAGGTGTGCAAAATGCGAGGAGCAAAAAAAAAAAAGACGAGGAGCATGAAAAGGTGTGAAAAATGCAAGGAGCATGAAAAGGTGTGAAAAATGCGAGGAACATGAAAAGGTGTGAAAAATGGGAGGAGCATGAAAAGGTGCGAAAAATGCGAGGAGCAAAAAAAAAAAAAAAAAGGCCAGAAGCATGAAAAGGTGTGAAAAAGGCAAGGAGCATGAAAAGGTGTGAAAAATGCGAGGAGCAAAAAAAAAAAAAAAAAAAGTCCAGGAGCATGAAAAGGTGTGAAAAATGCAAGGAGCATGAAAAGGTGTGAAAAATGCCAGGAGCATGAAAAGGTGTGAAAAATGCCAGGAGCATGAAAAGGTGTGAAAAATGCGAGGAGCAAAAAAAAAAAAAAAAAAAGAAAGTCCAGGAGCATGAAAAGGTGTGCAAAATGCGAGGAGCAAAAAAAAAAAAAGACGAGGAGCATGAAAAGGTGTGAAAAATGCAAGGAGCATGAAAAGGTGTGAAAAATTTGAGGAGCAAAAAAAAAAGAAAAAAAAAGACCAGGAGCATGAAAAGGTGTGAAAAATGCGAGGAGCATGAAAAGGTGTGAAAAATTTGAGGAGCAAAAAAAAAAAAAAAAAAAAAGACCAGGAGCATGAAAAGGTGTGAAAAATGCGAGGAGGAAAAAAAAAAAAAAAAAAGAAAGACCAGGAGCATGAAAAGGTGTGAAAAATGCGAGGAGCAAAAAAAAAAAAAAAAAAAAAGGCCAGGAGCATGAAAAGGTGTGAAAAATGCAAGGAGCATGAAAAGGTGTGAAAAATGCGAGGAGCAAAAAAAAAAAAAAAAAAAAGACCAGGAGCATGAAAAGGTGTGAAAAATGCGAGGAGCAAAAAAAAAAAAAAAAAAAAAGACCAGAGGCATGAAAAGGTGTGAAAAATGCGAGGAGCAAAAAAAAAAAAAAAAAAAAAGACCAGGAGCATGAAAAGGTGTGAAAAATGCGAGGAGCAAAAAAAAAAAAAAAAAAAAAGACCAGGAGCATGAAAAGGTGTGAAAAATGCGAGGAGCAAAAAAAAAAAAAAAAAAAAAAAAGACCAGGAGCATGAAAAGGTGTGAAAAATGCGAGGAGAAAAAAAAAAAAAAAAAAAAAGACCAGGAGCATGAAAAGGTGTGAAAAATGCGAGGAGCAAAAAAAAAAAAAAAAAAAAAAGACCAGGAGCATGAAAAGGTGTGAAAAATGCGAGGAGAAAAAAAAAAAAAAAAAAAAGACCAGGAGCATGAAAAGGTGTGAAAAATGCGAGGAGTAAAAAAAAAAAAAAAAAAAAAAGACCAGGAGCATGAAAAGGTGTGAAAAATGCGAGGAGCATGAAAAGGTGTGAAAAATGCGAGGAGCAAAAAAAAAAAAAAAAAAAGACCAGGAGCATGAAAAGGTGTGAAAAATGCGAGGAGCAAAAAAACAAAAAAAAGACCAGCAGCATGAAAAGGTGTGAAAAATGCGATGAACATGAAAAGGTGTGAAAAATGCGAGGAGCATGAAAAGGTGTGTAAAATGCGAGGAGCATGAAGAGGTGTGAAATATGCGAGGAGCATGAAGAGGAGTGAAATATGCGAGGAGCATGAAAAGGTGTGAAAAATGCGAAGAGCAAAAAAAAAAAAAAAAAACCAGGAGCATGAAAAGGTGTGAAAAATGCGACGAGCATGAAAAGTTGTGAAAAATGCGAGAAGCATGAAGAGGTGTGAAATATGCGAGGAGCATGAAAAGGTGTGAAAAAAGGAGGAGCATGAAAAGGTGTGAAAAATGCGAGGAGCATGAAAAGGTGTGAAAAATGCGAGGAGCATGAAAAGGTTGAAAAATGCGAGGAGCATGAAAAGGTGTGAAAAATTCGAGGAGCAAAAAAAAAAAAAAAAAGCCCAGGAACATGAAAAGGTGTGAAAAATGCGAGGAGCAAAAGAAAAAAAAAAAAGACCAGGAGCATGAAAAGGTGTGAAAAATGCGAGGAGCAAAAAAAAAAAAAAAAGACCAGGAGCATGAAAAGGTGTGAAAAATGCGAGGAGCAAAAAAACAAAAAAAAGACCAGCAGCATGAAAAGGTGTGAAAAATGCGATGAACATGAAAACGTGTGAAAAATGCGAGGAGCAAAAAAAAAAAAAAAAAAGGCCAGGACCATGAAAAGGTGTGAAAAATGCGAGGAGCATGAAAAGGTGTGAAAAATTTGAGGAGCAAAAAAAAAAAGACCAGGAGCATGAAAAGATGTGAAAAATGCGAGGAACATGAAAAGGTGTGAAAAATGGGAGGAGCATGAAAAGGTGCGAAAAATGCGAGGAGCAAAAAAAAAAAAAAAAAAAAGGCCAGGAGCAAGAAAAGGTGTGAAAAATTCGAGGAGCAAAAAAAAAAAAAAAAAAAAAAAGGCCAGGAGCATGAAAAGGTGTGAAAAGTGCAAGGACCATGAAAAGGTGTGAAAAATGCCAGGAGCATGAAAAGGTATGAAAAATGCCAGGAGCATGAAAAGGTGTGAAAAATGCGAGGAGCAAAAAAAAAAAAAAAAAAGAAAGTCCAGGAGCATGAAAAGGTGTGCAAAATGCGAGGAGCAAAAAAAAAAAAAGACGAGGAGCATGAAAAGGTGTGAAAAATGCAAGGAGCATGAAAAGGTGTGAAAAATTTGAGGAGCAAAAAAAAAAGAAAAAAAAAGACCAGGAGCATGAAAAGGTGTGAAAAATGCAAGGAGCATGAAAAGGTGTGAAAAATGCGAGGAGCAAAAAAAAAAAAAAAAAAAAAGAAAGACCAGGAGCATGAAAAGGTGTGAAAAATGCGAGGAGCAAAAAAAAAAAAAAAAAAAAAAAAAGACCAGGAGCATGAATAGGTGTGCAAAATGCGAGGAGCAAAAAAAAAAAAGACGAGGAGCATGAAAAGGTGTGAAAAATGCAAGGAGCATGAAAAGGTGTGAAAAATGCGAGGAACATGAAAAGGTGTGAAAAATGGGAGGAGCATGAAAAGGTGCGAAAAATGCGAGGAGCAAAAAAAAAAAAAAAAAAAGGCCAGGAGCATGAAAAGGTGTGAAAAAGGCAAGGAGCATGAAAAGGTGTGAAAAATGCGAGGAGCAAAAAAAAAAAAAAGACGAGGAGCATGAAAAGGTGTGAAAAATGCGTGGAGCATGAAAAGGTGTGCAAAATGCGAGGAGCAAAAAAAAAAAAAGACGAAGAGCATGAAAAGGTGTGAAAAATGCAAGGAGCATGAAAAGGTGTGAAAAATTTGAGGAGCAAAAAAAAAAAGAAAAAAAAAGACCAGGAGCATGAAAAGGTGTGAAAAATGCGAGGAGCATGAAAAGGTGTGCAAAATGCGAGGAGCAAAAAAAAAAAAAGACGAGGAGAATGAAAAGGTGTGAAAAATGCAAGGAGCATGAAAAGGTGTGAAAAATGCGAGGAACATGAAAAGGTGTGAAAAATGGGAGGAGCATGAAAAGGTGTGAAAAATGCGAGGAGGAAAAAAAAAAAAAAAAGGCCAGGGGCATGAAAAGGTGTGAAAAATGCGAGGAGCAAAAAGAAAAAAAAAAAAAGTCCAGGAGCATGAAAAGGTGTGAAAAAGGCAAGGAGCAAAAAAAAAAAAAAAAAAAAAGGCCAGGAGCATGAAAAGGTGTGAAAAATGCAAGGAGCATGAAAAGGTGTGAAAAATGCGAGGAGCAAAAAAAAAAAAAGACGAGGAGCATGAAAAGGTGTGAAAAATGCAAGGAGCATGAAAAGGTGTGAAAAATGCGAGGAACATGAAAAGGTGTGAAAAATGGGAGGAGCATGAAAAGGTGTGAAAAATGCGAGGAGGAAAAAAAAAAAAAAAAAGGCCAGGGGCATGAAAAGGTGTGAAAAATGCGAGGAGCAAAAAGAAAAAAAAAAAAAGTCCAGGAGCATGAAAAGGTGTGAAAAAGGCAAGGAGCAAAAAAAAAAAAAAAAAAAAAGGCCAGGAGCATGAAAAGGTGTGAAAAATGCAAGGAGCATGAAAAGGTGTGAAAAATGCGAGGAGCAAAAAAAAAAAAAAAAAAAAGACCAGGAGCATGAAAAGGTGTGAAAAATGCGAGGAGCAAAAAAAAAAAAAAAAAAAAAGACCAGAGGCATGAAAAGGTGTGAAAAATGCGAGGAGCAAAAAAAAAAAAAAAAAAAAAGACCAGGAGCATGAAAAGGTGTGAAAAATGCGAGGAGCAAAAAAAAAAAAAAAAAAAAAGACCAGGAGCATGAAAAGGTGTGAAAAATGCGAGGAGCAAAAAAAAAAAAAAAAAAAAAAAAGACCAGGAGCATGAAAAGGTGTGAAAAATGCGAGGAGAAAAAAAAAAAAAAAAAAAAAGACCAGGAGCATGAAAAGGTGTGAAAAATGCGAGGAGCAAAAAAAAAAAAAAAAAAAAAAAGACCAGGAGCAGGAAAAGGGGGAAAAAATGGGAGGGGAAAAAAAAAAAAAAAAAAAAAGTCCAGGAGCATGAAAAGGTGTGAAAAATGCGAGGAGTAAAAAAAAAAAAAAAAAAAAAAAGACCAGGAGCATGAAAAGGTGTGAAAAATGCGAGGAGCATGAAAAGGTGTGAAAAATGCGAGGAGCAAAAAAAAAAAAAAAAAAAAGACCAGGAGCATGAAAAGGTGTGAAAAATGCGAGGAGCAAAAAAACAAAAAAAAGACCAGCAGCATGAAAAGGTGTGAAAAATGCGATGAACATGAAAAGGTGTGAAAAATGCGAGGAGCATGAAAAGGTGTGTAAAATGCGAGGAGCATGAAGAGGTGTGAAATATGCGAGGAGCATGAAGAGGAGTGAAATATGCGAGGAGCATGAAAAGGTGTGAAAAATGCGAAGAGCAAAAAAAAAAAAAAAAAAACCAGGAGCATGAAAAGGTGTGAAAAATGCGACGAGCATGAAAAGTTGTGAAAAATGCGAGAAGCATGAAGAGGTGTGAAATATGCGAGGAGCATGAAAAGGTGTGAAAAAAGGAGGAGCATGAAAAGGTGTGAAAAATGCGAGGAGCATGAAAAGGTGTGAAAAATGCGAGGAGCATGAAAAGGTTGAAAAATGCGAGGAGCATGAAAAGGTGTGAAAAATTCGAGGAGCAAAAAAAAAAAAAAAAAGCCCAGGAACATGAAAAGGTGTGAAAAATGCGAGGAGCAAAAAAAAAAAAAAAAAAAAAAAAAGACCAGGAGCATGAAAAGGTGTGAAAAATGCGAGGAGCAAAAGAAAAAAAAAAAAGACCAGGAGCATGAAAAGGTGTGAAAAATGCGAGGAGCAAAAAAAAAAAAAAAAGACCAGGAGCATGAAAAGGTGTGAAAAATGCGAGGAGCAAAAAAACAAAAAAAAGACCAGCAGCATGAAAAGGTGTGAAAAATGCGATGAACATGAAAACGTGTGAAAAATGCGAGGAGCAAAAAAAAAAAAAAAAAAAGGCCAGGACCATGAAAAGGTGTGAAAAAAGCGAGGAGCATGAAAAGGTGTGAAAAATATGAGGAGCAAAAAAAAAAAGACCAGGAGCATGAAAAGGTGTGAAAAATGCGAGGAACATGAAAAGGTGTGAAAAATGGGAGGAGCATGAAAAGGTGCGAAAAATGCGAGGAGCAAAAAAAAAAAAAAAAAAAGGCCAGGAGCAAGAAAAGGTGTGAAAAATTCGAGGAGCAAAAAAAAAAAAAAAAAAAAAAAAGGCCAGGAGCATGAAAAGGTGTGAAAAGTGCAAGGAGCATGAAAAGGTGTGAAAAATGCCAGGAGCATGAAAAGGTATGAAAAATGCCAGGAGCATGAAAAGGTGTGAAAAATGCGAGGAGCAAAAAAAAAAAAAAAAAAGAAAGTCCAGGAGCATGAAAAGGTGTGCAAAATGCGAGGAGCAAAAAAAAAAAAAGACGAGGAGCATGAAAAGGTGTGAAAAATGCAAGGAGCATGAAAAGGTGTGAAAAATTTGAGGAGCAAAAAAAAAAGAAAAAAAAAGACCAGGAGCATGAAAAGGTGTGAAAAATGCAAGGAGCATGAAAAGGTGTGAAAAATGCGAGGAGCAAAAAAAAAAAAAAAAAAAAGAAAGACCAGGAGCATGAAAAGGTGTGAAAAATGCGAGGAGCAAAAAAAAAAAAAAAAAAAAAAAAAGACCAGGAGCATGAATAGGTGTGCAAAATGCGAGGAGCAAAAAAAAAAAAGACGAGGAGCATGAAAAGGTGTGAAAAATGCAAGGAGCATGAAAAGGTGTGAAAAATGCGAGGAACATGAAAAGGTGTGAAAAATGGGAGGAGCATGAAAAGGTGCGAAAAATGCGAGGAGCAAAAAAAAAAAAAAAAAAGGCCAGGAGCATGAAAAGGTGTGAAAAAGGCAAGGAGCATGAAAAGGTGTGAAAAATGCGAGGAGCAAAAAAAAAAAAAAGACGAGGAGCATGAAAAGGTGTGAAAAATGCGTGGAGCATGAAAAGGTGTGCAAAATGCGAGGAGCAAAAAAAAAAAAAGACGAAGAGCATGAAAAGGTGTGAAAAATGCAAGGAGCATGAAAAGGTGTGAAAAATTTGAGGAGCAAAAAAAAAAAGAAAAAAAAAGACCAGGAGCATGAAAAGGTGTGAAAAATGCGAGGAGCATGAAAAGGTGTGCAAAATGCGAGGAGCAAAAAAAAAAAAAGACGAGGAGCATGAAAAGGTGTGAAAAATGCAAGGAGCATGAAAAGGTGTGAAAAATGCGAGGAACATGAAAAGGTGTGAAAAATGGGAGGAGCATGAAAAGGTGTGAAAAATGCGAGGAGGAAAAAAAAAAAAAAAAGGCCAGGGGCATGAAAAGGTGTGAAAAATGCGAGGAGCAAAAAGAAAAAAAAAAAAAGTCCAGGAGCATGAAAAGGTGTGAAAAAGGCAAGGAGCATGAAAAGGTGTCAAAAATGCGAGGAGCAAAAAAAAAAAAAAAAAAAAGGCCAGGAGCATGAAAAGGTGTGAAAAAGGCAAGGAGCATGAAAAGGTGTGAAAAATGCGAGGAGCAAAAAAAAAAAAGAGCAAGACCAGGAGCATGAAAAGGTGTGAAAAAAGCAAGGAGCATGAAAAGGTGTGAAAAATGCGAGGAGCAAAAAAAAAAAAAAAAAAAAAGACCAGGAGCATGAAAAGGTGTGAAAAATGCGAGGAGCAAAAAAAAAAAAAAAAAGGCCAGGAGCATGAAAAGGTGTGAAAAATGCGAGGACCATGAAAAGGTGTGAAAAATGCGGGGAGCATGAAGAGGTGTGAAAAATGCGAGGAGCATGAAAAGGTGTGAAAAATGCGAGGAGCATGAAAAGGTGTGCAAAATGCGAGGAGCAAAAAAAAAAAAAGACGAGGAGCATGAAAAGGTGTGAAAAATGCAAGGAGCATGAAAAGGTGTGAAAAATGCGAGGAGCAAAAAAAAAAAAAGACGAGGAGCATGAAAAGGTGTGAAAAATGCGTGGAGCATGAAAAGGTGTGCAAAATGCGAGGAGCAAAAAAAAAAAAAGACGAAGAGCATGAAAAGGTGTGAAAAATGCAAGGAGCATGAAAAGGTGTGAAAAATTTGAGGAGCAAAAAAAAAAAGAAAAAAAAAGACCAGGAGCATGAAAAGGTGTGAAAAATGCGAGGAGCATGAAAAGGTGTGAAAAATTTGAGGAGCAAAAAAAAAAAAAAAAAAAAAGACCAGGAGCATGAAAAGGTGTGAAAAATGCGAGGAGGAAAAAAAAAAAAAGAATGACCAGGAGCATGAAAAGGTGTGAAAAATGCAAGGAGCATGAAAAGGTGTGAAAAATGCGAGGAGCAAAAAAAAAAAAAAAAAAGAAAGACCAGGAGCATGAAAAGGTGTGAAAAATGCGAGGAGCAAAAAAAAAAAAAAAAAGGCCAGGAGCATGAAAAGGTGTGAAAAAGGCAAGGAGCATGAAAAGGTGTGAAAAATGCGAGGAGCAAAAAAAAAAAAAAAAAAAAAAGGCCAGGAGCATGAAAAGGTGTGAAAAATGCAAGGAGCATTAAAAGGTGTGAAAAATGCGAGGAGGAAAAAAAAAAAAAGCAAGACCAGGAGCATGAAAAGGTGTGAAAAATGCAAGGAGCATGAAAAGGTGTGAAAAATGCGAGGAGCAAAAAAAAAAAAAAAAAAAAGAAAGACCAGGAGCATGAAAAGGTGTGAAAAATGCGAGGAGCAAAAAAAAAAAAAAAAAAAAAGAAAGACCAGGAGCATGAAAAGGTGTGAAAAATGCGAGGAACATGAAAAGGTGTGAAAAATGGGAGGAGCATGAAAAGGTGCGAAAAATGCGAGGAGCAAAAAAAAAAAAAGAAAAAGGCCAGGAGCATGAAAAGGTGTGAAAAATGCGAGGAGCAAAAAAAAAAAAAAAAAAGACCAGGAGCATGAATAGGTGTGCAAAATGCGAGGAGCAAAAAAAAAAAAGACGAGGAGCATGAAAAGGTGTGAAAAATGCAAGGAGCATGAAAAGGTGTGAAAAATGCGAGGAACATGAAAAGGTGTGAAAAATGGGAGGAGCATGAAAAGGTGCGAAAAATGCGAGGAGCAAAAAAAAAAAAAAAAAGGCCAGAAACATGAAAAGGTGTGAAAAAGGCAAGGAGCATGAAAAGGTGTGAAAAATGCGAGGAGCAAAAAAAAAAAAAAAAAAAAAGACCAGGAGCATGAAAAGGTGTGAAAAATGCAAGGAGCATGAAAAGGTGTGAAAAATGCCAGGAGCATGAAAAGGTGTGAAAAATGCCAGGAGCATGAAAAGGTGTGAAAAATGCGAGGAGCAAAAAAAAAAAAAAAAAAAGAAAGTCCAGGAGCATGAAAAGGTGTGCAAAATGCGAGGAGCAAAAAAAAAAAAAGACGAGGAGCATGAAAAGGTGTGAAAAATGCAAGGAGCATGAAAAGGTGTGAAAAATTTGAGGAGCAAAAAAAAAAGAAAAAAAAAGACCAGGAGCATGAAAAGGTGTGAAAAATGCGAGGAGCATGAAAAGGTGTGAAAAATTTGAGGAGCAAAAAAAAAAAAAAAAAAAAAAGACCAGGAGCATGAAAAGGTGTGAAAAATGCGAGGAGGAAAAAAAAAAAAAAAAAAGAAAGACCAGGAGCATGAAAAGGTGTGAAAAATGCGAGGAGCAAAAAAAAAAAAAAAAAAAAAAGGCCAGGAGCATGAAAAGGTGTGAAAAATGCAAGGAGCATGAAAAGGTGTGAAAAATGCGAGGAGCAAAAAAAAAAAAAAAAAAAAGACCAGGAGCATGAAAAGGTGTGAAAAATGCGAGGAGCAAAAAAAAAAAAAAAAAAAAAGACCAGAGGCATGAAAAGGTGTGAAAAATGCGAGGAGCAAAAAAAAAAAAAAAAAAAAAGACCAGGAGCATGAAAAGGTGTGAAAAATGCGAGGAGCAAAAAAAAAAAAAAAAAAAAAAGACCAGGAGCATGAAAAGGTGTGAAAAATGCGAGGAGCAAAAAAAAAAAAAAAAAAAAAAAAGACAAGGAGCATGAAAAGGTGTGAAAAAAGCGAGGAGAAAAAAAAAAAAAAAAAAAAAGACCAGGAGCATGAAAAGGTGTGAAAAATGCGAGGAGAAAAAAAAAAAAAAAAAAAAGACCAGGAGCATGAAAAGGTGTGAAAAATGCGAGGAGTAAAAAAAAAAAAAAAAAAAAAAAGACCAGGAGCATGAAAAGGTGTGAAAAATGCGAGGAGCATGAAAAGGTGTGAAAAATGCGAGGAGCAAAAAAAAAAAAAAAAAAAAGACCAGGAGCATGAAAAGGTGTGAAAAATGCGAGGAGCAAAAAAACAAAAAAAAGACCAGCAGCATGAAAAGGTGTGAAAAATGCGATGAACATGAAAAGGTGTGAAAAATGCGAGGAGCATGAAAAGGTGTGTAAAATGCGAGGAGCATGAAGAGGTGTGAAATATGCGAGGAGCATGAAGAGGAGTGAAATATGCGAGGAGCATGAAAAGGTGTGAAAAATGCGAAGAGCAAAAAAAAAAAAAAAAAACCAGGAGCATGAAAAGGTGTGAAAAATGCGACGAGCATGAAAAGTTGTGAAAAATGCGAGAAGCATGAAGAGGTGTGAAATATGCGAGGAGCATGAAAAGGTGTGAAAAAAGGAGGAGCATGAAAAGGTGTGAAAAATGCGAGGAGCATGAAAAGGTGTGAAAAATGCGAGGAGCATGAAAAGGTTGAAAAATGCGAGGAGCATGAAAAGGTGTGAAAAATTCGAGGAGCAAAAAAAAAAAAAAAAAGCCCAGGAACATGAAAAGGTGTGAAAAATGCGAGGAGCAAAAAAAAAAAAAAAAAAAAAAAAGACCAGGAGCATGAAAAGGTGTGAAAAATGCGAGGAGCAAAAGAAAAAAAAAAAGACCAGGAGCATGAAAAGGTGTGAAAAATGCGAGGAGCAAAAAAAAAAAAAAAAGACCAGGAGCATGAAAAGGTGTGAAAAATGCGAGGAGCAAAAAAACAAAAAAAAGACCAGCAGCATGAAAAGGTGTGAAAAATGCGATGAACATGAAAACGTGTGAAAAATGCGAGGAGCAAAAAAAAAAAAAAAAAAGGCCAGGACCATGAAAAGGTGTGAAAAATGCGAGGAGCATGAAAAGGTGTGAAAAATTTGAGGAGCAAAAAAAAAAAAGACCAGGAGCATGAAAAGGTGTGAAAAATGCGAGGAACATGAAAAGGTGTGAAAAATGGGAGGAGCATGAAAAGGTGCGAAAAATGCGAGGAGCAAAAAAAAAAAAAAAAAAAGGCCAGGAGCAAGAAAAGGTGTGAAAAATTCGAGGAGCAAAAAAAAAAAAAAAAAAAAAAAGGCCAGGAGCATGAAAAGGTGTGAAAAGTGCAAGGAGCATGAAAAGGTGTGAAAAATGCCAGGAGCATGAAAAGGTATGAAAAATGAGAGGAGCATGAAAAGGTGTGAAAAATGCGAGGAGCAAAAAAAAAAAAAAAAAAGAAAGTCCAGGAGCATGAAAAGGTGTGCAAAATGCGAGGAGCAAAAAAAAAAAAAGACGAGGAGCATGAAAAGGTGTGAAAAATGCAAGGAGCATGAAAAGGTGTGAAAAATTTGAGGAGCAAAAAAAAAAGAAAAAAAAAGACCAGGAGCATGAAAAGGTGTGAAAAATGCAAGGAGCATGAAAAGGTGTGAAAAATGCGAGGAGCAAAAAAAAAAAAAAAAAAAAAGAAAGACCAGGAGCATGAAAAGGTGTGAAAAATGCGAGGAGAAAAAAAAAAAAAAAAAAAAAAAAAGACCAGGAGCATGAATAGGTGTGCAAAATGCGAGGAGCAAAAAAAAAAAAGACGAGGAGCATGAAAAGGTGTGAAAAATGCAAGGAGCATGAAAAGGTGTGAAAAATGCGAGGAACATGAAAAGGTGTGAAAAATGGGAGGAGCATGAAAAGGTGCGAAAAATGCGAGGAGCAAAAAAAAAAAAAAAAAAAGGCCAGGAGCATGAAAAGGTGTGAAAAAGGCAAGGAGCATGAAAAGGTGTGAAAAATGCGAGGAGCAAAAAAAAAAAAAAGACGAGGAGCATGAAAAGGTGTGAAAAATGCGTGGAGCATGAAAAGGTGTGCAAAATGCGAGGAGCAAAAAAAAAAAAAGACGAAGAGCATGAAAAGGTGTGAAAAATGCAAGGAGCATGAAAAGGTGTGAAAAATTTGAGGAGCAAAAAAAAAAAGAAAAAAAAAGACCAGGAGCATGAAAAGGTGTGAAAAATGCGAGGAGCATGAAAAGGTGTGAAAAATTTGAGGAGCAAAAAAAAAAAAAAAAAAAAAGACCAGGAGCATGAAAAGGTGTGAAAAATGCGAGGAGGAAAAAAAAAAAAAGAATGACCAGGAGCATGAAAAGGTGTGAAAAATGCAAGGAGCATGAAAAGGTGTGAAAAATGCGAGGAGCAAAAAAAAAAAAAAAAAAGAAAGACCAGGAGCATGAAAAGGTGTGAAAAATGCGAGGAGCAAAAAAAAAAAAAAAAAGGCCAGGAGCATGAAAAGGTGTGAAAAAGGCAAGGAGCATGAAAAGGTGTGAAAAATGCGAGGAGCAAAAAAAAAAAAAAAAAAAAAAGGCCAGGAGCATGAAAAGGTGTGAAAAATGCAAGGAGCATTAAAAGGTGTGAAAAATGCGAGGAGGAAAAAAAAAAAAAGCAAGACCAGGAGCATGAAAAGGTGTGAAAAATGCAAGGAGCATGAAAAGGTGTGAAAAATGCGAGGAGCAAAAAAAAAAAAAAAAAAGAAAGACCAGGAGCATGAAAAGGTGTGAAAAATGCGAGGAGCAAAAAAAAAAAAAAAAAAAAGTCCAGGAGCATGAAAAGGTGTGAAAAATGCAAGGAGCATGAAAAGGTGTGAAAAATGCGAGGAGGAAAAAAAAAAAAAGAAAGACCAGGAGCATGAAAACGTGTGAAAAATGCGAGAAGCAAAAAAAAAAAAAAAAAAGTCCAGGAGCATGAAAAGGTGTGAAAAATGCAAGGAGCATGAAAAGGTGTGAAAAATGCGAGGAGGAAAAAAAAAAAAGCAAGACCAGGAGCATGAAAAGGTGTGAAAAATGCAAGGAGCATGAAAATGTGTGAAAAATGCGAGGAGCAAAAAAAAAAAAAAGACCAGGAGCATGAAAAGGTGTGAAAAATGCGAGGAGCAAAAAAAAAAAAAAAAAGGCCAGGAGCATGAAAAGGTGTGAAAAATGCGAGGAGCATGAAAAGGTGTGAAAAATGCGAGGAGCATGAAGAGGTGTGAAAAATGCGAGGAGCATGAAAAGGTGTGAAAAATGCGAGGAGCATGAAAAGGTGTGAAAAATGCGAGGAGCAAAAAAAAAAAAAGAAGAGGAGCATGAAAAGGTGTGAAAAATGCAAGGAGCATGAAAAGGTGTGAAAAATGTGAGGAACATGAAAAGGTGTGAAAAATGGGAGGAGCATGAAAAGGTGCGAAAAATGCGAGGAGCAAAAAAAAAAAAAAAAAAAGGCCAGGAGCAAGAAAAGGTGTGAAAAATTCGAGGAGCAAAAAAAAAAAAAAAAAAAAAAAAGGCCAGGAGCATGAAAAGGTGTGAAAAGTGCAAGGAGCATGAAAAGGTGTGAAAAATGCCAGGAGCATGAAAAGGTATGAAAAATGCCAGGAGCATGAAAAGGTGTGAAAAATGCGAGGAGCAAAAAAAAAAAAAAAAAAAGAAAGTCCAGGAGCATGAAAAGGTGTGCAAAATGCGAGGAGCAAAAAAAAAAAAAGACGAGGAGCATGAAAAGGTGTGAAAAATGCAAGGAGCATGAAAAGGTGTGAAAAATTTGAGGAGCAAAAAAAAAAGAAAAAAAAAGACCAGGAGCATGAAAAGGTGTGAAAAATGCAAGGAGCATGAAAAGGTGTGAAAAATGCGAGGAGCAAAAAAAAAAAAAAAAAAAAGAAAGACCAGGAGCATGAAAAGGTGTGAAAAATGCGAGGAGCAAAAAAAAAAAAAAAAAAAAAAAAAAGACCAGGAGCATGAATAGGTGTGCAAAATGCGAGGAGCAAAAAAAAAAAAGACGAGGAGCATGAAAAGGTGTGAAAAATGCAAGGAGCATGAAAAGGTGTGAAAAATGCGAGGAACATGAAAAGGTGTGAAAAATGGGAGGAGCATGAAAAGGTGCGAAAAATGCGAGGAGCAAAAAAAAAAAAAAAAAAGGCCAGGAGCATGAAAAGGTGTGAAAAAGGCAAGGAGCATGAAAAGGTGTGAAAAATGCGAGGAGCAAAAAAAAAAAAAAAAAAAGTCCAGGAGCATGAAAAGGTGTGAAAAATGCAAGGAGCATGAAAAGGTGTGAAAAATGCGAGGAGGAAAAAAAAGCAAGACCAGGAGCATGAAAAGGTGTGAAAAATGCAAGGAGCATGAAAAGGTGTGAAAAATGCGAGGAGCAAAAAAAAAAAAAAAAGACCAGGAGCATGAAAAGGTGTGAAAAATGCGAGGAGCAAAAAAAAAAAAAAAAAAGGCCAGGAGCATGAAAAGGTGTGAAAAATGCGAGGAGCATGAAAAGGTGTGAAAAATGCGAGGAGCATGAAGAGGTGTGAAAAATGCGAGGAGCAAAAAAAAAAAAGACGAGGAGCATGAAAAGTTGTGAAAAATGCAAGGAGCATGAAAAGGTGTGAAAAATGCGAGGAACATGAAAAGGTGTGAAAAATGGGAGGAGCATGAAAAGGTGCGAAAAATGCGAGGAGCAAAAAAAAAAAAAAAAAAAAGGCCAGGAGCATGAAAAGGTGTGAAAAGTGCAAGGAGCATGAAAAGGTGTGAAAAATGCCAGGAGCATGAAAAGGTGTGAAAAATGCCAGGAGCATGAAAAGGTGTGAAAAATGCGAGGAGCAAAAAAAAAAAAAAGAAAGACCAGGAGCATGAAAAGGTGTGAAAAATGCGACGAGCATGAAAAGTTGTGAAAAATGCGAGGAGCAAAAAAAAAAAAAAAAAAAAAGACCAGGAGCATGAAAAGGTGTGAAAAATGCGAGGAGCAAAAAAAAAAAAAAAAGGCCAGGAGCATGAAAAGGTGTGAAAAATGCAAGGAGCATGAAAAGGTGTGAAAAATGCGAGGAGCAAAAAAAAAAAAAAAAAAAAAAGACCAGGAGCATGAAAAGGTGTGAAAAATGCGAGGAGCAAAAAAAAAAAAAAAAAAGGCCAGGAGCATGAAAAGGTGTGAAAAATGCGAGGAGCATGAAAAGGTGTGCAAAATGCGAGGAGAAAAAAAAAAAAAAAGACGAGGAGCATGAAAAGGTGTGAAAAATGCAAGGAGCATGAAAAGGTGTGAAAAATGCGAGGAGCAAAAAAAAAAAAAGACGAGGAGCATGAAAAGGTGTGAAAAATGCGTGGAGCATGAAAAGGTGTGCAAAATGCGAGGAGCAAAAAAAAAAAAAGACGAAGAGCATGAAAAGGTGTGAAAAATGCAAGGAGCATGAAAAGGTGTGAAAAATTTGAGGAGCAAAAAAAAAAAGAAAAAAAAAGACCAGGAGCATGAAAAGGTGTGAAAAATGCGAGGAGGAAAAAAAAAAAAAGAATGACCAGGAGCATGAAAAGGTGTGAAAAATGCAAGGAGCATGAAAAGGTGTGAAAAATGCGAGGAGCAAAAAAAAAAAAAAAAAAGAAAGACCAGGAGCATGAAAAGGTGTGAAAAATGCGAGGAGCAAAAAAAAAAAAAAAAAGGCCAGGAGCATGAAAAGGTGTGAAAAAGGCAAGGAGCATGAAAAGGTGTGAAAAATGCGAGGAGCAAAAAAAAAAAAAAAAAAAAAAGGCCAGGAGCATGAAAAGGTGTGAAAAATGCAAGGAGCATTAAAAGGTGTGAAAAATGCGAGGAGGAAAAAAAAAAAAAGCAAGACCAGGAGCATGAAAAGGTGTGAAAAAAGCAAGGAGCATGAAAAGGTGTGAAAAATGCGAGGAGCAAAAAAAAAAAAAAAAAAGAAAGACCAGGAGCATGAAAAGGTGTGAAAAATGCGAGGAGCAAAAAAAAAAAAAAAAAAAAAGTCCAGGAGCATGAAAAGGTGTGAAAAATGCAAGGAGCATGAAAAGGTGTGAAAAATGCGAGGAGGAAAAAAAAAAAAAGAAAGACCAGGAGCATGAAAACGTGTGAAAAATGCGAGGAGCAAAAAAAAAAAAAAAAAAGAAAGACCAGGAGCATGAAAAGGTGTGAAAAATGCGAGGAGCAAAAAAAAAAAAAAAAAGGCCAGGAGGAAGAAAAGGTGTGAAAAAGGAAAGGAGCATGAAAAGGTGGGAAAAAAGCGAGGAGGAAAAAAAAAAAAAAAAAAAAAAAGGCCAGGAGCATGAAAAGGTGTGAAAAATGCAAGGAGCATTAAAAGGTGTGAAAAATGCGAGGAGGAAAAAAAAAAAAAGCAAGACCAGGAGCATGAAAAGGTGTGAAAAATGCAAGGAGCATGAAAAGGTGTGAAAAATGCAAGGAGCATGAAAAGGTGTGAAAAATGCAAGGAGCATGAAAAGGTGTGAAAAATTTGAGGAGCAAAAAAAAAAGAAAAAAAAAGACCAGGAGCATGAAAAGGAGTGAAAAATGCGAGGAGCATGAAAAGGTGTGAAAAATTTGAGGAGCAAAAAAAAAAAAAAAAAAAAAGACCAGGAGCATGAAAAGGTGTGAAAAATGCGAGGAGGAAAAAAAAAAAAAAAAAAGAAAGACCAGGAGCATGAAAAGGTGTGAAAAATGCGAGGAGCAAAAAAAAAAAAAAAAAAAAAGGCCAGGAGCATGAAAAGGTGTGAAAAATGCAAGGAGCATGAAAAGGTGTGAAAAATGCGAGGAGCAAAAAAAAAAAAAAAAAAAAGACCAGGAGCATGAAAAGGTGTGAAAAATGCGAGGAGCAAAAAAAAAAAAAAAAAAAAAAGACCAGAGGCATGAAAAGGTGTGAAAAATGCGAGGAGCAAAAAAAAAAAAAAAAAAAAAGACCAGGAGCATGAAAAGGTGTGAAAAATGCGAGGAGCAAAAAAAAAAAAAAAAAAAAAGACCAGGAGCATGAAAAGGTGTGAAAAATGCGAGGAGCAAAAAAAAAAAAAAAAAAAAAAAAGACCAGGAGCATGAAAAGGTGTGAAAAATGCGAGGAGAAAAAAAAAAAAAAAAAAAAAAGACCAGGAGCATGAAAAGGTGTGAAAAATGCGAGGAGCAAAAAAAAAAAAAAAAAAAAAGACCAGGAGCATGAAAAGGTGTGAAAAATGCGAGGAGAAAAAAAAAAAAAAAAAAAAGACCAGGAGCATGAAAAGGTGTGAAAAATGCGAGGAGTAAAAAAAAAAAAAAAAAAAAAAGACCAGGAGCATGAAAAGGTGTGAAAAAAGCGAAGAGCATGAAAAGGTGTGAAAAATGCGAGGAGCAAAAAAAAAAAAAAAAAAGACCAGGAGCATGAAAAGGTGTGAAAAATGCGAGGAGCAAAAAAACAAAAAAAAGACCAGCAGCATGAAAAGGTGTGAAAAATGCGATGAACATGAAAAGGTGTGAAAAATGCGAGGAGCATGAAAAGGTGTGTAAAATGCGAGGAGCATGAAGAGGTGTGAAATATGCGAGGAGCATGAAGAGGAGTGAAATATGCGAGGAGCATGAAAAGGTGTGAAAAATGCGAAGAGCAAAAAAAAAAAAAAAAAACCAGGAGCATGAAAAGGTGTGAAAAATGCGACGAGCATGAAAAGTTGTGAAAAATGCGAGAAGCATGAAGAGGTGTGAAATATGCGAGGAGCATGAAAAGGTGTGAAAAAAGGAGGAGCATGAAAAGGTGTGAAAAATGCGAGGAGCATGAAAAGGTGTGAAAAATGCGAGGAGCATGAAAAGGTTGAAAAATGCGAGGAGCATGAAAAGGTGTGAAAAATTCGAGGAGCAAAAAAAAAAAAAAAAAGCCCAGGAACATGAAAAGGTGTGAAAAATGCGAGGAGCAAAAAAAAAAAAAAAAAAAAAAAAGACCAGGAGCATGAAAAGGTGTGAAAAATGCGAGGAGCAAAAGAAAAAAAAAAAAGACCAGGAGCATGAAAAGGTGTGAAAAATGCGAGGAGCAAAAAAAAAAAAAAAAGACCAGGAGCATGAAAAGGTGTGAAAAATGCGAGGAGCAAAAAAACAAAAAAAAGACCAGCAGCATGAAAAGGTGTGAAAAATGCGATGAACATGAAAACGTGTGAAAAATGCGAGGAGCAAAAAAAAAAAAAAAAAAGGCCAGGACCATGAAAAGGTGTGAAAAATGCGAGGAGCATGAAAAGGTGTGAAAAATTTGAGGAGCAAAAAAAAAAAGACCAGGAGCATGAAAAGGTGTGAAAAATGCGAGGAACATGAAAAGGTGTGAAAAATGGGAGGAGCATGAAAAGGTGCGAAAAATGCGAGGAGCAAAAAAAAAAAAAAAAAAAGGCCAGGAGCAAGAAAAGGTGTGAAAAATTCGAGGAGCAAAAAAAAAAAAAAAAAAAAAAAGGCCAGGAGCATGAAAAGGTGTGAAAAGTGCAAGGAGCATGAAAAGGTGTGAAAAATGCCAGGAGCTTGAAAAGGTATGAAAAATGAGAGGAGCATGAAAAGGTGTGAAAAATGCGAGGAGCAAAAAAAAAAAAAAAAAAGAAAGTCCAGGAGCATGAAAAGGTGTGCAAAATGCGAGGAGCAAAAAAAAAAAAAGACGAGGAGCATGAAAAGGTGTGAAAAATGCAAGGAGCATGAAAAGGTGTGAAAAATTTGAGGAGCAAAAAAAAAAGAAAAAAAAAGACCAGGAGCATGAAAAGGTGTGAAAAATGCAAGGAGCATGAAAAGGTGTGAAAAATGCGAGGAGCAAAAAAAAAAAAAAAAAAAAGAAAGACCAGGAGCATGAAAAGGTGTGAAAAATGCGAGGAGCAAAAAAAAAAAAAAAAAAAAAAAAAGACCAGGAGCATGAATAGGTGTGCAAAATGCGAGGAGCAAAAAAAAAAAAGACGAGGAGCATGAAAAGGTGTGAAAAATGCAAGGAGCATGAAAAGGTGTGAAAAATGCGAGGAACATGAAAAGGTGTGAAAAATGGGAGGAGCATGAAAAGGTGCGAAAAATGCGAGGAGCAAAAAAAAAAAAAAAAAAGGCCAGGAGCATGAAAAGGTGTGAAAAAGGCAAGGAGCATGAAAAGGTGTGAAAAATGCGAGGAGCAAAAAAAAAAAAAAGACGAGGAGCATGAAAAGGTGTGAAAAATGCGTGGAGCATGAAAAGGTGTGCAAAATGCGAGGAGCAAAAAAAAAAAAAGACGAAGAGCATGAAAAGGTGTGAAAAATGCAAGGAGCATGAAAAGGTGTGAAAAATTTGAGGAGCAAAAAAAAAAAGAAAAAAAAAGACCAGGAGCATGAAAAGGTGTGAAAAATGCGAGGAGCATGAAAAGGTGTGAAAAATTTGAGGAGCAAAAAAAAAAAAAAAAAAAAAGACCAGGAGCATGAAAAGGTGTGAAAAATGCGAGGAGGAAAAAAAAAAAAAGAATGACCAGGAGCATGAAAAGGTGTGAAAAATGCAAGGAGCATGAAAAGGTGTGAAAAATGCGAGGAGCAAAAAAAAAAAAAAAAAAGAAAGACCAGGAGCATGAAAAGGTGTGAAAAATGCGAGGAGCAAAAAAAAAAAAAAAAAGGCCAGGAGCATGAAAAGGTGTGAAAAAGGCAAGGAGCATGAAAAGGTGTGAAAAATGCGAGGAGCAAAAAAAAAAAAAAAAAAAAAAGGCCAGGAGCATGAAAAGGTGTGAAAAATGCAAGGAGCATTAAAAGGTGTGAAAAATGCGAGGAGGAAAAAAAAAAAAAGCAAGACCAGGAGCATGAAAAGGTGTGAAAAATGCAAGGAGCATGAAAAGGTGTGAAAAATGCGAGGAGCAAAAAAAAAAAAAAAAAAGAAAGACCAGGAGCATGAAAAGGTGTGAAAAATGCGAGGAGCAAAAAAAAAAAAAAAAAAAAAGTCCAGGAGCATGAAAAGGTGTGAAAAATGCAAGGAGCATGAAAAGGTGTGAAAAATGCGAGGAGGAAAAAAAAAAAAAGAAAGACCAGGAGCATGAAAACGTGTGAAAAATGCGAGAAGCAAAAAAAAAAAAAAAAAAGTCCAGGAGCATGAAAAGGTGTGAAAAATGCAAGGAGCATGAAAAGGTGTGAAAAATGCGAGGAGGAAAAAAAAAAAAGCAAGACCAGGAGCATGAAAAGGTGTGAAAAATGCAAGGAGCATGAAAATGTGTGAAAAATGCGAGGAGCAAAAAAAAAAAAAAGACCAGGAGCATGAAAAGGTGTGAAAAATGCGAGGAGCAAAAAAAAAAAAAAAAAGGCCAGGAGCATGAAAAGGTGTGAAAAATGCGAGGAGCATGAAAAGGTGTGAAAAATGCGAGGAGCATGAAGAGGTGTGAAAAATGCGAGGAGCATGAAAAGGTGTGAAAAATGCGAGGAGCATGAAAAGGTGTGAAAAATGCGAGGAGCAAAAAAAAAAAAAGAAGAGGAGCATGAAAAGGTGTGAAAAATGCAAGGAGCATGAAAAGGTGTGAAAAATGCGAGGAACATGAAAAGGTGTGAAAAATGGGAGGAGCATGAAAAGGTGCGAAAAATGCGAGGAGCAAAAAAAAAAAAAAAAAAAGGCCAGGAGCAAGAAAAGGTGTGAAAAATTCGAGGAGCAAAAAAAAAAAAAAAAAAAAAAAAGGCCAGGAGCATGAAAAGGTGTGAAAAGTGCAAGGAGCATGAAAAGGTGTGAAAAATGCCAGGAGCATGAAAAGGTATGAAAAATGCCAGGAGCATGAAAAGGTGTGAAAAATGCGAGGAGCAAAAAAAAAAAAAAAAAAGAAAGTCCAGGAGCATGAAAAGGTGTGCAAAATGCGAGGAGCAAAAAAAAAAAAAGACGAGGAGCATGAAAAGGTGTGAAAAATGCAAGGAGCATGAAAAGGTGTGAAAAATTTGAGGAGCAAAAAAAAAAGAAAAAAAAAGACCAGGAGCATGAAAAGGTGTGAAAAATGCAAGGAGCATGAAAAGGTGTGAAAAATGCGAGGAGCAAAAAAAAAAAAAAAAAAAAGAAAGACCAGGAGCATGAAAAGGTGTGAAAAATGCGAGGAGCAAAAAAAAAAAAAAAAAAAAAAAAGACCAGGAGCATGAATAGGTGTGCAAAATGCGAGGAGCAAAAAAAAAAAAGACGAGGAGCATGAAAAGGTGTGAAAAATGCAAGGAGCATGAAAAGGTGTGAAAAATGCGAGGAACATGAAAAGGTGTGAAAAATGGGAGGAGCATGAAAAGGTGCGAAAAATGCGAGGAGCAAAAAAAAAAAAAAAAAAAGGCCAGGAGCATGAAAAGGTGTGAAAAAGGCAAGGAGCATGAAAAGGTGTGAAAAATGGGAGGAGCAAAAAAAAAAAAAAAAAAAGTCCAGGAGCATGAAAAGGTGTGAAAAATGCAAGGAGCATGAAAAGGTGTGAAAAATGCGAGGAGGAAAAAAAAGCAAGACCAGGAGCATGAAAAGGTGTGAAAAATGCAAGGAGCATGAAAAGGTGTGAAAAATGCGAGGAGCAAAAAAAAAAAAAAAAAGACCAGGAGCATGAAAAGGTGTGAAAAATGCGAGGAGCAAAAAAAAAAAAAAAAAAAGGCCAGGAGCATGAAAAGGTGTGAAAAATGCGAGGAGCATGAAAAGGTGTGAAAAATGCGAGGAGCATGAAGAGGTGTGAAAAATGCGAGGAGCAAAAAAAAAAAAGACGAGGAGCATGAAAAGTTGTGAAAAATGCAAGGAGCATGAAAAGGTGTGAAAAATGCGAGGAACATGAAAAGGTGTGAAAAATGGGAGGAGCATGAAAAGGTGCGAAAAATGCGAGGAGCAAAAAAAAAAAAAAAAAAAAGGCCAGGAGCATGAAAAGGTGTGAAAAGTGCAAGGAGCATGAAAAGGTGTGAAAAATGCCAGGAGCATGAAAAGGTGTGAAAAATGCCAGGAGCATGAAAAGGTGTGAAAAATGCGAGGAGCAAAAAAAAAAAAAAGAAAGACCAGGAGCATGAAAAGGTGTGAAAAATGCGACGAGCATGAAAAGTTGTGAAAAATGCGAGGAGCAAAAAAAAAAAAAAAAAAAAAAGACCAGGAGCATGAAAAGGTGTGAAAAATGCGAGGAGCAAAAAAAAAAAAAAAAGGCCAGGAGCATGAAAAGGTGTGAAAAATGCAAGGAGCATGAAAAGGTGTGAAAAATGCGAGGAGCAAAAAAAAAAAAAAAAAAAAAAAGACCAGGAGCATGAAAAGGTGTGAAAAATGCGAGGAGCAAAAAAAAAAAAAAAAAGGCCAGGAGCATGAAAAGGTGTGAAAAATGCGAGGAGCATGAAAAGGTGTGCAAAATGCGAGGAGCAAAAAAAAAAAAAGACGAGGAGCATGAAAAGGTGTGAAAAATGCAAGGAGCATGAAAAGGTGTGAAAAATGCGAGGAGCAAAAAAAAAAAAAGACGAGGAGCATGAAAAGGTGTGAAAAATGCATGGAGCATGAAAAGGTGTGCAAAATGCGAGGAGCAAAAAAAAAAAAAGACGAAGAGCATGAAAAGGTGTGAAAAATGCAAGGAGCATGAAAAGGTGTGAAAAATTTGAGGAGCAAAAAAAAAAAGAAAAAAAAAGACCAGGAGCATGAAAAGGTGTGAAAAATGCGAGGAGGAAAAAAAAAAAAAGAATGACCAGGAGCATGAAAAGGTGTGAAAAATGCAAGGAGCATGAAAAGGTGTGAAAAATGCGAGGAGCAAAAAAAAAAAAAAAAAAGAAAGACCAGGAGCATGAAAAGGTGTGAAAAATGCGAGGAGCAAAAAAAAAAAAAAAAAGGCCAGGAGCATGAAAAGGTGTGAAAAAGGCAAGGAGCATGAAAAGGTGTGAAAAATGCGAGGAGCAAAAAAAAAAAAAAAAAAAAAAGGCCAGGAGCATGAAAAGGTGTGAAAAATGCAAGGAGCATTAAAAGGTGTGAAAAATGCGAGGAGGAAAAAAAAAAAAAGCAAGACCAGGAGCATGAAAAGGTGTGAAAAATGCAAGGAGCATGAAAAGGTGTGAAAAATGCGAGGAGCAAAAAAAAAAAAAAAAAAGAAAGACCAGGAGCATGAAAAGGTGTGAAAAATGCGAGGAGCAAAAAAAAAAAAAAAAAAAAAAGTCCAGGAGCATGAAAAGGTGTGAAAAATGCAAGGAGCATGAAAAGGTGTGAAAAATGCGAGGAGGAAAAAAAAAAAAAGAAAGACCAGGAGCATGAAAACGTGTGAAAAATGCGAGGAGCAAAAAAAAAAAAAAAAAAGTCCAGGAGCATGAAAAGGTGTGAAAAATGCAAGGAGCATGAAAAGGTGTGAAAAATGCGAGGAGGAAAAAAAAAAAAGCAAGACCAGGAGCATGAAAAGGTGTGAAAAATGCAAGGAGCATGAAAATGTGTGAAAAATGCGAGGAGCAAAAAAAAAAAAAAGACCAGGAGCATGAAAAGGTGTGAAAAATGCGAGGAGCAAAAAAAAAAAAAAAAAGGCCAGGAGCATGAAAAGGTGTGAAAAATGCGAGGAGCATGAAAAGGTGTGAAAAATGCGAGGAGCATGAAGAGGTGTGAAAAATGCGAGGAGCATGAAAAGGTGTGAAAAATGCGAGGAGCATGAAAAGGTGTGAAAAATGCGAGGAGCAAAAAAAAAAAAAGAAGAGGAGCATGAAAAGGTGTGAAAAATGCAAGGAGCATGAAAAGGTGTGAAAAATGCGAGGAACATGAAAAGGTGTGAAAAATGGTAGGAGCATGAAAAGGTGCGAAAAATGCGAGGAGCAAAAAAAAAAAAAAAAAAGGCCAGGAGCAAGAAAAGGTGTGAAAAATTCGAGGAGCAAAAAAAAAAAAAAAAAAAAAAGGCCAGGAGCATGAAAAGGTGTGAAAAATGCAAGGAGCATGAAAAGGTGTGAAAAATGCCAGGAGCATGAAAAGGTATGAAAAATGCCAGGAGCATGAAAAGGTGTGAAAAATGCGAGGAGCAAAAAAAAAAAAAAAAAAAGAAAGTCCAGGAGCATGAAAAGGTGTGCAAAATGCGAGGAGCAAAAAAAAAAAAAGACGAGGAGCATGAAAAGGTGTGAAAAATGCAAGGAGCATGAAAAGGTATGAAAAATTTGAGGAGCAAAAAAAAAAGAAAAAAAAAGACCAGGAGCATGAAAAGGTGTGAAAAATGCAAGGAGCATGAAAAGGTGTGAAAAATGCGAGGAGCATGAAAAGGTGTGAAAAATGCGAGGAGCATGAAAAGGTGTGCAAAATGCGAGGAGCAAAAAAAAAAAAAGACGAGGAGCATGAAAAGGTGTGAAAAATGCAAGGAGCATGAAAAGGTGTGAAAAATGCGAGGAGCAAAAAAAAAAAAAGACGAGGAGCATGAAAAGTTGTGAAAAATGCGTGGAGCATGAAAAGGTGTGCAAAATGCGAGGAGCAAAAAAAAAAAAAAGACGAAGAGCATGAAAAGGTGTGAAAAATGCAAGGAGCATGAAAAGGTGTGAAAAATTTGAGGAGCAAAAAAAAAAAGAAAAAAAAAGACCAGGAGCATGAAAAGGTGTGAAAAATGCGAGGAGCATGAAAAGGTGTGAAAAATTTGAGGAGCAAAAAAAAAAAAAAAAAAAAAGACCAGGAGCATGAAAAGGTGTGAAAAATGCGAGGAGGAAAAAAAAAAAAAGAATGACCAGGAGCATGAAAAGGTGTGAAAAATGCAAGGAGCATGAAAAGGTGTGAAAAATGCGAGGAGCAAAAAAAAAAAAAAAAAAGAAAGACCAGGAGCATGAAAAGGTGTGAAAAATGCGAGGAGCAAAAAAAAAAAAAAAAAAGGCCAGGAGCATGAAAAGGTGTGAAAAAGGCAAGGAGCATGAAAAGGTGTGAAAAATGCGAGGAGCAAAAAAAAAAAAAAAAAAAAAGGCCAGGAGCATGAAAAGGTGTGAAAAATGCAAGGAGCATTAAAAGGTGTGAAAAATGCGAGGAGGAAAAAAAAAAAAAGCAAGACCAGGAGCATGAAAAGGTGTGAAAAATGCAAGGAGCATGAAAAGGTGTGAAAAATGCGAGGAGCAAAAAAAAAAAAAAAAAAGAAAGACCAGGAGCATGAAAAGGTGTGAAAAATGCGAGGAGCAAAAAAAAAAAAAAAAAAAAGTCCAGGAGCATGAAAAGGTGTGAAAAATGCAAGGAGCATGAAAAGGTGTGAAAAATGCGAGGAGGAAAAAAAAAAAAAGAAAGACCAGGAGCATGAAAACGTGTGAAAAATGCGAGAAGCAAAAAAAAAAAAAAAAAAGGCCAGGAGCATGAAAAGGTGTGAAAAATGCAAGGAGCATGAAAAGGTGTGAAAAATGCGAGGAGGAAAAAAAAAAAAGCAAGACCAGGAGCATGAAAAGGTGTGAAAAATGCAAGGAGCATGAAAATGTGTGAAAAATGCGAGGAGCAAAAAAAAAAAAAAGACCAGGAGCATGAAAAGGTGTGAAAAATGCGAGGAGCAAAAAAAAAAAAAAAAAGGCCAGGAGCATGAAAAGGTGTGAAAAATGCGAGGAGCATGAAAAGGTGTGAAAAATGCGAGGAGCATGAAGAGGTGTGAAAAATGCGAGGAGCATGAAAAGGTGTGAAAAATGCGAGGAGCATGAAAAGGTGTGAAAAATGCGAGGAGCAAAAAAAAAAAAAGAAGAGGAGCATGAAAAGGTGTGAAAAATGCAAGGAGCATGAAAAGGTGTGAAAAATGCGAGGAACATGAAAAGGTGTGAAAAATGGGAGGAGCATGAAAAGGTGCGAAAAATGCGAGGAGCAAAAAAAAAAAAAAAAAAAAGGCCAGGAGCAAGAAAAGGTGTGAAAAATTCGAGGAGCAAAAAAAAAAAAAAAAAAAAAAAGGCCAGGAGCATGAAAAGGTGTGAAAAGTGCAAGGAGCATGAAAAGGTGTGAAAAATGCCAGGAGCATGAAAAGGTATGAAAAATGCCAGGAGCATGAAAAGGTGTGAAAAATGCGAGGAGCAAAAAAAAAAAAAAAAAGAAAGTCCAGGAGCATGAAAAGGTGTGCAAAATGCGAGGAGCAAAAAAAAAAAAAGACGAGGAGCATGAAAAGGTGTGAAAAATGCAAGGAGCATGAAAAGGTGTGAAAAATTTGAGGAGCAAAAAAAAAAGAAAAAAAAAGACCAGGAGCATGAAAAGGTGTGAAAAATGCAAGGAGCATGAAAAGGTGTGAAAAATGCGAGGAGCAAAAAAAAAAAAAAAAAAAAGAAAGACCAGGAGCATGAAAAGGTGTGAAAAATGCGAGGAGCAAAAAAAAAAAAAAAAAAAAAAAAGACCAGGAGCATGAATAGGTGTGCAAAATGCGAGGAGCAAAAAAAAAAAAGACGAGGAGCATGAAAAGGTGTGAAAAATGCAAGGAGCATGAAAAGGTGTGAAAAATGCGAGGAACATGAAAAGGTGTGAAAAATGGGAGGAGCATGAAAAGGTGCGAAAAATGCGAGGAGCAAAAAAAAAAAAAAAAAAGGCCAGGAGCATGAAAAGGTGTGAAAAAGGCAAGGAGCATGGAAAGGTGTGAAAAATGCGAGGTGCAAAAAAAAAAAAAAAAAAAGTCCAGGAGCATGAAAAGGTGTGAAAAATGCAAGGAGCATGAAAAGGTGTGAAAAATGCGAGGAGGAAAAAAAAGCAAGACCAGGAGCATGAAAAGGTGTGAAAAATGCAAGGAGCATGAAAAGGTGTGAAAAATGCGAGGAGCAAAAAAAAAAAAAAAAGACCAGGAGCATGAAAAGGTGTGAAAAATGCGAGGAGCAAAAAAAAAAAAAAAAAAGGCCAGGAGCATGAAAAGGTGTGAAAAATGCGAGGAGCATGAAAAGGTGTGAAAAATGCGAGGAGCATGAAGAGGTGTGAAAAATGCGAGGAGCAAAAAAAAAAAAGACGAGGAGCATGAAAAGTTGTGAAAAATGCAAGGAGCATGAAAAGGTGTGAAAAATGCGAGGAACATGAAAAGGTGTGAAAAATGGGAGGAGCATGAAAAGGTGCGAAAAATGCGAGGAGCAAAAAAAAAAAAAAAAAAAGGCCAGGAGCATGAAAAGGTGTGAAAAGTGCAAGGAGCATGAAAAGGTGTGAAAAATGCCAGGAGCATGAAAAGGTGTGAAAAATGCCAGGAGCATGAAAAGGTGTGAAAAATGCGAGGAGCAAAAAAAAAAAAAAGAAAGACCAGGAGCATGAAAAGGTGTGAAAAATGCGACGAGCATGAAAAGTTGTGAAAAATGCGAGGAGCAAAAAAAAAAAAAAAAAAAAAAAGACCAGGAGCATGAAAAGGTGTGAAAAATGCGAGGAGCAAAAAAAAAAAAAAAAGGCCAGGAGCATGAAAAGGTGTGAAAAATGCAAGGAGCATGAAAAGGTGTGAAAAATGCGAGGAGCAAAAAAAAAAAAAAAAAAAAAAAGACCAGGAGCATGAAAAGGTGTGAAAAATGCGAGGAGCAAAAAAAAAAAAAAAAAGGCCAGGAGCATGAAAAGGTGTGAAAAATGCGAGGAGCATGAAAAGGTGTGCAAAATGCGAGGAGCAAAAAAAAAAAAAGACGAGGAGCATGAAAAGGTGTGAAAAATGCAAGGAGCATGAAAAGGTGTGAAAAATGCGAGGAGCAAAAAAAAAAAAAGACGAGGAGCATGAAAAGGTGTGAAAAATGCGTGGAGCATGAAAAGGTGTGCAAAATGCGAGGAGCAAAAAAAAAAAAAGACGAAGAGCATGAAAAGGTGTGAAAAATGCAAGGAGCATGAAAAGGTGTGAAAAATTTGAGGAGCAAAAAAAAAAAGAAAAAAAAAGACCAGGAGCATGAAAAGGTGTGAAAAATGCGAGGAGGAAAAAAAAAAAAAAATGACCAGGAGCATGAAAAGGTGTGAAAAATGCAAGGAGCATGAAAAGGTGTGAAAAATGCGAGGAGCAAAAAAAAAAAAAAAAAAGAAAGACCAGGAGCATGAAAAGGTGTGAAAAATGCGAGGAGCAAAAAAAAAAAAAAAAAAGGCCAGGAGCATGAAAAGGTGTGAAAAAGGCAAGGAGCATGAAAAGGTGTGAAAAATGCGAGGAGCAAAAAAAAAAAAAAAAAAAAAAGGCCAGGAGCATGAAAAGGTGTGAAAAATGCAAGGAGCATTAAAAGGTGTGAAAAATGCGAGGAGGAAAAAAAAAAAAAGCAAGACCAGGAGCATGAAAAGGTGTGAAAAATGCAAGGAGCATGAAAAGGTGTGAAAAATGCGAGGAGCAAAAAAAAAAAAAAAAAAGAAAGACCAGGAGCATGAAAAGGTGTGAAAAATGCGATGAGCAAAAAAAAAAAAAAAAAAAAAAGTCCAGGAGCATGAAAAGGTGTGAAAAAAGCAAGGAGCATGAAAAGGTGTGAAAAATGCGAGGAGGAAAAAAAAAAAAAGAAAGACCAGGAGCATGAAAACGTGTGAAAAATGCGAGGAGCAAAAAAAAAAAAAAAAAAGTCCAGGAGCATGAAAAGGTGTGAAAAATGCAAGGAGCATGAAAAGGTGTGAAAAATGCGAGGAGGAAAAAAAAAAAAGCAAGACCAGGAGCATGAAAAGGTGTGAAAAATGCAAGGAGCATGAAAATGTGTGAAAAATGCGAGGAGCAAAAAAAAAAAAAAAGACCAGGAGCATGAAAAGGTGTGAAAAATGCGAGGAGCAAAAAAAAAAAAAAAAAGGCCAGGAGCATGAAAAGGTGTGAAAAATGCGAGGAGCATGAAAAGGTGTGAAAAATGCGAGGAGCATGAAGAGGTGTGAAAAATGCGAGGAGCATGAAAAGGTGTGAAAAATGCGAGGAGCATGAAAAGGTGTGAAAAATGCGAGGAGCAAAAAAAAAAAAAGAAGAGGAGCATGAAAAGGTGTGAAAAATGCAAGGAGCATGAAAAGGTGTGAAAAATGCGAGGAACATGAAAAGGTGTGAAAAATGGTAGGAGCATGAAAAGGTGCGAAAAATGCGAGGAGCAAAAAAAAAAAAAAAAAAGGCCAGGAGCAAGAAAAGGTGTGAAAAATTCGAGGAGCAAAAAAAAAAAAAAAAAAAAAAAGGCCAGGAGCATGAAAAGGTGTGAAAAGTGCAAGGAGCATGAAAAGGTGTGAAAAATGCCAGGAGCATGAAAAGGTATGAAAAATGCCAGGAGCATGAAAAGGTGTGAAAAATGCGAGGAGCAAAAAAAAAAAAAAAAAAAGAAAGTCCAGGAGCATGAAAAGGTGTGCAAAATGCGAGGAGCAAAAAAAAAAAAAGACGAGGAGCATAAAAAGGTGTGAAAAATGCAAGGAGCATGAAAAGGTGTGAAAAATTTGAGGAGCAAAAAAAAAAGAAAAAAAAAGACCAGGAGCATGAAAAGGTGTGAAAAATGCAAGGAGCATGAAAAGGTGTGAAAAATGCGAGGAGCAAAAAAAAAAAAAAAAAAAGAAAGACCAGGAGCATGAAAAGGTGTGAAAAATGCGAGGAGCAAAAAAAAAAAAAAAAAAAAAAAAAGACCAGGAGCATGAATAGGGGGGCAAAATGCGAGGAGCAAAAAAAAAAAAAGACGAGGAGCATGAAAAGGTGTGAAAAATGCAAGGAGCATGAAAAGGTGTGAAAAATGCGAGGAACATGAAAAGGTGTGAAAAATGGGAGGAGCATGAAAAGGTGCGAAAAATGCGAGGAGCAAAAAAAAAAAAAAAAAAGGCCAGGAGCATGAAAAGGTGTGAAAAAGGCAAGGAGCATGAAAAGGTGTGAAAAATGCGAGGAGCAAAAAAAAAAAAAAAAAAAAGTCCAGGAGCATGAAAAGGTGTGAAAAATGCAAGGAGCATGAAAAGGTGTGAAAAATGCGAGGAGGAAAAAAAAGCAAGACCAGGAGCATGAAAAGGTGTGAAAAATGCAAGGAGCATGAAAAGGTGTGAAAAATGCGAGGAGCAAAAAAAAAAAAAAAAAGACCAGGAGCATGAAAAGGTGTGAAAAATGCGAGGAGCAAAAAAAAAAAAAAAAAAAGGCCAGGAGCATGAAAAGGTGTGAAAAATGCGAGGAGCATGAAAAGGTGTGAAAAATGCGAGGAGCATGAAGAGGTGTGAAAAATGCGAGGAGCAAAAAAAAAAAAGACGAGGAGCATGAAAAGTTGTGAAAAATGCAAGGAGCATGAAAAGGTGTGAAAAATGCGAGGAACATGAAAAGGTGTGAAAAATGGGAGGAGCATGAAAAGGTGCGAAAAATGCGAGGAGCAAAAAAAAAAAAAAAAAAAGGCCAGGAGCATGAAAAGGTGTGAAAAGTGCAAGGAGCATGAAAAGGTGTGAAAAATGCCAGGAGCATGAAAAGGTGTGAAAAATGCCAGGAGCATGAAAAGGTGTGAAAAATGCGAGGAGCAAAAAAAAAAAAAAAAAAAGAAAGTCCAGGAGCATGAAAAGGTGTGCAAAATGCGAGGAGCAAAAAAAAAAAAAGACGAGGAGCATGAAAAGGTGTGAAAAATGCAAGGAGCATGAAAAGGTGTGAAAAATTTGAGGAGCAAAAAAAAAAGAAAAAAAAAGACCAGGAGCATGAAAAGGTGTGAAAAATGCGAGGAGCATGAAAAGGTGTGAAAAATTTGAGGAGCAAAAAAAAAAAAAAAAAAAAAAAAGACCAGGAGCATGAAAAGGTGTGAAAAATGCGAGGAGGAAAAAAAAAAAAAGAAAGACCAGGAGCATGAAAAGGTGTGAAAAATGCAAGGAGCTTGAAAAGCTGTGAAAAATGCGAGGAGCAAAAAAAAAAAAAAAAAGAAAGACCAGGAGCATGAAAAGGTGTGAAAAATGCGAGGAGCAAAAAAAAAAAAAAAAAAAAGGCCAGGAGCATGAAAAGGTGTGAAAAAGGCAAGGAGCATGAAAAGGTGTGAAAAATGCGAGGAGCAAAAAAAAAAAAAAAAAAAATTCCAGGAGCATGAAAAGGTGTGAAAAATGCAAGGAGCATGAAAAGGTGTGAAAAATGCGAGGAGGAAAAAAAAAAAAAGCAAGACCAGGAGCATGAAAATGTGTGAAAAATGCAAGGAGCATGAAAAGGTGTGAAAAATGCGAGGAGCAAAAAAAAAAAAAAAAGACCAGGAGCATGAAAAGGTGTGAAAAATGCGAGGAGCAAAAAAAAAAAAAAAAAGGCCAGGAGCATGAAAAGGTGTGAAAAATGCGAGGAGCAAAAAAAAAAAAAAAAAAGGCCAGGAGCATGAAAAGGTGTGAAAAATGCGAGGAGCATGAAAAGGTGTGAAAAATGCGAGGAGCATGAAGAGGTGTGAAAAATGCGAGGAGCAAAAAAAAAAAAGACGAGGAGCATGAAAAGTTGTGAAAAATGCAAGGAGCATGAAAAGGTGTGAAAAATGCGAGGAACATGAAAAGGTGTGAAAAATGGGAGGAGCATGAAAAGGTGCGAAAAATGCGAGGAGCAAAAAAAAAAAAAAAAAAAAGGCCAGGAGCATGAAAAGGTGTGAAAAGTGCAAGGAGCATGAAAAGGTGTGAAAAATGCCAGGAGCATGAAAAGGTGTGAAAAATGCCAGGAGCATGAAAAGGTGTGAAAAATGCGAGGAGCAAAAAAAAAAAAAAAAAAGAAAGTCCAGGAGCATGAAAAGGTGTGCAAAATGCGAGGAGCAAAAAAAAAAAAAGACGAGGAGCATGAAAAGGTGTGAAAAATGCAAGGAGCATGAAAAGGTGTGAAAAATTTGAGGAGCAAAAAAAAAAGAAAAAAAAAGACCAGGAGCATGAAAAGGTGTGAAAAATGCGAGGAGCATGAAAAGGTGTGAAAAATTTGAGGAGCAAAAAAAAAAAAAAAAAAAAAAAGACCAGGAGCATGAAAAGGTGTGAAAAATGCGAGGAGGAAAAAAAAAAAAAGAAAGACCAGGAGCATGAAAAGGTGTGAAAAATGCAAGGAGCTTGAAAAGCTGTGAAAAATGCGAGGAGCAAAAAAAAAAAAAAAAAAGAAAGACCAGGAGCATGAAAAGGTGTGAAAAATGCGAGGAGCAAAAAAAAAAAAAAAAAAAAGGCAAGGAGCATAAAAAGGTGTGAAAAAGGCAAGGAGCATGAAAAGGTGTGAAAAATGCGAGGAGCAAAAAAAAAAAAAAAAAGACCAGGAGCATGAAAAGGTGTGAAAAATGCGAGGAGCAAAAAAAAAAAAAAAAAGGCCAGGAGCATGAAAAGGTGTGAAAAATGCGAGGAGCATGAAAAGGTGTGAAAAATGCGAGGAGCATGAAGAGGTGTGAAAAATGCGAGGAGCAAAAAAAAAAAAGACGAGGAGCATGAAAAGTTGTGAAAAATGCAAGGAGCATGAAAAGGTGTGAAAAATGCGAGGAACATGAAAAGGTGTGAAAAATGGGAGGAGCATGAAAAGGTGCGAAAAATGCGAGGAGCAAAAAAAAAAAAAAAAAAAGGCCAGGAGCATGAAAAGGTGTGAAAAGTGCAAGGAGCATGAAAAGGTGTGAAAAATGCCAGGAGCATGAAAAGGTGTGAAAAATGCCAGGAGCATGAAAAGGTGTGAAAAATGCGAGGAGCAAAAAAAAAAAAAAAAAAAGAAAGTCCAGGAGCATGAAAAGGTGTGCAAAATGCGAGGAGCAAAAAAAAAAAAAGACGAGGAGCATGAAAAGGTGTGAAAAATGCAAGGAGCATGAAAAGGTGTGAAAAATTTGAGGAGCAAAAAAAAAAGAAAAAAAAAGACCAGGAGCATGAAAAGGTGTGAAAAATGCGAGGAGCATGAAAAGGTGTGAAAAATTTGAGGAGCAAAAAAAAAAAAAAAAAAAAAAAAGACCAGGAGCATGAAAAGGTGTGAAAAATGCGAGGAGGAAAAAAAAAAAAAGAAAGACCAGGAGCATGAAAAGGTGTGAAAAATGCAAGGAGCTTGAAAAGCTGTGAAAAATGCGAGGAGCAAAAAAAAAAAAAAAAAGAAAGACCAGGAGCATGAAAAGGTGTGAAAAATGCGAGGAGCAAAAAAAAAAAAAAAAAAAGGCCAGGAGCATGAAAAGGTGTGAAAAAGGCAAGGAGCATGAAAAGGTGTGAAAAATGCGAGGAGCAAAAAAAAAAAAAAAAAAAAATTCCAGGAGCATGAAAAGGTGTGAAAAATGCAAGGAGCATGAAAAGGTGTGAAAAATGCGAGGAGGAAAAAAAAAAAAGCAAGACCAGGAGCATGAAAATGTGTGAAAAATGCAAGGAGCATGAAAAGGTGTGAAAAATGCGAGGAGCAAAAAAAAAAAAAAAAGACCAGGAGCATGAAAAGGTGTGAAAAATGCGAGGAGCAAAAAAAAAAAAAAAAGGCCAGGAGCATGAAAAGGTGTGAAAAATGCGAGGAGAAAAAAAAAAAAAAAAAAAGGCCAGGAGCATGAAAAGGTGTGAAAAATGCGAGGAGCATGAAAAGGTGTGAAAAATGCGAGGAGCATGAAGAGGTGTGAAAAATGCGAGGAGCAAAAAAAAAAAAGACGAGGAGCATGAAAAGTTGTGAAAAATGCAAGGAGCATGAAAAGGTGTGAAAAATGCGAGGAACATGAAAAGGTGTGAAAAATGGGAGGAGCATGAAAAGGTGCGAAAAATGCGAGGAGCAAAAAAAAAAAAAAAAAAAGGCCAGGAGCATGAAAAGGTGTGAAAAGTGCAAGGAGCATGAAAAGGTGTGAAAAATGCCAGGAGCATGAAAAGGTGTGAAAAATGCCAGGAGCATGAAAAGGTGTGAAAAATGCGAGGAGCAAAAAAAAAAAAAAAAAAGAAAGTCCAGGAGCATGAAAAGGTGTGCAAAATGCGAGGAGCAAAAAAAAAAAAAGACGAGGAGCATGAAAAGGTGTGAAAAATGCAAGGAGCATGAAAAGGTGTGAAAAATTTGAGGAGCAAAAAAAAAAGAAAAAAAAAGACCAGGAGCATGAAAAGGTGTGAAAAATGCGAGGAGCATGAAAAGGTGTGAAAAATTTGAGGAGCAAAAAAAAAAAAAAAAAAAAAAAAGACCAGGAGCATGAAAAGGTGTGAAAAATGCGAGGAGGAAAAAAAAAAAAAGAAAGACCAGGAGCATGAAAAGGTGTGAAAAATGCAAGGAGCTTGAAAAGCTGTGAAAAATGCGAGGAGCAAAAAAAAAAAAAAAAAGAAAGACCAGGAGCATGAAAAGGTGTGAAAAATGCGAGGAGCAAAAAAAAAAAAAAAAAAAGGCCAGGAGCATGAAAAGGTGTGAAAAAGGCAAGGAGCATGAAAAGGTGTGAAAAATGCGAGGAGCAAAAAAAAAAAAAAAAAAAATTCCAGGAGCATGAAAAGGTGTGAAAAATGCAAGGAGCATGAAAAGGTGTGAAAAATGCGAGGAGGAAAAAAAAAAAAAAAAAGCAAGACCAGGAGCATGAAAAGGTGGGAAAAATGCAAGGAGCAAGAAAAGGTGTGAAAAAAGCGAGGAGCAAAAAAAAAAAAAAAAAAAGAAAGTCCAGGAGCATGAAAAGGTGTGCAAAATGCGAGGAGCAAAAAAAAAAAAAGACGAGGAGCATGAAAAGGTGTGAAAAATGCAAGGAGCATGAAAAGGTGTGAAAAATTTGAGGAGCAAAAAAAAAAAGAAAAAAAAAGACCAGGAGCATGAAAAGGTGTGAAAAATGCGAGGAGCATGAAAAGGTGTGAAAAATTTGAGGAGCAAAAAAAAAAAAAAAAAAAAAGACCAGGAGCATGAAAAGGTGTGAAAAATGCGAGGAGGAAAAAAAAAAAAAAAAAAGAAAGACCAGGAGCATGAAAAGGTGTGAAAAATGCGAGGAGCAAAAAAAAAAAAAAAAAAAAAAGGCCAGGAGCATGAAAAGGTGTGAAAAATGCGAGGAGCATGAAAAGGTGTGAAAAATGCGAGGAGCAAAAAAAAAAAAAAAAAAAAGACCAGGAGCATGAAAAGGTGTGAAAAATGCGAGGAGCAAAAAAAAAAAAAAAAAAAAAAGACCAGAGGCAAGAAAAGGTGGGAAAAATGCGAGGAGCAAAAAAAAAAAAAAAAAAAAAGACCAGGAGCATGAAAAGGTGTGAAAAATGCGAGGAGCAAAAAAAAAAAAAAAAAAAAAGACCAGGAGCATGAAAAGGTGTGAAAAATGCGAGGAGCAAAAAAAAAAAAAAAAAAAAAAAAGACCAGGAGCATGAAAAGGTGTGAAAAATGCGAGGAGAAAAAAAAAAAAAAAAAAAAAGACCAGGAGCATGAAAAGGTGTGAAAAATGCGAGGAGCAAAAAAAAAAAAAAAAAAAAAAGACCAGGAGCATGAAAAGGTGTGAAAAATGCGAGGAGAAAAAAAAAAAAAAAAAAAAAGACCAGGAGCATGAAAAGGTGTGAAAAATGCGAGGAGTAAAAAAAAAAAAAAAAAAAAAAGACCAGGAGCATGAAAAGGTGTGAAAAATGCGAGGAGCATGAAAAGGTGTGAAAAATGCGAGGAGCAAAAAAAAAAAAAAAAAAAGACCAGGAGCATGAAAAGGTGTGAAAAATGCGAGGAGCAAAAAAACAAAAAAAAGACCAGCAGCATGAAAAGGTGTGAAAAATGCGATGAACATGAAAAGGTGTGAAAAAATGCGAGGAGCATGAAAAGGTGTGTAAAATGCGAGGAGCATGAAGAGGTGTGAAATATGCGAGGAGCATGAAGAGGAGTGAAATATGCGAGGAGCATGAAAAGGTGTGAAAAATGCGAAGAGCAAAAAAAAAAAAAAAAAACCAGGAGCATGAAAAGGTGTGAAAAATGCGACGAGCATGAAAAGTTGTGAAAAATGCGAGAAGCATGAAGAGGTGTGAAATATGCGAGGAGCATGAAAAGGTGTGAAAAAAGGAGGAGCATGAAAAGGTGTGAAAAATGCGAGGAGCATGAAAAGGTGTGAAAAATGCGAGGAGCATGAAAAGGTTGAAAAATGCGAGGAGCATGAAAAGGTGTGAAAAATTCGAGGAGCAAAAAAAAAAAAAAAAAGCCCAGGAACATGAAAAGGTGTGAAAAATGCGAGGAGCAAAAAAAAAAAAAAAAAAAAAAAAGACCAGGAGCATGAAAAGGTGTGAAAAATGCGAGGAGCAAAAGAAAAAAAAAAAAGACCAGGAGCATGAAAAGGTGTGAAAAATGCGAGGAGCAAAAAAAAAAAAAAAAGACCAGGAGCATGAAAAGGTGTGAAAAATGCGAGGAGCAAAAAAACAAAAAAAAGACCAGCAGCATGAAAAGGTGTGAAAAATGCGATGAACATGAAAACGTGTGAAAAATGCGAGGAGCAAAAAAAAAAAAAAAAAAAGGCCAGGACCATGAAAAGGTGTGAAAAATGCGAGGAGAATGAAAAGGTGTGAAAAATTTGAGGAGCAAAAAAAAAAAAGACCAGGAGCATGAAAAGGTGTGAAAAATGCGAGGAACATGAAAAGGTGTGAAAAATGGGAGGAGCATGAAAAGGTGCGAAAAATGCGAGGAGCAAAAAAAAAAAAAAAAAAAGGCCAGGAGCAAGAAAAGGTGTGAAAAATTCGAGGAGCAAAAAAAAAAAAAAAAAAAAAAAAGGCCAGGAGCATGAAAAGGTGTGAAAAGTGCAAGGAGCATGAAAAGGTGTGAAAAATGCCAGGAGCATGAAAAGGTATGAAAAATGCCAGGAGCATGAAAAGGTGTGAAAAATGCGAGGAGCAAAAAAAAAAAAAAAAAAGAAAGTCCAGGAGCATGAAAAGGTGTGCAAAATGCGAGGAGCAAAAAAAAAAAAAAGACGAGGAGCATGAAAAGGTGTGAAAAATGCAAGGAGCATGAAAAGGTGTGAAAAATTTGAGGAGCAAAAAAAAAAGAAAAAAAAAGACCAGGAGCATGAAAAGGTGTGAAAAATGCAAGGAGCATGAAAAGGTGTGAAAAATGCGAGGAGCAAAAAAAAAAAAAAAAAAAAAAAAAACCAGGAGCATGAAAAGGTGTGAAAAATGCGAGGAGCAAAAAAAAAAAGACGAGGAGCATGAAAAGGTGTGAAAAATGCAAGGAGCATGAAAAGGTGTGAAAAATGCGAGGAACATGAAAAGGTGTGAAAAATGGGAGGAGCATGAAAAGGTGCGAAAAATGCGAGGAGCAAAAAAAAAAAAAAAAAAGGCCAGGAGCATGAAAAGGTGTGAAAAAGGCAAGGAGCATGAAAAGGTGTGAAAAATGCGAGGAGCAAAAAAAAAAAAAAGACGAGGAGCATGAAAAGGTGTGAAAAATGCGTGGAGCATGAAAAGGTGTGCAAAATGCGAGGAGCAAAAAAAAAAAAAGACGAAGAGCATGAAAAGGTGTGAAAAATGCAAGGAGCATGAAAAGGTGTGAAAAATTTGAGGAGCAAAAAAAAAAAGAAAAAAAAAGACCAGGAGCATGAAAAGGTGTGAAAAATGCGAGGAGCATGAAAAGGTGTGCAAAATGCGAGGAGCAAAAAAAAAAAAAGACGAGGAGCATGAAAAGGTGTGAAAAATGCAAGGAGCATGAAAAGGTGTGAAAAATGCGAGGAACATGAAAAGGTGTGAAAAATGGGAGGAGCATGAAAAGGTGTGAAAAATGCGAGGAGGAAAAAAAAAAAAAAAAGGCCAGGGGCATGAAAAGGTGTGAAAAATGCGAGGAGCAAAAAGAAAAAAAAAAAAAGTCCAGGAGCATGAAAAGGTGTGAAAAAGGCAAGGAGCATGAAAAGGTGTCAAAAATGCGAGGAGCAAAAAAAAAAAAAAAAAAAAAGGCCAGGAGCATGAAAAGGTGTGAAAAAGGCAAGGAGCATGAAAAGGTGTGAAAAATGCGAGGAGCAAAAAAAAAAAAAGCAAGACCAGGAGCATGAAAAGGTGTGAAAAATGCAAGGAGCATGAAAAGGTGTGAAAAATGCGAGGAGCAAAAAAAAAAAAAAAAAAAAAAAGACCAGGAGCATGAAAAGGTGTGAAAAATGCGAGGAGCAAAAAAAAAAAAAAAAAGGCCAGGAGCATGAAAAGGTGTGAAAAATGCGAGGACCATGAAAAGGTGTGAAAAATGCGAGGAGCATGAAGAGGTGTGAAAAATGCGAGGAGCATGAAAAGGTGTGAAAAATGCGAGGAGCATGAAAAGGTGTGCAAAATGCGAGGAGCAAAAAAAAAAAAAGACGAGGAGCATGAAAAGGTGTGAAAAATGCAAGGAGCATGAAAAGGTGTGAAAAATGCGAGGAGCAAAAAAAAAAAAAGACGAGGAGCATGAAAAGGTGTGAAAAATGCGTGGAGCATGAAAAGGTGTGCAAAATGCGAGGAGCAAAAAAAAAAAAAGACGAAGAGCATGAAAAGGTGTGAAAAATGCAAGGAGCATGAAAAGGTGTGAAAAATTTGAGGAGCAAAAAAAAAAAGAAAAAAAAAGACCAGGAGCATGAAAAGGTGTGAAAAATGCGAGGAGCATGAAAAGGTGTGAAAAATTTGAGGAGCAAAAAAAAAAAAAAAAAAAAAGACCAGGAGCATGAAAAGGTGTGAAAAATGCGAGGAGGAAAAAAAAAAAAAGAATGACCAGGAGCATGAAAAGGTGTGAAAAATGCAAGGAGCATGAAAAGGTGTGAAAAATGCGAGGAGAAAAAAAAAAAAAAAAAAAGAAAGACCAGGAGCATGAAAAGGTGTGAAAAATGCGAGGAGCATGAAAAGGTGTGAAAAATGCAAGGAGCATGAAAAGGTGTGAAAAATGCGAGGAACATGAAAAGGTGTGAAAAATGGGAGGAGCATGAAAAGGTGCGAAAAATGCGAGGAGCAAAAAAAAAAAAAAAAAAGGCCAGGAGCATGAAAAGGTGTGAAAAAGGCAAGGAGCATGAAAAGGTGTGAAAAATGCGAGGAGCAAAAAAAAAAAAAAGACGAGGAGCATGAAAAGGTGTGAAAAATGCGTGGAGCATGAAAAGGTGTGCAAAATGCGAGGAGCAAAAAAAAAAAAAGACGAAGAGCATGAAAAGGTGTGAAAAATGCAAGGAGCATGAAAAGGTGTGAAAAATTTGAGGAGCAAAAAAAAAAAGAAAAAAAAAGACCAGGAGCATGAAAAGGTGTGAAAAATGCGAGGAGCATGAAAAGGTGTGCAAAATGCGAGGAGCAAAAAAAAAAAAAGACGAGGAGCATGAAAAGGTGTGAAAAATGCAAGGAGCATGAAAAGGTGTGAAAAATGCGAGGAACATGAAAAGGTGTGAAAAATGGGAGGAGCATGAAAAGGTGTGAAAAATGCGAGGAGGAAAAAAAAAAAAAAAAGGCCAGGGGCATGAAAAGGTGTGAAAAATGCGAGGAGCAAAAAGAAAAAAAAAAAAAGTCCAGGAGCATGAAAAGGTGTGAAAAAGGCAAGGAGCATGAAAAGGTGTCAAAAATGCGAGGAGCAAAAAAAAAAAAAAAAAAAAAGGCCAGGAGCATGAAAAGGTGTGAAAAAGGCAAGGAGCATGAAAAGGTGTGAAAAATGCGAGGAGCAAAAAAAAAAAAAGCAAGACCAGGAGCATGAAAAGGTGTGAAAAATGCAAGGAGCATGAAAAGGTGTGAAAAATGCGAGGAGCAAAAAAAAAAAAAAAAAAAAAAGACCAGGAGCATGAAAAGGTGTGAAAAATGCGAGGAGCAAAAAAAAAAAAAAAAAGGCCAGGAGCATGAAAAGGTGTGAAAAATGCGAGGACCATGAAAAGGTGTGAAAAATGCGAGGAGCATGAAGAGGTGTGAAAAATGCGAGGAGCATGAAAAGGTGTGAAAAATGCGAGGAGCATGAAAAGGTGTGCAAAATGCGAGGAGCAAAAAAAAAAAAAGACGAGGAGCATGAAAAGGTGTGAAAAATGCAAGGAGCATGAAAAGGTGTGAAAAATGCGAGGAGCAAAAAAAAAAAAAGACGAGGAGCATGAAAAGGTGTGAAAAATGCGTGGAGCATGAAAAGGTGTGCAAAATGCGAGGAGCAAAAAAAAAAAAAGACGAAGAGCATGAAAAGGTGTGAAAAATGCAAGGAGCATGAAAAGGTGTGAAAAATTTGAGGAGCAAAAAAAAAAAGAAAAAAAAAGACCAGGAGCATGAAAAGGTGTGAAAAATGCGAGGAGCATGAAAAGGTGTGAAAAATTTGAGGAGCAAAAAAAAAAAAAAAAAAAAGACCAGGAGCATGAAAAGGTGTGAAAAATGCGAGGAGGAAAAAAAAAAAAAGAATGACCAGGAGCATGAAAAGGTGTGAAAAATGCAAGGAGCATGAAAAGGTGTGAAAAATGCGAGGAGCAAAAAAAAAAAAAAAAAAGAAAGACCAGGAGCATGAAAAGGTGTGAAAAATGCGAGGAGCAAAAAAAAAAAAAAAAAGGCCAGGAGCATGAAAAGGTGTGAAAAAGGCAAGGAGCATGAAAAGGTGTGAAAAATGCGAGGAGCAAAAAAAAAAAAAAAAAAAAAAGGCCAGGAGCATGAAAAGGTGTGAAAAATGCAAGGAGCATTAAAAGGTGTGAAAAATGCGAGGAGGAAAAAAAAAAAAAAGCAAGACCAGGAGCATGAAAAGGTGTGAAAAATGCAAGGAGCATGAAAAGGTGTGAAAAATGCGAGGAGCAAAAAAAAAAAAAAAAAAGAAAGACCAGGAGCATGAAAAGGTGTGAAAAATGCGAGGAGCAAAAAAAAAAAAAAAAAAAAGTCCAGGAGCATGAAAAGGTGTGAAAAATGCAAGGAGCATGAAAAGGTGTGAAAAATGCGAGGAGGAAAAAAAAAAAAAGAAAGACCAGGAGCATGAAAACGTGTGAAAAATGCGAGAAGCAAAAAAAAAAAAAAAAAAGTCCAGGAGCATGAAAAGGTGTGAAAAATGCAAGGAGCATGAAAAGGTGTGAAAAATGCGAGGAGGAAAAAAAAAAAAGCAAGACCAGGAGCATGAAAAGGTGTGAAAAATGCAAGGAGCATGAAAATGTGTGAAAAATGCGAGGAGCAAAAAAAAAAAAAAGACCAGGAGCATGAAAAGGTGTGAAAAATGCGAGGAGCAAAAAAAAAAAAAAAAAGGCCAGGAGCATGAAAAGGTGTGAAAAATGCGAGGAGCATGAAAAGGTGTGAAAAATGCGAGGAGCATGAAAAGGTGTGAAAAATGCGAGGAGCATGAAAAGGTGTGAAAAATGCGAGGAGCATGAAAAGGTGTGAAAAATGCGAGGAGCAAAAAAAAAAAAGAAGAGGAGCATGAAAAGGTGTGAAAAATGCAAGGAGCATGAAAAGGTGTGAAAAAAGGGAGGAGCAAGAAAAGGTGTGAAAAAAGGGAGGAGCATGAAAAGGTGCGAAAAATGCGAGGAGCAAAAAAAAAAAAAAAAAAAAGGCCAGGAGCAAGAAAAGGTGTGAAAAATTCGAGGAGCAAAAAAAAAAAAAAAAAAAAAAAGGCCAGGAGCATGAAAAGGTGTGAAAAGTGCAAGGAGCATGAAAAGGTGTGAAAAATGCCAGGAGCATGAAAAGGTATGAAAAATGCCAGGAGCATGAAAAGGTGTGAAAAATGCGAGGAGCAAAAAAAAAAAAAAAAAAGAAAGTCCAGGAGCATGAAAAGGTGTGCAAAATGCGAGGAGCAAAAAAAAAAAAAAGACGAGGAGCAAGAAAAGGTGTGAAAAATGCAAGGAGCAAGAAAAGGTGTGAAAAATTTGAGGAGCAAAAAAAAAAGAAAAAAAAAGACCAGGAGCATGAAAAGGTGTGAAAAATGCAAGGAGCATGAAAAGGTGTGAAAAATGCGAGGAGCAAAAAAAAAAAAAAAAAAAGAAAGACCAGGAGCATGAAAAGGTGTGAAAAATGCGAGGAGCAAAAAAAAAAAAAAAAAAAAAAAAGACCAGGAGCATGAATAGGTGTGCAAAATGCGAGGAGCAAAAAAAAAAAAGACGAGGAGCATGAAAAGGTGTGAAAAATGCAAGGAGCATGAAAAGGTGTGAAAAATGCGAGGAACATGAAAAGGTGTGAAAAATGGGAGGAGCATGAAAAGGTGCGAAAAATGCGAGGAGCAAAAAAAAAAAAAAAAAAGGCCAGGAGCATGAAAAGGTGTGAAAAAGGCAAGGAGCATGAAAAGGTGTGAAAAATGCGAGGAGCAAAAAAAAAAAAAAAAAAAGTCCAGGAGCATGAAAAGGTGTGAAAAATGCAAGGAGCATGAAAAGGTGTGAAAAATGCGAGGAGGAAAAAAAAGCAAGACCAGGAGCATGAAAAGGTGTGAAAAATGCAAGGAGCATGAAAAGGTGTGAAAAATGCGAGGAGCAAAAAAAAAAAAAAAAGACCAGGAGCATGAAAAGGTGTGAAAAATGCGAGGAGCAAAAAAAAAAAAAAAAAAGGCCAGGAGCATGAAAAGGTGTGAAAAATGCGAGGAGCATGAAAAGGTGTGAAAAATGCGAGGAGCATGAAGAGGTGTGAAAAATGCGAGGAGCAAAAAAAAAAAAGACGAGGAGCATGAAAAGTTGTGAAAAATGCAAGGAGCATGAAAAGGTGTGAAAAATGCGAGGAACATGAAAAGGTGTGAAAAATGGGAGGAGCATGAAAAGGTGCGAAAAATGCGAGGAGCAAAAAAAAAAAAAAAAAAAGGCCAGGAGCATGAAAAGGTGTGAAAAGTGCAAGGAGCATGAAAAGGTGTGAAAAATGCCAGGAGCATGAAAAGGTGTGAAAAATGCCAGGAGCATGAAAAGGTGTGAAAAATGCGAGGAGCAAAAAAAAAAAAAAGAAAGACCAGGAGCATGAAAAGGTGTGAAAAATGCGACGAGCATGAAAAGTTGTGAAAAATGCGAGGAGCAAAAAAAAAAAAAAAAAAAAAAGACCAGGAGCATGAAAAGGTGTGAAAAATGCGAGGAGCAAAAAAAAAAAAAAAAGGCCAGGAGCAGGAAAAGGTGTAAAAAATGCAAGGAGCATGAAAAGGTGTGAAAAATGCGAGGAGCAAAAAAAAAAAAAAAAAAAAAAGACCAGGAGCATGAAAAGGTGTGAAAAATGCGAGGAGCAAAAAAAAAAAAAAAAAGGCCAGGAGCATGAAAAGGTGTGAAAAATGCGAGGAGCATGAAAAGGTGTGCAAAATGCGAGGAGCAAAAAAAAAAAAAGACGAGGAGCATGAAAAGGTGTGAAAAATGCAAGGAGCATGAAAAGGTGTGAAAAATGCGAGGAGCAAAAAAAAAAAAAGACGAGGAGCATGAAAAGGTGTGAAAAATGCGTGGAGCATGAAAAGGTGTGCAAAATGCGAGGAGCAAAAAAAAAAAAAGACGAAGAGCATGAAAAGGTGTGAAAAATGCAAGGAGCATGAAAAGGTGTGAAAAATTTGAGGAGCAAAAAAAAAAAGAAAAAAAAAGACCAGGAGCATGAAAAGGTGTGAAAAATGCGAGGAGGAAAAAAAAAAAAAGAATGACCAGGAGCATGAAAAGGTGTGAAAAATGCAAGGAGCATGAAAAGGTGTGAAAAATGCGAGGAGCAAAAAAAAAAAAAAAAAAGAAAGACCAGGAGCATGAAAAGGTGTGAAAAATGCGAGGAGCAAAAAAAAAAAAAAAAAAGGCCAGGAGCATGAAAAGGTGTGAAAAAGGCAAGGAGCATGAAAAGGTGTGAAAAATGCGAGGAGCAAAAAAAAAAAAAAAAAAAAAAGGCCAGGAGCATGAAAAGGTGTGAAAAATGCAAGGAGCATTAAAAGGTGTGAAAAATGCGAGGAGGAAAAAAAAAAAAAGCAAGACCAGGAGCATGAAAAGGTGTGAAAAATGCAAGGAGCATGAAAAGGTGTGAAAAATGCGAGGAGCAAAAAAAAAAAAAAAAAAGAAAGACCAGGAGCATGAAAAGGTGTGAAAAATGCGAGGAGCAAAAAAAAAAAAAAAAAAAAAGTCCAGGAGCATGAAAAGGTGTGAAAAATGCAAGGAGCATGAAAAGGTGTGAAAAATGCGAGGAGGAAAAAAAAAAAAAGAAAGACCAGGAGCATGAAAACGTGTGAAAAATGCGAGGAGCAAAAAAAAAAAAAAAAAAGTCCAGGAGCATGAAAAGGTGTGAAAAATGCAAGGAGCATGAAAAGGTGTGAAAAATGCGAGGAGGAAAAAAAAAAAAGCAAGACCAGGAGCATGAAAAGGTGTGAAAAATGCAAGGAGCATGAAAATGTGTGAAAAATGCGAGGAGCAAAAAAAAAAAAAAGACCAGGAGCATGAAAAGGTGTGAAAAATGCGAGGAGCAAAAAAAAAAAAAAAAAGGCCAGGAGCATGAAAAGGTGTGAAAAATGCGAGGAGCATGAAAAGGTGTGAAAAATGCGAGGAGCATGAAGAGGTGTGAAAAATGCGAGGAGCATGAAAAGGTGTGAAAAATGCGAGGAGCATGAAAAGGTGTGAAAAATGCGAGGAGCAAAAAAAAAAAAAGAAGAGGAGCATGAAAAGGTGTGAAAAATGCAAGGAGCATGAAAAGGTGTGAAAAATGCGAGGAACATGAAAAGGTGTGAAAAATGGGAGGAGCATGAAAAGGTGCGAAAAATGCGAGGAGCAAAAAAAAAAAAAAAAAAGGCCAGGAGCAAGAAAAGGTGTGAAAAATTCGAGGAGCAAAAAAAAAAAAAAAGGCCAGGAGCATGAAAAGGTGTGAAAAGTGCAAGGAGCATGAAAAGGTGTGAAAAATGCCAGGAGCATGAAAAGGTATGAAAAATGCCAGGAGCATGAAAAGGTGTGAAAAATGCGAGGAGCAAAAAAAAAAAAAAAAAAAGAAAGTCCAGGAGCATGAAAAGGTGTGCAAAATGCGAGGAGCAAAAAAAAAAAAAGACGAGGAGCATGAAAAGGTGTGAAAAATGCAAGGAGCATGAAAAGGTGTGAAAAATTTGAGGAGCAAAAAAAAAAGAAAAAAAAAGACCAGGAGCATGAAAAGGTGTGAAAAATGCAAGGAGCATGAAAAGGTGTGAAAAATGCGAGGAGCAAAAAAAAAAAAAAAAAAAGAAAGACCAGGAGCATGAAAAGGTGTGAAAAATGCGAGGAGCAAAAAAAAAAAAAAAAAAAAAAAAGACCAGGAGCATGAATAGGTGTGCAAAATGCGAGGAGCAAAAAAAAAAAAGACGAGGAGCATGAAAAGGTGTGAAAAATGCAAGGAGCATGAAAAGGTGTGAAAAATGCGAGGAACATGAAAAGGTGTGAAAAATGGGAGGAGCATGAAAAGGTGCGAAAAATGCGAGGAGCAAAAAAAAAAAAAAAAAGGCCAGGAGCATGAAAAGGTGTGAAAAAGGCAAGGAGCATGAAAAGGTGTGAAAAATGCGAGGAGCAAAAAAAAAAAAAAAAAAAAGTCCAGGAGCATGAAAAGGTGTGAAAAATGCAAGGAGCATGAAAAGGTGTGAAAAATGCGAGGAGGAAAAAAAAGCAAGACCAGGAGCATGAAAAGGTGTGAAAAATGCAAGGAGCATGAAAAGGTGTGAAAAATGCGAGGAGCAAAAAAAAAAAAAAAAAGACCAGGAGCATGAAAAGGTGTGAAAAATGCGAGGAGCAAAAAAAAAAAAAAAAAAGGCAAGGAGCATGAAAAGGTGTGTAAAATGCGAGGAGCATGAAAAGGTGTGAAAAATGCGAGGAGCATGAAGAGGTGTGAAAAATGCGAGGAGCAAAAAAAAAAAAGACGAGGAGCATGAAAAGTTGTGAAAAATGCAAGGAGCATGAAAAGGTGTGAAAAATGCGAGGAACATGAAAAGGTGTGAAAAATGGGAGGAGCATGAAAAGGTGCGAAAAATGCGAGGAGCAAAAAAAAAAAAAAAAAAAGGCCAGGAGCATGAAAAGGTGTGAAAAGTGCAAGGAGCATGAAAAGGTGTGAAAAATGCCAGGAGCATGAAAAGGTGTGAAAAATGCCAGGAGCATGAAAAGGTGTGAAAAATGCGAGGAGCAAAAAAAAAAAAAAAAAAAGAAAGTCCAGGAGCATGAAAAGGTGTGCAAAATGCGAGGAGCAAAAAAAAAAAAAGACGAGGAGCATGAAAAGGTGTGAAAAATGCAAGGAGCATGAAAAGGTGTGAAAAATTTGAGGAGCAAAAAAAAAAGAAAAAAAAAGACCAGGAGCATGAAAAGGTGTGAAAAATGCGAGGAGCATGAAAAGGTGTGAAAAATTTGAGGAGCAAAAAAAAAAAAAAAAAAAAAAAGACCAGGAGCATGAAAAGGTGTGAAAAATGCGAGGAGGAAAAAAAAAAAAAGAAAGACCAGGAGCATGAAAAGGTGTGAAAAATGCAAGGAGCTTGAAAAGCTGTGAAAAATGCGAGGAGCAAAAAAAAAAAAAAAAAGAAAGACCAGGAGCATGAAAAGGTGTGAAAAATGCGAGGAGCAAAAAAAAAAAAAAAAAAAGGCCAGGAGCATGAAAAGGTGTGAAAAAGGCAAGGAGCATGAAAAGGTGTGAAAAATGCGAGGAGCAAAAAAAAAAAAAAAAAAAATTCCAGGAGCATGAAAAGGTGTGAAAAATGCAAGGAGCATGAAAAGGTGTGAAAAATGCGAGGAGGAAAAAAAAAAAAAGCAAGACCAGGAGCATGAAAATGTGTGAAAAATGCAAGGAGCATGAAAAGGTGTGAAAAATGCGAGGAGCAAAAAAAAAAAAAAAAGACCAGGAGCATGAAAAGGTGTGAAAAATGCGAGGAGCAAAAAAAAAAAAAAAAAGGCCAGGAGCATGAAAAGGTGTGAAAAATGCGAGGAGCAAAAAAAAAAAAAAAAAAGGCCAGGAGCATGAAAAGGTGTGAAAAATGCGAGGAGCATGAAAAGGTGTGAAAAATGCGAGGAGCATGAAGAGGTGTGAAAAATGCGAGGAGCAAAAAAAAAAAAGACGAGGAGCATGAAAAGTTGTGAAAAATGCAAGGAGCATGAAAAGGTGTGAAAAATGCGAGGAACATGAAAAGGTGTGAAAAATGGGAGGAGCATGAAAAGGTGCGAAAAATGCGAGGAGCAAAAAAAAAAAAAAAAAAAGGCCAGGAGCATGAAAAGGTGTGAAAAGTGCAAGGAGCATGAAAAGGTGTGAAAAATGCCAGGAGCATGAAAAGGTGTGAAAAATGCCAGGAGCATGAAAAGGTGTGAAAAATGCGAGGAGCAAAAAAAAAAAAAAAAAAGAAAGTCCAGGAGCATGAAAAGGTGTGCAAAATGCGAGGAGCAAAAAAAAAAAAAGACGAGGAGCATGAAAAGGTGTGAAAAATGCAAGGAGCATGAAAAGGTGTGAAAAATGCAAGGAGCATGAAAAGGTGTGAAAAATTTGAGGAGCAAAAAAAAAAGAAAAAAAAAGACCAGGAGCATGAAAAGGTGTGAAAAATGCGAGGAGCATGAAAAGGTGTGAAAAATTTGAGGAGCAAAAAAAAAAAAAAAAAAAAAAAGACCAGGAGCATGAAAAGGTGTGAAAAATGCGAGGAGGAAAAAAAAAAAAAGAAAGACCAGGAGCATGAAAAGGTGTGAAAAATGCAAGGAGCTTGAAAAGCTGTGAAAAATGCGAGGAGCAAAAAAAAAAAAAAAAAGAAAGACCAGGAGCATGAAAAGGTGTGAAAAATGCGAGGAGCAAAAAAAAAAAAAAAAAAAGGCCAGGAGCATGAAAAGGTGTGAAAAAGGCAAGGAGCATGAAAAGGTGTGAAAAATGCGAGGAGCAAAAAAAAAAAAAAAAAAAATTCCAGGAGCATGAAAAGGTGTGAAAAATGCAAGGAGCATGAAAAGGTGTGAAAAATGCGAGGAGGAAAAAAAAAAAAAGCAAGACCAGGAGCATGAAAATGTGTGAAAAATGCAAGGAGCATGAAAAGGTGTGAAAAATGCGAGGAGCAAAAAAAAAAAAAAAAGACCAGGAGCATGAAAAGGTGTGAAAAATGCGAGGAGCAAAAAAAAAAAAAAAAAGGCCAGGAGCATGAAAAGGTGTGAAAAATGCGAGGAGCAAAAAAAAAAAAAAAAAAGACCAGGAGCATGAAAAGGTGTGAAAAATTCGAGGAGCAAAAAAAAAAAAAAAAAAAAAAAAGACCAGGAGCATGAAAAGGTGTGAAAAATGCGAGGAGCAAAAAAAAAAAAAAAAAAAAAAAAGACCAGGAGCATGAAAAGGTGTGAAAAATGCGAGGAGCATGAAAAGGTGTGAAAAATGCGAGGAGCAAAAAAAAAAAAAAAAAGACCAGGAGCATGAAAAGGTGTGAAAAATGCGAGGAGCAAAAAAACAAAAAAAAGACCAGCAGCATGAAAAGGTGTGAAAAATGCGATGAACATGAAAAGGTGTGAAAAATGCGAGGAGCATGAAAAGGTGTGAAAAATGCGAGGAGCATGAAGAGGTGTGAAATATGCGAGGAGCATGAAGAGGAGTGAAATATGCGAGGAGCATGAAAAGGTGTGAAAAATGCGAGGAGCAAAAAAAAAAAAAAAAAAAAGTCCAGGAGCATGAAAAGGTGTGAAAAATGCAAGGAGCATGAAAATGTGTGAAAAATGCGAGGAGCAAAAAAAAAAAAAAGACCAGGAGCATGAAAAGGTGTGAAAAATGCGAGGAGCAAAAAAAAAAAAAAAAAGGCCAGGAGCATGAAAAGGTGTGAAAAATGCGAGGAGCATGAAAAGGTGTGAAAAATGCGAGGAGCATGAAGAGGTGTGAAAAATGCGAGGAGCATGAAAAGGTGTGAAAAATGCGAGGAGCATGAAAAGGTGTGAAAAATGCGAGGAGCAAAAAAAAAAAAAGAAGAGGAGCATGAAAAGGTGTGAAAAATGCAAGGAGCATGAAAAGGTGTGAAAAATGCGAGGAACATGAAAAGGTGTGAAAAATGGGAGGAGCATGAAAAGGTGCGAAAAATGCGAGGAGCAAAAAAAAAAAAAAAAAAGGCCAGGAGCAAGAAAAGGTGTGAAAAATTCGAGGAGCAAAAAAAAAAAAAAAAAAAAAAAGGCCAGGAGCATGAAAAGGTGTGAAAAGTGCAAGGAGCATGAAAAGGTGTGAAAAATGCCAGGAGCATGAAAAGGTATGAAAAATGCCAGGAGCATGAAAAGGTGTGAAAAATGCGAGGAGCAAAAAAAAAAAAAAAAAAAGAAAGTCCAGGAGCATGAAAAGGTGTGCAAAATGCGAGGAGCAAAAAAAAAAAAAGACGAGGAGCATGAAAAGGTGTGAAAAATGCAAGGAGCATGAAAAGGTGTGAAAAATTTGAGGAGCAAAAAAAAAAGAAAAAAAAAGACCAGGAGCATGAAAAGGTGTGAAAAATGCAAGGAGCATGAAAAGGTGTGAAAAATGCGAGGAGCAAAAAAAAAAAAAAAAAAAGAAAGACCAGGAGCATGAAAAGGTGTGAAAAATGCGAGGAGCAAAAAAAAAAAAAAAAAAAAAAAAGACCAGGAGCATGAATAGGTGTGCAAAATGCGAGGAGCAAAAAAAAAAAAGACGAGGAGCATGAAAAGGTGTGAAAAATGCAAGGAGCATGAAAAGGTGTGAAAAATGCGAGGAACATGAAAAGGTGTGAAAAATGGGAGGAGCATGAAAAGGTGCGAAAAATGCGAGGAGCAAAAAAAAAAAAAAAAAAGGCCAGGAGCATGAAAAGGTGTGAAAAAGGCAAGGAGCATGAAAAGGTGTGAAAAATGCGAGGAGCAAAAAAAAAAAAAAAAAAAAGTCCAGGAGCATGAAAAGGTGTGAAAAATGCAAGGAGCATGAAAAGGTGTGAAAAATGCGAGGAGGAAAAAAAAGCAAGACCAGGAGCATGAAAAGGTGTGAAAAATGCAAGGAGCATGAAAAGGTGTGAAAAATGCGAGGAGCAAAAAAAAAAAAAAAAAGACCAGGAGCATGAAAAGGTGTGAAAAATGCGAGGAGCAAAAAAAAAAAAAAAAAAGGCCAGGAGCATGAAAAGGTGTGAAAAATGCGAGGAGCATGAAAAGGTGTGAAAAATGCGAGGAGCATGAAGAGGTGTGAAAAATGCGAGGAGCAAAAAAAAAAAAGACGAGGAGCATGAAAAGTTGTGAAAAATGCAAGGAGCATGAAAAGGTGTGAAAAATGCGAGGAACATGAAAAGGTGTGAAAAATGGGAGGAGCATGAAAAGGTGCGAAAAATGCGAGGAGCAAAAAAAAAAAAAAAAAAAAGGCCAGGAGCATGAAAAGGTGTGAAAAGTGCAAGGAGCATGAAAAGGTGTGAAAAATGCCAGGAGCATGAAAAGGTGTGAAAAATGCCAGGAGCATGAAAAGGTGTGAAAAATGCGAGGAGCAAAAAAAAAAAAAAAAAAAAGAAAGTCCAGGAGCATGAAAAGGTGTGCAAAATGCGAGGAGCAAAAAAAAAAAAAGACGAGGAGCATGAAAAGGTGTGAAAAATGCAAGGAGCATGAAAAGGTGTGAAAAATTTGAGGAGCAAAAAAAAAAGAAAAAAAAAGACCAGGAGCATGAAAAGGTGTGAAAAATGCGAGGAGCATGAAAAGGTGTGAAAAATTTGAGGAGCAAAAAAAAAAAAAAAAAAAAAAAAGACCAGGAGCATGAAAAGGTGTGAAAAATGCGAGGAGGAAAAAAAAAAAAAGAAAGACCAGGAGCATGAAAAGGTGTGAAAAATGCAAGGAGCTTGAAAAGCTGTGAAAAATGCGAGGAGCAAAAAAAAAAAAAAAAAGAAAGACCAGGAGCATGAAAAGGTGTGAAAAATGCGAGGAGCAAAAAAAAAAAAAAAAAAAGGCCAGGAGCATGAAAAGGTGTGAAAAAGGCAAGGAGCATGAAAAGGTGTGAAAAATGCGAGGAGCAAAAAAAAAAAAAAAAAAAATTCCAGGAGCATGAAAAGGTGTGAAAAATGCAAGGAGCATGAAAAGGTGTGAAAAATGCGAGGAGGAAAAAAAAAAAAAGCAAGACCAGGAGCATGAAAATGTGTGAAAAATGCAAGGAGCATGAAAAGGTGTGAAAAATGCGAGGAGCAAAAAAAAAAAAAAAAGACCAGGAGCATGAAAAGGTGTGAAAAATGCGAGGAGCAAAAAAAAAAAAAAAAAGGCCAGGAGCATGAAAAGGTGTGAAAAATGCGAGGAGCAAAAAAAAAAAAAAAAAAGGCCAGGAGCATGAAAAGGTGTGAAAAATGCGAGGAGCATGAAAAGGTGTGAAAAATGCGAGGAGCATGAAGAGGTGTGAAAAATGCGAGGAGCAAAAAAAAAAAAGACGAGGAGCATGAAAAGTTGTGAAAAATGCAAGGAGCATGAAAAGGTGTGAAAAATGCGAGGAACATGAAAAGGTGTGAAAAATGGGAGGAGCATGAAAAGGTGCGAAAAATGCGAGGAGCAAAAAAAAAAAAAAAAAAAGGCCAGGAGCATGAAAAGGTGTGAAAAGTGCAAGGAGCATGAAAAGGTGTGAAAAATGCCAGGAGCATGAAAAGGTGTGAAAAATGCCAGGAGCATGAAAAGGTGTGAAAAATGCGAGGAGCAAAAAAAAAAAAAAAAAGAAAGTCCAGGAGCATGAAAAGGTGTGCAAAATGCGAGGAGCAAAAAAAAAAAAAGACGAGGAGCATGAAAAGGTGTGAAAAATGCAAGGAGCATGAAAAGGTGTGAAAAATTTGAGGAGCAAAAAAAAAAGAAAAAAAAAGACCAGGAGCATAAAAAGGTGTGAAAAATGCGAGGAGCATGAAAAGGTGTGAAAAATTTGAGGAGCAAAAAAAAAAAAAAAAAAAAAAAGACCAGGAGCATGAAAAGGTGTGAAAAATGCGAGGAGGAAAAAAAAAAAAAGAAAGACCAGGAGCATGAAAAGGTGTGAAAAATGCAAGGAGCTTGAAAAGCTGTGAAAAATGCGAGGAGCAAAAAAAAAAAAAAAAAGAAAGACCAGGAGCATGAAAAGGTGTGAAAAATGCGAGGAGCAAAAAAAAAAAAAAAAAAAGGCCAGGAGCATGAAAAGGTGTGAAAAAGGCAAGGAGCATGAAAAGGTGTGAAAAATGCGAGGAGCAAAAAAAAAAAAAAAAAAAATTCCAGGAGCATGAAAAGGTGTGAAAAATGCAAGGAGCATGAAAAGGTGTGAAAAATGCGAGGAGGAAAAAAAAAAAAAGCAAGACCAGGAGCATGAAAATGTGTGAAAAATGCAAGGAGCATGAAAAGGTGTGAAAAATGCGAGGAGCAAAAAAAAAAAAAAAAGACCAGGAGCATGAAAAGGTGTGAAAAATGCGAGGAGCAAAAAAAAAAAAAAAAAGGCCAGGAGCATGAAAAGGTGTGAAAAATGCGAGGAGCAAAAAAAAAAAAAAAAAGACCAGGAGCATGAAAAGGTGTGAAAAATTCGAGGAGCAAAAAAAAAAAAAAAAAAAAAAAAGACCAGGAGCATGAAAAGGTGTGAAAAATGCGAGGAGCAAAAAAAAAAAAAAAAAAAAAAAAGACCAGGAGCATGAAAAGGTGTGAAAAATGCGAGGAGCATGAAAAGGTGTGAAAAATGCGAGGAGCAAAAAAAAAAAAAAAAAGACCAGGAGCATGAAAAGGTGTGAAAAATGCGAGGAGCAAAAAAACAAAAAAAAGACCAGCAGCATGAAAAGGTGTGAAAAATGCGATGAACATGAAAAGGTGTGAAAAATGCGAGGAGCATGAAAAGGTGTGTAAAATGCGAGGAGCATGAAGAGGTGTGAAATATGCGAGGAGCATGAAGAGGAGTGAAATATGCGAGGAGCATGAAAAGGTGTGAAAAATGCGAGGAGCAAAAAAAAAAAAAAAAAAAAAGTCCAGGAGCATGAAAAGGTGTGAAAAATGCAAGGAGCATGAAAAGGTGTGAAAAATGCGAGGAGGAAAAAAAAAAAAAGCAAGACCAGGAGCATGAAAATGTGTGAAAAATGCAAGGAGCATGAAAAGGTGTGAAAAATGCGAGGAGCAAAAAAAAAAAAAAAAAAAAAAAGACCAGGAGCATGAAAAGGTGTGAAAAATGCGAGGAGCAAAAAAAAAAAAAAAAAGGCCAGGAGCATGAAAAGGTGTGAAAAATGCGAGGAGCAAAAAAAAAAAAAAAAAGACCAGGAGCATGAAAAGGTGTGAAAAATTCGAGGAGCAAAAAAAAAAAAAAAAAAAAAAAAGACCAGGAGCATGAAAAAGTGAGAAAAAGGCGAGGAGCAAAAAAAAAAAAAAAAAGCCCAGGAACATAAAAAGGTGTGAAAAATGCGAGGAGCAAAAAAAAAAAAAAAAAAAAAAAAAGACCAGGAGCATGAAAAGGTGTGAAAAATGCGAGGAGCAAAAAAAAAAAAAAAAAAGACCAGGAGCATGAAAGGTGTGAAAAATGCGAGGAGCAAAAAAAAAAAAAAAAAGACCAGGAGCATGAAAAGGTGTGAAAAATGCGAGGAGCAAAAAAACAAAAAAAAGACCAGCAGCATGAAAAGGTGTGAAAAATGCGATGAACATGAAAACGTGTGAAAAATGCGAGGAGCAAAAAAAAAAAAAAAAAAAGTCCAGGACCATGAAAAGGTGTGAAAAATGCGAGGAGCATGAAAAGGTGTGAAATATTTGAGGAGCAAAAAAAAAAAAGACCAGGAGCATGAAAAGGTGTGAAAAATGCGAGGAGCAAAAAAAAAAAAAAAAAAAAAGACCAGGAGCATGAAAAGGTGTGAAAAATGCGAGGAGGAAAAAAAAGCAAGACCAGGAGCATGAAAAGGTGTGAAAAATGCAAGGAGCATGAAAAGGTGTGAAAAATGCGAGGAGCAAAAAAAAAAAAAAAAACACCAGGAGCATGAAAAGGTGTGAAAAATGCGAGGAGCAAAAAAAAAAAAAAAAAAGGCCAGGAGCATGAAAAGGTGTGAAAAATGCGAGGAGCATGAAAAGGTGTGAAAAATGTGAGGAGCATGAAGAGGTGTGAAAAATGCGAGGAGCAAAAAAAAAAAAGAAGAGGAGCATGAAAAGTTGTGAAAAATGCAAGGAGCATGAAAAGGTGTGAAAAATGCGAGGAACATGAAAAGGTGTGAAAAATGGGAGGAGCATGAAAAGGTGCGAAAAATGCGAGGAGCAAAAAAAAAAAAAAAAAAGGCCAGGAGCATGAAAAGGTGTGAAAAGTGCAAGGAGCATGAAAAGGTGTGAAAAATGCAAGGAGCATGAAAAGGTGTGAAAAATGCCAGGAGCATGAAAAGGTGTGAAAAATGCGAGGAGCAAAAAAAAAAAAAAAAAAAGAAAGTCCAGGAGCATGAAAAGGTGTGCAAAATGCGAGGAGCAAAAAAAAAAAAAGACGAGGAGCATGAAAAGGTGTGAAAAATGCAAGGAGCATGAAAAGGTGTGAAAAATTTGAGGAGCAAAAAAAAAAGAAAAAAAAAGACCAGGAGCATGAAAAGGTGTGAAAAATGCGAGGAGCATGAAAAGGTGTGAAAAATTTGAGGAGCAAAAAAAAAAAAAAAAAAAAAAAAGACCAGGAGCATGAAAAGGTGTGAAAAATGCGAGGAGGAAAAAAAAAAAAAGAAAGACCAGGAGCATGAAAAGGTGTGAAAAATGCAAGGAGCTTGAAAAGCTGTGAAAAATGCGAGGAGCAAAAAAAAAAAAAAAAAGAAAGACCAGGAGCATGAAAAGGTGTGAAAAATGCGAGGAGCAAAAAAAAAAAAAAAAAAAAGGCCAGGAGCATGAAAAGGTGTGAAAAAGGCAAGGAGCATGAAAAGGTGTGAAAAATGCGAGGAGCAAAAAAAAAAAAAAAAAAAATTCCAGGAGCATGAAAAGGTGTGAAAAATGCAAGGAGCATGAAAAGGTGTGAAAAATGCGAGGAGGAAAAAAAAAAAAAGCAAGACCAGGAGCATGAAAATGTGTGAAAAATGCAAGGAGCATGAAAAGGTGTGAAAAATGCGAGGAGCAAAAAAAAAAAAAAAAGACCAGGAGCATGAAAAGGTGTGAAAAATGCGAGGAGCAAAAAAAAAAAAAAAAAGGCCAGGAGCATGAAAAGGTGTGAAAAATGCGAGGAGCAAAAAAAAAAAAAAAAAGACCAGGAGCATGAAAAGGTGTGAAAAATGCGAGGAGCAAAAAAAAAAAAAAAAAAAAAAGACCAGGAGCATGAAAAGGTGTGAAAAATGCGAGGAGCATGAAAAGGTGTGAAAAATGCGAGGAGCAAAAAAAAAAAAAAAAGACCAGGAGCATGAAAAGGTGTGAAAAATGCGAGGAGCAAAAAAACAAAAAAAAGACCAGCAGCATGAAAAGGTGTGAAAAATGCGATGAACATGAAAAGGTGTGAAAAATGCGAGGAGCATGAAAAGGTGTGTAAAATGCGAGGAGCATGAAGAGGTGTGAAATATGCGAGGAGCATGAAGAGGAGTGAAATATGCGAGGAGCATGAAAAGGTGTGAAAAATGCGAGGAGCAAAAAAAAAAAAAAAAAAAAGTCCAGGAGCATGAAAAGGTGTGAAAAATGCAAGGAGCATGAAAAGGTGTGAAAAATGCGAGGAGGAAAAAAAAAAAAAGCAAGACCAGGAGCATGAAAATGTGTGAAAAATGCAAGGAGCATGAAAAGGTGTGAAAAATGCGAGGAGCAAAAAAAAAAAAAAAAAAAAAAAGACCAGGAGCATGAAAAGGTGTGAAAAATGCGAGGAGCAAAAAAAAAAAAAAAAAGGCCAGGAGCATGAAAAGGTGTGAAAAATGCGAGGAGCAAAAAAAAAAAAAAAAAAGACCAGGAGCATGAAAAGGTGTGAAAAATTCGAGGAGCAAAAAAAAAAAAAAAAAAAAAAAAAGACAAAAAACATGAAAAGGTGTGAAAAATGCGAGGAGCAAAAAAAAAAAAAAAAAAAAAAAAGACCAGGAGCATGAAAAGGTGTGAAAAATGCGAGGAGCATGAAAAGGTGTGAAAAATGCGAGGAGCAAAAAAAAAAAAAAAAAGACCAGGAGCATGAAAAGGTGTGAAAAATGCGAGGAGCAAAAAAACAAAAAAAAGACCAGCAGCATGAAAAGGTGTGAAAAATGCGATGAACATGAAAAGGTGTGAAAAATGCGAGGAGCATGAAAAGGTGTGTAAAATGCGAGGAGCATGAAAAGGTGTGAAAAATGCGAGGAGCATGAAAAGGTTGAAAAATGCGAGGAGCATGAAAAGGTGTGAAAAATGCGAGGAGCATGAAAAGGTTGAAAAATGCGAGGAGCATGAAAAGGTGTGAAAAATTCGAGGAGCAAAAAAAAAAAAAAAAAACCAGGAGCATGAAAAGGTGTGAAAAATGCGACGAGCATGAAAAGTTGTGAAAAATGCGAGAAGCATGAAGAGGTGTGAAATATGCGAGGAGCATGAAAAGGTGTGAAAAAAGGAGGAGCATGAAAAGGTGTGAAAAATGCGAGGAGCATGAAAAGGTGTGAAAAATGCGAGGAGCATGAAAAGGTTGAAAAATGCGAGGAGCATGAAAAGGTGTGAAAAATTCGAGGAGCAAAAAAAAAAAAAAAAAGCCCAGGAACATGAAAAGGTGTGAAAAATGCGAGGAGCAAAAAAAAAAAAAAAAAAAAAAAAAGACCAGGAGCATGAAAAGGTGTGAAAAATGCGAGGAGCAAAAAAAAAAAAAAAAAAGACCAGGAGCATGAAAGGTGTGAAAAATGCGAGGAGCAAAAAAAAAAAAAAAAGACCAGGAGCATGAAAAGGTGTGAAAAATGCGAGGAGCAAAAAAACAAAAAAAAGACCAGCAGCATGAAAAGGTGTGAAAAATGCGATGAACATGAAAACGTGTGAAAAATGCGAGGAGCAAAAAAAAAAAAAAAAAAAGTCCAGGACCATGAAAAGGTGTGAAAAATGCGAGGAGCATGAAAAGGTGTGAAATATTTGAGGAGCAAAAAAAAAAAAGACCAGGAGCATGAAAAGGTGTGAAAAATGCGAGGAGCAAAAAAAAAAAAAAAAAAAAAGACCAGGAGCATGAAAAGGTGTGAAAAATGCGAGGAGGAAAAAAAAGCAAGACCAGGAGCATGAAAAGGTGTGAAAAATGCAAGGAGCATGAAAAGGTGTGAAAAATGCGAGGAGCAAAAAAAAAAAAAAAAACACCAGGAGCATGAAAAGGTGTGAAAAATGCGAGGAGCAAAAAAAAAAAAAAAAAAGGCCAGGAGCATGAAAAGGTGTGAAAAATGCGAGGAGCATGAAAAGGTGTGAAAAATGCGAGGAGCATGAAGAGGTGTGAAAAATGCGAGGAGCAAAAAAAAAAAAGACGAGGAGCATGAAAAGTTGTGAAAAATGCAAGGAGCATGAAAAGGTGTGAAAAATGCGAGGAACATGAAAAGGTGTGAAAAATGGGAGGAGCATGAAAAGGTGCGAAAAATGCGAGGAGAAAAAAAAAAAAAAAAAAAGGCCAGGAGCATGAAAAGGTGTGAAAAGTGCAAGGAGCATGAAAAGGTGTGAAAAATGCCAGGAGCATGAAAAGGTGTGAAAAATGCCAGGAGCATGAAAAGGTGTGAAAAATGCGAGGAGCAAAAAAAAAAAAAAAAAAAGAAAGTCCAGGAGCATGAAAAGGTGTGCAAAATGCGAGGAGCAAAAAAAAAAAAAGACGAGGAGCATGAAAAGGTGTGAAAAATGCAAGGAGCATGAAAAGGTGTGAAAAATTTGAGGAGCAAAAAAAAAAGAAAAAAAAAGACCAGGAGCATGAAAAGGTGTGAAAAATGCGAGGAGCATGAAAAGGTGTGAAAAATTTGAGGAGCAAAAAAAAAAAAAAAAAAAAAAAAGACCAGGAGCATGAAAAGGTGTGAAAAATGCGAGGAGGAAAAAAAAAAAAAGAAAGACCAGGAGCATGAAAAGGTGTGAAAAATGCAAGGAGCTTGAAAAGCTGTGAAAAATGCGAGGAGCAAAAAAAAAAAAAAAAAGAAAGACCAGGAGCATGAAAAGGTGTGAAAAATGCGAGGAGCAAAAAAAAAAAAAAAAAAAGGCCAGGAGCATGAAAAGGTGTGAAAAAGGCAAGGAGCATGAAAAGGTGTGAAAAATGCGAGGAGCAAAAAAAAAAAAAAAAAAAATTCCAGGAGCATGAAAAGGTGTGAAAAATGCAAGGAGCATGAAAAGGTGTGAAAAATGCGAGGAGGAAAAAAAAAAAAAGCAAGACCAGGAGCATGAAAATGTGTGAAAAATGCAAGGAGCATGAAAAGGTGTGAAAAATGCGAGGAGCAAAAAAAAAAAAAAAAGACCAGGAGCATGAAAAGGTGTGAAAAATGCGAGGAGCAAAAAAAAAAAAAAAAAGGCCAGGAGCATGAAAAGGTGTGAAAAATGCGAGGAGCAAAAAAAAAAAAAAAAAGACCAGGAGCATGAAAAGGTGTGAAAAATGCGAGGAGCAAAAAAAAAAAAAAAAAAAAAAGACCAGGAGCATGAAAAGGTGTGAAAAATGCGAGGAGCATGAAAAGGTGTGAAAAATGCGAGGAGCAAAAAAAAAAAAAAAAGACCAGGAGCATGAAAAGGTGTGAAAAATGCGAGGAGCAAAAAAACAAAAAAAAGACCAGCAGCATGAAAAGGTGTGAAAAATGCGATGAACATGAAAAGGTGTGAAAAATGCGAGGAGCATGAAAAGGTGTGTAAAATGCGAGGAGCATGAAGAGGTGTGAAATATGCGAGGAGCATGAAGAGGAGTGAAATATGCGAGGAGCATGAAAAGGTGTGAAAAATGCGAGGAGCAAAAAAAAAAAAAAAAAAAAGTCCAGGAGCATGAAAAGGTGTGAAAAATGCAAGGAGCATGAAAAGGTGTGAAAAATGCGAGGAGGAAAAAAAAAAAAAGCAAGACCAGGAGCATGAAAATGTGTGAAAAATGCAAGGAGCATGAAAAGGTGTGAAAAATGCGAGGAGCAAAAAAAAAAAAAAAAAAAAAAAGACCAGGAGCATGAAAAGGTGTGAAAAATGCGAGGAGCAAAAAAAAAAAAAAAAAGGCCAGGAGCATGAAAAGGTGTGAAAAATGCGAGGAGCAAAAAAAAAAAAAAAAAGACCAGGAGCATGAAAAGGTGTGAAAAATTCGAGGAGCAAAAAAAAAAAAAAAAAAAAAAAAAGACCAGGAGCAAGAAAAGGTGAGAAAAATGCGAGGAGGAAAAAAAAAAAAAAAAAAAAAAAGACCAGGAGCATGAAAAGGTGTGAAAAATGCGAGGAGCATGAAAAGGTGTGAAAAATGCGAGGAGCAAAAAAAAAAAAAAAAAGACCAGGAGCATGAAAAGGTGTGAAAAATGCGAGGAGCAAAAAAACAAAAAAAAGACCAGCAGCATGAAAAGGTGTGAAAAATGCGATGAACATGAAAAGGTGTGAAAAATGCGAGGAGCATGAAAAGGTGTGAAAAATGCGAGGAGCATGAAGAGGTGTGAAATATGCGAGGAGCATGAAAAGGTGTGAAAAATGCGAGGAGCAAAAAAAAAAAAAAAAAAAACCAGGAGCATGAAAAGGTGTGAAAAATGCGACGAGCATGAAAAGTTGTGAAAAATGCGAGAAGCATGAAGAGGTGTGAAATATGCGAGGAGCATGAAAAGGTGTGAAAAAAGGAGGAGCATGAAAAGGTGTGAAAAATGCGAGGAGCATGAAAAGGTGTGAAAAATGCGAGGAGCATGAAAAGGTTGAAAAATGCGAGGAGCATGAAAAGGTGTGAAAAATGCGAGGAGCATGAAAAGGTTGAAAAATGCGAGGAGCATGAAAAGGTGTGAAAAATTCGAGGAGCAAAAAAAAAAAAAAAAAACCAGGAGCATGAAAAGGTGTGAAAAATGCGACGAGCATGAAAAGTTGTGAAAAATGCGAGAAGCATGAAGAGGTGTGAAATATGCGAGGAGCATGAAAAGGTGTGAAAAAAGGAGGAGCATGAAAAGGTGTGAAAAATGCGAGGAGCATGAAAAGGTGTGAAAAATGCGAGGAGCATGAAAAGGTTGAAAAATGCGAGGAGCATGAAAAGGTGTGAAAAATTCGAGGAGCAAAAAAAAAAAAAAAAAGCCCAGGAACATGAAAAGGTGTGAAAAATGCGAGGAGCAAAAAAAAAAAAAAAAAAAAAAAAAGACCAGGAGCATGAAAAGGTGTGAAAAATGCGAGGAGCAAAAAAAAAAAAAAAAAAAGACCAGGAGAAAGAAAGGTGTGAAAAATGCGAGGAGCAAAAAAAAAAAAAAAAGACCAGGAGCATGAAAAGGTGTGAAAAATGCGAGGAGCAAAAAAACAAAAAAAAGACCAGCAGCATGAAAAGGTGTGAAAAATGCGATGAACATGAAAACGTGTGAAAAATGCGAGGAGCAAAAAAAAAAAAAAAAAAAGTCCAGGACCATGAAAAGGTGTGAAAAATGCGAGGAGCATGAAAAGGTGTGAAATATTTGAGGAGCAAAAAAAAAAAAGACCAGGAGCATGAAAAGGTGTGAAAAATGCGAGGAGCAAAAAAAAAAAAAAAAAAAAAGACCAGGAGCATGAAAAGGTGTGAAAAATGCGAGGAGCAAAAAAAAAAAAAAAAAAAAGACCAGGAGCATGAAAAGGTGTGAAAAATGCGAGGAGGAAAAAAAAAAAGCAAGACCAGGAGCATGAAAAGGTGTGAAAAATGCAAGGAGCATGAAAATGTGTGAAAAATGCGAGGAGCAAAAAAAAAAAAAAGACCAGGAGCATGAAAAGGTGTGAAAAATGCGAGGAGCAAAAAAAAAAAAAAAAAGGCCAGGAGCATGAAAAGGTGTGAAAAATGCGAGGAGCATGAAAAGGTGTGAAAAATGCGAGGAGCATGAAGAGGTGTGAAAAATGCGAGGAGCATGAAAAGGTGTGAAAAATGCGAGGAGCATGAAAAGGTGTGAAAAATGCGAGGAGCAAAAAAAAAAAAAGAAGAGGAGCATGAAAAGGTGTGAAAAATGCAAGGAGCATGAAAAGGTGTGAAAAATGCGAGGAACATGAAAAGGTGTGAAAAATGGGAGGAGCATGAAAAGGTGCGAAAAATGCGAGGAGCAAAAAAAAAAAAAAAAAAAGGCCAGGAGCAAGAAAAGGTGTGAAAAATTCGAGGAGCAAAAAAAAAAAAAAAAAAAAAAAAGGCCAGGAGCATGAAAAGGTGTGAAAAGTGCAAGGAGCATGAAAAGGTGTGAAAAATGCCAGGAGCATGAAAAGGTATGAAAAATGCCAGGAGCATGAAAAGGTGTGAAAAATGCGAGGAGCAAAAAAAAAAAAAAAAAAGAAAGTCCAGGAGCATGAAAAGGTGTGCAAAATGCGAGGAGCAAAAAAAAAAAAAGACGAGGAGCATGAAAAGGTGTGAAAAATGCAAGGAGCATGAAAAGGTGTGAAAAATTTGAGGAGCAAAAAAAAAAGAAAAAAAAAGACCAGGAGCATGAAAAGGTGTGAAAAATGCAAGGAGCATGAAAAGGTGTGAAAAATGCGAGGAGCAAAAAAAAAAAAAAAAAAAGAAAGACCAGGAGCATGAAAAGGTGTGAAAAATGCGAGGAGCAAAAAAAAAAAAAAAAAAAAAAAAAGACCAGGAGCATGAATAGGTGTGCAAAATGCGAGGAGCAAAAAAAAAAAAGACGAGGAGCATGAAAAGGTGTGAAAAATGCAAGGAGCATGAAAAGGTGTGAAAAATGCGAGGAACATGAAAAGGTGTGAAAAATGGGAGGAGCATGAATAGGTGCGAAAAATGCGAGGAGCAAAAAAAAAAAAAAAAAAGGCCAGGAGCATGAAAAGGTGTGAAAAAGGCAAGGAGCATGAAAAGGTGTGAAAAATGCGAGGAGCAAAAAAAAAAAAAAAAAAAAGTCCAGGAGCATGAAAAGGTGTGAAAAATGCAAGGAGCATGAAAAGGTGTGAAAAATGCGAGGAGGAAAAAAAAGCAAGACCAGGAGCATGAAAAGGTGTGAAAAATGCAAGGAGCATGAAAAGGTGTGAAAAATGCGAGGAGCAAAAAAAAAAAAAAAAAGACCAGGAGCATGAAAAGGTGTGAAAAATGCGAGGAGCAAAAAAAAAAAAAAAAAAGGCCAGGAGCATGAAAAGGTGTGAAAAATGCGAGGAGCATGAAAAGGTGTGAAAAATGCGAGGAGCATGAAGAGGTGTGAAAAATGCGAGGAGCAAAAAAAAAAAAGACGAGGAGCATGAAAAGTTGTGAAAAATGCAAGGAGCATGAAAAGGTGTGAAAAATGCGAGGAACATGAAAAGGTGTGAAAAATGGGAGGAGCATGAAAAGGTGCGAAAAATGCGAGGAGCAAAAAAAAAAAAAAAAATGCCAGGAGCATGAAAAGGTGTGAAAAATGCCAGGAGCATGAAAAGGTGTGAAAAATGCGAGGAGCAAAAAAAAAAAAAAGAAAGACCAGGAGCATGAAAAGGTGTGAAAAATGCGACGAGCATGAAAAGTTGTGAAAAATGCGAGGAGCAAAAAAAAAAAAAAAAAAAAAAGACCAGGAGCATGAAAAGGTGTGAAAAATGCGAGGAGCAAAAAAAAAAAAAAAAAAGGCCAGGAGCATGAAAAGGTGTGAAAAATGCGAGGACCATGAAAAGGTGTGAAAAATGCGAGGAGCATGAAGAGGTGTGAAAAATGCGAGGAGCATGAAAAGGTGTGAAAAATGCGAGGAGCATGAAAAGGTGTGCAAAATGCGAGGAGCAAAAAAAAAAAAAGACGAGGAGCATGAAAAGGTGTGAAAAATGCAAGGAGCATGAAAAGGTGTGAAAAATGCGAGGAGCAAAAAAAAAAAAAGACGAGGAGCATGAAAAGGTGTGAAAAATGCGTGGAGCATGAAAAGGTGTGCAAAATGCGAGGAGCAAAAAAAAAAAAAGACGAAGAGCATGAAAAGGTGTGAAAAATGCAAGGAGCATGAAAAGGTGTGAAAAATTTGAGGAGCAAAAAAAAAAAGAAAAAAAAAGACCAGGAGCATGAAAAGGTGTGAAAAATGCGAGGAGCATGAAAAGGTGTGAAAAATTTGAGGAGCAAAAAAAAAAAAAAAAAAAAAGACCAGGAGCATGAAAAGGTGTGAAAAATGCGAGGAGGAAAAAAAAAAAAAGAATGACCAGGAGCATGAAAAGGTGTGAAAAATGCAAGGAGCATGAAAAGGTGTGAAAAATGCGAGGAGCAAAAAAAAAAAAAAAAAAGAAAGACCAGGAGCATGAAAAGGTGTGAAAAATGCGAGGAGCAAAAAAAAAAAAAAAAAAAGGCCAGGAGCATGAAAAGGTGTGAAAAAGGCAAGGAGCATGAAAAGGTGTGAAAAATGCGAGGAGCAAAAAAAAAAAAAAAAAAAAAGGCCAGGAGCATGAAAAGGTGTGAAAAATGCAAGGAGCATTAAAAGGTGTGAAAAATGCGAGGAGGAAAAAAAAAAAAAGCAAGACCAGGAGCATGAAAAGGTGTGAAAAATGCAAGGAGCATGAAAAGGTGTGAAAAATGCGAGGAGCAAAAAAAAAAAAAAAAAAGAAAGACCAGGAGCATGAAAAGGTGTGAAAAATGCGAGGAGCAAAAAAAAAAAAAAAAAAGTCCAGGAGCATGAAAAGGTGTGAAAAATGCAAGGAGCATGAAAAGGTGTGAAAAATGCGAGGAGGAAAAAAAAAAAAAGAAAGACCAGGAGCATGAAAACGTGTGAAAAATGCGAGGAGCAAAAAAAAAAAAAAAAAAGTCCAGGAGCATGAAAAGGTGTGAAAAATGCAAGGAGCATGAAAAGGTGTGAAAAATGCGAGGAGGAAAAAAAAAAAAGCAAGACCAGGAGCATGAAAAGGTGTGAAAAATGCAAGGAGCATGAAAATGTGTGAAAAATGCGAGGAGCAAAAAAAAAAAAAAGACCAGGAGCATGAAAAGGTGTGAAAAATGCGAGGAGCAAAAAAAAAAAAAAAAAGGCCAGGAGCATGAAAAGGTGTGAAAAATGCGAGGAGCATGAAAAGGTGTGAAAAATGCGAGGAGCATGAAGAGGTGTGAAAAATGCGAGGAGCATGAAAAGGTGTGAAAAATGCGAGGAGCATGAAAAGGTGTGAAAAATGCGAGGAGCAAAAAAAAAAAAAGAAGAGGAGCATGAAAAGGTGTGAAAAATGCAAGGAGCATGAAAAGGTGTGAAAAATGCGAGGAACATGAAAAGGTGTGAAAAATGGGAGGAGCATGAAAAGGTGCGAAAAATGCGAGGAGCAAAAAAAAAAAAAAAAAAAGGCAAGGAGAAAAAAAAGGTGTGAAAAATTCGAGGAGCAAAAAAAAAAAAAAAAAAAAAAAAATGCCAGGAGCATGAAAAGGTGTGAAAAGTGCAAGGAGCATGAAAAGGTGTGAAAAATGCCAGGAGCATGAAAAGGTATGAAAAATGCCAGGAGCATGAAAAGGTGTGAAAAATGCGAGGAGCAAAAAAAAAAAAAAAAAAGAAAGTCCAGGAGCATGAAAAGGTGTGAAAAATTTGAGGAGCAAAAAAAAAAGAAAAAAAAAGACCAGGAGCATGAAAAGGTGTGAAAAATGCAAGGAGCATGAAAAGGTGTGAAAAATGCGAGGAGCAAAAAAAAAAAAAAAAAAAGAAAGACCAGGAGCATGAAAAGGTGTGAAAAATGCGAGGAGCAAAAAAAAAAAAAAAAAAAAAAAAAGACCAGGAGCATGAATAGGTGTGCAAAATGCGAGGAGCAAAAAAAAAAAAGACGAGGAGCATGAAAAGGTGTGAAAAATGCAAGGAGCATGAAAAGGTGTGAAAAATGCGAGGAACATGAAAAGGTGTGAAAAATGGGAGGAGCATGAAAAGGTGCGAAAAATGCGAGGAGCAAAAAAAAAAAAAAAAAAGGCCAGGAGCATGAAAAGGTGTGAAAAAGGCAAGGAGCATGAAAAGGTGTGAAAAATGCGAGGAGCAAAAAAAAAAAAAAAAAAAGTCCAGGAGCATGAAAAGGTGTGAAAAATGCAAGGAGCATGAAAAGGTGTGAAAAATGCGAGGAGGAAAAAAAAGCAAGACCAGGAGCATGAAAAGGTGTGAAAAATGCAAGGAGCATGAAAAGGTGTGAAAAATGCGAGGAGCAAAAAAAAAAAAAAAAAAGGCCAGGAGCATGAAAAGGTGTGAAAAATGCGAGGAGCATGAAAAGGTGTGAAAAATGCGAGGAGCATGAAGAGGTGTGAAAAATGCGAGGAGCAAAAAAAAAAAAGACGAGGAGCATGAAAAGTTGTGAAAAATGCAAGGAGCATGAAAAGGTGTGAAAAATGCGAGGAACATGAAAAGGTGTGAAAAATGGGAGGAGCATGAAAAGGTGCGAAAAATGCGAGGAGCAAAAAAAAAAAAAAAAAAAGGCCAGGAGCATGAAAAGGTGTGAAAAGTGCAAGGAGCATGAAAAGGTGTGAAAAATGCCAGGAGCATGAAAAGGTGTGAAAAATGCCAGGAGCATGAAAAGGTGTGAAAAATGCGAGGAGCAAAAAAAAAAAAAAAAAAAGAAAGTCCAGGAGCATGAAAAGGTGTGCAAAATGCGAGGAGCAAAAAAAAAAAAAGACGAGGAGCATGAAAAGGTGTGAAAAATGCAAGGAGCATGAAAAGGTGTGAAAAATTTGAGGAGCAAAAAAAAAAGAAAAAAAAAGACCAGGAGCATGAAAAGGTGTGAAAAATGCGAGGAGCATGAAAAGGTGTGAAAAATTTGAGGAGCAAAAAAAAAAAAAAAAAAAAAAGACCAGGAGCATGAAAAGGTGTGAAAAATGCGAGGAGGAAAAAAAAAAAAAGAAAGACCAGGAGCATGAAAAGGTGTGAAAAATGCAAGGAGCTTGAAAAGCTGTGAAAAATGCGAGGAGCAAAAAAAAAAAAAAAAAGAAAGACCAGGAGCATGAAAAGGTGTGAAAAATGCAAGGAGCAAGAAAAGGAGTGAAAAATGGGAGGAGCAAAAAAAAAAAAAAAAGACCAGGAGCATGAAAAGGTGTGAAAAATGCGAGGAGCAAAAAAAAAAAAAAAAAAGGCCAGGAGCATGAAAAGGTGTGAAAAATGCGAGGAGCATGAAAAGGTGTGAAAAATGCGAGGAGCATGAAGAGGTGTGAAAAATGCGAGGAGCAAAAAAAAAAAAGACGAGGAGCATGAAAAGTTGTGAAAAATGCAAGGAGCATGAAAAGGTGTGAAAAATGCGAGGAACATGAAAAGGTGTGAAAAATGGGAGGAGCATGAAAAGGTGCGAAAAATGCGAGGAGAAAAAAAAAAAAAAAAAATGCCAGGAGCATGAAAAGGTGTGAAAAATGCCAGGAGCATGAAAAGGTGTGAAAAATGCGAGGAGCAAAAAAAAAAAAAAGAAAGACCAGGAGCATGAAAAGGTGTGAAAAATGCGACGAGCATGAAAAGTTGTGAAAAATGCGAGGAGCAAAAAAAAAAAAAAAAAAAAAAGACCAGGAGCATGAAAAGGTGTGAAAAATGCGAGGAGCAAAAAAAAAAAAAAAAAGGCCAGGAGCATGAAAAGGTGTGAAAAATGCGAGGACCATGAAAAGGTGTGAAAAATGCGAGGAGCATGAAGAGGTGTGAAAAATGCGAGGAGCATGAAAAGGTGTGAAAAATGCGAGGAGCATGAAAAGGTGTGCAAAATGCGAGGAGCAAAAAAAAAAAAAGACGAGGAGCATGAAAAGGTGTGAAAAATGCAAGGAGCATGAAAAGGTGTGAAAAATGCGAGGAGCAAAAAAAAAAAAAGACGAGGAGCATGAAAAGGTGTGAAAAATGCGTGGAGCATGAAAAGGTGTGCAAAATGCGAGGAGCAAAAAAAAAAAAAGACGAAGAGCATGAAAAGGTGTGAAAAATGCAAGGAGCATGAAAAGGTGTGAAAAATTTGAGGAGCAAAAAAAAAAAGAAAAAAAAAGACCAGGAGCATGAAAAGGTGTGAAAAATGCGAGGAGCATGAAAAGGTGTGAAAAATTTGAGGAGCAAAAAAAAAAAAAAAAAAAAAAGACCAGGAGCATGAAAAGGTGTGAAAAATGCGAGGAGGAAAAAAAAAAAAAGAATGACCAGGAGCATGAAAAGGTGTGAAAAATGCAAGGAGCATGAAAAGGTGTGAAAAATGCGAGGAGCAAAAAAAAAAAAAAAAAAGAAAGACCAGGAGCATGAAAAGGTGTGAAAAATGCGAGGAGCAAAAAAAAAAAAAAAAAGGCCAGGAGCATGAAAAGGTGTGAAAAAGGCAAGGAGCATGAAAAGGTGTGAAAAATGCGAGGAGCAAAAAAAAAAAAAAAAAAAAAAGGCCAGGAGCATGAAAAGGTGTGAAAAATGCAAGGAGCATTAAAAGGTGTGAAAAATGCGAGGAGGAAAAAAAAAAAAAGCAAGACCAGGAGCATGAAAAGGTGTGAAAAATGCAAGGAGCATGAAAAGGTGTGAAAAATGCGAGGAGCAAAAAAAAAAAAAAAAAAGAAAGACCAGGAGCATGAAAAGGTGTGAAAAATGCGAGGAGCAAAAAAAAAAAAAAAAAAAGTCCAGGAGCATGAAAAGGTGTGAAAAATGCAAGGAGCATGAAAAGGTGTGAAAAATGCGAGGAGGAAAAAAAAAAAAAGAAAGACCAGGAGCATGAAAACGTGTGAAAAATGCGAGGAGCAAAAAAAAAAAAAAAAAAGTCCAGGAGCATGAAAAGGTGTGAAAAATGCAAGGAGCATGAAAAGGTGTGAAAAATGCGAGGAGGAAAAAAAAAAAAGCAAGACCAGGAGCATGAAAAGGTGTGAAAAATGCAAGGAGCATGAAAATGTGTGAAAAATGCGAGGAGCAAAAAAAAAAAAAAGACCAGGAGCATGAAAAGGTGTGAAAAATGCGAGGAGCAAAAAAAAAAAAAAAAAGGCCAGGAGCATGAAAAGGTGTGAAAAATGCGAGGAGCATGAAAAGGTGTGAAAAATGCGAGGAGCATGAAGAGGTGTGAAAAATGCGAGGAGCATGAAAAGGTGTGAAAAATGCGAGGAGCATGAAAAGGTGTGAAAAATGCGAGGAGCAAAAAAAAAAAAAGAAGAGGAGCATGAAAAGGTGTGAAAAATGCAAGGAGCATGAAAAGGTGTGAAAAATGCGAGGAACATGAAAAGGTGTGAAAAATGGGAGGAGCATGAAAAGGTGCGAAAAATGCGAGGAGCAAAAAAAAAAAAAAAAAAAGGCCAGGAGCAAGAAAAGGTGTGAAAAATTCGAGGAGCAAAAAAAAAAAAAAAAAAAAAAAAATGCCAGGAGCATGAAAAGGTGTGAAAAGTGCAAGGAGCATGAAAAGGTGTGAAAAATGCCAGGAGCATGAAAAGGTATGAAAAATGCCAGGAGCATGAAAAGGTGTGAAAAATGCGAGGAGCAAAAAAAAAAAAAAAAAAGAAAGTCCAGGAGCATGAAAAGGTGTGAAAAATTTGAGGAGCAAAAAAAAAAGAAAAAAAAAGACCAGGAGCATGAAAAGGTGTGAAAAATGCAAGGAGCATGAAAAGGTGTGAAAAATGCGAGGAGCAAAAAAAAAAAAAAAAAAAGAAAGACCAGGAGCATGAAAAGGTGTGAAAAATGCGAGGAGCAAAAAAAAAAAAAAAAAAAAAAAGACCAGGAGCATGAATAGGTGTGCAAAATGCGAGGAGCAAAAAAAAAAAAGACGAGGAGCATGAAAAGGTGTGAAAAATGCAAGGAGCATGAAAAGGTGTGAAAAATGCGAGGAACATGAAAAGGTGTGAAAAATGGGAGGAGCATGAAAAGGTGCGAAAAATGCGAGGAGCAAAAAAAAAAAAAAAAAAGGCCAGGAGCATGAAAAGGTGTGAAAAAGGCAAGGAGCATGAAAAGGTGTGAAAAATGCGAGGAGCAAAAAAAAAAAAAAAAAAAGTCCAGGAGCATGAAAAGGTGTGAAAAATGCAAGGAGCATGAAAAGGTGTGAAAAATGCGAGGAGGAAAAAAAAGCAAGACCAGGAGCATGAAAAGGTGTGAAAAATGCAAGGAGCATGAAAAGGTGTGAAAAATGCGAGGAGCAAAAAAAAAAAAAAAAGACCAGGAGCATGAAAAGGTGTGAAAAATGCGAGGAGCAAAAAAAAAAAAAAAAAAGGCCAGGAGCATGAAAAGGTGTGAAAAATGCGAGGAGCATGAAAAGGTGTGAAAAATGCGAGGAGCATGAAGAGGTGTGAAAAATGCGAGGAGCAAAAAAAAAAAAGACGAGGAGCATGAAAAGTTGTGAAAAATGCAAGGAGCATGAAAAGGTGTGAAAAATGCGAGGAACATGAAAAGGTGTGAAAAATGGGAGGAGCATGAAAAGGTGCGAAAAATGCGAGGAGCAAAAAAAAAAAAAAAAAAAGGCCAGGAGCATGAAAAGGTGTGAAAAGTGCAAGGAGCATGAAAAGGTGTGAAAAATGCCAGGAGCATGAAAAGGTGTGAAAAATGCCAGGAGCATGAAAAGGTGTGAAAAATGCGAGGAGCAAAAAAAAAAAAAAAAAAAGAAAGTCCAGGAGCATGAAAAGGTGTGCAAAATGCGAGGAGCAAAAAAAAAAAAAGACGAGGAGCATGAAAAGGTGTGAAAAATGCAAGGAGCATGAAAAGGTGTGAAAAATTTGAGGAGCAAAAAAAAAAGAAAAAAAAAGACCAGGAGCATGAAAAGGTGTGAAAAATGCGAGGAGCATGAAAAGGTGTGAAAAATTTGAGGAGCAAAAAAAAAAAAAAAAAAAAAAGACCAGGAGCATGAAAAGGTGTGAAAAATGCGAGGAGGAAAAAAAAAAAAAGAAAGACCAGGAGCATGAAAATGTGTGAAAAATGCAAGGAGCTTGAAAAGCTGTGAAAAATGCGAGGAGCAAAAAAAAAAAAAAAAAGAAAGACCAGGAGCATGAAAAGGTGTGAAAAATGCGAGGAGCAAAAAAAAAAAAAAAAAAAGGCCAGGAGCATGAAAAGGTGTGAAAAAGGCAAGGAGCATGAAAAGGTGTGAAAAATGCGAGGAGCAAAAAAAAAAAAAAAAAAAATTCCAGGAGCATGAAAAGGTGTGAAAAATGCAAGGAGCATGAAAAGGTGTGAAAAATGCGAGGAGGAAAAAAAAAAAAAGCAAGACCAGGAGCATGAAAATGTGTGAAAAATGCAAGGAGCATGAAAAGGTGTGAAAAATGCGAGGAGCAAAAAAAAAAAAAAAAGACCAGGAGCATGAAAAGGTGTGAAAAATGCGAGGAGCAAAAAAAAAAAAAAAAAGGCCAGGAGCATGAAAAGGTGTGAAAAATGCGAGGAGCAAAAAAAAAAAAAAAAGACCAGGAGCATGAAAAGGTGTGAAAAATTCGAGGAGCAAAAAAAAAAAAAAAAAGACCAGGAGCATGAAAAGGTGTGAAAAATGCGAGGAGCAAAAAAACAAAAAAAAGACCAGCAGCATGAAAAGGTGTGAAAAATGCGATGAACATGAAAAGGTGTGAAAAATGCGAGGAGCATGAAAAGGTGTGTAAAATGCGAGGAGCATGAAGAGGTGTGAAATATGCGAGGAGCATGAAGAGGAGTGAAATATGCGAGGAGCATGAAAAGGTGTGAAAAATGCGAGGAGCAAAAAAAAAAAAAAAAAAAAGTCCAGGAGCATGAAAAGGTGTGAAAAATGCAAGGAGCATGAAAAGGTGTGAAAAATGCGAGGAGGAAAAAAAAAAAAAGCAAGACCAGGAGCATGAAAATGTGTGAAAAATGCAAGGAGCATGAAAAGGTGTGAAAAATGCGAGGAGCAAAAAAAAAAAAAAAAAAAAAAAGACCAGGAGCATGAAAAGGTGTGAAAAATGCGAGGAGCAAAAAAAAAAAAAAAAAGGCCAGGAGAATGAAAAGGTGTGAAAAATGCGAGGAGCAAAAAAAAAAAAAAAAAAGACCAGGAGCATGAAAAGGTGTGAAAAATTCGAGGAGCAAAAAAAAAAAAAAAAAAAAAAAAGACCAGGAGCATGAAAAGGTGTGAAAAATGCGAGGAGCAAAAAAAAAAAAAAAAAAAAAAAAGACCAGGAGCATGAAAAGGTGTGAAAAATGCGAGGAGCATGAAAAGGTGTGAAAAATGCGAGGAGCAAAAAAAAAAAAAAAAGACCAGGAGCATGAAAAGGTGTGAAAAATGCGAGGAGCAAAAAAACAAAAAAAAGACCAGCAGCATGAAAAGGTGTGAAAAATGCGATGAACATGAAAAGGTGTGAAAAATGCGAGGAGCATGAAAAGGTGTGTAAAATGCGAGGAGCATGAAGAGGTGTGAAATATGCGAGGAGCATGAAGAGGAGTGAAATATGCGAGGAGCATGAAAAGGTGTGAAAAATGCGAGGAGCAAAAAAAAAAAAAAAAAAAACCAGGAGCATGAAAAGGTGTGAAAAATGCGACGAGCATGAAAAGTTGTGAAAAATGCGAGAAGCATGAAGAGGTGTGAAATATGCGACGAGCATGAAAAGGTGTGAAAAAAGGAGGAGCATGAAAAGGTGTGAAAAATGCGAGGAGCATGAAAAGGTGTGAAAAATGCGAGGAGCATGAAAAGGTTGAAAAATGCGAGGAGCATGAAAAGGTGTGAAAAATGCGAGGAGCATGAAAAGGTTGAAAAATGCGAGGAGCATGAAAAGGTGTGAAAAATTCGAGGAGCAAAAAAAAAAAAAAAAAACCAGGAGCATGAAAAGGTGTGAAAAATGCGACGAGCATGAAAAGTTGTGAAAAATGCGAGAAGCATGAAGAGGTGTGAAATATGCGAGGAGCATGAAAAGGTGTGAAAAAAGGAGGAGCATGAAAAGGTGTGAAAAATGCGAGGAGCATGAAAAGGTGTGAAAAATGCGAGGAGCATGAAAAGGTTGAAAAATGCGAGGAGCATGAAAAGGTGTGAAAAATTCGAGGAGCAAAAAAAAAAAAAAAAAGCCCAGGAACATGAAAAGGTGTGAAAAATGCGAGGAGCAAAAAAAAAAAAAAAAAAAAAAAAAGACCAGGAGCATGAAAAGGTGTGAAAAATGCGAGGAGCAAAAAAAAAAAAAAAAAAGACCAGGAGCATGAAAAGGTGTGAAAAATGCGAGGAGCAAAAAAAAAAAAAAAAGACCAGGAGCATGAAAAGGTGTGAAAAATGCGAGGAGCAAAAAAACAAAAAAAAGACCAGCAGCATGAAAAGGTGTGAAAAATGCGATGAACATGAAAACGTGTGAAAAATGCGAGGAGCAAAAAAAAAAAAAAAAAAAGTCCAGGACCATGAAAAGGTGTGAAAAATGCGAGGAGCATGAAAAGGTGTGAAAAATTTGAGGAGCAAAAAAAAAAAAGACCAGGAGCATGAAAAGGTGTGAAAAATGCGAGGAGCAAAAAAAAAAAAAAAAAAAAAAGACCAGGAGCAAGAAAAGGTGGGAAAAATGCGAGGAGCAAAAAAAAAAAAAAAAAAAAAGACCAGGAGCATGAAAAGGTGTGAAAAATGCGAGGAGCAAAAAAAAAAAAAAAAAAAAAAAAAGACCAGGAGCATGAAAAGGTGTGAAAAATGCGACGAGCATGAATAGTTGTGAAAAATGCGAGGAGCATGAAGAGGTGTGAAATATGTGAGGAGCATGAAAAGTGTGAAAAATGCGGGGAGCAAAAAAAAAAAAAAAAAAAAAAAGACCAGGAGCATGAAAAGGTGTGAAAAATGCGAGGAGCAAAAAAAAAAAAAAAAAGACCAGGAGCATGAAAAGGTGTGAAAAATGCGAGGAGCATGAAAAGGTGTGAAAAATGCGAGGCACATGAAGAGGTGTGAAATATGCAAGGCGCATGAAAAGGTGTGAAAAATGCGAGAAGCATGAAGAGGTGTGAAATATGCGAGGAGCATGAAAAGGTGTGAAAAAAGGAGGAGCATGAAAAGGTGTGAAAAATGCGACGAGCATGAAAAGTTGTGAAAAATGCGAGGAGCATGAAGAGGTGTGAAATATGTGAGGAGCATGAAAAGTGTGAAAAATGCGAGGAGCAAAAAAAAAAAAAAAAAGACCAGGAGCATGAAAAGGTGTGAAAAATGCGAGGAGCATGAAAAGGTGTGAAAAATGCGAGGAGCATGAAAAGGTGTGAAAAATGCGAGGAGCATGAAAAGGTGTGAAAAATGCGAGGAGCATGAAAAGGTGTGAAAAATGCGAGGAGCAAAAAAAAAAAAAGACGAGGAGCATGAAAAGGTGTGAAAAATGCAAGGAGCATGAAAAGGTGTGAAAAATGCGAGGAACATGAAAAGGTGTGAAAAATGGGAGGAGCATGAAAAGGTGCGAAAAATGCGAGGAGCAAAAAAAAAAAAAAAAAGGCCAGGAGCAAGAAAAGGTGTGAAAAATTCGAGGAGCAAAAAAAAAAAAAAAAAAAAAGGCCAGGAGCATGAAAAGGTGTGAAAAATGCAAGGAGCATGAAAAGGTGTGAAAAATGCGAGGAGGAAAAAAAAAAAAAAAAAAGAAAGACCAGGAGCATGAAAAGGTGTGAAAAATGCGAGGAGCAAAAAAAAAAAAAAAAAAAAAGGCCAGGAGCATGAAAAGGTGTGAAAAATGCAAGGAGCATGAAAAGGTGTGAAAAATGCGAGGAGCAAAAAAAAAAAAAAAAAAAAGACCAGGAGCATGAAAAGGTGTGAAAAATGCGAGGAGCAAAAAAAAAAAAGACGAGGAGCATGAAAAGGTGTGAAAAATGCAAGGAGCATGAAAAGGTGTGAAAAATGCGAGGAACATGAAAAGGTGTGAAAAATGGGAGGAGCATGAAAAGGTGCGAAAAATGCGAGGAGCAAAAAAAAAAAAAAAAAAGGCCAGGAGCATGAAAAGGTGTGAAAAAGGCAAGGAGCATGAAAAGGTGTGAAAAATGCGAGGAGCAAAAAAAAAAAAAAGACGAGGAGCATGAAAAGGTGTGAAAAATGCGTGGAGCATGAAAAGGTGTGCAAAATGCGAGGAGCAAAAAAAAAAAAAGACGAAGAGCATGAAAAGGTTTGAAAAATGCGAGGAGCAAAAAAAAAAAAAAAAAAAAAGACCAGGAGCATGAAAAGGTGTGAAAAATGCGAGGAGCAAAAAAAAAAAAAAAAAAGACCAGGAGCATGAATAGGTGTGCAAAATGCGAGGAGCAAAAAAAAAAAAGACGAGGAGCATGAAAAGGTGTGAAAAATGCAAGGAGCATGAAAAGGTGTGAAAAATGCGAGGAACATGAAAAGGTGTGAAAAATGGGAGGAGCATGAAAAGGTGCGAAAAATGCGAGGAGCAAAAAAAAAAAAAAAAAGGCCAGAAGCAAGAAAAGGTGTGAAAAAGGCAAGGAGCATGAAAAGGTGTGAAAAATGCGAGGAGCAAAAAAAAAAAAAAAAAAAAGTCCAGGAGCATGAAAAGGTGTGAAAAATGCAAGGAGCATGAAAAGGTGTGAAAAATGCCAGGAGCATGAAAAGGTGTGAAAAATGCCAGAGGAGCATGAAAAGGTGTGAAAAATGCGAGGAGCAAAAAAAAAAAAAAAAAAAAGAAAGTCCAGGAGCATGAAAAGGTGTGCAAAATGCGAGGAGCAAAAAAAAAAAAAGACGAGGAGCATGAAAAGGTGTGAAAAATGCAAGGAGCATGAAAAGGTGTGAAAAATTTGAGGAGCAAAAAAAAAAGAAAAAAAAAGACCAGGAGCATGAAAAGGTGTGAAAAATGCGAGGAGGAAAAAAAAAAAAAAAAAAGAAAGACCAGGAGCATGAAAAGGTGTGAAAAATGCGAGGAGCAAAAAAAAAAAAAAAAAAAAAGGCCAGGAGCATGAAAAGGTGTGAAAAATGCAAGGAGCATGAAAAGGTGTGAAAAATGCGAGGAGCAAAAAAAAAAAAAAAAAAAAGACCAGGAACATGAAAAGGTGTGAAAAATGCGAGGAGCAAAAAAAAAAAAGACGAGGAGCATGAAAAGGTGTGAAAAATGCAAGGAGCATGAAAAGGTGTGAAAAATGCGAGGAACATGAAAAGGTGTGAAAAATGGGAGGAGCATGAAAAGGTGCGAAAAATGCGAGGAGCAAAAAAAAAAAAAAAAAAGGCCAGGAGCATGAAAAGGTGTGAAAAAGGCAAGGAGCATGAAAAGGTGTGAAAAATGCGAGGAGCAAAAAAAAAAAAAAGACGAGGAGCATGAAAAGGTGTGAAAAATGCGTGGAGCATGAAAAGGTGTGCAAAATGCGAGGAGCAAAAAAAAAAAAAGACGAAGAGCATGAAAAGGTGTGAAAAATGCAAGGAGCATGAAAAGGTGTGAAAAATTTGAGGAGCAAAAAAAAAAAGAAAAAAAAAGACCAGGAGCATGAAAAGGTGTGAAAAATGCGAGGAGCATGAAAAGGTGTGCAAAATGCGAGGAGCAAAAAAAAAAAAAGACGAGGAGCATGAAAAGGTGTGAAAAATGCAAGGAGCATGAAAAGGTGTGAAAAATGCGAGGAACATGAAAAGGTGTGAAAAATGGGAGGAGCATGAAAAGGTGTGAAAAATGCGAGGAGGAAAAAAAAAAAAAAAAGGCCAGGGGCATGAAAAGGTGTGAAAAATGCGAGGAGCAAAAAGAAAAAAAAAAAAAGTCCAGGAGCATGAAAAGGTGTGAAAAAGGCAAGGAGCAAAAAAAAAAAAAAAAAAAAAGGCCAGGAGCATGAAAAGGTGTGAAAAATGCAAGGAGCATGAAAAGGTGTGAAAAATGCGAGGAGCAAAAAAAAAAAAAAAAAAAAAGACCAGGAGCATGAAAAGGTGGGAAAAATGCGAGGAACAAAAAAAAAAAAAAAAAAAAAAGACCAGAGGCATGAAAAGGTTTGAAAAATGCGAGGAGCAAAAAAAAAAAAAAAAAAAAAGACCAGGAGCATGAAAAGGTGTGAAAAATGCGAGGAGCAAAAAAAAAAAAAAAAAAGACCAGGAGCATGAATAGGTGTGCAAAATGCGAGGAGCAAAAAAAAAAAAGACGAGGAGCATGAAAAGGTGTGAAAAATGCAAGGAGCATGAAAAGGTGTGAAAAATGCGAGGAACATGAAAAGGTGTGAAAAATGGGAGGAGCATGAAAAGGTGCGAAAAATGCGAGGAGCAAAAAAAAAAAAAAAAAGGCCAGAAGCATGAAAAGGTGTGAAAAAGGCAAGGAGCATGAAAAGGTGTGAAAAATGCGAGGAGCAAAAAAAAAAAAAAAAAAAAGTCCAGGAGCATGAAAAGGTGTGAAAAATGCAAGGAGCATGAAAAGGTGTGAAAAATGCCAGGAGCATGAAAAGGTGTGAAAAATGCCAGGAGCATGAAAAGGTGTGAAAAATGCGAGGAGCAAAAAAAAAAAAAAAAAAAGAAAGTCCAGGAGCATGAAAAGGTGTGCAAAATGCGAGGAGCAAAAAAAAAAAAAGACGAGGAGCATGAAAAGGTGTGAAAAATGCAAGGAGCATGAAAAGGTGTGAAAAATTTGAGGAGCAAAAAAAAAAGAAAAAAAAAGACCAGGAGCATGAAAAGGTGTGAAAAATGCGAGGAGCATGAAAAGGTGTGAAAAATTTGAGGAGCAAAAAAAAAAAAAAAAAAAAAGACCAGGAGCATGAAAAGGTGTGAAAAATGCGAGGAGGAAAAAAAAAAAAAAAAAAGAAAGACCAGGAGCATGAAAAGGTGTGAAAAATGCGAGGAGCAAAAAAAAAAAAAAAAAAAAAGGCCAGGAGCATGAAAAGGTGTGAAAAGTGCAAGGAGCATGAAAAGGTGTGAAAAATGCCAGGAGCATGAAAAGGTATGAAAAACGCCAGGAGCATGAAAAGGTGTGAAAAATGCGAGAAGCAAAAAAAAAAAAAAAAAAGAAAGTCCAGGAGCATGAAAAGGTGTGCAAAATGCGAGGAGCAAAAAAAAAAAAAGACGAGGAGCATGAAAAGGTGTGAAAAATGCAAGGAGCATGAAAAGGTGTGAAAAATTTGAGGAGCAAAAAAAAAAGAAAAAAAAAGACCAGGAGCATGAAAAGGTGTGAAAAATGCAAGGAGCATGAAAAGGTGTGAAAAATGCGAGGAGCAAAAAAAAAAAAAAAAAAAAGAAAGACCAGGAGCATGAAAAGGTGTGAAAAATGCGAGGAGCAAAAAAAAAAAAAAAAAAAAGAAAGACCAGGAGCATGAAAAGGTGTGAAAAACGCAAGGAGCATGAAAAGGTGTGAAAAATGCGAGGAACATGAAAAGGTGTGAAAAATGGGAGGAGCATGAAAAGGTGCGAAAAATGCGAGGAGCAAAAAAAAAAAAAAAAAAGGCCAGGAGCATGAAAAGGTGTGAAAAATGCGAGGAGCAAAAAAAAAAAAAAAAAAGACCAGGTGCATGAATAGGTGTGCAAAAAGCGAGGAGCAAAAAAAAAAAAGACGAGGAGCATGAAAAGGTGTGAAAAATGCAGGGGGAACGAAAAGGTGTGAAAAATGCGAGGAACATGAAAAGGTGTGAAAAATGGGAGGAGCATGAAAAGGTGGGAAAAATGCGAGGAGCAAAAAAAAAAAAAAAAAAGGCCAGGAGCATGAAAAGGTGTGAAAAATGCAAGGAGCATGAAAAGGTGTGAAAAATGCCAGGAGCATGAAAAGGTGTGAAAAATGCCAGGAGCATGAAAAGGTGTGAAAAATGCCAGGAGCAAAAAAAAAAAAAAAAAAAGAAAGTCCAGGAGCATGAAAAGGTGTGCAAAATGCGAGGAGCAAAAAAAAAAAAAGACGAGGAGCATGAAAAGGTGTGAAAAATGCAAGGAGCATGAAAAGGTGTGAAAAATTTGAGGAGCAAAAAAAAAAGAAAAAAAAAGACCAGGAGCATGAAAAGGTGTGAAAAATGCGAGGAGCATGAAAAGGTGTGAAAAATGCGAGGAGCAAAAAAAAAAAAAAAAAAAAGACCAGAGGCATGAAAAGGTGTGAAAAATGCGAGGAGCAAAAAAAAAAAAAAAAAAAAAGACCAGGAGCATGAAAAGGTGTGAAAAATGCGAGGAGCAAAAAAAAAAAAAAAAAAAAAAGACCAGGAGCATGAAAAGGTGTGAAAAATGCGAGGAGCAAAAAAAAAAAAAAAAAAAAAAAAGACCAGGAGCATGAAAAGGTGTGAAAAATGCGAGGAGAAAAAAAAAAAAAAAAAAAAAGACCAGGAGCATGAAAAGGTGTGAAAAATGCGAGGAGCAAAAAAAAAAAAAAAAAAAAAAAGACCAGGAGCATGAAAAGGTGTGAAAAATGCGAGGAGAAAAAAAAAAAAAAAAAAAAGACCAGGAGCATGAAAAGGTGTGAAAAATGCGAGGAGCAAAAAAAAAAAAAAAAAAAAAAAAAGACCAGGAGCATGAAAAGGTGTGAAAAATGCGAGGAGCAAAAAAAAAAAAAAAAAAAAAAAGACCAGGAGCATAAAAAGGTGTGAAAAATGCGAGGAGCATGAAAAGGTGAGAAAAATGCGAGGAGCAAAAAAAAAAAAAAAAAGACCAGGAGCATGAAAAGGTGTGAAAAATGCGAGGAGCAAAAAAACAAAAAAAAGACCAGCAGCATGAAAAGGTGTGAAAAATGCGATGAACATGAAAAGGTGTGAAAAATGCGAGGAGCATGAAAAGGTGTGTAAAATGCGAGGAGCATGAAGAGGTGTGAAATATGCGAGGAGCATGAAGAGGAGTGAAATATGCGAGGAGCATGAAAAGGTGTGAAAAATGCGAGGAGCAAAAAAAAAAAAAAAAAAAACCAGGAGCATGAAAAGGGGTGAAAAATGCGAGGAGGAAAAAAAAAAAAAGAAAGACCAGGAGCATGAAAAGGTGTGAAAAATGCAAGGAGCTTGAAAAGCTGTGAAAAATGCGAGGAGCAAAAAAAAAAAAAAAAAGAAAGACCAGGAGCATGAAAAGGTGTGAAAAATGCGAGGAGCAAAAAAAAAAAAAAAAAAAGGCCAGGAGCATGAAAAGGTGTGAAAAAGGCAAGGAGCATGAAAAGGTGTGAAAAATGCGAGGAGCAAAAAAAAAAAAAAAAAAAATTCCAGGAGCATGAAAAGGTGTGAAAAATGCAAGGAGCATGAAAAGGTGTGAAAAATGCGAGGAGGAAAAAAAAAAAAAGCAAGACCAGGAGCATGAAAATGTGTGAAAAATGCAAGGAGCATGAAAAGGTGTGAAAAATGCGAGGAGCAAAAAAAAAAAAAAAAGACCAGGAGCATGAAAAGGTGTGAAAAATGCGAGGAGCAAAAAAAAAAAAAAAAAGGCCAGGAGCATGAAAAGGTGTGAAAAATGCGAGGAGCAAAAAAAAAAAAAAAAAGACCAGGAGCATGAAAAGGTGTGAAAAATTCGAGGAGCAAAAAAAAAAAAAAAAAGACCAGGAGCATGAAAAGGTGTGAAAAATGCGAGGAGCAAAAAAACAAAAAAAAGACCAGCAGCATGAAAAGGTGTGAAAAATGCGATGAACATGAAAAGGTGTGAAAAATGCGAGGAGCATGAAAAGGTGTGTAAAATGCGAGGAGCATGAAGAGGTGTGAAATATGCGAGGAGCATGAAGAGGAGTGAAATATGCGAGGAGCATGAAAAGGTGTGAAAAATGCGAGGAGCAAAAAAAAAAAAAAAAAAAAGTCCAGGAGCATGAAAAGGTGTGAAAAATGCAAGGAGCATGAAAAGGTGTGAAAAATGCGAGGAGGAAAAAAAAAAAAAGCAAGACCAGGAGCATGAAAATGTGTGAAAAATGCAAGGAGCATGAAAAGGTGTGAAAAATGCGAGGAGCAAAAAAAAAAAAAAAAAAAAAAAAGACCAGGAGCATGAAAAGGTGTGAAAAAAGCGAGGAGCAAAAAAAAAAAAAAAAAGGCCAGGAGCATGAAAAGGTGTGAAAAATGCGAGGAGCAAAAAAAAAAAAAAAAAAGACCAGGAGCATGAAAAGGTGTGAAAAATTCGAGGAGCAAAAAAAAAAAAAAAAAAAAAAAAGACCAGGAGCATGAAAAGGTGTGAAAAATGCGAGGAGCAAAAAAAAAAAAAAAAAAAAAAAAAGACCAGGAGCATGAAAAGGTGTGAAAAATGCGAGGAGCATGAAAAGGTGTGAAAAATGCGAGGAGCAAAAAAAAAAAAAAAAAGACCAGGAGCATGAAAAGGTGTGAAAAATGCGAGGAGCAAAAAAACAAAAAAAAGACCAGCAGCATGAAAAGGTGTGAAAAATGCGATGAACATGAAAAGGTGTGAAAAATGCGAGGAGCATGAAAAGGTGTGTAAAATGCGAGGAGCATGAAGAGGTGTGAAATATGCGAGGAGCATGAAGAGGAGTGAAATATGCGAGGAGCATGAAAAGGTGTGAAAAATGCGAGGAGCAAAAAAAAAAAAAAAAAAAAACCAGGAGCAAGAAAAGGTGTGAAAAATGCGACGAGCATGAAAAGTTGTGAAAAATGCGAGAAGCATGAAGAGGTGTGAAATATGCGACGAGCATGAAAAGGTGTGAAAAAAGGAGGAGCATGAAAAGGTGTGAAAAATGCGAGGAGCATGAAAAGGTGTGAAAAATGCGAGGAGCATGAAAAGGTTGAAAAATGCGAGGAGCATGAAAAGGTGTGAAAAATGCGAGGAGCATGAAAAGGTTGAAAAATGCGAGGAGCATGAAAAGGTGTGAAAAATTCGAGGAGCAAAAAAAAAAAAAAAAAACCAGGAGCATGAAAAGGTGTGAAAAATGCGACGAGCATGAAAAGTTGTGAAAAATGCGAGAAGCATGAAGAGGTGTGAAATATGCGAGGAGCATGAAAAGGTGTGAAAAAAGGAGGAGCATGAAAAGGTGTGAAAAATGCGAGGAGCATGAAAAGGTGTGAAAAATGCGAGGAGCATGAAAAGGTTGAAAAATGCGAGGAGCATGAAAAGGTGTGAAAAATTCGAGGAGCAAAAAAAAAAAAAAAAAGCCCAGGAACATGAAAAGGTGTGAAAAATGCGAGGAGCAAAAAAAAAAAAAAAAAAAAAAAAAAGACCAGGAGCATGAAAAGGTGTGAAAAATGCGAGGAGCAAAAAAAAAAAAAAAAAAGACCAGGAGCATGAAAAGGTGTGAAAAATGCGAGGAGCAAAAAAAAAAAAAAAAGACCAGGAGCATGAAAAGGTGTGAAAAATGCGAGGAGCAAAAAAACAAAAAAAAGACCAGCAGCATGAAAAGGTGTGAAAAATGCGATTAACATGAAAACGTGTGAAAAATGTGAGGAGCAAAAAAAAAAAAAAAAAAAGTCCAGGACCATGAAAAGGTGTGAAAAATGCGAGGAGCATGAAAAGGTGTGAAAAATTTGAGGAGCAAAAAAAAAAAAGACCAGGAGCATGAAAAGGTGTGAAAAATGCGAGGAGCAAAAAAAAAAAAAAAAAAAAAGACCAGGAGCAGGAGCAAAAAAAAAAAAGACCAGGAGCATGAAAAGGTGTGAAAAATGCGAGGAGCAAAAAAAAAAAAAAAAAAAAAGACCAGGAGCAAGAAAAGGTGTGAAAAAAGCGAGGAGCAAAAAAAAAAAAAAAAAAAAAGACCAGGAGCATGAAAAGGTGTGAAAAATGCGAGGAGCAAAAAAAAAAAAAAAAAAAAAAAAAGACCAGGAGCATGAAAAGGTGTGAAAAATGCGACGAGCATGAATAGTTGTGAAAAATGCGAGGAGCATGAAGAGGTGTGAAATATGTGAGGAGCATGAAAAGTGTGAAAAATGCGGGGAGCAAAAAAAAAAAAAAAAAGACCAGGAGCATGAAAAGGTGTGAAAAATTCGAGGAGCAAAAAAAAAAAAAAAAAAAAAAAAGACCAGGAGCATGAAAAGGTGTGAAAAATGCGAGGAGCAAAAAAAAAAAAAAAAAAAAAAAGACCAGGAGCATGAAAAGGTGTGAAAAATGCGAGGAGCATGAAAAGGTGTGAAAAATGCGAGGAGCAAAAAAAAAAAAAAAAAGACCAGGAGCATGAAAAGGTGTGAAAAATGCGAGGAGCAAAAAAACAAAAAAAAGACCAGCAGCATGAAAAGGTGTGAAAAATGCGATGAACATGAAAAGGTGTGAAAAATGCGAGGAGCATGAAAAGGTGTGTAAAATGCGAGGAGCATGAAGAGGTGTGAAATATGCGAGGAGCATGAAGAGGAGTGAAATATGCGAGGAGCATGAAAAGGTGTGAAAAATGCGAGGAGCAAAAAAAAAAAAAAAAAAAACCAGGAGCATGAAAAGGTGTGAAAAATGCGACGAGCATGAAAAGTTGTGAAAAATGCGAGAAGCATGAAGAGGTGTGAAATATGCGACGAGCATGAAAAGGTGTGAAAAAAGGAGGAGCATGAAAAGGTGTGAAAAATGCGAGGAGCATGAAAAGGTGTGAAAAATGCGAGGAGCATGAAAAGGTTGAAAAATGCGAGGAGCATGAAAAGGTGTGAAAAATGCGAGGAGCATGAAAAGGTTGAAAAATGCGAGGAGCATGAAAAGGTGTGAAAAATGCGAGGAGCAAAAAAAAAAAAAAAAAACCAGGAGCATGAAAAGGTGTGAAAAATGCGACGAGCATGAAAAGTTGTGAAAAATGCGAGAAGCATGAAGAGGTGTGAAATATGCGAGGAGCATGAAAAGGTGTGAAAAAAGGAGGAGCATGAAAAGGTGTGAAAAATGCGAGGAGCATGAAAAGGTGTGAAAAATGCGAGGAGCATGAAAAGGTTGAAAAATGCGAGGAGCATGAAAAGGTGTGAAAAATTCGAGGAGCAAAAAAAAAAAAAAAAAGCCCAGGAACATGAAAAGGTGTGAAAAATGCGAGGAGCAAAAAAAAAAAAAAAAAAGACCAGGTGCATGAATAGGTGTGCAAAATGCGAGGAGCAAAAAAAAAAAAGACGAGGAGCATGAAAAGGTGTGAAAAATGCAGGGGGAACGAAAAGGTGTGAAAAATGCGAGGAACATGAAAAGGTGTGAAAAATGGGAGGAGCATGAAAAGGTGCGAAAAATGCGAGGAGCAAAAAAAAAAAAAAAAAAGGCCAGGAGCATGAAAAGGTGTGAAAAATGCAAGGAGCATGAAAAGGTGTGAAAAATGCCAGGAGCATGAAAAGGTGTGAAAAATGCCAGGAGCATGAAAAGGTGTGAAAAATGCGAGGAGCAAAAAAAAAAAAAAAAAAAGAAAGTCCAGGAGCATGAAAAGGTGTGCAAAATGCGAGGAGCAAAAAAAAAAAAAGACGAGGAGCATGAAAAGGTGTGAAAAATGCAAGGAGCATGAAAAGGTGTGAAAAATTTGAGGAGCAAAAAAAAAAAAAAAAAAAAGACCAGGAGCATGAAAAGGTGTGAAAAATGCGAGGAGCAAGAAAAGGTGTGAAAAATGCGAGGAGCAAAAAAAAAAAAAAAAAAAAGACCAGAGGCATGAAAAGGTGTGAAAAATGCGAGGAGCAAAAAAAAAAAAAAAAAAAAAGACCAGGAGCATGAAAAGGTGTGAAAAATGCGAGGAGCAAAAAAAAAAAAAAAAAAAAAGACCAGGAGCATGAAAAGGTGTGAAAAATGCGAGGAGCAAAAAAAAAAAAAAAAAAAAAAAAAGACCAGGAGCATGAAAAGGTGTGAAAAATGCGAGGAGAAAAAAAAAAAAAAAAAAAAAAGACCAGGAGCATGAAAAGGTGTGAAAAATGCGAGGAGCAAAAAAAAAAAAAAAAAAAAAAAAAGACCAGGAGCATGAAAAGGTGTGAAAAATGCGAGGAGAAAAAAAAAAAAAAAAAAAAGACCAGGAGCATGAAAAGGTGTGAAAAATGCGAGGAGCAAAAAAAAAAAAAAAAAAAAAAAAGACCAGGAGCAAGAAAAGGAGGGAAAAAAGCGAGGAGCAAAAAAAAAAAAAAAAAAAAAAAGACCAGGAGCATGAAAAGGTGTGAAAAATGCGAGGAGCATGAAAAGGTGTGAAAAATGCGAGGAGCAAAAAAAAAAAAAAAAAGACCAGGAGCATGAAAAGGTGTGAAAAATGCGAGGAGCAAAAAAACAAAAAAAAGACCAGCAGCATGAAAAGGTGTGAAAAATGCGATGAACATGAAAAGGTGTGAAAAATGCGAGGAGCATGAAAAGGTGTGTAAAATGCGAGGAGCATGAAGAGGTGTGAAATATGCGAGGAGCATGAAGAGGAGTGAAATATGCGAGGAGCATGAAAAGGTGTGAAAAATGCGAGGAGCAAAAAAAAAAAAAAAAAAAAACCAGGAGCATGAAAAGGTGTGAAAAATGCGAGGAGGAAAAAAAAAAAAAGAAAGACCAGGAGCATGAAAAGGTGTGAAAAATGCAAGGAGCTTGAAAAGCTGTGAAAAATGCGAGGAGCAAAAAAAAAAAAAAAAAGAAAGACCAGGAGCATGAAAAGGTGTGAAAAATGCGAGGAGCAAAAAAAAAAAAAAAAAAAAGGCCAGGAGCATGAAAAGGTGTGAAAAAGGCAAGGAGCATGAAAAGGTGTGAAAAATGCGAGGAGCAAAAAAAAAAAAAAAAAAAATTCCAGGAGCATGAAAAGGTGTGAAAAATGCAAGGAGCATGAAAAGGTGTGAAAAATGCGAGGAGGAAAAAAAAAAAAAGCAAGACCAGGAGCAAGAAAAAGTGTGAAAAATGCAAGGAGCATGAAAAGGTGTGAAAAATGCGAGGAGCAAAAAAAAAAAAAAAAGACCAGGAGCATGAAAAGGTGTGAAAAATGCGAGGAGCAAAAAAAAAAAAAAAAAGGCCAGGAGCATGAAAAGGTGTGAAAAATGCGAGGAGCAAAAAAAAAAAAAAAAAAAGACCAGGAGCATGAAAAGGTGTGAAAAATTCGAGGAGAAAAAAAAAAAAAAAAAAGACCAGGAGCATGAAAAGGTGTGAAAAATGCGAGGAGCAAAAAAACAAAAAAAAGACCAGCAGCATGAAAAGGTGTGAAAAATGCGATGAACATGAAAAGGTGTGAAAAATGCGAGGAGCATGAAAAGGTGTGTAAAATGCGAGGAGCATGAAGAGGTGTGAAATATGCGAGGAGCATGAAGAGGAGTGAAATATGCGAGGAGCATGAAAAGGTGTGAAAAATGCGAGGAGCAAAAAAAAAAAAAAAAAAAAAGTCCAGGAGCATGAAAAGGTGTGAAAAATGCAAGGAGCATGAAAAGGTGTGAAAAAAGCGAGGAGGAAAAAAAAAAAAAGCAAGACCAGGAGCATGAAAATGTGTGAAAAATGCAAGGAGCATGAAAAGGTGTGAAAAATGCGAGGAGCAAAAAAAAAAAAAAAAAAAAAAAAGACCAGGAGAAAAAAAAGGTGTGAAAAAAGCGAGGAGAAAAAAAAAAAAAAAAAAAAAAGACCAGGAGCATGAAAAGGTGTGAAAAATGCGAGGAGGAAAAAAAAAAAAAGCAAGACCAGGAGCATGAAAATGTGTGAAAAATGCAAGGAGCATGAAAAGGTGTGAAAAATGCGAGGAGCAAAAAAAAAAAAAAAAAAAAAAAAGACCAGGAGCAAGAAAAGGTGTGAAAAAAGCGAGGAGAAAAAAAAAAAAAAAAAAAAAGACCAGGAGCATGAAAAGGTGTGAAAAATGCGAGGAGCAAAAAAAAAAAAAAAAAAAAAAAAGACCAGGAGCATGAAAAGGTGTGAAAAATGCGAGAAGAAAAAAAAAAAAAAAAAAAAGACCAGGAGCATGAAAAGGTGTGAAAAATGCGAGGAGCAAAAAAAAAAAAAAAAAAAAAAAAGACCAGGAGCATGAAAAGGGGAGAAAAATGCGAGGAGCAAAAAAAAAAAAAAAAAAAAAAAGACCAGGAGCATGAAAAGGTGTGAAAAATGCGAGGAGCATGAAAAGGTGTGAAAAATGCGAGGAGCAAAAAAAAAAAAAAAAAGACCAGGAGCATGAAAAGGTGTGAAAAATGCGAGGAGCAAAAAAACAAAAAAAAGACCAGCAGCATGAAAAGGTGTGAAAAATGCGATGAACATGAAAAGGTGTGAAAAATGCGAGGAGCATGAAAAGGTGTGTAAAATGCGAGGAGCATGAAGAGGTGTGAAATATGCGAGGAGCATGAAGAGGAGTGAAATATGCGAGGAGCATGAAAAGGTGTGAAAAATGCGAGGAGCAAAAAAAAAAAAAAAAAAAACCAGGAGCATGAAAAGGTGTGAAAAATGCGAGGAGGAAAAAAAAAAAAAGAAAGACCAGGAGCATGAAAAGGTGTGAAAAATGCAAGGAGCTTGAAAAGCTGTGAAAAATGCGAGGAGCAAAAAAAAAAAAAAAAGAAAGACCAGGAGCATGAAAAGGTGTGAAAAATGCGAGGAGCAAAAAAAAAAAAAAAAAAAAGGCCAGGAGCATGAAAAGGTGTGAAAAAGGCAAGGAGCATGAAAAGGTGTGAAAAATGCGAGGAGCAAAAAAAAAAAAAAAAAAAATTCCAGGAGCATGAAAAGGTGTGAAAAATGCAAGGAGCATGAAAAGGTGTGAAAAATGCGAGGAGGAAAAAAAAAAAAAGCAAGACCAGGAGCATGAAAATGTGTGAAAAATGCAAGGAGCATGAAAAGGTGTGAAAAATGCGAGGAGCAAAAAAAAAAAAAAAAGACCAGGAGCATGAAAAGGTGTGAAAAATGCGAGGAGCAAAAAAAAAAAAAAAAAGGCCAGGAGCATGAAAAGGTGTGAAAAATGCGAGGAGCAAAAAAAAAAAAAAAAAGACCAGGAGCATGAAAAGGTGTGAAAAATTCGAGGAGCAAAAAAAAAAAAAAAAAGACCAGGAGCATGAAAAGGTGTGAAAAATGCGAGGAGCAAAAAAACAAAAAAAAGACCAGCAGCATGAAAAGGTGTGAAAAATGCGATGAACATGAAAAGGTGTGAAAAATGCGAGGAGCATGAAAAGGTGTGTAAAATGCGAGGAGCATGAAGAGGTGTGAAATATGCGAGGAGCATGAAGAGGAGTGAAATATGCGAGGAGCATGAAAAGGTGTGAAAAATGCGAGGAGCAAAAAAAAAAAAAAAAAAAAGCCCAGGAGCATGAAAAGGTGTGAAAAATGCAAGGAGCATGAAAAAGTGTGAAAAATGCGAGGAGGAAAAAAAAAAAAAGCAAGACCAGGAGCATGAAAATGTGTGAAAAATGCAAGGAGCATGAAAAGGTGTGAAAAATGCGAGGAGCAAAAAAAAAAAAAAAAAAAAAAAGACCAGGAGCATGAAAAGGTGTGAAAAATGCGAGGAGCAAAAAAAAAAAAAAAAAGGCCAGGAGCATGAAAAGGTGTGAAAAATGCGAGGAGCAAAAAAAAAAAAAAAAAGACCAGGAGCATGAAAAGGTGTGAAAAATTCGAGGAGCAAAAAAAAAAAAAAAAAAAAAAAAGACCAGGAGCATGAAAAGGTGTGAAAAATGCGAGGAGCAAAAAAAAAAAAAAAAAAAAAAAGACCAGGAGCATGAAAAGGGGTGAAAAATGCGAGGAGCATGAAAAGGTGTGAAAAATGCGAGGAGCAAAAAAAAAAAAAAAAAAGACCAGGAGCATGAAAAGGTGTGAAAAATGCGAGGAGCAAAAAAACAAAAAAAAGACCAGCAGCATGAAAAGGTGTGAAAAATGCGATGAACATGAAAAGGTGTGAAAAATGCGAGGAGCATGAAAAGGTGTGTAAAATGCGAGGAGCATGAAGAGGTGTGAAATATGCGAGGAGCATGAAGAGGAGTGAAATATGCGAGGAGCATGAAAAGGTGTGAAAAATGCGAGGAGCAAAAAAAAAAAAAAAAAAAACCAGGAGCATGAAAAGGTGTGAAAAATGCGACGAGCATGAAAAGTTGTGAAAAATGCGAGAAGCATGAAGAGGTGTGAAATATGCGACGAGCATGAAAAGGTGTGAAAAAAGGAGGAGCATGAAAAGGTGTGAAAAATGCGAGGAGCATGAAAAGGTGTGAAAAATGCGAGGAGCATGAAAAGGTTGAAAAATGCGAGGAGCATGAAAAGGTGTGAAAAATGCGAGGAGCATGAAAAGGTTGAAAAATGCGAGGAGCATGAAAAGGTGTGAAAAATTCGAGGAGCAAAAAAAAAAAAAAAAAACCAGGAGCATGAAAAGGTGTGAAAAATGCGACGAGCATGAAAAGTTGTGAAAAATGCGAGAAGCATGAAGAGGTGTGAAATATGCGAGGAGCATGAAAAGGTGTGAAAAAAGGAGGAGCATGAAAAGGTGTGAAAAATGCGAGGAGCATGAAAAGGTGTGAAAAATGCGAGGAGCATGAAAAGGTTGAAAAATGCGAGGAGCATGAAAAGGTGTGAAAAATTCGAGGAGCAAAAAAAAAAAAAAAAAGCCCAGGAACATGAAAAGGTGTGAAAAATGCGAGGAGCAAAAAAAAAAAAAAAAAAAAAAAAAGACCAGGAGCATGAAAAGGTGTGAAAAATGCGAGGAGCAAAAAAAAAAAAAAAAAAGACCAGGAGCATGAAAAGGTGTGAAAAATGCGAGGAGCAAAAAAAAAAAAAAAAGACCAGGAGCATGAAAAGGTGTGAAAAATGCGAGGAGCAAAAAAACAAAAAAAAGACCAGCAGCATGAAAAGGTGTGAAAAATGCGATTAACATGAAAACGTGTGAAAAATGCGAGGAGCAAAAAAAAAAAAAAAAAAAGTCCAGGACCAAGAAAAGGTGTGAAAAATGCGAGGAGCATGAAAAGGTGTGAAAAATTTGAGGAGCAAAAAAAAAAAAGACCAGGAGCATGAAAAGGTGTGAAAAATGCGAGGAGCAAAAAAAAAAAAAAAAAAAAAAGACCAGGAGCATGAAAAGGTGTGAAAAATGCGAGGAGCAAAAAAAAAAAAAAAAAAAAAAAACCAGGAGCAAGAAAAGGGGGGAAAAAAGCGAGGAGGAAAAAAAAAAAAAAAAAAAAAAAAAGACCAGGAGCATGAAAAGGTGTGAAAAATGCGACGAGCATGAATAGTTGTGAAAAATGCGAGGAGCATGAAGAGGTGTGAAATATGTGAGGAGCATGAAAAGTGTGAAAAATGCGGGGAGCAAAAAAAAAAAAAAAAAGACCAGGAGCATGAAAAGGTGTGAAAAATTCGAGGAGCAAAAAAAAAAAAAAAAAAAAAAAAGACCAGGAGCATGAAAAGGTGTGAAAAATGCGAGGAGCAAAAAAAAAAAAAAAAAAAAAAAAGACCAGGAGCATGAAAAGGTGTGAAAAATGCGAGGAGCATGAAAAGGTGTGAAAAATGCGAGGAGCAAAAAAAAAAAAAAAAAGACCAGGAGCATGAAAAGGTGTGAAAAATGCGAGGAGCAAAAAAACAAAAAAAAGACCAGCAGCATGAAAAGGTGTGAAAAATGCGATGAACATGAAAAGGTGTGAAAAATGCGAGGAGCATGAAAAGGTGTGTAAAATGCGAGGAGCATGAAGAGGTGTGAAATATGCGAGGAGCATGAAGAGGAGTGAAATATGCGAGGAGCATGAAAAGGTGTGAAAAATGCGAGGAGCAAAAAAAAAAAAAAAAAAAACCAGGAGCATGAAAAGGTGTGAAAAATGCGACGAGCATGAAAAGTTGTGAAAAATGCGAGAAGCATGAAGAGGTGTGAAATATGCGACGAGCATGAAAAGGTGTGAAAAAAGGAGGAGCATGAAAAGGTGTGAAAAATGCGAGGAGCATGAAAAGGTGTGAAAAATGCGAGGAGCATGAAAAGGTTGAAAAATGCGAGGAGCATGAAAAGGTGTGAAAAATGCGAGGAGCATGAAAAGGTTGAAAAATGCGAGGAGCATGAAAAGGTGTGAAAAATGCGAGGAGCAAAAAAAAAAAAAAAAAACCAGGAGCATGAAAAGGTGTGAAAAATGCGACGAGCATGAAAAGTTGTGAAAAATGCGAGAAGCATGAAGAGGTGTGAAATATGCGAGGAGCATGAAAAGGTGTGAAAAAAGGAGGAGCATGAAAAGGTGTGAAAAATGCGAGGAGCATGAAAAGGTGTGAAAAATGCGAGGAGCATGAAAAGGTTGAAAAATGCGAGGAGCATGAAAAGGTGTGAAAAATTCGAGGAGCAAAAAAAAAAAAAAAAAGCCCAGGAACATGAAAAGGTGTGAAAAATGCGAGGAGCAAAAAAAAAAAAAAAAAAAAAAAAAGACCAGGAGCATGAAAAGGTGTGAAAAATGCGAGGAGAAAAAAAAAAAAAAAAAAAGACCAGGAGCATGAAAAGGTGTGAAAAATGCGAGGAGCAAAAAAAAAAAAAAAAAGACCAGGAGCATGAAAAGGTGTGAAAAATGCGAGGAGCAAAAAAACAAAAAAAAGACCAGCAGCATGAAAAGGTGTGAAAAATGCGATTAACATGAAAACGTGTGAAAAATGCGAGGAGCAAAAAAAAAAAAAAAAAAAGTCCAGGACCATGAAAAGGTGTGAAAAATGCGAGGAGCATGAAAAGGTGTGAAAAATTTGAGGAGCAAAAAAAAAAAAGACCAGGAGCATGAAAAGGTGTGAAAAATGCGAGGAGCAAAAAAAAAAAAAAAAAAAAAGACCAGGAGCATGAAAAGGTGTGAAAAATGCGAGGAGCAAAAAAAAAAAAAAAAAAAAGACCAGGAGCATGAAAAGGTGTGAAAAATGCGAGGAGCAAAAAAAAAAAAAAAAAAAAAAAAAGACCAGGAGCATGAAAAGGTGTGAAAAATGCGACGAGCATGAATAGTTGTGAAAAATGCGAGGAGCATGAAGAGGTGTGAAATATGTGAGGAGCATGAAAAGTGTGAAAAATGCGGGGAGCAAAAAAAAAAAAAAAAAAAAAAAAGACCAGGAGCATGAAAAGGTGTGAAAAATGCGAGGAGCAAAAAAAAAAAAAAAAAGACCAGGAGCATGAAAAGGTGTGAAAAATGCGAGGAGCATGAAAAGGTGTGAAAAATGCGAGGCACATGAAGAGGTGTGAAATATGCGAGGCGCATGAAAAGGTGTGAAAAATGCGAGAAGCATGAAGAGGTGTGAAATATGCGAGGAGCATGAAAAGGTGTGAAAAAAGGAGGAGCATGAAAAGGTGTGAAAAATGCGACGAGCATGAAAAGTTGTGAAAAATGCGAGGAGCATGAAGAGGTGTGAAATATGTGAGGAGCATGAAAAGTGTGAAAAATGCGAGGAGCAAAAAAAAAAAAAAAAAGACCAGGAGCATGAAAAGGTGTGAAAAATGCGAGGAGCATGAAAAGGTGTGAAAAATGCGAGGAGCATGAAAAGGTGTGAAAAATGCGAGGAGCATGAAAAGGTGTGAAAAATGCGAGGAGCATGAAAAGGTGTGAAAAATGCGAGGAGCAAAAAAAAAAAAAGACGAGGAGCATGAAAAGGTGTGAAAAATGCAAGGAGCATGAAAAGGTGTGAAAAATGCGAGGAACATGAAAAGGTGTGAAAAATGGGAGGAGCATGAAAAGGTGCGAAAAATGCGAGGAGCAAAAAAAAAAAAAAAAAAAAAAAAAGGCCAGGAGCATGAAAAGGTGTGAAAAGTGCAAGGAGCATGAAAAGGTGTGAAAAATGCCAGGAGCATGAAAAGGTATGAAAAACGCCAGGAGCATGAAAAGGTGTGAAAAATGCGAGAAGCAAAAAAAAAAAAAAAAAAGAAAGTCCAGGAGCATGAAAAGGTGTGCAAAATGCGAGGAGCAAAAAAAAAAAAAGACGAGGAGCATGAAAAGGTGTGAAAAATGCAAGGAGCATGAAAAGGTGTGAAAAATTTGAGGAGCAAAAAAAAAAGAAAAAAAAAGACCAGGAGCATGAAAAGGTGTGAAAAATGCAAGGAGCATGAAAAGGTGTGAAAAATGCGAGGAGCAAAAAAAAAAAAAAAAAAAAGAAAGACCAGGAGCATGAAAAGGTGTGAAAAATGCGAGGAGCAAAAAAAAAAAAAAAAAAAAGAAAGACCAGGAGCATGAAAAGGTGTGAAAAACGCAAGGAGCATGAAAAGGTGTGAAAAATGCGAGGAACATGAAAAGGTGTGAAAAATGGGAGGAGCATGAAAAGGTGCGAAAAATGCGAGGAGCAAAAAAAAAAAAAAAAAAGGCCAGGAGCATGAAAAGGTGTGAAAAATGCGAGGAGCAAAAAAAAAAAAAAAAAAGACCAGGAGCATGAAAAGGTGTGCAAAATGCGAGGAGAAAAAAAAAAAAGACGAGGAGCATGAAAAGGTGTGAAAAATGCAAGGAGCATGAAAAGGTGTGAAAAATGCGAGGAACATGAAAAGGTGTGAAAAATGGGAGGAGCATGAAAAGGTGCGAAAAATGCGAGGAGCAAAAAAAAAAAAAAAAAAAGGCCAGGAGCATGAAAAGGGGGGAAAAATGCAAGGAGCATGAAAAGGTGTGAAAAATGCCAGGAGCATGAAAAGGTGTGAAAAATGCCAGGAGCATGAAAAGGTGTGAAAAATGCGAGGAGCAAAAAAAAAAAAAAAAAAAGAAAGTCCAGGAGCATGAAAAGGTGTGCAAAATGCGAGGAGCAAAAAAAAAAAAGGCGAGGAGCATGAAAAGGTGTGAAAAATGCAAGGAGCATGAAAAGGTGTGAAAAATGCGAGGAGGAAAAAAAAAAAAGCAAGACCAGGAGCATGAAAATGTGTGAAAAATGCAAGGAGCATGAAAAGGTGTGAAAAATGCGAGGAGCAAAAAAAAAAAAAAAAAAAAAAAAGACCAGGAGCATGAAAAGGTGTGAAAAATGCGAGGAGCAAAAAAAAAAAAAAAAAGGCCAGGAGCATGAAAAGGTGTGAAAAATGCGAGGAGCAAAAAAAAAAAAAAAAAGACCAGGAGCATGAAAAGGTGTGAAAAATTCGAGGAGCAAAAAAAAAAAAAAAAAAAAAAAAAAGACCAGGAGAAAGAAAAGGGGAGAAAAATACGAGGAGAAAAAAAAAAAAAAAAAAAAAAAAGACCAGGAGCATGAAAAGGTGTGAAAAATGCGAGGAGAAAAAAAAAAAAAAAAAAAAAAGACCAGGAGCATGAAAAGGTGTGAAAAATGCGAGGAGCAAAAAAAAAAAAAAAAAAAAAAAAGACCAGGAGCATGAAAAGGTGTGAAAAATGCGAGGAGAAAAAAAAAAAAAAAAAAAAAGACCAGGAGCATGAAAAGGTGTGAAAAATGCGAGGAGCAAAAAAAAAAAAAAAAAAAAAAAGACCAGGAGCATGAAAAGGTGTGAAAAATGCGAGGAGCAAAAAAAAAAAAAAAAAAGACCAGGAGCATGAAAAGGTGTGAAAAAAGGAGGAGCATGAAAAGGTGTGAAAAATGCGAGGAGCATGAAAAGGTGTGAAAAATGCGAGGAGCATGAAAAGGTTGAAAAATGCGAGGAGCATGAAAAGGTGTGAAAAATGCGAGGAGCATGAAAAGGTTGAAAAATGCGAGGAGCATGAAAAGGTGTGAAAAATTCGAGGAGCAAAAAAAAAAAAAAAAAACCAGGAGCATGAAAAGGTGTGAAAAATGCGACGAGCATGAAAAGTTGTGAAAAATGCGTGAAGCATGAAGAGGTGTGAAATATGCGAGGAGCATGAAAAGGTGTGAAAAAAGGAGGAGCATGAAAAGGTGTGAAAAATGCGAGGAGCATGAAAAGGTGTGAAAAATGCGAGGAGCATGAAAAGGTTGAAAAATGCGAGGAGCATGAAAAGGTGTGAAAAATTCGAGGAGCAAAAAAAAAAAAAAAAAGCCCAGGAACATGAAAAGGTGTGAAAAATGCGAGGAGCAAAAAAAAAAAAAAAAAAAAAAAAAGACCAGGAGCATGAAAAGGTGTGAAAAATGCGAGGAGCAAAAAAAAAAAAAAAAAAGACCAGGAGCATGAAAGGTGTGAAAAATGCGAGGAGCAAAAAAAAAAAAAAAAGACCAGGAGCATGAAAAGGTGTGAAAAATGCGAGGAGCAAAAAAACAAAAAAAAGACCAGCAGCATGAAAAGGTGTGAAAAATGCGATGAACATGAAAACGTGTGAAAAATGCGAGGAGCAAAAAAAAAAAAAAAAAAAGACCAGGAGCATGAAAAGGTGTGAAAAATGCGAGGAGCATGAAAAGGTGTGAAATATTTGAGGAGCAAAAAAAAAAAAGACCAGGAGCATGAAAAGGTGTGAAAAATGCGAGGAGCAAAAAAAAAAAAAAAAAAAAAGACCAGGAGCATGAAAAGGTTTGAAAAATGCAAGGAGCAAAAAAAAAAAAAAAAAAAAGGCGAGGAGCATGAAAAGGTGTGTAAAATGCGAGGAGCATGAAGAGGTGTGAAATATGCGAGGAGCATGAAGAGGAGTGAAATATGCGAGGAGCATGAAAAGGTGTGAAAAATGCGAGGAGCAAAAAAAAAAAAAAAAAAAACCAGGAGCATGAAAAGGTGTGAAAAATGCGAGGAGGAAAAAAAAAAAAAGAAAGACCAGGAGCATGAAAAGGTGTGAAAAATGCAAGGAGCTTGAAAAGCTGTGAAAAATGCGAGGAGCAAAAAAAAAAAAAAAAAGAAAGACCAGGAGCATGAAAAGGTGTGAAAAATGCGAGGAGCAAAAAAAAAAAAAAAAAAAGGCCAGGAGCATGAAAAGGTGTGAAAAAGGCAAGGAGCATGAAAAGGTGTGAAAAATGCGAGGAGCAAAAAAAAAAAAAAAAAAAATTCCAGGAGCATGAAAAGGTGTGAAAAATGCAAGGAGCATGAAAAGGTGTGAAAAATGCGAGGAGGAAAAAAAAAAAAAGCAAGACCAGGAGCATGAAAATGTGTGAAAAATGCAAGGAGCATGAAAAGGTGTGAAAAATGCGAGGAGCAAAAAAAAAAAAAAAAGACCAGGAGCATGAAAAGGTGTGAAAAATGCGAGGAGCAAAAAAAAAAAAAAAAAGGCCAGGAGCATGAAAAGGTGTGAAAAATGCGAGGAGCAAAAAAAAAAAAAAAAAGACCAGGAGCATGAAAAGGTGTGAAAAATTCGAGGAGCAAAAAAAAAAAAAAAAAGACCAGGAGCATGAAAAGGTGTGAAAAATGCGAGGAGCAAAAAAACAAAAAAAAGACCAGCAGCATGAAAAGGTGTGAAAAATGCGATGAACATGAAAAGGTGTGAAAAATGCGAGGAGCATGAAAAGGTGTGTAAAATGCGAGGAGCATGAAGAGGTGTGAAATATGCGAGGAGCATGAAGAGGAGTGAAATATGCGAGGAGCATGAAAAGGTGTGAAAAATGCGAGGAGCAAAAAAAAAAAAAAAAAAAGTCCAGGAGCATGAAAAGGTGTGAAAAATGCAAGGAGCATGAAAAGGTGTGAAAAATGCGAGGAGGAAAAAAAAAAAAAGCAAGACCAGGAGCATGAAAATGTGTGAAAAATGCAAGGAGCATGAAAAGGTGTGAAAAATGCGAGGAGCAAAAAAAAAAAAAAAAAAAAAAAGACCAGGAGCATGAAAAGGTGTGAAAAATGCGAGGAGCAAAAAAAAAAAAAAAAAGGCCAGGAGCATGAAAAGGTGTGAAAAATGCGAGGAGCAAAAAAAAAAAAAAAAAGACCAGGAGCATGAAAAGGTGTGAAAAATTCGAGGAGCAAAAAAAAAAAAAAAAAAAAAAAAGACCAGGAGCATGAAAAGGTGTGAAAAATGCGAGGAGCAAAAAAAAAAAAAAAAAAAAAAAGACCAGGAGCATGAAAAGGTGTGAAAAATGCGAGGAGCATGAAAAGGTGTGAAAAATGCGAGGAGCAAAAAAAAAAAAAAAAAGACCAGGAGCATGAAAAGGTGTGAAAAATGCGAGGAGCAAAAAAACAAAAAAAAGACCAGCAGCATGAAAAGGTGTGAAAAATGCGATGAACATGAAAAGGTGTGAAAAATGCGAGGAGCATGAAAAGGTGTGTAAAATGCGAGGAGCATGAAGAGGTGTGAAATATGCGAGGAGCATGAAGAGGAGTGAAATATGCGAGGAGCATGAAAAGGTGTGAAAAATGCGAGGAGCAAAAAAAAAAAAAAAAAAACCAGGAGCATGAAAAGGTGTGAAAAATGCGACGAGCATGAAAAGTTGTGAAAAATGCGAGAAGCATGAAGAGGTGTGAAATATGCGACGAGCATGAAAAGGTGTGAAAAAAGGAGGAGCATGAAAAGGTGTGAAAAATGCGAGGAGCATGAAAAGGTGTGAAAAATGCGAGGAGCATGAAAAGGTTGAAAAATGCGAGGAGCATGAAAAGGTGTGAAAAATGCGAGGAGCATGAAAAGGTTGAAAAATGCGAGGAGCATGAAAAGGTGTGAAAAATTCGAGGAGCAAAAAAAAAAAAAAAAAACCAGGAGCATGAAAAGGGGTGAAAAATGCGACGAGCATGAAAAGTTGTGAAAAATGCGAGAAGCATGAAGAGGTGTGAAATATGCGAGGAGCATGAAAAGGTGTGAAAAAAGGAGGAGCATGAAAAGGTGTGAAAAATGCGAGGAGCATGAAAAGGTGTGAAAAATGCGAGGAGCATGAAAAGGTGTGAAAAATTTGAGGAGCAAAAAAAAAAAAGACCAGGAGCATGAAAAGGTGTGAAAAATGCGAGGAGCAAAAAAAAAAAAAAAAAAAAAGACCAGGAGCAAGAAAAGGTGTGAAAAATGCGAGGAGCAAAAAAAAAAAAAAAAAAAAAGACCAGGAGCATGAAAAGGTGTGAAAAATGCGAGGAGCAAAAAAAAAAAAAAAAAAAAAAAAAGACCAGGAGCATGAAAAGGTGTGAAAAATGCGACGAGCATGAATAGTTGTGAAAAATGCGAGGAGCATGAAGAGGTGTGAAATATGTGAGGAGCATGAAAAGTGTGAAAAATGCGGGGAGCAAAAAAAAAAAAAAAAAAAAAAAAGACCAGGAGCATGAAAAGGTGTGAAAAATGCGAGGAGCAAAAAAAAAAAAAAAAAGACCAGGAGCATGAAAAGGTGTGAAAAATGCGAGGAGCATGAAAAGGTGTGAAAAATGCGAGGCACATGAAGAGGTGTGAAATATGCGAGGCGCATGAAAAGGTGTGAAAAATGCGAGAAGCATGAAGAGGTGTGAAATATGCGAGGAGCATGAAAAGGTGTGAAAAAAGGAGGAGCATGAAAAGGTGTGAAAAATGCGACGAGCATGAAAAGTTGTGAAAAATGCGAGGAGCATGAAGAGGTGTGAAATATGTGAGGAGCATGAAAAGTGTGAAAAATGCGAGGAGCAAAAAAAAAAAAAAAAAGACCAGGAGCATGAAAAGGTGTGAAAAATGCGAGGAGCATGAAAAGGTGTGAAAAATGCGAGGAGCATGAAAAGGTGTGAAAAATGCGAGGAGCATGAAAAGGTGTGAAAAATGCGAGGAGCATGAAAAGGTGTGAAAAATGCGAGGAGCAAAAAAAAAAAAAGACGAGGAGCATGAAAAGGTGTGAAAAATGCAAGGAGCATGAAAAGGTGTGAAAAATGCGAGGAACATGAAAAGGTGTGAAAAATGGGAGGAGCATGAAAAGGTGCGAAAAATGCGAGGAGCAAAAAAAAAAAAAAAAAAAGGCCAGGAGCAAGAAAAGGTGTGAAAAATTCGAGGAGCAAAAAAAAAAAAAAAAAAAAAAAAGGCCAGGAGCATGAAAAGGTGTGAAAAGTGCAAGGAGCATGAAAAGGTGTGAAAAATGCCAGGAGCATGAAAAGGTATGAAAAACGCCAGGAGCATGAAAAGGTGTGAAAAATGCGAGAAGAAAAAAAAAAAAAAAAAAAGAAAGTCCAGGAGCATGAAAAGGTGTGCAAAATGCGAGGAGCAAAAAAAAAAAAAGACGAGGAGCATGAAAAGGTGTGAAAAATGCAAGGAGCATGAAAAGGTGTGAAAAATTTGAGGAGCAAAAAAAAAAGAAAAAAAAAGACCAGGAGCATGAAAAGGTGTGAAAAATGCAAGGAGCATGAAAAGGTGTGAAAAATGCGAGGAGCAAAAAAAAAAAAAAAAAAAAGAAAGACCAGGAGCATGAAAAGGTGTGAAAAATGCGAGGAGCAAAAAAAAAAAAAAAAAAAAGAAAGACCAGGAGCATGAAAAGGTGTGAAAAACGCAAGGAGCATGAAAAGGTGTGAAAAATGCGAGGAACATGAAAAGGTGTGAAAAATGGGAGGAGCATGAAAAGGTGCGAAAAATGCGAGGAGCAAAAAAAAAAAAAAAAAAGGCCAGGAGCATGAAAAGGTGTGAAAAATGCGAGGAGCAAAAAAAAAAAAAAAAAAGACCAGGTGCATGAATAGGTGTGCAAAATGCGAGGAGCAAAAAAAAAAAAGACGAGGAGCATGAAAAGGTGTGAAAAATGCAAGGAGCATGAAAAGGTGTGAAAAATGCGAGGAACATGAAAAGGTGTGAAAAATGGGAGGAGCATGAAAAGGTGCGAAAAATGCGAGGAGCAAAAAAAAAAAAAAAAAAAGGCCAGGAGCATGAAAAGGTGTGAAAAATGCAAGGAGCATGAAAAGGTGTGAAAAATGCCAGGAGCATGAAAAGGTGTGAAAAATGCCAGGAGCATGAAAAGGTGTGAAAAATGCGAGGAGCAAAAAAAAAAAAAAAAAAAGAAAGTCCAGGAGCATGAAAAGGTGTGCAAAATGCGAGGAGCAAAAAAAAAAAAAGACGAGGAGCATGAAAAGGTGTGAAAAATGCAAGGAGCATGAAAAGGTGTGAAAAATGCGAGGAGGAAAAAAAAAAAAGCAAGACCAGGAGCATGAAAATGTGTGAAAAATGCAAGGAGCATGAAAAGGTGTGAAAAATGCGAGGAGCAAAAAAAAAAAAAAAAAAAAAAAAAGACCAGGAGAATGAAAAGGTGTGAAAAATGCGAGGAGCAAAAAAAAAAAAAAAAAGGCCAGGAGCATGAAAAGGTGTGAAAAATGCGAGGAGCAAAAAAAAAAAAAAAAAGACCAGGAGCATGAAAAGGTGTGAAAAATTCGAGGAGCAAAAAAAAAAAAAAAAAAAAAAAAAAGACCAGGAGCATGAAAAGGTGTGAAAAATGCGAGGAGCAAAAAAAAAAAAAAAAAAAAAAAGACCAGGAGCAAGAAAAGGGGTGAAAAATGCGAGGAGCAAAAAAAAAAAAAAAAAAAAAGACCAGGAGCATGAAAAGGTGTGAAAAATGCGAGGAGCAAAAAAAAAAAAAAAAAAAAAAAAGACCAGGAGCAGGAAAAGGGGTAAAAAAAGCGAGGAGAAAAAAAAAAAAAAAAAAAAAGACCAGGAGCATGAAAAGGTGTGAAAAATGCGAGGAGCAAAAAAAAAAAAAAAAAAAAAAAAGACCAGGAGCATGAAAAGGTGTGAAAAATGCGAGGAGAAAAAAAAAAAAAAAAAAAGACCAGGAGCATGAAAAGGTGTGAAAAAAGGAGGAGCATGAAAAGGTGTGAAAAATGCGAGGAGCATGAAAAGGTGTGAAAAATGCGAGGAGCATGAAAAGGTTGAAAAATGCGAGGAGCATGAAAAGGTGTGAAAAATGCGAGGAGCATGAAAAGGTTGAAAAATGCGAGGAGCATGAAAAGGTGTGAAAAATTCGAGGAGCAAAAAAAAAAAAAAAAAACCAGGAGCATGAAAAGGTGTGAAAAATGCGACGAGCATGAAAAGTTGTGAAAAATGCGTGAAGCATGAAGAGGTGTGAAATATGCGAGGAGCATGAAAAGGTGTGAAAAAAGGAGGAGCATGAAAAGGTGTGAAAAATGCGAGGAGCATGAAAAGGTGTGAAAAATGCGAGGAGCATGAAAAGGTTGAAAAATGCGAGGAGCATGAAAAGGTGTGAAAAATTCGAGGAGCAAAAAAAAAAAAAAAAAGCCCAGGAACATGAAAAGGTGTGAAAAATGCGAGGAGCAAAAAAAAAAAAAAAAAAAAAAAAGACCAGGAGCATGAAAAGGTGTGAAAAATGCGAGGAGCAAAAAAAAAAAAAAAAAAGACCAGGAGCATGAAAGGTGTGAAAAATGCGAGGAGCAAAAAAAAAAAAAAAAGACCAGGAGCATGAAAAGGTGTGAAAAATGCGAGGAGCAAAAAAACAAAAAAAAGACCAGCAGCATGAAAAGGTGTGAAAAATGCGATGAACATGAAAACGTGTGAAAAATGCGAGGAGCAAAAAAAAAAAAAAAAAAAAGACCAGGAGCATGAAAAGGTGTGAAAAATGCGAGGAGCATGAAAAGGTGTGAAATATTTGAGGAGCAAAAAAAAAAAAGACCAGGAGCATGAAAAGGTGTGAAAAATGCGAGGAGCAAAAAAAAAAAAAAAAAAAAAGACCAGGAGCATGAAAAGGTTTGAAAAATGCGAGGAGCAAAAAAAAAAAAAAAAAAAAGACCAGGAGCATGAAAAGGTGTGAAAAATGCGAGGAGCAAAAAAAAAAAAAAAAAAGACCAGGAGCATGAAAAGGTGTGAAAAATGCAAGGAGCATGAAAAGGTGTGAAAAATGCGAGGAGGAAAAAAAAAAAGCAAGACCAGGAGCATGAAAAGGTGTGAAAAATGCAAGGAGCATGAAAATGTGTGAAAAATGCGAGGAGCAAAAAAAAAAAAAAGACCAGGAGCATGAAAAGGTGTGAAAAATGCGAGGAGCAAAAAAAAAAAAAAAAAGGCCAGGAGCATGAAAAGGTGTGAAAAATGCGAGGAGCATGAAAAGGTGTGAAAAATGCGAGGAGCATGAAAAGGTGTGAAAAATGCGAGGAGCATGAAAAGGTGTGAAAAATGCGAGGAGCATGAAAAGGTGTGAAAAATGCGAGGAGCAAAAAAAAAAAAAGAAGAGGAGCATGAAAAGGAGTGAAAAATGCAAGGAGCATGAAAAGGTGTGAAAAATGCGAGGAACATGAAAAGGTGTGAAAAATGGGAGGAGCATGAAAAGGTGCGAAAAATGCGAGGAGCAAAAAAAAAAAAAAAAAAAGGCCAGGAGCAAGAAAAGGTGTGAAAAATTCGAGGAGCAAAAAAAAAAAAAAAAAAAAAAAAAGGCCAGGAGCATGAAAAGGTGTGAAAAGTGCAAGGAGCATGAAAAGGTGTGAAAAATGCCAGGAGCATGAAAAGGTATGAAAAATGCCAGGAGCATGAAAAGGTGTGAAAAATGCGAGGAGCAAAAAAAAAAAAAAAAAAGAAAGTCCAGGAGCATGAAAAGGTGTGCAAAATGCGAGGAGCAAAAAAAAAAAAAGACGAGGAGCATGAAAAGGTGTGAAAAATGCAAGGAGCATGAAAAGGTGTGAAAAATTTGAGGAGCAAAAAAAAAAGAAAAAAAAAGACCAGGAGCATGAAAAGGTGTGAAAAATGCAAGGAGCATGAAAAGGTGTGAAAAATGCGAGGAGCAAAAAAAAAAAAAAAAAAAGAAAGACCAGGAGCATGAAAAGGTGTGAAAAATGCGAGGAGCAAAAAAAAAAAAAAAAAAAAAAAAAAGACCAGGAGCATGAATAGGTGTGCAAAATGCGAGGAGCAAAAAAAAAAAAGACGAGGAGCATGAAAAGGTGTGAAAAATGCAAGGAGCATGAAAAGGTGTGAAAAATGCGAGGAACATGAAAAGGTGTGAAAAATGGGAGGAGCATGAATAGGTGCGAAAAATGCGAGGAGCAAAAAAAAAAAAAAAAAAGGCCAGGAGCATGAAAAGGTGTGAAAAAGGCAAGGAGCATGAAAAGGTGTGAAAAATGCGAGGAGCAAAAAAAAAAAAAAAAAAAGTCCAGGAGCATGAAAAGGTGTGAAAAATGCAAGGAGCATGAAAAGGTGTGAAAAATGCGAGGAGGAAAAAAAAGCAAGACCAGGAGCATGAAAAGGTGTGAAAAATGCAAGGAGCATGAAAAGGTGTGAAAAATGGGAGGAGCATGAAAAGGTGCGAAAAATGCGAGGAGCAAAAAAAAAAAAAAAAAATGCCAGGAGCATGAAAAGGTGTGAAAAATGCCAGGAGCATGAAAAGGTGTGAAAAATGCGAGGAGCAAAAAAAAAAAAAAGAAAGACCAGGAGCATGAAAAGGTGTGAAAAATGCGACGAGCATGAAAAGTTGTGAAAAATGCGAGGAGCAAAAAAAAAAAAAAAAAAAAAAGACCAGGAGCATGAAAAGGTGTGAAAAATGCGAGGAGCAAAAAAAAAAAAAAAAAGGCCAGGAGCATGAAAAGGTGTGAAAAATGCGAGGACCATGAAAAGGTGTGAAAAATGCGAGGAGCATGAAGAGGTGTGAAAAATGCGAGGAGCATGAAAAGGTGTGAAAAATGCGAGGAGCATGAAAAGGTGTGCAAAATGCGAGGAGCAAAAAAAAAAAAAGACGAGGAGCATGAAAAGGTGTGAAAAATGCAAGGAGCATGAAAAGGTGTGAAAAATGCGAGGAGCAAAAAAAAAAAAAGACGAGGAGCATGAAAAGGTGTGAAAAATGCGTGGAGCATGAAAAGGTGTGCAAAATGCGAGGAGCAAAAAAAAAAAAAGACGAAGAGCATGAAAAGGTGTGAATAATGCAAGGAGCATGAAAAGGTGTGAAAAATTTGAGGAGCAAAAAAAAAAAGAAAAAAAAAGACCAGGAGCATGAAAAGGTGTGAAAAATGCGAGGAGCATGAAAAGGTGTGAAAAATTTGAGGAGCAAAAAAAAAAAAAAAAAAAAAGACCAGGAGCATGAAAAGGTGTGAAAAATGCGAGGAGGAAAAAAAAAAAAAGAATGACCAGGAGCATGAAAAGGTGTGAAAAATGCAAGGAGCATGAAAAGGTGTGAAAAATGCGAGGAGCAAAAAAAAAAAAAAAAAAGAAAGACCAGGAGCATGAAAAGGTGTGAAAAATGCGAGGAGCAAAAAAAAAAAAAAAAGGCCAGGAGCATGAAAAGGTGTGAAAAAGGCAAGGAGCATGAAAAGGTGTGAAAAATGCGAGGAGCAAAAAAAAAAAAAAAAAAAAAGACCAGGAGCATGAAAAGGTGTGAAAAATGCAAGGAGCATTAAAAGGTGTGAAAAATGCGAGGAGGAAAAAAAAAAAAAGCAAGACCAGGAGCATGAAAAGGTGTGAAAAATGCAAGGAGCATGAAAAGGTGTGAAAAATGCGAGGAGCAAAAAAAAAAAAAAAAAGAAAGACCAGGAGCATGAAAAGGTGTGAAAAATGCGAGGAGCAAAAAAAAAAAAAAAAAAAGTCCAGGAGCATGAAAAGGTGTGAAAAATGCAAGGAGCATGAAAAGGTGTGAAAAATGCGAGGAGGAAAAAAAAAAAAAGAAAGACCAGGAGCATGAAAACGTGTGAAAAATGCGAGGAGCAAAAAAAAAAAAAAAAAAGTCCAGGAGCATGAAAAGGTGTGAAAAATGCAAGGAGCATGAAAAGGTGTGAAAAATGCGAGGAGGAAAAAAAAAAAAGCAAGACCAGGAGCATGAAAAGGTGTGAAAAATGCAAGGAGCATGAAAATGTGTGAAAAATGCGAGGAGCAAAAAAAAAAAAAAGACCAGGAGCATGAAAAGGTGTGAAAAATGCGAGGAGCAAAAAAAAAAAAAAAAAGGCCAGGAGCATGAAAAGGTGTGAAAAATGCAAGTAGCCTGAAAAGGTGTGAAAAATGCGAGGAGCATGAAAAGGTGTGAAAAATGCGAGGAGCATGAAAAGGTGTGAAAAATGCGAGGAGCATGAAAAGGTGTGAAAAATGCGAGGAGCAAAAAAAAAAAAAGAAGAGGAGCATGAAAAGGTGTGAAAAATGCAAGGAGCATGAAAAGGTGTGAAAAATGCGAGGAGCAAAAAAAAAAAAAAAAAAAAAGACCAGGAGCATGAAAAGGTTTGAAAAATGCGAGGAGCAAAAAAAAAAAAAAAAAAAAGACCAGGAGCATGAAAAGGTGTGAAAAATGCGAGGAGCAAAAAAAAAAAAAAAAAAGACCAGGAGCATGAAAAGGTGTGAAAAATGCAAGGAGCATGAAAAGGTGTGAAAAATGCGAGGAGGAAAAAAAAAAAGCAAGACCAGGAGCATGAAAAGGTGTGAAAAATGCAAGGAGCATGAAAATGTGTGAAAAATGCGAGGAGCAAAAAAAAAAAAAAGACCAGGAGCATGAAAAGGTGTGAAAAATGCGAGGAGCAAAAAAAAAAAAAAAAAGGCCAGGAGCATGAAAAGGTGTGAAAAATGCGAGGAGCATGAAAAGGTGTGAAAAATGCGAGGAGCATGAAGAGGTGTGAAAAATGCGAGGAGCATGAAAAGGTGTGAAAAATGCGAGGAGCATGAAAAGGTGTGAAAAATGCGAGGAGCAAAAAAAAAAAAAGAAGAGGAGCATGAAAAGGTGTGAAAAATGCAAGGAGCATGAAAAGGTGTGAAAAATGCGAGGAACATGAAAAGGTGTGAAAAATGGGAGGAGCATGAAAAGGTGCGAAAAATGCGAGGAGCAAAAAAAAAAAAAAAAAAAGGCCAGGAGCAAGAAAAGGTGTGAAAAATTCGAGGAGCAAAAAAAAAAAAAAAAAAAAAAAAGGCCAGGAGCATGAAAAGGTGTGAAAAGTGCAAGGAGCATGAAAAGGTGTGAAAAATGCCAGGAGCATGAAAAGGTATGAAAAATGCCAGGAGCATGAAAAGGTGTGAAAAATGCGAGGAGCAAAAAAAAAAAAAAAAAAGAAAGTCCAGGAGCATGAAAAGGTGTGCAAAATGCGAGGAGCAAAAAAAAAAAAAGACGAGGAGCATGAAAAGGTGTGAAAAATGCAAGGAGCATGAAAAGGTGTGAAAAATTTGAGGAGCAAAAAAAAAAGAAAAAAAAAGACCAGGAGCATGAAAAGGTGTGAAAAATGCAAGGAGCATGAAAAGGTGTGAAAAATGCGAGGAGCAAAAAAAAAAAAAAAAAAAGAAAGACCAGGAGCATGAAAAGGTGTGAAAAATGCGAGGAGCAAAAAAAAAAAAAAAAAAAAAAAAAGACCAGGAGCATGAATAGGTGTGCAAAATGCGAGGAGCAAAAAAAAAAAAGACGAGGAGCATGAAAAGGTGTGAAAAATGCAAGGAGCATGAAAAGGTGTGAAAAATGCGAGGAACATGAAAAGGTGTGAAAAATGGGAGGAGCATGAATAGGTGCGAAAAATGCGAGGAGCAAAAAAAAAAAAAAAAAAGGCCAGGAGCATGAAAAGGTGTGAAAAAGGCAAGGAGCATGAAAAGGTGTGAAAAATGCGAGGAGCAAAAAAAAAAAAAAAAAAAGTCCAGGAGCATGAAAAGGTGTGAAAAATGCAAGGAGCATGAAAAGGTGTGAAAAATGCGAGGAGGAAAAAAAAGCAAGACCAGGAGCATGAAAAGGTGTGAAAAATGCAAGGAGCATGAAAAGGTGTGAAAAATGGGAGGAGCATGAAAAGGTGCGAAAAATGCGAGGAGCAAAAAAAAAAAAAAAAAATGCCAGGAGCATGAAAAGGTGTGAAAAATGCCAGGAGCATGAAAAGGTGTGAAAAATGCGAGGAGCAAAAAAAAAAAAAAGAAAGACCAGGAGCATGAAAAGGTGTGAAAAATGCGACGAGCATGAAAAGTTGTGAAAAATGCGAGGAGCAAAAAAAAAAAAAAAAAAAAAAGACCAGGAGCATGAAAAGGTGTGAAAAATGCGAGGAGCAAAAAAAAAAAAAAAAAGGCCAGGAGCATGAAAAGGTGTGAAAAATGCGAGGACCATGAAAAGGTGTGAAAAATGCGAGGAGCATGAAGAGGTGTGAAAAATGCGAGGAGCATGAAAAGGTGTGAAAAATGCGAGGAGCATGAAAAGGTGTGCAAAATGCGAGGAGCAAAAAAAAAAAAAGACGAGGAGCATGAAAAGGTGTGAAAAATGCAAGGAGCATGAAAAGGTGTGAAAAATGCGAGGAGCAAAAAAAAAAAAAGACGAGGAGCATGAAAAGGTGTGAAAAATGCGTGGAGCATGAAAAGGTGTGCAAAATGCGAGGAGCAAAAAAAAAAAAAGACGAAGAGCATGAAAAGGTGTGAAAAATGCAAGGAGCATGAAAAGGTGTGAAAAATTTGAGGAGCAAAAAAAAAAAGAAAAAAAAAGACCAGGAGCATGAAAAGGTGTGAAAAATGCGAGGAGCATGAAAAGGTGTGAAAAATTTGAGGAGCAAAAAAAAAAAAAAAAAAAAAGACCAGGAGCATGAAAAGGTGTGAAAAATGCGAGGAGGAAAAAAAAAAAAAGAATGACCAGGAGCATGAAAAGGTGTGAAAAATGCAAGGAGCATGAAAAGGTGTGAAAAATGCGAGGAGCAAAAAAAAAAAAAAAAAAGAAAGACCAGGAGCATGAAAAGGTGTGAAAAATGCGAGGAGCAAAAAAAAAAAAAAAAGGCCAGGAGCATGAAAAGGTGTGAAAAAGGCAAGGAGCATGAAAAGGTGTGAAAAATGCGAGGAGCAAAAAAAAAAAAAAAAAAAAAGACCAGGAGCATGAAAAGGTGTGAAAAATGCAAGGAGCAAGAAAAGGAGTGAAAAATGCGAGGAGGAAAAAAAAAAAAAGCAAGACCAGGAGCATGAAAAGGTGTGAAAAATGCAAGGAGCATGAAAAGGTGTGAAAAATGCGAGGAGCAAAAAAAAAAAAAAAAAGAAAGACCAGGAGCATGAAAAGGTGTGAAAAATGCGAGGAGCAAAAAAAAAAAAAAAAAAAGTCCAGGAGCATGAAAAGGTGTGAAAAATGCAAGGAGCATGAAAAGGTGTGAAAAATGCGAGGAGGAAAAAAAAAAAAAGAAAGACCAGGAGCATGAAAACGTGTGAAAAATGCGAGGAGCAAAAAAAAAAAAAAAAAAGTCCAGGAGCATGAAAAGGTGTGAAAAATGCAAGGAGCATGAAAAGGTGTGAAAAATGCGAGGAGGAAAAAAAAAAAAGCAAGACCAGGAGCATGAAAAGGTGTGAAAAATGCAAGGAGCATGAAAATGTGTGAAAAATGCGAGGAGCAAAAAAAAAAAAAAGACCAGGAGCATGAAAAGGTGTGAAAAATGCGAGGAGCAAAAAAAAAAAAAAAAAGGCCAGGAGCATGAAAAGGTGTGAAAAATGCGAGGAGCATGAAAAGGTGTGAAAAATGCGAGGAGCATGAAGAGGTGTGAAAAATGCGAGGAGCATGAAAAGGTGTGAAAAATGCGAGGAGCATGAAAAGGTGTGAAAAATGCGAGGAGCAAAAAAAAAAAAAGAAGAGGAGCATGAAAAGGTGTGAAAAATGCAAGGAGCATGAAAAGGTGTGAAAAATGCGAGGAACATGAAAAGGTGTGAAAAATGGGAGGAGCATGAAAAGGTGCGAAAAATGCGAGGAGCAAAAAAAAAAAAAAAAAAAGGCCAGGAGCAAGAAAAGGTGTGAAAAATTCGAGGAGCAAAAAAAAAAAAAAAAAAAAAAAATGCCAGGAGCATGAAAAGGTGTGAAAAGTGCAAGGAGCATGAAAAGGTGTGAAAAATGCCAGGAGCATGAAAAGGTATGAAAAATGCCAGGAGCATGAAAAGGTGTGAAAAATGCGAGGAGCAAAAAAAAAAAAAAAAAAGAAAGTCCAGGAGCATGAAAAGGTGTGAAAAATTTGAGGAGCAAAAAAAAAAGAAAAAAAAAGACCAGGAGCATGAAAGGTGTGAAAAATGCAAGGAGCGTGAAAAGGTGTGAAAAATGCGAGGAGCAAAAAAAAAAAAAAAAAAAGAAAGACCAGGAGCATGAAAAGGTGTGAAAAATGCGAGGAGCAAAAAAAAAAAAAAAAAAAAAAAAAGACCAGGAGCATGAATAGGTGTGCAAAATGCGAGGAGCAAAAAAAAAAAAGACGAGGAGCATGAAAAGGTGTGAAAAATGCAAGGAGCATGAAAAGGTGTGAAAAATGCGAGGAACATGAAAAGGTGTGAAAAATGGGAGGAGCATGAAAAGGTGCGAAAAATGCGAGGAGCAAAAAAAAAAAAAAAAAAGGCCAGGAGCATGAAAAGGTGTGAAAAAGGCAAGGAGCATGAAAAGGTGTGAAAAATGCGAGGAGCAAAAAAAAAAAAAAAAAAAGTCCAGGAGCATGAAAAGGTGTGAAAAATGCAAGGAGCATGAAAAGGTGTGAAAAATGCGAGGAGGAAAAAAAAGCAAGACCAGGAGCATGAAAAGGTGTGAAAAATGCAAGGAGCATGAAAAGGTGTGAAAAATGCGAGGAGCAAAAAAAAAAAAAAAAAAGGCCAGGAGCATGAAAAGGTGTGAAAAATGCGAGGAGCATGAAAAGGTGTGAAAAATGCGAGGAGCATGAAGAGGTGTGAAAAATGCGAGGAGCAAAAAAAAAAAAGACGAGGAGCATGAAAAGTTGTGAAAAATGCAAGGAGCATGAAAAGGTGTGAAAAATGCGAGGAACATGAAAAGGTGTGAAAAATGGGAGGAGCATGAAAAGGTGCGAAAAATGCGAGGAGCAAAAAAAAAAAAAAAAAAAGGCCAGGAGCATGAAAAGGTGTGAAAAGTGCAAGGAGCATGAAAAGGTGTGAAAAATGCCAGGAGCATGAAAAGGTGTGAAAAATGCCAGGAGCATGAAAAGGTGTGAAAAATGCGAGGAGCAAAAAAAAAAAAAAAAAAAGAAAGTCCAGGAGCATGAAAAGGTGTGCAAAATGCGAGGAGCAAAAAAAAAAAAAGACGAGGAGCATGAAAAGGTGTGAAAAATGCAAGGAGCATGAAAAGGTGTGAAAAATTTGAGGAGCAAAAAAAAAAGAAAAAAAAAGACCAGGAGCATGAAAAGGTGTGAAAAATGCGAGGAGCATGAAAAGGTGTGAAAAATTTGAGGAGCAAAAAAAAAAAAAAAAAAAAAAAGACCAGGAGCATGAAAAGGTGTGAAAAATGCGAGGAGGAAAAAAAAAAAAAGAAAGACCAGGAGCATGAAAAGGTGTGAAAAATGCAAGGAGCTTGAAAAGCTGTGAAAAATGCGAGGAGCAAAAAAAAAAAAAAAAAAGAAAGACCAGGAGCATGAAAAGGTGTGAAAAATGCAAGGAGCATGAAAAGGTGTGAAAAATGCGAGGAGCAAAAAAAAAAAAAAAAGACCAGGAGCATGAAAAGGTGTGAAAAATGCGAGGAGCAAAAAAAAAAAAAAAAAAGGCCAGGAGCATGAAAAGGTGTGAAAAATGCGAGGAGCATGAAAAGGTGTGAAAAATGCGAGGAGCATGAAGAGGTGTGAAAAATGCGAGGAGCAAAAAAAAAAAAGACGAGGAGCATGAAAAGTTGTGAAAAATGCAAGGAGCATGAAAAGGTGTGAAAAATGCGAGGAACATGAAAAGGTGTGAAAAATGGGAGGAGCATGAAAAGGTGCGAAAAATGCGAGGAGCAAAAAAAAAAAAAAAAAAATGCCAGGAGCATGAAAAGGTGTGAAAAATGCCAGGAGCATGAAAAGGTGTGAAAAATGCGAGGAGCAAAAAAAAAAAAAAGAAAGACCAGGAGCATGAAAAGGTGTGAAAAATGCGACGAGCATGAAAAGTTGTGAAAAATGCGAGGAGCAAAAAAAAAAAAAAAAAAAAAAGACCAGGAGCATGAAAAGGTGTGAAAAATGCGAGGAGCAAAAAAAAAAAAAAAAAGGCCAGGAGCATGAAAAGGTGTGAAAAATGCGAGGACCATGAAAAGGTGTGAAAAATGCGAGGAGCATGAAGAGGTGTGAAAAATGCGAGGAGCATGAAAAGGTGTGAAAAATGCGAGGAGCATGAAAAGGTGTGCAAAATGCGAGGAGCAAAAAAAAAAAAAGACGAGGAGCATGAAAAGGTGTGAAAAATGCAAGGAGCATGAAAAGGTGTGAAAAATGCGAGGAGCAAAAAAAAAAAAAGACGAGGAGCATGAAAAGGTGTGAAAAATGCGTGGAGCATGAAAAGGTGTGCAAAATGCGAGGAGCAAAAAAAAAAAAAGACGAAGAGCATGAAAAGGTGTGAAAAATGCAAGGAGCATGAAAAGGTGTGAAAAATTTGAGGAGCAAAAAAAAAAAGAAAAAAAAAGACCAGGAGCATGAAAAGGTGTGAAAAATGCGAGGAGCATGAAAAGGTGTGAAAAATTTGAGGAGCAAAAAAAAAAAAAAAAAAAAAGACCAGGAGCATGAAAAGGTGTGAAAAATGCGAGGAGGAAAAAAAAAAAAAGAATGACCAGGAGCATGAAAAGGTGTGAAAAATGCAAGGAGCATGAAAAGGTGTGAAAAATGCGAGGAGCAAAAAAAAAAAAAAAAAGAAAGACCAGGAGCATGAAAAGGTGTGAAAAATGCGAGGAGCAAAAAAAAAAAAAAAAAGGCCAGGAGCATGAAAAGGTGTGAAAAAGGCAAGGAGCATGAAAAGGTGTGAAAAATGCGAGGAGCAAAAAAAAAAAAAAAAAAAAAGGCCAGGAGCATGAAAAGGTGTGAAAAATGCAAGGAGCATTAAAAGGTGTGAAAAATGCGAGGAGGAAAAAAAAAAAAAGCAAGACCAGGAGCATGAAAAGGTGTGAAAAATGCAAGGAGCATGAAAAGGTGTGAAAAATGCGAGGAGCAAAAAAAAAAAAAAAAAAGAAAGACCAGGAGCATGAAAAGGTGTGAAAAATGCGAGGAGCAAAAAAAAAAAAAAAAAAGTCCAGGAGCATGAAAAGGTGTGAAAAATGCAAGGAGCATGAAAAGGTGTGAAAAATGCGAGGAGGAAAAAAAAAAAAGCAAGACCAGGAGCATGAAAAGGTGTGAAAAATGCAAGGAGCATGAAAATGTGTGAAAAATGCGAGGAGCAAAAAAAAAAAAAAGACCAGGAGCATGAAAAGGTGTGAAAAATGCGAGGAGCAAAAAAAAAAAAAAAAAGGCCAGGAGCATGAAAAGGTGTGAAAAATGCGAGGAGCATGAAAAGGTGTGAAAAATGCGAGGAGCATGAAGAGGTGTGAAAAATGCGAGGAGCATGAAAAGGTGTGAAAAATGCGAGGAGCATGAAAAGGTGTGAAAAATGCGAGGAGCAAAAAAAAAAAAAGAAGAGGAGCATGAAAAGGTGTGAAAAATGCAAGGAGCATGAAAAGGTGTGAAAAATGCGAGGAACATGAAAAGGTGTGAAAAATGGGAGGAGCATGAAAAGGTGCGAAAAATGCGAGGAGCAAAAAAAAAAAAAAAAAAAGGCCAGGAGCAAGAAAAGGTGTGAAAAATTCGAGGAGCAAAAAAAAAAAAAAAAAAAAAAAATGCCAGGAGCATGAAAAGGTGTGAAAAGTGCAAGGAGCATGAAAAGGTGTGAAAAATGCCAGGAGCATGAAAAGGTATGAAAAATGCCAGGAGCATGAAAAGGTGTGAAAAATGCGAGGAGCAAAAAAAAAAAAAAAAAAGAAAGTCCAGGAGCATGAAAAGGTGTGAAAAATTTGAGGAGCAAAAAAAAAAGAAAAAAAAAGACCAGGAGCATGAAAAGGTGTGAAAAATGCAAGGAGCATGAAAAGGTGTGAAAAATGCGAGGAGCAAAAAAAAAAAAAAAAAAAGAAAGACCAGGAGCAAGAAAAGGTGGGAAAAATGCGAGAAGCAAAAAAAAAAAAAAAAAAAAAAAAGACCAGGAGCATGAATAGGTGTGCAAAATGCGAGGAGCAAAAAAAAAAAAGACGAGGAGCATGAAAAGGTGTGAAAAATGCAAGGAGCATGAAAAGGTGTGAAAAATGCGAGGAACATGAAAAGGTGTGAAAAATGGGAGGAGCATGAAAAGGTGCGAAAAATGCGAGGAGCAAAAAAAAAAAAAAAAAAGGCCAGGAGCATGAAAAGGGGTGAAAAAGGCAAGGAGCATGAAAAGGTGTGAAAAATGCGAGGAGCAAAAAAAAAAAAAAAAAAAGTCCAGGAGCATGAAAAGGTGTGAAAAATGCAAGGAGCATGAAAAGGTGTGAAAAATGCGAGGAGGAAAAAAAAAGCAAGACCAGGAGCATGAAAAGGTGTGAAAAATGCAAGGAGCATGAAAAGGTGTGAAAAATGCGAGGAGCAAAAAAAAAAAAAAAAAGACCAGGAGCATGAAAAGGTGTGAAAAATGCGAGGAGCAAAAAAAAAAAAAAAAAGGCCAGGAGCATGAAAAGGTGTGAAAAATGCGAGGAGCATGAAAAGGTGTGAAAAATGCGAGGAGCATGAAGAGGTGTGAAAAATGCGAGGAGCAAAAAAAAAAAAGACGAGGAGCATGAAAAGTTGTGAAAAATGCAAGGAGCATGAAAAGGTGTGAAAAATGCGAGGAACATGAAAAGGTGTGAAAAATGGGAGGAGCATGAAAAGGTGCGAAAAATGCGAGGAGCAAAAAAAAAAAAAAAAAAAGGCCAGGAGCATGAAAAGGTGTGAAAAGTGCAAGGAGCATGAAAAGGTGTGAAAAATGCCAGGAGCATGAAAAGGTGTGAAAAATGCCAGGAGCATGAAAAGGTGTGAAAAATGCGAGGAGCAAAAAAAAAAAAAAAAAAAGAAAGTCCAGGAGCATGAAAAGGTGTGCAAAATGCGAGGAGCAAAAAAAAAAAAAGACGAGGAGCATGAAAAGGTGTGAAAAATGCAAGGAGCATGAAAAGGTGTGAAAAATTTGAGGAGCAAAAAAAAAAGAAAAAAAAAGACCAGGAGCATGAAAAGGTGTGAAAAATGCGAGGAGCATGAAAAGGTGTGAAAAATTTGAGGAGCAAAAAAAAAAAAAAAAAAAAAAGACCAGGAGCATGAAAAGGTGTGAAAAATGCGAGGAGGAAAAAAAAAAAAAGAAAGACCAGGAGCATGAAAAGGTGTGAAAAATGCAAGGAGCTTGAAAAGCTGTGAAAAATGCGAGGAGCAAAAAAAAAAAAAAAAAGAAAGACCAGGAGCATGAAAAGGTGTGAAAAATGCGAGGAGCAAAAAAAAAAAAAAAAAAAGGCCAGGAGCATGAAAAGGTGTGAAAAAGGCAAGGAGCATGAAAAGGTGTGAAAAATGCGAGGAGCAAAAAAAAAAAAAAAAAAAATTCCAGGAGCATGAAAAGGTGTGAAAAATGCAAGGAGCATGAAAAGGTGTGAAAAATGCGAGGAGGAAAAAAAAAAAAAGCAAGACCAGGAGCATGAAAATGTGTGAAAAATGCAAGGAGCATGAAAAGGTGTGAAAAATGCGAGGAGCAAAAAAAAAAAAAAAAGACCAGGAGCATGAAAAGGTGTGAAAAATGCGAGGAGCAAAAAAAAAAAAAAAAAGGCCAGGAGCATGAAAAGGTGTGAAAAATGCGAGGAGCAAAAAAAAAAAAAAAAAGACCAGGAGCAAGAAAAGGGGTGAAAAATTCGAGGAGCAAAAAAAAAAAAAAAAAAGACCAGGAGCATGAAAAGGTGTGAAAAATGCGAGGAGCAAAAAAACAAAAAAAAGACCAGCAGCATGAAAAGGTGTGAAAAATGCGATGAACATGAAAAGGTGTGAAAAATGCGAGGAGCATGAAAAGGTGTGTAAAATGCGAGGAGCATGAAGAGGTGTGAAATATGCGAGGAGCATGAAGAGGAGTGAAATATGCGAGGAGCATGAAAAGGTGTGAAAAATGCGAGGAGCAAAAAAAAAAAAAAAAAAAAGACCAGGAGCATGAAAAGGTGTGAAAAATGCAAGGAGCATGAAAAGGTGTGAAAAATGCGAGGAGGAAAAAAAAAAAAAGCAAGACCAGGAGCATGAAAATGTGTGAAAAATGCAAGGAGCATGAAAAGGTGTGAAAAATGCGAGGAGCAAAAAAAAAAAAAAAAAAAAAAAGACCAGGAGCATGAAAAGGTGTGAAAAATGCGAGGAGCAAAAAAAAAAAAAAAAAGGCCAGGAGCATGAAAAGGTGTGAAAAATTCGAGGAGCAAAAAAAAAAAAAAAAAGACCAGGAGCATGAAAAGGTGTGAAAAATGCGAGGAGCAAAAAAAAAAAAAAAAAGACCAGGAGCATGAAAAGGTGTGAAAAATGCGAGGAGCATGAAAAGGTGTGAAAAATGCGAGGCACATGAAGAGGTGTGAAATATGCGAGGCGCATGAAAAGGTGTGAAAAATGCGAGAAGCATGAAGAGGTGTGAAATATGCGAGGAGCATGAAAAGGTGTGAAAAAAGGAGGAGCATGAAAAGGTGTGAAAAATGCGACGAGCATGAAAAGTTGTGAAAAATGCGAGGAGCATGAAGAGGTGTGAAATATGTGAGGAGCATGAAAAGTGTGAAAAATGCGAGGAGCAAAAAAAAAAAAAAAAAGACCAGGAGCATGAAAAGGTGTGAAAAATGCGAGGAGCATGAAAAGGTGTGAAAAATGCGAGGAGCATGAAAAGGTGTGAAAAATGCGAGGAGCATGAAAAGGTGTGAAAAATGCGAGGAGCATGAAAAGGTGTGAAAAATGCGAGGAGCAAAAAAAAAAAAAGACGAGGAGCATGAAAAGGTGTGAAAAATGCAAGGAGCATGAAAAGGTGTGAAAAATGCGAGGAACATGAAAAGGTGTGAAAAATGGGAGGAGCATGAAAAGGTGCGAAAAATGCGAGGAGCAAAAAAAAAAAAAAAAAAAAGGCCAGGAGCAAGAAAAGGTGTGAAAAATTCGAGGAGCAAAAAAAAAAAAAAAAAAAAAAAGGCCAGGAGCATGAAAAGGTGTGAAAAGTGCAAGGAGCATGAAAAGGTGTGAAAAATGCCAGGAGCATGAAAAGGTATGAAAAACGCCAGGAGCATGAAAAGGTGTGAAAAATGCGAGAAGCAAAAAAAAAAAAAAAAAAGAAAGTCCAGGAGCATGAAAAGGTGTGCAAAATGCGAGGAGCAAAAAAAAAAAAAGACGAGGAGCATGAAAAGGTGTGAAAAATGCAAGGAGCATGAAAAGGTGTGAAAAATTTGAGGAGCAAAAAAAAAAGAAAAAAAAAGACCAGGAGCATGAAAAGGTGTGAAAAATGCAAGGAGCATGAAAAGGTGTGAAAAATGCGAGGAGCAAAAAAAAAAAAAAAAAAAAAGAAAGACCAGGAGCATGAAAAGGTGTGAAAAATGCGAGGAGCAAAAAAAAAAAAAAAAAAAAGCAAGACCAGGAGCATGAAAAGGTGTGAAAAACGCAAGGAGCATGAAAAGGTGTGAAAAATGCGAGGAACATGAAAAGGTGTGAAAAATGGGAGGAGCATGAAAAGGTGCGAAAAATGCGAGGAGCAAAAAAAAAAAAAAAAAAAGGCCAGGAGCATGAAAAGGTGTGAAAAATGCGAGGAGCAAAAAAAAAAAAAAAAAAGACCAGGTGCATGAATAGGTGTGCAAAATGCGAGGAGCAAAAAAAAAAAAGACGAGGAGCATGAAAAGGTGTGAAAAATGCAAGGAGCATGAAAAGGTGTGAAAAATGCGAGGAACATGAAAAGGTGTGAAAAATGGGAGGAGCATGAAAAGGTGCGAAAAATGCGAGGAGCAAAAAAAAAAAAAAAAAAAGGCCAGGAGCATGAAAAGGTGTGAAAAATTCAAGGAGCATGAAAAGGTGTGAAAAATGCCAGGAGCATGAAAAGGTGTGAAAAATGCCAGGAGCATGAAAAGGTGTGAAAAATGCGAGGAGCAAAAAAAAAAAAAAAAAAAGAAAGTCCAGGAGCATGAAAAGGTGTGCAAAATGCGAGGAGCAAAAAAAAAAAAAGACGAGGAGCATGAAAAGGTGTGAAAAATGCAAGGAGCATGAAAAGGTGTGAAAAATGCGAGGAGGAAAAAAAAAAAAGCAAGACCAGGAGCATGAAAATGTGTGAAAAATGCAAGGAGCATGAAAAGGTGTGAAAAATGCGAGGAGCAAAAAAAAAAAAAAAAAAAAAAAAGACCAGGAGCATGAAAAGGTGTGAAAAATGCGAGGAGCAAAAAAAAAAAAAAAAAGACCAGGAGCATGAAAAGGTGTGAAAAATGCGAGGAGCAAAAAAAAAAAAAAAAAGACCAGGAGCATGAAAAGGTGTGAAAAATTCGAGGAGCAAAAAAAAAAAAAAAAAAAAAAAAAAGACCAGGAGCATGAAAAGGTGTGAAAAATGCGAGGAGCAAAAAAAAAAAAAAAAAAAAAAAGACCAGGAGCATGAAAAGGTGTGAAAAATGCGAGGAGCAAAAAAAAAAAAAAAAAAAAAAGACCAGGAGCATGAAAAGGTGTGAAAAATGCGAGGAGCAAAAAAAAAAAAAAAAAAAAAAAAAACCAGGAGCATGAAAAGGTGTAAAAAATGCGAGGAGAAAAAAAAAAAAAAAAAAAAAGACCAGGAGCATGAAAAGGTGTGAAAAATGCGAGGAGCAAAAAAAAAAAAAAAAAAAAAAAGACCAGGAGCAAGAAAAGGTGTGAAAAAAGCGAGGAGAAAAAAAAAAAAAAAAAAAGACCAGGAGCATGAAAAGGTGGGAAAAAAGGAGGAGCATGAAAAGGTGTGAAAAATGCGAGGAGCATGAAAAGGTGTGAAAAATGCGAGGAGCATGAAAAGGTTGAAAAATGCGAGGAGCATGAAAAGGTGTGAAAAATGCGAGGAGCATGAAAAGGTTGAAAAATGCGAGGAGCATGAAAAGGTGTGAAAAATTCGAGGAGCAAAAAAAAAAAAAAAAAACCAGGAGCATGAAAAGGTGTGAAAAATGCGACGAGCATGAAAAGTTGTGAAAAATGCGTGAAGCATGAAGAGGTGTGAAATATGCGAGGAGCATGAAAAGGTGTGAAAAAAGGAGGAGCATGAAAAGGTGTGAAAAATGCGAGGAGCATGAAAAGGTGTGAAAAATGCGAGGAGCATGAAAAGGTTGAAAAATGCGAGGAGCATGAAAAGGTGTGAAAAATTCGAGGAGCAAAAAAAAAAAAAAAAAAGCCCAGGAAAATAAAAAGGGGGGAAAAATGCGAGGAGCAAAAAAAAAAAAAAAAAAAAAAAAGACCAGGAGCATGAAAAGGTGTGAAAAATGCGAGGAGCAAAAAAAAAAAAAAAAAAGACCAGGAGCATGAAAGGTGTGAAAAATGCGAGGAGCAAAAAAAAAAAAAAAAGACCAGGAGCATGAAAAGGTGTGAAAAATGCGAGGAGCAAAAAAACAAAAAAAAGACCAGCAGCATGAAAAGGTGTGAAAAATGCGATGAACATGAAAACGTGTGAAAAATGCGAGGAGCAAAAAAAAAAAAAAAAAAAAGACCAGGAGCATGAAAAGGTGTGAAAAATGCGAGGAGCATGTAAAGGTGTGAAATATTTGAGGAGCAAAAAAAAAAAAGACCAGGAGCATGAAAAGGTGTGAAAAATGCGAGGAGCAAAAAAAAAAAAAAAAAAAAAGACCAGGAGCATGAAAAGGTTTGAAAAATGCGAGGAGCAAAAAAAAAAAAAAAAAAAAGACCAGGAGCATGAAAAGGTGTGAAAAATGCGAGGAGCAAAAAAAAAAAAAAAAAAAGACCAGGAGCATGAAAAGGTGTGAAAAATGCAAGGAGCATGAAAAGGTGTGAAAAATGCGAGGAGGAAAAAAAAAAAGCAAGACCAGGAGCATGAAAAGGTGTGAAAAATGCAAGGAGCATGAAAATGTGTGAAAAATGCGAGGAGCAAAAAAAAAAAAAAGACCAGGAGCATGAAAAAGTGTGAAAAAAGCGAGGAGCAAAAAAAAAAAAAAAAAGGCCAGGAGCATGAAAAGGTGTGAAAAATGCGAGGAGCATGAAAAGGTGTGAAAAATGCGAGGAGCATGAAGAGGTGTGAAAAATGCGAGGAGCATGAAAAGGTGTGAAAAATGCGAGGAGCATGAAAAGGTGTGAAAAATGCGAGGAGCAAAAAAAAAAAAAGAAGAGGAGCATGAAAAGGTGTGAAAAATGCAAGGAGCATGAAAAGGTGTGAAAAATGCGAGGAACATGAAAAGGTGTGAAAAATGGGAGGAGCATGAAAAGGTGCGAAAAATGCGAGGAGCAAAAAAAAAAAAAAAAAAAGGCCAGGAGCAAGAAAAGGTGTGAAAAATTCGAGGAGCAAAAAAAAAAAAAAAAAAAAAAAAGGCCAGGAGCATGAAAAGGTGTGAAAAGTGCAAGGAGCATGAAAAGGTGTGAAAAATGCCAGGAGCATGAAAAGGTATGAAAAATGCCAGGAGCATGAAAAGGTGTGAAAAATGCGAGGAGCAAAAAAAAAAAAAAAAAAGAAAGTCCAGGAGCATGAAAAGGTGTGCAAAATGCGAGGAGCAAAAAAAAAAAAAGACGAGGAGCATGAAAAGGTGTGAAAAATGCAAGGAGCATGAAAAGGTGTGAAAAATTTGAGGAGCAAAAAAAAAAGAAAAAAAAAGACCAGGAGCATGAAAAGGTGTGAAAAATGCAAGGAGCATGAAAAGGTGTGAAAAATGCGAGGAGCAAAAAAAAAAAAAAAAAAAAAAAAAGACCAGGAGCATGAATAGGTGTGCAAAATGCGAGGAGCAAAAAAAAAAAAGACGAGGAGCATGAAAAGGTGTGAAAAATGCAAGGAGCATGAAAAGGTGTGAAAAATGCGAGGAACATGAAAAGGTGTGAAAAATGGGAGGAGCATGAATAGGTGCGAAAAATGCGAGGAGCAAAAAAAAAAAAAAAAAAGGCCAGGAGCATGAAAAGGTGTGAAAAAGGCAAGGAGCATGAAAAGGTGTGAAAAATGCGAGGAGCAAAAAAAAAAAAAAAAAAAGTCCAGGAGCATGAAAAGGTGTGAAAAATGCAAGGAGCATGAAAAGGTGTGAAAAATGCGAGGAGGAAAAAAAAGCAAGACCAGGAGCATGAAAAGGTGTGAAAAATGCAAGGAGCATGAAAAGGTGTGAAAAATGCGAGGAGCAAAAAAAAAAAAAAAAGACCAGGAGCATGAAAAGGTGTGAAAAATGCGAGGAGCAAAAAAAAAAAAAAAAAAAGGCCAGGAGCATGAAAAGGTGTGAAAAATGCGAGGAGCATGAAAAGGTGTGAAAAATGCGAGGAGCATGAAGAGGTGTGAAAAATGCGAGGAGCAAAAAAAAAAAAGACGAGGAGCATGAAAAGTTGTGAAAAATGCAAGGAGCATGAAAAGGTGTGAAAAATGCGAGGAACATGAAAAGGTGTGAAAAATGGGAGGAGCATGAAAAGGTGCGAAAAATGCGAGGAGCAAAAAAAAAAAAAAAAAATGCCAGGAGCATGAAAAGGTGTGAAAAATGCCAGGAGCATGAAAAGGTGTGAAAAATGCGAGGAGCAAAAAAAAAAAAAAGAAAGACCAGGAGCATGAAAAGGTGTGAAAAATGCGACGAGCATGAAAAGTTGTGAAAAATGCGAGGAGCAAAAAAAAAAAAAAAAAAAAAAGACCAGGAGCATGAAAAGGTGTGAAAAATGCGAGGAGCAAAAAAAAAAAAAAAAAGGCCAGGAGCATGAAAAGGTGTGAAAAATGCGAGGACCATGAAAAGGTGTGAAAAATGCGAGGAGCATGAAGAGGTGTGAAAAATGCGAGGAGCATGAAAAGGTGTGAAAAATGCGAGGAGCATGAAAAGGTGTGCAAAATGCGAGGAGCAAAAAAAAAAAAAGACGAGGAGCATGAAAAGGTGTGAAAAATGCAAGGAGCATGAAAAGGTGTGAAAAATGCGAGGAGCAAAAAAAAAAAAAGACGAGGAGCATGAAAAGGTGTGAAAAATGCGTGGAGCATGAAAAGGTGTGCAAAATGCGAGGAGCAAAAAAAAAAAAAGACGAAGAGCATGAAAAGGTGTGAAAAATGCAAGGAGCATGAAAAGGTGTGAAAAATTTGAGGAGCAAAAAAAAAAAGAAAAAAAAAGACCAGGAGCATGAAAAGGTGTGAAAAATGCGAGGAGCATGAAAAGGTGTGAAAAATTTGAGGAGCAAAAAAAAAAAAAAAAAAAAAGACCAGGAGCATGAAAAGGTGTGAAAAATGCGAGGAGGAAAAAAAAAAAAAGAATGACCAGGAGCATGAAAAGGTGTGAAAAATGCAAGGAGCATGAAAAGGTGTGAAAAATGCGAGGAGCAAAAAAAAAAAAAAAAAAGAAAGACCAGGAGCATGAAAAGGTGTGAAAAATGCGAGGAGCAAAAAAAAAAAAAAAAGGCCAGGAGCATGAAAAGGTGTGAAAAAGGCAAGGAGCATGAAAAGGTGTGAAAAATGCGAGGAGCAAAAAAAAAAAAAAAAAAAAAGACCAGGAGCATGAAAAGGTGTGAAAAATGCAAGGAGCATTAAAAGGTGTGAAAAATGCGAGGAGGAAAAAAAAAAAAAGCAAGACCAGGAGCATGAAAAGGTGTGAAAAATGCAAGGAGCATGAAAAGGTGTGAAAAATGCGAGGAGCAAAAAAAAAAAAAAAAAGAAAGACCAGGAGCATGAAAAGGTGTGAAAAATGCGAGGAGCAAAAAAAAAAAAAAAAAAAGTCCAGGAGCATGAAAAGGTGTGAAAAATGCAAGGAGCATGAAAAGGTGTGAAAAATGCGAGGAGGAAAAAAAAAAAAAGAAAGACCAGGAGCATGAAAACGTGTGAAAAATGCGAGGAGCAAAAAAAAAAAAAAAAAAGTCCAGGAGCATGAAAAGGTGTGAAAAATGCAAGGAGCATGAAAAGGTGTGAAAAATGCGAGGAGGAAAAAAAAAAAAGCAAGACCAGGAGCATGAAAAGGTGTGAAAAATGCAAGGAGCATGAAAATGTGTGAAAAATGCGAGGAGCAAAAAAAAAAAAAAGACCAGGAGCATGAAAAGGTGTGAAAAATGCGAGGAGCAAAAAAAAAAAAAAAAAGGCCAGGAGCATGAAAAGGTGTGAAAAATGCGAGGAGCATGAAAAGGTGTGAAAAATGCGAGGAGCATGAAGAGGTGTGAAAAATGCGAGGAGCATGAAAAGGTGTGAAAAATGCGAGGAGCATGAAAAGGTGTGAAAAATGCGAGGAGCAAAAAAAAAAAAAGAAGAGGAGCATGAAAAGGTGTGAAAAATGCAAGGAGCATGAAAAGGTGTGAAAAATGCGAGGAACATGAAAAGGTGTGAAAAATGGGAGGAGCATGAAAAGGTGCGAAAAATGCGAGGAGCAAAAAAAAAAAAAAAAAAAGGCCAGGAGCAAGAAAAGGTGTGAAAAATTCGAGGAGCAAAAAAAAAAAAAAAAAATGCCAGGAGCATGAAAAGGGGGGAAAAGTGCAAGGAGCATGAAAAGGTGTGAAAAATGCCAGGAGCATGAAAAGGTATGAAAAATGCCAGGAGCATGAAAAGGTGTGAAAAATGCGAGGAGCAAAAAAAAAAAAAAAAAAGAAAGTCCAGGAGCATGAAAAGGTGTGAAAAATTTGAGGAGCAAAAAAAAAAGAAAAAAAAAGACCAGGAGCATGAAAGGTGTGAAAAATGCAAGGAGCGTGAAAAGGTGTGAAAAATGCGAGGAGCAAAAAAAAAAAAAAAAAAAGAAAGACCAGGAGCATGAAAAGGTGTGAAAAATGCGAGGAGAAAAAAAAAAAAAAAAAAAAAAAAAGACCAGGAGCATGAATAGGTGTGCAAAATGCGAGGAGCAAAAAAAAAAAAGACGAGGAGCATGAAAAGGTGTGAAAAATGCAAGGAGCATGAAAAGGTGTGAAAAATGCGAGGAACATGAAAAGGTGTGAAAAATGGGAGGAGCATGAAAAGGTGCGAAAAATGCGAGGAGCAAAAAAAAAAAAAAAAAAGGCCAGGAGCATGAAAAGGTGTGAAAAAGGCAAGGAGCATGAAAAGGTGTGAAAAATGCGAGGAGCAAAAAAAAAAAAAAAAAAAGTCCAGGAGCATGAAAAGGTGTGAAAAATGCAAGGAGCATGAAAAGGTGTGAAAAATGCGAGGAGGAAAAAAAAGCAAGACCAGGAGCATGAAAAGGTGTGAAAAATGCAAGGAGCATGAAAAGGTGTGAAAAATGCGAGGAGCAAAAAAAAAAAAAAAAAAGGCCAGGAGCATGAAAAGGTGTGAAAAATGCGAGGAGCATGAAAAGGTGTGAAAAATGCGAGGAGCATGAAGAGGTGTGAAAAATGCGAGGAGCAAAAAAAAAAAAGACGAGGAGCATGAAAAGTTGTGAAAAATGCAAGGAGCATGAAAAGGTGTGAAAAATGCGAGGAACATGAAAAGGTGTGAAAAATGGGAGGAGCATGAAAAGGTGCGAAAAATGCGAGGAGCAAAAAAAAAAAAAAAAAAAGGCCAGGAGCATGAAAAGGTGTGAAAAGTGCAAGGAGCATGAAAAGGTGTGAAAAATGCCAGGAGCATGAAAAGGTGGGAAAAAAGCCAGGAGCATGAAAAGGTGTGAAAAATGCGAGGAGCAAAAAAAAAAAAAAAAAAAGAAAGTCCAGGAGCATGAAAAGGTGTGCAAAATGCGAGGAGCAAAAAAAAAAAAAAGACGAGGAGCATGAAAAGGTGTGAAAAATGCAAGGAGCATGAAAAGGTGTGAAAAATTTGAGGAGCAAAAAAAAAAGAAAAAAAAAGACCAGGAGCATGAAAAGGGGTGAAAAAAGCGAGGAGCATGAAAAGGTGTGAAAAATTTGAGGAGCAAAAAAAAAAAAAAAAAAAAGACCAGGAGCATGAAAAGGTGTGAAAAATGCAAGGAGCATGAAAAGGTGTGAAAAATGCGAGGAGGAAAAAAAAGCAAGACCAGGAGCATGAAAAGGTGTGAAAAATGCAAGGAGCATGAAAAGGTGTGAAAAATGCGAGGAGCAAAAAAAAAAAAAAAAAAGACCAGGAGCATGAAAAGGTGTGAAAAATGCGAGGAGCATGAAAAGGTGTGAAAAATGCGAGGAGCATGAAGAGGTGTGAAAAATGCGAGGAGCAAAAAAAAAAAAGACGAGGAGCATGAAAAGTTGTGAAAAATGCAAGGAGCATGAAAAGGTGTGAAAAATGCGAGGAACATGAAAAGGTGTGAAAAATGGGAGGAGCATGAAAAGGTGCGAAAAATGCGAGGAGCAAAAAAAAAAAAAAAAAAAGGCCAGGAGCATGAAAAGGTGTGAAAAGTGCAAGGAGCATGAAAAGGTGTGAAAAATGCCAGGAGCATGAAAAGGTGTGAAAAATGCCAGGAGCATGAAAAGGTGTGAAAAATGCGAGGAGCAAAAAAAAAAAAAAAAAAAAGAAAGTCCAGGAGCATGAAAAGGTGTGCAAAATGCGAGGAGCAAAAAAAAAAAAAGACGAGGAGCATGAAAAGGTGTGAAAAATGCAAGGAGCATGAAAAGGTGTGAAAAATTTGAGGAGCAAAAAAAAAAGAAAAAAAAAGACCAGGAGCATGAAAAGGTGTGAAAAATGCGAGGAGCATGAAAAGGTGTGAAAAATTTGAGGAGCAAAAAAAAAAAAAAAAAAAAAAAAGACCAGGAGCATGAAAAGGTGTGAAAAATGCGAGGAGGAAAAAAAAAAAAAGAAAGACCAGGAGCATGAAAAGGTGTGAAAAATGCAAGGAGCTTGAAAAGCTGTGAAAAATGCGAGGAGCAAAAAAAAAAAAAAAAAGAAAGACCAGGAGCATGAAAAGGTGTGAAAAATGCAAGGAGCATGAAAAGGTGTGAAAAATGCGAGGAGCAAAAAAAAAAAAAAAAGACCAGGAGCATGAAAAGGGGTGAAAAATGCGAGGAGCAAAAAAAAAAAAAAAAAAGGCCAGGAGCATGAAAAGGTGTGAAAAATGCGAGGAGCATGAAAAGGTGTGAAAAATGCGAGGAGCATGAAGAGGTGTGAAAAATGCGAGGAGCAAAAAAAAAAAAGACGAGGAGCATGAAAAGTTGTGAAAAATGCAAGGAGCATGAAAAGGTGTGAAAAATGCGAGGAACATGAAAAGGTGTGAAAAATGGGAGGAGCATGAAAAGGTGCGAAAAATGCGAGGAGCAAAAAAAAAAAAAAAAAATGCCAGGAGCATGAAAAGGTGTGAAAAATGCCAGGAGCATGAAAAGGTGTGAAAAATGCGAGGAGCAAAAAAAAAAAAAAGAAAGACCAGGAGCATGAAAAGGTGTGAAAAATGCGACGAGCATGAAAAGTTGTGAAAAATGCGAGGAGCAAAAAAAAAAAAAAAAAAAAAAGACCAGGAGCATGAAAAGGTGTGAAAAATGCGAGGAGCAAAAAAAAAAAAAAAAAGGCCAGGAGCATGAAAAGGTGTGAAAAATGCGAGGACCATGAAAAGGTGTGAAAAATGCGAGGAGCATGAAGAGGTGTGAAAAATGCGAGGAGCATGAAAAGGTGTGAAAAATGCGAGGAGCATGAAAAGGTGTGCAAAATGCGAGGAGCAAAAAAAAAAAAAGACGAGGAGCATGAAAAGGTGTGAAAAATGCAAGGAGCATGAAAAGGTGTGAAAAATGCGAGGAGCAAAAAAAAAAAAAGACGAGGAGCATGAAAAGGTGTGAAAAATGCGTGGAGCATGAAAAGGTGTGCAAAATGCGAGGAGCAAAAAAAAAAAAAGACGAAGAGCATGAAAAGGTGTGAAAAATGCAAGGAGCATGAAAAGGTGTGAAAAATTTGAGGAGCAAAAAAAAAAAGAAAAAAAAAGACCAGGAGCATGAAAAGGTGTGAAAAATGCGAGGAGCATGAAAAGGTGTGAAAAATTTGAGGAGCAAAAAAAAAAAAAAAAAAAAAGACCAGGAGCATGAAAAGGTGTGAAAAATGCGAGGAGGAAAAAAAAAAAAAGAATGACCAGGAGCATGAAAAGGTGTGAAAAATGCAAGGAGCATGAAAAGGTGTGAAAAATGCGAGGAGCAAAAAAAAAAAAAAAAAGAAAGACCAGGAGCATGAAAAGGTGTGAAAAATGCGAGGAGCAAAAAAAAAAAAAAAAAGGCCAGGAGCATGAAAAGGTGTGAAAAAGGCAAGGAGCATGAAAAGGTGTGAAAAATGCGAGGAGCAAAAAAAAAAAAAAAAAAAAAGGCCAGGAGCATGAAAAGGTGTGAAAAATGCAAGGAGCATTAAAAGGTGTGAAAAATGCGAGGAGGAAAAAAAAAAAAAGCAAGACCAGGAGCATGAAAAGGTGTGAAAAATGCAAGGAGCATGAAAAGGTGTGAAAAATGCGAGGAGCAAAAAAAAAAAAAAAAAAGAAAGACCAGGAGCATGAAAAGGTGTGAAAAATGCGAGGAGCAAAAAAAAAAAAGCAAGACCAGGAGCATGAAAATGGGTGAAAAATGCAAGGAGCATGAAAAGGTGTGAAAAATGCGAGGAGCAAAAAAAAAAAAAAAAGACCAGGAGCATGAAAAGGTGTGAAAAATGCGAGGAGCAAAAAAAAAAAAAAAAAGGCCAGGAGCATGAAAAGGTGTGAAAAATGCGAGGAGCAAAAAAAAAAAAAAAAAGACCAGGAGCATGAAAAGGTGTGAAAAATTCGAGGAGCAAAAAAAAAAAAAAAAGACCAGGAGCATGAAAAGGTGTGAAAAATGCGAGGAGCAAAAAAACAAAAAAAAGACCAGCAGCATGAAAAGGTGTGAAAAATGCGATGAACATGAAAAGGTGTGAAAAATGCGAGGAGCATGAAAAGGTGTGTAAAATGCGAGGAGCATGAAGAGGTGTGAAATATGCGAGGAGCATGAAGAGGAGTGAAATATGCGAGGAGCATGAAAAGGTGTGAAAAATGCGAGGAGCAAAAAAAAAAAAAAAAAAAGTCCAGGAGCATGAAAAGGTGTGAAAAATGCAAGGAGCATGAAAAGGTGTGAAAAATGCGAGGAGGAAAAAAAAAAAAAGCAAGACCAGGAGCATGAAAATGTGTGAAAAATGCAAGGAGCATGAAAAGGTGTGAAAAATGCGAGGAGCAAAAAAAAAAAAAAAAAAAAAAAGACCAGGAGCATGAAAAGGTGTGAAAAATGCGAGGAGCAAAAAAAAAAAAAAAAAGGCCAGGAGCATGAAAAGGTGTGAAAAATGCGAGGAGCAAAAAAAAAAAAAAAAAGACCAGGAGCATGAAAAGGTGTGAAAAATTCGAGGAGCAAAAAAAAAAAAAAAAAAAAAAAAGACCAGGAGCATGAAAAGGTGTGAAAAATGCGAGGAGCAAAAAAAAAAAAAAAAAAAAAAAAGACCAGGAGCATGAAAAGGTGTGAAAAATGCGAGGAGCATGAAAAGGTGTGAAAAATGCGAGGAGCAAAAAAAAAAAAAAAAAGACCAGGAGCATGAAAAGGTGTGAAAAATGCGAGGAGCAAAAAAACAAAAAAAAGACCAGCAGCATGAAAAGGTGTGAAAAATGCGATGAACATGAAAAGGTGTGAAAAATGCGAGGAGCATGAAAAGGTGTGTAAAATGCGAGGAGCATGAAGAGGTGTGAAATATGCGAGGAGCATGAAGAGGAGTGAAATATGCGAGGAGCATGAAAAGGTGTGAAAAATGCGAGGAGCAAAAAAAAAAAAAAAAAAACCAGGAGCATGAAAAGGTGTGAAAAAAGCGACGAGCATGAAAAGTTGTGAAAAATGCGAGAAGCATGAAGAGGGGGGAAATATGCGACGAGCATGAAAAGGTGTGAAAAAAGGAGGAGCATGAAAAGGTGTGAAAAATGCGAGGAGCATGAAAAGGTGTGAAAAATGCGAGGAGCATGAAAAGGTTGAAAAATGCGAGGAGCATGAAAAGGTGTGAAAAATGCGAGGAGCATGAAAAGGTTGAAAAATGCGAGGAGCATGAAAAGGTGTGAAAAATTCGAGGAGCAAAAAAAAAAAAAAAAAACCAGGAGCATGAAAAGGTGTGAAAAATGCGACGAGCATGAAAAGTTGTGAAAAATGCGAGAAGCATGAAGAGGTGTGAAATATGCGAGGAGCATGAAAAGGTGTGAAAAAAGGAGGAGCATGAAAAGGTGTGAAAAATGCGAGGAGCATGAAAAGGTGTGAAAATGCGAGGAGCATGAAAAGGTGTGAAAAATTTGAGGAGCAAAAAAAAAAAAGACCAGGAGCATGAAAAGGTGTGAAAAATGCGAGGAGCAAAAAAAAAAAAAAAAAAAAAGACCAGGAGCATGAAAAGGTGTGAAAAATGCGAGGAGCAAAAAAAAAAAAAAAAAAAAGACCAGGAGCATGAAAAGGTGTGAAAAATGCGAGGAGCAAAAAAAAAAAAAAAAAAAAAAAAAGACCAGGAGCATGAAAAGGTGTGAAAAATGCGACGAGCATGAATAGTTGTGAAAAATGCGAGGAGCATGAAGAGGTGTGAAATATGTGAGGAGCATGAAAAGTGTGAAAAATGCGGGGAGCAAAAAAAAAAAAAAAAAAAAAAAAGACCAGGAGCATGAAAAGGTGTGAAAAATGCGAGGAGCAAAAAAAAAAAAAAAAAGACCAGGAGCATGAAAAGGTGTGAAAAATGCGAGGAGCATGAAAAGGTGTGAAAAATGCGAGGCACATGAAGAGGTGTGAAATATGCGAGGCGCATGAAAAGGTGTGAAAAATGCGAGAAGCATGAAGAGGTGTGAAATATGCGAGGAGCATGAAAAGGTGTGAAAAAAGGAGGAGCATGAAAAGGTGTGAAAAATGCGACGAGCATGAAAAGTTGTGAAAAATGCGAGGAGCATGAAGAGGTGTGAAATATGTGAGGAGCATGAAAAGTGTGAAAAATGCGAGGAGCAAAAAAAAAAAAAAAAAGACCAGGAGCATGAAAAGGTGTGAAAAATGCGAGGAGCATGAAAAGGTGTGAAAAATGCGAGGAGCATGAAAAGGTGTGAAAAATGCGAGGAGCATGAAAAGGTGTGAAAAATGCGAGGAGCATGAAAAGGTGTGAAAAATGCGAGGAGCAAAAAAAAAAAAAGACGAGGAGCATGAAAAGGTGTGAAAAATGCAAGGAGCATGAAAAGGTGTGAAAAATGCGAGGAACATGAAAAGGTGTGAAAAATGGGAGGAGCATGAAAAGGTGCGAAAAATGCGAGGAGCAAAAAAAAAAAAAAAAAAAGGCCAGGAGCAAGAAAAGGTGTGAAAAATTCGAGGAGCAAAAAAAAAAAAAAAAAAAAAAAGGCCAGGAGCATGAAAAGGTGTGAAAAGTGCAAGGAGCATGAAAAGGTGTGAAAAATGCCAGGAGCATGAAAAGGTATGAAAAACGCCAGGAGCATGAAAAGGTGTGAAAAATGCGAGAAGCAAAAAAAAAAAAAAAAAAGAAAGTCCAGGAGCATGAAAAGGTGTGCAAAATGCGAGGAGCAAAAAAAAAAAAAGACGAGGAGCATGAAAAGGTGTGAAAAATGCAAGGAGCATGAAAAGGTGTGAAAAATTTGAGGAGCAAAAAAAAAAGAAAAAAAAAGACCAGGAGCATGAAAAGGTGTGAAAAATGCGAGGAGCAAAAAAAAAAAAAAAAAAAAGAAAGACCAGGAGCATGAAAAGGTGTGAAAAAAGCAAGGAGCATGAAAAGGTGTGAAAAATGCGAGGAACATGAAAAGGTGTGAAAAATGGGAGGAGCATGAAAAGGTGCGAAAAATGCGAGGAGCAAAAAAAAAAAAAAAAAAGGCCAGGAGCATGAAAAGGTGTGAAAAATGCGAGGAGCAAAAAAAAAAAAAAAAAAGACCAGGTGCATGAATAGGTGTGCAAAATGCGAGGAGCAAAAAAAAAAAAGACGAGGAGCATGAAAAGGTGTGAAAAATGCAAGGAGCATGAAAAGGTGTGAAAAATGCGAGGAACATGAAAAGGTGTGAAAAATGGGAGGAGCATGAAAAGGTGCGAAAAATGCGAGGAGCAAAAAAAAAAAAAAAAAAAGGCCAGGAGCATGAAAAGGTGTGAAAAATGCAAGGAGCATGAAAAGGTGTGAAAAATGCCAGGAGCATGAAAAGGTGTGAAAAATGCCAGGAGCATGAAAAGGTGTGAAAAATGCGAGGAGCAAAAAAAAAAAAAAAAAAAGAAAGTCCAGGAGCATGAAAAGGTGTGCAAAATGCGAGGAGCAAAAAAAAAAAAAGACGAGGAGCATGAAAAGGTGTGAAAAATGCAAGGAGCATGAAAAGGTGTGAAAAATGCGAGGAGGAAAAAAAAAAAAGCAAGACCAGGAGCATGAAAATGTGTGAAAAATGCAAGGAGCATGAAAAGGTGTGAAAAATGCGAGGAGCAAAAAAAAAAAAAAAAAAAAAAAAGACCAGGAGCATGAAAAGGAGGGAAAAATGCGAGGAGCAAAAAAAAAAAAAAAAAGGCCAGGAGCATGAAAAGGTGTGAAAAATGCGAGGAGCAAAAAAAAAAAAAAAAAGACCAGGAGCATGAAAAGGTGTGAAAAATTCGAGGAGCAAAAAAAAAAAAAAAAAAAAAAAAAAAACCAGGAGCAAGAAAAGGTGTGAAAAATGCGAGGAGCAAAAAAAAAAAAAAAAAAAAAAAGACCAGGAGCAAGAAAAGGTGTGAAAAATGCGAGGAGCAAAAAAAAAAAAAAAAAAAAAGACCAGGAGCATGAAAAGGTGTGAAAAATGCGAGGAGCAAAAAAAAAAAAAAAAAAAAAAAAGACCAGGAGCAAGAAAAGGTGTGAAAAATGCGAGGAGAAAAAAAAAAAAAAAAAAAAAAGACCAGGAGCATGAAAAGGTGTGAAAAATGCGAGGAGCAAAAAAAAAAAAAAAAAAAAAAAAAGACCAGGAGCATGAAAAGGTGTGAAAAATGCGAGGAGAAAAAAAAAAAAAAAAAAAAGACCAGGAGCATGAAAAGGTGTGAAAAAAGGAGGAGCATGAAAAGGTGTGAAAAATGCGAGGAGCATGAAAAGGTGTGAAAAATGCGAGGAGCATGAAAAGGTTGAAAAATGCGAGGAGCATGAAAAGGTGTGAAAAATGCGAGGAGCATGAAAAGGTTGAAAAATGCGAGGAGCATGAAAAGGTGTGAAAAATTCGAGGAGCAAAAAAAAAAAAAAAAAACCAGGAGCATGAAAAGGTGTGAAAAATGCGACGAGCATGAAAAGTTGTGAAAAATGCGTGAAGCATGAAGAGGTGTGAAATATGCGAGGAGCATGAAAAGGTGTGAAAAAAGGAGGAGCATGAAAAGGTGTGAAAAATGCGAGGAGCATGAAAAGGTGTGAAAAATGCGAGGAGCATGAAAAGGTTGAAAAATGCGAGGAGCATGAAAAGGTGTGAAAAATTCGAGGAGCAAAAAAAAAAAAAAAAAGCCCAGGAACATGAAAAGGTGTGAAAAATGCGAGGAGCAAAAAAAAAAAAAAAAAAAAAAAAGACCAGGAGCATGAAAAGGTGTGAAAAATGCGAGGAGCAAAAAAAAAAAAAAAAAAGACCAGGAGCATGAAAGGTGTGAAAAATGCGAGGAGCAAAAAAAAAAAAAAAAGACCAGGAGCATGAAAAGGTGTGAAAAATGCGAGGAGCAAAAAAACAAAAAAAAGACCAGCAGCATGAAAAGGTGTGAAAAATGCGATGAACATGAAAACGTGTGAAAAATGCGAGGAGCAAAAAAAAAAAAAAAAAAAGACCAGGAGCATGAAAAGGTGTGAAAAATGCGAGGAGCATGAAAAGGTGTGAAATATTTGAGGAGCAAAAAAAAAAAAGACCAGGAGCATGAAAAGGTGTGAAAAATGCGAGGAGCAAAAAAAAAAAAAAAAAAAAAGACCAGGAGCATGAAAAGGTTTGAAAAATGCGAGGAGCAAAAAAAAAAAAAAAAAAAAACAGGAGCAGGAAAAGGTGTGAAAAATGCGAGGAGCAAAAAAAAAAAAAAAAAAGACCAGGAGCATGAAAAGGTGTGAAAAATGCAAGGAGCATGAAAAGGTGTGAAAAATGCGAGGAGGAAAAAAAAAAAGCAAGACCAGGAGCATGAAAAGGTGTGAAAAATGCAAGGAGCATGAAAATGTGTGAAAAATGCGAGGAGCAAAAAAAAAAAAAAAACCAGGAGCATGAAAAGGTGTGAAAAATGCGAGGAGCAAAAAAAAAAAAAAAAAAGGCCAGGAGCATGAAAAGGTGTGAAAAATGCGAGGAGCATGAAAAGGTGTGAAAAATGCGAGGAGCATGAAGAGGTGTGAAAAATGCGAGGAGCATGAAAAGGTGTGAAAAATGCGAGGAGCATGAAAAGGTGTGAAAAATGCGAGGAGCAAAAAAAAAAAAAGAAGAGGAGCATGAAAAGGTGTGAAAAATGCAAGGAGCATGAAAAGGTGTGAAAAATGCGAGGAACATGAAAAGGTGTGAAAAATGGGAGGAGCATGAAAAGGTGCGAAAAATGCGAGGAGCAAAAAAAAAAAAAAAAAAAGGCCAGGAGCAAGAAAAGGTGTGAAAAATTCGAGGAGCAAAAAAAAAAAAAAAAAAAAAAAAGGCCAGGAGCATGAAAAGGTGTGAAAAGTGCAAGGAGCATGAAAAGGTGTGAAAAATGCCAGGAGCATGAAAAGGTATGAAAAATGCCAGGAGCATGAAAAGGTGTGAAAAATGCGAGGAGCAAAAAAAAAAAAAAAAAAGAAAGTCCAGGAGCATGAAAAGGTGTGCAAAATGCGAGGAGCAAAAAAAAAAAAAGACGAGGAGCATGAAAAGGTGTGAAAAATGCAAGGAGCATGAAAAGGTGTGAAAAATTTGAGGAGCAAAAAAAAAAGAAAAAAAAAGACGAGGAGCATGAAAAGGTGTGAAAAATGCAAGGAGCATGAAAAGGTGTGAAAAATGCGAGGAGCAAAAAAAAAAAAAAAAAAAAAAAAAGACCAGGAGCATGAATAGGTGTGCAAAATGCGAGGAGCAAAAAAAAAAAAGACGAGGAGCATGAAAAGGTGTGAAAAATGCAAGGAGCATGAAAAGGTGTGAAAAATGCGAGGAACATGAAAAGGTGTGAAAAATGGGAGGAGCATGAATAGGTGCGAAAAATGCGAGGAGCAAAAAAAAAAAAAAAAAAGGCCAGGAGCATGAAAAGGTGTGAAAAAGGCAAGGAGCATGAAAAGGTGTGAAAAATGCGAGGAGCAAAAAAAAAAAAAAAAAAAGTCCAGGAGCATGAAAAGGTGTGAAAAATGCAAGGAGCATGAAAAGGTGTGAAAAATGCGAGGAGGAAAAAAAAGCAAGACCAGGAGCATGAAAAGGTGTGAAAAATGCAAGGAGCATGAAAAGGTGTGAAAAATGCGAGGAGCAAAAAAAAAAAAAAAAGACCAGGAGCATGAAAAGGTGTGAAAAATGCGAGGAGCAAAAAAAAAAAAAAAAAAAGGCCAGGAGCATGAAAAGGTGTGAAAAATGCGAGGAGCATGAAAAGGTGTGAAAAATGCGAGGAGCATGAAGAGGTGTGAAAAATGCGAGGAGCAAAAAAAAAAAAGACGAGGAGCATGAAAAGTTGTGAAAAATGCAAGGAGCATGAAAAGGTGTGAAAAATGCGAGGAACATGAAAAGGTGTGAAAAATGGGAGGAGCATGAAAAGGTGCGAAAAATGCGAGGAGCAAAAAAAAAAAAAAAAAATGCCAGGAGCATGAAAAGGTGTGAAAAATGCCAGGAGCATGAAAAGGTGTGAAAAATGCGAGGAGCAAAAAAAAAAAAAAGAAAGACCAGGAGCATGAAAAGGTGTGAAAAATGCGACGAGCATGAAAAGTTGTGAAAAATGCGAGGAGCAAAAAAAAAAAAAAAAAAAAAAAGACCAGGAGCAAGAAAAGGTGTGAAAAATGCGAGGAGCAAAAAAAAAAAAAAAAAGGCCAGGAGCAAGAAAAGGTGTGAAAAATGCGAGGACCATGAAAAGGTGTGAAAAATGCGAGGAGCATGAAGAGGTGTGAAAAATGCGAGGAGCATGAAAAGGTGTGAAAAATGCGAGGAGCATGAAAAGGTGTGCAAAATGCGAGGAGCAAAAAAAAAAAAAGACGAGGAGCATGAAAAGGTGTGAAAAATGCAAGGAGCATGAAAAGGTGTGAAAAATGCGAGGAGCAAAAAAAAAAAAAAGACGAGGAGCATGAAAAGGTGTGAAAAATGCGGGGAGCATGAAAAGGTGTGCAAAATGCGAGGAGCAAAAAAAAAAAAAGACGAAGAGCATGAAAAGGTGTGAAAAATGCAAGGAGCATGAAAAGGTGTGAAAAATTTGAGGAGCAAAAAAAAAAAAAAAAAAAAAGACCAGGAGCATGAAAAGGTGTGAAAAATGCGAGGAGCATGAAAAGGTGTGAAAAATTTGAGGAGAAAAAAAAAAAAAAAAAAAAAAGACCAGGAGCATGAAAAGGTGTGAAAAATGCGAGGAGGAAAAAAAAAAAAAGAATGACCAGGAGCATGAAAAGGTGTGAAAAATGCAAGGAGCATGAAAAGGTGTGAAAAATGCGAGGAGCAAAAAAAAAAAAAAAAAAGAAAGACCAGGAGCAAGAAAAGGTGTGAAAAATGCGAGGAGCAAAAAAAAAAAAAAAAGGCCAGGAGCATGAAAAGGTGTGAAAAAGGCAAGGAGCATGAAAAGGTGTGAAAAATGCGAGGAGCAAAAAAAAAAAAAAAAAAAAAAGACCAGGAGCATGAAAAGGTGTGAAAAATGCAAGGAGCATTAAAAGGTGTGAAAAATGCGAGGAGGAAAAAAAAAAAAAGCAAGACCAGGAGCATGAAAAGGTGTGAAAAATGCAAGGAGCATGAAAAGGTGTGAAAAATGCGAGGAGCAAAAAAAAAAAAAAAAAGAAAGACCAGGAGCAAGAAAAGGTGTGAAAAATGCGAGGAGCAAAAAAAAAAAAAAAAAAAAGTCCAGGAGCATGAAAAGGTGTGAAAAATGCAAGGAGCATGAAAAGGTGTGAAAAATGCGAGGAGGAAAAAAAAAAAAAGAAAGACCAGGAGCATGAAAACGTGTGAAAAATGCGAGGAGCAAAAAAAAAAAAAAAAAAGTCCAGGAGCATGAAAAGGTGTGAAAAATGCAAGGAGCATGAAAAGGTGTGAAAAATGCGAGGAGGAAAAAAAAAAAAGCAAGACCAGGAGCATGAAAAGGTGTGAAAAATGCAAGGAGCATGAAAATGTGTGAAAAATGCGAGGAGCAAAAAAAAAAAAAAGACCAGGAGCATGAAAAGGTGTGAAAAATGCGAGGAGCAAAAAAAAAAAAAAAAAGGCCAGGAGCATGAAAAGGTGTGAAAAATGCGAGGAGCATGAAAAGGTGTGAAAAATGCGAGGAGCATGAAGAGGTGTGAAAAATGCGAGGAGCATGAAAAGGTGTGAAAAATGCGAGGAGCATGAAAAGGTGTGAAAAATGCGAGGAGCAAAAAAAAAAAAAGAAGAGGAGCATGAAAAGGTGTGAAAAATGCAAGGAGCATGAAAAGGTGTGAAAAATGCGAGGAACATGAAAAGGTGTGAAAAATGGGAGGAGCATGAAAAGGTGCGAAAAATGCGAGGAGCAAAAAAAAAAAAAAAAAAAGGCCAGGAGCAAGAAAAGGTGTGAAAAATTCGAGGAGCAAAAAAAAAAAAAAAAAAAAAAAATGCCAGGAGCATGAAAAGGTGTGAAAAGTGCAAGGAGCATGAAAAGGTGTGAAAAATGCCAGGAGCATGAAAAGGTATGAAAAATGCCAGGAGCATGAAAAGGTGTGAAAAATGCGAGGAGCAAAAAAAAAAAAAAAAAAGAAAGTCCAGGAGCATGAAAAGGTGTGAAAAATTTGAGGAGCAAAAAAAAAAGAAAAAAAAAGACCAGGAGCATGAAAGGTGTGAAAAATGCAAGGAGCGTGAAAAGGTGTGAAAAATGCGAGGAGCAAAAAAAAAAAAAAAAAAAGAAAGACCAGGAGCATGAAAAGGTGTGAAAAATGCGAGGAGCAAAAAAAAAAAAGACGAGGAGCATGAAAAGGTGTGAAAAATGCAAGGAGCATGAAAAGGTGTGAAAAATGCGAGGAACATGAAAAGGTGTGAAAAATGGGAGGAGCATGAAAAGGTGCGAAAAATGCGAGGAGCAAAAAAAAAAAAAAAAAAAGGCCAGGAGCATGAAAAGGTGGGAAAAAGGCAAGGAGCATGAAAAGGTGTGAAAAATGCGAGGAGCAAAAAAAAAAAAAAAAAAAAGTCCAGGAGCATGAAAAGGTGTGAAAAATGCAAGGAGCATGAAAAGGTGTGAAAAATGCGAGGAGGAAAAAAAAGCAAGACCAGGAGCATGAAAAGGTGTGAAAAATGCAAGGAGCATGAAAAGGTGTGAAAAATGCGAGGAGCAAAAAAAAAAAAAAAAAAGGCCAGGAGCATGAAAAGGTGTGAAAAATGCGAGGAGCATGAAAAGGTGTGAAAAATGCGAGGAGCATGAAGAGGTGTGAAAAATGCGAGGAGCAAAAAAAAAAAAGACGAGGAGCATGAAAAGTTGTGAAAAATGCAAGGAGCATGAAAAGGTGTGAAAAATGCGAGGAACATGAAAAGGTGTGAAAAATGGGAGGAGCATGAAAAGGTGCGAAAAATGCGAGGAGCAAAAAAAAAAAAAAAAAAAGGCCAGGAGCATGAAAAGGTGTGAAAAGTGCAAGGAGCATGAAAAGGTGTGAAAAATGCCAGGAGCATGAAAAGGTGTGAAAAATGCCAGGAGCATGAAAAGGTGTGAAAAATGCGAGGAGCAAAAAAAAAAAAAAAAAAAGAAAGTCCAGGAGCATGAAAAGGTGTGCAAAATGCGAGGAGCAAAAAAAAAAAAAGACGAGGAGCATGAAAAGGTGTGAAAAATGCAAGGAGCATGAAAAGGTGTGAAAAATTTGAGGAGCAAAAAAAAAAGAAAAAAAAAGACCAGGAGCATGAAAAGGTGTGAAAAATGCGAGGAGCATGAAAAGGTGTGAAAAATTTGAGGAGCAAAAAAAAAAAAAAAAAAAAAAAGACCAGGAGCATGAAAAGGTGTGAAAAATGCGAGGAGGAAAAAAAAAAAAAGAAAGACCAGGAGCATGAAAAGGTGTGAAAAATGCAAGGAGCTTGAAAAGCTGTGAAAAATGCGAGGAGCAAAAAAAAAAAAAAAAAAGAAAGACCAGGAGCATGAAAAGGTGTGAAAAATGCAAGGAGCATGAAAAGGTGTGAAAAATGCGAGGAGCAAAAAAAAAAAAAAAAGACCAGGAGCATGAAAAGGTGTGAAAAATGCGAGGAGCAAAAAAAAAAAAAAAAAAAGGCCAGGAGCATGAAAAGGTGTGAAAAATGCGAGGAGCATGAAAAGGTGTGAAAAATGCGAGGAGCATGAAGAGGTGTGAAAAATGCGAGGAGCAAAAAAAAAAAAGACGAGGAGCATGAAAAGTTGTGAAAAATGCAAGGAGCATGAAAAGGTGTGAAAAATGCGAGGAACATGAAAAGGTGTGAAAAATGGGAGGAGCATGAAAAGGTGCGAAAAATGCGAGGAGCAAAAAAAAAAAAAAAAAATGCCAGGAGCATGAAAAGGTGTGAAAAATGCCAGGAGCATGAAAAGGTGTGAAAAATGCGAGGAGCAAAAAAAAAAAAAAGAAAGACCAGGAGCATGAAAAGGTGTGAAAAATGCGACGAGCATGAAAAGTTGTGAAAAATGCGAGGAGCAAAAAAAAAAAAAAAAAAAAAAGACCAGGAGCATGAAAAGGTGTGAAAAATGCGAGGAGCAAAAAAAAAAAAAAAAAAGGCCAGGAGCATGAAAAGGTGTGAAAAATGCGAGGACCATGAAAAGGTGTGAAAAATGCGAGGAGCATGAAGAGGTGTGAAAAATGCGAGGAGCATGAAAAGGTGTGAAAAATGCGAGGAGCATGAAAAGGTGTGCAAAATGCGAGGAGCAAAAAAAAAAAAAGACGAGGAGCATGAAAAGGTGTGAAAAATGCAAGGAGCATGAAAAGGTGTGAAAAATGCGAGGAGCAAAAAAAAAAAAAGACGAGGAGCATGAAAAGGTGTGAAAAATGCGTGGAGCATGAAAAGGTGTGCAAAATGCGAGGAGCAAAAAAAAAAAAAGACGAAGAGCATGAAAAGGTGTGAAAAATGCAAGGAGCATGAAAAGGTGTGAAAAATTTGAGGAGCAAAAAAAAAAAGAAAAAAAAAGACCAGGAGCATGAAAAGGTGTGAAAAATGCGAGGAGCATGAAAAGGTGTGAAAAATTTGAGGAGCAAAAAAAAAAAAAAAAAAAAAAGACCAGGAGCATGAAAAGGTGTGAAAAATGCGAGGAGGAAAAAAAAAAAAAGAATGACCAGGAGCATGAAAAGGTGTGAAAAATGCAAGGAGCATGAAAAGGTGTGAAAAATGCGAGGAGCAAAAAAAAAAAAAAAAAAGAAAGACCAGGAGCATGAAAAGGTGTGAAAAATGCGAGGAGCAAAAAAAAAAAAAAAAAGGCCAGGAGCATGAAAAGGTGTGAAAAAGGCAAGGAGCATGAAAAGGTGTGAAAAATGCGAGGAGCAAAAAAAAAAAAAAAAAAAAAGGCCAGGAGCATGAAAAGGTGTGAAAAATGCAAGGAGCATTAAAAGGTGTGAAAAATGCGAGGAGGAAAAAAAAAAAAAGCAAGACCAGGAGCATGAAAAGGTGTGAAAAATGCAAGGAGCATGAAAAGGTGTGAAAAATGCGAGGAGCAAAAAAAAAAAAAAAAAAGAAAGACCAGGAGCATGAAAAGGTGTGAAAAATGCGAGGAGCAAAAAAAAAAAAAAAAAAAGTCCAGGAGCATGAAAAGGTGTGAAAAATGCAAGGAGCATGAAAAGGTGTGAAAAATGCGAGGAGGAAAAAAAAAAAAGCAAGACCAGGAGCATGAAAAGGTGTGAAAAATGCAAGGAGCATGAAAATGTGTGAAAAATGCGAGGAGCAAAAAAAAAAAAAAGACCAGGAGCATGAAAAGGTGTGAAAAATGCGAGGAGCAAAAAAAAAAAAAAAAAGGCCAGGAGCATGAAAAGGTGTGAAAAATGCGAGGAGCATGAAAAGGTGTGAAAAATGCGAGGAGCATGAAGAGGTGTGAAAAATGCGAGGAGCATGAAAAGGTGTGAAAAATGCGAGGAGCATGAAAAGGTGTGAAAAATGCGAGGAGCAAAAAAAAAAAAAGAAGAGGAGCATGAAAAGGTGTGAAAAATGCAAGGAGCATGAAAAGGTGTGAAAAATGCGAGGAACATGAAAAGGTGTGAAAAATGGGAGGAGCATGAAAAGGTGCGAAAAATGCGAGGAGCAAAAAAAAAAAAAAAAAAAGGCCAGGAGCAAGAAAAGGTGTGAAAAATTCGAGGAGCAAAAAAAAAAAAAAAAAAAAAAAATGCCAGGAGCATGAAAAGGTGTGAAAAGTGCAAGGAGCATGAAAAGGTGTGAAAAATGCCAGGAGCATGAAAAGGTATGAAAAATGCCAGGAGCATGAAAAGGTGTGAAAAATGCGAGGAGCAAAAAAAAAAAAAAAAAAAGAAAGTCCAGGAGCATGAAAAGGTGTGAAAAATTTGAGGAGCAAAAAAAAAAGAAAAAAAAAGACCAGGAGCATGAAAAGGTGTGAAAAATGCAAGGAGCATGAAAAGGTGTGAAAAATGCGAGGAGCAAAAAAAAAAAAAAAAAAAAAAAAACCAGGAGCAAGAAAAGGTGTGAAAAATGCGAGAAGCAAAAAAAAAAAAAAAAAAAAAAAAAGACCAGGAGCATGAATAGGTGTGCAAAATGCGAGGAGCAAAAAAAAAAAAGACGAGGAGCATGAAAAGGTGTGAAAAATGCAAGGAGCATGAAAAGGTGTGAAAAATGCGAGGAACATGAAAAGGTGTGAAAAATGGGAGGAGCATGAAAAGGTGCGAAAAATGCGAGGAGCAAAAAAAAAAAAAAAAAAGGCCAGGAGCATGAAAAGGTGTGAAAAAGGCAAGGAGCATGAAAAGGTGTGAAAAATGCGAGGAGCAAAAAAAAAAAAAAAAAAAGTCCAGGAGCATGAAAAGGTGTGAAAAATGCAAGGAGCATGAAAAGGTGTGAAAAATGCGAGGAGGAAAAAAAAGCCAAGACCAGGAGCATGAAAAGGTGTGAAAAATGCAAGGAGCATGAAAAGGTGTGAAAAATGCGAGGAGCAAAAAAAAAAAAAAAAGACCAGGAGCATGAAAAGGTGTGAAAAATGCGAGGAGCAAAAAAAAAAAAAAAAAAGGCCAGGAGCATGAAAAGGTGTGAAAAATGCGAGGAGCATGAAAAGGTGTGAAAAATGCGAGGAGCATGAAGAGGTGTGAAAAATGCGAGGAGCAAAAAAAAAAAAGACGAGGAGCATGAAAAGTTGTGAAAAATGCAAGGAGCATGAAAAGGTGTGAAAAATGCGAGGAACATGAAAAGGTGTGAAAAATGGGAGGAGCATGAAAAGGTGCGAAAAATGCGAGGAGCAAAAAAAAAAAAAAAAAAAGGCCAGGAGCATGAAAAGGTGTGAAAAGTGCAAGGAGCATGAAAAGGTGTGAAAAATGCCAGGAGCATGAAAAGGTGTGAAAAATGCCAGGAGCATGAAAAGGTGTGAAAAATGCGAGGAGCAAAAAAAAAAAAAAAAAAAGAAAGTCCAGGAGCATGAAAAGGTGTGCAAAATGCGAGGAGCAAAAAAAAAAAAAGACGAGGAGCATGAAAAGGTGTGAAAAATGCAAGGAGCATGAAAAGGTGTGAAAAATTTGAGGAGCAAAAAAAAAAGAAAAAAAAAGACCAGGAGCATGAAAAGGTGTGAAAAATGCGAGGAGCATGAAAAGGTGTGAAAAATTTGAGGAGCAAAAAAAAAAAAAAAAAAAAAAGACCAGGAGCATGAAAAGGTGTGAAAAATGCGAGGAGGAAAAAAAAAAAAAGAAAGACCAGGAGCATGAAAAGGTGTGAAAAATGCAAGGAGCTTGAAAAGCTGTGAAAAATGCGAGGAGCAAAAAAAAAAAAAAAAAAGAAAGACCAGGAGCATGAAAAGGTGTGAAAAATGCGAGGAGCAAAAAAAAAAAAAAAAAAAGGCCAGGAGCATGAAAAGGTGTGAAAAAGGCAAGGAGCATGAAAAGGTGTGAAAAATGCGAGGAGCAAAAAAAAAAAAAAAAAAAATTCCAGGAGCATGAAAAGGTGTGAAAAATGCAAGGAGCATGAAAAGGTGTGAAAAATGCGAGGAGGAAAAAAAAAAAAAGCAAGACCAGGTGCATGAAAATGTGTGAAAAATGCAAGGAGCATGAAAAGGTGTGAAAAATGCGAGGAGCAAAAAAAAAAAAAAAAGACCAGGAGCATGAAAAGGTGTGAAAAATGCGAGGAGCAAAAAAAAAAAAAAAAAAGGCCAGGAGCATGAAAAGGTGTGAAAAATGCGAGGAGCAAAAAAAAAAAAAAAAAGACCAGGAGCATGAAAAGGTGTGAAAAATTCGAGGAGCAAAAAAAAAAAAAAAAAGACCAGGAGCATGAAAAGGTGTGAAAAATGCGAGGAGCAAAAAAACAAAAAAAAGACCAGCAGCATGAAAAGGTGTGAAAAATGCGATGAACATGAAAAGGTGTGAAAAATGCGAGGAGCATGAAAAGGTGTGTAAAATGCGAGGAGCATGAAGAGGTGTGAAATATGCGAGGAGCATGAAGAGGAGTGAAATATGCGAGGAGCATGAAAAGGTGTGAAAAATGCGAGGAGCAAAAAAAAAAAAAAAAAAAAGTCCAGGAGCATGAAAAGGTGTGAAAAATGCAAGGAGCATGAAAAGGTGTGAAAAATGCGAGGAGGAAAAAAAAAAAAAGCAAGACCAGGAGCATGAAAATGTGTGAAAAATGCAAGGAGCATGAAAAGGTGTGAAAAATGCGAGGAGCAAAAAAAAAAAAAAAAAAAAAAAGACCAGGAGCATGAAAAGGTGTGAAAAATGCGAGGAGCAAAAAAAAAAAAAAAAAGGCCAGGAGCATGAAAAGGTGTGAAAAATGCGAGGAGCAAAAAAAAAAAAAAAAAGACCAGGAGCATGAAAAGGTGTGAAAAATGCGAGGAGCAAAAAAAAAAAAAAAAAGACCAGGAGCATGAAAAGGTGTGAAAAATGCGAGGAGCATGAAAAGGTGTGAAAAATGCGAGGCACATGAAGAGGTGTGAAATATGCGAGGCGCATGAAAAGGTGTGAAAAATGCGAGAAGCATGAAGAGGTGTGAAATATGCGAGGAGCATGAAAAGGTGTGAAAAAAGGAGGAGCATGAAAAGGTGTGAAAAATGCGACGAGCATGAAAAGTTGTGAAAAATGCGAGGAGCATGAAGAGGTGTGAAATATGTGAGGAGCATGAAAAGTGTGAAAAATGCGAGGAGCAAAAAAAAAAAAAAAAAAGACCAGGAGCATGAAAAGGTGTGAAAAATGCGAGGAGCATGAAAAGGTGTGAAAAATGCGAGGAGCATGAAAAGGTGTGAAAAATGCGAGGAGCATGAAGAGGTGTGAAAAATGCGAGGAGCATGAAAAGGTGTGAAAAATGCGAGGAGCAAAAAAAAAAAAAGACGAGGAGCATGAAAAGGTGTGAAAAATGCAAGGAGCATGAAAAGGTGTGAAAAATGCGAGGAACATGAAAAGGTGTAAAAAATGGGAGGAGCATGAAAAGGTGCGAAAAATGCGAGGAGCAAAAAAAAAAAAAAAAAAAAGGCCAGGAGCAAGAAAAGGTGTGAAAAATTCGAGGAGCAAAAAAAAAAAAAAAAAAAAAAAAGGCCAGGAGCATGAAAAGGTGTGAAAAGTGCAAGGAGCATGAAAAGGTGTGAAAAATGCCAGGAGCATGAAAAGGTGTGAAAAATGCGAGAAGCAAAAAAAAAAAAAAAAAAGAAAGTCCAGGAGCATGAAAAGGTGTGCAAAATGCGAGGAGCAAAAAAAAAAAAAGACGAGGAGCATGAAAAGGTGTGAAAAATGCAAGGAGCATGAAAAGGTGTGAAAAATTTGAGGAGCAAAAAAAAAAGAAAAAAAAAGACCAGGAGCATGAAAAGGTGTGAAAAATGCAAGGAGCATGAAAAGGTGTGAAAAATGCGAGGAGCAAAAAAAAAAAAAAAAAAAAAAGAAAGACAAGGAGAATGAAAAGGTGTGAAAAATGAGAGGAGAAAAAAAAAAAAAAAAAAAAAAGAAAGACCAGGAGCATGAAAAGGTGTGAAAAACGCAAGGAGCATGAAAAGGTGTGAAAAATGCGAGGAACATGAAAAGGTGTGAAAAATGGGAGGAGCATGAAAAGGTGCGAAAAATGCGAGGAGCAAAAAAAAAAAAAAAAAAAGGCCAGGAGCATGAAAAGGTGTGAAAAATGCGAGGAGCAAAAAAAAAAAAAAAAAAGACCAGGTGCATGAATAGGTGTGCAAAATGCGAGGAGCAAAAAAAAAAAAGACGAGGAGCATGAAAAGGTGTGAAAAATGCAAGGAGCATGAAAAGGTGTGAAAAATGCGAGGAACATGAAAAGGTGTGAAAAATGGGAGGAGCATGAAAAGGTGCGAAAAATGCGAGGAGCAAAAAAAAAAAAAAAAAAAGGCCAGGAGCATGAAAAGGTGTGAAAAATGCAAGGAGCATGAAAAGGTGTGAAAAATGCCAGGAGCATGAAAAGGTGTGAAAAATGCCAGGAGCATGAAAAGGTGTGAAAAATGCGAGGAGCAAAAAAAAAAAAAAAAAAAAGAAAGTCCAGGAGCATGAAAAGGTGTGCAAAATGCGAGGAGCAAAAAAAAAAAAAGACGAGGAGCATGAAAAGGTGTGAAAAATGCAAGGAGCATGAAAAGGTGTGAAAAATGCGAGGAGGAAAAAAAAAAAAAGCAAGACCAGGAGCATGAAAATGTGTGAAAAATGCAAGGAGCATGAAAAGGTGTGAAAAATGCGAGGAGCAAAAAAAAAAAAAAAAAAAAAAAAGACCAGGAGCATGAAAAGGTGTGAAAAATGCGAGGAGCAAAAAAAAAAAAAAAAAGGCCAGGAGCATGAAAAGGTGTGAAAAATGCGAGGAGCAAAAAAAAAAAAAAAAAGACCAGGAGCATGAAAAGGTGTGAAAAATTCGAGGAGCAAAAAAAAAAAAAAAAAAAAAAAAAGACCAGGAGCAGGAAAAGGAGAGAAAAAAGCGAGGAGCAAAAAAAAAAAAAAAAAAAAAAAGACCAGGAGCATGAAAAGGTGTGAAAAATGCGAGGAGCAAAAAAAAAAAAAAAAAAAAAAGACCAGGAGCAAGAAAAGGTGAGAAAAATGCGAGGAGAAAAAAAAAAAAAAAAAAAAAAAAAAACAAGGAGCAAGAAAAGGTGTAAAAAATGCGGGGAGAAAAAAAAAAAAAAAAAAAAAGACCAGGAGCATGAAAAGGTGTGAAAAATGCGAGGAGCAAAAAAAAAAAAAAAAAAAAAAAGACCAGGAGCATGAAAAGGTGTGAAAAATGCGAGGAGAAAAAAAAAAAAAAAAAAAGACCAGGAGCATGAAAAGGGGTGAAAAAAGGAGGAGCATGAAAAGGTGTGAAAAATGCGAGGAGCATGAAAAGGTGTGAAAAATGCGAGGAGCATGAAAAGGTTGAAAAATGCGAGGAGCATGAAAAGGTGTGAAAAATGCGAGGAGCATGAAAAGGTTGAAAAATGCGAGGAGCATGAAAAGGTGTGAAAAATTCGAGGAGCAAAAAAAAAAAAAAAAAAACCAGGAGCATGAAAAGGTGTGAAAAATGCGACGAGCATGAAAAGTTGTGAAAAATGCGAGAAGCATGAAGAGGTGTGAAATATGCGAGGAGCATGAAAAGGTGTGAAAAAAGGAGGAGCATGAAAAGGTGTGAAAAATGCGAGGAGCATGAAAAGGTGTGAAAAATGCGAGGAGCATGAAAAGGTTGAAAAATGCGAGGAGCATGAAAAGGTGTGAAAAATTCGAGGAGCAAAAAAAAAAAAAAAAAGCCCAGGAACATGAAAAGGTGTGAAAAATGCGAGGAGCAAAAAAAAAAAAAAAAAAAAAAAAAGACCAGGAGCATGAAAAGGTGTGAAAAATGCGAGGAGCAAAAAAAAAAAAAAAAAAGACCAGGAGCATGAAAGGTGTGAAAAATGCGAGGAGCAAAAAAAAAAAAAAAAGACCAGGAGCATGAAAAGGTGTGAAAAATGCGAGGAGCAAAAAAACAAAAAAAAGACCAGCAGCATGAAAAGGTGTGAAAAATGCGATGAACATGAAAACGTGTGAAAAATGCGAGGAGCAAAAAAAAAAAAAAAAAAAGACCAGGAGCATGAAAAGGTGTGAAAAATGCGAGGAGCATGAAAAGGTGTGAAATATTTGAGGAGCAAAAAAAAAAAAGACCAGGAGCATGAAAAGGTGTGAAAAATGCGAGGAGCAAAAAAAAAAAAAAAAAAAAAAGACCAGGAGCATGAAAAGGTTTGAAAAATGCGAGGAGCAAAAAAAAAAAAAAAAAAAAGACCAGGAGCATGAAAAGGTGTGAAAAATGCGAGGAGCAAAAAAAAAAAAAAAAAAGACCAGGAGCATGAAAAGGTGTGAAAAATGCAAGGAGCATGAAAAGGTGTGAAAAATGCGAGGAGGAAAAAAAAAAAGCAAGACCAGGAGCATGAAAAGGTGTGAAAAATGCAAGGAGCATGAAAATGTGTGAAAAATGCGAGGAGCAAAAAAAAAAAAAAGACCAGGAGCATGAAAAGGTGTGAAAAATGCGAGGAGCAAAAAAAAAAAAAAAAAGGCCAGGAGCATGAAAAGGTGTGAAAAATGCGAGGAGCATGAAAAGGTGTGAAAAATGCGAGGAGCATGAAGAGGTGTGAAAAATGCGAGGAGCATGAAAAGGTGTGAAAAATGCGAGGAGCATGAAAAGGTGTGAAAAATGCGAGGAGCAAAAAAAAAAAAAGAAGAGGAGCATGAAAAGGTGTGAAAAATGCAAGGAGCATGAAAAGGTGTGAAAAATGCGAGGAACATGAAAAGGTGTGAAAAATGGGAGGAGCATGAAAAGGTGCGAAAAATGCGAGGAGCAAAAAAAAAAAAAAAAAAAGGCCAGGAGCAAGAAAAGGTGTGAAAAATTCGAGGAGCAAAAAAAAAAAAAAAAAAAAAAAAAGGCCAGGAGCATGAAAAGGTGTGAAAAGTGCAAGGAGCATGAAAAGGTGTGAAAAATGCCAGGAGCATGAAAAGGTATGAAAAATGCCAGGAGCATGAAAAGGTGTGAAAAATGCGAGGAGCAAAAAAAAAAAAAAAAAAGAAAGTCCAGGAGCATGAAAAGGTGTGCAAAATGCGAGGAGCAAAAAAAAAAAAAGACGAGGAGCATGAAAAGGTGTGAAAAATGCAAGGAGCATGAAAAGGTGTGAAAAATTTGAGGAGCAAAAAAAAAAGAAAAAAAAAGACCAGGAGCATGAAAAGGTGTGAAAAATGTAAGGAGCATGAAAAGGTGTGAAAAATGCGAGGAGCAAAAAAAAAAAAAAAAAAAGAAAGACCAGGAGCATGAAAAGGTGAGAAAAATGCGAGGAGCAAAAAAAAAAAAAAAAAAAAAAAAAAGACCAGGAGCATGAATAGGTGTGCAAAATGCGAGGAGCAAAAAAAAAAAAGACGAGGAGCATGAAAAGGTGTGAAAAATGCAAGGAGCATGAAAAGGTGTGAAAAATGCGAGGAACATGAAAAGGTGTGAAAAATGGGAGGAGCATGAATAGGTGCGAAAAATGCGAGGAGCAAAAAAAAAAAAAAAAAAGGCCAGGAGCATGAAAAGGTGTGAAAAAGGCAAGGAGCATGAAAAGGTGTGAAAAATGCGAGGAGCAAAAAAAAAAAAAAAAAAAGTCCAGGAGCATGAAAAGGTGTGAAAAATGCAAGGAGCATGAAAAGGTGTGAAAAATGCGAGGAGGAAAAAAAAGCAAGACCAGGAGCATGAAAAGGTGTGAAAAATGCAAGGAGCATGAAAAGGTGTGAAAAATGCGAGGAGCAAAAAAAAAAAAAAAAGACCAGGAGCATGAAAAGGTGTGAAAAATGCGAGGAGCAAAAAAAAAAAAAAAAAAGGCCAGGAGCATGAAAAGGTGTGAAAAATGCGAGGAGCATGAAAAGGTGTGAAAAATGCGAGGAGCATGAAGAGGTGTGAAAAATGCGAGGAGCAAAAAAAAAAAAGACGAGGAGCATGAAAAGTTGTGAAAAATGCAAGGAGCATGAAAAGGTGTGAAAAATGCGAGGAACATGAAAAGGTGTGAAAAATGGGAGGAGCATGAAAAGGTGCGAAAAATGCGAGGAGCAAAAAAAAAAAAAAAAAATGCCAGGAGCATGAAAAGGTGTGAAAAATGCCAGGAGCATGAAAAGGTGTGAAAAATGCGAGGAGCAAAAAAAAAAAAAAGAAAGACCAGGAGCATGAAAAGGTGTGAAAAATGCGACGAGCATGAAAAGTTGTGAAAAATGCGAGGAGCAAAAAAAAAAAAAAAAAAAAAAGACCAGGAGCATGAAAAGGTGTGAAAAATGCGAGGAGCAAAAAAAAAAAAAAAAAGGCCAGGAGCATGAAAAGGTGTGAAAAATGCGAGGACCATGAAAAGGTGTGAAAAATGCGAGGAGCATGAAGAGGTGTGAAAAATGCGAGGAGCATGAAAAGGTGTGAAAAATGCGAGGAGCATGAAAAGGTGTGCAAAATGCGAGGAGCAAAAAAAAAAAAAGACGAGGAGCATGAAAAGGTGTGAAAAATGCAAGGAGCATGAAAAGGTGTGAAAAATGCGAGGAGCAAAAAAAAAAAAAGACGAGGAGCATGAAAAGGTGTGAAAAATGCGTGGAGCATGAAAAGGTGTGCAAAATGCGAGGAGCAAAAAAAAAAAAAGACGAAGAGCATGAAAAGGTGTGAAAAATGCAAGGAGCATGAAAAGGTGTGAAAAATTTGAGGAGCAAAAAAAAAAAGAAAAAAAAAGACCAGGAGCATGAAAAGGTGTGAAAAATGCGAGGAGCATGAAAAGGTGTGAAAAATTTGAGGAGCAAAAAAAAAAAAAAAAAAAAAGACCAGGAGCATGAAAAGGTGTGAAAAATGCGAGGAGGAAAAAAAAAAAAAGAATGACCAGGAGCATGAAAAGGTGTGAAAAATGCAAGGAGCATGAAAAGGTGTGAAAAATGCGAGGAGCAAAAAAAAAAAAAAAAAAGAAAGACCAGGAGCATGAAAAGGTGTGAAAAATGCGAGGAGCAAAAAAAAAAAAAAAAGGCCAGGAGCATGAAAAGGTGTGAAAAAGGCAAGGAGCATGAAAAGGTGTGAAAAATGCGAGGAGCAAAAAAAAAAAAAAAAAAAAAGACCAGGAGCATGAAAAGGTGTGAAAAATGCAAGGAGCATTAAAAGGTGTGAAAAATGCGAGGAGGAAAAAAAAAAAAAGCAAGACCAGGAGCATGAAAAGGTGTGAAAAATGCAAGGAGCATGAAAAGGTGTGAAAAATGCGAGGAGCAAAAAAAAAAAAAAAAAGAAAGACCAGGAGCATGAAAAGGTGTGAAAAATGCGAGGAGCAAAAAAAAAAAAAAAAAAAGTCCAGGAGCATGAAAAGGTGTGAAAAATGCAAGGAGCATGAAAAGGTGTGAAAAATGCGAGGAGGAAAAAAAAAAAAAGAAAGACCAGGAGCATGAAAACGTGTGAAAAATGCGAGGAGCAAAAAAAAAAAAAAAAAAGTCCAGGAGCATGAAAAGGTGTGAAAAATGCAAGGAGCATGAAAAGGTGTGAAAAATGCGAGGAGGAAAAAAAAAAAAGCAAGACCAGGAGCATGAAAAGGTGTGAAAAATGCAAGGAGCATGAAAATGTGTGAAAAATGCGAGGAGCAAAAAAAAAAAAAAGACCAGGAGCATGAAAAGGTGTGAAAAATGCGAGGAGCAAAAAAAAAAAAAAAAAGGCCAGGAGCATGAAAAGGTGTGAAAAATGCGAGGAGCATGAAAAGGTGTGAAAAATGCGAGGAGCATGAAGAGGTGTGAAAAATGCGAGGAGCATGAAAAGGTGTGAAAAATGCGAGGAGCATGAAAAGGTGTGAAAAATGCGAGGAGCAAAAAAAAAAAAAGAAGAGGAGCATGAAAAGGTGTGAAAAATGCAAGGAGCATGAAAAGGTGTGAAAAATGCGAGGAACATGAAAAGGTGTGAAAAATGGGAGGAGCATGAAAAGGTGCGAAAAATGCGAGGAGCAAAAAAAAAAAAAAAAAAAGGCCAGGAGCAAGAAAAGGTGTGAAAAATTCGAGGAGCAAAAAAAAAAAAAAAAAAAAAAATGCCAGGAGCATGAAAAGGTGTGAAAAGTGCAAGGAGCATGAAAAGGTGTGAAAAATGCCAGGAGCATGAAAAGGTATGAAAAATGCCAGGAGCATGAAAAGGTGTGAAAAATGCGAGGAGCAAAAAAAAAAAAAAAAAAGAAAGTCCAGGAGCATGAAAAGGTGTGAAAAATTTGAGGAGCAAAAAAAAAAGAAAAAAAAAGACCAGGAGCATGAAAGGTGTGAAAAATGCAAGGAGCGTGAAAAGGTGTGAAAAATGCGAGGAGCAAAAAAAAAAAAAAAAAAAGAAAGACCAGGAGCATGAAAAGGTGTGAAAAATGCGAGGAGCAAAAAAAAAAAAAAAAAAAAAAAAGACCAGGAGCATGAATAGGTGTGCAAAATGCGAGGAGCAAAAAAAAAAAAGACGAGGAGCATGAAAAGGTGTGAAAAATGCAAGGAGCATGAAAAGGTGTGAAAAATGCGAGGAACATGAAAAGGTGTGAAAAATGGGAGGAGCATGAAAAGGTGCGAAAAATGCGAGGAGCAAAAAAAAAAAAAAAAAAGGCCAGGAGCATGAAAAGGTGTGAAAAAGGCAAGGAGCATGAAAAGGTGTGAAAAATGCGAGGAGCAAAAAAAAAAAAAAAAAAAGTCCAGGAGCATGAAAAGGTGTGAAAAATGCAAGGAGCATGAAAAGGTGTGAAAAATGCGAGGAGGAAAAAAAAGCAAGACCAGGAGCATGAAAAGGTGTGAAAAATGCAAGGAGCATGAAAAGGTGTGAAAAATGCGAGGAGCAAAAAAAAAAAAAAAAAAGGCCAGGAGCATGAAAAGGTGTGAAAAATGCGAGGAGCATGAAAAGGTGTGAAAAATGCGAGGAGCATGAAGAGGTGTGAAAAATGCGAGGAGCAAAAAAAAAAAAGACGAGGAGCATGAAAAGTTGTGAAAAATGCAAGGAGCATGAAAAGGTGTGAAAAATGCGAGGAACATGAAAAGGTGTGAAAAATGGGAGGAGCATGAAAAGGTGCGAAAAATGCGAGGAGCAAAAAAAAAAAAAAAAAAAGGCCAGGAGCATGAAAAGGTGTGAAAAGTGCAAGGAGCATGAAAAGGTGTGAAAAATGCCAGGAGCATGAAAAGGTGTGAAAAATGCCAGGAGCATGAAAAGGTGTGAAAAATGCGAGGAGCAAAAAAAAAAAAAAAAAAAGAAAGTCCAGGAGCATGAAAAGGTGTGCAAAAGGCGAGGAGCAAAAAAAAAAAAAAGACGAGGAGCATGAAAAGGTGTGAAAAATGCAAGGAGCATGAAAAGGTGTGAAAAATTTGAGGAGCAAAAAAAAAAGAAAAAAAAAGACCAGGAGCATGAAAAGGTGTGAAAAATGCGAGGAGCATGAAAAGGTGTGAAAAATTTGAGGAGCAAAAAAAAAAAAAAAAAAAAGACCAGGAGCATGAAAAGGTGTGAAAAATGCAAGGAGCATGAAAAGGTGTGAAAAATGCGAGGAGGAAAAAAAAGCAAGACCAGGAGCATGAAAAGGTGTGAAAAATGCAAGGAGCATGAAAAGGTGTGAAAAATGCGAGGAGCAAAAAAAAAAAAAAAAAAAGGCCAGGAGCATGAAAAGGGGTGAAAAATGCGAGGAGCAAGAAAAGGTGTGAAAAATGCGAGGAGCATGAAGAGGTGTGAAAAATGCGAGGAGCAAAAAAAAAAAAGACGAGGAGCATGAAAAGTTGTGAAAAATGCAAGGAGCATGAAAAGGTGTGAAAAATGCGAGGAACATGAAAAGGTGTGAAAAATGGGAGGAGCATGAAAAGGTGCGAAAAATGCGAGGAGCAAAAAAAAAAAAAAAAAAAGGCCAGGAGCATGAAAAGGTGTGAAAAGTGCAAGGAGCATGAAAAGGTGTGAAAAATGCCAGGAGCATGAAAAGGTGTGAAAAATGCCAGGAGCATGAAAAGGTGTGAAAAATGCGAGGAGCAAAAAAAAAAAAAAAAAAAGAAAGTCCAGGAGCATGAAAAGGTGTGCAAAATGCGAGGAGCAAAAAAAAAAAAAGACGAGGAGCATGAAAAGGTGTGAAAAATGCAAGGAGCATGAAAAGGTGTGAAAAATTTGAGGAGCAAAAAAAAAAGAAAAAAAAAGACCAGGAGCATGAAAAGGTGTGAAAAATGCGAGGAGCATGAAAAGGTGTGAAAAATTTGAGGAGCAAAAAAAAAAAAAAAAAAAAAAAGACCAGGAGCATGAAAAGGTGTGAAAAATGCGAGGAGGAAAAAAAAAAAAAGAAAGACCAGGAGCATGAAAAGGTGTGAAAAATGCAAGGAGCTTGAAAAGCTGTGAAAAATGCGAGGAGCAAAAAAAAAAAAAAAAAGAAAGACCAGGAGCATGAAAAGGTGTGAAAAATGCAAGGAGCATGAAAAGGTGTGAAAAATGCGAGGAGCAAAAAAAAAAAAAAAAGACCAGGAGCATGAAAAGGTGTGAAAAATGCGAGGAGCAAAAAAAAAAAAAAAAAAGGCCAGGAGCATGAAAAGGTGTGAAAAATGCGAGGAGCATGAAAAGGTGTGAAAAATGCGAGGAGCATGAAGAGGTGTGAAAAATGCGAGGAGCAAAAAAAAAAAAGACGAGGAGCATGAAAAGTTGTGAAAAATGCAAGGAGCATGAAAAGGTGTGAAAAATGCGAGGAACATGAAAAGGTGTGAAAAATGGGAGGAGCATGAAAAGGTGCGAAAAATGCGAGGAGCAAAAAAAAAAAAAAAAAATGCCAGGAGCATGAAAAGGTGTGAAAAATGCCAGGAGCATGAAAAGGTGTGAAAAATGCGAGGAGCAAAAAAAAAAAAAAGAAAGACCAGGAGCATGAAAAGGTGTGAAAAATGCGACGAGCATGAAAAGTTGTGAAAAATGCGAGGAGCAAAAAAAAAAAAAAAAAAAAAAAGACCAGGAGCATGAAAAGGTGTGAAAAATGCGAGGAGCAAAAAAAAAAAAAAAAAGGCCAGGAGCATGAAAAGGTGTGAAAAATGCGAGGACCATGAAAAGGTGTGAAAAATGCGAGGAGCATGAAGAGGTGTGAAAAATGCGAGGAGCATGAAAAGGTGTGAAAAATGCGAGGAGCATGAAAAGGTGTGCAAAATGCGAGGAGCAAAAAAAAAAAAAGACGAGGAGCATGAAAAGGTGTGAAAAATGCAAGGAGCATGAAAAGGTGTGAAAAATGCGAGGAGCAAAAAAAAAAAAAGACGAGGAGCATGAAAAGGTGTGAAAAATGCGTGGAGCATGAAAAGGTGTGCAAAATGCGAGGAGCAAAAAAAAAAAAAGACGAAGAGCATGAAAAGGTGTGAAAAATGCAAGGAGCATGAAAAGGTGTGAAAAATTTGAGGAGCAAAAAAAAAAAGAAAAAAAAAGACCAGGAGCATGAAAAGGTGTGAAAAATGCGAGGAGCATGAAAAGGTGTGAAAAATTTGAGGAGCAAAAAAAAAAAAAAAAAAAAAGACCAGGAGCATGAAAAGGTGTGAAAAATGCGAGGAGGAAAAAAAAAAAAAGAATGACCAGGAGCATGAAAAGGTGTGAAAAATGCAAGGAGCATGAAAAGGTGTGAAAAATGCGAGGAGCAAAAAAAAAAAAAAAAAGAAAGACCAGGAGCATGAAAAGGTGTGAAAAATGCGAGGAGCAAAAAAAAAAAAAAAAAGGCCAGGAGCATGAAAAGGTGTGAAAAAGGCAAGGAGCATGAAAAGGTGTGAAAAATGCGAGGAGCAAAAAAAAAAAAAAAAAAAAAGGCCAGGAGCATGAAAAGGTGTGAAAAATGCAAGGAGCATTAAAAGGTGTGAAAAATGCGAGGAGGAAAAAAAAAAAAAGCAAGACCAGGAGCATGAAAAGGTGTGAAAAATGCAAGGAGCATGAAAAGGTGTGAAAAATGCGAGGAGCAAAAAAAAAAAAAAAAAAGAAAGACCAGGAGCATGAAAAGGTGTGAAAAATGCGAGGAGCAAAAAAAAAAAAAAAAAAGTCCAGGAGCATGAAAAGGTGTGAAAAATGCAAGGAGCATGAAAAGGTGTGAAAAATGCGAGGAGGAAAAAAAAAAAAGCAAGACCAGGAGCATGAAAAGGTGTGAAAAATGCAAGGAGCATGAAAATGTGTGAAAAATGCGAGGAGCAAAAAAAAAAAAAAGACCAGGAGCATGAAAAGGTGTGAAAAATGCGAGGAGCAAAAAAAAAAAAAAAAAGGCCAGGAGCATGAAAAGGTGTGAAAAATGCGAGGAGCATGAAAAGGTGTGAAAAATGCGAGGAGCATGAAGAGGTGTGAAAAATGCGAGGAGCATGAAAAGGTGTGAAAAATGCGAGGAGCATGAAAAGGTGTGAAAAATGCGAGGAGCAAAAAAAAAAAAAGAAGAGGAGCATGAAAAGGTGTGAAAAATGCAAGGAGCATGAAAAGGTGTGAAAAATGCGAGGAACATGAAAAGGTGTGAAAAATGGGAGGAGCATGAAAAGGTGCGAAAAATGCGAGGAGCAAAAAAAAAAAAAAAAAAAGGCCAGGAGCAAGAAAAGGTGTGAAAAATTCGAGGAGCAAAAAAAAAAAAAAAAAAAAAAAATGCCAGGAGCATGAAAAGGTGTGAAAAGTGCAAGGAGCATGAAAAGGTGTGAAAAATGCCAGGAGCATGAAAAGGTATGAAAAATGCCAGGAGCATGAAAAGGTGTGAAAAATGCGAGGAGCAAAAAAAAAAAAAAAAAAGAAAGTCCAGGAGCATGAAAAGGTGTGAAAAATTTGAGGAGCAAAAAAAAAAGAAAAAAAAAGACCAGGAGCATGAAAAGGTGTGAAAAATGCAAGGAGCATGAAAAGGTGTGAAAAATGCGAGGAGCAAAAAAAAAAAAAAAAAAAAAAAGACCAGGAGAAAAAAAAAGAGGAAAAAAGGCGAGAAGCAAAAAAAAAAAAAAAAAAAAAAAAGACCAGGAGCATGAATAGGTGTGCAAAATGCGAGGAGCAAAAAAAAAAAAGACGAGGAGCATGAAAAGGTGTGAAAAATGCAAGGAGCATGAAAAGGTGTGAAAAATGCGAGGAACATGAAAAGGTGTGAAAAATGGGAGGAGCATGAAAAGGTGCGAAAAATGCGAGGAGCAAAAAAAAAAAAAAAAAAGGCCAGGAGCATGAAAAGGTGTGAAAAAGGCAAGGAGCATGAAAAGGTGTGAAAAATGCGAGGAGCAAAAAAAAAAAAAAAAAAAAGTCCAGGAGCATGAAAAGGTGTGAAAAATGCAAGGAGCATGAAAAGGTGTGAAAAATGCGAGGAGGAAAAAAAAGCAAGACCAGGAGCATGAAAAGGTGTGAAAAATGCAAGGAGCATGAAAAGGTGTGAAAAATGCGAGGAGCAAAAAAAAAAAAAAAAGACCAGGAGCATGAAAAGGTGTGAAAAAAGCGAGGAGCAAAAAAAAAAAAAAAAAGGCCAGGAGCATGAAAAGGTGTGAAAAATGCGAGGAGCATGAAAAGGTGTGAAAAATGCGAGGAGCATGAAGAGGTGTGAAAAATGCGAGGAGCAAAAAAAAAAAAGACGAGGAGCATGAAAAGTTGTGAAAAATGCAAGGAGCATGAAAAGGTGTGAAAAATGCGAGGAACATGAAAAGGTGTGAAAAATGGGAGGAGCATGAAAAGGTGCGAAAAATGCGAGGAGCAAAAAAAAAAAAAAAAAAAAAGGCCAGGAGCATGAAAAGGTGTGAAAAGTGCGAGGAGCATGAAAAGGTGTGAAAAATGCCAGGAGCATGAAAAGGTGTGAAAAATGCCAGGAGCATGAAAAGGTGTGAAAAATGCGAGGAGCAAAAAAAAAAAAAAAAAAAGAAAGTCCAGGAGCATGAAAAGGTGTGCAAAATGCGAGGAGCAAAAAAAAAAAAAGACGAGGAGCATGAAAAGGTGTGAAAAATGCAAGGAGCATGAAAAGGTGTGAAAAATTTGAGGAGCAAAAAAAAAAGAAAAAAAAAGACCAGGAGCATGAAAAGGTGTGAAAAATGCGAGGAGCATGAAAAGGTGTGAAAAATTTGAGGAGCAAAAAAAAAAAAAAAAAAAAAAGACCAGGAGCATGAAAAGGTGTGAAAAATGCGAGGAGGAAAAAAAAAAAAAGAAAGACCAGGAGCATGAAAAGGTGTGAAAAATGCAAGGAGCTTGAAAAGCTGTGAAAAATGCGAGGAGCAAAAAAAAAAAAAAAAAGAAAGACCAGGAGCATGAAAAGGTGTGAAAAATGCGAGGAGCAAAAAAAAAAAAAAAAAAAGGCCAGGAGCATGAAAAGGTGTGAAAAAGGCAAGGAGCATGAAAAGGTGTGAAAAATGCGAGGAGCAAAAAAAAAAAAAAAAAAAATTCCAGGAGCATGAAAAGGTGTGAAAAATGCAAGGAGCATGAAAAGGTGTGAAAAATGCGAGGAGGAAAAAAAAAAAAAGCAAGACCAGGAGCATGAAAATGTGTGAAAAATGCAAGGAGCATGAAAAGGTGTGAAAAATGCGAGGAGCAAAAAAAAAAAAAAAAGACCAGGAGCATGAAAAGGTGTGAAAAATGCGAGGAGCAAAAAAAAAAAAAAAAAGGCCAGGAGCATGAAAAGGTGTGAAAAATGCGAGGAGCAAAAAAAAAAAAAAAAAGACCAGGAGCATGAAAAGGTGTGAAAAATTCGAGGAGCAAAAAAAAAAAAAAAAAGACCAGGAGCATGAAAAGGTGTGAAAAATGCGAGGAGCAAAAAAACAAAAAAAAGACCAGCAGCATGAAAAGGTGTGAAAAATGCGATGAACATGAAAAGGTGTGAAAAATGCGAGGAGCATGAAAAGGTGTGTAAAATGCGAGGAGCATGAAGAGGTGTGAAATATGCGAGGAGCATGAAGAGGAGTGAAATATGCGAGGAGCATGAAAAGGTGTGAAAAATGCGAGGAGCAAAAAAAAAAAAAAAAAAAAGTCCAGGAGCATGAAAAGGTGTGAAAAATGCAAGGAGCATGAAAAGGTGTGAAAAATGCGAGGAGGAAAAAAAAAAAAAGCAAGACCAGGAGCATGAAAATGTGTGAAAAATGCAAGGAGCATGAAAAGGTGTGAAAAATGCGAGGAGCAAAAAAAAAAAAAAAAAAAAAAAGACCAGGAGCATGAAAAGGTGTGAAAAATGCGAGGAGCAAAAAAAAAAAAAAAAAGGCCAGGAGCATGAAAAGGTGTGAAAAATGCGAGGAGCAAAAAAAAAAAAAAAAAGACCAGGAGCATGAAAAGGTGTGAAAAATTCGAGGAGCAAAAAAAAAAAAAAAAAAAAAAAGACCAGGAGCATGAAAAGGTGTGAAAAATGCGAGGAGCAAAAAAAAAAAAAAAAAAAAAAAGACCAGGAGCATGAAAAGGTGTGAAAAATGCGAGGAGCATGAAAAGGTGTGAAAAATGCGAGGAGCAAAAAAAAAAAAAAAAGACCAGGAGCATGAAAAGGTGTGAAAAATGCGAGGAGCAAAAAAACAAAAAAAAGACCAGCAGCATGAAAAGGTGTGAAAAATGCGAGGAGCAAAAAAAAAAAAAAAAAGACCAGGAGCATGAAAAGGTGTGAAAAATGCGAGGAACATGAAAAGGTGTGAAAAATGGGAGGAGCATGAAAAGGTGCGAAAAATGCGAGGAGCAAAAAAAAAAAAAAAAAAGGCCAGGAGCATGAAAAGGTGTGAAAAATGCAAGGAGCATGAAAAGGTGTGAAAAATGCCAGGAGCATGAAAAGGTGTGAAAAATGCCAGGAGCATGAAAAGGTGTGAAAAAAGCGAGGAGCAAAAAAAAAAAAAAAAAAAGAAAGTCCAGGAGCATGAAAAGGTGTGCAAAATGCGAGGAGCAAAAAAAAAAAAAGACGAGGAGCATGAAAAGGTGTGAAAAATGCAAGGAGCATGAAAAGGTGTGAAAAATTTGAGGAGCAAAAAAAAAAGAAAAAAAAAGACCAGGAGCATGAAAAGGTGTGAAAAATGCGAGGAGCATGAAAAGGTGTGAAAAATTTGAGGAGCAAAAAAAAAAAAAAAAAAAAAAAGCCAGGAGCATGAAAAGGTGTGAAAAATGCGAGGAGCAAAAAAAAAAAAAAAAAAAAGACCAGAGGCATGAAAAGGTGTGAAAAATGCGAGGAGCAAAAAAAAAAAAAAAAAAAAAAGACCAGGAGCATGAAAAGGTGTGAAAAATGCGAGGAGCAAAAAAAAAAAAAAAAAAAAAGACAAGGAGCATGAAAAGGTGTGAAAAATGCGAGGAGCAAAAAAAAAAAAAAAAAAAGACGAGGAGCATGAAAAGGTGTGAAAAATGCGAGAAACATGAAAAGGTGTGAAAAATGGGAGGAGCATGAAAAGGTGCGAAAAATGCGAGGAGGAAAAAAAAAAAAAAAGGCCAGGAGCATGAAAAGGTGTGAAAAATGCGAGGAGAAAAAGAAAAAGATGAGGAGCATGAAAAGGTGTGAAAAATGCGAGGAGCAAAAAAAAAAAGAAAAAGAAAAAGACGACGAGCATGAACAGGTGTGAAAAATGCAAGGAGCATGAAAAGGTGTAAAAAAGGCGAGGAGCAAAAAAAAAAAAAAAAAAGAAAGACCAGGAGCATGAAAAGGTGTGAAAAACGCAAGGAGCATGAAAAGGTGTGAAAAATGCGAGGAACATGAAAAGGTGTGAAAAATGGGAGGAGCATGAAAAGGTGCGAAAAATGCGAGGAGCAAAAAAAAAAAAAAAAAGGCCAGGAGCATGAAAAGGTGTGAAAAATGCGAGGAGCAAAAAAAAAAAAAAAAAAAAAGGCCAGGAGCATGAAAAGGTGTGAAAAATGCGAGGAGCAAAAAAAAAAAAAAAAAAAGAGAACAGGAAGATGAAAAGGTGGGAAAATGCGAGGAACAAAAAAAAAAAAAAAAAGAAAGACCAGGAGCATGAAAAGGTGTGAAAAATGCAAGGAGCATGAAAAGGTGTGAAAAATGCGAGGAGGGAAAAAAAAAAAGCAAGACCAGGAGCATGAAAAGGTGTGAAAAATGCAAGGAGCATGAAAAGGTGTGAAAAATGCGAGGATCAAAAAAAAAAAAATACGAGGTGCATGAAAAGGTGTGTAAAATGCAAGGAGCATGAAAAGGTGTAAAAAATGCGAGGAGCAAAAAAAAAAAAAAAAAAAGAGAACAGGAAGATGAAAAGGTGTGAAAATGCGAGGAACAAAAAAAAAAAAAAAAAGAAAGACCAGGAGCATGAAAAGGTGTGAAAAAAGCAAGGAGCATGAAAAGGTGTGAAAAATGCGAGGAGGGAAAAAAAAAAAGCAAGACCAGGAGCATGAAAAGGTGTGAAAAATGCAAGGAGCATGAAAAGGTGTGAAAAATGCGAGGATCAAAAAAAAAAAATACGAGGTGCATGAAAAGGTGTGTAAAATGCAAGGAGCATGAAAAGGTGTGAAAAATGCGAGGAGCAAAAAAAAAAAAGAAAAAGATGACGAGCAATAAAAGGTGTGAAAAATGCAAGGAGCATGATAAGGTGTAAAAAATGCGAGGAGCAAAAAAAAAAAAAAGAAAAATACGAGGAGCATGAAAAGGTGTGAAAAAATCAAAGAGCATGAAAAGGTGTGAAAAATGCGAGGAGAAAAAAAAAAAGATGAGGAGCATGAAAAGGTGTGAAAAATGCGAGGAGCAAAAAAAAAAGAAAAAGGAAAAGACGACGAGCATGAACAGGTGTGAAAAATGCAAGGAGCATGAAAAGGTGTAAAAAAGGCGAGGAGCAAAAAAAAAAAAAAAAAGAAAGACCAGGAGCATGAAAAGGTGTGAAAAACGCAAGGAGCATGAAAAGGTGTGAAAAATGCGAGGAACATGAAAAGGTGTGAAAAATGGGAGGAGCATGAAAAGGTGTGAAAAAGGCGAGGAGCATGAAAAGGTGTGAAAAATGGGAGGAGCATGAAAAGGTGCGAAAAATGCGAGGAGCAAAAAAAAAAAAAAAAAAAGGCCAGAAGCATGAAAAGGTGTGAAAAATGCGAGGAGCAAAAAAAAAAAAAAAAAAAAGGCCAGGAGCATGAAAAGGTGTGAAAAATGCGAGGAGCAAAAAAAAAAAAAAAAAGAGAACAGGAACATGAAAAGGTGTGAAAATGCGAGGAACAAAAAAAAAAAAAAAAAAAAAAGACCAGGAGCATGAAAAGGTGTGAAAAATGCGAGGAGCAAAAAAAAAAAAAAAAGGCCAGGAGCATGAAAAGGTGTGAAAAATGCGAGGAGCATGAAAAGGTGTGCAAAATGCGAGGAGCAAAAAAAAAAAAAGACGAGGAGCATGAAAAGGTGTGAAAAATGCGAGAAACATGAAAAGGTGTGAAAAATGGGAGGAGCATGAAAAGGTGCGAAAAATGCGAGGAGGAAAAAAAAAAAAAAGGCCAGGAGCATGAAAAGGTGTGAAAAATGCGAGGAGCAAAAAAAAAAAAAAAAAAAAGTCCAGGAGCATGAAAAAGTGTGAAAAAGGCAAGGAGCATGAAAAGGTGTGAAAAATGCGAGGAGCAAAAAAAAAAAAAAAAAAAAAAAGTCCAGGAGCATGAAAAGGTGTGAAAAATGCAAGGAGCATGAAAAGGTGTGAAAAATGCGAGGAGGAAAAAAAAAAAAAAAGCAAGACCAGGAGCATGAAAAGGTGTGAAAAATGCAAGGAGCATGAAAAGGTGTGAAAAATGCGAGGAGCAAAAAAAAAAAAAAAAAAAAAGACCAGGAGCAAGAAAAGGTGTGAAAAATGCGAGGAGCAAAAAAAAAAAAAAAAAGGCCAGGAGCATGAAAAGGTGTGAAAAATGCGAGGAGCATGAAAAGGTGTAAAAATGCGAGGAGCATGAAGAGGTGTGAAAAATGCGAGGAGCATGAAAAGGTGTGAAAAATGCGAGGAGCATGAAAAGGTGTGCAAAATGCGAGGAGCAAAAAAAAAAAAAGACGAGGAGCATGAAAAGGTGTGAAAAATGCGTGAAGCATGAAGAGGTGTGAAAAATGCGAGGAGCATGAAAAGGTGTGAAAAATTTGAGGAGCAAAAAAAAAAAAAAACCAGGAGCATGAAAACGTGTGAAAAATGCGAGGAGCAAAAAAAAAAAAAAAAGGCCAGGAGCATGAAAAGGTGTGAAAAATGCGACGAGCAAAAAAAAAAAAAAAAAAAAAGGCCAGGAGCATGAAAAGGTGTGAAAAAGGCAAGGAGCATGAAAAGGTGTGAAAACTGCGAGGAGCGAAAAAAAAAAAAAAAAAAAAGGCCAGGAGCATGAAAAGGTGTGAAAAAGGCAAGGAGCATGAAAAGGTGTGAAAAATGCGAGGAGCAAAAAAAAAAAAAAAAAAAAAGTCCAGGAGCAAGAAAAGGGGTGAAAAATGCAAGGAGCATGAAAAGGTATGAAAAATGCGAGGAGGAAAAAAAAAAACAAGCAAGACCAGGAGCATGAAAAGGTGTGAAAAATGCAAGGAGCATGAAAAGGTGTGCAAAATGCGAGGAGCAAAAAAAAAAAAAGACGAGGAGCATGAAAAGGTGTGAAAAATGCAAGGAGCATGAAAAGGTGTGAAAAATGCGAGAAACATGAAAAGGTGTGAAAAATGGGAGGAGCATGAAAAGGTGCGAAAAATGCGAGGAGCAAAAAAAAAAAAAAAAAAGGCCAGGATCATGAAAAGGTGTGAAAAATTCGAGGAGCAAAAAAAAAAAAAAAAAAAAAAAGCCAGGAGCATGAAAAGGTGTGAAAAATGCAAGGAGCATGAAAAGGTGTGAAAAATGCCAGGAGCATGAAAAGGTGTGAAAAATGCCAGGAGCATGAAAAGGTGTGAAAAATGCCAGGAGCAAAAAAAAAAAAAAAAAAAGAAAGTCCAGGAGCATGAAAAGGTGTGAAAAATGCGAGGAGCAAAAAAAAAAAAAAAAAAGGCCAGGAGCATGAAAAGGTGTGAAAAATGCGAGGAGCATGAAAAGGTGAGAAAAATGCGAGGAGCATGAAGAGGTGTGAAAAATGCGAGGAGCATGAAAAGGTGTGAAAAATGCGAGGAGCATGAAAAGGTGTGCAAAATGCGAGGAGCAAAAAAAAAAAAAGACGAGGAGCATGAAAAGGTGTGAAAAATGCAAGGAGCATGAAAAGGTGTGAAAAATGCGAGGAGCAAAAAAAAAAAAAGACGAGGAGCATGAAAAGGTGTGAAAAATGCGTGGAGCATGAAGACGTGTGAAAAATGCGAGGAGCATGAAAAGGTGTGAAAAATTTGAGGAGCAAAAAAAAAAAAAAACCAGGAGCATGAAAACGTGTGAAAAATGCGAGGAGCAAAAAAAAAAAAAAAAAGGCCAGGAGCATGAAAAGGTGTGAAAAATGCGAGGAGCAAAAAAAAAAAAAAAAAAGGCCAGGAGCATGAAAAGGTGTGAAAAATGCTAGGAGCATGAAAAGGTGTGCAAAATGCGAGGAGCAAAAAAAAAAAAAGACGAGGAGCATGAAAAGGTGTGAAAAATGCAAGGAGCATGAAAAGGTGTGAAAAATGCGAGGAACATGAAAAGGTGTGAAAAATGGGAGGAGCATGAAAAGGTGCGAAAAATGCGAGGAGGAAAAAAAAAAAAAAAGGCCAGGAGCATGAAAAGGTGTGAAAAATGCGAGGAGCAAAAAAAAAAAAAAAAAAAAGCCAGGAGCATGAAAAGGTGTGAAAAAGGCAAGGAGCATGAAAAGGTGTGAAAAATGCAAGGAGCATGAAAAGGTGTGAAAAATGCGAGGAGGAAAAAAAAAAAAAGCAAGACCAGGAGCATGAAAAGGTGTGAAAAATGCAAGGAGCATGAAAAGGTGTGAAAAATGCGAGGAGCAAAAAAAAAAAAAAAAAAAGACCAGGAACAAGAAAAGGTGTGAAAAATGCGGGGAGAAAAAAAAAAAAAAAAAAAAAGACCAGAAACATGAAAAGGTGTGAAAAATGCGAGGAGCAAAAAAAAAAAAAAAAAGAAAGAAAGGAAGACCAGGATCATGAAAAGGTGTGAAAAATTCGAGGAGCAAAAAAAAAAAAAAAAAAAAAAGCCAGGAGCATGAAAAGGTGTGAAAAATGCAAGGAGAATGAAAAGGTGTGAAAAATGCCAGGAGCATGAAAAGGTGTGAAAAATTCCAGGAGCATGAAAAGGTGTGAAAAATGCCAGGAGCATGAAAAGGTGTGAAAAATGCCAGGAGCAAAAAAAAAAAAAAAAAAAGAAAGTCCAGGAGCATGAAAAGGTGTGAAAAATGCGTGGAGCATGAAAAGGTGTGCAAAATGGGAGGAGCAAAAAAAATAAAAGACGAGGAGCATGAAAAGGTGTGAAAAATGCAAGGAGCATGAAAAGGTGTGAAAAATGCGAGGAGCCAAAAAAAAAAAAAAAGAAAAAGACGACGAGCATGAAAAGGTGTGAAAAATGCAAGGAGCATGAAAAGGTGTAAAAAATGCGAGGATCAAAAAAAAAAAAAAACGAGGTGCATGAAAATGTGTGTAAAATGCAAGGAGCAAAAAAAAAAAAGAAAAAGATGACGAGCAATAAAAGGTGTGAAAAATGCAAGGAGCATGATAAGGTGTAAAAAATGCGAGGAGCAAAAAAAAAAAAAAGAAAAATACGAGGAGCATGAAAAGGTGTGAAAAAATCGAAGAGCATGAAAAGGTGTGAAAAATGCTAGGAGAAAAAAAAAAGATGAGGAGCATGAAAAGGTGTGAAAAATGCGAGGAGCAAAAAAAAAAGAAAAAGAAAAAGACGACGAGCATGAACAGGTGTGAAAAATGCAAGGAGCATGAAAAGGTGTAAAAAAGGCGAGGAGCAAAAAAAAAAAAAAAAAAGAAATACCAGGAGCATGAAAAGGTGTGAAAAATGCGAGGAGCAAAAAAAAAAAAGAAAAAGATGACGAGCAATAAAAGGTGTGAAAAATGCAAGGAGCATGATAAGGTGTAAAAAATGCGAGGAGCAAAAAAAAAAAAAAAAAAAATACGAGGAGCATGAAAAGGTGTGAAAAAATCGAAGAGCATGAAAAGGTGTGAAAAATGCGAGGAGAAAAAAAAAAGATGAGGAGCATGAAAAGGTGTGAAAAATGCGAGGAGCAAAAAAAAAAGAAAAAGAAAAAGACGACGAGCATGAACAGGTGTGAAAAATGCAAGGAGCATGAAAAGGTGTAAAAAAGGCGAGGAGCAAAAAAAAAAAAAAAAAAAGAAAGACCAGGAGCATGAAAAGGTGTGAAAAACGCAAGGAGCATGAAAAGGTGTGAAAAATGCGAGGAACATGAAAAGGTGTGAAAAATGGGAGGAGCATGAAAAGGTGCGAAAAATGCGAGGAGCAAAAAAAAAAAAAAAAAAGGCCAGGAGCATGAAAAGGTGTGAAAAATGCGAGGAGCAAAAAAAAAAAAAAAAAAAAAAAAGGCCAGGAGAATAAAAAGGTGTAAAAAAGGGGAGGAAAAAAAAAAAAAAAAAAAAAGAGAACAGGAACATGAAAAGGTGTGAAAATGCGAGGAACAAAAAAAAAAAAAAAAGAAAGACCAGGAGCATGAAAAGGTGTGAAAAATGCAAGGAGCATGAAAAGGTGTGAAAAATGCGAGGAGGAAAAAAAAAAAAAGCAAGACCAGGAGCATGAAAAGGTGTGAAAAATGCAAGGAGCATGAAAAGGTGTGAAAAATGCGAGGAGCAAAAAAAAAAAAAAAAAAGACCAGGAGCATGAAAACGTGTGAAAAATGCGAGGAGCAAAAAAAAAAAAAAAAAAGGTCAGGAGCATGAAAAGGTGTGAAAAATGCGAGGAGCATGAAAAGGTGTGAAAAATGCGAGGAGCATGAAGAGGTGTGAAAAATGCGAGGAGCATGAAGAGGTGTGAAAAATGCGAGGAGCATGAAAAGGTGTGAAAAATTTGAGGAGCAAAAAAAAAAAAAAACCAGGAGCATGAAAACGTGTGAAAAATGCGAGGAGCAAAAAAAAAAAAAAAAAAAGGCCAGGAGCATGAAAAGGTGTGAAAAATGCGAGGAGCATGAAAAGGTGTGCAAAATGCGAGGAGCAAAAAAAAAAAAAGACGAGGAGCATGAAAAGGTGTGAAAAATGCAAGGAGCATGAAAAGGTGTGAAAAATGCGAGGAACATGAAAAGGTGTGAAAAATGGGAGGAGCATGAAAAGGTGCGAAAAATGCGAGGAGGGAAAAAAAAAAAAAAAGGCCAGGAGCATGAAAAGTTGTGAAAAATTTGAGGAGCAAAAAAAAAAAAAAAAAAAAAAAGACCAGGAGCATGAAAAGGTGTGAAAAATGCGACGAGCATGAAAAGTTGTGAAAAATGCGTGAAGCATGAAGAGGTGTGAAATATGCGAGGAGCATGAAAAGGTGTGAAAAAAGGAGGAGCATGAAAAGGTGTGAAAAATGCGAGGAGCATGAAAAGGTGTGAAAAATGCGAGGAGCATGAAAAGGTTGAAAAATGCGAGGAGCATGAAAAGGTGTGAAAAATTCGAGGAGCAAAAAAAAAAAAAAAAAGCCCAGGAACATGAAAAGGTGTGAAAAATGCGAGGAGCAAAAAAAAAAAAAAAAAAAAAAAAGACCAGGAAAAAGAAAAGGTGTGAAAAATGCGAGGAGCAAAAAAAAAAAAAAAAAGACCAGGAGCATGAAAGGTGTGAAAAATGCGAGGAGCAAAAAAAAAAAAAAAAAGACCAGGAGCATGAAAAGGTGTGAAAAATGCGAGGAGCAAAAAAAAAAAAAAAAGACCAGCAGCATGAAAAGGTGTGAAAAATGCGATGAACATGAAAACGTGTGAAAAATGCGAGGAGCAAAAAAAAAAAAAAAAAAAGACCAGGAGCATGAAAAGGTGTGAAAAATGCGAGGAGCAAAAAAAAAAAAAGAATGACCAGGAGCATGAAAATGTGTGAAAAATGCAAGGAGCATGAAAAGGTGTGAAAAATGCGTGGAGCATGAAAAGGTGTGCAAAATGCGAGGAGCAAAAAAAAAAAAAGACGAGGAGCATGAAAAGGTGTGAAAAATGCAAGGAGCATGAAAAGGTGGGAAAAATGCGAGGAGCAAAAAAAAAAAAAAAAAAAAAAGACGAAGAGCATGAAAAGGTGTGAAAAATGCAAGGAGCATGAAAAGGTGTAAAAAAGGCGAGGAGCAAAAAAAAAAAAAGAAAGACCAGGAGCATGAAAAGGTGTGAAAAACGCAAAGAGCATGAAAAGGTGTGAAAAATGCGAGGAACATGAAAAGGTGTGAAAAATGGGAGGAGAATGAAAAGGTGCGAAAAATGCGAGGAGCAAAAAAAAAAAAAAAAAAGGCCAGGAGCATGAAAAGGTGTGAAAAATGCGAGGAGCAAAAAAAAAAAAAAAAAAAGGCCAGGAGCATGAAAAGGTGTGAAAAATGCGAGGAGCAAAAAAAAAAAAAAAAAAAGAGAACAGGAACATGAAAAGGTGTGAAAATGCTAGGAACAAAAAAAAAAAAAAAAAGAAAGACCAGGAGCATGAAAAGGTGTGAAAAATGCAAGGAGCATGAAAAGGTGTGAAAAATGCGAGGAGCAAAAAAAAAAAAAAAAAGGTCAGGAGCATGAAAAGGTGTGAAAAATGCGAGGAGAAAAAAAAAAGATGAGGAGCATGAAAAGGTGTGAAAAATGCGAGGAGCAAAAAAAAAAGAAAAAGAAAAAGACGACGAGCATGAACAGGTGTGAAAAATGCAAGGAGCATGAAAAGGTGTAAAAAAGGCGAGGAGCAAAAAAAAAAAAAAAAAAAGAAAGACCAGGAGCATGAAAAGGTGTGAAAAACGCAAGGAGCATGAAAAGGTGTGAAAAATGCGAGGAACATGAAAAGGTGTGAAAAATGGGAGGAGCATGAAAAGGTGCGAAAAATGCGAGGAGCAAAAAAAAAAAAAAAAAAGGCCAGGAGCATGAAAAGGGGTGAAAAATGAGAGGAGAAAAAAAAAAAAAAAAAAAAAAAAAGGCCAGGAGCATGAAAAGGTGTGAAAAATGCGAGGAGCAAAAAAAAAAAAAAAAAGAGAACAGGAACATGAAAAGGTGTGAAAATGCGAGGAACAAAAAAAAAAAAAAAAGAAAGACCAGGAGCATGAAAAGGTGTGAAAAATGCAAGGAGCATGAAAAGGTGTGAAAAATGCGAGGAGGAAAAAAAAAAAAAAGCAAGACCAGGAGCATGAAAAGGTGTGAAAAATGCAAGGAGCATGAAAAGGTGTGAAAAATGCGAGGAGCAAAAAAAAAAAAAAAAGACCAGGAGCATGAAAACGTGTGAAAAATGCGAGGAGCAAAAAAAAAAAAAAAAAAGGTCAGGAGCATGAAAAGGTGTGAAAAATGCGAGGAGCATGAAAAGGTGTGAAAAATGCGAGGAGCATGAAGAGGTGTGAAAAATGCGAGGAGCATGAAGAGGTGTGAAAAAAGCGAGGAGCATGAAAAGGTGTGAAAAATTTGAGGAGCAAAAAAAAAAAAAAAACCAGGAGCATGAAAACGTGTGAAAAATGCGAGGAGCAAAAAAAAAAAAAAAAAAAGGCCAGGAGCATGAAAAGGTGTGAAAAATGCGAGGAGCATGAAAAGGTGTGCAAAATGCGAGGAGCAAAAAAAAAAAAAGACGAGGAGCATGAAAAGGTGTGAAAAATGCAAGGAGCATGAAAAGGTGTGAAAAATGCGAGGAACATGAAAAGGTGTGAAAAATGGGAGGAGCATGAAAAGGTGCGAAAAATGCGAGGAGGGAAAAAAAAAAAAAAAGGCCAGGAGCAAGAAAAGGTGTGAAAAATGCGAGGAGCAAAAAAAAAAAAAAAAAAAGGCCAGGAAAAAGAAAAGGTGTGAAAAATGCGAGGAGCAAAAAAAAAAAAAAAAAAAGAGAACAGGAACATGAAAAGGTGTGAAAATGCTAGGAACAAAAAAAAAAAAAAAAAGAAAGACCAGGAGCATGAAAAGGTGTGAAAAATGCAAGGAGCATGAAAAGGTGTGAAAAATGCGAGGAGCAAAAAAAAAAAAAAAAAGGTCAGGAGCATGAAAAGGTGTGAAAAATGCGAGGAGCATGAAAAGGTGTGAAAAATGCGAGGAGCATGAAGAGGTGTGAATAATGCGAGGAGCATGAAAAGGTGTGAAAAATGCGAGGAGCATGAAAAGGTGTGCAAAATGCGAGGAGCAAAAAAAAAAAAGACGAGGAGCATGAAAAGGTGTGAAAAATGCAAGGAGCATGAAAAGGTGTGAAAAATGCGAGGAACATGAAAAGGTGTGAAAAATGGGAGGAGCATGAAAAGGTGCGAAAAATGCGAGGAGGAAAAAAAAAAAAAAAGGCCAGGAGCATGAAAAGGTGTGAAAAATGCGAGGAGCAAAAAAAAAAAAAAAAAAAGGCCAGGAGCATGAAAAGGTGTGAAAAAGGCAATGAGCAAAAAAAAAAAAAGACGAGGTGCATGAAAAGGTGTGAAAAATGCGTGGAGCATGAAGAGGTGTGAAAAATGCGAGGAGCATGAAAAGGTGTGAAAAATTTGAGGAGCAAAAAAAAAAAAAAACCAGGAGCATGAAAACGTGTGAAAAATGCGAGGAGAAAAAAAAAAAAAAAAGGCCAGGAGCATGAAAAGGTGTGAAAAATGGGAGGAGCATGAAAAGGTGCGAAAAATGCGAGGAGGGAAAAAAAAAAAAAAAGGCCAGGAGCATGAAAAGGTGTGAAAAATTTGAGGAGCAAAAAAAAAAAAAAAAAAAAAAGACCAGGAGAAAGAAAAGGTGTGAAAAATGCGAGGAGGAAAAAAAAAAAAAGAATGACCAGGAGCATGAAAAGGTGTGAAAAATGCAAGGAGCATGAAAAGGTGTGAAAAATGCGTGGAGCATGAAAAGGTGTGCAAAATGCGAGGAGCAAAAAAAAAAAAAAGACGAGGAGCATGAAAAGGAGTGAAAAAAGCAAGGAGCATGAAAAGGTGTGAAAAATGCGAGGAGCAAAAAAAAAAAAAAAAGAAAAAGACGACGAGCATGAAAAGGTGTGAAAAATGCAAGGAGCATGAAAAGGTGTGAAAAAGGCGAGGAGCAAAAAAAAAAAAAGAAAGACCAGGAGCATGAAAAGGTGGGAAAAATGCGAGGAGCAAAAAAAAAAAAAAAAAAGGCCAGGAGCATGAAAAGGTGTGAAAAATGCGAGGAGCAAAAAAAAAAAAAAAAAAAGGCCAGGAGCATGAAAAGGTGTGAAAAATGCGAGGAGCAAAAAAAAAAAAAAAAAAAGAGAACAGGAACATGAAAAGGTGTGAAAATGCTAGGAACAAAAAAAAAAAAAAAAAGAAAGACCAGGAGCATGAAAAGGTGTGAAAAATGCAAGGAGCATGAAAAGGTGTGAAAAATGCGAGGAGCAAAAAAAAAAAAAAAAAGGTCAGGAGCATGAAAAGGTGTGAAAAATGCGAGGAGCATGAAAAGGTGTGAAAAATGCGAGGAGCATGAAAAGGTGTGAAAAATGCGAGGAGCATGAAAAGGTGTGAAAAATGCGAGGAGCATGAAAAGGTGTGCAAAATGCGAGGAGCAAAAAAAAAAAAGACGAGGAGCATGAAAAGGTGTGAAAAATGCAAGGAGCATGAAAAGGTGTGAAAAAGGCGAGGAACATGAAAAGGTGTGAAAAATGGGAGGAGCATGAAAAGGTGCGAAAAATGCGAGGAGGAAAAAAAAAAAAAAAGGCCAGGAGCATGAAAAGGTGTGAAAAATGCGAGGAGCAAAAAAAAAAAAAAAAAAAGGCCAGGAGCATGAAAAGGTGTGAAAAAGGCAATGAGCAAAAAAAAAAAAAGACGAGGTGCATGAAAAGGTGTGAAAAATGCGTGGAGCATGAAGAGGTGTGAAAAATGCGAGGAGCATGAAAAGGTGTGAAAAATTTGAGGAGCAAAAAAAAAAAAAAACCAGGAGCATGAAAACGTGTAAAAAATGCGAGGAGAAAAAAAAAAAAAAAAGGCCAGGAGCATGAAAAGGTGTGAAAAATGCGAGGAGCAAAAAAAAAAAAAAAAAAAGGCCAGGAGCATGAAAAGGTGTGAAAAATGCGAGGAGCATGAAAAGGTGTGCAAAATGCGAGGAGGAAAAAAAAAAAATGCCAGGAGCATGAAAAGGTGTGAAAAATGCGAGGAGCAAAAAAAAAAAAAAAAAAAGGCCAGGAGCATGAAAAGGTGTGAAAAAGGCAAGGAGCAAAAAAAAAAAAAGACGAGGAGCATGAAAAGGTGTGAAAAATGCGTGGAGCATGAAGAGGTGTGAAAAATGCGAGGAGCATGAAAAGGTGTGAAAAATGCGAGGAGCATGAAAAGGTGTGAAAAATGCGAGGAGCATGAAAAGGTGTGAAAAATGCGAGGAGCATGAAAAGGTGTGCAAAATGCGAGGAGCAAAAAAAAAAAAGACGAGGAGCATGAAAAGGTGTGAAAAATGCAAGGAGCATGAAAAGGTGTGAAAAATGCGAGGAACAAAAAAAAAAAAAGACGAGGAGCATGAAAAGGTGTGAAAAATGCGTGGAGCTTGAAGAGGTGTGAAAAATGCGAGGAGCATGAAAAGGTGTGAAAAATTTGAGGAGCAAAAAAAAAAAAAAACCAGGAGCATGAAAACGTGTGAAAAATGCGAGGAGCAAAAAAAAAAAAAAAAAGGCCAGGAGCATGAAAAGGTGTGAAAAATGCGAGGAGCAAAAAAAAAAAAAAAAAGGCCAGGAGCATGAAAAGGTGTGAAAAATGCGAGGAGCAAAAAAAAAAAAAAAAAAAAAGGCCAGGAGCATGAAAAGGTGTGAAAAAGGCAAGGAGCATGAAAAGGTGTGAAAAATGCGAGGAGCAAAAAAAAAAAAATAAAAAAGTCCAGGAGCATGAAAAGGTGTGAAAAATGCAAGGAGCATGAAAAGGTGTGAAAAATGCGAGGAGGAAAAAAAAAAAAAGCAAGACCAGGAGCATGAAAAGGTGTGAAAAATGCAAGGAGCATGAAAAGGTGTGAAAAATGCGAGGAGCAAAAAAAAAAAAAAAAAAGGCCAGGAGCATGAAAAGGTGTGAAAAAAGCGAGGAGCATGAAAAGGTGTGCAAAATGCGAGGAGCAAAAAAAAAAAAAAGACGAGGAGCATGAAAAGGTGTGAAAAATGCAAGGAGCATGAAAAGGTGTGAAAAATGCGAGGAACATGAAAAGGTGTGAAAAATGGGAGGAGCATGAAAAGGTGCGAAAAATGCGAGGAGGAAAAAAAAAAAAAAAAAAAGTCCAGGAGCATGAAAAGGTGTCAAAAAGGCAAGGAGCATGAAAAGGTGTGAAAAATGCGAGGAGCAAAAAAAAAAAAAAAAAAAAAGGCCAGGAGCATGAAAAGGTGTGAAAAAGGCAAGGAGCATGAAAAGGTGTGAAAAATGCGAGGAGCAAAAAAAAAAAAAGCAAGACCAGGAGCATGAAAAGGTGTGAAAAATGCAAGGAGCATGAAAAGGTGTGAAAAATGCGAGGAGCAAAAAAAAAAAAAAAAAAAAAAAGACCAGGAGCATGAAAAGGTGTGAAAAATGCGAGGAGCAAAAAAAAAAAAAAAAAGGCCAGGAGCATGAAAAGGTGTGAAAAATGCGAGGACCATGAAAAGGTGTGAAAAATGCGAGGAGCATGAAGAGGTGTGAAAAATGCGAGGAGCATGAAAAGGTGTGAAAAATGCGAGGAGCATGAAAAGGTGTGCAAAATGCGAGGAGCAAAAAAAAAAAAAGACGAGGAGCAAGAAAAGGTGTGAAAAATGCAAGGAGCATAAAAAGGTGTGAAAAATGCGAGGAGCAAAAAAAAAAAAAAGACGAGGAGCATGAAAAGTTGTGAAAAATGCGTGGAGCATGAAAAGGTGTGCAAAATGCGAGGAGCAAAAAAAAAAAAAGACGAAGAGCATGAAAAGGTGTGAAAAATGCAAGGATCATGAAAAGGTGTGAAAAATTTGAGGAGCAAAAAAAAAAAGAAAAAAAAAGACCAGGAGCATGAAAAGGTGTGAAAAATGCGAGGAGCATGAAAAGGTGTGAAAAATTTCAGGAGCAAAAAAAAAAAAAAAAAAAAAGACCAGGAGCATGAAAAGGTGTGAAAAATGCGAGGAGGAAAAAAAAAAAAAGAATGACCAGGAGCATGAAAAGGTGTGAAAAATGCAAGGAGCATGAAAAGGTGTGAAAAATGCGAGGAGCAAAAAAAAAAAAAAAAAAAGAAAGACCAGGAGCAAGAAAAGGTGTGAAAAATGCGAGGAGCAAAAAAAAAAAAAAAAAAGGCCAGGAGCATGAAAAGGTGTGAAAAAGGCAAGGAGCATGAAAAGGTGTGAAAAATGCGAGGAGCAAAAAAAAAAAAAAAAAAAAAAAGGCCAGGAGCATGAAAAGGTGTGAAAAAAGCAAGGAGCAATAAAAGGTGTGAAAAATGCGAGGAGGAAAAAAAAAAAAAGCAAGACCAGGAGCATGAAAAGGTGTGAAAAATGCAAGGAGCATGAAAAGGTGTGAAAAATGCGAGGAGCAAAAAAAAAAAAAAAAAAGAAAGACCAGGAGCATGAAAAGGTGTGAAAAATGCGAGGAGCAAAAAAAAAAAAAAAAAAAAAGTCCAGGAGCATGAAAAGGTGTGAAAAATGCAAGGAGCATGAAAAGGTGTGAAAAAAGCGAGGAGGAAAAAAAAAAAAAGAAAGACCAGGAGCATGAAAACGTGTGAAAAATGCGAGGAGCAAAAAAAAAAAAAAAAAAAGACCAGGAGCAAGAAAAGGTGTGAAAAAAGCAAGGAGCATGAAAAGGTGTGAAAAATGCGAGGAGGAAAAAAAAAAAAGCAAGACCAGGAGCATGAAAAGGTGTGAAAAATGCAAGGAGAATGAAAATGTGTGAAAAATGCGAGGAGAAAAAAAAAAAAAAAAAAAAAAGACCAGGAGCATGAAAAGGTGTGAAAAATGCGAGGAGCAAAAAAAAAAAAAAAAAAGGCCAGGAGCATGAAAAGGTGTGAAAAATGCGAGGAGCATGAAAAGGTGTGAAAAATGCGAGGAGCATGAAGAGGTGTGAAAAATGCGAGGAGCATGAAAAGGTGTGAAAAATGCGAGGAGCATGAAAAGGTGTGAAAAATGCGAGGAGCAAAAAAAAAAAAAGAAGAGGAGCATGAAAAGGTGTGAAAAATGCAAGGAGCATGAAAAGGTGTGAAAAATGCGAGGAACATGAAAAGGTGTGAAAAATGGGAGGAGCATGAAAAGGTGCGGAAAATGCGAGGAGCAAAAAAAAAAAAAAAAAAAGGGCCAGGAGCAAGAAAAGGTGTGAAAAATTCGAGGAGCAAAAAAAAAAAAAAAAAAAAAAAAGGCCAGGAGCATGAAAAGGTGTGAAAAGTGCAAGGAGCATGAAAAGGTGTGAAAAATGCCAGGAGCATGAAAAGGTATGAAAAATGCCAGGAGCATGAAAAGGTGTGAAAAATGCGAGGAGCAAAAAAAAAAAAAAAAAAGAAAGTCCAGGAGCATGAAAAGGTGTGCAAAATGCGAGGAGCAAAAAAAAAAAAAGACGAGGAGCATGAAAAGGTGTGAAAAATGCAAGGAGCATGAAAAGGTGTGAAAAATTTGAGGAGCAAAAAAAAAAGAAAAAAAAAGACCAGGAGCATGAAAAGGTGTGAAAAATGCAAGGAGCATGAAAAGGTGTGAAAAATGCGAGGAGCAAAAAAAAAAAAAAAAAAAAAGAAAGACCAGGAGCATGAAAAGGTGTGAAAAATGCGAGGAGCAAAAAAAAAAAAAAAAAAAAAAAAGACCAGGAGCATGAATAGGTGTGCAAAATGCGAGGAGCAAAAAAAAAAAAGACGAGGAGCATGAAAAGGTGTGAAAAATGCAAGGAGCAAGAAAAGGTGTGAAAAATGCGAGGAACATGAAAAGGTGTGAAAAATGGGAGGAGCATGAAAAGGTGCGAAAAATGCGAGGAGCAAAAAAAAAAAAAAAAAAGGCCAGGAGCATGAAAAGGTGTGAAAAAGGCAAGGAGCATGAAAAGGTGTGAAAAATGCGAGGAGCAAAAAAAAAAAAAAGACGAGGAGCATGAAAAGGTGTGAAAAATGCGTGGAGCATGAAAAGGTGTGCAAAATGCGAGGAGCAAAAAAAAAAAAAAAGACGAAGAGCATGAAAAGGTGTGAAAAATGCAAGGAGCATGAAAAGGTGTGAAAAATTTGAGGAGCAAAAAAAAAAAGAAAAAAAAAGACCAGGAGCATGAAAAGGTGTGAAAAATGCGAGGAGCATGAAAAGGTGTGAAAAATTTGAGGAGCAAAAAAAAAAAAAAACCAGGAGCATGAAAACGTGTGAAAAATGCGAGGAGCAAAAAAAAAAAAAAAAAGGCCAGGAGCATGAAAAGGTGGGAAAAATGCGAGGAGCAAAAAAAAAAAAAAAAAAAGGCCAGGAGCATGAAAAGGTGTGAAAAATGCGAGGAGCATGAAAAGGTGTGCAAAATGCGAGGAGCAAAAAAAAAAAAAAGACGAGGAGCATGAAAAGGTGTGAAAAATGCAAGGAGCATGAAAAGGTGTGAAAAATGCGAGGAACATGAAAAGGTGTGAAAAATGGGAGGAGCATGAAAAGGTGCGAAAAATGCGAGGAGGAAAAAAAAAAAAAAAAAGGCCAGGGGCATGAAAAGGTGTGAAAAATGCGAGGAGCAAAAAAAAAAAAAAAAAAAAGTCCAGGAGCATGAAAAGGTGTGAAAAAGGCAAGGAGCATGAAAAGGTGTGAAAAATGCGAGGAGCAAAAAAAAAAAAAGCAAGACCAGGAGCATGAAAAGGTGTGAAAAATGCAAGGAGCATGAAAAGGTGTGAAAAATGCGAGGAGCAAAAAAAAAAAAAAAAAAAAAAAGACCAGGAGCATGAAAAGGTGTGAAAAATGCGAGGAGCAAAAAAAAAAAAAAAAAGGCCAGGAGCATGAAAAGGTGTGAAAAATGCAAGGAGCATGAAAAGGTGTGAAAAATGCGAGGAGCAAAAAAAAAAAAAAAAAAAAAAAGACCAGGAGCATGAAAAGGTGTGAAAAATGCGAGGAGCAAAAAAAAAAAAAAAAAGGCCAGGAGCATGAAAAGGTGTGAAAAATGCGAGGACCATGAAAAGGTGTGAAAAATGCAAGGAGCATGAAGAGGTGTGAAAAATGCGAGGAGCATGAAAAGGTGTGAAAAATGCGAGGAGCATGAAAAGGTGTGCAAAATGCGAGGAGCAAAAAAAAAAAAAGACGAGGAGCATGAAAAGGTGTGAAAAATGCAAGGAGCATGAAAAGGTGTGAAAAATGCGAGGAGCAAAAAAAAAAAAAAGACGAGGAGCATGAAAAGGTGTGAAAAATGCGTGGAGCATGAAAAGGTGTGCAAAATGCGAGGAGCAAAAAAAAAAAAAGACGAAGAGCATGAAAAGGTGTGAAAAATGCAAGGAGCATGAAAAGGTGTGAAAAATTTGAGGAGCAAAAAAAAAAAGAAAAAAAAAGACCAGGAGCATGAAAAGGTGTGAAAAATGCGAGGAGCATGAAAAGGTGTGAAAAATTTGAGGAGCAAAAAAAAAAAAAAAAAAAAAAGACCAGGAGCATGAAAAGGTGTGAAAAATGCGAGGAGGAAAAAAAAAAAAAGAATGACCAGGAGCATGAAAAGGTGTGAAAAATGCAAGGAGCATGAAAAGGTGTGAAAAATGCGAGGAGCAAAAAAAAAAAAAAAAAAAGAAAGACCAGGAGCATGAAAAGGTGTGAAAAATGCGAGGAGCAAAAAAAAAAAAAAAAAAGGCCAGGAGAATGAAAAGGTGTGAAAAAGGCAAGGAGCATGAAAAGGTGTGAAAAATGCGAGGAGAAAAAAAAAAAAAAAAAAAAAGGCCAGGAGCATGAAAAGGTGTGAAAAATGCAAGGAGCATTAAAAGGTGTGAAAAATGCGAGGAGGAAAAAAAAAAAAAGCAAGACCAGGAGCATGAAAAGGTGTGAAAAATGCAAGGAGCATGAAAAGGTGTGAAAAATGCGAGGAGCAAAAAAAAAAAAAAAAAAGAAAGACCAGGAGCATGAAAAGGTGTGAAAAATGCGAGGAGCAAAAAAAAAAAAAAAAAAGTCCAGGAGCATGAAAAGGTGTGAAAAATGCAAGGAGCATGAAAAGGTGTGAAAAATGCGAGGAGCAAAAAAAAAAAAAAAAAAAGAAAGACCAGGAGCATGAAAACGTGTGAAAAATGCGAGGAGCAAAAAAAAAAAAAAAAAAAGTCCAGGAGCATGAAAAGGTGTGAAAAATGCAAGGAGCATGAAAAGGTGTGAAAAATGCGAGGAGGAAAAAAAAAAAAAGAAAGACCAGGAGCATGAAAACGTGTGAAAAATGCGAGGAGCAAAAAAAAAAAAAAAAAAAGTCCAGGAGCATGAAAAGGTGTGAAAAATGCAAGGAGCATGAAAAGGTGTGAAAAATGCGAGGAGGAAAAAAAAAAAAGCAAGACCAGGAGCATGAAAAGGTGTGAAAAATGCAAGGAGCATGAAAATGTGTGAAAAATGCGAGGAGCAAAAAAAAAAAAAAGACCAGGAGCATGAAAAGGTGTGAAAAATGCGAGGAGCAAAAAAAAAAAAAAAAAAGGCCAGGAGCAAGAAAAGGGGTGAAAAATGCGAGGAGCATGAAAAGGTGTGAAAAAGGCGAGGAGCATGAAGAGGTGTGAAAAATGCGAGGAGCATGAAAAGGTGTGAAAAATGCGAGGAGCATGAAAAGGTGTGAAAAATGCGAGGAGCAAAAAAAAAAAAAGAAGAGGAGCATGAAAAGGTGTGAAAAATGCAAGGAGCATGAAAAGGTGTGAAAAATGCGAGGAACATGAAAAGGTGTGAAAAATGGGAGGAGCATGAAAAGGTGCGAAAAATGGGAGGAGCAAAAAAAAAAAAAAAAAAAAGGCCAGGAGCATGAAAAGGTGTGAAAAGTGCAAGGAGCATGAAAAGGTGTGAAAAATGCCAGGAGCATGAAAAGGTATGAAAAATGCCAGGAGCATGAAAAGGTGTGAAAAATGCGAGGAGCAAAAAAAAAAAAAAAAAAGAAAGTCCAGGAGCATGAAAAGGTGTGCAAAATGCGAGGAGCAAAAAAAAAAAAAAGACGAGGAGCATGAAAAGGTGTGAAAAATGCAAGGAGCATGAAAAGGTGTGAAAAATTTGAGGAGCAAAAAAAAAAGAAAAAAAAAGAACAGGAGCATGAAAAGGTGTGAAAAATGCAAGGAGAATGAAAAGGTGTGAAAAATGCGAGGAGCAAAAAAAAAAAAAAAAAAAAGAAAGACCAGGAGCATGAAAAGGTGTGAAAAATGCGAGGAGCAAAAAAAAAAAAAAAAAAAAAAAAGACCAGGAGCATGAATAGGTGTGCAAAATGCGAGGAGCAAAAAAAAAAAAAGACGAGGAGCATGAAAAGGTGTGAAAAATGCAAGGAGCATGAAAAGGTGTGAAAAATGCGAGGAACATGAAAAGGTGTGAAAAATGGGAGGAGCATGAAAAGGTGCGAAAAATGCGAGGAGCAAAAAAAAAAAAAAAAAAGGCCAGGAGCATGAAAAGGTGTGAAAAAGGCAAGGAGCATGAAAAGGTGTGAAAAATGCGAGGAGCAAAAAAAAAAAAAAAAAAAGTCCAGGAGCATGAAAAGGTGTGAAAAATGCAAGGAGCATGAAAAGGTGTGAAAAATGCGAGGAGGAAAAAAAAGCAAGACCAGGAGCATGAAAAGGTGTGAAAAATGCGAGGAGCAAAAAAAAAAAAAAAAAAAAAAAAGACCAGGAGCATGAAAAGGGGGGAAAAATGCGAGGAGCAAAAAAAAAAAAAAAAAGGCCAGGAGCATGAAAAGGTGTGAAAAATGCGAGGAGCAAAAAAAAAAAAAAAAAAGACCAGGAGCATGAAAAGGTGTGAAAAATTCGAGGAGCAAAAAAAAAAAAAAAAAAAAAAAGACCAGGAGCATGAAAAGGTGTGAAAAATGCGAGGAGCAAAAAAAAAAAAAAAAAAAAAAAGACCAGGAGCATGAAAAGGTGTGAAAAATGCGAGGAGCATGAAAAGGTGTGAAAAATGCGAGGAGCAAAAAAAAAAAAAAAAAAGACCAGGAGCATGAAAAGGTGTGAAAAATGCGAGGAGCAAAAAAAACAAAAAAAAGACCAGCAGCATGAAAAGGTGTGAAAAATGCGATGAACATGAAAAGGTGTGAAAAATGCGAGGAGCATGAAAAGGTGTGTAAAATGCGAGGAGCATGAAGAGGTGTGAAATATGCGAGGAGCATGAAGAGGAGTGAAATATGCGAGGAGCATGAAAAGGTGTGAAAAATGCGAGGAGCAAAAAAAAAAAAAAAAAAAACCAGGAGCATGAAAAGGTGTGAAAAATGCGACGAGCATGAAAAGTTGTGAAAAATGCGAGAAGCATGAAGAGGTGTGAAATATGCGAGGAGCATGAAAAGGTGTGAAAAAAGGAGGAGCATGAAAAGGTGTGAAAAATGCGAGGAGCATGAAAAGGTGTGAAAAGTGCGAGGAGCATGAAAAGGTTGAAAAATGCGAGGAGCATGAAAAGGTGTGAAAAATGCGAGGAGCATGAAAAGGTTGAAAAATGCGAGGAGCATGAAAAGGTGTGAAAAATTCGAGGAGCAAAAAAAAAAAAAAAAAACCAGGAGCATGAAAAGGTGTGAAAAATGCGACGAGCATGAAAAGTTGTGAAAAATGCGAGAAGCATGAAGAGGTGTGAAATATGCGAGGAGCATGAAAAGGTGTGAAAAAAGGAGGAGCATGAAAAGGTGTGAAAAATGCGAGGAGCATGAAAAGGTGTGAAAAATGCGAGGAGCATGAAAAGGTTGAAAAATGCGAGGAGCATGAAAAGGTGTGAAAAATTCGAGGAGCAAAAAAAAAAAAAAAAAGCCCAGGAACATGAAAAGGTGTGAAAAATGCGAGGAGCAAAAAAAAAAAAAAAAGACCAGGAGCATGAAAAGGTGTGAAAAATGCGAGGAGCAAAAAAAAAAAAAAAAAAAGGCCAGGAGCATGAAAAGGTGTGAAAAATGCGAGGAGCATGAAAAGGTGTGAAAAATGCGAGGAGCATGAAGAGGTGTGAAAAATGCGAGGAGCAAAAAAAAAAAAGACGAGGAGCATGAAAAGTTGTGAAAAATGCAAGGAGCATGAAAAGGTGTGAAAAATGCGAGGAACATGAAAAGGTGTGAAAAATGGGAGGAGCATGAAAAGGTGCGAAAAATGCGAGGAGCAAAAAAAAAAAAAAAAAAAGGCAAGGAGCATGAAAAGGTGTGAAAAATGCAAGGAGCATGAAAAGGTGTGAAAAATGCCAGGAGCATGAAAAGGTGTGAAAAAATGCCAGGAGCATGAAAAGGTGTGAAAAATGCGAGGAGCAAAAAAAAAAAAAAAAGACCAGGAGCATGAAAAGGTGTGAAAAATGCGAGGAGCAAAAAAAAAAAAAAAAAGGCCAGGAGCATGAAAAGGTGTGAAAAAGGCAAGGAGCATGAAAAGGTGTGAAAAATGCGAGGAGCAAAAAAAAAAAAAAAAAAAAGTCCAGGAGCATGAAAAGGTGTGAAAAATGCAAGGAGCATGAAAAGGTGTGAAAAATGCGAGGAGGAAAAAAAAGCAAGACCAGGAGCATGAAAAGGTGTGAAAAATGCAAGGAGCATGAAAAGGTGTGAAAAATGCGAGGAGCAAAAAAAAAAAAAAAAGACCAGGAGCATGAAAAGGTGTGAAAAATGCGAGGAGCAAAAAAAAAAAAAAAAAAGGCCAGGAGCATGAAAAGGTGTGAAAAATGCGAGGAGCATGAAAAGGTGTGAAAAATGCGAGGAGCATGAAGAGGTGTGAAAAATGCGAGGAGCAAAAAAAAAAAAGACGAGGAGCATGAAAAGTTGTGAAAAATGCAAGGAGCATGAAAAGGTGTGAAAAATGCGAGGAACATGAAAAGGTGTGAAAAATGGGAGGAGCATGAAAAGGTGCGAAAAATGCGAGGAGCAAAAAAAAAAAAAAAAAAAAGGCCAGGAGCATGAAAAGGTGTGAAAAGTGCAAGGAGCATGAAAAGGTGTGAAAAATGCCAGGAGCATGAAAAGGTGTGAAAAATGCCAGGAGCATGAAAAGGTGTGAAAAATGCGAGGAGCAAAAAAAAAAAAAAAAAAGAAAGTCCAGGAGCATGAAAAGGTGTGCAAAATGCGAGGAGCAAAAAAAAAAAAAGACGAGGAGCATGAAAAGGTGTGAAAAATGCAAGGAGCATGAAAAGGTGTGAAAAATTTGAGGAGCAAAAAAAAAAGAAAAAAAAAGACCAGGAGCATGAAAAGGTGTGAAAAATGCGAGGAGCATGAAAAGGTGTGAAAAATTTGAGGAGCAAAAAAAAAAAAAAAAAAAAAAAAGACCAGGAGCATGAAAAGGTGTGAAAAATGCGAGGAGCAAAAAAAAAAAAAAAAAAAAGAAAGACCAGGAGCATGAAAAGGTGTGAAAAATGCAAGGAGCTTGAAAAGCTGTGAAAAATGCGAGGAGCAAAAAAAAAAAAAAAAGAAAGACCAGGAGCATGAAAAGGTGTGAAAAATGCGAGGAGCAAAAAAAAAAAAAAAAAAAGGCCAGGAGCATGAAAAGGTGTGAAAAAGGCAAGGAGCATGAAAAGGTGTGAAAAATGCGAGGAGCAAAAAAAAAAAAAAAAAAAAAAGTCCAGGAGCATGAAAAGGTGTGAAAAAAGCAAGGAGCATGAAAAGGTGTGAAAAATGCGAGGAGGAAAAAAAAAAAAAGCAAGACCAGGAGCATGAAAATGTGTGAAAAATGCAAGGAGCATGAAAAGGTGTGAAAAATGCGAGGAGCAAAAAAAAAAAAAAAAAAAAAAAGACCAGGAACATGAAAAGGTGTGAAAAATGCGAGGAGCAAAAAAAAAAAAAAAAAAGGCCAGGAGCATGAAAAGGTGTGAAAAATGCGAGGAGCAAAAAAAAAAAAAAAAAGACCAGGAGCATGAAAAGGTGTGAAAAATTCGAGGAGCAAAAAAAAAAAAAAAAAAAAAAAGACCAGGAGCATGAAAAGGTGTGAAAAATGCGAGGAGCAAAAAAAAAAAAAAAAAAAAAAAGACCAGGAGCATGAAAAGGTGTGAAAAATGCGAGGAGCATGAAAAGGTGTGAAAAATGCGAGGAGCAAAAAAAAAAAAAAAAAAGACCAGGAGCATGAAAAGGTGTGAAAAATGCGAGGAGCAAAAAAACAAAAAAAAGACCAGCAGCATGAAAAGGTGTGAAAAATGCGATGAACATGAAAAGGTGTGAAAAATGCGAGGAGCATGAAAAGGTGTGTAAAATGCGAGGAGCATGAAGAGGTGTGAAATATGCGAGGAGCATGAAGAGGAGTGAAATATGCGAGGAGCATGAAAAGGTGTGAAAAATGCGAGGAGCAAAAAAAAAAAAAAAAAAAACCAGGAGCATGAAAAGGTGTGAAAAATGCGACGAGCATGAAAAGTTGTGAAAAATGCGAGAAGCATGAAGAGGTGTGAAATATGCGAGGAGCATGAAAAGGTGTGAAAAAAGGAGGAGCATGAAAAGGTGTGAAAAATGCGAGGAGCATGAAAAGGTGTGAAAAGTGCGAGGAGCATGAAAAGGTTGAAAAATGCGAGGAGCATGAAAAGGTGTGAAAAATGCGAGGAGCATGAAAAGGTTGAAAAATGCGAGGAGCATGAAAAGGTGTGAAAAATTCGAGGAGCAAAAAAAAAAAAAAAAAACCAGGAGCATGAAAAGGTGTGAAAAATGCGACGAGCATGAAAAGTTGTGAAAAATGCGAGAAGCATGAAGAGGTGTGAAATATGCGAGGAGCATGAAAAGGTGTGAAAAAAGGAGGAGCATGAAAAGGTGCGAAAAATGCGAGGAGCAAAAAAAAAAAAAAAAAAAAGGCCAGGAGCATGAAAAGGTGTGAAAAGTGCAAGGAGCATGAAAAGGTGTGAAAAATGCCAGGAGCATGAAAAGGTGTGAAAAATGCCAGGAGCATGAAAAGGTGTGAAAAATGCGAGGAGCAAAAAAAAAAAAAAAAAGGCCAGGAGCATGAAAAGGTGTGAAAAAGGCAAGGAGCATGAAAAGGTGTGAAAAATGCGAGGAGCAAAAAAAAAAAAAAAAAAGTCCAGGAGCATGAAAAGGTGTGAAAAATGCAAGGAGCATGAAAAGGTGTGAAAAATGCGAGGAGGAAAAAAAAGCAAGACCAGGAGCATGAAAAGGTGTGAAAAATGCAAGGAGCATGAAAAGGTGTGAAAAATGCGAGGAGCAAAAAAAAAAAAAAAAGACCAGGAGCATGAAAAGGTGTGAAAAATGCGAGGAGCAAAAAAAAAAAAAAAAAAAGGCCAGGAGCATGAAAAGGTGTGAAAAATGCGAGGAGCATGAAAAGGTGTGAAAAATGCGAGGAGCATGAAGAGGTGTGAAAAATGCGAGGAGCAAAAAAAAAAAAGACGAGGAGCATGAAAAGTTGTGAAAAATGCAAGGAGCATGAAAAGGTGTGAAAAATGCGAGGAACATGAAAAGGTGTGAAAAATGGGAGGAGCATGAAAAGGTGCGAAAAATGCGAGGAGCAAAAAAAAAAAAAAAAAAAGGCCAGGAGCATGAAAAGGTGTGAAAAGTGCAAGGAGCATGAAAAGGTGTGAAAAATGCCAGGAGCATGAAAAGGTGTGAAAAATGCGAGGAGCAAAAAAAAAAAAAAAAAAAGAAAGACCAGGAGCATGAAAAGGTGTGAAAAATGCGAGGAGCAAAAAAAAAAAAAAAAAAAAAAAGACCAGGAGCATGAATAGGTGTGCAAAATGCGAGGAGCAAAAAAAAAAAAGACGAGGAGCATGAAAAGGTGTGAAAAATGCAAGGAGCATGAAAAGGTGTGAAAAATGCGAGGAACATGAAAAGGTGTGAAAAATGGGAGGAGCATGAAAAGGTGCGAAAAATGCGAGGAGCAAAAAAAAAAAAAAAAAAGGCCAGGAGCATGAAAAGGTGTGAAAAAGGCAAGGAGCATGAAAAGGTGTGAAAAATGCGAGGAGCAAAAAAAAAAAAAAAAAAAGTCCAGGAGCATGAAAAGGTGTGAAAAATGCAAGGAGCATGAAAAGGTGTGAAAAATGCGAGGAGGAAAAAAAAGCAAGACCAGGAGCATGAAAAGGTGTGAAAAATGCAAGGAGCATGAAAAGGTGTGAAAAATGCGAGGAGCAAAAAAAAAAAAAAAAGACCAGGAGCATGAAAAGGTGTGAAAAATGCGAGGAGCAAAAAAAAAAAAAAAAAAGGCCAGGAGCATGAAAAGGTGTGAAAAATGCGAGGAGCATGAAAAGGTGTGAAAAATGCGAGGAGCATGAAGAGGTGTGAAAAATGCGAGGAGCAAAAAAAAAAAAGACGAGGAGCATGAAAAGTTGTGAAAAATGCAAGGAGCATGAAAAGGTGTGAAAAATGCGAGGAACATGAAAAGGTGTGAAAAATGGGAGGAGCATGAAAAGGTGCGAAAAATGCGAGGAGCAAAAAAAAAAAAAAAAAAAGGCCAGGAGCATGAAAAGGTGTGAAAAGTGCAAGGAGCATGAAAAGGTGTGAAAAATGCCAGGAGCATGAAAAGGTGTGAAAAAAGCCAGGAGCATGAAAAGGTGTGAAAAATGCGAGGAGCAAAAAAAAAAAAAAAAAAAGAAAGTCCAGGAGCATGAAAAGGTGTGCAAAATGCGAGGAGCAAAAAAAAAAAAAGACGAGGAGCATGAAAAGGTGTGAAAAATGCAAGGAGCATGAAAAGGTGTGAAAAATTTGAGGAGCAAAAAAAAAAGAAAAAAAAAGACCAGGAGCATGAAAAGGTGTGAAAAATGCGAGGAGCATGAAAAGGTGTGAAAAATTTGAGGAGCAAAAAAAAAAAAAAAAAAAAAAAAGACCAGGAGCATGAAAAGGTGTGAAAAATGCGAGGAGGAAAAAAAAAAAAAGAAAGACCAGGAGCATGAAAAGGTGTGAAAAATGCAAGGAGCTTGAAAAGCTGTGAAAAATGCGAGGAGCAAAAAAAAAAAAAAAAGAAAGACCAGGAGCATGAAAAGGTGTGAAAAATGCGAGGAGCAAAAAAAAAAAAAAAAAAAAGGCCAGGAGCATGAAAAGGTGTGAAAAAGGCAAGGAGCATGAAAAGGTGTGAAAAATGCGAGGAGCAAAAAAAAAAAAAAAAAAAAAGTCCAGGAGCATGAAAAGGTGTGAAAAATGCAAGGAGCATGAAAAGGTGTGAAAAATGCGAGGAGGAAAAAAAAAAAAAGCAAGACCAGGAGCATGAAAATGTGTGAAAAATGCAAGGAGCATGAAAAGGTGTGAAAAATGCGAGGAGCAAAAAAAAAAAAAAAAAAAAAAAGACCAGGAGCATGAAAAGGTGTGAAAAATGCGAGGAGCAAAAAAAAAAAAAAAAAAGGCCAGGAGCATGAAAAGGTGTGAAAAATGCGAGGAGCAAAAAAAAAAAAAAAAAGACCAGGAGCATGAAAAGGTGTGAAAAATTCGAGGAGCAAAAAAAAAAAAAAAAAAAAAAAGACCAGGAGCATGAAAAGGTGTGAAAAATGCGAGGAGCAAAAAAAAAAAAAAAAAAAAAAAGACCAGGAGCATGAAAAGGTGTGAAAAATGCGAGGAGCATGAAAAGGTGTGAAAAATGCGAGGAGCAAAAAAAAAAAAAAAAAGACCAGGAGCATGAAAAGGTGTGAAAAATGCGAGGAGCAAAAAAACAAAAAAAAGACCAGCAGCATGAAAAGGTGTGAAAAATGCGATGAACATGAAAAGGTGTGAAAAATGCGAGGAGCATGAAAAGGTGTGTAAAATGCGAGGAGCATGAAGAGGTGTGAAATATGCGAGGAGCATGAAGAGGAGTGAAATATGCGAGGAGCATGAAAAGGTGTGAAAAATGCGAGGAGCAAAAAAAAAAAAAAAAAAAAACCAGGAGCAAGAAAAGGGGTGAAAAATGCGACGAGCATGAAAAGTTGTGAAAAATGCGAGAAGCATGAAGAGGTGTGAAATATGCGAGGAGCATGAAAAGGTGTGAAAAAAGGAGGAGCATGAAAAGGTGTGAAAAATGCGAGGAGCATGAAAAGGTGTGAAAAGTGCGAGGAGCATGAAAAGGTTGAAAAATGCGAGGAGCATGAAAAGGTGTGAAAAATGCGAGGAGCATGAAAAGGTTGAAAAATGCGAGGAGCATGAAAAGGTGTGAAAAATTCGAGGAGCAAAAAAAAAAAAAAAAAACCAGGAGCATGAAAAGGTGTGAAAAATGCGACGAGCATGAAAAGTTGTGAAAAATGCGAGAAGCATGAAGAGGTGTGAAATATGCGAGGAGCATGAAAAGGTGTGAAAAAAGGAGGAGCATGAAAAGGTGTGAAAAATGCGAGGAGCATGAAAAGGTGTGAAAAATGCGAGGAGCATGAAAAGGTTGAAAAATGCGAGGAGCATGAAAAGGTGTGAAAAATTCGAGGAGCAAAAAAAAAAAAAAAAACCCAGGAACATGAAAAGGTGTGAAAAAAGCGAGGAGCAAAAAAAAAAAAAAAAAAAAAAAAAGACCAGGAGCATGAAAAGGTGTGAAAAATGCGAGGAGCAAAAAAAAAAAAAAAAAAGACCAGGAGCATGAAAAGGTGTGAAAAATGCGAGGAGCAAAAAAAAAAAAAAAAGACCAGGAGCATGAAAAGGTGTGAAAAATGCGAGGAGCAAAAAAACAAAAAAAAGACCAGCAGCATGAAAAGGTGTGAAAAATGCGATGAACATGAAAACGTGTGAAAAATGCGAGGAGCAAAAAAAAAAAAAAAAAAAGGCCAGGACCATGAAAAGGTGTGAAAAATGCGAGGAGCATGAAAAGGTGTGAAAAATTTGAGGAGCAAAAAAAAAAAAGACCAGGAGCATGAAAAGGTGTGAAAAATGCGAGGAGCAAAAAAAAAAAAAAAAAAAAAGACCAGGAGCATGAAAAGGTGTGAAAAATGCGAGGAGCAAAAAAAAAAAAAAAAAAAAAAGAACAGGAGCAAGAAAAGGTGTGAAAAATGCGAGGAGCAAAAAAAAAAAAAAAAAAAAAAAAAAGACCAGGAGCATGAAAAGGTGTGAAAAATGCGACGAGCATGAATAGTTATGAAAAATGCGAGGAGCATGAAGAGGTGTGAAATATGTGAGGAGCATGAAAAGTGTGAAAAATGCGGGGAGCAAAAAAAAAAAAAAAAAAAAAAAAGACCAGGAGCATGAAAAGGTGTGAAAAATGCGAGGAGCAAAAAAAAAAAAAAAAAGACCAGCAGCATGAAAAGGTGTGAAAAATGCGATGAACATGAAAAGGTGTGAAAAATGCGAGGAGCATGAAAAGGTGTGTAAAATGCGAGGAGCATGAAGAGGTGTGAAATATGTGAGGAGCATGAAGAGGTGTGAAATATGCGAGGAGCATGAAAAGGTGTGAAAAATGCGAGGAGCAAAAAAAAAAAAAAAAAAAAGACCAGGAGCATGAAAAGGTGTGAAAAATGCGACGAGCATGAAAAGTTGTGAAAAATGCGAGAAGCATGAAGAGGTGTGAAAAATGCGAGGAGCATGAAAAGGTGTGAAAAAAGGAGGAGCATGAAAAGGTGTGAAAAATGCGAGGAGCATGAAAAGGTGTGAAAAATGCGAGGAGCATGAAAAGGTGTGAAAAATGCGAGGAGCATGAAAAGGTGTGAAAAATGCGAGGCACATGAAGAGGTGTGAAATATGCGAGGCGCATGAAAAGGTGTGAAAAATGCGAGAAGCATGAAGAGGTGTGAAATATGCGAGGAGCATGAAAAGGTGTGAAAAAAGGAGGAGCATGAAAAGGTGTGAAAAATGCGACGAGCATGAAAAGTTGTGAAAAATGCGAGGAGCATGAAGAGGTGTGAAATATGTGAGGAGCATGAAAAGTGTGAAAAATGCGAGGAGCAAAAAAAAAAAAAAAAGACCAGGAGCATGAAAAGGTGTGAAAAATGCGAGGAGCATGAAAAGGTGTGAAAAATGCGAGGAGCATGAAGAGGTGTGAAAAATGCGAGGAGCATGAAAAGGTGTGAAAAATGCGAGGAGCATGAAAAGGTGTGAAAAATGCGAGGAGCAAAAAAAAAAAAAGACGAGGAGCATGAAAAGGTGTGAAAAATGCAAGGAGCATGAAAAGGTGTGAAAAATGCGAGGAACATGAAAAGGTGTGAAAAATGGGAGGAGCATGAAAAGGTGCGAAAAATGCGAGGAGCAAAAAAAAAAAAAAAAAAAGGCCAGGAGCAAGAAAAGGTGTGAAAAATTCGAGGAGCAAAAAAAAAAAAAAAAAAAAAAAGGCCAGGAGCATGAAAAGGTGTGAAAAGTGCAAGGAGCATGAAAAGGTGTGAAAAATGCCAGGAGCATGAAAAGGTATGAAAAATGCCAGGAGCATGAAAAGGTGTGAAAAATGCGAGGAGCAAAAAAAAAAAAAAAAAAGAAAGTCCAGGAGCATGAAAAGGTGTGCAAAATGCGAGGAGCAAAAAAAAAAAAAGACGAGGAGCATGAAAAGGTGTGAAAAATGCAAGGAGCATGAAAAGGTGTGAAAAATTTGAGGAGCAAAAAAAAAAGAAAAAAAAAGACCAGGAGCATGAAAAGGTGTGAAAAATGCAAGGAGCATGAAAAGGTGTGAAAAATGCGAGGAGCAAAAAAAAAAAAAAAAAAAAAGAAAGACCAGGAGCATGAAAAGGTGTGAAAAATGCGAGGAGCAAAAAAAAAAAAAAAAAAAAAGAAAGACCAGGAGCATGAAAAGGTGTGAAAAATGCGAGGAACATGAAAAGGTGTGAAAAATGGGAGGAGCATGAAAAGGTGCGAAAAATGCGAGGAGCAAAAAAAAAAAAAGAAAAAGGCCAGGAGCATGAAAAGGTGTGAAAAATGCGAGGAGCAAAAAAAAAAAAAAAAAAGACCAGGAGCATGAATAGGTGTGCAAAATGCGAGGAGCAAAAAAAAAAAAGACGAGGAGCATGAAAAGGTGTGAAAAATGCAAGGAGCATGAAAAGGTGTGAAAAATGCGAGGAACATGAAAAGGTGTGAAAAATGGGAGGAGCATGAAAAGGTGCGAAAAATGCGAGGAGCAAAAAAAAAAAAAAAAAGGCCAGAAGCATGAAAAGGTGTGAAAAAGGCAAGGAGCATGAAAAGGTGTGAAAAATGCCAGGAGCATGAAAAGGTGTGAAAAATGCCAGGAGCATGAAAAGGTGTGAAAAATGCGAGGAGCAAAAAAAAAAAAAAAAAAAGAAAGTCCAGGAGCATGAAAAGGTGTGCAAAATGCGAGGAGCAAAAAAAAAAAAAGACGAGGAGCATGAAAAGGTGTGAAAAATGCAAGGAGCATGAAAAGGTGTGAAAAATTTGAGGAGCAAAAAAAAAAGAAAAAAAAAGACCAGGAGCATGAAAAGGTGTGAAAAATGCGAGGAGCATGAAAAGGTGTGAAAAATTTGAGGAGCAAAAAAAAAAAAAAAAAAAAAGACCAGGAGCATGAAAAGGTGTGAAAAATGCGAGGAGGAAAAAAAAAAAAAAAAAAGAAAGACCAGGAGCATGAAAAGGTGTGAAAAATGCGAGGAGCAAAAAAAAAAAAAAAAAAAAAGGCCAGGAGCATGAAAAGGTGTGAAAAATGCAAGGAGCATGAAAAGGTGTGAAAAATGCGAGGAGCAAAAAAAAAAAAAAAAAAAAAGACCAGGAGCATGAAAAGGTGTGAAAAATGTGAGGAGCAAAAAAAAAAAAAAAAAAAAAGACCAGGAGCATGAAAAGGTGTGAAAAATGCGAGGAGCAAAAAAAAAAAAAAAAAAAAAGACCAGGAGCATGAAAAGGTGGGAAAAAAGCGAGGAGCAAAAAAAAAAAAAAAAAAAAAGACCAGGAGCATGAAAAGGTGTGAAAAATGCGAGGAGCAAAAAAAAAAAAAAAAAAAAAAAAGACCAGGAGAAAGAAAAGGTGTAAAAAATGCGAGGAGAAAAAAAAAAAAAAAAAAAAAGACCAGGAGCATGAAAAGGTGTGAAAAATGCGAGGAGCAAAAAAAAAAAAAAAAAAAAAAGACCAGGAGCATGAAAAGGTGTGAAAAATGCGAGGAGAAAAAAAAAAAAAAAAAAAAGACCAGGAGCATGAAAAGGTGTGAAAAATGCGAGGAGTAAAAAAAAAAAAAAAAAAAAAAGACCAGGAGCATGAAAAGGTGTGAAAAATGCGAGGAGCATGAAAAGGTGTGAAAAATGCGAGGAGCAAAAAAAAAAAAAAAAAAAGACCAGGAGCATGAAAAGGTGTGAAAAATGCGAGGAGCAAAAAAACAAAAAAAAGACCAGCAGCATGAAAAGGTGTGAAAAATGCGATGAACATGAAAAGGTGTGAAAAATGCGAGGAGCATGAAAAGGTGTGTAAAATGCGAGGAGCATGAAGAGGTGTGAAATATGCGAGGAGCATGAAGAGGAGTGAAATATGCGAGGAGCATGAAAAGGTGTGAAAAATGCGAAGAGCAAAAAAAAAAAAAAAAAAACCAGGAGCATGAAAAGGTGTGAAAAATGCGACGAGCATGAAAAGTTGTGAAAAATGCGAGAAGCATGAAGAGGTGTGAAATATGCGAGGAGCATGAAAAGGTGTGAAAAAAGGAGGAGCATGAAAAGGTGTGAAAAATGCGAGGAGCATGAAAAGGTGTGAAAAATGCGAGGAGCATGAAAAGGTTGAAAAATGCGAGGAGCATGAAAAGGTGTGAAAAATTCGAGGAGCAAAAAAAAAAAAAAAAAGCCCAGGAACATGAAAAGGTGTGAAAAATGCGAGGAGCAAAAAAAAAAAAAAAAAAAAAAAGACCAGGAGCATGAAAAGGTGTGAAAAATGCGAGGAGCAAAAGAAAAAAAAAAAAGACCAGGAGCATGAAAATGTGTGAAAAATGCGAGGAGCAAAAAAAAAAAAAAAAGACCAGGAGCATGAAAAGGTGTGAAAAATGCGAGGAGCAAAAAAACAAAAAAAAGACCAGCAGCATGAAAAGGTGTGAAAAATGCGATGAACATGAAAACGTGTGAAAAATGCGAGGAGCAAAAAAAAAAAAAAAAAAGGCCAGGACCATGAAAAGGTGTGAAAAATGCGAGGAGCATGAAAAGGTGTGAAAAATTTGAGGAGCAAAAAAAAAAAGACCAGGAGCATGAAAAGGTGTGAAAAATGCGAGGAACATGAAAAGGTGTGAAAAATGGGAGGAGCATGAAAAGGTGCGAAAAATGCGAGGAGCAAAAAAAAAAAAAAAAAAAGGCCAGGAGCAAGAAAAGGTGTGAAAAATTCGAGGAGCAAAAAAAAAAAAAAAAAAAAAAAGGCCAGGAGCATGAAAAGGTGTGAAAAGTGCAAGGAGCATGAAAAGGTGTGAAAAATGCCAGGAGCATGAAAAGGTATGAAAAATGCCAGGAGCATGAAAAGGTGTGAAAAATGCGAGGAGCAAAAAAAAAAAAAAAAAAGAAAGTCCAGGAGCATGAAAAGGTGTGCAAAATGCGAGGAGCAAAAAAAAAAAAAGACGAGGAGCATGAAAAGGTGTGAAAAATGCAAGGAGCATGAAAAGGTGTGAAAAATTTGAGGAGCAAAAAAAAAAGAAAAAAAAAGACCAGGAGCATGAAAAGGTGTGAAAAATGCAAGGAGCATGAAAAGGTGTGAAAAATGCGAGGAGCAAAAAAAAAAAAAAAAAAAAGAAAGACCAGGAGCATGAAAAGGTGTGAAAAATGCGAGGAGCAAAAAAAAAAAAAAAAAAAAAAAAGACCAGGAGCATGAATAGGTGTGCAAAATGCGAGGAGCAAAAAAAAAAAAGACGAGGAGCATGAAAAGGTGTGAAAAATGCAAGGAGCATGAAAAGGTGTGAAAAATGCGAGGAACATGAAAAGGTGTGAAAAATGGGAGGAGCATGAAAAGGTGCGAAAAATGCGAGGAGCAAAAAAAAAAAAAAAAAAGGCCAGGAGCATGAAAAGGTGTGAAAAAGGCAAGGAGCATGAAAAGGTGTGAAAAATGCGAGGAGCAAAAAAAAAAAAAAGACGAGGAGCATGAAAAGGTGTGAAAAATGCGTGGAGCATGAAAAGGTGTGCAAAATGCGAGGAGCAAAAAAAAAAAAAGACGAAGAGCATGAAAAGGTGTGAAAAATGCAAGGAGCATGAAAAGGTGTGAAAAATTTGAGGAGCAAAAAAAAAAAGAAAAAAAAAGACCAGGAGCATGAAAAGGTGTGAAAAATGCGAGGAGCATGAAAAGGTGTGCAAAATGCGAGGAGCAAAAAAAAAAAAAGACGAGGAGCATGAAAAGGTGTGAAAAATGCAAGGAGCATGAAAAGGTGTGAAAAATGCGAGGAACATGAAAAGGTGTGAAAAATGGGAGGAGCATGAAAAGGTGTGAAAAATGCGAGGAGGAAAAAAAAAAAAAAAAGGCCAGGGGCATGAAAAGGTGTGAAAAATGCGAGGAGCAAAAAGAAAAAAAAAAAAAGTCCAGGAGCATGAAAAGGTGTGAAAAAGGCAAGGAGCAAAAAAAAAAAAAAAAAAAAAAGGCCAGGAGCATGAAAAGGTGTGAAAAATGCAAGGAGCATGAAAAGGTGTGAAAAATGCGAGGAGCAAAAAAAAAAAAAAAAAAAAGACCAGGAGCATGAAAAGGTGTGAAAAATGCGAGGAGCAAAAAAAAAAAAAAAAAAAAAGACCAGAGGCATGAAAAGGTGTGAAAAATGCGAGGAGCAAAAAAAAAAAAAAAAAAAAAGACCAGGAGCATGAAAAGGTGTGAAAAATGCGAGGAGCAAAAAAAAAAAAAAAAAAGACCAGGAGCATGAATAGGTGTGCAAAATGCGAGGAGCAAAAAAAAAAAAGACGAGGAGCATGAAAAGGTGTGAAAAATGCAAGGAGCATGAAAAGGTGTGAAAAATGCGAGGAACATGAAAAGGTGTGAAAAATGGGAGGAGCATGAAAAGGTGCGAAAAATGCGAGGAGCAAAAAAAAAAAAAAAAAGGCCAGAAGCATGAAAAGGTGTGAAAAAGGCAAGGAGCATGAAAAGGTGTGAAAAATGCGAGGAGCAAAAAAAAAAAAAAAAAAAGTCCAGGAGCATGAAAAGGTGTGAAAAATGCAAGGAGCATGAAAAGGTGTGAAAAATGCCAGGAGCATGAAAAGGTGTGAAAAATGCCAGGAGCATGAAAAGGTGTGAAAAATGCGAGGAGCAAAAAAAAAAAAAAAAAAAGAAAGTCCAGGAGCATGAAAAGGTGTGCAAAATGCGAGGAGCAAAAAAAAAAAAAGACGAGGAGCATGAAAAGGTGTGAAAAATGCAAGGAGCATGAAAAGGTGTGAAAAATTTGAGGAGCAAAAAAAAAAGAAAAAAAAAGACCAGGAGCATGAAAAGGTGTGAAAAATGCGAGGAGCATGAAAAGGTGTGAAAAATTTGAGGAGCAAAAAAAAAAAAAAAAAAAAAGACCAGGAGCATGAAAAGGTGTGAAAAATGCGAGGAGGAAAAAAAAAAAAAAAAAAGAAAGACCAGGAGCATGAAAAGGTGTGAAAAATGCGAGGAGCAAAAAAAAAAAAAAAAAAAAAGGCCAGGAGCATGAAAAGGTGTGAAAAATGCAAGGAGCATGAAAAGGTGTGAAAAATGCGAGGAGCAAAAAAAAAAAAAAAAAAAAGACCAGGAGCATGAAAAGGTGTGAAAAATGCGAGGAGCAAAAAAAAAAAAAAAAAAAAAACACCAGAGGCATGAAAAGGTGTGAAAAATGCGAGGAGAAAAAAAAAAAAAAAAAAAAAGACCAGGAGCATGAAAAGGTGTGAAAAATGCGACGAGCATGAAAAGTTGTGAAAAATGCGAGAAGCATGAAGAGGTGTGAAATATGCGAGGAGCATGAAAAGGTGTGAAAAAAGGAGGAGCATGAAAAGGTGTGAAAAATGCGAGGAGCATGAAAAGGTGTGAAAAATGCGAGGAGCAAAAAAAAAAAAAAAAAGACCAGCAGCATGAAAAGGTGTGAAAAATGCGATGAACATGAAAAGGTGTGAAAAATGCGAGGAGCATGAAAAGGTGGGTAAAATGCGAGGAGCATGAAGAGGTGTGAAATATGTGAGGAGCATGAAGAGGTGTGAAATATGCGAGGAGCATGAAAAGGTGTGAAAAATGCGAGGAGCAAAAAAAAAAAAAAAAAAAAGACCAGGAGCATGAAAAGGTGTGAAAAATGCGACGAGCATGAAAAGTTGTGAAAAATGCGAGAAGCATGAAGAGGTGTGAAATATGCGAGGAGCATGAAAAGGTGTGAAAAAAGGAGGAGCATGAAAAGGTGTGAAAAATGCGAGGAGCATGAAAAGGTGTGAAAAATGCGAGGAGCATGAAAAGGTGTGAAAAATGCGAGGAGCATGAAAAGGTGTGAAAAATGCGAGGCACATGAAGAGGTGTGAAATATGCGAGGCGCATGAAAAGGTGTGAAAAATGCGAGAAGCATGAAGAGGTGTGAAATATGCGAGGAGCATGAAAAGGTGTGAAAAAAGGAGGAGCATGAAAAGGTGTGAAAAATGCGACGAGCATGAAAAGTTGTGAAAAATGCGAGGAGCATGAAGAGGTGTGAAATATGTGAGGAGCATGAAAAGTGTGAAAAATGCGAGGAGCAAAAAAAAAAAAAAAAAGACCAGGAGCATGAAAAGGTGTGAAAAATGCGAGGAGCATGAAAAGGTGTGAAAAATGCGAGGAGCATGAAGAGGTGTGAAAAATGCGAGGAGCATGAAAAGGTGTGAAAAATGCGAGGAGCATGAAAAGGTGTGAAAAATGCGAGGAGCAAAAAAAAAAAAAGACGAGGAGCATGAAAAGGTGTGAAAAATGCAAGGAGCATGAAAAGGTGTGAAAAATGCGAGGAACATGAAAAGGTGTGAAAAATGGGAGGAGCATGAAAAGGTGCGAAAAATGCGAGGAGCAAAAAAAAAAAAAAAAAAAAGGCCAGGAGCAAGAAAAGGTGTGAAAAATTCGAGGAGCAAAAAAAAAAAAAAAAAAAAAAAGGCCAGGAGCATGAAAAGGTGTGAAAAGTGCAAGGAGCATGAAAAGGTGTGAAAAATGCCAGGAGCATGAAAAGGTATGAAAAATGCCAGGAGCATGAAAAGGTGTGAAAAATGCGAGGAGCAAAAAAAAAAAAAAAAAAGAAAGTCCAGGAGCATGAAAAGGTGTGCAAAATGCGAGGAGCAAAAAAAAAAAAAGACGAGGAGCATGAAAAGGTGTGAAAAATGCAAGGAGCATGAAAAGGTGTGAAAAATTTGAGGAGCAAAAAAAAAAGAAAAAAAAAGACCAGGAGCATGAAAAGGTGTGAAAAATGCAAGGAGCATGAAAAGGTGTGAAAAATGCGAGGAGCAAAAAAAAAAAAAAAAAAAAGAAAGACCAGGAGCATGAAAAGGTGTGAAAAATGCGAGGAGCAAAAAAAAAAAAAAAAAAAAAGAAAGACCAGGAGCATGAAAAGGTGTGAAAAATGCGAGGAACATGAAAAGGTGTGAAAAATGGGAGGAGCATGAAAAGGTGCGAAAAATGCGAGGAGCAAAAAAAAAAAAAGAAAAAGGCCAGGAGCATGAAAAGGTGTGAAAAATGCGAGGAGCAAAAAAAAAAAAAAAAAAAGACCAGGAGCATGAATAGGTGTGCAAAATGCGAGGAGCAAAAAAAAAAAAGACGAGGAGCATGAAAAGGTGTGAAAAATGCAAGGAGCATGAAAAGGTGTGAAAAATGCGAGGAACATGAAAAGGTGTGAAAAATGGGAGGAGCATGAAAAGGTGCGAAAAATGCGAGGAGCAAAAAAAAAAAAAAAAAGGCCAGAAGCAAGAAAAGGTGTGAAAAAGGCAAGGAGCATGAAAAGGTGTGAAAAATGCGAGGAGCAAAAAAAAAAAAAAAAAAAAGTCCAGGAGCATGAAAAGGTGTGAAAAATGCAAGGAGCATGAAAAGGTGTGAAAAATGCCAGGAGCATGAAAAGGTGTGAAAAATGCCAGGAGCATGAAAAGGTGTGAAAAATGCGAGGAGCAAAAAAAAAAAAAAAAAAAAGAAAGACCAGGAGCATGAAAAGGTGTGAAAAATGCGAGGAGCAAAAAAAAAAAAAAAAAAAAAGAAAGACCAGGAGCATGAAAAGGTGTGAAAAATGCGAGGAACATGAAAAGGTGTGAAAAATGGGAGGAGCATGAAAAGGTGCGAAAAATGCGAGGAGCAAAAAAAAAAAAAGAAAAAGGCCAGGAGCATGAAAAGGTGTGAAAAATGCGAGGAGCAAAAAAAAAAAAAAAAAAGACCAGGAGCATGAATAGGTGTGCAAAATGCGAGGAGCAAAAAAAAAAAAGACGAGGAGCATGAAAAGGTGTGAAAAATGCAAGGAGCATGAAAAGGTGTGAAAAATGCGAGGAACATGAAAAGGTGTGAAAAATGGGAGGAGCATGAAAAGGTGCGAAAAATGCGAGGAGCAAAAAAAAAAAAAAAAAGGCCAGAAGCATGAAAAGGTGTGAAAAAGGCAAGGAGCATGAAAAGGTGTGAAAAATGCGAGGAGCAAAAAAAAAAAAAAAAAAAGTCCAGGAGCATGAAAAGGTGTGAAAAATGCAAGGAGCATGAAAAGGTGTGAAAAATGCCAGGAGCATGAAAAGGTGTGAAAAATGCCAGGAGCATGAAAAGGTGTGAAAAATGCGAGGAGCAAAAAAAAAAAAAAAAAAAGAAAGTCCAGGAGCATGAAAAGGTGTGCAAAATGCGAGGAGCAAAAAAAAAAAAAGACGAGGAGCATGAAAAGGTGTGAAAAATGCAAGGAGCATGAAAAGGTGTGAAAAATTTGAGGAGCAAAAAAAAAAGAAAAAAAAAGACCAGGAGCATGAAAAGGTGTGAAAAATGCGAGGAGCATGAAAAGGTGTGAAAAATTTGAGGAGCAAAAAAAAAAAAAAAAAAAAAGACCAGGAGCATGAAAAGGTGTGAAAAATGCGAGGAGGAAAAAAAAAAAAAAAAAAAGAAAGACCAGGAGCATGAAAAGGTGTGAAAAATGCGAGGAGCAAAAAAAAAAAAAAAGAAAGACCAGGAGCATGAAAAGGTGTGAAAAATGCAAGGAGCATGAAAAGGTGTGAAAAAAGCGAGGAGCAAAAAAAAAAAAAAAAAAAGACCAGGAGCATGAAAAGGTGTGAAAAATGCGAGGAGCAAAAAAAAAAAAAAAAAGACCAGGAGCATGAAAAGGTGTGAAAAATGCGAGGAGCATGAAAAGGTGTGAAAAATGCGAGGAGCATGAAGAGGTGTGAAAAATGCGAGGAGCATGAAAAGGTGTGAAAAATGCGAGGAGCATGAAAAGGTGTGAAAAATGCGAGGAGCAAAAAAAAAAAAAGACGAGGAGCATGAAAAGGTGTGAAAAATGCAAGGAGCATGAAAAGGTGTGAAAAATGCGAGGAACATGAAAAGGTGTGAAAAATGGGAGGAGCATGAAAAGGTGCGAAAAATGCGAGGAGCAAAAAAAAAAAAAAAAAAAGGCCAGGAGCAAGAAAAGGTGTGAAAAATTCGAGGAGCAAAAAAAAAAAAAAAAAAAAAAAGGCCAGGAGCATGAAAAGGTGTGAAAAGTGCAAGGAGCATGAAAAGGTGTGAAAAATGCCAGGAGCATGAAAAGGTATGAAAAATGCCAGGAGCATGAAAAGGTGTGAAAAATGCGAGGAGCAAAAAAAAAAAAAAAAAAGAAAGTCCAGGAGCATGAAAAGGTGTGCAAAATGCGAGGAGCAAAAAAAAAAAAAGACGAGGAGCATGAAAAGGTGTGAAAAATGCAAGGAGCATGAAAAGGTGTGAAAAATTTGAGGAGCAAAAAAAAAAGAAAAAAAAAGACCAGGAGCATGAAAAGGTGTGAAAAATGCAAGGAGCATGAAAAGGTGTGAAAAATGCGAGGAGCAAAAAAAAAAAAAAAAAAAAGAAAGACCAGGAGCATGAAAAGGTGTGAAAAATGCGAGGAGCAAAAAAAAAAAAAAAAAAAGAAAGACCAGGAGCATGAAAAGGTGTGAAAAATGCGAGGAACATGAAAAGGTGTGAAAAATGGGAGGAGCATGAAAAGGTGCGAAAAATGCGAGGAGCAAAAAAAAAAAAAGAAAAAGGCCAGGAGCATGAAAAGGTGTGAAAAATGCGAGGAGCAAAAAAAAAAAAAAAAAAGACCAGGAGCATGAATAGGTGTGCAAAATGCGAGGAGCAAAAAAAAAAAAGACGAGGAGCATGAAAAGGTGTGAAAAATGCAAGGAGCATGAAAAGGTGTGAAAAATGCGAGGAACATGAAAAGGTGTGAAAAATGGGAGGAGCATGAAAAGGTGCGAAAAATGCGAGGAGCAAAAAAAAAAAAAAAAAGGCCAGAAGCATGAAAAGGTGTGAAAAAGGCAAGGAGCATGAAAAGGTGTGAAAAATGCGAGGAGCAAAAAAAAAAAAAAAAAAAGTCCAGGAGCATGAAAAGGTGTGAAAAATGCAAGGAGCATGAAAAGGTGTGAAAAATGCCAGGAGCATGAAAAGGTGTGAAAAATGCCAGGAGCATGAAAAGGTGTGAAAAATGCGAGGAGCAAAAAAAAAAAAAAAAAAAAGAAAGACCAGGAGCATGAAAAGGTGTGAAAAATGCGAGGAGCAAAAAAAAAAAAAAAAAAAAAGAAAGACCAGGAGCATGAAAAGGTGTGAAAAATGCGAGGAACATGAAAAGGTGTGAAAAATGGGAGGAGCATGAAAAGGTGCGAAAAATGCGAGGAGCAAAAAAAAAAAAAGAAAAAGGCCAGGAGCATGAAAAGGTGTGAAAAATGCGAGGAGCAAAAAAAAAAAAAAAAAAGACCAGGAGCATGAATAGGTGTGCAAAATGCGAGGAGCAAAAAAAAAAAAGACGAGGAGCATGAAAAGGTGTGAAAAATGCAAGGAGCATGAAAAGGTGTGAAAAATGCGAGGAACATGAAAAGGTGTGAAAAATGGGAGGAGCATGAAAAGGTGCGAAAAATGCGAGGAGCAAAAAAAAAAAAAAAAAGGCCAGAAGCATGAAAAGGTGTGAAAAAGGCAAGGAGCATGAAAAGGTGTGAAAAATGCGAGGAGCAAAAAAAAAAAAAAAAAAAGTCCAGGAGCATGAAAAGGTGTGAAAAATGCAAGGAGCATGAAAAGGTGTGAAAAATGCCAGGAGCATGAAAAGGTGTGAAAAATGCCAGGAGCATGAAAAGGTGTGAAAAATGCGAGGAGCAAAAAAAAAAAAAAAAAAAAGAAAGTCCAGGAGCATGAAAAGGTGTGCAAAAAGCGAGGAGCAAAAAAAAAAAAAGACGAGGAGCATGAAAAGGTGTGAAAAATGCAAGGAGCATGAAAAGGTGTGAAAAATTTGAGGAGCAAAAAAAAAAGAAAAAAAAAGACCAGGAGCATGAAAAGGTGTGAAAAATGCGAGGAGCATGAAAAGGTGTGAAAAATTTGAGGAGCAAAAAAAAAAAAAAAAAAAAAGACCAGGAGCATGAAAAGGTGTGAAAAATGCGAGGAGGAAAAAAAAAAAAAAAAAAAGAAAGACCAGGAGCATGAAAAGGTGTGAAAAATGCGAGGAGCAAAAAAAAAAAAAAAAAAAAAAGGCCAGGAGCATGAAAAGGTGTGAAAAATGCAAGGAGCATGAAAAGGTGTGAAAAATGCGAGGAGCAAAAAAAAAAAAAAAAAAAGACCAGGAGCATGAAAAGGTGTGAAAAATGCGAGGAGCAAAAAAAAAAAAAAAAAGACCAGGAGCATGAAAAGGTGTGAAAAATGCGAGGAGCATGAAAAGGTGTGAAAAATGCGAGGAGCATGAAGAGGTGTGAAAAATGCGAGGAGCATGAAAAGGTGTGAAAAATGCGAGGAGCATGAAAAGGTGTGAAAAATGCGAGGAGCAAAAAAAAAAAAAGACGAGGAGCATGAAAAGGTGTGAAAAATGCAAGGAGCATGAAAAGGTGTGAAAAATGCGAGGAACATGAAAAGGTGTGAAAAATGGGAGGAGCATGAAAAGGTGCGAAAAATGCGAGGAGCAAAAAAAAAAAAAAAAAAAAGGCCAGGAGCAAGAAAAGGTGTGAAAAAAGCGAGGAGCAAAAAAAAAAAAAAAAAAAAAAAAAGGCCAGGAGCATGAAAAGGTGTGAAAAGTGCAAGGAGCATGAAAAGGTGTGAAAAATGCCAGGAGCATGAAAAGGTATGAAAAATGCCAGGAGCATGAAAAGGTGTGAAAAATGCGAGGAGCAAAAAAAAAAAAAAAAAAGAAAGTCCAGGAGCATGAAAAGGTGTGCAAAATGCGAGGAGCAAAAAAAAAAAAAGACGAGGAGCATGAAAAGGTGTGAAAAATGCAAGGAGCATGAAAAGGTGTGAAAAATTTGAGGAGCAAAAAAAAAAGAAAAAAAAAGACCAGGAGCATGAAAAGGTGTGAAAAATGCAAGGAGCATGAAAAGGTGTGAAAAATGCGAGGAGCAAAAAAAAAAAAAAAAAAAAAGAAAGACCAGGAGCATGAAAAGGTGTGAAAAATGCGAGGAGCAAAAAAAAAAAAAAAAAAAAAGAAAGACCAGGAGCATGAAAAGGTGTGAAAAATGCGAGGAACATGAAAAGGTGTGAAAAATGGGAGGAGCATGAAAAGGTGCGAAAAATGCGAGGAGCAAAAAAAAAAAAAGAAAAAGGCCAGGAGCATGAAAAGGTGTGAAAAATGCGAGGAGCAAAAAAAAAAAAAAAAAAGACCAGGAGCATGAATAGGTGTGCAAAATGCGAGGAGCAAAAAAAAAAAAGACGAGGAGCATGAAAAGGTGTGAAAAATGCAAGGAGCATGAAAAGGTGTGAAAAATGCGAGGAACATGAAAAGGTGTGAAAAATGGGAGGAGCATGAAAAGGTGCGAAAAATGCGAGGAGCAAAAAAAAAAAAAAAAAGGCCAGAAGCATGAAAAGGTGTGAAAAAGGCAAGGAGCATGAAAAGGTGTGAAAAATGCGAGGAGCAAAAAAAAAAAAAAAAAAAGTCCAGGAGCATGAAAAGGTGTGAAAAATGCAAGGAGCATGAAAAGGTGTGAAAAATGCCAGGAGCATGAAAAGGTGTGAAAAATGCCAGGAGCATGAAAAGGTGTGAAAAATGCGAGGAGCAAAAAAAAAAAAAAAAAAAGAAAGTCCAGGAGCATGAAAAGGTGTGCAAAATGCGAGGAGCAAAAAAAAAAAAAGACGAGGAGCATGAAAAGGTGTGAAAAATGCAAGGAGCATGAAAAGGTGTGAAAAATGCGAGGAACATGAAAAGGTGTGAAAAATGCGAGGAGCAAAAAAAAAAAAAAAAAAAAAGACCAGGAGCATGAAAAGGTGTGAAAAATGTGAGGAGCAAAAAAAAAAAAAAAAAAAAAAAAACAAAGGCATGAAAAGGTGTGAAAAATGCGAGGAGCAAAAAAAAAAAAAAAAAAGGCCAGGACCATGAAAAGGTGTGAAAAATGCAAGGAGCATGAAAAGGTGTGAAAAATGCGAGGAGCAAAAAAAAAAAAAAAAAAAAGACCAGGAGCATGAAAAGGTGTGAAAAATGTGAGGAGCAAAAAAAAAAAAAAAAAAAAAGACCAGAGGCATGAAAAGGTGTGAAAAATGCGAGGAGCAAAAAAAAAGACCAGGAGCATGAAAAGGTGTGAAAAATGCGAGGAGCAAAAAAAAAAAAAAAAAAAAAGACCAGGAGCAAGAAAAGGTGTGAAAAAAGCGAGGAGGAAAAAAAAAAAAAAAAAAGAAAGACCAGGAGCATGAAAAGGTGTGAAAAATGCGAGGAGCAAAAAAAAAAAAAAAAAAAAAGGCCAGGAGCATGAAAAGGTGTGAAAAATGCAAGGAGCATGAAAAGGTGTGAAAAATGCGAGGAGCAAAAAAAAAAAAAAAAAAAAACCAGGAGCAAGAAAAGGGGTGAAAAAAGCGAGGAGCAAAAAAAAAAAAAAAAAAAAAAGACCAGAGGCATGAAAAGGTGTAAAAAATGCGAGGAGCAAAAAAAAAAAAAAAAAAAAAGACCAGGAGCATGAAAAGGTGTGAAAAATGCGAGGAGCAAAAAAAAAAAAAAAAAAAAAGACCAGGAGCATGAAAAGGTGTGAAAAATGCGAGGAGCAAAAAAAAAAAAAAAAAAAAAAAAAGACCAGGAGCATGAAAAGGGGTGAAAAAAGAGAGGAGAAAAAAAAAAAAAAAAAAAAAAGACCAGGAGCATGAAAAGGTGTGAAAAATTCGAGGAGCAAAAAAAAAAAAGACCAGGAGCATGAAAAGGTGTGAAAAATGCGAGGAGAAAAAAAAAAAAAAAAAAAAGACCAGGAGCATGAAAAGGTGTGAAAAATGCGAGGAGTAAAAAAAAAAAAAAAAAAAAAAAGACCAGGAGCATGAAAAGGTGTGAAAAATGCGAGGAGCATGAAAAGGTGTGAAAAATGCGAGGAGCAAAAAAAAAAAAAAAAAAAGACCAGGAGCATGAAAAGGTGTGAAAAATGCGAGGAGCAAAAAAACAAAAAAAAGACCAGCAGCATGAAAAGGTGTGAAAAATGCGATGAACATGAAAAGGTGTGAAAAATGCGAGGAGCATGAAAAGGTGTGTAAAATGCGAGGAGCATGAAGAGGTGTGAAATATGCGAGGAGCATGAAGAGGAGTGAAATATGCGAGGAGCATGAAAAGGTGTGAAAAATGCGAAGAGCAAAAAAAAAAAAAAAAAAACCAGGAGCATGAAAAGGTGTGAAAAATGCGACGAGCATGAAAAGTTGTGAAAAATGCGAGAAGCATGAAGAGGTGTGAAATATGCGAGGAGCATGAAAAGGTGTGAAAAAAGGAGGAGCATGAAAAGGTGTGAAAAATGCGAGGAGCATGAAAAGGTGTGAAAAATGCGAGGAGCATGAAAAGGTTGAAAAATGCGAGGAGCATGAAAAGGTGTGAAAAATTCGAGGAGCAAAAAAAAAAAAAAAAAGCCCAGGAACATGAAAAGGTGTGAAAAATGCGAGGAGCAAAAGAAAAAAAAAAAAGACCAGGAGCATGAAAAGGTGTGAAAAATGCGAGGAGCAAAAAAAAAAAAAAAAGACCAGGAGCATGAAAAGGTGTGAAAAATGCGAGGAGCAAAAAAACAAAAAAAAGACCAGCAGCATGAAAAGGTGTGAAAAATGCGATGAACATGAAAACGTGTGAAAAATGCGAGGAGCAAAAAAAAAAAAAAAAAAGGCCAGGACCATGAAAAGGTGTGAAAAATGCAAGGAGCATGAAAAGGTGTGAAAAATGCGAGGAGCAAAAAAAAAAAAAAAAAAAAGACCAGGAGCATGAAAAGGTGTGAAAAATGTGAGGAGCAAAAAAAAAAAAAAAAAAAAAGACCAGAGGCATGAAAAGGTGTGAAAAATGCGAGGAGCAAAAAAAAAGACCAGGAGCATGAAAAGGTGTGAAAAATGCGAGGAGCAAAAAAAAAAAAAAAAAAAAAGACCAGGAGCATGAAAAGGGGTGAAAAAAGCGAGGAGCAAAAAAAAAAAAAAAAAAAAAAAAGACCAGGAGCATGAAAAGGTGTGAAAAATGCGAGGAGAAAAAAAAAAAAAAAAAAAAAGACCAGGAGCATGAAAAGGTGTGAAAAATGCGAGGAGCAAAAAAAAAAAAAAAAAAAAAGACCAGAGGCATGAAAAGGTGTGAAAAATGCGAGGAGCAAAAAAAAAAAAAAAAAAAAAGACCAGGAGCATGAAAAGGTGTGAAAAATGCGACGAGCATGAAAAGTTGTGAAAAATGCGAGAAGCATGAAGAGGTGTGAAATATGCGAGGAGCATGAAAAGGTGTGAAAAAAGGAGGAGCATGAAAAGGTGTGAAAAATGCGAGGAGCATGAAAAGGTGTGAAAAATGCGAGGAGCAAAAAAAAAAAAAAAAAGACCAGCAGCATGAAAAGGTGTGAAAAATGCGATGAACATGAAAAGGTGTGAAAAATGCGAGGAGCATGAAAAGGTGGGTAAAATGCGAGGAGCATGAAGAGGTGTGAAATATGTGAGGAGCATGAAGAGGTGTGAAATATGCGAGGAGCATGAAAAGGTGTGAAAAATGCGAGGAGCAAAAAAAAAAAAAAAAAAAAGACCAGGAGCATGAAAAGGTGTGAAAAATGCGACGAGCATGAAAAGTTGTGAAAAATGCGAGAAGCATGAAGAGGTGTGAAATATGCGAGGAGCATGAAAAGGTGTGAAAAAAGGAGGAGCATGAAAAGGTGTGAAAAATGCGAGGAGCATGAAAAGGTGTGAAAAATGCGAGGAGCATGAAAAGGTGTGAAAAATGCGAGGAGCATGAAAAGGTGTGAAAAATGCGAGGCACATGAAGAGGTGTGAAATATGCGAGGCGCATGAAAAGGTGTGAAAAATGCGAGAAGCATGAAGAGGTGTGAAATATGCGAGGAGCATGAAAAGGTGTGAAAAAAGGAGGAGCATGAAAAGGTGTGAAAAATGCGACGAGCATGAAAAGTTGTGAAAAATGCGAGGAGCATGAAGAGGTGTGAAATATGTGAGGAGCATGAAAAGTGTGAAAAATGCGAGGAGCAAAAAAAAAAAAAAAAAGACCAGGAGCATGAAAAGGTGTGAAAAATGCGAGGAGCATGAAAAGGTGTGAAAAATGCGAGGAGCATGAAGAGGTGTGAAAAATGCGAGGAGCATGAAAAGGTGTGAAAAATGCGAGGAGCAAAAAAAAAAAAAGACGAGGAGCATGAAAAGGTGTGAAAAATGCAAGGAGCATGAAAAGGTGTGAAAAATGCGAGGAACATGAAAAGGTGTGAAAAATGGGAGGAGCAAGAAAAGGTGCGAAAAATGCGAGGAGCAAAAAAAAAAAAAAAAAAAGGCCAGGAGCAAGAAAAGGTGTGAAAAATTCGAGGAGCAAAAAAAAAAAAAAAAAAAAAAAGGCCAGGAGCATGAAAAGGTGTGAAAAGTGCAAGGAGCATGAAAAGGTGTGAAAAATGCGAGGAACATGAAAAGGTGTGAAAAATGGGAGGAGCATGAAAAGGTGCGAAAAATGCGAGGAGCAAAAAAAAAAAAAGAAAAAGGCCAGGAGCATGAAAAGGTGTGAAAAATGCGAGGAGCAAAAAAAAAAAAAAAAAAGACCAGGAGCATGAATAGGTGTGCAAAATGCGAGGAGAAAAAAAAAAAAAGACGAGGAGCATGAAAAGGTGTGAAAAATGCAAGGAGCATGAAAAGGTGTGAAAAATGCGAGGAACATGAAAAGGTGTGAAAAATGGGAGGAGCATGAAAAGGTGCGAAAAATGCGAGGAGCAAAAAAAAAAAAAAAAAGGCCAGAAGCATGAAAAGGTGTGAAAAAGGCAAGGAGCATGAAAAGGTGTGAAAAATGCGAGGAGCAAAAAAAAAAAAAAAAAAAGTCCAGGAGCATGAAAAGGTGTGAAAAATGCAAGGAGCATGAAAAGGTGTGAAAAATGCCAGGAGCATGAAAAGGTGTGAAAAATGCCAGGAGCATGAAAAGGTGTGAAAAATGCGAGGAGCAAAAAAAAAAAAAAAAAAAAGAAAGACCAGGAGCATGAAAAGGTGTGAAAAATGCGAGGAGCAAAAAAAAAAAAAAAAAAAAAGAAAGACCAGGAGCATGAAAAGGTGTGAAAAATGCGAGGAACATGAAAAGGTGTGAAAAATGGGAGGAGCATGAAAAGGTGCGAAAAATGCGAGGAGCAAAAAAAAAAAAAGAAAAAGGCCAGGAGCATGAAAAGGTGTGAAAAATGCGAGGAGCAAAAAAAAAAAAAAAAAAGACCAGGAGCATGAATAGGTGTGCAAAATGCGAGGAGCAAAAAAAAAAAAGACGAGGAGCGTGAAAAGGTGTGAAAAATGCAAGGAGCATGAAAAGGTGTGAAAAATGCGAGGAACATGAAAAGGTGTGAAAAATGGGAGGAGCATGAAAAGGTGCGAAAAATGCGAGGAGCAAAAAAAAAAAAAAAAAGGCCAGAAGCATGAAAAGGTGTGAAAAAGGCAAGGAGCATGAAAAGGTGTGAAAAATGCGAGGAGCAAAAAAAAAAAAAAAAAAAGTCCAGGAGCATGAAAAGGTGTGAAAAATGCAAGGAGCATGAAAAGGTGTGAAAAATGCCAGGAGCATGAAAAGGTGTGAAAAATGCCAGGAGCATGAAAAGGTGTGAAAAATGCGAGGAGCAAAAAAAAAAAAAAAAAAAGAAAGTCCAGGAGCATGAAAAGGTGTGCAAAATGCGAGGAGCAAAAAAAAAAAAAGACGAGGAGCATGAAAAGGTGTGAAAAATGCAAGGAGCATGAAAAGGTGTGAAAAATTTGAGGAGCAAAAAAAAAAGAAAAAAAAAGACCAGGAGCATGAAAAGGTGTGAAAAATGCGAGGAGCATGAAAAGGTGTGAAAAATTTGAGGAGCAAAAAAAAAAAAAAAAAAAAAGACCAGGAGCATGAAAAGGTGTGAAAAAAGCGAGGAGCAAAAAAAAAAAAAAAAAAAGAAAGACCAGGAACAAGAAAAGGTGGGAAAAAAGCGAGGAGCAAAAAAAAAAAAAAAAAAAAAAGGCCAGGAGCATGAAAAGGTGTGAAAAATGCAAGGAGCATGAAAAGGTGTGAAAAATGCGAGGAGCAAAAAAAAAAAAAAAAAAAGACCAGGAGCATGAAAAGGTGTGAAAAATGCGAGGAGCAAAAAAAAAAAAAAAAAGACCAGGAGCATGAAAAGGTGTGAAAAATGCGAGGAGCATGAAAAGGTGTGAAAAATGCGAGGAGCATGAAGAGGTGTGAAAAATGCGAGGAGCATGAAAAGGTGTGAAAAATGCGAGGAGCATGAAAAGGTGTGAAAAATGCGAGGAGCAAAAAAAAAAAAAGACGAGGAGCATGAAAAGGTGTGAAAAATGCAAGGAGCATGAAAAGGTGTGAAAAATGCGAGGAACATGAAAAGGTGTGAAAAATGGGAGGAGCATGAAAAGGTGCGAAAAATGCGAGGAGCAAAAAAAAAAAAAAAAAAAGGCCAGGAGCAAGAAAAGGTGTGAAAAATTCGAGGAGCAAAAAAAAAAAAAAAAAAAAAAAGGCCAGGAGCATGAAAAGGTGTGAAAAGTGCAAGGAGCATGAAAAGGTGTGAAAAATGCCAGGAGCATGAAAAGGTATGAAAAATGCCAGGAGCATGAAAAGGTGTGAAAAATGCGAGGAGCAAAAAAAAAAAAAAAAAAGAAAGTCCAGGAGCATGAAAAGGTGTGCAAAATGCGAGGAGCAAAAAAAAAAAAAGACGAGGAGCATGAAAAGGTGTGAAAAATGCAAGGAGCATGAAAAGGTGTGAAAAATTTGAGGAGCAAAAAAAAAAGAAAAAAAAAGACCAGGAGCATGAAAAGGTGTGAAAAATGCAAGGAGCATGAAAAGGTGTGAAAAATGCGAGGAGCAAAAAAAAAAAAAAAAAAAAGAAAGACCAGGAGCATGAAAAGGTGTGAAAAATGCGAGGAGCAAAAAAAAAAAAAAAAAAAAAGAAAGACCAGGAGCATGAAAAGGTGTGAAAAATGCGAGGAACATGAAAAGGTGTGAAAAATGGGAGGAGCATGAAAAGGTGCGAAAAATGCGAGGAGCAAAAAAAAAAAAAGAAAAAGGCCAGGAGCATGAAAAGGTGTGAAAAATGCGAGGAGCAAAAAAAAAAAAAAAAAAAGACCAGGAGCATGAATAGGTGTGCAAAATGCGAGGAGCAAAAAAAAAAAAGACGAGGAGCATGAAAAGGTGTGAAAAATGCAAGGAGCATGAAAAGGTGTGAAAAATGCGAGGAACATGAAAAGGTGTGAAAAATGGGAGGAGCATGAAAAGGTGCGAAAAATGCGAGGAGCAAAAAAAAAAAAAAAAAGGCCAGAAGCATGAAAAGGTGTGAAAAAGGCAAGGAGCATGAAAAGGTGTGAAAAATGCGAGGAGCAAAAAAAAAAAAAAAAAAAGTCCAGGAGCATGAAAAGGTGTGAAAAATGCAAGGAGCATGAAAAGGTGTGAAAAATGCCAGGAGCATGAAAAGGTGTGAAAAATGCCAGGAGCATGAAAAGGTGTGAAAAATGCGAGGAGCAAAAAAAAAAAAAAAAAAAGAAAGTCCAGGAGCATGAAAAGGTGTGCAAAATGCGAGGAGCAAAAAAAAAAAAAGACGAGGAGCATGAAAAGGTGTGAAAAATGCAAGGAGCATGAAAAGGTGTGAAAAATTTGAGGAGCAAAAAAAAAAGAAAAAAAAAGACCAGGAGCATGAAAAGGTGTGAAAAATGCGAGGAGCATGAAAAGGTGTGAAAAATTTGAGGAGCAAAAAAAAAAAAAAAAAAAAAGACCAGGAGCATGAAAAGGTGTGAAAAATGCGAGGAGGAAAAAAAAAAAAAAAAAAGAAAGACCAGGAGCATGAAAAGGTGTGAAAAATGCGAGGAGCAAAAAAAAAAAAAAAAAAAAAGGCCAGGAGCATGAAAAGGTGTGAAAAATGCAAGGAGCATGAAAAGGTGTGAAAAATGCGAGGAGCAAAAAAAAAAAAAAAAAAAGACCAGGAGCATGAAAAGGGGTGAAAAAAGCGAGGAGCAAAAAAAAAAAAAAAAAAAAAGACCAGAGGCATGAAAAGGTGTGAAAAATGCGAGGAGCAAAAAAAAAAAAAAAAAAAAAGACCAGGAGCATGAAAAGGTGTGAAAAATGCGAGGAGCAAAAAAAAAAAAAAAAAAAAAGACCAGGAGCATGAAAAGGTGTGAAAAATGCGAGGAGCAAAAAAAAAAAAAAAAAAAAAAAAGACCAGGAGCATGAAAAGGTGTGAAAAATGCGAGGAGAAAAAAAAAAAAAAAAAAAAAGACCAGGAGCATGAAAAGGTGTGAAAAATGCGAGGAGCAAAAAAAAAAAAAAAAAAAAAGACCAGGAGCATGAAAAGGTGTGAAAAATGCGAGGAGAAAAAAAAAAAAAAAAAAAAGACCAGGAGCATGAAAAGGTGTGAAAAATGCGAGGAGTAAAAAAAAAAAAAAAAAAAAAAGACCAGGAGCATGAAAAGGTGTGAAAAATGCGAGGAGCATGAAAAGGTGTGAAAAATGCGAGGAGCAAAAAAAAAAAAAAAAAAAGACCAGGAGCATGAAAAGGTGTGAAAAATGCGAGGAGCAAAAAAACAAAAAAAAGACCAGCAGCATGAAAAGGTGTGAAAAATGCGATGAACATGAAAAGGTGTGAAAAATGCGAGGAGCATGAAAAGGTGTGTAAAATGCGAGGAGCATGAAGAGGTGTGAAATATGCGAGGAGCATGAAGAGGAGTGAAATATGCGAGGAGCATGAAAAGGTGTGAAAAATGCGAAGAGCAAAAAAAAAAAAAAAAAAACCAGGAGCATGAAAAGGTGTGAAAAATGCGACGAGCATGAAAAGTTGTGAAAAATGCGAGAAGCATGAAGAGGTGTGAAATATGCGAGGAGCATGAAAAGGTGTGAAAAAAGGAGGAGCATGAAAAGGTGTGAAAAATGCGAGGAGCATGAAAAGGTGTGAAAAATGCGAGGAGCATGAAAAGGTTGAAAAATGCGAGGAGCATGAAAAGGTGTGAAAAATTCGAGGAGCAAAAAAAAAAAAAAAAAGCCCAGGAACATGAAAAGGTGTGAAAAATGCGAGGAGCAAAAGAAAAAAAAAAAAGACCAGGAGCATGAAAAGGTGTGAAAAATGCGAGGAGCAAAAAAAAAAAAAAAAGACCAGGAGCATGAAAAGGTGTGAAAAATGCGAGGAGCAAAAAAACAAAAAAAAGACCAGCAGCATGAAAAGGTGTGAAAAATGCGATGAACATGAAAACGTGTGAAAAATGCGAGGAGCAAAAAAAAAAAAAAAAAAGGCCAGGACCATGAAAAGGTGTGAAAAATGCAAGGAGCATGAAAAGGTGTGAAAAATGCGAGGAGCAAAAAAAAAAAAAAAAAAAAGACCAGGAGCATGAAAAGGTGTGAAAAATGTGAGGAGCAAAAAAAAAAAAAAAAAAAAAGACCAGAGGCATGAAAAGGTGTGAAAAATGCGAGGAGCAAAAAAAAAGACCAGGAGCATGAAAAGGTGTGAAAAATGCGAGGAGCAAAAAAAAAAAAAAAAAAAAAGACCAGGAGCATGAAAAGGTGTGAAAAATGCGAGGAGCAAAAAAAAAAAAAAAAAAAAAAAAAGACCAGGAGCATAAAAAGGGGTGAAAAATGCGAGGAGAAAAAAAAAAAAAAAAAAAAAGACCAGGAGCATGAAAAGGTGTGAAAAATGCGAGGAGCAAAAAAAAAAAAAAAAAAAAAAGACCAGGAGCATGAAAAGGTGTGAAAAATGCGAGGAGAAAAAAAAAAAAAAAAAAAAGACCAGGAGCATGAAAAGGTGTGAAAAATGCGAGGAGTAAAAAAAAAAAAAAAAAAAAAAGACCAGGAGCATGAAAAGGTGTGAAAAATGCGAGGAGCATGAAAAGGTGTGAAAAATGCGAGGAGCAAAAAAAAAAAAAAAAAAAGACCAGGAGCATGAAAAGGTGTGAAAAATGCGAGGAGCAAAAAAACAAAAAAAAGACCAGCAGCATGAAAAGGTGTGAAAAATGCGATGAACATGAAAAGGTGTGAAAAATGCGAGGAGCATGAAAAGGTGTGTAAAATGCGAGGAGCATGAAGAGGTGTGAAATATGCGAGGAGCATGAAGAGGAGTGAAATATGCGAGGAGCATGAAAAGGTGTGAAAAATGCGAAGAGCAAAAAAAAAAAAAAAAAAACCAGGAGCATGAAAAGGTGTGAAAAATGCGACGAGCATGAAAAGTTGTGAAAAATGCGAGAAGCATGAAGAGGTGTGAAATATGCGAGGAGCATGAAAAGGTGTGAAAAAAGGAGGAGCATGAAAAGGTGTGAAAAATGCGAGGAGCATGAAAAGGTGTGAAAAATGCGAGGAGCATGAAAAGGTTGAAAAATGCGAGGAGCATGAAAAGGTGTGAAAAATTCGAGGAGCAAAAAAAAAAAAAAAAAGCCCAGGAACATGAAAAGGTGTGAAAAATGCGAGGAGCAAAAAAAAAAAAAAAAAAAAAAAGACCAGGAGCATGAAAAGGTGTGAAAAATGCGAGGAGCAAAAGAAAAAAAAAAAAGACCAGGAGCATGAAAAGGTGTGAAAAATGCGAGGAGCAAAAAAAAAAAAAAAAGACCAGGAGCATGAAAAGGTGTGAAAAATGCGAGGAGCAAAAAAACAAAAAAAAGACCAGCAGCATGAAAAGGTGTGAAAAATGCGATGAACATGAAAACGTGTGAAAAATGCGAGGAGCAAAAAAAAAAAAAAAAAAGGCCAGGACCATGAAAAGGTGTGAAAAATGCGAGGAGCATGAAAAGGTGTGAAAAATTTGAGGAGCAAAAAAAAAAAGACCAGGAGCATGAAAAGGTGTGAAAAATGCGAGGAACATGAAAAGGTGTGAAAAATGGGAGGAGCATGAAAAGGTGCGAAAAATGCGAGGAGCAAAAAAAAAAAAAAAAAAAGGCCAGGAGCAAGAAAAGGTGTGAAAAATTCGAGGAGCAAAAAAAAAAAAAAAAAAAAAAAAGGCCAGGAGCATGAAAAGGTGTGAAAAGTGCAAGGAGCATGAAAAGGTGTGAAAAATGCCAGGAGCATGAAAAGGTATGAAAAATGCCAGGAGCATGAAAAGGTGTGAAAAATGCGAGGAGCAAAAAAAAAAAAAAAAAAGAAAGTCCAGGAGCATGAAAAGGTGTGCAAAATGCGAGGAGCAAAAAAAAAAAAAGACGAGGAGCATGAAAAGGTGTGAAAAATGCAAGGAGCATGAAAAGGTGTGAAAAATTTGAGGAGCAAAAAAAAAAGAAAAAAAAAGACCAGGAGCATGAAAAGGTGTGAAAAATGCAAGGAGCATGAAAAGGTGTGAAAAATGCGAGGAGCAAAAAAAAAAAAAAAAAAAAGAAAGACCAGGAGCATGAAAAGGTGTGAAAAATGCGAGGAGCAAAAAAAAAAAAAAAAAAAAAAAAAGACCAGGAGCATGAATAGGTGTGCAAAATGCGAGGAGCAAAAAAAAAAAAGACGAGGAGCATGAAAAGGTGTGAAAAATGCAAGGAGCATGAAAAGGTGTGAAAAATGCGAGGAACATGAAAAGGTGTGAAAAATGGGAGGAGCATGAAAAGGTGCGAAAAATGCGAGGAGCAAAAAAAAAAAAAAAAAAGGCCAGGAGCATGAAAAGGTGTGAAAAAGGCAAGGAGCATGAAAAGGTGTGAAAAATGCGAGGAGCAAAAAAAAAAAAAAGACGAGGAGCATGAAAAGGTGTGAAAAATGCGTGGAGCATGAAAAGGTGTGCAAAATGCGAGGAGCAAAAAAAAAAAAAGACGAAGAGCATGAAAAGGTGTGAAAAATGCAAGGAGCATGAAAAGGTGTGAAAAATTTGAGGAGCAAAAAAAAAAAGAAAAAAAAAGACCAGGAGCATGAAAAGGTGTGAAAAATGCGAGGAGCATGAAAAGGTGTGCAAAATGCGAGGAGCAAAAAAAAAAAAAGACGAGGAGCATGAAAAGGTGTGAAAAATGCAAGGAGCATGAAAAGGTGTGAAAAATGCGAGGAACATGAAAAGGTGTGAAAAATGGGAGGAGCATGAAAAGGTGTGAAAAATGCGAGGAGGAAAAAAAAAAAAAAAAGGCCAGGGGCATGAAAAGGTGTGAAAAATGCGAGGAGCAAAAAGAAAAAAAAAAAAAGTCCAGGAGCATGAAAAGGTGTGAAAAAGGCAAGGAGCAAAAAAAAAAAAAAAAAAAAAGGCCAGGAGCATGAAAAGGTGTGAAAAATGCAAGGAGCATGAAAAGGTGTGAAAAATGCGAGGAGCAAAAAAAAAAAAAAAAAAAAAGACCAGAGGCATGAAAAGGTGTGAAAAATGCGAGGAGCAAAAAAAAAAAAAAAAAAAAAGACCAGGAGCATGAAAAGGTGTGAAAAATGCGAGGAGCAAAAAAAAAAAAAAAAAAGACCAGGAGCATGAATAGGTGTGCAAAATGCGAGGAGCAAAAAAAAAAAAGACGAGGAGCATGAAAAGGTGTGAAAAATGCAAGGAGCATGAAAAGGTGTGAAAAATGCGAGGAACATGAAAAGGTGTGAAAAATGGGAGGAGCATGAAAAGGTGCGAAAAATGCGAGGAGCAAAAAAAAAAAAAAAAAGGCCAGAAGCATGAAAAGGTGTGAAAAAGGCAAGGAGCATGAAAAGGTGTGAAAAATGCGAGGAGCAAAAAAAAAAAAAAAAAAAAGTCCAGGAGCATGAAAAGGTGTGAAAAATGCAAGGAGCATGAAAAGGTGTGAAAAATGCCAGGAGCATGAAAAGGTGTGAAAAATGCCAGGAGCATGAAAAGGTGTGAAAAATGCGAGGAGCAAAAAAAAAAAAAAAAAAAGAAAGTCCAGGAGCATGAAAAGGTGTGCAAAATGCGAGGAGCAAAAAAAAAAAAAGACGAGGAGCATGAAAAGGTGTGAAAAATGCAAGGAGCATGAAAAGGTGTGAAAAATTTGAGGAGCAAAAAAAAAAGAAAAAAAAAGACCAGGAGCATGAAAAGGTGTGAAAAATGCGAGGAGCATGAAAAGGTGTGAAAAATTTGAGGAGCAAAAAAAAAAAAAAAAAAAAAAGACCAGGAGCATGAAAAGGTGTGAAAAATGCGAGGAGGAAAAAAAAAAAAAAAAAAGAAAGACCAGGAGCATGAAAAGGTGTGAAAAATGCGAGGAGCAAAAAAAAAAAAAAAAAAAAAAGGCCAGGAGCATGAAAAGGTGTGAAAAATGCAAGGAGCATGAAAAGGTGTGAAAAATGCGAGGAGCAAAAAAAAAAAAAAAAAAAAGACCAGGAGCATGAAAAGGTGTGAAAAATGCGAGGAGCAAAAAAAAAAAAAAAAAAAAAGACCAGAGGCATGAAAAGGTGTGAAAAATGCGAGGAGCAAAAAAAAAAAAAAAAAAAAGACCAGGAGCATGAAAAGGTGTGAAAAATGCGACGAGCATGAAAAGTTGTGAAAAATGCGAGAAGCATGAAGAGGTGTGAAATATGCGAGGAGCATGAAAAGGTGTGAAAAAAGGAGGAGCATGAAAAGGTGTGAAAAATGCGAGGAGCATGAAAAGGTGTGAAAAATGCGAGGAGCAAAAAAAAAAAAAAAAAGACCAGCAGCATGAAAAGGTGTGAAAAATGCGATGAACATGAAAAGGTGTGAAAAATGCGAGGAGCATGAAAAGGTGGGTAAAATGCGAGGAGCATGAAGAGGTGTGAAATATGTGAGGAGCATGAAGAGGTGTGAAATATGCGAGGAGCATGAAAAGGTGTGAAAAATGCGAGGAGCAAAAAAAAAAAAAAAAAAAAGACCAGGAGCATGAAAAGGTGTGAAAAATGCGACGAGCATGAAAAGTTGTGAAAAATGCGAGAAGCATGAAGAGGTGTGAAATATGCGAGGAGCATGAAAAGGTGTGAAAAAAGGAGGAGCATGAAAAGGTGTGAAAAATGCGAGGAGCATGAAAAGGTGTGAAAAATGCGAGGAGCATGAAAAGGTGTGAAAAATGCGAGGAGCATGAAAAGGTGTGAAAAATGCGAGGCACATGAAGAGGTGTGAAATATGCGAGGCGCATGAAAAGGTGTGAAAAATGCGAGAAGCATGAAGAGGTGTGAAATATGCGAGGAGCATGAAAAGGTGTGAAAAAAGGAGGAGCATGAAAAGGTGTGAAAAATGCGACGAGCATGAAAAGTTGTGAAAAATGCGAGGAGCATGAAGAGGTGTGAAATATGTGAGGAGCATGAAAAGTGTGAAAAATGCGAGGAGCAAAAAAAAAAAAAAAAAGACCAGGAGCATGAAAAGGTGTGAAAAATGCGAGGAGCATGAAAAGGTGTGAAAAAAGCGAGGAGCATGAAGAGGTGTGAAAAATGCGAGGAGCATGAAAAGGTGTGAAAAATGCGAGGAGCATGAAAAGGTGTGAAAAATGCGAGGAGCAAAAAAAAAAAAAGACGAGGAGCATGAAAAGGTGTGAAAAATGCAAGGAGCATGAAAAGGTGTGAAAAATGCGAGGAACATGAAAAGGTGTGAAAAATGGGAGGAGCATGAAAAGGTGCGAAAAATGCGAGGAGCAAAAAAAAAAAAAAAAAAAGGCCAGGAGCAAGAAAAGGTGTGAAAAATTCGAGGAGCAAAAAAAAAAAAAAAAAAAAAGACCAGAGGCATGAAAAGGTGTGAAAAATGCGAGGAGCAAAAAAAAAAAAAAAAAAAAAGACCAGGAGCATGAAAAGGTGTGAAAAATGCGAGGAGCAAAAAAAAAAAAAAAAAAAAAGACCAGGAGCATGAAAAGGTGTGAAAAATGCGAGGAGCAAAAAAAAAAAAAAAAAAAAAAAAGACCAGGAGCATGAAAAGGTGTGAAAAATGGGAGGAGAAAAAAAAAAAAAAAAAAAAAGACCAGGAGCATGAAAAGGTGTGAAAAATGCGAGGAGCAAAAAAAAAAAAAAAAAAAAAGACCAGGAGCATGAAAAGGTGTGAAAAATGCGAGGAGAAAAAAAAAAAAAAAAAAAAGACCAGGAGCATGAAAAGGTGTGAAAAATGCGAGGAGTAAAAAAAAAAAAAAAAAAAAAAGACCAGGAGCATGAAAAGGTGTGAAAAATGCGAGGAGCATGAAAAGGTGTGAAAAATGCGAGGAGCAAAAAAAAAAAAAAAAAAAGACCAGGAGCATGAAAAGGTGTGAAAAATGCGAGGAGCAAAAAAACAAAAAAAAGACCAGCAGCATGAAAAGGTGTGAAAAATGCGATGAACATGAAAAGGTGTGAAAAATGCGAGGAGCATGAAAAGGTGTGTAAAATGCGAGGAGCATGAAGAGGTGTGAAATATGCGAGGAGCATGAAGAGGAGTGAAATATGCGAGGAGCATGAAAAGGTGTGAAAAATGCGAAGAGCAAAAAAAAAAAAAAAAAAACCAGGAGCATGAAAAGGTGTGAAAAATGCGACGAGCATGAAAAGTTGTGAAAAATGCGAGAAGCATGAAGAGGTGTGAAATATGCGAGGAGCATGAAAAGGTGTGAAAAAAGGAGGAGCATGAAAAGGTGTGAAAAATGCGAGGAGCATGAAAAGGTGTGAAAAATGCGAGGAGCATGAAAAGGTTGAAAAATGCGAGGAGCATGAAAAGGTGTGAAAAATTCGAGGAGCAAAAAAAAAAAAAAAAAGCCCAGGAACATGAAAAGGTGTGAAAAATGCGAGGAGCAAAAAAAAAAAAAAAAAAAAAAAGACCAGGAGCATGAAAAGGTGTGAAAAATGCGAGGAGCAAAAGAAAAAAAAAAAAGACCAGGAGCATGAAAAGGTGTGAAAAATGCGAGGAGCAAAAAAAAAAAAAAAAGACCAGGAGCATGAAAAGGTGTGAAAAATGCGAGGAGCAAAAAAACAAAAAAAAGACCAGCAGCATGAAAAGGTGTGAAAAATGCGATGAACATGAAAACGTGTGAAAAATGCGAGGAGCAAAAAAAAAAAAAAAAAAGGCCAGGACCATGAAAAGGTGTGAAAAATGCGAGGAGCATGAAAAGGTGTGAAAAATTTGAGGAGCAAAAAAAAAAAGACCAGGAGCATGAAAAGGTGTGAAAAATGCGAGGAACATGAAAAGGTGTGAAAAATGGGAGGAGCATGAAAAGGTGCGAAAAATGCGAGGAGCAAAAAAAAAAAAAAAAAAAGGCCAGGAGCAAGAAAAGGTGTGAAAAATTCGAGGAGCAAAAAAAAAAAAAAAAAAAAAAAGGCCAGGAGCATGAAAAGGTGTGAAAAGTGCAAGGAGCATGAAAAGGTGTGAAAAATGCCAGGAGCATGAAAAGGTATGAAAAATGCCAGGAGCATGAAAAGGTGTGAAAAATGCGAGGAGCAAAAAAAAAAAAAAAAAAGAAAGTCCAGGAGCATGAAAAGGTGTGCAAAATGCGAGGAGCAAAAAAAAAAAAAGACGAGGAGCATGAAAAGGTGTGAAAAATGCAAGGAGCATGAAAAGGTGTGAAAAATTTGAGGAGCAAAAAAAAAAGAAAAAAAAAGACCAGGAGCATGAAAAGGTGTGAAAAATGCAAGGAGCATGAAAAGGTGTGAAAAATGCGAGGAGCAAAAAAAAAAAAAAAAAAAAGAAAGACCAGGAGCATGAAAAGGTGTGAAAAATGCGAGGAGCAAAAAAAAAAAAAAAAAAAAAAAAGACCAGGAGCATGAATAGGTGTGCAAAATGCGAGGAGCAAAAAAAAAAAAGACGAGGAGCATGAAAAGGTGTGAAAAATGCAAGGAGCATGAAAAGGTGTGAAAAATGCGAGGAACATGAAAAGGTGTGAAAAATGGGAGGAGCATGAAAAGGTGCGAAAAATGCGAGGAGCAAAAAAAAAAAAAAAAAAGGCCAGGAGCATGAAAAGGTGTGAAAAAGGCAAGGAGCATGAAAAGGTGTGAAAAATGCGAGGAGCAAAAAAAAAAAAAAGACGAGGAGCATGAAAAGGTGTGAAAAATGCGTGGAGCATGAAAAGGTGTGCAAAATGCGAGGAGCAAAAAAAAAAAAAGACGAAGAGCATGAAAAGGTGTGAAAAATGCAAGGAGCATGAAAAGGTGTGAAAAATTTGAGGAGCAAAAAAAAAAAGAAAAAAAAAGACCAGGAGCATGAAAAGGTGTGAAAAATGCGAGGAGCATGAAAAGGTGTGCAAAATGCGAGGAGCAAAAAAAAAAAAAGACGAGGAGCATGAAAAGGTGTGAAAAATGCAAGGAGCATGAAAAGGTGTGAAAAATGCGAGGAACATGAAAAGGTGTGAAAAATGGGAGGAGCATGAAAAGGTGTGAAAAATGCGAGGAGGAAAAAAAAAAAAAAAAGGCCAGGGGCATGAAAAGGTGTGAAAAATGCGAGGAGCAAAAAGAAAAAAAAAAAAAGTCCAGGAGCATGAAAAGGTGTGAAAAAGGCAAGGAGCAAAAAAAAAAAAAAAAAAAAAGGCCAGGAGCATGAAAAGGTGTGAAAAATGCAAGGAGCATGAAAAGGTGTGAAAAATGCGAGGAGCAAAAAAAAAAAAAAAAAAAAGACCAGGAGCATGAAAAGGTGTGAAAAATGCGAGGAGCAAAAAAAAAAAAAAAAAAAAAGACCAGAGGCATGAAAAGGTGTGAAAAATGCGAGGAGCAAAAAAAAAAAAAAAAAAAAAGACCAGGAGCATGAAAAGGTGTGAAAAATGCGAGGAGCAAAAAAAAAAAAAAAAAAGACCAGGAGCATGAATAGGTGTGCAAAATGCGAGGAGCAAAAAAAAAAAAGACGAGGAGCATGAAAAGGTGTGAAAAATGCAAGGAGCATGAAAAGGTGTGAAAAATGCGAGGAACATGAAAAGGTGTGAAAAATGGGAGGAGCATGAAAAGGTGCGAAAAATGCGAGGAGCAAAAAAAAAAAAAAAAAGGCCAGAAGCATGAAAAGGTGTGAAAAAGGCAAGGAGCATGAAAAGGTGTGAAAAATGCGAGGAGCAAAAAAAAAAAAAAAAAAAAGTCCAGGAGCATGAAAAGGTGTGAAAAATGCAAGGAGCATGAAAAGGTGTGAAAAATGCCAGGAGCATGAAAAGGTGTGAAAAATGCCAGGAGCATGAAAAGGTGTGAAAAATGCGAGGAGCAAAAAAAAAAAAAAAAAAAGAAAGTCCAGGAGCATGAAAAGGTGTGCAAAATGCGAGGAGCAAAAAAAAAAAAAGACGAGGAGCATGAAAAGGTGTGAAAAATGCAAGGAGCATGAAAAGGTGTGAAAAATTTGAGGAGCAAAAAAAAAAGAAAAAAAAAGACCAGGAGCATGAAAAGGTGTGAAAAATGCGAGGAGCATGAAAAGGTGTGAAAAATTTGAGGAGCAAAAAAAAAAAAAAAAAAAAAGACCAGGAGCATGAAAAGGTGTGAAAAATGCGAGGAGGAAAAAAAAAAAAAAAAAAGAAAGACCAGGAGCATGAAAAGGTGTGAAAAATGCGAGGAGCAAAAAAAAAAAAAAAAAAAAAGGCCAGGAGCATGAAAAGGTGTGAAAAATGCAAGGAGCATGAAAAGGTGTGAAAAATGCGAGGAGCAAAAAAAAAAAAAAAAAAAAGACCAGGAGCATGAAAAGGTGTGAAAAATGCGAGGAGCAAAAAAAAAAAAAAAAAAAAAGACCAGAGGCATGAAAAGGTGTGAAAAATGCGAGGAGCAAAAAAAAAAAAAAAAAAAAGACCAGGAGCATGAAAAGGTGTGAAAAATGCGACGAGCATGAAAAGTTGTGAAAAATGCGAGAAGCATGAAGAGGTGTGAAATATGCGAGGAGCATGAAAAGGTGTGAAAAAAGGAGGAGCATGAAAAGGTGTGAAAAATGCGAGGAGCATGAAAAGGTGTGAAAAATGCGAGGAGCAAAAAAAAAAAAAAAAAGACCAGCAGCATGAAAAGGTGTGAAAAATGCGATGAACATGAAAAGGTGTGAAAAATGCGAGGAGCATGAAAAGGTGGGTAAAATGCGAGGAGCATGAAGAGGTGTGAAATATGTGAGGAGCATGAAGAGGTGTGAAATATGCGAGGAGCATGAAAAGGTGTGAAAAATGCGAGGAGCAAAAAAAAAAAAAAAAAAAAGACCAGGAGCATGAAAAGGTGTGAAAAATGCGACGAGCATGAAAAGTTGTGAAAAATGCGAGAAGCATGAAGAGGTGTGAAATATGCGAGGAGCATGAAAAGGTGTGAAAAAAGGAGGAGCATGAAAAGGTGTGAAAAATGCGAGGAGCATGAAAAGGTGTGAAAAATGCGAGGAGCATGAAAAGGTGTGAAAAATGCGAGGAGCATGAAAAGGTGTGAAAAATGCGAGGCACATGAAGAGGTGTGAAATATGCGAGGCGCATGAAAAGGTGTGAAAAATGCGAGAAGCATGAAGAGGTGTGAAATATGCGAGGAGCATGAAAAGGTGTGAAAAAAGGAGGAGCATGAAAAGGTGTGAAAAATGCGACGAGCATGAAAAGTTGTGAAAAATGCGAGGAGCATGAAGAGGTGTGAAATATGTGAGGAGCATGAAAAGTGTGAAAAATGCGAGGAGCAAAAAAAAAAAAAAAAAGACCAGGAGCATGAAAAGGTGTGAAAAATGCGAGGAGCATGAAAAGGTGTGAAAAATGCGAGGAGCATGAAGAGGTGTGAAAAATGCGAGGAGCATGAAAAGGTGTGAAAAATGCGAGGAGCATGAAAAGGTGTGAAAAATGCGAGGAGCAAAAAAAAAAAAAGACGAGGAGCATGAAAAGGTGTGAAAAATGCAAGGAGCATGAAAAGGTGTGAAAAATGCGAGGAACATGAAAAGGTGTGAAAAATGGGAGGAGCATGAAAAGGTGCGAAAAATGCGAGGAGCAAAAAAAAAAAAAAAAAAAGGCCAGGAGCAAGAAAAGGGGTGAAAAATTCGAGGAGCAAAAAAAAAAAAAAAAAAAAAAAAGGCCAGGAGCATGAAAAGGTGTGAAAAGTGCAAGGAGCATGAAAAGGTGTGAAAAATGCCAGGAGCATGAAAAGGTATGAAAAATGCCAGGAGCATGAAAAGGTGTGAAAAATGCGAGGAGCATGAAAAGGTGTGAAAAATGCGAGGAGCAAAAAAAAAAAAAAAAAAAAAAGACCAGGAGCATGAAAAGGTGTGAAAAATGCGAGGAGCATGAAAAGGTGTGAAAAATGCGAGGAGCAAAAAAAAAAAAAAAAAAAGACCAGGAGCATGAAAAGGTGTGAAAAATGCGAGGAGCAAAAAAACAAAAAAAAGACCAGCAGCATGAAAAGGTGTGAAAAATGCGATGAACATGAAAAGGTGTGAAAAATGCGAGGAGCATGAAAAGGTGTGTAAAATGCGAGGAGCATGAAGAGGTGTGAAATATGCGAGGAGCATGAAGAGGAGTGAAATATGCGAGGAGCATGAAAAGGTGTGAAAAATGCGAAGAGCAAAAAAAAAAAAAAAAAAACCAGGAGCATGAAAAGGTGTGAAAAATGCGACGAGCATGAAAAGTTGTGAAAAATGCGAGAAGCATGAAGAGGTGTGAAATATGCGAGGAGCATGAAAAGGTGTGAAAAAAGGAGGAGCATGAAAAGGTGTGAAAAATGCGAGGAGCATGAAAAGGTGTGAAAAATGCGAGGAGCATGAAAAGGTTGAAAAATGCGAGGAGCATGAAAAGGTGTGAAAAATTCGAGGAGCAAAAAAAAAAAAAAAAAGCCCAGGAACATGAAAAGGTGTGAAAAATGCGAGGAGCAAAAGAAAAAAAAAAAAGACCAGGAGCATGAAAAGGTGTGAAAAATGCGAGGAGCAAAAAAAAAAAAAAAAGACCAGGAGCATGAAAAGGTGTGAAAAATGCGAGGAGCAAAAAAACAAAAAAAAGACCAGCAGCATGAAAAGGTGTGAAAAATGCGATGAACATGAAAACGTGTGAAAAATGCGAGGAGCAAAAAAAAAAAAAAAAAAGGCCAGGACCATGAAAAGGTGTGAAAAATGCGAGGAGCATGAAAAGGTGTGAAAAATTTGAGGAGCAAAAAAAAAAAGACCAGGAGCATGAAAAGGTGTGAAAAATGCGAGGAACATGAAAAGGTGTGAAAAATGGGAGGAGCATGAAAAGGTGCGAAAAATGCGAGGAGCAAAAAAAAAAAAAAAAAAAGGCCAGGAGCAAGAAAAGGTGTGAAAAATTCGAGGAGCAAAAAAAAAAAAAAAAAAAAAAAGGCCAGGAGCATGAAAAGGTGTGAAAAGTGCAAGGAGCATGAAAAGGTGTGAAAAATGCCAGGAGCATGAAAAGGTATGAAAAATGCCAGGAGCATGAAAAGGTGTGAAAAATGCGAGGAGCAAAAAAAAAAAAAAAAAAGAAAGTCCAGGAGCATGAAAAGGTGTGCAAAATGCGAGGAGCAAAAAAAAAAAAAGACGAGGAGCATGAAAAGGTGTGAAAAATGCAAGGAGCATGAAAAGGTGTGAAAAATTTGAGGAGCAAAAAAAAAAGAAAAAAAAAGACCAGGAGCATGAAAAGGTGTGAAAAATGCAAGGAGCATGAAAAGGTGTGAAAAATGCGAGGAGCAAAAAAAAAAAAAAAAAAAAGAAAGACCAGGAGCATGAAAAGGTGTGAAAAATGCGAGGAGCAAAAAAAAAAAAAAAAAAAAAAAAGACCAGGAGCATGAATAGGTGTGCAAAATGCGAGGAGCAAAAAAAAAAAAGACGAGGAGCATGAAAAGGTGTGAAAAATGCAAGGAGCATGAAAAGGTGTGAAAAATGCGAGGAACATGAAAAGGTGTGAAAAATGGGAGGAGCATGAAAAGGTGCGAAAAATGCGAGGAGCAAAAAAAAAAAAAAAAAAAAAGACCAGGAGCATGAAAAGGTGTGAAAAATGCGAGGAGCAAAAAAAAAAAAAAAAAAAAAGACCAGAGGCATGAAAAGGTGTGAAAAATGCGAGGAGCAAAAAAAAAAAAAAAAAAAAAGACCAGGAGCATGAAAAGGTGTGAAAAATGCGAGGAGCAAAAAAAAAAAAAAAAAAAAAGACCAGGAGCATGAAAAGGTGTGAAAAATGCGAGGAGCAAAAAAAAAAAAAAAAAAAAAAAAGACCAGGAGCATGAAAAGGTGTGAAAAATGCGAGGAGAAAAAAAAAAAAAAAAAAAAAGACCAGGAGCATGAAAAGGTGTGAAAAATGCGAGGAGCAAAAAAAAAAAAAAAAAAAAAAGACCAGGAGCATGAAAAGGTGTGAAAAATGCGAGGAGAAAAAAAAAAAAAAAAAAAAGACCAGGAGCATGAAAAGGTGTGAAAAATGCGAGGAGTAAAAAAAAAAAAAAAAAAAAAAGACCAGGAGCATGAAAAGGTGTGAAAAATGCGAGGAGCATGAAAAGGTGTGAAAAATGCGAGGAGCAAAAAAAAAAAAAAAAAAAGACCAGGAGCATGAAAAGGTGTGAAAAATGCGAGGAGCAAAAAAACAAAAAAAAGACCAGCAGCATGAAAAGGTGTGAAAAATGCGATGAACATGAAAAGGTGTGAAAAATGCGAGGAGCATGAAAAGGTGTGTAAAATGCGAGGAGCATGAAGAGGTGTGAAATATGCGAGGAGCATGAAGAGGAGTGAAATATGCGAGGAGCATGAAAAGGTGTGAAAAATGCGAAGAGCAAAAAAAAAAAAAAAAAAACCAGGAGCATGAAAAGGTGTGAAAAATGCGACGAGCATGAAAAGTTGTGAAAAATGCGAGAAGCATGAAGAGGTGTGAAATATGCGAGGAGCATGAAAAGGTGTGAAAAAAGGAGGAGCATGAAAAGGTGTGAAAAATGCGAGGAGCATGAAAAGGTGTGAAAAATGCGAGGAGCATGAAAAGGTTGAAAAATGCGAGGAGCATGAAAAGGTGTGAAAAATTCGAGGAGCAAAAAAAAAAAAAAAAAAGCCCAGGAACATGAAAAGGTGTGAAAAATGCGAGGAGCAAAAAAAAAAAAAAAAAAAAAAAAGACCAGGAGCAAGAAAAGGTGTGAAAAATGCGAGGAGGAAAAGAAAAAAAAAAAAGACCAGGAGCATGAAAAGGTGTGAAAAATGCGAGGAGCAAAAAAAAAAAAAAAAGACCAGGAGCATGAAAAGGTGTGAAAAATGCGAGGAGCAAAAAAACAAAAAAAAGACCAGCAGCATGAAAAGGTGTGAAAAATGCGATGAACATGAAAACGTGTGAAAAATGCGAGGAGCAAAAAAAAAAAAAAAAAAGGCCAGGACCATGAAAAGGTGTGAAAAATGCGAGGAGCATGAAAAGGTGTGAAAAATTTGAGGAGCAAAAAAAAAAAGACCAGGAGCATGAAAAGGTGTGAAAAATGCGAGGAACATGAAAAGGTGTGAAAAATGGGAGGAGCATGAAAAGGTGCGAAAAATGCGAGGAGCATGAAAAGGTGGGTAAAATGCGAGGAGCATGAAGAGGTGTGAAATATGTGAGGAGCATGAAGAGGTGTGAAATATGCGAGGAGCATGAAAAGGTGTGAAAAATGCGAGGAGCAAAAAAAAAAAAAAAAAAAAAGACCAGGAGCATGAAAAGGTGTGAAAAATGCGACGAGCATGAAAAGTTGTGAAAAATGCGAGAAGCATGAAGAGGTGTGAAATATGCGAGGAGCATGAAAAGGTGTGAAAAAAGGAGGAGCATGAAAAGGTGTGAAAAATGCGAGGAGCATGAAAAGGTGTGAAAAATGCGAGGAGCATGAAAAGGTGTGAAAAATGCGAGGAGCATGAAAAGGTGTGAAAAATGCGAGGCACATGAAGAGGTGTGAAATATGCGAGGCGCATGAAAAGGTGTGAAAAATGCGAGAAGCATGAAGAGGTGTGAAATATGCGAGGAGCATGAAAAGGTGTGAAAAAAGGAGGAGCATGAAAAGGTGTGAAAAATGCGACGAGCATGAAAAGTTGTGAAAAATGCGAGGAGCATGAAGAGGTGTGAAATATGTGAGGAGCATGAAAAGTGTGAAAAATGCGAGGAGCAAAAAAAAAAAAAAAAGACCAGGAGCATGAAAAGGTGTGAAAAATGCGAGGAGCATGAAAAGGTGTGAAAAATGCGAGGAGCATGAAGAGGTGTGAAAAATGCGAGGAGCATGAAAAGGTGTGAAAAATGCGAGGAGCATGAAAAGGTGTGAAAAATGCGAGGAGCAAAAAAAAAAAAAGACGAGGAGCATGAAAAGGTGTGAAAAATTCGAGGAGCAAAAAAAAAAAAAAAAAAAAAAAAGGCCAGGAGCATGAAAAGGTGTGAAAAGTGCAAGGAGCATGAAAAGGTGTGAAAAATGCCAGGAGCATGAAAAGGTATGAAAAATGCCAGGAGCATGAAAAGGTGTGAAAAATGCGAGGAGCAAAAAAAAAAAAAAAAAAGAAAGTCCAGGAGCATGAAAAGGTGTGCAAAATGCGAGGAGCAAAAAAAAAAAAAGACGAGGAGCATGAAAAGGTGTGAAAAATGCAAGGAGCATGAAAAGGTGTGAAAAATTTGAGGAGCAAAAAAAAAAGAAAAAAAAAGACCAGGAGCATGAAAAGGTGTGAAAAATGCAAGGAGCATGAAAAGGTGTGAAAAATGCGAGGAGCAAAAAAAAAAAAAAAAAAAAAGAAAGACCAGGAGCATGAAAAGGTGTGAAAAATGCGAGGAGCAAAAAAAAAAAAAAAAAAAAAGAAAGACCAGGAGCATGAAAAGGTGTGAAAAATGCGAGGAACATGAAAAGGTGTGAAAAATGGGAGGAGCATGAAAAGGTGCGAAAAATGCGAGGAGCAAAAAAAAAAAAAGAAAAAGGCCAGGAGCATGAAAAGGTGTGAAAAATGCGAGGAGCAAAAAAAAAAAAAAAAAAGACCAGGAGCATGAATAGGTGTGCAAAATGCGAGGAGCAAAAAAAAAAAAGACGAGGAGCATGAAAAGGTGTGAAAAATGCAAGGAGCATGAAAAGGTGTGAAAAATGCGAGGAACATGAAAAGGTGTGAAAAATGGGAGGAGCATGAAAAGGTGCGAAAAATGCGAGGAGCAAAAAAAAAAAAAAAAAGGCCAGAAGCATGAAAAGGTGTGAAAAAGGCAAGGAGCATGAAAAGGTGTGAAAAATGCCAGGAGCATGAAAAGGTGTGAAAAATGCCAGGAGCATGAAAAGGTGTGAAAAATGCCAGGAGCATGAAAAGGTGTGAAAAATGCGAGGAGCAAAAAAAAAAAAAAAAAAAGAAAGTCCAGGAGCATGAAAAGGTGTGCAAAATGCGAGGAGCAAAAAAAAAAAAAGACGAGGAGCATGAAAAGGTGTGAAAAATGCAAGGAGCATGAAAAGGTGTGAAAAATTTGAGGAGCAAAAAAAAAAGAAAAAAAAAGACCAGGAGCATGAAAAGGTGTGAAAAATGCGAGGAGCATGAAAAGGTGTGAAAAATTTGAGGAGCAAAAAAAAAAAAAAAAAAAAAAGACCAGGAAAATGAAAAGGTGTGAAAAAGGCGAGGAGGAAAAAAAAAAAAAAAAAAGAAAGACCAGGAGCATGAAAAGGTGTGAAAAATGCGAGGAGCAAAAAAAAAAAAAAAAAAAAAGGCCAGGAGCATGAAAAGGTGTGAAAAATGCAAGGAGCATGAAAAGGTGTGAAAAATGCGAGGAGCAAAAAAAAAAAAAAAAAAAAGACCAGGAGCATGAAAAGGTGTGAAAAATGTGAGGAGCAAAAAAAAAAAAAAAAAAAAAGACCAGAGGCATGAAAAGGTGTGAAAAATGCGAGGAGCAAAAAAAAAAAAAAAAAAAAAAGACCAGGAGCATGAAAAGGTGTGAAAAATGCGAGGAGCAAAAAAAAAAAAAAAAAAAAAGACCAGGAGCATGAAAAGGTGTGAAAAATGCGAGGAGCAAAAAAAAAAAAAAAAAAAAAAAAGACCAGGAGCATGAAAAGGTGTGAAAAATGCGAGGAGAAAAAAAAAAAAAAAAAAAAGACCAGGAGCATGAAAAGGTGTGAAAAATGCGAGGAGCAAAAAAAAAAAAAAAAAAAAAAGACCAGGAGCATGAAAAGGTGTGAAAAATGCGAGGAGAAAAAAAAAAAAAAAAAAAAGACCAGGAGCATGAAAAGGTGTGAAAAATGCGAGGAGTAAAAAAAAAAAAAAAAAAAAAAGACCAGGAGCATGAAAAGGTGTGAAAAATGCGAGGAGCATGAAAAGGTGTGAAAAATGCGAGGAGCAAAAAAAAAAAAAAAAGACCAGCAGCATGAAAAGGTGTGAAAAATGCGATGAACATGAAAAGGTGTGAAAAATGCGAGGAGCATGAAAAGGTGTGTAAAATGCGAGGAGCATGAAGAGGTGTGAAATATGCGAGGAGCATGAAGAGGAGTGAAATATGCGAGGAGCATGAAAAGGTGTGAAAAATGCGAAGAGCAAAAAAAAAAAAAAAAAAAACCAGGAGCATGAAAAGGTGTGAAAAATGCGACGAGCATGAAAAGTTGTGAAAAATGCGAGAAGCATGAAGAGGTGTGAAATATGCGAGGAGCATGAAAAGGTGTGAAAAAAGGAGGAGCATGAAAAGGTGTGAAAAATGCGAGGAGCATGAAAAGGTGTGAAAAATGCGAGGAGCATGAAAAGGTTGAAAAATGCGAGGAGCATGAAAAGGTGTGAAAAATTCGAGGAGCAAAAAAAAAAAAAAAAAGCCCAGGAACATGAAAAGGTGTGAAAAATGCGAGGAGCAAAAAAAAAAAAAAAAAAAAAAAAGACCAGGAGCATGAAAAGGTGTGAAAAATGCGAGGAGCAAAAGAAAAAAAAAAAAGACCAGGAGCATGAAAAGGTGTGAAAAATGCGAGGAGCAAAAAAAAAAAAAAAAAGACCAGGAGCATGAAAAGGTGGGAAAAAGGCGAGGAGCAAAAAAACAAAAAAAAAACCAGCAGCATGAAAAGGTGTGAAAAATGCGATGAACATGAAAACGTGTGAAAAATGCGAGGAGCAAAAAAAAAAAAAAAAAAGGCCAGGACCATGAAAAGGTGTGAAAAATGCGAGGAGCATGAAAAGGTGTGAAAAATTTGAGGAGCAAAAAAAAAAAGACCAGGAGCATGAAAAGGTGTGAAAAATGCGAGGAACATGAAAAGGTGTGAAAAATGGGAGGAGCATGAAAAGGTGCGAAAAATGCGAGGAGCAAAAAAAAAAAAAAAAAAAAGGCCAGGAGCAAGAAAAGGGGTGAAAAAATCGAGGAGCAAAAAAAAAAAAAAAAAAAAAAAAGGCCAGGAGCATGAAAAGGTGTGAAAAGTGCAAGGAGCATGAAAAGGTGTGAAAAATGCCAGGAGCATGAAAAGGTATGAAAAATGCCAGGAGCATGAAAAGGTGTGAAAAATGCGAGGAGCAAAAAAAAAAAAAAAAAAGAAAGTCCAGGAGCATGAAAAGGTGTGCAAAATGCGAGGAGCAAAAAAAAAAAAAGACGAGGAGCATGAAAAGGTGTGAAAAATGCAAGGAGCATGAAAAGGTGTGAAAAATTTGAGGAGCAAAAAAAAAAGAAAAAAAAAGACCAGGAGCATGAAAAGGTGTGAAAAATGCAAGGAGCATGAAAAGGTGTGAAAAATGCGAGGAGCAAAAAAAAAAAAAAAAAAAAGAAAGACCAGGAGCATGAAAAGGTGTGAAAAATGCGAGGAGCAAAAAAAAAAAAAAAAAAAAAAAAGACCAGGAGCATGAATAGGTGTGCAAAATGCGAGGAGCAAAAAAAAAAAAGACGAGGAGCATGAAAAGGTGTGAAAAATGCAAGGAGCATGAAAAGGTGTGAAAAATGCGAGGAACATGAAAAGGTGTGAAAAATGGGAGGAGCATGAAAAGGTGCGAAAAATGCGAGGAGCAAAAAAAAAAAAAAAAAAGGCCAGGAGCATGAAAAGGTGTGAAAAAGGCAAGGAGCATGAAAAGGTGTGAAAAATGCGAGGAGCAAAAAAAAAAAAAAGACGAGGAGCATGAAAAGGTGTGAAAAATGCGTGGAGCATGAAAAGGTGTGCAAAATGCGAGGAGCAAAAAAAAAAAAAGACGAAGAGCATGAAAAGGTGTGAAAAATGCAAGGAGCATGAAAAGGTGTGAAAAATTTGAGGAGCAAAAAAAAAAAGAAAAAAAAAGACCAGGAGCATGAAAAGGTGTGAAAAATGCAGGAGCATGAAAAGGTGTGCAAAATGCGAGGAGCAAAAAAAAAAAAAGACGAGGAGCATGAAAAGGTGTGAAAAATGCAAGGAGCATGAAAAGGTGTGAAAAATGCGAGGAACATGAAAAGGTGTGAAAAATGGGAGGAGCATGAAAAGGTGTGAAAAATGCGAGGAGGAAAAAAAAAAAAAAAAGGCCAGGGGCATGAAAAGGTGTGAAAAATGCGAGGAGCAAAAAGAAAAAAAAAAAAAGTCCAGGAGCATGAAAAGGTGTGAAAAAGGCAAGGAGCAAAAAAAAAAAAAAAAAAAAAGGCCAGGAGCATGAAAAGGTGTGAAAAATGCAAGGAGCATGAAAAGGTGTGAAAAATGCGAGGAGCAAAAAAAAAAAAAAAAAAAAAGACCAGGAGCATGAAAAGGTGTGAAAAATGCGAGGAGCAAAAAAAAAAAAAAAAAAAAAGACCAGAGGCATGAAAAGGTGTGAAAAATGCGAGGAGCAAAAAAAAAAAAAAAAAAAAAGACCAGGAGCATGAAAAGGTGTGAAAAATGCGAGGAGCAAAAAAAAAAAAAAAAAAGACCAGGAGCATGAATAGGTGTGCAAAATGCGAGGAGCAAAAAAAAAAAAGACGAGGAGCATGAAAAGGTGTGAAAAATGCAAGGAGCATGAAAAGGTGTGAAAAATGCGAGGAACATGAAAAGGTGTGAAAAATGGGAGGAGCATGAAAAGGTGCGAAAAATGCGAGGAGCAAAAAAAAAAAAAAAAAGGCCAGAAGCATGAAAAGGTGTGAAAAAGGCAAGGAGCATGAAAAGGTGTGAAAAATGCGAGGAGCAAAAAAAAAAAAAAAAAAAAGTCCAGGAGCATGAAAAGGTGTGAAAAATGCAAGGAGCATGAAAAGGTGTGAAAAATGCCAGGAGCATGAAAAGGTGTGAAAAATGCCAGGAGCATGAAAAGGTGTGAAAAATGCGAGGAGCAAAAAAAAAAAAAAAAAAAGAAAGTCCAGGAGCATGAAAAGGTGTGCAAAATGCGAGGAGCAAAAAAAAAAAAAGACGAGGAGCATGAAAAGGTGTGAAAAATGCAAGGAGCATGAAAAGGTGTGAAAAATTTGAGGAGCAAAAAAAAAAGAAAAAAAAAGACCAGGAGCATGAAAAGGTGTGAAAAATGCGAGGAGCATGAAAAGGTGTGAAAAATTTGAGGAGCAAAAAAAAAAAAAAAAAAAAAGACCAGGAGCATGAAAAGGTGTGAAAAATGCGAGGAGGAAAAAAAAAAAAAAAAAAGAAAGACCAGGAGCATGAAAAGGTGTGAAAAATGCGAGGAGCAAAAAAAAAAAAAAAAAAAAAGGCCAGGAGCATGAAAAGGTGTGAAAAATGCAAGGAGCATGAAAAGGTGTGAAAAATGCGAGGAGCAAAAAAAAAAAAAAAAAAAGACCAGGAGCATGAAAAGGTGTGAAAAATGCGAGGAGCAAAAAAAAAAAAAAAAAAAAAGACCAGAGGCATGAAAAGGTGTGAAAAATGCGAGGAGCAAAAAAAAAAAAAAAAAAAAAGACCAGGAGCATGAAAAGGTGTGAAAAATGCGACGAGCATGAAAAGTTGTGAAAAATGCGAGAAGCATGAAGAGGTGTGAAATATGCGAGGAGCATGAAAAGGTGTGAAAAAAGGAGGAGCATGAAAAGGTGTGAAAAATGCGAGGAGCATGAAAAGGTGTGAAAAATGCGAGGAGCATGAAAAGGTGTGAAAAATGCGAGGAGCATGAAAAGGTGTGAAAAATGCGAGGCACATGAAGAGGTGTGAAATATGCGAGGCGCATGAAAAGGTGTGAAAAATGCGAGAAGCATGAAGAGGTGTGAAATATGCGAGGAGCATGAAAAGGTGTGAAAAAAGGAGGAGCATGAAAAGGTGTGAAAAATGCGACGAGCATGAAAAGTTGTGAAAAATGCGAGGAGCATGAAGAGGTGTGAAATATGTGAGGAGCATGAAAAGTGTGAAAAATGCGAGGAGCAAAAAAAAAAAAAAAAAGACCAGGAGCATGAAAAGGTGTGAAAAATGCGAGGAGCATGAAAAGGTGTGAAAAATGCGAGGAGCATGAAGAGGTGTGAAAAATGCGAGGAGCATGAAAAGGTGTGAAAAATGCGAGGAGCATGAAAAGGTGTGAAAAATGCGAGGAGCAAAAAAAAAAAAAGACGAGGAGCATGAAAAGGTGTGAAAAATGCAAGGAGCATGAAAAGGTGTGAAAAATGCGAGGAACATGAAAAGGTGTGAAAAATGGGAGGAGCATGAAAAGGTGCGAAAAATGCGAGGAGCAAAAAAAAAAAAAAAAAAAGGCCAGGAGCAAGAAAAGGTGTGAAAAATTCGAGGAGCAAAAAAAAAAAAAAAAAAAAAAAGGCCAGGAGCATGAAAAGGTGTGAAAAGTGCAAGGAGCATTAAAATGTGTGAAAAATGCCAGGAGCATGAAAAGGTATGAAAAATGCCAGGAGCATGAAAAGGTGTGAAAAATGCGAGGAGCAAAAAAAAAAAAAAAAAAGAAAGTCCAGGAGCATGAAAAGGTGTGCAAATTGCGAGGAGCAAAAAAAAAAAAAGACGAGGAGCATGAAAAGGTGTGAAAAATGCAAGGAGCATGAAAAGGTGTGAAAAATTTGAGGAGCAAAAAAAAAAGAAAAAAAAAGACCAGGAGCATGAAAAGGTGTGAAAAATGCAAGGAGCATGAAAAGGTGTGAAAAATGCGAGGAGCAAAAAAAAAAAAAAAAAAAAGAAAGACCAGGAGCATGAAAAGGTGTGAAAAATGCGAGGAGCAAAAAAAAAAAAAAAAAAAAAGAAAGACCAGGAGCATGAAAAGGTGTGAAAAATGCGAGGAACATGAAAAGGTGTGAAAAATGGGAGGAGCATGAAAAGGTGCGAAAAATGCGAGGAGCAAAAAAAAAAAAAGAAAAAGGCCAGGAGCATGAAAAGGTGTGAAAAATGCGAGGAGCAAAAAAAAAAAAAAAAAAGACCAGGAGCATGAATAGGTGTGCAAAATGCGAGGAGCAAAAAAAAAAAAGACGAGGAGCATGAAAAGGTGTGAAAAATGCAAGGAGCATGAAAAGGTGTGAAAAATGCGAGGAACATGAAAAGGTGTGAAAAATGGGAGGAGCATGAAAAGGTGCGAAAAATGCGAGGAGCAAAAAAAAAAAAGACGAGGAGCATGAAAAGGTGTGAAAAATGCGAGGAGCATGAAAAGGTGTGAAAAATGCGAGGAGCATGAAAAGGTGTGAAAAATGCGAGGCACATGAAGAGGTGTGAAATATGCGAGGCGCATGAAAAGGTGTGAAAAATGCGAGAAGCATGAAGAGGTGTGAAATATGCGAGGAGCATGAAAAGGTGTGAAAAAAGGAGGAGCATGAAAAGGTGTGAAAAATGCGACGAGCATGAAAAGTTGTGAAAAATGCGAGGAGCATGAAGAGGTGTGAAATATGTGAGGAGCATGAAAAGTGTGAAAAATGCGAGGAGCAAAAAAAAAAAAAAAAAGACCAGGAGCATGAAAAGGTGTGAAAAATGCGAGGAGCATGAAAAGGTGTGAAAAATGCGAGGAGCATGAAGAGGTGTGAAAAATGCGAGGAGCATGAAAAGGTGTGAAAAATGCGAGGAGCATGAAAAGGTGTGAAAAATGCGAGGAGCAAAAAAAAAAAAAGACGAGGAGCATGAAAAGGTGTGAAAAATGCGAGGAGCAAAAAAAAAAAAAAAAAAAAAAAGGCCAGGAGCATGAAAAGGTGTGAAAAGTGCAAGGAGCATGAAAAGGTGTGAAAAATGCCAGGAGCATGAAAAGGTATGAAAAATGCCAGGAGCATGAAAAGGTGTGAAAAATGCGAGGAGCAAAAAAAAAAAAAAAAAAGAAAGTCCAGGAGCATGAAAAGGTGTGCAAAATGCGAGGAGCAAAAAAAAAAAAAGACGAGGAGCATGAAAAGGTGTGAAAAATGCAAGGAGCATGAAAAGGTGTGAAAAATTTGAGGAGCAAAAAAAAAAGAAAAAAAAAGACCAGGAGCATGAAAAGGTGTGAAAAATGCAAGGAGCATGAAAAGGTGTGAAAAATGCGAGGAGCAAAAAAAAAAAAAAAAAAAAAGAAAGACCAGGAGCATGAAAAGGTGTGAAAAATGCGAGGAGCAAAAAAAAAAAAAAAAAAAAAGAAAGACCAGGAGCATGAAAAGGTGTGAAAAATGCGAGGAACATGAAAAGGTGTGAAAAATGGGAGGAGCATGAAAAGGTGCGAAAAATGCGAGGAGCAAAAAAAAAAAAAGAAAAAGGCCAGGAGCATGAAAAGGTGTGAAAAATGCGAGGAGCAAAAAAAAAAAAAAAAAAGACCAGGAGCATGAATAGGTGTGCAAAATGCGAGGAGCAAAAAAAAAAAAGACGAGGAGCATGAAAAGGTGTGAAAAATGCAAGGAGCATGAAAAGGTGTGAAAAATGCGAGGAACATGAAAAGGTGTGAAAAATGGGAGGAGCATGAAAAGGTGCGAAAAATGCGAGGAGCAAAAAAAAAAAAAAAAAGGCCAGAAGCATGAAAAGGTGTGAAAAAGGCAAGGAGCATGAAAAGGTGTGAAAAATGCCAGGAGCATGAAAAGGTGTGAAAAATGCCAGGAGCATGAAAAGGTGTGAAAAATGCGAGGAGCAAAAAAAAAAAAAAAAAAAGAAAGTCCAGGAGCATGAAAAGGTGTGCAAAATGCGAGGAGCAAAAAAAAAAAAAGACGAGGAGCATGAAAAGGTGTGAAAAATGCAAGGAGCATGAAAAGGTGTGAAAAATTTGAGGAGCAAAAAAAAAAGAAAAAAAAAGACCAGGAGCATGAAAAGGTGTGAAAAATGCGAGGAGCATGAAAAGGTGTGAAAAATTTGAGGAGCAAAAAAAAAAAAAAAAAAAAAGACCAGGAGCATGAAAAGGTGTGAAAAATGCGAGGAGGAAAAAAAAAAAAAAAAAAGAAAGACCAGGAGCATGAAAAGGTGTGAAAAATGCGAGGAGCAAAAAAAAAAAAAAAAAAAAAGGCCAGGAGCATGAAAAGGTGTGAAAAATGCAAGGAGCATGAAAAGGTGTGAAAAATGCGAGGAGCAAAAAAAAAAAAAAAAAAAAGACCAGGAGCATGAAAAGGTGTGAAAAATGTGAGGAGCAAAAAAAAAAAAAAAAAAAAAGACCAGAGGCATGAAAAGGTGTGAAAAATGCGAGGAGCAAAAAAAAAAAAAAAAAAAAAGACCAGGAGCATGAAAAGGTGTGAAAAATGCGAGGAGCAAAAAAAAAAAAAAAAAAAAAGACCAGGAGCATGAAAAGGTGTGAAAAATGCGAGGAGCAAAAAAAAAAAAAAAAAAAAAAAAAAACAAAGAGCATGAAAAGGTGTGAAAAATGCGAGGAGAAAAAAAAAAAAAAAAAAAAGACCAGGAGCATGAAAAGGTGTGAAAAATGCGAGGAGCAAAAAAAGAAAAAAAAAAAGACCAGGAGCATGAAAAGGTGTGAAAAATGCGAGGAGAAAAAAAAAAAAAAAAAAAAGACCAGGAGCATGAAAAGGTGTGAAAAATGCGAGGAGTAAAAAAAAAAAAAAAAAAAAAAGACCAGGAGCATGAAAAGGTGTGAAAAATGCGAGGAGCATGAAAAGGTGTGAAAAATGCGAGGAGCAAAAAAAAAAAAAAAAAAAGACCAGGAGCATGAAAAGGTGTGAAAAATGCGAGGAGCAAAAAAACAAAAAAAAGACCAGCAGCATGAAAAGGTGTGAAAAATGCGATGAACATGAAAAGGTGTGAAAAATGCGAGGAGCATGAAAAGGTGTGTAAAATGCGAGGAGCATGAAGAGGTGTGAAATATGCGAGGAGCATGAAGAGGAGTGAAATATGCGAGGAGCATGAAAAGGTGTGAAAAATGCGAAGAGCAAAAAAAAAAAAAAAAAAACCAGGAGCATGAAAAGGTGTGAAAAATGCGACGAGCATGAAAAGTTGTGAAAAATGCGAGAAGCATGAAGAGGTGTGAAATATGCGAGGAGCATGAAAAGGTGTGAAAAAAGGAGGAGCATGAAAAGGTGTGAAAAATGCGAGGAGCATGAAAAGGTGTGAAAAATGCGAGGAGCATGAAAAGGTTGAAAAATGCGAGGAGCATGAAAAGGTGTGAAAAATTCGAGGAGCAAAAAAAAAAAAAAAAAGCCCAGGAACATGAAAAGGTGTGAAAAATGCGAGGAGCAAAAAAAAAAAAAAAAAAAAAAAGACCAGGAGCATGAAAAGGTGTGAAAAATGCGAGGAGCAAAAGAAAAAAAAAAAAGACCAGGAGCATGAAAAGGTGTGAAAAATGCGAGGAGCAAAAAAAAAAAAAAAAGACCAGGAGCATGAAAAGGTGTGAAAAATGCGAGGAGCAAAAAAACAAAAAAAAGACCAGCAGCATGAAAAGGTGTGAAAAATGCGATGAACATGAAAACGTGTGAAAAATGCGAGGAGCAAAAAAAAAAAAAAAAAAGGCCAGGACCATGAAAAGGTGTGAAAAATGCGAGGAGCATGAAAAGGTGTGAAAAATTTGAGGAGCAAAAAAAAAAAGACCAGGAGCATGAAAAGGTGTGAAAAATGCGAGGAACATGAAAAGGTGTGAAAAATGGGAGGAGCATGAAAAGGTGCGAAAAATGCGAGGAGCAAAAAAAAAAAAAAAAAAAGGCCAGGAGCAAGAAAAGGTGTGAAAAATTCGAGGAGCAAAAAAAAAAAAAAAAAAAAAAAGGCCAGGAGCATGAAAAGGTGTGAAAAGTGCAAGGAGCATGAAAAGGTGTGAAAAATGCCAGGAGCATGAAAAGGTATGAAAAATGCCAGGAGCATGAAAAGGTGTGAAAAATGCGAGGAGCAAAAAAAAAAAAAAAAAAGAAAGTCCAGGAGCATGAAAAGGTGTGCAAAATGCGAGGAGCAAAAAAAAAAAAAGACGAGGAGCATGAAAAGGTGTGAAAAATGCAAGGAGCATGAAAAGGTGTGAAAAATTTGAGGAGCAAAAAAAAAAGAAAAAAAAAGACCAGGAGCATGAAAAGGTGTGAAAAATGCAAGGAGCATGAAAAGGTGTGAAAAATGCGAGGAGCAAAAAAAAAAAAAAAAAAAAGAAAGACCAGGAGCATGAAAAGGTGTGAAAAATGCGAGGAGCAAAAAAAAAAAAAAAAAAAAAAAGACCAGGAGCATGAATAGGTGTGCAAAATGCGAGGAGCAAAAAAAAAAAAGACGAGGAGCATGAAAAGGTGTGAAAAATGCAAGGAGCATGAAAAGGTGTGAAAAATGCGAGGAACATGAAAAGGTGTGAAAAATGGGAGGAGCATGAAAAGGTGCGAAAAATGCGAGGAGCAAAAAAAAAAAAAAAAAAGGCCAGGAGCATGAAAAGGTGTGAAAAAGGCAAGGAGCATGAAAAGGTGTGAAAAATGCGAGGAGCAAAAAAAAAAAAAAGACGAGGAGCATGAAAAGGTGTGAAAAATGCGTGGAGCATGAAAAGGTGTGCAAAATGCGAGGAGCAAAAAAAAAAAAAGACGAAGAGCATGAAAAGGTGTGAAAAATGCAAGGAGCATGAAAAGGTGTGAAAAATTTGAGGAGCAAAAAAAAAAAGAAAAAAAAAGACCAGGAGCATGAAAAGGTGTGAAAAATGCGAGGAGCATGAAAAGGTGTGCAAAATGCGAGGAGCAAAAAAAAAAAAAAGACCAGGAGCATGAAAAGGTGTGAAAAATGCAAGGAGCATGAAAAGGTGTGAAAAATGCGAGGAACATGAAAAGGTGTGAAAAATGGGAGGAGCATGAAAAGGTGTGAAAAATGCGAGGAGGAAAAAAAAAAAAAAAAGGCCAGGGGCATGAAAAGGTGTGAAAAATGCGAGGAGCAAAAAGAAAAAAAAAAAAAGTCCAGGAGCATGAAAAGGTGTGAAAAAGGCAAGGAGCAAAAAAAAAAAAAAAAAAAAAGGCCAGGAGCATGAAAAGGTGTGAAAAATGCAAGGAGCATGAAAAGGTGTGAAAAATGCGAGGAGCAAAAAAAAAAAAAAAAAAAAGACCAGGAGCATGAAAAGGTGTGAAAAATGCGAGGAGCAAAAAAAAAAAAAAAAAAAAAGACCAGAGGCATGAAAAGGTGTGAAAAATGCGAGGAGCAAAAAAAAAAAAAAAAAAAAAGACCAGGAGCATGAAAAGGTGTGAAAAATGCGAGGAGCAAAAAAAAAAAAAAAAAAGACCAGGAGCATGAATAGGTGTGCAAAATGCGAGGAGCAAAAAAAAAAAAGACGAGGAGCATGAAAAGGTGTGAAAAATGCAAGGAGCATGAAAAGGTGTGAAAAATGCGAGGAACATGAAAAGGTGTGAAAAATGGGAGGAGCATGAAAAGGTGCGAAAAATGCGAGGAGCAAAAAAAAAAAAAAAAAGGCCAGAAGCATGAAAAGGTGTGAAAAAGGCAAGGAGCATGAAAAGGTGTGAAAAATGCGAGGAGCAAAAAAAAAAAAAAAAAAAAGTCCAGGAGCATGAAAAGGTGTGAAAAATGCAAGGAGCATGAAAAGGTGTGAAAAATGCCAGGAGCATGAAAAGGTGTGAAAAATGCCAGGAGCATGAAAAGGTGTGAAAAATGCGAGGAGCAAAAAAAAAAAAAAAAAAAGAAAGTCCAGGAGCATGAAAAGGTGTGCAAAATGCGAGGAGCAAAAAAAAAAAAAGACGAGGAGCATGAAAAGGTGTGAAAAATGCAAGGAGCATGAAAAGGTGTGAAAAATTTGAGGAGCAAAAAAAAAAGAAAAAAAAAGACCAGGAGCATGAAAAGGTGTGAAAAATGCGAGGAGCATGAAAAGGTGTGAAAAATTTGAGGAGCAAAAAAAAAAAAAAAAAAAAAGACCAGGAGCATGAAAAGGTGTGAAAAATGCGAGGAGGAAAAAAAAAAAAAAAAAAGAAAGACCAGGAGCATGAAAAGGTGTGAAAAATGCGAGGAGCAAAAAAAAAAAAAAAAAAAAAGGCCAGGAGCATGAAAAGGTGTGAAAAATGCAAGGAGCATGAAAAGGTGTGAAAAATGCGAGGAGCAAAAAAAAAAAAAAAAAAAAGACCAGGAGCATGAAAAGGTGTGAAAAATGCGAGGAGCAAAAAAAAAAAAAAAAAAAAAGACCAGAGGCATGAAAAGGTGTGAAAAATGCGAGGAGCAAAAAAAAAAAAAAAAAAAAGACCAGGAGCATGAAAAGGTGTGAAAAATGCGACGAGCATGAAAAGTTGTGAAAAATGCGAGAAGCATGAAGAGGTGTGAAATATGCGAGGAGCATGAAAAGGTGTGAAAAAAGGAGGAGCATGAAAAGGTGTGAAAAATGCGAGGAGCATGAAAAGGTGTGAAAAATGCGAGGAGCAAAAAAAAAAAAAAAAAGACCAGCAGCATGAAAAGGTGTGAAAAATGCGATGAACATGAAAAGGTGTGAAAAATGCGAGGAGCATGAAAAGGTGGGTAAAATGCGAGGAGCATGAAGAGGTGTGAAATATGTGAGGAGCATGAAGAGGTGTGAAATATGCGAGGAGCATGAAAAGGTGTGAAAAATGCGAGGAGCAAAAAAAAAAAAAAAAAAAAAGTCCAGGAGCATGAAAAGGTGTGAAAAATGCAAGGAGCATGAAAAGGTGTGAAAAATGCCAGGAGCATGAAAAGGTGTGAAAAATGCCAGGAGCATGAAAAGGTGTGAAAAATGCGAGGAGCAAAAAAAAAAAAAAAAAAAGAAAGTCCAGGAGCATGAAAAGGTGTGCAAAATGCGAGGAGCAAAAAAAAAAAAAGACGAGGAGCATGAAAAGGTGTGAAAAATGCAAGGAGCATGAAAAGGTGTGAAAAATTTGAGGAGCAAAAAAAAAAGAAAAAAAAAGACCAGGAGCATGAAAAGGTGTGAAAAATGCGAGGAGCATGAAAAGGTGTGAAAAATTTGAGGAGCAAAAAAAAAAAAAAAAAAAAAGACCAGGAGCATGAAAAGGTGTGAAAAATGCGAGGAGGAAAAAAAAAAAAAAAAAAGAAAGACCAGGAGCATGAAAAGGTGTGAAAAATGCGAGGAGCAAAAAAAAAAAAAAAAAAAAAGGCCAGGAGCATGAAAAGGTGTGAAAAATGCAAGGAGCATGAAAAGGTGTGAAAAATGCGAGGAGCAAAAAAAAAAAAAAAAAAAAGACCAGGAGCATGAAAAGGTGTGAAAAATGCGAGGAGCAAAAAAAAAAAAAAAAAAAAAGACCAGAGGCATGAAAAGGTGTGAAAAATGCGAGGAGCAAAAAAAAAAAAAAAAAAAAGACCAGGAGCATGAAAAGGTGTGAAAAATGCGACGAGCATGAAAAGTTGTGAAAAATGCGAGAAGCATGAAGAGGTGTGAAATATGCGAGGAGCATGAAAAGGTGTGAAAAAAGGAGGAGCATGAAAAGGTGTGAAAAATGCGAGGAGCATGAAAAGGTGTGAAAAATGCGAGGAGCAAAAAAAAAAAAAAAAAGACCAGCAGCATGAAAAGGTGTGAAAAATGCGATGAACATGAAAAGGTGTGAAAAATGCGAGGAGCATGAAAAGGTGGGTAAAATGCGAGGAGCATGAAGAGGTGTGAAATATGTGAGGAGCATGAAGAGGTGTGAAATATGCGAGGAGCATGAAAAGGTGTGAAAAATGCGAGGAGCAAAAAAAAAAAAAAAAAAAAGACCAGGAGCATGAAAAGGTGTGAAAAATGCGACGAGCATGAAAAGTTGTGAAAAATGCGAGAAGCATGAAGAGGTGTGAAATATGCGAGGAGCATGAAAAGGTGTGAAAAAAGGAGGAGCATGAAAAGGTGTGAAAAATGCGAGGAGCATGAAAAGGTGTGAAAAATGCGAGGAGCATGAAAAGGTGTGAAAAATGCGAGGAGCATGAAAAGGTGTGAAAAATGCGAGGCACATGAAGAGGTGTGAAATATGCGAGGCGCATGAAAAGGTGTGAAAAATGCGAGAAGCATGAAGAGGTGTGAAATATGCGAGGAGCATGAAAAGGTGTGAAAAAAGGAGGAGCATGAAAAGGTGTGAAAAATGCGACGAGCATGAAAAGTTGTGAAAAATGCGAGGAGCATGAAGAGGTGTGAAATATGTGAGGAGCATGAAAAGTGTGAAAAATGCGAGGAGCAAAAAAAAAAAAAAAAAGACCAGGAGCATGAAAAGGTGTGAAAAATGCGAGGAGCATGAAAAGGTGTGAAAAATGCGAGGAGCATGAAGAGGTGTGAAAAATGCGAGGAGCATGAAAAGGTGTGAAAAATGCGAGGAGCATGAAAAGGTGTGAAAAATGCGAGGAGCAAAAAAAAAAAAAGACGAGGAGCATGAAAAGGTGTGAAAAATGCAAGGAGCATGAAAAGGTGTGAAAAATGCGAGGAACATGAAAAGGTGTGAAAAATGGGAGGAGCATGAAAAGGTGCGAAAAATGCGAGGAGCAAAAAAAAAAAAAAAAAAAGGCCAGGAGCAAGAAAAGGTGTGAAAAATTCGAGGAGCAAAAAAAAAAAAAAAAAAAAAAAGGCCAGGAGCATGAAAAGGTGTGAAAAGTGCAAGGAGCATTAAAATGTGTGAAAAATGCCAGGAGCATGAAAAGGTATGAAAAATGCCAGGAGCATGAAAAGGTGTGAAAAATGCGAGGAGCAAAAAAAAAAAAAAAAAAGAAAGTCCAGGAGCATGAAAAGGTGTGCAAAATGCGAGGAGCAAAAAAAAAAAAAGACGAGGAGCATGAAAAGGTGTGAAAAATGCAAGGAGCATGAAAAGGTGTGAAAAATTTGAGGAGCAAAAAAAAAAGAAAAAAAAAGACCAGGAGCATGAAAAGGTGTGAAAAATGCAAGGAGCATGAAAAGGTGTGAAAAATGCGAGGAGCAAAAAAAAAAAAAAAAAAAAGAAAGACCAGGAGCATGAAAAGGTGTGAAAAATGCGAGGAGCAAAAAAAAAAAAAAAAAAAAAGAAAGACCAGGAGCATGAAAAGGTGTGAAAAATGCGAGGAACATGAAAAGGTGTGAAAAATGGGAGGAGCATGAAAAGGTGCGAAAAATGCGAGGAGCAAAAAAAAAAAAAGAAAAAGGCCAGGAGCATGAAAAGGTGTGAAAAATGCGAGGAGCAAAAAAAAAAAAAAAAAAGACCAGGAGCATGAATAGGTGTGCAAAATGCGAGGAGCAAAAAAAAAAAAGACGAGGAGCATGAAAAGGTGTGAAAAATGCAAGGAGCATGAAAAGGTGTGAAAAATGCGAGGAACATGAAAAGGTGTGAAAAATGGGAGGAGCATGAAAAGGTGCGAAAAATGCGAGGAGCAAAAAAAAAAAAAAAAAGGCCAGAAGCATGAAAAGGTGTGAAAAAGGCAAGGAGCATGAAAAGGTGTGAAAAATGCGAGGAGCAAAAAAAAAAAAAAAAAAAGTCCAGGAGCATGAAAAGGTGTGAAAAATGCAAGGAGCATGAAAAGGTGTGAAAAATGCCAGGAGCATGAAAAGGTGTGAAAAATGCCAGGAGCATGAAAAGGTGTGAAAAATGCGAGGAGCAAAAAAAAAAAAAAAAAAAGAAAGTCCAGGAGCATGAAAAGGTGTGCAAAATGCGAGGAGCAAAAAAAAAAAAAGACGAGGAGCATGAAAAGGTGTGAAAAATGCAAGGAGCATGAAAAGGTGTGAAAAATTTGAGGAGCAAAAAAAAAAGAAAAAAAAAGACCAGGAGCATGAAAAGGTGTGAAAAATGCGAGGAGCATGAAAAGGTGTGAAAAATTTGAGGAGCAAAAAAAAAAAAAAAAAAAAAGACCAGGAGCATGAAAAGGTGTGAAAAATGCGAGGAGGAAAAAAAAAAAAAAAAAAGAAAGACCAGGAGCATGAAAAGGTGTGAAAAATGCGAGGAGCAAAAAAAAAAAAAAAAAAAAAGGCCAGGAGCATGAAAAGGTGTGAAAAATGCAAGGAGCATGAAAAGGTGTGAAAAATGCGAGGAGCAAAAAAAAAAAAAAAAAAAAGACCAGGAGCATGAAAAGGTGTGAAAAATGCGAGGAGCAAAAAAAAAAAAAAAAAAAAAGACCAGAGGCATGAAAAGGTGTGAAAAATGCGAGGAGCAAAAAAAAAAAAAAAAAAAAAGACCAGGAGCATGAAAAGGTGTGAAAAATGCGAGGAGCAAAAAAAAAAAAAAAAAAAAAAGACCAGGAGCATGAAAAGGTGTGAAAAATGCGAGGAGCAAAAAAAAAAAAAAAAAAAAAAAAGACCAGGAGCATGAAAAGGTGTGAAAAATGCGAGGAGAAAAAAAAAAAAAAAAAAAAAGACCAGGAGCATGAAAAGGTGTGAAAAATGCGAGGAGCAAAAAAAAAAAAAAAAAAAAAAGACCAGGAGCATGAAAAGGTGTGAAAAATGCGAGGAGAAAAAAAAAAAAAAAAAAAAGACCAGGAGCATGAAAAGGTGTGAAAAATGCGAGGAGTAAAAAAAAAAAAAAAAAAAAAAGACCAGGAGCATGAAAAGGTGTGAAAAATGCGAGGAGCATGAAAAGGTGTGAAAAATGCGAGGAGCAAAAAAAAAAAAAAAAAAAGACCAGGAGCATGAAAAGGTGTGAAAAATGCGAGGAGCAAAAAAACAAAAAAAAGACCAGCAGCATGAAAAGGTGTGAAAAATGCGATGAACATGAAAAGGTGTGAAAAATGCGAGGAGCATGAAAAGGTGTGTAAAATGCGAGGAGCATGAAGAGGTGTGAAATATGCGAGGAGCATGAAGAGGAGTGAAATATGCGAGGAGCATGAAAAGGTGTGAAAAATGCGAAGAGCAAAAAAAAAAAAAAAAAAACCAGGAGCATGAAAAGGTGTGAAAAATGCGACGAGCATGAAAAGTTGTGAAAAATGCGAGAAGCATGAAGAGGTGTGAAATATGCGAGGAGCATGAAAAGGTGTGAAAAAAGGAGGAGCATGAAAAGGTGTGAAAAATGCGAGGAGCATGAAAAGGTGTGAAAAATGCGAGGAGCATGAAAAGGTTGAAAAATGCGAGGAGCATGAAAAGGTGTGAAAAATTCGAGGAGCAAAAAAAAAAAAAAAAAGCCCAGGAACATGAAAAGGTGTGAAAAATGCGAGGAGCAAAAGAAAAAAAAAAAAGACCAGGAGCATGAAAAGGTGTGAAAAATGCGAGGAGCAAAAAAAAAAAAAAAAGACCAGGAGCATGAAAAGGTGTGAAAAATGCGAGGAGCAAAAAAACAAAAAAAAGACCAGCAGCATGAAAAGGTGTGAAAAATGCGATGAACATGAAAACGTGTGAAAAATGCGAGGAGCAAAAAAAAAAAAAAAAAAGGCCAGGACCATGAAAAGGTGTGAAAAATGCGAGGAGCATGAAAAGGTGTGAAAAATTTGAGGAGCAAAAAAAAAAAGACCAGGAGCATGAAAAGGTGTGAAAAATGCGAGGAACATGAAAAGGTGTGAAAAATGGGAGGAGCATGAAAAGGTGCGAAAAATGCGAGGAGCAAAAAAAAAAAAAAAAAAAGGCCAGGAGCAAGAAAAGGTGTGAAAAATTCGAGGAGCAAAAAAAAAAAAAAAAAAAAAAAGGCCAGGAGCATGAAAAGGTGTGAAAAGTGCAAGGACCATGAAAAGGTGTGAAAAATGCCAGGAGCATGAAAAGGTATGAAAAATGCCAGGAGCATGAAAAGGTGTGAAAAATGCGAGGAGCAAAAAAAAAAAAAAAAAAGAAAGTCCAGGAGCATGAAAAGGTGTGCAAAATGCGAGGAGCAAAAAAAAAAAAAGACGAGGAGCATGAAAAGGTGTGAAAAATGCAAGGAGCATGAAAAGGTGTGAAAAATTTGAGGAGCAAAAAAAAAAGAAAAAAAAAGACCAGGAGCATGAAAAGGTGTGAAAAATGCAAGGAGCATGAAAAGGTGTGAAAAATGCGAGGAGCAAAAAAAAAAAAAAAAAAAAGAAAGACCAGGAGCATGAAAAGGTGTGAAAAATGCGAGGAGCAAAAAAAAAAAAAAAAAAAAAAAAGACCAGGAGCATGAATAGGTGTGCAAAATGCGAGGAGCAAAAAAAAAAAAGACGAGGAGCATGAAAAGGTGTGAAAAATGCAAGGAGCATGAAAAGGTGTGAAAAATGCGAGGAACATGAAAAGGTGTGAAAAATGGGAGGAGCATGAAAAGGTGCGAAAAATGCGAGGAGCAAAAAAAAAAAAAAAAAAGGCCAGGAGCATGAAAAGGTGTGAAAAAGGCAAGGAGCATGAAAAGGTGTGAAAAATGCGAGGAGCAAAAAAAAAAAAAAGACGAGGAGCATGAAAAGGTGTGAAAAATGCGTGGAGCATGAAAAGGTGTGCAAAATGCGAGGAGCAAAAAAAAAAAAAGACGAAGAGCATGAAAAGGTGTGAAAAATGCAAGGAGCATGAAAAGGTGTGAAAAATTTGAGGAGCAAAAAAAAAAAGAAAAAAAAAGACCAGGAGCATGAAAAGGTGTGAAAAATGCGAGGAGCATGAAAAGGTGTGCAAAATGCGAGGAGCAAAAAAAAAAAAAGACGAGGAGCATGAAAAGGTGTGAAAAATGCAAGGAGCATGAAAAGGTGTGAAAAATGCGAGGAACATGAAAAGGTGTGAAAAATGGGAGGAGCATGAAAAGGTGTGAAAAATGCGAGGAGGAAAAAAAAAAAAAAAAGGCCAGGGGCATGAAAAGGTGTGAAAAATGCGAGGAGCAAAAAGAAAAAAAAAAAAAGTCCAGGAGCATGAAAAGGTGTGAAAAAGGCAAGGAGCAAAAAAAAAAAAAAAAAAAAAGGCCAGGAGCATGAAAAGGTGTGAAAAATGCAAGGAGCATGAAAAGGTGTGAAAAATGCGAGGAGCAAAAAAAAAAAAAAAAAAAAGACCAGGAGCATGAAAAGGTGTGAAAAATGCGAGGAGCAAAAAAAAAAAAAAAAAAAAAGACCAGAGGCATGAAAAGGTTTGAAAAATGCGAGGAGCAAAAAAAAAAAAAAAAAAAAAGACCAGGAGCATGAAAAGGTGTGAAAAATGCGAGGAGCAAAAAAAAAAAAAAAAAAGACCAGGAGCATGAATAGGTGTGCAAAATGCGAGGAGCAAAAAAAAAAAAGACGAGGAGCATGAAAAGGTGTGAAAAATGCAAGGAGCATGAAAAGGTGTGAAAAATGCGAGGAACATGAAAAGGTGTGAAAAATGGGAGGAGCATGAAAAGGTGCGAAAAATGCGAGGAGCAAAAAAAAAAAAAAAAAGGCCAGAAGCATGAAAAGGTGTGAAAAAGGCAAGGAGCATGAAAAGGTGTGAAAAATGCGAGGAGCAAAAAAAAAAAAAAAAAAAAGTCCAGGAGCATGAAAAGGTGTGAAAAATGCAAGGAGCATGAAAAGGTGTGAAAAATGCCAGGAGCATGAAAAGGTGTGAAAAATGCCAGGAGCATGAAAAGGTGTGAAAAATGCGAGGAGCAAAAAAAAAAAAAAAAAAAGAAAGTCCAGGAGCATGAAAAGGTGTGCAAAATGCGAGGAGCAAAAAAAAAAAAAGACGAGGAGCATGAAAAGGTGTGCAAAATGCGAGGAGCAAAAAAAAAAAAAGACGAGGAGCATGAAAAGGTGTGAAAAATGCAAGGAGCATGAAAAGGTGTGAAAAATTTGAGGAGCAAAAAAAAAAGAAAAAAAAAGACCAGGAGCATGAAAAGGTGTGAAAAATGCGAGGAGCATGAAAAGGTGTGAAAAATTTGAGGAGCAAAAAAAAAAAAAAAAAAAAAGACCAGGAGCATGAAAAGGTGTGAAAAATGCGAGGAGGAAAAAAAAAAAAAAAAAAGAAAGACCAGGAGCATGAAAAGGTGTGAAAAATGCGAGGAGCAAAAAAAAAAAAAAAAAAAAAGGCCAGGAGCATGAAAAGGTGTGAAAAATGCAAGGAGCATGAAAAGGTGTGAAAAATGCGAGGAGCAAAAAAAAAAAAAAAAAAAAGACCAGGAGCATGAAAAGGTGTGAAAAATGCGAGGAGCAAAAAAAAAAAAAAAAAAAAAGACCAGAGGCATGAAAAGGTGTGAAAAATGCGAGGAGCAAAAAAAAAAAAAAAAAAAGACCAGGAGCATGAAAAGGTGTGAAAAATGCGACGAGCATGAAAAGTTGTGAAAAATGCGAGAAGCATGAAGAGGTGTGAAATATGCGAGGAGCATGAAAAGGTGTGAAAAAAGGAGGAGCATGAAAAGGTGTGAAAAATGCGAGGAGCATGAAAAGGTGTGAAAAATGCGAGGAGCAAAAAAAAAAAAAAAAAGACCAGCAGCATGAAAAGGTGTGAAAAATGCGATGAACATGAAAAGGTGTGAAAAATGCGAGGAGCATGAAAAGGTGGGTAAAATGTGAGGAGCATGAAGAGGTGTGAAATATGTGAGGAGCATGAAGAGGTGTGAAATATGCGAGGAGCATGAAAAGGTGTGAAAAATGCGAGGAGCAAAAAAAAAAAAAAAAAAAAAGACCAGGAGCATGAAAAGGTGTGAAAAATGCGACGAGCATGAAAAGTTGTGAAAAATGCGAGAAGCATGAAGAGGTGTGAAATATGCGAGGAGCATGAAAAGGTGTGAAAAAAGGAGGAGCATGAAAAGGTGTGAAAAATGCGAGGAGCATGAAAAGGTGTGAAAAATGCGAGGAGCATGAAAAGGTGTGAAAAATGCGAGGAGCATGAAAAGGTGTGAAAAATGCGAGGCACATGAAGAGGTGTGAAATATGCGAGGCGCATGAAAAGGTGTGAAAAATGCGAGAAGCATGAAGAGGTGTGAAATATGCGAGGAGCATGAAAAGGTGTGAAAAAAGGAGGAGCATGAAAAGGTGTGAAAAATGCGACGAGCATGAAAAGTTGTGAAAAATGCGAGGAGCATGAAAAGGTGTGAAAAATGCGAGGAGCAAAAAAAAAAAAAAAAAAAAGAAAGACCAGGAGCATGAAAAGGTGTGAAAAATGCGAGGAGCAAAAAAAAAAAAAAAAAAAAAGAAAGACCAGGAGCATGAAAAGGTGTGAAAAATGCGAGGAACATGAAAAGGTGTGAAAAATGGGAGGAGCATGAAAAGGTGCGAAAAATGCGAGGAGCAAAAAAAAAAAAAGAAAAAGGCCAGGAGCATGAAAAGGTGTGAAAAATGCGAGGAGCAAAAAAAAAAAAAAAAAAGACCAGGAGCATGAATAGGTGTGCAAAATGCGAGGAGCAAAAAAAAAAAAGACGAGGAGCATGAAAAGGTGTGAAAAATGCAAGGAGCATGAAAAGGTGTGAAAAATGCGAGGAACATGAAAAGGTGTGAAAAATGGGAGGAGCATGAAAAGGTGCGAAAAATGCGAGGAGCAAAAAAAAAAAAAAAAAGGCCAGAAGCATGAAAAGGTGTGAAAAAGGCAAGGAGCATGAAAAGGTGTGAAAAATGCGAGGAGCAAAAAAAAAAAAAAAAAAAGTCCAGGAGCATGAAAAGGTGTGAAAAATGCAAGGAGCATGAAAAGGTGTGAAAAATGCCAGGAGCATGAAAAGGTGTGAAAAATGCCAGGAGCATGAAAAGGTGTGAAAAATGCGAGGAGCAAAAAAAAAAAAAAAAAAAGAAAGTCCAGGAGCATGAAAAGGTGTGCAAAATGCGAGGAGCAAAAAAAAAAAAAGACGAGGAGCATGAAAAGGTGTGAAAAATGCAAGGAGCATGAAAAGGTGTGAAAAATTTGAGGAGCAAAAAAAAAAGAAAAAAAAAGACCAGGAGCATGAAAAGGTGTGAAAAATGCGAGGAGCATGAAAAGGTGTGAAAAATTTGAGGAGCAAAAAAAAAAAAAAAAAAAAAAGACCAGGAGCATGAAAAGGTGTGAAAAATGCGAGGAGGAAAAAAAAAAAAAAAAAAGAAAGACCAGGAGCATGAAAAGGTGTGAAAAATGCGAGGAGCAAAAAAAAAAAAAAAAAAAAAGGCCAGGAGCATGAAAAGGTGTGAAAAATGCAAGGAGCATGAAAAGGTGTGAAAAATGCGAGGAGCAAAAAAAAAAAAAAAAAAAAGACCAGGAGCATGAAAAGGTGTGAAAAATGCGAGGAGCAAAAAAAAAAAAAAAAAAAAAGACCAGAGGCATAAAAAGGTGTGAAAAATGCGAGGAGCAAAAAAAAAAAAAAAAAAAAGACCAGGAGCATGAAAAGGTGTGAAAAATGCGAGGAGCAAAAAAAAAAAAAAAAAAAAAGACCAGGAGCATGAAAAGGTGTGAAAAATGCGAGGAGCAAAAAAAAAAAAAAAAAAAAAAAAGACCAGGAGCATGAAAAGGTGTGAAAAATGCGAGGAGAAAAAAAAAAAAAAAAAAAAAGACCAGGAGCATGAAAAGGTGTGAAAAATGCGAGGAGCAAAAAAAAAAAAAAAAAAAAAAAAACAAGGAGAAAAAAAAGGTGTGAAAAAAGCGAGGAGAAAAAAAAAAAAAAAAAAAAGACCAGGAGCATGAAAAGGTGTGAAAAATGCGAGGAGTAAAAAAAAAAAAAAAAAAAAAAGACCAGGAGCATGAAAAGGTGTGAAAAATGCGAGGAGCATGAAAAGGTGTGAAAAATGCGAGGAGCAAAAAAAAAAAAAAAAAAAGACCAGGAGCATGAAAAGGTGTGAAAAATGCGAGGAGCAAAAAAACAAAAAAAAGACCAGCAGCATGAAAAGGTGTGAAAAATGCGATGAACATGAAAAGGTGTGAAAAATGCGAGGAGCATGAAAAGGTGTGTAAAATGCGAGGAGCATGAAGAGGTGTGAAATATGCGAGGAGCATGAAGAGGAGTGAAATATGCGAGGAGCATGAAAAGGTGTGAAAAATGCGAAGAGCAAAAAAAAAAAAAAAAAAAACCAGGAGCATGAAAAGGTGTGAAAAATGCGACGAGCATGAAAAGTTGTGAAAAATGCGAGAAGCATGAAGAGGTGTGAAATATGCGAGGAGCATGAAAAGGTGTGAAAAAAGGAGGAGCATGAAAAGGTGTGAAAAATGCGAGGAGCATGAAAAGGTGTGAAAAATGCGAGGAGCATGAAAAGGTTGAAAAATGCGAGGAGCATGAAAAGGTGTGAAAAATTCGAGGAGCAAAAAAAAAAAAAAAAAGCCCAGGAACATGAAAAGGTGTGAAAAATGCGAGGAGCAAAAGAAAAAAAAAAAAGACCAGGAGCATGAAAAGGTGTGAAAAATGCGAGGAGCAAAAAAAAAAAAAAAAGACCAGGAGCATGAAAAGGTGTGAAAAATGCGAGGAGCAAAAAAACAAAAAAAAGACCAGCAGCATGAAAAGGTGTGAAAAATGCGATGAACATGAAAACGTGTGAAAAATGCGAGGAGCAAAAAAAAAAAAAAAAAAGGCCAGGACCATGAAAAGGTGTGAAAAATGCGAGGAGCATGAAAAGGTGTGAAAAATTTGAGGAGCAAAAAAAAAAAGACCAGGAGCATGAAAAGGTGTGAAAAATGCGAGGAACATGAAAAGGTGTGAAAAATGGGAGGAGCATGAAAAGGTGCGAAAAATGCGAGGAGCAAAAAAAAAAAAAAAAAAAGGCCAGGAGCAAGAAAAGGTGTGAAAAATTCGAGGAGCAAAAAAAAAAAAAAAAAAAAAAGGCCAGGAGCAAGAAAAGGTGGGAAAAGTGCAAGGACCATGAAAAGGTGTGAAAAATGCCAGGAGCATGAAAAGGTATGAAAAATGCCAGGAGCATGAAAAGGTGTGAAAAATGCGAGGAGCAAAAAAAAAAAAAAAAAAGAAAGTCCAGGAGCATGAAAAGGTGTGCAAAATGCGAGGAGCAAAAAAAAAAAAAGACGAGGAGCATGAAAAGGTGTGAAAAATGCAAGGAGCATGAAAAGGTGTGAAAAATTTGAGGAGCAAAAAAAAAAGAAAAAAAAAGACCAGGAGCATGAAAAGGTGTGAAAAATGCAAGGAGCATGAAAAGGTGTGAAAAATGCGAGGAGCAAAAAAAAAAAAAAAAAAAAGAAAGACCAGGAGCATGAAAAGGTGTGAAAAATGCGAGGAGCAAAAAAAAAAAAAAAAAAAAAAAAGACCAGGAGCATGAATAGGTGTGCAAAATGCGAGGAGCAAAAAAAAAAAAGACGAGGAGCATGAAAAGGTGTGAAAAATGCAAGGAGCATGAAAAGGTGTGAAAAATGCGAGGAACATGAAAAGGTGTGAAAAATGGGAGGAGCATGAAAAGGTGCGAAAAATGCGAGGAGCAAAAAAAAAAAAAAAAAAGGCCAGGAGCATGAAAAGGTGTGAAAAAGGCAAGGAGCATGAAAAGGTGTGAAAAATGCGAGGAGCAAAAAAAAAAAAAAGACGAGGAGCATGAAAAGGTGTGAAAAATGCGTGGAGCATGAAAAGGTGTGCAAAATGCGAGGAGCAAAAAAAAAAAAAGACGAAGAGCATGAAAAGGTGTGAAAAATGCAAGGAGCATGAAAAGGTGTGAAAAATTTGAGGAGCAAAAAAAAAAAGAAAAAAAAAGACCAGGAGCATGAAAAGGTGTGAAAAATGCGAGGAGCATGAAAAGGTGTGCAAAATGCGAGGAGCAAAAAAAAAAAAAGACGAGGAGAATGAAAAGGTGTGAAAAATGCAAGGAGCATGAAAAGGTGTGAAAAATGCGAGGAACATGAAAAGGTGTGAAAAATGGGAGGAGCATGAAAAGGTGTGAAAAATGCGAGGAGGAAAAAAAAAAAAAAAAGGCCAGGGGCATGAAAAGGTGTGAAAAATGCGAGGAGCAAAAAGAAAAAAAAAAAAAGTCCAGGAGCATGAAAAGGTGTGAAAAAGGCAAGGAGCAAAAAAAAAAAAAAAAAAAAAGGCCAGGAGCATGAAAAGGTGTGAAAAATGCAAGGAGCATGAAAAGGTGTGAAAAATGCGAGGAGCAAAAAAAAAAAAAGACGAGGAGCATGAAAAGGTGTGAAAAATGCAAGGAGCATGAAAAGGTGTGAAAAATGCGAGGAACATGAAAAGGTGTGAAAAATGGGAGGAGCATGAAAAGGTGTGAAAAATGCGAGGAGGAAAAAAAAAAAAAAAAGGCCAGGGGCATGAAAAGGTGTGAAAAATGCGAGGAGCAAAAAGAAAAAAAAAAAAAGTCCAGGAGCATGAAAAGGTGTGAAAAAGGCAAGGAGCAAAAAAAAAAAAAAAAAAAAAAGGCCAGGAGCATGAAAAGGTGTGAAAAATGCAAGGAGCATGAAAAGGTGTGAAAAATGCGAGGAGCAAAAAAAAAAAAAAAAAAAAGACCAGGAGCATGAAAAGGTGTGAAAAATGCGAGGAGCAAAAAAAAAAAAAAAAAAAAAAGACCAGAGGCATGAAAAGGTGTGAAAAATGCGAGGAGCAAAAAAAAAAAAAAAAAAAAAGACCAGGAGCATGAAAAGGTGTGAAAAATGCGAGGAGCAAAAAAAAAAAAAAAAAAAAAGACCAGGAGCATGAAAAGGTGTGAAAAATGCGAGGAGCAAAAAAAAAAAAAAAAAAAAAAAAGACAAGGAGCAAGAAAAGGTGTGAAAAAAAGGAGGAGAAAAAAAAAAAAAAAAAAAAAAGACCAGGAGCATGAAAAGGTGTGAAAAATGCGAGGAGCAAAAAAAAAAAAAAAAAAAAAAGACCAGGAGCATGAAAAGGTGTGAAAAATGCGAGGAGAAAAAAAAAAAAAAAAAAAAGACCAGGAGCATGAAAAGGTGTGAAAAATGCGAGGAGTAAAAAAAAAAAAAAAAAAAAAAAGACCAGGAGCATGAAAAGGTGTGAAAAATGCGAGGAGCATGAAAAGGTGTGAAAAATGCGAGGAGCAAAAAAAAAAAAAAAAAAAGACCAGGAGCATGAAAAGGTGTGAAAAATGCGAGGAGCAAAAAAACAAAAAAAAGACCAGCAGCATGAAAAGGTGTGAAAAATGCGATGAACATGAAAAGGTGTGAAAAATGCGAGGAGCATGAAAAGGTGTGTAAAATGCGAGGAGCATGAAGAGGTGTGAAATATGCGAGGAGCATGAAGAGGAGTGAAATATGCGAGGAGCATGAAAAGGTGTGAAAAATGCGAAGAGCAAAAAAAAAAAAAAAAAAACCAGGAGCATGAAAAGGTGTGAAAAATGCGACGAGCATGAAAAGTTGTGAAAAATGCGAGAAGCATGAAGAGGTGTGAAATATGCGAGGAGCATGAAAAGGTGTGAAAAAAGGAGGAGCATGAAAAGGTGTGAAAAATGCGAGGAGCATGAAAAGGTGTGAAAAATGCGAGGAGCATGAAAAGGTTGAAAAATGCGAGGAGCATGAAAAGGTGTGAAAAATTCGAGGAGCAAAAAAAAAAAAAAAAAGCCCAGGAACATGAAAAGGTGTGAAAAATGCGAGGAGCAAAAAAAAAAAAAAAAAAAAAAAAAAGACCAGGAGCATGAAAAGGTGTGAAAAATGCGAGGAGCAAAAGAAAAAAAAAAAAGACCAGGAGCATGAAAAGGTGTGAAAAATGCGAGGAGCAAAAAAAAAAAAAAAAGACCAGGAGCATGAAAAGGTGTGAAAAATGCGAGGAGCAAAAAAACAAAAAAAAGACCAGCAGCATGAAAAGGTGTGAAAAATGCGATGAACATGAAAACGTGTGAAAAATGCGAGGAGCAAAAAAAAAAAAAAAAAAGGCCAGGACCATGAAAAGGTGTGAAAAATGCGAGGAGCATGAAAAGGTGTGAAAAATTTGAGGAGCAAAAAAAAAAAGACCAGGAGCATGAAAAGGTGTGAAAAATGCGAGGAACATGAAAAGGTGTGAAAAATGGGAGGAGCATGAAAAGGTGCGAAAAATGCGAGGAGCAAAAAAAAAAAAAAAAAAAGGCCAGGAGCAAGAAAAGGTGTGAAAAATTCGAGGAGCAAAAAAAAAAAAAAAAAAAAAAAGGCCAGGAGCATGAAAAGGTGTGAAAAGTGCAAGGAGCATGAAAAGGTGTGAAAAATGCCAGGAGCATGAAAAGGTATGAAAAATGCCAGGAGCATGAAAAGGTGTGAAAAATGCGAGGAGCAAAAAAAAAAAAAAAAAAGAAAGTCCAGGAGCATGAAAAGGTGTGCAAAATGCGAGGAGCAAAAAAAAAAAAAGACGAGGAGCATGAAAAGGTGTGAAAAATGCAAGGAGCATGAAAAGGTGTGAAAAATTTGAGGAGCAAAAAAAAAAGAAAAAAAAAGACCAGGAGCATGAAAAGGTGTGAAAAATGCAAGGAGCATGAAAAGGTGTGAAAAATGCGAGGAGCAAAAAAAAAAAAAAAAAAAAGAAAGACCAGGAGCATGAAAAGGTGTGAAAAATGCGAGGAGCAAAAAAAAAAAAAAAAAAAAAAAAGACCAGGAGCATGAATAGGTGTGCAAAATGCGAGGAGCAAAAAAAAAAAAGACGAGGAGCATGAAAAGGTGTGAAAAATGCAAGGAGCATGAAAAGGTGTGAAAAATGCGAGGAACATGAAAAGGTGTGAAAAATGGGAGGAGCATGAAAAGGTGCGAAAAATGCGAGGAGCAAAAAAAAAAAAAAAAAAGGCCAGGAGCATGAAAAGGTGTGAAAAAGGCAAGGAGCATGAAAAGGTGTGAAAAATGCGAGGAGCAAAAAAAAAAAAAAGACGAGGAGCATGAAAAGGTGTGAAAAATGCGTGGAGCATGAAAAGGTGTGCAAAATGCGAGGAGCAAAAAAAAAAAAAGACGAAGAGCATGAAAAGGTGTGAAAAATGCAAGGAGCATGAAAAGGTGTGAAAAATTTGAGGAGCAAAAAAAAAAAGAAAAAAAAAGACCAGGAGCATGAAAAGGTGTGAAAAATGCGAGGAGCATGAAAAGGTGTGCAAAATGCGAGGAGCAAAAAAAAAAAAAGACGAGGAGCATGAAAAGGTGTGAAAAATGCAAGGAGCATGAAAAGGTGTGAAAAATGCGAGGAACATGAAAAGGTGTGAAAAATGGGAGGAGCATGAAAAGGTGTGAAAAATGCGAGGAGGAAAAAAAAAAAAAAAAGGCCAGGGGCATGAAAAGGTGTGAAAAATGCGAGGAGCAAAAAGAAAAAAAAAAAAAGTCCAGGAGCATGAAAAGGTGTGAAAAAGGCAAGGAGCATGAAAAGGTGTCAAAAATGCGAGGAGCAAAAAAAAAAAAAAAAAAAAGGCCAGGAGCATGAAAAGGTGTGAAAAAGGCAAGGAGCATGAAAAGGTGTGAAAAATGCGAGGAGCAAAAAAAAAAAAGAGCAGACCAGGAGCATGAAAAGGTGTGAAAAAAGCAAGGAGCATGAAAAGGTGTGAAAAATGCGAGGAGCAAAAAAAAAAAAAAAAAAAAAGACCAGGAGCATGAAAAGGAGTGAAAAATGCGAGGAGCAAAAAAAAAAAAAAAAAGGCCAGGAGCATGAAAAGGTGTGAAAAATGCGAGGACCATGAAAAGGTGTGAAAAATGCGGGGAGCATGAAGAGGTGTGAAAAATGCGAGGAGCATGAAAAGGTGTGAAAAATGCGAGGAGCATGAAAAGGTGTGCAAAATGCGAGGAGCAAAAAAAAAAAAAGACGAGGAGCATGAAAAGGTGTGAAAAATGCAAGGAGCATGAAAAGGTGTGAAAAATGCGAGGAGCAAAAAAAAAAAAAGACGAGGAGCATGAAAAGGTGTGAAAAATGCGTGGAGCATGAAAAGGTGTGCAAAATGCGAGGAGCAAAAAAAAAAAAAGACGAAGAGCATGAAAAGGTGTGAAAAATGCAAGGAGCATGAAAAGGTGTGAAAAATTTGAGGAGCAAAAAAAAAAAGAAAAAAAAAGACCAGGAGCATGAAAAGGTGTGAAAAATGCGAGGAGCATGAAAAGGTGTGAAAAATTTGAGGAGCAAAAAAAAAAAAAAAAAAAAAGACCAGGAGCATGAAAAGGTGTGAAAAATGCGAGGAGGAAAAAAAAAAAAAGAATGACCAGGAGCATGAAAAGGTGTGAAAAATGCAAGGAGCATGAAAAGGTGTGAAAAATGCGAGGAGCAAAAAAAAAAAAAAAAAAGAAAGACCAGGAGCATGAAAAGGTGTGAAAAATGCGAGGAGCAAAAAAAAAAAAAAAAAGGCCAGGAGCATGAAAAGGTGTGAAAAAGGCAAGGAGCATGAAAAGGTGTGAAAAATGCGAGGAGCAAAAAAAAAAAAAAAAAAAAAAGGCCAGGAGCATGAAAAGGTGTGAAAAATGCAAGGAGCATTAAAAGGTGTGAAAAATGCGAGGAGGAAAAAAAAAAAAAGCAAGACCAGGAGCATGAAAAGGTGTGAAAAATGCAAGGAGCATGAAAAGGTGTGAAAAATGCGAGGAGCAAAAAAAAAAAAAAAAAAAAGAAAGACCAGGAGCATGAAAAGGTGTGAAAAATGCGAGGAGCAAAAAAAAAAAAAAAAAAAAAGAAAGACCAGGAGCATGAAAAGGTGTGAAAAATGCGAGGAACATGAAAAGGTGTGAAAAATGGGAGGAGCATGAAAAGGTGCGAAAAATGCGAGGAGCAAAAAAAAAAAAAGAAAAAGGCCAGGAGCATGAAAAGGTGTGAAAAATGCGAGGAGCAAAAAAAAAAAAAAAAAAGACCAGGAGCATGAATAGGTGTGCAAAATGCGAGGAGCAAAAAAAAAAAAGACGAGGAGCATGAAAAGGTGTGAAAAATGCAAGGAGCATGAAAAGGTGTGAAAAATGCGAGGAACATGAAAAGGTGTGAAAAATGGGAGGAGCATGAAAAGGTGCGAAAAATGCGAGGAGCAAAAAAAAAAAAAAAAAGGCCAGAAGCATGAAAAGGTGTGAAAAAGGCAAGGAGCATGAAAAGGTGTGAAAAATGCGAGGAGCAAAAAAAAAAAAAAAAAAAAGTCCAGGAGCATGAAAAGGTGTGAAAAATGCAAGGAGCATGAAAAGGTGTGAAAAATGCCAGGAGCATGAAAAGGTGTGAAAAATGCCAGGAGCATGAAAAGGTGTGAAAAATGCGAGGAGCAAAAAAAAAAAAAAAAAAAGAAAGTCCAGGAGCATGAAAAGGTGTGCAAAATGCGAGGAGCAAAAAAAAAAAAAGACGAGGAGCATGAAAAGGTGTGAAAAATGCAAGGAGCATGAAAAGGTGTGAAAAATGCAAGGAGCATGAAAAGGTGTGAAAAATGCGAGGAGCAAAAAAAAAAAAAAAAAAAGAAAGTCCAGGAGCATGAAAAGGTGTGCAAAATGCGAGGAGCAAAAAAAAAAAAAGACGAGGAGCATGAAAAGGTGTGAAAAATGCAAGGAGCATGAAAAGGTGTGAAAAATTTGAGGAGCAAAAAAAAAAGAAAAAAAAAGACCAGGAGCATGAAAAGGTGTGAAAAATGCGAGGAGCATGAAAAGGTGTGAAAAATTTGAGGAGCAAAAAAAAAAAAAAAAAAAAAGACCAGGAGCATGAAAAGGTGTGAAAAATGCGAGGAGGAAAAAAAAAAAAAAAAAAGAAAGACCAGGAGCATGAAAAGGTGTGAAAAATGCGAGGAGCAAAAAAAAAAAAAAAAAAAAAAGGCCAGGAGCATGAAAAGGTGTGAAAAATGCAAGGAGCATGAAAAGGTGTGAAAAATGCGAGGAGCAAAAAAAAAAAAAAAAAAAAGACCAGGAGCATGAAAAGGTGTGAAAAATGCGAGGAGCAAAAAAAAAAAAAAAAAAAAAAGACCAGAGGCATGAAAAGGTGTGAAAAATGCGAGGAGCAAAAAAAAAAAAAAAAAAAAAGACCAGGAGCATGAAAAGGTGTGAAAAATGCGAGGAGCAAAAAAAAAAAAAAAAAAAAAGACCAGGAGCATGAAAAGGTGTGAAAAATGCGAGGAGCAAAAAAAAAAAAAAAAAAAAAAAAAGACCAGGAGCATGAAAAGGTGTGAAAAATGCGAGGAGCAAAAAAAAAAAAAAAAAAAGACCAGGAGCATGAAAAGGTGTGAAAAATGCGGGGAGCAAAAAAAAAAAAAAAAAAAAAAGACCAGAGGCATGAAAAGGTGTTGAAAAATGCGAGGAGCAAAAAAAAAAAAAAAAAAAAAGACCAGGAGCATGAAAAGGTGTGAAAAATGCGAGGAGCAAAAAAAAAAAAAAAAAAAAAGACCAGGAGCATGAAAAGGTGTGAAAAATGCGAGGAGCAAAAAAAAAAAAAAAAAAAAAAAAAACAAGGAGCATGAAAAGGTGTGAAAAATGCGAGGAGAAAAAAAAAAAAAAAAAAAAGACCAGGAGCATGAAAAGGTGTGAAAAATGCGAGGAGCAAAAAAAAAAAAAAAAAAAAAGACCAGAGGCATGAAAAGGTGTGAAAAATGCGAGGAGCAAAAAAAAAAAAAAAAAAAAAAGACCAGGAGCATGAAAAGGTGTGAAAAATGCGAGGAGCAAAAAAAAAAAAAAAAAAAAAGACCAGGAGCATGAAAAGGTGTGAAAAATGCGAGGAGCAAAAAAAAAAAAAGACGAGGAGCATGAAAAGGTGTGAAAAATGCAAGGAGCATGAAAAGGTGTGAAAAATTTGAGGAGCAAAAAAAAAAGAAAAAAAAAGACCAGGAGCATGAAAAGGTGTGAAAAATGCGAGGAGCATGAAAAGGTGTGAAAAATTTGAGGAGCAAAAAAAAAAAAAAAAAAAAAGACCAGGAGCATGAAAAGGTGTGAAAAATGCGAGGAGGAAAAAAAAAAAAAAAAAAGAAAGACCAGGAGCATGAAAAGGTGTGAAAAATGCGAGGAGCAAAAAAAAAAAAAAAAAAAAAGGCCAGGAGCATGAAAAGGTGTGAAAAATGCAAGGAGCATGAAAAGGTGTGAAAAATGCGAGGAGCAAAAAAAAAAAAAAAAAAAAGACCAGGAGCATGAAAAGGTGTGAAAAATGCGAGGAGCAAAAAAAAAAAAAAAAAAAAAGACCAGAGGCATGAAAAGGTGTGAAAAATGCGAGGAGCAAAAAAAAAAAAAAAAAAAAAGACCAGGAGCATGAAAAGGTGTGAAAAATGCGAGGAGCAAAAAAAAAAAAAAAAAAAAAGACCAGGAGCATGAAAAGGTGTGAAAAATGCGAGGAGCAAAAAAAAAAAAAAAAAAAAAAAAGACCAGGAGCAAGAAAAGGGGGGAAAAATGCGAGGAGCAAAAAAAAAAAAAAAAGAAAGACCAGGAGCATGAAAAGGTGTGAAAAATGCGAGGAGCAAAAAAAAAAAAAAAAAAAAAAGACCAGAGGCATGAAAAGGTGTGAAAAATGCGAGGAGCAAAAAAAAAAAAAAAAAAAAAGACCAGGAGCATGAAAAGGTGTGAAAAATGCGAGGAGCAAAAAAAAAAAAAAAAAAAAAGACCAGGAGCATGAAAAGGTGTGAAAAATGCGAGGAGCAAAAAAAAAAAAAAAAAAAAAAAAGACCAGGAGAATGAAAAGGTGTGAAAAATGCGAGGAGAAAAAAAAAAAAAAAAAAAAAGACCAGGAGCATGAAAAGGTGTGAAAAATGCGAGGAGCAAAAAAAAAAAAAAAAAAAAAGACCAGAGGCATGAAAAGGTGTGAAAAATGCGAGGAGCAAAAAAAAAAAAAAAAAAAAAAGACCAGGAGCATGAAAAGGTGTGAAAAATGCGAGGAGCAAAAAAAAAAAAAAAAAAAAAGACCAGGAGCATGAAAAGGTGTGAAAAATGCGAGGAGCAAAAAAAAAAAAAAAAAAAAAAGAAAAGGAGAATGAAAAGGGGTGAAAAAAAGGAGGAGAAAAAAAAAAAAAAAAAAAAGACCAGGAGCATGAAAAGGTGTGAAAAATGCGAGGAGCAAAAAAAGAAAAAAAAAAAAAAGACCAGGAGCATGAAAAGGTGTGAAAAATGCGAGGAGAAAAAAAAAAAAAAAAAAAAGACCAGGAGCATGAAAAGGTGTGAAAAATGCGAGGAGTAAAAAAAAAAAAAAAAAAAAAAGACAAGGAGCATGAAAAGGTGTGAAAAATGCGAGGAGCATGAAAAGGTGTGAAAAATGCGAGGAGCAAAAAAAAAAAAAAAAAAAAGACCAGGAGCATGAAAAGGTGTGAAAAATGCGAGGAGCAAAAAAACAAAAAAAAGACCAGCAGCATGAAAAGGTGTGAAAAATGCGATGAACATGAAAAGGTGTGAAAAATGCGAGGAGCATGAAAAGGTGTGTAAAATGCGAGGAGCATGAAGAGGTGTGAAATATGCGAGGAGCATGAAGAGGAGTGAAATATGCGAGGAGCATGAAAAGGTGTGAAAAATGCGAAGAGCAAAAAAAAAAAAAAAAAAAACCAGGAGCATGAAAAGGTGTGAAAAATGCGACGAGCATGAAAAGTTGTGAAAAATGCGAGAAGCATGAAGAGGTGTGAAATATGCGAGGAGCATGAAAAGGTGTGAAAAAAGGAGGAGCATGAAAAGGTGTGAAAAATGCGAGGAGCATGAAAAGGTGTGAAAAATGCGAGGAGCATGAAAAGGTTGAAAAATGCGAGGAGCATGAAAAGGTGTGAAAAATTCGAGGAGCAAAAAAAAAAAAAAAAAAGCCCAGGAACATGAAAAGGTGTGAAAAATGCGAGGAGCAAAAAAAAAAAAAAAAAAAAAAAGACCAGGAGCATGAAAAGGTGTGAAAAATGCGAGGAGCAAAAGAAAAAAAAAAAAGACCAGGAGCATGAAAAGGTGTGAAAAATGCGAGGAGCAAAAAAAAAAAAAAAAGACCAGGAGCATGAAAAGGTGTGAAAAATGCGAGGAGCAAAAAAACAAAAAAAAGACCAGCAGCATGAAAAGGTGTGAAAAATGCGATGAACATGAAAACGTGTGAAAAATGCGAGGAGCAAAAAAAAAAAAAAAAAAGGCCAGGACCATGAAAAGGTGTGAAAAATGCGAGGAGCATGAAAAGGTGTGAAAAATTTGAGGAGCAAAAAAAAAAAGACCAGGAGCATGAAAAGATGTGAAAAATGCGAGGAACATGAAAAGGTGTGAAAAATGGGAGGAGCATGAAAAGGTGCGAAAAATGCGAGGAGCAAAAAAAAAAAAAAAAAAAAGGCCAGGAGCAAGAAAAGGTGTGAAAAATTCGAGGAGCAAAAAAAAAAAAAAAAAAAAAAAGGCCAGGAGCATGAAAAGGTGTGAAAAGTGCAAGGAGCATGAAAAGGTGTGAAAAATGCCAGGAGCATGAAAAGGTATGAAAAATGCCAGGAGCATGAAAAGGTGTGAAAAATGCGAGGAGCAAAAAAAAAAAAAAAAAAGAAAGTCCAGGAGCATGAAAAGGTGTGAAAAATGCGAGGAGCAAAAAAAAAAAAAGACGAGGAGCATGAAAAGGTGTGAAAAATGCAAGGAGCATGAAAAGGTGTGAAAAATTTGAGGAGCAAAAAAAAAAGAAAAAAAAAGACCAGGAGCATGAAAAGGTGTGAAAAATGCAAGGAGCATGAAAAGGTGTGAAAAATGCGAGGAGCAAAAAAAAAAAAAAAAAAAAGAAAGACCAGGAGCATGAAAAGGTGTGAAAAATGCGAGGAGCAAAAAAAAAAAAAAAAAAAAAAAAAAGACCAGGAGCATGAATAGGTGTGCAAAATGCGAGGAGCAAAAAAAAAAAAGACGAGGAGCATGAAAAGGTGTGAAAAATGCAAGGAGCATGAAAAGGTGTGAAAAATGCGAGGAACATGAAAAGGTGTGAAAAATGGGAGGAGCATGAAAAGGTGCGAAAAATGCGAGGAGCAAAAAAAAAAAAAAAAAAGGCCAGGAGCATGAAAAGGTGTGAAAAAGGCAAGGAGCATGAAAAGGTGTGAAAAATGCGAGGAGCAAAAAAAAAAAAAAGACGAGGAGCATGAAAAGGTGTGAAAAATGCGTGGAGCATGAAAAGGTGTGCAAAATGCGAGGAGCAAAAAAAAAAAAAGACGAAGAGCATGAAAAGGTGTGAAAAATGCAAGGAGCATGAAAAGGTGTGAAAAATTTGAGGAGCAAAAAAAAAAAGAAAAAAAAAGACCAGGAGCATGAAAAGGTGTGAAAAATGCGAGGAGCATGAAAAGGTGTGCAAAATGCGAGGAGCAAAAAAAAAAAAAGACGAGGAGCATGAAAAGGTGTGAAAAATGCAAGGAGCATGAAAAGGTGTGAAAAATGCGAGGAACATGAAAAGGTGTGAAAAATGGGAGGAGCATGAAAAGGTGTGAAAAATGCGAGGAGGAAAAAAAAAAAAAAAAGGCCAGGGGCATGAAAAGGTGTGAAAAATGCGAGGAGCAAAAAGAAAAAAAAAAAAAGTCCAGGAGCATGAAAAGGTGTGAAAAAGGCAAGGAGCAAAAAAAAAAAAAAAAAAAAAAGGCCAGGAGCATGAAAAGGTGTGAAAAATGCAAGGAGCATGAAAAGGTGTGAAAAATGCGAGGAGCAAAAAAAAAAAAAAAAAAAAAGACCAGGAGCATGAAAAGGTGTGAAAAATGCGAGGAGCAAAAAAAAAAAAAAAAAAAAAGACCAGAGGCATGAAAAGGTGTGAAAAATGCGAGGAGCAAAAAAAAAAAAAAAAAAAAAGACCAGGAGCATGAAAAGGTGTGAAAAATGCGAGGAGCAAAAAAAAAAAAAAAAAAGACCAGGAGCATGAATAGGTGTGCAAAATGCGAGGAGCAAAAAAAAAAAAGACGAGGAGCATGAAAAGGTGTGAAAAATGCAAGGAGCATGAAAAGGTGTGAAAAATGCGAGGAACATGAAAAGGTGTGAAAAATGGGAGGAGCATGAAAAGGTGCGAAAAATGCGAGGAGCAAAAAAAAAAAAAAAAAGGCCAGAAGCATGAAAAGGTGTGAAAAAGGCAAGGAGCATGAAAAGGTGTGAAAAATGCGAGGAGCAAAAAAAAAAAAAAAAAAAAGTCCAGGAGCATGAAAAGGTGTGAAAAATGCAAGGAGCATGAAAAGGTGTGAAAAATGCCAGGAGCATGAAAAGGTGTGAAAAATGCCAGGAGCATGAAAAGGTGTGAAAAATGCGAGGAGCAAAAAAAAAAAAAAAAAAAGAAAGTCCAGGAGCATGAAAAGGTGTGCAAAATGCGAGGAGCAAAAAAAAAAAAAGACGAGGAGCATGAAAAGGTGTGAAAAATGCAAGGAGCATGAAAAGGTGTGAAAAATTTGAGGAGCAAAAAAAAAAGAAAAAAAAAGACCAGGAGCATGAAAAGGTGTGAAAAATGCGAGGAGCATGAAAAGGTGTGAAAAATTTGAGGAGCAAAAAAAAAAAAAAAAAAAAAGACCAGGAGCATGAAAAGGTGTGAAAAATGCGAGGAGGAAAAAAAAAAAAAAAAAAGAAAGACCAGGAGCATGAAAAGGTGTGAAAAATGCGAGGAGCAAAAAAAAAAAAAAAAAAAAAAGGCCAGGAGCATGAAAAGGTGTGAAAAATGCAAGGAGCATGAAAAGGTGTGAAAAATGCGAGGAGCAAAAAAAAAAAAAAAAAAAAGACCAGGAGCATGAAAAGGTGTGAAAAATGCGAGGAGCAAAAAAAAAAAAAAAAAAAAAGACCAGAGGCATGAAAAGGTGTGAAAAATGCGAGGAGCAAAAAAAAAAAAAAAAAAAAAGACCAGGAGCATGAAAAGGTGTGAAAAATGCGACGAGCATGAAAAGTTGTGAAAAATGCGAGAAGCATGAAGAGGTGTGAAATATGCGAGGAGCATGAAAAGGTGTGAAAAAAGGAGGAGCATGAAAAGGTGTGAAAAATGCGAGGAGCATGAAAAGGTGTGAAAAATGCGAGGAGCAAAAAAAAAAAAAAAAAGACCAGCAGCATGAAAAGGTGTGAAAAATGCGATGAACATGAAAAGGTGTGAAAAATGCGAGGAGCATGAAAAGGTGGGTAAAATGCGAGGAGCATGAAGAGGTGTGAAATATGTGAGGAGCATGAAGAGGTGTGAAATATGCGAGGAGCATGAAAAGGTGTGAAAAATGCGAGGAGCAAAAAAAAAAAAAAAAAAAAGACCAGGAGCATGAAAAGGTGTGAAAAATGCGACGAGCATGAAAAGTTGTGAAAAATGCGAGAAGCATGAAGAGGTGTGAAATATGCGAGGAGCATGAAAAGGTGTGAAAAAAGGAGGAGCATGAAAAGGTGTGAAAAATGCGAGGAGCATGAAAAGGTGTGAAAAATGCGAGGAGCATGAAAAGGTGTGAAAAATGTGAGGAGCATGAAAAGGTGTGAAAAATGCGAGGCACATGAAGAGGTGTGAAATATGCGAGGCGCATGAAAAGGTGTGAAAAATGCGAGAAGCATGAAGAGGTGTGAAATATGCGAGGAGCATGAAAAGGTGTGAAAAAAGGAGGAGCATGAAAAGGTGTGAAAAATGCGACGAGCATGAAAAGTTGTGAAAAATGCGAGGAGCATGAAGAGGTGTGAAATATGTGAGGAGCATGAAAAGTGTGAAAAATGCGAGGAGCAAAAAAAAAAAAAAAAAGACAAGGAGCATGAAAAGGTGTGAAAAATGCGAGGAGCATGAAAAGGTGTGAAAAATGCGAGGAGCATGAAGAGGTGTGAAAAATGCGAGGAGCATGAAAAGGTGTGAAAAATGCGAGGAGCATGAAAAGGTGTGAAAAATGCGAGGAGCAAAAAAAAAAAAAGACGAGGAGCATGAAAAGGTGTGAAAAATGCGAGGAGTAAAAAAAAAAAAAGACGAGGAGCATGAAAAGGTGTGAAAAATGCGAGGAGTAAAAAAAAAAAAAAAAAAAAAAGACCAGGAGCATGAAAAGGTGTGAAAAATGCGAGGAGCAAAAAAAAAAAAAGACGAGGAGCATGAAAAGGTGTGAAAAATGCGAGGAGAAAAAAAAAAAAAAAAAAAAAAAGACCAGGAGCATGAAAAGGTGTGAAAAATGCGAGGAGCATGAAAAGGTGTGAAAAATGCGAGGAGCAAAAAAAAAAAAAAAAAAAGACCAGGAGCATGAAAAGGTGTGAAAAAGGCGAGGAGCAAAAAAACAAAAAAAAGACCAGCAGCATGAAAAGGTGTGAAAAATGCGATGAACATGAAAAGGTGTGAAAAATGCGAGGAGCATGAAAAGGTGTGTAAAATGCGAGGAGCATGAAGAGGTGTGAAATATGCGAGGAGCATGAAGAGGAGTGAAATATGCGAGGAGCATGAAAAGGTGTGAAAAATGCGAAGAGCAAAAAAAAAAAAAAAAAAAACCAGGAGCATGAAAAGGTGTGAAAAATGCGACGAGCATGAAAAGTTGTGAAAAATGCGAGAAGCATGAAGAGGTGTGAAATATGCGAGGAGCATGAAAAGGTGTGAAAAAAGGAGGAGCATGAAAAGGTGTGAAAAATGCGAGGAGCATGAAAAGGTGTGAAAAATGCGAGGAGCATGAAAAGGTTGAAAAATGCGAGGAGCATGAAAAGGTGTGAAAAATTCGAGGAGCAAAAAAAAAAAAAAAAAGCCCAGGAACATGAAAAGGTGTGAAAAATGCGAGGAGCAAAAAAAAAAAAAAAAAAAAAAAAGACCAGGAGCATGAAAAGGTGTGAAAAATGCGAGGAGCAAAAGAAAAAAAAAAAAGACCAGGAGCATGAAAAGGTGTGAAAAATGCGAGGAGCAAAAAAAAAAAAAAAAGACCAGGAGCATGAAAAGGTGTGAAAAATGCGAGGAGCAAAAAAACAAAAAAAAGACCAGCAGCATGAAAAGGTGTGAAAAATGCGATGAACATGAAAACGTGTGAAAAATGCGAGGAGCAAAAAAAAAAAAAAAAAAGGCCAGGACCATGAAAAGGTGTGAAAAATGCGAGGAGCATGAAAAGGTGTGAAAAATTTGAGGAGCAAAAAAAAAAAGACCAGGAGCATGAAAAGGTGTGAAAAATGCGAGGAACATGAAAAGGTGTGAAAAATGGGAGGAGCATGAAAAGGTGCGAAAAATGCGAGGAGCAAAAAAAAAAAAAAAAAAAGGCCAGGAGCAAGAAAAGGTGTGAAAAATTCGAGGAGCAAAAAAAAAAAAAAAAAAAAAAAGGCCAGGAGCATGAAAAGGTGTGAAAAGTGCAAGGAGCATGAAAAGGTGTGAAAAATGCCAGGAGCATGAAAAGGTATGAAAAATGCCAGGAGCATGAAAAGGTGTGAAAAATGCGAGGAGCAAAAAAAAAAAAAAAAAAGAAAGTCCAGGAGCATGAAAAGGTGTGAAAAATGCGAGGAGCAAAAAAAAAAAAAGACGAGGAGCATGAAAAGGTGTGAAAAATGCAAGGAGCATGAAAAGGTGTGAAAAATTTGAGGAGCAAAAAAAAAAGAAAAAAAAAGACCAGGAGCATGAAAAGGTGTGAAAAATGCAAGGAGCATGAAAAGGTGTGAAAAATGCGAGGAGCAAAAAAAAAAAAAAAAAAAAGAAAGACCAGGAGCATGAAAAGGTGTGAAAAATGCGAGGAGCAAAAAAAAAAAAAAAAAAAAAAAAAGACCAGGAGCATGAATAGGTGTGCAAAATGCGAGGAGCAAAAAAAAAAAAGACGAGGAGCATGAAAAGGTGTGAAAAATGCAAGGAGCATGAAAAGGTGTGAAAAATGCGAGGAACATGAAAAGGTGTGAAAAATGGGAGGAGCATGAAAAGGTGCGAAAAATGCGAGGAGCAAAAAAAAAAAAAAAAAAGGCCAGGAGCATGAAAAGGTGTGAAAAAGGCAAGGAGCATGAAAAGGTGTGAAAAATGCGAGGAGCAAAAAAAAAAAAAAGACGAGGAGCATGAAAAGGTGTGAAAAATGCGTGGAGCATGAAAAGGTGTGCAAAATGCGAGGAGCAAAAAAAAAAAAAGACGAAGAGCATGAAAAGGTGTGAAAAATGCAAGGAGCATGAAAAGGTGTGAAAAATTTGAGGAGCAAAAAAAAAAAGAAAAAAAAAGACCAGGAGCATGAAAAGGTGTGAAAAATGCGAGGAGCATGAAAAGGTGTGCAAAATGCGAGGAGCAAAAAAAAAAAAAGACGAGGAGCATGAAAAGGTGTGAAAAATGCAAGGAGCATGAAAAGGTGTGAAAAATGCGAGGAACATGAAAAGGTGTGAAAAATGGGAGGAGCATGAAAAGGTGTGAAAAATGCGAGGAGGAAAAAAAAAAAAAAAAGGCCAGGGGCATGAAAAGGTGTGAAAAATGCGAGGAGCAAAAAGAAAAAAAAAAAAAGTCCAGGAGCATGAAAAGGTGTGAAAAAGGCAAGGAGCAAAAAAAAAAAAAAAAAAAAAGGCCAGGAGCATGAAAAGGTGTGAAAAATGCAAGGAGCATGAAAAGGTGTGAAAAATGCGAGGAGCAAAAAAAAAAAAAAAAAAAAGACCAGGAGCATGAAAAGGTGTGAAAAATGCGAGGAGCAAAAAAAAAAAAAAAAAAAAAGACCAGAGGCATGAAAAGGTGTGAAAAATGCGAGGAGCAAAAAAAAAAAAAAAAAAAAAGACCAGGAGCATGAAAAGGTGTGAAAAATGCGAGGAGCAAAAAAAAAAAAAAAAAAGACCAGGAGCATGAATAGGTGTGCAAAATGCGAGGAGCAAAAAAAAAAAAGACGAGGAGCATGAAAAGGTGTGAAAAATGCAAGGAGCATGAAAAGGTGTGAAAAATGCGAGGAACATGAAAAGGTGTGAAAAATGGGAGGAGCATGAAAAGGTGCGAAAAATGCGAGGAGCAAAAAAAAAAAAAAAAAGGCCAGAAGCATGAAAAGGTGTGAAAAAGGCAAGGAGCATGAAAAGGTGTGAAAAATGCGAGGAGCAAAAAAAAAAAAAAAAAAAAGTACAGGAGCATGAAAAGGTGTGAAAAATGCAAGGAGCATGAAAAGGTGTGAAAAATGCCAGGAGCATGAAAAGGTGTGAAAAATGCCAGGAGCATGAAAAGGTGTGAAAAATGCGAGGAGCAAAAAAAAAAAAAAAAAAAGAAAGTCCAGGAGCATGAAAAGGTGTGCAAAATGCGAGGAGCAAAAAAAAAAAAAGACGAGGAGCATGAAAAGGTGTGAAAAATGCAAGGAGCATGAAAAGGTGTGAAAAATTTGAGGAGCAAAAAAAAAAGAAAAAAAAAGACCAGGAGCATGAAAAGGTGTGAAAAATGCGAGGAGCATGAAAAGGTGTGAAAAATTTGAGGAGCAAAAAAAAAAAAAAAAAAAAAGACCAGGAGCATGAAAAGGTGTGAAAAATGCGAGGAGGAAAAAAAAAAAAAAAAAAGAAAGACCAGGAGCATGAAAAGGTGTGAAAAATGCGAGGAGCAAAAAAAAAAAAAAAAAAAAAGGCCAGGAGCATGAAAAGGTGTGAAAAATGCAAGGAGCATGAAAAGGTGTGAAAAATGCGAGGAGCAAAAAAAAAAAAAAAAAAAAGACCAGGAGCATGAAAAGGTGTGAAAAATGCGAGGAGCAAAAAAAAAAAAAAAAAAAAAGACCAGAGGCATGAAAAGGTGTGAAAAATGCGAGGAGCAAAAAAAAAAAAAAAAAAAAGACCAGGAGCATGAAAAGGTGTGAAAAATGCGACGAGCATGAAAAGTTGTGAAAAATGCGAGAAGCATGAAGAGGTGTGAAATATGCGAGGAGCATGAAAAGGTGTGAAAAAAGGAGGAGCATGAAAAGGTGTGAAAAATGCGAGGAGCATGAAAAGGTGTGAAAAATGCGAGGAGCAAAAAAAAAAAAAAAAAGACCAGCAGCATGAAAAGGTGTGAAAAATGCGATGAACATGAAAAGGTGTGAAAAATGCGAGGAGCATGAAAAGGTGGGTAAAATGCGAGGAGCATGAAGAGGTGTGAAATATGTGAGGAGCATGAAGAGGTGTGAAATATGCGAGGAGCATGAAAAGGTGTGAAAAATGCGAGGAGCAAAAAAAAAAAAAAAAAAAAGACCAGGAGCATGAAAAGGTGTGAAAAATGCGACGAGCATGAAAAGTTGTGAAAAATGCGAGAAGCATGAAGAGGTGTGAAATATGCGAGGAGCATGAAAAGGTGTGAAAAAAGGAGGAGCATGAAAAGGTGTGAAAAATGCGAGGAGCATGAAAAGGTGTGAAAAATGCGAGGAGCATGAAAAGGTGTGAAAAATGTGAGGAGCATGAAAAGGTGTGAAAAATGCGAGGCACATGAAGAGGTGTGAAATATGCGAGGCGCATGAAAAGGTGTGAAAAATGCGAGAAGCATGAAGAGGTGTGAAATATGCGAGGAGCATGAAAAGGTGTGAAAAAAGGAGGAGCATGAAAAGGTGTGAAAAATGCGACGAGCATGAAAAGTTGTGAAAAATGCGAGGAGCATGAAGAGGTGTGAAATATGTGAGGAGCATGAAAAGTGTGAAAAATGCGAGGAGCAAAAAAAAAAAAAAAAAGACCAGGAGCATGAAAAGGTGTGAAAAATGCGAGGAGCATGAAAAGGTGTGAAAAATGCGAGGAGCATGAAGAGGTGTGAAAAATGCGAGGAGCATGAAAAGGTGTGAAAAATGCGAGGAGCATGAAAAGGTGTGAAAAATGCGAGGAGCAAAAAAAAAAAAAGACGAGGAGCATGAAAAGGTGTGAAAAATGCAAGGAGCATGAAAAGGTGTGAAAAATGCGAGGAACATGAAAAGGTGTGAAAAATGGGAGGAGCATGAAAAGGTGCGAAAAATGCGAGGAGCAAAAAAAAAAAAAAAAAAAGGCCAGGAGCAAGAAAAGGTGTGAAAAATTCGAGGAGCAAAAAAAAAAAAAAAAAAAAAAAGGCCAGGAGCATGAAAAGGTGTGAAAAGTGCAAGGAGCATTAAAATGTGTGAAAAATGCCAGGAGCATGAAAAGGTATGAAAAATGCCAGGAGCATGAAAAGGTGTGAAAAATGCGAGGAGCAAAAAAAAAAAAAAAAAAGAAAGTCCAGGAGCATGAAAAGGTGTGCAAAATGCGAGGAGCAAAAAAAAAAAAAGACGAGGAGCATGAAAAGGTGTGAAAAATGCAAGGAGCATGAAAAGGTGTGAAAAATTTGAGGAGCAAAAAAAAAAGAAAAAAAAAGACCAGGAGCATGAAAAGGTGTGAAAAATGCAAGGAGCATGAAAAGGTGTGAAAAATGCGAGGAGCAAAAAAAAAAAAAAAAAAAAGAAAGACCAGGAGCATGAAAAGGTGTGAAAAATGCGAGGAGCAAAAAAAAAAAAAAAAAAAAAGAAAGACCAGGAGCATGAAAAGGTGTGAAAAATGCGAGGAACATGAAAAGGTGTGAAAAATGGGAGGAGCATGAAAAGGTGCGAAAAATGCGAGGAGCAAAAAAAAAAAAAGAAAAAGGCCAGGAGCATGAAAAGGTGTGAAAAATGCGAGGAGCAAAAAAAAAAAAAAAAAAGACCAGGAGCATGAATAGGTGTGCAAAATGCGAGGAGCAAAAAAAAAAAAGACGAGGAGCATGAAAAGGTGTGAAAAATGCAAGGAGCATGAAAAGGTGTGAAAAATGCGAGGAACATGAAAAGGTGTGAAAAATGGGAGGAGCATGAAAAGGTGCGAAAAATGCGAGGAGCAAAAAAAAAAAAAAAAAGGCCAGAAGCATGAAAAGGTGTGAAAAAGGCAAGGAGCATGAAAAGGTGTGAAAAATGCGAGGAGCAAAAAAAAAAAAAAAAAAAGTCCAGGAGCATGAAAAGGTGTGAAAAATGCAAGGAGCATGAAAAGGTGTGAAAAATGCCAGGAGCATGAAAAGGTGTGAAAAATGCCAGGAGCATGAAAAGGTGTGAAAAATGCGAGGAGCAAAAAAAAAAAAAAAAAAAGAAAGTCCAGGAGCATGAAAAGGTGTGCAAAATGCGAGGAGCAAAAAAAAAAAAAGACGAGGAGCATGAAAAGGTGTGAAAAATGCAAGGAGCATGAAAAGGTGTGAAAAATTTGAGGAGCAAAAAAAAAAGAAAAAAAAAGACCAGGAGCATGAAAAGGTGTGAAAAATGCGAGGAGCATGAAAAGGTGTGAAAAATTTGAGGAGCAAAAAAAAAAAAAAAAAAAAAGACCAGGAGCATGAAAAGGTGTGAAAAATGCGAGGAGGAAAAAAAAAAAAAAAAAAGAAAGACCAGGAGCATGAAAAGGTGTGAAAAATGCGAGGAGCAAAAAAAAAAAAAAAAAAAAAGGCCAGGAGCATGAAAAGGTGTGAAAAATGCAAGGAGCATGAAAAGGTGTGAAAAATGCGAGGAGCAAAAAAAAAAAAAAAAAAAAGACCAGGAGCATGAAAAGGTGTGAAAAATGCGAGGAGCAAAAAAAAAAAAAAAAAAAAAGACCAGAGGCATGAAAAGGTGTGAAAAATGCGAGGAGCAAAAAAAAAAAAAAAAAAAAAGACCAGGAGCATGAAAAGGTGTGAAAAATGCGAGGAGCAAAAAAAAAAAAAAAAAAAAAGACCAGGAGCATGAAAAGGTGTGAAAAATGCGAGGAGCAAAAAAAAAAAAAAAAAAAAAAAAGACCAGGAGCATGAAAAGGTGTGAAAAATGCGAGGAGAAAAAAAAAAAAAAAAAAAAAGACCAGGAGCATGAAAAGGTGTGAAAAATGCGAGGAGCAAAAAAAAAAAAAAAAAAAAAAGACCAGGAGCATGAAAAGGTGTGAAAAATGCGAGGAGAAAAAAAAAAAAAAAAAAAAGACCAGGAGCATGAAAAGGTGTGAAAAATGCGAGGAGTAAAAAAAAAAAAAAAAAAAAAAGACCAGGAGCATGAAAAGGTGTGAAAAATGCGAGGAGCATGAAAAGGTGTGAAAAATGCGAGGAGCAAAAAAAAAAAAAAAAAAAGACCAGGAGCATGAAAAGGTGTGAAAAATGCGAGGAGCAAAAAAACAAAAAAAAGACCAGCAGCATGAAAAGGTGTGAAAAATGCGATGAACATGAAAAGGTGTGAAAAATGCGAGGAGCATGAAAAGGTGTGTAAAATGCGAGGAGCATGAAGAGGTGTGAAATATGCGAGGAGCATGAAGAGGAGTGAAATATGCGAGGAGCATGAAAAGGTGTGAAAAATGCGAAGAGCAAAAAAAAAAAAAAAAAACCAGGAGCATGAAAAGGTGTGAAAAATGCGACGAGCATGAAAAGTTGTGAAAAATGCGAGAAGCATGAAGAGGTGTGAAATATGCGAGGAGCATGAAAAGGTGTGAAAAAAGGAGGAGCATGAAAAGGTGTGAAAAATGCGAGGAGCATGAAAAGGTGTGAAAAATGCGAGGAGCATGAAAAGGTTGAAAAATGCGAGGAGCATGAAAAGGTGTGAAAAATTCGAGGAGCAAAAAAAAAAAAAAAAAGCCCAGGAACATGAAAAGGTGTGAAAAATGCGAGGAGCAAAAGAAAAAAAAAAAAGACCAGGAGCATGAAAAGGTGTGAAAAATGCGAGGAGCAAAAAAAAAAAAAAAAGACCAGGAGCATGAAAAGGTGTGAAAAATGCGAGGAGCAAAAAAACAAAAAAAAGACCAGCAGCATGAAAAGGTGTGAAAAATGCGATGAACATGAAAACGTGTGAAAAATGCGAGGAGCAAAAAAAAAAAAAAAAAAGGCCAGGACCATGAAAAGGTGTGAAAAATGCGAGGAGCATGAAAAGGTGTGAAAAATTTGAGGAGCAAAAAAAAAAAGACCAGGAGCATGAAAAGATGTGAAAAATGCGAGGAACATGAAAAGGTGTGAAAAATGGGAGGAGCATGAAAAGGTGCGAAAAATGCGAGGAGCAAAAAAAAAAAAAAAAAAAAGGCCAGGAGCAAGAAAAGGTGTGAAAAATTCGAGGAGCAAAAAAAAAAAAAAAAAAAAAAAGGCCAGGAGCATGAAAAGGTGTGAAAAGTGCAAGGACCATGAAAAGGTGTGAAAAATGCCAGGAGCATGAAAAGGTATGAAAAATGCCAGGAGCATGAAAAGGTGTGAAAAATGCGAGGAGCAAAAAAAAAAAAAAAAAAGAAAGTCCAGGAGCATGAAAAGGTGTGCAAAATGCGAGGAGCAAAAAAAAAAAAAGACGAGGAGCATGAAAAGGTGTGAAAAATGCAAGGAGCATGAAAAGGTGTGAAAAATTTGAGGAGCAAAAAAAAAAGAAAAAAAAAGACCAGGAGCATGAAAAGGTGTGAAAAATGCAAGGAGCATGAAAAGGTGTGAAAAATGCGAGGAGCAAAAAAAAAAAAAAAAAAAAAGAAAGACCAGGAGCATGAAAAGGTGTGAAAAATGCGAGGAGCAAAAAAAAAAAAAAAAAAAAAAAAAGACCAGGAGCATGAATAGGTGTGCAAAATGCGAGGAGCAAAAAAAAAAAAGACGAGGAGCATGAAAAGGTGTGAAAAATGCAAGGAGCATGAAAAGGTGTGAAAAATGCGAGGAACATGAAAAGGTGTGAAAAATGGGAGGAGCATGAAAAGGTGCGAAAAATGCGAGGAGCAAAAAAAAAAAAAAAAAAAGGCCAGGAGCATGAAAAGGTGTGAAAAAGGCAAGGAGCATGAAAAGGTGTGAAAAATGCGAGGAGCAAAAAAAAAAAAAAGACGAGGAGCATGAAAAGGTGTGAAAAATGCGTGGAGCATGAAAAGGTGTGCAAAATGCGAGGAGCAAAAAAAAAAAAAGACGAAGAGCATGAAAAGGTGTGAAAAATGCAAGGAGCATGAAAAGGTGTGAAAAATTTGAGGAGCAAAAAAAAAAAGAAAAAAAAAGACCAGGAGCATGAAAAGGTGTGAAAAATGCGAGGAGCATGAAAAGGTGTGCAAAATGCGAGGAGCAAAAAAAAAAAAAGACGAGGAGAATGAAAAGGTGTGAAAAATGCAAGGAGCATGAAAAGGTGTGAAAAATGCGAGGAACATGAAAAGGTGTGAAAAATGGGAGGAGCATGAAAAGGTGTGAAAAATGCGAGGAGGAAAAAAAAAAAAAAAAGGCCAGGGGCATGAAAAGGTGTGAAAAATGCGAGGAGCAAAAAGAAAAAAAAAAAAAGTCCAGGAGCATGAAAAGGTGTGAAAAAGGCAAGGAGCAAAAAAAAAAAAAAAAAAAAAGGCCAGGAGCATGAAAAGGTGTGAAAAATGCAAGGAGCATGAAAAGGTGTGAAAAATGCGAGGAGCAAAAAAAAAAAAAGACGAGGAGCATGAAAAGGTGTGAAAAATGCAAGGAGCATGAAAAGGTGTGAAAAATGCGAGGAACATGAAAAGGTGTGAAAAATGGGAGGAGCATGAAAAGGTGTGAAAAATGCGAGGAGGAAAAAAAAAAAAAAAAAGGCCAGGGGCATGAAAAGGTGTGAAAAAAGCGAGGAGCAAAAAGAAAAAAAAAAAAAGTCCAGGAGCATGAAAAGGTGTGAAAAAGGCAAGGAGCAAAAAAAAAAAAAAAAAAAAAGGCCAGGAGCATGAAAAGGTGTGAAAAATGCAAGGAGCATGAAAAGGTGTGAAAAATGCGAGGAGCAAAAAAAAAAAAAAAAAAAAGACCAGGAGCATGAAAAGGTGTGAAAAATGCGAGGAGCAAAAAAAAAAAAAAAAAAAAAGACCAGAGGCATGAAAAGGTGTGAAAAATGCGAGGAGCAAAAAAAAAAAAAAAAAAAAAGACCAGGAGCATGAAAAGGTGTGAAAAATGCGAGGAGCAAAAAAAAAAAAAAAAAAAAAGACCAGGAGCATGAAAAGGTGTGAAAAATGCGAGGAGCAAAAAAAAAAAAAAAAAAAAAAAAGACCAGGAGCATGAAAAGGTGTGAAAAATGCGAGGAGAAAAAAAAAAAAAAAAAAAAAGACCAGGAGCATGAAAAGGTGTGAAAAATGCGAGGAGCAAAAAAAAAAAAAAAAAAAAAAAGACCAGGAGAAAAAAAAGGTGTGAAAAATGCGAGGAGAAAAAAAAAAAAAAAAAAAAAGTCCAGGAGCATGAAAAGGTGTGAAAAATGCGAGGAGTAAAAAAAAAAAAAAAAAAAAAAAGACCAGGAGCATGAAAAGGTGTGAAAAATGCGAGGAGAATGAAAAGGTGTGAAAAATGCGAGGAGCAAAAAAAAAAAAAAAAAAAAGACCAGGAGCATGAAAAGGTGTGAAAAATGCGAGGAGCAAAAAAACAAAAAAAAGACCAGCAGCATGAAAAGGTGTGAAAAATGCGATGAACATGAAAAGGTGTGAAAAATGCGAGGAGCATGAAAAGGTGTGTAAAATGCGAGGAGCATGAAGAGGTGTGAAATATGCGAGGAGCATGAAGAGGAGTGAAATATGCGAGGAGCATGAAAAGGTGTGAAAAATGCGAAGAGCAAAAAAAAAAAAAAAAAAACCAGGAGCATGAAAAGGTGTGAAAAATGCGACGAGCATGAAAAGTTGTGAAAAATGCGAGAAGCATGAAGAGGTGTGAAATATGCGAGGAGCATGAAAAGGTGTGAAAAAAGGAGGAGCATGAAAAGGTGTGAAAAATGCGAGGAGCATGAAAAGGTGTGAAAAATGCGAGGAGCATGAAAAGGTTGAAAAATGCGAGGAGCATGAAAAGGTGTGAAAAATTCGAGGAGCAAAAAAAAAAAAAAAAAGCCCAGGAACATGAAAAGGTGTGAAAAATGCGAGGAGCAAAAAAAAAAAAAAAAAAAAAAAAAGACCAGGAGCATGAAAAGGTGTGAAAAATGCGAGGAGCAAAAGAAAAAAAAAAAAGACCAGGAGCATGAAAAGGTGTGAAAAATGCGAGGAGCAAAAAAAAAAAAAAAAGACCAGGAGCATGAAAAGGTGTGAAAAATGCGAGGAGCAAAAAAACAAAAAAAAGACCAGCAGCATGAAAAGGTGTGAAAAATGCGATGAACATGAAAACGTGTGAAAAATGCGAGGAGCAAAAAAAAAAAAAAAAAAAGGCCAGGACCATGAAAAGGGGTGAAAAATGCGAGGAGCATGAAAAGGTGTGAAAAATGTGAGGAGCAAAAAAAAAAAGACCAGGAGCATGAAAAGGTGTGAAAAATGCGAGGAACATGAAAAGGTGTGAAAAATGGGAGGAGCATGAAAAGGTGCGAAAAATGCGAGGAGCAAAAAAAAAAAAAAAAAAAGGCCAGGAGCAAGAAAAGGTGTGAAAAATTCGAGGAGCAAAAAAAAAAAAAAAAAAAAAAAAGGCCAGGAGCATGAAAAGGTGTGAAAAGTGCAAGGAGCATGAAAAGGTGTGAAAAATGCCAGGAGCATGAAAAGGTATGAAAAATGCCAGGAGCATGAAAAGGTGTGAAAAATGCGAGGAGCAAAAAAAAAAAAAAAAAAGAAAGTCCAGGAGCATGAAAAGGTGTGCAAAATGCGAGGAGCAAAAAAAAAAAAAGACGAGGAGCATGAAAAGGTGTGAAAAATGCAAGGAGCATGAAAAGGTGTGAAAAATTTGAGGAGCAAAAAAAAAAGAAAAAAAAAGACCAGGAGCATGAAAAGGTGTGAAAAATGCAAGGAGCATGAAAAGGTGTGAAAAATGCGAGGAGCAAAAAAAAAAAAAAAAAAAAGAAAGACCAGGAGCATGAAAAGGTGTGAAAAATGCGAGGAGCAAAAAAAAAAAAAAAAAAAAAAAAAGACCAGGAGCATGAATAGGTGTGCAAAATGCGAGGAGCAAAAAAAAAAAAGACGAGGAGCATGAAAAGGTGTGAAAAATGCAAGGAGCATGAAAAGGTGTGAAAAATGCGAGGAACATGAAAAGGTGTGAAAAATGGGAGGAGCATGAAAAGGTGCGAAAAATGCGAGGAGCAAAAAAAAAAAAAAAAAAGGCCAGGAGCATGAAAAGGTGTGAAAAAGGCAAGGAGCATGAAAAGGTGTGAAAAATGCGAGGAGCAAAAAAAAAAAAAAGACGAGGAGCATGAAAAGGTGTGAAAAATGCGTGGAGCATGAAAAGGTGTGCAAAATGCGAGGAGCAAAAAAAAAAAAAGACGAAGAGCATGAAAAGGTGTGAAAAATGCAAGGAGCATGAAAAGGTGTGAAAAATTTGAGGAGCAAAAAAAAAAAGAAAAAAAAAGACCAGGAGCATGAAAAGGTGTGAAAAATGCGAGGAGCATGAAAAGGTGTGCAAAATGCGAGGAGCAAAAAAAAAAAAAGACGAGGAGCATGAAAAGGTGTGAAAAATGCAAGGAGCATGAAAAGGTGTGAAAAATGCGAGGAACATGAAAAGGTGTGAAAAATGGGAGGAGCATGAAAAGGTGTGAAAAATGCGAGGAGGAAAAAAAAAAAAAAAAGGCCAGGGGCATGAAAAGGTGTGAAAAATGCGAGGAGCAAAAAGAAAAAAAAAAAAAGTCCAGGAGCATGAAAAGGTGTGAAAAAGGCAAGGAGCATGAAAAGGTGTCAAAAATGCGAGGAGCAAAAAAAAAAAAAAAAAAAAGGCCAGGAGCATGAAAAGGTGTGAAAAAGGCAAGGAGCATGAAAAGGTGTGAAAAATGCGAGGAGCAAAAAAAAAAAAGAGCAAGACCAGGAGCATGAAAAGGTGTGAAAAATGCAAGGAGCATGAAAAGGTGTGAAAAATGCGAGGAGCAAAAAAAAAAAAAAAAAAAAAGACCAGGAGCATGAAAAGGTGTGAAAAATGCGAGGAGCAAAAAAAAAAAAAAAAAGGCCAGGAGCATGAAAAGGTGTGAAAAATGCGAGGACCATGAAAAGGTGTGAAAAATGCGGGGAGCATGAAGAGGTGTGAAAAATGCGAGGAGCATGAAAAGGTGTGAAAAATGCGAGGAGCATGAAAAGGTGTGCAAAATGCGAGGAGCAAAAAAAAAAAAAGACGAGGAGCATGAAAAGGTGTGAAAAATGCAAGGAGCATGAAAAGGTGTGAAAAATGCGAGGAGCAAAAAAAAAAAAAGACGAGGAGCATGAAAAGGTGTGAAAAATGCGTGGAGCATGAAAAGGTGTGCAAAATGCGAGGAGCAAAAAAAAAAAAAGACGAAGAGCATGAAAAGGTGTGAAAAATGCAAGGAGCATGAAAAGGTGTGAAAAATTTGAGGAGCAAAAAAAAAAAGAAAAAAAAAGACCAGGAGCATGAAAAGGTGTGAAAAATGCGAGGAGCATGAAAAGGTGTGAAAAATTTGAGGAGCAAAAAAAAAAAAAAAAAAAAAGACCAGGAGCATGAAAAGGTGTGAAAAATGCGAGGAGGAAAAAAAAAAAAAGAATGACCAGGAGCATGAAAAGGTGTGAAAAATGCAAGGAGCATGAAAAGGTGTGAAAAATGCGAGGAGCAAAAAAAAAAAAAAAAAAGAAAGACCAGGAGCATGAAAAGGTGTGAAAAATGCGAGGAGCAAAAAAAAAAAAAAAAAGGCCAGGAGCATGAAAAGGTGTGAAAAAGGCAAGGAGCATGAAAAGGTGTGAAAAATGCGAGGAGCAAAAAAAAAAAAAAAAAAAAAAGGCCAGGAGCATGAAAAGGTGTGAAAAATGCAAGGAGCATTAAAAGGTGTGAAAAATGCGAGGAGGAAAAAAAAAAAAAGCAAGACCAGGAGCATGAAAAGGTGTGAAAAATGCAAGGAGCATGAAAAGGTGTGAAAAATGCGAGGAGCAAAAAAAAAAAAAAAAAAAAGAAAGACCAGGAGCATGAAAAGGTGTGAAAAATGCGAGGAGCAAAAAAAAAAAAAAAAAAAAAGAAAGACCAGGAGCATGAAAAGGTGTGAAAAATGCGAGGAACATGAAAAGGTGTGAAAAATGGGAGGAGCATGAAAAGGTGCGAAAAATGCGAGGAGCAAAAAAAAAAAAAGAAAAAGGCCAGGAGCATGAAAAGGTGTGAAAAATGCGAGGAGCAAAAAAAAAAAAAAAAAAGACCAGGAGCATGAATAGGTGTGCAAAATGCGAGGAGCAAAAAAAAAAAAGACGAGGAGCATGAAAAGGTGTGAAAAATGCAAGGAGCATGAAAAGGTGTGAAAAATGCGAGGAACATGAAAAGGTGTGAAAAATGGGAGGAGCATGAAAAGGTGCGAAAAATGCGAGGAGCAAAAAAAAAAAAAAAATGGCCAGAAGCATGAAAAGGTGTGAAAAAGGCAAGGAGCATGAAAAGGTGTGAAAAATGCGAGGAGCAAAAAAAAAAAAAAAAAAAAAGACCAGGAGCATGAAAAGGTGTGAAAAATGCAAGGAGCATGAAAAGGTGTGAAAAATGCCAGGAGCATGAAAAGGTGTGAAAAATGCCAGGAGCATGAAAAGGTGTGAAAAATGCGAGGAGCAAAAAAAAAAAAAAAAAAAGAAAGTCCAGGAGCATGAAAAGGTGTGCAAAATGCGAGGAGCAAAAAAAAAAAAAGACGAGGAGCATGAAAAGGTGTGAAAAATGCAAGGAGCATGAAAAGGTGTGAAAAATTTGAGGAGCAAAAAAAAAAGAAAAAAAAAGACCAGGAGCATGAAAAGGTGTGAAAAATGCGAGGAGCATGAAAAGGTGTGAAAAATTTGAGGAGCAAAAAAAAAAAAAAAAAAAAAAGACCAGGAGCATGAAAAGGTGTGAAAAATGCGAGGAGGAAAAAAAAAAAAAAAAAAGAAAGACCAGGAGCATGAAAAGGTGTGAAAAATGCGAGGAGCAAAAAAAAAAAAAAAAAAAAAAGGCCAGGAGCATGAAAAGGTGTGAAAAATGCAAGGAGCATGAAAAGGTGTGAAAAATGCGAGGAGCAAAAAAAAAAAAAAAAAAAAGACCAGGAGCATGAAAAGGTGTGAAAAATGCGAGGAGCAAAAAAAAAAAAAAAAAAAAAGACCAGAGGCATGAAAAGGTGTGAAAAATGCGAGGAGCAAAAAAAAAAAAAAAAAAAAAGACCAGGAGCATGAAAAGGTGTGAAAAATGCGAGGAGCAAAAAAAAAAAAAAAAAAAAAAGACCAGGAGCATGAAAAGGTGTGAAAAATGCGAGGAGCAAAAAAAAAAAAAAAAAAAAAAAAAGGAGAAAAAAAAGGTGAAAAAAAAGCGAGGAGAAAAAAAAAAAAAAAAAAAAAGACCAGGAGCATGAAAAGGTGTGAAAAATGCGAGGAGAAAAAAAAAAAAAAAAAAAAGACCAGGAGCATGAAAAGGTGTGAAAAATGCGAGGAGTAAAAAAAAAAAAAAAAAAAAAAAGACCAGGAGCATGAAAAGGTGTGAAAAATGCGAGGAGCATGAAAAGGTGTGAAAAATGCGAGGAGCAAAAAAAAAAAAAAAAAAAAGACCAGGAGCATGAAAAGGTGTGAAAAATGCGAGGAGCAAAAAAACAAAAAAAAGACCAGCAGCATGAAAAGGTGTGAAAAATGCGATGAACATGAAAAGGTGTGAAAAATGCGAGGAGCATGAAAAGGTGTGTAAAATGCGAGGAGCATGAAGAGGTGTGAAATATGCGAGGAGCATGAAGAGGAGTGAAATATGCGAGGAGCATGAAAAGGTGTGAAAAATGCGAAGAGCAAAAAAAAAAAAAAAAAACCAGGAGCATGAAAAGGTGTGAAAAATGCGACGAGCATGAAAAGTTGTGAAAAATGCGAGAAGCATGAAGAGGTGTGAAATATGCGAGGAGCATGAAAAGGTGTGAAAAAAGGAGGAGCATGAAAAGGTGTGAAAAATGCGAGGAGCATGAAAAGGTGTGAAAAATGCGAGGAGCATGAAAAGGTTGAAAAATGCGAGGAGCATGAAAAGGTGTGAAAAATTCGAGGAGCAAAAAAAAAAAAAAAAAGCCCAGGAACATGAAAAGGTGTGAAAAATGCGAGGAGCAAAAAAAAAAAAAAAAAAAAAAAAGACCAGGAGCATGAAAAGGTGTGAAAAATGCGAGGAGCAAAAGAAAAAAAAAAAGACCAGGAGCATGAAAAGGTGTGAAAAATGCGAGGAGCAAAAAAAAAAAAAAAAGACCAGGAGCATGAAAAGGTGTGAAAAATGCGAGGAGCAAAAAAACAAAAAAAAGACCAGCAGCATGAAAAGGTGTGAAAAATGCGATGAACATGAAAACGTGTGAAAAATGCGAGGAGCAAAAAAAAAAAAAAAAAAGGCCAGGACCATGAAAAGGTGTGAAAAATGCGAGGAGCATGAAAAGGTGTGAAAAATTTGAGGAGCAAAAAAAAAAAAGACCAGGAGCATGAAAAGGTGTGAAAAATGCGAGGAACATGAAAAGGTGTGAAAAATGGGAGGAGCATGAAAAGGTGCGAAAAATGCGAGGAGCAAAAAAAAAAAAAAAAAAAGGCCAGGAGCAAGAAAAGGTGTGAAAAATTCGAGGAGCAAAAAAAAAAAAAAAAAAAAAAAGGCCAGGAGCATGAAAAGGTGTGAAAAGTGCAAGGAGCATGAAAAGGTGTGAAAAATGCCAGGAGCATGAAAAGGTATGAAAAATGAGAGGAGCATGAAAAGGTGTGAAAAATGCGAGGAGCAAAAAAAAAAAAAAAAAAGAAAGTCCAGGAGCATGAAAAGGTGTGCAAAATGCGAGGAGCAAAAAAAAAAAAAGACGAGGAGCATGAAAAGGTGTGAAAAATGCAAGGAGCATGAAAAGGTGTGAAAAATTTGAGGAGCAAAAAAAAAAGAAAAAAAAAGACCAGGAGCATGAAAAGGTGTGAAAAATGCAAGGAGCATGAAAAGGTGTGAAAAATGCGAGGAGCAAAAAAAAAAAAAAAAAAAAAGAAAGACCAGGAGCATGAAAAGGTGTGAAAAATGCGAGGAGCAAAAAAAAAAAAAAAAAAAAAAAAGACCAGGAGCATGAATAGGTGTGCAAAATGCGAGGAGCAAAAAAAAAAAAGACGAGGAGCATGAAAAGGTGTGAAAAATGCAAGGAGCATGAAAAGGTGTGAAAAATGCGAGGAACATGAAAAGGTGTGAAAAATGGGAGGAGCATGAAAAGGTGCGAAAAATGCGAGGAGCAAAAAAAAAAAAAAAAAAAGGCCAGGAGCATGAAAAGGTGTGAAAAAGGCAAGGAGCATGAAAAGGTGTGAAAAATGCGAGGAGCAAAAAAAAAAAAAAGACGAGGAGCATGAAAAGGTGTGAAAAATGCGTGGAGCATGAAAAGGTGTGCAAAATGCGAGGAGCAAAAAAAAAAAAAGACGAAGAGCATGAAAAGGTGTGAAAAATGCAAGGAGCATGAAAAGGTGTGAAAAATTTGAGGAGCAAAAAAAAAAAGAAAAAAAAAGACCAGGAGCATGAAAAGGTGTGAAAAATGCGAGGAGCATGAAAAGGTGTGAAAAATTTGAGGAGCAAAAAAAAAAAAAAAAAAAAAGACCAGGAGCATGAAAAGGTGTGAAAAATGCGAGGAGGAAAAAAAAAAAAAGAATGACCAGGAGCATGAAAAGGTGTGAAAAATGCAAGGAGCATGAAAAGGTGTGAAAAATGCGAGGAGCAAAAAAAAAAAAAAAAAAGAAAGACCAGGAGCATGAAAAGGTGTGAAAAATGCGAGGAGCAAAAAAAAAAAAAAAAAGGCCAGGAGCATGAAAAGGTGTGAAAAAGGCAAGGAGCATGAAAAGGTGTGAAAAATGCGAGGAGCAAAAAAAAAAAAAAAAAAAAAAGGCCAGGAGCATGAAAAGGTGTGAAAAATGCAAGGAGCATTAAAAGGTGTGAAAAATGCGAGGAGGAAAAAAAAAAAAAGCAAGACCAGGAGCATGAAAAGGTGTGAAAAATGCAAGGAGCATGAAAAGGTGTGAAAAATGCGAGGAGCAAAAAAAAAAAAAAAAAAGAAAGACCAGGAGCATGAAAAGGTGTGAAAAATGCGAGGAGCAAAAAAAAAAAAAAAAAAAAGTCCAGGAGCATGAAAAGGTGTGAAAAATGCAAGGAGCATGAAAAGGTGTGAAAAATGCGAGGAGGAAAAAAAAAAAAAGAAAGACCAGGAGCATGAAAACGTGTGAAAAATGCGAGAAGCAAAAAAAAAAAAAAAAAAGTCCAGGAGCATGAAAAGGTGTGAAAAATGCAAGGAGCATGAAAAGGTGTGAAAAATGCGAGGAGGAAAAAAAAAAAAGCAAGACCAGGAGCATGAAAAGGTGTGAAAAATGCAAGGAGCATGAAAATGTGTGAAAAATGCGAGGAGCAAAAAAAAAAAAAAGACCAGGAGCATGAAAAGGTGTGAAAAATGCGAGGAGCAAAAAAAAAAAAAAAAAGGCCAGGAGCATGAAAAGGTGTGAAAAATGCGAGGAGCATGAAAAGGTGTGAAAAATGCGAGGAGCATGAAGAGGTGTGAAAAATGCGAGGAGCATGAAAAGGTGTGAAAAATGCGAGGAGCATGAAAAGGTGTGAAAAATGCGAGGAGCAAAAAAAAAAAAAGAAGAGGAGCATGAAAAGGTGTGAAAAATGCAAGGAGCATGAAAAGGTGTGAAAAATGTGAGGAACATGAAAAGGTGTGAAAAATGGGAGGAGCATGAAAAGGTGCGAAAAATGCGAGGAGCAAAAAAAAAAAAAAAAAAAGGCCAGGAGCAAGAAAAGGTGTGAAAAATTCGAGGAGCAAAAAAAAAAAAAAAAAAAAAAAAGGCCAGGAGCATGAAAAGGTGTGAAAAGTGCAAGGAGCATGAAAAGGTGTGAAAAATGCCAGGAGCATGAAAAGGTATGAAAAATGCCAGGAGCATGAAAAGGTGTGAAAAATGCGAGGAGCAAAAAAAAAAAAAAAAAAAGAAAGTCCAGGAGCATGAAAAGGTGTGCAAAATGCGAGGAGCAAAAAAAAAAAAAGACGAGGAGCATGAAAAGGTGTGAAAAATGCAAGGAGCATGAAAAGGTGTGAAAAATTTGAGGAGCAAAAAAAAAAGAAAAAAAAAGACCAGGAGCATGAAAAGGTGTGAAAAATGCAAGGAGCATGAAAAGGTGTGAAAAATGCGAGGAGCAAAAAAAAAAAAAAAAAAAAGAAAGACCAGGAGCAAGAAAAGGTGTGAAAAATGCGAGGAGCAAAAAAAAAAAAAAAAAAAAAAAAAAGACCAGGAGCATGAATAGGTGTGCAAAATGCGAGGAGCAAAAAAAAAAAAGACGAGGAGCATGAAAAGGTGTGAAAAATGCAAGGAGCATGAAAAGGTGTGAAAAATGCGAGGAACATGAAAAGGTGTGAAAAATGGGAGGAGCATGAAAAGGTGCGAAAAATGCGAGGAGCAAAAAAAAAAAAAAAAAAGGCCAGGAGCATGAAAAGGTGTGAAAAAGGCAAGGAGCATGAAAAGGTGTGAAAAATGCGAGGAGCAAAAAAAAAAAAAAAAAAAGTCCAGGAGCATGAAAAGGTGTGAAAAATGCAAGGAGCATGAAAAGGTGTGAAAAATGCGAGGAGGAAAAAAAAGCAAGACCAGGAGCATGAAAAGGTGTGAAAAATGCAAGGAGCATGAAAAGGTGTGAAAAATGCGAGGAGCAAAAAAAAAAAAAAAAGACCAGGAGCATGAAAAGGTGTGAAAAATGCGAGGAGCAAAAAAAAAAAAAAAAAAGGCCAGGAGCATGAAAAGGTGTGAAAAATGCGAGGAGCATGAAAAGGTGTGAAAAATGCGAGGAGCATGAAGAGGTGTGAAAAATGCGAGGAGCAAAAAAAAAAAAGACGAGGAGCATGAAAAGTTGTGAAAAATGCAAGGAGCATGAAAAGGTGTGAAAAATGCGAGGAACATGAAAAGGTGTGAAAAATGGGAGGAGCATGAAAAGGTGCGAAAAATGCGAGGAGCAAAAAAAAAAAAAAAAAAAAGGCCAGGAGCATGAAAAGGTGTGAAAAGTGCAAGGAGCATGAAAAGGTGTGAAAAATGCCAGGAGCATGAAAAGGTGTGAAAAATGCCAGGAGCATGAAAAGGTGTGAAAAATGCGAGGAGCAAAAAAAAAAAAAAGAAAGACCAGGAGCATGAAAAGGTGTGAAAAATGCGACGAGCATGAAAAGTTGTGAAAAATGCGAGGAGCAAAAAAAAAAAAAAAAAAAAAGACCAGGAGCATGAAAAGGTGTGAAAAATGCGAGGAGCAAAAAAAAAAAAAAAAGGCCAGGAGCATGAAAAGGTGTGAAAAATGCAAGGAGCATGAAAAGGTGTGAAAAATGCGAGGAGCAAAAAAAAAAAAAAAAAAAAAAGACCAGGAGAATGAAAAGGTGAGAAAAATGCGAGGAGAAAAAAAAAAAAAAAAAAAGGCCAGGAGCATGAAAAGGTGTGAAAAATGCGAGGAGCATGAAAAGGTGTGCAAAATGCGAGGAGCAAAAAAAAAAAAAAGACGAGGAGCATGAAAAGGTGTGAAAAATGCAAGGAGCATGAAAAGGTGTGAAAAATGCGAGGAGCAAAAAAAAAAAAAGACGAGGAGCATGAAAAGGTGTGAAAAATGCGTGGAGCATGAAAAGGTGTGCAAAATGCGAGGAGCAAAAAAAAAAAAAGACGAAGAGCATGAAAAGGTGTGAAAAATGCAAGGAGCATGAAAAGGTGTGAAAAATTTGAGGAGCAAAAAAAAAAAGAAAAAAAAAGACCAGGAGCATGAAAAGGTGTGAAAAATGCGAGGAGGAAAAAAAAAAAAAGAATGACCAGGAGCATGAAAAGGTGTGAAAAATGCAAGGAGCATGAAAAGGTGTGAAAAATGCGAGGAGCAAAAAAAAAAAAAAAAAAGAAAGACCAGGAGCATGAAAAGGTGTGAAAAATGCGAGGAGCAAAAAAAAAAAAAAAAAGGCCAGGAGCATGAAAAGGTGTGAAAAAGGCAAGGAGCATGAAAAGGTGTGAAAAATGCGAGGAGCAAAAAAAAAAAAAAAAAAAAAAGGCCAGGAGCATGAAAAGGTGTGAAAAATGCAAGGAGCATTAAAAGGTGTGAAAAATGCGAGGAGGAAAAAAAAAAAAAGCAAGACCAGGAGCATGAAAAGGTGTGAAAAATGCAAGGAGCATGAAAAGGTGTGAAAAATGCGAGGAGCAAAAAAAAAAAAAAAAAAGAAAGACCAGGAGCATGAAAAGGTGTGAAAAATGCGAGGAGCAAAAAAAAAAAAAAAAAAAAAGTCCAGGAGCATGAAAAGGTGTGAAAAATGCAAGGAGCATGAAAAGGTGTGAAAAATGCGAGGAGGAAAAAAAAAAAAAGAAAGACCAGGAGCATGAAAAGGTGTGAAAAATGCGAGGAGCAAAAAAAAAAAAAAAAAAGAAAGACCAGGAGCATGAAAAGGTGTGAAAAATGCGAGGAGCAAAAAAAAAAAAAAAAAGGCCAGGAGCATGAAAAGGTGTGAAAAAGGCAAGGAGCATGAAAAGGTGTGAAAAATGCGAGGAGCAAAAAAAAAAAAAAAAAAAAAAAGGCCAGGAGCATGAAAAGGTGTGAAAAATGCAAGGAGCATTAAAAGGTGTGAAAAATGCGAGGAGGAAAAAAAAAAAAAGCAAGACCAGGAGCATGAAAAGGTGTGAAAAATGCAAGGAGCATGAAAAGGTGTGAAAAATGCAAGGAGCATGAAAAGGTGTGAAAAATGCAAGGAGCATGAAAAGGTGTGAAAAATTTGAGGAGCAAAAAAAAAAGAAAAAAAAAGACCAGGAGCATGAAAAGGTGTGAAAAATGCGAGGAGCATGAAAAGGTGTGAAAAATTTGAGGAGCAAAAAAAAAAAAAAAAAAAAAGACCAGGAGCATGAAAAGGTGTGAAAAATGCGAGGAGGAAAAAAAAAAAAAAAAAAGAAAGACCAGGAGCATGAAAAGGTGTGAAAAATGCGAGGAGCAAAAAAAAAAAAAAAAAAAAAGGCCAGGAGCATGAAAAGGTGTGAAAAATGCAAGGAGCATGAAAAGGTGTGAAAAATGCGAGGAGCAAAAAAAAAAAAAAAAAAAAGACCAGGAGCATGAAAAGGTGTGAAAAATGCGAGGAGCAAAAAAAAAAAAAAAAAAAAAAGACCAGAGGCATGAAAAGGTGTGAAAAATGCGAGGAGCAAAAAAAAAAAAAAAAAAAAAGACCAGGAGCATGAAAAGGTGTGAAAAATGCGAGGAGCAAAAAAAAAAAAAAAAAAAAAGACCAGGAGCATGAAAAGGTGTGAAAAATGCGAGGAGCAAAAAAAAAAAAAAAAAAAAAAAAGACCAGGAGCATGAAAAGGTGTGAAAAATGCGAGGAGAAAAAAAAAAAAAAAAAAAAAAGACCAGGAGCATGAAAAGGTGTGAAAAATGCGAGGAGCAAAAAAAAAAAAAAAAAAAAAGACCAGGAGCATGAAAAGGTGTGAAAAATGCGAGGAGAAAAAAAAAAAAAAAAAAAAGACCAGGAGCATGAAAAGGTGTGAAAAATGCGAGGAGAAAAAAAAAAAAAAAAAAAAAAAGACCAGGAGCATGAAAAGGTGTGAAAAATGCGAGGAGCATGAAAAGGTGTGAAAAATGCGAGGAGCAAAAAAAAAAAAAAAAAAGACCAGGAGCATGAAAAGGTGTGAAAAATGCGAGGAGCAAAAAAACAAAAAAAAGACCAGCAGCATGAAAAGGTGTGAAAAATGCGATGAACATGAAAAGGTGTGAAAAATGCGAGGAGCATGAAAAGGTGTGTAAAATGCGAGGAGCATGAAGAGGTGTGAAATATGCGAGGAGCATGAAGAGGAGTGAAATATGCGAGGAGCATGAAAAGGTGTGAAAAATGCGAAGAGCAAAAAAAAAAAAAAAAAACCAGGAGCATGAAAAGGTGTGAAAAATGCGACGAGCATGAAAAGTTGTGAAAAATGCGAGAAGCATGAAGAGGTGTGAAATATGCGAGGAGCATGAAAAGGTGTGAAAAAAGGAGGAGCATGAAAAGGTGTGAAAAATGCGAGGAGCATGAAAAGGTGTGAAAAATGCGAGGAGCATGAAAAGGTTGAAAAATGCGAGGAGCATGAAAAGGTGTGAAAAATTCGAGGAGCAAAAAAAAAAAAAAAAAGCCCAGGAACATGAAAAGGTGTGAAAAATGCGAGGAGCAAAAAAAAAAAAAAAAAAAAAAAAGACCAGGAGCATGAAAAGGTGTGAAAAATGCGAGGAGCAAAAGAAAAAAAAAAAAGACCAGGAGCATGAAAAGGTGTGAAAAATGCGAGGAGCAAAAAAAAAAAAAAAAGACCAGGAGCATGAAAAGGTGTGAAAAATGCGAGGAGCAAAAAAACAAAAAAAAGACCAGCAGCATGAAAAGGTGTGAAAAATGCGATGAACATGAAAACGTGTGAAAAATGCGAGGAGCAAAAAAAAAAAAAAAAAAGGCCAGGACCATGAAAAGGTGTGAAAAATGCGAGGAGCATGAAAAGGTGTGAAAAATTTGAGGAGCAAAAAAAAAAAGACCAGGAGCATGAAAAGGTGTGAAAAATGCGAGGAACATGAAAAGGTGTGAAAAATGGGAGGAGCATGAAAAGGTGCGAAAAATGCGAGGAGCAAAAAAAAAAAAAAAAAAAGGCCAGGAGCAAGAAAAGGTGTGAAAAATTCGAGGAGCAAAAAAAAAAAAAAAAAAAAAAAGGCCAGGAGCATGAAAAGGTGTGAAAAGTGCAAGGAGCATGAAAAGGTGTGAAAAATGCCAGGAGCTTGAAAAGGTATGAAAAATGAGAGGAGCATGAAAAGGTGTGAAAAATGCGAGGAGCAAAAAAAAAAAAAAAAAAGAAAGTCCAGGAGCATGAAAAGGTGTGCAAAATGCGAGGAGCAAAAAAAAAAAAAGACGAGGAGCATGAAAAGGTGTGAAAAATGCAAGGAGCATGAAAAGGTGTGAAAAATTTGAGGAGCAAAAAAAAAAGAAAAAAAAAGACCAGGAGCATGAAAAGGTGTGAAAAATGCAAGGAGCATGAAAAGGTGTGAAAAATGCGAGGAGCAAAAAAAAAAAAAAAAAAAAGAAAGACCAGGAGCATGAAAAGGTGTGAAAAATGCGAGGAGCAAAAAAAAAAAAAAAAAAAAAAAAAGACCAGGAGCATGAATAGGTGTGCAAAATGCGAGGAGCAAAAAAAAAAAAGACGAGGAGCATGAAAAGGTGTGAAAAATGCAAGGAGCATGAAAAGGTGTGAAAAATGCGAGGAACATGAAAAGGTGTGAAAAATGGGAGGAGCATGAAAAGGTGCGAAAAATGCGAGGAGCAAAAAAAAAAAAAAAAAAGGCCAGGAGCATGAAAAGGTGTGAAAAAGGCAAGGAGCATGAAAAGGTGTGAAAAATGCGAGGAGCAAAAAAAAAAAAAAGACGAGGAGCATGAAAAGGTGTGAAAAATGCGTGGAGCATGAAAAGGTGTGCAAAATGCGAGGAGCAAAAAAAAAAAAAGACGAAGAGCATGAAAAGGTGTGAAAAATGCAAGGAGCATGAAAAGGTGTGAAAAATTTGAGGAGCAAAAAAAAAAAGAAAAAAAAAGACCAGGAGCATGAAAAGGTGTGAAAAATGCGAGGAGCATGAAAAGGTGTGAAAAATTTGAGGAGCAAAAAAAAAAAAAAAAAAAAAGACCAGGAGCATGAAAAGGTGTGAAAAATGCGAGGAGGAAAAAAAAAAAAAGAATGACCAGGAGCATGAAAAGGTGTGAAAAATGCAAGGAGCATGAAAAGGTGTGAAAAATGCGAGGAGCAAAAAAAAAAAAAAAAAAGAAAGACCAGGAGCATGAAAAGGTGTGAAAAATGCGAGGAGCAAAAAAAAAAAAAAAAAGGCCAGGAGCATGAAAAGGTGTGAAAAAGGCAAGGAGCATGAAAAGGTGTGAAAAATGCGAGGAGCAAAAAAAAAAAAAAAAAAAAAAGGCCAGGAGCATGAAAAGGTGTGAAAAATGCAAGGAGCATTAAAAGGTGTGAAAAATGCGAGGAGGAAAAAAAAAAAAAGCAAGACCAGGAGCATGAAAAGGTGTGAAAAATGCAAGGAGCATGAAAAGGTGTGAAAAATGCGAGGAGCAAAAAAAAAAAAAAAAAAGAAAGACCAGGAGCATGAAAAGGTGTGAAAAATGCGAGGAGCAAAAAAAAAAAAAAAAAAAAAGTCCAGGAGCATGAAAAGGTGTGAAAAATGCAAGGAGCATGAAAAGGTGTGAAAAATGCGAGGAGGAAAAAAAAAAAAAGAAAGACCAGGAGCATGAAAACGTGTGAAAAATGCGAGAAGCAAAAAAAAAAAAAAAAAAGTCCAGGAGCATGAAAAGGTGTGAAAAATGCAAGGAGCATGAAAAGGTGTGAAAAATGCGAGGAGGAAAAAAAAAAAAGCAAGACCAGGAGCATGAAAAGGTGTGAAAAATGCAAGGAGCATGAAAATGTGTGAAAAATGCGAGGAGCAAAAAAAAAAAAAAGACCAGGAGCATGAAAAGGTGTGAAAAATGCGAGGAGCAAAAAAAAAAAAAAAAAGGCCAGGAGCATGAAAAGGTGTGAAAAATGCGAGGAGCATGAAAAGGTGTGAAAAATGCGAGGAGCATGAAGAGGTGTGAAAAATGCGAGGAGCATGAAAAGGTGTGAAAAATGCGAGGAGCATGAAAAGGTGTGAAAAATGCGAGGAGCAAAAAAAAAAAAAGAAGAGGAGCATGAAAAGGTGTGAAAAATGCAAGGAGCATGAAAAGGTGTGAAAAATGCGAGGAACATGAAAAGGTGTGAAAAATGGGAGGAGCATGAAAAGGTGCGAAAAATGCGAGGAGCAAAAAAAAAAAAAAAAAAAGGCCAGGAGCAAGAAAAGGTGTGAAAAATTCGAGGAGCAAAAAAAAAAAAAAAAAAAAAAAAGGCCAGGAGCATGAAAAGGTGTGAAAAGTGCAAGGAGCATGAAAAGGTGTGAAAAATGCCAGGAGCATGAAAAGGTATGAAAAATGCCAGGAGCATGAAAAGGTGTGAAAAATGCGAGGAGCAAAAAAAAAAAAAAAAAAGAAAGTCCAGGAGCATGAAAAGGTGTGCAAAATGCGAGGAGCAAAAAAAAAAAAAGACGAGGAGCATGAAAAGGTGTGAAAAATGCAAGGAGCATGAAAAGGTGTGAAAAATTTGAGGAGCAAAAAAAAAAGAAAAAAAAAGACCAGGAGCATGAAAAGGTGTGAAAAATGCAAGGAGCATGAAAAGGTGTGAAAAATGCGAGGAGCAAAAAAAAAAAAAAAAAAAAGAAAGACCAGGAGCATGAAAAGGTGTGAAAAATGCGAGGAGCAAAAAAAAAAAAAAAAAAAAAAAAGACCAGGAGCATGAATAGGTGTGCAAAATGCGAGGAGCAAAAAAAAAAAAGACGAGGAGCATGAAAAGGTGTGAAAAATGCAAGGAGCATGAAAAGGTGTGAAAAATGCGAGGAACATGAAAAGGTGTGAAAAATGGGAGGAGCATGAAAAGGTGCGAAAAATGCGAGGAGCAAAAAAAAAAAAAAAAAAAGGCCAGGAGCATGAAAAGGTGTGAAAAAGGCAAGGAGCATGAAAAGGTGTGAAAAATGCGAGGAGCAAAAAAAAAAAAAAAAAAAGTCCAGGAGCATGAAAAGGTGTGAAAAATGCAAGGAGCATGAAAAGGTGTGAAAAATGCGAGGAGGAAAAAAAAGCAAGACCAGGAGCATGAAAAGGTGTGAAAAATGCAAGGAGCATGAAAAGGTGTGAAAAATGCGAGGAGCAAAAAAAAAAAAAAAAAGACCAGGAGCATGAAAAGGTGTGAAAAATGCGAGGAGCAAAAAAAAAAAAAAAAAAAGGCCAGGAGCATGAAAAGGTGTGAAAAATGCGAGGAGCATGAAAAGGTGTGAAAAATGCGAGGAGCATGAAGAGGTGTGAAAAATGCGAGGAGCAAAAAAAAAAAAGACGAGGAGCATGAAAAGTTGTGAAAAATGCAAGGAGCATGAAAAGGTGTGAAAAATGCGAGGAACATGAAAAGGTGTGAAAAATGGGAGGAGCATGAAAAGGTGCGAAAAATGCGAGGAGCAAAAAAAAAAAAAAAAAAAAGGCCAGGAGCATGAAAAGGTGTGAAAAGTGCAAGGAGCATGAAAAGGTGTGAAAAATGCCAGGAGCATGAAAAGGTGTGAAAAATGCCAGGAGCATGAAAAGGTGTGAAAAATGCGAGGAGCAAAAAAAAAAAAAAGAAAGACCAGGAGCATGAAAAGGTGTGAAAAATGCGACGAGCATGAAAAGTTGTGAAAAATGCGAGGAGCAAAAAAAAAAAAAAAAAAAAAAGACCAGGAGCATGAAAAGGTGTGAAAAATGCGAGGAGCAAAAAAAAAAAAAAAAGGCCAGGAGCATGAAAAGGTGTGAAAAATGCAAGGAGCATGAAAAGGTGTGAAAAATGCGAGGAGCAAAAAAAAAAAAAAAAAAAAAAAGACCAGGAGCATGAAAAGGTGTGAAAAATGCGAGGAGCAAAAAAAAAAAAAAAAAGGCCAGGAGCATGAAAAGGTGTGAAAAATGCGAGGAGCATGAAAAGGTGTGCAAAATGCGAGGAGCAAAAAAAAAAAAAGACGAGGAGCATGAAAAGGTGTGAAAAATGCAAGGAGCATGAAAAGGTGTGAAAAATGCGAGGAGCAAAAAAAAAAAAAGACGAGGAGCATGAAAAGGTGTGAAAAATGCAAGGAGCATGAAAAGGTGTGAAAAATGCGAGGAGCAAAAAAAAAAAAAGACGAAGAGCATGAAAAGGTGTGAAAAATGCAAGGAGCATGAAAAGGTGTGAAAAATTTGAGGAGCAAAAAAAAAAAGAAAAAAAAAGACCAGGAGCATGAAAAGGTGTGAAAAATGCGAGGAGGAAAAAAAAAAAAAGAATGACCAGGAGCATGAAAAGGTGTGAAAAATGCAAGGAGCATGAAAAGGTGTGAAAAATGCGAGGAGCAAAAAAAAAAAAAAAAAAGAAAGACCAGGAGCATGAAAAGGTGTGAAAAATGCGAGGAGCAAAAAAAAAAAAAAAAAGGCCAGGAGCATGAAAAGGTGTGAAAAAGGCAAGGAGCATGAAAAGGTGTGAAAAATGCGAGGAGCAAAAAAAAAAAAAAAAAAAAAAGGCCAGGAGCATGAAAAGGTGTGAAAAATGCAAGGAGCATTAAAAGGTGTGAAAAATGCGAGGAGGAAAAAAAAAAAAAGCAAGACCAGGAGCATGAAAAGGTGTGAAAAATGCAAGGAGCATGAAAAGGTGTGAAAAATGCGAGGAGCAAAAAAAAAAAAAAAAAAGAAAGACCAGGAGCATGAAAAGGTGTGAAAAATGCGAGGAGCAAAAAAAAAAAAAAAAAAAAAAGTCCAGGAGCATGAAAAGGTGTGAAAAATGCAAGGAGCATGAAAAGGTGTGAAAAATGCGAGGAGGAAAAAAAAAAAAAGAAAGACCAGGAGCATGAAAACGTGTGAAAAATGCGAGGAGCAAAAAAAAAAAAAAAAAAGTCCAGGAGCATGAAAAGGTGTGAAAAATGCAAGGAGCATGAAAAGGTGTGAAAAATGCGAGGAGGAAAAAAAAAAAAGCAAGACCAGGAGCATGAAAAGGTGTGAAAAATGCAAGGAGCATGAAAATGTGTGAAAAATGCGAGGAGCAAAAAAAAAAAAAAGACCAGGAGCATGAAAAGGTGTGAAAAATGCGAGGAGCAAAAAAAAAAAAAAAAAGGCCAGGAGCATGAAAAGGTGTGAAAAATGCGAGGAGCATGAAAAGGTGTGAAAAATGCGAGGAGCATGAAGAGGTGTGAAAAATGCGAGGAGCATGAAAAGGTGTGAAAAATGCGAGGAGCATGAAAAGGTGTGAAAAATGCGAGGAGCAAAAAAAAAAAAAGAAGAGGAGCATGAAAAGGTGTGAAAAATGCAAGGAGCATGAAAAGGTGTGAAAAATGCGAGGAACATGAAAAGGTGTGAAAAATGGTAGGAGCATGAAAAGGTGCGAAAAATGCGAGGAGCAAAAAAAAAAAAAAAAAAGGCCAGGAGCAAGAAAAGGTGTGAAAAAAGCGAGGAGCAAAAAAAAAAAAAAAAAAAAAAGGCCAGGAGCATGAAAAGGTGTGAAAAGTGCAAGGAGCATGAAAAGGTGTGAAAAATGCCAGGAGCATGAAAAGGTATGAAAAATGCCAGGAGCATGAAAAGGTGTGAAAAATGCGAGGAGCAAAAAAAAAAAAAAAAAAAGAAAGTCCAGGAGCATGAAAAGGTGTGCAAAATGCGAGGAGCAAAAAAAAAAAAAGACGAGGAGCATGAAAAGGTGTGAAAAATGCAAGGAGCATGAAAAGGTGTGAAAAATTTGAGGAGCAAAAAAAAAAGAAAAAAAAAGACCAGGAGCATGAAAAGGTGTGAAAAATGCAAGGAGCATGAAAAGGTGTGAAAAATGCGAGGAGCATGAAAAGGTGTGAAAAATGCGAGGAGCATGAAAAGGTGTGAAAAAGGCGAGGAGCAAAAAAAAAAAAAGACGAGGAGCATGAAAAGGTGTGAAAAATGCAAGGAGCATGAAAAGGTGTGAAAAATGCGAGGAGCAAAAAAAAAAAAAGACGAGGAGCATGAAAAGGTGTGAAAAATGCGTGGAGCATGAAAAGGTGTGCAAAATGCGAGGAGCAAAAAAAAAAAAAAGACGAAGAGCATGAAAAGGTGTGAAAAGTGCAAGGAGCATGAAAAGGTGTGAAAAATTTGAGGAGCAAAAAAAAAAAGAAAAAAAAAGACCAGGAGCATGAAAAGGTGTGAAAAATGCGAGGAGCATGAAAAGGTGTGAAAAATTTGAGGAGCAAAAAAAAAAAAAAAAAAAAAGACCAGGAGCATGAAAAGGTGTGAAAAATGCGAGGAGGAAAAAAAAAAAAAGAATGACCAGGAGCATGAAAAGGTGTGAAAAATGCAAGGAGCATGAAAAGGTGTGAAAAATGCGAGGAGCAAAAAAAAAAAAAAAAAAGAAAGACCAGGAGCATGAAAAGGTGTGAAAAATGCGAGGAGCAAAAAAAAAAAAAAAAAAGGCCAGGAGCATGAAAAGGTGTGAAAAAGGCAAGGAGCATGAAAAGGTGTGAAAAATGCGAGGAGCAAAAAAAAAAAAAAAAAAAAAGGCCAGGAGCATGAAAAGGTGTGAAAAATGCAAGGAGCATTAAAAGGTGTGAAAAATGCGAGGAGGAAAAAAAAAAAAAGCAAGACCAGGAGCATGAAAAGGTGTGAAAAATGCAAGGAGCATGAAAAGGTGTGAAAAATGCGAGGAGCAAAAAAAAAAAAAAAAAAGAAAGACCAGGAGCATGAAAAGGTGTGAAAAATGCGAGGAGCAAAAAAAAAAAAAAAAAAAAGTCCAGGAGCATGAAAAGGTGTGAAAAATGCAAGGAGCATGAAAAGGTGTGAAAAATGCGAGGAGGAAAAAAAAAAAAAGAAAGACCAGGAGCATGAAAACGTGTGAAAAATGCGAGAAGCAAAAAAAAAAAAAAAAAAGGCCAGGAGCATGAAAAGGTGTGAAAAATGCAAGGAGCATGAAAAGGTGTGAAAAATGCGAGGAGGAAAAAAAAAAAAGCAAGACCAGGAGCATGAAAAGGTGTGAAAAATGCAAGGAGCATGAAAATGTGTGAAAAATGCGAGGAGCAAAAAAAAAAAAAAGACCAGGAGCATGAAAAGGTGTGAAAAATGCGAGGAGCAAAAAAAAAAAAAAAAAGGCCAGGAGCATGAAAAGGTGTGAAAAATGCGAGGAGCATGAAAAGGTGTGAAAAATGCGAGGAGCATGAAGAGGTGTGAAAAATGCGAGGAGCATGAAAAGGTGTGAAAAATGCGAGGAGCATGAAAAGGTGTGAAAAATGCGAGGAGCAAAAAAAAAAAAAGAAGAGGAGCATGAAAAGGTGTGAAAAATGCAAGGAGCATGAAAAGGTGTGAAAAATGCGAGGAACATGAAAAGGTGTGAAAAATGGGAGGAGCATGAAAAGGTGCGAAAAATGCGAGGAGCAAAAAAAAAAAAAAAAAAAAGGCCAGGAGCAAGAAAAGGTGTGAAAAATTCGAGGAGCAAAAAAAAAAAAAAAAAAAAAAAGGCCAGGAGCATGAAAAGGTGTGAAAAGTGCAAGGAGCATGAAAAGGTGTGAAAAATGCCAGGAGCATGAAAAGGTATGAAAAATGCCAGGAGCATGAAAAGGTGTGAAAAATGCGAGGAGCAAAAAAAAAAAAAAAAAGAAAGGCCAGGAGCAAGAAAAGGTGTGCAAAATGCGAGGAGCAAAAAAAAAAAAAGACGAGGAGCATGAAAAGGTGTGAAAAATGCAAGGAGCATGAAAAGGTGTGAAAAATTTGAGGAGCAAAAAAAAAAGAAAAAAAAAGACCAGGAGCATGAAAAGGTGTGAAAAATGCAAGGAGCATGAAAAGGTGTGAAAAATGCGAGGAGCAAAAAAAAAAAAAAAAAAAAGAAAGACCAGGAGCATGAAAAGGTGTGAAAAATGCGAGGAGCAAAAAAAAAAAAAAAAAAAAAAAAGACCAGGAGCATGAATAGGTGTGCAAAATGCGAGGAGCAAAAAAAAAAAAGACGAGGAGCATGAAAAGGTGTGAAAAATGCAAGGAGCATGAAAAGGTGTGAAAAATGCGAGGAACATGAAAAGGTGTGAAAAATGGGAGGAGCATGAAAAGGTGCGAAAAATGCGAGGAGCAAAAAAAAAAAAAAAAAAGGCCAGGAGCATGAAAAGGTGTGAAAAAGGCAAGGAGCATGGAAAGGTGTGAAAAATGCGAGGTGCAAAAAAAAAAAAAAAAAAAGTCCAGGAGCATGAAAAGGTGTGAAAAATGCAAGGAGCATGAAAAGGTGTGAAAAATGCGAGGAGGAAAAAAAAGCAAGACCAGGAGCATGAAAAGGTGTGAAAAATGCAAGGAGCATGAAAAGGTGTGAAAAATGCGAGGAGCAAAAAAAAAAAAAAAAGACCAGGAGCATGAAAAGGTGTGAAAAATGCGAGGAGCAAAAAAAAAAAAAAAAAAGGCCAGGAGCATGAAAAGGTGTGAAAAATGCGAGGAGCATGAAAAGGTGTGAAAAATGCGAGGAGCATGAAGAGGTGTGAAAAATGCGAGGAGCAAAAAAAAAAAAGACGAGGAGCATGAAAAGTTGTGAAAAATGCAAGGAGCATGAAAAGGTGTGAAAAATGCGAGGAACATGAAAAGGTGTGAAAAATGGGAGGAGCATGAAAAGGTGCGAAAAATGCGAGGAGCAAAAAAAAAAAAAAAAAAAGGCCAGGAGCATGAAAAGGTGTGAAAAGTGCAAGGAGCATGAAAAGGTGTGAAAAATGCCAGGAGCATGAAAAGGTGTGAAAAATGCCAGGAGCATGAAAAGGTGTGAAAAATGCGAGGAGCAAAAAAAAAAAAAAGAAAGACCAGGAGCATGAAAAGGTGTGAAAAATGCGACGAGCATGAAAAGTTGTGAAAAATGCGAGGAGCAAAAAAAAAAAAAAAAAAAAAAAGACCAGGAGCATGAAAAGGTGAGAAAAATGCGAGGAGCAAAAAAAAAAAAAAAAGGCCAGGAGCATGAAAAGGTGTGAAAAATGCAAGGAGCATGAAAAGGTGTGAAAAATGCGAGGAGCAAAAAAAAAAAAAAAAAAAAAAAGACCAGGAGCATGAAAAGGTGTGAAAAATGCGAGGAGCAAAAAAAAAAAAAAAAAGGCCAGGAGCATGAAAAGGTGTGAAAAATGCGAGGAGCATGAAAAGGTGTGCAAAATGCGAGGAGCAAAAAAAAAAAAAGACGAGGAGCATGAAAAGGTGTGAAAAATGCAAGGAGCATGAAAAGGTGTGAAAAATGCGAGGAGCAAAAAAAAAAAAAGACGAGGAGCATGAAAAGGTGTGAAAAATGCGTGGAGCATGAAAAGGTGTGCAAAATGCGAGGAGCAAAAAAAAAAAAAGACGAAGAGCATGAAAAGGTGTGAAAAATGCAAGGAGCATGAAAAGGTGTGAAAAATTTGAGGAGCAAAAAAAAAAAGAAAAAAAAAGACCAGGAGCATGAAAAGGTGTGAAAAATGCGAGGAGGAAAAAAAAAAAAAAATGACCAGGAGCAAGAAAAGGTGTGAAAAATGCAAGGAGCATGAAAAGGTGTGAAAAATGCGAGGAGCAAAAAAAAAAAAAAAAAAGAAAGACCAGGAGCATGAAAAGGTGTGAAAAATGCGAGGAGCAAAAAAAAAAAAAAAAAAGGCCAGGAGCATGAAAAGGTGTGAAAAAGGCAAGGAGCATGAAAAGGTGTGAAAAATGCGAGGAGCAAAAAAAAAAAAAAAAAAAAAAGGCCAGGAGCATGAAAAGGTGTGAAAAATGCAAGGAGCATTAAAAGGTGTGAAAAATGCGAGGAGGAAAAAAAAAAAAAGCAAGACCAGGAGCATGAAAAGGTGTGAAAAATGCAAGGAGCATGAAAAGGTGTGAAAAATGCGAGGAGCAAAAAAAAAAAAAAAAAAGAAAGACCAGGAGCATGAAAAGGTGTGAAAAATGCGATGAGCAAAAAAAAAAAAAAAAAAAAAAGTCCAGGAGCATGAAAAGGTGTGAAAAATGCAAGGAGCATGAAAAGGTGTGAAAAATGCGAGGAGGAAAAAAAAAAAAAGAAAGACCAGGAGCATGAAAACGTGTGAAAAATGCGAGGAGCAAAAAAAAAAAAAAAAAAGTCCAGGAGCATGAAAAGGTGTGAAAAATGCAAGGAGCATGAAAAGGTGTGAAAAATGCGAGGAGGAAAAAAAAAAAAGCAAGACCAGGAGCATGAAAAGGTGTGAAAAATGCAAGGAGCATGAAAATGTGTGAAAAATGCGAGGAGCAAAAAAAAAAAAAAAGACCAGGAGCATGAAAAGGTGTGAAAAATGCGAGGAGCAAAAAAAAAAAAAAAAAGGCCAGGAGCATGAAAAGGTGTGAAAAATGCGAGGAGCATGAAAAGGTGTGAAAAATGCGAGGAGCATGAAGAGGTGTGAAAAATGCGAGGAGCATGAAAAGGTGTGAAAAATGCGAGGAGCATGAAAAGGTGTGAAAAATGCGAGGAGCAAAAAAAAAAAAAGAAGAGGAGCATGAAAAGGTGTGAAAAATGCAAGGAGCATGAAAAGGTGTGAAAAATGCGAGGAACATGAAAAGGTGTGAAAAATGGTAGGAGCATGAAAAGGTGCGAAAAATGCGAGGAGCAAAAAAAAAAAAAAAAAAGGCCAGGAGCAAGAAAAGGTGTGAAAAATTCGAGGAGCAAAAAAAAAAAAAAAAAAAAAAAGGCCAGGAGCATGAAAAGGTGTGAAAAGTGCAAGGAGCATGAAAAGGTGTGAAAAATGCCAGGAGCATGAAAAGGTATGAAAAATGCCAGGAGCATGAAAAGGTGTGAAAAATGCGAGGAGCAAAAAAAAAAAAAAAAAAAGAAAGTCCAGGAGCATGAAAAGGTGTGCAAAATGCGAGGAGCAAAAAAAAAAAAAGACGAGGAGCATAAAAAGGTGTGAAAAATGCAAGGAGCATGAAAAGGTGTGAAAAATTTGAGGAGAAAAAAAAAAAGAAAAAAAAAGACCAGGAGCATGAAAAGGTGTGAAAAATGCAAGGAGCATGAAAAGGTGTGAAAAATGCGAGGAGCAAAAAAAAAAAAAAAAAAAGAAAGACCAGGAGCATGAAAAGGTGTGAAAAATGCGAGGAGCAAAAAAAAAAAAAAAAAAAAAAAAAGACCAGGAGAATGAATAGGTGTGAAAAATGCGAGGAGCAAAAAAAAAAAAAGACGAGGAGCATGAAAAGGTGTGAAAAATGCAAGGAGCATGAAAAGGTGTGAAAAATGCGAGGAACATGAAAAGGTGTGAAAAATGGGAGGAGCATGAAAAGGTGCGAAAAATGCGAGGAGCAAAAAAAAAAAAAAAAAAGGCCAGGAGCATGAAAAGGTGTGAAAAAGGCAAGGAGCATGAAAAGGTGTGAAAAATGCGAGGAGCAAAAAAAAAAAAAAAAAAAAGTCCAGGAGCATGAAAAGGTGTGAAAAATGCAAGGAGCATGAAAAGGTGTGAAAAATGCGAGGAGGAAAAAAAAGCAAGACCAGGAGCATGAAAAGGTGTGAAAAATGCAAGGAGCATGAAAAGGTGTGAAAAATGCGAGGAGCAAAAAAAAAAAAAAAAAGACCAGGAGCATGAAAAGGTGTGAAAAATGCGAGGAGCAAAAAAAAAAAAAAAAAAAGGCCAGGAGCATGAAAAGGTGTGAAAAATGCGAGGAGCATGAAAAGGTGTGAAAAATGCGAGGAGCATGAAGAGGTGTGAAAAATGCGAGGAGCAAAAAAAAAAAAGACGAGGAGCATGAAAAGTTGTGAAAAATGCAAGGAGCATGAAAAGGTGTGAAAAATGCGAGGAACATGAAAAGGTGTGAAAAATGGGAGGAGCATGAAAAGGTGCGAAAAATGCGAGGAGCAAAAAAAAAAAAAAAAAAAGGCCAGGAGCATGAAAAGGTGTGAAAAGTGCAAGGAGCATGAAAAGGTGTGAAAAATGCCAGGAGCATGAAAAGGTGTGAAAAATGCCAGGAGCATGAAAAGGTGTGAAAAATGCGAGGAGCAAAAAAAAAAAAAAAAAAAGAAAGTCCAGGAGCATGAAAAGGTGTGCAAAATGCGAGGAGCAAAAAAAAAAAAAGACGAGGAGCATGAAAAGGTGTGAAAAATGCAAGGAGCATGAAAAGGTGTGAAAAATTTGAGGAGCAAAAAAAAAAGAAAAAAAAAGACCAGGAGCATGAAAAGGTGTGAAAAATGCGAGGAGCATGAAAAGGTGTGAAAAATTTGAGGAGCAAAAAAAAAAAAAAAAAAAAAAAAGACCAGGAGCATGAAAAGGTGTGAAAAATGCGAGGAGGAAAAAAAAAAAAAGAAAGACCAGGAGCATGAAAAGGTGTGAAAAATGCAAGGAGCTTGAAAAGCTGTGAAAAATGCGAGGAGCAAAAAAAAAAAAAAAAAGAAAGACCAGGAGCATGAAAAGGTGTGAAAAATGCGAGGAGCAAAAAAAAAAAAAAAAAAAAGGCCAGGAGCATGAAAAGGTGTGAAAAAGGCAAGGAGCATGAAAAGGTGTGAAAAATGCGAGGAGCAAAAAAAAAAAAAAAAAAAATTCCAGGAGCATGAAAAGGTGTGAAAAATGCAAGGAGCATGAAAAGGTGTGAAAAATGCGAGGAGGAAAAAAAAAAAAAGCAAGACCAGGAGCATGAAAATGTGTGAAAAATGCAAGGAGCATGAAAAGGTGTGAAAAATGCGAGGAGCAAAAAAAAAAAAAAAAGACCAGGAGCATGAAAAGGTGTGAAAAATGCGAGGAGCAAAAAAAAAAAAAAAAAGGCCAGGAGCATGAAAAGGTGTGAAAAATGCGAGGAGCAAAAAAAAAAAAAAAAAAGGCCAGGAGCATGAAAAGGTGTGAAAAATGCGAGGAGCATGAAAAGGTGTGAAAAATGCGAGGAGCATGAAGAGGTGTGAAAAATGCGAGGAGCAAAAAAAAAAAAGACGAGGAGCATGAAAAGTTGTGAAAAATGCAAGGAGCATGAAAAGGTGTGAAAAATGCGAGGAACATGAAAAGGTGTGAAAAATGGGAGGAGCATGAAAAGGTGCGAAAAATGCGAGGAGCAAAAAAAAAAAAAAAAAAAAGGCCAGGAGCATGAAAAGGTGTGAAAAGTGCAAGGAGCATGAAAAGGTGTGAAAAATGCCAGGAGCATGAAAAGGTGTGAAAAATGCCAGGAGCATGAAAAGGTGTGAAAAATGCGAGGAGCAAAAAAAAAAAAAAAAAAGAAAGTCCAGGAGCATGAAAAGGTGTGCAAAATGCGAGGAGCAAAAAAAAAAAAAGACGAGGAGCATGAAAAGGTGTGAAAAATGCAAGGAGCATGAAAAGGTGTGAAAAATTTGAGGAGCAAAAAAAAAAGAAAAAAAAAGACCAGGAGCATGAAAAGGTGTGAAAAATGCGAGGAGCATGAAAAGGTGTGAAAAATTTGAGGAGCAAAAAAAAAAAAAAAAAAAAAAAGACCAGGAGCATGAAAAGGTGTGAAAAATGCGAGGAGGAAAAAAAAAAAAAGAAAGACCAGGAGCATGAAAAGGTGTGAAAAATGCAAGGAGCTTGAAAAGCTGTGAAAAATGCGAGGAGCAAAAAAAAAAAAAAAAAAGAAAGACCAGGAGCATGAAAAGGTGTGAAAAATGCGAGGAGCAAAAAAAAAAAAAAAAAAAAGGCAAGGAGCATGAAAAGGTGTGAAAAAGGCAAGGAGCATGAAAAGGTGTGAAAAATGCGAGGAGCAAAAAAAAAAAAAAAAAGACCAGGAGCATGAAAAGGTGTGAAAAATGCGAGGAGCAAAAAAAAAAAAAAAAAGGCCAGGAGCATGAAAAGGTGTGAAAAATGCGAGGAGCATGAAAAGGTGTGAAAAATGCGAGGAGCATGAAAAGGGGTGAAAAATGCGAGGAGCAAAAAAAAAAAAGACGAGGAGCATGAAAAGTTGTGAAAAATGCAAGGAGCATGAAAAGGTGTGAAAAATGCGAGGAACATGAAAAGGTGTGAAAAATGGGAGGAGCATGAAAAGGTGCGAAAAATGCGAGGAGCAAAAAAAAAAAAAAAAAAAGGCCAGGAGCATGAAAAGGTGTGAAAAGTGCAAGGAGCATGAAAAGGTGTGAAAAATGCCAGGAGCATGAAAAGGTGTGAAAAATGCCAGGAGCATGAAAAGGTGTGAAAAATGCGAGGAGCAAAAAAAAAAAAAAAAAAAGAAAGTCCAGGAGCATGAAAAGGTGTGCAAAATGCGAGGAGCAAAAAAAAAAAAAGACGAGGAGCATGAAAAGGTGTGAAAAATGCAAGGAGCATGAAAAGGTGTGAAAAATTTGAGGAGCAAAAAAAAAAGAAAAAAAAAGACCAGGAGCATGAAAAGGTGTGAAAAATGCGAGGAGCATGAAAAGGTGTGAAAAATTTGAGGAGCAAAAAAAAAAAAAAAAAAAAAAAAGACCAGGAGCATGAAAAGGTGTGAAAAATGCGAGGAGGAAAAAAAAAAAAAGAAAGACCAGGAGCATGAAAAGGTGTGAAAAATGCAAGGAGCTTGAAAAGCTGTGAAAAATGCGAGGAGCAAAAAAAAAAAAAAAAAGAAAGACCAGGAGCATGAAAAGGTGTGAAAAATGCGAGGAGCAAAAAAAAAAAAAAAAAAAGGCCAGGAGCATGAAAAGGTGTGAAAAAGGCAAGGAGCATGAAAAGGTGTGAAAAATGCGAGGAGCAAAAAAAAAAAAAAAAAAAAATTCCAGGAGCATGAAAAGGTGTGAAAAATGCAAGGAGCATGAAAAGGTGTGAAAAATGCGAGGAGGAAAAAAAAAAAAGCAAGACCAGGAGCATGAAAATGTGTGAAAAATGCAAGGAGCATGAAAAGGTGTGAAAAATGCGAGGAGCAAAAAAAAAAAAAAAAGACCAGGAGCATGAAAAGGTGTGAAAAATGCGAGGAGCAAAAAAAAAAAAAAAAGGCCAGGAGCATGAAAAGGTGTGAAAAAAGCGAGGAGCAAAAAAAAAAAAAAAAAAGGCCAGGAGCATGAAAAGGTGTGAAAAATGCGAGGAGCATGAAAAGGTGTGAAAAATGCGAGGAGCATGAAGAGGTGTGAAAAATGCGAGGAGCAAAAAAAAAAAAGACGAGGAGCATGAAAAGTTGTGAAAAATGCAAGGAGCATGAAAAGGTGTGAAAAATGCGAGGAACATGAAAAGGTGTGAAAAATGGGAGGAGCATGAAAAGGTGCGAAAAATGCGAGGAGCAAAAAAAAAAAAAAAAAAAGGCCAGGAGCATGAAAAGGTGTGAAAAGTGCAAGGAGCATGAAAAGGTGTGAAAAATGCCAGGAGCATGAAAAGGTGTGAAAAATGCCAGGAGCATGAAAAGGTGTGAAAAATGCGAGGAGCAAAAAAAAAAAAAAAAAAGAAAGTCCAGGAGCATGAAAAGGTGTGCAAAATGCGAGGAGCAAAAAAAAAAAAAGACGAGGAGCATGAAAAGGTGTGAAAAATGCAAGGAGCATGAAAAGGTGTGAAAAATTTGAGGAGCAAAAAAAAAAGAAAAAAAAAGACCAGGAGCATGAAAAGGTGTGAAAAATGCGAGGAGCATGAAAAGGTGTGAAAAATTTGAGGAGCAAAAAAAAAAAAAAAAAAAAAAAAGACCAGGAGCATGAAAAGGTGTGAAAAATGCGAGGAGGAAAAAAAAAAAAAGAAAGACCAGGAGCATGAAAAGGTGTGAAAAATGCAAGGAGCTTGAAAAGCTGTGAAAAATGCGAGGAGCAAAAAAAAAAAAAAAAAGAAAGACCAGGAGCATGAAAAGGTGTGAAAAATGCGAGGAGCAAAAAAAAAAAAAAAAAAAGGCCAGGAGCATGAAAAGGTGTGAAAAAGGCAAGGAGCATGAAAAGGTGTGAAAAATGCGAGGAGCAAAAAAAAAAAAAAAAAAAATTCCAGGAGCATGAAAAGGTGTGAAAAATGCAAGGAGCAAGAAAAGGTGAGAAAAATGCGAGGAGGAAAAAAAAAAAAAAAAAGCAAGACCAGGAGCATGAAAATGTGTGAAAAATGCAAGGAGCATGAAAAGGTGTGAAAAATGCGAGGAGCAAAAAAAAAAAAAAAAAAAGAAAGTCCAGGAGCATGAAAAGGTGTGCAAAATGCGAGGAGCAAAAAAAAAAAAAGACGAGGAGCATGAAAAGGTGTGAAAAATGCAAGGAGCATGAAAAGGTGTGAAAAATTTGAGGAGCAAAAAAAAAAAGAAAAAAAAAGACCAGGAGCATGAAAAGGTGTGAAAAATGCAAGGAGCATGAAAAGGTGTGAAAAATTTGAGGAGCAAAAAAAAAAAAAAAAAAAAAGACCAGGAGCATGAAAAGGTGTGAAAAATGCGAGGAGGAAAAAAAAAAAAAAAAAAGAAAGACCAGGAGCATGAAAAGGTGTGAAAAATGCGAGGAGCAAAAAAAAAAAAAAAAAAAAAAGGCCAGGAGCATGAAAAGGTGTGAAAAATGCGAGGAGCATGAAAAGGTGTGAAAAATGCGAGGAGCAAAAAAAAAAAAAAAAAAAAGACCAGGAGCATGAAAAGGTGTGAAAAATGCGAGGAGCAAAAAAAAAAAAAAAAAAAAAAGACCAGAGGCATGAAAAGGTGTGAAAAATGCGAGGAGCAAAAAAAAAAAAAAAAAAAAAGACCAGGAGCATGAAAAGGTGTGAAAAATGCGAGGAGCAAAAAAAAAAAAAAAAAAAAAGACCAGGAGCATGAAAAGGTGTGAAAAATGCGAGGAGCAAAAAAAAAAAAAAAAAAAAAAAAGACCAGGAGCATGAAAAGGTGTGAAAAATGCGAGGAGAAAAAAAAAAAAAAAAAAAAAGACCAGGAGCATGAAAAGGTGTGAAAAATGCGAGGAGCAAAAAAAAAAAAAAAAAAAAAAGACCAGGAGCATGAAAAGGTGTGAAAAATGCGAGGAGAAAAAAAAAAAAAAAAAAAAAGACCAGGAGCATGAAAAGGTGTGAAAAATGCGAGGAGGAAAAAAAAAAAAAAAAAAAAAAGACCAGGAGCATGAAAAGGTGTGAAAAATGCGAGGAGCATGAAAAGGTGTGAAAAATGCGAGGAGCAAAAAAAAAAAAAAAAAAAGACCAGGAGCATGAAAAGGTGTGAAAAATGCGAGGAGCAAAAAAACAAAAAAAAGACCAGCAGCATGAAAAGGTGTGAAAAATGCGATGAACATGAAAAGGTGTGAAAAAATGCGAGGAGCATGAAAAGGTGTGTAAAATGCGAGGAGCATGAAGAGGTGTGAAATATGCGAGGAGCATGAAGAGGAGTGAAATATGCGAGGAGCATGAAAAGGTGTGAAAAATGCGAAGAGCAAAAAAAAAAAAAAAAAACCAGGAGCATGAAAAGGTGTGAAAAATGCGACGAGCATGAAAAGTTGTGAAAAATGCGAGAAGCATGAAGAGGTGTGAAATATGCGAGGAGCATGAAAAGGTGTGAAAAAAGGAGGAGCATGAAAAGGTGTGAAAAATGCGAGGAGCATGAAAAGGTGTGAAAAATGCGAGGAGCATGAAAAGGTTGAAAAATGCGAGGAGCATGAAAAGGTGTGAAAAATTCGAGGAGCAAAAAAAAAAAAAAAAAGCCCAGGAACATGAAAAGGTGTGAAAAATGCGAGGAGCAAAAAAAAAAAAAAAAAAAAAAAAGACCAGGAGCATGAAAAGGTGTGAAAAATGCGAGGAGCAAAAGAAAAAAAAAAAAGACCAGGAGCATGAAAAGGTGTGAAAAATGCGAGGAGCAAAAAAAAAAAAAAAAGACCAGGAGCATGAAAAGGTGTGAAAAATGCGAGGAGCAAAAAAACAAAAAAAAGACCAGCAGCATGAAAAGGTGTGAAAAATGCGATGAACATGAAAACGTGTGAAAAATGCGAGGAGCAAAAAAAAAAAAAAAAAAAGGCCAGGACCATGAAAAGGTGTGAAAAATGCGAGGAGAATGAAAAGGTGTGAAAAATTTGAGGAGCAAAAAAAAAAAAGACCAGGAGCATGAAAAGGTGTGAAAAATGCGAGGAACATGAAAAGGTGTGAAAAATGTGAGGAGCATGAAAAGGTGCGAAAAATGCGAGGAGCAAAAAAAAAAAAAAAAAAAGGCCAGGAGCAAGAAAAGGTGTGAAAAATTCGAGGAGCAAAAAAAAAAAAAAAAAAAAAAAAGGCCAGGAGCATGAAAAGGTGTGAAAAGTGCAAGGAGCATGAAAAGGTGTGAAAAATGCCAGGAGCATGAAAAGGTATGAAAAATGCCAGGAGCATGAAAAGGTGTGAAAAATGCGAGGAGCAAAAAAAAAAAAAAAAAAGAAAGTCCAGGAGCATGAAAAGGTGTGCAAAATGCGAGGAGCAAAAAAAAAAAAAAGACGAGGAGCATGAAAAGGTGTGAAAAATGCAAGGAGCATGAAAAGGTGTGAAAAATTTGAGGAGCAAAAAAAAAAGAAAAAAAAAGACCAGGAGCATGAAAAGGTGTGAAAAATGCAAGGAGCATGAAAAGGTGTGAAAAATGCGAGGAGCAAAAAAAAAAAAAAAAAAAAGAAAGACCAGGAGCATGAAAAGGTGTGAAAAATGCGAGGAGCAAAAAAAAAAAGACGAGGAGCATGAAAAGGTGTGAAAAATGGGAGGAGCATGAAAAGGTGTGAAAAATGAGAGGAGCATGAAAAGGTGTGAAAAATGGGAGGAGCATGAAAAGGTGCGAAAAATGCGAGGAGCAAAAAAAAAAAAAAAAAAGGCCAGGAGCATGAAAAGGTGTGAAAAAGGCAAGGAGCATGAAAAGGTGTGAAAAATGCGAGGAGCAAAAAAAAAAAAAAGACGAGGAGCATGAAAAGGTGTGAAAAATGCGTGGAGCATGAAAAGGTGTGCAAAATGCGAGGAGCAAAAAAAAAAAAAGACGAAGAGCATGAAAAGGTGTGAAAAATGCAAGGAGCATGAAAAGGTGTGAAAAATTTGAGGAGCAAAAAAAAAAAGAAAAAAAAAGACCAGGAGCATGAAAAGGTGTGAAAAATGCGAGGAGCATGAAAAGGTGTGCAAAATGCGAGGAGCAAAAAAAAAAAAAGACGAGGAGCATGAAAAGGTGTGAAAAATGCAAGGAGCATGAAAAGGTGTGAAAAATGCGAGGAACATGAAAAGGTGTGAAAAATGGGAGGAGCATGAAAAGGTGTGAAAAATGCGAGGAGGAAAAAAAAAAAAAAAAGGCCAGGGGCATGAAAAGGTGTGAAAAATGCGAGGAGCAAAAAGAAAAAAAAAAAAAGTCCAGGAGCATGAAAAGGTGTGAAAAAGGCAAGGAGCATGAAAAGGTGTCAAAAATGCGAGGAGCAAAAAAAAAAAAAAAAAAAAAGGCCAGGAGCATGAAAAGGTGTGAAAAAGGCAAGGAGCATGAAAAGGTGTGAAAAATGCGAGGAGCAAAAAAAAAAAAAGCAAGACCAGGAGCATGAAAAGGTGTGAAAAATGCAAGGAGCATGAAAAGGTGTGAAAAATGCGAGGAGCAAAAAAAAAAAAAAAAAAAAAAAGACCAGGAGCATGAAAAGGTGTGAAAAATGCGAGGAGCAAAAAAAAAAAAAAAAAGGCCAGGAGCATGAAAAGGTGTGAAAAATGCGAGGACCATGAAAAGGTGTGAAAAATGCGAGGAGCATGAAGAGGTGTGAAAAATGCGAGGAGCATGAAAAGGTGTGAAAAATGCGAGGAGCATGAAAAGGTGTGCAAAATGCGAGGAGCAAAAAAAAAAAAAGACGAGGAGCATGAAAAGGTGTGAAAAATGCAAGGAGCATGAAAAGGTGTGAAAAATGCGAGGAGCAAAAAAAAAAAAAGACGAGGAGCATGAAAAGGTGTGAAAAATGCGTGGAGCATGAAAAGGTGTGCAAAATGCGAGGAGCAAAAAAAAAAAAAGACGAAGAGCATGAAAAGGTGTGAAAAATGCAAGGAGCATGAAAAGGTGTGAAAAATTTGAGGAGCAAAAAAAAAAAGAAAAAAAAAGACCAGGAGCATGAAAAGGTGTGAAAAATGCGAGGAGCATGAAAAGGTGTGAAAAATTTGAGGAGCAAAAAAAAAAAAAAAAAAAAAGACCAGGAGCATGAAAAGGTGTGAAAAATGCGAGGAGGAAAAAAAAAAAAAGAATGACCAGGAGCATGAAAAGGTGTGAAAAATGCAAGGAGCATGAAAAGGTGTGAAAAATGCGAGGAGCAAAAAAAAAAAAAAAAAAGAAAGACCAGGAGCATGAAAAGGTGTGAAAAATGCGAGGAGCATGAAAAGGTGTGAAAAATGCGAGGAGCATGAAAAGGTGTGAAAAATGCGAGGAACATGAAAAGGTGTGAAAAATGGGAGGAGCATGAAAAGGTGCGAAAAATGCGAGGAGCAAAAAAAAAAAAAAAAAAGGCCAGGAGCATGAAAAGGTGTGAAAAAGGCAAGGAGCATGAAAAGGTGTGAAAAATGCGAGGAGCAAAAAAAAAAAAAAGACGAGGAGCATGAAAAGGTGTGAAAAATGCGTGGAGCATGAAAAGGTGTGCAAAATGCGAGGAGCAAAAAAAAAAAAAGACGAAGAGCATGAAAAGGTGTGAAAAATGCAAGGAGCATGAAAAGGTGTGAAAAATTTGAGGAGCAAAAAAAAAAAGAAAAAAAAAGACCAGGAGCATGAAAAGGTGTGAAAAATGCGAGGAGCATGAAAAGGTGTGCAAAATGCGAGGAGCAAAAAAAAAAAAAGACGAGGAGCATGAAAAGGTGTGAAAAATGCAAGGAGCATGAAAAGGTGTGAAAAATGCGAGGAACATGAAAAGGTGTGAAAAATGGGAGGAGCATGAAAAGGTGTGAAAAATGCGAGGAGGAAAAAAAAAAAAAAAAGGCCAGGGGCATGAAAAGGTGTGAAAAATGCGAGGAGCAAAAAGAAAAAAAAAAAAAGTCCAGGAGCATGAAAAGGTGTGAAAAAGGCAAGGAGCATGAAAAGGTGTCAAAAATGCGAGGAGCAAAAAAAAAAAAAAAAAAAAAGGCCAGGAGCATGAAAAGGTGTGAAAAAGGCAAGGAGCATGAAAAGGGGTGAAAAATGCGAGGAGCAAAAAAAAAAAAAGCAAGACCAGGAGCATGAAAAGGTGTGAAAAATGCAAGGAGCATGAAAAGGTGTGAAAAATGCGAGGAGCAAAAAAAAAAAAAAAAAAAAAAGACCAGGAGCATGAAAAGGTGTGAAAAATGCGAGGAGCAAAAAAAAAAAAAAAAAGGCCAGGAGCATGAAAAGGTGTGAAAAATGCGAGGACCATGAAAAGGTGTGAAAAATGCGAGGAGCATGAAGAGGTGTGAAAAATGCGAGGAGCATGAAAAGGTGTGAAAAATGCGAGGAGCATGAAAAGGTGTGCAAAATGCGAGGAGCAAAAAAAAAAAAAGACGAGGAGCATGAAAAGGTGTGAAAAATGCAAGGAGCATGAAAAGGTGTGAAAAATGCGAGGAGCAAAAAAAAAAAAAGACGAGGAGCATGAAAAGGTGTGAAAAATGCGTGGAGCATGAAAAGGTGTGCAAAATGCGAGGAGCAAAAAAAAAAAAAGACGAAGAGCATGAAAAGGTGTGAAAAATGCAAGGAGCATGAAAAGGTGTGAAAAATTTGAGGAGCAAAAAAAAAAAGAAAAAAAAAGACCAGGAGCATGAAAAGGTGTGAAAAATGCGAGGAGCATGAAAAGGTGTGAAAAATTTGAGGAGCAAAAAAAAAAAAAAAAAAAAGACCAGGAGCATGAAAAGGTGTGAAAAATGCGAGGAGGAAAAAAAAAAAAAGAATGACCAGGAGCATGAAAAGGTGTGAAAAATGCAAGGAGCATGAAAAGGTGTGAAAAATGCGAGGAGCAAAAAAAAAAAAAAAAAAGAAAGACCAGGAGCATGAAAAGGTGTGAAAAATGCGAGGAGCAAAAAAAAAAAAAAAAAGGCCAGGAGCATGAAAAGGTGTGAAAAAGGCAAGGAGCATGAAAAGGTGTGAAAAATGCGAGGAGCAAAAAAAAAAAAAAAAAAAAAAGGCCAGGAGCATGAAAAGGTGTGAAAAATGCAAGGAGCATTAAAAGGTGTGAAAAATGCGAGGAGGAAAAAAAAAAAAAAGCAAGACCAGGAGCATGAAAAGGTGTGAAAAATGCAAGGAGCATGAAAAGGTGAGAAAAATGCGAGGAGCAAAAAAAAAAAAAAAAAAGAAAGACCAGGAGCATGAAAAGGTGTGAAAAATGCGAGGAGCAAAAAAAAAAAAAAAAAAAAGTCCAGGAGCATGAAAAGGTGTGAAAAATGCAAGGAGCATGAAAAGGTGTGAAAAATGCGAGGAGGAAAAAAAAAAAAAGAAAGACCAGGAGCATGAAAACGTGTGAAAAATGCGAGAAGCAAAAAAAAAAAAAAAAAAGTCCAGGAGCATGAAAAGGTGTGAAAAATGCAAGGAGCATGAAAAGGTGTGAAAAATGCGAGGAGGAAAAAAAAAAAAGCAAGACCAGGAGCATGAAAAGGTGTGAAAAATGCAAGGAGCATGAAAATGTGTGAAAAATGCGAGGAGCAAAAAAAAAAAAAAGACCAGGAGCATGAAAAGGTGTGAAAAATGCGAGGAGCAAAAAAAAAAAAAAAAAGGCCAGGAGCATGAAAAGGTGTGAAAAATGCGAGGAGCATGAAAAGGTGTGAAAAATGCGAGGAGCATGAAAAGGTGTGAAAAATGCGAGGAGCATGAAAAGGTGTGAAAAATGCGAGGAGCATGAAAAGGTGTGAAAAATGCGAGGAGCAAAAAAAAAAAAGAAGAGGAGCATGAAAAGGTGTGAAAAATGCAAGGAGCATGAAAAGGTGTGAAAAATGCGAGGAGCATGAAAAGGTGTGAAAAATGGGAGGAGCATGAAAAGGTGCGAAAAATGCGAGGAGCAAAAAAAAAAAAAAAAAAAAGGCCAGGAGCAAGAAAAGGTGTGAAAAATGCGAGGAGCAAAAAAAAAAAAAAAAAAAAAAAGGCCAGGAGCATGAAAAGGTGTGAAAAGTGCAAGGAGCATGAAAAGGTGTGAAAAATGCCAGGAGCATGAAAAGGTATGAAAAATGCCAGGAGCATGAAAAGGTGTGAAAAATGCGAGGAGCAAAAAAAAAAAAAAAAAAGAAAGTCCAGGAGCATGAAAAGGTGTGCAAAATGCGAGGAGCAAAAAAAAAAAAAAGACGAGGAGCATGAAAAGGTGTGAAAAATGCAAGGAGCATGAAAAGGTGTGAAAAATTTGAGGAGCAAAAAAAAAAGAAAAAAAAAGACCAGGAGCATGAAAAGGTGTGAAAAATGCAAGGAGCATGAAAAGGTGTGAAAAATGCGAGGAGCAAAAAAAAAAAAAAAAAAAGAAAGACCAGGAGCATGAAAAGGTGTGAAAAATGCGAGGAGCAAAAAAAAAAAAAAAAAAAAAAAAGACCAGGAGCATGAATAGGTGTGCAAAATGCGAGGAGCAAAAAAAAAAAAGACGAGGAGCATGAAAAGGTGTGAAAAATGCAAGGAGCATGAAAAGGTGTGAAAAATGCGAGGAACATGAAAAGGTGTGAAAAATGGGAGGAGCATGAAAAGGTGCGAAAAATGCGAGGAGCAAAAAAAAAAAAAAAAAAGGCCAGGAGCATGAAAAGGTGTGAAAAAGGCAAGGAGCATGAAAAGGTGTGAAAAATGCGAGGAGCAAAAAAAAAAAAAAAAAAAGTCCAGGAGCATGAAAAGGTGTGAAAAATGCAAGGAGCATGAAAAGGTGTGAAAAATGCGAGGAGGAAAAAAAAGCAAGACCAGGAGCATGAAAAGGTGTGAAAAATGCAAGGAGCATGAAAAGGTGTGAAAAATGCGAGGAGCAAAAAAAAAAAAAAAAGACCAGGAGCATGAAAAGGTGTGAAAAATGCGAGGAGCAAAAAAAAAAAAAAAAAAGGCCAGGAGCATGAAAAGGTGTGAAAAATGCGAGGAGCATGAAAAGGTGTGAAAAATGCGAGGAGCATGAAGAGGTGTGAAAAATGCGAGGAGCAAAAAAAAAAAAGACGAGGAGCATGAAAAGTTGTGAAAAATGCAAGGAGCATGAAAAGGTGTGAAAAATGCGAGGAACATGAAAAGGTGTGAAAAATGGGAGGAGCATGAAAAGGTGCGAAAAATGCGAGGAGCAAAAAAAAAAAAAAAAAAAGGCCAGGAGCATGAAAAGGTGTGAAAAGTGCAAGGAGCATGAAAAGGTGTGAAAAATGCCAGGAGCATGAAAAGGTGTGAAAAATGCCAGGAGCATGAAAAGGTGTGAAAAATGCGAGGAGCAAAAAAAAAAAAAAGAAAGACCAGGAGCATGAAAAGGTGTGAAAAATGCGACGAGCATGAAAAGTTGTGAAAAATGCGAGGAGCAAAAAAAAAAAAAAAAAAAAAAAACAAGGAGCATGAAAAGGTGTGAAAAATGCGAGGAGCAAAAAAAAAAAAAAAAGGCCAGGAGCATGAAAAGGTGTAAAAAATGCAAGGAGCATGAAAAGGTGTGAAAAATGCGAGGAGCAAAAAAAAAAAAAAAAAAAAAAGACCAGGAGCATGAAAAGGTGTGAAAAATGCGAGGAGCAAAAAAAAAAAAAAAAAGGCCAGGAGCATGAAAAGGTGTGAAAAATGCGAGGAGCATGAAAAGGTGTGCAAAATGCGAGGAGCAAAAAAAAAAAAAGACGAGGAGCATGAAAAGGTGTGAAAAATGCAAGGAGCATGAAAAGGTGTGAAAAATGCGAGGAGCAAAAAAAAAAAAAGACGAGGAGCATGAAAAGGTGTGAAAAATGCGTGGAGCATGAAAAGGTGTGCAAAATGCGAGGAGCAAAAAAAAAAAAAGACGAAGAGCATGAAAAGGTGTGAAAAATGCAAGGAGCATGAAAAGGTGTGAAAAATTTGAGGAGCAAAAAAAAAAAGAAAAAAAAAGACCAGGAGCATGAAAAGGTGTGAAAAATGCGAGGAGGAAAAAAAAAAAAAGAATGACCAGGAGCATGAAAAGGTGTGAAAAATGCAAGGAGCATGAAAAGGTGTGAAAAATGCGAGGAGCAAAAAAAAAAAAAAAAAAGAAAGACCAGGAGCATGAAAAGGTGTGAAAAATGCGAGGAGCAAAAAAAAAAAAAAAAAAGGCCAGGAGCATGAAAAGGTGTGAAAAAGGCAAGGAGCATGAAAAGGTGTGAAAAATGCGAGGAGCAAAAAAAAAAAAAAAAAAAAAAGGCCAGGAGCATGAAAAGGTGTGAAAAATGCAAGGAGCATTAAAAGGTGTGAAAAATGCGAGGAGGAAAAAAAAAAAAAGCAAGACCAGGAGCATGAAAAGGTGTGAAAAATGCAAGGAGCATGAAAAGGTGTGAAAAATGCGAGGAGCAAAAAAAAAAAAAAAAAAGAAAGACCAGGAGCATGAAAAGGTGTGAAAAATGCGAGGAGCAAAAAAAAAAAAAAAAAAAAAGTCCAGGAGCATGAAAAGGTGTGAAAAATGCAAGGAGCATGAAAAGGTGTGAAAAATGCGAGGAGGAAAAAAAAAAAAAGAAAGACCAGGAGCATGAAAACGTGTGAAAAATGCGAGGAGCAAAAAAAAAAAAAAAAAAGTCCAGGAGCATGAAAAGGTGTGAAAAATGCAAGGAGCATGAAAAGGTGTGAAAAATGCGAGGAGGAAAAAAAAAAAAGCAAGACCAGGAGCATGAAAAGGTGTGAAAAATGCAAGGAGCATGAAAATGTGTGAAAAATGCGAGGAGCAAAAAAAAAAAAAAGACCAGGAGCATGAAAAGGTGTGAAAAATGCGAGGAGCAAAAAAAAAAAAAAAAAGGCCAGGAGCATGAAAAGGTGTGAAAAATGCGAGGAGCATGAAAAGGTGTGAAAAATGCGAGGAGCATGAAGAGGTGTGAAAAATGCGAGGAGCATGAAAAGGTGTGAAAAATGCGAGGAGCATGAAAAGGTGTGAAAAATGCGAGGAGCAAAAAAAAAAAAAGAAGAGGAGCATGAAAAGGTGTGAAAAATGCAAGGAGCATGAAAAGGTGTGAAAAATGCGAGGAACATGAAAAGGTGTGAAAAATGGGAGGAGCATGAAAAGGTGCGAAAAATGCGAGGAGCAAAAAAAAAAAAAAAAAAGGCCAGGAGCAAGAAAAGGTGTGAAAAATTCGAGGAGCAAAAAAAAAAAAAAAGGCCAGGAGCATGAAAAGGTGTGAAAAGTGCAAGGAGCATGAAAAGGTGTGAAAAATGCCAGGAGCATGAAAAGGTATGAAAAATGCCAGGAGCATGAAAAGGTGTGAAAAATGCGAGGAGCAAAAAAAAAAAAAAAAAAAGAAAGTCCAGGAGCATGAAAAGGTGTGCAAAATGCGAGGAGCAAAAAAAAAAAAAGACGAGGAGCATGAAAAGGTGTGAAAAATGCAAGGAGCATGAAAAGGTGTGAAAAATTTGAGGAGCAAAAAAAAAAGAAAAAAAAAGACCAGGAGCATGAAAAGGTGTGAAAAATGCAAGGAGCATGAAAAGGTGTGAAAAATGCGAGGAGCAAAAAAAAAAAAAAAAAAAGAAAGACCAGGAGCATGAAAAGGTGTGAAAAATGCGAGGAGCAAAAAAAAAAAAAAAAAAAAAAAAGACCAGGAGCATGAATAGGTGTGCAAAATGCGAGGAGCAAAAAAAAAAAAGACGAGGAGCATGAAAAGGTGTGAAAAATGCAAGGAGCATGAAAAGGTGTGAAAAATGCGAGGAACATGAAAAGGTGTGAAAAATGGGAGGAGCATGAAAAGGTGCGAAAAATGCGAGGAGCAAAAAAAAAAAAAAAAAGGCCAGGAGCATGAAAAGGTGTGAAAAAGGCAAGGAGCATGAAAAGGTGTGAAAAAAGCGAGGAGCAAAAAAAAAAAAAAAAAAAAGTCCAGGAGCATGAAAAGGTGTGAAAAATGCAAGGAGCATGAAAAGGTGTGAAAAATGCGAGGAGGAAAAAAAAGCAAGACCAGGAGCATGAAAAGGTGTGAAAAATGCAAGGAGCATGAAAAGGTGTGAAAAATGCGAGGAGCAAAAAAAAAAAAAAAAAGACCAGGAGCATGAAAAGGTGTGAAAAATGCGAGGAGCAAAAAAAAAAAAAAAAAAGGCCAGGAGCATGAAAAGGTGTGTAAAATGCGAGGAGCATGAAAAGGTGTGAAAAATGCGAGGAGCATGAAGAGGTGTGAAAAATGCGAGGAGCAAAAAAAAAAAAGACGAGGAGCATGAAAAGTTGTGAAAAATGCAAGGAGCATGAAAAGGTGTGAAAAATGCGAGGAACATGAAAAGGTGTGAAAAATGGGAGGAGCATGAAAAGGTGCGAAAAATGCGAGGAGCAAAAAAAAAAAAAAAAAAAGGCCAGGAGCATGAAAAGGTGTGAAAAGTGCAAGGAGCATGAAAAGGTGTGAAAAATGCCAGGAGCATGAAAAGGTGTGAAAAATGCCAGGAGCATGAAAAGGTGTGAAAAATGCGAGGAGCAAAAAAAAAAAAAAAAAAAGAAAGTCCAGGAGCATGAAAAGGTGTGCAAAATGCGAGGAGCAAAAAAAAAAAAAGACGAGGAGCATGAAAAGGTGTGAAAAATGCAAGGAGCATGAAAAGGTGTGAAAAATTTGAGGAGCAAAAAAAAAAGAAAAAAAAAGACCAGGAGCATGAAAAGGTGTGAAAAATGCGAGGAGCATGAAAAGGTGTGAAAAATTTGAGGAGCAAAAAAAAAAAAAAAAAAAAAAAGACCAGGAGCATGAAAAGGTGTGAAAAATGCGAGGAGGAAAAAAAAAAAAAGAAAGACCAGGAGCATGAAAAGGTGTGAAAAATGCAAGGAGCTTGAAAAGCTGTGAAAAATGCGAGGAGCAAAAAAAAAAAAAAAAAGAAAGACCAGGAGCATGAAAAGGTGTGAAAAATGCGAGGAGCAAAAAAAAAAAAAAAAAAAGGCCAGGAGCATGAAAAGGTGTGAAAAAGGCAAGGAGCATGAAAAGGTGTGAAAAATGCGAGGAGCAAAAAAAAAAAAAAAAAAAATTCCAGGAGCATGAAAAGGTGTGAAAAATGCAAGGAGCATGAAAAGGTGTGAAAAATGCGAGGAGGAAAAAAAAAAAAAGCAAGACCAGGAGCATGAAAATGTGTGAAAAATGCAAGGAGCATGAAAAGGTGTGAAAAATGCGAGGAGCAAAAAAAAAAAAAAAAGACCAGGAGCATGAAAAGGTGTGAAAAATGCGAGGAGCAAAAAAAAAAAAAAAAAGGCCAGGAGCATGAAAAGGTGTGAAAAATGCGAGGAGCAAAAAAAAAAAAAAAAAAGGCCAGGAGCATGAAAAGGTGTGAAAAATGCGAGGAGCATGAAAAGGTGTGAAAAATGCGAGGAGCATGAAGAGGTGTGAAAAATGCGAGGAGCAAAAAAAAAAAAGACGAGGAGCATGAAAAGTTGTGAAAAATGCAAGGAGCATGAAAAGGTGTGAAAAATGCGAGGAACATGAAAAGGTGTGAAAAATGGGAGGAGCATGAAAAGGTGCGAAAAATGCGAGGAGCAAAAAAAAAAAAAAAAAAAGGCCAGGAGCATGAAAAGGTGTGAAAAGTGCAAGGAGCATGAAAAGGTGTGAAAAATGCCAGGAGCATGAAAAGGTGTGAAAAATGCCAGGAGCATGAAAAGGTGTGAAAAATGCGAGGAGCAAAAAAAAAAAAAAAAAAGAAAGTCCAGGAGCATGAAAAGGTGTGCAAAATGCGAGGAGCAAAAAAAAAAAAAGACGAGGAGCATGAAAAGGTGTGAAAAATGCAAGGAGCATGAAAAGGTGTGAAAAATGCAAGGAGCATGAAAAGGTGTGAAAAATTTGAGGAGCAAAAAAAAAAGAAAAAAAAAGACCAGGAGCATGAAAAGGTGTGAAAAATGCGAGGAGCATGAAAAGGTGTGAAAAATTTGAGGAGCAAAAAAAAAAAAAAAAAAAAAAAGACCAGGAGCATGAAAAGGTGTGAAAAATGCGAGGAGGAAAAAAAAAAAAAGAAAGACCAGGAGCATGAAAAGGTGTGAAAAATGCAAGGAGCTTGAAAAGCTGTGAAAAATGCGAGGAGCAAAAAAAAAAAAAAAAAGAAAGACCAGGAGCATGAAAAGGTGTGAAAAATGCGAGGAGCAAAAAAAAAAAAAAAAAAAGGCCAGGAGCATGAAAAGGTGTGAAAAAGGCAAGGAGCATGAAAAGGTGTGAAAAATGCGAGGAGCAAAAAAAAAAAAAAAAAAAATTCCAGGAGCATGAAAAGGTGTGAAAAATGCAAGGAGCATGAAAAGGTGTGAAAAATGCGAGGAGGAAAAAAAAAAAAAGCAAGACCAGGAGCATGAAAATGTGTGAAAAATGCAAGGAGCATGAAAAGGTGTGAAAAATGCGAGGAGCAAAAAAAAAAAAAAAAGACCAGGAGCATGAAAAGGTGTGAAAAATGCGAGGAGCAAAAAAAAAAAAAAAAAGGCCAGGAGCATGAAAAGGTGTGAAAAATGCGAGGAGCAAAAAAAAAAAAAAAAAAGACCAGGAGCATGAAAAGGTGTGAAAAATTCGAGGAGCAAAAAAAAAAAAAAAAAAAAAAAAGACCAGGAGCATGAAAAGGTGTGAAAAATGCGAGGAGCAAAAAAAAAAAAAAAAAAAAAAAAGACCAGGAGCATGAAAAGGTGTGAAAAATGCGAGGAGCATGAAAAGGTGTGAAAAATGCGAGGAGCAAAAAAAAAAAAAAAAAGACCAGGAGCATGAAAAGGTGTGAAAAATGCGAGGAGCAAAAAAACAAAAAAAAGACCAGCAGCATGAAAAGGTGTGAAAAATGCGATGAACATGAAAAGGTGTGAAAAATGCGAGGAGCATGAAAAGGTGTGTAAAATGCGAGGAGCATGAAGAGGTGTGAAATATGCGAGGAGCATGAAGAGGAGTGAAATATGCGAGGAGCATGAAAAGGTGTGAAAAATGCGAGGAGCAAAAAAAAAAAAAAAAAAAAGTCCAGGAGCATGAAAAGGTGTGAAAAATGCAAGGAGCATGAAAATGTGTGAAAAATGCGAGGAGCAAAAAAAAAAAAAAGACCAGGAGCATGAAAAGGTGTGAAAAATGCGAGGAGCAAAAAAAAAAAAAAAAAGGCCAGGAGCATGAAAAGGTGTGAAAAATGCGAGGAGCATGAAAAGGTGTGAAAAATGCGAGGAGCATGAAGAGGTGTGAAAAATGCGAGGAGCATGAAAAGGTGTGAAAAATGCGAGGAGCATGAAAAGGTGTGAAAAATGCGAGGAGCAAAAAAAAAAAAAGAAGAGGAGCATGAAAAGGTGTGAAAAATGCAAGGAGCATGAAAAGGTGTGAAAAATGCGAGGAACATGAAAAGGTGTGAAAAATGGGAGGAGCATGAAAAGGTGCGAAAAATGCGAGGAGCAAAAAAAAAAAAAAAAAAGGCCAGGAGCAAGAAAAAGGGTGAAAAAAACGAGGAGCAAAAAAAAAAAAAAAAAAAAAAAGGCCAGGAGCATGAAAAGGTGTGAAAAGTGCAAGGAGCATGAAAAGGTGTGAAAAATGCCAGGAGCATGAAAAGGTATGAAAAATGCCAGGAGCATGAAAAGGTGTGAAAAATGCGAGGAGCAAAAAAAAAAAAAAAAAAAGAAAGTCCAGGAGCATGAAAAGGTGTGCAAAATGCGAGGAGCAAAAAAAAAAAAAGACGAGGAGCATGAAAAGGTGTGAAAAATGCAAGGAGCATGAAAAGGTGTGAAAAATTTGAGGAGCAAAAAAAAAAGAAAAAAAAAGACCAGGAGCATGAAAAGGTGTGAAAAATGCAAGGAGCATGAAAAGGTGTGAAAAATGCGAGGAGCAAAAAAAAAAAAAAAAAAAGAAAGACCAGGAGCATGAAAAGGTGTGAAAAATGCGAGGAGCAAAAAAAAAAAAAAAAAAAAAAAAGACCAGGAGCATGAATAGGTGTGCAAAATGCGAGGAGCAAAAAAAAAAAAGACGAGGAGCATGAAAAGGTGTGAAAAATGCAAGGAGCATGAAAAGGTGTGAAAAATGCGAGGAACATGAAAAGGTGTGAAAAATGGGAGGAGCATGAAAAGGTGCGAAAAATGCGAGGAGCAAAAAAAAAAAAAAAAAAGGCCAGGAGCATGAAAAGGTGTGAAAAAGGCAAGGAGCATGAAAAGGTGTGAAAAATGCGAGGAGCAAAAAAAAAAAAAAAAAAAAGTCCAGGAGCATGAAAAGGTGTGAAAAATGCAAGGAGCATGAAAAGGTGTGAAAAATGCGAGGAGGAAAAAAAAGCAAGACCAGGAGCATGAAAAGGTGTGAAAAATGCAAGGAGCATGAAAAGGTGTGAAAAATGCGAGGAGCAAAAAAAAAAAAAAAAAGACCAGGAGCATGAAAAGGTGTGAAAAATGCGAGGAGCAAAAAAAAAAAAAAAAAAGGCCAGGAGCATGAAAAGGTGTGAAAAATGCGAGGAGCATGAAAAGGTGTGAAAAATGCGAGGAGCATGAAGAGGTGTGAAAAATGCGAGGAGCAAAAAAAAAAAAGACGAGGAGCATGAAAAGTTGTGAAAAATGCAAGGAGCATGAAAAGGTGTGAAAAATGCGAGGAACATGAAAAGGTGTGAAAAATGGGAGGAGCATGAAAAGGTGCGAAAAATGCGAGGAGCAAAAAAAAAAAAAAAAAAAAGGCCAGGAGCATGAAAAGGTGTGAAAAGTGCAAGGAGCATGAAAAGGTGTGAAAAATGCCAGGAGCATGAAAAGGTGTGAAAAATGCCAGGAGCATGAAAAGGTGTGAAAAATGCGAGGAGCAAAAAAAAAAAAAAAAAAAAGAAAGTCCAGGAGCATGAAAAGGTGTGCAAAATGCGAGGAGCAAAAAAAAAAAAAGACGAGGAGCATGAAAAGGTGTGAAAAATGCAAGGAGCATGAAAAGGTGTGAAAAATTTGAGGAGCAAAAAAAAAAGAAAAAAAAAGACCAGGAGCATGAAAAGGTGTGAAAAATGCGAGGAGCATGAAAAGGTGTGAAAAATTTGAGGAGCAAAAAAAAAAAAAAAAAAAAAAAAGACCAGGAGCATGAAAAGGTGTGAAAAATGCGAGGAGGAAAAAAAAAAAAAGAAAGACCAGGAGCATGAAAAGGTGTGAAAAATGCAAGGAGCTTGAAAAGCTGTGAAAAATGCGAGGAGCAAAAAAAAAAAAAAAAAGAAAGACCAGGAGCATGAAAAGGTGTGAAAAATGCGAGGAGCAAAAAAAAAAAAAAAAAAAGGCCAGGAGCATGAAAAGGTGTGAAAAAGGCAAGGAGCATGAAAAGGTGTGAAAAATGCGAGGAGCAAAAAAAAAAAAAAAAAAAATTCCAGGAGCATGAAAAGGTGTGAAAAATGCAAGGAGCATGAAAAGGTGTGAAAAATGCGAGGAGGAAAAAAAAAAAAAGCAAGACCAGGAGCATGAAAATGTGTGAAAAATGCAAGGAGCATGAAAAGGTGTGAAAAATGCGAGGAGCAAAAAAAAAAAAAAAAGACCAGGAGCATGAAAAGGTGTGAAAAATGCGAGGAGCAAAAAAAAAAAAAAAAAGGCCAGGAGCATGAAAAGGTGTGAAAAATGCGAGGAGCAAAAAAAAAAAAAAAAAAGGCCAGGAGCATGAAAAGGTGTGAAAAATGCGAGGAGCATGAAAAGGTGTGAAAAATGCGAGGAGCATGAAGAGGTGTGAAAAATGCGAGGAGCAAAAAAAAAAAAGACGAGGAGCATGAAAAGTTGTGAAAAATGCAAGGAGCATGAAAAGGTGTGAAAAATGCGAGGAACATGAAAAGGTGTGAAAAATGGGAGGAGCATGAAAAGGTGCGAAAAATGCGAGGAGCAAAAAAAAAAAAAAAAAAAGGCCAGGAGCATGAAAAGGTGTGAAAAGTGCAAGGAGCATGAAAAGGTGTGAAAAATGCCAGGAGCATGAAAAGGTGTGAAAAATGCCAGGAGCATGAAAAGGTGTGAAAAATGCGAGGAGCAAAAAAAAAAAAAAAAAGAAAGTCCAGGAGCATGAAAAGGTGTGCAAAATGCGAGGAGCAAAAAAAAAAAAAGACGAGGAGCATGAAAAGGTGTGAAAAAGGCAAGGAGCATGAAAAGGTGTGAAAAATTTGAGGAGCAAAAAAAAAAGAAAAAAAAAGACCAGGAGCAAAAAAAGGTGTGAAAAATGCGAGGAGCATGAAAAGGTGTGAAAAATTTGAGGAGCAAAAAAAAAAAAAAAAAAAAAAAGACCAGGAGCATGAAAAGGTGTGAAAAATGCGAGGAGGAAAAAAAAAAAAAGAAAGACCAGGAGCATGAAAAGGTGTGAAAAATGCAAGGAGCTTGAAAAGCTGTGAAAAATGCGAGGAGCAAAAAAAAAAAAAAAAAGAAAGACCAGGAGCATGAAAAGGTGTGAAAAATGCGAGGAGCAAAAAAAAAAAAAAAAAAAGGCCAGGAGCATGAAAAGGTGTGAAAAAGGCAAGGAGCATGAAAAGGTGTGAAAAATGCGAGGAGCAAAAAAAAAAAAAAAAAAAATTCCAGGAGCATGAAAAGGTGTGAAAAATGCAAGGAGCATGAAAAGGTGTGAAAAATGCGAGGAGGAAAAAAAAAAAAAGCAAGACCAGGAGCATGAAAATGTGTGAAAAATGCAAGGAGCATGAAAAGGTGTGAAAAATGCGAGGAGCAAAAAAAAAAAAAAAAGACCAGGAGCATGAAAAGGTGTGAAAAATGCGAGGAGCAAAAAAAAAAAAAAAAAGGCCAGGAGCATGAAAAGGTGTGAAAAATGCGAGGAGCAAAAAAAAAAAAAAAAAGACCAGGAGCATGAAAAGGTGTGAAAAATTCGAGGAGCAAAAAAAAAAAAAAAAAAAAAAAAGACCAGGAGCATGAAAAGGTGTGAAAAATGCGAGGAGCAAAAAAAAAAAAAAAAAAAAAAAAGACCAGGAGCATGAAAAGGTGTGAAAAATGCGAGGAGCATGAAAAGGTGTGAAAAATGCGAGGAGCAAAAAAAAAAAAAAAAAGACCAGGAGCATGAAAAGGTGTGAAAAATGCGAGGAGCAAAAAAACAAAAAAAAGACCAGCAGCATGAAAAGGTGTGAAAAATGCGATGAACATGAAAAGGTGTGAAAAATGCGAGGAGCATGAAAAGGTGTGTAAAATGCGAGGAGCATGAAGAGGTGTGAAATATGCGAGGAGCATGAAGAGGAGTGAAATATGCGAGGAGCATGAAAAGGTGTGAAAAATGCGAGGAGCAAAAAAAAAAAAAAAAAAAAAGTCCAGGAGCATGAAAAGGTGTGAAAAATGCAAGGAGCATGAAAAGGTGTGAAAAATGCGAGGAGGAAAAAAAAAAAAAGCAAGACCAGGAGCATGAAAATGTGTGAAAAATGCAAGGAGCATGAAAAGGTGTGAAAAATGCGAGGAGCAAAAAAAAAAAAAAAAAAAAAAAGACCAGGAGCATGAAAAGGTGTGAAAAATGCGAGGAGCAAAAAAAAAAAAAAAAAGGCCAGGAGCATGAAAAGGTGTGAAAAATGCGAGGAGCAAAAAAAAAAAAAAAAAGACCAGGAGCATGAAAAGGTGTGAAAAATTCGAGGAGCAAAAAAAAAAAAAAAAAAAAAAAAGACCAGGAGCATGAAAAGGTGTGAAAAATGCGAGGAGCAAAAAAAAAAAAAAAAAGCCCAGGAAAAAGAAAAGGTGGGAAAAATGCGAGGAGCAAAAAAAAAAAAAAAAAAAAAAAAAGACCAGGAGCAAGAAAAGGTGTGAAAAATGCGAGGAGCAAAAAAAAAAAAAAAAAAGACCAGGAGCATGAAAGGTGTGAAAAATGCGAGGAGCAAAAAAAAAAAAAAAAAGACCAGGAGCATGAAAAGGTGTGAAAAATGCGAGGAGCAAAAAAACAAAAAAAAGACCAGCAGCATGAAAAGGTGTGAAAAATGCGATGAACATGAAAACGTGTGAAAAATGCGAGGAGCAAAAAAAAAAAAAAAAAAAGTCCAGGACCATGAAAAGGTGTGAAAAATGCGAGGAGCATGAAAAGGTGTGAAATATTTGAGGAGCAAAAAAAAAAAAGACCAGGAGCATGAAAAGGTGTGAAAAATGCGAGGAGCAAAAAAAAAAAAAAAAAAAAAGACCAGGAGCATGAAAAGGTGTGAAAAATGCGAGGAGGAAAAAAAAGCAAGACCAGGAGCATGAAAAGGTGTGAAAAATGCAAGGAGCATGAAAAGGTGTGAAAAATGCGAGGAGCAAAAAAAAAAAAAAAAACACCAGGAGCATGAAAAGGTGTGAAAAATGCGAGGAGCAAAAAAAAAAAAAAAAAAGGCCAGGAGCATGAAAAGGTGTGAAAAATGCGAGGAGCATGAAAAGGTGTGAAAAATGTGAGGAGCATGAAGAGGTGTGAAAAATGCGAGGAGCAAAAAAAAAAAAGACGAGGAGCATGAAAAGTTGTGAAAAATGCAAGGAGCATGAAAAGGTGTGAAAAATGCGAGGAACATGAAAAGGTGTGAAAAATGGGAGGAGCATGAAAAGGTGCGAAAAATGCGAGGAGCAAAAAAAAAAAAAAAAAAGGCCAGGAGCATGAAAAGGTGTGAAAAGTGCAAGGAGCATGAAAAGGTGTGAAAAATGCCAGGAGCATGAAAAGGTGTGAAAAATGCCAGGAGCATGAAAAGGTGTGAAAAATGCGAGGAGCAAAAAAAAAAAAAAAAAAAGAAAGTCCAGGAGCATGAAAAGGTGTGCAAAATGCGAGGAGCAAAAAAAAAAAAAGACGAGGAGCATGAAAAGGTGTGAAAAATGCAAGGAGCATGAAAAGGTGTGAAAAATTTGAGGAGCAAAAAAAAAAGAAAAAAAAAGACCAGGAGCATGAAAAGGTGTGAAAAATGCGAGGAGCATGAAAAGGTGTGAAAAATTTGAGGAGCAAAAAAAAAAAAAAAAAAAAAAAAGACCAGGAGCATGAAAAGGTGTGAAAAATGCGAGGAGGAAAAAAAAAAAAAGAAAGACCAGGAGCATGAAAAGGTGTGAAAAATGCAAGGAGCTTGAAAAGCTGTGAAAAATGCGAGGAGCAAAAAAAAAAAAAAAAAGAAAGACCAGGAGCATGAAAAGGTGTGAAAAATGCGAGGAGCAAAAAAAAAAAAAAAAAAAAGGCCAGGAGCATGAAAAGGTGTGAAAAAGGCAAGGAGCATGAAAAGGTGTGAAAAATGCGAGGAGCAAAAAAAAAAAAAAAAAAAATTCCAGGAGCATGAAAAGGTGTGAAAAATGCAAGGAGCATGAAAAGGTGTGAAAAATGCGAGGAGGAAAAAAAAAAAAAGCAAGACCAGGAGCATGAAAATGTGTGAAAAATGCAAGGAGCATGAAAAGGTGTGAAAAATGCGAGGAGCAAAAAAAAAAAAAAAAGACCAGGAGCATGAAAAGGTGTGAAAAATGCGAGGAGCAAAAAAAAAAAAAAAAAGGCCAGGAGCATGAAAAGGTGTGAAAAATGCGAGGAGCAAAAAAAAAAAAAAAAAGACCAGGAGCATGAAAAGGTGTGAAAAATGCGAGGAGCAAAAAAAAAAAAAAAAAAAAAAGACCAGGAGCAAGAAAAGGTGGGAAAAATGGGAGGAGCATGAAAAGGTGTGAAAAATGCGAGGAGCAAAAAAAAAAAAAAAAGACCAGGAGCATGAAAAGGTGTGAAAAATGCGAGGAGCAAAAAAACAAAAAAAAGACCAGCAGCATGAAAAGGTGTGAAAAATGCGATGAACATGAAAAGGTGTGAAAAATGCGAGGAGCATGAAAAGGTGTGTAAAATGCGAGGAGCATGAAGAGGTGTGAAATATGCGAGGAGCATGAAGAGGAGTGAAATATGCGAGGAGCATGAAAAGGTGTGAAAAATGCGAGGAGCAAAAAAAAAAAAAAAAAAAAGTCCAGGAGCATGAAAAGGTGTGAAAAATGCAAGGAGCATGAAAAGGTGTGAAAAATGCGAGGAGGAAAAAAAAAAAAAGCAAGACCAGGAGCATGAAAATGTGTGAAAAATGCAAGGAGCATGAAAAGGTGTGAAAAATGCGAGGAGCAAAAAAAAAAAAAAAAAAAAAAAGACCAGGAGCATGAAAAGGTGTGAAAAATGCGAGGAGCAAAAAAAAAAAAAAAAAGGCCAGGAGCATGAAAAGGTGTGAAAAATGCGAGGAGCAAAAAAAAAAAAAAAAAAGACCAGGAGCAAGAAAAGGTGAGAAAAATTCGAGGAGCAAAAAAAAAAAAAAAAAAAAAAAAAGACCAGGAGCATGAAAAGGTGTGAAAAATGCGAGGAGCAAAAAAAAAAAAAAAAAAAAAAAAGACCAGGAGCATGAAAAGGTGTGAAAAATGCGAGGAGCATGAAAAGGTGTGAAAAATGCGAGGAGCAAAAAAAAAAAAAAAAAGACCAGGAGCATGAAAAGGTGTGAAAAATGCGAGGAGCAAAAAAACAAAAAAAAGACCAGCAGCATGAAAAGGTGTGAAAAATGCGATGAACATGAAAAGGTGTGAAAAATGCGAGGAGCATGAAAAGGTGTGTAAAATGCGAGGAGCATGAAAAGGTGTGAAAAATGCGAGGAGCATGAAAAGGTTGAAAAATGCGAGGAGCATGAAAAGGTGTGAAAAATGCGAGGAGCATGAAAAGGTTGAAAAATGCGAGGAGCATGAAAAGGTGTGAAAAATTCGAGGAGCAAAAAAAAAAAAAAAAAACCAGGAGCATGAAAAGGTGTGAAAAATGCGACGAGCATGAAAAGTTGTGAAAAATGCGAGAAGCATGAAGAGGTGTGAAATATGCGAGGAGCATGAAAAGGTGTGAAAAAAGGAGGAGCATGAAAAGGTGTGAAAAATGCGAGGAGCATGAAAAGGTGTGAAAAATGCGAGGAGCATGAAAAGGTTGAAAAATGCGAGGAGCATGAAAAGGTGTGAAAAATTCGAGGAGCAAAAAAAAAAAAAAAAAGCCCAGGAACATGAAAAGGTGTGAAAAATGCGAGGAGCAAAAAAAAAAAAAAAAAAAAAAAAAGACCAGGAGCATGAAAAGGTGTGAAAAATGCGAGGAGCAAAAAAAAAAAAAAAAAAGACCAGGAGCATGAAAGGTGTGAAAAATGCGAGGAGCAAAAAAAAAAAAAAAAGACCAGGAGCATGAAAAGGTGTGAAAAATGCGAGGAGCAAAAAAACAAAAAAAAGACCAGCAGCATGAAAAGGTGTGAAAAATGCGATGAACATGAAAACGTGTGAAAAATGCGAGGAGCAAAAAAAAAAAAAAAAAAAGTCCAGGACCATGAAAAGGTGTGAAAAATGCGAGGAGCATGAAAAGGTGTGAAATATTTGAGGAGCAAAAAAAAAAAAGACCAGGAGCATGAAAAGGTGTGAAAAATGCGAGGAGCAAAAAAAAAAAAAAAAAAAAAGACCAGGAGCATGAAAAGGTGTGAAAAATGCGAGGAGGAAAAAAAAGCAAGACCAGGAGCATGAAAAGGTGTGAAAAATGCAAGGAGCATGAAAAGGTGTGAAAAATGCGAGGAGCAAAAAAAAAAAAAAAAACACCAGGAGCATGAAAAGGTGTGAAAAATGCGAGGAGCAAAAAAAAAAAAAAAAAAGGCCAGGAGCATGAAAAGGTGTGAAAAATGCGAGGAGCATGAAAAGGTGTGAAAAATGCGAGGAGCATGAAGAGGTGTGAAAAATGCGAGGAGCAAAAAAAAAAAAGACGAGGAGCATGAAAAGTTGTGAAAAATGCAAGGAGCATGAAAAGGTGTGAAAAATGCGAGGAACATGAAAAGGTGTGAAAAATGGGAGGAGCATGAAAAGGTGCGAAAAATGCGAGGAGCAAAAAAAAAAAAAAAAAAGGCCAGGAGCATGAAAAGGTGTGAAAAGTGCAAGGAGCATGAAAAGGTGTGAAAAATGCCAGGAGCATGAAAAGGTGTGAAAAATGCCAGGAGCATGAAAAGGTGTGAAAAATGCGAGGAGCAAAAAAAAAAAAAAAAAAAGAAAGTCCAGGAGCATGAAAAGGTGTGCAAAATGCGAGGAGCAAAAAAAAAAAAAGACGAGGAGCATGAAAAGGTGTGAAAAATGCAAGGAGCATGAAAAGGTGTGAAAAATTTGAGGAGCAAAAAAAAAAGAAAAAAAAAGACCAGGAGCATGAAAAGGTGTGAAAAATGCGAGGAGCATGAAAAGGTGTGAAAAATTTGAGGAGCAAAAAAAAAAAAAAAAAAAAAAAAGACCAGGAGCATGAAAAGGTGTGAAAAATGCGAGGAGGAAAAAAAAAAAAAGAAAGACCAGGAGCATGAAAAGGTGTGAAAAATGCAAGGAGCTTGAAAAGCTGTGAAAAATGCGAGGAGCAAAAAAAAAAAAAAAAAGAAAGACCAGGAGCATGAAAAGGTGTGAAAAATGCGAGGAGCAAAAAAAAAAAAAAAAAAAGGCCAGGAGCATGAAAAGGTGTGAAAAAGGCAAGGAGCATGAAAAGGTGTGAAAAATGCGAGGAGCAAAAAAAAAAAAAAAAAAAATTCCAGGAGCATGAAAAGGTGTGAAAAATGCAAGGAGCATGAAAAGGTGTGAAAAATGCGAGGAGGAAAAAAAAAAAAAGCAAGACCAGGAGCATGAAAATGTGTGAAAAATGCAAGGAGCATGAAAAGGTGTGAAAAATGCGAGGAGCAAAAAAAAAAAAAAAAGACCAGGAGCATGAAAAGGTGTGAAAAATGCGAGGAGCAAAAAAAAAAAAAAAAAGGCCAGGAGCAAGAAAAGGTGTGAAAAATGCGAGGAGCAAAAAAAAAAAAAAAAAGACCAGGAGCATGAAAAGGTGTGAAAAATGCGAGGAGCAAAAAAAAAAAAAAAAAAAAAAGACCAGGAGCATGAAAAGGTGTGAAAAATGCGAGGAGCATGAAAAGGTGTGAAAAATGCGAGGAGCAAAAAAAAAAAAAAAAGACCAGGAGCATGAAAAGGTGTGAAAAATGCGAGGAGCAAAAAAACAAAAAAAAGACCAGCAGCATGAAAAGGTGTGAAAAATGCGATGAACATGAAAAGGTGTGAAAAATGCGAGGAGCATGAAAAGGTGTGTAAAATGCGAGGAGCATGAAGAGGTGTGAAATATGCGAGGAGCATGAAGAGGAGTGAAATATGCGAGGAGCATGAAAAGGTGTGAAAAATGCGAGGAGCAAAAAAAAAAAAAAAAAAAAGTCCAGGAGCATGAAAAGGTGTGAAAAATGCAAGGAGCATGAAAAGGTGTGAAAAATGCGAGGAGGAAAAAAAAAAAAAGCAAGACCAGGAGCATGAAAATGTGTGAAAAATGCAAGGAGCATGAAAAGGTGTGAAAAATGCGAGGAGCAAAAAAAAAAAAAAAAAAAAAAAGACCAGGAGCATGAAAAGGTGTGAAAAATGCGAGGAGCAAAAAAAAAAAAAAAAAGGCCAGGAGCATGAAAAGGTGTGAAAAATGCGAGGAGCAAAAAAAAAAAAAAAAAGACCAGGAGCATGAAAAGGTGTGAAAAATTCGAGGAGCAAAAAAAAAAAAAAAAAAAAAAAAAGACCAGGAGCATGAAAAGGTGTGAAAAATGCGAGGAGCAAAAAAAAAAAAAAAAAAAAAAAGACCAGGAGCATGAAAAGGTGTGAAAAATGCGAGGAGCATGAAAAGGTGTGAAAAATGCGAGGAGCAAAAAAAAAAAAAAAAAGACCAGGAGCATGAAAAGGTGTGAAAAATGCGAGGAGCAAAAAAACAAAAAAAAGACCAGCAGCATGAAAAGGTGTGAAAAATGCGATGAACATGAAAAGGTGTGAAAAATGCGAGGAGCATGAAAAGGTGTGTAAAATGCGAGGAGCATGAAGAGGAGTGAAATATGCGAGGAGCATGAAAAGGTGTGAAAAATGCGAGGAGCAAAAAAAAAAAAAAAAAAAACCAGGAGCATGAAAAGGTGTGAAAAATGCGACGAGCATGAAAAGTTGTGAAAAATGCGAGAAGCATGAAGAGGTGTGAAATATGCGAGGAGCATGAAAAGGTGTGAAAAAAGGAGGAGCATGAAAAGGTGTGAAAAATGCGAGGAGCATGAAAAGGTGTGAAAAATGCGAGGAGCATGAAAAGGTTGAAAAATGCGAGGAGCATGAAAAGGTGTGAAAAATGCGAGGAGCATGAAAAGGTTGAAAAATGCGAGGAGCATGAAAAGGTGTGAAAAATTCGAGGAGCAAAAAAAAAAAAAAAAAACCAGGAGCATGAAAAGGTGTGAAAAATGCGACGAGCATGAAAAGTTGTGAAAAATGCGAGAAGCATGAAGAGGTGTGAAATATGCGAGGAGCATGAAAAGGTGTGAAAAAAGGAGGAGCATGAAAAGGTGTGAAAAATGCGAGGAGCATGAAAAGGTGTGAAAAATGCGAGGAGCATGAAAAGGTTGAAAAATGCGAGGAGCATGAAAAGGTGTGAAAAATTCGAGGAGCAAAAAAAAAAAAAAAAAGCCCAGGAACATGAAAAGGTGTGAAAAATGCGAGGAGCAAAAAAAAAAAAAAAAAAAAAAAAAGACCAGGAGCATGAAAAGGTGTGAAAAATGCGAGGAGCAAAAAAAAAAAAAAAAAAAGACCAGGAGCATGAAAGGTGTGAAAAATGCGAGGAGCAAAAAAAAAAAAAAAAGACCAGGAGCATGAAAAGGTGTGAAAAATGCGAGGAGCAAAAAAACAAAAAAAAGACCAGCAGCATGAAAAGGTGTGAAAAATGCGATGAACATGAAAACGTGTGAAAAATGCGAGGAGCAAAAAAAAAAAAAAAAAAAGTCCAGGACCATGAAAAGGTGTGAAAAATGCGAGGAGCATGAAAAGGTGTGAAATATTTGAGGAGCAAAAAAAAAAAAGACCAGGAGCATGAAAAGGTGTGAAAAATGCGAGGAGCAAAAAAAAAAAAAAAAAAAAAGACCAGGAGCATGAAAAGGTGTGAAAAATGCGAGGAGCAAAAAAAAAAAAAAAAAAAAGACCAGGAGCATGAAAAGGTGTGAAAAATGCGAGGAGGAAAAAAAAAAAGCAAGACCAGGAGCATGAAAAGGTGTGAAAAATGCAAGGAGCATGAAAATGTGTGAAAAATGCGAGGAGCAAAAAAAAAAAAAAGACCAGGAGCATGAAAAGGTGTGAAAAATGCGAGGAGCAAAAAAAAAAAAAAAAAGGCCAGGAGCATGAAAAGGTGTGAAAAATGCGAGGAGCATGAAAAGGTGTGAAAAATGCGAGGAGCATGAAGAGGTGTGAAAAATGCGAGGAGCATGAAAAGGTGTGAAAAATGCGAGGAGCATGAAAAGGTGTGAAAAATGCGAGGAGCAAAAAAAAAAAAAGAAGAGGAGCATGAAAAGGTGTGAAAAATGCAAGGAGCATGAAAAGGTGTGAAAAATGCGAGGAACATGAAAAGGTGTGAAAAATGGGAGGAGCATGAAAAGGTGCGAAAAATGCGAGGAGCAAAAAAAAAAAAAAAAAAAGGCCAGGAGCAAGAAAAGGTGTGAAAAATTCGAGGAGCAAAAAAAAAAAAAAAAAAAAAAAAGGCCAGGAGCATGAAAAGGTGTGAAAAGTGCAAGGAGCATGAAAAGGTGTGAAAAATGCCAGGAGCATGAAAAGGTATGAAAAATGCCAGGAGCATGAAAAGGTGTGAAAAATGCGAGGAGCAAAAAAAAAAAAAAAAAAGAAAGTCCAGGAGCATGAAAAGGTGTGCAAAATGCGAGGAGCAAAAAAAAAAAAAGACGAGGAGCATGAAAAGGTGTGAAAAATGCAAGGAGCATGAAAAGGTGTGAAAAATTTGAGGAGCAAAAAAAAAAGAAAAAAAAAGACCAGGAGCATGAAAAGGTGTGAAAAATGCAAGGAGCATGAAAAGGTGTGAAAAATGCGAGGAGCAAAAAAAAAAAAAAAAAAAGAAAGACCAGGAGCATGAAAAGGTGTGAAAAATGCGAGGAGCAAAAAAAAAAAAAAAAAAAAAAAAAGACCAGGAGCATGAATAGGTGTGCAAAATGCGAGGAGCAAAAAAAAAAAAGACGAGGAGCATGAAAAGGTGTGAAAAATGCAAGGAGCATGAAAAGGTGTGAAAAATGCGAGGAACATGAAAAGGTGTGAAAAATGGGAGGAGCATGAATAGGTGCGAAAAATGCGAGGAGCAAAAAAAAAAAAAAAAAAGGCCAGGAGCATGAAAAGGTGTGAAAAAGGCAAGGAGCATGAAAAGGTGTGAAAAATGCGAGGAGCAAAAAAAAAAAAAAAAAAAAGTCCAGGAGCATGAAAAGGTGTGAAAAATGCAAGGAGCATGAAAAGGTGTGAAAAATGCGAGGAGGAAAAAAAAGCAAGACCAGGAGCATGAAAAGGTGTGAAAAATGCAAGGAGCATGAAAAGGTGTGAAAAATGCGAGGAGCAAAAAAAAAAAAAAAAAGACCAGGAGCATGAAAAGGTGTGAAAAATGCGAGGAGCAAAAAAAAAAAAAAAAAAGGCCAGGAGCATGAAAAGGTGTGAAAAATGCGAGGAGCATGAAAAGGTGTGAAAAATGCGAGGAGCATGAAGAGGTGTGAAAAATGCGAGGAGCAAAAAAAAAAAAGACGAGGAGCATGAAAAGTTGTGAAAAATGCAAGGAGCATGAAAAGGTGTGAAAAATGCGAGGAACATGAAAAGGTGTGAAAAATGGGAGGAGCATGAAAAGGTGCGAAAAATGCGAGGAGCAAAAAAAAAAAAAAAAATGCCAGGAGCATGAAAAGGTGTGAAAAATGCCAGGAGCATGAAAAGGTGTGAAAAATGCGAGGAGCAAAAAAAAAAAAAAGAAAGACCAGGAGCATGAAAAGGTGTGAAAAATGCGACGAGCATGAAAAGTTGTGAAAAATGCGAGGAGCAAAAAAAAAAAAAAAAAAAAAAGACCAGGAGCAAGAAAAGGTGTGAAAAATGCGAGGAGCAAAAAAAAAAAAAAAAAAGGCCAGGAGCATGAAAAGGTGTGAAAAAAGCGAGGACCATGAAAAGGTGTGAAAAATGCGAGGAGCATGAAGAGGTGTGAAAAATGCGAGGAGCATGAAAAGGTGTGAAAAATGCGAGGGGAATGAAAAGGTGTGCAAAATGCGAGGAGCAAAAAAAAAAAAAGACGAGGAGCATGAAAAGGTGTGAAAAATGCAAGGAGCATGAAAAGGTGTGAAAAATGCGAGGAGCAAAAAAAAAAAAAGACGAGGAGCATGAAAAGGTGTGAAAAATGCGTGGAGCATGAAAAGGTGTGCAAAATGCGAGGAGCAAAAAAAAAAAAAGACGAAGAGCATGAAAAGGTGTGAAAAATGCAAGGAGCATGAAAAGGTGTGAAAAATTTGAGGAGCAAAAAAAAAAAGAAAAAAAAAGACCAGGAGCATGAAAAGGTGTGAAAAATGCGAGGAGCATGAAAAGGTGTGAAAAATTTGAGGAGCAAAAAAAAAAAAAAAAAAAAAGACCAGGAGCATGAAAAGGTGTGAAAAATGCGAGGAGGAAAAAAAAAAAAAGAATGACCAGGAGCATGAAAAGGTGTGAAAAATGCAAGGAGCATGAAAAGGTGTGAAAAATGCGAGGAGCAAAAAAAAAAAAAAAAAAGAAAGACCAGGAGCATGAAAAGGTGTGAAAAATGCGAGGAGCAAAAAAAAAAAAAAAAAAAGGCCAGGAGCATGAAAAGGGGTGAAAAAGGCAAGGAGCATGAAAAGGTGTGAAAAATGCGAGGAGCAAAAAAAAAAAAAAAAAAAAAGGCCAGGAGCATGAAAAGGTGTGAAAAATGCAAGGAGCATTAAAAGGTGTGAAAAATGCGAGGAGGAAAAAAAAAAAAAGCAAGACCAGGAGCATGAAAAGGTGTGAAAAATGCAAGGAGCATGAAAAGGTGTGAAAAATGCGAGGAGCAAAAAAAAAAAAAAAAAAGAAAGACCAGGAGCATGAAAAGGTGTGAAAAATGCGAGGAGCAAAAAAAAAAAAAAAAAAGTCCAGGAGCATGAAAAGGTGTGAAAAATGCAAGGAGCATGAAAAGGTGTGAAAAATGCGAGGAGGAAAAAAAAAAAAAGAAAGACCAGGAGCATGAAAACGTGTGAAAAATGCGAGGAGCAAAAAAAAAAAAAAAAAAGTCCAGGAGCATGAAAAGGTGTGAAAAATGCAAGGAGCATGAAAAGGTGTGAAAAATGCGAGGAGGAAAAAAAAAAAAGCAAGACCAGGAGCATGAAAAGGTGTGAAAAATGCAAGGAGCATGAAAATGTGTGAAAAATGCGAGGAGCAAAAAAAAAAAAAAGACCAGGAGCATGAAAAGGTGTGAAAAATGCGAGGAGCAAAAAAAAAAAAAAAAAGGCCAGGAGCATGAAAAGGTGTGAAAAATGCGAGGAGCATGAAAAGGTGTGAAAAATGCGAGGAGCATGAAGAGGTGTGAAAAATGCGAGGAGCATGAAAAGGTGTGAAAAATGCGAGGAGCATGAAAAGGTGTGAAAAATGCGAGGAGCAAAAAAAAAAAAAGAAGAGGAGCATGAAAAGGTGTGAAAAATGCAAGGAGCATGAAAAGGTGTGAAAAATGCGAGGAACATGAAAAGGTGTGAAAAATGGGAGGAGCATGAAAAGGTGCGAAAAATGCGAGGAGCAAAAAAAAAAAAAAAAAAAGGCCAGGAGCAAGAAAAGGTGTGAAAAATTCGAGGAGCAAAAAAAAAAAAAAAAAAAAAAAAATGCCAGGAGCATGAAAAGGTGTGAAAAGTGCAAGGAGCATGAAAAGGTGTGAAAAATGCCAGGAGCATGAAAAGGTATGAAAAATGCCAGGAGCATGAAAAGGTGTGAAAAATGCGAGGAGCAAAAAAAAAAAAAAAAAAGAAAGTCCAGGAGCATGAAAAGGTGTGAAAAATTTGAGGAGCAAAAAAAAAAGAAAAAAAAAGACCAGGAGCATGAAAAGGTGTGAAAAATGCAAGGAGCATGAAAAGGTGTGAAAAATGCGAGGAGCAAAAAAAAAAAAAAAAAAAGAAAGACCAGGAGCATGAAAAGGTGTGAAAAATGCGAGGAGCAAAAAAAAAAAAAAAAAAAAAAAAAGACCAGGAGCATGAATAGGTGTGCAAAATGCGAGGAGCAAAAAAAAAAAAGACGAGGAGCATGAAAAGGTGTGAAAAATGCAAGGAGCATGAAAAGGTGTGAAAAATGCGAGGAACATGAAAAGGTGTGAAAAATGGGAGGAGCATGAAAAGGTGCGAAAAATGCGAGGAGCAAAAAAAAAAAAAAAAAAGGCCAGGAGCATGAAAAGGTGTGAAAAAGGCAAGGAGCATGAAAAGGTGTGAAAAATGCGAGGAGCAAAAAAAAAAAAAAAAAAAGTCCAGGAGCATGAAAAGGTGTGAAAAATGCAAGGAGCATGAAAAGGTGTGAAAAATGCGAGGAGGAAAAAAAAGCAAGACCAGGAGCATGAAAAGGTGTGAAAAATGCAAGGAGCATGAAAAGGTGTGAAAAATGCGAGGAGCAAAAAAAAAAAAAAAAAAGGCCAGGAGCATGAAAAGGTGTGAAAAATGCGAGGAGCATGAAAAGGTGTGAAAAATGCGAGGAGCATGAAGAGGTGTGAAAAATGCGAGGAGCAAAAAAAAAAAAGACGAGGAGCATGAAAAGTTGTGAAAAATGCAAGGAGCATGAAAAGGTGTGAAAAATGCGAGGAACATGAAAAGGTGTGAAAAATGGGAGGAGCATGAAAAGGTGCGAAAAATGCGAGGAGCAAAAAAAAAAAAAAAAAAAGGCCAGGAGCATGAAAAGGTGTGAAAAGTGCAAGGAGCATGAAAAGGTGTGAAAAATGCCAGGAGCATGAAAAGGTGTGAAAAATGCCAGGAGCATGAAAAGGTGTGAAAAATGCGAGGAGCAAAAAAAAAAAAAAAAAAAGAAAGTCCAGGAGCATGAAAAGGTGTGCAAAATGCGAGGAGCAAAAAAAAAAAAAGACGAGGAGCATGAAAAGGTGTGAAAAATGCAAGGAGCATGAAAAGGTGTGAAAAATTTGAGGAGCAAAAAAAAAAGAAAAAAAAAGACCAGGAGCATGAAAAGGTGTGAAAAATGCGAGGAGCATGAAAAGGTGTGAAAAATTTGAGGAGCAAAAAAAAAAAAAAAAAAAAAAGACCAGGAGCATGAAAAGGTGTGAAAAATGCGAGGAGGAAAAAAAAAAAAAGAAAGACCAGGAGCATGAAAAGGTGTGAAAAATGCAAGGAGCTTGAAAAGCTGTGAAAAATGCGAGGAGCAAAAAAAAAAAAAAAAAAAAAAACAAGGAGAATGAAAAGGTGTGAAAAATGCAAGGAGCATGAAAAGGTGTGAAAAATGCGAGGAGCAAAAAAAAAAAAAAAAGACCAGGAGCATGAAAAGGTGTGAAAAATGCGAGGAGCAAAAAAAAAAAAAAAAAAGGCCAGGAGCATGAAAAGGTGTGAAAAATGCGAGGAGCATGAAAAGGTGTGAAAAATGCGAGGAGCATGAAGAGGTGTGAAAAATGCGAGGAGCAAAAAAAAAAAAGACGAGGAGCATGAAAAGTTGTGAAAAATGCAAGGAGCATGAAAAGGTGTGAAAAATGCGAGGAACATGAAAAGGTGTGAAAAATGGGAGGAGCATGAAAAGGTGCGAAAAATGCGAGGAGCAAAAAAAAAAAAAAAAATGCCAGGAGCATGAAAAGGTGTGAAAAATGCCAGGAGCATGAAAAGGTGTGAAAAATGCGAGGAGCAAAAAAAAAAAAAAGAAAGACCAGGAGCATGAAAAGGTGTGAAAAATGCGACGAGCATGAAAAGTTGTGAAAAATGCGAGGAGCAAAAAAAAAAAAAAAAAAAAAAGACCAGGAGCATGAAAAGGTGTGAAAAATGCGAGGAGCAAAAAAAAAAAAAAAAAGGCCAGGAGCATGAAAAGGTGTGAAAAATGCGAGGACCATGAAAAGGTGTGAAAAATGCGAGGAGCATGAAGAGGTGTGAAAAATGCGAGGAGCATGAAAAGGTGTGAAAAATGCGAGGAGCATGAAAAGGTGTGCAAAATGCGAGGAGCAAAAAAAAAAAAAGACGAGGAGCATGAAAAGGTGTGAAAAATGCAAGGAGCATGAAAAGGTGTGAAAAATGCGAGGAGCAAAAAAAAAAAAAGACGAGGAGCATGAAAAGGTGTGAAAAATGCGTGGAGCATGAAAAGGTGTGCAAAATGCGAGGAGCAAAAAAAAAAAAAGACGAAGAGCATGAAAAGGTGTGAAAAATGCAAGGAGCATGAAAAGGTGTGAAAAATTTGAGGAGCAAAAAAAAAAAGAAAAAAAAAGACCAGGAGCATGAAAAGGTGTGAAAAATGCGAGGAGCATGAAAAGGTGTGAAAAATTTGAGGAGCAAAAAAAAAAAAAAAAAAAAAAGACCAGGAGCATGAAAAGGTGTGAAAAATGCGAGGAGGAAAAAAAAAAAAAGAATGACCAGGAGCATGAAAAGGTGTGAAAAATGCAAGGAGCATGAAAAGGTGTGAAAAATGCGAGGAGCAAAAAAAAAAAAAAAAAAGAAAGACCAGGAGCATGAAAAGGTGTGAAAAATGCGAGGAGCAAAAAAAAAAAAAAAAAGGCCAGGAGCATGAAAAGGTGTGAAAAAGGCAAGGAGCATGAAAAGGTGTGAAAAATGCGAGGAGCAAAAAAAAAAAAAAAAAAAAAAGGCCAGGAGCATGAAAAGGTGTGAAAAATGCAAGGAGCATTAAAAGGTGTGAAAAATGCGAGGAGGAAAAAAAAAAAAAGCAAGACCAGGAGCATGAAAAGGTGTGAAAAATGCAAGGAGCATGAAAAGGTGTGAAAAATGCGAGGAGCAAAAAAAAAAAAAAAAAAGAAAGACCAGGAGCATGAAAAGGTGTGAAAAATGCGAGGAGCAAAAAAAAAAAAAAAAAAAGTCCAGGAGCATGAAAAGGTGTGAAAAATGCAAGGAGCATGAAAAGGTGTGAAAAATGCGAGGAGGAAAAAAAAAAAAAGAAAGACCAGGAGCATGAAAACGTGTGAAAAATGCGAGGAGCAAAAAAAAAAAAAAAAAAGTCCAGGAGCATGAAAAGGTGTGAAAAATGCAAGGAGCATGAAAAGGTGTGAAAAATGCGAGGAGGAAAAAAAAAAAAGCAAGACCAGGAGCATGAAAAGGTGTGAAAAATGCAAGGAGCATGAAAATGTGTGAAAAATGCGAGGAGCAAAAAAAAAAAAAAGACCAGGAGCATGAAAAGGTGTGAAAAATGCGAGGAGCAAAAAAAAAAAAAAAAAGGCCAGGAGCATGAAAAGGTGTGAAAAATGCGAGGAGCATGAAAAGGTGTGAAAAATGCGAGGAGCATGAAGAGGTGTGAAAAATGCGAGGAGCATGAAAAGGTGTGAAAAATGCGAGGAGCATGAAAAGGTGTGAAAAATGCGAGGAGCAAAAAAAAAAAAAGAAGAGGAGCATGAAAAGGTGTGAAAAATGCAAGGAGCATGAAAAGGTGTGAAAAATGCGAGGAACATGAAAAGGTGTGAAAAATGGGAGGAGCATGAAAAGGTGCGAAAAATGCGAGGAGCAAAAAAAAAAAAAAAAAAAGGCCAGGAGCAAGAAAAGGTGTGAAAAATTCGAGGAGCAAAAAAAAAAAAAAAAAAAAAAAAATGCCAGGAGCAAGAAAAGGTGTGAAAAATGCAAGGAGCATGAAAAGGTGTGAAAAATGCCAGGAGCATGAAAAGGTATGAAAAATGCCAGGAGCATGAAAAGGTGTGAAAAATGCGAGGAGCAAAAAAAAAAAAAAAAAAGAAAGTCCAGGAGCATGAAAAGGTGTGAAAAATTTGAGGAGCAAAAAAAAAAGAAAAAAAAAGACCAGGAGCATGAAAAGGTGTGAAAAATGCAAGGAGCATGAAAAGGTGTGAAAAATGCGAGGAGCAAAAAAAAAAAAAAAAAAAGAAAGACCAGGAGCATGAAAAGGTGTGAAAAATGCGAGGAGCAAAAAAAAAAAAAAAAAAAAAAAGACCAGGAGCATGAATAGGTGTGCAAAATGCGAGGAGCAAAAAAAAAAAAGACGAGGAGCATGAAAAGGTGTGAAAAATGCAAGGAGCATGAAAAGGTGTGAAAAATGCGAGGAACATGAAAAGGTGTGAAAAATGGGAGGAGCATGAAAAGGTGCGAAAAATGCGAGGAGCAAAAAAAAAAAAAAAAAAGGCCAGGAGCATGAAAAGGTGTGAAAAAGGCAAGGAGCATGAAAAGGTGTGAAAAATGCGAGGAGCAAAAAAAAAAAAAAAAAAAGTCCAGGAGCATGAAAAGGTGTGAAAAATGCAAGGAGCATGAAAAGGTGTGAAAAATGCGAGGAGGAAAAAAAAGCAAGAACAGGAGCATGAAAAGGTGTGAAAAATGCAAGGAGCATGAAAAGGTGTGAAAAATGCGAGGAGCAAAAAAAAAAAAAAAAGACCAGGAGCATGAAAAGGTGTGAAAAATGCGAGGAGCAAAAAAAAAAAAAAAAAAGGCCAGGAGCATGAAAAGGTGTGAAAAATGCGAGGAGCATGAAAAGGTGTGAAAAATGCGAGGAGCATGAAGAGGTGTGAAAAATGCGAGGAGCAAAAAAAAAAAAGACGAGGAGCATGAAAAGTTGTGAAAAATGCAAGGAGCATGAAAAGGTGTGAAAAATGCGAGGAACATGAAAAGGTGTGAAAAATGGGAGGAGCATGAAAAGGTGCGAAAAATGCGAGGAGCAAAAAAAAAAAAAAAAAAAGGCCAGGAGCATGAAAAGGTGTGAAAAGTGCAAGGAGCATGAAAAGGTGTGAAAAATGCCAGGAGCATGAAAAGGTGTGAAAAATGCCAGGAGCATGAAAAGGTGTGAAAAATGCGAGGAGCAAAAAAAAAAAAAAAAAAAGAAAGTCCAGGAGCATGAAAAGGTGTGCAAAATGCGAGGAGCAAAAAAAAAAAAAGACGAGGAGCATGAAAAGGTGTGAAAAATGCAAGGAGCATGAAAAGGTGTGAAAAATTTGAGGAGCAAAAAAAAAAGAAAAAAAAAGACCAGGAGCATGAAAAGGTGTGAAAAATGCGAGGAGCATGAAAAGGTGTGAAAAATTTGAGGAGCAAAAAAAAAAAAAAAAAAAAAAGACCAGGAGCATGAAAAGGTGTGAAAAATGCGAGGAGGAAAAAAAAAAAAAGAAAGACCAGGAGCATGAAAATGTGTGAAAAATGCAAGGAGCTTGAAAAGCTGTGAAAAATGCGAGGAGCAAAAAAAAAAAAAAAAAGAAAGACCAGGAGCATGAAAAGGTGTGAAAAATGCGAGGAGCAAAAAAAAAAAAAAAAAAAGGCCAGGAGCATGAAAAGGTGTGAAAAAGGCAAGGAGCATGAAAAGGTGTGAAAAATGCGAGGAGCAAAAAAAAAAAAAAAAAAAATTCCAGGAGCATGAAAAGGTGTGAAAAATGCAAGGAGCATGAAAAGGTGTGAAAAATGCGAGGAGGAAAAAAAAAAAAAGCAAGACCAGGAGCATGAAAATGTGTGAAAAATGCAAGGAGCATGAAAAGGTGTGAAAAATGCGAGGAGCAAAAAAAAAAAAAAAAGACCAGGAGCATGAAAAGGTGTGAAAAATGCGAGGAGCAAAAAAAAAAAAAAAAAGGCCAGGAGCATGAAAAGGTGTGAAAAATGCGAGGAGCAAAAAAAAAAAAAAAAGACCAGGAGCATGAAAAGGTGTGAAAAATTCGAGGAGCAAAAAAAAAAAAAAAAAGACCAGGAGCATGAAAAGGTGTGAAAAATGCGAGGAGCAAAAAAACAAAAAAAAGACCAGCAGCATGAAAAGGTGTGAAAAATGCGATGAACATGAAAAGGTGTGAAAAATGCGAGGAGCATGAAAAGGTGTGTAAAATGCGAGGAGCATGAAGAGGTGTGAAATATGCGAGGAGCATGAAGAGGAGTGAAATATGCGAGGAGCATGAAAAGGTGTGAAAAATGCGAGGAGCAAAAAAAAAAAAAAAAAAAAGTCCAGGAGCATGAAAAGGTGTGAAAAATGCAAGGAGCATGAAAAGGTGTGAAAAATGCGAGGAGGAAAAAAAAAAAAAGCAAGACCAGGAGCATGAAAATGTGTGAAAAATGCAAGGAGCATGAAAAGGTGTGAAAAATGCGAGGAGCAAAAAAAAAAAAAAAAAAAAAAAGACCAGGAGCATGAAAAGGTGTGAAAAATGCGAGGAGCAAAAAAAAAAAAAAAAAGGCCAGGAGCATGAAAAGGTGTGAAAAATGCGAGGAGCAAAAAAAAAAAAAAAAAAGACCAGGAGCATGAAAAGGTGTGAAAAATTCGAGGAGCAAAAAAAAAAAAAAAAAAAAAAAAGACCAGGAGCATGAAAAGGTGTGAAAAATGCGAGGAGCAAAAAAAAAAAAAAAAAAAAAAAAGACCAGGAGCAAGAAAAGGTGTGAAAAATGCGAGGAGCATGAAAAGGTGTGAAAAATGCGAGGAGCAAAAAAAAAAAAAAAAGACCAGGAGCATGAAAAGGTGTGAAAAATGCGAGGAGCAAAAAAACAAAAAAAAGACCAGCAGCATGAAAAGGTGTGAAAAATGCGATGAACATGAAAAGGTGTGAAAAATGCGAGGAGCATGAAAAGGTGTGTAAAATGCGAGGAGCATGAAGAGGTGTGAAATATGCGAGGAGCATGAAGAGGAGTGAAATATGCGAGGAGCATGAAAAGGTGTGAAAAATGCGAGGAGCAAAAAAAAAAAAAAAAAAAACCAGGAGCATGAAAAGGTGTGAAAAATGCGACGAGCATGAAAAGTTGTGAAAAATGCGAGAAGCATGAAGAGGTGTGAAATATGCGACGAGCATGAAAAGGTGTGAAAAAAGGAGGAGCATGAAAAGGTGTGAAAAATGCGAGGAGCATGAAAAGGTGTGAAAAATGCGAGGAGCATGAAAAGGTTGAAAAATGCGAGGAGCATGAAAAGGTGTGAAAAATGCGAGGAGCATGAAAAGGTTGAAAAATGCGAGGAGCATGAAAAGGTGTGAAAAATTCGAGGAGCAAAAAAAAAAAAAAAAAACCAGGAGCATGAAAAGGTGTGAAAAATGCGACGAGCATGAAAAGTTGTGAAAAATGCGAGAAGCATGAAGAGGTGTGAAATATGCGAGGAGCATGAAAAGGTGTGAAAAAAGGAGGAGCATGAAAAGGTGTGAAAAATGCGAGGAGCATGAAAAGGTGTGAAAAATGCGAGGAGCATGAAAAGGTTGAAAAATGCGAGGAGCATGAAAAGGTGTGAAAAATTCGAGGAGCAAAAAAAAAAAAAAAAAGCCCAGGAACATGAAAAGGTGTGAAAAATGCGAGGAGCAAAAAAAAAAAAAAAAAAAAAAAAAGACCAGGAGCATGAAAAGGTGTGAAAAATGCGAGGAGCAAAAAAAAAAAAAAAAAAGACCAGGAGCATGAAAAGGTGTGAAAAATGCGAGGAGCAAAAAAAAAAAAAAAAGACCAGGAGCATGAAAAGGTGTGAAAAATGCGAGGAGCAAAAAAACAAAAAAAAGACCAGCAGCATGAAAAGGTGTGAAAAATGCGATGAACATGAAAACGTGTGAAAAATGCGAGGAGCAAAAAAAAAAAAAAAAAAAGTCCAGGACCATGAAAAGGTGTGAAAAATGCGAGGAGCATGAAAAGGTGTGAAAAATTTGAGGAGCAAAAAAAAAAAAGACCAGGAGCATGAAAAGGTGTGAAAAATGCGAGGAGCAAAAAAAAAAAAAAAAAAAAAAGACCAGGAGCATGAAAAGGTGTGAAAAATGCGAGGAGCAAAAAAAAAAAAAAAAAAAAAGACCAGGAGCATGAAAAGGGGTGAAAAATGCGAGGAGCAAAAAAAAAAAAAAAAAAAAAAAAAGACCAGGAGCATGAAAAGGTGTGAAAAATGCGACGAGCATGAATAGTTGTGAAAAATGCGAGGAGCATGAAGAGGTGTGAAATATGTGAGGAGCATGAAAAGTGTGAAAAATGCGGGGAGCAAAAAAAAAAAAAAAAAAAAAAAGACCAGGAGCATGAAAAGGTGTGAAAAATGCGAGGAGCAAAAAAAAAAAAAAAAAGACCAGGAGCATGAAAAGGTGTGAAAAATGCGAGGAGCATGAAAAGGTGTGAAAAATGCGAGGCACATGAAGAGGTGTGAAATATGCAAGGCGCATGAAAAGGTGTGAAAAATGCGAGAAGCATGAAGAGGTGTGAAATATGCGAGGAGCATGAAAAGGTGTGAAAAAAGGAGGAGCATGAAAAGGTGTGAAAAATGCGACGAGCATGAAAAGTTGTGAAAAATGCGAGGAGCATGAAGAGGTGTGAAATATGTGAGGAGCATGAAAAGTGTGAAAAATGCGAGGAGCAAAAAAAAAAAAAAAAAGACCAGGAGCATGAAAAGGTGTGAAAAATGCGAGGAGCATGAAAAGGTGTGAAAAATGCGAGGAGCATGAAAAGGTGTGAAAAATGCGAGGAGCATGAAAAGGTGTGAAAAATGCGAGGAGCATGAAAAGGTGTGAAAAATGCGAGGAGCAAAAAAAAAAAAAGACGAGGAGCATGAAAAGGTGTGAAAAATGCAAGGAGCATGAAAAGGTGTGAAAAATGCGAGGAACATGAAAAGGTGTGAAAAATGGGAGGAGCATGAAAAGGTGCGAAAAATGCGAGGAGCAAAAAAAAAAAAAAAAAGGCCAGGAGCAAGAAAAGGTGTGAAAAATGCGAGGAGCAAAAAAAAAAAAAAAAAAAAAGGCCAGGAGCATGAAAAGGTGTGAAAAATGCAAGGAGCATGAAAAGGTGTGAAAAATGCGAGGAGGAAAAAAAAAAAAAAAAAAGAAAGACCAGGAGCAAGAAAAGGTGTGAAAAATGCGAGGAGCAAAAAAAAAAAAAAAAAAAAAGGCCAGGAGCATGAAAAGGTGTGAAAAATGCAAGGAGCATGAAAAGGTGTGAAAAATGCGAGGAGCAAAAAAAAAAAAAAAAAAAAGACCAGGAGCATGAAAAGGTGTGAAAAATGCGAGGAGCAAAAAAAAAAAAGACGAGGAGCATGAAAAGGTGTGAAAAATGCAAGGAGCATGAAAAGGTGTGAAAAATGCGAGGAACATGAAAAGGTGTGAAAAATGGGAGGAGCATGAAAAGGTGCGAAAAATGCGAGGAGCAAAAAAAAAAAAAAAAAAGGCCAGGAGCATGAAAAGGTGTGAAAAAGGCAAGGAGCATGAAAAGGTGTGAAAAATGCGAGGAGCAAAAAAAAAAAAAAGACGAGGAGCATGAAAAGGTGTGAAAAATGCGTGGAGCATGAAAAGGTGTGCAAAATGCGAGGAGCAAAAAAAAAAAAAGACGAAGAGCATGAAAAGGTTTGAAAAATGCGAGGAGCAAAAAAAAAAAAAAAAAAAAAGACCAGGAGCATGAAAAGGTGTGAAAAATGCGAGGAGCAAAAAAAAAAAAAAAAAAGACCAGGAGCATGAATAGGTGTGCAAAATGCGAGGAGCAAAAAAAAAAAAGACGAGGAGCATGAAAAGGTGTGAAAAATGCAAGGAGCATGAAAAGGTGTGAAAAATGCGAGGAACATGAAAAGGTGTGAAAAATGGGAGGAGCATGAAAAGGTGCGAAAAATGCGAGGAGCAAAAAAAAAAAAAAAAAGGCCAGAAGCATGAAAAGGTGTGAAAAAGGCAAGGAGCATGAAAAGGTGTGAAAAATGCGAGGAGCAAAAAAAAAAAAAAAAAAAAGTCCAGGAGCATGAAAAGGTGTGAAAAATGCAAGGAGCATGAAAAGGTGTGAAAAATGCCAGGAGCATGAAAAGGTGTGAAAAATGCCAGGAGCATGAAAAGGTGTGAAAAATGCGAGGAGCAAAAAAAAAAAAAAAAAAAGAAAGTCCAGGAGCATGAAAAGGTGTGCAAAATGCGAGGAGCAAAAAAAAAAAAAGACGAGGAGCATGAAAAGGTGTGAAAAATGCAAGGAGCATGAAAAGGTGTGAAAAATTTGAGGAGCAAAAAAAAAAGAAAAAAAAAGACCAGGAGCATGAAAAGGTGTGAAAAATGCGAGGAGCATGAAAAGGTGTGAAAAATTTGAGGAGCAAAAAAAAAAAAAAAAAAAAAGACCAGGAGCATGAAAAGGTGTGAAAAATGCGAGGAGGAAAAAAAAAAAAAAAAAAGAAAGACCAGGAGCATGAAAAGGTGTGAAAAATGCGAGGAGCAAAAAAAAAAAAAAAAAAAAAGGCCAGGAGCATGAAAAGGTGTGAAAAATGCAAGGAGCATGAAAAGGTGTGAAAAATGCGAGGAGCAAAAAAAAAAAAAAAAAAAAGACCAGGAGCATGAAAAGGTGTGAAAAATGCGAGGAGCAAAAAAAAAAAAGACGAGGAGCATGAAAAGGTGTGAAAAATGCAAGGAGCATGAAAAGGTGTGAAAAATGCGAGGAACATGAAAAGGTGTGAAAAATGGGAGGAGCATGAAAAGGTGCGAAAAATGCGAGGAGCAAAAAAAAAAAAAAAAAAGGCCAGGAGCATGAAAAGGTGTGAAAAAGGCAAGGAGCATGAAAAGGTGTGAAAAATGCGAGGAGCAAAAAAAAAAAAAAGACGAGGAGCATGAAAAGGTGTGAAAAATGCGTGGAGCATGAAAAGGTGTGCAAAATGCGAGGAGCAAAAAAAAAAAAAGACGAAGAGCATGAAAAGGTGTGAAAAATGCAAGGAGCATGAAAAGGTGTGAAAAATTTGAGGAGCAAAAAAAAAAAAAAAAAAAAAGACCAGGAGCATGAAAAGGTGTGAAAAATGCGAGGAGCATGAAAAGGTGTGCAAAATGCGAGGAGCAAAAAAAAAAAAAGACGAGGAGCATGAAAAGGTGTGAAAAATGCAAGGAGCATGAAAAGGTGTGAAAAATGCGAGGAACATGAAAAGGTGTGAAAAATGGGAGGAGCATGAAAAGGTGTGAAAAATGCGAGGAGGAAAAAAAAAAAAAAAAGGCCAGGGGCATGAAAAGGTGTGAAAAATGCGAGGAGCAAAAAGAAAAAAAAAAAAAGTCCAGGAGCATGAAAAGGTGTGAAAAAGGCAAGGAGCAAAAAAAAAAAAAAAAAAAAAGGCCAGGAGCATGAAAAGGTGTGAAAAATGCAAGGAGCATGAAAAGGTGTGAAAAATGCGAGGAGCAAAAAAAAAAAAAAAAAAAAGACCAGGAGCATGAAAAGGTGTGAAAAATGCGAGGAGCAAAAAAAAAAAAAAAAAAAAAGACCAGAGGCATGAAAAGGTTTGAAAAATGCGAGGAGCAAAAAAAAAAAAAAAAAAAAAGACCAGGAGCATGAAAAGGTGTGAAAAATGCGAGGAGCAAAAAAAAAAAAAAAAAAGACCAGGAGCATGAATAGGTGTGCAAAATGCGAGGAGCAAAAAAAAAAAAGACGAGGAGCATGAAAAGGTGTGAAAAATGCAAGGAGCATGAAAAGGTGTGAAAAATGCGAGGAACATGAAAAGGTGTGAAAAATGGGAGGAGCATGAAAAGGTGCGAAAAATGCGAGGAGCAAAAAAAAAAAAAAAAAGGCCAGAAGCATGAAAAGGTGTGAAAAAGGCAAGGAGCATGAAAAGGTGTGAAAAATGCGAGGAGCAAAAAAAAAAAAAGAAAGACCAGTAGCATGAAAAGGTGTGAAAAATGCGATGAGCATGAAAAGGTGTGAAAAATGCGACGAGCATGAAGAGGTGTGAAAAATGCGAGGAGGATAAAAAGTTGTGAAAAATTTGAGGAGCAAAAAAAAAAAAAAACCAGGAGCACGAAAAGGTGTGAAAAATGCGGGGAGCAAAAAAAAAAAAAAAAAAGAAAGACCAGGAGCATGAAAAGGTGTGAAAAATTCGAGGAGCAAAAAAAAAAAAAAAAAAAGACCAGGAGCATGAAAAGGTGTGAAAAATGCGAGGAGCAAAAAAAAAAAAAAAAAAAGGCCAGGAGCATGAAAAGGTGTGAAAAATGCGAGGAGCATGAAAAGGTGTGAAAAATTCGAGGAGCAAAAAAAAAAAAAAAAAAGACCAGGAGCATGAAAAGGTGTGAAAAATGCGAGGAGCAAAAAAAAAAAAAAAAAAAAGACCAGGAACATGAAAAGGTGTGAAAAATGCGAGGAGCAAAAAAAAAAAAAAAGAAAGAAAGAAAGACCAGGAGCATGAAAACGTGTGAAAAATTCGAGGAGCAAAAAAAAAAAAAAAAAAAAGACCAGGAGCATGAAAAGGTGTGAAAAATGCGAGGAGAAAAAAAAAAAAAAAGACCAGGAGCATGAAAAGGTGTGAAAAATGCGAGGAGCAAAAAAAAAAAAAAGAAAGAGAGAAAGACCAGGAGCATGAAAAGGTGTGAAAAATTCGAGGAGCAAAAAAAAAAAAAAAAAAAAGACCAGGAGCAAGAAAATGTGTGAAAAAAGCGAGGAGCAAAAAAAAAAAAAAGACCAGGAGCATGAAAAGGTGTGAAAAATGCGAGGAGCAAAAAAAAAAAAAAAAAAAAGAAAGACCAGGAGCATGAAAAGGTGTGAAAAATGCGGGGAGCAAAAAAAAAAAAAGAAAGACCAGGAGCATGAAAAGGTGTGAAAAATGCGAAGAGAATGAAAAGTTGTGAAAAATGCGAGGAGCATGAAGAGGTGTGAAAAATGCGAGGAGCATGAAAAGGTGTGAAAAATTCGAGGAGCAAAAAAAAAAAAAAAAAAAAAAGACCAGGAGCATGAAAAGGTGTGAAAAATGCGAGGAGCAAAAAAAAAAAAAAAAAAAAAGACCAGGAGCATGATAAGGTGTGAAAAATGCGACGAGCATGAAAAGTTGTGAAAAATGTGAGGAGCATGAAGAGGTGTGAAAAATGCGAGGAGCATGAAAAGGGGTGAAAAATGCGAGGAGCAAAAAAAAAAAAAAAAAAAAAGACCAGGAGCATGATAAGGTGTGAAAAATGCGACGAGCATGAAAAGTTGTGAAAAATGCGAGGAGCATGAAGAGGTGTGAAAAATGCGAGGAGCATGAAAAGGTGTGAAAAATTCGAGGAGCAAAAAAAAAAAAAAAAACCAGGAGCATGAAAAGGTGTGAAAAATGCGAGGAAAAAAAAAAAAAAAAGACCAGGAACATGAAAAGGTGTGAAAAATGCGAGCAGCAAAAAAAAAAAAAGAAAGACCAGGAGCATGAAAAGGTGTGAAAAATGCGAGGAGCAAAAAAAAAAAAAAAAAAAAAGAAAGACCAGGAGCATGAAAAGGTGGGAAAATGCGGGGAGCAAAAAAAAAAAAAAGAAAGACCAGGAGCATGAAAAGGTGTGAAAAATGCGACGAGCATGAAAAGTTGTGAAAAATGCGAGGAGCATGAAGAGGTGTGAAAAATGCGAGGAGCATGAAAAGGTTTGAAAAATTCGAGGAGCAAAAAAAAAAAAAGAAAGACCAGGAGCATGAAAAGGTGTGAAAAATGCGAGGAGAAAAAAAAAAAAAAAAGACCAGGAACATGAAAAAGTGTGAAAAATGCGAGGTGCAAAAAAAAAAAAAAAAGAAAGAAAGAAAGACCAGGAGCATGAAAAGGTGTGAAAAATGCGAGGAGAATGAAAAGGTGTGAAAAATGCAAGGAGCATGAAAAGTTGTGAAAAATGAGAGGAGCAAAAAAAAACAAAAGATGAGGACCACAAAAAGGTGTGAAAAATGTGAGGAGCATGAAAAGGTGTGAAAAATGCGAGGAGCATGAAAAGGTGTGAAAAATGCGAGGAGCATGAAAAGGTGTCAAAAATGCGAGGAGAAAAAAAAAAAGACGAGGAGCATAGAAAGGTGTGAAAAATGGGAGGAGCATGAAAAGGTGTGAAAAATGGGAGGAGCAAAAAAAAAAAAAAACGAAGACCACGAAAAGGTGTGTAAAATGCGAGGAGCATGAAAAGGTGCGAAAATGCGAGGAGCATGAAAAGGTGTGCAAAATGCGAGGAGCATGAAAAGGTGTGAAAAATGCGAGGAGCAAAAAAAAAAAAGACGAGGAGCATGAAAAGGTGTGCAAAATGCGAGGAGCATGAAAAGGTGTGCAAAATGCGAGGAGCATGAAAAGGTGTGAAAAATGTGAGGAGCAAAAAAAAAAAAGACGAGGAGCATGAAAAGGTGTGAAAAATGCGAGGAGCATGAAAAGGTGTGAAAAATGCGAGGAGCAAAGAAAAAAAAAAGGAAAAGACGAAGAGCATGAAAAGGTGTGAAAAATGCGAGGAGCATGAAAAAGTGTGAAAAATGCGAGGAATAGGAAAAGGTGTGAAAAATATGAGGAGCATTAAAAGGTGTGAAAAATGCGAGGAACATGAAAAGGTGTGAAAAATGCGAGGAGCATGAAAAGGTGTGAAAATTTCAAGGAGCATGAAAAGGTGTGAAAAATGCGAGGAGCATGAAAAGGTGTGAAAAATGCGAGGAGCTTGAAAAGGTGTGAAAAATGCGAGGAGGATGAAAAGTTGAGAAAAATGAGAGGAGCATGAAAAGGTGTGAAAATGTAAAGAGCATGAAAAGTTTTGAAAAATGCGAGGAGCAAAAAAGAAATACAAGGAGCATGAAAAAGTGTAAAAATGCGAGGAGCATGAAAAGGTGTGAAAAATGCAAGGAGCATGAAAAGGTGTGAAAAATGCAAGGAGCATGAAAAGGTTTGAAAAATGCAAGGATCATGAAAAGGTGTGAAAAATGCGAGGAGCAAAAAAAAAATACAAGGGGCATGAAAAGGTGTGAGAAATGCAAGCAGCATGCAAAGGTGTGAAAAATGCGAGGAGCATGAAAAGGTGTGAAAAATGCAAGGAGCATGAAAAGGTGTGAAAAATGCAAGGAGCATGAAAAGGTTTGAAAAATGCAAGGATCATGAAAAGGTGTGAAAAATGCGAGGAGCAAAAAAAAATACAAGGGGCATGAAAAGGTGTGAGAAATGCAAGCAGCATGAAAAGGTGTGAAAAATGCGAGGAGCATGAAAATGTTTGAAAAATGCAAGGAGCATGAAAAGGTGTGAAAAATGCGAGGAGCAAAAAAAAAATACAAGGGGCACGAAAAGGTGTGAAAAATGCGAGGAGCATGAAAATGTGTGAAAAATGCGCGGACCATGAAAAGGTGTGAAAAATGCGAGGACCATGAAAAGTTGTGAACAATGCGAGGAGCAAAAAAACAAAAAAAGTAAAAGACGAGGAGCATGAAAAGGTGTGAAAAATGCGAGGAGCATGAATAGGAGTGAAAAATGCGAGGACCATGAAGAGGTGTGAAAAATGCGAGGAGCATGAAAAGGTGTGAAATATGCGAGGATCCTGAGAAGGTGTGAAAAATGCGAGGAGCATGAAAAGGTGTGAAAAATGGGAGGAGCATGAAAAGGTGTGAAAAATGCGAGGAGCATGAAAAGGTGTGAAAAATGCGAGGAGCAAAAAAAAAAAAAGACGAGTAGCATGAAAAGGTGTGTAAAATGCGAGGAGCATGAAAAGGTGCGAAAAATGCGAGGACCATGAAAAGGTTTGAAAAATGCGAGGAGCATGAAAAGGTGTGAAAAATGTGAGGAGCATGAAAAGGTGTGGAAAATGTGAGGAGCAAAAAAAAAAAAGACGACGAGCATGAAAAGATGTGAAAAATTCGAGGAGCATGAAAAGGTGTGAAAAATGCGAGGAGCAGAAAAAAAAAGATGAGGAGCATGAAAAGGTGTGTAAAATCCGATGAGCATGAAAAGGTGTGAAAAATGCGAGGAGAAAAAAAAAAAGAAAAAGACGAGGAGCATGAAAATGTGTGAAAAATGCAAGGAGCATGAAAAGGTGTGAAAAATGGGAGGAGCAAAAAAACAAGAAAGACGAGGAGCATGAAAAGGTGTGAGAAATGCGAGGAGAAAAAAAAAAAGAAAAAGACGAGGAGCATGAAAAGGTGTGAAAAATGCAAGGAGCATGAAAAGGTGTGAAAAATTCGAGGAGCAAAAAAAAAAAAGAAAAATACGAGGAGCATGAAAAGTTGTGAAAAATGCGAGGAGCATGAAAAGGTGTAAAAAATGCGAGGAGCATGAAAAGGTGTAAAAAATGCGAGGAGCAAAAAAAAAAAAAAGAAAAAAACGAGGAGCATGAAAAGGTGTGAAAAATGCAAGGAGCATGAAAAGGTGTAAAAAATGCGAGGAGCATGAAAATGTGTAAAAAATGCGAGGAGCAAAAAAAAAAAAAAGAAAAATACTAGGAGCATGAAAAGGTGTGAAAAATGCGAGGAGCAAAAAAAAAAAAGACGAGGAACATGAAACGGTGTGAAAAATGCGAGGAGCATGAAAACGTTTGAAAAATGCAAGGAGCATGAAAAGGTGTGAAAAATGCGAGGAGCAAAAAAAAAATACAAGGAGCATGAAAAGGTGTGAAAAATGCGAGGAGCATGAAAAGGTGTGAAAAATGCAAGGAGCATGAAAAGGTGTGAAAAATGCGAGGAGCATGAAAAGTTGTGAAAAATGCGAGGAGCATGAAGAGGTGTGAAAAATGCGAGGAGCATGAAAAGGTGTGAAAAATGCGAGCAGCAAAAAAAAAAAAAAAAAAAAGAAAGACCAGGAGCATGAAAAGGTGTGAAAAATGCGAGGAGCAAAAAAAAAAAAAAGAAGGAAAGAAAGACCAGGAGCATGAAAAGGTGTGAAAAATGCGAGGAGCATGAAAAGTTGTGAAAAATGCGAGGAGCATGAAGAGGTGTGAAAAATGCGAGGAGCAAAAAAAAAAAAAGAAAGACCAGTAGCATGAAAAGGTGTGAAAAATGCGAGGAGCATGAAAAGGTGTGAAAAATGCGAGGAGCATGAAAAGTTGTGAAAAATGCAAGGAGCATGAAAAGGTGTGAAAAATGTGAGGAGCAAAAAAAAAAAAAAAAAAAGAAAGACCAGGAGCATGAAAAGGTGTGAAAAATGCGAGGAGCAAAAGAAAAAAAAAAGACCAGGAGCATGAAAAGGTGTGAAAAATGCGAGGAGCAAAAAAAAAAAAAGAAAGACCAGTAGCATGAAAAGGTGTGAAAAATGCGATGAGCAGGAAAAGGTGTGAAAAATGCGACGAGCATGAAGAGGTGTGAAAAATGCGAGGAGGATAAAAAGTTGTGAAAAATTTGAGGAGCAAAAAAAAAAAAAAAACCAGGAGCACGAAAAGGTGTGAAAAATGCGGGGAGCAAAAAAAAAAAAAAAAAAGAAAGACCAGGAGCATGAAAAGGTGTGAAAAATTCGAGGAGCAAAAAAAAAAAAAAAAAAAGACCAGGAGCATGAAAAGGTGTGAAAAATGCGAGGAGCAAAAAAAAAAAAAAAAAAAGGCCAGGAGCATGAAAAGGTGTGAAAAATGCGAGGAGCATGAAAAGGTGTGAAAAATTTGAGGAGCAAAAAAAAAAAAAAAAAAGACCAGGAGCATGAAAAGGTGTGAAAAATGCGAGGAGCAAAAAAAAAAAAAAAAAAAAGACCAGGAACATGAAAAGGTGTGAAAAATGCGAGGAGCAAAAAAAAAAAAAAAGAAAGAAAGAAAGACCAGGAGCATGAAAACGTGTGAAAAATTCGAGGAGCAAAAAAAAAAAAAAAAAAAGACCAGGAGCATGAAAAGGTGTGAAAAATGCGAGGAGAAAAAAAAAAAAAAAGACCAGGAGCATGAAAAGGTGTGAAAAATGCGAGGAGCAAAAAAAAAAAAAAGAAAGAGAGAAAGACCAGGAGCATGAAAAGGTGTGAAAAATTCGAGGAGCAAAAAAAAAAAAAAAAAAAGACCAGGAGCATGAAAATGTGTGAAAAATGCGAGGAGCAAAAAAAAAAAAAAGACCAGGAGCATGAAAAGGTGTGAAAAATGCGAGGAGCAAAAAAAAAAAAAAAAAAAAGAAAGACCAGGAGCATGAAAAGGTGTGAAAAATGCGGGGAGCAAAAAAAAAAAAAGAAAGACCAGGAGCATGAAAAGGTGTGAAAAATGCGACGAGAATGAAAAGTTGTGAAAAATGCGAGGAGCATGAAGAGGTGTGAAAAATGCGAGGAGCATGAAAAGGTGTGAAAAATTCGAGGAGCAAAAAAAAAAAAAAAAAAAAAGACCAGGAGCATGAAAAGGTGTGAAAAATGCGAGGAGCAAAAAAAAAAAAAAAAAAAAAGACCAGGAGCATGATAAGGTGTGAAAAATGCGACGAGCATGAAAAGTTGTGAAAAATGTGAGGAGCATGAAGAGGTGTGAAAAATGCGAGGAGCATGAAAAGGTGTGAAAAATTCGAGGAGCAAAAAAAAAAAAAAAAAAAAAAAACCAGGAGCATGAAAAGGTGTGAAAAATGCGAGGAGAAAAAAAAAAAAATAAAAAGACCAGGAACATGAAAAGGTGTGAAAAATGCGAGGAGCAAAAAAAAAAAAAAAAAGAAAGAAAGAAAGATCAGGAGCATGAAAAGGTGTGAAAAATGCGAGGAGCAAAAAAAAAAAAAAAAAAAAAAAGACCAGGAGCATGAAAAGGTGTGAAAAATGCGAGGAGCAAAAAAAAAAAAAAGAAGGAAAGAAAGACCAGGAGCATGAAAAGGTGTGAAAAATGCGAGGAGCAAAAAAAAAAAAAAAAAAAAGAAAGACCAGGAGAATGAAAAGGTGTGAAAAATGCGAGGAGCAAAAAAAAAAAAAGAAAGACCAGGAGCATGAAAAGGTGTGAAATATGCGACGAGCATGAAAAGTTGTGAAAAATGCGAGGAGCATGAAGAGGTGTGAAAAATTCGAGGAGCAAAAAAAAAAAAAAAAACAAGGAGAATGAAAAGGGGTGAAAAATGCGAGGACAAAAAAAGAAAAAAAAAAAAAAAAGACCAGGAACATGAAAAGGTGTGAAAAATGCGAGGAGCAAAAAAAAAAAAAGAAAGACCAGGAGCATGAAAAGGTGTGAAAAATGCGAGGAGCAAAAAAAAAAAAAAAAAAAAAAGAAAGACCAGGAGCATGAAAAGGTGTGAAAAATGCGGGGAGCAAAAAAAAAAAAAAGAAAGACCAGGAGCATGAAAAGGTGTGAAAAATGCGACGAGCATGAAAAGTTGTGAAAAATGCGAGGAGCATGAAGAGGTGTGAAAAATGCGAGGAGCATGAAAAGGTGTGAAAAATTCGAGGAGCAAAAAAAAAAAAAAAACCAGGAGCATGAAAAGGTGTGAAAAATGCGAGGAAAAAAAAAAAAAAAGGCCAGGAACATGAAAAGGTGTGAAAAATGCGAGCAGCAAAAAAAAAAAAAGAAAGACCAGGAGCATGAAAAGGTGTGAAAAATGCGAGGAGCAAAAAAAAAAAAAAAAAAAAAGAAAGACCAGGAGCATGAAAAGGTGTGAAAATGCGGGGAGCAAAAAAAAAAAAAAGAAAGACCAGGAGCATGAAAAGGTGTGAAAAATGCGACGAGCATGAAAAGTTGTGAAAAATGCGAGGAGCATGAAGAGGTGTGAAAAATGCGAGGAGCATGAAAAGGTTTGAAAAATTCGAGGAGCAAAAAAAAAAAAGAAAGACCAGGAGCATGAAAAGGTGTGAAAAATTCGAGGAGCAAAAAAAAAAAAAAAAAAAAAAAAAACCCAGGACCATGAAAAGGTGTGAAAAATGCGAGGAGAAAAAAAAAAAAAAAAAGACCAGGAACATGAAAAAGTGTGAAAAATGCGAGGTGCAAAAAAAAAAAAAAAAGAAAGAAAGAAAGACCAGGAGCATGAAAAGGTGTGAAAAATGCGAGGAGAATGAAAAGGTGTGAAAAATGCAAGGAGCATGAAAAGTTGTGAAAAATGAGAGGAGCAAAAAAAAACAAAAGATGAGGACCACAAAAAGGTGTGAAAAATGTGAGGAGCATGAAAAGGTGTGAAAAATGCGAGGAGCATGAAAAGGTGTGAAAAATGCGAGGAGCATGAAAAGGTGTCAAAAATGCGAGGAGAAAAAAAAAAAAGACGAGGAGCATAGAAAGGTGTGAAAAATGGGAGGAGCATGAAAAGGTGTGAAAAATGGGAGGAGCAAAAAAAAAAAAAGTCGAAGACCACGAAAAGGTGTGTAAAATGCGAGGAGCATGAAAAGGTGCGAAAATGCGAGGAGCATGAAAAGGTGTGCAAAATGCGAGGAGCATGAAAAGGTGTGAAAAATGCGAAGAGCAAAAAAAAAAAAGACGAGGAGCATGAAAAGGTGTGCAAAATGCGAGGAGCATGAAAAGGTGTGCAAAATGCGAGGAGCATGAAAAGGTGTGAAAAATGTGAGGAGCAAAAAAAAAAAAGACGAGGAGCATGAAAAGGTGTGAAAAATGCGAGGAGCATGAAAAGGTGTGAAAAATGCGAGGAGCAAAGAAAAAAAAAAGGAAAAGACGAAGAGCATGAAAAGGTGTGAAAAATGCGAGGAGCATGAAAAAGTGTGAAAAATGCGAGGAATAGGAAAAGGTGTGAAAAATATGAGGAGCATTAAAAGGTGTGAAAAATGCGAGGAACATGAAAAGGTGTGAAAAATGCGAGGAGCATGAAAAGGTGTGAAAATTTCAAGGAGCATGAAAAGGTGTGAAAAATGCGAGGAGCATGAAAAGGTGTGAAAAATGCGAGGAGCTTGAAAAGGTGTGAAAAATGCGAGGAGGATGAAAAGTTGAGAAAAATGAGAGGAGCATGAAAAGGTGTGAAAATGTAAGGAGCATGAAAAGTTTTGAAAAATGCGAGGAGCAAAAAAGAAATACAAGGAGCATGAAAAAGTGTAAAAATGCGAGGAGCATGAAAAGGTGTGAAAAATGCAAGGAGCATGAAAAGGTGTGAAAAATGCAAGGAGCATGAAAAGGTTTGAAAAATGCAAGGATCATGAAAAGGTGTGAAAAATGCGAGGAGCAAAAAAAAAATACAAGGGGCATGAAAAGGTGTGAGAAATGCAAGCAGCATGAAAAGGTGTGAAAAATGCGAGGAGCATGAAAAGGTGTGAAAAATGCAAGGAGCATGAAAAGGTGTGAAAAATGCAAGGAGCATGAAAAGGTTTGAAAAATGCAAGGATCATGAAAAGGTGTGAAAAATGCGAGGAGCAAAAAAAAATACAAGGGGCATGAAAAGGTGTGAGAAATGCAAGCAGCATGAAAAGGTGTGAAAAATGCGAGGAGCATGAAAATGTTTGAAAAATGCAAGGAGCATGAAAAGGTGTGAAAAATGCGAGGAGCAAAAAAAAAAATACAAGGGGCACGAAAAGGTGTGAAAAATGCGAGGAGCATGAAAATGTGTGAAAAATGCGCGGACCATGAAAAGGTGTGAAAAATGCGAGGACCATGAAAAGTTGTGAACAATGCGAGGAGCAAAAAAACAAAAAAAGTAAAAGACGAGGAGCATGAAAAGGTGTGAAAAATGCGAGGAGCATGAATAGGAGTGAAAAATGCGAGGACCATGAAGAGGTGTGAAAAATGCGAGGAGCATGAAAAGGTGTGAAATATGCGAGGATCCTGAGAAGGTGTGAAAAATGCGAGGAGCATGAAAAGGTGTGAAAAATGGGAGGAGCATGAAAAGGTGTGAAAAATGCGAGGAGCATGAAAAGGTGTGAAAAATGCGAGGAGCAAAAAAAAAAAAAGACGAGTAGCATGAAAAGGTGTGTAAAATGCGAGGAGCATGAAAAGGTGCGAAAAATGCGAGGACCATGAAAAGGTTTGAAAAATGCGAGGAGCATGAAAAGGTGTGAAAAATGTGAGGAGCATGAAAAGGTGTGGAAAATGTGAGGAGCAAAAAAAAAAAAAGACGACGAGCATGAAAAGATGTGAAAAATTCGAGGAGCATGAAAAGGTGTGAAAAATGCGAGGAGCAGAAAAAAAAAGACGAGGAGCATGAAAAGGTGTGTAAAATCCGATGAGCATGAAAAGGTGTGAAAAATGCGAGGAGAAAAAAAAAAGAAAAAGACGAGGAGCATGAAAATGTGTGAAAAATGCAAGGAGCATGAAAAGGTGTGAAAAATGGGAGGAGCAAAAAAACAAGAAAGACGAGGAGCATGAAAAGGTGTGAGAAATGCGAGGAGAAAAAAAAAAAGAAAAAGACGAGGAGCATGAAAAGGTGTGAAAAATGCAAGGAGCATGAAAAGGTGTGAAAAATTCGAGGAGCAAAAAAAAAAAAGAAAAATACGAGGAGCATGAAAAGTTGTGAAAAATGCGAGGAGCATGAAAAGGTGTAAAAAATGCGAGGAGCATGAAAAGGTGTAAAAAATGCGAGGAGCAAAAAAAAAAAAAAGAAAAATACGAGGAGCAAGAAAAGGTGTGAAAAATGCAAGGAGCATGAAAAGGTGTAAAAAATGCGAGGAGCATGAAAATGTGTAAAAAATGCGAGGAGCAAAAAAAAAAAAAAGAAAAATACTAGGAGCATGAAAAGGTGGGAAAAAAGCGAGGAGCAAAAAAAAAAAAGACGAGGAACATGAAACGGTGTGAAAAATGCGAGGAGCATGAAAACGTTTGAAAAATGCAAGGAGCATGAAAAGGTGTGAAAAATGCGAGGAGCAAAAAAAAAATACAAGGAGCATGAAAAGGTGTGAAAAATGCGAGGAGCATGAAAAGGTGTGAAAAATGCAAGGAGCATGAAAAGGTGTGAAAAATGCGAGGAGCATGAAAAGTTGTGAAAAATGCGAGGAGCATGAAGAGGTGTGAAAAATGCGAGGAGCATGAAAAGGTGTGAAAAATGCGAGCAGCAAAAAAAAAAAAAAAGAAAGACCAGGAGCATGAAAAGGTGTGAAAAATGCGAGGAGCAAAAAAATAATACAAGGAGCATGAAAAGTTGTGAAAAATGCAAGGAGCATGAAAAGGTGTGAAAATTGCGAGGATCATGAGAAGGTGTGAAAAATGCGAGGAGCATGAAAAGGTGTGAAAAATGGGAGGAGCATGAAAAGGTGTGAAAAATGCGAGGAGCATGAAAAGGTGTGAAAAATGCGAGGAGCAAAAAAAAAAAGACGAGTAGCATGAAAAGGTGTGTAAAATGCGAGGAGCATGAAAAGGTGCGAAAAATGCGAGGACCACGAAAAGGTGTGAAAAATGCGAGGAGCATGAAAAGGTGTGAAAAATGTGAGGAGCATGAAAAGGTGTGAAAAATGTGAGGAGCAAAAAAAAAAAAAGACGACGAGCATGAAAAGATGTGAAAAATTCGAGGAGCATGAAAAGGTGTGAAAAATGCGAGGAGCAGAAAAAAAAAAGACGAGGAGCATGAAAAGGTGTGTAAAATGCAAGGAGCATGAAAAGGTGTGAAAAATGTGAGGAGAAAAAAAAAAAAGAAAAAGACGAGGAGCATGAAAGGGTGTGAAAAATGCAAGGAGCATGAAAAGGTGTGAAAAATGCGAGGAGCAAAAAAACAAGAAAGACGAGGAGCATGAAAAGGTGTGAAAAATGCGAGGAGAAAAAAAAAAAAGAAAAAGACGAGGAGCATGTAAAGGTGTGAAAAATGCAAGGAGCATGAAAAGGTGTGAAAAATGCGAGGAGCAAAAAAACAAGAAAGACGAGGAGCATGAAAAGTTGTGAAAAATGCAAGGAGCATGAAAAGTTGTGAAAAATGCGAGGAGCAAAAAAAAAAAAAAAAAAAAAAAAGACCAGGAGCATGAAAAGGTGTGAAAAATGCGATGAGCATGAAAAGGTGTGAAAAATGCGAGGAGCATGAAGAGGTGTGAAAAATGCGAGGAGGATGAAAAGGTGTGAAAAATTTGAGGAGCAAAAAAAAAAAAAAACCAGGAGCATGAAAAGGTGTGAAAAATGCGAGGAGCAAAAAAAAAAAAAAAGAAAGAAAGAAAGACCAGGAGCATGAAAAGGTGTGAAAAATTCGAGGAGCAAAAAAAAAAAAAAAAAAAAAAGACCAGGAGCATGAAAAGGTGTGAAAAATGCGAGGAGAAAAAAAAAAAAATAAAAAGACCAGGAACATGAAAAGGTGTGAAAAATGCGAGGAGCAAAAAAAAAAAAAAAAGAAAGAAAGAAAGATCAGGAGCATGAAAAGGTGTGAAAATGCGAGGAGAAAAAAAAAAAAAAGACCAGGAGCATGAAAAGGTGTGAAAAATGTGAGGAGTAAAAAAAAAAAAAGAAAGACCAGGAGCATGAAAAGGTGTGAAAAATGCGAGGAGCAAAAGAAAAAAAAAAGACCAGGAGCATGAAAAGGTGTGAAAAATGCGATGAGCATGAAAAGTTGTGAAAAATGCGAGGAGCATGAAGAGGTGTGAAAAATGCGAGGAGGATGAAAAGGTGTGAAAAATTTGAGGAGCAAAAAAAAAAAAAAAAAAGAAAGACCAGGAGCATGAAAAGGTGTGAAAAAAGCGAGGAGCAAAAAAAAAAAAAAGACCAGGAACATGAAAAGGTGTGAAAAATGCGAGGAGCAAAAAAAAAAAGAAAGACCAGGAGCATGAAAAGGTGTGAAAAATGCGAGGAGCAAAAAAAAAAAAAAGAAAGACCAGGAGCATGAAAAGGTGTGAAAAATGCGAGGAGCAAAAGAAAAAAAAAAGACCAGGAGCATGAAAAGGTGTGTAAATTTCTAGGAGCAAAAAAAAAAAAAAAAAAGACCAGGAGCATGAAAAGGTGTGAAAAAGGCGAGGAGCAAAAAAAAAAAAAACAAAAAAGAAAGACCAGGAGCATGAAAAGGTGAGAAAAAGGCGAGGAGCAAAAAAAAAAAAAAAAAAAAAAAAAGACCAGGAGCATGAAAAGGTGTGAAAAATGCGAGGAGCAAAAAAAAAAAAGAAAGACCAGGAGCATGAAAAGATGTGAAAAATGCGAGGAGCAAAAGAAAAAAAAAAGACCAGGAGCATGAAAAGGTGTGAAAAATGCGAGGAGCAAAAAAAAAAAAAAAAAAAAGAAAAACCAGGAGCATGAAAAGGTGTGTAAAATTCTAGGAGCAAAAAAAAAAAAAAAAGACCAGGAGCATGAAAAGGTGTGTAAAATTCTAGGAGCAAAAAAAAAAAAAAAAGACCAGGAGCATGAAAAGGTGTGAAAAAGGCGAGGAGCAAAAAAAAAAAAAAAAAAAGAAAGACCAGGAGCATGAAAAGGTGTGAAAAATGCGAGGAGCAAAAAAAAAAAAGAAAAACCAGGAGCATGAAAAGATGTGAAAAATGCGAGGAGCAAAAAAAAAAAAAGAAAGACCAGGAGCATGAAAAGGTGTGAAAAAGGCGAGGAGCAAAAAAAAAAAAAAAAAAAAGAAAGACCAGGAGCATGAAAAGGTGTGAAAAATGCGAGGAGCAAAAAAAAAAAAAAGACCAGGAGCATGAAAAGGTGTGAAAAATGTGAGGAGTAAAAAAAAAAAAAAAAGAACAGGAGCAAGAAAAGGTGTGAAAAATGCGGGGAGAAAAAAAAAAAAAAAGACCAGGAGCATGAAAAGGTGTGAAAAATGCGAGGAGCAAAAAAAAAAAAAAAAAAAGAGACCAGGAACATGAAAAGGTGTGAAAAATGCGAGGAGCAAAAGAAAAAAAAAAAAAAAAGAGACCAGGAGCATGAAAAGGTGTGAAAAATGCGAGGAGCAAAAAAAAAAAAAAAAAAAAAAAAAGACCAGGAGCATGAAAAGGTGTGAAAAATGCGAGGAGAAAAAAAAAAAAGACCAGGAGCATGAAAAGGTGTGAAAAATGCGAGGAGCAAAAAAAAAAAAAAAAGACCAGGAGCATGAAAAGGTGTGAAAAATGCGAGGAGCAAAAAAAAAAAAGACCAGGAGCAAGAAAAGGTGTGAAAAAAGCGAGGAGCAAAAAAAAAAAAAAAAAAAATGAAAGACCAGGAGCATGAAAAGGTGTGAAAAATGCGAGGAGCAAAAAAAAAAAAAGAAAGACCAGGAGCATGAAAAGGTGTGAAAAATGCGAGGAGCAAAAAAAAAAAAAAAAAAATGAAAGACCAGGAGCATGAAAAGGTGTGAAAAATGCGAGGAGCAAAAAAAAAAAAAAGAAAGACCAGGAGCATGAAAAGGTGTGAAAAATGCGAGGAGCAAAAAAAAAAAAAGAAAAACCAGGAGCATGAAAAGGTGTGAAAAATGCGAGGAGCAAAAAAAAAAAAAAGAAAGACCAGGAGCATGAAAAGGTGTGAAAAAAGTGAGGAGCAAAAAAAAAAAAAAAAGAAAGAAAGAAAGACCAGGAGCATGAAAAGGTGTGAAAAATGCGAGGAGCAAAAAAAAAAAAAAAAGAAAGAAAGAAAGACCAGGAGCATGAAAAGGTGTGAAAAATGCGAGGAGCAAAAAAAAAAAAAAAAGAAAGAAAGAAAGACCAGGAGCATGAAGAGGTGTGAAAAATGCGAGGAGGATGAAAAGGTGTGAAAAATTTGAGGAGCAAAAAAAAAAAAAACCAGGAGCATGAAAAGGTGTGAAAAATGCGAGGAGCAAAAAAAAAAAAAAGACCAGGAGCATGAAAAGGTGTGAAAAATGCGAGGAGCAAAAAAAAAAAAGAAAGACCAGGAGCATGAAAAGGTGTGAAAAATGCGAGGAGCAAAAGAAAAAAAAAAGACCAGGAGCATGAAAAGGTGTGAAAAATGCGAGGAGCAAAAAAAAAAAAAGAAAGACCAGGAGCATGAAAAGGTGTGAAAAATGCGACGAGCATGAAAAGTTGTGAAAAATGCGAGGAGCATGAAGAGGTGTGAGAAATGCGAGAAGGATGAAAAGGTGTGAAAAATTTGAGGAGCAAAAAAAAAAAAAAAAAGAAAGACCAGGAGCATGAAAAGGTGTGAAAAATGCGAGGAGCAAAAAAAAAAAAAGAAAGACCAGGAGCATGAAAAGGTGTGAAAAATGCAACGAGCATGAAAAGTTGTGAAAAATGCGAGGAGCATGAAACGGTGTGAAAAATTTGAGGAGCAAAAAAAAAAAAAACCAGGAGCATGAAAAGGTGTGAAAAATGCGAGGAGCAAAAAAAAAAAAAAGAAAGACCAGGAGCATGAAAAGGGGTGAAAAATGCGAGGAGCAAAAAAAAAGAAAAAAGAAAGAAAGAAAGACCAGGAGCATGAAAATGTGTGAAAAATGCGAGGAGCAAAAAAAAAAAAAAAGAAAGACCAGGAGATGAAAAGGTGTGAAAAATGCGGGGAGCAAAAAAAAAAAAAGAAAGACCAGGAGCATGAAAAGGTGTGAAAAATGCGAGGATCGAAAAAAAAAAAAGAAAGACCAGGAGCATGAAAATGTGTGAAAAATGCAAGGAGCATGAAAAGGTGTGAAAAATGCGAGGAGCATGAAAAGTTGTGAAAAATGTGAGGAGCATGAAGAGGTGTGAAAAATGCGAGGAGCATGAAAAGGTGTGAAAAATTCGAGGAGCAAAAAAAAAAAAAAAAAAAGACCAGGAGCATGAAAAGGTGTGAAAAATGCGAGGAGCAAAAAAAAAAAAAGAAAGACCAGGAGCATGCAAAGGTGTGAAAAATGCGACGAGCATGAAAAGTTGTGAAAAATGCGAGGAGGATGAAAAGGTGTGAAAAATTTGAGGAGCAAAAAAAAAAAAAAAAATAAAGACCAGGAGCATGAAATGGTGTGAAAAATGCGAGGAGCAAAAAAAAAAAAAAGACCAGGAACATGAAAAGGTGTGAAAAATGCGAGGAGCAAAAAAAAAAAAGAAAGACCAGGAGCATGAAAAGGTGTGAAAAATGCGAGGAGCAAAAAAAAAAAAAAGAAAGACCAGGAGCATGAAAAGGTGTGAAAAATGCGAGGAGCAAAAAAAAAAAAAAAAAAAGAAAGACCAGGAGCATGAAAAGGTGTGTAAAATTCTAGGAGCAAAAAAAAAAAAAAAAAGACCAGGAGCATGAAAAGGTGTGAAAAAGGCGAGGAGCAAAAAAAAAAAAAAAAAAAAGAAAGACCAGGAGCATGAAAAGGTGTGAAAAAAGCGAGGAGCAAAAAAAAAAAAAAAAAAAAGAAAGACCAGGAGCATGAAAAGGTGTGAAAAATGCGAGGAGCAAAAAAAAAAAAGAAAGACCAGGAGCATGAAAAGATGTGAAAAATGCGAGGAGCAAAAGAAAAAAAAAAGACCAGGAGCATGAAAAGGTGTGAAAAATGCGAGGAGCAAAAAAAAATAAAGAAAGACCAGGAGCATGAAAAGGTGTGAAAAATGCGACGAGCATGAAAAGTTGTGAAAAATGCGAGGAGCATGAAGAGGTGTGAAAAATGCGAGGAGGATGAAAAGGTGTGAAAAATTTGAGGAGCAAAAAAAAAAAAAAAAAGAAAGACCAGGAGCATGAAAAGGTGTGAAAAATGCGAGGAGCAAAAAAAAAAAAAAGACCAGGAACATGAAAAGGTGTGAAAAATGCGAGGAGCAAAAAAAAAAAAAGAAAGACCAGGAGCATGAAAAGGTGTGAAAAATGTGAGGAGCAAAAAAAAAAAAAGACCAGGAGCATGAAAAGGTGTGAAAAATGCGAGGAGCAAAAAAAAAAAAAAAAGACCAGGAGCATGAAAAGGTGTGAAAAATGCGAGGAGCAAAAAAAAAAAAAAAAAAAGAAAGACCAGGAGCATGAAAAGGTGTGAAAAATGCGAGGAGCAAAACAAAAAAAAAAGACCAGGAGCATGAAAAGGTGTGAAAAATGCGAGGAGCAAAAAAAAAAAAAGAAAGACCAGGAGCATGAAAAGGTGTGAAAAATGCGAGGAGCAAAAAAAAAAAAAAAAAAATGAAAGACCAGGAGCATGAAAAGGTGTGAAAAATGCGAGGAGCAAAAAAAAAAAAAGAAAGACCAGGAGCATGAAAAGGTGTGAAAAATGCGAGGAGCAAAAAAAAAAAAAAAAAAAATGAAAGACCAGGAGCATGAAAAGGTGTGAAAAATGCGAGGAGCAAAAAAAAAAAAAGAAAGACCAGGAGCATGAAAAGGTGTGAAAAATGCGAGGAGCAAAAAAAAAAAAAGAAAGACCAGGAGCATGAAAAGGTGTGAAAAATGCGAGGAGCAAAAAAAAAAAAAAAAAAAATGAAAGACCAGGAGCATGAAAAGGTGTGAAAAATGCGAGGAGCAAAAAAAAAAAAAAAAAAAATGAAAGACCAGGAGCATGAAAAGGTGTGAAAAATGCGAGGAGCAAAAAAAAAAAAAGAAAGACCAGGAGCATGAAAAGGTGTGAAAAATGCGAGGAGCAAAAAAAAAAAAGAAAGACCAGGAGCATGAAAAGGTGTGAAAAATGCGAGGAGCAAAAAAAAAAAAAAGAAGGAAAGAAAGACCAGGAGCATGAAAAGGTGTGAAAAATGCGAGGAGCATGAAAAGTTGTGAAAAATGCAAGGAGCATGAAAAGGTGTGAAAAATGTGAGGAGCAAAAAAAAAAAAAAAAAAAGAAAGACCAGGAGCATGAAAAGGTGTGAAAAATGCGAGGAGCAAAAGAAAAAAAAAAGACCAGGAGCATGAAAAGGTGTGAAAAATGCGAGGAGCAAAAAAAAAAAAAGAAAGACCAGTAGCATGAAAAGGTGTGAAAAATGCGATGAGCATGAAAAGGTGTGAAAAATGCGACGAGCATGAAGAGGTGTGAAAAATGCGAGGAGGATAAAAACGTGTGAAAAATTTGAGGAGCAAAAAAAAAAAAAAACCAGGAGCACGAAAAGGTGTGAAAAATGCGGGGAGCAAAAAAAAAAAAAAAAAGAAAGACCAGGAGCATGAAAAGGTGTGAAAAAATCGAGGAGCAAAAAAAAAAAAAAAAAAAGACCAGGAGCATGAAAAGGTGTGAAAAATGCGAGGAGCAAAAAAACAAAAAAAAAAAGGCCAGGAGCATGAAAAGGTGTGAAAAATGCGAGGAGCATGAAAAGGTGTGAAAAATTCGAGGAGCAAAAAAAAAAAAAAAAAAAAGACCAGGAACATGAAAAGGTGTGAAAAATGCGAGGAGCAAAAAAACAAAAAAAAAAAAGGCCAGGAGCATGAAAAGGTGTGAAAAATGCGAGGAGCATGAAAAGGTGTGAAAAATGCGAGGAGCAAAAAAAAAAAAAAAAAAAAGACCAGGAACATGAAAAGGTGTGAAAAATGCGAGGAGGAAAAAAAAAAAAAAAGAAAGAAAGAAAGACCAGGAGCATGAAAACGTGTGAAAAATTCGAGGAGCAAAAAAAAAAAAAAAAAAAGACCAGGAGCATGAAAAGGTGTGAAAAATGCGAGGAGAAAAAAAAAAAAAAAGACCAGGAGCATGAAAAGGTGTGAAAAATGCGAGGAGCAAAAAAAAAAAAAAGAAAGAAAGAAAGACCAGGAGCATGAAAAGGTGTGAAAAATTCGAGGAGCAAAAAAAAAAAAAAAAAAAGACCAGGAGCATGAAAATGTGTGAAAAATGCGAGGAGCAAAAAAAAAAAAAAAAAAAAAAAAAGACGAGGAACATGAAAAGGTGTGAAAAATGCGAGGAGCAAAAAAAAAAAAAAAAGAAGACCAGGAACATGAAAAGGTGTGAAAAATGCGAGGAGCAAAAAAAAAAAAAGAAAGACCAGGAGCATGAAAAGGTGTGAAAAATGCAAGGAGCATGAAAACGTGTGAAAAATGCGAGGAGCATGAAAAGTTGTGAAAAATGCAAGTAGCATGAAAAGGTGTGAAAAATGCGAGGAGCAAAAAAAAAAAAAAAAGAAAGAAAGAAAGACCAGGAGCATGAAAATGTGTGAAAAATTCGAGGAGCAAAAAAAAAAAAAAAAAAAAGACCAGGAGCATGAAAATGTGTGAAAAATGCGAGGAGCAAAAAAAAAAAAAAGACCAGGAGCATGAAAAGGTGTGAAAAATGCGAGGAGTAAAAAAAAAAAAGAAAGACCAGGAGCATGAAAAGGTGTGAAAAATGCGAGGAGCAAAAAAAAAAAAAAGAAAGACCAGGAGCATGAAAAGGTGTGAAAAATGCGAGGAGCAAAAAAAAAAAAAAAAGAAAGAAAGAAAGACCAGGAGCATGAAAATGTGTGAAAAATTCGAGGAGCAAAAAAAAAAAAAAAAAAAGACCAGGAGCATGAAAATGTGTGAAAAATGCGAGGAGCAAAAAAAAAAAAAAGACCAGGAGCATGAAAAGGTGTGAAAAATGCGAGGAGCAAAAAAAAAAAAAAAAAAAGCCCAGGAGCATGAAAAGGGGTGAAAAATGCGAGGAGAAAAAAAAAAAAAAAGACCAGGAGCATGAAAAGGTGTGAAAAATGCGAGGAGCAAAAAAAAAAAAAAAGAAAGAAAGAAAGACCAGGAGCATGAAAAGGTGTGAAAAATGCGAGGAGCATGAAAAGGTGTGAAAAATGCGAGGAGCATGAAAAGTTGTGAAAAATGCAAGGAGCATGAAAAGGTGTGAAAAATGCGAGGAGCAAAAAAAAGAAAAAAGAAAGAAAGAAAGACCAGGAGCATGAAAAGGTGTGAAAAATGCGAGGAGCAAAAAAAAAAAAAAGAAGGAAAGAAAGACCAGGAGCATGAAAAGGTGTGAAAAATGCGAGGAGCATGAAAAGTTGTGAAAAATGCAAGGAGCATGAAAAGGTGTGAAAAATGCGAGGAGCAAAAAAAAAAAAAGAAAGACCAGTAGCATGAAAAGGTGTGAAAAATGCGAGGAGCATGAAAAGGTGTGAAAAATGCGACGAGCATGAAGAGGTGTGAAAAATGCGAGGAGGATAAAAACGTGTGAAAAATTTGAGGAGCAAAAAAAAAAAAAAAACCAGGAGCACGAAAAGGTGTGAAAAATGCGGGGAGCAAAAAAAAAAAAAAAAAGAAAGACCAGGAGCATGAAAAGGTGTGAAAAATTCGAGGAGCAAAAAAAAAAAAAAAAAAAGACCAGGAGCATGAAAAGGTGTGAAAAATGCGAGGAGCAAAAAAAAAAAAAGAAAGACCAGGAGCATGAAAAGGTGTGAAAAATTCGAGGAGCAAAAAAAAAAAAAAAAAAAGACCAGGAGCATGAAAAGGTGTGAAAAATGCGAGGAGCAAAAAAACAAAAAAAAAAAGGCCAGGAGCATGAAAAGGTGTGAAAAATGCGAGGAGCATGAAAAGGTGTGAAAAATGCGAGGAGCAAAAAAAAAAAAAAAAAAAAGACCAGGAACATGAAAAGGTGTGAAAAATGCGAGGAGCAAAAAAAAAAAAAAAGAAAGAAAGAAAGACCAGGAGCATGAAAACGTGTGAAAAATTCGAGGAGCAAAAAAAAAAAAAAAAAAAAGACCAGGAGCATGAAAAGGTGTGAAAAATGCGAGGAGAAAAAAAAAAAAAAAGACCAGGAGCATGAAAAGGTGTGAAAAATGCGAGGAGCAAAAAAAAAAAAAAGAAAGAAAGAAAGACCAGGAGCATGAAAAGGTGTGAAAAATTCGAGGAGCAAAAAAAAAAAAAAAAAAAGACCAGGAGCATGAAAATGTGTGAAAAATGCGAGGAGCAAAAAAAAAAAAAAAAAAAAAAAAAGACGAGGAACATGAAAAGGTGTGAAAAATGCGAGGAGCAAAAAAAAAAAAAAAAGAAGACCAGGAACATGAAAAGGTGTGAAAAATGCGAGGAGCAAAAAAAAAAAAAGAAAGACCAGGAGCATGAAAAGGTGTGAAAAATGCAAGGAGCATGAAAACGTGTGAAAAATGCGAGGAGCATGAAAAGTTGTGAAAAATGCAAGTAGCATGAAAAGGTGTGAAAAATGCGAGGAGCAAAAAAAAAAGAAAGAAAGAAAGACCAGGAGCATGAAAATGTGTGAAAAATTCGAGGAGCAAAAAAAAAAAAAAAAAAAGACCAGGAGCATGAAAATGTGTGAAAAATGCGAGGAGCAAAAAAAAAAAAAAGACCAGGAGCATGAAAAGGTGTGAAAAATGCGAGGAGTAAAAAAAAAAAAGAAAGACCAGGAGCATGAAAAGGTGTGAAAAATGCGAGGAGCAAAAAAAAAAAAAAAAAGACCAGGAGCATGAAAAGGTGTGAAAAAAGCGAGGAGCAAAAAAAAAAAAAAAAGAAAGAAAGAAAGACCAGGAGCATGAAAATGTGTGAAAAATTCGAGGAGCAAAAAAAAAAAAAAAAAAAGACCAGGAGCATGAAAATGTGTGAAAAATGCGAGGAGCAAAAAAAAAAAAAAGACCAGGAGCATGAAAAGGTGTGAAAAATGCGAGGAGCAAAAAAAAAAAAAAAAAAAAGAAAGACCAGGAGAAGGAAAAGGTGTGAAAAAGGCGGGGAGAAAAAAAAAAAAAAGAAAGACCAGGAGCATGAAAAGGTGTGAAAAATGCGACGAGAATGAAAAGTTGTGAAAAATGCGAGGAGCATGAAGAGGTGTGAAAAATGCGAGGAGCATGAAAAGGTGTGAAAAATTCGAGGAGCAAAAAAAAAAAAAAAAAAAAAAGACCAGGAGCATGAAAAGGTGTGAAAAATGCGAGGAGCAAAAAAAAAAAAAAAAAAAAAGACCAGGAGCATGATAAGGTGTGAAAAATGCGACGAGCATGAAAAGTTGTGAAAAATGTGAGGAGCATGAAGAGGTGTGAAAAATGCGAGGAGCATGAAAAGGTGTGAAAAATTCGAGGAGCAAAAAAAAAAAAAAAAAAAGGACCAGGAACAAGAAAAGGTGAGAAAAATGCGAGGAGCAAAAAAAAAAAAAAAAAGAAAGAAAGAAAGATCAGGAGCATGAAAAGGTGTGAAAAATGCGAGGAGCAAAAAAAAAAAAAAAAAAAGAAAGAAAGAAAGATCAGGAGCATGAAAAGGTGTGAAAAATGCGAGGAGCAAAAAAAAAAAAATAAAAAGACCAGGAACATGAAAAGGTGTGAAAAATGCGAGGAGCAAAAAAAAAAAAAAAAAGAAAGAAAGAAAGATCAGGAGCATGAAAAGGTGTGAAAATGCGAGGAGAAAAAAAAAAAAAAGACCAGGAGCATGAAAAGGTGTGAAAAATGTGAGGAGCAAAAAAAAAAAAAGAAAGACCAGGAGCATGAAAAGGTGTGAAAAATGCGAGGAGCAAAAGAAAAAAAAAAGACCAGGAGCATGAAAAGTTGTGAAAAATTCGAGGAGCAAAAAAAAATAAAGAAAGACCAGGAGCATGAAAAGGTGTGAAAAATGCGAGGAGAAAAAAAAAAAATAAAAAGACCAGGAACATGAAAAGGTGTGAAAAATGCGAGGAGCAAAAAAAAAAAAAAAAAGAAAGAAAGAAAGATCAGGAGCATGAAAAGGTGTGAAAAATGCGAGGAGCAAAAAAAAAAAAAAAAAAAAGAAAGACCAGGAGCATGAAAAGGTGTGAAAAATGCGAGGAGCAAAAAAAAAAAAAAAGAAGGAAAGAAAGACCAGGAGCATGAAAAGGTGTGAAAAATGCGAGGAGCAAAAAAAAAAAAAATAAATAAAGACCAGGAGCATGAAAAGGTGTGAAAAATGCGAGGAGCAAAAAAAAAAAAAGAAAGACCAGGAGCATGAAAAGGTGTGAAAAATGCGACGAGCATGAAAAGGTGTGAAAAATGCGAGGAGCATGAAGAGGTGTGAAAAATTCGAGGAGCAAAAAAAAAAAAAAAACCAGGAGAAAGAAAAGGTGTGAAAAATGCGAGGAAAAAAAAAGAAAAAAAAAAAAAAAAGACCAGGAACATGAAAAGGTGTGAAAAATGCGAGGAGCAAAAAAAAAAAAAGAAAGACCAGGAGCATGAAAAGGTGTGAAAAATGCGAGGAGCAAAAAAAAAAAAAAAAAAAAGAAAGACCAGGAGCATGAAAAGGTGTGAAAAATGCGGGGAGCAAAAAAAAAAAAAAGAAAGACCAGGAGCATGAAAAGGTGTGAAAAATGCGACGAGCATGAAAAGTTGTGAAAAATGCGAGGAGCATGAAGAGGTGTGAAAAATGCGAGGAGCATGAAAAGGTGTGAAAAATTCGAGGAGCAAAAAAAAAAAAAAAAACCAGGAGCATGAAAAGGTGTGAAAAATGCGAGGAAAAAAAAAAAAAAAAGACCAGGAACATGAAAAGGTGTGAAAAATGCGAGCAGCAAAAAAAAAAAAAGAAAGACCAGGAGCATGAAAAGGTGTGAAAAATGCGAGGAGCAAAAAAAAAAAAAAAAAAAAAGAAAGACCAGGAGCATGAAAAGGTGTGAAAATGCGGGGAGCAAAAAAAAAAAAAAGAAAGACCAGGAGCATGAAAAGGTGTGAAAAATGCGACGAGCATGAAAAGTTGTGAAAAATGCGAGGAGCATGAAGAGGTGTGAAAAATGCGAGGAGCAAGAAAAGGTTTGAAAAATTCGAGGAGCAAAAAAAAAAAAAGAAAGACCAGGAGCATGAAAAGGTGTGAAAAATTCGAGGAGCAAAAAAAAAAAAAAAAAGACCAGGAGCATGAAAAGGTGTGAAAAATGCGAGGAGAAAAAAAAAAAAAAAAAGACCAGGAACATGAAAAACTGTGAAAAATGCGAGGTGCAAAAAAAAAAAAAAAAGAAAGAAAGAAAGACCAGGAGCATGAAAAGGTGTGAAAAATGCGAGGAGAATGAAAAGGTGTGAAAAATGCAAGGAGCATGAAAAGTTGTGAAAAATGAGAGGAGCAAAAAAAAACAAAAGATGAGGACCACAAAAAGGTGTGAAAAATGTGAGGAGCATGAAAAGGTGTGAAAAATGCGAGGAGCATGAAAAGGTGTGAAAAATGCGAGGAGCATGAAAAGGTGTCAAAAATGCGAGGAGAAAAAAAAAAAGACGAGGAGCATAGAAAGGTGTGAAAAATGGGAGGAGCATGAAAAGGTGTGAAAAATGGGAGGAGCAAAAAAAAAAAAAGACGAAGACCACGAAAAGGTGTGTAAAATGCGAGGAGCATGAAAAGGTGCGAAAATGCGAGGAGCATGAAAAGGTGTGCAAAATGCGAGGAGCATGAAAAGGTGTGAAAAATGCAAGGAGCAAAAAAAAAAAAGACGAGGAGCATGAAAAGGTGTGCAAAATGCGAGGAGCATGAAAAGGTGTGCAAAATGCGAGGAGCATGAAAAGGTGTGAAAAATGTGAGGAGCAAAAAAAAAAAGACGAGGAGCATGAAAAGGTGTGAAAAATGCGAGGAGCATGAAAAGGTGTGAAAAATGCGAGGAGCAAAGAAAAAAAAAAGGAAAAGACGAAGAGCATGAAAAGGTGTGAAAAATGCGAGGAGCATGAAAAAGTGTGAAAAATGCGAGGAATAGGAAAAGGTGTGAAAAATATGAGGAGCATTAAAAGGTGTGAAAAATGCGAGGAACATGAAAAGGTGTGAAAAATGCGAGGAGCATGAAAAGGTGTGAAAATTTCAAGGAGCATGAAAAGGTGTGAAAAATGCGAGGAGCATGAAAAGGTGTGAAAAATGCGAGGAGCTTGAAAAGGTGTGAAAAATGCGAGGAGGATGAAAAGTTGAGAAAAATGAGAGGAGCATGAAAAGGTGTGAAAATGTAAGGAGCATGAAAAGTTTTGAAAAATGCGAGGAGCAAAAAAGAAATACAAGGAGCATGAAAAAGTGTAAAAATGCGAGGAGCATGAAAAGGTGTGAAAAATGCAAGGAGCATGAAAAGGTGTGAAAAATGCAAGGAGCATGAAAAGGTTTGAAAAATGCAAGGATCATGAAAAGGTGTGAAAAATGCGAGGAGCAAAAAAAAAATACAAGGGGCATGAAAAGGTGTGAGAAATGCAAGCAGCATGAAAAGGTGTGAAAAATGCGAGGAGCATGAAAAGGTGTGAAAAATGCAAGGAGCATGAAAAGGTGTGAAAAATGCAAGGAGCATGAAAAGGTTTGAAAAATGCAAGGATCATGAAAAGGTGTGAAAAATGCGAGGAGCAAAAAAAAATACAAGGGGCATGAAAAGGTGTGAGAAATGCAAGCAGCATGAAAAGGTGTGAAAAATGCGAGGAGCATGAAAATGTTTGAAAAATGCAAGGAGCATGAAAAGGTGTGAAAAATGCGAGGAGCAAAAAAAAAAATACAAGGGGCACGAAAAGGTGTGAAAAATGCGAGGAGCATGAAAATGTGTGAAAAATGCGCGGACCATGAAAAGGTGTGAAAAATGCGAGGACCATGAAAAGTTGTGAACAATGCGAGGAGCAAAAAAACAAAAAAAGTAAAAGACGAGGAGCATGAAAAGGTGTGAAAAATGCGAGGAGCATGAATAGGAGTGAAAAATGCGAGGACCATGAAGAGGTGTGAAAAATGCGAGGAGCATGAAAAGGTGTGAAATATGCGAGGATCCTGAGAAGGTGTGAAAAATGCGAGGAGCATGAAAAGGTGTGAAAAATGGGAGGAGCATGAAAAGGTGTGAAAAATGCGAGGAGCATGAAAAGGTGTGAAAAATGCGAGGAGCAAAAAAAAAAAAAGACGAGTAGCATGAAAAGGTGTGTAAAATGCGAGGAGCATGAAAAGGTGCGAAAAATGCGAGGACCACGAAAAGGTTTGAAAAATGCGAGGAGCATGAAAAGGTGTGAAAAATGTGAGGAGCATGAAAAGGTGTGGAAAATGTGAGGAGCAAAAAAAAAAAAAGACGACGAGCATGAAAAGATGTGAAAAATTCGAGGAGCATGAAAAGGTGTGAAAAATGCGAGGAGCAGAAAAAAAAAGACGAGGAGCATGAAAAGGTGTGAAAAATCCGATGAGCATGAAAAGGTGTGAAAAATGCGAGGAGAAAAAAAAAAAGAAAAAGACGAGGAGCATGAAAATGTGTGAAAAATGCAAGGAGCATGAAAAGGTGTGAAAAATGGGAGGAGCAAAAAAACAAGAAAGACGAGGAGCATGAAAAGGTGTGAAAAATGCGAGGAGAAAAAAAAAAAGAAAAAGACGAGGAGCATGAAAAGGTGTGAAAAATGCAAGGAGCATGAAAAGGTGTGAAAAATTCGAGGAGCAAAAAAAAAAAAGAAAAATACGAGGAGCATGAAAAGTTGTGAAAAATGCGAGGAGCATGAAAAGGTGTAAAAAATGCGAGGAGCATGAAAAGGTGTAAAAAATGCGAGGAGCAAAAAAAAAAAAAAGAAAAATACGAGGAGCATGAAAAGGTGTGAAAAATGCAAGGAGCATGAAAAGGTGTAAAAAATGCGAGGAGCATGAAAATGTGTAAAAAATGCGAGGAGCAAAAAAAAAAAAAGAAAAATACTAGGAGCATGAAAAGGTGTGAAAAATGCGAGCAGCAAAAAAAAAAAAAGACGAGGAACATGAAACGGTGTGAAAAATGCGAGGAGCATGAAAACGTTTGAAAAATGCAAGGAGCATGAAAAGGTGTGAAAAATGCGAGGAGCAAAAAAAAAATACAAGGAGCATGAAAAGGTGTGAAAAATGCGAGGAGCATGAAAAGGTGTGAAAAATGCAACGAGCATGAAAAGGTGTGAAAAATGCGAGGAGCATGAAAAGTTGTGAAAAATGCGAGGAGCATGAAGAGGTGTGAAAAATGCGAGGAGCATGAAAAGGTGTGAAAAATGCGAGCAGCAAAAAAAAAAAAAAGAAAGACCAGGAGCATGAAAAGGTGTGAAAAATGCGAGGAGCAAAAAAATAATACAAGGAGCATGAAAAGTTGTGAAAAATGCAAGGAGCATGAAAAGGTGTGAAAATTGCGAGGATCATGAGAAGGTGTGAAAAATGCGAGGAGCATGAAAAGGTGTGAAAAATGGGAGGAGCATGAAAAGGTGTGAAAAATGCGAGGAGCATGAAAAGGTGTGAAAAATGCGAGGAACAAAAAAAAAAAGACGAGTAGCATGAAAAGGTGTGTAAAATGCGAGGAGCATGAAAAGGTGCGAAAAATGCGAGGACCACGAAAAGGTGTGAAAAATGCGAGGAGCATGAAAAGGTGTGAAAAATGTGAGGAGCATGAAAAGGTGTGAAAAATGTGAGGAGCAAAAAAAAAAAAAGACGACGAGCATGAAAAGATGTGAAAAATTCGAGGAGCATGAAAAGGTGTGAAAAATGCGAGGAGCAGAAAAAAAAAAGACGAGGAGCATGAAAAGGTGTGTAAAATGCAAGGAGCATGAAAAGGTGTGAAAAATGTGAGGAGAAAAAAAAAAAGAAAAAGACGAGGAGCATGAAAGGGTGTGAAAAATGCAAGGAGCATGAAAAGGTGTGAAAAATGCGAGGAGCAAAAAAACAAGAAAGACGAGGAGCATGAAAAGGTGTGAAAAATGCGAGGAGAAAAAAAAAAAAAGAAAAAGACGAGGAGCATGAAAAGGTGTGAAAAATGCAAGGAGCATGAAAAGGTGTGAAAAATGCGAGGAGCAAAAAAACAAGAAAGACGAGGAGCATGAAAAGGTGTGAAAAATGCGAGGAGAAAAAAAAAAAGAAAAAGACGAGGAGCATGAAAAGGTGTGAAAAATGCAAGGAGCATGAAAAGGTGTGAAAAATGCGAGGAGCAAAAAAAAAAAAAGAAAAATACGAGGAGCATGAAAAGTTGTGAAAAATGCGAGGAGCATGAAAAGGTGTAAAAAATGCGAGGAGCATGAAAAGGTATAAAAAATGCGAGGAGCAAAAAAAAAAAAAGAAAAATGCGAGGAGCATGAAAAGGTGTGAAAAATTCGAGGAACATGAAACGGTGTGAAAAATACGAGGAGCATGAAAACGTGTGAAAATTTCGAGGAGCATGAAAACGTGTGAAAAATGCGAGGAGCATGAAAAGGTGTGAAAAATGTGAAGGCTCTTGGTCTCGGGTGGTGATTGCATTACTATCCTTTCAGGCACTCCCCAGGTCCGAGCCTCCCTCCCTGGGGTCCACTGTGAGCAGACACCACGACCATCTTCTTGGGGGTGGCGGTGGGGGATTCAAGGCCCAGAGAGTCCACCCCAGCTCCACCTCCACTGCACTCTGACATGTAAACATGGATGGGCTCCTGCAGGAAAAATCAGATGTGACCATGGAATTCTTTGAGTCTAGAGAGTGCTGTGGGCTGTGGAGATCATGGCAGCATGCTGGGCCCCTGGAACTTATTTCTGATTTTGCCAAGTGCTGGTGAGAAATGAAGAGACCAGCTCCTGCCCACTACTGCCGGGGGGCAAGTATATGTGGGGGACATACCCCAGCCTCTGCCCCTGAAACCTGAGTAGGCCAGATGGGTGCAAGGGTCCAGTGAAGCCGGACATTAACATGAATCAGCCATGGATTTACATGTATTCCGCATCCCGATCCCCCCTCCCACCTCCCTCTCTACCTGTCCCACTCCTTGTGTCCCCATGGACTGAAGCTCACCAAGCTCCTCTGCCCGTGGGATTCTCCAGGCAAGAATATTGGAGTGGGTTGAGATTGTTTTTATTTTTTCTTACTGATTTTTTAAGTTGCTAGTTCTCAGTTTGCTGTATGTTGGTTGCTTCTTATTGAAGCAACATCTTTTCTCTGTTGGTTACTTTTCTTATTGAATTGTTTTTGAAGCATAACACCACATAGTGACAGCATAGCTCAAATGTGTAGCTCCATGAATTCTCCAGAGTGCCTACGTCGGTGTCACCCACCCAGGTCAGAGCACTGCTGGGTCCTAAAGTCCCTTTGCACCCCTCCAAACACTGTCCACCATCTGACCAATTAAAGAGTGGACTCTGTTAATACCCTTTCTACCAGTGTATTGCCTTGCTTACCAGAGGGATGGGCCTCCTGGTTGTGGCATATTATTTTATTTGCTAATAATTTAAGGTTTTTTGCATCTGTCTTCATAGAGGAGAGTGGTCTATGGTCTGGTGATCTCCATTGTTTTTTTTTGCTGTTTATTGAGTTATGGTATTCATGTTGGGCTGGCTCTGTAACTACCTTTCAAATATGACTTTGTATTGATAATTAATCCCAGAAGCTGTGTTAGGGATAAGAAAAAGCAGCAAAGAAATGCCCGTTTAACTCTGGGCATCGAGTGAAGGATCCATCCCATAAGCAGAAGCCTGCAGCCTAGGGCAGGTCAGGCTAGGAGCTCAGGGACTAGGGATGTCCGAGAACAGAGTGACAGATGCATCCTGCCCATTGGCTCATGCACTGACTCGTCCCCAGGCAGAGGCCCAGAGCTTGGCCCATGGGATGGAACCTGTGATTCTGACTTCATCACTACGTCTGTGGTCCACTGGTCCAGCTGGGTAGGGCTCTGGAGGGATGGTGACCTGGTTACTGGACCCTTTTTCATCCCACCTCCCAGCAGGGCCTAGGGGAGGGGCAGGTAATGCATAGCCCCTCCCTGGAGCAGAATAGCCTAGAGACTCAGAGAGGCAGGGGACTGGCCCTGTCCCCAGCCCTGCCATCACAGGAGGTGTCACAGAGGAGGCTCACCTGGGGACATAGAAGGGACAGTGCTGATGGTGCCTAGGGCCTGGGTACATGTGAGGCTCAGAGAATGGGGTGCCCCGGAATTGCAATGGGAGGGGCCAGGGTCATGGGTTGGCCAGTGGGTAGGGACTTTGTGTGGCATGATGGGGTGGCCTCCCCAGGGTCTTCATCCTGCCTGTGTGATGACAGTCCTTCTGTGCAGGAGCACTGGGCCTCAGAGGTGGTGGGAAGCACAAGGCCTCTGTCCAATGCTCTGTGGTGCAAGAGGAGGAGGATTCAGAGGCTGGTGCTAGTCTATGGCCCAGGCTTTCCCTCAAGGAGTCCCACCAAGCAGAAGGCATGGCCAGGCAGCCTCAGTTTGGCAGCTGGGTTGTCTCATGCTCTGAGGGGATATGCCCAGGTCATGGGAAACATGGGGTACTAGGTGCAGTGTTCTCCAGCTTCCATCCCCTTAGATGGCATATGCACGTGAAGAGCTAGAACAATCCATGATCAGGGAAAGCCAGCTTGGACAGATGCCAGAAAACACAGGAAAAACCCAGCCCAACTCCGGAGGAGGAGAGCACAGAGGTAACCCCGTGCTGGCACCGCGAATCAGAGGGGAAACTGAGTTAGAGGGCAAGGCTCCGGGGCTGCCCACTGGGCACAGATTGCAGTGCTGCAGGCTGAATTTCTGGTTGGCTACACACAAAGGAATAAACTGTTCATCATCTCATTACAGGGAGGCATTCAGCTCAGCCCAGAGCCAGGGGAGTTAGCAGAACTAGGACATGGAGGGTAAAATAACAACCTGTGCTGGCTTGTGTTCATTATTTTTATTACTTCCATCCTTTCACACAGCACTGTCACTTGGACTTCAGGTGGCCCTGGAGCAGGCAGGGCAGACCAGCTCCCATGACATGGCTGAGGCCTGGGAGGTACAGGGGGCTTCCCCCACCCAAAGGTCCCCACCCTGGGTGGCTGGAGAGCGTTTTCTGACACTGCTCTTGTTTTTTGTTTGTTTAATAGAGTGTAATTGATTTACAATGTTTTGTTAGTTTTGGGTATACAGCAAAGTTATATAAACAATCAGTTATATGTATCTTTGTTTTAGACTTTTTTTCCCACGTAGATCATTACAGAGTGTTGAGTGGACTTCCCTGTGTTATATAGGAGTTCCTTATTAGTTATCTATGTTATATATAGTTGATTGGGATTGGTCTTCCCTGGTGGCTCAGATGGTAAAGAAACCGCTTACAATGCAGGAGACCTGGATTCGATCCCTGGGTTGGGAAGGTCCCCTGAAGGAGGGAATGGCAACCCACTCCAATATTCTTGGGGAATTCTATGGACAGAGGAGCCTGGCGAGCTATAGTCCGTGGGGCAGCAAAGAATTGGACATGACTGAATGATTAACACAAAGATGCAGATTGGGATTAACTGCTCTTGTTTTTAATCCTCTCCACATCCCAAATCTGGCTGCTGAAGGAGAGCACCTTGGAGAGCAACATGGACCCTGAACCTCCAGAGGACTTGCCCTGGAGGCCTGAGACAAGAGGTGACAGGAGGTGAATCCTACGAGAAGGAGGGTGTGTGGCCTCAGCTACCCCATCTCTGCCCCAACAGCCCCAGAAAACCCACAAACCTGGCTGGAGGAGTGGGTGCACCCTCCCTGTGTGGTAGAGCACAGGTGCTGAAGCTTCTTGCCCCTTGCCAGCTTCCACGGAACCCCTGGGAATCCCCAAGGGCTGGCACTCTTCATCTTCCCAGGCTGGAAGATCTCAGGAGGCTCCAGAGGAAAAAGCAGAGTCCCCAAATAGGCCCACACCCAGCAGTGGAGGCCTGAACAGAGCTCAGATTTCAGTCATGAGCGTGACGGTCTCTCTAGCTCCTGTCACCCGGGCCGGCTTTCTTGGGCCTATATCCTCTCATGGACCTTCCCAGCTACCTCCTGAGTAGTCAGGAACAAGGTCGCCTTTGAGGTTCCCGGCTTCCCCAAGGTCCTGCCACTAAGTGTGCTGGACCCCAAGGTCTCCCTCCCGCCCCACCCCAGTCCTCTCCATGACACTTCCCAGCACCTACTCGGGGTGGGACGGGCCTTCAGCACTTGTCCTGCATTTTCATCCTCATGGTGAGCCTGAGGGTGAGGTAGAACTGTTGCCCTGTTTTATAGATAAGTATACTGAGACCCTTGAGAGGTTGAAAGGGGTGGAGCATCAGGAAGTGTGGCCTCTGAGATTCCAAAGCCTTTAGACATCCCATGACACTATCTCTTTAAAAAGCAGACCCAACTGTGCTACGTCTCCACCCCAGACCTCTCAGTCCCCGAGGAGCGACTCTACACACTCACATGCACATGCATACATGCATGCACACACACACACACACACACACACACACATACACACAGGCGCACGTGCCCGCACACACGTACCTGCAGGGAAGCCCACCTTCTGCCCACCTGCAGCCGACCACTCCCCAGGCTCTGGGGAGCTAATTACGTCACAGGGAATTGCAGTGTGAGTCTCACATCACCAGGGGTGTCCCCAGTGCAGGGTCTGAGACAGAACACATGTGGCAGAGCTGCAGGCCAGGCCCAGCTGCAGCAGATGTCCGCTGCAGCTGGAGGGCCACCAGGCGTTGGGCCATGTGTGGCTGGTCAGGGTCAGGGCCTCGCCTGAGGGTCAGCACAGGCCTTCCAGCCAGTGCTGGCCCAGCTGCTGCTCTGCTCACTGGGGAGCGCCCCTCCAGGGCACGGGGTATGGGAGGCAGTGTTTCCTCGTCTGTACAGAGGGAAGAAGATCAGCACCATGACCCAGTGAACGGAGCCCATGCAGGTCAGGGCATCACACCGTGTACCCGGCTTGGAGGCAGAAGGAGTACTGCCCTCAGTAAGCTGACAGCCTGCGGGGCAGAGGGGGGCACTCTTGTGCCTGAAGCAGCAACCATTCAGAGCATGGGCCAGAGAGGTGAGTCCCCTACTTCTGTTAGCAGAGAGAAGGCCAACAGGTCAATAAGGAACATGCTTGCCAACTCTGACCAGCAGGTCCGTGAAGGGGGCAGATGGGCCAAGGGGACAGGGTTTGCTGGGAGGTGATTCACGCAGGATGGCTGGGAGTGCTCAGGAAGGACCTCTCCTGAGAAACGACAGTTGAGCTTGAGAGAGACAAAAAGCCAGACAGGTGAGGAGACAGGGAGCCCAACAGAAATATAAATGCAGGGACCTGAGGCTGGAAGGATGGATAGGTGGCAGCGTGGTCCCAGGGAAGTAAGTGGCTGAAGAAGGAGAGGAGTCAAGAGGCCATGAAGGGCCCTGAGGGCCATCAGAAAGGATGTGGAATTTATTCTGCTGGCAACAGGAAGCTGCTGGGAGGTTTGCATGAAGGAGTTTCAGGGTCTGACTGTCATTTGGAAAGCTCACTCTGGCTAATGCTTGTGTGAAGGAGGGTGTTGGGGGACCCGAGGGGAGCAGGGAGGCCAGTGAGAGGCGTCTGCTCTGGTCTAGGACCCAGATGCTGCTGCTATCCCCTCCCCCCTTTCCCCTGCCCTCTTCCCTCTGTGTCCCCTCCCTTTCCCTTTCTTCCCCCTCCCAACCCACCCCTCCCCGCAACTCACCACCCCCTGTGAGGAGGCCCAGGCCTGACCCCTCAGATAGGCTCTCAGCATCCGGGACTCTGCTCACCCCTATATGCTGACAAGACTAATACTTGACCCACAGGGGCTTCCTGGCAGGTGGGATCATCCACACCTCCAGTAAGTAGAATCTGGGCTCCCCCACCCCCACTCCCACCTGCTCAGCCCCACCCACTGGGCCACTCTAGGCCTGGCGGCTCAGTCTCCTCTCAGGAGGAAGGCAGTTGTACTCTCCTAATCCACAGATGTGCAGCCCTTTCATGATGAATTAGGCCAAGGATCCCTAATTGTCGGTAGTTGATTTTGGTTAAAATGGAAACACCTCCTGTGGTTTGCAGGCGGGAGCTGAAGTGGAGGTTGTGGGGTTGTTTGCATAGACATGGAAGGTTGATGCTTGAAATGGGTCCATGGGCGTGATAGCAATTTATAACTATGAGCTGGGCTGAGGGTGATTTAATTAAGGCCAAACCAGCCCCGTGTCACTGGAAGACAGTGCCGAGCCTGTCCTTCTTCTCTTTTCTCCAGGACAGGTAAGAACACAGTGTTGGAGTGCACCAGTGTTCCATCTGCTTGCAAAGCCAGGTTCCAGGACCTCATACCTAGACTGCATTCCAGCCATGGTGAGGGAGACGGGGACCCCCAGGGTGCTGCCCTGGGGAAGGTCCAGCATGCACAGCAAGCACCCAAGGGCCCCCCACGGGGCTGCTCAGCAGGCCCTCATTGGCAGCTGTGCAGGGCTGGGACTCACACCCCAGTCAGTGTGACTGTGACACCTTTGTCTGGTGCTGGGGGAGAGGCAACACCCTAGTTCGGCCACCTCAGAAGTGCTTGGGTGATGGCTGATGGGGAAGGAGATTCCTCTGGCCACAGGTGCCCCTGGCACCTTGAGACAGATCCCACAGAATAACTAGGATTGTTAGCTCAGAATGAAGGCTGCCAGCAGTTAACTCAGCCCTTTGACTGCGGGGGAACCCCTAGCAGATGCTGATAACAAAGACACAAAGGAGAGCAAAGGGCACAGTACACAAGATCCAGAGACAGACTAATACAGGGCACAACTGATGGAGCTGGCCGGGAGTCCCCAGTGGGGTCATTGACCACAGTCCCACCGAGAAGGAAGCCATGGTCTTGCCTGGTCTCTTTCTGTCCTGCCCCTCAGAGCATGGGGCCAAGCAGAGATTGGAAGGATCCCTGCACCTGTGTGTGGCTGCCTACCACCCCTCCTTTCTCAGGGAAGAAGGGTGGGGGAGAGGCTGGCCGCCTTACCCGCTCCTGGGCGCTGGGGACCAGAGGCGGAGGGTATAAGCTGTGTGCAAACATCCCGCCTTCTCCCCAGGATATTTTCTTTAATAAAATACCATGGAAATGTCAGCTAGTCTAAACAAATAGCCAGGCTTTACAGAGGACGAACAGCCTGCATAAAGCACCCCCAGGGCCCGCTTTCCGGGGTGGCTTTGCAAAACTGTGTGCCAGGAAGGAAGCTCAGAAGCCTTCGTGGTGGGGCAAGCCTTTAGGGCCCAGACAGGTGAGGTTTACAGGGTTCCCGGGGAGGAAGGGGCAGCCGGACTGGGGCCTGGTGTGGGGGTGACTGTCCCAGGTGGTCCTGAGGACCTGGGCTCCCATCAGACCAGGGATCCCTCCTGAGGACCCTCAGGCAAGGCTGCACCCTGTGGGCAAGGAGGTGGAGGAAGGGACTGACGGCAGAAGACCCTCAGGTTCAGTTCCTCCTCTCCCCCTACAGGAAGCCCCATCTTCCTGGCCCATTACACAGATCTCTTAGATGTTAGGGGAGGCACCCATGGAGTCTGATCCTGAGGGGCCTCCCAGGATGAGGTGAGCCTCCCTGCATCCACTGGACTAGGGGACCAGGAGGCCCAGAATGGAGGAGAGAACTTACAACAGAGCAGTTAAGTGATGGAGCCACCAGATCCCCACTCCTCATCTGTGGAGCAGGGCAGTGATTTCCACTGCATGTGCCATGAAGAGGAGGCAGACACAGGGCAGGGCACTCAGTCAGTGGAGGTTTGTTCCCCCCTCATGATCCCTCCACAGTGGGCACCAAGATGGGTGCTTCTCAAGGCCGAGGACACCATCCTCAGGCCTCCAGGAAGGGATCCAATGTAGCAGGTGATATTTTCCAAAACTGGCCACAAAAGTGCTCTTGTTCCACATGCTCTCTCAGAAATCTGCCACTCCCCTGCCAACAGGGAGTCCATTTCCTCTCCCTTTGAACTTGAGTTGGGTGCTGAGCATAGGAGGCTGGGCACCCACATTACCTGATCCACCTCTGGTCAGACAAAACCCAGCAGAGCCCTTGCCTGTTGGCGAGGCCTGACTCAGAAGACCAGGCCCCCTGACCGTTCTGTCCCTCCTACCCTTGGCCCCAGGACAAGACTGAACTTGAATTCCTTGGCCTAGAATTCCTTGACAGTCAGGAATACAGCCCCACCTGTCATGAACCCTTAGAGCCATGCCACTCACCATCCAAGTTCTGCTTCATTTAGTCCACGAAAGAATACCATGTTATCAGCCCTGTTGTTTTTCACATGAGAAAATGGAGGCTCCAAGATCGACTGACTCCCTTGTCTAATATGTCCCAGTTTGACCTTGGGAGAGGCACACTGGGGAGTGATTCAAAAGTCCCCACTTAGGATCACTTCCCGGTGCCCCCATGCCAGCCACCGCCCCACACTGCTGGGGAGAAGCAGCCACTTTCGGCCCCTGGTGCCCCCATCAATCAATATTTTTAATTACTTACATGATTGACTAATAAAATTCTCCACCAACTAATTGATTTTGTGGTCAAGCAAGAGCCTCTGTTTTTATTAAAAAGCTACTTAGATGAATTTTTTCCCCCACTGAAATGGGAGGCTGTATTTCTTTTGGTCATTTTGGAAGAAGAAAAATGGGAGGGGACAGCGACAGGAGGAGACCCAGAGGCCAGGAAGACTCCAGGCCCAAACCAAGAGGCCTTGGGATCCATGAATCGGCAACTGGCTCACTTCTGTGTCCTGCCAAACACCCAGAGGCTCCGCAGTGGGTCAGGTGCTGGCCAGAAGACCCCTCAGGCGCCTACTTTACCCAACTCAACTTGGCCAGAGCCATTTCTATTGTTTTTATAAGTAAACTATAAACTTTCCTCTGAATCTTAATGGAAGCATTGGCTTTTCAGTTATAAAGGTAACTCACGCTTGGTGCACAGATCAGAAAAGACAGGCTAATCTAGCAAAACAACAAAGTGATGAGAAGGCTCTCACCCTGGAGACTCAGCTGAAAAGGAAGTTGATGGAGATGCTGTGAGAAGAACTGAAGCACTGATCCCCACATTTCCAGGGGTCCAAAGCCCCAAGGAACCATCACCATAGAAACCACCCAGAGCCCAGGGTCCAGAGAAAGCTGCTTATGGTTACTGCATTAGCAGACTTCTGGTTTTTGATTTTTTGTTTTACTGCATTGATTTTCGACTGGCTTGGAGTTGTCCTGTGATGTGTTTATAAATGACTCCAGTGTGGCCTGTCCTGTAGAGGAGCCACTGCCTGTGACCTGTCCCTGTGGTACAGGCCAAGGTCACCATTCCTGGGCAGCATGCCAGGTGGGGCCAGGGGCTCAGCATGGGCAGCTAGGGTGAGTGAGCATGGAATGTTTTGTGAAGGAGTGGCAGTGAGTGGGCTGAGGCTGGGAGAAGGGCACTCACTCACGACGCTGGGCAGCACTTTCTGCCCCAGTCCTCAGACTCCTCGCCTGGTGTGGGGCTGCTTCTGCAAAGGGCTCCCAGGCCTGGCCACTGTCAGTTCTCCACTAGGAGAGGCACTGCAGACTGGGCTGTAGCAGCAGCTCAGCTCAGGCCCTTGGGCCTGCCTCTGCTCATTGCATCCACAGTCACAGTCATCCTCCTGTTCCTGACCTTTGTTGTTTTTGTTCAGTCACTCAGTCATGTCCCACTCTTTGCAACCCCATAGACTGCAGCATGCCAGGCCTCTCTGTCCTTCACTTTCTCCTGAGTTTGCTCAGACTCATGTCCATTGAGTCAATGATGCCATACAACAAGAGGATGAGATGGTTAGATGGTCCCTGACCTTACTCTGACTGCATCTTCCCTTAACTGCTACATACCTAGCAACCAGAATGGTGGATGGCACAGAGTGGGTGCTCAGTTACCACGTAACAGGTGAATGCTGAATAAATCTATTTTAACCATGGATACTTGTGATGGCAGTCAGATGGCCCTGCTGAGCTGGCCTTGGAGCCAGGAGACAATGACCTCCATGCCTGCCCTCTGAGGAAGGTCATGGCAGACAAACAGCATGGCAGGCAGTGTTGCCCCTCTGCCCCTTGCCAACCCAGTGTGCAGAGGCCACTTTTCCGTCCTCATGGACAGAAGCAGCAGCACCACAGAGGGGACAAGAGACTCTACACAGGCTGTCTGAAATGGGAGTCTGGTTCTCTCCAGGGGAAGCTGCTCGGGATCACCTAGAAGTCCAGCCCCACTGAACCAAAACCCAGGTGAACTGTCCTCCCCTGGGTGTAAAGTCCCGAGACGCACTTGGTAGCCATGAGGTTATCACTAGCCCACCACTGTGCCTAAAGGATCTAGATTATGTCTGGAACCTAACTTACTTTTCTTTGGCTATGGACACTGAATTTGAAAAAATAAAAAGCAGTATTTGTGATACACAGTACAGCAAAGGATGCTGAAAGGAGGTATGTCTGTATTTAGGTCCTTTGCCCATTTTAAATCAAATTTCTTTCATTTTTTCTTTTTTTTTTTTTGCTTTTGAGTTGTAAAAGTTTGTTGTATATTTTGGTTATTAACCCTGTAGCTGATACATAATTTACAAATATCCTAACTTACCTTTAAATTAAATAAGATACACTGGTTTTTCTTACACAAAAAAATAACATCTGCTCAAAGTAGAAAACAGATTTTTAAAAAGTCATAAAGGAGAAAAGCTCAGTTGTCCTCCTCCAGAGTGCTAATGACATATCAGAGATGCAGCAGCTCCAGAGGCAGCTGACCCCTCCTTCCTGAATCTCGGGATGTCTGAGGGATGCGCTCGCATCCAAGCTGTCATGCCCTCCACACTGCTGTCTGCCCTTGACGGGGTGAGTCACTCCCTCCTGGCAGCACTCCTCTCCCTGGCTGGGACCCGCAGAGCAGCAGCAGAATCCCGGCTCACACAGCTGGCTTGGAGTCTCACCTCACCTGCCACCCACCCTCCTTGGTTCCCTGGCTGGCCTCACCCTCTTGTCCTGATGTGTGGATTTTGGAATGTCCCAGGAGCCTCCATTCTTGGTAGCCTCCTCTCTTCCCCACTCCTTCCATGGTGAGCTCATTCAGGCAATGGCTTCATGCATCTGTGCACTGATGTCACCCACAAAGGTCACTCTGACGCTCTGGAAGGCACCTCCAGGGTAACTAGCAGCACTTGCACAGCTCTGCCTGGAACTCTCCCGCATAGCAGCAGGTGGCAACCTCGTCCTTCCAGTGCTCCATTCCAAAGCCTGGGAGCAGAGCCACCATGACTGTGCTGTTGTCCCCCATGGTCTATCAGCAAACCCGCCAGTCCCAGCCACAGTGGCCCTCAACTCAACCGTGGCAGATGCTCCTGACTGGTCTCCCCAAGCTGCATGGACACCCTGGGGCTCAGCAGCCCACCAAGCAGGTTGCCTTGGTCCCCACCAAAGCAGGGCCTGAGATAGGACTTGGGGTGGGAGTTGGTTGGGGAGGTGATGGCAGGAGGCAGGAGTAAGAGAGGAGAAAGTCCAATAGAAGGGTGGTCATCATGGGGACCGGGGGCTGCTGGGCCCCCCGAGAAGCTTTCAGAATCATCCACTAGGAGGATGTAAAGTTGGAACTCTGTCTATCCTCCCCTCCCCTGTAAGGACTACTATAACTTTATCTCCCAGACCCCCACTCTGCCTTGGGAAGGCCCCAAGTTACTACTTTTCCTTTTGTAATCAACAAGTTCATCTGCTGCTGATCCTCGTCTGTATCAGTTATCATTACAATTGTTGCCAAATGATAATTTTTCTAAGTTCTATCTATACTTCTTAGCTGACATTCTACTGTGAAGGCTAGCCTTTCCTTTTTTCTTTACTAGGCTTCTCAGGTGGCTCAGATGGTAAAGAATCTGCATGTCATTGCAGGAGATGCAGGTTCAATCTCTGGATTGGAAAGCTCCCCTGAAAAAGGAAATGGCAATCCACTTCAGTATTTTTGCCTGGAGAATCCCATGGACAGAGGAGCCTAGCAAGCTACATAGGGTTGCAAAGAGTGGAACATGACTGAGCAAGCATGCAATCTCATAGGATGCATGGAGTTTTTTAATTCTAGTGGTTATAATTCATTTTTGTAATTACTTATTTTGATGCTCAAAATATCCCAGTTGGGTCAATGGGAGCCTTCAAGTTGGCTCCTGTGTCCCTTTGACACACCCCATCATAGTTTGATTACTTTCTTACCTTCTGTCACAGCAAGCTATTCTAAGCCCATTTAAAAAATTATGTATTTATCTGGCCATGCTGGGTCTTAGTTGTGGCATATGGGATCTAGTTCCCTGATCAGGGCTCAAACCCTGGCCCCCTGCATTGAGAGCACAGAGTCTTAGCCACTGGACCACCAGGGAAGTCCATCTAAGCCCATTTTTAAGTTCCCTGCCCCAACCCTGGAATCAATCATTTCTCCAAGGAGCCTTGGTTCCTGGTTCCTTTTAGTGGGGGCTGTATTTAGAAACCAAGATCAGGGAACTGCATGTTGTGATGGGGTGTTTGCAACATTTTTAAGTATTGAAAGTATCTACGATTAGCAAGGCATGGATGAGGAGCACTCTTGTCCTCAGTCAGTGGAAGAGGGCCTGGGACAGGAGTGAGAAAGGGCACTTGGCCATGCCTGTCATACCTGTTTGATGGTGATAGGTGTGCACATGCACACAAGTGTGCCATTTATAGGAACCCCTTTAACCCAAACTAGCACACAAGTACACGAAAGCAACACATTGGAAACAATCAGTGTCCATGGACACAAAGTTAACTAAGGAAATTGTAGTACTTCCTTCCTAAAATGAACCAAATTTAAGTCCATGAATTATTTTTGGAGAAGCAGAAATTTACAAAATGCCATGTATAGTCTGATTTTTTTAAAATTTAAGATAAGAGATGTGCATCTTACAAAGGTGACTGTGTTTCTGTAGAGAAAACTAAAAGGACACACTCCAATCTCATAGGCAACATTATCCTTCTGAGTTATGGGGAAAGACCCTGGAGGTTGAAAACATAGGAGCAGAAAATCATACTTTGCATTTCACACACTTCTGAACTATGTTAAGGGTTTATAGCAGCCATGTATTTCCTTCACAATTGAAAAAAAAAGCTGTAAGGACTTCCCTTCCCTGGTGGTACAGTGGATAAGGCAGGTAGATACCTGCCAATGCAGGAGTTCAATCCCTAGCCCAGGAAGATTCTGTATGCCTAGGAGCAACTAAGTCCATGCACCACAACTGTTGAACCAGTGTGCCTAGAGCCTGTGCTCAGCAACAAGAGAAGCCACCGAACTGAGAAGCCTTCACACCTCAACAAAGAGTAGCCTTGGTTTACTGAGACTAGAGAAAGCCCACACAGCAACAAAGCACATTAAAATAAGTAAATGAATAAAGAGAAAAATGCTCTAAGTGATAATAGGTGAAGAAGAGACAGCCAGCTCCCCATCCTATAAGACTCACCAGTATTACTGAATACTGCTGCTGCTGCTGCTGCTGCTGCTGCTAAGTCGCTTCAGTCATGTCCGACTCTGTGTGACCCCATAGACATCATCCCACCAGGCTTCTCTGTCCCTGGTATTCTCCAGGCAAGAACACTGGAATGGGTTGCCATTTCCTTCTCCAATGCTTGAAAGTGAAAAGTGAAAGTGAAGTCACTCAGTCCTGTCCAACTCTTAGCGACCCCATGGACTGCAGCCCACCAGGCTCCTCTGTCCATAGGATTTTCCAGGCAAGAGTACTGGACTGGGGTGCCATTGCCTTCACCATTACTGAATACTAAAGTAGCTTTAAAAATAAATGAAAAAGATGTTCATCAGAAGTGGGGTTAATCAACTTGGGAAATGGGAGAAGGAAGAGAAAAAATATTGACAGTGTTCACTCATACATGCCCTGGAGCAGAGGAGGGGTCTTGGCTGTCTGTGAAGTAGCCCCAAAGGCTGCCCCAGCCCGAGGCTGTCAAACATTTCAGATCGCAGTTCCTCCAGCTCTGATCCTGGCTCTCCACCCTCCTTTAGCAGGTAGCTGGCTTCCCCGGAGAAGTGCATGAAAGGAAGGAATGAGGCAGCCATGAAGCTCAGGACAAGAAGCCTCGATCAGGGCTATGCTGGTCTCCCCTGACTCTTAATTGTAGAGAGAGAGAGGGTGAGTATCACATGTGACTGTGAGGATGGATCCTGGAGCCAGACTTTCTGAATTCACATCTTGGCTCACTGCTTACTAACTTGAGCAAGTTCCCTCAACCTCTCTGTGCCTTAGTTTTGACACCTGTAAAACGTTCCCCACGGGATTGTTGGAAGATCAGATGAGCCAATATGCTAACTGCTTAGGATAGTTGTTGGCATGTAATGAATACTCAGAAATGTTATTTGTATTGTTATCATTCTTGGTGGTTACAGCGAACACACCCCTATCTCAAAATGTAGTGGGAATGCAGGTAGGGTTTCACTGTCACCTGTGATGCTGGCTGATACTTTGTCATAGTGGTGTGCATTAGCCAGCAGTGCTTTCAGCTGCAGAAATTCCAAACACAACAGCTTAGACAAATAAAGCTTGGTTTTACCTCAGATTACAAGAGGCCTGTGAGTTGACAGCTGCTGGCCTAGGTTCAACAGCTCAGCCATGTCAAGCCCTGTCTCCATAAGGACTTTGCCTCTTTTTCATGTGTTCTGCCTCAGTGTTACAACATGACTGCCACAACTCCTGGTGTCATATCCACCTGCAAGGCAGGAAAAAGGGAAATGGAGAGAAAATTAGAAATACCAGCCACCTATGGCTCTTTAATCAAGAAAACAAGTCTGCCCAGAACCCCCCAGCTGACTGCCAATTATATCTCATTTACTAGAACTGTATTATTTGACCACACTTAGTTCAAGACAGGCTGGGAATTTAATTAGCTTTCCAGCCGCAATTAGTGCAGATCATAAGGGAAAGGAAGGTAAGAATGACCTTGCCGAGTCTGCCACTATTTTCTTTATCCCATGAAAGGAATATCCGTGACCATGTTCAGTGAATCAGGAGTGGGTAGTGAAGTTCACCAAACGTTTTCTCAGCAGCAGAACCCTCTTCCGCTCTTGGGTTCCATCTAAATAGAGGCCCACCTGTTGTGAAACAAGAGGCAAATATTGAGCCATGGGGACCACCTGGGAGCCCACATTTTCTTGAGACAGCAAAGCTGAGAACCATGCAGACCAGGATCCGAGGCTTCCAAAGAACTCCTTTCCAACTTTCAAACCCAGACATCCTTCTGCCAGAAATGGCCATCACTACCAGCCTCAGGCCGGTGAGGAAGCCAGAAGCAATCGGGTTGCTGAACCAAGCCCTTGGCAGCAAAGGCATCTCTGCTCATTTCCTCCCGGACTTGTTAACCTGTTTTCCATCTTCCGGGCTCTCAGGAGCACTGGGCAGGCCAGCTGGAGAGTAGGCGACTCCCATGTGTGACTGCCCTAGTTTTCCTTCATGTCCTCTGAGCAGGCCAGGCTGATGCTATCTAGTTCCTGAGACCCTGCAGTGAACTCAGCCCTCAGATACTGCCTCTTGATAACAGTTTCACCTTTTCCATCTCTTTTAACAAATACCAACTCCTGGCCAAAGCCCAAACTCCTGGCTGAAGACCAACTGCTGGCTGACAGCTCCTTGCTCCTTCCCAGAAGCAAACCTGGTCTGAGACGGCCTGGAGGGTGGGGCAGGGAGAAGCAGGCCAGGTGCCCAGGACTCCCTGCCTGCCCCAGGCAGCTCAGTGCCTTCTCTGGGCCCTGGTTCCCCACAGCAAAAGGAGTATATTAGATGCTTCCTGGGGTTGCTGCTCTCTGCATGCCTTCTGCAGGCTCCCCTGGCTCACCCATCATGGCACCTGGACTCTGCCGCTGTGCCAGCCACAGATTCTGTGACCAGCCACGGGCCACCTTCAGCAAAAGGGTCCTTGCCATGGTCCCAGGCCTCAGCGGAAAGGCAGCTCGTTATTTCTGAGTCTGTGGAAAGTGCACTTTGAACACATTTGCATCAATGCAGGACACAATATCTCCCCCAGGAGGCCAGAAAAGAAGGAAAATTCAATTTGTCAAGACATCCAGCCCTCGCATCCTGCTCTTCCTACCTGCTTTCTTGGCCCCTGAGAGGCAGCAAATCCTCTTGGGCCCAGACAAAGAGGAAGGGAAGCAGATGCTGTTTCAGACGGCATTTTTCCTCAGTTCAGTGGTAGGTTTATACTTTCACAGATACGATTTTGCACCACCCTCCCACCCATCACACAGAGCAACACTTCGACTTTCCAGGGCACTCTCCCCACCCCCCACCACTGGTGCCACCTGAGTCCCTCTCCCAGAAGGACACAAGGTCCCTCCCTGCCCACCTCCTGCTCCTGCTCTACAGCCTGTGAGGTGGTGTTCCCAGGCACGCCATTTGTCTGATGGAGAAACAGGCTTGGGAAGTCCAGCCCCACAGCGGGTGTCTGACCGGGGCTGGTCTTGCAGCCTGGCACACTCGGCATCCCCTGGCTGCACCCTCAGCTCAGACCCATGCCCCCTGAGTCTCTGTCCTTCCCCTCACTGGCACCTTGGAGCTCACTCAAAACGTCTTGGGTTGGTCTCTCCTCCCCTCTGTGAAGCTTATCAGCCCTTTTCTTTTTTTTCCCCAGCTTCTCACAAACCACATGAGACAAGGCTATAGATACAACATGAGATTAAAGGCTGAACCTCATCCAGGTCAGGAAATTCCGAAGGCAGTTGCCCAGTTTATCTCCAGCCCTGCTGATACCCCCAGGGTAACTAGTCTGCTAGTGAGGTGGGGGGCCGGGGGCAGGCATGAACTGCAGGGGCACCCGGGTCCTTGGAATTTCCCGAGGACCAGATGCCCTGACTCCCCACCAGCTCCCAGGGCTGTTGCCCTCTCCCTGTCTTGGGCCTGGTTCCCACTCCCTCCCTTGATGTTGTGTCCTGAGTGTGTCCCTCTGCAGACACACTGTGTCTGTTCCCACCAGATCCAAATATGCTTACTTCCTCGTCCTTCAGACAGGCCTCTGTTGGACTCACTCTACACTGACCGTCCCAGTTGCTAAGTCAGTGCTCAGCCTCAACTCTCGGTAACCCAGCACTTTGGTCCCATGCTGTCCTTGGCTGGACTACAAACTCCCTGCCTCACTCCCACCCCTTGGTCCTCTCCTCACCTACCCCCACGCTCACTCCTGTCCTGTGGCCTTAAATACTGTACACACTGCCTGACCCAACTGCCTGCTCAGCCCTCCGCCTCAAGGTCGGACAGGCATCTTGGGCCTGTGAACCCCAACCGCCAGGTTTCCCCAAACCTGCCCCCTACACCCCACCCCTTAGATGTAGGAACTCTTCCCTCACACCCTACGTCTATTATTATGGTCACCTTTCATGTAAACTGGGGACCTGACACCTCTGGCCATCTCCCTGCTACCCTCCACCTTCCCTTAAACCTATCACCCACCTGGACCCTGTTGAAATGTGCATTTGCTCAAAGTCTTAAAATCCCCCTTTGCCCAAGTTCAGGGTCAAAAAAAAAATGCTAGCGTGACATCCTTCCATCCATCTTTTTCCTGCCCCTGCCTCTTGCCCCTCTCACTCTATTCCAGCCACCCTTGTAACTGCCATCCAAAATCCAACTCTGCCCCTGGAATCCCAAGGCTCAGTCTCCCCCTTCTTCAAGTCTTCTCAAATAATTCCTTCCCTCCTATCCTATTTTAAACTGCATCACCTCCCTGGCACTCTCTATTCCCCTTTGTGTGAGTTAGCTATTGCTGAGTAACAAGTTAGCCCAAAACGTAGAAGCTTAAAGACAGTATTTGCATGTTTATCTTACAGTTTCTATGGGTCAGGAATATGGGTGTGGTCTTGTTATTCCTCTGGGTCTCTCATAACTTCAGGCAAGCTAGGTTGGGGTCCTTTCAGGGCTGGGTCTGCATAAGGCTGTCTTATGAGGCTGTGGGCAGTAATTGTCTCTTCCCAGGCTGCCCTCAGTCCCTGGCACATGGGCCCTCCTGTGCTGCTCAAAACATCAATGTGAGCAAGGGGAAAGGGAGGGCGTGCCAGTGAGACAGACTCACAGACGTTTGTTTGTTTTTTAATTAAGTAATTTGGCTGTGCCAAATCTTTAGTTGCAGCATGTGGGATCTAGTTCCAAAATCAGGGATTGAACCTGAGCCCCTTGCATTGGGAGTGCAGAGTCTTGGCCACTGGACTGCCAGGGAAGTCCCCTCACAGGCATTTGTAACCTAGTCTTGGTAGTGCCAGCCCATCACTCTGCCTTTCCTAGTCATTAAAAGAAAGTCCCAGGTCCAGTTCAAACTTGGAGGGAGGGAGCTGCACAAGAGTGTGAGAACTCAGAGGTGTGAAGACCTGAAGCCCTGTCTGAAACTGGCAGTCATACGGTTTCTGCTGGTTTGGCTTTCTCATATCCTTCCTTCCCATCTGACGTACTCTCCTGTTCATTATCTGTCTCCTTGAATGCCCTGCAAGCTCTTTGAAGGCCAAGCTTTTCTGGGTTGTTGAAGGCTGTGTCCACACTGTTGCAGCACATAGCCAGCATTGAATAGATCCTTATTGGGTTGGTGCTTCAGGAAGTTCCTGACAATACAGAATAATAACAGCCCTCCACTCTCAGTGACTGTCCTTAAATTTTCCCAAAGTCAGCCAGTGACAGGCACTGAAGGCTGATTTCTGTAAGGGTGAAAGAGGCTAGGGTGTGGGACCCCAGGGCTGGAGTGTGTTGACTACCATGGCCATGGCCAAGGAATGACAGTCCCTATGCCCTCCCTGAGACTCAGTCTCACCCTTGTGAAATGACACTCAGTCGCAGAGCCTGATCTCAGTTTCAAGAGCTCTTTAAAGGAGTGAGGCTAATTCATTCTTTGACATATGGATTTTCAAATATTTTAAAAATTCAAAAATCATAATTTGGTAAAAAATATTTTTGGGTGACAATTTAGGATTATCTACCAAAGCTTTAAATGCACACACTCCTTGATCCAGCAAGTGCAGAGCCTGTAATTGTTGATTTTTCACTATATTCACACATAAATGCAAAGATGGGTGTACAAAGATGTGCAATGAAACTTTGTTTATTGTAGCAAAAGAATAAGAATGATAAATGTCCTCAAGTGAGGGGCCAGATAATTAAACCTGAGCATGTCCACCTGTGGAATAGCACACAGCTATTGGGAAGGCCCAGGAACCCACATGTCCTGATGTGGATGCAACATCATCTCATTTACTGAGTTAATCAACAGCTATTTGAGCATCTACTATGTTCCAAGTATTATTCTAGGCACTAGGGACACAAAAGAGCAAACTCCCTGTTCTTGGAAGCTTACATTCATGTAAACCCATACATGCACGTGCAAAGCACACCAACAAATATAACCATGCAAACATAACAGGATTCTAAAGAAAGCCCAGTGGAGCAGGGAGAGCATGGGAGACTGCTTCTTAGAGCATGGCCACTGAGGAACATCTGAGCCAACATCTGGGCAAAGTGAAGGAGAGGTCAAGGGCAAGCATCTCCCAGATAGAAGGGACAGCCAGTGCAGAGTCCCCAGTACCAACAGGCTTGCTATATTTAAAGAAGAGCAGTCGTGGGGTGGGCGGGGCACTTCCCAAGTGGCTCAGTGGTAAAGACTCCGTCTGCCAATGCAGGAAACAAGGGATACAAGGGCTCTATCCCTAAGAGGCGACGAGCCCCTGGAGGAGGAAATGGCAACCAACTCAAGAATTCTGGCCTGAAGAATCCCCATGAACAAAGGAGCCTGGTGGGCTGCAGTCCATGGGGTCGCAAAGAGTTGGACACGACTGAGCAATTGAGCACACACCTACAACAGGCTGGAGAAGCCCAAGTGGAGTGAGAAGGAGGAGAAGAGGGAGGGGAGGAGGAGGCAGGGGGAGGCTGAGGTCAGGGAGGTGGGGTGAGCAGAGGTTGGTGGGTGAGCATCAGATGGGTGACAGCCACCCATCTGAGCTGGCTGTGGACTACTTACCCTTCAGGATGCAGGCTCAGGGGCAGGTGATCTGGTGCAGCTGCTGAGATTCCACCCTGGTGGGGTTGGGACCTCAGCTGCCTGCTCCATGCAACGGGCTGAGTTTTTCCCCAGCACCCCTCTGGGACTGTGGGAAGGGGATGAAACAATGGTGGGAGCCTGAGAAGGAGGCCACTGTGACAGCCTGGAGAGGACAGCAGCTTGGACCAACGCAGACGGATGAGATTCTGAGTATGTTCTGGAGACCCAGCAGAACATGCCGTTGGGTCAGATTCAAGGTATGAAAGAGAGAAGGGAATCACTTGTAACTCTTTGGTCTTTGTCCTGAGAAACTGAGTGAATATGAACCCTTTTACTAAGATGGGAATAAGTGAAGGACAAGCAAGATTTGGGGATGGGAAAAGTGGAAATTAAGAGTTTGTTTTTGGGAATTCCCTGGTAGTCTAGTGGTTAAGACACCATACTTTCAATGCTGAGGTCACTGGTTCAATCCCAGTTTGGGGAACTAAGATCCTGCAAACCACATGACACAGCCACAAAAAAAAAAAAAAGTTTACTTTTGATGCATTAAACCTGAGATGCCCTCTGGGGGCCATGCAGAGAGTCCATGGAGGGCAGGCAGCTTAGTGAGTGGACTTTAGTGGGGAGGAGAGGCTGGGAATAGATGGGGGATGGAGGAGAGTGTTGGGGGTGGGGTGGACTGGGTTTCAAGCTGGGTCTGGATGCGGTCACTGAGGAGTCAGTGTGGGCTAAACTGACGGCCCAGGTTGGGGATCTTTTGTGAACACATCCATGTTTAGTAATGGAGACAAGGAAGGCACACAGATGAAGAAGAGGAGGAGGTGTATCCAGGAAGCCAAGTGAGGAGAGGCCTGGGGATGGGGGCGGAGGAGGGGGTGCGGGTGTGCAGGCAGGTGGAGGAGCAGTCCAGTGCTGCCAGGAGCTGAGTGTACGTGGACAGCAGAGGGTCACTTCTGGCCCATTGGGTGGAGGTCCTTCAGCTTTCAGGCTTAGACAAAGCCAGAGTCAGGGCAGGGCGGGGCCCACAGGGGTTGCAGGGGGCTGCAGGGACCACAGGGGCCAGAAAAGGAGGTGGTTACAAAGATAACACCTGTCAAGAGAGCCGAGGGAATTCCCTGGCAGTCCAGTGGTTCAAACTCCATGCTTCTACTGCAGGAGATACAGGTTCGATCTCTGGTTGGAGAACAAAGATCCTGCGAGCAATGAGGCCCCTCCTCCCCCCAGAAAAAGAGCCAAGGAATAAGGGATAGGCACAAGGTCTTGGAGTTTGGGTTTGAAGATGAGGAGCATTCCAGCATGTTCTGACAGGGAGTGATCCAGGAAGCCTGAGAAGTGGGTTCAAGCTGCAGCAAGACGATGCACAAGGCTCAGGAGCTGTGACTGAGTGGGTGGTGCAGACGGACTGGAAAAGGCTGAGTAGGTCCTTCTAAGAGATCTGGAGGCCCAGGGAGGTGGCTGTGAGGGCTGCGGAGGCACAGAAGACAGGGAGCGAGCAACCAGGGTGGCTGAGACCACTGTTGTGGAGAGAGGGTCCTGAACACAGACAGCTTCCCTCACCTCCTCCAGCCAGGCGAGGACTCGGGGGAGGCAGAAAACTGGGCCACCCAAGGTCGAGCTTTGCCGGGTGAATAGGAACATTTGGGGGGCAGTGTTGGGAAGAGGAAGAGAGATGTCCGTGGATTGTCCTTATCACACTCAGTTCCCAGAGCCCTCGCCCATACCCTGCTCTGTTTCACCCCCACCCTAGGGCAGGCACCACTTTGAACCCTTTCTGCACTGATGACAGGGGGTTTGCAGCTGAGGAAGGGCTCAGTAATTGGACAGAATCTCTGGGAGGGGCCATGGGGATTAGTGACAAGGAGAGAAATGCGGGGGTCAGACCAGGAGTGGAAGAGGCTCCAAGGAGCCCAGGACCCTCACTTTCTGAGGACTCAAGTGCTCCCTTTTCTTCCATTGACCTTGGAGATGGCTGCAGTCCCTTCTGAGTCTCAGATCCAATAGTTTGATCCAGAATTTGGAGGGAACTCCAACCAGGGGTAGGAACACACCCACCCCAGCCCTCTGGGGTCCTCATAGCAGCCCTGCCTAGCATCACAGCCACAGCCCACTCTGCCCCGTCTCAGAGACCCTGAGGTCCATGTCTTCCTTGACCTGTTCTGAGAATGAGCAGGAGGCCACAGGACCCTGTGTGTGCCCAGCACTGTGCTAGGCCTCATGGGGAAAGCAAGGGAAGGAGGAGAGGGTGTGCCCCTGGCATCCAGCACTCCTGAAGCTGAGCCCTTTGCTGCCTGTCGCTGCCAGGTGAGTGTCACCTGTGAACAGGTGCACAGGCCTCAGGTGGTGGTGCACACTCACCCATACCAGGCAGTGGAAGACCAGGGCATGGGCCTGGGTGCTGGGTGCAGACAGCTGTCTTTGCAGCCTGGCCAGCTCCTCCCTTGTGTTGGGGTCCAGGGGAGCCCAGCTCAGGGTTGTTTTGTCTCACACAGGTGTCACAAATGTAGAGTGCAAGCTTGAGCCTGCAACCTCCACTCTATGATTTGGCTGGGAGGAGCTGAGCACCCAGGGTCCCCCTCAGGTAGGTGGGAGGAAGCAGCCATGGTACAGGCCACCGGTCCCCCCCATGTGCCCTCGATCCAAGCATCTGCCCTGGCAGCATCATCTCATGCCGGCTGTTTTTCCTAATGGAATCACAGCTTGCCAGACAAAGCAACAACATTCATAAAATGCCCCAGGCATAACAAATCTTCCCTTTGAATGGGTCATTTGCTGAAGGAGATGCCACTGATGACTCATTCCATAGATCAGAGAGTCCTGGCATTACAGACAGCTGAAGCTGAGGAGTCTTGAGAGAGGATTATTGCTGGTCTTTGTGCCGATGGGCCTACGGAGCCAAAGGGGACACAGGTGTGGCCTGTTCAGTGTTAGCTCAGACTCACTTCAGGAGCAGTAGGGAGGCATTTTTGGACTCTGTCCCTAACTCCTGATGGTGGACCACATTGGGAACCTGCCCCCTTGACCCAGACTCCCCAGTGTGACCTCTGGACCAGGATGTCGCAGGCTGCAAATGACCACAGCAATATTTCTGTCCTGCCGGCTCTTCCAGAATCCTGCCACCACCACCCCCATCCAGAGATGGATTCTGTTTCCCCTCTCCTAGAAATTGGGCTGGACTTTGTGACTGCTATGATAAATAGAATGTGACGGAGGGATGCAGGGGGACTTTGGAGACAAGGATACAGAAGGTGATACGACTTTGACCGCCGTATTCTAAGGAAGCCCAGCTCCTACAGGGCTGTATGTCTGTGCCCTGGTGGACAGTTCCAGTGAAGGCAGAGGGTCTGGGCTAGCAACCAGCACCACACACAGTCATGTGAGGAAGTCCATGTGATTCTACATGACACAAGTCATGTGATTCCAGTCCTGCTGTGAGCCACCCTAAGCTAAGCGGAGTGCAGCAGAGACAAGATATGCCTGCTGAGGACTGCCCATGTTATAGACTCGTGAGCAAAAGAAATAACGGTGTTGTTTTAAGACAGTTTGGGGATGGCTTGTTATTGAGTAATAGACAGTGAGAATGCTGCCCTTGATGATCTCTTGGACTTCCCTGAATTTCTCTGACCCAGGGATGCAGCACCTGCTCTGTGGATGACCGACTGAGAATATGGGTGGACACAGAGTTCCTTGTCCTGGGGGAGCTCTAGTACATTTGGGTCAGTGAGAGCTACTCCAGAGGGTCTGCCATATGTGGGAGAGGAAGTGTCTCATTCCTGGAAGTGGTTTCTATTTATATTTTTTTAAGATTTTTTGATGTGGACCATTTAAAAAGTCTTTACTGAATTTGTTACAGCATTGAAAGTGGAAGTGTTAATCACTCAGTTGTGTCTGACTCTTTGCAACCCCATGGTGTAGCCTGCCAGGCTCCTCTGTCCATGGAATTCTCCAGGCAAGAATACTGGGGTGGGTTGCCGTTTCCTTCTACAGGGGATCTTCCCAACCCAGGGATCAAACCCAGGTCTCCTGCACTGCAGGCAAGTCCTTTACTGTCTGGAGCCACCAGGAAAGTTCATATTTACAACATTGCTTCTGTTTTATTTACTTATTTTGCTTCAAGGCATGTGGGAATCTTAACTCCCCGACCAGGGAGCAAACCCACACTCCTTACATTGGAAGGTGAATTTGTAACCACTGGACAACCAGGGAAGTCCCTGGGGGTTTCTGTTTAATGGGAAATGTCTTCTTGGTAGCAAAATGTTTGGTATTAGTTTTGATATTTGGTCATTTTCCCAAAGGTTGTGAGGTCTGTGAATCCCTCCTGTGATCTTAGAGCTGTGGCCTGCAGAGAAATTGCTTTTTTTAAGCCTCCACTGAAACCCAGTAGTGACAGAGCTGCTGTGAGAGCAAAAATGCACTAAGCAGTGTGAGTCAACAGGGTGTCAAACAATACACTGAAATTCCCTGGAATAAGTTTCACCAAATGGGGGTCTGTGATTTTGTTTAGAATTCATATTGTGTGATTACGCCTACAGCAGTAATGCCCACAAAGTCCTTTTCACTAGAACAACACTGACCTGTTTTTATGTGAAGGGACAAGCAAGCACTCAGTAGCCCATTGCTTCCATCTCTTTGGCTGGATGGAGGTGCCCTGTATGGGTCACCATGGGGTTCCTGATCAAGGTCACTGCCATCAGTGTGGACAGAAAACATCACTAAGACAGCGGGAAATGTGGGCTATAGTGTCCTCATCCATTTCACACTTCAGTGGCCCACACACATATCCAGCAATTCTCTGCCCTCTATCCCAGCAACCTGGGAACCCACATCCCAGGAGGGCCTCAGCTCCTGGAATGCACTGAGCAGACTTCCCCATCAGCATCCTCTCCTGAGTCTCTGACCGTTGATAAATACACCCCAGTTTGTGAATTCATAATGAAAACTAAAAGCATACAAATAATTGGAACTGGAGAAGGAAATGGCAACCCACTCCGGTATGATTGCCTGGAAAATCCCATGGACAGAACAGCCTGCAAGCTACTGTCCATGGGGTCACAAAGGGTCAGACACGACTAGTGACTAAACAACAGCAAAATCTGAAACACCAAAAGCACCCCCCCAAAAAAAGTAAAATTAATAGTGCTCTATGTTCATTACCAGGACCTTCTTTCCAGTCTGCATCAGTTTCCGGTGACTGCATGGCTTGTTATTATCTCACGGTTCTGGAGTCGGAAGTCTGAAATCATGGCTGGTTCCTTTGAGGGCTGTGATGGGAGGATCTTTCGACGGGCTCTCTCCTCAGCTTATGTCTCTTCACCTCACCTTCCCTCTGGGCCTGACTCTGTCCAAATTCCTTCTTTTTATAAGGACACCAGTGATATTGGATTGGGGCCCACCCCAGTGACCTCATTTTAACCTGATTACATCTGTAAAGACCCTGTTTCTGAATCAGATCACATTCTAAGCTAACAGAGTCAGGACTCTAATATATGGATCTGGGGGGACACCATTCAACTCCTGATACAATGAAAATCGTATTTGAGTTTATGTTTCTCCCTTTAGTAGGACTGAGGATGACTGCACAGTAGCCTAGACCAGCATCAGGGTGATTTGGCAGGCAGAGGGCAGAGGGCACTGCCCTCAGGCCAGGAGGCCAGCTTTACCCTGTGGCCTTGGCCAGTCTCAGTGGAACCTCAGTCTTTCTGTGATAAGGCTTAGACCGAGTGGTCCCTTTGGGCCTTTCTGTCCCTGAGATTGCTCAGGGTCACTTGTCCCTGGCTTTAGTTCACATGAGGCATGGAGGCCTGTGCTGGGCCCACTCAGTGTGGGTGTGAACAGAAGTGTGGCGGACACCGGGGCACTCAGCCAGGCTGCTCAGGGTGGATGTGCTAAGGAGACACCAGTAGGCCTCCCGGGGAAGGGCCAGGTTCTTGTGGGATCAAGAACAAGGAACCCTAGTTTCTCTTTCCCGCAGACTTTCCTCACTGCCAGCCCTACAGGAATTTCCCTTGAGGGCTGGATGGTCAGAGAAGAAGATGACACTCCTGAAGGGCAATGACTAGGCTTAATGCTAGAGCAGAGGGCTGGGCAGTGCATGATGAGAGGCTGGTGCCCCTTCCCCCAACAGCTGCTGCAACTCCAGAGTAGAGAGTGTGGCTGAGGGACCATGGGAGGCTTGGCAGGGAGGGGCTGAGGAGTAAGTAAACACTTTGTCTTCCTTGCTTTCGCCTCTTCCGGGGCCTCAACATCAAGGGCCAGATGACAGGATATTCCTCTGCCCCCCGCTCCACCCCCCAGGGGCAGCCTGGCTGGCCCTGACACCGGCTGGTCCAACCCACTGCCCAGCCCCCGCCAAGTGTGGCTGGTGCACACTGGGGCAAAACTGAGCAGGCATAGCCCTCACCATGGAGGAGTGGGGATGATGCACATCTCACCTAGCACAGCAGGGAAGCCAGCCCTGTAGCTGCAGTGAGGCCCATCTGTTTCCGGGCACGAGCCCCAGCCTGGAGCTCCCTCAGGGAAGCACCCCAGGAATGCCCAACAAGGGCTTAAATCCAACAGCAGATCCTAAGTCTGGGACAGTGGGAATAAATAGTTGCTTAGGCAAGTTTCACCCTAAACCAAGACTTGGGGACAGTAATTCTTGCAGAGCAAAGATGGCTGTGTGATTGCTTACTGTCAGGAGGTTTGCCCAGGCTTCCAGGGTTGGGGTGCGGGTCCCACTGCTCTGGTCTTGGCAGCACCTGGCTCAGCCTGCCCTGCCCTCCTCTCCCTAGGCCGCCTCCTGTAGGCCTGGAGGAGCTGGGCATAGGGGTGAGGACCAGTGGGACCATGGCCCAGGCTTCCAGAAACACATGGGCCACGGGTCTGGAGCTCACCAGTGAGGCAGAGGAAGGGGAAGAAAGGACAGACAGCTCAAGTGGGTTGTTGCTCCTAGCAGCCTGCAGGGCTGCCCTGTGCCCCCTCAGTTCCCCTCCCCAGCCCTGCAGGCAAGCATGGCCGGGTGGCCCCATTTCTCACCCCTATCGATTATGCTGGCAGAGCCCTGCAGCACAGGATGTAAATCATCATCCTTGGGGTATTTAACCCAGGGAGGGTTAGCTGGAGGTGGCATCCCTTATAAATCCTGCATCTGATATTTTTATATTAATTCCTAGAGTAGCCAGATTACTTTTTATTCCACTGACTATTTATTCCACTGACTTCTTCATTGACTAGGAGACATTTCTGAACAGTGCGTATCTTGTGGAGCATCAGTCATTTAGTGGGGTGCTTCCTCTGGTTGCAAGTTTTTTCATTAATGTAAAAGGAATGAAAATTCCTTTGCTTCAAAGACTCGGTCTTTGGAAATAACAATGCACAGGCCAGCCAGAGTCACTGCTGCCAGCACCACCACTGCCATGTATATGCGCTGTCTGGAGGGGCCTGTGAGCCTCTGACTAAGGGGCAGAGTCCCCTGGCATCCTCTCTTTCCTCTTTTTCCCCAGTCCCCCTTGGCCATGCACAGGACCTGAATTAGCCTCTGTCAAGGGACCATGGCTTGGCAGAGACCAGGTCCCCGAGAGCCAAACACGTGGTCATCAGGATGATGGCAATAACCGTCTTGCTCTGAGGACCCAGTTGAAGACATGGGTGTTAGGGGAAGAAAGCTGTCTGCAAATACAGGTGTGTCCCTGCAGAGGAATGGAGCAGGCATGTTCTGGGTGATGGTGACAGCCCACTTGCTTTGCAGATGAGAGAATCATGTTTGCTGGAGACTCTCTGAAGCTCCACCCCATGCAAGAGTTGGATGGCAGTAGAATCCAGCCAAAACAAAGAGATGACCACCCTTTACCTGCACAGTGAGTGTGCTGGATCACCCAGTGGACTCAGTCGGGTCTGAGTCTCCCATGAGGGACCCAGCTGAAAAAAACGGGTGTTAGGAGGAGACAGCTGTCTGCAAACACAGGTGGGTCCCTGAAGAGGAGCAGAGAAGGTGAGTTCTGGGTGGGCTCCCAGCAAAGCCAGGGCCATGGGCATCAGCCAGGGGCAGATGGAGGCTGCAGAAAGGGAGGAGACACAGAGGAGGGGAGGCTCACTGGGAACAGGGCGTGCGAGCAGCAGAGTGAAGCAGGCACCTTCCATTTTGAGATCCTCACCTGTGTCTCTCCCATTGCACCATGCTCTGGGCAGCTGATCCCCACCCAGTGGGCCGGGTACCAGCGGCATCAGCAGCCCCAGGGATCTAGTCCCGAGGACAATGTGTCACCCTACCCCCACACCCAGAGTTAGAACCTGGGGGGCAGGCTCACAGTGTGTTTGACCAGCCTTGCACTAGAATTTGGAAACCAACAGTGAAGTGAGGGCAAGAAGCCCAGAGAAGGAACAGCTGGGTTTGCACCTCAGCAATCTGCCTGGAAAATGGGGCACTGCTCCCACCCAGGCGGGTGTTGTGACCCTGAATGAGTTAGAAGCTCCAGTCCAGGGCTGCCCCCATGTAGGTTCTCCACAGCCATGAGCCATTCCCACTGTGCTCACTCAAGGCCGGCCTCCTCTTCTAGGAGAGATGATTCAGGCCTCAGAGCTTTGCCTCCCAGGGAAACCTCACTCAGCTTTTCTTCCAGGGGTCAGACATGCATAATTCAACCTTTAGGATTTTGAGATTGCTGATAAATTACAGATACAAATGGGTAACCAGGCAAAGCCCCTCTGCAGCCTGGGTATCCACCTGGGAAATAAAACAGAGGTCACTCCCTCCTGCCCCCCACCATAGGCAAGGTCGCAGGAGCCCCCAAAGACGAAGGCTGCTTGCATTTGTGGGCAGCTGCTTCCAAGACAACCGTGAAGAAAACAAAAAAAGGTTGTGAATGGTGTTAGAGAATCAGCTGTATCCAAGCGTCTGGATCCTGTAAGGAAACAATTATGAGGCAGGAGCGAAGCTTTAGAAGATCATAGGTGCTTCATCCAAACTCTTCTCTTCCATCCCTGAGGTGGACTCCTGATGAGGGTCTGGGCAAGTCCCAGGAGCGAAGGAGGTAAGCTCGGGGCCCCGGGGCGGGGGTAGGGAGGAGAGCAGGCACCCAGGTGCCTGCTCAGTCCCGGCCTCTCTGCATCAGTCTCCCTGTTCATTCATTGCCTGACACAGCCATGGATGAAATGACTAGGACAGGGAGTGATCTGGCCATTTAGATAAATACATCTTGTAGACCAGCCATCAGGTTCCTGTGGGTAGGAGGGGGTGGGGGTTGGGGAGGGGAAGGAGAGTTGCTGTGAGTGAGGAGGATGCTTCTAAGCTTCTGAATCAGCTTTCCACGAGACCCCAGGGATCTGGGGCAAAGAGAGGGTCTGAGACAGGCCTCTGAGGGCCATTGCTAGGGGGTGGGAGATGGAGGGGCAGAGTGGGAGGGCAGAATTATCCACAGACGTGGAAAAGCCGAGGTTCAGTTTCTCAGTTACAGCAGTTTCTCAGTTATAGGAGTGGTTGAAAATGTGGTTCCGGGTGTCCTCAGAAGTCACCTAAGGGAAACGAGGGGCCCTCCCTGAAATCAGTGTGGAGTCTTGGTGTATTGATTGATTAGAACCTTTCTCCTGCCCCCGGGAGATGTCCTGTGTGGAGAACAGCACAGACACAGTGGTCCCTTCTCTCCCATCCCCCACCACCTGAGTGCTCATCTCACAGCTGTACTAGGAGGTGGACTGCTGTGCCCACAAAGTTCACATGGGCTTCCTTTCAGTTCCATCCATGTGGTTTCCGTGAGCCAGGTCCTAGGCCTTCCTGTGTGCCCCCAGCCCACCCACACCCACGTGTGGTGGAAAGACAAGCCCAAGTTCTGCCTGGCTCAGCCAGGGGGCCTCCCTGTGTGGCTGAGTCACAGCACAGACAATCTGTGGTGAGTTCTTCCATGGTAGCCTCATTCAAGGACAGGTTACAATTCGCAGAGGTTGCAACTGCATCCACCCCTCACAATGCAGCCCCTGTCTTGGGGGGCAGGGCAAGGGCTGAGCAGCACACACAGGGTAGTAGAAGCAGCCCCACCAGTGGCTACTTGGTGTCCGGGCTGGAGCTGGGCAGAGAGCAGCCGCAGGGCTCCCTGGAGGTCCTGGGACAGAGCCCGGGATGGGCAGGTAGGGGCCTGTCTCTAAGCCAGAAGGGAGAAGCTTCCAGACATGATTGCATCTGACCTTCTCCTCATGTCTCCTTTCTCTGGCGTAGGGCCTGCAGTGAGCCCAGCTCCTTCGTATTCCTGGGCTTCAGCGTGGGGGAACTTTGTAAAGTTTCCAACCCACAGAAAATTGCCAACCTCTGTAGGCTTGAGGGGCACCCACGATCTCCACACAGAGCCCTTCTCATTCCTGTGGACCTCTGTGGAGAGAGGAATTGGGGGTGGGGAGTGGGAGAGCTGCTCTGAGTGAGGAGGGTGCTTCTATGCTTCTAAATCAGCTTCCTGAGAGACCCTCACCCCCAACCCTGCTGGCCTGGAGCACTGAGGTCTTCAGAACCTTCCAGAACCTTCCTCAGTTGAGCAATCCCAGCCCAGGGCCAATCCCCAGGGAACCTGGAGAAAGAGAAGCTCCCCTTGTTGAGGATCCCTGTATCCTTCTGTTTAAAGGGTCAGAGGGAGGAGAAGGATTCTGAGCTTTTAAGAGAAGGTCTCTCAACAAAACACTTCCTGATGCTCATCTGACACTAAAAACCTATTCAAGTCATAAACTTCTCCTGTGGAACACGTCTCAAGAATGTATTTATCTAAAGGGCATCTGTGTTTGGTCTCAAACTCAAATGCTCCAAATGTCAGGCCCTGAATGATTTATTTGGGGCCTCCTGTTCCCTCCCTGTGAATTGTCTTCTGGCTCCAGCCCTGCTCCTGTCACCCTTTCCACTGATGTTTACAGACTCAACAGGCTTCTGTTCACACCAAGGAGGCAGCCCAGAGGGAGTTGGGGGCAGAGGGGTGTGAGTGTGCACCGGTAAGGACTGATGCTGTCACAGCAGATGGCCCTGCCCTACCTCCTGCCTCCTGAATGCACCTTGTGCCTCTGCCCAGGCTGTCTTCTTAGCTTCCAGGGCCATTCCTCACAGCAGGTCATCCAACTAGCACCCTGAGTCCTCATCATGTCCCCATGGAGAGGGCCGGGAGATAAATCCAGCACAGTTAAACCAGGAAGCAGGACTTCCCTGGCTGTGCAGTGGTTAAGACTCCATGCTCCCGATGTAGGGGATATGGGTTTGATCCCTAGTTGGGGAACTAAGCTCGCACATGCTGCAGGGCATGGCCAAAACAACAACAAAAACAAAAACAAAACAGGAAGCACACTGCGTGTGTGTGTGTGTGTGTGCTCAGTTGCTTCAGTCGGGTACAACTCTTTGCGACTCCATGGACTGTAGCCTGCCAGTCTGCTCTGTCTGTGAGATTCTCCAGGCAAGGTTGCTGGGGTGGGTTGCCATATCCTCCTCCAAAGATCTTCCCAACCCAGGGATCAAACCCACGTCTCCTGCGACTGCTGCAACGCAGGCAGATTCTTTACCACTGAGCCACCAGGGAAACCCAGGAAGCATACTGGGTTCCCTTCAAATTGTTTAGATGGAGCATCTGAGTATTGGCTAGGGAGAGTGGTATCTTGGAGCCCAGACTTCTGAGTGACAATTAAGAGTTGAACAACAGAGGGGGCCAGAGGCAGGCAGGAAGACAGAAGGAACAGCCAGTGGAGGTCAGTGGCCACAGAACACGTAGGGAGTCTGAGACCATTGGAGGCAGGGTGGCTCGGGAGCAGAGGGAGGTAGGCCCTGGAGAGGGGCTAGATGCTGAGCTCCCAGCCCCAGCAAGCAAGCCCTTGGGTCTCAGGCTGCTGCACAGAGTCCCCTGACAGCCCTTCATCACAACATATTAACATGCATGAGCTCATCAGCCCCTTTCCAAAGAGGCCCCTGAGAACAGGGCCCTCCAACGCCCACTCTGCCTACAGGAGGCAGGGGTTTCAGTAGACGTGGTCAGGCTTGGTGCTGGGTCTGCAGGGGAACAGAAGATTCCCCAGGACGAGAGAGAGTGTGCCCAGGGGGAACCCCAGCAAGACTGCTGCTGTTGAGGGTGGGGGTGGGGGCTCTGGCACTTTCAATCCACCAGGAAACAGAGTGGAAGCTGCTGGATCAGACAGCCCACTGGGACTCAGCAGGCTCTGGTTTCTCTGCTCTCCCCACAGCGGGGGAGGTTTGGGCTAGGAGCCTGCCCAGCCCCCCAGGAGCCCCAGGGTAAAGCCGGGAAGGTGTTTCTTAGAGCATCAATGCCCAATAAGTACATAGCCATGTATGACTACTTAATTTTACATTATTGTAAATTCAGTTCCTGAGTCGCACCATCCATATCTCAAGTGCTCCACAGCCACACTTGGCTAGTGGCCCTCACATTGGATGGAACAGAGGAGGAAGTTACCACCATCACAGAACATTCTGTGGACAGCACTGGGGATGAAGGCCAGGCTGGCCAGCTTCTCAGCAAACAGGGGTGCTGAGGGGTGCCCACCTGGGCTGGGTGAGGTGTCTACAGCAGAGCTGGGAGCTACCTCCCAACCATGCACCTAGGTTCAGATAGCCACCTTTAGGGAGGTGTTAGAGAGGAAGCAATGGTGGCACCCTAGATCTACCCGAGACAGCACTCCCCACCTCCCCTGGCCACCTGGGGCTGCTGCCATCACTGAACAAGGTCTTTAGGAGCACTTCCTGGATTGGGGTGGGGAGAACGGGGGTCAGTCAGTGCCCTGCTGCTCGCGGGCTTGTCTGTAAGCACAGGTGGCTGGGGGAGCCACACAGGTTATGCCCTCCCACAGGCAGGTGGCCAGCCCCCCTCCCCCTCCTTTCCAGGGATGGCGGCACCCCCACACACACACTGCCTCAGCACCCGCAGGCCTGAGATGGATGTAGAAGCAGCACACCGTGCCTGGAGCTGCACCCACCCCATCCTGGGCAAGGAGGCCTCAGAAGCCATTACAGGACATTAAGTCAATGGACTTCCTATTTGTCAGCACACCAAGAACACAGCAGACATTTTCCACTCCTAAAGATTGCCTGGGTCAGAGCATTCACTCTGCCAATCCTGCAGGCTGTAACCCTCTCAGAGACCAGAACTGCACCTTCTAGAGGGGTGAGGTGAGGCTGCCAAGGAGGTGCTTCATGGGGAGACAAAGACCCCTTATCCCTGCTGGGGCAACAGAGGAAACCCCAAGGCCCACCCTGTCACTTCCCCCACTCCCTGTGGGCAGCACCATCCCCAGAGCTCTGTCTTCTTTGCCCAAAGTCAACTCCCCGGGACATCCGCCCTGACAGACACCCTGCCCCATGCCCCTCCCCATCTGGGGTCACTTGTGAATGCTCTGTGTGTCTGTACCTTATGTGTTGGTGATTGTCCTTGAGAAGCACCCCAAAGGAAGGGTCTTGGCTTAGCTCACTGTAGTTTGAAAAGGGTGCTGGGAAAATAGTGCCCAGCAAGTATTTATTAAATAGATGAACTTTTCAAGAAGAGTAAATGGTAAATGTGCAGATCAGGTGAAATACAGACTCGGATGTGAATTTTTGAGCAAAAACAAGGCTCAACTTCATGCTTGTTGATCATTTTAGGTTACATGACCAGGGAGGGACATTCAAGGCCCCTCCTTGTAGACCCTGGCTAAGCAACCCTGCCACAAGGCAGACCTCCCTGGCTTTGTGATTCTGCCCACCTGAACATGACAGGTAGCATATGCTACCTGTCACCAGTTTTGTTTTGTTTTTCCACTGTGGGCCACAGAACAAATCGAGAGGCATCATCCATCTTACCTGAAGGTTTTGTCATTTCAGTCTGGAAACTGGAGAATTCATAAATAGGTTTTGTGATGGTAAAGGTAAGCTTAATTTTTCATTCACCTCTAGCTAATAACTGATGGAGAGGTTCGCCTTTGCTTCTAGAAGCAAAAGGGAAAAGAAAAGGCTTCCCAGTGACAGGATAATTTGTCAGAAAGTTATGAATGAGCACAAGCAGGACTGTATAGGAAGTGTGTATTGAATGACATGACATACTGGCTTCTAATTGCTGCTGCCTTTCTGATCAATAATACATGTTTTCAAAAAACCTTCTGTTTGCATTTACACAATGGGCTGTAACTACTGCAAAGGATCCATTAAGACCTATTTTAAAAAGTGCATTCGTAAAAACTTGTCTAAATCTGCATTACAAGGCAGATTATGAAACTGCCCTGGGAGATGTTTTTTCTAAAGAGCATTCAGGTCATACCTGTTGGACTGGCCAATTCGAGCTCCCTGTTACTGCTATGGCTTGCTTGTAAGCTAGGTCAGTCCTTCTCTTTGGTGTCCTTGAGGCAAGAGGCAGGCACTGCCAGGCCTGAGGCCCCATTAGGTTCCAGTGGTCTCCAGCCAGTGGTACCCTTGGGCTGGGGACTTGATGTGAGCAAAGCCCCCAAAGCCTGGGTGAGGTATGAGCAGAAATCAACCCACCACTCCCGAATGTGTAATTACATGCTCAGATAAGTGCTGCGGTGGCAAAGAGGACTCTGGGGTTCTAGGGCTCTCTCTCCTTCCACTGAGAAAGCTGTAGGTCCTGTGGGGAGGGCTGGAGACAGGCATTGGCTCCTGCAGGCTGGTATCATTGGCTGCCAGCCCCATGCAGGTGTGACTTGTTACCTGTGCAGGTGGGAAGCCAGAGCTGGGGCAGCAGACAGCCCGTTTTAGGGGTCACCTGTGTTCTGTGCTACCTGAGCTAGGTCCACCGACCACTCTTGCCTCAGCTCAGCTTCCACAGCTGACGGGAACCAGTGATAACAAGGACAGCTCCTGCCCATTGCCTCGGATTCACCTGTCCTCAGGCACCTAAAGGGAGAGAGCTCTGCTTTCCTGAGGCCCAGAGATGTTGCAAACATGCTGAGGTCACACAGACCAGAGAGAGATGGCTTCGATACAACTCAGAGCCTACCTGCAACCTTCACACCAGGTCACTGCCCCCAGCCTAACATCCAGACAGCACCTTGGACTTTAGAGGACCCCTGGAAGAAGAGCCAAAAAAAAAAAAAAAAGCTCATTTTCTAGACAACCAGAAACAGTGCTGATTCTGTCAAAGCTTCATTTGGGTTCAGCCTCACAGCACTGCCAGGTAGTTACTGTATTATTACTCCCATGTTCTAGTACATGATGAAGACCCCAAGGCCCCAGTGATGCAGCTAGCCTGGTTCTTGTGCTGTGGGGAGGAATGGAGAAGAGATTCTTCCAGAGAAGAGGGAGGGAAGCAGGCAAGGGAGGAAAAGGAAGAACAGAGGAAGGAAGGGAAAAGAGCAAGGTGGGGCCAGAAATTCAGAGGAGAAAAACAACTCCATTGGGGTGGCCCATGGAAGGGTGACTGGGGCAAAGAGTTGATGTCAGGCCTCCTGGTGGAGATGGGCCTTGTCTGGGACTCATGGGGGTCTCATAGATATGCAGGACCCAAGGCCAGAAAGCCCAACGCTTCACCTCTGCCCTCTCCTAGATGATTATCTGGTCAGGTCTCTGGGCATACACATGGGGGCGAGTGTACATCCGTGTCCTGCACATGACACAGGTATATGCTCATGCATACATGTGTACATACACAGACGGGGATAAAACTACACATAGGAGGCTCCCTGGACTTTTTTCTAAGAAGAAGGCAATACCCCCACCATAGTCTTAGATGTCCTCTCAAGACCCCCAAGGGTGGTGGTGGGGAAGGAGTGGAAGGGCCTGAGGGGATCAGGCAGGAGCACAGTGTCCAATGGGCCCTTGAGGTGGTCACCCAGAGCACGACTGGACATCCGGCCTGACCAGTGTCAGCCAAGGCTTGGCTGGGGCAGTTCCACAAGGGTGGGGCCAGTTGGAAAGAATGCACCAGGCCACCCTCCTTCATTCTGCATCCTCCTGTCACAGAAGTCTGTGTGTAACAAAGAAGTCTCTCTTGGGATCTCCCTTCCTAACTCAGGTCCCTTCGCTGTGCACAGGCCTGAGCAGCTCAGCCTTGGTGGTTACTATTAGCACCAGAGGTAGCTCGCCCACACCCAGGGGAATCCCCCACAGCCAACTCCAGCCCCAGATGTCCAAGAGCCTGAAGCCCTGGGAGGGTGAGGCAGGCAACATAAGGTCTGGTGGCCGCAGGGTGGCTCTCCTGAGCTGATAGCACTGTGCCCTGGCCTTCTGCCAACAGGCTGGCTTGGACATCTCAGGGGGCAGAGCCCCCAGCCAGCCTGTCTCGGCAGCTCCTCCTCCTCATGGCGAGTGACTTCACTTTGACTTCATATCTGCAGTGATGTGCACAGCTCTTACTCAGCTCTGAGCTCAGCCAGGCAGGAGGGCGCAGCTCTGTGCACAGCAGGAAGAAAAGACCCTGAAATAGGGGCACCTCAGGCCTAGGGACCTGGGATCCTCCCACCCCAAGCTCCCATGTGCATCCCATTCCTCTGTGCCCTGGTGGGGGCCAGACCTCAAAAGGCAGCTGGGAGGTGGGAGGAGAACAGTGGACTTTTCCCACAGGAGCCTAGTACTCACCTCCCCCCTCACCCCAGGACCTCCCATGTTAGGGACCCAGAGTCTTCCCTCTTTAGTATCAGATGTGTTTATAGGCATCATTTCTTGGTGCAAAAATTAAATTCTTTTGGGCTCCAGTTCCTTCTTGTTACTTGCTCTGCTACCCTGTCAGCCCCACATCCTAAGAACTCTAATGTGTGGTGGGGGGGAAAGGGTATTACCCTCCAAGCATTCCGTTAACGCTGGCTCCAGGTCTCTTTGAAAGGTGTGCCCGGTCAGATCCCTGTTTTCATTGGCTGGACCAGTCCTAAAGAGGGGTTCACAAACTAACGCTAGGACACCCCCAGAGGGACTACAGAAGCCACTCACCAGGCGCACCCCTGGAGTGCACAGAAGGCGCCGGCTCAGGGTCCCTCGCGGGGGCTCTTCCCCTCCTCCCACCTTCGGCCGCCAGAGAGGCCGCGCACCCACCGCACCTCCCCCCTCCGCGAAATGGCGGAGGATGCGCCCGTGCCCGGAGCCTGGAGGCGGGGCACCTGCCTGGTCTGCAGGTCCCTTCCGGCTCACTCCCAGCCAGTCCGCCCAGAATCCGCATCCCCGCCTGGTTTCCCTGCCCTCTCTGGGCGGCAGGGAAGGTCGAAGCGCAGAGACAGCGAGAGGGCGCACAGGCTGAGGAAGAGTGACTGTGCGTGCGGAGGTGCACGGCTTGGGGCTGCGGCTGCCAGGCCGGTACCCGGACCCCGCACCTCGCCCCTACTCGTGCCCCGCCCGGCCTGCACCCCGCGTCCGGCTCTGGTCTACTAACCCTCGCCCTGGGGTAAGCGCACCAGGGATCGCCTGGGGAGGTACCCGGCGCCCCGCCTTTACTTCCGCACCCTGGCCCCGCCCCCCCGCCACTCCGCCCCCCCCCCACCACGCCGCCCTCACTGCCCCGCCCCGCCCCTGCTCTCGCCTCGTGCGCAGCCCGCGCCCTCCCCTCCTCAGTCATGTGCTCCGAGCCCCGAGCACAGCTGCGGAGAGTGCCCTGGAGCCCGCGCCCCGACGCTCGGTGCCCGCAGTGTTCACTGCGTCCTCCGCTCCAGGACGGGCGGTGCTGAGCGCCGCACCCCGCTGCTGAGCCCCCCAGCCCAAGGAAGCGTCCCTCTCGCCGCAGCCGCAGCGTGCATCGGCGATGGCGAAGGCGACGGCCAGCGCCGTGGGGCTGAGGTTGCTGCTTCTGCTGCTGCCCCTGCTCGGGGAAGGTGAGTTCTGTCGAGGACTGGTGCCCGCAGCGGCCGGGGTGAAGTTGGAGCCGTGCGGTGGAGTGGACGCGTTTGAAAATGCCTTTCTGTTCACGGCGGGCAGCGGGCCAGGCAGTTACTGGCCACTTGGGCTCCACTGGGAGTGGGGTGGTGTGGCGGGCAGCGCGCCTCGGGCCCCAGGCTGGGTGGGTCTCGGCCGGAGCCGGACACGGGCCAGGCGCCTGTGCCCAGGGCCCGAGTCGCAGCCACGCTCGCCTGCCTGGTTGCGCCTCGGGCCACAGCAGCGTCTCGGGGCGAACCAAGCGGATCTTGTTGGCGTTTTGGTGCAGGTAGGGGAGGACGGGTAAGGTAGCCCTAAAAAGCCTGCCACTGGGGCAGGAGGAGTTGTGTTTCTGTAAACGATTGCTCCATTTTGGTTTCCTTGTCACACTCCACGTCGGTGCGTTTCTCCTCCAGCTCTGATATCCTCTCTCAGGTGAGAGCGGAGGGGATCTGATCTTTTTAAAACGGTTGCTTTTCCTTGTGAGTTTTTGCCACCCTACTTCTTAAAAATCCCCCAAGCCTGTGGTTTTTAGGGAGGCTGCCCTCGAGGGCCCGCTCAGGCTGGCCCAGCGCCACCGGCCCTGGCTCCAGTCCCACCCACTTCTTTAGAGTCCCCTGTTGCTGCCCCACAGGGGTACCTGAAGGTGCAGCCTTTGGCACCGTTTGACGGTTCGGGGCCAACATGCACCAAGCGCTTTTACCATCCTGGAGTGGAGTAGGGCTGTGTGTTGTCAGCATCAGTGCTGGGAGGATTCGAAGTGGCTTTGCAGAGGCTGGTCACTGCCCCCACCTCCAAAACTCTCAACAGATGAATGAACCCCAAGGCTGTGGAATCTGCTTCTTACCCCCTGCCCCCCGTGGCCACGAATTTTAGTTTCTCTCAAATTGTCCCTGATTTCTTTTTCTTAAATACTTATGTGTATGTACTAAATTTCCCTCTGAGAGTAGCCCCCACCACCCTTCCCCACCTTTCCCTTCAGCCTTTGGGAATACAAGAGGCAGTGAGTGGTTCCCTGCTTCTGGCCCTGGGTCCTGCACAGACGGTGGGTTCACAGGCCTGCCCAAGGTTTCATTTGTATGACTGGATCCTAAACTCAAGAGTCAGATACTTACACTAGGATGGGCCCCCAGCCCATCACAGGAAAGGCAGGGGAGAAATCCTTCCCATGCCCCGGGGAAGAATGGGGGAAGCATTGGGAGTCTGGGGTCAGGGTGCTGTGAGGCGGAAACAGACAGAAGAAGGATGAAGACTCCGCAGAAGTAAACACAGACAAGGCCTTCAGAAGATCTCTTGTAACTCTGCGTTGCAACTTTGTAGTAATGGGCGGGTGATCAGGTGAGAGGCCGAAGCCAGGGTGGACTTGGTGGCCTCAGAACCTAGAAGAGGACTTCCCATGCCTCTCCTGTGCTTAGCCAAGGTGTCCAGCTGAGGCTAGGAGGACTGGACTGGGAGCGGGGCTGCTAGCATGGACCTGTGACACTTGGTAGGAATGCAAGTGGCTTTTTCACAGCCTGGACTTAAGGAGTTGGGTGGTGGGAGAAAGGCCCTCCAATCCAGGGAAAGCAGGTCTCCTGCCCCACCCACTCTTCCAACAGGATGAGTAAGAAACTGATTGACGACACTGAGAGTGGAGAGGTGGCCCCGCGGTACTCAGGAGGAGACAGCTGGGCGTTTGGAGAGGCCTGCGGGCACACTACTCAGAGTGGCAGTTCTGGAGCTCTCTCAGTGTGGCGCTCCAGACTGCCGCAAGTGAGCCAGGGCCACTGCTCCGGGACTCACCCAGGCTGGGAGTAGCCCGGCCTCAGGGCGGCCCCTTGTGGATGCAGCCCTTCAGTGGCCGTGCCTCTTACCTGGGGTATGGGCTGGGTCTCTAGGGGATGAAAGCCCTCCCTGCTGGCCTAGACCTACCTCCCCCAGACCGGAAGCTCTCTTCTGTGCTGGATGACTGATGAGAGGCAGGGTAGGGAGGCAACCAGATGGAGCGGCAGTGGCCTGGACCCCAGTGTTGGGGAAGGAAAGCACTGCCTCAGGGCTGGCAGGGATGGGCTAGAGGGCTCAGGGGTGCTCAGACCAAGGTCATAGGACATCACCAGACCCCTAGTGTGTGCCCCTCTCCATGTGTACACACTCTCATTGTGTAAGAATTCACACGCCTTCAGAAAAAGGCGCCATCCCAGACACAGACTCCCAGAGTAGGGCAGTACTCCTCACCCACACTCTGGTATCTGTGTGAGGGCACACATGGGCACACACACACACTCTTGAATCCATGCTCACACACTCTCATGCTCACTCTTGGTGATCACCGAGACACCACTGCCCTTTCTCAAGGATATGTGATCATGAGGCCTGTGGACACACTCACACCCATGCTCGGCCCCTCACACTACACCCTTATCTGGGAAACCCAGCCCCCCTCCCTGCTACTCCCACACATTGCGACCCCTGCGTGTATACACAGGGACACCTGCTCCTCCCTATTCACACTCAGGGGGCACAGCCTGTCCACCTGGGGCATCCTGGACCCATCTAGAAGTTGTTCTCAGAAGAGTGTGTGGCGTTTTACTGCTCCAGTGCAGGTACAGATGTCCCCGTGGCATGGATGAAGAGACTGATTCCCAGCTTCCAGGGCTCTCCCTGAATGTCTCAGGCTGACTGCTCACCCAGCACCTTCTCCCTGCTCTTCCTCATGAGGCCTCGCACCTCCCATCTTCCTGGCCTGGCTTCTGGGTTCCTGTTTTGCTCAGTACCTCTGCCCACAAGGAGAGACCTGCCCCCTGTGCCTGCACGCCCCTGGGGCCTCTCACTCCCAGTACTGGCCATGACTTCCAGCCTGCTCTCCAGGCTGTGGGCCCTGCCCCTCTGCAGTTGGACCTGGGTGTGCCACTTTTGCTGGGACCAGCAGGTGCCAGCGCAGCCCCTCAGCCAGGAAGACTGCTCTGCCGACCTCTTTGTTTCTCTTTCTGCCCCTTCCCTCTCTGGCCAGGGACGAGTGGTGGTGTGCTTCATCAGGCTCACCTGGGTCCCCCTAAGCCCTTCTGGCCTCTGAGAGCTGCCTGCGCTCCACACTGACTGTCCTGGGCCCTAGCAGAGTCCAGCCTTCTGAGGGAGCAAGGGGCTGGGTCAGCTGGTAGGCTCCTAAGAGTAGGGTCTGCAAGCAGAGAGCAAATGGGGAAGTTTATTGAGACCATTGCAAAATTGCCTTTATTCTGCAGAATTGCATTAAGGATGGCTAAGTAAATCACTGTTTCCTTGGTGGTGTGAAGAAAATGGGATTCTTTTACCTAATGGGGTGCTAATGGCCTTTTAGCCAGGGGAGGAGAAAACAAATGAAAAATTATGGGATCTGTTAACCTGAAGTATGGGGTGCCAAGCGGAAGTGGGGGGGGGGCAGGAAACTGCTGCCTTGCCTGAGGGCTTCTCCCCCTGTGACCCAAAAGAGGTGCCCTCTGCCTATTGGTCTTAACTGGATAAGGTGATGCCAGCAACAGCCACCCCAGGGGGCCCACAGCATGCTGATCCTGTGCTCAGCACCGCCTGTCTGCTACTCACTGTATCCTCCTGAAACCCTGAGGGATGTGGCCTTGTATTCCCATTTCATAGGTAAGAAAACTGAGGCTCCCACAGCCCGTGTACCTGAGCCCGTGAAGAGGACTTCATGACTCTGTGGCCCTGGTCCTCTGGTTTTCAGCAAGCCCCTCCTCTGGGCCAGCGGTGGTGGGGACCTGCAACAGGGCTCAGGAGGAGTCCGGGGATGGGTGTGGGGAAGGTGGCCCTGAGTCTGCTCACCCACTGGTCACCCTCTGGTGGGGTGCTCCAGGGGCCCGAGGGACAGCCTGGCCTGGGTCTGGGACGGAAGTGTGCTGCCATGCTCCCCAACACCTGAGTCAGGAGCCCGCAGGACTCTGGCTGATTCTCAGATGGGACTGCTACTGTAGCTGATGTCTGGGAGTCCTACAGGTCCAGGAACTGCCTCCAGGTAGGATCCTGTCATAACTGGCCCCAGGGGAGGGAGCGTGCTAGTGGTGTAGGCTGAGAGTGTGACCCTTGTACCCGCCTCTGCCTGGGGACCTAGAACCTGACAGAAGCCACTGTGCTGAGGAGTGGGGGAGGGCAGGGGCTGGGCTTCAGGGCACATGGGTATGACTGTGTCTCCTTACCTGGACTCCAGGACATTCTGGGAGAAGAAAGTGCCCACTGGGCTCCCCAGGAAAGAGGCAGAGCTGGAGAAGTGCCCCCCAACAGCGGTATTGCTTCCTTCTATCCTGAAGAAGTGGCTAGTCTCCACTCTGGAGACCCACCCCCTTCCTGTGGATGTGGGGGAGGACACTTCCTCCTGTGGGGGTTGTGTTCAGGCTCCAGTCCCTCATCTTCTCCTCTTCATTTCTTTCTCTTCTTCCTCCTGGTTTCTGCAATTGTTTTTCTGAGAGAGTGACTTAATAGTAACAATAACAGTACTGGTGAGCAGCCCACATACACGCTCCGAGGGACCACCTGCCACCCAGGCAGCTTCTCCAGGACTAGGGGTGCACCCGGGGAGAATGCAGAAGGTGACTTTGACCTCAGAGCTATCTCCATGTAGGAGAAATGGGCAGTAAAGGAAGCGCCAAGCTGTCATTTATCTCAAATGTGTGTGTGTGATATCAAATGGAAGTGCATGGCAGAAGGCAGGCTGTGGGGCCGGGTGGAAGCAGGGATGGTGGGCTGCCAGGCAGGAAAGGGGCCCTTCTGGGCTTGGGCCACAGGGTGTGAAGGCGGTGGAGGACATCCCCCTCCCTCCCTCCCTCCTGCCTTCTCACTTGCTTCCCCTGGGTCTTCAAGGGCAGAGTGCTATGCTTTATGGGTGGGCATGCTTCAGCTCCTGGAAGACTGGGGGGTTGGTGTGACTCAGAGAGATCACCCAGGGCCATGACCTGGGTAGTCTCAGAGGGGCTTGAAGGGGTATGAAGACTCAGGCCTCCAGAGCCCACATGGCTTTCCCTCCCTACCCCAGAGCAGCGGACTGGCAGCGCAGGTCCCCCTCCCTGACCCCCGTGTTCCCATGCTCAAGGGAGGCTGTGGCTCCCAAGACAGAGCTCCGCCATACCTGAGAGGACCTGAGGGTATTGTCCTCTTTGGGCTGAAGCCCTGGGAGCCCCTGTGGACGGGGCCCACTTCCTGCCTGGCTTCACCTCCCAATCCTCCCACCATCCGCCTTCCCAAGCTCTGGACCAGACGAGACCTGGGCTTCCATCAAGCTCTGGCCTCACAGCTGGGTAATTGTGGGAGCCCCTGGCACCTGTCCCTGAGGCTGGAGCCTGAAAGCCAGTGGCCCTATCAGCTGTCCACTGCAAGACCCTGGGCAAGGTAGGGTGGGGCGAGAGAGAGCAGGGAGGTAGAACTGATACCCCCTAGAAAGCGTGGTTGTGGGTGTGATGACGCCAGCAGGAGCTTGGGGAAGGCAGATCAGGCACCACCTGGGCCCTCAAGGAGAGCAGGTGGCCAGCCCTGAGCAAACACCTCTGTTTGCTTTTGCCTGGTGAGCGGCTCCACAGAGTATAGCAGCCAAGGCACCACTGTAGAAAGGTCACCTGTGCACCTGGACAGGTGTGTGCCCACCTGTTGGTCCGGCCGATGCAGGCTCTCCATGACATCAAGGATACCTAGTGGGACTGGGGGCCTCTGTGGCAGGCAGGGATCAGTTCTGGGACCCACTCAGGGAAGACACCCCTGCCCCTGCAGACCCACGTCCTGGGGGCCCCAGCCCACTGCCCCCAGATTCAGGTACTGGGACTTTACTTTATCCCCATCTTAAGCCTTCACTCTTCTGACCTGGGAGCTACTGTCTGGGTTCCACAGGGCCCTGGGCTCCAGAGAAGTATCTAAGGGGCAGGGTGGCCGGGAGAGGGAGGCAGAGCTCCAAGCTGTGCCCTGATTACCAGCTCTGACTGCCCTGTGATTGAAGAAACAATTTGGCTTCTGAAACAGTCAGAACCTCTCTGGTGAGATAATGGACATCAGAACTGGTTCTAGTCCCCCATTCCTGCCTATGGGATTGCCAGAAAACTCCAGTGGTTCTTAGTCTTAGCAAAAGGGGGAAAGAAACCATGTAAGTTCCTAAGCTTTAATTAACAAAAAAAAAAAAAAAAAGGAAAAGAAAAACTATAAGTTCCTAAGCTTTAACTAACAGCCTGGAAAATGCTTGGGAAGATATATGTTCTGTGTGCCAGAACCTGAGAGTGAGACAGGTGTGGGGGTGGGGGGCGATCTGGGGTGCACAGCGTGGTGGTGGGAGTCCGAGTGGAGGGAAAGAGTTTATGGAGTTTCTTTCTCAAGTTTTTCTACCCCTGAAACAGTCAAAGACACAGATACGGTGAAACAGGGAAAGACCCAGAAGCTGGGGGGCTGGTTCAGAGTGTGCTTTCTCCTTCCCTCCTCCCCTATCCTGCCTTTCCAGCATTGCCCATGGTGCATCTGATGCTCTTTTTTTTTCTTTCTGGGAAGGAGAAAGGATGGAATCAGCACTCCATTCCGCCACCTCTTGGCCATGACATGGGTGCAAGGTGACCGTGTACTCTGTGCTGTGAGCACATGCTTTGCCACTGGGTTGAGCCTCCTCATCAGATTGGCACCTGCAGGGGATCTTTACAGGAGATCACACATGTGACTCCACAGAGCCTTGAGAAGTTTCCGCTGGGACCCTCTTGAATCTTCTTCTGCAGCCACCTATCCCCTGTACCTATGTGAGCAGGAAAGACTATGAACTTGGGGGTGACAGAAACCCCCAGTCTCAACGTCTCAACACTGTTCATTTGTCTCCTGCTCCCCGCCCCCTGCCCTTGGCAGCCACTCCACACCTGACTGTGTGCACAAGAGGGGCCCAGAGCTCTGAGGAGTCGGGTTTCTAGGGCCCTGGGCTCTTTGCCCATTTCCACAGGCTGGAATCCCATCACAGGGTCCTTTTCTCTGCAAGAGAAGCCAGTGTGCAGAGGAGAGCATGGTGGTTTGGTGGGATGCACACTGGGGCACCTGTGCAGGCTCCTGGGGTCCGCTCTGGACTTGTGCCCCTGCCTCTTCCAGGGTGGTCTCTCCTGCGGAGATGGGGGGAAGAACAGGGTGGTAAACAATTAAAATTCACTTCTTTTGAGGTATGAAATTCACATAACAAAATTAGAGTGAACAGTTGAGTGGGATTTAGTACATTCACAGCATTGCATATTCATCACCCCTGTGTAGTTCCAGAACATTATTGTTAACCCCCCAAAGAAAACCCCATACCCATTAGGCAGTGCGCCTAGTCCCCCCACACTAGCCCCTGGTAACTGCCACTCTGCACCTGTCTCTATGGGCTTGTCTATTTTGGATATTTAAAATAAATTGACCTTTCATTTGTATCAGGCTCCTTTTACTTGGTTGGAGGTATATCCGTGTTGTAGCATGTATTGGTATTTCATTCCTTTTTAAGGGTGAGTAATATTACATTGCATGTATTGGGTTGGCCAGGAAGTTTGTTTGGGTTTATGAACTTTAGGGCCAATGCAACATGTATCACATTTATTTATTCATTCATCTCTTGGTGGACATTTGGGTTGTTTACATCTTTTGACTTTTGTGAATAATGCTGCTGTGGATATTTTTGTGTGAGTATCTGTTTGAATCCCTGTTTTCAGTTCTCTTAGGTGTTTATTTTGGAGTAGAATTGCTGGGTCATGTGATAATTTCAACTTTTCTGAGGAACTGCCAAGCTCTTTTCTGAGGAACTGCCAAGCTATTTTCTGATAACAACTGAAACATTTTACAATTTTACCAGCTGTGTGTGAGAGTTCTAGTTTTACCACATCCTCACCAACACATGTTAGTTTCTGTTTATATTTTTAAATTGTATCAATTTTCTTGGATACAAGCAGTGTCCTCACCTATGGTTTTGATTTGCTTTTTCTTAATTATCAGTGATGCTGAGAGTCTTTTTACTTCCTTCTCGGCCATTTGTATCTTTTTTGGGGAAGCAACTATTTTGCCCCTGTTTCAATTGGGTGGACCTTCTTTTGTTGTTGAGTTTACTTTGCTTTATCAAATTTCCACCAGGTGTTCCCACCTGCTCAGGGTGGGAAGATCTTGACTAGGGGGTTATCAGGAAGCCTTTGTGGGCCCAAGGAGGTCTCATTCAGGAGTCAGGGAGGAGGCGGCTCCTTGCCAGGCTGTCCTGTGGATGCTTCTGGGACTTTGTATGCTTCCCTTTTTCTTCCTCTTCCCACACAGTATCTGGAAGATTTTTGCTCTTTATTCGGACTCCTGGTTATTTATTGCGGGTTGGCAAGTGCTTGGTTTGGAAATGAAGGGTAAGGCTGGAAAGGAGGAAGCAGGTTGGAGACATGGTCTTCCTGACCTTCCAGAGTCAGTCAGCATCCTCTCTCCCTGCCTTCTGGGACCTTCTTGGTTTTCCAGAAGGTCCTGGCTGGGGGAGCTCTGAGCTCTGTGGTAGAACTGAGTGTAAGGGAGAACTAGTGTGTAAAGACACCACACCAGTATGAGGCAGAAACACACATCCTCCCAGCAGCCTGGGTCACCCTTGTACCAGAACTCGTCTGCTGGTGGTCAGCCCCTGCGTGATCCCTTCACAGCCCGAGGCTGGGGCCGCAGCCTGTGACCCAGCAGACACTGACCAGGACCCCAGTGCATTCCCTCTCGCCTGTCCCTCTGCCCTCCTCTTTCCTGGGACCATCCTGCATCACTGCATCTGATTTGCCTCAGTGGCAGACCTGGGTCCAGTGTCCTCTCCTTGACTTTGTGATGAAGGTCAAAAGAGCACAGGGACCATACCCAGGTTAGACTGAACTCCTCCAAAGGGAAGAATTACCCTTGGCAATTTCCACACCCCCACCCCCCGGCAAGACTCTCAAGGGAGGTGCCAAGAGACCCCGAGACTCCAAGGCTTCCTCCTTGGGAAGCTGCCCCTAGGACTCTGGACACTGGGCTGAATGAATTCAGTTAGTCTCACTCTAAGGGTCAGAATGTTAGTCTGCTTTTATTTTTTCATTTGTTTTGTTCGTTGAATAAATGCTGCTGACGACAAGTTGTCTTTAATAAACCACAAGTTCTTTGCAAAAAAAAAAAAAAAAAGAGAGGGAGAAAAGAGGAGAAGTGGCTCTGGCTCCCACCAGTAGGTGCTTGGTCCCAGCAGCCCTTCCAGGGAGGGTCCCTGTCCCTGTTCACAGCTGGGAACAGACGCAGAGAGGCTGAGCACTGAGTGGGCCATGCAGGAAGACAGAGAAGGAGCGTGGCCTGGGCCTGGCTCTGCACTTGTCTCTCTGCTTTCACGAGTCACACTGAAATCTCTCCTTTGTATCTAGACTCACTTCTGAAGGTGAAATGTGTGTGTGTACGTGCATGCATGTGCACGTGTGCACGCACACATGCTCAGTTGTATCCTACTCTTTGCAACCACATGGACTCTAGCCCTCCAGGCTCCTCTGTCCATGGGATTCTCCAGGCAAGAATACTGGCGTGGGTTGCCATTTCCTCCTCCAGGGGATCTTCCCAACCCAGGTATCGAATAGTAGGATCTAACAGCAGCAAAGAAAAGGACCCCTCAAGGCTCAGTCCTGTGTCCAGGGGGCATGGGCACATCAGGCCCCCAGCATCCCCAGGTACCTGCACACTCAGCAGCCTTGACCATGTCTGTCCCTGTTGGACAGCGCTGGCCGAGCAAACTCCCCCCTGTTCATGCCTTCCTGGGCCTTTGCTCTGTTTCACTGAGATATGAAAGAGCAAATTTCCACGAGGAGACTTTTAAGGGCACCTGCATTTTTGAGGAGACTGAAGAAGACTATGGAGGATTATTTAGGTTGCATTTTCCACCTGGTCAGCAAGCAGGTGGATGGGTGGCCTGGAGTCCCAGGTCATGGTGCCCTGGCTTTTCCACATGTGTGTGCACAGCCGTCACCGAGCAGAGGAGCCTGGTGGCCATGTATACCTAAGAGTAGAACCCTTAAGTCCTGGCTCACTCACTCTGTACAGCCTTGGGCAAGGTAGCCTCTCTCTGCCTTGGTTTCCTTGCTCTAAGACAGGAACCAGAAGTTGTCCTTACCTCTGGCAGTTGTCGTGTCCATTAGTAGGGTGATGCACGTGAAGCATTTGGAATAGAGCCTCTCGGGAAGAATGCATTGGCTTGCCAAAAAGTTCGTTTGGGTTTTTCTGTAATATCATGCATTAAAAACTCAAACGACCTTTTTGGCCAACCCAATAAAGAAGTCTCACTCTTGCTGAGTTAAATCCAACTCTTTGCAACGCCATAGACTGTAGCCCATCAGACTCCTCTGTCCATGGGATTCTCCAGGCAAGAATACTGGAGTAGGTTGCCATTTCCTCCTCCAGGGGATCTTCCCGAGCCAAGGATCGAACCTGTGTCTCCTGCATCGCAGGCAGATTCTTTACCTGATGAACCTTCGGGGAAGCCCTTGCTGGTTAATGGTAAACCTGGGCTGGGCGAGACCGGTGCTGGGGGGAGGGGCAGAAAGGGGCAGGACCATGGCTGTTCAAGGAGGTCCAATGAGGTGACACATTTGTTGAGATCTGAGTCATAGTGCCCTGCTGGGTGAGAGGGGGACAGTTGCTGGGCAGCAGCAGCAGAGTCAAAGCCTGGGATGTCCTGGCCAGTCGCCAGGGCTGACCTGACCAGGCCGGGGCTGATACACCTGCCGTTGGCTGGGGTTACAAAGCACAGGAACCCCAGAGCCAAGGGAGCCTGGTGACCTGCAGAACAGTCATCATCAGGCCACTTGGGTGGCCAGTCTTTTTCCAGTCAGGCTTTGCCCTGGGTAAAGAAATTAATTGTAACCTAATTCGCAGTTTCCTTTGCATAGAAGCTGGAAGGAACTGCTAGTGAGGCTGGTGAGTAACTCAGTGGCAGCTGGGAAATCACATTTGGGCATGAGTGTCCATCATCTGAGCGAAGCTGTTGCAGCTGGTCCGGGTGGTTGGGGATGTGGGTGGTGGCCACGGGTGCCTGCTAGGTGCAGCCTGGCCCTCAGGCCTCTGGGAACAGAAGGTTGGGGCCTGGGCACAAGGGAGGAATTTGGGCTGCTGGCTCCATGCAGCTGGGCTGCAGATCTCGTCTGCACACCTCACTACCCCAAACTTCAGCCACACCCTGACCCCTTCCTGCCCATCAGCAGAGGACTACGTAGATGGCATGGCAGAGGAGGGGGTTGTCAGGAGACCTAGGCCTGGTTGCAGTTCCATTCTGAGAGCAAGAAGTGAATTCTCTTCCTCAGAATTGGGAAACAGACGGGGAGACTGAGGTCTACAGTAAGAGCTCGGGTAAGGTGGGCAAGTCAGAGCTTTTCACGTGTGGAGGAATGTACCTGTACGTACAGGTCTGTGGTGCCTCTGAGGCAAGGCCTGGTCCTCGGGTTTCTCCTCCTCTCTCCAGGCCACCAGCCACCCTGTCCAGGCAGGGCCCACGCAGACAGGTGTGTGGGGAGACACAGTACCCCTGCATGTGATCGCCTGCCCTGCCCACCGTGGACCACACGATGAGGCTCAGTCTGAAGGGATGATGGAGGGAAAGCCTGCAGAGCTGGGCTATGTGTGAAGTCCCTGACCAGACAGGCAGGCAGGTGCCTGGGCTCTGCACTAGACAGAATCCTCAGGAGCGTGGAGAGCCCCAGGCATCCAGGGTGTGCCAGGGTGGCTGCTCACTCCTCCTTGTGTGCCAGGCCTTTGTGCCAGCTGGCCTTTGTTGTGTGCCCAGTCCGGGCCAGGAAGGCCACTCAGCCTTGTGGCCACAGTGGCACACAGGCTGTCCACTGAGGGCTGCTGGCAGCATTTGGGAAGAGGGAATTTAAGACTGGAATTGAGGCTGCTCTCATGGTGATTAGTGTCCTCACTGGGCACCAAGTAAAGTAGCTAGCCCTGGCTTGTATTCACCACCCATGTATGCACTTAGCTGTCCAGCTTTGGGTACACCTGCACAGGCCAGAGTTTTCTTGATGATTTTGTAGAGAGGCTTCAGTTCCCAGCATGAGGACTGGGGCAAGCTGTCATATTCCCTGCAAGGAGGCACTGGCTTGTGACATCTAAGCTGAGCCCAGGACCCGTGAACAGAGGTGGCTGGCTCTCAAAGGGCCACCCAGGCCTTCCCTTCTCGCCTGCTCTGTGCCAGGCATCAGGCAAGGTTCTGGGAATGCAGCAGTGAACAGGACAGGCCCGGGCTGGCTTTGTGGGTCTTTCCAGTCCAGCTTTCTTCCCACATCTTATGTGGGTCAAACCTGGCAAAGCTGCTTCATTTGGAAGCCTCTGGATGCCTAGCAGAGTGATGATGGTGGCGATGGTTGGAGGGTGGAGTGATGGTGGGTGGTGATGGTGTAGGCATGGTCAGCAGTAGTGGTGAAGCTGGTGGGTGAAGGTGTGAGGTGATGGTTGTGGGGAGGGTGGTGATGGTGTCAGTAGTGGTTAGGGTGTGGGGATGATAATATAGTGGGGGGCTGGAGTTCAGGTGAAGTTAGTGATGGTGGTGGTGATGCTGTGTAGGTGAGGGGGGTGAAGGTGATGGTGCTTGTGGGGAGAGTGGTGATCATGGTAGTGGTAATGGTGTAGCTGGGGGTGGTGATTGTGGTTGGGTAATGGTGGTGATGGTGGTGATGGTTTTATGGCCACACACAAGAGGTACTGAGCATACCATCAGCCCCATTTATGGCCAAAGTGGGGCTGGCCTGCAGGGCCCTCTCTGCGCTCATAGGCACTGGTTCTCCTGACCTGTGCTTTTTTCCTAAAAAGCCAAAATTACATTACAATCCCTTGCAAAACCAGCCTCCATCTGGGACAAAAAATGGAGATCGTGGGGTGTGTGGAGCATCCTACAGGGTGACCCTGCCTGAGAGTGCACATGTGTGTGTGTGCATGTGTATGTCATTCTGCCTAATGTCTCCCAGTTGGCAGTGTTCCTCAGTTACCAGGCCATCATTTCCTGAGCCGTGGTCAGTGATTTTGTTCTTAGGTGTCCTCAGGGTTTCTTTGCTCAATGCCAACTCTGGCCTCACCCAGGCAGGTCGTGCACTAGAGAGTGCTGTGTGCCCCACGTGAGCCTCATGGGGTGGGGAGGGGCATCCGTGAGGCTCCATTGCACTCATCCTGCCACTGGCCACCCACCTGTGGCTCCCTGTGCCTGTCAGACCAAGCCAGGGGGTCTTGACCAAGGTGATATCACCCATCTCTCTGATACCCTGCCCCCTCTCCTATCCCAAAGTCTCACTGTTTTCCAAATGTGCCCAGCTGTTAACCTCCCGCCCACCTTCCCCCCGCCACTCTGTGCTTAAAACCATTTATGTATTAGTTTGTTCCTTCCTGGATTCCTTTGTTGTTTCACTCACTAGTTTGTTGTTTCAGACAGATTGTGACATGATCTGACTGACCCTGGCTGCTCTGGGGCAAGTGGCCTATGGGGTCAAGAGTGGTCTCAAGGAGGGACTTCCCTGGTGGTCCAGTGACTAAGACTCTGTGCTCCCAAAGCAGGGGGCCTGGCTTCAGTCCTGGTCCAGGAACTTAAATCTTGCATGCCACAACTAAGATCCAGTACAGCCAAAAAAAAAAAAAAAGAGTGGGCTCAGGGAGGCTAGGTGGTCCTCTAAGCTGAACTGAGATGAGGGAGAGGATGGAGCGAGTTGGTACGGATGTCTCTGGTACTTGGGTGGAGGTCAGGGCTGGTGAACGTGGCATTCCTTGGCCCAGAGGCAGCCATTCGAGCTGTGGGACTGGCTGCCATTTGCTTAAGGATGCTCTGGAGAGAACACCTAGAAGATAAGCTGAGACGGAGGAAACCCACATGGGGGTGAGCAGGCTGGCTCATCAGAATGAAATAGGAAAGCACCAAACACAGGAGGTCCTGAAGCAACCAGAGAGAAGAGAGAACCAAGAAGGGAATCATCAGAATTGAGTACAGACCTCTCAGAAGCAGGACAGCAGAATCACGCTTTTGAAGGACAGAATAACTGTCCTGTAGAAGTCTCAGGGCTTCCCAAGTGGGCTTCCCAGTTGGCACAGTTGATAAAGGGTCTGCTTGCCAATGCAGGAGATGCAGATTCAATCCCTGGGTCGGGAAAATCCCCTGGAGGAGAAAATGGCAACTCCCTCCAGATATTCTTGCCTGGAAAATTCCATGGACAGAGGAGCCTGGCAGGCTACAGTCCATGGGGTCACAAAAGAGTTGGACATGACTGAACACTCACACACACAGAATTCTCTGCCCAGCAGAAGTGCCTTTCAAGAATAAGGTAAAAGTGTTTTAAAAAGAGGGGCAAGGGAAACAAAGACCCAGATTCATGTTTCTGTGAGTGTATGAGGTGGAAGGGGCGTGTGGGAGGGGCAGCACTGTTGCTAAACGTCCAGTTAAGTTGGCCACAGGTTCATGAGTGTTTGTTGCAGAACACTATTTTGACATAAATGTTCTGCAAAATATACTGCTTGTACATGTCAAATATTCAACTAGAATAAAGAGAAAATGTGAACAGGATATGAGAGGAGGGGCATGGGGTGGACGAGGAGAGGATAATGGTGCCAAAAGTTGCTGTCTGGGCGGTGGGGCTAGGGGGACCCTCCACAGGGACAGCTGGCCCTCAGGGAGAGGGGCAGTCCCTGGGGAGGAGTCCATGAGGTCTGCTTCCTGTTCCTGCAGAAGTGATGGCATTAGGAAACCACCGTCTGTTAAGGAGATTGTGCTGGGCCATAATAAAGCTGTCATCTGCAGGATCTGGTGCTCGTCACAGGCAGGAGCAGGGCTGCCCGGTGAGTGGATTCTGCGGGAAGGTACTGCCTTGCACACACATGTGGGCACTATTGTCACCCCACTCAGTTCTTAGATCAGACCATCTTGCCATGTGTTTTTTTCTTGAGAGCCCCAAATTCTGGCTTTTACATTGCAGTCCTAGGACATTGGTTGTCTGGGGCCTTGTGTGGGATGACCACGGTGACTGCCACTCACTCTAGTCAAGGGTGCCCAGTTAGGAAGCACCTGCCTGGATCTGGGTTGGTATGGTCAGACTGGCAGCACATCCTCAGTCGAGGGTAGCAAGGAGGTCAAAGGAACCTCAGGGGAGTTGTGCATGGCCTCTCATGGCCAGGGCTGACCAGGGGGCACTGGTGAGGTGAGCCTGCAGTTAGGACTGGGTAGGCTCGGTATGTCTCACTAAATGAGCAAGAAGATGGGGGAGGTGGGGGTGGGTCTGCAACAGTGTGAGAGAATGTGCATGTGACATGCTAAGTGTAAGAGAGATGTGTGTATCAGTCTGGGTCCAATCCAGAGACACCCACACAGCGACTGGACCAGAGGAGGTTAACATAAGAGTTGATCGGCAGTGATGAGTGTAAGAGAGCTGTGGGCCACCCTGAGGCAGAGGGCAGGAGCTTGGGGAAGGGGCTCCCTCCCCAGAGTGGGGTCACAGCTCACTGCATATTGAGAAGTTGGCTGGGTTGCAGGGGCCAGGACTGGTCTGCAGCCTCGGGGGCCAGCGGGAGGTGACCCTCCAGTACACGGGGGAGCTGAGGCTGGTGCACAAAGGCTGGTGATGGGTGCATCTGGGGGCTATGGGAGGTGATCGCGGGGCAAGGGCGTGGGCTACATTGGCGCCAAGGGGCTGCGTGCATTTGGCATGGACTGAGGCAGAGCATGCAGGATGTCCCCACAATGTGCTGCAGAAGTGAGGGATGACAACCAGAAACCCTCGTCCACCTGCGTGGTTCTCCACCGCACAGGAGGGCACTCACAGCTTCTGTGTGGGTCTGAGAATGTGTACGAGTATGACCAGTGTTCATGTGTGAGTGTTCACACAGGGCTGAGCTTGTGGACAGTTGAATGAGTGAAAGTGAAGTAGAGACTTGGGCCTGCTTCTCTCTGCATACAAATGTGAGTAAATGACACATCCAGCCAGGTGTGGAGCATTGAAGACTGCCTTTCCAGGATACAAAAAGGCTGGTGACTGCGTGTGCCGAATGAGACCATCCATGCCTGGTGGCTCTGCTTGTAAAGATGCTGGAGGAGGCCCTCCTTGGAACAGGACAGCCCGCTGTCCCCACTGAGTGTTAGTTGCACATCTTCTCCTGCAGGGGTGGGGCAGGGTGGGAGCATATGGGGCCTTGGGCCCACATGCCTGTCTCTGTTTCCATCTGCTGCATACCTGTGCATACACATTCATGCATATACACACACATGCCATGAAGGGGGCCTGGGGTCTCTGCAAATGCGAGCAGCAGCCAGGACCTTTGGCAGGTATGTCATGAGCAGTGTGGGACCCATCCCCACTCCTGTGAGAGCAAAGCCCAGCTCCTCACCCTCTGGTGTGATGCCAGGGCAACTTGAGGGGCCAGAACCCCACGTGGTGCTGGCAACATCTGTCGAGGCAGAAACGTGGGACTAGGTGTTGGGGGAGGACCCTGTCACCCAGCAGCATTCGGGGTGGAAGGTGTGGGTGGGGCAGGTTTTACAAGTCCTGCTGTGTCGACCTGCCCCAAGCTCCAGGGGAGACTCTCATCAGAGGTTGGTCAAAAAGCCCTTCCTGGCAAAACGGTGCCAGCAGGGAGGGGTGGTCAGCTGGCAAGGCCTGGGGCTTCCTGGTGGGGCCAGCATCTGCCTTGCTCCTGAGTCCCATCGCCGCTTTGTTAGTCATCGTCCAAACCCCAAGATGCCCACCCTCCAGCTGTTTGACCATGGGAAGTCTTCTCACCTCCCAGCCTCCGTGTTCTTACCTATTTAATGGGGCAGTGAAGAGGTTTGCCCAGTGATTATAAATCGGAAGTGTGAACTTCATACCGCGTGTACCTGTGCAAAGGTGAGGCCTATACCAGCTCCTCCTCTCCCCAGCCTGCCCTTCTCTTGTTCACAGTCAGAGAAAGTGAGGCCCAGAGGAGGCTAGAACTTTACAGAGGCTGCACAGCCCCAGGAAACTGGACACCTCTGATGGCCCTTTCCGGGCTCTTCTCCTTCACCCTCTGGGGTTGGCCCCATCATCTGTAGGGCCCACCATAGAATGCAGATTGTTCTAGAATTATGAATTATTTTAGGACAATGACAGGAGAGCATTAAACCAAGTATGGGGAACTGTGGTCTCCCCAGGCTACACCCCCCTGAGGCCAGCCCTGCACCCACACCCTCGTTCCCTACCTTGGACCATGTGTTTTTCCATCTAAACGTGTCTGTGACAAGGAGGAGCATTAAGGCGGCCATGCCCTGAGTAGGGACCACCTGGGAAGCATTTTAAGTGCATTTAAGACTGTTTCTGCTCACAATCATCGCCCAACCCACAAATCACTTTTGGCAGCAACAGACCAGGCCCCACATGGATCCTGTAGGACCTGGCTCGGAGATGAGAGCAGGCAGTGCTCTCATCCTGCACGTGAAGTCTGTGTGGTGGTGACTGGACCAGCTCGGAGGTGGGGGCTCCCTGGAGCTCAAGGCACCTCCCAGCCCCTGGACCATTGAATGTACATGTGCTCAAGGGGGCCCCAGGGGAGGAGCCCTATTCTGGATCTGCTCCTCACTACCTGGTAGGTGGAGTGAGCATCTCGCCCCCGCTTAGAAGACCGATCTGCAAGCCCTACCCCCCATGGGTGGCTCCCAGGGCTGCCAGTTCTTGCACAGCTGACCGAGGCCACAGGGATTATATCCTGAGAGAATAAGAAGGCAAAAGTCGCGATATTCTGCTGATGTGGGTGCAGGCGTCCCACACCATCCTTGACAGTACTCCGGAGACCAGAATGCAGACCTCACTTCTCCACGGAGAGCTCTGGCACACCAAGGAGAGCTGGTGGCCAGGCAGGCTGGCAGACACAGGCTGCCCTTGGCTGTGTGCCATCTGGGGGACCCACCCACACCCACCCTGGGCTTTCCCCCTCCCCACCAACTGAGTCTCCTGCAGCTCTGGGGTTGGGGCCCTGAAGGCAGCATCTCAGATCGCTAGTGGTTGGCGCTCACCTTTCTGCCAGGATGAGAAGGAGGCTGGCAGCACAGAGCCCCCTTCCCATCCAGCATGGTGTCACAAGCCTGGACTGCCACCAGGTCACCACCCTGTCAAGCCACTGGGAAATCTCTCATTCTCTTTGTGGCCAGAAAGTCAACCTTCCCGAAAGATGGTGCACCCTCCGGGGCTGCTTTCTACTGCAGGCCAGTGTCCCTGACTTGCGGTCACTGCCCAGGACTTGGGGTGGGGGTGGAGGGTGGGCACAGTAACCGTGGGTTCTGGACCATGTGACATGGGGTTGAGCAGGCCGGTGAGGGCTATGCTGCTGGAAAGACAGCCCTCCAAATCCCAATCCCCTGGCTGGCTGCACATGTGCCCTCGAGCATACAAACAACTTTCTTTCTGTCCTGCCCAGGTGTCTGTTTGCAAAGCAGTGATCCCATCAGCAGCTCCATCTGGGGCTGCGAAGAAAATGCAGGGTCACCATGTGCCACGGGGCCTGGCCTCGTGCTGTGTGAGTCCACCTGGCCGTGCTCACCCCACTCTGCACCTTTGAGAGGCGGGGTGGGTGAATGCGGTGGGCCAGGTCCTCTGGAGAAGGTGGCAGTGGAGGGAAAAGCAAGCCACTCCTCTTGCTGTCCGCAGGGCTGTGAGCATCAGCTTCTGCGCTCCTTCCCCAGCCCCCCACAGCCCACCCCAGAGCTCCCCCTAGACTCTTTGACTTGCAACCTTCATGGAGTGTTGGAGGGAAAGGAAGCTGGGCTGCTGCTTATGAATCAGGCACTTGTTTTGGGGCAGCAGGGCTGTGTCTGGTGTTGACCCCCACTTTGAATCTGCCTTCCCAGACCCGGCCTTACTGGGGCAGGACAGGGGGCCACCGTGGGCTCGGAGCCCTTCTGATTTCTGTGAGGAGTGCAGACCCAGGTTTATTACTCTGCCAGGCAGTGCAGTGGGGCTTCAGTGCACTACAGGTGGGGAGCAGCTGCCCCTTCCCTCTCGTTGGCTGAGGAAACACCACAGGAACCCTCCTGCCTTTGTCACAAGAGCAGTATGAGCAGTGCTGTAGGGTCCTCTTTGGGACCCCGAACTGTGTACTTCTCAGGAAGCGTGAGCCAGTGGAGTGCATCCTAGCTGTGCAGGAGGATCTGTCAGCTGTGGCCTGTCACTCTGCCCAGCTTGCAAAAGGCCTGCTCCGAGCTAGTGCCATTGGCTGCCTTTTCACAGAAGCATCAAGGCCAGTCTTGAGGCCATTTGGGGCTGACACAGTTCTCTGAGCTGCCAGCCATCCCTGCTAGGGTTGGCTACTAAATCCCGAAGAAATGAACACTCTGAGTGTATCTGAGAGGCAGTCCATGTCCTCGTGGCCAGTTGGGAGGCTGTGGGACAGGAGGGTGGCATCCAGCCATGTGTGGGTGGCTCCTGTCGTGGTCTCTACCAGTGAGACCCCCGGCAAGGGAAGTCAGGTCTCAGTGCTCCCTCCCCAGAGTTCCCCAGAGTGACTTCTTCCTAGGGCTCCTGGAGCTGCCACCCCCTTGGATGGCAGGCAGCATGATGCTCTGGGTGGATCCCTTCCCCCAAGAGGTGGCAGGGCAGGAAGGCCACACGCAGAGCCTGACTTGGGCACAGGGCCAGCTCCTTGGAGTTCAGCTGCCCTTCCCAGTACCTCACCTGCAGAGACCCAGTGATTCTGGGTCCCACTCCAGGGACAGCACTCCTAGGGAGCAGTTTTCCGAAGGTCTAATAAGTCAGCTCCGTACCTGCAGCCCCCTCCTTCCATCTCTGTCTTTAGTGCCGGGTGTGCAGTAGCCTTTGACTACTGGCCAGAGCATCTCTCCCCTCCATCCTCTCTGCCTTACTTACCTTTGTCCTTAGCCCCATTTGTCTTTTCCCTCCTTCCCTCTCTCTCCCTCTGTTTCTCTTCCTGTTCCCTCCCTCTCCTGCTGGCTCCGTGGTCCAGCCTGTTTGGCAGGGCAGCACCCACACTGGGTGGGTGGGACCCAATCAATGCACACTTCAAGTTGGCATTCCCAGCCGGGTTGCCTTTGAAGTCATCCTTGGGAAGCCTGGCACAGTGCTGGCAACCTTCCAGTTTTCTTCTGTTTCACCACTTTGGGATCCAAAAGGTCTTCACCAGTTCTCCTCACCTGACTCTAGTTGGCTCTTGATTGTTTCCCACACACAAGTGTGTCTTCAAGGACCCAGGCAGCCCCAGGGTATCTTCCACTGGTGTGGAGTGGACCAACCACTCATCTTGGTGGCTGCAAGAGAAGCAGAATGTAGGTGGAAACAAATTGATTGAAAAGAGAAATCGCTCACACACAAGTACAATGTTTCTCATGTTTGCTTTGTGTGTTAGTATTTTTTATGCTTTGTAGAGAATATTGGCAGGTTTTCAGTTTTTTTTTAAAGCATCACCTGCCCATTTATCCATCTTTTTAAAATTTCTTACTATTTAAAAATAACTGTTTATGATGCAAAATGTTGAACATACACCAAGTCAAGAGAGTAGTAGGATGAGTGCCCCATTGGTTCACCCAGCGTGGCCATGGTCAGCATCCCTCTTCCTCATGGCATTTACAGCTCTACCCACAGCCTCTCAGTGATAAATTTAGGCCACAATTACATACGTTGAAATGCACAAATCTTGGCTGTATGTTGTTGACAAATGGATGTCCCTGTGTGACCCACACCCCATCAAGATATGAAACATGTATGTTTCCCAGAATATGCCCCCTGCTTTTCCAGTCTATTACCTCCCCTACCCCCAGCTGGTACCCAGTTTGATTTCTGTCACCTAAAATCAGTCTGGAATGGTGCCATGTGATTCTTTTGTGCTGCTTCTTCCACTTAGCAGGATGTCTATGAGATGTGTCCAGGCTGTCGTGTGTATCAATAGTTTGTGCCCCATCCTAACTGCATAGGGTTCCATGGTGTGATGGACTGAGGTTTGTTATCTGATAACCTGCTGGAACACATCTGGGTTCTTCCCAGTTCTTGGCTCTGTGAATAACCCCAGCATTTGTGAACAAGTCACTTGACGGACATATGTTTTCATTTTTTTCAGATAAATGGAGTGGAATTTTTCGGTACTATGGTAGGAGCATGTTTGACTTTAGATGAAGATTTTGTTACTTACAGGGGCTTCCCAGGTGGAACTAGTGGTAAAGAACCCACCTGCCAATGCAGGAGGTGTAAGTGATGCAGGTTCAATCCTTGAGTCGGTAAGATCTCTTAGAGGAGGGCATGGCAACCCACTCCAGTATTCTTGTCTGGAGGATTCCAAGGACAGAGGAGACTGGAGGGCTATAGTGCATAGGGTTACAAAGAGTTGGACACGACTGAAGTGACTTAGCATGCACGAATGTTGTTACTTATAAAGTGCTCTAGTTCATCTTTGGGGACCCCTGCCTGCTCTGCTTGTCTGGCAGCGTCTTGTACACTTCAAAACTCTGGCTCCAGGTGATTTGCTCAGAAGCTTGGGTGAAAGCCGAGTGGTTTACGTGCTTATCTATCTCAGGTAATCGAGGATGATATTGCAACTGTTTATGCTTCCTCACTTCCTCCTTTTTCTGTTTTAAAGCAGTGTATTTGCAGCTAGTGTTTAGCTATACAGATAACTGTGTGTTGATGTTCTTAGGAATACAGATGAGAAAGACCTAAGTTTTCTTTTTTGGCCCACAAGGAAGCTATTACTAAAATGTGAAGTTAGGCCGCTGGGAAAGGTGATCTGCCTGGGAGGGCTGCTGGGCTCTGCACCGTGGTCGTCCCTCAGTCCCTCCTTCCCTCACGTGTTTCCCTGCCTCCCACAGCCCCGCTGGGACTCTACTTCTCCAGGGACGCTTACTGGGAGAAGCTATACGTGGACCAGCCGGCCGGCACGCCCCTGCTCTATGTCCATGCCCTGCAGGACGTGCCAGAGGAGATGCCCAGCTTCCGCCTGGGCTAGCACCTCTACAGCGCCTACCACACGCGGCTGCACGAGAATGACTGGGTCCGCATCCAGGAGGACACGGGGCTTCTCTACCTTAACCAGAGCCTGGACCACAGCTCCTGGGAGAAGCTCAACATCCGCAGTAAGGGGGCGGCCCTGACCCCACCCCCACATGCCTCATTACCCACCCCGCCCTGCCCTCACCTGGTCCTTCCTTAGAGCCCATCACACAGCTCCTACGACTCCTGCTGTGTAAGAGTGGAGCAAGTGAGATGGGGCTGGCCTGTCCTCTTTGTCCAGCCCGTGAGGGAGCCAGGATGAGCTTGAGGACCACTGATGACCCTCAGGCCTCCTGAGGCTGTTGGGATTTTGGAGAACTTATGTGGAGGACTTGAGGGGCTCTCTCCATGCTGGCTCCAAATGTCTTCCAGTTGGATTAACAGAGATGTGGGGTTGTGAGAGAAGAGTTAAGAAAGGCTAGAGACATCCCAAGATCTTGATTTAGTGGATGATCTGGAACTTGGTGGAGAAGCAGCTGTTTGCACAGAAAGCCCACCTTACCATCAGCAGCAGGCTGCTCTTGGCACCTGGTGAGGACTGGGGCCTGGTGCCGGGGAGGAAAGTGGAGCAGGAGGAAGGCCTGGACGGCTTCTCAGAGCAGGGGTCCAAGCTGGAGTGAAGGCCATGTGTGACCCTGGTACTGGGAGGAGGTTGTTTGTGGAGCAGAGTTCTGCCTTGTGGCACCAAATGGTGATCACAACCCCACCTCTTGCTCTATAGACATGGCCTCCCTGGGCCCTCACGCCAGCTCTGAGCTCCTGTGAGTGCTGAGAGGCAGACACTCTGCTGTGAACAGTACTGCCAGAGTGAAATTTGCCAAGGGTCTGAGTTTCATAGGAGGCCTGTTCTGTTCGTGATTGGAGAGCAGCCTCATGCACCTGCCAGCTCTAGTCAGGAGAGAAATCACAGTAATTAGAACAGAGAAAGTTTATACGGAGAATTATTAACCACAGCAGGGGACTGGAGCAACAGAGGACAGGCTAGTAAGAAGCAGAGAACTGATGAATATGGGAGGAGTAGATGTAGCGGGGGGACACTTACCTAGAGCTAAGATAGAAGGCCCAGGAAGAGCCCCCGCCCCAGCTGAGATCCAGATGGGTTGGACGGGGGTTGCTATGGTGCCTCCATGATGGAATTTGCCAGAAATCCCCTCTCTAGGTGCTGGGGAAGTCTGTGTCTCTGCAGGGGTGGCATGGAATTCCCTGGGGGTCCCGTGGTTAGGACTCTGAGCTTTCATTGTTGAGGTCTTGGGTTCAGTCCCTGGTCAGGGAACTAAGATCCCACAAGCAGCAACACTGGCAAAAATAGAATAGAATAAGTGTTTTATTTATTTTTAATTGAGGGATAATTACAGTATTGTGTTGGCTTCTGCCATACATCACAATGAATCAGCCATAGGTATACATATGTCCCCTCCCTCTTGAACCTCTCTCCCCCCTCCCACCCAATTCCACCCCTGTAGTGTTTTTAAAAGTGAGAAAAGAAAGAAAGTGGTTGGGGTAGTGGGTGAGGGAGGGAAGGGAGGTCACCTGAGGTGCCAAGAGCCTGCCTTGGGGAAGCACTCCATCTTAGACCCAGGGTTCAGCGCACCTCTCTGAGGAAGGGTATTTGAACTGAGATTTGGAATAATCAGAGAGATGGACCTGTGAGGCACCCCCCAGGATGAGGGAGCAGAGCCATAGGGCCCTGAGGCTGCCAGATCCCAAGTCCAGGGCCGTAGGGGGCAAGCAGGAGGTAGGGGGCAGGGCGGGGTTCCCAGCAGAGCCCTGCTAGCCTTGGTGAGGACTAGGCTTTGCACCAGCCCGGAGCTCCTGCCCTCTCCCCATTCAGATCCCAGCTGGGCAGGTGTGGCTGACACCCTGGTGGGGCCTGACTTGTCTCTGCAGAGGGCGGCTTCCCGCTGCTTACCATCTACCTGCGGGTCTTCCTGTCACCCACATCCCTACGTGAGGGCGAGTGCCAGTGGCCAGGCTGTGCCCGAGTGTACTTCTCCATCATCAATGCCTCCTTCCCAGCTTGCGGCGCCCTCAAGCCCCGGGAGCTCTGCTTCCCTGAGTCAGGCCTGTCCTTCCGCATCCGGGAGAACAGGCCCCCTGGCACCTTCCACCAGTTCTGCCTGCTGCCCGTGCAGTTCCTCTGCCCCAACGTCAGTGTGGCCTACAGGCTCCTGGGAGGTGAGTGCCAGCCGCATGGAGCCTTCCTCGATGCCTGCCGAGTGCCAGGCATGGCCCTGCAGTTCCTCTACATGAGCCGTCCAAGTTGACTACACCACCCCATCATCCATTCATTCAGAGGTCCACGTGTATCTCATGTATGCTGGCCACAGGCCAGGCATGGTTCTAGGGACCAGGGATGAAACAGTGAACAAGTTCAGGCCCAAATCCTGCCTGTCTGGACCTTCAATGCCTGGGGCAGGTGGAGACCACACAGGCGCTAAGGACGTTGGGTGGCCTCTGAAGGGACCAGGTGGGAGGTAATGCTGAGAAGGCACGGACTGGTGGAGACCACTGTCCTAAATCAGGTGGCTGGAGCAAGGTAAAGGAGGGTGCCCAGCAAGCAGGGCGAGCTCATTCAAAAGTGCGGAGGGGGAGGTGCGGCTGGAGGGGAGGGCAGAGGCTGCTGAGGGCAGAAAAATGCAAGGGAGGGGGCAGGACTTCCTGATGAGGGGACTAGGGAGCCATAGAAGGTGTTTTCAGGAGTGGGGGGAGGGTGTCATTGACAGGATATAACTTACTTTAAAAGGTTAGTCGGGCTGATGTGTTCGAAATGATTTGGGGCGAGTGGTTTGGAGGAAGCAGGAAAACTATGAAGAGGCAGGAGACATCCTTGAGTGAGAGGATGAGGACTGGGGTTGAGGGTGAAAGCCTTTAGGCCACAAGAAGCAGGCAGATTCTGGGCATGTTTTTGCAGGAAGATCCAGCAAGATTTTCTGGGGAGTTGAATGTGGGGTGTTGAGAGATTCACAAGGGGACCAAGCATGGTTCCAGGATTCCGCCTGAGCCACTGTAAGGACAGTGGACCTTGTCACAAGATAGTCCTACCACACGATGGCCCTGGGGAAGCCACATGGATATGGGGTAGGGGAAGGGCACTGGATCCGAGTGGAGATGAGAGAAGGCAACTGAGCCGCTGTGTGTGAGGTGCCATTGGACAGTTTAAAGGGGACTTAAAGGGGACACTTTTATGCTGGATGGCTGGTAAGTGAAGCCTGGATTCCCCCCAGGTTGATGGCACCCACACATGGTCATAACGTTAAAGGAGCACTCAGTAGTGTAAGGAAAGTAGTCACTCACACTTCCACATCCCTTCATTTATCCTGCCACAGGGATGGATGTCTTTGTACAAAATTGTCCCCAAAGCATATGGTTTAGTGTGCTGCCTTTTTCGCTTAAAAAGAAAAGCCATTTTTGTAACCATAAGCAATACAGGGAAATGTGTAGTTCACATGTAATATGTGGCTCTGATGTGATTTTCCACCAAGTGGAGTTGACAGCCCTCCTGAGGTTGGCTATGGGGTGGTCACTGTTGACCTTCAAGCGTTCAGCTTTTCCCCCTTTCTGGGTCCTTTCTGGAGGATGAATTCGAGGACAGGCTTGGGTTGAAGAGTATATTGTTATTACTGGTCCTCCCCTCACCAGGTTGCAGTTAGTCATTGAACTTACAGCAGTGTCTGGCGATGAACACACACAGCATCTCATCTTCTGGGGCTTCCCTGGTGGCTCAGCTGATAGAAAATCTACCTGCAGTGTGGGAGACCTGGGTTCAATCCCTGGGTTGGGAAGACCCCCTTGGAAAAGGGAACGGCTACCCACTCCAATATTCTGGCCTACAGAATTCCATGAACTGTATAGTCCATGGGGTCGCAGAGTCAGACATGACTGAGCAACTCTCACTTCACTTCATCTTCTGGCGAGGAAGCTGAAGAACAGAGACAGAACCATCAGCCTCAGGCCACGCAGCCTGCAGGTGTATAGGGCAGGGATCCAAACCAGGCAGTCAGAAATATTTGTGTGTTAACATGAAATTACACCAGATGTCCCCAATGTTGGTTTTCAAGTGGTGGAATTGTGGCTTTTTTCTCACATTCTCTAAAATGAGCATGTCTTGCTTCCACAGTTAAGAAAATTCCTGACAGTTTTTCAGATACCAGCAAACGCTAGGAGCTGGATCTCTGGGCCTGCAGCGTGACTGGTGCCAGCCCTCGCCACAGAGGAGGCAGGCAGGGTGTGTGAAGGGGTGTGCCCTCCTAGGTGATTGGGTTGAGGACCTGAGGCAGACCTCCTGGTCCCTGCTCTTCCCTATCAGCACCAGTGCAGGCTGCAGGCACAGTGATGCTCAGAGCATAATCTCCACTGCAAACTGTGCTTGGAGGCTGTGCTCCACTGTGGAAGCTGAAGAGGGGCCACGGCCCAGGCCCAGCATGCACCCCAGCTCTGTCTCCTCTTGCACACTGCTCCCTGTGGGGCCCTGAGGAAGGCAGCTCACCCTCCCCTCAGCTCAGGGTCATCCTGGGGTTGCTGGTCTGTTTGGTGCTCAGGTGAGAGTCTGCCTTTCCGCTGCGATCTGGACAGCCTGGAGGTGAGCACGCGCTGGACCCTGGACCGTGAGCAGCGGGAGAAGTATGAGCTGGTGGCCGCGTGCACGGTTCGCATGGGCATGCGCGAGGAGGAGGTGATGGTGCCCTTCCCTGTGACCGTGTACGACGAGGACGACTCTGCGCCCACCTTCTTCGGGGGCGTCGACAGTGCCAGCGCGGTGGTGGAGTTCAAGCGGAAGGAGGTGCCTATGCGTTTGTCTGGTGCTTCTCTAGTGTCTGTCATCTCTTTGTTGTGCATCTGGGTCTCTCCATTCGTCATTTGTTCCTCGGTCTATTCAGCTGTCCATCTAGCCATCCAGACATGTGGCTGACCATCACTGTGGTTATTCGTCTTTCATTTGTCCATCAGTCTGTCTGTTGGGGTTTTGTTGGTTTCCAGGACAGCTGAGGAGGAGAGAGGACCAGCCCCGCTGGCCCCGAGCTGACCTCTGCCCTGGGAAGCGGGTGAGGGGAGGGGTTGGGGTGCCGGTGGGGTTGAGGGTAAGGGTGCCCAGCCTCTGACTCAACCATCAGGGCTCGCATCAGAGGGGCACAACTGTGGTACTGCAGAGGCGGGGCACACTGCCCCAAGGAGACGGAGAGGACATCTGCCAGGAGGGTGTTCCCTTCTTCGGGCTGTCAGCCCCTCAAGGGAGGGCCAGTGAGTTCAGGGAGGGTACCCCGGAGTGGAGGAAGACAGGCCAGTGGATCCGGCAGGGGTGTCCCTGCGCCGCCCCTCCCATCGGGGCCCCGCCTTCCTCTTGCCCGTGCAGGCGGAGCGTGACTGCCACCTGCTGGGCCCTGGGCTGTCCTGCAGCCGGCAGGCTGGCGGGAGCAAGGGGAGGGTCGGGGTCGGATATGCTGTGGTTGCCTGCTTCTCTGGACACCCAGGGAGCAGGTTTGGTGGATGGATGGGCAAGAGGAAAGCACATGGAGTAGGGAAATGTCCCATGAGCCTGGCGGGGCAGCTCCATGGTAACACTGTGGAGCTTGGCCAGGAGTGAGAGCAGAGATGACATGTGGCTTTACTCAGAACCCCCCTCATGACCCCATCTAGCCTGGGGTACAGAAGAAGCTGTAGGAGAGCATTCTGGTGGACACTGTGCTTAGGTCCCAGCTCTGTCATCTGTCACTGCATGACATTGAGCTAACTTCTCCACTGTGCGGGGCCCAGCTTCCTGGAAGGAGAGTGGGGGTGCCCACTCTGCACTGTGGGGACCTGAATGAGGTCTTCCACAGAGCACCAGGGCATCTGTTCTAACCCATAATCATGGGAAGTCTGGAGATGCCATTGCACCTGTTGCAGAGGTGAGGTGCAGTGGCCCAGGAAGGGTGACAAGCAGGCTGGCTGGGGGCCCCTTGCAGCTTGAACCCTGGTCAGGCTGTCCCTGGAGCCAGCTCTGACCGCACACACCTGATCCACCTGCAGGGCACATGCCCTCCTATGGGCTCTGGCTTTCGGGGCCCTGACTGGCCCCCATATTCTTTGCAGGGCACAGTGGTAGCCACGTTACGTGTCTTCGATGCAGACGTGGTGCCAGCCTCTGGGGAGCTCCTGAGACGGTACACGAACACGCTGCTCTCTGGGGATGCCAAGGCCCTCCGGACCTTCCGAGTGGAGCACATGCCCAATGAGACCTTGGCCCAGGCCAACGGCAGCTTTGTGCGGGCAACCGTGCATGACTACAGTAAGAGGGGACCAGTGTGGCCTGACAGGGCCCCCTGGGGAACTGGCGACCTGCTTTCCTTGGGCAGGGCAGCACCCTGCACAAGTAGACACCTGTCCTGGCCCTCTCAGCCCCAGGTGGCCACCCCTTCCAACCCTCTTCCCAGCCTTTGTCTCTGCTGGGCTCACCTTGGCCACCTTGGTGGGTGTTTACAGGCTGTCCTTTCTCGCTGAACTGCCCCAAGGCCAAGGCTGACCCTGGCAGGACCCCCACCACACTACCCTGTGCTGACCACGCCAGGGCTCACCGCAACCTCCTAGGTGCCCAAGTGCCCAGGGATCCTTAACCACCACCCCCCCAGCAACTCTCCACTAACAGGAGTTGATGTCCAGTAGCAGCTCTGTGCCCTCAAATTGGAGGGTTCTGGGATGACTGTCCTGTCTGACTTCTGAAATGTGCCCACCCTCAGGGCTAAGCACCACGTGCCCCCAGGGCTCACCTGCAGGATTGGGTGTCCTCATCAGTTGCCAAACCTCCCCACCTCCCTCGCCTGCTCTCCTGCCTATGTTTTGTAGGATCACCTTTCAAATATGCCACTTGTGCTTGGATCCTTGTTTGGAGGCCTGCTTCTGGGGAACCCAGGATCACTGGTGCCTTTACCCCTTTCTGCCTGACCTAATCCTATTTCCTGTCTTCTTCCTCACCAAGCTCTGATGACCTCTATTCTGTGCAAGGGAAAATGTCATCCTTGCCCCTGCACACTCACTCTGTATGCCATGTGCACCCAGAGATCCTCGCCTCCTTTGTACTCCACTAAATGGGGATCTTAGCCTTGGCACACGGTGACTGCTCAGGAGTGTGGAAGCTCCTGGGTGCTTGAGGCCTGTGGAATCTGAGGGTCCATAGGAGGCTGGTACTGTTGCGAGAAGTTCTCAGGGGCCAGGACGGTCTTTCTGGGACCTTGCTGGTGGTGGTGGTGGGTCTTTACCTGTGTGTCCTTGCCCTGACATGCATCTTTCTTATACACATGCACACACACACACACCTCACTGAGGTTACCTCCCAGCTGAGGAGGGTCTTCTGGGCTCAGCTCAGCACAGTGACTCACATTTAAAATATTTCAACCTTAGTGCCTACAGCCAGGTCTGTTGTCTGTGTACCGTGTGGGTAGAAGTACCTGTTGTCACACGTATGCCCATGTGTCCAGGGAATGCTTTGCAGGGGAGATGTGCAGCATCGTGGGGCAGTGGTCTCCACCCTGGGCAGGGCCCCTACCTATCATCACATGCCTCCACCTGCAGGGCTGGTTCTCAACCAGAGCCTCCCCATCTCGGAGAGCTGGGCTGTGCAGCTGGCCGTGCTGGTCAACGACTCAGACTTCCAGGGCCTGGGGGAGGGTGTCGTCCTCCTCCACTTCAATGTGTCCGTGCTGCCCATCAGCCTGAGCCTGCCCAGTGCCTACTCCTTCTCCGTGAGCCGGCGGGCCCACCGCTTTGCCCAGGTGAGCTCCTGGCCTCTTGCCAGCCTGGGGAGGGGAATGGAGGAGCAGGGACTCCCAGGATGGGGTCACATGGGGGACACCACCTCCCTGAGCACACAGAGTGGCCCTGGGGAGCAACAGGCACAAAGCCAAGGAGGCTAAGGCCGTGGGAGAAAGGAGTGGGGCTGGTGGGCTTTGTGGGCCCCTCTTTGCCCTCTCCCTTCTCAGCATGTTTACATTTTTTACTAATGAAAGAGCAGTGCCAGTTAAATCTATGCTGACTTGGAAAGACATTCCTGGTGAATGAAGTGGGAAAAGTAGTTTGCAGAAGTATTGGTCTTAGGTGGCTCCATATGTTCAAAACCAAGTCTTCATTGCCAGAAATTTCCAAGTGTGCAAACATAGGCATTAATGGAGACCTCTGCAAGGAAAGACAGGAAGTGCTTCTATTTCCTACTTTCCTGCAAGTCTGTTTGCTAGAGCTTATTTTGCATTTGTCATCAGAAAATAGTGATTAGAAGTAGAAAAAAAGGGAAGTGGTAAGAATTCATCAAAAGGATATAAGGGATAGATAAGAGTGATCTCTTTTCCTCATATCAGCCAGTGTTTAACGTTTTGGTGCAATTCTTTCTAGAATGTTTCTCTGAAGCACTTTTTAAAGTTTACTTGCAGTTATGGCAGGCATGACTTAACATACTGCATTCTCCTAATGGCATAGCTGTGGCCATGTGCCCTTTAGAATATCCCATTTAGGGTCATCTCCTAATTAGGACAGTGGCTTTGCCAGTTTCTGTGGTTGGTTCCCATGCCACCTCCGCTCCTGGCAGCCACTTAGGACCCAGCACAAGAAGAGCCACATCCTTGGACGTGGCCAGGCCACCCCACTTGCCACCCCCGCCAGGCCTTTCCTGGAAGCAGAGGGCAAGGCTGGTGAGAGGTGACGAAGCAGGGGGCCCTGAGGGGTGTCCAGGGGGGCTGAGGCAGGCATAGGCATTGCCAGGGGTGTGTCAGCAGAGCCAGGCAGTGGGGAGGGTGATGAGGGCTGAGTGGGAGTGGGGTCTGAGAGGGCGGGCCCTGCCAGCCTCTGCAACACCGCCCACCCCTGACGACTAAGTCTTTCCCTGTGCCTGGACTCACGAGGGTGCAGAGACCCGAGTCTTGGCCCAGCCTTACACACACTGCTGTCTCTCACCAGCCCCCCCTTAGTATTCATGATTATAAATTGAAGGTGGTGATCTCAGGCAATTTTGAGGATCACAGGAGAAAGTGGAAGTGAACCTGCTCTGTACAAGGAAGTGCTCGGAGCCTAGGAGGTGGTTTTGTTGTGGTATGAGGAGTGGGCTTGGTGGAGCCTGGCTCTGCCCTGGGCCTGAGCAAGGCTGAGCAAGGGCCTGGCCTGTGGCTGCAAGCAGGGGGCCCTGTGCCATCACTGCCGCCAGGCCCGCAGCCCTCGACCTTGACTGGTCAGAGCTTCTGATCTCAAGCCCCAGCAGCCCTAACTCCACCTTGGGTGGTGAGGGAGGGAAAAGGAGAGTTCAGGCCCCAGTGACCACTGTGGCCATGAGGCATCCCTGGAGAAGTATCCCTTCTCTCCCAGGGGTTCCGGCCCAAGTCTCGGAGGAGGCTCCAGGACCTGGGTGGGACAGCAACCCTGCTGTGTGAATTATGGCCCGGGTGCTGTGCTCTGGCTGACCAGGCAGGTGACCCAGGCAGGACACTGAGGATGGACCCTAGTGGTGCCCAGAGCACGACGGCCCCTGCCCAGAGGGGAGGGAGGTGTGTGGGAGGCATCCAGGCTGCCTCTGTGCCCAAATGAGGGAGCAAGTGAGGGGTGAGCCGGGCAAGCCAGCAAGCGCCTCCCTGGAGGGCCAGTCCCTAAACCAAAGCCCGGCACCCTGTGTTCTTTTCACCTCCGGCTCCCAGGAGCAGGGATGAAGGGTGGTGTCACGGTCTGCGCAGGGCCAGGCCAGGCCAGGCAGGCAGATGGGTCTGCAGATTCCAGGGGCATGGAGGATGGGGAGATTGGGGGCCACCATCTCTGGGCTGAGTGGGAAACTGTCCTGGGACTCAGCTGGCATGGAGCCCCTCCAGCCACTGTCCCAGGTGGTCTACTCACCTGGCTAAGGGTTCCGTGATCCCATGCCTAGATTGGGAAAGTCTGCGTGGAAAACTGCCAGGAGTTCAGCGGCATCCAAGTGCAGTACAGGCTGCAGCCCTCCAGCGCCAACTGCAGCGCCCTGGGGATGGTCACCTCAGCTGAGGACACCTCGGGGACCCTGTTCGTGAATGACACGGAGGCCTTGCAGCGGCCCGAGTGTTCCCAGCTCCAGTACACAGTGGTGGCCACCGAGAAACCAACCCACCAGCAAGCCCAGGCCCTGCTGCTCGTTACCGTGGAAGGGATGTGTGAGTGCCCGGCTGCGGGAAGGGTCAGGGTGGATGGGGCGTGGCAGAGCCTCGGGCTGTTCCTGCAGAAGGGTGCCGTCCTATACCCCGTCACTGACCAGTGGGCTTTCTTGAGCCTCCTTCTCTGTAAGATGAGAAAACAGCGCACAGCTGCACTGGAAGGATGATGGGGGAGGTATGACACAGTTTAGTCCAGTGTGACAGCATTGTGGGTGGCCGCTGCTGCCCATCGCCTCTGTCAGCAGGACCTACCTGTGCACTTGTTTTAGGGCTGCCAGGTACAATATAGGACCCAGGTTGAGTGTGAATTTCAGGTAAACAACAAGCAATTATTGTGGTGTAAGTACATCTCGTGCAGCCTTTGCAGTGAATTAGAAGACAAACTCCCCTATGTCCCTGTGATATTAGGGCCATATTTACACAAAGCAGGTATTCACTGTTCTCTGAAGTTCAAGTTTAATTGGGTGTCCTGCGTGTCCCTGGATGAGTCTGGCCACCTCCCATCCCCACTCCATACTCAGCCCCTTAGCTGCCCCTGCTGTGTGACTATGATGCCACCCCTCCCCCAGCAGCCCCCTCACTACCCTGCGCCCCCAGAGTTTAGTGACTGCCTCCCCTCTGGGCTCAACTCGGGACAGCTCCAGCCAGTGCTGCCTGCACCCATGGGTGCCCATGGCAGGCTGGCCCCCCATGACTGCTTTCTGCCACCCCTAGACATGCCTGAAGAGCCTGGCTGCCCCCTGTCCTGCGTGGTCAGCAAGAGGCAGCCCGAATGTGAGGAATGCGGTGGCCTGGGCTCTCTGACAGGCAGGTGCGAGTGGAGACAGGGAGATGGCAAAGGTAGGCCCTGGGCAGAGCCAGGCGGTGGGGAGTGTGATGGGGGCTGAGGGGGAGTAGGGTCTGTGCATGCAGGCCCTGCCAGCCTCTGTGACACCCCCCACCCCTGCCCATCTAGTCCTCCCCTGCGCTTGGTCCCTGCCGTGGCTCCTGATGCCAGGAGAGGGTGGTCACGAGCGCAGGGAACAGAGAACCTTCCAACTGTTTATCACCGATGGGATCACAGGTGCCTGAGACTGAGCTCGCTCTGGACTTGAGAAGGTCGGGGCCAAAGTTGAGATGTGTGTGTTTTCTTTTTACTTTATTCTAAAATTCTGAATTTCTGTATTGGTGCCTAAACCAGATGGTAATTAACATGTATATATCCATTTCTCTACCCATATACACATAAATACATGTGCAGTTGTGAATGTGAAATTGAAAGTGTTAGTCGCTCACTCGTGTCTGACTCTTTGGGACTCTGTGGACTGTAGCCCACCAGGCTCCTCTGTCCATGGAATTCTCTGACAAGAATACTGGAGTGGTAGCCATTTCCTTCTCCAGGGACTGTCCCAAGCCAGAGATCAAACTCAGGTCTCCAGCATTACAGGCAGACGCTTTACTATCTGAGCCACTATATTCACCCAATGCCTTCTCTTTTTTTTTAACTTTTTATGTTATATTGGAGCATAGTTGATGAACAATGTTGTGTCAGTTTCCAGTGTACAGCATAGTGATTCAGGTATACATATACGTGTATATATTCTTTTTCGAATCCTTTTTCCGTTGAGGTTTTTATAGCATATTGAGCAGAGTTCCATGTGCTATACAGTAGGTTCTGGTTGGTTATTTTAAATATAGTGTGTATACATGTGTATCCCAAACTCCCTGACTATCCCTTCTCCCCACTCTTCCCCCATTCACCCAATGCTTTTAAACACATAGTTCACAGACACTTTTCGAAGATCTCTTGGTAATATTACTGTGCATCCAAGAAGTGGAGGAATTAAGGTAGACTACACTGTTGACATGTCATTTATGGTTGGCTTTACTTCATGAAAACACAAACCTTAAAATAATTCAAAATATCCAAAGTGGTCTTCAGAGAGGCTCTACCCAGGAGTTCCCAGCCCAGGGGACATGGACCCAAATAGGAGGGACCTGAGCAGCCTTGGGTGTGGACAGTAACTGGCTGCCAGCTGGGCCCACCAATCTGAGGGTCCCACCCACAGTGCAGCCTAGAGAGGGTCCCAGCCTCATCTGGTCTCTTCTGGCCTCTCTGATGTGAGCCTGGCACAGCTCTGGGACTGCCTGGCTCCTCTGGCCCCCACCATCCTGGCTGCCCTGTACCTCAGGGATGCCCTGCTGGTAGGGCTCTGTGTGTGGTTCTTCTCTGCTCAGATCTCAGTTTGCTCTTCCTTGCAGGGGATGGGGTGGGGTACAGGGTTGACCTGGAAGGCCCTGGGGTATGACCCTCCTGGCTCTGCAGTCTGAACAGGGCAGCTGCTCCCTTGTGGTCATAACTGCCCACTCTGTGTTGTAGGGATAACCAGGAACTTCTCCACCTGCTCCCCCAGCATCAGGACCTGCCCCGATGGACACTGTGATGCCGTGGAGAGCAGAGACCCCAACATCTGCCCCCAGGACTGCCTCCGTAAGCAGCCCGATGAGCCTGCACCGTGACTCTGAGCGAGCAGGAGCCTGATTGGGTGGGGGGAGTAACAAGCTAAAGGGGCTTGGACTCTCACCTGCATTTCAGCCAGACCAGCCAAGCTTCTGGGTTTTGCGTGCTGAGCCCTTTCCTAACATTTTTTTTTAATAAAGGCGCTCCTCCCCCCAAATTAGAGCTTGCTGGCTTGACCCACACCCTTCCAGTGTTGCTCTAGCCAACTCATGGGGCACGACTCCCTGTCCCCCGTTTTGCTGACTGCCAGCTGCCCCCTCTGCCCCTTTTCTGCTTCTGAAAAGTAACCAAGTGTGGACCTTGACCTGGGCCCAGGGCAGCCTGTGGGTTCCTCCTCTCACCTGCTGCAGCCAGGGAGCTGGTTTGGGGGCTCATCATGCTGCAACTGGGGCTTCCCAGATGGCGCTAGTGGTAAAGAAACCCACCTGCCAATGTAGGAGATGCGCAGGTTTGATCTCTGGATTGGGAAGATCCCCTGAAGAAGGGCCTGGTGACCCACTCCAGTATTTTTGCCTGGAGAATCTCATGGACAGAGGAGCTTGGTGGGCTACAGTCCACAGTGTTGCAAAGAGTCGACCTGACTGAAGCGACTTAGCACACATGCATGCATGCTGAGGCTCTTGCCTGGGGTGACCTAGACTTCTGATCTCACTGTGCTCCCTGGGCGTGAGAGTGCTGACATCAGGTGGGGAGGGGCCTCTCATGATCCTGTCTGGTGGTCCTGGCTGGCCAGGTCCCCCTGGAGGCTGAGAGTGGGCTGCTGAGTGGGTGGTGTCTGTCCTCAGGGGGCGGCAGCATCATTGGTGGGCACGAACCTGGGGAGCGCCGGGGGATTAAAGCTGGCTTCGGTATCTGCAACTGCTTCCCTGAGAAGAAGAAGTGCTTCTGCGAGCCGGAGGATAGCCAAGGTGCATTGGGGGTGGGGGGGTGGGGGGCACAGCTGGCCGGGATCCCCACACCTCCCTGAGCCTCCAGGGAGCAAGGGAGAAGATTGCAGGAAGGAAGAGAAACCTAGGAGATCTTCCTCCTTCCCTGGGGTCTTGGTTCCCCCATGTGTGCAGACAAGGAGCTGGCTCAAGGCTACTAAGACTGCCTTGTGGCCCGAAGTTCCTTTTTTTTTTTTGGCAAGGCTTATGGGATCTTAGGTGCCCAACCAGGGATTGAATCTTGGCCACAGCCGTGAAAGCTCCTTGTCCTAACTGCTGGACCACCAAAGAATTCCCTGGCCTCAAGTTCTATAATAAAGATTGGGCTGGAAAACTAGTTATTCCACCAAATAGCTCAGCATCTCCTCAGACTGTGCCTGTGTAGAGCCTTTCCTGGGCCTGTGGCATTGGCCAGCTGGGTCCCCCCTCCCAGCACCCTCCAGGTGCTTCTTCTAGAACAGGGGGGCCCCACTGAACACATGGGGAGCTTTTCTGGCATTTGGGTGGTCATTGCATGGCCCAGATCCTGGGCCACTTGTCTTTCCTCTCCACTATATATTGAACATGAAGAAAATACAGAAGATATTAGGAATGCAGGAGAAGAACTTCTCCCACCCCCCGGGCCCCTGGGCCTCTGGCTTCAGTGCAACGTTCCAGGGTGGGGGAGGTGCAGGGGTGCACAACCTCTGGTGTGTGACCTCAGGCAGGATGTTTATAAATGCTCATTCCTTCCAGAAAAGGGCAATAATAGTCTCTTGTAGCAAAAACATACAGAACAGTACCTGCCATGGGTCAGGAGTGTTGGCAGGCAGCTCACAGTCGGTCACAGCAGCCACTTCCTGGCTGTCACAGGTGTGGCTCTGTTGGGTATTGGGGGTCCCCCTTGTGGGGTGTCTACTCTCACAGCCCCTACTCGCCCGCAGACACCCTGCGTGATGACCTCTGCTGCACAGTGATCACGGCAGCTGTGGTCTTCTCCATCGTATCTGTGCTGCTGTCTGTGCTGCTGTCCACCTTCTGCATCCACCGCTACCGCAAGAATGCCCACAAGCCGCCCATTGCCTCGGCTGAGATGACCTTCTGTCGACCCGCCCAAGCTTTTCCGGTCAGCTACTCCTCATCTGGTGCCTGCCGGCCCTCTCTGGACTCCATGGAGAACCAGGTCTCAGTGGACACCTTCAAGATCCCGGTGAGGTTCTCCATGTGGCAGCAGGGCCAGGGAGGCAGCCCTTCCAGGTAGCCCTGTGGGTAGCCTCTGGTCTAGGGCAGCTGGGGAAGGAGGGGGGGACAGAAGGGGCAGGGCCCTTGGGGTTGTTGCATCCTTGCCTGCCAGGAGGACCTCGTGAGCTTCCAGCTGTCTTCTAACCTCCACCGAGATGTCTTTCAGGGAGGGCAGAAGGCAGGGGTGGGGCAGAGAGCGTGAATCAGTGTGGAAAAGGATGGGTGTGGATTTAAATGACTGAGATCTGGGCCATTAGGCTCCAAGGAGAGGGCAGGCCATGCTGTACCCACCTAAGATATCTCCTATGGAGGCCCCAAGTGCTGGAGGATGCAGCCTTGGGGGAGGCCCTGAGGAGGAGTGTGTGGGTTTTATTCTCAGAAGGTAGGACCACCCTAGGGCTGGAGGCTGATGTTCTGCCTTCATTTCCACGGGTCGCTCTGCTGGGGAGTCTGTTGGGTAGGAGCCCCATGATGAAACACTGTCGCCATCCAGGCGAGAGAGACTGGCAGGTGGGGGGCCTGGCCGCAGCCAGGAGGGGATTCTGTCTGTGGCTTGGAGAGTGGGGTTGCTGAGAGGCCTCTCAGGCACCATCAGGGGAGCCTGGCCCCAGGACTCTGTGACTGGCCTGCCAAGAGGGGAGAATCAGCCCAAGCCTCCTCCTCCATGACATGGTCTGGGCCTGCAGTTAGTGTGGGAGGCTCAGACACCACCTCCTGCCCGGCCAGGCTGCTCCTCCGCCTGTCTGCCCTCCAGTGTTTTTGCTGAGGAGACTGAAATACTATGGGGACTGGGGGCTGGAGACCTCCCACCTGCTGAGTGTTTGGAACCAGCAAAGTCAGGAAGGAGGCCTCTGTGGCCACCACATCTGGGAATGGCCCTCGTGGCCCAGGGACGAGCCATTTGATTCCCTTATATGCCCTGACGGTTTGTGCTGAGACACACAATGAGAGAGGTTCTTCTGTGGGGGGGGGGGGGCCACGGACCACTTTCAGCCTCTAGCCCAGAGTGCAGAGAAGCCAGAGCTGGGCCGGAGGCCCAGGACCACACTGACCAGCTCTGAGGTCTTAGACACATTATTCGACCCTTTGGCCTTAGTTCTGTCTTACATAAAGTGGGGAGGACACTTTGGGGTTTTAGCACTTTTAAAGAGAAACAAATGAGAGATATCCCCTCTTAGCCCAGTCTTTATGTGCAGTCAGCTGTTATCCAGTGCAGTGTGGACACCAGGGTGGTGGTGACTCTGTTGTCACCTTTGAGCCTGACTATGGATTCTTGGTAGAGGAGGAAATGGCAACCCGCTCCAGTATTCTTGACTGGAGAATCTCATGGACAGAGGAGCCTGGCTACAGTCCATGGGAGTCAGACACGACTGCCTCTTTTGCAACTTAAAGAACAAACAACATGGGTTATTGGGGAAGCTGAGACACCAGGACACCTGGGGAGCTGGCTGGAAGGCGCCCCTGGCCGTGGTGCTTAGAGGAGCCTGCCTCTGCTCCCAGACGTAAGAACACAGGGTTCTGGTCCCTGGGGGGGGGGGCAGTGGGTCACCAGTGTGTGTCTGTGGGTTAGGCGAGCCTGCCAGGCACATCATAAGCAGCCCCTGGAGCCATGCCCACACCCAGCCACAGCAAGACTTGGGGACCTGGGCATCCAGTGCTGACGGGAAGGCAGGTTCCAGACAGGCTTCAGCATCCCCAGAGTTCAGGTCTTCGAGCCAGTCTTGGGGTCTGGGAAGACCCCACCCCAGAGGGGTCTTCAGTGGGCATGGTGTGTTGGGAAGGCCGGTGTGTGCAAGTTCTGGCCAGTGGCTGGGCTGTGGGAGGAGCAGACTCTTCCACACATTGTCAGGGAGGGATGGGGGGGTACCTGAGGGGCACAGTGGTAACTTTCTAGAGGCTGCCACACCAGGAAGGTGTTCTTGACACCCCATCCTGTAGCTGGGAGTGCAGGGCTGGTAGGCAACTGGGGCCACAGCTGCCACTTGAGTTCTCTTGGAAGTCCTGGAGCCTGGGCCACTGTCAGTGCCTGGTGTCCAAAACAGAGGTGGTGCCATGAGGCTTGGGCCTGAGTCCCAGGGAAGAGGCTGTGGTCCCCCTGTGAGCACCTGTGGGTGCTGAGTAAACCCTGACTCTCTCACTGGAGATACCAGGCCCTGGGCCTGAGGTGGCCCAGGGCATCTATAGTAGATGGAGGCCAGTGAGGGTATGAGCATACGGAGTCCAGCCAGTCTGTGGCAACACCTGCCTTCCTGTGGGGGGACGCATCTTGTCATGGCACCTCAGGGCCTGACTGTGGGGTCTTGCCCTTGGACATGGTGACTGTCACCTGTCACTTCAGGTGACAGTCGGCCGTCTGCACATGGAGCTTGTCCGCCGGCTCTTGCCTTCTTCCTTTCTTCTTACCTTCGCCATCTCTCTTCCCTCTCTTTTTCCTTCAAACCCAATGTAGGAGGATCCCAAGTGGGAATTCCCACGGAAGAACTTGGTGCTTGGAAAAACTCTGGGAGAAGGTGAATTTGGAAAAGTGGTCAAGGCCACAGCCTTTCGGCTGAAAGGCAAAGCAGGGTACACGACTGTGGCTGTGAAGATGCTGAAAGGTACGTGCCCAGGCAGTACACAGGGGGCTCTGCCACTCACACCTGCGGGGGCCCCAGTGGGTGGATGAAGCCCTTATGACAGCCAGGACTCTGGCAATCAGCCTGCTGCCTCCTGAAGAACCAATACGCCTCCCCTGCTCTTCTTGAGTGGCTGCAGTCTAGGGACCTCCACCATGGATGATGTGGGCTGGTGTGGTCCCTGGAGAAGCAGGGTAAGACATTCCTCCCTTGAAAGCTTTCAGAGCCATGTTGCTTGTGTATCAATGTTGGGTAAAGATCCGAGTTTAAATTAAAAGCCCTTAAGTTCAAAACCGACAGCTCTCCCCACCTCAGTCTGCCCCATTAATTTCTTTCGCCAAGCGTCCACTGAGGTCCTGGTGAAGAGACCACCTGTAAGGACTGGCCCCTGTCCCCCAGGTCCCTGCCTTTCCCAGTCCCCATCCCCCCCAGCCCTTAGTGGGCCAGCACTGCCCCAGTCTTAGCACATGCTGGGTATCCTCACTGCTGCTTCTCAGCAGGGACTGGGTAGACAGTCCTCTGCCATGGCTGAGTTCTGCCTCAGCTTGACCAACTGAGGGCCCAGTGGCCATGTGATGGGCACATTTTAGGCTGATGCACTCTGATGTTCAGCAGTCGGGGAGCCATGCAGTGCCGGGTACTTTTGTGTACTTACCCAGGCCCTCAGACTGGGGTTGCCCCTTGTCTATGAGACCCCAGGCCCTAAGAGGGCACAGTGAGACTGGCCCTGGGTCACTCATGTGTGGTCCAAAGGGTTCCAATGCCCCATCTTGCAGCTGTCTTCTCATTTCCAGACAAGTCTACAGCCAGAGGCAGTGGCACAACTGGGCAGTGGGATGTGGGGCCATGACCCAGGAGGACAGTTGGCCAGGAGACCTCCACACCCAAGCTCCTGAGCACAACTATCTCTGCCCTTGGAAAACACACACTCAGCATGGCAAGACGACTTCTGTGAAGTCTCATGGCCTTCACCTTTCTCCAGGGCCTCACCCCCCTTTGCCAAGTGCTTGGTTGGCAGGTGTTTGGGGACACCAGGGAGTCCCTTTACCTCCCCAGAAGGGTTAATGAAGGGTTAACGCCACTGTCTTTGAGAGATGGTGATTGCAGGGAAATAATGCCATTTGCATGCATAGCCCAGCCCAGAAGGCTTTCCATGGAAAGACTCTGCTCACATGGAAGTGCGCTCCTCTGGTTCTTACTCCCTGTAGGCAATTGAGGCCGCTGTTGACCCTCCCATGGGCTGAGAGTAGCTCCAAGCAGTGAGGTCCTGGCAGGCCTCAGTCTGAACCTGAGTAGGATGTCTGGGAAGGAGACAAGTCTGTGTAGACCCCTCGTTTGCGCCTGTGACCCAGCATGGTGGTAGCAGGGACTTTGTGACCTGCTTTGTTTCTGTGCATTTCAGAGAATGCCTCCCCAAGCGAGCTGTGGGACCTGCTATCAGAGTTCAACCTCCTGAAGCAGGTCAACCACCCGCAAGTCATCAAGCTGTACGGGGCCTGCAGCCAGGATGGTAAGACCAGCCGGGGACTAGCAGCTGCTGGGCACAAGCCAGGGGCTCTGGGCTGCTCCATTCTGCATTCTCCCTCATCCCCATCCTTTTCTTCTCTGGCACCTGTCCTCTCTCTTCCTGGAAGCATGGTTTCTCTGGCTCTTGCCTGAAACTTGTGTGTCAGTGGACCATGAGGGCTGCCACAGGAGTGTTCCCTGGGGTCTCTGGCGACATCCTGGTTGTCAGCACCCTGCCCCAGGCTGAGCCCTTAAGACAGGGAAGTCCAGAGATGAGCAGTGTCTCCTGGGCACCTACTAGATATGCCATAACCTCCAGGTGATCTCAACCCCACCCCAGCCTGGGGTGGCAAAGGCAATGGCAGATCATTTTTCACATAAGAGCATTTTGCTCTATTAGTCTTCCAAAACTGCTTTGCCACCCTGGGGGCCTCCCACTTTGTGTGTGTGTGTGTGTGTGTGTGTGTGTGTGTGTGTGCATGTGCGCGTGGGTGCATGTGTATTTCGGGTGTGAGGGAGATGGGAGGCCGACAGGGAGAGAGCAGCAGGGGCACCAGTAGCACTCAGGGCCGGGCCTCGGGGAGGACTGTGGCCTGAGAGCAGGCAGGGCAGGGAGAGGGTGGCCAGGGGCAGTCCAGAACCTCTGCCTCCATCAGCTGTCCCCAGGCCATACTGTGGCAAGACCAGGGGTACAGAAAGTTCCTGACATCCGAGCAGCAGTGGTTATCTCCCAGGGCAGCTTCAAATGCAGTGACTGCTTGCCCTGGACACCCAGGAAAGAGGTTGTGGTCAACTGTCCAGGCAGCTGGCTTTGGAATCCAAAGCCCCTGCAAGATGGAGGAGCTTCCCAAGTGGCACTAGTGATAAAGAACCTGCCTGCCAATGCAGGAGATGTAAAAGACTTGGGTTCAATCCCTGAGTCAGGAAGATCCCTTGGAGGGGGACATGACAACCTACTCCACTCTTCTTGCCTGGAAAATCCCATGGACAGAGGAGCTTGGCAGGCTACAGTCTATAGGGTCACAAAGAGTCAGACATGACTGAAGTAACATAGTGCTGCAAGGTGGAGAGCAGAGTGATGGGAGAGTGAGCTGAGGCTTGAGTCCTCAGGCTGCTGGAAGCGATTGCCCCGTGCTGGCCCAACTTCTGCCTGCCCAGGGTCACCTAAGCAGCCAGCCCACGTACCTACTGCTCTGCCCCTAGGGCCACTGCTCCTCATCGTGGAGTATGCCAAGTACGGCTCCCTGCGGGGCTTCCTCCGAGAGAGCCGCAAGGCGGGACCTGGCTACGTGGGCAGCGGGGGCAGCCGCAACTCCAGTTACCTGGACAACCTGGAGGAGCAGGCCCTGACCATGGGCGACCTTGTCTCCTTTGCCTGGCAGATCTCACAAGGGATCCAGTACCTGGCTGAGATGAAGGTGCGTGCCGCCCCAGCCCCGCGCCCCCTCCGCCAGCGATTGGCCCGGGGTTCAGGGGTCCCTGCTGTTGTCTTTTCCACAGCTTGTCCATCGGGACTTGGCAGCCAGAAACATCCTGGTAGCCGAGGGCCACAGGATGAAAATCTCAGATTTTGGTCTGTCCCGAGATGTTTATGAAGAGGATTCCTACGTGAAGAGGAGCAAGGTACCAGGCTCTGGGGTGTGATGGCCTGAGGGCAGAGGGCATGGTCAGGGAGCCCACAGGGTGGGGACAGATTTTGATCTGAGGAAGATAAAGCGGGTTTTTAGAGTGCAAACTTCCAGTCCTCATCCCCGAACTCTTTCCTAGTCCTGGGTCCCCAGAGACCCAGAGCAGGACTCAGTCTTGAGCCTGTTCCTTCTCTTCCTCACAGCCACACGTGCTGTTTTGGAGCTCCCTGCTGGGAGTGGGGTTCCTGCAGCTTCTCTCACTTTTCATCACTATCACTTCTAAAGGTCACCCACCACTGCAGAAATAACAATCTTCTTGTCTGCAGTTGCTCCTCTCACTGCTGCAGAGTGAAGGTCACTGTTTTACTTTCTGTGTAACTTTAGTCCTTTGCTTGGGGAAAAGAAATGAATTAAACCCAAGCTTGCTAGTCATTCTTTACAGAAAGGATTGAACCACTTTACAGCAGGGTATGCTCCTGGTCCAAGGGCCTAGGAACGGCTGACTAAGTGAGTTTGGAAGGCAATCAGGAGGATCCTGGAGACAAAGTCCAGAGTTGCAGTGTAGAGATTTGGGAAGCTTTTTCCAAGTCACTAAAACAGGTGGTTCGGGGACCTTCTTGGGAAACCTGGTTCCCTGGTATGGTCCCCTTCCCTGTGACATTGGTCTTGACTTTCTTGGTGCTGCTATCCTCCCAACCCCTTTCTAGTAGCCTCCCTGTGACAGACTAGACAGGGAAGATCACAGGCCCCCTCAAGACACACAGCTAAGCTGGCATTCAGAACAGATGCTGCTCAAAAAGAAAAACACAGAAAGCCACGACATACACTTCAGCTTTGCTCTGAGGGGCGAGTGAAGCCCAGGTGCTCCTGGGGCTGTGAGGATGACATTTGATTTCTTGTGGGGTTTCTGTTGTGACAGCACATCTTAGAAGTGCTGAAGGGGAAGTGGAGAGGGGTGCTCCCTACCCCGTGGAGGGGGCTGGATGGAACTTCCTGTTGATGCACTGGTCCTCGGGAAGGCCCTGTGTCACCCAGCAAGGAAGCACAAGGTGCCCAAGCTCGGCCCCTGAGAGCACAGCCTGCAGGTTGCATTGTTAGAAACACACACCCTCGAAGCAGTCACACTTCATGTAGGGTATGAATCCTAAATAGTACTTTAAAAAAAAAAAAAGAAGTACAATAAATGCATTAAAATCCAAAGCAAATGCCTTTTTTTTAATTGATTGTGCCTTGATGCTGACCTGTTTGTTGTTGTTTAATCGATCAGTCGTGTCTGACTCTTTGCGACCCATGGACTGTAGCCCAGCAGGATCCTCTGTCTATGGAATTCCCCAGGCAAGAATACTGGAGTGGGTTGCCATTTCCTCCTCCAGGGTATCTTCCTGACCCATGGATCAAACCCGCATCTCCTGCACTGCAGGTGGATTCTTTACCACTGAGCCACCAGGAAAGCCCGCTGATCTATTTGTACCAAAAAGCTATTTCTTAAGTTGCATTAGAAAGGATTTGTTAGGTTGAACTCCAGCCTCTCCATGGTGGAGGACAGTCTTTTAGAGGATGCTAAAAGGGCCCTGGGATAAAATAAGGGAAAAATCAGACTCAAGACACTCACATTGATTTCTTCGCTCAGAGCTTCTTAGAAAGGCCTTTAGTGTGTTCATTTGTGTCAGAAATTCCCAAGATGGAAACACTGGATGTTGGCTTCCCAGACCCCTTCACCCTCAGAAATCAGGGGAGATCTTGATGGAAGTGCTTCCAGCCTACCCACTGGGCAGCACCCAGGGTGCAGTGCCCCTGATCTCCCGAGAAGTGACCACAGTGGGGCCTGGCTTGCACTTAGCATCAATTCCTTGGGATGTGGTGCATGACCAGCACACCTTGTATAGCTGTGGGCAGGCCGACTGACTCCCTCGGGGGTCTCAGCCAAGCCTAGGAAGGCGGGGCTAGGACTCCAGCCCCTGTGAGGCTGGGCTGCTGGCCTCTACCCAGGAACACACTGGAGTCATTACTCAGTGTTCCCTAAGAGCTGAAAGAGCCTGAGATGTGTCCCCCACACACACCAGTTCCTAGGATCTCAGAGCAACGTTAATGCCTTTCTTTCACTCCTTCCTTAGGGTCGGATCCCAGTCAAGTGGATGGCCATTGAGTCCCTCTTTGATCATATCTACACCACCCAGAGTGATGTGTGAGTCTGGGTGTTGCCTTCCTGGGGTGGAGGTTACATGTATGCACCTGTCTGGGCAGCTCTGCTGGGGAACAGAGTTGCCCTGAGTCCCTGTCAGCTCATTCCAGCCGTCCAGAGTGACCTCCCCAAACTGGGGGGCTGCGGATGGGGAAGCTTTGTGTACTCACACAGCAAATGGCAAAGGCCCAGGCAGTAGTTCTGAGTGCCACGGTGGAATGCATGAGGATGTGAGCCATAGCTGCAGCCCCCTTGCCTCCCCCACCTCCCCTGCCCTCTCTTTGGACATCTCAGTGACACACAGTCCCAGCTGAACAGTTCCCTCTCTGTGAGCCTGAGTGTGAGCGGGCTTCAAGCAGGTCCCTGGAGACTGGTCCCCACCCAGAGACAGGTTTAGGGTGGAGTGACCTTGAATGGGTTTCCGGTACCCAAACTGCTCCAAGACCAAAACTCAAGTCTTCCAAGTCCAACTGCATTCTCAATTGTTTTGAAAACCACAACAGACTTGTTTCCAAATGTTCTGCTGTAAACAGCCTTGCATGTTTTAAATAAAGTAGGCTGTGAAAAGGCAATTCTTAAACAGTTTTAACAGCTGTGTTCTGATTACCAAGTGGACTGTAAAACAACTGGAAATGCAGGGGAAAGCATAATGAGACTAAAAGTCAATGGGGCCCCACCATCCCAAAATAACTACGGCCAGCACTCACAGGCCTTGCCTAGAGTTGTCCATGGCATGCAGGCATTCTTTATTACTGTAAACGGGCTTGTGTGATAATGCTGTTTTGTGATGATTTTGTCCCCACTTGACAGTAAATTTTCCCTCACAGTTGATATTTTCCCATTGCAGTGTTTTTTCCTTTTAACATCTTATGAAAATTTCCAGGCACACAGAAAAGGTGAAAGGGTTTTGCAGAGTGCCCTGGTGCCCTGTGGCCTCAGTTTGACCTGCTTTTCACTGTGCTCATTTGCATTCCCTGTGCCGTCTCTGATGCTACAGAGCTTCACCTCAGGGGTCAGCCACCTGCCCTTTTTGGATATGGGGGCTGAGCTTGGGCAGCAGCTTGCCAGGGGGTTGGGGCAGGGCAGGCAGACACCTGGTCCCGCCTCCATTCCACTTCCATCTGTCTGGTCAGCCTAGGCTGAAACTGTGGGCACTTGGACCACTCTCTGTACAGGGAACTCGGGTCCTGTTGCTGCCCAGGGGGAGGATATCTGGGGCGCTGAGGATGCCACAGACTCAGTGCAGTCGCTCATTGGCCCTCTGGTTCTGCAGGTGGTCCTTTGGTGTCCTGCTGTGGGAGATTGTGACCCTGGGCGGCAACCCCTACCCTGGGATTCCTCCAGAGCGGCTCTTCAACCTTCTGAAGACAGACTATCGGATGGAGAGGCCAGACAACTGCAGCGAGGAGATGTGAGCATGCTTTCTCTGGTCCAGCCTCCCCAGCCACTGACACTCCAGGTTTTGGAGGGGTGGGGTCATGCACACTCATCCTTTCCCACTGCTGGGCAGCCCTGGGTGCCAGCCCTAGGCGAGCTGGGCAGCTGGAAGCAACGGGCTAAGACAAAGGCACAGATGACAGAGAACCACCCTTGGGCATGATGGCAGATGCTGGGGACCCCGATTCCACTGGGGGCTGGGTGGGCCTCCTGGGGGGACTTACAAGCTGAGGGGGAGCAGGACCCCAGGAGAGGTGGTGGAAGGATGAGGGAGCAGCTTCAGTCTAAGGCTAGAGACCTGTCCCAGGATGCTTGGGGAGGGGCAGGTAATTCAGAATGGCCCCAGGGGTACATACAGGGGAGCGCCCAAGTGGAGACACCAAGGCAGACAAAGAGCAGGCAGATGGCACCTGGACTTCAGCTCGAGGGCACCAGAATCTTCTCATCAAATGGTGGTTCCATCAGATGATCCTTGGAGAACAGGTTGAGAACACATGAGAAGGGGGTCGTCCATAGTTAGACACACACTGGTCCATTCATTCTACAAAGTCTGTCATGCACCTGCCATGTGCCTGGCTCAGGGCTGTGGGAGTGCAAGGGTGAGTAGGTGCTGCCTCCCTGGGCACCCTAGACTGGCAGGCACAGGCCCAGCACTCACCCACAAGGTGGCCCCTGCAGCCCTGCCAGAGCCCCAGGGGAGGGAGGGAGGGAGGTGCAAGACAGAGTGTGCTTGGCAGGTTTTTGTGTTCATACACAGTTCATCCTTCATAAGAGTTTTAAGGACTGGCATTTCTGCGTTAGCTGCCATAACAAGCATGGCTGGACCACAGCGCCAGACACTGTGAGCCCCTGCTGACCCATCATACCCTGGCCCAACTCAGAGAAGGATGTCAGTGACACAGGAACAGCTTTGGGATTTTGGACCAGAGCCTCTGGGGCCCAGGTGCACTGTACTGGGTGTGGTGGTTGTGACTGGGCAATCCTTGCTGGATTGTCACCACCCACCTGTTTGTCTCACCAGGTACAGTCTAATGCTGCAGTGCTGGAAGCGGGAACCAGACAAGAGGCCAGTGTTTGCCGACATCAGCAAAGACCTAGATATCTAAGATGATGGTTAAGAGCAGAGTGAGTACCCGGAGCCAATCCCTGGTGCCACTTCCCTCACCCCAGTTCATGGAATTCCCAATACAAAGGCAGAGTGCGGCTGTGCAGAGTGAGATGGTCATGTCGTCTCCTGGTAGGGGGCAGGGCAGACTGGGGGCAGGGGGCGGGGCGGGCACGAACCTTTATCCTTAATCCAGGCCTCTTGGACTTCTTGAAATTAGGGAGAAACCAGGATTTTTACCTTGACACTTAGGAAGAGCCCTCCACAGACAGGGGTGGGAAGAAGATATGCCAAAGCCAAACAAAATTATTTTCAATAATGGAACTTGAGGAAGTAAAGTTGGAATGAATGTGTCCTAAATTCAGATTCTATGAAGGGTCTGGCTAGGGGTGGGAAGTGAAGGGAGCAGTGGAAACTGTGACAAATAGTAACCTACCAGCTGGCTCTGAAGGACCTGTTACCATAGACAATGTAACCTGTAGGAATAAGAGTGCCAGCATGCCAGGGCTTTTTAAGGGATGTTTATGTTTCCCAGTTTTTATAGCAATTTCCAAAAGCTCAGTGTGGGCCAAACAACATATCTGTGTGCCTCCAGTTTACAACTCTAGGTGATAGAGGAAATCAACACAGTTTTCACTAATATTGATTGGGCAATGGGCTGCCTCCTGTATTCTGCCTTAGATGCTGGGGATGCAAGTAAAGAAAATAGACACAGACCTTGCTTGCCCTCTGGTGGTTTCATCCTTAAATTGACACAGTTACTGAAAGTTGTCATTTCTCCAAACATGGAAGGCAAGATGCATGGACTGGGCCCCTTGGAATAAAACCCAACCTTGGTGTATCGTTTGGGCACATCCTATGATTTGCCCTAAACAGAGGTAATAGCTGATGCCTACAAACAGCTTTCCTAGAACAGTGCTGAGAACCAGCCAGAAACACACTGGAAGCATTCTTGACACCTTTAACCAGGGCAGTGGAAGTAGCCGGTCCTCACAAATCATCCTGCTTGGGAGCTGAAGCCTCTAGCAGCATCTTATGCAAAACCCACACCGATGACTCAGATTTCTTGGTCCTGACTTGATATTGGAGATGGCAGGAGTGCCTGGAGGGAAGCCAGAAAGTGTGGAGCAGATGGGGAATGTGTCTTGGCCTTCCCACATGAGTCACGGGACTGCAATCCCAGAGCCTCAGGTTTTATAAACAGGCCTGTTCTCCAGTGCTGGGCCTGGTGCCCCTAGCGCTGCAGAGAGAGGACCAGAACAATGAGGGAACACATTTCTGCCTCCAAGAGGTGATTTTCTGTGATGAGGACCAGAGGCTGGGGGAACTCATGCTGACAGACCTGGCCAGGGGCTCAGATCTGGCGAGAGGTTGATAGGTGCGGGGTGGGACTCGGCTGGGGCTTCTGCTATCAGGCAGGGCGGGGGGGGGGAGGGGTGGGCATGTCCAGCAATGACCTGCTCCAGGAGTGACCAGGTCTCTCTCCCTTCCAGGACTACTTGGACCTGGCCGTGTCCACCCCATCCGACTCACTGTTGTATGATGATGGCCTGTCAGAGGAGGAGACACCCCTGGGGGACTGTAATAATGTTCCCCTCCCTCGCACCCTCCCCTCCACATGGATTGAAAACAAACTCTATGGTAGAATTTCACATGCATTTACTAGATTCTAGCCACGTTGTTCCTGCTCTCTGCACTGTCCTTACTCTCTGTAATGCTTTTTAAGAGTGTTTCTGGTTTGAATGAAACCAAAGTCTGCTCTGAACCTTTTTGTTTGTAAATGTCTGACTTTGCATCCATTTACATTTAGGCATTTTTTTTAAAACTATGTTTTTTTTAAAGGATGTGAAAATATGTGTGATGATCACATTGCCCAGCAGCTTAAGATGATAGAGGAGAGGGCGGGGCAGAACTCTCAGGGGATTTTTTTTTTTTTGGCTCCTCGCATTTTTCACACCTTTTCATGCTCCTCGCATTTTTCACACCTTTTCATGCTCCTCGTCTTTTTTTTTTTTTTTTGCTCCTCGTATTTTTCTCCCCTTTTCCTGCTCCTGGGATTTTTCACACTTTTCTTGCTCCTCGTATTTTCACACTTTTGATGCTCCTGTTATTTTTCACACTTTTCTGCTCCTCGTATTTTTCTGTTTTTTTTTTTTTTTTTGCTCTTCGTATTTTTCTCCCCTTTTCCTGCTCCTGGGATTTTTCACACTTTTCTTGCTCCTCGTATTTCCACACTTTTGATCCTCCTCTTATTTTCCCCCCTTGTCTGCTCCTCGTTTTTTTCTTTTTTTTTGCTCCTCGTATTCTTCTCCCCTTTTTCTTCTCCTCGTGATTTTCCCGCTTTTCTTGCTCCTCGTATTTCCACACTTTTGATCCTCCTCTTATTTTCCCCCCTTGTCTGCTCCTCGTATTTTTCTTTTTCTTTTTTTTTTTTTGCTCTTCGTATTCTTCTCCCTTTTTTCTTCGCCTCGGGTTTTTCAAACCTTTCTTGTTCCTCGTATTTCCACACTTTTGATCCTCCTCTTATTTTTCCCCCTTTTCTGCTCCTCGTATTTTTCTTTTTTTTTTTTTTTCGCTCCTCGTATTGTTCTCCCCTTTTTCTTCTCCTCGTGTTTTTCCCACTTTTCCTGCTCCTCGTATTTCCACACTTTTGATCCACCTCTTATTTTCCCCCCTTTTCTGCTCCTCGTATTTTTCTTTTTTTTTTTGCTCCTCGTATTGTTCTCCCCTTTTTCTTCTCCTCGTGTTTTTCCCACTTTTCTTGCTCCTCGTATTTCCACACTTTTGATCCTCCTCTTATTTTCCCCCCTTGTCTGCTCCTCGTATTTTTCTTTTTCTTTTTGCTCCTCGTATTGTTCTCCCCTTTTTCTTCTCCTCGTGTTTTTCCCACTTTTCGTGCTCCTCGTATTTCCACACTTTTGATCCTCCTCTTATTTTTCCCCCTTGTCTGCTCCTCGAATTTTTCTTTTCTTTTTTTTTTTTGCTCCTCGTATTGTTCTCCCCTTTTTCTTCTCCTCGTGTTTTTCCCACTTTTCTTGCTCCTCATATTTCCACACTTTTGATCCTCCTCTTATTTTCCCCCCTTTTCTGCTCCTCGTATTTTCTTTTTTTTTTGCTCCTCGTATTGTTCTCCCCTTTTGCGTCTCCTCGTGTTTTTCCCACTTTTCTTGCTCCTCGTATTTCCACACTTTTGATCCTCCTCTTATTTTTCCCCCTTGTCTGCTCCTTGACTTTTTCTTTTCTTTTTTTTTTTGCTCCTCGTATTGTTCTCCCCTTTTTCTTCTCCTCGTGTTTTTCCCACTTTTCTTGCTCCTCGTATCTCCACACTTTTGATCCTCCTCTTATTTTCCCCCATTGTCTGCTCCTCGTATTTTTCTTTTTTTTTTCGCTCCTCGTATTGTTCTCCCCTTTTTCTTCTCCTCGTGTTTTTCCCACTTTTCTTGATCCTCATATTTCCACACTTTTGATCCTCCTCTTATTTTCCCCCCTTTTCTGCTCCTCGTATTTTCTTTTTTTTTTTTTTTTTGCTCCTCGTATTGTTCTCCCCTTTTTCTTCTCCTCGTGTTTTTCCCACTTTTCTTGCTCCTCGTATTTCCACACTTTTGATCCTCCTCTTATTTTCCCCCCTTGTCTGCTCCTCGTATTTGTCTTTTATTTTTATTTTTTTGCTCCTCGTATTGTTCTCCACTTTTTCTTCTCCTCGTGTTTTTCACACTTTTCTTGCTCCTCGTATCTCCACACTTTTGATCCTCCTCTTACTTTCCCCCCTTGTCTGCTCCTCAAATTTTTCTTTTCTTTTTTTTTTTGCTCCTCGTATTGTTCTCCCCTTTTTCTTCTCCTCGTGTTTTTCCCACTTTTCTTGCTCCTCGTATTTCCACACTTTTGATCCTCCTCTTATTTTTCCCCCTTGTCTGCTCCTCGTATTTTTATTTTGCTTTTTTTTTCTTGCTCCTCGTATTCTTCTCCCCTTTTTCTTCGCCTCGGGTTTTTCACACCTTTCTTGTTCCTCGTATTTCCACACTTTTGATCCTCCTCTGATTTTCCCCCCTTGTCTGCTCCTCGTTTTTGTCTTTTGCTTTTTTTTTCTTGCTCCCCGTATTCTTCTCCCCTGTTTCTTTGCCTCGGGTTTTTCACACTGCTCTTGCTCCTCGTAGTGCCACACTTTTGATCCTCCTCTGATTTTCCCCCCTTGTCTGCTCCTCGTTTTTGTATTTTGCTTTTTTTTTCTTGCTCCTCCTATTCTTCTCCCCTGTTTCTTCACCTCGGGTTTTTCACACTGCTCTTGCTCCTCGTAGTGGCGTACTGTTGATCCTCCTCTGATTTTCGCCCCTTGTGTTCTCCTCGTTTTTGTATTTTGCTTTTTTTTTCTTGCTCCTCGTATTCTTCTCCCCTGTTTCTTCACGTCGGGTTTTTCACACTTCTCTTGCTCCTCGTAGTGCCACACTTTTGATCCTCCTCTGATTTTCGCCCCTTGTGTTCTCCTCGTTTTTGTATTTTGCTTTTTTTTTCTTGCTCCTCGTATTCTTCTCCCCTGTTTCTTCGCCTCGGGTTTTTCACACTTCTCTTACTCCTCGTAGTGCCACACATTTGATCCTCCTCTGATTTTCGCCCCTTGTGTTCTCCTCGTTTTTGTATTTTGCTTTTTTTTTCTTGCTCCTCGTATTCTTCTCCCCTGTTTCTTCGCCTCGCGTTTTTCACACTTCTCTTGCTCCTTGTATTGCCACACTTTTGATCCTCCTCTGATTTTCGCCCCTTGTGTTCTCCTCGTTTTTGTATTTTGCTTTCTTTTTCTTGCTCCTCGTATTCTTCTCCGCTGTTTCTTTGCCTCGGCTTTTTCACACTTCTCTTACTCCTCGTAGTGCCACACTTTTGATTCCTCCTCTGATTTTCGCCCCTTGTGTTCTCCTCGTTTTTGTATTTTGCTTTTTTTTTCTTGCTCCTCGTATTCTTCTCCCCTGTTTCTTCGCGTCGGGTTTTTCACACTTCTCTTGCTCCTCGTAGTGGCATACTGTTGATCCTCCTCTGATTTTCGCCCCTTGTGTTCTCCTCGTTTTTGTATTTTGCTTTTTTTTTCTTGCTCCTCGTATTCTTCTCCCCTGTTTCTTCGCGTCGGGTTTTTCACACTTCTCTTGCTCCTCGTAGTGGCATACTGTTGATCCTCCTCTGATTTTCGCCCCTTGTGTTCTCCTCGTTTTTGTATTTTGCTTTTTTTTTCTTGCTCCTCGTATTCTTCTCCCCTGTTTCTTCGCCTCGGGTTTTTCACACTTCTCTTGCTCCTCGTAGTGGCATACTGTTGATCCTCCTCTGATTTTCGCCCCTTGTGTTCTCCTCGTTTTTGTATTTTGCTTTTTTTTTCTTGCTCCTCGTATTCTTCTCCCCTGTTTCTTCGCCTCGGGTTTTTCACACTTCTCTTACTCCTCGTAGTGCCACACTTTTGATCCTCCTCTGATTTTCACCCCTTGTGTTCTTCCCGTTTGTGTATTTTGCTTTTTTTTTCTTGCTCCTCGTATTCTTCTCCCCTGTTTCTTCGCCTCGGGTTTTTCACACTTCTCTTACTCCACGTAGTGCCACACTTTTGATCCTCCTCTGATTTTCGCCCCTTGTGTTCTCCTCGTTTTTGTATTTTGCTTTTTTTTTCTTGCTCCTCGTATTCTTCTCCCCTGTTTCTTCGCCTCGGGTTTTTCACACTTCTCTTACTCCACGTAGTGCCACACTTTTGATCCTCCTCTGATTTTCGCCCCTTGTGTTCTCCTCGTTTTTGTATTTTGCTTTTTTTTTCTTGCTCCTCGTATTCTTCTCCCCTGTTTCTTCGCCTCAGCTTTTTCACACTTCTCTTACTCCACGTAGTGCCACACTGTTGATCCTCCTCTGATTTTCGCCCCTTGTGTTCTCCTCGTTTTTGTATTTTGCTTTTTTTTTCTTGGTCCTCGTATTCTTCTCCCCTGTTTCTTCGCCTCGGGTTTTTCACACTTCTCTTACTCCACGTAGTGCCACACTGTTGATCCTCCTCTGATTTTCGCCCCTTGTGTTCTCCTCGTTTTTGTATTTTGCTTTTTTTTTCTTGGTCCTCGTATTCTTCTCCCCTGTTTCTTCGCCTCGGGTTTTTCACACTTCTGTTGCTCCTCGTAGTGCCACACTTTTGATCCTCCTCTGATTTTCGCCCCTTGTGTTCTCCTCGTTTTTGTATTTTGCTTTTTTTTTCTTGCTCCTCGTATTCTTCTCCCCTGTTTCTTCGCCTCGGGTTTTTCACACTTCTGTTGCTCCTCGTAGTGGCATACTGTTGATCCTCCTCTGATTTTCGCCCCTTGTGTTCTCCTCGTTTTTGTATTTTGCTTTTTTTTTCTTGCTCCTCGTATTCTTCTCCCCTGTTTCTTCGCCTCGGGTTTTTCACACTTCTCTTGCTCCTCGTAGTGGCATAGTGTTGATCCTCCTCTGATTTTCGCCCCTTGTGTTCTCCTCGTTTTTGTATTTTGCTTTTTTTTTCTTGCTCCTCGTATTCTTCTCCCCTGTTTCTTCGCATCAGCGTTTTCACACTTCTCTTGCTCCTCGTAGTGCCACACGCTTGATCCTCCTCTGATTTTCGCCCCTTGTGTTCTCCTCGTTTTTGTATTTTGCTTTTTTTTTCTTGCTCCTCGTATTCTTCTCCCCTGTTTCTTCGCCTCGGGTTTTTCACACTTCTCTTACTCCACGTAGTGGCATACTGTTGATCCTCCTCTGATTTTCGCCCCTTGTGTTCTCCTCGTTTTTGTATTTTTCTTTTTTTTTCTTGCTCCTCGTATTCTTCTCCCCTGTTTCTTCGCCTCGGGTTTTTCACACTTCTCTTACTCCACGTAGTGGCATACTGTTGATCCTCCTCTGATTTTCGCCCCTTGTGTTCTCCTCGTTTTTGTATTTTGCTTTTTTTTTCTTGCTCCTCGTATTCTTCTCCCCTGTTTCTTCACCTCGGGTTTTTCACACTTCGCTTACTCCACGTAGTGCCACACTTTAGATCCTCCTCTGATTTTCGCCCCCTGTGTTCTCCTCGTTTTTGTATTTTGCTTTTTTTTTCTTGCTCCTCGTATTCTTCTCCCCTGTTTCTTCGCCTCAGGTTTTTCACACTTCTCTTACTCCACGTAGTGGCATACTGTTGATCCTCCTCTGATTTTCGCCCCTTGTGTTCTCCTCGTTTTTGTATTTTGCTTTTTTTTTCTTGCTCCTCGTATTCTTCTCCCCTGTTTCTTCGCATCAGCATTTTCACACTTCTCTTACTCCACGTAGTGGCATACTGTTGATCCTCCTCTGATTTTCGCCCCTTGTGTTCTCCTCGTTTTTGTATTTTGCTTTTTTTTCTTGCTCCTCGTATTCTTCTCCCCTGTTTCTTCGCCTCGGGTTTTTCACACTTCTCTTACTCCACGTAGTGGCATACTGTTGATCCTCCTCTGATTTTCGCCCCTTGTGTTCTCCTCGTTTTTGTATTTTGCTTTTTTTTTCTTGCTCCTCGTATTCTTCTCCCCTGTTTCTTCGCCTCGGGTTTTTCACACTTCTCTTACTCCACGTAGTGGCATACTGTTGATCCTCCTCTGATTTTCGCCCCTTGTGTTCTCCTCGTTTTTGTATTTTGCTTTTTTTTTCTTGCTCCTCGTATTCTTCTCCCCTGTTTTTTTGCCTCGGGTTTTTCACACTTCTCTTACTCCACGTAGTGGCATACTGTTGATCCTCCTCTGATTTTCGCCCCTTGTGTTCTCCTCGTTTTTGTATTTTGCTTTTTTTTTCTTGCTCCTCGTATTCTTCTCCCCTGTTTCTTCGCCTCGGGTTTTTCACACTTCTCTTACTCCACGTAGTGCCACACTTTAGATCCTCCTCTGATTTTCGCCCCCTGTGTTCTCCTCGTTTTTGTATTTTGCTTTTTTTTTCTTGCTCCTCGTATTCTTCTCCCCTGTTTCTTCGCCTCAGGTTTTTCACACTTCTCTTACTCCACGTAGTGGCATACTGTTGATCCTCCTCTGATTTTCGCCCCTTGTGTTCTCCTCGTTTTTGTATTTTGCTTTTTTTTTCTTGCTCCTCGTATTCTTCTCCCCTGTTTCTTCGCATCAGCATTTTCACACTTCTCTTACTCCACGTAGTGGCATACTGTTGATCCTCCTCTGATTTTCGCCCCTTGTGTTCTCCTCGTTTTTGTATTTTGCTTTTTTTTTCTTGCTCCTCGTATTCTTCTCCCCTGTTTCTTCGCCTCGGGTTTTTCACACTTCTCTTACTCCACGTAGTGGCATACTGTTGATCCTCCTCTGATTTTCGCCCCTTGTGTTCTCCTCGTTTTTGTATTTTGCTTTTTTTTTCTTGCTCCTCGTATTCTTCTCCCCTGTTTCTTCGCCTCGGGTTTTTCACACTTCTCTTACTCCACGTAGTGGCATACTGTTGATCCTCCTCTGATTTTCGCCCCTTGTGTTCTCCTCGTTTTTGTATTTTGCTTTTTTTTTCTTGCTCCTCATATTCTTCTCCCCTGTTTCTTCGCCTCGGGTTTTTCACACTTCTCTTACTCCACGTAGTGGCATACTGTTGATCCTCCTCTGATTTTCGCCCCTTGTGTTCTCCTCGTTTTTGTATTTTGCTTTTTTTTTCTTGCTCCTCGTATTCTTCTCCCCTGTTTCTTCGCCTCGGGTTTTTCACACTTCTCTTACTCCACGTAGTGGCATACTGTTGATCCTCCTCTGATTTTCGCCCCTTGTGTTCTCCTCGTTTTTGTATTTTGCTTTTTTTTTCTTGCTCCTCGTATTCTTCTCCCCTGTTTCTTCGCCTCGGGTTTTTCACACTTCTCTTACTCCACGTAGTGGCGTACTGTTGATCCTCCTCTGATTTTCGCCCCTTGTGTTCTCCTCGTTTTTGTATTTTGCTTTTTTTTTCTTGCTCCTCGTATTCTTCTCCCCTGTTTCTTCACCTCGGGTTTTTCACACTTCTCTTACTCCACGTAATGCCACACTTTTGATCCTCCTCTGATTTTCGCCCCTTGTGTTCTCCTCGTTTTTGTATTTTGCTTTTTTTTTCTTGCTCCTCGTATTCTTCTCCCCTGTTTCTTCGCCTCGGGTTTTTCACACTTCTCTTACTCCACGTAGTGGCATACTGTTGATCCTCCTCTGATTTTCGCCCCTTGTGTTCTCCTCGTTTTTGTATTTTGCTTTTTTTTTCTTGCTCCTCGTATTCTTCTCCCCTGTTTCTTTGCCTCGGGTTTTTCACACTTCTCTTACTCCACGTAGTGGCATACTGTTGATCCTCCTCTGATTTTCGCCCCTTGTGTTCTCCTCGTTTTTGTATTTTGCTTTTTTTTTCTTGCTCCTCGTATTCTTCTCCCCTGTTTCTTCGCCTCGGCTTTTTCACACTTCTCTTACTCCACGTAGTGCCACACTTTAGATCCTCCTCTGATTTTCGCCCCCTGTGTTCTCCTCGTTTTTGTATTTTGCTTTTTTTTTCTTGCTCCTCGTATTCTTCTCCCCTGTTTCTTCGCATCAGGTTTTTCACACTTCTCTTACTCCACGTAGTGGCATACTGTTGATCCTCCTCTGATTTTCGCCCCTTGTGTTCTCCTCGTTTTTGTATTTTGCTTTTTTTTTCTTGCTCCTCGTATTCTTCTCCCCTGTTTCTTCGCATCAGCATTTTCACACTTCTCTTACTCCACGTAGTGGCATACTGTTGATCCTCCTCTGATTTTCGCCCCTTGTGTTCTCCTCGTTTTTGTATTTTGCTTTTTTTTCTTGCTCCTCGTATTCTTCTCCCCTGTTTCTTCGCCTCGGGTTTTTCACACTTCTCTTACTCCACGTAGTGGCATACTGTTGATCCTCCTCTGATTTTCGCCCCTTGTGTTCTCCTCGTTTTTGTATTTTGCTTTTTTTTTCTTGCTCCTCGTATTCTTCTCCCCTGTTTCTTCGCCTCGGGTTTTTCACACTTCTCTTACTCCACGTAGTGGCATACTGTTGATCCTCCTCTGATTTTCGCCCCTTGTGTTCTCCTCGTTTTTGTATTTTGCTTTTTTTTTCTTGCTCCTCGTATTCTTCTCCCCTGTTTCTTTGCCTCGGGTTTTTCACACTTCTCTTACTCCACGTAGTGGCATACTGTTGATCCTCCTCTGATTTTCGCCCCTTGTGTTCTCCTCGTTTTTGTATTTTGCTTTTTTTTTCTTGCTCCTCGTATTCTTCTCCCCTGTTTCTTCGCCTCGGGTTTTTCACACTTCTCTTACTCCACGTAGTGCCACACTTTAGATCCTCCTCTGATTTTCGCCCCCTGTGTTCTCCTCGTTTTTGTATTTTGCTTTTTTTTTCTTGCTCCTCGTATTCTTCTCCCCTGTTTCTTCGCCTCAGGTTTTTCACACTTCTCTTACTCCACGTAGTGGCATACTGTTGATCCTCCTCTGATTTTCGCCCCTTGTGTTCTCCTCGTTTTTGTATTTTGCTTTTTTTTTCTTGCTCCTCGTATTCTTCTCCCCTGTTTCTTCGCATCAGCATTTTCACACTTCTCTTACTCCACGTAGTGGCATACTGTTGATCCTCCTCTGATTTTCGCCCCTTGTGTTCTCCTCGTTTTTGTATTTTGCTTTTTTTTTCTTGCTCCTCGTATTCTTCTCCCCTGTTTCTTCGCCTCGGGTTTTTCACACTTCTCTTACTCCACGTAGTGGCGTACTGTTGATCCTCCTCTGATTTTCGCCCCTTGTGTTCTCCTCGTTTTTGTATTTTGCTTTTTTTTTCTTGCTCCTCGTATTCTTCTCCCCTGTTTCTTTGCCTCGGGTTTTTCACACTTCTCTTACTCCACGTAGTGGCATACTGTTGATCCTCCTCTGATTTTCGCCCCTTGTGTTCTCCTCGTTTTTGTATTTTGCTTTTTTTTTCTTGCTCCTCGTATTCTTCTCCCCTGTTTCTTCGCCTCGGCTTTTTCACACTTCTCTTACTCCACGTAGTGCCACACTTTAGATCCTCCTCTGATTTTCGCCCCCTGTGTTCTCCTCGTTTTTGTATTTTGCTTTTTTTTTCTTGCTCCTCGTATTCTTCTCCCCTGTTTCTTCGCCTCAGGTTTTTCACACTTCTCTTACTCCACGTAGTGGCATACTGTTGATCCTCCTCTGATTTTCGCCCCTTGTGTTCTCCTCGTTTTTGTATTTTGCTTTTTTTTTCTTGCTCCTCGTATTCTTCTCCCCTGTTTCTTCGCATCAGCATTTTCACACTTCTCTTACTCCACGTAGTGGCATACTGTTGATCCTCCTCTGATTTTCGCCCCTTGTGTTCTCCTCGTTTTTGTATTTTGCTTTTTTTTCTTGCTCCTCGTATTCTTCTCCCCTGTTTCTTCGCCTCGGGTTTTTCACACTTCTCTTACTCCACGTAGTGGCATACTGTTGATTCTCCTCTGATTTTCGCCCCTTGTGTTCTCCTCGTTTTTGTATTTTGCTTTTTTTTTCTTGCTCCTCGTATTCTTCTCCCCTGTTTCTTCGCCTCGGGTTTTTCACACTTCTCTTACTCCACGTAGTGGCATACTGTTGATCCTCCTCTGATTTTCGCCCCTTGTGTTCTCCTCGTTTTTGTATTTTGCTTTTTTTTTCTTGCTCCTCGTATTCTTCTCCCCTGTTTCTTTGCCTCGGGTTTTTCACACTTCTCTTACTCCACGTAGTGGCATACTGTTGATCCTCCTCTGATTTTCGCCCCTTGTGTTCTCCTCGTTTTTGTATTTTGCTTTTTTTTTCTTGCTCCTCGTATTCTTCTCCCCTGTTTCTTCGCCTCGGGTTTTTCACACTTCTCTTACTCCACGTAGTGCCACACTTTAGATCCTCCTCTGATTTTCGCCCCCTGTGTTCTCCTCGTTTTTGTATTTTGCTTTTTTTTTCTTGCTCCTCGTATTCTTCTCCCCTGTTTCTTCGCCTCAGGTTTTTCACACTTCTCTTACTCCACGTAGTGGCATACTGTTGATCCTCCTCTGATTTTCGCCCCTTGTGTTCTCCTCGTTTTTGTATTTTGCTTTTTTTTTCTTGCTCCTCGTATTCTTCTCCCCTGTTTCTTCGCATCAGCATTTTCACACTTCTCTTACTCCACGTAGTGGCATACTGTTGATCCTCCTCTGATTTTCGCCCCTTGTGTTCTCCTCGTTTTTGTATTTTGCTTTTTTTTTCTTGCTCCTCGTATTCTTCTCCCCTGTTTCTTCGCCTCGGGTTTTTCACACTTCTCTTACTCCACGTAGTGGCATACTGTTGATCCTCCTCTGATTTTCGCCCCTTGTGTTCTCCTCGTTTTTGTATTTTGCTTTTTTTTTCTTGCTCCTCGTATTCTTCTCCCCTGTTTCTTCGCCTCGGGTTTTTCACACTTCTCTTACTCCACGTAGTGGCATACTGTTGATCCTCCTCTGATTTTCGCCCCTTGTGTTCTCCTCGTTTTTGTATTTTGCTTTTTTTTTCTTGCTCCTCGTATTCTTCTCCCCTGTTTCTTCGCCTCGGGTTTTTCACACTTCTCTTACTCCACGTAGTGGCATACTGTTGATCCTCCTCTGATTTTCGCCCCTTGTGTTCTCCTCGTTTCTGTATTTTGCTTTTTTTTTCTTGCTCCTCGTATTCTTCTCCCCTGTTTCTTCGCCTCGGGTTTTTCACACTTCTCTTACTCCACGTAGTGGCATACTGCTGATCCTCCTCTGATTTTCGCCCCTTGTGTTCTCCTCGTTTCTGTATTTTGCTTTTTTTTTCTTGCTCCTCGTATTCTTCTCCCCTGTTTCTTCGCCTCGGGTTTTTCACACTTCTCTTACTCCACGTAGTGGCATACTGTTGATCCTGCTCTGATTTTCGCCCCTTGTGTTCTCCTCGTTTTTGTATTTTGCTTTTTTTTTCTTGCTCCTCGTATTCTTCTCCCCTGTTTCTTCGCCTCGGGTTTTTCAAACTTCTCTTACTCCACGTAGTGCCACACTTTTGATCCTCCTCTGATTTTCGCCCCCTGTGTTCTCCTCGTTTTTGTATTTTGCTTTTTTTTTCTTGCTCCTCGTATTCTTCTCCCCTGTTTCTTCGCCTCAGGTTTTTCACACTTCTCTTACTCCACGTAGTGGCATACTGTTGATCCTCCTCTGATTTTCGCCCCTTGTGTTCTCCTCGTTTTTGTATTTTGCTTTTTTTTTCTTGCTCCTCGTATTCTTCTCCCCTGTTTCTTCGCCTCGGGTTTTTCACACTTCTCTTACTCCACGTAGTGGCATACTGTTGATCCTCCTCTGATTTTCGCCCCTTGTGTTCTCCTCGTTTTTGTATTTTGCTTTTTTTTTCTTGCTCCTCGTATTCTTCTCCCCTGTTTCTTCGCCTCGGGTTTTTCACACTTCTCTTACTCCACGTAGTGGCATACTGTTGATCCTCCTCTGATTTTCGCCCCTTGTGTTCTCCTCGTTTTTGTATTTTGCTTTTTTTTTCTTGCTCCTCGTATTCTTCTCCCCTGTTTCTTCGCCTCGGGTTTTTCACACTTCTCTTACTCCACGTAGTGGCATACTGTTGATCCTCCTCTGATTTTCGCCCCTTGTGTTCTCCTCGTTTTTGTATTTTGCTTTTTTTTTCTTGCTCCTCGTATTCTTCTCCCCTGTTTCTTCGCATCAGCATTTTCACACTTCTCTTACTCCACGTAGTGGCATACTGTTGATCCTCCTCTGATTTTCGCCCCTTGTGTTCTCCTCGTTTTTGTATTTTTCTTTTTTTTTCTTGCTCCTCGTATTCTTCTCCCCTGTTTCTTCGCCTCGGGTTTTTCACACTTCTCTTACTCCACGTAGTGGCGTACTGTTGATCCTCCTCTGATTTTCGCCCCTTGTGTTCTCCTCGTTTTTGTATTTTGCTTTTTTTTTCTTGCTCCTCGTATTCTTCTCCCCTGTTTCTTCACCTCGGGTTTTTCACACTTCTCTTACTCCACGTAGTGGCATACTGTTGATCCTCCTCTGATTTTCGCCCCTTGTGTTCTCCTCGTTTTTGTATTTTGCTTTTTTTTTCTTGCTCCTCGTATTCTTCTCCCCTGTTTCTTCGCCTCGGGTTTTTCACACTTCTCTTACTCCACGTAGTGGCATACTGTTGATCCTCCTCTGATTTTCGCCCCTTGTGTTCTCCTCGTTTTTGTATTTTGCTTTTTTTTTCTTGCTCCTCATATTCTTCTCCCCTGTTTCTTCGCCTCGGGTTTTTCACACTTCTCTTACTCCACGTAGTGGCATACTGTTGATCCTCCTCTGATTTTCGCCCCTTGTGTTCTCCTCGTTTTTGTATTTTGCTTTTTTTTTCTTGCTCCTCGTATTCTTCTCCCCTGTTTCTTCGCATCAGCATTTTCACACTTCTCTTACTCCACGTAGTGGCATACTGTTGATCCTCCTCTGATTTTCGCCCCTTGTGTTCTCCTCGTTTTTGTATTTTGCTTTTTTTTTCTTGCTCCTCGTATTCTTCTCCCCTGTTTCTTCGCCTCGGGTTTTTCACACTTCTCTTACTCCACGTAGTGGCGTACTGTTGATCCTCCTCTGATTTTCGCCCCTTGTGTTCTCCTCGTTTTTGTATTTTGCTTTTTTTTTCTTGCTCCTCGTATTCTTCTCCCCTGTTTCTTCACCTCGGGTTTTTCACACTTCTCTTACTCCACGTAATGCCACACTTTTGATCCTCCTCTGATTTTCGCCCCTTGTGTTCTCCTCGTTTTTGTATTTTGCTTTTTTTTTCTTGCTCCTCGTATTCTTCTCCCCTGTTTCTTCGCCTCGGGTTTTTCACACTTCTCTTACTCCACGTAGTGGCATACTGTTGATCCTCCTCGGATTTTCGCCCCTTGTGTTCTCCTCGTTTTTGTATTTTGCTTTTTTTTTCTTGCTCCTCGTATTCTTCTCCCCTGTTTCTTTGCCTCGGGTTTTTCACACTTCTCTTACTCCACGTAGTGGCATACTGTTGATCCTCCTCTGATTTTCGCCCCTTGTGTTCTCCTCGTTTTTGTATTTTGCTTTTTTTTTCTTGCTCCTCGTATTCTTCTCCCCTGTTTCTTCGCCTCGGGTTTTTCACACTTCTCTTACTCCACGTAGTGCCACACTTTAGATCCTCCTCTGATTTTCGCCCCCTGTGTTCTCCTCGTTTTTGTATTTTGCTTTTTTTTTCTTGCTCCTCGTATTCTTCTCCCCTGTTTCTTCGCCTCAGGTTTTTCACACTTCTCTTACTCCACGTAGTGGCATACTGTTGATCCTCCTCTGATTTTCGCCCCTTGTGTTCTCCTCGTTTTTGTATTTTGCTTTTTTTTTCTTGCTCCTCGTATTCTTCTCCCCTGTTTCTTCGCATCAGCATTTTCACACTTCTCTTACTCCACGTAGTGGCATAGTGTTGATCCTCCTCTGATTTTCGCCCCTTGTGTTCTCCTCGTTTTTGTATTTTGCTTTTTTTTTCTTGCTCCTCGTATTCTTCTCCCCTGTTTCTTCGCCTCGGGTTTTTCACACTTCTCTTACTCCACGTAGTGGCATACTGTTGATCCTCCTCTGATTTTCGCCCCTTGTGTTCTCCTCGTTTTTGTATTTTGCTTTTTTTTTCTTGCTCCTCGTATTCTTCTCCCCTGTTTCTTCGCCTCGGGTTTTTCACACTTCTCTTACTCCACGTAGTGGCATACTGTTGATCCTCCTCTGATTTTCGCCCCTTGTGTTCTCCTCGTTTTTGTATTTTGCTTTTTTTTTCTTGCTCCTCGTATTCTTCTCCCCTGTTTCTTCGCCTCGGGTTTTTCACACTTCTCTTACTCCACATAGTGCCACACTTTAGATCCTCCTCTGATTTTCGCCCCCTGTGTTCTCCTCGTTTTTGTATTTTGATTTTTTTTTCTTGCTCCTCTTATTCTTCTCCCCTGTTTCTTCGCCTCAGGTTTTTCACACTTCTCTTACTCCACGTAGTGGCATACTGTTGATCCTCCTCTGATTTTCGCCCCTTGTGTTCTCCTCGTGTTTGTATTTTGCTTTTTTTTTCTTGCTCCTCGTATTCTTCTCCCCTGTTTCTTCGCATCAGCATTTTCACACTTCCCTTACTGCACGTAATGCCACACTTTTGATCCTCCTCTGATTTTCGCCCCTTGTGTTCTCCTCGTTTTTGTATTTTGCTTTTTTTTTCTTGCTCCTCGTATTCTTCTCCCCTGTTTCTTTGCCTCGGGTTTTTCACACTTCTCTTACTCCACGTAGTGGCATACTGTTGATCCTCCTCTGATTTTCGCCCCTTGTGTTCTCCTCGTTTTTGTATTTTGCTTTTTTTTTCTTGCTCCTCGTATTCTTCTCCCCTGTTTCTTCGCCTCGGCTTTTTCACACTTCTCTTACTCCACGTAGTGCCACACTTTAGATCCTCCTCTGATTTTCGCCCCCTGTGTTCTCCTCGTTTTTGTATTTTGCTTTTTTTTTCTTGCTCCTCGTATTCTTCTCCCCTGTTTCTTCGCCTCAGGTTTTTCACACTTCTCTTACTCCACGTAGTGCCATACTGTTGATCCTCCTCTGATTTTCGCCCCTTGTGTTCTCCTCGTTTTTGTATTTTGCTTTTTTTTTCTTGCTCCTCGTATTCTTCTCCCCTGTTTCTTCGCCTCGGGTTTTTCACACTTCTCTTACTCCACGTAGTGGCATACTGTTGATCCTCCTCTGATTTTCGCCCCTTGTGTTCTCCTCGTTTTTGTATTTTGCTTTTTTTTCTTGCTCCTCATATTCTTCTCCCCTGTTTCTTCGCCTCGGGTTTTTCACACTTCTCTTACTCCACGTAGTGGCATACTGTTGATCCTCCTCTGATTTTCGCCCCTTGTGTTCTCCTCGTTTTTGTATTTTGCTTTTTTTTTCTTGCTCCTCGTATTCTTCTCCCCTGTTTCTTCGCCTCGGGTTTTTCACACTTCTCTTACTCCACGTAGTGGCATACTGTTGATCCTCCTCTGATTTTCGCCCCTTGTGTTCTCCTCGTTTTTGTATTTTGCTTTTTTTTTCTTGCTCCTCGTATTCTTCTCCCCTGTTTCTTTGCCTCGGGTTTTTCACACTTCTCTTACTCCACGTAGTGGCATACTGTTGATCCTCCTCTGATTTTCGCCCCTTGTGTTCTCCTCGTTTTTGTATTTTGCTTTTTTTTTCTTGCTCCTCGTATTCTTCTCCCCTGTTTCTTCGCCTCGGGTTTTTCACACTTCTCTTACTCCACGTAGTGCCACACTTTAGATCCTCCTCTGATTTTCGCCCCCTGTGTTCTCCTCGTTTTTGTATTTTGCTTTTTTTTTCTTGCTCCTCGTATTCTTCTCCCCTGTTTCTTCGCCTCAGGTTTTTCACACTTCTCTTACTCCACGTAGTGGCATACTGTTGATCCTCCTCTGATTTTCACCCCTTGTGTTCTCCTCGTTTTTGTATTTTGCTTTTTTTTTCTTGCTCCTCGTATTCTTCTCCCCTGTTTCTTCGCATCAGCATTTTCACACTTCTCTTACTCCACGTAGTGGCATACTGTTGATCCTCCTCTGATTTTCGCCCCTTGTGTTCTCCTCGTTTTTGTATTTTGCTTTTTTTTTCTTGCTCCTCGTATTCTTCTCCCCTGTTTCTTCGCCTCGGGTTTTTCACACTTCTCTTACTCCACGTAGTGGCATACTGTTGATCCTCCTCTGATTTTCGCCCCTTGTGTTCTCCTCGTTTTTGTATTTTGCTTTTTTTTTCTTGCTCCTCGTATTCTTCTCCCCTGTTTCTTCGCCTCGGGTTTTTCACACTTCTCTTACTCCACGTAGTGGCATACTGTTGATCCTCCTCTGATTTTCGCCCCTTGTGTTCTCCTCGTTTTTGTATTTTGCTTTTTTTTTCTTGCTCCTCGTATTCTTCTCCCCTGTTTCTTCGCCTCGGGTTTTTCACACTTCTCTTACTCCACGTAGTGGCATACTGTTGATCCTCCTCTGATTTTCGCCCCTTGTGTTCTCCTCGTTTTTGTATTTTGCTTTTTTTTTCTTGCTCCTCGTATTCTTCTCCCCTGTTTCTTCGCCTCGGGTTTTTCACACTTCTCTTACTCCACGTAGTGGCATACTGCTGATCCTCCTCTGATTTTCGCCCCTTGTGTTCTCCTCGTTTCTGTATTTTGCTTTTTTTTTCTTGCTCCTCGTATTCTTCTCCCCTGTTTCTTCGCCTCGGGTTTTTCACACTTCTCTTACTCCACGTAGTGGCATACTGTTGATCCTGCTCTGATTTTCGCCCCTTGTGTTCTCCTCGTTTTTGTATTTTGCTTTTTTTTTCTTGCTCCTCGTATTCTTCTCCCCTGTTTCTTCGCCTCGGCTTTTTCACACTTCTCTTACTCCACGTAGTGCCACACTTTAGATCCTCCTCTGATTTTCGCCCCCTGTGTTCTCCTCGTTTTTGTATTTTGCTTTTTTTTTCTTGCTCCTCGTATTCTTCTCCCCTGTTTCTTCGCCTCAGGTTTTTCACACTTCTCTTACTCCACGTAGTGGCATACTGTTGATCCTCCTCTGATTTTCGCCCCTTGTGTTCTCCTCGTTTTTGTATTTTGCTTTTTTTTTCTTGCTCCTCGTATTCTTCTCCCCTGTTTCTTCGCCTCGGGTTTTTCACACTTCTCTTACTCCACGTAGTGGCATACTGTTGATCCTCCTCTGATTTTCGCCCCTTGTGTTCTCCTCGTTTTTGTATTTTGCTTTTTTTTTCTTGCTCCTCGTATTCTTCTCCCCTGTTTCTTCGCCTCGGGTTTTTCACACTTCTCTTACTCCACGTAGTGGCATACTGTTGATCCTCCTCTGATTTTCGCCCCTTGTGTTCTCCTCGTTTTTGTATTTTGCTTTTTTTTTCTTGCTCCTCGTATTCTTCTCCCCTGTTTCTTCGCCTCGGGTTTTTCACACTTCTCTTACTCCAAGTAGTGGCATACTGTTGATCCTCCTCTGATTTTCGCCCCTTGTGTTCTCCTCGTTTTTGTATTTTGCTTTTTTTTTCTTGCTCCTCATATTCTTCTCCCCTGTTTCTTCGCCTCGGGTTTTTCACACTTCTCTTACTCCACGTAGTGGCATACTGTTGATCCTCCTCTGATTTTCGCCCCTTGTGTTCTCCTCGTTTTTGTATTTTGCTTTTTTTTTCTTGCTCCTCGTATTCTTCTCCCCTGTTTCTTCGCATCAGCATTTTCACACTTCTCTTACTCCACGTAGTGGCATACTGTTGATCCTCCTCTGATTTTCGCCCCTTGTGTTCTCCTCGTTTTTGTATTTTTCTTTTTTTTTCTTGCTCCTCGTATTCTTCTCCCCTGTTTCTTCGCCTCGGGTTTTTCACACTTCTCTTACTCCACGTAGTGGCGTACTGTTGATCCTCCTCTGATTTTCGCCCCTTGTGTTCTCCTCGTTTTTGTATTTTGCTTTTTTTTTCTTGCTCCTCGTATTCTTCTCCCCTGTTTCTTCACCTCGGGTTTTTCACACTTCTCTTACTCCACGTAGTGGCATACTGTTGATCCTCCTCTGCTTTTCGCCCCTTGTGTTCTCCTCGTTTTTGTATTTTGCTTTTTTTTTCTTGCTCCTCGTATTCTTCTCCCCTGTTTCTTCGCCTCGGGTTTTTCACACTTCTCTTACTCCAAGTAGTGGCATACTGTTGATCCTCCTCTGATTTTCGCCCCTTGTGTTCTCCTCGTTTTTGTATTTTGCTTTTTTTTTCTTGCTCCTCATATTCTTCTCCCCTGTTTCTTCGCCTCGGGTTTTTCACACTTCTCTTACTCCACGTAGTGGCATACTGTTGATCCTCCTCTGATTTTCGCCCCTTGTGTTCTCCTCGTTTTTGTATTTTGGTTTTTTTTTCTTGCTCCTCGTATTCTTCTCCCCTGTTTCTTCGCATCAGCATTTTCACACTTCTCTTACTCCACGTAGTGGCATACTGTTGATCCTCCTCTGATTTTCGCCCCTTGTGTTCTCCTCGTTTTTGTATTTTGCTTTTTTTTTCTTGCTCCTCGTATTCTTCTCCCCTGTTTCTTCGCCTCGGGTTTTTCACACTTCTCTTACTCCACGTAGTGGCGTACTGTTGATCCTCCTCTGATTTTCGCCCCTTGTGTTCTCCTCGTTTTTGTATTTTGCTTTTTTTTTCTTGCTCCTCGTATTCTTCTCCCCTGTTTCTTCACCTCGGGTTTTTCACACTTCTCTTACTCCACGTAATGCCACACTTTTGATCCTCCTCTGATTTTCGCCCCTTGTGTTCTCCTCGTTTTTGTATTTTGCTTTTTTTTTCTTGCTCCTCGTATTCTTCTCCCCTGTTTCTTCGCCTCGGGTTTTTCACACTTCTCTTACTCCACGTAGTGCCACACTTTAGATCCTCCTCTGATTTTCGCCCCCTGTGTTCTCCTCGTTTTTGTATTTTGCTTTTTTTTTCTTGCTCCTCGTATTCTTCTCCCCTGTTTCTTCGCCTCAGGTTTTTCACACTTCTCTTACTCCACGTAGTGGCATACTGTTGATCCTCCTCTGATTTTCGCCCCTTGTGTTCTCCTCGTTTTTGTATTTTGCTTTTTTTTTCTTGCTCCTCGTATTCTTCTCCCCTGTTTCTTCGCATCAGCATTTTCACACTTCTCTTACTCCACGTAGTGGCATAGTGTTGATCCTCCTCTGATTTTCGCCCCTTGTGTTCTCCTCGTTTTTGTATTTTGCTTTTTTTTTCTTGCTCCTCGTATTCTTCTCCCCTGTTTCTTCGCCTCGGGTTTTTCACACTTCTCTTACTCCACGTAGTGGCATACTGTTGATCCTCCTCTGATTTTCGCCCCTTGTGTTCTCCTCGTTTTTGTATTTTGCTTTTTTTTTCTTGCTCCTCGTATTCTTCTCCCCTGTTTCTTCGCCTCGGGTTTTTCACACTTCTCTTACTCCACGTAGTGGCATACTGTTGATCCTCCTCTGATTTTCGCCCCTTGTGTTCTCCTCGTTTTTGTATTTTGCTTTTTTTTTCTTGCTCCTCGTATTCTTCTCCCCTGTTTCTTCGCCTCGGGTTTTTCACACTTCTCTTACTCCACATAGTGCCACACTTTAGATCCTCCTCTGATTTTCGCCCCCTGTGTTCTCCTCGTTTTTGTATTTTGATTTTTTTTTCTTGCTCCTCTTATTCTTCTCCCCTGTTTCTTCGCCTCAGGTTTTTCACACTTCTCTTACTCCACGTAGTGGCATACTGTTGATCCTCCTCTGATTTTCGCCCCTTGTGTTCTCCTCGTTTTTGTATTTTGCTTTTTTTTTCTTGCTCCTCGTATTCTTCTCCCCTGTTTCTTCGCATCAGCATTTTCACACTTCCCTTACTGCACGTAATGCCACACTTTTGATCCTCCTCTGATTTTCGCCCCTTGTGTTCTCCTCGTTTTTGTATTTTGCTTTTTTTTTCTTGCTCCTCGTATTCTTCTCCCCTGTTTCTTCGCCTCGGGTTTTTCACACTTCTCTTACTCCACGTAGTGGCATACTGTTGATCCTCCTCTGATTTTCGCCCCTTGTGTTCTCCTCGTTTTTGTATTTTGCTTTTTTTTTCTTGCTCCTCGTATTCTTCTCCCCTGTTTCTTTGCCTCGGGTTTTTCACACTTCTCTTACTCCACGTAGTGGCATACTGTTGATCCTCCTCTGATTTTCGCCCCTTGTGTTCTCCTCGTTTTTGTATTTTGCTTTTTTTTTCTTGCTCCTCGTATTCTTCTCCCCTGTTTCTTCGCCTCGGGTTTTTCACACTTCTCTTACTCCACGTAGTGCCACACTTTAGATCCTCCTCTGATTTTCGCCCCCTGTGTTCTCCTCGTTTTTGTATTTTGCTTTTTTTTTCTTGCTCCTCGTATTCTTCTCCCCTGTTTCTTCGCCTCAGGTTTTTCACACTTCTCTTACTCCACGTAGTGCCATACTGTTGATCCTCCTCTGATTTTCGCCCCTTGTGTTCTCCTCGTTTTTGTATTTTGCTTTTTTTTTCTTGCTCCTCGTATTCTTCTCCCCTGTTTCTTCGCCTCGGGTTTTTCACACTTCTCTTACTCCACGTAGTGGCATACTGTTGATCCTCCTCTGATTTTCGCCCCTTGTGTTCTCCTCGTTTTTGTATTTTGCTTTTTTTTCCTTGCTCCTCGTATTCTTCTCCCCTGTTTCTTCGCCTCGGGTTTTTCACACTTCTCTTACTCCACCTAGTGGCATACTGTTGATCCTCCTCTGATTTTCGCCCCTTGTGTTCTCCTCGTTTTTGTATTTTGCTTTTTTTTTCTTGCTCCTCGTATTCTTCTCCCCTGTTTCTTCGCCTCGGGTTTTTCACACTTCTCTTACTCCACGTAGTGGCATACTGTTGATCCTCCTCTGATTTTCGCCCCTTGTGTTCTCCTCGTTTTTGTATTTTGCTTTTTTTTTCTTGCTCCTGGTATTCTTCTCCCCTGTTTCTTCGCCTCGGGTTTTTCACACTTCTCTTACTCCACGTAGTGGCATACTGTTGATCCTCCTCTGATTTTCGCCCCTTGTGTTCTCCTCGTTTTTGTATTTTGCTTTTTTTTTCTTGCTCCGCGTATTCTTCTCCCCTGTTTCTTCGCCTCTCGTTTTTCACACTTCTCTTACTCCACGTAGTGGCATACTGTTGATCCTCCTCTGATTTTCGCCCCTTGTGTTCTCCTCGTTTTTGTATTTTGCTTTTTTTTTCTTGCTCCTCGTATTCTTCTCCCCTGTTTCTTCGCCTCGGGTTTTTCACACTTCTCTTACTCCACGTAGTGGCATACTGTTGATCCTCCTCTGATTTTCGCCCCTTCTGTTCTCCTCGTTTTTGTATTTTGCTTTTTTTTTCTTGCTCCGCGTATTCTTCTCCCCTGTTTCTTCGCCTCGGGTTTTTCACACTTCTCTTACTCCACGTAGTGGCATACTGTTGATCCTCCTCTGATTTTCGCCCCTTGTGTTCTCCTCGTTTTTGTATTTTGCTTTTTTTTTCTTGCTCCTCGTATTCTTCTCCCCTGTTTCTTCGCCTCGGGTTTTTCACACTTCTCTTACTCCACGTAGTTGCATACTGTTGATCCTCCTCTGATTTTCGCCCCTTGTGTTCTCCTCGTTTTTGTATTTTGCTTTTTTTTTCTTGCTCCTCGTATTCTTCTCCCCTGTTTCTTCGCCTCGGGTTTTTCACACTTCTCTTACTCCACGTAGTGGCATACTGTTGATCCTCCTCTGATTTTCGCCCCTTGTGTTCTCCTCGTTTTTGTATTTTGCTTTTTTTTTCTTGCTCCTCGTATTCTTCTCCCCTGTTTCTTCGCATCAGCATTTTCACACTTCTCTTACTCCACGTAGTGGCATACTGCTGATCCTCCTCTGATTTTCGCCCCTTGTGTTCTCCTCGTTTTTGTATTTTGCTTTTTTTTTCTTGCTCCTCGTATTCTTCTCCCCTGTTTCTTCGCCTCGGGTTTTTCACACTTCTCTTACTCCACGTAGTGGCATACTGTTGATCCTCCTCTGATTTTCGCCCCTTGTGTTCTCCTCGTTTTTGTATTTTGCTTTTTTTTTCTTGCTCCTCGTATTCTTCTCCCCTGTTTCTTCGCATCAGCATTTTCACACTTCTCTTACTCCACGTAGTGGCATACTGCTGATCCTCCTCTGATTTTCGCCCCTTGTGTTCTCCTCGTTTTTGTATTTTGCTTTTTTTTTCTTGCTCCTCGTATTCTTCTCCCCTGTTTCTTCGCCTCGGGTTTTTCACACTTCTCTTACTCCACGTAGTGGCATACTGTTGATCCTCCTCTGATTTTCGCCCCTTGTGTTCTCCTCGTTTTTGTATTTTGCTTTTTTTTTCTTGCTCCTCGTATTCTTCTCCCCTGTTTCTTCGCCTCGGGTTTTTCACACTTCTCTTACTCCACGTAGTGCCACACTTTTGATCCTCCTCTGATTTTCGCCCCTTGTGTTCTCCTCGTTTTTGTATTTTGCTTTTTTTTTCTTGCTCCTCGTATTCTTCTCCCCTGTTTCTTCGCCTCGGGTTTTTCACACTTCTCTTACTCCACGTAGTGCCACACTTTAGATCCTCCTCTGATTTTCGCCCCCTGTGTTCTCCTCGTTTTTGTATTTTGATTTTTTTTTCTTGCTCCTCGTATTCTTCTCCCCTGTTTCTTCGCCTCAGGTTTTTCACACTTCTCTTACTCCACATAGTGGCATACTGTGGATCCTCCTCTGATTTTCGCCCCTTGTGTTCTCCTCGTTTTTGTATTTTGCTTTTTTTTTTCTTGCTCCTCGTATTCTTCTCCCCTGTTTCTTCGCATCTGCATTTTCACACTTCTCTTACTCCACGTAGTGGCATACTGTTGATTCTCCTCTGATTTTCGCCCCTTGTGTTCTCCTCGTTTTTGTATTTTGCTTTTTTTTTCTTGCTCCTCGTATTCTTCTCCCCTGTTTCTTCGCCTCAGGTTTTTCACACTTCTCTTACTCCACGTAGTGGCATACTGTTGATCCTCCTCTGATTTTTGCCCCTTGTGTTCTCCTCGTTTTTGTATTTTGCTTTTTTTTTCTTGCTCCTCGTATTCTTCTCCCCTGTTTCTTCGCATCAGCATTTTCACACTTCTCTTACTCCACGTAGTGGCATACTGTTGATCCTCCTCTGATTTTCGCCCCTTGTGTTCTCCTCGTTTTTGTATTTTGCTTTTTTTTTCTTGCTCCTCGTATTCTTCTCCCCTGTTTCTTCGCCTCGGGTTTTTCACACTTCTCTTACTCCACGTAGTGGCATACTGTTGATCCTCCTCTGATTTTCGCCCCTTGTGTTCTCCTCGTTTTTGTATTTTGCTTTTTTTTTCTTGCTCCTCGTATTCTTCTCCCCTGTTTCTTCGCCTCGGCTTTTTCACACTTCTCTTACTCCACGTAGTGCCACACTTTAGATCCTCCTCTGATTTTCGCCCCCTGTGTTCTCCTCGTTTTTGTATTTTGCTTTTTTTTTCTTGCTCCTCGTATTCTTCTCCCCTGTTTCTTCGCCTCAGGTTTTTCACACTTCTCTTACTCCACGTAGTGGCATACTGTTGATCCTCCTCTGATTTTCGCCCCTTGTGTTCTCCTCGTTTTTGTATTTTGCTTTTTTTTTCTTGCTCCTCGTATTCTTCTCCCCTGTTTCTTCGCCTCGGGTTTTTCACACTTCTCTTACTCCACGTAGTGGCATACTGTTGATCCTCCTCTGATTTTCGCCCCTTGTGTTCTCCTCGTTTTTGTATTTTGCTTTTTTTTTCTTGCTCCTCGTATTCTTCTCCCCTGTTTCTTCGCCTCGGGTTTTTCACACTTCTCTTACTCCACGTAGTGGCATACTGTTGATCCTCCTCTGATTTTCGACCCTTGTGTTCTCCTCGTTTTTGTATTTTGCTTTTTTTTTCTTGCTCCTCGTATTCTTCTCCCCTGTTTCTTCGCCTCGGGTTTTTCACACTTCTCTTACTCCAAGTAGTGGCATACTGTTGATCCTCCTCTGATTTTCGCCCCTTGTGTTCTCCTCGTTTTTGTATTTTGCTTTTTTTTTCTTGCTCCTCATATTCTTCTCCCCTGTTTCTTCGCCTCGGGTTTTTCACACTTCTCTTACTCCACGTAGTGGCATACTGTTGATCCTCCTCTGATTTTCGCCCCTTGTGTTCTCCTCGTTTTTGTATTTTGCTTTTTTTTTCTTGCTCCTCGTATTCTTCTCCCCTGTTTCTTCGCATCAGCATTTTCACACTTCTCTTACTCCACGTAGTGGCATACTGTTGATCCTCCTCTGATTTTCGCCCCTTGTGTTCTCCTCGTTTTTGTATTTTGCTTTTTTTTTCTTGCTCCTCGTATTCTTCTCCCCTGTTTCTTCGCCTCGGGTTTTTCACACTTCTCTTACTCCACGTAGTGGCGTACTGTTGATCCTCCTCTGATTTTCGCCCCTTGTGTTCTCCTCGTTTTTGTATTTTGCTTTTTTTTTCTTGCTCCTCGTATTCTTCTCCCCTGTTTCTTCACCTCGGGTTTTTCACACTTCTCTTACTCCACGTAATGCCACACTTTTGATCCTCCTCTGATTTTCGCCCCTTGTGTTCTCCTCGTTTTTGTATTTTGCTTTTTTTTTCTTGCTCCTCGTATTCTTCTCCCCTGTTTCTTCGCCTCGGGTTTTTCACACTTCTCTTACTCCACGTAGTGGCATACTGTTGATCCTCCTCTGATTTTCGCCCCTTGTGTTCTCCTCGTTTTTGTATTTTGCTTTTTTTTTCTTGCTCCTCGTATTCTTCTCCCCTGTTTCTTTGCCTCGGGTTTTTCACACTTCTCTTACTCCACGTAGTGGCATACTGTTGATCCTCCTCTGATTTTCGCCCCTTGTGTTCTCCTCGTTTTTGTATTTTGCTTTTTTTTTCTTGCTCCTCGTATTCTTCTCCCCTGTTTCTTCGCCTCGGGTTTTTCACACTTCTCTTACTCCACGTAGTGGCGTACTGTTGATCCTCCTCTGATTTTCGCCCCTTGTGTTCTCCTCGTTTTTGTATTTTGCTTTTTTTTTCTTGCTCCTCGTATTCTTCTCCCCTGTTTCTTCACCTCGGGTTTTTCACACTTCTCTTACTCCACGTAATGCCACACTTTTGATCCTCCTCTGATTTTCGCCCCTTGTGTTCTCCTCGTTTTTGTATTTTGCTTTTTTTTTCTTGCTCCTCGTATTCTTCTCCCCTGTTTCTTCGCCTCGGGTTTTTCACACTTCTCTTACTCCACGTAGTGGCATACTGTTGATCCTCCTCTGATTTTCGCCCCTTGTGTTCTCCTCGTTTTTGTATTTTGCTTTTTTTTTCTTGCTCCTCGTATGCTTCTCCCCTGTTTCTTTGCCTCGGGTTTTTCACACTTCTCTTACTCCACGTAGTGGCATACTGTTGATCCTCCTCTGATTTTCGCCCCTTGTGTTCTCCTCGTTTTTGTATTTTGCTTTTTTTTTCTTGCTCCTCGTATTCTTCTCCCCTGTTTCTTCGGCTCGGGTTTTTCACACTTCTCTTACTCCACGTAGTGCCACACTTTAGATCCTCCTCTGATTTTCGCCCCTTGTGTTCTCCTCGTTTTTGTATTTTGCTTTTTTTTTCTTGCTCCTCGTATTTTTCTCCCCTGTTTCTTCGCCTCGGGTTTTTCACACTTCTCTTACTCCACGTAGTGGCATACTGTTGATCCTCCTCTGATTTTCGCCCCTTGTGTTCTCCTCGTTTTTGTATTTTGCTTTTTTTTTCTTGCTCCTCGTATTCTTCTCCCCTGTTTCTTCGCCTCGGGTTTTTCACACTTCTCTTACTCCACGTAGTGGCATACTGTTGATCCTCCTCTGATTTTCGCCCCTTGTGTTCTCCTCGTTTTTGTATTTTGCTTTTTTTTTCTTGCTCCTCGTATTCTTCTCCCCTGTTTCTTTGCCTCGGGTTTTTCACACTTTTCTTACTCCACGTAGTGGCATACTGTTGATCCTCCTCTGATTTTCGCCCCTTGTGTTCTCCTCGTTTTTGTATTTTGCTTTTTTTTTCTTGCTCCTCGTATTCTTCTCCCCTGTTTCTTCGCCTCAGGTTTTTCACACTTCTCTTACTCCACGTAGTGCCACACTTTAGATCCTCCTCTGATTTTCGCCCCCTGTGTTCTCCTCGTTTTTGTATTTTGCTTTTTTTTTCTTGCTCCTCGTATTCTTCTCCCCTGTTTCTTCGCCTCAGGTTTTTCACACTTCTCTTACTCCACGTAGTGGCATACTGTTGATCCTCCTCTGATTTTCGCCCCTTGTGTTCTCCTCGTTTTTGTATTTTGCTTTTTTTTTCTTGCTCCTCGTATTCTTCTCCCCTGTTTCTTCGCATCAGCATTTTCACACTTCTCTTACTCCACGTAGTGGCATACTGTTGATCCTCCTCTGATTTTCGCCCCTTGTGTTCTCCTCGTTTTTGTATTTTGCTTTTTTTTTCTTGCTCCTCGTATTCTTCTCCCCTGTTTCTTCGCCTCGGGTTTTTCACACTTCTCTTACTCCACGTAGTGGCATACTGTTGATCCTCCTCTGATTTTCGCCCCTTGTGTTCTCCTCGTTTTTGTATTTTGCTTTTTTTTTCTTGCTCCTCGTATTCTTCTCCCCTGTTTCTTCGCATCAGCATTTTCACACTTCTCTTACTCCACGTAGTGGCATACTGTTGATCCTCCTCTGATTTTCGCCCCTTGTGTTCTCCTCGTTTTTGTATTTTGCTTTTTTTTTCTTGCTCCTCGTATTCTTCTCCCCTGTTTCTTTGCCTCGGGTTTTTCACACTTCTCTTACTCCACGTAGTGGCATACTGTTGATCCTCCTCTGATTTTCGCCCCTTGTGTTCTCCTCGTTTTTGTATTTTGCTTTTTTTTTCTTGCTCCTCGTATTCTTCTCCCCTGTTTCTTCGCCTCGGGTTTTTCACACTTCTCTTACTCCACGTAGTGCCACACTTTACATCCTCCTCTTATTTTCGCCCCCTGTGTTCTCCTCGTTTTTGTATTTTGCTTTTTTTTTCTTGCTCCTCGTATTCTTCTCCCCTGTTTCTTCGCCTCAGGTTTTTCACACTTCTCTTACTCCACGTAGTGGCATACTGTTGATCCTCCTCTGATTTTCGCCCCTTGTGTTCTCCTCGTTTTTGTATTTTGCTTTTTTTTTCTTGCTCCTCGTATTCTTCTCCCCTGTTTCTTCGCATCAGCATTTTCACACTTCTCTTACTCCACGTAGTGGCATACTGTTGATCCTCCTCTGATTTTCGCCCCTTGTGTTCTCCTCGTTTTTGTATTTTGCTTTTTTTTTCTTGCTCCTCGTATTCTTCTCCCCTGTTTCTTCGCCTCGGGTTTTTCACACTTCTCTTACTCCACGTAGTGGCATACTGTTGATCCTCCTCTGATTTTCGCCCCTTGTGTTCTCCTCGTTTTTGTATTTTGCTTTTTTTTTCTTGCTCCTCGTATTCTTCTCCCCTGTTTCTTCGCCTCGGGTTTTTCACACTTCTCTTACTCCACGTAGTGGCATACTGTTGATCCTCCTCTGATTTTCGCCCCTTGTGTTCTCCTCGTTTTTGTATTTTGCTTTTTTTTTCTTGCTCCTCGTATTCTTCTCCCCTGTTTCTTCGCCTCGGGTTTTTCACACTTCTCTTACTCCACGTAGTGGCATACTGTTGATCCTCCTCTGATTTTCGCCCCTTGTGTTCTCCTCGTTTTTGTATTTTGCTTTTTTTTTCTTGCTCCGCGTATTCTTCTCCCCTGTTTCTTCGCCTCGGGTTTTTCACACTTCTCTTACTCCACGTAGTGGCATACTGTTGATCCTCCTCTGATTTTCGCCCCTTGTGTTCTCCTCGTTTTTGTATTTTGCTTTTTTTTTCTTGCTCCTCGTATTCTTCTCCCCTGTTTCTTCGCCTCGGGTTTTTCACACTTCTCTTACTCCACGTAGTTGCATACTGTTGATCCTCCTCTGATTTTCGCCCCTTGTGTTCTCCTCGTTTTTGTATTTTGCTTTTTTTTTCTTGCTCCTCGTATTCTTCTCCCCTGTTTCTTCGCCTCAGGTTTTTCACACTTCTCTTACTCCACGTAGTGCCACACTGTTGATCCTCCTCTGATTTTCGCCCCTTGTGTTCTCCTCGTTTTTGTATTTTGCTTTTTTTTTCTTGCTCCTCGTATTCTTCTCCCCTGTTTCTTCGCATCAGCATTTTCACACTTCTCTTACTCCACGTAGTGGCATACTGTTGATCCTCCTCTGATTTTCGCCCCTTGTGTTCTCCTCGTTTTTGTATTTTGCTTTTTTTTTCTTGCTCCTCGTATTCTTCTCCCCTGTTTCTTCGCCTCGGGTTTTTCACACTTCTCTTACTCCACGTAGTGGCGTACTGTTGATCCTCCTCTGATTTTCGCCCCTTGTGTTCTCCTCGTTTTTGTATTTTGCTTTTTTTTTCTTGCTCCTCGTATTCTTCTCCCCTGTTTCTTCGCCTCGGGTTTTTCACACTTCTCTTACTCCACGTAGTGCCACACTTTTGATCCTCCTCTGATTTTCGCCCCTTGTGTTCTCCTCGTTTTTGTATTTTGCTTTTTTTTTCTTGCTCCTCGTATTCTTCTCCCCTGTTTCTTCGCCTCGGTTTTTCACACTTCTCTTACTCCACGTAGTGCCACACTTTAGATCCTCCTCTGATTTTCGCCCCCTGTGTTCTCCTCGTTTTTGTATTTTGATTTTTTTTTCTTGCTCCTCGTATTCTTCTCCCCTGTTTCTTCGCCTCAGGTTTTTCACACTTCTCTTACTCCACGTAGTGGCATACTGTGGATCCTCCTCTGATTTTCGCCCCTTGTGTTCTCCTCGTTTTTGTATTTTGCTTTTTTTTTTCTTGCTCCTCGTATTCTTCTCCCCTGTTTCTTCGCATCAGCATTTTCACACTTCTCTTACTCCACGTAGTGGCATACTGTTGATCCTCCTCTGATTTTCGCCCCTTGTGTTCTCCTCGTTTTTGTATTTTGCTTTTTTTTTCTTGCTCCTCGTATTCTTCTCCCCTGTTTCTTCGCCTCGGGTTTTTCACACTTCTCTTACTCCACGTAGTGGCATACTGTTGATCCTCCTCTGATTTTCGCCCCTTGTGTTCTCCTCGTTTTTGTATTTTGCTTTTTTTTTCTTGCTCCTCGTATTCTTCTCCCCTGTTTCTTCGCCTCGGCTTTTTCACACTTCTCTTACTCCACGTAGTGCCACACTTTAGATCCTCCTCTGATTTTCGCCCCCTGTGTTCTCCTCGTTTTTGTATTTTGCTTTTTTTTTCTTGCTCCTCGTATTCTTCTCCCCTGTTTCTTCGCCTCAGGTTTTTCACACTTCTCTTACTCCACGTAGTGGCATACTGTTGATCCTCCTCTGATTTTCGCCCCTTGTGTTCTCCTCGTTTTTGTATTTTGCTTTTTTTTTCTTGCTCCTCGTATTCTTCTCCCCTGTTTCTTCGCCTCGGGTTTTTCACACTTCTCTTACTCCACGTAGTGGCATACTGTTGATCCTCCTCTGATTTTCGCCCCTTGTGTTCTCCTCGTTTTTGTATTTTGCTTTTTTTTTTCTTGCTCCTCGTATTCTTCTCCCCTGTTTCTTCGCCTCGGGTTTTTCACACTTCTCTTACTCCACGTAGTGGCATACTGTTGATCCTCCTCTGATTTTCGCCCCTTGTGTTCTCCTCGTTTTTGTATTTTGCTTTTTTTTTCTTGCTCCTTGTATTCTTCTCCCCTGTTTCTTCGCCTCGGGTTTTTCACACTTCTCTTACTCCAAGTAGTGGCATACTGTTGATCCTCCTCTGATTTTCGCCCCTTGTGTTCTCCTCGTTTTTGTATTTTGCTTTTTTTTTCTTGCTCCTCATATTCTTCTCCCCTGTTTCTTCGCCTCGGGTTTTTCACACTTCTCTTACTCCACGTAGTGGCATACTGTTGATCCTCCTCTGATTTTCGCCCCTTGTGTTCTCCTCGTTTTTGTATTTTGCTTTTTTTTTCTTGCTCCTCGTATTCTTCTCCCCTGTTTCTTCGCATCAGCATTTTCACACTTCTCTTACTCCACGTAGTGGCATACTGTTGATCCTCCTCTGATTTTCGCCCCTTGTGTTCTCCTCGTTTTTGTATTTTGCTTTTTTTTTCTTGCTCCTCGTATTCTTCTCCCCTGTTTCTTCGCCTCGGGTTTTTCACACTTCTCTTACTCCACGTAGTGGCGTACTGTTGATCCTCCTCTGATTTTCGCCCCTTGTGTTCTCCTCGTTTTTGTATTTTGCTTTTTTTTTCTTGCTCCTCGTATTCTTCTCCCCTGTTTCTTCACCTCGGGTTTTTCACACTTCTCTTACTCCACGTAATGCCACACTTTTGATCCTCCTCTGATTTTCGCCCCTTGTGTTCTCCTCGTTTTTGTACTTTGCTTTTTTTTTTTGCTCCTCGTATTCTTCTCCCCTGTTTCTTCGCATCAGCATTTTCACACTTCTCTTACTCCACGTAGTGGCATACTGTTGATCCTCCTCTGATTTTCGCCCCTTGTGTTCTCCTCGTTTTTGTATTTTGCTTTTTTTTTCTTGCTCCTCGTATTCTTCTCCCCTGTTTCTTCGCCTCGGGTTTTTCTCACTTCTCTTACTCCACGTAGTGGCATACTGTTGATCCTCCTCTGATTTTCGCCCCTTGTGTTCTCCTCGTTTTTGTATTTTGCTTTTTTTTTCTTGCTCCTCGTATTCTTCTCCCCTGTTTCTTCGCCTCGGCTTTTTCACACTTCTCTTACTCCACGTAGTGCCACACTTTAGATCCTCCTCTGATTTTCGCCCCCTGTGTTCTCCTCGTTTTTGTATTTTGCTTTTTTTTTCTTGCTCCTCGTATTCTTCTCCCCTGTTTCTTCGCCTCAGGTTTTTCACACTTCTCTTACTCCACGTAGTGGCATACTGTTGATCCTCCTCTGATTTTCGCCCCTTGTGTTCTCCTCGTTTTTGTATTTTGCTTTTTTTTTCTTGCTCCTCGTATTCTTCTCCCCTGTTTCTTCGCCTCGGGTTTTTCACACTTCTCTTACTCCACGTAGTGGCATACTGTTGATCCTCCTCTGATTTTCGCCCCTTGTGTTCTCCTCGTTTTTGTATTTTGCTTTTTTTTTCTTGCTCCTCGTATTCTTCTCCCCTGTTTCTTCGCCTCGGGTTTTTCACACTTCTCTTACTCCACGTAGTGGCATACTGTTGATCCTCCTCTGATTTTCGCCCCTTGTGTTCTCCTCGTTTTTGTATTTTGCTTTTTTTTTCTTGCTCCTCGTATTCTTCTCCCCTGTTTCTTCGCATCGGGTTTTTCACACTTCTCTTACTCCAAGTAGTGGCATACTGTTGATCCTCCTCTGATTTTCGCCCCTTGTGTTCTCCTCGTTTTTGTATTTTGCTTTTTTTTTCTTGCTCCTCATATTCTTCTCCCCTGTTTCTTCGCCTCGGGTTTTTCACACTTCTCTTACTCCACGTAGTGGCATACTGTTGATCCTCCTCTGATTTTCGCCCCTTGTGTTCTCCTCGTTTTTGTATTTTGCTTTTTTTTTCTTGCTCCTCGTATTCTTCTCCCCTGTTTCTTCGCATCAGCATTTTCACACTTCTCTTACTCCACGTAGTGGCGTACTGTTGATCCTCCTCTGATTTTCGCCCCTTGTGTTCTCCTCGTTTTTGTATTTTGCTTTTTTTTTCTTGCTCCTCGTATTCTTCTCCCCTGTTTCTTCGCCTCGGGTTTTTCACACTTCTCTTACTCCACGTAGTGGCGTACTGTTGATCCTCCTCTGATTTTCGCCCCTTGTGTTCTCCTCGTTTTTGTATTTTGCTTTTTTTTTCTTGCTCCTCGTATTCTTCTCCCCTGTTTCTTCACCTCGGGTTTTTCACACTTCTCTTACTCCACGTAATGCCACACTTTTGATCCTCCTCTGATTTTCGCCCCTTGTGTTCTCCTCGTTTTTGTACTTTGCTTTTTTTTTCTTGCTCCTCGTATTCTTCTCCCCTGTTTCTTCGCATCAGCATTTTCACACTTCTCTTACTCCACGTAGTGGCATACTGTTGATCCTCCTCTGATTTTCGCCCCTTGTGTTCTCCTCGTTTTTGTATTTTGCTTTTTTTTTCTTGCTCCTCGTATTCTTCTCCCCTGTTTCTTCGCCTCGGGTTTTTCACACTTCTCTTACTCCACGTAGTGGCATACTGTTGATCCTCCTCTGATTTTCGCCCCTTGTGTTCTCCTCGTTTTTGTATTTTGCTTTTTTTTTCTTGCTCCTCGTATTCTTCTCCCCTGTTTCTTCGCCTCGGCTTTTTCACACTTCTCTTACTCCACGTAGTGCCACACTTTAGATCCTCCTCTGATTTTCGCCCCCTGTGTTCTCCTCGTTTTTGTATTTTGCTTTTTTTTTCTTGCTCCTCGTATTCTTCTCCCCTGTTTCTTCGCCTCAGGTTTTTCACACTTCTCTTACTCCACGTAGTGGCATACTGTTGATCCTCCTCTGATTTTCGCCCCTTGTGTTCTCCTCGTTTTTGTATTTTGCTTTTTTTTTCTTGCTCCTCGTATTCTTCTCCCCTGTTTCTTCGCCTCGGGTTTTTCACACTTCTCTTACTCCACGTAGTGGCATACTGTTGATCCTCCTCTGATTTTCGCCCCTTGTGTTCTCCTCGTTTTTGTATTTTGCTTTTTTTTTCTTGCTCCTCGTATTCTTCTCCCCTGTTTCTTCGCCTCGGGTTTTTCACACTTCTCTTACTCCACGTAGTGGCATACTGTTGATCCTCCTCTGATTTTCGCCCCTTGTGTTCTCCTCGTTTTTGTATTTTGCTTTTTTTTTCTTGCTCCTCGTATTCTTCTCCCCTGTTTCTTCGCCTCGGGTTTTTCACACTTCTCTTACTCCACGTAGTGGCATACTGTTGATCCTCCTCTGATTTTCGCCCCTTGTGTTCTCCTCGTTTTTGTATTTTGCTTTTTTTTTCTTGCTCCTCGTATTCTTCTCCCCTGTTTCTTCGCCTCGGGTTTTTCACACTTCTCTTACTCCACGTAGTGGCATACTGCTGATCCTCCTCTGATTTTCGCCCCTTGTGTTCTCCTCGTTTCTGTATTTTGCTTTTTTTTTCTTGCTCCTCGTATTCTTCTCCCCTGTTTCTTCGCCTCGGGTTTTTCACACTTCTCTTACTCCACGTAGTGGCATACTGTTGATCCTGCTCTGATTTTCGCCCCTTGTGTTCTCCTCGTTTTTGTATTTTGCTTTTTTTTTCTTGCTCCTCGTATTCTTCTCCCCTGTTTCTTCGCCTCGGCTTTTTCACACTTCTCTTACTCCACGTAGTGCCACACTTTAGATCCTCCTCTGATTTTCGCCCCCTGTGTTCTCCTCGTTTTTGTATTTTGCTTTTTTTTTCTTGCTCCTCGTATTCTTCTCCCCTGTTTCTTCGCCTCAGGTTTTTCACACTTCTCTTACTCCACGTAGTGGCATACTGTTGATCCTCCTCTGATTTTCGCCCCTTGTGTTCTCCTCGTTTTTCTATTTTGCTTTTTTTTTCTTGCTCCTCGTATTCTTCTCCCCTGTTTCTTCGCCTCGGGTTTTTCACACTTCTCTTACTCCACGTAGTGGCATACTGTTGATCCTCCTCTGATTTTCGCCCCTTGTGTTCTCCTCGTTTTTGTATTTTGCTTTTTTTTTCTTGCTCCTCGTATTCTTCTCCCCTGTTTCTTCGCCTCGGGTTTTTCACACTTCTCTTACTCCACGTAGTGGCATACTGTTGATCCTCCTCTGATTTTCGCCCCTTGTGTTCTCCTCGTTTTTGTATTTTGCTTTTTTTTTCTTGCTCCTCGTATTCTTCTCCCCTGTTTCTTCGCCTCGGGTTTTTCACACTTCTCTTACTCCAAGTAGTGGCATACTGTTGATCCTCCTCTGATTTTCGCCCCTTGTGTTCTCCTCGTTTTTGTATTTTGCTTTTTTTTTCTTGCTCCTCATATTGTTCTCCCCTGTTTCTTCGCCTCGGGTTTTTCACACTTCTCTTACTCCACGTAGTGGCATACTGTTGATCCTCCTCTGATTTTCGCCCCTTGTGTTCTCCTCGTTTTTGTATTTTGCTTTTTTTTTCTTGCTCCTCGTATTCTTCTCCCCTGTTTCTTCGCATCAGCATTTTCACACTTCTCTTACTCCACGTAGTGGCATACTGTTGATCCTCCTCTGATTTTCGCCCCTTGTGTTCTCCTCGTTTTTGTATTTTGCTTTTTTTTTCTTGCTCCTCGTATTCTTCTCCCCTGTTTCTTCGCCTCGGGTTTTTCACACTTCTCTTACTCCACGTAGTGGCGTACTGTTGATCCTCCTCTGATTTTCGCCCCTTGTGTTCTCCTCGTTTTTGTATTTTGCTTTTTTTTTCTTGCTCCTCGTATTCTTCTCCCCTGTTTCTTCACCTCGGGTTTTTCACACTTCTCTTACTCCACGTAATGCCACACTTTTGATCCTCCTCTGATTTTCGCCCCTTGTGTTCTCCTCGTTTTTGTATTTTGCTTTTTTTTTCTTGCTCCTCGTATTCTTCTCCCCTGTTTCTTCGCCTCGGGTTTTTCACACTTCTCTTACTCCACGTAGTGGCATACTGTTGATCCTCCTCTGATTTTCGCCCCTTGTGTTCTCCTCGTTTTTGTATTTTGCTTTTTTTTTCTTGCTCCTCGTATTCTTCTCCCCTGTTTTTTTGCCTCGGGTTTTTCACACTTCTCTTACTCCACGTAGTGGCATACTGTTGATCCTCCTCTGATTTTCGCCCCTTGTGTTCTCCTCGTTTTTGTATTTTGCTTTTTTTTTCTTGCTCCTCGTATTCTTCTCCCCTGTTTCTTCGCCTCGGGTTTTTCACACTTCTCTTACTCCACGTAGTGCCACACTTTAGATCCTCCTCTGATTTTCGCCCCCTGTGTTCTCCTCGTTTTTGTATTTTGCTTTTTTTTTCTTGCTCCTCGTATTCTTCTCCCCTGTTTCTTCGCCTCAGGTTTTTCACACTTCTCTTACTCCACGTAGTGGCATACTGTTGATCCTCCTCTGATTTTCGCCCCTTGTGTTCTCCTCGTTTTTGTATTTTGCTTTTTTTTTCTTGCTCCTCGTATTCTTCTCCCCTGTTTCTTCGCATCAGCATTTTCACACTTCTCTTACTCCACGTAGTGGCATACTGTTGATCCTCCTCTGATTTTCGCCCCTTGTGTTCTCCTCGTTTTTGTATTTTGCTTTTTTTTTCTTGCTCCTCGTATTCTTCTCCCCTGTTTCTTCGCCTCGGGTTTTTCACACTTCTCTTACTCCACGTAGTGGCATACTGTTGATCCTCCTCTGATTTTCGCCCCTTGTGTTCTCCTCGTTTTTGTATTTTGCTTTTTTTTTCTTGCTCCTCGTATTCTTCTCCCCTGTTTCTTCGCCTCGGGTTTTTCACACTTCTCTTACTCCACGTAGTGGCATACTGTTGATCCTCCTCTGATTTTCGCCCCTTGTGTTCTCCTCGTTTTTGTATTTTGCTTTTTTTTTCTTGCTCCTCGTATTCTTCTCCCCTGTTTCTTCGCCTCGGGTTTTTCACACTTCTCTTACTCCACGTAGTGGCATACTGTTGATCCTCCTCTGATTTTCGCCCCTTGTGTTCTCCTCGTTTTTGTATTTTGCTTTTTTTTCCTTGCTCCTCGTATTCTTCTCCCCTGTTTCTTCGCCTCGGGTTTTTCACACTTCTCTTACTCCACCTAGTGGCATACTGTTGATCCTCCTCTGATTTTCGCCCCTTGTGTTCTCCTCGTTTTTGTATTTTGCTTTTTTTTTCTTGCTCCTCGTATTCTTCTCCCCTGTTTCTTCGCCTCGGGTTTTTCACACTTCTCTTACTCCACGTAGTGGCATACTGTTGATCCTCCTCTGATTTTCGCCCCTTGTGTTCTCCTCGTTTTTGTATTTTGCTTTTTTTTTCTTGCTCCTCGTATTCTTCTCCCCTGTTTCTTCGCCTCGGGTTTTTCACACTTCTCTTACTCCACGTAGTGGCATACTGTTGATCCTCCTCTGATTTTCGCCCCTTGTGTTCTCCTCGTTTTTGTATTTTGCTTTTTTTTTCTTGCTCCGCGTATTCTTCTCCCCTGTTTCTTCGCCTCTGGTTTTTCACACTTCTCTTACTCCACGTAGTGGCATACTGTTGATCCTCCTCTGATTTTCGCCCCTTGTGTTCTCCTCGTTTTTGTATTTTGCTTTTTTTTTCTTGCTCCTCGTATTCTTCTCCCCTGTTTCTTCGCCTCGGGTTTTTCACACTTCTCTTACTCCACGTAGTGGCATACTGTTGATCCTCCTCTGATTTTCGCCCCTTGTGTTCTCCTCGTTTTTGTATTTTGCTTTTTTTTTCTTGCTCCGCGTATTCTTCTCCCCTGTTTTTCGCCTCGGGTTTTTCACACTTCTCTTACTCCACGTAGTGGCATACTGTTGATCCTCCTCTGATTTTCGCCCCTTGTGTTCTCCTCGTTTTTGTATTTTGCTTTTTTTTTCTTGCTCCTCGTATTCTTCTCCCCTGTTTCTTCGCCTCGGGTTTTTCACACTTCTCTTACTCCACGTAGTTGCATACTGTTGATCCTCCTCTGATTTTCGCCCCTTGTGTTCTCCTCGTTTTTGTATTTTGCTTTTTTTTTCTTGCTCCTCGTATTCTTCTCCCCTGTTTCTTCGCCTCGGGTTTTTCACACTTCTCTTACTCCACGTAGTGGCATACTGTTGATCCTCCTCTGATTTTCGCCCCTTGTGTTCTCCTCGTTTTTGTATTTTGCTTTTTTTTTCTTGCTCCTCGTATTCTTCTCCCCTGTTTCTTCGCCTCGGGTTTTTCACACTTCTCTTACTCCACGTAGTGGCATACTGCTGATCCTCCTCTGATTTTCGCCCCTTGTGTTCTCCTCGTTTTTGTATTTTGCTTTTTTTTTCTTGCTCCTCGTATTCTTCTCCCCTGTTTCTTCGCCTCGGGTTTTTCACACTTCTCTTACTCCACGTAGTGGCCTACTGTTGATCCTCCTCTGATTTTCGCCCCTTGTGTTCTCCTCGTTTTTGTATTTTGCTTTTTTTTTCTTGCTCCTCGTATTCTTCTCCCCTGTTTCTTCGCCTCGGGTTTTTCACACTTCTCTTACTCCACGTAGTGCCACACTTTTGATCCTCCTCTGATTTTCGCCCCTTGTGTTCTCCTCGTTTTTGTATTTTGCTTTTTTTTTCTTGCTCCTCGTATTCTTCTCCCCTGTTTCTTCGCCTCGGGTTTTTCACACTTCTCTTACTCCACGTAGTGCCACACTTTAGATCCTCCTCTGATTTTCGCCCCCTGTGTTCTCCTCGTTTTTGTATTTTGATTTTTTTTTCTTGCTCCTCGTATTCTTCTCCCCTGTTTCTTCGCCTCAGGTTTTTCACACTTCTCTTACTCCACGTAGTGGCATACTGTGGATCCTCCTCTGATTTTCGCCCCTTGTGTTCTCCTCGTTTTTGTATTTTGCTTTTTTTTTTCTTGCTCCTCGTATTCTTCTCCCCTGTTTCTTCGCATCTGCATTTTCACACTTCTCTTACTCCACGTAGTGGCATACTGTTGATCCTCCTCTGATTTTCGCCCCTTGTGTTCTCCTCGTTTTTGTATTTTGCTTTTTTTTTCTTGCTCCTCGTATTCTTCTCCCCTGTTTCTTCGCCTCAGGTTTTTCACACTTCTCTTACTCCACGTAGTGGCATACTGTTGATCCTCCTCTGATTTTTGCCCCTTGTGTTCTCCTCGTTTTTGTACTTTGCTTTTTTTTTCTTGCTCCTCGTATTCTTCTCCCCTGTTTCTTCGCATCAGCATTTTCACACTTCTCTTACTCCACGTAGTGGCATACTGTTGATCCTCCTCTGATTTTCGCCCCTTGTGTTCTCCTCGTTTTTGTATTTTGCTTTTTTTTTCTTGCTCCTCGTATTCTTCTCCCCTGTTTCTTCGCCTCGGGTTTTTCACACTTCTCTTACTCCACGTAGTGGCATACTGTTGATCCTCCTCTGATTTTCGCCCCTTGTGTTCTCCTCGTTTTTGTATTTTGCTTTTTTTTTCTTGCTCCTCGTATTCTTCTCCCCTGTTTCTTCGCCTCGGCTTTTTCACACTTCTCTTACTCCACGTAGTGCCACACTTTAGATCCTCCTCTGATTTTCGCCCCCTGTGTTCTCCTCGTTTTTGTATTTTGCTTTTTTTTTCTTGCTCCTCGTATTCTTCTCCCCTGTTTCTTCGCCTCAGGTTTTTCACACTTCTCTTACTCCACGTAGTGGCATACTGTTGATCCTCCTCTGATTTTCGCCCCTTGTGTTCTCCTCGTTTTTGTATTTTGCTTTTTTTTTCTTGCTCCTCGTATTCTTCTCCCCTGTTTCTTCGCCTCGGGTTTTTCACACTTCTCTTACTCCACGTAGTGGCATACTGTTGATCCTCCTCTGATTTTCGCCCCTTGTGTTCTCCTCGTTTTTGTATTTTGCTTTTTTTTTCTTGCTCCTCGTATTCTTCTCCCCTGTTTCTTCGCCTCGGGTTTTTCACACTTCTCTTACTCCAAGTAGTGGCATACTGTTGATCCTCCTCTGATTTTCGCCCCTTGTGTTCTCCTCGTTTTTGTATTTTGCTTTTTTTTTCTTGCTCCTCATATTCTTCTCCCCTGTTTCTTCGCCTCGGGTTTTTCACACTTCTCTTACTCCACGTAGTGGCATACTGTTGATCCTCCTCTGATTTTCGCCCCTTGTGTTCTCCTCGTTTTTGTATTTTGCTTTTTTTTTCTTGCTCCTCGTATTCTTCTCCCCTGTTTCTTCGCATCAGCATTTTCACACTTCTCTTACTCCACGTAGTGGCATACTGTTGATCCTCCTCTGATTTTCGCCCCTTGTGTTCTCCTCTTTTTTGTATTTTGCTTTTTTTTTCTTGCTCCTCGTATTCTTCTCCCGTGTTTCTTCGCCTCGGGTTTTTCACACTTCTCTTACTCCACGTAGTGGCGTACTGTTGATCCTCCTCTGATTTTCGCCCCTTGTGTTCTCCTCGTTTTTGTATTTTGCTTTTTTTTTCTTGCTCCTCGTATTCTTCTCCCCTGTTTCTTCACGTCGGGTTTTTCACACTTCTCTTACTCCACGTAATGCCACACTTTTGATCCTCCTCTGATTTTCGCCCCTTGTGTTCTCCTCGTTTTTGTATTTTGCTTTTTTTTTCTTGCTCCTCGTATTCTTCTCCCCTGTTTCTTCGCCTCGGGTTTTTCACACTTCTCTTACTCCACGTAGTGGCATACTGTTGATCCTCCTCTGATTTTCGCCCCTTGTGTTCTCCTCGTTTTTGTATTTTGCTTTTTTTTTCTTGCTCCTCGTATTCTTCTCCCCTGTTTCTTTGCCTCGGGTTTTTCACACTTCTCTTACTCCACGTAGTGGCATACTGTTGATCCTCCTCTGATTTTCGCCCCTTGTGTTCTCCTCGTTTTTGTATTTTGCTTTTTTTTTCTTGCTCCTCGTATTCTTCTCCCCTGTTTCTTCGCCTCGGGTTTTTCACACTTCTCTTACTCCACGTAGTGCCACACTTTAGATCCTCCTCTGATTTTCGCCCCCTGTGTTCTCCTCGTTTTTGTATTTTGCTTTTTTTTTCTTGCTCCTCGTATTCTTCTCCCCTGTTTCTTCGCCTCAGGTTTTTCACACTTCTCTTACTCCACGTAGTGGCATACTGTTGATCCTCCTCTGATTTTCGCCCCTTGTGTTCTCCTCGTTTTTGTATTTTGCTTTTTTTTTCTTGCTCCTCGTATTCTTCTCCCCTGTTTCTTCGCATCAGCATTTTCACACTTCTCTTACTCCACGTAGTGGCATACTGTTGATCCTCCTCTGATTTTCGCCCCTTGTGTTCTCCTCGTTTTTGTATTTTGCTTTTTTTTTCTTGCTCCTCGTATTCTTCTCCCCTGTTTCTTCGCCTCGGGTTTTTCACACTTCTCTTACTCCACGTAGTGGCATACTGTTGATCCTCCTCTGATTTTCGCCCCTTGTGTTCTCCTCGTTTTTGTATTTTGCTTTTTTTTTCTTGCTCCTCGTATTCTTCTCCCCTGTTTCTTCGCCTCGGGTTTTTCACACTTCTCTTACTCCACGTAGTGGCATACTGTTGATCCTCCTCTGATTTTCGCCCCTTGTGTTCTCCTCGTTTTTGTATTTTGCTTTTTTTTTCTTGCTCCTCGTATTCTTCTCCCCTGTTTCTTTGCCTCGGGTTTTTCACACTTCTCTTACTCCACGTAGTGGCATACTGTTGATCCTCCTCTGATTTTCGCCCCTTGTGTTCTCCTCGTTTTTGTATTTTGCTTTTTTTTTCTTGCTCCTCGTATTCTTCTCCCCTGTTTCTTCGCCTCGGGTTTTTCACACTTCTCTTACTCCACGTAGTGGCATACTGTTGATCCTCCTCTGATTTTCGCCCCTTGTGTTCTCCTCGTTTTTGTATTTTGCTTTTTTTTTCTTGCTCCTCGTATTCTTCTCCCCTGTTTCTTCGCCTCGGCTTTTTCACACTTCTCTTACTCCACGTAGTGCCACACTTTAGATCCTCCTCTGATTTTCGCCCCCTGTGTTCTCCTCGTTTTTGTATTTTGCTTTTTTTTTCTTGCTCCTCGTATTCTTCTCCCCTGTTTCTTCGCCTCAGGTTTTTCACACTTCTCTTACTCCACGTAGTGGCATACTGTTGATCCTCCTCTGATTTTCGCCCCTTGTGTTCTCCTCGTTTTTGTATTTTGCTTTTTTTTTCTTGCTCCTCGTATTCTTCTCCCCTGTTTCTTCGCCTCGGGTTTTTCACACTTCTCTTACTCCACGTAGTGGCATACTGTTGATCCTCCTCTGATTTTCGCCCCTTGTGTTCTCCTCGTTTTTGTATTTTGCTTTTTTTTTCTTGCTCCTCGTATTCTTCTCCCCTGTTTCTTCGCCTCGGGTTTTTCACACTTCTCTTACTCCAAGTAGTGGCATACTGTTGATCCTCCTCTGATTTTCGCCCCTTGTGTTCTCCTCGTTTTTGTATTTTGCTTTTTTTTTCTTGCTCCTCATATTCTTCTCCCCTGTTTCTTCGCCTCGGGTTTTTCACACTTCTCTTACTCCACGTAGTGGCATACTGTTGATCCTCCTCTGATTTTCGCCCCTTGTGTTCTCCTCGTTTTTGTATTTTGCTTTTTTTTTCTTGCTCCTCGTATTCTTCTCCCCTGTTTCTTCGCATCAGCATTTTCACACTTCTCTTACTCCACGTAGTGGCATACTGTTGATCCTCCTCTGATTTTCGCCCCTTGTGTTCTCCTCTTTTTTGTATTTTGCTTTTTTTTTCTTGCTCCTCGTATTCTTCTCCCGTGTTTCTTCGCCTCGGGTTTTTCACACTTCTCTTACTCCACGTAGTGGCGTACTGTTGATCCTCCTCTGATTTTCGCCCCTTGTGTTCTCCTCGTTTTTGTATTTTGCTTTTTTTTTCTTGCTCCTCGTATTCTTCTCCCCTGTTTCTTCACGTCGGGTTTTTCACACTTCTCTTACTCCACGTAATGCCACACTTTTGATCCTCCTCTGATTTTCGCCCCTTGTGTTCTCCTCGTTTTTGTATTTTGCTTTTTTTTTCTTGCTCCTCGTATTCTTCTCCCCTGTTTCTTCGCCTCGGGTTTTTCACACTTCTCTTACTCCACGTAGTGGCATACTGTTGATCCTCCTCTGATTTTCGCCCCTTGTGTTCTCCTCGTTTTTGTATTTTGCTTTTTTTTTCTTGCTCCTCGTATTCTTCTCCCCTGTTTCTTTGCCTCGGGTTTTTCACACTTCTCTTACTCCACGTAGTGGCATACTGTTGATCCTCCTCTGATTTTCGCCCCTTGTGTTCTCCTCGTTTTTGTATTTTGCTTTTTTTTTCTTGCTCCTCGTATTCTTCTCCCCTGTTTCTTCGCCTCGGGTTTTTCACACTTCTCTTACTCCACGTAGTGCCACACTTTAGATCCTCCTCTGATTTTCGCCCCCTGTGTTCTCCTCGTTTTTGTATTTTGCTTTTTTTTTCTTGCTCCTCGTATTCTTCTCCCCTGTTTCTTCGCCTCAGGTTTTTCACACTTCTCTTACTCCACGTAGTGGCATACTGTTGATCCTCCTCTGATTTTCGCCCCTTGTGTTCTCCTCGTTTTTGTATTTTGCTTTTTTTTTCTTGCTCCTCGTATTCTTCTCCCCTGTTTCTTCGCATCAGCATTTTCACACTTCTCTTACTCCACGTAGTGGCATACTGTTGATCCTCCTCTGATTTTCGCCCCTTGTGTTCTCCTCGTTTTTGTATTTTGCTTTTTTTTTCTTGCTCCTCGTATTCTTCTCCCCTGTTTCTTCGCCTCGGGTTTTTCACACTTCTCTTACTCCACGTAGTGGCATACTGTTGATCCTCCTCTGATTTTCGCCCCTTGTGTTCTCCTCGTTTTTGTATTTTGCTTTTTTTTTCTTGCTCCTCGTATTCTTCTCCCCTGTTTCTTCGCCTCGGGTTTTTCACACTTCTCTTACTCCACGTAGTGGCATACTGTTGATCCTCCTCTGATTTTCGCCCCTTGTGTTCTCCTCGTTTTTGTATTTTGCTTTTTTTTTCTTGCTCCTCGTATTCTTCTCCCCTGTTTCTTTGCCTCGGGTTTTTCACACTTCTCTTACTCCACGTAGTGGCATACTGTTGATCCTCCTCTGATTTTCGCCCCTTGTGTTCTCCTCGTTTTTGTATTTTGCTTTTTTTTTCTTGCTCCTCGTATTCTTCTCCCCTGTTTCTTCGCCTCGGGTTTTTCACACTTCTCTTACTCCACGTAGTGCCACACTTTAGATCCTCCTCTGATTTTCGCCCCCTGTGTTCTCCTCGTTTTTGTATTTTGCTTTTTTTTTCTTGCTCCTCGTATTCTTCTCCCCTGTTTCTTCGCCTCAGCTTTTTCACACTTCTCTTACTCCACGTAGTGGCATACTGTTGATCCTCCTCTGATTTTCGCCCCTTGTGTTCTCCTCGTTTTTGTATTTTGCTTTTTTTTTCTTGCTCCTCGTATTCTTCTCCCCTGTTTCTTCGCATCAGCATTTTCACACTTCTCTTACTCCACGTAGTGGCATACTGTTGATCCTCCTCTGATTTTCGCCCCTTGTGTTCTCCTCGTTTTTGTATTTTGCTTTTTTTTTCTTGCTCCTCGTATTCTTCTCCCCTGTTTCTTCGCCTCGGGTTTTTCACACTTCTCTTACTCCACGTAGTGGCATACTGTTGATCCTCCTCTGATTTTCGCCCCTTGTGTTCTCCTCGTTTTTGTATTTTGCTTTTTTTTTCTTGCTCCTCGTATTCTTCTCCCCTGTTTCTTCGCCTCGGGTTTTTCACACTTCTCTTACTCCACGTAGTGGCATACTGTTGATCCTCCTCTGATTTTCGCCCCTTGTGTTCTCCTCGTTTTTGTATTTTGCTTTTTTTTTCTTGCTCCTCGTATTCTTCTCCCCTGTTTCTTCGCCTCGGGTTTTTCACACTTCTCTTACTCCACGTAGTGGCATACTGCTGATCCTCCTCTGATTTTCGCCCCTTGTGTTCTCCTCGTTTCTGTATTTTGCTTTTTTTTTCTTGCTCCTCGTATTCTTCTCCCCTGTTTCTTCGCCTCGGGTTTTTCACACTTCTCTTACTCCACGTAGTGGCATACTGTTGATCCTCCTCTGATTTTCGCCCCTTGTGTTCTCCTCGTTTTTGTATTTTGCTTTTTTTTTCTTGCTCCTCGTATTCTTCTCCCCTGTTTCTTCGCCTCGTGTTTTTCACACTTCTCTTACTCCACGTAGTGCCACACTTTTGATCCTCCTCTGATTTTCGCCCCTTGTGTTTTCCTCGTTTTTGTATTTTGCTTTTTTTTTCTTGCTCCTCGTATTCTTCTCCCCTGTTTCTTCGCCTCGGGTTTTTCACACTTCTCTTACTCCACGTAGTGGCATACTGTTGATCCTCCTCTGATTTTCGCCCCTTGTGTTCTCCTCGTTTTTGTATTTTGCTTTTTTTTTCTTGCTCCTCGTATTCTTCTCCCCTGTTTCTTCGCCTCGGGTTTTTCACACTTCTCTTACTCCACGTAGTGGCATACTGTTGATCCTCCTCTGATTTTCGCCCCTTATGTTCTCCTCGTTTTTGTATTTTGCTTTTTTTTTCTTGCTCCTCGTATTCTTCTCCCCTGTTTCTTCGCCTCGGGTTTTTCACACTTCTCTTACTCCACGTAGTGGCATACTGTTGATCCTCCTCTGATTTTCGCCCCTTGTGTTCTCCTCGTTTTTGTATTTTGCTTTTTTTTTCTTGCTCCTCGTATTCTTCTCCCCTGTTTCTTCACCTCGGGTTTTTCACACTTCTCTTACTCCACGTAGTGCCACACTTTAGATCCTCCTCTGATTTTCGCCCCCTGTGTTCTCCTCGTTTTTGTATTTTGCTTTTTTTTTCTTGCTCCTCGTATTCTTCTCCCCTGTTTCTTCGCCTCGGGTTTTTCACACTTCTCTTACTCCAGCTAGTGCCAGACTTTTGATCCTCCTCTGATTTTCGCCCCTTGTGTTCTCCTCGTTTTTGTATTTTGCTTTTTTTTCTTGCTCCTCGTATTCTTCTCCGCTGTTTCTTCGCCTCGGGTTTTTCACACTTCTCTTGCTCCTCGTAGTGGCATACTGTTGATCCTCCTCTGATTTTCGCCCCTTGTGTTCTCCTCGTTTTTGTATTTTGCTTTTTTTTCCTGCTCCTCGTATTTTCTCCCCTGTTTCTTCACATCAGCTTTTTCACACTTCTCTTACTCCTCGTAGTGGCATACTGTTGATCCTCCTCCGATTTTCGCCCCTTGTGTTCTCCTCGTTTTTGTATTTTGCTTTTTTTTTCTTGCTCCTCGTATTCTTCTCCCCTGTTTCTTCGCCTCGGGTTTTTCACACTTCTCTTACTCCACCTAGTGCCACACTTTTGATCCTCCTCTGATTTTCGCCCCTTGTGTTCTCCTCATTTTTGTATTTTGCTTTTTTTTCTTGCTCCTCGTATTCTTCTCCCCTGTTTCTTCGCCTCGGGTTTTTCACACTTCTCTTGCTCCTCGTAGTGGCATACTGTTGATCCTCCTCTGATTTTCGCCCCTTGTGTTCTCCTCGTTTTTGTATTTTGCTTTTTTTTCCTTGCTCCTCGTATTCTTCTCCCCTGTTTCTTCGCCTCGGGTTTTTCAGACTTCTCTTATTCCACCTAGTGCCAGACTTTTGATCCTCCTCTGATTTTCGCCCCTTGTGTTCTCCTCGTTTTTGTATTTTGCTTTTTTTTCCTTGCTCCTCGTATTCTTCTCCCCTGTTTCTTCACCTCGGGTTTTTCACACTTCTCTTACTCCACCTAGTGCCACACTTTTGATCCTCCTCTGATTTTCGCCCCTTGTGTTCTCCTCGTTTTTGTATTTTGCTTTTTTTTTCTTGCTCCTCGTATTCTTCTCCCGTGTTTCTTCGCCTCGCGTTTTTCACACTTTTCTTACTCCACCTAGTGCCACACTTTTGATCCTCCTCTGATTTTCGCCCCTTCTGTTCTCCTCGTTTTTGTATTTTGCTTTTTTTTTCTTGCTCCTCGTATTCTTCTCCCCTGTTTCTTCGCATCAGCATTTTCACACTTCTCTTACTCCAGCTAGTGCCACACTTTTGATCCTCCTCTGATTTTCGCCCCTTGTGTTCTCCTCGTTTTTGTATTTTGCTTTTTTTTCTTGCTCCTCGTATTCTTCTCCGCTGTTTCTTCGCCTCGGGTTTTTCACACTTCTCTTGCTCCTCGTAGTGGCATACTGTTGATCCTCCTCTGATTTTCGCCCCTTGTGTTCTCCTCGTTTTTGTATTTTGCTTTTTTTTCCTGCTCCTCGTATTTTCTCCCCTGTTTCTTCACATCAGCTTTTTCACACTTCTCTTACTCCTCGTAGTGGCATAGTGTTGATCCTCCTCTGATTTTCGCCCCTTGTGTTCTCCTCATTTTTGTATTTTGCTTTTTTTTTCTTGCTCCTCGTATTCTTCTCCCCTGTTTCTTTGCCTCGGGTTTTTCACACTTCTCTTACTCCACCTAGTGCCACACTTTTGATCCTCCTCTGATTTTCGCCCCTTGTGTTCTCCTCGTTTTTGTATTTTGCTTTTTTTTCTTGCTCCTCGTATTCTTCTCCCCTGTTTCTTCGCCTCGGGTTTTTCACACTTCTCTTGCTCCTCGTAGTGGCATACTGTTGATCCTCCTCTGATTTTTGCCCCTTGTGTTCTCCTCGTTTTTGTATTTTGCTTTTTTTTCCTTGCTCCTCGTATTCTTCTCCCCTGTCTTCGCCTCGGGTTTTTCAGACTTCTCTTAGTCCACCTAGTGCCAGACTTTTGATCCTCCTCTGATTTTCGCCCCTTGTGTTCTCCTCGTTTTTGTATTTTGCTTTTTTTTTCTTGCTCCTTGTATTCTTCTCCCGTGTTTCTTCCCCTCGGGTTTTTCACACTTCTCTTAACCACGTAGTGCCACACTTTTGATCCTCCTCTGATTTTCGCCCCTTGTGTTCTCTTCGTTTTTGTATTTTGCTTTTTTTTTCTTGCTTCTCGTATTCTTCTCCCGTGTTTCTTCGCCTCGGGTTTTTCACACTTCTCTTACTCCACCTAGGGCCACACTTTTGATCCTCCTCTGATTTTCGCCCCTTGTGTTCTCCTCGTTTTTGTATTTTGCTTTTTTTGCTTGCTCCTCGTATTCTTCTCCCCTGTTTCTTCGCCTCGGGTTTTTCACACTTCTCTTACTCCACGTAGTGCCACACTTTTGATCCTCCTCTGATTTTCGCCCCTTGTGTTCTCCTCGTTTTTGTATTTTGCTTTTTTTTCTTGCTCCTCGTATTCTTCTCCCCTGTTTCTTCGCCTCGGGTTTTTCACACTTCTCTTGCTCCTCGTAGTGGCATACTGTTGATCCTCCTCTGATTTTCGCCCCTTGTGTTCTCCTCGTTTTTGTATTTTGCTTTTTTTTTCTTGCTCCTCGTATTCTTCTCCCCTGTTTCTTCATAACAGCTTTTTCACACTTCTCTTACTCCTCGTAGTGGCATACTGTTGATCCTCCTCTGCTTTTCGCCCCTTGTGTTCTCCTCGTTTTTGTATTTTGCTTTTTTTTTCTTGCTCCTCGTATTCTTCTCCCCTGTTTCTTCACCTCGGGTTTTTCACACTTCTCTTACTCCACCTAGTGCCACACTTTTGATCCTCCTCTGATTTTCGCCCCTTGTGTTCTCCTCGTTTTTGTATTTTGCTTTTTTTTTCTTGCTCCTCGTATTCTTCTCCCCTGTTTCTTCACATCAGCTTTTTCACACTTCTCTTACTCCTCGTAGTGGCATACTGTTGATCCTCCTCTGATTTTCGCCCCTTGTGTTCTCCTCGTTTTTGTATTTTGCTTTTTTTTTCTTGCTCCTCGTATTCTTCTCCCCTGTTTCTTCACATCAGCTTTTTCAGACTTCTCTTACTCCACGTAGTGCCACACTTTTGATCCTCCTCTGATTTTCGCCCCTTGTGTTCTCCTCATTTTTGTATTTTGCTTTTTTTTTCTTGCTCCTCGTATTCTTCTCCCCTGTTTCTTCGCCTCGAGTTTTTCACACTTCTCTTACTCCACCTAGTGCCACACTTTTGATCCTCCTCTGATTTTCGCCCCTTGTGTTCTCCTCGTTTTTGTATTTTCTTTTTTTTCTTGCTCCTCGTATTCTTCTCCCCTGTTTCTTCGCCTCGGGTTTTTCACACTTCTCTTGCTCCTCGTAGTGGCATACTGTTGATCCTCCTCTGATTTCCGCCCCTTGTGTTCTCCTCGTTTTTGTATTTTGCTTTTTTTTCTTGCTCCTCGTATTCTTCTCCCCTGTTTCTTCGCCTCGGGTTTTTCACACTTCTCTTGCTCCTCGTAGTGGCATACTGTTGATCCTCCTCTGATTTTCGCCCCTTGTGTTCTCCTCGTTTTTGTATTTTGCTTTTTTTTTCTTGCTCCCCGTATTCTTCTCCCCTGTTTCTTCACATCAGCTTTTTCACTCTTCTCTTACTCCTCGTAGTGGCATACAGTTGATCCTGCTCTGATTTTCGCCCCTTGTGTTTTCCTCGTTTTTGTATTTTGCTTTTTTTTCCTGCTCCTCGTATTTTCTCCCCTGTTTCTTCACATCAGCTTTTTCACACTTCTCTTACTCCTCGTAGTGGCATACTGTTGATCCTCCTCTGATTTTCGCCCCTTGTGTTCTCCTCATTTTTGTATTTTTCTTTTATTTTCTTGCTCCTTGTATTCTTCTCCCCTGTTTCTTCGCCTCGGGTTTTTCACACTTCTCTTACTCCACCTAGTGCCACACTTTTGATCCTCCTCTGATTTTCGCCCTTGTGTTCTCCTCGTTTTTGTATTTTGCTTTTTTTTCTTGCTCCTCGTATTCTTCTCCCCTGTTTCTTCGCCTCGGGTTTTTCACACTTCTCTTGCTCCTCGTAGTGGCATACTGTTGATCCTCCTCTGATTTCCGCCCCTTGTGTTCTCCTCGTTTTTGTATTTTGCTTTTTTTTCTTGCTCCTCGTATTCTTCTCCCCTGTTTCTTCGCCTCGGGTTTTTCACACTTCTCTTACTCCACGTAGTGGCATACTGTTGATCCTCCTCTGATTTTCGCCCCTTGTGTTCTCCTCGTTTTTGTATTTTGCTTTTTTTTTCTTGCTCCCCGTATTCTTCTCCCCTGTTTCTTCACATCAGCTTTTTCACTCTTCTCTTACTCCTCGTAGTGGCATACTGTTGATCCTCCTCTGATTTTCGCCACTTGTGTTCTCCTCGTTTTTGTATTTTGCTTTTTTTTTCTTGCTCCTCGTATTCTTCTCCCCTGTTTCTTCGCCTCGGGTTTTTCACACTTCTCTTACTCCACCTAGTGCCACACTTTTGATCCTCCTCTGCTTTTCGCCCCTTGTGTTCTCCTCGTTTTTGTATTTTGCTTTTTTTTTCTTGCTCCTCGTATTCTTCTCCCCTGTTTCTTCGCCTCGGGTTTTTCACACTTCTCTTACTCCAGCTAGTGCCAGACTTTTGATCCTCCTCTGATTTTCGCCCCTTGTGTTCTCCTCGTTTTTGTATTTTGCTTTTTTTTCTTGCTCCTCGTATTCTTCTCCCCTGTTTCTTCGCCTCGGGTTTTTCACACTTCTCTTGCTCCTCGTAGTGGCATACTGTTGATCCTCCTCTGATTTTCGCCCCTTGTGTTCTCCTCGTTTTTGTATTTTGCTTTTTTTTCCTGCTCCTCGTATTTTCTCCCCTGTTTCTTCACATCAGCTTTTTCACACTTCTCTTACTCCACGTAGTGGCATACTGTTGATCCTCCTCTGATTTTCGCCCCTTGTGTTCTCGTCGTTTTTGTATTTTGCTTTTTTTTTCTTGCTCCTCGTATTCTTCTCCCCTGTTTCTTCGCCTCGGGTTTTTCACACTTCTCTTACTCCACCTAGTGCCACACTTTTGATCCTCCTCTGATTTTCGCCCCTTGTGTTCTCCTCGTTTTTGTATTTTGCTTTTTTTCCCTTGCTCCTCGTATTCTTCTCCCCTGTTTCTTCGCCTCGGGTTTTTCAGACTTCTCTTAGTTCACCTAGTGCCAGACTTTTGATCCTCCTCTGATTTTCGCCCCTTGTGTTCTCCTCGTTTTTGTATTTTGCTTTTTTTTCCTTGCTCCTCGTATTCTTCTCCCCTGTTTCTTCGCCTCGGGTTTTTCAGACTTCTCTTATTCCACCTAGTGCCAGACTTTTGATCCTCCTCTGATTTTCGCCCCTTGTGTTCTCCTCGTTTTTGTATTTTGCTTTTTTTTCCTTGCTCCTCGTATTCTTCTCCCATGTTTCTTCACCTCGGGTTTTTCACACTTCTCTTACTCCACCTAGTGCCACACTTTTGATCCTCCTCTGATTTTCGCCCCTTGTGTTCTCCTCGTTTTTGTATTTTGCTTTTTTTTTCTTGCTCCTCGTATTCTTCTCCCGTGTTTCTTCGCATCGCGTTTTTCACACTTTTCTTACTCCACGTAGTGCCACACTTTTGATCCTCCTCTGATTTTCGCCCCTTCTGTTCTCCTCGTTTTTGTATTTTGCTTTTTTTTTCTTGCTCCTCGTATTCTTCTCCCCTGTTTCTTCGCATCAGCATTTTCACACTTCTCTTACTCCAGCTAGTGCCACACTTTTGATCCTCCTCTGATTTTCGCCCCTTGTGTTCTCCTCGTTTTTGTATTTTGCTTTTTTTTCCTGCTCCTCGTATTTTCTCCCCTGTTTCTTCACATCAGCTTTTTCACACTTCTCTTACTCCTCGTAGTGGCATACTGTTGATCCTCCTCTGATTTTCGCCCCTTGTGTTCTCCTCGTTTTTGTATTTTGCTTTTTTTTCCTGCTCCTCGTCTTTTCTCCCCTGTTTCTTCACATCAGCTTTTTCACACTTCTCTTACTCCTCGTAGTGGCATACTGTTGATCCTCCTCTGATTTTCGCCCCTTGTGTTCTCCTCGTTTTTGTATTTTGCTTTTTTTTTCTTGCTCCTCGTATTCTTCTCCCCTGTTTCGTCACCTCGGGTTTTTCACACTTCTCTTACTCCACCTAGTGCCACACTTTAGATCCTCCTCTGATTTTCGCCCCCTGTGTTCTCCTCGTTTTTGTATTTTGCTTTTTTTTTCTTGCTCCTCGTATTCTTCTCCCCTGTTTCTTCGCCTCAGGTTTTTCACACTTCTCTTACTCCACGTAGTGGCATACTGTTGATCCTCCTCTGATTTTCGCCCCTTGTGTTCTCCTCGTTTTTGTATTTTGCTTTTTTTTTCTTGCTCCTCGTATTCTTCTCCCCTGTTTCTTCGCATCAGCATTTTCACACTTCTCTTACTCCACGTAGTGGCATACTGTTGATCCTCCTCTGATTTTCGCCCCTTGTGTTCTCCTCGTTTTTGTATTTTGCTTTTTTTTTCTTGCTCCTCGTATTCTTCTCCCCTGTTTCTTCGCCTCGGGTTTTTCACACTTCTCTTACTCCACGTAGTGGCATACTGTTGATCCTCCTCTGATTTTCGCCCCTTGTGTTCTCCTCGTTTTTGTATTTTGCTTTTTTTTTCTTGCTCCTCGTATTCTTCTCCCCTGTTTCTTCGCCTCGGGTTTTTCACACTTCTCTTACTCCAGCTAGTGCCAGACTTTTGATCCTCCTCTGATTTTCGCCCCTTGTGTTCTCCTCGTTTTTGTATTTTGCTTTTTTTTCTTGCTCCTCGTATTCTTCTCCGCTGTTTCTTCGCCTCGGGTTTTTCACACTTCTCTTGCTCCTCGTAGTGGCATACTGTTGATCCTCCTCTGATTTTCGCCCCTTGTGTTCTCCTCGTTTTTGTATTTTGCTTTTTTTTCCTTCTCCTCGTATTTTCTCCCCTGTTTCTTCACATCAGCTTTTTCACACTTCTCTTACTCCTCGTAGTGGCATACTGTTGATCCTCCTCTGATTTTCGCCCCTTGTGTTCTCCTCGTTTTTGTATTTTGCTTTTTTTTTCTTGCTCCTCGTATTCTTCTCCCCTGTTTCTTCGCCTCGGGTTTTTCACACTTCTCTTACTCCACCTAGTGCCACACTTTTGATCCTCCTCTGATTTTCGCCCCTTGTGTTCTCCTCGTTTTTGTATTTTGCTTTTTTTCCCTTGCTCCTCGTATTCTTCTCCCCTGTTTCTTCGCCTCGGGTTTTTCAGACTTCTCTTAGTTCACCTAGTGCCAGACTTTTGATCCTCCTCTGATTTTCGCCCCTTGTGTTCTCCTCGTTTTTGTATTTTGCTTTTTTTTCCTTGCTCCTCGTATTCTTCTCCCCTGTTTCTTCACCTCGGGTTTTTCACACTTCTCTTACTCCACCTAGTGCCATACTTTTGATCCTCCTCTGATTTCCGCCCCTTGTGTTCTCCTCGTTTTTGTATTTTGCTTTTTTTTTCTTGCTCCTCGTATTCTTCTCCCGTGTTTTTTCGCCTCGGGTTTTTCACACTTCTCTTGCTCCTCGTAGTGCCACACTTTTGATCCTCCTCTGATTTTCGCCCCTTGTGTTCTCCTCGTTTTTGTATTTTGCTTTTTTTTTCTTGCTCCTCGTATTCTTCTCCCCTGTTTCTTCACATCAGCTTTTTCACACTTCTCTTACTCCTCGTAGTGGCATACTGTTGATCCTCCTCTGATTTTCGCCCCTTGTGTTCTCCTCGTTTTTGTATTTTGCTTTTTTTCCCTTGCTCCTCGTATTCTTCTCCCCTGTTTCTTCGCCTCGGGTTTTTCACACTTCTCTTACTCCACCTAGTGCCACACTTTTGATCCTCCTCTGATTTTCGCCCCTTGTGTTCTCCTCGTTTTTGTATTTTGCTTTTTTTCCCTTGCTCCTCGTATTCTTCTCCCCTGTTTCTTCGCCTCGGGTTTTTCAGACTTCTCTTAGTTCACCTAGTGCCAGACTTTTGATCCTCCTCTGATTTTCGCCCCTTGTGTTCTCCTCGTTTTTGTATTTTGCTTTTTTTTCCTGCTCCTCGTATTTTCTCCCCTGTTTCTTCACATCAGCTTTTTCACACTTCTCTTACTCCTCGTAGTGGCATACTGTTGATCCTCCTCTGATTTTCGCCCCTTGTGTTCTCCTCGTTTTTGTATTTTGCTTTTTTTTTCTTGCTCGTCGTATTCTTCTCCCCTGTTTCTTCGCCTCGGGTTTTTCACACTTCTCTTACTCCACCTAGTGCCACACTTTTGATCCTCCTCTGATTTTCGCCCCTTGTGTTCTCCTCGTTTTTGTATTTTGCTTTTTTTCCCTTGCTCCTCGTATTCTTCTCCCCTGTTTCTTCGCCTCGGGTTTTTCAGACTTCTCTTAGTTCACCTAGTGCCAGACTTTTGATCCTCCTCTGATTTTCGCCCCTTGTGTTCTCCTCGTTTTTGTATTTTGCTTTTTTTTCCTTGCTCCTCGTATTCTTCTCCCCTGTTTCTTCACCTCGGGTTTTTCACACTTCTCTTACTCCACCTAGTGCCATACTTTTGATCCTCCTCTGATTTCCGCCCCTTGTGTTCTCCTCGTTTTTGTATTTTGCTTTTTTTTTTCTTGCTCCTCGTATTCTTCTCCCGTGTTTTTTCGCCTCGGGTTTTTCACACTTCTCTTGCTCCTCGTAGTGCCACACTTTTGATCCTCCTCTGATTTTCGCCCCTTGTGTTCTCCTCGTTTTTGTATTTTGCTTTTTTTTCCTTGCTCCTCGTATTCTTCTCCCCTGTTTCTTCACATCAGCTTTTTCACACTTCTCTTACTCCTCGTAGTGGCATACTGTTGATCCTCCTCTGATTTTCGCCCCTTGTGTTCTCCTCGTTTTTGTATTTTGCTTTTTTTTCCTTGCTCCTCGTATTCTTCTCCCCTGTTTCTTCGCCTCGGGTTTTTCACACTTCTCTTACTCCACCTAGTGCCACACTTTTGATCCTCCTCTGATTTTCGCCCCTTGTGTTCTCCTCGTTTTTGTATTTTGCTTTTTTTTTCTTGCTCCTCGTATTCTTCTCCCCTGTTTCTTCGCCTCGGGTTTTTCACACTTCTCTTACTCCAGCTAGTGCCAGACTTTTGATCCTCCTCTGATTTTCGCCCCTTGTGTTCTCCTCGTTTTTGTATTTTGCTTTTTTTTCTTGCTCCTCGTATTCTTCTCCGCTGTTTCTTCGCCTCGGGTTTTTCACACTTCTCTTGCTCCTCGTAGTGGCATACTGTTGATCCTCCTCTGATTTTCGCCCCTTGTGTTCTCCTCGTTTTTGTATTTTGCTTTTTTTTCCTGCTCCTCGTATTTTCTCCCCTGTTTCTTCACATCAGCTTTTTCACACTTCTCTTACTCCTCGTAGTGGCATACTGTTGATCCTCCTCTGATTTTCGCCCCTTGTGTTCTCCTCGTTTTTGTATTTTGCTTTTTTTCCTTGCTCCTCGTATTCTTCTCCCCTGTTTCTTCGCCTCGGGTTTTTCACACTTCTCTTACTCCACCTAGTGCCACACTTTTGATCCTCCTCTGATTTTCGCCCCTTGTGTTCTCCTCATTTTTGTATTTTGCTTTTTTTTCTTGCTCCTCGTATTCTTCTCCCCTGTTTCTTCGCCTCGGGTTTTTCACACTTCTCTTGCTCCTCGTAGTGGCATACTGTTGATCCTCCTCTGATTTTCGCCCCTTGTGTTCTCCTCGTTTTTGTATTTTGCTTTTTTTTCCTTGCTCCTCGTATTCTTCTCCCCTGTTTCTTCGCCTCGGGTTTTTCAGACTTCTCTTATTCCACCTAGTGGCATACTGTTGATCCTCCTCTGATTTTCGCCCCTTGTGTTCTCCTCGTTTTTGTATTTTGCTTTTTTTTCCTTGCTCCTCGTATTCTTCTCCCCTGTTTCTTCACCTCGGGTTTTTCACACTTCTCTTACTCCACCTAGTGCCACACTTTTGATCCTCCTCTGATTTTCGCCCCTTGTGTTCTCCTCGTTTTTGTATTTTGCTTTTTTTTTCTTGCTCCTCGTATTCTTCTCCCGTGTTTCTTCGCCTCGCGTTTTTCACACTTTTCTTACTCCACCTAGTGCCACACTTTTGATCCTCCTCTGATTTTCGCCCCTTCTGTTCTCCTCGTTTTTGTATTTTGCTTTTTTTTTCTTGCTCCTCGTATTCTTCTCCCCTGTTTCTTCGCATCAGCATTTTCACACTTCTCTTACTCCAGCTAGTGCCACACTTTTGATCCTCCTCTGATTTTCGCCCCTTGTGTTCTCCTCGTTTTTGTATTTTGCTTTTTTTTCCTGCTCCTCGTATTTTCTCCCCTGTTTCTTCACATCAGCTTTTTCACACTTCTCTTACTCCTCGTAGTGGCATACTGTTGATCCTCCTCTGATTTTCGCCCCTTGTGTTCTCCTCGTTTTTGTATTTTGCTTTTTTTTCCTGCTCCTCGTATTTTCTCCCCTGTTTCTTCACATCAGCTTTTTCACACTTCTCTTACTCCTCGTAGTGGCATACTGTTGATCCTCCTCTGATTTTCGCCCCTTGTGTTCTCCTCGTTTTTGTATTTTGCTTTTTTTTTCTTGCTCCTCGTATTCTTCTCCCCTGTTTCGTCACCTCGGGTTTTTCACACTTCTCTTACTCCACCTAGTGCCACACTTTAGATCCTCCTCTGATTTTCGCCCCCTGTGTTCTCCTCGTTTTTGTATTTTGCTTTTTTTTTCTTGCTCCTCGTATTCTTCTCCCCTGTTTCTTCGCCTCAGGTTTTTCACACTTCTCTTACTCCACGTAGTGGCATACTGTTGATCCTCCTCTGATTTTCGCCCCTTGTGTTCTCCTCGTTTTTGTATTTTGCTTTTTTTTTCTTGCTCCTCGTATTCTTCTCCCCTGTTTCTTCGCATCAGCATTTTCACACTTCTCTTACTCCACGTAGTGGCATACTGTTGATCCTCCTCTGATTTTCGCCCCTTGTGTTCTCCTCGTTTTTGTATTTTGCTTTTTTTTTCTTGCTCCTCGTATTCTTCTCCCCTGTTTCTTCGCCTCGGGTTTTTCACACTTCTCTTACTCCACGTAGTGGCATACTGTTGATCCTCCTCTGATTTTCGCCCCTTGTGTTCTCCTCGTTTTTGTATTTTGCTTTTTTTTTCTTGCTCCTCGTATTCTTCTCCCCTGTTTCTTCGCCTCGGGTTTTTCACACTTCTCTTACTCCACGTAGTGGCATACTGTTGATCCTCCTCTGATTTTCGCCCCTTGTGTTCTCCTCGTTTTTGTATTTTGCTTTTTTTTTCTTGCTCCTCGTATTCTTCTCCCCTGTTTCTTCGCCTCGGGTTTTTCACACTTCTCTTACTCCACGTAGTGGCATACTGTTGATCCTCCTCTGATTTTCGCCCCTTGTGTTCTCCTCGTTTTTGTATTTTGCTTTTTTTTTCTTGCTCCTCGTATTCTTCTCCCCTGTTTCTTCGCCTCGGGTTTTTCACACTTCTCTTGCTCCTCGTAGTGGCATACTGTTGATCCTCCTCTGATTTTCGCCCCTTGTGTTCTCCTCGTTTTTGTATTTTGCTTTTTTTTTCTTGCTCCGCGTATTCTTCTCCCCTGTTTCTTCGCCTCGGGTTTTTCACACTTCTCTTACTCCACGTAGTGGCATACTGTTGATCCTCCTCTGATTTTCGCCCCTTGTGTTCTCCTCGTTTTTGTATTTTGCTTTTTTTTTCTTGCTCCTCGTATTCTTCTCCCCTGTTTCTTCACCTCGGGTTTTTCACACTTCTCTTACTCCACGTAATGCCACACTTTTGATCCTCCTCTGATTTTCGCCCCTTGTGTTCTCCTCGTTTTTGTATTTTGCTTTTTTTTTCTTGCTCCTCGTATTCTTCTCCCCTGTTTCTTCACCTCGGGTTTTTCACACTTCTCTTGCTCCTCGTAGTGCCACACTTTTGATCCTCCTCTGATTTTCGCCCCTTGTGTTCTCCTCGTTTTGTATTTTGCTTTTTTTTCTTGCTCCTCGTATTCTTCTCCCCTGTTTCTTCACCTCGGGTTTTTCACACTTCTCTTGCTCCTCGTAGTGGCATACTGTTGATCCTCCTCTGATTTTCGCCACTTGTGTTCTCCTCGTTTTTGTATTTTGCTTTTTTTTTTCTTGCTCCTCGTATTCTTCTCCCCTGTTTCTTCACATCAGCTTTTTCACACTTCTCTTACTCCTCGTAGTGGCATACTGTTGATCCTACTCTGATTTTCGCCCCTTGTGTTCTCCTCGTTTTTGTATTTTGCTTTTTTTTTCTTGCTCCTCGTATTCTTCTCCCCTGTTTCTTCTCCTCGGGTTTTTCACCCTTCTCTTACTCCACGTAGTGCCACACTTTTGATCCTCCTCTGATTTTCGCCCCTTGTGTTCTCCTCGTTTTTGTATTTTGATTTTTTTTTCTTGCTCCTCGTATTCTTCTCCCCTGTTTCTTCGCCTCAGGTTTTTCACACTTCTCTTACTCCACGTAGTGGCATACTGTTGATCCTCCTCTGATTTTCGCCCCTTGTGTTCTCCTCGTTTTTGTATTTTGCTTTTTTTTTCTTGCTCCTCGTATTCTTCTCCCCTGTTTCTTCGCCTCGGGTTTTTCACACTTCTCTTACTCCACGTAGTGGCATACTGTTGATCCTCCTCTGATTTTCGCCCCTTGTGTTCTCCTCGTTTTTGTATTTTGCTTTTTTTTTCTTGCTCCTCGTATTCTTCTCCCCTGTTTCTTCGCCTCGGGTTTTTCACACTTCTCTTACTCCACGTAGTGGCATACTGTTGATCCTCCTCTGATTTTCGCCCCTTGTGTTCTCCTCGTTTTTGTATTTTGCTTTTTTTTTCTTGCTCCTCGTATTCTTCTCCCCTGTTTCTTCGCCTCGGGTTTTTCACACTTCTCTTACTCCACGTAGTGGCATACTGTTGATCCTCCTCTGATTTTCGCCCCTTGTGTTCTCCTCGTTTTTGTATTTTGCTTTTTTTTTCTTGCTCCTCGTATTCTTCTCCCCTGTTTCTTCGCCTCGGGTTTTTCACACTTCTCTTACTCCACGTAGTGGCATACTGTTGATCCTCCTCTGATTTTCGCCCCTTGTGTTCTCCTCGTTTTTGTATTTTGCTTTTTTTTTCTTGCTCCGCGTATTCTTCTCCCCTGTTTCTTCGCCTCGGGTTTTTCACACTTCTCTTACTCCACGTAGTGGCGTACTGTTGATCCTCCTCTGATTTTCGCCCCTTGTGTTCTCCTCGTTTTTGTATTTTGCTTTTTTTTTCTTGCTCCTCGTATTCTTCTCCCCTGTTTCTTCACCTCGGGTTTTTCACACTTCTCTTACTCCACGTAATGCCACACTTTTGATCCTCCTCTGATTTTCGCCCCTTGTGTTCTCCTCGTTTTTGTATTTTGCTTTTTTTTTCTTGCTCCTCGTATTCTTCTCCCCTGTTTCTTCGCCTCGGGTTTTTCACACTTCTCTTACTCCACGTAGTGGCATACTGTTGATCCTCCTCTGATTTTCGCCCCTTGTGTTCTCCTCGTTTTTGTATTTTGCTTTTTTTTTCTTGCTCCTCGTATTCTTCTCCCCTGTTTCTTCGCCTCGGGTTTTTCACACTTCTCTTACTCCACGTAGTGGCATACTGTTGATCCTCCTCTGATTTTCGCCCCTTGTGTTCTCCTCGTTTTTGTATTTTGCTTTTTTTTTCTTGCTCCTCGTATTCTTCTCCCCTGTTTCTTCACCTCGGGTTTTTCACACTTCTCTTACTCCACGTAGTGGCATACTGTTGATCCTCCTCTGATTTTCGCCCCTTGTGTTCTCCTCGTTTTTGTATTTTGCTTTTTTTTTCTTGCTCCTCGTATTCTTCTCCCCTGTTTCTTCGCATCAGCATTTTCACACTTCTCTTACTCCACGTAGTGGCATACTGTTGATCCTCCTCTGATTTTCGCCCCTTGTGTTCTCCTCGTTTTTGTATTTTGCTTTTTTTTTCTTGCTCCTCGTATTCTTCTCCCCTGTTTCTTCGCCTCAGGTTTTTCACACTTCTCTTACTCCACGTAGTGGCATACTGTTGATCCTCCTCTGATTTTCGCCCCTTGTGTTCTCCTCGTTTTTGTATTTTGCTTTTTTTTTCTTGCTCCTCGTATTCTTCTCCCCTGTTTCTTCGCCTCGGGTTTTTCACACTTCTCTTACTCCACGTAGTGGCATACTGTTGATCCTCCTCTGATTTTCGCCCCTTGTGTTCTCCTCGTTTTTGTATTTTGCTTTTTTTTTCTTGCTCCTCGTATTCTTCTCCCCTGTTTCTTCGCCTCGGGTTTTTCACACTTCTCTTACTCCACGTAGTGGCATACTGTTGATCCTCCTCGGATTTTCGCCCCTTGTGTTCTCCTCGTTTTTGTATTTTGCTTTTTTTTTCTTGCTCCTCGTATTCTTCTCCCCTGTTTCTTCGCCTCGGGTTTTTCACACTTCTCTTACTCCACGTAGTGGCATACTGTTGATCCTCCTCTGATTTTCGCCCCTTGTGTTCTCCTCGTTTTTGTATTTTGCTTTTTTTTTCTTGCTCCTCGTATTCTTCTCCCCTGTTTCTTCGCCTCGGGTTTTTCACACTTCTCTTACTCCACGTAGTGGCATACTGTTGATCCTCCTCTGATTTTCGCCCCTTGTGTTCTCCTCGTTTTTGTATTTTGCTTTTTTTTTCTTGCTCCTCGTATTCTTCTCCCCTGTTTCTTCGCCTCGGGTTTTTCACACTTCTCTTACTCCACGTAGTGGCATACTGTTGATCCTCCTCTGATTTTCGCCCCTTGTGTTCTCCTCGTTTTTGTATTTTGCTTTTTTTTTCTTGCTCCTCGTATTCTTCTCCCCTGTTTCTTCGCCTCGGGTTTTTCACACTTCTCTTACTCCACGTAGTGGCATACTGTTGATCCTCCTCTGATTTTCGCCCCTTGTGTTCTCCTCGTTTTTGTATTTTGCTTTTTTTTTCTTGCTCCGCGTATTCTTCTCCCCTGTTTCTTCGCCTCGGGTTTTTCACACTTCTCTTACTCCACGTAGTGGCGTACTGTTGATCCTCCTCTGATTTTCGCCCCTTGTGTTCTCCTCGTTTTTGTATTTTGCTTTTTTTTTCTTGCTCCTCGTATTCTTCTCCCCTGTTTCTTCACATCAGCTTTTTCACACTTCTCTTACTCCACGTAATGCCACACTTTTGATCCTCCTCTGATTTTCGCCCCTTGTGTTCTCCGCGTTTTTGTATTTTGCTTTTTTTTTCTTGCTCCTCGTATTCTTCTCCCCTGTTTCTTCGCCTCGGGTTTTTCACACTTCTCTTACTCCACGTAGTGGCATACTGTTGATCCTCCTCGGATTTTCGCCCCTTGTGTTCTCCTCGTTTTTGTATTTTGCTTTTTTTTTCTTGCTCCTCGTATTCTTCTCCCCTGTTTCTTTGCCTCGGGTTTTTCACACTTCTCTTACTCCACGTAGTGGCATACTGTTGATCCTCCTCTGATTTTCGCCCCTTGTGTTCTCCTCGTTTTTGTATTTTGCTTTTTTTTTCTTGCTCCGCGTATTCTTCTCCCCTGTTTCTTCACCTCGGGTTTTTCACACTTCTCTTACTCCACGTAGTGGCGTACTGTTGATCCTCCTCTGATTTTCGCCCCTTGTGTTCTCCTCGTTTTTGTATTTTGCTTTTTTTTTCTTGCTCCTCGTATTCTTCTCCCCTGTTTCTTCGCCTCGGGTTTTTCACACTTCTCTTACTCCACGTAATGGCGTACTGTTGATCCTCCTCTGATTTTCGCCCCTTGTGTTCTCCTCGTTTTTGTATTTTGCTTTTTTTTTCTTGCTCCTCGTATTCTTCTCCCCTGTTTCTTCGCATCAGCATTTTCACACTTCTCTTACTCCACGTAGTGGCATACTGTTGATCCTCCTCTGATTTTCGCCCCTTGTGTTCTCCTCGTTTTTGTATTTTGCTTTTTTTTTCTTGCTCCTCGTATTCTTCTCCCCTGTTTCTTCGCCTCGGGTTTTTCACACTTCTCTTACTCCACGTAATGGCGTACTGTTGATCCTCCTCTGATTTTCGCCCCTTGTGTTCTCCTCGTTTTTGTATTTTGCTTTTTTTTTCTTGCTCCTCGTATTCTTCTCCCCTGTTTCTTCACCTCGGGTTTTTCACACTTCTCTTACTCCACGTAATGCCACACTTTTGATCCTCCTCTGATTTTCGCCCCTTGTGTTCTCCTCGTTTTTGTATTTTGCTTTTTTTTTCTTGCTCCTCGTATTCTTCTCCCCTGTTTCTTCGCCTCGGGTTTTTCACACTTCTCTTACTCCACGTAGTGGCATACTGTTGATCCTCCTCTGATTTTCGCCCCTTGTGTTCTCCTCGTTTTTGTATTTTGCTTTTTTTTTCTTGCTCCTCGTATTCTTCTCCCCTGTTTCTTTGCCTCGGGTTTTTCACACTTCTCTTACTCCACGTAGTGGCATACTGTTGATCCTCCTCTGATTTTCGCCCCTTGTGTTCTCCTGGTTTTTGTATTTTGCTTTTTTTTTCTTGCTCCTCGTATTCTTCTCCCCTGTTTCTTCGCCTCGGGTTTTTCACACTTCTCTTACTCCACGTAGTGCCACACTTTAGATCCTCCTCTGATTTTCGCCCCCTGTGTTCTCCTCGTTTTTGTATTTTGCTTTTTTTTTCTTGCTCCTCGTATTCTTCTCCCCTGTTTCTTCGCCTCAGGTTTTTCACACTTCTCTTACTCCACGTAGTGGCATACTGTTGATCCTCCTCTGATTTTCGCCCCTTGTGTTCTCCTCGTTTTTGTATTTTGCTTTTTTTTTCTTGCTCCTCGTATTCTTCTCCCCTGTTTCTTCGCATCAGCATTTTCACACTTCTCTTACTCCACGTAGTGGCATACTGTTGATCCTCCTCTAATTTTCGCCCCTTGTGTTCTCCTCGTTTTTGTATTTTGCTTTTTTTTTCTTGCTCCTCGTATTCTTCTCCCCTGTTTCTTCGCCTCGGGTTTTTCACACTTCTCTTACTCCACGTAGTGGCATACTGTTGATCCTCCTCTGATTTTCGCCCCTTGTGTTCTCCTCGTTTTTGTATTTTGCTTTTTTTTTCTTGCTCCGCGTATTCTTCTCCCCTGTTTCTTCGCCTCTGGTTTTTCACACTTCTCTTACTCCACGTAGTGGCGTACTGTTGATCCTCCTCTGATTTTCGCCCCTTGTGTTCTCCTCGTTTTTGTATTTTGCTTTTTTTTTCTTGCTCCTCGTATTCTTCTCCCCTGTTTCTTCACCTCGGGTTTTTCACACTTCTCTTACTCCACGTAATGCCACACTTTTGATCCTCCTCTGATTTTCGCCCCTTGTGTTCTCCTCGTTTTTGTATTTTGCTTTTTTTTTCTTGCTCCTCGTATTCTTCTCCCCTGTTTCTTCGCCTCGGGTTTTTCACACTTCTCTTACTCCACGTAGTGGCATACTGTTGATCCTCCTCTGATTTTCGCCCCTTGTGTTCTCCTCGTTTTTGTATTTTGCTTTTTTTTTCTTGCTCCTCGTATTCTTCTCCCCTGTTTCTTCGCCTCGGGTTTTTCACACTTCTCTTACTCCACGTAGTGGCATACTGTTGATCCTCCTCTGATTTTCGCCCCTTGTGTTCTCCTCGTTTTTGTATTTTGCTTTTTTTTTCTTGCTCCTCGTATTCTTCTCCCCTGTTTCTTCGCCTCGGGTTTTTCACACTTCTCTTACTCCACGTAGTGGCATACTGTTGATCCTCCTCTGATTTTCGCCCCTTGTGTTCTCCTCGTTTTTGTATTTTGCTTTTTTTTTCTTGCTCCGCGTATTCTTCTCCCCTGTTTCTTCGCCTCGGGTTTTTCACACTTCTCTTACTCCACGTAGTGGCGTACTGTTGATCCTCCTCTGATTTTCGCCCCTTGTGTTCTCCTCGTTTTTGTATTTTGCTTTTTTTTTCTTGCTCCTCGTATTCTTCTCCCCTGTTTCTTCACCTCGGGTTTTTCACACTTCTCTTACTCCACGTAATGCCACACTTTTGATCCTCCTCTTATTTTCGCCCCTTGTGTTCTCCTCGTTTTTGTATTTTGCTTTTTTTTTCTTGCTCCTCGTATTCTTCTCCCCTGTTTCTTCGCCTCGGGTTTTTCACACTTCTCTTACTCCACGTAGTGGCATACTGTTGATCCTCCTCGGATTTTCGCCCCTTGTGTTCTCCTCGTTTTTGTATTTTGCTTTTTTTTTCTTGCTCCTCGTATTCTTCTCCCCTGTTTCTTCGCCTCGGGTTTTTCACACTTCTCTTACTCCACGTAGTGGCATACTGTTGATCCTCCTCTGATTTTCGCCCCTTGTGTTCTCCTCGTTTTTGTATTTTGCTTTTTTTTTCTTGCTCCTCGTATTCTTCTCCCCTGTTTCTTCGCCTCGGGTTTTTCACACTTCTCTTACTCCACGTAGTGGCATACTGTTGATCCTCCTCTGATTTTCGCCCCTTGTGTTCTCCTCGTTTTTGTATTTTGCTTTTTTTTTCTTGCTCCGCGTATTCTTCTCCCCTGTTTCTTCGCCTCGGGTTTTTCACACTTCTCTTACTCCACGTAGTGGCGTACTGTTGATCCTCCTCTGATTTTCGCCCCTTGTGTTCTCCTCGTTTTTGTATTTTGCTTTTTTTTTCTTGCTCCTCGTATTCTTCTCCCCTGTTTCTTCACCTCGGGTTTTTCACACTTCTCTTACTCCACGTAATGCCACACTTTTGATCCTCCTCTGATTTTCGCCCCTTGTGTTCTCCTCGTTTTTGTATTTTGCTTTTTTTTTCTTGCTCCTCGTATTCTTCTCCCCTGTTTCTTCGCCTCGGGTTTTTCACACTTCTCTTACTCCACGTAGTGGCATACTGTTGATCCTCCTCTGATTTTCGCCCCTTGTGTTCTCCTCGTTTTTGTATTTTGCTTTTTTTTTCTTGCTCCTCGTATTCTTCTCCCCTGTTTCTTCGCCTCGGGTTTTTCACACTTCTCTTACTCCACGTAGTGGCATACTGTTGATCCTCCTCTGATTTTCGCCCCTTGTGTTCTCCTCGTTTTTGTATTTTGCTTTTTTTTTCTTGCTCCTCGTATTCTTCTCCCCTGTTTCTTCGCCTCGGGTTTTTCACACTTCTCTTACTCCACGTAGTGGCATACTGTTGATCCTCCTCTGATTTTCGCCCCTTGTGTTCTCCTCGTTTTTGTATTTTGCTTTTTTTTTCTTTCTCCTCGTATTCTTCTCCCCTGTTTCTTCACCTCGGGTTTTTCACACTTCTCTTACTCCACGTAATGCCACACTTTTGATCCTCCTCTGATTTTCGCCCCTTGTGTTCTCCTCGTTTTTGTATTTTGCTTTTTTTTTCTTGCTCCTCGTATTCTTCTCCCCTGTTTCTTCACCTCGGGTTTTTCACACTTCTCTTGCTCCTCGTAGTGCCACACTTTTGATCCTCCTCTGATTTTCGCCCCTTGTGTTCTCCTCGTTTTGTATTTTGCTTTTTTTTCTTGCTCCTCGTATTCTTCTCCCCTGTTTCTTCACCTCGGGTTTTTCACACTTCTCTTGCTCCTCGTAGTGGCATACTGTTGATCCTCCTCTGATTTTCGCCACTTGTGTTCTCCTCGTTTTTGTATTTTGCTTTTTTTTTCTTGCTCCTCGTATTCTTCTCCCCTGTTTCTTCGCCTCAGGTTTTTCACACTTCTCTTACTCCACGTAGTGGCATACTGTTGATCCTCCTCTGATTTTCGCCCCTTGTGTTCTCCTCGTTTTTGTATTTTGCTTTTTTTTTCTTGCTCCTCGTATTCTTCTCCCCTGTTTCTTCGCCTCGGGTTTTTCACACTTCTCTTACTCCAGGTAGTGGCATACTGTTGATCCTCCTCTGATTTTCGCCCCTTGTGTTCTCCTCGTTTTTGTATTTTGCTTTTTTTTTCTTGCTCCTCGTATTCTTCTCCCCTGTTTCTTCGCCTCGGGTTTTTCACACTTCTCTTACTCCACGTAGTGGCATACTGTTGATCCTCCTCTGATTTTCGCCCCTTGTGTTCTCCTCGTTTTTGTATTTTGCTTTTTTTTTCTTGCTCCTCGTATTCTTCTCCCCTGTTTCTTCGCCTCGGGTTTTTCACACTTCTCTTACTCCACGTAGTGGCATACTGTTGATCCTCCTCTGATTTTCGCCCCTTGTGTTCTCCTCGTTTTTGTATTTTGCTTTTTTTTTCTTTCTCCTCGTATTCTTCTCCCCTGTTTCTTCGCCTCGGGTTTTTCACACTTCTCTTACTCCACGTAGTGGCATACTGTTGATCCTCCTCTGATTTTCGCCCCTTGTGTTCTCCTCGTTTTTGTATTTTGCTTTTTTTTTCTTGCTCCGCGTATTCTTCTCCCCTGTTTCTTCGCCTCGGGTTTTTCACACTTCTCTTACTCCACGTAGTGGCGTACTGTTGATCCTCCTCTGATTTTCGCCCCTTGTGTTCTCCTCGTTTTTGTATTTTGCTTTTTTTTTCTTGCTCCTCGTATTCTTCTCCCCTGTTTCTTCACCTCGGGTTTTTCACACTTCTCTTACTCCACGTAATGCCACACTTTTGATCCTCCTCTGATTTTCGCCCCTTGTGTTCTCCTCGTTTTTGTATTTTGCTTTTTTTTTCTTGCTCCTCGTATTCTTCTCCCCTGTTTCTTCGCCTCGGGTTTTTCACACTTCTCTTACTCCACGTAGTGGCATACTGTTGATCCTCCTCGGATTTTCGCCCCTTGTGTTCTCCTCGTTTTTGTATTTTGCTTTTTTTTTCTTTCTCCTCGTATTCTTCTCCCCTGTTTCTTTGCCTCGGGTTTTTCACACTTCTCTTACTCCACGTAGTGGCATACTGTTGATCCTCCTCTGATTTTCGCCCCTTGTGTTCTCCTCGTTTTTGTATTTTGCTTTTTTTTTCTTGCTCCGCGTATTCTTCTCCCCTGTTTCTTCACCTCGGGTTTTTCACACTTCTCTTACTCCACGTAGTGGCGTACTGTTGATCCTCCTCTGATTTTCGCCCCTTGTGTTCTCCTCGTTTTTGTATTTTGCTTTTTTTTTCTTGCTCCTCGTATTCTTCTCCCCTGTTTCTTCACCTCGGGTTTTTCACACTTCTCTTACTCCACGTAGTGGCGTACTGTTGATCCTCCTCTGATTTTCGCCCCTTGTGTTCTCCTCGTTTTTGTATTTTGCTTTTTTTTTCTTGCTCCTCGTATTCTTCTCCCCTGTTTCTTCGCCTCGGGTTTTTCACACTTCTCTTACTCCACGTAGTGGCATACTGTTGATCCTCCTCTGATTTTCGCCCCTTGTGTTCTCCTCGTTTTTGTATTTTGCTTTTTTTTTCTTGCTCCTCGTATTCTTCTCCCCTGTTTCTTCGCATCAGCATTTTCACACTTCTCTTACTCCACGTAGTGGCATACTGTTGATCCTCCTCGGATTTTCGCCCCTTGTGTTCTCCTCGTTTTTGTATTTTGCTTTTTTTTTCTTGCTCCTCGTATTCTTCTCCCCTGTTTCTTCGCCTCGGGTTTTTCACACTTCTCTTACTCCACGTAATGGCGTACTGTTGATCCTCCTCTGATTTTCGCCCCTTGTGTTCTCCTCGTTTTTGTATTTTGCTTTTTTTTTCTTGCTCCTCGTATTCTTCTCCCCTGTTTCTTCACCTCGGGTTTTTCACACTTCTCTTACTCCACGTAATGCCACACTTTTGATCCTCCTCTGATTTTCGCCCCTTGTGTTCTCCTCGTTTTTGTATTTTGCTTTTTTTTTCTTGCTCCTCGTATTCTTCTCCCCTGTTTCTTCGCCTCGGGTTTTTCACAATTCTCTTACTCCACGTAGTGGCATACTGTTGATCCTCCTCTGATTTTCGCCCCTTGTGTTCTCCTCGTTTTTGTATTTTGCTTTTTTTTTCTTGCTCCTCGTATTCTTCTCCCCTGTTTCTTTGCCTCGGGTTTTTCACACTTCTCTTACTCCACGTAGTGGCATACTGTTGATCCTCCTCTGATTTTCGCCCCTTGTGTTCTCCTCGTTTTTGTATTTTGCTTTTTTTTTCTTGCTCCTCGTATTCTTCTCCCCTGTTTCTTCGCCTCGGGTTTTTCACACTTCTCTTACTCCACGTAGTGCCACACTTTAGATCCTCCTCTGATTTTCGCCCCCTGTGTTCTCCTCGTTTTTGTATTTTGCTTTTTTTTTCTTGCTCCTCGTATTCTTCTCCCCTGTTTCTTCGCCTCAGGTTTTTCACACTTCTCTTACTCCACGTAGTGGCATACTGTTGATCCTCCTCTGATTTTCGCCCCTTGTGTTCTCCTCGTTTTTGTATTTTGCTTTTTTTTTCTTGCTCCTCGTATTCTTCTCCCCTGTTTCTTCGCATCAGCATTTTCACACTTCTCTTACTCCACGTAGTGGCACACTTTTGATCCTCCTCTGATTTTCGCCCCTTGTGTTCTCCTCGTTTTTGTATTTTGCTTTTTTTTTCTTGCTCCTCGTATTCTTCTCCCCTGTTTCTTCGCCTCGGGTTTTTCACACTTCTCTTACTCCACGTAGTGGCATACTGTTGATCCTCCTCTGATTTTCGCCCCTTGTGTTCTCCTCGTTTTTGTATTTTGCTTTTTTTTTCTTGCTCCGCGTATTCTTCTCCCCTGTTTCTTCGCCTCGGGTTTTTCACACTTCTCTTACTCCACGTAGTGGCGTACTGTTGATCCTCCTCTGATTTTCGCCCCTTGTGTTCTCCTCGTTTTTGTATTTTGCTTTTTTTTTCTTGCTCCTCGTATTCTTCTCCCCTGTTTCTTCACCTCGGGTTTTTCACACTTCTCTTACTCCACGTAATGCCACACTTTTGATCCTCCTCTGATTTTCGCCCCTTGTGTTCTCCTCGTTTTTGTATTTTGCTTTTTTTTTCTTGCTCCTCGTATTCTTCTCCCCTGTTTCTTCGCCTCGGGTTTTTCACACTTCTCTTACTCCACGTAGTGGCATACTGTTGATCCTCCTCTGATTTTCGCCCCTTGTGTTCTCCTCGTTTTTGTATTTTGCTTTTTTTTTCTTGCTCCTCGTATTCTTCTCCCCTGTTTCTTCGCCTCGGGTTTTTCACACTTCTCTTACTCCACGTAGTGGCATACTGTTGATCCTCCTCTGATTTTCGCCCCTTGTGTTCTCCTCGTTTTTGTATTTTGCTTTTTTTTTCTTGCTCCTCGTATTCTTCTCCCCTGTTTCTTCGCCTCGGGTTTTTCACACTTCTCTTACTCCACGTAGTGGCATACTGTTGATCCTCCTCTGATTTTCGCCCCTTGTGTTCTCCTCGTTTTTGTATTTTGCTTTTTTTTTCTTGCTCCGCGTATTCTTCTCCCCTGTTTCTTCGCCTCGGGTTTTTCACACTTCTCTTACTCCACGTAGTGGCGTACTGTTGATCCTCCTCTGATTTTCGCCCCTTGTGTTCTCCTCGTTTTTGTATTTTGCTTTTTTTTTCTTGCTCCTCGTATTCTTCTCCCCTGTTTCTTCACCTCGGGTTTTTCACACTTCTCTTACTCCACGTAATGCCACACTTTTGATCCTCCTCTTATTTTCGCCCCTTGTGTTCTCCTCGTTTTTGTATTTTGCTTTTTTTTTCTTGCTCCTCGTATTCTTCTCCCCTGTTTCTTCGCCTCGGGTTTTTCACACTTCTCTTACTCCACGTAGTGGCATACTGTTGATCCTCCTCGGATTTTCGCCCCTTGTGTTCTCCTCGTTTTTGTATTTTGCTTTTTTTTTCTTGCTCCTCGTATTCTTCTCCCCTGTTTCTTCGCCTCGGGTTTTTCACACTTCTCTTACTCCACGTAGTGGCATACTGGTGATCCTCCTCTGATTTTCGCCCCTTGTGTTCTCCTCGTTTTTGTATTTTGCTTTTTTTTTCTTGCTCCTCGTATTCTTCTCCCCTGTTTCTTCGCCTCGGGTTTTTCACACTTCTCTTACTCCACGTAGTGGCATACTGTTGATCCTCCTCTGATTTTCGCCCCTTGTGTTCTCCTCGTTTTTGTATTTTGCTTTTTTTTCCTTGCTCCGCGTATTCTTCTCCCCTGTTTCTTCGCCTCGGGTTTTTCACACTTCTCTTACTCCACGTAGTGGCATACTGTTGATCCTCCTCTGATTTTCGCCCCTTGTGTTCTCCTCGTTTTTGTATTTTGCTTTTTTTTTCTTGCTCCTCGTATTCTTCTCCCCTGTTTCTTCACCTCGGGTTTTTCACACTTCTCTTACTCCACGTAATGCCACACTTTTGATCCTCCTCTGATTTTCGCCCCTTGTGTTCTCCTCGTTTTTGTATTTTGCTTTTTTTTTCTTGCTCCTCGTATTCTTCTCCCCTGTTTCTTCGCCTCGGGTTTTTCACACTTCTCTTACTCCACGTAGTGGCATACTGTTGATCCTCCTCTGATTTTCGCCCCTTGTGTTCTCCTCGTTTTTGTATTTTGCTTTTTTTTTCTTGCTCCTCGTATTCTTCTCCCCTGTTTCTTCGCCTCGGGTTTTTCACACTTCTCTTACTCCACGTAGTGGCATACTGTTGATCCTCCTCTGATTTTCGCCCCTTGTGTTCTCCTCGTTTTTGTATTTTGCTTTTTTTTTCTTGCTCCGCGTATTCTTCTCCCCTGTTTCTTCGCCTCGGGTTTTTCACACTTCTCTTACTCCACGTAGTGGCGTACTGTTGATCCTCCTCTGATTTTCGCCCCTTGTGTTCTCCTCGTTTTTGTATTTTGCTTTTTTTTTCTTGCTCCTCGTATTCTTCTCCCCTGTTTCTTCACCTCGGGTTTTTCACACTTCTCTTACTCCACGTAATGCCACACTTTTGATCCTCCTCTGATTTTCGCCCCTTGTGTTCTCCTCGTTTTTGTATTTTGCTTTTTTTTTCTTGCTCCTCGTATTCTTCTCCCCTGTTTCTTCACCTCGGGTTTTTCACACTTCTCTTACGCCTCGTAGTGCCACACTTTTGATCCTCCTCTGATTTTCGCCCCTTGTGTTCTCCTCGTTTTGTATTTTGCTTTTTTTTCTTGCTCCTCGTATTCTTCTCCCCTGTTTCTTCACCTCGGGTTTTTCACACTTCTCTTGCTCCTCGTAGTGGCATACTGTTGATCCTCCTCTGATTTTCGCCACTTGTGTTCTCCTCGTTTTTGTATTTTGCTTTTTTTTTTCTTGCTCCTCGTATTCTTCTCCCCTGTTTCTTCACATCAGCTTTTTCACACTTCTCTTACTCCTCGTAGTGGCATACTGTTGATCCTACTCTGATTTTCGCCCCTTGTGTTCTCCTCGTTTTTGTATTTTGCTTTTTTTTTCTTGCTCCTCGTATTCTTCTCCCCTGTTTCTTCTCCTCGGGTTTTTCACCCTTCTCTTTCTCCACGTAGTGCCACACTTTTGATCCTCCTCTGATTTTCGCCCCTTGTGTTCTCCTCGTTTTTGTATTTTGCTTTTTTTTTCTTGCTCCTCGTATTCTTCTCCCCTGTTTCTTCGCCTCGAGTTTTTCACACTTCTCTTACTCCACGTATTGCCACACTTTTGATCCTCCTCTGATTTTCGCCCCTTGTGTTCTCCTCGTTTTTGTATTTTGCTTTTTTTTTCTTGCTCCTCTTATTCTTCTCCCCTGTTTCTTCGCCTCGGGTTTTTCACGCTTCTCTTACTCCACCTAGTGCCACACTTTTGATCCTCCTCTGATTTTCGCCCCTTGTGTTCTCCTCCTTTTTGTATTTTACTTTTTTTTTCTTGCTCCTCGTATTCTTCTCCCCTGTTTCGTCGCCTCGGGTTTTTCACACTTCTCTTGCTCCTCGTAGTGCCATACTGTTGATCCTCCTCTGATTTTCGCCCCTTGTGTTCTCCTCCTTTTTGTATTTTGCTTTCTTTTTCTTGCTCCTCGTATTCTTCTCCCCTGTTTCTTCGCCTCGGGTTTTTCACACTTCTCTTACTCCACGTAATGCCACACTTTTGATCCTCCTCTGATTTTCGCCCCTTGTGTTCTCCTCGTTTTTGTATTTTGCTTTTTTTTCTTGCTCCTCGTATTCTTCTCCCCTGTTTCTTCGCCTCGGGTTTTTCACACTTCTCTTACTCCACGTAGTGCCACAATTTTGATCCTCCTCTGATTTTCGCCCCTTGTGTTCTCCTCGTTTTTGTATTTTGCTTTTTTTTTCTTGCTCCTCGTATTCTTCTCCCCTGTTTCTTCGCCTCGGGTTTTTCACACTTCTCTTACTCCACCTAGTGGCATACTGTTGATCCTCCTCTGATTTTCGCCCCTTGTGTTCTCCTCGTTTTTGTATTTTGCTTTTTTTTTTCTTGCTCCTCGTATTCTTCTCCCCTGTTTCTTCGCCTCGTGTGTTTCCCACTTCTCTTGCTCCTCGTAGTGGCATACTGTTGATCCGCCTCTGATTTTCGCCCCTTGTGTTCTCCTCGTTTTTGTATTTTGCTTTTTTTTTCTTGCTCCTCGTATTCTTCTCCCCTGTTTCTTCGCCTCGGGTTTTTCACACTTCTCTTACTCCACCTAGTGCCACACTTTTGATCCTCCTCTGATTTTCGCCCCTTGTGTTCTCCTCGTTTTTGTATTTTGCTTTTTTTTTCTTGCTCCTCGTATTCTCCTCCCCTGTTTCTTCGCCTCGGGTTTTTCACACTTCTCTTACTCCACGTAGTGGCATACTGTTGATCCTCCTCTGATTTTCGCCCCTTGTGTTCTCCTCGTTTTTGTATTTTGCTTTTTTTTTCTTGCTCCTCGTATTCTTCTCCCCTGTTTCTTCGCCTCGGGTTTTTCACACTTCTCTTACTCCACGTAGTGCCACACTTTTGATCCTCCTCTGATTTTCGCCCCTTGTGTTCTCCTCGTTTTTGTATTTTGCTTTTTTTTTCTTGCTCCTCGTATTCTTCTCCCCTGTTTCTTCACCTCGGGTTTTTCACACTTCTCTTACTCCACGTATTGCCACACTTTTGATCCTCCTCTGATTTTCGCCCCTTGTGTTCTCCTCGTTTTTGTATTTTGCTTTTTTTTTCTTGCTCCTCTTATTCTTCTCCCCTGTTTCTTCGCCTCGGGTTTTTCACGCTTCTCTTACTCCACCTAGTGCCACACTTTTGATCCTCCTCTGATTTTCGCCCCTTGTGTTCTCCTCGTTTTTGTATTTTACTTTTTTTTTCTTGCTCCTCGTATTCTTCTCCCCTGTTTCGTCGCCTCGGGTTTTTCACACTTCTCTTGCTCCTCGTAGTGGCATACTGTTGATCCTCCTCTGATTTTCGCCCCTTGTGTTCTCCTCCTTTTTGTATTTTGCTTTATTTTTCTTGCTCCTCGTATTCTTCTCCCCTGTTTCTTCGCCTCGGGTTTTTCACACTTCTCTTACTCCACGTAATGCCACACTTTTGATCCTCCTCTGATTTTCGCCCCTTGTGTTCTCCTCGTTTTTGTATTTTGCTTTTTTTTCTTGCTCCTCGTATTCTTCTCCCCTGTTTCTTCGCCTCGGGTTTTTCACACTTCTCTTACTCCACGTAGTGCCACAATTTTGATCCTCCTCTGATTTTCGCCCCTTGTGTTCTCCTCGTTTTTGTATTTTGCTTTTTTTTTCTTGCTCCTCTTATTCTTCTCCCCGGCTTCTTCGCCTCGGTTTTTTCACACTTCATTACTCCACGTAGTGGCATACGGTTGATCCTCCTCTGATTTTCGCCCCTTGTGTTCTCCTCGTTTTTGTATTTTGCTTTTTTTTCTTGCTCCTCGTATTCTTCTCCTCTGTTTCTTCACCTCGGGTTTTTCATTCTTCTCTTGCTCCTCGTAGTAGCATACTGTTGATCCTCCTCTGATTTTCGCCCCTTGTGTTCTCGTCGTTTTTGTATTTTGCTTTTTTTTTCTTGCTCCTCTTATTCTTCTCCCCTGTTTCTTCGCCTCGGGTTTTTCACACTTCTCTTACTCCACGTAGTGACATATGGTTGATCCTCCTCTGATTTTCGCCCCTTGTGTTCTCCTCGTTTTTGTATTTTGCTTTTTTTTCTTGCTCCTCGTATTCTTCTCCCCTGTTTCTTCGCCTCGGGTTTTTCACACTTCTCTTGCGCCTCGTAGTGGCATACTGTTGATCCTCCTCTGATTTTCGCCCCTTGTGTTCTCCTCGTTTTTGTATTTTGCTTCTTTTTTCTTGCTCCTCGTATTCTTCTCCCCTGTTTCTTCGCCTCGGGTTTTTCACACTTCTCTTACTCCACCTAGTGCCACACTTTTGATCCTCCTCTGATTTTCGCCCCTTGTATTCTCCTCGTTTTTGTATTTTGCTTTTTTTTTCTTGCTCCTCGTATTCTTCTCCCCTGTTTCTTCACCTCGGGTTTTTCACACTTCTCTTACTCCACGTAATGCCACACTTTTGATCCTCCTCTTATTTTCGCCCCTTGTGTTCTCCTCGTTTTTGTATTTTGCTTTTTTTTTCTTGCTCCTCGTATTCTTCTCCCCTGTTTCTTCGCCTCGGGTTTTTCACACTTCTCTTACTCCACGTAGTGGCATACTGTTGATCCTCCTCGGATTTTCGCCCCTTGTGTTCTCCTCGTTTTTGTATTTTGCTTTTTTTTTCTTGCTCCTCGTATTCTTCTCCCCTGTTTCTTCGCCTCGGGTTTTTCACACTTCTCTTACTCCACGTAGTGGCATACTGTTGATCCTCCTCTGATTTTCGCCCCTTGTGTTCTCCTCGTTTTTGTATTTTGCTTTTTTTTTCTTGCTCCTCGTATTCTTCTCCCCTGTTTCTTCGCCTCGGGTTTTTCACACTTCTCTTACTCCACGTAGTGGCATACTGTTGATCCTCCTCTGATTTTCGCCCCTTGTGTTCTCCTCGTTTTTGTATTTTGCTTTTTTTTCCTTGCTCCGCGTATTCTTCTCCCCTGTTTCTTCGCCTCGGGTTTTTCACACTTCTCTTACTCCACGTAGTGGCATACTGTTGATCCTCCTCTGATTTTCGCCCCTTGTGTTCTCCTCGTTTTTGTATTTTGCTTTTTTTTTCTTGCTCCTCGTATTCTTCTCCCCTGTTTCTTCACCTCGGGTTTTTCACACTTCTCTTACTCCACGTAATGCCACACTTTTGATCCTCCTCTGATTTTCGCCCCTTGTGTTCTCCTCGTTTTTGTATTTTGCTTTTTTTTTCTTGCTCCTCGTATTCTTCTCCCCTGTTTCTTCGCCTCGGGTTTTTCACACTTCTCTTACTCCACGTAGTGGCATACTGTTGATCCTCCTCTGATTTTCGCCCCTTGTGTTCTCCTCGTTTTTGTATTTTGCTTTTTTTTTCTTGCTCCTCGTATTCTTCTCCCCTGTTTCTTCGCCTCGGGTTTTTCACACTTCTCTTACTCCACGTAGTGGCATACTGTTGATCCTCCTCTGATTTTCGCCCCTTGTGTTCTCCTCGTTTTTGTATTTTGCTTTTTTTTTCTTGCTCCGCGTATTCTTCTCCCCTGTTTCTTCGCCTCGGGTTTTTCACACTTCTCTTACTCCACGTAGTGGCGTACTGTTGATCCTCCTCTGTTTTTCGCCCCTTGTGTTCTCCTCGTTTTTGTATTTTGCTTTTTTTTTCTTGCTCCTCGTATTCTTCTCCCCTGTTTCTTCACCTCGGGTTTTTCACACTTCTCTTACTCCACGTAATGCCACACTTTTGATCCTCCTCTGATTTTCGCCCCTTGTGTTCTCCTCGTTTTTGTATTTTGCTTTTTTTTTCTTGCTCCTCGTATTCTTCTCCCCTGTTTCTTCACCTCGGGTTTTTCACACTTCTCTTGCTCCTCGTAGTGCCACACTTTTGATCCTCCTCTGATTTTCGCCCCTTGTGTTCTCCTCGTTTTGTATTTTGCTTTTTTTTCTTGCTCCTCGTATTCTTCTCCCCTGTTTCTTCACCTCGGGTTTTTCACACTTCTCTTGCTCCTCGTAGTGGCATACTGTTGATCCTCCTCTGATTTTCGCCACTTGTGTTCTCCTCGTTTTTGTATTTTGCTTTTTTTTTTCTTGCTCCTCGTATTCTTCTCCCCTGTTTCTTCACATCAGCTTTTTCACACTTCTCTTACTCCTCGTAGTGGCATACTGTTGATCCTCCTCTGATTTTCGCCCCTTGTGTTCTCCTCGTTTTTGTATTTTGCTTTTTTTTTCTTGCTCCTCGTATTCTTCTCCCCTGTTTCTTCTCCTCGGGTTTTTCACCCTTCTCTTACTCCACGTAGTGCCACACTTTTGATCCTCCTCTGATTTTCGCCCCTTGTGTTCTCCTCGTTTTTGTATTTTGCTTTTTTTTTCTTGCTCCTCGTATTCTTCTCCCCTGTTTCTTCGCCTCGAGTTTTTCACACTTCTCTTACTCCACGTATTGCCACACTTTTGATCCTCCTCTGATTTTCGCCCCTTGTGTTCTCCTCGTTTTTGTATTTTGCTTTTTTTTTCTTGCTCCTCTTATTCTTCTCCCCTGTTTCTTCGCCTCGGGTTTTTCACGCTTCTCTTACTCCACCTAGTGCCACACTTTTGATCCTCCTCTGATTTTCGCCCCTTGTGTTCTCCTCCTTTTTGTATTTTACTTTTTTTTTCTTGCTCCTCGTATTCTTCTCCCCTGTTTCGTCGCCTCGGGTTTTTCACACTTCTCTTGCTCCTCGTAGTGCCATACTGTTGATCCTCCTCTGATTTTCGCCCCTTGTGTTCTCCTCCTTTTTGTATTTTGCTTTCTTTTTCTTGCTCCTCGTATTCTTCTCCCCTGTTTCTTCGCCTCGGGTTTTTCACACTTCTCTTACTCCACGTAATGCCACACTTTTGATCCTCCTCTGATTTTCGCCCCTTGTGTTCTCCTCTTTTTTGTTTTTTGCTTTTTTTTCTTGCTCCTCGTATTCTTCTCCCCTGTTTCTTCGCCTCGGGTTTTTCACACTTCTCTTACTCCACGTAGTGCCACAATTTTGATCCTCCTCTGATTTTCGCCCCTTGTGTTCTCCTCGTTTTTGTATTTTGCTTTTTTTTTCTTGCTCCTCGTATTCTTCTCCCCTGTTTCTTCGCCTCGGGTTTTTCACACTTCTCTTACTCCACCTAGTGGCATACTGTTGATCCTCCTCTGATTTTCGCCCCTTGTGTTCTCCTCGTTTTTGTATTTTGCTTTTTTTTTTCTTGCTCCTCGTATTCTTCTCCCCTGTTTCTTCGCCTCGTGTGTTTCCCACTTCTCTTGCTCCTCGTAGTGGCATACTGTTGATCCGCCTCTGATTTTCGCCCCTTGTGTTCTCCTCGTTTTTGTATTTTGCTTTTTTTTTCTTGCTCCTCGTATTCTTCTCCCCTGTTTCTTCGCCTCGGGTTTTTCACACTTCTCTTACTCCACCTAGTGCCACACTTTTGATCCTCCTCTGATTTTCGCCCCTTGTGTTCTCCTCGTTTTTGTATTTTGCTTTTTTTTTCTTGCTCCTCGTATTCTCCTCCCCTGTTTCTTCGCCTCGGGTTTTTCACACTTCTCTTACTCCACGTAGTGGCATACTGTTGATCCTCCTCTGATTTTCGCCCCTTGTGTTCTCCTCGTTTTTGTATTTTGCTTTTTTTTTCTTGCTCCTCGTATTCTTCTCCCCTGTTTCTTCGCCTCGGGTTTTTCACACTTCTCTTACTCCACGTAGTGCCACACTTTTGATCCTCCTCTGATTTTCGCCCCTTGTGTTCTCCTCGTTTTTGTATTTTGCTTTTTTTTTCTTGCTCCTCGTATTCTTCTCCCCTGTTTCTTCACCTCGAGTTTTTCACACTTCTCTTACTCCACGTATTGCCACACTTTTGATCCTCCTCTGATTTTCGCCCCTTGTGTTCTCCTCGTTTTTGTATTTTGCTTTTTTTTTCTTGCTCCTCTTATTCTTCTCCCCTGTTTCTTCGCCTCGGGTTTTTCACGCTTCTCTTACTCCACCTAGTGCCACACTTTTGATCCTCCTCTGATTTTCGCCCCTTGTGTTCTCCTCGTTTTTGTATTTTACTTTTTTTTTCTTGCTCCTCGTATTCTTCTCCCCTGTTTCGTCGCCTCGGGTTTTTCACACTTCTCTTGCTCCTCGTAGTGGCATACTGTTGATCCTCCTCTGATTTTCGCCCCTTGTGTTCTCCTCCTTTTTGTATTTTGCTTTATTTTTCTTGCTCCTCGTATTCTTCTCCCCTGTTTCTTCGCCTCGGGTTTTTCACACTTCTCTTACTCCACGTAATGCCACACTTTTGATCCTCCTCTGATTTTCGCCCCTTGTGTTCTCCTCGTTTTTGTATTTTGCTTTTTTTTCTTGCTCCTCGTATTCTTCTCCCCTGTTTCTTCGCCTCGGGTTTTTCACACTTCTCTTACTCCACGTAGTGCCACAATTTTGATCCTCCTCTGATTTTCGCCCCTTGTGTTCTCCTCGTTTTTGTATTTTGCTTTTTTTTTCTTGCTCCTCTTATTCTTCTCCCCGGCTTCTTCGCCTCGGTTTTTTCACACTTCATTACTCCACGTAGTGGCATACGGTTGATCCTCCTCTGATTTTCGCCCCTTGTGTTCTCCTCGTTTTTGTATTTTGCTTTTTTTTCTTGCTCCTCGTATTCTTCTCCTCTGTTTCTTCACCTCGGGTTTTTCATTCTTCTCTTGCTCCTCGTAGTAGCATACTGTTGATCCTCCTCTGATTTTCGCCCCTTGTGTTCTCGTCGTTTTTGTATTTTGCTTTTTTTTTCTTGCTCCTCTTATTCTTCTCCCCTGTTTCTTCGCCTCGGGTTTTTCACACTTCTCTTACTCCACGTAGTGACATATGGTTGATCCTCCTCTGATTTTCGCCCCTTGTGTTCTCCTCGTTTTTGTATTTTGCTTTTTTTTCTTGCTCCTCGTATTCTTCTCCTCTGTTTCTTCGCCTCGGGTTTTTCACACTTCTCTTGCGCCTCGTAGTGGCATACTGTTGATCCTCCTCTGATTTTCGCCCCTTGTGTTCTCCTCGTTTTTGTATTTTGCTTCTTTTTTCTTGCTCCTCGTATTCTTCTCCCCTGTTTCTTCGCCTCGGGTTTTTCACACTTCTCTTACTCCACCTAGTGCCACACTTTTGATCCTCCTCTGATTTTCGCCCCTTGTATTCTCCTCGTTTTTGTATTTTGCTTTTTTTTTCTTGCTCCTCGTATTCTTCTCCCCTGTTTCTTCACATCAGCTTTTTCACACTTCTCTTACTCCTCGTAGTGGCAAACTGTTGATCCTCCTCTGATTTTCGCCCCTTGTGTTCTCCTCGTTTTTGTATTTTGCTTTTTTTTTCTTGCTCCTCGTATTCTTCTCCCCTGTTTCTTCGCCTCGTGTGTTTCACACTTCTCTTGCTCCTCGTAGTGGCATACTGTTGATCCTCCTCTGATTTTCGCCCCTTGTGTTCTCCTCGTTTTTGTATTTTGCTTTTTTTTTCTTGCTACTCGTATTCTTCTCCCCTGTTTCTTCGCCTCGGGTTTTTCACACTTCTCTTACTCCACCTAGTGCCACACTTTTGATCCTCCTCTGATTTTCGCCCCTTGTGTTCTCCTCGTTTATGTATTTTGCTTTTTTTTCTTGCTCCTCGTATTCTTCTCCCCTGTTTCTTCGCCTCGGATTTTTCACACTTCTCTTGCTCCTCGTAGTGGCATACTGTTGATCCTCCTCTGATTTTCGCCCCTTGTGTTCTCGTCGTTTTTGTATTTTGCTTTTTTTTTCTTGCTCCTCTTATTCTTCTCCCCTGTTTCTTCGCCTCGGGTTTTTCACACTTCTCTTACTCCACGTAGTGACATATGGTTGATCCTCCTCTGATTTTCGCCCCTTGTGTTCTCCTCGTTTTTGTATTTTGCTTTTTTTTCTTGCTCCTCGTATTCTTCTCCTCTGTTTCTTCGCCTCGGGTTTTTCACACTTCTCTTGCTCCTCGTAGTGGCATACTGTTGATCCTCCTCTGATTTTCGCCCCTTGTGTTCTCCTCGTTTTTGTATTTTGCTTTTTTTTTCTTGCTCCTCGTATTCTTCTCCCCTGTTTATTTGCCTCGGGTTTTTCACACTTCTCTTACTCCACGTAATGGCATACTGTTGATCCTCCTCTGATTTTCGCCCCTTGTGTTCTCCTCGTTTTTGTATTTTGCTTTTTTTTTCTTGCTCCTCGTATTCTTCTCCCCTGTTTCTTCGCCTCGGGTTTTTCACACTTCTCTTACTCCACGTAGTGCCACAATTTTGATCCTTCTCTGATTTTCGCCCCTTGTGTTCTCCTCGTTTTTGTATTTTGCTTTTTTTTCTTGCTCCTCGTATTCTTCTCCCCTGTTTCTTCGCCTCGGGTTTTTCACACTTCTCTTACTCCACCTAGTGCCACACTTTTGATCCTCCTCTGATTTTCGCCCCTTGTGTTCTCCTCTTTTTTGTATTTTGCTTTTTTTTTCTTGCTCCTCGTATTCTTCTCCCCTGTTTCTTCGCCTCGGGTTTTTCACACTTCTCTTACTCCACGTAGTGCCACACTTTTGATCCTCCTCTGATTTTCGCCCCTTGTGTTCTCCTCGTTTTTGTATTTTGCTTTTTTTTTCTTGCTCCTCGTATTCTTCTCCCCTGTTTCTTCGCCTCGGGTTTTTCACACTTGTCTTGCTCCACCTAGTGCCACACTTTTGATCCTCCTCTGATTTTCGCCCCTTGTGTTCTCCTCGTTTTTGTATTTTGCTTTTTTTTTTCTTGCTCCTCGTATTCTTCTCCCCTGTTTCTTCGTCTCGGGTTTTTCACACTTCTCTTACTCCACGTAGTGGCATACTGTTGATCCTCCTCTGATTTTCGCCCCTTGTGTTCTCCTCGTTTATGTATTTTGCTTTTTTTTCTTGCTCCTCGTATTCTTCTCCCCTGTTTCTTCGCCTCGGATTTTTCACACTTCTCTTGGTCCTCGTAGTGGCATACTGTTGATCCTCCTCTGATTTTCGCCCCTTGTGTTCTCGTCGTTTTTGTATTTTGCTTTTTTTTTCTTGCTCCTCTTATTCTTCTCCCCTATTTCTTCGCCTCGGGTTTTTCACACTTCTCTTACTCCACTTAGTGGCATACAGTTGATCCTCCTCTGATTTTCGCCCCTTGTGTTCTCCTCGTTTTTGTATTTTGCTTTTTTTTCTTGCTCCTCGTATTCTTCTCCTCTGTTTCTTCGCCTCGGTTTTTTCACACTTCTCTTACTCCACGTAGTGGCATACGGTTGATCCTCCTCTGATTTTCGCCCCTTGTGTTCTCCTCGTTTTTGTATTTTGCTTTTTTTTCTTGCTCCTCGTATTCTTCTCCCCTGTTTCTTCGCCTCGGGTTTTTCACACTTCTCTTACTCCACCTAGTGCCACACTTTTGATCCTCCTCTGATTTTCGCCCCTTGTGTTCTCCTCTTTTTTGTATTTTGCTTTTTTTTTCTTGCTCCTCGTATTCTTCTCCCCTGTTTCTTCGCCTCGGGTTTTTCACACTTCTCTTACTCCACGTAGTGCCACACGTTTGATCCTCCTCTGATTTTCGCCCCTTGTGTTCTCCTCGTTTTTGTATTTTGCTTTTTTTTTTCTTGCTCCTCGTATTCTTCTCCCCTGTTTCTTCGCCTCGGGTTTTTCACACTTCTCTTACTCCACGTAGTGCCACACGTTTGATCCTCCTCTGATTTTCGCCCCTTGTGTTCTCCTCGTTTTTGTATTTTGCTTTTTTTTCTTGCTCCGCGTATTCTTCTCCTCTGTTTCTTCGCCTCGGGTTTTTCACACTTCTCTTGCTCCTCGTAGTGGCATACTGTTGATCCTCCTCTGATTTTCGCCCCTTGTGTTCTCCTCGTTTTTGTATTTTGCTTTTTTTTTCTTGCTCCTCGTATTCTTCTCCCCTGTTTCTTCACATCAGCTTTTTCACACTTCTCTTACTCCTCTTAGTGGCATACTGTTGATCCTCCTCTGATTTTCGCCCCTTGTGTTCTCCTCGTTTTTGTATTTTGCTTTTTTTTCTTGCTTCTCATATTCTTCTCCCCTGTTTCTTCACCTCGGGTTTTTCACACTTCTCTTACTCCACGTAGTGCCACAATTTTGATCCTCCTCTGATTTTCGCCCCTTGTGTTCTCCTCGTTTTTGTATTTTGCTTTTTTTTTCTTGCTCCTCTTATTCTTCTCCCCTGTTTCTTCGCCTCGGGTTTTTCACACTTCTCTTACTCCACCTAGTGGCATACTGTTGATCCTCCTCTGATTTTCGCCCCTTGTGTTCTCCTCGTTTTTGTATTTTGCTTTTTTTTTCTTGCTCCTCGTATTCTTCTCCCCTGTTTCTTCGCCTCGTGTGTTTCACACTTCTCTTGCTCCTCGTAGTGGCATACTGTTGATCCTCCTCTGATTTTCGCTCCTTGTGTTCTCCTCGTTTTTGTATTTTGCTTTTTTTTTTCTTGCTCCTCGTATTCTTCTCCCCTGTTTCTTCACATCAGCTTTTTCACACTTCTCTTACTCCTCGTAGCGGCATACTGTTGATCCTACTCTGATTTTCGCCCCTTGTGTTCTCCTCGTTTTTGTATTTTGCTTTTTTTTTCTTACTCCTCGTATTCTTCTCCCCTGTTTCTTCGCCTCGGGTTTTTCACACTTCTCTTGCTCCTCGTAGTGGCATACTGTTGATCCTCCTCTGATTTTCGCCCCTTGTGTTCTCCTCGTTTTTGTATTTTGCTTCTTTTTTCTTGCTCCTCGTATTCTTCTCCCCTGTTTCTTCGCCTCGGGTTTTTCACACTTCTCTTACTCCACCTAGTGCCACACTTTTGATCCTCCTCTGATTTTCGCCCCTTGTGTTCTCCTCGTTTTTGTATTTTGCTTTTTTTTTTCTTGCTCCTCGTATTCTTCTCCCCTGTTTCTTCGTCTCGGGTTTTTCACACTTCTCTTACTCCACGTAGTGGCATACTGTTGATCCTCCTCTGATTTTCGCCCCTTGTGTTCTCCTCGTTTATGTATTTTGCTTTTTTTTCTTGCTCCTCGTATTCTTCTCCCCTGTTTCTTCGCCTCGGATTTTTCACACTTCTCTTGCTCCTCGTAGTGGCATACTGTTGATCCTCCTCTGATTTTCGCCCCTTGTGTTCTCGTCGTTTTTGTATTTTGCTTTTTTTTTCTTGCTCCTCTTATTCTTCTCCCCTGTTTCTTCGCCTCGGGTTTTTCACACTTCTCTTACTCCACGTAGTGACATATGGTAGATCCTCCTCTGATTTTCGCCCCTTGTGTTCTCCTCGTTTTTGTATTTTGCTTTTTTTTCTTGCTCCTCGTATTCTTCTCCCCTGTTTCTTCGCCTCGGGTTTTTCACACTTCTCTTGCTCCTCGTAGTGGCATACTGTTGATCCTCCTCTGATTTTCGCCCCTTGTGTTTTCCTCGTTTTTGTATTTTGCTTTTTTTTTCTTGCTCCTCGTATTCTTCTCCCCTGTTTCTTCGCCTCGGGTTTTTGACACGTCTCTTACTCCACGTAGTGACATATGGTTGATCCTCCTCTGATTTTCGCCCCTTGTGTTCTCCTCGTTTTTGTATTTTGCTTTTTTTTTCTTGCTCCTCGTATTCTTCTCCCCTGTTTCTTTGCCTCGGGTTTTTCACACTTCTCTTACTCCACGTAGTGGCATATGGTTGATCCTCCTCTGATTTTCGCCCCTTGAGTTCTCCTCGTTTTTGTATTTTGCTTTTTTTTTCTTGGTCCTCGTATTCTTCTCCCCTGTTTCTTCGCCTCGGGTTTTTCACACTTCTCTTACTCCACGTAGTGCCATACTTTTGATCCTCCTCTGATTTTCGCCCCTTGTGTTCTCCTCGTTTTTGTATTTTGCTTTTTTTTTCTTGCTCCTCGTATTCTTCTCCCCTGTTTCTTCGCCTCGGGTTTTTCACACTTCTCTTACTCCACGTAGTGCCACACTTTTGATCCTCCTCTGATTTTCGCCCCTTGTGTTCTCCTCGTTTTTGTATTTTGCTTTTTTTTCTTGCTCCTCGTATTCTTCTCCCCTGTTTCTTCGCCTCGGGTTTTTCACACTTCTCTTACTCCTCGTAGTGGCATACGGTTGATCCTCCTCTGATTTTCGCCCTTTGTGTTCTCCTCGTTTTTGTATTTTGCTTTTTTTTCTTGCTCCGCGTATTCTTCTCCTCTGTTTCTTCGCCTCGGGTTTTTCACACTTCTCTTGCTCCTCGTAGTGGCATACTGTTGATCCTCCTCTGATTTTCGCCCCTTGTGTTCTCCTCGTTTTTGTATTTTGCTTTTTTTTTCTTGCTCCTCGTATTCTTCTCCCCTGTTTCTTCACATCAGCTTTTTCACACTTCTCTTACTCCTCTTAGTGGCATACTGTTGATCCTCCTCTGATTTTCGCCCCTTGTGTTCTCCTCGTTTTTGTATTTTGCTTTTTTTTCTTGCTCTTCGTATTCTTCTCCCCTGTTTCTTCGCCTCGGGTTTTTCACACTTCTCTTACTCCACGTAGTGCCACACTTTTGATCCTCCTCTGATTTTCGCCCCTTGTGTTCTCCTCGTTTTCGTATTTTGCTTTTTTTTCTTGCTCCTCGTATTCTTCTCCCCTGTTTCTTCGCCTCGGATTTTTCACACTTCTCTTGCTCCTCGTAGTGGCATACTGTTGATCCTCCTCTGATTTTCGCCCCTTGTGTTCTCGTCGTTTTTGTATTTTGCTTTTTTTTTCTTGCTCCTCTTATTCTTCTCCCCTGTTTCTTCGCCTCGGGTTTTTCACACTTCTCTTACTCCACGTAGTGCCATACGGTTGATCCTCCTCTGATTTTCGCCCCTTGTGTTCTCCTCGTTTTTGTATTTTGCTTTTTTTTCTTGCTCCTCGTATTCTTCTCCTCTGTTTCTTCGCCTCGGTTTTTTCACACTTCTCTTACTCCACGTAGTGGCATACGGTTGATCCTCCTCTGATTTTCGCCCCTTGTGTTCTCCTCGTTTTTGTATTTTGCTTTTTTTTCTTGCTCCTCGTATTCTTCTCCCCTGTTTCTTCGCCTCGGGTTTTTCACACTTCTCTTACTCCCCCTAGTGCCACACTTTTGATCCTCCTCTGATTTTCGCCCCTTGTTTTCTCCTCTTTTTTGTATTTTGCTTTTTTTTTCTTGCTCCTCGTATTCTTCTCCCCTGTTTCTTCGGCTCGGGTTTTTCACACTTCTCTTACTCCACGTAGAGCCACACTTTTGATCCTCCTCTGATTTTCGCCCCTTGTGTTCTCCTCGTTTTTGTATTTTGCTTTTTTTTTTCTTGCTCCTCGTATTCTTCTCCCCTGTTTCTTTGCCTCGGGTTTTTCACACTTCTCTTACTCCACGTAGTGGCATACTGTTGATCCTCCTCTGATTTTCGCCCCTTGTGTTCTCCTCGTTTTTGTATTTTGCTTTTTTTTCTTGCTCCGCGTATTCTTCTCCTCTGTTTCTTCGCCTCGCGTTTTTCACACTTCTCTTGCTCCTCGTAGTGGCATACTGTTGATCCTCCTCTGATTTTCGCCCCTTGTGTTCTCCTCGTTTTTGTATTTTGCTTTTTTTTTCTTGCTCCTCGTATTCTTCTCCCCTGTTTCTTCACATCAGCTTTTTCACACTTCTCTTACTCCTCTTAGTGGCATACTGTTGATCCTCCTCTGTTTTTCGCCCCTTGTGTTCTCCTCGTTTTTGTATTTTGCTTTTTTTTCTTGCTCCTCGTATTCTTCTCCCCTGTTTCTTCGCCTCGGGTTTTTCACACTTCTCTTACTCCACGTAGTGGCATACGGTTGATCCTCCTCTGATTTTCGCCCCTTGTGTTCTCCTCGTTTTTGTATTTTGCTTTTTTTTCTTGCTCCTCGTATTCTTCTCCTCTGTTTCTTCACCTCGGGTTTTTCACACTTCTCTTGCTCCTCGTAGTGGCATACTGTTGATCCTCCTCTGATTTTCGCCCCTTGTGTTCTCCTCGTTTTTGTATTCTGCTTTTTTTTCTTGATCCTTGTATTCTTCTCCCCTGTTTCTTTGCCTCGGGTTTTTCACACTTCTCTTGCTCCTCGTAGTGGCATACTGTTGATCCTCCTCTGATTTTCGCCCCTTGTGTTCTCCTCGTTTTTGTATTTTGCTTTTTTTTTCTTGCTCCTCGTATTCTTCTCCCCTGTTTCTTCGCCTCGGGTTTTTCACACTTCTCTTACTCCACCTAGTGCCACACTTTTGATCCTCCTCTGATTTTCGCCCCTTTTGTTCTCCTCGTTTTTGTATTTTGCTTTTTTTTTCTTGCTCCTCGTATTCTTCTCCCCTGTTTCTTCACATCAGCTTTTTCACACTTCTCTTCCTCCACCTAGTGCCACACTTTTGATCCTCCTCTGATTTTCGCCCCTTGTGTTCTCCTCTTTTTTGTATTTTGCTTTTTTTTTCTTGCTCCTCGTATTCTTCTCCCCTGTTTCTTCGCGTCGGGTTTTTCACCCTTCTCTTACTCCACGTAGTGCCACACTTTTGATCCTCCTCTGATTTTCGCCCCTTGTGTTCTCCTCGTTTTTGTATTTTGCTTTTTTTTTCTTGCTCCTCTTATTCTTCTCCCCTGTTTCTTTGCCTCGGGTTTTTCACACTTCTCTTACTCCACGTAGTGGCATACTGTTGATCCTCCTCTGATTTTCGCCCCTTGTGTTCTCCTCGTTTTTGTATTTTGCTTTTTTTTCTTGCTCCTCGTATTCTTCTCCCCTGTTTCTTTGCCTCGGGTTTTTCACACTTCTCTTGCTCCTCGTAGTGGCATACTGTTGATCCTCCTCTGATTTTCGCCCCTTGTGTTCTCCTCGTTTTTGTATTTTGCTTTTTTTTTCTTGCTCCTCGTATTCTTCTCCCCTGTTTCTTCGCCTCGGGTTTTTCACACTTCTCTTACTCCACCTAGTGGCGTACTGTTGATCCTCCTCTGATTTTCGCCCCTTGTGTTCTCCTCGTTTTTGTATTTTGCTTTTTTTTTCTTGCTCCTCGTATTCTTCTCCCCAGTTTCTTCACATCAGCTTTTTCACACTTCTCTTACTCCTCGTAGGGGCATACTGTTGATCCTACTCTGATTTCGCCCCTTGTGTTCTCCTCGTTTTTGTATTTTGCTTTTTTTTTCTTGCTCCTCGTATTCTTCTCCCCTGTTTCTTCGCCTCGGGTTTTTCACACTTCTCTTGCTCCTCGTAGTGGCATACTGTTGATCCTCCTCTGATTTTCGCCCCTTGTGTTCTCCTCGTTTATGTATTTTGCTTCTTTTTTCTTGCTCCTCGTATTCTTCTCCCCTGTTTCTTCGCCTCGGGTTTTTCACACTTCTCTTGCTCCACCTAGTGCCACACTTTTGATCCTCCTCTGATTTTCGCCCCTTGTGTTCTCCTCGTTTTTGTATTTTGCTTTTTTTTTTCTTGCTCCTCGTATTCTTCTCCCCTGTTTCTTCGTCTCGGGTTTTTCACACTTCTCTTACTCCACGTAGTGGCATACTGTTGATCCTCCTCTGATTTTCGCCCCTTGTGTTCTCCTCGTTTATGTATTTTGCTTTTTTTTCTTGCTCCTCGTATTCTTCTCCCCTGTTTCTTCGCCTCGGATTTTTCACACTTCTCTTGCTCCTCGTAGTGGCATACTGTTGATCCTCCTCTGATTTTCGCCCCTTGTGTTCTCCTCGTTTTTGTATTTTGCTTTTATTTTCTTGCTCCTCATATTCTTCTCCCCTGTTTCTTCGCCTCGGGTTTTTCACACTTCTCTTACTCCACGTAGTGCCACAATTTTGATCCTTCTCTGATTTTCGCCCCTTGTGTTCTCCTCGTTTTTGTATTTTGCTTTTTTTTCTTGCTCCTCGTATTCTTCTCCCCTGTTTCTTCGCCTCGGGTTTTTCACACTTCTCTTACTCCACGTAGTGCCACACTTTTGATCCTCCTCTGATTTTCGCCCCTTGTGTTCTCCTCTTTTTTGTATTTTGCTTTTTTTTCTTGCTCCTCGTATTCTTCTCCCCTGTTTCTTCACATCAGCTTTTTCACACTTCTCTTACTCCTCTTAGTGGCATACTGTTGATCCTCCTCTGATTTTCGCCCCTTGTGTTCTCCTCGTTTTTGTATTTTGCTTTTTTTTCTTGCTTCTCATATTCTTCTCCCCTGTTTCTTCACCTCGGGTTTTTCACACTTCTCTTACTCCACGTAGTGCCACAATTTTGATCCTCCTCTGATTTTCGCCCCTTGTGTTCTCCTCGTTTTTGTATTTTGCTTTTTTTTTCTTGCTCCTCGTATTCTTCTCCCCTGTTTCTTCGCCTCGTGTGTTTCACACTTCTCTTGCTCCTCGTAGTGGCATACTGTTGATCCTCCTCTGATTTTCGCTCCTTGTGTTCTCCTCGTTTTTGTATTTTGCTTTTTTTTTTCTTGCTCCTCGTATTCTTCTCCCCTGTTTCTTCACATCAGCTTTTTCACACTTCTCTTACTCCTCGTAGCGGCATACTGTTGATCCTACTCTGATTTTCGCCCCTTGTGTTCTCCTCGTTTTTGTATTTTGCTTTTTTTTTCTTACTCCTCGTATTCTTCTCCCCTGTTTCTTCGCCTCGGGTTTTTCACACTTCTCTTGCTCCTCGTAGTGGCATACTGTTGATCCTCCTCTGATTTTCGCCCCTTGTGTTCTCCTCGTTTTTGTATTTTGCTTCTTTTTTCTTGCTCCTCGTATTCTTCTCCCCTGTTTCTTCGCCTCGGGTTTTTCACACTTCTCTTACTCCACCTAGTGCCACACTTTTGATCCTCCTCTGATTTTCGCCCCTTGTGTTCTCCTCGTTTTTGTATTTTGCTTTTTTTTTTCTTGCTCCTCGTATTCTTCTCCCCTGTTTCTTCGTCTCGGGTTTTTCACACTTCTCTTACTCCACGTAGTGGCATACTGTTGATCCTCCTCTGATTTTCGCCCCTTGTGTTCTCCTCGTTTATGTATTTTGCTTTTTTTTCTTGCTCCTCGTATTCTTCTCCCCTGTTTCTTCGCCTCGGATTTTTCACACTTCTCTTGCTCCTCGTAGTGGCATACTGTTGATCCTCCTCTGATTTTCGCCCCTTGTGTTCTCGTCGTTTTTGTATTTTGCTTTTTTTTTCTTGCTCCTCTTATTCTTCTCCCCTGTTTCTTCGCCTCGGGTTTTTCACACTTCTCTTACTCCACGTAGTGACATATGGTAGATCCTCCTCTGATTTTCGCCCCTTGTGTTCTCCTCGTTTTTGTATTTTGCTTTTTTTTCTTGCTCCTCGTATTCTTCTCCTCTGTTTCTTCGCCTCGGGTTTTTCACACTTCTCTTGCTCCTCGTAGTGGCATACTGTTGATCCTCCTCTGATTTTCGCCCCTTGTGTTTTCCTCGTTTTTGTATTTTGCTTTTTTTTTCTTGCTCCTCGTATTCTTCTCCCCTGTTTCTTCGCCTCGGGTTTTTGACACGTCTCTTACTCCACGTAGTGACATATGGTTGATCCTCCTCTGATTTTCGCCCCTTGTGTTCTCCTCGTTTTTGTATTTTGCTTTTTTTTTCTTGCTCCTCGTATTCTTCTCCCCTGTTTCTTCGCCTCGGGTTTTTCACACTTCTCTTACTCCACGTAGTGGCATATGGTTGATCCTCCTCTGATTTTCGCCCCTTGAGTTCTCCTCGTTTTTGTATTTTGCTTTTTTTTTCTTGGTCCTCGTATTCTTCTCCCCTGTTTCTTCGCCTCGGGTTTTTCACACTTCTCTTACTCCACGTAGTGCCATACTTTTGATCCTCCTCTGATTTTCGCCCCTTGTGTTCTCCTCGTTTTTGTATTTTGCTTTTTTTTTCTTGCTCCTCGTATTCTTCTCCCCTGTTTCTTCGCCTCGGGTTTTTCACACTTCTCTTACTCCACGTAGTGCCACACTTTTGATCCTCCTCTGATTTTCGCCCCTTGTGTTCTCCTCGTTTTTGTATTTTGCTTTTTTTTCTTGCTCCTCGTATTCTTCTCCCCTGTTTCTTCGCCTCGGGTTTTTCACACTTCTCTTACTCCACGTAGTGGCATACGGTTGATCCTCCTCTGATTTTCGCCCTTTGTGTTCTCCTCGTTTTTGTATTTTGCTTTTTTTTCTTGCTCCGCGTATTCTTCTCCTCTGTTTCTTCGCCTCGGGTTTTTCACACTTCTCTTGCTCCTCGTAGTGGCATACTGTTGATCCTCCTCTGATTTTCGCCCCTTGTGTTCTCCTCGTTTTTGTATTTTGCTTTTTTTTTCTTGCTCCTCGTTTTCTTCTCCCCTGTTTCTTCACATCAGCTTTTTCACACTTCTCTTACTCCTCTTAGTGGCATACTGTTGATCCTCCTCTGATTTTCGCCCCTTGTGTTCTCCTCGTTTTTGTATTTTGCTTTTTTTTCTTGCTCTTCGTATTCTTCTCCCCTGTTTCTTCGCCTCGGGTTTTTCACACTTCTCTTACTCCACGTAGTGCCACACTTTTGATCCTCCTCTGATTTTCGCCCCTTGTGTTCTCCTCGTTTTCGTATTTTGCTTTTTTTTCTTGCTCCTCGTATTCTTCTCCCCTGTTTCTTCGCCTCGGATTTTTCACACTTCTCTTGCTCCTCGTAGTGGCATACTGTTGATCCTCCTCTGATTTTCGCCCCTTGTGTTCTCGTCGTTTTTGTATTTTGCTTTTTTTTTCTTGCTCCTCTTATTCTTCTCCCCTGTTTCTTCGCCTCGGGTTTTTCACACTTCTCTTACTCCACGTAGTGCCATACGGTTGATCCTCCTCTGATTTTCGCCCCTTGTGTTCTCCTCGTTTTTGTATTTTGCTTTTTTTTCTTGCTCCTCGTATTCTTCTCCTCTGTTTCTTCGCCTCGGTTTTTTCACACTTCTCTTACTCCACGTAGTGGCATACGGTTGATCCTCCTCTGATTTTCGCCCCTTGTGTTCTCCTCGTTTTTGTATTTTGCTTTTTTTTCTTGCTCCTCGTATTCTTCTCCCCTGTTTCTTCGCCTCGGGTTTTTCACACTTCTCTTACTCCACCTAGTGCCACACTTTTGATCCTCCTCTGATTTTCGCCCCTTGTGTTCTCCTCTTTTTTGTATTTTGCTTTTTTTTTCTTGCTCCTCGTATTCTTCTCCCCTGTTTCTTCGGCTCGGGTTTTTCACACTTCTCTTACTCCACGTAGAGCCACACTTTTGATCCTCCTCTGATTTTCGCCCCTTGTGTTCTCCTCGTTTTTGTATTTTGCTTTTTTTTTTCTTGCTCCTCGTATTCTTCTCCCCTGTTTCTTTGCCTCGGGTTTTTCACACTTCTCTTACTCCACGTAGTGGCATACTGTTGATCCTCCTCTGATTTTCGCCCCTTGTGTTCTCCTCGTTTTTGTATTTTGCTTTTTTTTCTTGCTCCGCGTATTCTTCTCCTCTGTTTCTTCGCCTCGCGTTTTTCACACTTCTCTTGCTCCTCGTAGTGGCATACTGTTGATCCTCCTCTGATTTTCGCCCCTTGTGTTCTCCTCGTTTTTGTATTTTGCTTTTTTTTTCTTGCTCCTCGTATTCTTCTCCCCTGTTTCTTCACATCAGCTTTTTCACACTTCTCTTACTCCTCGTAGTGGCATACTGTTGATCCTCCTCTGATTTTCGCCCCTTGTGTTCTCCTCGTTTTTGTATTTTGCTTTTTTTTCTTGCTCCTCGTATTCTTCTCCCCTGTTTCTTCGCCTCGGGTTTTTCACACTTCTCTTACTCCACGTAGTGGCATACGGTTGATCCTCCTCTGATTTTCGCCCCTTGTGTTCTCCTCGTTTTTGTATTTTGCTTTTTTTTCTTGCTCCTCGTATTCTTCTCCTCTGTTTCTTCACCTCGGGTTTTTCACACTTCTCTTGCTCCTCGTAGTGGCATACTGTTGATCCTCCTCTGATTTTCGCCCCTTGTGTTCTCCTCGTTTTTGTATTCTGCTTTTTTTTCTTGATCCTTGTATTCTTCTCCCCTGTTTCTTTGCCTCGGGTTTTTCACACTTCTCTTGCTCCTCGTAGTGGCATACTGTTGATCCTCCTCTGATTTTCGCCCCTTGTGTTCTCCTCGTTTTTGTATTTTGCTTTTTTTTTCTTGCTCCTCGTATTCTTCTCCCCTGTTTCTTCGCCTCGGGTTTTTCACACTTCTCTTACTCCACCTAGTGCCACACTTTTGATCCTCCTCTGATTTTCGCCCCTTTTGTTCTCCTCGTTTTTGTATTTTGCTTTTTTTTTCTTGCTCCTCGTATTCTTCTCCCCTGTTTCTTCACATCAGCTTTTTCACACTTCTCTTCCTCCACCTAGTGCCACACTTTTGATCCTCCTCTGATTTTCGCCCCTTGTGTTCTCCTCGTTTTTGTATTTTGCTTTTTTTTTCTTGCTCCTCGTATTCTTCTCCCCTGTTTCTTCGCGTCGGGTTTTTCACCCTTCTCTTACTCCACGTAGTGCCACACTTTTGATCCTCCTCTGATTTTCGCCCCTTGTGTTCTCCTCGTTTTTGTATTTTGCTTTTTTTTTCTTGCTCCTCTTATTCTTCTCCCCTGTTTCTTTGCCTCGGGTTTTTCACACTTCTCTTACTCCACGTAGTGGCATACTGTTGATCCTCCTCTGATTTTCGCCCCTTGTGTTCTCCTCGTTTTTGTATTTTGCTTTTTTTTTTTTCTCCTCGTTTTCTTCTCCCCTGTTTCTTTGCCTCGGGTTTTTCACACTTCTCTTGCTCCTCGTAGTGGCATACTGTTGATCCTCCTCTGATTTTCGCCCCTTGTGTTCTCCTCGTTTTTGTATTTTGCTTTTTTTTTCTTGCTCCTCGTATTCTTCTCCCCTGTTTCTTCGCCTCGGGTTTTTCACACTTCTCTTACTCCACCTAGTGGCGTACTGTTGATCCTCCTCTGATTTTCGCCCCTTGTGTTCTCCTCGTTTTTGTATTTTGCTTTTTTTTTCTTGCTCCTCGTATTCTTCTCCCCTGTTTCTTCACATCAGCTTTTTCACACTTCTCTTACTCCTCGTAGGGGCATACTGTTGATCCTACTCTGATTTCGCCCCTTGTGTTCTCCTCGTTTTTGTATTTTGCTTTTTTTTTCTTGCTCCTCGTATTCTTCTCCCCTGTTTCTTCGCCTCGGGTTTTTCACACTTCTCTTGCTCCTCGTAGTGGCATACTGTTGATCCTCCTCTGATTTTCGCCCCTTGTGTTCTCCTCGTTTATGTATTTTGCTTCTTTTTTCTTGCTCCTCGTATTCTTCTCCCCTGTTTCTTCGCCTCGGGTTTTTCACACTTCTCTTGCTCCACCTAGTGCCACACTTTTGATCCTCCTCTGATTTTCGCCCCTTGTGTTCTCCTCGTTTTTGTATTTTGCTTTTTTTTTTCTTGCTCCTCGTATTCTTCTCCCCTGTTTCTTCGTCTCGGGTTTTTCACACTTCTCTTACTCCACGTAGTGGCATACTGTTGATCCTCCTCTGATTTTCGCCCCTTGTGTTCTCCTCGTTTATGTATTTTGCTTTTTTTTCTTGCTCCTCGTATTCTTCTCCCCTGTTTCTTCGCCTCGGATTTTTCACACTTCTCTTGCTCCTCGTAGTGGCATACTGTTGATCCTCCTCTGATTTTCGCCCCTTGTGTTCTCCTCGTTTTTGTATTTTGCTTTTATTTTCTTGCTCCTCGTATTCTTCTCCCCTGTTTCTTCGCCTCGGGTTTTTCACACTTCTCTTACTCCACGTAGTGCCACAATTTTGATCCTTCTCTGATTTTCGCCCCTTGTGTTCTCCTCGTTTTTGTATTTTGCTTTTTTTTCTTGCTCCTCGTATTCTTCTCCCCTGTTTCTTCGCCTCGGGTTTTTCACACTTCTCTTACTCCACGTAGTGCCACACTTTTGATCCTCCTCTGATTTTCGCCCCTTGTGTTCTCCTCTTTTTTGTATTTTGCTTTTTTTTTCTTGCTCCTCGTATTCTTCTCCCCTGTTTCTTCGCCTCGGGTTTTTCACACTTCTCTTACTCCACGTAGTGCCACACTTTTGATCCTCCTCTGATTTTCGCCCCTTGTGTTCTCCTCGTTTTTGTATTTTGCTTTTTTTTTTCTTGCTCCTCGTATTCTTCTCCCCTGTTTCTTTGCCTCGGGTTTTTCACACTTCTCTTACTCCACGTAGTGGCATACTGTTGATCCTCCTCTGATTTTCGCCCCTTGTGTTCTCCTCGTTTCTGTATTTTGCTTTTTTTTCTTGCTCCGCGTATTCTTCTCCTCTGTTCCTTCGCCTCGGGTTTTTCACACTTCTCTTGCTCCTCGTAGTGGCATACTGTTGATCCTCCTCTGATTTTCGCCCCTTGTGTTCTCCTCGTTTTTGTATTTTGCTTTTTTTTTCTTGCTCCTCGTATTCTTCTCCCCTGTTTCTTCACATCAGCTTTTTCACACTTCTCTTACTCCTCTTAGTGGCATACTGTTGATCCTCCTCTGATTTTCGCCCCTTGTGTTCTCCTCGTTTTTGTATTTTGCTTTTTTTTCTTGCTCCTCGTATTCTTCTCCCCTGTTTCTTCGCCTCGGGTTTTTCACACTTCTCTTACTCCACGTAGTGGCATACGGTTGATCCTCCTCTGATTTTCGCCCCTTGTGTTCTCCTCGTTTTTGTATTTTGCTTTTTTTTCTTGCTCCTCGTATTCTTCCCCCCTGTTTCTTCACCTCGGGTTTTTCACACTTCTCGTACTCCACGTAGTGCCACAATTTTGATCCTCCTCTGATTTTCGCCCCTTGTGTTCTCCTCGTTTTTGTATTTTGCTTTTTTTTTCTTGCTCCTCTTATTCTTCTCCCCTGTTTCTTCGCCTCTGGTTTTTCACACTTCTCTTACTCCACGTAGTGGCATACGGTTGATCCTCCTCTGATTTTCTCCCCTTGTGTTCTCCTCGTTTTTGTATTTTGCTTTTTTTTCTTGCTCCTCGTATTCTTCTCCTCTGTTTCTTCACCTCGGGTTTTTCACACTTCTCTTGCTCCTCGTAGTGGCATACTGTTGATCCTCCTCTGATTTTCGCCCTTTGTGTTCTCCTCGTTTTTGTATTTTGCTTTTTTTTTATTGCTACTCGTATTCTTCTCCCATGTTTCTTTGCCTCGGGTTTTTCACACTTCTCTTACTCCACCTAGTGGCATACTGTTGATCCTCCTCTGATTTTCGCCCCTTGTGTTCTCCTCGTTTTTGTATTTTGCTTTTTTTTTCTTGCTCCTCGTATTCTTCTCCCCTGTTTCTTCGCCTCGTGTGTTTCACACTTCTCTTGCTCCTCGTAGTGGCATACTGTTGATCCTCCTCTGATTTTCGCCCCTTGTGTTCTCCTCGTTTTTGTATTTTGCTTTTTTTTTCTTGCTACTCATATTCTTCTCCCCTGTTTCTTCGCCTCGGGTTTTTCACACTTCTCTTACTCCACCTAGTGCCACACTTTTGATCCTCCTCTGATTTTCGCCCCTTGTGTTCTCCTCGTTTATGTATTTTGCTTTTTTTTCTTGCTCCTCGTATTCTTCTCCCCTGTTTCTTCGCCTCGGATTTTTCACACTTCTCTTGCTCCTCGTAGTGGCATACTGTTGATCCTCCTCTGATTTTCGCCCCTTGTGTTCTCGTCGTTTTTGTATTTTGCTTTTTTTTTCTTGCTCCTCTTATTCTTCTCCCCTGTTTCTTCGCCTCGGGTTTTTCACACTTCTCTTACTCCACGTAGTGACATATGGTTGATCCTCCTCTGATTTTCGCCCCTTGTGTTCTCCTCGTTTTTGTATTTTGCTTTTTTTTCTTGCTCCTCGTATTCTTCTCCTCTGTTTCTTCGCCTCGGGTTTTTCACACTTCTCTTGCTCCTCGTAGTGGCATACTGTTGATCCTCCTCTGATTTTCGCCCCTTGTGTTCTCCTCTTTTTTGTATTTTGCTTTTTTTTTCTTGCTCCTCGTATTCTTCTCCCCTGTTTCTTTGCCTCGGGTTTTTCTCATTTCTCTTACTCCACGTAGTGCCGCACTTTTGATCCTCCTCTGATTTTCGCCCCTTGTGTTCTCCTCGTTTTTGTATTTTGCTTTTTTTTTCTTGCTCCTCGTATTCTTCTCCCCTGTTTCTTCGCCTCGGGTTTTTCACACTTCTCTTACTCCACGTAGTGCCACAATTTTGATCCTTCTCTGATTTTCGCCCCTTGTGTTCTCCTCGTTTTTGTATTTTGCTTTTTTTTCTTGCTCCTCGTATTCTTCTCCCCTGTTTCTTCGCCTCGGGTTTTTCACACTTCTCTTACTCCACCTAGTGCCACACTTTTGATCCTCCTCTGATTTTCGCCCCTTGTGTTCTCCTCGTTTTTGTATTTTGCTTTTTTTTTCTTGCTCCTCGTATTCTTCTCCCCTGTTTCTTCGCCTCGGGTTTTTCACACTTCTCTTACTCCACGTAGTGCCACACTTTTGATCCTCCTCTGATTTTCGCCCCTTGTGTTCTCCTCGTTTTTGTATTTTGCTTTTTTTTTCTTGCTCCTCGTATTCTTCTCCCCTGTTCCTTTGCCTCGGGTTTTTCACACTTCTCTTACTCCACGTAGTGGCATACTGTTGATCCTCCTCTGATTTTCGCCCCTTGTGTTCTCCTCGTTTTTGTATTCTGCTTTTTTTTCTTGCTCCTCGTATTCTTCTCCCCTGTTTCTTTGCCTCGGGTTTTTCACACTTCTCTTGCTCCTCGTAGTGGCATACTGTTGATCCTCCTCTGATTTTCGCCCCTTGTGTTCTCCTCGTTTTTGTATTTTGCTTTTTTTTTCTTGCTCCTCGTATTCTTCTCCCCTGTTTCTTCGCCTCGGGTTTTTCACACTTCTCTTACTCCACCTAGTGCCACACTTTTGATCCTCCTCTGATTTTCGCCCCTTGTGTTCTCCTCGTTTTTGTATTTTGCTTTTTTTTTCTTGCTCCTCGTATTCTTCTCCCCTGTTTCTTCACATCAGCTTTTTCACACTTCTCTTACTCCACCTAGTGCCACACTTTTGATCCTCCTCTGATTTTCGCCCCTTGTGTTCTCCTCGTTTTTGTATTTTGCTTTTTTTTTCTTGCTCCTCGTATTCTTCTCCCCTGTTTCTTCGCGTCGGGTTTTTCACACTTCTCTTACTCCACGTAGTGCCACACTTTTGATCCTCCTCTGATTTTCGCCCCTTGTGTTCTCCTCGTTTTTGTATTTTGCTTTTTTTTTCTTGCTCCTCGTATTCTTCTCCCCTGTTTCTTTGCCTCGGGTTTTTCACACATCTCTTACTCCATGTAGTGGCATACTGTTGATCCTCCTCTGATTTTCGCCCCTTGTGTTCTCCTCGTTTTTGTATTTTGCTTTTTTTTCTTGCTCCGCGTATTCTTCTCCTCTGTTTCTTCGCCTCGGGTTTTTCACACTTCTCTTGCTCCTCGTAGTGGCATACTGTTGATCCTCCTCTGATTTTCGCCCCTTGTGTTCTCCTCGTTTTTGTATTTTGCTTTTTTTTTCTTGCTCCTCGTATTCTTCTCCCCTGTTTCTTCACATCAGCTTTTTCACACTTCTCTTACTCCTCTTAGTGGCATACTGTTGATCCTCCTCTGATTTTCGCCCCTTGTGTTCTCCTCGTTTTTGTATTTTGCTTTTTTTTCGTGCTCCTCGTATTCTTCTCCCCTGTTTCTTCGCCTCGGGTTTTTCACACTTCTCTTACTCCACGTAGTGGCATACGGTTGATCCTCCTCTGATTTTCTCCCCTTGTGTTCTCCTCGTTTTTGTATTTTGCTTTTTTTTCTTGCTCCTCGTATTCTTCTCCTCTGTTTCTTCACCTCGGGTTTTTCACACTTCTCTTGCTCCTCGTATAGGCATACTGTTGATCCTCCTCTGATTTTCGCCCTTTGTGTTCTCCTCGTTTTTGTATTTTGCTTTTTTTTTCTTGCTCCTCGTATTCTTCTCCCCTGTTTCTTCACATCAGCTTTTTCACACTTCTCTTGCTCCTCGTAGTGGCATACTGTTGATCCTCCTCTGATTTTCGCCCCTTGTGTTCTCCTCGTTTTTGTATTTTGCTTTTTTTTTCTTGCTCCTCGTATTCTTCTCCCCTGTTTCTTCGCCTCGGGTTTTTCCCACTTCTCTTACTCCACCTAGTGCCACACTTTTGATCCTCCTCTGATTTTCGCCCCTTGTGTTCTCCTCGTTTTTGTATTTTGCTTTTTTTTCTTGCTCCTCGTATTCTTCTCCCCTGTTTCTTCGCCTCGGGTTTTTCACACTTCTCTTACTCCACGTAGTGGCATACGGTTGATCCTCCTCTGATTTTCGCCCCTTGTGTTCTCCTCGTTTTTGTATTTTGCTTTTTTTTCTTGCTCCTCGTATTCTTCTCCCCTGTTTCTTCACCTCGGGTTTTTCACACTTCTCGTACTCCACGTAGTGCCACAATTTTGATCCTCCTCTGATTTTCGCCCCTTGTGTTCTCCTCGTTTTTGTATTTTGCTTTTTTTTTCTTGCTCCTCTTATTCTTCTCCCCTGTTTCTTCGCCTCTGGTTTTTCACACTTCTCTTACTCCACGTAGTGGCATATGGTTGATCCTCCTCTGATTTTCTCCCCTTGTGTTCTCCTCGTTTTTGTATTTTGCTTTTTTTTCTTGCTCCTCGTATTCTTCTCCTCTGTTTCTTCACCTCGGGTTTTTCACACTTCTCTTGCTCCTCGTAGTGGCATACTGTTGATCCTCCTCTGATTTTCGCCCTTTGTGTTCTCCTCGTTTTTGTATTTTGCTTTTTTTTTATTGCTCCTCGTATTCTTCTCCCCTGTTTCTTCGCCTCGTGTGTTTCACACTTCTCTTGCTACTCGTAGTGGCATACTGTTGATCCTCCTCTGATTTTCGCCCCTTGTGTTCTCCTCGTTTTTGTATTTTGCTTTTTTTTTCTTGCTACTCATATTCTTCTCCCCTGTTTCTTCGCCTCGGGTTTTTCACACTTCTCTTACTCCACCTAGTGCCACACTTTTGATCCTCCTCTGATTTTCGCCCCTTGTGTTCTCCTCGTTTATGTATTTTGCTTTTTTTTCTTGCTCCTCGTATTCTTCTCCCCTGTTTCTTCACATCAGCTTTTTCACACTTCTCTTACTCCACCTAGTGCCACACTTTTGATCCTCCTCTGATTTTCGCCCCTTGTGTTCTCCTCTTTTTTGTATTTTGCTTTTTTTTTCTTGCTCCTCGTATTCTTCTCCCCTGTTTCTTCGCGTCGGGTTTTTCACACTTCTCTTACTCCACGTAGTGCCACACTTTTGATCCTCCTCTGATTTTCGCCCCTTGTGTTCTCCTCGTTTTTGTATTTTGCTTTTTTTTTCTTGCTCCTCGTATTCTTCTCCCCTGTTTCTTTGCCTCGGGTTTTTCACACTTCTCTTACTCCTCCTAGTGGCATACTGTTGATCCTCCTCTGATTTTCGCCCCTTGTGTTCTCCTCGTTTTTGTATTTTGCTTTTTTTTCTTGCTCCTCGTATTCTTCTCCTCTGTTTCTTCGCCTCGGATTTTTCACACTTCTCTTGCTCCTCGTAGTGGCAAACTGTTGATCCTCCTCTGATTTTCGCCCTTTGTGTTCTCCTCGTTTTTGTATTTTGCTTTTTTTTTATTGCTACTCGTATTCTTCTCCCCTGTTTCTTTGCCTCGGGTTTTTCACACTTCTCTTACTCCACCTAGTGGCATACTGTTGATCCTCCTCTGATTTTCGCCCCTTGTGTTCTCCTCGTTTTTGTATTTTGCTTTTTTTTTCTTGCTCCTCGTATTCTTCTCCCCTGTTTCTTCGCCTCGGGTTTTTCACACTTCTCTTGCTCCTCGTAGTGGCATACTGTTGATCCTCCTCTGATTTTCGCCCCTTGTGTTCTCCTCGTTTTTGTATTTTGCTTTTTTTTTCTTGCTCCTCGTATTCTTCTCCCCTGTTTCTTCGCCTCGGGTTTTTCACACTTCTCTTACTCCACCTAGTGCCACACTTTTGATCCTCCTCTGATTTTCGCCCCTTGTGTTCTCCTCGTTTATGTATTTTGCTTTTTTTTCTTGCTCCTCGTATTCTTCTCCCCTGTTTCTTCGCCTCGGATTTTTCACACTTCTCTTGCTCCTCGTAGTGGCATACTGTTGATCCTCCTCTGATTTTCGCCCCTTGTGTTCTCGTCGTTTTTGTATTTTGCTTTTTTTTTCTTGCTCCTCTTATTCTTCTCCCCTGTTTCTTCGCCTCGGGTTTTTCACACTTCTCTTACTCCACGTAGTGACATATGGTTGATCCTCCTCTGATTTTCGCCCCTTGTGTTCTCCTCGTTTTTGTATTTTGCTTTTTTTTCTTGCTCCTCGTATTCTTCTCCTCTGTTTCTTCGCCTCGGGTTTTTCACACTTCTCTTGCTCCTCGTAGTGGCATACTGTTGATCCTCCTCTGATTTTCGCCCCTTGTGTTCTCCTCGTTTTTGTATTTTGTTTTTTTTGTCTTGTTCCTCGTATTCTTCTCCCCTGTTTCTTTGCCTCGGGTTTTTCACATTTCTCTTACTCCACGTAGTGCCGCACTTTTGATCCTCCTCTGATTTTCGCCCCTTGTGTTCTCCTCGTTTTTGTATTTTGCTTTTTTTTTCTTGCTCCTCGTATTCTTCTCCCCTGTTTCTTCGCGTCGGGTTTTTCACACTTCTCTTACTCCACGTAGTGCCACACTTTTGATCCTCCTCTGATTTTCGCCCCTTGTGTTCTCCTCGTTTTTGTATTTTGCTTTTTTTTTCTTGCTCCTCGTATTCTTCTCCCCTGTTCCTTTGCCTCGGGTTTTTCACACTTCTCTTACTCCACGTAGTGGCATACTGTTGATCCTCCTCTGATTTTCGCCCCTTGTGTTCTCCTCGTTTTTGTATTCTGCTTTTTTTTCTTGCTCCTCGTATTCTTCTCCCCTGTTTCTTTGCCTCGGGTTTTTCACACTTCTCTTGGTCCTCGTAGTGGCATACTGTTGATCCTCCTCTGATTTTCGCCCCTTGTGTTCTCGTCGTTTTTGTATTTTGCTTTTTTTTTCTTGCTCCTCGTATTCTTCTCCCCTGTTTCTTCGCCTCGGGTTTTTCACACTTCTCTTACTCCACCTAGTGCCACACTTTTGATCCTCCTCTGATTTTCGCCCCTTGTGTTCTCCTCGTTTTTGTATTTTGCTTTTTTTTTCTTGCTCCTCGTATTCTTCTCCCCTGTTTCTTCACATCAGCTTTTTCACACTTCTCTTACTCCACCTAGTGCCACACTTTTGATCCTCCTCTGATTTTCGCCCCTTGTGTTCTCCTCTTTTTTGTATTTTGCTTTTTTTTTCTTGCTCCTCGTATTCTTCTCCCCTGTTTCTTCGCGTCGGGTTTTTCACACTTCTCTTACTCCACGTAGTGCCACACTTTTGATCCGCCTCTGATTTTCGCCCCTTGTGTTCTCCTCGTTTTTGTATTTTGCTTTTTTTTTCTTGCTCCTCGTATTCTTCTCCCCTGTTTCTTTGCCTCGGGTTTTTCACACATCTCTTACTCCATGTAGTGGCATACTGTTGATCCTCCTCTGATTTTCGCCCCTTGTGTTCTCCTCGTTTTTGTATTTTGCTTTTTTTTCTTGCTCCGCGTATTCTTCTCCTCTGTTTCTTCGCCTCGGGTTTTTCACACTTCTCTTGCTCCTCGTAGTGGCATACTGTTGATCCTCCTCTGATTTTCGCCCCTTGTGTTCTCCTCGTTTTTGTATTTTGCTTTTTTTTTCTTGCTCCTCGTATTCTTCTCCCCTGTTTCTTCACATCAGCTTTTTCACACTTCTCTTACTCCTCTTAGTGGCATACTGTTGATCCTCCTCTGATTTTCGCCCCTTGTGTTCTCCTCGTTTTTGTATTTTGCTTTTTTTTCGTGCTCCTCGTATTCTTCTCCCCTGTTTCTTCGCCTCGGGTTTTTCACACTTCTCTTACTCCACGTAGTGGCATACGGTTGATCCTCCTCTGATTTTCGCCCCTTGTGTTCTCCTCGTTTTTGTATTTTGCTTTTTTTTCTTGCTCCTCGTATTCTTCTCCCCTGTTTCTTCACCTCGGGTTTTTCACACTTCTCTTACTCCACGTAGTGCCACAATTTTGATCCTCCTCTGATTTTCGCCCCTTGTGTTCTCCTCGTTTTTGTATTTTGCTTTTTTTTTCTTGCTCCTCTTATTCTTCTCCCCTGTTTCTTCGCCTCGGGTTTTTCACATTTCTCTTACTCCACGTAGTGGCATACGGTTGATCCTCCTCTGATTTTCTCCCCTTGTGTTCTCCTCGTTTTTGTATTTTGCTTTTTTTTCTTGCTCCTCGTATTCTTCTCCTCTGTTTCTTCACCTCGGGTTTTTCACACTTCTCTTGCTCCTCGTATAGGCATACTGTTGATCCTCCTCTGATTTTCGCCCTTTGTGTTCTCCTCGTTTTTGTATTTTGCTTTTTTTTTCTTGCTCCTCGTATTCTTCTCCCCTGTTTCTTCACATCAGCTTTTTCACACTTCTCTTACTCCTCGTAGTGGCATACTGTTGATCCTCCTCTGATTTTCGCCCCTTGTGTTCTCCTCGTTTTTGTATTTTGCTTTTTTTTTCTTGCTCCTCGTATTCTTCTCCCCTGTTTCTTCACATCAGCTTTTTCACACTTCTCTTACTCCTCTTAGTGGCATACTGTTGATCCTCCTCTGATTTTCGCCCCTTGTGTTCTCCTCGTTTTTGTATTTTGCTTTTTTTTCGTGCTCCTCGTATTCTTCTCCCCTGTTTCTTCGCCTCGGGTTTTTCACACTTCTCTTACTCCACGTAGTGGCATACGGTTGATCCTCCTCTGATTTTCGCCCCTTGTGTTCTCCTCGTTTTTGTATTTTGCTTTTTTTTCTTGCTCCTCGTATTCTTCTCCCCTGTTTCTTCACCTCGGGTTTTTCACACTTCTCTTACTCCACGTAGTGCCACAATTTTGATCCTCCTCTGATTTTCGCCCCTTGTGTTCTCCTCGTTTTTGTATTTTGCTTTTTTTTTCTTGCTCCTCTTATTTTTCTCCCCTGTTTCTTCGCCTCGGGTTTTTCACATTTCTCTTACTCCACGTAGTGGCATACGGTTGATCCTCCTCTGATTTTCTCCCCTTGTGTTCTCCTCGTTTTTGTATTTTGCTTTTTTTTCTTGCTCCTCGTATTCTTCTCCTCTGTTTCTTCACCTCGGGTTTTTCACACTTCTCTTGCTCCTCGTATAGGCATACTGTTGATCCTCCTCTGATTTTCGCCCTTTGTGTTCTCCTCGTTTTTGTATTTTGCTTTTTTTTTCTTGCTCCTCGTATTCTTCTCCCCTGTTTCTTCACATCAGCTTTTTCACACTTCTCTTGCTCCTCGTATTGGCATACTGTTGATCCTCCTCTGATTTTCGCCCCTTGTGTTCTCCTCGTTTTTGTATTTTGCTTTTTTTTTCTTGCTCCTCGTATTCTTCTCCCCTGTTTCTTCGCCTCGGGTTTTTCCCACTTCTCTTACTCCACCTAGTGCCACACTTTTGATCCTCCTCTGATTTTCGCCCCTTGTGTTCTCCTCGTTTTTGTATTTTGCTTTTTTTTCTTGCTCCTCGTATTCTTCTCCCCTGTTTCTTCGCCTCGGGTTTTTCACACTTCTCTTACTCCACGTAGTGGCATACGGTTGATCCTCCTCTGATTTTCGCCCCTTGTGTTCTCCTCGTTTTTGTATTTTGCTTTTTTTTCTTGCTCCTCGTATTCTTCTCCCCTGTTTCTTCACCTCGGGTTTTTCACACTTCTCGTACTCCACGTAGTGCCACAATTTTGATCCTCCTCTGATTTTCGCCCCTTGTGTTCTCCTCGTTTTTGTATTTTGCTTTTTTTTTCTTGCTCCTCTTATTCTTCTCCCCTGTTTCTTCGCCTCTGGTTTTTCACACTTCTCTTACTCCACGTAGTGGCATACGGTTGATCCTCCTCTGATTTTCTCCCCTTGTGTTCTCCTCGTTTTTGTATTTTGCTTTTTTTTCTTGCTCCTCGTATTCTTCTCCTCTGTTTCTTCACCTCGGGTTTTTCACACTTCTCTTGCTCCTCGTAGTGGCATACTGTTGATCCTCCTCTGATTTTCGCCCTTTGTGTTCTCCTCGTTTTTGTATTTTGCTTTTTTTTTATTGCTCCTCGTATTCTTCTCCCCTGTTTCTTCGCCTCGTGTGTTTCACACTTCTCTTGCTACTCGTAGTGGCATACTGTTGATCCTCCTCTGATTTTCGCCCCTTGTGTTCTCCTCGTTTTTGTATTTTGCTTTTTTTTTCTTGCTACTCATATTCTTCTCCCCTGTTTCTTCGCCTCGGGTTTTTCACACTTCTCTTACTCCACCTAGTGCCACACTTTTGATCCTCCTCTGATTTTCGCCCCTTGTGTTCTCCTCGTTTATGTATTTTGCTTTTTTTTCTTGCTCCTCGTATTCTTCTCCCCTGTTTCTTCGCCTCGGATTTTTCACACTTCTCTTGCTCCTCGTAGTGGCATACTGTTGATCCTCCTCTGATTTTCGCCCCTTGTGTTCTCGTCGTTTTTGTATTTTGCTTTTTTTTTCTTGCTCCTCTTATTCTTCTCCCCTGTTTCTTCGCCTCGGGTTTTTCACACTTCTCTTACTCCACGTAGTGACATATGGTTGATCCTCCTCTGATTTTCGCCCCTTGTGTTCTCCTCGTTTTTGTATTTTGCTTTTTTTTCTTGCTCCTCGTATTCTTCTCCTCTGTTTCTTCGCCTCGGGTTTTTCACACTTCTCTTGCTCCTCGTAGTGGCATACTGTTGATCCTCCTCTGATTTTCGCCCCTTGTGTTCTCCTCGTTTTTGTATTTTGCTTTTTTTTTCTTGCTCCTCGTATTCTTCTCCCCTGTTTCTTTGCCTCGGGTTTTTCACATTTCTCTTACTCCACGTAGTGCCGCACTTTTGATCCTCCTCTGATTTTCGCCCCTTGTGTTCTCCTCGTTTTTGTATTTTGCTTTTTTTTTCTTGCTCCTCGTATTCTTCTCCCCTGTTTCTTCGCCTCGGGTTTTTCACACTTCTCTTACTCCACGTAGTGCCACAATTTTGATCCTTCTCTGATTTTCGCCCCTTGTGTTCTCCTCGTTTTTGTATTTTGCTTTTTTTTCTTGCTCCTTGTATTCTTCTCCCCTGTTTCTTCGCCTCGGGTTTTTCACACTTCTCTTACTCCACCTAGTGCCACACTTTTGATCCTCCTCTGATTTTCGCCCCTTGTGTTCTCCTCGTTTTTGTATTTTGCTTTTTTTTTCTTTCTCCTCGTATTTTTCTCCCCTGTTTCTTCGCCTCGGGTTTTTCACACTTCTCTTACTCCACGTAGTGCCACACTTTTGATCCTCCTCTGATTTTCGCCCCTTGTGTTCTCCTCGTTTTTGTATTTTGCTTTTTTTTTCTTGCTCCTCGTATTCTTCTCCCCTGTTTCTTTGCCTCGGGTTTTTCACACTTCTCTTACTCCACGTAGTGGCATACGGTTGATCCTCCTCTGATTTTCGCCCCTTGTGTTCTCCTCGTTTTTGTATTCTGCTTTTTTTTCTTGCTCCTCGTATTCTTCTCCCCTGTTTCTTTGCCTCGGGTTTTTCACCCTTCTCTTGCTCCTCGTAGTGGCATACTGTTGATCCTCCTCTGATTTTCGCCCCTTGTGTTCTCCTCGTTTTTGTATTTTGCTTTTTTTTTCTTGCTCCTCGTATTCTTCTCCCCTGTTTCTTCGCCTCGGGTTTTTCACACTTCTCTTACTCCACCTAGTGCCACACTTTTGATCCTCCTCTGATTTTCGCCCCTTGTGTTCTCCTCGTTTTTGTATTTTGCTTTTTTTTTCTTGCTCCTCGTATTCTTCTCCCCTGTTTCTTCACATCAGCTTTTTCACACTTCTCTTACTCCACGTAGTGCCACACTTTTGATCCTCCTCTGATTTTCGCCCCTTGTGTTCTCCTCGTTTTTGTATTTTGCTTTTTTTTTCTTGCTCCTCGTATTCTTCTCCCCTGTTTCTTTGCCTCGGGTTTTTCACACTTCTCTTACTCCACCTAGTGGCATACTGTTGATCCTCCTCTGATTTTCGCCCCTTGTGTTCTCCTCGTTTTTGTATTTTGCTTTTTTTTCTTGCTCCTCGTATTCTTCTCCTCTGTTTCTTCGCCTCGGATTTTTCACACTTCTCTTGCTCCTCGTAGTGGCATACTGTTGATCCTCCTCTGATTTTCGCCCTTTGTGTTCTCCTCGTTTTTGTATTTTGCTTTTTTTTTATTGCTACTCGTATTCTTCTCCCCTGTTTCTTTGCCTCGGGTTTTTCACACTTCTCTTACTCCACCTAGTGGCATACTGTTGATCCTCCTCTGATTTTCGCCCCTTGTGTTCTCCTCGTTTTTGTATTTTGCTTTTTTTTTCTTGCTCCTCGTATTCTTCTCCCCTGTTTCTTCGCCTCGGGTTTTTCACACTTCTCTTGCTCCTCGTAGTGGCATACTGTTGATCCTCCTCTGATTTTCGCCCCTTGTGTTCTCCTCGTTTTTGTATTTTGCTTTTTTTTTCTTGCTACTCGTATTCTTCTCCCCTGTTTCTTCGCCTCGGGTTTTTCACACTTCTCTTACTCCACCTAGTGCCACACTTTTGATCCTCCTCTGATTTTCGCCCCTTGTGTTCTCCTCGTTTATGTATTTTGCTTTTTTTTCTTGCTCCTCGTATTCTTCTCCCCTGTTTCTTCGCCTCGGATTTTTCACACTTCTCTTGCTCCTCGTAGTGGCATACTGTTGATCCTCCTCTGATTTTCGCCCCTTGTGTTCTCGTCGTTTTTGTATTTTGCTTTTTTTTTCTTGCTCCTCTTATTCTTCTCCCCTGTTTCTTCGCCTCGGGTTTTTCACACTTCTCTTACTCCACGGAGTGACATATGGTTGATCCTCCTCTGATTTTCGCCCCTTGTGTTCTCCTCGTTTTTGTATTTTGCTTTTTTTTCTTGCTCCTCGTATTCTTCTCCTCTGTTTCTTCGCCTCGGGTTTTTCACACTTCTCTTGCTCCTCGTAGTGGCATACTGTTGATCCTCCTCTGATTTTCGCCCCTTGTGTTCTCCTCGTTTTTGTATTTTGTTTTTTTTGTCTTGCTCCTCGTATTCTTCTCCCCTGTTTCTTTGCCTCGGGTTTTTCACATTTCTCTTACTCCACGTAGTGCCGCACTTTTGATCCTCCTCTGATTTTCGCCCCTTGTGTTCTCCTCGTTTTTGTATTTTGCTTTTTTTTTCTTGCTCCTCGTATTCTTCTCCCCTGTTTCTTCGCGTCGGGTTTTTCACACTTCTCTTACTCCACCTAGTGCCACAATTTTGATCCTTCTCTGATTTTCGCCCCTTGTGTTCTCCTCGTTTTTGTATTTTGCTTTTTTTTCTTGCTCCTCGTATTCTTCTCCCCTGTTTCTTCGCCTCGGGTTTTTCACACTTCTCTTACTCCACCTAGTGGCACACTTTTGATCCTCCTCTGATTTTCGCCCCTTGTGTTCTCCTCGTTTTTGTATTTTGCTTTTTTTTTCTTGCTCCTCGTATTCTTCTCCCCTGTTTCTTCACATCAGCTTTTTCACACTTCTCTTACTCCACCTAGTGCCACATTTTTGATCCTCCTCTGATTTTCGCCCCTTGTGTTCTCCTCTTTTTGTATTTTGCTTTTTTTTTCTTGCTCCTCGTATTCTTCTCCCCTGTTTCTTCGCGTCGGGTTTTTCACACTTCTCTTACTCCACGTAGTGCCACACTTTTGATCCTCCTCTGATTTTCGCCCCTTGTGTTCTCCTCGTTTTTGTATTTTGCTTTTTTTTTCTTGCTCCTCGTATTCTTCTCCCCTGTTTCTTTGCCTCGGGTTTTTCACACATCTCTTACTCCACGTAGTGGCATACTGTTGATCCTCCTCTGATTTTCGCCCCTTGTGTTCTCCTCGTTTTTGTATTTTGCTTTTTTTTCTTGCTCCGCGTATTCTTCTCCTCTGTTTCTTCGCCTCGGGTTTTTCACACTTCTCTTGCTCCTCGTAGTGGCATACTGTTGATCCTCCTCTGATTTTCGCCCCTTGTGTTCTCCTCGTTTTTGTATTTTGCTTTTTTTTTCTTGCTCCTCGTATTCTTCTCCCCTGTTTCTTCACATCAGCTTTTTCACACTTCTCTTACTCCTCTTAGTGGCATACTGTTGATCCTCCTCTGATTTTCGCCCCTTGTGTTCTCCTCGTTTTTGTATTTTGCTTTTTTTTCGTGCTCCTCGTATTCTTCTCCCCTGTTTCTTCGCCTCGGGTTTTTCACACTTCTCTTACTCCACGTAGTGGCATACGGATGATCCTCCTCTGATTTTCGCCCCTTGTGTTCTCCTCGTTTTTGTATTTTGCTTTTTTTTCTTGCTCCTCGTATTCTTCTCCCCTGTTTCTTCACCTCGGGTTTTTCACACTTCTCTTACTCCACGTAGTGCCACAATTTTGATCCTCCTCTGATTTTCGCCCCTTGTGTTCTCCTCGTTTTTGTATTTTGCTTTTTTTTTCTTGCTCCTCTTATTCTTCTCCCCTGTTTCTTCGCCTCGGGTTTTTCACATTTCTCTTACTCCACGTAGTGGCATACGGTTGATCCTCCTCTGATTTTCTCCCCTTGTGTTCTCCTCGTTTTTGTATTTTGCTTTTTTTTCTTGCTCCTCGTATTCTTCTCCTCTGTTTCTTCACCTCGGGTTTTTCACACTTCTCTTGCTCCTCGTATAGGCATACTGTTGATCCTCCTCTGATTTTCGCCCTTTGTGTTCTCCTCGTTTTTGTATTTTGCTTTTTTTTTCTTGCTCCTCGTATTCTTCTCCCCTGTTTCTTCACATCAGCTTTTTCACACTTCTCTTACTCCTCGTAGTGGCATACTGTTGATCCTCCTCTGATTTTCGCCCCTTGTGTTCTCCTCGTTTTTGTATTTTGCTTTTTTTTTCTTGCTCCTCGTATTCTTCTCCCCTGTTTCTTCGCCTCGGGTTTTTCACACTTCTCTTACTCCACCTAGTGCCACACTTCTGATCCTCCTCTGATTTTCGCCCCTTGTGTTCTCCTCGTTTTTGTATTTTGCTTTTTTTTTCTTGCTACTCGTATTCTTCTCCCCTGTTTCTTCGCCTCGGGTTTTTCACACTTCTCTTACTCCACCTAGTGGCATACTGTTGATCCTCCTCTGATTTTCGCCCTTTGTGTTCTCCTCGTTTTTGTATTTTGCTTTTTTTTTATTGCTCCTCGTATTCTTCTCCCCTGTTTCTTCGCCTCGTGTGTTTCACACTTCTCTTGCTACTCGTAGTGGCATACTGTTGATCCTCCTCTGATTTTCGCCCCTTGTGTTCTCCTCGTTTTTGTATTTTGCTTTTTTTTTCTTGCTACTCATATTCTTCTCCCCTGTTTCTTCGCCTCGGGTTTTTCACACTTCTCTTACTCCACCTAGTGCCACACTTTTGATCCTCCTCTGATTTTCGCCCCTTGTGTTCTCCTCGTTTATGTATTTTGCTTTTTTTTCTTGCTCCTCGTATTCTTCTCCCCTGTTTCTTCGCCTCGGATTTTTCACACTTCTCTTGCTCCTCGTAGTGGCATACTGTTGATCCTCCTCTGATTTTCGCCCCTTGTGTTCTCGTCGTTTTTGTATTTTGCTTTTTTTTTCTTGCTCCTCTTATTCTTCTCCCCTGTTTCTTCGCCTCGGGTTTTTCACACTTCTCTTACTCCACGTAGTGACATATGGTTGATCCTCCTCTGATTTTCGCCCCTTGTGTTCTCCTCGTTTTTGTATTTTGCTTTTTTTTCTTGCTCCTCGTATTCTTCTCCTCTGTTTCTTCGCCTCGGGTTTTTCACACTTCTCTTGCTCCTCGTAGTGGCATACTGTTGATCCTCCTCTGATTTTCGCCCCTTGTGTTCTCCTCTTTTTTGTATTTTGCTTTTTTTTTCTTGCTCCTCGTATTCTTCTCCCCTGTTTCTTTGCCTCGGGTTTTTCACATTTCTCTTACTCCACGTAGTGCCGCACTTTTGATCCTCCTCTGATTTTCGCCCCTTCTGTTCTCCTCGTTTTTGTATTTTGCTTTTTTTTTCTTGCTCCTCGTATTCTTCTCCCCTGTTTCTTCGCCTCGGGTTTTTCACACTTCTCTTACTCCACGTAGTGCCACAATTTTGATCCTTCTCTGATTTTCGCCCCTTGTGTTCTCCTCGTTTTTGTATTTTGCTTTTTTTTCTTGCTCCTCGTATTCTTCTCCCCTGTTTCTTTGCCTCGGGTTTTTCACACTTCTCTTACTCCACCTAGTGCCACACTTTTGATCCTCCTCTGATTTTCGCCCCTTGTGTTCTCCTCGTTTTTGTATTTTGCTTTTTTTTTCTTGCTCCTCGTATTCTTCTCCCCTGTTTCTTCGCCTCGGGTTTTTCACACTTCTCTTACTCCACGTAGTGCCACACTTTTGATCCTCCTCTGATTTTCGCCCCTTGTGTTCTCCTCGTTTTTGTATTTTGCTTTTTTTTTCTTGCTCCTCGTATTCTTCTCCCCTGTTTCTTTGCCTCGGGTTTTTCACACTTCTCTTACTCCACGTAGTGGCATACTGTTGATCCTCCTCTGATTTTCGCCCCTTGTGTTCTCCTCGTTTTTGTATTTTGCTTTTTTTTCTTGCTCCTCGTATTCTTCTCCCCTGTTTCTTTGCCTCGGGTTTTTCACCCTTCTCTTGCTCCTCGTAGTGGCATACTGTTGATCCTCCTCTGATTTTCGCCCCTTGTGTTCTCCTCGTTTTTGTATTTTGCTTTTTTTTTCTTGCTCCTCGTATTCTTCTCCCCTGTTTCTTCGCCTCGGGTTTTTCACACTTCTCTTACTCCACCTAGTGCCACACTTTTGATCCTCCTCTGATTTTCGCCCCTTGTGTTCTCCTCGTTTTTGTATTTTGCTTTTTTTTTCTTGCTCCTCGTATTCTTCTCCCCTGTTTCTTCACATCAGCTTTTTCACACTTCTCTTACTCCACCTAGTGCCACACTTTTGATCCTCCTCTGATTTTCGCCCCTTGTGTTCTCCTCTTTTTTGTATTTTGCTTTTTTTTTCTTGCTCCTCGTATTCTTCTCCCCTGTTTCTTCGCGTCGGGTTTTTCACACTTCTCTTACTCCACGTAGTGCCACACTTTTGATCCTCCTCTGATTTTCGCCCCTTGTGTTCTCCTCGTTTTTGTATTTTGCTTTTTTTTTCTTGCTCCTCGTATTCTTCTCCCCTGTTTCTTTGCCTCGGGTTTTTCACACTTCTCTTACTCCACCTAGTGGCATACTGTTGATCCTCCTCTGATTTTCGCCCCTTGTGTTCTCCTCGTTTTTGTATTTTGCTTTTTTTTCTTGCTCCTCGTATTCTTCTCCTCTGTTTCTTCGCCTCGGATTTTTCACACTTCTCTTGCTCCTCGTAGTGGCATACTGTTGATCCTCCTCTGATTTTCGCCCTTTGTGTTCTCCTCGTTTTTGTATTTTGCTTTTTTTTTATTGCTACTCGTATTCTTCTCCCCTGTTTCTTTGCCTCGGGTTTTTCACACTTCTCTTACTCCACCTAGTGGCATACTGTTGATCCTCCTCTGATTTTCGCCCCTTGTGTTCTCCTCGTTTTTGTATTTTGCTTTTTTTTTCTTGCTCCTCGTATTCTTCTCCCCTGTTTCTTCGCCTCGGGTTTTTCACACTTCTCTTGCTCCTCGTAGTGGCATACTGTTGATCCTCCTCTGATTTTCGCCCCTTGTGTTCTCCTCGTTTTTGTATTTTGCTTTTTTTTTCTTGCTACTCGTATTCTTCTCCCCTGTTTTTTCGCCTCGGTTTTTTCAAACTTCTCTTACTCCACCTAGTGCCACACTTTTGATCCTCCTCTGATTTTCGCCCCTTGTGTTCTCCTCGTTTATGTATTTTGCTTTTTTTTCTTGCTCCTCGTATTCTTCTCCCCTGTTTCTTCGCCTCGGATTTTTCACACTTCTCTTGCTCCTCGTAGTGGCATACTGTTGATCCTCCTCTGATTTTCGCCCCTTGTGTTCTCGTCGTTTTTGTATTTTGCTTTTTTTTTCTTGCTCCTCTTATTCTTCTCCCCTGTTTCTTCGCCTCGGGTTTTTCACACTTCTCTTACTCCACGTAGTGACATATGGTTGATCCTCCTCTGATTTTCGCCCCTTGTGTTCTCCTCGTTTTTGTATTTTGCTTTTTTTTCTTGCTCCTCGTATTCTTCTCCTCTGTTTCTTCGCCTCGGGTTTTTCACACTTCTCTTGCTCCTCGTAGTGGCATACTGTTGATCCTCCTCTGATTTTCGCCCCTTGTGTTCTCCTCGTTTTTGTATTTTGTTTTTTTTGTCTTGCTCCTCGTATTCTTCTCCCCTGTTTCTTTGCCTCGGGTTTTTCACATTTCTCTTACTCCACGTAGTGCCGCACTTTTGATCCTCCTCTGATTTTCGCCCCTTGTGTTCTCCTCGTTTTTGTATTTTGCTTTTTTTTTCTTGCTCCTCGTATTCTTCTCCCCTGTTTCTTCGCGTCGGGTTTTTCACACTTCTCTTACTCCACGTAGTGCCACAATTTTGATCCTTCTCTGATTTTCGCCCCTTGTGTTCTCCTCGTTTTTGTATTTTGCTTTTTTTTCTTGCTCCTCGTATTCTTCTCCCCTGTTTCTTCGCCTCGGGTTTTTCACACTTCTCTTACTCCACCTAGTGGCACACTTTTGATCCTCCTCTGATTTTCGCCCCTTGTGTTCTCCTCGTTTTTGTATTTTGCTTTTTTTTTCTTGCTCCTCGTATTCTTCTCCCCTGTTTCTTCACATCAGCTTTTTCACACTTCTCTTACTCCACCTAGTGCCACATTTTTGATCCTCCTCTGATTTTCGCCCCTTGTGTTCTCCTCTTTTTGTATTTTGCTTTTTTTTTCTTGCTCCTCGTATTCTTCTCCCCTGTTTCTTCGCGTCGGGTTTTTCACACTTCTCTTACTCCACGTAGTGCCACACTTTTGATCCTCCTCTGATTTTCGCCCCTTGTGTTCTCCTCGTTTTTGTATTTTGCTTTTTTTTTCTTGCTCCTCGTATTCTTCTCCCCTGTTTCTTTGCCTCGGGTTTTTCACACATTTCTTACTCCACGTAGTGGCATACTGTTGATCCTCCTCTGATTTTCGCCCCTTGTGTTCTCCTCGTTTTTGTATTTTGCTTTTTTTTCTTGCTCCGCGTATTCTTCTCCTCTGTTTCTTCGCCTCGGGTTTTTCACACTTCTCTTGCTCCTCGTAGTGGCATACTGTTGATCCTCCTCTGATTTTCGCCCCTTGTGTTCTCCTCGTTTTTGTATTTTGCTTTTTTTTTCTTGCTCCTCGTATTCTTCTCCCCTGTTTCTTCACATCAGCTTTTTCACACTTCTCTTACTCCTCTTAGTGGCATACTGTTGATCCTCCTCTGATTTTCGCCCCTTGTGTTCTCCTCGTTTTTGTATTTTGCTTTTTTTTCGTGCTCCTCGTATTCTTCTCCCCTGTTTCTTCGCCTCGGGTTTTTCACACTTCTCTTACTCCACGTAGTGGCATACGGTTGATCCTCCTCTGATTTTCGCCCCTTGTGTTCTCCTCGTTTTTGTATTTTGCTTTTTTTTCTTGCTCCTCGTATTCTTCTCCCCTGTTTCTTCACCTCGGGTTTTTCACACTTCTCTTACTCCACGTAGTGCCACAATTTTGATCCTCCTCTGATTTTCGCCCCTTGTGTTCTCCTCGTTTTTGTATTTTGCTTTTTTTTTCTTGCTCCTCTTATTCTTCTCCCCTGTTTCTTCGCCTCGGGTTTTTCACATTTCTCTTACTCCACGTAGTGGCATACAGTTGATCCTCCTCTGATTTTCTCCCCTTGTGTTCTCCTCGTTTTTGTATTTTGCTTTTTTTTCTTGCTCCTCGTATTCTTCTCCTCTGTTTCTTCACCTCGGGTTTTTCACACTTCTCTTGCTCCTCGTATAGGCATACTGTTGATCCTCCTCTGATTTTCGCCCTTTGTGTTCTCCTCGTTTTTGTATTTTGCTTTTTTTTTCTTGCTCCTCGTATTCTTCTCCCCTGTTTCTTCACATCAGCTTTTTCACACTTCTCTTACTCCTCGTAGTGGCATACTGTTGATCCTCCTCTGATTTTCGCCCCTTGTGTTCTCCTCGTTTTTGTATTTTGCTTTTTTTTTCTTGCTCCTCGTATTCTTCTCCCCTGTTTCTTCGCCTCGGGTTTTTCACACTTCTCTTACTCCACCTAGTGCCACACTTCTGATCCTCCTCTGATTTTCGCCCCTTGTGTTCTCCTCGTTTTTGTATTTTGCTTTTTTTTTCTTGCTACTCGTATTCTTCTCCCCTGTTTCTTCGCCTCGGGTTTTTCACACTTCTCTTACTCCACCTAGTGGCATACTGTTGATCCTCCTCTGATTTTCGCCCCTTGTGTTCTCCTCGTTTTTGTATTTTGCTTTTTTTTTCTTGCTCCTCGTATTCTTCTCCCCTGTTTCTTCGCCTCGTGTGTTTCACATTTCTCTTGCTCCTCGTAGTGGCATACTGTTGATCCTCCTCTGATTTTCGCCCCTTGTGTTCTCCTCGTTTTTGTATTTTGCTTTTTTTTTCTTGCTACTCGTATTCTTCTCCCCTGTTTCTTCGCCTCGGGTGTTTCACACTTCTCTTACTCCACCTAGTGCCACACTTTTGATCCTCCTCTGATTTTCGCCCCTTGTGTTCTCCTCGTTTTTGTATTTTGCTTTTTTTTCTTGCTCCTCGTATTCTTCTCCCCTGTTTCTTCGCCTCGGATTTTTCACACTTCTCTTGCTCCTCGTAGTGGCATACTGTTGATCCTCCTCTGATTTTCGCCCCTTGTGTTCTCGTCGTTTTTGTATTTTGCTTTTTTTTTCTTGCTCCTCTTATTCTTCTCCCCTGTTTCTTCGCCTCGGGTTTTTCACACTTCTCTTACTCCACGTAGTGACATATGGTTGATCCTCCTCTGATTTTCGCCCCTTGTGTTCTCCTCGTTTTTGTATTTTGCTTTTTTTTTTTTCTCCTCGTATTCTTCTCCTCTGTTTCTTCGCCTCGGGTTTTTCACACTTCTCTTGCTCCTCGTAGTGGCATACTGTTGATCCTCCTCTGATTTTCGCCCCTTGTGTTCTCCTCGTTTTTGTATTTTGCTTTTTTTTTCTTGCTCCTCGTATTCTTCTCCCCTGTTTCTTTGCCTCGGGTTTTTCACACTTCTCTTACTCCACGTAGTGCCGCACTTTTGATCCTCCTCTGATTTTCGCCCCTTGTGTTCTCCTCGTTTTTGTATTTTGCTTTTTTTTTCTTGCTCCTCGTATTCTTCTCCCCTGTTTCTTCGCCTCGGGTTTTTCACACTTCACTTACTTCACGTAGTGCCACAATTTTGATCCTTCTCTGATTTTCGCCCCTTGTGTTCTCCTCGTTTTTGTATTTTGCTTTTTTTTCTTGCTCCTCGTATTCTTCTCCCCTGTTTCTTCGCCTCGGGTTTTTCACACTTCTCTTACTCCACCTAGTGCCACACTTTTGATCCTCCTCTGATTTTCGCCCCTTGTGTTCTCCTCTTTTTTGTATTTTGCTTTTTTTTTTCTTGCTCCTCGTATTCTTCTCCCCTGTTTCTTCGCCTCGGGTTTTTCACACTTCTCTTACTCCACGTAGTGCCACACTTTTGATCCTCCTCTGATTTTCGCCCCTTGTGTTCTCCTCGTTTTTGTATTTTGCTTTTTTTTTCTTGCTCCTCGTATTCTTCTCCCCTGTTTCTTCGCCTCGGGTTTTTCACACTTCTCTTGCTCCACCTAGTGCCACACTTTTGATCCTCCTCTGATTTTCGCCCCTTGTGTTCTCCTCGTTTTTGTATTTTGCTTTTTTTTTCTTGCTCCTCGTATTCTTCTCCCCTGTTTCTTCGTCTCGGGTTTTTCACACTTCTCTTACTCCACGTAGTGGCATACTGTTGATCCTCCTCTGATTTTCGCCCCTTGTGTTCTCCTCGTTTATGTATTTTGCTTTTTTTTCTTGCTCCTCGTATTCTTCTCCCCTGTTTCTTCGCCTCGGATTTTTCACACTTCTCTTGGTCCTCGTAGTGGCATACTGTTGATCCTCCTCTGATTTTCGCCCCTTGTGTTCTCGTCGTTTTTGTATTTTGCTTTTTTTTTCTTGCTCCTCTTATTCTTCTCCCCTGTTTCTTCGCCTCGGGTTTTTCACACTTCTCTTACTCCACTTAGTGGCATACGGTTGATCCTCCTCTGATTTTCGCCCCTTGTGTTCTCCTCGTTTTTGTATTTTGCTTTTTTTCCTTGCTCCTCGTATTCTTCTCCTCTGTTTCTTCGCCTCGGTTTTTTCACACTTCTCTTACTCCACGTAGTGGCATACGGTTGATCCTCCTCTGATTTTCGCCCCTTGTGTTCTCCTCGTTTTTGTATTTTGCTTTTTTTTCTTGCTCCTCGTATTCTTCTCCTCTGTTTCTTTGCCTCGGGTTTTTCACACTTCTCTTACTCCACGTAGTGCCACACTTTTGATCCTCCTCTGATTTTCGGCCCTTGTGTTCTCCTCGTTTTTGTATTTTGCTTTTTTTTTTTTTGCTCCTCGTATTCTTCTCCCCTGTTTCTTCGCCTCGGGTTTTTCACACTTCTCTTACTCCACGTAGTGCCACACTTTTGATCCTCCTCTGATTTTCGGCCCTTGTGTTCTCCTCGTTTTTGTATTTTGCTTTTTTTTTTCTTGCTCCTCGTATTCTTCTCCCCTGTTTCTTTGCCTCGGGTTTTTCACACTTCTCTTACTCCACGTAGTGCCACACTTTTGATCCTCCTCTGATTTTCGCCCCTTGTGTTCTCCTCGTTTTTGTATTTTGCTTTTTTTTTCTTGCTCCTCGTATTCTTCTCCCCTGTTTCTTCGCCTCGCGTTTTTCACACTTCTCTTACTCCACGTAGTGGCATACTGTTGATCCTCCTCTGATTTTCGCCCCTTGTGTTCTCCTCGTTTTTGTATTTTGCTTTTTTTTCTTGCTCCTCGTATTCTTCTCCCCTGTTTCTTCGCCTCGGGTTTTTCACACTTCTCTTGCTCCTCGTAGTGGCATACTGTTGATCCTCCTCTGATTTTCGCCCCTTGTGTTCTCCTCGTTTTTGTATTTTGCTTTTTTTTTCTTGCTCCTCTTATTCTTCTCCCCTGTTTCTTCGCCTCGGGTTTTTCACACTTCTCTTACTCCACCTAGTGGCATACTGTTGATCCTCCTCTGATTTTCGCCCCTTGTGTTCTCCTCGTTTTTGTATTTTGCTTTTTTTTTCTTGCTCCTCGTATTCTTCTCCCCTGTTTCTTCGCCTCGTGTGTTTCACATTTCTCTTGCTCCTCGTAGTGGCATACTGTTGATCCTCCTCTGATTTTCGCCCCTTGTGTTCTCCTCGTTTTTGTATTTTGCTTTTTTTTTCTTGCTCCTCGTATTCTTCTCCCCTGTTTCTTCGCCTCGGGTGTTTCACACTTCTCTTACTCCACCTAGTGCCACACTTTTGATCCTCCTCTGATTTTCGCCCCTTGTGTTCTCCTCGTTTATGTATTTTGCTTTTTTTTCTTGCTCCTCGTATTCTTCTCCCCTGTTTCTTCGCCTCGGATTTTTCACACTTCTCTTGCTCCTCGTAGTGGCATACTGTTGATCCTCCTCTGATTTTCGCCCCTTGTGTTCTCGTCGTTTTTGTATTTTGCTTTTTTTTTCTTGCTCCTCTTATTCTTCTCCCCTGTTTCTTCGCCTCGGGTTTTTCACACTTCTCTTACTCCACGTAGTGACATATGGTTGATCCTCCTCTGATTTTCGCCCCTTGTGTTCTCCTCGTTTTTGTATTTTGCTTTTTTTTCTTGCTCCTCGTTTTCTTCTCCTCTGTTTCTTCGCCTCGGGTTTTTCACACTTCTCTTGCTCCTCGTAGTGGCATACTGTTGATCCTCCTCTGATTTTCGCCCCTTGTGTTCTCCTCGTTTTTGTATTTTGCTTTTTTTTTCTTGCTCCTCGTATTCTTCTCCCCTGTTTCTTTGCCTCGGGTTTTTCACACTTCTCTTACTCCACGTAGTGCCGCACTTTTGATCCTCCTCTGATTTTCGCCCCTTGTGTTCTCCTCGTTTTTGTATTTTGCTTTTTTTTTCTTGCTCCTCGTATTCTTCTCCCCTGTTTCTTCGCCTCGGGTTTTTCACACTTCACTTACTTCACGTAGTGCCACAATTTTGATCCTTCTCTGATTTTCGCCCCTTGTGTTCTCCTCGTTTTTGTATTTTGCTTTTTTTTCTTGCTCCTCGTATTCTTCTCCCCTGTTTCTTCGCCTCGGGTTTTTCACACTTCTCTTACTCCACCTAGTGCCACACTTTTGATCCTCCTCTGATTTTCGCCCCTTGTGTTCTCCTCTTTTTTGTATTTTGCTTTTTTTTTTCTTGCTCCTCGTATTCTTCTCCCCTGTTTCTTCGCCTCGGGTTTTTCACACTTCTCTTACTCCACGTAGTGCCACACTTTTGATCCTCCTCTGATTTTCGCCCCTTGTGTTCTCCTCGTTTTTGTATTTTGCTTTTTTTTTCTTGCTCCTCGTATTCTTCTCCCCTGTTTCTTCGCCTCGGGTTTTTCACACTTCTCTTGCTCCACCTAGTGCCACACTTTTGATCCTCCTCTGATTTTCGCCCCTTGTGTTCTCCTCGTTTTTGTATTTTGCTTTTTTTTTCTTGCTCCTCGTATTCTTCTCCCCTGTTTCTTCGCCTCGGGTTTTTCACACTTCTCTTACTCCACGTAGTGGCATACTGTTGATCCTCCTCTGATTTTCGCCCCTTGTGTTCTCCTCGTTTATGTATTTTGCTTTTTTTTCTTGCTCCTCGTATTCTTCTCCCCTGTTTCTTCGCCTCGGATTTTTCACACTTCTCTTGGTCCTCGTAGTGGCATACTGTTGATCCTCCTCTGATTTTCGCCCCTTGTGTTCTCCTCGTTTTTGTATTTTGCTTTTTTTTTCTTGCTCCTCTTATTCTTCTCCCCTGTTTCTTCGCCTCGGGTTTTTCACACTTCTCTTACTCCACTTAGTGGCATACGGTTGATCCTCCTCTGATTTTCGCCCCTTGTGTTCTCCTCGTTTTTGTATTTTGCTTTTTTTCCTTGCTCCTCGTATTCTTCTCCTCTGTTTCTTCGCCTCGGTTTTTTCACACTTCTCTTACTCCACGTAGTGGCATACTGTTGATCCTCCTCTGATTTTCGCCCCTTGTGTTCTCCTCGTTTTTGTATTTTGCTTTTTTTTCTTGCTCCTCGTATTCTTCTCCCCTGTTTCTTTGCCTCGGGTTTTTCACACTTCTCTTACTCCACGTAGTGCCACACTTTTGATCCTCCTCTGATTTTCGGCCCTTGTGTTCTCCTCGTTTTTGTATTTTGCTTTTTTTTTTCTTGCTCCTCGTATTCTTCTCCCCTGTTTCTTCGCCTCGGGTTTTTCACACTTCTCTTACTCCACGTAGTGCCACACTTTTGATCCTCCTCTGATTTTCGGCCCTTGTGTTCTCCTCGTTTTTGTATTTTGCTTTTTTTTTTCTTGCTCCTCGTATTCTTCTCCCCTGTTTCTTTGCCTCGGGTTTTTCACACTTCTCTTACTCCACGTAGTGCCACACTTTTGATCCTCCTCTGATTTTCGCCCCTTGTGTTCTCCTCGTTTTTGTATTTTGCTTTTTTTTTCTTGCTCCTCGTATTCTTCTCCCCTGTTTCTTCGCCTCGCGTTTTTCACACTTCTCTTACTCCACGTAGTGGCATACTGTTGATCCTCCTCTGATTTTCGCCCCTTGTGTTCTCCTCGTTTTTGTATTTTGCTTTTTTTTCTTGCTCCTCGTATTCTTCTCCCCTGTTTCTTCGCCTCGGGTTTTTCACACTTCTCTTGCTCCTCGTAGTGGCATACTGTTGATCCTCCTCTGATTTTCGCCCCTTGTGTTCTCCTCGTTTTTGTATTTTGCTTTTTTTTTCTTGCTCCTCTTATTCTTCTCCCCTGTTTCTTCGCCTCGGGTTTTTCACACTTCTCTTACTTCACGTAGTGGCATACGGTTGATCCTCCTCTGATTTTCGCCCCTTGTGTTCTCCTCGTTTTTGTATTTTGCTTTTTTTTCTTGCTCCGCGTATTCTTCTCCTGTGTTTCTTCGCCTCGGGTTTTTCACACTTCTCTTGCTCCACGTAGTGGCATACGGTTGATCCTCCTCTGATTTTCGCCCCTTGTGTTCTCCTCGTTTTTGTATTTTGCTTTTTTTTTCTTGCTCCTCGTATTCTTCTCCCCTGTTTCTTCACATCAGCTTTTTCACACTTCTCTTACTCCTCGTAGTGGCATACTGTTGATCCTCCTCTGATTTTCGCCCCTTGTGTTCTCCTCGTTTTTGTATTTTGCTTTTTTTTTTCTTGCTCCTCGTATTCTTCTCCCCTGTTTCTTCGCCTCGGCTTTTTCACACTTCTCTTACTCCACGTAGTGCCACACTTTTGATCCTCCTCTGATTTTCGCCCCTTGTTTTCTCCTCATTTTTGTATTTTGCTTTTTTTTTCTTGCTCCTCGTATTCTTCTCCCCTGTTTCTTCTCCTCGGGTTTTTCACACTTCTCTTACTGCACGTAGTGCCACACTTTTGATCCTCCTCTGATTTTCGCCCCTTGTGTTCTCCTCGTTTTTGTATTTTGCTTTTTTTTTCTTGCTCCTCGTATTCTTCTCCCCTGTTTCTTCGCCTCGGGTTTTTCACACTTCTCTTACTGCACGTAGTGGCATACGGTTGATCCTCCTCTGATTTTCGCCCCTTGTATTCTCCTCGTTTTTGTATTTTGCTTTTTTTTCTTGCTCCTCGTATTCTTCTCCCCTGTTTCTTCGCCTCGGGTTTTTCACACTTCTCTTGCTCCTCGTAGTGGCATACTGTTGATCCTCCTCTGATTTTCGCCCCTTGTGTTCTCCTCGTTTTTGTATTTTGCTTTTTTTTTCTTGCTCCTCGTATTCTTCTCCCCTGTTTCTTCGCCTCGTGTGTTTCCCACTTCTCTTGCTCCTCGTAGTGGCATACTGTTGATCCTCCTCTGATTTTCGCCCCTTGTGTTCTCCTCGTTTTTGTATTTTGCTTTTTTTTTCTTGCTCCTCGTATTCTTCTCCCCTGTTTCTTTGCCTCGGGTTTTTCACACTTCTCTTACTCCACCTAGTGCCACATTTTTGATCCTCCTCTGATTTTCGCCCCTTGTGTTCTCCTCGTTTTTGTATTTTGCTTTTTTTTTCTTGCTCCTCGTATTCTTCTCCCCTGTTTCTTCGCCTCGGGTTTTTCACACTTCTCTTGCTCCTCGTAGTGGCATACTGTTGATCCTCCTCTGATTTTCGCCCCTTGTGTTCTCCTCGTTTTTGTATTTTGCTTTTTTTTCATGCTCCTCGTATTCTTCTCCCCTGTTTCTTCGCCTCGGGTTTTTCACACTTCTCTTGCTCCTCGTAGTGGCATACTGTTGATCCTCCTCTGATTTTCGCCCCTTGTGTTCTCCTCGTTTTTGTATTTTGCTTTTTTTTTCTTGCTCCTCTTATTCTTCTCCCCTGTTTCTTCGCCTCGGGTTTTTCACACTTCTCTTACTCCACGTAGTGGCATACGGTTGATCCTCCTCTGATTTTCGCCCCTTGTGTTCTCCTCGTTTTTGTATTTTGCTTTTTCTTCTTGCTCCTCGTATTCTTCTCCCCTGTTTCTTGGCCTCGGGTTTTTCACACTTCTCTTACTCCACGTAGTGCCACACTTTGGATCCTCCTCTGATTTTCGCCCCTTGTGTTCTCCTCGTTTTTGTATTTTGCTTTTTTTTTCTTGCTCCTCGTATTCTTCTCCCCTGTTTCTTCGCCTCCGGTTTTTCACACTTCTCTTACTCCACGTAGTGCCACACTTTTGATCCTCCTCTGATTTTCTCCCCTTGTGTTCTCCTCGTTTTTGTATTTTGCTTTTTTTTTCTTGCTCCTCGTATTCTTCTCCCCTGTTTCTTCGCCTCGGGTTTTTCACATTTCTCTTACTCCACGTAGTGGCATACGGTTGATCCTCCTCTGATTTTCTCCCCTTGTGTTCTCCTCGTTTTTGTATTTTGCTTTTTTTTCTTGCTCCTCGTATTCTTCTCCTCTGTTTCTTCACCTCGGGTTTTTCACACTTCTCTTGCTCCTCGTATAGGCATACTGTTGATCCTCCTCTGATTTTCGCCCTTTGTGTTCTCCTCGTTTTTGTATTTTGCTTTTTTTTTCTTGCTCCTCGTATTCTTCTCCCCTGTTTCTTCACATCAGCTTTTTCACACTTCTCTTACTCCTCGTAGTGGCATACTGTTGATCCTCCTCTGATTTTCGCCCCTTGTGTTCTCCTCGTTTTTGTATTTTGCTTTTTTTTTCTTGCTACTCGTATTCTTCTCCCCTGTTTCTTCGCCTCGGGTTTTTCACACTTCTCTTACTCCACCTAGTGGCATACTGTTGATCCTCCTCTGATTTTCGCCCTTTGTGTTCTCCTCGTTTTTGTATTTTGCTTTTTTTTTATTGCTCCTCGTATTCTTCTCCCCTGTTTCTTCGCCTCGTGTGTTTCACACTTCTCTTGCTACTCGTAGTGGCATACTGTTGATCCTCCTCTGATTTTCGCCCCTTGTGTTCTCCTCGTTTTTGTATTTTGCTTTTTTTTTCTTGCTACTCATATTCTTCTCCCCTGTTTCTTCGCCTCGGGTTTTTCACACTTCTCTTACTCCACCTAGTGCCACACTTTTGATCCTCCTCTGATTTTCGCCCCTTGTGTTCTCCTCGTTTATGTATTTTGCTTTTTTTTCTTGCTCCTCGTATTCTTCTCCCCTGTTTCTTCGCCTCGGATTTTTCACACTTCTCTTGCTCCTCGTAGTGGCATACTGTTGATCCTCCTCTGATTTTCGCCCCTTGTGTTCTCGTCGTTTTTGTATTTTGCTTTTTTTTTCTTGCTCCTCTTATTCTTCTCCCCTGTTTCTTCGCCTCGGGTTTTTCACACTTCTCTTACTCCACGTAGTGACATATGGTTGATCCTCCTCTGATTTTCGCCCCTTGTGTTCTCCTCGTTTTTGTATTTTGCTTTTTTTTCTTGCTCCTCGTATTCTTCTCCTCTGTTTCTTCGCCTCGGGTTTTTCACACTTCTCTTGCTCCTCGTAGTGGCATACTGTTGATCCTCCTCTGATTTTCGCCCCTTGTGTTCTCCTCTTTTTTGTATTTTGCTTTTTTTTTCTTGCTCCTCGTATTCTTCTCCCCTGTTTCTTTGCCTCGGGTTTTTCACATTTCTCTTACTCCACGTAGTGCCGCACTTTTGATCCTCCTCTGATTTTCGCCCCTTGTGTTCTCCTCGTTTTTGTATTTTGCTTTTTTTTTCTTGCTCCTCGTATTCTTCTCCCCTGTTTCTTCGCCTCGGGTTTTTCACACTTCTCTTACTCCACGTAGTGCCACACTTTTGATCCTTCTCTGATTTTCGCCCCTTGTGTTCTCCTCTTTTTTGTATTTTGCTTTTTTTTCTTGCTCCTCGTATTCTTCTCCCCTGTTTCTTCGCCTCGGGTTTTTCACACTTCTCTTACTCCACCTAGTGCCACACTTTTGATCCTCCTCTGATTTTCGCCCCTTGTGTTCTCCTCGTTTTTGTATTTTGCTTTTTTTTTCTTGCTCCTCGTATTCTTCTCCCCTGTTTCTTCGCCTCGGGTTTTTCACACTTCTCTTACTCCACGTAGTGCCACACTTTTGATCCTCCTCTGATTTTCGCCCCTTGTGTTCTCCTCGTTTTTGTATTTTGCTTTTTTTTTCTTGCTCCTCGTATTCTTCTCCCCTTTTTCTTTGCCTCGGGTTTTTCACACTTCTCTTACTCCACGTAGTGGCATACTGTTGATCCTCCTCTGATTTTCGCCCCTTGTGTTCTCCTCGTTTTTGTATTTTGCTTTTTTTTCTTGCTCCTCGTATTCTTCTCCCCTGTTTCTTTGCCTCGGGTTTTTCACCCTTCTCTTGCTCCTCGTAGTGGCATACTGTTGATCCTCCTCTGATTTTCGCCCCTTGTGTTCTCCTCGTTTTTGTATTTTGCTTTTTTTTTCTTGCTCCTCGTATTCTTCTCCCCTGTTTCTTCGCCTCGGGTTTTTCACACTTCTCTTACTCCACCTAGTGCCACACTTTTGATCCTCCTCTGATTTTCGCCCCTTGTGTTCTCCTCGTTTTTGTATTTTGCTTTTTTTTTCTTGCTCCTCGTATTCTTCTCCCCTGTTTCTTCACATCAGCTTTTTCACACTTCTCTTACTCCACCTAGTGCCACACTTTTGATCCTCCTCTGATTTTCGCCCCTTGTGTTCTCCTCTTTTTTGTATTTTGCTTTTTTTTTCTTGCTCCTCGTATTCTTCTCCCCTGTTTCTTCGCGTCGGGTTTTTCACACTTCTCTTACTCCACGTAGTGCCACACTTTTGATCCTCCTCTGATTTTCGCCCCTTGTGTTCTCCTCGTTTTTGTATTTTGCTTTTTTTTTCTTGCTCCTCGTATTCTTCTCCCCTGTTTCTTTGCCTCGGGTTTTTCACACTTCTCTTACTCCACCTAGTGGCATACTGTTGATCCTCCTCTGATTTTCGCCCCTTGTGTTCTCCTCGTTTTTGTATTTTGCTTTTTTTTCTTGCTCCTCGTATTCTTCTCCTCTGTTTCTTCGCCTCGGATTTTTCACACTTCTCTTGCTCCTCGTAGTGGCATACTGTTGATCCTCCTCTGATTTTCGCCCTTTGTGTTCTCCTCGTTTTTGTATTTTGCTTTTTTTTTTTTGCTACTCGTATTCTTCTCCCCTGTTTCTTTGCCTCGGGTTTTTCACACTTCTCTTACTCCACCTAGTGGCATACTGTTGATCCTCCTCTGATTTTCGCCCCTTGTGTTCTCCTCGTTTTTGTATTTTGCTTTTTTTTTCTTGCTCCTCGTATTCTTCTCCCCTGTTTCTTCGCCTCGGGTTTTTCACACTTCTCTTGCTCCTCGTAGTGGCATACTGTTGATCCTCCTCTGATTTTCGCCCCTTGTGTTCTCCTCGTTTTTGTATTTTGCTTTTTTTTTCTTGCTACTCGTATTCTTCTCCCCTGTTTCTTCGCCTCGGGTTTTTCACACTTCTCTTACTCCACCTAGTGCCACACTTTTGATCCTCCTCTGATTTTCGCCCCTTGTGTTCTCCTCGTTTATGTATTTTGCTTTTTTTTCTTGCTCCTCGTATTCTTCTCCCCTGTTTCTTCGCCTCGGATTTTTCACACTTCTCTTGCTCCTCGTAGTGGCATACTGTTGATCCTCCTCTGATTTTCGCCCCTTGTGTTCTCGTCGTTTTTGTATTTTGCTTTTTTTTTCTTGCTCCTCTTATTCTTCTCCCCTGTTTCTTCGCCTCGGGTTTTTCACACTTCTCTTACTCCACGTAGTGACATATGGTTGATCCTCCTCTGATTTTCGCCCCTTGTGTTCTCCTCGTTTTTGTATTTTGCTTTTTTTTCTTGCTCCTCGTATTCTTCTCCCCTGTTTCTTGGCCTCGGGTTTTTCACACTTCTCTTACTCCACGTAGTGCCACACTTTGGATCCTCCTCTGATTTTCGCCCCTTGTGTTCTCCTCGTTTTTGTATTTTGCTTTTTTTTTCTTGCTCCTCGTATTCTTCTCCCCTGTTTCTTCGCCTCCGGTTTTTCACACTTCTCTTACTCCACGTAGTGCCACACTTTTGATCCTCCTCTGATTTTCTCCCCTTGTGTTCTCCTCGTTTTTGTATTTTGCTTTTTTTTTCTTGCTCCTCGTATTCTTCTCCCCTGTTTCTTCGCCTCGGGTTTTTCACACTTCTCTTACTCCACGTAGTGGCATACGGTTGATCCTCCTCTGATTTTCTCCCCTTGTGTTCTCCTCGTTTTTGTATTTTGCTTTTTTTTCTTGCTCCTCGTATTCTTCTCCTCTGTTTCTTCACCTCGGGTTTTTCACACTTCTCTTGCTCCTCGTATAGGCATACTGTTGATCCTCCTCTGATTTTCGCCCTTTGTGTTCTCCTCGTTTTTGTATTTTGCTTTTTTTTTCTTGCTCCTCGTATTCTTCTCCCCTGTTTCTTCACATCAGCTTTTTCACACTTCTCTTACTCCTCGTAGTGGCATACTGTTGATCCTCCTCTGATTTTCGCCCCTTGTGTTCTCCTCGTTTTTGTATTTTGCTTTTTTTTTCTTGCTACTCGTATTCTTCTCCCCTGTTTCTTCGCCTCGGGTTTTTCACACTTCTCTTACTCCACCTAGTGGCATACTGTTGATCCTCCTCTGATTTTCGCCCTTTGTGTTCTCCTCGTTTTTGTATTTTGCTTTTTTTTTATTGCTCCTCGTATTCTTCTCCCCTGTTTCTTCGCCTCGTGTGTTTCACACTTCTCTTGCTACTCGTAGTGGCATACTGTTGATCCTCCTCTGATTTTCGCCCCTTGTGTTCTCCTCGTTTTTGTATTTTGCTTTTTTTTTCTTGCTACTCATATTCTTCTCCCCTGTTTCTTCGCCTCGGGTTTTTCACACTTCTCTTACTCCACCTAGTGCCACACTTTTGATCCTCCTCTGATTTTCGCCCCTTGTGTTCTCCTCGTTTATGTATTTTGCTTTTTTTTCTTGCTCCTCGTATTCTTCTCCCCTGTTTCTTCGCCTCGGATTTTTCACACTTCTCTTGCTCCTCGTAGTGGCATACTGTTGATCCTCCTCTGATTTTCGCCCCTTGTGTTCTCGTCGTTTTTGTATTTTGCTTTTTTTTTCTTGCTCCTCTTATTCTTCTCCCCTGTTTCTTCGCCTCGGGTTTTTCACACTTCTCTTACTCCACGTAGTGACATATGGTTGATCCTCCTCTGATTTTCGCCCCTTGTGTTCTCCTCGTTTTTGTATTTTGCTTTTTTTTCTTGCTCCTCGTATTCTTCTCCTCTGTTTCTTCGCCTCGGGTTTTTCACACTTCTCTTGCTCCTCGTAGTGGCATACTGTTGATCCTCCTCTGATTTTCGCCCCTTGTGTTCTCCTCTTTTTTGTATTTTGCTTTTTTTTTCTTGCTCCTCGTATTCTTCTCCCCTGTTTCTTTGCCTCGGGTTTTTCACATTTCTCTTACTCCACGTAGTGCCGCACTTTTGATCCTCCTCTGATTTTCGCCCCTTGTGTTCTCCTCGTTTTTGTATTTTGCTTTTTTTTTCTTGCTCCTCGTATTCTTCTCCCCTGTTTCTTCGCCTCGGGTTTTTCACACTTCTCTTACTCCACGTAGTGCCACAATTTTGATCCTTCTCTGATTTTCGCCCCTTGTGTTCTCCTCTTTTTTGTATTTTGCTTTTTTTTCTTGCTCCTCGTATTCTTCTCCCCTGTTTCTTCGCCTCGGGTTTTTCACACTTCTCTTACTCCACCTAGTGCCACACTTTTGATCCTCCTCTGATTTTCGCCCCTTGTGTTCTCCTCGTTTTTGTATTTTGCTTTTTTTTTCTTGCTCCTCGTATTCTTCTCCCCTGTTTCTTCGCCTCGGGTTTTTCACACTTCTCTTACTCCACGTAGTGCCACACTTTTGATCCTCCTCTGATTTTCGCCCCTTGTGTTCTCCTCGTTTTTGTATTTTGCTTTTTTTTTCTTGCTCCTCGTATTCTTCTCCCCTGTTTCTTTGCCTCGGGTTTTTCACACTTCTCTTACTCCACGTAGTGGCATACTGTTGATCCTCCTCTGATTTTCGCCCCTTGTGTTCTCCTCGTTTTTGTATTCTGCTTTTTTTTCTTGCTCCTCGTATTCTTCTCCCCTGTTTCTTTGCCTCGGGTTTTTCACCCTTCTCTTGCTCCTCGTAGTGGCATACTGTTGATCCTCCTCTGATTTTCGCCCCTTGTGTTCTCCTCGTTTTTGTATTTTGCTTTTTTTTTCTTGCTCCTCGTATTCTTCTCCCCTGTTTCTTCGCCTCGGGTTTTTCACACTTCTCTTACTCCACCTAGTGCCACACTTTTGATCCTCCTCTGATTTTCGCCCCTTGTGTTCTCCTCGTTTTTGTATTTTGCTTTTTTTTTCTTGCTCCTCGTATTCTTCTCCCCTGTTTCTTCACATCAGCTTTTTCACACTTCTCTTACTCCACCTAGTGCCACACTTTTGATCCTCCTCTGATTTTCGGCCCTTGTGTTCTCCTCGTTTTTGTATTTTGCTTTTTTTTCTTGCTCCGCGTATTCTTCTCCTCTGTTTCTTCGCCTCGGGTTTTTCACACTTCTCTTGCTCCTCGTAGTGGCATACTGTTGATCCTCCTCTGATTTTCGCCCCTTGTGTTCTCCTCGTTTTTGTATTTTGCTTTTTTTTTCTTGCTCCTCGTATTCTTCTCCCCTGTTTCTTCACATCAGCTTTTTCACACTTCTCTTACTCCTCTTAGTGGCATACTGTTGATCCTCCTCTGATTTTCGCCCCTTGTGTTCTCCTCGTTTTTGTATTTTGCTTTTTTTTCGTGCTCCTCGTATTCTTCTCCCCTGTTTCTTCGCCTCGGGTTTTTCACACTTCTCTTACTCCACGTAGTGGCATACGGTTGATCCTCCTCTGATTTTCGCCCCTTGTGTTCTCCTCGTTTTTGTATTTTGCTTTTTTTTCTTGCTCCTCGTATTCTTCTCCCCTGTTTCTTCACCTCGGGTTTTTCACACTTCTCTTACTCCACGTAGTGCCACAATTTTGATCCTCCTCTGATTTTCGCCCCTTGTGTTCTCCTCGTTTTTGTATTTTGCTTTTTTTTTCTTGCTCCTCTTATTCTTCTCCCCTGTTTCTTCGCCTCGGGTTTTTCACATTTCTCTTACTCCACGTAGTGGCATACGGTTGATCCTCCTCTGATTTTCTCCCCTTGTGTTCTCCTCGTTTTTGTATTTTGCTTTTTTTTCTTGCTCCTCGTATTCTTCTCCTCTGTTTCTTCACCTCGGGTTTTTCACACTTCTCTTGCTCCTCGTATAGGCATACTGTTGATCCTCCTCTGATTTTCGCCCTTTGTGTTCTCCTCGTTTTTGTATTTTGCTTTTTTTTTCTTGCTCCTCGTATTCTTCTCCCCTGTTTCTTCACATCAGCTTTTTCACACTTCTCTTACTCCTCGTAGTGGCATACTGTTGATCCTCCTCTGATTTTCGCCCCTTGTGTTCTCCTCGTTTTTGTATTTTGCTTTTTTTTTCTTGCTCCTCGTATTCTTCTCCCCTGTTTCTTCGCCTCGGGTTTTTCACACTTCTCTTACTCCACCTAGTGCCACACTTCTGATCCTCCTCTGATTTTCGCCCCTTGTGTTCTCCTCGTTTTTGTATTTTGCTTTTTTTTTCTTGCTACTCGTATTCTTCTCCCCTGTTTCTTCGCTTCGGGTTTTTCACACTTCTCTTACTCCACCTAGTGGCATACTGTTGATCCTCCTCTGATTTTCGCCCCTTGTGTTCTCCTCGTTTTTGTATTTTGCTTTTTTTTTCTTGCTCCTCGTATTCTTCTCCCCTGTTTCTTCGCCTCGGGTTTTTCACACTTCTCTTGCTCCTCGTAGTGGCATACTGTTGATCCTCCTCTGATTTTCGCCCCTTGTGTTCTCCTCGTTTTTGTATTTTGCTTTTTTTTTCTTGCTACTCGTATTCTTCTCCCCTGTTTCTTCGCCTCGGGTGTTTCACACTTCTCTTACTCCACCTAGTGCCACACTTTTGATCCTCCTCTGATTTTCGCCCCTTGTGTTCTCCTCGTTTATGTATTTTGCTTTTTTTTCTTGCTCCTCGTATTCTTCTCCCCTGTTTCTTCGCCTCGGATTTTTCACACTTCTCTTGCTCCTCGTAGTGGCATACTGTTGATCCTCCTCTGATTTTCGCCCCTTGTGTTCTCGTCGTTTTTGTATTTTGCTTTTTTTTTCTTGCTCCTCTTATTCTTCTCCCCTGTTTCTTCGCCTCGGGTTTTTCACACTTCTCTTACTCCACGTAGTGACATATGGTTGATCCTCCTCTGATTTTCGCCCCTTGTGTTCTCCTCGTTTTTGTATTTTGCTTTTTTTCCTTGCTCCTCGTATTCTTCTCCTCTGTTTCTTCGCCTCGGTTTTTTCACACTTCTCTTACTCCACGTAGTGGCATACGGTTGATCCTCCTCTGATTTTCGCCCCTTGTGTTCTCCTCGTTTTTGTATTTTGCTTTTTTTTCTTGCTCCTCGTATTCTTCTCCCCTGTTTCTTTGCCTCGGGTTTTTCACACTTCTCTTACTCCACGTAGTGCCACACTTTTGATCCTCCTCTGATTTTCGGCCCTTGTGTTCTCCTCGTTTTTGTATTTTGCTTTTTTTTTTCTTGCTCCTCGTATTCTTCTCCCCTGTTTCTTCGCCTCGGGTTTTTCACACTTCTCTTACTCCACGTAGTGCCACACTTTTGATCCTCCTCTGATTTTCGGCCCTTGTGTTCTCCTCGTTTTTGTATTTTGCTTTTTTTTTTCTTGCTCCTCGTATTCTTCTCCCCTGTTTCTTTGCCTCGGGTTTTTCACACTTCTCTTACTCCACGTAGTGCCACACTTTTGATCCTCCTCTGATTTTCGCCCCTTGTGTTCTCCTCGTTTTTGTATTTTGCTTTTTTTTTCTTGCTCCTCGTATTCTTCTCCCCTGTTTCTTCGCCTCGCGTTTTTCACACTTCTCTTACTCCACGTAGTGGCATACTGTTGATCCTCCTCTGATTTTCGCCCCTTGTGTTCTCCTCGTTTTTGTATTTTGCTTTTTTTTCTTGCTCCTCGTATTCTTCTCCCCTGTTTCTTCGCCTCGGGTTTTTCACACTTCTCTTGCTCCTCGTAGTGGCATACTGTTGATCCTCCTCTGATTTTCGCCCCTTGTGTTCTCCTCGTTTTTGTATTTTGCTTTTTTTTTCTTGCTCCTCTTATTCTTCTCCCCTGTTTCTTCGCCTCGGGTTTTTCACACTTCTCTTACTTCACGTAGTGGCATACGGTTGATCCTCCTCTGATTTTCGCCCCTTGTGTTCTCCTCGTTTTTGTATTTTGCTTTTTTTTCTTGCTCCGCGTATTCTTCTCCTGTGTTTCTTCGCCTCGGGTTTTTCACACTTCTCTTGCTCCACGTAGTGGCATACGGTTGATCCTCCTCTGATTTTCGCCCCTTGTGTTCTCCTCGTTTTTGTATTTTGCTTTTTTTTTCTTGCTCCTCGTATTCTTCTCCCCTGTTTCTTCACATCAGCTTTTTCACACTTCTCTTACTCCTCGTAGTGGCATACTGTTGATCCTCCTCTGATTTTCGCCCCTTGTGTTCTCCTCGTTTTTGTATTTTGCTTTTTTTTTTCTTGCTCCTCGTATTCTTCTCCCCTGTTTCTTCGCCTCGGCTTTTTCACACTTCTCTTACTCCACGTAGTGCCACACTTTTGATCCTCCTCTGATTTTCGCCCCTTGTTTTCTCCTCATTTTTGTATTTTGCTTTTTTTTTCTTGCTCCTCGTATTCTTCTCCCCTGTTTCTTCTCCTCGGGTTTTTCACACTTCTCTTACTCCACGTAGTGCCACACTTTTGATCCTCCTCTGATTTTCGCCCCTTGTGTTCTCCTCGTTTTTGTATTTTGCTTTTTTTTTCTTGCTCCTCGTATTCTTCTCCCCTGTTTCTTCGCCTCGGGTTTTTCACACTTCTCTTACTGCACGTAGTGGCATACGGTTGATCCTCCTCTGATTTTCGCCCCTTGTATTCTCCTCGTTTTTGTATTTTGCTTTTTTTTCTTGCTCCTCGTATTCTTCTCCCCTGTTTCTTCGCCTCGGGTTTTTCACACTTCTCTTGCTCCTCGTAGTGGCATACTGTTGATCCTCCTCTGATTTTCGCCCCTTGTGTTCTCCTCGTTTTTGTATTTTGCTTTTTTTTTCTTGCTCCTCGTATTCTTCTCCCCTGTTTCTTCGCCTCGTGTGTTTCCCACTTCTCTTGCTCCTCGTAGTGGCATACTGTTGATCCTCCTCTGATTTTCGCCCCTTGTGTTCTCCTCGTTTTTGTATTTTGCTTTTTTTTTCTTGCTCCTCGTATTCTTCTCCCCTGTTTCTTTGCCTCGGGTTTTTCACACTTCTCTTACTCCACCTAGTGCCACATTTTTGATCCTCCTCTGATTTTCGCCCCTTGTGTTCTCCTCGTTTTTGTATTTTGCTTTTTTTTTATTGCTCCTCGTATTCTTCTCCCCTGTTTCTTCGCCTCGGGTTTTTCACACTTCTCTTGCTCCTCGTAGTGGCATACTGTTGATCCTCCTCTGATTTTCGCCCCTTGTGTTCTCCTCGTTTTTGTATTTTGCTTTTTTTTCATGCTCCTCGTATTCTTCTCCCCTGTTTCTTTGCCTCGGGTTTTTCACACTTCTCTTGCTCCTCGTAGTGGCATACTGTTGATCCTCCTCTGATTTTCGCCCCTTGTGTTCTCCTCGTTTTTGTATTTTGCTTTTTTTTTCTTGCTCCTCTTATTCTTCTCCCCTGTTTCTTCGCCTCGGGTTTTTCACACTTCTCTTACTCCACGTAGTGGCATACGGTTGATCCTCCTCTGATTTTCGCCCCTTGTGTTCTCCTCGTTTTTGTATTTTGCTTTTTCTTCTTGCTCCTCGTATTCTTCTCCCCTGTTTCTTGGCCTCGGGTTTTTCACACTTCTCTTACTCCACGTAGTGCCACACTTTTGATCCTCCTCTGATTTTCGCCCCTTGTGTTCTCCTCGTTTTTGTATTTTGCTTTTTTTTTCTTGCTCCTCGTATTCTTCTCCCCTGTTTCTTCGCCTCCGGTTTTTCACACTTCTCTTACTCCACGTAGTGCCACACTTTTGATCCTCCTCTGATTTTCTCCCCTTGTGTTCTCCTCGTTTTTGTATTTTGCTTTTTTTTTCTTGCTCCTCGTATTCTTCTCCCCTGTTTCTTCACATCAGCTTTTTCACACTTCTGTTACTCCTCGTAGTGGCATACTTTTGATCCTCCTCTGATTTTCGCCCCTTGTGTTCTCCTCGTTTTTGTATTTTGCTTTTTTTTTCTTGCTCCTCGTATTCTTCTCCCCTGTTTCTTCGCCTCGGGTTTTTCACACTTCTCTTACTCCACCTAGTGTCACACTTCAGATCCTCCTCTGATTTTCGCCCCTTGTGTTCTCCTCGTTTTTGTATTTTGCTTTTTTTTTCTTGCTCCTCGTATTCTTCTCCCCTGTTTCTTCGCCTCGGCTTTTTCACACTTCTCTTACTCCACCTAGTGGCATACTGTTGATCCTCCTCTGATTTTCGCCCCTTGTGTTCTCCTCGTTTTTGTATTTTGCTTTTTTTTTCTTGCTCCTCGTATTCTTCTCCCCTGTTTCTTCACATCAGCTTTTTCACACTTCTCTTACTCCTCGTAGTGGCATACTGTTGATCCTACTCTGATTTTCGCCCCTTGTGTTCTCCTCGTTTTTGTATTTTGCTTTTTTTTTCTTGCTCCTCGTATTCTTCTCCCCTGTTTCTTCGCCTCGGGTTTTTCACACTTCTCTTGCTCCTCGTAGTGGCATACTGTTGATCCTCCTCTGATTTTCGCCCCTTGTGTTCTCCTCGTTTTTGTATTTTGCTTCTTTTTTCTTGCTCCTCGTATTCTTCTCCCCTGTTTCTTCGCCTCGGGTTTTTCACACTTCTCTTACTCCTCGTAGTGCCACACTTTTGATCCTCCTATGATTTTCGCCCCTTGTGTTCTCCTCCTTTTTGTATTTTGCTTTTTTTTTTCTTGCTCCTCGTATTCTTCTCCCCTGTTTCTTCGTCTCGGGTTTTTCACACTTCTCTTACTCCACGTAGTGGCATACTGTTGATCCTCCTCTGATTTTCGCCCCTTGTGTTCTCCTCGTTTATGTATTTTGCTTTTTTTTCTTGCTCCTCGTATTCTTCTCCCCTGTTTCTTCGCCTCGGATTTTTCACACTTCTCTTGCTCCTCGTAGTGGCATACTGTTGATCCTCCTCTGATTTTCGCCCCTTGTGTTCTCGTCGTTTTTGTATTTTGCTTTTTTTTTCTTGCTCCTCTTATTCTTCTCCCCTGTTTCTTCGCCTCGGGTTTTTCACACTTCTCTTACTCCACGGAGTGACATATGGTTGATCCTCCTCTGATTTTCGCCCCTTGTGTTCTCCTCGTTTTTGTATTTTGCTTTTTTTTTCTTGCTCCTCGTATTCTTCTCCTCTGTTTCTTCGCCTCGGGTTTTTCACACTTCTCTTGCTCCTCGTAGTGGCATACTGTTGATCCTCCTCTGATTTTCGCCCCTTGTGTTCTCCTCGTTTTTGTATTTTGCTTTTTTTTTCTTGCTCCTCGTATTCTTCTCCCCTGTTTCTTCACATCAGCTTTTTCACACTTCTCTTACTCCTCGTAGTGGCATACTGTTGATCCTCCTCTGATTTTCGCCCCTTGTGTTCTCCTCGTTTTTGTATTTTGCTTTTTTTTTCTTGCTCCTCGTATTCTTCTCCCCTGTTTCTTCACATCAGCTTTTTCACACTTCTCTTACTCCACGTAGTGCCACACTTTTGATCCTCCTCTGATTTTCGCCCCTTGTGTTCTCCTCGTTTTTGTATTTTGCTTTTTTTTCTTGCTCCTCGTATTCTTCTCCCCTGTTTCTTCACCTCGGGTTTTTCACACTTCTCTTACTCCACGTAGTGCCACAATTTTGATCCTCCTCTGATTTTCGCCCCTTGTGTTCTCCTCGTTTTTGTATTTTGCTTTTTTTTTCTTGCTCCTCTTATTCTTCTCCCCTGTTTCTTCGCCTCGGGTTTTTCACATTTCTCTTACTCCACGTAGTGGCATACGGTTGATCCTCCTCTGATTTTCTCCCCTTGTGTTCTCCTCGTTTTTGTATTTTGCTTTTTTTTTGCTCCTCGTATTCTTCTCCTCTGTTTCTTCACCTCGGGTTTTTCACACTTCTCTTGCTCCTCGTATAGGCATACTGTTGATCCTCCTCTGATTTTCGCCCTTTGTGTTCTCCTCGTTTTTGTATTTTGCTTTTTTTTTCTTGCTCCTCGTATTCTTCTCCCCTGTTTCTTCACATCAGCTTTTTCACACTTCTCTTACTCCTCGTAGTGGCATACTGTTGATCCTCCTCTGATTTTCGCCCCTTGTGTTCTCCTCGTTTTTGTATTTTGCTTTTTTTTTCTTGCTACTCGTATTCTTCTCCCCTGTTTCTTTGCCTCGGGTTTTTCACACTTCTCTTGCTCCTCGTAGTGGCATACTGTTGATCCTCCTCTGATTTTCGCCCCTTGTGTTCTCCTCGTTTTTGTATTTTGCTTTTTTTTTCTTGCTCCTCGTATTCTTCTCCCCTGTTTCTTCGCCTCGGGTTTTTCCCACTTCTCTTACTCCACCTAGTGCCACACTTTTGATCCTCCTCTGATTTTCGCCCCTTGTGTTCTCCTCGTTTTTGTATTTTGCTTTTTTTTTCTTGCTCCTCGTATTCTTCTCCCCTGTTTCTTCACATCAGCTTTTTCACACTTCTCTTCCTCCACCTAGTGCCACACTTTTGATCCTCCTCTGATTTTCGCCCCTTGTGTTCTCCTCTTTTTTGTATTTTGCTTTTTTTTTCTTGCTCCTCGTATTCTTCTCCCCTGTTTCTTCGCGTCGGGTTTTTCACACTTCTCTTACTCCACGTAGTGCCACACTTTTGATCCTCCTCTGATTTTCGCCCCTTGTGTTCTCCTCGTTTTTGTATTTTGCTTTTTTTTTCTTGCTCCTCTTATTCTTCTCCCCTGTTTCTTTGCCTCGGGTTTTTCACACTTCTCTTACTCCACGTAGTGGCATACTGTTGATCCTCCTCTGATTTTCGCCCCTTGTGTTCTCCTCGTTTTTGTATTCTGCTTTTTTTTCTTGCTCCTCGTATTCTTCTCCCCTGTTTCTTTGCCTCGGGTTTTTCACACTTCTCTTGCTCCTCGTAGTGGCATACTGTTGATCCTCCTCTGATTTTCGCCCCTTGTGTTCTCCTCGTTTTTGTATTTTGCTTTTTTTTTCTTGCTCCTCGTATTCTTCTCCCCTGTTTCTTCGCCTCGGGTTTTTCACACTTCTCTTACTCCACCTAGTGGCGTACTGTTGATCCTCCTCTGATTTTCGCCCCTTGTGTTCTCCTCGTTTTTGTATTTTGCTTTTTTTTTCTTGCTCCTCGTATTCTTCTCCCCTGTTTCTTCACATCAGCTTTTTCACACTTCTCTTACTCCTCGTAGTGGCATACTGTTGATCCTACTCTGATTTCGCCCCTTGTGTTCTCCTCGTTTTTGTATTTTGCTTTTTTTTTCTTGCTCCTCGTATTCTTCTCCCCTGTTTCTTCGCCTCGGGTTTTTCACACTTCTCTTGCTCCTCGTAGTGGCATACTGTTGATCCTCCTCTGATTTTCGCCCCTTGTGTTCTCCTCGTTTTTGTATTTTGCTTCTTTTTTCTTGCTCCTCGTATTCTTCTCCCCTGTTTCTTCGCCTCGGGTTTTTCACACTTCTCTTGCTCCACCTAGTGCCACACTTTTGATCCTCCTCTGATTTTCGCCCCTTGTGTTCTCCTCGTTTTTGTATTTTGCTTTTTTTTTTCTTGCTCCTCGTATTCTTCTCCCCTGTTTCTTCGCCTCGGGTTTTTCACACTTCTCTTACTCCACGTAGTGGCATACTGTTGATCCTCCTCTGATTTTCGCCCCTTGTGTTCTCCTCGTTTATGTATTTTGCTTTTTTTTCTTGCTCCTCGTATTCTTCTCCCCTGTTTCTTCGCCTCGGATTTTTCACACTTCTCTTGCTCCTCGTAGTGGCATACTGTTGATCCTCCTCTGATTTTCGCCCCTTGTGTTCTCGTCGTTTTTGTATTTTGCTTTTTTTTCCTTGCTCCTCTTATTCTTCTCCCCTGTTTCTTCGCCTCGGGTTTTTCACACTTCTCTTACTCCACGTACTGACATATGGTTGATCCTCCTCTGATTTTCGCCCCTTGTGTTCTCCTCGTTTTTGTATTTTGCTTTTTTTTCTTGCTCCTCGTATTCTTCTCCTCTGTTTCTTCGCCTCGGGTTTTTCACACTTCTCTTGCTCCTCGTAGTGGCATACTGTTGATCCTCCTCTGATTTTCGCCCCTTGTGTTCTCCTCGTTTTTGTATTTTGCTTTTTTTTTCTTGCTCCTCGTATTCTTCTCCCCTGTTTCTTTGCCTCGGGTTTTTCACACTTCTCTTACTCCACGTAGTGCCGCACTTTTGATCCTCCTCTGATTTTCGCCCCTTGTGTTCTCCTCGTTTTTGTATTTTGCTTTTTTTTTCTTGCTCCTCGTATTCTTCTCCCCTGTTTCTTCGCCTCGGGTTTTTCACACTTCTCTTACTCCACGTAGTGCCACAATTTTGATCCTTCTCTGATTTTCGCCCCTTGTGTTCTCCTCGTTTTTGTATTTTGCTTTTTTTTCTTGCTCCTCCTATTCTTCTCCCCTGTTTCTTCGCCTCGGGTTTTTCACACTTCTCTTACTCCACCTAGTGCCACACTTTTGATCCTCCTCTGATTTTCGCCCCTTGTGTTCTCCTCTTTTTTGTATTTTGCTTTTTTTTTCTTGCTCCTCGTATTCTTCTCCCCTGTTTCTTCGCCTCGGGTTTTTCACACTTCTCTTACTCCACGTAGGGCCACACTTTTGATCCTCCTCTGATTTTCGCCCCTTGTGTTCTCCTCGTTTTTGTATTTTGCTTTTTTTTTTCTTGCTCCTCGTATTCTTCTCCCCTGTTTCTTTGCCTCGGGTTTTTCACACTTCTCTTACTCCACGTAGTGGCATACTGTTGATCCTCCTCTGATTTTCGCCCCTTGTGTTCTCCTCGTTTTTGTATTTTGCTTTTTTTTCTTGCTCCGCGTATTCTTCTCCTCTGTTTCTTTGCCTCGGGTTTTTCACACTTCTCTTGCTCCTCGTAGTGGCATACTGTTGATCCTCCTCTGATTTTCGCCCCTTGTGTTCTCCTCGTTTTTGTATTTTGCTTTTTTTTTCTTGCTCCTCGTATTCTTCTCCCCTGTTTCTTCTCCTCAGCTTTTTCAAACTTCTCTTACTCCTCTTAGTGGCATACTGTTGATCCTCCTCTGATTTTCGCCCCTTGTGTTCTCCTCGTTTTTGTATTTTGCTTTTTTTTCTTGCTCCTCGTATTCTTCTCCCCTGTTTCTTCGCCTCGGGTTTTTCACACTTCTCTTACTCCACGTAGGGGCATACGGTTGATCCTCCTCTGATTTTCGCCCCTTGTGTTCTCCTCGTTTTTGTATTTTGCTTGTTTTTCTTGCTCCTCGTATTCTTCTCCCCTGTTTCTTCACCTCGGGTTTTTCACACTGCTCTTACTCCACGTAGTGCCACAATTTTGATCCTCCTCTGATTTTCGCCCCTTGTGTTCTCCTCGTTTTTGTATTTTGCTTTTTTTTTCTTGCTCCTCTTATTCTTCTCCCCTGTTTCTTCGCCTCGGGTTTTTCACACTTCTCTTACTCCACGTAGTGGCATACGGTTGATCCTCCTCTGATTTTCTCCCCTTGTGTTCTCCTCGTTTTTGTATTTTGCTTTTTTTTCTTGCTCCTCGTATTCTTCTCCTCTGTTTCTTCACCTCGGGTTTTTCACACTTCTCTTGCTCCTCGTAGTGGCATACTGTTGATCCTCCTCTGATTTTCGCCCTTTGTGTTCTCCTCGTTTTTGTATTTTGCTTTTTTTTTATTGCTACTCGTATTCTTCTCCCCTGTTTCTTTGCCTCGGGTTTTTCACACTTCTCTTACTCCACCTAGTGGCATACTGTTGATCCTCCTCTGATTTTCGCCCCTTGTGTTCTCCTCGTTTTTGTATTTTGCTTTTTTTTTCTTGCTCCTCGTATTCTTCTCCCCTGTTTCTTCGCCTCGGGTTTTTCACACTTCTCTTGCTCCTCGTAGTGGCATACTGTTGATCCTCCTCTGATTTTCGCCCCTTGTGTTCTCCTCGTTTTTGTATTTTGCTTTTTTTTTCTTGCTACTCGTATTCTTCTCCCCTGTTTCTTCGCCTCGGGTTTTTCACACTTCTCTTACTCCACCTAGTGCCACACTTTTGATCCTCCTCTGATTTTCGCCCCTTGTGTTCTCCTCGTTTATGTATTTTGCTTTTTTTTCTTGCTCCTCGTATTCTTCTCCCCTGTTTCTTCGCCTCGGATTTTTCACACTTCTCTTGCTCCTCGTAGTGGCATACTGTTGATCCTCCTCTGATTTTCGCCCCTTGTGTTCTCCTCGTTTTTGTATTTTGCTTTTTTTTTCTTGCTCCTCTTATTCTTCTCCCCTGTTTCTTCGCCTCGGGTTTTTCACACTTCTCTTACTCCACGTAGTGACATATGGTTGATCCTCCTCTGATTTTCGCCCCTTGTGTTCTCCTCGTTTTTGTATTTTGCTTTTTTTTCTTGCTCCTCGTATTCTTCTCCTCTGTTTCTTCGCCTCGGGTTTTTCACACTTCTCTTGCTCCTCGTAGTGGCATACTGTTGATCCTCCTCTGATTTTCGCCCCTTGTGTTCTCCTCGTTTTTGTATTTTGTTTTTTTTGTCTTGCTCCTCGTATTCTTCTCCCCTGTTTCTTTGCCTCGGGTTTTTCACATTTCTCTTACTCCACGTAGTGCCGCACTTTTGATCCTCCTCTGATTTTCGCCCCTTGTGTTCTCCTCGTTTTTGTATTTTGCTTTTTTTTTCTTGCTCCTCGTATTCTTCTCCCCTGTTTCTTCGCGTCGGGTTTTTCACACTTCTCTTACTCCACGTAGTGCCACAATTTTGATCCTTCTCTGATTTTCGCCCCTTGTGTTCTCCTCGTTTTTGTATTTTGCTTTTTTTTCTTGCTCCTCGTATTCTTCTCCCCTGTTTCTTCGCCTCGGGTTTTTCACACTTCTCTTACTCCACCTAGTGGCACACTTTTGATCCTCCTCTGATTTTCGCCCCTTGTGTTCTCCTCGTTTTTGTATTTTGCTTTTTTTTTCTTGCTCCTCGTATTCTTCTCCCCTGTTTCTTCACATCAGCTTTTTCACACTTCTCTTACTCCACCTAGTGCCACATTTTTGATCCTCCTCTGATTTTCGCCCCTTGTGTTCTCCTCTTTTTGTATTTTGCTTTTTTTTTCTTGCTCCTCGTATTCTTCTCCCCTGTTTCTTCGCGTCGGGTTTTTCACACTTCTCTTACTCCACGTAGTGCCACACTTTTGATCCTCCTCTGATTTTCGCCCCTTGTGTTCTCCTCGTTTTTGTATTTTGCTTTTTTTTTCTTGCTCCTCGTATTCTTCTCCCCTGTTTCTTTGCCTCGGGTTTTTCACACATCTCTTACTCCACGTAGTGGCATACTGTTGATCCTCCTCTGATTTTCGGCCCTTGTGTTCTCCTCGTTTTTGTATTTTGCTTTTTTTTCTTGCTCCGCGTATTCTTCTCCTCTGTTTCTTCGCCTCGGGTTTTTCACACTTCTCTTGCTCCTCGTAGTGGCATACTGTTGATCCTCCTCTGATTTTCGCCCCTTGTGTTCTCCTCGTTTTTGTATTTTGCTTTTTTTTTCTTGCTCCTCGTATTCTTCTCCCCTGTTTCTTCACATCAGCTTTTTCACACTTCTCTTACTCCTCTTAGTGGCATACTGTTGATCCTCCTCTGATTTTCGCCCCTTGTGTTCTCCTCGTTTTTGTATTTTGCTTTATTTTCGTGCTCCTCGTATTCTTCTCCCCTGTTTCTTCGCCTCGGGTTTTTCACACTTCTCTTGCTCCTCGTAGTGGCATACTGTTGATCCTCCTCTGATTTTCGCCCCTTGTGTTCTCCTCGTTTTTGTATTTTGCTTTTTTTTCTTGCTCCTCGTATTCTTCTCCCCTGTTTCTTCACCTCGGGTTTTTCACACTTCTCTTACTCCACGTAGTGCCACAATTTTGATCCTCCTCTGATTTTCGCCCCTTGTGTTCTCCTCGTTTTTGTATTTTGCTTTTTTTTTCTTGCTCCTCTTATTCTTCTCCCCTGTTTCTTCGCCTCGGGTTTTTCACATTTCTCTTACTCCACGTAATGGCATACGGTTGATCCTCCTCTGATTTTCTCCCCTTGTGTTCTCCTCGTTTTTGTATTTTGCTTTTTTTTCTTGCTCCTCGTATTCTTCTCCTCTGTTTCTTCACCTCGGGTTTTTCACACTTCTCTTGCTCCTCGTATAGGCATACTGTTGATCCTCCTCTGATTTTCACCCTTTGTGTTCTCCTCGTTTTTGTATTTTGCTTTTTTTTTCTTGCTCCTCGTATTCTTCTCCCCTGTTTCTTCACATCAGCTTTTTCACACTTCTCTTACTCCTCGTAGTGGCATACTGTTGATCCTCCTCTGATTTTCGCCCCTTGTGTTCTCCTCGTTTTTGTATTTTGCTTTTTTTTTCTTGCTCCTCGTATTCTTCTCCCCTGTTTCTTCGCCTCGGGTTTTTCACACTTCTCTTACTCCACCTAGTGCCACACTTTTGATCCTCCTCTGATTTTCGCCCCTTGTGTTCTCCTCGTTTTTGTATTTTGCTTTTTCTTCTTGCTCCTCGTATTCTTCTCCTCTGTTTCTTCACCTCGGGTTTTTCACACTTCTCTTGCTCCTCGTAGTGGCATACTGTTGATCCTCCTCTGATTTTCGCCCCTTGTGTTCTCCTCGTTTTTGTATTTTGCTTTTTTTTTCTTGCTCCTTGTATTCTTCTCCCCTGTTTCTTCGCCTTGGGTTTTTCACACTTCTCTTGCTCCACGTAGTGCCACACCTTTGATCCTCCTCTGATTTTCGCCCCTTGTGTTCTCCTCGTTTTTGTATTTTGCTTTTTTTTTCTTGCTCCTTGTATTCTTCTCCCCTGTTTCTTCGCCTCGGGTTTTTCACCCTTCTCTTACTCCACGTAGTGCCACACTTTTGATCCTCCTCTGATTTTCGGCCCTTGTGTTCTCCTCGTTTTTGTATTTTACTTTTTTTTTTCTTGCTCCTCGTATTCTTCTCCCCTGTTTCTTTGCCTCGGGTTTTTCACACTTCTCTTACTCCACGTAGTGCCACACTTTTGATCCTCCTCTGATTTTCGCCCCTTGTGTTCTCCTCGTTTTTGTATTTTGCTTTTTTTTTTCTTGCTCCTCGTATTCTTCTCCCCTGTTTCTTCGCCTCGCGTTTTTCACACTTCTCTTACTCCACGTATTGGCATACTGTTGATCCTCCTCTGATTTTCGCCCCTTGTTTTCTCCTCGTTTTTGTATTTTGCTTTTTTTTCTTGCTCCTCGTATTCTTCTCCCCTGTTTCTTCACCTCGGGTTTTTCACACTTCTCTTGCTCCTCGTAGTGGCATACTGTTGATCCTCCTCTGATTTTCGCCCCTTGTGTTCTCCTCGTTTTTGTATTTTGCTTTTTTTTTCTTGCTCCTCTTATTCTTCTCCCCTGTTTCTTCGCCTCGGGTTTTTCACACTTCTCTTACTTCACGTAGTGGCATACGGTTGATCCTCCTCTGATTTTCGCCCCTTGTGTTCTCCTCGTTTTTGTATTTTGCTTTTTTTTCTTGCTCCGCGTATTCTTCTCCTGTGTTTCTTCGCCTCGGGTTTTTCACACTTCTCTTGCTCCACGTAGTGGCATACGGTTGATCCTCCTCTGATTTTCGCCCCTTGTGTTCTCCTCGTTTTTGTATTTTGCTTTTTTTTTCTTGCTCCTCGTATTCTTCTCCCCTGTTTCTTCACATCAGCTTTTTCACACTTCTCTTACTCCTCGTAGTGGCATACTGTTGATCCTCCTCTGATTTTCGCCCCTTGTGTTCTCCTCGTTTTTGTATTTTGCTTTTTTTTTTCTTGCTCCTCGTATTCTTCTCCCCTGTTTCTTCGCCTCGGCTTTTTCACACTTCTCTTACTCCACGTAGTGCCACACTTTTGATCCTCCTCTGATTTTCGCCCCTTGTGTTCTCCTCGTTTTTGTATTTTGCTTTTTTTTTCTTGCTCCTCGTATTCTTCTCCCCTGTTTCTTCACCTCGGGTTTTTCACACTTCTCTTTCTGCTCGTAGTGCCACACTTTTGATCCTCCTCTGATTTTCGCCCCTTGTGTTCTCCTCGTTTTTGTATTTTGCTTTTTTTTTCTTGCTCCTCGTATTCTTCTCCCCTGTTTCTTCGCCTCGGGTTTTTCACACTTCTCTTGCTCCTCGTAGTGGCATACTGTTGATCCTCCTCTGATTTTCGCCCCTTGTGTTCTCCTCGTTTTTGTATTTTGCTTTTTTTTTCTTGCTCTTCATATTCTTCTCCCCTGTTTCTTCGCATCGTGTGTTTCCCACTTCTCTTGCTCCTCGTAGTGGCATACTGTTGATCCTCCTCTGATTTTCGCCCCTTGTGTTCTCCTCGTTTTTGTATTTTGCTTTTTTTTTCTTGCTCCTCGTATTCTTCTCCCCTGTTTCTTCGCCTCGGGTTTTTCACACTTCTCTTACTCCACCTAGTGCCACATTTTTGATCCTCCTCTGATTTTCGCCCCTTGTGTTCTCCTCGTTTTTGTATTTTGCTTTTTTTTTATTGCTCCTCGTATTCTTCTCCCCTGTTTCTTCGCCTCGGGTTTTTCACACTTCTCTTGCTCCTCGTAGTGGCATACTGTTGATCCTCCTCTGATTTTCGCCCCTTGTGTTCTCCTCGTTTTTGTATTTTGCTTTTTTTACATGCTCCGCGTATTCTTCTCCCCTGTTTCTTCGCCTCGGGTTTTTCACACTTCTCTTGCTCCTCGTAGTGGCATACTGTTGATCCTCCTCTGATTTTCGCCCCTTGTGTTCTCCTCGTTTTTGTATTTTGCTTTTTTTTTCTTGCTCCTCTTATTCTTCTCCCCTGTTTCTTCGCCTCGGGTTTTTCACACTTCTCTTACTCCACGTAGTGGCATACGGTTGATCCTCCTCTGATTTTCGCCCCTTGTGTTCTCCTCGTTTTTGTATTTTGCTTTTTCTTCTTGCTCCTCGTATTCTTCTCCCCTGTTTCTTCGCCTCGGGTTTTTCACACTTCTCTTACTCCTCGTAGTGCCACACTTTGGATCCTCCTCTGATTTTCGCCCCTTGTGTTCTCCTCGTTTTTGTATTTTGCTTTTTTTTTCTTGCTCCTCGTATTCTTCTCCCCTGTTTCTTCGCCTCGGGTTTTTCACACTTCTCTTGCTCCTCGTAGTGGCATACTGTTGATCCTCCTCTGATTGTCGCCACTTGTGTTCTCCTCGTTTTTGTATTTTGCTTTTTTTTTTCTTGCTCCTCGTATTCTTCTCCCCTGTTTCTTCACATCAGATTTTTCACACTTCTCTTACTCCTCGTAGTGGCATACTGTTGATCCTACTCTGATTTTCGCCCCTTGTGTTCTCCTCGTTTTTGTATTTTGCTTTTTTTTTCTTGCTCCTCGTATTCTTCTCCCCTGTTTCTTCGCCTCGGGTTTTTCACACTTCTCTTACTCCACGTAGTGCCACACTTGGGATCCTCCTCTGATTTTAGCCCCTTGTGTTCTCCTCGTTTTTGTATTTTGCTTTTTTTTTCTTGCTCCTCGTATTCTTCTCCCCTGTTTCTTCGCCTCGAGTTTTTCACACTTCTCTTACTCCACGTATTGCCACACTTTTGATCCTCCTCTGATTTTCGCCCCTTGTGTTCTCCTCGTTTTTGTATTTTGCTTTTTTTTTCTTGCTCCTCTTATGCTTCTCCCGTGTTTCTTCGCCTCGGGTTTTTCACGCTTCTCTTACTCCACCTAGTGCCACAAGTTTGATCCTCCTCTGATTTTCGCCCCTTGTGTTCTCCTCGTTTTTGTATTTTACTTTTTTTTTCTTGCTCCTCGTATTCTTCTCCCCTGTTTCGTCGCCTCGGGTTTTTCACACTTCTCTTGCTCCTCGTAGTGGCATACTGTTGATCCTCCTCTGATTTTCGCCCCTTGTGTTCTCCTCCTTTTTGTATTTTGCTTTCTTTTTCTTTCTCCTCGTATTCTTCTCCCCTGTTTCTTCACCTCGGGTTTTTCACACTTCTCTTACTCCACGTAATGCCACACTTTTGATCCTCCTCTGATTTTCGCCCCTTGTGTTCTCCTCGTTTTTGTATTTTGCTTTTTTTTCTTGCTCCTCGTATTCTTTTCCCCTGTTTCTTCGCCTCGTGTTTTTCACACTTCTCTTACTCCACGTAGTGCCACAATTTTGATCCTCCTCTGATTTTCGCCCCTTGTGTTCTCCTCGTTTTTGTATTTTGCTTTTTTTTCTTGCTCCGCGTATTCTTCTCCTGTGTTTCTTCGCCTCGGGTTTTTCACACTTCTCTTGCTCCACGTAGTGGCATACGGTTGATCCTCCTCTGATTTTCGCCCCTTGTGTTCTCCTCGTTTTTGTATTTTGCTTTTTTTTTCTTGCTCCTCGTATTCTTCTCCCCTGTTTCTTCACATCAGCTTTTTCACACTTCTCTTACTCCTCGTAGTGGCATACTGTTGATCCTCCTCTGATTTTCGCCCCTTGTGTTCTCCTCGTTTTTGTATTTTGCTTTTTTTTTTCTTGCTCCTCGTATTCTTCTCCCCTGTTTCTTTGCCTCGGGTTTTTCACACTTCTCTTACTCCACGTAGTGCCACACTTTTGATCCTCCTCTGATTTTCGCCCCTTGTGTTCTCCTCGTTTTTGTATTTTGCTTTTTTTTTCTTGCTCCTCGTATTCTTCTCCCCTGTTTCTTCACCTCGGGTTTTTCACACTTCTCTTACTGCACGTAGTGCCACACTTTTGATCCTCCTCTGATTTTCGCCCCTTGTGTTCTCCTCGTTTTTGTATTTTGCTTTTTTTTTCTTGCTCCTCGTATTCTTCTCCCCTGTTTCTTAGCCTCGGGTTTTTCACACTTCTCTTACTGCACGTAGTGGCATACGGTTGATCCTCCTCTGATTTTCGCCCCTTGTGTTCTCCTCGTTTTTGTATTTTGCTTTTTTTTCTTGCTCCTCGTATTCTTCTCCCCTGTTTCTTCGCCTCGGGTTTTTCACACTTCTCTTGCTCCTCGTAGTGGCATACTGTTGATCCTCCTCTGATTTTCGCCCCTTGTGTTCTCCTCGTTTTTGTATTTTGCTTTTTTTTTCTTGCTCCTCTTATTCTTCTCCCCTGTTTCTTGGCCTCGGGTTTTTCACACTTCTCTTACTCCACGTAGTGGCATACGGTTGATCCTCCTCTGATTTTCGCCCCTTGTGTTCTCCTCGTTTTTGTATTTTGCTTTTTTTTCTTGCTCCTCGTATTCTTCTCCTCTGTTTCTTCGCCTCGGGTTTTTCACACTTCTCTTGCTCCTCGTAGTGGCATACTGTTGATCCTCCTCTGATTTTCGCCCCTTGTGTTCTCCTCGTTTTTGTATTTTGCTTTTTTTTTCTTGCTCCTCTTATTCTTCTCCCCTGTTTCTTCGCCTTGGGTTTTTCACACTTCTCTTACTCCACGTAGTGCCACACTTTTGATCCTCCTCTGATTTTCGCCCCTTGTGTTCTCCTCGTTTTTGTATTTTGCTTTTTTTTCTTGCTCCGCGTATTCTTCTCCTCTCTTTCTTCGCCTCGGGTTTTTCACACTTCTCTTGCTCCTCGTAGTGGCATACTGTTGATCCTCCTCTGATTTTCGCCCCTTGTGTTCTCCTCGTTTTTGTATTTTGCTTTTTTTTTCTTGCTCCTCGTATTCTTCTCCCCTGTTTCTTCGCCTCGCGTTTTTCACACTTCTCTTACTCCACGTAGTGCCACACTTTTGATCCTCCTCTGATTTTCGCCCCTTGTGTTCTCCTCGTTTTTGTATTTTGCTTTTTTTTTCTTGCTCCTCGTATTCTTCTCCCCTGTTTCTTTGCCTCGGGTTTTTCACACTTCTCTTACTCCACGTAGTGCCACACTTTTGATCCTCCTCTGATTTTCGCCCCTTGTGTTCTCCCCGTTTTTGTATTTTGCTTTTTTTTCTTGCTCCTCGTATTCTTCTCCCCTGTTTCTTCGCCTCGGGTTTTTCACACTTCTCTTACTCCACGTAGTGGCATACGGTTGATCCTCCTCTGATTTTCGCCCTTTGTGTTCTCCTCGTTTTTGTATTTTGCTTTTTTTTCTTGCTCCGCGTATTCTTCTCCTCTGTTTCTTCGCCTCGGGTTTTTCACACTTCTCTTGCTCCTCGTAGTGGCATACTGTTGATCCTCCTCTGATTTTCGCCCCTTGTGTTCTCCTCGTTTTTGTATTTTGCTTTTTTTTTCTTGCTCCTCGTATTCTTCTCCCCTGTTTCTTCACATCAGCTTTTTCACACTTCTCTTACTCCTCTTAATGGCATACTGTTGATCCTCCTCTGATTTTCGCCCCTTGTGTTCTCCTCGTTTTTGTATTTTGCTTTTTTTTCTTGCTCCTCGTATTCTTCTCCCCTGTTTCTTCGCCTCGGGTTTTTCACACTTCTCTTACTCCACGTAGTGCCACACTTTTGATCCTCCTCTGATTTTCGCCCCTTGTGTTCTCCTCGTTTTTGTATTTTGCTTTTTTTTCTTGCTCCTCGTATTCTTCACCCCTGTTTCTTCACCTCGGGTTTTTCACACTTCTCTTACTCCACGTAGTGCCACAATTTTGATCCTCCTCTGATTTTCGCCCCTTGTGTTCTCCTCGTTTTTGTATTTTGCTTTTTTTTTCTTGCTCCTCTTATTCTTCTCCCCTGTTTCTTCGCCTCGGGTTTTTCACACTTCTCTTACTCCACGTAGTGGCATACGGATGATCCTCCTCTGATTTTCGCCCCTTGTGTTCTCCTCGTTTTTGTATTTTGCTTTTTTTTCTTGCTCCTCGTATTCTTCTCCTCTGTTTTTTCACCTCGGGTTTTTCACACTTCTCTTGCTCCTCGTAGTGGCATACTGTTGATCCTCCTCTGATTTTCGCCCCTTGTGTTCTCCTCGTTTTTGTATTTTGCTTTTTTTTTCTTGCTCCTCGTATTCTTCTCCCCTGTTTCTTCACATCAGCTTTTTCACACTTCTCTTACTCCTCGTAGTGGCATACTGTTGATCCTCCTCTGATTTTCGCCCCTTGTGTTCTCCTCGTTTTTGTATTTTGCTTTTTTTTTCTTGCTCCTCGTATTCTTCTCCCCTGTTTCTTCGCCTCGGGTTTTTCACACTTCTCTTACTCCAGCTAGTGCCACACTTCTGATCCTCCTCTGATTTTCGCCCCTTGTGTTCTCCTCGTTTTTGTATTTTGCTTTTTTTTTCTTGCTACTCGTATTCTTCTCCCCTGTTTCTTCGCCTCGGGTTTTTCACACTTCTCTTACTCCACCTACTGGCATACTGTTGATCCTCCTCTGATTTTCGCCCCTTGTGTTCTCCTCGTTTTTGTATTTTGCTTTTTTTTTCTTGCTCCTCGTATTCTTCTCCCCTGTTTCTTCGCCTCGTGTGTTTCACACTTCTCTTGCTCCTCGTAGTGGCATACTGTTGATCCTCCTCTGATTTTCGCCCCTTGTGTTCTCCTCGTTTTTGTATTTTGCTTCTTTTTTCTTGCTCCTCGTATTCTTCTCCCCTGTTTCTTCGCCTCGGGTTTTTCACACTTCTCTTACTCCACATAGTGCCACACTTTTGATCCTCCTCTGATTTTCGCCCCTTGTGTTCTCCTCGTTTTTGTATTTTGCTTTTTTTTTTCTTGCTCCTCGTATTCTTCTCCCCTGTTTCTTCTCCTCGGGTTTTTCACACTTCTCTTACTCCACGTAGTGACATATGGTTGATCCTCCTCTGATTTTCGCCCCTTGTGTTCTCCTCGTTTTTGTATTTTGCTTTTTTTTCTTGCTCCTCGTATTCTTCTCCTCTGTTTCTTCGCCTCGGGTTTTTCACACTTCTCTTGCTCCTCGTAGTGGCATACTGTTGATCCTCCTCTGATTTTCGCCCCTTGTGTTCTCCTCGTTTTTGTATTTTGCTTTTTTTTTCTTGCTCCTCGTATTCTTCTCCCCTGTTTCTTTGCCTCGGGTTTTTCACGCTTCTCTTACTCCACGTAGCGCCGCACTTTTGATCCTCCTCTGATTTTCGCCCCTTGTGTTCTCCTCGTTTTTGTATTTTGCTTTTTTTTTCTTGCTCCTCGTATTCTTCTCCCCTGTTTCTTCGCCTCGGGTTTTTCACATTTCTCTTACTCCACGTAGTGCCACAATTTTGATCCTTCTCTGATATTCGCCCCTTGTGTTCTCCTCGTTTTTGTATTTTGCTTTTTTTTCTTGCTCCTCGTATTCTTCTCCCCTGTTTCTTCGCCTCGGGTTTTTCACACTTCTCTTACTCCACGTAGTGCCACACTTTTGATCCTCCTCTGATTTTCGCCCCTTGTGTTCTCCTCGTTTTTGTATTTTGCTTTTTTTTTCTTGCTCCTCGTATTCTTCTCCCCTGTTTCTTCGCCTCGGGTTTTTCACACTTCTCTTACTCCACGTAGGGCCGCACTTTTGATCCTCCTCTGATTTTCGCCCCTTGTGTTCTCCTCGTTTTTGTATTTTGCTTTTTTTTTCTTGCTCCTCGTATTCTTCTCCCCTGTTTCTTCGCCTCGGGTTTTTCACACTTCTCTTACTCCACGTAGTGGCATACGGTTGATCCTCCTCTGATTTTCGCCCCTTGTGTTCTCCTCGTTTTTGTATTTTGCTTTTTTTTCTTGCTCCTCGTATTCTTCTCCTCTGTTTCTTCACCTCGTGTTTTTCACACTTCTCTTGCTCCTCGTAGTGGCATACTGTTGATCCTCCTCTGATTTTCGCCCCTTGTGTTCTCCTCGTTTTTGTATTTTGCTTTTTTTTTCTTGCTCCTCGTATTCTTCTCCCCTGTTTCTTCACATCAGCTTTTTCACACTTCTCTTACTCCTCGTAGTGGCATACTGTTGATCCTCCTCTGATTTTCGCCCCTTGTGTTCTCCTCGTTTTTGTATTTTGCTTTTTTTTTCTTGCTCCTCGTATTCTTCTCCCCTGTTTCTTCGCCTCGGGTTTTTCACATCTCTTACTCCACGTAGTGCCACACTTTGGATCCTCCTCTGATTTTCACCCCTTGTGTTCTCCTCGTTTTTGTATTTTGCTTTTTTTTCTTGCTCTTCGTATTCTTCTCCCCTGTTTCTTCGCCTCGGGTTTTTCACACTTCTCTTACTCCATGTAGTGCCACACTTTTGATCCTCCTCTGATTTTCGCCCCTTGTGTTCTCCTCGTTTTTGTATTTTGCTTTTTTTTTCTTGCTCCTCGTATTCTTCTCCCCTGTTTCTTTGGCTCGGGTTTTTCACACTTCTCTTACTCCACGTAGTGCCACACTTTTGATCCTCCTCTGATTTTCGCCCCTTGTGTTCTCCTCATTTTTGTATTTTGCTTTTTTTTCTTGCTCCTCGTATTCTTCTCCCCTGTTTCTTCGCCTCGGGTTTTTCACACTTCTCTTGCTCCTCGTAGTGGCATACTGTTGATCCTCCTCTGATTTTCGCCACTTGTGTTCTCCTCGTTTTTGTATTTTGCTTTTTTTTTCTTGCTCCTCGTATTCTTCTCCCCTGTTTCTTCACATCAGCTTTTTCACACTTCTCTTACTCCTCGTAGTGGCATACTGTTGATCCTACTCTGATTTTCGCCCCTTGTGTTCTCCTCGTTTTTGTATTTTGCTTTTTTTTTCTTGCTCCTCGTATTCTTCTCCCCTGTTTCTTCGCCTCGGGTTTTTCACACTTCTCTTGCTCCTCGTAGTGGCATACTGTTGATCCTCCTCTGATTTTCGCCACTTGTGTTCTCCTCGTTTTTGTATTTTGCTTTTTTTTTCTTGCTCCTCGTATTCTTCTCCCCTGTTTCTTCACATCAGCTTTTTCACACTTCTCTTACTCCTCGTAGTGCCACACTTTTGATCCTCCTCTGATTTTCGCCCCTTGTGTTCTCCTCGTTTTTGTATTTTGCTTTTTTTTTCATGCTCCTCTTATTCTTCTCCCCTGTTTCTTCGCCTCGGGTTTTTCACACTTCTCTTACTCCACGTAGTGCCACCCTTTGGATCCTCCTCTGATTTTCGCCCCTTGTGTTCTCCTCGTTTTTGTATTTTGCTTTTTTTTTCATGCTCCTCGTATTCTTCTCCCCTGTTTCTTCGCCTCGGGTTTTTCACACTTCTCTTACTCCACGTAGGGCCACACTTTTGATCCTCCTCTGATTTTCGCCCCTTGTGTTCTCCTCGTTTTTGTATTTTGCTTTTTTTTTCTTGCTCCTCGTATTCTTCTCCCCTGTTTCTTCGCCTCGGGTTTTTCACACTTCTCTTACTCCACGTAGTGCCACACTTTTGCTCCTCCTCTGATTTTCGCCCCTTGTGTTCTCCTCGTTTTTGTATTTTGCTTTTTTTTCTTGCTCCTCGTATTCTTCTCCCCTGTTTCTTCGCCTCGGGTTTTTCACACTTCTCTTGCTCCTCGTAGTGGCATACTGTTGATCCTCCTCTGATTTTCGCCCCTTGTGTTCTCCTCCTTTTTGTATTTTGCTTTCTTTTTCTTGCTCCTCGTATTCTTCTCCCCTGTTTCTTCGCCTCGGGTTTTTCACACTTCTCTTACTCCACGTAATGCCACACTTTTGATCCTCCTCTGATTTTCGCCCCTTGTGTTCTCCTCGTTTTTGTATTTTGCTTTTTTTTCTTGCTCCTCGTATTCTTCTCCCCTGTTTCTTCGCCTCGGGTTTTTCACACTTCTCTTACTCCACGTAGTGCCACAATTTTGATCCTCCTCTGATTTTCGCCCCTTGTGTTCTCCTCGTTTTTGTATTTTGCTTTTTTTTTCTTGCTCCTCTTATTCTTCTCCCCTGCGTCTTCGCCTCGGGTTTTTCACACTTCTCTCACTCCACGTAGTGGCATACGGTTGATCCTCCTCTGATTTTCGCCCCTTGTGTTCTCCTCGTTTTTGTATTTTGCTTTTTTTTCTTGCTCCTCGTATTCTTCTCCTCTGTTTCTTCACCTCGGGTTTTTCATTCTTCTCTTGCTCCTCGTAGTAGCATACTGTTGATCCTCCTCTGATTTTCGCCCCTTGTGTTCTCCTCGTTTTTGTATTTTGCTTTTTTTTTCTTGGTCCTCGTATTCTTCTCCCCTGTTTCTTCACATCAGCTTTTTCACACTTCTCTTACTCCTCGTAGTGGCATACTGTTGATCCTTCTCTGATTTTCGCCCCTTGTGTTCTCCTCGTTTTTGTATTTTGCTTTTTTTTTCTTGCTCCTCGTATTCTTCTCCCCTGTTACTTCGCCTCGGGTTTTTCACACTTTTCTTACTCCACCTAGTGCCACACTTTTGATCCTCCTCTGATTTTCGCCCCTTGTGTTCTCCTCGTTTTTGTATTTTGCTTTTTTTTTTCTTGCTCCTCGTATTCTTCTCCCCTGTTTCTTCTCCTCGGGTTTTTCACACTTCTCTTACTCCACGTAGTGACATATGGTTGATCCTCCTCTGATTTTCGCCCCTTGTGTTCTCCTCGTTTTTGTATTTTGCTTTTTTTTCTTGCTCCTCGTATTCTTCTCCTCTGTTTCTTCGCCTCGGGTTTTTCACACTTCTCTTGCTCCTCGTAGTGGCATACTGTTGATCCTCCTCTGATTTTCGCCCCTTGTGTTCTCCTCGTTTTTGTATTTTGCTTTTTTTTTCTTGCTCCTCGTATTCTTCTCCCCTGTTTCTTTGCCTCGGGTTTTTCACGCTTCTCTTACTCCACGTAGCGCCGCACTTTTGATCCTCCTCTGATTTTCGCCCCTTGTGTTCTCCTCGTTTTTGTATTTTGCTTTTTTTTTCTTGCTCCTCGTATTCTTCTCCCCTGTTTCTTCGCCTCGGGTTTTTCACACTTCTCTTACTCCACGTAGTGCCACAATTTTGATCCTTCTCTGATATTCGCCCCTTGTGTTCTCCTCGTTTTTGTATTTTGCTTTTTTTTCTTGCTCCTCGTATTCTTCTCCCCTGTTTCTTCGCCTCGGGTTTTTCACACTTCTCTTACTCCACCTAGTGCCACACTTTTGATCCTCCTCTGATTTTCGCCCCTTGTGTTCTCCTCGTTTTTGTATTTTGCTTTTTTTTTCTTGCTCCTCGTATTCTTCTCCCCTGTTTCTTCGCCTCGGGTTTTTCACACTTCTCTTACTCCACGTAGGGCCGCACTTTTGATCCTCCTCTGATTTTCGCCCCTTGTGTTCTCCTCGTTTTTGTATTTTGCTTTTTTTTTCTTGCTCCTCGTATTCTTCTCCCCTGTTTCTTCGCCTCGGGTTTTTCACACTTCTCTTACTCCACGTAGTGGCATACGGTTGATCCTCCTCTGATTTTCGCCCCTTGTGTTCTCCTCGTTTTTGTATTTTGCTTTTTTTTCTTGCTCCTCGTATTCTTCTCCTCTGTTTCTTCACCTCGGGTTTTTCACACTTCTCTTGCTCCTCGTAGTGGCATACTGTTGATCCTCCTCTGATTTTCGCCCCTTGTGTTCTCCTCGTTTTTGTATTTTGCTTTTTTTTTCTTGCTCCTCGTATTCTTCTCCCCTGTTTCTTCACATCAGCTTTTTCACACTTCTCTTACTCCTCGTAGTGGCATACTGTTGATCCTCCTCTGATTTTCGCCCCTTGTGTTCTCCTCGTTTTTGTATTTTGCTTTTTTTTTCTTGCTCCTCGTATTCTTCTCCCCTGTTTCTTCGCCTCGGGTTTTTCACATCTCTTACTCCACGTAGTGCCACACTTTGGATCCTCCTCTGATTTTCACCCCTTGTGTTCTCCTCGTTTTTGTATTTTGCTTTTTTTTCTTGCTCTTCGTATTCTTCTCCCCTGTTTCTTCGCCTCGGGTTTTTCACACTTCTCTTACTCCATGTAGTGCCACACTTTTGATCCTCCTCTGATTTTCGCCCCTTGTGTTCTCCTCGTTTTTGTATTTTGCTTTTTTTTTCTTGCTCCTCGTATTCTTCTCCCCTGTTTCTTTGGCTCGGGTTTTTCACACTTCTCTTACTCCACGTAGTGCCACACTTTTGATCCTCCTCTGATTTTCGCCCCTTGTGTTCTCCTCATTTTTGTATTTTGCTTTTTTTTCTTGCTCCTCGTATTCTTCTCCCCTGTTTCTTCGCCTCGGGTTTTTCACACTTCTCTTGCTCCTCGTAGTGGCATACTGTTGATCCTCCTCTGATTTTCGCCACTTGTGTTCTCCTCGTTTTTGTATTTTGCTTTTTTTTTCTTGCTCCTCGTATTCTTCTCCCCTGTTTCTTCACATCAGCTTTTTCACACTTCTCTTACTCCTCGTAGTGGCATACTGTTGATCCTCCTCTGATTTTCGCCCCTTGTGTTCTCCTCGTTTTTGTATTTTGCTTTTTTTTTCTTGCTCCTCGTATTCTTCTCCCCTGTTTCTTCGCCTCGGGTTTTTCACACTTCTCTTGCTCCTCGTAGTGGCATACTGTTGATCCTCCTCTGATTTTCGCCACTTGTGTTCTCCTCGTTTTTGTATTTTGCTTTTTTTTTCTTGCTCCTCGTATTCTTCTCCCCTGTTTCTTCACATCAGCTTTTTCACACTTCTCTTACTCCTCGTAGTGCCACACTTTTGATCCTCCTCTGATTTTCGCCCCTTGTGTTCTCCTCGTTTTTGTATTTTGCTTTTTTTTTCATGCTCCTCTTATTCTTCTCCCCTGTTTCTTCGCCTCGGGTTTTTCACACTTCTCTTACTCCACGTAGTGCCACACTTTGGATCCTCCTCTGATTTTCGCCCCTTGTGTTCTCCTCGTTTTTGTATTTTGCTTTTTTTTTCTTGCTCCTCGTATTCTTCTCCCCTGTTTCTTCGCCTCGGGTTTTTCACACTTCTCTTACTCCACGTAGGGCCACACTTTTGATCCTCCTCTGATTTTCGCCCCTTGTGTTCTCCTCGTTTTTGTATTTTGCTTTTTTTTTCTTGCTCCTCGTATTCTTCTCCCCTGTTTCTTCGCCTCGGGTTTTTCACACTTCTCTTACTCCACGTAGTGCCACACTTTTGCTCCTCCTCTGATTTTCGCCCCTTGTGTTCTCCTCGTTTTTGTATTTTGCTTTTTTTTCTTGCTCCTCGTATTCTTCTCCCCTGTTTCTTCGCCTCGGGTTTTTCACACTTCTCTTGCTCCTCGTAGTGGCATACTGTTGATCCTCCTCTGATTTTCGCCCCTTGTGTTCTCCTCCTTTTTGTATTTTGCTTTCTTTTTCTTGCTCCTCGTATTCTTCTCCCCTGTTTCTTCGCCTCGGGTTTTTCACACTTCTCTTACTCCACGTAATGCCACACTTTTGATCCTCCTCTGATTTTCGCCCCTTGTGTTCTCCTCGTTTTTGTATTTTGCTTTTTTTTCTTGCTCCTCGTATTCTTCTCCCCTGTTTCTTCGCCTCGGGTTTTTCACACTTCTCTTACTCCACGTAGTGCCACAATTTTGATCCTCCTCTGATTTTCGCCCCTTGTGTTCTCCTCGTTTTTGTATTTTGCTTTTTTTTTCTTGCTCCTCTTATTCTTCTCCCCTGCGTCTTCGCCTCGGGTTTTTCACACTTCTCTCACTCCACGTAGTGGCATACGGTTGATCCTCCTCTGATTTTCGCCCCTTGTGTTCTCCTCGTTTTTGTATTTTGCTTTTTTTTCTTGCTCCTCGTATTCTTCTCCCCTGTTTCTTCACCTCGGGTTTTTCATTCTTCTCTTGCTCCTCGTAGTAGCATACTGTTGATCCTCCTCTGATTTTCGCCCCTTGTGTTCTCCTCGTTTTTGTATTTTGCTTTTTTTTTCTTGGTCCTCGTATTCTTCTCCCCTGTTTCTTCACATCAGCTTTTTCACACTTCTCTTACTCCTCGTAGTGGCATACTGTTGATCCTTCTCTGATTTTCGCCCCTTGTGTTCTCCTCGTTTTTGTATTTTGCTTTTTTTTTCTTGCTCCTCGTATTCTTCTCCCCTGTTACTTCGCCTCGGGTTTTTCACACTTTTCTTACTCCACCTAGTGCCACACTTTTGATCCTCCTCTGATTTTCGCCCCTTGTGTTCTCCTCGTTTTTGTATTTTGCTTTTTTTTTCTTGCTCCTCGTATTCTTCTCCCCTGTTTCTTCACCTCGGGTTTTTCACACTTCTCTTGCTCCTCGTAGTGGCATACTGTTGATCCTCCTCTGATTTTCGCCCCTTGTGTTCTCCTCGTTTTTGTATTTTGCTTTTTTTTTTTGCTCCTCGTATTCTTCTCCCCTGTTTCTTCGCCTCGTGTGTTTCCCACTTCTCTTGCTCCTCGTAGTGGCATACTGTTGATCCTCCTCTGATTTTCGCCCCTTGTGTTCTCCTCGTTTTTGTATTTTGCTTTTTTTTTCTTGCTCCTCGTATTCTTCTCCCCTGTTTCTTCACATCAGCTTTTTCACACTTCTCTTACTCCTCGTAGTGGCATACTGGTGATCCTCCTCTGATTTTCGCCCCTTGTGTTCTCCTCGTTTTTGTATTTTGCTTTTTTTTTCTTGCTCCTCGTATTTTTCTCCCCTGTTTCTTCGCCTCGGGTTTTTCACACTTCTCTTACTCCACGTAGTTCCACACTTTTGATCCTCCTCTGATTTTCGCCCCTTGTGTTCTCCTCGTTTTTGTATTTTGCTTTTTTTTTCTTGCTCCTCGTATTCTTCTCCCCTGTTTCTTCGCCTCGGGTTTTTCACACTTCTCTTACTCCACGTAGTGCCACCCTTTTGATCCTCCTCTGATTTTCGCCCCTTGTGTTCTCCTCGTTTTTGTATTTTGCTTTTTTTTCTTGCTCCTCGTATTCTTCACCCCTGTTTCTTCGCCTCGGGTTTTTCACACTTCTCTTACTCCACGCAGTGCCACACTTTTGATCCTCCTCTGATTTTCGCCCCTTGTGTTCTCCTCGTTTTTTTATTTTGCTTTTTTTTTCTTGCTCCTCGTATTCTTCTCCCCTGTTTCTTCGCCTCGGGTTTTTCACACTTCTCTTACTCCACGTAGTGGCATACGGTTGATCCTCCTCTGATTTTCGCCCCTTGTGTTCTCCTCGTTTTTGTATTTTGCTTTTTTTTCTTGCTCCTCGTATTCTTCTCCTCTGTTTCTTCACCTCGTGTTTTCACACTTCTCTTGCTCCTCGTAGTGGCATACTGTTGATCCTCCTCTGATTTTCGCCCCTTGTGTTCTCCTCGTTTTTGTATTTTGCTTTTTTTTTCTTGCTCCTCGTATTCTTCTCCCCTGTTTCTTCACATCAGCTTTTTCACACTTCTCTTACTCCTCGTAGTGGCATACTGTTGATCCTCCTCTGATTTTCGCCCCTTGTGTTCTCCTCGTTTTTGTATTTTGCTTTTTTTTTTCTTGCTACTCGTATTCTTCTCCCCTGTTTCTTCGCCTCGGGTTTTTCACATCTCTTACTCCACGTAGTGCCACACTTTGGATCCTCCTCTGATTTTCACCCCTTGTGTTCTCCTCGTTTTTGTATTTTGCTTTTTTTTTCTTGCTCTTCGTATTCTTCTCCCCTGTTTCTTCGCCTCGGGTTTTTCACACTTCTCTTACTCCACGTAGTGCCACACTTTTGATCCTCCTCTGATTTTCGCCCCTTGTGTTCTCCTCGTTTTTGTATTTTGCTTTTTTTTTCTTGCTCCTCGTATTCTTCTCCCCTGTTTCTTTGGCTCGGTTTTTCACACGTCTCTTACTCCACGTAGTGCCACACTTTTGATCCTCCTCTGATTTTCGCCCCTTGTGTTCTCCTCGTTTTTGTATTTTGCTTTTTTTTCTTGCTCCTCGTATTCTTCTCCCCTGTTTCTTCGCCTCGGGTTTTTCACACTTCTCTTGCTCCTCGTAGTGGCATACTGTTGATCCTCCTCTGATTTTCGCCACTTGTGTTCTCCTCGTTTTTGTATTTTGCTTTTTTTTTCTTGCTCCTCGTATTCTTCTCCCCTGTTTCTTCACATCAGCTTTTTCACACTTCTCTTACTCCTCGTAGTGGCATACTGTTGATCCTCCTCTGATTTTCGCCCCTTGTGTTCTCCTCGTTTTTGTATTTTGCTTTTTTTTTCTTGCTCCTCGTATTCTTCTCCCATGTTTCTTCGCCTCGGGTTTTTCACACTTCTCTTGCTCCTCGTAGTGGCATACTGTTGATCCTCCTCTGATTTTCGCCCCTTGTGTTCTCCTCGTTTTTGTATTTTGCTTTTTTTTTCTTGCTCCTCGTATTCTTCTCCCCTGTTTCTTCACATCAGCTTTTTCACACTTCTCTTACTCCTCGTAGTGCCACACTTTTGATCCTCCTCTGATTTTCGCCCCTTGTGTTCTCCTCGTTTTTGTATTTTGCTTTTTTTTTCATGCTCCTCTTATTCTTCTCCCCTGTTTCTTCGCCTCGGGTTTTTCACACTTCTCTTACTCCACGTAGTGCCACACTTTGGATCCTCCTCTGATTTTCGCCCCTTGTGTTCTCCTCGTTTTTGTATTTTGCTTTTTTTTTCTTGCTCCTCGTATTCTTCTCCCCTGTTTCTTTGGCTCGGGTTTTTCACACTTCTCTTACTCCACGTAGTGCCACACTTTTGATCCTCCTCTGATTTTCGCCCCTTGTGTTCTCCTCGTTTTTGTATTTTGCTTTTTTTTCTTGCTCCTCGTATTCTTCTCCCCTGTTTCTTCGCCTCGGGTTTTTCACACTTCTCTTGCTCCTCGTAGTGGCATACTGTTGATCCTCCTCTGATTGTCGCCACTTGTGTTCTCCACGTTTTTGTATTTTGCTTTTTTTTCTTGCTCCGCGTATTCTTCTCCTCTGTTTCTTCGCCTCGGGTTTTTCACACTTCTCTTGCTCCTCGTAGTGGCATACTGTTGATCCTCCTCTGATTTTCGCCCCTTGTGTTCTCCTCGTTTTTGTATTTTGCTTTTTTTTCTTGCTCCTCGTATTCTTCTCCTCTGTTTCTTCACCTCGGGTTTTTCATTCTTCTCTTGCTCCTCGTAGTAGCATACTGTTGATCCTCCTCTGATTTTCGCCCCTTGTGTTCTCCTCGTTTTTGTATTTTGCTTTTTTTTTCTTGGTCCTCGTATTCTTCTCCCCTGTTTCTTCGCCTCGGGTTTTTCACACTTCTCTTACTCCTCGTAGTGGCATACTGTTGATCCTTCTCTGATTTTCGCCCCTTGTGTTCTCCTCGTTTTTGTATTTTGCTTTTTTTTTCTTGCTCCTCGTATTCTTCTCCCCTGTTACTTCACCTCGGGTTTTTCACATTTTTCTTACTCCACCTAGTGCCACACTTTTGATCCTCCTCTGATTTTCGCCCCTTTTGTTCTCCTCGTTTTTGTATTTTGCTTTTTTTTTCTTGCTCCTCGTATTCTTCTCCCCTGTTTCTTCGCCTCGGGTTTTTCACACTTCTCTTACTCCACGTAGTGCCACACTTTTGATCCTCCTCTGATTTTCGCCCCTTGTGTTCTCCTCGTTTTTGTATTTTGCTTTTTTTTTTCTTGCTCCTCGTATTCTTCTCCCCTGTTTCTTCACCTCGGGTTTTTCACACTTCTCTTACTCCACGTAGTGCCACACTTTTGATCCTCCTCTGATTTTCGCCCCTTGTGTTCTCCTCGTTTTTGTATTTTGCTTTTTTTTTCTTGCTCCTCGTATTCTTCTCCCCTGTTTGTTCGCCTCGCGTTTTTCACACTTCTCTTACTCCACGTAGTGGCATACTGTTGATCCTCCTCTGATTTTCGCCCCTTGTGTTCTCCTCGTTTTTGTATTTTGCTTTTTTTTCTTGCTCCTCGTATTCTTCTCCCCTGTTTCTTCGCCTCGGGTTTTTCACACTTCTCTTGCTCCTCGTAGTGGCATACTGTTGATCCTCCTCTGATTTTCGCCCCTTGTGTTCTCCTCGTTTTGGTATTTTGCTTTTTTTTTCTTGCTCCTCTTATTCTTCTCCCCTGTTTCTTCGCCTCGGGTTTTTCACACTTCTCTTACTTCACGTAGTGGCATACGGTTGATCCTCCTCTGATTTTCGCCCCTTGTGTTCTCCTCGTTTTTGTATTTTGCTTTTTTTTCTTGCTCCGCGTATTCTTCTCCTCTGTTTCTTCGCCTCGGGTTTTTCACACTTCTCTTGCTCCACGTAGTGGCATACGGTTGATCCTCCTCTGATTTTCGCCCCTTGTGTTCTCCTCGTTTTTGTATTTTGCTTTTTTTTTCTTGCTCCTCGTATTCTTCTCCCCTGTTTCCTCACATCAGCTTTTTCACACTTCTCTTACTCCTCGTAGTGGCATACTGTTGATCCTCCTGTGATTTTCGCCCCTTGTGTTCTCCTCGTTTTTGTATTTTGCTTTTTTTTTCTTGCTCCTCGTATTCTTCTCCCCTGTTTCTTCGCCTCGGGTTTTTCACACTTCTCTTGCTCCTCGTAGTGGCATACTGTTGATCCTCCTCTGATTTTCGCCCCTTGTGTTCTCCTCGTTTTTGTATTTTGCTTTTTTTTTCTTGCTCCTCGTATTCTTCTCCCCTGTTTCTTCACATCAGCTTTTTCACACTTCTCTTACTCCTCGTAGTGCCACACTTTTGATCCTCCTCTGATTTTCGCCCCTTGTGTTCTCCTCGTTTTTGTATTTTGCTTTTTTTTTTCATGCTCCTCTTATTCTTCTCCCCAGTTTCTTCGCCTCGGGTTTTTCACACTTCTCTTACTCCACGTAGTGCCACACTTTGGATCCTCCTCTGATTTTCGCCCCTTGTGTTCTCCTCGTTTTTGTATTTTGCTTTTTTTTTCTTGCTCCTCGTATTCTTCTCCCCTGTTTCTTCGCCTCGGGTTTTTCACACTTCTCTTACTCCACGTAGTGCCACACTTTTGATCCTCCTCTGATTTTCGCCCCTTGTGTTCTCCTCGTTTTTGTATTTTGCTTTTTTTTTCTTGCTCCTCGTATTCTTCTCCCCTGTTTCTTTGGCTCGGGTTTTTCACACTTCTCTTACTCCACCTAGTGCCACACTTTTGATCCTCCTCTGATTTTCGCCCCTTGTGTTCTCCTCGTTTTTGTATTTTGCTTTTTTTTCTTGCTCCTCGTATTCTTCTCCCCTGTTTCTTCGCCTTGGGTTTTTCACACTTCTCTTGCTCCTCGTAGTGGCATACTGTTGATCCTCCTCTGATTGTCGCCACTTGTGTTCTCCTCGTTTTTGTATTTTGCTTTTTTTTTTCTTGCTCCTCGTATTCTTCTCCCCTGTTTCTTCACATCAGCTTTTTCACACTTCTCTTACTCCTCGTAGTGGCATACTGTTGATCCTCCTCTGATTTTCGCCCCTTGTGTTCTCCTCCTTTTTGTATTTTGCTTTCTTTTTCTTGCTCCTCGTATTCTTCTCCCCTGTTTCTTCGCCTCGGGTTTTTCACACTTCTCTTACTCCACGTAATGCCACACTTTTGTTCCTCCTCTGATTTTCGCCCCTTGTGTTCTCCTCGTTTTTGTATTTTGCTTTTTTTTCTTGCTCCTCGTATTCTTCTCCCCTGTTTCTTCGCCTCGGGTTTTTCACACTTCTCTTACTCCACGTAGTGCCACAATTTTGATCCTCCTCTGATTTTCGCCCCTTGTGTTCTCCTCGTTTTTGTATTTTGCTTTTTTTTTCTTGCTCCTCTTATTCTTCTCCCCTGCGTCTTCACCTCGGGTTTTTCACACTTCTCTTACTCCACGTAGTGGCATACGGTTGATCCTCCTCTGATTTTCGCCCCTTGTGTTCTCCTCGTTTTTGTATTTTGCTTTTTTTTCTTGCTCCTCGTATTCTTCTCCTCTGTTTCTTCACCTCGGGTTTTTCATTCTTGTCTTGCTCCTCGTAGTAGCATACTGTTGATCCTCCTCTGATTTTCGCCCCTTGTGTTCTCCTCGTTTTTGTATTTTGCTTTTTTTTTCTTGGTCCTCGTATTCTTCTCCCCTGTTTCTTCACATCAGCTTTTTCACACTTCTCTTACTCCTCGTAGTGGCATACTGTTGATCCTTCTCTGATTTTCGCCCCTTGTGTTCTCCTCGTTTTTGTATTTTGCTTTTTTTTTCTTGCTCCTCGTATTCTTCTCCCCTGTTACTTCGCCTCGGGTTTTTCACACTTTTCTTACTCCACCTAGTGCCACACTTTTGATCCTCCTCTGATTTTCGCCCCTTGTGTTCTCCTCGTTTTTGTATTTTGCTTTTTTTTTCTTGCTCCTCGTATTCTTCTCCCCTGTTTCTTCGCCTCGGGTTTTTCACACTTCTCTTACTCCACCTAGTGGCATACTGTTGATCCTCCTCTGATTTTCGCCCCTTGTGTTCTCCTCGTTTTTGTATTTTGCTTTTTTTTTCTTGCTCCTCGTATTCTTCTCCCCTGTTTCTTCGCCTCGTGTGTTTCCCACTTCTCTTGCTCCTCGTAGTGGCATACTGTTGATCCTCCTCTGATTTTCGCCCCTTGTGTTCTCCTCATTTTTGTATTTTGCTTTTTTTTTCTTGCTCCTCGTATTCTTCTCCCCTGTTTCTTCGCCTCGGGTTTTTCACACTTCTCTTACTCCACCTAGTGCCACACTTTTGATCCTCCTCTGATTTTCGCCCCTTGTGTTCTCCTCGTTTTTGTATTTTGCTTTTTCTTCTTGCTCCTCGTATTCTTCTCCTCTGTTTCTTCCCCTCGGGTTTTTCACACTTCTCTTGCTCCTCGTAGTGGCATACTGTTGATCCTCCTCTGATTTTCGCCCCTTGTGTTCTCCTCGTTTTTGTATTTTGCTTCTTTTTTCTTGCTCCTCGTATTCTTCTCCCCTGTTTCTTCGCCTCGTGTGTTTCCCACTTCTCTTGCTCCTCGTAGTGGCATACTGTTGATCCTCCTCTGATTTTCGCCCCTTGTGTTCTCCTCGTTTTTGTATTTTGCTTTTTTTTTCTTGCTCCTCGGATTCTTCTCCCCTGTTTCTTCACATCAGCTTTTTCACACTTCTCTTACTCCTCGTAGTGGCATACTGGTGATCCTCCTCTGATTTTCGCCCCTTGTGTTCTCCTCGTTTTTGTATTTTGCTTTTTTTTTCTTGCTCCTCGCATTTTTCTCCCCTGTTTCTTCGCCTCGGGTTTTTCACACTTCTCTTACTCCACGTAGTTCCACACTTTTGATCCTCCTCTGATTTTCGCCCCTTGTGTTCTCCTCGTTTTTGTATTTTGCTTTTTTTTTCTTGCTCCTCGTATTCTTCTCCCCTGTTTCTTCGCCTCGGGTTTTTCACACTTCTCTTACTCCACGTAGTGCCACCCTTTTGATCCTCCTCTGATTTTCGCCCCTTGTGTTCTCCTCGTTTTTGTATTTTGCTTTTTTTTCTTGCTCCTCTTATTCTTCTCCCCTGTTTCTTCGCCTCGGGTTTTTCACACTTCTCTTACTCCACGTAGTGCCACACTTTTGATCCTCCTCTGATTTTCGCCCCTTGTGTTCTCCTCGTTTTTTTATTTTGCTTTTTTTTTCTTGCTCCTCTTATTCTTCTCCCCTGTTTCTTCGCCTCGGGTTTTTCACACTTCTCTTACTCCACGTAGTGGCATATGGTTGATCCTCCTCTGATTTTCGCCCCTTGTGTTCTCCTCGTTTTTGTATTTTGCTTTTTTTTCTTGCTCCTCGTATTCTTCTCCTCTGTTTCTTCACCTCGTGTTTTTCACACTTCTCTTGCTCCTCGTAGTGGCATACTGTTGATCCTCCTCTGATTTTCGCCCCTTGTGTTCTCCTCGTTTTTGTATTTTGCTTTTTTTTTCTTGCTCCTCGTATTCTTCTCCCCTGTTTCTTCACATCAGCTTTTTCACACTTCTCTTACTCCTCGTAGTGGCATACTGTTGATCCTCCTCTGATTTTCGCCCCTTGTGTTCTCCTCGTTTTTGTATTTTGCTTTTTTTTTCTTGCTCCTCGTATTCTTCTCCCCTGTTTCTTCGCCTCGGGTTTTTCACATCTCTTACTCCACGTAGTGCCATACTTTGGATCCTCCTCTGATTTTCGCCCCTTGTGTTCTCCTCGTTTTTGTATTTTGCTTTTTTTTTCTTACTCTTCGTATTCTTCTCCCCTGTTTCTTCGCCTCGGGTTTTTCACACTTCTCTTACTCCATGTAGTGCCACACTTTTGATCCTCCTCTGATTTTCGCCCCTTGTGTTCTCCTCGTTTTTGTATTTTGCTTTTTTTTTCTTGCTCCTCGTATTCTTCTCCCCTGTTTCTTTGGCTCGGTTTTTCACACGTCTCTTACTCCACGTAGTGCCACACTTTTGATCCTCCTCTGATTTTCGCCCCTTGTGTTCTCCTCGTTTTAGTATTTTGCTTTTTTTTCTTGCTCCTCGTATTCTTCTCCCCTGTTTCTTCGCCTCGGGTTTTTCACACTTCTCTTGCTCCTCGTAGTGGCATACTGTTGATCCTCCTCTGATTTTCGCCACTTGTGTTCTCCTCGTTTTTGTATTTTGCTTTTTTTTTCTTGCTCCTCGTATTCTTCTCCCCTGTTTCTTCACATCAGCTTTTTCAACTTCTCTTACTCCTCGTAGTGGCATACTGTTGATCCTACTCTGATTTTCGCCCCTTGTGTTCTCCTCGTTTTTGTATTTTGCCTTTTTTTTCTTGCTCCTCGTATTCTTCTCCCCTGTTTCTTCGCCTCGGGTTTTTCACACTTCTCTTGCTCCTCGTAGTGGCATACTGTTGATCCTCCTCTGATTTTCGCCCCTTGTGTTCTCCTCGTTTTTGTATTTTGCTTTTTTTTTCTTGCTCCTCGTATTCTTCTCCCCTGTTTCTTCACATCAGCTTTTTCACACTTCTCTTACTCCTCGTAGTGCCACACTTCTGATCCTCCTCTGATTTTCGCCCCTTGTGTTCTCCTCGTTTTTGTATTTTGCTTTTTTTTTCATGCTCCTCTTATTCTTCTCCCCTGTTTCTTCACATCAGCTTTTTCACACTTCTCTTGCTCCTCGTAGTGGCATACTGTTGATCCTCCTCTGATTTTCGCCCCTTGTGTTCTCCTCGTTTTTGTATTTTGCTTTTTTTTTCTTGCTCCTCGTATTCTTCTCCCCTGTTTCTTCACATCAGCTTTTTCACACTTCTCTTACTCCTCGTAGTGCCACACTTTTGATCCTCCTCTGATTTTCGCCCCTTGTGTTCTCCTCGTTTTTGTATTTTGCTTTTTTTTTCATGCTCCTCTTATTCTTCTCCCCTGTTTCTTCGCCTCGGGTTTTTCACACTTCTCTTACTCCACGTAGTGCCACACTTTTGATCCTCCTCTGATTTTCGCCCCTTGTGTTCTCCTCGTTTTTGTATTTTGCTTTTTTTTTCTTGCTCCTCGTTTTCTTCTCCCCTGTTTCTTTGGCTCGGGTTTTTCACACTTCTCTTACTCCACGTAGTGCCACACTTTTGATCCTCCTCTGATTTTCGCCCCTTGTGTTCTCCTCGTTTTTGTATTTTGCTTTTTTTTCTTGCTCCTCGTATTCTTCTCCCCTGTTTCTTCGCCTCGGGTTTTTCACACTTCTCTTGCTCCTCGTAGTGGCATACTGTTGATCCTCCTCTGATTGTCGCCACTTGTGTTCTCCTCGTTTTTGTATTTTGCTTTTTTTTTTCTTGCTCCTCGTATTCTTCTCCCCTGTTTCTTCACATCAGCTTTTTCACACTTCTCTTACTCCTCGTAGTGGCATACTGTTGATCCTCCTCTGATTTTCGCCCCTTGTGTTCTCCTCCTTTTTGTATTTTGCTTTCTTTTTCTTGCTCCTCGTATTCTTCTCCCCTGTTTCTTCGCCTCGGGTTTTTCACACTTCTCTTACTCCACATAATGCCACACTTTTGATCCTCCTCTGATTTTCGCCCCTTGTGTTCTCCTCGTTTTTGTATTTTGCTTTTTTTTCTTGCTCCTCGTATTCTTCTCCCCTGTTTCTTCGCCTCGGGTTTTTCACACTTCTCTTACTCCACGTAGTGCCACAATTTTGATCCTCCTCTGATTTTCGCCCCTTGTGTTCTCCTCGTTTTTGTATTTTGCTTTTTTTTTCTTGCTCCTCTTATTCTTCTCCCCTGCGGCTTCGCCTCGGGTTTTTCACACTTCTCTTACTCCACGTAGTGGCATACGGTTGATCCTCCTCTGATTTTCGCCCCTTGTGTTCTCCTCGATTTTGTATTTTGCTTTTTTTTCTTGCTCCTCGTATTCTTCTCCTCTGTTTCTTCACCTCGGGTTTTTCATTCTTCTCTTGCTCCTCGTAGTAGCATACTGTTGATCCTCCTCTGATTTTCGCCCCTTGTGTTCTCCTCGTTTTTGTATTTTGCTTTTTTTTTCTTGGTCCTCGTATTCTTCTCCCCTGTTTCTTCACATCAGCTTTTTCACACTTCTCTTACTCCTCGTAGTGGCATACTGTTGATCCTTCTCTGATTTTCGCCCCTTGTGTTCTCCTCGTTTTTGTATTTTGCTTTTTTTTTCTTGCTCCTCGTATTCTTCTCCCCTGTTTCTTCGCCTCGGGTTTTTCACACTTCTCTTACTCCACCTAGTGGCATACTGTTGATCCTCCTCTGATTTTCGCCCCTTGTGTTCTCCTCGTTTTTGTATTTTGCTTTTTTTTTCTTGCTCCTTGTATTCTTCTCCCCTGTTTCTTCGCCTCGGGTTTTTCACACTTCTCTTACTTCACGTAGTGGCATACGGTTGATCCTCCTCTGATTTTCGCCCCTTGTGTTCTCCTCGTTTTTGTATTTTGCTTTTTTTTCTTGCTCCGCGTATTCTTCTCCTGTGTTTCTTCGCCTCGGGTTTTTCACACTTCTCTTGCTCCACGTATTGGCATACGGTTGATCCTCCTCTGATTTTCGCCCCTTGTGTTCTCCTCGTTTTTGTATTTTGCTTTTTTTTTCTTGCTCCTCGTATTCTTCTCCCCTGTTTCTTCACATCAGCTTTTTCACACTTCTCTTACTCCTCGTAGTGGCATACTGTTGATCCTCCTCTGATTTTCGCCCCTTGTGTTCTCCTCGTTTTTGTATTTTGCTTTTTTTTTTCTTGCTCCTCGTATTCTTCTCCCCTGTTTCTTCGCCTCGGCTTTTTCACACTTCTCTTACTCCACGTAGTGCCACACTTTTGATCCTCCTCTGATTTTCGCCCCTTGTGTTCTCCTCGTTTTTGTATTTTGCTTTTTTTTTCTTGCTCCTCGTATTCTTCTCCCCTGTTTCTTCACCTCGGGTTTTTCACACTTCTCTTACTGCACGTAGTGCCACACTTTTGATCCTCCTCTGATTTTCGCCACTTGTGTTCTCCTCGTTTTTGTATTTTGCTTTTTTTTTCTTGCTCCTCGTATTCTTCTCCCCTGTTTCTTCGCCTCGGGTTTTTCACACTTCTCTTGCTCCTCGTAGTGGCATACGGTTGATCCTCCTCTGATTTTCGCCCCTTGTGTTCTCCTCGTTTTTGTATTTTGCTTTTTTTTCTTGCTCCTCGTATTCTTCTCCCCTGTTTCTTCGCCTCGGGTTTTTCACACTTCTCTTGCTCCTCGTAGTGGCATACTGTTGATCCTCCTCTGATTTTCGCCCCTTGTGTTCTCCTCGTTTTTGTATTTTGCTTTTTTTTTCTTGCTCCTCTTATTCTTCTCCCCTGTTTCTTCGCCTCGGGTTTTTCACACTTCTCTTACTCCACGTAGTGGCATACGGTTGATCCTCCTCTCATTTTCGCCCCTTGTGTTCTCCTCGTTTTTGTATTTTGCTTTTTTTTCTTGCTCCTCGTATTCTTCTCCTCTGTTTCTTCGCCTCGGGTTTTTCACACTTCTCTTGCTCCTCGTAGTGGCATACTGTTGATCCTCCTCTGATTTTCGCCCCTTGTGTTCTCCTCGTTTTTGTATTTTGCTTTTTTTTTCTTGCTCCTTGTATTCTTCTCCCCTGTTTCTTCGCCTTGGGTTTTTCACACGTCTCTTACTCCACGTAGTGCCACACTTTTGATCCTCCTCTGATTTTCGCCCCTTGTGTTCTCCTCGTTTTTGTATTTTGCTTTTTTTTCTTGCTCCGCGTATTCTTCTCCTCTGTTTCTTCGCCTCGGGTTTTTCACACTTCTCTTGCTCCTCGTAGTGGCATACTGTTGATCCTCCTCTGATTTTCGCCCCTTGTGTTCTCCTCGTTTTTGTATTTTGCTTTTTTTTTCTTGCTCCTCGTATTCTTCTCCCCTGTTTCTTCGCCTCGGGTTTTTCACACTTCTCTTACTCCACGTAGTGCCACACTTTTGATCCTCCTCTGATTTTCGCCCCTTGTGTTCTCCTCGTTTTGGTATTTTGCTTTTTTTTTCTTGCTCCTCGTATTCTTCTCCCCTGTTTCTTTGCCTTGGGTTTTTCACACTTCTCTTACTCCACGTAGTGCCACACTTTTGATCCTCCTCTGATTTTCGCCCCTTGTGTTCTCCTCGTTTATGTATTTTGCTTTTTTTTCTTGCTCCTCGTATTCTTCTCCCCTGTTTCTTCGCCTCGGGTTTTTCACACTTCTCTTACTCCACGTAGTGGCATACGGTTGATCCTCCTCTGATTTTCGCCCTTTGTGTTCTCCTCGTTTTTGTATTTTGCTTTTTTTTCTTGCTCCGCGTATTCTTCTCCTCTGTTTCTTCGCCTCGGGTTTTTCACACTTCTCTTGCTCCTCGTAGTGGCATACTGTTGATCCTCCTCTGATTTTCGCCCCTTGTGTTCTCCTCGTTTTTGTATTTTGCTTTTTTTTTCTTGCTCCTCGTATTCTTCTCCCCTGTTTCTTCACATCAGCTTTTTCACACTTCTCTTACTCCTCTTAGTGGCATACTGTTGATCCTCCTCTGATTTTCGCCCCTTGTGTTCTCCTCGTTTTTGTATTTTGCTTTTTTTTCTTGCTCCTCGTATTGTTCTCCCCTGTTTCTTCGCCTCGGGTTTTTCACACTTCTCTTACTCCACGTAGGGCCACACTTTTGATCCTCCTCTGATTTTCGCCCCTTGTGTTCTCCTCGTTTTTGTATTTTGCTTTTTTTTTCTTGCTCCTCGTATTCTTCTCCCCTGTTTCTTCACCTCGGGTTTTTCACACTTCTCTTACTCCACGTAGTGCCACAATTTTGATCCTCCTCTGATTTTCGCCCCTTGTGTTCTCCTCGTTTTTGTATTTTGCTTTTTTTTTCTTGCTCCTCTTATTCTTCTCCCCTGTTTCTTCGCCTCGGGTTTTTCACACTTCTCTTACTCCACGTAGTGGCATACGGATAATCCTCCTCTGATTTTCGCCCCTTGTGTTCTCCTCGTTTTTGTATTTTGCTTTTTTTTCTTGCTCCTCGTATTCTTCTCCTCTGTTTCTTCACCTCGGGTTTTTCACACTTCTCTTGCTCCTCGTAGTGGCATACTGTTGATCCTCCTCTGATTTTCGCCCTTTGTGTTCTCCTCGTTTTTGTATTTTGCTTTTTTTTTCTTGCTCCTCGTATTCTTCTCCCCTGTTTCTTCACATCAGCTTTTTCACACTTCTCTTACTCCTCGTAGTGGCATACTGTTGATCCTCCTCTGATTTTCGCCCCTTGTGTTCTCCTCGTTTTTGTATTTTGCTTTTTTTTTCTTGCTCCTCGTATTCTTCTCCCCTGTTTCTTCGCCTCGGGTTTTTCACACTTCTCTTACTCCACCTAGTGCCACACTTCTGATCCTCCTCTGATTTTCGCCCCTTGTGTTCTACTCGTTTTTGTTTTTTGCTTTTTTTTTCTTGCTACTCGTATTCTTCTCCCCTGTTTCTTCGCCTCAGGTTTTTCACACGTCTCTTACTCCACCTAGTGGCATACTGTTGATCCTCCTCTGATTTTCGCCCCTTGTGTTCTCCTCGTTTTTGTATTTTGCTTTTTTTTTTCTTGCTCCTCGTATTCTTCTCCCCTGTTTCTTCGCCTCGTGTGTTTCACACTTCTCTTGCTCCTCGTAGTGGCATACTGTTGATCCTCCTCTGATTTTCGCCCCTTGTGTTCTCCTCGTTTTTGTATTTTGCTTTTTTTTTTCTTGCTCCTCGTATTCTTCTCCCCTGTTTCTTCGTCTCGGGTTTTTCACACTTCTCTTACTCCACCTAGTGGCATACTGTTGATCCTCCTCTGATTTTCGCCCCTTGTGTTCTACTCGTTTATGTATTTTGCTTTTTTTTCTTGCTCCTCGTATTCTTCTCCCCTGTTTCTTCGCCTCGGATTTTTCACACTTCTCTTGCTCCTCGTAGTGGCATACTGTTGATCCTCCTCTGATTTTCGCCCCTTGTGTTCTCGTCGTTTTTGTATTTTGCTTTTTTTTTCTTGCTCCTCTTATTCTTCTCCCCTGTTTCTTTGCCTCGGGTTTTTCACACTTCTCTTACTCCACGGAGTGACATATGGTTGATCCTCCTCTGATTTTCGCCCCTTGTGTTCTCCTCGTTTTTGTATTTTGCTTTTTTTTCTTGCTCCTCGTATTCTTCTCCTCTGTTTCTTCGCCTCGGGTTTTTCACACTTCTCTTGCTCCTCGTAGTGGCATACTGTTGATCCTCCTCTGATTTTCGCCCCTTGTGTTCTCCTCGTTTTTGTATTTTGCTTTTTTTTTCTTGCTCCTCGTATTCTTCTCCCCTGTTTCTTTGCCTCGGGTTTTTCACACTTCTCTTACTCCACGTAGGGCCGCACTTTTGATCCTCCTCTGATTTTCGCCCCTTGTGTTCTCCTCGTTTTTGTATTTTGCTTTTTTTTTCTTGCTCCTCGTATTCTTCTCCCCTGTTTCTTCGGCTCGGGTTTTTCACACTTCTCTTACTCCACCTAGTGCCACACTTTTGATCCTCCTCTGATTTTCGCCCCTTGTGTTCTCCTCTTTTTTGTATTTTGCTTTTTTTTTCTTGCTCCTCGTATTCTTCTCCCCTGTTTCTTCGCCTCGGGTTTTTCACACTTCTCTTACTCCACCTAGTGCCACACTTTTGATCCTCCTCTGATTTTCGCCCCTTGTGTTCTCCTCGTTTTTGTATTTTGCTTTTTTTTTCTTGCTCCACGTAGTCTTCTCCCCTGTTTCTTTGCCTCGGGTTTTTCACACTTCTCTTACTCCACGTAGTGGCATACTGTTGATCCTCCTCTGATTTTCGCCCCTTGTGTTCTCCTCGTTTTTGTATTTTGCTTTTTTTTCTTGCTCCTCGTATTCTTCTCCCCTGTTTCTTCGCCTCGGGTTTTTCACACTTCCCTTGCTCCTCGTAGTGGCATACTGTTGATCCTCCTCTGATTTTCGCCCCTTGTGTTCTCCTCGTTTTTGTATTTTGCTTTTTTTTTCTTGCTCCTCGTATTCTTCTCCCCTGTTTCTTCGCCTCGGGTTTTTCACACGTCTCTTACTCCACCGAGTGGCATACTGTTGATCCTCCTCTGATTTTCGCCCCTTGTGTTCTCCTCGTTTTTGTATTTTGCTTTTTTTTTCTTGCTCCTCGTATTCTTCTCCCCTGTTTCTTCGCCTCGTGTGTTTCACACTTCTCTTGCTCCTCGTAGTGGCATACTGTTGATCCTCCTCTGATTTTCGCCCCTTGTGTTCTCCTCGTTTATTTATTTTGCTTCTTTTTTCTTGCTCCTCGTATTCTTCTCCCCTGTTTCTTCGCCTCGGGTTTTTCACACTTCTCTTAGTCCACCTAGTGCCACACTTTTGATCCTCCTCTGATTTTCGCCCCTTGTGTTCTCCTCGTTTTTGTATTTTGCTTTTTTTTTCTTGCTCCTCGTACTCTTCTCCCCTGTTTCTTCGTCTCGGGTTTTTCACACTTCTCTTACTCCACGTAGTGGCATACTGTTGATCCTCCTCTGATTTTCGCCCCTTGTGTTCTCCTCGTTTATGTATTTTGCTTTTTTTTCTTGCTCCTCGTATTCTTCTCCCCTGTTTCTTCGCCTCGGATTTTTCACACTTCTCTTGCTCCTCGTAGTGGCATACTGTTGATCCTCCTCTGATTTTCGCCCCTTGTGTTCTCGTCGTTTTTGTATTTTGCTTTTTTTTTCTTGCTCCTCTTATTCTTCTCCCCTGTTTCTTCACCTCGGGTTTTTCACACTTCTCTTACTCCACGTAGTGACATATGGTTGATCCTCCTCTGATTTTCGCCCCTTGTGTTCTCCTCGTTTTTGTATTTTGCTTTTTTTTCTTGCTCCTCGTATTCTTCTCCCCTGTTTCTTCACCTCGGGTTTTTCACACTTCTCTTGCTCCTCGTAGTGGCATACTGTTGATCCTCCTCTGATTTTCGCCCCTTGTGTTCTCCTCGTTTTTGTATTTTGCTTTTTTTTTCTTGCTCCTCGTATTCTTCTCCCCTGTTTCTTTGCCTCGGGTTTTTCACACTTCTCTTACTCCACGTAGGGCCGCACTTTTGATCCTCCTCTGATTTTCGCCCCTTGTGTTCTCCTCGTTTTTGTATTTTGCTTTTTTTGTCTTGCTCCTCGTATTCTTCTCCCCTGTTTCTTCGCCTCGGGTTTTTCACACTTCTCTTACTCCACGTAGTGCCACAATTTTGATCCTTCTCTGATTTTCGCCCCTTGTGTTTTCCTCGTTTTTGTATTTTGCTTTTTTTTCTTGCTCCTCGTATTCTTCTCCCCTGTTTCTTCGCCTCGGGTTTTTCACACTTCTCTTACTCCACCTAGTGCCACACTTTTGATCCTCCTCTGATTTTCGCCCCTTGTGTTCTCCTCTTTTTTGTATTTTGCTTTTTTTTTCTTGCTCCTCGTATTCTTCTCCCCTGTTTCTTCGCCTCGGGTTTTTCACACTTCTCTTACTCCACCTAGTGCCACACTTTTGATCCTCCTCTGATTTTCGCCCCTTGTGTTCTCCTCGTTTTTGTATTTTGCTTTTTTTTTCTTGCTCCTCGTATTCTTCTCCCCTGTTTCTTTGCCTCGGGTTTTTCACACTTCTCTTACTCCACGTAGTGGCATACTGTTGATCCTCCTCTGATTTTCGCCCCTTGTGTTCTCCTCGTTTTTGTATTTTGCTTTTTTTTCTTGCTCCTCGTATTCTTCTCCCCTGTTTCTTCGCCTCAGGTTTTTCACACTTCCCTTGCTCCACGTAGTGGCATACTGTTGATCCTCCTCTGATTTTCGCCCCTTGTGTTCTCCTCGTTTTTGTATTTTGCTTTTTTTTTCTTGCTCCTCGTATTCTTCTCCCCTGTTTCTTCGCCTCGGGTTTTTCACACTTCTCTTACTCCACCTAGTGGCATACTGTTGATCGTCCTCTGATTTTCGCCCCTTGTGTTCTCCTCGTTTTTGTATTTTGCTTTTTTTTTCTTGCTCCTCGTATTCTTCTCCCCTGTTTCTTCACATCTGCTTTTTCACACTTCTCTTACTCCTCGTAGTGGCATACTGTTGATCCTACTCTGATTTTCGCCCCTTGTGTTCTCCTCGTTTTTGTATTTTGCTTTTTTTTTCTTGCTCCTCGTATTCTTCTCCCCTGTTTCTTCGCCTCGGGTTTTTCACACTTCTCTTGCTCCTCGTAGTGGCATACTGTTGATCCTCCTCTGATTTTCGCCCCTTGTGTTCTCCTCGTTTTTGTATTTTGCTTCTTTTTTCTTGCTCCTCGTATTCTTCTCCCCTGTTTCTTCGCCTCGGGTTTTTCACACTTCTCTTACTCCACCTAGTGCCACACTTTTGATCCTCCTCTGATTTTCGCCCCTTGTGTTCTCCTCGTTTTTGTATTTTGCTTTTTTTTTTCTTGCTCCTCGTATTCTTCACCCCTGTTTATTCGTCTCGGGTTTTTCACACTTCTCTTACTCCACGTAGTGGCATACTGTTGATCCTCCTCTGATTTTCGCCCCTTGTGTTCTCCTCGTTTATGTATTTTGCTTTTTTTTCTTGCTCCTCGTATTCTTCTCCCCTGTTTCTTCGCCTCGGATTTTTCACACTTCTCTTGCTCCTCGTAGTGGCATACTTTTGATCCTCCTCTGATTTTCGCCCCTTGTGTTCTCCTCGTTTTTGTATTTTGCTTTTTTTTTCTTGCTCCGCTTATTCTTCTCCCCTGTTTCTTCGCCTTGGGTTTTTCACACTTCTCTTACTCCACGGAGTGACATATGGTTGATCCTCCTCTGATTTTCGCCCCTTGTGTTCTCCTCGTTTTTGTATTTTGCTTTTTTTTCTTGCTCCTCGTATTCCTCTCCTCTTTTTCTTCGCCTCGGGTTTTTCACACTTCTCTTGCTCCTCGTAGTGGCATACTGTTGATCCTCCTCTGATTTTCGCCCCTTGTGTTCTCCTCGTTTTTGTATTTTGCTTTTTTTTTCTTGCTCCTCGTATTCTTCTCCCCTGTTTCTTCGCCTCGGGTTTTTCACACTTCTCTTACTCCACGTAGTGGCGTACTGTTGATCCTCCTCTGATTTTCGCCCCTTGTGTTCTCCTCGTTTTTGTATTTTGCTTTTTTTTTCTTGCTCCTCGTATTCTTCTCCCCTGTTTCTTCGCCTCGGGTTTTTCACACTTCTCTTACTCCACGTAGTGCCACAATTTTGATCCTTCTCTGATTTTCGCCCCTTGTGTTCTCCTCGTTTTTGTATTTTGCCTTTTTTTCTTGCTCCTCGTATTCTTCTCCCCTGTTTCTTTGCCTCGGGTTTTTCACACTTCTCTTACTCCACCTAGTGCCACACTTTTGATCCTCCTCTGATTTTCGCCCCTTGTGTTCTCCTCGTTTTTGTATTTTGCTTTTTTTTTCTTGCTCCTCGTATTCTTCTCCCCTGTTTCTTCGCCTCGGGTTTTTCACACTTCTCTTGCTCCTCGTAGTGGCATACTGTTGATCCTCCTCTGATTTTCGCCCCTTGTGTTCTCCTCGTTTTTGTATTTTGCTTTTTTTTTCTTGCTCCTCGTATTCTTCTCCCCTGTTTCTTCACATCAGCTTTTTCACACTTCTCTTACTCCTCGTAGTGGCATACTGTTGATCCTCCTCTGATTTTCGCCCCTTGTGTTCTCCTCATTTTTGTATTTTGCTTTTTTTTTCTTGCTCCTCGTATTCTTCTCCCCTGTTTCTTCACCTCGGGTTTTTCACATCTCTTACTCCACGTAGTGCCACACTTTGGATCCTCCTCTGATTTTCACCCCTTGTGTTCTCCTCGTTTTTGTATTTTGCTTTTTTTTTCTTGCTCCTCGTAGTCTTCTCCCCTGTTTCTTTGCCTCGGGTTTTTCACACTTCTCTTACTCCACGTAGTGCCACACTTTTGATCCTCCTCTGATTTTCGCCCCTTGTGTTCTCCTCGTTTTTGTTTTTTGCTTTTTTTTTCTTGCTCCTCGTATTCTTCTCCCCTGTTTCTTTGGCTCGGTTTTTCACACGTCTCTTACTCCACGTAGTGCCACACTTTTGATCCTCCTCTGATTTTCGCCCCTTGTGTTCTCCTCGTTTTTGTATTTTGCTTTTTTTTCTTGCTCCTCGTATTCTTCTCCCCTGTTTCTTCACCTCGGGTTTTTCACACTTCTCTTGCTCCTCGTAGTGGCATACTGTTGATCCTCCTCTGATTTTCGCCACTTGTGTTCTCCTCGTTTTTGTATTTTGCTTTTTTTTTCTTGCTCCTCGTATTCTTCTCCCCTGTTTCTTCACATCAGCTTTTTCACACTTCTCTTACTCCTCGTAGTGGCATACTGTTGATCCTACTCTGATTTTCGCCCCTTGTGTTCTCCTCGTTTTTGTATTTTGCTTTTTTTTTCTTGCTCCTCGTATTCTTCTCCCCTGTTTCTTCACCTCGGGTTTTTCACACTGGTTTTACTCCACCTAGTGCCACACTTTTGATCCTCCTCTGATTTTCGCCCCTTGTGTTCTCCTCTTTTTTGTATTTTGCTTTTTTTTTCTTGCTCCTCGTATTCTTCTCCCCTGTTTCTTCGCCTCGGGTTTTTCACACTTCTCTTACTCCACCTAGTGCCACACTTTTGATCCTCCTCTGATTTTCGCCCCTTGTGTTCTCCTCGTTTTTGTATTTTGCTTTTTTTTTCTTGCTCCTCGTAGTCTTCTCCCCTGTTTCTTTGCCTCGGGTTTTTCACACTTCTCTTACTCCACGTAGTGGCATACTGTTGATCCTCCTCTGATTTTCGCCCCTTGTGTTCTCCTCGTTTTTGTATTTTGCTTTTTTTTCTTGCTCCTCGTATTCTTCTCCCCTGTTTCTTCGCCTCGGGTTTTTCACACTTCCCTTGCTCCTCGTAGTGGCATACTGTTGATCCTCCTCTGATTTTCGCCCCTTGTGTTCTCCTCGTTTTTGTATTTTGCTTTTTTTTTCTTGCTCCTCGTATTCTTCTCCCCTGTTTCTTCGCCTCGGGTTTTTCACACGTCTCTTACTCCACCGAGTGGCATACTGTTGATCCTCCTCTGATTTTCGCCCCTTGTGTTCTCCTCGTTTTTGTATTTTGCTTTTTTTTTCTTGCTCCTCGTATTCTTCTCCCCTGTTTCTTCGCCTCGTGTGTTTCACACTTCTCTTGCTCCTCGTAGTGGCATACTGTTGATCCTCCTCTGATTTTCGCCCCTTGTGTTCTCCTCGTTTATTTATTTTGCTTCTTTTTTCTTGCTCCTCGTATTCTTCTCCTCTGTTTCTTCGCCTCGGGTTTTTCACACTTCTCTTACTCCACCTAGTGCCACACTTTTGATCCTCCTCTGATTTTCGCCCCTTGTGTTCTCCTCGTTTTTGTATTTTGCTTTTTTTTTCTTGCTCCTCGTATTCTTCTCCCCTGTTTCTTCGTCTCGGGTTTTTCACACTTCTCTTACTCCACGTAGTGGCATACTGTTGATCCTCCTCTGATTTTCGCCCCTTGTGTTCTCCTCGTTTATGTATTTTGCTTTTTTTTCTTGCTCCTCGTATTCTTCTCCCCTGTTTCTTCGCCTCGGATTTTTCACACTTCTCTTGCTCCTCGTAGTGGCATACTGTTGATCCTCCTCTGATTTTCGCCCCTTGTGTTCTCGTCGTTTTTGTATTTTGCTTTTTTTTTCTTGCTCCTCTTATTCTTCTCCCCTGTTTCTTCACCTCGGGTTTTTCACACTTCTCTTACTCCACGTAGTGACATATGGTTGATCCTCCTCTGATTTTCGCCCCTTGTGTTCTCCTCGTTTTTGTATTTTGCTTTTTTTTCTTGCTCCTCGTATTCTTCTCCTCTGTTTCTTCACCTCGGGTTTTTCACACTTCTCTTGCTCCTCGTAGTGGCATACTGTTGATCCTCCTCTGATTTTCGCCCCTTGTGTTCTCCTCGTTTTTGTATTTTGCTTTTTTTTTCTTGCTCCTCGTATTCTTCTCCCCTGTTTCTTTGCCTCGGGTTTTTCACACTTCTCTTACTCCACGTAGGGCCGCACTTTTGATCCTCCTCTGATTTTCGCCCCTTGTGTTCTCCTCGTTTTTGTATTTTGCTTTTTTTGTCTTGCTCCTCGTATTCTTCTCCCCTGTTTCTTCGCCTCGGGTTTTTCACACTTCTCTTACTCCACGTAGTGCCACAATTTTGATCCTTCTCTGATTTTCGCCCCTTGTGTTCTCCTCGTTTTTGTATTTTGCTTTTTTTTCTTGCTCCTCGTATTCTTCTCCCCTGTTTCTTCGCCTCGGGTTTTTCACACTTCTCTTACTCCACCTAGTGCCACACTTTTGATCCTCCTCTGATTTTCGCCCCTTGTTTTCTCCTCTTTTTTGTTTTTTGCTTTTTTTTTCTTGCTCCTCGTATTCTTCTCCCCTGTTTCTTCGCCTCGGGTTTTTCACACTTCTCTTACTCCACCTAGTGCCACACTTTTGATCCTCCTCTGATTTTCGCCCCTTGTGTTCTCCTCGTTTTTGTATTTTGCTTTTTTTTTCTTGCTCCTCGTATTCTTCTCCCCTGTTTCTTTTCCTCGGGTTTTTCACACTTCTCTTACTCCACGTAGTGGCATACTGTTGATCCTCCTCTGATTTTCGCCCCTTGTGTTCTCCTCGTTTTTGTATTTTGCTTTTTTTTCTTGCTCCTCGTATTCTTCTCCCCTGTTTCTTCGCCTCGGGTTTTTCACACTTCTCTTGCTCCTCGTAGTGGCATACTGTTGATCCTCCTCTGATTTTCGCCCCTTGTGTTCTCCTCGTTTTTGTATTTTGCTTCTTTTTTCTTGCTCCTCGTATTCTTCTCCCCTGTTTCTTCGCCTCGGGTTTTTCACACTTCTCTTACTCCACCTAGTGCCACACTTTTGATCCTCCTCTGATTTTCGCCCCTTGTGTTCTCCTCGTTTTTGTATTTTGCTTTTTTTTTTCTTGCTCCTCGTATTCTTCTCCCCTGTTTCTTCGTCTCGGGTTTTTCACACTTCTCTTACTCCACGTAGTGGCATACTGTTGATCCTCCTCTGATTTTCGCCCCTTGTGTTCTCCTCGTTTATGTATTTTGCTTTTTTTTCTTGCTCCTCGTATTCTTCTCCCCTGTTTCTTCGCCTCGGATTTTTCACACTTCTCTTGCTCCTCGTAGTGGCATACTGTTGATCCTCCTCTGATTTTCGCCCCTTGTGTTCTCCTCGTTTTTGTATTTTGCTTTTTTTTTCTTGCTCCTCTTATTCTTTTCCCCTGTTTCTTCGCCTTGGGTTTTTCACACTTCTCTTACTCCACGGAGTGACATATGGTTGATCCTCCTCTGATTTTCGCCCCTTGTGTTCTCCTCGTTTTTGTATTTTGCTTTTTTTTCTTGCTCCTCGTATTCCTCTCCTCTTTTTCTTCGCCTCGGGTTTTTCACACTTCTCTTGCTCCTCGTAGTGGCATACTGTTGATCCTCCTCTGATTTTCGCCCCTTGTGTTCTCCTCGTTTTTGTATTTTGCTTTTTTTTTCTTGCTCCTCGTATTCTTCTCCCCTGTTTCTTCGCCTCAGGTTTTTCACACTTCTCTTACTCCACGTAGTGCCACAATTTTGATCCTTCTCTGATTTTCGCCCCTTGTGTTCTCCTCGTTTTTGTATTTTGCCTTTTTTTCTTGCTCCTCGTATTCTTCTCCCCTGTTTCTTTGCCTCGGGTTTTTCACACTTCTCTTACTCCACCTAGTTCCACACTTTTGATCCTCCTCTGATTTTCGCCCCTTGTGTTCTCCTCGTTTTTGTATTTTGCTTTTTTTTTCTTGCTCCTCGTATTCTTCTCCCCTGTTTCTTCGCCTCGGGTTTTTCACACTTCTGTTGCTCCTCGTAGTGGCATACTGTTGATCCTCCTCTGATTTTCGCCCCTTGTGTTCTCCTCGTTTTTGTATTTTGCTTTTTTTTTCTTGCTCCTCGTATTCTTCTCCCCTGTTTCTTCACATCAGCTTTTTCACACTTCTCTTACTCCTCGTAGTGGTATACTGTTGATCCTCCTCTGATTTTCGCCCCTTGTGTTCTCCTCATTTTTGTATTTTGCTTTTTTTTTCTTGCTCCTCGTATTCTTCTCCTGTGTTTCTTCACCTCGGGTTTTTCACATCTCTTACTCCACGTAGTGCCACACTTTGGATCCTCCTCTGATTTTCGCCCCTTGTGTTCTCCTCGTTTTTGTATTTTGCTTTTTTTTTCTTGCTCCTCGTATTCTTCTCCCCTGTTTCTTCGCCTCGGGTTTTTCACACTTCTCTTACTCCACGTAGTGCCACACTTTTGATCCTCCTCTGATTTTCGCCCCTTGTGTTCTCCTCGTTTTTGTATTTTGCTTTTTTTTTCTTGCTCCTCGTATTCTTCTCCCCTGTTTCTTTGGCTCGGTTTTTCACACGTCTCTTACTCCACGTAGTGCCACACTTTTGATCCTCCTCTGATTTTCGCCCCTTGTGTTCTCCTCGTTTTTGTATTTTGCTTTTTTTTCTTGCTCCTCGTATTCTTCTCCCCTGTTTCTTCACCTCGGGTTTTTCACACTTCTCTTGCTCCTCGTAGTGGCATACTGTTGATCCTCCTCTGATTTTCGCCCCTTGTGTTCTCCTCGTTTTTGTATTTTGCTTTTTTTTTCTTGCTCCTCGTATTCTTCTCCCCTGTTTCTTCACATCAGCTTTTTCACACTTCTCTTACTCCTCGTAGTGGCATACTGTTGATCCTACTCTGATTTTCGCCCCTTGTGTTCTCCTCGTTTTTGTATTTTGCTTTTTTTTTCTTGCTCCTCGTATTCTTCTCCCCTGTTTCTTCACCTCGGGTTTTTCACACTGGTTTTACTCCACCTAGTGCCACACTTTTGATCCTCCTCTGATTTTCGCCCCTTGTGTTCTCCTCTTTTTTGTATTTTGCTTTTTTTTTCTTGCTCCTCGTATTCTTCTCCCCTGTTTCTTCGCCTCGGGTTTTTCACACTTCTCTTACTCCACCTAGTGCCACACTTTTGATCCTCCTCTGATTTTCGCCCCTTGTGTTCTCCTCGTTTTTGTATTTTGCTTTTTTTTTCTTGCTCCTCGTAGTCTTCTCCCCTGTTTCTTTACCTCGGGTTTTTCACACTTCTCTTACTCCACGTAGTGGCATACTGTTGATCCTCCTCTGATTTTCGCCCCTTGTGTTCTCCTCGTTTTTGTATTTTGCTTTTTTTTCTTGCTCCTCGTATTCTTCTCCCCTGTTTCTTCGCCTCGGGTTTTTCACACTTCTCTTGCTCCTCGTAGTGGCATACTGTTGATCCTCCTCTGATTTTCGCCCCTTGTGTTCTCCTCGTTTTTGTATTTTGCTTTTTTTTTCTTGCTCCTCGTATTCTTCTCCCCTGTTTCTTCGCCTCGGGTTTTTCACACGTCTCTTACTCCACCGAGTGGCATACTGTTGATCCTCCTCTGATTTTCGCCCCTTGTGTTCTCCTCGTTTTTGTATTTTGCTTTTTTTTTCTTGCTCCTCGTATTCTTCTCCCCTGTTTCTTCGCCTCGTGTGTTTCACACTTCTCTTGCTCCTCGTAGTGGCATACTGTTGATCCTCCTCTGATTTTCGCCCCTTGTGTTCTCCTCGTTTATTTATTTTGCTTCTTTTTTCTTGCTCCTCGTATTCTTCTCCCCTGTTTCTTCGCCTCGGGTTTTTCACACTTCTCTTACTCCACCTAGTGCCACACTTTTGATCCTCCTCTGATTTTCGCCCCTTGTGTTCTCCTCGTTTTTGTATTTTGCTTTTTTTTTCTTGCTCCTCGTATTCTTCTCCCCTGTTTCTTCGTCTCGGGTTTTTCACACTTCTCTTACTCCACGTAGTGGCATACTGTTGATCCTCCTCTGATTTTCGCCCCTTGTGTTCTCCTCCTTTATGTATTTTGCTTTTTTTTCTTGCTCCTCGTATTCTTCTACCCTGTTTCTTCGCCTCGGATTTTTCACACTTCTCTTGCTCCTCGTAGTGGCATACTGTTGATCCTCCTCTGATTTTCGCCCCTTGTGTTCTCGTCGTTTTTGTATTTTGCTTTTTTTTTCTTGCTCCTCTTATTCTTCTCCCCTGTTTCTTCACCTCGGGTTTTTCACACTTCTCTTACTCCACGTAGTGACATATGGTTGATCCTCCTCTGATTTTCGCCCCTTGTGTTCTCCTCGTTTTTGTATTTTGCTTTTTTTTCTTGCTCCTCGTATTCTTCTCCTCTGTTTCTTCACCTCGGGTTTTTCACACTTCTCTTGCTCCTCGTAGTGGCATACTGTTGATCCTCCTCTGATTTTCGCCCCTTGTGTTCTCCTCGTTTTTGTATTTTGCTTTTTTTTTCTTGCTCCTCGTATTCTTCTCCCCTGTTTCTTTGCCTCGGGTTTTTCACACTTCTCTTACTCCACGTAGGGCCGCACTTTTGACCCTCCTCTGATTTTCGCCCCTTGTGCTCTCCTCGTTTTTGTATTTTGCTTTTTTTGTCTTGCTCCTCGTATTCTTCTCCCCTGTTTCTTCGCCTCGGGTTTTTCACACTTCTCTTACTCCACGTAGTGCCACAATTTTGATCCTTCTCTGATTTTCGCCCCTTGTGTTCTCCTCGTTTTTGTATTTTGCTTTTTTTTCTTGCTCCTCGTATTCTTCTCCCCTGTTTCTTCGCCTCGGGTTTTTCACACTTCTCTTACTCCACCTAGTGCCACACTTTTGATCCTCCTCTGATTTTCGCCCCTTGTGTTCTCCTCTTTTTTGTATTTTGCTTTTTTTTTCTTGCTCCTCGTATTCTTCTCCCCTGTTTCTTCGCCTCGGGTTTTTCACACTTCTCTTACTCCACCTAGTGCCACACTTTTGATCCTCCTCTGATTTTCGCCCCTTGTGTTCTCCTCGTTTTTGTATTTTGCTTTTTTTTTCTTGCTCCTCGTATTCTTCTCCCCTGTTTCTTTGCCTCGGGTTTTTCACACTTCTCTTACTCCACGTAGTGGCATACTGTTGATCCTCCTCTGATTTTCGCCCCTTGTGTTCTCCTCGTTTTTGTATTTTGCTTTTTTTTCTTGCTCCTCGTATTCTTCTCCCCTGTTTCTTCGCCTCGGGTTTTTCACACTTCTCTTGCTCCTCGTAGTGGCATACTGTTGATCCTCCTCTGATTTTCGCCCCTTGTGTTCTCCTCGTTTTTGTATTTTGCTTCTTTTTTCTTGCTCCTCATATTCTTCTCCCCTGTTTCTTCGCCTCGGGTTTTTCACACTTCTCTTACTCCACCTAGTGCCACACTTTTGATCCTCCTCTGATTTTCGCCCCTTGTGTTCTCCTCGTTTTTGTATTTTGCTTTTTTTTTTCTTGCTCCTCGTATTCTTCTCCCCTGTTTCTTCGTCTCGGGTTTTTCACACTTCTCTTACTCCACGTAGTGGCATACTGTTGATCCTCCTCTGATTTTCGCCCCTTGTGTTCTCCTCGTTTATGTATTTTGCTTTTTTTTCTTGCTCCTCGTATTCTTCTCCCCTGTTTCTTCGCCTCGGATTTTTCACACTTCTCTTGCTCCTCGTAGTGGCATACTGTTGATCCTCCTCTGATTTTCGCCCCTTGTGTTCTCCTCGTTTTTGTATTTTGCTTTTTTTTTCTTGCTCCTCTTATTCTTCTCCCCTGTTTCTTCGCCTTGGGTTTTTCACACTTCTCTTACTCCACGGAGTGACATATGGTTGATCCTCCTCTGATTTTCGCCCCTTGTGTTCTCCTCGTTTTTGTATTTTGCTTTTTTTTCTTGCTCCTCGTATTCCTCTCCTCTTTTTCTTCGCCTCGGGTTTTTCACACTTCTCTTGCTCCTCGTAGTGGCATACTGTTGATCCTCCTCTGATTTTCACCCCTTGTGTTCTCCTCGTTTTTGTATTTTGCTTTTTTTTTCTTGCTCCTCGTATTCTTCTCCCCTGTTTCTTCGCCTCGGGTTTTTCACACTTCTCTTACTCCACGTAGTGCCACAATTTTGATCCTTCTCTGATTTTCGCCCCTTGTGTTCTCCTCGTTTTTGTATTTTGCCTTTTTTTCTTGCTCCTCGTATTCTTCTCCCCTGTTTCTTTGCCTCGGGTTTTTCACACTTCTCTTACTCCACCTAGTGCCACACTTTTGATCCTCCTCTGATTTTCGCCCCTTGTGTTCTCCTCGTTTTTGTATTTTGCTTTTTTTTTCTTGCTCCTCGTATTCTTCTCCCCTGTTTCTTCGCCTCGGGTTTTTCACACTTCTCTTGCTCCTCGTAGTGGCATACTGTTGATCCTCCTCTGATTTTCGCCCCTTGTGTTCTCCTCGTTTTTGTATTTTGCTTTTTTTTTCTTGCTCCTCGTATTCTTCTCCCCTGTTTCTTCACATCAGCTTTTTCACACTTCTCTTACTCCTCGTAGTGGCATACTGTTGATCCTCCTCTGATTTTCGCCCCTTGTGTTCTCCTCATTTTTGTATTTTGCTTTTTTTTTCTTGCTCCTCGTATTCTTCTCCCCTGTTTCTTCACCTCGGGTTTTTCACATCTCTTACTCCACGTAGTGCCACACTTTGGATCCTCCTCTGATTTTCACCCCTTGTGTTCTCCTCGTTTTTGTATTTTGCTTTTTTTTTCTTGCTCCTCGTATTCTTCTCCCCTGTTTCTTCGCCTCGGGTTTTTCACACTTCTCTTACTCCACGTAGTGCCACACTTTTGATCCTCCTCTGATTTTCGCCCCTTGTGTTCTCCTCGTTTTTGTATTTTGCTTTTTTTTTCTTGCTCCTCGTATTCTTCTCCCCTGTTTCTTTGGCTCGGTTTTTCACACGTCTCTTACTCCACGTAGTGCCACACTTTTGATCCTCCTCTGATTTTCGCCCCTTGTGTTCTCCTCGTTTTTGTATTTTGCTTTTTTTTCTTGCTCCTCGTATTCTTCTCCCCTGTTTCTTCACCTCGGGTTTTTCACACTTCTCTTGCTCCTCGTAGTGGCATACTGTTGATCCTCCTCTGATTTTCGCCACTTGTGTTCTCCTCGTTTTTGTATTTTGCTTTTTTTTTCTTGCTCCTCGTATTCTTCTCCCCTGTTTCTTCACATCAGCTTTTTCACACTTCTCTTACTCCTCGTAGTGGCATACTGTTGATCCTCCTCTGATTTTCGCCCCTTGTGTTCTCCTCGTTTTTGTATTTTGCTTTTTTTTTCTTGCTCCTCGTATTCTTCTCCCCTGTTTCTTCACCTCGGGTTTTTCACACTGGTTTTACTCCACGTAGTGGCACACTTTTGATCCTCCTCTGATTTTTGCCCCTTGTGTTCTCCTCATTTTTGTATTTTGCTTTTTTTTTCTTGCTCCTCATATTCTTCTCCCGTGTTTCTTCGCCTCGGGTTTTTCACACTGCTCTTACTCCTCGCAGTGGCACACTTTTGATCCTCCTCTGATTTTTGCCCCTTGTGTTCTCCTCGTTTTTGTATTTTGCTTTTTTTTCTTGCTCCTCGTATTCTTCTCCCGTGTTTCTTAGCCTCAGCTTTTTCACGATGCTCTTACTCCTCGTAGTGGCGCACTTTTGATCCTCCTCTGATTTTTGCCCCTTGTGTTCTCCTCGTTTTTGTATTTTGCTTTTTTTTTCTTGCTCCTCGTATTCTTCTCCCCTGTTTCTTCACCTTGGGTTTTTCACACTTCTCTTACTCCATGTAGTGCCACACTTTTTATCCTCCTCTGATTTTCGCCCCTTGTGTTCTCCTCGTTTTTGTATTTTGCTTTTTTTTTCTTGCTCCCCGTAGTCTTCTCCCCTGTTTCTTTGCCTTGGGTTTTTCACAGTTCTCTTACTCCATGTAGTGCCACACTTTTGATCCTCCTCTGATTTTCGCCCCTTGTGTTCTCCTCGTTTTTGTATTTTGCTTTTTTTTTCTTGCTCCTCGTGTTCTTCTCCCCTGTTTCTTCGCCTCGTGTTTTTCACACGTCTCTTACTCCTTGTAGTGCCACACTTTTGATCCTCCTCTGATTTTCGCCCCTTGTGTTCTCCTCATTTTTGTATTTTGCTTTTTTGTTCTTGCTCCCCGTATTCTTCACCCCTGTTTTTTCGCGTTGGGTTTTTCACACTTCTCTTACTCCATGTAGTGCCACACTTTTGATCCTCCTCTGATTTTCGCCCCTTGTGTTCTCCTTGTTTTTGTATTTTGCTTTTTTTTTCTTGCTCCCCGTATTTTTCTCCCGTGTTTCTTCACCTCGGGTTTTTCACACTGCTCTTTCTCCATGTAGTGCCACACTTTTGATCCTCCTCTGATTTTCGCCCCTTGTGTTCTCCTCGTTTTTGTATTTTGCTTTTTTTTCTTGCTCCCCGTATTCTTCTCCCCTGTTTCTTCGCCTTGCGTTTTTCACACTTCTCTTACTCCATGTAGTGCCACACTTTTGATCCTCCTCTGATTTTCACCCCTTGTGTTCTTCTCGTTTTTGTATTTTGCTTTTTTTTTCTTGCTCCTCGTATTCTTCTCCCCTGTTTCTTCGCCTTGTGTTTTTCACACGTCTCTTACTCCTTGTAGTGCCACCCTTTTGATCCTGCTCTGATTTTCATCCCTTGTGTTCTTCTCGTTTTTGTATTTTGCTTTTTTTTTCCTTGCTCCTCGTATTCTTCTCCCCTGTTTCATTGCCTCGGGTTTTTCACACTGCTCTTGCTCCTCGTAGTGGCACACTTTTGATCCTCCTCTGATTTTCGCCCCTTGTGTTCTCCTCGTTTTTGTATTTTGCTTTTTTTTTCGTGCTCCTTGTATTCTTCTCCCCTGTTTCTTCACCTCGCGTTGTTCACACTTCTCTTGCTCCTTGTAGTGCCACACTTTTGATCCTCCTCTGATTTTTGCCCCTTGTGTTCTCCTCGTTTTTGTATTTTGCTTTTCTTTCTTGCTCTTTGTATTCTTCTCCCTTGTTTCTTCACCTCAGGTTTTTCACACTGTTCTTGCTCCTCGTACTGCCACACTTTTGATCCTCCTCTGATTTTTGCCCCTTGTGTTCTCCTCGTTTTTGTATTTTGCTTTTTTTTTCTTGCTCCTCGTATTCTTCTCCCCTGTTTCTTTGCCTCGGCTTTTTCACACTGCTCTTGCTCCTCGTAGTGCCACACTTTTGATCCTCCTCTGATTTTCGCCCCTTGTGTTCTCCTCGTTTTTGTATTTTGCTTTTTTTTTCTTGCTCCTCGTATTCTTCTCCCCTGTTTCTTTGCCTTGTGTTTTTCACACTGCTCTTGCTCCTCGTAGCGCCACACTTTTGATCCTCCACTGATTTTCGCCCCTTGTGTTCTCCTCGTTTTTGTATTTTGCTTTTTTTTTTCTTGCTCCTCGTATTCTTCCCCCTGTTTCTTCACCTCGGGTTTTTCACACTGCTCTTGCTCCTCGTAGTGGCACACTTTTGATCCTCCTCTGATTTTCGCCCCTTGTGTTCTCCTCGTTTTTGTATTTTGCTTTTTTTTTCTTGCTCCTCGTATTCTTCTCCCCTGTTTCTTCACCTCGGGTTTTTCACACTTCTCTTGCTCCTCGTAGTGCCACACTTTTGATCCTCCTCTGATTTTCGCCTCTTGTGTTCTCCTCGTTTTTGTATTTTGCTTTTTTTTCCTTGCTCCTCGTATTCTTCTCCCGTGTTTCTTTGCCTCGGGTTTTTCACACTTCTCTTACTCCTTGTAGTGCCACACTTTTGATCCTCCTCTGATTTTCGCCCCTTGTGTTCTCCTCGTTTTTGTATTTTGCTTTTTTTTTCTTGCTCCCCGTATTCTTCTCCCCTGTTTCTTCACCTTGAGTTTTTCCCACTGCTCTTGCTCATCGTAGTGGCACACCTTTGATCCTCCTCTGATTTTCGCCCCTTGTGTTCTCCTCGTTTTTTTATTTTGCTTTTTTTTTCTTGCTCCTCGTATTCTTCTCCCTGTTTCTTCACCTTGGGTTTTTCACACTTCCCTTGCTCCTCGTAGTGGCACACTTTTGATCCTCCTCTGATTTTCTCCCCTTGTCTGCTCCTCGTTTTTGTATTTTGCTTTTGTTTTCTGGCTCCTTGTATTCTTCTCCCCTGTTTCTTCACCTCGGGTTTTTAACACTTCTCTTGCTACTCGTAGTGCCCCACTTTTGATCCTGCTCTGATTTTCGCCCCTTGTCTGCTCCTCGTTTTTGTGTTTTGCTTTTTTTTTCTGGCTCCTCGTATTCTTCTCGCCTGTTTCTTCACCTCGCGTTTTTCACACTTCTCTTGCTCCTTGTAGTGCCCCACGTTTGATCCTCCTCTGATTTTCGCCCCTTGTCTGCTCCTCTTTTGTGTCTTTTGCTTTTTTTTTCTGGCTCCTCGTATTCTTCTCCCCTGTTTCTTCGCCTCGGGGGAATCACGTGGGAGTCACGTGGGAATCACATAGGCAACACATGGGAATCAAGTCAGAATCACGTGGGAATCACTTGGGCATTACGTGAGAATCACGTGGGAATCACGTGGGAATCACATGGCAATCACGTGGGAATCACATGGGCACCACATGGAAATCAAGTGAGAATCACATGGGAATCACGTGGGAATCACGTGGCAATCACGTTGGAATCACATGGGCAACACATGGGAATCAAGTGAGAATCACATGGGAATCACGTGGGTATCACGAGGTCATCACGTGGGAATCATGTGGTCATCACGTAGGCATCATGTGGGCAACACGTGGGAATCACGTGGGTATCACGTGGGCATCACGTGGGCATCACGTGGGAATCATGTGGGAGTCACATGGGCAACACATGGGAATCACGTGAGAATCACACGGGAATCACGTGGACGTCATGTGAGAATCACGTGGGAATCACGTGGGAATCACGTGGGTATCACGTGGTCATCACGTGGGAATAACGTGGGTATCCCATGGGCAACAAGTGGTCATCACGTGGGAATCAAGTGGGAATCACATGGTCGTCACGTGGGCATCACGTGGGCATAACGAAGTCATCACGTGGCAATCACGCGGCAATCACGTGGGCATCACTTGGGAATCACGTGTTCGACACGTGGGCATCACGTGGGTATCACGTGGGCATCACGTGGTCATCACGTGGGAAGCCCGTGGCAATCACATGGGTATCACGTGGGTATCACGTGGGAATCACGTGGCCAACAAGTGTGAATCACGTGGGCAACACGTGGGAATCACGTGGGAATCACGTGGCCAACACGTGGGAATCACGTGGGCATCAAGTGGTCATCATGTGGGAATCACGTGGGAATCACTTGGGCATCACGGGAGAATCACGTTGCAAATACGGGGGAATCACGCGGGAATCACGTCGGCAACACGTGGGAATCACGTGGGAATCACGTGGGCATCACGTGGGTATCACGTGGTCATCACGTGGAAATCACGTGCCAATCACATGGGAATCACGTGGGCAACCAGTGGGAATCACGTGGGCAACACGTTTGAATAGCGTGGGGAACACGTGAGCATCACGTGGGAATCACGTGGGAATCACGTGGGTATAACGTGGTCATGATTTGAGAATCACGTGGGAATCATGTGGGAATCACGTGGTCATCACGTGGGAATCACGTGGTCATCACGTGGCAATCACGTGGGCAACACATCGGAATCACGTGGCAAACACGTGGGAATCACGTGGGAATCACGTGGGAATCACGTGGGCATCACGTGGGAATCACGTGCCAATCACGTGGGAATCACGTGGGAATCACGTGGGCAACACGTGGGAATCACGTGGGCAACACGTTTGAATCACGTGGGAATCACGTGGGCCTCACGTGGGAATCACGTGGGAATCACGTGGGTATCACGTGGTCATCATTTCGGAATCACGTGGGAATAACGTGGGTATCACGTGGGAATCACGTGAGCATCACGTGGTCACCACGTGGAAATCAGGTGGGAATCACGTGGGCATCACTTGTGAATCACGTAGCAAACACATGGGAATCACTTGGGAATCACGTCGGCAACACGTGGGAATCACGTGGGAATCACGTGGGCATCACGTGGGCATCAGGTGGTCATCACGTGGGAATCACGTGCCAATCACGTGGGAATCACGTGGCCAACAAGTGTGAATCACGTGGGCAACACGTGGGAATCACGTGGGCATCAAGTGGTCATCACGTGGGAATCGCGTGGGCCTCACGTGGGAATCACGTGGGAATCACGTGGGAATCACGTGGGTATCACGTGGGAATAACGTGGGTATCACTTGGGAATCACGTGGGAATCACGTGAGCATCACGTGGTCACCACGTGGAAATCAGGTGGGAATCACGTGGGCATCACTTGTGAATCACGTAGCAAACACATGGGAATCACTTGGGAATCACGTCGGCAACACGTGGGAATCACGTGGGAATCACGTGGGCATCACGTGGGCATCAGGTGGTCATCACGTGGGAATCACATGCCAATCACGTGGGAATCACGTGGGCAATCAGTGGGAATCACGTGGGCAACACGTTTGAATCACGTGGGAATCACGTGGGAATCATGTGGGAATCACGTGGGTATCACGTGGTCATGATTTGGGAATCACGTGGGAATTACGTGGGAATCACGTGGACATCACGTGGGAATCACGTGGGCATCACGTCGGCATCACGTGGGCATTCGTGGGAATCACATGCCAATCACGTGTGAATCATGTGGTCATCACGTGGGAATCCTGTGGCAATCACATGGGTATCACATGGGAATCAAGTGGGAATCACGTGGCCAACACGTGTGAATCACCTGGGCATCACGTGGGCATCACGTGGGGATCACATGTTCATCACGTGGTCATCACGTGGGAATCACGTGGGCAACCAGTGGGAATCACGTGGGCAACACGTTTGAATCACGTGGGAATCACGTGGGCATCACGTGGGAATCACGTGCCAATCACATGGGAATCACGTGGGCAACCAGTGGGAATCACGCGGGAATCACGTGCCAATCACGTGGGAATCATGTGGTCATCACGTGGGAATCCCGTGGCAATCACATGGGTATCACGTGGGAATCACGTGGCCAACACATGTGAATCATGTAGGCATCACGTTGTCATCACGTGGGCAACACGTGGGAATCACGTGGGAATCACGTGGCAACACATGGGATTCACATGGACATCACGTGGTCAACACGTGGAAATCACTAGGGAATCACGTGGGCATCACGTGGGCATCACGTGGGCATCACGAAGTCATCACGTGGCAATCACGTGGCAATCACGTGGGCATCACGTGGGCATCACGTGGGAATCACGTGGTTGACACGTGGGCATCACGTGGGAATCACGTGTGCATCACGTGGGCATCACGGGGTCATCACGTGGGAATCATGTGGCCAACATGTGGGAATCACGTGGAAATCACGTGGGCATCACGTGGTCATCACGTGGGTATCACGTGGCAATCACGTGGGAATCACGTGGGAATCACGTGGGAATCACGTGGTCGACACGTGGGAATCACGTGGGCATCACGTGGTCATCACGTGGGCAACACGTGGGAATCACGTGGGAATCACATGGGCAACACGTGGGAATCACGTGGGCATCACGTGGTCATCAAGTGGGAATCACGTGGGAATCACATGGGCATCACGTGGGCATCACGTGGGCATCACAAAATCATCACGTGGCAATGACGTGGCAATCACGTGGGCATCACGAGGGAATCACGTGGGAATCACGTGGTCGACACGTGGGCATCACGTGGGTATCACGTGCGCATCACGTGGTCATCACGTGGGAATCACGTGGCCAACATGTGGGAATCACGTGGCAATCACGTGGGCATCACGTGGGCATCACGTGCCAATCACGTGCCAATCACGTGGGAATCATGTGGTCAATACGTGGGAAGCCCGTGGCAATCACATGGGTATCACGTGGGAATCACGTGGGAATCACGTGTCCAACACCTGTGAATCACGTGGGCATCACGTGGTCATCACGTGGGCAACACGTGGGAATCAAGTGGGAATCACGTGGTCATGATTTGGGAATCACATGGGTATCACGTGGGAATCACGTGGCCAACACGTGTGAATCACGTGGGCATCACGTGGTCATCACGTGGGAATCCCGTGGCAATCACGTAGGAATCACGTGGGAATCACGTGGTCGACACGTGGGCATCACTTGGGAATCACGTGGGAATCACGTGGGCATCACGTGGTCATCACGTGGCCACAACGTGGGAAACACGTGGGAATCACGCGGCCAACACGTGGGCATCACATGAGAATCACGTTGCAAACACGTGGGAATCATGTGGGAATTATGTCGGCAACTCGTGGGAATCACGTGGCAATCACGTGGCAATCACGTGGGCATCACGTGGGAATCACGTGGGAATCACGTCGTTGACACGTGGGCATCACGCGGGAATCACGTGGGCATCACGTGGTCATCATGTGGGAATCATGTGGCCAACATGTGGGAATCACGTGGAAATCACGTGGGCATCACGTGGTCATCACATGGGTATCACGTGGCAATCACGTGGGAATCACGTGGGAATCACGTGGTCGACACGTGGGCATCACGTGGGAATCACGTGGGCATCACGTGGCCAACACGTGGGAATCACGTGGGAATCACGTGGCCAACACGTGGGAATCACGTGGGCATCAAGTGGTCATCAGGTGTGAATCACGTGGAAATCACATGGGTAGCACGTGGGAATCACGTGGAAATCACGTGGGCATCACTTGTGAATCACGTGGCAAACACGTGGGAATCACGTAGGAATCACGTCGGCAACACGTGGGAATCACGTGGGCATCACGTGGGCATCACATGTTCATCACGTGGTCATCACGTGGGAATCACGTGCCAATCACGTGGGAATCACGTGGGCAACCAGTGGGAATCACGTGGGCAACACGTTTGAATCACGTGGGTATCACGTGGGAATCACGTGGGTATCACCTGGTCATGATTTGGGAATCACGTGGGAATCACGTGGCATCACGTGGATATCAAGTGGGAATCACGTGGGAATCACGTGGGCATCACGTGGGCATCACGTGGGAGTCACGTGCCAATCACGTGGGAATCGTGTGGTCATCACGTGGGAATCCCATGGCAATCACATGGGTATCACGTGGGAATCACGTGGCCAACACGTGGGAATCACGTGGGCATCAAGTCATCAGTCACGTGGGCATCACGTGGGAATCACGTGGGTATCACGTGGTCATGATTTGGGAATCACGTGGGAATTACGTGGGAATCTTGTGGACATCACATGGGAATCACGTGGTAATCACGTGGGAATCACGTGGGCATCACGTGGGCATCACGTGGGAATCACGTGCCAATCACGTGGGAATCACGTGGTCATGATTTGGGAATCACATGGGTATCACGTGGGAATCACGTGGCCAACACGTGTGAATCACGTGGGCATCACGTGGTCATCACGTGGGCAACACGTGGTCATCACGTGGGAATCACGTGGGCAACACGTGGGAATCACGTGGGTATCACGTGGTCATCACGTGGGAATCACGTGGGCATCACGTGGGCATCACGTGGGCATCACGTGGGCATCACGAAGTCATCACGTGGCAATCACGTGGGCATCACGTGGGAATCACGTGGTTGACACGTGGGCATCACGTGGCTATCACGTGGGCATCACGTGGTCATCACATGGGAATCACGTGGGAATCACATGGGCATCACGTGGGCATCACGTGGGCATCACGAAGTCATCACGTGGCAATCACGTGGCAATCACGTGGGCATCACATGGAAATCACGTGGGAATCACGTGGTCATCACGTGGGAATCACGTGGCCAACATGTGAGAATCACGTGGCAATCAAGTGGGCATCACGTGGGAATCACGTGGCCAACACCTGTGAATCACGTGGGCATCACGTGGTCATCACGTGGGCAACACGTGGGAATCACGTGGGCATCACGTGGTCATCACGTGGGAATCACGTGGCCAACATGTGAGAATCACGTGGCAATCAAGTGGGCATCACGTGGGAATCACGTGGCCAACACCTGTGAATCACGTGGGCATCATGTCATCACGTGGGCAACACGTGGGAATCACGTGGGCATCACGTGGTCATCACGTGGTCATCACGTGGGAATCACGTGGGCATCATGTGGGCATCACGAAGTCATCACGTGGCAATCCCGTGGCAATCACATGGGCATCACGTGGGAATCACGTGGTCGACAAATTGGCATCACGTGGGAATCACGTGGCCAACACGTGGGAATCACGTGGGCAACACGTGGGAATCACGTGTCAATCACGTGGCCAACACATGGGAATCACGTGGGCATCAAGTGGTCATCAGGTGGGAATCACGTGGGAATCACTTGGGCATCACGTGAGAATCACGTTGCAAACACGTGGGAATCATGTGGGAATCATGTCGGCAACCCGTGGGAATCACGTGGGAATGACGTGGGCATCACGTGGGCATCACGTGCCAATCACATGGGATTCACGTGGGCAACCAGTGGGAATCTTGCTGGAATCACGTGCCAATCACGTGGGAATCATGTGGTCATCACGTGGGAATCCCGTGGCAATCACATGGGTATCACGTGGGAATCACGTGGCCAACACGTGTGAATCACGTAGGCATCACGTTGTCATCACGTGGGCAACACGTGGGAATCACGTGGGAATCACGTGGCAACACATGGGATTCACGTGGACATCACATGGTCAACACGTGGAAATCACTAGGGAATCACGTGGGCATCACGAAGTCATCACGTGGCAATCACGTGGCAATCACGTGGGCATCACGTGGGAATCACGTGGGAATCACGTGGTTGACACGTGGGCATCACGTGGGAATCACGTGTGCATCACATGGGCATCACGGGGTCATCACGTGGGAATCATGTGGCCAACATGTGGGAATCACGTGGAAATCACGTGGGCATCACGTGGTCATCACGTGGGAATCACGTGGGCATCACGTGGTCATCACGTGGGCAACACGTGGGAATCACGTGGGAATCACGTGGGCATCACGTGGTCATCACGTGGGCAACACGTGGGAATCACGTGGGAATCACATGGGCAACACGTGGGAATCACGTGGGCATCACGTGGTCATCAAGTGGGAATCACGTGGGAATCACATGGGCATCACGTGGTTGACACGTGGGCATCACGTGGGTATCACGTGCGCATCACGTGGTCATCACGTGGGAATCACGTGGCCAACATGTGGGAATCACGTGGCAATCACGTGGGCATCACGTGGGAATCACGTGGGAATCACGTGCCAATCACGTGGGAATCATGTGGTCAATACGTGGGAAGCCCGTGGCAATCACATGGGTATCACGTGGGAATCACGTGGCCAACACCTGTGTATCACGTGGGCATCACGTGGTCATCACGTGGGCAACACGTGGGAATCAAGTGGGAATCACGTGGAAAACACCTGGGAATCACGTGGGCATCACGTGGTCATCAAGTGGGAATCACGTGGGAATCACATGGGCATCACGTGGGCATCACGTGGGTATCACGTGGCAATCACGTGGGAATCACGTGGGAATCACGTGGGCATCACGTGGGAATCACGTGAGCAACACGTGGGAATCACGTGTCAATCACGTGGCCAACACGTGGGAATCACGTGGGCATCAAGTGGTCATCAGGTGGGAATCACGTGGGAATCACTTGGGCATCACGTGAGAATCACGTTGCAAACACGTGGGAATCATGTGGGAATCATGTCGGCAACCCGTGGGAATCACGTGGGAATGACGTGGGCATCACGTGGGCATCACGTGCCAATCACATGGGAATCACGTGGGCAACCAGTGGGAATCACGCGGGAATCACGGGCCAATCACGTGGGAATCATGTGGTCATCACGTGGGAATCCCGTGGCAATCACATGGGTATCACGTGGGAATCACATGGCCAACACGTGTGAATCATGTAGGCATCACGTTGTCATCACGTGGGCAACACGTGGGAATCACGTGGGAATCACGTGGCAACACATGGGATTCACGTGGACATCACGTGGTCAACACGTGGAAATCACTAGGGAATCACGTGGGCATCACGTGGGCATCACGAAGTCATCACGTGTCAATCACGTGGCAATCACGTGGGCATCACGTGGGAATCACGTGGTTGACACGTGGGCATCACGTGGGAATCACGTGTGCATCATGTGGGCATCACGGGATCATCACGTGGAAATCATGTGGCCAACATGTGGGAATCACGTGGAAATCACGTGGGCATCACGTGGTCATCACGTGGGTATCACGTGGCAATCACGTGGGAATCACGTGGGAATCACGTGGTCGACACGTGGGAATCACGTGGGCATCACGTGGTCATCATGTGGGCAACACGTGGGAATCACGTGGGAATCACATGGGCAACACGTGGGAATCACGTGGGCATCGCGTGGTCATCAAGTGGGAATCACGTGGGAATCACATGGGCATCACGTGGGCATCACGTGGGCATCACAAAATCATCACGTGGCAATGACGTGGCAATCACATGGGCATCACGAGGGAATCACGTGGGAATCACGTGGTCGACACGTGGGCATCACGTGGGTATCACGTGCGCATCACGTGGTCATCACGTGGGAATCACGTGGCCAACATGTGGGAATCACGTGGCAATCACGTGGGCATCACGTGGGCATCACGTTCCAATCACGTGCCAATCACGTGGGAATCATGTGGTAAATACGTGGGAAGCCCGTGGCAATCACATGGGTATCACGTGGGAATCACGTGGGAATCACGTGTCCAACACCTGTGAATCACGTGGGCATCATGTGGTCATCACGTGGGCAACACGTGGGAATCAAGTGGGAATCACGTGGTCATGATTTGGGAATCACATGGGTATCACGTGGGAATCACGTGGCCAACACGTGTGAATCACGTGGGCATCACGTGGTCATCACGTGGGAATCCCGTGGCAATCACGTAGGAATCACGTGGGAATCACGTGGTCGACACGTGGGCATCACTTGGGAATCACGTGGGAATCACGTGGGCATCATGTGGTCATCACGTGGCCACAACGTGGGAAGCACGTGGGAATCACGCGGCCAACACGTGGGCATCACATGAGAATCACGTTGCAAACACGTGGGAATCATGTGGGAATCATGTCGGCAACTCGTGGGAATCACGTGGCAATCACGTGGCAATCACGTGGGCATCACGTTGGAATCACGTGGGAATCACGTTGTTGACACGTGGGCATCACGCGGGAATCACGTGGGCATCACGTGGTCATCACGTGGGAATCATGTGGCCAACATGTGGGAATCACGTGGAAATCACGTGGGCATCACGTGGTCATCACATGGGTATCACGTGGCAATCACGTGGGAATCACGTGGGAATCACGTGGTCGACACATGGGCATCACGTGGGAATCACGTGGGCATCACGTGGCCAACACGTGGGAATCACTTGGGAATCACGTGGCCAACACGTGGGAATCACGAGGGCATCAAGTGGTCATCAGGTGGGAATCACGTGGAAATCACATGGGTATCACGTGGGAATCACGTGGAAATCACGTGGGCATCACTTGTGAATCACGTGGCAAACACGTGGGAATCACGTAGGAATCACGTCGGCAACACGTGGGAATCACGTGGGAATCACGTGGGAATCACGTGGGCATCACGTGGGCATCACATGTTCATCACGTGGTCATCACGTGGGAATCACGTGCCAATCACGTGGGAATCACGTGGGCAACCAGTGGGAATCACGTGGGCAACACGTTTGAATCACGTGGGTATCACTTGGGAATCACGTGGGTATCACCTGGTCATGATTTGGGAATCACGTGGGAAACACGTGGGCATCACGTGGGCATCACGTGGGAGTCACGTGCCAATCACGTGGGAATCGTGTGGTCATCACGTGGGAATCCCATGGCAATCACATGGGTATCACGTGGGAATCACGTGGCCAACACGTGGGAATCACGTGGGCATCAAGTGGTCATCAGTCACGTGGGCATCACGTGGGAATCACGTGGGTATCACGTGGTCATGATTTGGGAATCACGTGGGAATTACGTGGGAATCACGTGGACATCACATGGGAATCACGTGGTAATCACGTGGGAATCACGTGGGCATCACGTGGGCATCACGTGGGAATCACGTGCCAATCACGTGGGAATCACGTGGTCATGATTTGGGAATCACATGGGTATCACGTGGGAATCACGTGGCCAACACGTGTGAATCACGTGGGCATCACGTGGTCATCACGTGGGAATCACGTGGTCATCACGTGGGCAACACGTGGGAATCACGTGGGCATCTCGTGGTCATCACATGGGAATCACTAAGGAATCAAGTGGGCATCACGTGGGCATCACGAAGTCATCACGTGGCAATCACGTGGGCATCACATGGAAATCACGTGGGAATCACGTGGTCGACACGTGATCATCACGTGGGTATCACGTGGGCATCACGTGGTCATCACGTGGAAATCACGTGGCCAACATGTGGGAATCACGTGGCAATCAAGTGGGCATCACGTGGGAATCACGTGGCCAACACCTGTGAATCACGTGGGCTTCACGTGGTCATCACGTGGCCAACACCTGTGAATCACGTGGGCATCACGTGGTCATCACGTGGGCAACACGTGGGAATCACGTGGGAATCACGTGGGCAACACGTGGGAATCACGTGGGCATCACGTGGTCATCACGTGGGAATCACGTGGGCATCACGTGGGAATCACTTGGGCATCACGTGAGAATCACGTTGCAAACATGTGGGAATCATGTGGGAATCATGTCGGCAACCCGTGTTAATCACGTGGGAATGACGTGGGCATCACGTGCCAATCACATGGGAATCACGTGGGCAACCAGTGGGAATCACGTGGGCAACACGTTTGAATAACGTGGGAAACACGTGGGCATCATGTGGGAATCACGTGGTCATCACGTGGGAATCACGTGGGAATCACGTGGTCATCACGTGGCAATCACGTGGCAATCATGTGGGCAACACATGGGAATCACGTGGGCATCAAGTGAGAATCGCGTGGGAATCACGTGGGTATCACGTGGTCATCATGTGGGAATCACGTGGTCATCACGTGGGCAACACGTGAGCATCACGTGGGCACCACGTGGGAATCACGTGGCAATCATGTGGGCATCACGTGGGAATAACGGGGGAGTCACATGGGAATCACGTGGGTATCACGTGGTCATCATTTCCGAATCACGTAGGAATAACGTGGGTATCACGTGGGAATCACGTGGGAATCACGTAAGCATCACGTGGTCACCACGTGGAAATAAGGTGGGAATCACGTGGGCATCACTTTTGAATCACGTGGCAAGCACATGGGAAACACGTGGGTATCACATCGGCAACACGTGGGAATCACGTGGGAATCACGTGGGCATCACGTGGGCATCACGTGGGCATCACGTGGTTATCACGTGCCAATCACGTGGGAATCACGTGGGCAACCAGTGGAAATCACGTGGACAAAACGTTTGAATCACGTGGGAATCACGAGGGAATCACGTGGGCATCACGTGGGAACACGTGGTCATGATTTGGGAATCACGTGGGAATTACGTGGGAATCACGTGGACATCACGTGGGAATCACGTGGGCATCACGTGGGCATCACGTGGGCATTCGTGGGAATCACGTGCAAATCAAGTGTGAATCATGTGGTCATCACGTGGGAATCCTGTGGCAATCACATGGGTATCACATGGGAATCAAGTGGGAATCACGTGGCCAACACATGTAAATCACGTAGGCATCACGTGGGCATCACGTGGGCAACACATGTTCATCACGTGGTCATCACGTGGAAATCACATGCCAATCACGTGGGAATCACGTGGGCAACCAGTGGGAATCACGTGGGCAACACGTTTGAATCACGTTGGAATCACGTGGGCATCACGTTGGAATCACGTGGGAATCACGTGGGTATCACGTGGTCATGATTTGGGAATCACGTGGGCATCACGTTGGAATCACGTGGGCATCACGTGGGCATCAGGTGGGAATAACGTGGGACTCACGTGGACATCACGTGGGAATCACGTGGGAATCACGTGGGCATCACGTAGGCATCAGGTGGGAATCACGTGCCAATCACGTGGGAATCATGTGGTCATCACGTGGGAATCCCGTGGCAATCACATGGGTATCACGTGGGAATCACGTGGGCAACACGTGGGAATCACGTCGGAATCACGTGGGCAACACATGGGAATCACGTGGACATCACGTGGTCAACACGTGGAAATCACTAGGGAATCACGTGGGCATCACGTTGGCATCAAGTGGGCATCACGAAGTCATCACATGGCAATCACGTGGCAATCACGTGGGCATCACATGGGAATCACGTGGGAATCACGTGGTTGACACGTTGGCATCACGTGGGAATCACGTGGGCATCACGTGGGCATCACGTGGTCATCACATGGGAATCATGTGGCCAACATGTGGGAATCACGTGGAAATCACGTGGGCATCACGTGGTCATCACGTGGGTATCATGTGGCAATCACGTGGGCATCACGTGGGAATCACGTGCCAATCACGTGGGAATCATGTGGTCGTCACGTGGGAAGCCCGTGGCAATCACATGGGTATCACGTGGGAATCACCTGGGAATCACGTGGCCAACACCTGTGAATCACGTGGGCATCACGTGGGCAACACGTGGGAATCACGTGGGAATCACGTGGGAAACACGAGGGAATCACGTGGGCATCATGTGGGAATCACGTGGGAATCACGTGGGAATCACGTGGGCATCACATGGGCATCACGTGGGCATCACGAAGTCATCACATGGCAATCCCGTGGCAATCAAATGCGCATCACGTGGCAATCATGTGGGCATTACGTGGGTATCACGTGCACATTACGGAGGAGCCTGAAGAGGCGTGAAAAATACGAGAAGCCTGAAGAGGTGTGAAAAATACGAGGAGCCTGAAGAGGTGTGAAAAATACGAGGAGCCTGAAGAGGTGTGAAAAATACGAGGAGCCTGAAAAGACGTGAAAAATACGAGGAGCCTGAAAAGGCGTGAAAAATACGAGGAGCCTAAAAGGCCTGAAAAATACGAAGAGCCTGAAAAGGCGTGAAAAATACGAGGAGCCTGAAAAGGCGTGAAAAATACGAGGAGACTGAAAAGGTGTTAAAAATACGAGGAGCCTGAAAAGGCGTGAAAAATATGAGGAGCCTGAAAGGGTTTGAAAAATACGAGGAGCCTGAATAGGTGTGAAAAATACGAGGAGCCTGAAAAGGTGTGAAAAATACGAGGAGCCTGAAAAGGTGTGAAAAATACGAGGAGCCTGAAAAGGCGTGAAAAATACCAGGAGCCTGAAAAGGTGTGAAATATACGATGAGCCTGAAAAAGTGTGAAAAATACGAGGAGCCTGAAAAGCAGTGAAATATACGAGGAGCCTGAAAAGGTGTGAAAAATACGAGGAGCCTGAAAAGATGTGAAACATACGAGGAGCCTGAAAAGGTGTGAAAATACGAGGAGCCTGAAAAGGCGTGAAAAATACCAGGAGCCTGAAAAGGTGTGAAATATACGATGAGCCTGAAAAGGCGTGAGAAATACGAGGAGCCTGAAAAGGGCTGAAAAATACGAGGAGCCTGAAAAGGTGTGAAAAATACAAGAAGCCAGAAAAGGTGTGAAAAGTACGAGGAGCCTGAAAAGGTGTGAAAAATACGAGGAGCCTGAAAAGGTGTGAAAAATACGAGGAGCCTGAAAGGGTGTGAAATATACGAGGAGCCTGAAAAGGCGTGAAAATTACGAGGAGCCTGAGAGGCGTGAAAAATACGAGGAGCCTGAAACAGTGTGAAAAATACGAGGAGCATGCAAAGGCCTGAAAAATACGAGGAGCCTGAAAATGTGTGAAAAATACAAGGAGCCAGAAAAGGTGTGAAAAATACGAGGAGCCTGAAAAGGTGTGAAAAATACGAGGAGCCTGAAAGGGTGTGAAAAATACGAGGAGCCTGAAAAGGCGTGAAAATTATGAGGAGCCTGAAGAGGCGTGAAAAATACGAGGAGCCTGAAAAGGCGTGAAAAATACGAGGAGCCTGAAAAGGCCTGAAAAATACGAGGAGCCTGAAAAGGCCTGAGAAATATGAGGAGCATGAAAAGGCCTGAAAAATACGAGGAGCCTGAAAAGGCGTGAAAAATACGAGGAGCCTGAAAAGGGGTGAAAAATACGAGGAGACTGAAAAGGTGTATAAAAAATACGAGGAGCCTGAAAAGGTGTGGAAAATACGAGGAGCCTGAAAAGGCGTGAAAAATACGAGGAGCCTAAAGAGGCCTGAAAAATACGAGGAGCCTGAAAAGGCATGAAAAATATGAGGGGCCTGAAAAGGTGTGAAAAATACGAGGGGCCTGAAAAGGCCTGAAAAAATGAGGAGCCTGAAAAGGTGTGAAAAATACGAGGAGCCTGAAAATGCCTGAAAAATACGAGGAGCCTGAAAAGGTGTGAAAAATACAAGGAGTCAGAAAAGGTGTGAAAAATACGAGGAGCCTGAAAAGGTGTGAACAGTACGAGGAGCCTGAAAGGTGTGAAAAATACGAGGAGCCTGAAAAGGTGTGAAAAATACGAGGAGCCTGAAAAGGCGTGAAAATTACGAGGAGCCTGAAGAGGCGTGAAAAATACGAGGAGCCTGAAAAGGTGTGAAAAACACGACGAGCCTGAAAAAGCGTGAAAAACACGAGGAGCCTGAAAAGGTGTGAAAAATACGAGGAGCCTGAAAAGGCGTGAAAAATACGAGGAGCCTGAAAAGGCCTGAAAAATACGAGGAGCCTGAAAAGGCCTGAAAAATACGAGGAGCCTGAAAAATACGAGGAGCCTGAAAAGGCGTGAAAAATACGAAGAGCCTGAAAAGGCCTGAAAAATACGAGGAGCCTGAAAAGGTGTGAAAAATACGAGGAGCCTGAAAAGGTGTGGAAAATACGAGGAGCCTGAAAAGGCGTGAAAAATACGATTAGCCTAAAGAGGCCTGAAAAATACGATTAGCCTGAAAAGGCGTGAGAAATATGAGGGGCCTGAAAAGGTGTGAAAAATAGGAGGGGCCTGAAAAGGCTTGAAAAAATGAGGAGCCAGAAAAGGTGTGAAAAATACGAAGAGCCTGAAAAGGTGTGAAAAATACGAGGAGCCTGAAAAGATGTGAAAAATACGAGGAGCCTGAAAAAGTGTGAAAAATACGAGGAGCCTGAAAAGATGTGAAAAATATGAGGAGCCTGAAAAGGTGTGAAAAATATGAGGAGCCTGAAAAGGCGTGAAAAATACCAGGAGCCTGAAAAGGTGTGAAATATACGATGAGCCTGAAAAGGAGTGAAAAATACGAGGAGCCTGAAAATGCCTGAAAAATACGAGGAGCCTGAAAAGGTGTGAAAAATACAAGGAGTCAGAAAAGATGTGAAAAATACGAGGAGCCTGAAAAGGTGTGAACAGTACGAGGAGCCTGAAAGGTGTGAAAAATACGAGGAGCCTGAAAAGGCGTGAAAAGTACGAGGCGCCTAAAGAGGCCTGAAAAATACGAGGAGCCTGAAAATGCGTGAGAAATAGGTGGGGCCTGAAAAGGTGTGAAAAATAGGAGGGGCCTGAAAAGGCCTGAAAAAATGAGGAGCCTGAAAAGGTGTGAAAAATACGAGGAGCCTGAAAAGGTGTGAAAAATACGAGGAGCCTGAAAAGGTGTGAAAATTACGAGGAGCCTGAAAAGGTGTGAAAAATACGAGGAGCCTGAAAAGGCGTGAAAAATACCAGGAGCCTGAAAAGGTGTGAAATATACGATGAGCCTGAAAAAGTGTGAAAAATACGAGGAGCTTGAAAAGCTGTGAAATATACGAGGAGCCTGAAAAGGCGTGAAAAATACGAGGAGCCTAAAAAGGCCTGAAAAATACGAGGAGCCTGAAAAGGCGTGAAAAATATGAGGGGCCTCGAAAGGTGTGAAAAATACGAGGGGACGGAAAAGGCCTGAGAAAATGAGGAGTCAGAAAAGGTGTGAAAAATACGAGGAGCCTGAAAAGACGTGAAAAATACGAGGAGCCTGAAAAGGCGTGAAAAATACGAGGAGCCTGAAAAGGCGTGAAAAATACGAGGAGCCTGAAAAGGTGTGAAAAATACGAAGAGCCTGAAAATGCGTGAAAAATACCAGGAGCCTGAAAAGGTGTGAAAAATACGAGGAGCCTGAAAAGGCGTGAAAAATACGAGGAGCCTGAAAAGGTGTGAAATATACGATGAGCCTGAAGAAGTGTGAAAAACACCAGAAGCCTGAAAAGGTGTGAAATATACGATGATCCTGAAAAGGCGTGAAAAATACGAGGAGCCTGAAAAGGCCTGAAAATACGAGGAGCCTGAAAAGGTGTGAAAAATACAAGGAGCCAGAAAAGGTGTGAAAAATACGAGGAGCCTGAAAAGGTGTGAAAAATACGAGGAGCCTGAAAAGGTGTGAAAAATACGAGGAGCCTGAAAGGGTGTGAAAAATACGAGGAGCCTGAAAAGGCGTGAAAATTACGAGGAGCCTGAAGAGGTGTGAAAAATACGAGGAGCCTGAAAAGTCGTGAAAAATAAAAGGAGTCTGAAAAGGCCTGAAAAATAAAGGGAGCCTGAAAAGGCCTGAAAAAAACGAGGAGGCTGAAAAAGCCTGAAAACAACGAGGAGCCTGAAAAGGCGTGAAAAATACGAGGAGCCTGAAAAGGTGTGGAAGATACGAGGAGCCTGAAAAGGTGTGAAAAATACGAGGAGCCTGAAAAGTTGTGAAAAATACGAGGAGCCTGAAAAGGTGTGGAAAATAGGAGGAGCCTGAAAAGGCATGAAAAATACGAGGAGACTAAAGAGGCCTGAAAAATACGAGGAGCCTGAAAAGGTGTGACAAATACGAGGAGCCTGAAAAGGTGTGAAAAATACGAGGAGCCTGAAAAGGCGTGAAAAATACCAGGAGCCTGAAAAGGTGTGAAATATACGATGAGACTGAAAAAGTGTGAAAAATACGAGGAGCTTGAAAAGCTGTGAAATATACGAGGAGCCTGAAAAGGTGTGAAAAATACGAGGAGCCTGAAAAGATGTGAAAAATATGAGGAGCCTGAAAAGGTGTGAAAAATATGAGGAGCCTGAAAAGGCGTGAAAAATACCAGGAGCCTGAAAAGGTGTGAAATATACGATGAGCCTGAAAAGGCGTGAAAAATACGAGGAGCCTGAAAATGCCTGAAAAATACGAGGAGCCTGAAAAGGTGTGAAAAATACAAGGAGTCAGAAAAGGTGTGAAAAATACGAGGAGCCTGAAAAGGTGTGAACAGTACGAGGAGCCTGAAAGGTGTGAAAAATACGAGGAGCCTGAAAAGGTGTGAAAAATACGAGGAGCCTGAAAAGGCGTGAAAATTACGAGGAGCCTGAAGAGGCGTGAAAAATACGAGGAGCCTGAAAAGGTGTGAAAAACACGACGAGCCTGAAAAGGCGTGAAAAACACGAGGAGCCTGAAAAGGTGTGAAAAATACGAGGAGCCTGAAAAGGCGTGAAAAATACGAGGAGCCTGAAAAGGCCTGAAAAATACGAGGAGCCTGAAAAGGCCTGAAAAATACGAGGAGCCTGAAAAATACGAGGAGCCTGAAAAGGCGTGAAAAATACGAAGAGCCTGAAAAGGCCTGAAAAATACGAGGAGCCTGAAAAGGTGTGAAAAATACGAGGAGCCTGAAAAGGTGTGGAAAATACGAGGAGCCTGAAAAGGCGTGAAAAATACGATTAGCCTAAAGAGGCCTGAAAAATACGATTAGCCTGAAAAGGCGTGAGAAATATGAGGGGCCTGAAAAGGTGTGAAAAATAGGAGGGGCCTGAAAAGGCTTGAAAAAATGAGGAGCCAGAAAAGGTGTGAAAAATACGAAGAGCCTGAAAAGGTGTGAAAAATACGAGGAGCCTGAAAAGATGTGAAAAATACGAGGAGCCTGAAAAAGTGTGAAAAATACGAGGAGCCTGAAAAGGCGTGAAAAATACCAGGAGCCTGAAAAGGTGTGAAATATACAATGAGCCTGAAAAGGCGTGAAAAATGCGAGGAGCCTGAAAAGGCCTGAAAAATACGAGGAGCCTGAAAAGGTGTGAAAAATAAAAGGAGCCAGAAAAGGTGTGAAAAATACGAGGAGCCTGAAAAGGTGTGAAAAATACGAGGAGCCTGAAAGGTGTGAAAAATACGAGGAGCCTGAAAAGCTGTGAAATATACGAGGAGCCTGAAAAGGTGTGAAAAATACTAGGAGCCTGAAAAGATGTGAAAAATACGAGGAGCCTGAAAAAGTGTGAAAAATACGAGGAGCCTGAAAAGGTGTGAAAAATACCAGGAGCCTGAAAAGGTGTGAAATATACAATGAGCCTGAAAAGGCGTGAAAAATACGAGGAGCCTGAAAAGGCCTGAAAAATACGAGGAGCCTGAAAAGGCCTGAAAAATACGAGGAGCCTGAAAAGGCGTGAAAATTACGAGGAGCCTGAAGAGGCGTGAAAAATACGAGGAGCCTGAAAAGTCGTGAAAAATAAAAGGAGCCTGAAAAGGCCTGAAAAATAATGGGAGCCTGAAAAGGCCTGAAAAAAACGAGGAGGCTGATAAAGCCTGAAAAAAACGAGGAGCCTGAAAAGGCGTGAAAAATATGAGGAGCCTGAAAAGGTGTGAAAGATACGAGGAGCCTGAAAAGGTGTGAAAAATACGAGGAGCCTGAAAAGTTGTGAAATATACGATGAGACTAAAAAAGTGTGAAAAATACGAGGAGCTTGAAAAGCTGTGAAATATACGAGAAGCCTGAAAAGGTGTGAAAAATACGAGGAGCCTGAAAAGATGTGAAAAATATGAGGAGCCTGAAAAGGTGTGAAAAATATGAGGAGCCTGAAAAGGCGTGAAAAATACCAGGAGCCTGAAAAGGTGTGAAATATACTATGAGCCTGAAAAGGCGTGAAAAATACGAGGAGCCTGAAAAGGCGTGAAAAATACCAGGAGCCTGAAAAGGTGTGAAAAATACGAGGAGCCTGAAAAGGTGTGAAAAATACGAGGAGCCTGAAAAGGCGTGAAAAATACGAGGCGCCTAAAGAGGCCTGAAAAATACGAGGAGCCTGAAAATGCGTGAGAAATAGGTGGGGCCTGAAAAGATGTGAAAAATAGGAGGGGCCTGAAAAGGCCTGAAAAAATGAGGAGCCTGAAAAGGTGTGAAAAATACGAGGAGCCTGAAAACGTGTGAAAAATACGAGGAGCCTGAAAAGGTGTGAAAATTACGAGGAGCCTGAAAAGGTGTGAAAAATACGAGGAGCCTGAAAAGGCGTGAAAAATACCAGAAGCCTGAAAAGGTGTGAAATATACGATGAGCCTGAAAAAGTGTGAAAAATACGAGGAGCTTGAAAAGCTGTGAAATATACGAGGAGCCTGAAAAGGCGTGAAAAATACGAGGAGCTTAAAAAGGCCTGAAAAATACGAGGAGCCTGAAAAGGCGTGAAAAATATGAGGGGCCTCGAAAGGTGTGAAAAATACGAGGGGACGGAAAAGGCCTGAGAAAATGAGGAGCCAGAAAAGGTGTGAAAAATACGAGGAGCCTGAAAAGGCGTGAAAAATACGAGGAGCCTGAAAAGGTGTGAAAAATACGAGGAGCCTGAAAAGGCGTGAAAAATACGAGGAGCCTGAAAAGGTGTGAAAAATACGAGGAGCCTGAAAAGGTGTGAAAAATACGAGGAGCCTGAAAATGCCTGAAAAATACCAGGAGCCTGAAAAGGTGTGAAAAATACGAGGAGCCTGAAAAGGCGTGAAAAATACCAGGAGCCTGAAAAGGTGTGAAATATACGATGAGCCTGAAGAAGTGTGAAAAACACCAGAAGCCTGAAAAGTTGTGAAATATACGATGATCCTGAAAAGGCGTGAAAAATACGAGGAGCCTGAAAAGGCCTGAAAATACGAGGAGCCTGAAAAGGTGTGAAAAATACAAGGAGCCAGAAAAGGTGTGAAAAATTCGAGGAGCCTGAAAAGGTGTGAAAAATACGAGGAGCCTGAAAAGGTGTGAAAAATACGAGGAGCCTGAAAGGGTGTGAAAAATACGAGGAGTCTGAAAAGGCGTGAAAATTACGAGGAGCCTGAAGAGGCGTGAAAAATACGAGGAGCCTGAAAAGTCATGAAAAATAAAAGGAGCCTGAAAAGGCCTGAAAAATAAAGGGAGCCTGAAAAGGCCTGAAAAAAACGAGGAGGCTGAAAAAGCCTGAAAAAAACGAGGAGCCTGAAAAGGCGTGAAAAATACAAGGAGCCTGAAAAGGTGTGAAATATACGATGAGACTGAAAAAGTGTGAAAAATACGAGGAGCTTGAAAAGCTGTGAAATATACGAGGAGCCTGAAAAGGTGTGAAAAATACGAGGAGCCTGAAAAGATGTGAAAAATATGAGGAGCCTGAAAAGGTGTGAAAAATATGAGGAGCCTGAAAAGGGGTGAAAAATACCAGGAGCCTGAAAAGGTGTGAAATATACTATGAGCCTGAAAAGGCGTGAAAAATACGAGGAGCCTGAAAATGCCTGAAAAATACGAGGAGCCTGAAAAGGTGTGAAAAATACAAGGAGTCAGAAAAGGTGTGAAAAATACGAGGAGCCTGAAAAGGTGTGAAAAGTACGAGGAGCCTGAAAGGTGTGAAAAATACGAGGAGCCTGAAAAGGTGTGAAAAATACGAGGAGCCTGAAAAGGCGTGAAAATTACGAGGAGCCTGAAGAGGCGTGAAAAATACGAGGAGCCTGAAAAGGCGTGAAAATTACGAGGAGCCTGAAGAGGCGTGAAAAATACGAGGAGCCTGAAAAGGTGTGAAAAACACGACGAGCCTGAAAACGTGTGAAAAATACGAGGAGCCTGAAAAGGTGTGAAAAATACGAGGAGCCTGAAAAGGCGTGAAAAATACGAGGAGCCTGAAAAGGCCTGAAAAATACGAGGAGCCTGAAAAGGCCTGAAAAATACGAGGAGCCTGAAAAATACGAGGAGCCTGAAAAGGCGTGAAAAATACGAAGAGCCTGAAAAGGCGTGAAAAATACGAGGAGCCTGAAAAGGTGTGAAAAATACGAGGAGCCTGAAAAGGTGTGGAAAATCCGAGGAGCCTGAAAAGGCGTGAAAAATACGATTAGCCTAAAGACGCCTGAAAAATACGATTAGCCTGAAAAGGCGTGAGAAATATGAGGGGCCTGAAAAGGTGTGAAAAATAGGAGGGGCCTGAAAAGGCTTGAAAAAATGAGGAGCCAGAAAAGGTGTGAAAAATACGAGGAGCCTGAAAAGGTGTGAAAAATACGAGGAGCCTGAAAAGGCCTGAAAAATACGAGGAGCCTGAAAAGGTGTGAAAAATACGAGGAGCCTTAAAAGGCGTGAAAAATACCAGGAGCCTAAAAGGTGTGAAATATATGATGAGCCTGAAAAAGTGTGAAAAATACGAGGAGCTTGAAAAGCTGTGAAATATACGAGGAGCCTGAAAAGGCATGAAAAATACGAGGAGCCTAAAAAGGCCTGAAAAATATGAGGAGCCTGAAAAGGCGTGAAAAATATGAGGGGCCTGAAAAGGTGTGAAAAATACGAGGGGCCTGAAAAGGCCTGAAAAAATGAGGAGCCAGAAAAGGTGTGAAAAATACGAGGGGGCTGATAAGGTGTGAAAAATATGAGGAGCCTGAAAAGGCCTGAAAAATACGAGGAGCCTGAAAAGGCCTGAAAAATACGAGGAGCCTCAAAAGGTGTGAAAAATACGAGGAGCCTGAAAAGGCGAGAAAAGTACGAGGAGCCTGAAAAGGTGTGAAAAATACGAGGAGCCTGAAAAGGTTTGAAAAATATGAGCAGCCTGAAAAGGCCTGAAAAATATGAGGAGCCTGAAAAGGCCTGAAATATACGAGGAGCCTGAAAAGGTGTGAAAAATAGGAGGAGCCTGAAAAGGCCTGAAAAATACGAGGAGCCTGAGAAGGTGTGAAAAATAGAAGGAGCCTGAAAAGGTGTGAAAAATACAAGGAGCCTCAAAAGGTGTTATAAATACGAGGAGCCTGAAAAGGTTTGAAAATTATGAGGAGCCTGAAAACGCCTGAGAAATACGAGGAGCCTGAAAAGGCGAGACATATACGAGGAGCCTGAAGAGGCATGACAAATGTGAGGAGCCTGAAGAGGTGTGAAAAATACGAGGAGCCTGAAGAGGTGTGAAAAATACAAGGAGCCTAAAGAGGTGTGAAAAATACGAGGAGCCTGAAAAGGCGTGAAAAATACGAGGAGCCTGAAAAGGTGTGAAAAATATGAGGAGCCTGAAAAGGTGTGAGAAATATGAGGAACCTGAAAAGGTGTGGAAAATACGAGGAGCCTGAAAAGGTGTGAAAAATACGAGGAGCCTAAAAAGGCCTGAAAAATACGAGGAGCCTGAAAAGGCGTGAAAATTATGAGGGGCCTGAAAAGGTGTGAAAAATACGAGGAGCCTGAAAAGGCCTGAAAAATACGAGGAGCCTGAAGAGGTGTCAAAAATACGAGGAGCCTGAAAAGGCCTGTAAAATATGAGGAGCCTGAAAAGGTGTGAAAAATACGAGGAGCCTGAAAAGATGTGAAAAATACAAGGAGCCTGAAAAGGTGTGAAAAATACGAGGAGCCAGAAAAGGTGTGAAAAATATGAGGAGCCTGAAATGCCCTGAAAAATACGAGTAACCTGAAAAGGTGTGAAAAATATGAGGAGCCTGAAAAGGCCTGAAAAATACGAGGAGCCTGAAAAGGTGTGAAAAATACGAGGAGCCTGAAAAGGTTTGATAAATACGAGGAGCTTGAAAAAGTGTGAAAAATACGAGGAGCCTGAAGAGGTGTGAAAAATACGAGGAGCCTGAAAAGGCGTGAAAAATACAAGGAGCTTGAAGAGGCGTGAAAAATACGAGAAGCCTGAAAAGGTGTGAAAAATACGAGGAGCCTGAAAAGGCGTGAAAAATACCAGGAGCCTGAAAAGGTGTGAAAAATACGAGGAGCCTGAAAAGGCGTGAAAAATACCAGGAGCCTGAAAAGGTGTGAAATATACGATGAGCCTGAAGAAGTGTGAAAAACACCAGAAGCCTGAAAAGGTGTGAAATATACGATGATCCTGAAAAGGCGTGAAAAATACGAGGAGCCTGAAAAGGCCTGAAAATACGAGGAGCCTGAAAAGGTGTGAAAAATACAAGGAGCCAGAAAAGGTGTGAAAAATACGAGGAGCCTGAAAAGGTGTGAAAAATACGAGGAGCCTGAAAAGGTGTGAAAAATACGAGGAGCCTGAAAGGGTGTGAAAAATACGAGGAGCCAGAAAAGGCGTGAAAATTACGAGGAGCCTGAAGAGGCGTGAAAAATACGAGGAGCCTGAAAAGTCGTGAAAAATAAAAGGAGCCTGAAAAGGCCTGAAAAATAAAGGGAGCCTGAAAAGGCCTGAAAAAAACGAGGAGGCTGAAAAAGCCTGAAAAAAACGAGGAGCCTGAAAAGGCGTGAAAAATACGAGGAGCCTGAAAAGGTGTGAAAGATTCGAGGAGCCTGAAAAGGTGTGAAAAATACGAGGAGCCTGAAAAGGTGTGAAAAGTTCAAGGAGCTTGAAAAGGTGTGGAAAATAGGAGGAGCCTGAAAAGGCATGAAAAATACGAGGAGACTAAAGAGGCCTGAAAAATACGAGGAGCCTGAAAAGGTGTGACAAATACGAGGAGCCTGAAAAGGTGTGAAAAATACGAGGAGCCTGAAAAGGCGTGAAAAATAAAAGGAGCCTGAAAAGGCCTGAAAAATAAAGGGAGCCTGAAAAGGCCTGAAAAAAACGAGGAGGCTGAAAAAGCCTGAAAAAAACGAGGAGCCTGAAAAGGTGTGAAAAATACAAGGAGCCAGAAAAGGTGTGAAAAATACGAGGAGCCTGAAAAGGTGTGAAAAATACGAGGAGCCTGAAGAGGCGTGAAAAATACGAGGAGCCTGAAAAGTCGTGAAAAATAAAAGGAGCCTGAAAAGGCCTGAAAAATAAAGGGAGCCTGAAAAGGCCTGAAAAAAACGAGGAGGCTGAAAAAGCCTGAAAAAAACGAGGAGCCTGAAAAGGCGTGAAAAATACGAGGAGCCTGAAAAGGTGTGAAAGATTCGAGGAGCCTGAAAAGGTGTGAAAAATACGAGGAGCCTGAAAAGTTGTGAAAAATACGAGGAGCCTGAAAAGGTGTGGAAAATAGGAGGAGCCTGAAAAGGCATGAAAAATACGAGGAGACTAAAGAGGCCTGAAAAATACGAGGAGCCTGAAAAGGTGTGACAAATACGAGGAGCCTGAAAAGGTGTGAAAAATACGAGGAGCCTGAAAAGGCGTGAAAAATACCAGGAGCCTGAAAAGGTGTGAAATATACGATGAGACTGAAAAAGTGTGAAAAATACGAGGAGCTTGAAAAGCTGTGAAATATACGAGGAGCCTGAAAAGGTGTGAAAAATACGAGGAGCCTGAAAAGATGTGAAAAATATGAGGAGCCTGAAAAGGTGTGAAAAATATGAGGAGCCTGAAAAGGCGTGAAAAATACCAGGAGCCTGAAAAGGTGTGAAATATACTATGAGCCTGAAAAGGCGTGAAAAATACGAGGAGCCTGAAAAGGCATGAAAAATACCAGGAGCCTGAAAAGGTGTGAAAAATACGAGGAGCCTGGAAAGGTGTGAAAAATACGAGGAGCCTGAAAAGGCGTGAAAAAAACGAGGCGCCTAAAGAGGCCTGAAAATACGAGGAGCCTGAAAATGTGTGAGAAATAGGTAGGGCCTGAAAAGGTGTGAAAAATAGGAGGGGCCTGAAAAGGCCTGAAAAAATGAGGAGCCTGAAAAGGTGTGAAAAATACGAGGAGCCTGAAAAGGTGTGAAAAATACGAGGAGCCTGAAAAGGTGTGAAAATTACGAGGAGCCTGAAAAGGTGTGAAAAATACGAGAAGCCTGAAAAGGCGTGAAAAATACCAGGAGCCTGAAAAGGTGTGAAATATACGATGAGCCTGAAAAAGTGTGAAAAATACGAGGAGCTTGAAAAGCTGTGAAATATACGAGGAGCCTGAAAAGGCGTGAAAAATACGAGGAGCTTAAAAAGGCCTGAAAAATACGAGGAGCCTTAAAAGGCGTGAAAAATATGAGGGGCCTCGAAAGGTGTGAAAAATACGAGGGGACGGAAAAGGCCTGAGAAAATGAGGAGCCAGAAAAGGTGTGAAAAATACGAGGAGCCTGAAAAGGCGTGAAAAATACGAGGAGCCTGAAAATGTGTGAAAAATACAAAGAGCCAGAAATGGTGTGAAAAATATGAGGAGCCTGAAAAGGTGTGAAAAATACGAGGGGCCTGAAAAGGCCTGAAAAAATGAAGAGCCACAAAAGGTGTGAAAAATACAAGGAGCCCGAAAAGGTGTGAAAAATACGAGGAGCCTGAAAAGGCGTGAAAAATACAAGGAGCTTGAAGAGGCGTGAAAAATACGAGAAGCCTGAAAAGGTGTGAAAAATACGAGGAGCCTGAAAAGGCGTGAAAAATACGAGGAGCCTGAAAAGGCGTGAAAAATATGAGGAGCCTGAAAAGGCCTGAAAAATACGAGGAGCCTGAAAAGGCCTGAAAAATACGAGGAGCCTGAAAATGCGTGAGAAATAGGTGGGGCCTGAAAAGGTGTGAAAAATAGGAGGGGCCTGAAAAGACCTGAAAAAATGAGGAGCCTGAAAAGGTGTGAAAAATACGAGGAGCCTGAAAACGTGTGAAAAATACGAGGAGCCTGAAAAGGTGTGAAAATTACGAGGAGCCTGAAAACGTGTGAAAAATACGAGGAGCCTGAAAAGGCGTGAAAAATACCAGGAGCCTGAAAAGGTGTGAAATATACGATGAGCCTGAAAAAGTGTGAAAAATACGAGGAGCTTGAAAAGCTGTGAAATATACGAGGAGCCTGAAAAGGCGTGAAAAATACGAGGAGCCTTAAAAGGCCTGAAAAATACGAGGAGCCTGAAAAGGCGTGAAAAATATGAGGGGCCTCGAAAGGTGTGAAAAATACGAGGGGACGGAAAAGGCCTGAGAAAATGAGGAGCCAGAAAAGGTGTGAAAAATACGAGGAGCCTGAAAAGGCGTGAAAAATACGAGGAGCCTGAAAAGCTGTAAAAATACGAGGAGCCTGAAAAGGCCTGAAAACTATTAGGAGCCTGAAAAGGTGTGAAAAATACGAGGAGCCTGAAAAGTCCTGAAAAATATAAGGGGCGTGAAAAGATGTGAAAGATACGAGGAGCCTGAAAAGGCCTGAAAAATACGAGGAGCCTGAAAAGGTGTGAAAAATACGAGGATCCTGAAAAGGTGTGAAAAGTTCAAGGAGCTTGAAAAGGTGTGAAAAATACGAGGAGCCTGAAAAGGTGTGAAAAATACGAGGAGCCTGAAAAGGTGTGAAAAATACGAGGAGCCTGAAAAGGTGTAAAAAATACGAGGAGCCTGAAAAGGTGTGAAAAATACGAGCAGCCAGAAAAGGTGTGAAAAATACGAGGAGCCTGAAAAGGCCTGAAAAATACGAGAATCCTGAAAAGGTGTGAAAAATACGAGGAGCCTGAAAAGGTGTGAAAAATACGTGGAGCCTGAAAAGGTGTGAAAAATACGAGGAGCCTGAAAAGGTGTGAAAAATACGAGGAGCCTGAAAAGGTGTGAAAAATACGAGGAGCCTGAAAAGTTGTAAAAAATACGAGAAGCCTGAAAAGGTGTGAAAAATACGAGCAGCCTGAAAAGGTGTGAAAAATATGAAGAGCCTGAAAAGGCCTGAAAAATACGAGGAGCCTGAAAAGGTGTGAAAAATACGAGGAGCCTGAAAAGGTGTGAAAAATACGTGGAGCCTGAAAAGGTGTGAAAAATACGAGCAGCCTGAAAAGGTGTGAAAAATACGAGGAGCCTGAAAAGGCCTGAAATATACGAGGAGCCTGAAATGGCCTGAAAAATACGAGGAGCCTAAAAAGGTGTGAAAAATACGCGGAGCCTGAAAAGGTGTGAAAAATACGAGGGGCCTGAAAAGGTGTGAAAATAAAGAGGAGCCTGAAAAGGCGTGAAAAATACGAGGAGCCTGAAAGTCCTGAAAAACACGGAGCCAGAAAAGGCCTGAAAAATATGAGGGGCCTGAAAAGGTGTGAAAAATACGAGGAGTCTGAAAAGGCCTGAAAAATATGAGGAGCCTGAAAAGGCCTGAAAAATACGAAGAGCCTGAAAATGCCTGAAAAATACTAGGAGCCTGAAAAGGCCTGAAAAATACGAGGAGCCTGAAAAGGTGTGAAAAATACGCGGAGCCTGAAAAGGTGAGAAAAATACGAGGAGCCTGAAAAGGTGTGAAATATACGATGAGCCTGAAAAGGCGTGAAAAATACGAGGAGCCTGAAAATGCCTGAAAAATACGAGGAGCCTGAAAAGGTGTGAAAAATACAAGGAGTCAGAAAAGGTGTGAAAAATACGAGGAGCCTGAAAAGGTGTGAACAGTACGAGGAGCCTGAAAGGTGTGAAAAATACGAGGAGCCTGAAAAGGTGTGAAAAATACGAGGAGCCTGAAAAGGCGTGAAAATTACGAGGAGCCTGAAGAGGCGTGAAAAATACGAGGAGCCTGAAAAGGTGTGAAAAACACGACGAGCCTGAAAAGGTGTGAAAAATACGAGGAGCCTGAAAAGGCGTGAAAAATACGAGGAGCCTGAAAAGGCCTGAAAAATACGAGGAGCCTGAAAAGGCCTGAAAAATACGAGGAGCCTGAAAAATACGAGGAGCCTGAAAAGGCGTGAAAAAAAAAGAAGAGCCTGAAAAGGCGTGAAAAATACGAGGAGCCTGAAAAGGTGTGAAAAATACGAGGAGCCTGAAAAGGTGTGGAAAATACGAGGAGCCTGAAAAGGCGTGAAAATACGATTAGCCTAAAGAGGCCTGAAAAATACGATTAGCCTGAAAAGGCGTGAGAAATATGAGGGGCCTGAAAAGGTGTGAAAAATAGGAGGGGCCTGAAAAGGCTTGAAAAAATGAGGAGCCAGAAAAGGTGTGAAAAATACGAGGAGCCTGAAAAGGTGTGAAAAATACGAGGAGCCTGAAAAGGCCTGAAAAATACGAGGAGCCTGAAAAGGTGTGAAAAATACGAGGAGCATTAAAAGGCGTGAAAAATACCAGGAGCCTGAAACGGCCTGAAAAATACGAGGAGCCTAAAAAGGTGTGAAAAATACAGGGAGCCTGAAAAGGTGTGAAAAATACGAGGGGCCTGAAAAGGTGTGAAAAATACGAAGAGCCTGAAAAGGCGTGAAAAATACGAGGAGCCTGAAAGGCCTGAAAAGCACGAGAGCCTGAAAAGGCCTGAAAAATATGAGGGGCCTGAAAAGGTGTGAAAAATACGAGGAGTCTGAAAAGGCCTGAAAAATATGAGGAGCCTGAAAAGGCCTGAAAAATACGAGGAGCCTGAAAATGCCTGAAAATTACGAGGAGCCTGAAAAGGCCTGAAAAATACGAGGAGCCTGAAAAGGTGTGAAAAATACGCGGAGCCTGAAAAGGTGAGAAAAATACGAGGAGCCTGAAAAGGTGTGAAAATACGAGGAGCCTGAAAAGGCGTGAAAAATATGAGGAGCCTGAAAAGGTGTGAAAAATACGAGAAGGCTAAAAAGATGTGAAAAATACGAGGAGCCTGAAAAGTCGTTAAAAATACGAGGAGTCTGAAGAGGTGTGAAAAATATGAGGAGCCTGAAGAGGTGTGAAAAATACGAGGAGCCTGAAAAGGCCTGAAAAATACGAGGAGCCTGAAAAGGTGTTAAAAATAAAAGGAGCCTGAAAAGACCTGAAAAATCCGAGGAGCCTGAAAAGGCCTGAAAAATACGAGGAGCCTGAAAAGGTGTGAAAAATACTAGGAGCTTGAAAAGGCGTGAAAAATACGAGGAGCCTGAAAGGCGTGAAAAATACGAGGAGCCTGAAAAGGTGTGAAAAATACGAGGAGCCTGAAAAGGCCTGAAAAATACGAGGAGCCTGAAAAGGTGTGAAAAATACGAGGATCCTGAAAAGGCCTGAAAAATACGAGGAGCCTGAAAAGGCCTAAAAAATACGAGGAGCCTGAAAAGGCGTGAAAAATACGAGGAGCCTGAAAAGGCCTGAAAAATACTAGGAGCGTGAAAGGTGTGAAAAATACGAGGAGCCTGAAAAGTTGTGAAAAATATGAGGAGCATGAAAAGGCCTCAAAAATACGAGGCGCCTGAAAATTCCTGAAAAATACGAGTAGCCTGAAAAGGTGTAAATAATCCAAGGAGCCTGAAAAGGTGTGAAAAATGCGAGGAGCCTGAAATGGTGTGAATAATCCGAGGAGCCTGAAAAGGTCTGAAAAATACGAGGAGCCTGAAAAGGTGTGAAAAACCTGAGGAGTCTGAAAAGGCCTGAAAAATACGAGGAGCCTGAAAAGGTGTGAAATATCCGAGGAGCCTGAAAAGGCCTGCAGAATACGAGGAGCCAGAAAAGGCCTGAAAAATATGAGGAGCCTGAAAAGGTGTGAAAAATACGAGGAGCCTGAAAAGGCCTGAAAAATACGAGGAGCCTGAAAAGGCCTGAAAAATACGAGGAGCTGAAAAGGTGTGAAAAATACGAGGAGCCTGAAAAGGTGTGAAAAATACGAGGTGCCTGAAAAGGTGTGAAAAATTCGAGGAGCCTGAAAAGGTGTGAAAAATACGAGGAGCCTGAAAAGACGTGAAAACTACGAGGAGCCTGAAAAGGTGTGAAAAATACGAGGAGCCTGAAAAGGTGTGTAAAATACGAGGAGCCTGAGAAGGCGTGAAAAATACAAGGAGCCCGAAAATGCGTGAATAATACGAGGAGCCTGGAAAGGTGTGTAAAATACAAGGAGCATGAAAAGGCCTTTAAAATACGGAAAGCCTGAAAAGGTGTGAAAAATACGAGGAGCCTGAAAAGGCCTGAAAACTATGAGGAGCCTGAAAAGGTGTGAAAAATACGAGGAGCCTGAAAAGGCCTGAAAAATATAAGGGGCGTGAAAAAATGTGAAAGATACGAGGAGCCTGAAAAGGCCTGAAAATACGAGGAGCCTGAAAAGGTGTGAAAAATACGAGGAGCCTGAAAAGGTGTGAAAAGTTCAAGGAGCTTGAAAAGGTGTGAAAAATACGAGGAGCCTGAAAAGGTGTGAAAAATACGAGGAGCCTGAAAAGTTGTGAAAAATATGAGGAGCATGAAAAGGCCTGAAAAATACGAGGCGCCTGAAGAGGTGTGAAAAATACGAGGAGCCTGGAAAGGCCTGAAAAATACGAGGAGCCTGAAAAGGTGTGAAAAATACGAGGAGCCTGGAAAGGCCTGAAAAATACGAGGAGCCTGAAACGGCCTGAAAAATACGAGGAGCCTAAAAAGGTGTGAAAAATACGCGGAGCCTGAAAAGGTGTGAAAAATACGAGGGGCCTGAAAAGGTGTGAAAAATACGAGGAGCCTGAAAAGGCGTGAAAAATATGAGGAGCCTGAAAGGCCTGAAAAACACGGGAGCCAGAAAAGGCCTGAAAAATATGAGGGGCCTGAAAAGGTGTGAAAAATACGAGGAGTCTGAAAAGGCCTGAAAAATATGAGGAGCCTGAAAAGGCGTGAAAAATACGAGGAGCCTGAAAAGGCCTGAAAAATACCAGGAGCCTGAAAGGTGTGAAAAATACGAGGAGCCTGAAAAGTTGTGAAAAATATGAGGAGCATGAAAAGGCCTGAAAAATACGAGGCGCCTGAAGAGGTGTGATAAATATGAGGAGCCTGAAAAGGCCTGAAAAATACGTGGAGCCTAAAGATTCCTGAAAAATACGAGTAGCCTGAAAAGGTGTGAATAATCCAAGGAGCCTGAAAAGGTGTGAAAAATGCGAGGAGCCTGAAAAGGTGTGAAAAATAAGAGGAGCCTGAAAAGGTGTGAAAAATACGAGTAGCCTGAAAAGGTGTTAAAAATTCGAGGAGCCTGAAAAGGTGTGAAAAATACGAGGAGCCTGAAAAGATGTGAAAACTACGGGGAGCCTGAAAAGGTGTGAAAAATACGAGGAGCCTGAAAAGGTGTGTAAAATACGAGGAGCCTGAGAAGGCGTGAAAAATACAAGGAGCCCGAAAATGCGTGAAAAATACGAGGAGCCTGGAAAGGTGTGTAAAATACGAGGAGCATGAAAAGGCCTTTAAAATACGGGAAGCCTGGAAAGGTGTGAAAAATACGAGGAGCCTGAAAAGGCCTGAAAACTATGAGGAGCCTGAAAAGGTGTGAAAAATACGAGGAGCCTGAAAAGGCCTGAAAAATATAAGGGGCGTGAAAAGATGTGAAAGATACGAGGAGCCTGAAAAGGCCTGAAAAATACGAGGAGCCTGAAAAGGTGTGAAAAATACGAGGAGCCTGAAAAGGTGTGAAAAGTTCAAGGAGCTTGAAAAGGCCTGAAAAATACGAGGATCCTGAAAAGGTGTGAAAAATACGAGGTGCCTGAAAAGGCCTGAAAAATACGAGGAGCCTGAAAAGGTGTGAAAAATACGAGGAGCCTGAAAAGGTGTGAAAAAAACGAGGAGCCTGAAAAGGTGTGAAAAATACGAGCAGCCTGAAAAGGTGTGAAAAATACGAGGAGCCTGAAAAGGCCTGAAAAATACGAGGATCCTGAAAAGGTGTGAAATATACGAGGAGCCTGGAAAGGCCTGAAAAATACGAGGAGCCTGAAACGGCCTGAAAAATACGAGGAGCCTAAAAAGGTGTGAAAAATACGCGGAGCCTGAAAAGGTGTGAAAAATACGAGGGGCCTGAAAAGGTGTGAAAAATACGAGGAGCCTGAAAAGGCGTGAAAAATACGAGGAGCCTGAAAGGCCTGAAAAACACGGGAGCCAGAAAAGGCCTGAAAAATATGAGGGGCCTGAAAAGGTGTGAAAAATACGAGGAGTCTGAAAAGGCCTGAAAAATATGAGGAGCCTGAAAAGGCCTGAAAAATACGAGGAGCCTGAAAATGCCTGAAAAATACGAGGAGCCTGAAAAGGCCTGAAAAGGCCTGAAAAATACGAGGAGCCTGAAAAGGTGTGAAAAATACGCGGAGCCTGAAAAGGTGAGAAAAATACGAGGAGCCTGAAAGGGTGTGAAAATACGAGAAGCCTGAAAAGGCGTGAAAATTATGAGGAGCCTGAAAAGTTGTGAAAAATACGAGGAGCCTAAAAAGGTGTGAAAAATACGAGGAGCCTGAAAAGGTGTGAAAAATAAGAGGAGCCTGAAAAAGCCTGCAGAATAAGAGGAGCCTGAAAAGGCCTGAAAAATACGAGGAGCCTGAAAAGGCCTGAAAAAGACGAGGAGCCTGAAAAGGTGTGAAAAACCGGAGGAGCCTGAAAAGGCCTGAAAAATACGAGGAGCCTGAAAAGGTGTGAAAAATCCGAGGAGCCTGAAAAGGCCTGCAGAATACGAGGAGCCTGAAAAGGCCTGACAAATACGAGGAGCCTGTAAAGGCGTGAAAAATACGAGGAGCCTGAAAAGGCCTGAAAAATACGAGGAGCCTGAAAAGGCCTAAAAAATACGAGGAGCCTGAAAAGGCCTGAAAAATACGAGGAGCCTGAAAAGGCCTGAAAAATACCAGGAGCCTGAAAAGGTGTGAAAAATACGAGGAGCCTGAAAAGTTGTGAAAAATATGAGGAGCATGAAAAGGCGTGAAAAATACGAGGCGCCTGAAGAGGTGTGATAAATATGAGTAGCCTGAAAAGGCCTGAAAAATACGTGGAGCCTGAAAATTCATGAAAAATACGAGTAGCCTGAAAAGGTGTGAATAATCCAAGGAGCCTGAAAAGGTGTGAAAAATGCGAGGAGCCTGAAAAGGTGTGAATAATATGAGGAGCCTGAAAAGGCCTGAAAAATACGAGGAGCCTGAAAAGGTGTGAAAAACCTGAGGAGTCTGAAAAGGCCTGAAAAGTACGAGGAGCCTGAAAAGGTGTGAAAAATTCGAGGAGCCTGAAAAGGCCTGCAGAATACGAGGAGCCTGAAAAGGCCTGAAAAATATGAGGAGCCTGAAAAGGTGTGAAAAATACGAGGAGCCTGAAAAGGCCTGAAAAATACGAGGAGCCTGAAAAGGCCTGAAAAATAGGTGGAGCCTGAAAAGCTGTGAAAAATACGAGGAACCTGAAAAGGTGTGAAAAATTCGAGGAGCCTGAAAAGGTGTGAAAAATACGAGGAGAGTGAAAAGACGTGAAAACTACGAGGAGCCTGAAAAGGTGTGAAAAATACTAGGAGCCTGAAAAGGTGTGTAAAATACGAGGAGCCTGAGAAGGCGTGAAAAATACAAGGAGCCCGAAAATGCGTGAAAAATACGAGGAGCCTGGAAAGGTGTGTAAAATACGTGGAGCCTGAAAAGGCCTTTAAAATACGGGAAGCCTGAAAAGGTGTGAAAAATACGAGGAGCCTGAAAAGGCCTGAAAACTATGAGGAGCCTGAAAAGGTGTGAAAAATACGAGGAGCCTGAAAAGTCCTGAAAAATATAAGGGGCGTGAAAAGATGTGAAAGATACGAGGAGCCTGAAAAGGCCTGAAAAATACGAGGAGCCTGAAAAGGTGTGAAAAATACGAGGATCCTGAAAAGGTGTGAAAAGTTCAAGAAGCTTGAAAAGGTGTGAAAAATACGAGGAGCCTGAAAAGGTGTGAATAATACGAGGAGCCTGAAAAGGTGTGAAAAATACGAGGAGCCTGAAAAGGTGTAAAAAATACGAGGAGCCTGAAAAGGTGTGAAAAATACGAGGAGCCTGAAAAGGCCTGAAAAATACGAGAATCCTGAAAAGGTGTGAAAAATACGAGGAGCCTGAAAAGGTGTGAAAAATACGTGGAGCCTGAAAAGGTGTGAAAAATACGAGCAGCCTGAAAAGGTGTGAAAAGTTCAAGGAGCCTGAAAAGGTGTGAAAAATACGAGAAGCCTGAAAAGTTGTAAAAAATACGAGGAGCCTGAAAAGGTGTGAAAAATACGAGCAGCCTGAAAAGGTGTGAAAAATACGAAGAGCCTGAAAAGGCCTGAAAAATACGAGGAGCCTGAAAAGGTGTGAAAAATACGAGGAGCCTGAAAAGGTGTGAAAAATACGTGGAGCCTGAAAAGGTGTGAAAAATACGAGCAGCCTGAAAAGGTGTGAAAAATACGAGGAGCCTGAAAAGGCCTGAAAAATACGAGGAGCCTGAAATGGCCTGAAAAATACGAGGAGCCTAAAAAGGTGTGAAAAATACGCGGAGCCTGAAAAGGTGTGAAAAATACGAGGGGCCTGAAAAGGTGTGAAAAACACGAGGAGCCTGAAAAGGCGTGAAAAATACGAGGAGCCTGAAAGGCCTGAAAAACACGGGAGCCAGAAAAGGCCTGAAAAATATGAGGGGCCTGAAAAGGTGTGAAAAATACGAGGAGTCTGAAAAGGCTTGAAAAATATGAGGAGCCTGAAAAGGCCTGAAAAATACGAAGAGCCTGAAAATGCCTGAAAAATACGAGGAGCCTGAAAAGGCCTGAAAAATACGAGGAGCCTGAAAAGGTGTGAAAATTACGCGGAGCCTGAAAAGGTGAGAAAAATACGAGGAGCCTGAAAAGGTGTGAAAATACGAGGAGCCTGAAAAGGTGTGAAAAATACGAGGAGCCTGAAAAGGTGTGAAAAATACGAGGAGCCTGAAAAGGTCTGAAAAATACGAGGAGCCTGAAAAGGTGTGAAAAATACGAGCAGCCTGAAAATGTGTGAAAAATACGAGGAGCCTGAAGAGGTGTGAAAAATACGAGGAGCCTGAAAAGTCGTGAAAAATACGAGGAGCCTGAAGAGGTGTGAAAAATATAAGGAGCCTGAAGAGGTGTGAAAAATAGGGGAGCCTGAAAAGGCCTGAAAAATACGAGGAGCCTGAAAAGGTGTTAAAAATAAAAGGAGCCTGAAAAGGCCTGAAAAATACCAGGAGCCTGAAAAGGTGTGAAAAATACGAGGAGCCTGAAAAGGTGTGAAAAATACTTGGAGCTTGAAAACGCGTGAAAAATACGATTAGCCTGAAAGGTGTGAAAAATACGAGGAGCCTGAAAAGGTGTGAAAAATACGAGGAGCCTGAAAAGGCCTGAAAAATACGAGGAGCCTGAAAAGGTGTGAAAAATAAGAGGAGCCTGAAAAGGCCTGCAGAATAACAGGAGCCTGAAAAGGCCTGAAAAATCCGAGGAGCCTGAAAAGGCCTGAAAAAGACGAGGAGCCTGAAAAGGTGTGTAAAACCCGAGGAGCCTGAAAAGGCCTGAAAAATACGAGGAGCCTGAAAAGGTGTGAAAAATCCGAGGCGCCTGAAAAGGCCTGCAGAATACGAGGAGCCTGAAAAGGCCTGACAAATACGAGGAGCCTGAAAAGGTGTGAAAAATACGAGGAGCCTGAAAAGGCCTGAAAAATACGAGGAGCCTGAAAAGGACTAAAAAATATGAGGAGCCTGAACAGGCGTGAAAAATACGAGGAGCCTGAAAAGGCCTGAAAAATACCAGGAGCCTGAAAAGGTGTGAAAAATACGAGGAGCCTGAAAAGTTGTGAAAAATATGAGGAGCATGAAAAGGCCTGAAAAATACGAGGCGCCTGAAGAGGTGTGATAAATATGAGGAGCCTGAAAAGGCCTGAAAAATACGTGGAGCCTGAAAATTCCTGAAAAATACGAGTAGCCTGAAAAGGTGTGAGTAATCCAAGGAGCCTGAAAAGGTGTGAAAAATGCGAGGAGCCTGAAAAGGTGTGAAAAAATGAGGAGCCTGAAAAGGTCTGAAAAATACGAGGAGCCTGAAAAGGTGTGAAAAATACGAGGAGCCTGAAAAGGTGTGAAAAATACGAGGAGCCTGAAAAGGTGTGAAAAATACGAGGAGCCTGAAAAGGTGTGAAAAACACGAGGAGCCTGAAAAGGTGTGAAAAATACGAGGAGCCTGAAAAGGCCTGAAAAATACGAGGAGACTGAAAAGGTGTGAAAAATACGCGGAGCTGGAAAAGACCTGCAGAATAAGATGAGCCTGAAAAGGTGTGAAAAATACGAGGAGCCTGAAAAGGCCTGAAAAATACGAGGAGCCTGAAAAGGTGTGAAAAATCGGAGGAGCCTGAAAAAGCCTGAAAAATACAAGGAGCCTGAAAAGGTGTGAAAAATCCGAGGAGCCTGAAAAGGCCTGCAGAATACGAGGAGCCTGAAAAGGCCTGAAAAATACGAGGATCCTGAAAAGGTGTGAAAAATACGAGGAGCCTGAAAAGGCCTGAAAAATACGAGGAGCCTGAAAAGGCCTGAAAAATACGAGGAACCTGAAAAGGCGTGAAAAATACGAGGAGTCTGAAAAGGCCTGAAAAATATGAGGAGCCTGAAAAGGTGTGAAAAATACGAGGAGCCTGAAAAGGCCTGCAGAATACGAGGAGCCTGAAAAGGCCTGAAAAATACGAGGAGCCTGAAAAGGTGTGAAAAATACGAGGAGCCTGAAAAGGCCTGAAAAATACGAGGAGCCTGAAAAGGCCTGAAAAATAGGTGGAGCCTGAAAAGCTGTGAAAAATACGAGGAGCCTGAAAAGGTGTGAAAAATTCGAGGAGCCTGAAAAGGTGTGAAAAATACGAGGAGAGTGAAAAGACGTGAAAACTACGAGGAGCCTGAAAAGGTGTGAAAAATACTAGGAGCCTGAAAAGGTGTGTAAAATACGAGGAGCCTGAGAAGGCGTGAAAAATACAAGGAGCCCGAAAATGCGTGAAAAATACGAGGAGCCTGGAAAGGTGTGTAAAATACGAGGAGCCTGAAAAGGCCTTTAAAATACGGGAAGCCTGAAAAGGTGTGAAAAATACGAGGAGCCTGAAAAGGCCTGAAAACTATGAGGAGCCTGAAAAGGTGTGAAAAATACGAGGAGCCTGAAAAGTCCTGAAAAATATAAGGGGCGTGAAAAGATGTGAAAGATACGAGGAGCCTGAAAAGGCCTGAAAAATACGAGGAGCCTGAAAAGGTGTGAAAAATACGAGGATCCTGAAAAGGTGTGAAAAGTTCAAGAAGCTTGAAAAGGTGTGAAAAATACGAGGAGCCTGAAAAGGTGTGAATAATACGAGGAGCCTGAAAAGGTGTGAAAAATACGAGGAGCCTGAAAAGGTGTGAAAAATACGAGGAGCCTGAAAAGGTGTGAAAAATACGAGCAGCCTGAAAAGGTGTGAAAAATACGAGGAGCCTGAAAAGGCCTGAAAAATACGAGAATCCTGAAAAGGTGTGAAAAATACGAGGAGCCTGAAAAGGTGTGAAAAATACGTGGAGCCTGAAAAGGTGTGAAAAATACGAGCAGCCTGAAAAGGTGTGAAAAGTTCAAGGAGCCTGAAAAGGTGTGAAAAATACGAGAAGCCTGAAAAGTTGTAAAAAATACGAGGAGCCTGAAAAGGTGTGAAAAATACGAGCAGCCTGAAAAGGTGTGAAAAATACGAAGAGCCTGAAAAGGCCTGAAAAATACGAGGAGCCTGAAAAGGTGTGAAAAATACGAGGAGCCTGAAAAGGTGTGAAAAATACGTGGAGCCTGAAAAGGTGTGAAAAATACGAGCAGCCTGAAAAGGTGTGAAAAATACGAGGAGCCTGAAAAGGCGTGAAAAATACGAGGAGCCTGAAATGGCCTGAAAAATACGAGGAGCCTAAAAAGGTGTGAAAAATACGCGGAGCCTGAAAAGGTGTGAAAAATACGAGGGGCCTGAAAAGGTGTGAAAAACACGAGGAGCCTGAAAAGGCGTGAAAAATACGAGGAGCCTGAAAGGCCTGAAAAACACGGGAGCCAGAAAAGGCCTGAAAAATATGAGGGGCCTGAAAAGGTGTGAAAAATACGAGGAGTCTGAAAAGGCTTGAAAAATATGAGGAGCCTGAAAAGGCCTGAAAAATACGAAGAGCCTGAAAATGCCTGAAAAATACGAGGAGCCTGAAAAGGCCTGAAAAATACGAGGAGCCTGAAAAGGTGTGAAAAATACGCGGAGCCTGAAAAGGTGAGAAAAATACGAGGAGCCTGAAAAGGTGTGAAAATACGAGGAGCCTGAAAAGGTGTGAAAAATACGAGGAGCCTGAAAAGGTGTGAAAAATACGAGGAGCCTGAAAAGGTCTGAAAAATACGAGGAGCCTGAAAAGGTGTGAAAAAAAACGAGCAGCCTGAAAATGTGTGAAAAATACGAGGAGCCTGAAGAGGTGTGAAAAATACGAGGAGCCTGAAAAGTCGTGAAAAATACGAGGAGCCTGAAGAGGTGTGAAAAATATAAGGAGCCTGAAGAGGTGTGAAAAATAGGGGAGCCTGAAAAGGCCTGAAAAATACGAGGAGCCTGAAAAGGTGTTAAAAATAAAAGGAGCCTGAAAAGGCCTGAAAAATACCAGGAGTCTGAAAAGGTGTGAAAAATACGAGGAGCCTGAAAAGGTGTGAAAAATACTTGGAGCTTGAAAACGCGTGAAAAATACGATTAGCCTGAAAGGTGTGAAAAATACGAGGAGCCTGAAAAGGTGTGAAAAATACGAGGAGCCTGAAAAGGCCTGAAAAATACGAGGAGCCTGAAAAGGTGTGAAAAATAAGAGGAGCCTGAAAAGGCCTGCAGAATAACAGGAGCCTGAAAAGGCCTGAAAAATCCGAGGAGCCTGAAAAGGCCTGAAAAAGACGAGGAGCCTGAAAAGGTGTGTAAAACCCGAGGAGCCTGAAAAGGCCTGAAAAATACGAGGAGCCTGAAAAGGTGTGAAAAATCCGAGGCGCCTGAAAAGGCCTGCAGAATACGAGGAGCCTGAAAAGGCCTGACAAATACGAGGAGCCTGAAAAGGTGTGAAAAATACGAGGAGCCTGAAAAGGCCTGAAAAATACGAGGAGCCTGAAAAGGACTAAAAAATATGAGGAGCCTGAACAGGCGTGAAAAATACGAGGAGCCTGAAAAGGCCTGAAAAATACCAGGAGCCTGAAAAGGTGTGAAAAATACGAGGAGCCTGAAAAGTTGTGAAAAATATGAGGAGCATGAAAAGGCCTGAAAAATACGAGGCGCCTGAAGAGGTGTGATAAATATGAGGAGCCTGAAAAGGCCTGAAAAATACGTGGAGCCTGAAAATTCCTGAAAAATACGAGTAGCCTGAAAAGGTGTGAGTAATCCAAGGAGCCTGAAAAGGTGTGAAAAATGCGAGGAGCCTGAAAAGGTGTGAAAAAATGAGGAGCCTGAAAAGGTCTGAAAAATACGAGGAGCCAGAAAAGGTGTGAAAAAAACGAGGAGCCTGAAAAGGTGTGAAAAATACGAGGAGCCTGAAAAGGTGTGAAAAATACGAGGAGCCTGAAAAGGTGTGAAAAACACGAGGAGCCTGAAAAGGTGTGAAAAATACGAGGAGCCTGAAAAGGCCTGAAAAATACGAGGAGACTGAAAAGGTGTGAAAAATACGCGGAGCTGGAAAAGACCTGCAGAATAAGATGAGCCTGAAAAGGTGTGAAAAATACGAGGAGCCTGAAAAGGCCTGAAAAATACGAGGAGCCTGAAAAGGTGTGAAAAATCGGAGGAGCCTGAAAAGGCCTGAAAAATACAAGGAGCCTGAAAAGGTGTGAAAAATCCGAGGAGCCTGAAAAGGCCTGCAGAATACGAGGAGCCTGAAAAGGCCTGAAAAATACGAGGATCCTGAAAAGGTGTGAAAAATACGAGGAGCCTGAAAAGGCCTGAAAAATACGAGGAGCCTGAAAAGGCCTGAAAAATACGAGGAACCTGAAAAGGCGTGAAAAATACGAGGAGTCTGAAAAGGCCTGAAAAATATGAGGAGCCTGAAAAGGTGTGAAAAATACGAGGAGCCTGAAAAGGCCTGCAGAATACGAGGAGCCTGAAAAGGCCTGAAAAATATGAGGAGCCTGAAAAGGTGTGAAAAATACGAGGAGCCTGAAAAGGCCTGAAAAATACGAGGAGCCTGAAAAGGCCTGAAAAATAGGTGGAGCCTGAAAAGCTGTGAAAAATACGAGGAGCCTGAAAAGGTGTGAAAAATTCGAGGAGCCTGAAAAGGTGTGAAAAATACGAGGAGAGTGAAAAGACGTGAAAACTACGAGGAGCCTGAAAAGGTGTGAAAAATACTAGGAGCCTGAAAAGGTGTGTAAAATACGAGGAGCCTGAGAAGGCGTGAAAAATACAAGGAGCCCGAAAATGCGTGAAAAATACGAGGAGCCTGGAAAGGTGTGTAAAATACGAGGAGCCTGAAAAGGCCTTTAAAATACGGGAAGCCTGAAAAGGTGTGAAAAATACGAGGAGCCTGAAAAGGCCTGAAAACTATGAGGAGCCTGAAAAGGTGTGAAAAATACGAGGAGCCTGAAAAGTCCTGAAAAATATAAGGGGCGTGAAAAGATGTGAAAGATACGAGGAGCCTGAAAAGGCCTGAAAAATACGAGGAGCCTGAAAAGGTGTGAAAAATACGAGGATCCTGAAAAGGTGTGAAAAGTTCAAGAAGCTTGAAAAGGTGTGAAAAATACGAGGAGCCTGAAAAGGTGTGAATAATACGAGGAGCCTGAAAAGGTGTGAAAAATACGAGGAGCCTGAAAAGGTGTAAAAAATACGAGGAGCCTGAAAAGGTGTGAAAAATACGAGCAGCCTGAAAAGGTGTGAAAAATACGAGGAGCCTGAAAAGGCCTGAAAAATACGAGAATCCTGAAAAGGTGTGAAAAATACGAGGAGCCTGAAAAGGTGTGAAAAATACGTGGAGCCTGAAAAGGTGTGAAAAATACGAGCAGCCTGAAAAGGTGTGAAAAGTTCAAGGAGCCTGAAAAGGTGTGAAAAATACGAGAAGCCTGAAAAGTTGTAAAAAATACGAGGAGCCTGAAAAGGTGTGAAAAATACGAGCAGCCTGAAAAGGTGTGAAAAATACGAAGAGCCTGAAAAGGCCTGAAAAATACGAGGAGCCTGAAAAGGTGTGAAAAATACGAGGAGCCTGAAAAGGTGTGAAAAATACGTGGAGCCTGAAAAGGTGTGAAAAATACGAGCAGCCTGAAAAGGTGTGAAAAATACGAGGAGCCTGAAAAGGCCTGAAAAATACGAGGAGCCTGAAATGGCCTGAAAAATACGAGGAGCCTAAAAAGGTGTGAAAAATACGCGGAGCCTGAAAAGGTGTGAAAAATACGAGGGGCCTGAAAAGGTGTGAAAAACACGAGGAGCCTGAAAAGGCGTGAAAAATACGAGGAGCCTGAAAGGCCTGAAAAACACGGGAGCCAGAAAAGGCCTGAAAAATATGAGGGGCCTGAAAAGGTGTGAAAAATACGAGGAGTCTGAAAAGGCTTGAAAAATATGAGGAGCCTGAAAAGGCCTGAAAAATACGAAGAGCCTGAAAATGCCTGAAAAATACGAGGAGCCTGAAAAGGCCTGAAAAATACGAGGAGCCTGAAAAGGTGTGAAAAATACGCGGAGCCTGAAAAGGTGAGAAAAATACGAGGAGCCTGAAAAGGTGTGAAAATACGAGGAGCCTGAAAAGGTGTGAAAAATACGAGGAGCCTGAAAAGGTGTGAAAAATACGAGGAGCCTGAAAAGGTCTGAAAAATACGAGGAGCCTGAAAAGGTGTGAAAAATACGAGCAGCCTGAAAATGTGTGAAAAATACGAGGAGCCTGAAGAGGTGTGAAAAATACGAGGAGCCTGAAAAGTCGTGAAAAATACGAGGAGCCTGAAGAGGTGTGAAAAATATAAGGAGCCTGAAGAGGTGTGAAAAATAGGGGAGCCTGAAAAGGCCTGAAAAATACGAGGAGCCTGAAAAGGTGTTAAAAATAAAAGGAGCCTGAAAAGGCCTGAAAAATACCAGGAGTCTGAAAAGGTGTGAAAAATACGAGGAGCCTGAAAAGGTGTGAAAAATACTTGGAGCTTGAAAACGCGTGAAAAATACGATTAGCCTGAAAGGTGTGAAAAATACGAGGAGCCTGAAAAGGTGTGAAAAATACGAGGAGCCTGAAAAGGCCTGAAAAATACGAGGAGCCTGAAAAGGTGTGAAAAATAAGAGGAGCCTGAAAAGGCCTGCAGAATAACAGGAGCCTGAAAAGGCCTGAAAAATCCGAGGAGCCTGAAAAGGCCTGAAAAAGACGAGGAGCCTGAAAAGGTGTGTAAAACCCGAGGAGCCTGAAAAGGCCTGAAAAATACGAGGAGCCTGAAAAGGTGTGAAAAATCCGAGGCGCCTGAAAAGGCCTGCAGAATACGAGGAGCCTGAAAAGGCCTGACAAATACGAGGAGCCTGAAAAGGTGTGAAAAATACGAGGAGCCTGAAAAGGCCTGAAAAATACGAGGAGCCTGAAAAGGACTAAAAAATATGAGGAGCCTGAACAGGCGTGAAAAATACGAGGAGCCTGAAAAGGCCTGAAAAATACCAGGAGCCTGAAAAGGTGTGAAAAATACGAGGAGCCTGAAAAGTTGTGAAAAATATGAGGAGCATGAAAAGGCCTGAAAAATACGAGGCGCCTGAAGAGGTGTGATAAATATGAGGAGCCTGAAAAGGCCTGAAAAATACGTGGAGCCTGAAAATTCCTGAAAAATACGAGTAGCCTGAAAAGGTGTGAGTAATCCAAGGAGCCTGAAAAGGTGTGAAAAATGCGAGGAGCCTGAAAAGGTGTGAAAAAATGAGGAGCCTGAAAAGGTCTGAAAAATACGAGGAGCCTGAAAAGGTGTGAAAAATACGAGGAGCCTGAAAAGGTGTGAAAAATACGAGGAGCCTGAAAAGGTGTGAAAAATACGAGGAGCCTGAAAAGGTGTGAAAAACACGAGGAGCCTGAAAAGGTGTGAAAAATACGAGGAGCCTGAAAAGGCCTGAAAAATACGAGGAGACTGAAAAGGTGTGAAAAATACGCGGAGCTGGAAAAGACCTGCAGAATAAGATGAGCCTGAAAAGGTGTGAAAAATACGAGGAGCCTGAAAAGGCCTGAAAAATACGAGGAGCCTGAAAAGGTGTGAAAAATCGGAGGAGCCTGAAAAGGCCTGAAAAATACAAGGAGCCTGAAAAGGTGTGAAAAATCCGAGGAGCCTGAAAAGGCCTGCAGAATACGAGGAGCCTGAAAAGGCCTGAAAAATACGAGGATCCTGAAAAGGTGTGAAAAATACGAGGAGCCTGAAAAGGCCTGAAAAATACGAGGAGCCTGAAAAGGCCTGAAAAATACGAGGAACCTGAAAAGGCGTGAAAAATACGAGGAGTCTGAAAAGGCCTGAAAAATACCAGGAGCCTGAAAAGGTGTGAAAAATCCGAGGAGCCTGAAAAGGTGTGAAAAATATGAGGAGCCTGAAAAGGCGTGAAAAATACGAGGAGCCTGAAAAGGTGTGAAAAATACAAGGAGCCTGAAAAGGTGTGAAATATACGAGGAGCCTGAAAAGGTGTGAAAAATACGAGGAGCCTGAAAACGTGTGAAAAATTCGAGGAGCCTGAAAAGGTGTGAAAAATACGAGGAGCCTGAAAAGGCCTGAAAAATACGAGGAGCCTGAAAAGGCTTAAAAAATATGAGGAGCCTGAAAAGACGTGAAAAATACGAGGAGCCTGAAAAGGCCTGAAAAATACCAGGAGCCTGAAAAGGTGTGAAAAATACGAGGAGCCTGAAAAGTTGTGAAAAATATGAGGAGCATGAAAAGGCCTGAAAAATACGAGGCGCCTGAAGAGGTGTGATAAATATGAGGAGCCTGAAAATTCCTGAAAAATACGAGTAGCCTGAAAAGGTGTGAGTAATCCAAGGAGCCTGAAAAGGTGTGAAAAATAGTAGGAGCCTGAAAAGGCCTGAAAAATACGAGGAGCCTGAAATGCGTGAAAAATACGAGGAGCCTGAAAAGGTGTGAAAAATACGAGGAGCCTGAAAAGGCCTGAAAAATACGAGGAGCCTGAAAAGGTGTGAAAAATAAGAGGAGCCTGAAAAGGCCTGCAGAATAAGAGGAGCCTGAAAAGGCCTGAAAAATACGAGGAGCCTGAAAAGGCCTGAAAAAGACGAGGAGCCTGAAAAGGTGTGAAAAACCCGAGGAGCCTGAAAAGGCCTGAAAAATACGAGGAGCCTGAAAAGGTGTGAAAAATCCGAGGAGCCTGAAAAGGCCTGCAGAATACGAGGAGCCTGAAAAGGCCTGACAAATACGAGGAGCCTGTAAAGGTGTGAAAAATACGAGGAGCCTGAAAAGGCCTGAAAAATACGAGGAGCCTGAAAAGGCCTGAAAAATACGAGGAGCCTGAAAAGGCCTGAAAAATACGAGGAGCCTGAAAAGGCGTGAAAAATACGAGGAGCCTGAAAAGGCCTGAAAAATACCAGGAGCCTGAAAAGGTGTGAAAAATACGAGGAGCCTGAAAAGTTGTGAAAAATATGAGGAGCATGAAAAGGCCTGAAAAATACGAGGCGCCTGAAGAGGTGTGATAAATATGAGTAGCCTGAAAAGGCCTGAAAAATACGTGGAGCCTGAAAATTCCTGAAAAATACGAGTAGCCTGAAAAGGTGTGAGTAATCCAAGGAGCCTGAAAAGGTGTGAAAAATGCGAGGAGCCTGAAAAGGTGTGAATAATCCGAGGAGCCTGAAAAGGTGTGAAAAATACGAGGAGCCTGAAAAGGTGTGAAAAACACGAGGAGCCTGAAAAGGTGTGAAAAATACGAGGAGCCTGAAAAGGCCTGAAAAATACGAGGAGACTGAAAAGGTGTGAAAAATACGCGGAGCCGGAAAAGACCTGCAGAATAAGATGAGCCTGAAAAGGTGTGAAAAATACGAGGAGCCTGAAAAGACCTGAAAAATACGAGGAGCCTGAAAAGGTGTGAAAAATCGGAGGAGCCTGAAAAGGCCTGAAAAATACAAGGAGCCTGAAAAGGTGTGAAAAATCCGAGGAGCCTGAAAAGGCCTGCAGAATACGAGGAGCCTGAAAAGGCCTGAAAAATACGAGGATCCTGAAAAGGTGTGAAAAATACGAGGAGCCTGAAAAGGCCTGAAAAATACGAGGAGCCTGAAAAGGCCTGAAAAATACGAGGAGCCTGAAAAGGTGTGAAAAATACTAGGAGCCTGAAAAGGTGTGTAAAATACGAGGAGCCTGAGAAGGCGTGAAAAATACAAGGAGCCCGAAAATGCGTGAAAAATACGAGGAGCCTGGAAAGGTGTGTAAAATACGAGGAGCCTGAAAAGGCCTTTAAAATACGGGAAGCCTGAAAAGGTGTGAAAAATACGAGGAGCCTGAAAAGGCCTGAAAACTATGAGGAGCCTGAAAAGGTGTGAAAAATACGAGGAGCCTGAAAAGTCCTGAAAAATATAAGGGGCGTGAAAAGATGTGAAAGATACGAGGAGCCTGAAAAGGCCTGAAAAATACGAGGAGCCTGAAAAGGTGTGAAAAATACGAGGATCCTGAAAAGGTGTGAAAAGTTCAAGAAGCTTGAAAAGGTGTGAAAAATACGAGGAGCCTGAAAAGGTGTGAATAATACGAGGAGCCTGAAAAGGTGTGAAAAATACGAGGAGCCTGAAAAGGTGTAAAAAATACGAGGAGCCTGAAAAGGTGTGAAAAATACGAGCAGCCTGAAAAGGTGTGAAAAATACGAGGAGCCTGAAAAGGCCTGAAAAATACGAGAATCCTGAAAAGGTGTGAAAAATACGAGGAGCCTGAAAAGGTGTGAAAAATACGTGGAGCCTGAAAAGGTGTGAAAAATACGAGCAGCCTGAAAAGGTGTGAAAAGTTCAAGGAGCCTGAAAAGGTGTGAAAAATACGAGAAGCCTGAAAAGTTGTAAAAAATACGAGGAGCCTGAAAAGGTGTGAAAAATACGAGCAGCCTGAAAAGGTGTGAAAAATACGAAGAGCCTGAAAAGGCCTGAAAAATACGAGGAGCCTGAAAAGGTGTGAAAAATACGAGGAGCCTGAAAAGGTGTGAAAAATACGTGGAGCCTGAAAAGGCCTGAAAAATACGAGGAGCCTGAAAAGGTGTGAAAAATACGAGGAGCCTGAAAAGGCCTGAAAAATACGAGGAGCCTGAAATGGCCTGAAAAATACGAGGAGCCTAAAAAGGTGTGAAAAATACGCGGAGCCTGAAAAGGTGTGAAAAATACGAGGGGCCTGAAAAGGTGTGAAAAACACGAGGAGCCTGAAAAGGCGTGAAAAATACGAGGAGCCTGAAAGGCCTGAAAAACACGGGAGCCAGAAAAGGCCTGAAAAATATGAGGGGCCTGAAAAGGTGTGAAAAATACGAGGAGTCTGAAAAGCCCTGAAAAATATGAGGAGCCTGAAAAGGCCTGAAAAATACGAAGAGGCTGAAAATGCCTGAAAAATCCGAGGAGCCTGAAAAGGCCTGAAAAATACGAGGAGCCTGAAAAGGTGTGAAAAATACGCGGAGCCTGAAAAGGTGAGAAAAATACGAGGAGCCTGAAAAGGTGTGAAAATACGAGGAGCCTGAAAAGGTGTGAAAAATACGAGGAGCCTGAAAAGGTGTGAAAAATACGAGGAGCCTGAAAAGGTCTGAAAAATACGAGGAGCCTGAAAAGGTGTGAAAAATACGAGCAGCCTGAAAATGTGTGAAAAATACGAGGAGCCTGAAGAGGTGTGAAAAATACGAGGAGCCTGAAAAGTCGTGAAAAATACGAGGAGCCTGAAGAGGTGTGAAAAATATAAGGAGCCTGAAGAGGTGTGAAAAATAGGGGAGCCTGAAAAGGCCTGAAAAATACGAGGAGCCTGAAAAGGTGTTAAAAATAAAAGGAGCCTGAAAAGGCCTGAAAAATACCAGGAGTCTGAAAAGGTGTGAAAAATACGAGGAGCCTGAAAAGGTGTGAAAAATACTTGGAGCTTGAAAACGCGTGAAAAATACGATTAGCCTGAAAGGTGTGAAAAATACGAGGAGCCTGAAAAGGTGTGAAAAATACGAGGAGCCTGAAAAGGCCTGAAAAATACGAGGAGCCTGAAAAGGTGTGAAAAATAAGAGGAGCCTGAAAAGGCCTGCAGAATAACAGGAGCCTGAAAAGGCCTGAAAAATCCGAGGAGCCTGAAAAGGCCTGAAAAAGACGAGGAGCCTGAAAAGGTGTGTAAAACCCGAGGAGCCTGAAAAGGCCTGAAAAATACGAGGAGCCTGAAAAGGTGTGAAAAATCCGAGGCGCCTGAAAAGGCCTGCAGAATACGAGGAGCCTGAAAAGGCCTGACAAATACGAGGAGCCTGAAAAGGTGTGAAAAATACGAGGAGCCTGAAAAGGCCTGAAAAATACGAGGAGCCTGAAAAGGACTAAAAAATATGAGGAGCCTGAACAGGCGTGAAAAATACGAGGAGCCTGAAAAGGCCTGAAAAATACCAGGAGCCTGAAAAGGTGTGAAAAATACGAGGAGCCTGAAAAGTTGTGAAAAATATGAGGAGCATGAAAAGGCCTGAAAAATACGAGGCGCCTGAAGAGGTGTGATAAATATGAGGAGCCTGAAAAGGCCTGAAAAATACGTGGAGCCTGAAAATTCCTGAAAAATACGAGTAGCCTGAAAAGGTGTGAGAAATCCAAGGAGCCTGAAAAGGTGTGAAAAATGCGAGGAGCCTGAAAAGGTGTGAAAAAATGAGGAGCCTGAAAAGGTCTGAAAAATACGAGGAGCCTGAAAAGGTGTGAAAAATACGAGGAGCCTGAAAAGGTGTGAAAAATACGAGGAGCCTGAAAAGGTGTGAAAAATACGAGGAGCCTGAAAAGGTGTGAAAAACACGAGGAGCCTGAAAAGGTGTGAAAAATACGAGGAGCCTGAAAAGGCCTGAAAAATACGAGGAGACTGAAAAGGTGTGAAAAATACGCGGAGCTGGAAAAGACCTGCAGAATAAGATGAGCCTGAAAAGGTGTGAAAAATACGAGGAGCCTGAAAAGGCCTGAAAAATACGAGGAGCCTGAAAAGGTGTGAAAAATCGGAGGAGCCTGAAAAGGCCTGAAAAATACAAGGAGCCTGAAAAGGTGTGAAAAATCCGAGGAGCCTGAAAAGGCCTGCAGAATACGAGGAGCCTGAAAAGGCCTGAAAAATACGAGGATCCTGAAAAGGTGTGAAAAATACGAGGAGCCTGAAAAGGCCTGAAAAATACGAGGAGCCTGAAAAGGCCTGAAAAATACGAGGAGCCTGAAAAGGCGTGAAAAATACGAGGAGTCTGAAAAGGCCTGAAAAATACCAGGAGCCTGAAAAGGTGTGAAAAATCCGAGGAGCCTGAAAAGGTGTGAAAAATATGAGGAGCCTGAAAAGGCGTGAAAAATACGAGGAGCCTGAAAAGGTGTGAAAAATACAAGGAGCCTGAAAAGGTGTGAAATATACGAGGAGCCTGAAAAGGTGTGAAAAATACGAGGAGCCTGAAAACGTGTGAAAAATTCGAGGAGCCTGAAAAGGTGTGAAAAATACGAGGAGCCTGAAAAGGCCTGAAAAATACGAGGAGCCTGAAAAGGCCTAAAAAATATGAGGAGCCTGAAAAGACGTGAAAAATACGAGGAGCCTGAAAAGGCCTGAAAAATACCAGGAGCCTGAAAAGGTGTGAAAAATACGAGGAGCCTGAAAAGTTGTGAAAAATATGAGGAGCATGAAAAGGTGTGAAAAATACGAGGCGCCTGAAGAGGTGTGATAAATATGAGGAGCCTGAAAATTCCTGAAAAATACGAGTAGCCTGAAAAGGTGTGAGTAATCCAAGGAGCCTGAAAAGGTGTGAAAAATAGGAGGAGCCTGAAAAGGCGTGAAAAATACGAGGAGCCTGAAATGCGTGAAAAATACGAGGAGCCTGAAAAGGTGTGAAAAATACGAGGAGCCTGAAAAGGCCTGAAAAATACGAGGAGCCTGAAAAGGTGTGAAAAATACGAGGAGCCTGAAAAGGCCTGCAGAATAAGAGGAGCCTGAAAAGGCCTGAAAAATACGAGGAGCCTGAAAAGGCCTGAAAAAGACGAGGAGCCTGAAAAGGTGTGAAAAACCCGAGGAGCCTGAAAAGGCCTGAAAAATACGAGGAGCCTGAAAAGGTGTGAAAAATCCGAGGAGCCTGAAAAGGCCTGCAGAATACGAGGAGCCTGAAAAGGCCTGACAAATACGAGGAGCCTGTAAAGGTGTGAAAAATACGAGGAGCCTGAAAAGGCCTGAAAAATACGAGGAGCCTGAAAAGGCCTGAAAAATACGAGGAGCCTGAAAAGGCCTAAAAAATACGAGGAGCCTGAAAAGGCGTGAAAAATACGAGGAGCCTGAAAAGGCCTGAAAAATACCAGGAGCCTGAAAAGGTGTGAAAAATACGAGGAGCCTGAAAAGTTGTGAAAAATATGAGGAGCATGAAAAGGCCTGAAAAATACGAGGCGCCTGAAGAGGTGTGATAAATATGAGTAGCCTGAAAAGGCCTGAAAAATACGTGGAGCCTGAAAATTCCTGAAAAATACGAGTAGCCTGAAAAGGTGTGAGTAATCCAAGGAGCCTGAAAAGGTGTGAAAAATGCGAGGAGCCTGAAAAGGTGTGAATAATCCGAGGAGCCTGAAAAGGTGTGAAAAATATGAGGAGCCTGAAAAGGTGTGAAAAACACGAGGAGCCTGAAAAGGTGTGAAAAATACGAGGAGCCTGAAAAGGCCTGAAAAATACGAGGAGACTGAAAAGGTGTGAAAAATACGCAGAGCCGGAAAAGACCTGCAGAATAAGATGAGCCTGAAAAGGTGTGAAAAATACGAGGAGCCTGAAAAGACCTGAAAAATACGAGGAGCCTGAAAAGGTGTGAAAAATCGGAGGAGCCTGAAAAGGCCTGAAAAATACAAGGAGCCTGAAAAGGTGTGAAAAATCCGAGGAGCCTGAAAAGGCCTGCAGAATACGAGGAGCCTGAAAAGGCCTGAAAAATACGAGGATCCTGAAAAGGTGTGAAAAATACGAGGAGCCTGAAAAGGCCTGAAAAATACGAGGAGCCTGAAAAGGCCTGAAAAATACGAGGAGCCTGAAAAGGCGTGAAAAATACGAGGAGTCTGAAAAGACCTGAAAAATACCAGGAGCCTGAAAAGGTGTGAAAAATCCGAGGAGCCTGAAAAGGTGTGAAAAATATGAGGAGCCTGAAAAGGCGTGAAAAATACGAGGAGCCTGAAAAGGTGTGAAAAATACGAGGAGCCTGAAAAGGTGTGAAATATACGAGGAGCCTGAAAAGGTGTGAAAAATACGAGGAGCCTGAAAACGTGTGAAAAATTCGAGGAGCCTGAAAAGGTGTGAAAAATACGAGGAGCCTGAAAAGGCCTGAAAAATACGAGGAGCCTGAAAAGGCCTAAAAAATATGAGGAGCCTGAAAAGGCGTGAAAAATACGAGGAGCCTGAAAAGGCCTGAAAAATACCAGGAGCCTGAAAAGGTGTGAAAAATACGAGGAGCCTGAAAAGTTGTGAAAAATATGAGGAGCATGAAAAGGCCTGAAAAATACGAGGCGCCTGAAGAGGTGTGATAAATATGAGGAGCCTGAAAAGGCCTGAAAAATACGTGGAGCCTGAAAATTCCTGAAAAATACGAGTAGCCTGAAAAGGTGTGAGTAATCCAAGGAGCCTGAAAAGGTGTGAAAAATGCAAGGAGCCTGAAAAGGTGTGAATAATCCGAGGAGCCTGAAAAGGTGTGAAAAATACGAGGAGCCTGAAAAGGTGTGAAAAATGCGAGGAGCCTGAAAAGGTGTGAATAATCAGAGGAGCCTGAAAAGGTGTGACAAATACGAGGAGCCTGAAAAGGTGTGAAAAATATGAGGAGCCTGAAAAGGTCTGAAAAATTCGAGGAGCCTGAAAAGGTGTGAAAAATACGAGGAGCCTGAAAAGACATGAAAACTACGAGGAGCCTGAAAAGGTGTGAAAAATACGAGGAGCCTGAAAAGGTGTGTAAAATACGAGGAGCCTGAGAAGGCGTGAAAAATACAAGGAGCCCGAAAATGCATGAAAAATACGAGGAGCCTGGAAAGGTGTGTAAAATACGAGGAGCCTGAAAAGGCCTTTAAAATACGGGAAGCCTGAAAAGGTGTGAAAAATACGAGGAGCCTGAAAAGGCCTGAAAACTATGAGGAGCCTGAAAAGGTGTGAAAAATATGAGGAGCCTGAAAGGCCTGAAAAACACGAGAGCCAGAAAAGGCCTGAAAAATATGAGGGGCCTGAAAAGGTGTGAAAAATACGAGGAGCCTGAAAAGGCCTGAAAAATCAGAGGAGCCTGAAAAGGCCTGAAAAATACGAGGAGCCTGAAAAGGTGTGAAAAATAGTAGGAGCCTGAAAAGGCCTGAAAAATACGAGGAGCCTGAAAGGCGTGTAAAATACGAGGAGCCTGAAAAGGTGTGAAAAATACGAGGAGCCTGAAAAGGCCTGAAAAATACGAGGAGCCTGAAAAGGCCTGAAAAATAAGAGGAGCCTGAAAAGGCCTGCAGAATAAGAGGAGCCTGAAAAGGCCTGAAAAATACGAGGAGCCTGAAAAGGCCTGAAAAAGACGAGGAGCCTGAAAAGGTGTGAAAAACCCGAGGAGCCTGAAAAGGCCTGAAAAATACGAGGAGCCTGAAAAGGTGTGAAAAATCCGAGGAGCCAGAAAAGGCCTGCAGAATACGAGGAGCCTGAAAAGGCCTGACAAATACGAGGAGCCTGAAAAGGTGTGAAAAATACGAGGAGCCTGAAAAGGCCTGAAAAATACGAGGAGCCTGAAAAGGCCTAAAAAATACGAGGAACCTGAAAAGGCGTGAAAAATACGAGGAGCCTGAAAAGGCCTGAAAAATACCAGGAGCCTGAAAAGGTGTGAAAAATACGAGGAGCCTGAAAAGTTGTGAAAAATATGAGGAGCATGAAAAGGCCTGAAAAATACGAGGCGCCTGAAGAGGTGTGATAAATATGAGTAGCCTGAAAAGGCCTGAAAAATACGTGGAGCCTGAAAATTCCTGAAAAATACGAGTAGCCTGAAAAGGTGTGAATAATCCAAGGAGCCTGAAAAGGTGTGAAAAATGCGAGGAGCCTGAAAAGGTGTGAAAAACACGAGGAGCCTGAAAAGGTGTGAAAAATACGAGGAGCCTGAAAAGGCCTGAAAAATACGAGGAGACTGAAAAGGTGTGAAAAATACGCGGAGCCGGAAAAGACCTGCAGAATAAGATGAGCCTGAAAAGGTGTGAAAAATACGAGGAGCCTGAAAAGGCCTGAAAAATACGAGGAGCCTGAAAAGGTGTGAAAAATCGGAGGAGCCTGAAAAGGCCTGAAAAATACAAGGAGCCTGAAAAGGTGTGAAAAATCCGAGGAGCCTGAAAAGGCCTGCAGAATACGAGGAGCCTGAAAAGGCCTGAAAAATACGAGGATCCTGAAAAGGTGTGAAAAATCGGAGGAGCCTGAAAAGGCCTGAAAAATACGAGGAGCCTGAAAAGGCCTGAAAAATACGAGGAGTCTGAAAAGGCGTGAAAAATACGAGGAGTTTGAAAAGGCCTGAAAAATACCAGGAGCCTGAAAAGGTGTGAAAAATCCGAGGAGCCTGAAAAGGTGTGAAAAATATGAGGAGCCTGAAAAGGCGTGAAAAATACGAGGAGCCTGAAAAGGTGTGAAAAATACGAGGAGCCTGAAAAGGTTTGAAATATACGAGGAGCCTGAAAAGGTGTGAAAAATACGAGGAGCCTGAAAACGTGTGAAAAATTCGAGGAGCCTGAAAAGGTGTGAAAAATACGAGGAGCCTGAAAAGACGTGAAAACTACGAGGAGCCTGAAAAGGCCTGAAAAATTCGAGGAGCCTGAAAAGGTGTGTAAAATTCGAGGAGCCTGAGAAGCCGTGAAAAATACAAGGAGCCCGAAAATGCGTGAAAAATACGAGGAGCCTGGAAAGGTGTGTAAAATACGAGGAACCTGAAAAGGCCTTTAAAATACGGGAAGCCTGAAAAGGTGTGAAAAATACGAGGAGCCTGAAAAGGCCTGAAAAATACGAGGAGCCTGAAAAGGTGTGAAAAATCGGAGGAGCCTGAAAAGGCCTGAAACATACAAGGAGCCTGAAAAGGTGTGAAAAATCCGAGGAGCCTGAAAAGGCTTGCAGAATACGAGGAGCCTGAAAATGCCTGAAAAATACGAGGATCCTGAAAAGATGTGAAAAATACGAGGAGCCTGAAAAGGCCTGAATAATACGAGGAGCCTGAAAAGCCCTGAAAAATACGAGGAGCCTGAAAAGGCGTGAAAAATACGAGGAGCCTGAAAAGGCCTGAAAAATACCAGGAGCCTGAAAAGGTGTGAAAAATCCGAGGAGCCTGAAAAGGTGTGAAAAATATGAGGAGCCTGAAAAGGCGTGAAAAATACGAGGAGCCTGAAAAGGCCTGAAAAATACGAGGAGCCTGAAAAGGCGTGAAAAATACGAGGAGCCTGAAAAGGTGTGAAAAATACGAGGAGCCTGAAAAGGTGTGAAAAATTCGAGGAACCTGAAAAGGTGTGAAAAATACGAGGAGTCTGAAAAGACGTGAAAACTACGAGCAGCCTGAAAAGGTGTGAAAAATACGAGGAGCCTGAAAAGGTGTGTAAAATACGAGGAGCCTGAGAAGGCGTGAAAAATACAAGGAGCCCGAAAATGCGTGAAAAATACGAGGAGCCTGGAAAGGTGTGTAAAATACGAGAAGCCTGAAAAGGCCTTTAAAATACGGGAAGCCTGAAAAGGTGTGAAAAATACGAGGAGCCTGAAAAGGCCTGAAAACTATGAGGAGCCTGAAAAGGTGTGAAAAATACGAGGAGCCTGAAAAGGCCTGAAAAATATAAGGGGCGTGAAAAGATGTGAAAGATACGAGGAGCCTGAAAAGGCCTGAAAAATACGAGGAGCCTGAAAAGTTGTGAAAAATACGAGGAGCCTGAAAAGGTGTGAAAAGTTCAAGGAGCTTGAAAAGGTGTGAAAAATACGAGGAGCCTGAAAAGGTGTGAAAAATACGAGGAGCCTGAAAAGGTGTGAAAAATACGAGGAGCCTGAAAATGTGTAAAAAATACGAGGAGCTTGAAAAGGTGTGAAAAATACGGGCAGCTTGAAAAGGTGTGAAAAATACGAGGAGCCTGAAAAGGCCTGAAAAATACGAGGATCCTGAAAAGGTGTGAAAAATACGAGGAGCCTGAAAAGGCCTGAAAAATACGAGGAGCCTGAAAAGGTGTGAAAAATACGAGGAGCCTGAAAAGGTGTGAAAAATACGTGGAGCCTGAAAAGGTGTGAAAAATACGAGCAGCCTGAAAAGGTGTGAAAAATACGAGGAGCCTGAAAAGGCCTGAAAAATACGAGGATCCTGAAAAGGTGTGAAAAATACGAGGAGCCTAGAAAGGCCTGAAAAATACGAGAAGCCTGAAAAGGCTGAAAAATACGAGGAGCCTAAAAAGGTGTGAAAAATATGCGGAGCCTGAAAAGGTGTGAAAAATACGAGGGGCCTGAAAAGGTGTGAAAAATACGAGGAGCCTGAAAAGGCGTGAAAAATATGAGGAGCCTGAAAGGCCTGAAAAACACGGGAGCCAGAAAAGGCCTGAAAAATATGAGGGGCCTGAAAAGGTGTGAAAAATACGAGGAGTCTGAAATGGCCTGAAAAATATGAGGAGCCTGAAAAGGCCTGAAAAATACGAGGAGCCTGAAAATGCCTGAAAAATACGAGGAGCCTGAAAAGGCCTGAAAAATACGAGGAGCCTGAAAAGGTGTGAAAAATACGCGGAGCCTGAAAAGGTGAGAAAAATACGAGGAGGCTGAAAAGGTGTGAAAATACGAGGAGCCTGAAAAGGCGTGAAAAATATGAGGAGCCTGAAAAGGTGTGAAAAATACGAGGAGCCTAAAAAGGTGTGAAAAATACGAGGAGCCTGAAAAGTCGTGAAAAATACGAGGAGCCTGAAGAGGTGTGAAAAATATGAGGAGCCTGAAGAGGTGTGAAAAATACGAGGAGCCTGAAAAGGCCTGAAAAATACGAGGAGCCTGAAAAGTTGTTAAAAATAAAAGGAGACTGAAAAGGCCTGAAAAATCCGAGGAGCCTGAAAAGGCCTGAAAAATACGAGGAGCCTGAAAAGGTGTGAAAAATACTAGGAGCTTGAAAAGGCGTGAAAAATACGAGGAGCCTGAAATGCGTGAAAAATACGAAGAGCCTGAAAAGGTGTGAAAAATACGAGGAGCCTGAAAAGGCCTGAAAAATACGAGGAGCCTGAAAAGGTGTGAAAATACGAGAAGCCTGAAAAGGCCTGCAGAATAAGAGGAGCCTGAAAAGGCCTGAAAAATACGAGGAGCCTGAAAAGGCCTGAAAAATACGAGGAGCCTGAAAAGGTGTGAAAAACCCGAGGAGCCTGAAAAGGCCTGAAAAATACGAGGAGACTGAAAAGGTGTGAAAAATACGCGGAGCCGGAAAAGGCCTGCAGAATAAGAGGAGCCTGAAAAGGTGTGAAAAATACGAGGAGCCTGAAATGGCCTGAAAAATACGAGGAGCCTGAAAAGGCCTAAAAAATACGAGGAGCCTGAAAAGGCGTGAAAAATACGAGGAGCATGAAAAGGCCTGAAAAATACGAGGAGACTGAAAAGGTGTGAAAAATACGCGGAGCCGGAAAAGGCCTGCAGAATAAGAGGAGCCTGAAAAGGTGTGAAAAATACGAGGAGCCTGAAATGGCCTGAAAAATACGAGGAGCCTGAAAAGGCCTGAAAAATACGAGGAGCCAGAAAAGGTGTGAAAAATACGAGGAGCATTAAAAGGCCTGAAAAATACGAGGAGCCTAAAAAGGTGTGAGAAATACGAGGAGCATGAAAAGGTGTGAAAAGTACGAGGAGCCTGAAAAGGTGTGAAAAACACGAGGAGCCTGTAAAGTTGTGAAAAATACGAGGAGCCTGAAAAGGCCTGAAAAATACGAGGAGACTGAAAAGGTGTGAAAAATACGCGGAGCCGGAAAAGGCCTGCAGAATAAGAGGAGCCTGAAAAGGTGTGAAAAATACGCGGAGCCTGAAAAGGCCTGAAAAATACGAGGAGCCTGAAAAGGTGTGAAAAATCGGAGGAGCCTGAAAAGGCCTGAAAAATACAAGGAGACTGAAAAGGTGTGAAAAATCCGAGGAGCCTGAAAAGGCCTGCAGAATACGAGGAGCCTGAAAAGGCCTGAAAAATACGAGGATCCTGAACAGGTGTGAAAAATACGAGCAGCCTGAAAAGGCCTGAAAAATACGAGGAGCCTGAAAAGGCCTGAAAAATACGAGGAGCCTGAAAAGGCGTGAAAAATACGAGGAGTCTGAAAAGGCCTGAAAAATACCAGGAGCCTGAAAAGGTGTGAATAATCCGAGGAGCCTGAAAAGGTGTGAAAAATATGAGGAGCCTGAAAAGCCGTGAAAAATACGAGGAGCCTGAAAAGGTGTGAAAAATACGAGGAGCCTGAAAGGTTGTGAAAAATACGAGGAGCCTGAAAAGGTGTGAAAAACACGAGGAGCCTGAAAAGGTGTGAAAAATTCGAGGAGCCTGAAAAGGTGTGAAAAATACGAGGAGCCTGAAAAGACGTGAAAACTACGAGGAGCCTGAAAAGGTGTGAAAAATACGAGGAGCCTGAAAAGGTGTGTAAAATACGAGGAGCCTGAGAAGTCTTGAAAAATACAAGGAGCCCGAAAATGCGTGAAAAATACGAGGAGCCTGGAAAGGTGTGTAAAATACGAGGAGCCTGAAAAGGCCTTTAAAATACGGGAAGCCTGAAAAGGTGTGAAAAATACGAGGAGCCTGAAAAGGCCTGAAAACTATGAGGAGCCTGAAAAGGTGTGAAAAATACGAGGAGCCTGAAAAGGTGTGAAAAGTTCAAGGAGCTTGAAAAGGTGTGAAAAATACGAAGAGCCTGAAAAGGTGTGAAAAATACGAGGAGCCTGAAAAGGTTTAAAAAATACGAGGAGCCTGAAAAGGTGTGAAAAATACGAGGAGCCGGAAAAGGCCTGAAAAATACGAAGAGCCTTAAAATGCCTGAAAAATACGAGGACCCTGAAAATGCCTGAAAAATATGAGGAGCCTGAAAAGGTGTGAAAAATACGAGGAGCCTGAAAAGGTGTGAAAAATACGTGGAGCCTGAAAAGGTGTGAAAAATACGAGCAGCCTGAAAAGGTGTGAAAAATACGAGGAGCCTGAAAAGGCCTGAAAAATACGAGGATCCTGGAAAGGTGTGAAAAATACGAGGAGCCTGGAAAGGCCTGAAAAATACGAGGAGCCTGAAACGGCCTGAAAAATACGAGGAGCCTAAAAAGGTGTGAAAAATACGCGGAGCCTGAAAAGGTGTGAAAAATACGAGGGGCCTGAAAAGGTGTGAAAAATACAAGGAGCCTGAAAAGGCCTGAAAAATACAAGGAGCCTGAAAGGCCTGAAAAACACGAGAGCCAGAAAAGGCCTGAAAAATATGAGGGGCCTGAAAAGGTGTGAAAAATACGAGGAGCCTGAAAATGCCTGAAAAATTCGAGGAGCCTGAAAAGGCCTGAAAAATACGAGGAGCCTGAAAAGGTGTGAAAAATACGCGGAGCCTGAAAAGGTGAGAAAAATACGAGGAGCCTGAAAAGGTGTGAAAATACGAGGAGCCTGAAAAGGCGTAAAAATATGAGGAGCCTGAAAAGGTGTGAAAAATACGAGGAGCCTAAAAAGGTGTGAAAAATACGAGGAGCCTGAAAAGTCGTTAAAAATACGAGGAGCCTGAAGAGGTGTGAAAAATATGAGGAGCCTGAAGAGGTGTGAAAAATACGAGGAGCCTGAAAAGGCCTGAAAAATACGAGGAGCCTGAAAAGGTGTTAAAAATAAAAGGAGCCTGAAATGACCTGAAAAATCCGAGGAGCCTGAAAAGGCCTGAAAAATACGAGGAGCCTGAAAAGGTGTGAAAAATACTAGGAGCTTGAAAAGGCGTGAAAAATACGAGGAGCCTGAAAGGCGTGAAAAATACGAGGAGCCTGAAAAGGTGTGAAAAAGACGAGGAGCCTTAAAAGGCCTGAAAAATACGAGGAGCCTGAAAAGGTGTGAAAAATACGAGGAGCCTGAAAAGGCCTGCAGAATAAGAGGAGCCTGAAAAGGCCTGAAAGATACAAGGAGCCTGAAAAGGCCTGAAAAATACGAGGAGCCTGAAAAGGTGTGAAAAACCCGAGGAGCCTGAAAAGGCCTGAAAAATACGAAGAGCCTGAAAAGGTGTGAAAAATCCGAGGAGCCTGAAAAGACCTGCAGAATACGAGGAGCCTGAAAAGGCCTGAAAAATACGAGGAGCCTGAAAAGGTGTGAAAAATACGAGGAGCCTGAAAAGGCCTGAAAAATACGAGGAGCCTGAAAAGGCCTAAAAAATACGAGGAGCCTGAAAAGGCGTGAAAAATACGAGGAGCCTGAAAAGGCCTGAAAAATACCAGGAGCCTGAAAAGGTGTGAAAAATACGAGGAGCCTGAAAAGTTGTGAAAAATATGAGGAGCATGAAAAGGCCTGAAAAATACGAGGCGCCTGAAGAGGTGTGATAAATATGAGGAGCCTGAAAAGGCCTGAAAAATACGTGGAGCCTGAAAATTCCTGAAAAATACGAGTAGCCTGAAAAGGTGTGAATAATCCAAGGAGCCTGAAAAGGTGTGAAAAATTCGAGGAGCCTGAAAAGGGGTGAATAATCCGAGGAGCCTGAAAAGGCCTGAAAAATACGAGGAGCCTGAAAAGGTGTGAAAAACCTGAGGAGTCTGAAAAGGCCTGAAAAATACGAGGAGCCTGAAAAGGTGTGAAAAATCCGAGGAGCCTGAAAAGGCCTGCAGAATACGAGGAGCCTGAAAAGGTGTAAAAAATACGAGGAGCCTGAAAAGGTGTGAAAAATACGAGGAGCCTGAAAAGGCCTGAAAAATACGAGGAGCCTGAAAAGGCCTGAAAAATACGAGGATCCTGAAAAGGTGTGAAAAATACGAGGAGCCTGAAAAGGCCTGAAAAATACGAGGAGCCTGAAAAGGTGTGAAAAATACGAGGAGCCTGAAAAGGTGTTAAAAATACGTGGAGCCTGAAAAGGTGTGAAAAATACGAGCAGCCTGAAAAGGTGTGAAAAATACGAGGAGCCTGAAAAGGCCTGAAAAATACGAGGATCCTGAAAAGGTGTGAAAAATACGAGGAGCCTAGAAAGGCCTGAAAAATACGAGAAGCCTGAAAAGGCTGAAAACTACGAGGAGCCTAAAAAGGTGTGAAAAATATGCGGAGCCTGAAAAGGTGTGAAAAATACGAGGGGCCTGAAAAGGTGTGAAAAATACGAGGAGCCTGAAAAGGCGTGAAAAATACGAGGAGCCTGAAAGGCCTGAAAAACACGGGAGCCAGAAAAGGCCTGAAAAATATGAGGGGCCTGAAAAGGTGTGAAAAATACGAGGAGTCTGAAATGGCCTGAAAAATATGAGGAGCCTGAAAAGGCCTGAAAAATACGAGGAGCCTGAAAATGCCTGAAAAATACGAGGAGCCTGAAAAGGCCTGAAAAATACGAGGAGCCTGAAAAGGTGTGAAAAATACGCGGAGCCTGAAAAGGTGAGAAAAATACGAGGAGGCTGAAAAGGTGTGAAAATACGAGGAGCCTGAAAAGGCGTGAAAAATATGAGGAGCCTGAAAAGGTGTGAAAAATACGAGGAGCCTAAAAAGGTGTGAAAAATACGAGGAGCCTGAAAAGTCGTGAAAAATACGAGGAGCCTGAAGAGGTGTGAAAAATATGAGGAGCCTGAAGAGGTGTGAAAAATACGAGGAGCCTGAAAAGGCCTGAAAAATACGAGGAGCCTGAAAAGGTGTTAAAAATAAAAGGAGACTGAAAAGGCCTGAAAAATCCGAGGAGCCTGAAAAGGCCTGAAAAATACGAGGAGCCTGAAAAGGTGTGAAAAATACTAGGAGCTTGAAAAGGCGTGAAAAATACGAGGAGCCTGAAATGCGTGAAAAATACGAGGAGCCTGAAGAGGTGTGAAAAATATGAGGAGCCTGAAGAGGTGTGAAAAATACGAGGAGCCTGAAAAGGCCTGAAAAATACGAGGAGCCTGAAAAGGTGTTAAAAATAAAAGGAGACTGAAAAGGCCTGAAAAATCCGAGGAGCCTGAAAAGGCCTGAAAAATACGAGGAGCCTGAAAAGGTGTGAAAAATACTAGGAGCTTGAAAAGGCGTGAAAAATAAGAGGAGCCTGAAATGCGTGAAAAATACGAAGAGCCTGAAAAGGTGTGAAAAATACGAGGAGCCTGAAAAGGCCTGAAAAATACGAGGAGCCTGAAAAGGTGTGAAAATACGAGAAGCCTGAAAAGGCCTGCAGAATAAGAGGAGCCTGAAAAGGCCTGAAAAATACGAGGAGCCTGAAAAGGCGTGAAAAATACGAGGAGCCTGAAAAGGTGTGAAAAACCCGAGGAGCCTGAAAAGGCCTGAAAAATACGAGGAGACTGAAAAGGTGTGAAAAATACGCGGAGCCGGAAAAGGCCTGCAGAATAAGAGGAGCCTGAAAAGGTGTGAAAAATACGAGGAGCCTGAAATGGCCTGAAAAATACGAGGAGCCTGAAAAGGCCTAAAAAATACGAGGAGCCTGAAAAGGCGTGAAAAATACGAGGAGCATGAAAAGGCCTGAAAAATACGAGGAGACTGAAAAGGTGTGAAAAATACGCGGAGCCGGAAAAGGCCTGCAGAATAAGAGGAGCCTGAAAAGGTGTGAAAAATACGAGGAGCCTGAAATGGCCTGAAAAATACGAGGAGCCTGAAAAGGCCTGAAAAATACGAGGAGCCTGAAAAGGTGTGAAAAACACGAGGAGCCTGAAAAGGTGTGAAAAATTCGAGGAGCCTGAAAAGGTGTGAAAAATACGAGGAGCCTGAAAAGACGTGAAAACTACGAGGAGCCTGAAAAGGTGTGAAAAATACGAGGAGCCTGAAAAGGTGTGTAAAATACGAGGAGCCTGAGAAGTCTTGAAAAATACAAGGAGCCCGAAAATGCGTGAAAAATACGAGGAGCCTGGAAAGGTGTGTAAAATACGAGGAGCCTGAAAAGGCCTTTAAAATACGGGAAGCCTGAAAAGGTGTGAAAAATACGAGGAGCCTGAAAAGGCCTGAAAACTATGAGGAGCCTGAAAAGGTGTGAAAAATACGAGGAGCCTGAAAAGGTGTGAAAAGTTCAAGGAGCTTGAAAAGGTGTGAAAAATACGAAGAGCCTGAAAAGGTGTGAAAAATACGAGGAGCCTGAAAAGGTGTGAAAAATACGAGGAGCCTGAAAAGGTTTAAAAAATACGAGGAGCCTGAAAAGGTGTGAAAAATACGAGGAGCCGGAAAAGGCCTGAAAAATACGAAGAGCCTTAAAATGCCTGAAAAATACGAGGACCCTGAAAAGGCCTGAAAAATACGAGGAGCCTGAAAAGGTGTGAAAAATACGAGGAGCCTGAAAAGGTGTGAAAAATACGTGGATCCTGAAAAGGTGTGAAAAATACGAGCAGCCTGAAAAGGTGTGATAAATACGAGGAGCCTGAAAAGGCCTGAAAAATACGAGGATCCTGAAAAGGTGTGAAAAATACGAGGAGCCTGGAAAGGCCTGAAAAATACGAGGAGCCTGAAACGGCCTGAAAAATACGAGGAGCCTAAAAAGGTGTGAAAACAAAGCGGAGCCTGAAAAGGTGTGAAAAATACGAGGGGCCTGAAAAGGTGTGAAAAATACGAGGAGCCTGAAAAGGCGTGAAAAATACGAGGAGCCTGAAAGGCCTGAAAAACACGGGAGCCAGAAAAGGCCTGAAAAATATGAGGGGCCTGAAAAGGTGTGAAAAATACGAGGAGCCTGAAAATGCCTGAAAAATTCGAGGAGCCTGAAAAGGCCTGAAAAATACGAGGAGCCTGAAAAGGTGTGAAAAATACGCGGAGCCTGAAAAGGTGAGAAAAATACGAGGAGCCTGAAAAGGTGTGAAAATACGAGGAGCCTGAAAAGGCGTAAAAATATGAGGAGCCTGAAAAGGTGTGAAAAATACGAGGAGCCTAAAAAGGTGTGAAAAATACGAGGAGCCTGAAAAGTCGTTAAAAATACGAGGAGCCTGAAGAGGTGTGAAAAATATGAGGAGCCTGAAGAGGTGTGAAAAATACGAGGAGCCTGAAAAGGCCTGAAAAATACGAGGAGCCTGAAAAGGTGTGAAAAATACAGGAGCCTGAAAAGGCCTGCAGAATAAGAGGAGCCTGAAAAGGCCTGAAAGATACAAGGAGCCTGAAAAGGCCTGAAAAATACGAGTAGCCTGAAAAGGTGTGAAAAACCCGAGGAGCCTGAAAAGGCCTGAAAAATACGAAGAGCCTGAAAAGGTGTGAAAAATCCGAGGATCCTGAAAAGACCTGCAGAATACGAGGAGCCTGAAAAGGCCTGAAAAATACGAGGAGCCTGAAAAGGTGTGAAAAATACGAGGAGCATGAAAAGGCCTGAAAAATACGAGGAGCCTGAAAAGGCCTAAAAAATTCGAGGATCCTGAAAAGGCGTGAAAAATACGAGGAGCCTGAAAAGGCCTGAAAAATACCAGGAGACTGAAAAGGTGTGAAAAATACGAGGAGCCTGAAATGTTGTGAAAAATATGAGGAGCATGAAAAGGCCTGAAAAATACGAGGCGCCTGAAGAGGTGTGATAAATATGAGGAGCCTGAAAAGGCCTGAAAAATACGAGGAGCCTGAAAAGGTGTTAAAAATAAAAGGAGACTGAAAAGGCCTGAAAAATCCGAGGAGCCTGAAAAGGCCTGAAAAATACGAGGAGCCTGAAAAGGTGTGAAAAATACTAGGAGCTTGAAAAGGCGTGAAAAATACGAGGAGCCTGAAATGCGTGAAAAATACGAGGAGCCTGAAGAGGTGTGAAAAATATGAGGAGCCTGAAGAGGTGTGAAAAATACGAGGAGCTTGAAAAGGCGTGAAAAATACGAGGAGCCTGAAATGCGTGAAAAATACGAAGAGCCTGAAAAGGTGTGAAAAATACGAGGAGCCTGAAAAGGCCTGAAAAATACGAGGAGCCTGAAAAGGTGTGAAAATACGAGAAGCCTGAAAAGGCCTGCAGAATAAGAGGAGCCTGAAAAGGCCTGAAAAATACGAGGAGCCTGAAAAGGCCTGAAAAATACGAGGAGCCTGAAAAGGTGTGAAAAACCCGAGGAGCCTGAAAAGGCCTGAAAAATACGAGGAGACTGAAAAGGTGTGAAAAATACGCGGAGCCGGAAAAGGCCTGCAGAATAAGAGGAGCCTGAAAAGGTGTTAAAAATACGAGGAGCCTGAAATGGCCTGAAAAATACGAGGAGCCTGAAAAGGCCTAAAAAATACGAGGAGCCTGAAAAGGCGTGAAAAATACGAGGAGCATGAAAAGGCCTGAAAAATACGAGGAGACTGAAAAGGTTTAAAAAATACGAGGAGCCTGAAAAGGTGTGAAAAATACGAGGAGCCGGAAAAGGCCTGAAAAATACGAAGAGCCTTAAAATGCCTGAAAAATACGAGGACCCTGAAAAGGCCTGAAAAATACGAGGAGCCTGAAAAGGTGTGAAAAATACGAGGAGCCTGAAAAGATGTGAAAAATACGTGGAGCCTGAAAAGGTGTGAAAAATACGAGCAGCCTGAAAAGGTGTGAAAAATACGAGGAGCCTGAAAAGGCCTGAAAAATACGAGGATCCTGAAAAGGTGTGAAAAATACGAGGAGCCTGGAAAGGCCTGAAAAATACGAGGAGCCTGAAACGGCCTGAAAAATACGAGGAGCCTAAAAAGGTGTGAAAAATACGCGGAGCCTGAAAAGGTGTGAAAAATACGAGGGGCCTGAAAAGGTGTGAAAAATACGAGGAGCCTGAAAAGGCGTGAAAAATACGAGGAGCCTGAAAGGCCTGAAAAACACGGGAGCCAGAAAAGGCCTGAAAAATATGAGGGGCCTGAAAAGGTGTGAAAAATACGAGGAGCCTGAAAATGCCTGAAAAATTCGAGGAGCCTGAAAAGGCCTGAAAAATACGAGGGGCCTGAAAAGGTGTGAAAAATACGCGGAGCCTGAAAAGGTGAGAAAAATACGAGGAGCCTGAAAAGGTGTGAAAATACGAGGAGCCTGAAAAGGCGTAAAAATATGAGGAGCCTGAAAAGGTGTGAAAAATACGAGGAGCCTAAAAAGGTGTGAAAAATACGAGGAGCCTGAAAAGTCGTTAAAAATACGAGGAGCCTGAAGAGGTGTGAAAAATATGAGGAGCCTGAAGAGGTGTGAAAAATACGAGGAGCCTGAAAAGGCCTGAGAAATACGAGGAGCCTGAAAAGGTGTTAAAAATAAAAGGAGCCTGAAATGACCTGAAAAATAGAGGAGCCTGAAAAGGCCTGAAAAATACGAGGAGCCTGAAAAGGTGTGAAAAATACTAGGAGCTTGAAAAGGCGTGAAAAATACGAGGAGCCTGAAACGCGTGAAAAATACGAGGAGCCTGAAAAGGTGTGAAAAATACGAAGAGCCTTAAAAGGCCTGAAAAATACGAGGAGCCTGAAAAGGTGTGAAAAATACGAGGAGCCTGAAAAGGCCTGCAGAATAAGAGGAGCCTGAAAAGGCCTGAAAGATACAAGGAGCCTGAAAAGGCCTGAAAAATACGAGGAGCCTGAAAAGGTGTGAAAAACCCGAGGAGCCTGAAAAGGCCTGAAAAATACGAAGAGCCTGAAAAGGTGTGAAAAATCCGAGGAGCCTGAAAAGACCTGCAGAATACGAGGAGCCTGAAAAGGCCTGAAAAATACGAGGAGCCTGAAAAGGTGTGAAAAATACGAGGAGCATGAAAAGGCCTGAAAAATACGAGGAGCCTGAAAAGGCCTAAAAAATACGAGGAGCCTGAAAAGGCGTGAAAAATACGAGGAGCCTGAAAAGGCCTGAAAAATACCAGGAGCCTGAAAAGGTGTGAAAAATACGAGGAGCCTGAAAAGTTGTGAAAAATATGAGGAGCATGAAAAGGCCTGAAAAATACGAGGCGCCTGAAGAGGTGTGATAAATATGAGGAGCCTTAAAAGGCCTGAAAAATACGTGGAGCCTGAAAATTCCTGAAAAATACGAGTAGCCTGAAAAGGTGTGAATAATCCAAGGAGCCTGAAAAGGTGTGAAAAATTCGAGGAGCCTGAAAAGGGGTGAATAATCCGAGGAGCCTGAAAAGGCCTGAAAAATACGAGGAGCCTGAAAAGGTGTGAAAAACCTGAGGAGTCTGAAAAGGCCTGAAAAATACGAGGAGCCTGAAAAGGTGTGAAAAATCCGAGGAGCCTGAAAAGGCCTGCAGAATACGAGGAGCCTGAAAAGGCCTAAAATATGAGGAGCCTGAAAAGGTGTGAAAAATACGAGGAGCCTGAAAAGGCCTGAAAAATACGAGGAGCCTGAAAAGGCCTGAAAAATACGAGGAGCCTGAAAAGCTGTGAAAAATACGAGAAGCCTGAAAAGGTGTGAAAAATACGAGGAGCCTGAAAAGGTGTGAAAAATACGAGGAGCCTGAAAAGGTCTGAAAAATACGAGGAGCCTGAAAAGCTGTGAAAAATACGAGGAGCCTGAAAAGGTGTGAAAAATACGAGGAGCCTGAAAAGGTGTGAAAAATTCCAGGAGCCTGAAAAGGTGTGAAAAATACGAGGAGCCTGAAAAGACATGAAAACTACGAGGAGCCTGAAAAGGTGTGAAAAATACGAGGAGCCTGAAAAGGTGTGAAAAATACGAGGAGCCTGAAAAGGTGTGAAAAATTCGAGGAGCCTGAAAAGGTGTGAAAAATACGAGGAGCCTGAAAAGACGTGAAAACTACGAGGAGCCTGAAAAGGTGTGAAAAATACGAGGAGCCTGAAAAGGTGTGAAAAATACGAGGAGCCTGAAAAGGTGTGAAAATACGAGGAGCCTGAAAAGGCCGGCAAAACACGAGGATTATGAAAAGGCCTGAAAAATATGAGGAGCATGAAAAGGCATGAAAAATATGAAGAGCCCGAAAAGGTGTGAAAAATACGAGGAGCCTGAAAAGGCGTGAAAAATATGAGGAGCATGAAAAGGCCTGAAAAATCCGAGGAGCCTGAAAAGGTGTGAAAAATACAAGGAGCATGAAAAGGCGTGAAAAATACGAGGAGCCTGAAAGGCATGAAAAACACGAGGAGCCTGAAAAGGTGTGAAGAATACCAGGAGACTAAAAAGGCCTGGAAAATACGAGGAGCCGGAAAAGGTGTGAAAAATACGAGGAGCCTGAAAAGGCCTGCAGAATACGAGGAGCCTGAAAAGGCCTGAAAAATACGAGGATCCTGAAAAGGTGTGAAAAATACGAGGAGCCTGAAAAGGCCTGAAAAATACGAGGAGCCTGAAAAGGCCTGAAAAATACGAGGAGCCTGAAAAGCTGTGAGAAATACGAGGAGCCTGAAAAGGCCTGAAAAATACGAGGAGCCTGAAAAGGCCTAAAAAATACGAGGAGCCTGAAAAGGCGTGAAAAATACGAGGAGCCTGAAAAGGCCTGAAAAATACCAGGAGCCTGAAAAGGTGTGAAAAATACGAGGAGCCTGAAAAGTTGTGAAAAATATGAGGAGCATGAAAAGGCCTGAAAAATACGAGGCGCCTGAAGAGGTGTGATAAATATGAGGAGCCTGAAATGGCCTGAAAAATACGTGGAGCCTGAAAATTCCTGAAAAATACGAGTAGCCTGAAAAGGTGTGAATAATCCAAGGAGCCTGAAAAGGTGTGAAAAATTAGAGGAGCCTGAAAAGGGGTGAATAATCCGAGGAGCCTGAAAAGGCCTGAAAAATATGAGGAGCCTGAAAAGGTGTGAAAAACCTGAGGAGTCTGAAAAGGCCTGAAAAATACGAGGAGCCTGAAAAGGTGTGAAAAATCCGAGGAGCCTGAAAAGGCCTGCAGAATACGAGGAGCCTGAAAAGGCCTGAAAAATATGAGGAGCCTGAAAAGGTGTGAAAAATACGAGGAGCCTGAAAAGGCCTGAAAAATACGAGGAGCCTGAAAAGGCCTGAAAAATACGAGGAGCCTGAAAAGCTGTGAAAAATACGAGAAGCCTGAAAAGGTGTGAAAAATACGAGGAGCCTGAAAAGGTGTGAAAAATACGAGGAGCCTGAAAAGGTCTGAAAAATACGAGGAGCCTGAAAAGGTGTGAAAAATACGAGGAGCCTGAAAAGGTGTGAAAAATACGAGGAGCCTGAAAAGGTGTGAAATATTCGAGGAGCCTGAAAAGGTGTGAAAAATACGAGGAGCCTGAAAAGACGTGAAAACTACGAGGAGCCTGAAAAGGTGTGAAAAATACGAGGAGCCTGAAAAGGTGTGAAAAATACGAGGAGCATGAAAAGGTGTGAAAAATTCGAGGAGCCTGAAAAGGTGTGAAAAATACGAGGAGCCTGAAAAGACGTGAAAACTACGAGGAGCCTGAAAAGGTGTGAAAACTACGAGGAGCCTGAAAAGGTGTGAAAAATACGAGGAGCCTGTAAAGGTGTGAAAATACGAGGAGCCTGAAAAGACGGGAAATCTACGAGGAGCCTGAAAAGCTGTGAAAATACGAGGAGCCTGAAAAGGCGTGAAAAATATGAGGAGCCTGAAAAGGCCTGAAAAATACGAGGAGCATGAAAAGGCATGAAAAATATGAGGAGCCCGAAAAGGTGTGAAAAATACGAGGAGCCTGAAAAGGCGTGAAAAATATGAGGAGCATGAAAAGGCCTGAAAAATCCGAGGAGCCTGAAAAGGTGTGAAAAATACAAGGAGCATGAAAAGGCGTGAAAAATACGAGGAGCCTGAAAGGCATGAAAAACACGAGGAGCCTGAAAAGGTGTGAAGAATACCTGGAGACTAAAAAGGCCTGGAAAATACGAGGAGCCAGAAAAGGTGTGAAAAATACGAGGAGCATTAAAAGGCCTGCAGAATACGAGGAGCCTGAAAAGGCCTGAAAAATACGAGGATCCTGAAAAGGTGTGAAAAATACGAGGAGCCTGAAAAGGCCTGAAAAATACGAGGAGCCTGAAAAGGCCTGAAAAATACGAGGAGCCTGAAAAGGTGTGAGAAATACGAGGAGCATGAAAAGGTTTGAAAAGTACGAGGAGCCTGAAAAGGTGTGAAAAACACGAGGAGCCTGAAAAGGTGTGAAAAATACGAGGAGCCTGAAAAGGCCTGAAAAATACGAGGAGACTGAAAAGGTGTGAAAAATACGCGGAGCCGGAAAAGACCTGCAGAATAAGAGGAGCCTGAAAAGGTGAGAAAAATACGAGGAGCCTGAAAAGGTGTGAAAATACGAGGAGCCTGAAAAGGTGTGAAAAATATGAGGAGCCTGAAAAGGTGTGAAAAATACGAGGAGCCTAAAAAGGTGTGAAAAATACGAGGAGCCTGAAAAGTCGTGAAAAATACGAGGAGCCTGAAGAGGTGTGAAAAATACGAGGAGCCTGAAGAGGTGTGAAAAATACGAGGAGCCTGAAAAGGCCTGAAAAATACGAGGAGCCTGAAAAGGTGTTAAAAATAAAAGCAGACTGAAAAGGCCTGAAAAATCCGAGGAGCCTGAAAAGGTGTGAAAAATACGAGGAGCATGAAAAGGCCTGAAAAATACGAGGAGACTGAAAAGGTGTGAAAAATACGCGGAGCCGGAAAAGGCATGAAAAATACGAGGAGCCTGAAAGGCATGAAAAACACGAGGAGCCTGAAAAGGTATGAAGAATACCAGGAGACTAAAAAGGCCTGAAAAATACGAGGAGCCGGCAAAGTTGTGAAAAATACGAGGAGCATTAAAAGGCCTGAAAAATACGAGGAGCCTGAAAAGGTGTGAAAAATACGAAGAGCCTTAAAAGGCCTGAAAAATACGAGGAGCCTGAAAAGGTGTGAAAAATACGAGGAGCCTGAAAAGGCCTGAAGAATAAGAGGAGCCTGAAAAGGCCTGAAAGATACAAGGAGCCTGAAAAGGCCTGAAAAATACGAGGAGCCTGAAAAGGTGTGAAAAACCCGAGGAGCCTGAAAAGGCCTGAAAAATACGAAGAGCCTGAAAAGGTGTGAAAAATCCGAGGAGCCTGAAAAGACCTGCAGAATACGAGGAGCCTGAAAAGGCCTGAAAAATACGAGGAGCCTGAAAAGGTGTGAAAAATACGAGGAGCATGAAAAGGCCTGAAAAATACGAGGAGCCTGAAAAGGCCTAAAAAATACGAGGAGCCTGAAAAGGCGTGAAAAATACGAGGAGCCTGAAAAGGCCTGAAAAATACCAGGAGCCTGAAAAGGTGTGAAAAATACGAGGAGCCTGAAAAGTTGTGAAAAATATGAGGAGCATGAAAAGGCCTGAAAAATACGAGGCGCCTGAAGAGGTGTGATAAATATGAGGAGCCTTAAAAGGCCTGAAAAATACGTGGAGCCTGAAAATTCCTGAAAAATACGAGTAGCCTGAAAAGGTGTGAATAATCCAAGGAGCCTGAAAAGGTGTGAAAAATTCGAGGAGCCTGAAAAGGGGTGAATAATCCGAGGAGCCTGAAAAGGCCTGAAAAATACGAGGAGCCTGAAAAGGTGTGAAAAACCTGAGGAGTCTGAAAAGGCCTGAAAAATACGAGGAGCCTGAAAAGGTGTGAAAAATCCGAGGAGCCTGAAAAGGCCTGCAGAATACGAGGAGCCTGAAAAGGCCTAAAATATGAGGAGCCTGAAAAGGTGTGAAAAATACGAGGAGCCTGAAAAGGCCTGAAAAATACGAGGAGCCTGAAAAGGCCTGAAAAATACGAGGAGCCTGAAAAGCTGTGAAAAATACGAGAAGCCTGAAAAGGTGTGAAAAATACGAGGAGCCTGAAAAGGTGTGAAAAATACGAGGAGCCTGAAAAGGTCTGAAAAATACGAGGAGCCTGAAAAGGTGTGAAAAATACGAGGAGCCTGAAAAGGTGTGAAAAATACGAGGAGCCTGAAAAGGTGTGAAAAATTCCAGGAGCCTGAAAAGGTGTGAAAAATACGAGGAGCCTGAAAAGACATGAAAACTACGAGGAGCCTGAAAAGGTGTGAAAAATACGAGGAGCCTGAAAAGGTGTGAAAAATACGAGGAGCCTGAAAAGGTGTGAAAAATTCGAGGAGCCTGAAAAGGTGTGAAAAATACGAGGAGCCTGAAAAGACGTGAAAACTACGAGGAGCCTGAAAAGGTGTGAAAAATACGAGGAGCCTGAAAAGGTGTGAAAAATACGAGGAGCCTGAAAAGGTGTGAAAATACGAGGAGCCTGAAAAGGCGTGAAAAATATGAGGAGTCTGAAAAGGCCTGAAAAATACGAGGAGCATGAAAAGGCATGAAAAATATGAAGAGCCCGAAAAGGTGTGAAAAATACGAGGAGCCTGAAAAGGCGTGAAAAATATGAGGAGCATGAAAAGGCCTGAAAAATCCGAGGAGCCTGAAAAGGTGTGAAAAATACAAGGAGCATGAAAAGGCGTGAAAAATACGAGGAGCCTGAAAGGCATGAAAAACACGAGGAGCCTGAAAAGGTGTGAAGAATACCAGGAGACTAAAAAGGCCTGGAAAATACGAGGAGCCTGAAAAGGTGTGAAAAATACGAGGAGCCTGAAAAGGCCTGCAGAATACGAGGAGCCTGAAAAGGCCTGAAAAATACGAGGATCCTGAAAAGGTGTGAAAAATACGAGGAGCCTGAAAAGGCCTGAAAAATACGAGGAGCCTGAAAAGGCCTGAAAAATACGAGGAGCCTGAAAAGCTGTGAGAAATACGAGGAGCCTGAAAAGGCCTGAAAAATACGAGGAGCCTGAAAAGGCCTAAAAAATACGAGGAGCCTGAAAAGGCGTGAAAAATACGAGGAGCCTGAAAAGGCCTGAAAAATACCAGGAGCCTGAAAAGGTGTGAAAAATACGAGGAGCCTGAAAAGTTGTGAAAAATATGAGGAGCATGAAAAGGCCTGAAAAATACGAGGCGCCTGAAGAGGTGTGATAAATATGAGGAGCCTGAAATGGCCTGAAAAATACGTGGAGCCTGAAAATTCCTGAAAAATACGAGTAGCCTGAAAAGGTGTGAATAATCCAAGGAGCCTGAAAAGGTGTGAAAAATTCGAGGAGCCTGAAAAGGGGTGAATAATCCGAGGAGCCTGAAAAGGCCTGAAAAATACGAGGAGCCTGAAAAGGTGTGAAAAACCTGAGGAGTCTGAAAAGGCCTGAAGAATACGAGGAGCCTGAAAAGGTGTGAAAAATCCGAGGAGCCTGAAAAGGCCTGCAGAATACGAGGAGCCTGAAAAGGCCTGAAAAATATGAGGAGCCTGAAAAGGTGTGAAAAATACGAGGAGCCTGAAAAGGCCTGAAAAATACGAGGAGCCTGAAAAGGCCTGAAAAATACGAGGAGCCTGAAAAGCTGTGAAAAATACGAGAAGCCTGAAAAGGTGTGAAAAATACGAGGAGCCTGAAAAGGTGTGAAAAATACGAGGAGCCTGAAAAGGTCTGAAAAATACGAGGAGCCTGAAAAGGTGTGAAAAATACGAGGAGCCTGAAAAGGTGTGAAAAATACGAGGAGCCTGAAAAGGTGTGAAATATTCGAGGAGCCTGAAAAGGTGTGAAAAATACGAGGAGCCTGAAAAGACGTGAAAACTACGAGGAGCCTGAAAAGGTGTGAAAAATACGAGGAGCCTGAAAAGGTGTGAAAAATACGAGGAGCATGAAAAGGTGTGAAAAATTCGAGGAGCCTGAAAAGGTGTGAAAAATACGAGGAGCCTGAAAAGACGTGAAAACTACGAGGAGCCTGAAAAGGTGTGAAAACTACGAGGAGCCTGAAAAGGTGTGAAAAATACGAGGAGCCTGAAAAGGTGTGAAAATACGAGGAGCCTGAAAAGACGGGAAATCTACGAGGAGCCTGAAAAGCTGTGAAAATACGAGGAGCCTGAAAAGGCGTGAAAAATATGAGGAGCCTGAAAAGGCCTGAAAATACGAGGAGCATGAAAAGGCATGAAAAATATGAGGAGCCCGAAAAGGTGTGAAAAATACGAGGAGCCTGAAAAGGCGTGAAAAATATGAGGAGCATGAAAAGGCCTGAAAAATCCGAGGAGCCTGAAAAGGTGTGAAAAATACAAGGAGCATGAAAAGGCGTGAAAAATACGAGGAGCCTGAAAGGCATGAAAAACACGAGGAGCCTGAAAAGGTGTGAAGAATACCTGGAGACTAAAAAGGCCTGGAAAATACGAGGAGCCAGAAAAGGTGTGAAAAATACGAGGAGCATTAAAAGGCCTGCAGAATACGAGGAGCCTGAAAAGGCCTGAAAAATACGAGGATCCTGAAAAGGTGTGAAAAATACGAGGAGCCTGAAAAGGCCTGAAAAATACGAGGAGCCTGAAAAGGCCTGAAAAATACGAGGAGCCTGAAAAGGTGTGAGAAATACGAGGAGCATGAAAAGGTTTGAAAAGTACGAGGAGCCTGAAAAGGTGTGAAAAACACGAGGAGCCTGAAAAGGTGTGAAAAATACGAGGAGCCTGAAAAGGCCTGAAAAATACGAGGAGACTGAAAAGGTGTGAAAAATACGCGGAGCCGGAAAAGACCTGCAGAATAAGAGGAGCCTGAAAAGGTGAGAAAAATACGAGGAGCCTGAAAAGGTGTGAAAATACGAGGAGCCTGAAAAGGTGTGAAAAATATGAGGAGCCTGAAAAGGTGTGAAAAATACGAGGATCCTAAAAAGGTGTGAAAAATACGAGGAGCCTGAAAAGTCGTGAAAAATACGAGGAGCCTGAAGAGGTGTGAAAAATATGAGGAGCCTGAAGAGGTGTGAAAAATACGAGGAGCCTGAAAAGGCCTGAAAAATACGAGGAGCCTGAAAAGGTGTTAAAAATAAAAGCAGACTGAAAAGGCCTGAAAAATCCGAGGAGCCTGAAAAGGTGTGAAAAATACGAGGAGCATGAAAAGGCCTGAAAAATACGAGGAGACTGAAAAGGTGTGAAAAATACGCGGAGCCGGAAAAGGCATGAAAAATACGAGGAGCCTGAAAGGCATGAAAAACACGAGGAGCCTGAAAAGGTATGAAGAATACCAGGAGACTAAAAAGGCCTGAAAAATACGAGGAGCCGGCAAAGTTGTGAAAAATACGAGGAGCATTAAAAGGCCTGAAAAATACGAGGAGCCTGAAAAGGTGTGAGAAATACGAGGAGCATGAAAAGGTTTGAAAGTACAAGGAGCCTGAAAAGGTGTGAAAACACGAGGAGCCTGTAAAGTTGTGAAAAATACGAGGAGCCTGAAAAGGCCTGAAAAATACAAGGAGACTGAAAAGGTGTGAAAAATACGCGGAGCCGGAAAAGGCCTGCAGAATAAGAGGAGCCTGAAAAGGTGTGAAAAATACGAGGAGCCTGAAAAGGCCTGAAAAATACGAGGAGCCTGAAAAGGTGTGAAAAATCAGAGGAGCCTGAAAAGGCCTGAAAAATACAAGGAGCCTGAAAAGGTGTGAAAAAGCCGAGGAGCCTGAAAAGGCCTGCAGAATACGAGGAGCCTGAAAAGGCCTGAAAAATACGAGGAGCCTGAAAAGGCGTGAAAAATACGAGGAGTCTGAAAAGGCCTGAAAAATTCCAGGAGCCTGAAAAGGTGTGAATAATCCGAGGAGCCTGAAATGGTGTGAAAAATATGAGGAGCCTGAAAAGGCGTGAAAAATACGAGGAGCCTGAAAAGGTGTGAAAAATACGAGGAGCCTGAAAAGTTGTGAAAAATACGAGGAGCCTGAAAAGGTGTGAAAAATACGAGGAGCCTGAAAAGGTGTAAAAAATACGAGGAGCCTGAAAAGGTGTGAAAAATACGAGCAGCCTGAAAAGGTGTGAAAAATACGAGGAGCCGGAAAGGCCTGAAAAATACGAAGAGCCTTAAAATGCCTGAAAAATACGAGGACCCAGAAAAGGCCTGAAAAATACGAGGATCCTGAAAAGGTGTGAAAAATACGAGGAGCCTGAAAAGGCCTGAAAAATACGAGGAGCCTGAAAAGGCGTGAAAAATACGAGGAGCCTGAAAAGGCCTGAAAAATACCAGGAGCCTGAAAATGTGTGAAAAATACGAGGAGCCTGAAAAGGCCTGAAAAATACGAGGAGCCTGAAAAGGTGTGAAAAATACGCGGAGCCTGAAAAGGTGAGAAAAATACGAGGAGCCTGAAGAGGTGTGAAAAATACGAGGAGCCTGAAGAGGTGTGAAAAATACGAGGAGCCTGAAGAGGTGTGAAAAATACGAGGAGCCTGAAAAGGCCTGAAAAATACGAGGAGCCTGAAAAGGTGTTAAAAATAAAAGCAGACTGAAAAGGCCTGAAAAATCCGAGGAGCCTGAAAAGGTGTGAAAAATACGAGGAGCATGAAAAGGCCTGAAAAATACGAGGAGACTGAAAAGGTGTGAAAAATACGCGGAGCCTGAAAAGGCCTGAAAAATACGAGGAGCCTGAAAAGGTGTTACAAATAAAAGCAGACTGAAAAGGCCTGAAAAATCCGAGGAGCCTGAAAAGGTGTGAAAAATACGAGGAGCATGAAAAGGCCTGAAAAATACGAGGAGACTGAAAAGGTGTGAAAAATACGCGGAGCCGGAAAAGGCATGAAAAATACGAGGAGCCTGAAAGGCATGAAAAACACGAGGAGCCTGAAAAGGTGTGAAGAATACCAGGAGACTAAAAAGGCCTGAAAAATACGAGGAGCCGGAAAAGGTGTGAAAAATACGAGGAGCATTAAAAGGCCTGAAAAATACGAGGAGCCTGAAAAGGTGTGAGAAATACGAGGAGCATTAAAAGGTGTGAAAAGTACGAGGAGCCTGAAAAGGTGTGAAAAACACGAGGAGCCTGTAAAGGTGTGAAAAATACGAGGAGCCTGAAAAGGCCTGAAAAATACGAGGAGACTGAAAAGGTGTGAAAAATACGCGGAGCCGGAAAAGGCCTGCAGAATAAGAGGAGCCTGAAAAGGTGTGAACAATACGAGGAGCCTGAAAAGGCCTGAAAAATACGAGGAGCCTGAAAAGGTGTGAAAAATCAGAGGAGCCTGAAAAGGCCTGAAAAATACAAGGAGCCTGAAAAGGTGTGAAAAAGCCGAGGAGCCTGAAAAGGCCTGCAGAATACGAGGAGCCTGAAAAGGCCTGAAAAATATGAGGAGCCTGAAAAGGCGTGAAAAATACGAGGAGTCTGAAAAGGCCTGAAAAATACCAGGAGCCTGAAAAGGTGTGAATAATCCGAGGAGCCTGAAAAGGTGTGAAAAATATGAGGAACCTGAAAAGGCGTGAAAAATACGAGGAGCCTGAAAAGGTGTGAAAAATACGAGGAGCCTGAAAAGTTGTGAAAAATACGAGGAGCCTGAAAAGGTGTGAAAAATACGAGGAGCCTGAAAATGTGTGAAAAATTCGAGGAGCCTGAAAAGGTGTGAAAAATACGAGGAGCCTGAAAAGGTGTGTAAAATACGAGGAGCCTGAGAAGTCTTGAAAAATACAAGGAGCCCGAAAATGCGTGAAAAATACGAGGAGCCTGGAAAGGTGTGTAAAATACGAGGAGCCTGAAAAGGCCTTTAAAATACGGGAAGCCTGAAAAGGTGTGAAAAATACGAGGAGCCTGAAAAGGCCTGAAAACTATGAGGAGCCTGAAAAGGTGTGAAAAATACGAGGAGCCTGAAAAGGTGTGAAAAGTTCAAGGAGCTTGAAAAGGTGTGAAAAATACGAAGAGCCTGAAAAGGTGTGAAAAATACGAGGAGCCTGAAAAGGTGTGAAAAATACGAGCAGCCTGAAAAGGTGTGAAAAATACGAGGAGCCGGAAAAGGCCTGAAAAATACGAAGAGCCTTAAAATGCCTGAAAAATACGAGGACCCTGAAAAGGCCTGAAAAATACGAGGAGCCTGAAAAGGTGTGAAAAATACGAGGAGCCTGAAAAGGTGTGAAAAATACGTGGAGCCTGAAAAGGTGTGAAAAATACGAGCACCCTGAAAAGGTGTGAAAAATACGAGGAGCCTGAAAAGGCCTGAAAAATACGAGGATCCTGAAAAGGTGTGAAAAATACGAGGAGCCTGGAAAGGCCTGAAAAATACGAGGAGCCTGAAATGGCCTGAAAAATACGAGGAGCCTAAAAAGGTGTGAAAAATACGCGGGGCCTGAAAAGGTGTGAAAAATACGAGGGGCCTGAAAAGGTGTGAAAAATACGAGGAGCCTGAAAAGGCGTGAAAAATACAAGGAGCCTGAAAGGCCTGAAAAACACGAGAGCCAGAAAAGGCCTGAAAAATATGAGGGGCCTGAAAAGGTGTGAAAAATACGAGGAGCCTGAAAATGTGTGAAAAGTTCAAGGAGCTTGAAAAGGTGTGAAAAATACGAAGAGCCTGAAAAGGTGTGAAAAATACGAGGAGCCTGAAAAGTCGTTAAAAATACGAGGAGCCTGAAGAGGTGTGAAAAATATGAGGAGCCTGAAGAGGTGTGAAAAATACGAGGAGCCTGAAAAGGCCTGAAAAATACGAGGAGCCTGAAAAGGTGTTAAAAATAAAAGGAGCCTGAAATGACCTGAAAAATCCGAGGAGCCTGAAAAGGCCTGAAAAATACGAGGAGCCTGAAAAGGTGTGAAAAATACTAGGAGCTTGATAAGGCGTGAAAAATACGAGGAGCCTGAAAAGGCCTGAAAAATACGAGGAGCCTGAAAAGGTGTGAAAAATACGAGGAGCCTGAAAAGGCCTGCAGAATAAGAGGAGCCTGAAAAGGCCTGAAAGATACAAGGAGCCTGAAAAGGCCTGAAAAATACGAGGAGCCTGAAAAGGTGTGAAAAACTTGAGGAGCCTGAAAAGGCCTGAAAAATACGAGGAGCCTGAAAAGGTGTGAAAAATACGAGGAGCCTGAAAAGGCCTGCAGAATAAGAGGAGCCTGAAAAGGCCTGAAAGATACAAGGAGCCTGAAAAGGCCTGAAAAATACGAGGAGCCTGAAAAGGTGTGAAAAACCCGAGGAGCCTGAAAAGGCCTGAAAAATACGAGGAGCCTGAAAAGGTGTGAAAAATACGAGGAGCCTGAAAAGGCCTGCAGAATAAGAGGAGCCTGAAAAGGCCTGAAAGATACAAGGAGCCTGAAAAGGCCTGAAAAATACGAGGAGCCTGAAAAGGTGTGAAAAACCCGAGGAGCCTGAAAAGGCCTGAAAAATACGAGGAGCCTGAAAAGGCCTGAAAAATCCGAGGAGCCTGAAAAGACCTGAAAAATACCAGGAGCCTGAAAAGGTGTGAAAAATACGAGGAGCCTGAAAAGTTGTGAAAAATATGAGGAGCATGAAAAGGCCTGAAAAATCGAGGCGCCTGAAGAGGTGTGATAAATATGAGGAGCCTGAAAAGGCCTGAAAAATACGTGGAGCCTGAAAATTCCTGAAAAATACGAGTAGCCTGAAAAGGTGTGAATAATCCAAGGAGCCTGAAAAGGTGTGAAAAATTCGAGGAGCCTGAAAAGGGGTGAATAATCCGAGGAGCCTGAAAAGGCCTGAAAAATACGAGGAGCCTGAAAAGGTGTGAAAAACCTGAGGAGCCTGAAAAGGCCTGAAAAATACGAGGAGCCTGAAAAGGTGTGAATAATCCAAGGAGCCTGAAAAGGTGTGAAAAATTCGAAGAACCTGAAAAGGGGTGAATAATCCAAGGAGCCTGAAAAGGTGTGAAAAATTCGAGGAGCCTGAAAAGGGGTGAATAATCCGAGGAGCCTGAAAAGGCCTGAAAAATACGAGGAGCCTGAAAAGGTGTGAAAAACCTGAGGAGTCTGAAAAGGCCTGAAAAATACGAGGAGCCTGAAAAGGCCTGCAGAATACGAGGAGCCTGAAAAGGTGTGAAAAATACACGGAGCCTGAAAAGGTGAGAAAAATACGAGAAGCCTGAAAAGGTGTGAAAATACGAGGAGCCTGAAAAGTTGTGAAAAATATGAGGAGCATGAAAAGGCCTGAAAAATCGAGGCGCCTGAAGAGGTGTGATAAATATGAGGAGCCTGAAAAGGCCTGAAAAATACGAGGAGCCTGAAAAGGCCTGAAAAATACGAGGAGCCTAAAAAGGTGTGAAAAATACGCGGGGCCTGAAAAGGTGTGAAAAATACGAGGGGCCTGAAAAGGTGTGAAAAATACGAGGAGCCTGAAAAGGCGTGAAAAATACAAGGAGCCTGAAAGGCCTGAAAAACACGAGAGCCAGAAAAGGCCTGAAAAATATGAGGGGCCTGAAAAGGTGTGAAAAATACGAGGAGCCTGAAAATGCCTGAAAAATTCGAGGAGCCTGAAAAGGCCTGAAAAATACGAGGAGCCTGAAAAGGTGTGAAAAATACGCGGAGCCTTAAAAGGTGAGAAAAATACGAGGAGCCTGAAAAGGTGTGAAAATACGAGGAGCCTGAAAAGGTGTGAAAGATATGAGGAGCCTGAAAAGGTGTGAAAAATACGAGGAGCCTAAAAAGGTGTGAAAAATACGAGGAGCCTGAAAAGTCGTTAAAAATACGAGGAGCCTGAAGAGGTGTGAAAAATATGAGGAGCCTGAAGAGGTGTGAAAAATACGAGGAGCCTGAAAAGGCCTGAAAAATACGAGGAGCCTGAAAAGGTGTTAAAAATAAAAGGAGCCTGAAATGACCTGAAAAATCCGAGGAGCCTGAAAAGGCCTGAAAAATACGAGGAGCCTGAAAAGGTGTGAAAAATACGAGGAGCCTGAAAAGGCGTGAAAAATACGAGGAGCCTGAAAAGGCCTGAAAAATACGAGGAGCCTGAAAAGGTGTGAAAAATACGAGGAGCCTGAAAAGGCCTGCAGAATAAGAGGAGCCTGAAAAGGCCTGAAAGATACAAGGAGCCTGAAAAGGCCTGAAAAATACGAGGAGCCTGAAAAGGTGTGAAAAATACGAGGAGCCTGAAAAGGCCTGCAGAATAAGAGGAGCCTGAAAAGGCCTGAAAGATACAAGGAGCCTGAAAAGGCCTGAAAAATACGAGGAGCCTGAAAAGGTGTGAAAAACCCGAGGAGCCTGAAAAGGCCTGAAAAATACGAGGAGCCTGAAAAGGTGTGAAAAATACGAGGAGCCTGAAAAGGCCTGCAGAATAAGAGGAGCCTGAAAAGGCCTGAAAGATACAAGGAGCCTGAAAAGGCCTGAAAAATACGAGGAGCCTGAAAAGGTGTGAAAAACCCGAGGAGCCTGAAAAGGCCTGAAAAATACGAGGAGCCTGAAAAGGTGTGAAAAATACGAGGAGCCTGAAAAGGCCTGCAGAATAAGAGGAGCCTGAAAAGGCCTGAAAGATACAAGGAGCCTGAAAAAGCCTGAAAAATACGAGGAGCCTGAAAAGGTGTGAAAAACCCGAGGAGCCTGAAAAGGCCTGAAAAATACGAGGAGCCTGAAAAGGCCTGAAAAATCCGAGGAGCCTGAAAAGACCTGAAAAATACCAGGAGCCTGAAAAGGTGTGAAAAATACGAGGAGCCTGAAAAGTTGTGAAAAATATGAGGAGCATGAAAAGGCCTGAAAAATCGAGGCGCCTGAAGAGGTGTGATAAATATGAGGAGCCTGAAAAGGCCTGAAAAATACGTGGAGCCTGAAAATTCCTGAAAAATACGAGTAGCCTGAAAAGGTGTGAATAATCCAAGGAGCCTGAAAAGGTGTGAAAAATTCGAGGAGCCTGAAAAGGGGTGAATAATCCGAGGAGCCTGAAAAGGCCTGAAAAATACGAGGAGCCTGAAAAGGTGTGAAAAACCTGAGGAGTCTGAAAAGGCCTGAAAAATACGAGGAGCCTGAAAAGGTGTGAATAATCCAAGGAGCCTGAAAAGGTGTGAAAAATTCGAGGAGCCTGAAAAGGGGTGAATAATCCAAGGAGCCTGAAAAGGTGTGAAAAATTCGAGGAGCCTGAAAAGGGGTGAATAATCCGAGGAGCCTGAAAAGGCCTGAAAAATACGAGGAGCCTGAAAAGGTGTGAAAAACCTGAGGAGTCTGAAAAGGCCTGAAAAATACGAGGAGCCTGAAAAGGCCTGCAGAATACGAGGAGCCTGAAAAGGTGTGAAAAATACGCGGAGCCTGAAAAGGTGAGAAAAATACGAGGAGCCTGAAAAGGTGTGAAAATACGAGGAGCCTGAAAAGTTGTGAAAAATATGAGGAGCATGAAAAGGCCTGAAAAATCGAGGTGCCTGAAGAGGTGTGATAAATATGAGGAGCCTGAAAAGGCCTGAAAAATACGAGGAGCCTGAAAAGGCCTAAAAAATACGAGGAGCCTGAAAAGGCGTGAAAAAAATGAGGAGCCTGAAAAGGCCTGAAAAATACGAGGAGCCTGAAAAGGCCTAAAAAATACGAGGAGCCTGAAAAGGCGTGAAAAAAATGAGGAGCCTGAAAAGGCCTGAAAAATACCAGGAGCCTGAAAAGGTGTGAAAAATACGAGGAGCCTGAAAAGTTGTGAAAAATATGAGGAGCATGAAAAGGCCTGAAAAATCGAGGCGCCTGAAGAGGTGTGATAAATATGAGGAGCCTGAAAAGGCCTGAAAAATACGTGGAGCCTGAAAATTCCTGAAAAATACGAGTAGCCTGAAAAGGTGTGAATAATCCAAGGAGCCTGAAAAGGTGTGAAAAATTCGAGGAGCCTGAAAAGGGGTGAATAATCCGAGGAGCCTGAAAAGGCCTGAAAAATACGAGGAGCCTGAAAAGGTGTGAAAAACCTGAGGAGTCTGAAAAGGCCTGAAAAATACGAGGAGCCTGAAAAGGCCTGCAGAATACGAGGAGCCTGAAAAGGCCTGAAAAATATGAGGAGCCTGAAAAGGTGTGAAAAATACGAGGAGCCTGAAAAGGCCTGAAAAATACGAGGAGCCTGAAAAGGCCTGAAAAATACGAGGAGCCTGAAAAGCTGTGAAAAATACGAGGAGCCTGAAAAGGTGTGAAAAATACGAGGAGCCTGAAAAGGTCTGAAAAATACGAGGAGCCTGAAAAGGTCTGAAAAATACGAGGAGCCTGAAAAGGTGTGAAAAATACGAGGAGCCTGAAAAGGTGTGAAAAATACGAGGAGCCTGAAAAGGTGTGAAAAATTCGAGGAGCCTGAAAAGGTGTGAAAAATACGAGGAGCCTGAAAAGACGTGAAAACTACGAGGAGCCTGAAAAGGTGTGAAAAATACGAGGAGCCTGAAAAGGTGTGAAAAATACGAGGAGCCTGAAAAGGTGTGAAAAATTCGAGGAGCTTGAAAAGGTGTGAAAAATACGAGGAGCCTGAAAAGACGTGAAAACTACGAGGAGCCTGAAAAGGTGTGAAAAATACGAGGAGCCTGAAAAGGTGTGAAAAATACCAGGAGCCTGAAAAGGTGTGAAAAATACGAGGAGCCTGAAAAGACGTGAAAACTACGAGGAGCCTGAAAAGGTGTGAAAATACGAGGAGCCTGAAAAGGCGTGAAAAATATGAGGAGCCTGAAAAGGCCTGAAAAATACGAGGAGCATGAAAAGGCATGAAATATATGAGGAGCCCGAAAAGGTGTGAAAAATACGAGGAGCCTGAAAAGGCGTGAAAAATATGAGGAGCATGAAAAGGCCTGAAAAATCCGAGGAGCCTGAAAAGGTGTGAAAAATACAAGGAGCATGAAAAGGCGTGAAAAATACGAGGAGCCTGAAAGGCATGAAAAACACGAGGAGCCTGAAAAGGTGTGAAGAATACCAGGAGACTAAAAAGGCCTGGAAAATACGAGGAGCCGGAAAAGGTGTGAAAAATACGAGGAGCATTAAAAGGCCTGCAGAATACGAGGAGCCTGAAAAGGCCTGAAAAATACGAGGATCCTGAAAAGGTGTGAAAAATACGAGGAGCCTGAAAAGGCCTGAAAAATACGAGGAGCCTGAAAAGGCCTGAAAAATACGAGGAGCCTGAAAAGGTGTGAGAAATACGAGGAGCATGAAAAGGTGTGAAAAGTACGAGGAGCCTGAAAAGGTGTGAAAAACACGAGGAGCCTGAAAAGGTGTGAAAAATACGAGGAGCCTGAAAAGGCCTGAAAAATACGAGGAGCCTGAAAAGGTGTGTAAAATAAGAGGAGCCTGAGAAGGCGTGAAAAATACAAGGAGCCCGAAAATGCATGAAAAATACGAGGAGCCTGGAAAGGTGTGTAAAATACGAGGAGCCTGAAAAGGCATTTATAATACGGGAAGCCTGAAAAGGTGTGAAAAATACGAGGAGCCTGAAAAGGCCTGAACAATACGAGGAGCCTGAAAAGGTGTGAAAAGTTCGAGGAGCCTGAAAAGGCCTGCAGAATACGAGGAGCCTGAAAAGGCCTGAAAAATACGAGGAGCCTGAAAAGGCCTGAAAAATACGAGGAGCCTGAAAAGGCGTGAAAAATACGAGGCGCCTGAAAAGGCCTGAAAAATACCGGGAGCCTGAAAAGGTGTGAAAAATCCGAGGCGCCTGAAAAGGTGTGAAAAATATGAGGAGCCTGAAAAGGCGTGAAAAATACGAGGAGCCTGAAAAGGTGTGAAAAATACGAGGAGCCTGAAAAGGTGTGAAAAATACGAGGAGCCTGAAAAGGTGTGAAAAATACGAAGAGCCTGAAATCGTGTGAAAAATTCGAGGAGCCTGAAAAGGTGTGAAAAATACGAGGAGCCTGAAAAGACGTGTAAACTACGAGGAGCCTGAAAAGGTGTGAAAAATACTAGGAGCCTGAAAAGGTGTGTAAAATACGAGGAGCCTGAGAAGGCGTGAAAAATACAAGGAGACCGAAAATGCGTGAAAAATACGAGGAGCCTGAAAACGTGTGAAAAATTCGAGGAGCCTGAAAAGGTGTGAAAAATACGAGGAGTCTGAAAAGACGTGTAAACTACGAGGAGCCTGAAAAGTTGTGAAAAATACTAGGAGCCTGAAAAGGTGTGTATAAAACGAGAAGCCTGAGAAGGCGTGAAAAATACAAGGAGCCCGAAAATGCGTGAAAAATACGAGGAGCCTGGAAAGGTGTGTAAAATACGAGGAGCGTGAAAAGGCCTTTAAAATACGGGAAGCCTGAAGAGGTGTGAAAAATACGAGGAGCCTGAAAAGGCCTGAAAAATACGAGGAGCCTGAAAAGGTGTGAAAAATCGGAGGAGCCTGAAAAGGCCTGAAAAATACAAGGAGCCTGAAAAGGTGTGAAAAATCCGAGGAGCCTGAAAAGGCCTGCAGAATACGAGGAGCCTGAAAAGGCCTGAAAAATACGAGGATCCTGAAAAGGTGTGAAAAATACGAGGAGCCTGTAAAGGCCTGAAAAATACGAGGAGCCTGAAAAGGCCTGAAAAATACGAGGAGCCTGAAAAGGGGTGAAAAATACGAGGAGCCTGAAAAGGCCTGAAAAATACCAGGAGCCTGAAAAGGTGTGAAAAATACGAGGAGCCTGGAAAGGTGTGTAAAATACGAGGAGCCTGAAAAGGCGTGAAAAATACAAGGAGCCCGAAAATGCGTGAAAAATACGAGGAGCCTGGAAAGGTGTGTAAAATACGAGGAGCCTGAAAAGGCCTTTAAAATACGGGAAGCCTGAAAAGGTATGAAAAATACGAGGAGCCTGAAAAGGCCTGAAAATTATGAGGAGCCTGAAAAGGTGTGAAAAATACGAGGAGCCTGAAAAGGACTGAAAAATATGAGGGGCCTGAAAAGGTGTGAAAAATACGAGGAGGCTGAAAAGGCCTGAAAAATACGAGGAGCCTGAAAAGTTGTGAAAAATACGAGGAGCCTGAAAAGGTGTGAAAAATACGAGGGGCATGAAAAGGTGTGAAAAATACGAGGAGCCTGAAAGGCCTGAAAAACACGGGAGCCAGAAAAGGCCTGAAAAATATGAGGGGCCTGAAAAGGTGTGAAAAATACGAGGAGTCAGAAAAGGCCTGAAAAATATGAGGAGCCTGAAAAAGCCTGAAAAATACGAGGTGCCTGAAAATGCCTGAAAAATACGAGGAGCCTGAAAAGGCCTGAAAAATACGAGGAGCCTGAAAAGATGTGAAAAATACGCGGAGCCTGAAAAGGTGAGAAAAATACGAGGAGCCTGAAAAGGTGTGAAAATACGAGGAGCCTGAAAAGGCATGAAAAATATGAGGAGCCTGAAAAGGTGTGAAAAATACGAGGAGCCTAAAAAGGTGTGAAAAATACGAGTAGCCTGAAGAGTCGTGAAAAATACGAGGAGCCTGAAGAGGTGTGAAAAATATGAGGAGCCTGAAGAGGTGTGAAAAATTCGAGGAGCCTGAAAAGGCCTGAAAAATACGAGGAGCCTGAAAAGCTGTTAAAAATAAAAGGAGACTGAAAAGGCCTGAAATTTCCGAGGAACCTGAAAAGGCCTGAAAAATACGAGGAGCCTGAAAAGGTGTGAAAAATACTAGGAGCTTGAAAAGGCGTGAAAAATATGAGGAGCCTGAAAGGCGTGAAAAATACGAGGAGCCTGAAAAGGTGTGAAAAATACGAGGAGCCTGAAAAGGCCTGAAAAATACGAGGAGCCTGAAAAGGTGTTAAAAATAAAAGGAGACTGAAAAGGCCTGAAAATTCCGAGGAGCCTGAAAAGGCCTGAAAAATACGAGGAGCCTGAAAAGGTGTGAAAAATACTAGGAGCTTGAAAAGGCGTGAAAAATACGAGGAGCCTGAAAGGCGTGAAAAATACAAGGAGCCTGAAAAGGTGTGAAAAATACGAGGAGCCTGAAAAGGCCTGCAGAATAAGAGGAGCCTGAAAAGGCCTGAAAAATGCGAGGAGCCTGAAAAGGCCTGAAAAATACGAGGAGCCTGAAAAGGTGTGAAGAATACCAGGAGACTAAAAAGGCCTGAAAAATACGAGGAGCCGGAAAAGGTGTGAAAAATACGAGGAGCATGAAAAGGCGTGAAAAATACGAGGAGCCAGAAAGGCATGAAAAACACGAGGAGCCTGAAAAGTTGTGAAGAATACCAGGAGACTAAAAAGGCCTGAAAAATACGAGGAGCCGGAAAAGGTGTGAAAAATACGAGGAGCATTAAAAGGCCTGAAAAATACGAGGAGCCTGAAAAGGTGTGAGAAATACGAGGAGCATGAAAAGGTGTGAAAAGTACGAGGAGCCTAAAAAGGTGTGAAAAAAACGAGCCTGAAAAGGTGTGAAAAATCTGAGGAGCCTGAAAAGGCCTGAAAAATACGAGGAGACTGAAAAGGTGTGAAAAATACGCGGAGCCAGAAAAGGCCTGCAGAATAAGAGGAGCCTGAAAAGGTGTGAAAAATACGAGGAGCCTGAAAAGGCCTGAAAAATACGAGGAGCCTGAAAAGGTGTGAAAATTCAGAGGAGCCTGAAAAGGCCTGTAAAATACAAGGAGCCTGAAAAGGTGTGAAAAATCCGAGGAGCCTGAAAAGGTGTGAAAAATATGAGGAGCCTGAAAAGGCGTGAAAAATACGAGGAGTCTGAAAAGGTGTGAAAAATTCGAGGAGCCTGAAAAGGTGTGAAAAATACGAGGAGCCTGAAAAGATGTGAAAAATACGAGGAGCCTGAAAAGGTGTGAAAAATTCGAGGAGCCTGAAAAGGTGTGAAAAATACGAGGAGCCTGAAAAGACGTGAAAACTACGAGGAGCCTGAAAAGGTGTGAAAAATACGAGGAGCCTGAAAAGGTGTGTAAAAAACGAGGAGCCTGAGAAGGCGTGAAAAATACAAGGAGCCCGAAAATGCGTGAAAAATACGAGGAGCCTTGAAAGGTGTGTAAAATACGAGGAGCCTGAAAAGGCCTTTAAAATACGGGAAGCCTGAAAAGGTGTGAAAAATACGAGGAGCCTGAAAAGGCCTGAAAAATATAAGGGGCGTGAAAAGATGTGAAAGATATGAGGAGCCTGAAAAGGCCTGAAAAAAACGAGGAGCCTGAAAAGTTGTGAAAAATACGAGGAGCCTGAAAAGGTGTGAAAAGTTCAAGGAGCTTGAAAAGGTGTGAAAAATACGAGGAGCCTGAAAGGCATGAAAAACACGAGGGGCCTGAAAAGTTGTGAAGAATACCAGGAGACTAAAAAGGCCTGAAAAATACGAGGAGCCGGAAAAGGTGTGAAAAATACGAGGAGCATGAAAAGGCGTGAAAAATACGAGGAGCCTGAAAGGCATGAAAAACACGAGGGGCCTGAAAAGTTGTGAAGTATACCAGGAGACTAAAAAGGCCTGAAAAATACGAGGAGCCGGAAAAGGTGTGAAAAATACGAGGAGCCTGAAAAGAGGTGAAAACTACGAGGAGCCTGAAAAGGTGTGAAAAATACGAGGAGCCTGAAAAGGTGTGTAAAAAACGAGGAGCCTGGGAAGGCGTGAAAAATACAAGGAGCCAGAAAATGCGTGAAAAATACGAGGAGCCTGGAAAGGTGTGTAAAATACGAGGAGCCTGAAAAGGCCTTTAAAATACGGGAAGCCTGAAAAGGTGGGAAAAATACGAGGAGCCTGAAAAGGGATGAAAACTATGAGGAGCCTGAAAAGGTGTGAAAAATACGAGGAGCCTGAAAAGGGATGAAAACTATGAGGAGCCTGAAAAGGTGTGAAAAATACGAGGAGCCTGAAAAGGTGTAAAAAATACGAGGAGCCTGAAAAGGTGTGAAAAATACGAGCAGCCTGAAAAGGTGTGAAAAATACGAGGAGCCTGAAAAGGTGTGAAAAATACGTGGAGCCTGAAAAGGTGTGAAAAATATGAGCAGCCTGAAAAGGTGTGAAAAATACGAGGAGCCTGAAAAGGCCTGAAAAATACGAGGATCCTGATAAGGTGTGAAAAATACGAGGAGCCTGGAAAGGCCTGAAAAATACGAGGAGCCTGAAACGGCCTGAAAAAAACGAGGAGCCTAAAAAGGTGTGAAAAATATGCGGAGCCTGAAAAGGTGTGAAAAATACGAGGGGCCTGAAAAGGTGTGAAAAATACGAGGAGCCTGAAAAGGCGTGAAAAATACGAGGGGCCTGAAAAGGTGTGAAAAATACGCGGAGCCTGAAAAGGTGAGAAAAATACGAGGGGCCTGAAAAGGTGTGAAAAATACGAGGGGCCTGAAAAGGTGTGAAAAATACGAGGGGCCTGAAAAGGTGTGAAAAATACGAGGGGCATGAAAAGGTGTGAAAAATACGAGGAGCCTGAAAGGCCTGAAAAACACGGGAGCCAGAAAATGCCTGAAAAATATGAGGGGCCTGAAAAGGTGTGAAAAAAACGAGGAGTCTGAAATGGCCTGAAAAATATGAGGAGCCTGAAAAGGCCTGAAAAATACGAGGAGCCTGAAAATGCCTGAAAAATACGAGGAGCCTGAAAAGGCCTGAAAAATACGAGGAGCCTGAAAAGGTGTGAAAAATATGCGGAGCCTGAAAAGGTGAGAAAAATACGAGGAGCCTGAAAGGCCTGAAAAACACGGGAGCCAGAAAAGGCCTGAAAAATATGAGGGGCCTGAAAAGGTGTGAAAAAAACGAGGAGTCTGAAATGGCCTGAAAAATATGAGGAGCCTGAAAAGGCCTGAAAAATACGAGGAGCCTGAAAATGCCTGAAAAATACGAGGAGCCTGAAAAGGCCTGAAAAATACGAGGAGCCTGAAAAGGTGTGAAAAATACGCGGAGCCTGAAAAGGTGAGAAAAATACGAGGAGCCTGAAAAGGCCTGCAGAATAAGAGGAGCCTGAAAAGGCCTGAAAAATACGAGGAGCCTGAAAAGGTGTGAAATATACGAGGAGCCTGAAAAGGCCTGAAAAATACGAGGAGCCTGAAAAGGTGTGAAAAATACGAGGAGCCTGAAAAGGCCTGCAGAATAAGAGGAGCCTGAAAAGGCCTGAAAAATACGAGGAGCCTGAAAAGGCCTGAAAAATACGAGGAGCCTGAAAAGGTGTGAAAAACCTGAGGAGCCTGAAAAGGCCTGAAAAATACGAGGAGCCTGAAAAGGTGTGAAAAATCCGAGGAGCCTGAAATGGCCTGCAGAATACGAGGAGCCTGAAAAGGCCTGAAAAATACGAGGAGCCTGAAAAGGTGTGAAATATACGAGGAGCCTGAAATGGCCTGAAAAACACGAGGAGCCTGAAAAGGCCTAAAAAATACGAGGAGCCTGAAAAGGCGTGAAAAATACGAGGAGCCTGAAAAGGCGTGAAAAATACTAGGAGCCTGAAAAGGCGTGAAAAATACGAGGAGCCTGAAAAGGCCTGAAAAATACCAGGAGCCTGAAAAGGTGTGAAAAATACGAGGAGCCTGAAAAGGTGTTAAAAATAAGATGAGCCTGAAAGACCTGAAAAATCCGAGGAGCCTGAAAAGGCCTGAAAAATACGAGGAGCCCGAAAAGTTGTGAAAAATACGAGGAGCATGAAAAGGCATGAAAAATAGGAGGAGCCCGAAAAGGTGTGAAAAATACGAGGAGCCTGAAAAGGCGTGAAAAATACGAGGAGCCTGAAAAGGTGTGAAAAATACTAGGAGCTTGAAAAGGCGTGAAAAATACGAGGAGCCTGAAAGGCGTGAAAAATACAAGGAGCCTGAAAAGGTGTGAAAAATACGAGGAGCCTGAAAAGGCCTGCAGAATAAGAGGAGCCTGAAAAGGCCTGAAAAATGCGAGGAGCCTGAAAAGGCCTGAAAAATACGAGGAGCCTGAAAAGGTGTGAAGAATACCAGGAGACTAAAAAGGCCTGAAAAATACGAGGAGTCGGAAAAGGTGTGAAAAATACGAGGAGCATGAAATGGCGTGAAAAATACGAGGAGCATGAAAGGCATGAAAAACACGAGGAGCCTGAAAAGTTGTGAAGAATACCAGGAGACTAAAAAGGCCTGAAAAATACGAGGAGCCGGAAAAGGTGTGAAAAATACGAGGAGCATTAAAAGGCCTGAAAAATACGAGGAGCCTGAAAAGGTGTGAGAAATACGAGGAGCATGAAAAGGTGTGAAAAGTACGAGGAGCCTAAAAAGATGTGAAAAACACGAGGAGCCTGAAAAGGTGTGAAAAATACGAGGAGCCTGAAAAGGCCTGAAAAATACGAGGAGACTGAAAAGGTGTGAAAAATACGCGGAGCCAGAAAAGGCCTGCAGAATAAGAGGAGCCTGAAAAGGTGTGAAAAATACGAGGAGCCTGAAACGGCCTGAAAAATACGAGGAGCCTGAAAAGGTGTGAAAAATCGGAGGAGCCTGAAAAGGCCTGTTAAATACAAGGAGCCTGAAAAGGTGTGAAAAATCCGAGGAGCCTGAAAAGGTGTGAAAAATATGAGGAGCCTGAAAAGGCGTGAAAAATACGAGGAGTCTGAAAAGGTGTGAAAAATACGAGGAGCCTGAAAAGGTGTGAAAAATACGAGGAGCCTGAAAAGATGTGAAAAATACGAGGAGCCTGAAAAGGTGTGAAAAATTCGAGGAGCCTGAAAAGGTGTGAAAAATACGAGGAGCCTGAAAAGACGTGAAAACTACGAGGAGCCTGAAAAGGTGTGAAAAATACGAGGAGCCTGAAAAGGTGTGAAAAAAACGAGGAGCCTGAGAAGGCGTGAAAAATACAAGGAGCCCGAAAATGCGTGAAAAATACGAGGAGTCTGGAAAGGTGTGTAAAATACGAGGAGCCTGAAAAGGCCTTTAAAATACGGGAAGCCTGAAAAGGTGTGAAAAATACGAGGAGCCTGAAAAGGCCTGAAAAATATAAGGGGCGTGAAAAGATGTGAAAGATATGAGGAGCCTGAAAAGGCCTGAAAAAAACGAGGAGCCTGAAAAGTTGTGAAAAATACGAGGAGCCTGAAAAGGTGTGAAAAGTTCAAGGAGCTTGAAAAGGTGTGAAAAATACGAGGAGCCTGAAAAGGTGTGAAAAATACGAGGAGCCTGAAAAGGTGTGAAAAATACGAGGAGCCTGAAAAGGTGTAAAAAATACGAGGAGCCTGAAAAGGTGTGAAAAATACGAGGAGCCTGAAAAGGCCTGAAAAATACGAGGATCCTGAAAAGGTGTGAAAAATACGAGGAGCCTGGAAAGGCCTGAAAAATACGAGGAGCCTGAAACGGCCTGAAAAATACGAGGAGCCTAAAAAGGTGTGAAAAATATGCGGAGCCTGAAAAGGTGTGAAAAATACGAGGGGCCTGAAAAGGTGTGAAAAATACGAGGAGCCTGAAAAGGCGTGAAAAATACGAGGAGCCTGAAAGGCCTGAAAAACACGGGAGCCAGAAAAGGCCTGAAAAATATGAGGGGCCTGAAAAGGTGTGAAAAAAACGAGGAGCCTGAAAAGGCCTGAAAAATACGAGGAGCCTGAAAAGGTGTGAAATATACGAGGAGCCTGAAAAGGCCTGAAAAATACGAGGAGCCTGAAAAGGTGTGAAAAATACGAGGAGCCTGAAAAGGCCTGCAGAATAAGAGGAGCCTGAAAAGGCCTGAAAAATACGAGGAGCCTGAAAAGGTGTGAAAAATACGCGGAGCCTGAAAAGGTGAGAAAAATACGAGGAGCCTGAAAGGCCTGAAAAACACGGGAGCCAGAAAAGGCCTGAAAAATATGAGGGGCCTGAAAAGGTGTGAAAAAAACGAGGAGTCTGAAATGGCCTGAAAAATATGAGGAGCCTGAAAAGGCCTGAAAAATACGAGGAGCCTGAAAATGCCTGAAAAATACGAGGAGCCTGAAAAGGCCTGAAAAATACGAGGAGCCTGTAAAGGTGTGAAAAATACGCGGAGCCTGAAAAGGTGAGAAAAATACGAGGAGCCTGAAAAGGCCTGCAGAATACGAGGAGCCTGAAAAGGCCTGAAAAATACGAGGAGCCTGAAAAGGTGTGAAATATACGAGGAGCCTGAAAAGGCCTGAAAAATACGAGGAGCCTGAAAAGGTGTGAAAAATACGAGGAGCCTGAAAAGGCCTGCAGAATAAGAGGAGCCTGAAAAGGCCTGAAAAATACGAGGAGCCTGAAAAGGCCTGAAAAATACGAGGAGCCTGAAAAGGTGTGAAAAACCTGAGGAGCCTGAAAAGGCCTGAAAAATACGAGGAGCCTGAAAAGGTGTGAAAAATCCGAGGAGCCTGAAATGGCCTGCAGAATACGAGGAGCCTGAAAAGGCCTGAAAAATACGAGGAGCCTGAAAAGGTGTGATATATACAAGGAGCCTGAAATGGCCTGAAAAACACGAGGAGCCTGAAAAGGCCTAAAAAATACGAGGAGCCTGAAAAGGCGTGAAAAATACGAGGAGCCTGAAAAGGCCTGAAAAATACTAGGAGCCTGAAAAGGCGTGAAAAATACGAGGAGCCTGAAAAGGCCTGAAAAATACCAGGAGCCTGAAAAGGTGTGAAAAATACGAGGAGCCTGAAAAGATGTTAAAAATAAGAGGAGCCTGAAAGACCTGAAAAATCCGAGGAGCCTGAAAAGGCCTGAAAAATACGAGGAGCCCGAAAAGTTGTGAAAAATACGAGGAGCATGAAAAGGCATGAAAAATAGGAGGAGCCCGAAAAGGTGTGAAAAATACGAGGAGCCTGAAAAGGCGTGAAAAATACGAGGAGCCTGAAAAGGTGTGAAAAATACTAGGAGCTTGAAAAGGCGTGAAAAATACGAGGAGCCTGAAAGGCGTGAAAAATACAAGGAGCCTGAAAAGGTGTGAAAAATACGAGGAGCCTGAAAAGGCCTGCAGAATAAGAGGAGCCTGAAAAGGCCTGAAAAATGCGAGGAGCCTGAAAAGGCCTGAAAAATACGAGGAGCCTGAAAAGGTGTGAAGAATACCAGGAGACTAAAAAGGCCTGAAAAATACGAGGAGCCGGAGGGGTGTGAAAAATACGAGGAGCATGAAAAGGCGTGAAAAATACGAGGAGCCTGAAAGGCATGAAAAACACGAGGAGCCTGAAAAGTTGTGAAAAATACCAGGAGACTAAAAAGGCCTGAAAAATACGAGGAGCCGGAAAAGGTGTGAAAAATACGAGGAGCATTAAAAGGCCTGAAAAATACGAGGAGCCTGAAAAGGTGTGAGAAATACGAGGAGCATGAAAAGGTGTGAAAAGTACGAGGAGCCTAAAAAGGTGTGAAAAACACGAGGAGCCTGAAAAGGTGTGAAAAATACGAGGAGCCTGAAAAGGCCTGAAAAATACGAGGAGACTGAAAAGGTGTGAAAAATACGCCGAGCCAGAAAAGGCCTGCAGAATAAGAGGAGCCTGAAAAGGTGTGAAAAATACGAGGAGCCTGAAAAGGCCTGAAAAATACGAGGAGCCTGAAAAGGTGTGAAAAATCGGAGGAGCCTGAAAAGGCCTGTTAAATACAAGGAGCCTGAAAAGGTGTGAAAAATCCGAGGAGCCTGAAAAGGTGTGAAAAATATGAGGAGCCTGAAAAGGCGTGAAAAATACGAGGAGTCTGAAAAGGTGTGAAAAATACGAGGAGCCTGAAAAGGTGTGAAAAATACGAGGAGCCTGAAAAGATGTGAAAAATACGAGGAGCCTGAAAAGGTGTGAAAAATTCGAGGAGCCTGTAAAGGTGTGAAAAATACGAGGAGCCTGAAAAGACGTGAAAACTACGAGGAGCCTGAAAAGGTGTGAAAAATACGAGGAGCCTGAAAAGGTGTGTAAAAAACGAGGAGCCTGAGAAGGCGTGAAAAATACAAGGAGCCCGAAAATGCGTGAAAAATACGAGGAGCCTGGAAAGGTGTGTAAAATACGAGGAGCCTGAAAAGGCCTTTAAAATACAAGAAGCCTGAAAAGGTGTGAAAAATACGAGGAGCCTGAAAAGGCCTGAAAACTATGAGGAGCCTGAAAAGGTGTGAAAAATACGAGGAGCCTGAAAAGGCCTGAAAAATATAAGGGGCGTGAAAAGATGTGAAAGATATGAGGAGCCTGAAAAGGCCTGAAAAAAACGAGGAGCCTGAAAAGTTGTGAAAAATAGGAGGAGCCTGAAAAGGTGTGAAAAGTTCAAGGAGCTTGAAAAGGTGTGAAAAATACGAGGAGCCTGAAAAGGTGTGAAAAATACGAGGAGCCTGAAAAGGTGTGAAAAATACGAGGAGCCTGAAAAGGTGTAAAAAATACGAGGAGCCTGAAAAGGTGTGAAAAATACGAGCAGCCTGAAAAGGTGTGAAAAATACGAGGAGCCTGAAAAGGCCTGAAAAATACGAGGATCCTGAAAAGGTGTGAAAAATACGAGGAGCCTGAAAAGGCCTGAAAAATACGAGGAGCCTGAAAAGGTGTGAAAAATACGAGGAGCCTGAAAAGGTGTGAAAAATACGTGGAGCCTGAAAAGGTGTGAAAAATATGAGCAGCCTGAAAAGGTGTGAAAAATACGAGGAGCCTGAAAAGGCCTGAAAAATACGAGGATCCTGAAAAGGTGTGAAAAATACGAGGAGCCTGGAAAGGCCTGAAAAATACGAGGAGCCTGAAACGGCCTGAAAAATACGAGGAGCCTAAAAAGGTGTGAAAAATATGCGGAGCCTGAAAAGGTGTGAAAAATACGAGGGGCCTGAAAAGGTGTGAAAAATACGAGGAGCCTGAAAAGGCGTGAAAAATACGAGGAGCCTGAAAGGTCTGAAAAACACGGGAGCCAGAAAAGGCCTGAAAAATATGAGGGGCCTGAAAAGGTGTGAAAAAAACGAGGAGCCTGAAAAGGCCTGAAAAATACGAGGAGCCTGAAAAGGTGTGAAATATACGAGGAGCCTGAAAAGGCCTGAAAAATACGAGGAGCCTGAAAAGGTGTGAAAAATACGAGGAGCCTGAAAAGGCCTGCAGAATAAGAGGAGCCTGAAAAGGCCTGAAAAATACGAGGAGCCTGAAAAGGTGTGAAAAATACGCGGAGCCTGAAAAGGTGAGAAAAATACGAGGAGCCTGAAAAGGCCTGAAAAACACGGGAGCCAGAAAAGGCCTGAAAAATATGAGGGGCCTGAAAAGGTGTGAAAAAAACGAGGAGTCTGAAATGGCCTGAAAAATATGAGGAGCCTGAAAAGGCCTGAAAAATACGAGGAGCCTGAAAATGCCTGTAAAATACGAGGAGCCTGAAAAGGCCTGAAAAATACGAGGAGCCTGAAAAGGTGTGAAAAATAGGCGGAGCCTGAAAAGGTGAGAAAAATACGAGGAGCCTGAAAAGGACTGCAGAATACGAGGAGCCTGAAATGGCCTGAAAAATACGAGGAGCCTGAAAAGGTGTGAAAAATACGAGGAGCCTGAAAAGGCCTGCAGAATAAGAGGAGCCTGAAAAGGCCTGAAAAATACGAGGAGCCTGAAAAGGCCTGAAAAATACGAGGAGCTTGAAAAGGTGTGAAAAACCTGAGGAGCCTGAAAAGGCCTGAAAAATACGAGGAGCCTGAAAAGGTGTGAAAAATCCGAGGAGCCTGAAATGGCCTGCAGAATACGAGGAGCCTGAAAAGGCCTGAAAAATACGAGGAGCCTGAAAAGGTGTGAAATATACGAGGAGCCTGAAATGGCCTGAAAAACACGAGGAGCCTGAAAAGCCCTAAAAAATACGAGGAGCCTGAAAAGGCGTGAAAAATACGAGGAGCCTGAAAAGGCCTGAAAAATACTAGGAGCCTGAAAAGGCGTGAAAAATACGAGGAGCCTGAAAAGGCCTGAAAAATACCAGGAGCCTGAAAAGGTGTGAAAAATACGAGGAGCCTGAAAAGGTGTTAAAAATAAGAGGAGCCTGAAAGACCTGAAAAATCCGAGGAGCCTGAAAAGGCCTGAAAAATACGAGGAGCCCGAAAAGTTGTGAAAAATACGAGGAGCATGAAAAGGCACGAAAAATAGGAGGAGCCCGAAAAGGTGTGAAAAATACGAGGAGCCTGAAAAGGCGTGAAAAATACGAGGAGCCTGAAAAGGTGTGAAAAATACTAGGAGCTTGAAAAGGCGTGAAAAATACGAGGAACCTGAAAGGCGTGAAAAATACAAGGAGCCTGAAAAGGTGTGAAAAATACGAGGAGCCTGAAAAGGCCTGCAGAATAAGAGGAGCCTGAAAAGGCCTGAAAAATGCGAGGAGCCTGAAAAGGCCTGAAAAATACGAGGAGCCTGAAAAGGTGTGAAGAATACCAGGAGACTAAAAAGGCCTGAAAAATACGAGGAGCCGGAAAAGCTGTGAAAAATACGAGGAGCATGAAAAGGCGTGAAAAATACGAGGAGCCGGAAAAGGTGTGAAAAATACGAGGAGCATTAAAAGGCCTGAAAAATACGAGGAGCCTGAAAAGGTGTGAGAAATACGAGGAGCATGAAAAGGTGTGAGAAGTACGAGGAGCCTAAAAAGGTGTGAAAAACACGAGGAGCCTGAAAAGGTGTGAAAAATACGAGGAGCCTGAAAAGGCCTGAAAAATACGAGGAGACTGAAAAGGTGTGAAAAATACGCGGAGCCAGAAAAGGCCTGCAGAATAAGAGGAGCCTGAAAAGGTGTGAAAAATACGAGGAGCCTGAAAAGGCCTGAAAAATACGAGGAGCCTGAAAAGGTGTGAAAAATCGGAGGAGCCTGAAAAGGCCTGTTAAATACAAGGAGCCTGAAAAGGTGTTAAAAATCCGAGGAGCCTGAAAAGGTGTGAAAAATACGAGGAGCCTGAAAAGGTGTGTAAAAAACGAGGAGACTGAGAAGGCGTGAAAAATACAAGGAGCCCGAAAATGCGTGAAAAATACGAGGAGCCTGGAAAGGTGTGTAAAATACGAGGAGCCTGAAAAGGCCTTTAAAATACGGGAAGCCTGAAAAGGTGTGAAAAATACGAGGAGCCTGAAAAGGCCTGAAAACTATGAGGAGCCTGAAAAGGTGTGAAAAATACGAGGAGCCTGAAAAGGCCTGAAAAATATAAGGGGCGTGAAAAGATGTGAAAGATATGAGGAGCCTGAAAAGGCCTGAAAAAAACGAGGAGCCTGAAAAGTTGTGAAAAATACGAGGAGCCTGAAAAGGTGTGAAAAGTTCAAGGAGCTTGAAAAGGTGTGAAAAATACGAGGAGCCTGAAAAGGTGTGAAAAATACGAGGAGCCTGAAAAGGTGTGAAAAATACGAGGAGCCTGAAAAGGTGTAAAAAATACGAGGAGCCTGAAAAGGTGTGAAAAATACGAGGAGCCTGAAAAGGCCTGAAAAATACGAGGATCCTGAAAAGGTGTGAAAAATTCGAGGAGCCTGGAAAGGCCTGAAAAATACGAGGAGCCTGAAACGGCCTGAAAAATACGAGGAGCCTAAAAAGGTGTGAAAAATATGCGGAGCCTGAAAAGGTGTGAAAAATACGAGGGGCCTGAAAAGGTGTGAAAAATACGAGGAGCCTGAAAAGGCGTGAAAAATCGAGGAGCCTGAAAGGCCTGAAAAACACGGGAGCCAGAAAAGGCCTGAAAAATATGAGGGGCCTGAAAAGGTGTGAAAAAAACGAGGAGCCTGAAAAGGCCTGAAAAATACGAGGAGCCTGAAAAGGTGTGAAATATACGAGGAGCCTGAAAAGGCCTGAAAAATACGAGGAGCCTGAAAAGGTGTGAAAAATACGAGGAGCCTGAAAAGGCCTGCAGAATAAGAGGAGCCTGAAAAGGCCTGAAAAATACGAGGAGCCTGAAAAGGTGTGAAAAATACGCAGAGCCTGAAAAGGTGAGAAAAATACGAGGAGCCTGAAAGGCCTGAAAAACACGGGAGCCAGAAAAGGCCTGAAAAATATGAGGGGCCTGAAAAGGTGTGAAAAAAACGAGGAGTCTGAAATGGCCTGAAAAATATGAGGAGCCTGAAAAGGCCTGAAAAATACGAGGAGTCTGAAAATGCCTGAAAAATACGAGGAGCCTGAAAAGGCCTGCAGAATACGAGGAGCCTGAAAAGGCCTGAAAAATACGAGGAGCCTGAAAAGGTGTGAAATATACGAGGAGCCTGAAAAGGCCTGAAAAATACGAGGAGCCTGAAAAGGTGTGAAAAATACGAGGAGCCTGAAAAGGCCTGCAGAATAAGAGGAGCCTGAAAAGGCCTGAAAAATACGAGGAGCCTGAAAAGGCCTGAAAAATACGAGGAGCCTGAAAAGGTGTGAAAAACCTGAGGAGCCTGAAAAGGCCTGAAAAATACGAGGAGCCTGAAAAGGTGTGAAAAATCCGAGGAGCCTGAAATGGCCTGCAGAATACGAGGAGCCTGAAAAGGCCTGAAAAATACGAGGAGCCTGAAAAGGTGTGAAATATACAAGGAGCCTGAAATGGCCTGAAAAACACGAGGAGCCTGAAAAGGCCTAAAAAATACGAGGAGCCTGAAAAGGCGTGAAAAATACGAGGAGCCTGAAAAGGCCTGAAAAATACTAGGAGCCTGAAAAGGCGTGAAAAATACGAGGAGCCTGAAAAGGCCTGAAAAATACCAGGAGCCTGAAAAGGTGTGAAAAATACGAGGAGCCTGAAAAGGTGTTAAAAATAAGAGGAGCCTGAAAGACCTGAAAAATCCGAGGAGCCTGAAAAGGCCTGAAAAATACGAGGAGCCCGAAAAGTTGTGAAAAATACGAGGAGCATGAAAAGGCATGAAAAATAGGAGGAGCCCGAAAAGGTGTGAAAAATACGAGGAGCCTGAAAAGGCGTGAAAAATACGAGGAGCCTGAAAAGGTGTGAAAAATACTAGGAGCTTGAAAAGGCGTGAAAAATACGAGGAGCCTGAAAGGCGTGAAAAATACAAGGAGCCTGAAAAGGTGTGAAAAATACGAGGAGCCTGAAAAGGCCTGCAGAATAAGAGGAGCCTGAAAAGGCCTGAAAAATGCGAGGAGCCTGAAAAGGCCTGAAAAATACGAGGAGCCTGAAAAGGTGTGAAGAATACCAGGAGACTAAAAAGGCCTGAAAAATACGAGGAGCCGGAAAAGGTGTGAAAAATACGAGGAGCATGAAAAGGCGTGAAAAATACGAGGAGCCTGAAAGGCATGAAAAACACGAGGAGCCTGAAAAGTTGTGAAGAATACCAGGAGACTAAAAAGGCCTGAAAAATACGAGGAGCCGGAAAAGGTGTGAAAAATACGAGGAGCATTAAAAGGCCTGAAAAATACGAGGAGCCTGAAAAGGTGTGAGAAATACGAGGAGCATGAAAAGGTGTGAAAAGTACGAGGAGCCTAAAAAGGCCTGAAAAATACGAGGAGCCGGAAAAGGTGTGAAAAATACGAGGAGCCTGAAAAGGCCTGAAAAATACGAGGAGACTGAAAAGGTGTGAAAAATACGCCGAGCCAGAAAAGGCCTGCAGAATAAGAGGAGCCTGAAAAGGTGTGAAAAATACGAGGAGCCTGAAAAGGCCTGAAAAATACGAGGAGCCTGAAAAGGTGTGAAAAATCGGAGGAGCCTGAAAAGGCCTGTTAAATACAAGGAGCCTGAAAAGGTGTGAAAAATCCGAGGAGCCTGAAAAGGTGTGAAAAATATGAGGAGCCTGAAAAGACGTGAAAAATACGAGGAGTCTGAAAAGGTGTGAAAAATACGAGGAGCCTGAAAAGGTGTGAAAAATACGAGGAGCCTGAAAAGATGTGAAAAATACGAGGAGCCTGAAAAGGTGTGAAAAATTCGAGGAGCCTGAAAAGGTGTGAAAAATACGAGGAGCCTGAAAAGACGTGAAAACTACGAGGAGCCTGAAAAGGTGTGAAAAATACGAGGAGCCTGAAAAGGTGTGTAAAAAACGAGGAGCCTGAGAAGGCGTGAAAAATACAAGGAGCCCGAAAATGCGTGAAAAATACGAGGAGCCTGGAAAGGTGTGTAAAATACGAGGAGCCTGAAAAGGCCTTTAAAATACGGGAAGCCTGAAAAGGTGTGAAAAATACGAGGAGCCTGAAAAGGCCTGAAAACTATGAGGAGCCTGAAAAGGTGTGAAAAATACGAGGAGCCTGAAAAGGCCTGAAAAATATAAGGGGCGTGAAAAGATGTGAAAGATATGAGGAGCCTGAAAAGGCCTGAAAAAAACGAGGAGCCTGAAAAGGTGTGAAAAATACGAGGAGCCTGAAAAGGTGTGAAAAGTTCAAGGAGCTTGAAAAGGTGTGAAAAATACGAGGAGCCTGAAAAGGTGTGAAAAATACGAGGAGCCTGAAAAGGTGTGAAAAATAAGAGGAGCCTGAAAAGGTGTGAAAAATACGAGGAGCCTGAAAAGGTGTGAAAAATACGAGCAGCCTGAAAAGGTGTGAAAAATACGAGGAGCCTGAAAAGGCCTGAAAAATACGAGGATCCTGAAAAGGTGTGAAAAATACGAGGAGCCTGAAAAGGCCTGAAAAATATGAGGAGCCTGAAAAGGTGTGAAAAATACGAGGAGCCTGAAAAGGTGTGAAAAATACGTGGAGCCTGAAAAGGTGTGAAAAATATGAGCAGCCTGAAAAGGTGTGAAAAATACGAGGAGCCTGAAAAGGCCTGAAAAATACGAGGATCCTGAAAAGGTGTGAAAAATACGAGGAGCCTGGAAAGGCCTGAAAAATACGAGGAGCCTGAAACGGCCTGAAAAATACGAGGAGCCTAAAAAGGTGTGAAAAATATGCGGAGCCTGAAAAGGTGTGAAAAATACGAGGGGCCTGAAAAGGTGTGAAAAATACGAGGAGCCTGAAAAGGCGTGAAAAATACGAGGAGCCTGAAAGGTCTGAAGAACACGGGAGCCAGAAAAGGCCTGAAAAATATGAGGGGCCTGAAAAGGTGTGAAAAAAACGAGGAGCCTGAAAAGGCTGAAAAATACGAGGTGCCTGAAAAGGTGTGAAATATACGAGGAGCCTGAAAAGGCCTGAAAAATACGAGGAGCCTGTAAAGGTGTGAAAAATACGAGGAGCCTGAAAAGGCCTGCAGAATAAGAGGAGCCTGAAAAGGCCTGAAAAATACGAGGAGCCTGAAAAGGTGTGAAAAATACGCGGAGCCTGAAAAGGTGAGAAAAATACGAGGAGCCTGAAAAGGCCTGAAAAACACGGGAGCCAGAAAAGGCCTGAAAAATATGAGGGGCCTGAAAAGGTGTGAAAAAAACGAGGAGTCTGAAATGGCCTGAAAAATATGAGGAGCCTGAAAAGGCCTGAAAAATACGAGGAGCCTGAAAATGCCTGAAAAATACGAGGAGCCTGAAAAGGCCTGAAAAATACGAGGAGCCTGAAAAGGTGTGAAAAATAGGCGGAGCCTGAAAAGGTGAGAAAAATACGAGGAGCCTGAAAAGGCCTGCAGAATACGAGGAGCCTGAAAAGGCCTGAAAAATACGAGGAGCCTGAAAAGGTGTGAAATATACGAGGAGCCTGAAAAGGCCTGAAAAATACGAGGAGCCTGAAAAGGTGTGAAAAATACGAGGAGCCTGAAAAGGCCTGCAGAATAAGAGGAGCCTGAAAAGGCCTGAAAAATACGAGGAGCCTGAAAAGGCCTGAAAAATACGAGGAGCTTGAAAAGGTGTGAAAAACCTGAGGAGCCTGAAAAGGCCTGAAAAATACGAGGAGCCTGAAAAGGTGTGAAAAATCCGAGGAGCCTGAAATGGCCTGCAGAATACGAGGAGCCTGAAAAGGCCTGAAAAATACGAGGAGCCTGAAAAGGTGTGAAATATACGAGGAGCCTGAAATGGCCTGAAAAACACGAGGAGCCTGAAAAGGCCTAAAAAATACGAGGAGCCTGAAAAGGCGTGAAAAATACGAGGAGCCTGAAAAGGCCTGAAAAATACTAGGAGCCTGAAAAGGCGTGAAAAATACGAGGAGCCTGAAAAGGCCTGAAAAATACCAGGAGCCTGAAAAGGTGTGAAAAATACGAGGAGCCTGAAAAGGTGTTAAAAATAAGAGGAGCCTGAAAGACCTGAAAAATCCGAGGAGCCTGAAAAGGCCTGAAAAATACGAGGAGCCCGAAAAGTTGTGAAAAATACGAGGAGCATGAAAAGGCATGAAAAATAGGAGGAGCCCGAAAAGGTGTGAAAAATACGAGGAGCCTGAAAAGGCGTGAAAAATACGAGGAGCCTGAAAAGGTGTGAAAAATACTAGGAGCTTGAAAAGGCGTGAAAAATACGAGGAACCTGAAAGGCGTGAAAAATACAAGGAGCCTGAAAAGGTGTGAAAAATACGAGGAGCCTGAAAAGGCCTGCAGAATAAGAGGAGCCTGAAAAGGCCTGAAAAATGCGAGGAGCCTGAAAAGGCCTGAAAAATACGAGGAGCCTGAAAAGGTGTGAAGAATACCAGGAGACTAAAAAGGCCTGAAAAATACGAGGAGCCGGAAAAGCTGTGAAAAATACGAGGAGCATGAAAAGGCGTGAAAAATACGAGGAGCCTGAAAAGGTGTGAGAAATACGAGGAGCATGAAAAGGTGTGAAAAGTACGAGGAGCCTAAAAAGGCCTGAAAAATACGAGGAGCCGGAAAAGGTGTGAAAAATACGAGGAGCCTGAAAAGGCCTGAAAAATACGAGGAGACTGAAAAGGTGTGAAAAATACGCCGAGCCAGAAAAGGCCTGCAGAATAAGAGGAGCCTGAAAAGGTGTGAAAAATACGAGGAGCCTGAAAAGGCCTGAAAAATACGAGGAGCCTGAAAAGGTGTGAAAAATCGGAGGAGCCTGAAAAGGCCTGTTAAATACAAGGAGCCTGAAAAGGTGTGAAAAATCCGAGGAGCCTGAAAAGGTGTGAAAAATATGAGGAGCCTGAAAAGGCGTGAAAAATACGAGGAGTCTGAAAAGGTGTGAAAAATCGGAGGAGCCTGAAAAGGCCTGTTAAATACAAGGAGCCTGAAAAGGTGTGAAAAATCCGAGGAGCCTGAAAAGGTGTGAAAAATATGAGGAGCCTGAAAAGGCGTGAAAAATACGAGGAGTCTGAAAAGGTGTGAAAAATACGCCGAGCCAGAAAAGGCCTGCAGAATAAGAGGAGCCTGAAAAGGTGTGAAAAATACGAGGAGCCTGAAAAGGCCTGAAAAATACGAGGAGCCTGAAAAGGTGTGAAAAATCGGAGGAGCCTGAAAAGGCCTGTTAAATACAAGGAGCCTGAAAAGGTGTGAAAAATCCGAGGAGCCTGAAAAGGTGTGAAAAATATGAGGAGCCTGAAAAGGCGTGAAAAATACGAGGAGTCTGAAAAGGTGTGAAAAATACGAGGAGCCTGAAAAGGTGTGAAAAATACGAGGAGCCTGAAAAGATGTGAAAAATACGAGGAGCCTGAAAAGGTGTGAAAAATTCGAGGAGCCTGAAAAGGTGTGAAAAATACGAGGAGCCTGAAAAGACGTGAAAACTACGAGGAGCCTGAAAAGGTGTGAAAAATACGAGGAGCCTGAAAAGGTGTGTAAAAAACGAGGAGCCTGAGAAGGCGTGAAAAATACAAGGAGCCCGAAAATGCGTGAAAAATACGAGGAGCCTGGAAAGGTGTGTAAAATACGAGGAGCCTGAAAAGGCCTTTAAAATACGGGAAGCCTGAAAAGGTGTGAAAAATACGAGGAGCCTGAAAAGGCCTGAAAACTATGAGGAGCCTGAAAAGGTGTGAAAAATACGAGGAGCCTGAAAAGGCCTGAAAAATATAAGGGGCGTGAAAAGATGTGAAAGATATGAGGAGCCTGAAAAGGCCTGAAAAAAACGAGGAGCCTGAAAAGTTGTGAAAAATACGAGGAGCCTGAAAAGGTGTGAAAAGTTCAAGGAGCTTGAAAAGGTGTGAAAAATACGAGGAGCCTGAAAAGGTGTGAAAAATACGAGGAGCCTGAAAAGGTGTGAAAAATAAGAGGAGCCTGAAAAGGTGTAAAAAATACGAGGAGCCTGAAAAGGTGTGAAAAATACGAGCAGCCTGAAAAGGTGTGAAAAATACGAGGAGCCTGAAAAGGCCTGAAAAATACGAGGATCCTGAAAAGGTGTGAAAAATACGAGGAGCCTGAAAAGGCCTGAAAAATACGAGGAGCCTGAAAAGGTGTGAAAAATACGAGGAGCCTGAAAAGGTGTGAAAAATACGTGGAGCCTGAAAAGGTGTGAAAAATATGAGCAGCCTGAAAAGGTGTGAAAAATACGAGGAGCCTGAAAAGGCCTGAAAAATACGAGGATCCTGAAAAGGTGTGAAAAATACGAGGAGCCTGGAAAGGCCTGAAAAATACGAGGAGCCTGAAACCGCCTGAAAAATACGAGGAGCCTAAAAAGGTGTGAAAAATATGCGGAGCCTGAAAAGGTGTGAAAAATACGAGGGGCCTGAAAAGGTGTGAAAAATACGAGGAGCCTGAAAAGGCGTGAAAAATACGAGGAGCCTGAAAGGTCTGAAGAACACGGGAGCCAGAAAAGGCCTGAAAAATATGAGGGGCCTGAAAAGGTGTGAAAAAAACGAGGAGCCTGAAAAGGCTGAAAAATACGAGGTGCCTGAAAAGGTGTGAAATATACGAGGAGCCTGAAAAGGCCTGAAAAATACGAGGAGCCTGAAAAGGTGTGAAAAATACGAGGAGCCTGAAAAGGCCTGCAGAATAAGAGGAGCCTGAAAAGGCCTGAAAAATACGAGGAGCCTGAAAAGGTGTGAAAAATACGCGGAGCCTGAAAAGGTGAGAAAAATACGAGGAGCCTGAAAAGGCCTGAAAAACACGGGAGCCAGAAAAGGCCTGAAAAATATGAGGGGCCTGAAAAGGTGTGAAAAAAACGAGGAGTCTGAAATGGCCTGAAAAATATGAGGAGCCTGAAAAGGCCTGAAAAATACGAGGAGCCTGAAAATGCCTGAAAAATACGAGGAGCCTGAAAAGGCCTGAAAAATACGAGGAGCCTGAAAAGGTGTGAAAAATAGGCGGAGCCTGAAAAGGTGAGAAAAATACGAGGAGCCTGAAAAGGCCTGCAGAATACGAGGAGCCTGAAAAGGCCTGAAAAATACGAGGAGCCTGAAAAGGTGTGAAATATACGAGGAGCCTGAAAAGGCCTGAAAAATACGAGGAGCCTGAAAAGGTGTGAAAAATACGAGGAGCCTGAAAAGGCCTGCAGAATAAGAGGAGCCTGAAAAGGCCTGAAAAATACGAGGAGCCTGAAAAGGCCTGAAAAATACGAGGAGCTTGAAAAGGTGTGAAAAACCTGAGGAGCCTGAAAAGGCCTGAAAAATACGAGGAGCCTGAAAAGGTGTGAAAAATCCGAGGAGCCTGAAATGGCCTGCAGAATACGAGGAGCCTGAAAAGGCCTGAAAAATACGAGGAGCCTGAAAAGGTGTGAAATATACGAGGAGCCTGAAATGGCCTGAAAAACACGAGGAGCCTGAAAAGGCCTAAAAAATACGAGGAGCCTGAAAAGGCGTGAAAAATACGAGGAGCCTGAAAAGGCCTGAAAAATACTAGGAGCCTGAAAAGGCGTGAAAAATACGAGGAGCCTGAAAAGGCCTGAAAAATACCAGGAGCCTGAAAAGGTGTGAAAAATACGAGGAGCCTGAAAAGGTGTTAAAAATAAGAGGAGCCTGAAAGACCTGAAAAATCCGAGGAGCCTGAAAAGGCCTGAAAAATACGAGGAGCCCGAAAAGTTGTGAAAAATACGAGGAGCATGAAAAGGCATGAAAAATAGGAGGAGCCCGAAAAGGTGTGAAAAATACGAGGAGCCTGAAAAGGCGTGAAAAATACGAGGAGCCTGAAAAGGTGTGAAAAATACTAGGAGCTTGAAAAGGCGTGAAAAATACGAGGAACCTGAAAGGCGTGAAAAATACAAGGAGCCTGAAAAGGTGTGAAAAATACGAGGAGCCTGAAAAGGCCTGCAGAATAAGAGGAGCCTGAAAAGGCCTGAAAAATGCGAGGAGCCTGAAAAGGCCTGAAAAATACGAGGAGCCTGAAAAGGTGTGAAGAATACCAGGAGACTAAAAAGGCCTGAAAAATACGAGGAGCCGGAAAAGCTGTGAAAAATACGAGGAGCATGAAAAGGCGTGAAAAATACGAGGAGCCGGAAAAGGTGTGAAAAATACGAGGAGCATTAAAAGGCCTGAAAAATACGAGGAGCCTGAAAAGGTGTGAGAAATACGAGGAGCATGAAAAGGTGTGAGAAGTACGAGGAGCCTAAAAAGGTGTGAAAAACACGAGCAGCCTGAAAAGGTGTGAAAAATACGAGGAGCCTGAAAAGGCCTGAAAAATACGAGGAGACTGAAAAGGTGTGAAAAATACACGGAGCCAGAAAAGGCCTGCAGAATAAGAGGAGCCTGAAAAGGTGTGAAAAATACGAGGAGCCTGAAAAGGCCTGAAAAATACGAGGAGCCTGAAAAGGTGTGAAAATTCGGAGGAGCCTGAAAAGGCCTGTAAAATACAAGGAGCCTGAAAAGGTGTGAAAAATCCGAGGAGCCTGAAAAGGTGTGAAAAATATGAGGAGCCTGAAAAGGCGTGAAAAATACGAGGAGTCTGAAAAGGTGTGAAAAATACGAGGAGCCTGAAAAGGTGTGAAAAATACGAGGAGCCTGAAAAGATGTGAAAAATACGAGGAGCCTGAAAAGGTGTGAAATATTCGAGGAGCCTGAAAAGGTGTGAAAAATACGAGGAGCCTGAAAAGACGTGAAAACTACGAGGAGCCTGAAAAGGTGTGAAAAATACGAGGAGCCTGAAAAGGTGTGTAAAAAACGAGGAGCCTGAGAAGGCGTGAAAAACACAAGGAGCCCGAAAATGCGTGAAAAATACGAGGAGCCTGGAAAGGTGTGTAAAATACGAGGAGCCTGAAAAGGCCTTTAAAATACGGGAAGCCTGAAAAGGTGTGAAAAATACGAGGAGCCTGAAAAGGCCTGAAAAATACGAGGAGCCTGAAAAGGTGTGAAAAATACGCGGAGCCTGAAAAGGTGAGAAAAATACGAGGAGCCTGAAAAGGCCTGAAAAACACGGGAGCCAGAAAAGGCCTGAAAAATATGAGGGGCCTGAAAAGGTGTGAAAAAAACGAGGAATCTGAAATGGCCTGAAAAATATGAGGAGCCTGAAAAGGCCTGAAAAATACGAGGAGCCTGAAAATGCCTGAAAAATACGAGGAGCCTGAAAAGGCCTGAAAAATACGAGGAGCCTGAAAAGGTGTGAAAAATAGGCGGAGCCTGAAAAGGTGAGAAAAATACGAGGAGCCTGAAAAGGCCTGCAGAATACGAGGAGCCTGAAAAGGCCTGAAAAATACGAGGAGCCTGAAAAGGTGTGAAATATACGAGGAGCCTGAAAAGGCCTGAAAAATACGAGGAGCCTGAAAAGGTGTGAAAAATACGAGGAGCCTGAAAAGGCCTGCAGAATAAGAGGAGCCTGAAAAGGCCTGAAAAATACGAGGAGCCTGAAAAGGCCTGAAAAATACGAGGAGCTTGAAAAGGTGTGAAAAACCTGAGGAGCCTGAAAAGGCCTGAAAAATACGAGGAGCCTGAAAAGGTGTGAAAAATCCGAGGAGCCTGAAATGGCCTGCAGAATACGAGGAGCCTGAAAAGGCCTGAAAAATACGAGGAGCCTGAAAAGGTGTGAAATATACGAGGAGCCTGAAATGGCCTGAAAAACACGAGGAGCCTGAAAAGGCCTAAGAAATACGAGGAGCCTGAAAAGGCGTGAAAAATACGAGGAGCCTGAAAAGGCCTGAAAAATACTAGGAGCCTGAAAAGGCGTGAAAAATACGAGGAGCCTGAAAGGCCTGAAAAATACCAGGAGCCTGAAAAGGCCTGAAAAATACGAGGAGCCTGAAAAGGTGTTAAAAATAAGAGGAGCCTGAAAGACCTGAAAAATCCGAGGAGCCTGAAAAGGCCTGAAAAATACGAGGAGCCCGAAAAGTTGTGAAAAATACGAGGAGCATGAAAAGGCATGAAAAATAGGAGGAGCCCGAAAAGGTGTGAAAAATACGAGGAGCCTGAAAAGGCGTGAAAAATACGAGGAGCCTGAAAAGGTGTGAAAAATACTAGGAGCTTGAAAAGGCGTGAAAAATACGAGGAGTCTGAAAAGGTGTGAAAAATACGAGGAGCCTGAAAAGGTGTGAAAAATACGAGGAGCCTGAAAAGATGTGAAAAATACGAGGAGCCTGAAAAGGCCTGCAGAATAAGAGGAGCCTGAAAAGGCCTGAAAAATGCGAGGAGCCTGAAAAGGCCTGAAAAATACGAGGAGCCTGAAAAGGTGTGAAGAATACCAGGAGACTAAAAAGGCCTGAAAAATACGAGGAGCCGGAAAAGCTGTGAAAAATACGAGGAGCATGACAAGGCGTGAAAAATATGAGGAGCCTGAAAAGGCGTGAAAAATACGAGGAGTCTGAAAAGGTGTGAAAAATACGAGGAGCCTGAACAGGTGTGAAAAATACGAGGAGCCTGAAAAGATGTGAAAAATACGAGGAGCCTGAAAAGGTGTGAAAAATTCGAGGAGCCTGAAAAGGTGTGAAAAATACGAGGAGCCTGAAAAGACGTGACAACTACGAGGAGCCTAAAAAGGTGTGAAAAATACGAGGAGCCTGAAAAGGTGTGTAAAAAACGAGGAGCCTGAGAAGGCGTGAAAAATACAAGGAGCCCGAAAATGCGTGAAAAATACGAGGAGCCTGGAAAGGTGTGTAAAATACGAGGAGCCTGAAAAGGCCTTTAAAATACGGGAAGCCTGAAAAGGTGTGAAAAATACGAGGAGCCTGAAAAGGCCTGAAAAATATAAGGGGCGTGAAAAGATGTGAAAGATATGAGGAGCCTGAAAAGGCCTGAAAAAACGAGGAGCCTGAAAAGTTGTGAAAAATACGAGGAGCCTGAAAAGGTGTGAAAAGTTCAAGGAGCTTGAAAAGGTGTGAAAAATACGAGGAGCCTGAAAAGGTGTGAAAAATACGAGGAGCCTGAAAAGGTGTGAAAAATACGAGGAGCCTGAAAAGGTGTAAAAAATACGAGGAGCCTGAAAAGGTGTGAAAAATACGAGCAGCCTGAAAAGGTGTGAAAAATACGAGGAGCCTGAAAAGGCCTGAAAAATACGAGGATCCTGAAAAGGTGTGAAAAATACGAGGAGCCTGAAAAGGCCTGAAAAATACGAGGAGCCTGAAAAGGTGTGAAAAATACGAGGAGCCTGAAAAGGTGTGAAAAATACGTGGAGCCTGAAAAGGTGTGAAAAATATGAGCAGCCTAAAAAGGTGTGAAAAATACGAGGAGCCTGAAAAGGCCTGAAAAATACGAGGATCCTGAAAAGGTGTGAAAAATACGAGGAGCCTGGAAAGGTGTGAAAAATACGAGGAGCCTGAAAAGGCGTGAAAAATACGAGGAGCCTGAAAGGCCTGAAAAACACGGGAGCCAGAAAAGGCCTGAAAAATATGAGGGGCCTGAAAAGGTGTGAAAAAAACGAGGAGCCTGAAAAGGCCTGAAAAATACGAGGAGCCTGAAAAGGTGTGAAATATACGAGGAGCCTGAAAAGGCCTGAAAAATACGAGGAGCCTGAAAAGGTGTGAAAAATACGAGGAGCCTGAAAAGGCCTGCAGAATAAGAGGAGCCTGAAAAGGCCTGAAAAATACGAGGAGCCTGAAAAGGCCTGAAAAATACGAGGAGCCTGAAAAGGTGTGAAAAACCTGAGGAGCCTGAAAAGGCCTGAAAAATACGAGGAGCCTGAAAAGGTGTGAAAAATCCGAGGAGCCTGAAATGGCCTGCAGAATAAGAGGAGCCTGAAAAGGCCTGAATAATACGAGGAGCCTGAAAAGGTGTGAAAAATACGAGGAGCCTGAAAAGGCCTGCAGAATAAGAGGAGCCTGAAAAGGCCTGAAAAATACGAGGAGCCTGAAAAGGCCTGAAAAATACGAGGAGCCTGAAAAGGTGTGAAAAACCTGAGGAGCCTGAAAAGGCCTGAAAAATACGAGGAGCCTGAAAAGGTGTGAAATATACGAGGAGCCTGAAATGGCCTGAAAAACACGAGGAGCCTGAAAAGGCCTAAAAAATACGAGGAGCCTGAAAAGGCGTGAAAAATACGAGGAGCCTGAAAAGGCCTGAAAAATACCAGGAGCCTGAAAAGGCGTGAAAAATACGAGGAGCCTGAAAAGGCCTGAAAAATACCAGCAGCCTGAAAAGGTGTGAAAAATTCGAGGAGCCTGAAAAGGTGTTAAAAATAAGAGGAGCCTGAAAGACCTGAAAAATCCGAGGAGCCTGAAAAGGCCTGAAAAATACGAGGAGCCCGAAAAGTTGTGAAAAATACAAGGAGCATGAAAAGGCATGAAAAATATGAGGAGCCCGAAAAGGTGTGAAAAATACGAGGAGCCTGAAAAGGCGTGAAAAATACGAGGAGCCTGAAAAGGCCTGAAAAATCCGAGGAGCCTGAAAAGGCCTGAAAAATCCGAGGAGCCTGAAAAGGTGTGAAAAATACGAGGAGCATGAAAAGGTGTGAAAAATACGAGGAGCCTGAAAGTCATGAAAAACACGAGGAGCCTGAAAAGGTGTGAAGAATACCAGGAGACTAAAAAGGCCTGAAAAATACGAGGAGCCGGAAAAGGTGTGAAAAATACGAGGAGCATGAAAAGGCGTGAAAAATACAAGGAGCCTGAAAGGCATGAAAAACACGAGGGGCCTGAAAAGTTGTGAAGTATACCAGGAGACTAAAAAGGCCTGAAAAATACGAGGAGCCGGAAAAGGTGTGAAAAATACGAGGAGCATTAAAAGGCCTGAAAAATACGAGGAGCCTGAAAAGGTGTGAGAAATACGAGGAGCATGAAAAGGTGAGAAAAGTACGAGGAGCCTAAAAAGGTGTGAAAAACACGAGGAGCCTGAAAAGGTGTGAAAAATACGAGGAGCCTGAAAAGGCCTGAAAAATACGAGGAGCCTGAAAAGGTGTGAAAAATACGCGGAGCAGAAAAGTCCTGCAGAATAAGAGGAGCCTGAAAAGGTGTGAAAAATACGAGGAGCCTGAAAAGGCCTGAAAAATACGAGGAGCCTGAAAAGGTGTGAAAAATCGGAGGAGCCTGAAAAGGCCTGTAAAATACAAGGAGCCTGAAAAGGTGTGAAAAATCCGAGGAGCCTGAAAAGGTGTGAAAAATATGAGGAGCCTGAAAAGGCGTGAAAAATACGAGGAGTCTGAAAAGGTGTGAAAAATACGAGGAGCCTGAAAAGGTGTGAAAAATACGAGGAGCCTGAAAAGATGTGAAATATACGAGGAGCCTGAAAAGGTGTGAAAAATTCGAGGAGCCTGAAAAGGTGTGAAAAATACGAGGAGCCTGAAAAGAGGTGAAAACTACGAGGAGCCTGAAAAGGTGTGAAAAATACGAGGAGCCTGAAAAGGTGTGTAAAAACGAGGAGCCTGAGAAGGCGTGAAAAATACAAGGAGCCCGAAAATGCGTGAAAAATACGAGGAGCCTGGAAAGGTGTGTAAAATACGAGGAGCCTGAAAAGGCCTTTAAAATACGGGAAGCCTGAAAAGGTGTGAAAAATACGAGGAGCCTGAAAAGGCCTGAAAAATACGAGGAGCCTGAAAAGGTGTGAAAAATACGCGGAGCCTGGAAAGGTGAGAAAAATACGAGGAGCCTGAAAAGGCCTGAAAAACACGGGAGCCAGAAAAGGCCTGAAAAATATGAGGGGCCTGAAAAGGTGTGAAAAAAACGAGGAATCTGAAATGGCCTGAAAAATATGAGGAGCCTGAAAAGGCCTGAAAAATACGAGGAGCCTGAAAATGCCTGAAAAATACGAGGAGCCTGAAAAGGCCTGAAAAATACGAGGAGCCTGAAAAGGTGTGAAAAATAGGCGGAGCCTGAAAAGGTGAGAAAAATACGAGGAGCCTGAAAAGGCCTGCAGAATACGAGGAGCCTGAAAAGGCCTGAAAAATACGAGGAGCCTGAAAAGGTGTGAAATATACGAGGAGCCTGAAAAGGCCTGAAAAATACGAGGAGCCTGAAAAGGTGTGAAAAATACGAGGAGCCTGAAAAGGCCTGCAGAATAAGAGGAGCCTGAAAAGGCCTGAAAAATACGAGGAGCCTGAAAAGGCCTGAAAAATACGAGGAGCTTGAAAAGGTGTGAAAAACCTGAGGAGCCTGAGAAGGCCTGAAAAATACGAGGAGCCTGAAAAGGTGTGAAAAATCCGAGGAGCCTGAAATGGCCTGCAGAATACGAGGAGCCTGAAAAGGCCTGAAAAATACGAGGAGCCTGAAAAGGTGTGAAATATACGAGGAGCCTGAAAAGGCCTGAAAAACACGAGGAGCCTGAAAAGGCCTAAAAAATACGAGGAGCCTGAAAAGGCGTGAAAAATACGAGGAGCCTGAAAAGGCCTGAAAAATACTAGGAGCCTGAAAAGGCGTGAAAAATACGAGGAGCCTGAAAAGGCCTGAAAAATACCAGGAGCCTGAAAAGGTGTGAAAAATACGAGGAGCCTGAAAAGGTGTTAAAAATAAGAGGAGCCTGAAAGACCTGAAAAATCCGAGGAGCCTGAAAAGGCCTGAAAAATACGAGGAGCCCGAAAAGTTGTGAAAAATACGAGGAGCATGAAAAGGCATGAAAAATAGGAGGAGCCCGAAAAGGTGTGAAAAATACGAGGAGCCTGAAAAGGCGTGAAAAATACGAGGAGCCTGAAAAGGTGTGAAAAATACTAGGAGCTTGAAAAGGCGTGAAAAATACGAGGAACCTGAAAGGCGTGAAAAATACAAGGAGCCTGAAAAGGTGTGAAAAATACGAGGAGCCTGAAAAGGCCTGCAGAATAAGAGGAGCCTGAAAAGGCCTGAAAAATGCGAGGAGCCTGAAAAGGCCTGAAAAATACGAGGAGCCTGAAAAGGTGTGAAGAATACCAGGAGACTAAAAAGGCCTGAAAAATACGAGGAGCCGGAAAAGCTGTGAAAAATACGAGGAGCATGAAAAGGCGTGAAAAATCCGAGGAGCCTGAAAGGCATGAAAAACACGAGGAGCCTGAAAAGTTGTGAAGAATACCAGGAGACTAAAAAGGCCTGAAAAATACGAGGAGCCGGAAAAGGTGTGAAAAATACGAGGAGCATTAAAAGGCCTGAAAAATACGAGGAGCCTGAAAAGGTGTGAGAAATACGAGGAGCATGAAAAGGTGTGAAAAGTACGAGGAGCCTAAAAAGGCCTGAAAAATACGAGGAGCCGGAAAAGGTGTGAAAAATACGAGGAGCCTGAAAAGGCCTGAAAAATACGAGGAGACTGAAAAGGTGTGAAAAATACGCCGAGCCAGAAAAGGCCTGCAGAATAAGAGGAGCCTGAAAAGGTGTGAAAAATACGAGGAGCCTGAAAAGGCCTGAAAAATACGAGGAGCCTGAAAAGGTGTGAAAAATTGGAGGAGCCTGAAAAGGCCTGTTAAATACAAGGAGCCTGAAAAGGTGTGAAAAATCCGAGGAGCCTGAAAAGGTGTGAAAAATATGAGGAGCCTGAAAAGGCGTGAAAAATACGAGGAGTCTGAAAAGGTGTGAAAAATACGAGGAGCCTGAAAAGGTGTGAAAAATACGAGGAGCCTGAAAAGATGTGAAAAATACGAGGAGCCTGAAAAGGTGTGAAAAATTCGAGGAGCCTGAAAAGGTGTGAAAAATACGAGGAGCCTGAAAAGACGTGAAAACTACGAGGAGCCTGAAAAGGTGTGAAAAATACGAGGAGCCTGAAAAGGTGTGTAAAAAACGAGGAGCCTGAGAAGGCGTGAAAAATACAAGGAGCCCGAAAATGCGTGAAAAATACGAGGAGCCTGGAAAGGTGTGTAAAATACGAGGAGCCTGAAAAGGCCTTTAAAATACGGGAAGCCTGAAAAGGTGTGAAAAATACGAGGAGCCTGAAAAGGCCTGAAAACTATGAGGAGCCTGAAAAGGTGTGAAAAATACGAGGAGCCTGAAAAGGCCTGAAAAATATAAGGGGCGTGAAAAGATGTGAAAGATATGAGGAGCCTGAAAAGGCCTGAAAAAAACGAGGAGCCTGAAAAGTTGTGAAAAATACGAGGAGCCTGAAAAGGTGTGAAAAGTTCAAGGAGCTTGAAAAGGTGTGAAAAATACGAGGAGCCTGAAAAGGTGTGAAAAATACGAGGAGCCTGAAAAGGTGTGAAAAATAAGAGGAGCCTGAAAAGGTGTAAAAAATACGAGGAGCCTGAAAAGGTGTGAAAAATACGAGCAGCCTGAAAAGGTGTGAAAAATACGAGGAGCCTGAAAAGGCCTGAAAAATACGAGGATCCTGAAAAGGTGTGAAAAATACGTGGAGCCTGAAAAGGCCTGAAAAATACGAGGAGCCTGAAAAGGTGTGAAAAATACGAGGAGCCTGAAAAGGTGTGAAAAATACGTGGAGCCTGAAAAGGTGTGAAAAATATGAGCAGCCTGAAAAGGTGTGAAAAATACGAGGAGCCTGAAAAGGCCTGAAAAATACGAGGATCCTGAAAAGGTGTGAAAAATACGAGGAGCCTGGAAAGGCCTGAAAAATACGAGGAGCCTGAAACGGCCTGAAAAATACGAGGAGCCTAAAAAGGTGTGAAAAATATGCGGAGCCTGAAAAGGTGTGAAAAATACGAGGGGCCTGAAAAGGTGTGAAAAATACGAGGAGCCTGAAAAGGCGTGAAAAATACGAGGAGCCTGAAAGGTCTGAAGAACACGGGAGCCAGAAAAGGCCTGAAAAATATGAGGGGCCTGAAAAGGTGTGAAAAAAACGAGGAGCCTGAAAAGGCTGAAAAATACGAGGTGCCTGAAAAGGTGTGAAATATACGAGGAGCCTGAAAAGGCCTGAAAAATACGAGGAGCCTGAAAAGGTGTGAAAAATACGAGGAGCCTGAAAAGGCCTGAAGAATAAGAGGAGCCTGAAAAGGCCTGAAAAATACGAGGAGCCTGAAAAGATGTGAAAAATACGCGGAGCCTGAAAAGGTGAGAAAAATACGAGGAGCCTGAAAAGGCCTGAAAAACACGGGAGCCAGAAAAGGCCTGAAAAATATGAGGGGCCTGAAAAGGTGTGAAAAAAACGAGGAGTCTGAAATGGCCTGAAAAATATGAGGAGCCTGAAAAGGCGTGAAAAATACGAGGAGCCTGAAAATGCCTGAAAAATACGAGGAGCCTGAAAAGGCCTGAAAAATACGAGGAGCCTGAAAAGGTGTGAAAAATAGGCGGAGCCTGAAAAGGTGAGAAAAATACGAGGAGCCTGAAAAGGCCTGCAGAATACGAGGAGCCTGAAAAGGCCTGAAAAATACGAGGAGCCTGAAAAGGTGTGAAATATACGAGGAGCCTGAAAAGGCCTGAAAAATACGAGGAGCCTGAAAAGGTGTGAAAAATACGAGGAGCCTGAAAAGGCCTGCAGAATAAGAGGAGCCTGAAAAGGCCTGAAAAATACGAGGAGCCTGAAAAGGCCTGAAAAATACGAGGAGCTTGAAAAGGTGTGAAAAACCTGAGGAGCCTGAAAAGGCCTGAAAAATACGAGGAGCCTGAAAAGGTGTGAAAAATCCGAGGAGCCTGAAATGGCCTGCAGAATACGAGGAGCCTGAAAAGGCCTGAAAAATACGAGGAGCCTGAAAAGGTGTGAAATATACGAGGAGCCTGAAATGGCCTGAAAAACACGAGGAGCCTGAAAAGGCCTAAAAAATACGAGGAGCCTGAAAAGGCGTGAAAAATACGAGGAGCCTGAAAAGGCCTGAAAAATACTAGGAGCCTGAAAAGGCGTGAAAAATACGAGGAGCCTGAAAAGGCCTGAAAAATACCAGGAGCCTGAAAAGGTGTGAAAAATACGAGGAGCCTGAAAAGGTGTTAAAAATAAGAGGAGCCTGAAAGACCTGAAAAATCCGAGGAGCCTGAAAAGGCCTGAAAAATACGAGGAGCCCGAAAAGTTGTGAAAAATACGAGGAGCATGAAAAGGCATGAAAAATAGGAGGAGCCCGAAAAGGTGTGAAAAATACGAGGAGCCTGAAAAGGCCTGCAGAATAAGAGGAGCCTGAAAAGGCCTGAATAATACGAGGAGCCTGAAAAGGTGTGAAAAATACGAGGAGCCTATAAAGGCCTGCAGAATAAGAGGAGCCTGAAAAGGCCTGAAAAATACGAGGAGCCTGAAAAGGCCTGAAAAATACGAGGAGCCTGAAAAGGTGTGAAAAACCTGAGGAGCCTGAAAAGGCCTGAAAAATACGAGGAGCCTGAAAAGGTGTGAAAAATACGAGGAGCCTGAAATGGCCTGAAAAACACGAGGAGCCTGAAAAGGCCTAAAAAATACGAGGAGCCTGAAAAGGCGTGAAAAATACGAGGAGCCTGAAAAGGCCTGAAAAATACCAGGAGCCTGAAAAGGCGTGAAAAATACGAGGAGCCTGAAAAGGCCTGAAAAATACCAGCAGCCTGAAAAGGTGTGAAAAATACGAGGAGCCTGAAAAGGTGTTAAAAATAAGAGGAGCCTGAAAGACCTGAAAAATCCGAGGAGCCTGAAAAGGCCTGAAAAATACGAGGAGCCCGAAAAGTTGTGAAAAATACAAGGAGCATGAAAAGGCATGAAAAATATGAGGAGCCCGAAAAGGTGTGAAAAATACGAGGAGCCTGAAAAGGCGTGAAAAATACGAGGAGCCTGAAAAGGCCTGAAAAATCCGAGGAGCCTGAAAAGGCCTGAAAAATCCGAGGAGCCTGAAAAGGTGTGAAAAATACGAGGAGCATGAAAAGGTGTGAAAAATACGAGGAGCCTGAAAGGCATGAAAAACACGAGGAGCCTGAAAAGGTGTGAAGAATACCAGGAGACTAAAAAGGCCTGAAAAATACGAGGAGCCGGAAAAGGTGTGAAAAATACGAGGAGCATGAAAAGGCGTGAAAAATACGAGGAGCCTGAAAGGCATGAAAAACACGAGGGGCCTGAAAAGTTGTGAAGTATACCAGGAGACTAAAAAGGCCTGAAAAATACGAGGAGCCGGAAAAGGTGTGAAAAATACGAGGAGCATTAAAAGGCCTGAAAAATACGAGGAGCCTGAAAAGGTGTGAGAAATACGAGGAGCATGAAAAGGTGAGAAAAGTACGAGGAGCCTAAAAAGGTGTGAAAAACACGAGGAGCCTGAAAAGGTGTGAAAAATACGAGGAGCCTGAAAAGATGTGAAAAATACGAGGAGCCTGAAAAGGTGTGAAAAATACGAGGAGCCTGAAAAGGTGTGAAAAATACGAGGAGCCTGAAAAGACGTGAAAACTACGAGGAGCCTGAAAAGGTGTGAAAAATACGAGGAGCCTGAAAAGGTGTGTAAAAAACGAGGAGCCTGAGAAGGCGTGAAAAATACAAGGAGCCCGAAAATGCGTGAAAAATACGAGGAGCCTGGAAAGGTGTGTAAAATACGAGGAGCCTGAAAAGGCCTTTAAAATACGGGAAGCCTGAAAAGGTGTGAAAAATACGAGGAGCCTGAAAAGGCCTGAAAACTATGAGGAGCCTGAAAAGGTGTGAAAAATACGAGGAGCCTGAAAAGGCCTGAAAAATATAAGGGGCGTGAAAAGATGTGAAAGATATGAGGAGCCTGAAAAGGCCTGAAAAAAACGAGGAGCCTGAAAAGTTGTGAAAAATACGAGGAGCCTGAAAAGGTGTGAAAAGTTCAAGGAGCTTGAAAAGGTGTGAAAAATACGAGGAGCCTGAAAAGGTGTGAAAAATACGAGGAGCCTGAAAAGGTGTGAAAAATAAGAGGAGCCTGAAAAGGTGTAAAAAATACGAGGAGCCTGAAAAGGTGTGAAAAATACGAGCAGCCTGAAAAGGTGTGAAAAATACGAGGAGCCTGAAAAGGCCTGAAAAATACGAGGATCCTGAAAAGGTGTGAAAAATACGAGGAGCCTGAAAAGGCCTGAAAAATACGAGGAGCCTGAAAAGGTGTGAAAAATACGAGGAGCCTGAAAAGGTGTGAAAAATACGTGGAGCCTGAAAAGGTGTGAAAAATATGAGCAGCCTGAAAAGGTGTGAAAAATACGAGGAGCCTGAAAAGGCCTGAAAAATACGAGGATCCTGAAAAGGTGTGAAAAATACGAGGAGCCTGGAAAGGCCTGAAAAATACGAGGAGCCTGAAACGGCCTGAAAAATACGAGGAGCCTAAAAAGGTGTGAAAAATATGCGGAGCCTGAAAAGGTGTGAAAAATACGAGGGGCCTGAAAAGGTGTGAAAAATACGAGGAGCCTGAAAAGGCGTGAAAAATACGAGGAGCCTGAAAGGTCTGAAGAACACGGGAGCCAGAAAAGGCCAGAAAAAAATGAGGGGCCTGAAAAGGTGTGAAAAAAACGAGGAGCCTGAAAAGGCTGAAAAATACGAGGTGCCTGAAAAGGTGTGAAATATACGAGGAGCCTGAAAAGGTGTGAAAAATACGAGGAGCCTGAAAAGGTGTGAAAAATACGAGGAGCCTGAAAAGGCCTGCAGAATAAGAGGAGCCTGAAAAGGCCTGAAAAATACGAGGAGCCTGAAAAGATGTGAAAAATACGCGGAGCCTGAAAAGGTGAGAAAAATACGAGGAGCCTGAAAAGGCCTGAAAAACACGGGAGCCAGAAAAGGCCTGAAAAATATGAGGGGCCTGAAGGTGTGAAAAAAACGAGGAGTCTGAAATGGCCTGAAAAATATGAGGAGCCTGAAAAGGCCTGAAAAATACGAGGAGCCTGAAAATGCCTGAAAAATACGAGGAGCCTGAAAAGGCCTGAAAAATACGAGGAGCCTGAAAAGGTGTGAAAAATAGGCGGAGCCTGAAAAGGTGAGAAAAATACGAGGAGCCTGAAAAGGCCTGCAGAATACGAGGAGCCTGAAAAGGCCTGAAAAATACGAGGAGCCTGAAAAGGTGTGAAATATACGAGGAGCCTGAAAAGGCCTGAAAAATACGAGGAGCCTGAAAAGGTGTGAAAAATACGAGGAGCCTGAAAAGGCCTGCAGAATAAGAGGAGCCTGAAAAGGCCTGAAAAATACGAGGAGCCTGAAAAGGCCTGAAAAATACGAGGAGCTTGAAAAGGTGTGAAAAACCTGAGGAGCCTGAAAAGGCCTGAAAAATACGAGGAGCCTGAAAAGGTGTGAAAAATCCGAGGAGCCTGAAATGGCCTGCAGAATACGAGGAGCCTGAAAAGGCCTGAAAAATACGAGGAGCCTGAAAAGGTGTGAAATATACGAGGAGCCTGAAATGGCCTGAAAAACACGAGGAGCCTGAAAAGGCCTAAAAAATACGAGGAGCCTGAAAAGGCGTGAAAAATACGAGGAGCCTGAAAAGGCCTGAAAAATACTAGGAGCCTGAAAAGGCGTGAAAAATACGAGGAGCCTGAAAAGGCCTGAAAAATACCAGGAGCCTGAAAAGGTGTGAAAAATACGAGGAGCCTGAAAAGGTGTTAAAAATAAGAGGAGCCTGAAAGACCTGAAAAATCCGAGGAGCCTGAAAAGGCCTGAAAAATACGAGGAGCCCGAAAAGTTGTGAAAAATACGAGGAGCATGAAAAGGCATGAAAAATAGGAGGAGCCCGAAAAGGTGTGAAAAATACGAGGAGCCTGAAAAGGCCTGCAGAATAAGAGGAGCCTGAAAAGGCCTGAATAATACGAGGAGCCTGAAAAGGTGTGAAAAATACGAGGAGCCTGAAAAGGCCTGCAGAATAAGAGGAGCCTGAAAAGGCCTGAAAAATACGAGGAGCCTGAAAAGGCCTGAAAAATACGAGGAGCCTGAAAAGGTGTGAAAAACCTGAGGAGCCTGAAAAGGCCTGAAAAATACGAGGAGCCTGAAAAGGTGTGAAATATACGAGGAGCCTGAAATGGCCTGAAAAACACGAGGAGCCTGAAAAGGCCTAAAAAATCCGAGGAGCCTGAAAAGGCGTGAAAAATACGAGGAGCCTGAAAAGGCCTGAAAAATACCAGGAGCCTGAAAAGGCGTGAAAAATACGAGGAGCCTGAAAAGGCCTGAAAAATACCAGCAGCCTGAAAAGGTGTGAAAAATACGAGGAGCCTGAAAAGGTGTTAAAAATAAGAGGAGCCTGAAAGACCTGAAAAATCCGAGGAGCCTGAAAAGGCCTGAAAAATACGAGGAGCCCGAAAAGTTGTGAAAAATACAAGGAGCATGAAAAGGCATGAAAAATATGAGGAGCCCGAAAAGGTGTGAAAAATACGAGGAGCCTGAAAAGGCGTGAAAAATACGAGGAGCCTGAAAAGGCCTGAAAAATCCGAGGAGCCTGAAAAGGCCTGAAAAATCCGAGGAGCCTGAAAAGGTGTGAAAAATACGAGGAGCATGAAAAGGTGTGAAAAATACGAGGAGCCTGAAAGGCATGAAAAACACGAGGAGCCTGAAAAGGTGTGAAGAATACCAGGAGACTAAAAAGGCCTGAAAAATACGAGGAGCCGGAAAAGGTGTGAAAAATACGAGGAGCATGAAAAGGCGTGAAAAATACGAGGAGCCTGAAAGGCATGAAAAACACGAGGGGCCTGAAAAGTTGTGAAGTATACCAGGAGACTAAAAAGGCCTGAAAAATACGAGGAGCCGGAAAAGGTGTGAAAAATACGAGGAGCATTAAAAGGCCTGAAAAATACGAGGAGCCTGAAAAGGTGTGAAAAATACGAGGAGCATGAAAAGGTGAGAAAAGTACGAGGAGCCTAAAAAGGTGTGAAAAACACGAGGAGCCTGAAAAGGTGTGAAAAATACGAGGAGCCTGAAAAGGCCTGAAAAATACGAGGAGCCTGAAAAGGTGTGAAAAATACGCGGAGCAGAAAAGTCCTGCAGAATAAGAGGAGCCTGAAAAGGTGTGAAAAATACGAGGAGCCTGAAAAGGCCTGAAAAATACGAGGAGCCTGAAAAGGTGTGAAAAATCGGAGGAGCCTGAAAAGGCCTGTAAAATACAAGGAGCCTGAAAAGGTGTGAAAAATCCGAGGAGCCTGAAAAGGTGTGAAAAATATGAGGAGCCTGAAAAGGCGTGAAAAATACGAGGAGTCTGAAAAGGTGTGAAAAATACGAGGAGCCTGAAAAGGTGTGAAAAATACGAGGAGCCTGAAAAGATGTGAAATATACGAGGAGCCTGAAAAGGTGTGAAAAATTCGAGGAGCCTGAAAAGGTGTGAAAAATACGAGGAGCCTGAAAAGAGGTGAAAACTACGAGGAGCCTGAAAAGGTGTGAAAAATACGAGGAGCCTGAAAAGGTGTGTAAAAAACGAGGAGCCTGAGAAGGCGTGAAAAATACAAGGAGCCCGAAAATGCGTGAAAAATACGAGGAGCCTGGAAAGGTGTGTAAAATACGAGGAGCCTGAAAAGGCCTTTAAAATACGGGAAGCCTGAAAAGGTGTGAAAAATACGAGGAGCCTGAAAAGGCCTGAAAAATACGAGGAGCCTGAAAAGGTGTGAAAAATACGCGGAGCCTGAAAAGGTGAGAAAAATACGAGGAGCCTGAAAAGGCCTGAAAAACACGGGAGCAAGAAAAGGCCTGAAAAATATGAGGGGCCTGAAAAGGTGAGAAAAAAACGAGGAATCTGAAATGGCCTGAAAAATATGAGGAGCCTGAAAAGGCCTGAAAAATACGAGGAGCCTGAAAATGCCTGAAAAATACGAGGAGCCTGAAAAGGCCTGAAAAATACGAGGAGCCTGAAAAGGTGTGAAAAATAGGCGGAGCCTGAAAAGGTGAGAAAAATACGAGGAGCCTGAAAAGGCCTGCAGAATACGAGGAGCCTGAAAAGGCCTGAAAAATACGAGGAGCCTGAAAAGGTGTGAAATATACGAGGAGCCTGAAAAGGCCTGAAAAATACGAGGAGCCTGAAAAGGTGTGAAAAATACGAGGAGCCTGAAAAGGCCTGCAGAATAAGAGGAGCCTGAAAAGGCCTGAAAAATACGAGGAGCCTGAAAAGGCCTGAAAAATACGAGGAGCTTGAAAAGGTGTGAAAAACCTGAGGAGCCTGAGAAGGCCTGAAAAATACGAGGAGCCTGAAAAGGTGTGAAAAATCCGAGGAGCCTGAAATGGCCTGCAGAATACGAGGAGCCTGAAAAGGCCTGAAAAATACGAGGAGCCTGAAAAGGTGTGAAATATACGAGGAGCCTGAAATGGCCTGAAAAACACGAGGAGCCTGAAAAGGCCTAAGAAATACGAGGAGCCTGAAAAGGCGTGAAAAATACGAGGAGCCTGAAAAGGCCTGAAAAATACTAGGAGCCTGAAAAGGCGTGAAAAATACAAGGAGCCTGAAAAGGCCTGAAAAATACCAGGAGCCTGAAAAGGTGTGAAAAATACGAGGAGCCTGAAAAGGTGTTAAAAATAAGAGGAGCCTGAAAGACCTGAAAAATCCGAGGAGCCTGAAAAGGCCTGAAAAATACGAGGAGCCCGAAAAGTTGTGAAAAATACGAGGAGCATGAAAAGGCATGAAAAATAGGAGGAGCCCGAAAAGGTGTGAAAAATACGAGGAGCCTGAAAAGGCGTGAAAAATACGAGGAGCCTGAAAAGGTGTGAAAAATACTAGGAGCTTGAAAAGGCGTGAAAAATACGAGGAACCTGAAAGGCGTGAAAAATACAAGGAGCCTGAAAAGGTGTGAAAAATACGAGGAGCCTGAAAAGGCCTGCAGAATAAGAGGAGCCTGAAAAGGCCTGAAAAATGCGAGGAGCCTGAAAAGGCCTGAAAAATACGAGGAGCCTGAAAAGGTGTGAAGAATACCAGGAGACTAAAAAGGCCTGAAAAATACGAGGAGCCGGAAAAGCTGTGAAAAATACGAGGAGCATGAAAAGGCGTGAAAAATACGAGGAGCCTGAAAGGCATGAAAAACACGAGGAGCCTGAAAAGTTGTGAAGAATACCAGGAGACTAAAAAGGCCTGAAAAATACGAGGAGCCGGAAAAGGTGTGAAAAATACGAGGAGCATTAAAAGGCCTGAAAAATACGAGGAGCCTGAAAAGGTGTGAGAAATACGAGGAGCATGAAAAGGTGTGAAAAGTACGAGGAGCCTAAAAAGGCCTGAAAAATACGAGGAGCCGGAAAAGGTGTGAAAAATACGAGGAGCCTGAAAAGGCCTGAAAAATACGAGGAGACTGAAAAGGTGTGAAAAATACGCCGAGCCAGAAAAGGCCTGCAGAATAAGAGGAGCCTGAAAAGGTGTGAAAAATACGAGGAGCCTGAAAAGGCCTGAAAAATACGAGGAGCCTGAAAAGGTGTGAAAAATCGGAGGAGCCTGAAAAGGCCTGTTAAATACAAGGAGCCTGAAAAGGTGTGAAAAATCCGAGGAGCCTGAAAAGGTGTGAAAAATATGAGGAGCCTGAAAAGGCGTGAAAAATACGAGGAGTCTGAAAAGGTGTGAAAAATACGAGGAGCCTGAAAAGGTGTGAAAAATACGAGGAGCCTGAAAAGATGTGAAAAATACGAGGAGCCTGAAAAGGTGTGAAAAATTCGAGGAGCCTGAAAAGGTGTGAAAAATACGAGGAGCCTGAAAAGACGTGAAAACTACGAGGAGCCTGAAAAGGTGTGAAAAATACGAGGAGCCTGAAAAGGTGTGTATAAAACGAGGAGCCTGAGAAGGCGTGAAAAATACAAGGAGCCCGAAAATGCGTGAAAAATACGAGGAGCCTGGAAAGGTGTGTAAAATACGAGGAGCCTGAAAAGGCCTTTAAAATACGGGAAGCCTGAAAAGGTGTGAAAAATACGAGGAGCCTGAAAAGGCCTGAAAACTATGAGGAGCCTGAAAAGGTGTGAAAAATACGAGGAGCCTGAAAAGGCCTGAAAAATATAAGGGGCGTGAAAAGATGTGAAAGATATGAGGAGCCTGAAAAGGCCTGAAAAAAACGAGGAGCCTGAAAAGTTGTGAAAAATACGAGGAGCCTGAAAAGGTGTGAAAAGTTCAAGGAGCTTGAAAAGGTGTGAAAAATACGAGGAGCCTGAAAAGGTGTGAAAAATACGAGGAGCCTGAAAAGGTGTGAAAAATAAGAGGAGCCTGAAAAGGTGTAAAAAATACGAGGAGCCTGAAAAGGTGTGAAAAATACGAGCAGCCTGAAAAGGTGTGAAAAATACGAGGAGCCTGAAAAGGCCTGAAAAATACGAGGATCCTGAAAAGGTGTGAAAAATACGAGGAGCCTGAAAAGGCCTGAAAAATACGAGGAGCCTGAAAAGGTGTGAAAAATACGAGGAGCCTGAAAAGGTGTGAAAAATACGTGGAGCCTGAAAAGGTGTGAAAAATATGAGCAGCCTGAAAAGGTGTGAAAAATACGAGGAGCCTGAAAAGGCCTGAAAAATACGAGGATCCTGAAAAGGTGTGAAAAATACGAGGAGCCTGGAAAGGCCTGAAAAATACGAGGAGCCTGAAACGGCCTGAAAAATACGAGGAGCCTAAAAAGGTGTGAAAAATATGCGGAGCCTGAAAAGGTGTGAAAAATACGAGGGGCCTGAAAAGGTGTGAAAAATACGAGGAGCCTGAAAAGGCGTGAAAAATACGAGGAGCCTGAAAGGTCTGAAGAACACGGGAGCCAGAAAAGGCCTGAAAAATATGAGGGGCCTGAAAAGGTGTGAAAAAAACGAGGAGCCTGAAAAGGCTGAAAAATACGAGGTGCCTGAAAAGGTGTGAAATATACGAGGAGCCTGAAAAGGCCTGAAAAATACGAGGAGCCTGAAAAGGTGTGAAAAATACGAGGAGCCTGAAAAGGCCTGCAGAATAAGAGGAGCCTGAAAAGGCCTGAAAAATACGAGGAGCCTGAAAAGATGTGAAAAATACGTGGAGCCTGAAAAGGTGAGAAAAATACGAGGAGCCTGAAAAGGCCTGAAAAACACGGGAGCCAGAAAAGGCCTGAAAAATATGAGGGGCCTGAAAAGGTGTGAAAAAAACGAGGAGTCTGAAATGGCCTGAAAAATATGAGGAGCCTGAAAAGGCCTGAAAAATACGAGGAGCCTGAAAATGCCTGAAAAATACGAGGAGCCTGAAAAGGCCTGAAAAATACGAGGAGCCTGAAAAGGTGTGAAAAATAGGCGGAGCCTGAAAAGGTGAGAAAAATACGAGGAGCCTGAAAAGGCCTGCAGAATACGAGGAGCCTGAAAAGGCCTGAAAAATACGAGGAGCCTGAAAAGGTGTGAAATATACGAGGAGCCTGAAAAGGCCTGAAAAATACGAGGAGCCTGAAAAGGTGTGAAAAATACGAGGAGCCTGAAAAGGCCTGCAGAATAAGAGGAGCCTGAAAAGGCCTGAAAAATACGAGGAGCCTGAAAAGGTGTGAAAAATCCGAGGAGCCTGAAATGGCCTGCAGAATACGAGGAGCCTGAAAAGGCCTGAAAAATACGAGGAGCCTGAAAAGGTGTGAAATATACGAGGAGCCTGAAATGGCCTGAAAAACACGAGGAGCCTGAAAAGGCCTAAAAAATACGAGGAGCCTGAAAAGGCGTGAAAAATACGAGGAGCCTGAAAAGGCCTGAAAAATACTAGGAGCCTGAAAAGGCGTGAAAAATACGAGGAGCCTGAAAAGGCCTGAAAAATACCAGGAGCCTGAAAAGGTGTGAAAAATACGAGGAGCCTGAAAAGGTGTTAAAAATAAGAGGAGCCTGAAAGACCTGAAAAATCCGAGGAGCCTGAAAAGGCCTGAAAAATACGAGGAGCCCGAAAAGTTGTGAAAAATACGAGGAGCATGAAAAGGCATGAAAAATAGGAGGAGCCCGAAAAGGTGTGAAAAATACGAGGAGCCTGAAAAGGCGTGAAAAATACGAGGAGCCTGAAAAGGTGTGAAAAATACTAGGAGCTTGAAAAGGCGTGAAAAATACGAGGAACCTGAAAGGCGTGAAAAATACAAGGAGCCTGAAAAGGTGTGAAAAATACGAGGAGCCTGAAAAGGCCTGCAGAATAAGAGGAGCCTGAAAAGGCCTGAAAAATGCGAGGAGCCTGAAAAGGCCTGAAAAATACGAGGAGCCTGAAAAGGTGTGAAGAATACCAGGAGACTAAAAAGGCCTGAAAAATACGAGGAGCCGGAAAAGCTGTGAAAAATACGAGGAGCATGAAAAGGCGTGAAAAATACGAGGAGCCTGAAAAGGTGTGAGAAATACGAGGAGCATGAAAAGGTGTGAGAAGTACGAGGAGCCTAAAAAGGTGTGAAAAACCCGAGCAGCCTGAAAAGGTGTGAAAAATACGAGGAGCCTGAAAAGGCCTGAAAAATACGAGGAGACTGAAAAGGTGTGAAAAATACGCGGAGCCAGAAAAGGCCTGCAGAATAAGAGGAGCCTGAAAAGGTGTGAAAAATACGAGGAGCCTGAAAAGGCCTGAAAAATACGAGGAGCCTGAAAAGGTGTGAAAATTCGGAGGAGCCTGAAAAGGCCTGTAAAATACAAGGAGCCTGAAAAGGTGTGAAAAATCCGAGGAGCCTGAAAAGGTGTGAAAAATATGAGGAGCCTGAAAAGGCGTGAAAAATACGAGGAGCCTGAAAAGGTGTGAAAAATACGAGGAGCCTGAAAAGGTGTGAAAAATACGTGGAGCCTGAAAAGGTGTGAAAAATATGAGCAGCCTGAAAAGGTGTGAAAAATACGAGGAGCCTGAAAAGGCCTGAAAAATACGAGGATCCTGAAAAGGTGTGAAAAATACGAGGAGCCTGGAAAGGCCTGAAAAATACGAGGAGCCTGAAACGGCCTGAAAAATACGAGGAGCCTAAAAAGGTGTGAAAAATATGCGGAGCCTGAAAAGGTGTGAAAAATACGAGGGGCCTGAAAAGGTGTGAAATATACGAGGAGCCTGAAAAGGCGTGAAAAATACGAGGAGCCTGAAAGGTCTGAAGAACACGGGAGCCAGAAAAGGCCTGAAAAATATGAGGGGCCTGAAAAGGTGTGAAAAAAACGAGGAGCCTGAAAAGGCTGAAAAATACGAGGTGCCTGAAAAGGTGTGAAATATACGAGGAGCCTGAAAAGGCCTGAAAAATACGAGGAGCCTGAAAAGGTGTGAAAAATACGAGGAGCCTGAAAAGGCCTGCAGAATAAGAGGAGCCTGAAAAGGCCTGAAAAATACGAGGAGCCTGAAAAGATGTGAAAAATACGTGGAGCCTGAAAAGGTGAGAAAAATACGAGGAGCCTGAAAAGGCCTGAAAAACACGGGAGCCAGAAAAGGCCTGAAAAATATGAGGGGCCTGAAAAGGTGTGAAAAAAACGAGGAGTCTGAAATGGCCTGAAAAATATGAGGAGCCTGAAAAGGCCTGAAAAATACGAGGAGCCTGAAAATGCCTGAAAAATACGAGGAGCCTGAAAAGGCCTGAAAAATACGAGGAGCCTGAAAAGGTGTGAAAAATAGGAGGAGCCTGAAAAGGTGAGAAAAATACGAGGAGCCTGAAAAGGCCTGAAGAATACGAGGAGCCTGAAAAGGCCTGAAAAATACGAGGAGCCTGAAAAGGTGTGAAATATACGAGGAGCCTGAAAAGGCCTGAAAAATACGAGGAGCCTGAAAAGGTGTGAAAAAAACGAGGAGCCTGAAAAGGCGTGAAAAATACAAGGAGCCTGAAAAGGCCTGAAAAATACGAGGAGCCTGAAAAGGTGTGAAAAATCCGAGGAGCCTGAAATGGCCTGCAGAATACGAGGAGCCTGAAAAGGCCTGAAAAATATGAGGAGCCTGAAAAGGTGTGAAATATACGAGGAGCCTGAAATGGCCTGAAAAACACGAGGAGCCTGAAAAGGCCTAAAAAATACGAGGAGCCTGAAAAGGCGTGAAAAATACGAGGAGCCTGAAAAGGCCTGAAAAATACTAGGAGCCTGAAAAGGCGTGAAAAATACGAGGAGCCTGAAAAGGCCTGAAAAATACCAGGAGCCTGAAAAGGTGTGAAAAATACGAGGAGCCTGAAAAGGTGTTAAAAATAAGAGGAGCCTGAAAGACCTGAAAAATCCGAGGAGCCTGAAAAGGCCTGAAAAATACGAGGAGCCCGAAAAGTTGTGAAAAATACGAGGAGCATGAAAAGGCATGAAAAATAGGAGGAGCCCGAAAAGGTGTGAAAAATACGAGGAGCCTGAAAAGGCGTGAAAAATACGAGGAGCCTGAAAAGGTGTGAAAAATACTAGGAGCTTGAAAAGGCGTGAAAAATACGAGGAACCTGAAAGGCGTGAAAAATACAAGGAGCCTGAAAAGGTGTGAAAAATACGAGGAGCCTGAAAAGGCCTGCAGAATAAGAGGAGCCTGAAAAGGCCTGAAAAATGCGAGGAGCCTGAAAAGGCCTGAAAAATACGAGGAGCCTGAAAAGGTGTGAAGAATACCAGGAGACTAAAAAGGCCTGAAAAATACGAGGAGCCGGAAAAGCTGTGAAAAATACGAGGAGCATGAAAAGGCGTGAAAAATACGAGGAGCCTGAAAAGGTGTGAGAAATACGAGGAGCATGAAAAGGTGTGAGAAGTACGAGGAGCCTAAAAAGGTGTGAAAAACCCGAGCAGCCTGAAAAGGTGTGAAAAATACGAGGAGCCTGAAAAGGCCTGAAAAATACGAGGAGACTGAAAAGGTGTGAAAAATACGCGGAGCCAGAAAAGGCCTGCAGAATAAGAGGAGCCTGAAAAGGTGTGAAAAATACGAGGAGCCTGAAAAGGCCTGAAAAATACGAGGAGCCTGAAAAGGTGTGAAAATTCGGAGGAGCCTGAAAAGGCCTGCAAAATACAAGGAGCCTGAAAAGGTGTGAAAAATCCGAGGAGCCTGAAAAGGTGTGAAAAATATGAGGAGCCTGAAAAGGCGTGAAAAATACGAGGAGTCTGAAAAGGTGTGAAAAATACGAGGAGCCTGAAAAGGTGTGAAAAATATGAGGAGCCTGAAAAGATGTGAAAAATACGAGGAGCCTGAAAAGGTGTGAAATATTCGAGGAGCCTGAAAAGGTGTGAAAAATACGAGGAGCCTGAAAAGACGTGAAAACTACGAGGAGCCTGAAAAGGTGTGAAAAATACGAGGAGCCTGAAAAGGTGTGTAAAAAACGAGGAGCCTGAGAAGGCGTGAAAAATACAAGGAGCCCGAAAATGCGTGAAAAATACGAGGAGCCTGGAAAGGTGTGTAAAATACGAGGAGCCTGAAAAGGCCTTTAAAATACGGGAAGCCTGAAAAGGTGTGAAAAATACGAGGAGCCTGAAAAGGCCTGAAAAATACGAGGAGCCTGAAAAGGTGTGAAAAATACGCGGAGCCTGAAAAGGTGAGAAAAATACGAGGAGCCTGAAAAGGCCTGAAAAACACGGGAGCCAGAAAAGGCCTGAAAAATATGAGGGGCCTGAAAAGGTGTGAAAAAAACGAGGAATCTGAAATGGCCTGAAAAATATGAGGAGCCTGAAAAGGCCTGAAAAATACGAGGAGCCTGAAAATGCCTGAAAAATACGAGGAGCCTGAAAAGGCCTGAAAAATACGAGGAGCCTGAAAAGGTGTGAAAAATAGGCGGAGCCTGAAAAGGTGAGAAAAATACGAGGAGCCTGAAAAGGCCTGCAGAATACGAGGAGCCTGAAAAGGCCTGAAAAATACGAGGAGCCTGAAAAGGTGTGAAATATACGAGGAGCCTGAAAAGGCCTGAAAAATACGAGGAGCCTGAAAAGGTGTGAAAAATACGAGGAGCCTGAAAAGGCCTGCAGAATAAGAGGAGCCTGAAAAGGCCTGAAAAATACGAGGAGCCTGAAAAGGCCTGAAAAATACGAGGAGCTTGAAAAGGTGTGAAAAACCTGAGGAGCCTGAAAAGGCCTGAAAAATACGAGGAGCCTGAAAAGGTGTGAAAAATCCGAGGAGCCTGAAATGGCCTGCAGAATACGAGGAGCCTGAAAAGGCCTGAAAAATACGAGGAGCCTGAAAAGGTGTGAAATATACGAGGAGCCTGAAATGGCCTGAAAAACACGAGGAGCCTGAAAAGGCCTAAGAAATACGAGGAGCCTGAAAAGGCGTGAAAAATACGAGGAGCCTGAAAAGGCCTGAAAAATACTAGGAGCCTGAAAAGGCGTGAAAAATACGAGGAGCCTGAAAAGGCCTGAAAAATACCAGGAGCCTGAAAAGGTGTGAAAAATACGAGGAGCCTGAAAAGGTGTTAAAAATAAGAGGAGCCTGAAAGACCTGAAAAATCCGAGGAGCCTGAAAAGGCCTGAAAAATACGAGGAGCCCGAAAAGTTGTGAAAAATACGAGGAGCATGAAAAGGCATGAAAAATAGGAGGAGCCCGAAAAGGTGTGAAAAATACGAGGAGCCTGAAAAGGCGTGAAAAATACGAGGAGCCTGAAAAGGTGTGAAAAATACTAGGAGCTTGAAAAGGCGTGAAAAATACGAGGAACCTGAAAGGCGTGAAAAATACAAGGAGCCTGAAAAGGTGTGAAAAATACGAGGAGCCTGAAAAGGCCTGCAGAATAAGAGGAGCCTGAAAAGGCCTGAAAAATGCGAGGAGCCTGAAAAGGCCTGAAAAATACGAGGAGCCTGAAAAGGTGTGAAGAATACCAGGAGACTAAAAAGGCCTGAAAAATACGAGGAGCCGGAAAAGCTGTGAAAAATACGAGGAGCATGACAAGGCGTGAAAAATATGAGGAGCCTGAAAAGGCGTGAAAAATACGAGGAGTCTGAAAAGGTGTGAAAAATACGAGGAGCCTGAAAAGGTGTGAAAAATACGAGGAGCCTGAAAAGATGTGAAAAATACGAGGAGCCTGAAAAGGTGTGAAAAATTCGAGGAGCCTGAAAAGGTGTGAAAAATACGAGGAGCCTGAAAAGACGTGAAAACTACGAGGAGCCTGAAAAGGTGTGAAAAATACGAGGAGCCTGAAAAGGTGTGTAAAAAACGAGGAGCCTGAGATGGCGTGAAAAATACAAGGAGCCCGAAAATGCGTGAAAAATACGAGGAGCCTGGAAAGGTGTGTAAAATACGAGGAGCCTGAAAAGGCCTTTAAAATACGGGAAGCCTGAAAAGGTGTGAAAAATACGAGGAGCCTGAAAAGGCCTGAAAAATATAAGGGGCGTGAAAAGATGTGAAAGATATGAGGAGCCTGAAAAGGCCTGAAAAAAACGAGGAGCCTGAAAAGTTGTGAAAAATACGAGGAGCCTGAAAAGGTGTGAAAAGTTCAAGGAGCTTGAAAAGGTGTGAAAAATACGAGGAGCCTGAAAAGGTGTGAAAAATACGAGGAGCCTGAAAAGGTGTGAAAAATACGAGGAGCCTGAAAAGGTGTAAAAAATACGAGGAGCCTGAAAAGGTGTGAAAAATACGAGCAGCCTGAAAAGGTGTGAAAAATACGAGGAGCCTGAAAAGGCCTGAAAAATACGAGGATCCTGAAAAGGTGTGAAAAATACGAGGAGCCTGAAAAGGCCTGAAAAATACGAGGAGCCTGAAAAGGTGTGAAAAATACGAGGAGCCTGAAAAGGTGTGAAAAATACGTGGAGCCTGAAAAGGTGTGAAAAATATGAGCAGCCTAAAAAGGTGTGAAAAATACGAGGAGCCTGAAAAGGCCTGAAAAATACGAGGATCCTGAAAAGGTGTGAAAAATACGAGGAGCCTGGAAAGGCCTGAAAAATACGAGGAGCCTGAAACGGCCTGAAAAATACGAGGAGCCTAAAAAGGTGTGAAAAATATGCGGAGCCTGAAAAGGTGTGAAAAATACGAGGGGCCTGAAAAGGTGTGAAAAATACGAGGAGCCTGAAAAGGCGTGAAAAATACGAGGAGCCTGAAAGGCCTGAAAAACACGGGAGCCAGAAAAGGCCTGAAAAATATGAGGGGCCTGAAAAGGTGTGAAAAAAACGAGGAGCCTGAAAAGGCCTGAAAAATACGAGGAGCCTGAAAAGGTGTGAAATATACGAGGAGCCTGAAAAGGCCTGAAAAATACGAGGAGCCTGAAAAGGTGTGAAAAATACGAGGAGCCTGAAAAGGCCTGCAGAATAAGAGGAGCCTGAAAAGGCCTGAAAAATACGAGGAGCCTGAAAAGGCCTGAAAAATACGAGGAGCCTGAAAAGGTGTGAAAAACCTGAGGAGCCTGAAAAGGCCTGAAAAATACGAGGAGCCTGAAAAGGTGTGAAAAATCCGAGGAGCCTGAAATGGCCTGCAGAATAAGAGGAGCCTGAAAAGGCCTGAATAATACGAGGAGCCTGAAAAGGTGTGAAAAATACGAGGAGCCTGAAACGGCCTGCAGAATAAGAGGAGCCTGAAAAGGCCTGAAAAATACGAGGAGCCTGAAAAGGCCTGAAAAATACGAGGAGCCTGAAAAGGTGTGAAAAACCTGAGGAGCCTGAAAAGGCCTGAAAAATACGAGGAGCCTGAAAAGGTGTGAAATATACGAGGAGCCTGAAATGGCCTGAAAAACACGAGGAGCCTGAAAAGGCCTAAAAAATACGAGGAGCCTGAAAAGGCGTGAAAAATACGAGGAGCCTGAAAAGGCCTGAAAAATACCAGGAGCCTGAAAAGGCGTGAAAAATACGAGGAGCCTGAAAAGGCCTGAAAAATACCAGCAGCCTGAAAAGGTGTGAAAAATACGAGGAGCCTGAAAAGGTGTTAAAAATAAGAGGAGCCTGAAAGACCTGAAAAATCCGAGGAGCCTGAAAAGGCCTGAAAAATACGAGGAGCCCGAAAAGTTGTGAAAAATACAAGGAGCATGAAAAGGCATGAAAAATATGAGGAGCCCAAAAAGGTGTGAAAAATACGAGGAGCCTGAAAAGGCGTGAAAAATACGAGGAGCCTGAAAAGGCCTGAAAAATCCGAGGAGCCTGAAAAGGCCTGAAAAATCCGAGGAGCCTGAAAAGGTGTGAAAAATACGAGGAGCATGAAAAGGTGTGAAAAATACGAGGAGCCTGAAAGGCATGAAAAACACGAGGAGCCTGAAAAGGTGTGAAGAATACCAGGAGACTAAAAAGGCCTGAAAAATACGAGGAGCCGGAAAAGGTGTGAAAAATACGAGGAGCATGAAAAGGCGTGAAAAATACGAGGAGCCTGAAAAGGTGTGAGAAATACGAGGAGCATGAAAAGGTGAGAAAAGTACGAGGAGCCTAAAAAGGTGTGAAAAACACGAGGAGCCTGAAAAGGTGTGAAAAATACGAGGAGCCTGAAAAGGCCTGAAAAATACGAGGAGCCTGAAAAGGTGTGAAAAATACGCGGAGCAGAAAAGTCCTGCAGAATAAGAGGAGCCTGAAAAGGTGTGAAAAATACGAGGAGCCTGAAAAGGCCTGAAAAATACGAGGAGCCTGAAAAGGTGTGAAAAATCGGAGGAGCCTGAAAAGGCCTGTAAAATACAAGGAGCCTGAAAAGGTGTGAAAAATCCGAGGAGCCTGAAAAGGTGTGAAAAATATGAGGAGCCTGAAAAGGCGTGAAAAATACGAGGAGTCTGAAAAGGTGTGAAAAATACGAGGAGCCTGAAAAGGTGTGAAAAATACGAGGAGCCTGAAAAGATGTGAAATATACGAGGAGCCTGAAAAGGTGTGAAAAATTCGAGGAGCCTGAAAAGGTGTAAAAAATACGAGGAGCCTGAAAAGAGGTGAAAACTACGAGGAGCCTGAAAAGGTGTGAAAAATACGAGGAGCCTGAAAAGGTGTGTAAAAAACGAGGAGCCTGAGAAGGCGTGAAAAATACAAGGAGCCAGAAAATGCGTGAAAAATACGAGGAGCCTGGAAAGGTGTGTAAAATACGAGGAGCCTGAAAAGGCCTTTAAAATACGGGAAGCCTGAAAAGGTGTGAAAAATACGAGGAGCCTGAAAAGGCCTGAAAAATACCAGGAGCCTGAAAAGGTGTGAAAAATACGCGGAGCCTGAAAAGGTGAGAAAAATACGAGGAGCCTGAAAAGGCCTGAAAAACACGGGAGCCAGAAAAGGCCTGAAAAATATGAGGGGCCTGAAAAGGTGTGAAAAAAACGAGGAATCTGAAATGGCCTGAAAAATATGAGGAGCCTGAAAAGGCCTGAAAAATACGAGGAGCCTGAAAATGCCTGAAAAATACGAGGAGCCTGAAAAGGCCTGAAAAATACGAGGAGCCTGAAAAGGTGTGAAAAATAGGCGGAGCCTGAAAAGGTGAGAAAAATACGAGGAGCCTGAAAAGGCCTGCAGAATACGAGGAGCCTGAAAAGGCCTGAAAAATACGAGGAGCCTGAAAAGGTGTGAAATATACGAGGAGCCTGAAAAGGCCTGAAAAATACGAGGAGCCTGAAAAGGTGTGAAAAATACGAGGAGCCTGAAAAGGCCTGCAGAATAAGAGGAGCCTGAAAAGGCCTGAAAAATACGCGGAGCCTGAAAAGGTGAGAAAAATACGAGGAGCCTGAAAAGGTGTGAAAAACCTGAGGAGCCTGAGAAGGCCTGAAAAATACGAGGAGCCTGAAAAGGTGTGAAAAATCCGAGGAGCCTGAAATGGCCTGCAGAATACGAGGAGCCTGAAAAGGCCTGAAAAATACGAGGAGCCTGAAAAGGTGTGAAATATACGAGGAGCCTGAAATGGCCTGAAAAACACGAGGAGCCTGAAAAGGCCTAAAAAATACGAGGAGCCTGAAAAGGCGTGAAAAATACGAGGAGCCTGAAAAGGCCTGAAAAATACTAGGAGCCTGAAAAGGCGTGAAAAATACGAGGAGCCTGAAAAGGCCTGAAAAATACCAGGAGCCTGAAAAGGTGTGAAAAATACGAGGAGCCTGAAAAGGTGTTAAAAATAAGAGGAGCCTGAAAGACCTGAAAAATCCGAGGAGCCTGAAAAGGCCTGAAAAATACGAGGAGCCCGAAAAGTTGTGAAAAATACGAGGAGCATGAAAAGGCATGAAAAATAGGAGGAGCCCGAAAAGGTGTGAAAAATACGAGGAGCCTGAAAAGGCGTGAAAAATACGAGGAGCCTGAAAAGGTGTGAAAAATACTAGGAGCTTGAAAAGGCGTGAAAAATACGAGGAACCTGAAAGGCGTGAAAAATACAAGGAGCCTGAAAAGGTGTGAAAAATACGAGGAGCCTGAAAAGGCCTGCAGAATAAGAGGAGCCTGAAAAGGCCTGAAAAATGCGAGGAGCCTGAAAAGGCCTGAAAAATACGAGGAGCCTGAAAAGGTGTGAAGAATACCAGGAGACTAAAAAGGCCTGAAAAATCCGAGGAGCCGGAAAAGCTGTGAAAAATACGAGGAGCATGACAAGGCGTGAAAAATATGAGGAGCCTGAAAAGGCGTGAAAAATACGAGGAGTCTGAAAAGGTGTGAAAAATACGAGGAGCCTGAAAAGGTGTGAAAAATACGAGGAGCCTGAAAAGATGTGAAAAATACGAGTAGCCTGAAAAGGTGTGAAAAATTCGAGGAGCCTGAAAAGGTGTGAAAAATACGAGGAGCCTGAAAAGACGTGAAAACTACGAGGAGCCTGAAAAGGTGTGAAAAATACGAGGAGCCTGAAAAGGTGTGTAAAAAACGAGGAGCCTGAGAAGGCGTGAAAAATACAAGGAGCCCGAAAATGCGTGAAAAATACGAGGAGCCTGGAAAGGTGTGTAAAATACGAGGAGCCTGAAAAGGCCTTTAAAATACGGGAAGCCTGAAAAGGTGTGAAAAATACGAGGAGCCTGAAAAGGCCTGAAAAATATAAGGGGCGTGAAAAGATGTGAAAGATATGAGGAGCCTGAAAAGGCCTGAAAAAAACGAGGAGCCTGAAAAGTTGTGAAAAATACGAGGAGCCTGAAAAGGTGTGAAAAGTTCAAGGAGCTTGAAAAGGTGTGAAAAATACGAGGAGCCTGAAAAGGTGTGAAAAATACGAGGAGCCTGAAAAGGTGTGAAAAATACGAGGAGCCTGAAAAGGTGTAAAAAATACGAGGAGCCTGAAAAGGTGTGAAAAATACGAGCAGCCTGAAAAGGTGTGAAAAATACGAGGAGCCTGAAAAGGCCTGAAAACTACGAGGAGCCTGAAAAGGTGTGAAAAATACGAGGAGCCTGAAAAGGCGTGAAAAATACGAGGAGCCTGAAAAGGTGTGAAAAATACGAGGAGCCTGAAAAGGTGTGAAAAATACGTGGAGCCTGAAAAGGTGTGAAAAATATGAGCAGCCTAAAAAGGTGTGAAAAATACGAGGAGCCTGAAAAGGCCTGAAAAATACGAGGATCCTGAAAAGGTGTGAAAAATACGAGGAGCCTGGAAAGGCCTGAAAAATACGAGGAGCCTGAAACGGCCTGAAAAATACGAGGAGCCTAAAAAGGTGTGAAAAATATGCGGAGCCTGAAAAGGTGTGAAAAATACGAGGGGCCTGAAAAGGTGTGAAAAATACGAGGAGCCTGAAAAGGCGTGAAAAATACGAGGAGCCTGAAAGGCCTGAAAAACACGGGAGCCAGAAAAGGCCTGAAAAATATGAGGGGCCTGAAAAGGTGTGAAAAAAACGAGGAGCCTGAAAAGGCCTGAAAAATACGAGGAGCCTGAAAAGGTGTGAAATATACGAGGAGCCTGAAAAGGCCTGAAAAATACGAGGAGCCTGAAAAGGTGTGAAAAATATGAGGAGCCTGAAAAGGCCTGCAGAATAAGAGGAGCCTGAAAAGGCCTGAAAAATACGAGGAGCCTGAAAAGGCCTGAAAAATACGAGGAGCCTGAAAAGGTGTGAAAAACTTGAGGAGCCTGAAAAGGCCTGAAAAATACGAGGAGCCTGAAAAGGTGTGAAAAATCCGAGGAGCCTGAAATGGCCTGCAGAATAAGAGGAGCCTGAAAAGGCCTGAATAATACGAGGAGCCTGAAAAGGTGTGAAAAATACGAGGAGCCTGAAAAGGCCTGCAGAATAAGAGGAGCCTGAAAAGGCCTGAAAAATACGAGGAGCCTGAAAAGGCCTGAAAAATACGAGGAGCCTGAAAAGGTGTGAAAAACCTGAGGAGCCTGAAAAGACCTGAAAAATACGAGGAGCCTGAAAAGGTGTGAAATATACGAGGAGCCTGAAATGGCCTGAAAAACACGAGGAGCCTGAAAAGGCCTAAAAAATACGAGGAGCCTGAAAAGGCGTGAAAAATACGAGGAGCCTGAAAAGGCCTGAAAAATACCAGGAGCCTGAAAAGGCGTGAAAAATACGAGGAGCCTGAAAAGGCCTGAAAAATACCAGCAGCCTGAAAAGGTGTGAAAAATACGAGGAGCCTGAAAAGGTGTTAAAAATAAGAGGAGCCTGAAAGACCTGAAAAATCCGAGGAGCCTGAAAAGGCCTGAAAAATACGAGGAGCCCGAAAATTTGTGAAAAATACAAGGAGCATGAAAAGGCATGAAAAATATGAGGAGCCCGAAAAGGTGTGAAAAATACGAGGAGCCTGAAAAGGCGTGAAAAATACGAGGAGCCTGAAAAGGCCTGAAAAATCCGAGGAGCCTGAAAAGGCCTGAAAAATCCGAGGAGCCTGAAAAGGTGTGAAAAATACGAGGAGCATGAAAAGGTGTCAAAAATACGAGGAGCCTGAAAGGCATGAAAAACACGAGGAGCCTGAAAAGGTGTGAAGAATACCAGGAGACTAAAAAGGCCTGAAAAATACGAGGAGCCGGAAAAGGTGTGAAAAATACGAGGAGCATGAAAAGGCGTGAAAAATACGAGGAGCCTGAAAGGCATGAAAAACACGAGGGGCCTGAAAAGTTGTGAAGTATACCAGGAGACTAAAAAGGCCTGAAAAATACGAGGAGCCGGAAAAGGTGTGAAAAATACGAGGAGCATTAAAAGGCCTGAAAAATACGAGGAGCCTGAAAAGGTGTGAGAAATACGAGGAGCATGAAAAGGTGAGAAAAGTACGAGGAGCCTAAAAAGGTGTGAAAAACACGAGGAGCCTGAAAAGGTGTGAAAAATACGAGGAGCCTGAAAAGGCCTGAAAAATACGAGGAGCCTGAAAAGGTGTGAAAAATACGCGGAGCAGAAAAGTCCTGCAGAATAAGAGGAGCCTGAAAAGGTGTGAAAAATACGAGGAGCCTGAAAAGGCCTGAAAAATACGAGGAGCCTGAAAAGGTGTGAAAAATCGGAGGAGCCTGAAAAGGCCTGTAAAATACAAGGAGCCTGAAAAGGTGTGAAAAATCCGAGGAGCCTGAAAAGGTGTGAAAAATATGAGGAGCCTGAAAAGGCGTGAAAAATACGAGGAGTCTGAAAAGGTGTGAAAAATACGAGGAGCCTGAAAAGGTGTGAAAAATACGAGGAGCCTGAAAAGGTGTGAAATATACGAGGAGCCTGAAAAGGTGTGAAAAATTCGAGGAGCCTGAAAAGGTGTGAAAAATACGAGGAGCCTGAAAAGAGGTGAAAACTACGAGGAGCCTGAAAAGGTGTGAAAAATACGAGGAGCCTGAAAAGGTGTGTAAAAAACGAGGAGCCTGAGAAGGCGTGAAAAATACAAGGAGCCCGAAAATGCGTGAAAAATACGAGGAGCCTGGAAAGGTGTGTAAAATACGAGGAGCCTGAAAAGGCCTTTAAAATACGGGAAGCCTGAAAAGGTGTGAAAAATACGAGGAGCCTGAAAAGGCCTGAAAAATACGAGGAGCCTGAAAAGGTGTGAAAAATACGAGGAGCCTGAAAAGGTGTGAAAAATACGAGGAGCCTGAAAAGGCCTGAAAAACACGAGAGCCAGAAAAGGCCTGAAAAATATGAGGGGCCTGAAAAGGTGTGAAAAAAACGAGGAATCTGAAATGGCCTGAAAAATACGAGGAGCCTGAAAAGGCCTGAAAAATACGAGGAGCCTGAAAAGGCCTGAAAAATACGAGGAGCCTGAAAAGGCGTGAAAAATACGAGGAGCCTGAAAAGGTGTGAAAAATAGGCGGAGCCTGAAAAGGTGAGAAAAATACGAGGAGCCTGAAAAGGCCTGCAGAATACGAGGAGCCTGAAAAGGCCTGAAAAATACGAGGAGCCTGAAAAGGTGTGAAATATACGAGGAGCCTGAAAAGGCCTGAAAAATAGGAGGAGCCTGAAAAGGTGTGAAAAATACGAGGAGCCTGAAAAGGCCTGCAGAATAAGAGGAGCCTGAAAAGGCCTGAAAAATACGAGGAGCCTGAAAAGGCCTGAAAAATACGAGGAGCTTGAAAAGGTGTGAAAAACCTGAGGAGCCTGAAAAGGCCTGAAAAATACGAGGAGCCTGAAAAGGTGTGAAAAATCCGAGGAGCCTGAAATGGCCTGCAGAATACGAGGAGCCTGAAAAGGCCTGAAAAATACGAGGAGCCTGAAAAGGTGTGAAATATACGAGGAGCCTGAAATGGCCTGAAAAACACGAGGAGCCTGAAAAGGCCTAAAAAATACGAGGAGCCTGAAAAGGCGTGAAAAATACGAGGAGCCTGAAAAGGCCTGAAAAATACTAGGAGCCTGAAAAGGCGTGAAAAATACGAGGAGCCTGAAAAGGCCTGAAAAATACCAGGAGCCTGAAAAGGTGTGAAAAATACGAGGAGCCTGAAAAGGTGTTAAAAATAAGAGGAGCCTGAAAGACCTGAAAAATCCGAGGAGCCTGAAAAGGCCTGAAAAATACGAGGAGCCCGAAAAGTTGTGAAAAATACGAGGAGCATGAAAAGGCATGAAAAATAGGAGGAGCCCGAAAAGGTGTGAAAAATACGAGGAGCCTGAAAAGGCGTGAAAAATACGAGGAGCCTGAAAAGGTGTGAAAAATACTAGGAGCTTGAAAAGGCGTGAAAAATACGAGGAACCTGAAAGGCGTGAAAAATACAAGGAGCCTGAAAAGGTGTGAAAAATACGAGGAGCCTGAAAAGGCCTGCAGAATAAGAGGAGCCTGAAAAGGCCTGAAAAATGCGAGGAGCCTGAAAAGGCCTGAAAAATACGAGGAGCCTGAAAAGGTGTGAAGAATACCAGGAGACTAAAAAGGCCTGAAAAATACGAGGAGCCGGAAAAGCTGTGAAAAATACGAGGAGCATGAAAAGGCGTGAAAAATATGAGGAGCCTGAAAAGGCGTGAAAAATACGAGGAGTCTGAAAAGGTGTGAAAAATACGAGGAGCCTGAAAAGGTGTGAAAAATACGAGGAGCCTGAAAAGATGTGAAAAATACGAGGAGCCTGAAAAGGTGTGAAAAATTCGAGGAGCCTGAAAAGGTGTGTAAAAAACGAGGAGCCTGAGAAGGCGTGAAAAATACAAGGAGCCCGAAAATGCGTGAAAAATACGAGGAGCCTGGAAAGGTGTGTAAAATACGAGGAGCCTGAAAAGGCCTTTAAAATACGGGAAGCCTGAAAAGGTGTGAAAAATACGAGGAGCCTGAAAAGGCCTGAAAAATATAAGGGGCGTGAAAAGATGTGAAAGATATGAGGAGCCTGAAAAGGCCTGAAAAAAATGAGGAGCCTGAAAAGTTGTGAAAAATACGAGGAGCCTGAAAAGGTGTGAAAAGTTCAAGGAGCTTGAAAAGGTGTGAAAAATACGAGGAGCCTGAAAAGGTGTGAAAAATACGAGGAGCCTGAAAAGGTGTGAAAAATACGAGGAGCCTGAAAAGGTGTAAAAAATACGAGGAGCCTGAAAAGGTGTGAAAAATACGAGCAGCCTGAAAAGGTGTGAAAAATACGAGGAGCCTGAAAAGGCCTGAAAAATACGAGGATCCTGAAAAGGTGTGAAAAATACGAGGAGCCTGAAAAGGCCTGAAAAATACGAGGAGCCTGAAAAGATGTGAAAAATACGAGGAGCCTGAAAAGGTGTGAAAAATACGTGGAGCCTGAAAAGGTGTGAAAAATATGAGCAGCCTAAAAAGGTGTGAAAAATACGAGGAGCCTGAAAAGGCCTGAAAAATACGAGGATCCTGAAAAGGTGTGAAAAATACGAGGAGCCTGGAAAGGCCTGAAAAATACGAGGAGCCTGAAACGGCCTGAAAAATACGAGGAGCCTAAAAAGGTGTGAAAAATATGCGGAGCCTGAAAAGGTGTGAAAAATACGAGGGGCCTGAAAAGGTGTGAAAAATACGAGGAGCCTGAAAAGGCGTGAAAAATACGAGGAGCCTGAAAGGCCTGAAAAACACGGGAGCCAGAAAAGGCCTGAAAAATATGAGGGGCCTGAAAAGGTGTGAAAAAAACGAGGAGCCTGAAAAGGCCTGAAAAATACGAGGAGCCTGAAAAGGTGTGAAATATACGAGGAGCCTGAAAAGGCCTGAAAAATACGAGGAGCCTGAAAAGGTGTGAAAAATACGAGGAGCCTGAAAAGGCCTGCAGAATAAGAGGAGCCTGAAAAGGCCTGAAAAATACGAGGAGCCTGAAAAGGCCTGAAAAATACGAGGAGCCTGAAAAGGTGTGAAAAACCTGAGGAGCCTGAAAAGGCCTGAAAAATACAGGGAGCCTGAAAAGGTGTGAAAAATCCGAGGAGCCTGAAATGGCCTGCAGAATAAGAGGAGCCTGAAAAGGCCTGAATAATACGAGGAGCCTGAAAAGGTGTGAAAAATACGAGGAGCCTGAAAAGGCCTGCAGAATAAGAGGAGCCTGAAAAGGCCTGAAAAATACGAGGAGCCTGAAAAGGCCTGAAAAATACCAGGAGCCTGAAAAGGCGTGAAAAATACGAGGAGCCTGAAAAGGCCTGAAAAATACCAGGAGCCTGAAAAGGTGTGAAAAATACGAGGAGCCTGAAAAGGTGTTAAAAATAAGAGGAGCCTGAAAGACCTGAAAAATCCGAGGAGCCTGAAAAGGCCTGAAAAATACGAGGAGCCCGAAAAGTTGTGAAAAATACAAGGAGCATGAAAAGGCATGAAAAATATGAGGAGCCCGAAAAGGTGTGAAAAATACGAGGAGCCTGAAAAGGCGTGAAAAATACGAGGAGCCTGAAAAGGCCTGAAAAATCCGAGGAGCCTGAAAAGGCCTGAAAAATCCGAGGAGCCTGAAAAGGTGTGAAAAATACGAGGAGCATGAAAAGGTGTCAAAAATACGAGGAGCCTGAAAGGCATGAAAAACACGAGGAGCCTGAAAAGGTGTGAAGAATACCAGGAGACTAAAAAGGCCTGAAAAATACGAGGAGCCGGAAAAGGTGTGAAAAATACGAGGAGCATGGAAAGGCGTGAAAAATACGAGGAGCCTGAAAGGCATGAAAAACACGAGGGGCCTGAAAAGTTGTGAAGTATACCAGGAGACTAAAAAGGCCTGAAAAATACGAGGAGCCGGAAAAGGTGTGAAAAATACGAGGAGCATTAAAAGGCCTGAAAAATACGAGGAGCCTGAAAAGGTGTGAGAAATACGAGGAGCATGAAAAGGTGAGAAAAGTACGAGGAGCCTAAAAAGGTGTGAAAAACACGAGGAGCCTGAAAAGGTGTGAAAAATACGAGGAGCCTGAAAAGGCCTGAAAAATACGAGGAGCCTGAAAAGGTGTGAAAAATACGCGGAGCAGAAAAGTCCTGCAAAATAAGAGGAGCCTGAAAAGGTGTGAAAAATACGAGGAGCCTGAAAAGGCCTGAAAAATACGAGGAGCCTGAAAAGGTGTGAAAAATAAGAGGAGCCTGAAAAGGCCTGTAAAATACAAGGAGCCTGAAAAGGTGTGAAAAATCCGAGGAGCCTGAAAAGGTGTGAAAAATATGAGGAGCCTGAAAAGGCGTGAAAAATACGAGGAGTCTGAAAAGGTGTGAAAAATACGAGGAGCCTGAAAAGGTGGGAAAAATACGAGGAGCCTGAAAAGATGTGAAATATACGAGGAGCCTGAAAAGGTGTGAAAAATTCGAGGAGCCTGAAAAGGTGTGAAAAATACGAGGAGCCTGAAAAGAGGTGAAAACTACGAGGAGCCTGAAAAGGTGTGAAAAATACGAGGAGCCTGAAAAGGTGTGTAAAAAACGAGGAGCCTGAGAAGGCGTGAAAAATACAAGGAGCCAGAAAATGCGTGAAAAATACGAGGAGCCTGGAAAGGTGTGTAAAATACGAGGAGCCTGAAAAGGCCTTTAAAATACGGGAAGCCTGAAAAGGTGGGAAAAATACGAGGAGCCTGAAAAGGGATGAAAACTATGAGGAGCCTGAAAAGGTGTGAAAAATACGAGGAGCCTGAAAAGGGATGAAAACTATGAGGAGCCTGAAAAGGTGTGAAAAATACGAGGAGCCTGAAAAGGTGTAAAAAATACGAGGAGCCTGAAAAGGTGTGAAAAATACGAGCAGCCTGAAAAGGTGTGAAAAATACGAGGAGCCTGAAAAGGTGTGAAAAATACGTGGAGCCTGAAAAGGTGTGAAAAATATGAGCAGCCTGAAAAGGTGTGAAAAATACGAGGAGCCTGAAAAGGCCTGAAAAATACGAGGATCCTGATAAGGTGTGAAAAATACGAGGAGCCTGGAAAGGTGTGAAAAATACGAGGAGCCTGAAAAGATGTGAAAAATACGAGGAGCCTGAAAAGGTGTGAAAAATTCGAGGAGCCTGAAAAGGTGTGAAAAATACGAGGAGCCTGAAAAGACGTGAAAACTACGAGGAGCCTGAAAAGGTGTGAAAAATACGAGGAGCCTGAAAAGGTGTGTAAAAAACGAGGAGCCTGAGAAGGCGTGAAAAATACAAGGAGCCCGAAAATGCGTGAAAAATACGAGGAGCCTGGAAAGGTGTGTAAAATACGAGGAGCCTGAAAAGGCCTTTAAAATACGGGAAGCCTGAAAAGGTGTGAAAAATACGAGGAGCCTGAAAAGGCCTGAAAACTATGAGGAGCCTGAAAAGGTGTGAAAAATACGAGGAGCCTGAAAAGGCCTGAAAAATATAAGGGGCGTGAAAAGATGTGAAAGATATGAGGAGCCTGAAAAGGCCTGAAAAAAACGAGGAGCCTGAAAAGTTGTGAAAAATACGAGGAGCCTGAAAAGGTGTGAAAAGTTCAAGGAGCTTGAAAAGGTGTGAAAAATACGAGGAGCCTGAAAAGGTGTGAAAAATACGAGGAGCCTGAAAAGGTGTGAAAAATACGAGGAGCCTGAAAAGGTGTAAAAAATACGAGGAGCCTGAAAAGATGTGAAAAATACGAGGAGCCTGAAAAGGCCTGAAAAATACGAGGATCCTGAAAAGGTGTGAAAAATACGAGGAGCCTGGAAAGGCCTGAAAAATACGAGGAGCCTGAAACGGCCTGAAAAATACGAGGAGCCTAAAAAGGTGTGAAAAATATGCGGAGCCTGAAAAGGTGTGAAAAATACGAGGGGCCTGAAAAGGTGTGAAAAATACGAGGAGCCTGAAAAGGCGTGAAAAATACGAGGAGCCTGAAAGGCCTGAAAAACACGGGAGCCAGAAAAGGCCTGAAAAATATGAGGGGCCTGAAAAGGTGTGAAAAAAACGAGGAGGCTGAAAAGGCCTGAAAAATACGAGGAGCCTGAAAAGGTGTGAAATATACGAGGAGCCTGAAAAGGCCTGAAAAATACGAGGAGCCTGAAAAGGTGTGAAAAATACGAGGAGCCTGAAAAGGCCTGCAGAATAAGAGGAGCCTGAAAAGGCCTGAAAAATACGAGGAGCCTGAAAAGGTGTGAAAAATACGCGGAGCCTGAAAAGGTGAGAAAAATACGAGGAGCCTGAAAGGCCTGAAAAACACGGGAGCCAGAAAAGGCCTGAAAAATATGAGGGGCCTGAAAAGGTGTGAAAAAAACGAGGAGTCTGAAATGGCCTGAAAAATATGAGGAGCCTGAAAAGGCCTGAAAAATACGAGGAGCCTGAAAATGCCTGAAAAATACGAGGAGCCTGAAAAGGCCTGAAAAATACGAGGAGCCTGTAAAGGTGTGAAAAATACGCGGAGCCTGAAAAGGTGAGAAAAATACGAGGAGCCTGAAAAGGCCTGCAGAATACGAGGAGCCTGAAAAGGCCTGAAAAATACGAGGAGCCTGAAAAGGTGTGAAATATACGAGGAGCCTGAAAAGGGCTGAAAAATACGAGGAGCCTGAAAAGGTGTGAAAAATACGAGGAGCCTGAAAAGGCCTGCAGAATAAGAGGAGCCTGAAAAGGCCTGAAAAATACGAGGAGCCTGAAAAGGCCTGAAAAATACGAGGAGCCTGAAAAGGTGTGAAAAACCTGAGGAGCCTGAAAAGGCCTGAAAAATACGAGGAGCCTGAAAAGGTGTGAAAAATCCGAGGAGCCTGAAATGGCCTGCAGAATACGAGGAGCCTGAAAAGGCCTGAAAAATACGAGGAGCCTGAAAAGGTGTGAAATATACAAGGATCCTGAAATGGCCTGAAAAACACGAGGAGCCTGAAAAGGCCTAAAAAATACGAGGAGCCTGAAAAGGCGTGAAAAATACGAGGAGCCTGAAAAGGCCTGAAAAATACTAGGAGCCTGAAAAGGCGTGAAAAATACGAGGAGCCTGAAAAGGCCTGAAAAATACCAGGAGCCTGAAAAGGTGTGAAAAATACGAGGAGCCTGAAAAGGTGTTAAAAATAAGAGGAGCCTGAAAGACCTGAAAAATCCGAGGAGCCTGAAAAGGCCTGAAAAATACGAGGAGCCCGAAAAGTTGTGAAAAATACGAGGAGCATGAAAAGGCATGAAAAATAGGAGGAGCCCGAAAAGGTGTGAAAAATACGAGGAGCCTGAAAAGGCGTGAAAAATACGAGGAGCCTGAAAAGGTGTGAAAAATACTAGGAGCTTGAAAAGGCGTGAAAAATACGAGGAGCCTGAAAGGCGTGAAAAATACAAGGAGCCTGAAAAGGTGTGAAAAATACGAGGAGCCTGAAAAGGCCTGCAGAATAAGAGGAGCCTGAAAAGGCCTGAAAAATGCGAGGAGCCTGAAAAGGTGTGAAAAATACGAGGAGCCTGAAAAGGTGTGAAGAATACCAGGAGACTAAAAAGGCCTGAAAAATACGAGGAGCCGGAAAAGGTGTGAAAAATACGAGGAGCATGAAAAGGCGTGAAAAATACGAGGAGCATGAAAGGCATGAAAAACACGAGGAGCCTGAAAAGTTGTGAAGAATACCAGGAGACTAAAAAGGCCTGAAAAATACGAGGAGCAGGAAAAGGTGTGAAAAATACGAGGAGCATTAAAAGGCCTGAAAAATACGAGGAGCCTGAAAAGGTGTGAGAAATACGAGGAGCATGAAAAGGTGTGAAAAGTACGAGGAGCCTAAAAAGATGTGAAAAACACGAGGAGCCTGAAAAGGTGTGAAAAATACGAGGAGCCTGAAAAGGCCTGAAAAATACGAGGATCCTGAAAAGGTGTGAAAAATACGCGGAGCCAGAAAAGGCCTGCAGAATAAGAGGAGCCTGAAAAGGTGTGAAAAATACGAGGAGCCTGAAAAGGCCTGAAAAATACGAGGAGCCTGAAAAGGGATGAAAACTATGAGGAGCCTGAAAAGGTGTGAAAAATACGAGGAGCCTGAAAAGGGATGAAATCTATGAGGAGCCTGAAAAGGTGTGAAAAATACGAGGAGCCTGAAAAGGTGTAAAAAATACGAGGAGCCTGAAAAGGTGTGAAAAATACGAGCAGCCTGAAAAGGTGTGAAAAATACGAGGAGCCTGAAAAGGTGTGAAAAATACGTGGAGCCTGAAAAGGTGTGAAAAATATGAGCAGCCTGAAAAGGTGTGAAAAATACGAGGAGCCTGAAAAGGCCTGAAAAATACGAGGATCCTGATAAGGTGTGAAAAATACGAGGAGCCTGGAAAGGTGTGAAAAATACGAGGAGCCTGAAAAGATGTGAAAAATACGAGGAGCCTGAAAAGGTGTGAAAAATTCGAGGAGCCTGAAAAGGTGTGAAAAATACGAGGAGCCTGAAAAGACGTGAAAACTACGAGGAGCCTGAAAAGGTGTGAAAAATACGAGGAGCCTGAAAAGGTGTGTAAAAAACGAGGAGCCTGAGAAGGCGTGAAAAATACAAGGAGCCCGAAAATGCGTGAAAAATACGAGGAGCCTGGAAAGGTGTGTAAAATACGAGGAGCCTGAAAAGGCCTTTAAAATACGGGAAGCCTGAAAAGGTGTGAAAAATACGAGGAGCCTGAAAAGGCCTGAAAACTATGAGGAGCCTGAAAAGGTGTGAAAAATACGAGGAGCCTGAAAAGGCCTGAAAAATATAAGGGGCGTGAAAAGATGTGAAAGATATGAGGAGCCTGAAAAGGCCTGAAAAAAACGAGGAGCCTGAAAAGTTGTGAAAAATACGAGGAGCCTGAAAAGGTGTGAAAAGTTCAAGGAGCTTGAAAAGGTGTGAAAAATACGAGGAGCCTGAAAAGGTGTGAAAAATACGAGGAGCCTGAAAAGGTGTGAAAAATACGAGGAGCCTGAAAAGGTGTAAAAAATACGAGGAGCCTGAAAAGATGTGAAAAATACGAGGAGCCTGAAAAGGCGTGAAAAATACGAGGAGCCTGAAAAGGCGTGAAAAATACGAGGAGCCTGGAAAGGCCTGAAAAATACGAGGAGCCTGAAACGGCCTGAAAAATACGAGGAGCCTAAAAAGGTGTGAAAAATATGCGGAGCCTGAAAAGGTGTGAAAAATACGAGGGGCCTGAAAAGGTGTGAAAAATACGAGGAGCCTGAAAAGGCGTGAAAAATACGAGGAGCCTGAAAGGCCTGAAAAACACGGGAGCCAGAAAAGGCCTGAAAAATATGAGGGGCCTGAAAAGGTGTGAAAAAAACGAGGAGGCTGAAAAGGCCTGAAAAATACGAGGAGCCTGAAAAGGTGTGAAATATACGAGGAGCCTGAAAAGGCCTGAAAAATACGAGGAGCCTGAAAAGGTGTGAAAAATACGAGGAGCCTGAAAAGGCCTGCAGAATAAGAGGAGCCTGAAAAGGCCTGAAAAATACGAGGAGCCTGAAAAGGTGTGAAAAATACGCGGAGCCTGAAAAGGTGAGAAAAATACGAGGAGCCTGAAAGGCCTGAAAAACACGGGAGCCAGAAAAGGCCTGAAAAATATGAGGGGCCTGAAAAGGTGTGAAAAAAACGAGGAGTCTGAAATGGCCTGAAAAATATGAGGAGCCTGAAAAGGCCTGAAAAATACGAGGAGCCTGAAAATGCCTGAAAAATACGAGGAGCCTGAAAAGGCCTGAAAAATACGAGGAGCCTGTAAAGGTGTGAAAAATACGCGGAGCCTGAAAAGGTGAGAAAAATACGAGGAGCCTGAAAAGGCCTGCAGAATACGAGGAGCCTGAAAAGGCCTGAAAAATACGAGGAGCCTGAAAAGGTGTGAAATATACGAGGAGCCTGAAAAGGGCTGAAAAATACGAGGAGCCTGAAAAGGTGTGAAAAATACGAGGAGCCTGAAAAGGCCTGCAGAATAAGAGGAGCCTGAAAAGGCCTGAAAAATACGAGGAGCCTGAAAAGGCCTGAAAAATACGAGGAGCCTGAAAAGGTGTGAAAAATACGAGGAGCCTGAAAAGGCCTGAAAAATACGAGGAGCCTGAAAAGGTGTGAAAAATCCGAGGAGCCTGAAATGGCCTGCAGAATACGAGGAGCCTGAAAAGGCCTGAAAAATACGAGGAGCCTGAAAAGGTGTGAAATATACAAGGATCCTGAAATGGCCTGAAAAACACGAGGAGCCTGAAAAGGCCTAAAAAATACGAGGAGCCTGAAAAGGCGTGAAAAATACGAGGAGCCTGAAAAGGCCTGAAAAATACTAGGAGCCTGAAAAGGCGTGAAAAATACGAGGAGCCTGAAAAGGCCTGAAAAATACCAGGAGCCTGAAAAGGTGTGAAAAATACGAGGAGCCTGAAAAGGTGTTAAAAATAAGAGGAGCCTGAAAGACCTGAAAAATCCGAGGAGCCTGAAAAGGCCTGAAAAATACGAGGAGCCCGAAAAGTTGTGAAAAATACGAGGAGCATGAAAAGGCATGAAAAATAGGAGGAGCCCGAAAAGGTGTGAAAAATACGAGGAGCCTGAAAAGGCGTGAAAAATACGAGGAGCCTGAAAAGGTGTGAAAAATACTAGGAGCTTGAAAAGGCGTGAAAAATACGAGGAGCCTGAAAGGCGTGAAAAATACAAGGAGCCTGAAAAGGTGTGAAAAATACGAGGAGCCTGAAAAGGCCTGCAGAATAAGAGGAGCCTGAAAAGGCCTGAAAAATGCGAGGAGCCTGAAAAGGCCTGAAAAATACGAGGAGCCTGAAAAGGTGTGAAGAATACCAGGAGACTAAAAAGGCCTGAAAAATACGAGGAGCCGGAAAAGGTGTGAAAAATACGAGGAGCATGAAAAGGCGTGAAAATACGAGGAGCATGAAAGGCATGAAAAACACGAGGAGCCTGAAAAGTTGTGAAGAATACCAGGAGACTAAAAAGGCCTGAAAAATACGAGGAGCAGGAAAAGGTGTGAAAAATACGAGGAGCATTAAAAGGCCTGAAAAATACGAGGAGCCTGAAAAGGTGTGAGAAATACGAGGAGCATGAAAAGGTGTGAAAAGTACGAGGAGCCTAAAAAGATGTGAAAAACACGAGGAGCCTGAAAAGGTGTGAAAAATACGAGGAGCCTGAAAAGGCCTGAAAAATACGAGGATCCTGAAAAGGTGTGAAAAATACGCGGAGCCAGAAAAGGCCTGCAGAATAAGAGGAGCCTGAAAAGGTGTGAAAAATACGAGGAGCCTGAAAAGGCCTGAAAAATACGAGGAGCCTGAAAAGGTGTGAAAAATCGGAGGAGCCTGAAAAGGCCTGTTAAATACAAGGAGCCTGAAAAGGTGTGAAAAATCCGAGGAGCCTGAAAAGGTGTGAAAAATATGAGGAGCCTGAAAAGGCGTGAAAAATACGAGGAGTCTGAAAAGGTGTGAAAAATACGAGGAGCCTGAAAAGGTGTGAAAAATACGAGGAGCCTGAAAAGATGTGAAAAATACGAGGAGCCTGAAAAGGTGTGAAAAATTCGAGGAGCCTGAAAAGGTGTGAAAAATACGAGGAGCCTGAAAAGACGTGAAAGCTACGAGGAGCCTGAAAAGGTGTGAAAAATACGAGGAGCCTGAAAAGGTGTGTAAAAAACGAGGAGCCTGAGAAGGCGTGAAAAATACAAGGAGCCCGAAAATGCGTGAAAAATACGAGGAGCCTGGAAAGGTGTGTAAAATACGAGGAGCCTGAAAAGGCCTTTAAAATACGGGAAGCCTGAAAAGGTGTGAAAAATACGAGGAGCCTGAAAAGGCCTGTAAACTATGAGGAGCCTGAAAAGGTGTGAAAAATACGAGGAGCCTGAAAAGGCCTGAAAAATATAAGGGGCGTGAAAAGATGTGAAAGATATGAGGAGCCTGAAAAGGCCTGAAAAAAACGAGGAGCCTGAAAAGTTGTGAAAAATACGAGGAGCCTGAAAAGGTGTGAAAAGTTCAAGGAGCTTGAAAAGGTGTGAAAAATACGAGGAGCCTGAAAAGGTGTGAAAAATACGAGGAGCCTGAAAAGGTGTGAAAAATACGAGGAGCCTGAAAAGGTGTAAAAAATACGAGGAGCCTGAAAAGGTGTGAAAAATACGAGCAGCCTGAAAAGGCCTGAAAAATACGAGGATCCTGAAAAGGTGTGAAAAATACGAGGAGCCTGGAAAGGCCTGAAAAATACGAGGAGCCTGAAACGGCCTGAAAAATACGAGGAGCCTAAAAAGGTGTGAAAAATATGCGGAGCCTGAAAAGGTGTGAAAAATACGAGGGGCCTGAAAAGGTGTGAAAAATACGAGGAGCCTGAAAAGGCGTGAAAAATACGAGGAGCCTGAAAGGCCTGAAAAACACGGGAGCCAGAAAAGGCCTGAAAAATATGAGGGGCCTGAAAAGGTGTGAAAAAAACGAGGAGCCTGAAAAGGCCTGAAAAATACGAGGAGCCTGAAAAGGTGTGAAATATACGAGGAGCCTGAAAAGGCCTGAAAAATACGAGGAGCCTGAAAAGGTGTGAAAAATACGAGGAGCCTGAAAAGGCCTGAAAAATAAGAGGAGCCTGAAAAGGCCTGAAAAATACGAGGAGCCTGAAAAGGTGTGAAAAATACGCGGAGCCTGAAAAGGTGAGAAAAATACGAGGAGCCTGAAAGGCCTGAAAAACACGGGAGCCAGAAAAGGCCTGAAAAATATGAGGGGCCTGAAAAGGTGTGAAAAAAACGAGGAGTCTGAAATGGCCTGAAAAATATGAGGAGCCTGAAAAGGCCTGAAAAATACGAGGAGCCTGAAAATGCCTGAAAAATACGAGGAGCCTGAAAAGGCCTGAAAAATACGAGGAGCCTGAAAAGGTGTGAAAAATACGCGGAGCCTGAAAAGGTGAGAAAAATACGAGGAGCCTGAAAAGGCCTGCAGAATACGAGGAGCCTGAAAAGGCCTGAAAAATACGAGGAGCCTGAAAAGGTGTGAAATATACGAGGAGCCTGAAAAGGCCTGAAAAATACGAGGAGCCTGAAAAGGTGTGAAAAATACGAGGAGCCTGAAAAGGCCTGAAAAATACGAGGAGCCTGAAAAGGCCTGAAAAATACGAGGAGCCTGAAAAGGCCTGAAAAATACGAGGAGCCTGAAAAGGTGTGAAAAACCTGAGGAGCCTGAAAAGGCCTGAAAAATACGAGGAGCCTGAAAAGGTGTGAAAAATCCGAGGAGCCTGAAATGGCCTGCAGAATACGAGGAGCCTGAAAAGGCCTGAAAAATACGAGGAGCCTGAAAAGGTGTGAAATATACAAGGATCCTGCAATGGCCTGAAAAACACGAGGAGCCTGAAAAGGCCTAAAAAATACGAGGAGCCTGAAAAGGCGTGAAAAATACGAGGAGCCTGAAAAGGCCTGAAAAATACTAGGAGCCTGAAAAGGCGTGAAAAATACGAGGAGCCTGAAAAGGCCTGAAAAATACCAGGAGCCTGAAAAGGTGTGAAAAATACGAGGAGCCTGAAAAGGTGTTAAAAATAAGAGGAGCCTGAAAGACCTGAAAAATCCGAGGAGCTGAAAAGGCCTGAAAAATACGAGGAGCCCGAAAAGTTGTGAAAAATACGAGGAGCATGAAAAGGCATGAAAAATAGGAGGAGCCCGAAAAGGTGTGAAAAATACGAGGAGCCTGAAAAGGCGTGAAAAATACGAGGAGCCTGAAAAGGTGTGAAAAATACTAGGAGCTTGAAAAGGCGTGAAAAATACGAGGAGCCTGAAAGGCGTGAAAAATACAAGGAGCCTGAAAAGGTGTGAAAAATACGAGGAGCCTGAAAAGGCCTGCAGAATAAGAGGAGCCTGAAAAGGCCTGAAAAATGCGAGGAGCCTGAAAAGGCCTGAAAAATACGAGGAGCCTGAAAAGGTGTGAAGAATACCAGGAGACTAAAAAGGCCTGAAAAATACGAGGAGCCGGAAAAGGTGTGAAAAATACGAGGAGCATGAAAAGGCGTGAAAAATACGAGGAGCCTGAAAGGCATGAAAAACACGAGGAGCCTGAAAAGTTGTGAAGAATACCAGGAGACTAAAAAGGCCTGAAAAATACGAGGAGCCGGAAAAGGTGTGAAAAATACGAGGAGCATTAAAAGGCCTGAAAAATACGAGGAGCCTGAAAAGGTGTGAGAAATACGAGGAGCATGAAAAGGTGTGAAAAGTACGAGGAGCCTAAAAAGGTGTGAAAAACACGAGGAGCCTGAAAAGGTGTGAAAAATACGAGGAGCCTGAAAAGGCCTAAAAAATAGCAGGAGCCTGAAAAGGTGTGAAAAATACGAGGAGCCTGAAAAGTTGTGAAAAATATGAGGAGCATGAAAAGGCCTGAAAAATACGAGGATCCTGAAAAGGTGTGAATAATCCAAGGAGCCTGAAAAGGTGTGAAAAACACGAGGAGCATGAAAAGGCGTGAAAAATACGAGGAGCCTGAAAAGGCCTGAAAAATAGCAGGAGCCTGAAAAGGTGTGAAAAATACGAGGAGCCTGAAAAGTTGTGAAAAATATGAGGAGCATGAAAAGGCCTGAAAAATACGAGGCGCCTGAAGAGGTGTGATGAATATGAGTAGCCTGAAAAGGCCTGAAAAATACGTGGAGCCTGAAAATTCCTGAAAAATACGAGTAGCCTGAAAAGGTGTGAATAATCCAAGGAGCCTGAAAAGGTGTGAAAAATGCGAGGAGCCTGAAAAGGTGTGAATAATATGAGGAGCCTGAAAAGGCCTGAAAAATACGAGGAGCCTGAAAAGGTGTGCAAAACCTGAGGAGTCTGAAAAGGCCTGAAAAGTACGAGGAGCCTGAAAAGGTGTGAAAAATCCGAGGAGCCTGAAAAGGCCTGCAGAATATGAGGAGCCTGAAAAGGCCTGAAAAATATGAGGAGCCTGAAAAGGTGTGAAAAATACGAGGAGCCTGAGAAGGCCTGAAAAATACGAGGAGCCTGAAAAGGCCTGAAAAATAGGTGGAGCCTGAAAAGCTGTGAAAAATACGAGGAGCCTGAAAAGGTGTGAAAAATTCGAGGAGCCTGAAAAGGTGTGAAAAATACGAGGAGCCTGAAAAGACGTGAAAACTACGAGGAGCCTGAAAAGGTGTGAAAAATACGAGGAGCCTGAAAAGGTGTGTAAAATACGAGGAGCCTGAGAAGGCGTGAAAAATACAAGTAGCCCGAAAATGCGTGAAAAATACGAGGAGCCTGGAAAGGTGTGTAAAATACGAGGAGCCTGAAAAGGCCTTTAAAATACGGGAAGCCTGAAAAGGTGTAAAAAATACGAGGAGCCTGAAAAGGCCTGAAAACTATGAGGAGCCTGAAAAGGTGTGAAAAATACGAGGAGCCTGAAAAGGTGTGAAAAGTTCAAGGAGCTTGAAAAGGTGTGAAAAATACGAGGAGCCCGAAAAGGTGTGAAAAATACGAGGAGCCTGAAAAGGTGTGAAAAATACGAGGAGCCTGAAAAGGTGTAAAAAATACGAGGAGCCTGAAAAGGTGTGAAAAATACGAGCAGCCTGAAAAGGTGTGAAAAATACGAGGAGCCTGAAAAGGCCTGAAAAATATGAGGAGCTTGAAAAGGCCTGAAAAATACAAGGAGCCTGAAAATGCCTGAAAAATACGAGGAGCCTGAAAAGGCCTGAAAAATACGAGGAGCCTGAAAAGGTGTGAAAAATACATGGAGCCTGAAAAGGTGAGAAAAATACGAGGAGCCTGAAAAGGTGTGAAAATACGAGGAGCCTGAAAAGGTGTGAAAAATACGAGGAGCCTGAAAAGGTGTGAAAAATACGAGGAGCCTGAAAAGGTCTGAAAAATACCAGGAGCCTGAAAAGGTGTGAAAAATACGAGCAGCCTGAAAATGTGTGAAAAATACGAGGAGCCTGAAGAGGTGTGAAAAATACGAGGAGCCTGAAAAGTCGTGAAAAATACGAGGAGCCTGAAGAGGTGTGAAAAATATGAAGAGCCTGAAGAGGTGTGAAAAATACGAGGAGCCTGAAAAGGCCTGAAAAATACGAGGAGCCTGAAAAGGTGTTAAAAATAAAAGGAGCCTGAAAAGGCCTGAAAAATCCGATGAGCCTGAAAAGGCCTGAAAAATACGAGGAGCCTGAAAAGGTGTGAAAAATACTTGGAGCTTGAAAACGCGTGAAAAATACGATTAGCCTGAAAGGCCTGAAAAATACGAGGAGCCTGAAAAGGTGTGAAAAATAAGAGGAGCCTGAAAAGGCCTGCAGAATAAGAGGAGCCTGAAAAGGCCTGAAAAATACGAGGAGCCTGAAAAGGCCTGAAAAAGACGAGGAGCCTGAAAAGGTGTGAAAAACCCGAGGAGCCTGAAAAGGCCTGAAAAATACGAGGAGCCTGAAAAGGTGTGAAAAATCCGAGGAGCCTGAAAAGGCCTGCCGAATACGAGGAGCCTGAAAAGGCCTGAAAAATATAAAGGGCGTGAAAAAATGTGAAATATACGAGGAGCCTGAAAAGGCCTGAAAAATACGAGGAGCCTGAAAAGGTGTGAAAAGTTCAAGGAGCCTGAAAATGTGTGAAAAATACGAAGAGCCTGAAAAGGTGTGAAAAATACGAGGAGCCTGAAAAGGTGTGAAAAATACGAGGAGCCTGAAAAGGCGGAAAAAATACGAGGAGCCTGAAAAGGTGTGAAAAATACAAGCAGCCTGAAAAGGTGTGAAAAATACGAGGAGCCGGAAAAGGCCTGAAAAATACGAGGAGCCTTAAAATGCCTGAAAAATACGAGGAACCTGAAAAGGCCTGAAAAATACGAGGAGCCTGAAAACGTGTGAAAAATACGAGGAGCCTGAAAAGGTGTGAAAAATACGTGGAGCCTGAAAAGGTGTGAAAAATACGAGCAGCCTGAAAAGGTGTGAAAAATACGAGGAGCCTGAAAAGGCCTGAAAAATACGAGGATCCTGAAAAGGTGTGAAAAATACGAGGAGCCTAAAAAGGCCTGAAAAATACGAGGATCCCGAAAAGGTGTGAAAAATACGAGGAGCCTGGAAAGGCCAGAAAAATACGAGGAGCCTGAAACGGCCTGAAAAATACGAGGAGCCTAAAAAGGTGTGAAAAATATGCGGAGCCTGAAAAGGTGTGAAAAATACGAGGGGCCTGAAAAGGTGTGAAAAATACGAAGAGCCTGAAAAGGCGTGAAAAATACGAGGAGCCTGAAAAGGCCTGAAAAATACGAAGAGCCTGAAAATGCCTGAAAAATACGAGGAGCCTGAAAAGGCCTGAAAAATACGAGGAGCCTGAAAAGGTGTGAAAAATACGCGGAGCCTGAAAAGGTGAGAAAAATACGAGGAGCCCGAAAAGGTGTGAAAATACGAGGAGCCTGAAAAGGTGTGAAAAATACGAGGAGCCTGAAAAGGTGTGAAAAATACGAGGAGCCTGAAAAGGTCTGAAAAATACCAGGAGCCTGAAAAGGTGTGAAAAATACGAGCAGCCTGAAAATGTGTGAAAAATACGAGGAGCCTGAAGAGGTGTGAAAAATACGAGGAGCCTGAAAAGTCGTGAAAAATACGAGGAGCCTGAAGAGGTGTGAAAAATATGAGGAGCCTGAAGAGGTGTGAAAAATACGAGGAGCCTGAAAAGGCCTGAAAAATACGAGGAGCCTGAAAAGGTGTTAAAAATAAAAGGAGCCTGAAAAGGCCTGAAAAATCCGAGGAGCCTGAAAAGGCCTGAAAAATACGAGGAGCCTGAAAAGGTGTGAAAAATACGAGGAGCCTGAAAAGGCCTGAAAAATACGAGGAGCCTGAAAAGGTGTGAAAAATAAGAGGAGCCTGAAAAGGCCTGCATAATAAGAGGAGCCTGAAAAGGCCTGAAAAATACGAGGAGCCTGAAAAGGCCTGAAAAAGACGAGGAGCCTGAAAAGGTGTGAAAAACCCGAGGAGCCTGAAAAGGCCTGAAAAATACGAGGAGCCTGAAAAGGTGTGAAAAATCCGAGGAGCCTGAAAAGGCCTGCAGAATACGAGGAGCCTGAAAAGGCGAAAAATATAAAGGGCGTGAAAAAATGTGAAATATACGAGGAGCCTGAAAAGGCCTGAAAAATACGAGGAGCCTGAAAAGGTGTGAAAAGTTCAAGAAGCCTGAAAATGTGTGAAAAATACGAAGAGCCTGAAAAGGTGTGAAAAATACGAGGAGCCTGAAAAGGTGTGAAAAATACGAGGAGTCTGAAAAGGTGGAAAAAATACGAGGAGCCTGAAAAGGTGTGAAAAATACAAGCAGCCTGAAAAGGTGTGAAAAATACGAGGAGCCGGAAAAGGCCTGAAAAATACGAGGAGCCTTAAAATGCCTGAAAAATACGAGGAACCTGAAAAGGCCTGAAAAATACGAGGAGCCTGAAAAGCTGTGAAAAATACGAGGAGCCTGAAAAGGTGTGAAAAATACGTGGAGCCTGAAAAGGTGTGAAAAATACGAGCAGCCTGAAAAGGTGTGAAAAATACGAGGAGCCTGAAAAGGCCTGAAAAATACGAGGATCCTGAAAAGGTGTGAAAAATACGAGGAGCCTGGAAAGGCCTGAAAAATACGAGGAGCCTGAAACGGCCTGAAAAATACGAGGAGCCTAAAAAGGTGTGAAAAATACGCGGAGCCTGAAAAGGTGTGAAAAATACGAGGGGCCTGAAAAGGTGTGAAAAATACGAAGAGCCTGAAAAGGCGTGAAAAATACGAGGAGCCTGAAAGGCCTGAAAAACACGAGAGCCAGAAAAGGCCTGAAAAATATGAGGGGCCTGAAAAGGTGTGAAAAATACGAAGAGCCTGAAAAGGCATGAAAAATACGAGGAGCCTGAAAGGCCTGAAAAACACGGGAGCCAGAAAAGGCCTGAAAAATATGAGGGGCCTGAAAAGGTTGAAAAATACGAAGAGTCTGAAAAGCCCTGAAAAATATGAGGAGCCTGAAAAGGCCTGAAAAATACGAAGAGCCTGAAAATGCCTGAAAAATACGAGGAGCCTGAAAAGGCCTGAAAAATACGAGGAGCCTGAAAAGGTGTGAAAAATACGCGGAGACTGAAAAGGTGAGAAAAATACGTGGAGCCTGAAAAGGTGTGAAAATACGAGGAGCCTGAAAAGGTGTGAAAAATACGAGGAGCCTGAAAAGGTGTGAAAAATACGAGGAGCCTGAAATGGTCTGAAAAATACGAGGAGCCTGAAAAGGTGTGAAAAATACGAGCAGCCTGAAAATGTGTGAAAAATACGAGGAGCCTGAAGAGGTGTGAAAAATACGAGGAGCCTGAAAAGTCGTGAAAAATACGAGGAGCCTGAAGAGGTGTGAAAAATATGAGGAGCCTGAAGAGGTGTGAAAAATACGAGGAGCCTGAAAAGGCCTGAAAAATACGAGGAGCCTGAAAAGGTGTTAAAAATAAAAGAAGCCTGAAAAGGCCTGAAAAATCCGAGGAGCCTGAAAAGGCCTGAAAAATACGAGGAGCCTGAAAAGGTGTGAAAAATACTTGGAGCTTGAAAACGCGTGAAAAATACGATTAGCCTGAAAGGCGTGAAAAATACGAGGAGCCTGAAAAGGTGTGAAAAATACGAGGAGCCTGAAAAGGCCTGAAAAATACGAGGAGCCTGAAAAGGTGTGAAAAATAAGAGAAGCCTGAAAAGGCCTGCAGAAGAAGAGGAGCCTGAAAAGGCCTGAAAAATACGAGGAGCCTGAAAAGGCCTGAAAAAGACGAGGAGCCTGAAAAGGTGTGAAAAACCCGAGGAGCCTGAAAAGGCCTGAAAAATACGAGGAGCCTGAAAAGGTGTGAAAAATCCGAGGAGCCTGAAAAGGCCTGCAGAATACGAGGAGCCTGAAAAGGCCTGACAAATACGAGGAGCCTGAAAAGGTGCGAAAAATACGAGGAGCCTGAAAAGGCCTGAAAAATACGAGGAGCCTGAAAAGGCCTAAAAAATATGAGGAGCCTGAAAAGGCGTGAAAAATACGAGGAGCCTGAAAAGGCCTGAAAAATACCAGGAGCCTGAAAAGGTGTGAAAAATACGAGGAGCCTGAAAAGTTGTGAAAAATATGAGGAGCATGAAAAGGCCTGAAAAATACGAGGGGCCTGAAGAGGTGTGATAAATATGAGGAGCCCTAAAAGGCCTGAAAAATACGTGGAGCCTGAAAATTCCTGAAAAATACGAGTAGCCTGAAAAGGTGTGAGTAATCCAAGGAGCCTGAAAAGGTGTGAAAAATGCGAGGAGCCTGAAAAGGTGTGAATAATCCGAGGAGCCTGAAAAGGTGTGAAAAATACGAGGTGCCTGAAAAGGTGTGAAAAATACGAGGAGCCTGAAAAGGTGTGAAAAATACGAGGAGCCTGAAAAGGTGTAAAAAATACGAGGAGCCTGAAAAGGTGTGAAAAATACGAGGAGCCTGAAAAGGTGTGAAAAATTCGAGGAGTCTGAAAAGGTGTGAAAAATACGAGGAGCCTGAAAAGACGTGAAAACTACGAGGAGCCTGAAAAGGTGTGAAAAATACGAGGAGCCTGAAAAGGTGTGTAAAATACGAGGAGCCTGAGAAGGCGTGAAAAATACAAGGAGCCCGAAAATGCGTGAAAAATACGAGGAGCCTGGAAAGGTGTGTAAAATACGAGGAGCCTGAAAAGGCCTTTGAAATACGGGAAGCCTGAAAAGGTGTGAAAAATACGTGGAGCCTGAAAAGGCCTGAAAAATATGAGGAGCCTGAAAAGGTGTGAAAAATACGAGGAGCCTGAAAGGCCTGAAAAACACGAGAGCCAGAAAAGGCCTGAAAAATATGAGGGGCCTGAAAAGTTGTGAAAAATACGAGGAGCATGAAAAGGCCTGAAAAATCCGAGGAGCCTGAAAAGGCCTGAAAAATACGAGGAGCCTGAAAAGGTGTGAAAAATACTAGGAGCCTGAAAAGGCCTGAAAAATACGAGGAGCCTGAAAGGCGTGAAAAATACGAGGAGCCTGAAAAGGTGTGAAAAATACGAGGAGCCTGAAAAGGCCTGAAAAATACGAGGAGCCTGAAAAGGTGTGAAAAATAAGAGGAGCCTGAAAAGGCCTGCAGAAGAAGAGGAGCCTGAAAAGGCCTGAAAAATACGAGGAGCCTGAAAAGGCCTGAAAAAGACGAGGAGCCTGAAAAGGCCTGAAAAACCCGAGGAGCCTGAAAAGGCCTGAAAAATACGAGGAGCCTGAAAAGGTGTGAAAAATCCGAGGAGCCTGAAAAGGCCTGCAGAATACGAGGAGCCTGAAAAGGCCTGACAAATACGAGGAGCCTGAAAAGGTGTGAAAAATACGAGGAGCCTGAAAAGGCCTGAAAAATACGAGGAGCCTGAAAAGGCCTAAAAAATAAGAGGAGCCTGAAAAGGCGTGAAAAATACGAGGAGCCTGAAAAGGCCTGAAAAATACCAGGAGCCTGAAAAGGTGTGAAAAATACGAGGAGCCTGAAAAGTTGTGAAAAATATGAGGAGCATGAAAAGGCCTGAAAAATACGAGGGGCCTGAAGAGGTGTGATAAATATGAGGAGCCTGAAAAGGCCTGAAAAATACGTGGAGCCTGAAAATTCCTGAAAAATACGAGTAGCCTGAAAAGGTGTGAGTAATCCAAGGAGCCTGAAAAGGTGTGAAAAATGCGAGGAGCCTGAAAAGGTGTGAATAATCCGAGGAGCCTGAAAAGGTGTGAAAAATACGAGGTGCCTGAAAAGGTGTGAAAAATACGAGGAGCCTGAAAAGGTGTGAAAAATACGAGGAGCCTGAAAAGGTGTAAAAAATACGAGGAGCCTGAAAAGGTGTGAAAAATACGAGGAGCCTGAAAAGGTGTGAAAAATTCGAGGAGCCTGAAAAGGTGTGAAAAATACGAGGAGCCTGAAAAGACGTGAAAACTACGAGGAGCCTGAAAAGGTGTGAAAAATACGAGGAGCCTGAAAAGGTGTGTAAAATACGAGGAGCCTGAAAAGGCCTGCACAATACGAGGAGCCTCAAAAGGCCTGACAAATACGAGGAGCCTGAAAAGGTGTGAAAAATACGAGGAGCCTGAAAAGGCCTGAAAAATACGAGGAGCCTGAAAAGGCCTAAAAAATATGAGGAGCCTGAAAAGGCGTGAAAAATACGAGGAGCCTGAAAAGGCCTGAAAAATACCAGGAGCCTGAAAAGGTGTGAAAAATACGAGGAGCCTGAAAAGTTGTGAAAAATATGAGGAGCATGAAAAGGCCTGAAAAATACGAGGGGCCTGAAGAGGTGTGATAAATATGAGGAGCCTGAAAAGGCCTGAAAAATACGTGGAGCCTGAAAATTCATGAAAAATACGAGTAGCCTGAAAAGGTGTGAGTAATCCAAGGAGCCTGAAAAGGTGTGAAAAATGCGAGGAGCCTGAAAAGGTGTGAATAATCCGAGGAGCCTGAAAAGGTGTGAAAAATACGAGGTGCCTGAAAAGGTGTGAAAAATACGAGGAGCCTGAAAAGGTGTGAAAAATACGAGGAGCCTGAAAAGGTGTAAAAAATACGAGGAGCCTGAAAAGGTGTGAAAAATACGAGGAGCCTGAAAAGGTGTGAAAAATTCGAGGAGCCTGAAAAGGTGTGAAAAATACGAGGAGCCTGAAAAGACGTGAAAACTACGAGGAGCCTGAAAAGGTGTGAAAAATACGAGGAGCCTGAAAAGGTGTGTAAAATACGAGGAGCCTGAGAAGGCGTGAAAAATACAAGGAGCCCGAAAATGCGTGAAAAATACGAGGAGCCTGGAAAGGTGTGTAAAATACGAGGAGCCTGAAAAGGCCTTTGAAATACGGGAAGCCTGAAAAGGTGTGAAAAATATGTGGAGCCTGAAAAGGCCTGAAAACTATGAGGAGCCTGAAAAGGTGTGAAAAATACGAGGAGCCTGAAAGGCCTGAAAAACACGAGAGCCAGAAAAGGCCTGAAAAATATGAGGGGCCTGAAAAGTTGTGAAAAATACGAGGAGCATGAAAAGGCCTGAAAAATCCGAGGAGCCTGAAAAGGCCTGAAAAATCCGAGGAGCCTGAAAAGGTGTGAAAAATACTAGGAGCCTGAAAAGGCCTGAAAAATACGAGGAGCCTGAAAGGCGTGAAAAATACGAGGAGCCTGAAAAGGTGTGAAAAATACGAGGAGCCTGAAAAGGCCTGAAAAATACGAGGAGCCTGAAAAGGTGTGAAAAATAAGAGGAGCATGAAAAGGCCTGCAGAAGAAGAGGAGCCTGAAAAGGCCTGAAAAATACGAGGAGCCTGAAAAGGCCTGAAAAAGACGAGGAGCCTGAAAAGGTGTGAAAAACCCGAGGAGCCTGAAAAGGCCTGAAAAATACGAGGAGCCTGAAAAGGTGTGAAAAATCCGAGGAGCCTGAAAAGGCCTGCAGAATACGAGGAGCCTGAAAAGGCCTGACAAATACGAGGAGCCTGAAAAGGTGTGAAAAATACGAGGAGCCTGAAAAGGCCTGAAAAATACGAGGAGCCTGAAAAGGCCTAAAAAATACGAGGAGCCTGAAAAGGCGTGAAAAATACGAGGAGCCTGAAAAGGCCTGAAAAATACCAGGAGCCTGAAAAGGTGTGAAAAATACGAGGAGCCTGAAAAGTTGTGAAAAATATGAGGAGCATGAAAAGGCCTGAAAAATACGAGGCGCCTGAAGAGGTGTGATAAATATGAGTAGCCTGAAAAGGCCTGAAAAATAGGTGGAGCCTGAAAATTCCTGAAAAATACGAGTAGCCTGAAAAGGTGTGAATAATCCAAGGAGCCTGAAAAGGTGTGAAAAATGCGAGGAGCCTGAAAAGGTGTGAATAATATGAGGAGCCTGAAAAGGCCTGAAAAATACGAGGAGCCTGAAAAGGTGTGAAAAACCTGAGGAGTCTGAAAAGGCCTGAAAAGTACGAGGAGCCTGAAAAGGTGTGAAAAATCCGAGGAGCCTGAAAAGGCCTGCAGAATACGAGGAGCCTGAAAAGGCCTGAAAAATATGAGGAGCCTGAAAAGGTGTGAAAAATACGAGGAGCCTGAAAAGGCCTGAAAAATACGAGGAGCCTGAAAAGGCCTGAAAAATAGGTGGAGCCTGAAAAGCTGTGAAAAATACGAGGAGCCTGAAAAGGTGTGAAAAATTCGAGGAGCCTGAAAAGGTGTGAAAAATACGAGGAGCCTGAAAAGACGTGAAAACTATGAGGAGCGTGAAAAGGTGTGAAAAATACGAGGAGCCTGAAAAGGTGTGTAAAATACGAGGAGCCTGAGAAGGCGTGAAAAATACAAGGAGCCCGAAAATGCGTGAAAAATACGAGGAGCCTGGAAAGGTGTGTAAAATACGAGGAGCCTGAAAAGGCCTTTAAAATACGGGAAGCCTGAAAAGGTGTGAAAAATACGAGGAGCCTGAACAGGCCTGAAAACTATGAGGAGCCTGAAAAGGTGTGAAAAATACGAGGAGCCTGAAAAGGCCTGAAAAATATAAGGGGCGTGAAAAGATGTGAAATATACGAGGAGCCTGAAAAGGCCTGAAAAATACGAGGAGCCTGAAAAGGTGTGAAAAATACGAGGAGCCTGAAAAGGTGTGAAAAGTTCAAGGAGCTTGAAAAGGTGTGAAAAATACGAGGAGCCTGAAAAGTTGTGAAAAATACGAGGAGCCTGAAAAGGTGTGAAAAATACGAGGAGCCTGAAAAAGTGTAAAAAATACGAGGAGCCTGAAAAGGTGTGAAAAATACGAGCAGCCTGAAAAGGTGTGAAAAATACGAGGAGCCTGAAAAGGCCTGAAAAATACGAGAATCCTGAAAAGGTGTGAAAAATACGAGGAGCCTGAAAAGGCCTGAAAAATACGAGGAGCCTGAAAAGGTGTGAAAAATACGAGGAGCCTGAAAAGGTGTGAAAAATACGTGGAGCCTGAAAAGGTGTGAAAAATACGAGCAGCCTGAAAAGGTGTGAAAAATACGAGGAGGCTGAAAAGGCCTGAAAAATACGAGGAGCCTGAAAAGGCCTGAAAAAGACGAGGAGCCTGAAAAGGTGTGAAAAACCCGAGGAGCCTGAAAAGGCCTGAAAAATACGAGGAGCCTGAAAAGGTGTGAAAAATCCGAGGAGCCTGAAAAGGCCTGCAGAATACGAGGAGCCTGAAAAGGCCTGACAAATACGAGGAGCCTGAAAAGGTGTGAAAAATACGAGGAGCCTGAAAAGGCCTGAAAAATACGAGGAGCCTGAAAAGGCCTAAAAAATATGAGGAGCCTGAAAAGGCGTGAAAAATACGAGGAGCCTGAAAAGGCCTGAAAAATAGGTGGAGCCTGAAAAGCTGTGAAAAATACGAGGATCCTGAAAAGGTGTGAAAAATTCGAGGAGCCTGAAAAGGTGTGAAAAATACGAGGAGCCTGAAAAGACGTGAAAACTACGAGGAGCGTGAAAAGGTGTGAAAAATACGAGGAGCCTGAAAAGGTGTGTAAAATACGAGGAGCCTGAGAAGGCGTGAAAAATACAAGGAGCCCGAAAATGCGTGAAAAATACGAGGAGCCTGGAAAGGTGTGTAAAATACGAGGAGCCTGAAAAGGCCTTTAAAATACGGGAAGCCTGAAAAGGTGTGAAAAATACGAGGAGCCTGAAAAGGCCTGAAAACTATGAGGAGCCTGAAAAGGTGTGAAAAATACGAGGAGCCTGAAAAGGCCTGAAAAATATAAGGGGCGTGAAAAGATGTGAAGTATACGAGGAGCCTGAAAAGGCCTGAAAAATACGAGGAGCCTGAAAAGGTGTGAAAAATACGAGGAGCCTGAAAAGGTGTGAAAAGTTCAAGGAGCTTAAAAAGGTGTGAAAAATACGAGGAGCCTGAAAAGTTGTGAAAAATACGAGGAGCCTGAAAAGGTGTGAAAAATACGAGGAGCCTGAAAAGGTGTAAAAAATACGAGGAGCCTGAAAAGGTGTGAAAAATACGAGCAGCCTGAAAAGGTGTGAAAAATACGAGGAGCCTGAAAAGGCCTGAAAAATACGAGAATCCTGAAAAGGTGTGAAAAATACGAGGAGCCTGAAAAGGCCTGAAAAATACGAGGAGCCTGAAAAGGTGTGAAAAATATGAGGAGCCTGAAGAGGTGTGAAAAATACGTGGAGCCTGAAAAGGTGTGAAAAATACGAGCAGCCTGAAAAGGTGTGAAAAATACGAGGAGGCTGAAAAGGCCTGAAAAATACGAGGATCCTGAGAAGGTGTGAAAAATACGAGGAGCCTGGAAAGGCCTGAAAAATACGAGGAGCCTGAAACGGCCTGAAAAATACGAGGAGCCTAAAAAGGTGTGAAAAATACGTGGAGCCTGAAAAGGTGTGAAAAATACGAGGGGCCTGAACAGGTGTGAAAAATACGAGGAGCCTGAAAAGGCGTGAAAAATACGAGGAGCCTGAAAGGCCTGAAAAACACGGGAGCCAGAAAAGGCATGAAAAATATGAGGGGCCTGAAAAGGTGTGAAAAATACGAGGAGTCTGAAAAGGCCTGAAAAATATGAGGAGCCTGAAAAGGCCTGAAAAATACGAAGAGCCTGAAAATGCCTGAAAAATACGAGGAGCCTGAAAAGGCCTGAAAAATACGAGGAGCCTGAAAAGGTGTGAAAAATACGCGGAGCCTGAAAAGGTGAGAAAAATACGAGGAGCCTGAAAAGGTGTGAAAATACGAGGAGCCTGAAAAGGTGTGAAAAATAAAAGGAGCCTGAAAAGGCCTGAAAAATCCGAGGAGCCTGAAAAGGCCTGAAAAATACGAGGAGCCTGAAAAGGTGTGAAAAATACTTGGAGCTTGAAAACGCGTGAAAAATACGATTAGCCTGAAAGGCGTGAAAAATACGAGGAGCCTGAAAAGGTGTGAAAAATACGAGGAGCCTGAAAAGGCCTGAAAAATACGAGGAGCCTGAAAATGTGTGAAAAATAAGAGGAGCCTGAAAAGGCCTGCAGAAGAAGAGGAGCCTGAAAAGGCCTGAAAAATACGAGGAGCCTGAAAAGGCCTGAAAAAGACGAGGAGCCTGAAAAGGTGTGAAAAACCCGAGGAGCCTGAAAAGGCCTGAAAAATACGAGGAGCCTGAAAAGGTGTGAAAAATCCGAGGAGCCTGAAAAGGCCTGCAGAATACGAGGAGCCTGAAAAGGCCTGACAAATACGAGGAGCCTGAAAAGGTGTGAAAAATACGAGGAGCCTGAAAAGGCCTGAAAAATACGAGGAGCCTGAAAAGGCCTAAAAAATATGAGGAGCCTGAAAAGGCGTGAAAAATACGAGGAGCCTGAAAAGGCCTGAAAAATACCAGGAGCCTGAAAAGGTGTGAAAAATACGAGGAGCCTGAAAAGGTGTGTAAAATACGAGGAGCCTGAGAAGGCGTGAAAAATACAAGGAGCCCGAAAATGCGTGAAAAATACGAGGAGCCTGGAAAGGTGTGTAAAATACGAGGAGCCTGAAAAGGCCTTTAAAATACGGGAAGCCTGAAAAGGTGTGAAAAATACGTGGAGCCTGAAAAGGCCTGAAAACTATGAGGAGCCTGAAAAGGTGTGAAAAATACGAGGAGCCTGAAAGGCCTGAAAAACACGAGAGCCAGAAAAGGCCTGAAAAATATGAGGGGCCTCAAAAGTTGTGAAAAATACGAGGAGCCTGAAAAGGCCTGAAAAATCCGAGGAGCCTGAAAAGGCCTGAAAAATATCAGGAGCCTGAAAAGGTGTGAAAAATACGAGGAGCCTGAAAAGTTGTGAAAAATATGAGGAGCATGAAAAGGCCTGAAAAATACGAGGCGCCTGAAGAGGTGTGATAAATATGAGTAGCCTGAAAAGGCCTGAAAAATAGGTGGAGCCTGAAAATTCCTGAAAAATACGAGTAGCCTGAAAAGGTGTGAATAATCCAAGGAGCCTGAAAAGGTGTGAAAAATGCGAGGAGCCTGAAAAGGTGTGAATAATCCGAGGAGCCTGAAAAGGCCTGAAAAATACGAGGAGCCTGAAAAGGTGTGAAAAACCTGAGGAGTCTGAAAAGGCCTGAAAAGTACGAGGAGCCTGAAAAGGTGTGAAAAATCCGAGGAGCCTGAAAAGGCCTGCAGAATACGAGGAGCCTGAAAAGGCCTGAAAAATATGAGGAGCCTGAAAAGGTGTGAAAAATACGAGGAGCCTGAAAATGCCTGAAAAATACGAGGAGCCTGAAAAGGCCTGAAAAATACGAGGAGCCTGAAAAGGTGTGAAAAATACGCGGAGCCTGAAAAGGTGAGAAAAATACGAGGAGCCTGAAAAGGTGTGAAAATACGAGGAGCCTGAAAATGTGTGAAAAATACGAGGAGCCTGAAGAGGTGTGAAAAATACGAGGAGCCTGAAAAGGTGTGAAAAATACGAGGAGCCTGAAAAGGTCTGAAAAATACGAGGAGTCTGAAAAGGTGTGAAAAATACGAGCAGCCTGAAAATGTGTGAAAAATACGAGGAGCCTGAAGAGGTGTGAAAAATACGAGGAGCCTGAAAAGTCGTGAAAAATACGAGGAGCCTGAAGAGGTGTGAAAAATATGAGGAACCTGAAGAGGTGTGAAAAATACGAGGAGCCTGAAAAGGCCTGAAAAATACGAGGAGCCTGAAAAGGTGTTAAAAATAAAAGCAGCCTGAAAAGGCCTGAAAAATCCGAGGAGCCTGAAAAGGCCTGAAAAATACGAGGAGCCTGAAAAGGTGTGAAAAATACTTGGAGCTTGAAAACGCGTGAAAAATACGATTAGCCTGAAAGGCGTGAAAAATACGAGGAGCCTGAAAAGGTGTGAAAAATACGAGGAGCCTGAAAAGGCCTGAAAAATACGAGGAGCCTGAAAAGGTGTGAAAAATAAGAGGAGCCAGAAAAGGCCTGCAGAAGAAGAGGAGCCTGAAAAGGCCTGAAAAATACGAGGAGCCTGAAAAGGCCTGAAAAAGACGAGGAGCCTGAAAAGGTGTGAAAAACCCGAGGAGCCTGAAAAGGCCTGAAAAATACGAGGAGCCTGAAAAGGTGTGAAAAATCCGAGGAGCCTGAAAAGGCCTGCAGAATACGAGGAGCCTGAAAAGGCCTGACAAATACGAGGAGCCTGAAAAGGTGTGAAAAATACGAGGAGCCTGAAAAGGCCTGAAAAATACGAGGAGCCTGAAAAGGCCTAAAAAATATGAGGAGCCTGAAAAGGCGTGAAAAATACGAGGAGCCTGAAAAGGCCTGAAAAATACCAGGAGCCTGAAAAGGTGTGAAAAATACGAGGAGCCTGAAAAGTTGTGAAAAATATGAGGAGCATGAAAAGGCCTGAAAAATACGAGGCGCCTGAAGAGGTGTGATAAATATGAGGAGCCTGAAAAGGCCTGAAAAATACGTGGAGCCTGAAAATTCCTGAAAAATACGAGTAGCCTGAAAAGGTGTGAGTAATCCAAGGAGCCTGAAAAGGTGTGAAAAATGCGAGGAGCCTGAAAAGGTGTGAATAATCCGAGGAGCCTGAAAAGGTGTGAAAAATACGAGGTGCCTGAAAAGGTGTGAAAAATACGAGGAGCCTGAAAAGGTGTGAAAAATACGAGGAGCCTGAAAAGGTGTAAAAAATACGAGGAGCCTGAAAAGGTGTGAAAAATACGAGGAGCCTGAAAAGGTGTGAAAAATTCGAGGAGCCTGAAAAGGTGTGAAAAATACGAGGAGCCTGAAAAGACGTGAAAACTACGAGGAGCCTGAAAAGGTGTGAAAAATACGAGGAGCCTGAAAAGGTGTGTAAAATACGAGGAGCCTGAGAAGGCGTGAAAAATACAAGGAGCCCGAAAATGCGTGAAAAATACGAGGAGCCTGGAAAGGTGTGTAAAATACGAGGAGCCTGAAAAGGCCTTTGAAATACGGGAAGCCTGAAAAGGTGTGAAAAATACGTGGAGCCTGAAAAGGCCTGAAAACTATGAGGAGCCTGAAAAGGTGTGAAAAATACGAGGAGCCTGAAAGGCCTGAAAAACACGAGAGCCAGAAAAGGCCTGAAAAATATGAGGGGCCTGAAAAGTTGTGAAAAATACGAGGAGCATGAAAAGGCCTGAAAAATCCGAGGAGCCTGAAAAGGCCTGAAAAATACGAGGAGCCTGAAAAGGTGTGAAAAATACTAGGAGCCTGAAAAGGCCTGAAAAATACGAGGAGCCTGAAAGGCGTGAAAAATACGAGGAGCCTGAAAAGGTGTGAAAAATACGAGGAGCCTGAAAAGGCCTGAAAAATACGAGGAGCCTGAAAAGGCCTAAAAAATACGAGGAGCCTGAAAAGGCGTGAAAAATACGAGGAGCCTGAAAAGGCCTGAAAAATACCAGGAGCCTGAAAAGGTGTGAAAAATACGAGGAGCCTGAAAAGTTGTGAAAAATATGAGGAGCATGAAAAGGCCTGAAAAATACGAGGCGCCTGAAGAGGTGTGATAAATATGAGTAGCCTGAAAAGGCCTGAAAAATAGGTGGAGCCTGAAAATTCCTGAAAAATACGAGTAGCCTGAAAAGGTGTGAATAATCCAAGGAGCCTGAAAAGGTGTGAAAAATGCGAGGAGCCTGAAAAGGTGTGAATAATATGAGGAGCCTGAAAAGGCCTGAAAAATACGAGGAGCCTGAAAAGGTGTGAAAAACCTGAGGAGTCTGAAAAGGCCTGAAAAGTACGAGGAGCCTGAAAAGGTGTGAAAAATCCGAGGAGCCTGAAAAGGCCTGCAGAATACGAGGAGCCTGAAAAGGCCTGAAAAATATGAGGAGCCTGAAAAGGTGTGAAAAATACGAGGAGCCTGAAAAGGCCTGAAAAATACGAGGAGCCTGAAAAGGCCTGAAAAATAGGTGGAGCCTGAAAAGCTGTGAAAAATACGAGGAGCCTGAAAAGGTGTGAAAAATTCGAGGAGCCTGAAAAGGTGTGAAAAATACGAGGAGCCTGAAAAGACGTGAAAACTACGAGGAGCGTGAAAAGGTGTGAAAAATACTAGGAGCCTGAAAAGGTGTGTAAAATACGAGGAGCCTGAGAAGGCGTGAAAAATACAAGGAGCCCGAAAATGCGTGAAAAATACGAGGAGCCTGGAAAGGTGTGTAAAATACGAGGAGCCTGAAAAGGCCTTTAAAATACGGGAAGCCTGAAAAGGTGTGAAAAATACGAGGCGCCTGAAAAGGCCTGAAAACTATGAGGAGCCTGAAAAGGTGTGAAAAATACGAGGAGCCTGAAAAGGCCTGAAAAATATAAGGGGCGTGAAAAGATGTGAAATATACGAGGAGCCTGAAAAGGCCTGAAAAATACGAGGAGCCTGAAAAGGTGTGAAAAATACGAGGAGCCTGAAAAGGTGTGAAAAGTTCAAGGAGCTTGAAAAGGTGTGAAAAATACGAGGAGCCTGAAAAGTTGTGAAAAATACGAGGAGCCTGAAAAGGTGTGAAAAATACGAGGAGCCTGAAAAAGTGTAAAAAATACGAGGAGCCTGAAAAGGTGTGAAAAATGCGAGGAGCCTGAAAAGGTGTGAATAATATGAGGAGCCTGAAAAGGCCTGAAAAATACGAGAATCCTGAAAAGGTGTGAAAAATACGAGGAGCCTGAAAAGGCCTGAAAAATACGAGGAGCCTGAAAAGGTGTGAAAAATACGAGGAGCCTGAAAAGGTGTGAAAAATACGAGCAGCCTGAAAAGGTGTGAAAAATACGAGCAGCCTGAAAAGGTGTGAAAAATACGAGGAGGCTGAAAAGGCCTGAAAAATACGAGGATCCTGAGAAGGTGTGAAAAATACGAGGAGCCTGGAAAGGCCTGAAAAATACGAGGAGCCTGAAACGGCCTGAAAAATACGAGGAGCCTAAAAAGGTGTGAAAAATACGCGGAGCCTGAAAAGGTGTGAAAAATACGAGGGGCCTGAAAAGGTGTGAAAAATACGAGGAGCCTGAAGAGGCGTGAAAAATACGAGGAGCCTGAAAGGCCTGAAAAACACGGGAGCCAGAAAAGGCATGAAAAATATGAGGGGCCTGAAAAGGTGTGAAAAATACGAGGATTCTGAAAAGGCCTGAAAAATATGAGGAGCCTGAAAAGGCCTGAAAAATACGAAGAGCCTGAAAATGCCTGAAAAATACGAGGAGCCTGAAAAGGCCTGAAAAATACGAGGAGCCTGAAAAGGTGTGAAAAATACGCGGAGCCTGAAAAGGTGAGAAAAATACGAGGAGCCTGAAAAGGTGTGAAAATACGAGGAGCCTGAAAAGGTGTGAAAAATAAAAGGAGCCTGAAAAGGCCTGAAAAATCCGAGGAGCCTGAAAAGGCCTGAAAAATACGAGGAGCCTGAAAAGGTGTGAAAAATACTTGGAGCTTGAAAACGCGTGAAAAATACGATTAGCCTGAAAGGCGTGAAAAATACGAGGAGCCTGAAAAGGTGTGAAAAATACGAGGAGCCTGAAAAGGCCTGAAAAATACGATTAGCCTGAAAGGCGTGAAAAATACGAGGAGCCTGAAAAGGCCTGAAAAATACGAGGAGCCTGAAAAGGCCTGAAAAAGACGAGGAGCCTGAAAAGGTGTGAAAAACCCGAGGAGCCTGAAAAGGCCTGAAAAATACGAGGAGCCTGAAAAGGTGTGAAAAATCCGAGGAGCCTGAAAAGGCCTGCAGAATACGAGGAGCCTGAAAAGGCCTGACAAATACGAGGAGCCTGAAAAGGTGTGAAAAATACGAGGAGCCTGAAAAGGCCTGAAAAATACGAGGAGCCTGAAAAGGCCTAAAAAATATGAGGAGCCTGAAAAGGCGTGAAAAATACGAGGAGCCTGAAAAGGCCTGAAAAATACCAGGAGCCTGAAAAGGTGTGAAAAATACGAGGAGCCTGAAAAGGTGTGTAAAATACGAGGAGCCTGAGAAGGCGTGAAAAATACAAGGAGCCCGAAAATGCGTGAAAAATACGAGGAGCCTGGAAAGGTGTGTAAAATACGAGGAGCCTGAAAAGGCCTTTAAAATACGGGAAGCCTGAAAAGGTGTGAAAAATACGTGGAGCCTGAAAAGGCCTGAAAACTATGAGGAGCCTGAAAAGGTGTGAAAAATACGAGGAGCCTGAAAGGCCTGAAAAACACGAGAGCCAGAAAAGGCCTGAAAAATATGAGGGGCCTGAAAAGTTGTGAAAAATACGAGGAGCCTGAAAAGGCCTGAAAAATCCGAGGAGCCTGAAAAGGCCTGAAAAATACCAGGAGCCTGAAAAGGTGTGAAAAATACGAGGAGCCTGAAAAGTTGTGAAAAATATGAGGAGCATGAAAAGGCCTGAAAAATACGAGGCGCCTGAAGAGGTGTGATAAATATGAGTAGCCTGAAAAGGCCTGAAAAATAGGTGGAGCCTGAAAATTCCTGAAAAATACGAGTAGCCTGAAAAGGTGTGAATAATCCAAGGAGCCTGAAAAGGTGTGAAAAATGCGAGGAGCCTGAAAAGGTGTGAATAATATGAGGAGCCTGAAAAGGCCTGAAAAATACGAGGAGCCTGAAAAGGTGTGAAAAACCTGAGGAGTCTGAAAAGGCCTGAAAAGTACGAGGAGCCTGAAAAGGTGTGAAAAATCCGAGGAGCCTGAAAAGGCCTGCAGAATACGAGGAGCCTGAAAAGGCCTGAAAAATATGAGGAGCCTGAAAAGGTGTGAAAAATACGAGGAGCCTGAAAAGGCCTGAAAAATACGAGGAGCCTGAAAAGGCCTGAAAAATAGGTGGAGCCTGAAAAGCTGTGAAAAATACGAGGAGCCTGAAAAGGTGTGAAAAATTCGAGGAGCCTGAAAAGGTGTGAAAAATACGAGGAGCCTGAAAAGACGTGAAAACTACGAGGAGCGTGAAAAGGTGTGAAAAATACGAGGAGCCTGAAAAGGTGTGTAAAATACGAGGAGCCTGAGAAGGCGTGAAAAATACAAGGAGCCCGAAAATGCGTGAAAAATACGAGGAGCCTGGAAAGGTGTGTAAAATACGAGAAGCCTGAAAAGGCCTTTAAAATACGGGAAGCCTGAAAAGGTGTGAAAAATACGAGGAGCCTGAAAAGGCCTGAAAAATATAAGGGGCGTGAAAAGATGTGAAATATACGAGGAGCCTGAAAAGGCCTGAAAAATACGAGGAGCCTGAAAAGGTGTGAAAAATACGAGGAGCCTGAAAAGGTGTGAAAAGTTCAAGGAGCTTGAAAAGGTGTGAAAAATACGAGGAGCCTGAAAAGTTGTGAAAAATACGAGGAGCCTGAAAAGGTGTGAAAAATACGAGGAGCCTGAAAAAGTGTAAAAAATACGAGGAGCCTGAAAAGGTGTGCAAAATACGAGCAGCCTGAAAAGGTGTGAAAAATACGAGGAGCCTGAAAAGGCCTGAAAAATACGAGAATCCTGAAAAGGTGTGAAAAATACGAGGAGTCTGAAAAGGCCTGAAAAATACGAGGAGCCTGAAAAGGTGTGAAAAATACGAGGAGCCTGAAAAGGTGTGAAAAATACGTGGAGCCTGAAAAGGTGTGAAAAATACGAGCAGCCTGAAAAGGTGTGAAAAATACGAGGAGGCTGAAAAGGCCTGAAAAATACGAGGATCCTGAGAAGGTGTGAAAAATACGAGGAGCCTGGAAAGGCCTGAAAAATCCGAGGAGCCTGAAACGGCCTGAAAAATACGAGGAGCCTAAAAAGGTGTGAAAAATACGCGGCGCCTGAAAAGATGTGAAAAATACGAGGGGCCTGAAAAGGTGTGAAAAATACGAGGAGCCTGAAAAGGCGTGAAAAATACGAGGAGCCTGAAAGGCCTGAAAAACACGGGAGCCAGAAAAGGCATGAAAAATATGAGGGGCCTGAAAAGGTGTGAAAAATACGAGGAGTCTGAAAAGGCCTGAAAAATATGAGGAGCCTGAAAAGGCCTGAAAAATACGAGGAGCCTGAAAAGGCCTGAAAAAGACGAGGAGCCTGAAAAGGTGTGAAAAACCCGAGGAGCCTGAAAAGGCCTGAAAAATACGAGGAGCCTGAAAAGGTGTGAAAAATCCGAGGAGCCTGAAAAGGCCTGCAGAATACGAGGAGCCTGAAAAGGCCTGACAAATACGAGGAGCCTGAAAAGGTGTGAAAAATACGAGGAGCCTGAAAAGGCCTGAAAAATACGAGGAGCCTGAAAAGGCCTAAAAAATACGAGGAGCCTGAAAAGGCGTGAAAAATACGAGGAGCCTGAAAAGGCCTGAAAAATACCAGGAGCCTGAAAAGGTGTGAAAAATACGAGGAGCCTGAAAAGTTGTGAAAAATATGAGGAGCATGAAAAGGCCTGAAAAATACGAGGCGCCTGAAGAGGTGTGATAAATATGAGTAGCCTGAAAAGGCCTGAAAAATACGTGGAGCCTGAAAATTCCTGAAAAATACGAGTAGCCTGAAAAGGTGTGAATAATCCAAGGAGCCTGAAAAGGTGTGAAAAATGCGAGGAGCCTGAAAAGGTGTGAATAATCCGAGGAGCCTGAAAAGGCCTGAAAAATACGAGGAGCCTGAAAAGGTGTGAAAAACCTGAGGAGTCTGAAAAGGCCTGAAAAGTACGAGGAGCCTGAAAAGGTGTGAAAAATCCGAGGAGCCTGAAAAGGCCTGCAGAATACGAGGAGCCTGAAAAGGCCTGAAAAATATGAGGAGCCTGAAAAGGTGTGAAAAATACGAGGAGCTGGAAAAGGCCTGAAAAATACGAGGAGCATGAAAAGGCCTGAAAAATAAGAGGAGCCTGAAAAGCTGTGAAAAATACGAGGAGCCTGAAAAGGTGTGAAAAATACGAGGAGCCTGAAAAGGTCTGAAAAATACGAGGAGCCTGAAAAGGTCTGAAAAATACGAGGAGCCTGAAAAGGTGTGAAAAATACGAGGAGCCTGAAAAGGTGTGAAAAATACGAGGAGCCTGAAAAGGTGTGAAAAATTCGAGGAGCCTGAAAAGGTGTGAAAAAGACGAGGAGCCTGAAAAGACGTGAAAACTACGAGGAGCCTGAAAAGGTGTGAAAAATACGAGGAGCCTGGAAAGGTGTGTAAAATACGAGGAGCCTGAAAAGGCCTTTAAAATACGGGAAGCCTGAAAAGGTGTGAAAAATACGAGGAGCCTGAAAAGGCCTGAAAACTATGAGGAGCCTGAAAAGGTGTGAAAAATACGAGGAGCCTGAAAAGGCCTGAAATAATAAGGGGCGTGAAAAGATGTGAAAGATACGAGGAGCCTGAAAAGGCCTGAAAAATACGAGGATCCTGAAAAGGTGTGAAAAATACGAGGAGCCTGGAAAGGCCTGAAAAATACAAGGAGCCTGAAACGGCCTGAAAAATACGAGGAGCCTAAAAAGGTGTGAAAAATACGCGGAGCCTGAATAGGTGTGAAAAATACGAGGGGCCTGAAAAGGTGTGAAAAATACGAGGAGCCTGAAAAGGCGTGAAAAATACGAGGAGCCTGAAAAGGTGTGAAAAATAAGAGGAGCCTGAAAAGGCCTGCAGAATAAGAGGAGCCTGAAAAGGCCTGAAAAATACGAGGAGCCTGAAAAGGCCTGAAAAAGACGAGGAGCCTGAAAAGGTGTGAAAAACCCGAGGAGCCTGAAAAGGCCTGAAAAATACGAGGAGCCTGAAAAGGTGTGAAAAATCCGAGGAGCCTGAAAAGGCCTGCAGAATACGAGGAGCCTGAAAAGGCCTGAAAAATATAAAGGGCGTGAAAAAATGTGAAATATACGAGGAGCCTGAAAAGGCCTGAAAAATACGAGGAGCCTGAAAAGGTGTGAAAAGTTCAAGGAGCCTGAAAATGTGTGAAAAATACGAAGAGCCTGAAAAGGTGTGAAAAATACGAGGAGCCTGAAAAGGTGTGAAAAATACGAGGAGCCTGAAAAGGTGGAAAAAATACGAGGAGCCTGAAAAGGTGTGAAAAATACAAGCAGCCTGAAAAGGTGTGAAAAATACGAGGAGCCGGAAAAGGCCTGAAAAATACGAGGACCCTTAAAATGCCTGAAAAATACGAGGAACCTGAAAAGGCCTGAAAAATACGAGGAGCCTGAAAAGGTGTGAAAAATACGAGGAGCCTGAAAAGGTGTGAAAAATACGTGGAGCCTGAAAAGGTGTGAAAAATACGAGCAGCCTGAAAAGGTGTGAAAAATACGAGGAGCCTGAAAAGGCCTGAAAAATACGAGGATCCTGAAAAGGTGTGAAAAATACGAGGAGCCTGGAAAGGCCTGAAAAATACGAGGAGCCTGAAACGGCCTGAAAAATACGAGGAGCCTAAAAAGGTGTGAAAAATACGCGGAGCCTGAAAAGGTGTGAAAAATACGAGGGGCCTGAAAAGGTGTGAAAAATACGAAGAGCCTGAAAAGGCGTGAAAAATACGAGGAGCCTGAAAGGCCTGAAAAACACGAGAGCCAGAAAAGGCCTGAAAAATATGAGGGGCCTGAAAAGGTGTGAAAAATACGAGGAGTCTGAAAAGGCCTGAAATATATGAGGAGCCTGAAAAGGCCTGAAAAATACGAGGAGCCTGAAAATGCCTGAAAAATACGAGGAGCCTGAAAAGGCCTGAAAAATAGGAGGAGCCTGAAAAGGTGTGAAAAATACGCGGAGCCTGAAAAGGTGAGAAAAATACGAGGAGCCTGAAAAGGTGTGAAAATACGAGGAGCCTGAAAAGGCGTGAAAAATATAAGGAGCCTGAAAAGGTGTGAAAAATACGAGAAGCCTAAAAAGATGTGAAAAATACGAGGAGCCTGAAAAGTCGTTAAAAATACGAGGAGCCTGAAGAGGTGTGAAAAATATGAGGAGCCTGAAGAGGTGTGAAAAATACGAGGAGCCTGAAAAGGCCTGAAAAATACGAGGAGCCTGAAAAGGTGTTAAAAATAAAAGGAGCCTGAAAAGACCTGAAAAATCCGAGGAGCCTGAAAAGGCCTGAAAAATACGAGGAGCCTGAATTGGTGTGAAAAATACTAGGAGCTTGAAAAGGCGTGAAAAATACGAGGAGCCTGAAAGTCGTGAAAAATACGAGGAGCCTGAAAAGGTGTGAAAAATACGAGGAGCCTGAAAAGGCCTGAAAAATACGAGGAGCCTGAAAAGGTGTGAAAAATACGAGGAGCCTGAAAAGGCCTGCAGAATAAGAGGAGCCTGAAAAGGCCTGAAAAATACAAGGAGCCTGAAAAGGCCTGAAAAATACGAGGAGCCTGAAAAGGTGTGAAAACCCGAGGAGCCTGAAAAGGCCTGAAAAATACAAGGAGCCTGAAAAGGTGTGAAAAATCCGAGGAGCCTGAAAAGACCTGCAGAATACGAGGAGCCTGAAAAGGCCTGAAAAATACGAGGAGCCTGAAAAGGTGTGAAAAATACGAGGAGCCTGAAAGGCCTAAAAAATACGAGGAGCCTGAAAAGGCGTGAAAAATACGAGGAGCCTGAAAAGGCCTGAAAAATACCAGGAGCCTGAAAGGTGTGAAAAATACGAGGAGCCTGAAAAGTTGTGAAAAATATGAGGAGCATGAAAAGGCCTGAAAAATACGAGGCGCCTGAAGAGGTGTGATAAATATGAGGAGCCTGAAAAGGCCTGAAAAATACGTGGAGCCTGAAAATTCCTGAAAAATACGAATAGCCTGAAAAGGTGTGAATAATCCAAGGAGCCTGAAAAGGTGTGGAAAATGCGAGGAGCCTGAAAAGGTGTGAATAATCCGAGGAGCCTGAAAAGGCCTGAAAAATACGAGGAGCCTGAAAAGGTGTGAAAAACCTGAGGAGTCTGAAAAGGCCTGAAAAATACGAGGAGCCTGAAAAGGTGTGAAAAATACGAGGAGCCTGAAAAGGTGTGAATAATCCGAGGGGACTGAAACGGCCTGAAAAATCCGAGGAGCCTGAAAAGGTGTGAAAAATACGAGGTGCCTGAAAAGGTGTGAAAAATTCGAGGAGCCTGAAAAGGTGTGAAAAATACGAGGAGCCTGAAAAGACGTGAAAACTACGAGGAGCCTGAAAAGGTGTGAAAAATACGAGGAGCCTGAAAAGGTGTGTAAAATACGAGGGGACTGAAACGGCCTGAAAAATACGAGGAGCCTAAAAAGGTGTGAAAAATACGCAGAGCCTGAAAAGGTGTGAAAAATACGAGGGGCCTGAAAAGGTGTGAAAAATACGAGGAGCCTGAAAAGGCGTGAAAAATACGAGGAGCCTGAAAGGCCTGAAAAACACGGGAGCCAGAAAAGGCCTGAAAAATATGAGGGGCCTGAAAAGGTGTGAAAAATACGAGGAGTCTGAAAAGGCCTGAAAAATATGAGGAGCCTGAAAAGGCCTGAAAAATACGAGGAGCCTGAAAATGCCTGAAAAATACGAGGAGCCTGAAAAGGCCTGAAAAATACGAGGAGCCTGAAAAGGTGTGAAAAATACGCGGAGCCTGAAAAGGTGAGAAAAATATGAGGAGCCTGAAAGGGTGTGAAAATACGAGGAGCTTGAAAAGGTGTGAAAAATACGAGGAGCCTAAAAAGGTGTGAAAAATACGAGGAGCCTGAAAAGTCGTGAAAAATACGAGGAGCCTGAAGAGGTGTGAAAAATATGAGGAGCCTGAAGAGGTGTGAAAAATACGAGGAGCCTGAAAAGGCCTGAAAAATACGAGGAGCCTGAAAAGGTGTTAAAAATAAAAGGAGCCTGAAAAGGCCTGAAAAATCTGAGGAGCCTGAAAAGGCCAGAAAAATACGAGGAGCCTGAAAAGGTGTGAAAAATACTAGGAGCTTGAAAAGTCGTGAAAAATACGAGGAGCCTGAAGAGGCCTGAAAAAGACGAGGAGCCTGAAAAGGTGTGAAAAACCCGAGGAGCCTGAAAAGGCCTGAAAAATACGAGGAGCCTGAAAAGGTGTGAAAAATCCGAGGAGCCTGAAAAGGCCTGCAGAATACGAGGAGCCTGAAAAGGCCTGACAAATACGAGGAGCCTGAAAAGGTGTGAAAAATACGTGGAGCCTGAAAAGGCCTGAAAAATACCAGGAGCCTGAAAAGGCCTGACAAATACGAGGAGCCTGAAAAGGCGTGAAAAATACGTGGAGCCTGAAAAGGCCTGAAAAATACCAGGAGCCTGAAAAGGTGTGAAAAATACGAGGAGCCTGAAAAGTTGTGAAATATATGAGGAGCATGAAAAGGCCTGAAAAATACGAGGCGCCTGAAGAGGTGTGATAAATATGAGTAGCCTGAAAAGGCCTGAAAAATACGTGGAGCCTGAAAATTCCTGAAAAATACGAGTAGCCTGAAAAGGTGTGAATAATCCAAGGAGCCTGAAAAGGTGTGAAAAATGCGAGGAGCCTGAAAAGGTGTGAATAATCCGAGGAGCCTGAAAAGGCCTGTAAAATACGAGGAGCCTGAAAAGGTGTGAAAAACCTGAGGAGTCTGAAAAGGCCTGAAAAGTACGAGGAGCCTGAAAAGGTGTGAAAAATCCGAGGAGCCTGAAAAGGCCTGCAGAATACGAGGAGCCTGAAAAGGCCTGAAAAATATGAGGAGCCTGAAAAGGTGTGAAAAATACGAGGAGCTGGAAAAGGCCTGAAAAATACGAGGAGCCTGAAAAGGCCTGAAAAATACGAGGAGCCTGAAAAGCTGTGAAAAATACGAGGAGCCTGAAAAGGTGTGAAAAATACGAGGAGCCTGAAAAGGTCTGAAAAATACGAGGAGCCTGAAAAGGTCTGAAAAATACGAGGAGCCTGAAAAGGTGTGAAAAATACGAGGAGCCTGAAAAGGTGTGAAAAATACGAGGAGCCTGAAAAGGTGGGAAAAATTCGAGGAGCCTGAAAAGGTGTGAAAAATACGAGGAGCCTGAAAAGACGTGAAAACTACGAGGAGCCTGAAAAGGTGTGAAAAATACGAGGAGCCTGGAAAGGTGTGTAAAATACGAGGAGCAAGAAAAGGCCTTTAAAATACGGAAAGCCTGAAAAGGTGTGAAAAATACGAGGAGCCTGAAAAGGCCTGAAAACTATGAGGAGCCTGAAAAGGTGTGAAAAATACGAGGAGCCTGAAAAGGCCTGAAAAATATAAGGGGCGTGAAAAGATGTGAAAGATACGAGGAGCCTGAAAAGGCCTGAAAAATACGAGGATCCTGAAAAGGTGTGAAAAATACGAGGAGCCTGGAAAGGCCTGAAAAATACGAGGAGCCTGAAAAGGTGTGAAAAATACGCGGAGCCTGAAAAGGTGAGAAAAATACGAGGAGCCTGAAAAGGTGTGAAAATACGAGAAGCCTGAAAAGGTGTGAAAAATACGAGGAGCCTGAAAAGGTGTGAAAAATACGAGGAGCCTGAAATGGTCTGAAAAATACGAGGAGCCTGAAAAGGTGTGAAAAATACGAGCAGCCTGAAAATGTGTGAAAAATACGAGGAGCCTGAAGAGGTGTGAAAAATACGAGGAGCCTGAAAAGTCGTGAAAAATACGAGGAGCCTGAAGAGGTGTGAAAAATATAAGGAGCCTGAAGAGGTGTGAAAAATATGAGGAGCCTGAAAAGGCCTGAAAAATACGAGGAGCCTGAAAAGGTGTTAAAAATAAAAGGAGCCTGAAAAGGCCTGAAAAATCCGAGGAGCCTGAAAAGGCCTGAAAAATACGAGGAGCCTGAAAAGGTGTGAAAAATACTTGGAGCTTGAAAACGCGTGAAAAATACGATTAGCCTGAAAGGCGTGAAAAATACGAGGAGCCTGAAAAGGTGTGAAAAATACGAGGAGCCTGAAAAGGCCTGAAAAATACGAGGAGCCTGAAAAGGTGTGAAAAATAAGAGGAGCCTGAAAAGGCCTGCAGAAGAAGAGGAGCCTGAAAAGGCCTGAAAAATACGAGGAGCCTGAAAAGGCCTGAAAAAGACGAGGAGCCTGAAAAGGTGTGAAAAACCCGAGGAGCCTGAAAAGGCCTGAAAAATACGAGGAGCCTGAAAAGGTGTGAAAAATCCGAGGAGCCTGAAAAGGCCTGCAGAATACGAGGAGCCTGAAAAGGCCTGACAAATACGAGGAGCCTGAAAAGGTGTGAAAAATACGAGGAGCCTGAAAAGGTGTGAAAAATAAGAGGAGCCTGAAAAGGCCTGAAAAATACCAGGAGCCTGAAAAGGTGTGAAAAATACGAGGAGCCTGAAAAGTTGTGAAAAATATGAGGAGCATGAAAAGGCCTGAAAAATACGAGGCGCCTGAAGAGGTGTGATAAATATGAGGAGCCTGAAAAGGCCTGAAAAATACGTGGAGCCTGAAAATTCCTGAAAAATACGAGTAGCCTGAAAAGGTGTGAGTAATCCAAGGAGCCTGAAAAGGTGTGAAAAATGCGAGGAGCCTGAAAAGGTGTGAATAATCCGAGGAGCCTGAAAAGGTGTGAAAAATACGAGGTGCCTGAAAAGGTGTGAAAAATACGAGGAGCCTGAAAAGGTGTGAAAAATACGAGGAGCCTGAAAAGGTGTAAAAAATACGAGGAGCCTGAAAAGGTGTGAAAAATACGAGGTGCCTGAAAAGGTGTGAAAAATTCGAGGAGCATGAAAAGGTGTGAAAAATACGAGCAGCCTGAAAAGACGTGCAAACTACGAGGAGCCTGAAAAGGTGTGAAAAATACGAGGAGCCTGAAAAGGTGTGTAAAATACGAGGAGCCTGAGAAGGCGTGAAAAATACAAGGAGCCCGAAAATGCGTGAAAAATACGAGGAGCCTGGAAAGGTGTGTAAAATACGAGGAGCCTGAAAAGGCCTTTGAAATACGGGAAGCCTGAAAAGGTGTGAAAAATAGGTGGAGCCTGAAAAGGCCTGAAAACTATGAGGAGCCTGAAAAGGTGTGAAAAATACGAGGAGCCTGAAAGGCCTGAAAAACACGAGAGCCAGAAAAGGCCTGAAAAATATGAGGGGCCTGAAAAGTTGTGAAAAATACGAGGAGCATGAAAAGCCCTGAAAAATCCGAGGAGCCTGAAAAGGCCTGAAAAATACGAGGAGCCTGAAAAGGTGTGAAAAATACTAGGAGCCTGAAAAGGCCTGAAAAATACGAGGAGCCTGAAAGGCGTGAAAAATACGAGGAGCCTGAAAAGGTGTGAAAAATACGAGGAGCCTGAAAAGGCCTGAAAAATACGAGGAGCCTGAAAAGGTGTGAAAAATAAGAGGAGCCTGAAAAGGCCTGCAGAATAAGAGGAGCCTGAAAAGGCCTGAAAAATACGAGGAGCCTGAAAAGGCCTGAAAAAGACGAGGAGCCTGAAAAGGTGTGAAAAACCCGAGGAGCCTGAAAAGGCCTGAAAAATACGAGGAGCCTGAAAAGGTGTGAAAAATCCGAGGAGCCTGAAAAGGCCTGCAGAATACGAGGAGCCTGAAAAGGCCTGACAAATACGAGGAGCCTGAAAAGGTGTGAAAAATACGAGGAGCCTGAAAAGGCCTGAAAAATACGAGGAGCCTGAAAAGGCCTGACAAATACGAGGAGCCTGAAAATTCGTGAAAAATACGAGGAGCCTGAAAAGGCCTGAAAAATACCAGGAGCCTGAAAAGGTGTGAAAAATACGAGGAGTCTGAAAAGTTGTGAAAAATATGAGGAGCATGAAAAGGCCTGAAAAATACGAGGCGCCTGAAGAGGTGTGATAAATATGAGTAGCCTGAAAAGGCCTGAAAAATAGGTGGAGCCTGAAAATTCCTGAAAAATACGAGGAGCCTGAAAAGGTGTGAAAAATATGAGGAGCATGAAAAGGCCTGAAAAATACGAGGCGCCTGAAGAGGTGTGATAAATATGAGTAGCCTGAAAAGGCCTGAAAAATAGGTGGAGCCTGAAAATTCCTGAAAAATACGAGGAGCCTGAAAAGGTGTGAAAAACCTGAGGAGTCTGAAAAGGCCTGAAAAGTACGAGGAGCCTGAAAAGGTGTGAAAAATACGAGGAGCCTGAAAAGGCCTGAAAAATACGAGGAGCCTGAAAAGGCCTGAAAAATAGGTGGAGCCTGAAAAGCTGTGAAAAATACGAGGAGCCTGAAAAGGTGTGAAAAATTCGAGGAGCCTGAAAAGGTGTGAAAAATACGAGGAGCCTGAAAAGACGTGAAAACTACGAGGAGCCTGAAAAGGTGTGAAAAATACGAGGAGCCTGAAAAGGTGTGTAAAATACGAGGAGCCTGAGAAGGCGTGAAAAATACAAGGAGCCCGAAAATGCGTGAAAAATACGAGGAGCCTGGAAAGGTGTGTAAAATACGAGGAGCCTGAAAAGGCCTTTAAAATACGGGAAGCCTGAAAAGGTGTGAAAAATACGAGGAGCCTGAAAAGGCCTGAAAACTATGAGGAGCCTGAAAAGGTGTGAAAAATACGAGGAGCCTGAAAAGGCCTGAAAAATATAAGGGGCGTGAAAAGATGTGAAATATACGAGGAGCCTGAAAAGGCCTGAAAAATACGAGGAGCCTGAAAAGGTGTGAAAAATACGAGGAGCCTGAAAAGGTGTGAAAAATACGAGCAGCCTGAAAAGGTGTGAAAAATACGAGGAGGCTGAAAAGGCCTGAAAAATACGAGGATACTGAGAAGGTGTGAAAAATACGAGGAGCCTGAAAAAGTGTAAAAAATACGAGGAGCCTGAAAAGGTGTGAAAAATACGAGCAGCCTGAAAAGGTGTGAAAAATACGAGGAGCCTGAAAAGGTGTGAAAAATACGAGGAGCTTGAAAAGGTGTGAAAAATACGAGGAGCCTGAAAAGTTGTGAAAAATACGAGGAGCCTGAAAAGGTGTGAAAAATACGAGGAGCCTGAAAAGGTGTGAAAAATACGAGGAGCTTGAAAAGGTGTGAAAAATACGAGGAGCCTGAAAAGTTGTGAAAAATACGAGCAGCCTGAAAAGGTGTGAAAAATACGAGGAGCCTGAAAAGGCCTGAAAAATGCGAGAATCCTGAAAAGGTGTGAAAAATACGAGGAGCCTGAAAAGGCCTGAAAAATACGAGGAGCCTGAAAAGGTGTGAAAAATACGAGGAGCCTGAAAAGGTGTGAAAAATACGTGGAGCCTGAAAAGGTGTGAAAAATACGAGCAGCCTGAAAAGGTGTGAAAAATACGAGGAGGCTGAAAAGGCCTGAAAAATACGAGGATCCTGAGAAGGTGTGAAAAATACGAGGAGCCTGGAAAGGCCTGAAAAATACGAGGAGCCTGAAACGGCCTGAAAAATACGAGGAGCCTAAAAAGGTGTGAAAAATACGCGGAGCCTGAAAAGGTGTGAAAAATACGAGGGGCCTGAAAAGATGTGAAAAATACGAGGAGCCTGAAAAGGCGTGAAAAATACGAGGAGCCTGAAAGGCCTGAAAAATACGGGAGCCAGAAAAGGCATGAAAAATATGAGGGGCCTGAAAAGGTGTGAAAAATACGAGGAGTCTGAAAAGGCCTGAAAAATATGAGGAGCCTGAAAAGGCCTGAAAAATACGAAGAGCCTGAAAATGCCTGAAAAATACGAGGAGCCTGAAAAGGCCTGAAAAATACGAGGAGCCTGAAAAGGTGTGAAAAATACGCGGAGCCTGAAAAGGTGAGAAAAATACGAGGAGCCTGAAAAGGTGTGAAAATACGAGGAGCCTGAAAAGGTGTGAAAAATAAAAGGAGCCTGAAAAGGCCTGAAAAATCCGAGGAGCCTGAAAAGGCCTGAAAAATACGAGGAGCCTGAAAAGGTGTGAAAAATACTTGGAGCTTGAAAACGCGTGAAAAATACGATTAGCCTGAAAGGCGTGAAAAATACGAGGAGCCTGAAAAGGTGTGAAAAATACGAGGAGCCTGAAAAGGCCTGAAAAATACGAGGAGCCTGAAAAGGTGTGAAAAATAAGAGGAGCCTGAAAAGGCCTGCAGAATAAGAGGAGCCTGAAAAGGCCTGAAAAATACGAGGAGCCTGAAAAGGCCTGAAAAAGACGAGGAGCCTGAAAAGGTGTGAAAAACACGAGGAGCCTGAAAAGGCCTGAAAAATACGAGGAGCCTGAAAAGGTGTGAAAAATCCGAGGAGCCTGAAAAGGCCTGCAGAATAAGAGGAGCCTGAAAAGGCCTGACAAATACGAGGAGCCTGAAAAGGTGTGAAAAATACGAGGAGCCTGAAAAGGCCTGAAAAATACGAGGAGCTTGAAAAGGCCTAAAAAATATGAGGAGCCTGAAAAGGCGTGAAAAATACGAGGAGCCTGAAAAGGTGTGAAAAATACCAGGAGCCTGAAAAGGTGTGAAAAATACGAGGAGCCTGAAAAGGTGTGTAAAATACGAGGAGCCTGAGAAGGCGTGAAAAATACAAGGAGCCCGAAAATGCGTGAAAAATACGAGGAGCCTGGAAAGGTGTGTAAAATACGAGGAGCCTGAAAAGGCCTTTAAAATACGGGAAGCCTGAAAAGGTGTGAAAAATACGTGGAGCCTGAAAAGGCCTGAAAACTATGAGGAGCCTGAAAAGGTGTGAAAAATACGAGGAGCCTGAAAGGCCTGAAAAACACGAGAGCCAGAAAAGGCCTGAAAAATATGAGGGGCCTGAAAAGTTGTGAAAAATACGAGGAGCCTGAAAAGGCCTGAAAAATCCGAGGAGCCTGAAAAGGCCTGAAAAATACGAGGAGCCTGAAAAGGTGTGAAAAATACTAGGAGCCTGAAAAGGCCTGAAAAATTCGAGGAGCCTGAAAGGCGTGAAAAATACGACGTGCCTGAAAAGGTGTGAAAAATACGAGGAGCCTGAAAAGGCCTGAAAAATACGAGGAGCCTGAAAAGGTGTGAAAAATAAGAGGAGCCTGAAAAGGCCTGTAGAATAAGAGGAGCCTGAAAAGGCCTGAAAAATACGAGGAGCCTGAAAAGGCCTGAAAAAGACGAGGAGCCTGAAAAGGTGTGAAAAACCCGAGGAGCCTGAAAAGGCCTGAAAAATACGAGGAGCTTGAAAAGGTGTGAAAAATCCGAGGAGCCTGAAAAGGCCTGCAGAATACGAGGAGCCTGAAAAGGCCTGACAAATACGAGGAGCCTGAAAAGGTGTGAAAAATACGAGGAGCCTGAAAAGGCCTGAAAAATACGAGGAGCCTGAAAAGGTGTGAAAAATCCGAGGAGCCTGAAAAGGCCTGCAGAATACGAGGAGCCTGAAAAGGCCTGACAAATACGAGGAGCCTGAAAAGGTGTGAAAAATACGAGGAGCCTGAAAAGGCCTGAAAAATACGAGGAGCCTGAAAAGGCCTAAAAAATACGAGGAGCCTGAAAATTCGTGAAAAATACGAGGAGCCTGAAAAGGCCTGAAAAATACCAGGAGCCTGAAAAGGTGTGAAAAATACGAGGAGCCTGAAAAGTTGTGAAAAATATGAGGAGCATGAAAAGGCCTGAAAAATACGAGGCGCCTGAAGAGTTGTGATAAATATGAGTAGCCTGAAAAGGCCTGAAAAATAGGTGGAGCCTGAAAATTCCTGAAAAATACGAGGAGCCTGAAAAGGTGTGAAAAATATGAGGAGCATGAAAAGGCCTGAAAAATACGAGGCGCCTGAAGAGGTGTGATAAATATGAGTAGCCTGAAAAGGCCTGAAAAATAGGTGGAGCCTGAAAATTCCTGAAAAATACGAGGAGCCTGAAAAGGTGTGAAAAACCTGAGGAGTCTGAAAAGGCCTGAAAAGTACGAGGAGCCTGAAAAGGTGTGAAAAATACGAGGAGCCTGAAAAGGCCTGAAAAATACGAGGAGCCTGAAAAGGCCTGAAAAATAGGTGGAGCCTGAAAACATGTGAAAAATACGAGGAGCCTGAAAAGGTGTGAAAAATTCGAGGAGCCTGAAAAGGTGTGAAAAATACGAGGAGCCTGAAAAGACGTGAAAACTACGAGGAGCCTGAAAAGGTGTGAAAAATACGAGGAGCCTGAAAAGGTGTGTAAAATACGAGGAGCCTGAGAAGGCGTGAAAAATACAAGGAGCCCGAAAATGCGTGAAAAATACGAGGAGCCTGGAAAGGTGTGTAAAATACGAGGAGCCTGAAAAGGCCTTTAAAATACGGGAAGCCTGAAAAGGTGTGAAAAATACGAGGAGCCTGAAAAGGCCTGAAAACTATGAGGAGCTGAAAAGGTGTGAAAAATACGAGGAGCCTGAAAAGGCCTGAAAAATATAAGGGGCGTGAAAAGATGTGAAATATACGAGGAGCCTGAAAAGGCCTGAAAAATACGAGGAGCCTGAAAAGGTGTGAAAAATACGAGGAGCCTGAAAAGGTGTGAAAAATACGAGCAGCCTGAAAAGGTGTGAAAAATACGAGGAGGCTGAAAAGGCCTGAAAAATACGAGGATACTGAGAAGGTGTGAAAAATACGAGGAGCCTGAAAAAGTGTAAAAAATACGAGGAGCCTGAAAAGGTGTGAAAAATACGAGCAGCCTGAAAAGGTGTGAAAAATACGAGGAGCCTGAAAAGGTGTGAAAAATACGAGGAGCTTGAAAAGGTGTGAAAAATACGAGGAGCCTGAAAAGGTGTGAAAAATACGAGGAGCCTGAAAAGGTGTGAAAAATACGAGGAGCCTGAAAAGGTGTGAAAAATACGAGGAGCTTGAAAAGGTGTGAAAAATACGAGGAGCCTGAAAAGTTGTGAAAAATACGAGCAGCCTGAAAAGGTGTGAAAAATACGAGGAGCCTGAAAAGGCCTGAAAAATGCGAGAATCCTGAAAAGGTGTGAAAAATACGAGGAGCCTGAAAAGGCCTGAAAAATACGAGGAGCCTGAAAAGGTGTGAAAAATACGAGGAGCCTGAAAAGGTGTGAAAAATACGAGGAGCCTGAAAAGGTGTGAAAAATACGAGCAGCCTGAAAAGGTGTGAAAAATACGAGGAGGCTGAAAAGGCCTGAAAAATACGAGGAGCCTGAGAAGGTGTGAAAAATACGAGGAGCCTGGAAAGGCCTGAAAAATACGAGGAGCCTGAAACGGCCTGAAAAATACGAGGAGCCTAAAAAGGTGTGAAAAATACGTGGAGCCTGAAAAGGTGTGAAAAATACGAGGGGCCTGAAAAGATGTGAAAAATACGAGGAGCCTGAAAAGGCGTGAAAAATACGAGGAGCCTGAAAGGCCTGAAAAATACGGGAGCCAGAAAAGGCATGAAAAATATGAGGGGCCTGAAAAGGTGTGAAAAATACGAGGAGTCTGAAAAGGCCTGAAAAATATGAGGAGCCTGAAAAGGCCTGAAAAATACGAAGAGCCTGAAAATGCCTGAAAAATACGAGGAGCCTGAAAAGGCCTGAAAAATACGAGGAGCCTGAAAAGGTGTGAAAAATACGCGGAGCCTGAAAAGGTGAGAAAAATACGAGGAGCCTGAAAAGGTGTGAAAATACGAGGAGCCTGAAAAGGTGTGAAAAATAAAAGGAGCCTGAAAAGGCCTGAAAAATCCGAGGAGCCTGAAAAGGCCTGAAAAATACGAGGAGCCTGAAAAGGTGTGAAAAATACTTGGAGCTTGAAAACGCGTGAAAAATACGATTAGCCTGAAAGGCGTGAAAAATACGAGGAGCCTGAAAAGGTGTGAAAAATACGAGGAGCCTGAAAAGGCCTGAAAAATACGAGGAGCCTGAAAAGGTGTGAAAAATAAGAGGAGCCTGAAAAGGCCTGCAGAATAAGAGGAGCCTGAAAAGGCCTGAAAAATACGAGGAGCCTGAAAAGGCCTGAAAAAGACGAGGAGCCTGAAAAGGTGTGAAAAACACGAGGAGCCTGAAAAGGCCTGAAAAATACGAGGAGCCTGAAAAGGTGTGAAAAATCCGAGGAGCCTGAAAAGGCCTGCAGAATAAGAGGAGCCTGAAAAGGCCTGACAAATACGAGGAGCCTGAAAAGGTGTGAAAAATACGAGGAGCCTGAAAAGGCCTGAAAAATACGAGGAGCCTGAAAAGGTGTGAAAAATACGAGGAGCCTGAAAAGGTGTGAAAAATACGAGCAGCCTGAAAAGGTGTGAAAAATACGAGGAGGCTGAAAAGGCCTGAAAAATACGAGGATACTGAGAAGGTGTGAAAAATACGAGGAGCCTGAAAAAGTGTAAAAAATACGAGGAGCCTGAAAAGGTGTGAAAAATACGAGCAGCCTGAAAAGGTGTGAAAAATACGAGGAGCCTGAAAAGGTGTGAAAAATACGAGGAGCTTGAAAAGGTGTGAAAAATACGAGGAGCCTGAAAAGGTGTGAAAAATACGAGGAGCCTGAAAAGGTGTGAAAAATACGAGGAGCCTGAAAAGGTGTGAAAAATACGAGGAGCTTGAAAAGGTGTGAAAAATACGAGGAGCCTGAAAAGTTGTGAAAAATACGAGCAGCCTGAAAAGGTGTGAAAAATACGAGGAGCCTGAAAAGGCCTGAAAAATGCGAGAATCCTGAAAAGGTGTGAAAAATACGAGGAGCCTGAAAAGGCCTGAAAAATACGAGGAGCCTGAAAAGGTGTGAAAAATACGAGGAGCCTGAAAAGGTGTGAAAAATACGTGGAGCCTGAAAAGGTGTGAAAAATACGAGCAGCCTGAAAAGGTGTGAAAAATACGAGGAGGCTGAAAAGGCCTGAAAAATACGAGGATCCTGAGAAGGTGTGAAAAATACGAGGAGCCTGGAAAGGCCTGAAAAATACGAGGAGCCTGAAACGGCCTGAAAAATACGAGGAGCCTAAAAAGGTGTGAAAAATACGTGGAGCCTGAAAAGGTGTGAAAAATACGAGGGGCCTGAAAAGATGTGAAAAATACGAGGAGCCTGAAAAGGCGTGAAAAATACGAGGAGCCTGAAAGGCCTGAAAAATACGGGAGCCAGAAAAGGCATGAAAAATATGAGGGGCCTGAAAAGGTGTGAAAAATACGAGGAGTCTGAAAAGGCCTGAAAAATATGAGGAGCCTGAAAAGGCCTGAAAAATACGAAGAGCCTGAAAATGCCTGAAAAATACGAGGAGCCTGAAAAGGCCTGAAAAATACGAGGAGCCTGAAAAGGTGTGAAAAATACGCGGAGCCTGAAAAGGTGAGAAAAATACGAGGAGCCTGAAAAGGTGTGAAAATACGAGGAGCCTGAAAAGGTGTGAAAAATAAAAGGAGCCTGAAAAGGCCTGAAAAATCCGAGGAGCCTGAAAAGGCCTGAAAAATACGAGGAGCCTGAAAAGGTGTGAAAAATACTTGGAGCTTGAAAACGCGTGAAAAATACGATTAGCCTGAAAGGCGTGAAAAATACGAGGAGCCTGAAAAGGTGTGAAAAATACGAGGAGCCTGAAAAGGCCTGAAAAATACGAGGAGCCTGAAAAGGTGTGAAAAATACGAGGAGCCTGAAAAGGCCTGCAGAATAAGAGGAGCCTGAAAAGGCCTGAAAAATACGAGGAGCCTGAAAAGGCCTGAAAAAGACGAGGAGCCTGAAAAGGTGTGAAAAACACGAGGAGCCTGAAAAGGCCTGAAAAATACGAGGAGCCTGAAAAGGTGTGAAAAATCCGAGGAGCCTGAAAAGGCCTGCAGAATAAGAGGAGCCTGAAAAGGCCTGACAAATACGAGGAGCCTGAAAAGGTGTGAAAAATACGAGGAGCCTGAAAAGGCCTGAAAAATACGAGGAGCTTGAAAAGGCCTAAAAAATATGAGGAGCCTGAAAAGGCGTGAAAAATACGAGGAGCCTGAAAAGGCCTGAAAAATACCAGGAGCCTGAAAAGGTGTGAAAAATACGAGGAGCCTGAAAAGGTGTGTAAAACACGAGGAGCCTGAGAAGGCGTGAAAAATACAAGGAGCCCGAAAATGCGTGAAAAATACGAAGAGCCTGGAAAGGTGTGTAAAATACGAGGAGCCTGAAAAGGCCTTTAAAATACGGGAAGCCTGAAAGGCGTGAAAAATACGAGGAGCCTGAAAAGGTGTGAAAAATACGAGGAGCCTGAAAAGGCCTGAAAAATACGAGGAGCCTGAAAAGGTGTGAAAAATAAGAGGAGCCTGAAAAGGCCTGCAGAATAAGAGGAGCCTGAAAAGGCCTGAAAAATACGAGGAGCCTGAAAAGGCCTGAAAAAGACGAGGAGCCTGAAAAGGTGTGAAAAACCCGAGGAGCCTGAAAAGGCCTGAAAAATACGAGGAGCTTGAAAAGGTGTGAAAAATCCGAGGAGCCTGAAAAGGCCTGCAGAATATGAGGAGCCTGAAAAGGCCTGACAAATACGAGGAGCCTGAAAAGGTGTGAAAAATACGAGGAGCCTGAAAAGGCCTGAAAAATACGAGGAGCCTGAAAAGGCCTAAAAAATACGAGGAGCCTGAAAAGGCGTGAAAAATACGAGGAGCCTGAAAAGGCCTGACAAATACGAGGAGCCTGAAAAGGTGTGAAAAATACGAGGAGCCTGAAAAGTTGTGAAAAATATGAGGAGCATGAAAAGGCCTGAAAAATACGAGGCGCCTGAAGAGGTGTGATAAATATGAGTAGCCTGAAAAGGCCTGAAAAATACGTGGAGCCTGAAAATTCGTGAAAAATACGAGTAGCCTGAAAAGGTGTGAATAATCCAAGGAGCCTGAAAAGGTGTGAAAAATGCGAGGAGCCTGAAAAGGTGTGAATAATATGAGGAGCCTGAAAAGGCCTGAAAAATACGAGGAGCCTGAAAAGGTGTGAAAAACCTGAGGAGTCTGAAAAGGCCTGAAAAGTACGAGGAGCCTGAAAAGGTGTGAAAAATTCGAGGAACCTGAAAAGGCCTGCAGAATACGAGGAGCCTGAAAAGGCCTGAAAAATATGAGGAGCCTGAAAAGGTGTGAAAAATACGAGGAGCCTGAAAAGGCCTGAAAAATACGAGGAGCCTGAAAAGGCCTGAAAAATAGGTGGAGCCTGAAAAGCTGTGAAAAATACGAGGAGCCTGAAAAGGTGTGAAAAATTCGAGGAGCCTGAAAAGGTGTGAAAAATACGAGGAGCCTGAAAAGACGTGAAAACTACGAGGAGCCTGAAAAGGTGTGAAAAATACTAGGAGCCTGAAAAGGTGTGTAAAATACGAGGAGCCTGAGAAGGCGTGAAAAATACAAGGAGCCCGAAAATGCGTGAAAAATACGAGGAGCCTGGAAAGGTGTGTAAAATACGAGGAGCCTGAAAAGGCCTTTAAAATACGGGAAGCCTGAAAAGGTGTGAAAAATACGAGGAGCCTGAAAAGGCCTGAAAACTATGAGGAGCCTGAAAAGGTGTGAAAAATACGAGGAGCCTGAAAAGGCCTGAAAAATATAAGGGGCGTGAAAAGATGTGAAAGATACGAGGAGCCTGAAAAGGCCTGAAAAATACGAGGAGCCTGAAAAGGTGTGAAAAATACGAGGAGCCTGAAAAGGTGTGAAAAGTTCAAGGAGCTTGAAAAGGTGTGAAAAATACGAGGAGCCTGAAAAGGTGTGAAAAATACGAGGAGCCTGAAAAGGTGTGAAAAATACGAGGAGCCTGAAAAGGTGTAAAAAATACGAGGAGCCTGAAAAGGTGTGAAAAATACGAGCAGCCTGAAAAGGTGTGAAAAATACGAGGAGCCTGAAAAGGCCTGAAGAATACGAGAATCCTGAAAAGGTGTGAAAAATACGAGGAGCCTGAAAAGGCCTGAAAAATACGAGGAGCCTGAAAAGTTGTGAAAAATATGAGGAGCATGAAAAGGCCTGAAAAATACGAGGCGCCTGAAGAGGTGTGATAAATATGAGTAGCCTGAAAAGACCTGAAAAATACGTGGAGCCTGAAAATTCCTGAAAAATACGAGTAGCCTGAAAAGGTGTGAATAATCCAAGGAGCCTGAAAAGGTGTGAAAAATGCGAGGAGCCTGAAAAGGTGTGAATAATATGAGGAGCCTGAAAAGGCCTGAAAAATACGAGGAGCCTGAAAAGGTGTGAAAAACCTGAGGAGTCTGAAAAGGCCTGAAAAGTACGAGGAGCCTGAAAAGGTGTGAAAAATTCGAGGAACCTGAAAAGGCCTGCAGAATACGAGGAGCCTGAAAAGGCCTGAAAAATATGAGGAGCCTGAAAAGGTGTGAAAAATACGAGGAGCCTGAAAAGGCCTGAAAAATACGAGGAGCCTGAAAAGGCCTGAAAAATAGGTGGAGCCTGAAAAGCTGTGAAAAATACGAGGAGCCTGAAAAGGTGTGAAAAATTCGAGGAGCCTGAAAAGGTGTGAAAAATACGAGGAGCCTGAAAAGACGTGAAAACTACGAGGAGCCTGAAAAGGTGTGAAAAATACGAGGAGCCTGAAAAGGTGTGTAAAATACGAGGAGCCTGAGAAGGCGTGAAAAATACAAGGAGCCCGAAAATGCGTGAAAAATACGAGGAGCCTGGAAAGGTGTGTAAAATACGAGGAGCCTGAAAAGGCCTTTAAAATACGGGAAGCCTGAAAAGGTGTGAAAAATACGAGGCGCCTGAAAAGGCCTGAAAACTATGAGGAGCCTGAAAAGGTGTGAAAAATACGAGGAGCCTGAAAAGGCCTGAAAAATATAAGGGGCGTGAAAAGATGTGAAATATACGAGGAGCCTGAAAAGGCCTGAAAAATACGAGGAGCCTGAAAAGGTGTGAAAAATACGAGGAGCCTGAAAAGGTGTGAAAAGTTCAAGGAGCTTGAAAAGGTGTGAAAAATACGAGGAGCCTGAAAAGGTGTGAAAAATACGAGCAGCCTGAAAAGGTGTGAAAAATACGAGGAGCCTGAAAAGGTGTAAAAAATACGAGGAGCCTGAAAAGGTGTGAAAAATACGAGCAGCCTGAAAAGGTGTGAAAAATACGAGGAGCCTGAAAAGGCCTGAAAAATACGAGAATCCTGAAAAGGTGTGAAAAATACGAGGAGCCTGAAAAGGCCTGAAAAATACGAGGAGCCTGAAAAGGTGTGAAAAATACGAGGAGCCTGAAAAGGTGTGAAAAATACGTGGAGCGTGAAAAGGTGTGAAAAATACGAGCAGCCTGAAAAGGTGTGAAAAATACGAGGAGCCTAAAAAGGCCTGAAAAATACGAGGATCCTGAAAAGGTGTGAAAAATACGAGGAGCCTGGAAAGGCCTGAAAAATACGAGGAGCCTGAAACGGCCTGAAAAATACGAGGAGTCTAAAAAGGTGTGAAAAATACGCGGAGCCTGAAAAGGTGTGAAAAATACGAGGAGCCTGAAAAGGTGTGAAAAATACGAGGAGCCTGAAAAGGTGTAAAAAATACGAGGAGCCTGAAAAGGTGTGAAAAATACGAGCAGCCTGAAAAGGTGTGAAAAATACGAGGAGCCTGAAAAGGCCTGAAAAATACGAGAATCCTGAAAAGGTGTGAAAAATACGAGGAGCCTGAAAAGGCCTGAAAAATACGAGGAGCCTGAAAAGTTGTGAAAAATATGAGGAGCATGAAAAGGCCTGAAAAATACGAGGCGCCTGAAGAGGTGTGATAAATATGAGTAGCCTGAAAAGGCCTGAAAAATACGTGGAGCCTGAAAATTCCTGAAAAATACGAGGAGCCTGAAAAGGTGTGAATAATCCAAGGAGCCTGAAAAGGTGTGAAAAATGCGAGGAGCCTGAAAAGGTGTGAATAATATGAGGAGCCTGAAAAGGCCTGAAAAATACGAGGAGCCTGAAAAGGTGTGAAAAACCTGAGGAGTCTGAAAAGGCCTGAAAAGTACGAGGAGCCTGAAAAGGTGTGAAAAATCCGAGGAGGCTGAAAAGGCCTGCAGAATACGAGGAGCCTGAAAAGGCCTGAAAAATATGAGGAGCCTGAAAAGGTGTGAAAAATCGAGGAGCCTGAAAAGGCCTGAAAAATACGAGGAGCCTGAAAAGGCCTGAAAAATAGGTGGAGCCTGAAAAGCTGTGAAAAATACGAGGAGCCTGAAAAGGTGTGAAAAATTCGAGGAGCCTGAAAAGGTGTGAAAAATACGAGGAGCCTGAAAAGACGTGAAAACTACGAGGAGCCTGGAAAGGTGTGTAAAATACGAGGAGCCTGAAAAGGCCTTTAAAATACGGGAAGCCTGAAAAGGTGTGAAAAATACGAGGCGCCTGAAAAGGCCTGAAAACTATGAGGAGCCTGAAAAGGTGTGAAAAATACGAGGAGCCTGAAAAGGCCTGAAAAATATAAGGGGCGTGAAAAGATGTGAAATATACGAGGAGCCTGAAAAGGCCTGAAAAATACGAGGAGCCTGAAAAGGTGTGAAAAATACGAGGAGCCTGAAAAGGTGTGAAAAGTTCAAGGAGCTTGAAAAGGTGTGAAAAATACGAGGAGCCTGAAAAGGTGTGAAAAATACGAGCAGCCTGAAAAGGTGTGAAAAATACGAGGAGCCTGAAAAGGTGTAAAAAATACGAGGAGCCTGAAAGGTGTGAAAAATACGAGCAGCCTGAAAAGGTGTGAAAAATACGAGGAGCCTGAAAAGGCCTGAAAAATACGAGAATCCTGAAAAGGTGTGAAAAATACGAGGAGCCTGAAAAGGCCTGAAAAATACGAGGAGCCTGAAAAGGTGTGAAAAATACGAGGAGCCTGAAAAGGTGTGAAAAATACGTGGAGCCTGAAAAGGTGTGAAAAATACGAGCAGCCTGAAAAGGTGTGAAAAATACGAGGAGCCTGAAAAGGCCTGAAAAATGCGAGGATCCTGAAAAGGTGTGAAAAATACGAGGAGCCTGGAAAGGCCTGAAAAATACGAGGAGCCTGAAACGGCCTGAAAAATACGAGGAGCCTAAAAAGGTGTGAAAAATACGCGGAGCCTGAAAAGGTGTGAAAAATACGAGGGGCCTGAAAAGGTGTGAAAAATACGAGGAGCCTGAAAAGGCGTGAAAAATACGAGGAGCCTGAAAGGCCTGAAAAACACGGGAGCCAGAAAAGGCCTGAAAAATATGAGGGGCCTGAAAAGGTGTGAAAAATACGAGGAGTCTGAAAAGGCCTGAAAAATATGAGGAGCCTGAAAAGGCCTGAAAAATACGAAGAGCCTGAAAATGCCTGAAAAATACGAGGAGCCTGAAAAGGCCTGAAAAATACGAGGAGCCTGAAAAGGTGTGAAAAATACGCGGAGCCTGAAAAGGTGAGAAAAATACGAGGAGCCTGAAAAGGTGTGAAAATACGAGGAGCCTGAAAAGTTGTGAAAAATACGAGAAGCCTGAAAAGGTGTGAAAAATACGAGGAGCCTGAAAAGGTCTGAAAAATACGAGGAGCCTGAAAAGGTGTGAAAAATACGAGCAGCCTGAAAATGTGTGAAAAATACGAGGAGCCTGAAGAGGTGTGAAAAATACGAGGAGCCTGAAAAGTCGTGAAAAATACGAGGAGCCTGAAGAGGTGTGAAAAATATGAGGAGCCTGAAGAGGTGTGAAAAATACGAGGAGCCTGAAAAGGCCTGAAAAATACGAGGAGCCTGAAAAGGTGTTAAAAATAAAAGGAGCCTGAAAAGGCCTGAAAAATCCGAGGAGCCTGAAAAGGCCTGAAAAATACGAGGAGCCTGAAAAGGTGTGAAAAATACTTGGAGCTTGAAAAGGCGTGAAAAATACGAGGAGCCTGAAAGGCGTGAAAAATACGAGGAGCCTGAAAAGGTGTGAAAAATACGAGGAGCCTGAAAAGGCCTGAAAAATACGAGGAGCCTGAAAAGGTGTGAAAAATAAGAGGAGCCTGAAAAGGCCTGCAGAATAAGAGGAGCCTGAAAGGCCTGAAAAATACGAGGAGCCTGAAAAGGCCTGAAAAAGACGAGGAGCCTGAAAAGGTGTGAAAAACCCGAGGAGCCTGAAAAGGCCTGAAAAATACGAGGAGCCTGAAAAGGTGTGAAAAATCCGAGGAGCCTGAAAAGGCCTGCAGAATACGAGGAGCCTGAAAAGGCCTGACAAATACGAGGAGCCTGAAAAGGTGTGAAAAATACGAGGAGCATGAAAAGTTGTGCAATATACGAGGAGTATGAAAAGGTCTGAAAAATACGAGGGACATGAAAAAGTGTGAAAAATACGAGGAGCGTGAAAAGGTGTGAAAAATACACGGAGCATGAAAAGGTGTGAAAAAAAAGGAGGAGCATGAAAGGAATGAAATATACAAGGAGCATGAAAAGGTGTGAAAAAAAGGAGGAGCATGAAAAGGAGTGAAATATATGAGGAGCATGAAAAGGTGTGAAAAATCGAGGAGCATGAAATGTGTGAAAAATACAAGGAGCATGAATAGGTGTGAAAAATACGAGGAGCATGAAAAGGCCTGAAATAAAGGAGGGGTCTGAAAAGGTGTGAAAAATATGAAGAGCATGAAAAAGTTTGAAAAATATGAAGAGCACGAACAGGTGTGAAAAATAGGAGGAGCATGAAAAGGGCTGAAAAATACGAGGAGCACGAAAAGGTGTGAAAAATACAAGGAGCATGAAAAGGTGTGTAAAATAAGAGGAGCATAAAAAGGTCGCAAAAATACGAGGAGCATGAAAAGATTCAAAAAAAAGAAGAGCCTGAAAATGTGTAAAAAATATGATGAGCATGAAAAGGACTTAAAAATATGAAGACCAGGAAAAGATGTGAAAAATATGAAGAGCATGAAAAGGTCTGAAAAATACTAGGAGCATGAAAAGGTCTGAAAAATATCAGGAGAATGAAAAAGTCTGAAAAATACAAAGACAACAAAAAGTTGTGAAAAATAGGAGGAGCATGAAAATGTCTCAAAAATATGAGGAGCATGAAAAGGTGTGAAAATTAGGAGGAGCATGAAAGGATGTGAAAAATATGAGGATCATGAAAAGGTGTGAAAAATCGAGGAGCATGAAAAGGTGTGAAAATACGAAGAGGATGAAAAGGTGTGAAAAATCGAGGAGCATGTAAAGGTGTGAAAAATACGAGGAGCATGAAAAGGTATAAAAAATACAAGGAGCATGAAAAGCTCTGAAAAATACGAGGAGCATGAAAAAGTCTGAAATTACGAAGAGCACGAAGAGGTGTGAAAAATAGGAGCACCATGAAAAGGTGTGACAAAAACGAGGAGCACGAAAAGGTGTGAAATATACGAGGAGCATGAAAAGGTGTGAAAAATAGGAGGAGCATGAAAAAGTCTGAAAAATACGAGGAGCATGAAAATGTTAGAAAATTCGAGGAACATGAAAAGGTCTGAAAAATAACAGGAGCAGGAAAAGGCCTGAAAAATAGGACGAGCATAAAAAGGTCCGAAAAATACAAGGAGCATGAAAAGGTCTGAAAAATATGAGGAGCATGAAAAGGTCTGAAAAATATGAGGAGCACAGAAAGGTGTGAAAAATATGAAGAGCATGAAAAGGTCTCAAAATATATGAAGAGCACGAGAAGGTCTGAAAAATAGGAGTAGTACAAAAAGGTGTGAAAAATACGAGTAGCATGAAGAGGTCTGAAAAATATGAAAAGCAGGAAAAGGTGGGAAAAATATGAAGAGCATGAAAAGGACTGAAAAATATGAAGAGCACGAAAAGGTGTGAAACATAGGAGGAGCATGCAAAGGTCTGAAAAATACGAAGAGCACCTAAAGGTGTGAAATATAACAGGAGCATGAAAAGGTGTGAAAAATATGAGGAGCATAAAAATGTGTGAAAAATACGTGAAGCGAGAAAAGGTGTGAAAAATACGAAGTACATGAAAAGGTGTGAAAAATACGAAGATCATGAAAAGGTGAGAAAAATACGAGGAGCATGAAAAGGACAGAACAAAACGAGGAGCATGAAAAGGTCTGAAAAATATGAGGAACAAGAAAAGGTATGAAAAATACGGAGATCATGAAAAGGTTTGAAAAATACAAGGAGCATGAAAAGGACTTAAAAATACGAGGAGCATGAAAAGTTCTGAAAAAAATGAGGAGCATGAAAGGTGTGAAAATACGAGGAGCATGAAAAGGTGTGAAAAATACGAGGAGCATGAAAAGTTGTGCAATATACGAGGAGCATGAAAAGGTCTGAAAAATACGAGGGACATGAAAAAGTGTGAAAAATACGAGGAGCGTGAAAAGGTGTGAAAAATACACGGAGCATGAAAAGGTGTGAAAAAAAAGGAGGAGCATGAAAAGGAGTGAAATATACAAGGAGCATGAAAAGGTGTGAAAAAAAGGAGGAGCATAAAAAGGAGTGAAATATATGAGGAGCATGAAAAGGTGTGAAAAATACGAGGAGGCTGAAAATGAGTGAAAAATTGGAGGAGCCTGAAAAGGTATGAAAAATACGAGGAGCCAGAAAAGGCGTGAAAATTACGAGGAGCCTGAAAAGGCCTGAAAAATACGAGGAGCCTGAAAAGGTGTGAAAAATACGAGGAGCCTGAAAAGGTGTGAAAAATAGAAGGAGTCTGAAAAGGTGTGAAAAATAGGAGGAGCCTGAAAAGGTGTGAAAAATACGAGGAGCATGAAAAGGCCTGAAAAATACGAGGAGCATTAAAAGGCCTGAAAAATATGAGGTGCCTGAAAACGCCTGAAAAATACGAGGAGCCTGGAAAGGTGTGAAAAAAGGGAGGAGCCTGAAAAGGTGTGAATAATATGAGGGGCATGAAAAGGCCTGAAAAATACGAGGAGCCTGAAAAGGTGTGAAAAATATGCGGAGCCTGAAAACTCCTGAAAAATACGAGGAGCCTGAAAAGGTGTGAAAAATACGATGAGCATTAAAAGGCGTGAAAAATAAGAGGAGCCTGAAAAGCGTGAAAAATACGAGGAGCCTGAAAAGGTGTGAAAAATACCAGGAGCCTGAAAATGTGGGAAAATACGAGGAGCCTGAAAATGTGTGAAAACTGCGAGGAGAATGAAAAGGTGTGAAAAATACGAGGAGGCTGAAAAGGTGTGAAAAATACGAGGAGCCTAAAAAGGCCTGAAAAATACGAGAATCCTGAAAACCTGTGAAAAATACGAGGAGCCTGAAAAGGTGTGAAAAATACGAGGAGCCTGAAAAGGCCTGAAAAATACGAGGAGCCTGAAAAGGTGTGAAAAATATGAGGAGCCAGAAAAGGTGTGAAAAATACAAGGAGCCAGAAAAGGCCTGAAAAATACGAGGAGCATGAAAAGGCCTGAAAAATACGAGGAGCCTGAAAAGTTTTGAAAAATATGAGGAGCCTGAAAAGGTGTGAAAAATACCAGTAGCCTGAAAAGGTGTGAAAAATACGAGGAGCCTGAAAAGGTGTGAAAAATACGAGGAACATGAAAAGGCCTGAAAAATACGAGGAGCATGAAAAGGTGTGAAAAATACGAGGAGCTTGAAAAGGCCTGAAAAATGCGAGGAGCCTGAAAACGTTTGAAAAATAAGAGGAGCCTAAAATGTGTGAAAAATACGAGGAGCCTGAAAAGGTGTGGAAAATACGAGGAGCTTGAAAAGGCCTGATAATTACGAGAATCCTGAAACCTGTGAAAAATATGAGGAGCCTGAAAAGGTGTGAAAAATACGAGGAGCCTGAAAATGCCTGAAAAATACGAGGAGCTTGAAAAAGCATGAAAAATACGAGGAGCCTGAAAAGGTGTGAAAAGTGCGAGGAGCCTGAAAAGTTGTGAAAAATACGAGGAGCCTGAAAATGTGTGAAAAATTCGAGGAGGCTGAAAAGGCCTGAAAAATACGCGGAACCGGAAAAGTGTGAAAAATAGGAGGAGCCTGAAAAGTTGTGAAAAATAGGAGGAGCCTGAAAAGGTGTGAAAATTAGGAGGAGCCTGAAAATGTGTGAAAAATACGAGGAGCATGAAAAGGCCTGACAAATACGATGAGCATTAAAAGGCCTGAAAAATATGAGGTGTCTGAAAAGGCCTGAAAAATACGAGGAGCCTGGAAATGTGTGAAAAATGGGAGGAGCCTGAAAAGGTGTGAAAAATACGAGGAGGCTGAAAAGGTGTGAAAAATACAAGGAGCGTGAAAAGGACTGAAAAATACGAGGAGTCTGGAAAGGTGTGAAAAGTGGGAGGAGCCTGAAAAGGTGTGAGAAATACGAGGAGCATGAAAAGGTGTTAAAAGTACGAGGAGCCTGAAAAGGCCTGAAAAATATGAGGAGCCTGAAATGGTGTGAAAAACATGAAGAGCATGAAAAGAACTGAAAAATATGAAGAGCACGAAAAGGTGTGAAACATAGGAGGAGCATGCAAAGGTCTGAAAAATACGAAGAGCACCTAAAGGTGTGAAATATAACAGGAGCACGAAAAGGTGTGAAAAATATGAGGAGCATAAAAATGTGTGAAAAATACGTGGAGCGTGAAAAGGTGTGAAAAATATGAAGTACATGAAAAGGTGTGAAAAATACGAAGATTCTGAAAAGGTGAGAAAAATACGAGGAGCATGAATAGGACAGAAAAAATACGAGGAGCATGAAAAGGTCTGAAAAATACAAGGAACATGAAAAGGTATGAAAAATACAGAGATCATGGAAAGGTTTGAAAAATACAAGAAGCATGAAAAGGAAATAAAAATATGAGGAGCACGACAAGTTCTGAAAAATACGAGGGGCCCTAAAAGTTGTGAAATATACGAGGAGATGAAAAGGTCTGAAAAATACGAGTGGCATGAAAAGGTGTGAAAAATACGAGGAGCCTGAAAAGTTGTGAAAAATATGAGGAGCATGAAAAGGTGTGAAAAATACGAGGAGCCTGAAAACGTGTGAAAAATACGAGGAGCCTGAAAATGTCTGAAAAATATGAGGAGCATGAAACGGTCTGAAAAAAATGAAGAGCACCAACAGGTGTGAAAAATATGAAGAGCCTGCAAAGGTGTGAAAAACATGAAGAGCATGAAAAGGACTGAAAAATATGAAGAGCACGAAAAGGTGTGAAACATAGGAGGGGCATGCAAAGGTCTGAAAAATACGAAGAGCACCTAAAGGTGTGAAATATAACAGGAGCATGAAAAGGTGTGAAAAATATGAGGAGCATAAAAATGTGTGAAAAATACGTGAAGCGAGAAAAGGTGTGAAAAATACGAAGTACATGAAAAGGTGTGAAAAATACGAAGATCATGAAAAGGTGAGAAAAATACGAGGAGCATGAAAAGGACAGAACAAAACGAGGAGCATGAAAAGGTCTGAAAAATACGGAGATCATGAAAAGGTTTGAAAAATACAAGGAGCATGAAAAGGACTTAAAAATACGAGGAGCATGAAAAGTTCTGAAAAAAATGAGGAGCATGAAAGGTGTGAAAATACGAGGAGCATGAAAAGGTGTGAAAAATACGAGGAGCATGAAAAGTTGTGCAATATACGAGGAGCATGAAAAGGTCTGAAAAATACGAGGGACATGAAAAAGTGTGAAAAATACGAGGAGCATGAAAAGGTGTGAAAAATACACGGAGCATGAAAAGGTGTGAAAAAAAAGGAGGAGCATGAAAAGGAGTGAAATATACAAGGAGCATGAAAAGGTGTGAAAAAAAGGAGGAGCATGAAAAGGAGTGAAATATATGAGGAGCATGAAAAGGTGTGAAAAATCGAGGAGCATGAAATGTGTGAAAAATACAAGGAGCATGAATAGGTGTGAAAAATACGAGGAGCATGAAAAGGCCTGAAATAAAGGAGGGGTCTGAAAAGGTGTGAAAAATATGAAGAGCATGAAAAAGTTTGAAAAATATGAAGAGCACGAACAGGTGTGAAAAATAGGAGGAGCATGAAAAGGGCTGAAAAATAAGAGCAGCATGAAAAGGGCTGAAAAATACGAGGAGCACGAAAAGGTGTGAAAAATACAAGGAGCATGAAAAGGTGTGAAAAATAAGAGGAGCATAAAAAGGTCGCAAAAATACGAGGAGCATGAAAAGATTCAAAAAAAAGAAGAGCCTGAAAATGTATAAAAAATATGATGAGCATGAAAAGGACTTAAAAATATGAAGACCAAGAAAAGATGTGAAAAATATGAAGAGCATGAAAAGGTGTGAAAAATACTAGGAGCATGAAAAGGTCTGAAAAATATCAGGAGAATGAAAAAGTCTGAAAAATACAAAGACAACAAAAAGTTGTGAAAAATAGGAGGAGCATGAAAATGTCTCAAAAATATGAGGAGCATGAAAAGGTGTGAAAATTAGGAGGAGCATGAAAGGATGTGAAAAATATGAGGATCATGAAAAGGTGTGAAAAATCGAGGAGCATGAAAAGGTGTGAAAATACGAAGAGGATGAAAAGGTGTGAAAAATCGAGGAGCATGTAAAGGTGTGAAAAATACGAGGAGCATGAAAAGGTATAAAAAATACAAGGAGCATGAAAAGCTCTGAAAAATACGAGGAGCATGAAAAAGTCTGAAATTACGAAGAGCACGAAGAGGTGTGAAAAATAGGAGCACCACGAAAAGGTGTGACAAAAACGAGGAGCACGAAAAGGTGTGAAATATACGAGGAGCATGAAAAGGTGTGAAAAATAGGAGGAGCATGAAAAAGTCTGAAAAATACGAGGAGCATGAAAATGTTAGAAAATTCGAGGAACATGAAAAGGTCTGAAAAATAAGAGAAGCAGGAAAAGGCCTGAAAAATAGGACGAGCATAAAAAGGTCCGAAAAATACAAGGAGCATGAAAAGGTCTGAAAAATATGAGGAGCATGAAAAGGTCTGAAAAATATGAGGAGCACAGAAAGGTGTGAAAAATATGAAGAGCATGAAAAGGTCTCAAAATATATGAAGAGCACGAGAAGGTGTGAAAAATAGGAGTAGTACAAAAAGGTGTGAAAAATACAAGTAGCATGAAGAGGTCTGAAAAATACGAGGCTCATGAAATGGTCTGAAAAATATGAAAAGCAGGAAAAGGTGGGAAAAATATGAGGAGCATGAAAAGGTGTGAAAAATACGAGGAGCATGAAAAGGTGTGAGAAATATGAAGAGCCTGAAAAGGTGTGAAAAATATGAAGAGCATGAAAAGGTCTGAAACAAATTAAGAGCACAACAAAGGTGTGAAAAATAGGAGGAGCATGAAAAGGTCTGAAAAATAAGAAGAGCATGAAAAGGTGTGAAATATAGGAGGAGCACGAAATGTGTGAAAAATACAAGGAGCATGAAAAGGTGTGAAAAATAAGAGGAGCATGAAAAGGGCTGAAAAATACAAGGAGCATTAAAAGGTCTGAAATATATGAGGAGTATGAAAAGGTCTGAAAACTACAAAGAGGACGAAAAAGTTTGAAAAATAGGAGAAGCACGAAAAGGTGTGAAAAATACGAGGAGCATGAAAAGGTGTGAAAAATACGAGGAGCATGAAAAGGTCTTAAAAATACGAGGAGCATGAAAAGATTCAAAAATATGAAGAGCCTGAAAATGTGTGAAAAATATGATGAGCGTGACAAGATCTTCAAAATATGACGACCAGGAAAAGGTGTGAAAAATATGAAGTGCAGGAAAAGGTTTGAAATACAGGAGAAGCACGAAAATGTGTGAAAAACTCGAGGAGCATGAAAAGGTCTGAAAAATACGAGGAGCATGAAAAGGTCTGAAAAATATCAGGAGAATGAAAAGTCTGAAAAATACGAAGACAAGGAAAAGGTGTGAAAAATAGAAGGAGCATAAAAAGTTGTGAAAAATACGAGGAGCATGAAAAGGTGTGAAAAATCAAGGAGCATGAAAAGGTGCGAAAAATAGGAGGAACACGAAAAGGTCTGAAAAATATGAAGAGCATGAAAAGGTCTGAAAAATACGAAGGGCACGAAAAGGTCTGTAAAATACGAGGAGCATGAAAAGGTCTGAAAAAAAGGAGGAGCATGAAAACGTGTGAAAAATAGGAGGAGCATGAAGAGGTGTGAAAATTACGAGGAGCATGAAAAAGTGTGAAAAATACGAGGAGCATGAAGAGGTGTGAAAACTACGAGGAGCATGAAAAAGTGTGAAAAATACAAGGAGTATGAAAATGTCTGAAAAATACGAGGAGAATGTAAAGGTCTGAAAAATATGAAGAGCACGGAAAGGTGTGAAAATACGAGGAGCACGAACTGTGTGAGAAATACAAGGAGCATGAAAAGGTGTGAAAAATAAGAGGAGCATGAAAAGGGCTGAAAAATACGAAGAGATTTAAAAGGTCTGAAATATATGAGGAGTATGAAAAGGTCTGAAAAATACAAAGAGGACGAAAAAGTTTGAAAAATAGGAGGAGCACGAAAAGGTGTGAAAAATACGAGGATCATGAAAAGGTGTGAAAAATACGAGGAGCATGAAAAGGTCTGAAAATTAAGAGAAGCATGAAAAGGCCTGAAAAATAGGAGGAGCATAAAAAGTTCTGAAAAATATGAGGAGCATGAAAAGGTCTGAAAATATGAGGAGCACGAAAAGGTGTGAAAAATATGAAGAGCATGAAAAGGTGTGAAAAATACGAGTAGCATGAAAAGGTGTGAAATATACGAAGGGCAGGAAAAGGTGTGAAAAATCGAGGAGCATGAAAATGTGTGAAAAATACGAGGAGCATGAAGAGGTGTGAAAATACGAGCAGGATGAAAAGGTGTTAAAAATATGAAGAGGATGAAAAGGTCTGAAAATTATGAAGAGCACGAAAAGGTGTGAAAAATGTGAAGCGCAGAAAAAGGTCTGAAAAATAGGAGGGGCACGAAAAGGTGTGAAAAATACGAGGAGCATGAAATGGTCTGAAAAATACGAGGCTCATGAAACGGTGTGAAAAATATGAAGAGCAGGAAAAGGTGTGAAAAATGTGAAGAGCATGAAAAGTTGTGAAAAATAAGAGGAGCATGAAAAGGTGTGAGAAACACGAGGAGCATGAAAAGGTGTGACAAATACGAGGAGCATGAAAAGGTGTGAAAAATACGAGGAGCATAAAAATGTCTGAGAAACACGAGGAGCATGAAAAGGTCTGAGAAATAGGAGGAGCATGAAAAGGTGTGAAAAATACAAGGAGCTTGAAAAGGTGTGAAAAATACGAGGAGCCTGAAAAGGCCTGAAAAATACGAGGAGCCTGAAAAGGTGTGAAAAATACGAGGAGCCTGAAAAGGTGTGAAAAATACGAGGAGCCTGAAAAGGCCTGAAAAATACGAGGAGCCTGAAAAGGTGTGAAAAATACGAGGAGCCTGAAAAGGTGTGAAAAATACGAGGAGCCTGAAAAGGTGTGAAAAATACGAGGAGCCTGAAAAGGCCTGAAAAATATGAGGAGCCTGAAAAGGTGTGAAAAATACGAGAAGCCTGAAAAGGTGTGAAAAATACGAGGAGCCTGAAAAGGTGTGAAAAATACGAGGAGCCTGAAAAGGTGTGAAAAATACGAGGAGCATGTAAAGGTCTGAGAAATTCGAGAATCATGAGAGATTCTGAAAAATACGAAGAGCACGAATTGTGTGAAAAATAGGAGGAGCACGAAAAGGTCTGAAAAATGATGAGTGCCATCAAGGAAATCAAGGCTCCTTTCATGTGTGATGTGCAACACAGAATTGCTCTGCACGCAGTGCAGGGGAATCGGGCCTCATCTCGCGGCGAGGGGGAAGTCTCATGGTTTTTCTCGAGTTGCGGCGGGAACCTGGGGTATATTCTCGAGTTACGACGAGGATGGCCCTTCCACACACGTGTTTGTTCAGCCACGTCAGGACTCCTGCCTAGTTGCGAGGGACAACTCGGGATTCTCCTCAAGGCTTGGCAGGGCAATTGGAACGCCTCTCCAGCTGAGGCAGGAGACCAAGGGTCCCTTTCCACGTGCCAGAGGAATCCTGGGACTCCTATCAAGTTTCACGAGGAGTCAGGCGTCGTCTCCTTTGGAGGCACTGATCTCCGCGTACCTCTGGAGTTTTCAAAGGATGTGAGGCCTCCGATCGCGATGAGGTGGGAGACTAGGTCTTTCTCTGTGGTCTCCACAGGGGATTCAGACATCCTTTCGTCTTGGGAGATGCAAGACGAGACTGCATTCAAGTCACTGCAGGGATATCCGGCCTTATTTCGAGTCAGGGCATCGCGGTGTCCATTCCACTTGAGGCCGCAAAATCAGGGTCCCTCTCACATAGCTAGAGCTGAGAGAAGCCTCCTCTTGAGGTGCTTGTGGTAAGGTGGTATTCCTCTGGAGTCGAAGCCAGGGACTAACCTCTCATCTCGAGTTGATTTTTGGGCCACGGAGCTCTTTCGTGTGGCTACAGTGACCTCAGGATCCCTCTAGCCTTGAAACAGTGTTCTTGGGGTTTCTCTGCACTGCCATCAAGGAAATCAAGGCTCCTTTCATGTGTGATGTGCAACACGGAATTGCTCTGCACGCAGTGCAGGGGAATCGGGCCTCATCTCGCGGCGAGGGGGAAGTCTCATGGTTTTTCTGCAGTTGTGGCGGGATCCTGGGGTATATTCTCGGGTTACGCCGGGGATGGCCCTTCCAGCCACGTGTTTGTTCAGCGACGTCAGGACTCCTGCCTAGTTGCGAGGGACAACTCGGGATTCTCCTCGAGGCTTGGCAGGGCAATTCGGACGCCTCTCCAGCTGAGGCGGGAGACCAAGGGTCCGTTTTCACGTGCCACAGGAATCCTGGGACTCCTATCAAGTTTCACGAGGAGTCAGGCATCGTCTCCTTTGGAGGCACTGATCTCCGCATACCTCTGGAGTTTTCAAAGGATGTGAGGCCTCCGGTCGCGATGAGGTGGGGAACTAGGTCTTTCTCTGAGGTCTCCACAGGGGATTCAGACATCCTTTCTTCTTGGGAGATGCAAGACGAGCCTGCATTCAAGTCACTGCAGGAATATCCGGCCTTATTTCGAGTCAGGGCATCGCGGTGTCCATTCCACTTGAGGCCGCAAACTCAGGGTCCCTCTCACATACCTAGAGCTGAGAGAAGCCTCCTCTTGAGGTGCTTGTGGTAAGGTGGTATTCCTCTGGAGTCGAAGCCAGGGACTAGCCTCTCATCTCGAGTTGATTTTTGGTCCACGGAGCTCTTTCGTGTGGCTACAGTGACCTCAGTTTCCCGCTAGCCTTGAAACAGTGTTCTTGGGGTTTCTCTGGAGTGCCATCAAGGAAATCAAGGCTCCTTTCATGTGTGATGTGCAACACGGAATTGCTCTGCACGCAGTGCAGGGGAATCGGGCCTCATCTCGCGGCGAGGGGGAAGTCTCATGGTTTTTCTCGAGTTGCGGCGGGAACCTGGGGTATATTCTCGAGTTACGACGGGGATGGCCCTTCCACCCACGTGTTTGTTCAGCGACGTCAGGACTCCTGCCTAGTTGTGAGGGACAACTCGGGATTCTCCTCGAGGCTTGGCAGGGCAATTGGGACGCCTCTCCAGCTGAGGCGGGAGACCAAGGGTCCCTTTCCACGTGCCACAGGAATCCTGGGACTCCTATCAAGTTTCTCGAGGAGTCAGGCTTCGTCTCCTTTGGAGGCACTGATCTCCGCCTACCTCTGGAGTTTTCAAAGGATGTGAGGCCTCCGGTCGCCATGAGGTGGGGAACTAGGTCTTTCTCTGTGGTCTCCACAGGGGATTCAGACATCCTTTCGTCTTGGGAGATGCAAGACGAGCCTGCATTCAAGTCACTGCAGGGATATCCGGCCTTATTTCGAGTCAGGGCATCGCGGTGTCCATTCCACTTGAGGCCGCAAACTCAGGGTCCCTCCTACATACCTAGAGCTGAGAGAAGCCTCCTCTTGAGGTGCTTGTGGTGAGGTGGTATTCCTCTGGAGTCGAAGCCAGGGACTAACCTATCATCTCGAGTTGATTTTTGGTCCACGGAGCTCTTTCGTGTTGCTACAGTGACCTCAGGATCCCTCTAGCCTTGAAACAGTGTTCTTGGGGTTTCTCTGGAGTGCCATCAAGGAAATCAAGGCTCCTTTCATGTGTGATGTGCAACACGGAATTGCTCTGCACGCAGTGCAGGGGAATCGGGCCTCATCTCGCGGCGAGGGGGAAGTCTCATGGTTTTTCTTGAGTTGCGGCGGGAACCTGGGGTATATTCTCGAGTTACGACGGGGATGGCCCTTCCACCCACGTGTTTGTTCAGCGACGTCAGGACACCTGCCTAGTTGCGAGGGACAACTCGGGATTCTCCTCGAGGCTTGGCAGGGCAATTGGGACGCCTCTCCAGCTGAGGCGGGCGACCAAGGGTCCCTTTCCAGGTGCACAGGAATTCTGGGACTCCGATCAAGTTTCACGAGGAGTCAGGCATCGTCTCCTTTGGAGGCACTGATCTCCACGTACCTCTGAAGTTTTCAAAGGATGTGAGGCCTCCGTTCACGATGAGGTGGGGAAGTAGGTCTTTCTCTGTGGTCTCCACAGGGGATTCAGACATCCTTTCGTCTTGGGAGATGCAAGACGAGCCTGCATTCAAGTCACTGCAGGGATATCCGGCCTTATTTCGAGTCAGGGCATCGCGGTGTCCATTCCACTTGAGGCCGCAAACTCAGGGTCCCTCTCACATACCTAGTGCTGAGAGAAGCCTCCTCTTGAAGTGCTTTTGGTAAGGTTGTATTCCTCTGGAGTCGAAGCCAGGGACTAACCTCTCATCTCGAGTTGATTTTTGGTCCATGTAGCTCTTTCGTGTTGCTACAGTGACCTCAGGATCCCTCTAGCCTTGACACAGTTTTCTTGGGGTTTCTCTGGAGTGCCATCAGGGAAATCAAGGCTCCTTTCATGTGTGATGTGTAACACTGAATTGCTCTGCACGCAGTGCAGGGGAATCGGGCCTCATCTCGCGGCGAGGGGGAAGTCTCATGGTTTTTCTCGAGTTGCGGCGGGAACCTGGGGTATATTCTCGAGTTACGACGGGGATGGCCCTTCCACCCACGTGTTTGTTCAGCGACGTCAGGACTCCTGCCTAGTTGCGAGGGACAACTCGGGATTCTCCTCGAGGCTTGGCAGGGCAATTGGGATGCCTCTCCAGCTGAGGCGGGAGACCAATGGTCCCTTTCCAGATGCACAGGAATTCTGGGACTCCTATCAAGTTTCACGAGGAGTCAGGCATCGTCTCCTTTGGAGGCACTGATCTCCGCGTACCTCTGGAGTTTTCAAAGGATGTGAGGCCTCCGGTCGCGATGAAGTGGGAAACTAGGTCTTTCTCTGTCGTCTCCACAGGTGATTCAGACATCCTTTCGTCTTGGGAGATGCAAGACGAGCCTGCATTCAGGTCACTGCAGGGATATCCGGCCTTATTATGAGCCAGGGCATCGCGGTGTCCATTCCACTTGAGGCCGCAAACTCAGGGTCCCTCTCACATACCTAGAGCTGAGAGAAGCCTCCTCTTGAGGTGCTTGTGGTAAGGTGGTATTCCTCTGGAGTCGAAGCCAGAGACTAACCTCTCATCTCGAGTTGATTTTTGGTCCACGGAGCTCTTTCGTGTTGCTACAGTGACCTCAGGATCCCTCTAGCCTTGAAACAGTGTTCTTGGGGTTTCTCTGGAGTGCCATCAAGGAAATCAAGGCTCGTTTCATGTTTGATGTGCAACACGGAATTGCTCTGCACGCAGTGCAGGGGAATCGGGCCTCATCTCGCGGCGAGGGGGAAGTCTCATGGTTTTTCTCGAGTTGCGGCGGGAACCTGGGGTATATTCTCGGGTTACGACGGGGATGGCCCTTCCAGCCACGTGTTTCTTCAGCGACGTCAGGACTCCTGCCTAGTTGCAAGGGACAACTCGCGATTCTCTTCGAGCCTTGGCAGGGCAATTGGGACGCCTCTCCAGCTGAGGCGGGAGACCAAGGGTCCCTTTCCTCGTGCCACAGGAATCCTGGGACTCCTATCAAGTTTCACGAGGAGTCAGGCATCGTCTCCTTTGGAGGCACTGATCTCCGCGTACCTGTGGAGTTTTCAAAGGATGTGAGGCCTCCGGTCGCGATGAGGTGGGGAACTAGGTCTTTCTCTGTGGTCTCCACAGGGGATTCAGACATCCTTTCGTCTTGGGAGATGCAAGACGAGCCTGCATTCAAGTCACTGCAGGGATATCCGGCCTTATTTCGAGTCAGGGCATCGCGGTGTCCATTCCACTTGAGGCCGCAAACTCAGCACATAGCTAGAGCTGAGAGAAGCCTCCTCTTGAGGTGCTTGTGGTAAGGTGGTATTCCTCTGGAGTCGAAGCCAGGGACTAACCTCTCATCTCGAGTTGATTTTTGGTCCACGGAGCTCTTTCGTGTTGCGACTGTGACCTCACGATCCCGCTAGCCTTGAAACAGTGTTCTTGGGTTTTCTCTGGAGTGCCATCAAGGAAATCAAGGCTCCTTTCATGTTTGATGTGCAACAGGGAATTGCTCTGCACGCAGTGCAGGGGAATCGCGCCTCATATCGTGGCGAGGGGGAAGTCTCATGGTTTTTCTCGAATTCCGGCGGGAACAGGGGGATATTCTCGAGTTAAGACGGGGATGGCCCTTCCACCCACGTGTGTGTTCAGCCATGTCAGGACTCCTGCCTAGTTGCGAGGGACAACTCGGGATTCTCCTCGAGGCTTGGCAGGGCAATTCGGACGCCTCTCCAGCTGAGGCGGGAGACCAAGGGTCCCTTTCCACGTGCCACAGGAATCCTGGGATTCCTATCAAGTTTCTCGAGGAGTCAGGCTTCGTCTCCTTTGGAGGCACTGATCTCCGCCTACCTCTGGAGTTTTCAAAGGATGTGAGGCCTCCGGTCGCCATGAGGTGGGGAACTAGGTCTTTCTCTGTGGTCTCCACAGGGGATTCAGACATCCTTTCGTCTTGGGAGATGCAAGACGAGCCTGCATTCAAGTCACTGCAGGAATATCCGGCCTTATTTCGAGTCAGGGCATCGCGGTGTCCATTCCACTTGAGGCCGCAAACTCAGGGTCCCTCCTACATACCTAGAGCTGAGAGAAGCCTCCTCTTAAGGTGCTTGTGGTGAGGTGGTATTCCTCTGGAGTCGAAGCCAGGGACTAACCTATCATCTCGAGTTGATTTTTGGTCCACGGAGCTCTTTCGTGTTACTACAGTGACCTCAGGATCCCTCTAGCCTTGAAACAGTGTTCTTGGGGTTTCTCTGGAGTGCCATCAAGGAAATCAAGGCTCCTTTCATGTGTGATGTGCAACACGGAATTGCTCTGCACGCAGTGCAGGGGAATCGGGCCTCATATCGCGGCGAGGGGGAAGTCTCATGGTTTCTCTCGAGTTGCGGCGGGATCCTGGGGTATATTCTCGAGTTACGACGGGGATGGCCCTTCCACACACCTGTTTGTTCAGCAACGTCAGGACACCTGCCTAGTTGCGAGGGACAACTCGGGATTCTGCTCGAGGCTTGGCAGGGCAATTGGGACGCCTCTCCAGCTGAGGCGGGAGACCAAGGGTCCCTTTCCATGTGCCACAGGAATCCTGGGACTCCTATCAAGTTTCACGAGGAGTCAGGCATCGTCTCCTTTGGAGGCACTGATCTCCGCGTACCTGTGGAGTTTTCAAAGGATGTGAGGCCTCCGGTCGCCATGAGGTGGGGAACTAGGTCTTTCTCTGTGGTCTCCACAGGGGATTCAGTCATCCTTTCATCGTGTCAGATGCAAGACGAGCCTGCATTCAAGTCACTGCAGGGATATCCGGCCTTATTTCGAGTCAGGGCATCGCGGTGTGCATTCCACTTGAGGCCGCAAACTCAGGGTCCCTCTCACATACCTAGAGCTGAGAGAAGCCCCCTCTTGAGGTGCTTGTGGTAAGGTGGTATTCCTCTCGAGTCGAAGCCAGGGACTAACCTCTCATCTCGAGTTGATTTTTGGTCCACGGAGCTCTTTCGTGTGGCTACAGTGACCTCAGGATCCCTCTAGCCTTGAAACAGTGTTCTTGGGGTTTCTCTGCAGGGCCATCAAGAAAATCAAGGCTCCTTTCATGTGTGATGTGCAACACGGAATTGCTCTGCATGCAGTGCAGGGGAATCGGGCCTCATCTCGCGGCGAGGGGGAAGTCTCATGGTTTTTCTCCAGTTGTGGCGGGATCCTGGGGTATATTCTCGAGTTACGACGGGGATGGCCCTTCCACCCACGTGTTTGTCCAGCGACGTCAGGACTCCTGCCTAGTTGCGAGGGACAACTCGGGATTCTCCTCGAGGCTTGGCAGGGCAATTGGGACGCCTCTCCAGCTGAGGCGGGAGACCAAGGGTCCCTTTCCACGTGCCACAGGAATCCTGGGACTCCTATCAAGTTTCACGAGGAGTCAGGCATCGTCTCCTTTGGAGGCACTGATCTCCGTGTACCTCTGGAGTTTTCAAAGGATGTGATGCCTCCGGTCGCGATGAGGTGGGGAACTAGGTCTTTCTCTGTGGTCTCCACAGGGGATTCAGACATCCTTTCATCTTGGGAGATGCAAGACGAGCCTGCATTCAAGTCACTGCAGGGATATCCGGCCTTATTTTGCGTCAGGGTATCGCAGTGTCCATTCCACTTGAGTCCGCAAAATCAGGGTCCCTCTCACATACCTAGAGCTGAGAGAAGCCTCCTCTTGAGGTGCTTGTGCTAAGGTGGTATTCCTCTGGAGTCGAAGCCAGGGACTAACCTCTCATCTCGAGTTGATTTTTGGTCCACGGAGCTCTTTCGTGTGGCTACAGTGACCTCAGGATCCCTCTAGCCTTGAAACAGTGTTCTTGGGGTTTCTCTGGAGTGCCATCAAGGAAATCAAGGCTCCTTTCATGTGTGATGTGCAACACGGAATTGCTCTGCACGCAGTGCAGGGGAATCGAGCCTCATCTCGCGGCGAGGGGGAAGTCTCATGGTTTTTCTCGAGTTGCGGCGGGACCCTGGGGTATATTCTCGAGTTACGACGGGGATGGCCCTTCCAGCCACGTGTTTGTTCAGCGACGTCAGGACTCCTGCCTAGTTGCGTGGGACAACTCGGGATTCTCCTCGAGGCTTGGCAGGGCAATTGGGACACCTCTCCAGCTGAGGCGGGAGACCAAGGGTCCCTTTCCAGATGCACAGGAATTCTGGGACTCCTATCAAGTTTCTCGAGGAGTCAGGCTTCGTCTCCTTTGGAGGCACTGATCTCCGCGTACCTCTGGAGTTTTCAAAGGATGTGAGGCCTCCGGTCGCGATGAGGTGGGGAACTAGGTCTTTCTCTGTGGTCTCCACAGGGGATTCAGACATCCTTTCGTCTTGGGAGATGCAAGACGAGCCTGCATTCAAGTCACTGCAGGGATATCCGGCCTTATTTCGAGTCAGGACATCATGGTGTCCATTCCACTTGAGGCCGCAAACTCAGGGTCCCTCTCACATACCTAGAGCTGAGAGAAGCCTCCTCTTGAGGTGCTTGTGGTAAGGTGGTATTCCTCTGGAGTCGAAGCCAGAGACTAACCTCTCATCTCGAGTTGATTTTTGGTCCACGGAGCTCTTTCGTGTTGCTACAGTGACCTCAGGATCCCTCTAGCCTTGAAACAGTGTTCTTGGGGTTTCTCTGAAGTGCCATCAAGGAAATCAAGGCTCCTTTCATGTTTGATGTGCAACACGGAATTGCTCTGCACGCAGTGCAGGGGAATCGGGCCTCATCTCGCGGCGAGGGGGAAGTCTCATGGTTTTTCTCAAGTTGCGGCGGGAACCTGGGGTATATTCTCGAGTTACGACGGGGATGGCCCTTCCACCCACGTGTTTGTTCAGCGACGTCAGGACTCCTGCCTAGTTGCGAGGGACAACTCGGGATTCTCCTCGAGGCTTGGCAGGGCAATGGGGACGCCTCTACAGCTGAGGTGGGAGACCAAGGGTCCCTTTCCACGTGCCACAGGAATCCTGGGACTCCTATCAAGTTTCAGGAGGAGTCAGGCATCGTCTCTTTTGGAGGCACTGATCTCCGCGTACCTCTGGAGTTTTCAAAGGATGTAAGGCCTCCTGTCGCGATGAGGTGGGGAACTAGCTCTTTCTCTGTGGTCTCCACAGGGGATTCAGACATCCTTTCATCTTGGGAGATGCAAGACGAGCCTGCATTCAAGTCACTGCAGGGATATCCGGCCTTATTTCGAGTCAGGGCATCGCGGTGTCCATTCCACTTGAGGCTGCAACTCAGGGTCCCTTTCCCATACCTAGTGCTGAGAGAAGCCTCCTCTTGACGTGCTTTTGGTAAGGTGGTATTCCTCAGGAGTCGAAGCCAGGGACTAACCTCTCATCTCGAGTTGATTTTTGGTCCACGGAGCTCTTTCATGTTGCTAAAGTGACCTCAGGATCCCTCTAGCCTTGAAACAGTGTTCTTGAGGTTTCTCTGGAGTGCCATCAAGGAAATCAAGGCTCCTTTCATGTGTGATGTGCAACACGGAATTGCTCTGCATGCAGTGCAGGGGAATCGGGCCTCATCTCGTGGCGAGGGGGAAGTCTCATGGTTTTTCTCGAGTTGCGGCGGGAACCTGGGGTATATTCTCGAGTTACGACGGGGATGGCCCTTCCACACACGTGTTTGTTCAGCGACGTCAGGACTCCTGCCTAGTTGCGAGGGACAACTCGGGATTCTCCTCGAGGCTTGGCAGGGCAATTGGGACGCCTCTCCAGCTGAGGCGGGAGACCAAGGGTCCCTTTCCACGTGCCACAGGAATCCTGGGACTCCTATCAAGTTTCACGAGGAGTCAGGCATCGTCTCCTTTGGAGGCACTGATCTCCGCGTACCTCTGGAGTTTTCAAAGGATGTGAGGCCTCCGGTCGCGATGAGGTGGGGAACTAGCTCTTTCTCTGTGGTCTCCACAGGGTATTCAGACATCCTTTCATCTTGGGAGATGCAAGACGAGCCTGCATTCAATTCACTGCAGGGATATCCGGCCTTATTTCGCGTCAGGGTATCGCAGTGTCCATTCCACTTGAGTCCGCAAAATCAGGGTCCCTCTCACATACCTAGAGCTGAGAGAAGCCTCCTCTTCAGGTGCTTGTGGTAAGGTGGTATTCCTCTGGAGTCGAAGCCAGGGACTAACCTCTCATCTCGAGTTGATTTTTGGTCCACGGACCTGTATTGTGTTGCTACAGTAACCTCAGGATCCCTCTATCCTTGAAACAGTGTTCTTGGGGTTTCTCTGGAGTGCCATCAAGGAAATCAAGGCTCCTTTCATGTTTGATGTGCAACACGGGATTGCGCTGCATGCAGTGCAGGAGAATCGAGCCTCATCTCGCGGCGAGGGGGAAGTCTCATGGTTTATCTCGAGTTGCGGCGGGACCCTGGGGTATATTCTCGAGTTACGACGGGGATGGCCCTTCCACACACGTGTTTGTTCAGCGACGGCAGGACTCCTGCCTAGTTGCGAGGGACAACTCGGGATTCTCCTCGAGGCTTGGCAGGGCAATTGGGACGCCTCTCCAGCTGAGGCGGGAGACCAAGGGTCCCTTTCCACGTGCCACAGGAATCCTGGGACTCCTATCAAGTTTCACGAGGAGTCAGGCATCGTCTCCTTTGGAGGCACTGATCTCCGCGTACCTCTGGAGTTTTCAAAGGATGTGAGGCCTCCGGTCGCGATGAGGTGGGGAACTAGGTCTTTCTCTGAGGTCTCCACAGGGGATTCAGACATCCTTTCGTCTTGGGAGATGCAAGACGAGCCGGCATTCAAGTCACTGCAGGGATATCCGGCCTTATTTCGAGTCAGGGCATCGCGGTGTCCATTCCACTTGAGGCCACAAACTCAGGGTCCCTCTCACATACCTAGAGCTGAGAGAAGCCTCCTCTTGAGGTGCTTGTGTTAAGGTGGTATTCCTCTGGAGTCGAAGCCAGGGACTAAACTCTCATCTCGAGTTGATTTTTGGGCCACGGAGCTCTTTCGTGTGGCTACAGTGACCTCAGGATCACTCTAGCCTTGAAACAGTGTTCTTGGGGTTTCTCTGGAGTGCCATCAAGGAGATCGAGGCTCCTTTTATGTGTGATGTGCAACACTGAATTGCTCTGCACGCAGTGCAGGGGAATCGGGCCTCATCTCGCGGCGAGGGGGAAGTCGCATGGTTTTTCTCGAGTTGCGGCGGGAACCTGGTGTATATTCTCGAGTTACGACGGGGATGGCCCTTCTACACACGTGTTTGTTCAGCGACGTCAGGACTCCTGCCTAGTTGCGAGGGACAACTCGGGATTCTCTTCGAGGCTTGGCAGGGCAATTGGGACGCCTCTCCAGCTGAGGCGGGAGACCAAGGGTCCCTTTCCACGTGCCACAGGAATCCTGGGACTCCTATCAAGTTTCACGAGGAGTCAGGCATCGTCTCCTTTGGAAGCACTGATCTCCGCGTACCTCTGGAGTTTTCAAAGGATGTGATGCCTCTGGTCGGAATGAGGTGAGGAACTAGGTCTTTCTCTGTGGTCTCCACAGGGGATTCAGACATCCTTTCATCTTGGGAGATGCAAGACGAGCCTGCTTTCAAGTCATTGCAGGGATATCCGGCCTTATTTCGAGTCAGGGCATCGCAGTGTCCATTCCACTTGAGGCCACAAAATCAGGGTCCCTCTCACAACCTAGAGCTGAGAGAAGCTTCCTCTTGAGGTGCTTGTGGTAAGGTGGTATTCCTCTGGAGTCGAAGCCAGGGCCTAACCTCTCATCTCGAGTTGATTTTTGGTCCACGGAGCTCTTTCGTGTGGCTACAGTGACCTCAGGATCCCTCTAGCCTTGAAACAGTGTTCTTGGGGTTTCTCTGGAGTGCCATCAAGGAAATCAAGGCTCCTTTCATATTTGATGTGCAACACGGAATTGCTCTGCCCGCAGTGCAGGGGAATCGGGCCTCATCTCGCGGCGAGGGGGAAGTCTGATGGTTTTTCTCGAGTTGCGGCGGGAACCTGGGGTATATTCGCGAGTTACGACGGGGATGGCCCTTCCACCCACGTGTTTGTTCAGCGACGTCAGGACTCCTGCCTAGTTGCGAAGGACAACTCGGGATTCTCCTCGAGGCTTGGCAGGGCAATTGGGACGCCTCTCCAGCTGAGGCGGGAGACCAAGGGTCCCTTTCCACGTGCCACAGGAATCCTGGGACTCCTATCAAGTTTCACGAGGAGTCAGGCATCGTCTCCTTTGGAGGCACTGATCTTCGCGTACCTCTGGAGTTTTCAAAGGATGTGAGGCCTCCGGTCGCGATGAGGTGGGGAACTAGGTCTTTCTCTGTGGTCTCCACAGGGGATTCAGACATCCTTTCGTCTTGGGAGATGCAAGACGAGCCTGCATTCAATTCACTGCAGGGATATCCGGCCTTATTTCGCGTCAGGGTATCGCAGTGTCCATTCCACTTGAGTCCGCAAAATCAGGGTCCCTCTCACATACCTAGAGCTGAGAGAAGCCTCCTCTTCAGGTGCTTGTGGTAAGGTGGTATTCCTCTGGAGTCGAAGCCAGGGACTAACCTCTCATCTCGAGTTGATTTTTGGTCCACGGACCTCTTTTGTGTTGCTACAGTAACCTCAGTATCCCTCTAGCCTTGAAACAGTGTTCTTGGGGTTTCTCTGGAGTGCCATCAAGGAAATCAAGGTTCCTTTCATGTTTGATGTGCAACACGGAATTGCGCTGCATGCAGTGCAGGAGAATCGAGCCTCATCTCGCGGCGAGGGGGAAGTCTCATGGTTTATCTCGAGTTGCGGCGGGACCCTGCGGTATATTCTCGAGTTACGACGGGGATGGCCCTTCCACCCACGTGTTTGTTCAGCGACGTCAGGACTCCTGCCTAGTTGCGAGGGACAACTCGGGATTCTCCTCGAGGCTTGGCAGGGCAATTGGGACGCCTCTCCAGCTGAGGCGGGAGACCAAGGGTCCCTTTCCACGTGCCACAGGAATCCTGGGACTCCTATCAAGTTTCACGAGGAGTCAGGCATCGTCTCCTTTGGAGGCACTGATCTCCGCGTACCTCTGGAGTTTTCAAAGGATGTGAGGCCTCCGGTCGCGATGAGGTGGGGAACTAGCTCTTTCTCTGTGGTCTCCACAGGGTATTCAGACATCCTTTCATCTTGGGAGATGCAAGACGAGCCTGCATTCAATTCACTGCAGGGATATCCGGCCTTATTTCGCGTCAGGGTATCGCAGTGTCCATTCCACTTGAGTCCGCAAAATCAGGGTCCCTCTCACATACCTAGAGCTGAGAGAAGCCTCCTCTTCAGGTGCTTGTGGTAAGGTGGTATTCCTCTGGAGTCGAAGCCAGGGACTAACCTCTCATCTCGAGTTGATTTTTGGTCCACGGACCTGTATTGTGTTGCTACAGTAACCTCAGGATCCCTCTATCCTTGAAACAGTGTTCTTGGGGTTTCTCTGGAGTGCCATCAAGGAAATCAAGGCTCCTTTCATGTTTGATGTGCAACACGGGATTGCGCTGCATGCAGTGCAGGAGAATCGAGCCTCATCTCGCGGCGAGGGGGAAGTCTCATGGTTTATCTCGAGTTGCGGCGGGACCCTGGGGTATATTCTCGAGTTACGACGGGGATGGCCCTTCCACACACGTGTTTGTTCAGCGACGGCAGGACTCCTGCCTAGTTGCGAGGGACAACTCGGGATTCTCCTCGAGGCTTGGCAGGGCAATTGGGACGCCTCTCCAGCTGAGGCGGGAGACCAAGGGTCCCTTTCCACGTGCCACAGGAATCCTGGGACTCCTATCAAGTTTCACGAGGAGTCAGGCATCGTCTCCTTTGGAGGCACTGATCTCCGCGTACCTCTGGAGTTTTCAAAGGATGTGAGGCCTCCGGTCGCGATGAGGTGGGGAACTAGGTCTTTCTCTGAGGTCTCCACAGGGGATTCAGACATCCTTTCGTCTTGGGAGATGCAAGACGAGCCGGCATTCAAGTCACTGCAGGGATATCCGGCCTTATTTCGAGTCAGGGCATCGCGGTGTCCATTCCACTTGAGGCCACAAACTCAGGGTCCCTCTCACATACCTAGAGCTGAGAGAAGCCTCCTCTTGAGGTGCTTGTGTTAAGGTGGTATTCCTCTGGAGTCGAAGCCAGGGACTAAACTCTCATCTCGAGTTGATTTTTGGGCCACGGAGCTCTTTCGTGTGGCTACAGTGACCTCAGGATCACTCTAGCCTTGAAACAGTGTTCTTGGGGTTTCTCTGGAGTGCCATCAAGGAGATCGAGGCTCCTTTTATGTGTGATGTGCAACACTGAATTGCTCTGCACGCAGTGCAGGGGAATCGGGCCTCATCTCGCGGCGAGGGGGAAGTCGCATGGTTTTTCTCGAGTTGCGGCGGGAACCTGGTGTATATTCTCGAGTTACGACGGGGATGGCCCTTCTACACACGTGTTTGTTCAGCGACGTCAGGACTCCTGCCTAGTTGCGAGGGACAACTCGGGATTCTCTTCGAGGCTTGGCAGGGCAATTGGGACGCCTCTCCAGCTGAGGCGGGAGACCAAGGGTCCCTTTCCACGTGCCACAGGAATCCTGGGACTCCTATCAAGTTTCACGAGGAGTCAGGCATCGTCTCCTTTGGAAGCACTGATCTCCGCGTACCTCTGGAGTTTTCAAAGGATGTGATGCCTCTGGTCGGAATGAGGTGGGGAACTAGGTCTTTCTCTGTGGTCTCCACAGGGGATTCAGACATCCTTTCATCTTGGGAGATGCAAGACGAGCCTGCATTCAAGTCATTGCAGGGATATCCGGCCTTATTTCGAGTCAGGGCATCGCAGTGTCCATTCCACTTGAGGCCACAAAATCAGGGTCCCTCTCACAACCTAGAGCTGAGAGAAGCTTCCTCTTGAGGTGCTTGTGGTAAGGTGGTATTCCTCTGGAGTCGAAGCCAGGGCCTAACCTCTCATCTCGAGTTGATTTTTGGTCCACGGAGCTCTTTCGTGTGGCTACAGTGACCTCAGGATCCCTCTAGCCTTGAAACAGTGTTCTTGGGGTTTCTCTGGAGTGCCATCAAGGAAATCAAGGCTCCTTTCATATTTGATGTGCAACACGGAATTGCTCTGCCCGCAGTGCAGGGGAATCGGGCCTCATCTCGCGGCGAGGGGGAAGTCTGATGGTTTTTCTCGAGTTGCGGCGGGAACCTGGGGTATATTCGCGAGTTACGACGGGGATGGCCCTTCCACCCACGTGTTTGTTCAGCGACGTCAGGACTCCTGCCTAGTTGCGAAGGACAACTCGGGATTCTCCTCGAGGCTTGGCAGGGCAATTGGGACGCCTCTCCAGCTGAGGCGGGAGACCAAGGGTCCCTTTCCACGTGCCACAGGAATCCTGGGACTCCTATCAAGTTTCACGAGGAGTCAGGCATCGTCTCCTTTGGAGGCACTGATCTCCACGTACCTCTGGAGTTTTCAAAGGATGTGAGGCCTCCGGTCGCGATGAGGTGGGGAACTAGGTCTTTCTCTGGGGTCTCCACAGGGGATTCAGACATCCTTTCGTCTTGGGAGATGCAAGACGAGCCTGCATTCAAGTCACTGCAGGGATATCCGGCCTTATTTCGAGTCAGGGCATCGCGGTGTCCATTCCACTTGAGGCCGCAAACTCAGGGTGCCTCTCACATAGCTAGAGCTGAGAGAAGCCTCCTCTTGAGGTGCTTGTGGTAAGGTGGTATTCCTCTGGAGTCGAAGCCAGGGACTAACCTCTCATCTCGAGTTGATTTGTGGTCCACGGAGCTCTTTTGTGTTGCTACAGTGACCTCAGGATCCCTCTAGTCTTGAAGCAGTGTTCTTGGGGTTTCTCTGGAGTGCCACCAAGGAAATCAAGGCTCCTTTCATGTGTGATGTGCAACACGGAATTGTTCTGCATTCAGTGCAGGGGAATCGGGCCTCATCTCACGGCGAGGGGGAAGTCTCATGGTTTTTCTCGAGTTGCGGCGGGAACCTGGGGTATATTCTCGAGTTACGTCGGGGATGGCCCTTCCACCCACGTGTTTGTTCAGCGACGTCAGGACTCCTGCCTAGTTGCGAGGGACAACTCGGGATTCTCCTCGAGGCTTGGCAGGGCAATTGGGACGCCTCTCCAGCTGAGGCGGGAGACCAAGGGTCCCTTTCCACGTGCCACAGTAATCCTGGAACTCCTATCAAGTTTCACGAGGAGTCAGGCATCGTCTCCTTTGGAGGCACTGATCTCCGCGTACCTCTGGAGTTTTCAAAGGATGTGAGGCCTCCGGTCGCCATGAGGTGGGGAACTAGGTCTTTCTCTGTGGTCTCCACAGGGGATTCAGACATCCTTTCATCTTGGGAGATGCAAGACGAGCCTGCATTCAAGTCACTGCAGGGATATCCGGCCTTATTTCGCGTCAGGGCATCGCGGTGTCCATTCCACTTGAGGCCGCAAAATCAGGGTCCCTCTCACATACCTAGAGCTGAGAGAAGCCTCCTCTTGAGGTGCTTGTGGTAAGGTGCTATTCCTCTGGAGTCGAAGCCAGGGACTAACCTCTCATCTCGAGTTGATTTTTGGTCTACGGAGCTCTTTCTTGTTGCTACAGTGACCTCAGGATCCCTCTAGGCTTGAAACAGTGTTCTTGGGGGTTCTCTGGAGTGCCATCAAGGAAATCAAGGTTCCTTTCATGTGTGATGTGCAACACGGAGTTGCTCTGCATGCAGTGCAGGGGAATCGGGCCTCATCTCACGGCGAGGGGGAAGTCCCATGTTTTTTCTCGAGTTGCGGCGGGAACCTGGGGTATATTCTCGCGTTACAACGGGGATGGCCCTTCCACCCACGTGTTTGTTCAGTGACGTCAGGGCTCCTGCCTAGTTGCGAGGGATAACTCGGGATTCTCCTCGAGGCTTGGCAGGGCAATTGGGACGCCTCTCCAGCTGAGGCGGGAGACCAAGGGTCCCTTTCCACGTGCCACAGGAATCCTGGAACTCCTATCAAGTTTCACGAGGAGTCAGGCATCGTCTCCTTTGGAAGCACTGATCTCCGCGTACCTCTGGAGTTTTCAAAGGATGTGAGGCCTCCGGTTACGATGAGGTGGGGAACTAGGTCTTTCTCTGTGGTCTCCACAGGGGATTCAGACATCCTTTCGTCTTGGGAGATGCAAGACGAGCCTGCATTCAAGTCACTGCAGGGATATCCGGCCTTATTTCGAGTCAGGGCATCGCGGTGTCCATTCCACTTGAGGCCGCAAACTCAGGGTCCCTCTCACATACCTAGAGCTGAGCGAAGCCTCCTCTTGAGGTGCTTGTGGTAAGGTGGTATTCCTCTCGAGTCGAAGCCAGGGACTAACCTCTCATCTCGAGTTGATTTTTGGTCCATGGAGCTCTTTCGTTTTGCTACAGTGACCTCAGTTTCCCTCTAGCCTTGAAACAGTGTTCTTCGGGTTTCTCTGGAGTGCCATCAAGGAAATCAAGGCTCCTTTCATGTGTGATGTGCAACACGGAATTGCTCTGCACGCAGTGCAGGGGAATCGGGCCTCATCTCGCGGCGAGGGGGAAGTCTCATGGTTTTTCTCGAGTTGCGGCGGGAACCTGGGGTATATTCTCGAGTTACGACGGGGATGGCCCTTCCAACCACGTGTTTGTTCAGCGACGTCAGGACTCCTGACTAGTTGCGAGGGAAAACTCGTGATTCTCCTCTAGGCTTGGCAGGGCAATTGGGACGCCTCTCCAGCTGAGGCGGGAGACCAAGGGTCCCTTTCCACGTGCCACAGGAATCCTGGGACTCCTATCAAGTTTCACGACGAGTCAGGCATCGTCTCCTTTGGAGGCACTGATCTCCGCGTACCTCTGGAGTTTTCAAAGGATGTGAGGCCTCCCGTCGCGATGAGGTGGGTAACTAGGTCTTTCTCTGTGGTCTCCACAGGGGATTCAGACATCCTTTCATCTTGGGAGATGCAAGACGAGCCTGCATTCAAGTCACTGCAGGGATATCCGGCCTTATTTCGCGTCAGGGCATCGCGGTGTCCATTCCACCTGAGGCGGCAAACTCAGGGTGCCTCTCACATAGCTAGAGCTGAGAGAAGCCTCCTCTTGAGGTGCTTGTGGTAAGGTGGTATTCCTCTGGAGTCGAAGTTAGGGACTAACCTCTCATCTCGAGTTGATTATTGGTCCACGGAGCTCTTTCGTGTTGCTACAGTGACCTCAGGATCCCTCTAGCCTTGAAATAGTGTTCTTGGGGTTTCTCTGGAGTGCCATCAAGGAAATCAAGGCTCCTTTCATATGTGATGTGCAACACGGAATTGCTCTGCCCGCAGTGCAGGGGAATCGGGCCTCATCTCGCGGCGAGGGGGAAGTCTCATGGTTTTTCTCGAGTTGCGGCGGGAACCTGGGGTATATTCTCGAGTTACGACGGGGATGGCCCTTCCACCCACGTGTTTGTTCAGCGACGTCAGGACTCCTGACTAGTTGCGAGGGACAACTCGCGATTCTCCTCTAGGCTTGGCAGGGCAATTGGGACGCCTCTCCAGCTGAGGCGGGAGACCAAGTGTCCCTTTCCACGTGCCACAGGAATCCTGGGACTCCTATCAAGTTTCACGAGGAGTCAGGCATCGTCTCCTTTGGAGGCACTGATCTCCGCGTACCTCTGGAGTTTTCAAAGGATGTGAGGCCTCCGGTCGCAATGAGGTGGGGAACTAGGTCTTTCTCTGTGGTCTCCACAGGGGATTCAGTCATCCTTTCGTCTTGGGAGATGCAAGACGAGCCTGCATTCAAGTCACTGAACGGATATCCGGCCTTATTTCGAGTCAGGGCATCGCGGTGTCCATTCCACTTGAGGCCGCAAACTCAGGGTCCCTCTCACATACCTAGAGCTGAGAGAAGCCTCCTCTTGAGGTGCTTGTGGTAAGGTGGTATTCCTCTGGAGTCGAAGCCAGGGACTAACCTCTCATCTCGAGTTGATTTGTGGTCCACGGAGCTCTTTCGTGTTGCTACAGTGACCTCAGGATCCCTCTAGCCTTGAAACAGTGTTCTTGGGGTTTCTCTGGAGTGCCATCAAGGAAATCAAGGCTCCTTTCATGTGTGATGTGCAACACGGAATTGCTCTGCACGCAGTGCAGGGGAATCAGGCCTCATCTCGCGGCGAGGGGGAAGTCTCATGATTTTTCTCGAATTGCGGCGGGAACCTGGTGTATATTCTCGAGTTACGACGGGGATGGCCCTTCCACCCACGTTTTTGTTCAGCGACGTCAGGACTCCTGCCTAGTTGCGAGGGACAACTCGGGATTCTCCTCGAGGCTTGGCAGGGCAATTGGGACGCCTCTCCAGCTGAGGCGGGAGACCAAGGGTCCCTTTCCACGTGCCACAGGAATCCTGGGACTCCTATCAAGTTTCACGAAGAGTCAGGCATCGTCTCCTTTGGAGGCACTGATCTCCGCGTACCTCTGGAGTTTTCAAAGGATGTGAGGCCTCCGGTCGCCATGAGGTGGGGAACTAGGTCTTTCTCTGTGGTCTCCACAGGGGATTCAGTCATCCTTTCGTCTTGGGAGATGCAAGACGAGCCTGCATTCAAGTCACTGCAGGGATATCCGGCCTTATTTCGAGTCAGGGCATCGCGGTGTCCATTCGACTTGAGGCCGCAAACTCAGAGTCCCTCTCACATACCTAGAGCTGAGAGAAGCCTCCTCTTGAGGTGCTTGTGGTAAGGTGGTATTCCTCTGGAGTCGAAGCCAGGGACTAACCTCTCATCTCGAGTTGATTTTTGGGCCACGGAGCTCTTTCGTGTTGCTACAGTGACCTCAGGATCCCTCTAGCCTTGAAACAGTGTTCTTGGGGTTTCTCTGGAGTGCCATCAAGGAAATCAAGGCTCCTTTCATGTGTGATGTGCAAGACGGAATTGCTCTGCACACAGTGCAGGAGAATCAGGCCTCATCTCGCGGCGAGGGGGAAGTCTCATGGTTTTTCTTGAGTTGCGGCGGGAACCTGGGGTATATTCTCGATTTACGACTGGGATGGCCCTTCCACACACGTGTTTCTTCACGACGTCAGGACTCCTGCCTAGTTGCGAGGGACAACTCGGGATTCTCCTCGAGGCTTGGCAGGGCAATTGGGACGCCTCTCCAGCTGAGGCGGGAGACCAAGGGTCCCTTTCCACGTGCCACAGGAATCCTGGGACTCCTATCAAGTTTCACGAGGAGTCAGGCATCGTCTCCTTTGGAGGCACTGATCTCCGCGTACCTCTGGAGTTTTCAAAGGATGTGAGGCCTCCGGTCGCGATGAGGTGGGGAACTAGGTCTTTCTCTGTGGTCTCCACAGGGGATTCAGACATCCTTTCATCTTGGGAGATGCAAGAGGAGCCTGCATTCAAGTCACTGCAGGGATATCCGGCCTTATTCCGCCTCAGGGCATCGCAGTGTCCATTCCACTTGAGGCCGCAAACTCAGGGTCCCTCTCACATACCTAGAGCTGAGAGAAGCCTCCTCTTGAGGTGCTTGTGGTAAGGTGGTATGCCTCTGAAGTCGAAGCCAGGGACTAACCTCTCATCTCGAGTTGATTTTTGGTCCACGGAGCTCTTTCGTGTTCCTACAGTGACCTCAGGATCCCTCTAGCCTTGAAACAGTGTTCTTGGGGTTTCTCTGGAGTGCCATCAAGGAAATCAAGGCTCCTTTCATGTGTGATGTGCAACACGGAATTGCTCTGCACGCAGTGCAGGGGAATCGGGCCTCATCTCGCGGTGAGGGGGAAGTCTCATGGTTTTTCTCGAGTTGCGGCGGGAACCTGGGGTATATTCTCGAGTTATGACGGAGATGGCCCTTCCACACACGTGTTTGTTCAGTGACGTCAGGACTCCTGCCTAGTTGCGAAGGACAACTCGGGATTCACCTCGAGGCTTGGCAGGGCAATTGGGACGCCTCTCCAGCTGAGGCGGGAGACCAAGTGTCCCTTTCCACGTGCCACAGGAGTCCTGGGACTGCTATCAAGTTTCACGAGGAGTCAGGCATCGTCTCCTTTGGAGGCACTGATCTCCGCATACCTCTGGAGTTTTCAAAGGATGTGAGGACTCCGGTCGCCATGAGGTGGGGAACTAGGTCTTTCTCTGTGGTCTCCACAGGGGATTCAGTCATCCTTTCATCGTGTCAGATGCAAGACGAGCCTGCATTCAAGTCACTGCAGGGATATCCGGACTTATTTCGAGTCAGGGCGTCGCGGTGTCCATTTCACTTGAGGCCACAAACTCAGCGTCCCTCTCACATAGCTAGAGCTGAGAGAAGCCTCCTCTTGAGGTGCTTGTGGTAAGGTGGTATTCCTCTCGAGTCGAAGCCAGGCACTACCCTCTCATCTCGAGTTGATTTTTGGTCCATGGAGCTCTTTCGTGTTGCTACAGTGACCTCAGGATCCCTCTAGCCTTGAAACAGTGTTCTTGGGGTTTCTCTGGAGTGCCATCAAGGAAATCAAGGCTCCTTTCATGTGTGATGTACAACACGGAATTACTCTGCATGCAGTGCAGGGGAATCGGGCCTCATCTCGCGGCGAGGGGGAAGTCTCATGGTTTTTCTCGAGTTGCGGCGGGAACCTGGGGTATATTCTCGAGTTACGAACGCGATGGTCCTTCCACCCACGTGTTTGTTCAGCGACGTCAGGACTCCTGCCTAGTTGTGAGGGACAACTCGGGATTCTCCTCGAGGCTTGGCAGGGCAATTGGGACGCCTCTCCAGCTGAGGTGGGAGACCAAGGGTCCCTTTCCACGTGCCACAGGAATCCTGGGACTCCTATCAAGTTTCACCAGGAGTCAGGCATCGTCTCCTTTGGAGGCACTGATCTCCGCGTACCTCTGGAGTTTTCAAAGGATGTGAGGCCTCCGGTCGCGATGAGGTGGGGAACTAGGTCTTTCTCTGTGGTCTCCACAGGGGATTCAGACATCCTTTCATCTTGGGAGATGCAAGACGAGCCTGCATTCAAGTCACTGCAGGGATATCCGGCCTTATTTCGCGTCAGGGCATCGCAGTGTTCATTCCACTTGAGGCCGCAAACTCAGGGTCCCTCTCACATACCTAGAGCTGAGAGAAGCCTCCTCTGGAGGTGCTTCTGGTAAGGTGGTATTCCTCTGGAGTCGAAGCCAGGGACTAACCTCTCATCTCGTCTTGATTTTTGGTCCACGGAGCTCTTTCGTGTTGCAACAGTGACCTCAGGATCTCTCTAGCCTTGAAACAGTGTTCTTGGGGTTTCTCTGGAGTGCCATCAAGGAAATCAAGGCTCCTGTCATGTGTGATGTGCAACACGGAATAGCTCTGCACGCAGTGCAGGGGAATCGGGCCTCATCACACGGCGAGGGGAAGTCTCATGATTTTTCGCGAGTTGCGGCGGGAACCTGGGGTATATTCTCGAGTTACGACGGGGATGGCCCTTCCACACAGGTGTTTTTTCAGCAACGTCAGGACTCCTGCCTAGTTGCGAGGAAAAACTCGGGATTCTCCTCGAGGCTTGGCAGGGCAATTGGGACGCCTCTCCAGCTGAGGCGGGAGACCAAGGGGCCCTTTCCACGTGCCACAGGAATCCTGGGACTCCTATCAAGTTTCACGAGGAGTCAGTCATCGTCTTCTTTGGAGGCACTGAACTCCGCGTACCTCTGGAGTTTTCAAAGGATGTGAGGCCTCCGGTCGCGATGAGGTGGGGAACTAGGTCTTTCTCTGTGGTCTCCACAGGGGATTCAGACATCCTTTCGTTTTGGGAAATGCAAGAGGAGCCTGCATTCAAGTCACTGCAGGGATATCCGGACTTATTTCGCGTCAGGGCATCGCAGTGTCCATTCCACTTGAGGCCGCAAAATTAGGGTCCCTCTCCCATACCTAGAGCTGAGAGAAGCCTCCTCTTGAGGTGCTTGTGGTTAGGTGGTATTCCTCTGGAGTCGAAGCCAGGTACAAACCTCTCATCTCGAGTTGATTTTTGGTCCATGGAGCTCTTTCGTGTTGCTACAGTGACCTCAGGATCCCTTTAGCCTTGAAACAGTGTTCTTGGGTTTCTCTGGAGTGCCATCAAGGAAATCAAGGCTCCTTTCATGTGTGATGTGCAACACGAAATTGCTCTGCACGCAGTGCAGGGGAATCGGGCCTCATCTCCCGGCGAGGGGAAAGTCTCATGGTTTTTCTTGAGTTGCGGCGGGAACCTGGGGTATATTCTCGAGTTACGACCGCGATGGTCCTTCCACCCACGTGTTTGTTCAGCGACGTCAGGACTCCTGCCTAGTTGTGAGGGACAACTCTGGATTCTCCTCGAGGCTTGGCAGGGCAATTGGGACGCCTCTCCAGCTGAGGTGGGAGACCAAGGGTCCCTTTCCACGTGCCACAGGAATCCTGGGACTCCTATCAAGTTTCACCAGGAGTCAGGCATCGTCTCCTTTGGAGGCACTGATCTCCGCGTACCTCTGGAGTTTTCAAAGGATGTGAGGCCTCCGGTCGCGATGAGGTGGGGAACTAGGTCTTTCTCTGTGGTCTCCACAGGGGATTCAGACATCCTTTCATCTTGGGAGATGCAAGACGAGCCTGCATTCAAGTCACTGCAGGGATATCCGGCCTTATTTCGCGTCAGGGCATCGCAGTGTTCATTCCACTTGAGGCCGCAAACTCAGGGTCCCTCTCACATACCTAGAGCTGAGAGAAGCCTCCTCTGGAGGTGCTTGTGGTAAGGTGGTATTCCTCTGGAGTCGAAGCCAGGGACTAACCTCTCATCTCGTCTTGATTTTTGGTCCACGGAGCTCTTTCGTGTTGCAACAGTGACCTCAGGATCTCTCTAGCCTTGAAACAGTGTTCTTGGGGTTTCTCTGGAGTGCCATCAAGGAAATCAAGGCTCCTGTCATGTGTGATGTGCAACACGGAATAGCTCTGCACGCAGTGCAGGGGAATCGGGCCTCATCACACGGCGAGGGCAAGTCTCATGATTTTTCGCGAGTTGCGGCGGGAACCTGGGGTATATTCTCGAGTTACGACGGGGATGGCCCTTCCACACAGGTGTTTTTTCAGCAACGTCAGGACTCCTGCCTAGTTGCGAGGAAAAACTCGGGATTCTCCTCGAGGCTTGGCAGGGCAATTGGGACGCCTCTCCAGCTGAGGCGGGAGACCAAGGGGCCCTTTCCACGTGCCACAGGAATCCTGGGACTCCTATCAAGTTTCACGAGGAGTCAGTCATCGTCTTCTTTGGAGGCACTGAACTCCGCGTACCTCTGGAGTTTTCAAAGGATGTGAGGCCTCCGGTCGCGATGAGGTGGGGAACTAGGTCTTTCTCTGTGGTCTCCACAGGGGATTCAGACATCCTTTCGTTTTGGGAAATGCAAGACGAGCCTGCATTCAAGTCACTGCAGGGATATCCGGACTTATTTCGCGTCAGGGCATCGCAGTGTCCATTCCACTTGAGGCCGCAAAATTAGGGTCCCTCTCCCATACCTAGAGCTGAGAGAAGCCTCCTCTTGAGGTGCTTGTGGTTAGGTGGTATTCCTCTGGAGTCGAAGCCAGGTACAAACCTCTCATCTCGAGTTGATTTTTGGTCCATGGAGCTCTTTCGTGTTGCTACAGTGACCTCAGGATCCCTTTAGCCTTGAAACAGTGTTCTTGGGTTTCTCTGGAGTGCCATCAAGGAAATCAAGGCTCCTTTCATGTGTGATGTGCAACACGAAATTGCTCTGCACGCAGTGCAGGGGAATCGGGCCTCATCTCCCGGCGAGGGGAAAGTCTCATGGTTTTTCTTGAGTTGCGGCGGGAACCTGGGGTATATTCTCGAGTTACGACGGGGATGGCCCTTCCACCCACGTGTTTCTTCAGCGACGTCAGGACTCCTGCCTAGTTGCGAGGGACAACTCGGGATTCTCCTCGAGGCTTGGCAGGGCAATTGGGACCTCTCTCCAGCTGAGGCGGGAGACCAAGGGTCCCTTTCCACGTGCCACAGGAATCCTGGGACTCCTATCAAGTTTCATGAGGAGTCAGGCATCGTCTCCTTTGGAGGCACTGATCTCCGCGTACCTCTGGAGTTTTCAAAGGATGTGAGGCCTCCGGTCGCGATGAGGTGGGGAATTAGGTCTTTCTCTGTGGTCTCCACAGGGGATTCAGACATCCTTTCTTCTTGGGAGATGCAAGACGAGCCTGCATTCAAGTCACTGCAGGGATATCCGGCCTTATTTCGCGTCAGGGCATCGCAGTGTCCATTCCACTTGAGGCCACAAAATCAGGGTCCCTCTCACATACCTAGAGCTGAGAGAAGCCTCCACTTGAGGTGCTTGTGGTCAGGTGTTATTCCTCTGGAGTCGAAGCCAAGGACTGACCTCTCATCTCGAGTTGATTTTTGGTCCACGGAGATGTTTCGTGTGGCTACAGTGACCTCAGGATCCCTCTAGCCTTGAAACGGTGTTCCTGGGGTTTCTTTGGAGTGCCATCAAGGAAATCAAGGCTCCTTTCATGTGTGATGTGCAAGACGGAATTGCTCTGCATGCAGTGCAGGGGAATCGGGCCTCATCTCGCGGCGAGGGGGAAGTCTCATGGTTTTTCTCGAGTTGCGGCGGAACTTGGGGTATATTCTCGAGTTACGACGGGGATGGCCCTTCCACCCACGTGTTTGTCCAGCGACGTCAGGACTCCTGCCTAGTTGCGAGGGACAACTCGGGATTCTCCTCGAGGCTTGGCAGGGCAATTGGGACGCCTCTCCAGCTGAGGCGGGAGACCAAGGGTCCCTTTCCACGTGCCACAGGAATCCTGGGACTCCTATCAAGTTTCACGAGGAGTCAGGCATCGTCTCCTTTGGAGGCACTGATCTCCGTGTACCTCTGGAGTTTTCAAAGGATGTGATGCCTCCGGTCGCGATGAGGTGGGGAACTAGGTCTTTCTCTGTGGTCTCCACAGGGGATTCAGACATCCTTTCATCTTGGGAGATGCAAGACGAGCCTGCATTCAAGTCACTGCAGGGATATCCGGCCTTATTTTGCGTCAGGGTATCGCAGTGTCCATTCCACTTGAGTCCGCAAAATCAGGGTCCCTCTCACATACCTAGAGCTGAGAGAAGCCTCCTCTTGAGGTGCTTGTGCTAAGGTGGTATTCCTCTGGAGTCGAAGCCAGGGACTAACCTCTCATCTCGAGTTGATTTTTGGTCCACGGAGCTCTTTCGTGTGGCTACAGTGACCTCAGGATCCCTCTAGCCTTGAAACAGTGTTCTTGGGGTTTCTCTGGAGTGCCATCAAGGAAATCAAGGCTCCTTTCATGTGTGATGTGCAACACGGAATTGCTCTGCACGCAGTGCAGGGGAATCGAGCCTCATCTCGCGGCGAGGGGGAAGTCTCATGGTTTTTCTCGAGTTGCGGCGGGACCCTGGGGTATATTCTCGAGTTACGACGGGGATGGCCCTTCCAGCCACGTGTTTGTTCAGCGACGTCAGGACTCCTGCCTAGTTGCGTGGGACAACTCGGGATTCTCCTCGAGGCTTGGCAGGGCAATTGGGACACCTCTCCAGCTGAGGCGGGAGACCAAGGGTCCCTTTCCAGATGCACAGGAATTCTGGGACTCCTATCAAGTTTCTCGAGGAGTCAGGCATCGTCTCCTTTGGAGGCACTGATCTCCGCGTACCTCTGGAGTTTTCAAAGGATGTGAGGCCTCCGGTCGCGATGAGGTGGGGAACTAGGTCTTTCTCTGTGGTCTCCACAGGGGATTCAGACATCCTTTCGTCTTGGGAGATGCAAGACGAGCCTGCATTCAAGTCACTGCAGGGATATCCGGCCTTATTTCGAGTCAGGACATCATGGTGTCCATTCCACTTGAGGCCGCAAACTCAGGGTCCCTCTCACATACCTAGAGCTGAGAGAAGCCTCCTCTTGAGGTGCTTGTGGTAAGGTGGTATTCCTCTGGAGTCGAAGCCAGAGACTAACCTCTCATCTCGAGTTGATTTTTGGTCCACGGAGCTCTTTCGTGTTGCTACAGTGACCTCAGGATCCCTCTAGCCTTGAAACAGTGTTCTTGGGGTTTCTCTGAAGTGCCATCAAGGAAATCAAGGCTCCTTTCATGTTTGATGTGCAACACGGAATTGCTCTGCACGCAGTGCAGGGGAATCGGGCCTCATCTCGCGGCGAGGGGGAAGTCTCATGGTTTTTCTCAAGTTGCGGCGGGAACCTGGGGTATATTCTCGAGTTACGACGGGGATGGCCCTTCCACCCACGTGTTTGTTCAGCGACGTCAGGACTCCTGCCTAGTTGCGAGGGACAACTCGGGATTCTCCTCGAGGCTTGGCAGGGCAATGGGGACGCCTCTACAGCTGAGGTGGGAGACCAAGGGTCCCTTTCCACGTGCCACAGGAATCCTGGGACTCCTATCAAGTTTCAGGAGGAGTCAGGCATCGTCTCTTTTGGAGGCACTGATCTCCGCGTACCTCTGGAGTTTTCAAAGGATGTAAGGCCTCCTGTCGCGATGAGGTGGGGAACTAGCTCTTTCTCTGTGGTCTCCACAGGGGATTCAGACACCCTTTCATCTTGGGAGATGCAAGACGAGCCTGCATTCAAGTCACTGCAGGGATATCCGGCCTTATTTCGAGTCAGGGCATCGCGGTGTCCATTCCACTTGAGGCTGCAACTCAGGGTCCCTTTCCCATACCTAGTACTGAGAGAAGCCTCCTCTTGACGTGCTTTTGGTAAGGTGGTATTCCTCAGGAGTCGAAGCCAGGGACTAACCTCTCATCTCGATTTGATTTTTGGTCCACGGAGCTCTTTCATGTTGCTAAAGTGACCTCAGGATCCCTCTAGCCTTGAAACAGTGTTCTTGAGGTTTCTCTGGAGTGCCATCAAGGAAATCAAGGCTCCTTTCATGTGTGATGTGCAACACGGAATTGCTCTGCATGCAGTGCAGTGGAATCGGGCCTCATCTCGTGGCGAGGGGGAAGTCTCATGGTTTTTCTCGAGTTGCGGCGGGAACCTGGGGTATATTCTCGAGTTACGACGGGGATGGCCCTTCCACACACGTGTTTGTTCAGCGACGTCAGGACTCCTGCCTAGTTGCGAGGGACAACTCGGGATTCTCCTCGAGGCTTGGCAGGGCAATTGGGACGCCTCTCCAGCTGAGGCGGGAGACCAAGGGTCCCTTTCCACGTGCCACAGGAATCCTGGGACTCCTATCAAGTTTCACGAGGAGTCAGGCATCGTCTCCTTTGGAGGCACTGATCTTCGCGTACCTCTGGAGTTTTCAAAGGATGTGAGGCCTCCGGTCGCGATGAGGTGGGGAACTAGGTCTTTCTCTGTGGTCTCCACAGGGGATTCAGACATCCTTTCGTCTTGGGAGATGCAAGACGAGCCTGCATTCAATTCACTGCAGGGATATCAGGCCTTATTTCGCGTCAGGGTATCGCAGTGTCCATTCCACTTGAGTCCGCAAAATCAGGGTCACTCTCACATACCTAGAGCTGAGAGAAGCCTCCTCTTCAGGTGCTTGTGGTAAGGTGGTATTCCTCTGGAGTCGAAGCCAGGGACTAACCTCTCATCTCGAGTTGATTTTTGGTCCACGGACCTCTTTTGTGTTGCTACAGTAACCTCAGTATCCCTCTAGCCTTGAAACAGTGTTCTTGGGGTTTCTCTGGAGTGCCATCAAGGAAATCAAGGCTCCTTTCATGTTTGATGTGCAACACGGAATTGCGCTGCATGCAGTGCAGGAGAATCGAGCCTCATCTCGCGGCGAGGGGGAAGTCTCATGGTTTATCTCGAGTTGCGGCGGGACCCTGGGGTATATTCTCGAGTTACGACGGGGATGGCCCTTCCACCCACGTGTTTGTTCAGCGACGTCAGGACTCCTGCCTAGTTGCGAGGGACAACTCGGGATTCTCCTCGAGGCTTGGCAGGGCAATTGGGACGCCTCTCCAGCTGAGGCGGGAGACCAAGGGTCCCTTTCCACGTGCCACAGGAATCCTGGGACTCCTATCAAGTTTCACGAGGAGTCAGGCATCGTCTCCTTTGGAGGCACTGATCTCCGCGTACCTCTGGAGTTTTCAAAGGATGTGAGGCCTCCGGTCGCGATGAGGTGGGGAACTAGCTCTTTCTCTGTGGTCTCCACAGGGTATTCAGACATCCTTTCATCTTGGGAGATGCAAGACGAGCCTGCATTCAATTCACTGCAGGGATATCCGGCCTTATTTTGCGTCAGGGTATCGCAGTGTCCATTCCACTTGAGTCCGCAAAATCTGGGTCCCTCTCACATACCTAGAGCTGAGAGAAGCCTCCTCTTCAGGTGCTTGTGGTAAGGTGGTATTCCTCTGGAGTCGAAGCCAGGGACTAACCTCTCATCTCGAGTTGATTTTTGGTCCACGGACCTCTATTGTGTTGCTACAGTAACCTCTGGATCCCTCTATCCTTGAAACAGTGTTCTTGGGGTTTCTCTGGAGTGCCATCAAGGAAATCAAGGCTCCTTTCATGTTTGATGTGCAACACGGGATTGCGCTGCATGCAGTGCAGGAGAATCGAGCCTCATCTCGCGGCGAGGGGGAAGTCTCATGGTTTATCTCGAGTTGCGGCGGGACCCTGGGGTATATTCTCGAGTTACGACGGGGATGGCCCTTCCACACACGTGTTTGTTCAGCGACGGCAGGACTCCTGCCTAGTTTCGAGGGACAACTCGGGATTCTCCTCGAGGCTTGGCAGGGCAATTGGGACGCCTCTCCAGCTGAGGCGGGAGACCAAGGGTCCCTTTCCACGTGCCACAGGAATCCTGGGACTCCTATCAAGTTTCACGAGGAGTCAGGCATCGTCTCCTTTGGAGGCACTGATCTCCGCGTACCTCTGGAGTTTTCAAAGGATGTGAGGCCTCCGGTCGCGATGAGGTGGGGAACTAGGTCTTTCTCTGAGGTCTCCACAGGGGATTCAGACATCCTTTCGTCTTGGGAGATGCAAGACGAGCCTGCATTCAAGTCACTGCAGGGATATCCGGCCTTATTTCGAGTCAGGGCATCGCGGTGTCCATTCCACTTGAGGCCACAAACTCAGGGTCCCTCTCACATACCTAGAGCTGAGAGAAGCCTCCTCTTGAGGTGCTTGTGTTAAGGTGGTATTCCTCTGGAGTCGAAGCCAGGGACTAAACTCTCATCTCGAGTTGATTTTTGGGCCACGGAGCTCTTTCGTGTGGCTACAGTGACCTCAGGATCACTCTAGCCTTGAAACAGTGTTCTTGGGGTTTCTCTGGAGTGCCATCAAGGAGATCGAGGCTCCTTTTATGTGTGATGTGCAACACTGAATTGCTCTGCACGCAGTGCAGGGGAATCGGGCCTCATCTCGCGGCGAGGGGGAAGTCGCATGGTTTTTCTCGAGTTGCGGCGGGAACCTGGTGTATATTCTCGAGTTACGACGGGGATGGCCCTTCTACACACGTGTTTGTTCAGCGACGTCAGGACTCCTGCCTAGTTGCGAGGGACAACTCGGGATTCTCCTCGAGGCTTGGCAGGGCAATTGGGACGCCTCTCCAGCTGAGGCGGGAGACCAAGGGTCCCTTTCCACGTGCCACAGGAATCCTGGGACTCCTATCAAGTTTCACGAGGAGTCAGGCTTCGTCTCCTTTGGAAGCACTGATCTCCGCGTACCTCTGGAGTTTTCAAAGGATGTGATGCCTCTGGTCGGAATGAGGTGGGGAACTAGGTCTTTCTCTGTGGTCTCCACAGGGGATTCAGACATCCTTTCATCTTGGGAGATGCAAGACGAGCCTGCATTCAAGTCACTGCAGGGATATCCGGCCTTATTTCGAGTCAGGGCATCGCAGTGTCCATTCCACTTGAGGCCACAAAATCAGGGTCCCTCTCACAACCTAGAGCTGAGAGAAGCTTCCTCTTGAGGTGCTTGTGGTAAGGTGGTATTCCTCTGGAGTCGAAGCCAGGGCCTAACCTCTCATCTCGAGTTGATTTTTGGTCCACGGAGCTCTTTCGTGTGGCTACAGTGACCTCAGGATCCCTCTAGCCTTGAAACAGTGTTCTTGGGGTTTCTCTGGAGTGCCATCAAGGAAATCAAGGCTCCTTTCATATTTGATGTGCAACACGGAATTGCTCTGCCCGCAGTGCAGGGGAATCGGGCCTCATCTCGCGGCGAGGGGGAAGTCTGATGGTTTTTCTCGAGTTGCGGCGGGAACCTGGGGTATATTCGCGAGTTACGACGGGGATGGCCCTTCCACCCACGTGTTTGTTCAGCGACGTCAGGACTCCTGCCTAGTTGCGAAGGACAACTCGGGATTCTCCTCGAGGCTTGGCAGGGCAATTGGGACGCCTCTCCAGCTGAGGCGGGAGACCAAGGGTCCCTTTCCACGTGCCACAGGAATCCTGGGACTCCTATCAAGTTTCACGAGGAGTCAGGCATCGTCTCCTTTGGAGGCACTGATCTCCGCGTACCTCTGGAGTTTTCAAAGGATGTGAGGCCTCCGGTCGCCATGAGGTGGGGAACTAGGTCTTTCTCTGTGGTCTCCACAGGGGATTCAGACATCCTTTCGTCTTGGGAGATGCAAGACGAGCCTGCATTCAAGTCACTGCAGGGATATCCGGCCTTATTTCGAGTCAGGGCATCGCGGTGTCCATTCCACTTGAGGCCGCAAACTCAGGGTCCCTCCTACATACCTAGAGCTGAGAGAAGCCTCCTCTTGAGGTGCTTGTGGTGAGGTGGTATTCCTCTGGAGTCGAAGCCAGGGACTAACCTATCATCTCGAGTTGATTTTTGGTCCACGGAGCTCTTTCGTGTTGCTACAGTGACCTCAGGATCCCTCTAGCCTTGAAACAGTGTTCTTGGGGTTTCTCTGGAGTGCCATCAAGGAAATCAAGGCTCCTTTCATGTGTGATGTGCAACACGGAATTGCTCTGCACGCAGTGCAGGGGAATCGGGCCTCATATCGCGGCGAGGGGGAAGTCTCATGGTTTCTCTCGAGTTGCGGCGGGAACCTGGGGTATATTCTCGAGTTACGACGGGGATGGCCCTTCCACACACCTGTTTGTTCAGCAACGTTAGGACACCTGCCTAGTTGCGAGGGACAACTCGGGATTCTGCTCGAGGCTTGGCAGGGCAATTGGGACGCCTCTCCAGCTGAGGCGGGAGACCAAGGGTCCCTTTCCATGTGCCACAGGAATCCTGGGACTCCTATCAAGTTTCACGAGGAGTCAGGCATCGTCTCCTTTGGAGGCACTGATCTCCGCGTACCTCTGGAGTTTTCAAAGGATGTGAGGCCTCCGGTCGCCATGAGGTGGGGAACTAGGTCTTTCTCTGTGGTCTCCACAGGGGATTCAGTCATCCTTTCATCGTGTCAGATGCAAGACGAGCCTGCATTCAAGTCACTGCAGGGATATCCGGCCTTATTTCGAGTCAGGGCATCGCGGTGTGCATTCCACTTGAGGCCGCAAACTCAGGGTCCCTCTCACATACCTAGAGCTGAGAGAAGCCCCCTCTTGAGGTGCTTGTGGTAAGGTGGTATTCCTCTCGAGTCGAAGCCAGGGACTAACCTCTCATCTCGAGTTGATTTTTGGTCCACGGAGCTCTTTCGTGTGGCTACAGTGACCTCAGGATCCCTCTAGCCTTGAAACAGTGTTCTTGGGGTTTCTCTGCAGGGCCATCAAGAAAATCAAGGCTCCTTTCATGTGTGATGTGCAACACGGAATTGCTCTGCATGCAGTGCAGGGGAATCGGGCCTCATCTCGCGGCGAGGGGGAAGTCTCATGGTTTTTCTCCAGTTGTGGCGGGATCCTGGGGTATATTCTCGAGTTACGACGGGGATGGCCCTTCCACCCACGTGTTTGTCCAGCGACGTCAGGACTCCTGCCTAGTTGCGAGGGACAACTCGGGATTCTCCTCGAGGCTTGGCAGGGCAATTGGGACGCCTCTCCAGCTGAGGCGGGAGACCAAGGGTCCCTTTCCACGTGCCACAGGAATCCTGGGACTCCTATCAAGTTTCACGAGGAGTCAGGCATCGTCTCCTTTGGAGGCACTGATCTCCGTGTACCTCTGGAGTTTTCAAAGGATGTGATGCCTCCGGTCGCGATGAGGTGGGGAACTAGGTCTTTCTCTGTGGTCTCCACAGGGGATTCAGACATCCTTTCATCTTGGGAGATGCAAGACGAGCCTGCATTCAAGTCACTGCAGGGATATCTGGCCTTATTTTGCGTCAGGGTATCGCAGTGTCCATTCCACTTGAGTCCGCAAAATCAGGGTCCCTCTCACATACCTAGAGCTGAGAGAAGCCTCCTCTTGAGGTGCTTGTGCTAAGGTGGTATTCCTCTGGAGTCGAAGCCAGGGACTAACCTCTCATCGCGAGTTGATTTTTGGTCCACGGAGCTCTTTCGTGTGGCTACAGTGACCTCAGGATCCCTCTAGCCTTGAAACAGTGTTCTTGGGGTTTCTCTGGAGTGCCATCAAGGAAATCAAGGCTCCTTTCATGTGTGATGTGCAACACGGAATTGCTCTGCACGCAGTGCAGGGGAATCGAGCCTCATCTCGCGGCGAGGGGGAAGTCTCATGGTTTTTCTCGAGTTGCGGCGGGACCCTGGGGTATATTCTCGAGTTACGACGGGAATGGCCCTTCCAGCCACGTGTTTGTTCAGCGACGTGAGGACTCCTGCCTAGTTGCGTGGGACAACTCGGGATTCTCCTCGAGGCTTGGCAGGGCAATTGGGACACCTCTCCAGCTGAGGCGGGAGACCAAGGGTCCCTTTCCAGATGCACAGGAATTCTGGGACTCCTATCAAGTTTCTCGAGGAGTCAGGCTTCGTCTCCTTTGGAGGCACTGATCTCCGCGTACCTCTGGAGTTTTCAAAGGATGTGAGGCCTCCGGTCGCGATGAGGTGGGGAACTAGGTCTTTCTCTGTGGTCTCCACAGGGGATTCAGACATCCTTTCGTCTTGGGAGATGCAAGACGAGCCTGCATTCAAGTCACTGCAGGGATATCCGGCCTTATTTCGAGTCAGGACATCATGGTGTCCATTCCACTTGAGGCCGCAAACTCAGGGTCCCTCTCACATACCTAGAGCTGAGAGAAGCCTCCTCTTGAGGTGCTTGTGGTAAGGTGGTATTCCTCTGGAGTCGAAGCCAGAGACTAACCTCTCACCTCGAGTTGATTTTTGGTCCACGGAGCTCTTTCGTGTTGCTACAGTGACCTCAGGATCCCTCTAGCCTTGAAACAGTGTTCTTGGGGTTTCTCTGAAGTGCCATCAAGGAAATCAAGGCTCCTTTCATGTTTGATGTGCAACACGGAATTGCTCTGCACGCAGTGCAGGGGAATCGGGCCTCATCTCGCGGCGAGGGGGAAGTCTCATGGTTTTTCTCAAGTTGCGGCGGGAACCTGGGGTATATTCTCGAGTTACGACGGGGATGGCCCTTCCACCCACGTGTTTGTTCAGCGACGTCAGGACTCCTGCCTAGTTGCGAGGGACAACTCGGGATTCTCCTCGAGGCTTGGCAGGGCAATGGGGACGCCTCTACAGCTGAGGTGGGAGACCAAGGGTCCCTTTCCACGTGCCACAGGAATCCTGGGACTCCTATCAAGTTTCAGGAGGAGTCAGGCATCGTCTCTTTTGGAGGCACTGATCTCCGCGTACCTCTGGAGTTTTCAAAGGATGTAAGGCCTCCTGTCGCGATGAGGTGGGGAACTAGCTCTTTCTCTGTGGTCTCCACAGGGGATTCAGACATCCTTTCATCTTGGGAGATGCAAGACGAGCCTGCATTCAAGTCACTGCAGGGATATCCGGCCTTATTTCGAGTCAGGGCATCGCGGTGTCCATTCCACTTGAGGCTGCAACTCAGGGTCCCTTTCCCATACCTAGTGCTGAGAGAAGCCTCCTCTTGACGTGCTTTTGGTAAGGTGGTATTCCTCAGGAGTCGAAGCCAGGGACTAACCTCTCATCTCGAGTTGATTTTTGGTCCACGGAGCTCTTTCATGTTGCTAAAGTGACCTCAGGATCCCTCTAGCCTTGAAACAGTGTTCTTGAGGTTTCTCTGGAGTGCCATCAAGGAAATCAAGGCTCCTTTCATGTGTGATGTGCAACACGGAATTGCTCTGCATGCAGTGCAGGGGAATCGGGCCTCATCTCGTGGCGAGGGGGAAGTCTCATGGTTTTTCTCGAGTTGCGGCGAGAACCTGGGGTATATTCTCGAGTTACGACGGGGATGGCCCTTCCACACACGTGTTTGTTCAGCGACGTCAGGACTCCTGCCTAGTTGCGAGGGACAACTCGGGATTCTCCTCGAGGCTTGGCAGGGCAATTGGGACGCCTCTCCAGCTGAGGCGGGAGACCAAGGGTCCCTTTCCACGTGCCACAGGAATCCTGGGACTCCTATCAAGTTTCACGAGGAGTCAGGCATCGTCTCCTTTGGAGGCACTGATCTTCGCGTACCTCTGGAGTTTTCAAAGGATGTGAGGCCTCCGGTCGCGATGAGGTGGGGAACTAGGTCTTTCTCTGTGGTCTCCACAGGGGATTCAGACATCCTTTCGTCTTGGGAGATGCAAGACGAGCCTGCATTCAATTCACTGCAAGGATATCCGGCCTTATTTCGCGTCAGGGTATCGCAGTGTCCATTCCACTTGAGTCCGCAAAATCAGGGTCCCTCTCACATACCTAGAGCTGAGAGAAGCCTCCTCTTCAGGTGCTTGTGGTAAGGTGGTATTCCTCTGGAGTCGAAGCCAGGGACTAACCTCTCATCTCGAGTTGATTTTTGGTCCACGGACCTCTTTTGTGTTGCTACAGTAACCTCAGTATCCCTCTAGCCTTGAAACAGTGTTCTTGGGGTTTCTCTGGAGTGCCATCAAGGAAATCAAGGCTCCTTTCATGTTTGATGTGCAACACGGAATTGCGCTGCATGCAGTGCAGGAGAATCGAGCCTCATCTCGCGGCGAGGGGGAAGTCTCATGGTTTATCTCGAGTTGCGGCGGGACCCTGGGGTATATTCTCGAGTTACGACGGGGATGGCCCTTCCACCCACGTGTTTGTTCAGCGACGTCAGGACTCCTGCCTAGTTGCGAGGGACAACTCGGGATTCTCCTCGAGGCTTGGCAGGGCAATTTGGACGCCTCTCCAGCTGAGGCGGGAGACCAAGGGTCCCTTTCCACGTGCCACAGGAATCCTGGGACTCCTATCAAGTTTCACGAGGAGTCAGGCATCGTCTCCTTTGGAGGCACTGATCTCCGCGTACCTCTGGAGTTTTCAAAGGATGTGAGGCCTCCGGTCGCGATGAGGTGGGGAACTAGCTCTTTCTCTGTGGTCTCCACAGGGTATTCAGACATCCTTTCGTCTTGGGAGATGCAAGACGAGCCTGCATTCAATTCACTGCAGGGATATCCGGCCTTATTTCGCGTCAGGGTATCGCAGTGTCCATTCCACTTGAGTCCGCAAAATCAGGGTCCCTCTCACATACCTAGAGCTGAGAGAAGCCTCCTCTTCAGGTGCTTGTGGTAAGGTGGTATTCCTCTGGAGTCGAAGCCAGGGACTAACCTCTCATCTCGAGTTGATTTTTGGTCCACGGACCTCTATTGTGTTGCTACAGTAACCTCAGGATCCCTCTATCCTTGAAACAGTGTTCTTGGGGTTTCTCTGGAGTGCCATCAAGGAAATCAAGGCTCCTTTCATGTTTGATGTGCAACACGGGATTGCGCTGCATGCAGTGCAGGAGAATCGAGCCTCATCTCGCGGCGAGGGGGAAGTCTCATGGTTTATCTCGAGTTGCGGCGGGACCCTGGGGTATATTCTCGAGTTACGACGGGGATGGCCCTTCCACACACGTGTTTGTTCAGCGACGGCAGGACTCCTGCCTAGTTGCGAGGGACAACTCGGGATTCTCCTCGAGGCTTGGCAGGGCAATTGGGACGCCTCTCCAGCTGAGGCGGGAGACCAAGGGTCCCTTTCCACGTGCCACAGGAATCCTGGGACTCCTATCAAGTTTCACGAGGAGTCAGGCATCGTCTCCTTTGGAGGCACTGATCTCCGCGTACCTCTGGAGTTTTCAAAGGATGTGAGGCCTCCGGTCGCGATGAGGTGGGGAACTAGGTCTTTCTCTGAGGTCTCCACAGGGGATTCAGACATCCTTTCGTCTTGGGAGATGCAAGACGAGCCGGCATTCAAGTCACTGCAGGGATATCCGGCCTTATTTCGAGTCAGGGCATCGCGGTGTCCATTCCACTTGAGGCCACAAACTCAGGGTCCCTCTCACATACCTAGAGCTGAGAGAAGCCTCCTCTTGAGGTGCTTGTGTTAAGGTGGTATTCCTCTGGAGTCGAAGCCAGGGACTAAACTCTCATCTCGAGTTGATTTTTGGGCCACGGAGCTCTTTCGTGTGGCTACAGTGACCTCAGGATCACTCTAGCCTTGAAACAGTGTTCTTGGGGTTTCTCTGGAGTGCCATCAAGCAGATCGAGGCTCCTTTTATGTGTGATGTGCAACACTGAATTGCTCTGCACGCAGTGCAGGGGAATCGGGCCTCATCTCGCGGCGAGGGGGAAGTCGCATGGTTTTTCTCGAGTTGCGGCGGGAACCTGGTGTATATTCTCGAGTTACGACGGGGATGGCCCTTTTACACACGTGTTTGTTCAGCGACGTCAGGACTCCTGCCTAGTTGCGAGGGACAACTCGGGATTCTCCTCGAGGCTTGGCAGGGCAATTGGGACGCCTCTCCAGCTGAGGCGGGAGACCAAGGGTCCCTTTCCACGTGCCACAGGAATCCTGGGACTCCTATCAAGTTTCACGAGGAGTCAGGCATCGTCTCCTTTGGAAGCACTGATCTCCGCGTACCTCTGGAGTTTTCAAAGGATGTGATGCCTCTGGTCGGAATGAGGTGGGGAACTAGGTCTTTCTCTGTGGTCTCCACAGGGGATTCAGACATCCTTTCATCTTGGGAGATGCAAGACGAGCCTGCATTCAAGTCATTGCAGGGATATCCGGCCTTATTTCGAGTCAGGGCATCGCAGTGTCCATTCCACTTGAGGCCACAAAATCAGGGTCCCTCTCACAACCTAGAGCTGAGAGAAGCTTCCTCTTGAGGTGCTTGTGGTAAGGTGGTATTCCTCTGGAGTCGAAGCCAGGGCCTAACCTCTCATCTCGAGTTGATTTTTGGTCCACGGAGCTCTTTCGTGTGGCTACAGTGACCTCAGGATCCCTCTAGCCTTGAAACAGTGTTCTTGGGGTTTCTCTGGAGTGCCATCAAGGAAATCAAGGCTCCTTTCATGTGTGATGTGCAACACGGAATTGCTCTGCACGCAGTGCAGGGGAATCGAGCCTCATCTCGCGGCGAGGGGGAAGTCTCATGGTTTTTCTCGAGTTGCGGCGGGACCCTGGGGTATATTCTCGAGTTACGACGGGAATGGCCCTTCCAGCCACGTGTTTGTTCAGCGACGTGAGGACTCCTGCCTAGTTGCGTGGGACAACTCGGGATTCTCCTCGAGGCTTGGCAGGGCAATTGGGACACCTCTCCAGCTGAGGCGGGAGACCAAGGGTCCCTTTCCAGATGCACAGGAATTCTGGGACTCCTATCAAGTTTCTCGAGGAGTCAGGCTTCGTCTCCTTTGGAGGCACTGATCTCCGCGTACCTCTGGAGTTTTCAAAGGATGTGAGGCCTCCGGTCGCGATGAGGTGGGGAACTAGGTCTTTCTCTGTGGTCTCCACAGGGGATTCAGACATCCTTTCGTCTTGGGAGATGCAAGACGAGCCTGCATTCAAGTCACTGCAGGGATATCCGGCCTTATTTCGAGTCAGGACATCATGGTGTCCATTCCACTTGAGGCCGCAAACTCAGGGTCCCTCTCACATACCTAGAGCTGAGAGAAGCCTCCTCTTGAGGTGCTTGTGGTAAGGTGGTATTCCTCTGGAGTCGAAGCCAGAGACTAACCTCTCATCTCGAGTTGATTTTTGGTCCACGGAGCTCTTTCGTGTTGCTACAGTGACCTCAGGATCCCTCTAGCCTTGAAACAGTGTTCTTGGGGTTTCTCTGAAGTGCCATCAAGGAAATCAAGGCTCCTTTCATGTTTGATGTGCAACACGGAATTGCTCTGCACGCAGTGCAGGGGAATCGGGCCTCATCTCGCGGCGAGGGGGAAGTCTCATGGTTTTTCTCAAGTTGCGGCGGGAACCTGGGGTATATTCTCGAGTTACGACGGGGATGGCCCTTCCACCCACGTGTTTGTTCAGCGACGTCAGGACTCCTGCCTAGTTGCGAGGGACAACTCGGGATTCTCCTCGAGGCTTGGCAGGGCAATGGGGACGCCTCTACAGCTGAGGTGGGAGACCAAGGGTCCCTTTCCACGTGCCACAGGAATCCTGGGACTCCTATCAAGTTTCAGGAGGAGTCAGGCATCGTCTCTTTTGGAGGCACTGATCTCCGCGTACCTCTGGAGTTTTCAAAGGATGTAAGGCCTCCTGTCGCGATGAGGTGGGGAACTAGCTCTTTCTCTGTGGTCTCCACAGGGGATTCAGACATCCTTTCATCTTGGGAGATGCAAGACGAGCCTGCATTCAAGTCACTGCAGGGATATCCGGCCTTATTTCGAGTCAGGGCATCGCGGTGTCCATTCCACTTGAGGCTGCAACTCAGGGTCCCTTTCCCATACCTAGTGCTGAGAGAAGCCTCCTCTTGACGTGCTTTTGGTAAGGTGGTATTCCTCAGGAGTCGAAGCCAGGGACTAACCTCTCATCTCGAGTTGATTTTTGGTCCACGGAGCTCTTTCATGTTGCTAAAGTGACCTCAGGATCCCTCTAGCCTTGAAACAGTGTTCTTGAGGTTTCTCTGGAGTGCCATCAAGGAAATCAAGGCTCCTTTCATGTGTGATGTGCAACACGGAATTGCTCTGCATGCAGTGCAGGGGAATCGGGCCTCATCTCGTGGCGAGGGGGAAGTCTCATGGTTTTTCTCGAGTTGCGGCGAGAACCTGGGGTATATTCTCGAGTTACGACGGGGATGGCCCTTCCACACACGTGTTTGTTCAGCGACGTCAGGACTCCTGCCTAGTTGCGAGGGACAACTCGGGATTCTCCTCGAGGCTTGGCAGGGCAATTGGGACGCCTCTCCAGCTGAGGCGGGAGACCAAGGGTCCCTTTCCACGTGCCACAGGAATCCTGGGACTCCTATCAAGTTTCACGAGGAGTCAGGCATCGTCTCCTTTGGAGGCACTGATCTTCGCGTACCTCTGGAGTTTTCAAAGGATGTGAGGCCTCCGGTCGCGATGAGGTGGGGAACTAGGTCTTTCTCTGTGGTCTCCACAGGGGATTCAGACATCCTTTCGTCTTGGGAGATGCAAGACGAGCCTGCATTCAATTCACTGCAAGGATATCCGGCCTTATTTCGCGTCAGGGTATCGCAGTGTCCATTCCACTTGAGTCCGCAAAATCAGGGTCCCTCTCACATACCTAGAGCTGAGAGAAGCCTCCTCTTCAGGTGCTTGTGGTAAGGTGGTATTCCTCTGGAGTCGAAGCCAGGGACTAACCTCTCATCTCGAGTTGATTTTTGGTCCACGGACCTCTTTTGTGTTGCTACAGTAACCTCAGTATCCCTCTAGCCTTGAAACAGTGTTCTTGGGGTTTCTCTGGAGTGCCATCAAGGAAATCAAGGCTCCTTTCATGTTTGATGTGCAACACGGAATTGCGCTGCATGCAGTGCAGGAGAATCGAGCCTCATCTCGCGGCGAGGGGGAAGTCTCATGGTTTATCTCGAGTTGCGGCGGGACCCTGGGGTATATTCTCGAGTTACGACGGGGATGGACCTTCCACCCACGTGTTTGTTCAGCGACGTCAGGACTCCTGCCTAGTTGCGAGGGACAACTCGGGATTCTCCTCGAGGCTTGGCAGGGCAATTTGGACGCCTCTCCAGCTGAGGCGGGAGACCAAGGGTCCCTTTCCACGTGCCACAGGAATCCTGGGACTCCTATCAAGTTTCACGAGGAGTCAGGCATCGTCTCCTTTGGAGGCACTGATCTCCGCGTACCTCTGGAGTTTTCAAAGGATGTGAGGCCTCCGGTCGCGATGAGGTGGGGAACTAGCTCTTTCTCTGTGGTCTCCACAGGGTATTCAGACATCCTTTCGTCTTGGGAGATGCAAGACGAGCCTGCATTCAATTCACTGCAGGGATATCCGGCCTTATTTCGCGTCAGGGTATCGCAGTGTCCATTCCACTTGAGTCCGCAAAATCAGGGTCCCTCTCACATACCTAGAGCTGAGAGAAGCCTCCTCTTCAGGTGCTTGTGGTAAGGTGGTATTCCTCTGGAGTCGAAGCCAGGGACTAACCTCTCATCTCGAGTTGATTTTTGGTCCACGGACCTCTATTGTGTTGCTACAGTAACCTCAGGATCCCTCTATCCTTGAAACAGTGTTCTTGGGGTTTCTCTGGAGTGCCATCAAGGAAATCAAGGCTCCTTTCATGTTTGATGTGCAACACGGGATTGCGCTGCATGCAGTGCAGGAGAATCGAGCCTCATCTCGCGGCGAGGGGGAAGTCTCATGGTTTATCTCGAGTTGCGGCGGGACCCTGGGGTATATTCTCGAGTTACGACGGGGATGGCCCTTCCACACACGTGTTTGTTCAGCGACGGCAGGACTCCTGCCTAGTTGCGAGGGACAACTCGGGATTCTCCTCGAGGCTTGGCAGGGCAATTGGGACACCTCTCCAGCTGAGGCGGGAGACCAAGGGTCCCTTTCCACGTGCCACAGGAATCCTGGGACTCCTATCAAGTTTCACGAGGAGTCAGGCATCGTCTCCTTTGGAGGCACTGATCTCCGCGTACCTCTGGAGTTTTCAAAGGATGTGAGGCCTCCGGTCGCGATGAGGTGGGGAACTAGGTCTTTCTCTGAGGTCTCCACAGGGGATTCAGACATCCTTTCGTCTTGGGAGATGCAAGACGAGCCGGCATTCAAGTCACTGCAGGGATATCCGGCCTTATTTCGAGTCAGGGCATCGCGGTGTCCATTCCACTTGAGGCCACAAACTCAGGGTCCCTCTCACATACCTAGAGCTGAGAGAAGCCTCCTCTTGAGGTGCTTGTGTTAAGGTGGTATTCCTCTGGAGTCGAAGCCAGGGACTAAACTCTCATCTCGAGTTGATTTTTGGGCCACGGAGCTCTTTCGTGTGGCTACAGTGACCTCAGGATCACTCTAGCCTTGAAACAGTGTTCTTGGGGTTTCTCTGGAGTGCCATCAAGGAGATCGAGGCTCCTTTTATGTGTGATGTGCAACACTGAATTGCTCTGCACGCAGTGCAGGGGAATCGGGCCTCATCTCGCGGCGAGGGGGAAGTCGCATGGTTTTTCTCGAGTTGCGGCGGGAACCTGGTGTATATTCTCGAGTTACGACGGGGATGGCCCTTTTACACACGTGTTTGTTCAGCGACGTCAGGACTCCTGCCTAGTTGCGAGGGACAACTCGGGATTCTCCTCGAGGCTTGGCAGGGCAATTGGGACGCCTCTCCAGCTGAGGCGGGAGACCAAGGGTCCCTTTCCACGTGCCACAGGAATCCTGGGACTCCTATCAAGTTTCACGAGGAGTCAGGCATCGTCTCCTTTGGAAGCACTGATCTCCGCGTACCTCTGGAGTTTTCAAAGGATGTGATGCCTCTGGTCGGAATGAGGTGGGGAACTAGGTCTTTCTCTGTGGTCTCCACAGGGGATTCAGACATCCTTTCATCTTGGGAGATGCAAGACGAGCCTGCATTCAAGTCATTGCAGGGATATCCGGCCTTATTTCGAGTCAGGGCATCGCAGTGTCCATTCCACTTGAGGCCACAAAATCAGGGTCCCTCTCACAACCTAGAGCTGAGAGAAGCTTCCTCTTGAGGTGCTTGTGGTAAGGTGGTATTCCTCTGGAGTCGAAGCCAGGGCCTAACCTCTCATCTCGAGTTGATTTTTGGTCCACGGAGCTCTTTCGTGTGGCTACAGTGACCTCAGGATCCCTCTAGCCTTGAAACAGTGTTCTTGGGGTTTCTCTGGAGTGCCATCAAGGAAATCAAGGCTCCTTTCATATTTGATGTGCAACACGGAATTGCTCTGCCCGCAGTGCAGGGGAATCGGGCCTCATCTCGCGGCGAGGGGGAAGTCTGATGGTTTTTCTCGAGTTGCGGCGGGAACCTGGGGTATATTCGCGAGTTACGACGGGGATGGCCCTTCCACCCACGTGTTTGTTCAGCGACGTCAGGACTCCTGCCTAGTTGCGAAGGACAACTCGGGATTCTCCTCGAGGCTTGGCAGGGCAATTGGGACGCCTCTCCAGCTGAGGCGGGAGACCAAGGGTCCCTTTCCACGTGCCACAGGAATCCTGGGACTCCTATCAAGTTTCACGAGGAGTCAGGCATCGTCTCCTTTGGAGGCACTGATCTCCGCGGACCTCTGGAGTTTTCAAAGGATGTGAGGCCTCCGGTCGCGATGAAGTGGGGATCTAGGTCTTTCTCTGTGGTCTCCGCAGGTGATTCAGACATCCTTTCGTCTTGGGAGATGCAAGACGAGCCTGCATTCAAGTCACTGCAGGGATATCCGGCCTTATTTCGAGTCAGGGCATCGCGGTGTCCATTCCACTTGAGGCCGCAAAGTCAGGGTCCCTCTCACATACCTAGAGCTGAGAGAAGCCTCCTCTTGAGGTGCTTGTGGTAAGGTGGTATTCCTCTGGAGTCGAAGCCAGGTACAAACCTCTCATCTCGAGTTGATTTTTGGTCCATGAAGCTCTTTCGTGTTGCTACAGTGACCTCAGGATCCCTCTAGCCTTGAAACAGTGTTCTTGGGGTTTCTCTGGAGTGCCATCAAGGAAATCAAGGCTCCTTTCATATGTGATGTGCAACACGGAATTGCTCTGCACGCAGTGCAGGGGAATCGGGCCTCATCTCGCGGCGAGGGGGAATTCTCATGGTTTTTCTCGAGTTGCGACGGGAACCTGGGGTATATTCGCGAGTTACGACGGGGATGGCCCTTCCACCCACGTGTTTGTTCAGCGACGTCAGGACTGCTGCCTAGTTGCGACTGACAACTTGCGATTCTCCTCGAGGCTTGGCAGGGCAATTGGGATGTCTCTCCAGCTAGGGCAGGAAACCAAGGGAAAGGGTTCCACGTGCCACAGGAATCCTGGGACTCCTATCAAGTTTCACGAGGAGTCAGGCATCGTCTCCTTTGGAGGCACTGATCTCCACGTACCTCTGGAGTTTTCAAAGGATGTGAGGCCTCCGGTCGCGATGAGGTGGGGAACTAGGTCTTTCTCTGGGGTCTCCACAGGGGATTCAGACATCCTTTCGTCTTGGGAGATGCAAGACGAGCCTGCATTCAAGTCACTGCAGGGATATCCGGCCTTATTTCGAGTCAGGGCATCGCGGTGTCCATTCCACTTGAGGCCGCAAACTCAGGGTGCCTCTCACATAGCTAGAGCTGAGAGAAGCCTCCTCTTGAGGTGCTTGTGGTAAGGTGGTATTCCTCTGGAGTCGAAGCCAGGGACTAACCTCTCATCTCGAGTTGATTTGTGGTCCACGGAGCTCTTTTGTGTTGCTACAGTGACCTCAGGATCCCTCTAGTCTTGAAGCAGTGTTCTTGGGGTTTCTCTGGAGTGCCACCAAGGAAATCAAGGCTCCTTTCATGTGTGATGTGCAACACGGAATTGTTCTGCATTCAGTGCAGGGGAATCGGGCCTCATCTCACGGCGAGGGGGAAGTCTCATGGTTTTTCTCGAGTTGCGGCGGGAACCTGGGGTATATTCTCGAGTTACGTCGGGGATGGCCCTTCCACCCACGTGTTTGTTCAGCGACGTCAGGACTCCTGCCTAGTTGCGAGGGACAACTCGGGATTCTCCTCGAGGCTTGGCAGGGCAATTGGGACGCCTCTCCAGCTGAGGCGGGAGACCAAGGGTCCCTTTCCACGTGCCACAGTAATCCTGGAACTCCTATCAAGTTTCACGAGGAGTCAGGCATCGTCTCCTTTGGAGGCACTGATCTCCGCGTACCTCTGGAGTTTTCAAAGGATGTGAGGCCTCCGGTCGCCATGAGGTGGGGAACTAGGTCTTTCTCTGTGGTCTCCACAGGGGATTCAGACATCCTTTCATCTTGGGAGATGCAAGACGAGCCTGCATTCAAGTCACTGCAGGGATATCCGGCCTTATTTCGCGTCAGGGCATCGCGGTGTCCATTCCACTTGAGGCCGGAAACTCAGGGTCCCTCTCACATACCTAGAGCTGAGAGAAGCCTCCTCTTGAGGTGCTTGTGGTAAGGTGCTATTCCTCTGGAGTCGAAGCCAGGGACTAACCTCTCATCTCGAGTTGATTTTTGGTCTACGGAGCTCTTTCTTGTTGCTACAGTGACCTCAGGATCCCTCTAGGCTTGAAACAGTGTTCTTGGGGGTTCTCTGGAGTGCCATCAAGGAAATCAAGGCTCCTTTCATGTGTGATGTGCAACACGGAGTTGCTCTGCATGCAGTGCAGGGGAATCGGGCCTCATCTCACGGCGAGGGGGAAGTCCCATGTTTTTTCTCGAGTTGCGGCGGGAACCTGGGGTATATTCTCGCGTTACAACGGTGATGGCCCTTCCACCCACGTGTTTGTTCAGTGACGTCAGGGCTCCTGCCTAGTTGCGAGGGATAACTCGGGATTCTCCTCGAGGCTTGGCAGGGCAATTGGGACGCCTCTCCAGCTGAGGCGGGAGACCAAGGGTCCCTTTCCACGTGCCACAGGAATCCTGGAACTCCTATCAAGTTTCACGAGGAGTCAGGCATCGTCTCCTTTGGAAGCACTGATCTCCGCGTACCTCTGGAGTTTTCAAAGGATGTGAGGCCTCCGGTTACGATGAGGTGGGGAACTAGGTCTTTCTCTGTGGTCTCCACAGGGGATTCAGACATCCTTTCGTCTTGGGAGATGCAAGACGAGCCTGCATTCAAGTCACTGCAGGGATATCCGGCCTTATTTCGAGTCAGGGCATCGCGGTGTCCATTCCACTTGAGGCCGCAAACTCAGGGTCCCTCTCACATACCTAGAGCTGAGCGAAGCCTCCTCTTGAGGTGCTTGTGGTAAGGTGGTATTCCTCTCGAGTCGAAGCCAGGGACTAACCTCTCATCTCGAGTTGATTTTTGGTCCACGGAGCTCTTTCGTTTTGCTACAGTGACCTCAGTTTCCCTCTAGCCTTGAAACAGTGTTCTTGGGGTTTCTCTGGAGTGCCATCAAGGAAATCAAGGCTCCTTTCATGTGTGATGTGCAACACGGAATTGCTCTGCACGCAGTGCAGGGGAATCGGGCCTCATCTCGCGGCGAGGGGGAAGTCTCATGGTTTTTCTCGAGTTGCGGCGGGAACCTGGGGTATATTCTCGAGTTACGACGGGGATGGCCCTTCCAACCACGTGTTTGTTCAGCGACGTCAGGACTCCTGACTAGTTGTGAGGGAAAACTCGTGATTCTCCTCTAGGCTTGGCAGGGCAATTGGGACGCCTCTCCAGCTGAGGCGGGAGACCAAGGGTCCCTTTCCACGTGCCACAGGAATCCTGGGACTCCTATCAAGTTTCACGACGAGTCAGCCATCGTCTCCTTTGGAGGCACTGATCTCCGCGTACCTCTGGAGTTTTCAAAGGATGTGAGGCCTCCCGTCGCGATGAGGTGGGTAACTAGGTCTTTCTCTGTGGTCTCCACAGGGGATTCAGACATCCTTTCATCTTGGGAGATGCAAGACGAGCCTGCATTCAAGTCACTGCAGGGATATCCGGCCTTATTTCGCGACAGGGCATCGCAGTGTCCATTCCACTTGAGGCCGCAAACTCAGGGTGCCTCTCACATAGCTAGAGCTGAGAGAAGCCTCCTCTTGAGGTGCTTGTGGTAAGGTGGTATTCCTCTGGAGTCGAAGTTAGGGACTAACCTCTCATCTCGAGTTGATTATTGGTCCACGGAGCTCTTTCGTGTTGCTACAGTGACCTCAGGATCCCTCTAGCCTTGAAATAGTGTTCTTGGGGTTTCTCTGGAGTGCCATCAAGGAAATCAAGGCTCCTTTCATATGTGATGTGCAACACGGAATTGCTCTGCCCGCAGTGCAGGGGAATCGGGCCTCATCTCGCGGCGAGGGGGAAGTCTCATGGTTTTTCTCGAGTTGCGGCGGGAACCTGGGGTATATTCTCGAGTTACGACGGGGATGGCCCTTCCACCCACGTGTTTGTTCAGCGACGTCAGGACTCCTGACTAGTTGCGAGGGACATCTCGCGATTCTCCTCTAGGCTTGGCAGGGCAATTGGGACGCCTCTCCAGCTGAGGCGGGAGACCAAGTGTCCCTTTCCACGTGCCACAGGAATCCTGGGACTCCTATCAAGTTTCACGAGGAGTCAGGCATCGTCTCCTTTGGAGGCACTGATCTCCGCGTACCTCTGGAGTTTTCAAAGGATGTGAGGCCTCCGGTCGCAATGAGGTGGGGAACTAGGTCTTTCTCTGTGGTCTCCACAGGGGATTCAGTCATCCTTTCGTCTTGGGAGATGCAAGACGAGCCTGCATTCAAGTCACTGAACGGATATCCGGCCTTATTTCGAGTCAGGGCATCGCGGTGTCCATTCCACTTGAGGCCGCAAACTCAGGGTCCCTCTCACATACCTAGAGCTGAGAGAAGCCTCCTCTTGAGGTGCTTGTGGTAAGGTGGTATTCCTCTGGAGTCGAAGCCAGGGACTAACCTCTCATCTCGAGTTGATTTGTGGTCCACGGAGCTCTTTCGTGTTGCTACAGTGACCTCAGGATCCCTCTAGCCTTGAAACAGTGTTCTTGGGGTTTCTCTGGAGTGCCATCAAGGAAATCAAGGCTCCTTTCATGTGTGATGTGCAACACGGAATTGCTCTGCACGCAGTGCAGGGGAATCAGGCCTCATCTCGCGGCGAGGGGGAAGTCTCATGATTTTTCTCGAATTGCGGCGGGAACCTGGGGTATATTCTCGAGTTACGACGGGGATGGCCCTTCCACCCACGTTTTTGTTCAGCGACGTCAGGACTCCTGCCTAGTTGCGAGGGACAACTCGGGATTCTCCTCGAGGCTTGGCAGGGCAATTGGGACGCCTCTCCACCTGAGGCGGGAGACCAAGGGTCCCTTTCCACGTGCCACAGGAATCCTGGGACTCCTATCAAGTTTCACGAAGAGTCAGGCATCGTCTCCTTTGGAGGCACTGATCTCCGCGTACCTCTGGAGTTTTCAAAGGATGTGAGGCCTCCGGTCGCCATGAGGTGGGGAACTAGGTCTTTCTCTGTGGTCTCCACAGGGGATTCAGTCATCCTTTCGTCTTGGGAGATGCAAGACGAGCCTGCATTCAAGTCACTGCAGGGATATCCGGCCTTATTTCGAGTCAGGGCATCGCGGTGTCCATTCGACTTGAGGCCGCAAACTCAGAGTCCCTCTCACATACCTAGAGCTGAGAGAAGCCTCCTCTTGAGGTGCTTGTGGTAAGGTGGTATTCCTCTGGAGTCGAATCCAGGGACTAACCTCTCATCTCGAGTTGATTTTTGGGCCACGGAGCTCTTTCGTGTTGCTACAGTGACCTCAGGATCCCTCTAGCCTTGAAACAGTGTTCTTGGGGTTTCTCTGGAGTGCCATCAAGGAAATCAAGGCTCCTTTCATGTGTGATGTGCAAGACGGAATTGCTCTGCACACAGTGCAGGAGAATCAGGCCTCATCTCGCGGCGAGGGGGAAGTCTCATGGTTTTTCTTGAGTTGCGGCGGGAACCTGGGGTATATTCTCGATTTACGACTGGGATGGCCCTTCCACACACGTGTTTCTTCACGACGTCAGGACTCCTGCCTAGTTGCGAGGGACAACTCGGGATTCTCCTCGAGGCTTGGCAGGGCAATTGGGACGCCTCTCCAGCTGAGGCGGGAGACCAAGGGTCCCTTTCCACGTGCCACAGGAATCCTGGGACTCCTATCAAGTTTCACGAGGAGTCAGGCATCGTCTCCTTTGGAGGCACTGATCTCCGCGTACCTCTGGAGTTTTCAAAGGATGTGAGGCCTCCGGTCGCGATGAGGTGGGGAACTAGGTCTTTCTCTGTGGTCTCCACAGGGGATTCAGACATCCTTTCATCTTGGGAGATGCAAGAGGAGCCTGCATTCAAGTCACTGCAGGGATATCCGGCCTTATTCCGCCTCAGGGCATCGCAGTGTCCATTCCACTTGAGGCCGCAAACTCAGGGTACCTCTCACATACCTAGAGCTGAGAGAAGCCTCCTCTTGAGGTGCTTGTGGTAAGGTGGTATGCCTCTGAAGTCGAAGCCAGGGACTAACCTCTCATCTCGAGTTGATTTTTGGTCCACGGAGCTCTTTCGTGTTCCTACAGTGACCTCAGGATCCCTCTAGCCTTGAAACAGTGTTCTTGGGGTTTCTCTGGAGTGCCATCAAGGAAATCAAGGCTCCTTTCATGTGTGATGTGCAACACGGAATTGCTCTGCACGCAGTGCAGGGGAATCGGGCCTCATCTCGCGGTGAGGGGGAAGTCTCATGGTTTTTCTCGAGTTGCGGCGGGAACCTGGGGTATATTCTCGAGTTATGACGGAGATGGCCCTTCCACACACGTGTTTGTTCAGTGACGTCAGGACTCCTGCCTAGTTGCGAAGGACAACTCGGGATTCACCTCGAGGCTTGGCAGGGCAATTGGGACGCCTCTCCAGCTGAGGCGGGAGACCAAGTGTCCCTTTCCACGTGCCACAGGAGTCCTGGGACTGCTATCAAGTTTCACGAGGAGTCAGGCATCGTCTCCTTTGGAGGCACTGATCTCCGCATACCTCTGGAGTTTTCAAAGGATGTGAGGCCTCCGGTCGCCATGAGGTGGGGAACTAGGTCTTTCTCTGTGGTCTCCACAGGGGATTCAGACACCCTTTCGTCTTGGGAGATGCAAGACGAGCCTGCATTCAAGTCACTGCAGGGATATCCGGACTTATTTCGAGTCAGGGCGTCGCGGTGTCCATTTCACTTGAGGCCACAAACTCAGCGTCCCTCTCACATAGCTAGAGCTGAGAGAAGCCTCCTCTTGAGGTGCTTGTGGTAAGGTGGTATTCCTCTCGAGTCGAAGCCAGGCACTACCCTCTCATCTCGAGTTGATTTTTGGTCCATGGAGCTCTTTCGTGTTGCTACAGTGACCTCAGGATCCCTCTAGCCTTGAAACAGTGTTCTTGGGGTTTCTCTGGAGTGCCATCAAGGAAATCAAGGCTCCTTTCATGTGTGATGTACAACACGGAATTACTCTGCATGCAGTGCAGAGGAATCGGGCCTCATCTCGCGGCGAGGGGGAAGTCTCATGGTTTTTCTCGAGTTGCGGCGGGAACCTGGGGTATATTCTCGAGTTACGACCGCGATGGTCCTTCCACCCACGTGTTTGTTCAGCGACGTCAGGACTCCTTCCTAGTTGCGAGGGACAACTCGGGATTCTCCTCGAGGCTTGGCAGGGCAATTGGGACGCCTCTCCAGCTGAGGTGGGAGACCAAGGGTCCCTTTCCACGTGCCACAGGAATCCTGGGACTCCTATCAAGTTTCACCAGGAGTCAGGCATCGTCTCCTTTGGAGGCACTGATCTCCGCGTACCTCTGGAGTTTTCAAAGGATGTGAGGCCTCTGGTCGCGATGAGGTGGGGAACTAGGTCTTTCTCTGTGGTCTCCACAGGGGATTCAGACATCCTTTCATCTTGGGAGATGCAAGACGAGCCTGCATTCAAGTCACTGCAGGGATATCCGGCCTTATTTCGCGTCAGGGCATCGCAGTGTTCATTCCACTTGAGGCCGCAAACTCAGGGTCCCTCTCACATACCTAGAGCTGAGAGAAGCCTCCTCTGGAGGTGCTTGTGGTAAGGTGGTATTCCTCTGGAGTCGAAGCCAGGGACTAACCTCTCATCTCGTCTTGATTTTTGGTCCACGGAGCTCTTTCGTGTTGCAACAGTGACCTCAGGATCTCTCTAGCCTTGAAACAGTGTTCTTGGGGTTTCTCTGGAGTGCCATCAAGGAAATCAAGGCTCCTGTCATGTGTGATGTGCAACACGGAATAGCTCTGCACGCAGTGCAGGGGAATCGGGCCTCATCACACGGCGAGGGGAAGTCTCATGATTTTTCGCGAGTTGCGGCGGGAACCTGGGGTATATTCTCGAGTTACGACGGGGATGGCCCTTCCACACAGGTGTTTTTTCAGCAACGTCAGGACTCCTGCCTAGTTGCGAGGAAAAACTCGGGATTCTCCTCGAGGCTTGGCAGGGCAATTGGGACGCCTCTCCAGCTGAGGGGGGAGACCAAGGGGCCCTTTCCACGTGCCACAGGAATCCTGGGACTCCTATCAAGTTTCACGAGGAGTCAGTCATCGTCTTCTTTGGAGGCACTGAACTCCGCGTACCTCTGGAGTTTTCAAAGGATGTGAGGCCTCCGGTCGCGATGAGGTGGGGAACTAGGTCTTTCTCTGTGGTCTCCACAGGGGATTCAGACATCCTTTCGTTTTGGGAAATGCAAGACGAGCCTGCATTCAAGTCACTGCAGGGATATCCGGCCTTATTTCGCGTCAGGGCATCGCAGTGTCCATTCCACTTGAGGCCGCAAAATTAGGGTCCCTCTCCCATACCTAGAGCTGAGAGAAGCCTCCTCTTGAGGTGCTTGTGGTTAGGTGGTATTCCTCTGGAGTCGAAGCCAGGTACAAACCTCTCATCTCGAGTTGATTTTTGGTCCATGGAGCTCTTTCGTGTTGCTACAGTGACCTCAGGATCCCTTTAGCCTTGAAACAGTGTTCTTGGGTTTCTCTGGAGTGCCATCAAGGAAATCAAGGCTCCTTTCATGTGTGATGCGCAACACGAAATTGCTCTGCACGCAGTGCAGGGGAATCGGGCCTCATCTCCCGGCGAGGGGAAAGTCTCATGGTTTTTCTTGAGTTGCGGCGGGAACCTGGGGTATATTCTCGAGTTACGACGGGGATGGCCCTTCCACCCACGTGTTTCTTCAGCGACGTCAGGACTCCTGCCTAGTTGCGAGGGACAACTCGGGATTCTCCTCGAGGCTTGGCAGGGCAATTGGGACCTCTCTCCAGCTGAGGCGGGAGACCAAGGGTCCCTTTCCACGTGCCACAGGAATCCTGGGACTCCTATCAAGTTTCATGAGGAGTCAGGCATCGTCTCCTTTGGAGGCACTGATCTCCGCGTACCTCTGGAGTTTTCAAAGGATGTGAGGCCTCCGGTCGCGATGAGGTGGGGAACTAGGTCTTTCTCTGTGGTCTCCACAGGGGATTCAGACATCCTTTCTTCTTGGGAGATGCAAGACGAGCCTGCATTCAAGTCACTGCAGGGATATCCGGCCTTATTTCGCGTCAGGGCATCGCAGTGTCCATTCCACTTGAGGCCACAAAATCAGGGTCCCTCTCACATACCTAGAGCTGAGAGAAGCCTCCACTTGAGGTGCTTGTGGTCAGGTGTTATTCCTCTGGAGTCGAAGCCAAGGACTAACCTCTCATCTCGAGTTGATTTTTGGTCCACGGAGATGTTTCGTATGGCTACAGTGACCTCAGGATCCCTCTAGCCTTGAAACGGTGTTCCTGGGGTTTCTTTGGAGTGCCATCAAGGAAATCAAGGCTCCTTTCATGTGTGATGTGCAACACGGAATTGCTCTGCATGCAGTGCAGGGGAATCGGGCCTCATCTCGCGGCGAGGGGGAAGTCTCATGGTTTTTCTCGAGTTGCGGCGGAACCTGGGGTATATTCTCGAGTTACGACGGGGATGGCCCTTCCACCCACGTGTTTGTTCAGCGACGTCAGGACTCCTGCCTAGTTGCGAGGGACAACTCGGGATTCTCCTCGAGGCTTGGCAGGGCAATTGGGACGCCTCTCCAGCTGAGGCGGGAGACCAAGTGTCCCTTTCCACGTGCCACAGGAATCCTGGGACTCCTATCAAGTTTCACGAGGAGTCAGGCATCGTCTCCTTTGGAGACACTGATCTCCGCGTACCTCTGGAGTTTTCAAAGCATATGAGGCCTCCGGTGGCGATGAGGTTGGGAACTAGGTCTTTTTCTGTGGTCTCCACAGGGGATTCAGACATCGTTTCGTCTTGGGAAATGCAAGACGAGCCTGCAATCAAGTCACTGCAGGGATATCCGGCCTTATTTCGAGTTAGGGCATCACGGTGTCCTTTCCACTTGAGGCCGCAAACTCAGGGTCCCTCTCACATACCTAGAGCTGAGAGAAGCCTCCTCTTGAGGTGCTTGTGGTAAGGTGGTATACCTCTGGAGTCGAAGCCAGGGACTAACCTCTCATCTCGAGTTGATTTGTGGTCCACGGAGCTCTTTCGTGTTGCTTCAGTGACCTCAGGATCCTCGAGCCTTGAAACAGTGTTCTTGGGGTTTGTCTGGAGTGCCATCAAGGAAATCAAGGCTCCTTTCATGTGTGATGTGCAACACGGAATTGCTCTGCATGCAGTGCAGGGTATCGGGCCTCATTTTGCGGCGAGGGGGAAGTCTCATGGTTTTTCTCGAGTTGCGATGGGAACCTGGGGTATATTCTCGAGTTACGACGGGGATGGCCCTTCCACACACATGTTTGTTCAGCGACGTCAGGACTCCTGCCTAGTTGCGAGGGACAACTCGGGATTCCCCTCGAGGCTTGGCAGGGCAATTTGGACGCCTCTCCAGCTGAGGCGGGAGACCAAGTGTCCCTTTCCACGTGCCACAGGAATCCTGGGACTCCTATCAAGTTTCAGGAGGAGTCAGGCATCGTCTCCTTTGGAGGCACTGATCTCCGCGTACCTATGGAGTTTTCAAAGGATGTGAGGCCTCCGGTCGCAATGAGGTGGGAAACTAGGTCTTTTTCTGTGGCCTCCACAGGGGATTCAGACATCCTTTCGTCTTGGGAAATGCAAGACGAGCCTGCATTCAAGTCACTGCAGGGATATCCGGCCTTATTTCGAGTCAGGGCATCGCGGTGTCCATTCCACTTGAGGCCGCAAACTCAGGGTCCCTCTCACATACCTAGAGCTGAGAGAAGCCTCCTCTTGAGGTGCTTGTGGTAAGTTGGTATTCCTCTGGAGTCGAAGCCAGGGACTAACGTCTCATCTCGAGTTGATTTTTGGTCCACGGAGCTCTTTCGTGTTGCTACAGTGACCTCAGGATCTCTCTAGCCTTGAAACAGTGTTCTTGGGGTTTCTCTGGAGTGCCATCAAGGAAATCAAGGCTCCTTTCATGTTTGATGTGCAATACGGAATTGCTTTAAATGCAGTGCAGGGGAATTGGCCCTCATCTTGCGGCAAGCGGGAAGTCTCATGGTTTTTCTCGAGTTGCGGCGGGAACCTGTGGTATATTCTCGAGTTACGACGGGGATGGCCCTTCCACCCACGTGTTTGTTCAGCGATGTCAGATTCCTGCCTAGTTGCGAGGGACAACTCGGGATTCCCCTCGAGGCTTGGCAGGGCAATTGGGACGCCTCTCCAGCTGAGGGGGGAGACCAAGGGGCCCTTTCCACGTTCCACAGGAATCCTGGGACTCCTATCAAGTTTCACGAGGAGTCAGGCATCGTCTCCTTTGGAGGCACTGATCTCCGCGTACCTCTGGAGTTTTAAAAGAATGTGAGGCCTCCCGTCGCGATGAGGTGGGGAACTAGGTCTTTCTCTGTGGTCTCCACAGGGGATTCAGACATCCGTTCATCTTGGGAGATGCAAGACGAGCCTGCATTCAAGTCACTGCAGGGATATCCGGACTTATTTCCCGTCAGGGCATCGCAGTGTCCATTCCACTTGAGGCCGCAAAATCAGGGTCCCTCTCACATACCTAGAGCTGAGAGAAGCCTCCTCTTGAGGTGCTTGTGGTAAGGTGGTATTCCTCTGGAGTCGAAGCCAGGGACTATCCTCTCATCTCGAGTTGATTTTTGGTCCACGGAGCTCTTTCGTGTTGCAACAGTGACCTCAGGATCCCTCTAGCCTTGAAACAGTGTTCTTGGGTTTTCTCTGGAGTGCCATCAAGGAAATCAAGGCTCCTTTCATGTGTGATGTGCAACACGGAATTGCTCTGCATGCAGTGCAGGGGAATCGGGCCTCAACTCACGGCGAGGGGGAAGTCTCATGGTTTTTCTCGAGTTGCGGCGGAAACCTGGGTTATATTCTCGAGTTACGACGGGGATGGCCCTTCCACCCACGTGTTTGTTCAGCGACGTCAGGACTCCTGCCTAGTTGCGAGGGACAACTCGGGATTCCCCTCGAGGCTTGGCAGGGCAATTTGGACGCCTCTCCAGCTGAGGCGGGAGACCAAGGGTCCCTTTCCACGTGCCACAGGAATCCTGGGACTCCTATCAAGTTTCACGAGGAGTCAGGCATCGTCTCCTTTGGAGGCACTGATCTCCGCGTACCTCTGAAATTTTCAAACGATATGAGGCCTCCGGTCGTGATGAGATGGGGAACTAGGTCTTTCTCTGTGGTCTCCACAGGGGATTCAGACATCCTTTCGTCTTGGGAGATGCAAGACGAGCCTGCATTCAAGTCACTGTAGGGATATCCGGCCTTATTTCGCGTCAGGGCATCGCAGTGTCCATTCCACTTGAGCCCACAAACTCAGGGTCCCTCTCAATTACCTAGAGCTGAGAGAAGCCTCCTCTTGAGGTGCTTGTGGTTAGGTGGTATTCCTCTGGAGTCGAAGCCAGGTACAAACCTCTCATCTCGAGTTGATTTTTGATCCATGGAGCTCTTTCGTGTTGCTACAGTGACCTCAGGATCCCTTTAGCCTTGAAACAGTGTTCTTGGGTTTCTCTGGAGTGCCATCAAGGAAATCAAGGCTCCTTTCATGTGTGATGTGCAACACGGAATTGCTAAGCACGCAGTGCAGGGGAATCGGGCCTCATCTCCCGGCGAGGGGAAAGTCTCATGGTTTTTCTTGAGTTGCGGCGGGAACCTGGGGTATATTCTCGAGTTACGACGGGGATGGCCCTTCCACACACGTGTTTCTTCAGCGACGTCAGGACTCCTGCCTAGTTGCGAGGGACAACTCGGGATTCTCCTCGAGGCTTGGCAGGGCAATTGGGACGCCTCTCCAGCTGAGGCGGGAGACCAAGGGTCCCTTTCCACGTGGCACAGGAATCCTGGGACTCCTATCAAGTTTCATGAGGAGTCAGGCATCGTCTCCTTTGGAGGCACTGATCTCCACGTACCTCTGGAATTTTCAAAGGATGTGAGGCCTCCGGTCACGATGAGGTGGGGAACTAGGTCTTTCTCTGTGGTCTCCACAGGGGATTCAGACATCCTTTCTTCTTGGGAGATGCATGACCAGCCTGCATTCAAGTCACTGCAGGGATATCCGGCCTTATTTCGAGTCAGGGCATCGCGGTGTCCATTCCACTTTAGGCCGGAAACTCAGGGTCCCTCTCACATACCTAGAGCTGAGAGAAGCCTCCTCTCGAGATGCTTGTGGAAATGTGATATTCCTCTGGAGTCGAAGCCAGGGACTAAACTCTTATCTCGAGTTGATTTTTGGTCCACGGAGCTGTTTCGTGTGGCTACAGTGACCTCAGGATCTCGCTAGCCTTGAAACAGTGTTCTTGGGGTTTCTCTGGAGTGCCATCAAGGAAATCAAGGCTCCTTTCATGTGTGATGTGCAACACGGAATTGCTCTGCACGCAGTGCAGGGGAATCGGGCCTCATCTCGCGGCGAGGGGGAAGTCTCATTGTTTTTCTCGAGTTGCGGCGGGAACCTGTGGTATATTCTCGAGTTACGACGGGGATGGCCCTTCCACCCACGTGTTTGTTCAGCGACGTCCGGACTCCTACCTAGTTGCGAGGGACAACTCGGGATTCTCCTCGAGGCTCGGCAGGGCAATTGGGACGCCTCTCCAGCTGAGGCGGGAGACCAAGGGTCCCTTTCCACGTGCCACAGGAATCCTGGGACTCCTATCAAGTTTCACGAGGAGTCAGGCATCGTCTCCTTTGGAGGCACTGATCTCCGCATACCTCTGGAATTTTCAAACGATATGATGCCTCCGGTCGCGATGAGGTGGGGAACTAGGTGTTTATCTGTGGTCTCCACAGGGGATTCAGACATCCTTTCGTCTTGGGAGATGCAAGACGAGCCTGCATTCAAGTCACTGCAGGGATATCCGGCCTTATTTCGAGTCAGGGCATCGCAGTGTCCATTCCACTTGAGCCCGCAAATTCAGGGTCCCTCTCACTTACCTAGAGATGAGAGAAGCCTCCTCTTGAGGTGCTTGTGGTAAGGTGGTATTCCTCTGGAGTCGAAGCCAGGGACAAACCTCTCATCTCGAGTTGATTTTTGGTCCACGGAGCTCTTTCGTGTTGCTACAGTGACCTCAGGATCCCGTCAGCCTTGAAACAGTGTTCTTGGGGTTTCTCTGGAGTGCCATCAAGGAAATCAAGGCTCCTTTCATGTGTCATGTTCAACACTTAATTGCTCTGCACGCAGTGCAGGGGAATCGGGCCTCATCTCGCGGGGAGGGGGAAGTCTCATGGTTTTTCTCGAGTTGCGGCGGGAACCTGGGGTATATTCTCGAGTTACGAAGGGGATGGCCCTTCCACACACGTGTTTGTTTAGCGACGTCAGGACTCCTGCCTAGTTGCGAGGGACAAATCGGGATTCTCCTCCAAGCTTGGCAGGGCAATTGGGACGCCTCTCCAGCTGAGGCGGGAGACCAAGAGTCCCTTTCCACGTGCCACAGGAATCCTGGGACTCCTAGCAAGTTTCACGAGGAGTCAGGCATCGTTTCCTTTGGAGGCACTGATCTCCGCGTACCTCTGGAGTTTTCAAAGGATGTGAGTCCTCCGGTCGCGATGAGGTAGGGAACTAGGTCTTTCTCTGTCGTCTCCACAGGGGATTCAGACATCCTTTCGTCTTGGGAGATGCAAGACGAGCCTGCATTCAAGTCACTGCAGGGATATCCGGCCTTATTTCGAGTCAGGGCATCGCGGTGTTCATTCCACTTGAGGCCGCAAACTCAGGGTCCCTCTCACATACCTACAGCTGAGAGAAGCCTCCTCTTGAGGTGCTTGTGGTACGGTGGTATTCCTCTGGAGTCGAAGCCAGGGACTAAGCTATCATCTCGAGTTGACTTTTGGTCCACGGAGCTCTTTCGTGTTGCTACAGTGACCTCAGGATCCCTCTAGCCTTGAAACAGTGTTCTTGGGGTTTCTCTGGAGTACCATGAAGGAAATCAAGGCTCCTTTCATGTGTGATGTGCAACACAGAATTGCTCTGCACGCAGTGCAGGGGAATCGGGCCTCATCTCGCGGGGAGGGGGAAGTCTCATGGTTTTTCTCGAGTTGCGGTGGGAACCTGGGGTATATTCTCGAGTTACGACTGGGATGGCCCTTCCACACACGTGTTTGTTCAGCCACGTCAGGACTCTTGCCTACTTGCGAGGGACAACTCGGGATTCTCCTCGAGGCTTGGCAGGGCAATTGGGACGCCTCTCCAGCTGAGCCGGGAGACTAAGGGACCCTTTCCAAGTGCCACAGGAATCCTGGGACTCCTATCAAGTTTCACGAGGAGTCAGGCATCGTCTCTTTGGAGGCACTGATCTCCGCGTACCTCTGGAGTTTTCAAAGGAAGTGAGGCTATCGGTCGCGAAGAGGTGGGGAACTAAGTCTCTCTCTGTGCTTTCCACAGGGGATTCAGACATCCTTTCGTCTTGGGAGATGCAGGACGAGCCTGCATTCAAGTCACTGCAGGGATATCCGGCCTTATTTCGAGTCAGTGCATCGCGGTGTCCATTCCACTTGAGGCCGCAAACTCAGGGACCCTCTCACATACCTAGAGCTGAGAGAAGCCTCCGCTTGAGGTGCTTGTGGTAAGGTGGTATTCCTCTGGAGACGAATCTAGAGACTAACCTCTCTTCTCGAGTTGATTTTTGGTTCACAGAGTTCTTTCTTGTTGCTACAGTGACCTCAGGATCCCTCTATCCTTGAAACAGTGTTCTTGGGGTTTCTCTGGAGTGCCATCAAGGAAATCAAGGCTCCTTTCATGTGTGATGTGCAAGACGGAATTGCTCTGCACGCAGTACAGGGGAATCGGGCCTCATCTCGCATCGAGTGGGAAGTCTCATGGTTTTTCTCGAGTTGCAGCGGGGATGGCCCTTCCACCCACGTGTTTCTTCAGCGACGTCAGGACTCCTGCCTAGTTGCGAGGGACAACTCGGGATTCTCCTCGAGGCTTGGCAGGGCAATTGGGACGCCTCTCCAGCTGAGCCAGGAGACCAAGGGACCCTTTCCAAGTGCCACAGGAATCCTGGGACTCCTATCAAGTTTCACGAGAAGTCAGGCATCGTCTACTTTGGAGGCACTGATCTCCGCGTACCTCTGGAGTTTTCAAAGGATGTGAGGCTATCGGTCGCGATGAGGTGGGGAACTAAGTCTTTCTCTGTGCTTTCCACAGGGGATTCAGACATCCTTTCGTCTTGGGAGATGCAAGACGAGCCTGCATTCCAGGCACTGCAGGGATATCCGGCCTTATTTCGGGTCAGGGCATCGCGGTGTCCATTCCACTTGAGGCCGCAAACTCAGGGTCCCTCTCACATACCTAGAGCTGAGAGAAGCCTCCTCTTGAGGTGCTTGTGGTAAGGTGGTATTCCTCTGGAGACGAATCAAGGGACTAACCTCTCTTTTCGAGTTGATTTTTGGTCCACAGAGTTCTTTCGTGTTGCTACAGTGACCTCAGGATCCCTCTATCCTTGAAACAGTGTTCTTGGGGTTTCTCTGGAGTGCCATCAAGGAAATCAAGGCTCCTTTCATGTGTGATGTGCAAGACGGAATTGCTCTGCACGCAGTACAGGGGAATCGGGCCTCATCTCGCATCGAGGGGGAATTCTCATGGTTTTTCTCGAGTTGCGGCGGGAACCTGGGGTATATTCTCGAGTTACGACGAGGATGACCCTTCCACCCACGTGTTTGTTCAGCCATGTCAGGACTCCTGCCTAGTTGCGAGGGACAACTCGGGATTCTCCTCGAGGCTTGGCAGGGCAATTGGAACGCCTCTCCAGCTGAGGCGGGAGACCAAGGGTCCCTTTCCACGTGCCACAAGAATCCTGGGACTCCTATCAAGTTTCACGAGGAGTCAGGCATCGTCTCCTTTGGAGGCACTGATCTCCGCGTACCTCTGGAGTTTTCAAAGGATGTGAGGCCTCCGGTCGCGATGTGGTGGGGTCTAGGTCTTTCTCTGTGGTCTCCACAGGGGATTCAGACAGCCTTTCGTCTTGGGAGATGAAAGACGAGCCTGCATTGAAGTCACTGCAGGGATATCCGGCCTTATTTCGAGTCAGGACATCGCAGTGTCCATTCCACTTGAGCCCGCAAACTCAGGGTCCCTCTCACTTACCTAGAGATGAGAGAAGCCTCCTCTTGAGGTGCTTGTGGTAAGGTGGTATTCCTCTGGAGTCGAAGCCAGGGACAAACCTCTCATCTCGAGTTGATTTTTGGTCCACAGAGCTCTTTCGTGTTGCTACAGTGACCTCAGGATCCCGTCAGCCTTGAAACAGTGTTCTTGGGGTTTCTCTGGAGTGCCATCAAGGAAATCAATGCTCGTTTCATTTGTCATGTTCAACACTTAATTGCTCTGCACGCAGTGCAGGGGAATCGGGCCTCATCTCGCGGGGAGGGGGAAGTCTCATGGTTTTTCTCGAGTTGCGGCGGGAACCTGGGGTATATTCTCGAGTTACGACGGGGATGGCCCTTCCACACACGTGTTTGTTTAGCGACGTCAGGACTCCTGCCTAGTTGTGAAGGACAAATCGGGATTCTCCTCAAAGCTTGGCAGGGCAGTTGGGACGCCTCTCCAGCTGAGGCGGGAGACCAAGAGTCCCTTTCCACGTGCCACAGGAATCCTGGGACTCCTAGCAAGTTTCACGAGGAGTCAGGCATCGTTTCCTTTGGAGGCACTGATCTCCGCGTACCTCTGGAGTTTTCAAAGGATGTGAGTCCTCCGGTCGCGATGAGGTAGGGAACTAGGTCTTTCTCTGTCGTCTCCACAGGGGATTCAGACATCCTTTCGTCTTGGGAGATGCAAGACGAGCCTGCATTCAAGTCACTGCAGGGATATCCGGCCTTATTTCGAGTCAGGGCATCGCGGTGTTCATTCCACTTGAGGCCGCAAACTCAGGGTCCCTCTCACATACCTACAGCTGAGAGAAGCCTCCTCTTGAGGTGCTTGTGGTACGGTGGTATTCCTCTGGAGTCGAAGCCAGGGACTAAGCTATCATCTCGAGTTGACTTTTGGTCCACGGAGCTCTTTCGTGTTGCTACAGTGACCTCAGGATCCCTCTAGCCTTGAAACAGTGTTCTTGGGGTTTCTCTGGAGTACCATGAAGGAAATCAAGGCTCCTTTCATGTGTGATGTGCAACACAGAATTGCTCTGCACGCAGTGCAGGGGAATCGGGCCTCATCTCGCGGGGAGGGGGAAGTCTCATGGTTTTTCTCGAGTTGCGGTGGGAACCTGGGGTATATTCTCGAGTTACGACTGGGATGGCCCTTCCACACACGTGTTTGTTCAGCCACGTCAGGACTCTTGCCTACTTGCGAGGGACAACTCGGGATTCTCCTCGAGGCTTGGCAGGGCAATTGGGACGCCTCTCCAGCTGAGCCGGGAGAAAAAGGGACCCTTTCCAAGTGCCACAGGAATCCTGGGACTCCTATCAAGTTTCACGAGGAGTCAGGCATCGTCTCCTTTGGAGCCACTGATCTCCGCGTACCTCTGGAGTTTTCAAAGGATGTGAGGCTATCGGTCGCGATGAGGTGGGGAACTAAGTCTCTCTCTGTGCTTTCCACAGGGGATTCAGACATCCTTTCGTCTTGGGAGATGCAGGACGAGCCTGCATTCAAGTCACTGCAGGGATATCCGGCCTTATTTCGAGTCAGTGCATCGCGGTGTCCATTCCACTTGAGGCCGCAAACTCAGGGTCCCTCTCACATACCTAGAGCTGAGAGAAGCCTCCGCTTGAGGTGCTTGTGGTAAGGTGGTATTCCTCTGGAGACGAATCCAGGGACTAACCTCTCTTCTCGAGTTGATTTTTGGTTCACAGAGTTCTTTCTTGTTGCTACAGTGACCTCAGGATCCCTCTATCCTTGAAACAGTGTTCTTGGGGTTTCTCTGGAGTGCCATCAAGGAAATCAAGGCTCCTTTCATGTGTGATGTGCAAGACGGAATTGCTCTGCACGCAGTACAGGGGAATCGGGCCTCATCTCGCATCGAGGGGGAAGTCTCATGGTTCTTCTCGAGTTGCGGCGGGAACCTGGGGTATATTCTCGAGTTACGACGGGGATGCCCCTTCCACACACGTGTTTGTTCAGCCACGTCAGGACTCCTGCCTAGTTGTGAGGGACAACTCGGGATTCTCCTCGATGCTTGGCAGGGCAATGGAACGCCTCTCCAGCTGAGGCGGGAGACCAAGGGTCCCTTTCCACGTGCCACAAGAATTCTGGGACTCCTATCAAGTTTCACGAGGAGTCAGGCATCGTCTCCTTTGGAGGCACTGATCTCCGCGTACCTCTGGAGTTTTCAAAGGATGTGAGGCTATCGGTCGCGATGAGGTGGGGAACTAAGTCTTTCTCTGTGCTTTCCACAGGGGTTCAGACATCCTTTCGTCCTGGGAGATGCAAGACGAGCCTGCATTCAACTCACTGCAGGGATATCCGGCCTTATTTCGAGTCAGGGCATCGCAGTGTCCATTCCACTTGAGGCCGCAAACTCAGGGTCCCTCTCACATACCTAGAGCTGAGAGAAGCCTCCTCTTGTGGTGCTTGTGGTAAGGTGGTATTCCTCTGGAGACGAATCCAGGGACTAACCTCTCTTTTCGAGTTGATTTTTGGTCCACAGAGTTCTTTCGTGTTGCTACAGTGACCTCAGGATCCCTCTATCCTTGAAAGAGTTTTCTTGGGGTTTCTCTGGAGTGCCATCAAGGAAATCAAGGCTCCTTTCATGTGTGATGTGCAAGACGGAATTGCTCTGCACGCAGTACAGGGGAATCAGGCCTCATCTCGCATCGAGGGGGAAGTCTCACGGTTTTTCTCGATTTGCGGCAGGAACCTGGGGTATATTCTCGAGTTACGACGGGGATGGCCCTTCCACACACGTGTTTGTTCAGCCACGTCAGGACTCCTGCCTAGTTGCGAAGGACAACTCGGGATTCTCCTCGAGGCTTGGCAGGGCAATTGGAACGCCTCTCCAGCTGAGGCGGGAGACCAAGGGTCCCTTTCCACGTGCCACAAGAATCCTGGGACTCCTATCAAGTTTCACGAGGAGTCAGGCATCATCTCCTTTGGAGGCACTGATCTCCGCGTACCTCTGGAGTTTTCAAAGGATGTGAGGCCTCCGGTCGCGATGAGGTGGGGAACTAGGTGTTTCTCTGTGGGCTCCACAGGGGATTCAGACATCCTTTCTTCTTGGGAGATGCAAGACGAGCCTGCATTTAAGTCACTGCAGGGATATCCGGCCTTATTTCGAGTCAGGGCATCGCGGTGTCCATTCCACTTGAGGCCGCAAACTCAGGATCCCTCTCACATACCTAGAGCTGAGAGAAGCCTCCTCTTGAGGTGCTTGTGGTAAGGTGGTATTCCTCAGGAGTCGAAGCCAGGGACTAACCTCTCATCTCGTGTTGATTCTTGGTCCACGGAGCTCTTTCGTGTTGCTACAGTGACCTCAGGATCCCTCTAGCCTTGAAACAGTGTTCTTGGGGTTTCTCTGGAGTGCCATCAAGGAAATCAAGGCTCCTTTCATGTGTGATGTGCAACACGGAATTGCTCTGCACGCAGTGCAGGGGAATCTGGCCTCATCTCGCGGCGAGGGGGAAGTCTCATGGTTTTTCTCGAGTTGCGGCGGGAACCTGGGGTATATTCTCGAGTTACGACGGGGATGGCCCTTCCACCCACGTGTTTCTTCAGCGACGTCAGGACTCCTGCCTAGTTGCGAGGGACAGCTCTGGATTCTCCTCGAGGCTTGGCAGGGCAATTGGGACGCCTCTCCAGCTGAGACGGGAGATCAAGGGTCCTTTTCCACGTGCCACAGGAATCCTGGGTCTCCTATCAAGTTTCACGAGGAGTCAGGCATCGTCTCCTTTGGAGGCACTGATCTCCGCGTACCTCTGGAGTTTTCAAAGGATTTGAGGCCTCCTGTCGCGATGAGGTGGGGAACTAGGTCTTTCTCTGTGGTCTCCACAGGGGATTCAGACATCCTTTCGTCCTGCGAAATGCAAGACGAGCCTGCATTCAAGTCACTGCAGGGATATCCGGCCTTATTTCGAGTCAGGGCATCGCGGTGTCCATTCCACTTGAGGCCGCAAACTCAGGGTCCCTCTCACATACCTAGAGCTGAGAGAAGCCTCCTCTTGAGGTGCTTGTGGTAAGTTGGTATTCCTCAGGAGTCGAAGCCAGGAACTAACCTCTCATCTCGTGTTGATTCTTGGTCCACGGAGCTCTTTCGTGTTGCTACAGTGACCTCAGGATCCCTCTAGCCTTGAAACAGTGTTCTTGGGGTTTCTCTGGAGTGCCATCAAGGAAATCAAGGCTCCTTTCATGTGTGATGTGCAACACGGAATTGCTCTGCACGCAGTGCAGGGGAATCGGGCCTCATCTCGCGGCGAGGGGGAAGTCTCATGGTTTTTCTCGAGTTGCGGCGGGAACCTGGGGTATATTCTCGAGTTACGACGGGGATGGCCCTTCCACCCACGTGTTTCTTCAGTGACGTCAGGACTCCTGCCTAGTTGCGAGGGACAACTCTGGATTCTCCTCGAGGCTTGGCAGGGCAATTGGGACGCCTCTCCAGCTGAGGCGGGAGACCAAGTGTCCCTTTCCAAGTGCCACAGGAATCCTGGGACTCCTATCAAGTTTCACGAGGAGTCAGGCATCGTCTCCTTTGGAGGCACTGATCTCCGCGTACCTCTGGAGTTTTCAAAGGATGTGAGGCTATCGGTCGCGATGAGGTGGGGAACTAAGTCTTTCTCTGTGCTTTCCACAGGGGATTCAGACATCCTTTCGTCCTGGGAGATGCAAGACGAGCCTGCATTCAAGTCACTGCAGGGATATCCGGCCTTATTTCGAGTCAGGGCATCGCGGTATCCATTCCACTTGAGGCCGCAAACTCAGGGTCCCTCTCACATACCTAGAGCTGAGAGAAGCCTCCTCTTGAGGTGCTTGTGGTAAGGTGGTATTCCTCTGGAGACGAATCCAGGGACTAACCTCTCTTTTCGAGTTGATTTTTGGTCCACAGAGTTCTTTCGTGTTGCTACAGTGACCTCAGGATCCCTCTATCCTTGAAACAGTGTTCTTGGGGTTTCTCTGGAGTGCCATGAAGGAAATCAAGGCTCCTTTCATGTGTGATGTGCAAGACGGAATTGCTCTGCACGCAGTACAGGGGAATCGGGCCTCATCTCGCATCGAGGGGGAAGTCTCATGGTTTTTCTCGATTTGCGGCAGGAACCTGGGGTATATTCTCGAGTTACGACGGGGATGGCCCTTCCACCCACGTGTTTGTTCAGCCACGTCAGGACTCCTGCCTAGTTGCGAGGGACAACTCTGGATTCTCCTCGAGGCTTGGCAGGGCAATTGGAACGCCTCTGCAGCTGAGGCGGGAGACCAAGGGTCTCTTTCCACGTGCCACAGGAATCCTGGGACTCCTATCAAGTTTCACGAGGAGTCAGGCATCGTCTCCTTTGGAGGCACTGATCTCCGCGTACCTCTGGAATTTTCAAAGGATGTGAGGCCTCTGGTCGCGATGAGGTGGGAACTAGGTGTTTCTCTGTGGTCTCCACAGGGGATTCAGACATCCTTTCATCTTGGGAGATGCAAAACGAGCCTGCGTTCAAGTCACTGCAGGGATATCCAGCCTTATTTCGCGTCAGGGCATCGCGGTGTCCATTCCACTTGAGGCCGCAAACTCAGTGTCCCTCTCACATACCTAGAGCTGAGAGAAGCCTCCTCTTGAGGTGCTTGTGGTAAGGTGGTATTCCTCTGGAGTCGAAGCCAGGGACTAACCTCTCATCTCGAGTTGATTTTTGGTCCACGGAGCTCTTTCGTGTTGCTACAGTGACCTCAGGATCCCTCTAGCCTTGAAACAGTGTTCTTGGGGTTTCTCTGGAGTGCCATCAAGGAAATCAAGGCTCCTTTCATGTGTGATGTGCAACACGGAATTGCTCTGCATGCAGTGCAGTGGAATCGGGCCTCATCTCGCGGCGAGGGGGAAGTCTCATGGTTTTTCTCGAGTTGCGGCGAGAACCTGGGGTATATTCTCGAGTTACGACGGGGATGGCCCTTCCACCCACGTGTTTCTTCAGCGACGTCAGGACTCCTGCCTAGTTGCGAGGGACAGCTCTGGATTCTCCTCGAGGCTTGGCAGGGCAATTGGGACGCCTCTCCAGCTGAGGCGGGAGACCAAGTGTCCCTTTCCAAGTGCCACAGGAATCCTGGGACTCCTATCAAGTTTCACGAGGAGTCAGGCATCGTCTCCTATGGAGGCACTGATCTCCGCGTACCTCTGGAGTTTTCAAAGGATGTGAGGCTATCGGTCGGGATGAGGTGGGGAACTAAGTCTTTCTCTGTGCTTTCCACAGGAGTTCAGACATCCTTTCGTCCTGGGAGATGCAAGACGAGCCTGCATTCAAGTCACTGCAGGGATATCCGGCCTTATTTCGAGTCAGGGCATCGCGGTGTCCATTCCACTTGAGGCCGCAAACTCAGGGTCCCTCTCACATACCTAGAGCTGAGAGAAGCCTCCTCTTGAGGTGCTTGTGGTAAGGTAGTATTCCTCTGGAGACGAATCCAGGGACTAACCTCTCTTTTCGAGTTGATTTTTGGTCCACAGAGTTCTTTCATGTTGCTACAGTGACCTCAGGATCCCTCTATCCTTGAAACAGTGTTCGTGGGGTTTCTCTGGAGTGCCATCAAGGAAATCAAGGCTCCTTTCATGTGTGATGTGCAAGACGGAATTGCTCTGCACGCAGTGCTGGGGAATCGGGCCTCATCTCGCATCGAGGGGGAAGTCTCATGGTTTTTCTCGATTTGCGGCAGGAACCTGGGGTATATTCTCGAGTTACGACGGGGATGGCCCTTCCACCCACGTGTTTCTTCAGCGAAGTCAGGACTCCTGCCTAGTTGCGAGGGACAACTCTGGATTCTCCTCGAGGCTTGGCAGGGCAATTGGGACGCCTCTCCAGCTGAGGCGGGAGACCAAGTGTCCCTATCCAAGTGCCACAGGAATCCTGGGACTCCTATCAAGTTTCACGAGGAGTCAGGCATCGTCTCCTTTGGAGGCACTGATCTACGCGTACCTCTGGAGTTTTCAAAGGATGTGAGGCTATCGGTCGCGATGAGGTGGGGAACTAAGTCTTTCTCTGTGCTTTCCACAGGGGTTCAGACATCCTTTCGTCCTGGGAGATGCAAGACGAGCCTGCATTCAACTCACTGCAGGGATATCCGGCCTTATTTCGAGTCAGGGCATCGCAGTGTCCATTCCACTTGAGGCCGCAAACTCAGGGTCCCTCTCACATACCTAGAGCTGAGAGAAGCCTCCTCTTGTGGTGCTTGTGGTAAGGTGGTATTCCTCTGGAGACGAATCCAGGGACTAACCTCTCTTTTCGAGTTGATTTTTGATCCACAGAGTTCTTTTGTGTTGCTACAGTGACCTCAGGATCCCTCTAGCCTTGAAACAGTGTTCTTGGGGTTTCTCTGGAGTGCCATCAAGGAAATCAAGGCTCCTTTCATGTGTGATGTGCAAGACGGAATTGCTCTGCACGCAGTGCAGGGGAATCGGGCCTCATCTCGCGGCGAGGGGGAAGTCTCATGGTTTTTCTCGAGTTGCGGCGGGAACCTGGGGTATATTCTCGAGTTACGACGGGGATGGCCCTTCCACACACGTGTTTGTTCAGCCACGTCAGGACTCTTGCCTAGTTGCGAGACACAACTCTGGATTCTCCTCGAGGCTTTGCAAGGCAATTGGGACGCCTCTCCAGCTGAGGCGGGAGACCAAGGGTCCCTTTCCACGTGCCACAGGAATCCTGGGACTCCCATCAAGTTTCACGAGGAGTCAGGCATCGTCTCCTTTGGAGCCACTGATCTCCGCGTACCTCTGGAGTTTTCAAAGGATGTGAGGCCTCCGGTCGCGATGAGGTGGGGAACTAGGTCTTTCTCTGTGGTCTCCACAGGGGATTCAGACATCCTTTCATCTTGGGAGATGCAAGACGAGCCTGCATTCAAGTCACTGCAGGGATATCCAGCCTTATTTCGAGTCAGGGCATCGTGGTGTCCATTCCACTTGAGGCCGCAAACTCAGGGTCCCTCTCACATACCTAGAGCTGAGAGAAGCCTCCTCTTGAGGTGCTTGTGGTAAGGTGGTATTCCTCAGGAGTCGAAGCCAGGGACTAACCTCTCATCTCGAGTTGATTTTTGGCCCACGGAGCTCTTTCGTGTTGCTACAGTGACCTCAGGATCCCTCTAGCCTTGAAACAGTGTTCTTGGGGTTTCTCTGGAGTGCCATCAAGGAAATCAAGGCTCCTTTCATGTGTGATGTGCAACACGGAATTGCTCTGCAGGCAGTGCAGGGGAATCGGGCCTCATTTTGCGGCGAGGGGGAAGTCTCATGGTTTTTCTCGAGTTGCGGCGGGAACCTGGGTTATATTCTCGAGTTACGACGGGGATGGCCCTTCCACCCACGTGTTTCTTCAGCGACGTCAGGACTCCTGCCTAGTTGCGAGGGACAACTCTGGATTCTCCTCGAGGCTTGGCAGGGCAATTGGGACGCCTCTCCAGCTGAGGCGGGAGACCAAGTGTCCCTTTCCAAGTGCCACAGGAATCCTGGGACTCCTATCAAGTTTCACGAGGAGTCAGGCATCGTCTCCTTTGGAGGCACTGATCTCCGCGTACCTCTGGACTTTTCAAAGGATGTGAGGCCTCCGGTCGCGATGAGGTGGGGAACTAAGTCTTTCTCTGTGCTTTCCACAGAGGATTCAGACATCCTTTCGTCCTGGGAGATGCAAGACTAGCCTGCATTGAAGTCACTGCAGGGATATCCGGCCTTATTTCGAGTCAGGGCATCGCGGTGTCCATTCCACTTGAGGCCGCAAACTCAGGATCCCTCTCACATACCTAGAGCTGAGAGAAGCCTCCTCTTGAGGTGCTTGTGGTAAGGTGGTATTCCTCAGGAGTCGAAGCCAGGGACTAACCTCTCATCTCGTGTTGATTCTTGGTCCACGGAGCTCTTTCGTGTTGCTACAGTGACCTCAGGATCCCTCTAGCCTTGAAACAGTGTTCTTGGGGTTTCTCTGGAGTGCCATGAAGGAAATCAAGGCTCCTTTCATGTGTGATGTGCAACACGGAATTGCTCTGCACGCAGTGCAGGGGAATCGGGCCTCATCTCGCATCGAGGGGGAAGTCTCATGGTTTTTCTCGAGTTGCGGCGGGAACCTCGGGTATATTCTCGAGTTACGACCTGGATGGCCCTTCCACACACGTGTTTGTTCAGCCACGTCAGGACTCTTGCCTAGTTGCGAGACACAACTCGGGATTCTCCTCGAGGCTTGGCAAGGCAATTGGGACGCCTCTCCAGCTGAGGCGGGAGACCAAGGGTCCCTTTCCACGTGCCACAGTAATCCTGGGACTCCTATCAAGTTTCACGAGGAGTCAGGCATCGTCTCCTTTGGAGGCACTGATCTCCGCGTACCTCTGGAGTTTTCAAAGAATGTGAGGCCTCCGGTCGCGATGAGGTGGGGAACTAGGTCTTTCTCTGTGGTCTCCACAGGGGATTCAGACATCCTTTCATCTTGGGAGATGCAAGACGAGCCTGCATTCAAGTCACTGCAGGGATATCCAGCCTTATTTCGCGTCAGGGCATCGCGGTGTCCATTCCACTTGAGGCCGCAAACTCAGGGTCCCTCTCACATACCTAGAGCTGAGAGAAGCCTCCTCTTGAGGTGCTTGTGGTAAGGTGGTATTCCTCTGGAGTCGAAGCCAGGGACTAACCTCTCATCTCGAGTTGATTTTTGGCCCACGGAGCTCTTTCGTGTTGCTACAGTGACCTCAGGATCCCTCTAGCCTTGAAACAGTGTTCTTGGGGTTTCTCTGGAGTGCCATGAAGGAAATCAAGGCTCCTTTCATGTGTGATGTGCAACACAGAATTGCTCTGCACGCAGTGCAGGGGAATCGGGCCTCATCTCGCGGCGAGGGGGAAGTCTCATGGTTTTTCTCGAGTTGCGGCGGGAACCTGGGGTATATTCTCGAGTTACGACGGGGATGGCCCTTCCACACACGTGTTTGTTCAGCCTCGTCAGGACTCTTGCCTAGTTGCGAGACACAACTCGGGATTCTCCTCGAGGCTTGGCAAGGCAATTGGGACGCCTCTCCAGCTGAGGCGGGAGACCAAGGGTCCCTTTCCACGTGCCACAGGAATCCTGGGACTCCTATCAAGTTTCACGAGGAGTCAGGCATCGTCTCCTTTGGAGGCACTGATCTCCGCGTACCTCTGGAGTTTTCAAAGGATGTGAGGCCTCCGGTCGCGATGAGGTGGGGAACTAGGTCTTTCTCTGTGGTCTCCACAGGGGATTCAGACATCCTTTCATCTTGGGAGATGCAAGACGAGCCTGCATTCAAGTCACTGCAGGGATATCCAGCCTTATTTCGCGTCAGGGCATCGCGGTGTCCATTCCACTTGAGGCCGCAAACTCAGGGTCCCTCTCACATACCTAGAGCTGAGAGAAGCCTCCTCTTGAGGTGCTTGTGGTAAGGTGGTATTCCTCTGGAGTCGAAGCCAGGGACTAACCTCTCATCTCGAGTTGATTTTTGGCCCACGGAGCTCTTTCTTGTTGCTACAGTGACCTCAGGATCCCTCTAGCCTTGAAACAGTGTTCTTGGGGTTTCTCTGGAGTGCCATCAAGGAAATCAAGACTCCTTTCATGTGTGATGTGCAACACGGAATTGCTCTGAACGCAGTGCAGGGGAATCGGGCCTCATCTCGCGGCGAGGGGGAAGTCTCATGGTTTTTCTCGAGTTGCGGCGGGAACCTGGGGTATATTCTCGAGTTACGACGGGGATGGCCCTTCCACCCACGTGTTTCTTCAGCGACGTCAGGACTCCTGCCTAGTTGCGAGGGACAACACTGTATTCTCCTCGAGGCTTCGCAGGGCAATTGGAACGCCTCTCCAGCTGAGGCGGGAGACCAAGGGTCCCTTTCCACGTGCCAGAAAAATCCTGGGACTCCTATCAAGTTTCACGAGGAGTCAGGTATCGTATCCTTTGGAGGCACTGATCTCCGCGTACCTCTGGACTTTTCAAAGGATGTGAGGCCTCCGGTCGCGATGAGGTGGGGAACTAGGTCTTTCTCTGTGGTCTCCACAGGGGATTCAGACATCCTTTCTTCTTGGGAGATGCAAGACGAGCCTGCATTCAAGTCATTGCAGGGATATCCGGCCTTATTTCGAGTCAGGGCATCGCGGTGTCCATTCCACTTGAGGCCGCAAACTCAGGATCCCTCTCACATACCTAGAGCTGAGAGAAGCCTCCTCTTGAGGTGCTTGTGGTAAGGTGGTATTCCTCAGGAGTCGAAGCCAGGGACTAACCTCTCATCTCGTGTTGCTTTTTGGCCCACGGAGCTCTTTCATGTTGCTACAGTGACCTCAGGATCCCTCTAGGCTTGAAACAGTGTTCTTGGGGTTTCTCTGGAGTGCCATCAAGGAAATCAAGACTCCTTTCATGTGTGATGTGCAACACAGAATTGCTCTGCATGCAGTGCAGGGGAATCGGGCCTCATCTCGCGGCGAGGGGGAAGTCTCATGGTTTTTCTCGAGTTGCGGCAGGAACCTGGGGTATATTCTCGAGTTAGGACGGGGATGGCCCTTCCACACACGTGTGTGTTCAGCCATGTCAGGACTCCTGCCTAGTTGCGAGGGACAACTCGGGATTCTCCTCGAGGCTTTGCAGGGCAATTGGGACGCCTCTCCAGCTGAGACGGGAGACCAAGGGTCCCTTTCCACGTGCCACAGGAATCCTGGGTCTCCTATCAAGTTTCACGAGGAGTCAGGCATCGTCTCCTTTGGAGGCACTGATCTCCGCGTACCTCTGGAGTTTTCAAAGGATGTGAGGCCTCCGGTCGCGATGAGGTGGGGAACTAGGTGTTTCAGTGTGGTCTCCACAGGGGATTCAGACATCCTTTCATCTTGGGAGATGCAAGACGAGCCTGCATTCCAGTCACTGCAGGGATATCCGGCCTTATTTCGAGTCAGGGCATCGCGGTGTCCATTCCACTTGAGGCCGCAAACTCAGGATCCCTCTCACATACCTAGAGCTGAGAGAAGCCTCCTCTTGAGGTGCTTGTGGTAAGGTGGTATTCCTAAGGAGTCGAAGCCAGGGACTAACCTCTCATCTCGTGTTGATTCTTGGTCTACGGAGCTCTTTCGTGTTGCTACAGTGACCTCAGGATCCCTCTAGCCTTGAAACAGTGTTCTTGGGGTTTCTCTGGAGTGCCATCAAGGAAATCAAGGCTCCTTTCATGTGTGATGTGCAACACGGAATTGCTCTGCACGCAGTGCAGGGGAATCGGGCCTCATCTCGCGGCGAGGGGGAAGTCTCATGGTTTTTCTCGAGTTGCGGTGGGAACCTGGGGTATATTCTCGAGTTACGACGGGGATTGCCCTTCCACACACGTGTGTGTTCAGCCATGTCAGGACTCCTGCCTAGTTGCGAGGCACAACTCAGGATTCTCCTCGAGGCTTGGCAGGGCAATTGGGACGCCTCTCCAGCTGAGACGGGAGACCAAGGGTCCCTTTCCACGTGCCACAGGAATCCTGGGTCTCCTATCAAGTTTCACGAGGAGTCAGGCATCGTCTCCTTTGGAGGCACTGATCTCCGCATACCTCTGGAGTTTTCAAAGGATTTGAGGCCTCCTGTCGCGATGAGGTGGGGAACTAGGTCTTTCTCTGTGGTCTCCACAGGGGTTTCAGACACCCTTTCGTCTTGGGAGATGCAAGACGAGCCTGCATTCCAGTCACTGCAGGGATATCCGGCCTTATTTCGAGTCAGGGCATCGCGGTGTCCATTCCACTTGAGGCCGCAAACTCAGGGTCCCTCTCACATACCTAGAGCTGAGAGAAGCCTCCTCTTGAGGTGCTTGTGGTAAGGTGGTATTCCTCTGGAGTCGAAGCCAGGGACTAACCTCTCATCTCGAGTTGATTTTTGGCCCACGGAGCTCTTTCGTGTTGCTACAGTGACTTCAGGATCCCTCTAGCCTTGAAACAGTGTTCTTGGGATTTCTCTGGAGTGCCATGAAGGAAATCAAGGCTCCTTTCATGTGTGATGTGCAGCACAGAATTGCTCTGCACGCAGTGCAGGGGAATCGGGCCTCATCTCGCGGCGAGGGGGAAGTCTCATGGTTTTTCTCGAGTTGCGGCGGGAACCTGGGGTATATTCTCGAGTTACGACGGGGATGGCCCTTCCACACACGTGTTTGTTCAGCCACGTCAGGACTCCTGCCTAGTTGCGAGGGACAACTCTGGATTCTCCTCGAGGCTTGGTAGGGCAATTGGAACGCCTCTCCAGCTGAGGCGGGAGACCAAGGGTCCCTTTCCACGTGCCACAAGAATCCTGGGACTCCTATCAAGTTTCACAAGGAGTCAGGCATCGTCTCCTTTGGAGGCATTGATCTCCGCGTACCTCTGGACTTTTCAAAGGATGTGAGGCCTCCGGTCGCGATGAGGTGGGGAACTAGGTCTTTCTCTGTGGTCTCCACAGGGGATTCAGACATCCTTTCTTCTTGGGAGATGCAAGACGAGCCTGCATTCAAGTCACTGCAGGGATATCCGGCCTTATTTCGAGTCAGGGCATCGCGGTGTCCATTCCACTTGAGGCCGCAAACTCAGGATCCCTCTCACATACCTAGAGCTGAGAGAAGCCTCCTCTTGAGGTGCTTGTGGTAAGGTGGTATTCCTCAGGAGTCGAAGCCAGGGACTAACCTCTCATCTCGTGTTGATTCTTGGTCCACGGAGCTCTTTCGTGTTGCTACAGTGACCTCAGGATCCCTCTAGCCTTGAAACAGTGTTCTTGGGGTTTCTCTGGAGTGCCATCAAGGAAATCAAGGCTCCTTTCATGTGTGATGTGCAAGACGGAATTGCTCTGCACGCAGTACAGGGGAATCGGGCCTCATCTCGCATCGAGGGGAAGTCTCATGGTTTTTCTCGAGTTGCGGCGGGAACCTGGGGTATATTCTCGAGTTACGACGGGGATGGCCCTTCCACACACGTGTTTGTTCAGCCACGTCAGGACTCCTGCCTAGTTGCGAGGGACAACTCGGGATTCTCCTCGAGGCTTGGCAGGGCAATTGGAACGCCTCTCCAGCTGAGGCGGGAGACCAAGGGTCCCTTCCACGTGCCACAAGAATCCTGGGACTCCTATCAAGTTTCACGAGGAGTCAGGCTTCGTCTCCTTTGGAGGCACTGATCTCCGCGTACCTCTGGTGTTTTCAAAGGATGTGAGGCCTCCGGTCGCAATGAGGTGGGTAACTAGCTCTTTCTCTGTGGTCTCCACAGGGGATTCAGACATCCTTTCTTCTTGGGAGATGCAAGACGAGCCTGCATTCAAATCACTGCAGGGATATCCGGCCTTATTTCGAGTCAGGGCATCGCGGTGTCCATTCCACTTGAGGCCGCAAACTCAGGGTCCCTCTCACATACCTAGAGCTGAGAGAAGCCTCCTCTTGAGGTGCTTGTGGTAAGGTGGTATTCCTCAGGAGTCGAAGCCAGGGACTAACCTCTCATCTCGTGTTGATTCTTGGTCCACGGAGCTCTTTCGTGTTGCTACAGTGACCTCAGGATCCCTCTAGCCTTGAAACAGTGTTCTTGGGGTTTCTCTGGAGTGCCATCAAGGAAATCAAGGCTCCTTTCATGTGTGATGTGCAACACGGAATTGCTCTGCACGCAGTGCAGGGGAATCGGGCCTCATTTTGCGGCGAGGGGGAAGTCTCATGGTTTTTCTCGAGTTGCGGCGGGAACCTGGGTTATATTCTCGAGTTACGACGGGGATGGCCCTTCCACACACGTGTGTGTTCCGCCATGTCAGGACTCCTGCCTAGTTGCGAGGGACAACTCGGGATTCTCCTCGAGGCTTTGCAGGGCAATTGGGACGCCTCTCCAGCTGAGACGGGAGACCAAGGGTCCCTTTCCACGTGCCACAGGAATCCTGGGTCTCCTATCAAGTTTCACGAGGAGTCAGGCATCGTCTCCTTTGGAGGCACTGATCTCCGCATACCTCTGGAGTTTTCAAAGGATTTGAGGCCTCCTGTCGCGATGAGGTGGGGAACTAGGTCTTTCTCTGTGGTCTCCACAGGGGATTCAGACACCCTTTCGTCTTGGGAGATGCAAGACGAGCCTGCATTCCAGTCACTGCAGGGATATCCGGCCTTATTTCGAGTCAGGGCATCGCGGTGTCCATTCCACTTGAGGCCGCAAACTCAGGGTCCCTCTCACATACCTAGAGCTGAGAGAAGCCTCCTCTTGAGGTGCTTTTGGTAAGGTGGTATTCCTCTGGAGTCGAAGCCAGGGACTAACCTCTCATCTCGAGTTGATTTTTGGTCCACGGAGCTCTTTCGTGTTGCTACAGTGACCTCAGGATCCCTCTAGCCTTGAAACAGTGTTCTTGGGGTTTCTCTGGAGTGCCATCAAGGAAATCAAGGCTCCTTTCATGTGTGATGTGCAACACAGAATTGCTCTGCACGCAGTGCAGGGGAATCGGGCCTCATCTCGCGGCGAGGGGGAAGTCTCATGGATTTTCTCGAGTTGCGGCGGGAACCTGGGGTATATTCTCGAGTTACGACGGGGATGGCCCTTTCACCCACGTGTTTCTTCAGCGACGTCAGGACTCCTGCCTAGTTGCGAGGGACAACTCTGGATTCTCCTCGAGGCTTGGCAGGGCAATTGGGACGCCTCTCCAGCTGAGGCAGGAGACCATGTGTCCCTTTCCAAGTGCCACAGGAATCCTGGGACTCCTATCAAGTTTCACGAGGAGTCAGGCATCGTCTCCTTTGGAGGCACTGATCTCCGCTTACCTCTGGAGTTTTCAAAGGATGTGAGGCTATCGGTCGCGATGAGGTGGGGAACTAAGTCTTTCTCTGTGCATTCCACAGGGGATTCAGACATCCTTTCGTCCTGGGAGATGCAAGACGAGCCTTCATTGAAGTCACTGCAGGGATATCCGGCCTTATTTCGCGTCAGGGCATCGCCGTGTCCATTCCACTTGAGGCCGCAAACTCAGGGTCTCTCTCACATACCTAGAGCTGAGAGAAGCCTCCTCGTGAGGTGCTTGTGGTAAGGTCGTATTCCTCAGGAGTCGAAGCGAGGGACTAACCTCTCATCTCGTGTTGATTCTTGGTCCACGGAGCTCTTTCTTGTTGCTACAGTGACCTCAGGATCCCTCTAGCCTTGAAACAGTGTTCTTGGGGTTTCTCTGGAGTGCCATCAAGGAAATCAAGGTTCCTTTCATGTGTGATGTGCAACACGGAATTGCTCTGCACGCAGTGCAGGGGAATCGGGCCTCATCTCGCGGCGAGGGGAAAGTCTCATGGTATTTCTCAAGTTGCGGCGGGAACCTGGAATATATTCTCGAGTTACGACGGGGATGGCCCTTCCACACACGTGTGTGTTCAGCCATGTCAGGACTCCTGCCTAGTTGCGAGGGACAACTCGGGATTCTCCTCGAGGCTTTGCAGGGCAATTGGGATGCCTCTCCAGCTGAGGCGGGAGACCAAGGGTCCCTTTCCACGTGCCACAGGAATCCTGGGACTCCTATCAAGTTTCACGAGGAGTCAGGCATCGTCTCCTTTGGAGGCACTGATCTCCGCGTACCTCTGGAGTTTTCAAAGGATGTGAGGCCTCCGGTCGCGATGAGGTGGGGAACTAGGTCTTTCTCTGTGGTCTCCACAGGGGATTCAGACATCCTTTCATCTTGGGAGATGCAAGACGAGCCTGCATTCAAGTCACTGCAGGGATATCCAGCCTTATTTCGCGTCAGGGCATCGCGGTGTCCATTCCACTTGAGGCCGCAAACTCAGGGTCCCTCTCACATACCTAGAGCTGAGAGAAGCCTCCTCTTGAGGTGCTTGTGGTAAGGTGGTATTCCTCTGGAGTCGAAGCCAGGGACTAACCTCTCATCTCGAGTTGATTTTTGGCCCACGGAGCTCTTTCTTGTTGCTACAGTGACCTCAGGATCCCTCTAGCCTTGAAACAGTGTTCTTGGGGTTTCTCTGGAGTGCCATCAAGGAAATCAAGACTCCTTTCATGTGTGATGTGCAACACGGAATTGCTCTGCACGCAGTGCAGGGGAATCGGGCCTCATCTCGCGGCGAGGGGGAAGTCTCATGGTTTTTCTCGAGTTGCGGCGGGAACCTGGGGTATATTCTCGAGTTACGACGGGGATGGCCCTTCCACCCACGTGTTTCTTCAGCGACGTCAGGACTCCTGCCTAGTTGCGAGGGACAACACTGTATTCTCCTCGAGGCTTCGCAGGGCAATTGGAACGCCTCTCCAGCTGAGGCGGGAGACCAAGGGTCCCTTTCCACGTGCCAGAAAAATCCTGGGACTCCTATCAAGTTTCACGAGGAGTCAGGTATCGTATCCTTTGGAGGCACTGATCTCCGCGTACCTCTGGACTTTTCAAAGGATGTGAGGCCTCCGGTCGCGATGAGGTGGGGAACTAGGTCTTTCTCTGTGGTCTCCACAGGGGATTCAGACATCCTTTCTTCTTGGGAGATGCAAGACGAGCCTGCATTCAAGTCATTGCAGGGATATCCGGCCTTATTTCGAGTCAGGGCATCGCGGTGTCCATTCCACTTAAGGCCGCAAACTCAGGATCCCTCTCACATACCTAGAGCTGAGAGAAGCCTCCTCTTGAGGTGCTTGTGGTAAGGTGGTATTCCTCAGGAGTCGAAGCCAGGGACTAACCTCTCATCTCGTGTTGCTTTTTGGCCCACGGAGCTCTTTCATGTTGCTACAGTGACCTCAGGATCCCTCTAGGCTTGAAACAGTGTTCTTGGGGTTTCTCTGGAGTGCCATCAAGGAAATCAAGACTCCTTTCATGTGTGATGTGGAACACAGAATTGCTCTGCATGCAGTGCAGGGGAATCGGGCCTCATCTCGCGGCGAGGGGGAAGTCTCATGGTTTTTCTCGAGTTGCGGCAGGAACCTGGGGTATATTCTCGAGTTAGGACGGGGATGGCCCTTCCACACACGTGTGTGTTCAGCCATGTCAGGACTCCTGCCTAGTTGCGAGGGACAACTCGGGATTCTCCTCGAGGCTTTGCAGGGCAATTGGGACGCCTCTCCAGCTGAGACGGGAGACCAAGGGTCCCTTTCCACGTGCCACAGGAATCCTGGGTCTCCTATCAAGTTTCACGAGGAGTCAGGCATCGTCTCCTTTGGAGGCACTGATCTCCGCGTACCTCTGGAGTTTTCAAAGGATGTGAGGCCTCCGGTCGCGATGAGGTGGGGAACTAGGTGTTTCAGTGTGGTCTCCACAGGGGATTCAGACATCCTTTCATCTTGGGAGATGCAAGACGAGCCTGCATTCCAGTCACTGCAGGGATATCCGGCCTTATTTCGAGTCAGGGCATCGCGGTGTCCATTCCACTTGAGGCCGCAAACTCAGGATCCCTCTCACATACCTAGAGCTGAGAGAAGCCTCCTCTTGAGGTGCTTGTGGTAAGGTGGTATTCCTAAGGAGTCGAAGCCAGGGACTAACCTCTCATCTCGTGTTGATTCTTGGTCTACGGAGCTCTTTCGTGTTGCTACAGTGACCTCAGGATCCCTCTAGCCTTGAAACAGTGTTCTTGGGGTTTCTCTGGAGTGCCATCAAGGAAATCAAGGCTCCTTTCATGTGTGATGTGCAACACGGAATTGCTCTGCACGCAGTGCAGGGGAATCGGGCCTCATCTCGCGGCGAGGGGGTAGTCTCATGGTTTTTCTCGAGTTGCGGCGGGAACCTGGGGTATATTCTCGAGTTACGACGGGGATTGCCCTTCCACACACGTGTGTGTTCAGCCATGTCAGGACTCCTGCCTAGTTGCGAGGCACAACTCAGGATTCTCCTCGAGGCTTGGCAGGGCAATTGGGACGCCTCTCCAGCTGAGACGGGAGACCAAGGGTCCCTTTCCACGTGCCACAGGAATCCTGGGTCTCCTATCAAGTTTCACGAGGAGTCAGGCATCGTCTCCTTTGGAGGCACTGATCTCCGCATACCTCTGGAGTTTTCAAAGGATTTGAGGCCTCCTGTCGCGATGAGGTGGGGAACTAGGTCTTTCTCTGTGGTCTCCACAGGGGTTTCAGACACCCTTTCGTCTTGGGAGATGCAAGACGAGCCTGCATTCCAGTCACTGCAGGGATATCCGGCCTTATTTCGAGTCAGGGCATCGCGGTGTCCATTCCACTTGAGGCCGCAAACTCAGGGTCCCTCTCACATACCTAGAGCTGAGAGAAGCCTCCTCTTGAGGTGCTTGTGGTAAGGTGGTATTCCTCTGGAGTCGAAGCCAGGGACTAACCTCTCATCTCGAGTTGATTTTTGGCCCACGGAGCTCTTTCGTGTTGCTACAGTGACTTCAGGATCCCTCTAGCCTTGAAACAGTGTTCTTGGGATTTCTCTGGAGTGCCATGAAGGAAATCAAGGCTCCTTTCATGTGTGATGTGCAGCACAGAATTGCTCTGCACGCAGTGCAGGGGAATCGGGCCTCATCTCGCGGCGAGGGGGAAGTCTCATGGTTTTTCTCGAGTTGCGGCGGGAACCTGGGGTATATTCTCGAGTTACGACGGGGATGGCCCTTTCACACACGTGTGTGTTCAGCCATGTCAGGACTCCTGCCTAGTTGCGAGGGACAACTCTGGATTCTCCTCGAGGCTTGGTAGGGCAATTGGAACGCCTCTCCAGCTGAGGCGGGAGACCAAGGGTCCCTTTCCACGTGCCACAAGAATCCTGGGACTCCTATCAAGTTTCACGAGGAGTCAGGCATCGTCTCCTTTGGAGGCATTGATCTCCGCGTACCTCTGGACTTTTCAAAGGATGTGAGGCCTCCGGTCGCGATGAGGTGGGGAACTAGGTCTTTCTCTGTGGTCTCCACAGGGGATTCAGACATCCTTTCTTCTTGGGAGATGCAAGACGAGCCTGCATTCAAGTCACTGCAGGGATATCCGGCCTTATTTCGAGTCAGGGCATCGCGGTGTCCATTCCACTTGAGGCCGCAAACTCAGGATCCCTCTCACATACCTAGAGCTGAGAGAAGCCTCCTCTTGAGGTGCTTGTGGTAAGGTGGTATTCCTCAGGAGTCGAAGCCAGGGACTAACCTCTCATCTCGTGTTGATTCTTGGTCCACGGAGCTCTTTCGTGTTGCTACAGTGACCTCAGGATCCCTCTAGCCTTGAAACAGTGTTCTTGGGGTTTCTCTGGAGTGCCATCAAGGAAATCAAGGCTCCTTTCATGTGTGATGTGCAAGACGGAATTGCTCTGCACGCAGTACAGGGGAATCGGGCCTCATCTCGCATCGAGGGGAAGTCTCATGGTTTTTCTCGAGTTGCGGCGGGAACCTGGGGTATATTCTCGAGTTACGACGGGGATGGCCCTTCCACACACGTGTTTGTTCAGCCACGTCAGGACTCCTGCCTAGTTGCGAGGGACAACTCGGGATTCTCCTCGAGGCTTGGCAGGGCAATTGGAACGCCTCTCCAGCTGAGGCGGGAGACCAAGGGTCCCTTCCACGTGCCACAAGAATCCTGGGACTCCTATCAAGTTTCACGAGGAGTCAGGCTTCGTCTCCTTTGGAGGCACTGATCTCCGCGTACCTCTGGTGTTTTCAAAGGATGTGAGGCCTCCGGTCGCAATGAGGTGGGTAAATAGCTCTTTCTCTGTGGTCTCCACAGGGGATTCAGACATCCTTTCTTCTTGGGAGATGCAAGACGAGCCTGCATTCAAATCACTGCAGGGATATCCGGCCTTATTTCGAGTCAGGGCATCGCGGTGTCCATTCCACTTGAGGCCGCAAACTCAGGGTCCCTCTCACATACCTAGAGCTGAGAGAAGCCTCCTCTTGAGGTGCTTGTGGTAAGGTGGTATTCCTCAGGAGTCGAAGCCAGGGACTAACCTCTCATCTCGTGTTGATTCTTGGTCCACGGAGCTCTTTCGTGTTGCTACAGTGACCTCAGGATCCCTCTAGCCTTGAAACAGTGTTCTTGGGGTTTCTCTGGAGTGCCATCAAGGAAATCAAGGCTCCTTTCATGTGTGATGTGCAACACGGAATTGCTCTGCACGCAGTGCAGGGGAATCGGGCCTCATTTTGCGGCGAGGGGGAAGTCTCATGGTTTTTCTCGAGTTGCGGCGGGAACCTGGGTTATATTCTCGAGTTACGACGGGGATGGCCCTTCCACACACGTGTGTGTTCCGCCATGTCAGGACTCCTGCCTAGTTGCGAGGGACAACTCGGGATTCTCCTCGAGGCTTTGCAGGGCAATTGGGACGCCTCTCCAGCTGAGACGGGAGACCAAGGGTCCCTTTCCACGTGCCACAGGAATCCTGGGTCTCCTATCAAGTTTCACGAGGAGTCAGGCATCGTCTCCTTTGGAGGCACTGATCTCCGCATACCTCTGGAGTTTTCAAAGGATTTGAGGCCTCCTGTCGCGATGAGGTGGGGAACTAGGTCTTTCTCTGTGGTCTCCACAGGGGATTCAGACACCCTTTCGTCTTGGGAGATGCAAGACGAGCCTGCATTCCAGTCACTGCAGGGATATCCGGCCTTATTTCGAGTCAGGGCATCGCGGTGTCCATTCCACTTGAGGCCGCAAACTCAGGGTCCCTCTCACATACCTAGAGCTGAGAGAAGCCTCCTCTTGAGGTGCTTGTGGTAAGGTGGTATTCCTCTGGAGTCGAAGCCAGGGACTAACCTCTCATCTCGAGTTGATTTTTGGTCCACGGAGCTCTTTCGTGTTGCTACAGTGACCTCAGGATCCCTCTAGCCTTGAAACAGTGTTCTTGGGGTTTCTCTGGAGTGCCATCAAGGAAATCAAGGCTCCTTTCATGTGTGATGTGCAACACAGAATTGCTCTGCACGCAGTGCAGGGGAATCGGGCCTCATCTCGCGGCGAGGGGGAAGTCTCATGGATTTTCTCGAGTTGCGGCGGGAACCTGGGGTATATTCTCGAGTTACGACGGGGATGGCCCTTCCACCCACGTGTTTCTTCAGCGACGTCAGGACTCCTGCCTAGTTGCGAGGGACAACTCTGGATTCTCCTCGAGGCTTGGCAGGGCAATTGGGACGCCTCTCCAGCTGAGGCAGGAGACCATGTGTCCCTTTCCAAGTGCCACAGGAATCCTGGGACTCCTATCAAGTTTCACGAGGAGTCAGGCATCGTCTCCTTTGGAGGCACTGATCTCCGCTTACCTCTGGAGTTTTCAAAGGATGTGAGGCTATCGGTCGCGATGAGGTGGGGAACTAAGTCTTTCTCTGTGCATTCCACAGGGGATTCAGACATCCTTTCGTCCTGGGAGATGCAAGACGAGCCTTCATTGAAGTCACTGCAGGGATATCCGGCCTTATTTCGCGTCAGGGCATAGCCGTGTCCATTCCACTTGAGGCCGCAAACTCAGGGTCTCTCTCACATACCTAGAGCTGAGAGAAGCCTCCTCGTGAGGTGCTTGTGGTAAGGTCGTATTCCTCAGGAGTCGAAGCCAGGGACTAACCTCTCATCTCGTGTTGATTCTTGGTCCACGGAGCTCTTTCTTGTTGCTACAGTGACCTCAGGATCCCTCTAGCCTTGAAACAGTGTTCTTGGGGTTTCTCTGGAGTGCCATCAAGGAAATCAAGGTTCCTTTCATGTGTGATGTGCAACACGGAATTGCTCTGCACGCAGTGCAGGGGAATCGGGCCTCATCTCGCGGCGAGGGGAAAGTCTCATGGTATTTCTCAAGTTGCGGCGGGAACCTGGAATATATTCTCGAGTTACGACGGGGATGGCCCTTCCACACACGTGTGTGTTCAGCCATGTCAGGACTCCTGCCTAGTTGCGAGGGACAACTCGGGATTCTCCTCGAGGCTTTGCAGGGCAATTGGGATGCCTCTCCAGCTGAGGCGGGAGACCAAGGGTCCCTTTCCACGTGCCACAGGAATCCTGGGTCTCCTATCAAGTTTCACGAGGAGTCAGGCATCGTCTCCTTTGGAGGCACTGATCTCCGCGTACCTCTGGAGTTTTCAAAGGATTTAAGGCCTCCTGTCGCGATGAGGTGGGTAACTAGGTGTTTCTCTGTGGTCTCCACAGGGGATTCAGACACCTTTTCGTCTTGGGAGATGCAAGACGAGCCTGCATTCCAGTCACTGCAGGGATATCCGGCCTTATTTCGAGTCAGGGCATCGCGGTGTCCATTCCACTTGAGGCCGCAAACTCAGGGTCCCTCTCACATACCTAGAGCTGAGAGAAGCCTCCTCTTGAGGTGCTTGTGGTAAGGTGGTATTCCTCTGGAGTCGAAGCCAGGGACTAACCTCTCATCTCGAGTTGATTTTTGGCCCACGGAGCTCTTTCGTGTTGCTACAGTGACTTCAGGATCCCTCTAGCCTTGAAACAGTGTTCTTGGGATTTCTCTGGAGTGCCATGAAGGAAATCAAGGCTCCTTTCATGTGTGATGTGCAGCACAGAATTGCTCTGCACGCAGTGCAGGGGAATCGGGCCTCATCTCGCGGCGAGGGGGAAGTCTCATGGTTTTCCTCGAGTTGCGGCGGGAACCTGGGGTATATTCTCGAGTTACGACGGGGATGGCCCTTCCACACACGTGTTTGTTCAGCCACGTCAGGACTCTTGCCTAGATGCGAGACACAACTCGGGATTCTCCTCGAGGCTTGGCAAGGCAATTGGGACGCCTCTCCAGCTGAGGCGGGAGACCAAGGGTCCCTTTCCACGTGCCACAGGAATCCTGGGACTCCTATCAAGTTTCACGAGGAGTCAGGCATCGTCTCCTTTGGAGGCACTGATCTCCGCGTACCTCTGGAGTTTTCAAAGGATGTGAGGCCTCCGGTCGCGATGAGGTGGGGAACTAGGTCTTTCTCTGTGGTCTCCACAGGGGATTCAGACATCCTTTCATCTTGGGAGATGCAAGACGAGCCTGCATTCAAGTCACTGCAGGGATATCCGGCCTTATTTCGAGTCAGGGCATCGCGGTGTCCATTCCACTTGAGGCCGCAAACTCAGGGTCCCACTCACATACCTAGAGCTGAGAGAAGCCTCCTCTTGAGGTGCTTGTGGTAAGGTGGTATTCCTCTGGAGTCGAAGCCAGGGACTAACCTCTCATCTCGAGTTGATTTTTGGCCCACGGAGCTCTTTCGTGTTGCTACAGTGACCTCAGGATCCCTCTAGCCTTGAAACAGTGTTCTTGGGGTTTCTCTGGAGTGCCATCAAGGAAATCAAGGCTCCTTTCATGTGTGATGTGCAACACGGAATTGCTCTGCACGCAGTTCAGGGGAATCGGGCCTCATCTCGCGGCGAGGGGAAAGTCTCATGGTTTTTCTCGAGTTGCGGCGGGAACCTAGGGTATATTCTCGAGTTACGACGGGGATGGCCCTTCCACACACGTGTGTGTTCAGCCATGTCAGGACTCCTGCCTAGTTGCGAGGGACAACTCGGGATTCTCCTCGAGGCTTTGCAGGGCAATTGGGACGCCTCTCCAGCTGAGACGGGAGACCAAGGGTCCCTTTCCACGTGCCACAGGAATCCTGGGTCTCCTATCAAGTTTCACGAGGAGTCAGGCATCGTCTCCTTTGGAGGCACTGATCTCCGCATACCTCTGTTGTTTTCAAAGGATTTGAGGCCTCCTGTCGCGATGAGGTGGGGAACTAGGTCTTTCTCTGTGGTCTCCACAGGGGATTCAGACACCCTTTCGTCTTGGGAGATGCAAAACGAGCCTGCATTCCAGTCACTGCAGGGGTATCCGGCCTTATTTCGAGTCAGGGCATCGCGGTGTCCATTCCACTTGAGGCCGCAAACTCAGGGTCCCTCTCACATACCTAAAGCTGAGCGAAGCCTCCTCTTGAGGTGCTTGTGGTAAGGTGGTATTCCTCTGGAGTCGAAGCCAGGGACTAACCTCTCATCTCGAGTTGATTTTTGGTCCACGGAGCACTTTCGTGTTGCTACAGTGACCTCAGGATCCCTCTAGCCTTGAAACAATGTTCTTGGGGTTTCTCTGGAGTGCCATCAAGGAAATCAAGGCTCCTTTCATGTGTGATGTGCAACACAGAATTGCTCTGCACGCAGTGCAGGGGAATCGGGCCTCATCTCGCGGCGAGGGGAAAGTCTCATGGTTTTTCTCGAGTTGCGGCGGGAACCTGGGGTATATTCTCGAGTTACGACGGGGATGGCCCTTCCACACACGTGTTTGTTCAGCCACGTCAGGACTCTTGCCTAGTTGCGAGACACAACTCGGGATTCTCCTCGAGGCTTGGCAAGGCAATTGGGACGCCTCTCCAGCTGAGGCGGGAGACCAAGTGTCCCTTTCCACGTGCCACAGGAATTCTGGGACTCCTATCAAGTTTCACGAGGAGTCAGGCATCGTCTCCTTTGGAGGCACTGATCTCCGCGTACCTCTGGAGTTTTCAAAGGATGTGAGGCCTCCGGTCGCGATGAGGTGGGGAACTAGGTGTTTCTCTGTGGTCTCCACAGGGGATTCAGACATCCTTTCATCTTGGGAGATGCAAGACGAGCCTGCATTCAAGTCACTGCAGGGATATCCAGCCTTATTTCGCGTCAGGGCATCGCGGTGTCCATTCCACTTGAGGCCGCAAACTCAGGGTCCCTCTCACATACCTAGAGCTGAGAGAAGCCTCCTCTTGAGGTGCTTGTGGTAAGGTGGTATTCCTCAGGAGTCGAAGCCAGGGACTAACCTCTCATCTCGAGTTGATTTTTGGCCCACAGAGCTCTTTCGTGTTGCTACAGTGACCTCAGGATCCCTCTAGCCTTGAAACAGTGTTCTTGGGGTTTCTCTGGAGTGCCATCAAGGAAATCAAGGCTCCTTTCATGTGTGATGTGCAACACGGAATTGCTCTGCACGCAGTGCTGGGGAATCGGGCCTCATCTCGCAGCGAGGAGGAAGTCTCATGGTTTTTCTCGAGTTGCGGCGGGAACCTGGGGTATATTCTCGAGTTACGACGGGGATGGCCCTTCCACACACGTGTGTGTTCAGCCATGTCAGGACTCCTGCCTAGGTGCGAGGGACAACTCGGGATTCTCCTCGAGGCTTTGCAGGGCAATTGGGACCCCTCTCCAGCTGAGACGGGAGACCAAGTATCCCTTTCCACGTGCCACAGGAATCCTGGGTCTCCTATCAAGTTTCACGAGGAGTCAGGCATCGTCTCCTTTGGAGGCACTGATCTCCGCGTACCTCTGGAGTTTTCAAAGGATTTGAGGCCTCCTGTCGCGATGAGGTGGGGAACTAGGTCTTTCTCTGTGGTCTCCACAGGGGATTCAGACACCCTTTCGTCTTGGGAGATGCAAGACGAGCCTGCATTCCAGTCACTGCAGGGATATCCGGCCTTATTTCGAGTCAGGGCATCGCGGTGTCCATTCCACTTGAGGCCGCAAACTCAGGGTCCCTCTCACATACCTAGAGCTGAGAGAAGCCTCCTCTTGAGGTGCTTGTGGTAAGGTGGTATTCCTCTGGAGTCGAAGCCAGGGACTAACCTCTCATCTCGAGTTGATTTTTGGCCCACGGAGCTCTTTCGTGTTGCTACAGTGACCTCAGGATCCCTCTAGCCTTGAAACAGTGTTCTTGGGGTTTCTCTGGAGTGCCATGAAGGAAATCAAGGCTCCTTTCATGTGTGATGTGCAACACAGAATTGCTCTGCACGCAGTGCAGGGGAATCGGGCCTCATCTCGCGGCGAGGGGGAAGTCTCATGGATTTTCTCGAGTTGCGGCGGGAACCTGGGGTATATTCTCGAGTTACGACGGGGATGGCCCTTTCACCCACGTGTTTCTTCAGCGACGTCAGGACTCCTGCCTAGTTGCGAGGGACAACTCTGGATTCTCCTCGAGGCTTGGCAGGGCAATTGGGACGCCTCTCCAGCTGAGGCAGGAGACCATGTGTCCCTTTCCAAGTGCCACAGGAATCCTGGGACTCCTATCAAGTTTCACGAGGAGTCAGGCATCGTCTCCTTTGGAGGCACTGATCTCCGCTTACCTCTGGAGTTTTCAAAGGATGTGAGGCTATCGGTCGCGATGAGGTGGGGAACTAAGTCTTTCTCTGTGCATTCCACAGGGGATTCAGACATCCTTTCGTCCTGGGAGATGCAAGACGAGCCTGCATTGAAGTCACTGCAGGGATATCCGGCCTTATTTCGCGTCAGGGCATCGCGGTGTCCATTCCACTTGAGGCCGCAAACTCAGGGTCCCTCTCACATACCTAGAGCTGAGAGAAGCCTCCTCTTGAGGTGCTTGTGGTAAGGTGGTATTCCTCTGGAGTCGAAGCCAGGGACTAACCTCTCATCTCGAGTTGATTTTTGGCCCACGGAGCTCTTTCGTGTTGCTACAGTGACCTCAGGATCCCTCTAGCCTTGAAACAGTGTTCTTGGGGTTTCTCTGGAGTGCCATCAAGGAAATCAAGGTTCCTTTCATGTGTGATGTGCAACACGGAATTGCTCTGCACGCAGTGCAGGGGAATCGGGCCTCATCTCGCGGCGAGGGGAAAGTCTCATGGTATTTCTCAAGTTGCGGCGGGAACCTGGAATATATTCTCGAGTTACGACGGGGATGGCCCTTCCACACACGTGTGTGTTCAGCCATGTCAGGACTCCTGCCTAGTTGCGAGGGACAACTCGGGATTCTCCCCGAGGCTTTGCAGGGCAATTGGGATGCCTCTCCAGCTGAGACGGGAGACCAAGGGTCCCTTTCCACGTGCCACAGGAATCCTGGGTCTCCTATCAAGTTTCACGAGGAGTCAGGCATCGTCTCCTTTGGAGGCACTGATCTCCGCGTACCTCTGGAGTTTTCAAAGGATTTAAGGCCTCCTGTCGCGATGAGGTGGGGAACTAGGTCTTTCTCTGTGGTCTCCACAGGGGATTCAGACACCTTTTCGTCTTGGGAGATGCAAGACGAGCCTGCATTCCAGTCACTGCAGGGATATCCGGCCTTATTTCGAGTCAGGGCATCGCGGTGTCCATTCCACTTGAGGCCACAAACTCAGGGTCCCTCTCACATACCTAGAGCTGAGAGAAGCCTCCTCTTGAGGTGCTTGTGGTAAGGTGGTATTCCTCTGGAGTCGAAGCCAGGGACTAACCTCTCATCTCGAGTTGATTTTTGGCCCACGGAGCTCTTTCGTGTTGCTACAGTGACTTCAGGATCCCTCTAGCCTTGAAACAGTGTTCTTGGGGTTTCTCTGGAGTGCCATGAAGGAAATCAAGGCTCCTTTCATGTGTGATGTGCAGCACAGAATTGCTCTGCACGCAGTGCAGGGGAATCGGGCCTCATCTCGCGGCGAGGGGGAAGTCTCATGGTTTTTCTCGAGTTGCGGCGGGAACCTGGGGTATATTCTCGAGTTACGACGGGGATGGCCCTTCCACACACGTGTTTGTTCAGCCACGTCAGGACTCTTGCCTAGATGCGAGACACAACTCGGGATTCTCCTCGAGGCTTGGCAAGGCAATTGGGACGCCTCTCCAGCTGAGGCGGGAGACCAAGGGTCCCTTTCCACGTGCCACAGGAATCCTGGGACTCCTATCAAGTTTCACGAGGAGTCAGGCATCGTCTCCTTTGGAGGCACTGATCTCCGCGTACCTCTGGAGTTTTCAAAGGATGTGAGGCCTCCGGTCGCGATGAGGTGGGGAACTAGGTCTTTCTCTGTGGTCTCCACAGGGGATTCAAACATCCTTTCATCTTGGGAGATGCAAGACGAGCCTGCATTCAAGTCACTGCAGGGATATCCGGCCTTATTTCGAGTCAGGGCATCGCGGTGTCCATTCCACTTGAGGCCGCAAACTCAGGGTCCCTCTCACATACCTAGAGCTGAGAGAAGCCTCCTCTTGAGGTGCTTGTGGTAAGGTGGTATTCCTCTGGAGTCGAAGCCAGGGACTAACCTCTCATCTCGAGTTGATTTTTGGCCCACGGAGCTCTTTCGTGTTGCTACAGTGACCTCAGGATCCCTCTAGCCTTGAAACAGTGTTCTTGGGGTTTCTCTGGAGTGCCATCAAGGAAATCAAGGCTCCTTTCATGTGTGATGTGCAACACGGAATTGCTCTGCACGCAGTTCAGGGGAATCGGGCCTCATCTCGCGGCGAGGGGAAAGTCTCATGGTTTTTCTCGAGTTGCGGCGGGAACCTGGGGTATATTCTCGGGTTACGACGGGGATGGCCCTTCCACACACGTGTGTGTTCATCCATGTCAGGACTCCTGCCTAGGTGTGAGGGACAACTCGGGATTCTCCTCGAGGCTTTGCAGGGCAATTGGGACCCCTCTCCAGCTGAGACGGGAGACCAAGTATCCCTTTCCACGTGCCACAGGAATCCTGGGTCTCCTATCAAGTTTCACGAGGAGTCAGGCATCGTCTCCTTTGGAGGCACTGATCTCCGCGTACCTCTGGAGTTTTCAAAGGATTTGAGGCCTCCTGTCGCGATGAGGTGGGGAACTAGGTATTTCTCTGTGGTCTCCACAGGGGATTCAGACACCCTTTCGTCTTGGGAGATGCAAGACGAGACTGCATTCCAGTCACTGCAGGGATATCCGGCCTTATTACGAGTCAGGGCATCGCGGTGTCCATTCCACTTGAGGCCGCAAACTCAGGGTCCCTCTCACATACCTAGAGCTGAGAGAAGCCTCCTCTTGAGGTGCTTGTGGTAAGGTGGTATTCCTCTGGAGTCGAAGCCAGGGACTAACCTCTCATCTCGAGTTGATTTTTGGCCCACGGAGCTCTTTCGTGTTGCTACAGTGACCTCAGGATCCCTCTAGCCTTGAAACAGTGTTCTTGGGGTTTCTCTGGAGTGCCATGAAGGAAATCAAGGCTCCTTTCATGTGTGATGTGCAACACAGAATTGCTCTGCACGCAGTGCAGGGGAATCGGGCCTCATCTCGCGGCGAGGGGGAAGTCTCATGGATTTTCTCGAGTTGCGGCGGGAACCTGGGGTATATTCTCGAGTTACGACGGGGATGGCCCTTTCACCCACGTGTTTCTTCAGCGACGTCAGGACTCCTGCCTAGTTGCGAGGGACAACTCTGGATTCTCCTCGAGGCTTGGCAGGGCAATTGGGACGCCTCTCCAGATGAGGCAGGAGACCATGTGTCCCTTTCCAAGTGCCACAGGAATCCTGGGACTCCTATCAAGTTTCACGAGGAGTCAGGCATCGTCTCCTTTGGAGGCACTGATCTCCGCTTACCTCTGGAGTTTTCAAAGGATGTGAGGCTATCGGTCGCGATGAGGTGGGGAACTAAGTCTTTCTCTGTGCATTCCACAGGGGATTCAGACATCCTTTCGTCCTGGGAGATGCAAGACGAGCCTTCATTGAAGTCACTGCAGGGATATCCGGCCTTATTTCGCGTCAGGGCATCGCGGTGTCCATTCCACTTGAGGCCACAAACTCAGGGTCCCTCTCACATACCTAGAGCTGAGAGAAGCCTCCTCTTGAGGTGCTTGTGGTAAGGTGGTATTCCTCAGGAGTCGAAGCCAGGGACTAACCTCTCATCTCGTGTTGATTCTTGGTCCACGGAGCTCTTTCTTGTTGCTACAGTGACCTCAGGATCCCTCTAGCCTTGAAACAGTGTTCTTGGGGTTTCTCTGGAGTGCCATCAAGGAAATCAAGGTTCCTTTCATGTGTGATGTGCAACACGGAATTGCTCTGCACGCAGTGCAGGGGAATCGGGCCTCATCTCGCGGCGAGGGGAAAGTCTCATGGTATTTCTCAAGTTGCGGCGGGAACCTGGAATATATTCTCGAGTTACGACGGGGATGGCCCTTCCACACACGTGTGTGTTCAGCCATGTCAGGACTCCTGCCTAGTTGCGAGGGACAACTCGGGATTCTCCTCGAGGCTTTGCAGGGCAATTGGGATGCCTCTCCAGCTGAGGCGGGAGACCAAGGGTCCCTTTCCACGTGCCACAGGAATCCTGGGTCTCCTATCAAGTTTCACGAGGAGTCAGGCATCGTCTCCTTTGGAGGCACTGATCTCCGCGTACCTCTGGAGTTTTCAAAGGATTTAAGGCCTCCTGTCGCGATGAGGTGGGTAACTAGGTGTTTCTCTGTGGTCTCCACAGGGGATTCAGACACCTTTTCGTCTTGGGAGATGCAAGACGAGCCTGCATTCCAGTCACTGCAGGGATATCCGGCCTTATTTCGAGTCAGGGCATCGCGGTGTCCATTCCACTTGAGGCCGCAAACTCAGGGTCCCTCTCACATACCTAGAGCTGAGAGAAGCCTCCTCTTGAGGTGCTTGTGGTAAGGTGGTATTCCTCTGGAGTCGAAGCCAGGGACTAACCTCTCATCTCGAGTTGATTTTTGGCCCACGGAGCTCTTTCGTGTTGCTACAGTGACTTCAGGATCCCTCTAGCCTTGAAACAGTGTTCTTGGGATTTCTCTGGAGTGCCATGAAGGAAATCAAGGCTCCTTTCATGTGTGATGTGCAGCACAGAATTGCTCTGCACGCAGTGCAGGGGAATCGGGCCTCATCTCGCGGCGAGGGGGAAGTCTCATGGTTTTCCTCGAGTTGCGGCGGGAACCTGGGGTATATTCTCGAGTTACGACGGGGATGGCCCTTCCACACACGTGTTTGTTCAGCCACGTCAGGACTCTTGCCTAGATGCGAGACACAACTCGGGATTCTCCTCGAGGCTTGGCAAGGCAATTGGGACGCCTCTCCAGCTGAGGCGGGAGACCAAGGGTCCCTTTCCACGTGCCACAGGAATCCTGGGACTCCTATCAAGTTTCACGAGGAGTCAGGCATCGTCTCCTTTGGAGGCACTGATCTCCGCGTACCTCTGGAGTTTTCAAAGGATGTGAGGCCTCCGGTCGCGATGAGGTGGGGAACTAGGTCTTTCTCTGTGGTCTCCACAGGGGATTCAGACATCCTTTCATCTTGGGAGATGCAAGACGAGCCTGCATTCAAGTCACTGCAGGGATATCCGGCCTTATTTCGAGTCAGGGCATCGCGGTGTCCATTCCACTTGAGGCCGCAAACTCAGGGTCCCACTCACATACCTAGAGCTGAGAGAAGCCTCCTCTTGAGGTGCTTGTGGTAAGGTGGTATTCCTCTGGAGTCGAAGCCAGGGACTAACCTCTCATCTCGAGTTGATTTTTGGCCCACGGAGCTCTTTCGTGTTGCTACAGTGACCTCAGGATCCCTCTAGCCTTGAAACAGTGTTCTTGGGGTTTCTCTGGAGTGCCATCAAGGAAATCAAGGCTCCTTTCATGTGTGATGTGCAACACGGAATTGCTCTGCACGCAGTTCAGGGGAATCGGGCCTCATCTCGCGGCGAGGGGAAAGTCTCATGGTTTTTCTCGAGTTGCGGCGGGAACCTAGGGTATATTCTCGAGTTACGACGGGGATGGCCCTTCCACACACGTGTGTGTTCAGCCATGTCAGGACTCCTGCCTAGTTGCGAGGGACAACTCGGGATTCTCCTCGAGGCTTTGCAGGGCAATTGGGACGCCTCTCCAGCTGAGACGGGAGACCAAGGGTCCCTTTCCACGTGCCACAGGAATCCTGGGTCTCCTATCAAGTTTCACGAGGAGTCAGGCATCGTCTCCTTTGGAGGCACTGATCTCCGCATACCTCTGTTGTTTTCAAAGGATTTGAGGCCTCCTGTCGCGATGAGGTGGGGAACTAGGTCTTTCTCTGTGGTCTCCACAGGGGATTCAGACACCCTTTCGTCTTGGGAGATGCAAAACGAGCCTGCATTCCAGTCACTGCAGGGGTATCCGGCCTTATTTCGAGTCAGGGCATCGCGGTGTCCATTCCACTTGAGGCCGCAAACTCAGGGTCCCTCTCACATACCTAAAGCTGAGCGAAGCCTCCTCTTGAGGTGCTTGTGGTAAGGTGGTATTCCTCTGGAGTCGAAGCCAGGGACTAACCTCTCATCTCGAGTTGATTTTTGGTCCACGGAGCACTTTCGTGTTGCTACAGTGACCTCAGGATCCCTCTAGCCTTGAAACAATGTTCTTGGGGTTTCTCTGGAGTGCCATCAAGGAAATCAAGGCTCCTTTCATGTGTGATGTGCAACACAGAATTGCTCTGCACGCAGTGCAGGGGAATCGGGCCTCATCTCGCGGCGAGGGGAAAGTCTCATGGTTTTTCTCGAGTTGCGGCGGGAACCTGGGGTATATTCTCGAGTTACGACGGGGATGGCCCTTCCACACACGTGTTTGTTCAGCCACGTCAGGACTCTTGCCTAGTTGCGAGACACAACTCGGGATTCTCCTCGAGGCTTGGCAAGGCAATTGGGACGCCTCTCCAGCTGAGGCGGGAGACCAAGTGTCCCTTTCCACGTGCCACAGGAATTCTGGGACTCCTATCAAGTTTCACGAGGAGTCAGGCATCGTCTCCTTTGGAGGCACTGATCTCCGCGTACCTCTGGAGTTTTCAAAGGATGTGAGGCCTCCGGTCGCGATGAGGTGGGGAACTAGGTGTTTCTCTGTGGTCTCCACAGGGGATTCAGACATCCTTTCATCTTGGGAGATGCAAGACGAGCCTGCATTCAAGTCACTGCAGGGATATCCAGCCTTATTTCGCGTCAGGGCATCGCGGTGTCCATTCCACTTGAGGCCGCAAACTCAGGGTCCCTCTCACATACCTAGAGCTGAGAGAAGCCTCCTCTTGAGGTGCTTGTGGTAAGGTGGTATTCCTCAGGAGTCGAAGCCAGGGACTAACCTCTCATCTCGAGTTGATTTTTGGCCCACAGAGCTCTTTCGTGTTGCTACAGTGACCTCAGGATCCCTCTAGCCTTGAAACAGTGTTCTTGGGGTTTCTCTGGAGTGCCATCAAGGAAATCAAGGCTCCTTTCATGTGTGATGTGCAACACGGAATTGCTCTGCACGCAGTGCTGGGGAATCGGGCCTCATCTCGCAGCGAGGAGGAAGTCTCATGGTTTTTCTCGAGTTGCGGCGGGAACCTGGGGTATATTCTCGAGTTACGACGGGGATGGCCCTTCCACACACGTGTGTGTTCAGCCATGTCAGGACTCCTGCCTAGGTGCGAGGGACAACTCGGGATTCTCCTCGAGGCTTTGCAGGGCAATTGGGACCCCTCTCCAGCTGAGACGGGAGACCAAGTATCCCTTTCCACGTGCCACAGGAATCCTGGGTCTCCTATCAAGTTTCACGAGGAGTCAGGCATCGTCTCCTTTGGAGGCACTGATCTCCGCGTACCTCTGGAGTTTTCAAAGGATTTGAGGCCTCCTGTCGCGATGAGGTGGGGAACTAGGTCTTTCTCTGTGGTCTCCACAGGGGATTCAGACACCCTTTCGTCTTGGGAGATGCAAGACGAGCCTGCATTCCAGTCACTGCAGGGATATCCGGCCTTATTTCGAGTCAGGGCATCGCGGTGTCCATTCCACTTGAGGCCGCAAACTCAGGGTCCCTCTCACATACCTAGAGCTGAGAGAAGCCTCCTCTTGAGGTGCTTGTGGTAAGGTGGTATTCCTCTGGAGTCGAAGCCAGGGACTAACCTCTCATCTCGAGTTGATTTTTGGCCCACGGAGCTCTTTCGTGTTGCTACAGTGACCTCAGGATCCCTCTAGCCTTGAAACAGTGTTCTTGGGGTTTCTCTGGAGTGCCATGAAGGAAATCAAGGCTCCTTTCATGTGTGATGTGCAACACAGAATTGCTCTGCACGCAGTGCAGGGGAATCGGGCCTCATCTCGCGGCGAGGGGGAAGTCTCATGGATTTTCTCGAGTTGCGGCGGGAACCTGGGGTATATTCTCGAGTTACGACGGGGATGGCCCTTTCACCCACGTGTTTCTTCAGCGACGTCAGGACTCCTGCCTAGTTGCGAGGGACAACTCTGGATTCTCCTCGAGGCTTGGCAGGGCAATTGGGACGCCTCTCCAGCTGAGGCAGGAGACCATGTGTCCCTTTCCAAGTGCCACAGGAATCCTGGGTCTCCTATCAAGTTTCACGAGGAGTCAGGCATCGTCTCCTTTGGAGGCACTGATCTCCGCTTACCTCTGGAGTTTTCAAAGGATGTGAGGCTATCGGTCGCGATGAGGTGGGGAACTAAGTCTTTCTCTGTGCATTCCACAGGGGATTCAGACATCCTTTCGTCCTGGGAGATGCAAGACGAGCCTGCATTGAAGTCACTGCAGGGATATCCGGCCTTATTTCGCGTCAGGGCATCGCGGTGTCCATTCCACTTGAGGCCGCAAACTCAGGGTCCCTCTCACATACCTAGAGCTGAGAGAAGCCTCCTCGTGAGGTGCTTGTGGTAAGGTCGTATTCCTCAGGAGTCGAAGCGAGGGACTAACCTCTCATCTCGTGTTGATTCTTGGTCCACGGAGCTCTTTCGTGTTGCTACAGTGACCTCAGGATCCCTCTAGCCTTGAAACAGTGTTCTTGGGGTTTCTCTGGAGTGCCATCAAGGAAATCAAGGTTCCTTTCATGTGTGATGTGCAACACGGAATTGCTCTGCACGCAGTGCAGGGGAATCGGGCCTCATCTCGCGGCGAGGGGAAAGTCTCATGGTATTTCTCAAGTTGCGGCGGGAACCTGGAATATATTCTCGAGTTACGACGGGGATGGCCCTTCCACACACGTGTGTGTTCAGCCATGTCAGGACTCCTGCCTAGTTGCGAGGGACAACTCGGGATTCTCCTCGAGGCTTTGCAGGGCAATTGGGATGCCTCTCCAGCTGAGACGGGAGACCAAGGGTCCCTTTCCACGTGCCACAGGAATCCTGGGTCTCCTATCAAGTTTCACGAGGAGTCAGGCATCGTCTCCTTTGGAGGCACTGATCTCCGCGTACCTCTGGAGTTTTCAAAGGATTTAAGGCCTCCTGTCGCGATGAGGTGGGGAACTAGGTCTTTCTCTGTGGTCTCCACAGGGGATTCAGACACCTTTTCGTCTTGGGAGATGCAAGACGAGCCTGCATTCCAGTCACTGCAGGGATATCCGGCCTTATTTCGAGTCAGGGCATCGCGGTGTCCATTCCACTTGAGGCCACAAACTCAGGGTCCCTCTCACATACCTAGAGCTGAGAGAAGCCTCCTCTTGAGGTGCTTGTGGTAAGGTGGTATTCCTCTGGAGTCGAAGCCAGGGACTAACCTCTCATCTCGAGTTGATTTTTGGCCCACGGAGCTCTTTCGTGTTGCTACAGTGACTTCAGGATCCCTCTAGCCTTGAAACAGTGTTCTTGGGGTTTCTCTGGAGTGCCATGAAGGAAATCAAGGCTCCTTTCATGTGTGATGTGCAGCACAGAATTGCTCTGCACGCAGTGCAGGGGAATCGGGCCTCATCTCGCGGCGAGGGGGAAGTCTCATGGTTTTTCTCGAGTTGCGGCGGGAACCTGGGGTATATTCTCGAGTTACGACGGGGATGGCCCTTCCACACACGTGTTTGTTCAGCCACGTCAGGACTCTTGCCTAGATGCGAGACACAACTCGGGATTCTCCTCGAGGCTTGGCAAGGCAATTGGGACGCCTCTCCAGCTGAGGCGGGAGACCAAGGGTCCCTTTCCACGTGCCACAGGAATCCTGGGACTCCTATCAAGTTTCACGAGGAGTCAGGCATCGTCTCCTTTGGAGGCACTGATCTCCGCGTACCTCTGGAGTTTTCAAAGGATGTGAGGCCTCCGGTCGCGATGAGGTGGGGAACTAGGTCTTTCTCTGTGGTCTCCACAGGGGATTCAGACATCCTTTCATCTTGGGAGATGCAAGACGAGCCTGCATTCAAGTCACTGCAGGGATATCCGGCCTTATTTCGAGTCAGGGCATCGCGGTGTCCATTCCACTTGAGGCCGCAAACTCAGGGTCCCTCTCACATACCTAGAGCTGAGAGAAGCCTCCTCTTGAGGTGCTTGTGGTAAGGTGGTATTCCTCTGGAGTCGAAGCCAGGGACTAACCTCTCATCTCGAGTTGATTTTTGGCCCACGGAGCTCTTTCGTGTTGCTACAGTGACCTCAGGATCCCTCTAGCCTTGAAACAGTGTTCTTGGGGTTTCTCTGGAGTGCCATCAAGGAAATCAAGGCTCCTTTCATGTGTGATGTGCAACACGGAATTGCTCTGCACGCAGTTCAGGGGAATCGGGCCTCATCTCGCGGCGAGGGGAAAGTCTCATGGTTTTTCTCGAGTTGCGGCGGGAACCTGGGGTATATTCTCGGGTTACGACGGGGATGGCCCTTCCACACACGTGTGTGTTCAGCCATGTCAGGACTCCTGCCTAGGTGTGAGGGACAACTCGGGATTCTCCTCGAGGCTTTGCAGGGCAATTGGGACCCCTCTCCAGCTGAGACGGGAGACCAAGTATCCCTTTCCACGTGCCACAGGAATCCTGGGTCTCCTATCAAGTTTCACGAGGAGTCAGGCATCGTCTCCTTTGGAGGCACTGATCTCCGCGTACCTCTGGAGTTTTCAAAGGATTTGAGGCCTCCTGTCGCGATGAGGTGGGGAACTAGGTATTTCTCTGTGGTCTCCACAGGGGATTCAGACACCCTTTCGTCTTGGGAGATGCAAGACGAGACTGCATTCCAGTCACTGCAGGGATATCCGGCCTTATTTCGAGTCAGGGCATCGCGGTGTCCATTCCACTTGAGGCCGCAAACTCAGGGTCCCTCTCACATACCTAGAGCTGAGAGAAGCCTCCTCTTGAGGTGCTTGTGGTAAGGTGGTATTCCTCTGGAGTCGAAGCCAGGGACTAACCTCTCATCTCGAGTTGATTTTTGGCCCACGGAGCTCTTTCGTGTTGCTACAGTGACCTCAGGATCCCTCTAGCCTTGAAACAGTGTTCTTGGGGTTTCTCTGGAGTGCCATGAAGGAAATCAAGGCTCCTTTCATGTGTGATGTGCAACACAGAATTGCTCTGCACGCAGTGCAGGGGAATCGGGCCTCATCTCGCGGCGAGGGGGAAGTCTCATGGATTTTCTCGAGTTGCGGCGGGAACCTGGGGTATATTCTCGAGTTACGACGGGGATGGCCCTTTCACCCACGTGTTTCTTCAGCGACGTCAGGACTCCTGCCTAGTTGCGAGGGACAACTCTGGATTCTCCTCGAGGCTTGGCAGGGCAATTGGGACGCCTCTCCAGCTGAGGCAGGAGACCATGTGTCCCTTTCCAAGTGCCACAGGAATCCTGGGACTCCTATCAAGTTTCACGAGGAGTCAGGCATCGTCTCCTTTGGAGGCACTGATCTCCGCTTACCTCTGGAGTTTTCAAAGGATGTGAGGCTATCGGTCGCGATGAGGTGGGGAACTAAGTCTTTCTCTGTGCATTCCACAGGGGATTCAGACATCCTTTCGTCCTGGGAGATGCAAGACGAGCCTTCATTGAAGTCACTGCAGGGATATCCGGCCTTATTTCGCGTCAGGGCATCGCGGTGTCCATTCCACTTGAGGCCACAAACTCAGGGTCCCTCTCACATACCTAGAGCTGAGAGAAGCCTCCTCTTGAGGTGCTTGTGGTAAGGTGGTATTCCTCAGGAGTCGAAGCCAGGGACTAACCTCTCATCTCGAGTTGATTTTTGGCCCACAGAGCTCTTTCGTGTTGCTACAGTGACCTCAGGATCCCTCTAGCCTTGAAACAGTGTTCTTGGGGTTTCTCTGGAGTGCCATCAAGGAAATCAAGGCTCCTTTCATGTGTGATGTGCAACACGGAATTGCTCTGCACGCAGTGCTGGGGAATCGGGCCTCATCTCGCAGCGAGGAGGAAGTCTCATGGTTTTTCTCGAGTTGCGGCGGGAACCTGGGGTATATTCTCGAGTTACGACGGGGATGGCCCTTCCACCCACGTGTGTGTTCAGCCATGTCAGGACTCCTGCCTAGGTGCGAGGGACAACTCGGGATTCTCTTCGAGGCTTTGCAGGGCAATTGGGACCCCTCTCCAGCTGAGACGGGAGACCAAGTATCCCTTTCCACGTGCCACAGGAATCCTGGGTCTCCTATCAAGTTTCACGAGGAGTCAGGCATCGTCTCCTTTGGAGGCACTGATCTCCGCGTACCTCTGGAGTTTTCAAAGGATTTGAGGCCTCCTGTCGCGATGAGGTGGGGAACTAGGTCTTTCTCTGTGGTCTCCACAGGGGATTCAGACACCCTTTCGTCTTGGGAGATGCAAGACGAGCCTGCATTCCAGTCACTGCAGGGATATCCGGCCTTATTTCGAGTCAGGGCATCGCGGTGTCCATTCCACTTGAGGCCGCAAACTCAGGGTCCCTCTCACATACCTAGAGCTGAGAGAAGCCTCCTCTTGAGGTGCTTGTGGTAAGGTGGTATTCCTCTGGAGTCGAAGCCAGGGACTAACCTCTCATCTCGAGTTGATTTTTGGCCCACGGAGCTCTTTCGTGTTGCTACAGTGACCTCAGGATCCCTCTAGCCTTGAAACAGTGTTCTTGGGGTTTCTCTGGAGTGCCATGAAGGAAATCAAGGCTCCTTTCATGTGTGATGTGCAACACAGAATTGCTCTGCACGCAGTGCAGGGGAATCGGGCCTCATCTCGCGGCGAGGGGGAAGTCTCATGGATTTTCTCGAGTTGCGGCGGGAACCTGGGGTATATTCTCGAGTTACGACGGGGATGGCCCTTTCACCCACGTGTTTCTTCAGCGACGTCAGGACTCCTGCCTAGTTGCGAGGGACAACTCTGGATTCTCCTCGAGGCTTGGCAGGGCAATTGGGACGCCTCTCCAGCTGAGGCAGGAGACCATGTGTTCCTTTCCAAGTGCCACAGGAATCCTGGGACTCCTATCAAGTTTCACGAGGAGTCAGGCATCGTCTCCTTTGGAGGCACTGATCTCCGCTTACCTCTGGAGTTTTCAAAGGATGTGAGGCTATCGGTCGCGATGAGGTGGGGAACTAAGTCTTTCTCTGTGCATTCCACAGGGGATTCAGACATCCTTTCGTCCTGGGAGATGCAAGACGAGCCTTCATTGAAGTCACTGCAGGGATATCCGGCCTTATTTCGCGTCAGGGCATCGCGGTGTCCATTCCACTTGAGGCCGCAAACTCAGGGTCCCTCTCACATACCTAGAGCTGAGAGAAGCCTCCTCGTGAGGTGCTTGTGGTAAGGTCGTATTCCTCAGGAGTCGAAGCCAGGGACTAACCTCTCATCTCGTGTTGATTCTTGGTCCACGGAGCTCTTTCTTGTTGCTACAGTGACCTCAGGATCCCTCTAGCCTTGAAACAGTGTTCTTGGGGTTTCTCTGGAGTGCCATCAAGGAAATCAAGGTTCCTTTCATGTGTGATGTGCAACACGGAATTGCTCTGCACGCAGCGCAGGGGAATCGGGCCTCATCTCGCGGCGAGGGGGAAGTCTCATGGTATTTCTCAAGTTGCGGCGGGAACCTGGAATATATTCTCGAGTTACGACGGGGATGGCCCTTCCACACACGTGTGTGTTCAGCCATGTCAGGACTCCTGCCTAGTTGCGAGGGACAACTCGGGATTCTCCTCGAGGCTTTGCAGGGCAATTGGGATGCCTCTCCAGCTGAGACGGGAGACCAAGGGTCCCTTTCCACGTGCCACAGGAATCCTGGGTCTCCTATCAAGTTTCACGAGGAGTCAGGCATCGTCTCCTTTGGAGGCACTGATCTCCGCGTACCTCTGGAGTTTTCAAAGGATTTAAGGCCTCCTGTCGCGATGAGGTGGGGAACTAGGTCTTTCTCTGTGGTCTCCACAGGGGATTCAGACACCTTTTCGTCTTGGGAGATGCAAGACGAGCCTGCATTCCAGTCACTGCAGGGATATCCGGCCTTATTTCGAGTCAGGGCAACGCGGTGTCCATTCCACTTGAGGCCGCAAACTCAGGGTCCCTCTCACATACCTAGAGCTGAGAGAAGCCTCCTCTTGAGGTGCTTGTGGTAAGGTGGTATTCCTCTGGAGTCGAAGCCAGGGACTAACCTCTCATCTCGAGTTGATTTTTGGCCCACGGAGCTCTTTCGTGTTGCTACAGTGACTTCAGGATCCCTCTAGCCTTGAAACAGTGTTCTTGGGGTTTCTCTGGAGTGCCATGAAGGAAATCAAGGCTCCTTTCATGTGTGATGTGCAGCACAGAATTGCTCTGCACGCAGTGCAGGGGAATCGGGCCTCATCTCGCGGCGAGGGGGAAGTCTCATGGTTTTTCTCGAGTTGCGGCGGGAACCTGGGGTATATTCTCGAGTTACGACGGGGATGGCCCTTCCACACACGTGTTTGTTCAGCCACGTCAGGACTCTTGCCTAGATGCGAGACACAACTCGGGATTCTCCTCGAGGCTTGGCAAGGCAATTGGGACGCCTCTCCAGCTGAGGCGGGAGACCAAGGGTCCCTTTCCACGTGCCACAGGAATCCTGGGACTCCTATCAAGTTTCACGAGGAGTCAGGCATCGTCTCCTTTGGAGGCACTGATCTCCGCGTACCTCTGGAGTTTTCAAAGGATGTGAGGCCTCCGGTCGCGATGAGGTGGGAAACTAGGTCTTTCTCTGTGGTCTCCACAGGGGATTCAGACATCCTTTCATCTTGGGAGATGCAAGACGAGCCTGCATTCAAGTCACTGCAGGGATATCCGGCCTTATTTCGAGTCAGGGCATCGCGGTGTCCATTCCACTTGAGGCCGCAAACTCAGGGTCCCTCTCACATACCTAGAGCTGAGAGAAGCCTCCTCTTGAGGTGCTTGTGGTAAGGTGGTATTCCTCTGGAGTCGAAGCCAGGGACTAACCTCTCATCTCGAGTTGATTTTTGGCCCACGGAGCTCTTTCGTGTTGCTACAGTGACCTCAGGATCCCTCTAGCCTTGAAACAGTGATCTTGGGGTTTCTCTGGAGTGCCATCAAGGAAATCAAGGCTCCTTTCATGTGTGATGTGCAACACGGAATTGCTCTGCACGCAGTTCAGGGGAATCGGGCCTCATCTCGCGGCGAGGGGAAAGTCTCATGGTTTTTCTCGAGTTGCGGCGGGAACCTGGGGTATATTCTCGAGTTACGACGGGGATGGCCCTTCCACACACGTGTGTGTTCAGCCATGTCAGGACTCCTGCCTAGTTGCGAGGGACAACTCGGGATTCTCCTCGAGGCTTTGCAGGGCAATTGGGACGCCTCTCCAGCTGAGACGGGAGACCAAGGGTCCCTTTCCACGTGCCACAGGAATCCTGGGTCTCCTATCAAGTTTCACGAGGAGTCAGGCATCGTCTCCTTTGGAGGCACTGATCTCCGCATACCTCTGGAGTTTTCAAAGGATGTGAGGCCTCCGGTCGCGATGAGGTGGGGAACTAGCTCTTTCTCTGTGGTCTCCACAGGGGATTCAGACACCCTTTCGTCTTGGGAGATGCAAGACGAGACTGCATTCCAGTCACTGCAGGGATATCCGGCCTTATTTCGAGTCAGGGCATCGCGGTGTCCATTCCACTTGAGGCCGCAAACTCAGGGTCCCTCTCACATACCTAGAGCTGAGAGAAGCCTCCTCTTGAGGTGCTTGTGGTAAGGTGGTATTCCTCTGGAGTCGAAGCCAGGGACTAACCTCTCATCTCGAGTTGATTTTTGGCCCACGGAGCTCTTTCGTGTTGCTACAGTGACCTCAGGATCCCTCTAGCCTTGAAACAGTGTTCTTGGGGTTTCTCTGGAGTGCCATGAAGGAAATCAAGGCTCCTTTCATGTGTGATGTGCAACACAGAATTGCTCTGCACGCAGTGCAGGGGAATCGGGCCTCATCTCGCGGCGAGGGGGAAGTCTCATGGATTTTCTCGAGTTGCGGCGGGAACCTGGGGTATATTCTCGAGTTACGACGGGGATGGCCCTTTCACCCACGTGTTTCTTCAGCGACGTCAGGACTCCTGCCTAGTTGCGAGGGACAACTCTGGATTCTCCTCGAGGCTTGGCAGGGCAATTGGGACGCCTCTCCAGCTGAGGCAGGAGACCATGTGTCCCTTTCCAAGTGCCACAGGAATCCTGGGACTCCTATCAAGTTTCACGAGGAGTCAGGCATCGTCTCCTTTGGAGGCACTGATCTCCGCTTACCTCTGGAGTTTTCAAAGGATGTGAGGCTATCGGTCGCGATGAGGTGGGGAACTAAGTCTTTCTCTGTGCATTCCACAGGGGATTCAGACATCCTTTCGTCCTGGGAGATGCAAGACGAGCCTTCATTGAAGTCACTGCAGGGATATCCGGCCTTATTTCGCGTCAGGGCATCGCGGTGTCCATTCCACTTGAGGCCACAAACTCAGGGTCCCTCTCACATACCTAGAGCTGAGAGAAGCCTCCTCTTGAGGTGCTTGTGGTAAGGTGGTATTCCTCAGGAGTCGAAGCCAGGGACTAACCTCTCATCTCGAGTTGATTTTTGGCCCACAGAGCTCTTTCGTGTTGCTACAGTGACCTCAGGATCCCTCTAGCCTTGAAACAGTGTTCTTGGGGTTTCTCTGGAGTGCCATCAAGGAAATCAAGGCTCCTTTCATGTGTGATGTGCAACACGGAATTGCTCTGCACGCAGTGCTGGGGAATCGGGCCTCATCTCGCAGCGAGGAGGAAGTCTCATGGTTTTTCTCGAGTTGCGGCGGGAACCTGGGGTATATTCTCGAGTTACGACGGGGATGGCCCTTCCACACACGTGTGTGTTCAGCCATGTCAGGACTCCTGCCTAGGTGCGAGGGACAACTCGGGATTCTCTTCGAGGCTTTGCAGGGCAATTGGGACGCCTCTCCAGCTGAGACGGGAGACCAAGTATCCCTTTCCACGTGCCACAGGAATCCTGGGTCTCCTATCAAGTTTCACGAGGAGTCAGGCATCGTCTCCTTTGGAGGCACTGATCTCCGCGTACCTCTGGAGTTTTCAAAGGATTTGAGGCCTCCTGTCGCGATGAGGTGGGGAACTAGGTCTTTCTCTGTGGTCTCCACAGGGGATTCAGACACCCTTTCGTCTTGGGAGATGCAAAACGAGCCTGCATTCCAGTCACTGCAGGGGTATCCGGCCTTATTTCGAGTCAGGGCATCGCGGTGTCCATTCCACTTGAGGCCGCAAACTCAGGGTCCCTCTCACATACCTAGAGCTGAGAGAAGCCTCCTCTTGAGGTGCTTGTGGTAAGGTGGTATTCCTCTGGAGTCGAAGCCAGGGACTAACCTCTCATCTCGAGTTGATTTTTGGTCCACGGAGCACTTTCGTGTTGCTACAGTGACCTCAGGATCCCTCTAGCCTTGAAACAATGTTCTTGGGGTTTCTCTGGAGTGCCATCAAGGAAATCAAGGCTCCTTTCATGTGTGATGTGCAACACAGAATTGCTCTGCACGCAGTGCAGGGGAATCGGGCCTCATCTCGCATCGAGGGGGAAGTCTCATGGTTTTTCTCGAGTTGCAGCGGGAACCTGGGGTATATTCTCGAGTTACGACGGGGATGGCCCTTCCACACACGTGTTTGTTCAGCCACGTCAGGACTCTTGCCTAGTTGCGAGACACAACTCGGGATTCTCCTCGAGGCTTGGCAAGGCAATTGGGACGCCTCTCCAGCTGAGGCGGGAGGCCAAGTGTCCCTTTCCACGTGCCACAGGAATTCTGGGACTCCTATCAAGTTTCACGAGGAGTCAGGCATCGTCTCCTTTGGAGGCACTGATCTCCGCGTACCTCTGGAGTTTTCAAAGGATGTGAGGCCTCCGGTAGCGATGAGGTGGGGAACTAGGTCTTTCTCTGTGGTCTCCACAGGGGATTCAGACATCCTTTCATCTTGGGAGATGCAAGACGAGCCTGCATTCAAGTCACTGCAGGGATATCCAGCCTTATTTCGCGTCAGGGCATCGCGGTGTCCATTCCACTTGAGGCCGCAAACTCAGGGTCCCTCTCACATACCTAGAGCTGAGAGAAGCCTCCTCTTGAGGTGCTTGTGGTAAGGTGGTATTCCTCAGGAGTCGAAGCCAGGGACTAACCTCTCATCTCGAGTTGATTTTTGGCCCACAGAGCTCTTTCGTGTTGCTACAGTGACCTCAGGATCCCTCTAGCCTTGAAACAGTGTTCTTGGGGTTTCTCTGGAGTGCCATCAAGGAAATCAAGGCTCCTTTCATGTGTGATGTGCAACACGGAATTGCTCTGCACGCAGTGCTGGGGAATCGGGCCTCATCTCGCAGCGAGGAGGAAGTCTCATGGTTTTTCTCGAGTTGCGGCGGGAACCTGGGGTATATTCTCGAGTTACGACGGGGATGGCCCTTCCACACACGTGTGTGTTCAGCCATGTCAGGACTCCTGCCTAGTTGCGAGGGACAACTCGGGATTCTCCTCGAGGCTTTGCAGGGCAATTGGGACCCCTCTCCAGCTGAGACGGGAGACCAAGGGTCCCTTTCCACGTGCCACAGGAATCCTGGGTCTCCTATCAAGTTTCACGAGGAGTCAGGCATCGTCTCCTTTGGAGGCACTGATCTCCGCGTACCTCTGGAGTTTTCAAAGGATTTGAGGCCTCCTGTCGCGATGAGGTGGGGAACTAGGTCTTTCTCTGTGGTCTCCACAGGGGATTCAGACACCCTTTCGTCTTGGGAGATGCAAGACGAGCCTGCATTCCAGTCACTGCAGGGATATCCGGCCTTATTTCGAGTCAGGGCATCGCGGTGTCCATTCCACTTGAGGTCGCAAACTCAGGGTCCCTCTCACATACCTAGAGCTGAGAGAAGCCTCCTCTTGAGGTGCTTGTGGTAAGGTGGTATTCCTCTGGCGTCGAAGCCAGGGACTAACCTCTCATCTCGAGTTGATTTTTGGCCCACGGAGCTCTTTCGTGTTGCTACAGTGACCTCAGGATCCCTCTATCCTTGAAACAGTGTTCTTGGGGTTTCTCTGGAGTGCCATCAAGGAAATCAAGGCTCCTTTCATGTGTGATGTGCAACACGGAATTGCTCTGCAGGCAGTGCAGGGGAATCGGGCCTCATCTCGCGGCGAGGGGGAAGTCTCATGGTTTTTCTTGAGTTGCGGCGGGAACCTGGGGTATATTCTCGAGTTACGACCTGGATGGCCCTTCCACACACGTGTTTGTTCAGCCACGTCAGGACTCTTGCCTAGTTGTGAGACACAACTCGGGATTCTCCTCGAGGCTTGGCAAGGCAATTGGAACGCCTCTCCAGCTGAGGCGGGAGACCAAGGGTCCCTTTCCACGTGCCACAGTAATCCTGGGACTCCTATGAAGTTTCACGAGGAGTCAGGCATCGTCTCCTTTGGAGGCACTGATCTCCGCGTACCTCTGGAGTTTTCAAAGAAAGTGAGGCCTCCGGTCGCGATGACGTGGGGAACTAGGTGTTTCTCTGTGGTCTCCACAGGGGATTCAGACATCCTTTCATCTTGGGAGATGCAAGACGAGCCTGCATTCAAGTCACTGCAGGGATATCCAGCCTTATTTCGAGTCAGGGCATCGTGGTGTCCATTCCACTTGAGGCCGCAAACTCAGGGTCCCTCTCACATACCTAGAGCTGAGAGAAGCCTCCTCTTGAGGTGCTTGTGGTAAGGTGGTATTCCTCTGGAGTCGAAGCCAGGGACTAACCTCTCATCTCGAGTTGATTTTTGGCCCACGGAGCTCTTTCGTGTTGCTACAGTGACCTCAGGATCCCTCTAGCCTTGAAATAGTGTTCTTGGGGTTTCTCTGGAGTGCCATCAAGGAAATCAAGGCTCCTTTCATGTGTGATGTGCAACACGGAATTGCTCTGCAGGCAGTGCAGGGGAATCGGGCCTCATCTCGCGGCGAGGGGGAAGTCTCATGGTTTTTCTCGAGTTGCGGCGGGAACCTGGGGTATATTCTCGAGTTACGACGGGGATGGCCCTTCCACACACGTGTGTGTTCAGCCATGTCAGGACTCCTGCCTAGTTGCGAGGGACAACTCGGGATTCTCCTCGAGGCTTTGCAGGGCAATTGGAACGCCTATCCAGCTGAGACGGGAGACCAAGGGTCCCTTTCCACGTGCCACAGGAATCCTGGGTCTCCTATCAAGTTTCACGAGGAGTCAGGCATCGTCTCCTTTGGAGGCACTGATCTCCGCATACCTCTGGAGTTTTCAAAGGATTTGAGGCTTCCTGTCGCGATGAGGTGGGGAACTAGGTCTTTCTCTGTGGTCTCCACAGGGGATTCAGACACCCTTTCGTCTTGGGAGATGCAAGATGAGCTTGCATTCCAGTCACTGCAGGGATATCCGGCCTTATTTCGAGTCAGGGCATCGCGTTGTCCATTCCACTTGAGGCCGCAAACTCAGGGTCCCTCTCACATACCTAGAGCTGAGAGAAGCCTCCTCTTGAGGTGCTTGTGGTAAGGTGGTATTCCTCTGGAGTCGAAGCCAGGGACTAACCTCTCATCTCGAGTTGATTTTTGGCCCACGGAGCTCTTTCGTGTTGCTACAGTGACCTCAGGATCCCTCTAGCCTTGAAACAGTGTTCTTGGGGTTTCTCTGGAGTGCCATCAAGGAAATCAAGACTCCTTTCATGTGTGATGTGCAACACGGAATTGCTCTGCACGCAGTGCAGGGGAATCGGGCCTCATCTCGCGGCGAGGGGGAAGTCTCATGGTTTTTCTCGAGTTGCGGCGGGAACCTGGGGTGTATTCTCGAGTTACGACGGGGATGGCCCTTCCACCCACGTGTTTCTTCAGCGACGTCAGGACTCCTGCCTAGTTGCGAGGGACAACACTGTATTCTCCTCGAGGCTTCGCAGGGCAATTGGAACGCCTCTCCAGCTGAGGCGGGAGACCAAGGGTCCCTTTCCACGTGCCACAAGAATCCTGGGACTCCTATCAAGTTTCACGAGGAGTCAGGCATCGTCTCCTTTGGAGGCACTGATCTCCGCATACCTCTGGAGTTTTCAAAGGATTTGAGGCCTCTGGTCGCGATGAGGTTGGGAACTAGGTCTTTCTCTGTGGTCTCCACAGGGGATTCAGACATCCTTTCTTCTTGGGAGATGCAAGACGAGCCTGCATTCAAGTCACTGCAGGGATATCCGGCCTTATTTCGAGTCAGGGCATCGCGGTGTCCATTCCACTTGAGGCCGCAAACTCAGGATCCCTCTCACATACCTAGAGCTGAGAGAAGCCTCCTCTTGAGGTGCTTGTGGTAAGGTGGTATTCCTCAGGAGTCGAAGCCAGGGACTAACCTCTCATCTCGTGTTGATTCTTGGTCCACGGAGCTCTTTCGTGTTGCTACAGTGACCTCAGGATCCCTCTAGCCTTGAAACAGTGTTCTTGAGGTTTCTCTGGAGTGCCATGAAGGAAATCAAGGCTCCTTTCATGTGTGATGTGCAACACGGAATTGCTCTGCACGCAGTGCAGGGGAATCGGGCCTCATCTCGCATCGAGGGGGAAGTCTCATGGTTTTTCTCGAGTTGCGGCGGGAACCTGGGGTATATTCTCGAGTTACGACGGTGATGGCCCTTCCACACACGTGTTTGTTCAGCCACGTCAGGACTCTTGCCTAGTTGCGAGACACAACTCAGGATTCTCCTCGAGGCTTGGCAAGGCAATTGGGACGCCTCTCCAGCTGAGACGGGAGACCAAGTGTCCCTTTCCACGTGCCACAGGAATCCTGGGTCTCCTATCAAGTTTCACGAGGAGTCAGGCATCGTCTCCTTTGGAGGCACTGATCTCCGCATACCTCTGGAGTTTTCAAAGGATGTGAGGCCTCCGGTCGCGATGAGGTGGGGAACTAGGTCTTTCTCTGTGGTCTCCACAGGGGATTCAGACACCCTTTCGTCTTGGGAGATGCAAGATGAGCTTGCATTCCAGTCACTGCAGGGATATCCGGCCTTATTTCGAGTCAGGGCATCGCGGTGTCCATTCCACTTGAGGCCGCAAACTCAGGGTCCCTCTCACATACCTAGAGCTGAGAGAAGCCTCCTCTTGAGGTGCTTGTGGTAAGGTGGTATTCCTCTGGAGACGAATCCAGGGACTAACCTCTCTTTTCGAGTTGATTTTTGGTCCACAGAGTTCTTTCGTGTTGCTACAGTGACCTCAGGATCCCTCTATCCTTGAAACAGTGTTCTTGGGGTTTCTCTGGAGTGCCATCAAGGAAATCAAGGCTCCTTTCATGTGTGATGTGCAACACGGAATTGCTCTGCACGCAGTGCAGGGGAATCGGGCCTCATCTCGCATCGAGGGGGAAGTCTCATGGTTTTTCTCGAGTTGCGGCGGGAACCTGGGGTATATTCTCGAGTTACGACCTGGATGGCCCTTCCACACACGTGTTTGTTCAGCCACGTCAGGACTCTTGCCTAGTTGTGAGACACAACTCGGGATTCTCCTCGAGGCTTGGCAAGGCAATTGGGACGCCTCTCCAGCTGAGGCGGGAGACCAAGGGTCCCTTTCCACGTGCCACAGGAATCCTGGGTCTCCTATCAAGTTTCACGAGGAGTCAGGCATCGTCTCCTTTGGAGGCACTGATCTCCGCATACCTCTGGAGTTTTCAAAGGATGTGAGGCCTCCGGTCGCGATGAGGTGGGGAACTAGGTCTTTCTCTGTGGTCTCCACAGGGGATTCAGACACCCTTTCGTCTTGGGAGATGCAAGATGAGCTTTCATTCCAGTCACTGCAGGGATATCCGGCCTTATTTCGAGTCAGGGCATCGCGGTGTCCATTCCACTTGAGGCCGCAAACTCAGGGTCCCTCTCACATACCTAGAGCTGAGAGAAGCCTCCTCTTGAGGTGCTTGTGGTAAGGTGGTATTCCTCTGGAGTCGAAGCCAGGGACTAACCTCTCATCTCGAGTTGATTTTTGGCCCACGGAGCTCTTTCGTGTTGCTACAGTGACCTCAGGATCCCTCTAGCCTTGAAACAGTGTTCTTGGGGTTTCTCTGGAGTACCATGAAGGAAATCAAGGCTCCTTTCATGTGTGATGTGCAACACAGAATTGCTCTGCACGCAGTGCAGCGGAATCGGGCCTCATCTCCCGGCGAGGGGGAAGTCTCATGGTTTTTCTCGAGTTGCGGCGGGAACCTGGGGTATATTCTCGAGTTACGACGGGGATGGCCCTTCCACACACGTGTTTGTTCAGCCTCGTCAGGACTCTTGCCTAGTTGCGAGACACAACTCGGGATTCTCCTCGAGGCTTGGCAAGGCAATTGGGACGCCTCTCCAGCTGAGGCGGGAGACCAAGGGTCCCTTTCCACGTGCCACAGGAATCCTGGGACTCCTATCAAGTTTCACGAGGAGTCAGGCATCGTCTCCTTTGGAGGCACTGATCTCCGCATACCTCTGGAGTTTTCAAAGGATGTGAGGCCTCCGGTCGCGATGAGGTGGGGAACTAGGTCTTTCTCTGTGGTCTCCACAGGGGATTCAGACATCCTTTCATCTTGGGAGATGCAAGACGAGCCTGCATTCAAGTCACTGCAGGGATATCCAGCCTTATTTCGCGTCAGGGCATCGCGGTGTCCATTCCACTTGAGGCCGCAAACTCAGGGTCCCTCTCACATACCTAGAGCTGAGAGACGCCTCCTCTTGAGGTGCTTGTGGTAAGGTGGTATTCCTCTGGAGTCGAATCCAGGGACTAACCTCTCATCTCGAGTTGATTTTTGGTCCACGGAGCTCTTTCGTGTTGCTACAGTGACCTCAGGATCCCTCTAGCCTTGAAACAGTGTTCTTGGGGTTTCTCTGGAGTGCCATCAAGGAAATCAAGACTCCTTTCATGTGTGATGTGCAACACGGAATTGCTCTGCATGCAGTGCAGGGGAATCGGGCCTCATCTCGCGGCGAGGGGGAAGTCTCATGGTTTTTCTCGAGTTGCGGCGGGAACCTGGGGTATATTCTCGAGTTACGACGGGGATGGCCCTTCCACACACGTGTTTCTTCAGCGACGTCAGGACTCCTGCCTAGTTGCGAGGGACAACACTGTATTCTCCTCGAGGCTTCGCAGGGCAATTGGAACGCCTCTCCAGCTGAGGCGGGAGACCAAGGGTCGCTTTCCACGTGCCAGAAAAATCCTGGGACTCCTATCAAGTTTCACGAGGAGTCAGGTATCGTATCCTTTGGAGGCACTGATCTCCGCGTACCTCTGGAGTTTTCAAAGGATGTGAGGCCTCCGGTCGCGATGAGGTGGGGAACTAGGTCTTTCTCTGTGGTCTCCACAGGGGATTCAGACATCCTTTCTTCTTGGGAGATGCAAGACGAGCCTGCATTCAAGTCACTGCAGGGATATCCGGCCTTATTTCGAGTCAGGGCATCGCGGTGTCCATTCCACTTGAGGCCACAAACTCAGGATCCCTCTCACATACCTAGAGCTGAGAGAAGCCTCCTCTTGAGGTGCTTGTGGTAAGGTGGTATTCCTCAGGAGTCGAATCCAGGGACTAACCTCTCATCTCGTGTTGCTTTTTGGCCCACGGAGCTCTTTCGTGTTGCTACAGTGACCTCAGGATCCCTCTAGCCTTGAAACAGTGTTCTTGGGGTTTCTCTGGAGTGCCATCAAGGAAATCAAGACTCCTTTCATGTGTGATGTGCAACACGGAATTGCTCTGCACGCAGTGCAGGGGAATCGGGCCTCATCTCGCGGCGAGGGGGAAGTCTCATGGTTTTTCTCGAGTTGCGGCAGGAACCTGGGGTATATTCTCGATTTACGACGGGGATGGCCCTTCCACACACGTGTGTGTTCAGCCATGTCAGGACTCCTGCCTAGTTGCGAGGGACAACTCGGGATTCTCCTCGAGGCTTTGCAGGGCAATTGGGACGCCTCTCCAGCTGAGACGGGAGACCAAGGGTCCCTTTCCACGTGCCACAGGAATCCTGGGTCTCCTATCAAGTTTCACGAGGAGTCAGGCATCGTCTCCTTTGGAGGCACTGATCTCCGCATACCTCTGGAGTTTTCAAAGGATTTGAGGCCTCCTGTCGCGATGAGGTGGGGAACTAGGTCTTTCTCTGTGGTCTCCACAGGGGATTCAGACACCCTTTCGTCTTGGGAGATGCAAGACGAGCCTGCATTCCAGTCACTGCAGGGATATCCGGCCTTATTTCGAGTCAGGGCATCGCGGTGTCCATTCCACTTGAGGCCGCAAACTCAGGGTCCCTCTCACATACCTAGAGCTGAGAGAAGCCTCCTCTTGAGGTGCTTGTGGTAAGGTGGTATTCCTCTGGAGTCGAAGCCAGGGACTAACCTCTCATCTCGAGTTGATTTTTGGTCCACGGAGCTCTTTCGTGTTGCTACAGTGACCTCAGGATCCCTCTAGCCTTGAAACAGTGTTCTTGGGGTTTCTCTGGAGTGCCATGAAGGAAATCAAGGCTCCTTTCATGTGTGATGTGCAACACAGAATTGCTCTGCACGCAGTGCAGGGGAATCAGGCCTCATCTCGCGGCGAGGGGGAAGTCTCATGGTTTTTCTCGAGTTGCGGCGGGAACCTGGGGTATATTCTCGAGTTACGACGGTGATGGCCCTTCCACACACGTGTTTGTTCAGCCACGTCAGGACTCTTGCCTAGTTGCGAGACACAACTCAGGATTCTCCTCGAGGCTTGGCAAGGCAATTGGGACGCCTCTCCAGCTGAGACGGGAGACCAAGTGTCCCTTTCCACGTGCCACAGGAATCCTGGGTCTCCTATCAAGTTTCACGAGGAGTCAGGCATCGTCTCCTTTGGAGGCACTGATCTCCGCATACCTCTGGAGTTTTCAAAGGATGTGAGGCCTCCGGTCGCGATGAGGTGGGGAACTAGGTCTTTCTCTGTGGTCTCCACAGGGGATTCAGACACCCTTTCGTCTTGGGAGATGCAAGATGAGCTTGCATTCCAGTCACTGCAGGGATATCCGGCCTTATTTCGAGTCAGGGCATCGCGGTGTCCATTCCACTTGAGGCCGCAAACTCAGGGTCCCTCTCACATACCTAGAGCTGAGAGAAGCCTCCTCTTGAGGTGCTTGTGGTAAGGTGGTATTCCTCTGGAGACGAATCCAGGGACTAACCTCTCTTTTCGAGTTGATTTTTGGTCCACAGAGTTCTTTCGTGTTGCTACAGTGACCTCAGGATCCCTCTATCCTTGAAACAGTGTTCTTGGGGTTTCTCTGGAGTGCCATCAAGGAAATCAAGGCTCCTTTCATGTGTGATGTGCAACACGGAATTGCTCTGCACGCAGTGCAGGGGAATCGGGCCTCATCTCGCATCGAGGGGGAAGTCTCATGGTTTTTCTCGAGTTGCGGCGGGAACCTGGGGTATATTCTCGAGTTACGACCTGGATGGCCCTTCCACACACGTGTTTGTTCAGCCACGTCAGGACTCTTGCCTAGTTGTGAGACACAACTCGGGATTCTCCTCGAGGCTTGGCAAGGCAATTGGGACGCCTCTCCAGCTGAGGCGGGAGACCAAGGGTCCCTTTCCACGTGCCACAGGAATCCTGGGTCTCCTATCAAGTTTCACGAGGAGTCAGGCATCGTCTCCTTTGGAGGCACTGATCTCCGCATACCTCTGGAGTTTTCAAAGGATGTGAGGCCTCCGGTCGCGATGAGGTGGGGAACTAGGTCTTTCTCTGTGGTCTCCACAGGGGATTCAGACACCCTTTCGTCTTGGGAGATGCAAGATGAGCTTTCATTCCAGTCACTGCAGGGATATCCGGCCTTATTTCGAGTCAGGGCATCGCGGTGTCCATTCCACTTGAGGCCGCAAACTCAGGGTCCCTCTCACATACCTAGAGCTGAGAGAAGCCTCCTCTTGAGGTGCTTGTGGTAAGGTGGTATTCCTCTGGAGTCGAAGTCAGGGACTAACCTCTCATCTCGAGTTGATTTTTGGCCCACGGAGCTCTTTCGTGTTGCTACAGTGACCTCAGGATCCCTCTAGCCTTGAAACAGTGTTCTTGGGGTTTCTCTGGAGTACCATGAAGGAAATCAAGGCTCCTTTCATGTGTGATGTGCAACACAGAATTGCTCTGCACGCAGTGCAGGGGAATCGGGCCTCATCTCCCGGCGAGGGGGAAGTCTCATGGTTTTTCTCGAGTTGCGGCGGGAACCTGGGGTATATTCTCGAGTTACGACGGGGATGGCCCTTCCACACACGTGTTTGTTCAGCCTCGTCAGGACTCTTGCCTAGTTGCGAGACACAACTCGGGATTCTCCTCGAGGCTTGGCAAGGCAATTGGGACGCCTCTCCAGCTGAGGCGGGAGACCAAGGGTCCCTTTCCACGTGCCACAGGAATCCTGGGACTCCTATCAAGTTTCACGAGGAGTCAGGCATCGTCTCCTTTGGAGGCACTGATCTCCGCATACCTCTGGAGTTTTCAAAGGATGTGAGGCCTCCGGTCGCGATGAGGTGGGGAACTAGGTCTTTCTCTGTGGTCTCCACAGGGGATTCAGACATCCTTTCATCTTGGGAGATGCAAGACGAGCCTGCATTCAAGTCACTGCAGGGATATCCAGCCTTATTTCGCGTCAGGGCATCGCGGTGTCCATTCCACTTGAGGCCGCAAACTCAGGGTCCCTCTCACATACCTAGAGCTGAGAGAAGCCTCCTCTTGAGGTGCTTGTGGTAAGGTGGTATTCCTCTGGAGTCGAATCCAGGGACTAACCTCTCATCTCGAGTTGATTTTTGGTCCACGGAGCTCTTTCGTGTTGCTACAGTGACCTCAGGATCCCTCTAGCCTTGAAACAGTGTTCTTGGGGTTTCTCTGGAGTGCCATCAAGGAAATCAAGACTCCTTTCATGTGTGATGTGCAACACGGAATTGCTCTGCATGCAGTGCAGGGGAATCGGGCCTCATCTCGCGGCGAGGGGGAAGTCTCATGGTTTTTCTCGAGTTGCGGCGGGAACCTGGGGTATATTCTCGAGTTACGACGGGGATGGCCCTTCCACACACGTGTTTCTTCAGCGACGTCAGGACTCCTGCCTAGTTGCGAGGGACAACACTGTATTCTCCTCGAGGCTTCGCAGGGCAATTGGAACGCCTCTCCAGCTGAGGCGGGAGACCAAGGGTCGCTTTCCACGTGCCAGAAAAATCCTGGGACTCCTATCAAGTTTCACGAGGAGTCAGGTATCGTATCCTTTGGAGGCACTGATCTCCGCGTACCTCTGGACTTTTCAAAGGATGTGAGGCCTCCGGTCGCGATGAGGTGGGGAACTAGGTCTTTCTCTGTGGTCTCCACAGGGGATTCAGACATCCTTTCTTCTTGGGAGATGCAAGACGAGCCTGCATTCAAGTCACTGCAGGGATATCCGGCCTTATTTCGAGTCAGGGCATCGCGGTGTCCATTCCACTTGAGGCCACAAACTCAGGATCCCTCTCACATACCTAGAGCTGAGAGAAGCCTCCTCTTGAGGTGCTTGTGGTAAGGTGGTATTCCTCAGGAGTCGAAGCCAGGGACTAACCTCTCATCTCGTGTTGCTTTTTGGCCCACGGAGCTCTTTCGTGTTGCTACAGTGACCTCAGGATCCCTCTAGCCTTGAAACAGTGTTCTTGGGGTTTCTCTGGAGTGCCATCAAGGAAATCAAGACTCCTTTCATGTGTGATGTGCAACACGGAATTGCTCTGCACGCAGTGCAGGGGAATCGGGCCTCATCTCGCGGCGAGGGGGAAGTCTCATGGTTTTTCTCGAGTTGCGGCAGGAACCTGGGGTATATTCTCGATTTACGACGGGGATGGCCCTTCCACACACGTGTGTGTTCAGCCATGTCAGGACTCCTGCCTAGTTGCGAGGGACAACTCGGGATTCTCCTCGAGGCTTTGCAGGGCAATTGGGACGCCTCTCCAGCTGAGACGGGAGACCAAGGGTCCCTTTCCACGTGCCACAGGAATCCTGGGTCTCCTATCAAGTTTCACGAGGAGTCAGGCATCGTCTCCTTTGGAGGCACTGATCTCCGCATACCTCTGGAGTTTTCAAAGGATTTGAGGCCTCCTGTCGCGATGAGGTGGGGAACTAGGTCTTTCTCTGTGGTCTCCACAGGGGATTCAGACACCCTTTCGTCTTGGGAGATGCAAGACGAGCCTGCATTCCAGTCACTGCAGGGATATCCGGCCTTATTTCGAGTCAGGGCATCGCGGTGTCCATTCCACTTGAGGCCGCAAACTCAGGGTCCCTCTCACATACCTAGAGCTGAGAGAAGCCTCCTCTTGAGGTGCTTGTGGTAAGGTGGTATTCCTCTGGAGTCGAAGCCAGGGACTAACCTCTCATCTCGAGTTGATTTTTGGTCCACGGAGCTCTTTCGTGTTGCTACAGTGACCTCAGGATCCCTCTAGCCTTGAAACAGTGTTCTTGGGGTTTCTCTGGAGTGCCATGAAGGAAATCAAGGCTCCTTTCATGTGTGATGTGCAACACAGAATTGCTCTGCACGCAGTGCAGGGGAATCAGGCCTCATCTCGCGGCGAGGGGGAAGTCTCATGGTTTTTCTCGAGTTGCGGCGGGAACCTGGGGTATATTCTCGAGTTACGACGGGGATGGCCCTTCCACCCACGTGTTTCTTCAGCCACGTCAGGACTCCTGCCTAGTTGCGAGGGACAACTCGGGATTCTCCTCGAGGCTTGGCAGGGCAATTGGAACGCCTCTCCAGCTGAGGCGGGAGACCAAGGGTCCGTTTCCACGTTCCACAAGAATCCTGGGACTCCTATCAAGTTTCACGAGGAGTCAGGCATCGTCTCCTTTGGAGGCACTGATCTCCGCGTACCTCTGGAGTTTTCAAAGGATGTGAGGCCTCCGGTCGCGATGAGGTGGGGAACTAGGTGTTTCTCTGTGGTCTCCACAGGGGATTCAGACATCCTTTCATCTTGGGAGATGCAAGACGAGCCTGCATTCAAGTCACTGCAGGGATATCCGGCCTTATTTCGAGTCAGGGCATCGCGGTGTCCATTCCACTTGAGGCCGCAAACTCAGGATCCCTCTCACATACCTAGAGCTGAGAGAAGCCTCCTCTTGAGGTGCTTGTGGTAAGGTGGTATTCCTCTGGAGTCGAAGCCAGGGACTAACCTCTCATCTCGTGTTGATTCTTGGTCCACGGAGCTCTTTCGTGTTGCTACAGTGACCTCAGGATCCCTCTATCCTTGAAACAGTGTTCTTGGGGTTTCTCTGGAGTGCCATCCAGGAAATCAAGGCTCCTTTCATGTGTGATGTGCAACACGGAATTGCTCTGCACGCAGTGCAGGGGAATCGGGCCTCATCTCGCGGCGAGGGGGAAGTCTCATGGTTTTTCTCGAGTTGCGGCGGGAACCTGGGGTATATTCTCGAGTTACGACGGGGATTGCCCTTCCACACACGTGTGTGTTCAGCCATGTCAGGACTGCTGCCTAGTTGCGAGGGACAACTCGGGATTCTCCTCGAGGCTTTGCAGGGCAATTGGGACGCCTCTCCAGCTGAGACGGGAGACCAAGGGTCCCTTTCCACGTGCCACAGGAATCCTGGGTCTCCTATCAAGGTTCACGAGGAGTCAGGCATCGTCTCCTTTGGAGGCACTGATCTCCGCATACCTCTGGAGTTTTCAAAGGATTTTAGGCCTCCTGTCGCGATGAGGTGGGGAACTAGGTCTTTCTCTGTGGTCTCCACAGGGGATTCAGACACCCTTTCGTCTTGGGAGATGCAAGATGAGCCTGCATTCCAGTCACTGCAGGGATATCCGGCCTTATTTCGAGTCAGGGCATCGCGGTGTCCATTCCACTTGAGGCCGCAAACTCAGGGTCCCTCTCACATACCTAGAGCTGAGAGAAGCCTCCTCTTGAGGTGCTTGTCGTAAGGTGGTATTCCTCTGGAGTCGAAGCCAGGGACTAACCTCTCATCTCGAGTTGATTTTTGGCCCACGGAGCTCTTTCGTGTTGCTACAGTGACCTCAGGATCCCTCTAGCCTTGAAACAGTGTTCTTGGGGTTTCTCTGGAGTGCCATCAAGGAAATCAAGGCTCCTTTCATGTGTGATGTGCAAGACGGAATTGCTCTGCACGCAGTACAGGGGAATCGGGCCTCATCTCGCATCGAGGGGGAAGTCTCATGGTTTTTCTCGAGTTGCGGCGGGAACCTGGGATATATTCTCGAGTTACGACGGGGATGGCCCTTCCACCCACGTGTTTCTTCAGCCACGTCAGGACTCCTGCCTAGTTGCGAGGGACAACTCGGGATTCTCCTCGAGGCTTGGCAGGGCAATTGGAACGCCTCTCCAGCTGAGGCGGGAGACCAAGGGTCCGTTTCCACGTGCCACAAGAATCCTGGGACTCCTATCAAGTTTCACGAGGAGTCAGGCATCGTCTCCTTTGGAGGCACTGATCTCCGCGTACCTCTGGAGTTTTCAAAGGATGTGAGGCCTCCGGTCGCGATGAGGTGGGGAACTAGGTCTTTCTCTGTGGTCTCCACAGGGGATTCAGACACCCTTTCATCTTGGGAGATGCAAGACGAGCCTGCATTCCAGTCACTGCAGGGATATCCGGCCTTATTTCGAGTCAGGGCATCGCGGTGTCCATTCCACTTGAGGCCACAAACTCAGGGTCCCTCTCACATACCTAGAGCTGAGAGAAGCCTCCTCTTGAGGTGCTTGTGGTAAGGTGGTATTCCTCAGGAGTCGAAGCCAGGGACTAACCTCTCATCTCGTGTTGATTCTTGGTCCACGGAGCTCTTTCGTGTTGCTACAGTGACCTCAGGATCCCTCTAGCCTTGAAACAGTGTTCTTGGGGTTTCTCTGGAGTGCCATCAAGGAAATCAAGGCTCCTTTCATGTGTGATGTGCAACACGGAATTGCTCTGCACGCAGTGCAGGGGAATCGGGCCTCATCTCGCGGCGAGGGGGAAGTCTCATGGTTTTTCTCGAGTTGCGGCGGGAACCTGGGGTATATTCTCGAGTTACGACGGGGATTGCCCTTCCACACACGTGTGTGTTCAGCCATGTCAGGACTCCTGCCTAGTTGCGAGGGACAACTCGGGATTCTCCTCGAGGCTTTGCAGGGCAATTGGGACGCCTCTCCAGCTGAGACGGGAGACCAAGGGTCCCTTTCCACGTGCCACAGGAATCCTGGGTCTCCTATCAAGTTTCACGAGGAGTCAGGCATCGTCTCCTTTGGAGGCACTGATCTCCGCATACCTCTGGAGTTTTCAAAGGATTTGAGGCCTCCTGTCGCGATGAGGTGGGGAACTAGGTCTTTCTCTGTGGTCTCCACAGGGGATTCAGACACCCTTTCGTCTTGGGAGATGCAAGACGAGCCTGCATTCCAGTCACTGCAGGGATATCCGGCCTTATTTCGAGTCAGGGCATCGCGGTGTCCATTCCACTTGAGGCCGCAAACTCAGGATCCCTCTCACATACCTAGAGCTGAGAGAAGCCTCCTCTTGAGGTGCTTGTGGTAAGGTGGTATTCCTCTGGAGTCGAAGCCAGGGACTAACCTCTCATCTCGAGTTGATTTTTGGCCCACGGAGCTCTTTCGTGTTGCAACAGTGACCTCAGGATCCCTCTAGCCTTGAAACAGTGTTCTTGGGGTTTCTCTGGAGTGCCATCAAGGAAATCAAGGCTCCTTTCATGTGTGATGTGCAAGACGGAATTGCTCTGCATGCAGTACAGGGGAATCGGGCCTCATCTCGCATCCAGGGGGAAGTCTCATGGTTTTTCTCGAGTTGCGGCGGGAACCTGGGGTATATTCTCGAGTTACGACGGGGATGGCCCTTCCACCCACGTGTTTCTTCAGCCACGTCAGGACTCCTGCCTAGTTGCGAGGGACAACTCGGGATTCTCCTCGAGGCTTGGCAGGGCAATTGGGACGCCTCTCCAGCTGAGGCGGGAGACCAAGGATCCCTTTCCACGTGCCACAAGAATCCTGGGACTCCTATCAAGTTTCACGAGGAGTCAGGCATCGTCTCCTTTGAAGGCACTGATCTCCGCGTACCTCTGGAGTTTTCAAAGGATGTGAGGCCTCCGGTCGCGATGAGGTGGGGAACTAGGTCTTTCTCTGTGGTCTCCACAGGGGATTCAGACATCCTTTCTTCTTGGGAGATGCAAGACGAGCCTGCATTCAAGTCACTGCAGGGATATCCGGCCTTATTTCGAGTCAGGACATCGCGGTGTCCATTCCACTTGAGGCCGCAAACTCAGGATCCCTCTCACATACCTAGAGCTGAGAGAAGCCTCCTCTTGAGGTGCTTGTGGTAAGGTGGTATTCCTCAGGAGTCGAAGCCAGGGACTAACCTCTCATCTCGTGTTGCTTTTTGGCCCATGGAGCTCTTTCGTGTTGCTACAGTGACCTCAGGATCCCTCTAGCCTTGAAACAGTGTTCTTGGGGTTTCTCTGGAGTGCCATCAAGGAAATCAAGACTCCTTTCATGTGTGATGTGCAACACGGAATTGCTCTGCACGCAGTGCAGGGGAATCGGGCCTCATCTCGCGGCGAGGGGGAAGTCTCATGGTTTTTCTCGAGTTGCGGCAGGAACCTGGGGTATATTCTCGAGTTACGACGGGGATGGCCCTTCCACACACGTGTGTGTTCAGCCATGTCAGGACTCCTGCCTAGTTGCGAGGGACAACTCGGGATTCTCCTCGAGGCTTTGCAGGGCAATTGGGACGCCTCTCCAGCTGAGACGGGAGACCAAGGGTCCCTTTCCACGTGCCACAGGAATCCTGGGTCTCCTATCAAGTTTCACGAGGAGTCAGGCATCGTCTCCTTTGGAGGCACTGATCTCCGCATACCTCTGGAGTTTTCAAAGGATTTGAGGCCTCCTGTCGCGATGAGGTGGGGAACTAGGTCTTTCTCTGTGGTCTCCACAGGGGATTCAGACACCCTTTCGTCTTGGGAGATGCAAGACGAGCCTGCATTCCAGTCACTGCAGGGATATCCGGCCTTATTTCGAGTCAGGGCATCGCGGTGTCCATTCCACTTGAGGCCGCAAACTCAGGGTCCCTCTCACATACCTAGAGCTGAGAGAAGCCTCCTCTTGAGGTGCTTGTGGTAAGGTGGTATTCCTCTGGAGTCGAAGCCAGGGACTAACCTCTCATCTCGAGTTGATTTTTGGCCCACGGAGCTCTTTCGTGTTGCTACAGTGACCTCAGGATCCCTCTAGCCTTGAAACAGTGTTCTTGGGGTTTCTCTGGAGTGCCATGAAGGAAATCAAGGCTCCTTTCATGTGTGATGTGCAACACAGAATTGCTCTGCACGCAGTGCAGGGGAATCAGGCCTCATCTCGCGGCGAGGGGGAAGTCTCATGGTTTTTCTCGAGTTGCGGCGGGAACCTGGGGTATATTCTCGAGTTACGACGGGGATGGCCCTTCCACCCACGTGTTTCTTCAGCCACGTCAGGACTCCTGCCTAGTTGCGAGGGACAACTCGGGATTCTCCTCGAGGCTTGGCAGGGCAATTGGAACGCCTCTCCAGCTGAGGCGGGAGACCAAGGGTCCCTTTCCACGTGCCACAAGAATCCTGGGACTCCTATCAAGTTTCACGAGGAGTCAGGCATCGTCTCCTTTGGAGGCACTGATCTCCGCGTACCTCTGGAGTTTTCAAAGGATGTGAGGACTCCGGTCGCGATGAGGTGGGGAACTAGGTGTTTCTCTGTGGTCTCCACAGGGGATTCAGACATCCTTTCATCTTGGGAGATGCAAGACGAGCCTGCATTCAAGTCACTGCAGGGATATCCGGCCTTATTTCGAGTCAGGGCATCGCGGTGTCCATTCCACTTGAGGCCGCAAACTCAGGATCCCTCTCACATACCTAGAGCTGAGAGAAGCCTCCTCTTGAGGTGCTTGTGGTAAGGTGGTATTCCTCTGGAGTCGAAGCCAGGGACTAACCTCTCATCTCGTGTTGATTCTTGGTCCACGGAGCTCTTTCGTGTTGCTACAGTGACCTCAGGATCCCTCTATCCTTGAAACAGTGTTCTTGGGGTTTCTCTGGAGTGCCATCCAGGAAATCAAGGCTCCTTTCATGTGTGATGTGCAACACGGAATTGCTCTGCACGCAGTGCAGGGGAATCGGGCCTCATCTCGCGGCGAGGGGGAAGTCTCATGGTTTTTCTCGAGTTGCGGCGGGAACCTGGGGTATATTCTCGAGTTACGACGGGGATTGCCCTTCCACACACGTGTGTGTTCAGCCATGTCAGGACTCCTGCCTAGTTGCGAGGGACAACTCGGGATTCTCCTCGAGGCTTTGCAGGGCAATTGGGACGCCTCTCCAGCTGAGACGGGAGACCAAGGGTCCCTTTCCACGTGCCACAGGAATCCTGGGTCTCCTATCAAGGTTCACGAGGAGTCAGGCATCGTCTCCTTTGGAGGCACTGATCTCCGCATACCTCTGGAGTTTTCAAAGGATTTGAGGCCTCCTGTCGCGATGAGGTGGGGAACTAGGTCTTTCTCTGTGGTCTCCACAGGGGATTCAGACACCCTTTCGTCTTGGGAGATGCAAGACGAGCCTGCATTCCAGTCACTGCAGGGATATCCGGCCTTATTTCGAGTCAGGGCATCGCGGTGTCCATTCCACTTGAGGCCGCAAACTCAGGGTCCCTCTCACATACCTAGAGCTGAGAGAAGCCTCCTCTTGAGGTGCTTGTCGTAAGGTGGTATTCCTCTGGAGTCGAAGCCAGGGACTAACCTCTCATCTCGAGTTGATTTTTGGCCCACGGAGCTCTTTCGTGTTGCTACAGTGACCTCAGGATCCCTCTAGCCTTGAAACAGTGTTCTTGGGGTTTCTCTGGAGTGCCATCAAGGAAATCAAGGCTCCTTTCATGTGTGATGTGCAAGACGGAATTGCTCTGCACGCAGTACAGGGGAATCGGGCCTCATCTCGCATCGAGGGGGAAGTCTCATGGTTTTTCTCGAGTTGCGGCGGGAACCTGGGGTATATTCTCGAGTTACGACGGGGATGGCCCTTCCACCCACGTGTTTCTTCAGCCACGTCAGGACTCCTGCCTAGTTGCGAGGGACAACTCGGGATTCTCCTCGAGGCTTGGCAGGGCAATTGGAACGCCTCTCCAGCTGAGGCGGGAGACCAAGGGTCCGTTTCCACGTGCCACAAGAATCCTGGGACTCCTATCAAGTTTCACGAGGAGTCAGGCATCGTCTCCTTTGGAGGCACTGATCTCCGTGTACCTCTGGAGTTTTCAAAGGATGTGAGGCCTCCGGTCGCGATGAGGTGGGGAACTAGGTCTTTCTCTGTGGTCTCCACAGGGGATTCAGACACCCTTTCATCTTGGGAGATGCAAGACGAGCCTGCATTCCAGTCACTGCAGGGATATCCGGCCTTATTTCGAGTCAGGGCATCGCGGTGTCCATTCCACTTGAGGCCACAAACTCAGGGTCCCTCTCACATACCTAGAGCTGAGAGAAGCCTCCTCTTGAGGTGCTTGTGGTAAGGTGGTATTCCTCAGGAGTCGAAGCCAGGGACTAACCTCTCATCTCGTGTTGATTCTTGGTCCACGGAGCTCTTTCGTGTTGCTACAGTGACCTCAGGATCCCTCTAGCCTTGAAACAGTGTTCTTGGGGTTTCTCTGGAGTGCCATCAAGGAAATCAAGGCTCCTTTCATGTGTGATGTGCAACACGGAATTGCTCTGCACGCAGTGCAGGGGAATCGGGCCTCATCTCGCGGCGAGGGGGAAGTCTCATGGTTTTTCTCGAGTTGCGGCGGGAACCTGGGGTATATTCTCGAGTTACGACGGGGATTGCCCTTCCACACACGTGTGTGTTCAGCCATGTCAGGACTCCTGCCTAGTTGCGAGGGACAACTCGGGATTCTCCTCGAGGCTTTGCAGGGCAATTGGGACGCCTCTCCAGCTGAGACGGGAGACCAAGGGTCCCTTTCCACGTGCCACAGGAATCCTGGGTCTCCTATCAAGTTTCACGAGGAGTCAGGCATCGTCTCCTTTGGAGGCACTGATCTCCGCATACCTCTGGAGTTTTCAAAGGATTTGAGGCCTCCTGTCGCGATGAGGTGGGGAACTAGGTCTTTCTCTGTGGTCTCCACAGGGGATTCAGACACCCTTTCGTCTTGGGAGATGCAAGACGAGCCTGCATTCCAGTCACTGCAGGGATATCCGGCCTTATTTCGAGTCAGGGCATCGCGGTGTCCATTCCACTTGAGGCCGCAAACTCAGGGTCCCTCTCACATACCTAGAGCTGAGAGAAGCCTCCTCTTGAGGTGCTTGTGGTAAGGTGGTATTCCTCTGGAGTCGAAGCCAGGGACTAACCTCTCATCTCGAGTTGATTTTTGGCCCACGGAGCTCTTTCGTGTTGCTACAGTGACCTCAGGATCCCTCTAGCCTTGAAACAGTGTTCTTGGGGTTTCTCTGGAGTGCCATCAAGGAAATCAAGGCTCCTTTCATGTGTGATGTGCAAGACGGAAATGCTCTGCACGCAGTACAGGGGAATCGGGCCTCATCTCGCATCGAGGGGGAAGTCTCATGGTTTTTCTCGAGTTGCGGCGGGAACCAGGGGTATATTCTCGAGTTACGACGGGCATGGCCCTTCCACCCACGTGTTTCTTCAGCCACGTCAGGACTCCTGCCTAGTTGCGAGGGACAACTCGGGATTCTCCTCGAGGCTTGGCAGGGCAATTGGAACGCCTCTCCAGCTGAGGCGGGAGACCAAGGGTCCCTTTCCACGTGCCACAAGAATCCTGGGACTCCTATCAAGTTTCACGAGGAGTCAGGCATCGTCTCCTTTGGAGGCACTGATCTCCGCGTACCTCGGGAGTTTTCAAAGGATGTGAGGCCTCCGGTCGCGATGAGGTGGGGAACTAGGTGTTTCTCTGTGGTCTCCACAGGGGATTCAGACATCCTTTCATCTTGGGAGATGCAAGACGAGCCTGCATTCAAGTCACTGCAGGGATATCCGGCCTTATTTCGAGTCAGGGCATCGCGGTGTCCATTCCACTTGAGGCCGCAAACTCAGGATCCCTCTCACATACCTAGAGCTGAGAGAAGCCTCCTCTTGAGGTGCTTGTGGTAAGGTGGTATTCCTCAGGAGTCGAAGCCAGGGACTAACCTCTCATCTCGTGTTGATTCTTGGTCCACGGAGCTCTTTCGTGTTGCTACAGTGACCTCAGGATCCCTCTAGCCTTGAAACAGTGTTCTTGGGGTTTCTCTGGAGTGCCATCAAGGAAATCAAGGCTCCTTTCATGTGTGATGTGCAAGACGGAATTGCTCTGCACGCAGTACAGGGGAATCGGGCCTCATCTCGCATCGAGGGGGAAGTCTCATGGTTTTTCTCGAGTTGCGGCGGGAACCTGGGGTATATTCTCGAGTTACGATGGGGATGGCCCTTCCACCCACGTGTTTCTTCAGCCACGTCAGGACTCCTGCCTTGTTGCGAGGGACAACTCGGGATTCTCCTCGAGGCTTTGCAGGGCAATTGGGACGCCTCTCCAGCTGAGACGGGAGACCAAGGGTCCCTTTCCACGTGCCACAGGAATCCTGGGTCTCCTATCAAGTTTCACGAGGAGTCAGGCATCGTCTCCTTTGGAGGCACTGATCTCCGCATACCTCTGGAGTTTTCAAAGGATTTGAGGCCTCCTGTCGCGATGAGGTGGGGAACTAGGTCTTTCTCTGTGGTCTCCACAGGGGATTCAGACACCCTTTCGTCTTGGGAGATGCAAGACGAGCCTGCATTCCAGTCACTGCAGGGATATCCGGCCTTATTTCGAGTCAGGGCATCGCGGTGTCCATTCCATTTGAGGCCGCAAACTCAGGGTCCCTCTCACATAGCTAGAGCTGAGAGCAGCCTCCTCTTGAGGTGCTTGTCGTAAGGTGGTATTCCTCTGGAGTCGGAGCCAGGGACTAACCTCTCATCTCGAGTTGATTTTTGGCCCACGGAGCTCTTTCGTGTTGCTACAGTGACCTCAGGATCCCTCTAGCCTTGAACCAGTGTTCTTGGGGTTTCTCTGGAGTGCCATCAAGGAAATCAAGGCTCCTTTCATGTGTGATGTGCAAGACGGAATTGCTCTGCACGCAGTACAGGGGAATCGGGCCTCATCTCGCATCGAGGGGGAAGTCTCATGGTTTTCCTCGAGTTGCGGCGGGAACCTGGGGTATATTCTCGAGTTACGACGGGGATGGCCCTTCCACCCACGTGTTTCTTCAGCGACGTCAGGACTCCTGCCTAGTTGCGAGGGACAACTCTGGATTCTCCTCGAGGCTTGGCAGGGCAATCGGGACGCCTCTCCAGCTGAGGCGGGAGACCAAGTGTCCCTTTCCAATGCCACAGGAATCCTGGGACTCCTATCAAGTTTCACGAGGAGTCAGGCATCGTCTCCTTTGGAGGCACTGATCTCCGCGTACCTCTGGAGTTTTCAAAGGATGTGAGGATATCGGTCGCGATGAGGTGGGGAACTAAGTCTTTCTCTGTGCTTTCCACAGGGGATTCAGACATCCTTTCGTCCTGGGAGATGCAAGACGAGCTTGCATTGAAGTCACTGCAGGGATATCCGGCCTTATTTCGAGTCAGGGCATCGCGGTGTCCATTCCACTTGAGGCCGCAAACTCAGGGTCCCTCTCACATGCCTAGAGCTGAGAGAAGCCTCCTCTTGAGGTGCTTGTGGTAAGGTGGTATTCCTCTGGAGACGAATCCAGGGACTAACCTCTCTTTTCGAGTTGATTTTTGGTCCACAGAGTTCTTTCGTGTTGCTACAGTGACCTCAGGATCCCTCTAGCCTTGAAACAGTGTTCTTGGGGTTTCTCTGGAGAGCCATCAAGGAAATCAAGGCTCCTTTCATGTGTGATGTGCAAGACGGAATTGCTCTGCACGCAGTACAGGGGAATCGGGCCTCATCTCGCATCGAGGGGGAAGTCTCATGGTTTTTCTCGAGTTGCGGCGGGAACCTGGGGTATATTCTCGAGTTACGACGGGGATGGCCCTTTCACCCACGTGTTTGTTCAGCCACGTTAGGACTCCTGCCTAGTTGCGAGGGACAACTCGGGATTCTCCTCGAGGCTTGGCAGGGCAATTGGAACGCCTCTCCAGCTGAGGCGGGAGACCAAGGGTCCCTTTCCACGTGCCACAAGAATCCTGGGACTCCTATCAAGTTTCACGAGGAGTCAGGCATCGTCTCCTTTGGAGGCACTGATCTCCGCGTACCTCTGGAGTTTTCAAAGGATGTGAGGCCTCCGGTCGCGATGAGGTGGGGAACTAGGTCTTTCTCTGTGGTCTCCACAGGGGATTCAGACATCCTTTCTTCTTGGGAGATGCAAGACGAGCCTGCATTCAAGTCACTGCAGGGATATCCGGCCTTATTTCGAGTCAGGGCATCGCGGTGTCCATTCCACTTGAGGCCGCAAACTCAGGGTCCCTCTCACATACCTAGAGCTGAGAGAAGCCTCCTCTTGAGGTGCTTGTGGTAAGGTGGTATTCCTCAGGAGTCGAAGCCAGGGACTAACCTCTCATCTCGTGTTGATTCTTGGTCCACGGAGCTCTTTCGTGTTGCTACAGTGACCTCAGGATCCCTCTAGCCTTGAAACAGTGTTCTTGGGGTTTCTCTGGAGTGCCATGAAGGAAATCAAGGCCCCTTTCATGTGTGATGTGCAACACGGAATTGCTCTGCACGCAGTGCAGGGGAATCGGGCCTCATTTTGCGGCGAGGGGGAAGTCTCATGGTTTTTCTCGAGTTGCGGCGGGAACCTGGGGTATATTCTCGAGTTACGACGGGGATGGCCCTTCCACACACGTGTGTGTTCAGCCATGTCAGGACTCCTGCCTAGTTGCGAGGGACAACTCGGGATTCTCCTCGAGGCTTTGCAGGGCAATTGGGACGCCTCTCCAGCTGAGACGGGAGACCAAGGGTCCCATTCCACGTGCCACAGGAATTCTGGGTCTCCTATCAAGTTTCACGAGGAGTCAGGCATCGTCTCCTTTGGAGGCACGGATCTCCGCATACCTCTGGAGTTTTCAAAGGATTTGAGGCCTCCTGTCACGATGAGGTGGGGAACTAGGTCTTTCTCTGTGGTCTCCACAGGGGATTCAGACACCCTTTCGTCTTGGGAGATGCAAGACGAGCCTGCATTCCAGTCACTGCAGGGATATCTGGCCTTATTTCGAGTCAGGGCATCGCGGTGTCCATTCCACTTGAGGCCGCAAACTCAGGGTCCCTCTCACATACCTAGAGCTGAGAGAAGCCTCCTCTTGAGGTGCTTGTGGTAAGGTGGTATTCCTCTGGAGACGAATCCAGGGACTAACCTCCCTTTTCGAGTTGATTTTTGGTCCACAGAGTTCTTTCGTGTTGCTACAGTGACCTCAGGATCCCTCTAGCCTTGAAACAGTGTTCTTGGGGTTTCTCTGGAGTGCCATCAAGGAAATCAAGGGTCCTTTCATGTGTGATGTGCAAGACGGAATTGCTCTGCACGCAGTACAGGGGAATCGGGCCTCATCTCGCATCGAGGGGGAAGTCTCATGGTTTTTCTCGAGTTGCGGTGGGAACCTGGGGTATATTCTCGAGTTACGACGGGGATGGCCCTTCCACACACGTGTGTGTTCAGCCATGTCAGGACTCCTGCCTAGTTGCGAGGGACAACTCGGGATTCTCCTCGAGGCTTTGCAGGGCAATTGGGACGCCTCTCCAGCTGAGACGGGAGACCAAGGGTCCCTTTCCACGTGCCACAGGAATCCTGGGTCTCCTATCAAGTTTCACGAGGAGTCAGGCATCGTCTCCTTTGGAGGCACTGATCTCCGCATACCTCTGGAGTTTTCAAAGGATTTGAGGCCTCCTGTCGCGATGAGGTGGGGAACTAGGTCTTTCTCTGTGGTCTCCACAGGGGATTCAGACACCCTTTCGTCTTGGGAGATGCAAGACGAGCCTGCATTCCAGTCACTGCAGGGATATCCGGCCTTATTTCGAGTCAGGGCATCGCGGTGTCCATTCCACTTGAGGCCGCAAACTCAGGGTCCCTCTCACATACCTAGAGCTGAGAGAAGCCTCCTCTTGAGGTGCTTGTGGTAAGGTGGTATTCCTCTGGAGTCGAAGCCAGGGACTAACCTCTCATCTCGAGTTGATTTTTGGCCCACGGAGCTCTTTCGTGTTGCTACAGTGACCTCAGGATCCCTCTAGCCTTGAAACAGTGTTCTTGGGGTTTCTCTGGAGTGCCATGAAGGAAATCAAGGCTCCTTTCATGTGTGATGTGCAACACAGAATTGCTCTGCACGCAGTGCAGGGGAATCAGGCCTCATCTCGCGGCGAGGGGGAAGTCTCATGGTTTTTCTCGAGTTGCGGCGGGAACCTGGGGTATATTCTCGAGTTACGACGGGGATGGCCCTTCCACCCACGTGTTTCTTCAGCCACGTCAGGACTCCTGCCTAGTTGCGAGGGACAACTCGGGATTCTCCTCGAGGCTTGGCAGGGCAATTGGAACGCCTCTCCAGCTGAGGCGGGAGACCAAGGGTCCCTTTCCACGTGCCACAAGAATCCTGGGACTCCTATCAAGTTTCACGAGGAGTCAGGCATCGTCTCCTTTGGAGGCACTGATCTCCGCGTACCTCTGGAGTTTTCAAAGGATGTGAGGACTCCGGTCGCGATGAGGTGGGGAACTAGGTGTTTCTCTGTGGTCTCCACAGGGGATTCAGACATCCTTTCATCTTGGGAGATGCAAGACGAGCCTGCATTCAAGTCACTGCAGGGATATCCGGCCTTATTTCGAGTCAGGGCATCGCGGTGTCCATTCCACTTGAGGCCGCAAACTCAGGATCCCTCTCACATACCTAGAGCTGAGAGAAGCCTCCTCTTGAGGTGCTTGTGGTAAGGTGGTATTCCTCTGGAGTCGAAGCCAGGGACTAACCTCTCATCTCGTGTTGATTCTTGGTCCACGGAGCTCTTTCGTGTTGCTACAGTGACCTCAGGATCCCTCTATCCTTGAAACAGTGTTCTTGGGGTTTCTCTGGAGTGCCATCCAGGAAATCAAGGCTCCTTTCATGTGTGATGTGCAACACGGAATTGCTCTGCACGCAGTGCAGGGGAATCGGGCCTCATCTCGCGGCGAGGGGGAAGTCTCATGGTTTTTCTCGAGTTGCGGCGGGAACCTGGGGTATATTCTCGAGTTACGACGGGGATTGCCCTTCCACACACGTGTGTGTTCAGCCATGTCAGGACTCCTGCCTAGTTGCGAGGGACAACTCGGGATTCTCCTCGAGGCTTTGCAGGGCAATTGGGACGCCTCTCCAGCTGAGACGGGAGACCAAGGGTCCCTTTCCACGTGCCACAGGAATCCTGGGTCTCCTATCAAGGTTCACGAGGAGTCAGGCATCGTCTCCTTTGGAGGCACTGATCTCCGCATACCTCTGGAGTTTTCAAAGGATTTGAGGCCTCCTGTCGCGATGAGGTGGGGAACTAGGTCTTTCTCTGTGGTCTCCACAGGGGATTCAGACACCCTTTCGTCTTGGGAGATGCAAGACGAGCCTGCATTCCAGTCACTGCAGGGATATCCGGCCTTATTTCGAGTCAGGGCATCGCGGTGTCCATTCCACTTGAGGCCGCAAACTCAGGGTCCCTCTCACATACCTAGAGCTGAGAGAAGCCTCCTCTTGAGGTGCTTGTCGTAAGGTGGTATTCCTCTGGAGTCGAAGCCAGGGACTAACCTCTCATCTCGAGTTGATTTTTGGCCCACGGAGCTCTTTCGTGTTGCTACAGTGACCTCAGGATCCCTCTAGCCTTGAAACAGTGTTCTTGGGGTTTCTCTGGAGTGCCATCAAGGAAATCAAGGCTCCTTTCATGTGTGATGTGCAAGACGGAATTGCTCTGCACGCAGTACAGGGGAATCGGGCCTCATCTCGCATCGAGGGGGAAGTCTCATGGTTTTTCTCGAGTTGCGGCGGGAACCTGGGGTATATTCTCGAGTTACGACGGGGATGGCCCTTCCACCCACGTGTTTCTTCAGCCACGTCAGGACTCCTGCCTAGTTGCGAGGGACAACTCGGGATTCTCCTCGAGGCTTGGCAGGGCAATTGGAACGCCTCTCCAGCTGAGGCGGGAGACCAAGGGTCCGTTTCCACGTGCCACAAGAATCCTGGGACTCCTATCAAGTTTCACGAGGAGTCAGGCATCGTCTCCTTTGGAGGCACTGATCTCCGCGTACCTCTGGAGTTTTCAAAGGATGTGAGGCCTCCGGTCGCGATGAGGTGGGGAACTAGGTCTTTCTCTGTGGTCTCCACAGGGGATTCAGACACCCTTTCATCTTGGGAGATGCAAGACGAGCCTGCATTCCAGTCACTGCAGGGATATCCGGCCTTATTTCGAGTCAGGGCATCGCGGTGTCCATTCCACTTGAGGCCACAAACTCAGGGTCCCTCTCACATACCTAGAGCTGAGAGAAGCCTCCTCTTGAGGTGCTTGTGGTAAGGTGGTATTCCTCAGGAGTCGAAGCCAGGGACTAACCTCTCATCTCGTGTTGATTCTTGGTCCACGGAGCTCTTTCGTGTTGCTACAGTGACCTCAGGATCCCTCTAGCCTTGAAACAGTGTTCTTGGGGTTTCTCTGGAGTGCCATCAAGGAAATCAAGGCTCCTTTCATGTGTGATGTGCAACACGGAATTGCTCTGCACGCAGTGCAGGGGAATCGGGCCTCATCTCGCGGCGAGGGGGAAGTCTCATGGTTTTTCTCGAGTTGCGGCGGGAACCTGGGGTATATTCTCGAGTTACGACGGGGATTGCCCTTCCACACACGTGTGTGTTCAGCCATGTCAGGACTCCTGCCTAGTTGCGAGGGACAACTCGGGATTCTCCTCGAGGCTTTGCAGGGCAATTGGGACGCCTCTCCAGCTGAGACGGGAGACCAAGGGTCCCTTTCCACGTGCCACAGGAATCCTGGGTCTCCTATCAAGTTTCACGAGGAGTCAGGCATCGTCTCCTTTGGAGGCACTGATCTCCGCATACCTCTGGAGTTTTCAAAGGATTTGAGGCCTCCTGTCGCGATGAGGTGGGGAACTAGGTCTTTCTCTGTGGTCTCCACAGGGGATTCAGACACCCTTTCGTCTTGGGAGATGCAAGACGAGCCTGCATTCCAGTCACTGCAGGGATATCCGGCCTTATTTCGAGTCAGGGCATCGCGGTGTCCATTCCACTTGAGGCCGCAAACTCAGGGTCCCTCTCACATACCTAGAGCTGAGAGAAGCCTCCTCTTGAGGTGCTTGTGGTAAGGTGGTATTCCTCTGGAGTCGAAGCCAGGGACTAACCTCTCATCTCGAGTTGATTTTTGGCCCACGGAGCTCTTTCGTGTTGCTACAGTGACCTCAGGATCCCTCTAGCCTTGAAACAGTGTTCTTGGGGTTTCTCTGGAGTGCCATCAAGGAAATCAAGGCTCCTTTCATGTGTGATGTGCAAGACGGAAATGCTCTGCACGCAGTACAGGGGAATCGGGCCTCATCTCGCATCGAGGGGGAAGTCTCATGGTTTTTCTCGAGTTGCGGCGGGAACCAGGGGTATATTCTCGAGTTACGACGGGCATGGCCCTTCCACCCACGTGTTTCTTCAGCCACGTCAGGACTCCTGCCTAGTTGCGAGGGACAACTCGGGATTCTCCTCGAGGCTTGGCAGGGCAATTGGAACGCCTCTCCAGCTGAGGCGGGAGACCAAGGGTCCCTTTCCACGTGCCACAAGAATCCTGGGACTCCTATCAAGTTTCACGAGGAGTCAGGCATCGTCTCCTTTGGAGGCACTGATCTCCGCGTACCTCGGGAGTTTTCAAAGGATGTGAGGCCTCCGGTCGCGATGAGGTGGGGAACTAGGTGTTTCTCTGTGGTCTCCACAGGGGATTCAGACATCCTTTCATCTTGGGAGATGCAAGACGAGCCTGCATTCAAGTCACTGCAGGGATATCCGGCCTTATTTCGAGTCAGGGCATCGCGGTGTCCATTCCACTTGAGGCCGCAAACTCAGGATCCCTCTCACATACCTAGAGCTGAGAGAAGCCTCCTCTTGAGGTGCTTGTGGTAAGGTGGTATTCCTCAGGAGTCGAAGCCAGGGACTAACCTCTCATCTCGTGTTGATTCTTGGTCCACGGAGCTCTTTCGTGTTGCTACAGTGACCTCAGGATCCCTCTAGCCTTGAAACAGTGTTCTTGGGGTTTCTCTGGAGTGCCATCAAGGAAATCAAGGCTCCTTTCATGTGTGATGTGCAAGACGGAATTGCTCTGCACGCAGTACAGGGGAATCGGGCCTCATCTCGCATCGAGGGGGAAGTCTCATGGTTTTTCTCGAGTTGCGGCGGGAACCTGGGGTATATTCTCGAGTTACGATGGGGATGGCCCTTCCACCCACGTGTTTCTTCAGCCACGTCAGGACTCCTGCCTTGTTGCGAGGGACAACTCGGGATTCTCCTCGAGGCTTTGCAGGGCAATTGGGACGCCTCTCCAGCTGAGACGGGAGACCAAGGGTCCCTTTCCACGTGCCACAGGAATCCTGGGTCTCCTATCAAGTTTCACGAGGAGTCAGGCATCGTCTCCTTTGGAGGCACTGATCTCTGCATACCTCTGGAGTTTTCAAAGGATTTGAGGCCTCCTGTCGCGATGAGGTGGGGAACTAGGTCTTTCTCTGTGGTCTCCACAGGGGATTCAGACACCCTTTCGTCTTGGGAGATGCAAGACGAGCCTGCATTCCAGTCACTGCAGGGATATCCGGCCTTATTTCGAGTCAGGGCATCGCGGTGTCCATTCCATTTGAGGCCGCAAACTCAGGGTCCCTCTCACATAGCTAGAGCTGAGAGCAGCCTCCTCTTGAGGTGCTTGTCGTAAGGTGGTATTCCTCTGGAGTCGAAGCCAGGGACTAACCTCTCATCTCGAGTTGATTTTTGGCCCACGGAGCTCTTTCGTGTTGCTACAGTGACCTCAGGATCCCTCTAGCCTTGAACCAGTGTTCTTGGGGTTTCTCTGGAGTGCCATCAAGGAAATCAAGGCTCCTTTCATGTGTGATGTGCAAGACGGAATTGCTCTGCACGCAGTACAGGGGAATCGGGCCTCATCTCGCATCGAGGGGGAAGTCTCATGGTTTTCCTCGAGTTGCGGCGGGAACCTGGGGTATATTCTCGAGTTACGACGGGGATGGCCCTTCCACCCACGTGTTTCTTCAGCGACGTCAGGACTCCTGCCTAGTTGCGAGGGACAACTCTGGATTCTCCTCGAGGCTTGGCAGGGCAATCGGGACGCCTCTCCAGCTGAGGCGGGAGACCAAGTGTCCCTTTCCAATGCCACAGGAATCCTGGGACTCCTATCAAGTTTCACGAGGAGTCAGGCATCGTCTCCTTTGGAGGCACTGATCTCCGCGTACCTCTGGAGTTTTCAAAGGATGTGAGGATATCGGTCGCGATGAGGTGGGGAACTAAGTCTTTCTCTGTGCTTTCCACAGGGGATTCAGACATCCTTTCGTCCTGGGAGATGCAAGACGAGCTTGCATTGAAGTCACTGCAGGGATATCCGGCCTTATTTCGAGTCAGGGCATCGCGGTGTCCATTCCACTTGAGGCCGCAAACTCAGGGTCCCTCTCACATGCCTAGAGCTGAGAGAAGCCTCCTCTTGAGGTGCTTGTGGTAAGGTGGTATTCCTCTGGAGACGAATCCAGGGACTAACCTCTCTTTTCGAGTTGATTTTTGGTCCACAGAGTTCTTTCGTGTTGCTACAGTGACCTCAGGATCCCTCTAGCCTTGAAACAGTGTTCTTGGGGTTTCTCTGGAGAGCCATCAAGGAAATCAAGGCTCCTTTCATGTGTGATGTGCAAGACGGAATTGCTCTGCACGCAGTACAGGGGAATCGGGCCTCATCTCGCATCGAGGGGGAAGTCTCATGGTTTTTCTCGAGTTGCGGCGGGAACCTGGGGTATATTCTCGAGTTACGACGGGGATGGCCCTTTCACCCACGTGTTTGTTCAGCCACGTTAGGACTCCTGCCTAGTTGCGAGGGACAACTCGGGATTCTCCTCGAGGCTTGGCAGGGCAATTGGAACGCCTCTCCAGCTGAGGCGGGAGACCAAGGGTCCCTTTCCACGTGCCACAAGAATCCTGGGACTCCTATCAAGTTTCACGAGGAGTCAGGCATCGTCTCCTTTGGAGGCACTGATCTCCGCGTACCTCTGGAGTTTTCAAAGGATGTGAGGCCTCCGGTCGCGATGAGGTGGGGAACTAGGTCTTTCTCTGTGGTCTCCACAGGGGATTCAGACATCCTTTCTTCTTGGGAGATGCAAGACGAGCCTGCATTCAAGTCACTGCAGGGATATCCGGCCTTATTTCGAGTCAGGGCATCGCGGTGTCCATTCCACTTGAGGCCGCAAACTCAGGGTCCCTCTCACATACCTAGAGCTGAGAGAAGCCTCCTCTTGAGGTGCTTGTGGTAAGGTGGTATTCCTCAGGAGTCGAAGCCAGGGACTAACCTCTCATCTCGTGTTGATTCTTGGTCCACGGAGCTCTTTCGTGTTGCTACAGTGACCTCAGGATCCCTCTAGCCTTGAAACAGTGTTCTTGGGGTTTCTCTGGAGTGCCATGAAGGAAATCAAGGCCCCTTTCATGTGTGATGTGCAACACGGAATTGCTCTGCACGCAGTGCAGGGGAATCGGGCCTCATTTTGCGGCGAGGGGGAAGTCTCATGGTTTTTCTCGAGTTGCGGCGGGAACCTGGGGTATATTCTCGAGTTACGACGGGGATGGCCCTTCCACACACGTGTGTGTTCAGCCATGTCAGGACTCCTGCCTAGTTGCGAGGGACAACTCGGGATTCTCCTCGAGGCTTTGCAGGGCAATTGGGACGCCTCTCCAGCTGAGACGGGAGACCAAGGGTCCCATTCCACGTGCCACAGGAATTCTGGGTCTCCTATCAAGTTTCACGAGGAGTCAGGCATCGTCTCCTTTGGAGGCACGGATCTCCGCATACCTCTGGAGTTTTCAAAGGATTTGAGGCCTCCTGTCGCGATGAGGTGGGGAACTAGGTCTTTCTCTGTGGTCTCCACAGGGGATTCAGACACCCTTTCGTCTTGGGAGATGCAAGACGAGCCTGCATTCCAGTCACTGCAGGGATATCTGGCCTTATTTCGAGTCAGGGCATCGCGGTGTCCATTCCACTTGAGGCCGCAAACTCAGGGTCCCTCTCACATACCTAGAGCTGAGAGAAGCCTCCTCTTGAGGTGCTTGTGGTAAGGTGGTATTCCTCTGGAGACGAATCCAGGGACTAACCTCCCTTTTCGAGTTGATTTTTGGTCCACAGAGTTCTTTCGTGTTGCTACAGTGACCTCAGGATCCCTCTAGCCTTGAAACAGTGTTCTTGGGGTTTCTCTGGAGTGCCATCAAGGAAATCAAGGGTCCTTTCATGTGTGATGTGCAAGACGGAATTGCTCTGCACGCAGTACAGGGGAATCGGGCCTCATCTCACATCGAGGGGGAAGTCTCATGGTTTTTCTCGAGTTGCGGTGGGAACCTGGGGTATATTCTCGAGTTACGACGGGGATGGCCCTTCCACACACGTGTGTGTTCAGCCATGTCAGGACTCCTGCCTAGTTGCGAGGGAAACTCGGGATTCTCCTCGAGGCTTTGCAGGGCAATTGGGATGCCTCTCCAGCTGAGACGGGAGACCAAGGGTCCCTTTCCACGTACCACAGGAATTCTGGGTCTCCTATCAAGTTTCACGAGGAGTCAGGCATCGTCTCCTTTGGAGGCACTGATCTCCGCATACCTCTGGAGTTTTCAGAGGATGTGAGGCCTCCTGTCACGATGAGGTGGGGAACTAGGTCTTTCTCTGTGGTCTCCACAGGGGATTCAGACACACTTTCGTCTTGGGAGATGCAAGACGAGCCTGCATTCCAGTCACTGCAGGGATATCCGGCCTTATTTCAAGTCAGGGCATCGCGGTGTCCATTCCACTTGAGGCCGCAAACTCAGGGTCCCTCTCACATACCTAGAGCTGAGAGAAGCCTCCTCTTGAGGTGCTTGTGGTAAGGTGGTATTCCTCTGGAGTCGAAGCCTGGGACTAACCTCTCATCTCGAGTTGATTTTTGGCCCACGGAGCTCTTTCGTGTTGCTACAGTGACCTCAGGATCCCTCTAGCCTTGAAACAGTGTTCTTGGGGTTTCTCTGGAGTGCCATAAAGGAAATCAAGGCTCCTTTCATGTGTGATGTGCAACACGGAATTGCTCTGCACGCAGTGCAGGGGAATCGGGCCTCATCTCGCGGCGAGGGGGAAGTCTCATGGTTTTTCTCGAGTTGCGGTGGGAACCTGGGGTATATTCTCGAGTTACGACGGGGATGGCCCTTCCACACACGTGTGTGTTCAGCCATGTCAGGACTCCTGCCTAGTTGCGAGGGACAACTCGGGATTCTCCTCGAGGCTTTGCAGGGCAATTGGGACGCCTATCCAGCTGAGACGGGAGACCAAGGGTCCCTTTCCACGTGCCACAGGAATCCTGGGTCTCCTATCAAGTTTCACGAGGAGTCAGGCATCGTCTCCTTTGGAGGCACTGATCTCCGCATACCTCTGGAGTTTTCAAAGGATTTGAGGCTTCCTGTCGCGATGAGGTGGGGAACTAGGTCTTTCTCTGTGGTCTCCACAGGGGATTCAGACACCCTTTCGTCTTGGGAGATGCAAGATGAGCTTGCATTCCAGTCACTGCAGGGATATCCGGAATTATTTCGAGTCAGGGCATCGCGGTGTCCATTCCACTTGAGGCCGCAAACTCAGGGTCCCTCTCACATACCTAGAGCTGAGAGAAGCCTCCTCTTGAGGTGCTTGTGGTAAGGTGGTATTCCTCTGGAGTCGAAGCCAGGGACTAACCTCTCATCTCGAGTTGATTTTTGGCCCACGGAGCTCTTTCGTGTTGCTACAGTGACCTCAGGATCCCTCTAGCCTTGAAACAGTGTTCTTGGGGTTTCTCTGGAGTGCCATGAAGGAAATCAAGGCTCCTTTCATGTGTGATGTGCAACACAGAATTGCTCTGCAGGCAGTGCAGGGGAATCGGGCCTCATCTCGCGGCGAGGGGAAAGTCTCATGGTTTTTCTCGAGTTGCGGCGGGAACCTGGGGTATATTCTCGAGTTATTACGGGGATGGCCCTTCCACCCACGTGTTTGTTCAGCCACGTCAGGACTCCTGCCTAGTTGCGAGGGACAACTCGGGATTCTCCTCGAGGCTTGGCAGGGCAATTGGAACGCCTCTCCAGCTGAGGCGGGAGACCAAGGGTCCCTTTCCACGTGCCACAAGAATCCTGGGACTCCTATCAAGTTTCACGAGGAGTCAGGCATCGTCTCCTTTGGAGGCACTGATCTCCACATACCTCTGGAGTTTTCAAAGGATTTGAGGCCTGTGGTCGCGATGAGGTTGGGAACTAGGTCTTTCTCTGTGGTCTCCACAGGGGATTCAGACACCCTTTCGTCTTGGGAGATGCAAGACGAGCCTGCATTCCAGTCACTGCAGGGATATACGGCCTTATTTCGAGTCAGGGCATCGCGGTGTCCATTCCACTTGAGGCCGCAAACTCAGGATCCCTCTCACATACCTAGAGCTGAGAGAAGCCTCCTCTTGAGGTGCTTGTGGTAAGGTGGTATTCCTCAGGAGTCGAAGCCAGGGACTAACCTCTCATCTCGTGTTGATTCTTGGTCCACGGAGCTCTTTCGTGTTGCTACAGTGACCTCAGGATCCCTCTAGCCTTGAAACAGTGTTCTTGAGGTTTCTCTGGAGTGCCATGAAGGAAATCAAGGCTCCTTTCATGTGTGATGTGCAACACGGAATTGCTCTGCACGCAGTGCAGGGGAATCGGGCCTCATCTCGCATCGAGGGGGAAGTCTCATGGTTTTTCTCGAGTTGCAGCGGGAACCTGGGGTATATTCTCGAGTTACGACGGGGATGGCCCTTCCACACACGTGTTTGTTCAGCCACGTCAGGACTCTTGCCTAGTTGCGAGACACAACTCAGGATTCTCCTCGAGGCTTGGCAAGGCAATTGGGACGCCTCTCCAGCTGAGACGTGAGACCAAGGGTCCCTTTCCACGTGCCACAAGAATCCTGGGACTCCTATCAAGTTTCACGAGGAGTCAGGCATCGTCTCCTTTGGAGGCACTGATCTCCGCGTACCTCTGGAGTTTTCAAAGGATGTGAGGCCTCCGGTCGCGATGAGTTGGGGAACTAGGTGTTTCTCTGTGGTCTCCACAGGGGATTCAGACATCCTTTCTTCTTGGGAGATGCAAGAGGAGCCTGCATTCAAGTCACTGCAGGGATATCCGGCCTTATTTCGAGTCAGGGCATCCCGGTGTCCATTGCACTTGAGGCCGCAAACTCAGGGTCCCTCTCACATACCTAGAGCTGAGAGAAGCCTCCTCTTGAGGTGCTTGTGGTAAGGTGGTATTCCTCAGGAGTCGAAGCCAGGGACTAACCTCTCATCTCGTGTTGATTCTTGGTCCACGGAGCTCTTTCGTGTTGCTACAGTGACCTCAGGATCCCTCTAGCCTTGAAACAGTGTTCTTGGGGTTTCTCTGGAGTGCCATGAGGGAAATCAAGGCTCCTTTCATGTGTGATGTGCAACAAGGAATTGCTCTGCACACAGTGCAGGGGAATCGGGGATCATTTTGCGGCGAGGGGGAAGTCTCATGGTTTTTCTCGATTTGCGGCGGGAACCTGGGGTATATTCTCGAGTTACGACGGGGATGGCCCTTCCACACACGTGTGTGTTCAGCCATGTCAGGACTCCTGCCTAGTTGCGAGGGAAACTCGGGATTCTCCTCGAGGCTTTGCAGGGCAATTTGGACGCCTCTCCAGCTGAGACGGGAGACCAAGGGTCCCTTTCCACGTACCACAGGAATTCTGGGTCTCCTATCAAGTTTCACGAGGAGTCAGGCATCGTCTCCTTTGGAGGCACTGATCTCCGCATACCTCTGGAGTTTTCAGAGGATGTGAGGCCTCCTGTCACGATGAGGTGGGGAACTAGGTCTTTCTCTGTGGTCTCCACAGGGGATTCAGACACCCTTTCGTCTTGGGAGATGCAAGACGAGCCTGCATTCCAGTCACTGCAGGGATATCTGGCCTTATTTCGAGTCAGGGCATCGCGGTGTCCATTCCACTTGAGGCCGCAAACTCAGGGTCCCTCTCACATACCTAGAGCTGAGAGAAGCCTCCTCTTGAGGTGCTTGTGGTAAGGTGGTATTCCTCTGGAGTCGAAGCCTGGGACTAACCTCTCATCTCGAGTTGATTTTTGGCCCACGGAGCTCTTTCGTGTTGCTACAGTGACCTCAGGATCCCTCTAGCCTTGAAACAGTGTTCTTGGGGTTTCTCTGGAGTGCCATCAAGGAAATCAAGGCTCCTTTCATGTGTGATGTGCAACACGGAATTGCTCTGCACGCAGTGCAGGGGAATCGGGCCTCATCTCGCGGCGAGGGGGAAGTCTCATGGTTTTTCTCGAGTTCCGGTGGGAACCTGGGGTATATTCTCGAGTTACGACGGGGATGGCCCTTCCACACACCTGTGTGTTCAGCCATGTCAGGACTCCTGCCTAGTTGCGAGGGACAACTCGGGATTCTCCTCGAGGCTTTGCAGGGCAATTGGGACGCCTATCCAGCTGAGACGGGAGACCAAGGGTCCCTTTCCACGTGCCACAGGAATCCTGGGTCTCCTATCAAGTTTCACGAGGAGTCAGGCATCGTCTCCTTTGGAGGCACTGATCTCCGCATACCTCTGGAGTTTTCAAAGGATTTGAGGCTTCCTGTCGCGATGAGGTGGGGAACTAGGTCTTTCTCTGTGGTCTCCACAGGGGATTCAGACATCCTTTCTTCTTGGGAGATGCAAGACGAGCCTGCATTCCAGTCACTGCAGGGATATCCGGCCTTATTTCGAGTCAGGGCATCGCGGTGTCCATTCCACTTGAGGCCGCAAACTCAGGATCCCTCTCACATACCTAGAGCTGAGAGAAGCCTCCTCTTGAGGTGCTTGTGGTAAGGTGGTATTCCTCAGGAGTCGAAGCCAGGGACTAACCTCTCATCTCGTGTTGATTCTTGGTCCACGGAGCTCTTTCGTGTTGCTACAGTTACCTCAGGATCCCTCTAGCCTTGAAACAGTGTTCTTGAGGTTTCTCTGGAGTGCCATGAAGGAAATCAAGGCTCCTTTCATGTGTGATGTGCAACACGGAATTGCTCTGCACGCAGTGCAGGGGAATCGGGCCTCATCTCGCATCGAGGGGGAAGTCTCATGGTTTTTCTCGAGTTGCGGCGGGAACCTGGGGTATATTCTCGAGTTACGACGGGGATGGCCCTTCCACACACGTGTTTGTTCAGCCACGTCAGGACTCTTGCCTAGTTGCGAGACACAACTCAGGATTCTCCTCGAGGCTTGGCAAGGCAATTGGGACGCCTCTCCAGCTGAGACGGGAGACCAAGCGTCCCTTTCCACGTGCCACAGGAATCCTGGGTCTCCTATCAAGTTTCACGAGGAGTCAGGCATCGTCTCCTTTGGAGGCACTGATCTCCGCATACCTCTGGACTTTTCAAAGGATTTGAGGCTTCCTGTCGCGATGAGGTGGGGAACTAGGTCTTTCTCTGTGGTCTCCACAGGGGATTCAGACACCCTTTCGTCTTGGGAGATGCAAGATGAGCTTGCATTCCAGTCACTGCAGGGATATCCGGCCTTATTTCGAGTCAGGGCATCGCGGTGTCTATTCCACTTGAGGCCGCAAACTCAGGGTCCCTCTCACATACCTAGAGCTGAGAGAAGCCTCCTCTTGAGGTGCTTGTGGTAAGGTGGTATTCCTCTGGAGTCGAAGCCAGGGACTAACCTCTCATCTCGAGTTGATTTTTGGCCCACGGAGCCCTTTCGTGTTGCTACAGTGACCTCAGGATCCCTCTAGCCTTGAAACAGTGTTCTTGGGGTTTCTCTGGAGTACCATGAAGGAAATCAAGGCTTCTTTCATGTGTGATGTGCAACACAGAATTGCTCTGTACGCAGTGCAGGGGAATCGGGCCTCATCTCGCGGCGAGGGGGAAGTCTCATGGTTTTTCTCGAGTTGCGGCGGGAACCTGGGGTATATTCTCGAGTTACGACGGGGATTGCCCTTCCACACACGTGTGTGTTCAGCCATGTCAGGACTCCTGCCTAGTTGCGAGGGACAACTCGGGATTCTCCTCGAGGCTTTGCAGGGCAATTGGGACGCCTCTCCAGCTGAGACGGGAGACCAAGGGTCCCTTTCCACGTGCCACAGGAATCCTGGGTCTCCTATCAAGTTTCACGAGGAGTCAGGCATCGTCTCCTTTGGAGGCACTGATCTCCGCATACCTCTGGAGTTTTCAAAGGATTTGAGGCCTCCTGTCGCGATGAGGTGGGGAACTAGGTCTTTCTCTGTGGTCTCCACAGGGGATTCAGACATCCTTTCTTCTTGGGAGATGCAAGACGAGCCTGCATTCAAGTCACTGCAGGGATATCCGGCCTTATTTCGAGTCAGGGCATCGCGGTGTCCATTCCACTTGAGGCCGCAAACTCAGGGTCCCTCTCACATACCTAGAGCTGAGAGAAGCCTCCTCTTGAGGTGCTTGTCGTAAGGTGGTATTCCTCTGGAGTCGAAGCCAGGGACTAACCTCTCATCTCGAGTTGATTTTTGGCCCACGGAGCTCTTTCGTGTTGCTACAGTGACCTCAGGATCCCTCTAGCCTTGAAAGAGTGTTCTTGGGGTTTCTCTGGAGTGCCATCAAGGAAATCAAGGCTCCTTTCATGTGTGATGTGCAACACGGAATTGCTCTGCACGCAGTACAGGGGAATCGGGCCTCATCTCGCATCGAGGGGGAAGTCTCATGGTTTTTCTCGAGTTGCGGCGGGAACCTGGGGTATATTCTCGAGTTACGACGGGGATGGCGCTTCCACCCACGTGTTTCTTCAGCCACGTCAGGACTCCTGCCTAGTTGCGAGGGACAACTCGGGATTCTCCTCGAGGCTTGGCAGGGCAATTGGAACGCCTCTCCAGCTGAGGCGGGAGACCAAGGGTCCCTTTCCACGTGCCACAGGAATCCTGGGTCTCCTATCAAGTTTCACGAGGAGTCAGGCATCGTCTCCTTTGGAGGCACTGATCTCCGCATACCTCTGGAGTTTTCAAAGGATTTGAGGCCTCCTGTCGCGATGAGGTGGGGAACTAGGTCTTTCTCTGTGGTCTCCACAGGGGATTCAGACACCCTTTCGTCTTGGGAGATGCAAGACGAGCCTGCATTCCAGTCACTGCAGGGATATCCGGCCTTATTTCGAGTCAGGGCATCGCGGTGTCCATTCCACTTGAGGCCGCAAACTCAGGGTCCCTCTCACATACCTAGAGCTGAGAGAAGCCTCCTCTTGAGGTGCTTGTCGTAAGGTGGTATTCCTCTGGAGTCGAAGCCAGGGACTAACCTCTCATCTCGAGTTGATTTTTGGCCCACGGAGCTCTTTCGTGTTGCTACAGTGACCTCAGGATCCCTCTATCCTTGAAACAGTGTTCTTGGGGTTTCTCTGGAGTGCCATCAAGGAAATCAAGGCTCCTTTCATGTGTGATGTGCAAGACGGAATTGCTCTGCACGCAGTGCAGGGGAATCGGGCCTCATCTCGCATCGAGGGGGAAGTCTCATGGTTTTTCTCGAGTTGCGGCGGGAACCTGGGGTATATTCTCGAGTTACGACGGGGATGGCCCTTCCACCCACGTGTTTCTTCAGCCACGTCAGGACTCCTGCCTAGTTGCGAGGGACAACTCGGGATTCTCCTCGAGGCTTGGCAGGGCAATTGGAACGCCTCTCCATCTGAGGCGGGAGACCAAGGGTCCCTTTCCACGTGCCACAAGAATCCTGGGACTCCTATCAAGTTTCACGAGGAGTCAGGCATCGTCTCCTTTGGAGGCACTGATCTCCGCGTACCTCTGGAGTTTTCAAAGGATGTGAGGCCTCCGGTCGCGATGAGGTGGGGAACTAGGTGTTTCTCTGTGGTCTCCACAGGGGATTCAGACATCCTTTCTTCTTGGGAGATGCAAGACGAGCCTGCATTCAAGTCACTGCAGGGATATCCGGCCTTATTTCGAGTCAGGGCATCGCGGTGTCCATTCCACTTGAGGCCGCAAACTCAGGATCCCTCTCACATACCTAGAGCTGAGAGAAGCCTCCTCTTGAGGTGCTTGTGGTAAGGTGGTATTCCTCAGGAGTCGAAGCCAGGGACTAACCTCTCATCTCGTGTTGATTCTTGGTCCACGGAGCTCTTTCGTGTTGCTACAGTGACCTCAGGATCCCTCTAGCCTTGAAACAGTGTTCTTGGGGTTTCTCTGGAGTGCCATCAAGGAAATCAAGGCTCCTTTCATGTGTGATGTGCAACACGGAATTGCTCTGCACGCAGTGCAGGGGAATCGGGCCTCATCTCGCGGCGAGGGGGAAGTCTCATGGTTTTTCTCGAGTTGCGGCGGGAACCTGGGGTATATTCTCGAGTTACGACGGGGATTGCCCTTCCACACACGGGTGTGTTCAGCCATGTCAGGACTCCTGCCTAGTTGCGAGGGACAACTCGGGATTCTCCTCGAGGCTTTGCAGGGCAATTGGGACGCCTCTCCAGCTGAAACGGGAGACCAAGGGTCCCTTTCCACGTGCCACAGGAATCCTGGGTCTCCTATCAAGTTTCACGAGGAGTCAGGCATCGTCTCCTTTGGAGGCACTGATCTCCGCATACCTCTGGAGTTTTCAAAGGATTTGAGTCCTCCTGTCGCGATGAGGTGGGGAACTAGGTCTTTCTCTGTGGTCTCCACAGGGGATTCAGACACCCTTTCGTCTTGGGAGATGCAAGACGAGCCTGCATTCCAGTCACTGCAGGGATATCCGGCCTTATTTCGAGTCAGGGCATCGCGGTGTCCATTCCACTTGAGGCCGCAAACTCAGGGTCCCTCTCACATACCTAGAGCTGAGAGAAGCCTCCTCTTGAGGTGCTTGTGGTAAGGTGGTATTCCTCTGGAGACGAATCCAGGGACTAACCTCCCTTTTCGAGTTGATTTTTGGTCCACAGAGTTCTTTCGTGTTGCTACAGTGACCTCAGGATCCCTCTAGCCTTGAAACAGTGTTCTTGGGGTTTCTCTGGAGTGCCATCAAGGAAATCAAGGCTCCTTTCATGTGTGATGTGCAAGACGGAATTGCTCTGCACGCAGTACAGGGGAATCGGGCCTCATCTCGCATCGAGGGGGAAGTCTCATGGTTTTTCTCGAGTTGCGGTGGGAACCTGGGGTATATTCTCGAGTTACGACGGGGATGGCCCTTTGACCCACGTGTTTCTTCAGCCACGTCAGGACTCCTGCCTAGTTGCGAGGGACAACTCGGGATTCTCCTCGAGGCTTGGCAGGGCAATTGGAACGCCTCTCCAGCTGAGGCGGGAGACCAAGGGTCCCTTTCCACGTGCCACAAGAATCCTGGGACTCCTATCAAGTTTCACGAGGAGTCAGGCATCGTCTCCTTTGGAGGCACTGATCTCCGCGTACCTCTGGAGTTTTCAAAGGATGTGAGGCCTCCGGTCGCGATGAGGTGGGGAACTAGGTCTTTCTCTGTGGTCTCCACAGGGGATTCAGACATCCTTTCTTCTTGGGAGATGCAAGACGAGCCTGCATTCAAGTCACTGCAGGGATATCCGGCCTTATTTCGAGTCAGGGCATCGCGGTGTCCATTCCACTTGAGGCCGCAAACTCAGGGTCCCTCTCACATACCTAGAGCTGAGAGAAGCCTCCTCTTGAGGTGCTTGTGGTAAGGTGGTATTCCTCAGGAGTCGAAGCCAGGGACTAACCTCTCATCTCGTGTTGATTCTTGGTCCACGGAGCTCTTTCGTGTTGCTACAGTGACCTCAGGATCCCTCTAGCCTTGAAACAGTGTTCTTGGGGTTTCTCTGGAGTGCCATGAAGGAAATCAAGGCCCCTTTCATGTGTGATGTGCAACACGGAATTGCTCTGCACACAGTGCAGGGGAATCGGGCCTCATTTTGCGGCGAGGGGGAAGTCTCATGGTTTTTCTCGAGTTGCGGCGGGAACCTGGGGTATATTCTCGAGTTACGACGGGGATGGCCCTTCCACACACGTGTGTGTTCAGCCATGTCAGGACTCCTGCCTAGTTGCGAGGGACAACTCGGGATTCTCCTCGAGGCTTTGCAGGGCAATTGGGACGCCTATCCAGCTGAGACGGGAGACCAAGGGTCCCTTTCCACATGCCACAGGAATCCTGGGTCTCCTATCAAGTTTCACGAGGAGTCAGGCATCGTCTCCTTTGGAGGCACTGATCTCCGCATACCTCTGGAGTTTTCAAAGGATTTGAGGCTTCCTGTCGCGATGAGGTGGGGAACTAGGTCTTTCTCTGTGGTCTCCACAGGGGATTCAGACACCCTTTCGTCTTGGGAGATGCAAGATGAGCTTGCATTCCAGTCACTGCAGTTATATCCGGCCTTATTTCGAGTCAGGGCATCACGGTGTCCATTCCACTTGAGGCCGCAAACTCAGGGTCCCTCTCACATACCTAGAGCTGAGAGAAGCCTCCTCTTGAGGTGCTTGTGGTAAGGTGGTATTCCTTTGGAGTCGAAGCCAGGGACTAACCTCTCATCTCGAGTTGATTTTTGGCCCACGGAGCTCTTTCGTGTTGCTACAGTGACCTCAGGATCCCTCTAGCCTTGAAACAGTGTTCTTGGGGTTTCTCTGGAGTGCCATGAAGGAAATCAAGGCTCCTTTCATGTGTGATGTGCAACACAGAATTGCTCTGCACGCAGTGCAGGGGAATCGGGCCTCATCTCGCGGCGAGGGGAAAGTCTCATGGTTTTTCTCGAGATGCAGCGGGAACCTGGGGTATATTCTCGAGTTATTACGGGGATGGCCCTTCCACCCACGTGTTTCTTCAGCCACGTCAGGACTCCTGCCTAGTTGCGAGGGACAACTCGGGATTCTCCTCGAGGCTTGGCAGGGCAATTGGAACGCCTCTCCAGCTGAGGCGGGAGACCAAAGGTCCCTTTCCACGTGCCACAAGAATCCTGGGACTCCTATCAAGTTTCACGAGGAGTCAGGCATCGTCTCCTTTGGAGGCACTGATCTCCGCATACCTCTGGAGTTTTCAAAGGATTTGAGGCCTCCTTTCGCGATGAGGTGGGGAACTAGGTCTTTCTCTGTGGTCTCCACAGGGGATTCAGACACCCTTTCGTCTTGGGAGATGCAAGACGAGCCTGCATTCCAGTCACTGCAGGGATATCCGGCCTTATTTCGAGTCAGGGCATCGCGGTGTCCATTCCACTTGAGGCCGCAAACTCAGGGTCCCTCTCACATACCTAGAGCTGAGAGAAGCCTCCTCTTCAGGTGCTTGTGGTAAAGTGGTATTCCTCTGGAGTCGAAGCCAGGGACTAACCTCTCATCTCGAGTTGATTTTTGGTCCACGGAGCTCTTTCGTGTTGCTACAGTGACCTCAGGATCCCTCTAGCCTTGAAACAGTGTTCTTGGGGTTTCTCTGGAGTGCCATCAAGGAAATCAAGGCTCCTTTCATGTGTGATGTGCAACACAGAATTGCTCTGCACGCAGTGCAGGGGAATCGGGCCTCATCTCGCGGCGAGGGGGAAGTCTCATGGTTTTTCTCGAGTTGCGGCGGGAACCTGGGGTATATTCTCGAGTTACGCCGGGGATGGCCCTTCCACACACGTGTTTGTTCAGCCACGTCAGGACTCTTGCCTAGTTGCGAGACACAACTCGGGATTCTCCTCGAGGCTTGGCAAGGCAATTGGGACGCCTCTCCAGCTGAGGCGGGAGACCAAGGGTCCCTTTCCACGTGCCACAGGAATCCTGGGACTCCTATCTAGTTTCACGAGGAGTCAGGCATCGTCTCCTTTGGAGGCACTGATCTCCGCGTACCTCTGAAGTTTTCAAAGGATGTGAGGCCTCCGGTCGCGATGAGGTGGGGAACTAGGTCTTTCTCTGTGGTCTCCACAGGGGATTCAGACATCCTTTCATCTTGGGAGATGCAAGACGAGCCTGCATTCAAGTCAGTGCAGGGATATCCGGCCTTATTTCCCGTCAGGGCATTGCGGTGTCCATTCCACTTGAGGCCGCAAACTCAGGGTCCCTCTCACATACCTAGAGCTGAGAGAAGCCTCCTCTTGAGGTGCTTGTGGTAAGGTGGTATTCCTCAGGAGTCGAAGCCAGGGACTAACCTCTCATCTCGAGTTGATTTTTGGCCCACGGAGCTCTTTCGTGTTGCTACAGTGACCTCAGGATCCCTCTAGCCTTGAAAGAGTGTTCTTGGGGTTTCTCTGGAGTGCCATCAAGGAAATCAAGGCTCCTTTCATGTGTGATGTGCAAGACGGAATTGCTCTGCACGCAGTGCAGGGGAATCGGGCCTCATCTCGCGGCGAGGGGGAAGTCTCATGGTTTTTCTCGAGTTGCGGCGGGAACCTGGGGTATATTCTCGAGTTACGACGGGGATGGCCCTTCCACCCACGTGTTTCTTCAGCGACGTCAGGACTCCTGCCTAGTTGCGAGGGACAACTCTGGATTCTCCTCGAGGCTTCGCAGGGCAATTGGGACACCTCTCCAGCTGAGGCGGGAGACCAAGTGTCCCTTTCCAAGTGCCACAGGAATCCTGGGACTCCTATCAAGTTTCACGAGGAGTCAGGCATCGTCTCCTTTGGAGGCACTGATCTCCGCGTACCTCTGGAGTTTTCAAAGGATGTGACGCTATCGGTCGCGATGAGGTGGGGAACTAAGTCTTTCTCTGTGCTTTCCACAGGGGATTCAGACATCCTTTCGTCCTGGGAGATGCAAGACGAGCCTGCATTGAAGTCACTGCAGGGATATCCGGCCTTATTTCGAGTCAGGGCATCGCGGTGTCCATTCCACTTGAGGCCGCAAACTCAGGGTCCCTCTCACATACCTAGAGCTGAGAGAAGCCTCCTCTTGAGGTGCTTGTGGTAAGGTGGTATTCCTCTGGAGACGAATCCAGGGACTAACCTCTCTTTTCGAGTTGATTTTTGGTCCACAGAGTTCTTTCGTGTTGCTACAGTGACCTCAGGATCCCTCTATCCTTGAAACAGTGTTCTTGGGGTTTCTCTGGAGTGCCATCAAGGAAATCAAGGCTCCTTTCATGTGTGATGTGCAACACGGAATTGCTCTGCACGCAGTGCAGGGGAATCGGGCCTCATCTCGCATCGAGGGGGAAGTCTCATGGTTTTTCTCGAGTTGCGGCGGGAACCTGGGGTATATTCTCGAGTTACGACGGGGATGGCCCTTCCACCCACGTGTTTGTTCAGCCACGTCAGGACTCCTGCCTAGTTGCGAGGGACAACTCGGGATTCTCCTCGAGGCTTGGCAGGGCAATTGGAACGCCTCTCCAGCTGAGGCGGGAGACCAAGGGTCCCTTTCCACGTGCCAGAAAAATCCTGGGACTCCTATCAAGTTTCACGAGGAGTCAGGCATCGTCTCCTTTGGAGGCACTGATCTCCGCGTACCTCTGGACTTTTCAAAGGATGTGAGGCCTCCGGTCGCGATGAGGTGGGGAACTAGGTCTTTCTCTGTGGTCTCCACAGGGTATTCAGACATCCTTTCTTCTTGGGAGATGCAAGACGAGCCTGCATTCAAGTCACTGCAGGGATATCCGGCCTTATTTCGAGTCAGGGCATCGCGGTGTCCATTCCACTTGAGGCCGCAAACTCAGGATCCCTCTCACATACCTAGAGCTGAGAGAAGCCTCCTCTTGAGGTGCTTGTGGTAAGGTGGTATTCCTCAGGAGTCGAAGCCAGGAACTAACCTCTCATCTCGTGTTGCTTTTTGGCCCACGGAGCTCTTTCTTGTTGCTACAGTGACCTCAGGATCCCTCTAGCCTTGAAACAGTGTTCTTGAGGTTTCTCTGGAGTGCCATCAAGGAAATCAAGACTCCTTTCATGTGTGATGTGCAACACGGAATTGCTCTGCACGCAGTGCAGGGGAATCGGGCCTCATCTCGCTGCGAGGGGGAAGTCTCATGGTTTTTCTCGAGTTGCGGCAGGAACCTGGGGTATATTCTCGAGTTACGACGGGGATGGCCCTTCCACACACGTGTGTGTTCAGCCATGTCAGGACTCCTGCCTAGTTGCGAGGGACAACTCGGGATTCTCCTCGAGGCTTTGCAGGGCAATTGTGACGCCTCTCCAGCTGAGACGGTAGACCAAGGGTCCCTTTCCACGTGCCACAGGAATCCTGGGTCTCCTATCAAGTTTCACGAGGAGTCAGGCATCGTCTCCTTTGGAGGCACTGATCGCCGCATACCTCTGGAGTTTTCAAAGGATTTGAGGCCTCCTGTCGCGATGAGGTGGGGAACTAGGTCTTTCTCTGTGGTCTCCACAGGGGATTCAGACACCCTTTCGTCTTGGGAGATGCAAGACGAGCCTGCATTCCAGTCACTGCAGGCAGGGATATCCGGCCTTATTTCGAGTCAGGGCATCGCGGTGTCCATTCCACTTGAGGCCGCAAACTCAGGGTCCCTCTCACATACCTAGAGCTGAGAGAAGCCTCCTCTTGAGGTGCTTGTCATAAGGTGGTATTCCTCTGGAGTCGAAGCCAGGGACTAAACTCTCATCTCGAGTTGATTTTTGGCCCACGGAGCTCTTTCGTGTTGCTACAGTGACCTCAGGATCCCTCTAGCCTTGAAACAGTGTTCTTGGGGTTTCTCTGGAGTGCCATCAAGGAAATCAAGGCTCCTTTCATGTGTGATGTGCAACACGGAATTGCTCTGCACGCAGTGCAGGGGAATCGGGCCTCATCTCGCATCGAGGGGGAAGTCTCATGGTTTTTCTCGAGTTGCGGCGGGAACCTGGGGTATATTCTCGAGTTAAGACGGGGATGGCCCTTCCACCCACGTGTTTGTTCAGCCACGTCAGGACTCCTGCCTAGTTGAGAGGGACAACTCGGGATTCTCCTCGAGGCTTGGCAGGGCAATTGGAACGCCTCTCCAGCTGAGGCGGGAGACCAAGGGTCCCTTTCCACGTGCCACAAGAATCCTGGGACTCCTATCAAGTTTCACGAGGAGTCAGGCATCGTCTCCTTTGGAGGCACTGATCTCCGCGTACCTCTGGAGTTTTCAAAGGATGTGAGGCCTCCGGTCGCGATGAGGTGGGGAACTAGGTCTTTCTCTGTGGTCTCCACAGGGGATTCAGACATCCTTTCATCTTGGGAGATGCAAGACGAGCCTGCATTCAAGTCACTGCAGGGATATCCGGCCTTATTTCGAGTCAGGGCATTGCGGTGTCCATTCCACTTGAGGCCGCAAACTCAGGATCCCTCTCACATACCTAGAGCTGAGAGAAGCCTCCTCTTGAGGTGCTTGTGGTAAGGTGGTATTCCTCAGGAGTCGAAGCCAGGGACTAACCTCTCATCTCGTGTTGATTCTTGGTCCACGGAGCTCTTTCGTGTTGCTACAGTGACCTCAGGATCCCTCTAGCCTTGAAACAGTGTTCTTGGGGTTTCTCTGGAGTGCCATCAAGGAAATCAAGGCTCCTTTCATGTGTGATGTGCAACACGGAATTGCTCTGCACGCAGTGCAGGGGAATCGGGCCTCATCTCGCGGCGAGGGGGAAGTCTCATGGTTTTTCTCGTGTTGCGGCGGGAACCTGGGGTATATTCTCGAGTTACGACGGGGATTGCCCTTCCACACACGTGTGTGTTCAGCCATGTCAGGACTCCTGCCTAGTTGCGAGGGACAACTTGGGATTCTCCTCGAGGCTTTGCAGGGCAATTGGGACGCCTCTCCAGCTGAGACGGGAGACCAAGGGTCCCTTTCCACGAGCCACAGGAATCCTGGGTCTCCTATCAAGTTTCACGAGGAGTCAGGCATCGTCTCCTTTGGAGGCACTGATCTCCGCATACCTCTGGAGTTTTCAAAGGATTTGAGGCCTCCTGTCGCGATGAGGTGGGGAACTAGGTCTTTCTCTGTGGTCTCCACAGGGGATTCAGACACCCTTTCGTCTTGGGAGATGCAAGACGAGCCTGCATTCCAGTCACTGCAGGGATATCCGGCCTTATTTCGAGTCAGGGCATCGCGGTGTCCATTCCACTTGAGGCCGCAAACTCAGGGTCCCTCTCACATACCTAGAGCTGAGAGAAGCCTCCTCTTGAGGTGCTTGTCATAAGGTGGTATTCCTCTGGAGTCGAAGCCAGGGACTAACCTCTCATCTCGAGTTGATTTTTGGCCCACGGAGCTCTTTCGTGTTGCTACAGTGACCTCAGGATCCCTCTAGCCTTGAAACAGTGTTCTTGGGGTTTCTCTGGAGTGCCATCAAGGAAATCAAGGCTCCTTTCATGTGTGATGTGCAAGACGGAATTGCTCTGCACGCAGTACAGGGGAATCGGGCCTCATCTCGCATCGAGCGGGAAGTCTCATGGTTTTTCTCGAGTTGCGGCGGGAACCTGGGGTATATTCTTGAGTTACGACGGGGATGGCCCTTCCACCCACGTGTTTCTTCAGCCACGTCAGGACTCCTGCCTAGTTGCGAGGGACAACTCGGGATTCTCCTCGAGGCTTGGCAGGGCAATTGGGACGCCTCTCCAGCTGAGGCGGGAGACCAAGGGTCCCTTTCCAAGTGCCACAGGAATCCTGGGACTCCTATCAAGTTTCACGAGGAGTCAGGCATCGTCTCCTTTGGAGGCACTGATCTCCGCGTACCTCTGGAGTTTTCAAAGGATGTGAGGCTATCGGTCGCGATGAGGTGGGGAACTAAGTCTTTCTCTGTGCTTTCCACAGGGGATTCAGACATCCTTTCGTCCTGGGAGATGCAAGACGAGCCTGCACTGAAGTCACTGCAGGGATATCCGGCCTTATTTCGAGTCAGGGCATCGCGGTGTCCATTCCACTTGAGGCCGCAAACTCAGGGTCCCTCTCACATACCTAGAGCTGAGAGAAGCCTCCTCTTGAGGTGCTTGTGGTAAGGTGGTATTCCTCTGGAGACGAATCCAGGGACTAACCTCTCTTTTCGAGTTGATTTTTGGTCCACAGAGTTCTTTCGTGTTGCTACAGTGACCTCAGGATCCCTCTATCCTTGAAACAGTGTTCTTGGGGTTTCTCTGGAGTGCCATCAAGGAAATCAAGGCTCCTTTCATGTGTGATGTGCAAGACGGAATTGCTCTGCATGCAGTACAGGGGAATCGGGCCTCATCTCGCATCGAGGGGGAAGTCTCATGGTTTTTCTCGAGTTGCGGCGGGAACCTGGGGTATATTCTCGAGTTACGACGGGGATGGCCCTTCCACACACGTGTTTGTTCAGCCACGTCAGGACTCCTGCCTAGTTGCGAGGGACAACTCGGGATTCTCCTCGAGGCTTGGCAGGGCAATTGGAACGCCTCTCCAGCTGAGGCGGGAGACCAAGGGTCCCTTTCCACGTGCCAGAAAAATCCTGGGACTCCTATCAAGTTTCACGAGGAGTCAGGCATCGTCTCCTTTGGAGGCACTGATCTCCGCGTACCTCTGGACTTTTCAAAGGATGTGAGGCCTCCGGTCGCGATGAGGTGGGGAACTAGGTCTTTCTCTGTGGTCTCCACAGGGGATTCAGACATCCTTTCTTCTTGGGAGATGCAAGACGAGCCTGCATTCAAGTCACTGCAGGGATATCCGGCCTTCTTTCGAGTCAGGGCATCGCGGTGTCCATTCCACTTGAGGCCGCAAACTCAGGATCCCTCTCACATACCTAGAGCTGAGAGAAGCCTCCTCTTGAGGTGCTTGTGGTAAGGTGGTATTCCTCAGGAGTCGAAGCCAGGGACTAACCTCTCATCTCGTGTTGCTTTTTGGCCCACGGAGCTCTTTCGTGTTGCTACAGTGACCTCAGGATCCCTCTAGCCTTGAAACAGTGTTCTTGGGGTTTCTCTGGAGTGCCATCAAGGAAATCAAGACTCCTTTCATGTGTGATGTGCAACACGGAATTGCTCTGCACGCAGTGCAGGGGAATCGGGCCTCATCTCGCTGCGAGGGGGAAGTCTCATGGTTTTTCTCGAGTTGCGGCAGGAACCTGGGGTATATTCTCGAGTTACGACGGGGATGGCCCTTCCACACACGTGTGTGTTCAGCCATGTCAGGACTCCTGCCTAGTTGCGAGGGACAACTCGGGATTCTCCTCGAGGCTTTGCAGGGCAATTGGGACGCCTCTCCAGCTGAGACGGGAGACCAAGGGTCCCTTTCCACGTGCCACAGGAATCCAGGGTCTCCTATCAAGTTTCACGAGGAGTCAGGCATCGTCTCCTTTGGAGGCACTGATCTCCGCGTACCTCTGGAGTTTTCAAAGGATTTGAGGCCTCCTGTCGCGATGAGGTGGGGAACTAGGTCTTTCTCTGTGGTCTCCACAGGGGATTCAGACACCCTTTCGTCTTGGGAGATGCAAGACGAGCCTGCATTCCAGTCACTGCAGGGATATCCGGCCTTATTTCGAGTCAGGGCATCGCGGTGTCCATTCCACTTGAGGCCGCAAACTCAGGGTCCCTCTCACATACCTAGAGCTGAGAGAAGCCTCCTCTTGAGGTGCTTGTCGTAAGGTGGTATTCCTCTGGAGTCGAAGCCAGGGACTAACCTCTCATCTCGAGTTGATTTTTGGCCCACGGAGCTCTTTCGTGTTGCTACAGTGACCTCAGGATCCCTCTAGCCTTGAAACAGTGTTCTTGGGGTTTCTCTGGAGTGCCATCAAGGAAATCAAGGCTCCTTTCATGTGTGATGTGCAAGACGGAATTGCTCTGCACGCAGTGCAGGGGAATCGGGCCTCATCTCGCATCGAGGGGGAAGTCTCATGGTTTTTCTCGAGTTGCGGCGGGAACCTGGGGTATATTCTCGAGTTACGACGGGGATGGCCCTTCCACCCACGTGTTTCTTCAGCCACGTCAGGACTCCTGCCTAGTTGAGAGGGACAACTCGGGATTCTCCTCGAGGCTTGGCCGGGCAATTGGAACGCCTCTCCAGCTGAGGCGGGAGACCAAGGGTCCCTTTCCACGTGCCACAAGAATCCTGGGACTCCTATCAAGTTTCACGAGGAGTCAGGCATCGTCTCCTTTGGAGGCACTGATCTCCGCGTACCTCTGGAGTTTTCAAAGGATGTGAGGCCTCCGGTCGCGATGAGGTGGGGAACTAGGTCTTTCTCTGTGGTCTCCACAGGGGATTCAGACATCCTTTCATCTTGGGAGATGCAAGACGAGCCTGCATTCCAGTCACTGCAGGGATATCCGGCCTTATTTCGAGTCAGGGCATCGCGGTGTCCATTCCACTTGAGGCCGCAAACTCAGGGTCCCTCTCACATACCTAGAGCTGAGAGAAGCCTCCTCTTGAGGTGCTTGTGGTAAGGTGGTATTCCTCTGGAGTCGAAGCCAGGGACTAACCTCTCATCTCGAGTTGATTTTTGGCCCACGGAGCTCTTTCGTGTTGCTACAGTGACCTCAGGATCCCTCTAGCCTTGAAACAGTGTTCTTGGGGTTTCTCTGGAGTGCCATCAAGGAAATCAAGGCTCCTTTCATGTGTGATGTGCAAGACGGAATTGCTCTGCACGCAGTACAGGGGAATCGGGCCTCATCTCGCATCGAGGGGGAAGTCTCATGGTTTTTCTCGAGTTGCGGCGGGAACCTGGGGTATATTCTCGAGTTACGACGGGGATGGCCCTTCCACCCACGTGTTTGTTCAGCCACGTCAGGACTCCTGCCTAGTTGCGAGGGACAACTCGGGATTCTCCTCGAGGCTTGGCAGGGCAATTGGGACGCCTCTCCAGCTGAGGCGGGAGACCAAGGGTCCCTTTCCAAGTGCCACAGGAATCCTGGGACTCCAATCAAGTTCCACGAGGAGTCAGGCATCGTCTCCTTTGGAGGCACTGATCTCCGCGTACCTCTGGAGTTTTCAAAGGATGTGAGGCTATCGGTCGCGATGAGGTGGGGAACTAAGTCTTTCTCTGTGCTTTCCACAGGGGATTCAGACATCCTTTCTTCTTGGGAGATGCAAGACGAGCCTGCATTCAAGTCACTGCAGGGATATCCGGCCTTCTTTCGAGTCAGGGCATCGCGGTGTCCATTCCACTTGAGGCCGCAAACTCAGGATCCCTCTCACATCCCTAGAGCTGAGAGAAGCCTCCTCTTGAGGTGCTTGTGGTAAGGTGGTATTCCTCAGGAGTCGAAGCCAGGGACTAACCTCTCATCTCGTGTTGCTTTTTGGCCCACGGAGCTCTTTCGTGTTGCTACAGTGACCTCAGGATCCCTCTAGCCTTGAAACAGTGTTCTTGGGGTTTCTCTGGAGTGCCATCAAGGAAATCAAGACTCCTTTCATGTGTGATGTGCAACACGGAATTGCTCTGCACGCAGTGCAGGGGAATCGGGCCTCATCTCGCGGCGAGGGGGAAGTCTCATGGTTTTTCTCGAGTTGCGGCAGGAACCTGGGGTATATTCTCGAGTTACGACGGGGATGGCCCTTCCACACACGTGTGTGTTCAGCCATGTCAGGACTCCTGCCTAGTTGCGAGGGACAACTCGGGATTCTCCTCGAGGCTTTGCAGGGCAATTGGGACGCCTCTCCAGCTGAGACGGGCGACCAAGGGTCCCTTTCCACGTGCCACAGGAATCCTGGGTCACCTATCAAGTTTCCCGTGGAGTCAGGCATCGTCTCCTTTGGAGGCACTGATCTCCGCGTACCTCTGGAGTTTTCAAAGGATTTGAGGCCTCCTGTCGCGATGAGGTGGGGAACTAGGTCTTTCTCTGTGGTCTCCACAGGGGATTCAGACACCCTTTCGTCTTGGGAGATGCAAGACGAGCCTGCATTCCAGTCACTGCAGGGATATCCGGCCTTATTTCGAGTCAGGGCATCGCGGTGTCCATTCCACTTGAGGCCGCAAACTCAGGGTCCCTCTCAAATACCTAGAGCTGAGAGAAGCCTCCTCTTGAGGTGCTTGTCATAAGGTGGTATTCCTCTGGAGTCGAAGCCAGGGACTAACCTCTCATCTCGAGTTGATTTTTGGTCCACGGAGCTCTTTCGTGTTGCTACAGTGACCTCAGGATCCCTCTAGCCTTGAAACAGTGTTCTTGGGGTTTCTCTGGAGTGCCATCAAGGAAATCAAGGCTCCTTTCATGTGTGATGTGCAAGACGGAATTGCTCTGCACGCAGTACAGGGGAATCGGGCCTCATCTCGCATCGAGGGGGAAGTCTCATGGTTTTTCTCGAGTTGCGGCGGGAACCTGGGGTATATTCTCGAGTTACGACGGGGATGGCCCTTCCACCCACGTGTTTGTTCAGCCACGTCAGGACTCCTGCCTAGTTGCGAGGGACAACTCGGGATTCTCCTCGAGGCTTGGCAGGGCAATTGGAACGCCTCTCCAGCTGAGGCGGGAGACCAAGGGTCCCTTTCCACGTGCCACAAGAATCCTGGGACTCCTATCAAGTTTCACGAGGAGTCAGGCATCGTCTCCTTTGGAGGCACTGATCTCCGCGTACCTCTGGAGTTTTCAAAGGATGTGAGGCCTCCGGTCGCGATGAGGTGGGGAACTAGGTGTTTCTCTGTGGTCTCCACAGGGGATTCAGACATCCTTTCATCTTGGGAGATGCAAGACGAGCCTGCATTCAAGTCACTGCAGGGATATCCGGCCTTATTTTGAGTCAGGGCATCGCGGTGTCCATTCCACTTGAGGCCGCAAACTCAGGGTCCCTCTCACATACCTAGAGCTGAGAGAAGCCTCCTCTTGAGGTGCTTGTGGTAAGGTGGTATTCCTCAGGAGTCGAAGCCAGGGACTAACCTCTCATCTCGTGTTGATTCTTGGTCCACGGAGCTCTTTCGTGTTGCTACAGTGACCTCAGGATCCCTCTAGCCTTGAAACAGTGTTCTTGGGGTTTCTCTGGAGTGCCATCAAGGAAATCAAGGCTCCTTTCATGTGTGATGTGCAACACGGAATTGCTCTGCACGCAGTGCAGGGGAATCGGGCCTCATCTCGCGGCGAGGGGGAAGTCTCATGGTTTTTCTCGAGTTGCGGCGGGAACCTGGGGTATATTCTCGAGTTACGACGGGGATTGCCCTTCCACACACGTGTGTGTTCAGCCATGTCAGGACTCCTGCCTAGTTGCGAGGGACAACTCGGGATTCTCCTCGAGGCTTTGCAGGGCAATTGGGACGCCTCTCCAGCTGAGACGGGAGACCAAGGGTCCCTTTCCACGTGCCACAGGAATCCTGGGTCTCCTATCAAGTTTCACGAGGAGTCAGGCATCGTCTCCTTTGGAGGCACTGATCTCCGCATACCTCTGGAGTTTTCAAAGGATTTGAGGCCTCCTGTCGCGATGAGGTGGGGAACTAGGTCTTTCTCTGTGGTCTCCACAGGGGATTCAGACACCCTTTCGTCTTGGGAGATGCAAGACGAGCCTGCATTCAAGTCACTGCAGGGATATCCGGCCTTATTTCGAGTCAGGGCATCGCGGTGTCCATTCCACTTGAGGCCACAAACTCAGGGTCCCTCTCACATACCTAGAGCTGAGAGAAGCCTCCTCTTGAGGTGCTTGTGGTAAGGTGGTATTCCTCTGAAGTCGAAGCCAGGGACTAACCTCTCATCTCGAGTTGATTTTTGGCCCACGGAGCTCTTTCGTGTTGCTACAGTGACCTCAGGATCCCTCTAGCCTTGAAACAGTGTTCTTGGGGTTTCTCTGGAGTGCCATCAAGGAAATCAAGGCTCCTTTCATGTGTGATGTGCAAGACGGAATTGCTCTGCACGCAGTACAGGGGAATCGGGCCTCATCTCGCATCGAGGGGGAAGTCTCATGGTTTTTCTCCAGATGCGGCGGGAACCTGGGGTATATTCTCGAGTTACGACGGGGATGGCCCTTCCACCCACGTGTTTCTTCAGCCACGTCAGGACTCCTGCCTAGTTGCGAGGGACAACTCGGGATTCTCCTCGAGGCTTGGCAGGGCAATTGGAACGCCTCTCCAGCTGAGGCGGGAGACCAAGGGTCCCTTTCCACGTGCCACAAGAATCCTGGGACTCCTATCAAGTTTCACGAGGAGTCAGGCATCGTCTCCTTTGGAGGCACTGATCTCCGCGTACCTCTGGAGTTTTCAAAGGATGTGAGGCCTCCGGTCGCGATGAGGTGGGGAACTAGGTGTTTCTCTGTGGTCTCCACAGGGGATTCAGACATCCTTTCATCTTGGGAGATGCTAGACGAGCCTGCATTCAAGTCACTGCAGGGATATCCGGCCTTATTTCGAGTCAGGGCATTGCGGTGTCCATTCCACTTGAGGCCGCAAACTCAGGATCCCTCTCACATACCTAGAGCTGAGAGAAGCCTCCTCTTGAGGTGCTTGTGGTAAGGTGGTATTCCTCAGGAGTCGAAGCCAGGGACTAACCTCTCATCTCGTGTTGATTCTTGGTCCACGGAGCTCTTTCGTGTTGCTACAGTGACCTCAGGATCCCTCTAGCCTTGAAACAGTGTTCTTGGGGTTTCTCTGGAGTGCCATCAAGGAAATCAAGGCTCCTTTCATGTGTGATGTGCAAGACGGAATTGCTCTGCACGCAGTGCAGGGGAATCGGGCCTCATCTCGCGGCGAGGGGGAAGTCTCATGGTTTTTCTCGTGTTGCGGCGGGAACCTGGGGAATATTCTCGAGTTACGACGGGGATTGCCCTTCCACACACGTGTGTGTTCAGCCATGTCAGGACTCCTGCCTAGTTGCGAGGGACAACTCGGGATTCTCCTCGAGGCTTTGCAGGGCAATTGGGACGCCTCTCCAGCTGAGACGGGAGACCAAGGGTCCCTTTCTACGAGCCACAGGAATCCTGGGTCTCCTATCAAGTTTCACGAGGAGTCAGGCATCGTCTCCTTTGGAGGCACTGATCTCCGCATACCTCTGGAGTTTTCAAAGGATTTGAGGCCTCCTGTCGCGATGAGGTGGGGAACTAGGTCTTTCTCTGTGGTCTCCACAGGGGATTCAGACACCCTTTCGTCTTGGGAGATGCAAGACGAGCCTGCATTCCAGTCACTGCAGGGATATCCGGCCTTATTTCGAGTCAGGGCATCGCGGTGTCCATTCCACTTGAGGCCGCAAACTCAGGGTCCCTCTCACATACCTAGAGCTGAGAGAAGCCTCCTCTTGAGGTGCTTGTGGTAAGGTGGTATTCCTCAGGAGTCGAAGCCAGGGACTAACCTCTCATCTCGTGTTGATTCTTGGTCCACGGAGCTCTTTCGTGTTGCTACAGTGACCTCAGGATCCCTCTAGCCTTGAAACAGTGTTCTTGGGGTTTCTCTGGAGTGCCATCAAGGAAATCAAGGCTCCTTTCATGTGTGATGTGCAAGACGGAATTGCTCTGCACGCAGTGCAGGGGAATCGGGCCTCATCTCGCGGCGAGGGGGAAGTCTCATGGTTTTTCTCGAGTTGCGGCGGGAACCTGGGGTATATTCTCGAGTTACGACGGGGATTGCCCTTCCACACACGTGTGTGTTCAGCCATGTCAGGACTCCTGCCTAGTTGCGAGGGACAACTCGGGATTCTCCTCGAGGCTTTGCAGGGCAATTGGGACGCCTCTCCAGCTGAGGCGGGAGACCAAGGGTCCCTTTCCACGTGCCACAGGAATCCTGGGTCTCCTATCAAGTTTCACGAGGAGTCAGGCATCGTCTCCTTTGGAGGCACTGATCTCCGCATACCTCTGTTGTTTTCAAAGGATTTGAGGCCTCCTGTCGCGATGAGGTGGGGAACTAGGTCTTTCTCTGTGGTCTCCACAGGGGATTCAGACACCCTTTCGTCTTGGGAGATGCAAGACGAGCCTGCATTCCAGTCACTGCAGGGATATCCGGCCTTATTTCGAGTCAGGGCATCGCGGTGTCCATTCCACTTGAGGCCGAAAACTCAGGGTCCCTCTCACATACCTAGAGCTGAGAGAAGCCTCCTCTTGAGGTGCTTGTGGTAAGGTGGTATTCCTCAGGAGTCGAAGCCAGGGACTAACCTCTCATCTCGTGTTGATTCTTGGTCCACGGAGCTCTTTCGTGTTGCTACAGTGACCTCAGGATCCCTCTAGCCTTGAAACAGTGTTCTTGGGGTTTCTCTGGAGTGCCATCAAGGAAATCAAGGCTCCTTTCATGTGTGATGTGCAACACGGAATTGCTCTGCACGCACACAGTGCAGGGGAATCGGGCCTCATCTCGCGGCGAGGGGGAAGTCTCATGGTTTTTCTCGAGTTGCGGCGGGAACCTGGGGTATATTCTCGAGTTACGACGGGGATGGCCCTTCCACCCACGTGTTTCTTCAGCGACGTCAGGACTCCTGCCTAGTTGCGAGGGACAACTCTGGATTCTCCTCGAGGCTTTGCAGGGCAATTGGGACGCCTCTCCAGCTGAGGCGGGAGACCAAGTGTCCCTTTCCAAGTGCCACAGGAATCCTGGGACTCCTATCAAGTTTCACGAGGAGTCAGGCATCGTCTCCTTTGGAGGCACTGATCTCCGCGTACCTCTGGAGTTTTCAAAGGATGTGAGGCTATCGGTCGCGATGAGGTGGGGAACTAAGTCTTTCTCTGTGCTTTCCACAGGGGATTCAGACATCCTTTCGTCCTGGGAGATGCAAGACGAGCTTGTATTGAAGTCACTGCAGGGATATCCGGCCTTATTTCGAGTCAGGGCATCGCGGTGTCCATTCCACTTGAGGCCGCAAACTCAGGGTCCCTCTCACATGCCTAGAGCTGACAGAAGCCTCCTCTTGAGGTGCTTGTGGTAAGGTGGTATTCCTCTGGAGACGAATCCAGGGACTAACCTCTCTTTTCGAGTTGATTTTTGGTCCACAGAGTTCTTTCGTGTTGCTACAGTGACCTCAGGATCCCTCTATCCTTGAAACAGTGTTCTTGGGGTTTCTCTGGAGTGCCATCAAGGAAATCAAGGCTCCTTTCATGTGTGATGTGCAACACGGAATTGCTCTGCACGCAGTACAGGGGAATCGGGCCTCATCTCGCATCGAGGGGGAAGTCTCATGGTTTTTCTCGAGTTGCGGCGGGAACCTGGGGTATATTCTCGAGTTACGACGGGGATGGCCCTTCCACACACGTGTTTGTTCAGCCACGTCAGGACTCCTGCCTAGTTGCGAGGGACAACTCGGGATTCTCCTCGAGGCTTGGCAGGGCAATTGGAACGCCTTTCCAGCTGAGGCGGGAGACCAAGGGTCCCTTTCCACGTGCCACAAGAATCCTGGGACTCCTATCAAGTTTCACGAGGAGTCAGGCATCGTCTCCTTTGGAGGCACTGATCTCCGCGTACCTCTGGAGTTTTCAAAGGATGTGAGGCCTCCGGTCGCGATGAGGTGGGGAACTAGGTCTTTCTCTGTGGTCTCCACAGGGGATTCAGACATCCTTTCTTCTTGGGAGATGCAAGACGAGCCTGCATTCAAGTCACTGCAGGGATATCCGGCCTTATTTCGAGTCAGGGCATCGCGGTGTCCATTCCACTTGAGGCCGCAAACTCAGGGTCCCTCTCACATACCTAGAGCTGAGAGAAGCCTCCTCTTGAGGTGCTTGCGGTAAGGTGGTATTCCTCAGGAGTCGAAGCCAGGGACTAACCTCTCATCTCGTGTTGATTCTTGGTCCACGGAGCTCTTTCGTGTTGCTACAGTGACCTCAGGATCCCTCTAGCCTTGAAACAGTGTTCTTGGGGTTTCTCTGGAGTGCCATGAAGGAAATCAAGGCCCCTTTCATGTGTGATGTGCAACACGGAATTGCTCTGCACACAGTGCAGGGGAATCGGGCCTCATTTTGCGGCGAGGGGGAAGTCTCATGGTTTTTCTCGAGTTGCGGCGGGAACCTGGGGTATATTCTCGAGTTACGACGGGGATGGCCCTTCCACACACGTGTGTGTTCAGCCATGTCAGGACTCCTGCCTAGTTGCGAGGGACAACTCGGGATTCTCCTCGAGGCTTTGCAGGGCAATTGGGACGCCTCTCCAGCTGAGACGGGAGACCAAGGGTCCCATTCCACGTGCCACAGGAATTCTGGGTCTCCTATCAAGTTTCACGAGGAGTCAGGCATCGTCTCCTTTGGAGGCACTGATCTCCGCATACCTCTGGAGTTTTCAAAGGATTTGAGGCCTCCTGTCACGATGAGGTGGGGAACTAGGTCTTTCTCTGTGGTCTCCACAGGGGATTCAGACACCCTTTCGTCTTGGGAGATGCAAGACGAGCCTGCATTCCAGTCACTGCAGGGATATCTGGCCTTATTTCGAGTCAGGGCATCGCGCTGTCCATTCCACTTGAGGCCGCAAACTCAGGGTCCCTCTCACATACCTAGAGCTGAGAGAAGCCTCCTCTTGAGGTGCTTGTCGTAAGGTGGTATTCCTCTGGAGTCGAAGCCAGGGACTAACCTCTCATCTCGAGTTGATTTTTGGCCCACGGAGCTCTTTCGTGTTGCTACAGTGACCTCAGGATCCCTCTAGCCTTGAAACAGTGTTCTTGGGGTTTCTCTGGAGTGCCATCAAGGAAATCAAGGCTCCTTTCATGTGTGATGTGCAACACAGAATTGCTCTGCACGCACGCAGTGCAGGGGAATTGGGCCTCATCTCGCGGCGAGGGGGAAGTCTCATGGTTTTTCTCGAGTTGCGGCGGGAACCTGGGGTATATTCTCGAGTTACGACGGGGATGGCCCTTCCACCCACGTGTTTCTTCAGCGACGTCAGGACTCCTGCCTAGTTGCGAGGGACAACTCTGGATTCTCCTCGAGGCTTGGCAGGGCAATTGGAACGCCTCTCCAGCTGAGGCGAGAGACCAAGTGTCCCTTTCCAAGTGCCACAGGAATCCTGGGACTCCTATCAAGTTTCACGAGGAGTCAGGCATCGTCTCCTTTGGAGGCACTAATCTCCGCGTACCTCTGGAGTTTTCAAAAGATGTGAGGCTATCGGTCGCGATGAGGTGGGGAACTAAGTCTTTCTCTGTGCTTTCCACAGGGGATTCAGACATCCTTTCGTCCTGGGAGATGCAAGACGAGCCTGCATTGAAGTCACTGCAGGGATATCCGGCCTTATTTCGAGTCAGGGCATCGCGGTGTCCATTCCACTTGAGGCCGCAAACTCAGGGTCCCTCTCACATGCCTAGAGCTGAGAGAAGCCTCCTCTTGAGGTGCTTGTGGTAAGGTGGTATTCCTCTGGAGACGAATCCAGGGACTAACCTCTATTTTCGAGTTGATTTTTGGTCCACAGAGTTCTTTCGTGTTGCTACAGTGACCTCAGGATCCCTCTAGCCTTGAAACAGTGTTCTTGGGGTTTCTCTGGAGTGCCATCAAGGAAATCAAGGCTCCTTTCATGTGTGATGTGCAACACGGAATTGCTCTGCACGCAGTGCAGGGGAATCGGGCCTCATCTCGCGGCGAGGGGGAAGTCTCATGGTTTTTCTCGAGTTGCGGCGGGAACCTGGGGTATATTCTCGAGTTACGACGGGGATTGCCCTTCCACACGCGTGTGTGTTCAGCCATGTCAGGACTCCTGCCTAGTTGCGAGGGACAACTCGGGATTCTCCTCGAGGCTTTGCAGGGCAATTGGGACGCCTCTCCAGCTGAGACGGGAGACCAAGGGTCCCTTTCCACGTGCCACAGGAATCCTGGGTCTCCTATCAAGTTTCACGAGGAGTCAGGCATCGTCTCCTTTGGAGGCACTGATCTCCGCATACCTCTGGAGTTTTCAAAGGATTTGAGGCCTCCTGTCGCGATGAGGTGGGGAACTAGGTCTTTCTCTGTGGTCTCCACAGGGGATTCAGACACCCTTTCGTCTTTGGAGAGGCAAGACGAGCCTGCATTCCAGTCACTGCAGGGATATCCGGCCTTATTTCGAGTCAGGGCATCGCGGTGTCCATTCCACTTGAGGCCGCAAACTCAGGGTCCCTCTCACATACCTAGAGCTGAGAGAAGCCTCCTCTTGAGGTGCTTGTCGTAAGGTGGTATTCCTCTGGAGTCGAAGCCAGGGACTAACCTCTCATCTCGAGTTGATTTTTAGCCCACGGAGCTCTTTCGTGTTGCTACAGTGACCTCAGGATCCCTCTAGCCTTGAAACAGTGTTCTTGGGGTTTCTCTGGAGTGCCATCAAGGAAATCAAGGCTCCTTTCATGTGTGATGTGCAACACGGAATTGCTCTGCACGCACACAGTGCAGGGGAATCGGGCCTCATCTCGCGGCGAGGGGGAAGTCTCATGGTTTTTCTCGAGTTGCGGCGGGAACCTGGGGTATATTCTCGAGTTACGACGGGGATGGCCCTTCCACCCACGTGTTTCTTCAGCGACGTCAGGACTCCTGCCTAGTTGCGAGGGACAACTCTGGATTCTCCTCGAGGCTTTGCAGGGCAATTGGGACGCCTCTCCAGCTGAGGCGGGAGACCAAGTGTCCCTTTCCAAGTGCCACAGGAATCCTGGGACTCCTATCAAGTTTCACGAGGAGTCAGGCATCGTCTCCTTTGGAGGCACTGATCTCCGCGTACCTCTGGAGTTTTCAAAGGATGTGAGGCTATCGGTCGCGATGAGGTGGGGAACTAAGTCTTTCTCTGTGCTTTCCACAGGGGATTCAGACATCCTTTCGTCCTGGGAGATGCAAGACGAGCTTGTATTGAAGTCACTGCAGGGATATCCGGCCTTATTTCGAGTCAGGGCATCGCGGTGTCCATTCCACTTGAGGCCGCAAACTCAGGGTCCCTCTCACATGCCTAGAGCTGACAGAAGCCTCCTCTTGAGGTGCTTGTGGTAAGGTGGTATTCCTCTGGAGACGAATCCAGGGACTAACCTCTCTTTTCGAGTTGATTTTTGGTCCACAGAGTTCTTTCGTGTTGCTACAGTGACCTCAGGATCCCTCTATCCTTGAAACAGTGTTCTTGGGGTTTCTCTGGAGTGCCATCAAGGAAATCAAGGCTCTTTTCATGTGTGATGTGCAAGACGGAATTGCTCTGCACGCAGTACAGGGGAATCGGGCCTCATCTCGCATCGAGGGGGAAGTCTCATGGTTTTTCTCGAGTTGCGGCGGGAACCTGGGGTATATTCTCGAGTTACGACTGGGATGGCCCTTCCACACACGTGTTTGTTCAGCCACGTCAGGACTCCTGCCTAGTTGCGAGGGACAACTCGGGATTCTCCTCGAGGCTTGGCAGGGCAATTGGAACGCCTTTCCAGCTGAGGCGGGAGACCAAGGGTCCCTTTCCACGTGCCACAAGAATCCTGGGACTCCTATCAAGTTTCACGAGGAGTCAGGCATCGTCTCCTTTGGAGGCACTGATCTCCGCGTACCTCTGGAGTTTTCAAAGGATGTGAGGCCTCCGGTCGCGATGAGGTGGGGAACTAGGTCTTTCTCTGTGGTCTCCACAGGGGATTCAGACATCCTTTCTTCTTGGGAGATGCAAGACGAGCCTGCATTCAAGTCACTGCAGGGATATCCGGCCTTATTTCGAGTCAGGGCATCGCGGTGTCCATTCCACTTGAGGCCGCAAACTCAGGGTCCCTCTCACATACCCAGAGCTGAGAGAAGCCTCCTCTTGAGGTGCTTGCGGTAAGGTGGTATTCCTCAGGAGTCGAAGCCAGGGACTAACCTCTCATCTCGTGTTGATTCTTGGTCCACGGAGCTCTTTCGTGTTGCTACAGTGACCTCAGGATCCCTCTAGCCTTGAAACAGTGTTCTTGGGGTTTCTCTGGACTGCCATGAAGGAAATCAAGGCCCCTTTCATGTGTGATGTGCAACACGGAATTGCTCTGCACACAGTGCAGGGGAATCGGGCCTCATTTTGCGGCGAGGGGGAAGTCTCATGGTTTTTCTCGAGTTGCGGCGGGAACCTGGGGTATATTCTCGAGTTACGACGGGGATGGCCCTTCCACACACGTGTGTGTTCAGCCATGTCAGGACTCCTGCCTAGTTGCGAGGGACAACTCGGGATTCTCCTCGAGGCTTTGCAGGGCAATTGGGACGCCTCTCCAGCTGAGACGGGAGACCAAGGGTCCCATTCCACGTGCCACAGGAATTCTGGGTCTCCTATCAAGTTTCACGAGGAGTCAGGCATCGTCTCCTTTGGAGGCACTGATCTCCGCATACCTCTGGAGTTTTCAAAGGATTTGAGGCCTCCTGTCACGATGAGGTGGGGAACTAGGTCTTTCTCTGTGGTCTCCACAGGGGATTCAGACACCCTTTCGTCTTGGGAGATGCAAGACGAGCCTGCATTCCAGTCACTGCAGGGATATCTGGCCTTATTTCGAGTCAGGGCATCGCGCTGTCCATTCCACTTGAGGCCGCAAACTCAGGGTCCCTCTCACATACCTAGAGCTGAGAGAAGCCTCCTCTTGAGGTGCTTGTCGTAAGGTGGTATTCCTCTGGAGTCGAAGCCAGGGACTAACCTCTCATCTCGAGTTGATTTTTGGCCCACGGAGCTCTTTCGTGTTGCTACAGTGACCTCAGGATCCCTCTAGCCTTGAAACAGTGTTCTTGGGGTTTCTCTGGAGTGCCATCAAGGAAATCAAGGCTCCTTTCATGTGTGATGTGCAACACGGAATTGCTCTGCACGCACGCAGTGCAGGGGAATTGGGCCTCATCTCGCGGCGAGGGGGAAGTCTCATGGTTTTTCTCGAGTTGCGGCGGGAACCTGGGGTATATTCTCGAGTTACGACGGGGATGGCCCTTCCACCCACGTGTTTCTTCAGCGACGTCAGGACTCCTGCCTAGTTGCGAGGGACAACTCTGGATTCTCCTCGAGGCTTGGCAGGGCAATTGGAACGCCTCTCCAGCTGAGGCGAGAGACCAAGTGTCCCTTTCCAAGTGCCACAGGAATCCTGGGACTCCTATCATGTTTCACGAGGAGTCAGGCATCGTCTCCTTTGGAGGCACTAATCTCCGCGTACCTCTGGAGTTTTCAAAAGATGTGAGGCTATCGGTCGCGATGAGGTGGGGAACTAAGTCTTTCTCTGTGCTTTCCACAGGGGATTCAGACATCCTTTCGTCCTGGGAGATGCAAGACGAGCCTGCATTCCAGTCACTGCAGGGATATCCGGCCTTATTTCGAGTCAGGGCATCGCGGTGTCCATTCCACTTGAGGCCGCAAACTCAGGGTCCCTCTCACATGCCTAGAGCTGAGAGAAGCCTCCTCTTGAGGTGCTTGTGGTAAGGTGGTATTCCTCTGGAGACGAATCCAGGGACTAACCTCTATTTTCGAGTTGATTTTTGGTCCACAGAGTTCTTTCGTGTTGCTACAGTGACCTCAGGATCCCTCTAGCCTTGAAACAGTGTTCTTGGGGTTTCTCTGGAGTGCCATCAAGGAAATCAAGGCTCCTTTCATGTGTGATGTGCAAGACGGAATTGCTCTGCACGCAGTACAGGGGAATCGGGCCTCATCTCGCATCGAGGGGGAAGTCTCATGGTTTTTGTCGAGTTGCGGCGGGAACCTGGGGTATATTCTCGAGTTACGACGGGGATGGTCCTTCCACCCACGTGTTTCTTCAGCCACGTCAGGACTCCTGCCTAGTTGCGAGGGACAACTCGGGATTCTCCTCGAGGCTTGGCAGGGCAATTGGAACGCCTCTCCAGCTGAGGCGGGAGACCAAGGGTCCCTTTCCACGTGCCACAAGAATCCTGGGACTCCTATCAAGTTTCACGAGGAGTCAGGCATCGTCTCCTTTGGAGGCACTGATCTCCGCATACCTCTGGAGTTTTCAGAGGATGTGAGGCCTCCTGTCACGATGAGGTGGGGAACTAGGTCTTTCTCTGTGGTCTCCACAGGGGATTCAGACACCCTTTCGTCTTGGGAGATGCAAGACGAGCCTGCATTCCAGTCCCTGCAGGGATATCTGGCCTTATTTCGAGTCAGGGCATCGCAGTGTCCATTCCACTTGAGGCCGCAAACTCAGGGTCCCTCTCACATACCTAGAGCTGAGAGAAGCCTCCTCTTGAGGTGCTTGTGGTAAGGTGGTATTCCTCTGGAGTCGAAGCCAGGGACTAACCTCTCATCTCGAGTTGATTTTTGGCCCACGGAGCTCTTTCGTGTTGCTACAGTGACCTCAGGATCCCTCTAGCCTTGAAACAGTGTTCTTGGGGTTTCTCTGGAGTGCCATCAAGGAAATCAAGGCTCCTTTCATGTGTGATGTGCAACACGGAATTGCTCTGCACGCACGCAGTGCAGGGGAATTGGGCCTCATCTCGCGGCGAGGGGGAAGTCTCATGGTTTTTCTCGAGTTGCGGCGGGAACCTGGGGTATATTCTCGAGTTACGACGGGGATGGCCCTTCCACCCACGTGTTTCTTCAGCGACGTCAGGACTCCTGCCTAGTTGCGAGGGACAACTCTGGATTCTCCTCGAGGCTTGGCAGGGCAATTGGAACGCCTCTCCAGCTGAGGCGAGAGACCAAGTGTCCCTTTCCAAGTGCCACAGGAATCCTGGGACTCCTATCAAGTTTCATGAGGAGTCAGGCATCGTCTCCTTTGGAGGCACTAATCTCCGCGTACCTCTGGAGTTTTCAAAGGATGTGAGGCTATCGGTCGCGATGAGGTGGGGAACTAAGTCTTTCTCTGTGCTTTCCACAGGGGATTCAGACATCCTTTCGTCCTGGGAGATGCAAGACGAGCCTGCATTGAAGTCACTGCAGGGATATCCGGCCTTATTTCGAGTCAGGGCATCGCGGTGTCCATTCCACTTGAGGCCGCAAACTCAGGGTCCCTCTCACATGCCTAGAGCTGAGAGAAGCCTCCTCTTGAGGTGCTTGTGGTAAGGTGGTATTCCTCTGGAGACGAATCCAGGGACTAACCTCTCTTTTCGAGTTGATTTTTGGTCCACAGAGTTCTTTCGTGTTGCTACAGTGACCTCAGGATCCCTCTAGCCTTGAAACAGTGTTCTTGGGGTTTCTCTGGAGTGCCATCAAAGAAATCAAGGCTCCTTTCATGTGTGATGTGCAAGACGGAATTGCTCTGCACGCAGTACAGGGGAATCGGGCCTCATCTCGCATCGAGGGGGAAGTGTCATGGTTTTTCTCGAGTTGCGGCGGGAACCTGGGGTATATTCTCGAGTTACGACGGGGATGGCCCTTCCACCCACGTGTTTGTTCAGCCACGTCAGGACTCCTGCCTAGTTGCGAGGGACAACTCGGGATTCTCCTCGAGGCTTGGCAGGGCAATTGGCACGCCTCTCCAGCTGAGGCGGGAGACCAAGGGTCCCTTTCCACGTGCCACAAGAATCCTGGGACTCCTATCAAGTTTCACGAGGAGTCAGGCATCGTCTCCTTTGGAGGCACTGATCTCCGCGTACCTCTGGAGCTTTCAAAGGATGTGAGGCCTCCGGTCGCGATGAGGTGGGGAACTAGGTCTTTCTCTGTGGTCTCCACAGGGGATTCAGACATCCTTTCTTCTTGGGAGATGCAAGACGAGCCTGCATTCCAGTCACTGCAGGGATATCCGGCCTTATTTCGAGTCAGGGCATCGCGGTGTCCATTCCACTTGAGGCCGCAAACTCAGGGTCCCTCTCACATACCTAGAGCTGAGAGAAGCCTCCTCTTGAGGTGCTTGTGGTAAGGTGGTATTCCTCTGGCGTCGAAGCCCGGGACTAACCTATCATCTCGTGTTGATTCTTGGTCCACGGAGCTTTTTCGTGTTGCTACAGTGACCTCAGGATCCCTCTAGCCTTGAAACAGTGTTCTTGGGGTTTCTCTGGAGTGCCATCAAGGAAATCAAGGCTCCTTTCATGTGTGATGTGCAACAAGGAATTGCTCTGCACACAGTGCAGGGGAATCGGGCCTCATTTTGCGGCGAGGGGGAAGTCTCATGGTTTTTCTCGAGTTGCGGCGGGAACCTGGGGTATATTCTCGAGTTATGTCGGGGATGGCCCTTCCACACACGTGTGTGTTCAGCCATGTCAGGACTCCTGCCTAGTTGCGAGGGACAACTCGGGATTCTCCTCGAGGCTTTGCAGGGCAATTGGGACGCCTCTCCAGCTGAGACGGGAGACCAAGGGTCCCTTTCCACGTGCCACAGGAATTCTGGGTTTCCTATCAAGTTTCACGAGGAGTCAGGCATCGTCTCGTTTGGAGGCACTGATCTCCCCATACCTCTGGAGTTTTCAGAGGATGTGAGGCCTCCTGTCACGATGAGGTGGGGAACTAGGTCTTTCTCTGTGGTCTCCACAGGGGATTCAGACACCCTTTCGTCTTGGGAGATGCAAGACGAGCCTGCATTCCAGTCACTGCAGGGATATCTGGCCTTATTTCGAGTCAGGGCATCGCAGTGTCCATTCCACTTGAGGCCGCAAACTCAGGGTCCCTCTCACATACCTAGAGCTGAGAGAAGCCTCCTCTTGAGGTGCTTGTGGTAAGGTGGTATTCCTCTGGAGTCGAAGCCAGGGACTAACCTCTCATCTCGAGTTGATTTTTGGCCCACGGAGCTCTTTCGTGTTGCTACAGTGACCTCAGGATCCCTCTAGCCTTGAAACAGTGTTCTTGGGGTTTCTCTGGAGTGCCATGAAGGAAATCAAGGCTCCTTTCATGTGTGATGTGCAACACGGAATTGCTCTGCACGCACGCAGTGCAGGGGAATTGGGCCTCATCTCGCGGCGAGGGGGAAGTCTCATGGTTTTTCTCGAGTTGCGGCGGGAACCTGGGGTATATTCTCGAGTTACGACGGGGATGGCGCTTCCACCCACGTGTTTCTTCAGCCACGTCAGGACTCCTGCCTAGTTGCGAGGGACAACTCGGGATTCTCCTCGAGGCTTGGCAGGGCAATTGGAACGCCTCTCCAGCTGAGGCGGGAGACCAAGGGTCCCTTTCCACGTGCCACAAGAATCCTGGGACTCCTATCAAGTTTCACGAGGAGTCAGGCATCGTCTCCTTTGGAGGCACTGATCTCCGCGTACCTCTGGAGTTTTCAAAGGATGTGAGGCCTCCGGTCGCGATGAGGTGGGGAACTAGGTGTTTCTCTGTGGTCTCCACAGGGGATTCAGACATCCTTTCATCTTGGGAGATGCAAGACGAGCCTGCATTCAAGTCACTGCAGGGATATCCGGCCTTATTTCGAGTCAGAGCATCGCGGTGTCCATTCCACTTGAGGCCGCAAACTCAGGGTCCCTCTCACATACCTAGAGCTGAGAGAAGCCTCCTCTTGAGGTGCTTGTGGTAAGGTGGTATTCCTCAGGAGTCGAAGCCAGGGACTAACCTCTCATCTCGTGTTGATTCTTGGTCCACGGAGCTCTTTCGTGTTGCTACAGTGACCTCAGGATCCCTCTAGCCTTGAAACAGTGTTCTTGGGGTTTCTCTGGAGTGCCATCAAGGAAATCAAGGCTCCTTTCATGTGTGATGTGCAACACGGAATTGCTCTGCACGCAGTGCAGGGGAATCGGGCCTCATCTCGCGGCGAGGGGGAAGTCTCATGGTTTTTCTCGAGTTGCGGCGGGAACCTGGGGTATATTCTCGAGTTACGACGGGGATTGCCCTTCCACACACGTGTGTGTTCAGCCATGTCAGGACTCCTGCCTAGTTGCGAGGGACAACTCGGGATTCTCCTCGAGGCTTTGCAGGGCAATTGGGACGCCTCTCCAGCTGAGACGGGAGACCAAGGGTCCCTTTCCACGTGCCACAGGAATCCTGGGTCTCCTATCAAGTTTCACGAGGAGTCAGGCATCGTCTCCTTTGGAGGCACTGATCTCCGCATACCTCTGTTGTTTTCAAAGGATTTGAGGCCTCCTGTCGCGATGAGGTGGGGAACTAGGTCTTTCTCTGTGGTCTCCACAGGGGATTCAGACACCCTTTCGTCTTGGGAGATGCAAGTCGAGCCTGCATTCCAGTCACTGCAGGGATATCCGGCCTTATTTCGAGTCAGGGCATCGCGGTGTCCATTCCACTTGAGGCCGAAAACTCAGGGTCCCTCTCACATACCTAGAGCTGAGAGAAGCCTCCTCTTGAGGTGCTTGTGGTAAGGTGGTATTCCTCAGGAGTCGAAGCCAGGGACTAACCTCTCATCTCGTGTTGATTCTTGGTCCACGGAGCTCTTTCGTGTTGCTACAGTGACCTCAGGATCCCTCTAGCCTTGAAACAGTGTTCTTGGGGTTTCTCTGGAGTGCCATCAAGGAAATCAAGGCTCCTTTCATGTGTGATGTGCAAGACGGAATTGCTCTGCACGCAGTACAGGGGAATCGGGCCTCATCTCGCATCGAGGGGGAAGTCTCATGGTTTTTCTCGAGTTGCGGCGGGAACCTGGGGTATATTCTCGAGTTACGACGGGGATGGCGCTTCCACCCACGTGTTTCTTCAGCCACGTCAGGACTCCTGCCTAGTTGCGAGGGACAACTCGGGATTCTCCTCGAGGCTTGGCAGGGCAATTGGGACGCCTCTCCAGCTGAGGCGGGAGACCAAGGGTCCCTTTCCACGTGCCACAAGAATCCTGGGACTCCTATCAAGTTTCACGAGGAGTCAGGCATCGTCTCCTTTGGAGGCACTGATCTCCGCGTACCTCTGGAGTTTTCAAAGGATGTGAGGCCTCCGGTCGCGATGAGGTGGGGAACTAGGTGTTTCTCTGTGGTCTCCACAGGGGATTCAGACATCCTTTCATCTTGGGAGATGCAAGACGAGCCTGCATTCAAGTCACTGCAGGGATATCCGGCATTATTTCGAGTCAGGGCATCGCGGTGTCCATTCCACTTGAGGCCGCAAACTCAGGATCCCTCTCACATACCTAGAGCTGAGAGAAGCCTCCTCTTGAGGTGCTTGTGGTAAGGTGGTATTCCTCAGGAGTCGAAGCCAGGGACTAACCTCTCATCTCGTGTTGATTCTTGGTCCACGGAGCTCTTTCGTGTTGCTACAGTGACCTCAGGATCCCTCTAGCCTTGAAACAGTGTTCTTGGGGTTTCTCTGGAGTGCCATCAAGGAAATCAAGGCTCCTTTCATGTGTGATGTGCAACACGGAATTGCTCTGCACGCAGTGCAGGGGAATCGGGCCTCATCTCGCGGCGAGGGGGAAGTCTCATGGTTTTTCTCGAGTTGCGGCGGGAACCTGGGGTATATTCTCGAGTTACGACGGGGATTGCCCTTCCACACACGTGTGTGTTCAGCCATGTCAGGACTCCTGCCTAGTTGCGAGGGACAACTCGGGATTCTCCTCGAGGCTTTGCAGGGCAATTGGGACGCCTCTCCAGCTGAGACGGGAGACCAAGGGTCCCTTTCCACGTGCCACAGGAATCCTGGGTCTCCTATCAAGTTTCACGAGGAGTCAGGCATCGTCTCCTTTGGAGGCACTGATCTCCGCATACCTCTGGAGTTTTCAAAGGATTTGAGGCCTCCTGTCGCGATGAGGTGGGGAACTAGGTCTTTCTCTGTGGTCTCCACAGGGGATTCAGACACCCTTTCGTCTTGGGAGAGGCAAGACGAGCCTGCATTCCAGTCACTGCAGGGATATCCGGCCTTATTTCGTGTCAGGGCATCGCGGTGTCCATTCCACTTGAGGCCGCAAACTCAGGGTCCCTCTCACATACCTAGAGCTGAGAGAAGCCTCCTCTTGAGGTGCTTGTCGTAAGGTGGTATTCCTCTGGAGTCGAAGCCAGGGACTAACCTCTCATCTCGAGTTGATTTTTAGCCCACGGAGCTCTTTCGTGTTGCTACAGTGACCTCAGGATCCCTCTAGCCTTGAAACAGTGTTCTTGGGGTTTCTCTGGAGTGCCATCAAGGAAATCAAGGCTCCTTTCATGTGTGATGTGCAACACGGAATTGCTCAGCACGCACACAGTGCAGGGGAATCGGGCCTCATCTCGCGGCGAGGGGGAAGTCTCATGGTTTTTCTCGAGTTGCGGCGGGAACCTGGGGTATATTCTCGAGTTACGACGGGGATGGCCCTTCCACCCACGTGTTTCTTCAGCGACGTCAGGACTCCTGCCTAGTTGCGAGGGACAACTCTGGATTCTCCTCGAGGCTTTGCAGGGCAATTGGGACGCCTCTCCAGCTGAGGCGGGAGACCAAGTGTCCCTTTCCAAGTGCCACAGGAATCCTGGGACTCCTATCAAGTTTCACGAGGAGTCAGGCATCGTCTCCTTTGGAGGCACTGATCTCCGCGTACCTCTGGAGTTTTCAAAGGATGTGAGGCTATCGGTCGCGATGAGGTGGGGAACTAAGTCTTTCTCTGTGCTTTCCACAGGGGATTCAGACATCCTTTCGTCCTGGGAGATGCAAGACGAGCTTGTATTGAAGTCACTGCAGGGATATCCGGCCTTATTTCGAGTCAGGGCATCGCGGTGTCCATTCCACTTGAGGCCGCAAACTCAGGGTCCCTCTCACATGCCTAGAGCTGACAGAAGCCTCCTCTTGAGGTGCTTGTGGTAAGGTGGTATTCCTCTGGAGACGAATCCAGGGACTAACCTCTCTTTTCGAGTTGATTTTTGGTCCACAGAGTTCTTTCGTGTTGCTACAGTGACCTCAGGATCCCTCTAGCCTTGAAACAGTGTTCTTGGGGTTTCTCTGGAGTGCCATCAAGGAAATCAAGGCTCCTTTCATGTGTGATGTGCAAGACGGAATTGCTCTGCACGCAGTACAGGGGAATCGGGCCTCATCTCGCATCGAGGGGGAAGTCTCATGGTTTTTCTCGAGTTGCGGCGGGAACCTGGGGTATATTCTCGAGTTACGACTGGGATGGCCCTTCCACACACGTGTTTGTTCAGCCACGTCAGGACTCCTGCCTAGTTGCGAGGGACAACTCGGGATTCTCCTCGAGGCTTGGCAGGGCAATTGGAACGCCTTTCCAGCTGAGGCGGGAGACCAAGGGTCCCTTTCCACGTGCCACAAGAATCCTGGGACTCCTATCAAGTTTCACGAGGAGTCAGGCATCGTCTCCTTTGGAGGCACTGATCTCCGCGTACCTCTGGAGTTTTCAAAGGATGTGAGGCCTCCGGTCGCGATGAGGTGGGGAACTAGGTCTTTCTCTGTGGTCTCCACAGGGGATTCAGACATCCTTTCTTCTTGGGAGATGCAAGACGAGCCTGCATTCAAGTCACTGCAGGGATATCCGGCCTTATTTCGAGTCAGGGCATCGCGGTGTCCATTCCACTTGAGGCCGCAAACTCAGGGTCCCTCTCACATACCTAGAGCTGAGAGAAGCCTCCTCTTGAGGTGCTTGCGGTAAGGTGGTATTCCTCAGGAGTCGAAGCCAGGGACTAACCTCTCATCTCGTGTTGATTCTTGGTCCACGGAGCTCTTTCGTGTTGCTACAGTGACCTCAGGATCCCTCTAGCCTTGAAACAGTGTTCTTGGGGTTTCTCTGGACTGCCATGAAGGAAATCAAGGCCCCTTTCATGTGTGATGTGCAACACGGAATTGCTCTGCACACAGTGCAGGGGAATCGGGCCTCATTTTGCGGCGAGGGGGAAGTCTCATGGTTTTTCTCGAGTTGCGGCGGGAACCTGGGGTATATTCTCGAGTTACGACGGGGATGGCCCTTCCACACACGTGTGTGTTCAGCCATGTCAGGACTCCTGCCTAGTTGCGAGGGACAACTCGGGATTCTCCTCGAGGCTTTGCAGGGCAATTGGGACGCCTCTCCAGCTGAGACGGGAGACCAAGGGTCCCTTTCCACGTGCCACAGGAATCCTGGGTCTCCTATCAAGTTTCACGAGGAGTCAGGCATCGTCTCCTTTGGAGGCACTGATCTCCGCATACCTCTGGAGTTTTCAAAGGATTTGAGGCCTCCTGTCGCGATGAGGTGGGGAACTAGGTCTTTCTCTGTGGTCTCCACAGGGGATTCAGACATCCTTTCGTCTTGGGAGATGCAAGACGAGCCTGCATTCCAGTCACTGCAGGGATATCTGGCCTTATTTCGAGTCAGGGCATCGCGCTGTCCATTCCACTTGAGGCCGCAAACTCAGGGTCCCTCTCACATACCTAGAGCTGAGAGAAGCCTCCTCTTGAGGTGCTTGTCGTAAGGTGGTATTCCTCTGGAGTCGAAGCCAGGGACTAACCTCTCATCTCGAGTTGATTTTTGGCCCACGGAGCTCTTTCGTGTTGCTACAGTGACCTCAGGATCCCTCTAGCCTTGAAACAGTGTTCTTGGGGTTTCTCTGGAGTGCCATCAAGGAAATCAAGGCTCCTTTCATGTGTGATGTGCAACACAGAATTGCTCTGCACGCACGCAGTGCAGGGGAATTGGGCCTCATCTCGCGGCGAGGGGGAAGTCTCATGGTTTTTCTCGAGTTGCGGCGGGAACCTGGGGTATATTCTCGAGTTACGACGGGGATGGCCCTTCCACCCACGTGTTTCTTCAGCCATGTCAGGACTCCTGCCTAGTTGCGAGGGACAACTCTGGATTCTCCTCGAGGCTTGGTAGGGCAATTGGAACGCCTCTCCAGCTGAGGCGAGAGACCAAGTGTCCCTTTCCAAGTGCCACAGGAATCCTGGGACTCCTATCAAGTTTCACGAGGAGTCAGGCATCGTCTCCTTTGGAGGCACTAATCTCCGCGTACCTCTGGAGTTTTCAAAAGATGTGAGGCTATCGGTCGCGATGAGGTGGGGAACTAAGTCTTTCTCTGTGCTTTCCACAGGGGATTCAGACATCCTTTCGTCCTGGGAGATGCAAGACGAGCCTGCATTGAAGTCACTGCAGGGATATCCGGCCTTATTTCGAGTCAGGGCATCGCGGTGTCCATTCCACTTGAGGCCGCAAACTCAGGGTCCCTCTCACATACCTAGAGCTGAGAGAAGCCTCCTCTTGAGGTGCTTGTGGTAAGGTGGTATTCCTCAGGAGTCGAAGCCAGGGACTAACCTCTCATCTCGTGTTGATTCTTGGTCCACGGAGCTCTTTCGTGTTGCTACAGTGACCTCAGGATCCCTCTAGCCTTGAAACAGTGTTCTTGGGGTTTCTCTGGAGTGCCATGAAGGAAATCAAGGCCCCTTTCATGTGTGATGTGCAACACGGAATTGCTCTGCACACAGTGCAGGGGAATCGGGCCTCATTTTGCGGCGAGGGGGAAGTCTCATGGTTTTTCTCGAGTTGCGGCGGGAACCTGGGGTATATTCTCGAGTTACGACGGGGATGGCCCTTCCACACACGTGTGTGTTCAGCCATGTCAGGACTCCTGCCTAGTTGCGAGGGACAACTCGGGATTCTCCTCGAGGCTTTGCAGGGCAATTGGGACGCCTCTCCAGCTGAGACGGGAGACCAAGGGTCCCATTCCACGTGCCACAGGAATTCTGGGTCTCCTATCAAGTTTCACGAGGAGTCAGGCATCGTCTCCTTTGGAGGCACTGATCTCCGCATACCTCTGGAGTTTTCAAAGGATTTGAGGCCTCCTGTCACGATGAGGTGGGGAACTAGGTCTTTCTCTGTGGTCTCCACAGGGGATTCAGACACCCTTTCGTCTTGGGAGATGCAAGACGAGCCTGCATTCCAGTCACTGCAGGGATATCTGGCCTTATTTCGAGTCAGGGCATCGCGCTGTCCATTCCACTTGAGGCCGCAAACTCAGGGTCCCTCTCACATACCTAGAGCTGAGAGAAGCCTCCTCTTGAGGTGCTTGTCGTAAGGTGGTATTCCTCTGGAGTCGAAGCCAGGGACTAACCTCTCATCTCGAGTTGATTTTTGGCCCACGGAGCTCTTTCGTGTTGCTACAGTGACCTCAGGATCCCTCTAGCCTTGAAACAGTGTTCTTGGGGTTTCTCTGGAGTGCCATCAAGGAAATCAAGGCTCCTTTCATGTGTGATGTGCAACACGGAATTGCTCTGCACGCACACAGTGCAGGGGAATTGGGCCTCATCTCGCGGCGAGGGGGAAGTCTCATGGTTTTTCTCGAGTTGCGGCGGGAACCTGGGGTATATTCTCGAGTTACGACGGGGATGGCCCTTCCACCCACGTGTTTCTTCAGCGACGTCAGGACTCCTGCCTAGTTGCGAGGGACAACTCTGGATTCTCCTCGAGGCTTGGCAGGGCAATTGGAACGCCTCTCCAGCTGAGGCGAGAGACCAAGTGTCCCTTTCCAAGTGCCACAGGAATCCTGGGACTCCTATCAAGTTTCACGAGGAGTCAGGCATCGTCTCCTTTGGAGGCACTAATCTCCGCGTACCTCTGGAGTTTTCAAAAGATGTGAGGCTATCGGTCGCGATGAGGTGGGGAACTAAGTCTTTCTCTGTGCTTTCCACAGGGGATTCAGACATCCTTTCGTCCTGGGAGATGCAAGACGAGCCTGCATTGAAGTCACTGCAGGGATATCCGGCCTTATTTCGAGTCAGGGCATCGCGGTGTCCATTCCACTTGAGGCCGCAAACTCAGGGTCCCTCTCACATGCCTAGAGCTGAGAGAAGCCTCCTCTTGAGGTGCTTGTGGTAAGGTGGTATTCCTCTGGAGACGAATCCAGGGACTAACCTCTATTTTCGAGTTGATTTTTGGTCCACAGAGTTCTTTCGTGTTGCTACAGTGACCTCAGGATCCCTCTAGCCTTGAAACAGTGTTCTTGGGGTTTCTCTGGAGTGCCATCAAGGAAATCAAGGCTCCTTTCATGTGTGATGTGCAAGACGGAATTGCTCTGCACGCAGTACAGGGGAATCGGGCCTCATCTCGCATCGAGGGGGAAGTCTCATGGTTTTTCTCGAGTTGCGGCGGGAACCTGGGGTATATTCTCGAGTTACGACGGGGATGGTCCTTCCACCCACGTGTTTCTTCAGCCACGTCAGGACTCCTGCCTAGTTGCGAGGGACAACTCGGGATTCTCCTCGAGGCTTGGCAGGGCAATTGGAACGCCTCTCCAGCTGAGGCGGGAGACCAAGGGTCCCTTTCCACGTGCCACAAGAATCCTGGGACTCCTATCAAGTTTCACGAGGAGTCAGGCATCGTCTCCTTTGGAGGCACTGATCTCCGCATACCTCTGGAGTTTTCAGAGGATGTGAGGCCTCCTGTCACGATGAGGTGGGGAACTAGGTCTTTCTCTGTGGTCTCCACAGGGGATTCAGACACCCTTTCGTCTTGGGAGATGCAAGACGAGCCTGCATTCCAGTCCCTGCAGGGATATCTGGCCTTATTTCGAGTCAGGGCATCGCAGTGTCCATTCCACTTGAGGCCGCAAACTCAGGGTCCCTCTCACATACCTAGAGCTGAGAGAAGCCTCCTCTTGAGGTGCTTGTGGTAAGGTGGTATTCCTCAGGAGTCGAAGCCAGGGACTAACCTCTCATCTCGTGTTGATTCTTGGTCCACGGAGCTCTTTCGTGTTGCTACAGTGACCTCAGGATCCCTCTAGCCTTGAAACAGTGTTCTTGGGGTTTCTCTGGAGTGCCATCAAGGAAATCAAGGCTCCTTTCATGTGTGATGTGCAACACGGAATTGCTCTGCACGCAGTGCAGGGGAATCGGGCCTCATCTCGCGGCGAGGGGGAAGTCTCATGGTTTTTCTCGAGTTGCGGCGGGAACCTGGGGTATATTCTCGAGTTACGACGGGGATTGCCCTTCCACACACGTGTGTGTTCAGCCATGTCAGGACTCCTGCCTAGTTGCGAGGGACAACTCGGGATTCTCCTCGAGGCTTTGCAGGGCAATTGGGACGCCTCTCCAGCTGAGACGGGAGACCAAGGGTCCCTTTCCACGTGCCACAGGAATCCTGGGTCTCCTATCAAGTTTCACGAGGAGTCAGGCATCGTCTCCTTTGGAGGCACTGATCTCCGCATACCTCTGTTGTTTTCAAAGGATTTGAGGCCTCCTGTCGCGATGAGGTGGGGAACTAGGTCTTTCTCTGTGGTCTCCACAGGGGATTCAGACACCCTTTCGTCTTGGGAGATGCAAGACGAGCCTGCATTCCAGTCACTGCAGGGATATCCGGCCTTATTTCGAGTCAGGGCATCGCGGTGTCCATTCCACTTGAGGCCGAAAACTCAGGGTCCCTCTCACATACCTAGAGCTGAGAGAAGCCTCCTCTTGAGGTGCTTGTGGTAAGGTGGTATTCCTCAGGAGTCGAAGCCAGGGACTAACCTCTCATCTCGTGTTGATTCTTGGTCCACGGAGCTCTTTCGTGTTGCTACAGTGACCTCAGGATCCCTCTAGCCTTGAAACAGTGTTCTTGGGGTTTCTCTGGAGTGCCATCAAGGAAATCAAGGCTCCTTTCATGTGTGATGTGCAAGACGGAATTGCTCTGCACGCAGTACAGGGGAATCGGGCCTCATCTCGCATCGAGGGGGAAGTCTCATGGTTTTTCTCGAGTTGCGGCGGGAACCTGGGGTATATTCTCGAGTTACGACGGGGATGGCGCTTCCACCCACGTGTTTCTTCAGCCACGTCAGGACTCCTGCCTAGTTGCGAGGGACAACTCGGGATTCTCCTCGAGGCTTGGCAGGGCAATTGGGACGCCTCTCCAGCTGAGGCGGGAGACCAAGGGTCCCTTTCCACGTGCCACAAGAATCCTGGGACTCCTATCAAGTTTCACGAGGAGTCAGGCATCGTCTCCTTTGGAGGCACTGATCTCCGCGTACCTCTGGAGTTTTCAAAGGATGTGAGGCCTCCGGTCGCGATGAGGTGGGGAACTAGGTGTTTCTCTGTGGTCTCCACAGGGGATTCAGACATCCTTTCATCTTGGGAGATGCAAGACGAGCCTGCATTCAAGTCACTGCAGGGATATCCGGCATTATTTCGAGTCAGGGCATCGCGGTGTCCATTCCACTTGAGGCCGCAAACTCAGGATCCCTCTCACATACCTAGAGCTGAGAGAAGCCTCCTCTTGAGGTGCTTGTGGTAAGGTGGTATTCCTCAGGAGTCGAAGCCAGGGACTAACCTCTCATCTCGTGTTGATTCTTGGTCCACGGAGCTCTTTCGTGTTGCTACAGTGACCTCAGGATCCCTCTAGCCTTGAAACAGTGTTCTTGGGGTTTCTCTGGAGTGCCATCAAGGAAATCAAGGCTCCTTTCATGTGTGATGTGCAACACGGAATTGCTCTGCACGCAGTGCAGGGGAATCGGGCCTCATCTCGCGGCGAGGGGGAAGTCTCATGGTTTTTCTCGAGTTGCGGCGGGAACCTGGGGTATATTCTCGAGTTACGACGGGGATTGCCCTTCCACACACGTGTGTGTTCAGCCATGTCAGGACTCCTGCCTAGTTGCGAGGGACAACTCGGGATTCTCCTCGAGGCTTTGCAGGGCAATTGGGACGCCTCTCCAGCTGAGACGGGAGACCAAGGGTCCCTTTCCACGTGCCACAGGAATCCTGGGTCTCCTATCAAGTTTCACGAGGAGTCAGGCATCGTCTCCTTTGGAGGCACTGATCTCCGCATACCTCTGGAGTTTTCAAAGGATTTGAGGCCTCCTGTCGCGATGAGGTGGGGAACTAGGTCTTTCTCTGTGGTCTCCACAGGGGATTCAGACACCCTTTCGTCTTGGGAGAGGCAAGACGAGCCTGCATTCCAGTCACTGCAGGGATATCCGGCCTTATTTCGTGTCAGGGCATCGCGGTGTCCATTCCACTTGAGGCCGCAAACTCAGGGTCCCTCTCACATACCTAGAGCTGAGAGAAGCCTCCTCTTGAGGTGCTTGTCGTAAGGTGGTATTCCTCTGGAGTCGAAGCCAGGGACTAACCTCTCATCTCGAGTTGATTTTTAGCCCACGGAGCTCTTTCGTGTTGCTACAGTGACCTCAGGATCCCTCTAGCCTTGAAACAGTGTTCTTGGGGTTTCTCTGGAGTGCCATCAAGGAAATCAAGGCTCCTTTCATGTGTGATGTGCAACACGGAATTGCTCAGCACGCACACAGTGCAGGGGAATCGGGCCTCATCTCGCGGCGAGGGGGAAGTCTCATGGTTTTTCTCGAGTTGCGGCGGGAACCTGGGGTATATTCTCGAGTTACGACGGGGATGGCCCTTCCACCCACGTGTTTCTTCAGCGACGTCAGGACTCCTGCCTAGTTGCGAGGGACAACTCTGGATTCTCCTCGAGGCTTTGCAGGGCAATTGGGACGCCTCTCCAGCTGAGGCGGGAGACCAAGTGTCCCTTTCCAAGTGCCACAGGAATCCTGGGACTCCTATCAAGTTTCACGAGGAGTCAGGCATCGTCTCCTTTGGAGGCACTGATCTCCGCGTACCTCTGGAGTTTTCAAAGGATGTGAGGCTATCGGTCGCGATGAGGTGGGGAACTAAGTCTTTCTCTGTGCTTTCCACAGGGGATTCAGACATCCTTTCGTCCTGGGAGATGCAAGACGAGCTTGTATTGAAGTCACTGCAGGGATATCCGGCCTTATTTCGAGTCAGGGCATCGCGGTGTCCATTCCACTTGAGGCCGCAAACTCAGGGTCCCTCTCACATGCCTAGAGCTGACAGAAGCCTCCTCTTGAGGTGCTTGTGGTAAGGTGGTATTCCTCTGGAGACGAATCCAGGGACTAACCTCTCTTTTCGAGTTGATTTTTGGTCCACAGAGTTCTTTCGTGTTGCTACAGTGACCTCAGGATCCCTCTAGCCTTGAAACAGTGTTCTTGGGGTTTCTCTGGAGTGCCATCAAGGAAATCAAGGCTCCTTTCATGTGTGATGTGCAAGACGGAATTGCTCTGCACGCAGTACAGGGGAATCGGGCCTCATCTCGCATCGAGGGGGAAGTCTCATGGTTTTTCTCGAGTTGCGGCGGGAACCTGGGGTATATTCTCGAGTTACGACTGGGATGGCCCTTCCACACACGTGTTTGTTCAGCCACGTCAGGACTCCTGCCTAGTTGCGAGGGACAACTCGGGATTCTCCTCGAGGCTTGGCAGGGCAATTGGAACGCCTTTCCAGCTGAGGCGGGAGACCAAGGGTCCCTTTCCACGTGCCACAAGAATCCTGGGACTCCTATCAAGTTTCACGAGGAGTCAGGCATCGTCTCCTTTGGAGGCACTGATCTCCGCGTACCTCTGGAGTTTTCAAAGGATGTGAGGCCTCCGGTCGCGATGAGGTGGGGAACTAGGTCTTTCTCTGTGGTCTCCACAGGGGATTCAGACATCCTTTCTTCTTGGGAGATGCAAGACGAGCCTGCATTCAAGTCACTGCAGGGATATCCGGCCTTATTTCGAGTCAGGGCATCGCGGTGTCCATTCCACTTGAGGCCGCAAACTCAGGGTCCCTCTCACATACCTAGAGCTGAGAGAAGCCTCCTCTTGAGGTGCTTGCGGTAAGGTGGTATTCCTCAGGAGTCGAAGCCAGGGACTAACCTCTCATCTCGTGTTGATTCTTGGTCCACGGAGCTCTTTCGTGTTGCTACAGTGACCTCAGGATCCCTCTAGCCTTGAAACAGTGTTCTTGGGGTTTCTCTGGACTGCCATGAAGGAAATCAAGGCCCCTTTCATGTGTGATGTGCAACACGGAATTGCTCTGCACACAGTGCAGGGGAATCGGGCCTCATTTTGCGGCGAGGGGGAAGTCTCATGGTTTTTCTCGAGTTGCGGCGGGAACCTGGGGTATATTCTCGAGTTACGACGGGGATGGCCCTTCCACACACGTGTGTGTTCAGCCATGTCAGGACTCCTGCCTAGTTGCGAGGGACAACTCGGGATTCTCCTCGAGGCTTTGCAGGGCAATTGGGACGCCTCTCCAGCTGAGACGGGAGACCAAGGGTCCCTTTCCACGTGCCACAGGAATCCGGGTCTCCTATCAAGTTTCACGAGGAGTCAGGCATCGTCTCCTTTGGAGGCACTGATCTCCGCATACCTCTGGAGTTTTCAAAGGATTTGAGGCCTCCTGTCGCGATGAGGTGGGGAACTAGGTCTTTCTCTGTGGTCTCCACAGGGGATTCAGACATCCTTTCGTCTTGGGAGATGCAAGACGAGCCTGCATTCCAGTCACTGCAGGGATATCTGGCCTTATTTCGAGTCAGGGCATCGCGCTGTCCATTCCACTTGAGGCCGCAAACTCAGGGTCCCTCTCACATACCTAGAGCTGAGAGAAGCCTCCTCTTGAGGTGCTTGTCGTAAGGTGGTATTCCTCTGGAGTCGAAGCCAGGGACTAACCTCTCATCTCGAGTTGATTTTTGGCCCACGGAGCTCTTTCGTGTTGCTACAGTGACCTCAGGATCCCTCTAGCCTTGAAACAGTGTTCTTGGGGTTTCTCTGGAGTGCCATCAAGGAAATCAAGGCTCCTTTCATGTGTGATGTGCAACACAGAATTGCTCTGCACGCACGCAGTGCAGGGGAATTGGGCCTCATCTCGCGGCGAGGGGGAAGTCTCATGGTTTTTCTCGAGTTGCGGCGGGAACCTGGGGTATATTCTCGAGTTACGACGGGGATGGCCCTTCCACCCACGTGTTTCTTCAGCCACGTCAGGACTCCTGCCTAGTTGCGAGGGACAACTCTGGATTCTCCTCGAGGCTTGGTAGGGCAATTGGAACGCCTCTCCAGCTGAGGCGAGAGACCAAGTGTCCCTTTCCAAGTGCCACAGGAATCCTGGGACTCCTATCAAGTTTCACGAGGAGTCAGGCATCGTCTCCTTTGGAGGCACTAATCTCCGCGTACCTCTGGAGTTTTCAAAAGATGTGAGGCTATCGGTCGCGATGAGGTGGGGAACTAAGTCTTTCTCTGTGCTTTCCACAGGGGATTCAGACATCCTTTCGTCCTGGGAGATGCAAGACGAGCCTGCATTGAAGTCACTGCAGGGATATCCGGCCTTATTTCGAGTCAGGGCATCGCGGTGTCCATTCCACTTGAGGCCGCAAACTCAGGGTCCCTCTCACATACCTAGAGCTGAGAGAAGCCTCCTCTTGAGGTGCTTGTGGTAAGGTGGTATTCCTCAGGAGTCGAAGCCAGGGACTAACCTCTCATCTCGTGTTGATTCTTGGTCCACGGAGCTCTTTCGTGTTGCTACAGTGACCTCAGGATCCCTCTAGCCTTGAAACAGTGTTCTTGGGGTTTCTCTGGAGTGCCATGAAGGAAATCAAGGCCCCTTTCATGTGTGATGTGCAACACGGAATTGCTCTGCACACAGTGCAGGGGAATCGGGCCTCATTTTGCGGCGAGGGGGAAGTCTCATGGTTTTTCTCGAGTTGCGGCGGGAACCTGGGGTATATTCTCGAGTTACGACGGGGATGGCCCTTCCACACACGTGTGTGTTCAGCCATGTCAGGACTCCTGCCTAGTTGCGAGGGACAACTCGGGATTCTCCTCGAGGCTTTGCAGGGCAATTGGGACGCCTCTCCAGCTGAGACGGGAGACCAAGGGTCCCATTCCACGTGCCACAGGAATTCTGGGTCTCCTATCAAGTTTCACGAGGAGTCAGGCATCGTCTCCTTTGGAGGCACTGATCTCCGCATACCTCTGGAGTTTTCAAAGGATTTGAGGCCTCCTGTCACGATGAGGTGGGGAACTAGGTCTTTCTCTGTGGTCTCCACAGGGGATTCAGACACCCTTTCGTCTTGGGAGATGCAAGACGAGCCTGCATTCCAGTCACTGCAGGGATATCTGGCCTTATTTCGAGTCAGGGCATCGCGCTGTCCATTCCACTTGAGGCCGCAAACTCAGGGTCCCTCTCACATACCTAGAGCTGAGAGAAGCCTCCTCTTGAGGTGCTTGTCGTAAGGTGGTATTCCTCTGGAGTCGAAGCCAGGGACTAACCTCTCATCTCGAGTTGATTTTTGGCCCACGGAGCTCTTTCGTGTTGCTACAGTGACCTCAGGATCCCTCTAGCCTTGAAACAGTGTTCTTGGGGTTTCTCTGGAGTGCCATCAAGGAAATCAAGGCTCCTTTCATGTGTGATGTGCAACACGGAATTGCTCTGCACGCACACAGTGCAGGGGAATTGGGCCTCATCTCGCGGCGAGGGGGAAGTCTCATGGTTTTTCTCGAGTTGCGGCGGGAACCTGGGGTATATTCTCGAGTTACGACGGGGATGGCCCTTCCACCCACGTGTTTCTTCAGCGACGTCAGGACTCCTGCCTAGTTGCGAGGGACAACTCTGGATTCTCCTCGAGGCTTGGCAGGGCAATTGGAACGCCTCTCCAGCTGAGGCGAGAGACCAAGTGTCCCTTTCCAAGTGCCACAGGAATCCTGGGACTCCTATCAAGTTTCACGAGGAGTCAGGCATCGTCTCCTTTGGAGGCACTAATCTCCGCGTACCTCTGGAGTTTTCAAAAGATGTGAGGCTATCGGTCGCGATGAGGTGGGGAACTAAGTCTTTCTCTGTGCTTTCCACAGGGGATTCAGACATCCTTTCGTCCTGGGAGATGCAAGACGAGCCTGCATTGAAGTCACTGCAGGGATATCCGGCCTTATTTCGAGTCAGGGCATCGCGGTGTCCATTCCACTTGAGGCCGCAAACTCAGGGTCCCTCTCACATGCCTAGAGCTGAGAGAAGCCTCCTCTTGAGGTGCTTGTGGTAAGGTGGTATTCCTCTGGAGACGAATCCAGGGACTAACCTCTATTTTCGAGTTGATTTTTGGTCCACAGAGTTCTTTCGTGTTGCTACAGTGACCTCAGGATCCCTCTAGCCTTGAAACAGTGTTCTTGGGGTTTCTCTGGAGTGCCATCAAGGAAATCAAGGCTCCTTTCATGTGTGATGTGCAAGACGGAATTGCTCTGCACGCAGTACAGGGGAATCGGGCCTCATCTCGCATCGAGGGGGAAGTCTCATGGGTTTTCTCGAGTTGCGGCGGGAACCTGGGGTATATTCTCGAGTTACGACGGGGATGGTCCTTCCACCCACGTGTTTCTTCAGCCACGTCAGGACTCCTGCCTAGTTGCGAGGGACAACTCGGGATTCTCCTCGAGGCTTGGCAGGGCAATTGGAACGCCTCTCCAGCTGAGGCGGGAGACCAAGGGTCCCTTTCCACGTGCCACAAGAATCCTGGGACTCCTATCAAGTTTCACGAGGAGTCAGGCATCGTCTCCTTTGGAGGCACTGATCTCCGCATACCTCTGGAGTTTTCAGAGGATGTGAGGCCTCCTGTCACGATGAGGTGGGGAACTAGGTCTTTCTCTGTGGTCTCCACAGGGGATTCAGACACCCTTTCGTCTTGGGAGATGCAAGACGAGCCTGCATTCCAGTCCCTGCAGGGATATCTGGCCTTATTTCGAGTCAGGGCATCGCAGTGTCCATTCCACTTGAGGCCGCAAACTCAGGGTCCCTCTCACATACCTAGAGCTGAGAGAAGCCTCCTCTTGAGGTGCTTGTGGTAAGGTGGTATTCCTCTGGAGTCGAAGCCAGGGACTAACCTCTCATCTCGAGTTGATTTTTGGCCCACGGAGCTCTTTCGTGTTGCTACAGTGACCTCAGGATCCCTCTAGCCTTGAAACAGTGTTCTTGGGGTTTCTCTGGAGTGCCATCAAGGAAATCAAGGCTCCTTTCATGTGTGATGTGCAACACGGAATTGCTCTGCACGCACGCAGTGCAGGGGAATTGGGCCTCATCTCGCGGCGAGGGGGAAGTCTCATGGTTTTTCTCGAGTTGCGGCGGGAACCTGGGGTATATTCTCGAGTTACGACGGGGATGGCCCTTCCACCCACGTGTTTCTTCAGCGACGTCAGGACTCCTGCCTAGTTGCGAGGGACAACTCTGGATTCTCCTCGAGGCTTGGCAGGGCAATTGGGACGCCTCTCCAGCTGAGGCGAGAGACCAAGTGTCCCTTTCCAAGTGCCACAGGAATCCTGGGACTCCTATCAAGTTTCATGAGGAGTCAGGCATCGTCTCCTTTGGAGGCACTAATCTCCGCGTACCTCTGGAGTTTTCAAAGGATGTGAGGCTATCGGTCGCGATGAGGTGGGGAACTAAGTCTTTCTCTGTGCTTTCCACAGGGGATTCAGACATCCTTTCGTCCTGGGAGATGCAAGACGAGCCTGCATTGAAGTCACTGCAGGGATATCCGGCCTTATTTCGAGTCAGGGCATCGCGGTGTCCATTCCACTTGAGGCCGCAAACTCAGGGTCCCTCTCACATGCCTAGAGCTGAGAGAAGCCTCCTCTTGAGGTGCTTGTGGTAAGGTGGTATTCCTCTGGAGACGAATCCAGGGACTAACCTCTCTTTTCGAGTTGATTTTTGGTCCACAGAGTTCTTTCGTGTTGCTACAGTGACCTCAGGATCCCTCTAGCCTTGAAACAGTGTTCTTGGGGTTTCTCTGGAGTGCCATCAAGGAAATCAAGGCTCCTTTCATGTGTGATGTGCAAGACGGAATTGCTCTGCACGCAGTACAGGGGAATCGGGCCTCATCTCGCATCGAGGGGGAAGTCTCATGGTTTTTCTCGAGTTGCGGCGGGAACCTGGGGTATATTCTCGAGTTACGACGGGGATGGCCCTTCCACCCACGTGTTTGTTCAGCCACGTTAGGACTCCTGCCTAGTTGCGAGGGACAACTCGGGATTCTCCTCGAGGCTTGGCAGGGCAATTGGAACGCCTCTCCAGCTGAGGCGGGAGACCAAGGGTCCCTTTCCACGTGCCACAAGAATCCTGGGACTCCTATCAAGTTTCACGAGGAGTCAGGCATCGTCTCCTTTGGAGGCACTGATCTCCGCGTACCTCTGGAGCTTTCAAAGGATGTGAGGCCTCCGGTCGCGATGAGGTGGGGAACTAGGTCTTTCTCTGTGGTCTCCACAGGGGATTCAGACATCCTTTCTTCTTGGGAGATGCAAGACGAGCCTGCATTCCAGTCACTGCAGGGATATCCGGCCTTATTTCGAGTCAGGGCATCGCGGTGTCCATTCCACTTGAGGCCGCAAACTCAGGGTCCCTCTCACATACCTAGAGCTGAGAGAAGCCTCCTCTTGAGGTGCTTGTGGTAAGGTGGTATTCCTCTGGCGTCGAAGCCAGGGACTAACCTATCATCTCGTGTTGATTCTTGGTCCACGGAGCTTTTTCGTGTTGCTACAGTGACCTCAGGATCCCTCTAGCCTTGAAACAGTGTTCTTGGGGTTTCTCTGGAGTGCCATCAAGGAAATCAAGGCTCCTTTCATGTGTGATGTGCAACAAGGAATTGCTCTGCACACAGTGCAGGGGAATCGGGCCTCATTTTGCGGCGAGGGGGAAGTCTCATGGTTTTTCTCGAGTTGCGGCGGGAACCTGGGGTATATTCTCGAGTTATGTCGGGGATGGCCCTTCCACACACGTGTGTGTTCAGCCATGTCAGGACTCCTGCCTAGTTGCGAGGGACAACTCGGGATTCTCCTCGAGGCTTTGCAGGGCAATTGGGACGCCTCTCCAGCTGAGACGGGAGACCAAGGGTCCCTTTCCACGTGCCACAGGAATTCTGGGTTTCCTATCAAGTTTCACGAGGAGTCAGGCATCGTCTCGTTTGGAGGCACTGATCTCCCCATACCTCTGGAGTTTTCAGAGGATGTGAGGCCTCCTGTCACGATGAGGTGGGGAACTAGGTCTTTCTCTGTGGTCTCCACAGGGGATTCAGACACCCTTTCATCTTGGGAGATGCAAGACGAGCCTGCATTCCAGTCACTGCAGGGATATCTGGCCTTATTTCGAGTCAGGGCATCGCAGTGTCCATTCCACTTGAGGCCGCAAACTCAGGGTCCCTCTCACATACCTAGAGCTGAGAGAAGCCTCCTCTTGAGGTGCTTGTGGTAAGGTGGTATTCCTCTGGAGTCGAAGCCAGGGACTAACCTCTCATCTCGAGTTGATTTTTGGCCCACGGAGCTCTTTCGTGTTGCTACAGTGACCTCAGGATCCCTCTAGCCTTGAAACAGTGTTCTTGGGGTTTCTCTGGAGTGCCATGAAGGAAATCAAGGCTCCTTTCATGTGTGATGTGCAACACGGAATTGCTCTGCACGCACGCAGTGCAGGGGAATTGGGCCTCATCTCGCGGCGAGGGGGAAGTCTCATGGTTTTTCTCGAGTTGCGGCGGGAACCTGGGGTATATTCTCGAGTTACGACGGGGATGGCGCTTACACCCACGTGTTTCTTCAACCACGTCAGGACTCCTGCCTAGTTGCGAGGGACAACTCGGGATTCTCCTCGAGGCTTGGCAGGGCAATTGGAACGCCTCTCCAGCTGAGGCGGGAGACCAAGGGTCCCTTTCCACGTGCCACAAGAATCCTGGGACTCCTATCAAGTTTCACGAGGAGTCAGGCATCGTCTCCTTTGGAGGCACTGATCTCCGCGTACCTCTGGAGTTTTCAAAGGATGTGAGGCCTCCGGTCGCGATGAGGTGGGGAACTAGGTGTTTCTCTGTGGTCTCCACAGGGGATTCAGACATCCTTTCATCTTGGGAGATGCAAGACGAGCCTGCATTCAAGTCACTGCAGGGATATCCGGCATTATTTCGAGTCAGGGCATCGCGGTGTCCATTCCACTTGAGGCCGCAAACTCAGGATCCCTCTCACATACCTAGAGCTGAGAGAAGCCTCCTCTTGAGGTGCTTGTGGTAAGGTGGTATTCCTCAGGAGTCGAAGCCAGGGACTAACCTCTCATCTCGTGTTGATTCTTGGTCCACGGAGCTCTTTCGTGTTGCTACAGTGACCTCAGGATCCCTCTAGCCTTGAAACAGTGTTCTTGGGGTTTCTCTGGAGTGCCATCAAGGAAATCAAGGCTCCTTTCATGTGTGATGTGCAACACGGAATTGCTCTGCACGCAGTGCAGGGGAATCGGGCCTCATCTCGCGGCGAGGGGGAAGTCTCATGGTTTTTCTCGAGTTGCGGCGGGAACCTGGGGTATATTCTCGAGTTACGACGGGGATTGCCCTTCCACACACGTGTGTGTTCAGCCATGTCAGGACTCCTGCCTAGTTGCGAGGGACAACTCGGGATTCTCCTCGAGGCTTTGCAGGGCAATTGGGACGCCTCTCCAGCTGAGACGGGAGACCAAGGGTCCCTTTCCACGTGCCACAGGAATCCTGGGTCTCCTATCAAGTTTCACGAGGAGTCAGGCATCGTCTCCTTTGGAGGCACTGATCTCCGCATACCTCTGGAGTTTTCAAAGGATTTGAGGCCTCCTGTCGCGATGAGGTGGGGAACTAGGTCTTTCTCTGTGGTCTCCACAGGGGATTCAGACACCCTTTCGTCTTTGGAGAGGCAAGACGAGCCTGCATTCCAGTCACTGCAGGGATATCCGGCATTATTTCGAGTCAGGGCATCGCGGTGTCCATTCCACTTGAGGCCGCAAACTCAGGGTCCCTCTCACATACCTAGAGCTGAGAGAAGCCTCCTCTTGAGGTGCTTGTCATAAGGTGGTATTCCTCTGGAGTCGAATCCAGGGACTAACCTCTCATCTCGAGTTGATTTTTAGCCCACGGAGCTCTTTCGTGTTGCTACAGTGACCTCAGGATCCCTCTAGCCTTGAAACAGTGTTCTTGGGGTTTCTCTGGAGTGCCATCAAGGAAATCAAGGCTCCTTTCATGTGTGATGTGCAACACGGAATTGCTCTGCACGCACACAGTGCAGGGGAATCGGGCCTCATCTCGCGGCGAGGGGGAAGTCTCATGGTTTTTCTCGAGTTGCGGCGGGAACCTGGGGTATATTCTCGAGTTACGACGGGGATGGCCCTTCCACCCACGTGTTTCTTCAGCGACGTCAGGACTCCTGCCTAGTTGCGAGGGACAACTCTGGATTCTCCTCGAGGCTTTGCAGGGCAATTGGGACGCCTCTCCAGCTGAGGCGGGAGACCAAGTGTCCCTTTCCAAGTGCCACAGGAATCCTGGGACTCCTATCAAGTTTCACGAGGAGTCAGGCATCGTCTCCTTTGGAGGCACTGATTTCCGCGTACCTCTGGAGTTTTCAAAGGATGTGAGGCTATCGGTCGCGATGAGGTGGGGAACTAAGTCTTTCTCTGTGCTTTCCACAGGGGATTCAGACATCCTTTCGTCCTGGGAGATGCACGACGAGCTTGTATTGAAGTCACTGCAGGGATATCCGGCCTTATTTCGAGTCAGGGCATCGCGGTGTCCATTCCACTTGAGGCCGCAAACTCAGGGTCCCTCTCACATGCCTAGAGCTGAGAGAAGCCTCCTCTTGAGGTGCTTGTGGTAAGGTGGTATTCCTCTGGAGACGAATCCAGGGACTAACTTCTCTTTTCGAGTTGATTTTTGGTCCACAGAGTTCTTTCGTGTTGCTACAGTGACCTCAGGATCCCTCTCTCCTTGAAACAGTGTTCTTGGGGTTTCTCTGGAGTGCCATCAAGGAAATCAAGGCTCCTTTCATGTGTGATGTGCAAGACGGAATTGCTCTGCACGCAGTACAGGGGAATCGGGCCTCATCTCGCATCGAGGGGGAAGTCTCATGGTTTTTCTCGAGTTGCGGCGGGAACCTGGGGTATATTCTCGAGTTACGACGGGGATGGCCCTTCCACCCACGTGTTTCTTCAGCCACGTCAGGACTCCTGCCTAGTTGCGAGGGACAACTCGGGATTCTCCTCGAGGCTTGGCAGGGCAATTGGAACGCCTCTCCAGCTGAGGCGGGAGACCAAGGGTCCCTTTCCACGTGCCACAAGAATCCTGGGACTCCTATCAAGTTTCACGAGGAGTCAGGCATCGTCTCCTTTGGAGGCACTGATCTCCGCGTACCTCTGGAGTTTTCAAAGGATGTGAGGCCTCCGGTCGCGATGAGGTGGGGAACTAGGTCTTTCTCTGTGGTCTCCACAGGGGATTCAGACATCCTTTCGTCTTGGGAGATGCAAGACGAGCCTGCATTCAAGTCACTGCAGGGATATCCGGCCTTATTTCGAGTCAGGGCATCGCGGTGTCCATTCCACTTGAGGCCGCAAACTCAGGGTCCCTCTCACATACCTAGAGCTGAGAGAAGCCTCCTCTTGAGGTGCTTGCGGTAAGGTGGTATTCCTCAGGAGTCGAAGCCAGGGACTAACCTCTCATCTCGTGTTGATTCTTGGTCCACGGAGCTCTTTCGTGTTGCTACAGTGACCTCAGGATCCCTCTAGCCTTGAAACAGTGTTCTTGGGGTTTCTCTGGAGTGCCATGAAGGAAATCAAGGCCCCTTTCATGTGTGATGTGCAACACGGAATTGCTCTGCACACAGTGCAGGGGAATCGGGCCTCATTTTGCGGCGAGGGGGAAGTCTCATGGTTTTTCTCGAGTTGCGGCGGGAACCTGGGGTATATTCTCGAGTTACGACGGGGATGGCCCTTCCACACACGTGTGTGTTCAGCCATGTCAGGACTCCTGCCTAGTTGCGAGGGACAACTCGGGATTCTCCTCGAGGCTTGGCAGGGCAATTGGAACGCCTCTCCAGCTGAGACGGGAGACCAAGGGTCCCATTCCACGTGCCACAGGAATTCTGGGTCTCCTATCAAGTTTCACGAGGAGTCAGGCATCGTCTCCTTTGGAGGCACGGATCTCCGCATACCTCTGGAGTTTTCAAAGGATTTGAGGCCTCCTGTCACGATGAGGTGGGGAACTAGGTCTTTCTCTGTGGTCTCCACAGGGGATTCAGACACCCTTTCGTCTTGGGAGATGCAAGACGAGCCTGCATTCCAGTCACTGCAGGGATATCTGGCCTTATTTCGAGTCAGGGCATCGCGCTGTCCATTCCACTTGAGGCCGCAAACTCAGGGTCCCTCTCACATACCTAGAGCTGAGAGAAGCCTCCTCTTGAGGTGCTTGTCGTAAGGTGGTATTCCTCTGGAGTCGAAGCCAGGGACTAACCTCTCATCTCGAGTTGATTTTTGGCCCACGGAGCTCTTTCGTGTTGCTACAGTGACCTCAGGATCCCTCTAGCCTTGAAACAGTGTTCTTGGGGTTTCTCTGGAGTGCCATCAAGGAAATCAAGGCTCCTTTCATGTGTGATGTGCAACACGGAATTGCTCTGCACGCACGCAGTGCAGGGGAATTGGGCCTCATCTCGCGGCGAGGGGGAAGTCTCATGGTTTTTCTCGAGTTGCGGCGGGAACCTGGGGTATATTCTCGAGTTACGACGGGGATGGCCCTTCCACCCACGTGTTTCTTCAGCGACGTCAGGACTCCTGCCTAGTTGCGAGGGACAACTCTGGATTCTCCTCGAGGCTTGGCAGGGCAATTGGAACGCCTCTCCAGCTGAGGCGAGAGACCAAGTGTCCCTTTCCAAGTGCCACAGGAATCCTGGGACTCCTATCAAGTTTCACGAGGAGTCAGGCTTCGTCTCCTTTGGAGGCACTAATCTCCGCGTACCTCTGGAGTTTTCAAAGGATGTGAGGCTATCGGTCGCGATGAGGTGGGGAACTAAGTCTTTCTCTGTGCTTTCCACAGGGGATTCAGACATCCTTTCGTCCTGGGAGATGCAAGACGAGCCTGCATTGAAGTCACTGCAGGGATATCCGGCCTTATTTCGAGTCAGGGCATCGCGGTGTCCATTCCACTTGAGGCCGCAAACTCAGGGTCCCTCTCACATGCCTAGAGCTGAGAGAAGCCTCCTCTTGAGGTGCTTGTGGTAAGGTGGTATTCCTCTGGAGACGAATCCAGGGACTAACCTCTATTTTCGAGTTGATTTTTGGTCCACAGAGTTCTTTCGTGTTGCTACAGTGACCTCAGGATCCCTCTAGCCTTGAAACAGTGTTCTTGGGGTTTCTCTGGAGTGCCATCAAGGAAATCAAGGCTCCTTTCATGTGTGATGTGCAAGAGGGAATTGCTCTGCACGCAGTACAGGGGAATCGGGCCTCATCTCGCATCGAGGGGGAAGTCTCATGGTTTTTCTCGAGTTGCGGCGGGAACCTGGGGTATATTCTCGAGTTACGACGGGGATGGCCCTTCCACCCACGTGTTTCTTCAGCCACGTCAGGACTCCTGCCTAGTTGCGAGGGACAACTCGGGATTCTCCTCGAGGCTTGGCAGGGCAATTGGAACGCCTCTCCAGCTGAGGCGGGAGACCAAGGGTCCCTTTCCACGTGCCACGGGAATTCTGGGTCTCCTATCAAGTTTCACGAGGAGTCAGGCATCGTCTCCTTTGGAGGCACTGATCTCCGCATACCTCTGGAGTTTTCAGAGGATGTGAGGCCTCCTGTCACGATGAGGTGGGGAACTAGGTCTTTCTCTGTGGTCTCCACAGGGGATTCAGACACCCTTTCGTCTTGGGAGATGCAAGACGAGCCTGCATTCCAGTCACTGCAGGGATATCTGGCCTTATTTCGAGTCAGGGCATCGCAGTGTCCATTCCACTTGAGGCCGCAAACTCAGGGTCCCTCTCACATACCTAGAGCTGAGAGAAGCCTCCTCTTGAGGTGCTTGTGGTAAGGTGGTATTCCTCTGGAGTCGAAGCCAGGGACTAACCTCTCATCTCGAGTTGATTTTTGGCCCACGGAGCTCTTTCGTGTTGCTACAGTGACCTCAGGATCCCTCTAGCCTTGAAACAGTGTTCTTGGGGTTTCTCTGGAGTGCCATCAAGGAAATCAAGGCTCCTTTCATGTGTGATGTGCAACACGGAATTGCTCTGCACGCACGCAGTGCAGGGGAATTGGGCCTCATCTCGCGGCGAGGGGGAAGTCTCATGGTTTTTCTCGAGTTGCGGCGGGAACCTGGGGTATATTCTCGAGTTACGACGGGGATGGCCCTTCCACCCACGTGTTTCTTCAGCGACGTCAGGACTCCTGCCTAGTTGCGAGGGACAACTCTGGATTCTCCTCGAGGCTTGGCAGGGCAATTGGAACGCCTCTCCAGCTGAGGCGAGAGACCAAGTGTCCCTTTCCAAGTGCCACAGGAATCCTGGGACTCCTATCAAGTTTCATGAGGAGTCAGGCATCCTCTCCTTTGGAGGCACTAATCTCCGCGTACCTCTGGAGTTTTCAAAGGATGTGAGGCTATCGGTCGCGATGAGGTGGGGAACTAAGTCTTTCTCTGTGCTTTCCACAGGGGATTCAGACATCCTTTCGTCCTGGGAGATGCAAGACGAGCCTGCATTGAAGTCACTGCAGGGATATCCGGCCTTATTTCGAGTCAGGGCATCGCGGTGTCCATTCCACTTGAGGCCGCAAACTCAGGGTCCCTGTCACATGCCTAGAGCTGAGAGAAGCCTCCTCTTGAGGTGCTTGTGGTAAGGTGGTATTCCTCTGGAGACGAATCCAGGGACTAACCTCTCTTTTCGAGTTGATTTTTGGTCCACAGAGTTCTTTCGTGTTGCTACAGTGACCTCAGGATCCCTCTAGCCTTGAAACAGTGTTCTTGGGGTTTCTCTGGAGTGCCATCAAGGAAATCAAGGCTCCTTTCATGTGTGATGTGCAAGACGGAATTGCTCTGCACGCAGTACAGGGGAATCGGGCCTCATCTCGCATCGAGGGGGAAGTCTCATGGTTTTTCTCGAGTTGCGGCGGGAACCTGGGGTATATTCTCGAGTTACGACGGGGATGGCCCTTCCACCCACGTGTTTCTTCAGCCACGTCAGGACTCCTGCCTAGTTGCGAGGGACAACTCGGGATTCTCCTCGAGGCTTGGCAGGGCAATTGGAACGCCTCTCCAGCTGAGGCGGGAGACCAAGGGTCCCTTTCCACGTGCCACAAGAATCCTGGGACTCCTATCAAGTTTCACGAGGAGTCAGGCATCGTCTCCTTTGGAGGCACTGATCTCCGCGTACCTCTGGAGTTTTCAAAGGATGTGAGGCCTCCGGTCGCGATGAGGTGGGGAACTAGGTCTTTCTCTGTGGTCTCCACAGGGGATTCAGACATCCTTTCTTCTTGGGAGATGCAAGACGAGCCTGCATTCAAGTCACTGCAGGGATATCCGGCCTTATTTCGAGTCAGGGCATCGCGGTGTCCATTCCACTTGAGGCCGCAAACTCAGGGTCCCTCTCACATACCTAGAGCTGAGAGAAGCCTCCTCTTGAGGTGCTTGTGGTAAGGTGGTATTCCTCTGGAGTCGAAGCCAGGGACTAACCTCTCATCTCGTGTTGATTCTTGGTCCACGGAGCTCTTTCGTGTTGCTACAGTGACCTCAGGATCCCTCTAGCCTTGAAACAGTGTTCTTGGGGTTTCTCTGGAGTGCCATCAAGGAAATCAAGGCGCCTTTCATGTGTGATGTGCAACAAGGAATTGCTCTGCACACAGTGCAGGGGAATCGGGCCTCATTTTGCGGCGAGGGGGAAGTCTCATGGTTTTTCTCGAGTTGCGGCGGGAACCTGGGGTATATTCTCGAGTTACGACGGGGATGGCCCTTCCACACACGTGTGTGTTCAGCCATGTCAGGACTCCTGCCTAGTTGCGAGGGACAACTCGGGATTCTCCTCGAGGCTTTGCAGGGCAATTGGGACGCCTCTCCAGCTGAGACGGGAGACCAAGGGTCCCTTTGCACGTGCCACGGGAATTCTGGGTCTCCTATCAAGTTTCACGAGGAGTCAGGCATCGTCTCCTTTGGAGGCACTGATCTCCGCATACCTCTGGAGTTTTCAGAGGATGTGAGGCCTCCTGTCACGATGAGGTGGGGAACTAGGTCTTTCTCTGTGGTCTCCACAGGGGATTCAGACACCCTTTCGTCTTGGGAGATGCAAGACGAGCCTGCATTCCAGTCACTGCAGGGATATCTGGCCTTATTTCGAGTCAGGGCATCGCAGTGTCCATTCCACTTGAGGCCGCAAACTCAGGGTCCCTCTCACATACCTAGAGCTGAGAGAAGCCTCCTCTTGAGGTGCTTGTGGTAAGGTGGTATTCCTCTGGAGTCGAAGCCAGGGACTAACCTCTCATCTCGAGTTGATTTTTGGCCCACGGAGCTCTTTCGTGTTGCTACAGTGACCTCAGGATCCCTCTAGCCTTGAAACAGTGTTCTTGGGGTTTCTCTGGAGTGCCATCAAGGAAATCAAGGCTCCTTTCATGTGTGATGTGCAACACGGAATTGTTCTGCACGCACGCAGTGCAGGGGAATTGGGCCTCATCTCGCGGCGAGGGGGAAGTCTCATGGTTTTTCTCGAGTTGCGGCGGGAACCTGGGGTATATTCTCGAGTTACGACGGGGATGGCCCTTCCACCCACGTGTTTCTTCAGCGACGTCAGGACTCCTGCCTAGTTGCGAGGGACAACTCTGGATTCTCCTCGAGGCTTGGCAGGGCAATTGGAACGCCTCTCCAGCTGAGGCGAGAGACCAAGTGTCCCTTTCCAAGTGCCACAGGAATCCTGGGACTCCTATCAAGTTTCACGAGGAGTCAGGCATCGTCTCCTTTGGAGGCACTGATCTCCGCGTACCTCTGGAGTTTTCAAAGGATGTGAGGCTATCGGTCGCGATGAGGTGGGGAACTAAGTCTTTCTCTGTGCTTTCCACAGGGGATTCAGACATCCTTTCGTCCTGGGAGATGCAAGACGAGCCTGCATTGAAGTCACTGCAGGGATATCCGGCCTTATTTCGAGTCAGGGCATCGCGGTGTCCATTCCACTTGAGGCCGCAAACTCAGGGTCCCTCTCACATGCCTAGAGCTGAGAGAAGCCTCCTCTTGAGGTGCTTGTGGTAAGGTGGTATTCCTCTGGAGACGAATCCAGGGACTAACCTCTCTTTTCGAGTTGATTTTTGGTCCACAGAGTTCTTTCGTGTTGCTACAGTGACCTCAGGATCCCTCTAGCCTTGAAACAGTGTTCTTGGGGTTTCTCTGGAGTGCCATCAAGGAAATCAAGGCTCCTTTCATGTGTGATGTGCAAGACGGAATTGCTCTGCACGCAGTACAGGGGAATCGGGCCTCATCTCGCATCGAGGGGGAAGTCTCATGGTTTTTCTCGAGTTGCGGCGGGAACCTGGGGTATATTCTCGAGTTACGACGGGGATGGCCCTTCCACCCACGTGTTTCTTCAGCCACGTCAGGACTCCTGCCTAGTTGCGAGGGACAACTCGGGATTCTCCTCGAGGCTTGGCAGGGCAATTGGGACGCCTCTCCAGCTGAGGCGGGAGACCAAGGGTCCCTTTCCACGTGCCACAAGAATCCTGGGACTCCTATCAAGTTTCACGAGGAGTCAGGCATCGTCTCCTTTGGAGGCACTGATCTCCGCGTACCTCTGGAGTTTTCAAAGGATGTGAGGCCTCCGGTCGCGATGAGGTGGGGAACTAGGTCTTTGTGGTCTCCACAGGGGATTCAGACTTCCTTTCTTCTTGGGAGATGCAAGACGAGCCTGCATTCAAGTCACTGCAGGGATATCCGGCCTTATTTCGAGTCAGGGCATCGCGGTGTCCATTCCACTTGAGGCCGCAAACTCAGGGTCCCTCTCACATACCTAGAGCTGAGAGAAGCCTCCTCTTGAGGTGCTTGTGGTAAGGTGGTATTCCTCTGGAGTCGAAGCCAGGGACTAACCTCTCATCTCGTGTTGATTCTTGGTCCACGGAGCTCTTTCGTGTTGCTACAGTGACCTCAGGATCCCTCTAGCCTTGAAACAGTGTTCTTGGGGTTTCTCTGGAGTGCCATCAAGGAAATCAAGGCGCCTTTCATGTGTGATGTGCAACAAGGAATTGCTCTGCACACAGTGCAGGGGAATCGGGCCTCATTTTGCGGCGAGGGGGAAGTCTCATGGTTTTTCTCGAGTTGCGGCGGGAACCTGGGGTATATTCTCGAGTTACGACGGGGATGGCCCTTCCACACACGTGTGTGTTCAGCCATGTCAGGACTCCTGCCTAGTTGCGAGGGACAACTCGGGATTCTCCTCGAGGCTTTGCAGGGCAATTGGGACGCCTCTCCAGCTGAGACGGGAGACCAAGGGTCCCTTTGCACGTGCCACGGGAATTCTGGGTCTCCTATCAAGTTTCACGAGGAGTCAGGCATCGTCTCCTTTGGAGGCACTGATCTCCGCATACCTCTGGAGTTTTCAGAGGATGTGAGGCCTCCTGTCACGATGAGGTGGGGAACTAGGTCTTTCTCTGTGGTCTCCACAGGGGATTCAGACACCCTTTCGTCTTGGGAGATGCAAGACGAGCCTGCATTCCAGTCACTGCAGGGATATCTGGCCTTATTTCGAGTCAGGGCATCGCAGTGTCCATTCCACTTGAGGCCGCAAACTCAGGGTCCCTCTCACATACCTAGAGCTGAGAGAAGCCTCCTCTTGAGGTGCTTGTGGTAAGGTGGTATTCCTCTGGAGTCGAAGCCAGGGACTAACCTCTCATCTCGAGTTGATTTTTGGCCCACGGAGCTCTTTCGTGTTGCTACAGTGACCTCAGGATCCCTCTAGCCTTGAAACAGTGTTCTTGGGGTTTCTCTGGAGTGCCATCAAGGAAATCAAGGCTCCTTTCATGTGTGATGTGCAACACGGAATTGCTCTGCACGCACGCAGTGCAGGGGAATTGGGCCTCATCTCGCGGCGAGGGGGAAGTCTCATGGTTTTTCTCGAGTTGCGGCGGGAACCTGGGGTATATTCTCGAGTTACGACGGGGATGGCCCTTCCACCCACGTGTTTCTTCAGCGACGTCAGGACTCCTGCCTAGTTGCGAGGGACAACTCTGGATTCTCCTCGAGGCTTGGCAGGGCAATTGGAACGCCTCTCCAGCTGAGGCGAGAGACCAAGTGTCCCTTTCCAAGTGCCACAGGAATCCTGGGACTCCTATCAAGTTTCACGAGGAGTCAGGCATCGTCTCCTTTGGAGGCACTGATCTCCGCGTACCTCTGGAGTTTTCAAAGGATGTGAGGCTATCGGTCGCGATGAGGTGGGGAACTAAGTCTTTCTCTGTGCTTTCCACAGGGGATTCAGACATCCTTTCGTCCTGGGAGATGCAAGACGAGCCTGCATTGAAGTCACTGCAGGGATATCCGGCCTTATTTCGAGTCAGGGCATCGCGGTGTCCATTCCACTTGAGGCCGCAAACTCAGGGTCCCTCTCACATGTCTAGAGCTGAGAGAAGCCTCCTCTTGAGGTGCTTGTGGTAAGGTGGTATTCCTCTGGAGACGAATCCAGGGACTAACCTCTCTTTTCGAGTTGATTTTTGGTCCACAGAGTTCTTTCGTGTTGCTACAGTGACCTCAGGATCCCTCTAGCCTTGAAACAGTGTTCTTGGGGTTTCTCTGGAGTGCCATCAAGGAAATCAAGGCTCCTTTCATGTGTGATGTGCAAGACGGAATTGCTCTGCACGCAGTACAGGGGAATCGGGCCTCATCTCGCATCGAGGGGGAAGTCTCATGGTTTTTCTCGAGTTGCGGCGGGAACCTGGGGTATATTCTCGAGTTACGACGGGGATGGCCCTTCCACCCACGTGTTTCTTCAGCCACGTCAGGACTCCTGCCTAGTTGCGAGGGACAACTCGGGATTCTCCTCGAGGCTTGGCAGGGCAATTGGAACGCCTCTCCAGCTGAGGCGGGAGACCAAGGGTCCCTTTCCACATGCCACAAGAATCCTGGGACTCCTATCAAGTTTCACGAGGAGTCAGGCATCGTCTCCTTTGGAGGCACTGATCTCCGCGTACCTCTGGAGTTTTCAAAGGATGTGAGGCCTCCGGTCGCGATGAGGTGGGGAACTAGGTCTTTGTGGTCTCCACAGGGGATTCAGACTTCCTTTCTTCTTGGGAGATGCAAGACGAGCCTGCATTCAAGTCACTGCAGGGATATCCGGCCTTATTTCGAGTCAGGGCATCGCGGTGTCCATTCCACTTGAGGCCGCAAACTCAGGGTCCCTCTCACATACCTAGAGCTGAGAGAAGCCTCCTCTTGAGGTGCTTGTGGTAAGGTGGTATTCCTCTGGAGTCGAAGCCAGGGACTAACCTCTCATCTCGTGTTGATTCTTGGTCCACGGAGCTCTTTCGTGTTGCTACAGTGACCTCAGGATCCCTCTAGCCTTGAAACAGTGTTCTTGGGGTTTCTCTGGAGTGCCATGAAGGAAATCAAGGCTCCTTTCATGTGTGATGTGCAACAAGGAATTGCTCTGCACACAGTGCAGGGGAATCGGGCCTCATTTTGCGGCGAGGGGGAAGTCTCATGGTTTTTCTCGAGTTGCGGCGGGAACCTGGGGTATATTCTCGAGTTACGACGGGGATGGTCCTTCCACCCACGTGTTTCTTCAGCCACGTCAGGACTCCTGCCTAGTTGCGAGGGACAACTCGGGATTCTCCTCGAGGCTTGGCAGGGCAATTGGAACGCCTCTCCAGCTGAGGCGGGAGACCAAGGGTCCCTTTCCACGTGCCACAAGAATCCTGGGACTCCTATCAAGTTTCACGAGGAGTCAGGCATCGTCTCCTTTGGAGGCACTGATCTCCGCGTACCTCTGAAGTTTTCAAAGGATGTGAGGCCTCCGGTCGCGATGAGGTGGGGAACTAGGTCTTTCTCTGTGGTCTCCACAGGGGATTCAGACATCCTTTCTTCTTGGGAGATGCAAGACGAGCCTGCATTCAAGTCACTGCAGGGATATCCGGCCTTATTTCGAGTCAGGGCATCGCGGTGTCCATTCCACTTGAGGCCGCAAACTCAGGGTCCCTCTCACATACCTAGAGCTGAGAGAAGCCTCCTCTTGAGGTGCTTGTGGTAAGGTGGTATTCCTCTGGAGTCGAAGCCAGGGACTAACCTCTCATCTCGTGTTGATTCTTGGTCCACGGAGCTCTTTTGTGTTGCTACAGTGACCTCAGGATCCCTCTATCCTTGAAACAGTGTTCTTGGGGTTTCTCTGGAGTGCCATCAAGGAAATCAAGGCTCCTTTCATGTGTGATGTGCAACAAGGAATTGCTCTGCACGCAGTGCAGGGGAATCGGGCCTCATTTTGCGGCGAGGGGGAAGTCTCATGGTTTTTCTCGAGTTGCGGCGGGAACCTGGGGTATATTCTCGAGTTACGACGGGGATGGCCCTTCCACACACGTGTGTGTTCAGCCATGTCAGGACTCCTGCCTAGTTGCGAGGGACAACTCGGGATTCTCCTCGAGGCTTTGCAGGGCAATTGGGACGCCTCTCCAGCTGAGACGGGAGACCAAGGGTCCCTTTCCACGTGCCACAGGAATTCTGGGTCTCCTATCAAGTTTCACGAGGAGTCAGGCATCGTCTCCTTTGGAGGCACTGATCTCCGCATACCTCTGGAATTTTCAGAGGATGTGAGGCCTCCTGTCACGATGAGGTGGGGAACTAGGTCTTTCTCTGTGGTCTCCACAGGGGATTCAGACACCCTTTCGTCTTGGGAGATGCAAGACGAGCCTGCATTCCAGTCACTGCAGGGATATCTGGCCTTATTTCGAGTCAGGGCATCGCAGTGTCCATTCCACTTGAGGCCGCAAACTCAGGGTCCCTCTCACATACCTAGAGCTGAGAGAAGCCTCCTCTTGAGGTGCTTGTGGTAAGGTGGTATTCCTCTGGAGTCGAAGCCAGGGACTAACCTCTCATCTCGAGTTGATTTTTGGCCCAAGGAGCTCTTTCGTGTGGCTACAGTGACCTCAGGATCCCTCTAGCCTTGAAACAGTGTTCTTGGGGTTTCTCTGGAGTGCCATCAAGGAAATCAAGGCTCCTTTCATGTGTGATGTGCAACACGGAATTGCTCTGCACGCACGCAGTGCAGGGGAATTGGGCCTCATCTCGCGGCGAGGGGGAAGTCTCATGGTTTTTCTCGAGTTGCGGCGGGAACCTGGGGTATATTCTCGAGTTACGACGGGGATGGCCCTTCCACCCACGTGTTTCTTCAGCGACGTCAGGAATCCTGCCTAGTTGCGAGGGACAACTCTGGATTCTCCTCGAGGCTTGGCAGGGCAATTGGAACGCCTCTCCAGCTGAGGCGAGAGACCAAGTGTCCCTTTCCAAGTGCCACAGGAATCCTGGGACTCCTATCAAGTTTCACGAGGAGTCAGGCATCGTCTCCTTTGGAGGCACTAATCTCCGCGTACCTCTGGAGTTTTCAAAGGATGTGAGGCTATCGGTCGCGATGAGGTGGGGAACTAAGTCTTTCTCTGTGCTTTCCACAGGGGATTCAGACATCCTTTCGTCCTGGGAGATGCAAGACGAGCCTGCATTGAAGTCACTGCAGGGATATCCGGCCTTATTTCGAGTCAGGGCATCGCGGTGTCCATTCCACTTGAGGCCGCAAACTCAGGGTCCCTCTCACATGCCTAGAGCTGAGAGAAGCCTCCTCTTGAGGTGCTTGTGGTAAGGTGGTATTCCTCTGGAGACGAATCCAGGGACTAACCTCTCTTTTCGAGTTGATTTTTGGTCCACAGAGTTCTTTCGTGTTGCTACAGTGACCTCAGGATCCCTCTAGCCTTGAAACAGTGTTCTTGGGGTTTCTCTGGAGTGCCATCAAGGAAATCAAGGCTCCTTTCATGTGTGATGTGCAAGACGGAATTGCTCTGCACGCAGTACAGGGGAATCGGGCCTCATCTCGCATCGAGGGGGAAGTCTCATGGTTTTTCTCGAGTTGCGGCGGGAACCTGGGGTATATTCTCGAGTTACGACGGGGATGGCCCTTCCACCCACGTGTTTCTTCAGCCACGTCAGGACTCCTGCCTAGTTGCGAGGGACAACTCGGGATTCTCCTCGAGGCTTGGCAGGGCAATTGGAACGCCTCTCCAGCTGAGGCGGGAGACCAAGGGTCCCTTTCCACGTGCCACAAGAATCCTGGGACTCCTATCAAGTTTCACGAGGAGTCAGGCATCGTCTCCTTTGGAGGCACTGATCTCCGCATACCTCTGGAGTTTTCAAAGGATGTGAGGCCTCCGGTCGCGATGAGGTGGGGAACTAGGTCTTTCTCTGTGGTCTCCACAGGGGATTCAGACTTCCTTTCTTCTTGGGAGATGCAAGACGAGCCTGCATTCAAGTCACTGCAGGGATATCCGGCCTTATTTCGAGTCAGGGCATCGCGGTGTCCATTCCACTTGAGGCCGCAAACTCAGGGTCCCTCTCACATACCTAGAGCTGAGAGAAGCCTCCTCTTGAGGTGCTTGTGGTAAGGTGGTATTCCTCTGGAGTCGAAGCCAGGGACTAACCTCTCATCTCGTGTTGATTCTTGGTCCACGGAGCTCTTTCGTGTTGCTACAGTGACCTCAGGATCCCTCTAGCCTTGAAACAGTTCTTGGGGTTTCTCTGGAGTGCCATGAAGGAAATCAAGGCTCCTTTCATGTGTGATGTGCAACAAGGAATTGCTCTGCACACAGTGCAGGGGAATCGGGCCTCATTTTGCGGCGAGGGGGAAGTCTCATGGTTTTTCTCGAGTTGCGGCGGGAACCTGGGGTATATTCTCGAGTTACGACGGGGATGGCCCTTCCACCCACGTGTTTCTTCAGCCACGTCAGGACTCCTGCCTAGTTGCGAGGGACAACTCGGGATTCTCCTCGAGGCTTGGCAGGGCAATTGGAACGCCTCTCCAGCTGAGGCGGGAGACCAAGGGTCCCTTTCCACGTGCCACAAGAATCCTGGGACTCCTATCAAGTTTCACGAGGAGTCAGGCATCGTCTCCTTTGGAGGCACTGATCTCCGCGTACCTCTGGAGTTTTCAAAGGATGTGAGGCCTCCGGTCGCGATGAGGTGGGGAACTAGGTCTTTCTCTGTGGTCTCCACAGGGGATTCAGACATCCTTTCTTCTTGGGAGATGCAAGACGAGCCTGCATTCAAGTCACTGCAGGGATATCCGGCCTTATTTCGAGTCAGGGCATCGCGGTGTCCATTCCACTTGAGGCCGCAAACTCAGGGTCCCTCTCACATACCTAGAGCTGAGAGAAGCCTCCTCTTGAGGTGCTTGTGGTAAGGTGGTATTCCTCTGGAGTCGAAGCCAGGGACTAACCTCTCATCTCGTGTTGATTCTTGGTCCACGGAGTTCTTTTGTGTTGCTACAGTGACCTCAGGATCCATCTTTCCTTGAAACAGTGTTCTTGGGGTTTCTCTGGAGTGCCATCAAGGAAATCAAGGCTCCTTTCATGTGTGATGTGCAACAAGGAATTGCTCTGCACACAGTGCAGGGGAATCGGGCCTCATTTTGCGGCGAGGGGGAAGTCTCATGGTTTTTCTCGAGTTGCGGCGGGAACCTGGGGTATATTCTCGAGTTACGACGGGGATGGCCCTTCCACACACGTGTGTGTTCAGCCATGTCAGGACTCCTGCCTAGTTGCGAGGGACAACTCGGGATTCTCCTCGAGGCTTTGCAGGGCAATTGGGACGCCTCTCCAGCTGAGACGGGAGACCAAGGGTCCCTTTCCACGTGCCACAGGAATTCTGGGTCTCCTATCAAGTTTCACGAGGAGTCAGGCATCGTCTCCTTTGGAGGCACTGATCTCCGCATACCTCTGGAATTTTCAGAGGATGTGAGGCCTCCTGTCACGATGAGGTGGGGAACTAGGTCTTTCTCTGTGGTCTCCACAGGGGATTCAGACACCCTTTCGTCTTGGGAGATGCAAGACGAGCCTGCATTCCAGTCACTGCAGGGATATCTGGCCTTATTTCGAGTCAGGGCATCGCAGTGTCCATTCCACTTGAGGCCGCAAACTCAGGGTCCCTCTCACATACCTAGAGCTGAGAGAAGCCTCCTCTTGAGGTGCTTGTGGTAAGGTGGTATTCCTCTGGAGTCGAAGCCAGGGACTAACCTCTCATCTCGAGTTGATTTTTGGTCCACGGAGCTCTTTCGTGTTGCTACAGTGACCTCAGGATCCCTCTAGCCTTGAAACAGTGTTCTTGGGGTTTCTCTGGAGTGCCATCAAGGAAATCAAGGCTCCTTTCATGTGTGATGTGCAACACGGAATTGCTCTGCACGCACGCAGTGCAGGGGAATTGGGCCTCATCTCGCGGCGAGGGGGAAGTCTCATGGTTTTTCTCGAGTTGCGGCGGGAACCTGGGGTATATTCTCGAGTTACGACGGGGATGGCCCTTCCACCCACGTGTTTCTTCAGCGACGTCAGGAATCCTGCCTAGTTGCGAGGGACAACTCTGGATTCTCCTCGAGGCTTTGCAGGGCAATTGGAACGCCTCTCCAGCTGAGGCGAGAGACCAAGTGTCCCTTTCCAAGTGCCACAGGAATCCTGGGACTCCTATCAAGTTTCACGAGGAGTCAGGCATCGTCTCCTTTGGAGGCACTAATCTCCGCGTACCTCTGGAGTTTTCAAAGGATGTGAGGCTATCGGTCGCGATGAGGTGGGGAACTAAGTCTTTCTCTGTGCTTTCCACAGGGGATTCAGACATCCTTTCGTCCTGGGAGATGCAAGACGAGCCTGCATTGAAGTCACTGCAGGGATATCCGGCCTTATTTCGAGTCAGGGCATCGCGGTGTCCATTCCACTTGAGGCCGCAAACTCAGGGTCCCTCTCACATGCCTAGAGCTGAGAGAAGCCTCCTCTTGAGGTGCTTGTGGTAAGGTGGTATTCCTCTGGAGACGAATCCAGGGACTAACCTCTCTTTTCGAGTTGATTTTTGGTCCACAGAGTTCTTTCGTGTTGCTACAGTGACCTCAGGATCCCTCTAGCCTTGAAACAGTGTTCTTGGGGTTTCTCTGGAGTGCCATCAAGGAAATCAAGGCTCCTTTCATGTGTGATGTGCAAGACGGAATTGCTCTGCACGCAGTACAGGGGAATCGGGCCTCATCTCGCATCGAGGGGGAAGTCTCATGGTTTTTCTCGAGTTGCGGCGGGAACCTGGGGTATATTCTCGATTTACGACGGGGATGGCCCTTCCACCCACGTGTTTGTTCAGCCACGTCAGGACTCCTGCCTAGTTGCGAGGGACAACTCGGGATTCTCCTCGAGGCTTGGCAGGGCAATTGGAACGCCTCTCCAGCTGAGGCGGGAGACCAAGGGTCCCTTTCCACGTGCCACAAGAATCCTGGGACTCCTATCAAGTTTCACGAGGAGTCAGGCATCGTCTCCTTTGGAGGCACTGATCTCCGCGTACCTCTGGAGTTTTCAAAGGATGTGAGGCCTCCGGTCGCGATGAGGTGGGGAACTAGGTGTTTCTCTGTGGTCTCCACAGGGGATTCAGACATCCTTTCTTCTTGGGAGATGCAAGACGAGCCTGCATTCAAGTCACTGCAGGGATATCCGGCCTTATTTCGAGTCAGGGCATCGCGGTGTCCATTCCACTTGAGGCCGCAAACTCAGGGTCCCTCTCACATACCTAGAGCTGAGAGAAGCCTCCTCTTGAGGTGCTTGTGTTAAGGTGGTATTCCTCAGGAGTCGAAGCCAGGGACTAACCTCTCATCTCGTGTTGATTCTTGGTCCACGGAGCTCTTTCGTGTTGCTACAGTGACCTCAGGATCCCTCTAGCCTTGAAACAGTGTTCTTGGGGTTTCTCTGGAGTGCCATCAAGGAAATCAAGGCTACTTTCATGTGTGATGTGCAACACGGAATTGCTCTGCACGCAGTGCAGGGAAATCGGGCCTCATCTCGTGGCGAGGGGGAAGTCTCATGGTTTCTCTCGAGTTGCGGCGGGAACCTGGGGTATATTCTCGAGTTACGACGGGGATGGCCCTTCCACACACGTGTGTGTTCAGCCATGTCAGGACTCCTGCCTAGTTGCGAGGGACAACTCGGGATTCTCCTCGAGGCTTTGCAGGGCAATTGGGACGCCTCTCCAGCTGAGAGGGGAGACCAAGGGTCCCTTTCCACGTGCCACTGGAATCCTGGGTTTCCTATCAAGTTTCACGAGGAGTCAGGCATCGTCTCCTTTGGAGGCACTGATTTCCGCATACCTCTGGAGTTTTCAAAGGATTTGAGGCCTCCTGTCGCGATAAGGTGGGGAACTAGGTCTTTCTCTGTGGTCTCCACAGGGGATTCAGACACCCTTTCTTCTTGGGAGATGCAAGATGAGCCTGCATTCCAGTCACTGCAGGGATATCCGGCCTTATTTCCAGTCAGGGCATCACGGTGTCCATTCCACTTGAGGCCGCAAACTCAGGGTCCCTCTCACATACCTAGAGCTGAGAGAAGCCTCCTCTTGAGGTGCTTGTGGTAAGGTGGTATTCCTCTGGAGTCGAAGCCAGGGACTAACCTCTCATCTCGAGTTGATTTTTGGCGCACGGAGCTCTTTCGTGTTGCTACAGTGACCTCAGGATCCCTCTAGCCTTGAAACAGTGTTCTTGGGGTTTCTCTGGACTGCCATGAAGGAAATCAAGGCTCCTTTCATGTGTGATGTGCAACACAGAATTGCTCTGCACGCAGTGCAGGGGAATCGGGCCTCATCTCGCGGCGAGGGGGAAGTCTCATGGTTTTTCTCGAGTTGCGGCGGGAACCTGGGGTATATTCTCGAGTTACGACTGGGATGGCCCTTCCACACACGTGTTTGTTCAGCCACGTCAGGACTCTTGCCTAGTTGCGAGACACAACTCGGGATTCTCCTCGAGGCTTGGCAAGGCAATTGGGACGCCTCTCCAGCTGAGGCGGGAGACCAAGGGTCCCTTTCCACGTGCCACAGGAATCCTGGGACTCCTATCAAGTTTCACGAGGAGTCAGGCATCGTCTCCTTTGGAGCCACTGATCTCCGCGTACCTCTGGAGTTTTCAAAGGATGTGAGGCCTCCGGTCGCGATGAGGTGGGGAACTAGGTGTTTCTCTGTGGTCTCCACAGGGGATTCAGACATCCTTTCATCTTGGGAGATGCAAGACGAGCCTGAATTCAAGTCACTGCAGGGATATCCAGCCTTATTTCGCGTCAGGGCATCGCGGTGTCCATTCCACTTGAGGCCGCAAACTCAGGGTCCCTCTCACATACCTAGAGCTGAGAGAAGCCTCCTCTTGAGGTGCTTGTGGTAAGGTGGTATTCCTCCGGAGTCGAAGCCAGGGACTAACCTCTCATCTCGTGTTGATTTTTGGCCCACGGAGCTCTTTCGTGTTGCTACAGTGACCTCAGGATCCCTCTAGCCTTGAAACAGTGTTCTTGGGGTTTCTCTGGAGTGCCATCAAGGAAATCAAGGCTCCTTTCATGTGTGATGTGCAAGACGGAATTGCTCTGCACGCAGTGCAGGGGAATCGGGCCTCATCTCGCGGCGAGGGGGAAGTCTCATGGTTTTTCTCGAGTTGCGGCGGGAACCTGGGTTATATTCTCGAGTTACGACGGGGATGGCCCTTCCACACACGTGTTTCTTCAGCGACGTCAGGACTGCTGCCTAGTTGCGAGGGACAACTCTGGATTCTCCTCGAGGCTTGGCAGGGCAATTGGAACGCCTCTCCAGCTGAGGCGGGAGACCAAGTGTCCCTTTCCAAGTGCCACAGGAATCCTGGGACTCCTATCAAGTTTCACGAGGAGTCAGGCATCGTCTCCTTTGGAGGCACTGATCTCCGCGTACCTCTGGAGTTTTCAAAGGATGTGAGGCTATCGGTCGCGATGAGGTGGGGAACTAAGTCTTTCTATGTGCTTTCCACAGGGGATTCAGACACCCTTTCGTCTTGGGAGATGCAAGACGAGCCTGCATTCCAGTCACTGCAGGGATATCCGGCCTTATTTCGAGTCAGGGCATCGCGGTGTCCATTCCACTTGAGGCCGCAAATTCAGGGTCCCTCTCACATACCTAGAGCTGAGAGAAGCCTCCTCTTGAGGTGCTTGTGGTAAGGTGGTATTCCTCTGGAGACGAATCCAGGGACTAACTTCTCTTTTCGAGTTGATTTTTGGTCCACAGTGTTCTTTCGTGTTGCTACAGTGACCTCAGGATCCCTCTAGCCTTGAAACAGTGTTCTTGGGGTTTCTCTGGAGTGCCATCAAGGAAATCAAGGCTCCTTTCATGTGTGATGTGCAAGACGGAATTGCTCTGCACGCAGTACAGGGGAATCGGGCCTCATCTCGCATCGAGGGGGAAGTCTCATGGTTTTTCTCGAGTTGCGGCGGGAACCTCGGTATATTCTCGAGTTACGACGGGGATGGCCCTTCCACCCACGTGTTTGTTCAGCCACGTCAGGACTCCTGCCTAGTTGCGAGGGACATCTCGGGATTCTCCTCGAGGCTTGGCAGGGCAATTGGAACGCCTCTACAGCTGAGGCGGGAGACCAAGGGTCCCTTTCCACGTGCCACAAGAATCCTGGGACTCCTATCAATTTTCACGAGGAGTCAGGCATCGTCTCCTTTGGAGGCACTGATCTCCGCGTACCTCTGGAGTTTTCAAAGGATGTGAGGCCTCCGGTCGCGATGAGGTGGGGAACTAGGTGTTTCTCTGTGGTCTCCACAGGGGAGTCAGACATCCTTTCTTCTTGGGAGATGCAAGACGAGCCTGCATTGAAGTCACTGCAGGGATATCCGGCCTTATTTCGAGTCAGGGCATCGCGGTGTCCATTCCACTTGAGGCCGCAAACTCAGGGTCCCTCTCACATACCTAGAGCTGAGAGAAGCCTCCTCTTGAGGTGCTTGTGGTAAGGTGGTATTCCTCAGGAGTCGAAGCCAGGGACTAACCTCTCATCTCGTGTTGATTCTTGGTCCACGGAGCTCTTTCGTGTTGCTACAGTGACCTCAGGATCCCTCTAGCCTTGAAACAGTGTTCTTGGGGTTTCTCTGGAGTGCCATCAAGGAAATCAAGGCTCCTTTCATGTGTGATGTGCAACACGGAATTGCTCTGCACGCAGTGCAGGGGAATCGGGCCTCATCTCGCGGCGAGGGGGAAGTCTCATGGTTTTTCTCGAGTTGCGGCGGGAACCTGGGGTATATTCTCGAGTTACGACGGGGATGGCCCTTCCACACACGTGTTTGTTCAGCCACGTCAGGACTCTTGCCTAGTTGCGAGACACAACTCGGGATTCTCCTCGAGGCATGGCAAGGCAATTGGGACGCCTCTCCAGCTGAGGCGGGAGACCAAGGGTCCCTTTCCACGTGCCACAAGAATCCTGGGACTCCTATCAATTTTCACGAGGAGTCAGGCATCGTCTCCTTTGGAGGCACTGATCTCCGCGTACCTCTGGAGTTTTCAAAGGATGTGAGGCCTCCGGTCGCGATGAGGTGGGGAACTAGGTCTTTCTCTGTGGCCTCCACAGGGGATTCAGACATCCTTTCTTCTTGGGAGATGCAAGACGAGCCTGCATTCAAGTCACTGCAGGGATATCCGGCCTTATTTCGAGTCAGGGCATCGCGGTGTCCATTCCACTTGAGGCCGCAAACTCAGGGTCCCTCTCACATACCTAGAGCTGAGAGAAGCCTCCTCTTGAGGTGCTTGTGGTAAGGTGGTATTCCTCAGGAGTCGAAGCCAGGGACTAACCTCTCATCTCGTGTTGATTCTTGGTCCACGGAGCTCTTTCGTGTTGCTACAGTGACCTCAGGATCCCTCTAGCCTTGAAACAGTGTTCTTGGGGTTTCTCTGGAGTGCCATCAAGGAAATCAAGGCTCCTTTCATGTGTGATGTGCAACACGGAATTGCTCTGCACGCAGTGCAGGGGAATCGGGCCTCATCTCGCAGCGAGGGGGAAGTCTCATGGTTTTTCTCGAGTTGCGGCGGGAACCTGGGGTATATTCTCGAGTTACGACGCGGATGGCCCTTCCACACACGTGTGTGTTCAGCCATGTCAGGACTCCTGCCTAGTTGGAAGGGACAACTCGGGATTCTCCTTGAGGCTTTGCAGGGCAATTGGGACGCCTCTCCAGCTGAGACGGGAGACCAAGGGTCCCTTTCCACGTGCCACAGGAATCCTGGGTCTCCTATCAAGTTTCACGAGGAGTCAGGCATCGTCTCCTTTGGAGGCACTGATCTCCGCGTACCTCTGGAGTTTTCAAAGGATGTGAGGCCTCCGGTCGCCATGAGGTGGGGAACTAGGTCTGTCTCTGTGGTCTCCACAGGGGATTCAGACATCCTTTCTTCTTGGGAGATGCAAGACGAGCCTGCATTCAAGTCACTGCAGGGATATCCGGCCTTATTTCGAGTCAGGGCATCGCGGTGTCCATTCCACTTGAGGCCGCAAACTCAGGGTCCCTCTCACATACCTAGAGCTGAGAGAAGCCTCCTCTTGAGGTGCTTGTGGTAAGGTGGTATTCCTCAGGAGTCGAAGCCAGGGACTAACCTCTCATCTCGTGTTGATTCTTGGTCCACGGAGCTCTTTCGTGTTGCTACAGTGACCTCAGGATCCCTCTAGCCTTGAAACAGTGTTCTTGGGGTTTCTCTGGAGTGCCATCAAGGAAATCAAGGCTCCTTTCATGTGTGATGTGCAACACGGAATTGCTCTGCACGCAGTGCAGGGGAATCGGGCCTCATCTCGCGGCGAGGGGGAAGTCTCATGGTTTTTCTCGAGTTGCGGCGGGAACCTGGGGTATATTCTCGAGTTACGACGGGGATGGCCCTTCCACCCACGTGTTTCTTCAGCCACGTCAGGACTCCTGCCTAGTTGCGAGGGACAACTCGGGATTCTCCTCGAGGCTTGGCAGGGCAATTGGAACGCCTCTCCAGCTGAGGCGGGAGACCAAGGGTCCCTTTCCACGTGCCACAGGAATTCTGGGTCTCCTATCAAGTTTCACGAGGAGTCAGGCATCGTCTCCTTTGGAGGCACTGATCTCCGCATACCTCTGGAATTTTCAGAGGATGTGAGGCCTCCTGTCACGATGAGGTGGGGAACTAGGTCTTTCTCTGTGGTCTCCACAGGGGATTCAGACACCCTTTCGTCTTGGGAGATGCAAGACGAGCCTGCATTCCAGTCACTGCAGGGATATCTGGCCTTATTTCGAGTCAGGGCATCGCAGTGTCCATTCCACTTGAGGCCGCAAACTCAGGGTCCCTCTCACATACCTAGAGCTGAGAGAAGCCTCCTCTTGAGGTGCTTGTGGTAAGGTGGTATTCCTCTGGAGTCGAAGCCAGGGACTAACCTCTCATCTCGAGTTGATTTTTGGCCCACGGAGCTCTTTCGTGTGGCTACAGTGACCTCAGGATCCCTCTAGCCTTGAAACAGTGTTCTTGGGGTTTCTCTGGAGTGCCATCAAGGAAATCAAGGCTCCTTTCATGTGTGATGTGCAACACGGAATTGCTCTGCACGCACGCAGTGCAGGGGAATTGGGCCTCATCTCGCGGCGAGGGGGAAGTCTCATGGTTTTTCTCGAGTTGCGGCGGGAACCTGGGGTATATTCTCGAGTTACGACGGGGATGGCCCTTCCACCCACGTGTTTCTTCAGCGACGTCAGGAATCCTGCCTAGTTGCGAGGGACAACTCTGGATTCTCCTCGAGGCTTGGCAGGGCAATTGGAACGCCTCTCCAGCTGAGGCGAGAGACCAAGTGTCCCTTTCCAAGTGCCACAGGAATCCTGGGACTCCTATCAAGTTTCACGAGGAGTCAGGCATCGTCTCCTTTGGAGGCACTAATCTCCGCGTACCTCTGGAGTTTTCAAAGGATGTGAGGCTATCGGTCGCGATGAGGTGGGGAACTAAGTCTTTCTCTGTGCTTTCCACAGGGGATTCAGACATCCTTTCGTCCTGGGAGATGCAAGACGAGCCTGCATTGAAGTCACTGCAGGGATATCCGGCCTTATTTCGAGTCAGGGCATCGCGGTGTCCATTCCACTTGAGGCCGCAAACTCAGGGTCCCTCTCACATGCCTAGAGCTGAGAGAAGCCTCCTCTTGAGGTGCTTGTGGTAAGGTGGTATTCCTCTGGAGACGAATCCAGGGACTAACCTCTCTTTTCGAGTTGATTTTTGGTCCACAGAGTTCTTTCGTGTTGCTACAGTGACCTCAGGATCCCTCTAGCCTTGAAACAGTGTTCTTGGGGTTTCTCTGGAGTGCCATCAAGGAAATCAAGGCTCCTTTCATGTGTGATGTGCAAGACGGAATTGCTCTGCACGCAGTACAGGGGAATCGGGCCTCATCTCGCATCGAGGGGGAAGTCTCATGGTTTTTCTCGAGTTGCGGCGGGAACCTGGGGTATATTCTCGATTTACGACGGGGATGGCCCTTCCACCCACGTGTTTGTTCAGCCACGTCAGGACTCCTGCCTAGTTGCGAGGGACAACTCGGGATTCTCCTCGAGGCTTGGCAGGGCAATTGGAACGCCTCTCCAGCTGAGGCGGGAGACCAAGGGTCCCTTTCCACGTGCCACAAGAATCCTGGGACTCCTATCAAGTTTCACGAGGAGTCAGGCATCGTCTCCTTTGGAGGCACTGATCTCCGTGTACCTCTGGAGTTTTCAAAGGATGTGAGGCCTCCGGTCGCGATGAGGTGGGGAACTAGGTGTTTCTCTGTGGTCTCCACAGGGGATTCAGACATCCTTTCTTCTTGGGAGATGCAAGACGAGCCTGCATTCAAGTCACTGCAGGGATATCCGGCCTTATTTCGAGTCAGGGCATCGCGGTGTCCATTCCACTTGAGGCCGCAAACTCAGGGTCCCTCTCACATACCTAGAGCTGAGAGAAGCCTCCTCTTGAGGTGCTTGTGTTAAGGTGGTATTCCTCAGGAGTCGAAGCCAGGGACTAACCTCTCATCTCGTGTTGATTCTTGGTCCACGGAGCTCTTTCGTGTTGCTACAGTGACCTCAGGATCCCTCTAGCCTTGAAACAGTGTTCTTGGGGTTTCTCTGGAGTGCCATCAAGGAAATCAAGGCTACTTTCATGTGTGATGTGCAACACGGAATTGCTCTGCACGCAGTGCATGGGAATCGGGCCTCATCTCGTGGCGAGGGGGAAGTCTCATGGTTTCTCTCGAGTTGCGGCGGGAACCTGGGGTATATTCTCGAGTTAAGACGGGGATGGCCCTTCCACACACGTGTGTGTTCAGCCATGTCAGGACTCCTGCCTAGTTGCGAGGGACAACTCGGGATTCTCCTCGAGGCTTTGCAGGGCAATTGGGACGCCTCTCCAGCTGAGAGGGGAGACCAAGGGTCCCTTTCCACGTGCCACTGGAATCCTGGGTTTCCTATCAAGTTTCACGAGGAGTCAGGCATCGTCTCCTTTGGAGGCACTGATTTCCGCATACCTCTGGAGTTTTCAAAGGATTTGAGGCCTCCTGTCGCGATAAGGTGGGGAACTAGGTCTTTCTCTGTGGTCTCCACAGGGGATTCAGACACCCTTTCTTCTTGGGAGATGCAAGATGAGCCTGCATTCCAGTCACTGCAGGGATATCCGGCCTTATTTCCAGTCAGGGCATCGCGGTGTCCATTCCACTTGAGGCCGCAAACTCAGGGTCCCTCTCACATACCTAGAGCTGAGAGAAGCCTCCTCTTGAGGTGCTTGTGGTAAGGTGGTATTCCTCTGGAGTCGAAGCCAGGGACTAACCTCTCATCTCGAGTTGATTTTTGGCCCACGGAGCTCTTTCGTGTTGCTACAGTGACCTCAGGATCCCTCTAGCCTTGAAACAGTGTTCTTGGGGTTTCTCTGGACTGCCATGAAGGAAATCAAGGCTCCTTTCATGTGTGATGTGCAACACAGAATTGCTCTGCACGCAGTGCAGGGGAATCGGGCCTCATCTCGCGGCGAGGGGGAAGTCTCATGGTTTTTCTCGAGTTGCGGCGGGAACCTGGGGTATATTCTCGAGTTACGACTGGGATGGCCCTTCCACACACGTGTTTGTTCAGCCACGTCAGGACTCTTGCCTAGTTGCGAGACACAACTCGGGATTCTCCTCGAGGCTTGGCAAGGCAATTGGGACGCCTCTCCAGCTGAGGCGGGAGACCAAGGGTCCCTTTCCACGTGCCACAGGAATCCTGGGACTCCTATCAAGTTTCACGAGGAGTCAGGCATCGTCTCCTTTGGAGCCACTGATCTCCGCGTACCTCTGGAGTTTTCAAAGGATGTGAGGCCTCCGGTCGCGATGAGGTGGGGAACTAGGTGTTTCTCTGTGGTCTCCACAGGGGATTCAGACATCCTTTCATCTTGGGAGATGCAAGACGAGCCTGAATTCAAGTCACTGCAGGGATATCCAGCCTTATTTCGCGTCAGGGCATCGCGGTGTCCATTCCACTTGAGGCCGCAAACTCAGGGTCCCTCTCACATACCTAGAGCTGAGAGAAGCCTCCTCTTGAGGTGCTTGTGGTAAGGTGGTATTCCTCCGGAGTCGAAGCCAGGGACTAACCTCTCATCTCGTGTTGATTTTTGGCCCACGGAGCTCTTTCGTGTTGCTACAGTGACCTCAGGATCCCTCTAGCCTTGAAACAGTGTTCTTGGGGTTTCTCTGGAGTGCCATCAAGGAAATCAAGGCTCCTTTCATGTGTGATGTGCAAGACGGAATTGCTCTGCACGCAGTGCAGGGGAATCGGGCCTCATCTCGCGGCGAGGGGGAAGTCTCATGGTTTTTCTCGAGTTGCGGCGGGAACCTGGGTTATATTCTCGAGTTACGACGGGGATGGCCCTTCCACACACGTGTTTCTTCAGCGACGTCAGGACTGCTGCCTAGTTGCGAGGGACAACTCTGGATTCTCCTCGAGGCTTGGCAGGGCAATTGGGACGCCTCTCCAGCTGAGGCGGGAGACCAAGTGTCCCTTTCCAAGTGCCACAGGAATCCTGGGACTCCTATCAAGTTTCACGAGGAGTCAGGCATCGTCTCCTTTGGAGGCACTGATCTCCGCGTACCTCTGGAGTTTTCAAAGGATGTGAGGCTATCGGTCGCGATGAGGTGGGGAACTAAGTCTTTCTATGTGCTTTCCACAGGGGATTCAGACACCCTTTCGTCTTGGGAGATGCAAGACGAGCCTGCATTCCAGTCACTGCAGGGATATCCGGCCTTATTTCGAGTCAGGGCATCGCGGTGTCCATTCCACTTGAGGCCGCAAATTCAGGGTCCCTCTCACATGCCTAGAGCTGAGAGAAGCCTCCTCTTGAGGTGCTTGTGGTAAGGTGGTATTCCTCTGGAGACGAATCCAGGGACTAACTTCTCTTTTCGAGTTGATTTTTGGTCCACAGTGTTCTTTCGTGTTGCTACAGTGACCTCAGGATCCCTCTAGCCTTGAAACAGTGTTCTTGGGGTTTCTCTGGAGTGCCATCAAGGAAATCAAGGCTCCTTTCATGTGTGATGTGCAAGACGGAATTGCTCTGCACGCAGTACAGGGGAATCGGGCCTCATCTCGCATCGAGGGGGAAGTCTCATGGTTTTTCTCGAGTTGCGGCGGGAACCTCGGTATATTCTCGAGTTACGACGGGGATGGCCCTTCCACCCACGTGTTTGTTCAGCCACGTCAGGACTCCTGCCTAGTTGCGAGGGACATCTCGGGATTCTCCTCGAGGCTTGGCAGGGCAATTGGAACGCCTCTACAGCTGAGGCGGGAGACCAAGGGTCCCTTTCCACGTGCCACAAGAATCCTGGGACTCCTATCAAGTTTCACGAGGAGTCAGGCATCGTCTCCTTTGGAGGCACTGATCTCCGCGTACCTCTGGAGTTTTCAAAGGATGTGAGGCCTCCGGTCGCGATGAGGTGGGGAACTAGGTGTTTCTCTGTGGTCTCCACAGGGGAGTCAGACATCCTTTCTTCTTGGGAGATGCAAGACGAGCCTGCATTGAAGTCACTGCAGGGATATCCGGCCTTATTTCGAGTCAGGGCATCGCGGTGTCCATTCCACTTGAGGCCGCAAACTCAGGGTCCCTCTCACATACCTAGAGCTGAGAGAAGCCTCCTCTTGAGGTGCTTGTGGTAAGGTGGTATTCCTCAGGAGTCGAAGCCAGGGACTAACCTCTCATCTCGTGTTGATTCTTGGTCCACGGAGCTCTTTCGTGTTGCTACAGTGACCTCAGGATCCCTCTAGCCTTGAAACAGTGTTCTTGGGGTTTCTCTGGAGTGCCATCAAGGAAATCAAGGCTCCTTTCATGTGTGATGTGCAACACGGAATTGCTCTGCACGCAGTGCAGGGGAATCGGGCCTCATCTCGCGGCGAGGGGGAAGTCTCATGGTTTTTCTCGAGTTGCGGCGGGAACCTGGGGTATATTCTCGAGTTACGACGGGGATGGCCCTTCCACACACGTGTTTGTTCAGCCACGTCAGGACTCTTGCCTAGTTGCGAGACACAACTCGGGATTCTCCTCGAGGCATGGCAAGGCAATTGGGACGCCTCTCCAGCTGAGGCGGGAGACCAAGGGTCCCTTTCCACGTGCCACAAGAATCCTGGGACTCCTATCAATTTTCACGAGGAGTCAGGCATCGTCTCCTTTGGAGGCACTGATCTCCGCGTACCTCTGGAGTTTTCAAAGGATGTGAGGCCTCCGGTCGCGATGAGGTGGGGAACTAGGTCTTTCTCTGTGGTCTCCACAGGGGATTCAGACATCCTTTCTTCTTGGGAGATGCAAGACGAGCCTGCATTCAAGTCACTGCAGGGATATCCGGCCTTATTTCGAGTCAGGGCATCGCGGTGTCCATTCCACTTGAGGCCGCAAACTCAGGGTCCCTCTCACATACCTAGAGCTGAGAGAAGCCTCCTCTTGAGGTGCTTGTGGTAAGGTGGTATTCCTCAGGAGTCGAAGCCAGGGACTAACCTCTCATCTCGTGTTGATTCTTGGTCCACGGAGCTCTTTCGTGTTGCTACAGTGACCTCAGGATCCCTCTAGCCTTGAAACAGTGTTCTTGGGGTTTCTCTGGAGTGCCATCAAGGAAATCAAGGCTCCTTTCATGTGTGATGTGCAACACGGAATTGCTCTGCACGCAGTGCAGGGGAATCGGGCCTCATCTCGCAGCGAGGGGGAAGTCTCATGGTTTTTCTCGAGTTGCGGCGGGAACCTGGGGTATATTCTCGAGTTACGACGCGGATGGCCCTTCCACACACGTGTGTGTTCAGCCATGTCAGGACTCCTGCCTAGTTGGAAGGGACAACTCGGGATTCTCCTTGAGGCTTTGCAGGGCAATTGGGACGCCTCTCCAGCTGAGACGGGAGACCAAGGGTCCCTTTCCACGTGCCACAGGAATCCTGGGTCTCCTATCAAGTTTCACGAGGAGTCAGGCATCGTCTCCTTTGGAGGCACTGATCTCCGCGTACCTCTGGAGTTTTCAAAGGATGTGAGGCCTCCGGTCGCCATGAGGTGGGGAACTAGGTCTGTCTCTGTGGTCTCCACAGGGGATTCAGACATCCTTTCTTCTTGGGAGATGCAAGACGAGCCTGCATTCAAGTCACTGCAGGGATATCCGGCCTTATTTCGAGTCAGGGCATCGCGGTGTCCATTCCACTTGAGGCCGCAAACTCAGGGTGCCTCTCACATACCTAGAGCTGAGAGAAGCCTCCTCTTGAGGTGCTTGTGGTAAGGTGGTATTCCTCAGGAGTCGAAGCCAGGGACTAACCTCTCATCTCGTGTTGATTCTTGGTCCACGGAGCTCTTTCGTGTTGCTACAGTGACCTCAGGATCCCTCTAGCCTTGAAACAGTGTTCTTGGGGTTTCTCTGGAGTGCCATCAAGGAAATCAAGGCTCCTTTCATGTGTGATGTGCAACACGGAATTGCTCTGCACGCAGTGCAGGGGAATCGGGCCTCATCTCGCGGCGAGGGGGAAGTCTCATGGTTTTTCTCGAGTTGCGGTGGGAACCTGGGGTATATTCTCGAGTTACGACGGGGATGGCCCTTCCACACACGTGTTTGTTCAGCCACGTCAGGACTCTTGCCTAGTTGCGAGACACAACTCGGGATTCTCCTCGAGGCTTGGCAAGGCAATTGGGACGCCTCTCCAGCTGAGGCGGGAGACCAAGGGTCCCTTTCCACGTGCCACAAGAATCCTGGGACTCCTATCAATTTTCACGAGGAGTCAGGCATCGTCTCCTTTGGAGGCACTGATCTCCGCGTACCACTGGAGTTTTCAAAGGATGTGAGGCCTCCGGTCGCGATGAGGTGGGGAACTAGGTCTTTCTCTGTGGTCTCCACAGGGGATTCAGACATCCTTTCTTCTTGGGAGATGCAAGACGAGCCTGCATTGAAGTCACTGCAGGGATATCCGGCCTTATTTCGAGTCAGGGCATCGCGGTGTCCATTCCACTTGAGGCCGCAAACTCAGGGTCCCTCTCACATACCTAGAGCTGAGAGAAGCCTCCTCTTGAGGTGCTTGTGGTAAGGTGGTATTCCTCAGGAGTCGAAGCCAGGGACTAACCTCTCATCTCGTGTTGATTCTTGGTCCACGGAGCTCTTTCGTGTTGCTACAGTGACCTCAGGATCCCTCTAGCCTTGAAACAGTGTTCTTGGGGTTTCTCTGAAGTGCCATCAAGGAAATCAAGGCTCCTTTCATGTGTGATGTGCAACACGGAATTGCTCTGCACGCAGTGCAGGGGAATCGGGCCTCATCTCGCGGCGAGGGGGAAGTCTCATGGTTTTTCTCGAGTTGCGGCGGGAACCTGGGGTATATTCTCGAGTTACGACGGGGATGGCCCTTCCACCCACGTGTTTGTTCAGCCACGTCAGGACTCCTGCCTAGTTGCGAGGGACAACTCGGGATTCTCCTCGAGGCTTGGCAGGGCAATTGGAACGCCTCTCCAGCTGAGGCGGGAGACCAAGGGTCCCTTTCCACGTGCCAGAAAAATCCTGGGACTCCTATCAAGTTTCACGAGGAGTCAGGCATCGTCTCCTTTGGAGGCACTGATCTCCACGTACCTCTGGAGTTTTCAAAGGATGTGAGGCCTCCGGTCGCGATGAAGTGGAGAACTAGGTCTTTCTCTGTGGTCTCCACAGGGGATTCAGACATCCTTTCTTCTTGGGAGATGCAAGACGAGCCTGCATTCAAGTCACTGCAGGGATATCCGGCCTTATTTCGAGTCAGGGCATCGCGGTGTCCATTCCACTTGAGGCCGCAAATTCAGGATCCCTCTCACATACCTAGAGCTGAGAGAAGCCTCCTCTTGAGGTGCTTGTGGTAAGGTGGTATTCCTCAGGAGTCGAAGCCAGGGACTAACCTCTCATCTCGTGTTGCTTTTTGGCCAACGGAGCTCTTTCGTGTTGCTACAGTGACCTCAGGATCCCTCTAGCCTTGAAACAGTGTTCTTGGGGTTTCTCTGGAGTGCCATCAAGGAAATCAAGACTCCTTTCATGTGTGATGTGCAACACGGAATTGCTCTGCACGCAGTGCAGGGGAATCGGGCCTCATCTCGCGGCGAGGGGGAAGTCTCATGGTTTTTCTCGAGTTGCGGCAGGAACCTGGGGTATATTCTCGAGTTACGACGGGGATGGCCCTTCCACACACGTGTGTGTTCAGCCATGTCAGGACTCCTGCCTAGTTGCGAGGGACAACTCGGGATTCTCCTCGAGGCTTTGCAGGGCAATTGGGACGCCTCTCCAGCTGAGACGGGAGACCAAGGGTCCCTTTCCACGTGCCACAGGAATCCTGGGTCTCCTATCAAGTTTCACGAGGAGTCAGGCATCGTCTCCTTTGGAGGCACTGATCTCCGCATACCTCTGGAGTTTTCAAAGGATTTGAGGCCTCCTGTCGCGATGTGGTGGGGAACTAGGTCTTTCTCTGTGGTCTCCACAGGGGATTCAGACACCCTTTCGTCTTGGGAGATGCAAGACGAGCCTGCATTCCAGTCACTGCAGGGATATCCGGCCTTATTTCGAGTCAGGGCATCGCGGTGTCCATTCCACTTGAGGCCGCAAACTCAGGGTCCCTCTCACATACCTAGAGCTGAGAGAAGCCTCCTCTTGAGGTGCTTGTGGTAAGGTGGTATTCCTCTGGAGTCGAAGCCAGGGACTAACCTCTCATCTCGAGTTGATTTTTGGTCCACGGAGCTCTTTCGTGTTGCTACAGTGACCTCAGGATCCCTCTAGCCTTGAAACAGTGTTCTTGGGGTTTCTCTGGAGTGCCATCAAGGAAATCAAGGCTCCTTTCATGTGTGATGTGCAACACAGAATTGCTCTGCACGCAGTGCAGGGGAATCGGGCCTCATCTCGCGGCGAGGGGGAAGTCTCATGGTTTTTCTCGAGTTGCGGCGGGAACCTGGGGTATATTCTCGAGTTACGACGGGGATTGCCCTTCCACACACGTGTGTGTTCAGCCATGTCAGGACTCCTGCCTAGTTGCGAGGGACAACTCGGGATTCTCCTCGAGGCTTTGCAGGGCAATTGGGACGCCTCTCCAGCTGAGACGGGAGACCAAGGGTCCCTTTCCACGTGCCACAGGAATCCTGGGTCTCCTATCAAGTTTCACAAGGAGTCAGGCATCGTCTCCTTTGGAGGCACGGATCTCCGCATACCTCTGGAGTTTTCAAAGGATTTGAGGCCTCCTGTCGTGATGAGGTGGGGAACTAGGTCTTTCTCTGTGGTCTCCACAGGGGATTCAGACACCCTTTCGTCTTGGGAGATGCAAGACGAGCCTGAATTCCAGTCACTGCAGGGATATCCGGCCTTATTTCGAGTCAGGGCATCGCGGTGTCCATTCCACTTGAGGCCGCAAACTCAGGGTCCCTCTCACATACCTAGAGCTGAGAGAAGCCTCCTCTTGAGGTGCTTGTGGTAAGGTGGTATTCCTCAGGAGTCGAAGCCAGGGACTAACCTCTCATCTCGTGTTGATTCTTGGTCCACGGAGCTCTTTCGTGTTGCTACAGTGACCTCAGGATCCCTCTAGCCTTGAAACAGTGTTCTTGGGGTTTCTCTGGAGTGCCATCAAGGAAATCAAGGCTCCTTTCATGTGTGATGTGCAACACGGAATTGCTCTGCACGCAGTGCAGGGGAATCGGGCCTCATCTCGCGGCGAGGGGGAAGTCTCATGGTTTTTCTCGAGTTGCGGCGGGAACCTGGGGTATATTCTCGAGTTACGACGGGGATTGCCCTTCCACACACGTGTGTGTTCAGCCATGTCAGGACTCCTGCCTAGTTGCGAGGGACAACTCGGGATTCTCCTCGAGGCTTGGCAGGGCAATTGGGACGCCTCTCCAGCTAAGACGGGAGACCAAGGGTCCCTTTCCACGTGCCACAGGAATCCTGGGTCTCCTATCAAGTTTCACGAGGAGTCAGGCATCGTCTCCTTTGGAGGCACTGATCTCCGCATACCTCTGGAGTTTTCAAAGGATTTGAGGCCTCCTGTCGCGATGAGGTGGGGAACTAGTTCTTTCTCTGTGGTCTCCACAGGGGATTCAGACACCCTTTCGTCTTGGGAGATGCAAGACGAGCCTGCATTCCAGTCACTGCAGGGATATCCGGCCTTATTTCGAGTCAGGGCATCGCGGTGTCCATTCCACTTGAGGCCGCAAACTCAGGGTCCCTCTCACATACCTAGAGCTGAGAGAAGCCTCCTCTTGAGGTGCTTGTGGTAAGGTGGTATTCCTCTGGAGTCGAAGCCAGGGACTAACCTCTCATCTCGAGTTGATTTTTGGCCCACGGAACTCTTTCGTGTTGCTACAGTGACCTCAGGATCCCTCTAGCCTTGAAACAGTGTTCTTGGGGTTTCTCTGGAGTGCCATGAAGGAAATCAAGGCTCCTTTCATGTGTGATGTGCAAGACGGAATTGCTCTGCACGCAGTACAGGGGAATCGGGCCTCATCTCGCATCGAGGGGGAAGTCTCATGGTTTTTCTCGAGTTGCGGCGGGAACCTGGGGTATATTCTCGAGTTACGACGGGGATGGCCCTTCCACCCACGTGTTTCTTCAGCCACGTCAGGACTCCTGCCTAGTTGCGAGGGACAACTCGGGATTCTCCTCGAGGCTTGGCAGGGCAATTGGAACGCCTTTCCAGCTGAGGCGGGAGACCAAGGGTCCCTTTCCACGTGCCACAAGAATCCTGGGACTCCTATCAAGTTTCACGAGGAGTCAGGCATCGTCTCCTTTGGAGGCACTGATCTCCGCGTACCTCTGGAGTTTTCAAAGGATGTGAGGCCTCCGGTCGCGATGAGGTGGGGAACTAGGTGTTTCTCTGTGGTCTCCACAGGGGATTCAGACATCCTTTCGTCTTGGGAGATGCAAGATAAGCCTGCATTCAAGTCACTGCAGGGATATCCGGCCTTATTTCGAGTCAGGGCAGCGCGGTGTCCATTCCACTTGAGGCCGCAAATTCAGGATCCCTCTCACATACCTAGAGGTGAGAGAAGCCTCCTCTTGAGGTGCTTGTGGTAAGGTGGTATTCCTCATGAGTCGAAGCCAGGGACTAACCTCTCATCTCGTGTAGATTCTTGGTCCACGGAGCTCTTTCGTGTTGCTACAGTGACCTCAGGATCCCTCTAGCCTTGAAACAGTGTTCTTGGGGTTTCTCTGGAGTGCCATCAAGGAAATCAAGGCTCCTTTCATGTGTGATGTGCAACACGGAATTGCTCTGCACGCAGTGCAGGGGAATCGGGCCTCATCTCGCGGCGAGGGGGAAGTCTCATGGTTTTTCTCGAGTTGCGGCGGGAACCTGGGGTATATTCTGGAGTTACGACGGGGATTGCCCTTCCACACACGTGTGTGTTCAGCCATGTCAGGACTCCTGCCTAGTTGCGAGGCACAACTCGGGATTCTCCTCGAGGCTTTGCAGGGCAATTGGGACGCCTCTCCAGCTGAGACGGGTGACCAAGGGTCCCTTTCCACGTGCCACAGGAATCCTGGGTCTCCTATCAAGTTTCACGAGGAGTCAGGCATCGTCTCCTTTGGAGGCACTGATCTCCGCATACCTCTGGATTTTTCAAAGGATTTGAGGCCTCCTGTCGCGATGAGGTGGGGAACTAGGTCTTTCTCTGTGGTCTCCACAGGGGATTCAGACACCCTTTCGTCTTGGGAGATGCAAGACGACCCTGCATTCCAGTCACTTCAGGGATATCCGGCCTTATTTCGAGTCAGGGCATCGCGGTGTCCATTCCACTTGAGGCCGCAAATTCAGGGTCCCTCTCACATACCTAGAGCTGAGAGAAGCATCCTCTTGAGGTGCTTGTGGTAAGGTGGTATTCCTCAGGAGTCGAAGCCAGGGACTAACCTCTCATCTCGTGTTGATTCTTGGTGCACGGAGCTCTTTCGTGTTGCTACAGTGACCTCAGGATCCCTCTAGCCTTGAAACAGTGTTCTTGGGGTTTCTCTGGAGTGCCATCAAGAAAATCAAGGCTCCTTTCATGTGTGATGTGCAACACGGAATTGCTCTGCACGCAGTGCAGGGGAATCGGGCCTCATCTCGCGGCGAGGGGGAAGTCTCATGGTTTTTCTCGAGTTGCGGCGGGAACCTGGGGTATATTCTCGAGTTACGACGGGGATTGCCCTTCCACACACGTGTGTGTTCAGCCATGTCAGGACTCCTGCCTAGTTGCGAGGCACAACTCGGGATTCTCCTCGAGGCTTTGCAGGGCAATTGGGACGCCTCTCCAGCTGAGACGGGAGACCAAGTGTCCCTTTCCACGTGCCACAGGAATCCTGGGTCTCCTATCAAGTTTCACGAGGAGTCAGGCATCGTCTCCTTTGGAGGCACTGATCTCCGCATACCTCTGGAGTTTTCAAAGGATTTGCGGCCTCCTGTCGCGATGAGGTGGGGAACTAGGTCTTTCTCTGTGGTCTCCACAGGGGATTCAGACACCCTTTCGTCTTGGGAGATGCAAGACGAGCCTGCATTCCAGTCACTGCAGGGATATCCGGCCTTATTTCGAGTCAGGGCATCGCGGTGTCCATTCCACTTGAGGCCGCAAACTCAGGGTCCCTCTCACATACCTAGAGCTGAGAGAAGCCTCCTCTTGAGGTGCTTGTCGTAAGGTGGTATTCCTCTGGAGTCGAAGCCAGGGACTAACCTCTCATCTCGAGTTGATTTTTGGCCCACGGAGCTCTTTCTTGTTGCTACAGTGACCTCAGGATCCCTCTAGCCTTGAAACAGTGTTCTTGGGGTTTCTCTGGAGTGCCATGAAGGAAATCAAGGCTCCTTTCATGTGTGATGTGCAAGACGGAATTGCTCTGCACGCAGTACAGGGGAATCGGGCCTCATCTCGCGGGGAGGGGGAAGTCTCATGGTTTTTCTCGAGTTGCGGCGGGAACCTGGGGTATATTCTCGAGTTACGACGGGGATGGCCCTTCCACCCACGTGTTTCTTCAGCCACGTCAGGACTCCTGCCTAGTTGCGAGGGACAACTCGGGATTCTCCTCGAGGCTTGGCAGGGCAATTGGAACGCCTCTCCAGCTGAGGCGGGAGACCAAGGGTCCCTTTCCACGTGCCACAAGAATCCTGGGACTCCTATCAAGTTTCACGAGGAGTCAGGCATCGTCTCCTTTGGAGGCACTGATCTCCGCGTACCTCTGGAGTTTTCAAAGGATGTGAGGCCTCCGGTCGCGATGAGGTGGGAAACTAGGTGTTTCTCTGTGGTCTCCACAGGGGATTCAGACATCCTTTCATCTTGGGAGATGCAAGACGAGCCTGCATTCAAGTCACTGCAGGGATATCCGGCCTTATTTCGAGTCAGGGCATCGCGGTGTCCATTCCACTTGAGGCCGCAAACTCAGGATCCCTCTCACATACCTAGAGCTGAGAGAAGCCTCCTCTTGAGGTGCTTGTGGTAAGGTGGTATTCCTCAGGAGTCGAAGCCAGGGACTAACCTCTCATCTCGTGTTGATTCTTGGTCCACGGAGCTCTTTCGTGTTGCTACAGTGACCTCAGGATCCCTCTAGCCTTTAAACAGTGTTCTTGGGGTTTCTCTGGAGTGCCATCAAGGAAATCAAGGCTCCTTTCATGTGTGATGTGCAACACGGAATTGCTCTGCACGCAGTGCAGGGGAATCGGGCCTCATCTCGCGGAGAGGGGGAAGTCTCATGGTTTCTCTCGAGTTGCGGCGGGAACCTGGGGTATATTCTCGAGTTACGACGGGGATTGCCCTTCCACACACGTGTGTGTTCAGCCATGTCAGGACTCCTGCCTAGTTGCGAGGGACAACTCGGGATTCTCCTCGAGGCTTTGCAGGGCAATTGGGACGCCTCTCCAGCTGAGACGGGAGACCAAGGGTCCCTTTCCACGTGCCACAGGAATCCTGGGTCTCCTATCAAGTTTCACGAGGAGTCAGGCATCGTCTCCTTTGGAGGCACTGATCTCCGCATACCTCTGGAGTTTTCAAAGGATTTGAGGCCTCCTGTCGCGATGAGGTGGGGAACTAGGTCTTTCTCTGTGGTCTCCACAGGGGATTCAGACACCCTTTCGTCTTGGGAGAGGCAAGACGAGCCTGCATTCCAGTCACTGCAGGGATATCCGGCCTTATTTCGAGTCAGGGCATCGCGGTGTCCATTTCACTTGAGGCCGCAAACTCAGGGTCCCTCTCACATACCTAGAGCTGAGAGAAGCCTCCTCTTGAGGTGCTTGTCGTAAGGTGGTATTCCTCTGGAGTCGAAGCCAGGGACTAACCTCTCATCTCGAGTTGATTTTTAGCCCACGGAGCTCTTTCGTGTTGCTACAGTGACCTCAGGATCCCTCTAGCCTTGAAACAGTGTTCTTGGGGTTTCTCTGGAGTGCCATCAAGGAAATCAAGGCTCCTTTCATGTGTGATGTGCAACACGGAATTGCTCTGCACGCACACAGTGCAGGGGAATCGGGCCTCATCTCGCGGCGAGGGGGAAGTCTCATGGTTTTTCTCGAGTTGCGGCGGGAACCTGGGGTATATTCTCGAGTTACGACGGGGATGGCCCTTCCACCCACGTGTTTCTTCAGCGACGTCAGGACTCCTGCCTAGTTGCGAGGGACATCTCGGGATTCTCCTCGAGGCTTTGCAGGGCAATTGGGACGCCTCTCCAGCTGAGGCGGGAGACCAAGTGTCCCTTTCCAAGTGCCACAGGAATCCTGGGACTCCTATCAAGTTTCACGAGGAGTCAGGCATCGTCTCCTTTGGAGGCACTGATCTCCGCGTACCTCTGGAGTTTTCAAAGGATGTGAGGCTATCGGTTGCGAGGAGGTGGGGAACTAAGTCTTTCTCTGTGCTTTCCACAGGGGATTCAGACATCCTTTCGTCCTGGGAGATGCAAGATGAGCCTGCATTCAAGTCACTGCAGGGATATCCGGCCTTATTTCGAGTCAGGGCATCGCGGTGTCCATTCCACTTGAGGCTGCAAACTCAGGGTCCCTCTCACATGCCTAGAGCTGAGAGAAGCCTTCTCTTGAGGTGCTTGTGGTAAGGTGGTATTCCTCTGGAGACGAATCCAGGGACTAACCTCTCTTTTCGAGTTGATTTTTGGTCCACAGAGTTCTTTCGTGTTGCTACAGTGACCTCAGGATCCCTCTAGCCTTGAAACAGTGTTCTTGGGGTTTCTCTGGAGTGCCATCAAGGAAATCAAGGCTCCTTTCATGTGTGATGTGCAAGACGGAATTGCTCTGCACGCAGTACAGGGGAATCGGGCATCATCTCGCATCGAGGGGGAAGTCTCATGGTTTTTCTCGAGTTGCGGTGGGAACCTGGGGTATATTCTCGAGTTCCGACGGGGATGGCCCTTCCACCCACGTGTTTCTTCAGCCACGTCAGGACTCCTGCCTAGTTGCGAGGGACAACTCGGGATTCTCCTCGAGGCTTGGCAGGGCAATTGGAACGCCTCTCCAGCTGAGGCGGGAGACCAAGGGTCCCTTTCCACGTGCCACAAGAATCCTGGGACTCCTATCAAGTTTCACGAGGAGTCAGGCATCGTCTCCTTTGGAGGCACTGATCTCCGCGTACCTCTGGAGTTTTCAAAGGATGTGAGGCCTCCGGTCGCGATGAGGTGGGGAACTAGGTGTTTCTCTGTGGTCTCCACAGGGGATTCAGACATCCTTTCTCCTTGGGAGATGCAAGACGAGCCTGCATTGAAGTCACTGCAGGGATATCCGGCCTTATTTCGAGTCAGGGCATCGTGGTGTCCATTCCACTTGAGGCCGCAAACTCAGGGTCCCTCTCACATACCTAGAGCTGAGAGAAGCCTCCTCTTGAGGTGCTTGTGGTAAGGTGGTATTCCTCAGGAGTCGAAGCCAGGGACTAACCTCTCATCTCGTGTTGATTCTTGGTCCACGGAGCTCTTTCGTGTTGCTACAGTGACCTCAGGATCCCTCTAGCCTTGAAACAGTGTTCTTGGGGTTTCTCTGGAGTGCCATCAAGGAAATCAAGGCTCCTTTCATGTGTGATGTGCAACACGGAATTGCTCTGCACGCAGTGCAGGGGAATCGGGCCTCATCTCGCGGCGAGGGGGAAGTCTCATGGTTTCTCTCGAGTTGCGGCGGGAACCTGGGGTATATTCTCGAGTTACTACGGGGATGGCCCTTCCACACACGTGTGTGTTCAGCCATGTCAGGACTCCTGCCTAGTTGCGAGGGACAACTCGGGATTCTCCTCGAGGCTTTGCAGGGCAATTGGGACGCCTCTCCAGCTGAGACGGGAAACCAAGGCTCCCTTTCCACGTGCCACAGGAATCCTGGGTCTCCTATCAAGTTTCACGAGGAGTCAGGCATCGTCTCCTTTGGAGGCACTGATCTCCGCATACCTCTGGAGTTTTCAAAGGATTTGAGGCCTCCTGTCGCGATGAGGTGGGGAACTAGGTCTTTCTCTGTGGTCTCCACAGGGGATTCAGACACCCTTTCGTCTTGGGAGAGGCAAGACGAGCCTGCATTCCAGTCACTGCAGGGATATCCGGCCTTATTTCGAGTCAGGGCATCGCGGTGTCCATTCCACTTGAGGCCGCAAACTCAGGGTCCCTCTCACATACCTAGAGCTGAGAGAAGCCTCCTCTTGAGGTGCTTGTCGTAAGGTGGTATTCCTCTGGAGTCGAAGCCAGGGACTAACCTCTCATCTCGAGTTGATTTTTAGCCCACGGAGCTCTTTCGTGTTGCTACAGTGACCTCAGGATCCCTCTAGCCTTGAAACAGTGTTCTTGGGGTTTCTCTGGAGTGCCATCAAGGAAATCAAGGCTCCTTTCATGTGTGATGTGCAACACGGAATTGCTCTGCACGCACACAGTGCCGGGGAATCGGGCCTCATCTCGCGGCGAGGGGGAAGTCTCATGGTTTTTCTCGAGTTGCGGCGGGAACCTGGGGTATATTCTCGAGTTACGACGGGGATGGCCCTTCCACCCACGTGTTTCTTCAGCGACGTCAGGACTCCTGCCTAGTTGCGAGGGACATCTCGGGATTCTCCTCGAGGCTTTGCAGGGCAATTGGGACGCCTCTCCAGCTGAGGCGGGAGACCAAGTGTCCCTTTCCAAGTGCCACAGGAATCCTGGGACTCCTATCAAGTTTCACGAGGAGTCAGGCATCGTCTCCTTTGGAGGCACTGATCTCCGCGTACCTCTGGAGTTTTCAAAGGATGTGAGGCTATCGGTCGCGATGAGGTGGGGAACTAAGTCTTTCTCTGTGCTTTCCACAGGGGATTCAGACATCCTTTCGTCCTGGGAGATGCAAGACGAGCTTGCATTGAAGTCACTGCAGGGATATCCGGCCTTATTTCGAGTCAGGGCATCGCGGTGTCCATTCCACTTGAGGCCGCAAACTCAGGGTCCCTCTCACATGCCTAGAGCTGAGAGAAGCCTCCTCTTGAGGTGCTTGTGGTAAGGTGGTATTCCTCTGGAGACGAATCCAGGGACTAACCTCTCTTTTCGAGTTGATTTTTGGTCCACAGAGTTCTTTCGTGTTGCTACAGTGACGTCAGGATCCCTCTAGCCTTGAAACAGTGTTCTTGGGGTTTCTCTGGAGTGCCATCAAGGAAATCAAGGCTCCTTTCATGTGTGATGTGCAAGACGGAATTGCTCTGCACGCAGTACAGGGGAATCGGGCCTCATCTCGCATCGAGGGGGAAGTCTCATGGTTTTTCTCGAGTTGCGGCGGGAACCTGGGGTATATTCTCGAGTTACGACGGGGATGGCCCTTCCACCCACGTGTTTGTTCAGCCACGTCAGGACTCCTGCCTAGTTGCGAGGGACAACTCGGGATTCTCCTCGAGGCTTGGCAGGGCAATTGGAACGCCTCTCCAGCTGAGGCGGGAGACCAAGGGTCCCTTTCCACGTGCCACAAGAATCCTGGGACTCCTATCAAGTTTCACGAGGAGTCAGGCATCGTCTCCTTTGGAGGCACTGATCTCCGCGTACCTCTGGAGTTTTCAAAGGATGTGAGGCCTCCGGTCGCGATGAGGTGGGGAACTAGGTCTTTCTCTGTGGTCTCCACAGGGGATTCAGACATCCTTTCTTCTTGGGAGATGCAAGACGAGCCTGCATTCAAGTCACTGCAGGGATATCCGGCCTTATTTCGAGTCAGGGCATCGCGGTGTCCATTCCACTTGAGGCCGCAAACTCAGGGTCCCTCTCACATACCTAGAGCTGAGAGAAGCCTACTCTTGAGGTGCTTGCGGTAAGGTGGTATTCCTCAGGAGTCGAAGCCAGGGACTAACCTCTCATCTCGTGTTGATTCTTGGTCCACGGAGCTCTTTCGTTTTGCTACAGTGACCTCAGGATCCCTCTAGCCTTGAAACAGTGTTCTTGGGGTTTCTCTGGAGTGCCATGAAGGAAATCAAGGCCCCTTTCATGTGTGATGTGCAACACGGAATTGCTCTGCACAGAGTGCAGGGGAATCGGGCCACATTTTGCGGCGAGGGGGAAGTCTCATGGTTTTTCTCGAGTTGCGGCGGGAACCTGGGGTATATTCTCGAGTTACGACGGGGATGGCCCTTCCACACACGTGTGTGTTCAGCCATGTCAGGACTCCTGCCTAGTTGCGAGGGACAACTCGGGATTCTCCTCGAGGCTTTGCAGGGCAATTGGGACGCCTCTCCAGCTGAGACGGGAGACCAAGGGTCCCTTTCCACGTGCCACAGGAATTCTGGGTCTCCTATCAAGTTTCACGAGGAGTCAGGCATCGTCTCCTTTGGAGGCACTGATCTCCGCATACCTCTGGAGTTTTCAGAGGATTTGAGGCCTCCTGTCACGATGAGGTGGGGAACTAGGTCTTTCTCTGTGGTCTCCACAGGGGATTCAGACACCCTTTCGTCTTGGGAGATGCAAGACGAGCCTGCATTCCAGTCACTGCAGGGATATCTGGCCTTATTTCGAGTCAGGGCATCGCGGTGTCCATTCCACTTGAGGCCGCAAACTCAGGGTCCCTCTCACATACCTAGAGCTGAGAGAAGCCTCCTCTTGAGATGCTTGTCGTGAGGTGGTATTCCTCTGGAGTCGAAGCCAGGGACTAACCTCTCATCTCGAGTTGATTTTTGGCCCACAGAGCTCTTTCGTGTTGCTACAGTGACCTCAGGATCCCTCTAGCCTTGAAACAGTGTTCTTGGGGTTTCTCTGGAGTGCCATCAAGGAAATCAAGGCTCCTTTTATGTGTGATGTGCAACACGGAATTGCTCTGCACGCACGCAGTGCAGGGGAATTGGGCCTCATCTCGCGGCGAGGGGGAAGTCTCATGGTTTTTCTCGAGTGGCGGCGGGAACCTGGGGTATATTCTCGAGTTACGACGGGGATGGCCCTTCCACCCACGTGTTTCTTCAGCGACGTCAGGACTCCTGCCTAGTTGCGAGGGACAACTCTGGATTCTCCTCGAGGCTTGGCAGGGCAATTGGAACGCCTCTCCAGCTGAGGCGAGAGACCAAGTGTCCCTTTCCAAGTGCCACAGGAATCCTGGGACTCCTATCAAGTTTCACGAGGAGTCAGGCATCGTCTCCTTTGGAGGCACTAATCTCCGCGTACCTCTGGAGTTTTCAAAGGATGTGAGGCTATCGGTCGCGAGGAGGTGGGGAACTAAGTCTTTCTCTGTGCTTTCCACAGGGGATTCAGACATCCTTTCGTCCTGGGAGATGCAAGACGAGCCTGCATTGAAGTCACTGCAGGGATATCCGGCCTTATTTCGAGTCAGGGCATCGCGGTGTCCATTCCACTTGAGGCCGCAAACTCAGGGTCCCTCTCACATGCCTAGAGCTGAGAGAAGCCTTCTCTTGAGGTGCTTGTGGTAAGGTGGTATTCCTCTGGAGACGAATCCAGGGACTAACCTCTCTTTTCGAGTTGATTTTTGGTCCACAGAGTTCTTTCGTGTTGCTACAGTGACCTCAGGATCCCTCTAGCCTTGAAACAGTGTTCTTGGGGTTTCTCTGGAGTGTCATCAAGGAAATCAAGGCTCCTTTCATGTGTGATGTGCAAGACGGAATTGCTCTGCACGCAGTACAGGGGAATCGGGCCTCATCTCGCATCGAGGGGGAAGTCTCATGGTTTTTCTCGAGTTGCGGCGGGAACCTGGGGTATATTCTCGAGTTCCGACGGGGATGGCCCTTCCACCCACGTGTTTCTTCAGCCACGTCAGGACTCCTGCCTAGTTGCGAGGGACAACTCGGGATTCTCCTCGAGGCTTGGCAGGGCAATTGGGACGCCTCTCCAGCTGAGACGGGAGACCAAGGGTCCCTTTCCACGTGCCACAGGAATTCTGGGTCTCCTATCAAGTTTCACGAGGAGTCAGGCATCGTCTCCTTTGGAGGCACTGATCTCCGCATACCTCTGGAGTTTTCAGAGGATTTGAGGCCTCCTGTCACGATGAGGTGGGGAACTAGGTCTTTCTCTGTGGTCTCCACAGGGGATTCAGACACCCTTTCGTCTTGGGAGATGCAAGACGAGCCTGCATTCCAGTCACTGCAGGGATATCTGGCCTTATTTCGAGTCAGGGCATCGCGGTGTCCATTCCACTTGAGGCCGCAAACTCAGGGTCCCTCTCACATACCTAGAGCTGAGAGAAGCCTCCTCTTGAGATGCTTGTCGTGAGGTGGTATTCCTCTGGAGTCGAAGCCAGGGACTAACCTCTCATCTCGAGTTGATTTTTGGCCCACAGAGCTCTTTCGTGTTGCTACAGTGACCTCAGGATCCCTCTAGCCTTGAAACAGTGTTCTTGGGGTTTCTCTGGAGTGCCATCAAGGAAATCAAGGCTCCTTTTATGTGTGATGTGCAACACGGAATTGCTCTGCACGCACGCAGTGCAGGGGAATTGGGCCTCATCTCGCGGCGAGGGGGAAGTCTCATGGTTTTTCTCGAGTGGCGGCGGGAACCTGGGGTATATTCTCGAGTTACGACGGGGATGGCCCTTCCACCCACGTGTTTCTTCAGCGACGTCAGGACTCCTGCCTAGTTGCGAGGGACAACTCTGGATTCTCCTCGAGGCTTGGCAGGGCAATTGGAACGCCTCTCCAGCTGAGGCGAGAGACCAAGTGTCCCTTTCCAAGTGCCACAGGAATCCTGGGACTCCTATCAAGTTTCACGAGGAGTCAGGCATCGTCTCCTTTGGAGGCACTAATCTCCGCGTACCTCTGGAGTTTTCAAAGGATGTGAGGCTATCGGTCGCGAGGAGGTGGGGAACTAAGTCTTTCTCTGTGCTTTCCACAGGGGATTCAGACATCCTTTCGTCCTGGGAGATGCAAGACGAGCCTGCATTGAAGTCACTGCAGGGATATCCGGCCTTATTTCGAGTCAGGGCATCGCGGTGTCCATTCCACTTGAGGCCGCAAACTCAGGGTCCCTCTCACATGCCTAGAGCTGAGAGAAGCCTTCTCTTGAGGTGCTTGTGGTAAGGTGGTATTCCTCTGGAGACGAATCCAGGGACTAACCTCTCTTTTCGAGTTGATTTTTGGTCCACAGAGTTCTTTCGTGTTGCTACAGTGACCTCAGGATCCCTCTAGCCTTGAAACAGTGTTCTTGGGGTTTCTCTGGAGTGTCATCAAGGAAATCAAGGCTCCTTTCATGTGTGATGTGCAAGACGGAATTGCTCTGCACGCAGTACAGGGGAATCGGGCCTCATCTCGCATCGAGGGGGAAGTCTCATGGTTTTTCTCGAGTTGCGGCGGGAACCTGGGGTATATTCTCGAGTTCCGACGGGGATGGCCCTTCCACCCACGTGTTTCTTCAGCCACGTCAGGACTCCTGCCTAGTTGCGAGGGACAACTCGGGATTCTCCTCGAGGCTTGGCAGGGCAATTGGAACGCCTCTCCAGCTGAGGCGGGAGACCAAGGGTCCCTTTCCACGTGCCACAAGAATCCTGGGACTCCTATCAAGTTTCACGAGGAGTCAGGCATCGTCTCCTTTGGAGGCACTGATCTCCGCGTACCTCTGGAGTTTTCAAAGGATGTGAGGCCTCCGGTCGCGATGAGGTGGGGAACTAGGTGTTTCTCTGTGGTCTCCACAGGGGATTCAGACATCCTTTCTTCTTGGGAGATGCAAGACGAGCCTGCATTGAAGTCACTGCAGGGATATCCGGCCTTATTTCGAGTCAGGGCATCGTGGTGTCCATTCCACTTGAGGCCGCAAACTCAGGGTCCCTCTCACATACCTAGAGCTGAGAGAAGCCTCCTCTTGAGGTGCTTGTGGTAAGGTGGTATTCCTCAGGAGTCGAAGCCAGGGACTAACCTCTCATCTCGTGTTGATTCTTGGTCCACGGAGCTCTTTCGTGTTGCTACAGTGACCTCAGGATCCCTCTAGCCTTGAAACAGTGTTCTTGGGGTTTCTCTGGAGTGCCATCAAGGAAATCAAGGCTACTTTCATGTGTGATGTGCAACACGGAATTGCTCTGCACGCAGTGCAGGGGAATCGGGCCTCATCTCGCGGCGAGGGGGAAGTCTCATGGTTTCTCTCGAGTTGCGGCGGGAACCTGGGGTATATTCTCGAGTTACGACGGGGATGGCCCTTCCACACACGTGTGTGTTCAGCCATGTCAGGACTCCTGCCTAGTTGCGAGGGACAACTCGGGATTCTCCTCGAGGCTTTGCAGGGCAATTGGGACGCCTCTCCAGCTGAGACGGGAAACCAAGGGTCCCTTTCCACGTGCCACTGGAATCCTGGGTCTCCTATCAAGTTTCACGAGGAGTCAGGCATCGTCTCCTTTGGAGGCACTGATCTCCGCATACCTCTGGAGTTTTCAAAGGATTTGAGGCCTCCTGTCGCGATGAGGTGGGGAACTAGGTCTTTCTCTGTGGTCTTCACAGGGGATTCAGACATCCTTTCTTCTTGGGAGATGCAAGATGAGCCTGCATTCCAGTCACTGCAGGGATATCCGGCCTTATTTCCAGTCAGGGCATCGCGGTGTCCATTCCACTTGAGGCCGCAAACTCAGGGTCCCTCTCACATACCTAGAGCTGAGAGAAGCCTCCTCTTGAGGTGCTTGTGGTAAGGTGGTATTCCTCTGGAGTCGAAGCCAGGGACTAACCTCTCATCTCGAGTTGATTTTTGGCCCACGGAGCTCTTTCGTGTTGCTACAGTGACCTCAGGATCCCTCTAGCCTTGAAACAGTGTTCTTGGGGTTTCTCTGGACTGCCATGAAGGAAATCAAGGCTCCTTTCATGTGTGATGTGCAACACAGAATTGCTTTGCACGCAGTGCAGGGGAATCGGGCCTCATCTCGCAGCGAGGGGGAAGTCTCATGGTTTTTCTCGAGTTGCGGCGGGAACCTGGGGTATATTCTCGAGTTACGACGGGGATGGCCCTTCCACACACGTGTTTGTTCAGCCACGTCAGGACTCTTGCCTAGTTGCGAGACACAACTCGGGATTCTCCTCGAGGCTTGTCAAGGCAATTGGGACGCCTCTCCAGCTGAGGCGGGAGACCAAGTGTCCCTTTCCACGTGCCACAGGAATCCTGGGACTCCTATCAAGTTTCACGAGGAGTCAGGCATCGTCTCCTTTGGAGCCACTGATCTCCGCGTACCTCTGGAGTTTTCAAAGGATGTGAGGCCTCCGGTCGCGATGAGGTGGGGAACTAGGTGTTTCTCTGTGGTCTCCACAGGGGATTCAGACATCCTTTCATCTTGGGAGATGCAAGACGAGCCTGCATTGAAGTCACTGCAGGGATATCCAGCCTTATTTCGCGTCAGGGCATCGCGGTGTCCATTCCACTTGAGGCCGCAAACTCAGGGTCCCTCTCACATACCTAGAGCTGAGAGAAGCCTCCTCTTGAGGTGCTTGTGGTAAGGTGGTATTCCTCTGGAGTCGAAGCCAGGGACTAACCTCTCATCTCGAGTTGATTTTTGGCCCACGGAGCTCTTTCGTGTTGCTACAGTGACCTCAGGATCCCTCTAGCCTTGAAACAGTGTTCTTGGGGTTTCTCTGGAGTGCCATCAAGGAAATCAAGGCTCCTTTCATGTGTGATGTGCAAGACGGAATTGCTCTGCACGCAGTGCAGGGGAATCGGGCCTCATCTCGCGGCGAGGGGGAAGTCTCATGGTTTTTCTCGAGTTGCGGCGGGAACCTGGGGTATATTCTCGAGTTCCGACGGGGATGGCCCTTCCACCCACGTGTTTGTCCAGCCACGTCAGGACTCCTGCCTAGTTGCGAGGGACAACTCGGGATTCTCCCCGAGGCTTGGCAGGGCAATTGGAACGTCTCTCCAGCTGAGGCGGGAGACCAAGGGTCCCTTTCCACGTGCCACAGGAATCCTGGGTCTCCTATCAAGTTTCACGAGGAGTCAGGCGTCGTCTCCTTTGGAGGCACTGATCTCCGCGTAGCTCTGGAGTTTTCAAAGGATGTGAGGCCTCCGGTCGCCATGAGGTGGGGAACTAGGTCTTTCTCTGTGGTCTCCACAGGGGATTCAGACATCTTTTCTTCTTGGGAGATGCAAGACGAGCCTGCATTCAAGTCACTGCAGGGATATCCGGCCTTATTTCGAGTCAGGGCATCGCGGTGTCCATTCCACTTGAGGCCGCAAACTCAGGGTCCCTCTCACATACCTAGAGCTGAGAGAAGCCTCCTCTTGAGGTGCTTGTGGTAAGGTGGTATTCCTCTGGAGTCGAAGCCAGGGACTAACCTCTCATCTCGTGTTGATTCTTGGTCCACGGAGCTCTTTCGTGTTGCTACAGTGACCTCAGGATCCCTCTAGCCTTGAAACAGTGTTCTTGGGGTTTCTCTGGAGTGCCATCAAGGAAATCAAGGCTCCTTTCATGTGTGATGTGCAACACGGAATTGCTCTGCACGCAGTGCAGGGGAATCGGGCCTCATTTCGCAGCGAGGGGGAAGTCTCATGGTTTTTCTCGAGTTGCGGCGGGAACCTGGGGTATATTCTCGAGTTACGACGCGGATGGCCCTTCCACACACGTGTGTGTTCAGCCATGTCAGGACTCCTGCCTAGTTGGAAGGGAAAACTCAGGATTCTCCTTGAAGCTTTGCAGGGCAATTGGGACGCCTCTCCAGCTGAGACGGGAGACCAAGGGTCCCTTTCCACGTGCCACAGGAATCCTGGGTCTCCTATCAAGTTTCACGAGGAGTCAGGCATCGTCTCCTTTGGAGGCACTGATCTCCGCATACCTCTGGAGTTTTCAAAGGATTTGCGGCCTCCTGTCGCTATGAGGTGGGGAACTAGGTCTTTCTCTGTGGTCTCCACAGGGGATTCAGACACCCTTTCGTCTTGGGAGATGCAAGACGAGCCTGCATTCCAGTCACTGCAGGGATATCCGGCCTTATTTCGCGTCAGGGCATCGCGGTGTCCATTCCACTTGAGGCCGCAAACTCAGGGTCCCTCTCACATACCTAGAGCTGAGAGAAGCCTCCTCTTGAGGTGCTTGTGGTTAGGTGGTATTCCTCTGGAGACGAATCCAGGGACTAACCTCTCTTTTCGAGTTGATTTTTGGTCCACAGAGTTCTTTCGTGTTGCTACAGTGACCTCAGGATCCCTCTAGCCTTGAAACAGTGTTCTTGGGGTTTCTCTGGAGTGCCATCAAGGAAATCAAGGCTCCTTTCATGTGTGATGTGCAAGACGGAATTGCTCTGCACGCAGTACAGGGGAATCGGGCCTCATCTCGCATCGAGGGGGAAGTCTCATGGTTTTTCTCGAGTTGCGGCGGGAACCTGGGGTATATTCTCGAGTTCCGACGGGGATGGCCCTTCCACCCACGTGTTTGTTCAGCCACGTCAGGACTCCTGCCTAGTTGCGAGGGACAACTCGGGATTCTCCTCGAGGCTTGGCAAGGCAATTGGGACGTCTCTCCAGCTGAGGCGGGAGACCAAGGGTCCCTTTCCACGTGCCACAGGAATCCTGGGACTCCTATCAAGTTTCACGAGGAGTCAGGCATCGTCTCCTTTGGAGGCACTGATCTCCGCATACCTCTGGAGTTTTCAAAGGATGTGAGGCCTCCAGTCGCGATGAGGTGGGGAACTAGGTCTTTCTCTGTGGTCTCCACAGGGGATTCAGACATCCTTTCTTCTTGGGAGATGGAAGACGAGCCTGCATTCAAGTCACTGCAGGGATATCCGGCCTTATTTCGAGTCAGGGCATCGCAGTGTCCATTCCACTTGAGGCCGCAAACTCAGGATCCCTCTCACATACCTAGAGCTGAGAGAAGCCTCCTCTTGAGGTGATTGTGGTAAGGTGGTATTCCTCAGCAGTCGAAGCCAGGGACTAACCTCTCATCTCGTGTTGATTCTTGGTCCACGGAGCTCTTTCGTGTTGCTACAGTGACCTCAGGATCCCTCTAGCCTTGAAACAGTGTTCTTGGGGTTTCTCTGGAGTGCCATCAAGGAAATCAAGGCTCCTTTCATGTGTGATGTGCAAGACGGAATTGCTCTGCACGCAGTGCAGGGGAATCGGGCCTCATCTCGCAGCGAGGGGGAAGTCCAATGGTTTTTCTCGAGTTGCGGCGGGATCCTGGGGTATATTCTCGAGTTACGACGGGGATGGCCCTTCCACACACGTGTTTGTTCAGCCTCGTCAGGACTCTTGCCTAATTGCGAGACACAACTCGGGATTCTCCTAGAGGCTTGGCAAGGCAATTGGGACGCCTCTCCAGCTGAGGCGGGAGACCAAGGGTCCCTTTCCACGTGCCACAGGAATCCTGGGACTCCTATCAAGTTTCACGAGGAGTCAGGCATCGTCTCCTTTGGAGGCACTGATCTCCGCGTACCTCTGGAGTTTTCAAAGGATGTGAGGCCTCCGGTCGCGATGAGGTGGGGAACTAGGTCTTTCTCTGCGGTCTCCACAGGGGATTCAGACATCCTTTCATCTTGGGAGATGCAAGACGAGCCTGCATTCAAGTCACTGCAGGGATATCCAGCCTTATTTCGCGTCAGGGCATCGCGGTGTCCATTCCACTTGAGGCCGCAAACTCAGGGTCCCTCTCACATACCTAGAGCTGAGAGAAGCCTCCTCTTGAGGTGCTTGTGGTAAGGTGGTATTCCTCTGGAGTCGAAGCCAGGGACTAACCTCTCATCTCGAGTTGATTTTTGGCCCACGGAGCTCTTTCGTGTTGCTACAGTGACCTCAGGATCCCTCTAGCCTTGAAACAGTGTTCTTGGGGTTTCTCTGGAGTGCCATCAAGGAAATCAAGGCTCCTTTCATGTGTGATGTGCAACACGGAATTGCTCTGCACGCAGTACAGGGGAATCGGGCCTCATCTCGCGGCGAGGGGGAAGTCTCATGGTTTTTCTCGAGTTGCGGCGGGAACCTGGGGTATATTCTCGAGTTACGACGGGGATGGCCCTTCCACCCACGTGTTTCTTCAGCGACGTCAGGACTCCTGCCTAGTTGCGAGGGACAACTCTGGATTCTCCTCGAGGCTTGGCAGGGCAATTGGGACGCCTCTCCAGCTGAGGCGGGAGACCAAGTGTCCCTTTCCAAGTGCCACAGGAATCCTGGGACTCCTATCAAGTTTCACGAGGAGTCAGGCATTGTCTCCTTTGGAGGCACTGATCTCCGCGTACCTCTGGAGTTTTCAAAGGATGTGAGGCTATCGGTCGCGATGAGGTGGGGAACTAGGTGTTTCTCTGTGGTCTCCACAGGGGATTCAGACATCCTTTCTTCTTGGGAGATGCAAGACGAGCCTGCATTCAAGTCACTGCAGGGATATCCGGGCTTATTTCGAGTCAGGGCATCGCGGTGTCCATTCCACTTGAGGCCGCAAACTCAGGGTCCCTCTCACATACCTAGAGCTGAGAGAAGCCTCCTCTTGAGGTGCTTGCGGTAAGGTGGTATTCTTCAGGAGTCGAAGCCAGGGACTAACCTCTCATCTCGTGTTGATTCTTGGTCCACGGAGCTCTTTCGTGTTGCTACAGTGACCTCAGGATCCCTCTAGCCTTGAAACAGTGTTCTTGGGGTTTCTCTGGAGTGCCATCAAGGAAATCAAGGCTCCTTTCATGTGTGATGTGCAACACGGAATTGCTCTGCACGCAGTGCAGGGGAATCGGGCCTCATCTCGCGGCGAGGAGGAAGTCTCATGGTTTTTCTCGAGTTGTGGCGGGAACCTGGGGTATATTCTCGAGTTACGACGGGGATGGCCCTTCCACACACGTGTGTGTTCAGCCATGTCAGGACTCCTGCCTAGCTGTGAGGGACAACTCGGGATTCTCCTCGAGGCTTTGCAGGGCAATTGGGACGCCTCTCCAGCTGAGACGGGAGACCAAGTATCCCTTTCCACGTGCCACAGGAATCCTGGGTCTCCTATCAAGTTTCACGAGGAGTCAGGCATCGTCTCCTTTGGAGGCACTGATCTCCGCATACCTCTGGAGTTTTCAAAGGATTTGAGGCCTCCTGTCGCGATGAGGTGGGGAACTAGGTCTTTCTCTGTGGTCTCCACAGGGGATTCAGACACCCTTTCGTCTTGGGAGACGCAAGACGAGCCTGCATTCCAGTCACTGCAGGGATATCCGGCCTTATTTCGAGTCAGGGCATCGCGGTGTCCATTCCACTTGAGGCCGCAAACTCAGGGTCCCTCTCACATACCTAGAGCTGAGAGAAGCCTCCTCTTGAGGTACTTGTGGTAAGGTGGTATTCCTCAGGAGTCGAAGCCAGGGACTAACCTCTCATCTCGTGTTGATTCTTGGTCCACGGAGCTCTTTCGTGTTGCTACAGTGACCTCAGGATCCCTCTAGCCTTGAAACAGTGTTCTTGGGGTTTCTCTGGAGTGCCATCAAGGAAATCAAGGCTCCTTTCATGTGAGATGTGCAACACGGAATTGCTCTGCACGCAGTACACGGGAATCGGGCCTCATCTCGCATCGAGTGGGAAGTCTCATGGTTTTTCTCGAGTTGCAGCGGGGATGGCCCTTCCACCCACGTGTTTCTTCAGCGACGTCAGGACTCCTGCCTAGTTGCGAGGGACAACTCTGGATTCTCCTCGAGGCTTGGCAGGGCAATTGGGACGCCTCTCCAGCTGAGGCGGGAGACCAAGTGTCCCTTTCCAAGTGCCACAGGAATCCTGGGACTCCTATCAAGTTTCACGAGGAGTCAGGCATCGTCTCCTTTGGAGGCACTGATCTCCGCGTACCTCTGGAGTTTTCAAAGGATGTGAGGTTATCGGTCGCGATGAGGTGGGGAACTAAGTCTTTTTCTGTGCTTTCCACAGGGGATTCAGACATCCTTTCGTCCTGGGAGATGCAAGACGAGCCTGCATTGAAGTCACTGCAGGGATATCCGGCCTTATTTCGAGTCAGGGCATCGCGGTGTCCATTCCACTTGAGGCCGCAAACTCAGGGTCCCTCTCACAGGCCTATAGCTGAGAGAAGCCTCCTCTTGAGGTGCTTGTGGTAAGGTGGTATTCCTCTGGAGACGAATCCAGGGACTAACCTCTCTTTTCGAGTTGATTTTTGGTCCACAGTGTTCTTTCGTGTTGCTACAGTGACCTCAGGATCCCTCTAGCCTTGAAACAGTGTTCTTGGGGTTTCTCTGGAGTGCCATCAAGGAAATCAAGGCTCCTTTCATGTGTGATGTGCAAGACGGAATTGCTCTGCACGCAGTACAGGGGAATCGGGCCTCATCTCGCATCGAGGGGGAAGTCTCATGGTTTTTCTCGAGTTGCGGCGGGAACCTGGGTTATATTCTCGAGTTACGACGGGGATGGCCCTTCCACCCACGTGTTTGTTCAGCCACGTCAGGACTCCTGCCTAGTTGCGAGGGACAACTCGGGATTCTCCTCGAGGATTGGCAGGGCAATTGGAACGCCTCTCCAGCTGAGGCGGGAGACCAAGGGTCCCTTTCCACGTGCCACAAGAATCCTGGGACTCCTATCAAGTTTCACGAGGAGTCAGGCATCGTCTCCTTTGGAGGCACTGATCTCCGCATACCTCTGGAGTTTTCCAAGGATTTGAGGCCTCCGGTCACGATGAGGTTGGGAACTAGGTCTTTCTCTGTGGTCTCCACAGGGGATTCAGACATCCTTTCTTCTTGGGAGATGCAAGACGAGCCTGCATTCCAGTCACTGCAGGGATATCCGGGCTTATTTCGAGTCAGGGCATCACGGTGTCCATTCCACTTGAGGCCGCAAACTCAGGATCCCTCTCACATACCTGGAGCTGAGAGAAGCCTCCTCTTGAGGTGCTTGTAGTAAGGTGGTATTCCTCAGGAGTCGAAGCCAGGGACTAACCTCTCATCTCGTGTTGATTCTTGGTCCACGGAGCTCTTTGGTGTTGCTACAGTGACCTCAGGATCCCTCTAGCCTTGAAACAGTGTTCTTGGGGTTTCTCTGGAGTGCCATCAAGGAAATCAAGGCTCCTTTCATGTGTGATGTGCAACACGGAATTGCTCTGCACGCAGTGCAGGGGAATCGGGCCTCATCTCGCGGCGAGGGGGAAGTCTCATGGTTTTTCTCGAGTTGCGGCGGGAACCTGGGGTATATTCTCGAGTTACGACGGGGATGGCCCTTCCACACACGTGTTTGTTCAGCCACGTCAGGACTCTTGCCTAGTTGCGAGACACAACTCGGGATTTTCCTCGAGGCTTGGCAAGGCAATTGGGACGCCTCTCCAGCTGAGGCGGGAGACCAAGGGTCCCTTTCCACGTGCCACAGGAATCCTGGGACTCCTATCAAGTTTCACGAGGAGTCAGGCATCGTCTCCTTTGGAGGCACTGATCTCCGCGTACCTCTGGAGTTTTCAAAGGATGTGAGGCCTCCGGTCGCGATGAGGTGGGGAACTAGGTCTTTCTCTGTGGTCTCCACAGGGGATTCAGACATCCTTTCATCTTGGGAGATGCAAGACGAGCCTGCATTCAAGTCACTGCAGGGATATCCAGCCTTATTTCGCGTCAGGGCATCACGGTGTCCATTCCACTTGAGGCCGCAAACTCAGGGTCCCTCTCACATACCTAGAGCTGAGAGAAGCCTCCTCTTGAGGTGCTTGTGGTAAGGTGGTATTCCTCTGGAGTCGAAGCCAGGGACTAACCTCTCATCTCGAGTTGATTTTTGGCCCACGGAGCTCTTTCGTGTTGCTACAGTGACCTCAGGATCCCTCTAGCCTTGAAACAGTGTTCTTGGGGTTTCTCTGGAGAGCCATCAAGGAAATCAAGGCTCCTTTCATGTGTGATGTGCAACACGGAATTGCTCTGCACGCAGTGCAGGGGAATCGGGCCTCATCTCGCGGCGAGGGGGAAGTCTCATGGTTTTTCTCGAGTTGCGGCGGGAACCTGGGGTATATTCTCGAGTTACGACGGGGATGGCCCTTCCACCCACGTGTTTCTTCAGCGACGTCAGGACTCCTGCCTAGTTGCGAGGGACAACTCTGGATTCTCCTCGAGGCTTGGCAGGGCAATTGGGACGCCTCTCCAGCTGAGGCGGGAGACCAAGTGTCCCTTTCCAAGTGCCACAGGAATCCTGGGACTCCTATCAAGTTTCACGAGGAGTCAGGCATCGTCTCCTTTGGAGGCACTGATCTCCGCGTACCTCTGGAGTTTTCAAAGGATGTGAGGCTATCGGTCGCGATGAGGTGGGGAACTAAGTCTTTCTCTGTGCTTTCCACAGGGGATTCAGACATCCTTTCGTCCTGGGAGATGCAAGACGAGCCTGCATTGAAGTCACTGCAGGGATATCCGGCCTTATTTCGAGTCAGGGCATCGCGGTGTCCATTCCACTTGAGGCCGCAAACTCAGGGTCCCTCTCACAGGCCTAGAGCTGAGAGAAGCCTCCTCTTGAGGTGCTTGTGGTAAGGTGGTATTCCTCTGGAGACGAATCCAGGGACTAACCTCTCTTTTCGAGTTGATTTTTGGTCCACAGTGTTCTTTCGTGTTGCTACAGTGACCTCAGGATCCCTCTAGCCTTGAAACAGTGTTCTTGGGGTTTCTCTGGAGTGCCATCAAGGAAATCAAGGCTCCTTTCATGTGTGATGTGCAAGACGGAATTGCTCTGCACGCAGTACAGGGGAATCGGGCCTCATCTCGCATCGAGGGGGAAGTCTCATGGTTTTTCTCGAGTTGTGGCGCGAACCTGGGGTATATTCTCGAGTTACAACGGGGATGGCCCTTCCACCCACGTGTTTGTTCAGCCACGTCAGGACTCCTGCCTAGTTGCGAGGGACAACTCGGGATTCTACTCGAGGCTTGGCAGGGCAATTGGAACGCCTCTCCAGCTGAGGCGGGAGACCAAGGGTCCCTTTCCACGTGCCACAAGAATCCTGGGACTCCTATCAATTTTCACGAGGAGTCAGGCATCGTCTCCTTTGGAGGCACTGATCTCCGCGTACCTCTGGAGTTTTCAAATGATGTGAGGCCTCCGGTCGCGATGAGGTGGGGAACTAGGTCTTTCTCTGTGGTCTCCACAGGGGATTCAGACATCCTTTCTTCTTGGGAGATGCAAGACGAGCCTGCATTCAAGTCACTGCAGGGATATCCAGCCTTATTTCGAGTCAGGGCATCGCGGTGTCCATTCCACTTGAGGCCGCAAACTCAGGATCCCTCTCACATACCTAGAGCTGAGAGAAGCCTCCTCTTGAGGTGCTTGTGGTAAGGTGGTATTCCTCAGGAGTCGAAGCCAGGGACTAACCTCTCATCTCGTGTTGATTCTTGGTCCACGGAGCTCTTTGGTGTTGCTACAGTGACCTCAGGATCCCTCTAGCCTTGAAACAGTGTTCTTGGGGTTTCTCTGGAGTGCCATCAAGGAAATCAAGGCTCCTTTCATGTGTGATGTGCAACACGGAATTGCTCTGCACGCAGTGCAGGGGAATCGGGCCTCATCTCGCGGCGAGGGGGAAGTCTCATGGTTTTTCTCGAGTTGCGGCGGGAACCTGGGGTATATTCTCGAGTTACGACGGGGATGGCCCTTCCACACACGTGTGTGTTCAGCCATGTCAGGACTCCTGCCTAGTTGCGAGGGACAACTCGGGATTCTCCTCGAGGCTTTGCAGGGCAATTGGGACGCCTCTCCAGCTGAGGCGGGAGACCAAGGGTCCCTTTCCACGTGCCACAGGAATCCTGGGTCTCCTATCAAGTTTTACGAGGAGTCAGGCATCGTCTCCTTTGGAGGCACTGATCTCCGCATACCTCTGGAGTTTTCAAAGGATTTGAGGCCTCCTGTTGCGATGAGGTGGGGAACTAGGTCTTTCTCTGTGGTCTCCACAGGGGATTCAGACACCCTTTCATCTTGGGAGATGCAAGACGGGCCTGCATTCCAGTCACTGCAGGGATATCCGGCCTTATTTCGAGTCAGGGCATCGCGGTGTCCATTCCACTTGAGGCCCCAAACTCAGGGTCCCTCTCACATACCTAGAGCTGAGAGAAGCCTCCTCTTGAGGTGCTTGTGGTAAGGTGGTATTCCTCTGGAGTCGAAGCCAGGGACTAACCTCTCATCTCGAGTTGATTTTTGGCCCACGGAGCTCTTTCGTGTTGCTACAGTGACCTCAGGATCCCTCTAGCCTTGAAACAGTGTTCTTGGGGTTTCTCTGGAGTGCCATCAAGGAAATCAAGGCTCCTTTCATGTGTGATGTGCAACACGGAATTGCTCTGCACGCAGTGCAGGGGAATCGGGCCTCATCTCGCGGCGAGGGGGAAGTCTCATGGTTTTTCTCGAGTTGCGGCGGGAACCTGGGGTATATTCTCGAGTTACGACGGGGATGGCCCTTCCACACACGTGTTTGTTCAGCCACATCAGGACTCTTGCCTAGTTGCGAGACACAACTCGGGATTTTCCTCGAGGCTCGGCAAGGCAATTGGGACGCCTCTCCAGCTGAGGCGGGAGACCAAGGGTCCCTTTCCACGTGCCACACGAATCCTGGGACTCCTATCAAGTTTCACGAGGAGTCAGGCATCGTCTCCTTTGGAGCCACTGATCTCCGCGTACCTCTGGAGTTTTCAAAGGATGTGAGGCCTCCGGTCGCGATGAGGTGGGGAACTAGGTCTTTCTCTGCGGTCTCCACAGGGGATTCAGACATCCTTTCATCTTGGGAGATGCAAGACGAGCCTGCATTCCAGTCACTGCAGGGATATCCAGCCTTATTTCGCGTCAGGGCATCGCGGTGTCCATTCCACTTGAGGCCGCAAACTCAGGGTCCCTCTCACATACCTAGAGCTGAGAGAAGCCTCCTCTTGAGGTGCTTGTGGTAAGGTGGTATTCCTCTGGAGTCGAAGCCAGGGACTAACCTCTCATCTCGAGTTGATTTTTGGCCCACGGAGCTCTTTCGTGTTGCTACAGTGACCTCAGGATCCCTCTAGCCTTGAAACAGTGTTCTTGGGGTTTCTCTGGAGTGCCATCAAGGAAATCAAGGCTCCTTTCATGTGTGATGTGCAACACGGAATTGCTCTGCACGCAGTACAGGGGAATCGGGCCTCATCTCGCGGCGAGGGGGAAGTCTCATGGTTTTTCTCGAGTTGCGGCGGGAACCTGGGGTATATTCTCGAGTTACGATGGGGATGGCCCTTCCACCCACGTGTTTCTTCAGCGACGTCAGGACTCCTGCCTAGTTGCGAGGGACAACTCTGGATTCTCCTCGAGGCTTGGCAGGGCAATTGGGACGCCTCTCCAGCTGAGGCGGGAGACCAAGTGTCCCTTTCCAAGTGCCACAGGAATCCTGGGACTCCTATCAAGTTTCACGAGGAGTCAGGCATTGTCTCCTTTGGAGGCACTGATCTCCGCGTACCTCTGGAGTTTTCAAAGGATGTGAGGCTATCGGTCGCGATGAGGTGGGGAACTAGGTGTTTCTCTTCGGTCTCCACAGGGGATTCAGACATCCTTTCTTCTTGGGAGATGCAAGACGAGCCTGCATTCAAGTCACTGCAGGGATATCCGGGCTTATTTCGAGTCAGGGCATCGCGGTGTCCATTCCACTTGAGGCCGCAAACTCAGGGTCCCTCTCACATACCTAGAGCTGAGAGAAGCCTCCTCTTGAGGTGCTTGCGGTAAGGTGGTATTCTTCAGGAGTCGAAGCCAGGGACTAACCTCTCATCTCGTGTTGATTCTTGGTCCACGGAGCTCTTTCGTGTTGCTACAGTGACCTCAGGATCCCTCTAGCCTTGAAACAGTGTTCTTGGGGTTTCTCTGGAGTGCCATCAAGGAAATCAAGGCTCCTTTCATGTGTGATGTGCAACACGGAATTGCTCTGCACGCAGTGCAGGGGAATCGGGCCTCATCTCGCGGCGAGGAGGAAGTCTCATGGTTTTTCTCGAGTTGTGGCGGGAACCTGGGGTATATTCTCGAGTTACGACGGGGATGGCCCTTCCACACACGTGTGTGTTCAGCCATGTCAGGACTCCTGCCTAGCTGTGAGGGACAACTCGGGATTCTCCTCGAGGCTTTGCAGGGCAATTGGGACGCCTCTCCAGCTGAGACGGGAGACCAAGGATCCCTTTCCACGTGCCACAGGAATCCTGGGTCTCCTATCAAGTTTCACGAGGAGTCAGGCATCGTCTCCTTTGGAGGCACTGATCTCCGCATACCTCTGGAGTTTTCAAAGGATTTGAGGCCTCCTGTCGCGATGAGGTGGGGAACTAGGTCTTTCTCTGTGGTCTCCACAGGGGATTCAGACACCCTTTCGTCTTGGGAGACGCAAGACGAGCCTGCATTCCAGTCACTGCAGGGATATCCGGCCTTATTTCGAGTCAGGGCATCGCGGTGTCCATTCCACTTGAGGCCGCAAACTCAGGGTCCCTCTCACATACCTAGAGCTGAGAGAAGCCTCCTCTTGAGGTACTTGTGGTAAGGTGGTATTCCTCAGGAGTCGAAGCCAGGGACTAACCTCTCATCTCGTGTTGATTCTTGGTCCACGGAGCTCTTTCGTGTTGCTACAGTGACCTCAGGATCCCTCTAGCCTTGAAACAGTGTTCTTGGGGTTTCTCTGGAGTGCCATCAAGGAAATCAAGGCTCCTTTCATGTTTGATGTGCAACACGGAATTGCTCTGCACGCAGTACAGGGGAATCGGGCCTCATCTCGCATCGAGTGGGAAGTCTCATGGTTTTTCTCGAGTTGCAGCGGGGATGGCCCTTCCACCCACGTGTTTCTTCAGCGACGTCAGGACTCCTGCCTAGTTGCGAGGGACAACTCTGGATTCTCCTCGAGGCTTGACAGGGCAATTGGGACGCCTCTCCAGCTGAGGCGGGAGACCAAGTGTCCCTTTCCAAGTGCCACAGGAATCCTGGGACTCCTATCAAGTTTCACGAGGAGTCAGGCATCGTCTCCTTTGGAGGCACTGATCTCCGCGTACGTCTGGAGTTTTCAAAGGATGTGAGGTTATCGGTCGCGATGAGGTGGGGAACTAAGTCTTTTTCTGTGCTTTCCACAGGGGATTCAGACATCCTTTCGTCCTGGGAGATGCAAGACGAGCCTGCATTGAAGTCACTGCAGGGATATCCGGCCTTATTTCGAGTCAGGGCATCGCGGTGTCCATTCCACTTGAGGCCGCAAACTCAGGGTCCCTCTCACAGGCCTATAGCTGAGAGAAGCCTCCTCTTGAGGTGCTTGTGGTAAGGTGGTATTCCTCTGGAGACGAATCCAGGGACTAACCTCTCTTTTCGAGTTGATTTTTGGTCCACAGTGTTCTTTCGTGTTGCTACAGTGACCTCAGGATCCCTCTAGCCTTGAAACAGTGTTCTTGGGGTTTCTCTGGAGTGCCATCAAGGAAATCAAGGCTCCTTTCATGTGTGATGTGCAAGACGGAATTGCTCTGCACGCAGTACAGGGGAATCGGGCCTCATCTCGCATCGAGGGGGAAGTCTCATGGTTTTTCTCGAGTTGCGGCGGGAACCTGGGGTATATTCTCGAGTTACGACGGGGATGGCCCTTCCACCCACGTGTTTGTTCAGCCACGTCAGGACTCCTGCCTAGTTGCGAGGGACAACTCGGGATTCTCCTCGAGGATTGGCAGGGCAATTGGAACGCCTCTCCAGCTGAGGCGGGAGACCAAGGGTCCCTTTCCACGTGCCACAAGAATCCTGGGACTCCTATCAAGTTTCACGAGGAGTCAGGCATCGTCTCCTTTGGAGGCACTGATCTCCGCATACCTCTGGAGTTTTCCAAGGATTTGAGGCCTCCGGTCACGATGAGGTTGGGAACTAGGTCTTTCTCTGTGGTCTCCACAGGGGATTCAGACATCCTTTCTTCTTGGGAGATGCAAGACGAGCCTGCATTCCAGTCACTGCAGGGATATCCGGGCTTATTTCGAGTCAGGGCATCACGGTGTCCATTCCACTTGAGGCCGCAAACTCAGGATCCCTCTCACATACCTAGAGCTGAGAGAAGCCTCCTCTTGAGGTGCTTGTAGTAAGGTGGTATTCCTCAGGAGTCGAAGCCAGGGACTAACCTCTCATCTCGTGTTGATTCTTGGTCCACGGAGCTCTTTGGTGTTGCTACAGTGACCTCAGGATCCCTCTAGCCTTGAAACAGTGTTCTTGGGGTTTCTCTGGAGTGCCATCAAGGAAATCAAGGCTCCTTTCATGTGTGATGTGCAACACGGAATTGCTCTGCACGCAGTGCAGGGGAATCGGGCCTCATCTCGCGGCGAGGGGGAAGTCTCATGGTTTTTCTCGAGTTGCGGCGGGAACCTGGGGTATATTCTCGAGTTACGACGGGGATGGCCCTTCCACACACGTGTTTGTTCAGCCACGTCAGGACTCTTGCCTAGTTGCGAGACACAACTCGGGATTTTCCTCGAGGCTTGGCAAGGCAATTGGGACGCCTCTCCAGCTGAGGCGGGAGACCAAGGGTCCCTTTCCACGTGCCACAGGAATCCTGGGACTCCTATCAAGTTTCACGAGGAGTCAGGCATCGTCTCCTTTGGAGGCACTGATCTCCGCGTACCTCTGGAGTTTTCAAAGGATGTGAGGCCTCCGGTCGCGATGAGGTGGGGAACTAGGTCTTTCTCTGTGGTCTCCACAGGGGATTCAGACATCCTTTCATCTTGGGAGATGCAAGACGAGCCTGCATTCAAGTCACTGCAGGGATATCCAGCCTTATTTCGCGTCAGGGCATCGCGGTGTCCATTCCACTTGAGGCCGCAAACTCAGGGTCCCTCTCACATACCTAGAGCTGAGAGAAGCCTCCTCTTGAGGTGCTTGTGGTAAGGTGGTATTCCTCTGGAGTCGAAGCCAGGGACTAACCTCTCATCTCGAGTTGATTTTTGGCCCACGGAGCTCTTTCGTGTTGCTACAGTGACCTCAGGATCCCTCTAGCCTTGAAACAGTGTTCTTGGGGTTTCTCTGGAGAGCCATCAAGGAAATCAAGGCTCCTTTCATGTGTGATGTGCAACACGGAATTGCTCTGCACGCAGTGCAGGGGAATCGGGCCTCATCTCGCGGCGAGGGGGAAGTCTCATGGTTTTTCTCGAGTTGCGGCGGGAACCTGGGGTATATTCTCGAGTTACGACGGGGATGGCCCTTCCACCCACGTGTTTCTTCAGCGACGTCAGGACTCCTGCCTAGTTGCGAGGGACAACTCTGGATTCTCCTCGAGGCTTGGCAGGGCAATTGGGACGCCTCTCCAGCTGAGGCGGGAGACCAAGTGTCCCTTTCCAAGTGCCACAGGAATCCTGGGACTCCTATCAAGTTTCACGAGGAGTCAGGCATCGTCTCCTTTGGAGGCACTGATCTCCGCGTACCTCTGGAGTTTTCAAAGGATGTGAGGCTATCGGTCGCGATGAGGTGGGGAACTAAGTCTTTCTCTGTGCTTTCCACAGGGGATTCAGACATCCTTTCGTCCTGGGAGATGCAAGACGAGCCTGCATTGAAGTCACTGCAGGGATATCCGGCCTTATTTCGAGTCAGGGCATCGCGGTGTCCATTCCACTTGAGGCCGCAAACTCAGGGTCCCTCTCACAGGCCTAGAGCTGAGAGAAGCCTCCTCTTGAGGTGCTTGTGGTAAGGTGGTATTCCTCTGGAGACGAATCCAGGGACTAACCTCTCTTTTCGAGTTGATTTTTGGTCCACAGTGTTCTTTCGTGTTGCTACAGTGACCTCAGGATCCCTCTAGCCTTGAAACAGTGTTCTTGGGGTTTCTCTGGAGTGCCATCAAGGAAATCAAGGCTCCTTTCATGTGTGATGTGCAAGACGGAATTGCTCTGCACGCAGTACAGGGGAATCGGGCCTCATCTCGCATCAAGGGGGAAGTCTCATGGTTTTTCTAGAGTTGCGGCGCGAACCTGGGGTATATTCTCGAGTTACAACGGGGATGGCCCTTCCACCCACGTGTTTGTTCAGCCACGTCAGGACTCCTGCCTAGTTGCGAGGGACAACTCGGGATTCTACTCGAGGCTTGGCAGGGCAATTGGAACGCCTCTCCAGCTGAGGCGGGAGACCAAGGGTCCCTTTCCACGTGCCACAAGAATCCTGGGACTCCTATCAATTTTCACGAGGAGTCAGGCATCGTCTCCTTTGGAGGCACTGATCTCCGCGTACCTCTGGAGTTTTCAAATGATGTGAGGCCTCCGGTCACGATGAGGTGGGGAACTAGGTCTTTCTCTGTGGTCTCCACAGGGGATTCAGACATCCTTTCTTCTTGGGAGATGCAAGACGAGCCTGCATTCAAGTCACTGCAGGGATATCCAGCCTTATTTCGAGTCAGGGCATCGCGGTGTCCATTCCACTTGAGGCCGCAAACTCAGGATCCCTCTCACATACCTAGAGCTGAGAGAAGCCTCCTCTTGAGGTGCTTGTGGTAAGGTGGTATTCCTCAGGAGTCGAAGCCAGGGACTAACCTCTCATCTCGTGTTGATTCTTGGTCCACGGAGCTCTTTGGTGTTGCTACAGTGACCTCAGGATCCCTCTAGCCTTGAAACAGTGTTCTTGGGGTTTCTCTGGAGTGCCATCAAGGAAATCAAGGCTCCTTTCATGTTTGATGTGCAACACGGAATTGCTCTGCACGCAGTGCAGGGGAATCGGGCCTCATCTCGCGGCGAGGGGGAAGTCTCATGGTTTTTCTCGAGTTGCGGCGGGAACCTGGGGTATATTCTCGAGTTACGACGGGGATGGCCCTTCCACACACGTGTGTGTTCAGCCATGTCAGGACTCCTGCCTAGTTGCGAGGGACAACTCGGGATTCTCCTCGAGGCTTTGCAGGGCAATTGGGACGCCTCTCCAGCTGAGGCGGGAGACCAAGGGTCCCTTTCCACGTGCCACAGGAATCCTGGGTCTCCTATCAAGTTTTACGAGGAGTCAGGCATCGTCTCCTTTGGAGGCACTGATCTCCGCATACCTCTGGAGTTTTCAAAGGATTTGAGGCCTCCTGTTGCGATGAGGTGGGGAACTAGGTCTTTCTCTGTGGTCTCCACAGGGGATTCAGACACCCTTTCATCTTGGGAGATGCAAGACGAGCCTGCATTCCAGTCACTGCAGGGATATCCGGCCTTATTTCGAGTCAGGGCATCGCGGTGTCCATTCCACTTGAGGCCGCAAACTCAGGGTCCCTCTCACATACCTAGAGCTGAGAGAAGCCTCCTCTTGAGGTGCTTGTGGTAAGGTGGTATTCCTCTGGAGTCGAAGCCAGGGACTAACCTCTCATCTCGAGTTGATTTTTGGCCCACGGAGCTCTTTCGTGTTGCTACAGTGACCTCAGGATCCCTCTAGCCTTGAAACAGTGTTCTTGGGGTTTCTCTGGAGTGCCATCAAGGAAATCAAGGCTCCTTTCATGTGTGATGTGCAACACGGAATTGCTCTGCACGCAGTGCAGGGGAATCGGGCCTCATCTCGCGGCGAGGGGGAAGTCTCATGGTTTTTCTCGAGTTGCGGCGGGAACCTGGGGTATATTCTCGAGTTACGACGGGGATGGCCCTTCCACACACGTGTTTGTTCAGCCACATCAGGACTCTTGCCTAGTTGCGAGACACAACTCGGGATTCTCCTCGAGGCTCGGCAAGGCAATTGGGACGCCTCTCCAGCTGAGGCGGGAGACCAAGGGTCCCTTTCCACGTGCCACAGGAATCCTGGGACTCCTATCAAGTTTCACGAGGAGTCAGGCATCGTCTCCTTTGGAGCCACTGATCTCCGCGTACCTCTGGAGTTTTCAAAGGATGTGAGGCCTCCGGTCGCGATGAGGTGGGGAACTAGGTCTTTCTCTGTGGTCTCCACAGGGGATTCAGACAGCCTTTCTTCTTGGGAGATGCAAGACGAGCCTGCATTCCAGTCACTGCAGGGATATCCGGCCTTATTTCGAGTCAGGGCATCGCGGTGTCCATTCCACTTGAGGCCGCAATCTCAGGATCCCTCTCACATACCTAGAGCTGAGAGAAGCCTCCTCTTGAGGTGCTTGTGGTAAGGTGGTATTCCTCAGGAGTCGAAGCCAGGGACTAACCTCTCATCTCGTGTTGATTCTTGGTCCACGGATATCTTTCGTGTTGCTACAGTGACCTCAGGATCCCTCTAGCCTTGAAACAGTGTTCTTGGGGTTTCTCTGGAGTGCCATCAAGGAAATCAAGGCTCCTTTCATGTGTGATGTGCAACACGGAATTGCTCTGCACGCAGTGCAGGGGAATCGGGCCTCATCTCGCGGCGAGGGCGAAGTCTCATGGTTTTTCTCGAGTTGCGGCGGGAACCTGGGATATATTCTCGAGTTACGACGGGGATGGCCCTTCCACCCACGTGTTTCTTCAGCGACGTCAGGACTCCTGCCTAGTTGCGAGGGACAACTCTGGATTCTCCTCGAGGCTTGGCAGGGCAATTGGGACGCCTCTCCAGCTGAGGCGGGAGACCAAGTGTCCCTTTCCAAGTGCCACAGGAATCCTGGGACTCCTATCAAGTTTCACGAGGAGTCAGGCATTGTCTCCTTTGGAGGCACTGTTCTCCGCGTACCTCTGGAGTTTTCAAAGGATGTGAGGCTATCGGTCGCGATGAGGTGGGGAACTAGGTGTTTCTCTGTGGTCTCCACAGGGGATTCAGACATCCTTTCTTCTTGGGAGATGCAAGACGAGCCTGCATTCAAGTCACTGCAGGGATATCCGGGCTTATTTCGAGTCAGGGCATCGCGGTGTCCATTCCACTTGAGGCCGCAAACTCAGGGTCCCTCTCACATACCTAGAGCTGAGAGAAGCCTCCTCTTGAAGTGCTTGTGGTAAGGTGGTATTCCTCAGGAGTCGAAGCCAGGGACTAACCTCTCATCTCGTGTTGATTCTTGGTCCACGGAGCTCTTTCGTGTTGCTACAGTGACCTCAGGATCCCTCTAGCCTTGAAACAGTGTTCTTGGGGTTTCTCTGGAGTGCCATCAAGGAAATCAAGGCTCCTTTCATGTGTGATGTGCAACACGGAATTGCTCTGCACGCAGTGCAGGGGAATCGGGCCTCATCTCGCGGCGAGGAGGAAATCTCATGGTTTTTCTCGAGTTGCGGCGGGAACCTGGGGTATATTCTCGAGTTACGACGGGGATGGCCCTTCCACACACGTGTGTGTTCAGCCATGTCAGGACTCCTGCCTAGCTGTGAGGGACAACTCGGGATTCTCCTCGAGGCTTTGCAGGGCAATTGGGACGCCTCTCCAGCTGAGACGGGAGACCAAGGGTCCCTTTCCACGTGCCACAGGAATCCTGGGTCTCCTATCAAGTTTCACGAGGAGTCAGGCATCGTCTCCTTTGGAGGCACTGATCTCCGCATACCTCTGGAGTTTTCAAAGGATTTGAGGCCTCCTGTCGCGATGAGGTGGGGAACTAGGTCTTTCTCTGTGGTCTCCACAGGGGATTCAGACACCCTTTCGTCTTGGGAGATGCAAGACGAGCCTGCATTCCAGTCACTGCAGGGATATCCGGCCTTATTTCGAGTCAGGGCATCGCGGTGTCCATTCCACTTGAGGCCGCAAACTCAGGGTCCCTCTCACATACCTAGAGCTGAGAGAAGCCTCCTCTTGAGGTGCTTGTGGTAAGGTGGTATTCCTCAGGAGTCGAAGCCAGGGACTAACCTCTCATCTCGTGTTGATTCTTGGTCCACGGAGCTCTTTCGTGTTGCTACAGTGACCTCAGGATCCCTCTAGCCTTGAAACAGTGTTCTTGGGGTTTCTCTGGAGTGCCATCAAGGAAATCAAGGCTCCTTTCATGTGTGATGTGCAACACGGAATTGCTCTGCACGCAGTACAGGGGAATCGGGCCTCATCTCGCATCGAGTGGGAAGTCTCATGGTTTTTCTCGAGTTGCAGCGGGGATGGCCCTTCCACCCACGTGTTTCTTCAGCGACGTCAGGACTCCTGCCTAGTTGCGAGGGACAACTCTGGATTCTCCTCGAGGCTTGGCAGGGCAATTGGGACGCCTCTCCAGCTGAGGCGGGAGACCAAGTGTCCCTTTCCAAGTGCCACAGGAATCCTGGGACTCCTATCAAGTTTCACGAGGAGTCAGGCATCGTCTCCTTTGGAGGCACTGATCTCCGCGTACCTCTGGAGTTTTCAAAGGATGTGAGGTTATCGGTCGCGATGAGGTGGGGAACTAAGTCTTTTTCTGTGCTTTCCACAGGGGATTCAGACATCCTTTCGTCCTGGGAGATGCAAGACGAGCCTGCATTGAAGTCACTGCAGGGATATCCGGCCTTATTTCGAGTCAGGGCATCGCGGTGTCCATTCCACTTGAGGCCGCAAACTCAGGGTCCCTCTCACCGGCCTAGAGCTGAGAGAAGCCTCCTCTTGAGGTGCTTGTGGTAAGGTGGTATTCCTCTGGAGACGAATCCAGGGACTAACCTCTCTTTTCGAGTTGATTTTTGGTCCACAGTGTTCTTTCGTGTTGCTACAGTGACCTCAGGATCCCTCTAGCCTTGAAACAGTGTTCTTGGGGTTTCTCTGGAGTGCCATCAAGGAAATCAAGGCTCCTTTCATGTGTGATGTGCAAGACGGAATTGCTCTGCACGCAGTACAGGGGAATCGGGCCTCATCTCGCATCAAGGGGGAAGTCTCATGGTTTTTCTAGAGTTGCGGCGCGAACCTGGGGTATATTCTCGAGTTACAACGGGGATGGCCCTTCCACCCACGTGTTTGTTCAGCCACGTCAGGACTCCTGCCTAGTTGCGAGGGACAACTCGGGATTCTACTCGAGGCTTGGCAGGGCAATTGGAACGCCTCTCCAGCTGAGGCGGGAGACCAAGGGTCCCTTTCCACGTGCCACAAGAATCCTGGGACTCCTATCAATTTTCACGAGGAGTCAGGCATCGTCTCCTTTGGAGGCACTGATCTCCGCGTACCTCTGGAGTTTTCAAATGATGTGAGGCCTCCGGTCACGATGAGGTGGGGAACTAGGTCTTTCTCTGTGGTCTCCACAGGGGATTCAGACATCCTTTCTTCTTGGGAGATGCAAGACGAGCCTGCATTCAAGTCACTGCAGGGATATCCAGCCTTATTTCGAGTCAGGGCATCGCGGTGTCCATTCCACTTGAGGCCGCAAACTCAGGATCCCTCTCACATACCTAGAGCTGAGAGAAGCCTCCTCTTGAGGTGCTTGTGGTAAGGTGGTATTCCTCAGGAGTCGAAGCCAGGGACTAACCTCTCATCTCGTGTTGATTCTTGGTCCACGGAGCTCTTTGGTGTTGCTACAGTGACCTCAGGATCCCTCTAGCCTTGAAACAGTGTTCTTGGGGTTTCTCTGGAGTGCCATCAAGGAAATCAAGGCTCCTTTCATGTTTGATGTGCAACACGGAATTGCTCTGCACGCAGTGCAGGGGAATCGGGCCTCATCTCGCGGCGAGGGGGAAGTCTCATGGTTTTTCTCGAGTTGCGGCGGGAACCTGGGGTATATTCTCGAGTTACGACGGGGATGGCCCTTCCACACACGTGTGTGTTCAGCCATGTCAGGACTCCTGCCTAGTTGCGAGGGACAACTCGGGATTCTCCTCGAGGCTTTGCAGGGCAATTGGGACGCCTCTCCAGCTGAGGCGGGAGACCAAGGGTCCCTTTCCACGTGCCACAGGAATCCTGGGTCTCCTATCAAGTTTTACGAGGAGTCAGGCATCGTCTCCTTTGGAGGCACTGATCTCCGCATACCTCTGGAGTTTTCAAAGGATTTGAGGCCTCCTGTTGCGATGAGGTGGGGAACTAGGTCTTTCTCTGTGGTCTCCACAGGGGATTCAGACACCCTTTCATCTTGGGAGATGCAAGACGAGCCTGCATTCCAGTCACTGCAGGGATATCCGGCCTTATTTCGAGTCAGGGCATCGCGGTGTCCATTCCACTTGAGGCCGCAAACTCAGGGTCCCTCTCACATACCTAGAGCTGAGAGAAGCCTCCTCTTGAGGTGCTTGTGGTAAGGTGGTATTCCTCTGGAGTCGAAGCCAGGGACTAACCTCTCATCTCGAGTTGATTTTTGGCCCACGGAGCTCTTTCGTGTTGCTACAGTGACCTCAGGATCCCTCTAGCCTTGAAACAGTGTTCTTGGGGTTTCTCTGGAGTGCCATCAAGGAAATCAAGGCTCCTTTCATGTGTGATGTGCAACACGGAATTGCTCTGCACGCAGTGCAGGGGAATCGGGCCTCATCTCGCGGCGAGGGGGAAGTCTCATGGTTTTTCTCGAGTTGCGGCGGGAACCTGGGGTATATTCTCGAGTTACGACGGGGATGGCCCTTCCACACACGTGTTTGTTCAGCCACATCAGGACTCTTGCCTAGTTGCGAGACACAACTCGGGATTCTCCTCGAGGCTCGGCAAGGCAATTGGGACGCCTCTCCAGCTGAGGCGGGAGACCAAGGGTCCCTTTCCACGTGCCACAGGAATCCTGGGACTCCTATCAAGTTTCACGAGGAGTCAGGCATCGTCTCCTTTGGAGCCACTGATCTCCGCGTACCTCTGGAGTTTTCAAAGGATGTGAGGCCTCCGGTCGCGATGAGGTGGGGAACTAGGTCTTTCTCTGTGGTCTCCACAGGGGATTCAGACAGCCTTTCTTCTTGGGAGATGCAAGACGAGCCTGCATTCCAGTCACTGCAGGGATATCCGGCCTTATTTCGAGTCAGGGCATCGCGGTGTCCATTCCACTTGAGGCCGCAAACTCAGGATCCCTCTCACATACCTAGAGCTGAGAGAAGCCTCCTCTTGAGGTGCTTGTGGTAAGGTGGTATTCCTCAGGAGTCGAAGCCAGGGACTAACCTCTCATCTCGTGTTGATTCTTGGTCCACGGATATCTTTCGTGTTGCTACAGTGACCTCAGGATCCCTCTAGCCTTGAAACAGTGTTCTTGGGGTTTCTCTGGAGTGCCATCAAGGAAATCAAGGCTCCTTTCATGTGTGATGTGCAACACGGAATTGCTCTGCACGCAGTGCAGGGGAATCGGGCCTCATCTCGCGGCGAGGGCGAAGTCTCATGGTTTTTCTCGAGTTGCGGCGGGAACCTGGGATATATTCTCGAGTTACGACGGGGATGGCCCTTCCACCCACGTGTTTCTTCAGCGACGTCAGGACTCCTGCCTAGTTGCGAGGGACAACTCTGGATTCTCCTCGAGGCTTGGCAGGGCAATTGGGACGCCTCTCCAGCTGAGGCGGGAGACCAAGTGTCCCTTTCCAAGTGCCACAGGAATCCTGGGACTCCTATCAAGTTTCACGAGGAGTCAGGCATTGTCTCCTTTGGAGGCACTGTTCTCCGCGTACCTCTGGAGTTTTCAAAGGATGTGAGGCTATCGGTCGCGATGAGGTGGGGAACTAGGTGTTTCTCTGTGGTCTCCACAGGGGATTCAGACATCCTTTCTTCTTGGGAGATGCAAGACGAGCCTGCATTCAAGTCACTGCAGGGATATCCGGGCTTATTTCGAGTCAGGGCATCGCGGTGTCCATTCCACTTGAGGCCGCAAACTCAGGGTCCCTCTCACATACCTAGAGCTGAGAGAAGCCTCCTCTTGAGGTGCTTGTGGTAAGGTGGTATTCCTCAGGAGTCGAAGCCAGGGACTAACCTCTCATCTCGTGTTGATTCTTGGTCCACGGAGCTCTTTCGTGTTGCTACAGTGACCTCAGGATCCCTCTAGCCTTGAAACAGTGTTCTTGGGGTTTCTCTGGAGTGCCATCAAGGAAATCAAGGCTCCTTTCATGTGTGATGTGCAACACGGAATTGCTCTGCACGCAGTGCAGGGGAATCGGGCCTCATCTCGCGGCGAGGAGGAAATCTCATGGTTTTTCTCGAGTTGCGGCGGGAACCTGGGGTATATTCTCGAGTTACGACGGGGATGGCCCTTCCACACACGTGTGTGTTCAGCCATGTCAGGACTCCTGCCTAGCTGTGAGGGACAACTCGGGATTCTCCTCGAGGCTTTGCAGGGCAATTGGGACGCCTCTCCAGCTGAGACGGGAGACCAAGGGTCCCTTTCCACGTGCCACAGGAATCCTGGGTCTCCTATCAAGTTTCACGAGGAGTCAGGCATCGTCTCCTTTGGAGGCACTGATCTCCGCATACCTCTGGAGTTTTCAAAGGATTTGAGGCCTCCTGTCGCGATGAGGTGGGGAACTAGGTCTTTCTCTGTGGTCTCCACAGGGGATTCAGACACCCTTTCGTCTTGGGAGATGCAAGACGAGCCTGCATTCCAGTCACTGCAGGGATATCCGGCCTTATTTCGAGTCAGGGCATCGCGGTGTCCATTCCACTTGAGGCCGCAAACTCAGGGTCCCTCTCACATACCTAGAGCTGAGAGAAGCCTCCTCTTGAGGTGCTTGTGGTAAGGTGGTATTCCTCAGGAGTCGAAGCCAGGGACTAACCTCTCATCTCGTGTTGATTCTTGGTCCACGGAGCTCTTTCGTGTTGCTACAGTGACCTCAGGATCCCTCTAGCCTTGAAACAGTGTTCTTGGGGTTTCTCTGGAGTGCCATCAAGGAAATCAAGGCTCCTTTCATGTGTGATGTGCAACACGGAATTGCTCTGCACGCAGTACAGGGGAATCGGGCCTCATCTCGCATCGAGTGGGAAGTCTCATGGTTTTTCTCGAGTTGCAGCGGGGATGGCCCTTCCACCCACGTGTTTCTTCAGCGACGTCAGGACTCCTGCCTAGTTGCGAGGGACAACTCTGGATTCTCCTCGAGGCTTGGCAGGGCAATTGGGACGCCTCTCCAGCTGAGGCGGGAGACCAAGTGTCCCTTTCCAAGTGCCACAGGAATCCTGGGACTCCTATCAAGTTTCACGAGGAGTCAGGCATCGTCTCCTTTGGAGGCACTGATCTCCGCGTACCTCTGGAGTTTTCAAAGGATGTGAGGTTATCGGTCGCGATGAGGTGGGGAACTAAGTCTTTTTCTGTGCTTTCCACAGGGGATTCAGACATCCTTTCGTCCTGGGAGATGCAAGACGAGCCTGCATTGAAGTCACTGCAGGGATATCCGGCCTTATTTCGAGTCAGGGCATCGCGGTGTCCATTCCACTTGAGGCCGCAAACTCAGGGTCCCTCTCACATACCTAGAGCTGAGAGAAGCCTCCTCTTGAGGTGCTTGTGGTAAGGTGGTATTCCTCTGGAGACGAATCCAGGGACTAACCTCTCTTTTCGAGTTGATTTTTGGTCCACAGTGTTCTTTCGTGTTGCTACAGTGACCTCAGGATCCCTCTAGCCTTGAAACAGTGTTCTTGGGGTTTCTCTGGAGTGCCATCAAGGAAATCAAGGCTCCTTTCATGTGTGATGTGCAAGACGGAATTGCTCTGCACGCAGTACAGGGGAATCGGGCCTCATCTCGCATCGAGGGGGAAGTCTCATGGTTTTTCTCGAGTTGCGGCGGGAACCTGGGGTATATTCTCGAGTTACGACGGGGATGGCCCTTCCACCCACGTGTTTGTTCAGCCACGTCAGGACTCCTGCCTAGTTGCGAGGGACAACTCGGGATTCTCCTCGAGGCTTGGCAGGGCAATTGGAACGCCTCTCCAGCTGAGGCGGGAGACCAAGGGTCCCTTTCCACGTGCCACAAGAATCCTGGGACTCCTATCAAGTTTCACGAGGAGTCAGGCATCGTCTCCTTTGGAGGCACTGATCTCCGCATACCTCTGGAGTTTTCCAAGGATTTGAGGCCTCCGGTCACGATGAGGTTGGGAACTAGGTCTTTCTCTGTGGTCTCCACAGGGGATTCAGACATCCTTTCTTCTTGGGAGATGCAAGACGAGCCTGCATTCCAGTCACTGCAGGGATATCCGGGCTTATTTCGAGTCAGGGCATCGCGGTGTCCATTCCACTTGAGGCCGCAAACTCAGGATCCCTCTCACATACCTAGAGCTGAGAGAAGCCTCCTCTTGAGGTGCTTGTAGTAAGGTGGTATTCCTCAGGAGTCGAAGCCAGGGACTAACCTCTCATCTCGTGTTGATTCTTGGTCCACGGAGCTCTTTGGTGTTGCTACAGTGACCTCAGGATCCCTCTAGCCTTGAAACAGTGTTCTTGGGGTTTCTCTGGAGTGCCATCAAGGAAATCAAGGCTCCTTTCATGTGTGATGTGCAACACGGAATTGCTCTGCACGCAGTGCAGGGGAATCGGGCCTCATCTCGCGGCGAGGGGGAAGTCTCATGGTTTTTCTCGAGTTGCGGCGGGAACCTGGGGTATATTCTCGAGTTACGACGGGGATGGCCCTTCCACACACGTGTTTGTTCAGCCACGTCAGGACTCTTGCCTAGTTGCGAGACACAACTCGGGATTTTCCTCGAGGCTTGGCAAGGCAATTGGGACGCCTCTCCAGCTGAGGCGGGAGACCAAGGGTCCCTTTCCACGTGCCACAGGAATCCTGGGACTCCTATCAAGTTTCACGAGGAGTCAGGCATCGTCTCCTTTGGAGGCACTGATCTCCGCGTACCTCTGAAGTTTTCAAAGGATGTGAGGCCTCCGGTCGCGATGAGGTGGGGAACTAGGTCTTTCTCTGTGGTCTCCACAGGGGATTCAGACATCCTTTCATCTTGGGAGATGCAAGACGAGCCTGCATTCAAGTCACTGCAGGGATATCCAGCGTTATTTCGCGTCAGGGCATCGCGGTGTCCATTCCACTTGAGGCCGCAAACTCAGGGTCCCTCTCACATACCTAGAGCTGAGAGAAGCCTCCTCTTGAGGTGCTTGTGGTAAGGTGGTATTCCTCTGGAGTCGAAGCCAGGGACTAACCTCTCATCTCGAGTTGATTTTTGGCCCACGGAGCTCTTTCGTGTTGCTACAGTGACCTCAGGATCCCTCTAGCCTTGAAACAGTGTTCTTGGGGTTTCTCTGGAGAGCCATCAAGGAAATCAAGGCTCCTTTCATGTGTGATGTGCAACACGGAATTGCTCTGCACGCAGTGCAGGGGAATCGGGCCTCATCTCGCATCGAGGGGGAAGTCTCATGGTTTTTCTCGAGTTGCGGCGGGAACCTGGGGTATATTCTCGAGTTACGACGGGGATGGCCCTTCCACACACGTGTGTGTTCAGCCATGTCAGGACTCCTGCCTAGTTGCGAGGGACAACTCTGGATTCTCCTCGAGGCTTGGCAGGGCAATTGGGACGCCTCTCCAGCTGAGGCGGGAGACCAAGGGTCCCTTTCCACGTGCCACAGGAATCCTGGGTCTCCTATCAAGTTTCACGAGGAGTCAGGCATCGTCTCCTTTGGAGGCACTGATCTCCGCATACCTCTGGAGTTTTCAAAGGATTTGAGGCCTCCTGTCGCGATGAGGTGGGGAACTAGGTCTTTCTCTGTGGTCTCCACAGGGGATTCAGACATCCTTTCTTCTTGGGAGATGCAAGACGAGCCTGCATTCCAGTCACTGCAGGGATATCCGGCCTTATTTCGAGTCAGGGCATCGCGGTGTCCATTCCACTTGAGGCCGCAAACTCAGGGTCCCTCTCACATACCTAGAGCTGAGAGAAGCCTCCTCTTGAGGTGCTTGTGGTAAGGTGGTATTCCTCTGGAGTCGAAGCCAGGGACTAACCTCTCATCTCGAGTTGATTTTTAGTCCACGGAGCTCTTTCGTGTTGCTACAGTGACCTCAGGATCCCTCTATCCTTGAAACAGTGTTCTTGGGTTTTCTCTGGAGTGCCATCAAGGAAATCAAGGCTCCTTTCATGTGTGATGTGCAACACGGAATTGCTCTGCACGCAGAGCAGGGGAATCGGGCCTCATCTCGCGGCGAGGGGGAAGTCTCATGGTTTTACTCGAGTTGCGGCGGGAACCTGGGGTATATTCTCGAGTTACGTCGGGGATGGCCCTTCCACCCACGTGTTTCTTCAGCGACGTCAGGACTCCTGCCTAGTTGCGAGGGACAACTCTGGATTCTCCTCGAGGCTTGGCAGGGCAATTGGGACGCCTCTCCAGCTGAGGCGGGAGACCAAGTGTCCCTTTCCAAGTGCCACAGGAATCCTGGGACTCCTATCAAGTTTAACGAGGAGTCAGGCGTCGTCTCCTTTGGAGGCACTGATCTCCGCGTACCTCTGGAGTTTTCAAAGGATGTAAGGCTATCGGTCGCGATGAGGTGGGGAACTAAGTCTTTCTCTGTGCTTTCCACAGGGGATTCAGACATCCTTTCGTCCTGGGAGATGCAAGACGAGCCTGCATTCAAGTCACTGCAGGGATATCCGGCCTTATTTCGAGTCAGGGCATCGCGGTGTCCATTCCACTTGAGGCCACAAACTCAGGGTCCCTCTCACATACCTAGAGCTGAGAGAAGCCTCCTCTTGAGGTGCTTGTGGTAAGGTGGTACTCCTCAGGAGTCGAAGCCAGGGACTAACCTCTCATCTCGTGTTGATTCTTGGTCCACGGAGCTCTTTCGTGTTGCTACAGTGACCTCAGGATCCCTCTAGCCTTGAAACAGTGTTCTTGGGGTTTCTCTGGAGTGCCATCAAGGAAATCAAGGCTCCTTTCATGTGTGATGTGCAACACAGAATTGCTCTGCACGCAGTGCAGGGGAATCGGGCCTCATCTCGCGGCGAGGGGGAAGTCTCATGGTTTTTCTCGAGTTGCGGCGGGAACCTGGGGTATATTCTCGAGTTACGACGGGGATGGCCCTTCCACACACGTGTTTGTTCAGCCACGTCAGGACTCCTGCCTAGTTGCGAGACACAACTCGGGATTCTCCTCGAGGCTTGGCAAGGCAATTGGGACGCCTCTCCAGCTGAGGAGGGAGACCAAGGGTCCCTTTCCACGTACCACAGGAATCCTGGGACTCCTATCAAGTTTCACGAGGAGTCAGGCATCGTCTCCTTTGGAGGCACTGATCTCCGCGTACCTCTGGAGTTTTCAAAGGATGTGAGGCCTCCGGTCGCGATGAGGTGGGGAACTAGGTGTTTCTCTGTTGTCTCCACAGGGGATTCAGACACCCTTTCTTCTTGGGAGATGCAAGACGAGCCTGCATTCAAGTCACTGCAGGGATATCCGGCCTTATTTCGAGTCAGGGCTTCGCGGTGTCCATTCCACTTGAGGCCGCAAACTCAGGATCCCTCTCACATACCTAGAGCTGAGAGAAGCCTCCTCTTGAGGTGCTTGTGCTAAGGTGGTGTTCCTCTGGAGACGAATCCAGGGACTAACCTCTCTTTTCGAGTTGATTTTTGGTCCACGGAGTTCTTTCGTGTTGCTACAGTGACCTCAGGAACCCTCTATCCTTGAAACAGTGTTCTTGGGGTTTCTCTGGAGTGCCATCAAGGAAATCAAGGCTCCTTTCATGTGTGATGTGCAAGACGGAATTGCTCTGCACGCAGTACAGGGGAATCGGGCCTCATCTCGCATCGAGGGGGAAGTCTCATGGTTTTTCTCGAGTTGCGGCGGGAACCTGGGGTATATTCTCGAGTTACGACGGGGATGGCCCTTCCACACACGTGTTTGTTCAGCCACGTCAGGACTCCTGCCTAGTTGCGAGGGACATCTCGGGATTCTCCTCGAGGCTTGGCAGGGCAATTGGAACGCCTCTCCAGCTGAGGCGGGAGACCAAGGGTCCCTTTCCACGTGCCACAGGAATCCTGGGACTCCTATCAAGTTTCACGAGGAGTCAGGCATCGTCTCCTTTGGAGGCACTGATCTCCGCGTACCTCTGGAGTTTTCAAAGGATGTGAGGCCTCCGGTCGCGATGAGGTGGGGAACTAGGTCTTTCTCTGTGGTCTCCACAGGGGATTCAGACATCCTTTCTTCTTGGGAGATGCAAGACGAGCCTGCATTCAAGTCACTGCAGGGATATCCGGGCTTATTTCGAGTCAGGGCATCGCGGTGTCCATTCCACTTGAGGCCGCAAACTCAGGATCCCTCTCACATACCTAGAGCTGAGAGAAGCGTCCTCTTGAGGTGCTTGTGGTTAGGTGGTATTCCTCAGGAGTCGAAGCCAGGGACTAACCTCTCATCTCGTGTTGATTCTTGGTCCACGGAGCTCTTTCGTGTTGCTACAGTGACCTCAGGATCCCTCTAGCCTTGAAACAGTGTTCTTGGGGTTTCTCTGGAGTGCCATCAAGGAAATCAAGGCTCCTTTCATGTGTGATGTGCAACACGGAATTGCTCTGCACGCAGTGCAGGGGAATCGGGCCTCATCTCGCGGCGAGGGGGAAGTCTCATGGTTTTTCTCGAGTTGCGGCGGGAACCTGGGGTATATTCTCGAGTTACGACGGGGATGGCCCTTCCACACACGTGTGTGTTCAGCCATGTCAGGACTCCTGCCTAGTTGCGAGGGACAACTCGGGATTCTCCTCGAGGCTTTGCAGGGCAATTGGGCCGCCTCTCCAGCTGAGACGGGAGACCAAGGGTCCCTTTCCACGTGCCACAGGAATCCTGGGTCTCCTATCAAGTTTCACGAGGAGTCAGGCATCGTCTCCTTTGGAGGCACTGATCTCCGCATACCTCTGGAGTTTTCAAAGGATTTGAGGCCTCCTGTCGCGATGAGGTGGGGAACTAGGTCTTTCTCTGTGGTCTCCACAGGGGATTCAGACACCCTTTCATCTTGGGAGATGCAAGACGAGCCTGCATTCCAGTCACTGCAGGGATATCCGGCCTTATTTCATGTCAGGGCATCGCGGTGTCCATTCCACTTGAGGCCGCAAACTCAGGGTCCCTCTCACATACCTAGAGCTGAGAGAAGCCTCCTCTTGAGGTGCTTGTGGTAAGGTGGTATTCCTCTGGAGTCGAAGCCAGGGACTAACCTCTCATCTCGAGTTGATTTTTGGTCCACGGAGCTCTTTCGTGTTGCTACAGTGACCTCAGGATCCCTCTAGCCTTGAAACAGTGTTCTTGGGGTTTCTCTGGAGTGCCATGAAGGAAATCAAGGCTCCTTTCATGTGTGATGTGCAACACGGAATTGCTCTGCACGCAGTGCAGGGGAATCGGGCCTCATCTCGCGGCGAGGGGGAAGTCTCATGGTTTTTCTCGAGTTGCGGCGGGAACCTGGGGTATATTCTCGAGTTCCGACGGGGATGGCCCTTCCACCCACGTGTTTCTTCAGCGACGTCAGGACTCCTGCCTAGATGCGAGGGACAACTCGGGATTCTCCTCGAGGCTTGGCAGGGCAATTGGGACGCCTCTCCAGCTGAGGCGGGAGACCAAGTGTCCCTTTCCAAGTGCCACAGGAATCCTGGGACTCCTATCAAGTTTCACGAGGAGTCAGGCATCGTCTCCTTTGGAGGCACTGATCTCCGCGTACCTCTGGAGTTTTCAAAGGATGTGAGGCTATCGGTCGCGATGAGGTGGGGAACTAAGTCTTTCTCTGTGCTTTCCACAGGGGATTCAGACATCCTTTCGTCCTGGGAGATGCAAGACGAGCCTGCATTGAAGTCACTGCAGGGATATCCGGCCTTATTTCGAGTCAGGGCATCGCGGTGTCCATTCCACTTGAGGCCGCAAACTCAGGGTCCCTCTCACATACCTAGAGCTGAGAGAAGCCTCCTCTTGAGGTGCTTGTGTTAAGGTGGTATTCCTCTGCAGACGAATCCAGGGACTAACCTCTCTTTTCGAGTTGATTTTTGGTCCACAGAGTTCTTTCGTGTTGCTACAGTGACCTCAGGATCCCTCTATCCTTGAAACAGTGTTCTTGGGGTTTCTCTGGAGTGCCATCAAGGAAATCAAGGCTCCTTTCATGTGTGATGTGCAAGACGGAATTGCTCTGCACGCAGTACAGGGGAATCGGGCCTCATCTCGCGGCGAGGGGGAAGTCTCATGGTTTTTCTCGAGTTGCGGCGGGAACCTGGGGTATATTCTCGAGTTACGACGGGGATGGCCCTTCCACCCACGTGTTTGTTCAGCCACGTCAGGACTCCTGCCTAGTTGCGAGGGACAACTCGGGATTCTCCTCGAGGCTTGGCAGGGCAATTGGAACGCCTCTCCAGCTGAGGCGGGAGACCAAGGGTCCCTTTCCACGTGCCACAAGAATCCTGGGACTCCTATCAAGTTTCACGAGGAGTCAGGCATCGTCTCCTTTGGAGGCACTGATCTCCGCGTACCTCTGGAGTTTTCAAAGGATGTGAGGCCTCCGGTCGCGATGAGGTGGGGAACTAGGTCTTTCTCTGTGGTCTCCACAGGGGATTCAGACATCCTTTCTTCTTGGGAGATGCAAGACGAGCCTCCATTCAAGTCACTGCAGGGATATCCGGCCTTATTTCGAGTCAGGGCTTCGCGGTGTCCATTCCACTTGAGGCCGCAAACTCAGGGTCCCTCTCACATACCTAGAGCTGAGAGAAGCCTCCTCTTGAGGTGCTTGTGGTAAGGTGGTATTCCTCTGGAGTCGAAGCCAGGGACTAACCTCTCATCTCGAGTTGATTTTTGGTCCACGGAGCTCTTTCGTGTTGCTGCAGTGACCTCAGGATCCCTCTAGCCTTGAAACAGTGTTCTTGGGGTTTCTCTGGAGTGCCATGAAGGAAATCAAGGCTCCTTTCATGTGTGATGTGCAACACAGAATTGCTCTGCACGCAGTGCAGGGGAAGCGGGCCTCATCTCGCGGCGAGGGGGAAGTCTCATGGTTTTTCTCGAGTTGCGGCGGGAACCTGGGGTATATTCTCGAGTTACGACGGGGATGGCCCTTCCACCCACGTGTTTGTTCAGCCACGTCAGGACTCTTGCCTAGTTGCGAGACACAACTCGGGATTCTCCTCGAGGCTTGGCAAGGCAATTGGGACGCCTCTCCAGCTGAGGCGGGAGACCAAGTGTCCCTTTCCACGTGCCACAGGAATCCTGGGACTCCTATCAAGTTTCACGAGGAGTCAGGCATTGTCTCCTTTGGAGGCACTGATCTCCGCGTACCTCTGGAGTTTTCAAAGGATGTGAGGCCTCCGGTCGCGATGAGGTGGGGAACTAGGTCTTTCTCTGTGGTCTCCACAGGGGATTCAGACACCCTTTCATCTTGGGAGATGCAAGACGAGCCTGCATTCAAGTCACTGCAGGGATATCCAGCCTTATTTCGAGTCAGGGCATCGCGGTGTCCATTCCACTTGAGGCCGCAAACTCAGGGTCCCTCTCACATACCTAGAGCTGAGAGAAGCCTCCTCTTGAGGTGCTTGTGGTAAGGTGGTATTCCTCTGGAGTCGAAGCCAGGGACTAACCTCTCATCTCGAGTTGATTTTTGGCCCACGGAGCTCTTTCGTGTTGCTACAGTGACCTCAGGATCCCTCTAGCCTTGAAACAGTGTTCTTGGGGTTTCTCTGGAGTGCCATCAAGGAAATCAAGGCTCCTTTCATGTGTGATGTGCAACACGGAATTGCTCTGCACGCAGTGCAGGGGAATCGGGCCTCATCTCGCGGCGAGGGGGAAGTCTCATGGTTTTTCTCGAGTTGCGGCGGGAACCTGGGGTATATTCTCGAGTTACGACGGGGATGGCCCTTCCACCCACGTGTTTCTTCAGCGATGTCAGGACTCCTGCCTAGTTGCGAGGGACAACTCTGGATTCTCCTCGAGGCTTGGCAGGGCAATTGGGACGCCTCTCCAGCTGAGGCGGGAGACCAAGTGTCCCTTTCCAAGTGCCACAGGAATCCTGGGACTCCTATCAAGTTTCACGAGGAGTCAGGAATCATCTCCTTTGGAAGCACTGATCTCCGCGTACCTCTGGAGTTTTCAAAGGATGTGAGGCTATCGGTCGCGATGAGGTGGGGAACTAAGTCTTTCTCTGTGCTTTCCACAGGGGATTCAGACATCCTTTTGTCCTGGGAGATGCAAGACGAGCCTGCATTGAAGTCACTGCAGGGATATCCGGCCTTATTTCGAGTCAGGGCATCGCGGTGTCCATTCCACTTGAGGCCGCAAACTCAGGGTCCCTCTCACATACCTAGAGCTGAGAGAAGCATCCTCTTGAGGTGCTTGTGGTAAGGTGGTATTCCTCTGGAGTCGAATCCAGGGACTAACCTCTCATCTCGAGTTGATTTTTGGTCCACGGAGCTCTTTCGTGTTGCTACAGTGACCTCAGGATCCCTCTAGCCTTGAAACAGTGTTCTTGGGGTTTCTCTGGTGTGCCATGAAGGAAATCAAGGCTCCTTCCCTGTGTGATGTGCAACACAGAATTGCTCTGCACGCAGTGCAGGGGAATCGGGCCTCATCTCGCGGCGAGGGGGAAGTCTCATGGTTTTTCTCGAGTTGCGGCGGGAACCTGTGGTATAATCTCGAGTTACGACGGGGATGGCCCTTCCACACACGTGTTTGTTCAGCCACGTCAGGACTCTTGCCTAGTTGCGAGACACAACTCGGGATTCTCCTCGAGGCTTGGCAATGCAATTGGGACTCCTCTCCAGCTGAGGCGGGAGACCAAGTGTCCCTTTCCACGTGCCACAGGAATCCTGGGACTCGTATCAAGTTTCACAAGGAGTCAGGCATCGTCTCCTTTGGAGGCACTGATCTCCTCGTACCTCTGGAGTTTTCAAATTTGATGCCTCCGCTCGCGATGAGGTGGGGAACTAGGTCTTTCTCTGTGGTCTCCACAGGGGATTCAGACATTCTTTCATCTTGGGAGATGCAAGACGAGCCTGCATTCAAGTCACTGCAGGGATATCCAGCCTTATTTCGCGTCAGGGCATCGCGTTGTCCATTCCACTTGAGGCCGAAAACTCAGGGTCCCTCTCACATACCTAGAGCTGAGAGAAGCCTCCTCTTGAGGTGCTTGTGGTAAGGTGGTATTCCTCTGGAGTCGAAGCCAGGGACTAACCTCTCATCTCGAGTTGATTTTGGCCCACGGAGCTCTTTCGTGTTGCTACAGTGACCTCAGGATCCCTCTAGCCTTGAAACAGTGTTCTTGGGGTTTCTCTGGAGTGCCATCAAGGAAATCAAGGCTCCTTTCATGTGTGATGTGCAACACGGAATTGCTCTGCATGCAGTGCAGGGGAATCGGGCCTCATCTCGCGGCGAGGGGGAAGTCTCATGGTTTTTCTCGAGTTGCGGCGGGAACCTGGGGTATATTCTCGAGTTACGACGGGGATGGCCCTTCCACCCACGTGTTTCTTCAGCGACGTCAGGACTCCTGCCTAGTTGCGAGGTACAACTCTGGATTCTCCTCGAGGCTTTGCAGGGCAATTGGGACGCCTCTCCAGCTGAGGCGGGAGACCAAGTGTCCCTTTCCAAGTGCCACTGGAATCCTGGGACTCCTATCAAGTTTCTCGAGGAGTCAGGCATCGTCTCCTTTGGAGGCACTGATCTCCGCGTACCTCTGGAGTTTTCAAAGGATGTGAGGCCTCCGGTCGCGATGAGGTGGGGAACTAGGTCTTTCTCTGTGGTCTCCACAGGGGATTCAGACATCCTTTCTTCTTGGGAGATGCAAGACGAGCCTGCATTCAAGTCACTGCAGGGATATCCGGCCTTATTTCGAGTCAGGGCATTGCGGTGTCCATTCCACTTGAGGCCGCAACTCAGGATCCCTCTCACATACCTATAGCTGAGAGAAGCCTCCTCTTGAGGTGCTTGTGGTAAGGTGGTATTCCTCAGGAGTCGAAGCCAGGGACTAACCTCTCATCTCGTGTTGATTCTTGGTCCACGGAGCTCTTTCGTGTTGCTACAGTGACCTCAGGATCCCTCTAGCCTTGAAACAGTGTTCTTGGGGTTTCTCTGGAGTGCCATCAAGGAAATCAAGGCTCCTTTCATGTGTGATGTGCAACACAGAATTGCTCTGCACGCAGTGCAGGGGAATCGGGCCTCATCTCGCGGCGAGGGGGAAGTCTCATGGTTTTTCTCGAGTTGCGGCGGGAACCTGGGGTATATTCTCGAGTTACGACGGGGATGGCCCTTCCACCCACGTGTGTGTTCAGCCATGTCAGGACTCCTGCCTAGTTGCGAGGGACAACTCGGGATTCTCCTCGAGGCTTTGCAGGGCAATTGGGACGCCTCTCCAGCTGATACGGGAGACAAAGGGTCCCTTTCCACGTGCCACAAGAATCCTGGGTCTCCTATCAAGTTTCACGAGGAGTCAGGCATCGTCTCCTTTGCAGGCACTGATCTCCGCATACCTCTGGAGTTTTCAAAGGATTTGAGGCCTCCTGTCGCGATGAGGTGGGGAACTATGTCTTTCTCTGTGGTCTCCACCGGGGATTCAGACACCCTTTCGTCTTCGGAGATGCAAGACGAGCCTGCATTCCAGTCACTGCAGGGATATTCGGCCTTATTTCGAGTCAGGGCATCGCGGTGTCCATTCCACTTGAGGCCACAAACTCAGGGTCCCTCTCACATACCTAGAGCTGAGAGAAGCCTCCTCTTGAGGTGCTTGTGGTAAGGTGGTATTCCTCTGGAGTCGAAGCCAGGGACTTACCTCTCATCTCGAGTTGATTTTTGGTCCACGGAGCTCTTTCGTGTTGCTACAGGGACTTCAGGATCCCTGTAGCCTTGAAACAGTGTTCTTGGGGTTTCTCTGGAGTGCCATCAAGGAAATCAAGGCTCCTTTCATGTGTGATGTGCAACACAGAATTGCTCTGCACGCAGTGCAGGGGAATCGGGCCTCATCTCGCGGCGAGGGGGAAGTCTCATGGGTTTTCTCGAGTTGCGGCGGGAACCTGGGGTATATTCTCGAGTTACGACGGGGATGGCCCTTCCACCCAAGTGTTTGTTCAGCCACGTCAGGACTCTTGCCTAGTTGCGAGACACAACTCGGGATTCTCCTCGAGGCTTGGCAAGGCAATTGGGACGCCTCTCCAGCTGAGGCGGGAGACCAAGGGTCCCTTTCCACGTGCCACAGGAATCCTGGGACTCCTATCAAGTTTCACGAGGAGTCAGGCATCGTCTCCTTTGGAGGCACTGATCTCCGCGTACCTCTGGAGTTTTCAAAGGATGTGAGGCCTCCGGTCGCGATGAGGTGGGGAACTAGGTCTTTCTCTGTGGTCTCCACAGGTGATTCAGACATCCTTTCATCTTGGGAGATGCAAGACGAGCCTGCATTCAAGTCACTGCAGGGATATCCAGCCTTATTTCGCGTCAGGGCATCGCGGTGTCCATTCCACTTGAGGCCGCAAACTCAGGGTCCCTCTCACATACCTAGAGCTGAGAGAAGCCTCCTCTTGAGGTGCTTGTGGTAAGGTGGTATTCCTCTGGAGTCGAAGCCAGGGACTAACCTCTCATCTCGAGTTGATTTTTGGTCCACGGAGCTCTTTCGTGTTGCTACAGTGACCTCAGGATCCCTCTAGCCTTGAAACAGTGTTCTTGGGGTTTCTCTGGAGTGCCATCAAGGAAATCAAGGCTCCTTTCATGTGTGATGTGCAACACGGAATTGCTCTGCACGCAGTGCAGGGGAATCGGGCCTCATCTCGCGGCGAGGGGGAAGTCTCATGGTTTTTCTCGAGTTGCGGCGGGAACCTGGGGTATATTCTCGAGTTACGACGGGGATGGCCCTTCCACCCACGTGTTTCTTCAGCGACGTCAGGACTCCTGCCTAGTTGCGAGGGACAACTCTGGATTCTCCTCGAGGCTTGGCAGGGCAATTGGGACGCCTCTCCAGCTGAGGCGGGAGACCAAGTGTCCCTTTCCGAGTGCCACAGGAATCCTGGGACTCCTATCAAGTTTCACGAGGAGTCAGGCATCGTCTCCTTTGGAGGCACTGATCTCCTCGTACCTCTGGAGTTTTCAAAGGATGTGAGGCCTCCGGTCGCGATGAGGTGGGGAACTAAGTCTTTCTCTGTGCTTTCCACAGGGGATTCAGACATCCTTTCATCTTGGGAGATGCAAGACGAGCCTGCATTGAAGTCACTGCAGGGATATCCGGCCTTATTTCGAGTCAGGGCATCGCGGTGTCCATTCCACTTGAGGCCGCAAACTCAGGGTCCCTCTCACATACCTAGAGCTGAGAGAAGCCTCCTCTCGAGGTGCTTGTGGTAAGGTCGTATTCCTCTGGAGACGAATCCAGGGACTAACCTCTCATCTCGAGTTGATTTTTCGTCCACAGAGTTCTTTCGTGTTGCTACAGTGACCTCAGGATCCCTCTAGCCTTGAAACAGTGTTCTTGGGGTTTCTCTGGAGTGCCATCAAGGAAATCAAGGCTCCTTTCATGTGTGATGTGCAACACAGAATTGCTCTGCACGCAGTGCAGGGGAATCGGGCCTCATCTCGCATCGAGGGGGAAGTCTCATGGTTTTTCTCGAGTTGCGGCGGGAACCTGGGGTATATTCTCGAGTTACGACGGGGATGGCCCTTCCACCCACGTGTTTGTTCAGCCACGTCAGGACTCCTGCCTAGTTGCGAGGGACAACTCGGGATTCTCCTCGAGGCTTGGCAGGTCAATTGGAACGCCTCTCCAGCTGAGGCGGGAGACCAAGGGTCCCTTTCCACGTGCCACAAGAATCCTGGGACTCCTATCAAGTTTCACGAGGAGTCAGGCATCGTCTCCTTTGGAGGCACTGATCTCCGCACACCTCTGGAGTTTTCAAAGGATTTGAGGCCTCCTGTCGCGATGAGGTGGGGAACTAGGTCTTTCTCTGTGGTCTCCACAGGTGATTCAGACACCCTTTCGTCTTGGGAGATGCAAGACGAGCCTGCATTCCAGTCACTGCAGGGATATCCGGCCTTATTTCGCGTCAGGGCATCGCGGTGTCCATTCCACTTGAGGCCGCAAACTCAGGGTCCCTCTCACATACCTAGAGCTGAGAGAAGCCTCCTCTTGAGGTGCTTGTGGTAAGGTGGTATTCCTCAGGAGTCGAAGCCAGGGACTAACCTCTCATCTCGTGTTGATTCTTGGTCCACGGAGCTCTTTCGTGTTGCTACAGTGACCTCAGGATCCCTCTAGCCTTTAAACAGTGTTCTTGGGGTTTCTCTGGAGTGCCATGAAGGAAATCAAGGCTCCTTTCATGTGTGATGTGCAACACGGAATTGCTCTGCACGCAGTGCAGGGGAATCGGGCCTCATCTCGCGGCGAGGGGGAAGTCTCATGGTTTTTCTCGAGTTGCGGCGGGAACCTGGGGTATATTCTCGAGTTACGACGGGGATGGCCCTTCCACACACGTGTGTGTTAAGCCATGTCAGGACTCCTGCCTAGTTGCGAGGGACAAATCGGGATTCTCCTCGAGGCTTTGCAGGGCAATTGGGACGCCTCTCCAGCTGAGACGGGAGACCAAGGGTCCCTTTCCACGTGCCACAGGAATCCTGGGTCTCCTATCAAGTTTCACGAGGAGTCAGGCATCGTCTCCTTTGGAGGCACTGATCTCCGCATATCTCTGGAGTTTTCAAAGGATTTGAGGCCTCCTGTCGCGATGAGGTGGGGAACTAGGTCTTTCTCTGTGGTCTCCACAGGGGATTCAGACACCCTTTCGTCTTGCGAGATGCAAGACGAGCCTGCATTCAAGTCACTGCAGGGATATCCGGCCTTATTTCGAGTCAGGGCATCGCGGTGTCCATTCCACTTGAGGCCACAAACTCAGGGTCCCTCTCACATACCTAGAGCTGAGAGAAGCCTCCTCTTGAGGTGCTTGTGGTAAGGTGGTATTCCTCTGGAGTCGAAGCCAGGGACTAACCTCTCATCTCGAGTTGATTTTTGGTCCACGGAGCTCTTTCGTGTTGCTACAGTGACCTCAGGATCCCTCTAGCCTTGAAACAGTGTTCTTGGGGTTTCTCTGGAGTGCCATCAAGGAAATCAAGGCTCCTTTCATGTGTGATGTGCAACACAGAATTGCTCTGCACGCAGTGCAGGGGAATCGGGCCTCATCTCGCGGCGAGGGGGAAGTCTCATGGTTTTTCTCGAGTTGCGGCGGGAACCTGGGGTATATTCTCGAGTTAGCACGGGGATGCCCCTTCCACACACGTGTTTGTTCAGCCACGTCAGGACTCTTGCGTAGTTGCGAGACACAACTCGGGATTCTCCTCGAGGCTTGGCAAGGCAATTGGGACGCCTCTCCAGCTGAGGCGGGAGACCAAGGGTCCCTTTCCACGTGCCACAGGAATCCTGGGACTCCTATCAAGTTTCACGAGGAGTCAGGCATCGTCTCCTTTGGAGGCACTGATCTCCGCGTACCTCTGGAGTTTTCAAAGGATGTGAGGCCTCCGGTCGCGATGAGGTGGGGAACTAGGTCTTTCTCTGTGGTCTCCACAGGGGATTCAGACATCCTTTCATCTTGGGAGATGCAAGACGAGCCTGCATTCAAGTCACTGCAGGGATATCCAGCCTTATTTCGCGTCAGGGCATCGCGGTGTCCATTCCACTTGAGGCCGCAAACTCAGGGTCCCTCTCACATACCTAGAGCTGAGAGAAGCCTCCTCTTGAGGTGCTTGTGGTAAGGTGGTATTCCTCTGGAGTCGAAGCCAGGGACTAACCTCTCATCTCGAGTTGATTTTTGGTCCACGGAGCTCTTTCGTGTTGCTACAGTGACCTCAGGATCCCTCTAGCCTTAAAACAGTGTTCTTGGGGTTTCTCTGGAGTGCCATGAAGGAAATCAAGGCTGCTTTCATGTGTGATGTGCAACACGGAATTGCTCTGCACGCAGTGCAGGGGAATCGGGCCTCATCTCGCGGCGAGGGGGAAGTCTCATGGTTTTTCTCGAGTTGCGGCGGGAACCTGGGGTATATTCTCGAGTTACGACGGGGATGGCCCTTCCACCCACGTGTTTCTTCAGCGACGTCAGGACTCCTGCCTAGTTGCGAGGGACAACTCTGGATTCTCCTCGAGGCTTGGCAGGGCAATTGGGACGCCTCTCCAGCTGAGGCGGGAGACCAAGTGTCCCTTTCCAAGTGCCACAGGAATCCTGGGACTCCTATCAAGTTTCACGAGGAGTCAGGAATCGTCTCCTTTGGAGGCACTGATCTCCGCGTACCTCTGGAGTTTTCAAAGGATGTGAGGCTATCGGTCGCGATGAGGTGGGGAACTAAGTCTTTCTCTGTGCTTTCCACAGGGGATTCAGACATCCTTTCGTCTTGGGAGATGCAAGACGAGCCTGCATTGAAGTCACTGCAGGGATATCCGGCCTTATTTCGAGTCAGGGCATCGCGGTGTCCATTCCACTTGAGGCCGCAAACTCAGGGTCCCTCTCACATACCTAGAGCTGAGAGAAGCCTCCTCTCGAGGTGCTTGTGGTAAGGTCGTATTCCTCTGGAGACGAATCCAGGGACTAACCTCTATTTTCGAGTTGATTTTTGGTCCACAGAGTTCTTTCGTGTTGCTACAGTGACCTCAGGATCCCTCTATCCTTGAAACAGTGTTCTTGGGGTTTCTCTGGAGTGCCATCAAGGAAATCAAGGCTCCTTTCATGTGTGATGTGCAAGACGGAATTGCTCTGCACGCAGTACAGGGGAATCGGGCCTCATCTCGCATCGAGGGGGAAGTCTCATGTTTTTTCTCGAGTTGCGGCGGGAACCTGGGGTATATTCTCGAGTTACGACGGGGATGGCCCTTCCACCCACGTGTTTGTTCAGCCACGTCAGGACTCCTGCCTAGTTGCGAGGGACAACTCGGGATTCTCCTCGAGGCTTGGCAGGGCAATTGGAACGCCTCTCCAGCTGAGGCGGGAGACCAAGGGTCCCTTTCCACATGCCACAAGAATCCTGGGAATCCTATCAAATTTCACGAGGAGTCAGGCATCGTCTCCTTTGGAGGCACTGATCTCCGCGTACCTCTGGAGTTTTCAAAGGATGTGAGGCCTCCGGTCGCGATGAGGTGGGGAACTAAGTCTTTCTCTGTGCTTTCCACAGGGGATACAGACATCCTTTCGTCCTGGGAGATGCAAGACGAGCCTGCATTGAAGTCACTGCAGGGATATCCGGCCTTATTTTGAGTCAGGGCATCGCGGTGTCCATTCCACTTGAGGCCGCAAACTCAGGGTCCCTCTCACATACCTAGAGCTGAGAGAAGCCTCCTCTTGAGGTGCTTGTGGTAAGGTGGTATTCCTCTGGAGACGAATCCAGGGACTAACCTCTCTTTTTGAGTTGATTTTTGGTCCACAGAGTTCTTTCGTGTTGCTACAGTGACCTCACGATCCCTCTATCCTTAAAAAAGTGTTCTTGGGGTTTCTCTGAAGTGCCATCAAGGAAACCAAGGCTCCTTTCATGTGTGATGTGCAAGACGGAATTGCTCTGCACGCAGTACAGGGGAATCGGGCCTCACCTCGCATCGAGGGGGAAGTCTCATGGTTTTTCTCGAGTTGCGGCGGGAACCTGGGGTATATTCTCGAGTTACGACGGGGATGGCCCTTCCACCCACGTGTTTGTTCAGCTACCTCAGGACTCCTGCCTAGTTGCGAGGAACAACTCGGGATTCTCCTCGAGGCTTGGCAGGGCAATGGGAACGGCTCTCCAGCTGAGGCGGGAGACCAAGGGTCCCTTTCCACGTGCCACAAGAATCCTGGGACTCCTATCAAGTTTCACGAGGAGTCAGGCATCGTCTCCTTTGGAGGCACTGATCTCCGCGTACCTCTGGAGTTTTCAAAGGATGTGAGGCCTCCGGTCGCGATGAGGTGGGGAACTAGGTGTTTCTCTGTGGTCTCCACAGGGGATTCAGACATCCTTTCTTCTTGGGAGATGCAAGACGAGCCTGCATTCAAGTCACTGCAGGGATATCCGGCCTTATTTCGCGTCAGGGCATCGCGGTGTCCATTCCACTTGAGGCCGCAAACTCAGGATCCCTCTCACATACCTAGAGCTGAGAGAAGCCTCCTCTTGAGGTGCTTGTGGTAAGGTGGTATTCCTCTGGAGTCGAAGCCAGGGACTAACCTCTCATCTCGTGTTGATTCTTGGTCCACGGAGCTCTTTCGTGTTGCTACAGTGACCTCAGGATCCCTCTAGCCTTGAAACAGTGTTCTTGGGGTTTCTCTGGAGTGCCATGAAGGAAATCAAGGCTCCTTTCATGTGTGATGTGCAACACAGAATTGCTCTGCACGCAGTGCAGGGGAATCGGGCCTCATCTCGCGGCGAGGGGGAAGTCTCATGGTTTTTCTCGAGTTGCGGCGGGAACCTGTGGTATATTCTCGAGTTACGACGGGGATGGCCCTTCCACACACGTGTGTGTTCAGCCATGTCAGGACTCCTGCCTAGTTGCGATGGACAACTCGGGATTCTCCTCGAGGCTTTGCAGGGCAATTGGGACGCCTCTCCAGCTGAGACGGGAGACCAAGGGTCCCTTTCCACGTGCCACAGGAATCCTGGGTCTCCTATCAAGTTTCACGAGGAGTCAGGCATCGTCTCCTTTGGAGGCACTGATCTCTGCATACCTCTGGAGTTTTCAAAGGATTTGAGGCCTCCTGTCGCGATGAGGTGGGGAACTAGGTCTTTCTCTGTGGTCTCCACAGGGGATTCAGACATCCTTTCATCTTGGGAGATGCAAGACGAGCCTGCATTCCAGTCACTGCAGGGATATCCGGCCTTATTTCGAGTCAGGGCATCGCGGTGTCCATTCCACTTGAGGCCACAAACTCAGGGTCCCTCTCACATACCTAGAGCTGAGAGAAGCCTCCTCTTGAGGTGCTTGTGGTAAGGTGGTATTCCTCTGGAGTCGAAGCCAGGGACTAACCTCTCATCTCGAGTTGATTTTTGGCACACGGAGTTCTTTCGTGTTGGTACAGTGACCTCAGGATCCCTCTAGCCTTGAAACAGTGTTCTGGGGGTTTCTCTGGAGTGCCATCAAGGAAATCAAGGCTCCTTTCATGTGTGATGTGCAACACAGAATTGCTCTGCACGCAGTGCAGGGGAATCGGGCGTCATCTCGCGGCGAGGGGGAAGTCTCATGGTTTTTCTCGAGTTGCGGCGGGAACCTGGGGTATATTCTCGAGTTACGACGGGGATGGCCCTTCCACACACGTGTTTGTTCAGCCTCGTCAGGACTCTTGCCTAGTTGCGAGACACAACTCGGGATTCTCCTCGAGGCTTGGCAAGGCCATTGGGACGCCTCTCCAGCTGAGGCGGGAGACCAAGGGTCCCTTTCCACGTGCCACAGGAATCCTGGGACTCCTTTCAAGTTTCACGAGGAGTCAGGCATCGTCTCCTTTGGAGGCACTGATCTCCGCATACCTCTGGAGTTTTCAAAGGATGTGAGGCCTCCGGTCGCGGTTAGGTGGGGAAATAGGTCTTTCTCTGTGGTCTCCACAGGGGATTCAGACATCCTTTCATCTTGGGAGATGCAAGACGAGCCTGCATTCAAGTCACTGCAGGGATATCCAGCCTTATTTCGCGTCAGGGCATCGCGGTGTCCATTCCACTTGAGGCCGCAAACTCAGGGTCCCTCTCACATACCTAGAGCTGAGAGAAGCCTCCTCTTGAGGTGCTTGTGGTAAGGTGGTATTCCTCTGGAGTCGAATCCAGGGACTAACCTCTCATCTCGAGTTGATTTTTGGTCCACGGAGCTCTTTCGTGTTGCTACAGTGACCTCAGGATCCCTCTAGCCTTGAAACAGTGTTCTTGGGGTTTCTCTGGAGTGCCATCAAGGAAATCAAGGCTCCTTTCATGTGTGATGTGCAACACGGAATTGCTCTGCACGCAGTGCAGGGGAATCGGGCCTCATCTCGCATCGAGGGGGAAGTCTCATGGTTTTTCTCGAGTTGCGGCGGGAACCTGGGGTATATTCTCGAGTTACGACGGGGATGGCCCTTCCACCCACGTGTTTCTTCAGCGACGTCAGGACTCCTGCCTAGTTGCGAGGGACAACTCTGGATTCTCCTCGAGGCTTGGCAGGGCAATTGGAACGCCTCTCCAGCTGAGGCGGGAGACCAAGGGTCCCTTTCCACGTGCCACAAGAATCCTGGGACTCCTATCAAGTTTCACGAGGAGTCAGGCATCGTCTCCTTTGGAGGCACTGATCTCCGCGTACCTCTGGAGTTTTCAAAGGATGTGAGGCCTCCGGTCGCGATGAGGTGGGGAACTAGGTGTTTCTCTGTGGTCTCCACAGGGGATTCAGACATCCTTTCTTCTTGGGAGATGCAAGACGAGCCTGCATTCAAGTCACTGCAGGGATATCCGGCCTTATTTCGAGTCAGGGCATCGCGGTGTCCATTCCACTTGAGGCCGCAAACTCAGGATCCCTCTCACATACCTAGAGCTGAGAGAAGCCTCCTCTTGAGATGCTTGTGGTAAGGCGGTATTCCTCAGGAGTCGAAGCCAGGGACTAACCTCTCATCTCGAGTTGATTTTTGGTCCACGGAGCTCTTTCGTGTTGGTACACTGACCTCAGGATCCCTCTAGCCTTGAAACAGTGTTCTTGGGGTTTCTCTGGAGTGCCATGAAGGAAATCAAGTCTCCTTTCATGTGTGATGTGCAACACAGAATTGTTCTGCACGCAGTGCAGGGGAATCGGGCCTCATCTCGCGGCGAGGGGGAAGTCTCATGGTTTTTCTCGAGTTGCGGCGGGAACCTGGGGTATATTCTCGAGTTACGACGGGGATGGCCCTTCCACACACGTGTGTGTTCAGCCACGTCAGGACTCTTGCCTAGTTGCGAGACACAACTCCGGATTCTCCTCGAGGCTTGGCAAGGCAATTGGGACGCCTCTCCAGCTGAGGCGGGAGACCAAGGGTCCCTTTCCATGTGCCACAGGAATCCTGGGACTCCTATCAAGTTTCACGAGGAGTCAGGCATCGTCTCCTTTGGAGGCACTGATCTCCGCGTACCTCTGGAGTTTTCAAAGGATGTGAGGCCTCCGGTCGCGATGAGGTGGGGAACTAGGTCTTTCTCTGTGGTCTCCACAGGGGATTCAGACATCCTTTCGTCTTGGGAGATGCAAGACGAGCCTGCATTGAAGTCACTGCAGGGATATCCAGCCTTATTTCGAGTCAGGGCATCGCGGTGTCCATTCCACTTGAGGCCGCAAACTCAGGGTCCCTCTCACATACCTAGAGCTGAGAGAAGCCTCCTCTTGAGGTGCTTGTGGTAAGGTGGTATTCCTCTGGAGACGAATCCAGGGACTAACCTCTATTTTCGAGTTGAATTTTGGTCCACAGTGTTCTTTCGTGTTGCTACAGTGACCTCAGGATCCCTCTATCCTTGAAACAGTGTTCTTGGGGTTTCTCTGGAGTGCCATCAAGGAAGTCAAGGCTCCTTTCATGTGTGATGTGCAAGACGGAATTGCTCTGCACGCAGTACAGGGGAATCGGGCCTCATCTCGCATCGAGGGGGAAGTCTCATGGTTTTTCTCGAGTTGCGGCGGGAACCTGGGGTATATTCTCGAGTTACGACGGGGATGGCCCTTCCACCCACGTGTTTGTTCAGCCACGTCAGGACTCCTGCCTAGTTGCGAGGGACATCTCGGGATTCTCCTCGAGGCTTTGCAGGGCAATTGGAACGCCTCTCCAGCTGAGGCGGGAGACCAAGGGTCCCTTTCCACGTGCCACAAGAATCCTGGGACTCCTATCAAGTTTCACGAGGAGTCAGGCATCGTCTCCTTTGGAGGCACTGATCTCCGCGTACCTCTGGAGTTTTCAAAGGATGTGAGGCCTCCGGTCGCGATGAGGTGGGGAACTAGGTCTTTCTCTGTGGTCTCCACAGGGGATTCAGACATCCTTTCTTCTTGGGAGATGCAAGACGAGCCTGCATTCAAGTCACTGCAGGGATATCCGGGCTTATTTCGAGTCAGGGCATCGCGGTGTCCATTCCACTTGAGGCCGCAAACTCAGGATCCCTCTCACATACCTAGAGCTGAGAGAAGCCTCCTCTTGAGGTGCTTGTGGTAAGGTGGTATTCCTCAGGAGTCGAAGCCAGGGACTAACCTCTCATCTCGTGTTGATTCTTGGTCCACGGAGCTCTTTCGTGTTGCTACAGTGACCTCAGGATCCCTCTAGCCTTGAAACAGTGTTCTTGGGGTTTCTCTGGAGTGCCATGAAGGAAAGCAAGGCTCCTTTCATGTGTGATGTGCAACACGGAATTGCTCTGCACGCAGTGCAGGGGAATCGGGCCTCATCTCGCGGCGAGGGGAAAGTCTCATGGTTTTTCTCGAGTTGCGGCGGGAACCTGGGGTATATTCTCGAGTTACGACGGGGATGGCCCTTCCACACACGTGTGTGTTCAGCCATGTCAGGACTCCTGCCTAGTTGCGAGGGACAACTCTGGATTCTCCTCGAGGCTTGGCAGGGCAATTGGGACGCCTCTCCAGCTGAGGCGGGAGACCAAGGGTCCCTTTCCACGTGCCACAGGAATCCTGGGTCTCCTATCAAGTTTCACGAGGAGTCAGGCATCGTCTCCTTTGGAGGCACTGATCTCCGCATACCTCTGGAGTTTTCGAAGGATTTGAGGCCTCCTGTCGCGATGAGGTGGGGAACTAGGTCTTTCTCTGTGGTCTCCACAGTGGATTCAGACATCCTTTCTTCTTGGGAGATGTAAGACGAGCCTGCATTCCAGTCACTGCAGGGATATCCGGCCTTATTTCGAGTCAGGGCATCGCGGTGTCCATTCCACTTGAGGCCGCAAACTCAGGGTCCCTCTCACATACCTAGAGCTGAGAGAAGCCTCCTCTTGAGGTGCTTGTGGTAAGGTGGTATTCCTCTGGAGTCGAAGCCAGGGACTAACCTCTCATCTCGAGTTGATTTTTGGTCCACGGAGCTCTTTCGTGTTGCTACAGTGACCTCAGGATCCCTCTAGCCTTGAAACAGTGTTCTTGGGGTTTCTCTGGAGTGCCAGGAAGGAAATCAAGGCTCCTTTCATGTGTGATGTGCAACACAGAATTGCTTTGCACGCAGTGCAGGGGAATCGGGCCTCATCTCGCGGCGAGGGGGAAGTCTCATGGTTTTTCTCCAGTTGCGGCGGGAACCTGGGGTATATTCTCGAGTTACGACGGGGATGGCCCTTCCACACACGTGTTTGTTCAGCCACGTCAGGACTCTTGCCTAGTTGCGAGACACAACTCGGGATTCTCCTCGAGGCTTGGCAAGGCAATTGGGACGCCTCTCCAGCTGAGGCGGGAGACCAAGGGTCCCTTTCCACGTGCCACAGGAATCCTGGGACTCCTATCAAGTTTCACGAGGAGTCAGGCATCGTCTCCTTTGGAGGCACTGATCTCCGCGTACCTCTGGAGTTTTCAAAGGATGTGAGGCCTCCGGTCGCGAAGAGGTGGGGAACTAGGTCTTTCTCTGTGGTCTCCACAGGGGATTCAGACATCCTTTCATCTTGGGAGATGCAACACGAGCCTGCATTCAAGTCACTGCAGGGATATCCGGCCTTATTTCGCGTCAGGGCATCGCTGTGTCCATTCCACTTGAGGCTGCAAACTCAGGGTCCCTCTCACATACCTAGAGCTGAGAGAAGCCTCCTCTTGAGGTGCTTGTGGTAAGGTGGTATTCCTCTGGAGTCGAAGCCAGGGACTAACCTCTCATCTCGAGTTGATTTTTGGCCCACGGAGCTCTTTCGTGTTGCTACAGTGACCTCAGGATCCCTCTAGCCTTGAAACAGTGTTCTTGGGGTTTCTCTGGAGTGCCATCAAGGAAATCAAGGCTCCTTTCATGTGTGATGTGCAACACGGAATTGCTCTGCACGCAGAGCAGGGGAATCGGGCCTCATCTCGCGGCGAGGGGGAAGTCTCATGGTTTTTCTCGAGTTGCGGCGGGAACCTGGGGTATATTCTCGAGTTACGACGGGGATGGCCCTTCCACCCACGTGTTTCTTCAGCGACGTCAGGACTCCTGCCTAGTTGCGAGGGACAACTCTGGATTCTCCTCGAGGCTTGGCAGGGCAATTGGGACGCCTCTCCAGCTGAGGCGGGAGACCAAGTGTCCCTTTCCAAGTGCCACAGGAATCCTGGGACTCCTATCAAGTTTCACGAGGAGTCAGGCGTCGTCTCCTTTGGAGGCACTGATCTCCGCATACCTCTGGAGTTTTCAAAGGATTTGAGGCCTCCTGTCGCGATGAGGTGGGGAACTAGGTCTTTCTCTGTGGTCTCCACAGGGGATTCAGACATCCTTTCTTCTTGGGAGATGCAAGACGAGCCTGCATTCCAGTCACTGCAGGGATATCCGGCCTTATTTCGAGTCAGGGCATCGCGGTGTCCATTCCACTTGAGGCCGCAAACTCAGGGTCCCTCTCACATACCTAGAGCTGAGAGAAGCCTCCTCTTGAGGTGCTTGTGGTAAGGTGGTATTCCTCTGGAGTCGAAGCCAGGGACTAACCTCTCATCTCGAGTTGATTTTTGGTCCACGGAGCTCTTTCGTGATGCTACAGTGACCTCAGGATCCCTCTAGCCTTGAAACAGTGTTCTTGGGGTTTCTCTGGAGTGCCATGAAGGAAATCAAGGCTCCTTTCATGTGTGATGTGCAACACAGAATTGCTTTGCACGCAGTGCAGGGGAATCGGGCCTCATCTCGCGGCGAGGGGGAAGTCTCATGGTTTTTCTCGAGTTGCGGCGGGAACCTGGGGTATATTCTCGAGTTACGACGGGGATGGCCCTTCCACACACGTGTTTGTTCAGCCACGTCAGGACTCTTGCCTAGTTGCGAGACACAACTCGGGATTCTCCTCGAGGCTTGGCAAGGCAATTGGGACGCCTCTCCAGCTGAGGCGGGAGACCAAGGGTCCCTTTCCACGTGCCACAGGAATCCTGGGACTCCTATCAAGTTTCACGAGGAGTCAGGCATCGTCTCCTTTGGAGGCATTGATCTCCGCGTACCTCTGGACTTTTCAAAGGATGTGAGGCCTCCGGTCGCGATGAGGTGGGGAACTAGGTCTTTCTCTGTGGTCTCCACAGGGGATTCAGATATCCTTTCATCTTGGGAGATGCAACACGAGCCTGCATTCAAGTCACTGCAGGGATATCCAGCCTTATTTCGCGTCAGGGCATCGCTGTGTCCATTCCACTTGAGGCTGCAAACTCAGGGTCCCTCTCACATACCTAGAGCTGAGAGAAGCCTCCTCTTGAGGTGCTTGTGGTAAGGTGGTATTCCTCTGGAGTCGAAGCCAGGGACTAACCTCTCATCTCGAGTTGATTTTTGGCCCACGGAGCTCTTTCGTGTTGCTACAGTGACCTCAGGATTCCTCTAGCCTTGAAACAGTGTTCTTGGGGTTTCTCTGGAGTGCCATGAAGGAAATCAAGGCTCCTTTCAAGTGTGATGTGCAACACGGAATTGCTCTGCACGCAGAGCAGGGGAATCGGGCCTCATCTCGCGGCGAGGGGGAAGTCTCATGGTTTTTCTCGAGTTGCGGCGGGAACCTGGGGTATATTCTCGAGTTACGACGGGGATGGCCCTTCCACCCACGTGTTTCTTCAGCGACGTCAGGACTACTGCCTAGTTGCGAGGGACAACTCTGGATTCTCCTCGAGGCTTGGCAGGGCAATTGGGACGCCTCTCCAGCTGAGGCGGGAGACCAAGTGTCCCTTTCCAAGTGCCACAGGAATCCTGGGACTCCTATCAAGTTTCACGAGGAGTCAGGCGTCGTCTCCTTTTGAGGCACTGATCTCCGCGTACCTCTGGAGTTTTCAAAGGATGTGAGGCTATCGGTCGCGATGAGGTGGGGAACTAAGTCTTTCTCTGTGCTTTCCACAGGGGATTCAGACATCCTTTCGTCCTGGGAGATGCAAGACGAGCCTGCATTGAAGTCACTGCAGGGATATCCGGCCTTATTTCGAGTCAGGGCATCGCGGTGTCCATTCCACTTGAGGCCGCAAACTCAGGGTCCCTCTCACATACCTAGAGCTGAGAGAAGCCTCCTCTTGAGGTGCTTGTGGTAAGGTGGTATTCCTCTGGAGACGAATCCAGGGACTAACCTCTCTTTTCGAGTTGATTTTTGGTCCACAGAGTTCTTTTGTGTTGCTACAGTGACCTCAGGATCCCTCTAGCCTTGAAACAGTGTTCTTGGGGTTTCTCTGGAGTGCCATGAAGGAAATCAAGGCTCCTTTCATGTGTGATGTGCAACACGGAATTGCTCTGCACCCAGTGCAGGGGAATCGGGCCTCATCTCGCGGCGAGGGGGAAGTCTCATGGTTTTTCTCGAGTTGCGGCGGGAACCTGGGGTATATTCTCGAGTTACGACGGGGATGGCCCTTCCACACACGTGTGTGTTCAGCCATGTCAGGACTCCTGCCTAGTTGCGAGGGACAACTCGGGATTCTCCTCGAGGCTTTGCAGGGCAATTGGGACGCCTCTCCAGCTGAGACGGGAGACCAAGGGTCCCTTTCCACGTGCCACAGGAATCCTGGGTCTCCTATCAAGTTTCACGAGGAGTCAGGCATCCTCTCCTTTGCAGGCACTGATCTCCGCATACCTCTGGAGTTTTCAAAGGATTTGAGGCCTCCTGTCGCGATGAGGTGGGGAACTAGGTCTTTCTCTGTGGTCTCCACAGGGGATTCAGACACCCTTTCGTCTTGGGAGATGCAAGACGAGCCTGCATTCAAGTCACTGCAGGAATATCGGCCTTATTTCGCGTCAGGGCATCGCGGTGACCATTCCACTTGAGGCCGCAAACTCAGGGTCCCTCTCACATACCTAGAGCTGAGAGAAGCCTCCTCTTGAGGTGCTTGTGGTAAGGTGGTATTCCTCTGGAGTCGAAGCCAGGGACTAACCTCTCATCTCGAGTTGATTTTTGGTCCACGGAGCTCTTTCGTGTTGCTACAGTGACCTCAGGATCCCTCTATCCTTGAAACAGTGTTCTTGGGGTTTCTCTGGAGTGCCATGAAGGAAATCAAGGCTCCTTTCATGTGTGATGTGCAACACAGAATTGCTCTGCACGCAGTGCAGGGGAATCGGGCCTCATCTCGCGGCGAGGGGGAAGTCTCATGGTTTTTCTCGAGTTGCGGCGGGAACCTGGGGTATATTCTCGAGTTACGACGGGGATGGCCCTTCCACCCACGTGTTTGTTCAGCCACGTCAGGACTCCTGCCTAGTTGCGAGGGACAACTCGGGATTCTCCTCGAGGCTTGGCAGGGCAATTGGAACGCCTCTCCAGCTGAGGCGGGAGACCAAGGGTCCCTTTCCACGTGCCACAAGAATCCTGGGACTCCTATCAAGTTTCACGAGGAGTCAGGCATCGTCTCCTTTGGAGGCACTGATCTCCGCGTACCTCTGGAGTTTTCAAAGGATGTGAGGCCTCCGGTCGCGATGAGGTGGGGAACTAGGTCTTTCTCTGTGGTCTCCACAGGGGATTCAGACATCCTTTCATCTTGGGAGATGCAAGACAAGCCTGCATTCAAGTCACTGCAGGGATATCCAGCCTAATTTCGCGTCAGGGCATCGCGGTGTCCATTCCACTTGAGGCCACAAACTCAGGGTCCCTCTCACATACCTAGAGCTGAGAGAAGCCTCCTCTTGAGGTGCTTGTCATAAGGTGGTATTCCTCTGGAGTCGAAGCCAGGGACTAACCTCTCATCTCGAGTTGATTTTTGGCCCACGGAGCTCTTTCGTGTTGCTACAGTGACCTCAGGATCCCTCTAGCCTTGAAACAGTGTTCTTGGGGTTTCTCTGGAGTGCCATCAAGGAAATCAAGGCTCCTTTCATGTGTGATGTGCAACACGGAATTGCTCTGCACGCAGAGCAGGGGAATCGGGCCTCATCTCGCGGCGAGGGGGAAGTCTCATGGTTTTTCTCGAGTTGCGGCGGGAACCTGGGGTATATTCTCGAGTTACGACGGGGATGGCCCTTCCACCCACGTGTTTCTTCAGCGACGTCAGGACTCCTGCCTAGTTGCGAGGGACAACTCTGGATTCTCCTCGAGGCTTGGCAGGGCAATTGGGACGCCTCTCCAGCTGAGGCGGGAGACCAAGTGTCCCTTTCCAAGTGCCACAGGAATCCTGGGACTCCTATCAAGTTTCACGAGGAGTCAGGCGTCGTCTCCTTTGGAGGCACTGATCTCCGCATACCTCTGGAGTTTTCAAAGGATTTGAGGCCTCCTGTCGCGATGAGGTGGGGAACTAGGTCTTTCTCTGTGGTCTCCACAGGGGATTCAGACATCCTTTCTTCTTGGGAGATGCAAGACGAGCCTGCATTCCAGTCACTGCAGGGATATCCGGCCTTATTTCGAGTCAGGGCATCGCGGTGTCCATTCCACTTGAGGCCGCAAACTCAGGGTCCCTCTCACATACCTAGAGCTGAGAGAAGCCTCCTCTTGAGGTGCTTGTGGTAAGGTGGTATTCCTCTGGAGTCGAAGCCAGGGACTAACCTCTCATCTCGAGTTGATTTTTGGTCCACGGAGCTCTTTCGTGATGCTACAGTGACCTCAGGATCCCTCTAGCCTTGAAACAGTGTTCTTGGGGTTTCTCTGGAGTGCCATGAAGGAAATCAAGGCTCCTTTCATGTGTGATGTGCAACACAGAATTGCTTTGCACGCAGTGCAGGGGAATCGGGCCTCATCTCGCGGCGAGGGGGAAGTCTCATGGTTTTTCTCGAGTTGCGGCGGGAACCTGGGGTATATTCTCGAGTTACGACGGGGATGGCCCTTCCACACACGTGTTTGTTCAGCCACGTCAGGACTCTTGCCTAGTTGCGAGACACAACTCGGGATTCTCCTCGAGGCTTGGCAAGGCAATTGGGACGCCTCTCCAGCTGAGGCGGGAGACCAAGGGTCCCTTTCCACGTGCCACAGGAATCCTGGGACTCCTATCAAGTTTCACGAGGAGTCAGGCATCGTCTCCTTTGGAGGCATTGATCTCCGCGTACCTCTGGACTTTTCAAAGGATGTGAGGCCTCCGGTCGCGATGAGGTGGGGAACTAGGTCTTTCTCTGTGGTCTCCACAGGGGATTCAGATATCCTTTCATCTTGGGAGATGCAACACGAGCCTGCATTCAAGTCACTGCAGGGATATCCAGCCTTATTTCGCGTCAGGGCATCGCTGTGTCCATTCCACTTGAGGCTGCAAACTCAGGGTCCCTCTCACATACCTAGAGCTGAGAGAAGCCTCCTCTTGAGGTGCTTGTGGTAAGGTGGTATTCCTCTGGAGTCGAAGCCAGGGACTAACCTCTCATCTCGAGTTGATTTTTGGCCCACGGAGCTCTTTCGTGTTGCTACAGTGACCTCAGGATTCCTCTAGCCTTGAAACAGTGTTCTTGGGGTTTCTCTGGAGTGCCATGAAGGAAATCAAGGCTCCTTTCAAGTGTGATGTGCAACACGGAATTGCTCTGCACGCAGAGCAGGGGAATCGGGCCTCATCTCGCGGCGAGGGGGAAGTCTCATGGTTTTTCTCGAGTTGCGGCGGGAACCTGGGGTATATTCTCGAGTTACGACGGGGATGGCCCTTCCACCCACGTGTTTCTTCAGCGACGTCAGGACTACTGCCTAGTTGCGAGGGACAACTCTGGATTCTCCTCGAGGCTTGGCAGGGCAATTGGGACGCCTCTCCAGCTGAGGCGGGAGACCAAGTGTCCCTTTCCAAGTGCCACAGGAATCCTGGGACTCCTATCAAGTTTCACGAGGAGTCAGGCGTCGTCTCCTTTTGAGGCACTGATCTCCGCGTACCTCTGGAGTTTTCAAAGGATGTGAGGCTATCGGTCGCGATGAGGTGGGGAACTAAGTCTTTCTCTGTGCTTTCCACAGGGGATTCAGACATCCTTTCGTCCTGGGAGATGCAAGACGAGCCTGCATTGAAGTCACTGCAGGGATATCCGGCCTTATTTCGAGTCAGGGCATCGCGGTGTCCATTCCACTTGAGGCCGCAAACTCAGGGTCCCTCTCACATACCTAGAGCTGAGAGAAGCCTCCTCTTGAGGTGCTTGTGGTAAGGTGGTATTCCTCTGGAGACGAATCCAGGGACTAACCTCTCTTTTCGAGTTGATTTTTGGTCCACAGAGTTCTTTTGTGTTGCTACAGTGACCTCAGGATCCCTCTAGCCTTGAAACAGTGTTCTTGGGGTTTCTCTGGAGTGCCATGAAGGAAATCAAGGCTCCTTTCATGTGTGATGTGCAACACGGAATTGCTCTGCACCCAGTGCAGGGGAATCGGGCCTCATCTCGCGGCGAGGGGGAAGTCTCATGGTTTTTCTCGAGTTGCGGCGGGAACCTGGGGTATATTCTCGAGTTACGACGGGGATGGCCCTTCCACACACGTGTGTGTTCAGCCATGTCAGGACTCCTGCCTAGTTGCGAGGGACAACTCGGGATTCTCCTCGAGGCTTTGCAGGGCAATTGGGACGCCTCTCCAGCTGAGACGGGAGACCAAGGGTCCCTTTCCACGTGCCACAGGAATCCTGGGTCTCCTATCAAGTTTCACGAGGAGTCAGGCATCCTCTCCTTTGCAGGCACTGATCTCCGCATACCTCTGGAGTTTTCAAAGGATTTGAGGCCTCCTGTCGCGATGAGGTGGGGAACTAGGTCTTTCTCTGTGGTCTCCACAGGGGATTCAGACACCCTTTCGTCTTGGGAGATGCAAGACGAGCCTGCATTCAAGTCACTGCAGGAATATCGGCCTTATTTCGCGTCAGGGCATCGCGGTGACCATTCCACTTGAGGCCGCAAACTCAGGGTCCCTCTCACATACCTAGAGCTGAGAGAAGCCTCCTCTTGAGGTGCTTGTGGTAAGGTGGTATTCCTCTGGAGTCGAAGCCAGGGACTAACCTCTCATCTCGAGTTGATTTTTGGTCCACGGAGCTCTTTCGTGTTGCTACAGTGACCTCAGGATCCCTCTATCCTTGAAACAGTGTTCTTGGGGTTTCTCTGGAGTGCCATGAAGGAAATCAAGGCTCCTTTCATGTGTGATGTGCAACACAGAATTGCTCTGCACGCAGTGCAGGGGAATCGGGCCTCATCTCGCGGCGAGGGGGAAGTCTCATGGTTTTTCTCGAGTTGCGGCGGGAACCTGGGGTATATTCTCGAGTTACGACGGGGATGGCCCTTCCACCCACGTGTTTGTTCAGCCACGTCAGGACTCCTGCCTAGTTGCGAGGGACAACTCGGGATTCTCCTCGAGGCTTGGCAGGGCAATTGGAACGCCTCTCCAGCTGAGGCGGGAGACCAAGGGTCCCTTTCCACGTGCCACAAGAATCCTGGGACTCCTATCAAGTTTCACGAGGAGTCAGGCATCGTCTCCTTTGGAGGCACTGATCTCCGCGTACCTCTGGAGTTTTCAAAGGATGTGAGGCCTCCGGTCGCGATGAGGTGGGGAACTAGGTCTTTCTCTGTGGTCTCCACAGGGGATTCAGACATCCTTTCATCTTGGGAGATGCAAGACAAGCCTGCATTCAAGTCACTGCAGGGATATCCAGCCTAATTTCGCGTCAGGGCATCGCGGTGTCCATTCCACTTGAGGCCACAAACTCAGGGTCCCTCTCACATACCTAGAGCTGAGAGAAGCCTCCTCTTGAGGTGCTTGTCATAAGGTGGTATTCCTCTGGAGTCGAAGCCAGGGACTAACCTCTCATCTCGAGTTGATTTTTGGCCCACGGAGCTCTTTCGTGTTGCTACAGTGACCTCAGGATCCCTCTAGCCTTGAAACAGTGTTCTTGGGGTTTCTCTGGAGTTCCATCAAGGAAATCAAGGCTCCTTTCATGTGTGATGTGCAACACGGAATTGCTCTGCACGCAGTGAAGGAGAATCGGGCCTCATCTCGCGGCGAGGGGGAAGTCTCATGGTTTTTCTCGAGTTGCGGCGGGAACCTGTGGTATATTCTCGAGTTACGACGGGGATGGCCCTTCCACCCACGTGTTTCTTCAGCGACGTCAGGACTCCTGCCTAGTTGCGAGGGACAACTCTGGATTCTCCTCGAGGCTTGGCAGGGCAATTGGGACGCCTCTCCAGCTGAGGCGGGAGACCAAGTGTCCCTTTGCAAGTGCCACAGGAATCCTGGGACTCCTATCAAGTTTCACGAGGAGTCAGGCATCGTCTCCTTTGGAGGCACTGATGTCCGCGTACCTCTGGAGTTTTCAAAGGATGTGAGGATATCGGTCGCGATGAGGTGGGGAACTAAGTCTTTCTCTGTGCTTTCCACAGGGGATTCAGACATCCTTTCGTCCTGGGAGATGCAAGACGAGCCTGCATTGAAGTCACTGCAGGGATATCCGGCATTATTTCGAGTCAGGGCATCGCGGTGTCCATTCCACTTGAGGCCGCAAACTCAGGATCCCTCTCACATACCTAGAGCTGAGAGAAGCCTCCTCTTGAGGTGCTTGTGGTAAGGTCGTATTCCTCAGGAGTCGAAGCCAGGGACTAACCTCTCATCTCGTGTTGATTCTTGGTCCACGGAGCTCTTTCGTGTTGCTACAGTGACCTCAGGATCCCTCTAGCCTTGAAACAGTGTTCTTGGGGTTTCTCTGGAGTGCCATCAAGGAAATCAAGGCTCCTTTCATGTGTGATGTGCAAGACGGAATTGCTCTGCACCCAGTACAGGGGAATCGGGCCTCATCTCGCATCGAGGGGGAAGTCTCATGGTTTTTCTCGAGTTGCGGCGGGAACCTGGGGTATATTCTCGAGTTACGACGGGGATGGCCCTTCCACCCACGTGTTTGTTCAGCCACGTCAGGACTCCTGCCTAGTTGCGAGGGACAAATTGGGATTCTCCTCGAGGCTTTGCAGGGCAATTGGGACGCCTCTCCAGCTGAGACGGGAGACCAAGGGTCCCTTTCCACGTGCCACAGGAATCCTGGGTCTCCTATCAAGTTTCACGAGGAGTCAGGCATCATCTCCTTTAGAGGCACTGATCTCCGCATACCTCTGGAGTTTTCAAAGGATTTGAGGCCTCCTGTCGCGATGAGGTGGGGAACTAGGTCTTTCTCTGTGGTCTCCACAGGGGATTCAGACAACCTTTCGTCTTGGGAGATGCAAGACGAGCCTGCATTCCAGTCACTGCAGGGATATCCGGCCTAATTTAGAGTCAGGGCATCGTGGTGTCCATTCCACTTGAGGCCGCAAACTCAGGGTCCCTCTCACATACCTAGAGCTGAGAGAAGCCTCCTCTTGAGGTGCTTGTGGTAAGGTGGTATTCCTCTGGAGTCGAAGCCAGGGACTAACCTCTCATCTCGAGTTGATTTTTGACCCACGGAGCTCTTTCGTGTTGCTACAGTGACCTCAGGATCCCTCTAGCCTTGAAACAGTGTTCTTGGGGTTTCTCTGGAGTGCCATGAAGGAAATCAAGGCTCCTTTCATGTGTGATGTGCAACACAGAATTGCTCTGCACGCAGTGCAGGGGAATCGGGCCTCATCTCGCGTCGAGGGGGAAGTCTCATGGTTTTTCTCGAGTTGCGGCGGGAACCTGGGGTATATTCTCGAGTTACGACGGGGATGGCCCTTCCACACACGTGTTTGTTCAGCCACGTCAGGACTCTTGCCTAGTTGCGAGACAAAACTCGGGATTCTCCTCGAGGCTTGGCAAGGCAATTGGGACGCCTCTCCAGCTGAGGCGGGAGACCAAGGGTCCCTTTCCACGTGCCACAGGAATCCTGGGACTCCTATCAAGTTTCACGAGGAGTCAAGCATCGTCTCCTTTGGAGACACTGATCTCCGCGTACCTCTGGAGTTTTCAAAGGATGTGAGGCCTCCGGTCGCGATGAGGTGGGGAACTAGGTCTTTCTCTGTGGTCTCCACAGGGGATTCAGACATCCTTTCATCTTGGGAGATGCAAGACGATCCTGCATTCAAGTCACTGCAGGGATATCCAGCCTTATTTCGCATCAGGACATCGCGGTGTCCATTCCAATTGAGGCCGCAAACTCAGGGTCCCTCTCACATACCTAGACCTGAGAGAAGCCTCCTCTTGAGGTGCTTGTGGTAAGGTGGTATTCCTCTGGAGTCGAAGCCAGGGACTAACCTCTCATCTCGAGTTGATTTTTGGCCCACGGAGCTCTTTTGTGTTGCTACAGTGACCTCAGGATCCCTCTAGCCTTGAAACAGTGTTCTTGGGGTTTCTCTGGAGTGCCATGAAGGAAATCAAGGCTGCTTTCATGTGTGATGTGCAAGACGGAATTGCTCTGCACGCAGTACAGGGGAATCGGGCCTCATCTCGCATCGAGGGGGAAGTCTCATGGTTTTTCTCGAGTTGCGGCGGGAACCTGGGGTATATTCTCGAGTTACGACGGGGATGGCCCTTTCACCCACGTGTTTGTTCAGCCACGTCAGGACTCCTGCCTAGTTGCGAGGGACAACTCGGGATTCTCCTCGAGGCTTGGCAGGGCAATTGGAACGCCTCTCCAGCTGAGGCGGGGGACCAAGGGTCCCTTTCCACGTGCCACAAGAATCCTGGGACTCCTATCAAGTTTCACGAGGAGTCAGGCATCGTCTCCTTTGGAGGCACTGATCTCCGCGTACCTCTGGAGTTTTCAAAGGATTTGAGGCCTCCTGTCGCGATGAGGTGGGGAACTAGGTCTTTCTCTGTGGTCTCCACAGGGGATTCAGACACCCTTTCGTCTTGGGAGATGCAAGACGAGCCTGCATTCCAGTCACTGCAGGGATATCCGGCCTTATTTCGAGTCAGGGCATCGCGGTGTCCATTCCACTTGAGGCCACAAATTCAGGGTCCCTCTCACATACCTAGAGCTGAGAGAAGCCTCCTCTTGAGGTGCTTGTGGTAAGGTGGTATTCCTCAGGAGTCGAAGCCAGGGACTAACCTCTCATCTTGAGTTGATTTTTGGTCCACGGAGCTCTTTCGTGTTGCTACAGTGACCTCAGGATCCCTCTAGCCTTGAAACAGTGTTCTTGGGGTTTCTCTGGAGTGCCATGAAGGAAATCAAGGCTCCTTTCTTGTGTGATGTGCAACACAGAATTGCTCTGCACGCAGTGCAGGGGAATCGGGCCTCATCTCGCGGCGAGGGGGAAGTCTCATGGTTTTTCTCGAGTTGCGGCGGGAACCTGGGGTATATTCTCGAGTTACGACGGGGATGGCCCTTCCACACACCTGTTTGTTCAGCCTCGTCAGGACTCTTGCCTAGTTGCGAGACACAACTCGGGGTTCTCCTCGAGGCTTGGCAAGGCAATTGGGACGCCTCTCCAGCTGACGCGGGAGACCAAGTGTCCCTTTCCACGTGCCACAGGAATCCTGGGACTCCTATCAAGTTTCACGAGGAGTCAGGCATCGTCTCCTTTGGAGGCACTGATCTCCGCGTACCTCTGGAGTTTTCAAAGGATGTGAGGCTATCGGTCGTGATGAGGTGGGGAACTCAGTCTTTCTCTGTGCTTTCCACAGGGGATTCAGACATCCTTTCGTCTTGGGAGATGCAAGACGAGCCTGCATTGAAGTCACTGCAGGGATATCCGGCCTTATTTCGCGTCAGGGCATCGCGGTGTCCATTCCACTTGAGGCCGCAAACTCAGGGTCCCTCTCACATACCTAGAGCTGAGAGAAGCCTCCTCTTGAGGTGCTTGTGGTAAGGTGGTATTCCTCTGGAGACGAATCCAGGGACTAACCTCTCTTTTCGAGTTGTTTTTTGGTCCACAGAGTTCTTTCGTGTTGCTACAGTGACCTCAGGATCCCTCTATCCTTGAAACAGTGTTCTTGGGGTTTCTCTGGAGTGCCATCAAGGAAATCAAGGCTCCTTTCATGTGTGATGTGCAAGACGGAATTGCTCTGCACACAGTACAGGGGAATCGGGCCTCATCTCGCATCGAGGGGGAAGTCTCATGGTTTTTCTCGAGTTGCGGCGGGAACCTGGGGTATATTCTCGAGTTACGACGGGGATGGCCCTTCCACCCACGTGTTTGTTCAGCCACGTCAGGACTCCTGCCTAGTTGCGAGGGACAACTCGGGATTCTCCTCGAGGCTTGGCAGGGCAATTGGAACGCCTCTCCAGCTGAGGCGGGAGACCAGCGTCCCTTTCCACGTGCCACAAGAATCCTGGGACTCCTATCAAGTTTCACGAGGAGTCAGGCATCGTCTCCTTTGGAGGCACTGATCTCCGCGTACCTCTGGAGTTTTCAAAGGATGTGAGGCCTCCGGTCGCGATGAGGTGGGGAACTAGGTCTTTCTCTGTGGTCTCCACAGGGGATTCAGACATCCTTTCTTCTTGGGAGATGCAAGACGAGCCTGCATTCAAGTCACTGCAGGGATATCCGGCCTTATTTCGCGTCAGGGCATCGCGGTGTCCATTCCACTTGAGGCCGCAAACTCAGGATCCCTCTCACATACCTACAGCTGAGAGAAGCCTCCTCTTGAGGTGCTTGTGGTAAGGTGGTATTCCTCAGGAGTCGAAGCCAGGGACTAACCTCTCATCTCGTGTTGATTCTTGGTCCACGGAGCTCTTTCGTGTTGCTACAGTGACCTCAGGATCCCTCTAGCCTTGAAAGAGTGTTCTTGGGGTTTCTCTGGAGTGCCATCAAGGAAATTAAGGCTCCTTTCATGTGTGATGTGCAACACGGAATTGCTCTGCACGCAGTGCAGGGGAATCGGGCCTCATCTCGCGGCGAGGGGGAAGTCTCATGGTTTTTCTCGAGTTGCGGCGGGAACCTGGGGTATATTCTCGAGTTACGACGGGGATGGCCCTTCCACACACGTGTGTGTTCAGCCATGTCAGGACTCCTGCCTAGTTGCGAGGGACAACTCGGGATTCTCCTCGAGGCTTTGCAGGGTAATTGGGACGCCTCTCCAGCTGAGACGGGAGACCAAGTGTCCCTTTCCACGTGCCACAGGAATCCTGGGTCTCCTATCAAGTTTCACGAGGAGTCAGGCATCGTCTCCTTTGGAGGCCCTGATCTCCGCATACCTCTGGAGTTTTCAAAGGATTTGAGGCCGCCTGTCGCGATGAGGTGGGGAACTAGGTCTTTCTCTGTGGTCTCCACAGGGGATTCAGACACCCTTTCGTCTTGGGAGATGCAAGACGAGCCTGCATTCCAGTCACTGCAGGGATATCCGGCCTTATTTCGAGTCAGGGCATCGCGGTGTCCATTCCACTTGAGGCCGCAAACTCAGGGTCCCTCTCACATACCTAGAGCTGAGAGAAGCCTCCTCTTGAGGTGCTTGTGGTAATGTGGTATTCCTCTGGAGTCGAAGCCAGGGACTAACCTCTCATCTCGAGTTGATTTTTGGTCCACAGAGCTCTTTCGTGTTGCTACAGTGACCTCAGGATCCCTCTAGCCTTGAAACAGTGTTCTTGGGGTTTCTCTGGAGTGCCATGAAGGAAATCAAGGCTCCTTTCATGTGTGATGTGCAACACAGAATTGCTCTGCACGCAGTGCAGGGGAATCGCGCCTCATCTCGCGGCGAGGGGGAAGTCTCATGGTTTTTCTCGAGTTGCGGCGGGAACCTGGGGTATATTCTCGAGTTACGACGGGGATGGCCCTTCCACACACGTGTTTGTTCAGCCACGTCAGGACTCTTGCCTAGTTGCGAGACACAACTCGGGATTCTCCTCGAGGCTTGGCAAGGCAATTGGGACGCCTCTCCAGCTGAGGCGGGAGACCAAGGGTCCCTTTCCACGTGCCACAGGAATCCTGGGACTCCTATCAAGTTTCACGAGGAGTCAGGCATCGTCTCCTTTGGAGGCACTGATCTCCGCGTACCTCTGGAGTTTTCAAAGGATGTGAGGCCTCCGGTCGCGATGAGGTGGGGAACTAGGTCTTTCTCTGTGGTCTCCACAGGGGATTCAGACATCCTTTCATCTTGGGAGATGCAAGACGAGCCTGCATTCAAATCACTGCGGGGATATCCAGCCTTATTTCGCGTCAGGGCATCGCGGTGTCCATTCCACTTGAGGCCGCAAACTCAGGGTCCCTCTCACATACCTAGAGCTGAGAGAAGCCTCCTCTTGAGGTGCTTGTGGTAAGGTGGTATTCCTCTGGAGTCGAAGCCAGGGACTAACCTCCCATCTCGAGTTGATTTTTGGTCCACGGAGCTCTTTCGTGTTGCTACAGTGACCTCAGGATCCCTCTAGCCTTGAAACAGTGTTCTTGGGGTTTCTCTGGAGTGCCATCAAGGAAATCAAGGCTCCTTTCATGTGTGATGTGCAACACGGAATTGCTCTGCACGCAGTGCAGGGGAATCGGGCCTCATCTCGCGGCGAGGGGGAAGTCTCATGGTTTTTCTCGAGTTGCGGCGGGAACCTGGGGTATATTCTCGAGTTACGACGAGGATGGCCCTTCCACCCACGTGTTTCTTCAGCGACGTCAGGACTCCTGCCTAGTTGCGAGGGACAACTCTGGATTCTCCTCGAGGCTTGGCAGGGCAATTGGGACGCCTCTCCAGCTGAGGTGGGAGACCAAGTGTCCCTTTCCAAGTGCCACAGGAATCCTGGGACTCCTATCAAGTTTCACGAGGAGTCAGGCATCGTCTCCTTTGGAGGCACTGATCTCCGCGTACCTCTGGAGTTTTCAAAGGATGTGAGGCTATCGGTCGCGATGAGGTGGGGAATTAAGTCTTTCTCTGTGCTTTCCACAGGGGATTCAGACATCCTTTCGTCCTGGGAGATGCAAGACGAGCCTGCATTGAAGTCACTGCAGGGATATCCGGCCTTATTTCGAGTCAGGGCATCGCGGTGTCCATTCCACTTGAGGCCGCAAACTCAGGGTCCCTCTCACATACCGAGACCTGAGAGAAGCCTCCTCTTGAGGTGCTTGTGGTAAGGTGGTATTCCTCTGGAGACGAATCCAGGGACTAACCTCTCTTTTTGAGTTGATTTTTGGTCCACAGAGTTCTTTCGTGTTGCTACAGTGACCTCAGGATCTCTCTATCCTTGAAACAGTGTTCTTGGGGTTTCTCTGGAGTGCCATCAAGGAAATCAAGGCTCCTTTCATGTGTGATGTGCAAGACGGAATTGCTCTGCACGCAGTACAGGGGAATCGGGCCTCATCTCGCATCGAGGGGGAAGTCTCATGGTTTTTCTCGAGTTGCGGCGGGAACCTGGGGTATATTCTCGAGTTACGACGGGGATGGCCCTTCCACCCACGTGTTTGTTCAGCCACGTCAGGACTCCTGCCTAGTTGCGAGGGACAACTCGGGATTCTCCTCGAGGCTTGGCAGGGCAATTGGAACGCCTCTCCAGCTGAGGCGGGAGACCAAGGGTCCCTTTCCACGTGCCACAAGAATCCTGGGACTCCTATCAAGTTTCACGAGGAGTCAGGCATCGTCTCCTTTGGAGGCACTGATCTCCGCGTACCTCTGGAGTTTTTAAAGGATGTGAGGCCTCCGGTCGCGATGAGGTGGGGAACTAGGTCTTTCTCTGTGGTCTCAACAGGGGATTCAGACATCCTTTCTTCTTGGGAGATGCAAGACGAGCCTGCATTGAAGTCACTGCAGGGATATCCGGCCTTATTTCGAGTCAGGGCATCGCGGTGTCCATTCCTCTTGAGGCCGCAAACTCAGGATCCCTCTCACATACCTAGAGCTGAGAGAAGCCTCCTCTTGAGGTGCTTGTGGTAAGGTGGTATTCCTCAGGAGTCGAAGCCAGGGACTAACCTCTCATCTCGTGTGGATTCTTGGTCCACGGGGCTCTTTCGTGTTGCTACAGTGACCTCAGGATCCCTCTAGCCTTGAAACAGTGTTCTTGGGGTTTCTCTGGAGTGCCATCAAGGAAATCAAGGCTCCTTTCATGTGTGATGTGCAACACGGAATTGCTCTGCACGCAGTGCAGGGGAATCGGGCCTCATCTCGCGGCGAGGGGGAAGTCTCATGGTTTTTCTCGAGTTGCGGCGGGAACCTGGGGTATATTCTCGAGTTACGACGGGGATGGCCCTTCCACCCACGTGTTTCTTCAGTGACGTCAGGACTCCTGCCTAGTTGCGAGGGACAACTCGGGATTCTCCTCGAGGCTTTGCAGGGCAATTGGGACGCCTCTCCAGCTGAGACGGGAGACCAAGGGTCCCTTTCCACGTGCCACAGGAATCCTGGGTCTCCTATCAAGTTTCACGAGGAGTCAGGCATCGTCTCCTTTGGAGGCACTGATCTCCGCGTACCTCTGGAGTTTTCAAAGGATTTGAGGCCTCCTGTCGCGATGAGGTGGGGAACTAGGTCTTTCTCTGCGGTCTCCACAGGGGATTCAGACACCCTTTCGTCTTGGGAGATGCAAGACGAGCCTGCATTCCAGTCACTGCAGGGATATCCGGCCTTATTTCGAGTCATGGCATCGCGGTGTCCATTCCACTTGAGGCCACAAATTCAGGGTCCCTCTCACATACCTAGAGCTGAGAGAAGCCTCCTCTTGAGGTGCTTGTGGTAAGGTGGTATTCCTCTGGAGTCGAAGCCAGGGACTAACCTCTCATCTCGAGTTGATTTTTGGTCCACGGAGCTCTTTCGTGTTGCTACAGTGACCTCAGGATCCCTCTAGCCTTGAAACAGTGTTCTTGGGGTTTCTCTGGAGTGCCATGAAGGAAATCAAGGCTCCTTTCTTGTGTGATGTGCAACACAGAATTGCTCTGCACGCAGTGCAGGGGAATCGGGCCTCATCTCGCGGCGAGGGGGAAGTCTCATGGTTTTTCTCGAGTTGCGGCGGGAACCTGGGGTATATTCTCGAGTTACGACGGGGATGGCCCTTCCACACACGTGTTTGTTCAGCCTCGTCAGGACTCTTGCCTAGTTGCGAGACACAACTCGGGATTCTCCTCGAGGCTTGGCAAGGCAATTGGGACGCCTCTCCAGCTGAGGCGGGAGACCAAGGGTCCCTTTCCACGTGCCACAGGAATCCTGGGACTCCTATCAAGTTTCACGAGGAGTCAGGCATCGTCTCCTTTGGAGGCACTGATCTCCGCGTACCTCTGGAGTTTTCAAAGGATTTGAGGCCTCCTGTCGCGATGAGGTGGGGAACTAGGTCTTTCTCTGCGGTCTCCACAGGGGATTAAGACACCCTTTCGTCTTGGGAGATGCAAGACGAGCCTGCATTCAAGTCACTGCAGGGATATCCGGCCTTATTTCGAGTCAGGGCATCGCGGTGTCCATTCCACTTGAGGCCACAAACTCAGGGTCCCTCTCACATACCTAGAGCTGAGAGAAGCCTCCTCTTGAGGTGCTTGTGGTAAGGTGGTATTCCTCTGGAGTCGAAGCCAGGGACTAACCTCTCATCTCGAGTTGATTTTTTGTCCACGGAGCTCTTTCTTGTTGCTACAGTGACCTCAGGATCCCTCTAGCCTTGAAACAGTGTTCTTGGGGTTTCTCTGGAGTGCCATCAAGGAAATCAAGGCTCCTTTCATGTGTGATGTGCAACACGGAATTGCTCTGCACGCAGTGCAGGGGAATCGGGCCTCATCTCGCAGCGAGGGGGAAGTCTCATGGTTTTTCTCGAGTTGCGGCGGGAACCTGGGGTATATTCTCGAGTTACGACGGGGATGGCCCTTCCACCCACGTGTTTCTTCAGCGACGTCAGGACTCCTGCCTACTTGCGAGGGACAACTCTGGATTCTCCTCGAGGCTTGGCAGGGCAATTGGGACGCCTCTCCAGCTGAGGCGGGAGACCAAGAGTCCCTTTCCAAGTGCCACAGGAAACCTGGGACTCCTATCAAGTTTCACGAGAAGTCAGGCGTCGTCTCCTTTGGAGGCACTGATCTCCGCGTACCTCTGGAGTTTTCAAAGGATGTGAGGCTATTGGTCGTGATGAGGTGGGGAACTCAGTCTTTCTCTTTGCTTTCCACAGGGGATTCAGACATCCTTTCGTCTTGGGAGATGCAAGACGAGCCTGCATTCAAGTCACTGCAGGGATATCCGGCCTTATTTCGAGTCAGGGCATCGCGGTGTCCATTCCACTTGAGGCCGCAAACTCAGGGTCCCTCTCACATACCTAGAGCTGAGAGAAGCCTCCTCTTGAGGTGCTTGTGGTAAGGTGGTATTCCTCTGGAGACGAATCCAGGGACTAACCTCTCTTTTCGAGTTGATTTTTGGTCCACAGAGTTCTTTCGTGTTGCTACAGTGACCTCAGGATCCCTCTATCCTTGAAACAGTGTTCTTGGGGTTTCTCTGGAGTGCCATCAAGGAAATCAAGGCTCCTTTCATGTGTGATGTGCAAGACGGAATTGCTCTGCACACAGTACAGGGGAATCGGGCCTCATCTCGCATCGAGGGGGAAGTCTCATGGTTTTTCTCGAGTTGCGGCGGGAACCTGGGGTATATTCTCGAGTTACGACGGGGATGGCCCTTCCACCCACGTGTTTGTTCAGCCACGTCAGGACTCCTGCCTAGTTGCGAGGGACAACTCGGGATTCTCCTCGAGGCTTGGCAGGGCAATTGGAACGCCTCTCCAGCTGAGGCGGGAGACCAGCGTCCCTTTCCACGTGCCACAAGAATCCTGGGACTCCTATCAAGTTTCACGAGGAGTCAGGCATCGTCTCCTTTGGAGGCACTGATCTCCGCGTACCTCTGGAGTTTTCAAAGGATGTGAGGCCTCCGGTCGCCATGAGGTGGGGAACTAGGTATTTCTCTGTGGTCTCCACAGGGGATTCAGACATCCTTTCGTCTTGGGCGATGCAAGACGAGCCTGCATTCAAGTCACTGCAGGGATATCCGGCCTTATTTCGAGTCAGGGCATCGCGGTGTCCATTCCACTTGAGGCCGCAAACTCAGGATCCCTCTCACATACCTAGAGCTGAGAGAAGCCTCCTCTTGAGGTGCTTGTGGTAAGGTGGTATTCCTCAGGAGTCGAAGCCAGGGACTAACCTCTCATCTCGTGTTGATTCTTGGTCCACGGAGCTCTTTCATGTTGCTACAGTGACCTCAGGATCCCTCTAGCCTTGAAACAGTGTTCTTGGGGTTTCTCTGGAGTGCCATCAAGGAAATCAAGGCTCCTTTCATGTGTGATGTGCAACACGGAATTGCTCTGCACGCAGTGCAGGGGAATCGGGCCTCATCTCGCGGCGAGGGGGAAGTCTCATGGTTTTTCTCGAGTTGCGGCGGGAACCTGGGGTATATTCTCGAGTTACGACGGGGATGGCCCTTCCACCCACGTGTTTCTTCAGCGACGCCAGGACTCCTGCCTAGCTGCGAGGGACAACTCGGGATTCTCCTCGAGGCTTTGCAGGGCAATTGGGACGCCTCTCCAGCTGAGTCGGGAGACCAAGTGTCCCTTTCCACGTGCCACAGGAATCCTGGGTCTCCTATCAAGTTTCACGAGGAGTCAGGCATCGTCTCCTTTGGAGGCACTGATCTCCGCATCCCTCTGGAGTTTTCAAAGGATTTGAGGCCTCCTGTCGCGATGAGGTGGGGAACTAGGTCTTTCTCTGTGGTCTCCACAGGGGATTCAGACATCCTTTCATCTTGGGAGATGCAAGACGAGCCTGCATTCAAGTCACTGCAGGAATATCCAGCCTTATTTCGCGTCAGGGCATCGCGGTGTCCATTCCATTTGAGGCCGCAAACTCAGGGTCCCTCTCACATACCTAGAGCTGAGAGAAGCCTCTTCTTGAGGTGCTTGTGGTAAGGTGGTATTCCTCTGGAGTCGAAGCCAGGGACTAACCTCTCATCTCGAGTTGATTTTTGGCCCACGGAGCTCTTTCTTGTTGCTACAGTGACCTCAGGATCCCTCTAGCATTGAAACAGTGTTCTTGGGGTTTCTCTGGAGTGCCATCAAGGAAATCAAGGCTCCTTTCATGTGTGATGTGCAACACGGAATTGCTCTGCACGCAGTGCAGGGGAATCGGGCCTCATCTCGCGGCGAGGGGGAAGTCTCATGGTTTTTCTCGAGTTGCGGCGGGAACCTGGGGTATATTCTCGAGTTCCGACGGGGATGGCCCTTCCACCCACGTGTTTCTTCAGCGACGTCAGGACTCCTGCCTAGTTGCGAGGGACAACTCTGGATTCTCCTCGAGGCTTGGCAGGGCAATTGGGACGCCTCTCCAGCTGAGGTGGGAGACCAAGTGTCCCTTTTCAAGTGCCACAGGAATCCTGGGACTCCTATCAAGTTTCACGAGGAGTCAGGCATCGTCTCCTTTGGAGGCACTGATCTCCGCGTACCTCTGGAGTTTTCAAAGGATTTGAGGCCTCCTGTCGCGATGAGGTGGGGAACTAGGTCTTTCTCTGCGGTCTCCACAGGGGATTAAGACACCCTTTCGTCTTGGGAGATGCAAGACGAGCCTGCATTCCAGTCACTGCAGGGATATCCGGCCTTATTTCGAGTCAGGGCATTGCGGTGTCCATTCCACTTGAGGCCGCAAACTCAGGGTCCCTCTCACATACCTAGAGCTGAGAGAAGCCTCCTCTTGAGGTGCTTGTGGTAAGGTGGTATTCCTCTGGAGTCGAAGCCAGGGACTAACGTCCCATCTCGTGTTGATTTTTGGTCCACGGAGCTCTTTCGTGTTGCTACAGTGACCTCAGGATCCCTCTAGCCTTGAAACAGTGTTCTTGGGGTTTCTCTGGAGTGCCATGAAAGAAATCAAGGCTCCTTTCATGTGTGATGTGCAACACGGAATTGCTCTGCACGCAGTGCAGGGGAATTGGGCCTCATCTCGCGGCGAGGGGGAAGTCTCATGGTTTTTCTCGAGTTGCGGCGGGAACCTGGGGTATATTCTCGAGTTACGACGGGGATGGCCCTTCCACACACATGTTTGTTCAGCCACGTCAGGACTCTTGCCTAGTTGCGAGACACAACTCAGGATTCTCCTCGAGGCTTGGCAAGGCAATTGGGACGCCTCTCCAGCTGAGGCGGGAGACCAAGGGTCCCTTTCCACGTGCCACAGGAATCCTGGGACTCCTGTCAAGTTTCACGAGGAGTCAGGCATCGTCTCCTTTGGAGGCACTGATCTCCGCGTACCTCTGGAGTTTTCAAAGGATGTGAGGCCTCTGGTCGCGATGAGGTGGGGAACTAGGTCTTTCTCTGTGGTCTCCACAGGGGATTCAGACATCCTTTCATCTTGGGAGATGCAAGACGAGCCTGCATTCAAGTCACTGCAGGGATATCCAGCCTCATTTCGCGTCAGGGCATCGCGGTGTCCACTCCACTTGAGGCCGCAAATTCAGGCTCCCTCTCACATACCTAGAGCTGAGAGAAGCCTCCTCTTGAGGTGCTTGTGGTAAGGTGGTATTCCTCTGGAGTCGAAGCCAGGGACTAACCTCTCATCTCGAGTTGATTTTTGGCCCACGGAGCTCTTTCGTGTTGCTACAGTGACCTCAGGATCCCTCTAGCCTTGAAACAGTGTTCTTGGGGTTTCTCTGGAGTGCCATCAAGGAAATCAAGGCTCCTTTCATGTGTGATGTGCAACACGGAATTGCTCTGCACGCAGTGCAGGGGAATCGGGCCTCATCTCGCGGCGAGGGGGAAGTCTCATGGTTTTTCTCGAGTTGCGGCGGAACCTGGGGTATATTCTCGAGTTACGACGGGGATGGCCCTTCCACCCACGTGTTTCTTCAGCGACGTCAGGACTCCTGCCTAGTTGCGAGGGACAACTCGTGATTCTCCTCGAGGCTTTGCAGGGCAATTGGGACGCCTCTCCAGCTGAGGCGGGAGACCAAGTGTCCCTTTCCAAGTGCCACAGGAATCCTGGGACTCCTATCAAGTTTCACGAGGAGTCAGGCATCGTCTCCTTTGGAGGCACTGATCTCCGCGTACCTCTGGAGTTTTCAAAGGATGTGAGGCTATCGGTCGCGATGAGGTGGGGAACTAAGTCTTTCTCTGTGCTTTCCACAGGGGATTCAGACATCCTTTCGTCCTGGGAGATGCAAGACGAGCCTGCATTGAAGTCACTGCAGGGATATCCGGCCTTATTTCGAGTCAGGGCATCGCGGTGTCCATTCCACTTGAGGCCGCAAACTCAGGGTCCCTCTCACATACCTGGAGCTGAGAGAAGCCTCCTCTTGAGGTGCTTGTGGTAAGGTGGTATTCCTCAGGAGTCGAAGCCAGGGACTAACCTCTCATCTCGTGTTGATTCTTGGTCCACGAAGCTCTTTCGTGTTGCTACAGTGACCTCAGGATCCCTCTAGCCTTGAAACAGTGTTCTTGGGGTTTCTCTGGAGTGCCATCAAGGAAATCAAGGCTCCTTTCATGTGTGATGTGCAAGACGGAATTGCTCTGCACGCAGTGCAGGGGAATCGGGCCTCATCTCGCGGCGAGGGGGAAGTCTCATGGTTTTTCTCGAGTTGCGGCGGGAACCTGGGGTATATTCTCGAGTTACGACGGGGATGGCCCTTCCACCCACGTGTTTCTTCAGCGACGTCAGGACTCCTGCCTAGTTGCGAGGGACAACTCTGGATTCTCCTCGAGGCTTTGCAGGGCAATTGGGACGCCTCTCCAGCTGAGACGGGAGACCAAGGTTCCCTTTCCACGTGCCACAGGAATCCTGGGTCTCCTATCAAGTTTCACGAGGAGTCAGGCATCGTCTCCTTTGGAGGCACTGATCTCCGCATACCTGTGGAGTTTTCAAAGGATTTGAGGCCTCCTGTCGCGATGAGGTGGGGAACTAGGTCTTTCTCTGTGGTCTCCACTGGGGATTCAGACACCCTTTCGTCTTGGGAGATGCAAGACGAGGCTGCATTCAAGTCACTGCAGGGATATCCGGCCTTATTTCGAGTCAGGGCATCGCGGTGTCCATTCCACTTGAGGCCGCAAACTCAGGGTCCCTCTCACATACCTAGAGCTGAGAGAAGCCTCCTCTTGAGGTGCTTGTGGTAAGGTGGTATTCCTCTGGAGTCGAAGCCAGGGACTAACCTCTCATCTCGAGTTGATTTTTGGTCCACGGAGCTCTTTCGTGTTGCTACAGTGACCTCAGGATCCCTCTAGCCTTGAAACAGTGTTCTTGGGGTTTCTCTGGAGTGCCATCAAGGAAATCAAGGCTCCTTTCATGTGTGATGTGCAACACGGAATTGCTCTGCACGCAGTGCAGGGGAATCGGGCCTCATCTCGCGGCGAGGGGGAAGTCTCATGGTTTTTCTCGAGTTGCGGCGGGAACCTGGGGTATATTCTCGAGTTACGACGGGGATGGCCCTTCCACACACGTGTTTCTTCAGCGACGTCAGGACTCCTGCCTAGTTGCGAGGGACAACTCTGGATTCTCCTCGAGGCTTGGCAGGGCAATTGGGACGCCTCTCCAGCTGAGGCGGGAGACCAAGTGTCCCTTTCAAAGTGCCACAGGAATCCTGGGACTCCTATCAAGTTTCACGAGGAGTCAGGCATCGTCTCCTTTGGAGGCACTGATCTCCGCGTACCTCTGGAGTTTTCAAAGGATGTGAGGCTATCGGTCGCGATGATGTGGGGAACTAAGTCTTTCTCTATGCTTTCCACAGGGGATTCAGACATCCTTTCGTCCTGGGAGATGCAAGACCAGCCTGCATTGAAGTCACTGCAGGGATATCCGGCCTTATTTCGAGTCAGGGCATCGCGGTGTCCATTCCACTTGAGGCCGCAATTTCAGGGTCCCTCTCACATACCTAGAGCTGAGAGAAGCCTCCTCTTGAGGTGCTTGTGGTAAGGTGGTATTCCTCTGGAGACGAATCCAGGGACTAACCTCTCTTTTCGAGTTGATTTTTGGTCCACAGAGTTCTTTCGTGTTGCTACAGTGACCTCAGGATCCCTCTAGCCTTGAAACAGTGTTCTTGGGGTTTCTCTGGAGTGCCATCAAGGAAATCAAGGCTCCTTTCATGTGTGATGTGCAAGACGGAATTGCTCTGCACGCAGTACAGGGGAATCGGGCCTCATCTCGCATCGAGGGGGAAGTCTCATGGTTTTTCTCGAGTTGCGGCGGGAACCTGGGGTATATTCTCGAGTTACGACGGGGATGGCCCTTCCACACACGTGTTTGTTCAGCCACGTCAGGACGCCTGCCTAGTTGCGAGGGACAACTCGGGATTCTCCTCGAGGCTTGGCAGGGCAATTGGAACACCTCTCCAGCTGAGGCGGGAGACCAAGGGTCCCTTTCCACGTGCCACAAGAATCCTGGGACTCCTATCAAGTTTCACGAGGAGTCAGGCATCGTCTCCTTTGGAGGCACTGATCTCCGCCTACCTCTGAAGTTTTCAAAGGATGTGAGGCCTCCGGTCGCGATGAGGTGGGAAACTAGGTCTTTCTCTGTGGTCTCCAAAGGGGATTCAGACATCCTTTCTTCTTGGGAGATGCAAGACGAGCCTGCATTCCAGTCACTGCAGGGATATCCGGCCTTATTTCGAGTCAGGGCATCGCGGTGTCCATTCAACTTGAGGCCGCAAACTCAGGATCCCTCTCACATACCTAGAGCTGAGAGAAGCCTCCTCTTGAGGTGCTTGTGGTAAGGTGGCATTCCTCAGGAGTCGAAGCCAGGGACTAACCTCTCATCTCGTGTTGATTCTGTGTCCACGGAGCTCTTTCATGTTACTACAGTGACCTCAGGATCCCTCTAGCCTTGAAACAGTGTTCTTGGGGTTTCTCTGGAGTGCCATGAAGGAAATCAAGGCTCCTTTCATGTGTGATGTGCAACACGGAATTGCTCTGCACGCAGTGCAGGGGAATCGGGCCTCATCTCGCGGCGAGGGGGAAGTCTCATGGTTTTTCTCGAGTTGCGGCGGGAACCTGGGGTATATTCTCGAGTTACGACGGGGATGGCCCTTCCACACACGTGTGTGTTAAGCGACGTCAGGACTCCTGCCTAGTTGCGAGGGACAACTCGGGATTCTCCTCGATTCTTTGCAGGGCAATTGGGACGCCTCTCCAGCTGAGACGGGAGACCAAGGGTCCCTTTCCACGTGCCACAGGAATCCAGGGTCTCCTATCAAGTTTCACGAGGAGTCAGGCATCGTCTCCTTTGGAGGCACTGATCTCCGCATACCTCTGGAGTTTTCAAAGGATTTGAGGCCTCCTGTCGCGAATAGGTGGGGAACTAGGTCTTTCTCTGTGGTCTCCACAGCGGATTCAGACACCCTTTCGTCTTGGGAGATGGAAGACGAGCCTGCATTCCAGTCACTGCAGGGATATCCGGCCTTATTTCGAGTCAGGGCATCGCGGTGTCCATTCCACTTGAGGCCGCAAACTCAGGGTCCCTCTCACACACCTAGAGCTGAGAGAAGCCTCCTCTTGAGGTGCTTGTGGTAAGGTGGTATTCCTCTGGAGTCGAAGCCAGGGACTAACCTCTCATCTCGAGTTGATTTTTGGTCCACGGAGCTCTTTCTTGTTGCTACAGTGACCTCAGGATCTCTCTAGCCTTGAAACAGTGTTCTTGGGTTTTCTCTGGAGTGCCATGAAGGAAATCAAGGCTCCTTTCATGTGTGATGTGCAACACAGAATTGCTCTGCACGCAGTGCAGGGGAATCGGGCCTCATCTCGCGGCGAGGGGGAAGTCTCATGGTTTTTCTCGAGTTGCGGCGGGAACCTGGGGTATATTCTCGAGTTACGACGGGGATGGCCCTTCCACACACGTGTTTGTTCAGCCACGTCAGGACTCTTGCCTAGTTGCAAGACACAACTCGGGATTCTCCTCGAGGCTTGGCAAGGCAATTGGGACGCCTCTCCAGCTGAGGCGGGAGACCAAGGGTCCCTTTCCACGTGCCAAAAGAATCCTGGGACTCCTATCAAGTATCACGAGGAGTCAGGCATCGTCTCCTTTGGAGGCACTGATCTCCGCGTACCTCTGGAGTTTTCAAAGGATGTGAGGCCTCCGGTCGCGATGAGGTGGGGAACTAGGTCTTTCTCTGTGGTCTCCACAGGGGATTCAGACATCCTTTCATCTTGGGAGATGCAAGACGAGCCTGCATTCAAGTCACTGCAGGAATATCCAGCTTTATTTCGCGTCAGGGCATCGCGGTGTCCATTCCACTTGAGGCCGCAAACTCAGGGTCCCTCTCACATACCTAAAGCTGAGAGAAGCCTTCTCTTGAGGTGCTTGTGGTAAGGTGGTATTTCTCAGGAGTCGAAGCCAGGGACTAACCTCTCATCTCGTGTTGATTCTTGGTCCACGGAGCTCTTTCGTGTTGCTACAGTGACCTCAGGATCCCTCTAGCCTTGAAACAGTGTTCTTGGGGTTTCTCTGGAGTGCCATCAAGGAAATCAAGGCTCCTTTCATGTGTGATGCGCGACACGGAATTGCTCTGCATGCAGTGCAGGGGAATCGGGCCTCATCTCGCGGCGAGGGGGAAGTCTCATGGTTTTTCTCGAGTTGCGGCGGGAACCTGGGGTATATTCTCGAGTTACGACGGGGATGGCCCTTCCACACACGTGTTTCTTCAGCGACGTCAGGACTCCTGCCTAGTTGCGAGGGACAACTCGGGATTCTCCTCGAGGCTTTGCAGGGCAATTGGGACGCCTCTCCAGCTGAGACGGGAGACCAAGGTTCCCTTTCCACGTGCCACAGGAATCCTGGGTCTCCTATCAAGTTTCACGAGGAGTCAGGCATCGTCTCCTTTGGAGGCACTGATCTCCGCATACCTGTGGAGTTTTCAAAGGATTTGAGGCCTCCTGTCGCGAATAGGTGGGGAATTAGGTGTTTCTCTGTGGTCTCCACTGGGGATTCAGACACCCTTTCGTCTTGGGAGATGCAAGACGAGGCTGCATTCCAGTCACTGCAGGGATATCCGGCCTTATTTCGAGTCAGGGCATCGCGGTGTCCATTCCACTTGAGGCCGCAAACTCAGGGTCCCTCTCACATACCTAGAGCTGAGAGAAGCCTCCTCTTGAGGTGCTTGTGGTAAGGTGGTATTCCTCTGGAGTCGAAGCCAGGGACTAACCTCTCATCTCGAGTTGATTTTTGGTCCACGGAGCTCTTTCGTGTTGCTACAGTGACCTCAGGATCCCTCTAGCCTTGAAACAGTGTTCTTGGGGTTTCTCTGGAGTGCCATCAAGGAAATCAAGGCTCCTTTCATGTGTGATGTGCAACACGGAATTGCTCTGCACGCAGTGCAGGGGAATCGGGCCTCATCTCGCGGCGAGGGGGAAGTCTCATGGTTTTTCTCGAGTTGCGGTGGGAACCTGGGGTATATTCTCGAGTTACGACGGGGATGGCCCTTCCACACACGTGTTTCTTCAGCGACGTCAGGACTCCTGCCTAGTTGCGAGGGACAACTCTGGATTCTCCTCGAGGCTTTGCAGGGCAATTGGGACGCCTCTCCAGCTGAGGCGGGAGACCAAGTGTCCCTTTCAAAGTGCCACAGGAATCCTGGGACTCCTATCAAGTTTCACGAGGAGTCAGGCATCGTCTCCTTTGGAGGCACTGATCTCCGCGTACCTCTGGAGTTTTCAAAGGATGTGAGGCTATCGGTCGCGATGATGTGGGGAACTAAGTCTTTCTCTGTGCTTTGCACAGGGGATTCAGACATCCTTTCGAACTGGGAGATGCAAGACCAGCCTGCATTGAAGTCACTGCAGGGATATCCGGCCTTATTTCGAGTCAGGGCATCGCGGTGTCCATTCCACTTGAGGCCGCAAACTCAGGGTCCCTCTCACATACCTAGAGCTGAGAGAAGCCTCCTCTTGAGGTGCTTGTGGTAAGGTGGTATTCCTCTGGAGACGAATCCAGGGACTAACCTCTCTTTTCGAGTTGATTTTTGGTCCACAGAGTTCTTTCGTGTTGCTACAGTGACCTCAGGATCCCTCTAGCCTTGAAACAGTGTTCTTGGGGTTTCTCTGGAGTGCCATCAAGGAAATCAAGGCTCCTTTCATGTGTGATGTGCAAGACGGAATTGCTCTGCACGGAGTACAGGGGAATCGGGCCTCATCTCGCATCGAGGGGGAAGTCTCATGGTTTTTCTCGAGTTGCGGCGGGAACCTGGGGTATATTCTCGAGTTACGACGGGGATGGCCCTTCCACCCACGTGTTTGTTCAGCCACGTCAGGACGCCTGCCTAGTTGCGAGGGACAACTCGGGATTCTCCTCGAGGCTTGGCAGGGCAATTGGAACGCCTCCTCAGCTGAGGCGGGAGACCAAGGGTCCCTTTCCACGTGCCACAAGAATCCTGGGACTCCTATCAAGTTTCACGAGGAGTCAGGCATCGTCTCCTTTGGAGGCACTGATCTCCGCGTACCTCTGAAGTTTTCAAAGGATGTGCGGCCTCCGGTCGCGATGAGGTGGGAAACTAGGTCTTTCTCTGTGGTCTCCACAGGGGATTCAGACATCCTTTCTCCTTGGGAGATGCAAGACGAGCCTGCATTCCAGTCACTGCAGGGATATCCGGCCTTATTTCGAGTCAGGGCATCGCGGTGTCCATTCCACTTGAGGCCGCAAACTCAGGATCCCTCTCACATACCTAGAGCTGAGAGAAGCCTCCTCTTGAGGTGCTTGTGGTAAGGTGGCATTCCTCAGGAGTCGAAGCCAGGGACTAACCTCTCATCTCGTGTTGATTCTGTGTCCACGGAGCTCTTTCATGTTGCTACAGTGACCTCAGGATCCCTCTAGCCTTGAAACAGTGTTCTTGGGGTTTCTCTGGAGTGCCATCAAGGAAATCAAGGCTCCTTTCATGTGTGATGTGCAAGACGGAATTGCTCTGCACGCAGTGCAGGGGAATCGGGCCTCATCTCCCGGCGAGGGGGAAGTCTCATGGTTTTTCTCGAGTTGCGGCGGGAACCTGGGGTATATTCTCGAGTTACGACGGGGATGGCCCTTCCACACACGTGTGTGTTCAGCGACGTCAGGACTCCTGCCTAGTTTCGAGGGACAACTCGGGATTCTCCTCGATTCTTTGCAGGGCAATTGGGACGCCTCTCCAGCTGAGACGGGAGACCAAGGGTCCCTTTCCACGTGCCACAGGAATCCAGGGTCTCCTATCAAGTTTCACGAGGAGTCAGGCATCGTCTCCTTTGGAGGCACTGATCTCCGCATACCTCTGGAGTTTTCAAAGGATTTGAGTCCTCCTGTCGCGAATAGGTGGGGAACTAGGTCTTTCTCTGTGGTCTCCACAGCGGATTCAGACATCCTTTCGTCTTGGGAGATGGAAGACGAGCCTGCATTCCAGTCACTGCAGGGATATCCGGCCTTATTTCGAGTCAGGGCATCGCGGTGTCCATTCCACTTGAGGCCGCAAACTCAGGGTCCCTCTCACACACCTAGAGCTGAGAGAAGCCTCCTCTTGAGGTGCTTGTGGTAAGGTGGTATTCCTCTGGAGTCGAAGCCAGGGACTAACCTCTCATCTCGAGTTGATTTTTGGTCCACGGAGCTCTTTCGTGTTGCTACAGTGACCTCAGGATCCCTCTAGCCTTGAAACAGTGTTCTTGGGGTTTCTCTGGAGTGCCATGAAGGAAATCAAGGCTCCTTTCATGTGTGATGTGCAACACGGAATTGCTCTGCACGCAGTGCAGGGGAATCGGGCCTCATCTCGCGGCGAGGGGGAAGTCTCATGGTTTTTCTCGAGTTGCGGCGGGAACCTGGGGTATATTCTCGAGTTACGACGGGGATGGCCCTTCCACACACGTGTTTGTTCAGCCACGTCAGGACTCTTGCCTAGTTGCAAGACACAACTCGGGATTCTCCTCGAGGCTTGGCAAGGCAATTGGGACGCCTCTCCAGCTGAGGCGGGAGACCAAGGGTCCCTTTCCACGTGCCAAAAGAATCCTGGGACTCCTATCAAGTATCACGAGGAGTCAGGCATCGTCTCCTTTGGAGGCACTGATCTCCGCGTACCTCTGGAGTTTTCAAAGGATGTGAGGCCTCCGGTCGCGATGAGGTGGGGAACTAGGTCTTTCTCTGTGGTCTCCACAGGGGATTCAGACATCCTTTCATCTTGGGAGATGCAAGACGAGCCTGCATTCAAGTCACTGCAGGAATATCCAGCTTTATTTCGCGTCAGGGCATCGCGGTGTCCATTCCACTTGAGGCCGCAAACTCAGGGTCCCTCTCACATACCTAAAGCTGAGAGAAGCCTTCTCTTGAGGTGCTTGTGGTAAGGTGGTATTTCTCAGGAGTCGAAGCCAGGGACTAACCTCTCATCTCGTGTTGATTCTTGGTCCACGGAGCTCTTTCGTGTTGCTACAGTGACCTCAGGATCCCTCTAGCCTTGAAACAGTGTTCTTGGGGTTTCTCTGGAGTGCCATCAAGGAAATCAAGGCTCCTTTCATGTGTGATGCGCGACACGGAATTGCTCTGCATGCAGTGCAGGGGAATCGGGCCTCATCTCGCGGCGAGGGGGAAGTCTCATGGTTTTTCTCGAGTTGCGGCGGGAACCTGGGGTATATTCTCGAGTTACGACGGGGATGGCCCTTCCACACACGTGTTTCTTCAGCGACGTCAGGACTCCTGCCTAGTTGCGAGGGACAACTCGGGATTCTCCTCGAGGCTTTGCAGGGCAATTGGGACGCCTCTCCAGCTGAGACGGGAGACCAAGGTTCCCTTTCCACGTGCCACAGGAATCCTGGGTCTCCTATCAAGTTTCACGAGGAGTCAGGCATCGTCTCCTTTGGAGGCACTGATCTCCGCATACCTGTGGAGTTTCCAAAGGATTTGAGGCCTCCTGTCGCGAATAGGTGGGGAACTAGGTCTTTCTCTGTGGTCTCCACTGGGGATTCAGACACCCTTTCGTCTTGGGAGATGCAAGACGAGGCTGCATTCCAGTCACTGCAGGGATATCCGGCCTTATTTCGAGTCAGGGCATCGCGGTGTCCATTCCACTTGAGGCCGCAAACTCAGGGTCCCTCTCACATACCTAGAGCTGAGAGAAGCCTCCTCTTGAGGTGCTTGTGGTAAGGTGGTATTCCTCTGGAGTCGAAGCCAGGGACTAACCTCTCATCTCGAGTTGATTTTTGGTCCACGGAGCTCTTTCGTGTTGCTACAGTGACCTCAGGATCCCTCTAGCCTTGAAACAGTGTTCTTGGGGTTTCTCTGGAGTGCCATCAAGGAAATCAAGGCTCCTTTCATGTGTGATGTGCAACACGGAATTGCTCTGCACGCAGTGCAGGGGAATCGGGCCTCATCTCGCGGCGAGGGGGAAGTCTCATGGTTTTTCTCGAGTTGCGGTGGGAACCTGGGGTATATTCTCGAGTTACGACGGGGATGGCCCTTCCACACACGTGTTTCTTCAGCGACGTCAGGACTCCTGCCTAGTTGCGAGGGACAACTCTGGATTCTCCTCGAGGCTTTGCAGGGCAATTGGGACGCCTCTCCAGCTGAGGCGGGAGACCAAGTGTCCCTTTCAAAGTGCCACAGGAATCCTGGGACTCCTATCAAGTTTCACGAGGAGTCAGGCATCGTCTCCTTTGGAGGCACTGATCTCCGCGTACCTCTGGAGTTTTCAAAGGATGTGAGGCTATCGGTCGCGATGATGTGGGGAACTAAGTCTTTCTCTGTGCTTTGCACAGGGGATTCAGACATCCTTTCGAACTGGGAGATGCAAGACCAGCCTGCATTGAAGTCACTGCAGGGATATCCGGCCTTATTTCGAGTCAGGGCATCGCGGTGTCCATTCCACTTGAGGCCGCAAACTCAGGGTCCCTCTCACATACCTAGAGCTGAGAGAAGCCTCCTCTTGAGGTGCTTGTGGTAAGGTGGTATTCCTCTGGAGACGAATCCAGGGACTAACCTCTCTTTTCGAGTTGATTTTTGGTCCACAGAGTTCTTTCGTGTTGCTACAGTGACCTCAGGATCCCTCTAGCCTTGAAACAGTGTTCTTGGGGTTTCTCTGGAGTGCCATCAAGGAAATCAAGGCTCCTTTCATGTGTGATGTGCAAGACGGAATTGCTCTGCACGGAGTACAGGGGAATCGGGCCTCATCTCGCATCGAGGGGGAAGTCTCATGGTTTTTCTCGAGTTGCGGCGGGAACCTGGGGTATATTCTCGAGTTACGACGGGGATGGCCCTTCCACCCACGTGTTTGTTCAGCCACGTCAGGACGCCTGCCTAGTTGCGAGGGACAACTCGGGATTCTCCTCGAGGCTTGGCAGGGCAATTGGAACGCCTCCTCAGCTGAGGCGGGAGACCAAGGGTCCCTTTCCACGTGCCACAAGAATCCTGGGACTCCTATCAAGTTTCACGAGGAGTCAGGCATCGTCTCCTTTGGAGGCACTGATCTCCGCGTACCTCTGAAGTTTTCAAAGGATGTGCGGCCTCCGGTCGCGATGAGGTGGGAAACTAGGTCTTTCTCTGTGGTCTCCACAGGGGATTCAGACATCCTTTCTTCTTGGGAGATGCAAGACGAGCCTGCATTCCAGTCACTGCAGGGATATCCGGCCTTATTTCGAGTCAGGGCATCGCGGTGTCCATTCCACTTGAGGCCGCAAACTCAGGATCCCTCTCACATACCTAGAGCTGAGAGAAGCCTCCTCTTGAGGTGCTTGTGGTAAGGTGGCATTCCTCAGGAGTCGAAGCCAGGGACTAACCTCTCATCTCGTGTTGATTCTGTGTCCACGGAGCTCTTTCATGTTGCTACAGTGACCTCAGGATCCCTCTAGCCTTGAAACAGTGTTCTTGGGGTTTCTCTGGAGTGCCATCAAGGAAATCAAGGCTCCTTTCATGTGTGATGTGCAAGACGGAATTGCTCTGCACGCAGTGCAGGGGAATCGGGCCTCATCTCCCGGCGAGGGGGAAGTCTCATGGTTTTTCTCGAGTTGCGGCGGGAACCTGGGGTATATTCTCGAGTTACGACGGGGATGGCCCTTCCACACACGTGTGTGTTCAGCGACGTCAGGACTCCTGCCTAGTTTCGAGGGACAACTCGGGATTCTCCTCGATTCTTTGCAGGGCAATTGGGACGCCTCTCCACCTGAGACGGGAGACCAAGGGTCCCTTTCCACGTGCCACAGGAATCCAGGGTCTCCTATCAAGTTTCACGAGGAGTCAGGCATCGTCTCCTTTGGAGGCACTGATCTCCGCATACCTCTGGAGTTTTCAAAGGATTTGAGTCCTCCTGTCGCGAATAGGTGGGGAACTAGGTCTTTCTCTGTGGTCTCCACAGCGGATTCAGACATCCTTTCGTCTTGGGAGATGGAAGACGAGCCTGCATTCCAGTCACTGCAGGGATATCCGGCCTTATTTCGAGTCAGGGCATCGCGGTGTCCATTCCACTTGAGGCCGCAAACTCAGGGTCCCTCTCACACACCTAGAGCTGAGAGAAGCCTCCTCTTGAGGTGCTTGTGGTAAGGTGGTATTCCTCTGGAGTCGAAGCCAGGGACTAACCTCTCATCTCGAGTTGATTTTTGGTCCACGGAGCTCTTTCTTGTTGCTACAGTGACCTCAGGATCCCTCTAGCCTTGAAACAGTGTTCTTGGGGTTTCTCTGGAGTGCCATCAAGGAAATCAAGGCTCCTTTCATGTGTGATGTGCAACACAGAATTGCTCTGCACGCAGTGCAGGGGAATCGGGCCTCATCTCGCGGCGAGGGGGAAGTCTCATGGTTTTTCTCGAGTTACGGCGGGAACCTGGGGTATATTCTCGAGTTACGACGGGGATGGCCCTTCCACACACGTGTTTGTTCAGCCACGTCAGGACTCTTGCCTAGTTGCGAGACACAACTCGGGATTCTCCGCGAGGCTTGGCAAGGCAATTGGGACGCCTCTCCAGCTGAGGCGGGAGACCAAGGGTCCCTTTCCACGTGCCACAAGAATCCTGGGACTCCTATCAAGTATCACGAGGAGTCAGGCATCGTCTCCTTTGGAGGCACTGATCTCCGCGTACCTCTGGAGTTTTCAAAGGATGTGAGGCCTCCGGTCGCGATGAGGTGGGGAACTAGGTCTTTCTCTGTGGTCTCCACAGGGGATTCAGACATCCTTTCATCTTGGGAGATGCAAGACGAGCCTGCATTCAAGTCACTGCAGGGATATCCAGCTTTATTTCGCGTCAGGGCATCGCGGTGTCCATTCCACTTGAGGCCGCAAACTCAGGGTCCCTCTCACATACCTAGAGCTGAGAGAAGCCTTCTCTTGAGGTGCTTGTGGTAAGGTGGTATTTCTCAGGAGTCGAAGCCAGGGACTAACCTCTCATCTCGTGTTGATTCTTGGTCCACGGAGCTCTTTCGTGTTGCTACAGTGACCTCAGGATCCCTCTAGCCTTGAAACAGTGTTCTTGGGGTTTCTCTGGAGTGCCATCAAGGAAATCAAGGCTCCTTTCATGTGTGATGCGCGACACGGAATTGCTCTGCATGCAGTGCAGGGGAATCGGGCCTCATCTCGCGGCGAGGGGGAAGTCTCATGGTTTTTCTCGAGTTGCGGCGGGAACCTGGGGTATATTCTCGAGTTACGACGGGGATGGCCCTTCCACACACGTGTTTCTTCAGCGACGTCAGGACTCCTGCCAAGTTGCGAGGGACAACTCGGGATTCTCCTCGAGGCTTTGCAGGGCAATTGGGACGCCTCTCCAGCTGAGACGGGAGACCAAGGGTCCCTTTCCACGTGCCACAGGAATCCTGGGTCTCCTATCAAGTTTCACGAGGAGTCAGGCATCGTCTCCTTTGGAGGCACTGATCTCCGCATACCTGTGGAGTTTTCAAAGGATTTGAGGCCTCCTTTCGCGATGAGGTGGGGAACTAGGTCTTTCTCTGTGGTCTCCACTGGGGATTCAGACACCCTTTCGTCTTGGGAGATGCAAGACGAGGCTGCATTCCAGTCACTGCAGGGATATCCGGCCTTATTTCGAGTCAGGGCATCGCGGTGTCCATTCCACTTGAGGCCGCAAACTCAGGGTCCCTCTCACATACCTAGAGCTGAGAGAAGCCTCCTCTTGAGGTGCTTGTGGTAAGGTGGTATTTCTCTGGAGTCGAAGCCAGGGACTAACCTCTCATCTCGAGTTGATTTTTGGTCCACGGAGCTCTTTCGTGTTGCTACAGTGACCTCAGGATCCCTCTAGCCTTGAAACAGTGTTCTTGGGGTTTCTCTGGAGTGCCATGAAGGAAATCAAGGCTCCTTTCATGTGTGATGTGCAACACGGAATTGCTCTGCACGCAGTGCAGGGGAATCGGGCCTCATCTCGCGGCGAGGGGGAAGTCTCATGGTTTTTCTCGAGTTGCGGCGGGAACCTGGGGTATATTCTCGAGTTACGACGGGGATGGCCCTTCCACACACGTGTTTCTTCAGCGACGTCAGGACTCCTGCCTAGTTGCGAGGGACAACTCTGGATTCTCCTCGAGGCTTGGCAGGGCAATTGGGACGCCTCTCCAGCTGAGGCGGGAGACCAAGTGTCCCTTTCAAAGTGCCACAGGAATCCTGGGACTCCTATCAAGTTTCACGAGGAGTCAGGCATCGTCCCCTTTGGAGGCACTGATCTCCGCGTACCTCTGGAGTTTTCAAAGGATGTGAGGCTATCGGTCGCGATGATGTGGGGAACTAAGTCTTTCTCTGTGCTTTCCACAGGGGATTCAGACATCCTTTCGTCCTGGGAGATGCAAGACCAGCCTGCATTGAAGTCACTGCAGGGATATCCGGCCTTATTTCGAGTCAGGGCATCGCGGTGTCCATTCCACTTGAGGCCGCAAACTCAGGGTCCCTCTCACATACCTAGAGCTGAGAGAAGCCTCCTCTTGAGGTGCTTGTGGTAAGGTGGTATTCCTCTGGAGACGAATCCAGGGACTAACCTCTCTTTTCGAGTTGATTTTTGGTCCACAGAGTTCTTTCGTGTTGCTACAGTGACCTCAGGATCCCTCTAGCCTTGAAACAGTGTTCTTGGGGTTTCTCTGGAGTGCCATCAAGGAAATCAAGGCTCCTTTCATGTGTGATGTGCAAGACGGAATTGCTCTGCACGCAGTACAGGGGAATCGGGCCTCATCTCGCATCGAGGGGGAAGTCTCATGGTTTTTCTCGAGTTGCGGCGGGAACCTGGGGTATATTCTCGAGTTACGACGGGGATGGCCCTTCCACCCACGTGTTTGTTCAGCCACGTCAGGACGCCTGCCTAGTTGCGAGGGACAACTCGGGATTCTCCTCGAGGCTTGGCAGGGCAATTGGAACGCCTCTCCAGCTGAGGCGGGAGACCAAGGGTCCCTTTCCACGTGCCACAAGAATCCTGGGACTCCTATCAAGTTTCACGAGGAGTCAGGCATCGTCTCCTTTGGAGGCACTGATCTCCGCGTACCTCTGAAGTTTTCAAAGGATGTGAGGCCTCCGGTCGCGATGAGGTGGGAAACTAGGTCTTTCTCTGTGGTCTCCACAGGGGATTCAGACATCCTTTCTTCTTGGGAGATGCAAGACGAGCCTGCATTCCAGTCACTGCAGGGATATCCGGCCTTATTTCGAGTCAGGGCATCGCGGTGTCCATTCCACTTGAGGCCGCAAACTCAGGATCCCTCTCACATACCTAGAGCTGAGAGAAGCCTCCTCTTGAGGTGCTTGTGGTAAGGTGGCATTCCTCAGGAGTCGAAGCCAGGGACTAACCTCTCATCTCGTGTTGATTCTGTGTCCACGGAGCTCTTTCATGTTGCTACAGTGACCTCAGGATCCCTCTAGCCTTGAAACAGTGTTCTTGGGGTTTCTCTGGAGTGCCATCAAGGAAATCAAGGCTCCTTTCATGTGTGATGTGCAACACGGAATTGCTCTGCACGCAGTGCAGGGGAATCGGGCCTCATCTCGCGGCGAGGGGGAAGTCTCATGGTTTTTCTCGAGTTGCAGCGGGAACCTGGGGTATATTCTCGAGTTACGACGGGGATGGCCCTTCCACACACGTGTGTGTTCAGCGACGTCAGGACTCCTGCCTAGTTTCGAGGGACAACTCGGGATTCTACTCGATTCTTTGCAGGGCAATTGGGACGCCTCTCCAGCTGAGACGGGAGACCAAGGGTCCCTTTCCACGTGCCACAGGAATCCAGGGTCTCCTATCAAGTTTCACGAGGAGTCAGGCATCGTCTCCTTTGGAGGCACTGATCTCCGCATACCTCTGGAGTTTTCAAAGGATTTGAGGCCTCCTGTCGCGAATAGGTGGGGAACTAGGTCTTTCTCTGTGGTCTCCACAGCGGATTCAGACACCCTTTCGTCTTGGGAGATGGAAGACGAGCCTGCATTCCAGTCACTGCAGGGATATCCGGCCTTATTTCGAGTCAGGGCATCGCGGTGTTCATTCCACTTGAGGCCGCAAACTCAGGGTCCCTCTCACACACCTAGAGCTGAGAGAAGCCTCCTCTTGAGGTGCTTGTGGTAAGGTGGTATTCCTCTGGAGTCGAAGCCAGGGACTAACCTCTCTTTTCGAGTTGATTTTTGGTCCACGGAGCTCTTTCTTGTTGCTACAGTGACCTCAAGATCCCTCTAGCCTTGAAACAGTGTTCTTGGGTTTTCTCTGGAGTGCCATGAAGGAAATCAAGGCTCCTTTCATGTGTGATGTGCAACACAGAATTGCTCTGCACGCAGTGCAGGGGAATCGGGCCTCATCTCGCGTCGAGGGGGAAGTCTCATGGTTTTTCTCGAGTTGCGGCGGGAACCTGGGGTATATTCTCGAGTTACGACGGGGATGGCCCTTCCACACACGTGTTAGTTCAGCCACGTCAGGACTCTTGCCTAGTTGCGAGACACAACTCGGGATTCTCCTCGAGGCTTGGCAAGGCAATTGGGACGCCTCTCCAGCTGAGGCGGGAGACCAAGGGTCCCTTTCCACGTGCCAAAAGAATCCTGGGACTCCTATCAAGTATCACGAGGAGTCAGGCATCGTCTCCTTTGGAGGCACTGATCTCTGCGTACCTCTGGAGTTTTCAAAGGATGTGAGGCCTCCGGTCGCGATGAGGTGGGGAACTAGGTCTTTCTCTGTGGTCTCCACAGGGGATTCAGACATCCTTTCATCTTGGGAGATGCAAGACGAGCCTGCATTCAAGTCACTGCAGGGATATCCGGGCTTATTTCGAATCAGGGCATCGCGGTGTCCTTTCCACTTGAGGCCGCAAACTCAGGGTCCCTCTCACATACCTAGAGCTGAGAGAAGCCTCCTCTTGAGGTGCTTGTGGTAAGGTGGTATTTCTCTGGAGTCGAAGCCAGGGACTAACCTCTCATCTCGAGTTGATTTTTGGTCCACGGAGCTCTTTCGTGTTGCTACAGTGACCTCAGGATCCCTCTAGCCTTGAAACAGTGTTCTTGGGGTTTCTCTGGAGTGCCATGAAGGAAATCAAGGCTCCTTTCATGTGTGATGTGCAACACGGAATTGCTCTGCACGCAGTGCAGGGGAATCGGGCCTCATCTCGCGGCGAGGGGGAAGTCTCATGGTTTTTCTCGAGTTGCGGCGGGAACCTGGGGTATATTCTCGAGTTACGACGGGGATGGCCCTTCCACACACGTGTTTCTTCAGCGACGTCAGGACTCCTGCCTAGTTGCGAGGGACAACTCTGGATTCTCCTCGAGGCTTGGCAGGGCAATTGGGACGCCTCTCCAGCTGAGGCGGGAGACCAAGTGTCCCTTTCAAAGTGCCACAGGAATCCTGGGACTCCTATCAAGTTTCACGAGGAGTCAGGCATCGTCCCCTTTGGAGGCACTGATCTCCGCGTACCTCTGGAGTTTTCAAAGGATGTGAGGCTATCGGTCGCGATGATGTGGGGAACTAAGTCTTTCTCTGTGCTTTCCACAGGGGATTCAGACATCCTTTCGTCCTGGGAGATGCAAGACCAGCCTGCATTGAAGTCACTGCAGGGATATCCGGCCTTATTTCGAGTCAGGGCATCGCGGTGTCCATTCCACTTGAGGCCGCAAACTCAGGGTCCCTCTCACATACCTAGAGCTGAGAGAAGCCTCCTCTTGAGGTGCTTGTGGTAAGGTGGTATTCCTCTGGAGACGAATCCAGGGACTAACCTCTCTTTTCGAGTTGATTTTTGGTCCACAGAGTTCTTTCGTGTTGCTACAGTGACCTCAGGATCCCTCTAGCCTTGAAACAGTGTTCTTGGGGTTTCTCTGGAGTGTCATCAAGGAAATCAAGGCTCCTTTCATGTGTGATGTGCAAGACGGAATTGCTCTGCACGCAGTACAGGGGAATCGGGCCTCATCTCGCATCGAGGGGGAAGTCTCATGGTTTTTCTCGAGTTGCGGCGGGAACCTGGGGTATATTCTCGAGTTACGACGGGGATGGCCCTTCCACCCACGTGTTTGTTCAGCCACGTCAGGACGCCTGCCTAGTTGCGAGGGACAACTCGGGATTCTCCTCGAGGCTTGGCAGGGCAATTGGAACGCCTCTCCAGCTGAGGCGGGAGACCAAGGGTCCCTTTCCACGTGCCACAAGAATCCTGGGACTCCTATCAAGTTTCACGAGGAGTCAGGCATCGTCTCCTTTGGAGGCACTGATCTCCGCGTACCTCTGAAGTTTTCAAAGGATGTGAGGCCTCCGGTCGCGATGAGGTGGGAAACTAGGTCTTTCTCTGTGGTCTCCACAGGGGATTCAGACATCCTTTCTTCTTGGGAGATGCAAGACGAGCCTGCATTCCAGTCACTGCAGGGATATCCGGCCTTATTTCGAGTCAGGGCATCGCGGTGTCCATTCCACTTGAGGCCGCAAACTCAGGATCCCTCTCACATACCTAGAGCTGAGAGAAGCCTCCTCTTGAGGTGCTTGTGGTAAGGTGGCATTCCTCAGGAGTCGAAGCCAGGGACTAACCTCTCATCTCGTGTTGATTCTGTGTCCACGGAGCTCTTTCATGTTGCTACAGTGACCTCAGGATCCCTCTAGCCTTGAAACAGTGTTCTTGGGGTTTCTCTGGAGTGCCATCAAGGAAATCAAGGCTCCTTTCATGTGTGATGTGCAACACGGAATTGCTCTGCACGCAGTGCAGGGGAATCGGGCCTCATCTCGCGGCGAGGGGGAAGTCTCATGGTTTTTCTCGAGTTGCGGCGGGAACCTGGGGTATATTCTCGAGTTACGACGGGGATGGCCCTTCCACACACGTGTGTGTTCAGCGACGTCAGGACTCCTGCCTAGTTTCGAGGGACAACTCGGGATTCTCCTCGATTCTTTGCAGGGCAATTGGGACGCCTCTCCAGCTGAGACGGGAGACCAAGGGTCCCTTTCCACGTGCCACAGGAATCCAGGGTCTCCTATCAAGTTTCACGAGGAGTCAGGCATCGTCTCCTTTGGAGGCACTGATCTCCGCATACCTCTGGAGTTTTCAAAGGATTTGAGGCCTCCTGTCGCGAATAGGTGGGGAACTAGGTCTTTCTCTGTGGTCTCCACAGCGGATTCAGACACCCTTTCGTCTTGGGAGATGGAAGACGAGCCTGCATTCCAGTCACTGCAGGGATATCCGGCCTTATTTCGAGTCAGGGCATCGCGGTGTTCATTCCACTTGAGGCCGCAAACTCAGGGTCCCTCTCACACACCTAGAGCTGAGAGAAGCCTCCTCTTGAGGTGCTTGTGGTAAGGTGGTATTCCTCTGGAGTCGAAGCCAGGGACTAACCTCTCTTTTCGAGTTGATTTTTGGTCCACGGAGCTCTTTCTTGTTGCTACAGTGACCTCAAGATCCCTCTAGCCTTGAAACAGTGTTCTTGGGTTTTCTCTGGAGTGCCATGAAGGAAATCAAGGCTCCTTTCATGTGTGATGTGCAACACAGAATTGCTCTGCACGCAGTGCAGGGGAATCGGGCCTCATCTCGCGTCGAGGGGGAAGTCTCATGGTTTTTCTCGAGTTGCGGCGGGAACCTGGGGTATATTCTCGAGTTACGACGGGGATGGCCCTTCCACACACGTGTTTGTTCAGCCACGTCAGGACTCTTGCCTAGTTGCGAGACACAACTCGGGATTCTCCTCGAGGCTTGGCAAGGCAATTGGGACGCCTCTCCAGCTGAGGCGGGAGACCAAGGGTCCCTTTCCACGTGCCAAAAGAATCCTGGGACTCCTATCAAGTATCACGAGGAGTCAGGCATCGTCTCCTTTGGAGGCACTGATCTCTGCGTACCTCTGGAGTTTTCAAAGGATGTGAGGCCTCCGGTCGCGATGAGGTGGGGAACTAGGTCTTTCTCTGTGGTCTCCACAGGGGATTCAGACATCCTTTCATCTTGGGAGATGCAAGACGAGCCTGCATTCAAGTCACTGCAGGGATATCCGGGCTTATTTCGAATCAGGGCATCGCGGTGTCCTTTCCACTTGAGGCCGCAAACTCAGGGTCCCTCTCACATACCTAGAGCTGAGAGAAGCCTCCTCTTGAGGTGCTTGTGGTAAGGTGGTATTCCTCTGGAGTCGAAGCCAGGGATTAACCTCTCATCTCGAGTTGATTTTTGGCCCACGGAGCTCTTTCGTGTTGCTACAGTGACCTCAGGATCCCTCTAGCCTTGAAACAGTGTTCTTGGGGTTTCTCTGGAGTGCCATCAAGGAAATCAAGGCTCCTTTCATGTGTGATGTGCAACACGGAATTGCTCTGCACGCAGTGCAGGGGAATCCGGCCTCATCTCGCGGCGAGGGGGAAGTCTCATGGTTTTTCTCGAGTTGCGGCGGGAACCTGGGGTATATTCTCGAGTTACGACGGGGATGGCCCTTCCACACACGTGTTTCTTCAGCGACGTCAGGACTCCTGCCTAGTTGCGAGGGACAACTCTGGATTCTCCTCGAGGCTTGGCAGGGCAATTGGGACGCCTCTCCAGCTGAGGCGGGAGACCAAGTGTCCCTTTCCAAGTGCCACAGTAATCCTGGGACTCCTATCAAGTTTCACGAGGAGTCAGGCATCGTCTCCTTTGGAGGCACTGATCTCCGCGTACCTCTGGAGTTTTCAAAGGATGTGAGGCTATCGGTCGCGATGAGGTGGGGAACTAAGTCTTTCTCTGTGCTTTGCACAGGGGATTCAGACATCCTTTCGTCCTGGGAGATGCAAGACGAGCCTGCATTGAAGTCACTGCAGGGATATCCGGCCTTATTTCGAGTCAGGGCATCGCGGTGTCCATTCCACTTGAGGCCGCAAAATCAGGGTCCCTCTCACATACCTAGAGCTGAGAGAAGCCTCCTCTTGAGGTGCTTGTGGTAAGGTGGTATTCCTCTGGAGACGAATCCAGGGACTAACCTCTCTTTTCGAGTTGATTTTTGGTCCACAGAGATCTTTCGTGTTGCTGCAGTGACCTCAGGATCCCTCTATCCTTGAAACAGTGTTCTTGGGGTTTCTCTGGAGTGCCATCAAGGAAATCAAGGCTCCTTTCATGTGTGATGTGCAAGACGGAATTGCTCTGCACGCAGTACAGGGGAATCGGGCCTCATCTCGCAACGAGGGGGAAGTCTCATGGTTTTTCTCGAGTTGCGGCGGTAACCTGGGGTATATTCTCGAGTTACGACGGGGATGGCCCTTCCACCCACGTGTTTGTTCAGCCACGTCAGGACTCCTGCCTAGTTGCGAGGGACAACTCTGGATTCTCCTCGATGCTTGGCAGGGCAATTGGGACGCCTCTCCAGCTGAGGCGGGAGACCAAGGGTCCCTTTCCACGTGCCACAAGAATCCTGGGACTCCTATCAAGTTTCCCGAGGAGTCAGGCATCGTCTCCTTTGGAGGCACTGATCTCCGCGTACCTCTGGAGTTTTCAAAGGATGTGAGGCCTCCGGTCGCGATGAGGTGGGAAACTATGTCTTTCTCTGTGCTTTCCACAGGGGATTCAGACATCCTTTCATCTTGGGAGATGCAAGACGAGCCTGCATTCAAGTCACTGCAGGGATATCCGGCCTTATTTCGAGTCAGGGCATCGCGGCGTCCATTCCACTTGAGGCCGCAAACTCACGATCCCTCTCACATACCTAGAGCTGAGAGAAGCCTCCTCTTGAGGTGCTTGTGGTAAGGTGGTATTCCTCAGGAGTCGAAGCCAGGGACTAACCTCTCATCTCGTGTTGATTCTTGGTCCACGGAGCTCTTTTGTGTTGCTACAGTGACCTCAGGATCCCTCTAGCCTTGAAACAATGTTCTTGGGGTTTCTCTGGAGTGCCATCAAGGAAATCAAGGCTCCTTTCATGTGTGATGTGCAACACGGAATTGCTCTGCACGCAGTGCAGGGGAATCGGGCCTCATCTCGCGGCGAGGGGCAAGTCTCATGGTTTTTCTCGAGTTGCGGCGGGAACCTGGGGTATATTCTCGAGTTACGACGGGGATGGCCCTTCCACCCACGTGTTTCTTCAGCGACGTCAGGACTCCTGCCTAGTTGCGAGGGACAACTCGGGATTCTCCTCGAGGCTTTGCAGGGCAATTGGGACGCCTCTCCAGCTGAGACGGGAGACCAAGGGTCCCTTTCCACGTGCCACAGGAATCCTGGGTCTCCTATCAAGTTTCACGAGGAGTAGGGCATCGTCTCCTTTGGAGGCACTGATCTCCGCATACCTCTGGAGTTTTCAAAGGATTTGAGGCCTCCTGTCGCGATGAGGTGGGGAACTAGGTCTTTCTCTGTGGTCTCCACAGGGGATTCAGACACCCTTTCGTCTTGGGAGATGCAAGACGAGCCTGCATTCCAGTCACTGCAGGGATATCCGGCCTTATTTCGAGTCAGGGCATCGCGGTGTCCATTCCACTTGAGGCCACAAACTCAGGGTCCCTCTCACATACCTAGAGCTGGGAGAAGCCTCCTCTTGAGGTGCTTGTGGTAAGGTGGTATTCCTCTGGAGTCGAAGCCAGGGACTAACCTCTCATCTCGAGTTGATTTTTGGGCCACGGAGCTCTTTCGTGTTGCTACAGTGACCTCAGGATCCCTCTAGCCTTGAAACAGTGTTCTTGGGGTTTCTCTGGAGTGCCATGAAGGAAATCAAGGCTCCTTTCATGTGTGATGGGCAACACAGAATTGCTCTGCACGCAGTGCAGGGGAATCGGGCCTCATCTCGCGGCGAGGGGGAAGTCTCATTGTTTTTCTCGAGTTGCGGCGGGAACCTGGGGTATATTCTCGAGTTACGACGGGGATGGCCCTTACACACACGTGTTTGTTCAGCCACGTCAGGACTCTTGCCTAGTTGCGAGACACAACTCGGGATTCTCCTCGAGGCTTGGCAGGGCAATTGGGACGCCTCTCCAGCTGAGACGGGAGACCAAGGGGCCCTTTCCACGTGCCACAGGAATCCTGGGACTCCTATCAAGTTTCACGAGGAGTCAGGCATCGTCTCCTTTGGAGGCACTGATCTCCGCGTACCTCTGGAGTTTTCAAAGGATGTGAGGCCTCCGGTCGCGATGAGGTGGGAAACTAGGTCTTTCTCTGTGGTCTCCACAGGGGATTCAGACATCCTTTCTTCTTGGGAGATGCAAGACGAGCCTGCATTCCAGTCACTGCAGGGATATCCGGCCTTATTTCGAGTCAGGGCATCGCGGTGTCCATTCCACTTGAGGCCGCAAACTCAGGATCCCTCTCACATACCTAGAGCTGAGAGAAGCCTCCTCTTGAGGTGCTTGTGGTAAGGTGGCATTCCTCAGGAGTCGAAGCCAGGGACTAACCTCTCATCTCGTGTTGATTCTGTGTCCACGGAGCTCTTTCATGTTGCTACAGTGACCTCAGGATCCCTCTAGCCTTGAAACAGTGTTCTTGGGGTTTCTCTGGAGTGCCATCAAGGAAATCAAGGCTCCTTTCATGTGTGATGTGCAACACGGAATTGCTCTGCACGCAGTGCAGGGGAATCGGGCCTCATCTCGCGGCGAGGGGGAAGTCTCATGGTTTTTCTCGAGTTGCGGCGGGAACCTGGGGTATATTCTCGAGTTACGACGGGGATGGCCCTTCCACACACGTGTGTGTTCAGCGACGTCAGGACTCCTGCCTAGTTTCGAGGGACAACTCAGGATTCTCCTCGATTCTTTGCAGGGCAATTGGGACGCCTCTCCAGCTGAGACGGGAGACCAAGGGTCCCTTTCCACGTGCCACAGGAATCCAGGGTCTCCTATCAAGTTTCACGAGGAGTCAGGCATCGTCTCCTTTGGAGGCACTGATCTCCGCATACCTCTGGAGTTTTCAAAGGATTTGAGGCCTCCTGTCGCGAATAGGTGGGGAACTAGGTCTTTCTCTGTGGTCTCCACAGCGGATTCAGACACCCTTTCGTCTTGGGAGATGGAAGACGAGCCTGCATTCCAGTCACTGCAGGGATATCCGGCCTTATTTCGAGTCAGGGCATCGCGGTGTCCATTCCACTTGAGGCCGCAAACTCAGGGTCCCTCTCACACACCTAGAGCTGAGAGAAGCCTCCTCTTGAGGTGCTTGTGGTAAGGTGGTATTCCTCTGGAGTCGAAGCCAGGGACTAACCTCTCATCTCGAGTTGATTTTTGGTCCACGGAGCTCTTTCTTGTTGCTACAGTGACCTCAGGATCCCTCTAGCCTTGAAACAGTGTTCTTGGGTTTTCTCTGGAGTGCCATGAAGGAAATCAAGGCTCCTTTCATGTGTGATGTGCAACACAGAATTGCTCTGCACGCAGTGCAGGGGAATCGGGCCTCATCTCGCGTCGAGGGGGAAGTCTCATTGTTTTTCTCGAGTTGCGGCGGGAACCTGAGGTATATTCTCGAGTTACGACGGGGATGGCCCTTCCACACACGTGTGTGTTCAGCCACGTCAGGACTCTTGCCTAGTTGCGAGACACAACTCGGGATTCTCCTCGAGGCTTGGCAAGACAATTGGGACGCCTCTCCAGCTGAGGCGGGAGACCAAGGGTCCCTTTCCACGTGCCAAAAGAATCCTGGGACTCCTATCAAGTTTCACGAGGAGTCAGGCATCGTCTCCTTTGGAGGCACTGATCTCCGCGTACCTCTGGAGTTTTCAAAGGATGTGAGGCCTCCGGTCGCGATGAGGTGGGGAACTAGGTCTTTCTCTGTGGTCTCCACAGGGGATTCAGACATCCTTTCATCTTGGGAGATGCAAGACGAGCCTGCATTCAAGTCACTGCAGGGATATCCGGCCTTATTTCGAGTCAGGGCATCGCGGTGTCCATTCCACTTGAGGCCGCAAACTCAGGGTCCCTCTCACATACCTAGAGCTGAGAGAAGCCTCCTCTTGAGGTGCTTGTGGTAAGGTGGTATTCCTCTGGAGTCGAAGCCAGGGACTAACCTCTCATCTCGAGTTGATTTTTGGCCCACGGAGCTCTTTCGTGTTGCTACAGTGACCTCAGGATCCCTCTAGCCTTGAAACAGTGTTCTTGGGGTTTCTCTGGAGTGCCATCAAGGAAATCAAGGCTCCTTTCATGTGTGATGTGCAACACGGAATTGCTCTGCACGCAGTGCAGGGGAATCCGGCCTCATCTCGCGGCGAGGGGGAAGTCTCATGGTTTTTCTCGAGTTGCGGCGGGAACCTGGGGTATATTCTCGAGTTACGACGGGGATGGCCCTTCCACACACGTGTTTCTTCAGCGACGTCAGGACTCCTGCCTAGTTGCGAGGGACAACTCTGGATTCTCCTCGAGGCTTGGCAGGGCAATTGGGACGCCTCTCCAGCTGAGGCGGGAGACCAAGTGTCCCTTTCCAAGTGCCACAGGAATCCTGGGACTCCTATCAAGTTTCACGAGGAGTCAGGCATCGTCTCCTTTGGAGGCACTGATCTCCGCGTACCTCTGGAGTTTTCAAAGGATGTGAGGCTATCGGTCGCGATGAGGTGGGGAACTAAGTCTTTCTCTGTGCTTTGCACAGGGGATTCAGACATCCTTTCGTCCTGGGAGATGCAAGACGAGCCTGCATTGAAGTCACTGCAGGGATATCCGGCCTTATTTCGAGTCAGGGCATCGCGGTGTCCATTCCACTTGAGGCCGCAAACTCAGGGTCCCTCTCACATACCTAGAGCTGAGAGAAGCCTCCTCTTGAGGTGCTTGTGGTAAGGTGGTATTCCTCTGGAGACGAATCCAGGGACTAACCTCTCTTTTCAAGATGATTTTTGGTCCACAGAGATCTTTCGTGTTGCTACAGTGACCTCAGGATCCCTCTATCCTTGAAACAGTGTTCTTGGGGTTTCTCTGGAGTGCCATCAAGGAAATCAAGGCTCCTTTCATGTGTGATGTGCAAGACGGAATTGCTCTGCACGCAGTACAGGGGAATCGGGCCTCATCTCGCATCGAGGGGGAAGTCTCATGGTTTTTCTCGAGTTGCGGCGGTAACCTGGGGTATATTCTCGAGTTACGACGGGGATGGCCCTTCCACCCACGTGTTTGTTCAGCCACGTCAGGACTCCTGCCTAGTTGCGAGGGACAACTCTGGATTCTCCTCGATGCTTGGCAGGGCAATTGGGACGCCTCTCCAGCTGAGGCGGGAGACCAAGGGTCCCTTTCCACGTGCCACAAGAATCCTGGGACTCCTATCAAGTTTCCCGAGGAGTCAGGCATCGTCTCCTTTGGAGGCACTGATCTCCGCGTACCTCTGAAGTTTTCAAAGGATGTGAGGCCTCCGGTCGCGATGAGGTGGGAAACTATGTCTTTCTCTGTGGTCTCCACAGGGGATTCAGACATCCTTTCTTCATGGGAGATGCAAGACGAGCCTGCATTCCAGTCACTGCAGGGATATCCGGCCGTATTTCGAGTCAGGGCATCGCGGTGTCCATTCCACTTGAGGCCGCAAACTCAGGGTCCCTCTCACATACCTAGAGCTGAGAGAAGCCTCCTCTTGAGGTGCTTGTGGTAAGGTGGTATTCCTCTGGAGTCGAAGCCAGGGACTAACCTCTCATCTCGAGTTGATTTTTGGTCCACGGAGCTCTTTCGTGTTGCTACAGTGACCTCAGGATCCCTCTAGCCTTGAAACAGTGTTCTTGGGGTTTCTCTGGAGTGCCATGAAGGAAATCAAGGCTCCTTTCATGTGTGATGTGCAACACAGAATTGCTCTGCACGCAGTGCAGGGGAATCGGGCCTCATCTCGCGGCGAGGGGGAAGTCTCATGGTTTTTCTCTTGTTGCGGCGGGAACCTGGGGTATATTCTCGAGTTACGACGGGGATGGCCCTTCCACACACGTGTTTGTTCAGCCACGTCAGGACTCTTGCCTAGTTGCGAGACACAACTCGGGATTCTCCTAGAGGCTTGGCAAGGCAATTGGGACGCCTCTCCCGCTGAGGCGGGAGACTAAGGGTCCCTTTCCACGTGCCACAGGAATCCTGGGACTCCTATCAAGTTTCACGAGGAGTCAGGCATCGTCTCCTTTGGAGGCACTGATCTCCGCGTACCTCTGGAGTTTTCAAAGGATGTGAGGCCTCCGGTCGCGATGAGGTGGGGAACTAGGTCTTTCTCTGTGGTCTCCACAGGGGATTCAGACATCCTTTCATCTTGGGAGATGCAAGACGAGCCTGCATTCAAGTCACTGCAGGGATATTCAGCTTTGTTTCGCGTCAGGGCATCGCGGTGTCCATTCCACTTGAGGCCGCAAACTCAGGGTCCCTCTCACATACCTAGAGCTGAGAGAAGCCTCCTCTTGAGGTGCTTGTGGTAAGGTGGTATTTCTCAGGAGTCGAAGCCAGGGACTAACCTCTCATCTCGTGTTGATTCTGTGTCCACGGAGCTCTTTCATGTTGCTACAGTGACCTCAGGATCCCTCTAGCCTTGAAACAGTGTTCTTGGGGTTTCTCTGGAGTGCCATCAAGGAAATCAAGGCTCCTTTCATGTGTGATGCGCGACACGGAATTACTCTGCATGCAGTGCAGGGGAATCGGGCCTCATCTCGCGGCGAGGGGGAAGTCTCATGGTTTTTCTCGAGTTGCGGCGGGAACCTGGGGTATATTCTCGAGTTACGACGGGGATGGCACTTCCACACACGTGTGTGTTCAGCGACGTCAGGACTCCTGCCTAGTTACGAGGGACAACTCGGGATTCTCCTCGAGGCTTTGCAGGGCAATTGGGACGCCTCTCCATCTGAGACGGGAGACCAAGGTTCCCTTTCCACGTGCCACAGGAATCCTGGGTCTCCTATCAAGTTTCACGAGGAGTCAGGCATCGTCTCCTTTGGAGGCACTGATCTCCGCATACCTGTGGAGTTTTCAAAGGATTTGAGGCCTCCTGTCGCGATGAGGTGGGGAACTAGGTCTTTCTCTGTGGTCTCCACTGGGGATTCAGACACCCTTTCGTCTTGGGAGATGCAAGACGAGCCTGCATTCCAGTCACTGCAGGGATATCCGGCCTTATTTCGAGTCAGGGCATCGCGGTGTCCATTCCACTTGAGGCCGCAAATTCAGGGTCCCTCTCACACACCTAGAGCTGAGAGAAGCCTCCTCTTGAGGTGCTTGTGGTAAGGTGGTATTCCTCTGGAGTCGAAGCCAGGGACTAACCTCTCATCTCGAGTTGATTTTTGGTCCACGGAGCTCTTTCTTGTTGCTACAGTGACCTCAGGATCCCTCTAGCCTTGAAACAGTGTTCTTGGGGTTTCTCTGGAGTGCCATGAAGGAAATCAAGGCTCCTTTTATGTGTGATGTGCAACACAGAATTGCTCTGCACGCAGTGCAGGGGAATCGGGCCTCATCTCGCGGCGAGGGGGAAGTCTCATGGTTTTTCTCGAGTTGCGGCGGGAACCTGGGGTATATTCTCGAGTTACGACGGGGATGGCCCTTCCACACACGTGTTTGTTCAGCCACGTCAGGACTCTTGCCTAGTTGCGAGACACAACTCGGAAATCTCCTCGAGGCTTGGCAAGACAATTGGGACGCCTCTCCAGCTGAGGCGGGAGACCAAGGGTCCCTTTCCACGTGCCACAGGAATCCTGGGACTCCTATCAAGTTTCACGAGGAGTCAGGCATCGTCTCCTTTGGAGGCACTGATCTCCGCGTACCTCTGGAGTTTTCAAAGGATGTGAGGCCTCCGGTCGCGATGAGGTGGGGAACTAGGTCTTTCTCTGTGGTCTCCACAGGGGATTCAGACACCCTTTCGTCTTGGGAGATGCAAGACGAGCCTGCATTCCAGTCACTGCAGGGATATTCGGCCTTATTTCTAGTCAGGGCATCGCGGTGTCCATTACACTTGAGGCCGCAAACTCAGGGTCCCTCTCACATACCTAGAGCTGAGAGAAGCCTCCTCTTGAGGTGCTTGTGGTAAGGTGGTATTCCTCTGGAGTCGAAGCCAGGGACTAACCTCTCATCTCGAGTTGATTTTTGGCCCACGGAGCTCTTTCGTGTTGCTACATTGACCTCAGGATCCCTCTAGCCTTGAAACAGTGTTCTTGGGGTTTCTCTGGAGTGCCATCAAGGAAATCAAGGCTCCTTTCATGTGTGATGTGCAACACGGAATTGCTCTGCACGCAGTGCAGGGGAATCGGGCCTCATCTCGCGGCGAGGGGGAAGTCTCATGGTTTTTCTCGAGTTGCGGCGGGAACCTGGGGTATATTCTCGAGTTACGACGGGGATGGCCCTTCCACCCACGTGTTTCTTCAGCGACGTCAGGACTCCTGCCTAGTTGCGAGGGACAACTCTGGATTCTCCTCGAGGCTTTGCAGGGCAATTGGGACGCCTCTCCAGCTGAGACGGGAGACCAAGGGTCCCTTTCCACGTGCCACAGGAATCCTGGGTCTCCTATCAAGTTTCACGAGGAGTAGGGCATCGTCTCCTTTGGAGGCACTGATCTCCGCATACCTCTGGAGTTTTCAAAGGATTTGAGGCCTCCTGTCGCGATGAGGTGGGGAACTAGGTCTTTCTCTGTGGTCTCCACAGGGGATTCAGACACCCTTTCGTCTTGGGAGATGCAAGATGAGCCTGCATTCCAGTCACTGCAGGGATATCCGGCCTTATTTCGAGTCAGGGCATCGCGGTGTCCATTCCACTTGAGGCCACAAACTCAGGGTCCCTCTCACATACCTAGAGCTGAGAGAAGCCTCCTCTTGAGGTGCTTGTGGTAAGGTGGTATTCCTCTGGAGTCGAAGCCAGGGACTAACCTCTCATCTCGAGTTGATTTTTGGGCCACGGAGCTCTTTCGTGTTGCTACAGTGACCTCAGGATCCCTTTAGCCTTGAAACAGTGTTCTTGGGGTTTCTCTGGAGTGCCATGAAGGAAATCAAGGCTCCTTTCATGTGTGATGTGCAACACAGAATTGCTCTGCACGCAGTGCAGGGGAATCGGGCCTCATATCGCGGCGAGGGGGAAGTCTCATTGTTTTTCTCGAGTTGCGGCGGGAACCTGGGGTATATTCTCGAGTTACGACGGGGATGGCCCTTCCACACACGTGTTTGTTCAGCCACGTCAGGACTCTTGCCTAGTTGCGAGACACAACTCGGGATTCTCCTCGAGGCTTGTCAAGGCAATTGGGACGCCTCTCCCGCTGAGGCGGGAGACTAAGGGTCCCTTTCCACGTGCCACAGGAATCCTGGGACTCCTATCAAGTTTCACGAGGAGTCAGGCATCGTCTCCTTTGGAGGCACTGATCTCCGCGTACCTCTGGAGTTTTCAAAGGATGTGAGGCCTCCGGTCGCGATGAGGTGGGGAACTAGGTCTTTCTCTGTGGTCTCTACAGGGGATTCAGACATCCTTTCATCTTGGGAGATGCAAGACGAGCCTGCATTCAAGTCACTGCAGGGATATTCAGCTTTATTTCGCGTCAGGGCATCGCGGTGTCCATTCCACTTGAGGCCGCAAACTCAGGGTCCCTCTCACATACCTAGAGCTGAGAGAAGCCTCCTCTTGAGGTGCTTGTGGTAAGGTGGTATTTCTCAGGAGTCGAAGCCAGGGACTAACCTCTCATCTCGTGTTGATTCTGTGTCCACGGAGCTCTTTCATGTTGCTACAGTGACCTCAGGATCCCTCTAGCCTTGAAACAGTGTTCTTGGGGTTTCTCTGGAGTGCCATCAAGGAAATCAAGGCTCCTTTCATGTGTGATGCGCGACACGGAATTGCTCTGCATGCAGTGCAGGGGAATCGGGCCTCATCTCGCGGCGAGGGGGAAGTCTCATGGTTTTTCTCGAGTTGCGGCGGGAACCTGGGGTATATTCTCGAGTTACGACGGGGATGGCACTTCCACACACGTGTGTGTTCAGCGACGTCAGGACTCCTGCCTAGTTGCGAGGGACAATTCGGGATTCTCCTCGAGGCTTGGCAGGGCAATTGGGACGCCTCTCCAGCTGAGACGGGAGACCAAGGTTCCCTTTCCACGTGCCACAGGAATCCTGGGTCTCCTATCAAGTTTCACGAGGAGTCAGGCATCGTCTCCTTTGGAGGCACTGATCTCCGCATACCTGTGGAGTTTTCAAAGGATTTGAGGCCTCCTGTCGCGATGAGGTGGGGAACTAGGTCTTTCTCTGTGGTCTCCACTGGGGATTCAGACACCCTTTCGTCTTGGGAGATGCAAGACGAGGCTGCATTCCAGTCACTGCAGGGATATCCGGACTTATTTCGAGTCAGGGCATCGCGGTGTCCATTCCACTTGAGGCCGCAAATTCAGGGTCCCTCTCACACACCTAGAGCTGAGAGAAGCCTCCTCTTGAGGTGCTTGTGGTAAGGTGGTATTCCTCTGGAGTCGAAGCCAGGGACTAACCTCTCATCTCGAGTTGATTTTTGGTCCACGGAGCTCTTTCTTGTTGCTACAGTGACCTCAGGATCCCTCTAGCCTTGAAACAGTGTTCTTGGGGTTTCTCTGGAGTGCCATGAAGGAAATCAAGGCTCCTTTTATGTGTGATGTGCAACACAGAATTGCTCTGCACGCAGTGCAGGGGAATCGGGCCTCATCTCGCGGCGAGGGGGAAGTCTCATGGTTTTTCTCGAGTTGCGGCGGGAACCTGGGGTATATTCTCGAGTTACGACGGGGATGGCCCTTCCACCCACGTGTTTCTTCAGCGACGTCAGGACTCCTGCCTAGTTGCGAGGGACAACTCTGGATTCTCCTCGAGGCTTTGCAGGGCAATTGGGACGCCTCTCCAGCTGAGACGGGAGACCAAGTGTCCCTTTCCACGTGCCACAGGAATCCTGGGTCTCCTATCAAGTTTCACGAGGAGTAGGGCATCGTCTCCTTTGGAGGCACTGATCTCCGCATACCTCTGGAGTTTTCAAAGGATTTGAGGCCTCCTGTCGCGATGAGGTGGGGAACTAGGTCTTTCTCTGTGGTCTCCACAGGGGATTCAGACACCCTTTCGTCTTGGGAGATGCAAGACGAGCCTGCATTCCAGTCACTGCAGGGATATCCGGCCTTATTTCGAGTCAGGGCATCGCGGTGTCCATTCCACTTGAGGCCACAAACTCAGGGTCCCTCTCACATACCTAGAGCTGAGAGAAGCCTCCTCTTGAGGTGCTTGTGGTAAGGTGGTATTCCTCTGGAGTCGAAGCCAGGGACTAACCTCTCATCTCGAGTTGATTTTTGGGCCACGGAGCTCTTTCGTGTTGCTACAGTGACCTCAGGATCCCTCTAGCCTTGAAACAGTGTTCTTGGGGTTTCTCTGGAGTGCCATCAAGGAAATCAAGGCTCCTTTCATGTGTGATGTGCAAGACGGAATTGCTCTGCACGCAGTGCAGGGGAATCGGGCCTCATCTCGCTGCGAGGGGGAAGTCTCATGGTTTTTCTCGAGTTGCGGCGGGAACCTGGGGTATATTCTCGAGTTACGACGGGGATGGCCCTTCCACCCACGTGTTTCTTCAGCCACGTCAGGACTCCTGCCTAGTTGCGAGGGACAACTCTGGATTCTCCTCGAGGCTTGGCAGGGCAATTGGGACGCCTCTCCAGCTGAGGCGGGAGACCAAGTGTCCCTTTCCAAGTTCCACAGGAATCCTGGGACTCCTATCAAGTTTCACGAGGAGTCAGGCATCGTCTCCTTTGGAGGCACTGATCTCCGCGTACCTCTGGAGTTTTCAAAGGATGTGAGGCTATCGGTCGCGATGATGTGGGGAACTAAGTCTTTCTCTGTGCTTTCCACAGGGGATTCAGACATCCTTTCGTCCTGGGAGATGCAAGACGAGCCTGCATTGAAGTCACTGCAGGGATATCCGGCCTTATTTCGAGTCAGGGCATCGCGGTGTCCATTCCACTTGAGGCCGCAAACTCAGGGTCCCTCTCACATACCTAGAGCTGAGAGAAGCCTCCTCTTGAGGTGCTTGTGGTAAGGTGGTATTCCTCTGGAGACGAATCCAGGGACTAACCTCTCTTTTCGAGTTGATTTTTGGTCCACAGAGTTCTTTCGTGTTGCTACAGTGACCTCAGGATCCCTCTATCCCTGAAACAGTGTTCTTTGGGATTCTCTGGAGTGCCATCAAGGAAATCAAGGCTCCTTTCATGTGTGATGTGCAACACAGAATTGCTCTGCACGCAGTGCAGGGGAATCGGGCCTCATCTCGCATCGAGGGGGAAGTCTCATGCTTTTTCTCGAGTTGCGGCGGGAACCTGGGGTATATTCTCGAGTTACGACGGGGATGGCCCTTCCACACACGTGTTTGTTCAGCCACGTCAGGACTCCTGCCTAGTTGCGAGGGACAACTCGGGATTCTCCTCGAGGCTTGGCAGGGCAATTGGAACGCCTCTCCAGCTGAGGCGGGAGACCAAGGGTCCCTTTCCACGTGCCACAAGAATCCTGGGACTCCTATCAAGTTTCACGAGGAGTCAGGCATCGTCTCCTTTGGAGGCACTGATCTCCGCGTACCTCTGGAGTTTTCAAAGGATGTGAGGCCTCCGGTCGCGATGAGGTGGGGAACTAAGTGTTTCTCTGTGGTCTCCACAGGGGATTCAGACATCCTTTCTTCTTGGGAGATGCAAGACGAGCCTGCATTCAAGTCACTGCAGGGATATCCAGCCTTATTTCCGTCAGGGCATCGCGGTGTCCATTCCACTTGAGGCCGCAAACTCAGGGTCCCTCTCACATACCTAGAGCTGAGAGAAGCCTCCTCTTGAGGTGCTTGTGGTAAGGTGGTATTCCTCTGGAGTCGAAGCCAGGGACTAACCTCTCATCTCGAGTTGATTTTTGGCCCACGGAGCTCTTTCGTGTTGCTACAGTGACCTCAGGATCCCTCTAGCCTTGAAACAGTGTTCTTGGGGTTTCTCTGGAGTGCCATCAAGGAAATCAAGGCTCCTTTCATGTGTGATGTGCAACACGGAATTGCTCTGCACGCAGTGCAGGGGAATCGGGCCTCATCTCGCGGCGAGGGGGAAGTCTCATGGTTTTTCTCGAGTTGCGGCGGGAACCTGGGGTATATTCTCGAGTTACGACGGGGATGGCCCTTCCACCCACGTGTTTCTTCAGCGACGTCAGGACTCCTGCCTAGTTGCGAGGGACAACTCTGGATCCTCCTCGAGGCTTGGCAGGGCAATTGGGACGCCTCTCCAGCTGAGACGGGAGACCAAGTGTCCCTTTCCAAGTGCCACAGGAATCCTGGGACTCCTATCAAGTTTCACGAGGAGTCAGGCATCGTCTCCTTTGGAGGCACTGATCTCCGCGTACCTCTGGAGTTTTCAAAGTATGTGAGGCCTCCGGTCGCGATGAGGTGGGGAACTAGGTCTTTCTCTGTGGTCTCCACAGGGGATTCAGACACCCTTTCGTCTTGGGAGATGCAAGACGAGCCTGCATTCCAGTCACTGCAGGGATATCCGGCCTTATTTCGAGTCAGGGCATCGCGGTGTCCATTCCACTTGAGGCCACAAACTCAGGGTCCCTCTCACATACCTAGAGCTGGGAGAAGCCTCCTCTTGAGGTGCTTGTGGTAAGGTGGTATTCCTCTGGAGTCGAAGCCAGGGACTAACCTCTCATCTCGAGTTGATTTTTGGGCCACGGAGCTCTTTCGTGTTGCTACAGTGACCTCAGGATCCCTCTAGCCTTGAAACAGTGTTCTTGGGGTTTCTCTGGAGTGCCATGAAGGAAATCAAGGCTCCTTTCATGTGTGATGGGCAACACAGAATTGCTCTGCACGCAGTGCAGGGGAATCGGGCCTCATCTCGCGGCGAGGGGGAAGTCTCATTGTTTTTCTCGAGTTGCGGCGGGAACCTGGGGTATATTCTCGAGTTACGACGGGGATGGCCCTTCCACACACGTGTTTGTTCAGCCACGTCAGGACTCTTGCCTAGTTGCGAGACACAACTCGGGATTCTCCTCGAGGCTTGGCAGGGCAATTGGGACGCCTCTCCAGCTGAGACGGGAGACCAAGGGGCCCTTTCCACGTGCCACAGGAATCCTGGGACTCCTATCAAGTTTCACGAGGAGTCAGGCATCGTCTCCTTTGGAGGCACTGATCTCCGCGTACCTCTGGAGTTTTCAAAGGATGTGAGGCCTCCGGTCGCGATGAGGTGGGAAACTAGGTCTTTCACTGTGGTCTCCACAGGGGATTCAGACATCCTTTCTTCTTGGGAGATGCAAGACGAGCCTGCATTCCAGTCACTGCAGGGATATCCGGCCTTATTTTGAGTCAGGGCATCGCGGTGTCCATTCCACTTGAGGCCGCAAACTCAGGATCCCTCTCACATACCTAGAGCTGAGAGAAGCCTCCTCTTGAGGTGCTTGTGGTAAGGTGGCATTCCTCAGGAGTCGAAGCCAGGGACTAACCTCTCATCTCGTGTTGATTCTGTGTCCACGGAGCTCTTTCATGTTGCTACAGTGACCTCAGGATCCCTCTAGCCTTGAAACAGTGTTCTTGGGGTTTCTCTGGAGTGCCATCAAGGAAATCAAGGCTCCTTTCATGTGTGATGTGCAACACGGAATTGCTCTGCACGCAGTGCAGGGGAATCGGTCCTCATCTCGCGGCGAGGGGGAAGTCTCATGGTTTTTCTCGAGTTGCGGCGGGAACCTGGGGTATATTCTCGAGTTACGACGGGGATGGCCCTTCCACACACGTGTGTGTTCAGCGACGTCAGGACTCCTGCCTAGTTTCGAGGGACAACTCAGGATTCTCCTCGATTCTTTGCAGGGCAATTGGGACGCCTCTCCAGCTGAGACGGGAGACCAAGGGTCCCTTTCCACGTGCCACAGGAATCCAGGGTCTCCTATCAAGTTTCACGAGGAGTCAGGCATCGTCTCCTTTGGAGGCACTGATCTCCGCATACCTCTGGAGTTTTCAAAGTATTTGAGGCCTCCTGTCGCGAATAGGTGGGGAACTAGGTCTTTCTCTGTGGTCTCCACAGCGGATTCAGACACCCTTTCGTCTTGGGAGATGGAAGACGAGCCTGCATTCCAGTCACTGCAGGGATATCCGGCCTTATTTCGAGTCAGGGCATCGCGGTGTCCATTCCACTTGAGGCCGCAAACTCAGGGTCCCTCTCACACACCTAGAGCTGAGAGAAGCCTCCTCTTGAGGTGCTTGTGGTAAGGTGGTATTCCTCTGGAGTCGAAGCCAGGGACTAACCTCTCATCTCGAGTTGATTTTTGGTCCACGGAGCTCTTTCTTGTTGCTACAGTGACCTCAGGATCCCTCTAGCCTTGAAACAGTGTTCTTGGGTTTTCTCTGGAGTGCCATGAAGGAAATCAAGGCTCCTTTCATGTGTGATGTGCAACACAGAATTGCTCTGCACGCAGTGCAGGGGAATCGGGCCTCATCTCGCGGCGAGGGGGAAGTCTCATGGTTTTTCTCGAGTTGCGGCGGGAACCTGAGGTATATTCTCGAGTTACGACGGGGATGGCCCTTCCACACACGTGTGTGTTCAGCCACGTCAGGACTCTTGCCTAGTTGCGAGACACAACTCGGGATTCTCCTCGAGGCTTGGCAGGACAATTGGGACGCCTCTCCAGCTGAGGCGGGAGACCAAGGGTCCCTTTCCACGTGCCAAAAGAATCCTGGGACTCCTATCAAGTTTCACGAGGAGTCAGGCATCGTCTCCTTTGGAGGCACTGATCTCCGCGTACCTCTGGAGTTTTCAAAGGATGTGAGGCCTCCGGTCGCGATGAGGTGGGGAACTAGGTCTTTCTCTGTGGTCTCCACAGGGGATTCAGACATCCTTTCATCTTGGGAGATGCAAGACGAGCCTGCATTCAAGTCACTGCAGGGATATCCGGCCTTATTTCGAGTCAGGGCATCGCGGTGTCCATTCCACTTGAGGCCGCAAACTCAGGGTCCCTCTCACATACCTAGAGCTGAGAGAAGCCTCCTCTTGAGGTGCTTGTGGTAAGGTGGTATTCCTCTGGAGTCGAAGCCAGGGACTAACCTCTCATCTCGAGTTGATTTTTGGCCCACGGAGCTCTTTCGTGTTGCTACAGTGACCTCAGGATCCCTCTAGCCTTGAAACAGTGTTCTTGGGGTTTCTCTGGAGTGCCATCAAGGAAATCAAGGCTCCTTTCATGTGTGATGTGCAACACGGAATTGCTCTGCACGCAGTGCAGGGGAATCCGGCCTCATCTCGCGGCGAGGGGGAAGTCTCATGGTTTTTCTCGAGTTGCGGCGGGAACCTGGGGTATATTCTCGAGTTACGACGGGGATGGCCCTTCCACACACGTGTTTCTTCAGCGACGTCAGGACTCCTGCCTAGTTGCGAGGGACAACTCTGGATTCTCCTCGAGGCTTGGCAGGGCAATTGGGACGCCTCTCCAGCTGAGGCGGGAGACCAAGTGTCCCTTTCCAAGTGCCACAGGAATCCTGGGACTCCTATCAAGTTTCACGAGGAGTCAGGCATCGTCTCCTTTGGAGGCACTGATCTCCGCATACCTCTGGAGTTTTCAAAGGATGTGAGGCTATCGGTCGCGATGAGGTGGGGAACTAAGTCTTTCTCTGTGCTTTGCACAGGGGATTCAGACATCCTTTCGTCCTGGGAGATGCAAGACGAGCCTGCATTGAAGTCACTGCAGGGATATCCGGCCTTATTTCGAGTCAGGGCATCGCGGTGTCCATTCCACTTGAGGCCGCAAACTCAGGGTCCCTCTCACATACCTAGAGCTGAGAGAAGCCTCCTCTTGAGGTGCTTGTGGTAAGGTGGTATTCCTCTGGAGACGAATCCAGGGACTAACCTCTCTTTTCAAGATGATTTTTGGTCCACAGAGATCTTTCGTGTTGCTACAGTGACCTCAGGATCCCTCTATCCTTGAAACAGTGTTCTTGGGGTTTCTCTGGAGTGCCATCAAGGAAATCAAGGCTCCTTTCATGTGTGATGTGCAAGACGGAATTGCTCTGCACGCAGTACAGGGGAATCGGGCCTCATCTCGCATCGAGGGGGAAGTCTCATGGTTTTTCTCGAGTTGCGGCGGTAACCTGGGGTATATTCTCGAGTTACGACGGGGATGGCCCTTCCACCCACGTGTTTGTTCAGCCACGTCAGGACTCCTGCCTAGTTGCGAGGGACAACTCTGCATTCTCCTCGATGCTTGGCAGGGCAATTGGGACGCCTCTCCAGCTGAGGCGGGAGACCAAGGGTCCCTTTCCACGTGCCACAAGAATCCTGGGACTCCTATCAAGTTTCCCGAGGAGTCAGGCATCGTCTCCTTTGGAGGCACTGATCTCCGCGTACCTCTGAAGTTTTCAAAGGATGTGAGGCCTCCGGTCGCGATGAGGTGGGAAACTATGTCTTTCTCTGTGGTCTCCACAGGGGATTCAGACATCCTTTCTTCTTGGGAGATGCAAGACGAGCCTGCATTCCAGTCACTGCAGGGATATCCGGCCGTATTTCGAGTCAGGGCATCGCGGTGTCCATTCCACTTGAGGCCGCAAACTCAGGATCCCTCTCACATACCTAGAGCTGAGAGAAGCCTCCTCTTGAGGTGCTTGTGGTAAGGTGGCATTCCTCAGGAGTCGAAGCCAGGGACTAACCTCTCATCTCGTGTTGATTCTGTGTCCACGGAGCTCTTTCATGTTGCTACAGTGACCTCAGGATCCCTCTAGCCTTGAAACAGTGTTCTTGGGGTTTCTCTGGAGGGCCATCAAGGAAATCAAGGCTCCTTTCATGTGTGATGTGCAACACGGAATTGCTCTGCACGCAGTGCAGGGGAATCCGGCCTCATCTCGCGGCGAGGGGGAAGTCTCATGGGTTTTCTCGAGTTGCGGCGGGAACCTGGGGTATATTCTCGAGTTACGACGGGGATGGCCCTTCCACCCACGTGTTTCTTCAGCGACGTCAGGACTCCTGCCTAGTTGCGAGGGACAACTCTGGATTCTCCTCGAGGCTTGGCAGGGCAATTGGGACGCCTCTCCAGCTGAGACGGGAGACCAAGTGTCCCTTTCCAAGTGCCACAGGAATCCTGGGACTCCTATCAAGTTTCACGAGGAGTCAGGCATCGTCTCCTTTGGAGGCACTGATCTCCGCGTACCTCTGGAGTTTTCAAAGGATGTGAGGCCTCCGGTCGCGATGAGGTGGGGAACTAGGTCTTTCTCTGTGGTCTCCACAGGGGATTCAGACATCCTTTCATCTTGGGAGATGCAAGACGAGCCTGCATTCAAGTCACTGCAGGGATATCCGGCCTTATTTCGAGTCAGGGCATCGCGGTGTCCATTCCACTTGAGGCCGCAAACTCAGGGTCCCTCTCACATACCTAGAGCTGAGAGAAGCCTCCTCTTGAGGTGCTTGTGGTAAGGTGGTATTCCTCTGGAGTCGAAGCCAGGGACTAACCTCTCATCTCGAGTTGATTTTTGGCCCACGGAGCTCTTTCGTGTTGCTACAGTGACCTCAGGATCCCTCTAGCCTTGAAACAGTGTTCTTGGGGTTTCTCTGGAGTGCCATCAAGGAAATCAAGGCTCCTTTCATGTGTGATGTGCAACACGGAATTGCTCTGCACGCAGTGCAGGGGAATCCGGCCTCATCTCGCGGCGAGGGGGAAGTCTCATGGTTTTTCTCGAGTTGCGGCGGGAACCTGGGGTATATTCTCGAGTTACGATGGGGATGGCCCTTCCACACACGTGTTTCTTCAGCGACGTCAGGACTCCTGCCTAGTTACGGGGGACAACTCTGGATTCTCCTCGAGGCTTGGCAGGGCAATTGGGACGCCTCTCCAGCTGAGGCGGGAGACCAAGTGTCCCTTTCCAAGTGCCACAGGAATCCTGGGACTCCTATCAAGTTTCACGAGGAGTCAGGCATCGTCTCCTTTGGAGGCACTGATCTCCGCGTACCTCTGGAGTTTTCAAAGGATGTGAGGCTATCGGTCGCGATGAGGTGGGGAACTAAGTCTTTCTCTGTGCTTTGCACAGGGGATTCAGACATCCTTTCGTCCTGGGAGATGCAAGACGAGCCTGCATTGAAGTCACTGCAGGGATATCCGGCCTTATTTCGAGTCAGGGCATCGCGGTGTCCATTCCACTTGAGGCCGCAAACTCAGGGTCCCTCTCACATACCTAGAGCTGAGAGAAGCCTCCTCTTGAGGTGCTTGTGGTAAGGTGGTATTCCTCTGGAGACGAATCCAGGGACTAACCTCTCTTTTCGAGTTGATTTTTGGTCCACAGAGTTCTTTCGTGTTGCTACAGTGACCTCAGGATCCCTCTATCCTTGAAACAGTGTTCTTGGGGTTTCTCTGGAGTGCCATCAAGGAAATCAAGGCTCCTTTCATGTGTGATGTTCAAGACGGAATTGCTCTGCACGCAGTACAGGGGAATCGGGCCTCATCTCGCGGCGAGGGGGAAGTCTCATGGTTTTTCTCGAGTTGCGGCGGGAACCTGGGGTATATTCTCGAGTTACGACGGGGATGGCCCTTCCACACACGTGTTTGTTCAGCCACGTCGTACTCCTGCCTAGTTGCGAGGGACAACTCGGGATACTCCTCGAGGCTTGGCAGGGCAATTGGAACGCCTCTCCAGCTGAGGCGGGAGACCAAGGGTCCCTTTCCACGTGCCACAAGAATCCTGGGACTCCTATCAAGTTTCACGAGGAGTCAGGCTTCGTCTCCTTTGGAGGCACTGATCTCCGCGTACCTCTGGAGTTTTCAAAGGATGTGAGGCCTCCGGTCGCGATGAGGTGGGGAACTAGGTCTTTCTCTGTGGTCTCCACAGGGGATTCAGACATCCTTTCTTCTTGGGAGATGCAAGACGAGCCTGCATTCCAGTCACTGCAGGGATATCCGGCCTTATTTCGAGTCACGGCATCGCGGTGTCCATTCCACTTGAGGCCGCAAACTCAGGGTCCCTCTCACATACCTGGAGCTGAGAGAAGCCTCCTCTTGAGGTGCTTGTGGTAAGGTGGTATTCCTCAGGAGTCGAAGCCAGGGACTAACCTCTCATCTCGTGTTGATTCTTGGTCCACGAAGCTCTTTCGTGTTGCTACAGTGACCTCAGGATCCCTCTAGCCTTGAAACAGTGTTCTTGGGGTTTCTCTGGAGTGCCATCAAGGAAATCAAGGCTCCTTTCATGTGTGATGTGCAAGACGGAATTGCTCTGCACGCAGTGCAGGGGAATCGGGCCTCATTTTGCGGCGATGGGGACGTCTCATGGTTTTTCTCGAGTTGCGGCGGGAACCTGGGGTATATTCTCGAGTTACGACGGGGATGGCCCTTCCACACACGTGTGTGTTCAGCCATGTCAGGACTCCTGCCTAGTTGCGAGGGACAACTCGGGATTCTCCTCGAGGCTTTGCAGGGCAATTGGGACGCCTCTCCAGCTGAGACGGGAGACCAAGGGTCCCTTTCCACGTGCCACAGGAATCCTGGGTTTCCTATCAAGTTTCACGAGGAGTCAGGCATCGTCTCCTTTGGAGGCACTGATCTCCGCATACCTCTGGAGTTTTCAAAGGATTTGAGGCCTCCTGTCGCGATGAGGTGGGGAACTAGGTCTTTCTCTGTGGTCTCCACAGGGGATTCAGACACCCTTTCGTCTTGGGAGATGCAAGACGAGCCTGCATTCCAGTCACTGCAGGGATATCCGGCCTTATTTCGAGTCAGGGCATCGCGGTGTCCATTCCACTTGAGGCCGCAAACTCAGGGTCCCTCTCACATACCTAGAGCTGAGAGAAGCCTCCTCTTGAGGTGCTTGTGGTAAGGTGGTATTCCTCTGGAGTCGAAGCCAGGGACTAACCTCTCATCTCGAGTTGATTTTTGGTCCACGGAGCTCTTTCGTGTTGCTACAGTGACCTCAGGATCCCTCTAGCCTTGAAACAGTGTTCTTGGGGTTTCTCTGGAGTGCCATGAAGGAAATCAAGGCTCCTTTCATGTGTGATGTGCAACACAGAATTGCTCTGCACGCAGTGCAGGGGAATCGGGCCTCATCTCGCGGCGAGGGGGAAGTCTCATGGTTTTTCTCTTGTTGCGGCGGGAACCTGGGGTATATTCTCGAGTTACGACGGGGATGGCCCTTCCACACACGTGTTTGTTCAGCCACGTCAGGACTCTTGCCTAGTTGCGAGACACAACTCGGGATTCTCCTAGAGGCTTGGCAAGGCAATTGGGACGCCTCTCCCGCTGAGGCGGGAGACTAAGGGTCCCTTTCCACGTGCCACAGGAATCCTGGGACTCCTATCAAGTTTCACGAGGAGTCAGGCATCGTCTCCTTTGGAGGCACTGATCTCCGCGTACCTCTGGAGTTTTCAAAGGATGTGAGGCCTCCGGTCGCGATGAGGTGGGGAACTAGGTCTTTCTCTGTGGTCTCTACAGGGGATTCAGACATCCTTTCTTCTTGGGAGATGCAAGACGAGCCTGCATTCAAGTCACTGCAGGGATATTCAGCTTTGTTTCGCGTCAGGGCATCGCGGTGTCCATTCCACTTGAGGCCGCAAACTCAGGGTCCCTCTCACATACCTAGAGCTGAGAGAAGCCTCCTCTTGAGGTGCTTGTGGTAAGGTGGTATTTCTCAGGAGTCGAAGCCAGGGACTAACCTCTCATCTCGTGTTGATTCTGTGTCCACGGAGCTCTTTCATGTTGCTACAGTGACCTCAGGATCCCTCTAGCCTTGAAACAGTGTTCTTGGGGTTTCTCTGGAGTGCCATCAAGGAAATCAAGGCTCCTTTCATGTGTGATGCGCGACACGGAATTACTCTGCATGCAGTGCAGGGGAATCGGGCCTCATCTCGCGGCGAGGGGGAAGTCTCATGGTTTTTCTCGAGTTGCGGCGGGAACCTGGGGTATATTCTCGAGTTACGACGGGGATGGCACTTCCACACACGTGTGTGTTCAGCGACGTCAGGACTCCTGCCTAGTTACGAGGGACAACTCGGGATTCTCCTCGAGGCTTTGCAGGGCAATTGGGACGCCTCTCCATCTGAGACGGGAGACCAAGGTTCCCTTTCCACGTGCCACAGGAATCCTGGGTCTCCTATCAAGTTTCACGAGGAGTCAGGCATCGTCTCCTTTGGAGGCACTGATCTCCGCATACCTGTGGAGATTTCAAAGGATTTGAGGCCTCCTGTCGCGATGAGGTGGGGAACTAGGTCTTTCTCTGTGGTCTCCACTGGGGATTCAGACACCCTTTCGTCTTGGGAGATGCAAGACGAGGCTGCATTCCAGTCACTGCAGGGATATCCGGCCTTATTTCGAGTCAGGGCATCGCGGTGTCCATTCCACTTGAGGCCGCAAATTCAGGGTCCCTCTCACACACCTAGAGCTGAGAGAAGCCTCCTCTTGAGGTGCTTGTGGTAAGGTGGTATTCCTCTGGAGTCGAAGCCAGGGACTAACCTCTCATCTCGAGTTGATTTTTGGTCCACGGAGCTCTTTCTTGTTGCTACAGTGACCTCAGGATCCCTCTAGCCTTGAAACAGTGTTCTTGGGGTTTCTCTGGAGTGCCATGAAGGAAATCAAGGCTCCTTTTATGTGTGATGTGCAACACAGAATTTCTCTGCACGCAGTGCAGGGGAATCGGGCCTCATCTCGCGGCGAGGGGGAAGTCTCATGGTTTTTCTCGAGTTGCGGCGGGAACCTGGGGTATATTCTCGAGTTACGACGGGGATGGCCCTTCCACACACGTGTTTGTTCAGCCACGTCAGGACTCTTGCCTAGTTGCGAGACACAACTCGGAAATCTCCTCGAGGCTTGGCAAGACAATTGGGACGCCTCTCCAGCTGAGGCGGGAGACCAAGGGTCCCTTTCCACGTGCCACAGGAATCCTGGGACTCCTATCAAGTTTCACGAGGAGTCAGGCATCGTCTCCTTTGGAGGCACTGATCTCCGCGTACCTCTGGAGTTTTCAAAGGATGTGAGGCCTCCGGTCGCGATGAGGTGGGGAACTAGGTCTTTCTCTGTGGTCTCCACAGGGGATTCAGACACCCTTTCGTCTTGGGAGATGCAAGACGAGCCTGCATTCCAGTCACTGCAGGGATATTCGGCCTTATTTCTAGTCAGGGCATCGCGGTGTCCATTACACTTGAGGCCGCAAACTCAGGGTCCCTCTCACATACCTAGAGCTGAGAGAAGCCTCCTCTTGAGGTGCTTGTGGTAAGGTGGTATTCCTCTGGAGTCGAAGCCAGGGACTAACCTCTCATCTCGAGTTGATTTTTGGCCCACGGAGCTCTTTCGTGTTGCTACATTGACCTCAGGATCCCTCTAGCCTTGAAACAGTGTTCTTGGGGTTTCTCTGGAGTGCCATCAAGGAAATCAAGGCTCCTTTCATGTGTGATGTGCAACACGGAATTGCTCTGCACGCAGTGCAGGGGAATCGGGCCTCATCTCGCGGCGAGGGGGAAGTCTCATGGTTTTTCTCGAGTTGCGGCGGGAACCTGGGGTATATTCTCGAGTTACGACGGGGATGGCCCTTCCACCCACGTGTTTCTTCAGCGACGTCAGGACTCCTGCCTAGTTGCGAGGGACAACTCTGGATTCTCCTCGAGGCTTTGCAGGGCAATTGGGACGCCTCTCCAGCTGAGACGGGAGACCAAGGGTCCCTTTCCACGTGCCACAGGAATCCTGGGTCTCCTATCAAGTTTCACGAGGAGTAGGGCATCGTCTCCTTTGGAGGCACTGATCTCCGCATACCTCTGGAGTTTTCAAAGGATTTGAGGCCTCCTGTCGCGATGAGGTGGGGAACTAGGTCTTTCTCTGTGGTCTCCACAGGGGATTCAGACATCCTTTCGTCTTGGGAGATGCAAGACGAGCCTGCATTCCAGTCACTGCAGGGATATCCGGCCTTATTTCGAGTCAGGGCATCGCGGTGTCCATTCCACTTGAGGCCACAAACTCAGGGTCCCTCTCACATACCTAGAGCTGAGAGAAGCCTCCTCTTGAGGTGCTTGTGGTAAGGTGGTATTCCTCTGGAGTCGAAGCCAGGGACTAACCTCTCATCTCGAGTTGATTTTTGGGCCACGGAGCTCTTTCGTGTTGCTACAGTGACCTCAGGATCCCTTTAGCCTTGAAACAGTGTTCTTGGGGTTTCTCTGGAGTGCCATGAAGGAAATCAAGGCTCCTTTCATGTGTGATGTGCAACACAGAATTGCTCTGCACGCAGTGCAGGGGAATCGGGCCTCATATCGCGGCGAGGGGGAAGTCTCATTGTTTTTCTCGAGTTGCGGCGGGAACCTGGGGTATATTCTCGAGTTACGACGGGGATGGCCCTTCCACACACGTGTTTGTTCAGCCACGTCAGGACTCTTGCCTAGTTGCGAGACACAACTCGGGATTCTCCTCGAGGCTTGTCAAGGCAATTGGGACGCCTCTCCCGCTGAGGCGGGAGACTAAGGGTCCCTTTCCACGTGCCACAGGAATCCTGGGACTCCTATCAAGTTTCACGAGGAGTCAGGCATCGTCTCCTTTGGAGGCACTGATCTCCGCGTACCTCTGGAGTTTTCAAAGGATGTGAGGCCTCCGGTCGCGATGAGGTGGGGAACTAGGTCTTTCTCTGTGGTCTCTACAGGGGATTCAGACATCCTTTCATCTTGGGAGATGCAAGACGAGCCTGCATTCAAGTCACTGCAGGGATATTCAGCTTTATTTCGCGTCAGGGCATCGCGGTGTCCATTCCACTTGAGGCCGCAAACTCAGGGTCCCTCTCACATACCTAGAGCTGAGAGAAGCCTCCTCTTGAGGTGCTTGTGGTAAGGTGGTATTTCTCAGGAGTCGAAGCCAGGGACTAACCTCTCATCTCGTGTTGATTCTGTGTCCACGGAGCTCTTTCATGTTGCTACAGTGACCTCAGGATCCCTCTAGCCTTGAAACAGTGTTCTTGGGGTTTCTCTGGAGTGCCATCAAGGAAATCAAGGCTCCTTTCATGTGTGATGCGCGACACGGAATTGCTCTGCATGCAGTGCAGGGGAATCGGGCCTCATCTCGCGGCGAGGGGGAAGTCTCATGGTTTTTCTCGAGTTGCGGCGGGAACCTGGGGTATATTCTCGAGTTACGACGGGGATGGCACTTCCACACACGTGTGTGTTCAGCGACGTCAGGACTCCTGCCTAGTTGCGAGGGACAATTCGGGATTCTCCTCGAGGCTTGGCAGGGCAATTGGGACGCCTCTCCAGCTGAGACGGGAGACCAAGGTTCCCTTTCCAAGTGCCACAGGAATCCTGGGTCTCCTATCAAGTTTCACGAGGAGTCAGGCATCGTCTCCTTTGGAGGCACTGATCTCCGCATACCTGTGGAGTTTTCAAAGGATTTGAGGCCTCCTGTCGCGATGAGGTGGGGAACTAGGTCTTTCTCTGTGGTCTCCACTGGGGATTCAGACACCCTTTCGTCTTGGGAGATGCAAGACGAGGCTGCATTCCAGTCACTGCAGGGATATCCGGCCTTATTTCGAGTCAGGGCATCGCGGTGTCCATTCCACTTGAGGCCGCAAATTCAGGGTCCCTCTCACACACCTAGAGCTGAGAGAAGCCTCCTCTTGAGGTGCTTGTGGTAAGGTGGTATTCCTCTGGAGTCGAAGCCAGGGACTAACCTCTCATCTCGAGTTGATTTTTGGTCCACGGAGCTCTTTCTTGTTGCTACAGTGACCTCAGGATCCCTCTAGCCTTGAAACAGTGTTCTTGGGGTTTCTCTGGAGTGCCATGAAGGAAATCAAGGCTCCTTTTATGTGTGATGTGCAACACAGAATTGCTCTGCACGCAGTGCAGGGGAATCGGGCCTCATCTCGCGGCGAGGGGGAAGTCTCATGGTTTTTCTCGAGTTGCGGCGGGAACCTGGGGTATATTCTCGAGTTACGACGGGGATGGCCCTTCCACCCACGTGTTTCTTCAGCGACGTCAGGACTCCTGCCTAGTTGCGAGGGACAACTCTGGATTCTCCTCGAGGCTTTGCAGGGCAATTGGGACGCCTCTCCAGCTGAGACGGGAGACCAAGGGTCCCTTTCCACGTGCCACAGGAATCCTGGGTCTCCTATCAAGTTTCACGAGGAGTAGGGCATCGTCTCCTTTGGAGGCACTGATCTCCGCATACCTCTGGAGTTTTCAAAGGATTTGAGGCCTCCTGTCGCGATGAGGTGGGGAACTAGGTCTTTCTCTGTGGTCTCCACAGGGGATTCAGACACCCTTTCGTCTTGGGAGATGCAAGACGAGCCTGCATTCCAGTCACTGCAGGGATATCCGGCCTTATTTCGAGTCAGGGCATCGCGGTGTCCATTCCACTTGAGGCCACAAACTCAGGGTCCCTCTCACATACCTAGAGCTGAGAGAAGCCTCCTCTTGAGGTGCTTGTGGTAAGGTGGTATTCCTCTGGAGTCGAAGCCAGGGACTAACCTCTCATCTCGAGTTGATTTTTGGGCCACGGAGCTCTTTCGTGTTGCTACAGTGACCTCAGGATCCCTCTAGCCTTGAAACAGTGTTCTTGGGGTTTCTCTGGAGTGCCATGAAGGAAATCAAGGCTCCTTTCATGTGTGATGTGCAACACAGAATTGCTCTGCACGCAGTGCAGGGGAATCGGGCCTCATCTCGCGGCGAGGGGGAAGTCTCATGGTTTTTCTCGAGTTGCGGCGGGAACCTGGGGTATATTCTCGAGTTACGACGGGGATGGCCCTTCCACCCACGTGTTTGTTCAGCCACGTCGGACTCCTGCCTAGTTGCGAGGGACAACTCGGGATACTCCTCGAGGCTTGGCAGGGCAATTGGAACGCCTCTCCAGCTGAGGCGGGAGACCAAGGGTCCCTTTCCACGTGCCACAAGAATCCTGGGACTCCTATCAAGTTTCACGAGGAGTCAGGCATCGTCTCCTTTGGAGGCACTGATCTCCGCGTACCTCTGGAGTTTTCAAAGGATGTGAGGCTATCGGTCGCGATGAGGTGGGGAACTAAGTCTTTCTCTGTGCTTTGCACAGGGGATTCAGACATCCTTTCGTCCTGGGAGATGCAAGACGAGCCTGCATTGAAGTCACTGCAGGGATATCCGGCCTTATTTCGAGTCAGGGCATCGCGGTGTCCATTCCACTTGAGGCCGCAAACTCAGGGTCCCTCTCACATACCTAGAGCTGAGAGAAGCCTCCTCTTGAGGTGCTTGTGGTAAGGTGGTATTCCTCTGGAGACGAATCCAGGGACTAACCTCTCTTTTCGAGTTGATTTTTGGTCCACAGAGTTCTTTCGTGTTGCTACAGTGACCTCAGGATCCCTCTATCCTTGAAACAGTGTTCTTGGGGTTTCTCTGGAGTGCCATCAAGGAAATCAAGGCTCCTTTCATGTGTGATGTTCAAGACGGAATTGCTCTGCACGCAGTACAGGGGAATCGGGCCTCATCTCGCGGCGAGGGGGAAGTCTCATGGTTTTTCTCGAGTTGCGGCGGGAACCTGGGGTATATTCTCGAGTTACGACGGGGATGGCCCTTCCACACACGTGTTTGTTCAGCCACGTCGGACTCCTGCCTAGTTGCGAGGGACAACTCGGGATACTCCTCGAGGCTTGGCAGGGCAATTGGAACGCCTCTCCAGCTGAGGCGGGAGACCAAGGGTCCCTTTCCACGTGCCACAAGAATCCTGGGACTCCTATCAAGTTTCACGAGGAGTCAGGCTTCGTCTCCTTTGGAGGCACTGATCTCCGCGTACCTCTGGAGTTTTCAAAGGATGTGAGGCCTCCGGTCGCGATGAGGTGGGGAACTAGGTCTTTCTCTGTGGTCTCCACAGGGGATTCAGACATCCTTTCTTCTTGGGAGATGCAAGACGAGCCTGCATTCCAGTCACTGCAGGGATATCCGGCCTTATTTCGAGTCACGGCATCGCGGTGTCCATTCCACTTGAGGCCGCAAACTCAGGGTCCCTCTCACATACCTGGAGCTGAGAGAAGCCTCCTCTTGAGGTGCTTGTGGTAAGGTGGTATTCCTCAGGAGTCGAAGCCAGGGACTAACCTCTCATCTCGTGTTGATTCTTGGTCCACGAAGCTCTTTCCTGTTGCTACAGTGACCTCAGGATCCCTCTAGCCTTGAAACAGTGTTCTTGGGGTTTCTCTGGAGTGCCATCAAGGAAATCAAGGCTCCTTTCATGTGTGATGTGCAAGACGGAATTGCTCTGCACGCAGTGCAGGGGAATCGGGCCTCATTTTGCGGCGATGGGGACGTCTCATGGTTTTTCTCGAGTTGCGGCGGGAACCTGGGGTATATTCTCGAGTTACGACGGGGATGGCCCTTCCACACACGTGTGTGTTCAGCCATGTCAGGACTCCTGCCTAGTTGCGAGGGACAACTCGGGATTCTCCTCGAGGCTTTGCAGGGCAATTGGGACGCCTCTCCAGCTGAGACGGGAGACCAAGGGTCCCTTTCCACGTGCCACAGGAATCCTGGGTTTCCTATCAAGTTTCACGAGGAGTCAGGCATCGTCTCCTTTGGAGGCACTGATCTCCGCATACCTCTGGAGTTTTCAAAGGATTTGAGGCCTCCTGTCGCGATGAGGTGGGGAACTAGGTCTTTCTCTGTGGTCTCCACAGGGGATTCAGACACCCTTTCGTCTTGGGAGATGCAAGACGAGCCTGCATTCCAGTCACTGCAGGGATATCCGGCCTTATTTCGAGTCAGGGCATCGCGGTGTCCATTCCACTTGAGGCCGCAAACTCAGGGTCCCTCTCACATACCTAGAGCTGAGAGAAGCCTCCTCTTGAGGTGCTTGTGGTAAGGTGGTATTCCTCTGGAGTCGAAGCCAGGGACTAACCTCTCATCTCGAGTTGATTTTTGGTCCACGGAGCTCTTTCGTGTTGCTACAGTGACCTCAGGATCCATCTAGCCTTGAAACAGTGTTCTTGGGGTTTCTCTGGAGTGCCATGAAGGAAATCAAGGCTCCTTTCATGTGTGATGTGCAACACAGAATTGCTCTGCACGCAGTGCAGGGGAATCGGGCCTCATCTCGCGGCGAGGGGGAAGTCTCATGGTTTTTCTCTTGTTGCGGCGGGAACCTGGGGTATATTCTCGAGTTACGACGGGGATGGCCCTTCCACACACGTGTTTGTTCAGCCACGTCAGGACTCTTGCCTAGTTGCGAGACACAACTCGGGATTCTCCTAGAGGCTTGGCAAGGCAATTGGGACGCCTCTCCCGCTGAGGCGGGAGACTAAGGGTCCCTTTCCACGTGCCACAGGAATCCTGGGACTCCTATCAAGTTTCACGAGGAGTCAGGCATCGTCTCCTTTGGAGGCACTGATCTCCGCGTACCTCTGGAGTTTTCAAAGGATGTGAGGCCTCCGGTCGCGATGAGGTGGGGAACTAGGTCTTTCTCTGTGGTCTCTACAGGGGATTCAGACATCCTTTCATCTTGGGAGATGCAAGACGAGCCTGCATTCAAGTCACTGCAGGGATATTCAGCTTTGTTTCGCGTCAGGGCATCGCGGTGTCCATTCCACTTGAGGCCGCAAACTCAGGGTCCCTCTCACATACCTAGAGCTGAGAGAAGCCTCCTCTTGAGGTGCTTGTGGTAAGGTGGTATTTCTCAGGAGTCGAAGCCAGGGACTAACCTCTCATCTCGTGTTGATTCTGTGTCCACGGAGCTCTTTCATGTTGCTACAGTGACCTCAGGATCCCTCTAGCCTTGAAACAGTGTTCTTGGGGTTTCTCTGGAGTGCCATCAAGGAAATCAAGGCTCCTTTCATGTGTGATGCGCGACACGGAATTACTCTGCATGCAGTGCAGGGGAATCGGGCCTCATCTCGCGGCGAGGGGGAAGTCTCATGGTTTTTCTCGAGTTGCGGCGGGAACCTGGGGTATATTCTCGAGTTACGACGGGGATGGCACTTCCACACACGTGTGTGTTCAGCGACGTCAGGACTCCTGCCTAGTTACGAGGGACAACTCGGGATTCTCCTCGAGGCTTTGCAGGGCAATTGGGACGCCTCTCCATCTGAGACGGGAGACCAAGGTTCCCTTTCCACGTGCCACAGGAATCCTGGGTCTCCTATCAAGTTTCACGAGGAGTCAGGCATCGTCTCCTTTGGAGGCACTGATCTCCGCATACCTGTGGAGTTTTCAAAGGATTTGAGGCCTCCTGTCGCGATGAGGTGGGGAACTAGGTCTTTCTCTGTGGTCTCCACTGGGGATTCAGACACCCTTTCGTCTTGGGAGATGCAAGACGAGGCTGCATTCCAGTCACTGCAGGGATATCCGGCCTTATTTCGAGTCAGGGCATCGCGGTGTCCATTCCACTTGAGGCCGCAAATTCAGGGTCCCTCTCACACACCTAGAGCTGAGAGAAGCCTCCTCTTGAGGTGCTTGTGGTAAGGTGGTATTCCTCTGGAGTCGAAGCCAGGGACTAACCTCTCATCTCGAGTTGATTTTTGGTCCACGGAGCTCTTTCTTGTTGCTACAGTGACCTCAGGATCCCTCTAGCCTTGAAACAGTGTTCTTGGGGTTTCTCTGGAGTGCCATGAAGGAAATCAAGGCTCCTTTTATGTGTGATGTGCAACACAGAATTGCTCTGCACGCAGTGCAGGGGAATCGGGCCTCATCTCGCGGCGAGGGGGAAGTCTCATGGTTTTTCTCGAGTTGCGGCGGGAACCTGGGGTATATTCTCGAGTTACGACGGGGATGGCCCTTCCACACACGTGTTTGTTCAGCCACGTCAGGACTCTTGCCTAGTTGCGAGACACAACTCGGAAATCTCCTCGAGGCTTGGCAAGACAATTGGGACGCCTCTCCAGCTGAGGCGGGAGACCAAGGGTCCCTTTCCACGTGCCACAGGAATCCTGGGACTCCTATCAAGTTTCACGAGGAGTCAGGCATCGTCTCCTTTGGAGGCACTGATCTCCGCGTACCTCTGGAGTTTTCAAAGGATGTGAGGCCTCCGGTCGCGATGAGGTGGGGAACTAGGTCTTTCTCTGTGGTCTCCACAGGGGATTCAGACACCCTTTCGTCTTGGGAGATGCAAGACGAGCCTGCATTCCAGTCACTGCAGGGATATTCGGCCTTATTTCTAGTCAGGGCATCGCGGTGTCCATTACACTTGAGGCCGCAAACTCAGGGTCCCTCTCACATACCTAGAGCTGAGAGAAGCCTCCTCTTGAGGTGCTTGTGGTAAGGTGGTATTCCTCTGGAGTCGAAGCCAGGGACTAACCTCTCATCTCGAGTTGATTTTTGGCCCACGGAGCTCTTTCGTGTTGCTACATTGACCTCAGGATCCCTCTAGCCTTGAAACAGTGTTCTTGGGGTTTCTCTGGAGTGCCATCAAGGAAATCAAGGCTCCTTTCATGTGTGATGTGCAACACGGAATTGCTCTGCACGCAGTGCAGGGGAATCGGGCCTCATCTCGCGGCGAGGGGGAAGTCTCATGGTTTTTCTCGAGTTGCGGCGGGAACCTGGGGTATATTCTCGAGTTACGACGGGGATGGCCCTTCCACACACGTGTTTGTTCAGCCACGTCAGGACTCTTGCCTAGTTGCGAGACTCAACTCGGGATTCTCCTCGAGGCTTGGCAAGGCAATTGGGACGCCTCTCCAGCTGAGACGGGAGACCAAGGGGCCCTTTCCACGTGCCACAGGAATCCTGGGACTCCTATCAAGTTTCACGAGGAGTCAGGCATCGTCTCCTTTGGAGGCACTGATCTCCGCGTACCTCTGGAGTTTTCAAAGGATGTGAGGCCTCCGGTCGCGATGAGGTGGGGAACTAGGTCTTTCTCTGTGGTCTCCACAGGGGATTCAGACATCCTTTCATCTTGGGAGATGCAAGACGAGCCTGCATTCAAGTCACTGCAGGGATATCCAGCCTTATTTCGCGTCAGGGCATCGCGGTGTCCATTCCACTTGAGTCCGCAAACTCAGGGTCCCTCTCACATACCTAGAGCTGAGAGAAGCCTCCTCTTGAGGTGCTTGTGGTAAGGTGGTATTCCTCTGGAGTCGAAGCCAGGGACTAACCTCTCATCTCGAGTTGATTTTTGGCCCACGGAGCTCTTTCGTGTTGCTACAGTGACCTCAGGATCCCTCTAGCCTTGAAACAGTGTTCTTGGGGTTTCTCTGGAGTGCCATCAAGGAAATCAAGGCTCCTTTCATGTGTGATGTGCAACACGGAATTGCTCTGCACGCAGTGCAGGGGAATCGGGCCTCATCTCGCGGCGAGGGGGAAGTCTCATGGTTTTTCTCGAGTTGCGGCGGGAACCTGGGGTATATTCTCGAGTTACGACTGGGATGGCCCTTCCACCCACGTGTTTCTTCAGCGACGTCAGGACTCCTGCCTAGTTGCGAGGGACAACTCTGGATTCTCCTCGAGGCTTGGCAGGGCAATTGGGACGCCTCTCCAGCTGAGGCGGGAGACCAAGTGTCCCTTTCCAAGTGCCACAGGAATCCTGGGACTCCTATCAAGTTTCACGAGGAGTCAGGCATCGTCTCCTTTGGAGGCACTGATCTCCGCGTACCTCTGGAGTTTTCAAAGGATGTGAGGCTATCGGTCGCGATGAGGTGGGGAAATAAGTCTTTCTCTGTGCTTTCCACAGGGGATTCAGACATTCTTTCGTCCTGGGAGATGCAAGACGAGCCTGCATTGAAGTCACTGCAGGGATATCCGGCCTTATTTCGAGTCAGGGCATCGCGGTGTCCATTCCACTTGAGGCCGCAAACTCAGGGTCCCTCTCACATACCTAGAGCTGAGAGAAGCCTCCTCTTGAGGTGCTTGTGGTAAGGTGGTATTCCTCTGGAGACGAATCCAGGGACTAACCTCTCTTTTCGAGTTGATTTTTGGTCCACAGAGTTCTTTCTTGTTGCTACAGTGACCTCAGGATCCCTCTATCCTTGAAACAGTGTTCTTGGGGTTTCTCTGGAGTGCCATCAAGGAAATCAAGGCTCCTTTCATGTGTGATGTGCAAGACGGAATTGCTCTGCACGCAGTACAGGGGAATCCGGCCTCATCTCGCATCGAGGGGCAAGTCTCATGGTTTTTCTCGAGTTGCGGCGGGAACCTGGGGTATATTCTCGAGTTACGACGGGGATGGCCCTTCCACACACGTGTTTGTTCAGCCACGTCGGACTCCTGCCTAGTTGCGAGGGACAACTCGGGATACTCCTTGAGGCTTGGCAGGGCAATTGGAACGCCTCTCCAGCTGAGGCGGGAGACCAAGGGTCGCTTTCCACGTGCCACAAGAATCCTGGGACTCCTATCAAGTTTCACGAGGAGTCAGGCATCGTCTGCTTTGGAGGCACTGATCTCCGCGTACCTCTGGAGTTTTCAAAGGATGTGAGGCCTGCGGTCGCGATGAGGTGGGGAACTAGGTGTTTCTCTGTGGTCTCCACAGGGGATTCAGACATCCTTTCTTCTTGGGAGATGCAAGACTAGCCTGCATTGAAGTCACTGCAGGGATATCCGGCCTTATTTCGAGTTAGGTCATCACGGTGTCCATTCCACGTGAGGCCGCAAACTCAGGGTCCCTCTCACATACCTAGAGCTGAGAGAAGCCTCCTCTTGAGGTGCTTGTGGTAAGGTGGTATTCCTCTGGAGTCGAAGCCAGGGACTAACCTCTCATCTCGAGTTGATTTTTGGTCCACGGAGTTCTTTTGTGTTGCTACAGTGACCTCAGGATCCCTCTAGCCTTGAAACAGTGTTCTTGGGGTTTCTCTGGAGTGCCATGAAGGAAATCAAGGCTCCTTTCATGTGTGATGTGCAACACAGTATTGCTCTGCACGCAGTGCAGGGGAATCGGGCCTCATCTCGCGGCGAGGGGGAAGTCTCATGGTTTTTCTCGAGTTGCGGCGGGAACCTGGGGTATATTCTCGAGTTACGACGGGGATGGCCCTTCCACACACGTGTGTGTTCAGCCATGTCAGGACTCCTGCCTAGTTGCGAGGGATAACTCTGGATTCTCCTCGAGGCTTTGCAGGGCAATTGGGACGCCCCTCCAGCTGAGACGGGAGACCAAGTGTCCCTTTCCAAGTGCCACAGGAATCCTGGGTCTCCTATCAAGTTTCACGAGGAGTCAGGCATCGTCTCCTTTGGAGGCACTGATCTCCGCATACCTCTGGAATTTTCAAAGGATTTGAGGCCTCCTGTCGCGATGAGGTGGGGAACTAGGTCTTTCTCTGTGGTCTCCACAGGGGATTCAGACTCCCTTTCGTCTTGGGAGATGCAAGACGAGCCTGCATTCCAGTCACTGCAGGGATATCCGGCCTTATTTCGAGTCAGGGCATCGCGGTGTCCATTCCACTTGAGGCCGCAAACTCAGGGTCCCTCTCACATACCTAGATCTGAGAGAAGCCTCCTCTTGAGGTGCTTGTGGTAAGGTGGTATTCCTCTGGAGTCGAAGCCAGGGACTAACCTCTCATCTCGAGTTGATTTTTGGCCCACGGAGCTCTTTCGTGTTGCTACAGTGACCTCAGGATCCCTCTAGCCTTGAAACAGTGTTCTTGGGGTTTCTCTGGAGTGCCATCAAGGAAATCAAGGCTCCTTTCATGTGTGATGTGCAAGACGGAATTGCTCTGCACGCAGTGCAGGGGAATCGGGCCTCATCTCGCTGCGAGGGGGAAGTCTCATGGTTTTTCTCGAGTTGCGGCGGGAACCTGGGGTATATTCTCGAGTTACGACGGGGATGGCCCTTCCACCCACGTGTTTCTTCAGCCACGTCAGGACTCCTGCCTAGTTGCGAGGGACAACTCTGGATTCTCCTCGAGGCTTGGCAGGGCAATTGGGACGCCTCTCCAGCTGAGGCGGGAGACCAAGTGTCCCTTTCCAAGTGCCACAGGAATCCTGGGACTCCTATCAAGTTTCACGAGGAGTCAGGCATCGTCTCCTTTGGAGGCACTGATCTCCGCGTACCTCTGGAGTTTTCAAAGGATGTGAGGCTATCGGTCGCGATGATGTGGGGAACTAAGTCTTTCTCTGTGCTTTCCACAGGGGATTCAGACATCCTTTCGTCCTGGGAGATGCAAGGCGAGCCTGCATTGAAGTCACTGCAGGGATATCCGGCCTTATTTCGAGTCAGGGCATCGCGGTGTCCATTCCACTTGAGGCCGCAAACTCAGGGTCCCTCTCACATACCTAGAGCTGAGAGAAGCCTCCTCTTGAGGTGCTTGTGGTAAGGTGGTATTCCTCTGGAGACGAATCCAGGGACTAACCTCTCTTTTCGAGTTGATTTTTGGTCCACAGAGTTCTTTCGTGTTGCTACAGTGACCTCAGGATCCCTCTATCCCTGAAACAGTGTTCTTTGGGATTCTCTGGAGTGCCATCAAGGAAATCAAGGCTCCTTTCATGTGTGATGTGCAAGACGGAATTGCTCTGCACGCAGTACAGGGGAATCGGGCCTCATCTCGCATCGAGGGGGAAGTCTCATGCTTTTTCTCGAGTTGCGGCGGGAACCTGGGGTATATTCTCGAGTTACGACGGGGATGGCCCTTCCACACACGTGTTTGTTCAGCCACGTCAGGACTCCTGCCTAGTTGCGAGGGACAACTCGGGATTCTCCTCGAGGCTTGGCAGGGCAATTGGAACGCCTCTCCAGCTGAGGCGGGAGACCAAGGGTCCCTTTCCACGTGCCACAAGAATCCTGGGACTCCTATCAAGTTTCACGAGGAGTCAGGCATCGTCTCCTTTGGAGGCACTGATCTCCGCGTACCTCTGGAGTTTTCAAAGGATGTGAGGCCTCCGGTCGCGATGAGGTGGGGAACTAAGTGTTTCTCTGTGGTCTCCACAGGGGATTCAGACATCCTTTCTTCTTGGGAGATGCAAGACGAGCCTGCATTCAAGTCACTGCAGGGATATCCAGCCTTATTTCCGTCAGGGCATCGCGGTGTCCATTCCACTTGAGGCCGCAAACTCAGGGTCCCTCTCACATACCTAGAGCTGAGAGAAGCCTCCTCTTGAGGTGCTTGTGGTAAGGTGGTATTCCTCTGGAGTCGAAGCCAGGGACTAACCTCTCATCTCGAGTTGATTTTTGGCCCACGGAGCTCTTTCGTGTTGCTACAGTGACCTCAGGATCCCTCTAGCCTTGAAACAGTGTTCTTGGGGTTTCTCTGGAGTGCCATCAAGGAAATCAAGGCTCCTTTCATGTGTGATGTGCAACACGGAATTGCTCTGCACGCAGTGCAGGGGAATCGGGCCTCATCTCGCGGCGAGGGGGAAGTCTCATGGTTTTTCTCGAGTTGCGGCGGGAACCTGGGGTATATTCTCGAGTTACGACGGGGATGGCCCTTCCACCCACGTGTTTCTTCAGCGACGTCAGGACTCCTGCCTTGTTGCGAGGGACAACTCTGGATCCTCCTCGAGGCTTGGCAGGGCAATTGGGACGCCTCTCCAGCTGAGACGGGAGACCAAGTGTCCCTTTCCAAGTGCCACAGGAATCCTGGGACTCCTATCAAGTTTCACGAGGAGTCAGGCATCGTCTCCTTTGGAGGCACTGATCTCCGCGTACCTCTGGAGTTTTCAAAGTATGTGAGGCCTCCGGTCGCGATGAGGTGGGGAACTAAGTCTTTCTCTGTGCTTTCCACAGGGGATTCAGACATCCTTTCGTCCTGGGAGATGCAAGGCGAGCCTGCATTGAAGTCACTGCAGGGATATCCGGCCTTATTTCGAGTCAGGGCATCGCGGTGTCCATTCCACTTGAGGCCGCAAACTCAGGGTCCCTCTCACATACCTAGAGCTGAGAGAAGCCTCCTCTTGAGGTGCTTGTGGTAAGGTGGTATTCCTCTGGAGACGAATCCAGGGACTAACCTCTCTTTTCGAGTTGATTTTTGGTCCACAGAGTTCTTTCGTTTTGCTACAGTGACCTCAGGATCCCTCTATCCTTGAAACAGTGTTCTTGGGGTTTCTCTTGAGTGCCATGAAGGAAATCAAGGCTCCTTTCATGTGTGATGTGCAAGACGGAATTGCTCTACACGCAGTGCAGGGGAATCGGGCCTCATCTCGCGGCGAGGGGGAAGTCTCATGGTTTTTCTCGAGTTGCGGCGGGAACCTGGGGTATATTCTCGAGTTACGACGGGGATGGCCCTTCCGCACACGTGTGTGTTCAGCCATGTCAGGACTCCTGCCTAGTTGCGCGGGATAACTCTGGATTCTCCTCGAGGCTTTGCAGGGCAATTGGGACGCCCCTCCAGCTGAGACGGGAGACCAAGTGTCCCTTTCCAAGTGCCACAGGAATCCTGGGTCTCCTATCAAGTTTCACGAGGAGTCAGGCATCGTCTCCTTTGGAGGCACTGATCTCCGCATACCTCTGGAATTTTCAAAGGATTTGAGGCCTCCTGTAGCGATGAGGTGGGGAACTAGGTCTTTCTCTGTGGTCTCCACAGGGGATTCAGACTCCCTTTCGTCTTGGGAGATGCAAGACGAGCCTGCATTCCAGTCACTGTAGGGATATCCGGCCTTATTTCGAGTCAGGGCATCGCGGTGTCCATTCCACTTGAGGCCGCAAACTCAGGGTCCCTCTCACATACTTAGATCTGAGAGAAGCCTCCTCTTGAGGTGCTTGTGGTAAGGTGGTATTCCTCTGGAGTCGAAGCCAGGGACTAACCTCTCATCTCGAGTTGATTTTTGGCCCACGGAGCTCTTTCGTGTTGCTACATTGACCTCAGGATCCCTCTAGCCTTGAAACAGTGTTCTTGGGGTTTCTCTGGAGTGCCATCAAGGAAATCAAGGCTCCTTTCATGTGTGATGTGCAAGACGGAATTGCTCTGCACGCAGTGCAGGGGAATCGGGCCTCATCTCGCTGCGAGGGGGAAGTCTCATGGTTTTTCTCGAGTTGCGGCGGGAACCTGGGGTATATTCTCGAGTTACGACGGGGATGGCCCTTCCACCCACGTGTTTCTTCAGCCACATCAGGACTCCTGCCTAGTTGCGAGGGACAACTCTGGATTCTCCTCGAGGCTTGGCAGGGCAATTGGGACGCCTCTCCAGCTGAGGCGGGAGACCAAGTGTCCCTTTCCAAGTGCCACAGGAATCCTGGGACTCCTATCAAGTTTCACGAGGAGTCAGGCATCGTCTCCTTTGGAGGCACTGATCTCCGCGTACCTCTGGAGTTTTCAAAGGATGTGAGGCTATCGGTCGCGATGAGGTGGGGAACTAAGTCTTTCTCTGTGCTTTCCACAGGGGATTCAGACATCCTTTCGTCCTGGGAGATGCAAGACGAGCCTGCATTGAAGTCACTGCAGGGATATCCGGCCTTATTTCGAGTCAGGGCATCGCGGTGTCCAATCCACTTGAGGCCGCAAACTCAGGGTCCCTCTCACATACCTAGAGCTGAGAGAAGCCTCCTCTTGAGGTGCTTGTGGTAAGGTGGTATTCCTCTGGAGACGAATCCAGGGACTAACCTCTCTTTTCGAGTTGATTTTTGGTCCACAGAGTTCTTTCGTGTTGCTACAGTGACCTCAGGATCCCTCTATCCCTGAAACAGTGTTCTTTGGGATTCTCTGGAGTGCCATCAAGGAATCAAGGCTCCTTTCATGTGTGATGTGCAAGACGGAATTGCTCTGCACGCAGTACAGGGGAATCGGGCCTCATCTCGCATCGAGGGGGAAGTCTCATGGTTTTTCTCGAGTTGCGGCGGGAACCTGGGGTATATTCTCGAGTTACGACGGGGATGGCCCTTCCACCCACGTGTTTGTTCAGCCACGTCAGGACTCCTGCCTAGTTGTGAGGGACAACTCGGGATTCTCCTCGAGGCTTGGCAGGGCAATTGGAACGCCTCTCCAGCTGAGGCGGCAGACCAAGGGTCCCTTTCCACGTGCCACAAGAATCCTGGGACTCCTATCAAGTTTCACGAGGAGTCAGGCATCGTCTCCTTTGGAGGCACTGATCTCCGCGTACCTCTGGAGTTTTCAAAGGATGTGAGGCCTCCGGTCGCGATGAGGTGGGGAACTAAGTGTTTCTCTGTGGTCTCCACAGGGGATTCAGACATCCTTTCTTCTTGGGAGATGCAAGACGAGCCTGCATTCAAGTCACTGCAGGGATATCCAGCCTTATTTCGCGTCAGGGCATCGCGGTGTCCATTCCACTTGAGGCCGCAAACTCAGGGTCCCTCTCACATACCTAGAGCTGAGAGAAGCCTCCTCTTGAGGTGCTTGTGGTAAGGTGGTATTCCTCTGGAGTCGAAGCCAGGGACTAACCTCTCATCTCGAGTTGATTTTTGGCCCACGGAGCTCTTTCGTGTTGCTACAGTGACCTCAGGATCCCTCTAGCCTTGAAACAGTGTTCTTGGGGTTTCTCTGGAGTGCCATCAAGGAAATCAAGGCTCCTTTCATGTGTGATGTGCAACACGGAATTGCTCTGCACGCAGTGCAGGGGAATCGGGCCTCATCTCGCGGCGAGGGGGAAGTCTCATGGTTTTTCTCGAGTTGTGGCGGGAACCTGGGGTATATTCTCGAGTTACGACGGGGATGGCCCTTCCACCCACGTGTTTCTTCAGCGACGTCAGGACTCCTGCCTAGTTGCGAGGGACAACTCTGGATTCTCCTCGAGGCTTGGCAGGGCAATTGGGACGCCTCTCCAGCTGAGACGGGAGACCAAGTGTCCCTTTCCAAGTGCCACAGGAATCCTGGGACTCCTATCAAGTTTCACGAGGAGTCAGGCATCGTCTCCTTTGGAGGCACTGATCTCCGCGTACCTCTGGAGTTTTCAAAGGATGTGAGGCCTCCGGTCGCGATGAGGTGGGGAACTAAGTCTTTCTCTGTGCTTTCCACAGGGGATTCAGACATCCTTTCGTCCTGGGAGATGCAAGACGAGCCTGCATTGAAGTCACTGCAGGGATATCCGGCCTTATTTCGAGTCAGGGCATCGCGGTGTCCATTCCACTTGAGGCCGCAAACTCAGGGTCCCTCTCACATACCTAGAGCTGAGAGAAGCCTCCTCTTGAGGTGCTTGTGGTAAGGTGGTATTCCTCTGGAGATGAATCCAGGGACTAACCTCTATTTTCGAGTTGATTTATGGTCCACAGAGTTCTTTCGTTTTGCTACAGTGACCTCAGGATCCCTCAATCCTTGAAACAGTGTTCTTGGGGTTTCTCTGGAGTGCCATGAAGGAAATCAAGGCTCCTTTCATGTGTGATGTGCAAGACGGAATTGCTCTGCACGCAGTGCAGGGGAATCGGGCCTCATCTCGCGGCGAGGGGGAAGTCTCATGGTTTTTCTCGAGTTGCGGCGGGAACCTGGGGTATATTCTCGAGTTACGACGGGGATGGCCCTTCCACACACGTGTGTGTTCAGCCATGTCAGGACTCCTGCCTAGTTGCGAGGTATAACTATGGATTCTCCTCGAGGCTTTGCAGGGCAATTGGGACGCCCCTCCAGCTGAGACGGGAGACCAAGTGTCCCTTTCCAAGTGCCACAGGAATCCTGGGTCTCCTATCAAGTTTCACGAGGAGTCAGGCATCGTCTCCTTTGGAGGCACTGATCTCCGCATACCTCTGGAATTTTCAAAGGATTTGAGGCCTCCTGTCGCGATGAGGTGGGGAACTAGGTCTTTCTCTGTGGTTTCCACAGGGGATTCAGACACCCTTTCGTCTTGGGAGATGCAAGACGAGCCTGCATTCCAGTCACTGCAGGGATATCCGGCCTTATTTCGAGTCAGGGCATCGCGGTGTCCATTCCACTTGAGGCCGCAAACTCATGGTCCCTCTCACATACCTAGAGCTGAGAGAAGCCTCCTCTTGAGGTGCTTGTGGTAAGGTGGTATTCCTCTGGAGTCGAATCCAGGGACTAACCTCTCATCTCGAGTTGATTTTTGACCCACGGAGCTCTTTCGTGTTGCTACAGTGACCTCAGGATCCCTCTAGCCTTGAAACAGTGTTCTTGGGGTTTCTCTGGAGTGCCATCAAGGAAATCAAGGCTCCTTTCATGTGTGATGTGCAAGACGGAATTGCTCTGCACGCAGTGCAGGGGAATCGGGCCTCATCTCGCGGCGAGGGGGAAGTCTCATGGTTTTTCTCGAGTTGCGGCGGGAACCTGGGGTATATTCTCAAGTTACGACGGGGATGGCCCTTCCACCCACGTGTTTGTTCAGCCACGTCAGGACTCCTGCCTAGTTGCGAGGGACAACTCTGGATTCTCCTCGAGGCCTGGCAGGGCAATTGGGACGCCTCTCCAGCTGAGGCGGGAGACCAAGTGTCCCTTTCCAAGTGCCACAGGAATCCTGGGACTCCTATCAAGTTTCACGAGGAGTCAGGCATCGTCTCCTTTGGAGGCACTGATCTCCGCGTACCTCTGGAGTTTTCAAAGGATGTGAGGCTATCGGTCGCGATGATGTGGGGAACTAAGTCTTTCTCTGTGCTTTCCACAGGGGATTCAGACATCCTTTCGTCCTGGGAGATGCAAGACGAGCCTGCATTGAAGTCACTGCAGGGATATCCGGCCTTATTTCGAGTCAGGGCATCGCGGTGTCCATTCCACTTGAGGCCGCAAACTCAGGGTCCCTCTCACATACCTAGAGCTGAGAGAAGCCTCCTCTTGAGGTGCTTGTGGTAAGGTGGTATTCCTCTGGAGACGAATCCAGGGACTAACCTCTCTTTTCGAGTTGATTTTTGGTCCACAGAGTTCTTTCGTGTTGCTACAGTGACCTCAGGATCCCTCTATCCCTGAAACAGTGTTCTTTGGGATTCTCTGGAGTGCCATCAAGGAAATCAAGGCTCCTTTCATGTGTGATGTGCAAGACGGAATTGCTCGGCACGCAGTACAGGGGAATCGGGCCTCATCTCGCATCGAGGGGGAAGTCTCATGGTTTTTCTCGAGTTGCGGCGGGAACCTGGGGTATATTCTCGAGTTACGACGGGGATGGCCCTTCCACACACGTGTGTGTTCAGCCATGTCAGGACTCTTGTCTAGTTGCGAGACACAACTCGGGATTCTCCTCGAGGCTTGGCAAGGCAATTGGGACGCCTCTCCAGCTGAGGCGGGAGACCAAGTGTCCCTTTCCAAGTGCCACAGGAATCCTGGGACTCCTATCAAGTTTCAGGAGGAGTCAGGCATCGTCTCCTTTGGAGGCACTGATCTCCGCGTACCTCTGGAATTTTCAAAGGATGTGAGGCCTCCGGTCGCGATGAGGTGGGGAACTAGGTGTTTCTCTGTGGTCTCCACAGGGGATTCAGACATCCTTTCATCTTGGGAGATGCAAGACGAGTCTGCATTCAAGTCACTGCAGGGATATCCAGCCTTATTTCGCGTCAGGGCATCGCGGTGTCCATTCCACTTGAGGCCGCAAACTCAGGGTCCCTCTCACATACCTAGAGCTGAGAGAAGCCTCCTCTTGAGGTGCTTGTGGTAAGGTGGTATTCCTCTGGAGTCGAAGCCAGGGACTAACCTCTCATCTCGAGTTGATTTTTGGCCCACGGAGCTCTTTCGTGTTGCTACAGTGACCTCAGGATCCCTCTATCCTTGAAACAGTGTTCTTGGGGTTTCTCTGGAGTGCCATCAAGGAAATCAAGGCTCCTTTCATGTGTGATGTGCAACACGGAATTGCTCTGCACGCAGTGCAGGGGAATCGGGCCTCATCTCGCGGCGAGGGGGAAGTCTCATGGTTTTTCTCGAGTTGCGGCGGGAACCTGGGGTATATTCTCGAGTTACGACGGGGATGGCCCTTCCACCCACGTGTTTCTTCAGCGACGTCAGGACTCCTGCCTAGTTGCGAGGGACAACTCTGGATTCTCCTCGAGGCTTGGCAGGGCAATTGGGACGCCTCTCCAGCTGAGGCGGGAGACCAAGTGTCCCTTTCCAAGTGCCACAGGAATCCTGGGACTCCTATCAAGTTTCACGAGGAGTAAGGCATCGTCTCCTTTGGAGGCACTGATCTCCGCGTACCTCTGGAGTTTTTAAAGGATGTGAGGCCTCCGGTCGCGATGAGGTGGGGAACTAGGTCTTTCTCTGTGGTCTCCACAGGGGATTCAGACATCCTTTCGTCCTGGGAGATGCAAGACGAGCCTGCATTGAAGTCACTGCAGGGATATCCGGCCTTATTTCGAGTCAGGGCATCGCGGTGTCCATTCCACTTGAGGCCGCAAACTCAGGGTCCCTCTCACATACCTAGAGCTGAGAGAAGCCTCCTCTTGAGGTGCTTGTGGTAAGGTGGTATTCCTCTGGAGACGAATCCAGGGACTAACCTCTCTTTTCGAGTTGATTTTTGGTCCACAGAGTTCTTTCGTGTTGCTACAGTGACCTCAGGATGCCTCTATCCTTGAAACAGTGTTCTTGGGGTTTCTCTGGAGTGCCATGAAGGAAATCAAGGCTCCTTTCATGTGTGATGTGCAAGACGGAATTGCTCTGCACGCAGTACAGGGGAATCGGGCCTCATCTCGCGGCGAGGGGGAAGTCTCATGGTTTTTCTCGAGTTGCGGCGGGAACCTGGGGTATATTCTCGAGTTACGACGGGGATGGCCCTTCCACACACGTGTGTGTTCAGCCATGTCAGGACTCTTGCCTAGTTGCGAGACACAACTCGGGATTCTCCTCGAGGCTTGGCAAGGCAATTGGGACGCCTCTCCAGCTGAGGCGGGAGACCAAGTGTCCCTTTCCAAGTGCCACAGGAATCCTGGGACTCCTATCAAGTTTCAGGAGGAGTCAGGCATCGTCTCCTTTGGAGGCACTGATCTCCGCGTACCTCTGGAATTTTCAAAGGATGTGAGGCCTCCGGTCGCGATGAGGTGGGGAACTAGGTGTTTCTCTGTGGTCTCCACAGGGGATTCAGACATCCTTTCATCTTGGGAGATGCAAGACGAGTCTGCATTCAAGTCACTGCAGGGATATCCAGCCTTATTTCGCGTCAGGGCATCGCGGTGTCCATTCCACTTGAGGCCGCAAACTCAGGGTCCCTCTCACATACCTAGAGCTGAGAGAAGCCTCCTCTTGAGGTGCTTGTGGTAAGGTGGTATTCCTCTGGAGTCGAAGCCAGGGACTAACCTCTCATCTCGAGTTGATTTTTGGCCCACGGAGCTCTTTCGTGTTGCTACAGTGACCTCAGGATCCCTCTATCCTTGAAACAGTGTTCTTGGGGTTTCTCTGGAGTGCCATCAAGGAAATCAAGGCTCCTTTCATGTGTGATGTGCAACACGGAATTGCTCTGCACGCAGTGCAGGGGAATCGGGCCTCATCTCGCGGCGAGGGGGAAGTCTCATGGTTTTTCTCGAGTTGCGGCGGGAACCTGGGGTATATTCTCGAGTTACGACGGGGATGGCCCTTCCACCCACGTGTTTCTTCAGCGACGTCAGGACTCCTGCCTAGTTGCGAGGGACAACTCTGGATTCTCCTCGAGGCTTGGCAGGGCAATTGGGACGCCTCTCCAGCTGAGGCGGGAGACCAAGTGTCCCTTTCCAAGTGCCACAGGAATCCTGGGACTCCTATCAAGTTTCACGAGGAGTAAGGCATCGTCTCCTTTGGAGGCACTGATCTCCGCGTACCTCTGGAGTTTTCAAAGGATGTGAGGCCTCCGGTCGCGATGAGGTGGGGAACTAGGTCTTTCTCTGTGGTCTCCACAGGGGATTCAGACATCCTTTCGTCCTGGGAGATGCAAGACGAGCCTGCATTGAAGTCACTGCAGGGATATCCGGCCTTATTTCGAGTCAGGGCATCGCGGTGTCCATTCCACTTGAGGCCGCAAACTCAGGGTCCCTCTCACATACCTAGAGCTGAGAGAAGCCTCCTCTTGAGGTGCTTGTGGTAAGGTGGTATTCCTCTGGAGACGAATCCAGGGACTAACCTCTCTTTTCGAGTTGATTTTTGGTCCACAGAGTTCTTTCGTGTTGCTACAGTGACCTCAGGATGCCTCTATCCTTGAAACAGTGTTCTTGGGGTTTCTCTGGAGTGCCATCAAGGAAATCAAGGCTCCTTTCATGTGTGATGTGCAAGACGGAATTGCTCTGCACGCAGTACAGGGGAATCGGGCCTCATCTCGCATCGAGGGGGAAGTCTCATGGTTTTTCTCGAGTTGCGGCGGGAACCTGGGGTATATTCTCGAGTTACGACGGGGATGGCCCTTCCACCCACGTGTTTGTTCAGCCACGTCAGGACTCCTGCCTAGTTGCGAGGGACAACTCGGGATTCTCCTCGAGGCTTGGCAGGGCAATTGGAACGCCTCTCCAGCTGAGGCGGGAGACCAAGGGTCCCTTTCCACGTGCCACAAGAATCCTGGGACTCCTATCAAGTTTCACGAGGAGTCAGGCATCGTCTCCTTTGGAGGCACTGATCTCCGCGTACCTCTGGAGTTTTCAAAGGATGTGAGGCCTCCGGTCGCGATGAGGTGGGGAACTAGGTGTTTCTCTGTGGTCTCAACAGGGGATTCAGACATCCTTTCTTCTTGGGAGATGCAAGACGAGCCTGCATTCAAGTCACTGCAGGGATATCCGGCCTTATTTCGAGTCAGGGCCTCGAGGTGTCCATTCCACTTGAGGCCGCAAACTCAGGATCCCTCTCACATACCTAGAGCTGAGAGAAGCCTCCTCTTGAGGTGCTTGTGGTAAGGTGGTATTCCTCAGGAGTCGAAGCCAGGGACTAACCTCTCATCTCGTGTTGATTCTCGGTCCACGGAGCTCTTTCGTGTTGCTACAGTGACCTCAGGATCCCTCTAGCCTTGAAACAGTGTTCTTGGGGTTTCTCTGGAGTGCCATGAAGGAAATCAAGGCTCCTTTCATGTGTGATGTGCAACACGGAATTGCTCTGCACGCAGTGCAGGGGAATCGGGCCTCATCTCGCGGCGAGGGGGAAGTCTCATGGTTTTTCTCGAGTTGCGGCGGGAACCTGGGGTATATTCTCGAGTTACGACGGGGATGGCCCTTCCACACACGTGTTTGTTCAGCCACGTCAGGACTCTTGCCTAGTTGCGAGACACAACTCGGGATTCTCCTCGAGGCTTGGCAAGGCAATTGGGACGCCTCTCCAGCTGAGGCGGGAGACCAAGGGTCCCTTTCCACGTGCCACAGGAATCCTGGGACTCCTATCAAGTTTCACGAGGAGTCAGGCATCGTCTCCTTTGGAGGCACTGATCTCCGCGTACCTCTGGAGTTTTCAAAGGATGTGAGGCCTCCGGTCGCGATGAGGTGGGGAACTAGGTCTTTCTCTGTGGTCTCCACAGGGGATTCAGACATCCTTTCATCTTGGGAGATGCAAGACGAGCCTGCATTCAAGTCACTGCAGGGATATCCAGACTTATTTCGAGTCAGGGCATCGCGGTGTCCATTCCACTTGAGGCCGCAAACTCAGGGTCCCTCTCACATACCTAGAGCTGAGAGAAGCCTCCTCTTGAGGTGCTTGTGGTAAGGTGGTATTCCTCTGGAGTCGAAGCCAGGGACTAACCTCTCATCTCGAGTTGATTTTTGGCCCACGGAGCTCTTTCGTGTTGCTACAGTGACCTCAGGATCCCTCTATCCTTGAAACAGTGTTCTTGGGGTTTCTCTGGAGTGCCGTGAAGGAAATCAAGGCTCCTTTCATGTGTGATGTGCAACACGGAATTGCTCTGCACGCAGTACAGGGGAATCGGGCCTCATCTCGCATCGAGAGGGAAGTCTCATGGTTTTTCTCGAGTTGCGGCGGGAACCTGGGGTATATTCTCGAGTTACGACGGGGATGGCCCTTCCACCCACGTGTTTGTTCAGCCACGTCAGGACTCCTGCCTAGTTGCGAGGGACAACTCGGGATTCTCCTCGAGGCTTGGCAGGGCAATTGGAACGCCTCTCCAGCTGAGGCGGGAGACCAAGGATCCCTTTCCACGTGCCACAAGAATCCTGGGACTCCTATCAAGTTTCACGAGGAGTCAGGCATCGTCTCCTTTGGAGGCACTGATCTCCGCATACCTCTGGAGTTTTCAAAGGATGTGAGGCCTCCGGTCGCGATGAGGTGGGGAACTAGGTGTTTCTCTGTGGTCTCCACAGGGGATTCAGACATCCTTTCTTCTTGGGAGATGCAAGACGAGCCTGCATTCAAGTCACTGCAGGGATATCCGGCCTTATTTCGAGTCAGGGCATCGCGGTGTCCATTCCACTTGAGGCCGCATACTCAGGATCCCTCTCACATACCTAGAGCTGAGAGAAGCCTCCTCTTGAGGTGCTTGTGGTAAGGTGGTATTCCTCAGGAGTCGAAGCCAGGGACTAACCTCTCATCTCGTGTTGATTCTTGGTCCACGGAGCTCTTTCGTGTTGCTACAGTGACCTCAGGATCCCTCTAGCCTTGAAACAGTGTTCTTGGGGTTTCTGTGGAGTGCCATCAAGGAAATCAAGGCTCCTTTCATGTGTGATGTGCAACACGGAATTGCTCTGCACGCAGTGCAGGGGAATCGGGCCTCATCTCGCGGCGAGGGGGAAGTCTCATGGTTTTTCTCGAGTTGCGGCGGGAACCTGGGGTACATTCTCGAGTTACGATGGGGATGGCCCTTCCACCCACGTGTTTCTTCAGCGACGTCAGGACTCCTGCCTAGTTGCGAGGGATAACTCTGGATTCTCCTCGAGGCTTCGCAGGGCAATTGGGACGCCTCTCCAGCTGAGGCGGGAGACCAAGTGTCCCTTTCCAAGTGCCACAGGAATCCTGGGACTCCTATCAAGTTTCACGAGGAGTCAGGCATCGTCTCCTTTGGAGGCACTGATCTCCGCGTACCTCTGGAGTTTTCAAAGGATTTGAGGCCTCCTGTCACGATGAGGTGGGGAACTAGGTCTTTCTCTGTGGTCTCCACAGGGGATTCAGACACCCTTTCGTCTTGGGAGATGCAAGACGAGCCTGCATTCCAGTCACTGCAGGGATATCCGGCCTTATTTCGAGTCAGGGCATCGCGGTGTCCATTCCACTTGAGGCCGCAAACTCAGGGTCCCTCTCACATACCTAGAGCTGAGAGAAGCCTCCTCTTGAGGTGCTTGTGGTAAGGTGGTATTCCTCTGGAGTCGAAGCCAGGGACTAACCTCTCATCTTGAGTTGATTTTTGGTCCACGGAGCTCTTTCGTGTTGCTACAGTGACCTCAGGATCCCTCTAGCCTTGAAACAGTGTTCTTGGGGTTTCTCTGGAGTGCCATGAAGGAAACCAAGGCTCCTTTCATGTGTGATGTGCAACACAAAATTGCTCTGCACGCAGTGCAGGGGAATCGGGCCTCATCTCGCGGCGAGGGGGAAGTCTCATGGTTTTTCTCGAGTTGCAGTGGGAACCTGGGGTATATTCTCGAGTTACGACGGGGATGGCCCTTCCACACACGTGTTTGTTCAGCCACGTCAGGACTCTTGCCTAGTTGCGAGACACAACTCGGGATTCTCCTCGAGGCTTGGCAAGGCAATTGGGACGCCTCTCCAGCTGAGGCGGGAGACCAAGGGTCCCTTTCCACGTGCCACAGGAATCCTGGGACTCCTATCAAGTTTCACGAGGAGTCAGGCATCGTCTCCTTTGGAGGCACTGATCTCCGCGTACCTCTGGAGTTTTCAAATGATGTGAGGCCTCCGGTCGCGATGAGGTGGGGAACTAGGTCTTTCTCTGTGGTCTCCACAGGGGATTCAGACATCCTTTCATCTTGGCAGATGCAAGACGAGCCTGCATTCAAGTCACTGCAGGGATATCCAGCCTTATTTCGCGTCAGGGCATCGCGGTGTCCATTCCACTTGAGGCCGCAAACTCAGGGTACCTCTCACATACCTAGAGCTGAGAGAAGCCTCCTCTTGAGGTGCTTGTGGTAAGGTGGTATTCCTCTGGAGTCGAAGCCAGGGACTAACCTCTCATCTCGAGTTGATTTTTGGCCCACGGAGCTCTTTCCTGTTGCTACAGTGACCTCAGGATCCCTCTAGCCTTGAAACAGTGTTCTTGGGGTTTCTCTGGAGTGCCATCAAGGAAATCAAGGCTCCTTTCATGTGTGATGTGCAACACGGAATTGCTCTGCACGCAGTGCAGGGGAATCGGGCCTCATCTCGCGGCGAGGGGGAAGTCTCATGGTTTTTCTCGAGTTGTGGCGGGAACCTGGGGTATATTCTCGAGTTACGACGGGGATGGCCCTTCCACCCACGTGTCTCTTCAGCGACGCCAGGGCTCCTGCCTAGTTGCGAGGGACAACTCTGGATTCTCCTCGAGGCTTGGCAGGGCAATTGGGACGCCTCTCCAGCTGAGGCGGGAGACCAAGTGTCCCTTTCCAAGTGCCACAGGAATCCTGGGACTCCTATCAAGTTTCACGAGGAGTCAGGCATCGTCTCCTTTGGAGGCACTGATCTCTGCGTACCTCTGGAGTTTTCAAAGGATGTGAGGCTATCGGTCGCGATGAGGTGGGGAACTAAGTCTTTCTCTGTGCTTTCCACAGGGGATTCAGACATCCTTTCGTCCTGGGAGATGCAAGACGAGCCTGCATTGAAGTCACTGCAGGGATATCCGGCCTTATTTCGAGTCAGGGCATCGCGGTGTCCATTCCACTTGAAGCCGCAAACTCAGGGTCCCTCTCACATACCTAGAGCTGAGAGAAGCCTCCTCTTGAGGTGCTTGTGGTAAGGTGGTATTCCTCTGGAGACGAATCCAGGGACTAACCTCTCTTTTTGAGTTGATTTTTGGTCCACAGAGTTCTTTCGTATTGCTACAGTGACCTCAGGATCCCTCTAGCCTAGAAACAGTGTTCTTGGGGTTTCTCTGGAGTGCCATCAAGGAAATCAAGGCTCCTTTCATGTGTGATGTGCAAGACGGAATTGCTCTGCACGCAGTACAGGGGAATCGGGCCTCATCTCGCATCGAGGGGGAAGTCTCATGGTTTTTCTCGAGTTGCGGCGGGAACCTGGGGTATATTCTCGAGTTACGACGGGGATGGCCCTTCCACCCACGTGTTTCTTCAGCGACGTCAGGACTCCTGCCTAGTTGCGAGGGACAACTCGGGATTCTCCTCGAGGCTTTGCAGGGCAATTGGGACGCCTCTCCAGCTGAGACGGAAGACCAAGGGTCCCTTTCCACGTGCCACAGAAATCCTGGGTCTCCTATCAAGTTTCACGAGGAGTCAGGCATCGTCTCCTTTGGAGGCACTGATCTCCGCATACCTCTGGAGTTTTCAAAGGATTTGAGGCCTCCTGTCGCGATGAGGTGGGGAACTAGGTCTTTCTCTGTGGTCTCCACAGGGGATTCAGACACCCTGTCGTCTTGGGAGATGCAAGACGAGCCTGCATTCCAGTCACGGCAGGGATGTCCGGCCTTATTTCGAGTCAGGGCATCGCGGTGTCCATTCCACTTGAGGCCGCAAACTCAGGGTCCCTCTCACATACCTAGAGCTGAGAGAAGCCTCCTCTTGAGGTGCTTGTGGTAAGGTGGTATTCCTCTGGAGTCGAAGCCAGGGACTAACCTCTCATCTCGAGTTGATTTTTGGTCCACGGAGCTCTTTCGTGTTGCTACAGTGACCTCAGGATCCCTCTAGCCTTGAAACAGTGTTCTTGGGGTTTTTCTGGAGTGCCATCAAGGAAATCAAGGCTCCTTTCATGTGTGATGTGCAACAAAGAATTGCTCTGCACGCAGTGCAGGGGAATCGGGCCTCATCTCGCGGCGAGGGGGAAGTCTCATGGTTTTTCTCGAGTTGCGGCGGGAACCTGGGGTATATTCTCGAGTTACGACGGGGATGGCCCTTCCACCCACGTGTTTGTTCAGCCACGTCAGGACTCTTGCCTAGTTGCGAGACACAACTCGGGATTCTCCTCGAGGCTTGACAAGGCAATTGGGACGCCTCTCCAGCTGAGGCGGGAGACCAAGGGTCCCTTTCCACGTGCCACAGGAATCCTGGTACTCCTATCAAGTTTCACGAGGAGTCAGGCATCGTCTCCTTTGGAGGCACTGATCTCCGCGTACCTCTGGAGTTTTCAAAGGATGTGAGGCCTCCGATCGCGATGAGGTGGGGAACTAGGTGTTTCTCTGTGGTCTCCACAGGGGATTCAGACATCCTTTCATCTTGGGAGATGCAAGACGAGCCTGCATTCAAGTCACTGCAGGGATATCCAGCCTTATTTCGCGTCAGGGCATCGCAGTGTCCATTCCACTTGAGGCCGCAAACTCAGGGTCCCTCTCACATACCTAGAGCTGAGAGAAGCCTCCTCTTGAGGTGCTTGTGGTAAGGTGGTATTCCTCTGGAGTCGAAGCCAGGGACTAACCTCTCATCTTGAGTTGATTTTTGGCCCACGGAGCTCTTTCGTGTTGCTACAGTGACCTCAGGATCCCTCTAGCCTTGAAACAGTGTTCTTGGGGTTTCTCTGGAGTGCCATCAAGGAAATCAAGGCTCCTTTCATGTGTGATGTGCAACACGGAATTGCTCTGCACGCAGTGCAGGGGAATCGGGCCTCATCTCGCGGCGAGGGGGAAGTCTCATGGTTTTTCTCGAGTTGCGGCGGGAACCTGGGGTATATTCTCGAGTTACGACGGGGATGGCCCTTCCACCCACGTGTTTCTTCAGCGACGTCAGGACTCCTGCCTAGTTGCGAGGATAACTCTGGATTCTCCTCGAGGCTTGGCAGGGCAATTGGGACGCCTCTCCAGCTGAGACGGGAGACCAAGTGTCCCTTTCCAAGTGCCACAGGAATCCTGGGACTCCTATCAAGTTTCACGAGGAGTCAGGCATCGTCTCCTTTGGAGGCACTGATCTCCGCGTACCTCTGGAGTTTTCAAAGGATGTGAGGCTATCGGTCGCGATGAGGTGGGGAACTAAGTCTTTCTCTGTGCTTTCCACAGGGGATTCAGACATCCTTTCGTCCTGGGAGATGCAAGACGAGCCTGCATTCAAGTCACTGCAGGGATATCCGGCCTTATTTCGAGTCAGGGCATCGCGGTGTCCATTCCACTTGAGGCCGCAAACTCAGGGTCCCTCTCACATACATAGAGCTGAGAGAAGCCTCCTCTTGAGGTGCTTGTGGTAAGGTGGTATTCCTCTGGAGACGAATCCAGGGACTAACCTCTCTTTTCGAGTTGATTTTTGGTCCACAGAGTTCTTTCGTTTTGCTACAGTGACCTCAGGATCCCTCTATCCTTGAAACAGTGTTCTTGGGGTTTCTCTGGAGTGCCATGAAGGAAATCAAGGGTCCTTTCATGTGTGATGTGCAAGACGGAATTGCTCTGCACGCAGTGCAGGGGAATCGGGCCTCATCTCGCGGCGAGGGGGAAGTCTCATGATTTTTCTCGAGTTGCGGCGGGAACCTGGGGTATATTCTCGAGTTACGACGGGGATGGCCCTTCCACACACGTGTGTGTTCAGCCATGTCAGGACTCCTGCCTAGATGCGAGGGATAACTCTGGATTCTCCTCGAGGCTTTGGAGGGCAATTGGGACGCCCCTCCAGCTGAGACGGGAGACCAAGTGTCCCTTTCCAAGTGCCACAGGAATCCTGGGTCTCCTATCAAGTTTCACGAGGAGTCAGGCATCGTCTCCTTTGGAGGCACTGATCTCCGCATACCTCTGGAATTTTCAAAGGATTTGAGGCCTCCTGTCGCGATGAGGTGGGGAACTAGGTCTTTCTCTGTGGTCTCCACAGGGGATTCAGACACCCTTTCGTCTTGGGAGATGCAAGACGAGCCTGCATTCAAGTCACTGCAGGGATATCCGGCCTTATTTGGAGTCAGGGCATCGCGGTGTCCATTCCACTTGAGGCCGCAAACTCAGGGTCCCTCTCACATACCTAGAGCTGAGAGAAGCCTCCTCTTGAGGTGCTTGTGGAAAGGTGGTATTCCTCTGGAGTCGAAGCCAGGGACTAACCTCTCATCTCGAGTTGATTTTTGGCCCACGGAGCTCTTTCGTGTTGCTACAGTGACCTCAGGATTCCTCTAGCCTTGAAACAGTGTTCTTGGGGTTTCTCTGGAGTGCCATCAAGGAAATCAAGGCTCCTTTCATGTGTGATGTGCAAGACGGAATTGCTCTGCATGCAGTGCAGGGGAATCGGGCCTCATCTCGCGGGAGGTGGAAGTCACATGGTTTTTCTCGAGTTGCGGCGGGAACCTGGGGTATATTCTCGAGTTACGACGGGGATGGCCCTTCCACCCACGTGTTTCTTCAGCCACGTCAGGACTCCTGCCTAGTTGCGAGGGACAACTCTGGATTCTCCTCGAGGCTTGGCAGGGCAATTGGGACGCCTCTCCAGCTGAGGCGGGAGACCAAGTGTCCCTTTCCAAGTGCCACAGGAATCCTGCGACTCCTATCAAGTTTCACGAGGAGTCAGGCATCGTCTCCTTTGGAGGCACTGATCTCTGCGTACCTCTGGAGTTTTCAAAGGATGTGAGGCTATCGGTCGCGATGAGGTGGGGAACTAAGTCTTTCTCTGTGCTTTCCACAGGGGATTCAGACATCCTTTCGTCCTGGGAGATGCAAGACGAGCCTGCATTCAAGTCACTGCAGGGATATCCGGCCTTATTTCGAGTCAGGGCATCGCGGTGTCCATTCCACTTGAGGCCGCAAACTCAGGGTCCCTCTCACATACCTAGAGCTGAGAGAAGCCTCCTCTTGAGGTGCTTGTGGTAAGGTGGTATTCCTCTGGAGACGAATCCAGGGACTAACCTCTCTTTTCGAGTTGATTTTTGGTCCACAGAGTTCTTTCGTGTTGCTACAGTGACCTCAGGATCCCTCTAGCCTTGAAACAGTGTTCTTGGGGTTTCTCTGGAGTGCCATCAAGGAAATCAAGGCTCCTTTCATGTGTGATGTGCAAGACGGAATTGCTCTGCACGCAGTACAGGGGAATCGGGCCTCATCTCGCATCGAGGGAGAAGTCTCATGGTTTTTCTCGAGTTGTGGCGGGAACCTGGGGTATATTCTCGAGTTACGACGGGGATGGCCCTTCCACCCACGTGTTTGTTCAGCCACGTCAGGACTCCTGCCTAGTTGCGAGGGACAACTCGGGATTCTCCTCGAGGCTTGGCAGGGCAATTGGAACGCCTCTCCAGCTGAGGCGGGAGTCCAAGGGTCCCTTTCCACGTGCCACAGGAATCCTGGTACTCCTATCAAGTTTCACGAGGAGTCAGGCATCCTCTCCTTTGGAGGCACTGATCTCCGCGTACCTCTGGAGTTTTCAAAGGATGTGAGGCCTCCGATCGCGATGAGGTGGGGAACTAGGTGTTTCTCTGTGGTCTCCACAGGGGATTCAGACATCCTTTCATCTTGGGAGATGCAAGACGAGCCTGCATTCAAGTCACTGCAGGGATATCCAGCCTTATTTCGCGTCAGGGCATCGCAGTGTCCATTCCACTTGAGGCCGCAAACTCAGGGTCCCTCTCACATACCTAGAGCTGAGAGAAGCCTCCTCTTGAGGTGCTTGTGGTAAGGTGGTATTCCTCTGGAGTCGAAGCCAGGGACTAACCTCTCATCTTGAGTTGATTTTTGGCCCACGGAGCTCTTTCGTGTTGCTACAGTGACCTCAGGATCCCTCTAGCCTTGAAACAGTGTTCTTGGGGTTTCTCTGGAGTGCCATCAAGGAAATCAAGGCTCCTTTCATGTGTGATGTGCAAGACGGAATTGCTCTGCACGCAGTGCAGGGGAATCGGGCCTCATCTCGCGGCGAGGGGGAAGTCTCATGGTTTTTCTCGAGTTGCGGCGGGAACCTGGGGTATATTCTCGAGTTACGACGGGGATGGCCCTTCCACCCACGTGTTTCTTCAGCGACGTCAGGACTCCTGCCTAGTTGCGAGGGATAACTCTGGATTCTCCTCGAGGCTTGGCAGGGCAATTGGGACGCCTCTCCAGCTGAGACGGGAGACCAAGTGTCCCTTTCCAAGTGCCACAGGAATCCTGGGACTCCTATCAAGTTTCACGAGGAGTCAGGCATCGTCTCCTTTGGAGGCACTGATCTCCGCGTACCTCTGGAGTTTTCAAAGGATGTGAGGCTATCGGTCGCGATGAGGTGGGGAACTAAGTCTTTCTCTGTGCTTTCCACAGGGGATTCAGACATCCTTTCGTCCTGGGAGATGCAAGACGAGCCTGCATTCAAGTCACTGCAGGGATATCCGGCCTTATTTCGAGTCAGGGCATCGCGGTGTCCATTCCACTTGAGGCCGCAAACTCAGGGTCCCTCTCACATACATAGAGCTGAGAGAAGCCTCCTCTTGTGGTGCTTGTGGTAAGGTGGTATTCCTCTGGAGACGAATCCAGGGACTAACCTCTCTTTTCGAGTTGATTTTTGGTCCACAGAGTTCTTTCGTGTTGCTACAGTGACCTCAGGATCCCTCTATCCTTGAAACAGTGTTCTTGGGGTTTCTCTGGAGTGCCATGAAGGAAATCAAGGGTCCTTTCATGTGTGATGTGCAAGACGGAATTGCTCTGCACGCAGTGCAGGGGAATCGGGCCTCATCTCGCGGCGAGGGGGAAGTCTCATGGTTTTTCTCGAGTTGCGGCGGGAACCTGGGGTATATTCTCGAGTTACGACGGGGATGGCCCTTCCACACACGTGTGTGTTCAGCCATGTCAGGACTCCTGCCTAGATGCGAGGGATAACTCTGGATTCTCCTCGAGGCTTTGGAGGGCAATTGGGACGCCTCTCCAGCTGAGACGGGAGACCAAGTGTCCCTTTCCAAGTGCCACAGGAATCCTGGGTCTCCTGTCAAGTTTCACGAGGAGTCAGGCATCGTCTCCTTTGGAGGCACTGATCTCCGCATACCTCTGGAATTTTCAAAGGATTTGAGGCCTCCTGTCGCGATGAGGTGGGGAACTAGGTCTTTCTCTGTGGTCTCCACAGGGGATTCAGACACCCTTTCGTCTTGGGAGATGCAAGACGAGCCTGCATTCCAGTCACTGTAGGGATATCCGGCCTTATTTCGAGTCAGGGCATCGCGGTGTCCATTCCACTTGAGGCCGCAAACTCAGGGTCCCTCTCACATACCTAGAGCTGAGAGAAGCCTCCTCTTGAGGTGCTTGTGGTAAGGTGGTATTCCTCAGGAGTCGAAGCCAGGGACTAACCTCTCTTTTCGAGTTGATTTTTGGCCCACGGAGCTCTTTCGTGTTGCTACAGTGACCTCAGGATCCCTCTAGCCTTGAAACAGTGTTCTTGGGGTTTCTGTGGAGTGCCATCAAGGAAATCAAGGCTCCTTTCATGTGTGATGTGCAACACGGAATTGCTCTGCACGCAGTGCAGGGGAATCGGGCCTCATCTCGCGGCGAGGGGGAAGTCTCATGGTTTTTCTCGAGTTGCGGCGGGAACCTGGGGTACATTCTCGAGTTACGATGGGGATGGCCCTTCCACCCACGTGTTTCTTCAGCGACGTCAGGACTCCTGCCTAGTTGCGAGGGATAACTCTGGATTCTCCTCGAGGCTTCGCAGGGCAATTGGGACGCCTCTCCAGCTGAGGCGGGAGACCAAGTGTCCCTTTCCAAGTGCCACAGGAATCCTGGGACTCCTATCAAGTTTCACGAGGAGTCAGGCATCGTCTCCTTTGGAGGCACTGATCTCCGCGTACCTCTGGAGTTTTCAAAGGATTTGAGGCCTCCTGTCACGATGAGGTGGGGAACTAGGTCTTTCTCTGTGGTCTCCACAGGGGATTCAGACACCCTTTCGTCTTGGGAGATGCAAGACGAGCCTGCATTCCAGTCACTGCAGGGATATCCGGCCTTATTTCGAGTCAGGGCATCGCGGTGTCCATTCCACTTGAGGCCGCAAACTCAGGGTCCCTCTCACATACCTAGAGCTGAGAGAAGCCTCCTCTTGAGGTGCTTGTGGTAAGGTGGTATTCCTCTGGAGTCGAAGCCAGGGACTAACCTCTCATCTTGAGTTGATTTTTGGTCCACGGAGCTCTTTCGTGTTGCTACAGTGACCTCAGGATCCCTCTAGCCTTGAAACAGTGTTCTTGGGGTTTCTCTGGAGTGCCATGAAGGAAACCAAGGCTCCTTTCATGTGTGATGTGCAACACAAAATTGCTCTGCACGCAGTGCAGGGGAATCGGGCCTCATCTCGCGGCGAGGGGGAAGTCTCATGGTTTTTCTCGAGTTGCAGTGGGAACCTGGGGTATATTCTCGAGTTACGACGGGGATGGCCCTTCCACACACGTGTTTGTTCAGCCACGTCAGGACTCTTGCCTAGTTGCGAGACACAACTCGGGATTCTCCTCGAGGCTTGGCAAGGCAATTGGGACGCCTCTCCAGCTGAGGCGGGAGACCAAGGGTCCCTTTCCACGTGCCACAGGAATCCTGGGACTCCTATCAAGTTTCACGAGGAGTCAGGCATCGTCTCCTTTGGAGGCACTGATCTCCGCGTACCTCTGGAGTTTTCAAATGATGTGAGGCCTCCGGTCGCGATGAGGTGGGGAACTAGGTCTTTCTCTGTGGTCTCCACAGGGGATTCAGACATCCTTTCATCTTGGCAGATGCAAGACGAGCCTGCATTCAAGTCACTGCAGGGATATCCAGCCTTATTTCGCGTCAGGGCATCGCGGTGTCCATTCCACTTGAGGCCGCAAACTCAGGGTACCTCTCACATACCTAGAGCTGAGAGAAGCCTCCTCTTGAGGTGCTTGTGGTAAGGTGGTATTCCTCTGGAGTCGAAGCCAGGGACTAACCTCTCATCTCGAGTTGATTTTTGGCCCACGGAGCTCTTTCCTGTTGCTACAGTGACCTCAGGATCCCTCTAGCCTTGAAACAGTGTTCTTGGGGTTTCTCTGGAGTGCCATCAAGGAAATCAAGGCTCCTTTCATGTGTGATGTGCAACACGGAATTGCTCTGCACGCAGTGCAGGGGAATCGGGCCTCATCTCGCGGCGAGGGGGAAGTCTCATGGTTTTTCTCGAGTTGTGGCGGGAACCTGGGGTATATTCTCGAGTTACGACGGGGATGGCCCTTCCACCCACGTGTCTCTTCAGCGACGCCAGGGCTCCTGCCTAGTTGCGAGGGACAACTCTGGATTCTCCTCGAGGCTTGGCAGGGCAATTGGGACGCCTCTCCAGCTGAGGCGGGAGACCAAGTGTCCCTTTCCAAGTGCCACAGGAATCCTGGGACTCCTATCAAGTTTCACGAGGAGTCAGGCATCGTCTCCTTTGGAGGCACTGATCTCTGCGTACCTCTGGAGTTTTCAAAGGATGTGAGGCTATCGGTCGCGATGAGGTGGGGAACTAAGTCTTTCTCTGTGCTTTCCACAGGGGATTCAGACATCCTTTCGTCCTGGGAGATGCAAGACGAGCCTGCATTGAAGTCACTGCAGGGATATCCGGCCTTATTTCGAGTCAGGGCATCGCGGTGTCCATTCCACTTGAAGCCGCAAACTCAGGGTCCCTCTCACATACCTAGAGCTGAGAGAAGCCTCCTCTTGAGGTGCTTGTGGTAAGGTGGTATTCCTCTGGAGACGAATCCAGGGACTAACCTCTCTTTTTGAGTTGATTTTTGGTCCACAGAGTTCTTTCGTATTGCTACAGTGACCTCAGGATCCCTCTAGCCTAGAAACAGTGTTCTTGGGGTTTCTCTGGAGTGCCATCAAGGAAATCAAGGCTCCTTTCATGTGTGATGTGCAAGACGGAATTGCTCTGCACGCAGTACAGGGGAATCGGGCCTCATCTCGCATCGAGGGGGAAGTCTCATGGTTTTTCTCGAGTTGCGGCGGGAACCTGGGGTATATTCTCGAGTTACGACGGGGATGGCCCTTCCACCCACGTGTTTCTTCAGCGACGTCAGGACTCCTGCCTAGTTGCGAGGGACAACTCGGGATTCTCCTCGAGGCTTTGCAGGGCAATTGGGACGCCTCTCCAGCTGAGACGGAAGACCAAGGGTCCCTTTCCACGTGCCACAGAAATCCTGGGTCTCCTATCAAGTTTCACGAGGAGTCAGGCATCGTCTCCTTTGGAGGCACTGATCTCCGCATACCTCTGGAGTTTTCAAAGGATTTGAGGCCTCCTGTCGCGATGAGGTGGGGAACTAGGTCTTTCTCTGTGGTCTCCACAGGGGATTCAGACACCCTGTCGTCTTGGGAGATGCAAGACGAGCCTGCATTCCAGTCACGGCAGGGATGTCCGGCCTTATTTCGAGTCAGGGCATCGCGGTGTCCATTCCACTTGAGGCCGCAAACTCAGGGTCCCTCTCACATACCTAGAGCTGAGAGAAGCCTCCTCTTGAGGTGCTTGTGGTAAGGTGGTATTCCTCTGGAGTCGAAGCCAGGGACTAACCTCTCATCTCGAGTTGATTTTTGGTCCACGGAGCTCTTTCGTGTTGCTACAGTGACCTCAGGATCCCTCTAGCCTTGAAACAGTGTTCTTGGGGTTTTTCTGGAGTGCCATCAAGGAAATCAAGGCTCCTTTCATGTGTGATGTGCAACAAAGAATTGCTCTGCACGCAGTGCAGGGGAATCGGGCCTCATCTCGCGGCGAGGGGGAAGTCTCATGGTTTTTCTCGAGTTGCGGCGGGAACCTGGGGTATATTCTCGAGTTACGACGGGGATGGCCCTTCCACCCACGTGTTTGTTCAGCCACGTCAGGACTCTTGCCTAGTTGCGAGACACAACTCGGGATTCTCCTCGAGGCTTGACAAGGCAATTGGGACGCCTCTCCAGCTGAGGCGGGAGACCAAGGGTCCCTTTCCACGTGCCACAGGAATCCTGGTACTCCTATCAAGTTTCACGAGGAGTCAGGCATCGTCTCCTTTGGAGGCACTGATCTCCGCGTACCTCTGGAGTTTTCAAAGGATGTGAGGCCTCCGATCGCGATGAGGTGGGGAACTAGGTGTTTCTCTGTGGTCTCCACAGGGGATTCAGACATCCTTTCATCTTGGGAGATGCAAGACGAGCCTGCATTCAAGTCACTGCAGGGATATCCAGCCTTATTTCGCGTCAGGGCATCGCAGTGTCCATTCCACTTGAGGCCGCAAACTCAGGGTCCCTCTCACATACCTAGAGCTGAGAGAAGCCTCCTCTTGAGGTGCTTGTGGTAAGGTGGTATTCCTCTGGAGTCGAAGCCAGGGACTAACCTCTCATCTTGAGTTGATTTTTGGCCCACGGAGCTCTTTCGTGTTGCTACAGTGACCTCAGGATCCCTCTAGCCTTGAAACAGTGTTCTTGGGGTTTCTCTGGAGTGCCATCAAGGAAATCAAGGCTCCTTTCATGTGTGATGTGCAACACGGAATTGCTCTGCACGCAGTGCAGGGGAATCGGGCCTCATCTCGCGGCGAGGGGGAAGTCTCATGGTTTTTCTCGAGTTGCGGCGGGAACCTGGGGTATATTCTCGAGTTACGACGGGGATGGCCCTTCCACCCACGTGTTTCTTCAGCGACGTCAGGACTCCTGCCTAGTTGCGAGGATAACTCTGGATTCTCCTCGAGGCTTGGCAGGGCAATTGGGACGCCTCTCCAGCTGAGACGGGAGACCAAGTGTCCCTTTCCAAGTGCCACAGGAATCCTGGGACTCCTATCAAGTTTCACGAGGAGTCAGGCATCGTCTCCTTTGGAGGCACTGATCTCCGCGTACCTCTGGAGTTTTCAAAGGATGTGAGGCTATCGGTCGCAATGAGGTGGGGAACTAAGTCTTTCTCTGTGCTTTCCACAGGGGATTCAGACATCCTTTCGTCCTGGGAGATGCAAGACGAGCCTGCATTCAAGTCACTGCAGGGATATCCGGCCTTATTTCGAGTCAGGGCATCGCGGTGTCCATTCCACTTGAGGCCGCAAACTCAGGGTCCCTCTCACATACATAGAGCTGAGAGAAGCCTCCTCTTGAGGTGCTTGTGGTAAGGTGGTATTCCTCTGGAGACGAATCCAGGGACTAACCTCTCTTTTCGAGTTGATTTTTGGTCCACAGAGTTCTTTCGTTTTGCTACAGTGACCTCAGGATCCCTCTATCCTTGAAACAGTGTTCTTGGGGTTTCTCTGGAGTGCCATGAAGGAAATCAAGGGTCCTTTCATGTGTGATGTGCAAGACGGAATTGCTCTGCACGCAGTGCAGGGGAATCGGGCCTCATCTCGCGGCGAGGGGGAAGTCTCATGATTTTTCTCGAGTTGCGGCGGGAACCTGGGGTATATTCTCGAGTTACGACGGGGATGGCCCTTCCACACACGTGTGTGTTCAGCCATGTCAGGACTCCTGCCTAGATGCGAGGGATAACTCTGGATTCTCCTCGAGGCTTTGGAGGGCAATTGGGACGCCCCTCCAGCTGAGACGGGAGACCAAGTGTCCCTTTCCAAGTGCCACAGGAATCCTGGGTCTCCTATCAAGTTTCACGAGGAGTCAGGCATCGTCTCCTTTGGAGGCACTGATCTCCGCATACCTCTGGAATTTTCAAAGGATTTGAGGCCTCCTGTCGCGATGAGGTGGGGAACTAGGTCTTTCTCTGTGGTCTCCACAGGGGATTCAGACACCCTTTCGTCTTGGGAGATGCAAGACGAGCCTGCATTCCAGTCACTGCAGGGATATCCGGCCTTATTTGGAGTCAGGGCATCGCGGTGTCCATTCCACTTGAGGCCGCAAACTCAGGGTCCCTCTCACATACCTAGAGCTGAGAGAAGCCTCCTCTTGAGGTGCTTGTGGAAAGGTGGTATTCCTCTGGAGTCGAAGCCAGGGACTAACCTCTCATCTCGAGTTGATTTTTGGCCCACGGAGCTCTTTCGTGTTGCTACAGTGACCTCAGGATTCCTCTAGCCTTGAAACAGTGTTCTTGGGGTTTCTCTGGAGTGCCATCAAGGAAATCAAGGCTCCTTTCATGTGTGATGTGCAAGACGGAATTGCTCTGCATGCAGTGCAGGGGAATCGGGCCTCATCTCGCGGGAGGTGGAAGTCACATGGTTTTTCTCGAGTTGCGGCGGGAACCTGGGGTATATTCTCGAGTTACGACGGGGATGGCCCTTCCACCCACGTGTTTCTTCAGCCACGTCAGGACTCCTGCCTAGTTGCGAGGGACAACTCTGGATTCTCCTCGAGGCTTGGCAGGGCAATTGGGACGCCTCTCCAGCTGAGGCGGGAGACCAAGTGTCCCTTTCCAAGTGCCACAGGAATCCTGCGACTCCTATCAAGTTTCACGAGGAGTCAGGCATCGTCTCCTTTGGAGGCACTGATCTCTGCGTACCTCTGGAGTTTTCAAAGGATGTGAGGCTATCGGTCGCGATGAGGTGGGGAACTAAGTCTTTCTCTGTGCTTTCCACAGGGGATTCAGACATCCTTTCGTCCTGGGAGATGCAAGACGAGCCTGCATTCAAGTCACTGCAGGGATATCCGGCCTTATTTCGAGTCAGGGCATCGCGGTGTCCATTCCACTTGAGGCCGCAAACTCAGGGTCCCTCTCACATACCTAGAGCTGAGAGAAGCCTCCTCTTGAGGTGCTTGTGGTAAGGTGGTATTCCTCTGGAGACGAATCCAGGGACTAACCTCTCTTTTCGAGTTGATTTTTGGTCCACAGAGTTCTTTCGTGTTGCTACAGTGACCTCAGGATCCCTCTAGCCTTGAAACAGTGTTCTTGGGGTTTCTCTGGAGTGCCATCAAGGAAATCAAGGCTCCTTTCATGTGTGATGTGCAAGACGGAATTGCTCTGCACGCAGTACAGGGGAATCGGGCCTCATCTCGCATCGAGGGGGAAGTCTCATGGTTTTTCTCGAGTTGTGGCGGGAACCTGGGGTATATTCTCGAGTTACGACGGGGATGGCCCTTCCACCCACGTGTTTGTTCAGCCACGTCAGGACTCCTGCCTAGTTGCGAGGGACAACTCGGGATTCTCCTCGAGGCTTGGCAGGGCAATTGGAACGCCTCTCCAGCTGAGGCGGGAGTCCAAGGGTCCCTTTCCACGTGCCACAGGAATCCTGGTACTCCTATCAAGTTTCACGAGGAGTCAGGCATCCTCTCCTTTGGAGGCACTGATCTCCGCGTACCTCTGGAGTTTTCAAAGGATGTGAGGCCTCCGATCGCGATGAGGTGGGGAACTAGGTGTTTCTCTGTGGTCTCCACAGGGGATTCAGACATCCTTTCATCTTGGGAGATGCAAGACGAGCCTGCATTCAAGTCACTGCAGGGATATCCAGCCTTATTTCGCGTCAGGGCATCGCAGTGTCCATTCCACTTGAGGCCGCAAACTCAGGGTCCCTCTCACATACCTAGAGCTGAGAGAAGCCTCCTCTTGAGGTGCTTGTGGTAAGGTGGTATTCCTCTGGAGTCGAAGCCAGGGACTAACCTCTCATCTTGAGTTGATTTTTGGCCCACGGAGCTCTTTCGTGTTGCTACAGTGACCTCAGGATCCCTCTAGCCTTGAAACAGTGTTCTTGGGGTTTCTCTGGAGTGCCATCAAGGAAATCAAGGCTCCTTTCATGTGTGATGTGCAAGACGGAATTGCTCTGCACGCAGTGCAGGGGAATCGGGCCTCATCTCGCGGCGAGGGGGAAGTCTCATGGTTTTTCTCGAGTTGCGGCGGGAACCTGGGGTATATTCTCGAGTTACGACGGGGATGGCCCTTCCACCCACGTGTTTCTTCAGCGACGTCAGGACTCCTGCCTAGTTGCGAGGGATAACTCTGGATTCTCCTCGAGGCTTGGCAGGGCAATTGGGACGCCTCTCCAGCTGAGACGGGAGACCAAGTGTCCCTTTCCAAGTGCCACAGGAATCCTGGGACTCCTATCAAGTTTCACGAGGAGTCAGGCATCGTCTCCTTTGGAGGCACTGATCTCCGCGTACCTCTGGAGTTTTCAAAGGATGTGAGGCTATCGGTCGCGATGAGGTGGGGAACTAAGTCTTTCTCTGTGCTTTCCACAGGGGATTCAGACATCCTTTCGTCCTGGGAGATGCAAGACGAGCCTGCATTCAAGTCACTGCAGGGATATCCGGCCTTATTTCGAGTCAGGGCATCGCGGTGTCCATTCCACTTGAGGCCGCAAACTCAGGGTCCCTCTCACATACATAGAGCTGAGAGAAGCCTCCTCTTGTGGTGCTTGTGGTAAGGTGGTATTCCTCTGGAGACGAATCCAGGGACTAACCTCTCTTTTCGAGTTGATTTTTGGTCCACAGAGTTCTTTCGTGTTGCTACAGTGACCTCAGGATCCCTCTATCCTTGAAACAGTGTTCTTGGGGTTTCTCTGGAGTGCCATGAAGGAAATCAAGGGTCCTTTCATGTGTGATGTGCAAGACGGAATTGCTCTGCACGCAGTGCAGGGGAATCGGGCCTCATCTCGCGGCGAGGGGGAAGTCTCATGGTTTTTCTCGAGTTGCGGCGGGAACCTGGGGTATATTCTCGAGTTACGACGGGGATGGCCCTTCCACACACGTGTGTGTTCAGCCATGTCAGGACTCCTGCCTAGATGCGAGGGATAACTCTGGATTCTCCTCGAGGCTTTGGAGGGCAATTGGGACGCCTCTCCAGCTGAGACGGGAGACCAAGTGTCCCTTTCCAAGTGCCACAGGAATCCTGGGTCTCCTGTCAAGTTTCACGAGGAGTCAGGCATCGTCTCCTTTGGAGGCACTGATCTCCGCATACCTCTGGAATTTTCAAAGGATTTGAGGCCTCCTGTCGCGATGAGGTGGGGAACTAGGTCTTTCTCTGTGGTCTCCACAGGGGATTCAGACACCCTTTCGTCTTGGGAGATGCAAGACGAGCCTGCATTCCAGTCACTGTAGGGATATCCGGCCTTATTTCGAGTCAGGGCATCGCGGTGTCCATTCCACTTGAGGCCGCAAACTCAGGGTCCCTCTCACATACCTAGAGCTGAGAGAAGCCTCCTCTTGAGGTGCTTGTGGTAAGGTGGTATTCCTCAGGAGTCGAAGCCAGGGACTAACCTCTCTTTTCGAGTTGATTTTTGGCCCACGGAGCTCTTTCGTGTTGCTACAGTGACCTCAGGATCCCTCTAGCCTTGAAACAGTGTTCTTGGGGTTTCTCTGGAGTGCCATCAAGGAAATCAAGGCTCCTTTCATGTGTGATGTGCAAGACGGAATTGCTCTGCATGCAGTGCAGGGGAATCGGGCCTCATCTCGCGGGAGGTGGAAGTCACATGGTTTTTCTCGAGTTGCGGCGGGAACCTGGGGTATATTCTCGAGTTACGACGGGGATGGCCCTTCCACCCACGTGTTTCTTCAGCCACGTCAGGACTCCTGCCTAGTTGCGAGGGACAACTCTGGATTCTCCTCGAGGCTTGGCAGGGCAATTGGGACGCCTCTCCAGCTGAGGCGGGAGACCAAGTGTCCCTTTCCAAGTGCCACAGTAATCCTGGGACTCCTATCAAGTTTCACGAGGAGTCAGGCATCGTCTCCTTTGGAGGCACTGATCTCTGCGTACCTCTGGAGTTTTCAAAGGATGTGAGGCTATCGGTCGCGATGAGGTGGGGAACTAAGTCTTTCTCTGTGCTTTCCACAGGGGATTCAGACATCCTTTCGTCCTGGGAGATGCAAGACGAGCCTGCATTCAAGTCACTGCAGGGATATCCGGCCTTATTTCGAGTCAGGGCATCGCGGTGTCCATTCCACTTGAGGCCGCAAACTCAGGGTCCCTCTCACATACCTAGAGCTGAGAGAAGCCTCCTCTTGAGGTGCTTGTGGTAAGGTGGTATTCCTCTGGAGACGAATCCAGGGACTAACCTCTCTTTTCGAGTTGATTTTTGGTCCACAGAGTTCTTTCGTGTTGCTACACTGACCTCAGGATCCCTCTAGCCTTGAAACAGTGTTCTTGGGGTTTCTCTGGAGTGCCATCAAGGAAATCAAGGCTCCTTTCATGTGTGATGTGCAAGACGGAATTGCTCTGCACGCAGTACAGGGGAATCGGGCCTCATCTCGCATCGAGGGGGAAGTCTCATGGTTTTTCTCGAGTTGCGGCGGGAACCTGGGGTATATTCTCGAGTTACGACGGGGATGGCCCTTCCACCCACGTGTTTGTTCAGCCACGTCAGGACTCCTGCCTAGTTGCGAGGGACAACTCGGGATTCTCCTCGAGGCTTGGCAGGGCAATTGGAACGCCTCTCCAGCTGAGGCGGGAGTCCAAGGGTCCCTTTCCATGTGCCACAAGAATCCTGGGACTCCTATCAAGTTTCACGAGGAGTCAGGCATCGTCTCCTTTGGAGGCACTGATCTCCGCGTACCTCTGGAGTTTTCAAAGGATGTGAGGCCTCCGGTCGCGATGAGGTGGGGAACGAGGTCTTTCTCTGTGGTCTCCACAGGGGATTCAGACATCCTTTCTTCTTGGGAGATGCAAGACGAGCCTGCATTCAAGTCACTGCAGGGATATCCGGCCTTATTTCGAGTCAGGGCATCGCGGTGTCCATTCCACTTGAGGCCGCAAACTCAGGATCCCTCTCACATACCTAGAGCTGAGAGAAGCCTCCTCTTGAGGTGCTTGTGGTAAGGTGGTATTCCTCAGGAGTCGAAGCCAGGGACTAACCTCTCATCTCGTGTTGATTCGTGGTCCACGGAGCTCTTTCGTGTTGCTACAGTGACCTCAGGATCCCTCTAGCCTTGAAACAGTGTTCTTGGGGTTTCTCTGGAGTGCCATGAAGGAAATCAAGGCTCCTTTCATGTGTGATGTGCAAGACGGAATTGCTCTACACGCAGTGCAGGGGAATCGGGCCTCATCTCGCGGCGAGGGGGAAGTCTCATGGTTTTTCTCGAGTTGCGGCGGGAACCTGGGGTATATTCTCGAGTTACGACGGGGATGGCCCTTCCACACACGTGTGTGTTCAGCCATGTCAGGACTCCTGCCTAGTTGCGAGGGATAACTCTGGATTCTCCTCGAGGCTTTGGAGGGCAATTGGGACGCCCCTCCAGCTGAGACGGGAGACCAAGTGTCCCTTTCCAAGTGCCACAGGAATCCTGGGTCTCCTATCAAGTTTCACGAGGAGTCAGGCATCGTCTCCTTTGGAGGCACTGATCTCCGCATACCTCTGGAGTTTTCAAAGGATTTGAGGCCTCCTGTCGCGATGAGGTGGGGAACTAGGTCTTTCTCTGTGGTCTCCACAGGGGATTCAGACACCCTGTCGTCTTGGGAGATGCAAGACGAGCCTGCATTCCAGTCACGGCAGGGATGTCCGGCCTTATTTCGAGTCAGGGCATCGCGGTGTCCATTCCACTTGAGGCCGCAAACTCAGGGTCCCTCTCACATACCTAGAGCTGAGAGAAGCCTCCTCTTGAGGTGCTTGTGGTAAGGTGGTATTCCTCTGGAGTCGAAGCCAGGGACTAACCTCTCATCTCGAGTTGATTTTTGGTCCACGGAGCTCTTTCGTGTTGCTACAGTGACCTCAGGATCCCTCTAGCCTTGAAACAGTGTTCTTGGGGTTTTTCTGGAGTGCCATGAAGGAAATCAAGGCTCCTTTCATGTGTGATGTGCAACACAGAATTGCTGTGCACGCAGTGCAGGGGAATCGGGCCTCATCTCGCGGCGAGGGGGAAGTCTCATGGTTTTTCTCGAGTTGCGGCGGGAACCTGGGGTATATTCTCGAGTTACGACGGGGATGGCCCTTCCACCCACGTGTTTGTTCAGCCACGTCAGGACTCTTGCCTAGTTGCGAGACACAACTCGGGATTCTCCTCGAGGCTTGGCAAGGCAATTGGGACGCCTCTCCAGCTGAGGCGGGAGACCAAGGGTCCCTTTCCACGTGCCACAGGAATCCTGGTACTCCTATCAAGTTTCACGAGGAGTCAGGCATCGTCTCCTTTGGAGGCACTGATCTCCGCGTACCTCTGGAGTTTTCAAAGGATGTGAGGCCTCCGATCGCGATGAGGTGGGGAACTAGGTGTTTCTCTGTGGTCTCAACAGGGGATTCAGACATCCTTTCATCTTGGGAGATGCAAGACGAGCCTGCATTCAAGTCACTGCAGGGATATCCAGCCTTATTTCGCGTCAGGGCATCGCAGTGTCCATTCCACTTGAGGCCGCAAACTCAGGGTCCCTCTCACATACCTAGAGCTGAGAGAAGCCTCCTCTTGAGGTGCTTGTGGTAAGGTGGTATTCCTCTGGAGTCGAAGCCAGGGACTAACCTCTCATCTCGAGTTGATTTTTGGCCCACGGAGCTCTTTCGTGTTGCTACAGTGACCTCAGGATCCCTCTAGCCTTGAAACAGTGTTCTTGGGGTTTCTCTGGAGTGCCATCAAGGAAATCAAGGCTCCTTTCATGTGTGATGTGCAACACGGAATTGCTCTGCACGCAGTGCAGGGGAATCGGGCCTCATCTCGCGGCGAGGGGGAAGTCTCATGGTTTTTCTCGAGTTGCGGCGGGAACCTGGGGTATATTCTCGAGTTACGACGGGGATGGCCCTTCCACCCACGTGTTTCTTCAGCGACGTCAGGACTCCTGCCTAGTTGCGAGGGATAACTCTGGATTCTCCTCGAGGCTTGGCAGGGCAATTGGGACGCCTCTCCAGCTGAGACGGGAGACCAAGTGTCCCTTTCCAAGTGCCACAGGAATCCTGGGACTCCTATCAAGTTTCACGAGGAGTCAGGCATCGTCTCCTTTGGAGGCACTGATCTCCGCGTACCTCTGGAGTTTTCAAAGGATGTGAGGCTATCGGTCGCGATGAGGTGGGGAACTAAGTCTTTCTCTGTGCTTTCCACAGGGGATTCAGACATCCTTTCGTCCTGGGAGATGCAAGACGAGCCTGCATTCAAGTCACTGCAGGGATATCCGGCCTTATTTCGAGTCAGGGCATCGCGGTGTCCATTCCACTTGAGGCCGCAAACTCAGGGTCCCTCTCACATACATAGAGCTGAGAGAAGCCTTCTCTTGAGGTGCTTGTGGTAAGGTGGTATTCCTCTGGAGACGAATCCAGGGACTAACCTCTCTTTTCGAGTTGATTTTTGGTCCACAGAGTTCTTTCGTTTTGCTACAGTGACCTCAGGATCCCTCTATCCTTGAAACAGTGTTCTTGGGGTTTCTCTGGAGTGCCATGAAGGAAATCAAGGGTCCTTTCATGTGTGATGTGCAAGACGGAATTGCTCTGCACGCAGTGCAGGGGAATCGGGCCTCATCTCGCGGCGAGGGGGAAGTCTCATGGTTTTTCTCGAGTTGCGGCGGGAACCTGGGGTATATTCTCGAGTTACGACGGGGATGGCCCTTCCACACACGTGTGTGTTCAGCCATGTCAGGACTCCTGCCTAGATGCGAGGGATAACTCTGGATTCTCCTCGAGGCTTTGGAGGGCAATTGGGACGCCCCTCCAGCTGAGACGGGAGACCAAGTGTCCCTTTCCAAGTGCCACAGGAATCCTGGGTCTCCTATCAAGTTTCACGAGGAGTCAGGCATCGTCTCCTTTGGAGGCACTGATCTCCGCATACCTCTGGAATTTTCAAAGGATTTGAGGCCTCCTGTCGCGATGAGGTGGGGAACTAGGTCTTTCTCTGTGGTCTCCACAGGGGATTCAGACACCCTTTCGTCTTGGGAGATGCAAGACGAGCCTGCATTCCAGTCACTGTAGGGATATCCGGCCTTATTTCGAGTCAGGGCATCGCGGTGTCCATTCCACTTGAGGCCGCAAACTCAGGGTCCCTCTCACATACCTAGAGCTGAGAGAAGCCTCCTCTTGAGGTGCTTGTGGTAAGGTGGTATTCCTCAGGAGTCGAAGCCAGGGACTAACCTCTCATCTCGAGTTGATTTTTGGCCCACGGAGCTCTTTCGTGTTGCTACAGTGACCTCAGGATCCCTCTAGCCTTGAAACAGTGTTCTTGGGGTTTCTCTGGAGTGCCATCAAGGAAATCAAGGCTCCTTTCATGTGTGATGTGCAAGACGGAATTGCTCTGCATGCAGTGCGGGGGAATCGGGCCTCATCTCGCGGGAGGTGGAAGTCACATGGTTTCTCTCGAGTTGCGGCGGGAACCTGGGGTATATTCTCGAGTTACGACGGGGATGGCCCTTCCACCCACGTGTTTGTTCAGCCACGTCAGGACTCCTGCCTAGTTGCGAGGGACAACTCTGGATTCTCCTCGAGGCTTGGCAGGGCAATTGGGACGCCTCTCCAGCTGAGGCGGGAGACCAAGTGTCCCTTTCCAAGTGCCACAGTAATCCTGGGACTCCTATCAAGTTTCACGAGGAGTCAGGCATCGTCTCCTTTGGAGGCACTGATCTCTGCGTACCTCTGGAGTTTTCAAAGGATGTGAGGCTATCGGTCGCGATGAGGTGGGGAACTAAGTCTTTCTCTGTGCTTTCCACAGGGGATTCAGACATCCTTTCGTCCTGGGAGATGCAAGACGAGCCTGCATTCAAGTCACTGCAGGGATATCCGGCCTTATTTCGAGTCAGGGCATCGCGGTGTCCATTCCACTTGAGGCCGCAAACTCAGGGTCCCTCTCACATACCTAGAGCTGAGAGAAGCCTCCTCTTGAGGTGCTTGTGGTAAGGTGGTATTCCTCTGGAGACGAATCCAGGGACTAACCTCTCTTTTCGAGTTGATTTTTGGTCCACAGAGTTCTTCCGTGTTGCTACAGTGACCTCAGGATCCCTCTAGCCTTGAAACAGTGTTCTTGGGGTTTCTCTGGAGTGCCATCAAGGAAATCAAGGCTCCTTTCATGTGTGATGTGCAAGACGGAATTGCTCTGCACGCAGTACAGGGGAATCGGGCCTCATCTCGCATCGAGGGGGAAGTCTCATGGTTTTTCTCGAGTTGCGGCGGGAACCTGGGGTATATTCTCGAGTTACGACGGGGATGGCCCTTCCACCCACGTGTTTGTTCAGCCACGTCAGGACTCCTGCCTAGTTGCGAGGGACAACTCGGGATTCTCCTCGAGGCTTGGCAGGGCAATTGGAACGCCTCTCCAGCTGAGGCGGGAGACCAAGGGTCCCTTTCCACGTGCCACAAGAATCCTGGGACTCCTATTAAGTTTCACGAGGAGTCAGGCATCGTCTCCTTTGGAGGCACTGATCTCCGCGTACCTCTGGAGTTTTCAAAGGATGTGAGGCCTCCGGTCGCGATGAGGTGGGGAACTAGGTCTTTCTCTGTGGTCTCCACAGGGGATTCAGACATCCTTTCTTCTTGGGAGATGCAAGACGAGCCTGCATTGAAGTCACTGCAGGGATATCCGGCCTTATTTCGAGTCAGGGCATCGCGGTGTCCATTCCACTTGAGGCCGCAAACTCAGGATCCCTCTCACATACCTAGAGCTGAGAGAAGCCTCCTCTTGAGGTGCTTGTGGTAAGGTGGTATTCCTCAGGAGTCGAAGCCAGGGACTAACCTCTCATCTCGAGTTGATTTTTGGCCCACGGAGCTCTTTCGTGTTGCTACAGTGACCTCAGGATCCCTCTAGCCTTGAAACAGTGTTCTTGGGGTTTCTCTGGAGTGCCATCAAGGAAATCAAGGCTCCTTTCATGTGTGATGTGCAAGACGGAATTGCTCTGCATGCAGTGCGGGGGAATCGGGCCTCATCTCGCGGGAGGTGGAAGTCACATGGTTTCTCTCGAGTTGCGGCGGGAACCTGGGGTATATTCTCGAGTTACGACGGGGATGGCCCTTCCACCCACGTGTTTGTTCAGCCACGTCAGGACTCCTGCCTAGTTGCGAGGGACAACTCTGGATTCTCCTCGAGGCTTGGCAGGGCAATTGGGACGCCTCTCCAGCTGAGGCGGGAGACCAAGTGTCCCTTTCCAAGTGCCACAGTAATCCTGGGACTCCTATCAAGTTTCACGAGGAGTCAGGCATCGTCTCCTTTGGAGGCACTGATCTCTGCGTACCTCTGGAGTTTTCAAAGGATGTGAGGCTATCGGTCGCGATGAGGTGGGGAACTAAGTCTTTCTCTGTGCTTTCCACAGGGGATTCAGACATCCTTTCGTCCTGGGAGATGCAAGACGAGCCTGCATTCAAGTCACTGCAGGGATATCCGGCCTTATTTCGAGTCAGGGCATCGCGGTGTCCATTCCACTTGAGGCCGCAAACTCAGGGTCCCTCTCACATACCTAGAGCTGAGAGAAGCCTCCTCTTGAGGTGCTTGTGGTAAGGTGGTATTCCTCTGGAGACGAATCCAGGGACTAACCTCTCTTTTCGAGTTGATTTTTGGTCCACAGAGTTCTTCCGTGTTGCTACAGTGACCTCAGGATCCCTCTAGCCTTGAAACAGTGTTCTTGGGGTTTCTCTGGAGTGCCATCAAGGAAATCAAGGCTCCTTTCATGTGTGATGTGCAAGACGGAATTGCTCTGCACGCAGTACAGGGGAATCGGGCCTCATCTCGCATCGAGGGGGAAGTCTCATGGTTTTTCTCGAGTTGCGGCGGGAACCTGGGGTATATTCTCGAGTTACGACGGGGATGGCCCTTCCACCCACGTGTTTGTTCAGCCACGTCAGGACTCCTGCCTAGTTGCGAGGGACAACTCGGGATTCTCCTCGAGGCTTGGCAGGGCAATTGGAACGCCTCTCCAGCTGAGGCGGGAGACCAAGGGTCCCTTTCCACGTGCCACAAGAATCCTGGGACTCCTATTAAGTTTCACGAGGAGTCAGGCATCGTCTCCTTTGGAGGCACTGATCTCCGCGTACCTCTGGAGTTTTCAAAGGATGTGAGGCCTCCGGTCGCGATGAGGTGGGGAACTAGGTCTTTCTCTGTGGTCTCCACAGGGGATTCAGACATCCTTTCTTCTTGGGAGATGCAAGACGAGCCTGCATTCAAGTCACTGCAGGGATATCCGGCCTTATTTCGAGTCAGGGCATCGCGGTGTCCATTCCACTTGAGGCCGCAAACTCAGGATCCCTCTCACATACCTAGAGCTGAGAGAAGCCTCCTCTTGAGGTGCTTGTGGTAAGGTGGTATTCCTCAGGAGTCGAAGCCAGGGACTAACCTCTCATCTCGTGTTGATTCGTGGTCCACGGAGCTCTTTCGTGTTGCTACAGTGACCTCAGGATCCCTCTAGCCTTGAAACAGTGTTCTTGGGGTTTCTCTGGAGTGCCATGAAGGAAATCAAGGCTCCTTTCATGTGTGATGTGCAAGACGGAATTGCTCTACACGCAGTGCAGGGGAATCGGGCCTCATCTCGCGGCGAGGGGGAAGTCTCATGGTTTTTCTCGAGTTGCGGCGGGAACCTGGGGTATATTCTCGAGTTACGACGGGGATGGCCCTTCCACACACGTGTGTGTTCAGCCATGTCAGGACTCCTGCCTAGTTGCGAGGGATAACTCTGGATTCTCCTCGAGGCTTTGGAGGGCAATTGGGACGCCCCTCCAGCTGAGACGGGAGACCAAGTGTCCCTTTCCAAGTGCCACAGGAATCCTGGGCCTCCTATCAAGTTTCACGAGGAGTCAGGCATCGTCTCCTTTGGAGGCACTGATCTCCGCATACCTCTGGAATTTTCAAAGGATTTGAGGCCTCCTGTCGCGATGAGGTGGGGAAGTAGGTCTTTCTCTGTGGTCTCCACAGGGGATTCAGACACCCTTTCATCTTGGGAGATGCAAGACGAGCCTGCATTCAAGTCACTGCAGGTATATCCAGCCTTATTTCGCGTCAGGGCATCGCGGTGTCCATTCCACTTGAGGCCGCAAACTCAGGGTCCCTCTCACATACCTAGAGCTGAGAGAAGCCTCCTCTTGAGGTGCTTGTGGTAAGGTGGTATTCCTCTGGAGTCAAAGCCAGGGACTAACCTCTCATCTCGAGTTGATTTTTGGCCCACGGAGCTCTTTCGTGTTGCTACAGTGACCTCAGGATCCCTCTAGCCTTGAAACAGTGTTCTTGGGGTTTCTCTGGAGTGCCATCAAGGAAATCAAGGCTCCTTTCATGTGTGATGTGCAAGACGGAATTGCTCTGCACGCAGTGCAGGGGAATCGGGCCTCATCTCGCTGCGAGGGGGAAGTCTCATGGTTTTTCTCGAGTTGCGGAGGGAACCTGGGGTATATTCTCGAGTTACGACGGGGATGGCCCTTCCACCCACGTGTTTCTTCAGCCACGTCAGGACTCCTGCCTAGTTGCGAGGGACAACTCTGGATTCTCCTCGAGGCTTGGCAGGGCAATTGGGACGCCTCTCCAGCTGAGGCGGGAGACCAAGTGTCCCTTTCCAAGTGCCACAGGAATCCTGGGACTCCTATCAAGTTTCACGAGGAGTCAGGCATCGTCTCCTTTGGAGGCACTGATCTCCGCGTACCTCTGGAGTTTTCAAAGGATGTGAGGCTATCGGTCGCGATGAGGTGGGGAACTAAGTCTTTCTCTGTGCTTTCCACAGGGGATTCAGACATCCTTTCGTCCTGGGAGATGCAAGACGAGCCTGCATTGAAGTCACTGCAGGGATATCCGGCCTTATTTCGAGTCAGGTCATCGCGGTGTCCATTCCACTTGAGGCCGCAAACTCAGGGTCCCTCTCACATACCTAGAGCTGAGAGAAGCCTCCTCTTGAGGTGCTTGTGGTAAGGTGGTATTCCTCTGGAGACGAATCCAGGGACTAACCTCTCTTTTCGAGTTGATTTTTGGTACACAGAGTTCTTTCGTGTTGCTACAGTGACCTCAGGATCCCTCTATCCTTGAAACAGTGTTCTTGGGGTTTCTCTGGAGTGCCATCAAGGAAATCAAGGCTCCTTTCATGTGTGATGTGCAAGACGGAATTGCTCTGCACGCAGTACAGGGGAATCGGGCCTCATCTCGCATCGAGGGGGAAGTCTCATGGTTTTTCTCGAGTTCGGCGGGAACCTGGGGTATATTCTCGAGTTACGACGGGGATGGCCCTTCCACCCACGTGTTTGTTCAGCCACGTCAGGACTCCTGCCTAGTTGCGAGGGACAACTCGGGATTCTCCTCGAGGCTTGGCAGGGCAATTGGAACGCCTCTCCAGCTGAGGCGGGAGACCAAGGGTCCCTTTCCACGTGCCACAAGAATCCTGGGACTCCTATCAAGTTTCACGAGGAGTCAGGCATCGTCTCCTTTGGAGACACTGATCTCCGCGTACCTCTGGAGGTTTCAAAGGATGTGAGGCCTCCGGTCGTGATGAAGTGGGGAACTAGGTCTTTCTCTGTGGTCTCCACAGGGGATTCAGACATCCTTTCTTCTTGGGAGATGCAAGACGAGCCTGCATTCAAGTCACTTCAGGGATATCCGGCCTTATTTCGAATCAGGGCATCGCGGTGTCCATTCCACTTGAGGCCGCAAACTCAGGATCCCTCTCACATACCTAGAGCTGAGAGAAGCCTCCTCTTGAGGTGCTTGTGGTAAGGTGGTATTTCTCAGGAGTCGAAGCCAGGGACTAACCTCTCATCTCGTGTTGATTCTTGGTCCACGGAGCTCTTTCGTGTTGCTACAGTGACCTCAGGATCCCTCTAGCCTTGAAACAGTGTTCTTGGGGTTTCTCTGGAGTGCCATCAAGGAAATCAAGGCTCCTTTCATGTGTGATGTGCAACACGGAATTGCTCTGCACGCAGTGCAGGGGAATCGGGCCTCATCTCGCGGCGAGGGGGAAGTCTCATGGTTTTTCTAGAGTTGCGGCGGGAACCTGGGGTATATTCTCGAGTTACGACGGGGATGGCCCTTCCACACACGTGTGTGTTCAGCCATGTCAGGACTCCTGCCTAGTTGCGAGGGATAACTCTGGATTCTCCTCGAGGCTTTGGAGGGCAATTGGGACGCCCCTCCAGCTGAGACGGGAGACCAAGTGTCCCTTTCCAAGTGCCACAGGAATCCTGGGCCTCCTATCAAGTTTCACGAGGAGTCAGGCATCGTCTCCTTTGGAGGCACTGATCTCCGCATACCTCTGGAATTTTCAAAGGATTTGAGGCCTCCTGTCGCGATGAGGTGGGGAACTAGGTCTTTCTCTGTGGTCTCCACAGGGGATTCAGACACCCTTTCGTCTTGGGAGATGCAAGACGAGCCTGCATTCCAGTCACTGCAGGGATATCCGGCCTTATTTCGAGTCAGGGCATCGCGGTGTCCATTCCACTTGAGGCCGCAAACTCAGGGTCCCTCTCACATACCTAGAGCTGAGAGAAGCCTCCTCTTGAGGTGCTTGTGGTAAGGTGGTATTCCTCTGGAGTCAAAGCCAGGGACTAACCTCTCATCTCGAGTTGATTTTTGGCCCACGGAGCTCTTTCGTGTTGCTACAGTGACCTCAGGATCCCTCTAGCCTTGAAACAGTGTTCTTGGGGTTTCTCTGGAGTGCCATCAAGGAAATCAAGGCTCCTTTCATGTGTGATGTGCAAGACGGAATTGCTCTGCACGCAGTGCAGGGGAATCAGGCCTCATCTCGCTGCGAGGGGGAAGTCTCATGGTTTTTCTCGAGTTGCGGCGGGAACCTGGGGTATATTCTCGAGTTACGACGGGGATGGCCCTTCCACCCACGTGTTTCTTCAGCGACGTCAGGACTCCTGCCTAGTTGCGAGGGACAACTCTGGATTCTCCTCGAGGCTTGGCAGGGCAATTGGGACGCCTCTCCAGCTGAGGCGGGAGACCAAGTGTCCCTTTCCAAGTGCACAGGAATCCTGGGACTCCTATCAAGTTTCACGAGGAGTCAGGCATCGTCTCCTTTGGAGGCACTGATCTCCGCGTACCTCTGGAGTTTTCAAAGGATGTGAGGCTATCGGTCGCGATGAGGTGGGGAACTAAGTCTTTCTCTGTGCTTTCCACAGGGGATTCAGACATCCTTTCGTCCTGGGAGATGCAAGACGAGCCTGCATTGAAGTCACTGCAGGGATATCCGGCCTTATTTCGAGTCAGGTCATCGCGGTGTCCATTCCACTTGAGGCCGCAAACTCAGGGTCCCTCTCACATACCTAGAGCTGAGAGAAGCCTCCTCTTGAGGTGCTTGTGGTAAGGTGGTATTCCTCTGGAGACGAATCCAGGGACTAACCTCTCTTTTCGAGTTGATTTTTGGTACACAGAGTTCTTTCGTGTTGCTACAGTGACCTCAGGATCCCTCTATCCTTGAAACAGTGTTCTTGGGGTTTCTCTGGAGTGCCATCAAGGAAATCAAGGCTCCTTTCATGTGTGATGTGCAAGACGGAATTGCTCTGCACGCAGTACAGGGGAATCGGGCCTCATCTCGCATCGAGGGGGAAGTCTCATGGTTTTTCTCGAGTTCGGCGGGAACCTGGGGTATATTCTCGAGTTACGACGGGGATGGCCCTTCCACCCACGTGTTTGTTCAGCCACGTCAGGACTCCTGCCTAGTTGCGAGGGACAACTCGGGATTCTCCTCGAGGCTTGGCAGGGCAATTGGAACGCCTCTCCAGCTGAGGCGGGAGACCAAGGGTCCCTTTCCACGTGCCACAAGAATCCTGGGACTCCTATCAAGTTTCACGAGGAGTCAGGCATCGTCTCCTTTGGAGACACTGATCTCCGCGTACCTCTGGAGTTTTCAAAGGATGTGAGGCCTCCGGTCGTGATGAAGTGGGGAACTAGGTCTTTCTCTGTGGTCTCCACAGGGGATTCAGACATCCTTTCTTCTTGGGAGATGCAAGACGAGCCTGCATTCAAGTCACTTCAGGGATATCCGGCCTTATTTCGAATCAGGGCATCGCGGTGTCCATTCCACTTGAGGCCGCAAACTCAGGATCCCTCTCACATACCTAGAGCTGAGAGAAGCCTCCTCTTGAGGTGCTTGTGGTAAGGTGGTATTTCTCAGGAGTCGAAGCCAGGGACTAACCTCTCATCTCGTGTTGATTCTTGGTCCACGGAGCTCTTTCGTGTTGCTACAGTGACCTCAGGATCCCTCTAGCCTTGAAACAGTGTTCTTGGGGTTTCTCTGGAGTGCCATCAAGGAAATCAAGGCTCCTTTCATGTGTGATGTGCAACACGGAATTGCTCTGCACGCAGTGCAGGGGAATCGGGCCTCATCTCGCGGCGAGGGGGAAGTCTCATGGTTTTTCTAGAGTTGCGGCGGGAACCTGGGGTATATTCTCGAGTTACGATGGGGATGGCCCTTCCACCCACGTGTTTCTTCAGCCACGTCAGGACTCCTGCCTAGTTGCGAGGGACAACTCGGGATTCTCCTCGAGGCTTTGCAGGGCAATTGGGACGCCTCTCCAGCTGAGGCGGGAGACCAAGGGTCCCTTTCCACGTGCCACAGGAATCCTGGGTCTCCTATCAAGTTTCACGAGGAGTCAGGCATCGTCTCCTTTGGAGGCACTGATCTCCGCGTACCTCTGGAGTTTTCAAAGGATTTGAGGCCTCCTGTCGCGATGAGGTGGGGAACTAGGTCTTTCTCTGTGGTCTCCACAGGGGATTCAGACACCCTTTCGTCTTGGGAGATGCAAGACGAGCCTGCATTCCAGTCACTGCAGGGATATCCGGCCTTATTTCGAGTCAGGGCATCGCGGTGTCCATTCCACTTGAGACCGCAAACTCAGGGTCCCTCTCACATACCTAGAGCTGAGAGAAGCCTCCTCTTGAGGTGCTTGTGGTAAGGTGGTATTCCTCTGGAGTCGAAGCCAGGGACTAACCTCTCATCTCGAGTTGATTTTTGGCCCACGGAGCTCTTTCGTGTTGCTACAGTGACCTCAGGATCCCTCTAGCCTTGAAACAGTGTTCTTGGGGTTTCTCTGGAGTGCCATCAAGGAAATCAAGGCTCCTTTCATGTGTGATGTGCAACACAGAATTGCTCTGCACGCAGTGCAGGGGAATCGGGCCTCATCTCGCGGCGAGGGGGAAGTCTCATGGTTTTTCTCGAGTTGCGGCGGGAACCTGGGGTATATTCTCGAGTTACGACGGGGATGGCCCTTCCACACACGTGTTTGTTCAGCCACGTCAGGACTCTTGCCTAGTTGCGAGACACAACTCGGGATTTTCCTCGAGGCTTGGCAAGGCAATTGGGACGCCTCTCCAGCTGAGGCGGGAGACCAAGGGTCCCTTTCCACGTGCCACAGGAATCCTGGGACTCCTATCAAGTTTCACGAGGAGTCAGGCATCGTCTCCTTTGGAGGCACTGATCTCCGCGTACCTCTGGAGTTTTCAAAGGATGTGAGGCCTCCGGTCGCGATGAGGTGGGGAACTAGGTCTTTCTCTGTGTTCTCCACAGGGGATTCAGACATCCTTTCATCTTGGGAGATGCAAGACGAGCCTGCATTCAAGTCACTGCAGGGATATCCAGCCTTATTTCGCGTCAGGGCATCGCGGTGTCCATTCCACTTGAGGCCGCAAACTCAGGGTCCCTCTCACATACCTAGAGCTGAGAGAAGCCTCCTCTTGAGGTGCTTGTGGTAAGGTGGTATTCCTCTGGAGTCGAAGCCAGGGACTAACCTCTCATCTCGAGTTGATTTTTGGCCCACGGAGCTCTTTCGTGTTGCTACAGTGACCTCAGGATCCCTCTAGCTTTGAAACAGTGTTCTTGGGGATTCTCTGGAGTGCCATCAAGGAAATCAAGGCTCCTTTCATGTGTGATGTGCAAGACGGAATTGCTCTGCACGCAGTACAGGGGAATCGGGCCTCATCTCGCATCGAGGGGGAAGTCTCATGGTTTTTCTCGAGTTCGGCGGGAACCTGGGGTATATTCTCGAGTTACGACGGGGATGGCCCTTCCACCCACGTGTTTGTTCAGCCACGTCAGGACTCCTGCCTAGTTGCGAGGGACAACTCGGGATTCTCCTCGAGGCTTGGCAGGGCAATTGGAACGCCTCTCCAGCTGAGGCGGGAGACCAAGGGTCCCTTTCCACGTGCCACAAGAATCCTGGGACTCCTATCAAGTTTCACGAGGAGTCAGGCATCGTCTCCTTTGGAGGCACTGATCTCCGCGTACCTCTGGAGGTTTCAAAGGTTGTGAGGCCTCCGGTCGCGATGAAGTGGGGAACTAGGTCTTTCTCTGTGGTCTCCACAGGGGATTCAGACATCCTTTCTTCTTGGGAGATGCAAGACGAGCCTGCATTCAAGTCACTGCAGGGATATCCGGCCTTATTTCGAATCAGGGCATCGCGGTGTCCATTCCACTTGAGGCCGCAAACTCAGGATCCCTCTCACATACCTAGAGCTGAGAGAAGCCTCCTCTTGAGGTGCTTGTGGTAAGGTGGTATTCCTCAGGAGTCGAAGCCAGGGACTAACCTCTCATCTCGTGTTGATTCTTGGTCCACGGAGCTCTTTCGTGTTGCTACAGTGACCTCAGGATCCCTCTAGCCTTGAAACAGTGTTCTTGGGGTTTCTCTGGAGTGCCATCAAGGAAATCAAGGCTCTTTTCATGTGTGATGTGCAACACGGAATTGCTCTGCACGCAGTGCAGGGGAATCGGGCCTCATCTCGCGGCGAGGGGGAAGTCTCATGGTTTTTCTAGAGTTGCGGCGGGAACCTGGGGTATATTCTCGAGTTACGATGGGGATGGCCCTTCCACCCACGTGTTTCTTCAGCCACGTCAGGACTCCTGCCTAGTTGAGAGGGACAACTCGGGATTCTCCTCGAGGCTTTGCAGGGCAATTGGAACGCCTCTCCAGCTGAGGCGGGAGACCAAGGGTCCCTTTCCACGTGCCACAGGAATCCTGGGTCTCCTATCAAGTTTCACGAGGAGTCAGGCATCGTCTCCTTTGGAGGCACTGATCTCCGCGTACCTCTGGAGTTTTCAAAGGATTTGAGGCCTCCTGTCGCGATGAGGTGGGGAACTAGGTCTTTCTCTGTGGTCTCCACAGGGGATTCAGACACCCTTTCGTCTTGGGAGATGCAAGACGAGCCTGCATTCCAGTCACTGCAGGGATATCCGGCCTTATTTCGAGTCAGGGCATCGCGGTGTCCATTCCACTTGAGACCGCAAACTCAGGGTCCCTCTCACATACCTAGAGCTGAGAGAAGCCTCCTCTTGAGGTGCTTGTGGTAAGGTGGTATTCCTCTGGAGTCGAAGCCAGGGACTAACCTCTCATCTCGAGTTGATTTTTGGCCCACGGAGCTCTTTCGTGTTGCTACAGTGACCTCAGGATCCCTCTAGCCTTGAAACAGTGTTCTTGGGGTTTCTCTGGAGTGCCATCAAGGAAATCAAGTCTCCTTTCATGTGTGATGTGCAACACAGAATTGCTCTGCACGCAGTGCAGGGGAATCGGGCCTCATCTCGCGGCGAGGGGGAAGTCTCATGGTTTTTCTCGAGTTGCGGCGGGAACCTGGGGTATATTCTCGAGTTACGACGGGGATGGCCCTTCCACACACGTGTTTGTTCAGCCACGTCAGGACTCTTGCCTAGTTCCGAGACACAACTCGGGATTTTCCTCGAGGCTTGGCAAGGCAATTGGGACGCCTCTCCAGCTGAGGCGGGAGACCAAGGGTCCCTTTCCACGTGCCACAGGAATCCTGGGACTCTTATCAAGTTTCACGAGGAGTCAGGCATCGTCTCCTTTGGAGGCACTGATCTCCGCGTACCTCTGGAGTTTTCAAAGGATGTGAGGCCTCCGGTCGCGATGAGGTGGGGAACTAGGTCTTTCTCTGTGTTCTCCACAGGGGATTCAGACATCCTTTCATCTTGGGAGATGCAAGACGAGCCTGCATTCAAGTCACTGCAGGGATATCCAGCCTTATTTCGCGTCAGGGCATCGCGGTGTCCATTCCACTTGAGGCCGCAAACTCAGGGTCCCTCTCACATACCTAGAGCTGAGAGAAGCCTCCTCTTGAGGTGCTTGTGGTAAGGTGGTATTCCTCTGGAGTCGAAGCCAGGGACTAACCTCTCATCTCGAGTTGATTTTTGGCCCACGGAGCTCTTTCGTGTTGCTACAGTGACCTCAGGATCCCTCTAGCCTTGAAACAGTGATCTTGGGGTTTCTCTGGAGTGCCATCAAGGAAATCAAGGCTCCTTTCATGTGTGATGTGCAACACGGAATTGCTCTGCACGCAGTGCAGGGGAATCGGGCCTCATCTCGCGGCGAGGGGGAAGTCTCATGGATTTTCTCGAGTTGCGGCGGGAACCTGGGGTATATTCTCGAGTTACGACGGGGATGGCCCTTCCACCCAAGTGTTTCTTCAGCGACGTCAGGACTCCTGCCTAGTTGCGAGCGACAACTCTGGATTCTCCTCGAGGCTTGGCAGGGCAATTGGGACGCCTCTCCAGCTGAGGCGGGAGACCAAGTGTCCCTTTCCAAGTGCCACAGGAATCCTGGGACTCCTATCAAGGTTCACGAGGAGTCAGGCATCGTCTCCTTTGGAGGCACTGATCTCCGCGTACCTCTGGAGTTTTCAAAGGATGTGAGGCTATCGGTCGCGATGAGGTGGGGAACTAAGTCTTTCTCTATGGTTTCCACAGGGGATTCAGACATCCTTTCGTCCTGGGAGATGCAAGACGAGCCTGCATTCCAGTCACTGCAGGGATATCCGGCCTTATTTCGAGTCAGGGCATCGCGGTGTCCATTCCACTTGAGGCCGCAACTCAGGGTCCCTCTCACATACCTAGAGCTGAGAGAAGCCTCCTCTTGAGGTGCTTGTGGTAAGGTGGTATTCCTCTGGATTCGAAGCCAGGGACTAACCTCTCATCTCGAGTTGATTTTTGGTCCATGGAGCTCTTTCGTGTTGCTACAGTGACCTCAGGATCCCTCTAGCCTTGAAACAGTGTTCTTGGGGTTTCTCTGGAGTGCCATGAAGGAAATCAAGGCTCCTTTCATGTGTGATGTGCAACACAGAATTGCTCTGCACGCAGTGCAGGGGAATCGGGCCTCATCTCGCGGCGAGGGGGAAGTCTCATGGTTTTTCTCGAGTTGCGGCGGGAACCTGGGGTATATTCTCGAGTTACGACGGGGATGGCCCTTCCACACACGTGTTTGTTCAGCCACGTCAGGACTCCTGCCTAGTTGCGAGGGACAACTCGGGATTCTCCTCGAGGCTTGGCAGGGCAATTGGAACGCCTCTCCAGCTGAGGCAGGAGACCAAGGGTCCCTTTCCACGTGCCACAAGAATCCTGGAACTCCTTTCAAGTTTCACGATGAGTCAGGCATCGTCTCCTTTGGAGGCACTGATCTCCGCGTACCTCTGGAGTTTTCAAAGGATGTGAGGCCTGCGGTCGCGATGAGGTGGGGAACGAGGTGTTTCTCTGTGGTCTCCACAGGGGATTCAGACATCCTTTCTTCTTGGGAGATGCAAGACGAGCCTGCATTCAAGTCACTGCAGGGATATCCGGCCTTATTTCGAGTCAGGGCATTGCGGTGTCCAATCCACTTTAGGCCGCAAACTCAGGATCCCTCTCACATACCTAGAGCTGAGAGAAGCCTCCTCTTGAGGTGCTTGTGGTAAGGTGGTATTCCTCAGGAGTCGAAGCCAGGGACTAACCTCTCATCTCGTGTTGATTCTTGGTCCACGGAGCTCTTTCGTGTTGCTACAGTGACCTCAGGATCCCTCTAGCCTTGAAACAGTGTTCTTGGGGTTTCTCTGGAGTGCCATCAAGGAAATCAAGGCTCCTTTCATGTGTGATGTGCAACACGGAATTGCTCTGCACGCAGTGCAGGGGAATCGGGCCTCATCTCGCGGCGAGGGGGAAGTCTCATGGTTTTTCTCGAGTTGCGGCGGGAACCTGGGGTATATTCTCGAGTTACGACGGGGATGGCCCTTCGACCCACGTGTGTGTTCAGCCATGTCAGGACTCCTGCCTAGTTGCGAGGGACAACTCGGGATTCTCCTCGAGGCTATGCAGGGCAATTGGGACGCCTCTCCAGCTGAGACGGGAGACCAAGGGTCCCTTTCCACGTGCCACAGGAATCCTGGGTCTCCTATCAAGTTTCACGAGGAGTCAGGCATCGTCTCCTTTGGAGGCACTGATCTCCGCATACCTCTGGAGTTTTCAAAGGATTTGAGGCCTCCTGTCGCGATGAGGTGGGGAACTAGATCTTTTTCTGTGGTCTCCACAGGGGATTCAGACACCCTTTCGTCTTGGGAGATGCAAGACGAGCCTGCATTCCAGTCACTGCAGGGATATCCGGCCTTATTTCGAGTCAGGGCATCGCGGTGTCCATTCCACTTGAGGCCGCAAACTCAGGGTCCCTCTCACATACCTAGAGCTGAGAGAAGCCTCCTCTTGAGGTGCTTGTGGTAAGGTGGTATTCCTCTGGAGTCGAAGCCAGGGACTAACCTCTCATCTCGAGTTGATTTTTGGTCCACAGAGCTCTTTCGTGTTGCTACAGTGACCTCAGGATCCCTCTAGCCTTGAAACAGTGATCTTGGGGTTTCTCTGGAGTGCCATCAAGGAAATCAAGGCTCCTTTCATGTGTGATGTGCAACACAGAATTGCTCTGCACGCAGTTCAGGGGAATCGGGCCTCATCTCGCGGCGAGGGGGAAGTCTCATGGTTTTTCTCGAGTTGCGGCGGGAACCTGGGGTATATTCTCGAGTTACGACGGGGATGGCCCTTCCACCCACGTGTTTGTTCAGCCACGTCAGGACTCTTGCCTAGTTGCGAGACACAACTCGGGATTTTCCTCGAGGCTTGGCAAGGCAATTGGGACGCCTCTCCAGCTGAGGCGGGAGACCAAGGGTCCCTTTCCACGTGCCACAGGAATCCTGGGACTCCTATCAAGTTTCACGAGGAGTCAGGCATCATCTCCTTTGGAGGCACTGATCTCCGCGTACCTCTGGAGTTTTCAAAGGATGTGAGGCCTCCGGTCGCGATGAGGTGGGGAACTAGGTCTTTCTCTGTGGTCTCCACAGGGGATTCAGACATCCTTTCATCTTGGGAGATGCAAGACGAGCCTGCATTCAAGTCACTGCAGGGATATCCAGCCTTATTTCGCGTCAGGGCATCGCGGTGTCCATTCCACTTGAGGCCGCAAACTCAGGGTCCCTCTCACATACCTAGAGCTGAGAGAAGCCTCCTCTTGAGGTGCTTGTGGTAAGGTGGTATTCCTCTGGAGTCGAAGCCAGGGACTAACCTCTCATCTCGAGTTGATTTTTGGCCCACGGAGCTCTTTCGTGTTGCTACAGTGACCTCAGGATCCCTCTAGCCTTGAAACAGTGTTCTTGGGGTTTCTCTGGAGTGCCATCAAGGAAATCAAGGCTCCTTTCATGTGTGATGTGCAACACGGAATTGCTCTGCACGCAGTGCAGGGGAATCGGGCCTCATCTCGCATCGAGGGGGAAGTCTCATGGTTTTTCTCGAGTTGCGGCGGGAACCTGGGGTATATTCTCGAGTTACGACGGGGATGGCCCTTCCACCCACGTATTTGTTCAGCCACGTCAGGACTCCTGCCTAGTTGCGAAGGACAACTCGGGATTCTCCTCGAGGCTTGGCAGGGCAATTGGAACGCCTCTCCAGCTGAGGCGGGAGACCAAGGGTCCCTTTCCACGTGCCAGAAGAATCCTAGGACTCCTATCAAGTTTCACGAGGAGTCAGGCATCGTCTCCTTTGGAGGCACTGATCTCCGCGTTCCTCTGGAGTTTTCAAAGGATGTGAGGCCTGCGGTCGCGATGAGGTGGGGAATTAGGTGTTTCTCTGTGGTCTCCACAGGGGATTCAGACATCCTTTCTTCTTGGGAGATGCAAGACGATTCTGCATTCAAGTCACTGCAGGGATATCCGGCCTTATTTCGAGTCAGGGCATCGCGGTGTCCATTCCACTTGAGGCCGCAAACTCAGGATCCCTCTCACATACCTAGAGCTGAGAGAAGCCTCCTCTTGAGGTGCTTGTGGTAAGGTGGTATTCCTCAGGAGTCGAAGCCAGGGACTAACCTTTCATCTCGTGTTGATTCTTGGTCCACGGAGCTCTTTCGTGTTGCTACAGTGACCTCAGTATCCCTCTAGCCTTGAAACAGTTTTCTTGGGGTTTCTCTGGAGTGCCATGAAGGAAATCAAGGCTCCTTTCATGTGTGATGTGCAACACGGAATTGCTCTGCACGCAGTGCAGGGGAATCGGGCCGCATCTCACGGCGAGGGGGAAGTCTCATGGTTTTTCTCGAGTTGCGGCGGGAACCTGGGGTATATTCTCGAGTTACGACGGGGATGGCCCTTCCACCCACGTGTTCTTTCAGCGACGTCAGGACTCCTGCCTAGTTGCGAGGGACAACTCGGGATTCTCCTCGAGGCTTTGCAGGGCAATTGGGACGCCTCTCCAGCTGAGACGGGAGACCAAGGGTCCCTTTCCACGTGCCACAGGAATCCTTGGTCTCCTATCAAGTTTCACGAGGAGTCAGGCATCGTCTCCTTTGGAGGCACTGATCTCCGCATACCTCTGGAGTTTTCAAAGGATTTGAGGCCTCCTGTCGCGATGAGGTGGGGAACTAGGTCTTTCTCTGAGGTCTCCACAGGGGATTCAGACACCCTTTCGTCTTGGGAGATGCAAGACGAGCCTGCATTCCAGTCACTGCAGGACTATCCGGCCTTATTTCGAGTCAGGGCATCGCGGTGTCCATTCCACTTGAGGCCGCAAACTCAGGGTCCCTCTCACATACCTAGAGCTGAGAGAAGCCTCCTCTTGAGGTGCTTGTGGTAAGGTGATATTCCTCAGGAGTCGAAGCCAGGGACTAACCTCTCATCTCGTGTTGATTCTCGGTCCACGGAGCTCTTTCGTGTTGCTACAGTGACCTCAGGATCCCTCTAGCCTTGAAACAGTGTTCTTGGGGTTTCTCTGGAGTGCCATCAAGGAAATCAAGGCTCCTTTCATGTGTGATGTGCAAGACGGAATTGCTCTGCACGCAGTGCAGGGGAATCGGGCCTCATCTCGCGGCGAGGGGGAAGTCTCATGGTTTTTCTCGAGTTGCGGCGGGAACCTGGGGTATATTCTCGAGTTACGACGGGGATGGCCCTTCCACACACGTGTGTGTTCAGCCACGTCAGGACTCTTGCCTAGTTGCGAGACACAACTCGGGATTCTCCTCGAGGCTTGGCAAGGCAATTGGGACGCCTCTCCAGCTGAGGCGGGAGACCAAGGGTCCCTTTCCACGTGCCACAGGAATCCTGGGACTCCTATCAAGTTTCACGAGGAGTCAGGCATCGTCTCCTTTGGAGGCACTGATCTCCGCGTACCTCTGGAGTTTTCAAAGGATGTGAGGCCTGCGGTCGCGATGAGGTGGGGAATTAGGTGTTTCTCTGTGGTCTCCACAGGGGATTCAGACATCCTTTCTTCTTGGGAGATGCAAGACGAGCCTGCATTCAAGTCACTGCAGGGATATCCGGCCTTATATCGAGTCAGGGCATCGCGGTGTCCATTCCACTTGAGGCCGCAAACTCAGAATCCCTCTCACATACCTAGAGCTGAGAGAAGCCTCCTCTTGAGGTGCTTGTGGTAAGGTGGTATTCCTCAGGAGTCGAAGCCAGGGACGAACCTCTCATCTCGTGTTGATTCTTGGTCCACGGAGCTCTTTCGTGTTGCTACAGTGACCTCAGGATCCCTCTAGCCTTGAAACAGTGTTCTTGGGGTTTCTCTGGAGTGCCATCAAGGAAATCAAGGCTCCTTTCATGTGTGATGTGCAACACGGAATTGCTCTGCACGCAGTGCAGGGGAATCGGGCCTCATCTCGCGGCGAGGGGGAAGTCTCATGGTTTTTCTCGAGTTGCGGCAGGAACCTGGGGTATATTCTCGAGTTACGACGGGGATGGCCCTTCCACACACGTGTGTCTTCAGCGACGTCAGGACTCCTGCCTAGTTGCGAGGGACAACTCGGGATTCTCCTCGAGGATTTGCAGGGCAATTGAGACGCCTCTCCAGCTGTGACGGGAGACCAAGGGTCCCTTTCCACGTGCCACAGGAATCCTGGGACTCCTATCAAGTTTCACGAGGAGTCAGGCATCGTCTCCTTTGGAGGCACTGATCTCCGCATACCTCTGGAGTTTTCAAAGGATGTGAGGCCTCCTGTCGCGATGAGGTGGGGAACTAGGTCTTTCTCTGTGGTCTCCACAGGGGATTCAGACACCCTTTCGTCTTGGGAGATGCAAGACAAGCCTGCATTCCAGTCACTGCAGGGATATCCGGCCTTATTTCGCGTCAGGGCATCGCGGTTTCCATTCCACTTGAGGCCGCAAACTCAGGGTCCCTCTCACATACCTAGAGCTGAGAGAAGCCTCCTCTTGAGGTGCTTGTGGTAAGGTGGTATTCCTCTGGAGTCGATGCCAGGGACTAACCTCTCATCTCGAGTTGATTTTTGGTCCACGGAGCTCTTTCGTGTTGCTACAGTGACCTCAGGATCCCTCTAGCCTTGATACAGTGTTCTTGGGGTTTCTCTGGAGTGCCATGAAGGAAATCAAGGCTCCTTTCATGTGTGATGTGCAACACGGAATTGCTCTGCACGCAGTGCAGGGGAATCGGGCCTCATCTCGCGGCGAGGGGGAAGTCTCATGGTTTTTCTCGAGTTGCGGCGGGAACCTGGGGTATATTCTCGATTTACGACGGGGATGGCCCTTCCACACACGTGTTTGTTCAGCCACGTCAGGACTCTTGCCTAGTTGCGAGACACAACTCGGGATTCTCCTCGAGGCTTGGCAAGGCAATTGGGACGCCTCTCCAGCTGAGGCGGGAGACCAAGGGTCCCTTTCCACGTGCCACAGGAATCCTGGGACTCCTATCAAGTTTCACGAGGAGTCTGGCATCGTCTCCTTTGGAGGCACTGATCTCCGCGTACCTCTGGAGTTTTCAAAGGATGTGAGGCCTCCGGTCGCGATGAGGTGGGGAACTAGGTCTTTCTCTGTGGTCTCCACAGGGGATTCAGACATCCTTTCATCTTGGGAGATGCAAGACGAGCCTGCATTCAAGTCACTGCAGGGATATCCAGCCTTATTTCGCGTCAGGGCATCGCGGTGTCCATTCCACTTGAGGCCGCAAACTCAGGGTCCCTCTCACATACCTAGAGCTGAGAGAAACCTCCTCTTGAGGTGCTTGTGGTAAGGTGGTATTCCTCTGGAGTCGAAGCCAGGGACTAACCTCTCATCTCGAGTTGATTTTTGGCCCACGGAGCTCTTTCGTGTTGCTACAGTGACCTCAGGATCCCTCTAGCCTTGAAACAGTGTTCTTGGGGTTTCTCTGGAGTGCCATCAAGGAAATCAAGGCTCCTTTCATGTGTGATGTGCAACACGGAATTGCTCTGCACGCAGTGCAGGGGAATCGGGCCTCATCTCGCGGCGAGGGGGAAGTCTCATGGTTTTTCTCGAGTTGCGGCGGGAACCTGGGGTATATTCTCGAGTTACGACGGGGATGGCCCTTCCACACACGTGTTTCTTCAGCGACGTCAGGACTCCTGCCTAGTTGCGAGGGACAACTCGGGATTCTCCTCGAGGCTTGGCAGGGCAATTGGAACGCCTCTCCAGCTGAGGCGGGAGACCAAGGGTCCCTTTCCACGTGCCACAAGAATCCTGGGACTCCTATCAAGTTTCACGAGGAGTCAGGCATCGTCTCCTTTGGAGGCACTGATCTCCGCGTACCTCTGGAGTTTTCAAAGGATGTGAGGCCTGCGGTCGCGATGAGGTGGGGAATTAGGTGTTTCTCTGTGGTCTCCACAGGGGATTCAGACATCCTTTCTTCTTGGGAGATGCAAGACGAGCCTGCATTCAAGTCACTGCAGGGATATCCGGCCTTATATCGAGTCAGGGCATCGCGGTGTCCATTCCACTTGAGGCCGCAAACTCAGAATCCCTCTCACATACCTAGAGCTGAGAGAAGCCTCCTCTTGAGGTGCTTGTGGTAAGGTGGTATTCCTCAGGAGTCGAAGCCAGGGACGAACCTCTCATCTCGTGTTGATTCTTGGTCCACGGAGCTCTTTCGTGTTGCTACAGTGACCTCAGGATCCCTCTAGCCTTGAAACAGTGTTCTTGGGGTTTCTCTGGAGTGCCATCAAGGAAATCAAGGCTCCTTTCATGTGTGATGTGCAACACGGAATTGCTCTGCACGCAGTGCAGGGGAATCGGGCCTCATCTCGCAGCGAGGGGGAAGTCTCATGGTTTTCCTCGAGTTGCGGCGGGAACCTGGGGTATGTTCTCGAGTTACGACGGGGATGGCCCTTCCACACACGTGTGTCTTCAGCGACGTCAGGACTCCTGCCTAGTTGCGAGGGACAACTCGGGATTCTCCTCGAGGATTTGCAGGGCAATTGAGACGCCTCTCCAGCTGAGACGGGAGACCAAGGGTCCCTTTCCACGTGCCACAGGAATCCTGGGACTCCTATCAAGTTTCACGAGGAGTCAGGCATCGTCTCCTTTGGAGGCACTGATCTCCGCATACCTCTGGAGTTTTCAAAGGATGTGAGGCCTCCTGTCGCGATGAGGTGGGGAACTAGGTCTTTCTCTGTGCTTTCCACAGGGGATTCAGACACCCTTTCGTCTTGGGAGATGCAAGAAGAGCCTGCATTCCAGTCACTGCAGGGATATCCGGCCTTATTTCGAGTCATGGCATCGCGGTGTCCATTCCACTTGAGGCCGCAAACTCAGGGTCCCTCTCACATACCTAGAGCTGAGAGAAGCCTCCTCTTGAGGTGCTTGTGGTAAGGTGGTATTCCTCTGGAGTCGAAGCCAGGGACTAACCTCTCATCTCGAGTTGATTTTTGGTCCACGGAGCTCTTTCGTGTTGCTACAGTGACCTCAGGATCCCTCTAGCCTTGAAACAGTGTTCTTGGGGTTTCTCTGGAGTGCCATGAAGGAAATCAAGGCTCCTTTCATGTGTGATGTGCAACACGGAATTGCTCTGCACGCAGTGCAGGGGAATCGGGCCTCATCTCGTGGCGAGGGGGAAGTCTCATGGTTTTTCTCGAGTTGCGGCGGGAACCTGGGGTATACTCTCGAGTTACGACGGGGATGGCCCTTCCAAACACGTGTTTGTTCAGCCATGTCAGGACTCTTGCCTAGTTGCGAGACACAACTCGGGATTCTCCTCGAGGCTTGGCAAGGCAATTGGGACGCCTCTCCAGCTGAGGCGGGAGACCAAGGGTCCCTTTCCACGTGCCACAGGAATCCTGGGACTCCTATCAAGTTTCACGAGGAGTCAGGCATCGTCTCCTTTGGAGGCACTGATCTCCGCGTACCTCTGGAGTTTTTAAAGGATGTGAGGCCTCCGGTCGCGATGAGGTGGCGAACTAGGTGTTTCTCTGTGGTCTCCACAGGGGATTCAGACATCCTTTCATCTTGGGAGATGCAAGACGAGCCTGCATTCAAGTCACTGCAGGGATATCCAGCCTTATTTCGCGTCAGGGCATCCCGGTGTCCATTACACTTGAGGCCGCAAACTCAGGGTCCCTCTCACATACCTAGAACTGAGAGAAGCCTCCTCTTGAAGTGCTTGTGGTAAGGTGGTATTCCTCAGGAGTCGAAGCCAGGGACTAACCTCTCATCTCGTGTTGATTCTTGGTCCACGGAGCTCTTTCGTGTTGCTACAGTGACCTCAGGATCCCTCTAGCCTTGAAACAGTGTTCTTGGGGTTTCTCTGGAGTGCCATCAAGGAAATCAAGGCTCCTTTCATGTGTGATGTGCAACACGGAATTGCTCTGCACGCAGTGCAGGGGAATCGGGCCTCATCTCGCGGCGAGGGGGAAGTCTCATGGTTTTTTCTCGAGTTGCGGCGGGAACCTGGGGTATATTCTCGAGTTACGAAGGGGATGGCCCTTCCACACACGTGTGTGTTCAGCCACGTCAGGACTCCTGCCTAGTTGCGAGGGACAACTCGGGATTCTCCTCGAGGATTTGCAGGGCAATTGGGACGCCTCTCCAGCTGAGACGGGAGACCAAGGGTCCCTTTCCACGTGCCACAGGAATCCTGGGTCTCCTATCAAGTTTCACGAGGAGTCAGGCATCGTCTCCTTTGGAGGCACTGATCTCCGCATACCTCTGGAGTTTTCAAAGGATTTGAGGCCTCCTGTCGCGATGAGGTGGGGAACTAGGTCTTTCTCTGTGGTCTCCACAGGGGATTCAGACACCCTTTCGTCTTGGGAGATGCAAGACGAGCCTGCATTCCAGTCACTGCAGGGATATCAGGCCTTATTTCAAGTCAGGGCATCGCGGTGTCCATTCCACTTGAGGCCGCAAACTCAGGGTCCCTCTCACATACCTAGAGCTGAGAGAAGCCTCCTCTTGAAGTGCTTGTGGTAAGGTGGTATTCCTCTGGAGTCGAAGCCAGGGACTAACCTCTCATCTCGAGTTGATTTTTGGTCCACGGAGCTCTTTCGTGTTGCTACAGTGACCTCAGGATCCCTCTAGCCTTGAAACAGTGTTCTTGGGGTTTCTCTGGAGTGCCATGAAGGAAATCAAGGCTCCTTTCATGTGTGATGTGCAACACGGAATTGCTCTGCACGCAGTGCAGGGGAATCGGGCCTCATCTCGTGGCGAGGGGGAAGTCTCATGGTTTTTCTCGAGTTGCGGCGGGAACCTGGGGTATATTCTCGAGTTACGACGGGGATGGCCCTTCCAACCACGTGTTTCTTCAGCGACGTCAGGACTCCTGCCTAGTTGCGAGGGACAACTCTGGATTCTCCTCGAGGCTTGGCAGGGCAATTGGGACGCCTCTCCAGCTCAGGCGGGAGACCAAGTGTCCCTTTCCAAGTGCCACAGGAATCCTGGGACTCCTATCAAGTTTCACGAGGAGTCAGGCATCGTCTCCTTTGGAGGCACTGATCTCCGCGTACCTCTGGAGTTTTCAAAGGATGTGAGGCTCCGGTCGCGATGAGGTGGGGAACTAGGTGTTTCTCTGTGGTCTCCACAGGGGATTCAGACATCCTTTCTTCTTGGGAGATGCAAGACGAGCCTGCATTCAAGTCACTGCAGGGATATCCGTCCTTATTTCGAGTCAGGGCATCGCGGTGTCCATTCCACTTGAGGCCGCAAACTCAGGGTCCCTCTCACATACCTAGAGCTGAGAGAAGCCTCCTCTTGAGGTGCTTGTGGTAAGGTGGTATTCCTCTGGATTCGAAGCCAGGGACTAACCTCTCATCTCGAGTTGATTTTTGGCCCACGGAGCTCTTTCGTGTTGCTACAGTGACCTCAGGATCCCTCTAGCCTTGAAACAGTGTTCTTGGGGTTTCTCTGGAGTGCCATCAAGGAAATCAAGGCTCCTTTCATGTGTGATGTGCAACACGGAATTGCTCTGCATGCAGTGCAGGGGAATCGGGCCTCATCTCGCGGCGAGGGGGAAGTCTCATGGTTTTTCTCGAGTTGCGGCGGGAACCTGGGGTATATTCTCGAGTTACGTCCGGGATGGCCCTTCCACCCACGTGTTTGTTCAGCCACGTCAGGACTCCTGCCTAGTTGGGAGGGACAACTCGGGATTCTCCTCGAGGCTTTGCAGGGCAATTGGGACGCCTCTCCAGCTGAGACGGGAGACCAAGGGTCCCTTTCCACGTGCCACAGAAATCCTGAGTCTCCTATCAAGTTTCACGAGGAGTCAGGCATCGTCTCCTTTGGAGGCACTGATCTCCGCGTACCTCTGGAGTTTTCAAAGGATGTGAGGCCTCCGGTCGCGATGAGGTGGGGAACTAGGTCTTTCTCTGTGGTCTCCACAGGGGATTCAGACATCCTTTCGTCTTGGGAGATGCAAGACGAGCCTGCATTCCAGTCACTGCAGGGATATCCGGCCTTATTTCGAGTCAGGGCATCGCGGTGTCCATTCCACTTGAGGCCGCAAACTCAGGGTCCCTCTCACATACCTAGAGCTGAGAGAAGCCTCCTCTGAGGTGCTTGTGGTAAGGTGGTATTCCTCTGGAGTCGAAGCCAGGGACTAACCTCTCATCTCGAGTTGATTTTTGGTCCACGGAGCTCTTTCGTGTTGCTACAGTGACCTCAGGATCCCTCTAGCCTTGAAACAGTGTTCTTGGGGTTTCTCTGGAGTGCCATCAAGGAAATCAAGGCTCCTTTCATGTGTGATGTGCAACACGGAATTGCTCTGCACGCAGTGCAGGGGAATCGGGCCTCATCTCGCGGCGAGGGGGAAGTCTCATGGTTTTTCTCGAGTTGCGGCGGGAACCCGGGGTATATTCTCGAGTTACGACGGGGATGGCCCTTCCACCCAAGTGTTTCTTCAGCGACGTCAGGACTCCTGCCTAGTTGCGAGGGACAACTCTGGATTCTCCTCGAGGCTTTGCAGGGCAATTGGGACGCCTCTCCAGCTGAGGCGGGAGACCAAGTGTCCCTTTCCAAGTGCCACAGGAATCCTGGGACTCCTATCAAGTTTCACGAGGAGTCAGGCATCGTCTCCTTTGGAGGCACTGATCTCCGCGTACCTCTGGAGTTTTCAAAGGATGTGAGGCTATCGGTCGCGATGAGGTGGGGAACTAAGTCTTTCTCTGTGCTTTCCACAGGGGATTCAGACATCCTTTCGTCCTGGGAGATGGAAGACCAGCCTGCATTCAAGTCACTGCAGGGATATCCGGCCTTATTTCGAGTCAGGGCATCGCGGTGTCCATTCCACTTGAGGCCGCAAACTCAGGGTCCCTCTCACATACCTAGAGCTGAGAGAAGCCTCCTCTTGAGGTGCTTGTGGTAAGGTGGTATTCCTCTGGAGACGAATCCAGGGACTAACCTCTCTTTTCGAGTTGATTTTTGGTCCACAGAGTTCTTTCGTGTTGCTACAGTGACCTCAGGATCCCTCTATCCTTGAAACAGTGTTCTTGGGGTTTCTCTGGAGTGCCATCAAGGAAATCAAGGCTGCTTTCATGTGTGATGTGCAAGACGGAATTGCTCTGCACGCAGTACAGGGGAATCGGGCCTCATCTCGCATCGAGGGGGAAGTCTCATGGTTTTTCTCGAGTTGCGGCGGGAACCTGGGGTATATTCTCGAGTTACGACGGGGATGGCCCTTCCACCCACGTGTTTGTTCAGCCACGTCAGGACTCCTGCCTAGTTGCGAGGGACAACTGGGGATTCTCCTCGAGGCTTGGCAGGGCAATTGGAACGCCTCTCCAGCTGAGGCGGGAGACCAAGGTTCCCTTTCCACGTGCCACAAGAATCCTGGGACTCCTATCAAGTTTCACGAGGAGTCAGGCATCGTCTCCTTTGGAGGCACTGATCTCCGCGTACCTCTGGAGTTTTCAAAGGATGTGAGGCTATCGGTCGCGATGAGGTGGGGAACTAGGTGTTTCTCTGTGGTCTACACAGGGGATTCAGACATCCTTTCTTCTTGGGAGATGCAAGACGAGCCTGCATTCAAGTCACTGCAGGGATATCCGGCCTTATTTCGAGTCAGGGCATCGCGGTGTCCATTCCACTTGAGGCCGCAAACTCAGGATCCGTCTCACATACCTAGAGCTGAGAGAAGCCTCCTCTTGAGGTGCTTGTGGTAAGGTGGTATTCCTCAGGAGTCGAAGCCAGGGACTAACCTCTCATCTCGTGTTGATTCTTGGTCCACGGAGCTCTTTCGTGTTGCTACAGTGACCTCAGGATCCCTCTAGCCTTGATACAGTGTTCTTGGGGTTTCTCTGGAGTGCCATGAAGGAAATCAAGGCTCCTTTCATGTGTGATGTGCAACACGGAATTGCTCTGCACGCAGTGCAGGGGAATCGGGCCTCATCTCGCGGCGAGGGGGAAGTCTCATGGTTTTTCTCGAGTTGCGGCGGGAACCTGGGGTATATTCTCGAGTTACGACGGGGATGGCCCTTCCATACACGTGTTTGTTCAGCCACGTCAGGACTCTTGCCTAGTTGCGAGACACAACTCGGGATTCTCCTCGAGGCTTGGCAAGGCAATTGGGACGCCTCTCCAGCTGAGGCGGGAGACCAAGGGTCCCTTTCCACGTGCCACAGGAATCCTGGGACTCCTATCAAGTTTCACGAGGAGTCAGGCATCGTCTCCTTTGGAGGCACTGATCTCCGCGTACCTCTGGAGTTTTCAAAGGATGTGAGGCCTCCGGTCGCGATGAGGTGGGGAACTAGGTCTTTCTCTGTGGTCTCCACAGGGGATTCAGACATCCTTTCATCTTGGGAGATGCAAGACGAGCCTGCATTCAAGTCACTGCAGGGATATCCAGCCTTATTTCGCGTCAGGGCATCGCGGTGTCCATTCCACTTGAGGCCGCAAACTCAGGGTCCCTCTCACATACCTAGAGCTGAGAGAAACCTCCTCTTGAGGTGCTTGTGGTAAGGTGGTATTCCTCTGGAGTCGAAGCCAGGGACTAACCTCTCATCTCGAGTTGATTTTTGGCCCACGGAGCTCTTTCGTGTTGCTACAGTGACCTCAGGATCCCTCTAGCCTTGAAACAGTGTTCTTGGGGTTTCTCTGGAGTGCCATCAAGGAAATCAAGGCTCCTTTCATGTGTGATGTGCAACACGGAATTGCTCTGCACGCAGTGCAGGGGAATCGGGCCTCATCTCGCGGCGAGGGGGAAGTCTCATGGTTTTTCTCGAGTTGCGGCGGGAACCTGGGGTATATTCTCGAGTTACGACGGGGATGGCCCTTCCACACACGTGTTTCTTCAGCGACGTCAGGACTCCTGCCTAGTTGCGAGGGACAACTCGGGATTCTCCTCGAGGCTTGGCAGGGCAATTGGAACGCCTCTCCAGCTGAGGCGGGAGACCAAGGGTCCCTTTCCATGTGCCACAAGAATCCTGGGACTCCTATCAAGTTTCACGAGGAGTCAGGCATCGTCTCCTTTGGAGGCACTGATCTCCGCGTACCTCTGGAGTTTTCAAAGGATGTGAGGCCTGCGGTCGCGATGAGGTGGGGAATTAGGTGTTTCTCTGTGGTCTCCACAGGGGATTCAGACATCCTTTCTTCTTGGGAGATGCAAGACGAGCCTGCATTCAAGTCACTGCAGGGATATCCGGCCTTATATCGAGTCAGGGCATCGCGGTGTCCATTCCACTTGAGGCCGCAAACTCAGAATCCCTCTCACATACCTAGAGCTGAGAGAAGCCTCCTCTTGAGGTGCTTGTGGTAAGGTGGTATTCCTCAGGAGTCGAAGCCAGGGACGAACCTCTCATCTCGTGTTGATTCTTGGTCCACGGAGCTCTTTCGTGTTGCTACAGTGACCTCAGGATCCCTCTAGCCTTGAAACAGAGTTCTTGGGGTTTCTCTGGAGTGCCATCAAGGAAATCAAGGCTCCTTTCATGTGTGATGTGCAACACGGAATTGCTCTGCACGCAGTGCAGGGGAATCGGGCCTCATCTCGCAGCGAGGGGGAAGTCTCATGGTTTTCCTCGAGTTGCGGCGGGAACCTGGGGTATATTCTCGAGTTACGACGGGGATGGCCCTTCCACACACGTGTGTCTTCAGCGACGTCAGGACTCCTGCCTAGTTGCGAGGGACAACTCGGGATTCTCCTCGAGGATTTGCAGGGCAATTGAGACGCCTCTCCAGCTGAGACGGGAGACCAAGGGTCCCTTTCCACGTGCCACAGGAATCCTGGGACTCCTATCAAGTTTCACGAGGAGTCAGGCATCGTCTCCTTTGGAGGCACTGATCTCCGCATACCTCTGGAGTTTTCAAAGGATGTGAGGCCTCCTGTCGCGATGAGGTGGGGAACTAGGTCTTTCTCTGTGCTTTCCACAGGGGATTCAGACACCCTTTCGTCTTGGGAGATGCAAGACGAGCCTGCATTCCAGTCACTGCAGGGATATCCGGCCTTATTTCGAGTCATGGCATCGCGGTGTCCATTCCACTTGAGGCCGCAAACTCAGGGTCCCTCTCACATACCTAGAGCTGAGAGAAGCCTCCTCTTGAGGTGCTTGTGGTAAGGTGGTATTCCTCTGGAGTCGAAGCCAGGGACTAACCTCTCATCTCGAGTTGATTTTTGGTCCACGGAGCTCTTTCGTGTTGCTACAGTGACCTCAGGATCCCTCTAGCCTTGAAACAGTGTTCTTGGGGTTTCTCTGGAGTGCCATGAAGGAAATCAAGGCTCCTTTCATGTGTGATGTGCAACACGGAATTGCTCTGCACGCATTGCAGGGGAATCGGGCCTCATCTCGTGGCGAGGGGGAAGTCTCATGGTTTTTCTCGAGTTGCGGCGGGAACCTGGGGTATACTCTCGAGTTACGACGGGGATGGCCCTTCCAAACACGTGTTTGTTCAGCCATGTCAGGACTCTTGCCTAGTTGCGAGACACAACTCGGGATTCTCCTCGAGGCTTGGCAAGGCAATTGGGACGCCTCTCCAGCTGAGGCGGGAGACCAAGGGTCCCTTTCCACGTGCCACAGGAATCCTGGGACTCCTATCAAGTTTCACGAGGAGTCAGGCATCGTCTCCTTTGGAGGCACTGATCTCCGCGTACCTCTGGAGTTTTTAAAGGATGTGAGGCCTCCGGTCGCGATGAGGTGGCGAACTAGGTGTTTCTCTGTGGTCTCCACAGGGGATTCAGACATCCTTTCATCTTGGGAGATGCAAGACGAGCCTGCATTCAAGTCACTGCAGGGATATCCAGCCTTATTTCGCGTCAGGGCATCCCGGTGTCCATTCCACTTGAGGCCGCAAACTCAGGGTCCCTCTCACATACCTAGAACTGAGAGAAGCCTCCTCTTGAAGTGCTTGTGGTAAGGTGGTATTCCTCAGGAGTCGAAGCCAGGGACTAACCTCTCATCTCGTGTTGATTCTTGGTCCACGGAGCTCTTTCGTGTTGCTACAGTGACCTCAGAATCCCTCTAGCCTTGAAACAGTGTTCTTGGGGTTTCTCTGGAGTGCCATCAAGGAAATCAAGGCTCCTTTCATGTGTGATGTGCAACACGGAATTGCTCTGCACGCAGTGCAGGGGAATCGGGCCTCATCTCGCGGCGAGGGGGAAGTCTCATGGTTTTTCTCGAGTTGCGGCGGGAACCTGGGGTATATTCTCGAGTTACGAAGGGGATGGCCCTTCCACACACGTGTGTGTTCAGCCACGTCAGGACTCCTGCCTAGTTGCGAGGGACAACTCGGGATTCTCCTCGAGGCTTTGCAGGGCAATTGGGACGCCTCTCCAGCTGAGACGGGAGACCAAGGGTCCCTTTCCACGTGCCACAGGAATCCTGGGTCTCCTATCAAGTTTCACGAGGAGTCAGGCATTGTCTCCTTTGGAGGCACTGATCTCCGCATACCTCTGGAGTTTTCAAAGGATTTGAGGCCTCCTGTCGCGATGAGGTGGGGAACTAGGTCTTTCTCTGTGGTCTCCACAGGGGATTCAGACACCCTTTCGTCTTGGGAGATGCAAGACGAGCCTGCATTCCAGTCACTGCAGGGATATCAGGCCTTATTTCAAGTCAGGGCATCGCGGTGTCCATTCCACTTGAGGCCGCAAACTCAGGGTCCCTCTCACATACCTAGAGCTGAGAGAAGCCTCCTCTTGAAGTGCTTGTGGTAAGGTGGTATTCCTCTGGAGTCGAAGCCAGGGACTAACCTCTCATCTCGAGTTGATTTTTGGTCCACGGAGCTCTTTCGTGTTGCTACAGTGACCTCAGGATCCCTCTAGCCTTGAAACAGTGTTCTTGGGGTTTCTCTGGAGTGCCATGAAGGAAATCAAGGCTCCTTTCATGTGTGATGTGCAACACGGAATTGCTCTGCACGCAGTGCAGGGGAATTGGGCCTCATCTCGTGGCGAGGGGGAAGTCTCATGGTTTTTCTCGAGTTGCGGCGGGAACCTGGGGTATATTCTCGAGTTACGACGGGGATGGCCCTTCCAACCACGTGTTTCTTCAGCGACGTCAGGACTCCTGCCTAGTTGCGAGGGACAACTCTGGATTCTCCTCGAGGCTTGGCAGGGCAATTGGGACGCCTCTCCAGCTCAGGCGGGAGACCAAGTGTCCCTTTCCAAGTGCCACAGGAATCCTGGGACTCCTATCAAGTTTCACGAGGAGTCTGGCATCGTCTCCTTTGGAGGCACTGATCTCCGCGTACCTCTGGAGTTTTCAAAGGATGTGAGGCCTCCGGTCGCGATGAGGTGGGGAACTAGGTCTTTCTCTGTGGTCTCCACAGGGGATTCAGACATCCTTTCATCTTGGGAGATGCAAGACGAGCCTGCATTCAAGTCACTGCAGGGATATCCAGCCTTATTTCGCGTCAGGGCATCGCGGTGTCCATTCCACTTGAGGCCGCAAACTCAGGGTCCCTCTCACATACCTAGAGCTGAGAGAAACCTCCTCTTGAGGTGCTTGTGGTAAGGTGGTATTCCTCTGGAGTCGAAGCCAGGGACTAACCTCTCATCTCGAGTTGATTTTTGGCCCACGGAGCTCTTTCGTGTTGCTACAGTGACCTCAGGATCCCTCTAGCCTTGAAACAGTGTTCTTGGGGTTTCTCTGGAGTGCCATCAAGGAAATCAAGGCTCCTTTCATGTGTGATGTGCAACACGGAATTGCTCTGCACGCAGTGCAGGGGAATCGGGCCTCATCTCGCGGCGAGGGGGAAGTCTCATGGTTTTTCTCGAGTTGCGGCGGGAACCTGGGGTATATTCTCGAGTTACGACGGGGATGGCCCTTCCACACACGTGTTTCTTCAGCGACGTCAGGACTCCTGCCTAGTTGCGAGGGACAACTCGGGATTCTCCTCGAGGCTTGGCAGGGCAATTGGAACGCCTCTCCAGCTGAGGCGGGAGACCAAGGGTCCCTTTCCACGTGCCACAAGAATCCTGGGACTCCTATCAAGTTTCACGAGGAGTCAGGCATCGTCTCCTTTGGAGGCACTGATCTCCGCGTACCTCTGGAGTTTTCAAAGGATGTGAGGCCTGCGGTCGCGATGAGGTGGGGAATTAGGTGTTTCTCTGTGGTCTCCACAGGGGATTCAGACATCCTTTCTTCTTGGGAGATGCAAGACGAGCCTGCATTCAAGTCACTGCAGGGATATCCGGCCTTATATCGAGTCAGGGCATCGCGGTGTCCATTCCACTTGAGGCCGCAAACTCAGAATCCCTCTCACATACCTAGAGCTGAGAGAAGCCTCCTCTTGAGGTGCTTGTGGTAAGGTGGTATTCCTCAGGAGTCGAAGCCAGGGACGAACCTCTCATCTCGTGTTGATTCTTGGTCCACGGAGCTCTTTCGTGTTGCTACAGTGACCTCAGGATCCCTCTAGCCTTGAAACAGTGTTCTTGGGGTTTCTCTGGAGTGCCATCAAGGAAATCAAGGCTCCTTTCATGTGTGATGTGCAACACGGAATTGCTCTGCACGCAGTGCAGGGGAATCGGGCCTCATCTCGCAGCGAGGGGGAAGTCTCATGGTTTTCCTCGAGTTGCGGCGGGAACCTGGGGTATGTTCTCGAGTTACGACGGGGATGGCCCTTCCACACACGTGTGTCTTCAGCGACGTCAGGACTCCTGCCTAGTTGCGAGGGACAACTCGGGATTCTCCTCGAGGATTTGCAGGGCAATTGAGACGCCTCTCCAGCTGAGACGGGAGACCAAGGCTCCCTTTCCACGTGCCACAGGAATCCTGGGACTCCTATCAAGTTTCACGAGGAGTCAGGCATCGTCTCCTTTGGAGGCACTGATCTCCGCATACCTCTGGAGTTTTCAAAGGATGTGAGGCCTCCTGTCGCGATGAGGTGGGGAACTAGGTCTTTCTCTGTGCTTTCCACAGGGGATTCAGACACCCTTTCGTCTTGGGAGATGCAAGAAGAGCCTGCATTCCAGTCACTGCAGGGATATCCGGCCTTATTTCGAGTCATGGCATCGCGGTGTCCATTCCACTTGAGGCCGCAAACTCAGGGTCCCTCTCACATACCTAGAGCTGAGAGAAGCCTCCTCTTGAGGTGCTTGTGGTAAGGTGGTATTCCTCTGGAGTCGAAGCCAGGGACTAACCTCTCATCTCGAGTTGATTTTTGGTCCACGGAGCTCTTTCGTGTTGCTACAGTGACCTCAGGATCCCTCTAGCCTTGAAACAGTGTTCTTGGGGTTTCTCTGGAGTGCCATGAAGGAAATCAAGGCTCCTTTCATGTGTGATGTGCAACACGGAATTGCTCTGCACGCAGTGCAGGGGAATCGGGCCTCATCTCGTGGCGAGGGGGAAGTCTCATGGTTTTTCTCGAGTTGCGGCGGGAACCTGGGGTATACTCTCGAGTTACGACGGGGATGGCCCTTCCAAACACGTGTTTGTTCAGCCATGTCAGGACTCTTGCCTAGTTGCGAGACACAACTCGGGATTCTCCTCGAGGCTTGGCAAGGCAATTGGGACGCCTCTCCAGCTGAGGCGGGAGACCAAGGGTCCCTTTCCACGTGCCACAGGAATCCTGGGACTCCTATCAAGTTTCACGAGGAGTCAGGCATCGTCTCCTTTGGAGGCACTGATCTCCGCGTACCTCTGGAGTTTTTAAAGGATGTGAGGCCTCCGGTCGCGATGAGGTGGCGAACTAGGTGTTTCTCTGTGGTCTCCACAGGGGATTCAGACATCCTTTCATCTTGGGAGATGCAAGACGAGCCTGCATTCAAGTCACTGCAGGGATATCCAGCCTTATTTCGCGTCAGGGCATCCCGGTGTCCATTACACTTGAGGCCGCAAACTCAGGGTCCCTCTCACATACCTAGAACTGAGAGAAGCCTCCTCTTGAAGTGCTTGTGGTAAGGTGGTATTCCTCAGGAGTCGAAGCCAGGGACTAACCTCTCATCTCGTGTTGATTCTTGGTCCACGGAGCTCTTTCGTGTTGCTACAGTGACCTCAGAATCCCTCTAGCCTTGAAACAGTGTTCTTGGGGTTTCTCTGGAGTGCCATCAAGGAAATCAAGGCTCCTTTCATGTGTGATGTGCAACACGGAATTGCTCTGCACGCAGTGCAGGGGAATCGGGCCTCATCTCGCGGCGAGGGGGAAGTCTCATGGTTTTTCTCGAGTTGCGGCGGGAACCTGGGGTATATTCTCGAGTTACGAAGGGGATGGCCCTTCCACACACGTGTGTGTTCAGCCACGTCAGGACTCCTGCCTAGTTGCGAGGGACAACTCGGGATTCTCCTCGAGGATTTGCAGGGCAATTGGGACGCCTCTCCAGCTGAGACGGGAGACCAAGGGTCCCTTTCCACGTGCCACAGGAATCCTGGGTCTCCTATCAAGTTTCACGAGGAGTCAGGCATCGTCTCCTTTGGAGGCACTGATCTCCGCATACCTCTGGAGTTTTCAAAGGATTTGAGGCCTCCTGTCGCGATGAGGTGGGGAACTAGGTCTTTCTCTGTGGTCTCCACAGGGGATTCAGACACCCTTTCGTCTTGGGAGATGCAAGACGAGCCTGCATTCCAGTCACTGCAGGGATATCAGGCCTTATTTCAAGTCAGGGCATCGCGGTGTCCATTCCACTTGAGGCCGCAAACTCAGGGTCCCTCTCACATACCTAGAGCTGAGAGAAGCCTCCTCTTGAAGTGCTTGTGGTAAGGTGGTATTCCTCTGGAGTCGAAGCCAGGGACTAACCTCTCATCTCGAGTTGATTTTTGGTCCACGGAGCTCTTTCGTGTTGCTACAGTGACCTCAGGATCCCTCTAGCCTTGAAACAGTGTTCTTGGGGTTTCTCTGGAGTGCCATGAAGGAAATCAAGGCTCCTTTCATGTGTGATGTGCAACACGGAATTGCTCTGCACGCAGTGCAGGGGAATCGGGCCTCATCTCGTGGCGAGGGGGAAGTCTCATGGTTTTTCTCGAGTTGCGGCGGGAACCTGGGGTATATTCTCGAGTTACGACGGGGATGGCCCTTCCAACCACGTGTTTCTTCAGCGACGTCAGGACTCCTGCCTAGTTGCGAGGGACAACTCTGGATTCTCCTCGAGGCTTGGCAGGGCAACTGGGACGCCTCTCCAGCTCAGGCGGGAGACCAAGTGTCCCTTTCCAAGTGCCACAGGAATCCTGGGACTCCTATCAAGTTTCACGAGGAGTCAGGCATCGTCTCCTTTGGAGGCACTGATCTCCGCGTACCTCTGGAGTTTTCAAAGGATGTGAGGCTCCGGTCGCGATGAGGTGGGGAACTAGGTGTTTCTCTGTGGTCTCCACAGGGGATTCAGACATCCTTTCTTCTTGGGAGATGCAAGACGAGCCTGCATTCAAGTCACTGCAGGGATATCCGTCCTTATTTCGAGTCAGGGCATCGCGGTGTCCATTCCACTTGAGGCCGCAAACTCAGGGTCCCTCTCACATACCTAGAGCTGAGAGAAGCCTCCTCTTGAGGTGCTTGTGGTAAGGTGGTATTCCTCTGGATTCGAAGCCAGGGACTAACCTCTCATCTCGAGTTGATTTTTGGCCCACGGAGCTCTTTCGTGTTGCTACAGTGACCTCAGGATCCCTCTAGCCTTGAAACAGTGTTCTTGGGGTTTCTCTGGAGTGCCATCAAGGAAATCAAGGCTCCTTTCATGTGTGATGTGCAACACGGAATTGCTCTGCATGCAGTGCAGGGGAATCGGGCCTCATCTCGCGGCGAGGGGGAAGTCTCATGGTTTTTCTCGAGTTGCGGCGGGAACCTGGGGTATATTCTCGAGTTACGTCCGGGATGGCCCTTCCACCCACGTGTTTGTTCAGCCACGTCAGGACTCCTGCCTAGTTGGGAGGGACAACTCGGGATTCTCCTCGAGGCTTTGCAGGGCAATTGGGACGCCTCTCCAGCTGAGACGGGAGACCAAGGGTCCCTTTCCACGTGCCACAGAAATCCTGAGTCTCCTATCAAGTTTCACGAGGAGTCAGGCATCGTCTCCTTTGGAGGCACTGATCTCCGCGTACCTCTGGAGTTTTCAAAGGATGTGAGGCCTCCGGTCGCGATGAGGTGGGGAACTAGGTCTTTCTCTGTGGTCTCCACAGGGGATTCAGACATCCTTTCGTCTTGGGAGATGCAAGACGAGCCTGCATTCCAGTCACTGCAGGGATATCCGGCCTTATTTCGAGTCAGGGCATCGCGGTGTCCATTCCACTTGAGGCCGCAAACTCAGGGTCCCTCTCACATACCTAGAGCTGAGAGAAGCCTCCTCTGAGGTGCTTGTGGTAAGGTGGTATTCCTCTGGAGTCGAAGCCAGGGACTAACCTCTCATCTCGAGTTGATTTTTGGTCCACGGAGCTCTTTCGTGTTGCTACAGTGACCTCAGGATCCCTCTAGCCTTGAAACAGTGTTCTTGGGGTTTCTCTGGAGTGCCATCAAGGAAATCAAGGCTCCTTTCATGTGTGATGTGCAACACGGAATTGCTCTGCACGCAGTGCAGGGGAATCGGGCCTCATCTCGCGGCGAGGGGGAAGTCTCATGGTTTTTCTCGAGTTGCGGCGGGAACCCGGGGTATATTCTCGAGTTACGACGGGGATGGCCCTTCCACCCAAGTGTTTCTTCAGCGACGTCAGGACTCCTGCCTAGTTGCGAGGGACAACTCTGGATTCTCCTCGAGGCTTTGCAGGGCAATTGGGACGCCTCTCCAGCTGAGGCGGGAGACCAAGTGTCCCTTTCCAAGTGCCACAGGAATCCTGGGACTCCTATCAAGTTTCACGAGGAGTCAGGCATCGTCTCCTTTGGAGGCACTGATCTCCGCGTACCTCTGGAGTTTTCAAAGGATGTGAGGCTATCGGTCGCGATGAGGTGGGGAACTAAGTCTTTCTCTGTGCTTTCCACAGGGGATTCAGACATCCTTTCGTCCTGGGAGATGGAAGACCAGCCTGCATTCAAGTCACTGCAGGGATATCCGGCCTTATTTCGAGTCAGGGCATCGCGGTGTCCATTCCACTTGAGGCCGCAAACTCAGGGTCCCTCTCACATACCTAGAGCTGAGAGAAACCTCCTCTTGAGGTGCTTGTGGTAAGGTGGTATTCCTCTGGAGTCGAAGCCAGGGACTAACCTCTCATCTCGAGTTGATTTTTGGCCCACGGAGCTCTTTCGTGTTGCTACAGTGACCTCAGGATCCCTCTAGCCTTGAAACAGTGTTCTTGGGGTTTCTCTGGAGTGCCATCAAGGAAATCAAGGCTCCTTTCATGTGTGATGTGCAACACGGAATTGCTCTGCACGCAGTGCAGGGGAATCGGGCCTCATCTCGCGGCGAGGGGGAAGTCTCATGGTTTTTCTCGAGTTGCGGCGGGAACCTGGGGTATATTCTCGAGTTACGACGGGGATGGCCCTTCCACACACGTGTTTCTTCAGCGACGTCAGGACTCCTGCCTAGTTGCGAGGGACAACTCGGGATTCTCCTCGAGGCTTGGCAGGGCAATTGGAACGCCTCTCCAGCTGAGGCGGGAGACCAAGGGTCCCTTTCCATGTGCCACAAGAATCCTGGGACTCCTATCAAGTTTCACGAGGAGTCAGGCATCGTCTCCTTTGGAGGCACTGATCTCCGCGTACCTCTGGAGTTTTCAAAGGATGTGAGGCCTGCGGTCGCGATGAGGTGGGGAATTAGGTGTTTCTCTGTGGTCTCCACAGGGGATTCAGACATCCTTTCTTCTTGGGAGATGCAAGACGAGCCTGCATTCAAGTCACTGCAGGGATATCCGGCCTTATATCGAGTCAGGGCATCGCGGTGTCCATTCCACTTGAGGCCGCAAACTCAGAATCCCTCTCACATACCTAGAGCTGAGAGAAGCCTCCTCTTGAGGTGCTTGTGGTAAGGTGGTATTCCTCAGGAGTCGAAGCCAGGGACGAACCTCTCATCTCGTGTTGATTCTTGGTCCACGGAGCTCTTTCGTGTTGCTACAGTGACCTCAGGATCCCTCTAGCCTTGAAACAGAGTTCTTGGGGTTTCTCTGGAGTGCCATCAAGGAAATCAAGGCTCCTTTCATGTGTGATGTGCAACACGGAATTGCTCTGCACGCAGTGCAGGGGAATCGGGCCTCATCTCGCAGCGAGGGGGAAGTCTCATGGTTTTCCTCGAGTTGCGGCGGGAACCTGGGGTATATTCTCGAGTTACGACGGGGATGGCCCTTCCACACACGTGTGTCTTCAGCGACGTCAGGACTCCTGCCTAGTTGCGAGGGACAACTCGGGATTCTCCTCGAGGATTTGCAGGGCAATTGAGACGCCTCTCCAGCTGAGACGGGAGACCAAGGGTCCCTTTCCACGTGCCACAGGAATCCTGGGACTCCTATCAAGTTTCACGAGGAGTCAGGCATCGTCTCCTTTGGAGGCACTGATCTCCGCATACCTCTGGAGTTTTCAAAGGATGTGAGGCCTCCTGTCGCGATGAGGTGGGGAACTAGGTCTTTCTCTGTGCTTTCCACAGGGGATTCAGACACCCTTTCGTCTTGGGAGATGCAAGACGAGCCTGCATTCCAGTCACTGCAGGGATATCCGGCCTTATTTCGAGTCATGGCATCGCGGTGTCCATTCCACTTGAGGCCGCAAACTCAGGGTCCCTCTCACATACCTAGAGCTGAGAGAAGCCTCCTCTTGAGGTGCTTGTGGTAAGGTGGTATTCCTCTGGAGTCGAAGCCAGGGACTAACCTCTCATCTCGAGTTGATTTTTGGTCCACGGAGCTCTTTCGTGTTGCTACAGTGACCTCAGGATCCCTCTAGCCTTGAAACAGTGTTCTTGGGGTTTCTCTGGAGTGCCATGAAGGAAATCAAGGCTCCTTTCATGTGTGATGTGCAACACGGAATTGCTCTGCACGCATTGCAGGGGAATCGGGCCTCATCTCGTGGCGAGGGGGAAGTCTCATGGTTTTTCTCGAGTTGCGGCGGGAACCTGGGGTATACTCTCGAGTTACGACGGGGATGGCCCTTCCAAACACGTGTTTGTTCAGCCATGTCAGGACTCTTGCCTAGTTGCGAGACACAACTCGGGATTCTCCTCGAGGCTTGGCAAGGCAATTGGGACGCCTCTCCAGCTGAGGCGGGAGACCAAGGGTCCCTTTCCACGTGCCACAGGAATCCTGGGACTCCTATCAAGTTTCACGAGGAGTCAGGCATCGTCTCCTTTGGAGGCACTGATCTCCGCGTACCTCTGGAGTTTTTAAAGGATGTGAGGCCTCCGGTCGCGATGAGGTGGCGAACTAGGTGTTTCTCTGTGGTCTCCACAGGGGATTCAGACATCCTTTCATCTTGGGAGATGCAAGACGAGCCTGCATTCAAGTCACTGCAGGGATATCCAGCCTTATTTCGCGTCAGGGCATCCCGGTGTCCATTCCACTTGAGGCCGCAAACTCAGGGTCCCTCTCACATACCTAGAACTGAGAGAAGCCTCCTCTTGAAGTGCTTGTGGTAAGGTGGTATTCCTCAGGAGTCGAAGCCAGGGACTAACCTCTCATCTCGTGTTGATTCTTGGTCCACGGAGCTCTTTCGTGTTGCTACAGTGACCTCAGAATCCCTCTAGCCTTGAAACAGTGTTCTTGGGGTTTCTCTGGAGTGCCATCAAGGAAATCAAGGCTCCTTTCATGTGTGATGTGCAACACGGAATTGCTCTGCACGCAGTGCAGGGGAATCGGGCCTCATCTCGCGGCGAGGGGGAAGTCTCATGGTTTTTCTCGAGTTGCGGCGGGAACCTGGGGTATATTCTCGAGTTACGAAGGGGATGGCCCTTCCACACACGTGTGTGTTCAGCCACGTCAGGACTCCTGCCTAGTTGCGAGGGACAACTCGGGATTCTCCTCGAGGCTTTGCAGGGCAATTGGGACGCCTCTCCAGCTGAGACGGGAGACCAAGGGTCCCTTTCCACGTGCCACAGGAATCCTGGGTCTCCTATCAAGTTTCACGAGGAGTCAGGCATCGTCTCCTTTGGAGGCACTGATCTCCGCATACCTCTGGAGTTTTCAAAGGATTTGAGGCCTCCTGTCGCGATGAGGTGGGGAACTAGGTCTTTCTCTGTGGTCTCCACAGGGGATTCAGACACCCTTTCGTCTTGGGAGATGCAAGACGAGCCTGCATTCCAGTCACTGCAGGGATATCAGGCCTTATTTCAAGTCAGGGCATCGCGGTGTCCATTCCACTTGAGGCCGCAAACTCAGGGTCCCTCTCACATACCTAGAGCTGAGAGAAGCCTCCTCTTGAAGTGCTTGTGGTAAGGTGGTATTCCTCTGGAGTCGAAGCCAGGGACTAACCTCTCATCTCGAGTTGATTTTTGGTCCACGGAGCTCTTTCGTGTTGCTACAGTGACCTCAGGATCCCTCTAGCCTTGAAACAGTGTTCTTGGGGTTTCTCTGGAGTGCCATCAAGGAAATCAAGGCTCCTTTCATGTGTGATGTGCAACACGGAATTGCTCTGCACGCAGTGCAGGGGAATCGGGCCTCATCTCGTGGCGAGGGGGAAGTCTCATGGTTTTTCTCGAGTTGCGGCGGGAACCTGGGGTATATTCTCGAGTTACGACGGGGATGGCCCTTCCAACCACGTGTTTCTTCAGCGACGTCAGGACTCCTGCCTAGTTGCGAGGGACAACTCTGGATTCTCCTCGAGGCTTGGCAGGGCAATTGGGACGCCTCTCCAGCTCAGGCGGGAGACCAAGTGTCCCTTTCCAAGTGCCACAGGAATCCTGGGACTCCTATCAAGTTTCACGAGGAGTCAGGCATCGTCTCCTTTGGAGGCACTGATCTCCGCGTACCTCTGGAGTTTTCAAAGGATGTGAGGCTCCGGTCGCGATGAGGTGGGGAACTAGGTGTTTCTCTGTGGTCTCCACAGGGGATTCAGACATCCTTTCTTCTTGGGAGATGCAAGACGAGCCTGCATTCAAGTCACTGCAGGGATATCCGGCCTTATTTCGAGTCAGGGCATCGCGGTGTCCATTCCACTTGAGGCCGCAAACTCAGGGTCCCTCTCACATACCTAGAGCTGAGAGAAGCCTCCTCTTGAGGTGCTTGTGGTAAGGTGGTATTCCTCTGGATTCGAAGCCAGGGACTAACCTCTCATCTCGAGTTGATTTTTGGCCCACGGAGCTCTTTCGTGTTGCTACAGTGACCTCAGGATCCCTCTAGCCTTGAAACAGTGTTCTTGGGGTTTCTCTGGAGTGCCATCAAGGAAATCAAGGCTCCTTTCATGTGTGATGTGCAACACGGAATTGCTCTGCATGCAGTGCAGGGGAATCGGGCCTCATCTCGCGGCGAGGGGGAAGTCTCATGGTTTTTCTCGAGTTGCGGCGGGAACCTGGGGTATATTCTCGAGTTACGACGGGGATGGCCCTTCCACCCACGTGTTTCTTCAGCGACGTAAGGACTCCTGCCTAGTTGGGAGGGACAACTCGGGATTCTCCTCGAGGCTTTGCAGGGCAATTGGGACGCCTCTCCAGCTGAGACGGGAGACCAAGGGTCCCTTTCCACGTGCCACAGAAATCCTGAGTCTCCTATCAAGTTTCACGAGGAGTCAGGCATCGTCTCCTTTGGAGGCACTGATCTCCGCGTACCTCTGGAGTTTTCAAAGGATGTGAGGCCTCCGGTCGCGATGAGGTGGGGAACTAGGTCTTTCTCTGTGGTCTCCACAGGGGATTCAGACATCCTTTCGTCTTGGGAGATGCAAGACGAGCCTGCATTCCAGTCACTGCAGGGATATCCGGCCTTATTTCGAGTCAGGGCATCGCGGTGTCCATTCCACTTGAGGCCGCAAACTCAGGGTCCCTCTCACATACCTAGAGCTGAGAGAAGCCTCCTCTTGAGGTGCTTGTGGTAAGGTGGTATTCCTCTGGAGTCGAAGCCAGGGACTAACCTCTCATCTCGAGTTGATTTTTGGTCCACGGAGCTCTTTCGTGTTGCTACAGTGACCTCAGGATCCCTCTAGCCTTGAAACAGTGTTCTTGGGGTTTCTCTGGAGTGCCATGAAGGAAATCAAGGCTCCTTTCATGTGTGATGTGCAACACGGAATTGCTCTGCACGCAGTGCAGGGGAATCGGGCCTCATCTCGCGGCGAGGGGGAAGTCTCATGGTTTTTCTCGAGTTGCGGCGGGAACCCGGGGTATATTCTCGAGTTACAACGGGGATGGCCCTTCCACCCAAGTGTTTCTTCAGCGACGTCAGGACTCCTGCCTAGTTGCGAGGGACAACTCTGGATTCTCCTCGAGGCTTTGCAGGGCAATTGGGACGCCTCTCCAGCTGAGGCGGGAGACCAAGTGTCCCTTTCCAAGTGCCACAGGAATCCTGGGACTCCTATCAAGTTTCACGAGGAGTCAGGCATCGTCTCCTTTGGAGGCACTGATCTCCGCGTACCTCTGGAGTTTTCAAAGGATGTGAGGCTATCGGTCGCGATGAGATGGGGAACTAAGTCTTTCTCTGTGCTTTCCACAGGGGATTCAGACATCCTTTCGTCCTGGGAGATGGAAGACGAGCCTGCATTCAAGTCACTGCAGGGATATCCGGCCTTATTTCGAGTCAGGGCATCGCGGTGTGCATTCCACTTGAGGCCGCAAACTCAGGGTCCCTCTCACATACCTAGAGCTGAGAGAAGCCTCCTCTTGAGGTGCTTGTGGTAAGGTGGTATTCCTCTGGAGACGAATCCAGGGACTAACCTCTCTTTTCGAGTTGATTTTTGGTCCACATAGTTCTTTCGTGTTGCTACAGTGACCTCAGGATCCCTCTATCCTTGAAACAGTGTTCTTGGGGTTTCTCTGGAGTGCCATCAAGGAAATCAAGGGTCCTTTCATGTGTGATGTGCAAGACGGAATTGCTCTGCACGCAGTACAGGGGAATCGGGCCTCATCTCGCATCGAGGGGGAAGTCTCATGGTTTTTCTCGAGTTGCGGCGGGAACCTGGGGTATATTCTCGAGTTACGACGGGGATGGCCCTTCCACCCACGTGTTTGTTCAGCCACGTCAGGACTCCTGCCTAGTTGCGAGGGACAACTCGGGATTCTCCTCGAGGCTTGGCAGGGCAATTGGAACGCCTCTCCAGCTGAGGCGGGAGACCAAGGTTCCCTTTCCACGTGCCACAAGAATCCTGGGACTCCTATCAAGTTTCACGAGGAGTCAGGCATCGTCTCCTTTGGAGGCACTGATCTCCGCGTACCTCTGGAGTTTTCAAAGGATGTGAGGCTATCGGTCGCGATGAGGTGGGGAACTAGGTGTTTCTCTGTGGTCTCCACAGGGGATTCAGACATCCTTTCTTCTTGGGAGATGCAAGACGAGCCTGCATTCAAGTCACTGCAGGGATATCCGGCCTTATTTCGAGTCAGGGCATCGCGGTGTCCATTCCACTTGAGCCCGCAAACTCAGGATCCCTCTCACATACCTAGAGCTGAGAGAAGCCTCCTCTTGAGGTGCTTGTGGTAAGGTGGTATTCCTCAGGAGTCGAAGCCAGGGACTAACCTCTCATCTCGTGTTGATTCTTGGTCCACGGAGCTCTTTCGTGTTGCTACAGTGACTTCAGGATCCCTCTAGCCTTGAAACAGTGTTCTTGGGGTTTCTCTAGAGTGCCATCAAGGAAATCAAGGCTCCTTTCATGTGTGATGTGCAACACAGAATTGCTCTGCACGCAGTGCAGGGGAATCGGGCCTCATCTCGCGGCGAGGGGGAAGTCTCATGGTTTTTCTCGAGTTGCGGCGGGAACCTGGGGTATATTCTCGAGTTACGACGGGGATGGCCCTTCCACCCACGTGTTTCTTCAGCGACGTCAGGACTCCCTCCTAGTTGCGAGGGACAACTCTGGATTCTCCTCGAGGCTTTGCAGGGCAATTGGGACGCCTCTCCAGCTGAGACGTGAGACCAAGGGTCCCTTTCCACGTGCCACAGTAATCCTGGGTCTCCTATCAAGTTTCACGAGGAGTCAGGCATCGTCTCCTTTGGAGGCACTGATCTCCGCATACCTCTGGAGTTTTCAAAGGATGTGAGGCCTCCTGTCGCGATGAGGTGGGGAACTAGGTCTTTCTCTGTGGTCTCCACAGGGGATTCAGACACCCTTTCGTCTTGGGAGATGCAAGACGAGCCTGCATTCCAGTCACTGCAGGGATATCCGGGCTTATTTCAAGTCAGGGCATCGCGGTGTCCATTCCACTTGAGGCCGCAAACTCAGGGTCCCTCTCACATACCTAGAGCTGAGAGAAGCCTCCTCTTGAAGTGCTTGTGGTAAGGTAGTATTCCTCTGGAGTCGAAGCCAGGGACTAACCTCTCATCTCGAGTTGATTTTTGGTCCACGGAGCTCTTTCGTGTTGCTACAGTGACCTCAGGATCCCTCTAGCCTTGAAACAGTGTTCTTGGGGTTTCTCTGGAGTGCCATGAAGGAAATCAAGGCTCCTTTCATGTGTGATGTGCAAGACGGAATTGCTCTGCACGCAGTGCAGGGGAATCGGGCCTCATCTCGTGGCGAGGGGGAAGTCTCATGGTTTTTCTCGAGTTGCGGCGGGAACCTGGGGTATATTCTCGAGTTACGACGGGGATGGCCCTTCCAACCACGTGTTTCTTCAGCGACGTCAGGACTCCTGCCTAGTTGCGAGGGACAACTCTGGATTCTCCTCGAGGCTTGGCAGGGCAATTGGGACGCCTCTCCAGCTCAGGCGGGAGACCAAGTGTCCCTTTCCAAGTGCCACAGGAATCCTGGGACTCCTATCAAGTTTCACGAGGAGTCAGGCATCGTCTCCTTTGGAGGCACTGATCTCCGCGTACCTCTGGAGTTTTCAAAGGATGTGAGGCTCCGGTCGCGATGAGGTGGGGAACTAGGTGTTTCTCTGTGGTCTCCACAGGGGATTCAGACATCCTTTCTTCTTGGGAGATGCAAGACGAGCCTGCATTCAAGTCACTGCAGGGATATCCGGCCTTATTTCGAGTCAGGGCATCGCGGTGTCCATTCCACTTGAGGCCGCAAACTCAGGGTCCCTCTCACATACCTAGAGCTGAGAGAAGCCTCCTCTTGAGGTGCTTGTGGTAAGGTGGTATTCCTCTGGATTCGAAGCCAGGGACTAACCTCTCATCTCGAGTTGATTTTTGGCCCACGGAGCTCTTTCGTGTTGCTACAGTGACCTCAGGATCCCTCTAGCCTTGAAACAGTGTTCTTGGGGTTTCTCTGGAGTGCCATCAAGGAAATCAAGGCTCCTTTCATGTGTGATGTGCAAAACGGAATTGCTCTGCATGCAGTGCAGGGGAATCGGGCCTCATCTCGCGGCGAGGGGGAAGTCTCATGGTTTTTCTCGAGTTGCGGCGGGAACCTGGGGTATATTCTCGAGTTACGTCCGGGATGGCCCTTCCACCCACGTGTTTCTTCAGCGACGTAAGGACTCCTGCCTAGTTGGGAGGGACAACTCGGGATTCTCCTCGAGGCTTTGCAGGGCAATTGGGACGCCTCTCCAGCTGAGACGGGAGATCAAGGGTCCCTTTCCACGTGCCACAGAAATCCTGAGTCTCCTATCAAGTTTCACGAGGAGTCAGGCATCGTCTCCTTTGGAGGCACTGATCTCCGCGTACCTCTGGAGTTTTCAAAGGATGTGAGGCCTCCGGTCGCGATGATGTGGGGAACTACGTCTTTCTCTGTGGTCTCCACAGGGGATTCAGACATCCTTTCATCTTGGGAGATGCAAGACGAGCCTGCATTCAAGTCACTGCAGGGATATCCAGCCTTATTTCGCGTCAGGGCACCGCGGTGTCCATTCCACTTGAGGCCGCAAACTCAGGGTCCCTCTCACATACCTAGAGCTGAGAGAAGCCTCCTCTTGAGGTGCTTGTGGTAAGGTGGTATTCCTCTGGAGTCGAAGCCAGGGACTAACCTCTCATCTAGAGTTGATTTTTGGCCCACGGAGCTCTTTCGTGTTGCTACAGTGACCTCAGGATCCCTCTAGCCTTGAAACAGTGTTCTTGGGGTTTCTCTGGAGTGCCATCAAGGAAATCAAGGCTCCTTTCATGTGTGATGTGCAACACGGAATTGCTCTGCACGCAGTGCAGGGGAATCGGGGCTCATCTTGCGGCGAGGGGGAAGTCTCATGGTTTTTCTCGAGTTGCGGCGGGAACCTGGGGTATATTCTCGAGTTACGACGGGGATGGCCCTTCCACCCACGTGTTTCTTCAGCGACGTCAGGACTCCTGCCTAGTTGCGAGGGACAACTCGGGATTCTCCTCGAGGCTTGGCAGGGCAATTGGGACGCCTCTCTAGCTGAGGCGGGAGACCAAGTGTCCCTTTCAAAGTGCCACAGGAATCCTGGGACTCCTATCAAGTTTCACGAGGAGTCAGGCATCGTCTCCTTTGGAGGCACTGATCTCCGCGTACCTCTGGAGTTTTCAAAGGATGTGAGGCTATCGGTCGCGATGAGGTGGGGAACTAAGTCTTTCTCTGTGCTTTCCACAGGGGATTCAGACATCCTTTCGTCCTGGGAGATGCAAGACGAGCCTGCATTGAAGTCACTGCAGGGATATCCGGCCTTATTTCGAGTCAGGGCATCGCGGTGTACATTCCACTTGAGGCCGCACACTCAGGGTCCCTCTCACATACCTAGAGCTGAGAGAAGCCTCCTCTTGAGGTGCTTGTGGTAAGGTGGTATACCTCTGGAGACGAATCCAGGGACTAACCTCTCTTTTCGAGTTGATTTTTGGTCCACAGAGTTCTTTCGTTTTGCTACAGTGACCTCAGGATCCCTCTATCCTTGAAACAGTGTTCTTGGGGTTTCTCTGGAGTGCCATCAAGGAAATCAAGGCTCCTTTCATGTGTGATGTGCAACACGAATTGCTCTGCACGCAGTGCAGGGGAATCGGGGCTCATCTTGCGGCGAGGGGGAAGTCTCATGGTTTTTCTCGAGTTGCGGCGGGAACCTGGGGTATATTCTCGAGTTACGACGGGGATGGCCCTTCCACCCACGTGTTTCTTCAGTGACGTCAGGACTCCTGCCTAGTTGCGAGGGACAACTCGGGATTCTCCTCGAGGCTTGGCAGGGCAATTGGGACGCCTCTCCAGCTGAGACGGGAGACCAAGGGTCCCTTTCCACGTGCCACAGGAATCCTGGGTCTCCTATCAAGTTTCACGAGGAGTCAGGCATCGTCTCCTTTGGAGGCACTGATCTCCGCATACCTCTGGAGTTTTCAAAGGATTTGAGGCCTCCTGTCGCGATGAGGTGGGGAACTAGGTCTTTCTCTGTGGTCTCCACAGGGGATTCAGACACCCTTTCGTCTTGGGAGATGCAAGACGAGCCTGCATTCCAGTCACTGCAGGGATATCCGGCCTTATTTCGAGTCAGGGCATCGCGGTGTCCATTCCACTTGAGGCCGCAACTCAGGGTCCCTCTCACATACCTAGAGCTGAGAGAAGCCTCCTCTTGAGGTGCTTGTGGTAAGGTGGTATTCCTCTGGATTCGAAGCCAGGGACTAACCTCTCATCTCGAGTTGATTTTTGGTCCATGGAGCTCTTTCGTGTTGCTACAGTGACCTCAGGATCCCTCTAGCCTTGAAACAGTGTTCTTGGGGTTTCTCTGGAGTGCCATCAAGGAAATCAAGGCTCCTTTCATGTGTGATGTGCAACACAGAATTGCTCTGCACGCAGTGCAGGGGAATCGGGCCTCATCTCGCAGCGAGGGGGAAGTCTCATGGTTTTTCTCGAGTTGCGGCGGGAACCTGGGGTATATTCTCGAGTTACCACGGGGATGGCCCTTCCACACACGTGTTTGTTCAGCCACGTCAGGACTCTTGCCTAGTTGCGAGACACAACTCGGGATTCTCCTCGAGGCTTGGCAAGGCAATTGGGACGCCTCTCCAGCTGAGACTGGAGACCAAGTGTAACTTTCCACGTGCCACAGGAATCCTGGGACTCCTATCAAGTTTCACGAGGAGTCAGGCATCGTCTCCTTTGGAGGCACTGATCTCCGCGTACCTCTGGAGTTTTCAAAGGATGTGAGGCCTCCGGTCGCGATGAGGTGGGGAACTAGGTCTTTCTCTGTGGTCTCCACAGGGGATTCAGACATCCTTTCATCTTGGGAGATGCAAGACGAGCCTGCATTCAAGTCATTGCAGGGATATCCAGCCTTATTTCGAGTCAGGGCATCGCGGTATCCATTCCACTTGAGGCCGCAAACTCAGGGTCCCTCTCACATACCTAGAGCTGAGAGAAGCCTCCTCTTGAGGTTCTTGTGGTAAGGTGGTATTCCTCTGGAGACGAATCCAGGGACTAACCTCTCTTTTCGAGTTGATTTTTGGTCCACAGAGTTCTTTCGTGTTGCTACAGTGACTTCAGGATCCCTCTATCCTTGAAAAAGTGTTCTTGGGGTTTCTCTGGAGTGCCATCAAGGAAATCAAGGCTCCTTTCATGTGTGATGAGCAACACGGAATTGCTCTGCACGCAGTACAGGGGAATCGGGCCTCATCTCGCATCGAGGGGGAAGTCTCATGGTTTTTCTCGAGTTGCGGCGGGAACCTGGGGTATATTCTCGAGTTACGACGGGGATGGCCCTTCCACCCACGTGTGTGTTCAGCCATGTCAGGACTCCTGCCTAGTTGCGAGGGACAACTCGGGATTCTCCTCGAGGCTTGGCAGGGCAATTGGAACACCTCTCCAGCTGAGGCGGGAGACCAAGGGTCCCTTTCCACGTGCCACAAGAATCCTGGGACTCCTATCAAGTTTCACGAGGAGTCAGGCATCGTCTCCTTTGGAGGCACTGATCTCCGCGTACCTCTGGAGTTTTCAAAGGATGTGAGGCCTCCGGTCGCGATGAGGTGGGGAACTAGGTCTTTCTCTGTGGTCTCCACAGGGGATTCAGACATCCTTTCTTCTTGGGAGATGCAAGACGAGCCTGCATTCCAATCACTGCAGGGATATACGGCCTTATTTCGAGTCAGGGCATCGCGGTGTCCATTCCACTTGAGGCCGCAAACTCATGGTCCTTCTCACATACCTAGAGCTGAGAGAAGCCTCGTCTTGAGGTGCTTGTGGTAAGGTGGTATTCCTCTGGAGTCGAAGCCAGGGACTAACCTCTCATCTCGTGTTGATTCTTGGTCCACGGAGCTCTTTCGTGTTGCTACAGTGACCTCAGGATCCCTCTAGCCTTGAAACAGTGTTCTTGGGGTTTCTCTGGAGTGCCATGAAGGAAATCAAGGCTCCTTTCATGTGTGATGTGCAACACGGAATTGCTCTGCACGCAGTGCAGGGGAATCGGGCCTCATCTCGCGGCGAGGGGGAAGTCTCATGGTTTTTCTCGAGTTGCGGCGGGAACCTGGGGTATATTCTCGAGTTACGACGGGGATGGCCCTTCCACACACGTGTGTGTTCAGCCATGTCAGGACTCCTGCCTAGTTGCGAGGGACAACTCGGGATTCTCCTCGAGGCTTTGCAGGGCAATTGGGACGCCTCTCCAGCTGAGGCGGGAGACCAAGGGTCCCTTTCCACGTGCCACAGGAATCCTGGGTCTCCTATCAAGTTTCACGAGGAGTCAGGCATTGTCTCCTTTGGAGGCACTGATCTCCGCATACCTCTGGAGTTTTCAAAGGATTTGAGGCCTCCTGTCGCGATGAGGTGGGGAACTAGGTCTTTCTCTGTGGTCTCCACAGGGGATTCAGACACCCTTTCGTGTTGGGAGATGCAAGAGGAGCCTGCATTCCAGTCACTGCAGGGATATCCGTCCTTATTTCGAGTCAGGGCATCGCGGTGTCCATTCCACTTGAGGCCGCAAACTCAGGGTCCCTCTCACATACCTAGAGCTGAGAGAAGCCTCCTCTTGAGGTGCTTGTGGTAAGGTGGTATTCCTCTGGAGTCGAAGCCAGGGACTAACCTCTCATCTCGAGTTGATTATTGGTCCACAGAGCTCTTTCCTGTTGCTACAGTGACCTCAGGATCCCTTTAGCCTTGAAACAGTGTTCTTGGGGTTTCTCTGGAGTGCCATGAAGGAAATCAAGGCTCCTTTCATGTGTGATGTGCAACACAGAATTGCTCTGCACGCAGTGCAGGGGAATCGGGCCTCATCTCGCGGCGAGGGGGAAGTCTCATGGTTTTTCTCGAGTTGCGGCGGGAACCTGGGGTATATTCTCGAGTTACGACGGGGATGGCCCTTCCACCCACGTGTTTGTTCAGCCACGTCAGGACTCCTGCCTAGTTGCGAGGGACAACTCGGGATTCTCCTCGAGGCTTGGCACGGCAATTGGAATGCCTCTCCAGCTGAGGCGGGAGACCAAGAGTCCCTTTCCACGTGCCACAAGAATCCTGGGACTCCTATCAAGTTTCACGAGGAGTCAGGCATCGTCTCCTTTGGAGGCACTGATCTCCGCGTACCTCTGGAGTTTTCAAAGGATGTGAGGCCTCCGGTCGCGATGAGGTGGGGAACTAGGTCTTTCTCTGTGGTCTCCACAGGGGATTCAGACATCCTTTCGTCTTGGGAGATGCAAGACGAGCCTGCATTCCAATCACTGCAGGGATATCTGGGCTTATTTCGAGTCAGGGCATCGCGGTGTCCATTCCACTTGAGGCCGCAAACTCAGGGTCCCTCTCACATACCTAGAGCTGAGAGAAGCCTCCTCTTGAGGTCCTTGTGGTAAGGTGGTATTCCTCTGGAGTCGAAGCCAGGGACGAACCTCTCATCTCGAGTTGATTTTTGGTCCACGGAGCTCTTTCGTGTTGCTACAGTGACCTCAGGATCCCTCTAGCCTTGAAACAGTGTTCTTGGGGTTTCTCTGGAGTGCCATCAAGGAAATCAAGGCTCCTTTCATGTGTGATGTGCAACACAGAATTGCTCTGCACGCAGTGCAGGGGAATCGGGCCTCATCTCGCGGCGAGGGGGAAGTCTCATGGTTTTTCTCGAGTTGTGGCGGGAACCTGGGGTATATTCTCGAGTTACGACGGGGATGGCCCTTCCACACACGTGTTTGTTCAGCCACGTCAGGACTCTTGCCTAGTTGCGAGACACAACTCGGGATTCTCCTCGAGGCTTGGCAAGGCAATTGGGACGCCTCTCCAGCTGAGGCGGGAGACCAAGGGTCCCTTTCCACGTGCCACAGGAATCCTGGGACTCCTATCAAGTTTCACGAGGAGTCAGGCATCGTCTCCTTTTGAGGTACTGATCTCCGCGTACCTCTGGAGTTTTCAAAGGATGTGAGGCCTCCGGTCGCGATGAGGTGGGGAACTAGGTCATTCTCTGTGGTCTCCACAGGGGATTCAGACATCCTTTCATCTTGGGAGATGCAAGACGAGCCTGCATTCAAGTCACTGCAGGGATATCCAGCCTTATTTCGCGTCAGGGCATCGCGGTGTCCATTCCACTTGAGGCCGCAAACTCAGGGTCCCTCTCACATACCTAGAGCTGAGAGAAGCCTCCTCTTGAGGTGCTTGTGGTAAGGTGGTATTCCTCTGGAGTCGAAGCCAGGGACTAACCTCTCATCTCGAGTTGATTTTTGGCCCACGGAGTTCTTTCGTGTTGCTACAGTGACCTCAGGATCCCTCTAGCCTTGAAACAGTGTTCTTGGGGTTTCTCTGGAGTGCCATCAAGGAAATCAAAACTCCTTTCATGTGTGATGTGCAAGACGGAATTGCTCTGCACGCAGTGCAGGGGAATCGGGCCTCATCTCGCGGCGAGGGGGAAGTCTCATGGTTTTTCTCGAGTTGCGGCGGGAACCTGGGGTATATTCTCGAGTTACGACGGGGATGGCCCTTCCACCCACGTGTTTCTTCAGCGACGTCAGGACTCCTGCCTAGTTGCGAGGGACAACTCTGGATTCTCCTCGAGGCTTGGCAGGGCAATTGGGACGCCTCTCCAGCTGAGGCGGGAGACCAAGTGTCCCTTTCCAAGTGCCACAGGAAGCCTGGGACTCCTATCAAGTTTCACGAGGAGTCAGGCATCGTCTCCTTTGGAGGCACTGATCTCCGCGTACCTCTGGAGTTTTCAAAGGATGTGAGGCTATCGGTCGCGATGAGGTGGGCAACTAAGTCTTTCTCTGTGCTTTCCACAGGGGATTCAGACATCCTTTCTTCCTGGGAGATGCAAGACGAGCCTGCATTGAAGTCACTGCAGGGATATCAGGCCTTATTTCGAGTCAGGGCATCGCGGTGTCCATTCCACTTGAGGCCGCAAATTCAGGGTCCCTCTCACATACCTAGAGCTGAGAGAAGCCTCCTCTTGAGGTGCTTGTGGTAAGGTGGTATTCCTCTGGAGACGAATCCAGGGACTAACCTCTCTTTTCGAGTTGATTTTTGGTCCACAGAGTTCTTTCGTGTTGCTACAGTGACCTCAGGATCCCTCTAGCCTTGAAACAGTGTTCTTGGGGTTTCTCTGGAGTGCCATCAAGGAAATCAAGGCTCCTTTCATGTGTGATGTGCAACACGGAATTGCTCTGCACGCAGTGCAGAGGAATCGGGCCTCATCTCGCAGCGAGGGGGAAGTCTCATGGTTTTTCTCGAGTTGCGGCGGGAACCTGGGGTATATTCTCGAGTTACGACGGGGATGGCCCTTCCACCCACGTGTGTGTTCAGCCATGTCAGGACTCCTGCCTAGTTGCGAGGGACAACTCTGGATTCTCCTCGAGGCTTGGCAGGGCAATTGGAACGCCTCTCCAGCTGAGGCGGGAGACCAAGGGTCCCTTTCCACGTGCCACAAGAATCCTGGGACTCCTATCAAGTTTCACGAGGAGTCAGGCATCGTCTCCTTTGGAGGCACTGATCTCCGCGTACCTCTGGAGTTTTCAAATTATGTGAGGCCTCCAGTCGCGATGAGGTGGGGAACTAGGTGTTTCTCTGTGGTCTCCACAGGGGATTCAGACATCCTTTCTTCTTGGGAGATGCAAGACGAGCCTGCATTCAAGTCACTGCAGGGATATCCGGCCTTATTTCGAGTCAGGGCATCGCGGTGTCCATTCCACTTGAGGCCGCAAACTCAGGATCCCTCTCACATACCTAGAGCTGAGAGAAGCCTCCTCTTGAGGTGCTTGTGGTAAGGTGGTATTCCTCAGGAGTCGAAGCCAGGGACTAACCTCTCATCTCGTGTTGATTCTTGGTCCACGGAGCTCTTTCGTGTTGCTACAGTGACCTCAGGATCCCTCTAGCCTTGAAACAGTGTTCTTGGGGTTTCTCTGGAGTGCCATCAAGGAAATCAAGGCTCCTTTCATGTGTGATGTGCAACACGGAATTGCTCTGCACGTAGTGCAGGGAAATCGGGCCTCATCTCATGGTGAGGGGGAAGTCTCATGGTTTTTCTCGAGTTGCGGCGGGAACTTGGGGTATATTCTCGAGTTCCAACGGGGATGGCCCTTCCACACACGTGTGTGTTCAGCCATGTCAGAACTCCTGCCTAGTTGCGAGACACAACTCGGGATTCTCCTCGAGGCTTGGCAAGGTAATTGGGACGCCTCTCCAGCTGAGGCGGGAGACCAAGGGTCCCATTCCACGTGCCACAGGAATCCTGGGACTCCTATCAAGTTTCACGAGGAGTCAGGCATCGTCTCCTTTGGAGGCACTGATCTCCGCGTACCTCTGGAGTTTTCAAAGGATGTGAGGCCTCCGGTCGCGATGAGGTGGGGAACTACGTCTTTCTCTGTGGTCTCCACAGGGGATTCAGACATCCTTTCATCTTGGGAGATGCAAGACGAGCCTGCATTCAAGTCACTGCAGAGATATCCAGCCTTATTTCGCGTCAGGGCATCGCGGTGTCCATTCCACTTGAGGCCGCAAACTCAGGGTCCCTCTCACATACCTAGAGCTGAGAGAAGCCTCCTCTTGAGGTGCTTGTGGTAAGGTGGTATTCCTCTGGAGTCGAAGCCAGGGACTAACCTCTCATCTCGAGTTGATTTTTGGCCCACGGAGCTCTTTCGTGTTGCTACAGTGACCTCAGGATCCCTCTAGCCTTGAAACAGTGTTCTTGGGGTTTCTCTGGAGTGCCATCAAGGAAATCAAGGCTCCTTTCATGTGTGATGTGCAAGACGGAATTGCTCTGCACGCAGTGCAGGGGAATCGGGGCTCATCTTGCGGCGAGGGGGAAGTCTCATGGTTTTTCTCGAGTTGCGGCGGGAACCTGGGGTATATTCTCGAGTTACGACGGGGATGGCCCTTCCACCCACGTGTTTCTTCAGCGACGTCAGGACTCCTGCCTAGTTGCGAGGGACAACTCGGGATTCTCCTCGAGGCTTGGCAGGGCAATTGGGACGCCTCTCTAGCTGAGGCGGGAGACCAAGTGTCCCTTTCAAAGTGCCACAGGAATCCTGGGACTCCTATCAAGTTTCACGAGGAGTCAGGCATCGTCTCCTTTGGAGGCACTGATCTCCGCGTACCTCTGGAGTTTTCAAAGGATGTGAGGCTATCGGTCGCGATGAGGTGGGGAACTAAGTCTTTCTCTGTGCTTTCCACAGGGGATTCAGACATCCTTTGGTCCTGGGAGATGCAAGACGAGCCTGCATTGAAGTCACTGCAGGGATATCCGGCCTTATTTCGAGTCAGGGCATCGCGGTGTCCATTCCACTTGAGGCCGCACACTCAGGGTCCCTCTCACATACCTAGAGCTGAGAGAAGCCTCCTCTTGAGGTGCTTGTGGTAAGGTGGTATTCCTCTGGAGACGAATCCAGGGACTAACCTCTCTTTTCGAGTTGATTTTTGGTCCACAGAGTTCTTTCGTGTTGCTACAGTGACCTCAGGATCCCTCTATCCTTGAAACAGTGTTCTTGGGGTTTCTCTGGAGTGCCATCAAGGAAATCAAGGCTCCTTTCATGTGTGATGTGCAACACGGAATTGCTCTGCACGCAGTGCAGGGGAATCGGGGCTCATCTTGCGGCGAGGGGGAAGTCTCATGGTTTTTCTCGAGTTGCGGCGGGAACCTGGGGTATATTCTCGAGTTACGACGGGGATGGCCCTTCCACCCACGTGTTTGTTCAGCCACGTCAGGACTCCTGCCTAGTTGCGAGGGACAACTCGGGATTCTCCTCGAGGCTTGGCAGGGCAATTGGGACGCCTCTCCAGCTGAGACGGGAGACCAAGGGTCCCTTTCCACGTGCCACAGGAATCCTGGGTCTCCTATCAAGTTTCACGAGGAGTCAGGCATCGTCTCCTTTGGAGGCACTGATCTCCGCATACCTCTGGAGTTTTCAAAGGATTTGAGGCCTCCTGTCGCGATGAGGTGGGGAACTAGGTCTTTCTCTGTGGTCTCCACAGGGGATTCAGACACCCTTTCGTCTTGGGAGATGCAAGACGAGCCTGCATTCCAGTCACTGCAGGGATATCCGGCCTTATTTCGAGTCAGGGTATCGCGGTGTCCATTCCACATGAGGCCGCAAACTCAGGGTCCCTCTCACATACCTAGAGCTGAGAGAAGCCTCCTCTTGAGGTGCTTGTGGTAAGGTGGTATTCCTCTGGAGTCGAAGCCAGGGACTAACCTCTCATCTCGAGTTGATTTTTGGTCCATGGAGCTCTTTCGTGTTGCTACAGTGACCTCAGGATCCCTCTAGCCTTGAAACAGTGTTCTTGGGGTTTCTCTGGAGTGCCATGAAGGAAATCAAGGCTCCTTTCATGTGTGATGTGCAACACAGAATTGCTCTACACGCAGTGCAGGGGAATCGGGCCTCATCTCGCAGCGAGGGGGAAGTCTCATGGTTTTTCTCGAGTTGCGGCGGGAACCTGGGGTATATTCTCGAGTTACGACGGGGATGGCCCTTCCACACACGTGTTTGTTCAGCCACGTCAGGACTCTTGCCTAGTTGCGAGACACAACTCGGGATTCTCCTCGAGGCTTGGCAAGGCAATTGGGACGCCTCTCCAGCTGAGACTGGAGACCAAGTGTAACTTTCCACGTGCCACAGGAATCCTGGGACTCCTATCAAGTTTCACGAGGAGTCAGGCATCGTCTCCTTTGGAGGCACTGATCTCCGCGTACCTCTGGAGTTTTCAAAGGATGTGAGGCCTCCGGTCGCGATGAGGTGGGGAACTAGGTCTTTCTCTGTGGTCTCCACAGGGGATTCAGACATCCTTTCATCTTGGGAGATGCAAGACGAGCCTGCATTCAAGTCATTGCAGGGATATCCAGCCTTATTTCGCGTCAGGGCATCGCGCTATCCATTCCACTTGAGGCCGCAAACTCAGGATCCCTCTCACATACCTAGAGCTGATAGAAGCCTCCTCTTGAGGTGCTTGTGGTAAGGTGGTATTCCTCTGGAGTCGAAGCCAGGGACTAACCTCTCATCTCGTGTTGATTCTTGGTCCACGGAGCTCTTTCGTGTTGCTACAGTGACCTCAGGATCCCTCTAGCCTTGAAACAGTGTTCTTGGGGTTTCTCTGGAGTGCCATGAAGGAAATCAAGGCTCCTTTCATGTGTGATGTGCAACACGGAATTGCTCTGCACGCAGTGCAGGGGAATCGGGCCTCATCTCGCGGCGAGGGGGAAGTCTCATGGTTTTTCTCGAGTTGCGGCGGGAACCTGGGGTATATTCTCGAGTTACGACGGGGATGGCCCTTCCACACACGTGTGTGTTCAGCCATGTCAGGACTCCTGCCTAGTTGCGAGGGACAACTCGGGATTCTCCTCGAGGCTTTGCAGGGCAATTGGGACGCCTCTCCAGCTGAGACGGGAGACCAAGGGTCCCTTTCCACGTGCCACAGGAATCCTGGGTCTCCTATCAAGTTTCACGAGGAGTCAGGCATCGTCTCCTTTGGAGGCACTGATCTCCGCATACCTCTGGAGTTTTCAAAGGATTTGAGGCCTCCTGTCGCGATGAGGTGGGGAACTAGGTCTTTCTCTGTGGTCTCCACAGGGGATTCAGACACCCTTTCGTGTTGGGAGATGCAAGAGGAGCCTGCATTCCAGTCACTGCAGGGATATCCGGCCTTATTTCGAGTCAGGGCATCGCGGTGTCCATTCCACTTGAGGCCGCAATCTCAGGGTCCCTCTCACATACCTAGAGCTGAGAGAAGCCTCCTCTTGAGGTGCTTGTGGTAAGGTGGTATTCCTCTGGAGTCGAAGCCAGGGACTAACCTCTCATCTCGAGTTGATTATTGGTCCACAGAGCTCTTTCCTGTTGCTACAGTGACCTCAGGATCCCTCTAGCCTTGAAACAGTGTTCTTGGGGTTTCTCTGGAGTGCCATGAAGGAAATCAAGGCTCCTTTCATGTGTGATGTCCAACACAGAATTGCTCTGCACGCAGTGCAGGGGAATCGGGCCTCATCTCGCGGCGAGGGGGAAGTCTCATGGTTTTTCTCGAGTTGCGGCGGGAACCTGGGGTATATTCTCGAGTTACGACGGGGATGGCCCTTCCACACACGTGTTTGTTCAGCCACGTCAGGACTCATGCCTAGTTGCGAGACACAACTCGGGATTCTCCTCGAGGCTTGGCAAGGCAATTGGGACGCCTCTCCAGCTGAGGCGGGAGACCAAGGGTCCCTTTCCACGTGCCACAGGAATCCTGGGACTCCTATCAAGTTTCACGAGGAGTCAGGCATCGTCTCCTTTGGAGGCACTGATCTCCGCGTACCTCTGGAGTTTTCAAAGGATGTGAAGCCTCCGGTCGCGATGAGGTGGGGAACTAGGTCTTTCTCTGTGGTCTCCACAGGGGATTCAGACATCCTTTCGTCCTGGGAGATGCAAGACGAGCCTGCATTGAAGTCACTGCAGGGATATCCGGCCTTATTTCGAGTCAGGGCATCGCGGTGTCCATTCCACTTGAGGCCGCACACTCAGGGTCCCTCTCACATACCTAGAGCTGAGAGAAGCCTCCTCTTGAGGTGCTTGTGGTAAGGTGGTATTCCTCTGGAGACGAATCCAGGGACTAACCTCTCTTTTCGAGTTGATTTTTGGTCCACAGAGTTCTTTCGTGTTGCTACAGTGACCTCAGGATCCCTCTATCCTTGAAACAGTGTTCTTGGGGTTTCTCTGGAGTGCCATCAAGGAAATCAAGGCTCCTTTCATGTGTGATGTGCAACACGGAATTGCTCTGCACGCAGTGCAGGGGAATCGGGGCTCATCTTGCGGCGAGGGGGAAGTCTCATGGTTTTTCTCGAGTTGCGGCGGGAACCTGGGGTATATTCTCGAGTTACGACGGGGATGGCCCTTCCACCCACGTGTTTGTTCAGCCACGTCAGGACTCCTGCCTAGTTGCGAGGGACAACTCGGGATTCTCCTCGAGGCTTGGCAGGGCAATTGGGACGCCTCTCCAGCTGAGACGGGAGACCAAGGGTCCCTTTCCACGTGCCACAGGAATCCTGGGTCTCCTATCAAGTTTCACGAGGAGTCAGGCATCGTCTCCTTTGGAGGCACTGATCTCCGCATACCTCTGGAGTTTTCAAAGGATTTGAGGCCTCCTGTCGCGATGAGGTGGGGAACTAGGTCTTTCTCTGTGGTCTCCACAGGGGATTCAGACACCCTTTCGTCTTGGGAGATGCAAGACGAGCCTGCATTCCAGTCACTGCAGGGATATCCGGCCTTATTTCGAGTCAGGGTATCGCGGTGTCCATTCCACATGAGGCCGCAAACTCAGGGTCCCTCTCATATACCTAGAGCTGAGAGAAGCCTCCTCTTGAGGTGCTTGTGGTAAGGTGGTATTCCTCTGGAGTCGAAGCCAGGGACTAACCTCTCATCTCGAGTTGATTTTTGGTCCATGGAGCTCTTTTGTGTTGCTACAGTGACCTCAGGATCCCTCTAGCCTTGAAACAGTGTTCTTGGGGTTTCTCTGGAGTGCCATGAAGGAAATCAAGGCTCCTTTCATGTGTGATGTGCAACACAGAATTGCTCTACACGCAGTGCAGGGGAATCGGGCCTCATCTCGCAGCGAGGGGGAAGTCTCATGGTTTTTCTCGAGTTGCGGCGGGAACCTGGGGTATATTGTCGAGTTACGACGGGGATGGCCCTTCCACACACGTGTTTGTTCAGCCACGTCAGGACTCTTGCCTAGTTGCGAGACACAACTCGGGATTCTCCTCGAGGCTTGGCAAGGCAATTGGGACGCCTCTCCAGCTGAGACTGGAGACCAAGGGTCCCTTTCCACGTGCCACAGGAATCCTGGGACTCCTATCAAGTTTCACGAGGAGTCAGGCATCGTCTCCTTTGGAGGCACTGATCTCCGCGTACCTCTGGAGTTTTCAAAGGATGTGAGGCCTCCGGTCGCGATGAGGTGGGGAACTAGGTCTTTCTCTGTGGTCTCCACAGGGGATTCAGACATCCTTTCATCTTGGGAGATGCAAGACGAGCCTGCATTCAAGTCATTGCAGGGATATCCAGCCTTATTTCGCGTCAGGGCATCGCGGTATCCATTCCACTTGAGGCCGCAAACTCAGGATCCCTCTCACATACCTAGAGCTGAGAGAAGCCTCCTCTTGAGGTGCTTGTGGTAAGGTGGTATTCCTCTGGAGTCGAAGCCAGGGACTAACCTCTCATCTCGTGTTGATTCTTGGTCCACGGAGCTCTTTCGTGTTGCTACAGTGACCTCAGGATCCCTCTAGCCTTGAAACAGTGTTCTTGGGGTTTCTCTGGAGTGCCATGAAGGAAATCAAGGCTCCTTTCATGTGTGATGTGCAACACGGAATTGCTCTGCACGCAGTGCAGGGGAATCGGGCCTCATCTCGCGGCGAGGGGGAAGTCTCATGGTTTTTCTCGAGTTGCGGCGGGAACCTGGGGTATATTCTCGAGTTACGACGGGGATGGCCCTTCCACACACGTGTGTGTTCAGCCATGTCAGGACTCCTGCCTAGTTGCGAGGGACAACTCGGGATTCTCCTCGAGGCTTTGCAGGGCAATTGGGACGCCTCTCCAGCTGAGACGGGAGACCAAGGGTCCCTTTCCACGTGCCACAGGAATCCTGGGACTCCTATCAAGTTTCACGAGGAGTCAGGCATCGTCTCCTTTGGAGGCACTGATCTCCGCGTACCTCTGGAGTTTTCAAAGGATGTGAAGCCTCCGGTCGCGATGAGGTGGGGAACTAGGTCTTTCTCTGTGGTCTCCACAGGGGATTCAGACATCCTTTCGTCCTGGGAGATGCAAGACGAGCCTGCATTGAAGTCGCTGCAGGGATATCCGGCCTTATTTCGAGTCAGGGCATCGCGGTGTCCATTCCACTTGAGGCCGCAAATTCAGGGTCCCTCTCACATACCTAGAGCTGAGAGAAGCCTCCTCTTGAGGTGCTTGTGGTACGGTGGTATTCCTCTGGAGACGAATCCAGGGACTAACCTCTCTTTTCGAGTTGATTTTTAGTCCACAGAATTCTTTCGTGTTGCTACAGTGACTTCAGGATCCCTCTATCCTTGAAAAAGTGTTCTTGGGGTTTCTCTGGAGTGCCATCAAGGAAATCAAGGCTCCTTTCATGTGTGATGTGCAACACGGAATTGCTCTGCACGCATTACAGGGGAATCGGGCCTCATCTCGCATCGAGGGGGAAGTCTAATGGTTTTTCTCGAGTTGCGGCGGGAACCTGGGGTATATTCTCGAGTTACGACGGGGATGGCCCTTCCACCCACGTGTTTGTTCAGCCACGTCAGGACTCCTGCCTAGTTGCGAGGGACAACTCGGGATTCTCCTCGAGGCTTGGCACGGCAATTGGAACGCCTCTCCAGCTGAGGCGGGAGACCAAGGGTCCCTTTCCACGTGCCACAAGAATCCTGGGACTCCTATCAAGTTTCACGAGGAGTCAGGCATCGTCTCCTTTGGAGGCACTGATCTCCGCGTACCTCTGGAGTTTTCAAAGGATGTGAGGCCTCCGGTCGCGATGAGGTGGGGAACTAGGTCTTTCTCTGTGGTCTCCACAGGGGATTCAGACATCCTTTCGTCTTGGGAGATGCAAGACGAGCCTGCATTCCAGTCACTGCAGGGATATCCGGCCTTATTTCGAGTCAGGGCATCGCGGTGTCCATTCCACTTGAGGCCGCAAACTCAGGGTCCCTCTCACATACCTAGAGCTGAGAGAAGCCTCCTCTTGAGGTGCTTGTGGTAAGGTGGTATTCCTCTGGAGTCGAAGCCAGGGACGAACCTCTCATCTCGAGTTGATTTTTGGTCCACGGAGCTCTTTCGTGTTGCTACAGTGACCTCAGGATCCCTCTAGCCTTGAAACAGTGTTCTTGGGGTTTCTCTGGAGTGCCATCAAGGAAATCAAGGCTCCTTTCATGTGTGATGTGCAACACAGAATTGGTCTGCACGCAGTGCAGGGGAATCGGGCCTCATCTCGCGGCGAGGGGGAAGTCTCATGGTTTTTCTCGACTTGCGGCGGGAACCTGGGGTATATTCTCGAGTTACGACGGGGATGGCCCTTCCACACACGTGTTTGTTCAGCCACGTCAGGACTCATGCCTAGTTGCGAGACACAACTCGGGATTCTCCTCGAGGCTTGGCAAGGCAATTGGGACGCCTCTCCAGCTGAGGCGGGAGACCAAGGGTCCCTTTCCACGTGCCACAGGAATCCTGGGACTCCTATCAAGTTTCACGAGGAGTCAGGCATCGTCTCCTTTGGAGGCACTGATCTCCGCGTACCTCTGGAGTTTTCAAAGGATGTGAAGCCTCCGGTCGCGATGAGGTGGGGAACTAGGTCTTTCTCTGTGGTCTACACAGGGGATTCAGACATCCTTTCGTCCTGGGAGATGCAAGACGAGCCTGCATTGAAGTCACTGCAGGGATATCCGGCCTTATTTCGAGTCAGGGCATCGCGGTGTCCATTCCACTTGAGGCCGCACACTCAGGGTCCCTCTCACATACCTAGAGCTGAGAGAAGCCTCCTCTTGAGGTGCTTGTGGTAAGGTGGTATTCCTCTGGAGACGAATCCAGGGACTAACCTCTCTTTTCGAGTTGATTTTTGGTCCACAGAGTTCTTTCGTGTTGCTACAGTGACCTCAGGATCCCTCTATCCTTGAAACAGTGTTCTTGGGGTTTCTCTGGAGTGCCATCAAGGAAATCAAGGCTCCTTTCATGTGTGATGTGCAACACGGAATTGCTCTGCACGCAGTGCAGGGGAATCGGGGCTCATCTTGCGGCGAGGGGGAAGTCTCATGGTTTTTCTCGAGTTGCGGCGGGAACCTGGGGTATATTCTCGAGTTACGACGGGGATGGCCCTTCCACCCACGTGTTTGTTCAGCCACGTCAGGACTCCTGCCTAGTTGCGAGGGACAACTCGGGATTCTCCTCGAGGCTTGGCAGGGCAATTGGGACGCCTCTCCAGCTGAGACGGGAGACCAAGGGTCCCTTTCCACGTGCCACAGTAATCCTGGGTCTCCTATCAAGTTTCACGAGGAGTCAGGCATCGTCTCCTTTGGAGGCACTGATCTCCGCGTACCTCTGGAGTTTTCAAAGGATTTGAGGCCTCCGGTCGCGATGAGGTGGGGAACTAGGTCTTTCTCTGTGGTCTCCACAGGGGATTCAGACATCCGTTCTTCTTGGGAGATGCAAGACGAGCCTGCATTCAAGTCACTGCAGGGATAACCGGCCTTATTTCGAGTCAGGGCATCGCGGTGTCCATTCCACTTGAGGACGCAAACTCAGGATCCCTCTCACATACCTAGAGCTGAGAGAAGCCTCCTCTTGAGGTGCTTGTGGTAAGGTGGTATTCCTCAGGAGTGGAAGCCAGGGACTAACCTCTCATCTCGTGTTGATTCTTGGTCCACGGAGCTCTTTCGTGTTGCTACAGTGACCTCAGGATCCCTCTAGCCTTGAAACAGTGTTCTTGGGGTTTCTCTGGAGTGCCATCAAGGAAATCAAGGCTCCTTTCATGTGTGATGTGCAACACGGAATTGCTCTGCACGCAGTGCAGGGGAATCGGGCCTCATCTCGCGGCGAGGGGGAAGTCTCATGGTTTTTCTCGAGTTGCGTCAGGAACCTGGGGTATATTCTCGAGTTACGACGGGGATGGCCCTTCCACCCACGTGTTTCTTCAGCGACGTCAGGACTCCTGCCTAGTTGCGAGGGACAACTCTGGATTCTCCTCGAGGCTTGGCAGGGCAATTGGGACGCCTCTCCAGCTGAGGCGGGAGACCAAGTGTCCCTTTCCAAGTGCCACAGGAATCCTGGGACTCCTATCAAGTTTCACGAGGAGTCAGGCATCGTCTCCTTTGGAGGCACTGATCTCCGGGTACCTCTGGAGTTTTCAAAGGATGTGAGGCTATCGGTCGCGATGAGGTGGGGAACTAAGTCTTTCTCTGTGCTTTCCACAGGGGATTCAGACATCCTTTCGTCCTGGGAGATGCAAGACGAGTCTGCATTGAAGTCACTGCAGGGATATCCAGCCTTATTTCGAGTCAGGGCATCGCGGTGTCCATTCCACTTGAGGCCGCAAACTCAGGGTCCCTGTCACATACCTAGAGCTGAGAGAAGCCTCCTCTTGAGGTGCTTGTGGTAAGGTGGTATTCCTCTGGAGTCGAAGCCAGGGACTAACCTCTCATCTCGAGTTGATTTTTGGTCCACGGAGCTCTTTCGTGTTGCTACAGTGACCTCAGGATCCCTCTATCCTTGAAACAGTGTTCTTGGGGTTTCTCTGGAGTGCCATCAAGGAAATCAAGGCTCCTTTCATGTGTGATGTGCAACACAGAATTGCTCTGCACGCAGTGCAGGGGAATCGGGCCTCATCTCGCGGCGAGGGGGAAGTCTCATGGTTTTTCTCGAGTTGCGGCGGGAACCTGGGGTATATTCTCGAGTTCCGACGGGGATGGCCCTTCCACACACGTGTTTGTTCAGCCACGTCAGGACTCTTGCCTAGTTGCGAGACACAACTCGGGATTCTCCTCGAGGCTTGGCAAGGCAATTGGGACGCCTCTCCAGCTGAGGCGGGAGACCAAGGGTCCCTTTCCACGTGCCACAGGAATCCTGGGACTCCTATCAAGTTTCACGAGGAGTCAGGCATCGTCTCCTTTGGAGGCACTGATCTCCGCGTACCTCTGGAGTTTTCAAAGGATGTGAGGCCTCCGGTCGCGATGAGGTGGGGAACTAGGTCTTTCCCTGTGGTCTCCACAGGGGATTCAGACATCCTTTCATCTTGGGAGATGCAAGACGAGCCTGCATTCAAGTCACTGCAGGGATATCCAGCCTTATTTCGCGTCAGGGCATCGCGGTGTCCATTCCACTTGAGGCCGCAAACTCAGGGTCCCTCTCACATACCTAGAGCTGAGAGAAGCCTCTTCTTGAGGTGCTTGTGGTAAGGTGGTATTCCTCTGGAGTCGAAGCCAGGGACTAACCTCTCATCTCGAGTTGATTTTTGGCCCACGGAGCTCTTTCGTGTTGCTACAGTGACCTCAGGATCCCTCTATCCTTGAAACAGTGTTCTTGGGGTTTCTCTGGAGTGCCATCAAGGAAATCAAGGCTCCTTTCATGTGTGATGTGCAACACGGAATTGCTCTGCACGCAGTGCAGGGAAATCGGGCCTCAACTCGCGGCGAGGGGGAAGTCTCATGGTTTTTCTCGAGTTGCGGCGGGAACCTGGGGTATATTCTCGAGTTACGACGGGGATGGCCCTTCCACCCACGTGTTTCTTCAGCGACGCCAGGACTCCTGCCTAGTTGCGAGGGACAACTCTGGATTCTCCTCGAGGCTTGGCAGGGCAATTGGGACGCCTCTCCAGCTGAGGCGGGAGACCAAGTGTCCCTTTCCAAGTGCCACAGGAATTCTGGGACTCCTATCAAGTTTCACGAGGAGTCAGGCATCGTCTCCTTTGGAGGCACTGATCTCCGGGTACCTCTGGAGTTTTCAAAGGATGTGAGGCTATCGGTCGCGATGAGGTGGGGAACTAAGTCTTTCTCTGTGCTTTCCACAGGGGATTCAGACATCCTTTCGTCCTGGGAGATGCAAGACGAGCCTGCATTGAAGTCACTGCAGGGATATCCGGCCTTATTTCGAGTCAGGGCATCGCGGTGTCCATTCCACTTGAGGCCGCAAACTCAGGGTCCCTCTCACATACCTAGAGCTGAGAGAAGCCTCCTCTTGAGGTGCTTGTGGTAAGGTGGTATTCCTCTGGAGACGAATCCAGGGACTAACCTCTCTTTTCGAGTTGATTTTTGGTCCACAGAGTTCTTTCGTGTTGCTACAGTGACCTCAGGATCCCTCTATCCTTGAAACAGTGTTCTTGGGGTTTCTCTGGAGTGCCATCAAGGAAATCAAGGCTCCTTTCATGTGTGATGTGCAACACGGAATTGCTCTGCACGCAGTACAGGGGAATCGGGCCTCATCTCTCATCGAGGGGGAAGTCTCATGGTTTTTGTCGAGTTGCGGCGGGAACCTGGGGTATATTCTCGAGTTACGACGGGGATGGCCCTTCCACCCACGTGTTTGTTCAGCCACGTCAGGACTCCTGCCTAGTTGCGAGGGACAACTCGGGATTCTCCTCGAGGCTTGGCAGGGCAATTGGAACGCCTCTCCAGCTGAGGCGGGAGACCAAGTGTCCCTTTCCACGTACCACAAGAATCCTGGGACTCCTATCAAGTTTCACGAGGAGTCAGGCATCGTCTCCTTTGGAGGCACTGATCTCCGCGTACCTCTGGAGTTTTCAAAGGATGTGAGGCTATCGGTCGCGATGAGGTGGGGAACTAAGTCTTTCTCTGTGCTTTCCACAGGGGATTCAGACATCCTTTCGTCCTGGGAGATGCAAGACGAGTCTGCATTGAAGTCACTGCAGGGATATCCAGCCTTATTTCGAGTCAGGGCATCGCGGTGTCCATTCCACTTGAGGCCGCAAACTCAGGGTCCCTGTCACATACCTAGAGCTGAGAGAAGCCTCCTCTTGAGGTGCTTGTGGTAAGGTGGTATTCCTCTGGAGTCGAAGCCAGGGACTAACCTCTCATCTCGAGTTGATTTTTGGTCCACGGAGCTCTTTCGTGTTGCTACAGTGACCTCAGGATCCCTCTAGCCTTGAAACAGTGTTCTTGGGGTTTCTCTGGAGTGCCATCAAGGAAATCAAGGCTCCTTTCATGTGTGATGTGCAACACAGAATTGCTCTGCACGCAGTGCAGGGGAATCGGGCCTCATCTCGCGGCGAGGGGGAAGTCTCATGGTTTTTCTCGAGTTGCGGCGGGAACCTGGGGTATATTCTCGAGTTACGACGGGGATGGCCCTTCCACACACGTGTTTGTTCAGCCACGTCAGGACTCTTGCCTAGTTGCGAGACACAACTCGGGATTCTCCTCGAGGCTTGGCAAGGCAATTGGGACGCCTCTCCAGCTGAGGCGGGAGACCAAGGGTCCCTTTCCACGTGCCACAGGAATCCTGGGACTCCTATCAAGTTTCACGAGGAGTCAGGCATCGTCTCCTTTGGAGGCACTGATCTCCGCGTACCTCTGGAGTTTTCAAAGGATGTGAGGCCTCCGGTCGCGATGAGGTGGGGAACTAGGTCTTTCTCTGTGGTCTCCACAGGGGATTCAGACATCCTTTCATCTTGGGAGATGCAAGACGAGCCTGCATTCAAGTCACTGCAGGGATATCCAGCCTTATTTCGCGTCAGGGCATCGCGGTGTCCATTCCACTTGAGGCCGCAAACTCAGGGTCCCTCTCACATACCTAGAGCTGAGAGAAGCCTCTTCTTGAGGTGCTTGTGGTAAGGTGGTATTCCTCTGGAGTCGAAGCCAGGGACTAACCTCTCATCTCGAGTTGATTTTTGGCCCACGGAGCTCTTTCGTGTTGCTACAGTGACCTCAGGATCCCTCTATCCTTGAAACAGTGTTCTTGGGGTTTCTCTGGAGTGCCATCAAGGAAATCAAGGCTCCTTTCATGTGTGATGTGCAACACGGAATTGCTCTGCACGCAGTGCAGGGAAATCGGGCCTCAACTCGCGGCGAGGGGGAAGTCTCATGGTTTTTCTCGAGTTGCGGCGGGAACCTGGGGTATATTCTCGAGTTACGACGGGGATGGCCCTTCCACCCATGTGTTTCTTCAGCGACGCCAGGACTCCTGCCTAGTTGCGAGGGACAACTCTGGATTCTCCTCGAGGCTTGGCAGGGCAATTGGGACGCCTCTCCAGCTGAGGCGGGAGACCAAGTGTCCCTTTCCAAGTGCCACAGGAATTCAGGGACTCCTATCAAGTTTCACGAGGAGTCAGGCATCGTCTCCTTTGGAGGCACTGATCTCCGGGTACCTCTGGAGTTTTCAAAGGATGTGAGGCTATCGGTCGCGATGAGGTGGGGAACTAAGTCTTTCTCTGTGCTTTCCACAGGGGATTCAGACATCCTTTCGTCCTGGGAGATGCAAGACGAGCCTGCATTGAAGTCACTGCAGGGATATCCGGCCTTATTTTGAGTCAGGGCATCGCGGTGTCCATTCCACTTGAGGCCGCAAACTCAGGGTCCCTCTCACATACCTAGAGCTGAGAGAAGCCTCCTCTTGAGGTGCTTGTGGTAAGGTGGTATTCCTCTGGAGACGAATCCAGGGACTAACCTCTCTTTTCGAGTTGATTTTTGGTCCACAGAGTTCTTTCGTGTTGCTACAGTGACCTCAGGATCCCTCTATCCTTGAAACAGTGTTCTTGGGGTTTCTCTGGAGTGCCATCAAGGAAATCAAGGCTCCTTTCATGTGTGATGTGCAACACGGAATTGCTCTGCACGCAGTACAGGGGAATCCGGCCTCATCTCTCATCGAGGGGGAAGTCTCATGGTTTTTCTCGAGTTGCGGCGGGAACCTGGGGTATATTCTCGAGTTACGACGGGGATGGCCCTTCCACCCACGTGTTTGTTCAGCCACGTCAGGACTCCTGCCTAGTTGCGAGGGACAACTCGGGATTCTCCTCGAGGCTTGGCAGGGCAATTGGAACGCCTCTCCAGCTGAGGCGGGAGACCAAGTGTCCCTTTCCACGTGCCACAAGAATCCTGGGACTCCTATCAAGTTTCACGAGGAGTCAGGCATCGTCTCCTTTGGAGGCACTGATCTCCGCGTACCTCTGGAGTTTTCAAAGGATGTGAGGCCTGCGGTCGCGATGAGGTGGGGAACTAGGTGTTTCTCTGTGGTCTCCACAGGGGATTCAGACATCCTTTCTTCTTGGGAGATGTAAGACGAGCCTGCATTCCAGTCACTGCAGGGATATCCGGCCTTATTTCGAGTCAGGGCATCGCGGTGTCCATTCCACTTGAGGCCGCAAACTCAGGGTCCCTCTCACATACCTAGAGCTGAGAGAAGCCTCCTCTTGAGGTGCTTGTGGTAAGGTGGTATTCCTCTGGAGTCGAAGCCAGGGACTAACCTCTCATCTCGTGTTGATTCTTGGTCCACGGAGCTCTTTCGTGTTGCTACAGTGACCTCAGGATCCCTCTAGCCTTGAAACAGTGTTCTTGGGGTTTCTCTGGAGTGCCATGAAGGAAATCAAGGCTCCTTTCATGTGTGATGTGCAACACAGAATTGCTCTGCACGCAGTGCAGGGGAATCGGGCCTCATCTCGCGGCGAGGGGGAAGTCTCATGGTTTTTCTCGAGTTGCGGCGGGAACCTGGGGTATATTCTCGAGTTACGATGGGGATGGCCCTTCCACACACGTGTTTGTTCAGCCACGTCAGGACTCTTGCCTAGTTGCGAGACACAACTCGGGATTCTCCTCGAGGCTTGGCAAGGCAATTGGGACGCCTCTCCAGCTGAGGCGGGAGACCAAGTGTCCCTTTCCACGTGCCACAGGAAGCCTGGGACTCCTATCAAGTTTCACGAGGAGTCAGGCATCGTCTCCTTTGGAGGCACTGATCTCCGCGTACCTCTGGAGTTTTCAAAGGATGTGAGGCCTCCGGTCGCGATGAGGTGGGGAACTAGGTCTTTCTCTGTGGTCTCTACAGGGGATTCAGACATCCTTTCATCTTGGGAGATGCAAGACGAGCCTGCATTGAAGTCACTGCAGGGATATCCGGCCTTATTTCGCGTCAGGGCATCGCGGTGTCCATTCCACTTGAGGCCGCAAACTCAGGGTCCCTCTCACATACCTAGAGCTGAGAGAAGCCTCCTCTTGAGGTGCTTGTGGTAAGGTGGTATTCCTCTGGAGTCGAAGCCAGGGACTAACCTCTCATCTCGAGTTGATATTTGGCCCACGGAGCTCTTTCGTGTTGCTACAGTGACCTCAGGATCCCTCTAGCCTTGAAACAGTGTTCTTGGGGTTTCTCTGGAGTGCCATCAAGGAAATCAAGGCTCCTTTCATGTGTGATGTGGAACACGGAATTGCTCTGCACGCAGTGCAGGGGAATCGGGCCTCATCTCGCGGCGAGGGGGAAGTCTCATGGTTTTTCTCGAGTTGCGGCGGAACCTGGGGTATATTCTCGAGTTACGACGGGGATGGCCCTTCCACCCACGTGTTTCTTCAGCCACGTCAGGACTCCTGCCTAGTTGCGAGGGACAACTCTGGATTCTCCTCGAGGCTTGGCAGGGCAATTGGGACGCCTCTCCAGCTGAGGCGGGAGACCAAGTGTCCCTTTCCAAGTGCCACAGGAATCCTGGGACTCCTATCAAGTTTCACGAGGAGTCAGGCATCGTCTCCTTTGGAGGCACTGATCTCCGCGTACCTCTGGAGTTTTCAAAGGATGTGAGGCTATCGGTCGCGATGAGGTGGGGAACTAAGTCTTTCTCTGTGCTTTCCACAGGGGATTCAGACATCCTTTCGTCCTGGGAGATGCAAGACGAGCCTGCATTGAAGTCACTGCAGGGATATCCGGCCTTATTTCGAGTCAGGGCATCGCGGTGTCCATTCCACTTGAGGCCGCAAACTCAGGGTCCCTCTCACATACCTAGAGCTGAGAGAAGCCTCCTCTTGAGGTGCTTGTGGTAAGGTGGTATTCCTCTGGAGACGAATCCAGGGACTAACCTCTCTTTTCGAGTTGATTTTTGGTCCACAGAGTTCTTTCGTGTTTCTACAGTGACCTCAGGATCCCTCTATCCTTGAAACAGTGTTCTTGGGGTTTCTCTGGAGTGCCATCAAGGAAATCAAGGCTCCTTTCATGTGTGATGTGCAAGACGGATTTGCTCTGCACGCAGTACAGGGGAATCGGGCCTCATCTCGCATCGAGGGGGAAGTCTCATGGTTTTTCTCGAGTTGCGGCGGGAACCTGGGGTATATTCTCGAGTTACGATGGGGATGGCCCTTCCACCCACGTGTTTGTTCAGCCACGTCAGGACTCCTGCCTAGTTGCAAGGGACAACTCGGGATTCTCCTCGAGGCTTGGCAGGGCAATTGGAACGCCTCTCCAGCTGAGGCGGGAGACCAAGGGTCCCTTTCCACGTGCCACAAGAATCCTGGGACTCCTATCAAGTTTCACGAGGAGTCAGGCATCGTCTCCTTTGGAGGCACTGATCTCCACATACCTCTGGAGTTTTCAAAGGATTTGAGGCCTCCTGTCGCGATGAGGTGGGGAACTAGGTCTTTCTCTGTGGTCTCCACTGGGGATTCAGACACCCTTTCGTCTTGGGAGATGCAAGACAAGCCTGCATTCCAGTCACTGCAGGGATATCCGGCCTTATTTCGAGTCAGGGCATCGCGGTGTCCATTCCACTTGAGGCCGCAAACTCAGGGTCCCTCTCACATACCTAGAGCTGAGAGAAGCCTCCTCTTGAGGTGCTTGTGGTAAGGTGGTATTCCTCTGGAGTCGAAGCCAGGAAATAACCTCTCATCTCGAGTTGGTTTTTGGTCCACTGAGCTCTTTCGTGTTGCTACAGTGACCTCAGGATCACTCTAGCCTTGAAACAGTGTTCTTGGGGTTTCTCTGGAGTGCCATGAAGGAAATCAAGGCTCCTTTCATGTGTGATGTGCAACACAGAATTGCTCTGCACGCAGTGCAGGGGAATCGGGCCTCATCTCGCGGCGAGGGGGAAGTCTCATGGTTTTTCTCGAGTTGCGGCGGGAACCTGGGGTATATTCTCGAGTTACGACGGGGATGGCCCTTTCACACACGTGTTTGTTCAGCCACGTCAGGACTCTTGCCTAGTTGCGAGACACAACTCGGGATTCTCCTCGAGGCTTGGCAAGGCAATTGGGACGCCTCTCCAGCTGAGGCGGGAGACCAAGGGTCCCTTTCCACGTGCCACAGGAATCCTGGGACTCCTATCAAGTTTCACGAGGAGTCAGGCATCGTCTCCTTTGGAGGCACTGATCTCCGCGTACCTCGGGAGTTTTCAAAGGATGTGAGGCCTCCGGTCGCGATGAGGTGGGGAACTAGGTCTTTCTCTGTGGTCTCCACAGGGGATTCAAACATCCTTTCATCTTGGGAGATGCAAGACGAGCCTGCATTCAAGTCACTGCAGGGATATCCAGCCTTATTTCGCGTCAGGGCATCGCGGTGTCCATTCCACTTGAGGCCGCAAACTCAGGGTCCCTGTCACATACCTAGAGCTGAGAGAAGCCTCCTCTTGAGGTGCTTGTGGTAACGTGGTATTCCTCTGGAGTCGAAGCCAGGGACTAACCTCTCATCTCGAGTTGATTTTTGGCCCACGGAGCTCTTTCGTGTTGCTACAGTGACCTCAGGATCCCTCTAGCCTTGAAACAGTGTTCTTGGGGTTTCTCTGGAGTGCCATCAAGGAAATCAAGGCTCCTTTCATGTGTGATGTGCAACACGGAATTGCTCTGCACGCAGTGCAGGGGAATCGGGCCTCATCTCACGGTGAGGGGGAAGTCTCATGGTTTTTCTCGAGTTGCGGCGGGAACCTGGGGTATATTCTCGAGTTACGACGGGGATGGCCCTTCCACCCACGTGTTTGTTCAGCCACGTCAGGACTCCTGCCTAGTTGCGAGGGACAACTCGGGATTCTCCTCGAGGATTGGCAGGCCAGTTGGAACGCCTCTCCAGCTGAGGCGGGAGACCAAGGGTCCCTTTCCACGTGCCACAGGAATCCTGGGACTCCTATCAAGTTTCACGAGGAGTCAGGCATCGTCTCCTTTGGAGGCACTGATCTCCGCGTACCTCTGGAGTTTTCAAAGGATGTGAGGCCTGCGGTCGCGATGAGGTGGGGAACTAGGTCTTTCTCTGTGGTCTCCACAGGGGATTCAGACATCCTTTCTTCTTGGGAGATGCAAGACGAGCCTGCATTCAAGTCACTGCAGGGATATACGGCCTTATTTCGAGTCAGGGCATCGCGGTGTCCATTCCACTTGAGGCCGCAAACTCAGGATCCCTCTCACATACCTAGAGCTGAGAGAAGCCTCCTCTTGAGGTGCTTGTGGTAAGGTGGTATTCCTCAGGAGTCGAAGCCAGGGACTAACCTCTCATCTCGTGTTGATTCTTGGTCCATGGAGCTCTTTCGTGTTGCTACAGTTACCTCAGGATCCCTCTAGCCTTGAAACAGTGTTCTTGGGGTTTCTCTGGAGTGCCATGAAGGAAATCAAGGCTCCTTTCATGTGTGATGTGCAACACAGAATTGCTCTGCACGCAGTGCAGGGGAATCGGGCCTCATCTCGCTGCGAGGGGGAAGTCTCATGGTTTTTCTCGTGTTGCGGGGGGAACCTGGGGTATATTCTCGAGTTACGACGGGGATGGCCCTTCCACACACGTGTTTGTTCAGCCACGTCAGGACTCTTGCCTAGTTGCGAGACACAACTCGGGATTCTCCTCGAGGCTTGGCAAGGCAATTGGGACGCCTCTCCAGCTGAGACGGGAGACCAAGGGTCCCTTTCCACGTGCCACAGGAATCCTGGGACTCCTATCAAGTTTCACGAGGAGTCAGGCATCGTCTCCTTTGGAGGCACTGATCTTCGCGTACCTCTGGAGTTTTCAAAGGATATGAGGCCTCTGGTCGCGATGAGGTGGGGAACTAGGTCTTTCTCTGTGGTCTCCACAGGGGATTCAGACATCCTTTCATCTTGGGAGATGCAAGACGAGCCTGCATTCAAGTCACTGCAGGGATATCCAGCCTTATTTCGTGTCAGGGCATCGCGGTGTCCATTCCACTTGAGGCCGCAAACTCAGGGTCCCTCTCACATACCTAGAGCTGAGAGAAGCCTCCTCTTGAGGTGCTTGTGGTAAGGTGGTATTCCTCTGGAGTCGAAGCCAGGGACTAACCTCTCATCTCGAGTTGATTTTTGGTCCACGGAGCTCTTTCGTGTTTCTACAGTGACCTCAGGATCCCTCTAGCCTTGAAACAGTGTTCTTGGGGTTTCTCTGGAGTGCCATCAAGGAAATCAAGGCTCCTTTCATGTGTGATGTGCAACACGGAATTGCTCTGCACGCAGTGCAGGGGAATCGGGCCTCATCTCGCGGCGAGGGGGAAGTCTCATGGTTTTTCTCGAGTTGCGGGGGGAACCTGGGGTATATTCTCGAGTTACGACGGGGATGGCCCTTCCACACACGTGTTTGTTCAGCCACGTCAGGACTCTTGCCTAGTTGCGAGACACAACTCGGGATTCTCCTCGAGGCTTGGCAAGGCAATTGGGACGCCTCTCCAGCTGAGACGGGAGACCAAGGGTCCCTGTCCACGTGCCACAGGAATCCTGGGACTCCTATCAAGTTTCACGAGGAGTCAGGCATCGTCTCCTTTGGAGGCACTGATCTTCGCGTACCTCTGGAGTTTTCAAAGGATGTGAGGCCTCTGGTCGCGATGAGGTGGGGAACTAGGTCTTTCTCTGTGGTCTCCACAGGGGATTCAGACATCCTTTCATCTTGGGAGATGCAAGACGAGCCTGCATTCAAGTCACTGCAGGGATATCCAGCCTTATTTCGTGTCAGGGCATCGCGGTGTCCATTCCACTTGAGGCCGCAAACTCAGGGTCCCTCTCACATACCTAGAGCTGAGAGAAGCCTCCTCTTGAGGTGCTTGTGGTAAGGTGGTATTCCTCCGGAGTCGAAGCCAGGGACTAACCTCTCATCTCGAGTTGATTTTTGGTCCACGGAGCTCTTTCGTGTTTCTACAGTGACCTCAGGATCCCTCTAGCCTTGAAACAGTGTTCTTGGGGTTTCTCTGGAGTGCCATCAAGGAAATCAAGGCTCCTTTCATGTGTGATGTGCAACACGGAATTGCTCTGCACGCAGTGCAGGGGAATCGGGCCTCATCTCGCGGCGAGGGGGAAGTCTCATGGTTTTTCTCGAGTTGCGGCAGGAACCTGGGGTATATTCTCGAGTTACGACGGGGATGGCCCTTCCACCCACGTGTTTCTTCAGCGACGTCAGGACTCCTGCCTAGTTGCGAGGGACAACTCTGGATTCTCCTCGAGGCTTGGCAGGGCAATTGGGACGCCTCTCCAGCTGAGGCGGGAGACCAAGTGTCCCTTTCCAAGTGCCACAGGAAGCCTGGGACTCCTATCAAGTTTCACGAGGAGTCAGGCATCGTCTCCTTTGGAGGCACTGATCTCCGCGTACCTCTGGAGTTTTCAAAGGATGTGAGGCTATCGGTCGCGATGAGGTGGGGAACTAAGTCTTTCTCTGTGCTTTCCACAGGGGATTCAGACATCCTTTCGTCCTGGGAGATGCAAGACGAGCCTGCATTGAAGTCACTGCAGGGATATCCGGCCTTATTTCGAGTCAGGGCATCGCGGTGTCCATTCCACTTGAGGCCGCAAACTCAGGGTCCCTCTCACATACCTAGAGCTGAGAGAAGCCTCCTCTTGAGGTGCTTGTGGTAAGGTGGTATTCCTCTGGAGACGAATCCAGGGACTAACCTCTCTTTTCGAGTTGATTTTTGGTCCACAGAGTTCTTTCGTGTTTCTACAGTGACCTCAGGATCCCTCTATCCTTGAAACAGTGTTCTTGGGGTTTCTCTGGAGTGCCATCAAGGAAATCAAGGCTCCTTTCATGTGTGATGTGCAAGACGGATTTGCTCTGCACGCAGTACAGGGGAATCGGGCCTCATCTCGCATCGAGGGGGAAGTCTCATGGTTTTTCTCGAGTTGCGGCGGGAACCTGGGGTATATTCTCGAGTTACGATGGGGATGGCCCTTCCACCCACGTGTTTGTTCAGCCACGTCAGGACTCCTGCCTAGTTGCAAGGGACAACTCGGGATTCTCCTCGAGGCTTGGCAGGGCAATTGGAACGCCTCTCCAGCTGAGGCGGGAGACCAAGGGTCCCTTTCCACGTGCCACAAGAATCCTGGGACTCCTATCAAGTTTCACGAGGAGTCAGGCATCGTCTCCTTTGGAGGCACTGATCTCCACATACCTCTGGAGTTTTCAAAGGATGTGAGGCCTCCTGTCGCGATGAGGTGGGGAACTAGGTCTTTCTCTGTGGTCTCCACAGGGGATTCAGACACCCTTTCGTCTTGGGAGATGCAAGACAAGCCTGCATTCCAGTCACTGCAGGGATATCCGGCCTTATTTCGAGTCAGGGCATCGCGGTGTCCACTCCACTTGAGGCCGCAAACTCAGGGTCCCTCTCACATACCTAGAGCTGAGAGAAGCCTCCTCTTGAGGTGCTTGTGGTAAGGTGGTATTCCTCTGGAGTTGAAGCCAGGAAATAACCTCTCATCTCGAGTTGGTTTTTGGTCCACTGAGCTCTTTCGTGTTGCTACAGTGACCTCAGGATCCCTCTAGCCTTGAAACAGTGTTCTTGGGGTTTCTCTGGAGTGCCATCAAGGAAATCAAGGCTCCTTTCATGTGTGATGTGCAACACAGAATTGCTCTGCACGCAGTGCAGGGGAATCGGGCCTCATCTCGCGGCGAGGGCGAAGTCTCATGGTTTTTCTCGAGTTGCGGCGGGAACCTGGGGTATATTCTCGAGTTACGACGGGGAAGGCCCTTCCACACACGTGTTTGTACAGCCACGTCAGGACTCTTGCCTAGTTGCGAGACACAACTCGGGATTCTCCTCGAGGCTTGGCAAGGCAATTGGGACGCCTCTCCAGCTGAGGCGGGAGACCAAGGGTCCCTTTCCACGTGCCACAGGAATCCTGGGACTCCTATCAAGTTTCACGAGGAGTCAGGCATCGTCTCCTTTGGAGGCACTGATCTCCGCGTACCTCGGGAGTTTTCAAAGGATGTGAGTCCTCCGGTCGCGATGAGGTGGGGAACTAGGTCTTTCTCTGTGGTCTCCACAGGGGATTCAGACATCCTTTCATCTTGGGAGATGCAAGACGAGCCTGCATTCAAGTCACTGCAGGGATATCCAGCCTTATTTCGAGTCAGGGCATCGCGGTGTCCATTCCACTTGAGGCCGCAAACTCAGGGTCCCTCTCACATACCTAGAGCTGAGAGAAGCCTCCTCTTGAGGTGCTTGTGGTAAGGTGGTATTAATCTGGAGTCGAAGCCAGGGACTAACCTCTCATCTCGAGTTGATTTTTGGCCCACGGAGCTCTTTCGTGTTGCTACAGTGACCTCAGGATCCCTCTAGCCTTGAAACAGTGTTCTTGGGGTTTCTCTGGAGTGCCATCAAGGAAATCAAGGCTCCTTTCATGTGTGATGTGCAACACGGAATTGCTCTGCACGCAGTGCAGGGGAATCGGGCCTCATCTCACGGTGAGGGGGAAGTCTCATGGTTTTTCTCGAGTTGCGGCGGGAACCTGGGGTATATTCTCGAGTTACGACGGGGATGGCCCTTCCACCCACGTGTTTGTTCAGCCACGTCAGGACTCCTGCCTAGTTACGAGGGACAACTCGGGATTCTCCTCGAGGATTGGCAGGCCAGTTGGAACGCCTCTCCAGCTGAGGCGGGAGACCAAGGGTCCCTTTCCACGTGCCACAAGAATCCTGGGACTCCTATCAAGTTTCACGAGGAGTCAGGCATCGTCTCCTTTGGAAGCACTGATCTCCGCGTACCTCTGGAGTTTTCAAAGGATGTGAGGCCTGCGGTCGCGATGAGGTGGGGAACTAGGTCTTTCTCTGTGGTCTCCACAGGGGATTCAGACATCCTTTCTTCTTGGGAGATGCAAGATGAGCCTGCATTCAAGTCACTGCAGGGATATACGGCCTTATTTCGAGTCAGGGCATCGCGGTGTCCATTCCACTTGAGGCCGCAAACTCAGGATCCCTCTCACATACCTAGAGCTGAGAGAAGCCTCCTCTTGAGGTGCTTGTGGTAAGGTGGTATTCCTCAGGAGTCGAAGCCAGGGACTAACCTCTCATCTCGTGTTGATTCTTGGTCCATGGAGCTCTTTCGTGTTGCTACAGTTACCTCAGGATCCCTCTAGCCTTGAAACAGTGTTCTTGGGGTTTCTCTGGAGTGCCATCAAGGAAATCAAGGCTCCTTTCATGTGTGATGTGCAACACAGAATTGCTCTGCACGCAGTGCAGGGGAATCGGGCCTCATCTCGCGGCGAGGGGGAAGTCTCATGGTTTTTCTCGAGTTGCGGGGGGAACCTGGGGTATATTCTCGAGTTACGACGGGGATGGCCCTTCCACACACGTGTTTGTTCAGCCACGTCAGGACTCTTGCCTAGTTGCGAGACACAACTCGGGATTCTCCTCGAGGCTTGGCAAGGCAATTGGGACGCCTCTCCAGCTGAGACGGGAGACCAAGGGTCCCTTTCCACGTGCCACAGGAATCCTGGGACTCCTATCAAGTTTCACGAGGAGTCAGGCATCGTCTCCTTTGGAGGCAGTGATCTTCGCGTACCTCTGGAGTTTTCAAAGGATGTGAGGCCTCTGGTCGCGATGAGGTGGGGAACTAGGTCTTTCTCTGTGGTCTCCACAGGGGATTCAGACATCCTTTCATCTTGGGAGATGCAAGACGAGCCTGCATTCAAGTCACTGCAGGGATATCCAGCCTTATTTCGTGTCAGGGCATCGCGGTGTCCATTCCACTTGAGACCGCAAACTCAGGGTCCCTCTCACATACCTAGAGCTGAGAGAAGCCTCCTCTTGAGGTGCTTGTGGTAAGGTGGTATTCCTCCGGAGTCGAAGCCAGGGACTAACCTCTCATCTCGAGTTGATTTTTGGTCCACGGAGCTCTTTCGTGTTTCTACAGTGACCTCAGGATCCCTCTAGCCTTGAAACAGTGTTCTTGGGGTTTCTCTGGAGTGCCATCAAGGAAATCAAGGCTCCTTTCATGTGTGATGTGCAACACGGAATTGCTCTGCACGCAGTGCAGGGGAATCGGGCCTCATCTCGCGGCGAGGGGGAAGTCTCATGGTTTTTCTCGAGTTGCGGCAGGAACCTGGGGTATATTCTCGAGTTACGACGGGGATGGCCCTTCCACACACGTGTTTCTTCAGCGACGTCAGGACTCCTGCCTAGTTGCGAGGGATAACTCTGGATTCTCCTCGAGGCTTGGCAGGGCAATTGGGACGCCTCTCCAGCTGAGGCGGGAGACCAAGGGTCCCTTTCCAAGTGCCACAGGAATCCTGGGACTCCTATCAAGTTTCACGAGGAGTCAGGCATCGTCTCCTTTGGAGGCACTGATCTCCGCGTACCTCTGGAGTTTTCAAAGGATGTGAGGCTATCGGTCGCGATGAGGTGGGGAACTAAGTCTTTCTCTGTGCTTTCCACAGGGGATTCAGACATCCTTTCGTCCTGGGAGATGCAAGACGAGCCTGCATTGAAGTCACTGCAGGGATATCCGGCCTTATTTCGAGTCAGGGCATCGCGGTGTCCATTCCACTTGAGGCCGCAAACTCAGGGTCCCTCTCACATACCTAGAGCTGAGAGAAGCCTCCTCTTGAGGTGCTTGTGGTAAGGTGGTATTCCTCTGGAGACGAATCCAGGGACTAACCTCTCTTTTCGAGTTGATTTTTGGTCCACAGAGTTCTTTCGTGTTGCTACAGTGACCTCAGGATCCCTCTATCCTTGAAACAGTGTTCTTGGGGTTTCTCTGGAGTGCCATCAAGGAAATCAAGGCTCCTTTCATGTGTGATGTGCAAGACGGAATTGCTCTGCACACAGTACAGGGGAATCGGGCCTCATCTCGCATCGAGGGGGAAGTCTCATGGTTTTTCTCGAGTTGCGGCGGGAACCTGGGGTATATTCTCGAGTTACGACGGGGATGGCCCTTCCACCCACGTGTTTGTTCAGCCACGTCAGGACTCCTGCCTAGTTGCGAGGGACAACTCGGGATTCTCCTCGAGGCTTGGCAGGGCAATTGGAACGCCTCTCCAGCTGAGGCGGGAGACCAAGGGTTCCTTTCCAAGTGCCACAAGAATCCTGGGACTCCTATCAAGTTTCACGAGGAGTCAGGCATCGTCTCGTTTGGAGGCACTGATCTCCGCGTACCTCTGGAGTTTTCAAAGGATGTGAGGCCTCCGGTCGCGATGAGGTGGGGAACTAGGTGTTTCTCTGTGGTCTCCACAGGGGATTCAGACATCCTTTCTTCTTGGGAGATGCAAGACTAGCCTGCATTCAAGTCACTGCAGGGATATCCAGCCTTATTTCGAGTCAGGGCATCGCGGTGTCCATTCCACTTGAGTCCGCAAACTCAGGATCCCTCTCACATACCTAGAGCTGAGAGAAGCCTCCTCTTGAGGTGCTTGTGGTAAGGTGTTATTTCTCAGGAGTTGAAGCCAGGGACTAACCTCTCATCTCGTGTTGATTCTTGGTCCACGGAGCTCTTTCGTGTTGCTACAGTGACCTCAGGATCCCTCTAGCCTTGAAACAGTGTTCTTGGGGTTTCTCTGGGGTGCCATGAAGGAAATCAAGGCTCCTTTCATGTGTGATGTGCAACACGGAATTGCTCTGCACGCAGTGCAGGGGAATCGGGCCTCATCTCGCGGCGAGGGGGAAGTCTCATGGTTTTTCTCGAGTTGCGGCGGGAACCTGGGGTATATTCTCGAGTTACGATGGGGATGGCCCTTCCACACACGTGTTTGTTCAGCCACGTCAGGACTCTTGCCTAGTTGCGAGACACAACTCGGGATTCTCCTCGAGGCTTGGCAAGGCAATTGGGACGCCTCTCCAGCTGAGACGGGAGACCAAGGGTCCCTTTCCACGTGCCACAGGAATCCTGGGACTCCTATCAAGTTTCACGAGGAGTCAGGCATCGTCTCCTTTGGAGGCACTGATCTCCGCGTACCTCTGGAGTTTTCAAAGGATGTGAGGCCTCCGGTCGCGATGAGGTGGGGAACTAGGTCTTTCTCTGTGGTCTCCACAGGGGATTCAGACATCCTTTCATCTTGGGAGATGCAAGACGAGCCTTCATTCAAGTCACTGCAGGGATATCCGGCCTTATTTCGCGTCAGGGCATCGCGGTGTCCATTCCACTTGAGGCCGCAAACTCAGGGTCCCTCTCACATACCTAGAGCTGAGAGAAGCCTCCTCTTGAGGTGCTTGTGGTAAGGTGGTATTCCTCTGGAGTCGAAGCCAGGGACTAACCTCTCATCTCGAGTTGATATTTGGCCCACGGAGCTCTTTCGTGTTGCTACAGTGACCTCAGGATCCCTCTAGCCTTGAAACAGTGTTCTTGGGGTTTCTCTGGAGTGCCATCAAGGAAATCAAGGCTCCTTTCATGTGTGATGTGCAACACGGAATTGCTCTGCACGCAGTGCAGGGGAATCGGGCCTCATCTCACGGCGAGGGGGAAGTCTCATGGTTTTTCTCGAGTTTCGGCGGAACCTGGGGTATATTCTCGAGTTACGACGGGGATGGCCCTTCCACCCACGTGTTTCTTCAGCCACGTCAGGACTCCTGCCTAGTTGCGAGGGACAACTCTGGATTCTCCTCGAGGCTTGGCAGGGCAATTGGGACGCCTCTCCAGCTGAGGCGGGAGACCAAGTGTCCCTTTCCAAGTGCCACAGGAATCCTGGGACTCCTATCAAGTTTCACGAGGAGTCAGGCATCGTCTCCTTTGGAGGCACTGATCTCCGCGTACCTCTGGAGTTTTCAAAGGATGTGAGGCTATCGGTCGCGATGAGGTGGGGAACTAAGTCTTTCTCTGTGCTTTCCACAGGGGATTCAGACATCCTTTCGTCCTGGGAGATGCAAGACGAGCCTGCATTGAAATCACTGCAGGGATATCCGGCCTTATTTCGAGTCAGGGCATCGCGGTGTCCATTCCACTTGAGGCCGCAAACTCAGGGTCCCTCTCACATACCTAGAGCTGAGAGAAGCCTCCTCTTGAGGTGCTTGTGGTAAGGTGGTATTCCTCTGGAGACGAATCCAGGGACTAACCTCTCTTTTCGAGTTGATTTTTGGTCCACAGAGTTCTTTCGTGTTTCTACAGTGACCTCAGGATCCCTCTATCCTTGAAACAGTGTTCTTGGGGTTTCTCTGGAGTGCCATCAAGGAAATCAAGGCTCCTTTCATGTGTGATGTGCAAGACGGAATTGCTCTGCACGCAGTACAGGGGAATCGGGCCTCATCTCGCATCGAGGGGGAAGTCTCATGGTTTTTCTCGAGTTGCGGTGGGAACCTGGGGTATATTCTCGAGTTACGATGGGGATGGCCCTTCCACCCACGCGTTTGTTCAGCCACGTTAGGACTCCTGCCTAGTTGCAAGGGACAACTCGGGATTCTCCTCGAGGCTTGGCAGGGCAATTGGAACGCCTCTCCAGCTGAGGCGGGAGACCAAGGGTCCCTTTCCACGTGCCACAGGAATCCTGGGTCTCCTATCAAGTTTCACGAGGAGTCAGGCATCGTCTCCTTTGGAGGCACTGATCTCCGCATACCTCTGGAGTTTTCAAAGGATTTGAGGCCTCCTGTCGCGATGAGGTGGGGAACTAGGTCTTTCTCTGTGGTCTCCACAGGGGATTCAGACACCCTTTCGTCTTGGGAGATGCAAGACGAGCCTGCATTCCAGTCACTGCCGGGATATCCGGCCTTATTTCGAGTCAGGGCATCGCGGTGTCCATTCCACTTGAGGCCGCAAACTCAGGGTCCCTCTCACATACCTAGAGCTGAGAGAAGCCTCCTCTTGAGGTGCTTGTGGTAAGGTGGTATTCCTCTGGAGTCGAAGACAGGGACTAACCTCTCATCTCGAGTTGATTTTTGGTCCACGGAGCTCTTTCGTGTTGCTACAGTGACCTCAGGATCCCTCTAGCCTTGAAACAGTGTTCTTGGGGTTTCTCTGGAGTGCCATGAAGGAAATCAAGGCTCCTTTCATGTGTGATGTGCAACACAGAATTGCTCTGCACGCAGTGCAGGGGAATCGGGCCTCATCTCGCGGCGAGGGGGAAGTCTCATGGTTTTTCTCGAGTTGCGGCGGGAACCTGGGGTATATTCTCGAGTTACGACGGGGATGGCCGTTCCACCCAAGTGTTTCTTCAGCGACGTCAGGACTCCTGCCTAGTTGCGAGGGACAACTCTGGATTCTCCTCGAGGCTTGGCAGGGCAATTGGGACGCCTCTCCAGCTGAGGCGGGAGACCAAGTGTCCCTTTCCAAGTGCCACAGGAATCCTGGGACTCCTATCAAGTTTCACGAGGAGTCAGGCATCGTCTCCTTTGGAGGCACTGATCTCCGCGTACCTCTGGAGTTTTCAAAGGATGTGAGGCTATCGGTCGCGATGAGGTGGGGAACTAAGTCTTTCTCTGTGCTTTCCACAGGGGATTCAGACTTCCTTTTGTCCTGGGAGATGCAAGACGAGCCTGCATTGAAGTCACTGCCGGGATATCCGGCCTTATTTCGAGTCAGGGCATCTTGGTGTCCATTCCACTTGAGGCCGCAAACTCAGGGTCCCTCTCACATACCTAGAGCTGAGAGAAGCCTCCTCTTGAGGTGCTTGTGGTAAGGTGGTATTCCTATGGAGACGAATCCAGGGACTAACCTCTCTTTTCGAGTTGATTTTTGGTCCACAGAGTTCTTTCGTGTTGCTACAGTGACCTCAGGATCCCTCTATCCTTGAAACAGTGTTCTTGGGGTTTCTCTGGAGTGCCATCAAGGAAATCAAGGCTCCTTTCATGTGTGATGTGCAAGACGGAATTGCTCTGCACGCAGTACAGGGGAATCGGGCCTCATCTCGCATCGAGGGGGAAGTCTCATGGTTTTTCTCGAGTTGCGGCGGGAACCTGGGGTATATTCTCGAGTTACGACGGGGATGGCCCTTCCACACACGTGTTTGTTCAGCCACGTCAGGACTCCTGCTTAGTTGCGAGGGACAACTCGGGATTCTCCTCGAGGCTTCCACGGCAATTGGAACGCCTCTCCAGCTGAGGCGGGAGACCAAGTGTCCCTTTCCACGTGCCACAAGAATCCTGGGATTCCTATGAAGTTTCACGAGGAGTCAGGCATCGTCTCCTTTGGAGGCACTGATCTCCGCATACCTCTGGAGTTTTCAAAGGATGTGAGGCCTCCGGTCGCGATGAGGTGGGGAACTAGGTGTTTCTCTGTGGTCTCCACAGGGGATTCAGATATCCTTTCATCTTGGGAGATGCAAGACGAGCCTGCATTCAAGTCACTGCAGGGATATCCGGCCTTATTTCGCGTCAGGGCATCGCGGTGTCCATTCCACTTGAGGCCGCAAACTCAGGGTCCCTCTCACATACCTAGAGCTGAGAGAAGCCTCCTCTTGAGGTGCTTGTGGTAAGGTGGTATTCCTCTGGAGTCGAAGCCAGGGACTAACCTCTCATCTCGAGTTGATTTTTGGCCCACGGAGCTCTTTCGTGTTGCTACAGTGACCTCAGGATCCCTCTAGCCTTGAAACAGTGTTCTTGGGGTTTCTCTGGAGTGCCATCAAGGAAATCAAGGCTCCTTTCATGTGTGATGTGCAACACGGAATTGCTCTGCACGCAGTGCAGGGGAATCGGGCCTCATCTCGCGGCGAGGGGGAAGTCTCATGGTTTTTCTCGAGTTGCGGCGGGAACCTGGGGTATATTCTCGAGTTACGACGGGGATGGCCCTTCCACACACGTGTGTGTTCAGCCATGTCAGGACTCCTGCCTAGTTGCGAGGGACAACTCGGGATTCTCCTCGAGGCTTTGCAGGGCAATTGGGACGCCTCTCCAGCTGAGACGGGAGACCAAGGGTCCCTTTCCACGTGCCACAGGAATCCTGTGTCTCCTATCAAGTTTCACGAGGAGTCAGGCATCGTCTCCTTTGGAGGCACTGATCTCCGCATACCTCTGGAGTTTTCAAAGGATTTGAGGCCTCCTGTCGCGATGAGGTGGGGAACTAGGTCTTTCTCTGTGGTCTCCACAGGGGATTCAGACACCCTTTCGTCTTGGGAGATGCAAGACGAGCCTCCATTCCAGTCACTGCAGGGATATCTGGCCTTATTTCGAGTCAGGGCATCGCGGTGTCCATTCCACTTGAGGCCGCAAACTCAGGGTCCCTCTCACATACCTAGAGCTGAGAGAAGCCTCCTCTTGAGGTGCTTGTGGTAAGGTGGTATTCCTCCGGAGTCGAAGCCAGGGACTAACCTCCTATCTCGAGTTGATTTTTGGCCCACGGAGCTCTTTCGTGTTGCTACAGTGACCTCAGGATCCCTCTAGCCTTGAAAGAGTGTTCTTGGGGTTTCTCTGGAGTGCCATCAAGGAAATCAAGGCTCCTTTCATGTGTGATGTGCAACACGGAATTGCTCTGCACGCAGTGCAGGGGAATCGGGCCTCATCTCGCGGCGAGGGGGAAGTCTCATGGTTTTTCTCGAGTTGCGGCGGGAACCTGGGGTATATTCTCGAGTTACGACGGGGATGGCCCTTCCACCCACGTATTTCTTCAGCGATGTCAGGACTCCTGCCTAGTTGCGAGGGACAACTCGGGATTCTCCTCGAGGCTTGGCAGGGCAATTGGGACGCCTCTCCAGCTGAGGCGGGAGACCAAGGGTCCCTTTCCACGTGCCACAAGAATCCTGGGACTCCTATCAAGTTTCACGAGGAGTCAGGCATTGTCTCCTTTGGAGGCACTGATCTCCGCGTACCTCTGGAGTTTTCAAAGGATGTGAGGCTATCGGTCGCGATGAGGTGGGGAACTAAGCCTTCTCTGTGCTTTCCACAGGGGATTCAGACATCCTTTCGTCCTGGGAGATGCAAGACGAGCCTGCATTGAAGTCACTGCAGGGATATCCGGCCTTATTTCGAGTCAGGGCATCGCGGTGTCCATTCCACTTGAGGCCGCAAACTCAGGGTCCCTCTCACATACCTAGAGCTGAGAGAAGCCTCCTCTTGAGGTGCTTGAGGTAAGGTGGTATTCCTCTGGAGACGAATCCAGGGACTAACCTCTCTTTTCGAGTTGATTTTTGGTCCACAGAGTTCTTTCGTGTTGCTACAGTGACCTCAGGACCCTCTATCCTTGAAACAGTGTTCTTGGGGTTTCTCTGGAGTGCCATCAAGGAAATCAAGGCTCCTTTCATGTGTGATGTGCAAGACGGAATTGCTCTGCACGCAGTACAGGGGAATCGGGCCTCATCTCGCATCGAGCGGGAAGTCTCATGGTTTTTCTCGAGTTGCGGCGGGAACCTGGGGTATATTCTCGAGTTACGATGGGGATGGCCCTTCCACACACGTGTGTGTTCAGCCATGTCAGGACTCCTGCCTAGTTGCGAGGGACAACTCGGGATTCTCCTCGAGGCTTTGCAGGGCAATTGGGACGCCTCTCCAGCTGAGGCGGGAGACCAAGGGTCCCTTTCCACGTGCCACAAGAATCCTGGGACTCCTATCAAGTTTCACGAGGAGTCAGGCATCGTCTCCTTTGGAGGCACTGATCTCCGCGTACCTCTGGAGTTTTCAAAGGATGTGAGGCTATCGGTCGCGATGAGGTGGGGAACTAAGTCTTTCTCTGTGCTTTCCACAGGGGATTCAGACATCCTTTCGTCCTGGGAGATGCAAGACGAGCCTGCATTGAAGTCACTGCAGGGATATCCGGCCTTATTTCGAGTCAGGGCATCTTGGTGTCCATTCCACTTGAGGCCGCAAACTCAGGGTCCCTCTCACATACCTAGAGCTGAGAGAAGCCTCCTCTTGAGGTGCTTGTGGTAAGGTGGTATTCCTCTGGAGACGAATCCAGGGACTAACCTCTCTTTTCGAGTTGATTTTTGGTCCACAGAGTTCTTTCGTGTTGCTACAGTGACCTCAGGATCCCTCTATCCTTGAAACAGTGTTCTTGGGGTTTCTCTGGAGTGCCATCAAGGAAATCAAGGCTCCTTTCATGTGTGATGTGCAAGACGGAATTGCTCTGCACGCAGTGCAGGGGAATCGGGCCTCATCTCGCGGCGAGGGGGAAGTCTCATGGTTTTTCTCGAGTTGCGGCGGGAACCTGGGTTATATTCTCGAGTTACGACGGGGATGGCCCTTCCACACACGTGTTTCTTCAGCCACGTCAGGACTCCTGCCTAGTTGCGAGGGACAACTCGGGATTCTCCTCGAGGCTTGGCACGGCAATTGGAACGCCTCTCCAGCTGAGGCGGGAGACCAAGGGTCCCTTTCCACGTGCCACAAGAATCCTGGGACTCCTATCAAGTTTCACGAGGAGTCAGGCATCGTCTCCTTTGGAGGCACTGATCTCCGCGTACCTCTGGAGTTTTCAAAGGATGTGAGGCCTCCGGTAGCGATGAGGTGGGGAACTAGGTGTTTCTCTGTGGTCTCCACAGGGGATTCAGACATCCTTTCATCTTGGGAGATGCTAGACGAGCATGCATTCATGTCACGGCAGGGATATCCAGCCTTATTTCGCGTCAGGGCATCGCGGTGTCCATTCCACTTGAGGCCGCAAACTCAGGGTCCCTCTCACATACCTAGAGCTGAGAGAAGCCTCCTCTTGAGGTGCTTGTGGTAAGGTGGTATTCCTCAGGAGTCGAAGCCAGGGACTAACCTCTCATCTCGTGTTGATTCTTGGTCCACGGAGCTCTTTCGTGTTGCTACAGTGACCTCAGGATCCCTCTAGCCTTGAAACAGTGTTCTTGGGGTTTCTCTGGAGTGCCATCAAGGAAATAAAGGCTCCTTTCATGTGTGATGTGCAAGACGGAATTGCTCTGCACGCAGTGCAGGGGAATCGGGCCTCATCTCGCGGCGAGGGGGAAGTCTCATGGTTTTTCTCCAGTTGCGGCGGGAACCTGGGGTATATTCTCGAGTTACGACGGGGATGGCCCTTCCACACTCCTGTGTGTTCAGCCATGTCAGGACTCCTGCCTACTTGCGAGGGACAACTCGGGATTCTCCTCGAGGCTTGGCAAGGCAATTGGGACGCCTCTCCAGCTGAGACGGGAGACCAAGTGTCCCTTTCCACGTGCCACAGGAATCCTGGGTCTCCTATCAAGTTTCACGAGGAGTCAGGCATCGTCTCCTTTGGAGGCACTGATCTCCACATACCTCTGGAGTTTTCAAAGGATTTGAGGCCTCCTGTCGCGATGAGGTGGGGAACTAGGTCTTTGTCTGTGGTCTCCACAGGGGATTCAGACACCCTTTCGTCTTGGGAGATGCAAGACGAGCCTGCATTCCAGTCAGTGCAGGGATAACCGGCCTTATTTCGAGTCAGGGCATCGCGGTGTCCATTCCACTTGAGGCCACAAACTCAGGGTCCCTCTCACATACCTAGAGCTGAGAGAAGCCTCCTCTTGAGGTGCTTGTGGTAAGGTGGTATTCCTCTGGAGTCGAAGCCAGGGACTAACCTCTCATCTCGAGTTGGTTTTTGGTCCACGGAGCTCTTTCGTGTTGCTACAGTGACCTCAGGATCCCTCTAGCCTTGAAACAGTGTTCTTGGGGTTTCTCTGGAGTGCCATCAAGGAAATCAAGGCTCGTTTCATGTGTGATGTGCAACACAGAATTGCTCTGCACGCAGTGCAGGGGAATCGGGCCTCATCTCGCAGCGAGGGGGAAGTCTCATGGTTTTTCTCGAGTTGCGGCGGGAACCTGGGGTATATTCTCGAGTTACGACGGGGATGGCCGTTCCACACACGTGTTTGTTCAGCCACGTCAGGACGCCTGCCTAGTTGCGAGACACAACTCGGGATTCTCCTCGAGGCTTGGCAAGGCAATTGGGACGCCTCTCCAGCTGAGGTGGGAGACCAAGGGTCCCTTTCCACGTGCCACAGGAATCCTGGGACTCCTATCAAGTTTCTCGAGGAGTCAGGCATCGTCTCCTTTGGAGGCACTGATCTCCGCGTACCTCTGGAGTTTTCAAAGGATGTGAGGCCTCCGGTCGCGATGAGGTGGGGAACTAGGTCTTTCTCTGTGGTCTCCACAGGGGATTCAGACATCCTTTCATCTTGGGAGATGCAAGACGAGCCTGCATTCAAGTCACTGCAGGGATATCCAGCCTTATTTCGCGTCAGGGCATCGCGGTGTCCATTCCACTTGAGGCCGCAAACTCAGGGTCCCTCTCACATACCTAGAGCTGAGAGAAGCCTCCTCTTGAGGTGCTTATGGTAAGGTGGTATTCCTCTGAAGTCGAAGCCAGGGACTATCCTCTCATCTCGAGTTGATTTTTGGCCCACGGAGCTCTTTCGTGTTGCTACAGTGACCTCAGGATCCCTCTAGCCTTGAAACAGTGTTCTTGGGGTTTCTCTGGAGTGCCATCAAGGAAATCAAGGCTCCTTTCATGTGTGATGTGCAACACGGAATTGCTCTGCACGCAGTGCAGGGGAATCGGGCCTCATCTCACGGCGAGGGGGAAGTCTCATGGTTTTTCTCGAGTTGCGGCGGGAACCTGGGGTATATTCTCGAGTTACGACGGGGATGGCCCTTCCACCCACGTGTTTGTTCAGCCACGTCAGGACTCCTGCCTAGTTGCGAGGGACAACTCGGGATTCTCCTCGAGGCTTTGCAGGGCAATTGGAACGCCTCTCCAGCTGAGACGGGAGACCAAGGGTCCCTTTCCACGTGCCACAGGAATTCTGGGTCTCCTATCAAGTTTCACGAGGAGTCAGGCATCGTCTCGTTTGGAGGCACTGATCTCCGCATACCTCTGGAGTTTTCAAAGGATTTGAAGCCTCCTGTCGCGATGAGGTGGGGAACTAGGTCTTTCTCTGTGGTCTCCACAGGGGATTCAGTCACCCTTTCGTCTTGGGAGATGCAAGACGAGCCTGCATTCCAGTCACTGCAGGGATATCCGGCCTTATTTCGCGTCAGGGCATCGCGGTGTCCATTCCACTTGAGGCCGCAAACTCAGGGTCCCTCTCACATACCTAGAGCTGAGAGAAGCCTCCTCTTGAGGTGCTTGTGGTAAGGTGGTATTCCTCTGGAGTCGAAGCCAGGGACTAACCTCTCATCTCGAGTTGATTTTTGGCCCACGGAGCTCTTTCGTGTTGCTACAGTGACCTCAGGATCCCTCTAGCCTTGAAACAGTGTTCTTGGGGTTTCTCTGGAGTGCCATCAAGGAAATCAAGGCTCCTTTCATGTGTGATGTGCAACACGGAATTGCTCTGCACGCAGTGCAGGGGAATCGGGCCTGATCTCGCGGCGAGGGGGAAGTCTCATGGTTTTTCTCGAGTTGCGGCGGGAACCTGGGGTATATTCTCGAGTTACGACGGGGATGGCCCTTCCACACTCCTGTGTGTTCAGCCATGTCAGGACTACTGCCTACTTGCGAGGGACAACTCGGGATTCTCCTCGAGGCTTGGCAGGGCAATTGGGACGCCTCTCCAGCTGAGACGGGAGACCAAGGGTCCCTTTCCACGTGCCACAAAATCCTGGGTCTCCTATCAAGTTTCACGAGGAGTCAGGCATCGTCTCCTTTGGAGGCACTGATCTCCACATACCTCTGGAGTTTTCAAAGGATTTGAGGCCTCCTGTCGCGATGAGGTGGGGAACTAGGTCTTTCTCTGTGGTCTTCACAGGGGATTCAGACACCCTTTCGTCTTGGGTGATGCAAGACAAGCCTGCATTCCAGTCAGTGCAGGGATATCCGGCCTTATTTCGAGTCAGGGCATCGCGGTGTCCATTCCACTTGAGGCCGCAAACTCAGGGTCCCTCTCACATACCTAGAGCTGAGAGAAGCCTCCTCTTGAGGTGCTTTTGGTAAGGTGGTATTCCTCTGGAGTCGAAGCCAGGGACTAACCTCTCATCTCGAGTTGGTTTTTGGTCCACGGAGCTCTTTCGTGTTGCTACAGTGACCTCAGGATCCCTCTAGCCTTGAAACAGTGTTCTTGGGGTTTCTCTGGAGTGCCATCAAGGAAATCAAGGCTCCTTTCATGTGTGATGTGCAACACAGAATTGCTCTGCACGCAGTGCAGGGGAATCGGGCCTCATCTCGCGGCGAGGGGGAAGTCTCATGGTTTTTCTCGAGTTGCGGCGGGAACCTGGGGTATATTCTCGAGTTACGACGGGGATGGCCCTTCCACCCACGTGTTTGTTCAGCGACGTCACGACTCCTGCCTAGTTGCGAGGGACAACTCTGGATTCTCCTCGAGGCTTGGCAGGGCAATTGGGACGCCTTTCCATCTGAGGCGGGAGACCAAGTGTCCCTTTCCAAGTGCCACAGGAATCCTGGGACTCCTATCAAGTTTCACGAGGAGTCAGGCATCGTCTCCTTTGGAGGCACTGATCTCCGCGTACCTCGGGAGTTTTCAAAGGATGTGAGGCCTCCGGTCGCGATGAGGTGGGGAACTAGGTCTTTCTCTGTGGTCTCCACAGGGGATTCAGACATCCTTTCATCTTGGAAGATGCAAGACGAGCCTGCATTCAAGTCACTGCAGGGATATCCAGCCTTATTTCACGTCAGGGCATTGCGGTGTCCATTCCACTTGAGGCCGCAAACTCAGGGTCCCTCTCACATACCTAGAGCTGAGAGAAGCCTCCTCTTGAGGTGCTTGTGGTATGGTGGTATTCCTCTGGAGACGAATCCAGGGACTAACCTCTCTTTTCGAGTTGATTTTTGGTCCACAGAGTTCTTTCGTGTTGCTACAGTGACCTCAGGATCCCTCTATCCTTGAAACAGTGTTCTTGGGGTTTCTCTGGAGTGCCATCAAGGAAATCAAGGCTCCTTTCATGTGTGATGTGCAAGACGGAATTGCTCTGCACGCAGTACAGGGGAATCGGGCCTCATCTTGCATCGAGGGGGAAGTTTCATGGTTTTTCTCGAGTTGCGGTGGGAACCTGGGGTATATTCTCGAGTTACGACGGGGATGGCCCTTCCACCCACGTGTTTGTTCAGCCACGTCAGGACTCCTGCCTAGTTGCGAGGGACAACTCGGGATTCTCCTCGAGGCTTGGCAGGGCAATTGGAACGCCTCTCCAGCTGAGGCGGGAGACCAAGGGTCCCTTTCCACGTGCCACAAGAATCCTGGGACTCGTATCAAGTTTCACGAGGAGTCAGGCATCGTCTCCTTTGGAGGCACTGATCTCCGCGTACCTCTGGAGTTTTCAAAGGATGTGAGGCCTCCGGTCGCGATGAGGTGGGGAACTAGGTCTTTCTCTGTGGTCTCCACAGGGGATTCAGACATCCTTTCTTCTTGGGAGATGCAAGACGAGCCTGCATTCAAGTCACTGCCGGGATGTACGGCCTTATTTCGAGTCAGGGCATCGCGGTGTCCATTCCACTTGAGGCCGCAAACTCAGGGTCCCTCTCACATACCTAGAGCTGAGAGAAGCCTCCTCTTGAGGTGCTTGTGGTAAGGTGGTATTCCTCTGGAGTCGAAGCCAGGGACTAACCTCTCATCTCGAGTTGATTTTTGGTCCACGGAGCTCTTTCGTGTTGCTACAGTGACCTCAGGATCCCTCTAGCCTTGAAACAGTGTTCTTGGGGTTTCTCTGGAGTGCCATCAAGGAAATCAAGGCTCCTTTCATGTGTGATGTGCAACACGGAATTGCTCTGCACGCAGTGCAGGGGAATCGGGCCTAATCTCGCGGCGAATGGGAAGTCTCATGGTTTTTCTCGAGTTGCGGCGGGAACCTGGGGTATATTCTCGAGTTACGATGGGGATGGCCCTTCCACCCACGTGTTTCTTCAGCGACGTCAGGACTCCTGCATAGTTGCGAGGGACAACTCTGGATTCTCCTCGAGGCTTGGCAGGGCAATTGGGACGCCTCTCCAGCTGAGGCGGGAGACCAAGGGTCCCTTTCCAAGTGCCACAGGAATCCTGGGACTCCTATCAAGTTTCACGAGGAGTCAGGCATCGTCTCCTTTGGAGGCACTGATCTCCGCGTACCTCTGGAGTTTTCAAAGGATGTGAGGCTATCGGTCGCGATGAGGTGGGGAACTAAGTCTTTCTCTGTGCTTTCCACAGGGGATTCAGACATCCTTTCGTCCTGGGAGATGCAAGACGAGCCTGCATTGAAGTCACTGCAGGGATATCCGGCCTTATTTCGAGTCAGGGCATCGCGGTGTCCATTCCACTTGAGGCCGCAAACTCAGGGTCCCTCTCACATACCTAGAGCTGAGAGAAGCCTCCTCTTGAGGTGCTTGTGGTAAGGTGGTATTCCTCTGAAGTCGAAGCCAGGGACTAACCTCTCATCTCGAGTTGATTTTTGGCCCACAGAGCTCTTTCGTGTTGCTACAGTGACCTCAGGATCCCTCTAGCCTTGAAACAGTGTTCTTGGGGTTTCTCTGGAGTGCCATCAAGGAAATCAAGGCTCCTTTCATGTGTGATGTGCAACACGGAATTGCTCTGCACGCAGTGCAGGGGAATCGGGCCTCATCTCGCGGCCAGGGGGAAGTCTCATGGTTTTTCTCGAGTTGCGGCGGGAACCTGGGGTATATTCTCGAGTTACGACGGGGATGGCCCTTCCACACACGTGTGTGTTCAGCCATGTCAGGACTCCTGCCTAGTTGCGAGGGACAACTCGGGATTCTCCTCGAGGCTTTGCAGGGCAATTGGGACGCCTCTCCAGCTGAGACGGGAGACCAAGGGTCCCTTTCCACGTGCCACAGGAATCCTGGGTCTCCTATCAAGTTTCACGAGGACTCAAGCATCGTCTCCTTTGGAGGCACTGATCTCCGCATACCTCTGGAGTTTTCAAAGGATTTGAGGCCTCCTGTCGCGATGAGGTGGGGAACTAGGTCTTTCTCTGTGGTCTCCACAGGGGATTCAGACACCCTTTCGTCTTGGGAGATGCAAGACGAGCCTGCATTCCAGTCACTGCAGGGATATCCGGCCTTATTTCGCGTCAGGGCATCGCGGTGTCCATTCCACTTGAGGCCGCAAACTCAGGGTCCCTCTCACATACCTAGAGCTGAGAGAAGCCTCCTCTTGAGGTGCTTGTGGTAAGGTGGTATTCCTCTGGAGTCGAAGCCAGGGACTAACCTCTCATCTCGAGTTGATTTTTGGCCCACGGAGCTCTTTCGTGTTGCTACAGTGACCTCAGGATCCCTCTAGCCTTGAAACAGTGTTCTTGGGGTTTCTCTGGAGTGCCATCAAGGAAATCAAGGCTCCTTTCATGTGTGATGTGCAACACGGAATTGCTCTGCACGCAGTGCAGGGGAATCGGGCCTCATCTCGCGGCGAGGGGGAAGTCTCATGGTTTTTCTCGAGTTGTGGCGGGAACCTGGGGTATATTCTCGAGTTACGACGGGGAAGGCCCTTCCACCCACGTGTTTCTTCAGCGACGTCAGGACTCCTGCCTAGTTGCGAGGGACAACTCTGGATTCTCCTCGAGGCTTGGCAGGGCAATTGGGACGCCTCTCCAGCTGAGGCGGGAGACCAAGTGTCCCTTTCCAAGTGCCACAGGAATCCTGGGACTCCTATCAAGTTTCACGAGGAGTCAGGCATCGTCTCCTTTGGAGGCACTGATCTCCGCGTACCTCTGGAGTTTTCAAAGGATGTGAGGCTATCGGTCGCGATGAGGTGGGGAACTAAGTCTTTCTCTGTGCTTTCCACAGGGGATTCAGACATCCTTTCATCTTGGGACATGCAAGACAAGCCTGCATTCAAGTCACTGCAGGTATATCCGGCCTTATTTCGCGTCAGGGCATCGCGGTGTCCATTCCATTTGAGGCCGCAAACTCAGGGTCCCTCTCACATACCTAGAGCTGAGAGAAGCCTCCTCTTGAGGTGCTTGTGGTAAGGTGGTATTCCTCTGAAGTCGAAGCCAGGGACTAACCTCTCATCTCGAGTTGATTTTTGGCCCACGGAGCTCTTTCGTGTTGCTACAGTGACCTCAGGATCCCTCTAGCCTTGAAACAGTGTTCTTGGGGTTTCTCTGGAGTGCCATCAAGGAAATCAAGGCTCCTTTCATGTGTGATGTGCAACACGGAATTGCTCTGCACGCATTGCAGGGGAATCGGGCCTCATCTCGCGGCGAGGGGTAAGTCTCATGGTTTTTCTCGAGTTGCGGCGGGAACCTGGGGTATATTCTCGAGTTATGACGGGGATGGCCCTTCCACACACGTGTGTGTTCAGCCATGTCAGGACTCCTGCCTAGTTGCGAGGGACAACTCGGGATTCTCCTCGAGGCTTTGCAGGGCAATTGGGACGCCTCTCCAGCTGAGACGGGAGACCAAGGGTCCCTTTCCACGTGCCACAGGAATCCTGGGTCTCCTATCAAGTTTCACGAGGAGTCAGGCATCGTCTCCTTTGGAGGCACTGATCTCCGCATACCTCTGGAGTTTTCAAAGGATTTGAGGCCTCCTGTCGCGATGAGGTGGGGAACTAGGTCTTTCTCTGTGGTCTCCACAGGGGATTCAGACACCCTTTCGTCTTGGGAGATGCAAGAGGAGCCTGCATTCCAGTCACTGCAGGGATATCCGGCCTTATTTCGCGTCAGGGCATCGCGGTGTCCATTCCACTTGAGGCCGCAAACTCAGGGTCCCTCTCACATACCTAGAGCTGAGAGAAGCCTCCTCTTGAGATGCTTGTGGTAAGGTGGTATTCCTCTGGAGTCGAAGCCAGGGACTAACCTCTCATCTCGAGTTGATTTTTGGCCCACGGAGCTCTTTCGTGTTGCTACAGTGACCTCAGGATCCCTCTAGCCTTGAAACAGTGTTCTTGGGGTTTCTCTGGAGTGCCATCAAGGAAATCAAGGCTCCTTTCATGTGTGATGTGCAACACGGAATTGCTCTGCATGCAGTGCAGGGGAATCGGGCCTCATCTCGCGGCGAGGGGGAAGTCTCATGGTTTTTCTCGAGTTGCGGCGGGAACCTGGGGTATATTCTCGAGTTACGACGGGGATGGCCCTTCCACACACGTGTTTGTTCAGCCACATCAGGACTCTAGCTTAGTTGCGAGACACAACTCTGGATTCTCCTCGAGGCTTGGCAAGGCAATTCGGACGCCTCTCCAGCTGAGGCGGGAGACCAAGGGTCCCTTTCCACGTGCCACAGGAATCCTGGGACTCCTATCAAGTTTCACGAGGAGTCAGGCATCGTCTCCTTTGGAGGCACTGATCTCCGCGTACCTCTGGAGTTTTCAAAGGATGTGAGGCCTCCGGTCGCGATGAGGTGGGGAACTAGGTCTTTCTCTGTGGTCTCCACAGGGGATTCAGACACCCTGTCGTCTTGGGAGATGCAAGACGAGCCTGCATTCCAGTCACGGCAGGGATGTCCGGCCTTATTTCGAGTCAGGGCATCGCGGTGTCCATTCCACTTGAGGCCGCAAACTCAGGGTCCCTCTCACATACCTAGAGCTGAGAGAAGCCTCCTCTTGAGGTGCTTGTGGTAAGGTGGTATTCCTCTGGAGACGAATCCAGGGACTAACCTCTCTTTTCGAGTTGATTTTTGGTCCACAGAGTTCTTTCGTGTTGCTACAGTGACCTCAGGATCCCTCTAGCCTTGAAACAGTGTTCTTGGGGTTTCTCTGGAGTGCCATCAAGGAAATCAAGGCTCCTTTCATGTGTGATGTGCAAGACGGAATTGCTCTGCGCGCAGTACAGGGGAATCGGGCCTCATCTCGCATCGAGGGGGAAGTCTCATGGTTTTTCTCGAGTTGCGGCGGGAACCTGGGGTATATTCTCGAGTTACCGCGGGGATGGCCCTTCCACACACGTGTTTGTTCAGCCACGTCAGGACTCTTGCCTAGTTGCGAGACACAACTCGGGATTCTCCTCGAGGCTTGGCAAGGCAATTGGGACGCCTCTCCAGCTGAGGCGGGAGACCAAGGGTCCCTTTCCACGTGCCACAGGAATCCTGGGACTCCTATCAAGTTTCACGAGGAGTCAGGCTTCGTCTCCTTTGGAAGCACTGATCTCCGCGTACCTCTGGAGTTTTCAAAGGATGTGAGGCTATCGGTCGCGATGAGGTGGGGAACTAAGTCTTTCTCTGTGGTCTCCACAGGGGATTCAGACATCCTTTCATTTTGGGAGATGCAAGACGAGCCTGCATTCAAGTCACTGCAGGGATATCCAGCCTTATTTCGCGTCAGGGCATCGCGGTGTCCATTCCACTTGAGGCCGCAAACTCAGGGTCCCTCTCACATACCTAGAGCTGAGAGAAGCCTCCTCTTGAGGTGCTTGTGGTAAGGTGGTATTCCTCTGGAGTCGAAGCCAGGGACTAACCTCTCATCTCGAGTTGATTTTTGGCCCACGGAGCTCTTTCGTGTTGCTACAGTGACCTCAGGATCCCTCTAGCCTTGAAACAGTGTTCTTGGGGTTTCTCTGGAGTGCCATCAAGGAAATCAAGGCTCCTTTCATGTGTGATGTGCAAGACGGAATTGCTCTGCACGCAGTGCAGGGGAATCGGGCCTCATCTCGCTGCGAGGGGGAAGTCTCATGGTTTTTCTCGAGTTGCGGCGGGAACCTGGGGTATACTCTCGAGTTACGACGGGGATGGCCCTTCCACCCACGTGTTTCTTCAGCGACGTCAGGACTCCTGCCTAGTTGCGAGGGACAACTCTGGATTCTCCTCGAGGCTTGGCAGGGCAATTGGGACGCCTCTCCAGCTGAGGCGGGAGACCAAGTGTCCCTTTCCAAGTGCCACAGGAATCCTGGGACTCCTATCAAGTTTCACGAGGAGTCAGGCATCGTCTCCTTTGGAGGCACTGATCTCCGCGTACCTCTGGAGTTTTCAAAGGATGTGAGGCCTCCGGTCGCGATGAGGTGGGGAACTAGGTCTTTCTCTGTGGTCTCCACAGGGGATTCAGACATTCTTTCTTCTTGGGAGATGCAAGACGAGCCTGCATTCAAGTCACTGCAGGGATATCCGGCCTTATTTCGAGTCAGGGCATCGCGGTGTCCATTCCATTTGAGGCCGCAAACTCAGGATCTCTTTCACATACCTAGAGCTGAGAGAAGCCTCCTCTTGAGGTGCTTGTGGTAAGGTGGTATTCCTCAGGAGTCGAAGCCAGGGACTAACCTCTCATCTCGTGTTGATTTTTGGTCCACGGAGCTCTTTCGTGTTGCCACAGTGACTTCAGGATCCCTCTAGCCTTGAAACAGTGTTCTTGGGGTTTCTCTGGAGTGCCATCAAGGAAATAAAGGCTCCTTTCATGTGTGATGTGCAACACGGAATTGCTCTGCACGCAGTGCAGGGGAATCGGGCCTCATCTCGCGGCGAGGGGGAAGTCTCATGGTTTTTCTCGAGTTGCGGCGGGAACCTGGGGTATATTCTCGAGTTACGACGGGGATGGCCCTTCCACACACGTGTGTGTTCAGCCATGTCAGGACTCCTGCCTACTTGCGAGGGACAACTCGGGATTCTCCTCGAGGCTTTGCAGGGCAATTGGAACGCCTCTCCAGCTGAGACGGGAGACCAAGGGTCCCTTTCCACGTGCCACAGGAATCCTGGGTCTCCTATCAAGTTTCACGAGGAGTCAGGCATCGTCTCCTTTGGAGGCACTGATCTCCACATACCTCTGGAGTTTTCAAAGGATTTGAGGCCTCCTGTCGCGATGAGGTGGGGAACTAGGTCTTTCTCTGTGGTCTCCACAGGGGATTCAGACACCCTTTCGTCTTGGGAGATGCAAGACAAGCCTGCATTCCAGTCACTGCAGGGATATCTGGCCTTATTTCGAGTCAGGGCATCGCGGTGTCCATTCCACTTGAGGCCGTAAACTCAGGGTCCCTCTCACATACGTAGAGCTGAGAGAAGCCTCCTCTTGAGGTGCTTGTGGTAAGGTGGTATTCCTCTGGAGTCGAAGCCAGGGACTAACCTCTCATCTCGAGTTGATTTTTGGTCCACGGAGCTCTTTCGTGTTGCTACAGTGACCTCAGGATCCCTCTAGCCTTGAAACAGTGTTCTTGGGGTTTCTCTGGAGTGCCATGAAGGAAATCAAGGCTCCTTTCATGTGTGATGTGCAACACAGAATTGCTCTGCACGCAGTGCAGGGAAATCGGGCCTCATCTCGCGGCGAGGGGGAAGTCTCATGGTTTTTCTCGAGTTGCGGCGGGAACCTGGGGTATATTCTCGAGTTACGACGGGGATGGCCCTTCCACACACGTGTTTGTTCAGCCACGTCAGGACTCTTGCCTAGTTGCGAGACACAACTCGGGATTCTCCTCGAGGCTTGGCAAGGCAATTGGGACGCCTCTCCAGCTGAGGCGGGAGACCAAGGGTCCCTTTCCAAGTGCCACAGGAATCCTGGGACTCCTATCAAGTTTCACGAGGAGTCAGGCATCGTCTCCTTTGGAGGCACTGATCTCCGCGTACCTCTGGAGTTTTCAAAGGATGTGAGGCCTCCGGTCGCGATGAGGTGGGGAACTAGGTCTTTCTCTGTGGTCTCCACAGGGGATTCAGACATCCTTTCATCTTGGGAGATGCAAGACGAGCCTGCATTCAAGTCCCTGCATGGATATCCGGCCTTATTTCGAGTCAGGGCATCGCGGTGTCCATTCCACTTGAGGCCGCAAACTCAGGGTCCCTCTCACATACCTAGAGCTGAGAGAAGCCTCCTCTTGAGGTGCTTGTGGTAAGGTGGTATTCCTCTGGAGACGAATCCAGGGACTAACCTCTCTTTTCGAGTTGAGTTTTGGTCCACAGAGTTCTTTCGTGTTGCTACAGTGACCTCAGGATCCCTCTAGCCTTGAAACAGTGTTCTTGGGGTTTCTCTGGAGTGCCATCAAGGAAATCAAGGCTCCTTTCATGTGTGATGTGCAAGACGGAATTGCTCTGCACGCAGTACAGGGGAATCGGGCCTCATCTCGCATCGAGGGGGAAGTCTCAAGGTTTTTCTCGAGTTGCGGCGGGAACCTGGGGTATATTCTCGAGTTACGACGGGGATGGCCCTTCCACACACGTGTTTGTTCAGCCACGTCAGGACTCCTGCCTAGTTGCAAGGGACAACTCGTGATTCTCCTCGAGGCTTGGCAGGGCAATTGGAACGCCTCTCCAGCTGAGGCGGGAGACCAAGGGTCCCTTTCCACGTGCCACAAGAATCCTGGAACTCCTATCAAGTTTCACGAGGAGTCAGGCATCGTCTCCTTTGGAGGCACTGATCTCCGCGTACCTCTGGAGTTTTCAAAGGATGTGAGGCCTCCGGTCGCGATGAGGTGGGGAACTAGGTCTTTCTCTGTGGTCTCCACAGGGGATTCAGACATCCTTTCTTCTTGGGAGATGCAAGACGAGCCTGCATTCAAGTCACTGCAGGGATATCCGGCCTTATTTCGAGTCAGGGCATCCCGGTGTCCATTCCATTTGAGGCCGCAAACTCAGGATCCCTTTCACATACCTAGAGCTGAGAGAAGCCTCCTCTTGAGGTGCTTGTGGTAAGGTGGTATTCCTCAGGAGTCGAAGCCAGGGACTAACCTCTCATCTCGTGTTGATTCTTGGTCCACGGAGCTCTTTCGTGTTGCCACAGTGACCTCAGGATCCCTCTAGCCTTGAAACAGTGTTCTTGGGGTTTCTCTGGAGTGCCATCAAGGAAATCAAGGCTCCTTTCATGTGTGATGTGCAACACGGAATTGCTCTGCACGCAGTGCAGGGGAATCGGGCCTCATCTCGCGGCGAGGGGGAAGTCTCATGGTTTTTCTCGAGTTGCGGCGGGAACCTGGGGTATATTCTGGAGTTACGACGGGGATGGCCCTTCCACACACGTGTGTGTTCAGCCATGTCAGGACTCCTGCCTACTTGCGAGGGACAACTCGGGATTCTCCTCGAGGCTTTGCAGGGCAATTGGGACGCCTCTCCAGCTTAGACGGGAGACCAAGGGTCCCTTTCCACGTGCCACAGGAATCTTGGGTCTCCTATCAAGTTTCACGAGGAGTCAGGCATCGTCTCCTTTGGAGGCACTGATCTCCACATACCTCTGGAGTTTTCAAAGGATTTGAGGCCTCCTGTCGCGATGAGGTGGGGAACTAGGTCTTTCTCTGTGGTCTCCACAGGGGATTCAGACACCCTTTCGTCTTGGGAGATGCAAGACAAACCTGCATTCCAGTCACTGCAGGGATATCCGGCCTTATTTCGAGTCAGGGCATCGCGGTGTCCATTCCACTTGAGGCCGCAAACTCAGTGTCCCTCTCACATACCTAGAGCTGAGAGAAGCCTCCTCTTGAGGTGCTTGTGGTAAGGAGGTATTCCTCTGGAGTCGAAGCCAGGGACTAACCTCTCATCTCGAGTTGATTTTTGGCCCACGGAGCTCTTTCGTGTTGCTACAGTGACCTCAGGATCCCTCTAGCCTTGAAACAGTGTTCTTGGGGTTTCTCTGGAGTGCCATGAAGGAAATCAAGGCTCCTTTCATGTGTGATGTGCAACACAGAATTGTTCTGCACGCAGTGCAGGGGAATCGGGCCTCATCTCGCGGCGAGGGGGAAGTCTCATGGTTTTTCTCGAGTTGCGGCGGGAACCTGGGGTATATTCTCGAGTTACGACGGGGATGGCCCTTCCACCCACGTGTTTCTTCAGCGACGTCAGGACTCCTGCCTAGTTGCGAGGGACAACTCTGGATTCTCCTCGAGGCTTGGCAGGGCAATTGGGACGCCTCTCCAGCTGAGGCGGGAGACCAAGTGTCCCTTTCCAAGTGCCACAGGAATCCTGGGACTCCTATCAAGTTTCACGAGGAGTCAGGCATCGTCTGCTTTGGAGGCACTGATCTCCGCGTACCTCTGGAGTTTTCAAAGGATGTGAGGCTATCGGTCGCGATGAGGTGGGGAACTAAGTCTTTCTCTGTGCTTTCCACAGGGGATTCAGACATCCTTTCGTCCTGGGAGATGCAAGACGAGCCTGCATTGAAGTCACTGCAGGGATATCCGGCCTTATTTCGAGTCAGGGCATCGCGGTGTCCATTCCACTTGAGGCCGCAAACTCAGGGTCCCTCTCACATACCTAGAGCTGAGAGAAGCCTCCTCTTGAGGTGCTTGTGGTAAGGTGGTATTCCTCTGGAGACGAATCCAGGGACTAACCTCTCTTTTCGAGTTGATTTTTGGTCCACAGAGTTCTTTCATGTTGCTACAGTGACCTCAGGATCCCTCTATCCTTGAAACAGTGTTCTTGGGGTTTCTCTGGAGTGCCATCAAGGAAATCAAGGCTCCTTTCATGTGTGATGTGCAAGACGGAATTGCTCTGCACGCAGTGCAGGGGAATCGGGCCTCATCTCGCGGCGAGGGGGAAGTCTCATGGTTTTTCTCGAGTTGCGGCGGGAACCTGGGGTATATTCTCGAGTTACGACGGGGATGGCCCTTCCACCCACGTGTTTGTTCAGCCACGTCAAGACTCCTGCCTAGTTGCGAGGGACAACTCGGCATTCTCCTCGAGGCTTGGCAGGGCAATTGGAACGCCTCTCCAGCTGAGGCGGGAGACCAAGGGTCCCATTCCACGTGCCACAGGAATCCTGGGTCTCCTATCAAGTTTCACGAGGAGTCAGGCATCGTCTCCTTTGGAGGCACTGATCTCCGCATACCTCAGGAGTTTTCAAAGGATTTGAGGCCTCCTGTCGCGATGAGGTGGGGAACTAGGTCTTTCTCTGTGGTCTCCACAGGGGATTCAGACACCCTTTCGTTTTGGGAGATGCAAGACGAGCCTGCATTCCAGTCACTGCAGAGATATCCGGCCTTATTTCGAGTCAGGGCATCGCGGTGTCCATTCCACTTGAGGCCGCAAACTCAGGGTGCCACTCACATACCTAGAGCTGAGAGAAGCCTCCTCTTGAGGTGCTTGTGGTAAGGTGGTATTCCTCAGGAGTCGAAGCCAGGGACTAACCTCCCATCTCATGTTGATTCTTGGTCCACGGAGCTCTTTCGTGTTGCTACAGTGACCTCAGGATCCCTCTAGCCTTGAAACAGTGTTCTTGGGGTTTCTCTGGAGTGCCATGAAGGAAATCAAGGCTCCTTTCATGTGTGATGTGCAACACGGAATTGCTCTGCACGCAGTGCAGGGGAATCGGGCCTCATCTCTCGGCGAGGGGGAAGTCTCATGGTTTTTCTCGAGTTTCGGCGGGAACCTGGGGTATATTCTCGAGTTACGACGGGGATGGCCCTTCCACACACGTGTTTATTCAGCCACGTCAGGACTCTTGCCTAGTTGCGAGACACAACTCGGGATTCTCCTCGAGGCTTGGCAGGGCCATTGGGACGCCTCTCCAGCTGAGGCCGGAGACCAAGGGTCCCTTTCCACGTGCCACAGGAATCCTGGGACTCCTATCAAGTTTCACGAGGAGTCAGGCATCGTCTCCTTTGGAGGCACTGATCTCCGCGTACCTCTGGAGTTTTCAAAGGATGTGAGGCCTCCGGTCGCGATGATGTGGGGAACTAGGTCTGTCTCTGTGGTCTCCACAGGGGATTCAGACATCCTTTCATCTTGGGAGATGCAAGACGAGCCTGCATTCAAGTCACTGCAGGGATATCCAGCCTTATTTCGCGTCAGGGAATCGCGGTGTCCATTCCACTTGAGGCCGCAAACTCAGGGTCCCTCTCACATACCTAGAGCTGAGAGAAGCCTCATCTCGAGGTGCTTGTGGTAAGGTGGTATTCCTCTGGAGTCGAAGCCAGGGACTAACCTCTCATCTCGAGTTGATTTTTGGCCCACGGAGCTCTTTCGTGTTGCTACAGTGACCTCAGGATCCCTCTAGCCTTGAAACAGTGTTCTTGGGGTTTCTCTGGAGTGCCATCAAGGAAATCAAGGCTCCTTTCATGTGTGATGTGCAACACGGAATTGCTCTGCACGCAGTGCAGGGGAATCGGGCCTCATCTCGCGGCGAGGGGGAAGTCTCATGGTTTTTCTCGAGTTGCGGCGGGAACCTGGGGTATATTCTCGAGTTACGACGGGGATGGCCCTTCCACCCACGTGTTTCTTCAGCGACGTCAGGACTCCTGCCTAGTTGCGAGGGACAACTCTGGATTCTCCTCGAGGCTTGGCAGGGCAATTGGGACGCCTCTCCAGCTGAGGCGGGAGACCAAGTGTCCCTTTCCAAGTGCCACAGGAATCCTGGGACTCCTATCAAGTTTCACGAGGAGTCAGGCATCGTCTCCTTTGGAGGCACTGATCTCCGCGTACCTCTGGAGTTTTCAAAGGATGTGAGGCTATCGGTCGCGATGAGGTGGGGAACTAAGTCTTTCTCTGTGCTTTCCACAGGGGATTCAGACATCCTTTCGTCCTGGGAGATGCAAGACGAGCCTGCATTGAAGTCACTGCAGGGATATCCGGCCTTATTTCGAGTCAGGGCATAGTGGTGTCCATTCCACTTGAGGCCGCAAACTCAGGGTCCCTCTCACATACCTAGAGCTGAGAGAAGCCTCCTCTTGAGGTGCTTGTGGTAAGGTGGTATTCCTCTGGACACGAATCCAGGGACTAACCTCTCTTTTCGAGTTGATTTTTGGTCCACAGAGTTCTTTCGTGTTGCTACAGTGACCTCAGGATCCCTCTATCCTTGAAACAGTGTTCTTGGGGTTTCTCTGGAGTGCCATCAAGGAAATCAATGCTCCTTTCATGTGTGATGTGCAAGACGGAATTGCTCTGCACGCAGTACAGGGGAATCAGGCCTCATCTCGCATCGAGGGGGAAGTCTCATGGTTTTTCTCGAGTTGCGGCGGGAACCTGGGGTATATTCTCGAGTTACGACGGGGATGGCCCTTCCACCCACGTGTTTGTTCAGCCACGTCAGGACTCCTGCCTAGTTGCGAGGGACAACTCTGGATTCTCCTCGAGGCTTGGCAGGGCAATTGGAACGCCTCTCCAGCTGAGGCGGGAGACCAAGGGTCCCTCTCCACGTGCCACAAGAATCCTGGGACTCCTATCAAGTTTCACGAGGAGTCAGGCATCGTCTCCTTTGGAGGCACTGATCTCCGCGTACCTCTGTAGTTTTCAAAGGATGTGAGGCCTCCGGTCGCGATGAGGTGGGGAACTAGGTCTTTCTCTGTGGTCTCCACAGGGGATTCAGACATCCTTTCTTCTTGGGAGATGCAAGACGAGCCTGCATTCAAGTCACTGCAGGGATATCCGGCCTTATTTCGAGTCAGGGCATCGCGGTGTCCATTCCATTTGAGGCCGCAAACTCAGGATCCCTTTCACATACCTAGAGCTGAGAGAAGCCTCCTCTTGAGGTGCTTGTGGTAAGGTGGTATTCCTCAGGAGTCGAAGCCAGGGACTAACCTCTCATCTCGTGTTGATTCTTGGTCCACGGAGCTCTTTCGTGTTGCCACAGTGACCTCAGGATCCCTCTAGCCTTGAAACAGTGTTCTTGGGGTTTCTCTGGAGTGCCATCAAGGAAATCAAGGCTCCTTTCATGTGTGATGTGCAACACGGAATTGCTCTGCACGCAGTGCAGGGGAATCGGGCCTCATCTCGCGCGAGGGGGAAGTCTCATGGTTTTTCTCGAGTTGCGGCGGGAACCTGGGGTATATTCTCGAGTTACGACGGGGATGGCCCTTCCACCCACGTGTTTCTTCAGCGACGTCAGGACTCCTGCCTAGTTGCGAGGGACAACTCTGGATTCTCCTCGAGGCTTGGCAGGGCAATTGGGACGCCTCTCCAGCTGAGGCGGGAGACCAAGTGTCCCTTTCCAAGTGCCACAGGAATCCTGGGACTCCTATCAAGTTTCACGAGGAGTCAGGCATCGTCTGCTTTGGAGGCACTGATCTCCGCGTACCTCTGGAGTTTTCAAAGGATGTGAGGCTATCGGTCGCGATGAGGTGGGGAACTAAGTCTTTCTCTGTGCTTTCCACAGGGGATTCAGACATCCTTTCGTCCTGGGAGATGCAAGACGAGCCTGCATTGAAGTCACTGCAGGGATATCCGGCCTTATTTCGAGTCAGGGCATCGCGGTGTCCATTCCACTTGAGGCCGCAAACTCAGGGTCCCTCTCACATACCTAGAGCTGAGAGAAGCCTCCTCTTGAGGTGCTTGTGGTAAGGTGGTATTCCTCTGGAGACGAATCCAGGGACTAACCTCTCTTTTCGAGTTGATTTTTGGTCCACAGAGTTCTTTCGTGTTGCTACAGTGACCTCAGGATCCCTCTATCCTTGAAACAGTGTTCTTGGGGTTTCTCTGGAGTGCCATCAAGGAAATCAAGGCTCCTTTCATGTGTGATGTGCAAGACGGAATTGCTCTGCACGCAGTGCAGGGGAATCGGGCCTCATCTCGCGGCGAGGGGGAAGTCTCATGGTTTTTCTCGAGTTGCGGCGGGAACCTGGGGTATATTCTCGAGTTACGACGGGGATGGCCCTTCCACCCACGTGTTTCTTCAGCCACGTCAGGACTCCTGCCTAGTTGCGAGGGACAACTCTGGATTCTCCTCGAGGCTTGGCAGGGCAATTGGGACGCCTCTCCAGCTGAGGCGGGAGACCAAGTGTCCCTTTCCAAGTGCCACAGGAATCCTGGGACTCCTATCAAGTTTCACGAGGAGTCAGGCATCGTCTCCTTTGGAGGCACTGATCTCCGCATACCTCTGGAGTTTTCAAAGGATGTGAGGCTATCGGTCGCGATGAGGTGGGGAACTAAGTCTTTCTCTGTGCTTTCCACAGGGGATTCAGACATCCTTTCGTCCTGGGAGATGCAAGACGAGCCTGCATTGAAGTCACTGCAGGGATATCCGGCCTTATTTCGAGTCAGGGCATAGTGGTGTCCATTCCAATTGAGGCCGCAAACTCAGGGTCCCTCTCACATACCTAGAGCTGAGAGAAGCCTACTCTTGAGGTGCTTGTGGTAAGGTGGTATTCCTCTGGACACGAATCCAGGGACTAACCTCTCTTTTCGAGTTGATTTTTGGTCCACAGAGTTCTTTCGTGTTGCTACAGTGACCTCAGGATCCCTCTAACCTTGAAACAGTGTTCTTGGGGTTTCTCTGAAGTGCCATCAAGGAAATCAAGGCTCCTTTCATGTGTGATGTGCAAGACGGAATTGCTCTGCACGCAGTACAGGGGAATCGGGCCTCATCTCGCATCGAGGGGGAAGTCTCATGGTTTTTCTCGAGTTGCGGCGGGAACCTGGGGTATATTCTCGAGTTACGACGGGGATGGCCCTTCCACCCATGTGTTTGTTCAGCCACGTCAGGACTCCTGCCTAGTTGTGAGGGACAACTCGGGATTCTCCTCGAGGCTTGGCAGGGCAATTGGAACGCCTCTCCAGCTGAGGCGGGAGACCAAGGGTCCCTTTCCACGTGCCACAAGAATCCTGGGACTCCTATCAAGTTTCACGAGGAGTCAGGCATCGTCTCCTTTGGAGGCACTGATCTCCGCGTACCTCTGGAGTTTTCAAAGGATGTGAGGCCTCCGGTAGCGATGACGTGGGGAACTAGGTGTTTCTCTGTGGTCTCCACTGGGGATTCAGACATCCTTTCTTCTTGGGAGATGCAAGACGAGCCTGCATTCAAGTCACTGCAGGGATATCCGGCCTTATTTCGAGTCAGGGCATCGCGGTGTCCATTCCACTTGAGGCCGCATTCTCAGGATCCCTCGCACATACCTAGAGCTGAGAGAAGCCTCCTCTTGAGGTGCTTGTGGTAAGGTGGTATTCCTCAGGAGTCGAAGCCAGGGACTAACCTCTCATCTCGTGTTGATTCTTGGTCCACGGAGCTCTTTCGTGTTGCTACAGTGACCTCAGGATCCCTCTAGCCTTGAAACAGTGTTCTTGGGGTTTCTCTGGAGTGCCATAAAGGAAATCAAGGCTCCTTTCATGTGTGATGTGCAAGACGGAATTGCTCTGCACGCAGTACAGGGGAATCGGGCCTCATCTCGCATCGAGGGGGAAGTCTCAAGGTTTTTCTCGAGTTGCGGCGGGAACCTGGGGTATATTCTCGAGTTACGACGGGGATGGCCCTTCCACCCACGTGTTTGTTCAGCCACGTCAGGACTCCTGCCTAGTTGCGAGGGACAACTCGGGATTCTCCTCGAGGCTTGACAGGGCAATTGGAACGCCTCTCCAGCTGAGGCGGGAGACCAAGGGTCCCTTTCCACGTGCCACAAGAATCCTGGGACTCCTATCAAGTTTCACGAGGAGTCAGGCATCGTCTCCTTTGGAGGCACTGATCTCCGCGTACCTCTGGAGTTTTCAAAGGATGTGAGGCCTCCGGTCGCGATGAGGTGGGGAACTAGGTGTTTCTCTGTGGTCTCCACAGGGGATTCAGACATCCTTTCTTCTTGGGAGATGCAAGACGAGCCTGCATTGAAGTCACTGCAGGGATAACCGGCCTTATTTTGCATCAGGGCATCGCGGTGTCCATTCCACTTGAGGCCGCAATCTCAGGATCCCTCTCACATACCTAGAGCTGAGAGAAGCCTCCTCTTGAGGTGCTTGTGGTAAGTTGGTATTCCTCTGGAGTCGAAGCCAGGGACTAACCTCTCATCTCGAGTTGATTTTTGGTCCACGGAGCTCTTTCGTGTTGCTACAGTGACCTCAGGATCCCTCTAGCCTTGAAACAGTGTTCTTGGGGTTTCTCTGGAGTGCCATGAAGGAAATCAAGGCTCCTTTCATGTGTGATGTGCAACACAGAATTGCTCTGCACGCAGTGCAGGGGAATCGGGCCTCATCTCGCGGCGAGGGGGAAGTCTCATGGTTTTTCTCGAGTTGCGGCGGGAACCTGGGGTATATTCTCGAGTTACGACGGGGATGGCCCTTCCACACACGTGTTTGTTCAGCCTCGTCAGGACTCTTGCCTAGTTGCGAGACACAACTCGGGATTCTCCTCGAGGCTTGGCAAGGCAATTGGGACGCCTCTCCAGCTGAGGCGGGAGACCAAGGGTCCCTTTCCACGTGCCACAGGAATCCTGGGACTCCTATCAAGCTTCACGAGGAGTCAGGCATCGTCTCCTTTGGAGGCACTGATCTCCGCGTACCTCTGGAGTTTTCAAAGGATGTGAGGCCTCCGGTCGCGATGAGGTGGGGAACTAGGTCTTTCTCTGTGGTCTTCACAGGGGATTCAGACATCCTTTCATCTTGGGAGATGCAAGACGAGCCTGCATTCAAGTCACTGCAGGGATATCCAGCCTTATTTCGCGTTAGGGCATCGCGGTGTCCATTCCACTTGAGGCCGCAAACTCAGGGTCCCTCTCACATACCTAGAGCTGAGAGAAGCCTCCTCTTGAGGTGCTTGTGGTAAGGTGGTATTCCTCTGGAGACGAATCCAGGGACTAACCTCTCTTTTCGAGTTGATTTTTGGTCCACAGAGTTCTTTCGTGTTGCTACAGTGACCTCAGGATCCCTCTAGCCTTGAAACAGTGTTCTTGGGGTTTCTCTGGAGTGCCATCAAGGAAATCAAGGCTCCTTTCATGTGTGATGTGCAAGACGGAATTGCTCTGCACGCAGTACAGGGGAATCGGGCCTCATCTCGCATCGAGGGGGAAGTCTCAAGGTTTTTCTCGAGTTGCGGCGGGAACCTGGGGTATATTCTCGAGTTACGACGGGGATGGCCCTTCCACACACGTGTTTGTTCAGCCACGTCAGGACTCCTGCCTAGTTGCAAGGGACAACTCGGGATTCTCCTCGAGGCTTGGCAGGGCAATTGGAACGCCTCTCCAGCTGAGGCGGGAGACCAAGGGTCCCTTTCCACGTGCCACAAGAATCCTGGGACTCCTATCAAGTTTCACGAGGAGTCAGGCATCGTCTCCTTTGGAGGCACTGATCTCCGCGTACCTCTGGAGTTTTCAAAGGATGTGAGGCCTCCGGTCGCGATGAGGTGGGGAACTAGGTCTTTCTCTGTGGTCTCCACAGGGGATTCAGACATCCTTTCTTCTTGGGAGATGCAAGACGAGCCTGCATTCAAGTCACTGCAGGGATATCCGGCCTTATTTCGAGTCAGGGCATCGCGGTGTCCATTCCATTTGAGGCCGCAAACTCAGGATCCCTTTCACATACCTAGAGCTGAGAGAAGCCTCCTCTTGAGGTGCTTGTGGTAAGGTGGTATTCCTCAGGAGTCGAAGCCAGGGACTAACCTCTCATCTCGTGTTGATTCTTGGTCCACGGAGCTCTTTCGTGTTGCCACAGTGACCTCAGGATCCCTCTAGCCTTGAAACAGTGTTCTTGGGGTTTCTCTGGAGTGCCATCAAGGAAATCAAGGCTCCTTTCATGTGTGATGTGCAACACGGAATTGCTCTGCACGCAGTGCAGGGGAATCGGGCCTCATCTCGCGGCGAGGGGGAAGTCTCATGGTTTTTCTCGAGTTGCGGCGGGAACCTGGGGTATATTCTCGAGTTACGACGGGGATGGCCCTTCCACCCACGTGTTTCTTCAGCGACGTCAGGACTCCTGCCTAGTTGCGAGGGACAACTCTGGATTCTCCTCGAGGCTTGGCAGGGCAATTGGGACGCCTCTCCAGCTGAGGCGGGGAGACCAAGTGTCCCTTTCCAAGTGCCACAGGAATCCTGGGACTCCTATCAAGTTTCACGAGGAGTCAGGCATCGTCTCCTTTGGAGGCACTGATCTCCGCGTACCTCTGGAGTTTTCAAAGGATGTGAGGCTATCGGTCGCGATGAGGTGGGGAACTAAGTCTTTCTCTGTGCTTTCCACAGGGGATTCAGACATCCTTTCGTCCTGGGAGATGCAAGACGAGCCTGCATTGAAGTCACTGCAGGGATATCCGGCCTTATTTCGAGTCAGGGCATCGCGGTGTCCATTCCACTTGAGGCCGCAAACTCAGGGTCCCTCTCACATACCTAGAGCTGAGAGAAGCCTCCTCTTGAGGTGCTTGTGGTAAGGTGGTATTCCTCTGGAGACGAATCCAGGGACTAACCTCTCTTTTCGAGTTGATTTTTGGTCCACAGAGTTCTTTCGTGTTGCTACAGTGACCTCAGGATCCCTCTATCCTTGAAACAGTGTTCTTGGGGTTTCTCTGGAGTGCCATCAAGGAAATCAAGGCTCCTTTCATGTGTGATGTGCAAGACGGAATTGCTCTGCACGCAGTACAGGGGAATCGGGCCTCATCTCGCGGCGAGGGGGAAGTCTCATGGTTTTTCTCGAGTTGCGGCGGGAACCTGGGGTATATTCTCGAGTTACGACGGGGATGGCCCTTCCACCCACGTGTTTGTTCAGCCACGTCAGGACTCCTGCCTAGTTGCGAGGGACAACTGGGGATTCTCCTCGAGGCTTGGCAGGGCAATTGGAACGCCTCTCCAGCTGAGGCGGGAGACCAAGGGTCCCTTTCCACGTGCCACAAGAATCCTGGGACTCCTATCAAGTTTCACGAGGAGTCAGGCATCGTCTCCTTTCGAGGCACTGATCTCCGCGTACCTCTGGAGTTTTCAAAGCATTTGAGGCCTCCTGTCGCGATGAGGTGGGGAACTAGGTCTTTCTCTGTGGTCTCCACAGGGAATTCAGACACCCTTTCGTCTTGGGAGATGCAAGACGAGCCTGCATTCCAGTCACTGCAGGGATATCCGGCCTTATTTCGAGTCAGGGCATCGCGGTGTCCATTCCACTTGAGGCCGCAAACTCAGGGTCCCTCTCACATACCTAGAGCTGAGAGAAGCCTCCTCTTGAGGTGCTTGTGTTAAGGTGGTATTCCTCTGGAGTCGAAGCCAGGGACTAACCTCTCATCTCGAGTTGATTTTTGGTCCACGGAGCTCTTTCGTGTTGCTACAGTGACATCAGGATCCCTCTAGCCTTGAAACAGTGTTCTTGGGGTTTCTCTGGAGTGCCATGAAGGAAATCAAGGCTCCTTTCATGTGTGATGTGCAACACAGAATTGCTCTGCACGCAGTGCAGGGGAATCGGGCCTCATCTCGCGGCGAGGGGGAAGTCTCATGGTTTTTCTCGAGTTGCGGCGGGAACCTGGGGTATATTCTCAAGTTACGACGGGGATGGCCCTTCCACACACGTGTTTGTTCAGCCACGTCAGGACTCTTGCCTAGATGCGAGACACAACTCGGGATTCTCCTCGAGGCTTGGCAAGGCAATTGGGACGCCTCTCCAGCTGAGGCGGGAGACCAAGTGTCCCTTTCCACGTGCCACAGGAATCCTGGGACTCCTATCAAGTTTCACGAGGAGTCAGACATCGTCTCCTTTGGAGGTACTGATCTCCGCGTACCTCTGGAGTTTTCAAAGGATGTGAGGCCTCCGGTCGCGATGAGGTGGGGAACTAGGTCTTTCTCTGTGGTCTCCACAGGGGATTCAGACATCCTTTCATCTTGGGAGATGCAAGACGAGCCTGCATTCAAGTCACTGCAGGGATATCCAGCCTTATTTCGCGTCAGGGCATCGCGGTGTCCATTCCACTTGAGGCCGCAAACTCAGGGTCCCTCTCACATACCTAGAGCTGAGAGAAGCCTCCTCTTGAGGTGCTTGTGGTAAGGTGGTATTCCTCTGGAGTCGAAGCCAGGGACTAACCTCTCATCTCGAGTTGATTTTTGGCCCACGGAGCTCTTTCGTGTTGCTACAGTGACCTCAGGATCCCTCTATCCTTGAAACAGTGTTCTTGGGGTTTCTCTGGAGTGCCATCAAGGAAATCAAGGCTCCTTTCATGTGTGATGTGCAAGACGGAATTGCTCTGCACGCAGTGCAGGGGAATCGGGCCTCATCTCGCGGCGAGGGGGAAGTCTCATGGTTTTTCTCGAGCTGCGGCGGGAACTTGGGGTATATTCTCGAGTTACGACGGGGATGGCCCTTCCACACACGTGTTTGTTCAGCCACGTCAGGACTCCTGCCTAGTTGCGAGGGACAACTCGGGATTCTCCTCGAGGCTTGGCAGGGCAATTGGAACGCCTCTCCAGCTGAGGCGGGAGACCAAGGGTCCCTTTCCACGTGCCACAAGAATCCTGGGACTCCTATCCAGTTTCACGAGGAGTCAGGCATCGTCTCCTTTGGAGGCACTGATCTCCGCGTACCTCTGGAGTTTTCAAAGGATGTGAGGCCTCCGGTCGCGATGAGGTGGGGAACTAGGTCTTTCTCTGTGGTCTACACAGGGGATTCAGACACCCTTTCGTCTTGGGAGATGCAAGACGAGCCTGCATTCCAGTCACTGCAGGGATATCCGGCCTTATTTCGAGTCAGGGCATCGCGGTGTCCATTCCACTTGAGGCCGCAAACTCAGGGTCCCTCTCACATACCTAGAGCTGAGAGAAGCCTCCTCTTGAGGTGCTTGTGGTAAGGTGGTATTCCTCTGGAGTCGAAGCCAGGGACTAACCTCTCATCTCGAGTTGATTTTTGGTCCACGGAGCTCTTTCGTGTTGCTACAGTGACCTCAGGATCCCTCTAGCCTTGAAACAGTGTTCTTGGGGTTTCTCTGGAGTGCCATGAAGGAAATCAAGGCTCCTTTCATGTGTGATGTGCAACACAGAATTGCTCTGCACGCAGTGCAGGGGAATCGGGCCTCATCTCGCGGCGAGGGGGAAGTCTCATGGTTTTTCTCGATTTGCGGCGGGAACCTCGGGTATATTCTCAAGTTACGACGGGGATGGCCCTTCCACACACGTGTTTGTTCAGCCACGTCAGGACTCTTGCCTAGATGCGAGACACAACTCGGGATTCTCCTCGAGGCTTGGCAAGGCAATTGGGACGCCTCTCCAGCTGAGGCGGGAGACCAAGGGTCCCTTTCCACGTGCCACAGGAATCCTGGGACTCCTATCAAGTTTCACGAGGAGTCAGGCATCGTCTCCTTTGGAGGTACTGATCTCCGCGTACCTCTGGAGTTTTCAAAGGATGTGAGGCCTCCGGTCGCGATGAGGTGGGGAACTAGGTCTTTCTCTGTGGTCTCCACAGGGGATTCAGACATCCTTTCATCTTGGGAGATGCAAGACGAGCCTGCATTCAAGTCACTGCAGGGATATCCAGCCTTATTTCGCGTCAGGGCATCGCGGTGTCCATTCCACTTGAGGCCGCAAACTCAGGGTCCCTCTCACATACCTAGAGCTGAGAGAAGCCTCCTCTTGAGGTGCTTGTGGTAAGGTGGTATTCCTCTGGAGTCGAAGCCAGGGACTAACCTCTCATCTCGAGTTGATTTTTGGCCCACGGAGCTCTTTCGTGTTGCTACAGTGACCTCAGGATCCCTCTAGCCTTGAAACAGTGTTCTTGGGGTTTCTCTGGAGTGCCATCAAGGAAATCAAGGCTCCTTTCATGTGTGATGTGCAACACGGAATTGCTCTGCACGCAGTGCAGGGGAATCGGGCCTCATCTCACGGTGAGGGGGAAGTCTCATGGTTTTTCTCGAGTTGCGGCGGGAACCTGGGGTATATTCTCGAGTTACAACGGGGATGGCCCTTCCACCCACGTGTTTCTTCAGCGACGTCAGGACTCCTGCCTAGTTGCGAGGGACAACTCTGGATTCTCCTCGAGGCTTGGCAGGGCAATTGGGACGCCTCTCCCGCTGAGGTGGGAGACCAAGTGTCCCTTTCCAAGTGCCACAGGAATCCTGGGACTCCTATCAAGTTTCACGAGGAGTCAGGCATCGTCTCCTTTGGAGGCACTGATCTCCGCGTACCTCTGGAGTTTTCAAAGGATGTGAGGCTATCGGTCGCGATGGGGTGGGGAACTAAGTCTTTCTCTGTGCTTTCCACAGGGGATTCAGACATCCTTTCGTCCTGGGAGATGCAAGACGAGCCTGCATTGAAGTCACTGCAGGGATATCCGGCCTTATTTCGAGTCAGGGAATCGCGGTGTCCATTCCACTTGAGGCTGCAAACTCAGGGTCCCTCTCACATACCTAGAGCTGAGAGAAGCCTCCTCTTGAGGTGCTTGTGGTAAGGTGGTATTCCTCTGGAGACGAATTCAGGGACTAACCTCTCTTTTCGAGTTGATTTTTGGTCCACAGAGTTCTTTCGTGTTGCTACAGTGACCTCAGGATCCCTCTATCCTTGAAACAGTGTTCTTGGGGTTTCTCTGGAGTGCCATCAAGGAAATCAAGGCTCCTTTCATGTGTGATGTGCAAGACGGAATTGCTCTGCACGCAGTACAGGGGAATCGGGCCTCATCTCGCATCGAGGGGGAAGTCTCATGGTTTTTCTCGAGTTGCGGCGGGAACCTAGGGTATATTCTCGAGTTACGACGGGGATGGCCCTTCCACCCACTTGTTTGTTCAGCCACGTCAGGACTCCTGCCTAGTTGCGAGGGACAACTCGGGATTCTTCTCGAGGCTTGGCAGGGCAATTGGAACGCCTCTCCAGCTGAGGCGGGAGACCAAGGGTCCCTTTCCACGTGCCACAAGAATCCTGGGACTCCTATCAAATTTCACGAGGAGTCAGGCATCGTCTCCTTTGGAGGCACTGATCTCCGCGTACCTCTGGAGTTTTCAAAGGATGTGAGGCCTCCGGTCGCGATGAGGTGGGGAACTAGGTGTTTCTCTGTGGTCTCCACAGGGGATTCAGACATCCTTTCTTCTTGGGAGATGCAAGACGAGCCTGCATTGAAGTCACTGCAGGGATATCCAGCCTTATTTCGAGTCAGGGCATCGCGGTGTCCATTCCACCTGAGGCCGCAAACTCAGGATCCCTCTCACATACCTAGAGCTGAGAGAAGCCTCCTCTTGAGGTGCTTGTGGTAAGGTGGTATTCCTCTGGAGTCGAAGCCAGGGACTAACCTCTCATCTCGAGTTGATTTTTGGCCCACGGAGTTCTTTCGTGTTGCTACAGTGACCTCAGGATCCCTCTAGCCTTGAAACAGTGTTCTTGGGGTTTCTCTGGAGTGCCATGAAGGAAATCAAGGCTCCTTTCATGTGTGATGTGCAACACAGAATTGCTCTGCACGCATTGCAGGGGAATCGGGCCTCATCTCGCGGCGAGGGGGAAGTCTCATGGTTTTTCTCGAGTTGCGGCGGGAACCTGGGGTATATTCTCGAGTTACGACGGGGATGGCCCTTCCACACACGTGTTTGTTCAGCCCCGTCAGGACTCTTGCCTAGTTGCGAGACACAACTCGGGATTCTCCTCGAGGCTTGGCAAGGCAATTGGGACGCCTCTCCAGCTGAGGCGGGAGACCAAGGGTCCCTTTCCACGTGCCACAGGAATCCTGGGACTCCTATCAAGTTTCACGAGGAGTCAGGCATCGTCTCCTTTGGAGGCACTGATCTCCGCGTACCTCTGGAGTTTTCAAAGGATGTGAAGCCTCCGGTCGCGACGAGGTGGGGAACTAGGTCTTTCTCTGTGGTCTCCACAGGGGATTCAGACATCCTTTCATCTTGGGAGATGCAAGACGAGCCTGCATTCAAGTCACTGCAGGGATATCCAGCCTTATTTCGCGTCAGGGCATCGCGGTGTCCATTCCAGTTGAGGCCGCAAACTCAGGGTCCCTCTCACATACCTAGAGCTGAGAGAAGCCTCCTCTTGAGGTGCTTGTCGTAAGGTGGTATTCCTCTGGAGTCGAAGCCAGGGACTAACCTCTCATCTCGAGTTGATTTTTGGCCCACGGAGCTCTTTTGTGTTGCTACAGTGACCTCAGGATCCCTCTAGCCTTGAAACAGTGTTCTTGGGGTTTCTCTGGAGTGCCATCAAGGAAATCAAGGCTCCTTTCATGTGTGATGTGCAACACGGAATTGCTCTGCACGCAGTGCAGGGGAATCGGGCCTCATCTCGCGGCGAGGGGGAAGTCTCTTGGTTTTTCTCGAGTTGCGGCGGGAACCTGGGGTATATTCTCGAGTTACGACGGGGATGGCCCTTCCACCCACGTGTTTCTTCAGCGACGTCAGGTCTCCTGCCTAGTTGCGAGGGACAACTCTGGATTCTCCTCGAGGCTTGGCAGGGCAATTGGGACGCCTCTCCAGCTGAGGCGGGAGACCAAGTGTCCCTTTCCAAGTGCCACAGGAATCCTGGGACTCCTATCAAGTTTCACGAGGAGTCAGGCATCGTCTCCTTTGGAGGCACTGATCTCCGCGTACCTCTGGAGTTTTCAAAGGATGTGAGGACTCCGGTCGCGATGAGGTGGGGAACTAGGTCTTTCTCTGTGCTTTGCACAGGGGATTCAGACATCCTTTCTTCTTGGGAGATGCAAGACGAGCCTGCATTCAAGTCACTGCAGGGACATCCGGCCTTATTTCGAGTCAGGGCATCGCGGTGTCCATTCCACTTGAGGCCGCAAACTCAGGGTCCCTCTCACATACCTAGAGCTGAGAGAAGCCTCCTCTTGAGGTGCTTGTGGTAAGGTGGTATTCCTCTGGAGACGAATCCAGGGACTAACCTCTCTTTTCGAGTTGATTTTTGGTCCACAGAATTCTTTCGTGTTGCTACAGTGACCTCAGGATCCCTCTATCCTTGAAACAGTGTTCTTGGGGTTTCTCTGGAGTGCCATCAAGGAAATCAAGGCTCCTTTCATGTGTGATGTGCAAGACGGAATTGCTCTGCACGCAGTACAGGGGAATCGGGCCTCATCTCGCATCGAGGGGGAAGTCTCATGGTTTTTCTCGAGTTGCGGCGGGAACCTGGGGTATATTCTCGAGTTACGACGGGGATGGCCCTTCCACCCACGTGTTTGTTCAGCCACGACAGGACTCCTGCCTGGTTGCGAGGGACAACTCGGGATTCTCCTGGAGGCTTGGCAGGGCAATTGGGACGCCTCTCCACCTGAGGCGGGAGACCAAGGGTCCCTTTCCACGTGCCACAAGAATCCTGGGACTCCTATCAAGTTTCACGAGGAGTCCGGCATCGTCTCCTTTGGAGGCACTGATCTCCGCGTACCTCTGGAGTTTTCAAAGGATGTGAGGCCTCCGGTCGCGATGAGGTGGGGAACTAGGTGTTTCTCTGTGGTCTCCACAGGGGATTCAGACATCCTTTCATCTTGGGAGATGCAAGACGAGCCTGCATTCAAGTCACTGCAGGGATATCCAGCCTTATTTCGCGTCAGGGCATCGCGGTGTCCATTCCACTTGAGGCCGCAAACTCAGGGTCCCTCTCACATACCTAGAGCTGAGAGAAGCCTCCTCTTGAGGTGCTTGTGGTAAGGTGGTATTCCTCTGGAGTCGAAGCCAGGGACTAACCTCTCATCTCGAGTTGATTTTGGGTCCACGGAGCTCTTTCGTGTTGCTACAGTGACCTCAGGATCCCTCTAGCCTTAAAACAGTGTTCTTGGGGGTTCTCTGGGGTGCCATGAAGGAAATCAAGGCTCCTTTCATGTGTGATGTGCAACACAGAATTGCTCTGCACGCAGTGCAGGGGAATCGGGCCTCATCTCGCGGCGAGGGGGAAGTCTCATGGTTTTTCTCGAGTTGCGGCGGGAACCTGGGGTATATTCTCGAGTTACGACGGGGATGGCCCTTCCACACATGTGTTTGTTCATCCACGTCAGGACTCTTGCCTAGTTGCGAGACACAACTCGGGATTCTCCTCGAGGCTTGGCAAGGCAATTGGGACGCCTCTCCAGCTGAGGCGGGAGACCATGGGTCCCTTTCCACGTGCCACAGGAATCCTGGGACTCCTATCAAGTTTCACGAGGAGTCAGGCATCGTCTCCTTTGGAGGCACTGATCTCCGCGTACCTCTGGAGTTTTCAAAGGATGTGAGGCCTCCGGTCGCGATGAGGTGGGGAACTAGGTCTTTCTCTGTGGTCTCCACAGGGGATTCAGACATCCTTTCATCTTGGGACATGCAAGACGAGCCTGCATTCAAGTCACTGCAGGGATATCCAGCCTTATTTCGCGTCAGGGCATCGCGGTGTCCATTCCACTTGAGGCCGCAAACTCAGGGTCCCTCTCACATACCTAGAGCTGAGAGAAGCCTCCTCTTGAGGTGCTTGTGGTAAGGTGGTATTCCTCTGGAGTCGAAGCCAGGGACTAACCTCTCATCTCGAGTTGATTTTTGGCCAACGGAGTTCTTTCGTGTTGCTACAGTGACCTCAGGATCCCTCTAGCCTTGAAACAGTGTTCTTGGGGTTTCTCTGGAGTGCCATCAAGGAAATCAAGGCTCCTTTCATGTGTGATGTGCAACACGGAATTGCTCTGCACGCAATGCAGGGGAATTGGGCCTCATCTCGCGGCGAGGGGGAAGTTTCATGGTTTTTCTCGAGTTGCGGTGGGAACCTGGGGTATATTCTCGAGTTACGACGGGGATGGCCCTTCCACCATCGTGTTTGTTCAGCCACGACAGGACTCCTGTCTGGTTGCGAGGGACAACTCGGGATTCTCCTGGAGGCTTGGCAGGGCAATTGGGACGCCTCTCCACCTGAGGCGGGAGACCAAGGGTCCCTTTCCACGTGCCACAAGAATCCTGGGACTCCTATCAAGTTTCACGAGGAGTCCGGCATCGTCTCCTTTGGAGGCACTGATCTCCGCGTACCTCTGGAGTTTTCAAAGGATGTGAGGCCTCCGGTCGCAATGAGGTGGGGAACTAGGTGTTTCTCTGTGGTCTCCACAGGGGATTCAGACATCCTTTCATCTTGGGAGATGCAAGACGAGCCTGCATTCAAGTCACTGCAGGGATATCCAGCCTTATTTCGCGTCAGGGCATCGCGGTGTCCATTCCACTTGAGGCCGCAAACTCAGGGTCCCTCTCACATACCTAGAGCTGAGAGAAGCCTCCTCTTGAGGTGCTTGTGGTAAGGTGGTATTCCTCTGGAGTCGAAGCCAGGGACTAACCTCTCATCTCGAGTTGATTTTTGGTCCACGGAGCTCTTTCGTGTTGCTACAGTGACCTCAGGATCCCTCTAGCCTTGAAACAGTGTTCTTGGGGTTTCTCTGGGGTGCCATGAAGGAAATCAAGGCTCCTTTCATGTGTGATGTGCAACACAGAATTGCGCTGCACGCAGTGCAGGGGAATCGGGCCTCATCTCGCGGCGAGGGGGAAGTCTCATGGTTTTTCTCGAGTTGCGGCGGGAACCTGGGGTATATTCTCGAGTTACGACGGGGATGGCCCTTCCACACATGTGTTTGTTCAGCCACGTCAGGACTCTTGCCTAGTTGCGAGACACAACTCGGGATTCTCCTCGAGGCTTGGCAAGGCAATTGGGACGCCTCTCCAGCTGAGGCGGGAGACCATGGGTCCCTTTCCACGTGCCACAGGAATCCTGGGACTCCTATCAAGTTTCACGAGGAGTCAGGCATCGTCTCCTTTGGAGGCACTGATCTCCGCGTACCTCTGGAGTTTTCAAAGGATGTGAGGCCTCTGGTCGCGATGAGGTGGGGAACTAGGTCTTTCTCTGTGGTCTCCACAGGGGATTCAGACATCCTTTCATCTTGGGAGATGCAAGACGAGCCTGCATTCAAGTCACTGCAGGGATATCCAGCCTTATTTCGCGTCAGGGCATCGCGGTGTCCATTCCACTTGAGGCCGCAAACTCAGGGTCCCTCTCACATACCTAGAGCTGAGAGAAGCCTCCTCTTGAAGTGCTTGTGGTAAGGTGGTATTCCTCTGGAGTCGAAGCCAGGGACTAACCTCTCATCTCGAGTTGATTTTTGGCCCACGGAGCTCTTTCGTGTTGCTACAGTGACCTCAGGATCCCTCTAGCCTTGAAACAGTGTTCTTGGGGTTTCTCTGGAGTGCCATCAAGGAAATCAAGGCTCCTTTCATGTGTGATGTGCAACACGGAATTGCTCTGCACGCAGTGCAGGGGAATCGGGCCTCATCTCGCGGCGAGGGGGAAGTCTCATGGTTTTTCTCGAGTTGCGGTGGGAACCTGGGGTATATTCTCGAGTTACGACGGGGATGGCCCTTCCACCCACGTGTTTCTTCTGCGACGTCAGGACTCCTGCCTAGTTGCGAGGGACAACTCTGGATTCTCCTCGAGGCTTGGCAGGGCAATTGGGACGCCTCTCCAGCTGAGGCGGGAGACCAAGTGTCCCTTTCCAAGTGCCACAGGAATCCTGGGACTCCTATCAAGTTTCACGAGGAGTCATGCATCGTCTCCTTTGGAGGCACTGATCTCCGCGTACCTCTGGAGTTTTCAAAGGATGTGAGGCTATCGGTCGCGATGAGGTGGGGAACTAAGTCTTTCTCTGTGCTTTCCACAGGGGATTCAGACATCCTTTCGTCCTGGGAGATGCAAGACGAGCCTGCATTGAAGTCACTGCAGGGATATCCGGCCTTATTTCGAGTCAGGGCATCGCGGTGTCCATTCCACTTGAGGCCGCAAACTCACGGTCCCTCTCACATACCTAGAGCTGAGAGAAGCCTCCTCTTGAGGTGCTTGTGTTAAGGTGGTATTCCTCTGGAGACGAATCCAGGGACTAACCTCTCTTTTCGAGTTGATTTTTGGTCCACAGAGTTCTTTCGTGTTGCTACAGTGACCTCAGGATCTCTCTATCCTTGAAACAGTGTTCTTGGGGTTTCTCTGGAGTGCCATCAAGGAAATCAAGGCTCCTTTCATGTGTGATGTGCAAGACGGAATTGCTCTGCACGCAGTACAGGGGAATCGGGCCTCATCTCGCATCGAGGGGGAAGTCTCATGGTTTTTCTCGAGTTGCGGCGGGAACCTGGGGTATATTCTCGAGTTACGACGGGGAAGGCCCTTCCACCCACGTGTGTGTTCAGCCACGTCAGGACTCCTGCCTAGTTGCGAGGGACAACTCGGGATTCTCCTCGAGGCTTGGCAGGACAATTGGAACGCCTCTCCAGCTGAGACGGGAGACCAAGGGTCCCTTTCCACGTGCCACAAGAATCCTGGGACTCCTATCAAGTTTCACGAGGAGTCAGGCATCGTCTCCTTTGGAGGCACTGATCTCCGCGTACCTCTGGAGTTTTCAAAGGATGTGAGGCCTCCGGTCGCGATGAGGTGGGGAACTAGGTGTTTCTCTGTGGTCTCCACAGGGGATTCAGACATCCTTTCTTCTTGGGAGATGCAAGACGAGCCTGCATTCAAGTCACTGCAGGGATATCCGGCCTTATTTCGAGTCAGGGCATCGCGGTGTCCATTCCACTTGAGGCCGCAAACTCAGGATCCCTCTCACATACCTAGAGCTGAGAGAAGCCTCCTCTTGAGGTGCTTGTGGTAAGGTGGTATTCCTCAGGAGTCGAAGCCAGGGACTAACCTCTCATCTCGTGTTGATTCTTGGTCCACGGAGCTCTTTCGTGTTGCTACAGTGACCTCAGGATCCCTCTAGCCTTGAAACAGTGTTCTTGGGGTTTCTCTGGAGTGCCATCAAGGAAATCAAGGCTCCTTTCATGTGTGATGTGCAACACGGAATTACTCTGCACGCAGTGCAGGGGAATCGGGCCTCATCTCGCGGCGAGGGGGAAGTCTCATGGTTTTTCTCGAGTTGCGGCGGGAACCTGGGGTATATTCTCGAGTTACGACGGGGATGGCCCTTCCACACGTGTGTGTTCAGCCATGTCAGGACTCCTGCCTAGTTGCGAGGGACAACTCGGGATTCTCCTCGAGGCTTTGCAGGGCAATTGGGAAGCCTCTCCAGCTGAGACGGGAGACCAAGGGTCCCTTTCCACGTGCCACAGGAATCCTGGGACTCCTATCAAGTTTCACGAGGAGTCAGGCATCGTCTCCTTTGGAGGCACTGATCTCCGCGTACCTCTGGAGTTTTCAAAGGATTTGAGGCCTCCTGTCGCGATGAGGTGGGGAACTAGGTCTTTCTCTGTGGTCTCCACAGGGGATTCAGACATCCTTTCATCTTGGGACATGCAAGACGAGCCTGCATTCAAGTCACTGCAGGGATATCCAGCCTTATTTCGCGTCAGGGCATCGCGGTGTCCATTCCACTTGAGGCCGCAAACTCATGGTCCCTCTCACATACCTAGAGCTGAGAGAAGCCTCCTCTTGAGGTGCTTGTGGTAAGGTGGTATTCCTCTGGAGTCGAAGCCAGGGACTAACCTCTCATCTCGAGTTGATTTTTGGCCCACGGAGCTCTTTCGTGTTGCTACAGTGACCTCAGGATCACTCTAGCCTTGAAACAGTGTTCTTGGGGTTTCTCTGGAGTGCCATCAAGGAAATCAAGGCTCCTTTCATGTGTGATGTGCAACACGGAATTGCTCTGCACGCAGTGCAGGGGAATCGGGCCTCATCTCGCGGCGAGGGGGAAGTCTCATGGTTTTTCTCGAGTTGCGGCTGGAACCTGGGGTATATTCTCGAGGTACGACGGGGATGGCCCTTCCACACACGTGTGTGTTCAGCCATGTCAGGACTCCTGCCTAGTTGCGAGGGACAACTCGGGATTCTCCTCGAGGCTTTGCAGGGTAATTGGGACGCCTCTCCAGCTGAGACGGGAGACCAAGGGTCCCTTTCCACGTGCCACAGGAATCCTGGGTCTCCTATCAAGTTTCACGAGGAGTCAGGCATCGTCTCCTTTGGAGGCACTGATCTCCGCATACCTCTGGAGTTTTCAAAGGATTTGAGGCCTCCTGTCGCGATGAGGTGGGGAACTAGGTCTTTCTCTGTGGTCTCCACAGGGGATTCAGACACCCTTTCGTCTTGGGAGATGCAAGACGAGCCTGCATTCCAGTCACTGCAGGGATATCCGGCCTTATTTCGAGTCAGGGCATCGCGGTGTCCATTCCACTTGAGGCCCCAAACTCAGGGTCCCTCTCACATACCTAGAGCTGAGAGAAGCCTCCTCTTGAGGTGCTTGTGGTAAGGTGGTATACCTCTGGAGTCGAAGGCAGGGACTAACCTCTCATCTCGAGTTGATTTTGGGTCCACGGAGCTCTTTCGTGTTGCTACAGTGACCTGAGGATCCCTCTAGCCCTGAAACAGTGTTCTTGGGGTTTCTCTGGAGTGCCATCAAGGAAATCAAGGCTCCTTTCATGTGTGATGTGCAACACGGAATTGCTCTGCACGCAGTACAGGGGAATCGGGCCTCATCTCGCATCGAGGGGGAAGTCTCATGGTTTTTCTCGAGTTGCGGCGGGAACCTGGGATATATTCTCGAGTTACGACGGGGATGGCCCTTCCACCCACGTGTTTGTTCAGCCACGTCAGGACTCCTGCCTAGTTGCGAGGGACAACTCTGGATTCTCCTCGAGGCTTGGCAGGGCAATTGGGACGCCTCTCCAGCTGAGGCGGGAGACCAAGTGTCCCTTTCCAAGTGCCACAGGAATCCTGGGACTCCTATCAAGTTTCACGAGGAGTCAGGCATCGTCTCCTTTGGAGGCACTGATCTCCGCGTACCTCTGGAGTTTTCAAAGGATGTGAGGCCTCCGGTCGCGATGAGGTGGGGAACTAAGTCTTTCTCTGTGCTTTCCACAGGGGATTCAGACATCCTTTCGTCCTGGGAGATGCAAGACGAGCCTGCATTGAAGTCACTGCAGGGATATCCAGCCTTATTTCGAGTCAGGGCATCGCGGTGTCCATTCCACTTGAGGCCGCAAACTCAGGGTCCCTCTCACATACCTAGAGCTGAGAGAAGCCTCCTCTTGAGGTGCTTGTGGTAAGGTGGTATTCCTCTGGAGACGAATCCAGGGACTAACCTCTCTTTTCGAGTTGATTTTTGGTCCACAGAGTTCTTTCGTGTTGCTACAGTGACCTCAGGATCCCTCTATCCTTGAAACAGTGTTCTTGGGGTTTCTCTGGAGTGCCATCAAGGAAATCAAGGCTCCTTTCATGTGTGATGTGCAAGACGGAATTGCTCTGCACGCAGTACAGGGGAATCGGGCCTCATCTCGCATCGAGGGGGAAGTCTCATGGTTTTTCTCGAGTTGCGGCGGGAACCTGGGGTATATTCTCGAGTTACGACGGGGATGGCCCTTCCACCCACGTGTTTGTTCAGCCACGTCAGGACTCCTGCCTAGTTGCGAGGGACAACTCGGGATTCTCCTCGAGGCTTGGCAGGGCAATTGGAAAGCCTCTCCAGCTGAGGCGGGAGACCAAGGGTCCCTTTCCAAGTGCCACAAGAATCGTGGGACTCCTATCAAGTTTCACGAGGAGTCAGGCATCGTCTCCTTTGGAAGCACTGATCTCCGCGTACCTCTGGAGTTTTCAAAGGATGTGAGGCCTGCGGTCGCGATGAGGTGGGGAACTAGGTCTTTCTCTGTGGTCTCCACAGGGGATTCAGACACCCTTTCGTCTTTGGAGATGCAAGACGAGCCTGCATTCCAGTCACTGCAGGGATATCCGGCCTTATTTCGAGTCAGGGCATCGCGGTGTCCATTCCACTTGAGGCCCCAAATTCAGGGTCCCTCTCACTTACCTAGAGCTCAGAGAAGCCTCCTCTTGAGGTGCTTGTGGTAAGGTGGTATTCCTCTGGAGTCGAAGCCAGGGACTAACCTCTCATCTCGAGTTGATTTTGGGTCCACGGAGCTCTTTCTTGTTGCTACAGTGACCTCAGGATCCCTCTAGCCTTGAAACAGTGTTCTTGGGGTTTCTCTGGAGTGCCATGAAGGAAATCAAGGCTCCTTTCATGTGTGATGTGCAATACAGAATTGCTCTGCACGCAGTGCAGGGGAATCGGGCCTCATCTCGCGGCGAGGGGGAAGTCTCATGGTTTTTCTCGAGTTGCGGCGGGAACCTGGGGTATATTCTCGAGTTACGACGGGGATGGCCCTTCCACACACGTGTTTGTTCAGCCACGTGAGGACTCTTGCCTAGTTGCGAGACACAACTCGGGATTCTCCTCGAGGCTTGGCAAGGCAATTGGGACGCCTCTCCAGCTGAGGCGGGAGACCAAGGGTCCCTTTTCACGTGCCACAGGAATCCTGGGACTCCTATCAAGTTTCACGAGGAGTCAGGCATCGTCTCCTTTGGAGGCACTGATCTCCGCGTACCTCTGGAGTTTTCAAAGGATGTGAGGCCTCCGGTCGCGATGAGGTGGGGAACTAGGTCTTTCTCTGTGGTCTCCACAGGGGATTCAGACATCCTTTCGTCCTGGGAGATGCAAGACGAGCCTGCATTGAAGTCACTGCAGGGATATCCGGCCTTATTTCGAGTCAGGGCATCGCGGTGTCCATTCCACTTGAGGGCGCAAACTCAGGGTCCCTCTCACATACCTAGAGCTGAGAGAAGCCTCCTCTTGAGGTGCTTGTGGTAAGGTGGTATTCCTCTGGAGACGAATCCAGGGACTAACCTCTCTTTTCGAGTTGATTTTTGGTCCACAGAGTTCTTTCGTGTTGCTACAGTGACCTCAGGATCCCTCTATCCTTGAAACAGTGTTCTTGGGGTTTCTCTGGAGTGCCATCAAGGAAATCAAGGCTCCTTTCATGTGTGATGTGCAAGACGGAATTGCTCTGCACGCAGTACAGGGGAATCGGGCCTCATCTCGCATCGAGGGGGAAGTCTCATGGTTTTTCTCGAGTTGCGGCGGGAACTTGGGGTATATTCTCGAGTTACGACGGGGATGGCCCTTCCACCCACGTGTTTGTTCAGCCACGTCAGGACTCCTGCCTAGTTGCGAGGGACAACTCTGGATTCTCCTCGAGGCTTGGCAGGGCAATTGGGACGCCTCTCCAGCTGAGGCGGGAGACCAAGTGTCCCTTTCCAAGTGCCACAGGAATCCTGGGACTCCTATCAAGTTTCACGAGGAGTCAGGCATCGTCTCCTTTGGAGGCACTGATCTCCGCGTACCTCTGGAGTTTTTCAAAGGATGTGAGGCCTCCGGTCGCGATGAGGTGGGGAACTAAGTCTTTCTCTGTGCTTTCCACAGGGGATTCAGACATCCTTTCGTCCTGGGAGATGCAAGACGAGCCTGCATTGAAGTCACTGCAGGGATATCCAGCCTTATTTCGAGTCAGGGCATCGCGGTGTCCATTCCACTTGAGGCTGCAAACTCAGGGTCCCTCTCACATACCTAGAGCTGAGAGAAGCCTCCTCTTGAGGTGCTTGTGTTAAGGTGGTATTCCTCTGGAGACGAATCCAGGGACTAACCTCTCTTTTCGAGTTGATTTTTGGTCCACAGAGTTCTTTCGTGTTGCTACAGTGACCTCAGGATCCCTCTATCCTTGAAACAGTGTTCTTGGGGTTTCTCTGGAGTGCCATCAAGGAAATCAAGGCTCCTTTCATGTGTGATGTGATGTGCAAGACGGAATTGCTCTGCACGCAGTACAGGGGAATCGGGCCTCATCTCGCATCGAGGGGGAAGTCTCATGGTTTTTCTCGAGTTGCGGCGGGAACCTGGGGTATATTCTCGAGTTACGACGGGGATGGCCCTTCCACCCACGTGTTTGTTCAGCCACGTCAGGACTCCTGCCTAGTTGCGAGGGACAACTCGGGATTCTCCTCGAGGCTTGGCAGGGCAATTGGAACGCCTCTCCAGCTGAGGCGGGAGACCAAGGGTCCCTTTCCAAGTGCCACAAGAATCCTGGGACTCCTATCAAGTTTCACGAGGAGTCAGGCATCGTCTCCTTTGGAGGCACTGATCTCCGCGTACCTCTGGAGTTTTCAAAGGATGTGAGGCCTGCGGTCGCGATGAGGTGGGGAACTAGGTCTTTCTCTGTGGTCTCCACAGGGGATTCAGACATCCTTTCATCTTGGGAGATGCAAGACGAGCCTGCATTCAAGTCACTGCCGGGATATCCGGCCTTATTTCGAGTCAGGGCATCGCGGTGTCCATTCCACTTGAGGCCACAAACTCAGGATCCCTCTCACATACCTAGAGCTGAGAGAAGCCGCCTCTTGAGGTGCTTGTGGTAAGGTGGTATTCCTCAGGAGTCGAAGCCAGGGACTAACCTCTCATCTCGTGTTGATTTTTGGTCCACGGAGCTCTTTCGTGTTGCTACAGTGACCTCAGGATCCCTCTAGCCTTGAAACAGTGTTCTTGGGGTTTCTCTGGAGTGCCATCAAGGAAATCAAGGCTCCTTTCATGTGTGATGTGCAACACGGAATTGCTCTGCATGCAGAGCAGGGGAATCGGGCCTCATCTCGCGGCGAGGGGGAAGTCTCATGGTTTTTCTCGATTTGCGGCGGGAACCTGGGGTATATTCTCGAGTTCCGACGGGGATGGCCCTTCCACACACGTGTGTGTTCAGCCATGTCAGGATTCCTGCCTAGTTGCGAGGGACAACTCGGGATTCTCCTCGAGGCTTTGCAGGGCAATTGGGAAGCCTCTCCAGCTGAGGCGGGAGAACAAGGGTCCCTTTCCACGTGCCACAGGAATCCTGGGACTCCTATCAAGTTTCACGAGGAGTCAGGCATCGTCTCCTTTGGAGGCACTGATCTCCGCATACCTCTGGAGTTTTCAAAGATTTTGAGGCCTCCTGTCGCGATGAGGTGGGGAACTAGGTCTTTCTCTGTGGTCTCCACAGGGGATTCAGACACCCTTTCGTTTTGGGAGATGCAAGACGAGCCTGCATTCCAGTCACTGCAGGGATATCCGGCCTTATTTCAAGTCAGGGCATCGCGGTGTCCATTCCACTTGAGGCCGCAAACTCAGGATCCCTCTCACATACCTAGAGCTGAGAGAAGCCTCCTCTTGAGGTGCTTCTGGTAAGGTGGTATTCCTCTGGAGTCGAAGCCAGGGACTAACCTCTCATCTCGAGTTGATTTTTGGTCCACAGAGTTCTTTCGTGTTGCTACAGTGACCTCAGGATCCCTCTAGCCTTGAAACAGTGTTCTTCGGGTTTCTCTGGAGTGCCATGAAGGAAATCAAGGTTCCTTTCATGTGTGATGTGCAACACAGAATTGCTCTGCACGCAGTGCAGGGGAATCGGGCCTCATCTCGCAGCGAGGGGGAAGTCTCATGGTTTTTCTCGAGTTGCGGCGGGAACCTGGGGTATATTCTCCAGTTACGACGGGGATGGCCCTTCCACACACGTGTTTGTTCAGCCACGTCAGGACTCTTGCCTAGTTGGGAGACACAACTCGGGATTCTCCTCGAGGCTTGGCAAGGCAATTGGGACGCCTCTCCAGCTGAGGCGGGAGACCAAGGGTCCCTTTCCACGTGCCACAGGAATCTTGGGACTCCTATCAAGTTTCACGAGGAGTCAGGCATCGTCTCCTTTGGAGGCACTGATCTCCGCATACCTCTGGAGTTTTCAAAGGATGTGAGGCCTCCTGTCGCGATGAGGTGGGGAACTAGGTCTTTCTCTGTGGTCTCCACAGGGGATTCAGACACCCTTTCGTCTTTGGAGATGCAAGACGAGCCTGCATTCCAGTCACTGCAGGGATATCCGGCCTTATTTCGAGTCAGGGCATCGCGGTGTCCATTCCACTTGAGGCCCCAAATTCAGGGTCCCTCTCACTTACCTAGAGCTCAGAGAAGCCTCCTCTTGAGGTGCTTGTGGTAAGGTGGTATTCCTCTGGAGTCGAAGCCAGGGACTAACCTCTCATCTCGAGTTGATTTTGGGTCCACGGAGCTCTTTCGTGTTGCTACAGTGACCTCAGGATCCCTCTAGCCTTGAAACAGTGTTCTTGGGGTTTCTCTGGAGTGCCATGAAGGAAATCAAGGCTCCTTTCATGTGTGATGTGCAATACAGAATTGCTCTGCACGCAGTGCAGGGGAATCAGGCCTCATCTCGCATCGAGGGGGAAGTCTCATGGTTTTTCTCGAGTTGCGGCGGGAATCTTGGGTATATTCTCGAGTTACGACGGGGATGGCCCTTCCACACACGTGTTTGTTCAGCCACGTCAGGACTCTTGCCTAGTTGCGAGACACAACTCGGGATTCTCCTCGAGGCTTGGCAAGGCAATTGGGACGCCTCTCCAGCTGAGGCGGGAGACCAAGGGTCCCTTTCCACGTGCCACAGTAATCCTGGGACTCCTATCAAGTTTCACGAGGAGTCAGGCATCGTCTCCTTTGGAGGCACTGATCTCCGCGTACCTCTGCAGTTTTCAAAGGATGTGAGGCCTCCGGTCGCGATGAGGTGGGGAACTAGGTGTTTCTCTGTGGTCTCCACAGGGGATTCAGACATCCTTTCTTCTTGGGAGATGCAAGACGAGCCTGCATTCAAGTCACTGCAGGGATATCCGGCCTTATTTCGAGTCAGGGCATCGCGGTGTCCATTCCACTTGAGGCTGCAAACTCAGGATCCCTCTCACATACCTAGAGCTGAGAGAAGCCTCCTCTTGAGGTGCTTGTGGTAAGGTGGTATTCCTCAGGAGTCGAAGCCACGGACTAACCTCTCATCTCGTGTTGATTCTTGGTCCACGGAGCTCTTTCGTGTTGCTACAGTGACCTCAGGATCCCTCTAGCCTTGAAACAGTGTTCTTGGGGTTTCTCTGGAGTGCCATCAAGGAAATCAAGGCTCCTTTCATGTGTGATGTGCAACACGGAATTGCTCTGCACGCAGTGCAGGGGAATCGGGCCTCATCTCGCGGCGAGGGGGAAGTCTCATGGTTTTTCTCGACTTGCGGCGGGAACCTGGGGTATATTCTCGAGTTACGACGGGGATGGCCCTTCCACCCACGTGTTTGTTCAGCCACGTCAGGACTCCTGCCTAGTTGCGAGACACAACTCGGGATTCTCCTCGAGGCTTGGCAAGGCAATTGGGACGCCTCTCCAGCTGAGGCGGGAGACCAAGGGTCCCTTTCCACGTGCCACAGGAATCCTGGGACTCCTATCAAGTTTCACGAGGAGTCAGGCATCGTCTCCTTTGGAGGCACTGTTCTCCGCGTACCTCTGGAGTTTTCAAAGGATGTGAGGCCTCCGGTCGGGATTAGGTGGGGAACTAGGTCTTTCTCTGTGGTCTCCACAGGGGATTCAGACATCCTTTCATCATGGGAGATGCAAGACGAGCCTGCATTCAAGTCACTGCAGGGATATCCAGGCTTATTTCGCATCAGGGCATCGCGGTGTCCATTCCACTTGAGGCCGCAAACACAGGGTCCCTCTCACATACCTAGAGCTGAGAGAAGCCTCCTCTTGAGGTGCTTGTGGTAAGGTGGTATTCCTCTGGAGTCGAAGCCAGGGACTAACCTCTCATCTCGAGTTGATTTTTGGCCCACGGAGCACTTTCGTGTTGCTACAGTGACCTCAGGATCCCTCTAGCCTTGAAACAGTGTTCTTGGGGTTTCTCTGGAGTGCCATCAAGGAAATCAAGGCTCCTTTCATGTGTGATGTGCAACACGGAATTGCTCTGCACGCAGTGCAGGGGAATCGGGCCTCATCTCGCGGCGAGGGGGAAGTCTCATGGTTTTTCTCGAGTTGCGGCGGGAACCTGGGGTATATTCTCGAGTTACGACGGGGATGGCCCTTCCACCCATGTGTTTCTTCAGCGACGTCAGTACTCCTGACTAGTTGCGAGGGACAACTCTGGATTCTCCTCGAGGCTTGGCAGGGCAATTGGGACGCCTCTCCAGCTGAGGCGGGAGACCAAGTGTCCCTTTCCAAGTGCCACAGGAATCCTGGGACTCCTATCAAGTTTCACGAGGAGTCTGGCGTCGTCTCCTTTGGAGGCACTGATCTCCGCGTACCTCTGGAGTTTTCAAAGGATGTGAGGCTATCAATCGCGATGAGGTGGGGAACTAAGTCTTTCTCTGTGCTTTCCACAGGGGATTCAGACATCCTTTCATCCTGGGAGATGCAAGACGAGCCTGCATTGAAGTCACTGCAGGGATATCCGGCCTTATTTCGAGTCAGGGCATCGCGGTGTCCATTCCACTTGAGGCCGCAAACTCAGGGTCCCTCTCACATACCTAGAGCTGAGAGAAGCCTCCTCTTGAGGTGCTTGTGGTAAGGTGGTATTCCTCTGGAGACGAATCCAGGGACTAACCTCTCTTTTCGAGTTGATTTTTGGTCCACAGAGTTCTTTCGTGTTGCTACAGTGACCTCAGGATCCCTCTATCCTTGAAACAGTGTTCTTGGGGTTTCTCTGGAGTGCCATCAAGGAAATCAAGGCTCCTTTCATGTGTGATGTGCAAGACGGAATTGCTCTGCACGCAGTACAGGGGAATTGGGCCTCATCTCGCGGCGAGGGGGAAGTCTCATGGTTTTTCTCGAGTTGCGGCGGGAACCTGGGGTATATTCTCGAGTTACGACGGGGATGGACCTTCCACCCACGTGTTTGTTCAGCCACGTCAGGACTCCTGCCTAGTTGCGAGGGACAACTCGGGATTCTCCTCGAGGCTTGGCAGGGCAATTGGAACGCCTCTCCAGCTGAGGCGGGAGACCAAGCGTCCCTTTCCACTTGCCACAAGAATCCTGGGACTCCTATCAAGTTCCACGAGGAGTCAGGCATCGTCTCCTTTGGAGGCACTGATCTCCGCGTACCTCTGGAGTTTTCAAAGGATGTGAGGCCTCCGGTCGCGATGAGGTGGGGAACTAGGTCTTTCTCTGTGGTCTCCACAGGGGATTCAGACATCCTTTCTTCTTGGGAGATGCAAGACGAGCCTGCATTCAAGTCACTGCAGGGATATCCGGCCTTATTTCGAGTCAGGGCATCGCGATGTCCATTCCACTTGAGGCCGCAAACTCAGGATCCCTCTCACATACCTAGAGCTGAGAGAAGCCTCCTCTTGAGGTGCTTGTGGTAAGGTGGTATTCCTCAGGAGTCGAAGCCAGGGACTAACCTTTCATCTCGTGTTGATTCTTGGTCCACGGAGCTCTTTCGTGTTGCTACAGTGACCTCAGGATCCCTCTAGCCTTGAAACAGTGTTCTTGGGATTTCTCTGGAGTGCCATAAAGGAAATCAAGGCTCCTTTCATGTGTGATGTGCAACACGGAATTGCTCTGCACGCAGTGCAGGGGAATCGGGCCTCATCTCGCGGCGAGGGGGAAGTCTCATGGTTTTTCTCGAGTTGCGGCGGGAACCTGGGGTATATTCTCGAGTTACGACGGGGATGGCCCTTCCACACACGTGTGTGTTCAGCGACGACAGGACTCCTGCCTAGTTGCGAGGGACAACTCGGGATTCTCCTCGAGGCTTTGCAGGGCAATTGGGACGCCTCTCCAGCTGAGACGGGAGACCAAGTGTCCTTTTCCACGTGCCACAGGAATCCTGGGTCTCCTATCAAGTTTCACGAGGAGTCAGGCATCGTCTCCTTTGGAGGCACTGATCTCCGCATACCTCTGGAGTTTTCAAAGGATTTGAGGCCGCCTGTCGTGATGAGGTGGGCAACTAGGTCTTTCTCTGTGGTCTCCACAGGGGATTCAGACACCCTTTCATCTTGGGAGATGCAAGACGAGTCTGCATTCCAGTCACTGCAGGGATATCCGGCCTTATTTCGAGTCAGGGCATCGCGGTGTCCATTCCACTTGAGGCCGCAAACTCAGGGTCCCTCTCACATACCTAGAGCTGAGAGAAGCCTCCTCTTGAGGTGCTTGTGGTAAGGTGGTATTCCTCTGGAGTCGAAGCCAGGGACTAACCTCTCATCTCGAGTTGATTTTTGGTCCACGGAGCTCTTTCGTGTTGCTACAGTGACCTCAGGATCCCTCTAGCCTTGAAACAGTGTTCTTGGGGTTTCTCTGGAGTGCCATCAAGGAAATCAAGGCTCCTTTCATGTGTGATGTGCAACACAGAATTGCTCTGCACGCAGTGCAGGGGAATCGGGCCTCATCTCGCGGCGAGGGGGAAGTCTCATGGTTTTTCTCGAGTTGCGGCGGGAACCTGGAGTATATTCTCGAGTTTCGACAGGGATGGCCCTTCCACACAAGTGTTTGTTCAGCCACGTCAGGACTCTTGCCTAGTTGCGAGACACAACTCGGGATTCTCCTCGAGGCTTGGCAAGGCAATTGGGACGCCTCTCCAGCTGAGGCGGGAGACCAAGGGTCCCTTTCCACGTGCCACAGGAATCCTGGGACTCCTATCAAGTTTCACGAGGAGTCAGGCATCGTCTCCTTTGGAGGCACTGATCTCCGCATACCTCTGGAGTTTTCAAAGGATGTGAGGCCTCCGGTCGCGATGAGGTGGGGAACTAGGTCTTTCTCTGTGGTCTCCACAGGGGATTCAGACATCCTTTCATCTTGGGAGATGCAAGACGAGCCTGCATTCAAGTCACTGCAGGGATATCCAGCCTTATTTCGCGTCAGGGCATCGCGGTGTCCATTCCACTTGAGGCCGCAAACTCAGGGTCCCTCTCACATACCTAGAGCTGAGAGAAGCCTCCTCTTGAGGTGCTTGTGGTAAGGTGGTATTCCTCTGGAGTCGAAGCCAGGGACTAACCTCTCATCTCGAGTTGATTTTTGGCCCACGGAGCTCTTTCGTGTTGCTACAGTGACCTCAGGATCCCTCTAGCCTTGAAACAGTGTTCTTTGGGTTTCTCTGGAGTGCCATCAAGGAAATCAAGGCTCCTTTCATGTGTGATGTGCAACACGGAATTGCTCTGCACGCAGTGCAGGGGAATCGGGCCTCATCTCGCGGCGAGGGGGAAGTCTCATGGTTTTTCTCGAGTTGCGGCGGGAACCTGGGGTATATTCTCGAGTTACGACGGGGATGGCCCTTCCACCCACGTGTTTGTTCAGCCACGTCAGGACTCCTGCCTAGTTGCGAGGGACAACTCTGGATTCTCCTCGAGGCTTTGCAGGGCAATGGGACGCCTCTCCAGCTGAGGCGGGAGACCAAGTGTCCCTTTCCAAGTGCCACAGGAATCCTGGGACTCCTATCAAGTTTCACGAGGAGTCAGGCATCGTCGCCTTTGGAGGCACTGATCTCCGCGTACCTCTGGAGTTTTCAAAGGATGTGAGGCTATCGGTCGCGATGAAGTGGGGAACTAAGTCTTTCTCTGTGCTTTCCACAGGGGATTCAGACATCCTTTCGTCCTGGGAGATGCAAGACGAGCCTGCATTGAAGTCACTGCAGGGATATCCGGCCTTATTTCGAGTCAGGGCATCGCGGTGTCCATTCCACTTGAGGCCGCAAACTCAGGGTCCCTCTCACATACCTAGAGCTGAGAGAAGCCTCCTCTTGAGGTGCTTGTGGTAAGGTGGTATTCCTCTGGAGACGAATCCAGGGACTAACCTCTCTTTTCGAGTTGATTTTTGGTCCACAGAGTTCTTTCGTGTTGCTACAGTGACCTCAGGATCCCTCTATCCTTGAAACAGTGTTCTTGGGGTTTCTCTGGAGTGCCATCAAGGAAATCAAGGCTCCTTTCATGTGTGATGTGCAAGACGGAATTGCTCTGCACGCAGTACAGGGGAATCGGGCCTCATCTCGCATCGAGGGGGAAGTCTCATGGTTTTTCTCGAGTTGCGGCGGGAACCTGGGGTATATTCTCGAGTTACGACGGGGATGGCCCTTCCACCCATGTGTTTGTTCAGCCACGTCAGGACTCCTGCCTAGTTGCGAGGGACAACTCGGGATTCTCCTCGAGGCTTGGCAGGGCAATTGGAACGCCTCTCCAGCTGAGGCGGGAGACCAAGGGTCCCTTTCCACGTGCCACAAGAATCCTGGGACTCCTATCAAGTTTCACGAGGAGTCAGGCATCATCTCCTTTGGAGGCACTGATCTCCGCGTACCTCTGGAGTTTTCAAAGGATGTGAGGCCTCCGGTCGCGATGAGGTGGGGAACTAAGTGTTTCTCTGTGGTCTCCACAGGGGATTCAGACATCCTTTCTTCTTGGGAGATGCAAGACGAGCCTGCATTCAAGTCACTGCAGGGATATCCGGCCTTATTTCGAGTCAGGGCATCGCGGTGTCCATTCCACTTGAGGCCGCAAACTCAGGGTCCCTCTCACATACCTAGAGCTGAGAGAAGCCTCCTCTTGAGGTGCTTGTGGTAAGGTGGTATTCCTCAGGAGTCGAAGCCAGGGACTAACCTCTCATCTCGTGTTGATTCTTGGTCCACGGAGCTCTTTCGTGTTGCTACAGTGACCTCAGGATCCCTCTAGCCTTGAAACAGTGTTCTTGGGGTTTCTCTGGAGTGCCATCAAGGAAATCAAGGCTCCTTTCATGTGTGATGTGCAACACGGAATTGCTCTGCACGCAGTGCAGGGGAATCGGGCCTCATCTCGCGGCGAGGGGGAAGTCTCATGGTTTTTCTCGAGTTGCGGCGGGAACCTGGGGTATATTCTCGAGTTACGACGGGGATGGCCCTTCCACCCACGTGTTTCTTCAGCGACGTCAGTACTCCTGCCTAGTTGCGAGGGACAACTCGGGATTTTCCTCGAGGCTTTGCAGGGCAATTGGGACGCCTCTCCAGCTGAGACGGGAGACCAAGTGTCCCTTTCCACGTGCCACAGGAATCCTGGGTCTCCTATCAAGTTTCACGAGGAGTCAGGCATCGTCTCCTTTGGAGGCACTGATCTCCGCATACCTCTGGAGTTTTCAAAGGATTTGAGGCCTCCTGTCGCGATGAGGTGGGGAACTAGGTCTTTCTCTGTGGTCTCCACAGGGGATTCAGACACCCTTTCGTCTTGGGAGATGCAAGACGAGCCTGCATTCCAGTCACTGCAGGGATATCCGGCCTTATTTCGCGTCAGGGCATCGCGGTGTCCATTCCACTTGAGGCCGCAAACTCAGGGTCCCTCTCACATACCTAGAGCTGAGAGAAGCCTCCTCTTGAGGTGCTTGTGGTAAGGTGGTATTCCTCTGGAGTCGAAGCCAGGGACTAACCTCTCATCTCGAGTTGATTTTTGGTCCACGGAGCTCTTTCGTGTTGCTACAGTGACCTCAGGATCCCTCTAGCCTTGAAACAGTGTTCTTGGGGTTTCTCTGGAGTGCCATGAAGGAAATCAAGGCTCCTTTCATGTGTGATGTGCAACACAGAATTGCTCTGCACGCAGTACAGGGGAACCGGGCCTCATCTCGCGGCGAGGGGGAAGTCTCATGGTTTTTCTCGAGTTGCGGCGGGAACCTGGGGTATATTCTCGAGTTACGACGGGGATGGGCCTTCCACACACGTGTTTGTTCAGCCACGTCAGGACTCTTGCCTAGTTGGGAGACACAACTCGGGATTCTCCTCGAGGCTTGGCAAGGCAATTGGGACGCCTCTCCAGCTGAGGCGGGAGACCAAGGGTCCCTTTCCACGTGCCACAGGAATCTTGGGACTCCTATCAAGTTTCACGAGGAGTCAGGCATCGTCTCCTTTGGAGGCACTGATCTCCGCATACCTCTGGAGTTTTCAAAGGATGTGAGGCCTCCTGTCGCGATGAGGTGGGGAACTAGGTCTTTCTCTGTGGTCTCCACAGGGGATTCAGACACCCTTTCGTCTTTGGAGATGCAAGACGAGCCTGCATTCCAGTCACTGCAGGGATATCCGGCCTTATTTCGAGTCAGGGCATCGCGGTGTCCATTCCACTTGAGGCCCCAAATTCAGGGTCCCTCTCACTTACCTAGAGCTCAGAGAAGCCTCCTCTTGAGGTGCTTGTGGTAAGGTGGTATTCCTCTGGAGTCGAAGCCAGGGACTAACCTCTCATCTCGAGTTGATTTTGGGTCCACGGAGCTCTTTCGTGTTGCTACAGTGACCTCAGGATCCCTCTAGCCTTGAAACAGTGTTCTTGGGGTTTCTCTGGAGTGCCATGAAGGAAATCAAGGCTCCTTTCATGTGTGATGTGCAATACAGAATTGCTCTGCACGCAGTGCAGGGGAATCAGGCCTCATCTCGCATCGAGGGGGAAGTCTCATGGTTTTTCTCGAGTTGCGGCGGGAATCTTGGGTATATTCTCGAGTTACGACGGGGATGGCCCTTCCACACACGTGTTTGTTCAGCCACGTCAGGACTCTTGCCTAGTTGCGAGACACAACTCGGGATTCTCCTCGAGGCTTGGCAAGGCAATTGGGACGCCTCTCCAGCTGAGGCGGGAGACCAAGGGTCCCTTTCCACGTGCCACAGTAATCCTGGGACTCCTATCAAGTTTCACGAGGAGTCAGGCATCGTCTCCTTTGGAGGCACTGATCTCCGCGTACCTCTGCAGTTTTCAAAGGATGTGAGGCCTCCGGTCGCGATGAGGTGGGGAACTAGGTGTTTCTCTGTGGTCTCCACAGGGGATTCAGACATCCTTTCTTCTTGGGAGATGCAAGACGAGCCTGCATTCAAGTCACTGCAGGGATATCCGGCCTTATTTCGAGTCAGGGCATCGCGGTGTCCATTCCACTTGAGGCTGCAAACTCAGGATCCCTCTCACATACCTAGAGCTGAGAGAAGCCTCCTCTTGAGGTGCTTGTGGTAAGGTGGTATTCCTCAGGAGTCGAAGCCACGGACTAACCTCTCATCTCGTGTTGATTCTTGGTCCACGGAGCTCTTTCGTGTTGCTACAGTGACCTCAGGATCCCTCTAGCCTTGAAACAGTGTTCTTGGGGTTTCTCTGGAGTGCCATCAAGGAAATCAAGGCTCCTTTCATGTGTGATGTGCAACACGGAATTGCTCTGCACGCAGTGCAGGGGAATCGGGCCTCATCTCGCGGCGAGGGGGAAGTCTCATGGTTTTTCTCGACTTGCGGCGGGAACCTGGGGTATATTCTCGAGTTACGACGGGGATGGCCCTTCCACCCACGTGTTTGTTCAGCCACGTCAGGACTCCTGCCTAGTTGCGAGACACAACTCGGGATTCTCCTCGAGGCTTGGCAAGGCAATTGGGACGCCTCTCCAGCTGAGGCGGGAGACCAAGGGTCCCTTTCCACGTGCCACAGGAATCCTGGGACTCCTATCAAGTTTCACGAGGAGTCAGGCATCGTCTCCTTTGGAGGCACTGATCTCCGCATACCTCTGGAGTTTTCAAAGGATTTGAGGCCGCCTGTCGTGATGAGGTGGGCAACTAGGTCTTTCTCTGTGGTCTCCACAGGGGATTCAGACACCCTTTCATCTTGGGAGATGCAAGACGAGTCTGCATTCCAGTCACTGCAGGGATATCCGGCCTTATTTCGAGTCAGGGCATCGCGGTGTCCATTCCACTTGAGGCCGCAAACTCAGGGTCCCTCTCACATACCTAGAGCTGAGAGAAGCCTCCTCTTGAGGTGCTTGTGGTAAGGTGGTATTCCTCTGGAGTCGAAGCCAGGGACTAACCTCTCATCTCGAGTTGATTTTTGGTCCACGGAGCTCTTTCGTGTTGCTACAGTGACCTCAGGATCCCTCTAGCCTTGAAACAGTGTTCTTGGGGTTTCTCTGGAGTGCCATCAAGGAAATCAAGGCTCCTTTCATGTGTGATGTGCAACACAGAATTGCTCTGCACGCAGTGCAGGGGAATCGGGCCTCATCTCGCGGCGAGGGGGAAGTCTCATGGTTTTTCTCGAGTTGCGGCGGGAACCTGGAGTATATTCTCGAGTTTCGACAGGGATGGCCCTTCCACACAAGTGTTTGTTCAGCCACGTCAGGACTCTTGCCTAGTTGCGAGACACAACTCGGGATTCTCCTCGAGGCTTGGCAAGGCAATTGGGACGCCTCTCCAGCTGAGGCGGGAGACCAAGGGTCCCTTTCCACGTGCCACAGGAATCCTGGGACTCCTATCAAGTTTCACGAGGAGTCAGGCATCGTCTCCTTTGGAGGCACTGATCTCCGCATACCTCTGGAGTTTTCAAAGGATGTGAGGCCTCCGGTCGCGATGAGGTGGGGAACTAGGTCTTTCTCTGTGGTCTCCACAGGGGATTCAGACATCCTTTCATCTTGGGAGATGCAAGACGAGCCTGCATTCAAGTCACTGCAGGGATATCCAGCCTTATTTCGCGTCAGGGCATCGCGGTGTCCATTCCACTTGAGGCCGCAAACTCAGGGTCCCTCTCACATACCTAGAGCTGAGAGAAGCCTCCTCTTGAGGTGCTTGTGGTAAGGTGGTATTCCTCTGGAGTCGAAGCCAGGGACTAACCTCTCATCTCGAGTTGATTTTTGGCCCACGGAGCTCTTTCGTGTTGCTACAGTGACCTCAGGATCCCTCTAGCCTTGAAACAGTGTTCTTTGGGTTTCTCTGGAGTGCCATCAAGGAAATCAAGGCTCCTTTCATGTGTGATGTGCAACACGGAATTGCTCTGCACGCAGTGCAGGGGAATCGGGCCTCATCTCGCGGCGAGGGGGAAGTCTCATGGTTTTTCTCGAGTTGCGGCGGGAACCTGGGGTATATTCTCGAGTTACGACGGGGATGGCCCTTCCACCCACGTGTTTGTTCAGCCACGTCAGGACTCCTGCCTAGTTGCGAGGGACAACTCTGGATTCTCCTCGAGGCTTTGCAGGGCAATGGGACGCCTCTCCAGCTGAGGCGGGAGACCAAGTGTCCCTTTCCAAGTGCCACAGGAATCCTGGGACTCCTATCAAGTTTCACGAGGAGTCAGGCATCGTCGCCTTTGGAGGCACTGATCTCCGCGTACCTCTGGAGTTTTCAAAGGATGTGAGGCTATCGGTCGCGATGAGGTGGGGAACTAAGTCTTTCTCTGTGCTTTCCACAGGGGATTCAGACATCCTTTCGTCCTGGGAGATGCAAGACGAGCCTGCATTGAAGTCACTGCAGGGATATCCGGCCTTATTTCGAGTCAGGGCATCGCGGTGTCCATTCCACTTGAGGCCGCAAACTCAGGGTCCCTCTCACATACCTAGAGCTGAGAGAAGCCTCCTCTTGAGGTGCTTGTGGTAAGGTGGTATTCCTCTGGAGACGAATCCAGGGACTAACCTCTCTTTTCGAGTTGATTTTTGGTCCACAGAGTTCTTTCGTGTTGCTACAGTGACCTCAGGATCCCTCTATCCTTGAAACAGTGTTCTTGGGGTTTCTCTGGAGTGCCATCAAGGAAATCAAGGCTCCTTTCATGTGTGATGTGCAAGACGGAATTGCTCTGCACGCAGTACAGGGGAATCGGGCCTCATCTCGCATCGAGGGGGAAGTCTCATGGTTTTTCTCGAGTTGCGGCGGGAACCTGGGGTATATTCTCGAGTTACGACGGGGATTGCCCTTCCACCCATGTGTTTGTTCAGCCACGTCAGGACTCCTGCCTAGTTGCGAGGGACAACTCGGGATTCTCCTCGAGGCTTGGCAGGGCAATTGGAACGCCTCTCCAGCTGAGGCGGGAGACCAAGGGTCCCTTTCCACGTGCCACAAGAATCCTGGGACTCCTATCAAGTTTCACGAGGAGTCAGGCATCATCTCCTTTGGAGGCACTGATCTCCGCGTACCTCTGGAGTTTTCAAAGGATGTGAGGCCTCCGGTCGCGATGAGGTGGGGAACTAGGTGTTTCTCTGTGGTCTCCACAGGGGATTCAGACATCCTTTCTTCTTGGGAGATGCAAGACGAGCCTGCATTCAAGTCACTGCAGGGATATCTGGCCTTATTTCGAGTCAGGGCATCGCGGTGTCCATTCCACTTGAGGCCGCAAACTCAGGGTCCCTCTCACATACCTAGAGCTGAGAGAAGCCTCCTCTTGAGGTGCTTGTGGTAAGGTGGTATTCCTCAGGAGTCGAAGCCAGGGACTAACCTCTCATCTCGTGTTGATTCTTGGTCCACGGAGCTCTTTCGTGTTGCTACAGTGACCTCAGGATCCCTCTAGCCTTGAAACAGTGTTCTTGGGGTTTCTCTGGAGTGCCATCAAGGAAATCAAGGCTCCTTTCATGTGTGATGTGCAACACGGAATTGCTCTGCACGCAGTGCAGGGGAATCGGGCCTCATCTCGCGGCGAGGGGGAAGTCTCATGGTTTTTCTCGAGTTGCGGCGGGAACCTGGGGTATATTCTCGAGTTACGACGGGGATGGCCCTTCCACCCACGTGTTTCTTCAGCGACGTCAGTACTCCTGCCTAGTTGCGAGGGACAACTCGGGATTTTCCTCGAGGCTTTGCAGGGCAATTGGGACGCCTCTCCAGCTGAGACGGGAGACCAAGTGTCCCTTTCCACGTGCCACAGGAATCCTGGGTCTCCTATCAAGTTTCACGAGGAGTCAGGCATCGTCTCCTTTGGAGGCACTGATCTCCGCATACCTCTGGAGTTTTCAAAGGATTTGAGGCCTCCTGTCGCGATGAGGTGGGGAACTAGGTCTTTCTCTGTGGTCTCCACAGGGGATTCAGACACCCTTTCGTCTTGGGAGATGCAAGACGAGCCTGCATTCCAGTCACTGCAGGGATATCCGGCCTTATTTCGCGTCAGGGCATCGCGGTGTCCATTCCACTTGAGGCCGCAAACTCAGGGTCCCTCTCACATACCTAGAGCTGAGAGAAGCCTCCTCTTGAGGTGCTTGTGGTAAGGTGGTATTCCTCTGGAGTCGAAGCCAGGGACTAACCTCTCATCTCGAGTTGATTTTTGGTCCACGGAGCTCTTTCGTGTTGCTACAGTGACCTCAGGATCCCTCTAGCCTTGAAACAGTGTTCTTGGGGTTTCTCTGGAGTGCCATGAAGGAAATCAAGGCTCCTTTCATGTGTGATGTGCAACACAGAATTGCTCTGCACGCAGTGCAGGGGAACCGGGCCTCATCTCGCGGCGAGGGGGAAGTCTCATGGTTTTTCTCGAGTTGCGGCGGGAACCTGGGGTATATTCTCGAGTTACGACGGGGATGGGCCTTCCACACACGTGTTTGTTCAGCCACGTCAGGACTCTTGCCTAGTTGGGAGACACAACTCGGGATTCTCCTCGAGGCTTGGCAAGGCAATTGGGACGCCTCTCCAGGTGAGGCGGGAGACCAAGGGTCCCTTTCCACGTGCCACAGGAATCCTGGGACTCCTATCAAGTTTCACGAGGAGTCAGGCATCGTCTCCTTTGGAGGCACTGATCTCCGCGTACCTCTGGAGTTTTCAAAGGATGTGAGGCCTCCGGTCGCGATGAGGTGGGGAACTAGGTCTTTCTCTGTGGTCTCCACAGGGGATTCAGACATCCTTTCATCTTGGGAGATGCAAGACGAGCCTGCATTGAAGTCACTGCAGGGATATCCAGCCTTATTTCGCGTCAGGGCATCGCGGTGTCCATTCCACTTGAGGCCGCAAACTCAGGGTCCCTCTCACATACCTAGAGCTGAGAGAAGCCTCCTCTTGAGGTGCTTGTGGTAAGGTGGTATTCCTCTGGAGTCGAAGCCAGGGACTAACCTCTCATCTCGTGTTGATTCTTGGTCCACGGAGCTCTTTCGTGTTGCTACAGTGACCTCAGGATCCCTCTAGCCTTGAAACAGTGTTCTTGGGGTTTCTCTGGAGTGCCATGGAGGAAATCAAGGCTCCTTTCATGTGTGATGTGCAACACGGAATTGGTCTGCACGCAGTGCAGGGGAATCGGGCCTCATCTCGCAGCGAGGGGGAAGTCTCATGGTTTTTCTCGAGTTGCGGCGGGAACCTGGGGTATATTCTCGAGTTACGACGGGGATGGCCCTTCCACCCACGTGTTTCTTCAGCGACGTCAGGACTCCTGCCTAGTTGCGAGGGACAACTCGGGATTCTCCTCGAGGCTTGGCAGGGCAATTGGGACGCCTCTCCAGCTGAGGCGGGAGACCAAGTGTCCCTTTCCAAGTGCCACAGGAATCCTGGGACTCCTATCAAGTTTCACGAGAAGTCAGGCATCGTCTCCTTTGGAGGCACTGATCTCCGCGTACCTCTGGAATTTTCAAAGGATGTGAGGCTATCGCTCGCGATGAGGTGGGGAACTAAGTCTTTCTCTGTGCTTTCCACAGGGGATTCAGACATCCTTTCGTCCTGGGAGATGCAAGACGAGCCTGCATTGAAGTCACTGCAGGGATATCCAGCCTTATTTCGAGTCAGGGCATCGCGGTGTCCATTCCACTTGAGGCCGCAAACTCAGGGTCCCTCTCACATACCTAGAGCTTAGAGAAGCCTCCTCTTGAGGTGCTTGTGGTAAGGTGGTATTCCTCTGGAGACGAATCCAGGGACTAACCTCTCTTTTCGAGTTGATTTTTGGTCCACAGAGTTCTTTCGTGTCGCTACAGTGACCTCAGGATCCCTCTAGCCTTGAAACAGTGTTCTTGGGGTTTCTCTGGAGTACCATCAAGGAAATCAAGGCTCCTTTCATGTGTGATGTGCAAGACGGAATTGCTCTGCACGCAGTACAGGGGAATCGGGCCTCATCTCGCATCGAGGGGGAAGTCTCATGGTTTTTCTCGAGTTGCGGCGGGAACCTGGGGTATATTCTCGAGTTACGACGGGGATGGCCTTTCCACACACGTGTGTTCAGCCATGTCAGGACTCTTGCTTAGTTGCGAGGGACAACTCGGGATTCTCCTCGAGGCTTTGCAGGGCAATTGGGACGCCTCTCCAGCTGAGACGGGAGACCAAGTGTCCCTTTCCACGTGCCACAGGAATCCTGGGTCTCCTATCAAGTTTCACGAGGAGTCAGGCATCGTCTCCTTTGGAGGCACTGATCTCCGCATACCTCTCGAGTTTTCAAAGGATTTGAGGCCTCCTGTCGCGATGAGGTGGGGAACTAGGTCTTTCTCTGTGGTCTCCACAGGGGATTCAGACACCCTTTCGTCTTGGGAGATGCAAGACGAGCCTGCATTCCAGTCACTGCAGGGATATCCGGCCTTATTTCGCGTCAGGGCATCGCGGTGTCCATTCCACTTGAGGCCGCAAACTCAGGGTCCCTCTCACATACCTAGAGCTGAGAGAAGCCTCCTCTTGAGGTGCTTGTGGTAAGGTGGTATTCCTCTGGAGTCGAAGCCAGGGACTAACCTCTCATCTCGAGTTGATTTTTGGTCCACGGAGCTCTTTCGTGTTGCTACAGTGACCTCAGGATCCCTCTAGCCTTGAAACAGTGTTCTTGGGGTTTCTCTGGAGTGCCATGAAGGAAAACAAGGCTCCTTTCATGTGTGATGTGCAACACAGAATTGGTCTGCACGCAGTGCAGGGGAATCGGGCCTCATCTCGCGGCGAGGGGAAATCTCATGGTTTTTCTCGACTTGCGGCGGGAACCTGGGGTATATTCTCGAGTTACGACGGGGATGGACCTTCCACACACGTGTTTGTTCAGCCACGTCAGGACTCTTGCCTAGTTGCGAGACACAACTCGGGATTCTCCTCGAGGCTTGGCAAGGCAATTGGGACGCCTCTCCAGCTGAGGCGGGAGACCAAGGGTCCCTTTCCACGTGCCACAGGAATCCTGGGACTCCTATCAAGTTTCACGAGGAGTCAGGCATCGTCTCCTTTGGAGGCACTGATCTCCGCGTACATCTGGAGTTTTCAAAGGATGTGAGGCCTCCGGTCGCGATGAGGTGGGGAACTAGGTGTTTCTCTGTGGTCTCCACAGGGGATTCAGACATCCTTTCATCTTGGGAGATGCAAGACGAGCCTGCATTCAAGTCACTGCAGGGATATCCAGCCTTATTTCGCGTCAGGGCATCGCGGTGTCCATTCCTCTTGAGGCCGCAAACTCAGGGTCACTCTCACATACCTAGAGCTGAGAGAAGCCTACTCTTGAGGTGCTTGTGGTAAGGTGGTATTCCTCAGGAGTCGAAGCCAGGGACTAACCTCTCATCTCGTGTTGATTCTTGGTCCACGGAGCTCTTTCGTGTTGCTACAGTGACCTCAGGATCCCTCTAACCATGAAACAGTGTTCTTGGGGTTTCTCTGGAGTGCCATCAAGGAAATCAAGGCTCCTTTCATGTGTGATGTGCAACACGGAATTGCTCTGCACGCAGTGCAGGGGAATCGGGCCTCATCTCGCGGCGAGGGGGAAGTCTCATGGTTTTTCTCGAGTTGCGGCGGGAACCTGGGGTATATTCTCGAGTTACGACGGGGATGGCCCTTCCACCCACGTGTTTCTTCAGCGATGCCAGGACTCCTGCCTAGTAGCGAGGGACAACTCGGGATTCTCCTCGAGGCTTTGCAGGGCAATTGGGACGCCTCTCCAGCTGAGACGGGAGACCAAGGGTCCCTTCCCACGTGCCACAGGAATACTGGGTCTCCTATCAAGTTTCACGAGGAGTCAGGCATCGTCTCCTTTGGAGGCACTGATCTCTGCGTACCTCTGGAGTTTTCAAAGGATGTGAGGCCTCCGGTCGCGATGAGGTGGGGAACTAGGTCTTTCTCTGTGGTCTCCACAGGGGATTCAGACATCCTTTCATTTTGGGAGATGCAAGACGAGCCTGCATTCAAGTCACTGCAGGGATATCCAGCCTTATTTCGTGTCAGGGCATGGCGGTGTCCATTCCACTTGAGGCCGCAAACTCAGGGTCCCACTCACATACCTAGAGCTGAGAGAAGCCTCCTCTTGAGGTGCTTGTGGTAAGGTGGTATTCCTCAGGAGTCGAAGCCAGGGACTAACCTCTCATCTCGAGTTGATTTTTGGCCCACGGAGCTCTTTCGTGTTGCTACAGTGACCTCAGGATCCCTCTAGCCTTGAAACAGTGTTCTTGGGGTTTCTCTGGAGTGCCATCAAGGAAATCAAGGCTCCTTTCATGTGTGATGTGCAACACGGAATTGCTCTGCACGCAGTGCAGGGGAATCGGGCCTCATCTCGCAGCGAGGGGGAAGTCTCATGGTTTTTCTCGAGTTGCGGCGGGAACCTGGGGTATATTCTCGAGTTACGACGGGGATGGCCCTTCCACCCACGTGTTTCTTCAGCGACGTCAGGACTCCTGCCTAGTTGCGAGGGACAACTCTGGATTCTCCTCGAGGCTTGGCAGGGCAATTGGGACGCCTCTCCATCTGAGGCGGGAGACCAAGTGTCCCTTTCCAAGTGCCACAGGAATCCTGGGACTCCTATCAAGTTTCACGAGGAGTCAGGCATCGTCTCCTTTGGAGGCACTGATCTCCGCGTACCTCTGGAGTTTTCAAAGGATGGGAGGCTATCGGTCGCGATGAGGTGGGGAACTAAGTCTTTCTCTGTGCTTTCCACAGGGGATTCAGACATCCTTTCGTCCTGGGAGATGCAAGACGAGCCTGCATTGAAGTCACTGCAGGGATATCCGGCCTTATTTCGAGTCAGGGCATCGCGGTGTCCATTCCACTTGAGGCCGCAAACTCAGGGTCCCTCTCACATACCTAGAGCTGAGAGAAGCCTCCTCTTGAGGTGCTTGTGGTAAGGTGGTATTCCTCTGGAGACGAATCCAGGGACTAACCTCTCTTTTCGAGTTGATTTGTGGTCCACAGAGTTCTTTCGTGTTGCTACAGTGACCTCAGGATCCCTCTAGCCTTGAAACAGTGTTCTTGGGGTTTCTCTGGAGTGCCATCAAGGAAATCAAGGCTCCTTTCATGTGTGATGTGCAAGACGGAATTGCTCTGCACGCAGTACAGGGGAATCGGGCCTCATCTCGCGGCGAGGGGGAAGTCTCATGGTTTTTCTCGAGTTGCGGCGGGAACCTGGGGTATATTCTCGAGTTACGACGGGGATGGCCCTTCCACACACGTGTTTCTTCAGCGACGTCAGGACTCCTGCCTAGTTGCGAGGGACAACTCTGGATTCTCCTCGAGGCTTTGCAGGGCAATTGGGACGCCTCTCCAGCTGAGGCGGGAGACCAAGTGTCCCTTTCCAAGTGCCACAGGAATCCTGGGACTCCTATCAAGTTTCACGAGGAGTCAGGCATCGTCTCCTTTGGAGGCACTGATCTCCGCATACCTCTGGAGTTTTCAAAGGATGTGAGGCTATTGGTCGCGATGAGGTGGGGAACAAAGTCTTTCTCTGTGCTTTCCACATTGGATTCAGACATCCTTTCGTCCTGGGAGATGCAAGACGAGCCTGCATTGAAGTCACTGCAGGGATATCCGGCCTTATTTCGAGTCAGGGCATCGCGGTGTCCATTCCACTTGAGGCCGCAAACTCAGGGTCCCTCTCACATACCTAGAGCTGAGAGAAGCCTCCTCTTGAGGTGCTTGTGGTAAGGTGGTATTCCTCTGGAGACGAATCCAGGGACTAACCTCTCTTTTCGAGTTGATTTTTGGTCCACAGAGTTCTTTCGTGTTGCTACAGTGACCTCAGGATCCCTCTATCCTTGAAACAGTGTTCTTGGGGTTTCTCTGGAGTGCCATCAAGGAAATCAAGGCTCCTTTCATGTGTGATGTGCAAGACGGAATTGCTCTGCACGCAGTACAGGGGAATCGGGCCTCATCTCGCATCGAGGGGGAAGTCTCTTGGTTTTTCTCGAGTTGCGGCGGGAACCTGGGGTATATTCTCGAGTTACGACGGGGATGGCCCTTCCACGCACGTGTTTGTTCAGCCACGTCAGGACTCCTGCCTAGTTGCGAGGGACAACTCGGGATTCTCCTCGAGGCTTGGCAGGGCAATTGGAACGCCTCTCCAGCTGAGGCGGGAGACCAAGCGTCCCTTTCCACTTGCCACAAGAATCCTGGGACTCCTATCAAGTTCCACGAGGAGTCAGGCATCGTCTCCTTTGGAGGCACTGATCTCCGCGTACCTCTGGAGTTTTCAAAGGATGTGAGGCCTCCGGTCGCGATGAGGTGGGGAACTAGGTCTTTCTCTGTGGTCTCCACAGGGGATTCAGACATCCTTTCTTCTTGGGAGATGCAAGACGAGCCTGCATTCAAGTCACTGCAGGGATATCTGGCCTTATTTCGAGTCAGGGCATCGCGATGTCCATTCCACTTGAGGCCGCAAACTCAGGATCCCTCTCACATACCTAGAGCTGAGAGAAGCCTCCTCTTGAGGTGCTTGTGGTAAGGTGGTATTCCTCAGGAGTCGAAGCCAGGGACTAACCTTTCATCTCGTGTTGATTCTTGGTCCACGGAGCTCTTTCGTGTTGCTACAGTGACCTCAGGATCCCTCTAGCCTTGAAACAGTGTTCTTGGGATTTCTCTGGAGTGCCATAAAGGAAATCAAGGCTCCTTTCATGTGTGATGTGCAACACGGAATTGCTCTGCACGCAGTGCAGGGGAATCGGGCCTCATCTCGCGGCGAGGGGGAAGTCTCATGGTTTTTCTCGAGTTGCGGCGGGAACCTGGGGTATATTCTCGAGTTACGACGGGGATGGCCCTTCCACACACGTGTGTGTTCAGCGACGACAGGACTCCTGCCTAGTTGCGAGGGACAACTCGGGATTCTCCTCGAGGCTTTGCAGGGCAATTGGGACGCCTCTCCAGCTGAGACGGGAGACCAAGTGTCCTTTTCCACGTGCCACAGGAATCCTGGGTCTCCTATCAAGTTTCACGAGGAGTCAGGCATCGTCTCCTTTGGAGGCACTGATCTCCGCATACCTCTGGAGTTTTCAAAGGATTTGAGGCCGCCTGTCGTGATGAGGTGGGCAACTAGGTCTTTCTCTGTGGTCTCCACAGGGGATTCAGACACCCTTTCATCTTGGGAGATGCAAGACGAGTCTGCATTCCAGTCACTGCAGGGATATCCGGCCTTATTTCGAGTCAGGGCATCGCGGTGTCCATTCCACTTGAGGCCGCAAACTCAGGGTCCCTCTCACATACCTAGAGCTGAGAGAAGCCTCCTCTTGAGGTGCTTGTGGTAAGGTGGTATTCCTCTGGAGTCGAAGCCAGGGACTAACCTCTCATCTCGAGTTGATTTTTGGTCCACGGAGCTCTTTCGTGTTGCTACAGTGACCTCAGGATCCCTCTAGCCTTGAAACAGTGTTCTTGGGGTTTCTCTGGAGTGCCATCAAGGAAATCAAGGCTCCTTTCATGTGTGATGTGCAACACAGAATTGCTCTGCACGCAGTGCAGGGGAATCGGGCCTCATCTCGCGGCGAGGGGGAAGTCTCATGGTTTTTCTCGAGTTGCGGCGGGAACCTGGAGTATATTCTCGAGTTACGACAGGGATGGCCCTTCCACACAAGTGTTTGTTCAGCCACGTCAGGACTCTTGCCTAGTTGCGAGACACAACTCGGGATTCTCCTCGAGGCTTGGCAAGGCAATTGGGACGCCTCTCCAGCTGAGGCGGGAGACCAAGGGTCCCTTTCCACGTGCCACAGGAATCCTGGGACTCCTATCAAGTTTCACGAGGAGTCAGGCATCGTCTCCTTTGGAGGCACTGATCTCCGCGTACCTCTCGAGTTTTCAAAGGATGTGAGGCCTCCGGTCGCGATGAGGTGGGGAACTAGGTCTTTCTCTGTGGTCTCCACAGGGGATTCAGACATCCTTTCATCTTGGGAGATGCAAGACGAGCCTGCATTCAAGTCACTGCAGGGATATCCAGCCTTATTTCGTGTCAGGGCATCGCGGTGTCCATTCCACTTGAGGCCGCAAACTCAGGGTCCCTCTCACATACCTAGAGCTGAGAGAAGCCTCCTCTTGAGGTGCTTGTGGTAAGGTGGTATTCCTCTGGAGTCGAAGCCAGGGACTAACCTCTCATCTCGAGTTGATTTTTGGCCCACGGAGCTCTTTCGTGTTGCTACAGTGACCTCAGGATCCCTCTAGCCTTGAAACAGTGTTCTTTGGGTTTCTCTGGAGTGCCATCAAGGAAATCAAGGCTCCTTTCATGTGTGATGTGCAACACGGAATTGCTCTGCACGCAGTGCAGGGCAATCGGGCCTCATCTCGCGGCGAGGGGGAAGTCTCATGGTTTTTCTCGAGTTGCGGCGGGAACCTGGGGTATATTCTCGAGTTACGACGGGGATGGCCCTTCCACCCACGTGTTTCTTCAGCGACGTCAGGACTCCTGCCTAGTTGCGAGGGACAACTCTGGATTCTCCTCGAGGCTTTGCAGGGCAATGGGACGCCTCTCCAGCTGAGGCGGGAGACCAAGTGTCCCTTTCCAAGTGCCACAGGAATCCTGGGACTCCTATCAAGTTTCACGAGGAGTCAGGCATCGTCGCCTTTGGAGGCACTGATCTCCGCGTACCTCTGGAGTTTTCAAAGGATGTGAGGCTATCGGTCGCGATGAGGTGGGGAACTAAGTCTTTCTCTGTGCTTTCCACAGGGGATTCAGACATCCTTTCGTCCTGGGAGATGCAAGACGAGCCTGCATTGAAGTCACTGCAGGGATATCCGGCCTTATTTCGAGTCAGGGCATCGCGGTGTCCATTCCACTTGAGGCCGCAAACTCAGGGTCCCTCTCACATACCTAGAGCTGAGAGAAGCCTCCTCTTGAGGTGCTTGTGGTAAGGTGGTATTCCTCTGGAGTCGAAGCCAGGGACTAACCTCTCATCTCGAGTTGATTTTTGGTCCACGGAGCTCTTTCGTGTTGCTACAGTGACCTCAGGATCCCTCTAGCCTTGAAACAGTGTTCTTGGGGTTTCTCTGGAGTGCCATGAAGGAAATCAAGGCTCCTTTCATGTGTGATGTGCAACACAGAATTGCTCTGCACGCAGTGCAGGGGAATCGGGCCTCATCTCGCGGCGAGGGGGAAGTCTCATGGTTTTTCTCGAGTTGCGGCGGGAACCTGGGGTATATTCTCGAGTTACGACGGGGATGGGCCTTCCACACACGTGTTTGTTCAGCCACGTCAGGACTCTTGCCTAGTTGGGAGACACAACTCGGGATTCTCCTCGAGGCTTGGCAAGGCAATTGGGACGCCTCTCCAGGTGAGGCAGGAGACCAAGGGTCCCTTTCCACGTGCCACAGGAATCCTGGGACTCCTATCAAGTTTCACGAGGAGTCAGGCATCGTCTCCTTTGGAGGCACTGATCTCCGCGTACCTCTGGAGTTTTCAAAGGATGTGAGGCCTCCGGTCGCGATGAGGTGGGGAACTAGGTCTTTCTCTGTGGTCTCCACAGGGGTTTCAGACATCCTTTCATCTTGGGAGATGCAAGACGAGCCTGCATTGAAGTCACTGCAGGGATATCCAGCCTTATTTCGCGTCAGGGCATCGCGGTGTCCATTCCACTTGAGGCCGCAAACTCAGGGTCCCTCTCACATACCTAGAGCTGAGAGAAGCCTCCTCTTGAGGTGCTTGTGGTAAGGTGGTATTCCTCTGGAGTCGAAGCCAGGGACTAACCTCTCATCTCGTGTTGATTCTTGGTCCACGGAGCTCTTTCGTGTTGCTACAGTGACCTCAGGATCCCTCTAGCCTTGAAACAGTGTTCTTGGGGTTTCTCTGGAGTGCCATGGAGGAAATCAAGGCTCCTTTCATGTGTGATGTGCAAGACGGAATTGGTCTGCACGCAGTGCAGGGGAATCGGGCCTCATCTCGCAGCGAGGGGGAAGTCTCATGGTTTTTCTCGAGTTGCAGCGGGAACCTGGGGTATATTCTCGAGTTACGACGGGGATGGCCCTTCCACCCACGTGTTTCTTCAGCGACGTCAGGACTCCTGCCTAGTTGCGAGGAACAACTCGGGATTCTCCTCGAGGCTTGGCAGGGCAATTGGGACGCCTCTCCAGCTGAGGCGGGAGACCAAGTGTCCCTTTCCAAGTGCCACAGGAATCCTGGGACTCCTATCAAGTTTCACGAGAAGTCAGGCATCGTCTCCTTTGGAGGCACTGATCTCCGCGTACCTCTGGAATTTTCAAAGGATGTGAGGCTATCGCTCGCGATGAGGTGGGGAACTAAGTCTTTCTCTGTGCTTTCCACAGGGGATTCAGACATCCTTTCGTCCTGGGAGATGCAAGACGAGCCTGCATTGAAGTCACTGCAGGGATATCCAGCCTTATTTCGCGTCAGGGCATCGCGGTGTCCATTCCACTTGAGGCCGCAAACTCAGGGTCCCTCTCACATACCTAGAGCTGAGAGAAGCCTCCTCTTGAGGTGCTTGTGGTAAGGTGGTATTCCTCTGGAGTCGAAGCCAGGGACTAACCTCTCATCTCGAGTTGATTTTTGGTCCACGGAGCTCTTTCGTGTTGCTACAGTGACCTCAGGATCCCTCTAGCCTTGAAACAGTGTTCTTGGGGTTTCTCTGGAGTGCCATGAAGGAAATCAAGGCTCCTTTCATGTGTGATGTGCAACACAGAATTGCTCTGCACGCAGTGCAGGGGAATCGGGCCTCATCTCGCGGCGAGGGGGAAGTCTCATGGTTTTTCTCGAGTTGCGGCGGGAACCTGGGGTATATTCTCGAGTTACGACGGGGATGGGCCTTCCACACACGTGTTTGTTCAGCCACGTCAGGACTCTTGCCTAGTTGGGAGACACAACTCGGGATTCTCCTCGAGGCTTGGCAAGGCAATTGGGACGCCTCTCCAGGTGAGGCGGGAGACCAAGGGTCCCTTTCCACGTGCCACAGGAATCCTGGGACTCCTATCAAGTTTCACGAGGAGTCAGGCATCGTCTCCTTTGGAGGCACTGATCTCCGCGTACCTCTGGAGTTTTCAAAGGATGTGAGGCCTCCGGTCGCGATGAGGTGGGGAACTAGGTCTTTCTCTGTGGTCTCCACAGGGGATTCATACATCCTTTCATCTTGGGAGATGCAAGACGAGCCTGCATTCAAGTCACTGCAGGGATATCCAGCCTTATTTCGCGTCAGGGCATCGCGGTGTCCATTCCTCTTGAGGCCGCAAACTCAGGGTCACTCTCACATACCTAGAGCTGAGAGAAGCCTACTCTTGAGGTGCTTGTGGTAAGGTGGTATTCCTCAGGAGTCGAAGCCAGGGACTAACCTCTCATCTCGTGTTGATTCTTGGTCCACGGAGCTCTTTCGTGTTGCTACAGTGACCTCAGGATCCCTCTAGCCATGAAACAGTGTTCTTGGGGTTTCTCTGGAGTGCCATCAAGGAAATCAAGGCTCCTTTCATGTGTGATGTGCAACACGGAATTGCTCTGCACGCAGTGCAGGGGAATCGGGCCTCATCTCGCGGCGAGGGGGAAGTCTCATGGTTTTTCTCGAGTTGCGGCGGGAACCTGGGGTATATTCTCGAGTTACGACGGGGATGGCCCTTCCACCCACGTGTTTCTTCAGCGACGCCAGGACTCCTGCCTAGTAGCGAGGGACAACTCGGGATTCTCCTCGAGGCTTTGCAGGGCAATTGGGACGCCTCTCCAGCTGAGACGGGAGACCAAGGGTCCCTTTCCACGTGCCACAGGAATACTGGGTCTCCTATCAAGTTTCACGAGGAGTCAGGCATCGTCTCCTTTGGAGGCACTGATCTCTGCGTACCTCTGGAGTTTTCAAAGGATGTGAGGCCTCCGGTCGCGATGAGGTGGGGAACTAGGTCTTTCTCTGTGGTCTCCACAGGGGATTCAGACATCCTTTCATTTTGGGAGATGCAAGACGAGCCTGCATTCAAGTCACTGCAGGGATATCCAGCCTTATTTCGTGTCAGGGCATGGCGGTGTCCATTCCACTTGAGGCCGCAAACTCAGGGTCCCACTCACATACCTAGAGCTGAGAGAAGCCTCCTCTTGAGGTGCTTGTGGTAAGGTGGTATTCCTCAGGAGTCGAAGCCAGGGACTAACCTCTCATCTCGAGTTGATTTTTGGCCCACGGAGCTCTTTCGTGTTGCTACAGTGACCTCAGGATCCCTCTAGCCTTGAAACAGTGTTCTTGGGGTTTCTCTGGAGTGCCATCAAGGAAATCAAGGCTCCTTTCATGTGTGATGTGCAACACGGAATTGCTCTGCACGCAGTGCAGGGGAATCGGGCCTCATCTCGCAGCGAGGGGGAAGTCTCATGGTTTTTCTCGAGTTGCGGCGGGAACCTGGGGTATATTCTCGAGTTACGACGGGGATGGCCCTTCCACCCACGTGTTTCTTCAGCGACGTCAGGACTCCTGCCTAGTTGCGAGGGACAACTCTGGATTCTCCTCGAGGCTTGGCAGGGCAATTGGGACGCCTCTCCATCTGAGGCGGGAGACCAAGTGTCCCTTTCCAAGTGCCACAGGAATCCTGGGACTCCTATCAAGTTTCACGAGGAGTCAGGCATCGTCTCCTTTGGAGGCACTGATCTCCGCGTACCTCTGGAGTTTTCAAAGGATGTGAGGCTATCGGTCGCGATGAGGTGGGGAACTAAGTCTTTCTCTGTGCTTTCCACAGGGGATTCAGACATCCTTTCGTCCTGGGAGATGCAGGACGAGCCTGCATTGAAGTCACTGCAGGGATATCCGGCCTTATTTCGAGTCAGGGCATCGCGGTGTCCATTCCACTTGAGGCCGCAAACTCAGGGTCCCTCTCACATACCTAGAGCTGAGAGAAGCCTCCTCTTGAGGTGCTTGTGGTAAGGTGGTATTCCTCTGGAGACGAATCCAGGGACTAACCTCTCTTTTCGAGTTGATTTGTGGTCCACAGAGTTCTTTCGTGTTGCTACAGTGACCTCAGGATCCCTCTAGCCTTGAAACAGTGTTCTTGGGGTTTCTCTGGAGTGCCATCAAGGAAATCAAGGCTCCTTTCATGTGTGATGTGCAAGACGGAATTGCTCTGCACGCATTACAGGGGAATCGGGCCTCATCTCGCATCGAGGGGGAAGTCTCATGGTTTTTCTCGAGTTGCGGCGGGAACCTGGGGTATATTCTCGAGTTACGACGGGGATGGCCCTTCCACCCACGTGTTTCTTCAGCGACGTCAGGACTCCTGCCTAGTTGCGAGGGACAACTCTGGATTCTCCTCGAGGCTTTGTAGGGCAATTGGGACGCCTCTCCAGCTGAGGCGGGAGACCAAGTGTCCCTTTCCAAGTGCCACAGGAATCCTGGGACTCCTATCAAGTTTCACGAGGAGTCAGGCATCGTCTCCTTTGGAGGCACTGATCTCCGCATACCTCTGGAGTTTTCAAAGGATGTGAGGCTATTGGTCGCGATGAGGTGGGGAACTAAGTCTTTCTCTGTGCTTTCCACATTGGATTCAGACATCCTTTCGTCCTGGGAGATGCAAGACGAGCCTGCATTGAAGTCACTGCAGGGATATCCGGCCTTATTTCGAGTCAGGGCATCGCGGTGTCCATTCCACTTGAGGCCGCAAACTCAGGGTCCCTCTCACATACCTAGAGCTGAGAGAAGCCTCCTCTTGAGGTGCTTGTGGTAAGGTGGTATTCCTCTGGAGACGAATCCAGGGACTAACCTCTCTTTTCGAGTTGATTTTTGGTCCACAGAGTTCTTTCGTGTTGCTACAGTGACCTCAGGATCCCTCTATCCTTGAAACAGTGTTCTTGGGGTTTCTCTGGAGTGCCATCAAGGAAATCAAGGCTCCTTTCATGTGTGATGTGCAAGACGGAATTGCTCTGCACGCAGTACAGGGGAATCGGGCCTCATCTCGCATCGAGGGGGAAGTCTCTTGGTTTTTCTCGAGTTGCGGCGGGAACCTGGGGTATATTCTCGAGTTACGACGGGGATGGCCCTTCCACGCACGTGTTTGTTCAGCCACGTCAGGACTCCTGCCTAGTTGCGAGGGACAACTCGGGATTCTCCTCGAGGCTTGGCACGGCAATTGGAACGCCTCTCCAGCTGAGGCGGGAGACGAAGGGTCCCTTTCCACATGCCACAAGAATCCTGGGACTCCTATGAAGTTTCACGAGGAGTCAGGCATCGTCTCCTTTGGAGGCACTGATCTCCGCGTACCTCTGGAGTTTTCAAAGGATGTGAGGCCTCCGGTCGCGATGAGGTGGGGAACTAGGTGTTTCTCTGTGGTCTCCACAGGGGATTCAGACATCCTTTCTTCTTGGGAGATGCAAGACGAGCCTGCATTCAAGTCACTGCAGGGATATCCGGCCTTATTTCGAGTCAGGGCATCGCGGTGTCCATTCCACTTGAGGCCGCAAACTCAGGATCCCTCTCACATACCTAGAGCTGAGAGAAGCCTCCTCTTGAGGTGCTTGTGGTAAGGTGGTATTCCTCAGGAGTCGAAGCCAGGGACTAACCTCTCATCTCGTGTTGATTCTTGGTCCACGGAGCTCTTTCGTGTTGCTACAGTGACCTCAGGATCCCTCTAGCCTTGAAACAGTGTTCTTGGGGTTTCTCTGGAGTGCCATCAAGGAAATCAAGCCTCCTCTCATGTGTGATGTGCAACACGGAATTGCTCTGCATGAAGTGCAGGGGAATCGGGCCTCATCTCGCGGCGAGGGGGAAGTCTCATGGTTTTTCTCGAGTTGCGGCGGGAACCTGGGGTATATTCTCGAGTTACGACGGGGATGGCCCTTCCACCCACGTGTTTCTTCAGCGACGTCAGGACTCCTGCCTAGTTGCGAGGGACAACTCGGGATTCTCCTCGAGGCTTGGCAAGGCAATTGGGACGCCTCTCCAGCTGAGGCGGGAGACCAAGGGTGCCTTTCCACGTGCCACAGGAATCCTGGGTCTCCTATCAAGTTTCACGAGGAGTCAGGCATCGTCTCCTTTGGAGGCACTGATCTCCGCATACCTCTGGAGTTTTCAAAGGATGTGAGGCCTCCGGTCGCGATGAGGTGGGGAACTAGGTATTTCTCTGTGGTCTCCCCAGGGGATTCAGACATCCTTTCATCTTGGGAGATGCAAGACGAGCCTGCATTCAAGTCACTGCAGGGATATCCAGCCTTATTTCGCGTCAGGGCATCGCGGTGTCCATTCCACTTGAGGCCGCAAACTCAGGGTCCCTCTCACATACCTAGAGCTGAGAGAAGCCTCCTCTTGAGGTGCTTGTGGTAAGGTGGTATTCCTCTGGAGTCGAAGCCAGGGACTAACCTCTCATCTCGAGTTGATTTTTGGCCCACGGAGCTCTTTAGTGTTGCTACAGTGTCCTCAGGATCCCTCTAGCCTTGAAACAGTGTTCTTGGGGTTTCTCTGGAGTGCCATCAAGGAAATCAAGGCTCCTTTCATGTGTGATGTGCAACACGGAATTGCTCTGCACGCAGTGCAGGGGAATCGGGCCTCATCTCGCAGCGAGGAGGAAGTCTCATGGTTTTTCTCGAGTTGCGGCGGGAACCTGGGGTATATTCTCGAGTTACGACGGGGATGGCCCTTCCACCCACGTGTTTCTTCAGCGACGTCAGGACTCCTGCCTAGTTGCGAGGGACAACTCTGGATTCTCCTCGAGGCTTGGCAGGGCAATTGGGACGCCTCTCCAGCTGAGGCGGGAGACCAAGTGTCCCTTTCCAAGTGCCACAGGAATCCTGGGACTCCTATCAAGTTTCACGAGAAGTCAGGCATCGTCTCCTTTGGAGGCACTGATCTCCGCGTACCTCTGGAGTTTTCAAAGGATGTGAGGCTATCGGTCGCGATGAGGTGGGGAACTAAGTCTTTCTCTGTGCTTTCCACAGGGGATTCAGACATCCTTTCGTCTTGGGAGATGCAAGACGAGCCTGCATTGAAGTCACTGCAGGGATATCCGGCCTTATTTCGAGTCAGGGCATCGCGGTGTCCATTCCACTTGAGGCCGCAAACTCAGGGTCCCTCTCACATACCTAGAGCTGAGAGAAGCCTCCTCTTGAGGTGCTTGTGGTAAGGTGGTATTCCTCAGGAGTCGAAGCCAGGGACTAACCTCTCATCTCGTGTTGATTCTTGGTCCACGGAGCTCTTTCGTGTTGCTACAGTGACCTCAGGATCCCTCTATCCTTGAAACAGTGTTCTTGGGGTTTCTCTGGAGTGCCATCAAGGAAATCAAGGCTCCTTTCATGTGTGATGTGCAACACGGAATTGCTCTGCACACAGTGCAGGGGAATCGGGCCTCATTTTGCGGAGAGGGGGAAGTCTCATGGTTTTTCTCGAGTTGCGGCGGGAACCTGGGGTATATTCTCGAGTTCCGACGGGGATGGCCCTTCCACACACGTGTGTGTTCAGCCATGTCAGGACTCCTGCCTAGTTGCGAGGGACAACTCGGGATTCTCCTCGAGGCTTTGCAGGGCAATTGGGATGCCTCTCCAGCTGAGACGGGAGACCAAGGGTCCCTTTCCACGTGCCACAGGAATCCTGGGTCTCCTATCAAGTTTCACGAGGAGTCAGGCATCGTCTCCTTTGGAGGCACTGATCTCCGCATACCTCTGGAGTTTTCAAAGGATTTGAGGCCTCCTGTCGCGATGAGGTGGGGAACTAGGTCTTTCTCTGTGGTCTCCACAGGGGATTCAGACACCCTTTCGTCTTGGGAGATGCAAGACGAGCCTGCATTCCAGTCACTGCAGGGATATCCGGCCTTATTTCGAGTCAGGGCATCGCGGTGTCCATTCCACTTGAGGGCGCAAACTCAGGGTCCCTCTCACATACCTAGAGCTGGGAGAAGCCTCCTCTTGAGGTGCTTGTGGTAACGTGGTATTCCTCTGGAGTCGAAGCCAGGGACTAACCTCTCATCTCGAGTTGATTTTTGGTCCACGGAGCTCTTTCGTGTTGCTACAGTGACCTCAGGATCCCTCTAGCCTTGAAACAGTGTTCTTGGGGTTTCTCTGGAGTGCCATGAAGGAAATCAAGGCTCCTTTCATGTGTGATGTGCAACACAGAATTGCTCTGCACGCAGTGCAGGGGAATCGGGCCTCATCTCGCGGCGAGGGGGAAGTCTCATGGTTTTTCTCGAGTTGTGGCGGGAACCTGGGGTATATTCTCGAGTTACGACGGGGATGGCCCTTCCACACACGTGTTTGTTCAGCCACGTCAGGACTCTTGCCTAGTTGCGAGACACAACTCGGGATTCTCCTCGAGGCTTGGCAAGGCAATTGGGACGCCTCTCCAGCTGAGGCGGGAGACCAAGGGTCCCTTTCCACGTGCCACAGGAATCCTGGGACTCCTATCAAGTTTCACGAGGAGTCAGGCATCGTCTCCTTTGGAGGCACTGATCTCCGCGTACCTCTGGAGTTTTCAAATGATGTGAGGCCTCCGTTCGCGATGAGGTGGGGAACTAGGTCTTTCTCTGTGGTCTCCACAGGGGATTCAGACATCCTTTCATCTTGGGAGATGCAAGACGAGCCTGCATTCAAGTCACTGCAGGGATATCCAGCCTTATTTCGCGTCAGGGCATCGCGGTGTCCATTCCACTTGAGGCCGCAAACTCAGGGTCCCTCTCACATACCTAGAGCTGAGAGAAGCCTCCTCTTGAGGTGCTTGTGGTAAGGTGGTATTCCTCTGGAGACGAAGCCAGGGACTAACCTCTCATCTCGAGTTGATTTTTGGTCCACGGAGCTCTTTCGTGTTGCTACAGTGTCCTCAGGATCCCTCTAGCCTTGAAACAGTGTTCTTGGGGTTTCTCTGGAGTGCCATCAAGGAAATCAAGGCTCCTTTCATGTGTGATGTGCAACACGGAATTGCTCTGCACGCAGTGCAGGGGAATCGGGCCTCATCTCGCAGCGAGGGGGAAGTCTCATGGTTTTTCTCGAGTTGCGGAGGGAACCTGGGGTATATTCTCGAGTTACGACGGGGATGGCCCTTCCACCGACGTGTTTCTTCAGCGACGTCAGGACTCCTGCCTAGTTGCGAGGGACAACTCTGGATTCTCCTCGAGGCTTGGCAGGGCAATTGGGACGCCTCTCCAGCTGAGGCCGGAGACCAAGTGTCCCTTTCCAAGTGCCACAGGAATCCTGGGACTCCTATCAAGTTTCACGAGGAGTCAGGCATTGTCTCCTTTGGAGGCACTGATCTCCGCGTACCTATGGAGTTTTCAAAGGATGTGAGGCCTCCGGTCGCGATGAGGTGGGGAACTAGGTCTTTCTCTGTGGTCTCCACAGGGGATTCAGACATCCTTTCGTCTTGGGAGATGCAAGACGTGCCTGCATTGAAGTCACTGCAGGGATATCCGGCCTTATTTCGAGTCAGGGCATCGCGGTGTCCATTCCACTTGAGGCCGCAAACTCAGGGTCCCTCTCACATACCTAGAGCTGAGAGAAGCCTCCTCTTGAGGTGCTTGTGGTAAGGTGGTATTCCTCAGGAGTTGAAGCCAATGACTAACCTCTCATCTCGTGTTGATTCTTGGTCCACGGAGCTCTTTCGTGTTGCTACAGTGACCTCAGGATCCCTCTAGCCTTGAAACAGTGTTCTTGGGGTTTCTCTGGAGTGCCATCAAGGAAATCAAGGCTCCTTTCATGTGTGATGTGCAACACGGAATTGCTCTGCACGCAGTACAGGGGAATCGGGCCTCATCTCGCGGCGAGGGGGAAGTCTCATGGTTTTTCTCGAGTTGCGGCGGGAACCTGGGGTATATTCTCGAGTTACGACGGGGATGGACCTTCCACCCACGTGTTTGTTCAGCCACGTCAGGACTCCTGCCTAGTTGCGAGGGACAACTCGGGATTCTCCTCGAGGCTTGGCAGGGCAATTGGAACGCCTCTCCAGCTGAGGCGGGAGACCAAGGGTCCCTTTCCACGTGCCACAAGAATCCTGGGACTCCTATCAAGTTTCACGAGGAGTCAGGCATCGTCTCCTTTGGAGGCACTGATCTCCGCGTACCTCTGGAGTTTTCAAAGGATGTGAGGCCTCCGGTCGCGATGAGGTGGGGAACTAGGTCTTTCTCTGTGGTCTCCACAGGGGATTCAGACATCCTTTCTTCTTGGGAGATGCAAGACAAGCCTGCATTCAAGTCACTGCAGGGATATCCGGCCTTATTTCGAGTCAGGGCATTGCGGTGTCCATTCCACTTGAGGCCGCAAACTCAGGATCCCTCTCACATACCTAGAGCTGAGAGAAGCCTCCTCTTGAGGTGCTTGTGGTAAGGTGGTATTCCTCAGGAGTCGAAGCCAGGGACTAACCTCTCATCTCGTGTTGATTCTTGGTCCACGGAGCTCTTTCGTGTTGCTACAGTGACCTCAGGATCCCTCTAGCCTTGAAACAGTGTTCTTGGGGTTTCTCTGTAGTGCCATCAAGGAAATCAAGGCTCCTTTCATGTGTGATGTGCAACACGGAATTGCTCTGCACGCAGTGCAGGGGAATCGGGCCTCATCTCGCGGCGAGGGGAAGTCTCATGGTTTTTATCGAGTTGCGGCGGGAACCTGGGGTATATTCTCGAGTTACGACGGGGATGGCCCTTCCACCCACGTGTTTCTTCAACGATGTCAGGACTCCTGCCTAGTTGCGAGGGACAACTCTGGATTCTCCTCGAGGCTTGGCAGGGCAATTGGGACGCCTCTCCAGCTGAGGCGGGAGACCAAGGGTCCCTTTCCACGTGCCACAGGAATCCTGGGACTCCTATCAAGTTTCACGAGGAGTCAGGCATCGTCTCCTTTGGAGGCACTGATCTCCGCGTACCTCTGGAGTTTTCAAATGATGTGAGGCCTCCGTTCGCGATGAGGTGGGGAACTAGGTCTTTCTCTGTGGTCTCCACAGGGGATTCAGACATCCTTTCATCTTGGGAGATGCAAGACGAGCCTGCATTCAAGTCACTGCAGGGATATCCAGCCTTATTTCGCGTCAGGGCATCGCGGTGTCCATTCCACTTGAGGCCGCAAACTCAGGGTCCCTCTCACATACCTAGAGCTGAGAGAAGCCTCCTCTTGAGGTGCTTGTGGTAAGGTGGTATTCCTCTGGAGACGAAGCCAGGGACTAACCTCTCATCTCGAGTTGATTTTTGGTCCATGGAGCTCTTTCGTGTTGCTACAGTGTCCTCAGGATCCCTCTAGCCTTGAAACAGTGTTCTTGGGGTTTCTCTGGAGTGCCATCAAGGAAATCAAGGCTCCTTTCATGTGTGATGTGCAACACGGAATTGCTCTGCACGCAGTGCAGGGGAATCGGGCCTCATCTCGCAGCGAGGGGGAAGTCTCATGGTTTTTCTCGAGTTGCGGAGGGAACCTGGGGTATATTCTCGAGTTACGACGGGGATGGCCCTTCCACCGACGTGTTTCTTCAGCGACGTCAGGACTCCTGCCTAGTTGCGAGGGACAACTCTGGATTCTCCTCGAGGCTTGGCAGGGCAATTGGGACGCCTCTCCAGCTGAGGCCGGAGACCAAGTGTCCCTTTCCAAGTGCCACAGGAATCCTGGGACTCCTATCAAGTTTCACGAGGAGTCAGGCATTGTCTCCTTTGGAGGCACTGATCTCCGCGTACCTATGGAGTTTTCAAAGGATGTGAGGCCTCCGGTCGCGATGAGGTGGGGAACTAGGTCTTTCTCTGTGGTCTCCACAGGGGATTCAGACATCCTTTCGTCTTGGGAGATGCAAGACGTGCCTGCATTGAAGTCACTGCAGGGATATCCGGCCTTATTTCGAGTCAGGGCATCGCGGTGTCCATTCCACTTGAGGCCGCAAACTCAGGGTCCCTCTCACATACCTAGAGCTGAGAGAAGCCTCCTCTTGAGGTGCTTGTGGTAAGGTGGTATTCCTCAGGAGTTGAAGCCAATGACTAACCTCTCATCTCGTGTTGATTCTTGGTCCACGGAGCTCTTTCGTGTTGCTACAGTGACCTCAGGATCCCTCTAGCCTTGAAACAGTGTTCTTGGGGTTTCTCTGGAGTGCCATCAAGGAAATCAAGGCTCCTTTCATGTGTGATGTGCAACACGGAATTGCTCTGCACGCAGTACAGGGGAATCGGGCCTCATCTCGCGGCGAGGGGGAAGTCTCATGGTTTTTCTCGAGTTGCGGCGGGAACCTGGGGTATATTCTCGAGTTACGACGGGGATGGACCTTCCACCCACGTGTTTGTTCAGCCACGTCAGGACTCCTGCCTAGTTGCGAGGGACAACTCGGGATTCTCCTCGAGGCTTGGCAGGGCAATTGGAACGCCTCTCCAGCTGAGGCGGGAGACCAAGGGTCCCTTTCCACGTGCCACAAGAATCCTGGGACTCCTATCAAGTTTCACGAGGAGTCAGGCATCGTCTCCTTTGGAGGCACTGATCTCCGCGTACCTCTGGAGTTTTCAAAGGATGTGAGGCCTCCGGTCGCGATGAGGTGGGGAACTAGGTCTTTCTCTGTGGTCTCCACAGGGGATTCAGACATCCTTTCTTCTTGGGAGATGCAAGACAAGCCTGCATTCAAGTCACTGCAGGGATATCCGGCCTTATTTCGAGTCAGGGCATTGCGGTGTCCATTCCACTTGAGGCCGCAAACTCAGGATCCCTCTCACATACCTAGAGCTGAGAGAAGCCTCCTCTTGAGGTGCTTGTGGTAAGGTGGTATTCCTCAGGAGTCGAAGCCAGGGACTAACCTCTCATCTCGTGTTGATTCTTGGTCCACGGAGCTCTTTCGTGTTGCTACAGTGACCTCAGGATCCCTCTAGCCTTGAAACAGTGTTCTTGGGGTTTCTCTGTAGTGCCATCAAGGAAATCAAGGCTCCTTTCATGTGTGATGTGCAACACGGAATTGCTCTGCACGCAGTGCAGGGGAATCGGGCCTCATCTCGCGGCGAGGGGAAGTCTCATGGTTTTTATCGAGTTGCGGCGGGAACCTGGGGTATATTCTCGAGTTACGACGGGGATGGCCCTTCCACCCACGTGTTTCTTCAACGATGTCAGGACTCCTGCCTAGTTGCGAGGGACAACTCTGGATTCTCCTCGAGGCTTGGCAGGGCAATTGGGACGCCTCTCCAGCTGAGGCGGGAGACCAAGGGTCCCTTTCCACGTGCCACAGGAATCCTGGGACTCCTATCAAGTTTCACGAGGAGTCAGGCATCGTCTCCTTTGGAGGCACTGATCTCCGCGTACCTCTGGAGTTTTCAAATGATGTGAGGCCTCCGTTCGCGATGAGGTGGGGAACTAGGTCTTTCTCTGTGGTCTCCACAGGGGATTCAGACATCCTTTCATCTTGGGAGATGCAAGACGAGCCTGCATTCAAGTCACTGCAGGGATATCCAGCCTTATTTCGCGTCAGGGCATCGCGGTGTCCATTCCACTTGAGGCCGCAAACTCAGGGTCCCTCTCACATACCTAGAGCTGAGAGAAGCCTCCTCTTGAGGTGCTTGTGGTAAGGTGGTATTCCTCTGGAGACGAAGCCAGGGACTAACCTCTCATCTCGAGTTGATTTTTGGTCCATGGAGCTCTTTCGTGTTGCTACAGTGTCCTCAGGATCCCTCTAGCCTTGAAACAGTGTTCTTGGGGTTTCTCTGGAGTGCCATCAAGGAAATCAAGGCTCCCTTCATGTGTGATGTGCAACACGGAATTGCTCTGCACGCAGTGCAGGGGAATCGGGCCTCATCTCGCAGCGAGGGGGAAGTCTCATGGTTTTTCTCGAGTTGCGGAGGGAACCTGGGGTATATTCTCGAGTTACGACGGGGATGGCCCTTCCACCGACGTGTTTCTTCAGCGACGTCAGGACTCCTGCCTAGTTGCGAGGGACAACTCTGGATTCTCCTCGAGGCTTGGCAGGGCAATTGGGACGCCTCTCCAGCTGAGGCCGGAGACCAAGTGTCCCTTTCCAAGTGCCACAGGAATCCTGGGACTCCTATCAAGTTTCACGAGGAGTCAGGCATTGTCTCCTTTGGAGGCACTGATCTCCGCGTACCTATGGAGTTTTCAAAGGATGTGAGGCCTCCGGTCGCGATGAGGTGGGGAACTAGGTCTTTCTCTGTGGTCTCCACAGGGGATTCAGACATCCTTTCGTCTTGGGAGATGCAAGACGTGCCTGCATTGAAGTCACTGCAGGGATATCCGGCCTTATTTCGAGTCAGGGCATCGCGGTGTCCATTCCACTTGAGGCCGCAAACTCAGGGTCCCTCTCACATACCTAGAGCTGAGAGAAGCCTCCTCTTGAGGTGCTTGTGGTAAGGTGGTATTCCTCAGGAGTTGAAGCCAATGACTAACCTCTCATCTCGTGTTGATTCTTGGTCCACGGAGCTCTTTCGTGTTGCTACAGTGACCTCAGGATCCCTCTAGCCTTGAAACAGTGTTCTTGGGGTTTCTCTGGAGTGCCATCAAGGAAATCAAGGCTCCTTTCATGTGTGATGTGCAACACGGAATTGCTCTGCACGCAGTACAGGGGAATCGGGCCTCATCTCGCGGCGAGGGGGAAGTCTCATGGTTTTTCTCGAGTTGCGGCGGGAACCTGGGGTATATTCTCGAGTTACGACGGGGATGGACCTTCCACCCACGTGTTTGTTCAGCCACGTCAGGACTCCTGCCTAGTTGCGAGGGACAACTCGGGATTCTCCTCGAGGCTTGGCAGGGCAATTGGAACGCCTCTCCAGCTGAGGCGGGAGACCAAGGGTCCCTTTCCACGTGCCACAAGAATCCTGGGACTCCTATCAAGTTTCACGAGGAGTCAGGCATCGTCTCCTTTGGAGGCACTGATCTCCGCGTACCTCTGGAGTTTTCAAAGGATGTGAGGCCTCCGGTCGCGATGAGGTGGGGAACTAGGTCTTTCTCTGTGGTCTCCACAGGGGATTCAGACATCCTTTCTTCTTGGGAGATGCAAGACAAGCCTGCATTCAAGTCACTGCAGGGATATCCGGCCTTATTTCGAGTCAGGGCATTGCGGTGTCCATTCCACTTGAGGCCGCAAACTCAGGATCCCTCTCACATACCTAGAGCTGAGAGAAGCCTCCTCTTGAGGTGCTTGTGGTAAGGTGGTATTCCTCAGGAGTCGAAGCCAGGGACTAACCTCTCATCTCGTGTTGATTCTTGGTCCACGGAGCTCTTTCGTGTTGCTACAGTGACCTCAGGATCCCTCTAGCCTTGAAACAGTGTTCTTGGGGTTTCTCTGTAGTGCCATCAAGGAAATCAAGGCTCCTTTCATGTGTGATGTGCAACACGGAATTGCTCTGCACGCAGTGCAGGGAATCGGGCCTCATCTCGCGGCGAGGGGAAGTCTCATGGTTTTTATCGAGTTGCGGCGGGAACCTGGGGTATATTCTCGAGTTACGACGGGGATGGCCCTTCCACCCACGTGTTTCTTCAGCGATGTCAGGACTCCTGCCTAGTTGCGAGGGACAACTCTGGATTCTCCTCGAGGCTTGGCAGGGCAATTGGGACGCCTCTCCAGCTGAGGCGGGAGACCAAGTGTCCCTTTCCAAGTGCCACAGGAATCCTGGGACTCCTATCAAGTTTCACGAGGAGTCAGGCATCGTCTCCTTTGGAGGCACTAATCTCCGCGTACCTCTGGAGTTTTCAAAGGATGTGAGGCTATCGGTCGCGATGAGGTGGGGAACTAAGTCTTTCTCTGTGCTTTCCACAGGGGATTCAGACATCCTTTCGTCCTGGGAGATGCAAGGCGAGCCTGCATTGAAGTCACTGCAGGGATATCCGGCCTTATTTCGAGTCAGGGCATCACGGTGTCCATTCCACTTGAGGCCGCAAACTCAGGGTCCCTCTCACATACCTAGAGCTGAGAGAAGCCTCCTCTTGAGGTGCTTGTGGTAAGGTGGTATTCCTCTGGAGACGAATCAAGGGACTAACCTCTCTTTTCGAGTTAATTTTTGGTCCACAGAGTTCTTTCATGTTGCTACAGTGACCTCAGGATCCCTCTATCCTTGAAACAGTGTTCTTGGGGTTTCTCTGGAGTGCCATCAAGGAAATCAAGGCTCCTTTCATGTGTGATGTGCAAGACGGAATTGCTCTGCACGCAGTACAGGGGAATCGGGCCTCATCTCGCATCGAGGGGGAAGTCTCATGGTTTTTCTCGAGTTGCGGCGGGAACCTGGGGTATATACTCGAGTTACCACGGGGATGGCCCTTCCACCCACGTGTTTGTTCAGCCACGTCAGGACTCCTGCCTAGTTGCGAGGGACAACTCGGGATTCTCCTCGAGGCTTGGCAGGGCAATTGGAACGCCTCTCCAGCTGAGGCGGGAGACCAAGGGTCCCTTTCCACGGGCCACAAGAATCCTGGGACTCCTATCAAGTTTCACGAGGAGTCAGGCATCGTCTCCTTTGGAGGCACTGATCTCCGCGTACCTCTGGAGTTTTCAAAGGATGTGAGGCCTCCGTTCGCGATGAGGTGGGGAACTAGGTCTTTCTCTGTGGTCTCCACAGGGGATTCAGACATCCTTTCATCTTGGGAGATGCAAGACGAGCCTGCATTCAAGTCACTGCAGGGATATCCAGCCTTATTTCGCGTCAGGGCATCGCGGTGTCCATTCCACTTGAGGCCGCAAACTCAGGGTCCCTCTCACATACCTAGAGCTGAGAGAAGCCTCCTCTTGAGGTGCTTGTGGTAAGGTGGTATTCCTCTGGAGACGAAGCCAGGGACTAACCTCTCATCTCGAGTTGATTTTTGGTCCACGGAGCTCTTTCGTGTTGCTACAGTGTCCTCAGGATCCCTCTAGCCTTGAAACAGTGTTCTTGGGGTTTCTCTGGAGTGCCATCAAGGAAATCAAGGCTCCTTTCATGTGTGATGTGCAACACGGAATTGCTCTGCACGCAGTGCAGGGGAATCGGGCCTCATCTCGCAGCGAGGGGGAAGTCTCATGGTTTTTCTCGAGTTGCGGAGGGAACCTGGGGTATATTCTCGAGTTACGACGGGGATGGCCCTTCCACCGACGTGTTTCTTCAGCGACGTCAGGACTCCTGCCTAGTTGCGAGGGACAACTCTGGATTCTCCTCGAGGCTTGGCAGGGCAATTGGGACGCCTCTCCAGCTGAGGCCGGAGACCAAGTGTCCCTTTCCAAGTGCCACAGGAATCCTGGGACTCCTATCAAGTTTCACGAGGAGTCAGGCATTGTCTCCTTTGGAGGCACTGATCTCCGCGTACCTATGGAGTTTTCAAAGGATGTGAGGCCTCCGGTCGCGATGAGGTGGGGAACTAGGTCTTTCTCTGTGGTCTCCACAGGGGATTCAGACATCCTTTCGTCTTGGGAGATGCAAGACGTGCCTGCATTGAAGTCACTGCAGGGATATCCGGCCTTATTTCGAGTCAGGGCATCGCGGTGTCCATTCCACTTGAGGCCGCAAACTCAGGGTCCCTCTCACATACCTAGAGCTGAGAGAAGCCTCCTCTTGAGGTGCTTGTGGTAAGGTGGTATTCCTCAGGAGTTGAAGCCAATGACTAACCTCTCATCTCGTGTTGATTCTTGGTCCACGGAGCTCTTTCGTGTTGCTACAGTGACCTCAGGATCCCTCTAGCCTTGAAACAGTGTTCTTGGGGTTTCTCTGGAGTGCCATCAAGGAAATCAAGGCTCCTTTCATGTGTGATGTGCAACACGGAATTGCTCTGCACGCAGTACAGGGGAATCGGGCCTCATCTCGCGGCGAGGGGGAAGTCTCATGGTTTTTCTCGAGTTGCGGCGGGAACCTGGGGTATATTCTCGAGTTACGACGGGGATGGACCTTCCACCCACGTGTTTGTTCAGCCACGTCAGGACTCCTGCCTAGTTGCGAGGGACAACTCGGGATTCTCCTCGAGGCTTGGCAGGGCAATTGGAACGCCTCTCCAGCTGAGGCGGGAGACCAAGGGTCCCTTTCCACGTGCCACAAGAATCCTGGGACTCCTATCAAGTTTCACGAGGAGTCAGGCATCGTCTCCTTTGGAGGCACTGATCTCCGCGTACCTCTGGAGTTTTCAAAGGATGTGAGGCCTCCGGTCGCGATGAGGTGGGGAACTAGGTCTTTCTCTGTGGTCTCCACAGGGGATTCAGACATCCTTTCTTCTTGGGAGATGCAAGACAAGCCTGCATTCAAGTCACTGCAGGGATATCCGGCCTTATTTCGAGTCAGGGCATTGCGGTGTCCATTCCACTTGAGGCCGCAAACTCAGGATCCCTCTCACATACCTAGAGCTGAGAGAAGCCTCCTCTTGAGGTGCTTGTGGTAAGGTGGTATTCCTCAGGAGTCGAAGCCAGGGACTAACCTCTCATCTCGTGTTGATTCTTGGTCCACGGAGCTCTTTCGTGTTGCTACAGTGACCTCAGGATCCCTCTAGCCTTGAAACAGTGTTCTTGGGGTTTCTCTGTAGTGCCATCAAGGAAATCAAGGCTCCTTTCATGTGTGATGTGCAACACGGAATTGCTCTGCACGCAGTGCAGGGGAATCGGGCCTCATCTCGCGGCGAGGGGAAGTCTCATGGTTTTTATCGAGTTGCGGCGGGAACCTGGGGTATATTCTCGAGTTACGACGGGGATGGCCCTTCCACCCACGTGTTTCTTCAGCGATGTCAGGACTCCTGCCTAGTTGCGAGGGACAACTCTGGATTCTCCTCGAGGCTTGGCAGGGCAATTGGGACGCCTCTCCAGCTGAGGCGGGAGACCAAGTGTCCCTTTCCAAGTGCCACAGGAATCCTGGGACTCCTATCAAGTTTCACGAGGAGTCAGGCATCGTCTCCTTTGGAGGCACTAATCTCCGCGTACCTCTGGAGTTTTCAAAGGATGTGAGGCTATCGGTCGCGATGAGGTGGGGAACTAAGTCTTTCTCTGTGCTTTCCACAGGGGATTCAGACATCCTTTCGTCCTGGGAGATGCAAGGCGAGCCTGCATTGAAGTCACTGCAGGGATATCCGGCCTTATTTCGAGTCAGGGCATCACGGTGTCCATTCCACTTGAGGCCGCAAACTCAGGGTCCCTCTCACATACCTAGAGCTGAGAGAAGCCTCCTCTTGAGGTGCTTGTGGTAAGGTGGTATTCCTCTGGAGACGAATCAAGGGACTAACCTCTCTTTTCGAGTTAATTTTTGGTCCACAGAGTTCTTTCGTGTTGCTACAGTGACCTCAGGATCCCTCTATCCTTGAAACAGTGTTCTTGGGGTTTCTCTGGAGTGCCATCAAGGAAATCAAGGCTCCTTTCATGTGTGATGTGCAAGACGGAATTGCTCTGCACGAAGTACAGGGGAATCGGGCCTCATCTCGCATCGAGGGGGAAGTCTCATGGTTTTTCTCGAGTTGCGGCGGGAACCTGGGGTATATACTCGAGTTACCACGGGGATGGCCCTTCCACCCACGTGTTTGTTCAGCCACGTCAGGACTCCTGCCTAGTTGCGAGGGACAACTCGGGATTCTCCTCGAGGCTTGGCAGGGAAATTGGAACGCCTCTCCAGCTGAGGCGGGAGACCAAGGGTCCCTTTCCACGGGCCACAAGAATCCTGGGACTCCTATCAAGTTTCACGAGGAGTCAGGCATCGTCTCCTTTGGAGGCACTGATCTCCGCGTACCTCTGGAGTTTTCAAAGGATGTGAGGCCTCCGGTCGCGATGAGGTGGGGAACTAGGTGTTTTTCTGTGGTCTCCACAGGGGATTCAGACATCCTTTCATCTTGGGAGATGCAAGACGAGCCTGCATTCAAGTCACTGCAGGGATATCCGGCCTTATTTCGAGTCAGGGCATCGCGGTGTCCATTCCACTTGAGGCCGCAAACTCAGGATCCCTCTCACATACCTAGAGCTGAGAGAAGCCTCCTCTTGAGGTGCTTGTGGTAAGGTGGTATTCCTCAGGAGTCGAAGCCAGGGACTAACCTCTCATCTCATGTTGATTCTTGGTCCACGGAGCTCTTTCGTGTTGCTACAGTGACCTCAGGATCCCTCTAGCCTTGAAACAGTGTTCTTGGGGTTTCTCTGGAGTGCCATCAAGGATATCAAGGCTCCTTTCATGTGTGATGTGCAACACGGAATTGCTCTGCACGCAGTGCAGGGGAATCGGGCCTCATCTCGCGGCGAGGGGGAAGTCTCATGGTTTTTCTCGAGTTGCGGCGGGAACCTGGGGTATATTCTCGAGTTACGACGGGGATGGCCCTTCCACCCACGTGTTTGTTCAGCAACGTCCGGACTCCTGCCAAGTTGCGAGGGACAACTCTGGATTCTCCTCGAGGCTTGGCAGGGCAATTGGGACGCCTCTCCAGCTGAGGCGGGAGACCAAGTGTCCCTTTCCAAGTGCCACAGGAATCCTGGGACTCCTATCAAGTTTCACGAGGAGTCAGGCATCGTCTCCTTTGGAGGCACTGATCTCCGCGTACCTCTGGAGTTTTCAAAGATTTTGAGGCCTCCTGTCGCGATGAGGTGGGGAACTAGGTCTTTCTCTGTGGTCTCCACACGGGATACAGACACCCTTTCGTCTTGCGAGATGCAAGACGAGCCTGCATTGAAGTCACTGCAGGGATATCCGGCCTTATTTCGAGTCAGGGCATCGCGGTGTCCATTCCACTTGAGGCCGCAAACTCAGGGTCCCTCTCACATACCTAGAGCTGAGAGAAGCCTCCTCTTGAGGTGCTTGTGGTAAGGTGGTATTCCTCTGGAATCGAAGCCAGGGACTAACCTCTCATCTCGAGTTGATTTTTGGTCCACGGAGCTCTTTCGTGTTGCTACAGTGACCTCAGGATCCCTCTAGCCTTGAAACAGTGTTCTTGGGGTTTCTCTGGAGTGCCATCAAGGAAATCAAGGCTCCTTTCATGTGTGATGTGCAACACGGAATTGCTCTGCACGCAGTGCAGGGGAATCGGGCCTCATCTCGCGGCGAGGGGGAAGTCTCATGGTTTTTCTCGAGTTGCGGCGGGAACCTGGGGTATATTCTCGAGTTACGAAAGGGAGGGCCCTTCCACACACGTGTTTGTTCAGCCACGTCAGGACTCTTGCCTAGTTGCGAGACACAACTCGGGATTCTCCTCGAGGCTTGGCAGGCAATTGGGACGCCTCTCCAGCTGAGGCGGGAGACCAAGGGTCCCTTTCCACGTGCCACAGGAATCCTGGGACTCCTATCAAGTTTCACGAGGAGTCAGGCATCGTCTCCTTTGGAGGCACTGATCTCCGCCTACCTCTGGAGTTTTCAAAGGATGTGAGGCCTCCTGTCGCGATGAGGTGGGGAACTAGGTCTTTCTCTGTGGTCTCCACAGGAGATTCAGACATCCTTTCATCTTGGGAGATGCAAGACGAGCCTGCATTCAAGTCACTGCAGGGATATCCAGCCTTATCTCGCGTCAGGGCATCGCGGTGTCCATTCCACTTGAGGCCGCAAACTCAGGGTCCCTCTCACATACCTAGAGCTGAGAGAAGCCTCCTCTTGAGGTGCTTGTGGTAAGGTGGTATTCCTCTGGAGTCGAAGCCAGGGACTAACCTCTCATCTCGAGTTGATTTTTGGCCCACGGAGCTCTTTCGTGTTGCTACAGTGACCTCAGGATCCCTCTAGCCTTGAAACAGTGTTCTTGGGGTTTCTCTGGAGTGCCATGAAGGAAATCAAGGCTCCTTTCATGTGTGATGTGCAACACGGAATTGCTCTGCATGCAGTGCAGGGGAATCGGGCCTCATCTCGCGGCGAGGGGGAAGTCTCATGGTTTTTCTCGAGTTGCGGCGGGAACCTGGGGTATATTCTCGAGTTACGACGGGGATGGCCCTTCCACCCACGTGTTTGTTCAGCCACGTCAGGACTCCTGCCTAGTTGCGAGGGACAACTCGGGATTCTCCTCGAGGCTTGGCAGGGCAATTGGAACGCCTCTCCAGCTGAGGCGGGAGAACAAGGGTCCCTTTCCACGTGCCACAAGAATCCTGGGACTGCTATCAAGTTTCACGAGGAGTCAGGCATCGTCTCCTTTGGAGGCACTGATCTCCGCGTACCTCTGGAGTTTTCAAAGGATGTGAGGACTCCGGTCGCGATGAGGTGGGGAACTAGGTCTTTCTCTGTGGTCTCCACAGGGGATTCAGACATCCTTTCGTCTTGGGAAATGCAAGACGAGCCTGCATTCAAGTCACTGCAGGGATATCCGGCCTTATTTCGAGTCAGGGCATCGCGGTGTCCATTCCACTTGAGGCCACAAACTCAGGGTCCCTCTCACATACCTAGAGCTGAGAGAAGCCTCCTCTTGAGGTGCTTGTGGTAAGGTGGTATTCCTCAGGAATCGAAGCCAGGGACTAACCTCTCATCTCGTGTTGATTCTTGGTCCACGGAGCTCTTTCGTATTGCTACAGTGACCTCAGGATCCCTCTAGCCTTGAAACAGTGTTCTTGGGGTTTCTCTGGAGTGCCATCAAGGAAATCAAGGCTCCTTTCATGTGTGATGTGCAACACGGAATTGCTCTGCACGCAGTGCAGGGGAATCGGGCCTCATCTCGCGGCGAGGGGGAAGTCTCATGGTTTTTCTCGAGTTGCGGCGGGTACCTGGGGTATATTCTCGAGTTACGACGGGGATGGCCCTTCCACACACGTGTTTGTTCAGCCACGTCAGGACTCTTTCCTAGTTGCGAGACACAACCTGGGATTCTCCTCGAGGCTTGGCAAGGAAATTGGGACGCCTCTCCAGCTGAGGCGGGAGACCAAGCGTCCCTTTCCACGTGCCACAGGAATCCTGGGACTCCTATCAAGTTTCACGAGGAGTCAGGCATCGTCTCCTTTGGAGGCACTGATCTCCGCGTACCTCTGGAGTTTTCAAAGGATGTGAGGCCTCCGGTCGCGATGAGGTGGGGAACTAGGTCTTTCTCTGTGGTCTCCACAGGGGATTCAGACATCCTTTCATCTTAGGAGATGCAAGACGAGCCTGCATTCAAGTCACTGCAGGGATATCCAGCCTTATTTCGCGTCAGGGCATCGCGGTGTCCATTCCACTTGAGGCCGCAAACTCAGGGTCCCTCTCACATACCTAGAGCTGAGAGAAGCCTCCTCTTGAGGTGCTTGTGGTAAGGTGGTATTCCTCTGGAGTCGAAGCCAGGGACTAACCTCTCATCTCGAGTTGATTTTTGGCCCACGGAGCTCTTTCGTGTTGCTACAGTGACCTCAGGATCCCTCTAGCCTTGAAACAGTGTTCTTGGGGTTTCTCTGGAGTGCCATCAAGGAAATCAAGGCTCCTTTCATGTGTGATGTGCAACACGGAATTGCTCTGCACGCAGTGCAGGGGAATCGGGCCTCATCTCGCGGCGAGGGGGAAGTCTCATGGTTTTTCTCGAGTTGCGGCGGGAACCTGGGGTATATTCTCGAGTTACGACGGGGATGGCCCTTCCACCCACGTGTTTCTTCAGCGACGTCAGGACTCCTGCCTAGTTGCGAGGGACAACTCTGGATTCTCCTCGAGGCTTGGCAGGGCAATTGGGACGCCTCTCCAGCTGAGGCAGGAGAACAAGGGTCCCTTTCCACGTGCCACAAGAATCCTGGGACTGCTATCAAGTTTCACGAGGAGTCAGGCATCGTCTCCTTTGGAGGCACTGATCTCCGCGTACCTCTGGAGTTTTCAAAGGATGTGAGGACTCCGGTCGCGATGAGGTGGGGAACTAGGTCTTTCTCTGTGGTCTCCACAGGGGATTCAGACATCCTTTCGTCTTGGGAAATGCAAGACGATCCTGCATTCAAGTCACTGCAGGGATATCCGGCCTTATTTCGAGTCAGGGCATCGCGGTGTCCATTCCACTTGAGGCCACAAACTCAGGGTCCCTCTCACATACCTAGAGCTGAGAGAAGCCTCCTCTTGAGGTGCTTGTGGTAAGGTGGTATTCCTCAGGAGTCGAAGCCAGGGACTAACCTCTCATCTCGTGTTGATTCTTGGTCCACGGAGCTCTTTCGTATTGCTACAGTGACCTCAGGATCCCTCTAGCCTTGAAACAGTGTTCTTGGGGTTTCTCTGGAGTGCCATCAAGGAAATCAAGGCTCCTTTCATGTGTGATGTGCAACACGGAATTGCTCTGCACGCAGTGCAGGGGAATCGGGCCTCATCTCGCGGCGAGGGGGAAGTCTCATGGTTTTTCTCGAGTTGCGGCGGGTACCTGGGGTATATTCTCGAGTTACGACGGGGATGGCCCTTCCACACACGTGTTTGTTCAGCCACGTCAGGACTCTTTCCTAGTTGCGAGACACAACCTGGGATTCTCCTCGAGGCTTGGCAAGGAAATTGGGACGCCTCTCCAGCTGAGGCGGGAGACCAAGGGTCCCTTTCCACGTGCCACAGGAATCCTGGGACTCCTATCAAGTTTCACGAGGAGTCAGGCATCGTCTCCTTTGGAGGCACTGATCTCCGCGTACCTCTGGAGTTTTCAAAGGATGTGAGGCCTCCGGTCGCGATGAGGTGGGGAACTAGGTCTTTCTCTGTGGTCTCCACAGGGGATTCAGACATCCTTTCATCTTAGGAGATGCAAGACGAGCCTGCATTCAAGTCACTGCAGGGATATCCAGCCTTATTTCGCGTCAGGGCATCGCGGTGTCCATTCCACTTGAGGCCGCAAACTCAGGGTCCCTCTCACATACCTAGAGCTGAGAGAAGCCTCCTCTTGAGGTGCTTGTGGTAAGGTGGTATTCCTCTGGAGTCGAAGCCAGGGACTAACCTCTCATCTCGAGTTGATTTTTGGCCCACGGAGCTCTTTCGTGTTGCTACAGTGACCTCAGGATCCCTCTAGCCTTGAAACAGTGTTCTTGGGGTTTCTCTGGAGTGCCATCAAGGAAATCAAGGCTCCTTTCATGTGTGATGTGCAACACGGAATTGCTCTGCACGCAGTGCAGGGGAATCGGGCCTCATCTCGCGGCGAGGGGGAAGTCTCATGGTTTTTCTCGAGTTGCGGCGGGAACCTGGGGTATATTCTCGAGTTACGACGGGGATGGCCCTTCCACCCACGTGTTTCTTCAGCGACGTCAGGACTCCTGCCTAGTTGCGAGGGACAACTCTGGATTCTCCTCGAGGCTTGGCAGGGCAATTGGGACGCCTCTCCAGCTGAGGCGGGAGACCAAGTGTCCCTTTCCAAGTGCCACAGGAATCCTGAGACTCCTATCAAGTTTCACGAGGAGTCAGGCATCGTCTCCTTTGGAGGCACTGATCTCCGCGTACCTCTGGAGTTTTCAAAGGATGTGAGGATATCGGTCGCGATGAGGTGGGGAACTAAGTTTTTCTCTGTGCTTTCCACAGGGGATTCAGACATCCTTTCGTCCTGGGAGATGCAAGACGAGCCTGCATTGAAGTCACTGCAGGGATATCCGGCCTTATTTCGAGTCAGGGCATCGCGGTGTCCATTCCACTTGAGGCCGCAAACTCAGGGTCCCTCTCACATACCTAGAGCTGAGAGAAGCCTCCTCTTGAGGTGCTTGTGGTAAGGTGGTATTCCTCTGGAGACGAATCCAGGGACTAACCTCTCATCTCGAGTTGATTTTTGCTTCACAGAGTTCTTTCGTGTTGCTACAGTGACCTCAGGATCCCTCTATCCTTGAAACAGTGTTCTTGGGGTTTCTCTGGAGTGCCATCAAGGAAATCAAGGCTCCTTTCATGTGTGATGTGCAAGACGGAATTGCTCTGCACGCAGTACAGGGGAATCGGGCCTCATCTCGCATCGAGGGGGAAGTGTCATGGTTTTTCTCGAGTTGCGGCGGGAACCTGGGGTATATTCTCGAGTTACGACGGGGATGGCCCTTCCACCCACGTGTTTGTTCAGCCACGACAGGACTCCTGCCTAGTTGCGAGGGACAACTCTGGATTCTCCTCGAGGCTTGGCAGGGCCATTGGTACGCCTCTCCAGCTGAGACGGGAGACCAAGGGTCCCTTTCCACGTGCCACAAGAATCCTGGGACTCCTATCAAGTTTCACGAGGAGTCAGGCATCGTCTCCTTTGGAGGCACTGATCTCCGCGTACCTCTGGAGTTTTCAAAGGATTTGAGGCCTCCGGTCGCGATGAGGTGGGGAACTAGGTCTTTCTCTGTGGTCTCCACAGGGGATTCAGACATCCTTTCTTCTTGGGAGATGCATGACGAGCCTGCATTCATGTCACTGCAGGGATATCCGGCCTTATTTCGAGTCAGGGCATCGCGGTGTCCATTCCACTTGAGGCCGCAAACTCAGGGTCCCTCTCACATACCTAGAGCTGAGAGAAGCCTCCTCTTGAAGTGCTTGTGGTAAGGTGGTATTCCTCTGGAGACGAATCAAGGGACTAACCTCTCTTTTCGAGTTGATTTTTGGTCCACAGAGTTCTTTCGTGTTGCTACAGTGACCTCAGGATCCCTCTATCCTTGAAACAGTGTTCTTGGGGTTTCTCTGGAGTGCCATCAAGGAAATCAAGGCTCCTTTCATGTGTGATGTGCAAGACGGAATTGCTCTGCACGCAGTACAGGGGAATCGGGCCTCATCTCGCATCGAGGGGGAAGTCTCATGGTTTTTCTCGAGTTGCGGCGGGAACCTGGGGTATATTCTCGAGTTACGACGAGGATGGCCCTTCCACCCACGTGTTTCTTCAGCGACGTCAGGACTCCTGCCTAGTTGCGAGGGACAACTCTGGATTCTCCTCGAGGCTTGGCAGGGCAATTGGGACGCCTCTCCAGCTGAGGCGGGAGAACAAGGGTCCCTTTCCACGTGCCACAAGAATCCTGGGACTGCTATCAAGTTTCACGAGGAGTCAGGCATCGTCTCCTTTGGAGGCACTGATCTCCGCGTACCTCTGGAGTTTTCAAAGGATGTGAGGCCTCCGGTCGCGATGAGGTGGGGAACTAGGTCTTTCTCTGTGGTCTCCACAGGGGATTCAGACATCCTTTCGTCTTGGGAAATGCAAGACGAGCCTGCATTCAAGTCACTGCAGGGATATCCGGCCTTATTTCGAGTCAGGGCATCGCGGTGTCCATTCCACTTGAGGCCACAAACTCAGGGTCCCTCTCACATACCTAGAGCTGAGAGAAGCCTCCTCTTGAGGTGCTTGTGGTAAGGTGGTATTCCTCAGGAGTCGAAGCCAGGGACTAACCTCTCATCTCGTGTTGATTCTTGGTCCACGGAGCTCTTTCGTATTGCTACAGTGACCTCAGGATCCCTATAGCCTTGAAACAGTGTTCTTGGGGTTTCTCTGGAGTGCCATCAAGGAAATCAAGGCTCCTTTCATGTGTGATGTGCAACACGGAATTGCTCTGCACGCAGTGCAGGGGAATCGGGCCTCATCTCGCGGCGAGGGGGAAGTCTCATGGTTTTTCTCGAGTTGCGGCGGGTACCTGGGGTATATTCTCGAGTTACGACGGGGATGGCCCTTCCACACACGTGTTTGTTCAGCCACGTCAGGACTCTTTCCTAGTTGCGAGACACAACCTGGGATTCTCCTCGAGGCTTGGCAAGGAAATTGGGACGCCTCTCCAGCTGAGGCGGGAGACCAAGGGTCCCTTTCCACGTGCCACAGGAATCCTGGGACTCCTATCAAGTTTCACGAGGAGTCAGGCATCGTCTCCTTTGGAGGCACTGATCTCCGCGTACCTCTGGAGTTTTCAAAGGATGTGAGGCCTCCGGTCGCGATGAGGTGGGGAACTAGGTCTTTCTCTGTGGTCTCCACAGGGGATTCAGACATCCTTTCATCTTAGGAGATGCAAGACGAGCCTGCATTCAAGTCACTGCAGGGATATCCAGCCTTATTTCGCGTCAGGGCATCGCGGTGTCCATTCCACTTGAGGCCGCAAACTCAGGGTCCCTCTCACATACCTAGAGCTGAGAGAAGCCTCCTCTTGAGGTGCTTGTGGTAAGGTGGTATTGCTCTGGAGTCGAAGCCAGGGACTAACCTCTCATCTCGAGTTGATTTTTGGCCCACGGAGCTCTTTCGTGTTGCTACAGTGACCTCAGGATCCCTCTAGCCTTGAAACAGTGTTCTTGGGGTTTCTCTGGAGTGCCATCAAGGAAATCAAGGCTCCTTTCATGTGTGATGTGCAACACGGAATTGCTCTGCACGCAGTGCAGGGGAATCGGGCCTCATCTCGCGGCGAGGGGGAAGTCTCATGGTTTTTCTCGAGTTGCGGCGGGAACCTGGGGTATATTCTCGAGTTACGACGGGGATGGCCCTTCCACCCACGTGTTTCTTCAGCGACGTCAGGACTCCTGCCTAGTTGCAAGGGACAACTCTGGATTCTCCTCGAGGCTTGGCAGGGCAATTGGGACGCCTCTCCAGCTGAGGCGGGAGACCAAGTGTCCCTTTCCAAGTGCCACAGGAATCCTGAGACTCCTATCAAGTTTCACGAGGAGTCAGGCATCGTCTCCTTTGGAGGCACTGATCTCCGCGTACCTCTGGAGTTTTCAAAGGATGTGAGGATATCGGTTGCGATGAGGTGGGGAACTAAGTTTTTCTCTGTGCTTTCCACAGGGGATTCAGACATCCTTTCGTCCTGGGAGATGCAAGACGAGCCTGCATTGAAGTCACTGCAGGGATATCCGGCCTTATTTCGAGTCAGGGCATCGCGGTGTCCATTCCACTTGAGGCCGCAAACTCAGGGTCCCTCTCACATACCTAGAGCTGAGAGAAGCCTCCTCTTGAGGTGCTTGTGGTAAGGTGGTATTCCTCTGGAGACGAATCCAGGGACTAACCTCTCATCTCGAGTTGATTTTTGCTTCACAGAGTTCTTTCGTGTTGCTACAGTGACCTCAGGATCCCTCTATCCTTGAAACAGTGTTCTTGGGGTTTCTCTGGAGTGCCATCAAGGAAATCAAGGCTCCTTTCATGTGTGATGTGCAAGACGGAATTGCTCTGCACGCAGTACAGGGGAATCGGGCCTCATCTCGCATCGAGGGGGAAGTGTCATGGTTTTTCTCGAGTTGCGGCGGGAACCTGGGGTATATTCTCGAGTTACGACGGGGATGGCCCTTCCACCCACGTGTTTGTTCAGCCACGACAGGACTCCTGCCTAGTTGCGAGGGACAACTCGGGATTCTCATCGAGGCTTGGCAGGGCAATTGGTACGCCTCTCCAGCTGAGACGGGAGACCAAGGGTCCCTTTCCACGTGCCACAAGAATCCTGGGACTCCTATCAAGTTTCACGAGGAGTCAGGCATCGTCTCCTTTGGAGGCACTGATCTCCGCGTACCTCTGGAGTTTTCAAAGGATTTGAGGCCTCCGGTCGCGATGAGGTGGGGAACTAGGTCTTTCTCTGTGGTCTCCACAGAGGATTCAGACATCCTTTCTTCTTGGGAGATGCATGACGAGCCTGCATTCATGTCACTGCAGGGATATCCGGCCTTATTTCGAGTCAGGGCATCGCGGTGTCCATTCCACTTGAGGCCGCAAACTCAGGGTCCCTCTCACATACCTAGAGCTGAGAGAAGCCTCCTCTTGAAGTGCTTGTGGTAAGGTGGTATTCCTCTGGAGACGAATCAAGGGACTAACCTCTCTTTTCGAGTTGATTTTTGGTCCACAGAGTTCTTTCGTGTGGCTACAGTGACCTCAGGATCCCTCTATCCTTGAAACAGTGTTCTTGGGGTTTCTCTGGAGTGCCATCAAGGAAATCAAGGCTCCTTTCATGTGTGATGTGCAAGACGGAATTGCTCTGCACGCAGTACAGGGGAATCGGGCCTCATCTCGCATCGAGGGGGAAGTCTCATGGTTTTTCTCGAGTTGCGGCGGGAACCTGGGGTATATTCTCGAGTTACGACGAGGATGGCCCTTCCACCCACGTGTTTCTTCAGCGACGTCAGGACTCCTGCCTAGTTGCGAGGGACAACTCTGGATTCTCCTCGAGGCTTGGCAGGGCAATTGGGACGCCTCTCCAGCTGAGGCGGGAGAACAAGGGTCCCTTTCCACGTGCCACAAGAATCCTGGGACTGCTATCAAGTTTCACGAGGAGTCAGGCATCGTCTCCTTTGGAGGCACTGATCTCCGCGTACCTCTGGAGTTTTCAAAGGATGTGAGGACTCCGGTCGCGATGAGGTGGGGAACTAGGTCTTTCTCTGTGGTCTCCACAGGGGATTCAGACATCCTTTCGTCTTGGGAAATGCAAGACGAGCCTGCATTCAAGTCACTGCAGGGATATCCGGCCTTATTTCGAGTCAGGGCATCGCGGTGTCCATTCCACTTGAGGCCACAAACTCAGGGTCCCTCTCACATACCTAGAGCTGAGAGAAGCCTCCTCTTGAGGTGCTTGTGGTAAGGTGGTATTCCTCAGGAGTCGAAGCCAGGGACTAACCTCTCATCTCGTGTTGATTCTTGGTCCACGGAGCTCTTTCGTATTGCTACAGTGACCTCAGGATCCCTCTAGCCTTGAAACAGTGTTCTTGGGGTTTCTCTGGAGTGCCATCAAGGAAATCAAGGCTCCTTTCATGTGTGATGTGCAACACGGAATTGCTCTGCACGCAGTGCAGGGGAATCGGGCCTCATCTCGCGGCGAGGGGGAAGTCTCATGGTTTTTCTCGAGTTGCGGCGGGTACCTGGGGTATATTCTCGAGTTACGACGGGGATGGCCCTTCCACACACGTGTTTGTTCAGCCACGTCAGGACTCTTTCCTAGTTGCGAGACACAACCTGGGATTCTCCTCGAGGCTTGGCAAGGAAATTGGGACGCCTCTCCAGCTGAGGCGGGAGACCAAGGGTCCCTTTCCACGTGCCACAGGAATCCTGGGACTCCTATCAAGTTTCACGAGGAGTCAGGCATCGTCTCCTTTGGAGGCACTGATCTCCGCGTACCTCTGGAGTTTTCAAAGGATGTGAGGCCTCCGGTCGCGATGAGGTGGGGAACTAGGTCTTTCTCTGTGGTCTCCACAGGGGATTCAGACATCCTTTCATCTTAGGAGATGCAAGACGAGCCTGCATTCAAGTCACTGCAGGGATATCCAGCCTTATTTCGCGTCAGGGCATCGCGGTGTCCATTCCACTTGAAGCCGCAAACTCAGGGTCCCTCTCACATACCTAGAGCTGAGAGAAGCCTCCTCTTGAGGTGCTTGTGGTAAGGTGGTATTGCTCTGGAGTCGAAGCCAGGGACTAACCTCTCATCTCGAGTTGATTTTTGGCCCACGGAGCTCTTTCGTGTTGCTACAGTGACCTCAGGATCCCTCTAGCCTTGAAACAGTGTTCTTGGGGTTTCTCTGGAGTGCCATCAAGGAAATCAAGGCTCCTTTCATGTGTGATGTGCAACACGGAATTGCTCTGCACGCAGTGCAGGGGAATCGGGCCTCATCTCGCGGCGAGGGGGAAGTCTCATGGTTTTTCTCGAGTTGCGGCGGGAACCTGGGGTATATTCTCGAGTTACGACGGGGATGGCCCTTCCACCCACGTGTTTCTTCAGCGACGTCAGGACTCCTGCCTAGTTGCAAGGGACAACTCTGGATTCTCCTCGAGGCTTGGCAGGGCAATTGGGACGCCTCTCCAGCTGAGGCGGGAGACCAAGTGTCCCTTTCCAAGTGCCACAGGAATCCTGAGACTCCTATCAAGTTTCACGAGGAGTCAGGCATCGTCTCCTTTGGAGGCACTGATCTCCGCGTACCTCTGGAGTTTTCAAAGGATGTGAGGATATCGGTTGCGATGAGGTGGGGAACTAAGTTTTTCTCTGTGCTTTCCACAGGGGATTCAGACATCCTTTCGTCCTGGGAGATGCAAGACGAGCCTGCATTGAAGTCACTGCAGGGATATCCGGCCTTATTTCGAGTCAGGGCATCGCGGTGTCCATTCCACTTGAGGCCGCAAACTCAGGGTCCCTCTCACATACCTAGAGCTGAGAGAAGCCTCCTCTTGAGGTGCTTGTGGTAAGGTGGTATTCCTCTGGAGACGAATCCAGGGACTAACCTCTCATCTCGAGTTGATTTTTGCTTCACAGAGTTCTTTCGTGTTGCTACAGTGACCTCAGGATCCCTCTATCCTTGAAACAGTGTTCTTGGGGTTTCTCTGGAGTGCCATCAAGGAAATCAAGGCTCCTTTCATGTGTGATGTGCAAGACGGAATTGCTCTGCACGCAGTACAGGGGAATCGGGCCTCATCTCGCATCGAGGGGGAAGTGTCATGGTTTTTCTCGAGTTGCGGCGGGAACCTGGGGTATATTCTCGAGTTACGACGGGGATGGCCCTTCCACCCACGTGTTTGTTCAGCCACGACAGGACTCCTGCCTAGTTGCGAGGGACAACTCTGGATTCTCCTCGAGGCTTGGCAGGGCAATTGGTACGCCTCTCCAGCTTAGACGGGAGACCAAGGGTCCCTTTCCACGTGCCACAAGAATCCTGGGACTCCTATCAAGTTTCACGAGGAGTCAGGCATCGTCTCCTTTGGAGGCACTGATCTCCGGGTACCTCTGGAGTTTTCAAAGGATTTGAGGCCTCCGGTCGCGATGAGGTGGGGAACTAGGTCTTTCTCTGTGGTCTCCACAGGGGATTCAGACATCCTTTCTTCTTGGGAGATGCATGACGAGCCTGCATTCATGTCACTGCAGGGATATCCGGCCTTATTTCGAGTCAGGGCATCGCGGTGTTCATTCCACTTGAGGCCGCAAACTCAGGGTCCCTCTCACATACCTAGAGCTGAGAGAAGCCTCCTCTTGAAGTGCTTGTGGTAAGGTGGTATTCCTCTGGAGACGAATCAAGGGACTAACCTCTCTTTTCGAGTTGATTTTTGGTCCACAGAGTTCTTTCGTGTTGCTACAGTGACCTCAGGATCCCTCTATCCTTGAAACAGTGTTCTTGGGGTTTCTCTGGAGTGCCATCAAGGAAATCAAGGCTCCTTTCATGTGTGATGTGCAAGACGGAATTGCTCTGCACGCAGTACAGGGGAATCGGGCCTCATCTCGCATCGAGGGGGAAGTCTCATGGTTTTTCTCGAGTTGCGGCGGGAACCTGGGGTATATTCTCAAGTTACGACGAGGATGGCCCTTCCACCCACGTGTTTGCTCAGCCACGTCAGGACTCCTGCCTAGTTGCGAGGGACAACTCGGGATTCTCCTCGAGGCTTGGCAGGGCAATTGGAACGCCTCTCCAGCTGAGGTGGGAGACCAAGGGTCCCTTTCCACGTGCCACAAGAATCCTGGGACTCCTATCAAGTTTCACGAGGAGTCAGGCATCGTCTCCTTTGGAGGCACTGATCTCCTCATACCTCTGGAGTTTTCAAAGATTTTGAGGCCTCCTGTCGCGATGAGGTGGGGAACTAGGTCTTTCTCTGTGGTCTCCACAGGGGATTCAGACACCCTTTCGTCTTGGGAGATGGAAGACGAGCCTGCATTCCAGTCACTGCAGGGATATCCGGCCTTATTTCGAGTCAGGGCATCATGGTGTCCATTCCACTTGAGGACGCAAACTCAGGGTCCCTCTCACATACCTAGAGCTGAGAGAAGCCTCCTCTTGAGGTGCTTGTGGTAAGGTGATATTCCTCTGGAATCGAAGCCAGGGACTAACCTCTCATCTCGAGTTGATTTTTGGTCCACGGAGTTCTTTCGTGTTGCTACAGTGACCTCAGGATCCCTCTAGCCTTGAAACCGTGTTCTTGGGGTTTCTCTGGAGTGCCATCAAGGAAATCAAGGCTCCTTTCATGTGTGATGTGCAACACAAAATTGCTCTGCACGCAGTGCAGGGAAATCGGGCCTCATCTCGCGGCGAGGGGGAAGTCTCATGGTTTTTCTCGAGTTGCGGCGGGAACCTGGGGTATATTCTCGAGTTACGACAGGGAGGGCCCTTCCACACACGTGTTTGTTCAGCCACGTCAGGACTCTTGCCTAGTTGCGAGACACAACTCGGGATTCTCCTCGAGGCTTGGCAAGGCAATTGGGACGCCTCTCCAGCTGAGGCGGGAGACCAAGGGTCCCTTTCCACGTGCCACAGGAATCCTGGGACTCCTATCAAGTTTCACGAGGAGTCAGGCATCGTCTCCTTTGAAGGCACTGATCGCCGCGTACCTCTGGAGTTTTCAAAGGATGTGAGGCCTCCGGTCGCGATGAGGTGGGGAACTAGGTCTTTCTCTGTGGTCTCCACAGGGGATTCAGACATCCTTTCATCTTGGGAGATGCAAGACGAGCCTGCATTCAAGTCACTGCAGGGATATCCAGCCTTATCTCGCGTCAGGGCATCGCGGTGTCCATTCCACTTGAGGCCGCAAACTCAGGGTCCCTCTCACATACCTAGAGCTGAGAGAAGCCTCCTCTTGAGGTGCTTGTGGTAAGGTGGTATTCCTCTGGAGTCGAAGCCAGGGACTAACCTCTCATCTCGAGTTGATTTTTGGCCCACGGAGCTCTTTCGTGTTGCTACAGTGACCTCAGGATCCCTCTAGCCTTGAAACAGTGTTCTTGGGGTTTCTCTGGAGTGCCATCAAGGAAATCAAGGCTCCTTTCATGTGTGATGTGCAACACGGAATTGCTCTGCATGCAGTGCAGGGGAATCGGGCTTCATCTCGCGGCGAGGGGGAAGTCTCATGGTTTTTCTCGAGTTGCGGCGGGAACCTGGGGTATATTCTCGAGTTACGACGGGGATGGCCCTTCCACCCACGTGTTTCTTCAGCGACGTCAGGACTCCTGCCTAGTTGCAAGGGACAACTCTGGATTCTCCTCGAGGCTTGGCAGGGCAATTGGGACGCCTCTCCAGCTGAGGCGGGAGACCAAGTGTCCCTTTCCAAGTGCCACAGGAATCCTGAGACTCCTATCAAGTTTCACGAGGAGTCAGGCATCGTCTCCTTTGGAGGCACTGATCTCCGCGTACCTCTGGAGTTTTCAAGGGATGTGAGGATATCGGTTGCGATGAGGTGGGGAACTAAGTTTTTCTCTGTGCTTTCCACAGGGGATTCAGACATCCTTTCGTCCTGGGAGATGCAAGACGAGCCTGCATTGAAGTCACTGCAGGGATATCCGGCCTTATTTCGAGTCAGGGCATCGCGGTGTCCATTCCACTTGAGGCCGCAAACTCAGGGTCCCTCTCACATACCTAGAGCTGAGAGAAGCCTCCTCTTGAGGTGCTTGTGGTAAGGTGGTATTCCTCTGGAGACGAATCCAGGGACTAACCTCTCATCTCGAGTTGATTTTTGCTTCACAGAGTTCTTTCGTGTTGCTACAGTGACCTCAGGATCCCTCTATCCTTGAAACAGTGTTCTTGGGGTTTCTCTGGAGTGCCATCAAGGAAATCAAGGCTCCTTTCATGTGTGATGTGCAAGACGGAATTGCTCTGCACGCAGTACAGGGGAATCGGGCCTCATCTCGCATCGAGGGGGAAGTGTCATGGTTTTTCTCGAGTTGCGGCGGGAACCTGGGGTATATTCTCGAGTTACGACGGGGATGGCCCTTCCACCCACGTGTTTGTTCAGCCACGACAGGACTCCTGCCTAGTTGCGAGGGACAACTCTGGATTCTCCTCGAGGCTTGGCAGGGCAATTGGTACGCCTCTCCAGCTTAGACGGGAGACCAAGGGTCCCTTTCCACGTGCCACAAGAATCCTGGGACTCCTATCAAGTTTCACGAGGAGTCAGGCATCGTCTCCTTTGGAGGCACTGATCTCCGCGTACCTCTGGAGTTTTCAAAGGATTTGAGGCCTCCGGTCGCGATGAGGTGGGGAACTAGGTCTTTCTCTGTGGTCTCCACAGGGGATTCAGACATCCTTTCTTCTTGGGAGATGCATGACGAGCCTGCATTCATGTCACTGCAGGGATATCCGGCCTTATTTCGAGTCAGGGCATCGCGGTGTTCATTCCACTTGAGGCCGCAAACTCAGGGTCCCTCTCACATACCTAGAGCTGAGAGAAGCCTCCTCTTGAAGTGCTTGTGGTAAGGTGGTATTCCTCTGGAGACGAATCAAGGGACTAACCTCTCTTTTCGAGTTGATTTTTGGTCCACAGAGTTCTTTCGTGTTGCTACAGTGACCTCAGGATCCCTCTATCCTTGAAACAGTGTTCTTGGGGTTTCTCTGGAGTGCCATCAAGGAAATCAAGGCTCCTTTCATGTGTGATGTGCAAGACGGAATTGCTCTGCACGCAGTACAGGGGAATCGGGCCTCATCTCGCATCGAGGGGGAAGTCTCATGGTTTTTCTCGAGTTGCGGCGGGAACCTGGGGTATATTCTCGAGTTACGACGAGGATGGCCCTTCCACCCACGTGTTTGCTCAGCCACGTCAGGACTCCTGCCTAGTTGCGAGGGACAACTCGGGATTCTCCTCGAGGCTTGGCAGGGCAATTGGAACGCCTCTCCAGCTGAGGTGGGAGACCAAGGGTCCCTTTCCACGTGCCACAAGAATCCTGGGACTCCTATCAAGTTTCACGAGGAGTCAGGCATCGTCTCCTTTGGAGGCACTGATCTCCTCATACCTCTGGAGTTTTCAAAGATTTTGAGGCCTCCTGTCGCGATGAGGTGGGGAACTAGGTCTTTCTCTGTGGTCTCCACAGGGGATTCAGACACCCTTTCGTCTTGGGAGATGCAAGACGAGCCTGCATTCCAGTCACTGCAGGGATATCCGGCCTTATTTCGAGTCAGGGCATCATGGTGTCCATTCCACTTGAGGACGCAAACTCAGGGTCCCTCTCACATACCTAGAGCTGAGAGAAGCCTCCTCTTGAGGTGCTTGTGGTAAGGTGATATTCCTCTGGAATCGAAGCCAGGGACTAACCTCTCATCTCGAGTTGATTTTTGGTCCACGGAGTTCTTTCGTGTTGCTACAGTGACCTCAGGATCCCTCTAGCCTTGAAACCGTGTTCTTGGGGTTTCTCTGGAGTGCCATCAAGGAAATCAAGGCTCCTTTCATGTGTGATGTGCAACACAAAATTGCTCTGCACGCAGTGCAGGGAAATCGGGCCTCATCTCGCGGCGAGGGGGAAGTCTCATGGTTTTTCTCGAGTTGCGGCGGGAACCTGGGGTATATTCTCGAGTTACGACAGGGAGGGCCCTTCCACACACGTGTTTGTTCAGCCACGTCAGGACTCTTGCCTAGTTGCGAGACACAACTCGGGATTCTCCTCGAGGCTTGGCAAGGCAATTGGGACGCCTCTCCAGCTGAGGCGGGAGACCAAGGGTCCCTTTCCACGTGCCACAGGAATCCTGGGACTCCTATCAAGTTTCACGAGGAGTCAGGCATCGTCTCCTTTGAAGGCACTGATCGCCGCGTACCTCTGGAGTTTTCAAAGGATGTGAGGCCTCCGGTCGCGATGAGGTGGGGAACTAGGTCTTTCTCTGTGGTCTCCACAGGGGATTCAGACATCCTTTCATCTTGGGAGATGCAAGACGAGCCTGCATTCAAGTCACTGCAGGGATATCCAGCCTTATCTCGCGTCAGGGCATCGCGGTGTCCATTCCACTTGAGGCCGCAAACTCAGGGTCCCTCTCACATACCTAGAGCTGAGAGAAGCCTCCTCTTGAGGTGCTTGTGGTAAGGTGGTATTCCTCTGGAGTCGAAGCCAGGGACTAACCTCTCATCTCGAGTTGATTTTTGGCCCACGGAGCTCTTTCGTGTTGCTACAGTGACCTCAGGATCCCTCTAGCCTTGAAACAGTGTTCTTGGGGTTTCTCTGGAGTGCCATCAAGGAAATCAAGGCTCCTTTCATGTGTGATGTGCAACACGGAATTGCTCTGCATGCAGTGCAGGGGAATCGGGCTTCATCTCGCGGCGAGGGGGAAGTCTCATGGTTTTTCTCGAGTTGCGGCGGGAACCTGGGGTATATTCTCGAGTTACGACGGGGATGGCCCTTCCACCCACGTGTTTCTTCAGCGACGTCAGGACTCCTGCCTAGTTGCGAGGGACAACTCTGGATTCTCCTCGAGGCTTGGCAGGGCAATTGGGACGCCTCTCCAGCTGAGGCGGGAGACCAAGTGTCCCTTTCCAAGTGCCACAGGAATCCTGGGACTCCTATCAAGTTTCACGAGGAGTCAGGCATCGTCTCCTTTGGAGGCACTGATCTCCGCGGACCTCTGGAGTTTTCAAAGGATGTGAGGCTATCGGTCGCGATGAGGTGGGGAACTAAGTCTTTCTCTGTGCTTTCCACAGGGGATTCAGACATCCTTTCGTCCTGGGAGATGCAAGACGAGCCTGCATTGAAGTCACTGCAGTGATATCCGGCCTTATTTCGAGTCAGGGCATCGCAGTGTCCATTCCACTTGAGGCCGCAAACTCAGGGTCCCTCTCACATACCTAGAGCTGAGAGAAGCCTCCTCTTGAGGTGCTTGTGGTAAGGTGTTATTCCTCTGGAGACGAATCCAGGGACTAACCTCTCTTTTCGATTTGATTTTTGGTCCACAGAGTTCTTTCGTGTTGCTACAGTGACCTCAGGATCCCTCTATCCTTGAAACAGTGTTCTTGGGGTTTCTCTGGAGTGCCATCAAGGAAATCAAGGCTCCTTTCATGTGTGATGTGCAAGACGGAATTGCTCTGCACGCAGTACAGGGGAATCGGGCCTCATCTCGCATCGAGGCGGAAGTCTCATGGTTTTTCTCGAGTTGCGGCGGGAACCTGGGGTATATTCTCGAGTTACGACGGGGATGGCCCTTCCACCCACGTGTTTCTTCAGCGACGTCAGGACTCCTGCCTAGTTGCGAGACACAACTCGGGATTCTCCTCGAGGCTTGGCAAGGCAATTGGGACGCCTCTCCAGCTGAGGCGGGAGACCAAGTGTCCCTTTCCACGTGCCACAGGAATCCTGGGACTCCTATCAAGTTTCACGAGGAGTCAGGCATCGTCTCCTTTGGAGGCACTGATCGCCGCGTACCTCTGGAGTTTTCAAAGGATGTGAGGCCTCCGGTCGCGATGAGGTGGGGAACTAGGTCTTTCTCTGTGGTCTCCACAGGGGATTCAGACATCCTTTCATCTTGGGAGATGCAAGACGAGCCTGCATTCAAGTCACTGCAGGGATATCCAGCCTTATTTCGCGTCAGGGCATCGCGGTGTCCATTCCACTTGAGGCCGCAAACTCAGGGTCCCTCTCACATACCTAGAGCTGAGAGAAGCCTCCTCTTGAGGTGCTTGTGGTAAGGTGGTATTCCTCTGGAGTCGAAGCCAGGGACTAACCTCTCATCTCGAGTTGATTTTTGGCCCACGGAGCTCTTTCGTGTTGCTACAGTGACCTCAGGATCCCTCTAGCCTTGAAACAGTGTTCTTGGGGTTTCTCTGGAGTGCCATGAAGGAAATCAAGGCTCCTTTCATGTGTGATGTGCAACACGGAATTGCTCTGCACGCAGTGCAGGGGAATCGGGCCTCATCTCGTGGCGAGGGGGAAGTCTCAGGGTTTTTCTCGAGTTGCGGCGGGAACCTGGGGTATATTCTCGAGTTACGACGGGGATGGCCCTTCCACACACGTGTGTGTTCAGCCATGTCAGGACTCCTGCCTAGTTGCGAGGGACAACTCGGGATTCTCCTCGAGGCTTTGCAGGGCAATTGGGACGCCTCTCCAGCTGAGACGGGAGACCAAGGGTCCCTTTCCACGTGCCACAGGAATCCTGGGTCTCCTATCAAGTTTCACGAGGAGTCAGGCATCGTCTCCTTTGGAGGCACTGATCTCCGCATACCTCTGGAGTTTTCAAAGGATGTGAGGCCTCCTGTCGCGATGAGGTGGGGAACTAGGTCTTTCGCTATGGTCTCCACAGGGGATTCAGACACCCTTTCGTCTTGGGAGATGCAAGACGAGCCTTCATTCCAGTCACTGCAGGGATATCCGGCCTTATTTCGAGTCAGGGCATCGCGGTGTCCATTCCACTTGAGGCCGCAAACTCAGGGTCCCTCTCACATACCTAGAGCTGAGAGAAGCCTCCTCTTGAGGTGCTTGTGGTAAGGTGGTATTCCTCTGGAGTCGAAGCCAGGGACTAACCTCTCATCTCGAGTTGATTTTTGGCCCACGGAGCTCTTTCGTGTTGCTACAGTGACCTCAGGATCCCTCTAGCCTTGAAACAGTGTTCTTGGGGTTTCTCTGGAGTGCCATGAAGGAAATCAAGTCTCCTTTCATGTGTGATGTGCAACACAGAATTGCTCTGCACGCAGTGCAGGGGAATCGGGCCTCATCTCGCGGCGAGGGGGAAGTCTCATGGTTTTACTCGAGTTGCGGCGGGAACCTGGGGTATATTCTCGAGTTACGACGGGGATGGCCCTTCCACCCACGTGTTTGTTCAGCCACGTCAGGACTCCTGCCTATTTGCGAGGGACAACTCGGGATTCTCCTCGAGGCTTGGCAGGGCAATTGGAACGCCTCTCCAGCTGAGGCGGGAGACCAAGGGTCCCTTTCCACGTGCCACAAGAATCCTGGGACTGCTATCAAGTTTCACGAGGAGTCAGGCATCGTCTCCTTTGGAGGCACTGATCTCCGCGTACCTCTGGAGTTTTCAAAGGATGTGAGGCCTCCGGTCGCGATGAGGTGGGGAACTAGGTCTGTCTCTGTGGTCTCCACAGGGGATTCAGACATCCTTTCGTCTTGGGAAATGCAAGACGAGCCTGCATTCAAGTCACTGCAGGGATATCCGGCCTTATTTCGAGTCAGGGCATCGCGGTGTCCATTCCACTTGAGGCCGCAAACTCAGGGTCCCTCTCACATACCTAGAGCTGAGAGAAGCCTCCTCTTGAGGTGCCTGTGGTAAGGTGGTATTCCTCAGGAGTCGAAGCCAGGGACTAACCTCTCATCTCGTGTTGATTCTTGGTCCACGGAGCTCTTTCGTGTTGCTACAGTGACCTCAGGATCCCTCTAGCCTTGAAACAGTGTTCTTGGGGTTTCTCTGGAGTGCCATCAAGGAAATCAAGGCTCCTTTCATGTGTGATGTGCAACACGGAATTGCTCTGCACGCAGTGCAGGGGAATCGGGCCTCATCTCGCGGCGAGGGGGAAGTCTCATGGTTTTTCTCGAGTTGCGGCGGGTACCTGGGGTATATTCTCGAGTTACGACGGGGATGGCCCTTCCACACACGTGTTTGTTCAGCCACGTCAGGACTCTTGCCTAGTTGCGAGACACAACCTGGGATTCTCCTCGAGGCTTGGCAAGGCAATTGGGACGCCTCTCCAGCTGAGGCGGGAGACCAAGGGTCCCTTTCCACGTGCCACAGGAATCCTGGGACTCCTATCAAGTTTCACGAGGAGTCAGGCATCGTCTCCTTTGGAGGCACTGATCTCCGCGTACCTCTGGAGTTTTCAAAGGATGTGAGGCCTCCGGTCGCGATGAGGTGGGGAACTAGGTCTTTCTCTGTGGTCTCCACAGGGGATTCAGACATCCTTTCATGTTAGGAGATGCAAGACGAGCCTGCATTCAAGTCACTGCAGGGATATCCAGCCTTATTTCGCGTCAGGGCATCGCGGTGTCCATTCCACTTGAGGCCGCAAACTCAGGGTCCCTCTCACATACCTAGAGCTGAGAGAAGCCTCCTCTTGAGGTGCTTGTGGTAAGGTGGTATTCCTCTGGAGTCGAAGCCATGGACTAACCTCTCATCTCGAGTTGATTTTTGGCCCACGGAGCTCTTTCGTGTTGCTACAGTGACCTCAGGATCCCTCTAGCCTTGAAACAGTGTTCCTGGGGTTTCTCTGGAGTGCCATCAAGGAAATCAAGGCTCCTTTCATGTGTGATGTGCAACACGGAATTGCTCTGCATGCAGTGCAGGGGAATCGGGCCTCATCTCGCGGCGAGGGGGAAGTCTCATGGTTTTTCTCGAGTTGCGGCGGGAACCTGGGGTATATTCTCGAGTTACGACGGGGATGGCCCTTCCACCCACGTGTTTCTTCAGCGAGGTCAGGACTCCTGCCTAGTTGCGAGGGACAACTCTGGATTCTCCTCGAGGCTTGGCAGGGCAATTGGGACGCCTCTCCAGCTGAGGCGGGAGACCAAGTGTCCCTTTCCAAGTGCCACAGGAATCCTGGGACTCCTATCAAGTTTCACGAGGAGTCAGGCATCGTCTCCTTTGGAGGCACTGATCTCCGCGTACCTCTGGAGTTTTCAAAGGATGTGAGGCTATCGGTCGCGATGAGGTGGGGAACTAAGTTTTTCTCTGTGCTTTCCACAGGGGATTCAGACATCCTTTCGTCCTGGGAGATGCAAGACGAGCCTGCATTGAAGTCACTGCAGGGATATCCGGCCTTATTTCGAGTCAGGGCATCGCGGTGTCCATTCCACTTGAGGCCGCAAACTCAGGGTCCCTCTCACATACCTAGAGCTGAGAGAAGCCTCCTCTTGAGGTGCTTGTGGTAAGGTGGTATTCCTCTGGAGACGAATCCAGGGACTAACCTCTCTTTTCGAGTTGATTTTTGGTCCACAGAGTTCTTTCGTGTTGCTACAGTGACCTCAGGATCCCTCTATCCTTGAAACAGTGTTCTTGGGGTTTCTCTGGAGTGCCATCAAGGAAATCAAGGCTCCTTTCATGTGTGATGTGCAACACGGAATTGCTCTGCACGCAGTGCAGGGGAATCGGGCCTCCTTTTGCAGCGAGGGGGAAGTCTCATGGTTTTTCTCGAGTTGCGGCGGGAACCTGGGGTATATTCTCGAGTTACGACGGGGATGGCCCTTCCACACACGTGTGTGTTCAGCCATGTCAGGACTCCTGCCTAGTTGCGAGGGACAACTCGGGATTCTCCTCGAGGCTTTGCAGGGCAATTGGGACGCCTCTCCAGCTGAGACGGGAGACCAAGGGTCCCTTTCCACGTGCCACAGGAATCCTGGGTCTCCTATCAAGTTTCACGATGAGTCAGGCATCGCCTCCTTTGGAGGCACTGATCTCCGCATACCTCTGGAGTTTTCAAAGGATTTGAGGCCTCCTGTCGCGATGAGGTGGGGAACTAGGTCTTTCTCTGTGGTCTCCACAGGGGATTCAGACACCCTTTCGTCTTGGGAGATGCAAGACGAGCCTGCATTCCAGTCACTGCAGGGATATCCGGCCTTATTTCGAGTCAGGGCATCGCGGTGTCCATTCCACTTGAGGCCGCAAACTCAGGGTCCCTCTCACATACCTAGAGCTGAGAGAAGCCTCCTCTTGAGGTGCTTGTGGTAAGGTGGTATTCCTCTGGAGTCGAAGCCAGGGACTAACCTCTCATCTCGAGTTGATTTTTGGCCCACGGAGCTCTTTCTTGTTGCTACAGTGACCTCAGGATCCCTCTATCCTTGAAACAGTGTTCTTCGGGTTTCTCTGGAGTGCCATGAAGGAAATCAAGGCTCCTTTCATGTGTGATGTGCAACACGGAATTGCTCTGCACGCAGTGCAGGGGAATCGGGCCTCATCTCGCGGCGAGGGGGAAGTCTCATGGTTTTTCTCGAGTTGCGGCGGGAACCTGGGGTATATTCTCGAGTTACGACGGGAATGGCACTTCCACCCACGTGTTTCTTCAGCGACGTCAGGACTCCTGCCTAGTTGTGAGGGACAACTCTGGATTCTCCTCGAGGCTTGGCAGGGCAATTGGTACGCCTCTCCAGCTGAGGCGGGAGACCAAGTGTCCCTTTCCACGTGCCACAGGAAACCTGGGACTCCTATCAAGTTTCACGAGGAGTCAGGCATCGTCTCCTTTGGAGGCACTGATCTCCGCATACCTCTGGAGTTTTCAAAGGATGTGAGGCTATCGGTCGCGATGAGGTGGGGAACTAAGTCTTTCTCTGTGCTTTCCACAGGGGATTCAGACATCCTTTCGTCCTGGGAGATGCAAGACGAGCCTGCATTGAAGTCACTGCAGGGATATCCGGCCTTATTTCGAGTCAGGGCATCGCAGTGTCCATTCCACTTGAGGCTGCAAACTCAGGGTCCCTCTCACATACCTAGAGCTGAGAGAAGCCTCCTCTTGAGGTGCTTGTGGTAAGGTGGTATTCCTCTGGAGACGAATCCAGGGACTAACCTCTCTTTTCGAGTTGATTTTTGGTCCACAGAGTTCTTTCGTGTTGCTACAGTGACCTCAGGATCCCTCTATCCTTGAAACAGTGTTCTTGGGGTTTCTCTGGAGTGCCATCAAGGAAATCAAGGCTCCTTTCATGTGTGATGTGCAAGACGAAATTGCTCTGCACGCAGTACAGGGGACTCGGGCCTCATCTCGCATCGAGGGGGAAGTCTCATGGTTTTTCTCAAGTTGCGGCGGGAACCTAGGGTATATTCTCGAGTTACGACGGGGATGGCCCTTCCACCCACGTGTTTGTTCAGCCACGTCAGGACTCCTGCCTAGTTGCGAGGGACAACTCGGGATTCTCCTCGAGGCTTGGCAGGGCAATTGGAACGCCTCTCCAGCTGAGACGGGAGACCAAGGGTCCCTTTCCACGTGCCACAAGAATCCTGGGACTGCTATCAAGTTTCACGAGGAGTCAGGCATCGTCTCCTTTGGAGGCACTGATCTCCGCGTACCTCTGGAGTTTTCAAAGGATGTGAGGCCTCCGGTCGCGATGAGGTGGGGAACTAGGTCTGTCTCTGTGGTCTCCACAGGGGATTCAGACATCCTTTCGTCTTGGGAAATGCAAGACGAGCCTGCATTCAAGTCACTGCAGGGATATCCGGCCTTATTTCGAGTCAGGGCATCGCGGTGTCCATTCCACTTGAGGCCGCAAACTCAGGGTCCCTCTCACATACCTAGAGCTGAGAGAAGCCTCCTCTTGAGGTGCCTGTGGTAAGGTGGTATTCCTCAGGAGTCGAAGCCAGGGACTAACCTCTCATCTCGTGTTGATTCTTGGTCCACGGAGCTCTTTCGTGTTGCTACAGTGACCTCAGGATCCCTCTAGCCTTGAAACAGTGTTCTTGGGGTTTCTCTGGAGTGCCATCAAGGAAATCAAGGCTCCTTTCATGTGTGATGTGCAACACGGAATTGCTCTGCACGCAGTGCAGGGGAATCGGGCCTCATCTCGCGGCGAGGGGGAAGTCTCATGGTTTTTCTCGAGTTGCGGCGGGTTCCTGGGGTATATTCTCGAGTTACGACGGGGATGGCCCTTCCACACACGTGTTTGTTCAGCCACGTCAGGACTCTTGCCTAGTTGCGAGACACAACCTGGGATTCTCCTCGAGGCTTGGCAAGGCAATTGGGACGCCTCTCCAGCTGAGGCGGGAGACCAAGGGTCCCTTTCCACGTGCCACAGGAATCCTGGGACTCCTATCAAGTTTCACGAGGAGTCAGGCATCGTCTCCTTTGGAGGCACTGATCTCCGCGTACCTCTGGAGTTTTCAAAGGATGTGAGGCCTCCGGTCGCGATGAGGTGGGGAACTAGGTCTTTCTCTGTGGTCTCCACAGGGGATTCAGACATCCTTTCATGTTAGGAGATGCAAGACGAGCCTGCATTCAAGTCACTGCAGGGATATCCAGCCTTATTTCGCGTCAGGGCATCGCGGTGTCCATTCCACTTGAGGCCGCAAACTCAGGGTCCCTCTCACATACCTAGAGCTGAGAGAAGCCTCCTCTTGAGGTGCTTGTCGTAAGGTGGTATTCCTCTGGAGTCGAAGCCATGGACTAACCTCTCATCTCGAGTTGATTTTTGGCCCACGGAGCTCTTTCGTGTTGCTACAGTGACCTCAGGATCCCTCTAGCCTTGAAACAGTGTTCCTGGGGTTTCTCTGGAGTGCCATCAAGGAAATCAAGGCTCCTTTCATGTGTGATGTGCAACACGGAATTGCTCTGCATGCAGTGCAGGGGAATCGGGCCTCATCTCGCGGCGAGGGGGAAGTCTCATGGTTTTTCTCGAGTTGCGGCGGGAACCTGGGGTATATTCTCGAGTTACGACGGGGATGGCCCTTCCACCCACGTGTTTCTTCAGCGAGGTCAGGACTCCTGCCTAGTTGCGAGGGACAACTCTGGATTCTCCTCGAGGCTTGGCAGGGCAATTGGGACGCCTCTCCAGCTGAGGCGGGAGACCAAGTGTCCCTTTCCAAGTGCCACAGGAATCCTGGGACTCCTATCAAGTTTCACGAGGAGTCAGGCATCGTCTCCTTTGGAGGCACTGATCTCCGCGTACCTCTGGAGTTTTCAAAGGATGTGAGGCTATCGGTCGCGATGAGGTGGGGAACTAAGTTTTTCTCTGTGCTTTCCACAGGGGATTCAGACATCCTTTCGTCCTGGGAGATGCAAGACGAGCCTGCATTGAAGTCACTGCAGGGATATCCGGCCTTATTTCGAGTCAGGGCATCGCGGTGTCCATTCCACTTGAGGCCGCAAACTCAGGGTCCCTCTCACATACCTAGAGCTGAGAGAAGCCTCCTCTTGAGGTGCTTGTGGTAAGGTGGTATTCCTCTGGAGACGAATCCAGGGACTAACCTCTCTTTTCGAGTTGATTTTTGGTCCACAGAGTTCTTTCGTGTTGCTACAGTGACCTCAGGATCCCTCTATCCTTGAAACAGTGTTCTTGGGGTTTCTCTGGAGTGCCATCAAGGAAATCAAGGCTCCTTTCATGTGTGATGTGCAACACGGAATTGCTCTGCACGCAGTGCAGGGGAATCGGGCCTCCTTTTGCAGCGAGGGGGAAGTCTCATGGTTTTTCTCGAGTTGCGGCGGGAACCTGGGGTATATTCTCGAGTTACGACGGGGATGCCCCTTCCACACACGTGTTTGTTCAGCCACGTCAGGACTCTTGCCTAGTTGCGAGACACAACTCGGGATTCTCCTCGAGGCTTGGCAAGGCAATTGGGACGCCTCTCCAGCTGAGGCGGGAGACCAAGGGTCCCTTTCCACGTGCCACAGGAATCCTGGGACTCCTATCAAGTTTCACGAGGAGTCAGGCATCGTCTCCTTTGGAGGCACTGATCTCCGCGTACCTCTGGAGTTTTCAAAGGATGTGAGGCCTCCGGTCGCGATGAGGTGGGGAACTAGGTGTTTCTCTGTGGTTTCCACAGGGGATTCAGACATCCTTTCATCTTGGGAAATGCAAGACGAGCCTGCATTCAAGTCACTGCAGGGATATCCGGCCTTATTTCGAGTCAGGGCATCGCGGTGTCCATTCCACTTGAGGCCGCAAACTCAGGGTCCCTCTCACATACCTAGAGCTGAGAGAAGCCTCCTCTTGAGGTGCTTGTGGTAAGGTGGTATTCCTCTGGAGACGAATCCAGGGACTAACCTCTCCTTTCGAGTTGATTTTTGGTCCACAGAGTTCTTTCGTGTTGCTACAGTGACCTCAGGATCCCTCTATCCTTGAAACAGTGTTCTTGGGGTTTCTCTGGAGTGCCATCAAGGAAATCAAGGCTCCTTTCATGTGTGATGTGCAAGACGGAATTGCTCTGCACGCAGTGCAGGGGAATCGGGCCTCATCTCGCATCGAGGGGGAAGTCTCATGGTTTTTCTCGAGTTGCGGCGGGAACCTGGGGTATATTCTCGAGTTACGACGGGGATGGCCCTTCCACCCACGTGTTTGTTCAGCCACGTCAGGACTCCTGCCTAGTTGCGAGGGACAACTCGGGATTCTCCTCGAGGCTTGGCAGGGCAATTGGAACGCCTCTCCAGCTGAGGCGGGAGACCAAGTGTCCCTTTCCACGTGCCACAAGAATCCTGGGACTCCTATCAAGTTTCACGAGGAGTCAGGCATCGTCTCCTTTGGAGGCACTGATCTCCGCGTACCTCTGGAGTTTTCAAAGGATGTGAGGCTCCGGTCGCGATGAGGTGGGGAACTAGGTGTTTCTCTGTGGTCTCCACAGGGGATTCAGACATCCTTTCTTCTTGGGAGATGCAAGACGAGCCTGCATTCAAGTCACTGCAGGGATATCCGGCCTTATTTCGAGTCAGGGCATCGCGGTGTCCATTCCACTTGAGGCCGCAAACTCAGGATCCCTCTCACATACCTAGAGCTGAGAGAAGCCTCCTCTTGAGGTGCTTGTGGTAAGGTGGTATTCCTCACGAGTCGAAGCCAGGGACTAACCACTCATCTCGTGTTGATTCTTGGTCCACGGAGCTCTTTCGTGTTGCTACAGTGACCTCAGGATCCCTCTAGCCTTGAAACAGTGTTCTTCGGGTTTCGCTGGAGTGCCATGAAGGAAATCAAGGCTCCTTTCATGTGTGATGTGCAACACGGAATTGCTCTGCACGCAGTGCCGGGGAATCGGGCCTCATCTCGCGGCGAGGGGGAAGTCTCATGGTTTTTCTCGAGTTGCGGCGGGAACCTGGGGTATATTCTCGAGTTACGACGGGGATGGCCTTTCCACACACATGTGTGTTCAGCCATGTCAGGACTCCTGCCTAGTTGCGAGGGACAACTCGGGATTCTCCTCGAGGCTTTACAGGGCAATTGGGACGCCTCTCCAGCTGGGACGGGAGACCAAGGGTCCCTTTCCACGTGCCACAGGAATCCTGGGTCTCCTATCAAGTTTCACGAGGAGTCAGGCATCGTCTCCTTTGGAGGCACTGATCTCCGCATACCTCTGGAGTTTTCAAAGGATTTGAGGAGTCCTGTCGCGATGAGGTGGGGAACTAGGTCTTTCTCTGTGGTCTCCACAGGGTATTCAGACACCCTTTCGTCTTGGGAGATGCAAGACGAGCCTGCATTCCAGTCACTGCAGGGATATCCGGCCTTATTTCGAGTCAGGGCATCGCGGTGTCCATTCCACTTGAGGCCGCAAACTCAGGGTCCCTCTCACATACCTAGAGCTGAGAGAAGCCTCCTCTTGAGGTGCTTGTGGTAAGGTGGTATTGCTCAGGAGTCGAAGCCAGGGACTAACCTCTCATCTCGAGTTGATTCTTGGTCCACGGAGTTCTTTCGTGTTGCTACAGTGACCTCAGGATCCCTCTAGCCTTGAAACAGTGTTCTTGGGGTTTCTCTGGAGTGCCATCAAGGAAATCAAGGCTCCTTTCATGTGTGATGTGCAAGACGGAATTGCTCTGCACGCAGTACAGGGGAATCGGGCCTCATCTCGCATCGAGGCGGAAGTCTCATGGTTTTTCTCGAGTTGCGGCGGGAACCTGGGGTATATTCTCGAGTTACGACAGGGTTGGCCCTTCCACCCACGTGTTTGTTCAGCCACGTCAGGACTCCTGCCTAGTTGCGAGACACAACTCGGGATTCTCCTCGAGGCTTGGCAAGGCAATTGGGACGCCTCTCCAGCTGAGGCGGGAGACCAAGTGTCCCTTTCCACGTGCCACAGGAATCCTGGGACTCCTATCAAGTTTCACGAGGAGTCAGGCATCGTCTCCTTTGGAGGCACTGATCGCCGCGTACCTCTGGAGTTTTCAAAGGATGTGAGGCCTCCGGTCGCGATGAGGTGGGGAACTAGGTCTTTCTCTGTGGTCTCCACAGGGGATTCAGACATCCTTTCATCTTGGGAGATGCAAGACGAGCCTGCATTCAAGTCACTGCAGGGATATCCAGCCTTATTTCGCGTCAGGGCATCGCGGTGTCCATTCCACTTGAGGCCGCAAACTCAGGGTCCCTCTCACATACCTAGAGCTGAGAGAAGCCTCCTCTTGAGGTGCTTGTGGTAAGGTGGTATTCCTCTGGAGTCGAAGCCAGGGACTAACCTCTCATCTTGAGTTGATTTTTGGCCCACGGAGCTCTTTCGTGTTGCTACAGTGACCTCAGGATCCCTCTAGCCTTGAAACAGTGTTCTTGGGGTTTCTCTGGAGTGCCATCAAGGAAATCAAGGCTCCTTTCATGTGTGATGTGCAACACGGAATTGCTCTGCACGCAGTGCAGGGGAATCGGGCCTCATCTCGTGGCGAGGGGGAAGTCTCAGGGTTTTTCTCGAGTTGCGGCGGGAACCTGGGGTATATTCTCGAGTTCCGACGGGGATGGCCCTTCCACACACGTGTGTGTTCAGCCATGTCAGGACTCCTGCCTAGTTGCGAGGGACAACTCGGGATTCTCCTCGAGGCTTTGCAGGGCAATTGGGACGCCTCTCCAGCTGAGACGGGAGACCAAGGGTCCCTTTCCACGTGCCACAGGAATCCTGGGTCTCCTATCAAGTTTCACGAGGAGTCAGGCATCGTCTCCTTTGGAGGCACTGATCTCCGCATACCTCTGGAGTTTTCAAAGGATGTGAGGCCTCCTGTCGCGATGAGGTGGGGAACTAGGTCTTTCGCTGTGGTCTCCACAGGGGATTCAGACACCCTTTCGTCTTGGGAGATGCAAGACGAGCCTGCATTCCAGTCACTGCAGGGATATCCGGCCTTATTTCGAGTCAGGGCATCGCGGTGTCCATTCCACTTGAGGCCGCAAACTCAGGGTCCCTCTCACATACCTAGAGCTGAGAGAAGCCTCCTCTTGAGGTGCTTGTGGTAAGGTGGTATTCCTCTGGAGTCGAAGCCAGGGACTAACCTCTCATCTCGAGTTGATTTTTGGTCCACGGAGCTCTTTCGTGTTGCTACAGTGACCTCAGGATCCCTCTAGCCTTGAAACAGTGTTCTTAGGGTTTCTCTGGAGTGCCATGAAGGAAATCAAGTCTCCTTTCATGTGTGATGTGCAACACAGAATTGCTCTGCACGCAGTGCAGGGGAATCGGGCCTCATCTCGCGGCGAGGGGGAAGTCTCATGGTTTTTCTCGAGTTGCGGCGGGAACCTGGGGTATATTCTCGAGTTACGACGGGGATGGCCCTTCCACCCACGTGTTTGTTCAGCCACGTCAGGACTCCTGCCTAGTTGCGAGGGACAACTCGGGATTCTCCTCGAGGCTTGGCAGCGCAATTGGAACGCCTCTCCAGCTGAGGCGGGAGACCAAGGGTCCCTTTCCACGTGCCACAAGAATCCTGGGACTGCTATCAAGTTTCACGAGGAGTCAGGCATCGTCTCCTTTGGAGGCACTGATCTCCGCGTACCTCTGGAGTTTTCAAAGGATGTGAGGCCTCCGGTCGCGATGAGGTGGGGAACTAGGTCTGTCTCTGTGGTCTCCACAGGGGATTCAGACATCCTTTCGTCTTGGGAAATGCAAGACGAGCCTGCATTCAAGTCACTGCAGGGATATCCGGCCTTATTTCGAGTCAGGGCATCGCGGTGTCCATTCCACTTGAGGCCGCAAACTCAGGGTCCCTCTCACATACCTAGAGCTGAGAGAAGCCTCCTCTTGAGGTGCTTGTGGTAAGGTGGTATTCCTCAGGAGTCGAAGCCAGGGACTAACCTCTCATCTCGTGTTGATTCTTGGTCCACGGAGCTCTTTCGTGTTGCTACAGTGACCTCAGGATCCCTCTAGCCTTGAAACAGTATTCTTGGGGTTTCTCTGGAGTGCCATCAAGGAAATCAAGGCTCCTTTCATGTGTGATGTGCAACACAAAATTCCTCTGCACGCAGTGCAGGGGAATCGGGCCTCATCTCGCGGCGAGGGGGAAGTCTCATGGTTTTTCTCGAGTTGCGGCGGGTACCTGGGGTATATTCTCGAGTTACGACGGGGATGGCCCTTCCACACACGTGTTTGTTCAGCCACGTCAGGACTCTTGCCTAGTTGCGAGACACAACCTGGGATTCTCCTCGAGGCTTGGCAAGGCAATTGGGACGCCTCTCCAGCTGAGGCGGGAGACCAAGGGTCCCTTTCCACGTGCCACAGGAATCCTGGGACTCCTATCAAGTTTCACGAGGAGTCAGGCATCGTCTCCTTTGGAGGCACTGATCTCCGCGTACCTCTGGAGTTTTCAAAGGATGTGAGGCCTCCGGTCGCGATGAGGTGGGGAACTAGGTCTTTCTCTGTGGTCTCCACAGGGGATTCAGACATCCTTTCATCTTGGGAGATGCAAGACGAGCCTGCATTCAAGTCACTGCAGGGATATCCAGCCTTATTTCGCGTCAGGGCATCGCGGTGTCCATTCCACTTGAGGCCGCAAACTCAGGGTCCCTCTCACATACCTAGAGCTGAGAGAAGCCTCCTCTTGAGGTGCTTGTGGTAAGGTGGTATTCCTCTGGAGTCGAAGCCATGGACTAACCTCTCATCTCGAGTTGATTTTTGGCCCACGGAGCTCTTTCTTGTTGCTACAGTGACCTCAGGATCCCTCTAGCCTTGAAACAGTGTTCTTGGGGTTTCTCTGGAGTGCCATCAAGGAAATCAAGGCTCCTTTCATGTGTGGTGTGCAACACGGAATTGCTCTGCACGCAGTGCAGGGAAATCGGGCCTCATCTCGCGGCGAGGGGGAAGTCTCATGGTTTTTCTCGAGTTGCGGCGGGAACCTGAGGTATATTCTCGAGTTACGACGGGGATGGCCCTTCCACCCACGTGTTTCTTCAGCGAGGTCAGGACTCCTGCCTAGTTGCGAGGGACAACTCTGGATTCTCCTCGAGGCTTGGCAGGGCAATTGGGACGCCTCTCCAGCTGAGGCGGGAGACCAAGTGTCCCTTTCCAAGTGCCACAGGAATCCTGGGACTCCTATCAAGTTTCACGAGGAGTCAGGCATCGTCTCCTTTGGAGGCACTGATCTCCGCGTACCTCTGGAGTTTTCAAAGGATGTGAGGCTATCGGTCGCGATGAGGTGGGGAACTAAGTTTTTCTCTGTGCTTTCCACAGGGGATTCAGACATCCTTTCGTCCTGGGAGATGCAAGACGAGCCTGCATTGAAGTCACTGCACGGATATCCGGCCTTATTTCGAGTCAGGGCATCGAGGTGTCCATTCCACTTGAGGCCGCAAACTCAGGGTCCCTCTCACATACCTAGAGCTGAGAGAAGCCTCCTCTTGAGGTGCTTGTGGTAAGGTGGTATTCCTCTGGAGACGAATCCAGGGACTAACCTCTCTTTTCGAGTTGATTTTTGGTCCACAGAGTTCTTTCGTGTTGCTACAGTGACCTCAGGATCCCTCTATCCTTGAAACAGTGTTCTTGGGGTTTCTCTGGAGTGCCATCAAGGAAATCAAGGCTCCTTTCATGTGTGATGTGCAACACGGAATTGCTCTGCACGCAGTGCAGGGGAATCGGGCCTCCTTTTGCAGCGAGGGGGAAGTCTCATGGTTTTTCTCGAGTTGCGGCGGGAACCTGGGGTATATTCTCGAGTTACGACGGGGATGGCCCTTCCACACACGTGTGTGTTCAGCCATGTCAGGACTCCTGCCTAGTTGCGAGGGACAACTCGGGATTCTCCTCGAGGCTTTGCAGGGCAATTGGGACGCCTCTCCAGCTGAGACGGGAGACCAAGGGTCCCTTTCCACGTGCCACAGGAATCCTGGGTCTCCTATCAAGTTTCACGAGGAGTCAGGCATCGTCTCCTTTGGAGGCACTGATCTCCGCATACCTCTGGAGTTTTCAAAGGATGTGAGGCCTCCTGTCGCGATGAGGTGGGGAACTAGGTCTTTCTCTGTGGTCTCCACAGGGGATTCAGACACCCTTTCGTCTTGGGAGATGCAAGACGAGCCTGCATTCCAGTCACTGCAGGGATATCCGGCCTTATTTCGAGTCAGGGCATCGCGGTGTCCATTCCACTTGAGGCCGCAAACTCAGGGTCCCTCTCACATACCTAGAGCTGAGAGAAGCCTCCTCTTGAGGTGCTTGTGGTAAGGTGGTATTCCTCTGGAGTCGAAGCCAGGGACTAACCTCTCATCTCGAGTTGATTTTTGGTCCACGGAGCTCTTTCGTGTTGCTACAGTGACCTCAGGATCCCTCTAGCCTTGAAACAGTGTTCTTAGGGTTTCTCTGGAGTGCCATGAAGGAAATCAAGGCTCCTTTCATGTGTGATGTGCAACACAGAATTGCTCTGCACGCAGTGCAGGGGAATCGGGCCTCATCTCGCGGCGAGGGGGAAGTCTCATGGTTTTTCTCGAGTTGCGGCGGGAACCTGGGGTATATTCTCGAGTTACGACGGGGATGGCCCTTTCACCCACGTGTTTGTTCAGCCACGTCAGGACTCCTGCCTAGTTGCGAGGGACAACTCGGGATTCTCCTCGAGGCTTGGCAGGGCAATTGGAACGCCTCTCCAGCTGAGGCGGGAGACCAAGGGTCCCTTTCCACGTGCCACAAGAATCCTGGGACTGCTATCAAGTTTCACGAGGAGTCAGGCATCGTCTCCTTTGGAGGCACTGATCGCCGCGTACCTCTGGAGTTTTCAAAGGATGTGAGGCCTCCGGTCGCGATGAGGTGGGGAACTAGGTCTGTCTCTGTGGTCTCCACAGGGGATTCAGACATCCTTTCGTCTTGGGAAATGCAAGACGAGCCTGCATTCAAGTCACTGCAGGGATATCCGGCCTTATTTCGAGTCAGGGCATCGCGGTGTCCATTCCACTTGAGGCCGCAAACTCAGGGTCCCTCTCACATACCTAGAGCTGAGAGAAGCCTCCTCTTGAGGTGCTTGTGGTAAGGTGGTATTCCTCAGGAGTCGAAGCCAGGGACTAACCTCTCATCTCGTGTTGATTCTTGGTCCACGGAGCTCTTTCGTGTTGCTACAGTGACCTCAGGATCCCTCTAGCCTTGAAACAGTGTTCTTGGGGTTTCTCTGGAGTGCCATCAAGGAAATCAAGGCTCCTTTCATGTGTGATGTGCAACACGGAATTGCTCTGCACGCAGTGCAGGGGAATCGGGCCTCATCTCGCATCGAGGGGGAAGTCTCATGGTTTTTCTCGAGTTGCGGCGGGTACCTGGGGTATATTCTCGAGTTACGACGGGGATGGCCCTTCCACACACGTGTTTGTTCAGCCACGTCAGGAATCTTGCCTAGTTGCGAGACACAACCTGGGATTCTCCTCGAGGCTTGGCAAGGCAATTGGGACGCCTCTCCAGCTGAGGCGGGAGACCAAGGGTCCCTTTCCACGTGCCACAGGAATCCTGGGACTCCTATCAAGTTTCACGAGGAGTCAGGCATCGTCTCCTTTGGAGGCACTGATCTCCGCGTACCTCTGGAGTTTTCAAAGGATGTGAGGCCTCCGGTCGCGATGAGGTGGGGAACTAGGTCTTTTTCTGTGGTCTCCACAGGGGATTCAGACATCCTTTCATGTTAGGAGATGCAAGACGAGCCTGCATTCAAGTCACTGCAGGGATATCCAGCCTTATTTCGCGTCAGGGCATCGCGGTGTCCATTCCACTTGAGGCCGCAAACTCAGGGTCCCTCTCACATACCTAGAGCTGAGAGAAGCCTCCTCTTGAGGTGCTTGTGGTAAGGTGGTATTCCTCTGGAGTCGAAGCCATGGACTAACCTCTCATCTCGAGTTGATTTTTGGCCCACGGAGCTCTTTCGTGTTGCTACAGTGACCTCAGGATCCCTCTAGCCTTGAAACAGTGTTCTTGGGGTTTCTCTGGAGTGCCATCAAGGAAATCAAGGCTCCTTTCATGTGTGATGTGCAACACGGAATTGCTCTGCACGCAGTGCAGGGAAATCGGGCCTCATCTCGCGGCGAGGGGGAAGTCTCATGGTTTTTCTCGAGTTGCGGCGGGAACCTGGGGTATATTCTCGAGTTACGACGGGGATGGCCCTTCCACCCACGTGTTTCTTCAGCGAGGTCAGGACTCCTGCCTAGTTACGAGGGACAACTCTGGATTCTCCTCGAGGCTTGGCAGGGCAATTGGGACGCCTCTCCAGCTGAGGCGGGAGACCAAGTGTCCCTTTCCAAGTGCCACAGGAATCCTGGGACTCCTATCAAGTTTCACGAGGAGTCAGGCATCGTCTCCTTTGGAGGCACTGATCTCCGCGTACCTCTGGAGTTTTCAAAGGATGTGAGGCTATCGGTCGCGATGAGGTGGGGAACTAAGTTTTTCTCTGTGCTTTCCACAGGGGATTCAGACATCCTTTCGTCCTGGGAGATGCAAGACGAGTCTGCATTGAAGTCACTGCAGGGATATCCGGCCTTATTTCGAGTCAGGGCATCGCGGTGTCCATTCCACTTGAGGCCGCAAACTCAGGGTCCCTCTCACATACCTAGAGCTGAGAGAAGCCTCCTCTTGAGGTGCTTGTGGTAAGGTGGTATTCCTCTGGAGACGAATCCAGGGACTAACCTCTCTTTTCGAGTTGATTTTTGGTCCACAGAGTTCTTTCGTGTTGCTACAGTGACCTCAGGATCCCTCTATCCTTGAAACAGTGTTCTTGGGGTTTCTCTGGAGTGCCATCAAGGAAATCAAGGCTCCTTTCATGTGTGATGTGCAACACGGAATTGCTCTGCACGCAGTGCAGGGGAATCGGGCCTCCTTTTGCAGCGAGGGGGAAGTCTCATGGTTTTTCTCGAGTTGCGGCGGGAACCTGGGGTATATTCTCGAGTTACGACGGGGATGGCCCTTCCACACACGTGTGTGTTCAGCCATGTCAGGACTCCTGCCTAGTTGCGAGGGACAACTCTGGATTCTCCTCGAGGCTTGGCAGGGCAATTGGGACGCCTCTCCAGCTGAGACGGGAGACCAAGGGTCCCTTTCCACGTGCCACAGGAATCCTGGGTCTCCTATCAAGTTTCACGATGAGTCAGGCATCGTCTCCTTTGGAGGCACTGATCTCCGCGTACCTCTGGAGTTTTCAAAGGATTTGAGGCCTCCTGTCGCGATGAGGTGGGGAACTAGGTCTTTCTCTGTGGTCTCCACAGGGGATTCAGACACCCTTTCGTCTTGGGAGATGCAAGACGAGCCTGCATTCCAGTCACTGCAGGGATATCCGGCCTTATTTCGAGTCAGGGCATCGCGGTGTCCATTCAACTTGAGGCCGCAAACTCAGGGTCCCTCTCACATACCTAGAGCTGAGAGAAGCCTCCTCTTGAGGTGCTTGTGGTAAGGTGGTATTCCTCTGGAGTCGAAGCCAGGGACTAACCTCTCATCTCGAGTTGATTTTTGGTCCACGGAGCTCTTTCGTGTTGCTACAGTGACCTCAGGATCCCTCTAGCCTTGAAACAGTGTTCTTGGGGTTTCTCTGGAGTGCCATGAAGGAAATCAAGGCTCCTTTCATGTGTGATGTGCAACACAGAATTGCTCTGCACGCAGTGCAGGGGAATCGGTCCTCATCTCGCGGCGAGGGGGAAGTCTCATGGTTTTTCTCGAGTTGCGGCGGGAACCTGGGGTATATTCTCGAGTTCCGACGGGGATGGCCCTTCCACATACGTGTTTGTTCAGCCACGTCAGGACTCTTGCCTAGTTGCGAGACACAACTCGGGATTCTCCTCGAGGCTTGTCAAGGAAATTGGGACGCCTCTCCAGCTGAGGCGGGAGACCAAGGGTCCCTTTCCACGTGCCACAGGAAACCTGGGACTCCTATCAAGTTTCACGAGGAGTCAGGCATCGTCTCCTTTGGAGGCACTGATCTCCGCATACCTCTGGAGTTTTCAAAGGATGTGAGGCCTCCGGTCGCGATGAGGTGGGGAACTAGGTCTTTCTCTGTGGTCTCCACAGGGGATTCAGACATCCTTTCATCTTGGGAGATGCAAGACGAGCCTGCATTCAAGTCACTGCAGGGATATCCAGCCTTATTTCACGTCAGGGCATCGCGGTGTCCATTCCACTTGAGGCCGCAAACTCAGGGTCCCTCTCACATACCTAGAGCTGAGAGAAGCCTCCTCTTGAGGTGCTTGTGGTAAGGTGGTATTCCTCTGGAGTCGAAGCCAGGGACTAACCTCTCATCTCGAGTTGATTTTTGGCCCACGGAGCTCTTTCTTGTTGCTACAGTGACCTCAGGATCCCTCTATCCTTGAAACAGTGTTCTTCGGGTTTCTCTGGAGTGCCATGAAGGAAATCAAGGCTCCTTTCATGTGTGATGTGCAACACGGAATTGCTCTGCACGCAGTGCAGGGGAATCGGGCCTCATCTCGCGGCGAGGGGGAAGTGTCATGGTTTTTCTCGAGTTGCGGCGGGAACCTGGGGTATATTCTCGAGTTACGACGGGGATGGCACTTCCACCCACGTGTTTCTTCAGCGACGTCAGGACTCCTGCCTAGTTGTGAGGGACAACTCTGGATTCTCCTCGAGGCTTGGCAGGGCAATTGGTACGCCTCTCCAGCTGAGGCGGGAGACCAAGTGTCCCTTTCCACGTGCCACAGGAAACCTGGGACTCCTATCAAGTTTCACGAGGAGTCAGGCATCGTCTCCTTTGGAGGCACTGATCTCCGCATACCTCTGGAGTTTTCAAAGGATGTGAGGCTATCGGTCGCGATGAGGTGGGGAACTAAGTCTTTCTCTGTGCTTTCCACAGGGGATTCAGACATCCTTTCGTCCTGGGAGATGCAAGACGAGCCTGCATTGAAGTCACTGCAGGGATATCCGGCCTTATTTCGAGTCAGGGCATCGCAGTGTCCATTCCACTTGAGGCTGCAAACTCAGGGTCCCTCTCACATACCTAGAGCTGAGAGAAGCCTCCTCTTGAGGTGCTTGTGGTAAGGTGGTATTCCTCTGGAGACGAATCCAGGGACTATCCTCTCTTTTCGAGTTGATTTATGGTCCACAGAGTTCTTTCGTGTTGCTACAGTGACCTCAGGATCCCTCTATCCTTGAAACAGTGTTCTTGGGGTTTCTCTGGAGTGCCATCAAGGAAATCAAGGCTCCTTTCATGTGTGATGTGCAAGACAGAATTGCTCTGCACGCAGTACAGGGGACTCGGGCCTCATCTCGCATCGAGGGGGAAGTCTCATGGTTTTTCTCGAGTTGCGCCGGGAACCTGGGGTATATTCTCGAGTTACGACGGGGATGGCCCTTCCACCCACGTGTTTGTTCAGCCACGTCAGGACTCCTGCCTAGTTGCGAGGGACAACTCGGGATTCTCCTCGAGGCTTGGCAGGGCAATTGGAACGCCTCTCCAGCTGAGGCGGGAGACCAAGGGTCCCTTTCCAAGTGCCACAAGAATTCTGGGACTGCTATCAAGTTTCACGAGGAGTCAGGCATCGTCTCCTTTGGAGGCACTGATCTCCGCGTACCTCTGGAGTTTTCAAAGGATGTGAGGCCTCCGGTCGCGATGAGGTGGGGAACTAGGTGTTTCTCTGTGGTTTCCACAGGGGATTCAGACATCCTTTCATCTTGGGAAATGCAAGACGAGCCTGCATTCAAGTCACTGCAGGGATATCCAGCCTTATTTCGCGTCAGGGCATCGCGGTGTCCATTCCACTTGAGGCCGCAAACTCAGGGTCCCTCTCACATACCTAGAGCTGAGAGAAGCCTCCTCTTGAGGTGCTTGTGGTTAGGTGGTATTCCTCTGGTGTCGAAGCCATGGACTAACCTCTCATCTCGAGTTGATTTTTGGCCAACGGAGCTCTTTCGTGTTGCTACAGTGACCTCAGGATCCCTCTAGCCTTGAAACAGTGTTCTTGGGGTTTCTCTGGAGTGCCATCAAGGAAAACAAGGCTCCTTTCATGTGTGATGTGCAACACGGAATTGCTCTGCACGCAGTGCAGGGGAATCGGGCCTCATCTCGCGGCGAGGGGGAAGTCTCATGGTTTTTCTCGAGTTGCGGCGGGAACCTGGGGTATATTCTCGAGTTACGACGGGGATGGCCCTTCCACCCACGTGTTTCTTCAGCGACGTCAGGACTCCTGCCTAGTTGCGAGGGACAACTCTGGATTCACCTCGAGGCTTGGCAGGGCAATTGGGACGCCTCTCCAGCTGAGGCGGGAGACCAAGTGTCCCTTTCCAAGTGCCACAGGAATCCTGGGACTCCTATCAAGTTTCACGAGGAGTCAGGCATCGTCTCCTTTGGAGGCACTGATCTCCGCGTACCTCTGGAGTTTTCAAAGGATGTGAGGCTATCGGTCGCGATGAGGTGGGGAACTAAGTCTTTCTCTGTGCTTTCCACAGGGGATTCAAACATCCTTTCGTCCTGGGAGATGCAAGACGAGCCTGCATTGAAGTCACTTCAGGGATATCCGGCCTTATTTCGAGTCAGGGCATCGCGGTGTCCATTCCACTTGAGGCCGCAAACTCAGGGTCCCTCTCACATACCTAGAGCTGAGAGAAGCCTCCTCTTGAGGTGCTTGTGGTAAGGTGGTATTCCTCTGGAGACGAATCCAGGGACTAACCTCTCCTTTCGAGTTGATTTTTGGTCCACAGAGTTCTTTCGTGTTGCTACAGTGACCTCAGGATCCCTCTATCCTTGAAACAGTGTTCTTGGGGTTTCTCTGGAGTGCCATCAAGGAAATCAAGGCTCCTTTCATGTGTGATGTGCAAGACGGAATTGCTCTGCACGCAGTACAGGGGAATCGGGCCTCATCTCGCATCGAGGGGGAAGTCTCATGGTTTTTCTCGAGTTGCGGCGGGAACCTGGGGTATATTCTCGAGTTACGACGGGGATGGCCCTTCCACCCACGTGTTTGTTCAGCCACGTCAGGACTCCTGCCTAGTTGCGAGGGACAACTCGGGATTCTCCTCGAGGCTTGGCAGGGCAATTGGAACGCCTCTCCAGCTGAGGCGGGAGACCAAGGGTCCCTTTCCACGTGCCACAAGAATCCTGGGACTCCTATCAAGTTTCACGAGGAGTCAGGCATCGTCTCCTTTGGAGGCACTGATCTCCGCGTACCTCTGGAGTTTTCAAAGGATGTGAGGCCTCCGGTCGCGATGAGGTGGGGAACTAGGTGTTTCTCTGTGGTCTCCACAGGGGATTCAGACATCCTTTCTTCTTGGGAGATGCAAGACGAGCCTGCATTCAAGTCACTGCAGGGATATCCGGCCTTATTTCGAGTCAGGGCATCGCGGTGTCCATTCCACTTGAGGCCGCAAACTCAGGATCCCTCTCACATACCTAGAGCTGAGAGAAGCCTCCTCTTGAGGTGCTTGTGGTAAGGTGGTATTCCTCACGAGTCGAAGCCAGGGACTAACCACTCATCTCGTGTTGATTCTTGGTCCACGGAGCTCTTTCGTGTTGCTACAGTGACCTCAGGATCCCTCTAGCCTTGAAACAGTGTTCTTCGGGTTTCGCTGGAGTGCCATGAAGGAAATCAAGGCTCCTTTCATGTGTGATGTGCAACACGGAATTGCTCTGCACGCAGTGCCGGGGAATCGGGCCTCATCTCGCGGCGAGGGGGAAGTCTCATGGTTTTTCTCGAGTTGCGGCGGGAACCTGGGGTATATTCTCGAGTTACGACGGGGATGGCCTTTCCACACACATGTGTGTTCAGCCATGTCAGGACTCCTGCCTAGTTGTGAGGGACAACTCGGGATTCTCCTCGAGGCTTTACAGGGCAATTGGGACGCCTCTCCAGCTGGGACGGGAGACCAAGGGTCCCTTTCCACGTGCCACAGGAATCCTGGGTCTCCTATCAAGTTTCTCGAGGAGTCAGGCATCGTCTCCTTTGGAGGCACTGATCTCCGCATACCTCTGGAGTTTTCAAAGGATTTGAGGAGTCCTGTCGCGATGAGGTGGGGAACTAGGTCTTTCTCTGTGGTCTCCACAGGGTATTCAGACACCCTTTCGTCTTGGGAGATGCAAGACGAGCCTGCATTCCAGTCACTGCAGGGATATCCGGCCTTATTTCGAGTCAGGGCATCGCGGTGTCCATTCCACTTGAGGCCGCAAACTCAGGGTCCCTCTCACATACCTAGAGCTGAGAGAAGCCTCCTCTTGAGGTGCTTGTGGTAAGGTGGTATTGCTCAGGAGTCGAAGCCAGGGACTAACCTCTCATCTCGAGTTGATTCTTGGTCCACGGAGTTCTTTCGTGTTGCTACAGTGACCTCAGGATCCCTCTAGCCTTGAAACAGTGTTCTTGGGGTTTCTCTGGAGTGCCATCAAGGAAATCAAGGGTCCTTTCATGTGTGATGTGCAACACGGAATTGCTCTGCACACAGTGCAGGGGAATCGGGCCTCATCTCACGGCGAGGGGGAAGTCTCATGGTTTTTCTCGAGTTGCGGCGGGAACCTGGGGTATATTCTCGAGTTACGACGGGGATGGCCCTTCCACACACGTGTTTGTTCAGCCACGTCAGGACTCTTGCCTAGTTGCGAGACACAACTCGGGATTCTCCTCGAGGCTTGGCAAGGCAATTGGGACGCCTCTCCAGCTGAGGCGGGAGACCAAGGGTCCCTTTCCACGTGCCACAGGAATCCTGGGACTCCTATCAAGTTTCACGAGGAGTCAGGCATCGTCTCCTTTGGAGGCACTGATCTCCGCGTACCTCTGGAGTTTTCAAAGGATGTGAGGCCTCCGGTCGCGATGAGGTGGGGAACTAGGTCTTTCTCTGTGGTCTCCACAGGGGATTTAGACATCCTTTCATCTTGGGAGATGCAAGACGAGCATGCATTCAAGTCACTGCAGGGATATCCAGCCTTATTTCGCGTCAGGGCATCGCGGTGTCCATTCCACTTGAGGCCGCAAACTCAGGGTCCCTCTCACATACCTAGAGCTGAGAGAAGCCTCCTCTTGAGGTGCTTGTGGTAAGGTGGTATTCCTCTGGAGTCGAAGCCAGGGACTAACCTCTCATCTCGAGTTGATTTTTGGCCCACGGAGCTCTTTCATGTTGCTACAGTGACCTCAGGATCCCTCTAGCCTTGAAACAGTGTTCTTGGGGTTTCTCTGGAGTGCCATCAAGGAAATCAAGGCTCCTTTCATGTGTGATGTGCAAGACGGAATTGCTCTGCACGCAGTGCAGGGGAATCGGGCCTCATCTCGCGGCGAGGGGGAAGTCTCATGGTTTTTCTCGAGTTGCGGCGGGAACCTGGGGTATATTCTCGAGTTACGACGGGGATGGCCCTTTCACCCACGTGTTTCTTCAGCGACGTCAGGACTCCTGCCTAGTTGCGAGGGACAACTCTGGATTCACCTCGAGGCTTGGCAGGGCAATTGGGATGCCTCTCCAGCTGAGGCGGGAGACCAAGTGTCCCTTTCCAAGTGCCACAGGAATCCTGGGACTCCTATCAAGTTTCACGAGGAGTCAGGCATCGTCTCCTTTGGAGGCACTGATCTCCGCGGACCTCTGGAGTTTTCAAAGGATGTGAGGCTATCGGTCGCGATGAGGTGGGGAACTAAGTCTTTCTCTGTTCTTTCCACAGGGGATTCAGACATCCTTTCGTCCTGGGAGATGCAAGACGAGCCTGCATTGAAGTCACTGCAGGGATATCCTGCCTTATTTCGAGTCAGGGCATCGCGGTGTCCATTCCACTTGAGGTCGCAAACTCAGGGTCCCTCTCACATACCTAGAGCTGAGAGAAGCCTCCTCTTGAGGTGCTTGTGGTAAGGTGTTATTCCTCTGGAGACGAATCCAGGGACTAACCTCTCTTTTCGAGTAGATTTTTGGTCCACAGAGTACTTTCGTGTTGCTACAGTGACCTCAGGATCCCTCTATCCTTGAAAGAGTGTTCTTGGGGTTTCTCTGGAGTGCCATCAAGGAAATCAAGGCTCCTTTCATGTGTGATGTGCAAGAAGGAATTGCTCTGCACGCAGTACAGGGGAATCGGGCCTCATCTCGCATCGAGGGGGAAGTCTCATGGTTTTTCTCGAGTTGCGGCGGGAACCTGGGGTATATTCTCGAGTTACGACGGGGATGGCCCTTCCACCCACGTGTTTGTTCAGCCACGTCAGGACTCCTGCCTAGTTGCGAAAGACAACTCGGGATTCTCCTCGAGGCTTGGCAGGGCAATTGGAACGCCTCTCCAGCTGAGGCGGGAGACCAAGTGTCCCTTTCCACGTGCCACAAGAATCCTGGGACTCCTATCAAGTATCACGAGGAGTCAGGCATCGTCTCCTTTGGAGGCACTGATCTCCGCGTACCTCTGGAGTTTTCAAAGGATGTGAGGCCTCCGGTCGCGATGAGGTGGGGAATTACGTGTTTCTCTGTGGTCTCCACAGGGGATTCAGACATCCTTTCTTCTTGGGAGATGCAAGACGAGCCTGCATTCCAGTCACTGCAGGGATATCCGGCCTTATTTCGAGTCAGGGCATCGCGGTGTCCATTCCACTTGAGGCCGCAAACTCAGGATCCCTCTCACATACCTAGAGCTGAGAGAAGCCTCCTCTTGAGGTGCTTGTGGTAAGGTGGTATTCCTCTGGAGTCGAAGCCAGGGACTAACCTCTCATCTCGAGTTGATTTTTGGTCCACGGAGCTCTTTCGTGTTGCTACAGTGACCTCAGGATCCCTCTAGCCTTGAAACAGTGTTCTTGGGATTTCTCTGGAGTGCCATCAAGGAAATCAAGGATCCTTTCATGTGTGATGTGCAACACAGAATTGCTCTGCACGCAGTGCAGGGGAATCGGGCCTCATCTCGCGGCGAGGTGAAAGTCTCATGGTTTTTCTCGAGTTGCGGCGGGAACCTGGGGTATATTCTCGAGTTACGACGGGGATGGCCCTTCCACACACGTGTTTGTTCAGCCATGTCAGGACTCTTGACTAGTTGCGAGACACAACTCGGGATTCTCCTCGAGGCTTGGCAAGGCAATTGGGACGCCTCTCCAGCTGAGGCGGGAGACCAAGGTTCCCTTTCCACGTGCCACAGGAATCCTGGGACTCCTATCAAGTTTCACGAGGAGTCAGGCATCGTCTCCTTTGGAGGCACTGATCTCCGCATACCTCTGGAGTTTTCAAGGGATGTGAGGCCTCCGGTCGCGATGAGGTGGGGAACTAGGTCTTTCTCTGTGGTCTCCACAGGGGATTCAGACATCCTTTCATCTTGGGAGATGCAAGACGAGCCTGCATTCAAGTCACTGCAGGGATATCCAGCCTTATTTCGCGTCAGGGCATCGCGGTGTCCATTCCACTTGAGGCCGCAAACTCAGGGTCCCTCTCACATACCTAGAGCTGAGAGAAGCCTCCTCTTGAGGTGCTTGTGGTAAGGTGGTATTCCTCTGGAGTCGAAGCCAGGGACTAACCTCTCATCTCGAATTGATTTTTGGCCCACGGAGCTCTTTCGTGTTGCTACAGTGACCTCAGGATCCCTCTAGCCTTGAAACAGTGTTCTTGGGGTTTCTCTGGAGTGCCATCAAGGAAATCAAGGATCCTTTCATGTGTGATGTGCAACACGGAATTGCTCTGCACGCAGTACAGGGGAATCGGGCCTCATCTCGCATCTAGGGGGAAGTCTCATGGTTTTTCTTGAGTTGCGGCGGGAACCTGGGGTATATTCTCGAGTTACGACGGGGATGGCCCTTCCACCCACGTGTTTGTTCAGCCACGTCAGGACTCCTGCCTAGTTGCGAGGGACAACTCGGGATTCTCCTCGAGGCTTGGCACGGCAATTGGAACGCCTCTCCAGCTGACGCGGGAGACCAAGGGTCCCTTTCCACGTGCCACAAGAATCCTGGGACTCCTACCAAGTTTCACGAGGAGTCAGGCATCGTCTCCTTTGGAGGCACTGATCTCCGCGTACCTCTGGAGTTTTCAAAGGATGTGAGGCCTCCGGTCGCGATGAGGTGGGGAACTAGGTGTTTCTCTGTGGTCTCCACAGGGGATTCAGACATCCTTTCATCTTGGGAGATGCAAGACGAGCCTGCATTCAAGTCACTGCAGGGATATCCGGCCTTATTTCGAGTCAGGGCATCGCGGTGTCAAATCCACTTGAGGCCGCAAACTCAGGGTCCCTCTCACATACCTAGAGCTGAGAGAAGCCTCCTCTTGAGGTGCTTGTGGTAAGGTGGTATTCCTCTGGAGACGAAGCCAGGGACTAACCTCTCATCTCGAGTTGATTTTTGGCCCTCGGAGCTCTTTCATGTTGCTACAGTGACCTCAGGATCCCTCTAGCCTTGAAACAGTGTTCTTGGGGTTTCTCTGTAGTGCCATGAAGGAAATCAAGGCTCCTTTCATGTGTGATGTGCAACACGGAATTGCTCTGCACGCAGTGCAGGGGAATCGGGCCTCATCTCGCGGCGAGGGGGAAGTCTCATGGTTTTTCTCGAGTTGCGGCGGGAACCTGGGGTATATTCTCGAGTTACGACGGGGATGGCCCTTCCACCCACGTGTTTCTTCAGCGACGTCAGGACTCCTGCCTAGTTGCGAGGGACAACTCTGGATTCTCCTCGAGGCTTGGCAGGGCAATTGGGACGCCTCTCCAGCTGAGGCGGGAGACCAAGTGTCCCTTTCCAAGTGCCACAGGAATCCTGGGACTCCTATCAAGATTCACGAGGAGTCAGGCATCGTCTCCTTTGGAGGCACTGATCTCCGCGTACCTCTGGAGTTTTCAAAGGATGTGAGGCTATCAGTCGCGATGAGGTGGGGAACTAAGTCTTTCTCTGTGCTTTGCACAGGGGATTCAGACATCCTTTCGTCCTGGGAGATGCAAGACGAGCCTGCATTGAAGTCACTGCAGGGATATCCGGCCTTATTTCGAGTCAGGGCATCGCGGTGTCCATTCCACTTGAGGCCGCAAACTCAGGGTCCCTCTCACATACCTAGAGCTGAGAGAAGCCTCCTCTTGAGGTGCTTGTGGTAAGGTGGTATTCCTCTGGAGTCGAAGCCAGGGACTAACCTCTCATCTCGAGTTGATTTTTGGCCCACGGAGCTCTTTCGTGTTGCTACAGTGACCTCAGGATCCCTCTAGCCTTGAAACAGTGTTCTTGGGGTTTCTCTGGAATGCCATCAAGGAAATCAAGGCTCCTTTCATGTGTGATGTGCAATACGGAATTGCTCTGCACGCAGTGCAGGGGAATCGGGCCTCATCTCGCGGCGAGGGGGAAGTCTCATGGTTTTTATCGAGTTGCGGCGGGAATCTGGGGTATATTCTCGAGTTACGACGGGGATGGCCCTTCCACCCACGTGTGTGTTCAGCCACGTCAGGACTCTTGCCTAGTTGTGAGACACAACTCGGGATTCTCCTCGAGGCTTGGCAAGGCGATTGGGACGCCTCTCCAGCTGAGGCGGGAGACCAAGGGTCCCTTTCCACGTGCCACAGGAATCCTGGGACTCCTATCAAGTTTCACGAGGAGTCAGGCATCGTCTCCTTTGGAGGCACTGATCTCCGCGTACCTCTGGAGTTTTCAAAGGATGTGAGGCCTCCGGTCGCGATGAGGTGGGGAACTAGGTCTTTTTCTGTGGTCTCCACAGGGGATTCAGACATCCTTTCATCTTGGGAGATGCAAGACGAGCCTGCATTCAAGTCACTGCACGGATATCCGGCGTTATTTCGAGTCAGGGCATCGCAGTGTCCATTCCACTTGAGGCCGCAAACTCAGGGTCCCTCTCACATACCTAGAGCTGAGAGAAGCCTCCTCTTGAGGTGCTTGTGGTAAGGTGGTATTCCTCTGGAGTCGAAGCCAGGGACTAACCTCTCATCTCGAGTTGATTTTTGGCCCACGGAGCTCTTTCGTGTTGCTACAGTGACCTCAGGATCCCTCTAGCCTTGAAACAGTGTTCTTGGGGTTTCTCTGGAGTGCCATCAAGGAAATCAAGGCTCCTTTCATGTGTGATGTGCAACACGGAATTGCTCTGCAGGCAGTGCAGGGGAATCGGGCCTCATCTCGCGGCGAGGGGGAAGTCTCATGGTTTTTCTCGAGTTGCGGCGGGAACCTGGGGTATATTCTCGAGTTACGACGGGGATGGCCCTTCCACCCACGTGTTTCTTCAGCGACGTCAGGACTCCTGCCTAGTTGCGAGGGACAACTCGGGATTCTCCTCGAGGCTTTGCAGGGCAATTGGGACGCCTCTCCAGCTGAGGCGTCAGACCAAGGGTCCCTTTCCACGGGCCACAGGAATCCTGGGACTCCTATCAAGTTTCACGAGGAGTCAGGCATCGTCTCCTTTGGAGGCACTGATCTCCGCGTACCTCTGGAGTTTTCAAAGGATGTGAGGCTATCGGTCGCGATGAGGTGGGGAACTAAGTCTTTCTGTGCTTTCCACAGGGGATTCAGACATCCTTTCGTCCTGGGAGATGCAAGACGAGCCTGCATTGAAGTCACTGCAGGGATATCCGGCCTTATTTGGAGTCAGGGCATCGCGGTGTCCATTCCACTTGAGGCCGCAAACTCAGGGTCCCTCTCACATACCTAGAGCTGAGAGAAGCCTCCTCTTGAGGTGCTTGTGGTAAGGTGGTATTCCTCTGGAGACGAATCCAGGGACTAACCTCTCTTTTCAAGTTGATTTTTGGTCCACAGAGTTCTTTCGTGTTGCTACAGTGACCTCAGGATCCCTCTATCCTTGAAACAGTGTTCTTGGGGTTTCTCTGGAGTGCCATCAAGGAAATCAAGGCTCCTTTCATGAGTGATGTGCAAGACGGAATTGCTCTGCTCGCAGTACAGGGGAATCGGGCCTCATCTCGCATCGAGGGGGAAGTCTCATGGTTTTTCTCGAGTTGCGGCGGGAACCTGGGGTATATTCTCGAGTTACGACGGGGATGGCCCTTCCACCCACGTGTTTGTTCAGCCACGTCAGGACTCCTGCCTAGTTGCGAGGGACAACTCGGGATTCTCCTCGAGGCTTGGCAGGGCAATTGGAACGCCTCTCCAGCTGAGGCGGGAGACCAAGTGTCCCTTTTCACGTGCCACAAGAATCCTGGGACTCCTATCAAGTTTCACGAGGAATCAGGCATCGTCTCCTTTGGAGGCACTGATCTCCGCGTACCTCTGGAGTTTTCAAAGGATGTGAGGCCTGCGGTCGCGATGAGGTGGGGAACTAGGTGTTTCTCTGTGGTCTCCACAGGGGATTCAGACATCCTTTCTTCTTGGGAGATGCAAGACGAGCCTGCATTCAAGTCACTGCAGGCATATCCGGCCTTATTTCGAGTCAGGGCATCGCGGTGTCCATTCCACTTGAGGCCGCAAACTCAGGATCCCTCTCACATACCTAGAGCTGAGAGAAGCCTCCTCTTGAGGTGCTTGTGGTAAGGTGGTATTCCTCAGGAGTCGAAGCCAGGGACTAACCTCTCATCTCGTGTTGATTCTTGGTCCACGGAGCTCTTTCGTGTTGCTACAGTGACCTCAGGATCCCTCTAGCCTTGAAACAGTGTTCTTGGGGTTTCTCTGGAGTGCCATCAAGGAAATCAAGGCTCCTTTCATGTGTGATGTGCAACACGGAATTGCTCTGCACGCAGTGCAGGGGAATCGGGCCTCATCTCGCGGCGAGGGGGAAGTCTCATGGTTTTTCTCGAGTTGCGGCGGGAACCTGGGGTATATTCTCGAGTTACGACGGGGATGGCCCTTCCACCCACGTGTTTCTTCAGCGACGTCAGGACTCCTGCCTAGTTGCGAGGGACAACTCGGGATTCTCCTCGAGGCTTTGCAGGGCAAATGGGACGCCTCTCCAGCTGAGACGGGAGACCAAGTGTCCCTTTCCACGTGCCACAGGAATCCTGGGTCTCCTATCAAGTTTCACGAGGAGTCAGGCATCGTCTCCTTTGGAGGCACTGATCTCCGCATACCTCTGGAGTTTTCAAAGGATTTGAGGCCTCCTGTCGCGATGAGGTGGGCAACTAGGTCTTTCTCTGTGGTCTCCACAGGGGATTCATACACCCTTTCGTCTTGGGAGATGCAAGACGAGCCTGCATTCCAGTCACTGCAGGGATATCCGGCCTTATTTCGAGTCAGGGCATCGCGGTGTCCATTCCACTTGAGGCCGCAAACTCAGGGTCCCTCTCACATACCTAGAGCTGAGAGAAGCCTCCTCTTGAGGTGCTTGTGGTAAGGTGGTATTCCTCTGGAGTCGAAGCCAGGGACTAACCTCTCATCTCGAGTTGATTTTTGGTCCACGGAGCTCTTTCGTGTTGCTACAGTGACCTCAGGATCCCTCCAGCCTTGAAACAGTGTTCTTGGGGTTTCTCTGGAGTGCCATGAAGGAAATCAAGGCTCCTTTCATGTGTGATGTGCAACACAGAATTGCTCTGCACGCAGTGCAGGGGAATCGGGCCTCATCTCGCGGCGAGGGGGAAGTCTCATGGTTTTTCTCGAGTTGCGGCGGGAACCTGGGGTATATTCTCGAGTTACGACGGGGATGGCCCTTCCACACACGTGTTTGTTCAGCCACGTCAGGACTCTTGACTAGGTGCGAGACACAACTGGGGATTCTTCTCGAGGCTTGGCAAGTCAATTGGGACGCCTCTCCAGCTGAGGCGGGAGACCAAGGGTCCCTTTCCACGTGCCACAGGAATCCTGGGACTCCTATCAAGTTTCACGAGGAGTCAGGCATCGTCTCCTTTGGAGGCACTGATCTCCGCGTACCTCTGGAGTTTTCAAAGGATGTGAGGCCACCGGTCGCGTTGAGGTGTGGAACTAGGTCTTTCTCTGTGGTCTCCACAGGGGATTCAGACATCCTTTCATCTTGGGAGATGCAAGACGTGCCTGCATTCAAGTCACTGCAGGGATATCCAGCCTTATTTCGCGTCAGGGCATTGCGGTGTCCATTCCACTTGAGGCCGCAAACTCAGGGTCCCTCTCACATACCTAGAGCTGAGAGAAGCCTCCTCTTGAGGTGCTTGTGGTAAGGTGGTATTCCTCTGGAGTCGAAGCCAGGGACTAACCTCTCATCTCGTGTTGATTCTTGGTCCACGGAGCTCTTTCGTGTTGCTACAGTGACCTCAGGATCCCTCTAGCCTTGAAACAGTGTTCTTGGGGTTTCTCTGGAGTGCCATGAAGGAAATCAAGGCTCCTTTCATGTGTGATGTGCAACACAGAATTGCTCTGCACACAGTGCAGGGGAATCGGGCCTCATCTCGCGGCGAGGGGGAAGTCTCATGGTTTTTCTCGAGTTGCGGCGGGAACCTGGGGTATATTCTCGAGTTACGACGGGGATGGCCCTTCCACCCACGTGTTTCTTCAGCGACGTCAGGATTCCTGCCTAGTTGCGAGGGACAACTCTGGATTCTCCTCGAGGCTTGGCAAGGCAATTGGGACGCCTCTCCAGCTGAGGCGGGAGACCAAGTGTCCCTTTCCAAGTGCCACAGGAATCCTGGGACTCCTATCAAGTTTCACGAGGAGTCAGGCATCGTCTCCTTTGGAGGCACTGATCTCCGCGTACCTCTGGAGTTTTCAAAGGATGTGAGGCTATCGGTCGCGATGAGGTGGGGAACTAAGTCTTTCTCTGTGCTTTCCACAGGGGATTCAGACATCCTTTCGTCCTGGGAGATGCAAGACGAGCCTGCATTGAAGTCACTGCAGGGATATCCGGCCTTATTTCGAGTCAGGGCATCGCGGTGTCCATTCCACTTGAGGCCGCAAACTCAGGGTCCCTCTCACATACCTAGAGCTGAGAGAAGCCTCCTCTTGAGGTGCTTGTGGTAAGGTGGTATTCCTCTGGAGACGAATCCAGGGACTAACCTCTCTTTTCGAGTTGATTTTTGGTCCACAGAGTTCTTTCGTGTTGCTACAGTGACCTCAGGATCCCTCTATCCTTGAAACAGTGTTCTTGGGGTTTCTCTGGAGTGCCATCAAGGAAATCAAGGCTCCTTTCATGTGTGATGTGCAAGACGGAATTGCTCTGCACGCAGTACAGGGGAATCGGGCCTCATCTCGCATCGAGGGGGAAGTCTCATGGTTTTTCTCGAGTTGCGGCGGAAACCTGGGGTATATTCTCGAGTTACGACGGGGATGGCTCATCCACACACGTGTTTGTTCAGCCACGTCAGGACTCCTGGCTAGTTGCGAGGGACAACTCGGGATTCTCCTCGAGGCTTAGCAGGGCAATTGGAATGCCTCTCCAGCTGAGGCGGGAGACCAAGGGTCCCTTTCCACGTGCCACAAGAATCCAGGGACTCCTATCAAGTTTCACGAGGAGTCAGGCATCGTCTCCTTTGGAGGCACTGATCTCCGCGTACCTCTGGAGTTTTCAAAGGATGTGAGGCCTCCGGTCGCGATGAGGTGGGGAACTAGGTGTTTCTCTGTGGTCTCCACAGGGGATTCAGACATCCTTTCTTCTTGGGAGATGCAAGACGAGCCTGCATTGAAGTCACTGCAGGGATATCCAGCCTTATTTCGAGTCAGGGCATCGCGGTGTCCATTCCACTTGAGGCCGCAAACTCAGGATCCCTCTCACATACCTAGAGCTGAGAGAAGCCTCCTCTTGAGGTGCTTGTGGTAAGGTGGTATTCCTCAGGAGTCGAAGCCAGGGACTAACCTCTCATTTCGTGTTGATTCTTGGTCCACGGAGCTCTTTCGTGTTGCTACAGTGACCTCAGGATCCCTCTAGCCTTGAAACAGTGTTCTTGGGGTTTCTCTGGAGTGCCATCAAGGAAATCAAGGCTCCTTTCATGTGTGATGTGCAACACGGAATTGCTCTGCACGCAGTGCAGGGGAATCGGGCCTCATCTCGCGGCGAGGGGGAAGTCTCATGGTTTTTCTCGAGTTGCGGCGGGAACCTGGGGTATATTCTCGAGTTATGACGGGGATGGCCCTTCCACACACGCGTTTGTTCAGCCACGTCAGGACTCCTGCCTAGTTGCGAGGGACAACTCGGGATTCTCCTCGAGGCTTGGCAGGGCAATTGGAATGCCTCTCCAGCTGAGGCGGGAGACCAAGGGTCCCTTTCCACGTGCCACAAGAATCCTGGGACTCCTATCAAGTTTCACGAGGAGTCAGGCATCGTCTCCTTTGGATGCACTGATCTCCTCGTACCTCTGGAGTTTTCAAAGGATGTGAGGCCTCCGGTCGCGATGAGGTGGGGAACTAGGTGTTTCTCTGTGGTCTCCACAGGGGATTCAGACACCCTTTCGTCTTGGGAGATGCAAGACGAGCCTGCATTCCAGTCACTGCAGGGATATCCGGCCTTATTTCGAGTCAGGGCATCGCGGTGTCCATTCCACTTGAGGCCGCAAACTCAGGGTCCCTCTCACATACCTAGAGCTGAGAGAAGCCTCCTCTTGAGGTGCTTGTGGTAAGGTGGTATTCCTCTGGAGTCGAAGCCAGGGACTAACCTCTCATCTCGAGTTGATTTTTGGCCCACGGAGCTCTTTCGTGTTGCTACAGTGACCTCAGGATCCCTCTAGCCTTGAAACAGTGTTCTTGGGGTTTCTCTGGAGTGCCATGAAGGAAATCAAGGCTCCTTTCATGTGTGATGTGCAACACAGAATTGCTCTGCACGCAGTGCAGGGGAATCGGGCCTCATCTCGCGGCGAGGGGGAAGTCTCATGGTTTTTCTCGAGTTGCGGCGGGAACCTGGGGTATATTCTCGAGTTACGACGGGGATGGCCCTTCCACACACGTGTTTGTTCAGCCACGTCAGGACTCTTGCCTAGTTGCGAGACACAACTCGGGATTCTCCTCGAGGCTTGGCAAGGCAATTGGGACGCCTCTCCAGCTGAGGCGGGAGATCAAGGGTCCCTTTCCACGTGCCACAGGAATCCTGGGACTCCTATCAAGTTTCACGAGCAGTCAGGTATCGTCTCCTTTGGAGGCACTGATCTCCGCGTACCTCTGGAGTTTTCAAAGGATGTGAGGCTATCGGTCGCGATGAGGTGGGGAACTAAGTCTTTCTCTGTGCTTTCCACAGGGGATTCAGACATCCTTTCGTCCTGGGAGATGCAAGACGAGCCTGCATTGAAGTCACTGCAGGGATAACCGGCCTTATTTCGAGTCAGGGCATCGCGGTGTCCATTCCACTTGAGGCCGCAAACTCAGGGTCCCTCTCACATACCTAGAGCTGAGAGAAGCCTCCTCTTGAGGTGCTTGTGGTAAGGTGGTATTCCTCTGGAGACGAATCCAGGGACTAACCTCTCTTTTCGAGTTGATTTTTGGTCCACAGAGTTCTTTCGTGTTGCTACAGTGACCTCAGGATCCCTCTATCCTTGAAACAGTGTTCTTGGGGTTTCTCTGGAGTGCCATCAAGGAAATCAAGGCTCCTTTCATGTGTGATGTGCAAGACGGAATTGCTCTGCACGCAGTACAGGGGAATCGGGCCTCATCTCGCATCGAGGGGGAAGTCTCATGGTTTTTCTCGAGTTGCGGCGGGAACCTGGGGTATATTCTCGAGTTACGACGGGGATGGCCCTTCCACCTACGTGTTTGTTCAGCCACGTCAGGACTCCTGCCTAGTTGCGAGGGACAACTCGGGATTCTCCTCGAGGCTTGGCAGGGCAATTGGAACGCCTCTCTAGCTGAGGCGGGAGACCAAGGGTCCCTTTCCACGTGCCACAAGAATCCTGGGACTCCTATCAAGTTTCACGAGGAGTCAGGCATCGTCTCCTTTGGAGGCACTGATCTCCGCGTACCTCTGGAGTTTTCAAAGGATGTGAGGCCTCCGGTCGCGATGAGGTGGGGAACTAGGTCTTTCTCTGTAGTCTCCACATGGGATTCAGACATCCTTTCGTCTTGGGAGATGCAAGACGAGCCTGCATTCAAGTCACTGCAGGGATATCCGGCCTTATTTCGAGTCAGGGCATCGCGGTGTCCATTCCACTTGAGGCCGCAAACTCAGGATCCCTCTCACATACCTAGAGCTGAGAGAAGCCTCCTCTTGAGGTGCTTGTGGTAAGGTGGTATTCCTCAGGAGTCGAAGCCAGGGACTAACCTCTCATCTCGTGTTGATTCTTGGTCCACGGAGCTCTTTCGTGTTGCTACAGTGACCTCAGGATCCCTCTAGCCTTGAAACAGTGTTCTTGGGGTTTCTCTGGAGTGCCATCAAAGAAATCAAGGCTCCTTTCATGTGTGATGTGCAACACGGAACTGCTCTGCACGCAGTGCAGGGGAATCGGGCCTCATCTCGCGGCGAGGGGGAAGTCTCATGGTTTTTCTCGAGTTGCGGCGGGACCTGGGGTATATTCTCGAGTTACGACGGGGACTGCCCTTCCACACACGTGTGTGTTCAGCCATGTCAGGACTCCTGCCTAGTTGAGAGGGACAACTCGGGATTCTCCTAGAGGCTTTGCAGGGCAATTGGGACGCCTCTCCAGCTGAGACGGGAGACCAAGGGTCCCTTTCCACGTGCCACAGGAATCCTGGGTCTCCTATCAAGTTTCACGAGGAGTCAGGCATCGTCTCCTTTGGAGGCACTGATCTCCGCATACCTCTGGAGTTTTCAAAGGATGTGAGGCTATCGGTCGCGATGAGGTGGGGAACTAGGTCTTTCTCTGTGGTCTCCACAGGGGATTCAGACACCCTTTCGTCTTGGGAGATGCAAGACGAGCCTGCATTCCAGTCACTGCAGGGATATCCGGCCTTATTTCGAGTCAGGGCATCGCGGTGTCCATTCCACTTGAGGCCTCAAACTCAGGGTCCCTCTCACATACTTAGAGCTGAGAGAAGCCTCCTCTTGAGGTGCTTGTGGTAAGGTGGTATTCCTCTGGAGTCGAAGCCAGGGACTAACCTCTCATCTCGAGTTGATTTTTGGTCCACGGAGCTCTTTCGTGTTGCTACAGTGACCTCAGGATCCCTCTAGCCTTGAAACAGTGTTCTTGGGGTTTCTCTGGAGTGCCATGAAGGAAATCAAGGCTCCTTTCATGTGTGATGTGCAACACAGAATTGCTCTGCACGCAGTGCAGGGGAATCGGGCCTCATCTCGCGGCGAGGGGGAAGTCTCATGGTTTTTCTCGAGTTGCGGCGGGAACCTGGGGTATATTCTCGAGTTACGACGGGGATGGCCCTTCCACCCACGTGTGTGTTCAGCCATGTCAGGACTCTTGCCTAGTTGCGAGACACAACTCGGGATTCTCCTCGAGGCTTGGCAGGCTAATTGGGACGCCTCTCCAGCTGAGGCGGGAGACCAAGGGTCCCTTTCCACGTGCCACAGGAATCCTGGGACTCCTATCAAGTTTCACGAGGAGTCAGGCATCGTCTCCTTTGGAGGCACTGATCTCCGCATACCTCTGGAGTTTTCAAAGGATGTGAGGCCTCCGGTCGCGATGAGGTGGGGAACTAGGTCTTTCTCTGTGGTCTCCACAGGGGATTCAGACATCCTTTCATCTTGGGAGATGCAAGACGAGCCTGCATTCAAGTCACTGCAGGGATATCCAGCCTTATTTCGCGTCAGGGCATCGCGGTGTCCATTCCACTTGAGGCCGCAAACTCAGGGTCCCTCTCACATACCTAGAGCTGAGAGAAGCCTCCTCTTGAGGTGCTTGTGGTAAGGTGGTATTCCTCTGGAGTCGAAGCCAGGGACTAACCTCTCATCTCGAGTTGATTTTTGGCCCACGGAGCTCTTTCGTGTTGCTACAGTGACCTCAGGATCCCTCTAGCCTTGAAACAGTGTTCTTGGGGTTTCTCTGGAGTGCCATCAAGGAAATCAAGGCTCCTTTCATGTGTGATGTGCAACACGGAATTGCTCTGCACGCAGTGCAGGGGAATCGGGCCTCATCTCGCGGCGAGGGGGAAGTCTCATGGTTTTTCTCGAGTTGCGGCGGGAACCTGGGGTATATTCTCGAGTTACGACGGGGATGGCCCTTCCACACACGTGTTTGTTCAGCCACGTCAGGACTCTTGCCTAGTTGCGAGACACAACTCGGGATTCTCCTCGAGGCTTGGCAAGGCAATTGGGACGCCTCTCCAGCTGAGGCGGGAGACCAAGGGTCCCTTTCCACGTGCCACAGGAATCCTGGGACTCCTATCAAGTTTCACGAGGAGTCAGGCATCGTCTCCTTTGGAGGCACTGATCTCCGCGTACCTCTGGAGTTTTCAAAGGATGTGAGGCTATCGGTCGCGATGAGGTGGGGAACTAGGTCTTTCTCTGTGGTCTCCACAGGGGATTCAGACATCCTTTCATCTTGGGAGATGCAAGACGAGCCTGCATTCAAGTCACTGCAGGGATATCCAGCCTTATTTCGCGTCAGGGCATCGCGGTGTCCATTCCACTTGAAGCCGCAAACTCAGGGTCCCTCTCACATACCTAGAGCTGAGAGAAGCCTCCTCTTGAGGTGCTTGTGGTAAGGTGGTATTCCTCTGGAGTCGAAGCCAGGGACTAACCTCTCATCTCGAGTTGATTTTTGGCCCATGGAGCTCTTTTGTGTTGCTACAGTGACCTCAGGATCCCTCTAGCCTTGAAACAGTGTTCTTGGGGTTTCTCTGGAGTGCCATCAAGGAAATCAAGGCTCCTTTCATGTGTGATGTGCAACACGGAATTGCTCTGCACGCAGTGCAGGGGAATCGGGCCTCATCTCGCGGCGAGGGGGAAGTCTCATGGTTTTTCTCGAGTTGCGGCGGGAACCTGGGGTATATTCTCGAGTTACGACGGGGATGGCCCTTCCACCCACGTGTTTGTTCAGCCACGTCAGGACTCCTGCCTAGTTGCGAGGGACAACTCGGGATTCTCCTCGAGGCTTGGCACGGCAATTGGAACGCGTCTCCAGCTGAGGCGGGAGACCAAGGGTCCCTTTCCACGTGCCACAAGAATCCTGGGACTCCTATCAAGTTTCACGAGGATTTAGGCATCGTCTCCTTTGGAGGCACTGATCTCCGCGTACCTCTGGAGTTTTCAAAGGATGTGAGGCCTCCGGTCGCGATGACGTGGGGAACTAGGTCTTTGTCTGTGGTCTCCACAGGGGATTCAGACATCCTTTCATCTTGGGAGATGCAAGACGAGCCTGCATTCAAGTCACTGCAGGGATATCCGGCCTTATTTCGCGTCAGGGCATTGCGGTGTCCATTCCACTTGAGGCCGCAAACTCAGGGTCCCTCTCACAGACCTAGAGCTGAGAGAAGCCTCCTCTTGAGGTGCTTGTGGTAAGGTGGTATTCCTCTGGAGTCGAAGCCAGGGACGAACCTCTCATCTCGAGTTGATTTTTGGCCTACGGAGCTCTTTCGTGTTGCTACAGTGACCTCAGGATCCCTCTAGCCTTGAAACAGTGTTCTTGGGGTTTCTCTGGAGTGCCATCAAGGAAATCAAGGCTCCTTTCATGTGTCATGTGCAACACGGAATTGCTCTGCACGCACTGCAGGGGAATCGGGCCTCATCTCGCGGCGAGGGGGAAGTCTCATGGTTTTTCTCGAGTTGCGGCGGGAACCTGGGGTATATTCTCGAGTTACGACGGGGATGGCCCTTCCACACACGTGTTTCTTCAGCGACGTCAAGACTCCTGCCTAGTTGCGAGGGACAACTCGGGATTCTCCTCGAGGCTTTGCAGGGCAATTGGGACGCCTCTCCAGCTGAGACGGGAGACCAAGGGTCCCTTTCCACGTGCCACAGGAATCCTGGGTCTCCTATCAACTTTCACGAGGAGTCAGGCATCGTCTCCTTTGGAGGCACTGATCTCCGCATACCTCTGGAGTTTTCAAAGGATTTGAGGCCTCCTGTCGCGATGAGGTGGGGAACTAGGTCTTTCTCTGTGGTCTCCACAGGGGATTCAGACACCCTTTCGTCTTGGGAGATGCAAGACAAGCCTGCATTCCAGTCACTGCAGGGATATCCGGCCTTATTTCGAGTCAGGGCATCGCGGTGTCCATTCCACTTGAGGCTGCAAACTCAGGGTCCCTCTCACATACCTAGAGCTGAGAGAAGCCTCCTCTTGAGGTGCTTGTGGTAAGGTGGTATTCCTCTGGAGTCGAAGCCAGGGACTAACCTCTCATCTCGAGTTGATTTTTGGTCCACGGAGCTCTTTCGTGTTGCTACAGTGACCTCAGAATCCCTCTAGCCTTGAAACAGTGTTCTTGGGGTTTCTCTGGAGTGCCATGAAGGAAATCAAGGCTCCTTTCATGTGTGATGTGCAACACAGAATTGCTCTGCACACAGTGCAGGGTAATCGGGCCTCATCTCGCGGCAAGGGGGAAGTCTCATGGTTTTTCTCGAGTTGCGGCGGGAACCTGGGGTATATTCTCGAGTTACGACGGGGATGGCCCTTCCACCCACGTGTTTGTTCAGCCACGTCAGGACTCTTGCCTAGTTGCGAGACACAACTCGGGATTCTCCTCGAGGCTTGGCAAGGCAATTGGGACGCCTCTCCAGCTGAGGCGGGAGACCAAGGGTCCCTTTCCACGTGCCACAGGAATCCTGGGACTCCTATCAAGTTTCACGAGGAGTCAGGCATCGTCTCCTTTGGAGGCACTGATCTCCGCGTACCTCTGGAGTTTTCAAAGGATGTGAGGCCTCCGGTCGCGATGAGGTGGGGAACTTGGTCTTTCTCTGTGGTCTCCACAGGGGATTCAGACATCCTTTCATCTTGGGAGATGCAAGACGAGCCTGCATTCAAGTCACTGCAGGGATATCCAGCCTTATTTCGCGTCAGGGCATCGCGGTGTCGATTCCACTTGAGGCCGCAAACTCAGGGTCCCTCTCACATACCTAGAGCTGAGAGAAGCCTCCTCTTGAGGTGCTTGTGGTAAGGTGGTATTCCTCTGGAGTCGAAGCCAGGGACTAACCTCTCATCTCGAGTTGATTTTTGGCCCACGGAGCTCTTTCGTGTTGCTACAGTGACCTCAGGATCCCTCTAGCCTTGAAACAGTGTTCTTGGGGTTTCTCTGGAGTGCCATGAAGGAAATCAAGGCTCCTTTCATGTGTGATGTGCAACACGGAATTGCTCTGCACGCAGTGCAGGGGAATCGGGCCTCATCTCGCGGCGAGGGGGAAGTCTCATGGTTTTTCTCGAGTTGCGGCGGGAACCTGGGGTATATTCTCGAGTTACGACGGGGATGGCCCTTCCACCCACGTGTTTCTTCAGCGACGTCAGGACTCCTGCCTAGTTGCGAGGGACAACTCTGGATTCTCCTCGAGGCTTGGGAGGGCAATTGGGACGCCTCTCCAGCTGAGGCGGGAGACCAAGTGTCCCTTTCCAAGTGCCACAGGAATCCTGGGACTCCTATCAAGTTTCACGAGGAGTCAGGCATCGTCTCCTTTGGAGGCACTGATCTCCGCGTACCTCTGGAGTTTTCAAAGGATGTGAGGCTATCGGTCGCGATGAGGTGGGGAACTAAGTCTTTCTCTGTGCTATCCACAGGGGATTCAGACATCCTTTCGTCCTGGGAAATGCAAGACGAGCCTGCATTGAAGTCACTGCAGGGATATCCAGCCTTATTTTGAGTCAGGGCATCGCGGTGTCCATTCCACTTGAGGCCGCAAACTCAGGGTCCCTCTCACATACCTAGAGCTGAGAGAAGCCTCCTCTTGAGGTGCTTGTGGTAAGGTGGTATTCCTCTGGAGACGAATCCAGGGACTAACCTCTCTTTTCGAGTTGATTTTTGGTCCACAGAGTTCTTTCGTGTTGCTACAGTGACCTCAGGATCCCTCTATCCTTGAAACAGTGTTCTTGGGGTTTCTCTGGAGTGCCATCAAGGAAATCAAGGCTCCTTTCATGTGTGATGTGCAAGACGGAATTGCTCTGCACGCAGTACAGGGGAATCGGGCCTCATCTCGCATCGAGGGGGAAGTCTCATGGTTTTTCTCGAGTTGCGGCGGGAACCTGGGGTATATTCTCGAGTTACGACGGGGATGGCTCTTCCACCCACGTGTTTGTTCAGCCACGTCAGGACTCCTGCCTAGTTGCGAGGGACAACTCGGGATTCTCCTCGAGGCGTGGCAGGGCAATTGGAATGCCTCTCCAGCTGAGGCGGGAGACCAAGGGTCCCTTTCCACGTGCCACAAGAATCCAGGGACTCCTATCAAGTTTCACGAGGAGTCAGGCATCGTCTCCTTTGGAGGCACTGATCTCCTCGTACCTCTGGAGTTTTCAAAGGATGTGAGGCCTCCGGTCGCGATGAGGTGGGGAACTAGGTGTTTCTCTGTGGTCTCCACAGGGGATTCAGACATCCTTTCTTCTTGGGAGATGCAAGACGAGCCTGCATTGAAGTCACTGCAGGGATATCCAGCCTTATTTCGAGTCAGGGCATCGCGGTGTCCATTCCACTTGAGGCCGCAAACTCAGGATCCCTCTCACATACCTAGAGCTGAGAGAAGCCTCCTCTTGAGGTGCTTGTGGTAAGGTGGTATTCCTCAGGAGTCGAAGCCAGGGACTAACCTCTCATTTCGTGTTGATTCTTGGTCCACGGAGCTCTTTCGTGTTGCTACAGTGACCTCAGGATCCCTCTAGCCTTGAAACAGTGTTCTTGGGGTTTCTCTGGAGTGCCATCAAGGAAATCAAGGCTCCTTTCATGTGTGATGTGCAACACGGAATTGCTCTGCACGCAGTGCAGGGGAATCGGGCCTCATCTCGCGGCGAGGGGGAAGTCTCATGGTTTTTCTCGAGTTGCGGCGGGAACCTGGGGTATATTCTCGAGTTCCGACGGGGATGGCCCTTCCACCCACGTGTTTCTTCAGCGACGTCAGGACTCCTGCCTAGTTGCGAGGGACAACTCGGGATTCTCCTCGAGGCTTTGCAGGGCAAATGGGACGCCTCTCCAGCTGAGACGGGAGACCAAGTGTCCCTTTCCACGTGCCACAGGAATCCTGGGTCTCCTATCAAGTTTCACGAGGAGTCAGGCATCGTCTCCTTTGGAGGCACTGATCTCCGCATACCTCTGGAGTTTTCAAAGGATTTGAGGCCTCCTGTCGCGATGAGGTGGGCAACTAGGTCTTTCTCTGTGGTCTCCACAGGGGATTCAGACACCCTTTCGTCTTGGGAGATGCAAGACGAGCCTGCATTCCAGTCACTGCAGGGATATCCGGCCTTATTTCGAGTCAGGGCATCGCGGTGTCCATTCCACTTGAGGCCGCAAACTCAGGGTCCCTCTCACATACCTAGAGCTGAGAGAAGCCTCCTCTTGAGGTGCTTGTGGTAAGGTGGTATTCCTCTGGAGTCGAAGCCAGGGACTAACCTCTCATCTCGAGTTGATTTTTGGTCCACGGAGCTCTTTCGTGTTGCTACAGTGACCTCAGGATCCCTCTAGCCTTGAAACAGTGTTCTTGGGGTTTCTCTGGAGTGCCATGAAGGAAATCAAGGCTCCTTTCATGTGTGATGTGCAACACAGAATTGCTCTGCACGCAGTGCAGGGGAATCGGGCCTCATCTCGCGGCGAGGGGGAAGTCTCATGGTTTTTCTCGAGTTGCGGCGGGAACCTGGGGTATATTCTCGAGTTACGACGGGGATGGCCCTTCCACACACGTGTTTGTTCAGCCACGTCAGGACTCTTGCCTAGGTGCGAGACACAACTGGGGATTCTTCTCGAGGCTTGGCAAGTCAATTGGGACGCCTCTCCAGCTAAGGCGGGAGACCAAGGGTCCCTTTCCACGTGCCACAGGAATCCTGGGACTCCTATCAAGTTTCACAAGGAGTCAGGCATCGTCTCCTTTGGAGGCACTGATCTCCGCGTACCTCTGGAGTTTTCAAAGGATGTGAGGCCACCGGTCGCGTTGAGGTGTGGAACTAGGTCTTTCTCTGTGGTCTCCACAGGGGATTCAGACATCCTTTCATCTTGGGAGATGCAAGACGTGCCTGCATTCAAGTCACTGCAGGGATATCCAGCCTTATTTCGCGTCAGGGCATCGCGGTGTCCATTCCACTTGAGGCCGCAAACTCAGGGTCCCTCTCACATACCTAGAGCTGAGAGAAGCCTCCTCTTGAGGTGCTTGTGGTAAGGTGGTATTCCTCTGGAGTCGAAGCCAGGGACTAACCTCTCATCTCGAGTTGATTTTTGGTCCACGGAGCTCTTTCGTGTTGCTACAGTGACCTCAGGATCCCTCTAGCCTTGAAACAGTGTTCTTGGGGTTTCTCTGGAGTGCCATCAAGGAAATCAAGGCTCCTTTCATGTGTGATGTGCAACACAGAATTGCTCTGCACACAGTGCAGGGGAATCGGGCCTCATCTCGCGGCGAGGGGGAAGTCTCATGGTTTTTCTCGAGTTGCGGCGGGAACCTGGGGTATATTCTCGAGTTACGACGGGGATGGCCCTTCCACCCACGTGTTTCTTCAGCGACGTCAGGATTCCTGCCTAGTTGCGAGGGACAACTCTGGATTCTCCTCGAGGCTTGGCAGGGCAATTGGGACGCCTCTCCAGCTGAGGCGGGAGACCAAGTGTCCCTTTCCAAGTGCCACAGGAATCCTGGGACTCCTATCAAGTTTCACGAGGAGTCAGGCATCGTCTCCTTTGGAGGCACTGATCTCCGCGTACCTCTGGAGTTTTCAAAGGATGTGAGGCTATCGGTCGCGATGAGGTGGGGAACTAAGTCTTTCTCTGTGCTTTCCACAGGGGATTCAGACATCCTTTCGTCCTGGGAGATGCAAGACGAGCCTGCATTGAAGTCACTGCAGGGATATCCGGCCTTATTTCGAGTCAGGGCATCGCGGTGTCCATTCCACTTGAGGCCGCAAACTCAGGGTCCCTCTCACATACCTAGAGCTGAGAGAAGCCTCCTCTTGAGGTGCTTGTGGTAAGGTGGTATTCCTCTGGAGACGAATCCAGGGACTAACCTCTCTTTTCGAGTTGATTTTTGGTCCACAGAGTTCTTTCGTGTTGCTACAGTGACCTCAGGATCCCTCTATCCTTGAAACAGTGTTCTTGGGGTTTCTCTGGAGTGCCATCAAGGAAATCAAGGCTCCTTTCATGTGTGATGTGCAAGACGGAATTGCTCTGCACGCAGTACAGGGGAATCGGGCCTCATCTCGCATCGAGGGGGAAGTCTCATGGTTTTTCTCGAGTTGCGGCGGGAACCTGGGGTATATTCTCGAGTTACGACGGGGATGGCTCTTCCACACACGTGTTTGTTCAGCCACGTCAGGACTCCTGCCTAGTTGCGAGGGACAACTCGGGATTCTCCTCGAGGCGTGGCAGGGCAATTGGAATGCCTCTCCAGCTGAGGCGGGAGACCAAGGGTCCCTTTCCACGTGCCACAAGAATCCAGGGACTCCTATCAAGTTTCACGAGGAGTCAGGCATCGTCTCCTTTGGAGGCACTGATCTCCTCGTACCTCTGGAGTTTTCAAAGGATGTGAGGCCTCCGGTCGCGATGAGGTGGGGAACTAGGTGTTTCTCTGTGGTCTCCACAGGGGATTCAGACATCCTTTCTTCTTGGGAGATGCAAGACGAGCCTGCATTGAAGTCACTGCAGGGATATCCAGCCTTATTTCGAGTCAGGGCATCGCGGTGTCCATTCCACTTGAGGCCGCAAACTCAGGATCCCTCTCACATACCTAGAGCTGAGAGAAGCCTCCTCTTGAGGTGCTTGTGGTAAGGTGGTATTCCTCAGGAGTCGAAGCCAGGGACTAACCTCTCATTTCGTGTTGATTCTTGGTCCACGGAGCTCTTTCGTGTTGCTACAGTGACCTCAGGATCCCTCTAGCCTTGAAACAGTGTTCTTGGGGTTTCTCTGGAGTGCCATCAAGGAAATCAAGGCTCCTTTCATGTGTGATGTGCAACACGGAATTGCTCTGCACGCAGTGCAGGGGAATCGGGCCTCATCTCGCGGCGAGGGGGAAGTCTCATGGTTTTTCTCGAGTTGCGGCGGGAACCTGGGGTATATTCTCGAGTTATGACGGGGATGGCCCTTCCACACACGTGTTTCTTCAGCGACGTCAGGACTCCTGCCTAGTTGCGAGGGACAACTCGGGATTCTCCTCGAGGCTTTGCAGGGCAATTGGGATGCCTCTCCAGCTGAGACGGGAGACCAAGGGTCCCTTTCCACGTGCCACAGGAATCCTGGGTCTCCTATCAAGTTTCACGAGGAGTCAGGCATCGTCTCCTTTGGAGGCACTGATCTCCGCATACCTCTGGAGTTTTCAAAGGATTTGAGGCCTCCTGTCGCGATGAGGTGGGGAACTAGGTCTTTCTCTGTGGTCTCCACAGGGGATTCAGACACCCTTTCGTCTTGGGAGATGCAAGACGAGCCTGCATTCCAGTCACTGCAGGGATATCCGGCCTTATTTTGAGTCAGGGCATCGCGGTGTCCATTCCACTTGAGGCCGCAAACTCAGGGTCCCTCTCACATACCTAGAGCTGAGAGAAGCCTCCTCTTGAGGTGCTTGTGGTAAGGTGGTATTCCTCTGGAGTCGAAGCCAGGGACTAACCTCTCATCTCGAGTTGATTTTTGGCCCACGGAGCTCTTTCGTGTTGCTACAGTGACCTCAGGATCCCTCTAGCCTTGAAACAGTGTTCTTGGGGTTTCTCTGGAGTGCCATCAAGGAAATCAAGGCTCCTTTCATGTGTGATGTGCAACACGGAATTGCTCTGCACGCAGTGCAGGGGAATCGGGCCTCATCTCGCGGCGAGGGGGAAGTCTCATGGTTTTTCTCGAGTTGCGGCGGGAACCTGGGGTATATTCTCGAGTTACGACGGGGATGGCCCTTCCACACACGTGTTTGTTCAGCCACGTCAGGACTCTTGCCTAGTTGCGAGACACAACTCGGGATTCTCCTCGAGGCTTGGCAAGGCAATTGGGACGCCTCTCCAGCTGAGGCGGGAGACCAAGGGTCCCTTTCCACGTGCCACAGGAATCCTGGGACTCCTATCAAGTTTCACGAGGAGTCAGGCATCGTCTCCTTTGGAGGCACTGATCTCCGCGTACCTCTGGAGTTTTCAAAGGATGTGAGGCTATCGGTCGCGATGAGGTGGGGAACTAAGTCTTTCTCTGTGCTTTCCACAGGGGATTCAGACATCCTTTCGTCCTGGGAGATGCAAGACGAGCCTGCATTGAAGTCACTGCAGGGATAACCGGCCTTATTTCGAGTCAGGGCATCGCGGTGTCCATTCCACTTGAGGCCGCAAACTCAGGGTCCCTCTCACATACCTAGAGCTGAGAGAAGCCTCCTCTTGAGGTGCTTGTGGTAAGGTGGTATTCCTCTGGAGACGAATCCAGGGACTAACCTCTCTTTTCGAGTTGATTTTTGGTCCACAGAGTTCTTTCGTGTTGCTACAGTGACCTCAGGATCCCTCTAGCCTTGAAACAGTGTTCTTGGGGTTTCTCTGGAGTGCCATCAAGGAAATCAAGGCTCCTTTCATGTGTGATGTGCAAGACGGAATTGCTCTGCACGCAGTACAGGGGAATCGGGCCTCATCTCGCGGCGAGGGGGAAGTCTCATGGTTTTTCTCGAGTTGCGGCGGGAACCTGGGTTATATTCTCGAGTTACGACGGGGATGGCCCTTCCACTTACGTGTTTGTTCAGCCACGTCAGGACTCCTGCCTAGTTGCGAGGGACAACTCGGGATTCTCCTCGAGGCTTGGCAGGGCAATTGGAACGCCTCTCCAGCTGAGGCGGGAGACCAAGGGTCCCTTTCCACGTGCCACAAGAATCCTGGGACTCCTATCAAGTTTCACAAGGAGTCAGGCATCGTCTCCTTTGGAGGCACTGATCTCCGCGTACCTCTGGAGTTTTCAAAGGATGTGAGGCCTCCGGTCGCGATGAGGTGGGGAACTAGGTCTTTCTCTGTGGTCTCCACATGGGATTCAGACATCCTTTCGTCTTGGGAGATGCAAGACGAGCCTGCATTCAAGTCACTGCAGGGATATCCGGCCTTATTTCGGGTCAGGGCATCGCGGTGTCCATTCCACTTGAGGCCGCAAACTCAGGATCCCTCTCACATACCTAGAGCTGAGAGAAGCCTCCTCTTGAGGTGCTTGTGGTAAGGTGGTATTCCTCAGGAGTCGAAGCCAGGGACTAACCTCTCATCTCGTGTTGATTCTTGGTCCACGGAGCTCTTTCGTGTTGCTACAGTGACCTCAGGATCCCTCTAGCCTTGAAACAGTGTTCTTGGGGTTTCTCTGGAGTGCCATCAAAGAAATCAAGGCTCCTTTCATGTGTGATGTGCAACACGGAACTGCTCTGCACGCAGTGCAGGGGAATCGGGCCTCATCTCACGGCGAGGGGGAAGTCTCATGGTTTTTCTCGAGTTGCGGCGGGACCTGGGGTATATTCTCGAGTTACGACGGGGATTGCCCTTCCACACACGTGTGTGTTCAGCCATGTCAGGACTCCTGCCTAGTTGCGAGGGACAACTCGGGATTCTCCTCGAGGCTTTGCAGGGCAATTGGGACGCCTCTCCAGCTGAGACGGGAGACCAAGGGTCCCTTTCCACGTGCCACAGGAATCCTGGGTCTCCTATCAAGTTTCACGAGGAGTCAGGCATCGTCTCCTTTGGAGGCACTGATCTCCGCATACCTCTGGAGTTTTCAAAGGATTTGAGGCCTCCTGTCGCGATGAGGTGGGGAACTAGGTCTTTCTCTGTGGTCTCCACAGGGGATTCAGACACCCTTTCGTCTTGGGAGATGCAAGACTAGCCTGCATTCAAGGCACTGCAGGGATATCCGGCCTTATTTCGAGTCAGGGCATCGCGGTGTCCATTCCACTTGAGGCCGCAAACTCAGGGTCCCTCTCACATACCTAGAGCTGAGAGAAGCCTCCTCTTGAGGTGCTTGTGGTAAGGTGGTATTCCTCTGGAGTCGAAGCCAGGGACTAACCTCTCATCTCGAGTTGATTTTTGGTCCACGGAGCTCTTTCGTGTTGCTACAGTGACCTCAGGATCCCTCTAGCCTTGAAACAGTGTTCTTGGGGTTTCTCTGGAGTGCCATGAAGGAAATCAAGGCTTCTTTCATGTGTGATGTGCAACACAGAATTGCTCTGCACGCAGTGCAGGGGAATCGGGCCTCATCTCGCGGCGAGGGGGAAGTCTCATGGTTTTTCTCGAGTTGCGGCGGGAACCTGGGATATATTCTCGAGTTACGACGGGGATGGCCCTTCCACCCACGTGTTTCTTCAGCGACGTCAGGACTCCTGCCTACTTGCGAGGGACAACTCGGGATTCTCCTCGAGGCTTGGCAAGGCAATTGGGACGCCTCTCCAGCTGAGACGGGAGACCAAGGGTCCCTTTCCACGTGCCACAGGAATCCTGGGTCTCCTATCAAGTTTCACGAGGAGTCAGGCATCGTCTCCTTTGGAGGCACTGATCTCCGCATACCTCTGGAATTTTCAAAGGATTTGAGGCCTCCTGTCGCGATGAGGTGGGGAACTAGGTCTTTCTCTGTGGTCTCCACAGGGGATTCAGACACCCTTTCGTCTTGGGAGATGCAAGACGAGCCTGCATTCCAGTCACTGCAGGGATATCCGGCCTTATTTCGAGTCAGGGCATCGCGGTGTCCATTCCACTTGAGGCCTCAAACTCAGGGTCCCTCTCACATACCTAGAGCTGAGAGAAGCCTCCTCTTGAGGTGCTTGTGGTAAGGTGGTATTCCTCTGGAGTCGAAGCCAGGGACTAACCTCTCATCTCGAGTTGATTTTTGGTCCACGGAGCTCTTTCGTGTTGCTACAGTGACCTCAGGATCCCTCTAGCCTTGAAGCAGTGTTCTTGGGGTTTCTCTGGAGTGCCATCAAGGAAATCAAGGCTCCTTTCATGTGTGATGTGCAACACAGAGTTGCTCTGCACGCAGTGCAGGGGAATCGGGCCTCATCTCGCGGCGAGGGGGAAGTCTCATGGTTTTTCTCGAGTTGCGGCGGGAACCTGGGGTATATTCTCGAGTTACGACGGGGATGGCCCTTCCACCCACGTGTGTGTTCAGCCATGTCAGGACTCTTGCCTAGTTGCGAGACACAACTCGGGATTCTCCTCGAGGCTTGGCAGGCTAATTGGGACGCCTCTCCAGCTGAGGCGGGAGACCAAGGGTCCCTTTCCACGTGCCACAGGAATCCTGGGACTCCTATCAAGTTTCACGAGGAGTCAGGCATCGTCTCCTTTGGAGGCACTGATCTCCGCATACCTCTGGAGTTTTCAAAGGATGTGAGGCCTCCGGTCGCGATGAGGTGGGGAACTAGGTCTTTCTCTGTGGTCTCCACAGGGGATTCAGACATCCTTTCATCTTGGGAGATGCAAGACGAGCCTGCATTCAAGTCACTGCAGGGATATCCAGCCTTATTTCACGTCAGGGCATCGCGGTGTCCATTCCACTTGAGGCCGCAAACTCAGGGTCCCTCTCACATACCTAGAGCTGAGAGAAGCCTCCTCTTGAGGTGCTTGTGGTAAGGTGGTATTCCTCTGGAGTCGAAGCCAGGGACTAACCTCTCATCTCGAGTTGATTTTTGGCCCACGGAGCTCTTTCGTGTTGCTACAGTGACCTCAGGATCCCTCTAGCCTTGAAACAGTGTTCTTGGGGTTTCTCTGGAGTGCCATCAAGGAAATCAAGGCTCCTTTCATGTGTGATGTGCAACACGGAATTGCTCTGCACGCAGTGCAGGGGAATCGGGCCTCATCTCGCGGCGAGGGGGAAGTCTCATGGTTTTTCTCGAGTTGCGGCGGGAACCTGGGGTATATTCTCGAGTTACGACGGGGATGGCCCTTCCACCCACGTGTTTCTTCAGCGACGTCAGGACTCCTGCCTAGTTGCGAGGGACAACTCTGGATTCTCCTCGAGGCTTGGCAGGGCAATTGGGACGCCTCTCCAGCTGAGGCGGGAGACCAAGTGTCCCTTTCCAAGTGCCACAGGAATCCTGGGACTCCTATCAAGTTTCACGAGGAGTCAGGCATCGTCTCCATTGGAGGCACTGATCTCCGCGTACCTCTGGAGTTTTCAAAGGATGTGAGGCTATCGGTCGCGATGAGGTGGGGAACTAAGTCTTTCTCTGTGCTTTCCACAGGGGATTCAGACATCCTTTCGTCCTCGGGGATGCAAGACGAGCCTGCATTGAAGTCACTGCAGGGATATCCGGCCTTATTTCGAGTCAGGGCATCGCGGTGTCCATTCCACTTGAGGCCGCAAACTCAGGGTCCCTCTCACATACCTAGAGCTGAGAGAAGCCTCCTCTTGAGGTGCTTGTGCTAAGGTGGTATTCCTCTGGACACGAATCCAGGGACTAACCTCTCTTTTCGAGTTGATTTTTGGTCCACAGAGTTATTTCGTGTTGCTACAGTGACCTCAGGATCCCTCTATCCTTGAAACAGTGTTCTTGGGGTTTCTCTGGAGTGCCATCAAGGAAATCAAGGCTCCTTTCATGTGTGATGTGCAAGACGGAATTGCTCTGCACGCAGTACAGGGGATTCGGGCCTCATCTCGCATCGAGGGGGAAGTCTCATGGTTTTTCTCGAGTTGCGGCGGGAACCTGGGGTATACTCTCGAGTTACGACGGGGATGGCCCTTCCACCCACGTGTTTGTTCAGCGACGTCAGGACTCCTGCCTAGTTGCGAGGGACAACTCGGGATTCTCCTCGAGGCTTGGCAGGGCAATTGGAACGCCTCTCCAGCTGAGGCGGGAGACCAAGGGTCCCTTTCCACGTGCCACAAGAATCCTGGGACTCCTATCAAGTTTCACGAGGAGTCAGGCATCGTCTCCTTTGGAGGCACTGATCTCCGCGTACCTCTGGAGTTTTCAAAGGATGTGAGGCCTCCGGTCGCGAAGAGGTGGGGAACTAGGTCTTTCTCTGTGGTCTCCACAGGGGAATCAGACATCCTTTCTTCTTGCGAGATGCAAGACGAGCCTGCATTCAATTCACTCCAGGGATATCCTGCCTTATTTCGAGTCAGGGCATCGCGGTGTCCATTCCACTTGAGGCCGCAAACTCAGGATCCCTCTCACATACCTAGAGCTGAGAGAAGCCTACTCTTGAGGTGCTTGTGGTAAGGTGGTATTCCTCAGGAGTCGAAGCCAGGGACTAACCTCTCATCTCGTGTTGATTCTTGGTCTACGGAGCTCTTTCGTGTTGCTACAGTCACCTCAGGATCCCTCTAGCCTTGAAACAGTGTTCTTGGGGTTTCTCTGGAGTGCCATCAAGGAAATCAAGGCTCCTTTCATGTGTGATGTGCAACACGGAATTGCTCTGCACGCAGTGCAGGGGAATCGTTCCTCATCTCCCGGCGAGGGGGAAGTCTCATGGTTTTTCTCGAGTTGCGGCGGGAACCTGGGGTATATTCTCGAGTTACGACGGGGATGGCCCTTCCACACACGTGTTTCTTCAGCGACATCAGGACTCCTGCCTAGTTGAGAGGGACAACTCGGGATTCTCCTCGAGGCTTTGCAGGGCAATTGGGACGCCTCTCCAGCTGAGACGGGAGACCAAGGGTCCCTTTCCACGTGCCACAGGAATCCTGGGTCTCCTATCAAGTTTCACGAGGAGTCAGGCATCGTCTCCTTTGGAGGCACTGATCTCCGCATACCTCTGGAGTTTTCAAAGGATTTGAGGCCTCCTGTCGCGATGAGGTGGGGAACTAGGTCTTTCTCTGTGGTCTCCACAGGGGATTCAGACACCCTTTCGTCTTGGGAGATGCAAGACGAGCCTGCATTCCAGTCACTGAAGGGATATCCGGCCTTATTTCGAGTCAGGGCATCGCGGTGTCCATTCCACTTGAGGCCGCAAACTCAGGGTCCCTCTCACATACCTAGAGCTGAGAGAAGCCTCCTCTTGAGGTGCTTGTGGTAAGGTGGTATTCCTCTGGAGTCGAAGCCAGGGACTAACCTCTCATCTCGAGTTGATTTTTGGCCCACGGAGCTCTTTTGTGTTGCTACAGTGACCTCAGGATCCCTCTAGCCTTGAAACAGTGTTCTTGGGGTTTCTCTGGAGTGCCATCAAGGAAATCAAGGCTCCTTTCATGTGTGATGTGAAACACGGAATTGCTCTGCACGCAGTGCAGGGGAATCGGGCCTCATCTCGCATCGAGGGGGAAGTCTCATGGTTTTTCTCGAGTTGCGGCGGGAACCTGGGGTATATTCTCGAGTTACGACGGGGATGGCCCTTCCACCCACGTGTTTGTTCAGCCACGTCAGGACTCCTGCCTAGTTGCGAGGGACAACTCGGGATTCTCCTCGAGGCTTGGCAGGGCAATTGGAACGCCTCTCCAGCTGAGGCGGGAGACCAAGGGTCCCTTTCCACGTGCCACAAGAATCCTGGGACTGCTATCAAGTTTCACGAGGAGTCAGGCATCGTCTCCTTTGGAGGCACTGATCTCCGCGTACCTCTGGAGTTTTCAAAGGATGTGAGGCCTCCGGTCGCGATGAGGTGGGGAACTAGGTGTTTCTCTGTGGTCTCCACAGGGGATTCAGACATCCTTTCTTCTTGGGAGATGCAAGACGAGCCTGCATTCAAGTCACTGCAGGGATATCCGGCCTTATTTCGAGTCAGGGCATCGCGGTGTCCATTCCACTTGAGGCCGCAAACTCAGGGTCCCTCTCACATACCTAGAGCTGAGAGAAGCCTCCTCTTGAGGTGCTTGTGGTAAGGTGGTATTCCTCTGGAGTCGAAGCCAGGGACTAACCTCTCATCTCGAGTTGATTTTTGGCCCACGGAGCTCTTTCGTGTTGCTACAGTGACCTCAGGATCCCTCTAGCCTTGAAACAGTGTTCTTGGGGTTTCTCTGGAGTGCCATCAAGGAAATCAAGCCTCCTTTCATGTGTGATGTGCAACACGGAATGGCTCTGCACGCAGTGCAGGGGAATCGGGCCTCATCTCGCGGCGAGGGGGAAGTCTCATGGTTTTTCTCGAGTTGCGGCGGGAACCTGGGGTATATTCTCGAGTTACGACGGGGATGGCCCTTCCACCCACGTGTTTCTTCAGCGACGTCAGGACTCCTGCCTAGTTGCGAGGGACAACTCGGGATTCTCCTCGAGGCTTTGCAGGGCAATTGGGACGCCTCTCCAGCTGAGACGGGAGACCAAGGGTCCCTTTCCACGTGCCACAGGAATCCTGGGTCTCCTATCAAGTTTCACGAGGAGTCAGGCATCGTCTCCTTTGGAGGCGCTGATCTCCGCGTACCTCTGGAGTTTTCAAAGGATGTGAGGCATCGGGTCGCGATGAGGTGGGGAACTAGGTCTTTCTCTGTGGTCTCCACAGGGGATTCAGACATCCTTTCGTCTTGGGAGATGCAAGACGAGCCTGCATTCCAGTCACTGCAGGGATATCCGGCCTTATTTCGAGTCAGGGCATCGCGGTGTCCATTCCACTTGAGGCCGCAAACTCAGGGTCCATCTCACATACCTAGAGCTGAGAGAAGCCTCCTCTTGAGGTGCTTGTGGTAAGGTGGTATTCCTCTGGAGACGAATCCAGGGACTAACCTCTCTTTTCGAGTTGATTTTTGGTCCACAGAGTTCTTTCGTGTTACTACAGTGACCTCAGGATCCCTCTATCCTTGAAACAGTGTTCTTGGGGTTTCTCTGGAGTGCCATCAAGGAAATCAAGGCTCCTTTCATGTGTGATGTGCAAGACGGAATTGCTCTGCACGCAGTACAGGGGAATCGGGCCTCATCTCGCATCGAGGGGGAAGTCTCATGGTTTTTCTCGAGTTGCGGCGGGAACCTGGGGTATATTCTCGAGTTACGACGGGGATGGCCCTTCCACCCACGTGTTTGTTCAGCCACGTCAGGACTCCTGCCTAGTTGCGAGGGACAACTCGGGATTCTCCTCGAGGCTTGGCACGGCAATTGGAACGCCTCTCCAGCTGAGGCGGGAGACCAAGGGTCCCTTTCCACGTGCCACAAGAATCCTGGGACTGCTATCAAGTTTCACGAGGAGTCAGGCATCGTCTCCTTTGGAGGCACTGATCTCCGCGTACCTCTGGAGTTTTAAAAGGATGTGAGGCCTCCGGTCGCGATGAGGTGGGGAACTAGGTCTTTCTCTGTGGTCTCCACAGGGGATTCAGACATCCTTTCATCTTGGGAGATGCAAGACGAGCCTGCATTCAAGTCACTGCAGGGATATCCGGCCTTATTTCGCGTCAGGGCATCGCGGTGTCCATTCCACTTGAGGCCGTAAATTCAGGGTCCCTCTCACATACCTAGAGCTGAGTGAAGCCTCCTCTTGAGGTGCTTGTGGTAAGGTGGTATTCCTCTGGAGTCGAAGCCAGGGACTAACCTCTCATCTCGAGTTGATTTTTGGCCCACGGAGCTCTTTCGTGTTGCTACAGTGACCTCAGGATCCCTCTAGCCTTGAAACAGTGTTCTTGGGGTTTCTCTGGAGTGCCATCAAGGAAATCAAGGCTCCTTTCATGTGTGATGTGCAACACGGAATCGCTCTGCACGCATTGCAGGGGAATCGGGCCTCATCTCGCGGCGAGGGGGAAGTCTCATGGTTTTTCTCGAGTTGCGGCGGGAACCTGGGGTATATTCTCGAGTTACGACGGGGATGGCCCTTCCACCCACGTGTTTCTTCAGCGACGTCAGGACTCCTGCCTAGTTGCGAGGGACAACTCTGGATTCTCCTCGAGGCTTGGCAGGGCAATTGGAACGCCTCTCCAGCTGAGGCGGGAGACCAAGGGTCCCTTTCCACGTGCCACAAGAATCCTGGGACTCCTATCAAGTTTCACGAGGAGTCAGGCATCGTCTCCTTTGGAGGCACTGATCTCCGCGTACCTCTGGAGTTTTCAAAGGATGTGAGGCCTCCGGTCGCGATGAGGTGGGGAATTAGGTGTTTCTCTGTGGTCTCCACAGGGGATTCAGACATCCTTTCTTCTTGGGAGATGCAAGACGAGCCTGCATTCAAGTCACTGCAGGGATATCCGGCCTTATTTCGAGTCAGGGCATCGCGGTGTCCATTCCACTTGAGGCCGCAAACTCAGGATCCCTCTCACATACCTAGAGCTGAGAGAAGCCTCCTCTTGAGGTGCTTGTGGTAAGTTGGTATTCCTCAGGAGTCGAAGCCAGGGACTAACCTCTCATCTCGTGTTGATTCTTGGTCCACGGAGCTCTTTCATGTTGCTACAGTGACCTCAGGATCCCTCTAGCCTTGAAACAGTGTTCTTGGGGTTTCTCTGGAGTGCCATCAAGGAAATCAAGGCTCCTTTCATGTGTGATGTGCAACACGGAATTGCTCTGCACGCAGTGCAGGGGAATCGGGTCTCATCTCGCTGCGAGGGGGAAGTCTCATGGTTTTTCTCGAGTTGCGGCGGGAACCTGGGGTATATTCTCGAGTTACGACGGGGATGGCCCTTCCACACACGTGTTTCTTCAGCGACGTCAGGACTCCTGCCTAGTTGCGAGGGACAACTTCGGATTCTCCTCGAGGCTTTGCAGGGCAATTGGGACGCCTCTCCAGCTGAGACGGGAGACCAAGGGTCCCTTTCCACGTTCCACAGGAATCCTGGGTCTCCTATGAAGTTTCACGAGGAGTCAGGTATCGTCTCCTTTGGAGGCACTGATCTCCGCGTAACTCTGGAGTTTTCAAAGGATTTGAGGCCTCCTGTCGCGATGAGGTGGGGAACTAGGTCTTTCTCTGTGGTCTCCACAGGGGATTCAGACACCCTTTCGTCTTGGGAGATGCAAGACGAGCCTGCATTCCAGTCACTGCAGGGATATCCGGCCTTATTTCGAGTCAGGGCATCGCGGTGTCCATTCCACTTGAGGCCGCAAACTCAGGGTCCCTCTCACATACCTAGAGCTGAGAGAAGCCTCCTCTTGAGGTGCTTGTGGTAAGGTGGTATTCCTCTGGAGTCGAAGCCAGGGACTAACCTCTCATCTCGAGTTGATTTTTGGTCCACGGAGCTCTTTCGTGTTGCTACAGTGACCTCAGGATCCCTCTAGCCTTGAAACAGTGTTCTTGGGGTTTCTCTGGAGTGCCATCAAGGAAATCAAGGCTCCTTTCATGTGTGATGTGCAACACGGAATTGCTCTGCACGCAGTGCAGGGGAATCGGGCCTCATCTCGCGGCGAGGGGGAAGTCTCATGGTTTTTCTCGAGTTGCGGCGGGAACCTGGGGTATATTCTCGAGTTACGACGGGGATGGCCCTTCCACACACGTGTTTCTTCAGCGACGTCAGGACTCCTGCCTAGTTGCGAGGGACAACTCGGGATTCTCCTCGAGGCTTTGCAGGGCAATTGGGACGCCTCTCCAGCTGAGACGGGAGACCAAGGGTCCCTTTCCACGTGCCACAGGAATCCTGGGTCTCCTATCAACTTTCACGAGGAGTCAGGCATCGTCTCCTTTGGAGGCACTGATCTCCGCATACCTCTGGAGTTTTCAAAGGATTTGAGGCCTCCTGTCGCGATGAGGTGGGGAACTAGGTCTTTCTCTGTGGTCTCCACAGGGGATTCAGACACCCTTTCGTCTTGGGAGATGCAAGACGAGCCTGCATTCCAGTCACTGCAGGGATATCCGGCCTTATTTCGAGTCAGGGCATCGCGGTGTCCATTCCACTTGAGGCCGCAAACTCAGGGTCCCTCTCACATACCTAGAGCTGAGAGAAGCCTCCTCTTGAGGTGCTTGTGGTAAGGTGGTATTCCTCTGGAGTCGAAGCCAGGGACTAACCTCTCATCTCGAGTTGATTTTTGGTCCACGGAGCTCTTTCGTGTTGCTACAGTGACCTCAGGATCCCTCTAGCCTTGAAACAGTGTTCTTGGGGTTTCTCTGGAGTGCCATGAAGGAAATCAAGGCTCCTTTCATGTGTGATGTGCAACACAGAATTGCTCTGCACACAGTGCAGGGGAATCGGGCCTCATCTCGCGGCGAGGGGGAAGTCTCATGGTTTTTCTCGAGTTGCGGCGGGAACCTGGGGTATATTCTCGAGTTACGACGGGGATGGCCCTTCCACACACGTGTTTGTTCAGCCATGTCAGGACTCTTGCCTAGTTGCGAGGGACAACTCTGGATTCTCCTCGAGGCTTGGCAGGGCAATTGGGACGCCTCTCCAGCTGAGGCGGGAGACCAAGTGTCCCTTTCCAAGTGCCACAGGAATCCTGGGACTCCTATCAAGTTTCACGAGGAGTCAGGCATCGTCTCCTTTGGAGGCACTGATCTCCGCGTACCTCTGGAGTTTTCAAAGGATGTGAGGCCTCCGGTCGCGATGAGGTGGGGAACTAAGTCTTTCTCTGTGCTATCCACAGGGGATTCAGACATCCTTTCGTCCTGGGAAATGCAAGACGAGCCTGCATTGAAGTCACTGCAGGGATATCCAGCCTTATTTCGAGTCAGGGCATCGCGGTGTCCATTCCACTTGAGGCCGCAAATTCAGGGTCCCTCTCACATACCTAGAGCTGAGAGAAGCCTCCTCTTGAGGTGCTTGTGGTAAGGTGGAATTCCTCTGGAGACGAATCCAGGGACTAACCTCTCTTTTCGAGTTGATTTTTGGTCCACAGAGTTCTTTCGTGTTGCTACAGTGACCTCAGGATCCCTCTATACTTGAAACAGTGTTCTTGGGGTTTCTCTGGAGTGCCATCAAGGAAATCAAGGCTCCTTTCATGTGTGATGTGCAAGACGGAATTGCTCTGCACGCAGTACAGTGGAATCGGGCCTCATCTCGCATCGAGGGGGAAGTCTCATGGTTTTTCTCGAGTTGCGGCGGGAACCTGGGGTATATTCTCGAGTTACGACGGGGATGGCCCTTCCACACACGTGTTTCTTCAGCGAGGTCAGGACTCCTGCCTAGTTGCGAGGGACAACTCGGGATTCTTCTCGAGGCTTGGCACGGCAATTGGAACGCCTCTACAGCTGAGGCGGGAGACCAAGGGTCCCTTTCCACGTGCCACAAGAATCCTGGGACTCCTATCAAGTTTCACGAGGAGTCAGGCATCGTCTCCTTTGGAGGCACTGATCTCCGCGTACCTCTGGAGTTTTCAAAGGATGTGAGGCCTCCGGTCGCGATGAGGTGGGGAACTAGTTGTTTCTCTGTGGTCTCCACATGGGATTCAGACATCCTTTCTTCTTGGGAGATGCAAGACGAGCCTGCATTCAAGTCACTGCAGGGATATCCGGCCTTATTTCGAGTCAGGGCATCGCGGTGTCCATTCCACTTGAGGCCGCAAACTCAGGGTCCCTCTCACATACCTAGAGCTGAGAGAAGCCTCCTCTTGAGGTGCTTGTGGTAAGGTGGTATTCCTCTGGATTCGAAGCCAGGGACTAACCTCTCATCTCGAGTTGATTTTTGGCCTACGGAGCTCTTTCGTGTTGCTACAGTGACCTCAGGATCCCTCTAGCCTTGAAACAGTGTTCTTGGGGTTTCTCTGGAGTGCCATCAAGGAAATCAAGCCTCCTTTCATGTGTGATGTGCAACACGGAATTGCTCTGCACGCAGTGCAGGGGAATCGGGCCTCATCTCGCGGCGAGGGGGAAGTCTCATGGTTTTTCTCGAGTTGCGGCGGGAACCTGGGGTATATTCTCGAGTTACGACGGGGATGGCCCTTCCACCCACGTGTTTCTTCAGCGACGTCAGGACTCCTGCCTAGTTGCGAGGGACAACTCGGGATTCTCCTCGAGGCTTGGCAGGGCAATTGGGACGCCTCTCCACCTGAGACGGGAGACCAAGGGTCCCTTTCCACATGCCACAGGAATCCTGGGTCTCCTATCAAGTTTCACGAGGAGTCAGGCATCGTCTCCTTTGGAGGCACTGATCTCCGCGTACCTCTGGAGTTTTCAAAGGATGTGAGGCTATCGGTCGCGATGAGGTGGGGAACTAGGTCTTTCTCTGTGGTCTCCACAGGGGATTCAGACATCCTTTCTTCTTGGGAGATGCAAGACGAGCCTGCATTCCAGGCACTGCAGGGATATCCGGCCTTATTTCGAGTCAGGGCATCGCGGTGTCCATTCCACTTGAGGCCGCAAACTCAGGGTCCCTCTCACATACCTAGAGCTGAGAGAAGCCTCCTCTTGAGGTGCTTGTGGTAAGGTGGTATTCCTCTGGAGTCGAAGCCAGGGACTAACCTCTCATCTCGAGTTGATTTTTGGTCCATGGAGCTCTTTCGTGTTGCTACAGTGACCTCAGGATCCCTCTAGCATTGAAACAGTGTTCTTGGGGTTTCTCTGGAGTGCCATGAAGGAAATCAAGGCTCCTTTCATGTGTGATGTGCAACACAGAATTGCTCTGCACGCAGTGCAGGGGAATCGGGCCTCATCTCGCGGCGAGGGGGAACTCTCATGGTTTTTCTCGAGTTGCGGCGGGAACCTGGGGTATATTCTCGAGTTACGACGGGGATGGCCCTTCCACCCACGTGTTTCTTCAGCGACGTCAGGACTCCTGCCTAGTTGCGAGGGACAACTCTGGATTCTCCTCGAGGCTTGGCAGGGCAATTGGGACGCCTCTCCAGCTGAGGCGGGAGACCAAGGGTCCCTTTCCAAGTGCCACAGGAATCCTGGGACTCCTATCAAGTTTCACGAGGAGTCAGGCATCGTCTCCTTTGGAGGCACTGATCTCCGCGTACCTCTGGAGTTTTCAAAGGATGTGAGGCCTCCGGTCGCGATGAGGTGGGGAATTAGGTGTTTCTCTGTGGTCTCCACAGGGGATTCAGACATCCTTTCTTCTTGGGAGATGCAAGACGAGCCTGCATTCAAGTCACTGCAGGGATATCCGGCCTTATTTCGAGTCAGGGCATCGCGGTGTCCATTCCACTTGAGGCCGCAAACTCAGGATCCCTCTCACATACCTAGAGCTGAGAGAAGCCTCCTCTTGAGGTGCTTGTGGTAAGTTGGTATTCCTCAGGAGTCGAAGCCAGGGACTAACGTCTCATCTCGTGTTGATTCTTGGTCCAGGGAGCTCTTTCATGTTGCTACAGTGACCTCAGGATCCCTCTAGCCTTGAAACAGTGTTCTTGGGGTTTCTCTGGAGTGCCATCAAGGAAATCAAGGCTCCTTTCATGTGTGATGTGCAACACGGAATTGCTCTGCACGCAGTGCAGGGGAATCGGGTCTCATCTCGCGGCGAGGGGGAAGTCTCATGGTTTTTCTCGAGTTGCGGCGGGAACCTGGGGTATATTCTCGAGTTACGACGGGGATGGCCCTTCCACACACGTGTTTCTTCAGCGACGTCAGGACTCCTGCCTAGTTGCGAGGGACAACTTCGGATTCTCCTCGAGGCTTTGCAGGGCAATTGGGACGCCTCTCCAGCTGAGACGGGAGACCAAGGGTCCCTTTCCACGTTCCACAGGAATCCTGGGTCTCCTATCAAGTTTCACGAGGAGTCAGGCATCGTCTCCTTTGGAGGCACTGATCTCCACATACCTCTGGAGTTTTCAAAGGATTTGAGGCCTCCTGTCGCGATGAGGTGGGGAACTAGGTCTTTCTCTGTGGTCTCCACAGGGGATTCAGACACCCTTTCGTCTTGGGAGATGCAAGACGAGCCTGCATTCCAGTCACTGCAGGGATATCCGGCCTTATTTCGAGTCAGGGCATCGCGGTGTCCATTCCACTTGAGGCCGCAAACTCAGGGTCCCTCTCACATACCTAGAGCTGAGAGAAGCCTCCTCTTGAGGTGCTTGTGGTAAGGTGGTATTCCTCTGGATTCGAAGCCAGGGACTAACCTCTCATCTCGAGTTGATTTTTGGTCCACGGAGCTCTTTCGTGTTGCTACAGTGACCTCAGGATCCCTCTAGCCTTGAAACAGTGTTCTTGGGGTTTCTCTGGAGTGCCATCAAGGAAATCAAGGCTCCTTTCATGTGTGATGTGCAACACGGAATTGCTCTGCACGCAGTGCCGGGGAATCGGGCCTCATCTCGCGGCGAGGGGGAAGTCTCATGGTTTTTCTCGAGTTGCGGCGGGAACCTGGGGTATATTCTCGAGTTACGACGGGGATGGCCCTTCCACACACGTGTTTCTTCAGCGACGTCAGGACTCCTGCCTAGTTGCGAGGGACAACTCGGGATTCTCCTCGAGGCTTGGCAGGGCAATTGGGACGCCTCTCCAGCTGAGACGGGAGACCAAGGGTCCCTTTCCACATGCCACAGGAATCCTGGGTCTCCTATCAAGTTTCACGAGGAGTCAGGCATCGTCTCCTTTGGAGGCACTGATCTCCGCGTACCTCTGGAGTTTTCAAAGGATGTGAGGCTATCGGTCGCGATGAGGTGGGGAACTAAGTCTTTCTCTGTGGTCTCCACAGGGGATTCAGACATCCTTTCTTCTTGGGAGATGCAAGACGAGCCTGCATTCCAGGCACTGCAGGGATATCCGGCCTTATTTCGAGTCAGGGCATCGCGGTGTCCATTCCACTTGAGGCCGCAAACTCAGGGTCCCTCTCACATACCTAGAGCTGAGAGAAGCCTCCTCTTGAGGTGCTTGTGGTAAGGTGGTATTCCTCTGGAGTCGAAGCCAGGGACTAACCTCTCATCTCGAGTTGATTTTTGGTCCACGGAGCTCTTTCGTGTTGCTACAGTGACCTCAGGATCCCTCTAGCCTTGAAACAGTGTTCTTGGGGTTTCTCTGGAGTGCCATGAAGGAAATCAAGGCTCCTTTCATGTGTGATGTGCAACACGGAATTGCTCTGCACGCAGTGCAGGGGAATCGGGCCTCATCTCGCGGCGAGGGGGAAGTCTCATGGTTTTTCTCGAGTTGCGGCGGGAACCTGGGGTATATTCTCGAGTTACGACGGGGATGGCCCTTCCACCCACGTGTTTCTTCAGCGACGTCAGGACTCCTGCCTAGTTGCGAGGGACAACTCTGGATTCTCCTCGAGGCTTGGCAGGGCAATTGGGACGCCTCTCCAGCTGAGGCGGGAGACCAAGTGTCCCTTTCCAAGTGCCACAGGAATCCTGGGACTCCTATCAAGTTTCACGAGGAGTCAGGCATCGTCTCCCTTGGAGGCACTGATCTCCGCGTACCTCTGGAGTTTTCAAAGGATGTGACGCTATCGGTCGCGATGAGGTGGGGAACTAAGTCTTTCTCTGTGCTTTCCACAGGGGATTCAGACATCCTTTCCTCCTGGGAAATGCATGACGAGCCTGCATTGAAGTCACTGCAGGGATATCGGGCTTATTTCCAGTCAGGGCATCGCGGTGTCCATTCCACTTGAGGCCGCAAACTCAGGGTCCCTCTCACATACCTAGAGCTGAGAGAAGCCTCCTCTTGAGGTGCTTGTGGTAAGGTGGTATTCCTCTGGAGACGAATCCAGGGACTAACCTCTCTTTTCGAGTTGATTTTTGGTCCACAGAGTTCTTTCGTGTTGCTACAGTGACCTCAGGATCCCTCTAGCCTTGAAACAGTGTTCTTGGGGTTTCTCTGGAGTGCCATCAAGGAAATCAAGGCTCCTTTCATGTGTGATGTGCAGGACGGAATTGCTCTGCACGCAGTACAGGGGAATCGGGCCTCATCTCACGGCGAGGGGGAAGTCTGAGGTTTTTCTCGAGTTGCGGCGGGAACCTGGGGTATATTCTCGAGTTACGACGGGGATGGCCCTTCCACCCACGTGTTTCTTCAGAGACGTCAGGACTCCTGCCTAGTTGCGAGGGACAACTCTGGATTCTCCTCGAGGCTTGGCAGGGCAATTGGGACGCCTCTCCAGCTCAGGCGGGAGACCAAGTGTCCCTTTCCAAGTGCCACAGGAATCCTGGGACTCCTATCAAGTTTCACGAGGAGTCAGGCATCGTCTCCTTTGGAGGCACTGATCTCCGCGTACCTCTGGAGTTTTCAAAGGATGTGAGGCTATCGGTCGCGATGAGGTGGGGAACTAAGTCTTTCTCTGTGCTATCCACAGGGGATTCAGACATCCTTTCGTCCTGGGAAATGCAAGACGAGCCTGCATTGAAGTCACTGCAGGGATATCCAGCCTTATTTCAAGTCAGGGCATCGCGGTGTCCATTCCACTTGAGGCCGCAAATTCAGGGTCCCTCTCACATACCTAGAGCTGAGAGAAGCCTCCTCTTGAGGTGCTTGTGGTAAGGTGGTATTCCTCTGTAGACGAATCCAGGGACTAACCTCTGTTTTCGAGTTGATTTTTGGTCCACAGAGTTCTTTCGTGTTGCTACAGTGACCTGACGATCCCTCTAGCCTTGAAACAGTGTTCTTGGGGTTTCTCTGGAGTGCCATCAAGGAAATCAAGGCTCCTTTCATGTGTGATGTGCAAGACGGAATTGCTCTGCACGCAGTACAGGGGAATCGGGCCTCATCTCGCATCGAGGGGGACGTCTCATGGTTTTTCTCGAGTTGCGGCGGGAACCTGGGGTATATTCTCGAGTTACGACGGGGATGGCCCTTCCACCCACGTGTTTGTTCAGCCACGTCAGGACTCCTGCCTAGTTGCGAGGGACAACTCGGGATTCTCCTCGAGGCTTGGCACGGCAATTGGAACGCCTCTCCAGCTGAGGCGGGAGACCAAGGGTCCCTTTCCACGTGCCACAAGAATCCTGGGACTCCTATCAAGTTTCACGAGGAGTCAGGCATCGTCTCCTTTGGAGGCACTGATCTCCGCGTACCTCTGGAGTTTTCAAAGGATGTGAGGCCTCCGGTCGCGATGAGGTGGGGAACTAGGTGTTTCTCTGTGGTCTCCACAGGGGATTCAGACATCCTTTCTTCTTGGAAGATGCAAGACGAGCCTGCATTCAAGTCACTGCAGGGATATCCGGCCTTATTTCGAGTCAGGGCATCGCGGTGTCCATTCCACTTGAGGCCGCAAACTCAGGGTCCCTCTCACATACCTAGAGCTGAGAGAAGCCTCCTCTTGAGGTGCTTGTGGTAAGGTGGTATTCCTCTGGATTCGAAGCCAGGGACTAACCTCTCATCTCGAGTTGATTTTTGGTCCACGGAGCTCTTTCGTGTTGCTACAGTGACCTCAGGATCCCTCTAGCCTTGAAACAGTGTTCTTGGGGTTTCTCTGGAGTGCCATCAAGGAAATCAAGGCTCCTTTCATGTGTGATGTGCAACACGGAATTGCTCTGCACGCAGTGCCGGGGAATCGGGCCTCATCTCGCGGCGAGGGGGAAGTCTCATGGTTTTTCTCGAGTTGCGGCGGGAACCTGGGGTATATTCTCCAGTTACGACGGGGATGGCCCTTCCACACACGTGTTTGTTCAGCCACGTCAGGACTCTTGCCTAGGTGCGAGACACAACTGGGGATTCTTCTCGAGGCTTGGCAAGTCAATTGGGACGCCTCTCCAGCTGAGACGGGAGACCAAGGGTCCCTTTCCACGTGCCACAGGAATCCTGGGACTCCTATCAAGTTTCACAAGGAGTCAGGCATCGTCTCCTTTGGAGGCACTGATCTCCGCGTACCTCTGGAGTTTTCAAAGGATGTGAGGCCACCGGTCGCGATGAGGTGGGGAACTAGGTCTGTCTCTGTGGTCTCCACAGGGGATTCAGACATCCTTTCATCTTGGGAGATGCAAGACGTGCCTGCATTCAAGTCACTGCAGGGATATCCAGCCTTATTTCGCGTCAGGGCATCGCGGTGTCCATTCCACTTGAGGCCGCAAACTCAGGGTCCCTCTCACATACCTAGAGCTGAGAGAAGCCTCCTCTTGAGGTGCTTGTGGTAAGGTGGTATTCCTCTGGAGTCGAAGCCAGGGACTAACCTCTCATCTCGAGTTTATTTTTGGTCCACGGAGCTCTTTCGTGTTGCTACAGTGACCTCAGGATCCCTCTAGCCTTGAAACAGTGTTCTTCGGGTTTCTCTGGAGTGCCATGAAGGAAATCAAGGCTCCTTTCATGTGTGATGTGCAACACAGAATTGCTCTGCACGCAGTGCAGGGGAATCGGGCCTCATCTCGCGGCGAGGGGGAAGTCTCATGGTTTTTCTCGAGTTGCGGCGGGAACCTGGGGTATATTCTCGAGTTACGACGGGGATGGCCCTTCCACCCACGTGTTTCTTCAGCGACGTCAGGATTCCTGCCTAGTTGCGAGGGACAACTCTGGATTCTCCTCGAGGCTTGGCAGGGCAATTGGGACGCCTCTCCAGCTGAGGCGGGAGACCAAGTGTCCCTTTCCAAGTGCCACAGGAATCCTGGGACTCCTATCAAGTTTCACGAGGAGTCAGGCATCGTCTCCTTTGGAGGCACTGATCTCCGCGTACCTCTGGAGTTTTCAAAGGATGTGAGGCTATCGGTCGCGATGAGGTGGGGAACTAAGTCTTTCTCTGTGCTTTACACAGGGGATTCAGACATCCTTTCGTCCTGGGAGATGCAAGACGAGCCTGCATTGAAGTCACTGCAGGGATATCCGGCCTTATTTCGAGTCAGGGCATCGCGGTGTCCATTCCACTTGAGGCCGCAAACTCAGGGTCCCTCTCACATACCTAGAGCTGAGAGAAGCCTCCTCTTGAGGTGCTTGTGGTATGGTGGTATTCCTCTGGAGACGAATCCAGGGACTAACCTCTCTTTTCGAGTTGATTTTTGGTCCACAGAGTTCTTTCGTGTTGCTACAGTGACCTCAGGATCCCTCTATCCTTGAAACAGTGTTCTTGGGGTTTCTCTGGAGTGCCATCAAGGAAATCAAGGCTCCTTTCATGTGTGATGTGCAAGACGGAATTGCTCTGCACGCAGTACAGGGGAATCGGGCCTCATCTCGCATCGAGGGGGAAGTCTCATGGTTTTTCTCGAGTTGCGGCGGGAACCTGGGGTATATTCTCGAGTTACGACGGGGATGGCTCTTCCACACACGTGTTTGTTCAGCCACGTCAGGACTCCTGCCTAGTTGCGAGGGACAACTCGGGATTCTCCTCGAGGCTTGGCAGGGCAATTGGAACGCCTCTCCAGCTGAGGCGGGAGACCAAGGGTCCCTTTCCACGTGCCACAAGAATCCAGGGACTCCTATCAAGTTTCACGAGGAGTCAGGCATCGTCTCCTTTGGAGGCACTGATCTCCTCGTACCTCTGGAGTTTTCAAAGGATGTGAGGCCTCCGGTCGCGATGAGGTGGGGAACTAGGTGTTTCTCTGTGGTCTCCACAGGGGATTCAGACATCCTTTCTTCTTGGGAGATGCAAGACGAGCCTGCATTGAAGTCACTGCAGGGATATCCAGCCTTATTTCGAGTCAGGGCATCGCGGTGTCCATTCCACTTGAGGCCGCAAACTCAGGATCCCTCTCACATACCTAGAGCTGAGAGAAGCCTCCTCTTGAGGTGCTTGTGGTAAGGTGGTATTCCTCAGGAGTCGAAGCCAGGGACTAACCTCTCATTTCGTGTTGATTCTTGGTCCACGGAGCTCTTTCGTGTTGCTACAGTGACCTCAGGATCCCTCTAGCCTTGAAACAGTGTTCTTGGGGTTTCTCTGGAGTGCCATCAAGGAAATCAAGGCTCCTTTCATGTGTGATGTGCAACACGGAATTGCTCTGCACGCAGTGCAGGGGAATCGGGCCTCATCTCGCGGCGAGGGGGAAGTCTCATGGTTTTTCTCGAGTTGCGGCGGGAACCTGGGGTATATTCTCGAGTTATGACGGGGATGGCCCTTCCACACACGTGTTTCTTCAGCGACGTCAGGACTCCTGCCTAGTTGCGAGGGACAACTCGGGATTCTCCTCGAGGCTTTGCAGGGCAATTGGGATGCCTCTCCAGCTGAGACGGGAGACCAAGGGTCCCTTTCCACGTGCCACAGGAATCCTGGGTCTCCTATCAAGTTTCACGAGGAGTCAGGCATCGTCTCCTTTGGAGGCACTGATCTCCGCATACCTCTGGAGTTTTCAAAGGATTTGCGGCCTCCTGTCGCGATGAGGTGGGGAACTAGGTCTTTCTCTGTGGTCTCCACAGGGGATTCAGACATCCTTTCGTCTTGGGAGATGCAAGACGAGCCTGCATTCCAGTCACTGCAGGGATATCCGGCCTTATTTCGAGTCAGGGCATCGCGGTGTCCATTCCACTTGAGGCCGCAAACTCAGGGTCCCTCTCACATACCTAGAGCTGAGAGAAGCCTCCTCTTGAGGTGCTTGTGGTAAGGTGGTATTCCTCTGGAGTCGAAGCCAGGGACTAACCTCTCATCTCGAGTTGATTTTTGGCCCACGGAGCTCTTTCGTGTTGCTACAGTGACCTCAGGATCCCTCTAGCCTTGAAACAGTGTTCTTGGGGTTTCTCTGGAGTGCCATGAAGGAAATCAAGGCTCCTTTCATGTGTGATGTGCAACACAGAATTGCTCTGCACGCAGTGCAGGGGAATCGGGCCTCATCTCGCGGCGAGGGGGAAGTCTCATGGTTTTTCTCGAGTTGCGGCGGGAACCTGGGGTATATTCTCGAGTTACGACGGGGATGGCCCTTCCACACACGTGTTTGTTCAGCCACGTCAGGACTCTTGCCTAGTTGCGAGACACAACTCGGGATTCTCCTCGAGGCTTGGCAAGGCAATTGGGACGCCTCTCCAGCTGAGGCGGGAGACCAAGGGTCCCTTTCCACGTGCCACAGGAATCCTGGGACTCCTATCAAGTTTCACGAGGAGTCAGGCATCGTCTCCTTTGGAGGCACTGATCTCCGCGTACCTCTGGAGTTTTCAAAGGATGTGAGGCTATCGGTCGCGATGAGGTGGGGAACTAAGTCTTTCTCTGTGCTTTCCACAGGGGATTCAGACATCCTTTCGTCCTGGGAGATGCAAGACGAGCCTGCATTGAAGTCACTGCAGGGATAACCGGCCTTATTTCGAGTCAGGGCATCGCGGTGTCCATTCCACTTGAGGCCGCAAACTCAGGGTCCCTCTCACATACCTAGAGCTGAGAGAAGCCTCCTCTTGAGGTGCTTGTGGTAAGGTGGTATTCCTCTGGAGACGAATCCAGGGACTAACCTCTCTTTTCGAGTTGATTTTTGGTCCACAGAGTTCTTTCGTGTTGCTACAGTGACCTCAGGATCCCTCTATCCTTGAAACAGTGTTCTTGGGGTTTCTCTGGAGTGCCATCAAGGAAATCAAGGCTCCTTTCATGTGTGATGTGCAAGACGGAATTGCTCTGCACGCAGTACAGGGGAATCGGGCCTCATCTCGCGGCGAGGGGGAAGTCTCATGGTTTTTCTCGAGTTGCGGCGGGAACCTGGGGTATATTCTCGAGTTACGACGGGGATGGCCCTTCCACCTACGTGTTTGTTCAGCCACGTCAGGACTCCTGCCTAGTTGCGAGGGACAACTCGGGATTCTCCTCGAGGCTTGGCAGGGCAATTGGAACGCCTCTCCAGCTGAGGCGGGAGACCAAGGGTCCCTTTCCACGTGCCACAAGAATCCTGGGACTCCTATCAAGTTTCACGAGGAGTCAGGCATCGTCTCCTTTGGAGGCACTGATCTCCGCGTACCTCTGGAGTTTTCAAAGGATGTGAGGCCTCCGGTCGCGATGAGGTGGGGAACTAGGTCTTTCTCTGTGGCCTCCACATGGGATTCAGACATCCTTTCGTCTTGGGAGATGCAAGACGAGCCTGCATTCAAGTCACTGCAGGGATATCCGGCCTTATTTCGGGTCAGGGCATCGCGGTGTCCATTCCATTTGAGGCCGCAAACTCAGGATCCCTCTCACATACCTAGAGCTGAGAGAAGCCTCCTCTTGAGGTGCTTGTGGTAAGGTGGTATTCCTCAGGAGTCGAAGCCAGGGACTAACCTCTCATCTCGTGTTGATTCTTGGTCCACGGAGCTCTTTCGTGTTGCTACAGTGACCTCAGGATCCCTCTAGCCTTGAAACAGTGTTCTTGGGGTTTCTCTGGAGTGCCATCAAAGAAATCAAGGCTCCTTTCATGTGTGATGTGCAACACGGAACTGCTCTGCACGCAGTGCAGGGTAATCGGGCCTCATCTCGCGGCAAGGGGGAAGTCTCATGGTTTTTCTCGAGTTGCGGCGGGAACCTGGGGTATATTCTCGTGTTACGACGGGGATGGCCCTTCCACACACGTGTTTCTTCAGCGACGTCAGGACTCCTGCCTAGTTGCGAGGGACAACTCGGGATTCTCCTCGAGGCTTTGCAGGGCAATTGGGATGCCTCTCCAGCTGAGACGGGAGACCAAGGGTCCCTTTCCACGTGCCACAGGAATCCTGGGTCTCCTATCAAGTTTCACGAGGAGTCAGGCATCGTCTCCTTTGGAGGCACTGATCTCCGCATACCTCTGGAGTTTTCAAAGGATTTGAGGCCTCCTGTCGCGATGAGGTGGGGAACTAGGTCTTTCTCTGTGGTCTCCACAGGGGATTCAGACATCCTTTCGTCTTGGGAGATGCAAGACGAGCCTGCATTCCAGTCACTGCAGGGATATCCGGCCTTATTTCGAGTCAGGGCATCGCGGTGTCCATTCCACTTGAGGCCGCAAACTCAGGGTCCCTCTCACATACCTAGAGCTGAGAGAAGCCTCCTCTTGAGGTGCTTGTGGTAAGGTGGTATTCCTCTGGAGTCGAAGCCAGGGACTAACCTCTCATCTCGAGTTGATTTTTGGCCCACGGAGCTCTTTCGTGTTGCTACAGTGACCTCAGGATCCCTCTAGCCTTGAAACAGTGTTCTTGGGGTTTCTCTGGAGTGCCATGAAGGAAATCAAGGCTCCTTTCATGTGTGATGTGCAACACAGAATTGCTCTGCACGCAGTGCAGGGGAATCGGGCCTCATCTCGCGGCGAGGGGGAAGTCTCATGGTTTTTCTCGAGTTGCGGCGGGAACCTGGGGTATATTCTCGAGTTACGACGGGGATGGCCCTTCCACACACGTGTTTGTTCAGCCACGTCAGGACTCTTGCCTAGTTGCGAGACACAACTCGGGATTCTCCTCGAGGCTTGGCAAGGCAATTGGGACGCCTCTCCAGCTGAGGCGGGAGACCAAGGGTCCCTTTCCACGTGCCACAGGAATCCTGGGACTCCTATCAAGTTTCACGAGGAGTCAGGCATCGTCTCCTTTGGAGGCACTGATCTCCGCGTACCTCTGGAGTTTTCAAAGGATGTGAGGCTATCGGTCGCGATGAGGTGGGGAACTAAGTCTTTCTCTGTGCTTTCCACAGGGGATTCAGACATCCTTTCGTCCTGGGAGATGCAAGACGAGCCTGCATTGAAGTCACTGCAGGGATAACCGGCCTTATTTCGAGTCAGGGCATCGCGGTGTCCATTCCACTTGAGGCCGCAAACTCAGGGTCCCTCTCACATACCTAGAGCTGAGAGAAGCCTCCTCTTGAGGTGCTTGTGGTAAGGTGGTATTCCTCTGGAGACGAATCCAGGGACTAACCTCTCTTTTCGAGTTGATTTTTGGTCCACAGAGTTCTTTCGTGTTGCTACAGTGACCTCAGGATCCCTCTATCCTTGAAACAGTGTTCTTGGGGTTTCTCTGGAGTGCCATCAAGGAAATCAAGGCTCCTTTCATGTGTGATGTGCAAGACGGAATTGCTCTGCACGCAGTACAGGGGAATCGGGCCTCATCTCGCGGCGAGGGGGAAGTCTCATGGTTTTTCTCGAGTTGCGGCGGGAACCTGGGGTATATTCTCGAGTTACGACGGGGATGGCCCTTCCACCTACGTGTTTGTTCAGCCACGTCAGGACTCCTGCCTAGTTGCGAGGGACAACTCGGGATTCTCCTCGAGGCTTGGCAGGGCAATTGGAACGCCTCTCCAGCTGAGGCGGGAGACCAAGGGTCCCTTTCCACGTGCCACAAGAATCCTGGGACTCCTATCAAGTTTCACGAGGAGTCAGGCATCGTCTCCTTTGGAGGCACTGATCTCCGCGTACCTCTGGAGTTTTCAAAGGATGTGAGGCCTCCGGTCGCGATGAGGTGGGGAACTAGGTCTTTCTCTGTGGCCTCCACATGGGATTCAGACATCCTTTCGTCTTGGGAGATGCAAGACGAGCCTGCATTCAAGTCACTGCAGGGATATCCGGCCTTATTTCGGGTCAGGGCATCGCGGTGTCCATTCCATTTGAGGCCGCAAACTCAGGATCCCTCTCACATACCTAGAGCTGAGAGAAGCCTCCTCTTGAGGTGCTTGTGGTAAGGTGGTATTCCTCAGGAGTCGAAGCCAGGGACTAACCTCTCATCTCGTGTTGATTCTTGGTCCACGGAGCTCTTTCGTGTTGCTACAGTGACCTCAGGATCCCTCTAGCCTTGAAACAGTGTTCTTGGGGTTTCTCTGGAGTGCCATCAAAGAAATCAAGGCTCCTTTCATGTGTGATGTGCAACACGGAACTGCTCTGCACGCAGTGCAGGGTAATCGGGCCTCATCTCGCGGCAAGGGGGAAGTCTCATGGTTTTTCTCGAGTTGCGGCGGGAACCTGGGGTATATTCTCGTGTTACGACGGGGATGGCCCTTCCACACACGTGTTTGTTCAGCCACGTCAGGACTCTTGCCTAGTTGCGAGACACAACTCGGGATTCTCCTCGAGGCTTGGCAAGGCAATTGGGACGCCTCTCCAGCTGAGGCGGGAGACCAAGGGTCCCTTTCCACGTGCCACAGGAATCCTGGGACTCCTATCAAGTTTCACGAGGAGTCAGGCATCGTCTCCTTTGGAGGCACTGATCTCCGCGTACCTCTGGAGTTTTCAAAGGATGTGAGGCCTCCGGTCGCGATGAGGTGGGGAACTTGGTCTTTCTCTGTGGTCTCCACAGGGGATTCAGACATCCTTTCATCTTGGGAGATGCAAGACGAGCCTGCATTCAAGTCACTGCAGGGATATCCAGCCTTATTTCGCGTCAGGGCATCGCGGTGTCCATTCCACTTGAGGCCGCAAACTCAGGGTCCCTCTCACATACCTAGAGCTGAGAGAAGCCTCCTCTTGAGGTGCTTGTGGTAAGGTGGTATTCCTCTGGAGTCGAAGCCAGGGACTAACCTCTCATCTCGAGTTGATTTTTGGCCCACGGAGCTCTTTCGTGTTGCTACAGTGACCTCAGGATCCCTCTAGCCTTGAAACAGTGTTCTTGGGGTTTCTCTGGAGTGCCATCAAGGAAATCAAGGCTCCTTTCATGTGTGATGTGCAACACGGAATTGCTCTGCACGCAGTGCAGGGGAATCGGGCCTCATCTCGCGGCGAGGGGGAAGTCTCATGGTTTTTCTCGAGTTGCGGCGGGAACCTGGGGTATATTCTCGAGTTACGACGGGGATGGCCCTTCCACCCACGTGTTTCTTCAGCGACGTCAGGACTCCTGCCTAGTTGCGAGGGACAACTCTGGATTCTCCTCGAGGCTTGGCAGGGCAATTGGGACGCCTCTCCAGCTGAGGCGGGAGACCAAGTGTCCCTTTCCAAGTGCCACAGGAATCCTGGGACTCCTATCAAGTTTCACGAGGAGTCAGGCATCGTCTCCTTTGGAGGCACTGATCTCCGCGTAACTCTGGAGTTTTCAAAGGATGTGAGGCTATCGGTCGCGATGAGGTGGGGAACTAAGTCTTTTTCTGTGCTTTCCACAGGGGATTCAGACATCCTTTCGTCCTGGGAGATGCAAGACGAGCCTGCATTGAAGTCACTGCAGGGATATCCGGCCTTATTTCGAGTCAGGGCATCGCGGTGTCCATTCCACTTGAGGCCGCAAACTCAGGGTCCCTCTCACATACCTAGAGCTGAGAGAAGCCTCCTCTTGAGGTGCTTGTGGTAAGGTGGTATTCCTCTGGAGACGAATCCAGGGACTAACCTCTCTTTTCGAGTTGATTTTTGGTCCACAGAGTTCTTTCGTGTTGCTACAGTGACCTCAGGATCCCTCTATCCTTGAAACAGTGTTCTTGGGGTTTCTCTGGAGTGCCATCAAGGAAATCAAGGCTCCTTTCATGTGTGATGTGCAACACGGAATTGCTCTGCACGCAGTGCAGGGGAATCGGGCCTCATCTCGCGGCGAGGGGGAAGTCTCATGGTTTTTCTCGAGTTGCGGCGGGAACCTGGGGTATATTCTCGAGTTACGACGGGGATGGCCCTTCCACCCACGTGTTTGTTCAGCCACGTCAGGACTCCTGCCTAGTTGCGAGGGACAACTCGGGATTCTCCTCGAGGCTTGGCAGGGCAATTGGAACGCGTCTCCAGCTGAGGCGGGAGACCAAGGGTCCCTTTCCACGTGCCACAAGAATCCTGGGACTGCTATCAAGTTTCACGAGGAGTCAGGCATCGTCTCCTTTGGAGGCACTGATCTCCGCGTACCTCTGGAGTTTTCAAAGGATGTGAGGCCTCCGGTCGCGATGAGGTGGGGAACTAGGTGTTTCTCTGTGGTCTCCACAGGGGATTCAGACATCCTTTCTTCTTGGGAGATGCAAGACGAGCCTGCATTCAAGTCACTGCAGGGATATCCGGCCTTATTTCGAGTCAGGGCATCGCGGTGTCCATTCCACTTGAGGCCGCAAACTCAGGGTCCCTCTCACATACCTAGAGCTGAGAGAAGCCTCCTCTTGAGGTGCTTGTGGTAAGGTGGTATTCCTCTGGAGACGAATCCAGGGACTAACCTCTCTTTTCGAGTTGATTTTTGGTCCACAGAGTTCTTTCGTGTTACTACAGTGACCTCAGGATCCCTCTATCCTTGAAACAGTGTTCTTGGGGTTTCTCTGGAGTGCCATCAAGGAAATCAAGGCTCCTTTCATGTGTGATGTGCAACACGGAATTGCTCTGCACGCAGTACAGGGGAATCGGGCCTCATCTCGCATCGAGGGGGAAGTCTCATGGTTTTTCTCGAGTTGCGGCGGGAACCTGGGGTATATTCTCGAGTTACGACGGGGATGGCCCTTCCACCCACGTGTTTGTTCAGCCACGTCAGGACTCCTGCTTAGTTGCGAGGGACAACTCGGGATTCTCCTCGAGGCTTGGCACGGCAATTGGAACGCGTCTCCAGCTGAGGCGGGAGACCAAGGGTCCCTTTCCACGTGCCACAAGAATCCTGGGACTCCTATCAAGTTTCACGAGGATTTAGGCATCGTCTCCTTTGGAGGCACTGATCTCCGCGTACCTCTGGAGTTTTCAAAGGATGTGAGGCCTCCGGTCGCGATGACGTGGGGAACTAGGTCTTTCTCTGTGGTCTCCACAGGGGATTCAGACATCCTTTCATCTTGGGAGATGCAAGACGAGCCTGCATTCAAGTCACTGCAGGGATATCCGGCCTTATTTCGCGTCAGGGCATTGCGGTGTCCATTCCACTTGAGGCCGCAAACTCAGGGTCCCTCTCACATACCTAGAGCTGAGAGAAGCCTCCTCTTGAGGTGCTTGTGGTAAGGTGGTATTCCTCTGGAGTCGAAGCCAGGGACGAACCTCTCATCTCGAGTTGATTTTTGGCCTACGGAGCTCTTTCGTGTTGCTACAGTGACCTCAGGATCCCTCTAGCCTTGAAACAGTGTTCTTGGGGTTTCTCTGGAGTGCCATCAAGGAAATCAAGGCTCCTTTCATGTGTGATGTGCAAGACGGAATTGCTCTGCACGCACTGCAGGGGAATCGGGCCTCATCTCGCGGCGAGGGGGAAGTCTCATGGTTTTTCTCGAGTTGCGGCGGGAACCTGGGGTATATTCTCGAGTTACGACGGGGATGGCCCTTCCACCCACGTGTTTCTTCAGCGACGTCAGGACTCCTGCCTAGTTGCGAGGGACAACTCGGGATTCTCCTCGAGGCTTTGCAGGGCAATTGGGACGCCTCTCCAGCTGAGACGGGAGACCAAGGGTCCCTTTCCACGTGCCACAGGAATCCTGGGTCTCCTATCAACTTTCACGAGGATTCAGGCATCGTCTCCTTTGGAGGCACTGATCTCCGCATACCTCTGGAGTTTTCAAAGGATTTGAGGCCTCCTGTCGCGATGAGGTGGGGAACTAGGTCTTTCTCTGTGGTCTCCACAGGGGATTCAGACACCCTTTCGTCTTGGGAGATGCAAGACGAGCCTGCATTCCAGTCACTGCAGGGATATCCGGCCTTATTTCGAGTCAGGGCATCGCGGTGTCCATTCCACTTGAGGCTGCAAACTCAGGGTCCCTCTCACATACCTAGAGCTGAGAGAAGCCTCCTCTTGAGGTGCTTGTGGTAAGGTGGTATTCCTCTGGAGTCGAAGCCAGGGACTAACCTCTCATCTCGAGTTGATTTTTGGTCCACGGAGCTCTTTCGTGTTGCTACAGTGACCTCAGGATCCCTCTAGCCTTGAAACAGTGTTCTTGGGGTTTCTCTGGAGTGCCATGAAGGAAATCAAGGCTCCTTTCATGTGTGATGTGCAACACAGAATTGCTCTGCACACAGTGCAGGGTAATCGGGCCTCATCTCGCGGCAAGGGGGAAGTCTCATGGTTTTTCTCGAGTTGCGGCGGGAACCTGGGGTATATTCTCGAGTTACGACGGGGATGGCCCTTCCACACACGTGTTTGTTCAGCCACGTCAGGACTCTTGCCTAGTTGCGAGACACAACTCGGGATTCTCCTCGAGGCTTGGCAAGGCAATTGGGACGCCTCTCCAGCTGAGGCGGGAGACCAAGGGTCCCTTTCCACGTGCCACAGGAATCCTGGGACTCCTATCAAGTTTCACGAGGAGTCAGGCATCGTCTCCTTTGGAGGCACTGATCTCCGCGTACCTCTGGAGTTTTCAAAGGATGTGAGGCCTCCGGTCGCGATGAGGTGGGGAACTTGGTCTTTCTCTGTGGTCTCCACAGGGGATTCAGAAATCCTTTCATCTTGGGAGATGCAAGACGAGCCTGCATTCAAGTCACTGCAGGGATATCCAGCCTTATTTCGCGTCAGGGCATCGCGGTGTCGATTCCACTTGAGGCCGCAAACTTAGGGTCCCTCTCACATACCTAGAGCTGAGAGAAGCCTCCTCTTGAGGTGCTTGTGGTAAGGTGGTATTCCTCTGGAGTCGAAGCCACGGACTAACCTCTCATCTCGAGTTGATTTTTGGCCCACGGAGCTCTTTCGTGTTGCTACAGTGACCTCAGGATCCCTCTAGCCTTGAAACAGTGTTCTTGGGGTTTCTCTGGAGTGCCATCAAGGAAATCAAGGCTCCTTTCATGTGTGATGTGCAACACGGAATTGCTCTGCACGCAGTGCAGGGGAATCGGGCCTCATCTCGCGGCGAGGGGGAAGTCTCATGGTTTTTCTCGAGTTGCGGCGGGAACCTGGGGTATATTCTCGAGTTACGACGGGGATGGCCCTTCCACCCACGTGTTTCTTCAGCGACGTCAGGACTCCTGCCTAGTTGCGAGGGACAACTCTGGATTCTCCTCGAGGCTTGGCAGGGCAATTGGGACGCCTCTCCAGCTGAGGCGGGAGACCAAGTGTCCCTTTCCAAGTGCCACAGGAATCCTGGGACTCCTATCAAGTTTCACGAGGAGTCAGGCATCGTCTCCTTTGGAGGCACTGATCTCCGCGTAACTCTGGAGTTTTCAAAGGATGTGAGGCTATCGGTCGCGATGAGGTGGGGAACTAAGTCTTTTTCTGTGCTTTCCACAGGGGATTCAGACATCCTTTCGTCCTGGGAGATGCAAGACGAGCCTGCATTGAAGTCACTGCAGGGATATCCGGCCTTATTTCGAGTCAGGGCATCGCGGTGTCCATTCCACTTGAGGCCGCAAACTCAGGGTCCCTCTCACATACCTAGAGCTGAGAGAAGCCTCCTCTTGAGGTGCTTGTGGTAAGGTGGTATTCCTCTGGAGACGAATCCAGGGACTAACCTCTCTTTTCGAGTTGATTTTTGGTCCACAGAGTTCTTTCGTGTTGCTACAGTGAACTCAGGATCCCTCTATCCTTGAAACAGTGTTCTTGGGGTTTCTCTGGAGTGCCATCAAGGAAATCAAGGCTCCTTTCATGTGTGATGTGCAAGACGGAATTGCTCTGCACGCAGTACAGGGGAATCGGGCCTCATCTCGCATCGAGGGGGAAGTCTCATGGTTTTTCTCGAGTTGCGGCGGGAACCTGGGGTATATTCTCGAGTTACGACGGGGATGGCCCTTCCACCCACGTGTTGGTTCAGCCACGTCAGGACTCCTGCCGAGTTGCGAAGGACAACTCTGGATTCTCCTCGAGGCTTGGCAGGGCAATTGGAACGCCTCTCCAGCTGAGGCGGGAGACCAAGGGTCCCTTTCCACGTGCCACAAGAATCCTGGGACTCCTATCAAGTTTCACGAGGAGTCAGGCATCGTCTCCTTTGGAGGCACTGATCTCCGCGTACCTCTGGAGTTTTCAAAGGATGTGAGGCCTCCGGTCGCGATGAGGTGGGGAATTAGGTGTTTCTCTGTGGTCTCCACAGGGGATTCAGACATCCTTTCTTCTTGGGAGATGCAAGACGAGCCTGCATTCAAGTCACTGCAGGGATATCCGGCCTTATTTCGAGTCAGGGCATCGCGGTGTCCATTCCACTTGAGGCCGCAAACTCAGGATCCCTCTCACATACCTAGAGCTGAGAGAAGCCTCCTCTTGAGGTGCTTGTGGTAAGGTGGTATTCCTCAGGAGTCGAAGCCAGGGACTAACCTCTCATCTCGTGTTGATTCTTGGTCCACGGAGCTCTTTCATGTTGCTACAGTGACCTCAGGATCCCTCTAGCCTTGAAACAGTGTTCTTGGGGTTTCTCTGGAGTGCCATCAAGGAAATCAAGGCTCCTTTCATGTGTGATGTGCAACACGGAATTGCTCTGCACGCAGTGCAGGGGAATCGGGCCTCATCTCGCGGCGAGGGGGAAGTCTCATGGTTTTTCTCGAGTTGCGGCGGGAACCTGGGGTATATTCTCGAGTTACAACGGGAATGGCCCTTCCACACACGTGTTTCTTCAGCGACTTCAGGACTCCTGCCTAGTTGCGAGGGACAACTCGGGATTCTCCTCGAGGCTTTGCAGGGCAATTGGGACGCCTCTCCAGCTGAGACGGGTGACCAAGGGTCCCTTTCCACGTGCCACAGGAATCCTGGGTCTCCTATCAAGTTTCACGAGGAGTCAGGCATCGTCTCCTTTGGAGGCACTGATCTCCGCATACCTCTGGAGTTTTCAAAGGATTTGAGGCCTCCTGTCGCGATGAGGTGGGGAACTAGGTCTTTCTCTGTACTTTCCACAGGGGATTCAGACATCCTTTCGTCCTGGGAGATGCAAGACGAGCCTGCATTGAAGTCACTGCAGGGATATCCGGCCTTATTTCGAGTCAGGGCATCGCGGTGTCCATTCCACTTGAGGCCGCAACTCAGGGTCCCTCTCACATACCTAGAGCTGAGAGAAGCCTCCTCTTGAGGTGCTTGTGGTAAGGTGGTATTCCTCTGGAGTCGAAGCCAGGGACTAACCTCTCATCTCGAGTTGATTTTTGGCCCACGGAGCTCTTTCGTGTTGCTACAGTGACCTCAGGATACCTCTAGCCTTGAAACAGTGTTCTTGGGGTTTCTCTGGAGTGCCATCAAGGAAATCAAGGCTCCTTTCATGTGTGATGTGCAAGACGGAATTGCTCTGCACGCAGTGCAGGGGAATCGGGCCTCATCTCGCATCGAGTGGGAAGTCTCATGGTTTTTCTCGAGTTGCGGCGGGAACCTGGGGTATATTCTCGAGTTACGACGGGGATGGCCCTTCCACCCACGTGTTTCTTCAGCGACGTCAGGACTCCTGCCTAGTTGCGAGGGACAACTCTGGATTCTCCTCGAGGCTTGGCAGGGCAATTGGGACGCCTCTCCAGCTCAGGCGGGAGACCAAGTGTCCCTTTCCAAGTGCCACAGGAATCCTGGGACTCCTATCAAGTTTCACGAGGAGTCAGGCATCGTCTCCTTTGGAGGCACTGATCTCCGCGTAACTCTGGAGTTTTCAAAGGATGTGAGGCTATCGGTCGCGATGAGGTGGGGAACTAAGTCTTTTTCTGTGCTTTCCACAGGGGATTCAGACATCCTTTCGTCCTGGGAGATGCAAGACGAGCCTGCATTGAAGTCACTGCAGGGATATCCGGCCTTATTTCGAGTCAGGGCATCGCGGTGTCCATTCCACTTGAGGCCGCAAACTCAGGGTCCCTCTCACATACCTAGAGCTGAGAGAAGCCTCCTCTTGAGGTGCTTGTGGTAAGGTGGTATTCCTCTGGAGACGAATCCAGGGACTAACCTCTCTTTTCGAGTTGATTTTTGGTCCACAGAGTTCTTTCGTGTTGCTACAGTGACCTCAGGATCCCTCTATCCTTGAAACAGTGTTCTTGGGGTTTCTCTGGAGTGCCATCAAGGAAATTAAGGCTCCTTTCATGTGTGATGTGCAACACGGAATTGCTCTGCACGCAGTACAGGGGAATCGGGTCTCATCTCGCATCGAGGGGGAAGTCTCATGGTTTTTCTCAAGTTGCGGCGGGAACCTGGGGTATATTCTCGAGTTACGACGGAGATGGCCCTTCCACCCACGTGTTGGTTCAGCCACGTCAGGACTCCTGCCGAGTTGCGAAGGACAACTCTGGATTCTCCTCGAGGCTTGGCAGGGCAATTGGAACGCCTCTCCAGCTGAGGCGGGAGACCAAGGGTCCCTTTCCACGTGCCACAAGAATCCTGGGACTCCTATCAAGTTTCACGAGGAGTCAGGCATCGTCTCCTTTGGAGGCACTGATCTCCGCGTACCTCTGGAGTTTTCAAAGGATGTGAGGCCTCCGGTCGCGATGAGGTGGGGAATTAGGTGTTTCTCTGTGGTCTCCACAGGGGATTCAGACATCCTTTCTTCTTGGGAGATGCAAGACGAGCCTGCATTCAAGTCACTGCAGGGATATCCGGCCTTATTTCGAGTCAGGGCATCGCGGTGTCCATTCCACTTGAGGCCGCAAACTCAGGATCCCTCTCACATACCTAGAGCTGAGAGAAGCCTCCTCTTGAGGTGCTTGTGGTAAGGTGGTATTCCTCAGGAGTCGAAGCCAGGGACTAACCTCTCATCTCGTGTTGATTCTTGGTCCACGGAGCTCTTTCATGTTGCTACAGTGACCTCAGGATCCCTCTAGCCTTGAAACAGTGTTCTTGGGGTTTCTCTGGAGTGCCATCAAGGAAATCAAGGCTCCTTTCATGTGTGATGTGCAACACGGAATTGCTCTGCACGCAGTGCAGGGGAATCGGGCCTCATCTCGCGGCGAGGGGGAAGTCTCATGGTTTTTCTCGAGTTGCGGCGGGAACCTGGGGTATATTCTCGAGTTACAACGGGAATGGCCCTTCCACACACGTGTTTCTTCAGCGACGTCAGGACTCCTGCCTAGTTGCGAGGGACAACTCGGGATTCTCCTCGAGGCTTTGCAGGGCAATTGGGACGCCTCTCCAGCTGAGACGGGAGACCAAGGGTCCCTTTCCACGTGCCACAGGAATCCTGGGTCTCCTATCAACTTTCACGAGGAGTCAGGCATCGTCTCCTTTGGAGGCACTGATCTCCGCATACCTCTGGAGTTTTCAAAGGATTTGAGGCCTCCTGTCGCGATGAGGTGGGGAACTAGGTCTTTCTCTGTGGTCTCCACAGGGGATTCAGACACCCTTTCGTCTTGGGAGATGCAAGACGAGCCTGCATTCCAGTCACTGCAGGGATATCCGGCCTTATTTCGAGTCAGGGCATCGCGGTGTCCATTCCACTTGAGGCCGCAACTCAGGGTCCCTCTCACATACCTAGAGCTGAGAGAAGCCTCCTCTTGAGGTGCTTGTGGTAAGGTGGTATTCCTCTGGAGTCGAAGCCAGGGACTAACCTCTCATCTCGAGTTGATTTTTGGCCCACGGAGCTCTTTCGTGTTGCTACAGTGACCTCAGGATACCTCTAGCCTTGAAACAGTGTTCTTGGGGTTTCTCTGGAGTGCCATCAAGGAAATCAAGGCTCCTTTCATGTGTGATGTGCAAGACGGAATTGCTCTGCACGCAGTGCAGGGGAATCGGGCCTCATCTCGCATCGAGTGGGAAGTCTCATGGTTTTTCTCGAGTTGCGGCGGGAACCTGGGGTATATTCTCGAGTTACGACGGGGATGGCCCTTCCACCCACGTGTTTCTTCAGCGACGTCAGGACTCCTGCCTAGTTGCGAGGGACAACTCTGGATTCTCCTCGAGGCTTGGCAGGGCAATTGGGACGCCTCTCCAGCTCAGGCGGGAGACCAAGTGTCCCTTTCCAAGTGCCACAGGAATCCTGGGACTCCTATCAAGTTTCACGAGGAGTCAGGCATCGTCTCCTTTGGAGGCACTGATCTCCGTGTACCTCTGGAGTTTTCAAAGGATGTGAGGCTATCGGTCGAGATGAGGTGGGGAACTAAGTCTTTCTCTGTGCTTTCCACAGGGGATTCAGACATCCTTTCGTCCTGGGAGATGCAAGACGAGCCTGCATTGAAGTCACTGCAGGGATATCCGGCCTTATTTCGAGTCAGGGCATCGCGGTGTCCATTCCACTTGAGGCCGCAAACTCAGGGTCCCTCTCACATACCTAGAGCTGAGAGAAGCCTCCTCTTGAGGTGCTTGTGGTAAGGTGGTATTCCTCTGGAGACGAATGCAGGGACTAACCTCTCTTTTCGAGTTGATTTTTGGTCCACGGAGCTCTTTCGTGTTGCTACAGTGACCTCAGGATCCCTCTATCCTTGAAACAGTGTTCTTGGGGTTTCTCTGGAGTGCCATCAAGGAAATCAAGGCTCCTTTCATGTGTGATGTGCAAGACGGAATTGCTCTGCACGCAGTGCAGGGGAATCGGGCCTCATCTCGCATCGAGGGGGAAGTCTCATGGTTTTTCTCGAGTTGCGGCGGGAACCTGGGGTATATTCTCGAGTTACGACTGGGATGGCCCTTCCACCCACGTGTTGGTTCAGCCACGTCAGGACTCCTGCCGAGTTGCGAAGGACAACTCTGGATTCTCCTCGAGGCTTGGCAGGGCAATTGGAACGCCTCTCCAGCTGAGGCGGGAGACCAAGGGTCCCTTTCCACGTGCCACAAGAATCCTGGGACTCCTATCAAGTTTCACGAGGAGTCAGGCATCGTCTCCATTGGAGGCACTGATCTCCGCGTACCTCTGGAGTTTTCAAAGGATGTGAGGCCTCCGGTCGCGATGAGGTGGGGAATTAGGTGTTTCTCTGTGGTCTCCACAGGGGATTCAGACATCCTTTCTTCTTGGGAGATGCAAGACGAGCCTGCATTCAAGTCACTGCAGGGATATCCGGCCTTATTTCGAGTCAGGGCATCGCGGTGTCCATTCCACTTGAGGCCGCAAACTCAGGATCCCTCTCACATACCTAGAGCTGAGAGAAGCCTCCTCTTGAGGTGCTTGTGGTAAGGTGGTATTCCTCAGGAGTCGAAGCCAGGGACTAACCTCTCATCTCGTGTTGATTCTTGGTCCACGGAGCTCTTTCATGTTGCTACAGTGACCTCAGGATCCCTCTAGCCTTGAAACAGTGTTCTTGGGGTTTCTCTGGAGTGCCATCAAGGAAATCAAGGCTCCTTTCATGTGTGATGTGCAACACGGAATTGCTCTGCACGCAGTGCAGGGGAATCGGGCCTCATCTCGCGGCGAGGGGGAAGTCTCATGGTTTTTCTCGAGTTGCGGCGGGAACCTGGGGTATATTCTCGAGTTACGACGGGGATGGCCCTTCCACACACGTGTTTCTTCAGCGACGTCAGGACTCCTGCCTAGTTGCGAGGAACAACTCTGGATTCTCCTCGAGGCTTTGCAGGGCAATTGGGACGCCTCTCCAGCTGAGACGGGAGACCAAGGGTCCCTTTCCACGTGCCACAGGAATCCTGGGTCTCCTATCAACTTTCACGAGGAGTCAGGCATTGTCTCCTTTGGAGGCACTGATCTCCGCATACCTCTGGAGTTTTCAAAGGATTTGAGGCCTCCTGTCGCGATGAGGTGGGGAACTAGGTCTTTCTCTGTGGTCTCCACAGGGGATTCAGACACCCTTTCGTCTTGGGAGATGCAAGACGAGCCTGCATTCCAGTCACTGCAGGGATATCCGGCCTTATTTCGAGTCAGGGCATCGCGGTGTCCATTCCACTTGAGGCCGCAAACTCAGGGTCCCTCTCACATACCTAGAGCTGAGAGAAGCCTCCTCTTGAGGTGCTTGTGGTAAGGTGGTATTCCTCTGGAGTCGAAGCCAGGGACTAACCTCTCATCTCGAGTTGATTTTTGGTCCACGGAGCTCTTTCGTGTTGCTACAGTGACCTCAGGATCCCTCTAGCCTTGAAACAGTGTTCTTGGGGTTTCTCTGGAGTGCCATGAAGGAAATCAAGGCTCCTTTCATGTGTGATGTGCAACACGGAATTGCTCTGCACACAGTGCAGGGGAATCGGGCCTCATCTCGCGGCGAGGGGGAAGTCTCATGGTTTTTCTCGAGTTGCGGCGGGAACCTGGGGTATATTCTCGAGTTACGACGGGGATGGCCCTTCCACACACGTGTTTGTTCAGCCACGTCAGGACTCTTGCCTAGTTGCGAGGGACAAATCTGGATTCTCCTCGAGGCTTGGCAGGGCAATTGGGACGCCTCTCCAGCTGAGGCGGGAGACCAAGTGTCCCTTTCCAAGTGCCACAGGAATCCTGGGACTCCTATCAAGTTTCACGAGGAGTCAGGCATCGTCTCCTTTGGAGGCACTGATCTCCGCGTACCTCTGGAGTTTTCAAAGGATGTGAGGCTATCGGTCGCGATGAGGTGGGGAACTAAGTCTTTCTCTCTGCTATCCACAGGGGATTCAGACATCCTTTCGTCCTGGGAGATGCAAGACGAGCCTGCATTGAAGTCACTGCAGGGATATCCAGCCTTATTTCGAGTCAGGGCATCGCGGTGTCCATTCCACTTGAGGCCGCAAATTCAGGGTCCCTCTCACATACCTAGAGCTGAGAGAAGCCTCCTCTTGAGGTGCTTGTGGTAAGGTGGTATTCCTCTGGAGACGAATCCAGGGACTAACCTCTCTTTTCGAGTTGATTTTTGGTCCACAGAGTTCTTTCGTGTTGCTACAGTGACCTCAGGATCCCTCTATACTTGAAACAGTGTTCTTGGGGTTTCTCTGGAGTGCCATCAAGGAAATCAAGGCTCCTTTCATGTGTGATGTGCAAGACGGAATTGCTCTGCACGCAGTACAGTGGAATCGGGCCTCATCTCGCATCGAGGGGGAAGTCTCATGGTTTTTCTCGAGTTGCGGCGGGAATCTGGGGTATATTCTCGAGTTACGACGGGGATGGCCCTTCCACCCACGTGTTTGTTCAGCCACGTCAGGACTCCTGCCTAGTTGCGCGGGACAACTCGGGATTCTCCTCGAGGCTTGGCACGGCAATTGGAACGCCTCTCCAGCTGAGGCGGGAGACCAAGGGTCCCTTTCCACGTGCCACAAGAATCCTGGGACTCCTATCAAGTTTCACGAGGAGTCAGGCATCGTCTCCTTTGGAGGCACTGATCTCCGCGTACCTCTGGAGTTTTAAAAGGATGTGAGGCCTCCGGTCGCGATGAGGTGGGGAACTAGGTCTTTCTCTGTGGTCTCCACAGGGGATTCAGACATCCTTTCATCTTGGGAGATGCAAGACGAGCCTGCATTCAAGTCACTGCAGGGATATCCGGCCTTATTTCGCGTCAGGGCATCGCGGTGTCCATTCCACTTGAGGCCGTAAATTCAGGGTCCCTCTCACATACCTAGAGCTGAGTGAAGCCTCCTCTTGAGGTGCTTGTGGTAAGGTGGTATTCCTCTGGAGTCGAAGCCAGGGACTAACCTCTCATCTCGAGTTGATTTTTGGCCCACGGAGCTCTTTCGTGTTGCTACAGTGACCTCAGGATCCCTCTAGCCTTGAAACAGTGTTCTTGGGATTTCTCTGGAGTGCCATCAAGGAAATCAAGGCTCCTTTCATGTGTGATGTGCAACACGGAATCGCTCTGCACGCATTGCAGGGGAATCGGGCCTCATCTCGCGGCGAGGGGGAAGTCTCATGGTTTTTCTCGAGTTGCGGCGGGAACCTGGGGTATATTCTCGAGTTACGACGGGGATGGCCCTTCCACCCACGTGTTTCTTCAGCGACGTCAGGACTCCTGCCTAGTTGCGAGGGACAACTCTGGATTCTCCTCGAGGCTTGGCAGGGCAATTGGAACGCCTCTCCAGCTGAGGCGGGAGACCAAGGGTCCCTTTCCACGTGCCACAAGAATCCTGGGACTCCTATCAAGTTTCACGAGGAGTCAGGCATCGTCTCCTTTGGAGGCACTGATCTCCGCGTACCTCTGGAGTTTTCAAAGGATGTGAGGCCTCCGGTCGCGATGAGGTGGGGAATTAGGTGTTTCTCTGTGGTCTCCACAGGGGATTCAGACATCCTTTCTTCTTGGGAGATGCAAGACGAGCCTGCATTCAAGTCATTGCAGGGATATCCGGCCTTATTTCGAGTCAGGGCATCGCGGTGCCCATTCCACTTGAGGCCGCAAACTCAGGATCCCTCTCACATACCTAGAGCTGAGAGAAGCCTCCTCTTGAGGTGCTTGTGGTAAGTTGGTATTCCTCAGGAGTCGAAGCCAGGGACTAACCTCTCATCTCGTGTTGATTCTTGGTCCACGGAGCTCTTTCATGTTGCTACAGTGACCTCAGGATCCCTCTAGCCTTGAAACAGTGTTCTTGGGGTTTCTCTGGAGTGCCATCAAGGAAATCAAGGCTCCTTTCATGTGTGATGTGCAACACGGAATTGCTCTGCACGCAGTGCAGGGGAATCGGGTCTCATCTCGCGGCGAGGGGGAAGTCTCGTGGTTTTTCTCGAGTTGCGGCGGGAACCTGGGGTATATTCTCGAGTTACGACGGGGATGGCCCTTCCACACACGTGTTTCTTCAGCGACGTCAGGACTCCTGCCTAGTTGCGAGGGACAACTTCGGATTCTCCTCGAGGCTTTGCAGGGCAATTGGGACGCCTCTCCAGCTGAGGCGGGAGACCAAGGGTCCCTTTCCACGTGCCACAGGAATCCTGGGTCTCCTATCAACTTTCACGAGGAGTCAGGCATCGTCTCCTTTGGAGGCACTGATCTCCACATACCTCTGGAGTTTTCAAAGGATTTGAGGCCTCCTGTCGCGATGAGGTGGGGAACTAGGTCTTTCTCTGTGGTCTCCACAGGGGATTCAGACACCCTTTCGTCTTGGGAGATGCAAGACGAGCCTGCATTCCAGTCACTGCAGGGATATCCGGCCTTATTTCGAGTCAGGGCATCGCGGTGTCCATTCCACTTGAGGCCGCAAACTCAGGGTCCCTCTCACATACCTAGAGCTGAGAGAAGCCTCCTCTTGAGGTGCTTGTGGTAAGGTGGTATTCCTCTGGAGTCGAAGCCAGGGACTAACCTCTCATCTCGAGTTGATTTTTGGTCCACGGAGCTCTTTCGTGTTGCTACAGTGACCTCAGGATCCCTCTAGCCTTGAAACAGTGTTCTTGGGGTTTCTCTGGAGTGCCATCAAGGAAATCAAGGCTCCTTTCATGTGTGATGTGCAACACGGAATTGCTCTGCACGCAGTGCAGGGGAATCGGGCCTCATCTCGCGGCGAGGGGGAAGTCTCATGGTTTTTCTCGAGTTGCGGCGGGAACCTGGGGTATATTCTCGAGTTACGACGGGGATGGCCCTTCCACACACGTGTTTCTTCAGCGACGTCAGGACTCCTGCCTAGTTGCGAGGGACAACTCGGGATTCTCCTCGAGGCTTTGCAGGGCAATTGGGACGCCTCTCCAGCTGAGACGGGAGACCAAGGGTCCCTTTCCACGTGCCACAGGAATCCTGGGTCTCCTATCAACTTTCACGAGGAGTCAGGCATCGTCTCCTTTGGAGGCACTGATCTCCGCATACCTCTGGAGTTTTCAAAGGATTTGAGGCCTCCTGTCGCGATGAGGTGGGGAACTAGGTCTTTCTCTGTGGTCTCCACAGGGGATTCAGACACCCTTTCGTCTTGGGAGATGCAAGACGAGCCTGCATTCCAGTCACTGCAGGGATATCCGGCCTTATTTCGAGTCAGGGCATCGCGGTGTCCATTCCACTTGAGGCCGCAAACTCAGGGTCCCTCTCACATACCTAGAGCTGAGAGAAGCCTCCTCTTGAGGTGCTTGTGGTAAGGTGGTATTCCTCTGGAGTCGAACCCAGGGACTAACCTCTCATCTCGAGTTGATTTTTGGTCCACGGAGCTCTTTCGTGTTGCTACAGTGACCTCAGGATCCCTCTAGCCTTGAAACAGTGTTCTTGGGGTTTCTCTGGCGTGCCATGAAGGAAATCAAGGCTCCTTTCATGTGTGATGTGCAACACAGAATTGCTCTGCACACAGTGCAGGGGAATCGGGCCTCATCTCGCGGCGAGGGGGAAGTCTCATGGTTTTTCTCGAGTTGCGGCGGGAACCTGGGGTATATTCTCGAGTTACGACGGGGATGGCCCTTCCACACACGTGTTTGTTCAGCCACGTCAGGACTCTTGCCTAGTTGCGAGGGACAACTCTGGATTCTCCTCGAGGCTTGGCAGGGCAATTGGGACGCCTCTCCAGCTGAGGCGGGAGACCAAGTGTCCCTTTCCAAGTGCCACAGGAATCCTGGGACTCCTATCAAGTTTCACGAGGAGTCAGGCATCGTCTCCTTTGGAGGCACTGATCTCCGCGTACCTCTGGAGTTTTCAAAGGATGTGAGGCCTCCGGTCGCGATGAGGTGGGGAACTAAGTCTTTCTCTGTGCTATCCACAGGGGATTCAGACATCCTTTCGTCCTGGGAAATGCAAGACGAGCCTGCATTGAAGTCACTGCATGGATATCCAGCCTTATTTCGAGTCAGGGCATCGCGGTGTCCATTCCACTTGAGGCCGCAAATTCAGGGTCCCTCTCACATACCTAGAGCTGAGAGAAGCCTCCTCTTGAGGTGCTTGTGGTAAGGTGGTATTCCTCTGGAGACGAATCCAGGGACTAACCTCTCTTTTCGAGTTGATTTTTGGTCCACAGAGTTCTTTCGTGTTGCTACAGTGACCTCAGGATCCCTCTATACTTGAAACAGTGTTCTTGGGGTTTCTCTGGAGTGCCATCAAGGAAATCAAGGCTCCTTTCATGTGTGATGTGCAAGACGGAATTGCTCTGCACGCAGTACAGTGGAATCGGGCCTCATCTCGCATCGAGGGGGAAGTCTCATGGTTTTTCTCGAGTTGCGGCGGGAACCTGGGGTATATTCTCGAGTTACGACGGGGATGGCCCTTCCACACACGTGTTTGTTCAGCCACGTCAGGACTCCTGCCTAGTTGCGAGGGACAACTCGGGATTCTCCTCGAGGCTTGGCACGGCAATTGGAACGCCTCTCCAGCTGAGGCGGGAGACCAAGGGTCCCTTTCCACGTGCCACAAGAATCCTGGGACTCCTATCAAGTTTCACGAGGAGTCAGGCATCGTCTCCTTTGGAGGCACTGATCTCCGCGTACCTCTGGAGTTTTCAAAGGATGTGAGGCCTCCGGTCGCGATGAGGTGGGGAACTAGTTGTTTCTCTGTGGTCTCCACATGGGATTCAGACATCCTTTCTTCTTGGGAGATGCAAGACGAGCCTGCATTCAAGTCACTGCAGGGATATCCGGCCTTATTTCGAGTCAGGGCATCGCGGTGTCCATTCCACTTGAGGCCGCAAACTCAGGGTCCCTCTCACATACCTAGAGCTGAGAGAAGCCTCCTCTTGAGGTGCTTGTGGTAAGGTGGTATTCCTCTGGATTCGAAGCCAGGGACTAACCTCTCATCTCGAGTTGATTTTTGGCCCACGGAGCTCTTTCGTGTTGCTACAGTGACCTCAGGATCCCTCTAGCCTTGAAACAGTGTTCTTGGGGTTTCTCTGGAGTGCCATCAAGGAAATCAAGGCTCCTTTCATGTGTGATGTGCAACACGGAATTGCTCTGCACGCAGTGCAGGGGAATCGGGCCTCATCTCGCGGCGAGGGGGAAGTCTCATGGTTTTTCTCGAGTTGCGGCGGGAACCTGGGGTATATTCTCGAGTTATGACGGGGATGGCCCTTCCACCCACGTGTTTCTTCAGCGACGTCAGGACTCCTGCCTAGTTGCGAGGGACAACTCGGGATTCTCCTCGAGGCTTGGCAGGGCAATTGGGACGCCTCTCCAGCTGAGACGGGAGACCAAGGGTCCCTTTCCACATGCCACAGGAATCCTGGGTCTCCTATCAAGTTTCACGAGGAGTCAGGCATCGTCTCCTTTGGAGGCACTGATCTCCGCGTACCTCTGGAGTTTTCAAAGGATGTGAGGCTATCGGTCGCGATGAGGTGGGGAACTAGGTCTTTCTCTGTGGTCTCCACAGGGGATTCAGACATCCTTTCTTCTTGGGAGATGCAAGACGAGCCTGCATTCAAGTCACTGCAGGGATATCCGGCCTTATTTCGAGTCAGGGCATCGCGGTGTCCATTCCACTTGAGGCCGCAAACTCAGGATCCCTCTCACATACCTAGAGCTGAGAGAAGCCTCCTCTTGAGGTGCTTGTGGTAAGTTGGTATTCCTCAGGAGTCGAAGCCAGGGACTAACCTCTCATCTCGTGTTGATTCTTGGTCCAGGGAGCTCTTTCATGTTGCTACAGTGACCTCAGGATCCCTCTATCCTTGAAACAGTGTTCTTGGGGTTTCTCTGGAGTGCCATCAAGGAAATCAAGGCTCCTTTCATGTGTGATGTGCAACACGGAATTGCTCTGCACGCAGTGCAGGGGAATCGGGCCTCATCTCGCGGCGAGGGGGAAGTCTCATGGTTTTTCTCGAGTTGCGGCGGGAACCTGGGGTATATTCTCGAGTTACGACGGGGATGGCCCTTCCACCCACGTGTTTCTTCAGCGACGTCAGGACTCCTGCCTAGTTGCGAGGGACAACTCGGGATTCTCCTCGAGGCTTGGCAGGGCAATTGGGACGCCTCTCCAGCTGAGACGGGAGACCAAGGGTCCCTTTCCACATGCCACAGGAATCCTGGGTCTCCTATCAAGTTTCACGAGGAGTCAGGCATCGTCTCCTTTGGAGGCACTGATCTCCGCGTACCTCTGGAGTTTTCAAAGGATGTGAGGCTATCGGTCGCGATGAGGTGGGGAACTAGGTCTTTCTCTGTGGTCTCCACAGGGGATTCAGACATCCTTTCTTCTTGGGAGATGCAAGACGAGCCTGCATTCCAGGCACTGCAGGGATATCCGGCCTTATTTCGAGTCAGGGCATCGCGGTGTCCATTCCACTTGAGGCCGCAAACTCAGGGTCCCTCTCACATACCTAGAGCTGAGAGAAGCCTCCTCTTGAGGTGCTTGTGGTAAGGTGGTATTCCTCTGGAGTCGAAGCCAGGGACTAACCTCTCATCTCGAGTTGATTTTTGGTCCATGGAGCTCTTTCGTGTTGCTACAGTGACCTCAGGATCCCTCTAGCATTGAAACAGTGTTCTTGGGGTTTCTCTGGAGTGCCATGAAGGAAATCAAGGCTCCTTTCATGTGTGATGTGCAACACAGAATTGCTCTGCACGCAGTGCAGGGGAATCGGGCCTCATCTCGCGGCGAGGGGGAACTCTCATGGTTTTTCTCGAGTTGCGGCGGGAACCTGGGGTATATTCTCGAGTTACGACGGGGATGGCCCTTCCACCCACGTGTTTCTTCAGCGACGTCAGGACTCCTGCCTAGTTGCGAGGGACAACTCTGGATTCTCCTCGAGGCTTTGCAGGGCAATTGGGACGCCTCTCCAGCTGAGGCGGGAGACCAAGTGTCCCTTTCCAAGTGCCACAGGAATCCTGGGACTCCTATCAAGTTTCACGAGGAGTCAGGCATCGTCTCCTTTGGAGGCACTGATCTCCGCGTACCTCTGGAGTTTTCAAAGGATGTGAGGCTATCGGTCGCGATGAGGTGGGGAACTAAGTCTTTCTCTGTGCTATCCACAGGGGATTCAGACATCCTTTCGTCCTGGGAAATGCAAGACGAGCCTGCATTGAAGTCACTGCAGGGATATCCAGCCTTATTTCGAGTCAGGGCATCGCGGTGTCCATTCCACTTGAGGCCGCAAATTCAGGGTCCCTCTCACATACCTAGAGCTGAGAGAAGCCTCCTCTTGAGGTGCTTGTGGTAAGGTGGTATTCCTCTGGAGACGAATCCAGGGACTAACCTCTCTTTTCGAGTTGATTTTTGGTCCACAGAGTTCTTTCGTGTTGCTACAGTGACCTCAGGATCCCTCTATACTTGAAACAGTGTTCTTGGGGTTTCTCTGGAGTGCCATCAAGGAAATCAAGGCTCCTTTCATGTGTGATGTGCAAGACGGAATTGCTCTGCACGCAGTACAGTGGAATCGGGCCTCATCTCGCATCGAGGGGGAAGTCTCATGGTTTTTCTCGAGTTGCGGCGGGAACCTGGGGTATATTCTCGAGTTACGACGGGGATGGCCCTTCCACCCACGTGTTTGTTCAGCCACGTCAGGACTCCTGCCTAGTTGCGAGGGACAACTCGGGATTCTCCTCGAGGCTTGGCACGGCAATTGGAACGCCTCTCCAGCTGAGGCGGGAGACCAAGGGTCCCTTTCCACGTGCCACAAGAATCCTGGGACTCCTATCAAGTTTCACGAGGAGTCAGGCATCGTCTCCTTTGGAGGCACTGATCTCCGCGTACCTCTGGAGTTTTCAAAGGATGTGAGGCCTCCGGTCGCGATGAGGTGGGGAACTAGGTGTTTCTCTGTGGTCTCCACATGGGATTCAGACATCCTTTCTTCTTGGGAGATGCAAGACGAGCCTGCATTCAAGTCACTGCAGGGATATCCGGCCTTATTTCGAGTCAGGGCATCGCGGTGTCCATTCCACTTGAGGCCGCAAACTCAGGGTCCCTCTCACATACCTAGAGCTGAGAGAAGCCTCCTCTTGAGGTGCTTGTGGTAAGGTGGTATTCCTCTGGATTCGAAGCCAGGGACTAACCTCTCATCTCGAGTTGATTTTTGGCCCACGGAGCTCTTTCGTGTTGCTACAGTGACCTCAGGATCCCTCTAGCCTTGAAACAGTGTTCTTGGGGTTTCTCTGGAGTGCCATCAAGGAAATCAAGGCTCCTTTCATGTGTGATGTGCAACACGGAATTGCTCTGCACGCAGTGCCGGGGAATCGGGCCTCATCTCGCGGCGAGGGGGAAGTCTCATGGTTTTTCTCGAGTTGCGGCGGGAACCTGGGGTATATTCTCGAGTTACGACGGGGATGGCCCTTCCACACACGTGTTTCTTCAGCGACGTCAGGACTCCTGCCTAGTTGCGAGGGACAACTCGGGATTCTCCTCGAGGCTTGGCAGGGCAATTGGGACGCCTCTCCAGCTGAGACGGGAGACCAAGGGTCCCTTTCCACATGCCACAGGAATCCTGGGTCTCCTATCAAGTTTCACGAGGAGTCAGGCATCGTCTCCTTTGGAGGCACTGATCTCCGCGTACCTCTGGAGTTTTCAAAGGATGTGAGGCTATCGGTCGCGATGAGGTGGGGAACTAGGTCTTTCTCTGTGGTCTCCACAGGGGATTCAGACATCCTTTCTTCTTGGGAGATGCAAGACGAGCCTGCATTCCAGGCACTGCAGGGATATCCGGCCTTATTTCGAGTCAGGGCATCGCGGTGTCCATTCCACTTGAGGCCGCAAACTCAGGGTCCCTCCCACATACCTAGAGCTGAGAGAAGCCTCCTCTTGAGGTGCTTGTGGTAAGGTGGTATTCCTCTGGAGTCGAAGCCAGGGACTAACCTCTCATCTCGAGTTGATTTTTGGTCCATGGAGCTCTTTCGTGTTGCTACAGTGACCTCAGGATCCCTCTAGCCTTGAAACAGTGTTCTTGGGGTTTCTCTGGAGTGCCATGAAGGAAATCAAGGCTCCTTTCATGTGTGATGTGCAACACAGAATTGCTCTGCACGCAGTGCAGGGGAATCGGGCCTCATCTCGCGGCGAGGGGGAAGTCTCATGGTTTTTCTCGAGTTGCGGCGGGAACCTGGGGTATATTCTCGAGTTACGACGGGGATGGCCCTTCCACCCACGTGTTTCTTCAGCGACGTCAGGACTCCTGCCTAGTTGCGAGGGACAACTCTGGATTCTCCTCGAGGCTTGGCAGGGCAATTGGGACGCCTCTCCAGCTGAGGCGGGAGACCAAGTGTCCCTTTCCAAGTGCCACAGGAATCCTGGGTCTCGTATCAAGTTTCACGAGGAGTCAGGCATCGTCTCCCTTGGAGGCACTGATCTCCGCGTACCTCTGGAGTTTTCAAAGGATGTGAGGCTATCGGTCGCGATGAGGTGGGGAACTAAGTCTTTCTCTGTGCTTTCCACAGGGGATTCAGACATCCTTTCGTCCTGGGAAATGCATGACGAGCCTGCATTGAAGTCACTGCAGGGATATCGGGCTTATTTCCAGTCAGGGCATCGCGGTGTACATTCCACTTGAGGCCGCAAACTCAGGGTCCCTCTCACATACCTAGAGCTGAGAGAAGCCTCCTCTTGAGGTGCTTGTGGTAAGGTGGTATTCCTCTGGAGACGAATCCAGGGACTAACCTCTCTTTTCGAGTTGATTTTTGGTCCACAGAGTTCTTTCGTGTTGCTACAGTGACCTCAGGATCCCTCTATCCTTGAAACAGTGTTCTTGGGGTTTCTCTGGAGTGCCATCAAGGAAATCAAGGCTCCTTTCATGTGTGATGTGCAGGACGGAATTGCTCTGCACGCAGTACAGGGGAATCGGGCCTCATCTCACGGCGAGGGGGAAGTCTCAGGTTTTTCTCGAGTTGCGGCGGGAACCTGGGGTATATTCTCGAGTTACGACGGGGATGGCCCTTCCACCCACGTGTTTCTTCAGAGACGTCAGGACTCCTGCCTAGTTGCGAGGGACAACTCTGGATTCTCCTCGAGGCTTGGCAGGGCAATTGGGACGCCTCTCCAGCTCAGGCGGGAGACCAAGTGTCCCTTTCCAAGTGCCACAGGAATCCTGGGACTCCTATCAAGTTTCACGAGGAGTCAGGCATCGTCTCCTTTGGAGGCACTGATCTCCGCGTACCTCTGGAGTTTTCAAAGGATGTGAGGCTATCGGTCGCGATGAGGTGGGGAACTAAGTCTTTCTCTGTGCTATCCACAGGGGATTCAGACATCCTTTCGTCCTGGGAAATGCAAGACGAGCCTGCATTGAAGTCACTGCAGGGATATCCAGCCTTATTTCAAGTCAGGGCATCGCGGTGTCCATTCCACTTGAGGCCGCAAATTCAGGGTCCCTCTCACATACCTAGAGCTGAGAGAAGCCTCCTCTTGAGGTGCTTGTGGTAAGGTGGTATTCCTCTGTAGACGAATCCAGGGACTAACCTCTCTTTTCGAGTTGATTTTTGGTCCACAGAGTTCTTTCGTGTTGCTACAGTGACCTCACGATCCCTCTAGCCTTGAAACAGTGTTCTTGGGGTTTCTCTGGAGTGCCATCAAGGAAATCAAGGCTCCTTTCATGTGTGATGTGCAAGACGGAATTGCTCTGCACGCAGTACAGGGGAATCGGGCCTCATCTCGCATCGAGGGGGACGTCTCATGGTTTTTCTCGAGTTGCGGCGGGAACCTGGGGTATATTCTCGAGTTACGACGGGGATGGCCCTTCCACCCACGTGTTTGTTCAGCCACGTCAGGACTCCTGCCTAGTTGCGAGGGACAACTCGGGATTCTCCTCGAGGCTTGGCAGGGCAATTGGAACGCCTCTCCAGCTGAGGCGGGAGACCAATGGTCCCTTTCCACAGGCCACAAGAATCCTGGGACTCCTATCAAGTTTCACGAGGAGTCAGGCATCGTCTCCTTTGGAGGCACTGATCTCCGCGTACCTCTGGAGTTTTCAAAGGATGTGAGGCCTCCGGTCGCGATGAGGTGGGGAACTAGGTGTTTCTCTGTGGTCTCCACAGGGGATTCAGACATCCTTTCTTCTTGGAAGATGCAAGACGAGCCTGCATTCAAGTCACTGCAGGGATATCCGGCCTTATTTCGAGTCAGGGCATCGCGGTGTCCATTCCACTTGAGGCCGCAAACTCAGGATCCCTCTCACATACCTAGAGCTGAGAGAAGCCTCCTCTTGAGGTGCTTGTGGTAAGGTGGTATTCCTCAGGAGTCGAAGCCAGGGACTAACCTCTCATCTCGTGTTGATTCTTGGTCCACGGAGCTCTTTCGTGTTGCTACAGTGACCTCAGGATCCCTCTAGCCTTGAAACAGTGTTCCTGGGGTTTCTCTGGAGTGCCATGAAGGAAATCAAGGCTCCTTTCATGTGTGATGTGCAAGACGGAATTGCTCTGCACGCAGTGCAGGGGAATCGGGCCTCATCTCGCGGCGAGGGGGAAGTCTCATGGTTTTTCTCGAGTTGCGGCGGGAACCTGGGGTATATTCTCAAGTTACGACGGGGATGGCCCTTCCACAAACGTGTGTGTTCAGCCATGTCAGGACTCCTGCCTAGTTGCGAGGGACAACTCGGGATTCTCCTCGAGGCTTTGCAGGGCAATTGGGACGCCTCTCCAGCTGAGACGGGAGACCAAGGGTCCCTTTCCACGTGCCACAGGAATCCTGGGTCTCCTATCAAGTTTCACGAGGAGTCAGGCATCGTCTCCTTTGGAGGCACTGATCTCCGCATACCTCTGGAGTTTTCAAAGGATTTGAGGCCTCCTGTCGCGATGAGGTGGGGAACTAGGTCTTTCTCTGTGGTCTCCACAGGGGATTCAGACACCCTTTCGTCTTGGGAGATGCAAGACGAGCCTGCATTCCAGTCACTGCAGGGATATCCGGCCTTATTTCGAGTCAGGGCATCGCGGTGTCCATTCCACTTGAGGCCGCAAACTCAGGGTCCCTCTCACATACCTAGAGCTGAGAGAAGCCTCCTCTTGAGGTGCTTGTGGTAAGGTGGTATTCCTCTGGAGTCGAAGCCAGGGACTAACCTCTCATCTCGAGTTGATTTTTGGTCCACGGAGCTCTTTCGTGTTGCTACAGGGACCTCAGGATCCCTCTAGCCTTGAAACAGTGTTCTTGGGGTTTCTCTGGAGTGCCATCAAGGAAATCAAGGCTCCTTTCATGTGTGATGTGCAACACAGAATTGCTCTGCACGCAGTGCAGGGGAATCGGGCCTCATCTCGCGGCGAGGGGGAAGTCTCATGGTTTTTCTCGAGTTGCGGCGGGAACCTGGGGTATATTCTCGAGTTACGACGGGGATGGCCCTTCCACACACGTGTTTGTTCAGCCATGTCAGGACTCTTGCCTAGTTGTGAGGGACAACTCGGGATTCTCCTCGAGGCTTGGCACGGCAATTGGAACGCCTCTCCAGCTGAGGCGGGAGACCAAGGGTCCCTTTCCACGTGCCACAAGAATCCTGGGACTCCTATCAAGTTTCACGAGGAGTCAGGCATCGTCTCCTTTGGAGGCACTGATCTCCGCGTACCTCTGGAGTTTTCAAAGGATGTGAGGCCTCCGGTCGCGATGAGGTGGGGAACTAGGTGTTTCTCTGTGGTCTCCACAGGGGATTCAGACATCCTTTCTTCTTGGAAGATGCAAGACGAACCTGCATTCAAGTCACTGCAGGGATATCCGGCCTTATTTCGAGTCAGGGCATCGCGGTGTCCATTCCACTTGAGGCCGCAAACTCAGGATCCCTCTCACATACCTAGAGCTGAGAGAAGCCTCCTCTTGAGGTGCTTGTGGTAAGGTGGTATTCCTCAGGAGTCGAAGCCAGGGACTAACCTCTCATCTCGTGTTGATTCTTGGTCCACGGAGCTCTTTCGTGTTGCTACAGTGACCTCAGGATCCCTCTAGCCTTGAAACAGTGTTCTTGGGGTTTCTCTGGAGTGCCATGAAGGAAATCAAGGCTCCTTTCATGTGTGATGTGCAAGACGGAATTGCTCTGCACGCAGTGCAGGGGAATCGGGCCTCATCTCGCGGCGAGGGGGAAGTCTCATGGTTTTTCTCGAGTTGCGGCGGGAACCTGGGGTATATTCTCGAGTTACGACGGGGATGGCCCTTCCACAAACGTGTGTGTTCAGCCATGTCAGGACTCCTGCCTAGTTGCGAGGGACAACTCTGGATTCTCCTCGAGGCTTGGCAGGGCAATTGGGACGCCTCTCCAGCTGAGACGGGAGACCAAGGGTCCCTTTCCACGTGCCACAGGAATCCTGGGTCTCCTATCAAGTTTCACGAGGAGTCAGGCATCGTCTCCTTTGGAGGCACTGATCTCCGCATACCTCTGGAGTTTTCAAAGGATTTGAGGCCTCCTGTCGCGATGAGGTGGGGAACTAGGTCTTTCTCTGTGGTCTCCACAGGGGATTCAGACACCCTTTCGTCTTGGGAGATGCAAGACGAGCCTGCATTCCAGTCACTGCAGGGATATCCGGCCTTATTTCGAGTCAGGGCATCGCGGTGTCCATTCCACTTGAGGCCGCAAACTCAGGGTCCCTCTCACATACCTAGAGCTGAGAGAAGCCTCCTCTTGAGGTGCTTGTGGTAAGGTGGTATTCCTCTGGAGTCGAAGCCAGGGACTAACCTCTCATCTCGAGGTGATTTTTGGCCCACGGAGCTCTTTCGTGTTGCTACTGTGACCTCAGGATCCCTCTAGCCTTGAAACAGTGTTCTTGGGGTTTCTCTGGAGTACCATCAAGGAAATCAAGGCTCTTTTCATGTGTGATGTGCAACACGGAATTGCTCTGCACGCAGTGCAGGGGAATCAGGCCTCATCTCGCGGCGAGGTGGAAGTCTCATGGTTTTTCTCGAGTTGCGGCGGGAACCTGGGGTATATTCTCGAGTTACGACGGGGATGGCCCTTCCACCCACGTGTTTCTTCAGCGACGTCAGGACTCCTGCCTAGTTGCAAGGGACAACTCTGGATTCTCCTCGAGGCTTGGCAGGGCAATTGGGATGCCTCTCCAGCTGAGGCGGGAGACCAAGTGTCCCTTTCCAAGTGCCACAGGTATCCTGGGACTCCTATCAAGTTTCACGAGGAGTCAGGCATCGTCTCCTTTGGAGGCACTGATCTCCGCGTACCTCTGGAGTTTTCAAAGGATGTGAGGCCTCCGGTCGCGATGAGGTGGGGAACAAGGTGTTTCTCTGTGGTCTCCACAGGGGATTCAGACATCCTTTCTTCTTGGAAGATGCAAGACAAGCCTGCATTCAAGTCACTGCAGGGATATCCGGCCTTATTTCGAGTCAGGGCATCGCGGTGTCCATTCCACTTGAGGCCGCACACTCAGGGTCCCTCTCACATACCTAGAGCTGAGAGAAGCCTCCTCTTGAGGTGCTTGTGGTAAGGTGGTATTCCTCTGGAGTCGAAGCCAGGGACTAACCTCTCATCTCGAGTTGATTTTTGGTCCACAGAGCTCTTTCATGTTGCTACAGTGACCTCAGGATCCCTCTAGCCTTGAAACAGTGTTCTTGGGGTTTCTCTGGAGTGCCATCAAGGAAATCAAGGCTCCTTTCATGTGTGATGTGCAACACGGAATTGCTCTGCACGCAGTGCAGGGGAATCGGGCCTCATCTCGCGGCGAGGGGGAAGTCTCATGGTTTTTCTCGAGTTGCGGCGGGAACCTGGGGTATATTCTCGAGTTACGACGGGGATGGCCCTTCCACCCACGTGTTTGTTCAGCCACGTCAGGACTCCTGCCTAGTTGCGAGGGACAACTCGGGATTCTCCTCGAGGCTTGGCAGGGCAATTGGAACGCCTCTCCAGCTGAGGCGGGAGACCAAGGGTCCCTTTCCACGTGCCACGAGAATCCTGGGACTCCTATCAGGTTTCACGAGGAGTCAGGCATCGTCTCCTTTGGAGGCACTCATCTCCGCATACCTCTGGAGTTTTCAAAGGATTTGAGGCCTCCTGTCGCGATGAGGTGGGGAACTAGGTCTTTCTCTGTGGTCTCCACAGGGGATTCAGACACCCTTTCGTCTTGGGAGATGCAAGACGAGCCTGCATTCCAGTCACTGCAGGGATATCCGGCCTCATTTCGAGTCAGGGCATCGCGGTGTCCGTTCCACTTGAGGCCGCAAACTCAGGGTCCCTCTCACATACCTAGAGCTGAGAGAAGCCTCCTCTTGAGGTGCTTGTGGTTAGGTGGTATTCCTCTGGAGTCGAAGCCAGGGACTAACCTCTCATCTCGAGTTGATTTTTGGTCCACAGAGTTCTTTCGTGTTGATACAGTGACCTCAGGATCCCTCTATCCTTGAAACAGTGTTCTTGGGGTTTCTCTGGAGTGCCATGAAGGAAATCAAGGCTCCTTTCATGTGTGATGTGCAACACAGAATAGCTCTGAACGCAGTGCAGGGGAATCGGGCCTCATCTCGCGGCGAGGGGGAAGTCTCATGGTTTTTCTCGAGTTGCGGCGTGAACCTGGGGTATATTCTCGAGTTACGACGGGGATGGCCCTTCCACACACGTGTTTGTTCAGCCACGTCAGGAGTCTTTCCTAGTTGCGAGACACAACTCGGGATTCTCCTCGAGGCTTGGAAAGGCAATTGGGACGCCTCTCCAGCTGAGGCGGGAGACCAAGGGTAACTTTCCACGTGCCACAGGAATCCTGGGACTCCTATCAAGTTTCACGAGGAGTCAGGCATCGTCTCCTTTGGAGGCACTGATCTCCGCGTACCTCTGGAGTTTTCAAAGGATGTGAGGCCTCCGGTCGCGATGAGGTGGGGAACTAGGTCTTTCTCTGTGGTCTCCACAGGGGATTCAGACATCCTTTCTTCTTGGGAGATGCAAGACGAGCCTGCATTCAAGTCACTGCAGGGATATCCAGCCTTATTTCGCGTCAGGGCATCGCGGTGTCCATTCCACTTGAGGCCGCAAACTCAGGGTCCCTCTCACATACCTAGAGCTGAGTGTAGCCTCCTCTTGAGGTGCTTGTGGTAAGGTGGTGTTCTTCTGGAGTCGAAGCCAGGGACTAACCTCTCATCTCGAGTTGATTTTTGGCCCACGGAGCTCTTTCGTGTTGCTACAGTGACCTCAGGATCCCTCTAGCCTTGAAACAGTGTTCTTGGGGTTTCTCTGGAGTGCCATCAAGGAAATCAAGGCTCCTTTCATGTGTGATGTGCAACACGGAATTGCTCTGCACGCAGTGCAGGGGAATCGGGCCTCATCTCGCGGCGAGGGGGAAGTCTCATGGTTTTTCTCGAGTTGCGGCGGGAACCTGGGGTATATTCTCGAGTTACGACGGGGATGGCCCTTCCACCCACGTGTTTCTTCAGCGACGTCAGGACTCCTGCCTAGTTGCGAGGGACAACTCTGGATTCTCCTCGAGGCTTGGCAGGGCAATTGGGACGCCTCTCCAGCTCAGGCGGGAGACCAAGTGTCCCTTTCCAAGTGCCACAGGAATCCTGGGACTCCTATCAAGTTTCACGAGGAGTCAGGCATCGTCTCCTTTGGAGGCACTGATCTCCGCGTACCTCTGGAGTTTTCAAAGGATGTGAGGCTATCGGTCGCGATGAGGTGGGGAACTAAATCTTTCTCTGTGCTTTCCACAGGGGATTCAGACATCCTTTCGTCCTGGGAGATGCAAGACGAGCCTGCATTGAAGTCACTGCAGGGATATCCGGCCTTATTTCGAGTCAGGGCATCGCGGTGTCCATTCCACTTGAGGCCGCAAACTCAGGGTCCCTCTCACATACCTAGAGCTGAGAGAAGCCTCCTCTTGAGGTGCTTGTGGTAAGGTGGTATTCCTCTGGAGTCGAAGCCAGGGACTAACCTCTCTTTTCGAGTTGATTTTTGGTCCACAGAGTTCTTTCGTGTTGCTACAGTGACCTCAGGATCCCTCTATCCTTGAAACAGTGTTCTTGGGGTTTCTCTGGAGTGCCATCAAGGAAATCAAGGCTCCTTTCATGTGTGATGTGCAAGACGGAATTGCTCTGCACGCAGTACAGGAGAATCGGGCCCCATCTCGCATCGAGGGGGAAGTCTCATGGTTTTTCTCGAGTTGCGGCGGGAACCTGGGGTATATTCTCGAGTTACGACGGGGATGGCCCTTCCACCCACGTGTTTGTTCAGCCACGTCAGGACTCCTGCCTAGTTGCGAGGGACAACTCGGGATTCTCCTCGAGGCTTTGCAGGGCAATTGGGACGCCTCTCCAGCTGAGACGGGAGACCAAGGGTCCCTTTCCACGTGCCACAGGAATACTGGGTCTCCTATGAAGTTGCACGAGGAGTCAGGCATCGTCTCCTTTGGAGGCACTCATCTCCGCATACCTCTGGAGTTTTCAAAGGATTTGAGGCCTCCTGTCGCGATGAGGTGGGGAACTAGGTCTTTCTCTGTGGTCTCCACAGTGGATTCAGACACCCTTTCGTCTTGGGAGATGCAAGACGAGCCTGCATTCCAGTCACTGCAGGGATATCCGGCCTTATTTCGAGTCAGGGCATCGCGGTGTCCATTCCACTTGAGGCCGCAAACTCAGGGTCCCTCTCACATACCTAGAGCTGAGAGAAGCCTCCTCTTGAGGTGCTTGGGGTAAGGTGGTATTCCTCTGGAGTCGAAGCCAGGGACTAACCTCTCATCTCGAGTTGATTTTTGGTCCACAGAGTTCTTTCGTGTTGATACAGTGACCTCAGGATCCCTTTATCCTTGAAACAGTGTTCTTGGGGTTTCTCTGGAGTGCCATCAAGGAAATCAAGGCTCCTTTCATGTGTGATGTGCAACACAGAATAGCTCTGCACGCAGTGCAGGGGAATCGGGCCTCATCTCGCGGCGAGGGGGAAGTCTCATGGTTTTTCTCGAGTTGCGGCGGGAACCTGGGGTATATTCTCGAGTTACGACGGGGATGGCCCTTCCACACACGTGTGTGTTCAGCCACGTCAGGACTCCTGCCTAGTTGCGAGGGACAACTCGGGATTCTCCTCGAGGCTTGGCAGGGCAATTGGGACGCCTCTCCAGCTGAGGCGGGAGACCAAGTGTCCCTTTCCAAGTGCCACAGGAATCCTGGGTCTCCTATCAAGTTTCACGAGGAGTCAGGCATGGTCTCCTTTGGAGGCACTGATCTCCGCGTACCTCTGGAGTTTTCAAAGGATGTGAGGCTATCGGTCGCGATGAGGTGGGGAACTAAGTCTTTCTCTGTGCTTTCCACAGGGGATTCAGACATCCTTTCATCCTGGGAGATGCAAGACGAGCCTGCATTGAAGTCACTGCAGGGATATCCGGCCTTATTTTGAGTCAGGGCATCGCGGTGTCCATTCCACTTGAGGCCGCAAACTCAGGGTCCCTCTCACATACCTAGAGCTGAGAGAAGCCTCCTCTTGAGGTGCTTGTGGTAAGGTGGTATTCCTCTGGAGACGAATCCAGGGACTAACCTCTCTTTTCGAGTTGATTTTTGGTCCACAGAGTTCTTTCGTGTTGCTACAGTGACCTGACGATCCCTCTATCCTTGAAAAAGTGTTCTTGGGGTTTCTCTGAAGTGCCATCAAGGAAATCAAGGCTCCTTTCATGTGTGATATGCAAGACGGAATTGCTCTGCACGCAGTACAGGGGAATCGGGCCTCACCTCGCATCGAGGGGGAAGTCTCATGGTTTTTCTCGAGTTGCGGCGGGAACCTGGGGTATATTCTCGAGTTACGACGGGGATGGCCCTTCCACCCACGTGTTTGTTCAGCCACGTCAGGACTCCTGCCTAGTTGCGAGGGACAACTCGGGATTCTCCTCGAGGCTTGGCAGGGCAATTGGAACGCCTCTCCAGCTGAGGCAGGAGACCAAGGGTCCCTTTCCACGTGCCACAAGAATCCTGGGACTCCTATCAAGTTTCACGAGGAGTCAGGCATCGTCTCCTTTGGAGGCGCTGATCTCCGCGTACCTCTGGAGTTTTCAAAGGATGTGAGGCCTCCGGTCGCGATGAGGTGGGGAACTAGGTGTTTCTCTGTGGTCTCCACAGGGGATTCAGACATCCTTTCTTCTTGGAAGATGCAAGACGAACCTGCATTCAAGTCACTGCAGGGATATCCGGCCTTATTTCGAGTCAGGGCATCGCGGTGTCCATTCCACTTGAGGTCGCAAACTCAGGATCCCTCTCACATACCTAGAGCTGAGAGAAGCCTCCTCTTGAGGTGCTTGTGGTAAGGTGGTATTCCTCAGGAGTCGAAGCCAGGGACTAACCTCTCATCTCGTGTTGATTCTTGGTCCACGGAGCTCTTTCGTGTTGCTACAGTGACCTCAGGATCCCTCTAGCCTTGAAACAGTGTTCTTGGGGTTTCTCTGGAGTGCCATCAAGGAAATCAAGGCTCCTTTCATGTGTGATGTGCAACACGGAATTGCTCTGCACGCAGTGCAGGGGAATCGGGCCTCATCTCGCGGCGAGGGGGAAGTCTCATGGTTTTTCTCGAGTTGCGGCGGGAACCTGGGGTATATTCTCAAGTTACGACGGGGATGGCCCTTCCACAAACGTGTGTGTTCAGCCATGTCAGGACTCCTGCCTAGTTGCGAGGGACAACTCGGGATTCTCCTCGAGGCTTTGCAGGGCAATTGGGACGCCTCTCCAGCTGAGACGGGAGACCAAGGGTCCCTTTCCACGTGCCACAGGAATCCTGGGTCTCCTATCAAGTTTCACGAGGAGTCAGGCATCGTCTCCTTTGGAGGCACTGATCTCCGCATACCTTTGGAGTTTTCAAAGGATTTGAGGCCTCCTGTCGCGATGAGGTGGGGAACTAGGTCTTTCTCTGTGGTCTCCACAGGGGATTCAGACACCCTTTCGTCTTGGGAGATGCAAGACGAGCCTGCATTCCAGTCACTGCAGGGATATCCGGCCTTATTTCGAGTCAGGGCATCGCGGTGTCCATTCCACTTGAGGCCGCAAACTCAGGGTCCCTCTCACATACCTAGAGCTGAGAGAAGCCTCCTCTTGAGGTGCTTGTGGTAAGGTGGTATTCCTCTGGAGTCGAAGCCAGGGACTAACCTCTCATCTCGAGGTGATTTTTGGCCCACGGAGCTCTTTCGTGTTGCTACTGTGACCTCAGGATCCCTCTAGCCTTGAAACAGTGTTCTTGGGGTTTCTCTGGAGTGCCATCAAGGAAATCAAGGCTCTTTTCATGTGTGATGTGCAACACGGAATTGCTCTGCACGCAGTGCAGGGGAATCAGGCCTCATCTCGCGGCGAGGTGGAAGTCTCATGGTTTTTCTCGAGTTGCGGCGGGAACCTGGGGTATATTCTCGAGTTACGACGGGGATGGCCCTTCCACCCACGTGTTTCTTCAGCGACGTCAGGACTCCTGCCTAGTTGCGAGGGACAACTCTGGATTCTCCTCGAGGCTTGGCAGGGCAATTGGGATGCCTCTCCAGCTGAGGCGGGAGACCAAGTGTCCCTTTCCAAGTGCCACAGGTATCCTGGGACTCCTATCAAGTTTCCCGAGGAGTCAGGCATCGTCTCCTTTGGAGGCACTGATCTCCGCGTACCTCTGGAGTTTTCAAAGGATGTGAGGCCTCCGGTCGCGATGAGGTGGGGAACAAGGTGTTTCTCTGTGGTCTCCACAGGGGATTCAGACATCCTTTCTTCTTGGAAGATGCAAGACGAGCCTGCATTCAAGTCACTGCAGGGATATCCGGCCTTATTTCGAGTCAGGGCATCGCGGTGTCCATTCCACTTGAGGCCGCACACTCAGGGTCCCTCTCACATACCTAGAGCTGAGAGAAGCCTCCTCTTGAGGTGCTTGTGGTAAGGTGGTATTCCTCTGGAGTCGAAGCCAGGGACTAACCTCTCATCTCGAGTTGATTTTTGGTCCACAGAGCTCTTTCATGTTGCTACAGTGACCTCAGGATCCCTCTAGCCTTGAAACAGTGTTCTTGGGGTTTCTCTGGAGTGCCATCAAGGAAATCAAGGCTCCTTTCATGTGTGATGTGCAACACGGAATTGCTCTGCACGCAGTGCAGGGGAATCGGGCCTCATCTCGCGGCGAGGGGGAAGTCTCATGGTTTTTCTCGAGTTGCGGCGGGAACCTGGGGTATATTCTCGAGTTACGACGGGGATGGCCCTTCCACCCACGTGTTTGTTCAGCCACGTCAGGACTCCTGCCTAGTTGCGAGGGACAACTCGGGATTCTCCTCGAGGCTTGGCAGGGCAATTGGAACGCCTCTCCAGCTGAGGCGGGAGACCAAGGGTCCCTTTCCACGTGCCACGAGAATCCTGGGACTCCTATCAGGTTTCACGAGGAGTCAGGCATCGTCTCCTTTGGAGGCACTCATCTCCGCATACCTCTGGATTTTTCAAAGGATTTGAGGCCTCCTGTCGCGATGAGGTGGGGAACTAGGTCTTTCTCTGTGGTCTCCACAGGGGATTCAGACACCCTTTCGTCTTGGGAGATGCAAGAGGAGCCTGCATTCCAGTCACTGCAGGGATATCCGGCCTCATTTCGAGTCAGGGCATCGCGGTGTCCGTTCCACTTGAGGCCGCAAACTCAGGGTCCCTCTCACATACCTAGAGCTGAGAGAAGCCTCCTCTTGAGGTGCTTGTGGTTAGGTGGTATTCCTCTGGAGTCGAAGCCAGGGACTAACCTCTCATCTCGAGTTGATTTTTGGTCCACAGAGTTCTTTCGTGTTGATACAGTGACCTCAGGATCCCTCTATCCTTGAAACAGTGTTCTTGGGGTTTCTCTGGAGTGCCATGAAGGAAATCAAGGCTCCTTTCATGTGTGATGTGCAACACAGAATAGCTCTGAACGCAGTGCAGGGGAATCGGGCCTCATCTCGCGGCGAGGGGGAAGTCTCATGGTTTTTCTCGAGTTGCGGCGGGAACCTAGGGTATATTCTCGAGTTACGACGGGGATGGCCCTTCCACACACGTGTTTGTTCAGCCACGTCAGGAGTCTTTCCTAGTTGCGAGACACAACTCGGGATTCTCCTCGAGGCTTGGAAAGGCAATTGGGACGCCTCTCCAGCTGAGGCGGGAGACCAAGGGTAACTTTCCACGTGCCACAGGAATCCTGGGACTCCTATCAAGTTTCACGAGGAGTCAGGCATCGTCTCCTTTGGAGGCACTGATCTCCGCGTACCTCTGGAGTTTTCAAAGGATGTGAGGCCTCCGGTCGCGATGAGGTGGGGAACTAGGTCTTTCTCTGTGGTCTCCACAGGGGATTCAGACATCCTTTCATCTTGGGAGATGCAAGACGAGCCTGCATTCAAGTCACTGCAGGGATATCCAGCCTTATTTCGCGTCAGGGCATCGCGGTGTCCATTCCACTTGAGGCCGCAAACTCAGGGTCCCTCTCACATACCTAGAGCTGAGTGTAGCCTCCTCTTGAGGTGCTTGTGGTAAGGTGGTGTTCTTCTGGAGTCGAAGCCAGGGACTAACCTCTCATCTCGAGTTGATTTTTGGCCCACGGAGCTCTTTCGTGTTGCTACAGTGACCTCAGGATCCCTCTAGCCTTGAAACAGTGTTCTTGGGGTTTCTCTGGAGTGCCATCAAGGAAATCAAGGCTCCTTTCATGTGTGATGTGCAACACGGAATTGCGCTGCACGCAGTGCAGGGGAATCGGGCCTCATCTCGCGGCGAGGGGGAAGTCTCATGGTTTTTCTCGAGTTGCGGCGGGAACCTGGGGTATATTCTCGAGTTACGACGGGGATGGCCCTTCCACCCACGTGTTTCTTCAGCGACGTCAGGACTCCTGCCTAGTTGCGAGGGACAACTCTGGATTCTCCTCGAGGCTTGGCAGGGCAATTGGGACGCCTCTACAGCTCAGGCGGGAGACCAAGTGTCCCTTTCCAAGTGCCACAGGAATCCTGGGACTCCTATCAAGTTTCACGAGGAGTCAGGCATCGTCTCCTTTGGAGGCACTGATCTCCGCGTACATCTGGAGTTTTCAAAGGATGTGAGGCTATCGGTCGCGATGAGGTGGGGAACTAAGTCTTTCTCTGTGCTTTCCACAGGGGATTCAGACATCCTTTCGTCCTGGGAGATGCAAGACGAGCCTGCATTGAAGTCACTGCAGGGATATCCGGCCTTATTTCGAGTCAGGGCATCGCGGTGTCCATTCCACTTGAGGCCGCAAACTCAGGGTCCCTCTCACATACCTAGAGCTGAGAGAAGCCTCCTCTTGAGGTGCTTGTGGTAAGGTGGTATTCCTCTGGAGTCGAAGCCAGGGACTAACCTCTCTTTTCGAGTTGATTTTTGGTCCACAGAGTTCTTTCGTGTTGCTACAGTGACCTCAGGATCCCTCTATCCTTGAAACAGTGTTCTTGGGGTTTCTCTGGAGTGCCATCAAGGAAATCAAGGCTCCTTTCATGTGTGATGTGCAAGACGGAATTGCTCTGCACGCAGTACAGGAGAATCGGGCCCCATCTCGCATCGAGGGGGAAGTCTCATGGTTTTTCTCGAGTTGCGGCGGGAACCTGGGGTATATTCTCGAGTTACGACGGGGATGGCCCTTCCACCCACGTGTTTGTTCAGCCACGTCAGGACTCCTGCCTAGTTGCGAGGGACAACTCGGGATTCTCCTCGAGGCTTTGCAGGGCAATTGGGACGCCTCTCCAGCTGAGACGGGAGACCAAGGGTCCCTTTCCACGTGCCACAGGAATCCTGGGTCTCCTATGAAGTTGCACGAGGAGTCAGGCATCGTCTCCTTGGAGGCACTCATCTCCGCATACCTCTGGAGTTTTCAAAGGATTTGAGGCCTCCTGTCGCGATGAGGTGGGGAACTAGGTCTTTCTCTGTGGTCTCCACAGTGGATTCAGACACCCTTTCGTCTTGGGAGATGCAAGACGAGCCTGCATTCCAGTCACTGCAGGGATATCCGGCCTTATTTCGAGTCAGGGCATCGCGGTGTCCATTCCACTTGAGGCCGCAAACTCAGGGTCCCTCTCACATACCTAGAGCTGAGAGAAGCCTCCTCTTGAGGTGCTTGTGGTAAGGTGGTATTCCTCTGGAGTCGAAGCCAGGGACTAACCTCTCATCTCGAGTTGATTTTTGGTCCACGGAGCTCTTTCGTGTTGCTACAGGGAACTCAGGATCCCTCTAGCCTTGAAACAGTGTTCTTGGGGTTTCTCTGGAGTGCCATCAAGGAAATCAAGGCTCCTTTCATGTGTGATGTGCAACACAGAATTGCTCTGCACGCAGTGCAGGGGAATCGGGCCTCATCTCGCGGCGAGGGGGAAGTCTCATGGTTTTTCTCGAGTTGCGGCGGGAACCTGGGGTATATTCTCGAGTTACGACGGGGATGGCCCTTCCACACACGTGTTTGTTCAGCCATGTCAGGACTCTTGCCTAGTTGTGAGGGACAACTCGGGATTCTCCTCGAGGCTTGGCACGGCAATTGGAACGCCTCTCCAGCTGAGGCGGGAGACCAAGGGTCCCTTTCCACGTGCCACAAGAATCCTGGGACTCCTATCAAGTTTCACGAGGAGTCAGGCATCGTCTCCTTTGGAGGCACTGATCTCCGCGTACCTCTGGAGTTTTCAAAGGATGTGAGGCCTCCGGTCGCGATGAGGTGGGGAACTAGGTGTTTCTCTGTGGTCTCCACAGGGGATTCAGACATCCTTTCTTCTTGGAAGATGCAAGACGAACCTGCATTCAAGTCACTGCAGGGATATCCGGCCTTATTTCGAGTCAGGGCATCGCGGTGTCCATTCCACTTGAGGCCGCAAACTCAGAATCCCTCTCACATACCTAGAGCTGAGAGAAGCCTCCTCTTGAGGTGCTTGTGGTAAGGTGGTATTCCTCAGGAGTCGAAGCCAGGGACTAACCTCTCATCTCGTGTTGATTCTTGGTCCACGGAGCTCTTTCGTGTTGCTACAGTGACCTCAGGATCCCTCTAGCCTTGAAACAGTGTTCTTGGGGTTTCTCTGGAGTGCCATGAAGGAAATCAAGGCTCCTTTCATGTGTGATGTGCAAGACGGAATTGCTCTGCACGCAGTGCAGGGGAATCGGGCCTCATCTCGCGGCGAGGGGGAAGTATCATGGTTTTTCTCGAGTTGCGGCGGGAACCTGGGGTATATTCTCAAGTTACGACGGGGATGGCCCTTCCACAAACGTGTGTGTTCAGCCATGTCAGGACTCCTGCCTAGTTGCGAGGGACAACTCGGGATTCTCCTCGAGGCTTTGCAGGGCAATTGGGACGCCTCTCCAGCTGAGACGGGAGACCAAGGGTCCCTTTCCACGTGCCACAGGAATCCTGGGTCTCCTATCAAGTTTCACGAGGAGTCAGGCATCGTCTCCTTTGGAGGCACTGATCTCCGCATACCTCTGGAGTTTTCAAAGGATTTGAGGCCTCCTGTCGCGATGAGGTGGGGAACTAGGTCTTTCTCTGTGGTCTCCACAGGGGATTCAGACACCCTTTCGTCTTGGGAGATGCAAGACGAGCCTGCATTCCAGTCACTGCAGGGATATCCGGCCTTATTTCGAGTCAGGGCATCGCGGTGTCCATTCCACTTGAGGCCGCAAACTCAGGGTCCCTCTCACATACCTAGAGCTGAGAGAAGCCTCCTCTTGAGGTGCTTGTGGTAAGGTGGTATTCCTCTGGAGTCGAAGGCAGGGACTAACCTCTCATCTCGAGGTGATTTTTGGCCCACGGAGCTCTTTCGTGTTGCTACTGTGACCTCAGGATCCCTCTAGCCTTGAAACAGTGTTCTTGGGGTTTCTCTGGAGTGCCATCAAGGAAATCAAGGCTCTTTTCATGTGTGATGTGCAACACGGAATTGCTCTGCACGCAGTGCAGGGGAATCAGGCCTCATCTCGCGGCGAGGTGGAAGTCTCATGGTTTTTCTCGAGTTGCGGCGGGAACCTGGGGTATATTCTCGAGTTACGACGGGGATGGCCCTTCCACCCACGTGTTTCTTCAGCGACGTCAGGACTCCTGCCTAGTTGCGAGGGACAACTCTGGATTCTCCTCGAGGCTTGGCAGGGCAATTGGGATGCCTCTCCAGCTGAGGCGGGAGACCAAGTGTCCCTTTCCAAGTGCCACAGGTATCCTGGGACTCCTATCAAGTTTCACGAGGAGTCAGGCATCGTCTCCTTTGGAGGCACTGATCTCCGCGTACCTCTGGAGTTTTCAAAGGATGTGAGGCCTCCGGTCGCGATGAGGTGGGGAACAAGGTGTTTCTCTGTGGTCTCCACAGGGGATTCAGACATCCTTTCTTCTTGGAAGATGCAAGACGAGCCTGCATTCAAGTCACTGCAGGGATATCCGGCCTTATTTCGAGTCAGGGCATCGCGGTGTCCATTCCACTTGAGGCCGCACACTCAGGGTCCCTCTCACATACCTAGAGCTGAGAGAAGCCTCCTCTTGAGGTGCTTGTGGTAAGGTGGTATTCCTCTGGAGTCGAAGCCAGGGACTAACCTCTCATCTCGAGTTGATTTTTGGTCCACAGAGCTCTTTCATGTTGCTACAGTGACCTCAGGATCCCTCTAGCCTTGAAACAGTGTTCTTGGGGTTTCTCTGGAGTGCCATCAAGGAAATCAAGGCTCCTTTCATGTGTGATGTGCAACACGGAATTGCTCTGCACGCAGTGCAGGGGAATCGGGCCTCATCTCGCGGCGAGGGGGAAGTCTCATGGTTTTTCTCGAGTTGCGGCGGGAACCTGGGGTATATTCTCGAGTTACGACGGGGATGGCCCTTCCACCCACGTGTTTGTTCAGCCACGTCAGGACTCCTGCCTAGTTGCGAGGGACAACTCGGGATTCTCCTCGAGGCTTGGCAGGGCAATTGGAACGCCTCTCCAGCTGAGGCGGGAGACCAAGGGTCCCTTTCCACGTGCCACGAGAATCCTGGGACTCCTATCAGGTTTCACGAGGAGTCAGGCATCGTCTCCTTTGGAGGCACTCATCTCCGCATACCTCTGGAGTTTTCAAAGGATTTGAGGCCTCCTGTCGCGATGAGGTGGGGAACTAGGTCTTTCTCTGTGGTCTCCACAGGGGATTCAGACACCCTTTCGTCTTGGGAGATGCAAGACGAGCCTGCATTCCAGTCACTGCAGGGATATCCGGCCTCATTTCGAGTCAGGGCATCGCGGTGTCCGTTCCACTTGAGGCCGCAAACTCAGGGTCCCTCTCACATACCTAGAGCTGAGAGAAGCCTCCTCTTGAGGTGCTTGTGGTTAGGTGGTATTCCTCTGGAGTCGAAGCCAGGGACTAACCTCTCATCTCGAGTTGATTTTTGGTCCACAGAGTTCTTTCGTGTTGATACAGTGACCTCAGGATCCCTCTATCCTTGAAACAGTGTTCTTGGGGTTTCTCTGGAGTGCCATGAAGGAAATCAAGGCTCCTTTCATGTGTGATGTGCAACACAGAATAGCTCTGAACGCAGTGCAGGGGAATCGGGCCTCATCTCGCGGCGAGGGGGAAGTCTCATGGTTTTTCTCGAGTTGCGGCGTGAACCTGGGGTATATTCTCGAGTTACGACGGGGATGGCCCTTCCACACACGTGTTTGTTCAGCCACGTCAGGAGTCTTTCCTAGTTGCGAGACACAACTCGGGATTCTCCTCGAGGCTTGGAAAGGCAATTGGGACGCCTCTCCAGCTGAGGCGGGAGACCAAGGGTAACTTTCCACGTGCCACAGGAATCCTGGGACTCCTATCAAGTTTCACGAGGAGTCAGGCATCGTCTCCTTTGGAGGCACTGATCTCCGCGTACCTCTGGAGTTTTCAAAGGATGTGAGGCCTCCGGTCGCGATGAGGTGGGGAACTAGGTCTTTCTCTGTGGTCTCCACAGGGGATTCAGACATCCTTTCATCTTGGGAGATGCAAGACGAGCCTGCATTCAAGTCACTGCAGGGATATCCAGCCTTATTTCGCGTCAGGCCATCGCGGTGTCCATTCCACTTGAGGCCGCAAACTCAGGGTCCCTCTCACATACCTAGAGCTGAGTGTAGCCTCCTCTTGAGGTGCTTGTGGTAAGGTGGTGTTCTTCTGGAGTCGAAGCCAGGGACTAACCTCTCATCTCGAGTTGATTTTTGGCCCACGGAGCTCTTTCGTGTTGCTACAGTGACCTCAGGATCCCTCTAGCCTTGAAACAGTGTTCTTGGGGTTTCTCTGGAGTGCCATCAAGGAAATCAAGGCTCCTTTCATGTGTGATGTGCAACACGGAATTGCTCTGCACGCAGTGCAGGGGAATCGGGCCTCATCTCGCGGCGAGGGGGAAGTCTCATGGTTTTTCTCGAGTTGCGGCGGGAACCTGGGGTATATTCTCGAGTTACGACGGGGATGGCCCTTCCACCCACGTGTTTCTTCAGCGACGTCAGGACTCCTGCCTAGTTGCGAGGGACAACTCTGGATTCTCCTCGAGGCTTGGCAGGGCAATTGGGACGCCTCTCCAGCTGAGGCGGGAGACCAAGTGTCCCTTTCCAAGTGCCACAGGAATCCTGGGACTCCTATCAAGTTTCACGAGGAGTCAGGCATCGTCTCCTTTGGAGGCACTGATCTCCGCGTACCTCTGGAGTTTTCAAAGGATGTGAGGCTATCGGTCGCGATGAGGTGGGGAACTAAGTCTTTCTCTGTGCTTTCCACAGGGGATTCAGACATCCTTTCGTCCTGGGAGATGCAAGACGAGCCTGCATTGAAGTCACTGCAGGGATATCCGGCCTTATTTCGAGTCAGGGCATCGCGGTGTCCATTCCACTTGAGGCCGCAAACTCAGGGTCCCTCTCACATACCTAGAGCTGAGAGAAGCCTCCTCTTGAGGTGCTTGTGGTAAGGTGGTATTCCTCTGGAGTCGAAGCCAGGGACTAACCTCTATTTTCGAGTTGATTTTTGGTCCACAGAGTTCTTTCGTGTTGCTACAGTGACCTCAGGATCCCTCTATCCTTGAAACAGTGTTCTTGGGGTTTCTCTGGAGTGCCATCAAGGAAATCAAGGCTCCTTTCATGTGTGATGTGCAAGACGGAATTGCTCTGCACGCAGTACAGGAGAATCGGGCCCCATCTCGCATCGAGGGGGAAGTCTCATGGTTTTTCTCGAGTTGCGGCGGGAACCTGGGGTATATTCTCGAGTTACGACGGGGATGGCCCTTCCACCCACGTGTTTGTTCAGCCACGTCAGGACTCCTGCCTAGTTGCGAGGGACAACTCGGGATTCTCCTCGAGGCTTTGCAGGGCAATTGGGACGCCTCTCCAGCTGAGACGGGAGACCAAGGGTCCCTTTCCACGTGCCACAGGAATCCTGGGTCTCCTATGAAGTTGCACGAGGAGTCAGGCATCGTCTCCTTTGGAGGCACTCATCTCCGCATACCTCTGGAGTTTTCAAAGGATTTGAGGCCTCCTGTCGCGATGAGGTGGGGAACTAGGTCTTTCTCTGTGGTCTCCACAGTGGATTCAGACACCCTTTCGTCTTGGGAGATGCAAGACGAGCCTGCATTCCAGTCACTGCAGGGATATCCGGCCTTATTTCGAGTCAGGGCATCGCGGTGTCCATTCCACTTGAGGCCGCAAACTCAGGGTCCCTCTCACATACCTAGAGCTGAGAGAAGCCTCCTCTTGAGGTGCTTGGGGTAAGGTGGTATTCCTCTGGAGTCGAAGCCAGGGACTAACCTCTCATCTCGAGTTGATTTTTGGTCCACAGAGTTCTTTCGTGTTGATACAGTGACCTCAGGATCCCTTTATCCTTGAAACAGTGTTCTTGGGGTTTCTCTGGAGTGCCATGAAGGAAATCAAGGCTCCTTTCATGTGTGATGTGCAACACAGAATAGCTCTGCACGCAGTGCAGGGGAATCGGGCCTCATCTCGCGGCGAGGGGGAAGTCTCATGGTTTTTCTCGAGTTGCGGCGGGAACCTGGGGTATATTCTCGAGTTACGACGGGGATGGCCCTTCCACACACGTGTGTGTTCAGCCACGTCAGGACTCCTGCCTAGTTGCGAGGGACAACTCGGGATTCTCCTCGAGGCTTGGCAGGGCAATTGGGACGCCTCTCCAGCTGAGGCGGGAGACCAAGTGTCCCTTTCCAAGTGCCACAGGAATCCTGGGACTCCTATCAAGTTTCACGAGGAGTCAGGCATCGTCTCCTTTGGAGGCACTGATCTCCGCGTACCTCTGGAGTTTTCAAAGGATGTGAGGCTATCGGTCGCGATGAGGTGGGGAACTAAGTCTTTCTCTGTGCTTTCCACAGGGGATTCAGACATCCTTTCGTCCTGGGAGATGCAAGACGAGCCTGCATTGAAGTCACTGCAGGGATATCCGGCCTTATTTTGAGTCAGGGCATCGCGGTGTCCATTCCACTTGAGGCCGCAAACTCAGGGTCCCTCTCACATACCTAGAGCTGAGAGAAGCCTCCTCTTGAGGTGCTTGTGGTAAGGTGGTATTCCTCTGGAGACGAATCCAGGGACTAACCTCTCTTTTCGAGTTGATTTTTGGTCCACAGAGTTCTTTCGTGTTGCTACAGTGACCTGACGATCCCTCTATCCTTGAAAAAGTGTTCTTGGGGTTTCTCTGAAGTGCCATCAAGGAAATCAAGGCTCCTTTCATGTGTGATGTGCAAGACGGAATTGCTCTGCACGCAGTACAGGGGAATCGGGCCTCACCTCGCATCGAGGGGGAAGTCTCATGGTTTTTCTCGAGTTGCGGCGGGAACCTGGGGTATATTCTCGAGTTACGACAGGGATGGCCCTTCCACCCACGTGTTTGTTCAGCCACGTCAGGACTCCTGCCTAGTTGCGAGGGACGACTCGGGATTCTCCTCGAGGCTTGGCAGGGCAATTGGAACGCCTCTCCAGCTAAGGCAGGAGACCAAGGGTCCCTTTCCACGTGCCACAAGAATCCTGGGACTCCTATCAAGTTTCACGAGGAGTCAGGCATCGTCTCCTTTGGAGGCGCTGATCTCCGCGTACCTCTGGAGTTTTCAAAGGATGTGAGGCCTCCGGTCGCGATGAGGTGGGGAACTAGGTCTTTCTCTGTGGTCTCCACAGGGGATTCAGACATCCTTTCTTCTTGGGAGATGCAAGACGAGCCTGCATTCAAGTCACTGCAGGGATATCCGGCCTTATTTCGAGTCAGGGCATCGCGGTGTCCATTCCACTTGAGGCCGCAAACTCAGAATCCCTCTCACATACCTAGAGCTGAGAGAAGCCTCCTCTTGAGGTGCTTGTGGTAAGGTGGTATTCCTCAGGAGTCGAAGCCAGGGACTAACCTCTCATCTCGTGTTGATTCTTGGTCCACGGAGCTCTTTCGTGTTGCTACAGTGACCTCAGGATCCCTCTAGCCTTGAAACAGTGTTCTTGGGGTTTCTCTGGAGTGCCATGAAGGAAATCAAGGCTCCTTTCATGTGTGATGTGCAAGACGGAATTGCTCTGCACGCAGTGCAGGGGAATCGGGCCTCATCTCGCGGCGAGGGGGAAGTCTCATGGTTTTTCTCGAGTTGCGGCGGGAACCTGGGGTATATTCTCAAGTTACGACGGGGATGGCCCTTCCACAAACGTGTGTGTTCAGCCATGTCAGGACTCCTGCCTAGTTGCGAGGGACAACTCGGGATTCTCCTCGAGGCTTTGCAGGGCAATTGGGACGCCTCTCCAGCTGAGACGGGAGACCAAGGGTCCCTTTCCACGTGCCACAGGAATCCTGGGTCTCCTATCAAGTTTCACGAGGAGTCAGGCATCGTCTCCTTTGGAGGCACTGATCTCCGCATACCTCTGGAGTTTTCAAAGGATTTGAGGCCTCCTGTCGCGATGAGGTGGGGAACTAGGTCTTTCTCTGTGGTCTCCACAGGGGATTCAGACACCCTTTCGTCTTGGGAGATGCAAGACGAGCCTGCATTCCAGTCACTGCAGGGATATCCGGCCTTATTTCGAGTCAGGGCATCGCGGTGTCCATTCCACTTGAGGCCGCAAACTCAGGGTCCCTCTCACATACCTAGAGCTGAGAGAAGCCTCCTCTTGAGGTGCTTGTGGTAAGGTGGTATTCCTCTGGAGTCGAAGGCAGGGACTAACCTCTCATCTCGAGGTGATTTTTGGCCCACGGAGCTCTTTCGTGTTGCTACTGTGACCTCAGGATCCCTCTAGCCTTGAAACAGTGTTCTTGGGGTTTCTCTGGAGTGCCATCAAGGAAATCAAGGCTCTTTTCATGTGTGATGTGCAACACGGAATTGCTCTGCACGCAGTGCAGGGGAATCAGGCCTCATCTCGCGGCGAGGTGGAAGTCTCATGGTTTTTCTCGAGTTGCGGCGGGAACCTGGGGTATATTCTCGAGTTACGACGGGGATGGCCCTTCCACCCACGTGTTTCTTCAGCGACGTCAGGACTCCTGCCTAGTTGCGAGGGACAACTCTGGATTCTCCTCGAGGCTTGGCAGGGCAATTGGGATGCCTCTCCAGCTGAGGCGGGAGACCAAGTGTCCCTTTCCAAGTGCCACAGGTATCCTGGGACTCCTATCAAGTTTCCCGAGGAGTCAGGCATCGTCTCCTTTGGAGGCACTGATCTCCGCGTACCTCTGGAGTTTTCAAAGGATGTGAGGCCTCCGGTCGCGATGAGGTGGGGAACAAGGTGTTTCTCTGTGGTCTCCACAGGGGATTCAGACATCCTTTCTTCTTGGAAGATGCAAGACGAGCCTGCATTCAAGTCACTGCAGGGATATCCGGCCTTATTTCGAGTCAGGGCATCGCGGTGTCCATTCCACTTGAGGCCGCACACTCAGGGTCCCTCTCACATACCTAGAGCTGAGAGAAGCCTCCTCTTGAGGTGCTTGTGGTAAGGTGGTATTCCTCTGGAGTCGAAGCCAGGGACTAACCTCTCATCTCGAGTTGATTTTTGGTCCACAGAGCTCTTTCATGTTGCTACAGTGACCTCAGGATCCCTCTAGCCTTGAAACAGTGTTCTTGGGGTTTCTCTGGAGTGCCATCAAGGAAATCAAGGCTCCTTTCATGTGTGATGTGCAACACGGAATTGCTCTGCACGCAGTGCAGGGGAATCGGGCCTCATCTCGCGGCGAGGGGGAAGTCTCATGGTTTTTCTCGAGTTGCGGCGGGAACCTGGGGTATATTCTCGAGTTACGACAGGGATGGCCCTTCCACCCACGTGTTTGTTCAGCCACGTCAGGACTCCTGCCTAGTTGCGAGGGACAACTCTGGATTCTCCTCGAGGCTTGGCAGGGCAATTGGAACGCCTCTCCAGCTGAGGCGGGAGACCAAGGGTCCCTTTCCACGTGCCACGAGAATCCTGGGACTCCTATCAGGTTTCACGAGGAGTCAGGCATCGTCTCCTTTGGAGGCACTCATCTCCGCATACCTCTGGAGTTTTCAAAGGATTTGAGGCCTCCTGTCGCGATGAGGTGGGGAACTAGGTCTTTCTCTGTGGTCTCCACAGGGGATTCAGACACCCTTTCGTCTTGGGAGATGCAAGACGAGCCTGCATTCCAGTCACTGCAGGGATATCCGGCCTCATTTCGAGTCAGGGCATCGCGGTGTCCGTTCCACTTGAGGCCGCAAACTCAGGGTCCCTCTCACATACCTAGAGCTGAGAGAAGCCTCCTCTTGAGGTGCTTGTGGTTAGGTGGTATTCCTCTGGAGTCGAAGCCAGGGACTAACCTCTCATCTCGAGTTGATTTTTGGTCCACAGAGTTCTTTCGTGTTGATACAGTGACCTCAGGATCCCTCTATCCTTGAAACAGTGTTCTTGGGGTTTCTCTGGAGTGCCATGAAGGAAATCAAGGCTCCTTTCATGTGTGATGTGCAACACAGAATAGCTCTGAACGCAGTGCAGGGGAATCGGGCCTCATCTCGCGGCGAGGGGGAAGTCTCATGGTTTTTCTCGAGTTGCGGCGTGAACCTGGGGTATATTCTCGAGTTACGACGGGGATGGCCCTTCCACACACGTGTTTGTTCAGCCACGTCAGGAGTCTTTCCTAGTTGCGAGACACAACTCGGGATTCTCCTCGAGGCTTGGAAAGGCAATTGGGACGCCTCTCCAGCTGAGGCGGGAGACCAAGGGTAACTTTCCACGTGCCACAGGAATCCTGGGACTCCTATCAAGTTTCACGAGGAGTCAGGCATCGTCTCCTTTGGAGGCACTGATCTCCGCGTACCTCTGGAGTTTTCAAAGGATGTGAGGCCTCCGGTCGCGATGAGGTGGGGAACTAGGTCTTTCTCTGTGGTCTCCACAGGGGATTCAGACATCCTTTCATCTTGGGAGATGCAAGACGAGCCTGCATTCAAGTCACTGCAGGGATATCCAGCCTTATTTCGCGTCAGGCCATCGCGGTGTCCATTCCACTTGAGGCCGCAAACTCAGGGTCCCTCTCACATACCTAGAGCTGAGTGTAGCCTCCTCTTGAGGTGCTTGTGGTAAGGTGGTGTTCTTCTGGAGTCGAAGCCAGGGACTAACCTCTCATCTCGAGTTGATTTTTGGCCCACGGAGCTCTTTCGTGTTGCTACAGTGACCTCAGGATCCCTCTAGCCTTGAAACAGTGTTCTTGGGGTTTCTCTGGAGTGCCATCAAGGAAATCAAGGCTCCTTTCATGTGTGATGTGCAACACGGAATTGCTCTGCACGCAGTGCAGGGGAATCGGGCCTCATCTCGCGGCGAGGGGGAAGTCTCATGGTTTTTCTCGAGTTGCGGCGGGAACCTGGGGTATATTCTCGAGTTACGACGGGGATGGCCCTTCCACCCACGTGTTTCTTCAGCGACGTCAGGACTCCTGCCTAGTTGCGAGGGACAACTCTGGATTCTCCTCGAGGCTTGGCAGGGCAATTGGGACGCCTCTCCAGCTGAGGCGGGAGACCAAGTGTCCCTTTCCAAGTGCCACAGGAATCCTGGGACTCCTATCAAGTTTCACGAGGAGTCAGGCATCGTCTCCTTTGGAGGCACTGATCTCCGCGTACCTCTGGAGTTTTCAAAGGATGTGAGGCTATCGGTCGCGATGAGGTGGGGAACTAAGTCTTTCTCTGTGCTTTCCACAGGGGATTCAGACATCCTTTCGTCCTGGGAGATGCAAGACGAGCCTGCATTGAAGTCACTGCAGGGATATCCGGCCTTATTTCGAGTCAGGGCATCGCGGTGTCCATTCCACTTGAGGCCGCAAACTCAGGGTCCCTCTCACATACCTAGAGCTGAGAGAAGCCTCCTCTTGAGGTGCTTGTGGTAAGGTGGTATTCCTCTGGAGTCGAAGCCAGGGACTAACCTCTCTTTTCGAGTTGATTTTTGGTCCACAGAGTTCTTTCGTGTTGCTACAGTGACCTCAGGATCCCTCTATCCTTGAAACAGTGTTCTTGGGGTTTCTCTGGAGTGCCATCAAGGAAATCAAGGCTCCTTTCATGTGTGATGTGCAAGACGGAATTGCTCTGCACGCAGTACAGGAGAATCGGGCCCCATCTCGCATCGAGGGGGAAGTCTCATGGTTTTTCTCGAGTTGCGGCGGGAACCTGGGGTATATTCTCGAGTTACGACGGGGATGGCCCTTCCACCCACGTGTTTGTTCAGCCACGTCAGGACTCCTGCCTAGTTGCGAGGGACAACTCGGGATTCTCCTCGAGGCTTTGCAGGGCAATTGGGACGCCTCTCCAGCTGAGACGGGAGACCAAGTGTCCCTTTCCACGTGCCACAGGAATCCTGGGTCTCCTATGAAGTTGCACGAGGAGTCAGGCATCGTCTCCTTGGAGGCACTCATCTCCGCATACCTCTGGAGTTTTCAAAGGATTTGAGGCCTCCTGTCGCGATGAGGTGGGGAACTAGGTCTTTCTCTGTGGTCTCCACAGTGGATTCAGACACCCTTTCGTCTTGGGAGATGCAAGACGAGCCTGCATTCCAGTCACTGCAGGGATATCCGGCCTTATTTCGAGTCAGGGCATCGCGGTGTCCATTCCACTTGAGGCCGCAAACTCAGGGTCCCTCTCACATACCTAGAGCTGAGAGAAGCCTCCTCTTGAGGTGCTTGTGGTAAGGTGGTATTCCTCTGGAGTCGAACCCAGGGACTAACCTCTCATCTCGAGTTGATTTTTGGCCCACGGAGCTCTTTCGTGTTGCTACAGTGACCTCAGGATCCCTCTAGCCTTGAAACAGTGTTCTTGGGGTTTCTCTGGAGTGCCATCAAGGAAATCAAGGCTCCTTTCATGTGTGATGTGCAACACGGAATTGCTCTGCACGCAGTGCAGGGGAATCGGGCCTCATCTCGCGGCGAGGGGGAAGTCTCATGGTTTTTCTCGAGTTGCGGCGGGAACCTGGGGTATATTCTCGAGTTACGACGGGGATGGCCCTTCCACCCACGTGTTTCTTCAGCGACGTCAGGACTCCTGCCTAGTTGCGAGGGACAACTCTGGATTCTCCTCGAGGCTTGGCAGGGCAATTGGGACGCCTCTCCAGCTCAGGCGGGAGACCAAGTGTCCCTTTCCAAGTGCCACAGGAATCCTGGGACTCCTATCAAGTTTCACGAGGAGTCAGGCATCGTCTCCTTTGGAGGCACTGATCTCCGCGTACCTCTGGAGTTTTCAAAGGATGTGAGGCTATCGGTCGCGATGAGGTGGGGAACTAAGTCTTTCTCTGTGCTTTCCACAGGGGATTCAGACATCCTTTCGTCCTGGGAGATGCAAGACGAGCCTGCGTTTAAGTCACTGCAGGGATATCCGGCCTTATTTCGAGTCAGGGCATCGCGGTGTCCATTCCACTTGAGGCCACAAACTCAGGGTCCCTCTCACATACCTAGAGCTGAGAGAAGCCTCCTCTTGAGGTGCTTGTGGTAAGGTGGTATTCCTCTGGAGTCGAAGCCAGGGACTAACCTCTCTTTTCGAGTTGATTTTTGGTCCACAGAGTTCTTTCGTGTTGCTACAGTGACCTCAGGATCCCTCTATCCTTGAAACAGTGTTCTTGGGGTTTCTCTGGAGTGCCATCAAGGAAATCAAGGCTCCTTTCATGTGTGATGTGCAAGACGGAATTGCTCTGCACGCAGTACAGGAGAATCGGGCCCCATCTCGCATCGAGGGGGAAGTTTCATGGTTTTTCTCGAGTTGCGGCGGGAACCTGGGGTATATTCTCGAGTTACGACGGGGATGGCCCTTCCACCCACGTGTTTGTTCAGCCACGTCAGGACTCCTGCCTAGTTGCGAGACACAACTCGGGATTCTCCTCGAGGCTTTGCAGGGCAATTGGGACGCCTCTCCAGCTGAGACGGGAGACCAAGGGTCCCTTTCCACGTGCCACAGGAATCCTGGGTCTCCTATGAAGTTGCACGAGGAGTCAGGCATCGTCTCCTTTGGAGGCACTCATCTCCGCATACCTCTGGAGTTTTCAAAGGATTTGAGGCCTCCTGTCGCGATGAGGTGGGGAACTAGGTCTTTCTCTGTGGTCTCCACAGTGGATTCAGACACCCTTTCGTCTTGGGAGATGCAAGACGAGCCTGCATTCCAGTCACTGCAGGGATATCCGGCCTTATTTCGAGTCAGGGCATCGCGGTGTCCATTCCACTTGAGGCCGCAAACTCAGGGTCCCTCTCACATACCTAGAGCTGAGAGAAGCCTCCTCTTGAGGTGCTTGGGGTAAGGTGGTATTCCTCTGGAGTCGAAGCCAGGGACTAACCTCTCATCTCGAGTTGATTTTTGGTCCACAGAGTTCTTTCGTGTTGATACAGTGACCTCAGGATCCCTTTATCCTTGAAACAGTGTTCTTGGGGTTTCTCTGGAGTGCCATGAAGGAAATCAAGGCTCCTTTCATGTGTGATGTGCAACACAGAATAGCTCTGCACGCAGTGCAGGGGAATCGGGCCTCATCTCGCGGCGAGGGGGAAGTCTCATGGTTTTTCTCGAGTTGCGGCGGGAACCTGGGGTATATTCTCGAGTTACGACGGGGATGGCCCTTCCACACACGTGTGTGTTCAGCCACGTCAGGACTCCTGCCTAGTTGCGAGGGACAACTCGGGATTCTCCTCGAGGCTTGGCAGGGCAATTGGGACGCCTCTCCAGCTGAGGCGGGAGACCAAGTGTCCCTTTCCAAGTGCCACAGGAATCCTGGGACTCCTATCAAGTTTCACGAGGAGTCAGGCATCGTCTCCTTTGGAGGCACTGATCTCCGCGTACCTCTGGAGTTTTCAAAGGATGTGAGGCTATCGGTCGCGATGAGGTGGGGAACTAAGTCTTTCTCTGTGCTTTCCACAGGGGATTCAGACATCCTTTCGTCCTGGGAGATGCAAGACGAGCCTGCATTGAAGTCACTGCAGGGATATCCGGCCTTATTTTGAGTCAGGGCATCGCGGTGTCCATTCCACTTGAGGCCGCAAACTCAGGGTCCCTCTCACATACCTAGAGCTGAGAGAAGCCTCCTCTTGAGGTGCTTGTGGTAAGGTGGTATTCCTCTGGAGACGAATCCAGGGACTAACCTCTCTTTTCGAGTTGATTTTTGGTCCACAGAGTTCTTTCGTGTTGCTACAGTGACCTGACGATCCCTCTATCCTTGAAAAAGTGTTCTTGGGGTTTCTCTGAAGTGCCATCAAGGAAATCAAGGCTCCTTTCATGTGTGATGTGCAAGACGGAATTGCTCTGCACGCAGTACAGGGGAATCGGGCCTCACCTCGCATCGAGGGGGAAGTCTCATGGTTTTTCTCGAGTTGCGGCGGGAACCTGGGGTATATTCTCGAGTTACGACAGGGATGGCCCTTCCACCCACGTGTTTGTTCAGCCACGTCAGGACTCCTGCCTAGTTGCGAGGGACGACTCGGGATTCTCCTCGAGGCTTGGCAGGGCAATTGGAACGCCTCTCCAGCTAAGGCAGGAGACCAAGGGTCCCTTTCCACGTGCCACAAGAATCCTGGGACTCCTATCAAGTTTCACGAGGAGTCAGGCATCGTCTCCTTTGGAGGCGCTGATCTCCGCGTACCTCTGGAGTTTTCAAAGGATGTGAGGCCTCCGGTCGCGATGAGGTGGGGAACTAGGTCTTTCTCTGTGGTCTCCACAGGGGATTCAGACATCCTTTCTTCTTGGGAGATGCAAGACGAGCCTGCATTCAAGTCACTGCAGGGATATCCGGCCTTATTTCGAGTCAGGGCATCGCGGTGTCCATTCCACTTGAGGCCGCAAACTCAGAATCCCTCTCACATACCTAGAGCTGAGAGAAGCCTCCTCTTGAGGTGCTTGTGGTAAGGTGGTATTCCTCAGGAGTCGAAGCCAGGGAGTAACCTCTCATCTCGTGTTGATTCTTGGTCCACGGAGCTCTTTCGTGTTGCTACAGTGACCTCAGGATCCCTGTAGCCTTGAAACTGTGTTCTTGGGGTTTCTCTGGAGTGCCAACAAGGAAATCAAGGCTCCTTTCATGTGTGATGTGCAACACGGAATTGCTCTGCACGCAGTGCAGGGGAATCGGGCCTCATCTCGCGGCGAGGGGGAAGTCTCATGGTTTTTCTCGAGTTGCGGCGGGAACCTGGGGTATATTCTCGAGTTACGACGGGGATGGCCCTTCCACCCACGTGTTTCTTCAGCGACGTCAGGACTCCTGCCTAGTTGCGAGGGACAACTCGGGATTCTCCTCGAGGCTTTGCAGGGCAATTGGGACGCCTCTCCAGCTGAGACGGGAGAACAAGTGTCCCTTTCCACGTGCCACAGGAATCCTGGGACTCCTATCAAGTTTCACGAGGAGTCAGGCATCGTCTCCTTTGGAGGCACTGATCTCCGCATACCTCTGGAGTTTTCAAAGGATGTGAGGCCTCCTGTCGAGATGAGGTGGGGAACTAGGTCTTTCTCTGTTGTCTCCACAGGGGATTCAGACACCCTTTCGTCTTGGGAGATGCAAGACGAGCCTGCATTCCAGTCACTGCAGGGATATCCGGCCTTATTTCGAGTCAGGGCATCGCGGTGTCCATTCCACTTGAGGCCGCAAACTCAGGGTCCCTCTCACATACCTAGAGGTGAGAGAAGCCTCCTCTTGAGGTGCTTGTGGTAAGGTGGTATTCCTCTGGAGTCGAAGCCAGGGACTAACCTCTCATCTCGAGTTGATTTTTGGTCCACGGAGCTCTTTCGTATTGCTACAGTGACCTCAGGATCCCTCTAGCCTTGAAACAGTGTTCTTGGGGTTTCTCTGGAGTGCCATGAAGGAAATCAAGGCTCCTTTCATGTGTGATGTGCAACACAGAATTGCTCTGCACGCAGTGCAGGGGAATCGGGCCTCATCTCGCGGCGAGGGGGAAGTCTCATGGTTTTTCTCGAGTTGCGGCGGGAACCTGGGGTATATTCTCGAGTTACGACGGGGATGGCCCTTCCACCCACGTGTTTCTTCAGCGACGTCAGGACTCCTGCCTAGTTGCGAGGGACAACTCTGGATTCTCCTCGAGGCTTGGCAGGGCAATTGGGACGCCTCTCCAGCTGAGGCGGGAGACCAAGTGTCCCTTTCCAAGTGCCACAGGAATCCTGGGACTCCTATCAAATTTCACGAGGAGTCAGGCATCGTCTCCTTTGGAGGCACTGATCTCCGCGTACCTCTGGAGTTTTCAAGGGATGTGAGGCTATCGGTCGCGATGAGGTGGGGAACTAAGTCTTTCTCTGTGCTTTCCACAGGGGATTCAGACATCCTTTCGTCCTGGGAGATGCAAGACGAGCCTGCATTGAAGTCACTGCAGGGATATCCGGCCTTATTTCGAGTCAGGGCATCGCGGTGTCCATTCCTCTTGAGGCCGCAAACTCAGGGTCCCTCTCACATACCTAGAGCTGAGAGAAGCCTCCTCTTGAGGTGCTTGTGGTAAGGTGGTATTCCTCTGGAGACGAATCCTGGGACTAACCTCTCTTTTCGAGTTGATTTTTGGTCCACAGAGTTCTTTCGTGTTGCTACAGTGACCTCAGGATCCCTCTATCCTTGAAACAGTGTTCTTGGGGTTTCTCTGGAGTGCCATCAAGGAAATCAAGGCTCCTTTCATGTGTGATGTGCAAGACGGAATTGCTCTGCACGCAGTACAGGGGAATCGGGCCTCATCTCGAATCGAGGGGGAAGTCTCATGGTTTTTCTCGAGTTGCGGCGGGAACCTGGGGTATATTCTCGAGTTACGATGGGGATGGCCCTTCCACCCATGTGTTTGTTCAGCCACGTCAGGACTCCTGCCTAGTGGCGAGGGACAACTCGGGATTCTCCTCGAGGCTTGGCAGGGCAATTGGGACGCCTCTCCAGCTGAGACGGGAGACCAAGTGTCCCTTTCCACGTGCCACAAGAATCCTGGGACTCCTATCAAGTTTCACGAGGAGTCAGGCATCGTCTCCTTTGGAGGCATTGATCTCCGCATACCTCTGGAGTTTTCAAAGGATTTGAGGCCTCCGGTCGCGATGAGGTGGGGAACTAGGTGTTTCTCTGTGGTCTCCACAGGGGATTCAGACACCCTTTCGTCTTGGGAGATGCAAGACGAGCCTGCATTCCAGTCACTGCAGGGATATCCGGCCTTATTTCGCGTCAGGGCATCGCGGTGTCCATTCCACTTGAGGCCGCAAATTCAGGGTCCCTTTCACATACCTAGAGCTGAGAGAAGCCTCCTCTTGAGGTGCTTGTGGTAAGGTGGTATTCCTCAGGAGTCGAAGCCAGGGACTAACCTCTCATCTCGTGTTGATTCTTGGTTCACGGAGCTCTTTCGTGTTGCTACAGTGACCTCAGGATCCCTCTAGCCTTGAAACAGTGTTCTTGGGGTTTCTCTGGAGTGCCATGAAGGAAATCAAGGCTCCTTTCATGTGTGATGTGCAACACAGAATTCCTCTGCACGCAGTGCAGGGGAATCGGGCCTCATCTCGCGGTGAGGGGGAAGTCTCATGGTTTTTCTCGAGTTGCGGCGGGAACCTGGGGTATATTCTCGAGTTACGACGGGGATGGCCCTTCCACACACGTGTTTGTTCAGCCACGTCAGGACTCTTGCCTAGTTGCGAGACACAACTCGGGATTCTCCTCGAGGCTTGGCAAGGCCATTGGGACGCCTCTCCAGCTGAGGCGGGAGACCAAGGGTCCCTTTCCACGTGCCACAGGAATCCTGGGACTCCTATCAAGTTTCACGAGGAGTCAGGCATCGTCCCCTTTGGAGGCACTGATCTCCGCGTACCTCTGGAGTTTTCAAAGGATGTGAGGCCTCCGGTCGCGATGAGGTGGGGAACTAGGTCTTTCTCTGTGGTCTCCACAGGGGACTCAGACACCCTTTCATCTTGGGAGATGCAAGACGAGCCTGCATTCAAGTCACTGCAGGGATATCCAGCCTTATTTCGCGTCAGGGCATCGCGGTGTCCATTCCACTTGAGGCCGCAAACTCAGGGTCCCTCTCACATACCTAGAGCTGAGAGAAGCCTCCTCTTGAGGTGCTTGTGGTAAGGTGGTATTCCTCTGGAGTCGAAGCCAGGGACTAACCTCTCATCTCGAGTTGATTTTTGGCCCACGGAGCTCTTTCGTGTTGCTACAGTGACCTCAGGATCCCTCTAGCCTTGAAACAGTGTTCTTGGGGTTTCTCTGGAGTGCCATCAAGGAAATCAAGGCTCCTTTCATGTGTGATGTGCAACACGGAATTGCTCTGCACGCAGTGCAGGGGAATCGGGCCTCATCTCGCGGCGAGGGGGAAGTCTCATGGTTTTTCTCGAGTTGCGGCGGGAACCTGGGGTATATTCTCGAGTTACGATGGGGATGGCCCTTCCACCCACGTGTTTCTTCAGCGACGTCAGGACTCCTGCCTAGTTGCGAGGGACAACTCTGGATTCTCCTCGAGGCTTGGCAGGGCAATTGGGACGCCTCTCCAGCTGAGGCGGGAGACCAAGTGTCCCTTTCCAAGTGCCACAGGAATCCTGGGACTCCTATCAAGTTTCACGAGGAGTCAGGCATCGTCTCCTTTGGAGGCACTGATCTCCGCGTACCTCTGGAGTTTTCAAAGGATGTGAGGCTATCGGTCGCGATGAGGTGGGGAACTAAGTCTTTCTCTGTGTTTTCCACAGGGGATTCAGACATCCTTTCGTCCTGGGAGATGCAAGACGAGCCTGCATTGAAGTCACTGCAGGGATATCCGGCCTTATTTCGCGTCAGGGCATCGCGGTGTCCATTCCACTTGAGGCCGCAAACTCAGGGTCCCTCTCACATACCTAGAGCTGAGAGAAGCCTCCTCTTGAGGTGCTTGTGGTAAGGTGGTATTCCTCTGGAGACGAATCCTGGGACTAACCTCTCTTTTCGAGTTGATTTTTGGTCCACAGAGTTCTTTCGTGTTGCTACAGTGACCTCAGGATCCCTCTAGCCTTGAAACAGTGTTCTTGGGGTTTCTCTGGAGTGCCATCAAGGAAATCAAGGCTCCTTTCATGTGTGATGTGCAAGACGGAATTGCTCTGCACGCAGTACAGGGGAATCGGGCCTCATCTCGCATCGAGGGGGAAGTCTCATGGTTTTTCTCGAGTTGCGGCGGGAACCTGGGGTATATTCTCGAGTTACGATGGGGATGGCCCTTCCACCCATGTGTTTGTTCAGCCACGTCAGGACTCCTGCCTAGTTGCGAGGGACAACTCGGGATTCTCCTCGAGGCTTGGCAGGGCAATTGGGACGCCTCTCCAGCTGAGACGGGAGACCAAGGGTCCCTTTCCACGTGCCACAAGAATCCTGGGACTCCTATCAAGTTTCACGAGGAGTCAGGCATCGTCTCCTTTGGAGGCATTGATCTCCGCATACCTCTGGAGTTTTCAAAGGATTTGAGGCCTCCGGTCGCGATGAGGTGGGGAACTAGGTGTTTCTCTGTGGTCTCCACAGGGGATTCAGACACCCTTTCGTCTTGGGAAATGCAAGACGAGCCTGCATTCCAGTCACTGCAGGGATATCCGGCCTTATTTCGCGTCAGGGCATCGCGGTGTCCATTCCACTTGAGGCCGCAAATTCAGGGTCCCTTTCACATACCTAGAGCTGAGAGAAGCCTCCTCTTGAGGTGCTTGTGGTAAGGTGGTATTCCTCAGGAGTCGAAGCCAGGGACTAACCTCTCATCTCGTGTTGATTCTTGGTCCACGGAGCTCTTTCGTGTTGCTACAGTGACCTCAGGATCCCTCTAGCCTTGAAACAGTGTTCTTGGGGTTTCTCTGGAGTGCCATGAAGGAAATCAAGGCTCCTTTCATGTGTGATGTGCAACACAGAATTCCTCTGCACGCAGTGCAGGGGAATCGGGCCTCATCTCACGGTGAGGGGGAAGTCTCATGGTTTTTCTCGAGTTGCGGCGGGAACCTGGGGTATATTCTCGAGTTACGACGGGGATGGCCCTTCCACACACGTGTTTGTTCAGCCACGTCAGGACTCTTGCCTAGTTGCGAGACACAACTCGGGATCCTCCTCGAGGATTGGCAGGGCAATTCGGACGCCTCTCCAGCTGAGGCGGGAGACCAAGGGTCCCTTTCCACGTGCCACAGGAATCCTGGGACTCCTATCAAGTTTCAGGAGGAGTCAGGCATTGTCTCCTTTGGAGGCACTGATCTCCGCGTACCTCTGGAGTTTTCAAAGGATGTGAGGCCTCCGGTCGCGATGAGGTGGGGAACTAGGTCTTTCTCTGTGGTCTCCACAGGGGACTCAGACACCCTTTCATCTTGGGAGATGCAAGACGAGCCTGCATTCAAGTCACTGCAGGGATATCCAGCCTTATTTCGCGTCAGGGCATCGCGGTGTCCATTCCACTTGAGGCCGCAAACTCAGGGTCCCTCTCACATACCTAGAGCTGAGAGAAGCCTCCTCTTGAGGTGCTTGTGGTAAGGTGGTATTCCTCTGGAGTCGAAGCCAGGGACTAACCTCTCATCTCGAGTTGATTTTTGGCCCACGGAGCTCTTTCGTGTTGCTACAGTGACCTCAGGATCCCTCTAGCCTTGAAACAGTGTTCTTGGGGTTTCTCTGGAGTGCCATCAAGGAAATCAAGGCTCCTTTCATGTGTGATGTGCAACACGGAATTGCTCTGCACGCAGTGCAGGGGAATCGGGCCTCATCTCGCGGCGAGGGGGAAGTCTCATGGTTTTTCTCGAGTTGCGGCGGGAACCTGGGGTATATTCTCGAGTTACGATGGGGATGGCCCTTCCACCCATGTGTTTCTTCAGCGACGTCAGGACTCCTGCCTAGTTGTGAGGGACAACTCTGGATTCTCCTCGAGGCTTGGCAGGGCAATTGGGACGCCTCTCCAGCTCAGGCGGGAGACCAAGTGTCCCTTTCCAAGTGCCACAGGAATCCTGGGACTCCTATCAAGTTTCACGAGGAGTCAGGCATCGTCTCCTTTGGAGGCACTGATCTCTGCGTACCTCTGGAGTTTTCAAAGGATGTGAGGCTATCGGTCGCGATGAGGTGGGGAACTAAGTCTTTCTCTGTGCTTTCCACAGGGGATTCAGACATCCTTTCGTCCTGGGAGATGCAAGACGAGCCTGCATTGAAGTCACTGCAGGGATATCCGGCCTTATTTCGCATCAGGGCATCGCGGTGTCCATTCCACTTGAGGCCGCAAACTCAGGGTCCCTCTCACATACCTAGAGCTGAGAGAAGCCTCCTCTTGAGGTGCTTGTGGTAAGGTGGTATTCCTCAGGAGTCGAAGCCAGGGACTAACCTCTCATCTCGTGTTGATTCTTGGTCCACGGAGCTCTTTCGTGTTGCTACAGTGACCTCAGGATCCCTCTAGCCTTGAAACAGTGTTCTTGGGGTTTCTCTGGAGTGCCATCAAGGAAATCAAGGCTCCTTTCATGTGTGATGTGCAACACGGAATTGCTCTGCACGCAGTGCAGGGGAATCGGGCCTCATCTCGCATCGAGGGGGAAGTCTCATGGTTTTTCTCGAGTTGCGGCGGGAACCTGGGGTATATTCTCGAGTTACGACGGGGATGGCCCTTCCACACACGTGTGTGTTCAGCCACGTCAGGACTCCTGCCTAGTTGCGAGGGACAACTCGGGATTCTCCTCGAGGCTTTGCAGGGCAATTGGGACGCCCCTCCAGCTGAGACGGGAGACCAAGGGTCCCTTTCCACGTGCCACAGGAATCCTGGGTCTCCTATCAAGTTTCACGAGGAGTCAGGCATCGTCTCCTTTGGAGGCACTGATCTCCGCATACCTCTGGAGTTTTCAAAGGATGTGAGGCCTCCTGTCGCGATGAGGTGGGGAACTAGGTCTTTCTCTGTGGTCTCCACAGGGGATTCAGACACCATTTCGTCTTGGGAGATGCAAGACGAGCCTGCATTCCAGTCACTGCAGGGATATCCGGCCTTATTTCGAGTCAGGGCATCGCGGTGTCCATTCCACTTGAGGCCACAAACTCAGGGTCCCTCTCACATACCTAGAGCTGAGAGAAGCCTCCTCTTGAGGTGCTTGTGGTAAGGTGGTATTCCTCTGGAGTCGAAGCCAGGGACTAACCTCTCATCTCGAGTTGATTTTTGGTCCACGGAGCTCTTTCGTGTTGCTACAGTGACCTCAGGATCCCTCTAGCCTTGAAACAGTGTTCTTGGGGTTTCTCTGGAGTGCCATGAAGGAAATCAAGGCTCCTTTCATGTGTGATGTGCAACACAGAATTGCTCTGCACGCAGTGCAGGGGAATCGGGCCTCATCTCGCGGCGAGGGGGAAGTCTCATGGTTTTTCTGGAGTTACGGCGGGAACCTGGGGTATATTCTCGAGTTACGACGGGGATGGCCCTTCCACACACGTGTTTGTTCAGCCACGTCAGGACTCTTGCCTAGTTGCGAGACACAACTCGGGATTCTCCTCGAGGCTTGGCAAGGCAATTGGGACGCCTCTCCAGCTGAGGCGGGAGACCAAGGGTCCCTTTCCACGTGCCACAGGAATCCTGGGTCTCCTATCAAGTTTCACGAGGAGTCAGGCATCGTCTCCTTTGGAGGCACTGATCTCCGCATACCTCTGGAGTTTACAAAGGATTTGAGGCCTCCGGTCGCGATGAGGTAGGGAACTAGGTCTTTCTCTGTGGTCTCCACAGGGGATTCAGACATCCTTTCTTCTTGGGAGATGCAAGACGAGCCTGCATTCAAGTCACTGCAGGGATATCCGGCCTTATTTCGAGTCAGGGCATCGCGGTGTCCATTCCACTTGAGGCCGCAAACTCAGGGTCCCTCTCACATACCTAGAGCTGAGAGAAGCCTCCTCTTGAGGTGCTTGTGGTAAGGTGGTATTCCTCTGGAGTCGAAGCCAGGGACTAACCTCTCTTTTCGAGTTGATTTTTGGTCCACAGAGTTCTTTCGTGTTGCTACAGTGACCTCAGGATCCCTCTATCCTTGAAACAGTGTTCTTGGGGTTTCTCTGGAGTGCCATCAAGGAAATCAAGGCTCCTTTCATGTGTGATGTGCAAGACGGAATTGCTCTGCACGCAGTACAGGAGAATCGGGCCCCATCTCGCATCGAGGGGGAAGTCTCATGGTTTTTCTCGAGTTGCGGCGGGAACCTGGGGTATATTCTCGAGTTACGACGGGGATGGCCCTTCCACCCACGTGTTTGTTCAGCCACGTCAGGACTCCTGCCTAGTTGCGAGGGACAACTCGGGATTCTCCTCGAGGCTTTGCAGGGCAATTGGGACGCCTCTCCAGCTGAGACGGGAGACCAAGTGTCCCTTTCCACGTGCCACAGGAATCCTGGGTCTCCTATGAAGTTTCACGAGGAGTCAGGCATCGTCTCCTTGGAGGCACTCATCTCCGCATACCTCTGGAGTTTTCAAAGGATTTGAGGCCTCCTGTCGCGATGAGGTGGGGAACTAGGTCTTTCTCTGTGGTCTCCACAGTGGATTCAGACACCCTTTCGTCTTGGGAGATGCAAGACGAGCCTGCATTCCAGTCACTGCAGGGATATCCGGCCTTATTTCGAGTCAGGGCATCGCGGTGTCCATTCCACTTGAGGCCGCAAACTCAGGGTCCCTCTCACATACCTAGAGCTGAGAGAAGCCTCCTCTTGAGGTGCTTGTGGTAAGGTGGTATTCCTCTGGAGTCGAACCCAGGGACTAACCTCTCATCTCGAGTTGATTTTTGGCCCACGGAGCTCTTTCGTGTTGCTACAGTGACCTCAGGATCCCTCTAGCCTTGAAACAGTGTTCTTGGGGTTTCTCTGGAGTGCCATCAAGGAAATCAAGGCTCCTTTCATGTGTGATGTGCAACACGGAATTGCTCTGCACGCAGTGCAGGGGAATCGGGCCTCATCTCGCGGCGAGGGGGAAGTCTCATGGTTTTTCTCGAGTTGCGGCGGGAACCTGGGGTATATTCTCGAGTTACGACGGGGATGGCCCTTCCACCCACGTGTTTCTTCAGCGACGTCAGGACTCCTGCCTAGTTGCGAGGGACAACTCTGGATTCTCCTCGAGGCTTGGCAGGGCAATTGGGACGCCTCTCCAGCTCAGGCGGGAGACCAAGTGTCCCTTTCCAAGTGCCACAGGAATCCTGGGACTCCTATCAAGTTTCACGAGGAGTCAGGCATCGTCTCCTTTGGAGGCACTGATCTCCGCGTACCTCTGGAGTTTTCAAAGGATGTGAGGCTATCGGTCGCGATGAGGTGGGGAACTAAGTCTTTCTCTGTGCTTTCCACAGGGGATTCAGACATCCTTTCGTCCTGGGAGATGCAAGACGAGCCTGCATTTAAGTCACTGCAGGGATATCCGGCCTTATTTCGAGTCAGGGCATCGCGGTGTCCATTCCACTTGAGGCCACAAACTCAGGGTCCCTCTCACATACCTAGAGCTGAGAGAAGCCTCCTCTTGAGGTGCTTGTGGTAAGGTGGTATTCCTCTGGAGTCGAAGCCAGGGACTAACCTCTCTTTTCGAGTTGATTTTTGGTCCACAGAGTTCTTTCGTGTTGCTACAGTGACCTCAGGATCCCTCTATCCTTGAAACAGTGTTCTTGGGGTTTCTCTGGAGTGCCATCAAGGAAATCAAGGCTCCTTTCATGTGTGATGTGCAAGACGGAATTGCTCTGCACGCAGTACAGGAGAATCGGGCCCCATCTCGCATCGAGGGGGAAGTTTCATGGTTTTTCTCGAGTTGCGGCGGGAACCTGGGGTATATTCTCGAGTTACGACGGGGATGGCCCTTCCACCCACGTGTTTGTTCAGCCACGTCAGGACTCCTGCCTAGTTGCGAGACACAACTCGGGATTCTCCTCGAGGCTTTGCAGGGCAATTGGGACGCCTCTCCAGCTGAGACGGGAGACCAAGGGTCCCTTTCCACGTGCCACAGGAATCCTGGGTCTCCTATGAAGTTGCACGAGGAGTCAGGCATCGTCTCCTTTGGAGGCACTCATCTCCGCATACCTCTGGAGTTTTCAAAGGATTTGAGGCCTCCTGTCGCGATGAGGTGGGGAACTAGGTCTTTCTCTGTGGTCTCCACAGTGGATTCAGACACCCTTTCGTCTTGGGAGATGCAAGACGAGCCTGCATTCCAGTCACTGCAGGGATATCCGGCCTTATTTCGAGTCAGGGCATCGCGGTGTCCATTCCACTTGAGGCCGCAAACTCAGGGTCCCTCTCACATACCTAGAGCTGAGAGAAGCCTCCTCTTGAGGTGCTTGGGGTAAGGTGGTATTCCTCTGGAGTCGAAGCCAGGGACTAACCTCTCATCTCGAGTTGATTTTTGGTCCACAGAGTTCTTTCGTGTTGATACAGTGACCTCAGGATCCCTTTATCCTTGAAACAGTGTTCTTGGGGTTTCTCTGGAGTGCCATGAAGGAAATCAAGGCTGCTTTCATGTGTGATGTGCAACACAGAATAGCTCTGCACGCAGTGCAGGGGAATCGGGCCTCATCTCGCGGCGAGGGGGAAGTCTCATGGTTTTTCTCGAGTTGCGGCGGGAACCTGGGGTATATTCTCGAGTTACGACGGGGATGGCCCTTCCACACACGTGTGTGTTCAGCCACGTCAGGACTCCTGCCTAGTTGCGAGGGACAACTCGGGATTCTCCTCGAGGCTTGGCAGGGCAATTGGGACGCCTCTCCAGCTGAGGCGGGAGACCAAGTGTCCCTTTCCAAGTGCCACAGGAATCCTGGGACTCCTATCAAGTTTCACGAGGAGTCAGGCATCGTCTCCTTTGGAGGCACTGATCTCCGCGTACCTCTGGAGTTTTCAAAGGATGTGAGGCTATCGGTCGCGATGAGGTGGGGAACTAAGTCTTTCTCTGTGCTTTCCACAGGGGATTCAGACATCCTTTCGTCCTGGGAGATGCAAGACGAGCCTGCATTGAAGTCACTGCAGGGATATCCGGCCTTATTTTGAGTCAGGGCATCGCGGTGTCCATTCCACTTGAGGCCGCAAACTCAGGGTCCCTCTCACATACCTAGAGCTGAGAGAAGCCTCCTCTTGAGGTGCTTGTGGTAAGGTGGTATTCCTCTGGAGACGAATCCAGGGACTAACCTCTCTTTTCGAGTTGATTTTTGGTCCACAGAGTTCTTTCGTGTTGCTACAGTGACCTGACGATCCCTCTATCCTTGAAAAAGTGTTCTTGGGGTTTCTCTGAAGTGCCATCAAGGAAATCAAGGCTCCTTTCATGTGTGATGTGCAAGACGGAATTGCTCTGCACGCAGTACAGGGGAATCGGGCCTCACCTCGCATCGAGGGGGAAGTCTCATGGTTTTTCTCGAGTTGCGGCGGGAACCTGGGGTATATTCTCGAGTTACGACAGGGATGGCCCTTCCACCCACGTGTTTGTTCAGCCACGTCAGGACTCCTGCCTAGTTGCGAGGGACGACTCGGGATTCTCCTCGAGGCTTGGCAGGGCAATTGGAACGCCTCTCCAGCTAAGGCAGGAGACCAAGGGTCCCTTTCCACGTGCCACAAGAATCCTGGGACTCCTATCAAGTTTCACGAGGAGTCAGGCATCGTCTCCTTTGGAGGCGCTGATCTCCGCGTACCTCTGGAGTTTTCAAAGGATGTGAGGCCTCCGGTCGCGATGAGGTGGGGAACTAGGTCTTTCTCTGTGGTCTCCACAGGGGATTCAGACATCCTTTCTTCTTGGGAGATGCAAGACGAGCCTGCATTCAAGTCACTGCAGGGATATCCGGCCTTATTTCGAGTCAGGGCATCGCGGTGTCCATTCCACTTGAGGCCGCAAACTCAGAATCCCTCTCACATACCTAGAGCTGAGAGAAGCCTCCTCTTGAGGTGCTTGTGGTAAGGTGGTATTCCTCAGGAGTCGAAGCCAGGGAGTAACCTCTCATCTCGTGTTGATTCTTGGTCCACGGAGCTCTTTCGTGTTGCTACAGTGACCTCAGGATCCCTGTAGCCTTGAAACTGTGTTCTTGGGGTTTCTCTGGAGTGCCAACAAGGAAATCAAGGCTCCTTTCATGTGTGATGTGCAACACGGAATTGCTCTGCACGCAGTGCAGGGGAATCGGGCCTCATCTCGCGGCGAGGGGGAAGTCTCATGGTTTTTCTCGAGTTGCGGCGGGAACCTGGGGTATATTCTCGAGTTACGACGGGGATGGCCCTTCCACCCACGTGTTTCTTCAGCGACGTCAGGACTCCTGCCTAGTTGCGAGGGACAACTCGGGATTCTCCTCGAGGCTTTGCAGGGCAATTGGGACGCCTCTCCAGCTGAGACGGGAGACCAAGTGTCCCTTTCCACGTGCCACAGGAATCCTGGGACTCCTATCAAGTTTCACGAGGAGTCAGGCATCGTCTCCTTTGGAGGCACTGATCTCCGCATACCTCTGGAGTTTTCAAAGGATGTGAGGCCTCCTGTCGAGATGAGGTGGGGAACTAGGTCTTTCTCTGTGGTCTCCACAGGGGATTCAGACACCCTTTCGTCTTGGGAGATGCAAGACGAGCCTGCATTCCAGTCACTGCAGGGATATCCGGCCTTATTTCGAGTCAGGGCATCGCGGTGTCCATTCCACTTGAGGCCGCAAACTCAGGGTCCCTCTCACATACCTAGAGGTGAGAGAAGCCTCCTCTTGAGGTGCTTGTGGTAAGGTGGTATTCCTCTGGAGTCGAAGCCAGGGACTAACCTCTCATCTCGAGTTGATTTTTGGTCCACGGAGCTCTTTCGTATTGCTACAGTGACCTCAGGATCCCTCTAGCCTTGAAACAGTGTTCTTGGGGTTTCTCTGGAGTGCCATGAAGGAAATCAAGGCTCCTTTCATGTGTGATGTGCAACACAGAATTGCTCTGCACGCAGTGCAGGGGAATCGGGCCTCATCTCGCGGCGAGGGGGAAGTCTCATGGTTTTTCTCGAGTTGCGGCGGGAACCTGGGGTATATTCTCGAGTTACGACGGGGATGGCCCTTCCACCCACGTGTTTCTTCAGCGACGTCAGGACTCCTGCCTAGTTGCGAGGGACAACTCTGGATTCTCCTCGAGGCTTGGCAGGGCAATTGGGACGCCTCTCCAGCTGAGGCGGGAGACCAAGTGTCCCTTTCCAAGTGCCACAGGAATCCTGGGACTCCTATCAAATTTCACGAGGAGTCAGGCATCGTCTCCTTTGGAGGCACTGATCTCCGCGTACCTCTGGAGTTTTCAAGGGATGTGAGGCTATCGGTCGCGATGAGGTGGGGAACTAAGTCTTTCTCTGTGCTTTCCACAGGGGATTCAGACATCCTTTCGTCCTGGGAGATGCAAGACGAGCCTGCATTGAAGTCACTGCAGGGATATCCGGCCTTATTTCGAGTCAGGGCATCGCGGTGTCCATTCCTCTTGAGGCCGCAAACTCAGGGTCCCTCTCACATACCTAGAGCTGAGAGAAGCCTCCTCTTGAGGTGCTTGTGGTAAGGTGGTATTCCTCTGGAGACGAATCCTGGGACTAACCTCTCTTTTCGAGTTGATTTTTGGTCCACAGAGTTCTTTCGTGTTGCTACAGTGACCTCAGGATCCCTCTAGCCTTGAAACAGTGTTCTTGGGGTTTCTCTGGAGTGCCATCAAGGAAATCAAGGCTCCTTTCATGTGTGATGTGCAAGACGGAATTGCTCTGCACGCAGTACAGGGGAATCGGGCCTCATCTCGAATCGAGGGGGAAGTCTCATGGTTTTTCTCGAGTTGCGGCGGGAACCTGGGGTATATTCTCGAGTTACGATGGGGATGGCCCTTCCACCCATGTGTTTGTTCAGCCACGTCAGGACTCCTGCCTAGTTGCGAGGGACAACTCGGGATTCTCCTCGAGGCTTGGCAGGGCAATTGGGACGCCTCTCCAGCTGAGACGGGAGACCAAGTGTCCCTTTCCACGTGCCACAAGAATCCTGGGACTCCTATCAAGTTTCACGAGGAGTCAGGCATCGTCTCCTTTGGAGGCATTGATCTCCGCATACCTCTGGAGTTTTCAAAGGATTTGAGGCCTCCGGTCGCGATGAGGTGGGGAACTAGGTGTTTCTCTGTGGTCTCCACAGGGGATTCAGACACCCTTTCGTCTTGGGAGATGCAAGACGAGCCTGCATTCCAGTCACTGCAGGGATATCCGGCCTTATTTCGCGTCAGGGCATCGCGGTGTCCATTCCACTTGAGGCCGCAAATTCAGGGTCCCTTTCACATACCTAGAGCTGAGAGAAGCCTCCTCTTGAGGTGCTTGTGGTAAGGTGGTATTCCTCAGGAGTCGAAGCCAGGGACTAACCTCTCATCTCGTGTTGATTCTTGGTTCACGGAGCTCTTTCGTGTTGCTACAGTGACCTCAGGATCCCTCTAGCCTTGAAACAGTGTTCTTGGGGTTTCTCTGGAGTGCCATGAAGGAAATCAAGGCTCCTTTCATGTGTGATGTGCAACACAGAATTCCTCTGCACGCAGTGCAGGGGAATCGGGCCTCATCTCGCGGTGAGGGGGAAGTCTCATGGTTTTTCTCGAGTTGCGGCGGGAACCTGGGGTATATTCTCGAGTTACGACGGGGATGGCCCTTCCACACACGTGTTTGTTCAGCCACGTCAGGACTCTTGCCTAGTTGCGAGACACAACTCGGGATTCTCCTCGAGGCTTGGCAGGGCAATTGGGACGCCTCTCCAGCTGAGGCGGGAGACCAAGGGTCCCTTTCCACGTGCCACAGGAATCCTGGGACTCCTATCAAGTTTCACGAGGAGTCAGGCATCGTCCCCTTTGGAGGCACTGATCTCCGCGTACCTCTGGAGTTTTCAAAGGATGTGAGGCCTCCGGTCGCGATGAGGTGGGGAACTAGGTCTTTCTCTGTGGTCTCCACAGGGGACTCAGACACCCTTTCATCTTGGGAGATGCAAGACGAGCCTGCATTCAAGTCACTGCAGGGATATCCAGCCTTATTTCGCGTCAGGGCATCGCGGTGTCCATTCCACTTGAGGCCGCAAACTCAGGGTCCCTCTCACATACCTAGAGCTGAGAGAAGCCTCCTCTTGAGGTGCTTGTGGTAAGGTGGTATTCCTCTGGAGTCGAAGCCAGGGACTAACCTCTCATCTCGAGTTGATTTTTGGCCCACGGAGCTCTTTCGTGTTGCTACAGTGACCTCAGGATCCCTCTAGCCTTGAAACAGTGTTCTTGGGGTTTCTCTGGAGTGCCATCAAGGAAATCAAGGCTCCTTTCATGTGTGATGTGCAACACGGAATTGCTCTGCACGCAGTGCAGGGGAATCGGGCCTCATCTCGCGGCGAGGGGGAAGTCTCATGGTTTTTCTCGAGTTGCGGCGGGAACCTGGGGTATATTCTCGAGTTACGATGGGGATGGCCCTTCCACCCACGTGTTTCTTCAGCGACGTCAGGACTCCTGCCTAGTTGCGAGGGACAACTCTGGATTCTCCTCGAGGCTTGGCAGGGCAATTGGGACGCCTCTCCAGCTGAGGCGGGAGACCAAGTGTCCCTTTCCAAGTGCCACAGGAATCCTGGGACTCCTATCAAGTTTCACGAGGAGTCAGGCATCGTCTCCTTTGGAGGCACTGATCTCCGCGTACCTCTGGAGTTTTCAAAGGATGTGAGGCTATCGGTCGCGATGAGGTGGGGAACTAAGTCTTTCTCTGTGTTTTCCACAGGGGATTCAGACATCCTTTCGTCCTGGGAGATGCAAGACGAGCCTGCATTGAAGTCACTGCAGGGATATCCGGCCTTATTTCGCGTCAGGGCATCGCGGTGTCCATTCCACTTGAGGCCGCAAACTCAGGGTCCCTCTCACATACCTAGAGCTGAGAGAAGCCTCCTCTTGAGGTGCTTGTGGTACGGTGGTATTCCTCTGGAGACGAATCCTGGGACTAACCTCTCTTTTCGAGTTGATTTTTGGTCCACAGAGTTCTTTCGTGTTGCTACAGTGACCTCAGGATCCCTCTATCCTTGAAACAGTGTTCTTGGGGTTTCTCTGGAGTGCCATCAAGGAAATCAAGGCTCCTTTCATGTGTGATGTGCAACACGGAATTGCTCTGCACGCAGTGCAGGGGAATCGGGCCTCATCTCGCATCGAGGGGGAAGTCTCATGGTTTTTCTCGAGTTGCGGCGGGAACCTGGGGTATATTCTCGAGTTACGACGGGGATGGCCCTTCCACACACGTGTGTGTTCAGCCACGTCAGGACTCCTGCCTAGTTGCGAGGGACAACTCGGGATTCTCCTCGAGGCTTTGCAGGGCAATTGGGACGCCCCTCCAGCTGAGACGGGAGACCAAGGGTCCCTTTCCACGTGCCACAGGAATCCTGGGTCTCCTATCAAGTTTCACGAGGAGTCAGGCATCGTCTCCTTTGGAGGCACTGATCTCCGCATACCTCTGGAGTTTTCAAAGGATGTGAGGCCTCCTGTCGCGATGAGGTGGGGAACTAGGTCTTTCTCTGTGGTCTCCACAGGGGATTCAGACACCCTTTCGTCTTGGGAGATGCAAGACGAGCCTGCATTCCAGTCACTGCAGGGATATCCGGCCTTATTTCGAGTCAGGGCATCGCGGTGTCCATTCCACTTGAGGCCACAAACTCAGGGTCCCTCTCACATACCTAGAGCTGAGAGAAGCCTCCTCTTGAGGTGCTTGTGGTAAGGTGGTATTCCTCTGGAGTCGAAGCCAGGGACTAACCTCTCATCTCGAGTTGATTTTTGGTCCACGGAGCTCTTTCGTGTTGCTACAGTGACCTCAGGATCCCTCTAGCCTTGAAACAGTGTTCTTGGGGTTTCTCTGGAGTGCCATGAAGGAAATCAAGGCTCCTTTCATGTGTGATGTGCAACACAGAATTGCTCTGCACGCAGTGCAGGGGAATCGGGCCTCATCTCGCGGCGAGGGGGAAGTCTCATGGTTTTTCTGGAGTTACGGCGGGAACCTGGGGTATATTCTCGAGTTACGACGGGGATGGCCCTTCCACACACGTGTTTGTTCAGCCACGTCAGGACTCTTGCCTAGTTGCGAGACACAACTCGGGATTCTCCTCGAGGCTTGGCAAGGCAATTGGGACGCCTCTCCAGCTGAGGCGGGAGACCAAGGGTCCCTTTCCACGTGCCACAGGAATCCTGGGTCTCCTATCAAGTTTCACGAGGAGTCAGGCATCGTCTCCTTTGGAGGCACTGATCTCCGCATACCTCTGGAGTTTTCAAAGGATTTGAGACCTCCGGTCGCGATGAGGTAGGGAACTAGGTCTTTCTCTGTGGTCTCCACAGGGGATTCAGACATCCTTTCTTCTTGGGAGATGCAAGACGAGCCTGCATTCAAGTCACTGCAGGGATATCCGGCCTTATTTCGAGTCAGGGCATCGCGGTGTCCATTCCACTTGAGGCCGCAAACTCAGGGTCCCTCTCACATACCTAGAGCTGAGAGAAGCCTCCTCTTGAGGTGCTTGTGGTAAGGTGGTATTCCTCTGGAGACGAATCCAGGGACTAACCTCTCTTTTCGAGTTGATTTTTGGTCCACAGAGTTCTTTCGTGTTGCTACAGTGACCTGACGATCCCTCTATCCTTGAAAAAGTGTTCTTGGGGTTTCTCTGAAGTGCCATCAAGGAAATCAAGGCTCCTTTCATGTGTGATGTGCAAGACGGAATTGCTCTGCACGCAGTACAGGGGAATCGGGCCTCACCTCGCATCGAGGGGGAAGTCTCATGGTTTTTCTCGAGTTGCGGCGGGAACCTGGGGTATATTCTCGAGTTACGACAGGGATGGCCCTTCCACCCACGTGTTTGTTCAGCCACGTCAGGACTCCTGCCTAGTTGCGAGGGACGACTCGGGATTCTCCTCGAGGCTTGGCAGGGCAATTGGAACGCCTCTCCAGCTGAGGCAGGAGACCAAGGGTCCCTTTCCACGTGCCACAAGAATCCTGGGACTCCTATCAAGTTTCACGAGGAGTCAGGCATCGTCTCCTTTGGAGGCGCTGATCTCCGCGTACCTCTGGAGTTTTCAAAGGATGTGAGGCCTCCGGTCGCGATGAGGTGGGGAACTAGGTCTTTCTCTGTGGTCTCCACAGGGGATTCAGACATCCTTTCTTCTTGGGAGATGCAAGACGAGCCTGCATTCAAGTCACTGCAGGGATATCCGGCCTTATTTCGTGTCAGGGCATCGCGGTGTCCATTCCACTTGAGGCCGCAAACTCAGAATCCCTCTCACATACCTAGAGCTGAGAGAAGCCTCCTCTTGAGGTGCTTGTGGTAAGGTGGTATTCCTCAGGAGTCGAAGCCAGGGAGTAACCTCTCATCTCGTGTTGATTCTTGGTCCACGGAGCTCTTTCGTGTTGCTACAGTGACCTCAGGATCCCTGTAGCCTTGAAACTGTGTTCTTGGGGTTTCTCTGGAGTGCCATCAAGGAAATCAAGGCTCCTTTCATGTGTGATGTGCAACACGGAATTGCTCTGCACGCAGTGCAGGGGAATCGGGCCTCATCTCGCGGCGAGGGGGAAGTCTCATGGTTTTTCTCGAGTTGCGGCGGGAACCTGGGGTATATTCTCGAGTTACGACGGGGATGGCCCTTCCACCCACGTGTTTCTTCAGCGACGTCAGGACTCCTGCCTAGTTGCGAGGGACAACTCTGGATTCTCCTCGAGGCTTGGCAGGGCAATTGGGACGCCTCTCCAGCTGAGACGGGAGACCAAGTGTCCCTTTCCACGTGCCACAGGAATCCTGGGACTCCTATCAAGTTTCACGAGGAGTCAGGCATCGTCTCCTTTGGAGGCACTGATCTCCGCATACCTCTGGAGTTTTCAAAGGATGTGAGGCCTCCTGTCGAGATGAGGTGGGGAACTAGGTCTTTCTCTGTGGTCTCCACAGGGGATTCAGACACCCTTTCGTCTTGGGAGATGCAAGACGAGCCTGCATTCCAGTCACTGCAGGGATATCCGGCCTTATTTCGAGTCAGGGCATCGCGGTGTCCATTCCACTTGAGGCCGCAAACTCAGGGTCCCTCTCACATACCTAGAGGTGAGAGAAGCCTCCTCTTGAGGTGCTTGTGGTAAGGTGGTATTCCTCTGGAGTCGAAGCCAGGGACTAACCTCTCATCTCGAGTTGATTTTTGGTCCACGGAGCTCTTTCGTATTGCTACAGTGACCTCAGGATCCCTCTATCCTTGAAACAGTGTTCTTGGGGTTTCTCTGGAGTGCCATGAAGGAAATCAAGGCTCCTTTCATGTGTGATGTGCAACACAGAATTGCTCTGCACGCAGTGCAGGGGAATCGGGCCTCATCTCGCGGCGAGGGGGAAGTCTCATGGTTTTTCTCGAGTTGCGGCGGGAACCTGGGGTATATTCTCGAGTTACGACGGGGATGGCCCTTCCACCCACGTGTTTCTTCAGCGACGTCAGGACTCCTGCCTAGTTGCGAGGGACAACTCTGGATTCTCCTCGAGGCTTGGCAGGGCAATTGGGACGCCTCTCCAGCTGAGGCGGGAGACCAAGTGTCCCTTTCCAAGTGCCACAGGAATCCTGGGACTCCTATCAAATTTCACGAGGAGTCAGGCATCGTCTCCTTTGGAGGCACTGATCTCCGCGTACCTCTGGAGTTTTCAAGGGATGTGAGGCTATTGGTCGCGATGAGGTGGGGAACTAAGTCTTTCTCTGTGCTTTCCACAGGGGATTCAGACATCCTTTCGTCCTGGGAGATGCAAGACGAGCCTGCATTGAAGTCACTGCAGGGATATCCGGCCTTATTTCGAGTCAGGGCATCGCGGTGTCCATTCCTCTTGAGGCCGCAAACTCAGGGTCCCTCTCACATACCTAGAGCTGAGATAAGCCTCCTCTTGAGGTGCTTGTGGTAAGGTGGTATTCCTCTGGAGACGAATCCTGGGACTAACCTCTCTTTTCGAGTTGATTTTTGGTCCACAGAGTTCTTTCGTGTTGCTACAGTGACCTCAGGATCCCTCTATCCTTGAAACAGTGTTCTTGGGGTTTCTCTGGAGTGCCATCAAGGAAATCAAGGCTCCTTTCATGTGTGATGTGCAAGACGGAATTGCTCTGCACGCAGTACAGGGGAATCGGGCCTCATCTCGCATCGAGGGGGAAGTCTCATGGTTTTTCTCGAGTTGCGGCGGGAACCTGGGGTATATTCTCGAGTTACGATGGGGATGGCCCTTCCACCCATGTGTTTGTTCAGCCACGTCAGGACTCCTGCCTAGTTGCGAGGGACAACTCGGGATTCTCCTCGAGGCTTGGCAGGGCAATTGGGACGCCTCTCCAGCTGAGACGGGAGACCAAGTGTCCCTTTCCACGTGCCACAAGAATCCTGGGACTCCTATCAAGTTTCACGAGGAGTCAGGCATCGTCTCCTTTGGAGGCATTGATCTCCGCATACCTCTGGAGTTTTCAAAGGATTTGAGGCCTCCGGTCGCGATGAGGTGGGGAACTAGGTGTTTCTCTGTGGTCTCCACAGGGGATTCAGACACCCTTTCGTCTTGGGAGATGCAAGACGAGCCTGCATTCCAGTCACTGCAGGGATATCCGGCCTTATTTCGCGTCAGGGCATCGCGGTGTCCATTCCACTTGAGGCCGCAAATTCAGGGTCCCTTTCACATACCTAGAGCTGAGAGAAGCCTCCTCTTGAGGTGCTTGTGGTAAGGTGGTATTCCTCAGGAGTCGAAGCCAGGGACTAACCTCTCATCTCGTGTTGATTCTTGGTCCACGGAGCTCTTTCGTGTTGCTACAGTGACCTCAGGATCCCTCTAGCCTTGAAACAGTGTTCTTGGGGTTTCTCTGGAGTGCCATGAAGGAAATCAAGGCTCCTTTCATGTGTGATGTGCAACACAGAATTCCTCTGCACGCAGTGCAGGGGAATCGGGCCTCATCTCGCGGTGAGGGGGAAGTCTCATGGTTTTTCTCGAGTTGCGGCGGGAACCTGGGGTATATTCTCGAGTTACGACGGGGATGGCCCTTCCACACACGTGTTTGTTCAGCCACGTCAGGACTCTTGCCTAGTTGCGAGACACAACTCGGGATTCTCCTCGAGGCTTGGCAGGGCAATTGGGACGCCTCTCCAGCTGAGACGGGAGACCAAGGGTCCCTTTCCACGTGCCACAGGAATCCTGGGACTCCTATCAAGTTTCACGAGGAGTCAGGCATCGTCCCCTTTGGAGGCACTGATCTCCGCGTACCTCTGGAGTTTTCAAAGGATGTGAGGCCTCCGGTCGCGATGAGGTGGGGAACTAGGTCTTTCTCTGTGGTCTCCACAGGGGACTCAGACACCCTTTCATCTTGGGAGATGCAAGACGAGCCTGCCTCCAAGTCACTGCAGGGATATCCAGCCTTATTTCGCGTCAGGGCATCGCGGTGTCCATTCCACTTGAGGCCGCAAACTCAGGGTCCCTCTCACATACCTAGAGCTGAGAGAAGCCTCCTCTTGAGGTGCTTGTGGTAAGGTGGTATTCCTCTGGAGTCGAAGCCAGGGACTAACCTCTCATCTCGAGTTGATTTTTGGCCCACGGAGCTCTTTCGTGTTGCTACAGTGACCTCAGGATCCCTCTAGCCTTGAAACAGTGTTCTTGGGGTTTCTCTGGAGTGCCATCAAGGAAATCAAGGCTCCTTTCATGTGTGATGTGCAACACGGAATTGCTCTGCACGCAGTGCAGGGGAATCGGGCTTCATCTCGCGGCGAGGGGGAAGTCTCATGGTTTTTCTCGAGTTGCGGCGGGAACCTGGGGTATATTCTCGAGTTACGACAGGGATGGCCCTTCCACACACGTGTGTGTTCAGCCATGTCAGGACTCCTGCCTAGTTGCGAGGGACAACTCGGGATTCTCCTCGAGGCTTTGCAGGGCAATTGGGACGCCTCTCCAGCTGAGACGGGAGACCAAGGTTCCCTTTCCACGTGCCACAGGAATCCTGGGTCTCCTATGAAGTTTCACGAGGAGTCAGGCATCGTCTCCTTTGCAGGCACTGATCTCCGCATACCTCTGGAGTTTTCAAAGGATTTGAGGCCTCCTGTCGCGATGAGGTGGGGAACTAAGTCTTTCTCTGTGGTCTCCACAGGGGATTCAGACACCCTTTCGTCTTGGGAGATGGAAGACGAGCCTGCATTCCAGTCACTGCAGGGATATCGGCCTTATTTCGAGTCAGGGCATCGCGGTGTACATTCCACTTGAGGCCGCAAACTCAGGGTCCCTCTCACATACCTAGAGCTGAGAGAAGCCTCCTCTTGAGGTGTTTGTGGTAAGGTGGTATTCCTCAGGAGTCGAAGCCAGGGACTAACCTCTCATGTCGTGTTGATTCTTGGTCCACGGAGCTCTTTCGTGTTGCTACAGTGACCTCAGGATCCCTCTAGCCTTGAAACAGTGTTCTTGGGGTTTCTCTGGAGTGCCATCAAGGAAATCAAGGCTCCTTTCATGTGTGATGTGCAACACGGAATTGCTCTGCACGCAGTGCAGCGGAATCGGGCCTCATCTCGCAGCGAGGGGGAAGTCTCATGGTTTTTCTCGAGTTGCGGCGGGAACCTGGGGTATATTCTCGAGTTAAGACGGGGATGGCCCTTCCACACACCTGTGTGTTCAGCCATGTCAGGACTCCTGCCTAGTTGCGAGGGACAACTCGGGATTCTCCTCGAGGCTTTGCAGGGCAATTGGGACGCCTCTCCAGCTGAGACGGGAGACCAAGGGTCCCTTTCCACGTGCCACAGGAATCCTGGGTCTCCTATCAAGTTTCACGAGGAGTCAGGCATCGTCTCCTTTGGAGGCACTGATCTCCGCATACCTCTGGAGTTTTCAAAGGATTTGAGGCCTCCGGTCGCGATGAGGTAGGGAACTAGGTCTTTCTCTGTGGTCTCCACAGGGGATTCAGACATCCTTTCTTCTTGGGAGATGCAAGACGAGCCTGCATTCAAGTCACTGCAGGGATATCCGGCCTTATTTTGAGTCAGGGCATCGCGGTGTCCATTCCACTTGAGGCCGCAAACTCAGGGTCCCTCTCACATACCTAGAGCTGAGAGAAGCCTCCTCTTGAGGTGCTTGTGGTAAGGTGGTATTCCTCAGGAGTCGAAGCCAGGGACTAACCTCTCATCTCGTGTTGATTCTTGGTCCACAGAGCTCTTTCGTGTTGCTACAGTGACCTCAGGATCCCTCTAGCCTTGAAACAGAGTTCTTGGGGTTTCTCTGGAGTGCCATCAAGGAAATCAAGGCTCCTTTCATGTGTGATGTGCAACACGGAATTGCTCTGCACGCAGTGCAGGGGAATCGGGCCTCATCTCGCATCGAGGGGGAAGTCTAATGGTTTTTCTCGAGTTGCGGCGGGAACCTGGGGTATATTCTCGAGTTACGACGGGGATGGCCCTTCCACACACGTGTTTGTTCAGCCACGTCAGGACTCCTGCCTAGTTGCGAGGGACACCTCGGGATTCTCCTCGAGGCTTGGCAGGGCAATTGGAACGCCTCTTCAGCTGAGGCGGGAGACCAAGGGTCCCTTTCCACGTGCCACAAGAATCCTGGGACTCCTATCAAGTTTCACGAGGAGTCAGGCATCGTCTCCTTTGGAGGCACTCATCTCCGCGTACCTCTGGAGTTTTCAAAGGATGTGAGGCCTCCGGTCGCGATGAGGTGGGGAACTAGGTCTTTCTCTGTGGTCTCCACAGGGGATTCAGACACCCTTTCGTCTTGGGAGATGCAAGACGAGCCTGCATTCAAGTCACTGCAGGGATATCCGGCCTTATTTCGAGTCAGGGCATCGCGGTGTCCATTCCACTTGAGGCCGCAATCTCAGGATCCCTCTCACATACCTAGAGCTGAGAGAAGCCTCCTCTTGAGGTGCTTGTGGTAAGGTGGTATTCCTCTGGAGTCGAAGCCAGGGACTAACCTCTCATCTCGAGTTGATTTTTGGTCCACGGAGCTCTTTCGTGTTGCTACAGTGACCTCAGGATCCCTCTAGCCTTGAAACAGTGTTCTTGGGGTTTCTCTGGAGTGCCATGAAGGAAATCAAGGCTCCTTTCATGTGTGATGTGCAACACAGAATTGCTCTGCACGCAGTGCAGGGGAATCGGGCCTCATCTCGCGGCGAGGGGGAAGTCTCATGGTTTTTCTCGAGTTGCGGCGGGAACCTGGGGTATATTCTCGAGTTACGACGGGGATGGCCCTTCCACACACGTGTTTGTTCAGCCACGTCAGGACTCTTGCCTAGTTGCGAGACACAACTCTGGATTCTCCTCGAGGCTTGGCAAGGCAATTGGGACGCCTCTCCAGCTGAGGCGGGAGACCAAGTGTCCCTTTCCACGTGCCACAGGAATCCTGGGTCTCCTATCAAGTTTCACGAGGAGTCAGGCATCGTCTCCTTTGGAGGCACTGATCTCCGCGTACCTCTGGAGTTTTCAAAGGATGTGAGGCTATCGGTCGCGATGAGGTGGGGAACTAAGTCTTTCTCTGTGCTTTCCACAGGGGATTCAGACATCCTTTCGTCCTGGAGGACGCAAGACGAGCCTGCATTGAAGTCACTGCAGGGATATCCGGCCTTATTTCGAGTCAGGGCATCGCGGTGTCCATTCCACTTGAGGCCGCAAACTCAGGGTCCCTCTCACATACCTGGAGCTGAGAGAAGCCTCCTCTTGAGGTGCTTGTGGTAAGGTGGTATTCCTCTGGAGACGAATCCAGGGACTAACCTCTCTTTTTGAGTTGATTTTTGGTCCACAGAGTTCTTTCGTGTTGCTACAGTGACCTCAGGATCCCTCTATCCTTGAAACAGTGTTTTTGGGTTTCTCTGGAGTGCCATCAAGGAAATCAAGGCTCCTTTCATGTGTGATGTGCAACACGGAATTGCTCTGCACGCAGTACAGGGGAATCGGGCCTCATCTCGCATCGAGGGGGAAGTCTCATGGTTTTTCTCGAGTTGCGGCGGGAACCTGGGGTATATTCTCGAGTTACGACGGGGATGGCCCTTCCACCCACGTGTTTCTTCAGCGACGTCAGGACTCCTGCCTAGTTGCGAGGGACAACTCTGGATTCTCCTCGAGGCTTGGCAGGGCAATTGGGACGCCTCTCCAGCTGAGGCGGGAGACCAAGGGTCCCTTTCCAAGTGCCACAGGAATCCTGGGACTCCTATCAAGTTTCACGAGGAGTCAGGCATCGTCTCCTTTGGAGGCACTGATCTCCGCGTACCTCTGGAGTTTTCAAAGGATGTGAGGCCTCCGGTCGCGATGAGGTGGGGAACTAGGTCTTTCTCTGTGGTCTCCACAGGGGATTCAGACATCCTTTCATCTTGGGAGTTGCAAGACGATCCTGCATTCAAGTCACTGCAGGGATATCCAGCCTTATTTCGCGTCAGGGCATCGCGGTGTCCATTCCAATTGAGGCCGCAAACTCAGGGTCCCTCTCACATACCTAGACCTGAGAGAAGCCTCCTCTTGAGGTGCTTGTGGTAAGGTGGTATTCCTCCGGAGTCGAAGCCAGGGACTAACCTCTCATCTCGAGTTGATTTTTGGCCCACGGAGCTCTTTCGTGTTGCTACAGTGACCTCAGGATCCCTCTAGCCTTGAAACAGAGTTCTTGGGGTTTCTCTGGAGTGCCATCAAGGAAATCAAGGCTCCTTTCATGTGTGATGTGCAACACGGAATTGCTCTGCACGCAGTGCAGGGGAATCGGGCCTCATCTCGCGGCGAGGGGGAAGTCTCATGGTTTTTCTCGAGTTGCGGCGGGAACCTGGGGTATATTCTCGAGTTACGACGGGGATGGCCCTTCCACCCACGTGTTTGTTCAGCCACGTCAGGACTCCTGCCTAGTTGCGAGGGACACCTCGGGATTCTCCTCGAGGCTTGGCAGGGCAATTGGAACGCCTCTTCAGCTGAGGCGGGAGACCAAGGGTCCCTTTCCATGTGCCACAAGAATCCTGGGACTCCTATCAAGTTTCACGAGGAGTCAGGCATTGTCTCCTTTGGAGGCACTGATCTCCGCGTACCTCTGGAGTTTTCAAAGGATGTGAGGCCTCCGGTCGCGATGAGGTGTGGAACTAGGTGTTTCTCTGTGGTCTCCACAGGGGATTCAGACATCCTTTCTTCTTGGGAGATGCAAGACGAGCCTGCATTCAAGTCACTGCAGGGATATCCGGCCTTATTTCGAGTCAGGGCATCGCGGTGTCCATTCCACTTGAGGCCGCAAACTCAGGATCCCTCTCACATACCTAGAGCTGAGAGAAGCCTCCTCTTGAGGTGCTTGTCGTAAGGTCGTATTCCTCAGGAGTCGAAGCCAGGGACTAACCTCTCATCTCGTGTTGATTCTTGGTCCACGGAGCTCTTTCGTGTTGCTACAGTGACCTCAGGATCCCTCTAGCCTTGAAACAGTGTTCTTGGGGTTTCTCTGGAGTGCCATCAAGGAAATCAAGGCTCCTTTCATGTGTGATGTGCAACACGGAATTGCTCTGCACGCAGTGCAGGGGAATCGGGCCTCATCTCGCGGCGAGGGGGAAGTCTCATGGTTTTTCTCGAGTTGCGGCGGGAACCTGGGGTATATTCTCGAGTTACGACGGGGATGGCCCTTCCACACACGTGTGTGTTCAGCCATGTCAGGACTCCTGCCTAGTTGCGAGGGACAACTCGGGATTCTCCTCGAGGCTTTGCAGGGCAATTGGGACGCCTCTCCAGCTGAGACGGGAGACCAAGGGTCCCTTTCCACATGCCACAGGAATCCTGGGTCTCCTATCAAGTTTCACGAGGAGTCAGGCATCGTCTCCTTTGGAGGCACTCATCTCCGCATACCTCTGGAGTTTTCAAAGGATTTGAGGCCTCCTGTCGCGATGAGGTGGGGAACTAGGTCTTTCTCTGTGGTCTCCACAGGGGATTCAGACACCCTTTCGTCTTGGGAGATGCAAGACGAGCCTGCATTCCAGTCACTGCAGGGATATCCGGCCTTATTTCGAGTCAGGGCATCGCGTTGTCCATTCCACTTGAGGCCGCAAACTCAGGGTCCCTCTCACATACCTAGAGCTGAGAGAAGCCTCCTCTTGAGGTGCTTGTGGTAAGGTGGTATTCCTCTGGAGTCGAAGCCAGGGACTAACCTCTCATCTCGAGTTGATTTTTGGTCCACGGAGCTCTTTCGTGTTGCTACAGTGACCTCAGGATCCCTCTAGCCTTGAAACAGTGTTCTTGGGGTTTCTCTGGAGTGCCATGAAGGAAATCAAGGCTCCTTTCATGTGTGATGTGCAACACAGAATTGCTCTGCACGCAGTGCAGGGGAATCGGGCCTCATCTCGCGGCGAGGGGGAAGTCTCATGGTTTTTCTCGAGTTGCGGCGGGAACCTGGGGTATATTCTCGAGTGACGACGGGGATGGCCCTTCCACACACGTGTTTGTTCAGCCACGTCAGGACTCTTGCCTAGTTGCGAGACACAACTCTGGATTCTCCTCGAGGCTTGGCAAGGCAATTGGGACGCCTCTCCAGCTGAGGCGGGAGACCAAGTGTCCCTTTCCACGTGCCACAGGAATCCTGGGTCTCCTATCAAGTTTCACGAGGAGTCAGGCATCGTCTCCTTTGGAGGCACTGATCTCCGCGTACCTCTGGAGTTTTCAAAGGATGTGAGGCTATCGGTCGCGATGAGGTGGGGAACTAAGTCTTTCTCTGTGCTTTCCACAGGGGATTCAGACATCCTTTCGTCCTGGAGGACGCAAGACGAGCCTGCATTGAAGTCACTGCAGGGATATCCGGCCTTATTTCGAGTCAGGGCATCGCGGTGTCCATTCCACTTGAGGCCGCAAACTCAGGGTCCCTCTCACATACCTGGAGCTGAGAGAAGCCTCCTCTTGAGGTGCTTGTGGTAAGGTGGTATTCCTCTGGAGACGAATCCAGGGACTAACCTCTCTTTTTGAGTTGATTTTTGGTCCACAGAGTTCTTTCGTGTTGCTACAGTGACCTCAGGATCCCTCTATCCTTGAAACAGTGTTTTTGGGTTTCTCTGGAGTGCCATCAAGGAAATCAAGGCTGCTTTCATGTGTGATGTGCAAGACGGAATTGCTCTGCACGCAGTACAGGGGAATCGGGCCTCATCTCGCATCGAGGGGGAAGTCTCATGGTTTCTCTCGAGTTGCGGCGGGAACCTGGGGTATATTCTCGAGTTACGACGGGGATGGCCCTTTCACCCACGTGTTTGTTCAGCCACGTCAGGACTCCTGCCTAGTTGCGAGGGACACCTCGGGATTCTCCTCGAGGATTCGCAGGGCAATTGGAACGCCTCTCCAGCTGAGGCGGGGGACCAAGGGTCCCTTTCCACGTGCCACAAGAATCCTGGGACTCCTATCAAGTTTCACGAGGAGTCAGGCATCGTCTCCTTTGGAGGCACTGATCTCCGCGTACCTCTGGAGTTTTCAAAGGATGTGAGGCCTCCGGTCGCGATGAGGTGGGGAACTAGGTCTTTCTCTGTGGTCTCCACAGGGGATTCAGACATCCTTTCTTCTTGGGAGATGCAAGACGAGCCTGCATTCAAGTCACTGCAGGGATATCCGGCCTTATTTCGAGTCAGGGCATCGCGGTGTCCATTCCACTTGAGGCCGCAATCTCAGGATCCCTCTCACATACCTAGAGCTGAGAGAAGCCTCCTCTTGAGGTGCTTGTCGTAAGGTCGTATTCCTCAGGAGTCGAAGCCAGGGACTAACCTCTCATCTCGTGTTGATTCTTGGTCCACGGAGCTCTTTCGTGTTGCTACAGTGACCTCAGGATCCCTCTAGCCTTGAAACAGTGTTCTTGGGGTTTCTCTGGAGTGCCATCAAGGAAATCAAGGCTCCTTTCATGTGTGATGTGCAACACGGAATTGCTCTGCACGCAGTGCAGGGGAATCGGGCCTCATCTCGCGGCGAGGGGGAAGTCTCATGGTTTTTCTCGAGTTGCGGCGGGAACCTGGGGTATATTCTCGAGTTACGACGGGGATGGCCCTTCCACACACGTGTGTGTTCAGCCATGTCAGGACTCCTGCCTAGTTGCGAGGGACAACTCGGGATTCTCCTCGAGGCTTTGCAGGGCAATTGGGACGCCTCTCCAGCTGAGACGGGAGACCAAGGGTCCCTTTCCACATGCCACAGGAATCCTGGGTCTCCTATCAAGTTTCACGAGGAGTCAGGCATCGTCTCCTTTGGAGGCACTCATCTCCGCATACCTCTGGAGTTTTCAAAGGATTTGAGGCCTCCTGTCGCGATGAGGTGGGGAACTAGGTCTTTCTCTGTGGTCTCCACAGGGGATTCAGACACCCTTTCGTCTTGGGAGATGCAAGACGAGCCTGCATTCCAGTCACTGCAGGGATATCCGGCCTTATTTCGAGTCAGGGCATCGCGTTGTCCATTCCACTTGAGGCCGCAAACTCAGGGTCCCTCTCACATACCTAGAGCTGAGAGAAGCCTCCTCTTGAGGTGCTTGTGGTAAGGTGGTATTCCTCTGGAGTCGAAGCCAGGGACTAACCTCTCATCTCGAGTTGATTTTTGGTCCACGGAGCTCTTTCGTGTTGCTACAGTGACCTCAGGATCCCTCTAGCCTTGAAACAGTGTTCTTGGGGTTTCTCTGGAGTGCCATGAAGGAAATCAAGGCTCCTTTCATGTGTGATGTGCAACACAGAATTGCTCTGCACGCAGTGCAGGGGAATCGGGCCTCATCTCGCGGCGAGGGGGAAGTCTCATGGTTTTTCTCGAGTTGCGGCGGGAACCTGGGGTATATTCTCGAGTGACGACGGGGATGGCCCTTCCACACACGTGTTTGTTCAGCCACGTCAGGACTCTTGCCTAGTTGCGAGACACAACTCTGGATTCTCCTCGAGGCTTGGCAAGGCAATTGGGACGCCTCTCCAGCTGAGGCGGGAGACCAAGTGTCCCTTTCCACGTGCCACAGGAATCCTGGGTCTCCTATCAAGTTTCACGAGGAGTCAGGCATCGTCTCCTTTGGAGGCACTGATCTCCGCGTACCTCTGGAGTTTTCAAAGGATGTGAGGCTATCGGTCGCGATGAGGTGGGGAACTAAGTCTTTCTCTGTGCTTTCCACAGGGGATTCAGACATCCTTTCGTCCTGGAGGACGCAAGACGAGCCTGCATTGAAGTCACTGCAGGGATATCCGGCCTTATTTCGAGTCAGGGCATCGCGGTGTCCATTCCACTTGAGGCCGCAAACTCAGGGTCCCTCTCACATACCTGGAGCTGAGAGAAGCCTCCTCTTGAGGTGCTTGTGGTAAGGTGGTATTCCTCTGGAGACGAATCCAGGGACTAACCTCTCTTTTTGAGTTGATTTTTGGTCCACAGAGTTCTTTCGTGTTGCTACAGTGACCTCAGGATCCCTCTATCCTTGAAACAGTGTTTTTGGGTTTCTCTGGAGTGCCATCAAGGAAATCAAGGCTGCTTTCATGTGTGATGTGCAAGACGGAATTGCTCTGCACGCAGTACAGGGGAATCGGGCCTCATCTCGCATCGAGGGGGAAGTCTCATGGTTTCTCTCGAGTTGCGGCGGGAACCTGGGGTATATTCTCGAGTTACGACGGGGATGGCCCTTTCACCCACGTGTTTGTTCAGCCACGTCAGGACTCCTGCCTAGTTGCGAGGGACACCTCGGGATTCTCCTCGAGGATTCGCAGGGCAATTGGAACGCCTCTCCAGCTGAGGCGGGGGACCAAGGGTCCCTTTCCACGTGCCACAAGAATCCTGGGACTCCTATCAAGTTTCACGAGGAGTCAGGCATCGTCTCCTTTGGAGGCACTGATCTCCGCGTACCTCTGGAGTTTTCAAAGGATGTGAGGCCTCCTGTCGCGATGAGGTGGGGAACTAGGTCTTTCTCTGTGGTCTCCACAGGGGATTCAGACATCCTTTCTTCTTGGGAGATGCAAGACGAGCCTGCATTCAAGTCACTGCAGGGATATCCGGCCTTATTTCGAGTCAGGGCATCGCGGTGTCCATTCCACTTGAGGCCGCAATCTCAGGATCCCTCTCACATACCTACAGCTGAGAGAAGCCTCCTCTTGAGGTGCTTGTGGTAAGGTGGTATTCCTCTGGAGTCGAAGCCAGGGACTAACCTCTCATCTCGTGTTGATTCTTGGTCCACGGAGCTCTTTCGAGTTGCTACAGTGACCTCAGGATCCCTCTAGCCTTGAAAGAGTGTTCTTGGGGTTTCTCTGGAGTGCCATCAAGGAAATTAAGGCTCCTTTCATGTGTGATGTGCAACACGGAATTGCTCTGCACGCAGTGCAGGGGAATCGGGCCTCATCTCGCGGCGAGGGGGAAGTCTCATGGTTTTTCTCGAGTTGCGGCGGGAACCTGGGGTATATTCTCGAGTTACGACGGGGATGGCCCTTCCACACACGTGTGTGTTCAGCCATGTCAGGACTCCTGCATAGTTGCGAGGGACAACTCGGGATTCTCCTCGAGGCTTTGCAGGGTAATTGGGACGCCTCTCCAGCTGAGACGGGAGACCAAGTGTCCCTTTCCACGTGCCACAGGAATCCTGGGTCTCCTATCAAGTTTCACGAGGAGTCAGGCATCGTCTCCTTTGGAGGCACTGATCTCCGCATACCTCTGGAGTTTTCAAAGGATTTGAGGCCGCCTGTCGCGATGAGGTGGGGAACTAGGTCTTTCTCTGTGGTCTCCACAGGGGATTCAGACACCCTTTCGTCTTGGGAGATGCAAGACGAGCCTGCATTCCAGTCACTGCAGGGATATCCGGCCTTAATTCGCGTCAGGGCATCGCGGTGTCCATTCCACTTGAGGCCGCAAACTCAGGGTCCCTCTCACATACCTAGAGCTGAGAGAAGCCTCCTCTTGAGGTGCTTGTGGTAATGTGGTATTCCTCAGGAGTCGAAGCCAGCGACTAACCTCTCATCTCGTGTTGATTCTTGGTCCACGGAGCTCTTTCGTGTTGCTACAGTGACCTCAGGATCCCTCTAGCCTTGAAACAGTGTTCTAGGGGTTTCTCTGGAGTGCCATCAAGGAAATCACGGCTCCTTTCATGTGTGATGTGCAACACGGAATTGTTCTGCACGCAGTGCAGGGGAATCGGGCCTCATCTCGCGGCGAGGGGGAAGTCTCATGGTTTTTCTCGAGTTGCGGCGGGAACCTGGGGTATATTCTCGAGTTACGATGGGGATGGCCCTTCCACCCACGTGTTTCTTCAGCGACGTCAGGTCTCCTGCCTAGTTGCGAGGGACAACTCGGGATTCTCCTCGAGGCTTTGTAGGGCAATTGGGACGCCTCTCCAGCTGAGACGGGAGACCAAGTGTCCCTTTCCACGTGCCACAGGAATCCTGGGTCTCCTATCAAGTTTCACGAGGAGTCAGGCATCGTCTCCTTTGGAGGCACTGATCTCCGCATACCTCTGGAGTTTTCAAAGGATTTGAGGCCTCCTGTCGCGATGAGGTGGGGAACTAGGTCTTTCTCTGTGGTCTCCACAGGGGATTCAGACACCCTTTCGTCTTGGGAGATGCAAGACGAGCCTGCATTCAAGTCACTGCAGGGATATCCGGCCTTATTTCGAGTCAGGGCATCGCGGTGTCCATTCCACTTGAGGCCGCAAACTCAGGATCCCTCTCACATACCTACAGCTGAGAGAAGCCTCCTCTTGAGGTGCTTGTGGTAAGGTGGTATTCCTCAGGAGTCGAAGCCAGGGACTAACCTCTCATCTCGTGTTGATTCTTGGTCCACGGAGCTCTTTCGTGTTGCTACAGTGACCTCAGGATCCCTCTAGCCTTGAAACAGTGTTTTTGGGGTTTCTCTGGAGTGCCATCAAGGAAATCAAGGCTCCTTTCATGTGTGATGTGCAACACGGAATTGCTCTGCACGCAGTGCAGGGGAATCGGGCCTCATCTCGCGGCGAGGGGGAAGTCTCATGGTTTTTCTTGAGTTGCGGCGGGAACCTGGGGTATATTCTCGAGTTACGACGGGGATGGCCCTTCCACACACGTGTTTGTTCAGCCACGTCAGGACTCCTGCCTAGTTGCGAGACACAACTCGGGATTCTCCTCGAGGCTTGGCAAGGCAATTGGGACGCCTCTCCAGCTGAGGCGGGAGACCAAGGGTCCCTTTCCACGTGCCACAGGAATCCTGGGACTCCTATCAAGTTTCACGAGGAGTCAGGCATCGTCTCCTTTGGAGGCACTGATCTCCGCGTACCTCTGGAGTTTTCAAAAGATGTGAGGCCTCCGGTCGCGATGAGGTGGGGAACTAGGTCTTTCTCTGTGGTCTCCACAGGGGATTCAGACATCCTTTCATCTTGGGAGATGCAAGACGAGCCTGCATTCAAGTCACTGCAGGGATATCCAGCCTTATTTCGCGTCAGGGCATCACGGTGTCCATTCCAATTGAGGCCGCAAACTCAGGGTCCCTCTCACATACCTAGAGCTGAGAGAAGCCTCCTCTTGAGGTGCTTGTGGTAAGGTGGTATTCCTCAGGAGTCGAGGCCAGGGACTAACCTCTCATCTCGTGTTGATTCTTGGTCCACGGAGCTCTTTCGTGTTGCTACAGTGACCTCAGGATCCCTCTAGCCTTGAAACAGTGTTCTAGGGGTTTCTCTGGAGTGCCATCAAGGAAATCAAGGCTCCTTTCATGTGTGATGTGCAACACGGAATTGCTCTGCACGCAGTGCAGGGGAATCGGGCCTCATCTCGCGGCGAGGGGGAAGTCTCATGGTTTTTCTCGAGTTGCGGCGGGAACCTGGGGTATATTCTCGAGTTACGACGGGGATGGCCCTTCCACCCACGTGTTTCTTCAGCGACGTCAGGTCTCCTGCCTAGTTGCGAGGGACAACTCGGGATTCTCCTCGAGGCTTTGTAGGGCAATTGGGACGCCTCTCCAGCTGAGACGGGAGACCAAGTGTCCCTTTCCACGTGCCACAGGAATCCTGGGTCTCCTATCAAGTTTCACGAGGAGTCAGGCATCGTCTCCTTTGGAGGCACTGATCTCCGCATACCTCTGGAGTTTTCAAAGGATTTGAGGCCTCCTGTCGCGATGAGGTGGGGAACTAGGTCTTTCTCTGTGGTCTCCACAGGGGATTCAGACACCCTTTTGTCTTGGGAGATGCAAGACGAGCCTGCATTCAAGTCACTGCAGGGATATCCGGCCTTATTTCGACTCAGGGCATCGCGGTGTCCATTCCACTTGAGGCCACAAATTCAGGGTCCCTCTCACATACCTAGAGCTGAGAGAAGCCTCCTCTTGAGGTGCTTGTGGTAAGGTGGTATTCCTCTGGAGTCGAAGCCAGGGACTAACCTCTCATCTCGAGTTGATTTTTGGTCCACGGAGCTCTTTCGTGTTGCTACAGTGACCTCAGGATCCCTCTAGCCTTGAAACAGTGTTCTTGGGGTTTCTCTGGAGTGCCATGAAGGAAATCAAGGCTCCTTTCTTGTGTGATGTGCAACACAGAATTGCTCTGCACGCAGTGCAGGGGAATCGGGCCTCATCTCGCGGCGAGGGGGAAGTCTCATGGTTTTTCTCGAGTTGCGGCGGGAACCTGGGGTATATTCTCGAGTTACGACGGGGATGGCCCTTCCACACACGTGTTTGTTCAGCCTCGTCAGGACTCTTGCCTAGTTGCGAGACACAACTCGGGATTCTCCTCGAGGCTTGGCAAGGCAATTGGGACGCCTCTCCAGCTGAGGCGGGAGACCAAGGGTCCCTTTCCACGTGCCACAGGAATCCTGGGTCTCCTATCAAGTTTCACGAGGAGTCAGGCATCGTCTCCTTTGGAGGCACTGATCTCCGCGTACCTCTGGAGTTTTCAAAGGATGTGAGGCCTCCGGTCGCGATGAGGTGGGGAACTAAGTCTTTCTCTGTGGTCTCCACAGGGGATTCAGACATCCTTTCATCTTGGGAGATGCAAGACGAGCCTGCATTCAAGTCACTGCAGGGATATCCAGCCTTATTTTGCGTCAGGGCATCGCGGTGTCCATTCCACTTGAGGCCGCAAACTCAGGGTCCCTCTCACATACCTAGAGCTGAGAGAAGCCTCCTCTTGAGGTGCTTGTGGTAAGGTGGTATTCCTCTGGAGTCGAAGCCCGGGACTAACCTCTCATCTCGAGTTGATTTTTGGCCCACGGAGCTCTTTCGTGTTGCTACAGTGACCTCAGGATCCCTCTAGCCTTGAAACAGTGTTCTTGGGGTTTCTCTGGAGTGCCATCAAGGAAATCAAGGCTCCTTTCATGTGTGATGTGCAACACGGAATTGCTCTGCACGCAGTGCAGGGGAATCGGGCCTCATCTCGCAGCGAGGGGGAAGTCTCATGGTTTTTCTCGAGTTGCGGCGGGAACCTGGGGTATATTCTCGAGTTACGACGGGGATGGCCCTTCCACCCACGTGTTTGTTCAGCGACGTCAGGACTCCTGCCTAGTTGCGAGGGACAACTCTGGATTCTCCTCGAGGCTTTGCAGGGCAATTGGGACGCCTCTCCAGCTGAGGCGGGAGACCAAGAGTCCCTTTCCAAGTGCCACAGGAAACCTGGGTCTCCTATCAAGTTTCACGAGGAGTCAGGCATCGTCTCCTTTGGAGGCACTGATCTCCGCATACCTCTGGAGTTTTCAAAGGATGTGAGGCTATCGGTCGTGATGAGGTGGGGAACTCAGTCTTTCTCTGTGCTTTCCACAGGGGATTCAGACATCCTTTCGTCTTGGGAGATGCAAGACGAGCCTGCATTGAAGTCACTGCAGGGATATCCGGCCTTATTTCGAGTCAGGGCAATGCGGTGTCCATTCCACTTGAGGCCGCAAACTCAGGGTCCCTCTCACATACCTAGAGCTGAGAGAAGCCTCCTCTTGAGGTGCTTGTGGTAAGGTGGTATTCCTCTGGAGACGAATCCAGGGACTAACCTCTCTTTTCGAGTTGATTTTTGGTCCACAGAGTTCTTTCGTGTTGCTACAGTGACCTCAGGATCCCTCTATCCTTGAAACAGTGTTCTTGGGGTTTCTCTGGAGTGCCATCAAGGAAATCAAGGCTCCTTTCATGTGTGATGTGCAAGACGGAATTGCTCTGCACACAGTACAGGGGAATCGGGCCTCATCTCGCATCGAGGGGGAAGTCTCATGGTTTTTCTCGAGTTGCGGCGGGAACCTGGGGTATATTCTCGAGTTACGACGGGGATGGCCCTTCCACCCACGTGTTTGTTCAGCCACGTCAGGACTCCTGCCTAGTTGCGAGGGACAACTCGGGATTCTCCTCGAGGCTTGGCAGGGCAATTGGAACGCCTCTCCAGCTGAGGCGGGAGACCAGCGTCCCTTTCCATGTGCCACAAGAATCCTGGGACTCCTATCAAGTTTCACGAGGAGTCAGGCATCGTCTCCTTTGGAGGCACTGATCTCCGCGTACCTCTGGAGTTTTCAAAGGATGTGAGGCCTCCGGTCGCGATGAGGTGGGGAACTAGGTCTTTCTCTGTGGTCTCCACAGGGGATTCAGACATCCTTTCTTCTTGGGAGATGCAAGACGAGCCTGCATTCAAGTCACTGCAGGGATATCCGGCCTTATTTCGAGTCAGGGCATCGCGGTGTCCATTCCACTTGAGGCCGCAAACTCAGGATCCCTCTCACATACCTACAGCTGAGAGAAGCCTCCTCTTGAGGTGCTTGTGGTAAGGTGGTATTCCTCTGGAGTCGAAGCCAGGGACTAACCTCTCATCTCGTGTTGATTCTTGGTCCACGAAGCTCTTTCGTGTTGCTACAGTGACCTCAGGATCCCTCTAGCCTTGAAACAGTGTTCTTGGGGTTTCTCTGGAGTGCCATCAAGGAAATTAAGGCTCCTTTCATGTGTGATGTGCAACACGGAATTGCTCTGCACGCAGTGCAGGGGAATCGGGCCTCATCTCGCGGCGAGGGGGAAGTCTCATGGTTTTTCTCGAGTTGCGGCGGGAACCTGGGGTATATTCTCGAGTTACGACGGGGATGGCCCTTCCACACACGTGTGTGTTCAGCCATGTCAGGACTCCTGCCTAGTTGCGAGGGACAACTCGGGATTCTCCTCGAGGCTTTGCAGGGTAATTGGGACGCCTCTCCAGCTGAGACGGGAGACCAAGTGTCCCTTTCCACGTGCCACAGGAATCCTGGGTCTCCTATCAAGATTCACGAGGAGTCAGGCATCGTCTCCTTTGGAGGCACTGATCTCCGCGTACCTCTGGAGTTTTCAAAGGATTTGAGGCCGCCTGTCGCGATGAGGTGGGGAACTAGGTCTTTCTCTGTGGTCTCCACAGGGGATTCAGACACCCTTTCGTCTTGGGAGATGCAAGACGAGCCTGCATTCCAGTCACTGCAGGGATATCCGGCCTTATTTCGAGTCAGGGCATCGCGGTGTCCATTCCACTTGAGGCCGCAAACTCAGGGTCCCTCTCACATACCTAGAGCTGAGAGAAGCCTCCTCTTGAGGTGCTTGTGGTAATGTGGTATTCCTCAGGAGTCGAAGCCAGGGACTAACCTCTCATCTCGTGTTGATTCTTGGTCCACGGAGCTCTTTCGTGTTGCTACAGTGACCTCAGGATCCCTCTAGCCTTGAAACAGTGTTCTAGGGGTTTCTCTGGAGTGCCATCAAGGAAATCAAGGCTCCTTTCATGTGTGATGTGCAACACGGAATTGCTCTGCACGCAGTGCAGGGGAATCGGGCCTCATCTCGCATCGAGGGGGAAGTCTTATGGTTTGTCTCGAGTTGCGGCGGGAACCTGGGGTATATTCTCGAGTTACGACGGGGATGGCCCTTCCACCCACGTGTTTCTTCAGCGACGTCAGGTCTCCTGCCTAGTTGCGAGGGACAACTCGGGATTCTCCTCGAGGCTTTGTAGGGCAATTGGGACGCCTCTCCAGCTGAGACGGGAGACCAAGTGTCCCTTTCCACGTGCCACAGGAATCCTGGGTCTCCTATCAAGTTTCACGAGGAGTCAGGCATCGTCTCCTTTGGAGGCACTGATCTCCGCATACCTCTGGAGTTTTCAAAGGATTTGAGGCCTCCTGTCGCGATGAGGTGGGGAACTAGGTCTTTCTCTGTGGTCTCAACAGGGGATTCAGACACCCTTTCGTCTTGGGAGATGCAAGACGAGCCTGCATTCAAGTCACTGCAGGGATATCCGGCCTTATTTCGAGTCAGGGCATCGCGGTGTCCATTCCACTTGAGGCCACAAATTCAGGGTTCCTCTCACATACCTAGAGCTGAGAGAAGCCTCCTCTTGAGGTGCTTGTGGTAAGGTGGTATTCCTCTGGAGTCGAAGCCAGGGACTAACCTCTCATCTCGAGTTGATTTTTGGTCCACGGAGCTCTTTCGTGTTGCTACAGTGACCTCAGGATCCCTCTAGCCTTGAAACAGTGTTCTTGGGGTTTCTCTGGAGTGCCATGAAGGGAATCAAGGCTCCTTTCTTGTGTGATATGCAACACAGAATTGCTCTGCACGCAGTGCAGGGGAATCGGGCCTCATCTCGCGGCGAGGGGGAAGTCTCATGGTTTTTCTCGAGTTGCGGCGGGAACCTGGGGTATATTCTCGAGTTACGACGGGGATGGCCCTTCCACACACGTGTTTGTTCAGCCTCGTCAGGACTCTTGCCTAGTTGCGAGACACAACTCGGGATTCTCCTCGAGGCTTGGCAAGGCAATTGGGACGCCTCTCCAGCTGAGGCGGGAGACCAAGGGTCCCTTTCCACGTGCCACAGGAATCCTGGGACTCCTATCAAGTTTCACGAGGAGTCAGGCATCGTCTCCTTTGGAGGCACTGATCTCCGCGTACCTCTGGAGTTTTCAAAGGATGTGAGGCCTCCGGTCGCGATGAGGTGGGGAACTAGGTCTTTCTCTGTGGTCTCCACAGGGGATTCAGACATCCTTTCATCTTGGGAGATGCAAGACGAGCCTGCATTCAAGTCACTGCAGGGATATCCAGCCTTATTTTGCGTCAGGGCATCGCGGTGTCCATTCCACTTGAGGCCGCAAACTCAGGGTCCCTCTCACATACCTAGAGCTGAGAGAAGCCTCCTCTTGAGGTGCTTGTGGTAAGGTGGTATTCCTCTGGAGTCGAAGCCAGGGACTAACCTCTCATCTCGAGTTGATTTTTGGCCCACGGAGCTCTTTCGTGTTGCTACAGTGACCTCAGGATCCCTCTAGCCTTGAAACAGTGTTCTTGGGGTTTCTCTGGATTGCCATCAAGGAAATCAAGGCTCCTTTCATGTGTGATGTGCAACACGGAATTGCTCTGCACGCAGTGCAGGGGAATCGGGCCTCATCTCGCAGCGAGGGGGAAGTCTCATGGTTTTTCTCGAGTTGCGGCGGGAACCTGGGGTATATTCTCGAGTTACGACGGGGATGGCCCTTCCACCCACGTGTTTCTTCAGCGACGTCAGGACTCCTGCCTAGTTGCGAGGGACAACTCTGGATTCTCCTCGAGGCTTGGCAGGGCAATTGGGACGCCTCTCCAGCTGAGGCGGGAGACCAAGAGTCCCTTTCCAAGTGCCACAGGAAACCTGGGACTCCTATCAAGTTTCACGAGAAGTCAGGCATCGTCTCCTTTGGAGGCAATGATCTCCGCATCCCTCTGGAGTTTTCAAAGGATTTGAGGCCTCCTGTCGCGATGAGGTGGGGAACTAGGTCTTTCTCTGTGGTCTCCACAGGGGATTCAGACACCCTTTCTTCTTGGGAGATGCAAGACGAGCCTGCATTCCAGTCACTGCAGGGATATCCGGCCTTATTTCGAGTCAGTGCATCTCGGTGTCCATTCCACTTGAGGCCACAAACTCAGGGTCCCTCTCACATACTTAGAGCTGAGAGAAGCCTCCTCTAGAGGTGCTTGTGGTAAGGTGGTATTCCTCTGGAGTCGAAGCCAGGGACTAACCTCTCATCTCGAGTTGACTTTTGGTCCACAGAGCTCTTTCATGTTGCTAGAGTGACCTCAGGATCCCTCTAGCCTTGAAACAGTGTTCTTGGGGTTTCTCTGGAGTGCCATGAAGGAAATCAAGGCTCCTTTCATGTGTGATGTGCAACACAGAATTGCTCTGCACGCAGTGCAGGGGAATCGGGCCTCATCTCGCGGCGAGGGGGAAGTCTCATGGTTTTTCTCGAGTTGCGGCGGGAACCTGGGGTATATTCTCGAGTTACGACGGGGATGGCCCTTCCACCCACGTGTTTGTTCAGTCACGTCAGGACGCCTGCCTAGTTGCGAGGGACAACTCGGGATTCTCCTCGAGGCTTTGTAGGGCAATTGGGACGCCTCTCCAGCTGAGACGGGAGACCAAGGGTCCCTTTCCACGTGCCACAGGAATCCTGGGTCTCCTATCAAGTTTCACGAGGAGTCAGGCATCGTCTCCTTTGGAGGCACTGATCTCCGCATACCTCTGGAGTTTTCAAAGGATTTGAGGCCTCCTGTCGCGATGAGGTGGGGAACTAGGTCTTTCTTTGTGGTCTCCACAGGGGATTCAGACACCCTTTCGTCTTGGGAGATGCAAGACGAGCCTGCATTCAAGTCACTGCAGGGATATCCAGCCTTATTTCGCGTCAGGGCATCGCGGTGTCCATTCCACTTGAGGCCGCAAACTCAGGGTCCCTCTCACATACCTAGAGCTGAGAGAAGCCTCCTCTTGAGGTGCTTGTGGTAAGGTGGTATTCCTCTGGAGTCGAAGCCAGGGACTAACCTCTCATCTCGAGTTGATTTTTGGCCCACGGAGCTCTTTCGTGTTGCTACAGTGACCTCAGGATCCCTCTAGCCTTGAAACAGTGTTCTTGGGGTTTCTCTGGAGTGCCATCAAGGAAATCAAGGCTCCTTTCATGTGTGATGTGCAACACGGAATTGCTCTGCACGCAGTGCAGGGGAATCGGGCCTCATCTCGCGGCGAGGGGGAAGTCTCATGGTTTTTCTCGAGTTGCGGCGGGAACCTGGGGTATATTCTCGAGTTACGACGGGGATGGCCCTTCCACCCACGTGTTTCTTCAGCGACGTCAGGACTCCTGCCTAGTTGCGAGGGACAACTCTGGATTCTCCTCGAGGCTTGGCAGGGCAATTGGGACGCCTCTCCAGCTGAGGTGGGAGACCAAGTGTCCCTTTCCAAGTGCCACAGGAATCCTGGGACTCCTATCAAGTTTCACGAGGAGTCAGGCATCGTCTCCTTTGGAGGCACTGATCTCCGCGTACCTCTGGAGTTTTCAAAGGATGTGAGGCTATCGGTCGCGATGAGGTGGGGAATTAAGTCTTTCTCTGTGATTTCCACAGGGGATTCAGACATCCTTTCGTCCTGGGAGATGCAAGACGAGCCTGCATTGAAGTCACTGCAGGGATATCCGGCCTTATTTCGAGTCAGGGCATCGCGGTGTCCATTCCACTTGAGGCCGCAAACTCAGGGTCCCTCTCACATACCTAGAGCTGAGAGAAGCCTCCTCTTGAGGTGCTTGTGGTAAGGTGGTATTCCTCTGGAGACGAATCCAGGGACTAACCTCTCTTTTCGAGTTGATTTTTGGTCCACAGAGTTCTTTCGTGTTGCTACAGTTACCTCAGGATCCCTCTATCCTTGAAACAGTGTTCTTGGGGTTTCTCTGGAGTGCCATCAAGGAAATCAAGGCTCCTTTCATGTGTGATGTGCAAGACGGAATTGCTCTGCACGCAGTACAGGGGAATCGGGCCTCATCTCGCATCGAGGGGGAAGTCTCATGGTTTTTCTCGAGTTGCGGCGGGAACCTGGGGTATATTCTCGAGTTACGACGGGGATGGCCCTTCCACCCACGTGTTTGTTCAGCCACGTCAGGACTCCTGCCTAGTTGCGAGGGACAACTCGGGATTCTCCTCGAGGCTTGGCAGGGCAATTGGAACGCCTCTCCAGCTGAGGCGGGAGACCAAGGGTCCCTTTCCACGTGCCACAAGAATCCTGGGACTCCTATCAAGTTTCACGAGGAGTCAGGCATCGTCTCCTTTGGAGGCACTGATCTCCGCGTACCTCTGGAGTTTTCAAAGGATGTGAGGCCTCCGGTCGCGATGAGATGGGGAACTAGGTCTTTCTCTGTGGTCTCCACAGGGGATTCAGACATCCTTTCTTCTTGGGAGATGCAAGACGAGCCTGCATTGAAGTCACTGCAGGGATATCCGGCCTTATTTCGAGTCAGGGCATCGCGGTGTCCATTCCTCTTGAGGCCGCAAACTCAGGATCCCTCTCACATACCTAGAGCTGAGAGAAGCCTCCTCTTGAAGTGCTTGTGGTAAGGTGGTATTCCTCTGGAGTCGAAGCCAGGGACTAACCTCTCATCTTGTGTGGATTCTTGGTCCACGGGGCTCTTTCGTGTTGCTACAGTGACCTCAGGATCCCTCTAGCCTTGAAACAGTGTTCTTGGGGTTTCTCTGGAGTGCCATCAAGGAAATCAAGGCTCCTTTCATGTGTGATGTGCAACACGGAATTGCTCTGCACGCAGTGCAGGGGAATCGGGCCTCATCTCGCGGCGAGGGGGAAGTCTCATGGTTTTTCTCGAGTTGCGGCGGGAACCTGGGGTATATTCTCGAGTTACGACGGGGATGGCCCTTCCACACACGTGTTTCTTCAGCGACGTCAGGACTCCTGCCTAGTTGCGAGGGACAACTCGGGATTCTCCTCGAGGCTTTGCAGGGCAATTGGGACGCCTCTCCAGCTGAGATGGGAGACCAAGGGTCCCTTTCCACGTGCCACAGGAATCCTGGGTCTCCTATCAAGTTTCACGAGGAGTCAGGCATCGTCTCCTTTGGAGGCACTGATCTCCGCGTACCTCTGGAGTTTTCAAAGGATTTGAGGCCTCCTGTCGCGATGAGGTGGGGAACTAGGTCTTTCTCTGCGGTCTCCACAGGGGATTAAGACACCCTTTCGTCTTGGGAGATGCAAGACGAGCCTGCATTCCAGTCACTGCAGGGATATCCGGCCTTATTTCGAGTCAGGGCATCGCGGTGTCCATTCCACTTGAGGCCGCAAACTCAGGGTCCCTCTCACATACCTAGAGCTGAGAGAAGCCTCCTCTTGAGGTGCTTGTGGTAAGGTGGTATTCCTCTGGAGTCGAAGCCAGGGACTAACCTCTCATCTCGAGTTGATTTTTGGTCCACGGAGCTCTTTCGTGTTGCTACAGTCACCTCAGGATCCCTCTAGCCTTGAAACAGTGTTCTTGGGGTTTCTCTGGAGTGCCATGAAGGAAATCAAGGCTCCTTTCATGTGTGATGTGCAACACAGAATTGCTCTGCACGCAGTGCAGGGGAATCGGGCCTCATCTCGTGGCGAGGGGGAAGTCTCATGGTTTTTCTCGAGTTGCGGCGGGAACCTGGGGTATATTCTCGAGTTACGACGGGGATGGCCCTTCCACACACATGTTTGTTCAGCCACGTCAGGACTCTTGCCTAGTTGCGAGACACAACTCAGGATTCTCCTCGAGGCTTGGCAAGGCAATTGGGACGCCTCTCCAGCTGAGGCGGGAGACCAAGGGTCCCTTTCCACGTGCCACAGGAATCCTGGGACTCCTATCAAGTTTCACGAGGAGTCAGGCATCGTCTCCTTTGGAGGCACTGATCTCCGCGTACCTCTGGAGTTTTCAAAGGATGTGAGGCCTCCGGTCGCGATGAGGTGGGGAATTAGGTCTTTCTCTGTGGTCTCCACAGGGGATTCAGACATCCTTTCATCTTGGGAGATGCAAGACGAGCCTGCATTCAAGTCACTGCAGGGATATCCAGCCTTATTTCGCGTCAGGGCATCGCGGTGTCCATTCCACTTGAGGCCGCAAACTCAGGGTCCCTCTCACATACCTAGAGCTGAGAGAAGCCTCCTCTTGAGGTGCTTGTGGTAAGGTGGTATTCCTCTGGAGTCGAAGCCAGGGACTATCCTCTCATCTCGAGTTGATTTTTGGCCCATGGAGCTCTTTCGTGTTGCTACAGTGACCTCAGGATCCCTCTAGCCTTGAAACAGTGTTCTTGGGGTTTCTTTGGAGTGCCATCAAGGAAATCAAGGCTCCTTTCATGTGTGATGTGCAACACGGAATTGCTCTGCACGCAGTGCAGGGGAATCGGGCCTCATCTCGCGGCGAGGGGGAAGTCTCATGGTTTTTCTCGAGTTGCAGCGGAACCTGGGGTATATTCTCGAGTTACGACGGGGATGGCCCTTCCACCCACGTGTTTCTTCAGCGACGTCAGGACTCCTGCCTAGTTGCGAGGGACAACTCTGGATTCTCCTCGAGGCTTGGCAGGGCAATTGGGACGCCTCTCCAGCTGAGGCGGGAGACCAAGTTTCCCTTTCCAAGTGCCACAGGAATCCTGGGACTCCTATCAAGTTTCACGAGGAGTCAGGCATCGTCTCCTTTGGAGGCACTGATCTCCGCGTACCTCTGGAGTTTTCAAAGGATGTGAGGCTATCGGTCGCGATGAGGTGGGGAACTAAGTCTTTCTCTGTGCTTTCCACAGGGGATTCAGACATCCTTTCGTCCTGGGAGATGCAAGACGAGCCTGCATTGAAGTCACTGCAGGGATATCCGGCCTTATTTCGAGTCAGGGCATCGCGGTGTCCATTCCACTTGAGGCCGCAAACTCAGGGTCCCTCTCACATACCTAGAGCTGAGAGAAGCCTCCTCTTGAGGTGCTTGTGGTAAGGCGGTATTCCTCTGGAGACGAATCCAGGGACTAACCTCTCTTTTCGAGTTGATTTTTGGTCCACAGAGTTCTTTCTTGTTGCTACAGTGACCTCAGGATCCCTCTATCCTTGAAACAGTGTTCTTGGGGTTTCTCTGGAGTGCCATCAAGGAAATCAAGGCTCCTTTCATGTGTGATGTGCAAGACGGAATTGCTCTGCACGCAGTACAGGGGAATCGGGCCTCATCTCGCATCGAGGGGGAAGTCTCATGGTTTTTCTCGAGTTGCGGCGGGAACCTGGGGTATATTCTCGAGTTACGACGGGGATGGCCCTTCCACCCACGTGTTTGTTCAGCCACGTCAGGACTCCTGCCTAGTTGCGAGGGACAACTCGGGATTCTCCTCGAGGCTTGGCAGGGCAATTGGAACGCCTCTCCAGCTGAGGCGGGAGACCAAGGGTCCCTTTCCACGTGCCACAAGAATCCTGGGACTCCTATCAAGTTTCACGAGGAGTCAGGCATCGTCTCCTTTGGAGGCACTGATCTCCGCGTACCTCTGGAGTTTTCAAAGGATGTGAGGCCTCCGGTCGCGATGAGGTGGGGAACTAGGTCTTTCTCTGTGGTCTCCACAGGGGATTCAGACATCCTTTCTTCTTGGGAGATGCAAGACGAGCCTGCATTGAAGTCACTGCAGGGATATCTGGCCTTATTTCGAGTCAGGGCATCGCGGTGTCCATTCCACTTGAGGCCGCAAACTCAGGATCCCTCTCACATACCTAGAGCTGAGAGAAGCCTCCTCTTGAGGTGCTTGTGGTAAGGTGGTATTCCTCAGGAGTCGAAGCCAGGGACTAACCTCTCATCTCATGTGGATTCTTGGTCCACGGGGCTCTTTCGTGTTGCTACAGTGACCTCAGGATCCCTCTAGCCTTGAAACAGTGTTCTTGGGGTTTCTCTGGAGTGCCATCAAGGAAATCAAGGCTCCTTTCATGTGTGATGTGCAACACGGAATTGCTCTGCACGCAGTGCAGGGGAATCGGGCCTCATCTCGCGGCGAGGGGGAAGTCTCATGGTTTTTCTCGAGTTGCGGCGGGAACCTGGGGTATATTCTCGAGTTACGACGGGGATGGCCCTTCCACACACGTGTTTCTTCAGCGACGTCAGGACTCCTGCCTAGTTGCGAGGGACAACTCGGGATTCTCCTCGAGGCTTTGCAGGGCAATTGGGACGCCTCTCCAGCTGTTACGGGAGACCAAGGGTCCCTTTCCACGTGCCACAGGAATCCTGGGTCTCCTATCAAGTTTCACGAGGAGTCAGGCATCGTCTCCTTTGGAGGCACTGATCTCCGCGTACCTCTGGAGTTTTCAAAGGATTTGAGGCCTCCTGTCGCGATGAGGTGGGGAACTAGGTCTTTCTCTGCGGTCTCCACAGGGGATTAAGACACCCTTTCGTCTTGGGAGATGCAAGACGAGCCTGCATTCCAGTCACTGCAGGGATATCCGGCCTTATTTCGAGTCAGGGCATCGCGGTGTCCATTCCACTTGAGGCCGCAAACTCAGGGTCCCTCTCACATACCTAGAGCTGAGAGAAGCCTCCTCTTGAGGTGCTTGTGGTAAGGTGGTATTCCTCTGGAGTCGAAGCCAGGGACTAACGTCTCATCTCGTGTTGATTTTTGGTCCACGGAGCTCTTTCGTGTTGCTACAGTCACCTCAGGATCCCTCTAGCCTTGAAACAGTGTTCTTGGGGTTTCTCTGGAGTGCCATGAAGGAAATCAAGGCTCCTTTCATGTGTGATGTGCAACACAGAATTGCTCTGCACGCAGTGCAGGGGAATCTGGCCTCATCTCGCGGCGAGGGGGAAGTCTCATGGTTTTTCTCGAGTTGCGGCGGGAACCTGGGGTATATTCTCGAGTTACGACGGGGATGGCCCTTCCACACACATGTTTGTTCAGCCACGTCAGGACTCTTGCCTAGTTGCGAGACACAACTCAGGATTCTCCTCGAAGCTTGGCAAGGCAATTGGGACGCCTCTCCAGCTGAGGCGGGAGACCAAGGGTCCCTTTCCACGTGCCACAGGAATCCTGGGACTCCTATCAAGTTTCACGAGGAGTCAGGCATCGTCTCCTTTGGAGGCACTGATCTCCGCGTACCTCTGGAGTTTTCAAAGGATGTGAGGCCTCCGGTCGCGATGAGGTGGGGAACTAGGTCTTTCTCTGTGGTCTCCACAGGGGATTCAGACATCCTTTCATCTTGGGAGATGCAAGACGAGCCTGCATTCAAGTCACTGCAGGGATATCCAGCCTTATTTCGTGTCAGGGCATCGCGGTGTCCACTCCACTTGAGGCCGCAAACTCAGGGTCCCTCTCACATACCTAGAGCTGAGAGAAGCCTCCTCTTGAGGTGCTTGTGGTAAGGTGGTATTCCTCTGGAGTCGAAGCCAGGGACTAACCTCTCATCTCGAGTTGATTTTTGGCCCACGGAGCTCTTTCGTGTTGCTACAGTGACCTCAGGATCCCTCTAGCCTTGAAACAGTGTTCTTGGGGTTTCTCTGGAGTGCCATCAAGGAAATCAAGGCTCCTTTCATGTGTGATGTGCAACACGGAATTGCTCTGCACGCAGTGCAGGGGAATCGGCCCTCATCTCGCGGCGAGGGGGAAGTCTCAGGGTTTTTCTCGAGTTGCGGCGGGAACCTGGGGTATATTCTCGAGTTACGACGGGGATGGCACTTCCACACACGTGTGTGTTCAGCGACGTCAGGACTCCTGCCTAGTTGCGAGGGACAACTCGGGATTCTCCTCGAGGCTTTGCAGGGCAATTGGGACGCCTCTCCAGCTGAGACGGGAGACCAAGGGTCCCTTTCCACGTGCCACAGGAATCCTGGGTCTCCTATCAAGTTTCACGAGGAGTCAGGCATCGTCTCCTTTGGAGGCACTGATCTCCGCATACCTCTGGAGTTTTCAAAGGATTTGAGGCCTCCTGTCGCGATGAGGTGGGGAACTAGGTCTTTCTCTGTGGTCTCCACAGGGGATTCAGACACCCTTTCGTCTTGGGAGATGCAAGACGAGCCTGCATTCCAGTCACTGCAGGGATATCCGGCCTTATTTCGAGTCAGGGCATCGCGGTGTCCGTTCCACTTGAGGCCGCAAACTCAGGGTCCCTCTCACATACCTAGAGCTGAGAGAAGCCTCCTCTTGAGGTGCTTGTGGTAAGGTGGTATTCCTCTGGAGTCGAAGCCAGGGACTAACCTCTCATCTCGAGTTGATTTTTGGTCCACGGAGCTCTTTCGTGTTGCTACAGTGACCTCAGGATCCCTCTAGCCTTGAAACAGTGTTCTTGGGGTTTCTCTGGAGTGCCATCAAGGAAATCAAGGCTCCTTTCATGTGTGATGTGCAACACGGAATTGCTCTGCACGCAGTGCAGGGGAATCGGGCCTCATCTCGCGGCGAGGGGGAAGTCTCATGGTTTTTCTCGAGATGCGGCGGGAACCTGGGGTATATTCTCGAGTTACGACGGGGATGGCCCTTCCACCCACGTGTTTCTTCAGCGACGTCAGGACTCCTGCCTAGTTGCGAGGGACAACTCTGGATTCTCCTCGAGGCTTGGCAGGGCAATTGGGACGCCTCTCCAGCTGAGGCGGGAGACCAAGTGTCCCTTTCCAAGTGCCACAGGAATCCTGGGACTCCTATCAAGTTTCACGAGGAGTCAGGCATCGTCTCCTTTGGAGGCACTGATCTCCGCGTACCTCTGGAGTTTTCAAAGTATGTGAGGCTATCGGTCGCGATGAGGTGGGGAACTAAGTCTTTCTCTGTGCTTTCCACAGGGGATTCAGACATCCTTTCGTCCTGGGAGATGCAAGACGAGCCTGCATTGAAGTCACTGCAGGGATATCCGGCCTTATTTCGAGTCAGGGCATCGCGGTGTCCATTCCACTTGAGGCCGCAAACTCAGGGTCCCTCTCACATACCTAGAGCTGAGAGAAGCCTCCTCTTGAGGTGCTTGTGGTAAGGTGGTATTCCTCTGGAGACGAATCCAGGGACTAACCTCTCTTTTCGAGTTGATTTTTGGTCCACAGAGTTCTTTCGTGTTGCTACAGTGACCTCAGGATCCCTCTATCCTTGAAACAGTGTTCTTGGGGTTTCTCTGGAGTGCCATCAAGGAAATCAAGGCTCCTTTCATGTGTGATGTGCAAGACGGAATTGCTCTGCACGCAGTACAGGGGAATTGGGCCTCATCTCGCGGCGAGGGGGAAGTGTCATGGTTTTTCTCGAGTTGCGGCGGGAACCTGGGGTATATTCTCGAGTTACGACGGGGATGGCCCTTCCACCCACGTGTTTGTTCAGCCACGTCAGGACGCCTGCCTAGTTGCGAGGGACAACTCTGGATTCTCCTCGAGGCTTGGCAGGGCAATTGGAACGCCTCTCCAGCTGAGGCGGGAGACCAAGGGTCCCTTTCCACGTGCCACAAGAATCCTGGGACTCCTATCAAGTTTCACGAGGAGTCAGGCATCGTCTCCTTTGGAGGCACTGATCTCCGCGTACCTCTGAAGTTTTCAAAGCATGTGAGGCCTCCGGTCGCGATGAGGTGGGAAACTAGGTGTTTCTCTGTGGTCTCCACAGGGGATTCAGACATCCTTTCTTCTTGGGAGATGCAAGACGAGCCTGCATTCCAGTCACTGCAGGGATATCCGGCCTTATTTCGAGTCAGGGCCTCGCGGTGTCCATTCCACTTGAGGCCGCAAACTCAGGATCCCTCTCACATACCTAGAGCTGAGAGAAGCCTCCTCTTGAGGTGCTTGTGGTAAGGTGGCATTCCTCAGGAGTCGAAGCCAGGGACTAACCTCTCATCTCGTGTTGATTCTGTGTCCAGGGAGCTCTTTCATGTTGCTACAGTGACCTCAGGATCCCTCTAGCCTTGAAACAGTGTTCTTGGGGTTTCTCTGGAGTGCCATCAAGGAAATCAAGGCTCCTTTCATGTGTGATGTGCAACACGGAATTGCTCTGCATGCAGTGCAGGGGAATCGGGCCTCATCTCGCGGCGAGGGGGAAGTCTCATGGTTTTTCTCGAGTTGCGGCGGGAACCTGGGGTATATTCTCGAGTTACGACGGGGATGGCCCTTCCACACACGTGTGTGTTCAGCGACGTCAGGACTCCTGCCTAGTTGCGAGGGACAACTCGGGATTCTCCTCGAGGCTTTGCAGGGCAATTGGGACGCCTCTCCAGCTGAGAAGGGAGACCAAGGGTCCCTTTCCACGTGCCACAGGAATCCAGGGTCTCCTATCAAGTTTCACGAGGAGTCAGGCATCGTCTCCTTTGGAGGCACTGATCTCCGCATACCTCTGGAGTTTTCAAGGATTTGAGGCCTCCTGTCGCGATGAGGTGGGGAACTAGGTCTTTCTCTGTGGTCTCCACAGCGGATTCAGACACCCTTTCGGCTTGGGAGATGGAAGACGAGCCTGCATTCCAGTCACTGCAGGGATATCCGGCCTTATTTCGAGTCAGGGCATCGCGGTGTCCATTCCACTTGAGGCCGCAAACTCAGGGTCCCTCTCACACACCTAGAGCTGAGAGAAGCCTCCTCTTGAGGTGCTTGTGGTAAGGTGGTATTCCTCTGGAGTCGAAGCCAGGGAGTAACCTCTCATCTCGAGTTGATTTTTGGTCCACGGAGCTCTTTCTTGTTGCTACAGTGACCTTAGGATCCCTCTAGCCTTGAAACAGTGTTCTTGGGTTTTCTCTGGACTGCCATGAAGGAAATCAAGGCTCCTTTCATGTGTGATGTGCAACACAGAATTGCTCTGCACGCAGTGCAGGGGAATCGGGCCTCATCTCGCGGCGAGGGGGAAGTCTCATGGTTTTTCTCGAGTTGCGGCGGGAACCTGGGGTATATTCTCGAGTTACGACGGGGATGGCCCTTCCACACACGTGTTTGTTCAGCCACGTCAGGACTCTTGCCTAGTTGCGAGACACAACTCGGGATTCTCCTCGAGGCTTGGCAAGGCAATTGGGACGCCTCTCCAGCTGAGGCGGGAGACCAAGGGTCCCTTTCCACGTGCCAAAAGAATCCTGGGACTCCTATCAAGTATCACGAGGAGTCAGGCATCGTCTCCTTTGGAGGCACTGATCTCCGCGTACCTCTGGAGTTTTCAAAGGATGTGAGGCCTCCGGTCGCGATGAGGTGGGAAACTAGGTCTTTCTCTGTGGTCTCCACAGGGGATTCAGACATCCTTTCATCTTGGGAGATGCAAGACGAGCCTGCATTCAAGTCACTGCAGGGATATCCGGGCTTATTTCGAGTCAGGGCATCGCGGTGTCCATTCCACTTGAGGCCGCAAACTCAGGGTCCCTCTCACATACCTAGAGCTGAGAGAAGCCTCCTCTTGAGGTGCTTGTGGTAAGGTGGTATTCCTCTGGAGACGAATCCAGGGACTAACCTCTCTTTTCGAGTTGATTTTTGGTCCACAGAGTTCTTTCGTGTTGCTACAGTGACCTCAGCATCCCTCTATCCTTGAAACAGTGTTCTTGGGGTTTCTCTGGAGTGCCATCAAGGAAATCAAGGCTCCTTTCATGTGTGATGTGCAAGACGGAATTGCTCTGCACGCAGTACAGGGGAATCGGGCCTCATCTCGCATCGAGGGGGAAGTGTCATGGTTTTTCTCGAGTTGCGGCGGGAACCTGGGGTATATTCTCGAGTTACGACGGGGATGGCCCTTCCACCCACGTGTTTGTTCAGCCACGTCAGGACGCCTGCCTAGTTGCGAGGGACAACTCGGGATTCTCCTCGAGGCTTGGCAGGGCAATTGGAACGCCTCTCCAGCTGAGGCGGGAGACCAAGGGTCCCTTTCCACGTGCCACAAGAATCCTGGGACTCCTATCAAGTTTCACGAGGAGTCAGGCATCGTCTCCTTTGGAGGCACTGATCTCCGCGTACCTCTGAAGTTTTCAAAGGATGTGAGGCCTCCGGTCGCGATGAGGTGGGAAACTAGGTGTTTCTCTGTGGTCTCCACAGGGGATTCAGACATCCTTTCTTCTTGGGAGATGCAAGACGAGCCTGCATTCCAGTCACTGCAGGGATATCCGGCCTTATTTCGAGTCAGGGCCTCGCGGTGTCCATTCCACTTGAGGCCGCAAACTCAGGATCCCTCTCACATACCTAGAGCTGAGAGAAGCCTCCTCTTGAGGTGCTTGTGGTAAGGTGGCATTCCTCAGGAGTCGAAGCCAGGGACTAACCTCTCATCTCGTGTTGATTCTGTGTCCAGGGAGCTCTTTCATGTTGCTACAGTGACCTCAGGATCCCTCTAGCCTTGAAACAGTGTTCTTGGGGTTTCTCTGGAGTGCCATCAAGGAAATCAAGGCTCCTTTCATGTGTGATGTGCAACACGGAATTGCTCTGCATGCAGTGCAGGGGAATCGGGCCTCATCTCGCGGCGAGGGGGAAGTCTCATGGTTTTTCTCGAGTTGCGGCGGGAACCTGGGGTATATTCTCGAGTTACGACGGGGATGGCCCTTCCACACACGTGTGTGTTCAGCGACGTCAGGACTCCTGCCTAGTTGCGAGGGACAACTCGGGATTCTCCTCGAGGCTTTGCAGGGCAATTGGGACGCCTCTCCAGCTGAGAAGGGAGACCAAGGGTCCCTTTCCACGTGCCACAGGAATCCAGGGTCTCCTATCAAGTTTCACGAGGAGTCAGGCATCGTCTCCTTTGGAGGCACTGATCTCCGCATACCTCTGGAGTTTTCAAGGATTTGAGGCCTCCTGTCGCGATGAGGTGGGGAACTAGGTCTTTCTCTGTGGTCTCCACAGCGGATTCAGACACCCTTTCGGCTTGGGAGATGGAAGACGAGGCTGCATTCCAGTCACTGCAGGGATATCCGGCCTTATTTCGAGTCAGGGCATCGCGGTGTCCATTCCACTTGAGGCCGCAAACTCAGGGTCCCTCTCACACACCTAGAGCTGAGAGAAGCCTCCTCTTGAGGTGCTTGTGGTAAGGTGGTATTCCTCTGGAGTCGAAGCCAGGGAGTAACCTCTCATCTCGAGTTGATTTTTGGTCCACGGAGCTCTTTCGTGTTGCTACAGTGACCTTAGGATCCCTCTAGCCTTGAAACAGTGTTCTTGGGTTTTCTCTGGACTGCCATGAAGGAAATCAAGGCTCCTTTCATGTGTGATGTGCAACACAGAATTGCTCTGCACGCAGTGCAGGGGAATCGGGCCTCATCTCGCGGCGAGGGGGAAGTCTCATGGTTTTTCTCGAGTTGCGGCGGGAACCTGGGGTATATTCTCGAGTTACGACGGGGATGGCCCTTCCACACACGTGTTTGTTCAGCCACGTCAGGACTCTTGCCTAGTTGCGAGACACAACTCGGGATTCTCCTCGAGGCTTGGCAAGGCAATTGGGACGCCTCTCCAGCTGAGGCGGGAGACCAAGGGTCCCTTTCCACGTGCCAAAAGAATCCTGGGACTCCTATCAAGTATCACGAGGAGTCAGGCATCGTCTCCTTTGGAGGCACTGATCTCCGCGTACCTCTGGAGTTTTCAAAGGATGTGAGGCCTCCGGTCGCGATGAGGTGGGAAACTAGGTCTTTCTCTGTGGTCTCCACAGGGGATTCAGACATCCTTTCATCTTGGGAGATGCAAGACGAGCCTGCATTCAAGTCACTGCAGGGATATCCGGGCTTATTTCGAGTCAGGGCATCGCGGTGTCCATTCCACTTGAGGCCGCAAACTCAGGGTCCCTCTCACATACCTAGAGCTGAGAGAAGCCTCCTCTTGAGGTGCTTGTGGTAAGGTGGTATTCCTCTGGAGTCGAAGCCAGGGACTAACCTCTCATCTCGAGTTGATTTTTGGCCCACGGAGCTCTTTCGTGTTGCTACAGTGACCTCAGGATCCCTCTAGCCTTGAAACAGTGTTCTTGGGGTTTCTCTGGAGTGCCATCAAGGAAATCAAGGCTCCTTTCATGTGTGATGTGCAACACGGAATTGCTCTGCACGCAGTGCAGGGGAATCCGGCCTCATCTCGCGGCGAGGGGGAAGTCTCATGTTTTTTCTCGAGTTGCGGCGGGAACCTGGGGTATATTCTCGAGTTACGACGGGATGGCCCTTCCACCCACGTGTTTCTTCAGCGACGTCAGGACTCCTGCCTAGTTGCGAGGGACAACTCTGGATTCTCCTCGAGGCTTGGCAGGGCAATTGGGACGCCTCTCCAGCTGAGGCGGGAGACCAAGTGTCCCTTTCCAAGTGCCACAGGAATCCTGGGACTCCTATCAAGTTTCACGAGGAGTCAGGCATCGTCTCCTTTGGAGGCACTGATCTCCGCGTACCTCTGGAGTTTTCAAAGGATGTGAGGTTATCGGTCGCGATGAGGTGGGGAACTAAGTCTTTCTCTGTACTTTGCACAGGGGATTCAGACATCCTTTCGTCCTGGGAGATGCAAGACGAGCCTGCATTGAAGTCACTGCAGGGATATCCAGCCTTATTTCGAGTCAGGGCATCGCGGTGTCCATTCCACTTGAGGCCGCAAACTCAGGGTCCCTCTCACATACCTAGAGCTGAGAGAAGCCTCCTCTTGAGGTGCTTGTGGTAAGGTGGTATTCCTCTGGAGTCGAAGCCAGGGACTAACCTCTCATCTCGAGTTGATTTTTGGCCCACGGAGCTCTTTCGTGTTGCTACAGTGACCTCAGGATCCCTCTAGCCTTGAAACAGTGTTCTTGGGGTTTCTCTGGAGTGCCATCAAGGAAATCAAGGCTCCTTTCATGTGTGATGTGCAACACGGAATTGCTCTGCACGCAGTGCAGGGGAATCGGCCCTCATCTCGCGGCGAGGGGGAAGTCTCAGGGTTTTTCTCGAGTTGCGGCGGGAACCTGGGGTATATTCTCGAGTTACGACGGGGATGGCCCTTCCACACACGTGTGTGTTCAGCCATGTCAGGACTCCTGCCTAGTTGCGAGGGACAACTCGGGATTCTCCTCGAGGCTTTGCAGGGCAATTGGGACGCCTCTCCAGCTGAGACGGGAGACCAAGGGTCCCTTTCCACGTGCCACAGGAATCCTGGGTCTCCTATCAAGTTTCACGAGGAGTCAGGCATCGTCTCCTTTGGAGGCACTGATCTCCGCATACCTCTGGAGTTTTCAAAGGATTTGAGGCCTCATGTCGCGATGAGGTGGGGAACTAGGTCTTTCTCTGTGGTCTCCACAGGGGATTCAGACACCCTTTCGTCTTGGGAGATGCAAGACGAGCCTGCATTCCAGTCACTGCAGGGATATCCGGCCTTATTTCTAGTCAGGGCATCGCGGTGTCCATTCCACTTGAGTCCGCAAACTCAGGGTCCCTCTCACATACCTAGAGCTGAGAGAAGCCTCCTCTTGAGGTGCTTCTGGTAAGGTGGTATTCCTCTGGAGTCGAAGCCAGGGACTAACCTCTCATCTCGAGTTGATTTTTGGTCCACGGAGCTCTTTCGTGTTGCTACAGTGACCTCAGGATCCCTCTAGCCTTGAAACAGTGTTCTTGGGGTTTCTCTGGAGTGCCATCAAGGAAATCAAGGCTCCTTTCATGTGTGATGTGCAACACAGAATTGCTCTGCACGCAGTGCAGGGGAATCGGGCCTCATCTCGCGGCGAGGGGGAAGTCTCATGGTTTTTCTCGAGTTGCGGCGGGAACCTGGGGTATATTCTCGAGTTACGACGGGGATGGCCCTTCCACACACGTGTGTGTTCAGCCATGTCAGGACTCCTGCCTAGTTGCGAGGGACAACTCGGGATTCTCCTCGAGGCTTTGCAGGGCAATTGGGACGCCTCTCCAGCTGAGACGGGAGACCAAGTGTCCCTTTCCACGTGCCACAGGAATCCTGGGTCTCCTATCAAGTTTCACGAGGAGTCAGGCATCGTCTCCTTTGGAGGCACTGATCTCCGCATACCTCTGGAGTTTTCAAAGGATTTGAGGCCTCCGGTCACGATGAGGTGGGGAACTAGGTCTTTCTCTGTGGTCTCCACAGGGGATTCAGACATCCTTTCATCTTGGGAGATGCAAGACGAGCCTGCATTCCAGTCACTGCAGGGATATCCGGCCTTATTTCTAGTCAGGGCATCGCGGTGTCCATTCCACTTGAGTCCGCAAACTCAGGGTCCCTCTCACATACCTAGAGCTGAGAGAAGCCTCCTCTTGAGGTGCTTGTGGTAAGGTGGTATTCCTCTGGAGTCGAAGCCAGGGACTAACCTCTCATCTCGAGTTGATTTTTGGTCCACGGAGCTCTTTCGTGTTGCTACAGTGACCTCAGGATCCCTCTAGCCTTGAAACAGTGTTCTTGGGGTTTCTCTGGAGTGCCATCAAGGAAATCAAGGCTCCTTTCATGTGTGATGTGCAACACAGAATTGCTCTGCATGCAGTGCAGGGAAATCGGGCCTCATCTCGCGGCGAGGGGGAAGTCTCATGGTTTTTCTCGAGTTGCGGCGGGAACCTGGGGTATATTCTCGAGTTACGACGGGGATGGCCCTTCCACACACGTGTTTGTTCAGCCACGTCAGGACTCTTGCCTAGTTGCGAGACACAACTCGGGATTCTCCTCGAGGCTTGGCAAGGCAATTGGGACGCCTCTCCAGCTGAGGCGGGAGACCAAGGGTCCCTTTCCACGTGCCACAGGAATCCTGGGACTCCTATCAAGTTTCACGAGGAGTCAGGCATCGTCTCCTTTGGAGGCACTGATCTCCGCGTACCTCTGGAGTTTTCAAAGGATGTGAGGCCTCCGGTCGCGATGAGGTGGGGAACTAGGTCTTTCTCTGTGGTCTCCACAGGGGATTCAGACATCCTTTCATCTTGGGAGATGCAAGACGAGCCTGCCTCCAAGTCACTGCAGGGATATCCAGCCTTATTTCGCGTCAGGGCATCGCGGTGTCCATTCCACTTGAGGCCGCAAACTCAGGGTCCCTCTCACATACCTAGAGCTGAGAGAAGCCTCCTCTTGAGGTGCTTGTGGTAAGGTGGTATTCCTCTGGAGTCGAAGCCAGGGACTAACCTCTCATCTCGAGTTGATTTTTGGTCCACGGAGCTCTTTCGTGTTGCTACAGTGACCTCAGGATCCCTCTAGCCTTGAAACAGTGTTCTTGGGGTTTCTCTGGAGTGCCATCAAGGAAATCAAGGCTCCTTTCATGTGTGATGTGCAACACGGAATTGCTCTGCACGCAGTGCAGGGGAATCGGGCCTCATCTCGCGGCGAGGGGGAAGTCTCATGGTTTTTCTCGAGTTGCGGCGGGAACCTGGGGTATATTCTCGAGTTACGACGGGGATGGCCCTTCCACACACGTGTTTCTTCAGCGACGTCAGGACTCCTGCCTAGTTGCGAGGGACAACTCGGGATTCTCCTCGAGGCTTTGTAGGGCAATTGGGACGCCTCTCCAGCTGAGGCGGGAGACCAAGGGTCCCTTTCCACGTGCCACAGGAACCCTGGGTCTCCTATCAAGTTTCACGAGGAGTCAGGCATCGTCTCCTTTGGAGGCACTGATCTCCGCATACCTCTGGAGTTTTCAAAGGATTTGAGGCCTCCTGCCGCGATGAGGTGGGGAACTAGGTCTTTCTTTGTGGTCTCCACAGGGGATTCAGACACCCTTTCGTCTTGGGAGATGCAAGACGAGCCTGCATTCAAGTCACTGCAGGGATATCCAGCCTTATTTCGCGTCAGGGCATCGCGGTGTCCATTCCACTTGAGGCCGCAAACTCAGGGTCCCTCTCACATACCTAGAGCTGAGAGAAGCCTCCTCTTGAGGTGCTTGTGGTAAGGTGGTATTCCTCTGGAGTCGAAGCCAGGGACTAACCTCTCATCTCGAGTTGATTTTTGGCCCACGGAGCTCTTTCGTGTTGCTACAGTGACCTCAGGATCCCTCTAGCCTTGAAACAGTGTTCTTGGGGTTTCTCTGGAGTGCCATCAAGGAAATCAAGGCTCCTTTCATGTGTGATGTGCAAGACGGAATTGCTCTGCACGCAGTACAGGGGAATCGGGCCTCATCTCGCATCGAGGGGGAAGTCTCATGGTTTTTCTCGAGTTGCGGCGGGAACCTGGGGTATATTCTCGAGTTACGACGGGGATGGCCCTTCCACCCACGTGTTTGTTCAGCCACGTCAGGACTCCTGCCTAGTTGCGAGGGACAACTCGGGATTCTCCTCGAGGCTTGGCAGGGCAATTGGAACGCCTCTCCAGCTGAGGCGGGAGACCAAGGGTCCCTTTCCACGTGCCACAAGAATCCTGGGACTCCTATCAAGTTTCACGAGGAGTCAGGCATCGTCTCCTTTGGAGGCACTGATCTCCGCGTACCTCTGGAGTTTTCAAAGGATGTGAGGCCTCCGGTCGCGATGAGATGGGGAACTAGGTCTTTCTCTGTGGTCTCCACAGGGGATTCAGACATCCTTTCTTCTTGGGAGATGCAAGACGAGCCTGCATTGAAGTCACTGCAGGGATATCCGGCCTTATTTCTAGTCAGGGCATCGCGGTGTCCATTCCTCTTGAGGCCGCAAACTCAGGATCCCTCTCACATACCTAGAGCTGAGAGAAGCCTCCTCTTGAGGTGCTTGTGGTAAGGTGGTATTCCTCAGGAGTCGAAGCCAGGGACTAACCTCTCATCTCGAGTTGATTTTTGGCCCACGGAGCTCTTTCGTGTTGCTACAGTGACCTCAGGATCCCTCTAGCCTTGAAACAGTGTTCTTGGGGTTTCTCTGGAGTGCCATCAAGGAAATCAAGGCTCCTTTCATGTGTGATGTGCAACACGGAATTGCTCTGCACGCAGTGCAGGGGAATCGGGCCTCATCTTGCGGCGAGGGGGAAGTCTCATGGTTTTTCTCGAGTTGCGGCGGGAACCTGGGGTATATTCTCGAGTTACGACGGGGATGGCCCTTCCACACACGTGTTTCTTCAGCGACGTCAGGACTCCTGCCTAGTTGCGAGGGACAACTCGGGATTCTCCTCGAGGCTTTGTAGGGCAATTGGGACGCCTCTCCAGCTGAGACGGGAGACCAAGGGTCCCTTTCCACGTGCCACAGGAACCCTGGGTCTCCTATCAAGTTTCACGAGGAGTCAGGCATCGTCTCCTTTGGAGGCACTGATCTCCGCATACCTCTGGAGTTTTCAAAGGATTTGAGGCCTCCTGTCGCGATGAGGTGGGGAACTAGGTCTTTCTTTGTGGTCTCCACAGGGGATTCAGACACCCTTTCGTCTTGGGAGATGCAAGACGAGCCTGCATTCAAGTCACTGCAGGGATATCCAGCCTTATTTCGCGTCAGGGCATCGCGGTGTCCATTCCACTTGAGGCCGCAAACTCAGGGTCCCTCTCACATACCTAGAGCTGAGAGAAGCCTCCTCTTGAGGTGCTTGTGGTAAGGTGGTATTCCTCTGGAGTCGAAGCCAGGGACTAACCTCTCATCTCGAGTTGATTTTTGGCCCACAGAGCTCTTTCGTGTTGCTACAGTGACCTCAGGATCCCTCTAGCCTTGAAACAGTGTTCTTGGGGTTTCTCTGGAGTGCCATCAAGGAAATCAAGGCTCCTTTCATGTGTGATGTGCAACACGGAATTGCTCTGCACGCAGTGCAGGGGAATCGGGCCTCATCTCGCGGCGAGGGGGAAGTCTCATGGTTTTTCTCGAGTTGCGGCGGGAACCTGGGGTATATTCTCGAGTTACGACGGGGATGGCCCTTCCACCCACGTGTTTCTTCAGCGACGTCAGGACTCCTGCCTAGTTGCGAGGGACAACTCTGGATTCTCCTCGAGGCTTGGCAGGGCAATTGGGATGCCTCTCCAGCTGAGACGGGAGACCAAGTGTCCCTTTCCAAGTGCCACAGGAATCCTGGGACTCCTATCAAGTTTCACGAGGAGTCAGGCATCGTCTCCTTTGGAGGCACTGATCTCCGCGTACCTCTGGAGTTTTCAAAGGATGTGAGGCTATCGGTCGCGATGAGGTGGGGAATTAAGTTTTTCTCTGTGATTTCCACAGGGGATTCAGACATCCTTTCGTCCTGGGAGATGCAAGACGAGCCTGCATTGAAGTCACTGCAGGGATATCCGGCCTTATTTCGAGTCAGGGCATCGCGGTGTCCATTCCACTTGAGGCCGCAAACTCAGGGTCCCTCTCACATACCGAGACCTGAGAGAAGCCTCCTCTTGAGGTGCTTGTGGTAAGGTGGTATTCCTCTGGAGACGAATCCAGGGACTAACCTCTCTTTTCGAGTTGATTTTTGGTCCACAGAGTTCTTTCGTGTTGCTACAGTTACCTCAGGATCCCTCTATCCTTGAAACAGTGTTCTTGGGGTTTCTCTGGAGTGCCATCAAGGAAATCAAGGCTCCTTTCATGTGTGATGTGCAACACGGAATTGCTCTGCACGCAGTACAGGGGAATCGGGCCTCATCTCGCATCGAGGGGGAAGTCTCATGGTTTTTCTCGAGTTGCGGCGGGAACCTGGGGTATATTCTCGAGTTACGACGGGGATGGCCCTTCCACCCACGTGTTTGTTCAGCCACGTCAGGACTCCTGCCTAGTTGCGAGGGACAACTCGGGATTCTCCTCGAGGCTTGGCAGGGCAATTGGAACGCCTCTCCAGCTGAGGCGGGAGACCAAGGGTCCCTTTCCACGTGCCACAAGAATCCTGGGACTCCTATCAAGTTTCACGAGGAGTCAGGCATCGTCTCCTTTGGAGGCACTGATCTCCGCGTACCTCTGGAGTTTTCAAAGGATGTGAGGCCTCCGGTCGCGATGAGATGGGGAACTAGGTCTTTCTCTGTGGTCTCCACAGGGGATTCAGACATCCCTTCTTCTTGGGAGATGCAAGACGAGCCTGCATTGAAGTCACTGCAGGGATATCCGGCCTTATTTCGAGTCAGGGCATCGCGGTGTCCATTCCTCTTGAGGCCGCAAACTCAGGGTCCCTCTCACATACCTAGAGCTGAGAGAAGCCTCCTCTTGAGGTGCTTGTGGTAAGGTGGTATTCCTCAGGAGTCGAAGCCAGGGACTAACCTCTCATCTTGTGTGGATTCTTGGTCCACGGGGCTCTTTCGTGTTGCTACAGTGACCTCAGGATCCCTCTAGCCTTGAAACAGTGTTCTTGGGGTTTCTCTGGAGTGCCATCAAGGAAATCAAGGCTCCTTTCATGTGTGATGTGCAACACGGAATTGCTCTGCACGCAGTGCAGGGGAATCGGGCCTCATCTCGCGGCGAGGGGGAAGTCTCATGGTTTTTCTCGAGTTGCGGCGGGAACCTGGGGTATATTCTCGAGTTACGACGGGGATGGCCCTTCCACACACGTGTTTCTTCAGCGACGTCAGGACTCCTGCCTAGTTGCGAGGGACAACTCGGGATTCTCCTCGAGGCTTTGCAGGGCAATTGGGACGCCTCTCCAGCTGAGATGGGAGACCAAGGGTCCCTTTCCACGTGCCACAGGAATCCTGGGTCTCCTATCAAGTTTCACGAGGAGTCAGGCATCGTCTCCTTTGGAGGCACTGATCTCCGCGTACCTCTGGAGTTTTCAAAGGATTTGAGGCCTCCTGTGGCGATGAGGTGGGGAACTAGGTCTTTCTCTGCGGTCTCCACAGGGGATTAAGACACCCTTTCGTCTTGGGAGATGCAAGACGAGCCTGCATTCCAGTCACTGCAGGGATATCCGGCCTTATTTCGAGTCAGGGCATCGCGGTGTCCATTTCACTTGAGGCCGCAAACTCAGGGTCCCTCTCACATACCTAGAGCTGAGAGAAGCCTCCTCTTGAGGTGCTTGTGGTAAGGTGGTATTCCTCTGGAGTCGAAGCCAGGGACTAACGTCTCATCTCGTGTTGATTTTTGGTCCACGGAGCTCTTTCGTGTTGCTACAGTCACCTCAGGATCCCTCTAGCCTTGAAACAGTGTTCTTGGGGTTTCTCTGGAGTGCCATGAAGGAAATCAAGGCTCCTTTCATGTGTGATGTGCAACACAGAATTGCTCTGCACGCAGTGCAGGGGAATCGGGCCTCATCTCGTGGCGAGGGGGAAGTCTCATTGTTTTTCTCGAGTTGCGGCGGGAACCTGGGGTATATTCTCGAGTTACGACGGGGCTGGCCCTTCCACACACATGTTTGTTCAGCCACGTCAGGACTCTTGCCTAGTTGCGAGACACAACTCAGGATTCTCCTCGAGGCTTGGCAAGGCAATTGGGACGCCTCTCCAGCTGAGGCGGGAGACCAAGGGTCCCTTTCCACGTGCCACAGGAATCCTGGGACTCCTATCAAGTTTCACGAGGAGTCAGGCATCGTCTCCTTTGGAGGCACTGATCTCCGCGTACCTCTGGAGTTTTCAAAGGATGTGAGGCCTCTGGTCGCGATGAGGTGGGGAACTAGGTCTTTCTCTGTGGTCTCCACAGGGGATTCAGACATCCTTTCATCTTGGGAGATGCAAGACGAGCCTGCATTCAAGTCACTACAGGGATATCCAGCCTTATTTCGCGTCAGGGCATCGCGGTGTCCACTCCACTTGAGGCCGCAAACTCAGGGTCCCTCTCACATACCTAGAGCTGAGAGAAGCCTCCTCTTGAGGTGCTTGTGGTAAGGTGGTATTCCTCTGGAGTCGAAGCCAGGGACTAACCTCTCATCTCGAGTTGATTTTTGGCCCACGGAGCTCTTTCGTGTTGCTACAGTGACCTCAGGATCCCTCTAGCCTTGAAAGAGTGTTCTTGGGGTTTCTCTGGAGTGCCATCAAGGAAATCAAGGCTCCTTTCATGTGTGATGTGCAACACGGAATTGCTCTGCACGCAGTGCAGGGGAATCGGGCCTCATCTCGCGGCGAGGGGGAAGTCTCATGGTTTTTCTCGAGTTGCAGCGGAACCTGGGGTATATTCTCGAGTTACGACGGGGATGGCCCTTCCACCCACGTGTTTCTTCAGCGACGTCAGGACTCCTGCCTAGTTGCGAGGGACAACTCTGGATTCTCCTCGAGGCTTGGCAGGGCAATTGGGACGCCTCTCCAGCTGAGGCGGGAGGCCAAGTTTCCCTTTCCAAGTGCCACAGGAATCCTGGGACTCCTATCAAGTTTCACGAGGAGTCAGGCATCGTCTCCTTTGGAGGCACTGATCTCCGCGTACCTCTGGAGTTTTCAAAGGATGTGAGGCTATCGGTCGCGATGAGGTGGGGAACTAAGTCTTTCTCTGTGCTTTCCACAGGGGATTCAGACATCCTTTCGTCCTGGGAGATGCAAGACGAGCCTGCATTGAAGTCACTGCAGGGATATCCGGCCTTATTTCGAGTCAGGGCATCGCGGTGTCCATTCCACTTGAGGCCGCAAACTCAGGGTCCCTCTCACATACCTAGAGCTGAGAGAAGCCTCCTCTTGAGGTGCTTGTGGTAAGGTGGTATTCCTCTGGAGACGAATCCAGGGACTAACCTCTCTTTTCGAGTTGATTTTTGGTCCACAGAGTTCTTTCGTGTTGCTACAGTGACCTCAGGATCCCTCTATCCTTGAAACAGTGTTCTTGGGGTTTCTCTGGAGTGCCATCAAGGAAATCAAGGCTCCTTTCATGTGTGATGTGCAAGACGGAATTGCTCTGCATGCAGTACAGGGGAATCGGGCCTCATCTCGCATCGAGGGGGAAGTCTCATGGTTTTTCTCGAGTTGCGGCGGGAACCTGGGGTATATTCTCGAGTTACGACGGGGATGGCCCTTCCACCCACGTGTTTGTTCAGCCACGTCAGGACTCCTGCCTAGTTGCGAGGGACAACTCGGGATTCTCCTCGAGGCTTGGCAGGGCAATTGGAACGCCTCTCCAGCTGAGGCGGGAGACCAAGGGTCCCTTTCCACGTGCCACAAGAATCCTGGGACTCCTATCAAGTTTCACGAGGAGTCAGGCATCGTCTCCTTTGGAGGCACTGATCTCCGCGTACCTCTGGAGTTTTCAAAGGATGTGAGGCCTCCGGTCGCGATGAGGTGGGGAACTAGGTCTTTCTCTGTGGTCTCCACAGGGGATTCAGACATCCTTTCTTCTTGGGAGATGCAAGACGAGCCTGCATTGAAGTCACTGCAGGGATATCCGGCCTTATTTCGAGTCAGGGCATCGCGGTGTCCATTCCACTTGAGGCCGCAAACTCAGGATCCCTCTCACATACCTAGAGCTGAGAGAAGCCTCCTCTTGAAGTGCTTGTGGTAAGGTGGTATTCCTCAGGAGTCGAAGCCAGGGACTAACCACTCATCTCATGTGGATTCTTGGTCCACGGGGCTCTTTCGTGTTGCTACAGTGACCTCAGGATCCCTCTAGCCTTGAAACAGTGTTCTTGGGGTTTCTCTGGAGTGCCATCAAGGAAATCAAGGCTCCTTTCATGTGTGATGTGCAACACGGAATTGCTCTGCACGCAGTGCAGGGGAATCGGGCCTCATCTCGCGGCGAGGGGGAAGTCTCATGGTTTTTCTCGAGTTGCGGCGGGAACCTGGGGTATATTCTCGAGTTACGACGGGGATGGCCCTTCCACACACGTGTTTCTTCAGCGACGTCAGGACTCCTGCCTAGTTGCGAGGGACAACTCGGGATTCTCCTCGAGGCTTTGCAGGGCAATTGGGACGCCTCTCCAGCTGTTACAGGAGACCAAGGGTCCCTTTCCACGTGCCACAGGAATCCTGGGTCTCCTATCAAGTTTCACGAGGAGTCAGGCATCGTCTCCTTTGGAGGCACTGATCTCCGCGTACCTCTGGAGTTTTCAAAGGATTTGAGGCCTCCTGTCGCGATGAGGTGGGGAACTAGGTCTTTCTCTGCGGTCTCCACAGGGGATTAAGACACCCTTTCGTCTTGGGAGATGCAAGACGAGCCTGCATTGAAGTCACTGCAGGGATATCCGGCCTTATTTCGAGTCAGGGCATCGCGGTGTCCATTTCACTTGAGGCCGCAAACTCAGGGTCCCTCTCACATACCTAGAGCTGAGAGAAGCCTCCTCTTGAGGTGCTTGTGGTAAGGTGGTATTCCTCTGGAGTCGAAGCCAGGGACTAACGTCTCATCTCGTGTTGATTTTTGGTCCACGGAGCTCTTTCGTGTTGCTACAGTCACCTCAGGATCCCTCTAGCCTTGAAACAGTGTTCTTGGGGTTTCTCTGGAGTGCCATGAAGGAAATCAAGGCTCCTTTCATGTGTGATGTGCAACACAGAATTGCTCTGCACGCAGTGCAGGGGAATCGGGCCTCATCTCGCGGCGAGGGGGAAGTCTCATGGTTTTTCTCGAGTTGCGGCGGGAACCTGGGGTATATTCTCGAGTTACGTCGGGGATGGCCCTTCCACACACATGTTTGTTCAGCCACGTCAGGACTCTTGCCTAGTTGCGAGACACAACTCAGGATTCTCCTCGAGGCTTGGCAAGGCAATTGGGACGCCTCTCCAGCTGAGGCGGGAGACCAAGGGTCCCTTTCCACGTGCCACAGGAATCCTGGGACTCCTATCAAGTTTCACGAGGAGTCAGGCATCGTCTCCTTTGGAGGCACTGATCTCCGCGTACCTCTGGAGTTTTCAAAGGATGTGAGGCCTCCGGTCGCGATGAGGTGGGAAACTAGGTCTTTCTCTGTGGTCTCCACAGGGGATTCAGACATCCTTTCATCTTGGGAGATGCAAGACGAGCCTGCATTCAAGTCACTGCAGGGATATCCAGCCTTATTTCGTGTCAGGGCATCGCGGTGTCCACTCCACTTGAGGCCGCAAACTCAGGGTCCCTCTCACATACCTAGAGCTGAGAGAAGCCTCCTCTTGAGGTGCTTGTGGTAAGGTGGTATTCCTCTGGAGTCGAAGCCAGGGACTAACCTCTCATCTCGAGTTGATTTTTGGCCCACGGAGCTCTTTCGTGTTGCTACAGTGACCTCAGGATCCCTCTAGCCTTGAAACAGTGTTCTTGGGGTTTCTCTGGAGTGCCATCAAGGAAATCAAGGCTCCTTTCATGTGTGATGTGCAACACGGAATTGCTCTGCACGCAGTGCAGGGGAATCGGCCCTCATCTCGCGGCGAGGGGGAAGTCTCAGGGTTTTTCTCGAGTTGCGGCGGGAACCTGGGGTATATTCTCGAGTTACGACGGGGATGGCCCTTCCACACAAGTGTGTGTTCAGCCATGTCAGGACTCCTGCCTACTTGCGAGGGACAACTCGGGATTCTCCTCGAGGCTTTGCCGGGCAATTGGGACGCCTCTCCAGCTGAGACTGGAGACCAAGGGTCCCTTTCCACGTGCCACAGGAATCCTGGGTCTCCTATCAAGTTTCACGAGGAGTCAGGCATCGTCTCCTTTGGAGGCACTGATCTCCGCATACCTCTGGAGTTTTCAAAGGATTTGAGGCCTCCTGTCGCGATGAGGTGGGGAACTAGGTCTTTCTCTGTGGTCTCCACAGGGGATTCAGACACCCTTTCGTCTTGGGAGATGCAAGACGAGCCTGCATTCCAGTCACTGCAGGGATATCCGGCCTTATTTCGAGTCAGGGCATCGCGGTGTCCATTCCACTTGAGTCCGCAAACTCAGGGTCCCTCTCACATACCTAGAGCTGAGAGAAGCCTCCTCTTGAGGTGCTTGTGGTAAGGTGGTATTCCTCTGGAGTCGAAGCCAGGGACTAACCTCTCATCTCGAGTTGATTTTTGGTCCACGGAGCTCTTTCGTTTTGCTACAGTGACCTCAGGATCCCTCTATCCTTGAAACAGTGTTCTTGGGGTTTCTCTGGAGTGCCATCAAGGAAATCAAGGCTCCTTTCATGTGTGATGTGCAACACAGAATTGCTCTGCACGCAGTGCAGGGGAATCGGGCCTCATCTCGCGGCGAGGGGGAAGTCTCATGGTTTTTCTCGAGTTGCGGCGGGAACCTGGGGTATATTCTCGAGTTACGACGGGGATGGCCCTTCCACACACATGTTTGTTCAGCCACGTCAGGACTCTTGCCTAGTTGCGAGGGACAACTCGGGATTCTCCTCGAGGCTTGGCAAGGCAATTGGGACGCCTCTCCAGCTGAGGCGGGAGACCAAGTGTCCCTTTCCACGTGCCACAGGAATCCTGGGACTCCTATCAAGTTTCACGAGGAGTCAGGCATCGTCTCCTTTGGAGGCACTGATCTCCGCGTACCTCTGGAGTTTTCAAAGGATGTGAGGCCTCCGGTCGCGATGAGGTGGGGAACTAGGTCTTTCTCTGTGGTCTCCACAGGGGATTCAGACATCCTTTCATCTTGGGAGATGCAAGACGAGCCTGCATTCAAGTCACTGCAGGGATATCCAGCCTTATTTCGTGTCAGGGCATCGCGGTGTCCACTCCACTTGAGGCCGCAAACTCAGGGTCCCTCTCACATACCTAGAGCTGAGAGAAGCCTCCTCTTGAGGTGCTTGTGGTAAGGTGTTATTCCTCTGGAGTCGAAGCCAGGGACTAACCTCTCATCTCGAGTTGATTTTTGGCCCACGGAGCTCTTTCGTGTTGCTACAGTGACCTCAGGATCCCTCTAGCCTTGAAACAGTGTTCTTGGGGTTTCTCTGGAGTGCCATCAAGGAAATCAAGGCTCCTTTCATGTGTGATGTGCAACACGGAATTGCTCTGCACGCAGTGCAGGGGAATCGGGCCTCATCTCGCGGCGAGGGGGAAGTCTCATGGTTTTTCTCGAGTTGCGGCGGGAACCTGGGGTATATTCTCGAGTTACGACGGGGATGGCCCTTCCACACACGTGTGTGTTCAGCCATGTCAGGACTCCTGCCTAGTTGCGAGGGACAACTCGGGATTCTCCTCGAGGCTTTGCAGGGCAATTGGGACGCCTCTCCAGCTGAGACGGGAGACCAAGGGTCCCTTTCCACGTGCCACAGGAATCCTGGGTCTCCTATCAAGTTTCACGAGGAGTCAGGCATCGTCTCCTTTGGAGGCACTGATCTCCGCGTACCTCTGGAGTTTTCAAAGGATGTGAGGCCTCCGGTCGCGATGAGGTGGGGAACTAGGTCTTTCTCTGTGGTCTCCACAGGGGATTCAGACATCCTTTCATCTTGGGAGATGCAAGACGAGCCTGCATTCAAGTCACTGCAGGGATATCCAGCTTTATTTCGCGACAGGGCATCGCGGTGTCCATTCCACTTGAGGCCGCAAACTCAGGGTCCCTCTCACATACCTAGAGCTGAGAGAAGCCTCCTCTTGAGGTGCTTGTGGTAAGGTGGTATTTCTCAGGAGTCGAAGCCAGGGACTAACCTCTCATCTCGTGTTGATTGTTGGTCCACGGAGCTCTTTCGTGTTGCTACAGTGACCTCAGGATCCCTCTAGCCTTGAAACAGTGTTCTTGGGGTTTCTCTGGAGTGCCATCAAGGAAATCAAGGCTCCTTTCATGTGTGATGTGCAACACGGAATTGCTCTGCACGCAGTGCAGGGGAATCGGGCCTCATCTCGCGGCGAGGGGGAAGTCTCATGGTTTTTCTCGAGTTGCGGCGGGAACCTGGGGTATGTTCTCGAGTTACGACGGGGATGTCCCTTCCACCCACGTGTTTCTTCAGCGACGTCAGGACTCCTGCCTAGTTGCGAGGGACAACTCTGGATTCTCCTCGAGGCTTGGCAGGGCAATTGGGACGCCTCTCCAGCTGAGGCGGGAGACCAAGTGTCCCTTTCCAAGTGCCACAGGAATCCTGGGACTCCTATCAAGTTTCACGAGGAGTCAGGCATCGTCTCCTTTGGAGGCACTGATCTCCGCGTACCTCTGGAGTTTTCAAAGGATGTGAGGCTATCGGTCGCGATGAGATGGGGAACTAAGTCTTTCTCTGTGCTTTCCACAGGGGATTCAGACATCCTTTCGTCCTGGGAGATGCAAGACGAGCCTGCATTGAAGTCACTGCAGGGATATCCGGCCTTATTTCGAGTCAGGGCATCGCGGTGTCCATTCCACTTGAGGCCGCAAACTCAGGGTCCCTCTCACATACCTAGAGCTGAGAGAAGCCTCCTCTTGAGGTGCTTGTGGTAAGGTGGTATTCCTCTGGAGACGAATCCAGGGACTAACCTCTCTTTTCGAGTTGATTTTTGGTCCACAGAGTTCTTTCGTGTTGCTACAGTGACCTCAGGATCCCTCTATCCTTGAAACAGTGTTCTTGGGGTTTCTCTGGAGTGCCATCAAGGAAATCAAGGCTCCTTTCATGTGTGATGTGCAAGACGGAATTGCTCTGCACGCAGTACAGGGGAATCGGGCCTCATCTCGCGGCGAGGGGGAAGTCTCATGGTTTTTCTCGAGTTGCGGTGGGAACCTGGGGTATATTCTCGAGTTACGACGGGGATGGCCCTTCCACACACGTGTGTGTTCAGCGACGTCAGGACTCCTGCCTAGTTGCGAGGGACAACTCGGGATTCTCCTCGAGGCTTTGCAGGGCAATTGGGACGCCTCTCCAGCTGAGACGGGAGACCAAGGGTCCCTTTCCACGTGCCACAGGAATCCAGGGTCTCCTATCAAGTTTCACGAGGAGTCAGGCATCGTCTCCTTTGGAGGCACTGATCTCCGCATACCTCTGGAGTTTTCAAGGATTTGAGGCCTCCTGTCGCGATGAGGTGGGGAACTAGGTCTTTCTCTGTGGTCTCCACAGCGGATTCAGACACCCTTTCGTCTTGGGAGATGGAAGACGAGCCTGCATTCCAGTCACTGCAGGGATATCCGGCCTTATTTCGAGTCAGGGCATCGCGGTGTCCATTCCACTTGAGGCCGCAAACTCAGGGTCCCTCTCACACACCTAGAGCTGAGAGAAGCCTCCTCTTGAGGTGCTTGTGGTAAGGTGGTATTCCTCTGGAGTCGAAGCCAGGGACTAACCTCTCATCTCGAGTTGATTTTTGGTCCACGGAGCTCTTTCTTGTTGCTACAGTGACCTTAGGATCCCTCTAGCCTTGAAACAGTGTTCTTGGGTTTTCTCTGGAGTGCCATGAAGAAAATCAAGGCTCCTTTCATGTGTGATGTGCAACACAGAATTGCTCTGCACGCAGTGCAGGGGAATCGGGCCTCATCTCGCGGCGAGGGGGAAGTCTCATGGTTTTTCTCGAGTTGCGGCGGGAACCTGGGGTATATTCTCGAGTTACGACGGGGATGGCCCTTCCACACACGTGTTTGTTCAGCGACGTCAGGACTCCTGCCTAGGTGCGAGGGACAACTCGGGATTCTCCTCGAGGCTTGGCAAGGCAATTGGGACGCCTCTCCAGCTGAGACGGGAGACCAAGGGTCCCTTTCCACGTGCCACAGGAATCCTGGGTCTCCTATCAAGTTTCACGAGGAGTCAGGCATCGTCTCCTTTGCAGGCACTGATCTCCGCATACCTCTGGAGTTTTCAAAGGATTTGAGGCCTCCTGTCCCGATGAGGTGGGGAACTAGGTCTTTCTCTGTGGTCTCCACATTAGATTCAGACACCCTTTCGTCTTGGGAGATGGAAGACGAGCCTGCATTCCAGTCACTGCAGGGATATCCGGCCTTATTTCGAGTCAGGGCATCGCGGTGTCCATTATACTTGAGGCCGCAAATTCAGGGTCCCTCTCACACACCTAGAGCTGAGAGAAGCCTCCTCTTGAGGTGCTTGTGGTAAGGTGGTATTCCTCTGGAGTCGAAGCCAGGGACTAACCTCTCATCTCGAGTTGATTTTTGGTCCACGGAGCTCTTTCTTGTTGCTACAGTGACCTCAGGATCCCTCTAGCCTTGAAACAGTGTTCTTGGGGTTTCTCTGGAGTGCCATCAAGGAAATCAAGGCTCCTTTCATGTGTGATGTGCAACACAGAATTGCTCTGCACGCAGTGCAGGGGAATCGGGCCTCATCTCGCGGCGAGGGGGAAGTCTCATGGTTTTTCTCGAGTTGCGGCGGGAACCTGGGGTATATTCTCGAGTTACGACGGGGATGGCCCTTCCACACACGTGTTTGTTCAGCCACGTCAGGACTCTTGCCTAGTTGCGAGACACAACTCGGGATTCTCCTCGAGGCTTGGCAAGGCAATTGGGACGCCTCTCCAGCTGAGGCGGGAGACCAAGGGTCCCTTTCCACGTGCCACAGGAATCCTGGGACTCCTATCAAGTTTCACGAGGAGTCAGGCATCGTCTCCTTTGGAGGCACTGATCTCCGCGTACCTCTGGAGTTTTCAAAGGATGTGAGGCCTCCGGTCGCGATGAGGTGGGGAACTAGGTCTTTCTCTGTGGTCTCCACAGGGGATTCAGACACCCTTTCGTCTTGGGAGATGCAAGACGAGCCTGCATTCCAGTCACTGCAGGGATATTTGGCCTTATTTCGAGTCAGGGCATCGCGGTGTCCATTACACTTGAGGCCGCAAACTCAGGGTCCCTCTCACATACCTAGAGCTGAGAGAAGCCTCCTCTTGAGATGCTTGTGGTAAGGTGGTATTCCTCTGGAGTCGAAGCCAGGGACTAACCTCTCATCTCGAGTTGATTTTTGGCCCACGGAGCTCTTTCGTGTTGCTACAGTGACCTCAGGATCCCTCTAGCCTTGAAATAGTGTTCTTGGGGTTTCTCTGGAGTGCCATCAAGGAAATCAAGGCTCCTTTCATGTGTGATGTGCAACACGGAATTGCTCTGCACGCAGTGCAGGGGAATCGGGCCTCATCTCGCGGCGAGGGGGAAGTCTCATGGTTTTTCTCGAGTTGCGGCGGGAACCTGGGGTATATTCTCGAGTTACGACGGGGATGGCCCTTCCACCCACGTGTTTCTTCAGCGACGTCAGGACTCCTGCCTAGTTGCGAGGGACAACTCGGGATTCTCCTCGAGGCTTTGCAGGGCAATTGGGACGCCTCTCCAGCTGAGACGGGAGACCAAGGGTCCCTTTCCACGTGCCACAGGAATCCTGGGTCTCCTATCAAGTTTCACGAGGAGTCAGGCATCGTCTCCTTTGCAGGCACTGATCTCCGCATACCTCTGGAGTTTTCAAAGGATTTGAGGCCTCCTGTCGCGATGAGGTGGGGAACTAGGTCTTTCTCTGTGGTCTCCACATTGGATTCAGACACCCTTTCGTCTTGGGAGATGGAAGACGAGCCTGCATTCCAGTCACTGCAGGGATATCCGGCCTTATTCCGAGTCAGGGCATCGCGGTGTCCATTCCACTTGAGGCCGCAAATTCAGGGTCCCTCTCACACACCTAGAGCTGAGAGAAGCCTCCTCTTGAGGTGCTTGTGGTAAGGTGGTATTCCTCTGGAGTCGAAGCCAGGGACTAACCTCTCATCTCGAGTTGATTTTTGGGCCACGGAGCTCTTTCGTGTTGCTACAGTGACCTCAGGATCCCTCTAGCCTTGAAACAGTGTTCTTGGGGTTTCTCTGGAGTGCCATGAAGGAAATCAAGGCTCCTTTCATGTGTGATGTGCAACACAGAATTGCTCTGCACGCAGTGCAGGGGAATCGGGCCTCATCTCGCGGCGAGGGGGAAGTCTCATGGTTTTTCTCGAGTTGCGGCGGGAACCTGGGGTATATTCTCGAGTTACGACGGGGATGGCCCTTCCACACACGTGTGTGTTCAGCCATGTCAGGACTCCTGCCTAGTTGCGAGGGACAACTCGAGATTCTCCTCGAGGCTTTGCAGGGCAATTGGGACGCCTCTCCAGTTGAGACGGGAGACCAAGAGTCCCTTTCCACGTGCCACAGGAATCCTGGGTCTCCTATCAAGTTTCACGAGGAGTCAGGCATCGTCTCCTTTGGAGGCACTGATCTCCGCATACCTCTGGAGTTTTCAAAGGATTTGAGTCCTCCTGTCGTGATGAGGTGGGGAACTAGGTCTTTCTCTGTGGTCTCCACAGGGGATTCAGACACCCTTTCGTCTTGGGAGATGCAAGACGAGCCTGCATTCCAGTCACTGCAGGGATATCCGGCCTTATTTCGAGTCAGGGCATCGCGGTGTCCATTCCACTTGAGGCCGCAAACTCAGGGTCCCTCTCACATACCTAGAGCTGAGAGAAGCCTCCTCTTGAGGTGCTTGTGGTAAGGTGGTATTCCTCTGGAGTCGAAGCCAGGGACTAACCTCTCATCTCGAGTTGATTTTTGGTTCACGGAGCTCTTTCTTGTTGCTACAGTGACCTCAGGATCCCTCTAGCCTTGAAACAGTGTTCTTGGGGTTTCTCTGGAGTGCCATGAAGGAAATCAAGGCTCCTTTCATGTGTGATGTGCAACACAGAATTGCTCTGCACGCAGTGCAGGGGAATCGGGCCTCATCTCACGGCGAGGGGGAAGTCTCATGGTTTTTCTCGAGTTGCGGCGGGAACCTGGGGTATATTCTCGAGTTACGACGGGGATGGCCCTTCCACACACGTGTTTGTTCAGCCACGTCAGGACTCTTGCCTAGTTGCGAGACACAACTCGGGATTCTCCTCGAGGCTTGGCAAGGCAATTGGGACGCCTCTCCAGCTGAGGCGGGAGACCAAGGGTCCCTTTCCACGTGCCACAGGAATCCTGGGACTCCTATCAAGTTTCACGAGGAGTCAGGCATCGTCTCCTTTGGAGGCACTGATCTCCGCGTACCTCTGGAGTTTTCAAAGGATGTGAGGCCTCCGGTCGCGATGAGGTGGGGAACTAGGTCTTTCTCTGTGGTCTCCACAGGGGATTCAGACATCCTTTCATCTTGGGAGATGCAAGACGAGCCTGCATTCAAGTCACTGCAGGGATATCCGGCCTTATTTCGAGTCAGGGCATCGCGGTGTCCATTCCACTTGAGGCCGCAAACTCAGGGTCCCTCTCACATACCTAGAGCTGAGAGAAGCCTCCTCTTGAGGTGCTTGTGGTAAGGTGGTATTCCTCTGGAGACGAATCCAGGGACTAACCTCTCTTTTCGAGTTGATTTTTGGTCCACAGAGTTCTTTCGTGTTGCTACAGTGACCTCAGGATCCCTCTATCCTTGAAACAGTGTTCTTGGGGTTTCTCGGGAGGGCCATCAAGGAAATCAAGGCTCCTTTCATGTGTGATGTGCAAGACGGAATTGCTCTGCATGCAGTACAGGGGAATCCGGCCTCATCTCGCATCGAGGGGGAAGTCTCATGGTTTTTCTCGAGTTGCGGCGGGAACCTGGGGTATATTCTCGAGTTACGACGGGGATGGCCCTTCCACACACGTGTTTGTTCAGCCACGTCAGGACTCCTGCCTAGTTGCGAGGGACAACTCGGGATTCTCCTCGAGGCTTGGCAGGGCAATTGGAACGCCTCTCCAGCTGAGGCGGGAGACCAAGGGTCCCTTTCCACGTGCCACAAGAATCCTGGGACTCCTATCAAGTTTCACGAGGAGTCAGGCATCGTCTCCTTTGGAGGCACTGATCTCCGCGTACCTCTGGAGTTTTCAAAGGATGTGAGGCCTCCGGTCGCGATGAGGTGGGGAACTAGGTCTTTCTCTGTGGTCTCCACAGGGGATTCAGACATCCTTTCTTCTTGGGAGATGCAAGACGAGCCTGCATTCAAGTCACTGCAGGGATATCCGGCCTCATTTCGAGTCAGGGCATCGCGGTGTCCATTCCACTTGAGGCCGCAAACTCAGGGTCCCTCTCACATACCTAGAGCTGAGAGAAGCCTCCTTTTGAGGTGCTTGTGGTAAGGTGGTATTCCTCAGGAGTCGAAGCCAGGGACTAACCTCTCATCTCGTGTTGATTCTTGGTCCACGGAGCTCTTTCGTGTTGCTACAGTGACCTCAGGATCCCTCTAGCCTTGAAACAGTGTTCTTGGGGTTTCTCTGGAGTGCCATCAAGGAAATCAAGGCTCCTTTCATGTGTGATGTGCAACACGGAATTGCTCTGCACGCAGTGCAGGGGAATCGGGCCTCATCTCGCGGCGAGGGGGAAGTCTCATGGTTTTTCTCGAGTTGCGGCGGGAACCTGGGGTATATTCTCGAGTTACGACGGGGATGGCCCTTCCACACACGTGTGTGTTCAGCCATGTCAGGACTCCTGCCTAGTTGCGAGGGACAACTCGAGATTCTCCTCGAGGCTTTGCAGGGCAATTGGGACGCCTCTCCAGTTGAGACGGGAGACCAAGAGTCCCTTTCCACGTGCCACAGGAATCCTGGGTCTCCTATCAAGTTTCACGAGGAGTCAGGCATCGTCTCCTTTGGAGGCACTGATCTCCGCATACCTCTGGAGTTTTCAAAGGATTTGAGTCCTCCTGTCGTGATGAGGTGGGGAACTAGGTCTTTCTCTGTGGTCTCCACAGGGGATTCAGACACCCTTTCGTCTTGGGAGATGCAAGACGAGCCTGCATTCCAGTCACTGCAGGGATATCCGGCCTTATTTCGAGTCAGGGCATCGCGGTGTCCATTCCACTTGAGGCCGCAAACTCAGGGTCCCTCTCACATACCTAGAGCTGAGAGAAGCCTCCTCTTGAGGTGCTTGTGGTAAGGTGGTATTCCTCTGGAGTCGAAGCCAGGGACTAACCTCTCATCTCGAGTTGATTTTTGGTCCACGGAGCTCTTTCGTGTTGCTACAGTGACCTCAGGATCCCTCTAGCCTTGAAACAGTGTTCTTGGGGTTTCTCTGGAGTGCCATGAAGGAAATCACGGCTCCTTTCATGTGTGATGTGCAACACAGAATTGCTCTGCACGCAGTGCAGGGGAATCGGGCCTCATCTCACGGCGAGGGGGAAGTCTCATGGTTTTTCTCGAGTTGCGGCGGGAACCTGGGGTATATTCTCGAGTTACGACGGGGATGGCCCTTCCACACACGTGTTTGTTCAGCCACGTCAGGACTCTTGCCTAGTTGCGAGACACAACTCGGGATTCTCCTCGAGGCTTGGCAAGGCAATTGGGACGCCTCTCCAGCTGAGGTGGGAGACCAAGTGTCCCTTTCCACGTGCCACAGGAATCCTGGGACTCCTATCAAGTTTCACGAGGAGTCAGGCATCGTCTCCTTTGGAGGCACTGATCTCCGCGTACCTCTGGAGTTTTCAAAGGATGTGAGGCCTCCGGTCGCGATGAGGTGGGGAACTAGGTCTTTCTCTGTGGTCTCCACAGGGGATTCAGACATCCTTTCATCTTGGCAGATGCAAGACGAGCCTGCATTCAAGTCACTGCAGGGATATCCAGCCTTATTTCGCGTCAGGGCATCGCGGTCTCCATTCCACTTGAGGCCGCAAACTCAGGGTCCCTCACACATACCTAGAGCTGAAAGAAGCCTCCTCTTGAGGTGCTTGTGGTAATGTGGTATTCCTCTGGAGTCGAAGCCAGGGACTAACCTCTCATCTTGAGTTGATTTTTGGCCCACGGAGCTCTTTCGTGTTGCTACAGTGACCTCAGGATCCCTCTAGCCTTGAAACAGTGTTCTTGGGGTTTCTCTGGAGTGCCATGAAGGAAATCAAGGCTCCTTTCATGTGTGATGTGCAACACGGAATTGCTCTGCACGCAGTGCAGGGGAATCGGGCCTCATCTCGCGGTGAGGGGGAAGTCTCATGGTTTTTCTCGAGTTGCGGCGGGAACCTGGGGTATATTCTCGAGTTACGACGGGAATGGCCCTTCCATACACGTGTTTCTTCAGCCACGTCAGGACTCCTGCCTAGTTGCGAGGGACAACTCTGGATTCTCCTCGAGGCTTGGCAGGGCAATTGGGACGCCTCTCCAGCTGAGGCGGGAGACCAAGTGTCCCTTTCCAAGTGCCACAGGAATCCTGGGACTCCTATCAAGTTTCACGAGGAGTCAGGCATCTTCTCCTTGGGAGGCACTGATCTCCGCATACCTCTGGAGTTTTCAAAGGATGTGAGGCTATCGGTCACGATGAGGTGGGGAACTAAGTCTTTCTCTGTGCTTTCCACAGGGGATTCAGACATCCTTTCGTCCTGGGAGATGCAAGACGAGCCTGCATTGAAGTCACTGCAGGGATATCCGGCCTTATTTCGAGTCAGGGCATCGCGGTGTCCATTCCACTTGAGGCCGCAAACTCAGGGTCCCTCTCACATACCTAGAGCTGAGAGAAGCCTCCTCTTGAGGTGCTTGTGGTAAGGTGGTATTCCTCTGGAGACGAATCCAGGGACTAACCTCTCTTTTCGAGTTGATTTTTGGTCCACAGACTTCTTTCGTGTTGCTACAGTGACCTCAGGATCCCTCTAGCCTTGAAACAGTGTTCTTGGGGTTTCTCTGGAGTGCCATCAAGGAAATCAAGGCTCCTTTCATGTGTGATGTGCAAGACGGAATTGCTCTGCACGCAGTACAGGGGAATCGGGCCTCATCTCGCATCGAGGGGGAAGTCTCATGGTTTTTCTCGAGTTGCGGCGGGAACCTGGGATATATTCTCGAGTTACGACGGGGATGGGCCTTCCACCCACGTGTTTGTTCAGCCACGTCAGGACTCCTGCCTAGTTGCGAGGGACAACTCGGGATTCTCCTCGAGGCTTGGCAGGGCAATTGGAACGCCTCTCCAGCTGAGGCGGGAGACCAAGGGTCCCTTTCCACGTGCCACAAGAATCCTGGGACTCCTATCAAGTTTCACGAGGAGTCAGGCATCGTCTCCTTTGGAGGCACTGATCTCCGCGTACCTCTGGAGTTTTCAAAGGATGTGAGGCCTCCGGTCGCGATGAGGTGGGGAACTACGTGTTTCTCTGTGGTCTGCACAGGGGTTTCAGACATCCTTTCTTCTTGGGAGATGCAAGACGAGCCTGCATTCAAGTCACTGCAGGGATATCCGGGCTTATTTCGAGTCAGGGCATCACGGTGTCCATTCCACTTGAGGCCGCAAACTCAGGGTCCCTCTCACATACCTAGAGCTGAGAGAAGCCTCCTCTTGAGGTGCTTGTGGTAAGGTGGTATTCCTCTGGAGTCGAAGCCAGGGACTAACCTCTCATCTCGAGTTGATTTTTGGCCCACGGAGCTCTTTCGTGTTGCTACAGTGACCTCAGGATCCCTCTAGCCTTGAAACAGTGTTCTTAGGGTTTCTCTGGAGTGCCATCAAGGAAATCAAGGCTCCTTTCATGTGTGATGTGCAACACGGAATTGCTCTGCACGCAGTGCAGGGGAATCGGGCCTCATCTCGCGGCGAGGGGGAAGTCTCATGGTTTTTCTCGAGTTGCGGCGGGAACCTGGGTTATATTCTCGAATTACGACGGGGATGGCCCTTCCACCCACGTGTTTGTTCAGCGACGTCAGGACTCCTGCCTAGTTGCGAGGGTCAACACTGGATTCTCCTCGAGGCTTGGCAGGGCAATTGGGACGCCTCTCCAGCTGAGACGGGAGACCAAGTGTCCCTTTCCAAGTGCCACAGGAATCCTGGGACTCCTATCAAGATTCACGAGGAGTCAGGCATCGTCTCCTTTGGAGGCACTGATTTCCGCGTACCTCTGGAGTTTTCAAAGGATGTGAGGCTATCGGTCGCGATGAGGTGGGGAACTAAGTCTTTCTCTGTGCTTTCCACAGGGGATTCAGACATCCTTTCGTCCTGGGAGATGCAAGACGAGCCTGCATTGAAGTCACTGCAGGGATATCCGGCCTTATTTCGAGTCAGGGCATCGCGGTGTCCATTCCACTTGAGGCCGCAAACTCAGGGTCCCTCTCACATACCTAGAGCTGAGAGAAGCCTCCTCTTGAGGTGCTTGTGGTAAGGTGGTATTCCTCTGGAGACGAATCCAGGGACTAACCTCTCTTTTCGAGTTGATTTTTGGTCCACAGTGTTCTTTTGTGTTGCTACAGTGACCTCAGGATCCCTCTATCTTTGAAACAGTGTTCTTGGGGTTTCTCTGGAGTGCCATCAAGGAAATCAAGGCTCCTTTCATGTGTGATGTGCAACACGGAATTGCTCTGCACGCAGTGCAGGGGAATCGGGCCTCATCTCGCGGCGAGGGGGAAGTCTCATGGTTTTTCTCGAGTTGCGGCGGGAACCTGGGGTATATTCTCGAGTTACGACGGGGATGGCCCTTCCACCCACGTGTTTCTTCAGCGACGTCAGGACTCCTGCCTAGTTGCGAGGGACAACTCTGGATTCTCCTCGAGGCTTGGCAGGGCAATTGGGACGCCTCTCCAGCTGAGGCGGGAGACCAAGTGTCCCTTTCCAAGTGCCACAGGAATCCTGGGTCTCCTATCCAGTTTCACGAGGAGTCAGGCATCGTCTCCTTTGGAGGCACTGATCTCCGCGTACCTCTGGAGTTTTCAAAGGATGTGAGGCTATCGGTCGCGATGAGGTGGGGAACTAAGTCTTTCTCTGTGCTTTCCACAGGGGATTCAGACATCCTTTCGTCCTGGGAGATGCAAGACGAGCCTGCATTGAAGTCACTGCAGGGATATCCGGCCTTATTTCGAGTCAGGGCATCGCGGTGTCCATTCCACTTGAGGCCGCAAACTCAGGGTCCCTCTCACATACCTAGAGCTGAGAGAAGCCTCCTCTTGAGGTGCTTGTGGTAAGGTGGTATTCCTCTGGAGACGAATCCAGGGACTAACCTCTCTTTTCGAGTTGATTTTTGGTCCACAGAGTTCTTTCGTGTTGCTACAGTGACCTCAGGATCCCTCTATCCTTGAAACAGTGTTCTTGGGGTTTCTCTGGAGTGCCATCAAGGAAATCAAGGCTCCTTTCATGTGTGATGTGCAAGACAGAATTGCTCTGCACGCAGTACAGGGGAATCGGGCCTCATCTCGCATCGAGGGAGAAGTCTCATGGTTTTTCTCGAGTTGCGGCGGGAACCTGGGGTATATTCTCGAGTTACGACGGGAATGGCCCTTCCCGTCAGGACTCCTGCCTAGTTGCGAGGGACAACTCGGGATTCTCCTCGAGGCTTGGCAGGGCAATTGGAACGCCTCTCCAGCTGAGGCGGGAGACCAAGGGTCCCTTTCCACGTGCCACAAGAATCCTGGGACTCCTATCAAGTTTCACGAGGAGTCAGGCATCGTCTCCTTTGGAGGCACTGATCTCCGCGTACCTCTGGAGTTTTCAAAGGATTTGAGGCCTCCTGTCGCGATGAGGTGGGGAACTAGGTCTTTCTCTGTGGTCTCCACAGGGGATTCAGACACCCTTTCGTCTTGGGAGATGCAAGACGAGCCTGCATTCCAGTCACTGCAGGGATATCCGGCCTTATTTCGAGTCAGGGCATCGCGGTGTCCATTCCACTTGAGGCCGCAAACTCAGGGTCCCTCTCACATACCTAGAGCTGAGAGAAGCCTCCTCTTGAGGTGCTTGTGGTAAGGTGGTATTCCTCTGGAGTCGAAGCCAGGGACTAACCTCTCATCTCGAGTTGATTTTTGGTCCACGGAGCTCTTTCGTGTTGCTACAGTGACCTCACGATCCCTCTAGCCTTGAAACAGTGTTCATGGGGTTTCTCTGGAGTGCCATGAAGGAAATCAAGTCTCCTTTCATGTGTGATGTGCAACACAGAATTCCTCTGCACGCAGTGCAGGGGAATCGGGCCTCATCTCGCGGCGAGGGGGAAGTCTCATGGTTTTTCTCGAGTTGCGGTGGGAACCTGGGGTATATTCTCGAGTTACCACGGGGATGGCCCTTCCACACACGTGTTTGTTCAGCCACGTCAGGACTCTTGCCTAGTTGCGAGACACAACTCGGGATTCTCCTCGAGGCTTGGCAAGGCAATTGGGACGCCTCTCCAGCTGAGGCGGGAGACCAAGGGTCCCTTTCCACGTGCCACAGGAATCCTGGGACTCCTATCAAGTTTCACGAGGAGTCAGGCATCATCTCCTTTGGAGGCACTGATCTCCGCGTACCTCTGGAGTTTTCAAAGGATGTGAGGCCTCCGGTCGCGATGAGGTGGGGAACTAGGTCTTTCTCTGTGGTCTCCACAGGGGATTCAGACATCCTTTCATCTTGGGAGATGCAAGACGAGCCTGCATTGAAGTCACTGCAGGGATATCCGGCCTTATTTCGCGTCAGGGCATCGCGGTGTCCATTCCACTTGAGGCCGCAAACTCAGGGTCCCTCTCACATACCTAGAGCTGAGAGAAGCCTCCTCTTGAGGTGCTTGTGGTAAGGTGGTATTCCTCTGGAGTCGAAGCCAGGGACTAACCTCTCATCTCGAGTTGATTTTTGGCCCACGGAGCTCTTTCGTGTTGCTACAGTGACCTCAGGATCCCTCTAGCCTTGAAACAGTGTTCTTGGGGTTTCTCTGGAGTGCCATCAAGGAAATCAAGTCTCCTTTCATGTGTGATGTGCAACACGGAATTGCTCTCCACGCAGTGCAGGGGAATCGGGCCTCATCTCGCGGCGAGGGGGAAGTCTCATGGTTTTTCTCGAGTTGCGGCGGGAACCTGGGGTATATTCTCGAGTTACGACGGGGATGGCCCTTCCACCCACGTGTTTCTTCAGCGACGTCAGGACTCCTGCCTAGTTGCGAGGGACAACTCTGGATTCTCCTCGAGGCTTGGCAGGGCAATTGGGACGCCTCTCCAGCTGAGGTGGGAGACCAAGTGTCCCTTTCCAAGTGCCACAGGAATACTGGGACTCCTATCAAGTTTCACGAGGAGTCAGGCATCGTCTCCTTTGGAGGCACTGATCTCCGCGTACCTCTGGAGTTTTCAAAGGATGTGAGGCTATCGGTCGCGATGAGGTGGGGAACTAAGTCTTTCTCTGTGCTTTCCACAGGGGATTCAGACATCCTTTCGTCCTGGGAGATGCAAGACGAGCCTGCATTGAAGTCACTGCAGGGATATCCGGCCTTATTTCGAGTCAGGGCATCGCGGTGTCCATTCCACTTGAGGCCGCAAACTCAGGGTCCCTCTCACATACCTAGAGCTGAGAGAAGCCTCCTCTTGAGGTGCTTGTGGTAAGGTGGTATTCCTCTGGAGACGAATCCAGGGACTAACCTCTCTTTTCGAGTTGATTTTTGGTCCACAGAGTTCTTTCGTGTTGCTACAGTGACCTCAGGATCCCTCTATCCTTGAAACAGTGTTCTTGGGGTTTCTCGGGAGTGCCATCAAGGAAATCAAGGCTCCTTTCATGTGTGATGTGCAAGACGGAATTGCTCTGCACGCAGTACAGGGGAATCGGGCCTCATCTCGCATCGAGGGTGAAGTCTCATGGTTTTTCTCGAGTTGCGGCGGGAACCTGGGGTATATTCTCGAGTTACGACGGGGATGGCCCTTCCACCCACGTGTTTGTTCAGCCCGTCAGGACTCCTGCCTAGTTGCGAGGGACAACTCGGGATTCTCCTCGAGGCTTGGCAGGGCAATTGGAACGCCTCTCCAGCTGAGGCGGGAGACCAAGGGTCCCTTTCCACGTGCCACAAGAATCCTGGGACTCCTATCAAGTTTCACGAGGAGTCAGGCATCGTCTCCTTTGGAGGCACTGATCTCCGCGTACCTCTGGAGTTTTCAAAGGATGTGAGGCCTCCGGTCGCGATGAGGTGGGGAACTAGGTGTTTCTCTGTGGTCTCCACAGGGGATTCAGACATCCTTTCTTCTTGGGAGATGCAAGACGAGCCTGCATTCAAGTCACTGCAGGGATATCCGGCCTTATTTCGAGTCAGGGCATCGCGGTGTCCATTCCACTTGAGGCCGCAAACTCAGGATCCCTCTCACATACCTAGAGCTGAGAGAAGCCTCCTCTTGAGGTGCTTGTGGTAAGGTGGTATTCCTCAGGAGTCGAAGCCAGGGACTAACCTCTCATCTCGTGTTGATTCTTGGTCCACGGAGCTCTTTCGTGTTGCTACAGTTACCTCAGGATCCCTCTAGCCTTGAAACAGTGTTCTTGGGGTTTCTCTGGAGTGCCATCAAGGAAATCAAGGCTCCTTTCATGTGTGATGTGCAACACGGAATTGCTCTGCACGCAGTGCAGGGGAATCGGGCCTCATTTCGCGGCGAGGGAGAAGTCTCAGGGTTTTTCTCGAGTTGCGGCGGGAACCTGGGGTATATTCTCGATTTACGACGGGGATGGCCCTCCACCCACGTGTTTCTTCAGCGACGTCAGGACTCCTGCCTAGTTGCGAGGGACAACTCGGGATTCTCCTCGAGGCTTTGCAGGGCAATTGGGACGCCTCTCCAGCTGAGACGGGAGACCAAGGGTCCCTTTCCACGTGCCACAGGAATCCTGGGTCTCCTATCAAGTTTCACGAAGAGTCAGGCATCGTCTCCTTTGGAGGCACTGATCTCCGCATACCTCTGGAGTTTTCAAAGGATTTGAGGCCTCCTGTCGCGATGAGGTGGGGAACTAGGTCTTTCTCTGTGGTCTCCACAGGGGATTCAGACACCCTTTCGTCTTGGGAGATGCAAGACGAGCCTGCATTCCAGTCACTGCAGGGATATCCGGCCTTATTTCGCGTCAGGGCATCGCGGTGTCCATTCCACTTGAGGCCGCAAACTCAGGGTCCCTCTCACATACCTAGAGCTGAGAGAAGCCTCCTCTTGAGGTGCTTGTGGTAAGGTGGTATTCCTCTGGAGTCGAAGCCAGGGACTAACCTCTCATCTCGAGTTGATTTTTGGTCCACGGAGCTCTTTCGTTTTGCTAGAGTGACCTCAGGATCCCTCTAGCCTTGAAACAGTGTTCTTGGGGTTTCTCTGGAGTGCCATCAAGGAAATCAAGGCTCCTTTCATGTGTGATGTGCAACACAGAATTGCTCTGCACGCAGTGCAGGGGAATCGGGCCTCATCTCGCGGCGAGGGGGAAGTCTCATGGTTTTTCTCGAGTTGCTGCGGGAACCTGGGGTATATTCTCGAGTTACCACGGGGATGGCCCTTCCACACACATGTTTGTTCAGCCACGTCAGGACTCTTGCCTAGTTGCGAGACACAACTCGGGATTCTCCTCGAGGCTTGGCAAGGCAATTGGGACGCCTCTCCAGCTGAGGCGGGAGACCAAGTGTCCCTTTCCACGTGCCACAGGAATCCTGGGACTCTTATCAAGTTTCACGAGGAGTCAGGCATCATCTCCTTTGGAGGCACTGATCTCCGCGTACCTCTGGAGTTTTCAAAGGATGTGAGGCCTCCGGTCGCGATGAGGTGGGGAACTAGGTCTTTCTCTGTGGTCTCCACAGGGGATTCAGACACCCTTTCGTCGTGGGAGATGCAAGACGAGCCTGCATTCAAGTCACTGCAGGGATATCCAGCCTTATTTCGCGTCAGGGCATCGCGGTGTCCATTCCACTTGAGGCCGCAAACTCAGGGTCCCTCTCACAAACCTAGAGCTGAGAGAAGCCTCCTCTTGAGGTGCTTGTGGTAAGGTGGTATTCCTCTGGAGTCGAAGCCAGGGACTAACCTCTCATCTCGAGTTGATTTTTGGCCCACGGAGCTCTTTCGTGTTGCTACAGTGACCTCAGGATCCCTCTAGCCTTGAAACAGTGTTCTTGGGGTTTCTCTGGAGTGCCATCAAGGAAATCAAGGCTCCTTTCATGTGTGATGTGCAACACGGAATTGCTCTGCACGCAGTGCAGGGGAATCGGGCCTCATCTCGCGGCGAGGGGGAAGTCTCATGGTTTTTCTCGAGTTGTGGCGGGAACCTGGGGTATATTCTCGAGTTACGACGGGGATGGCCCTTCCTCCCACGTGTTTGTTCAGCCACGTCAGGACTCCTGCCTAGTTGCGAGGGACAACTCGGGATTCTCCTCGAGGCTTGGCAGGGCAATTGGAACGCCTCTCCAGCTGAGGCGGGAGACCAAGGGTCCCTTTCCACGTGCCACAAGAATCCTGGGACTCCTATCAAGTTTCACGAGGAGTCAGGCATCGTCTCCTTTGGAGGCACTGATCTCCGCGTACCTCTGGAGTCTTCAAAGGATGTGAGGCCTCCGGTCGCGATGAGGTGGGGAACTAGGTCTTTCTCTGTGGTCTCCACAGGGGATTCAGACATCCTTTCTTCTTGGGAGATGCAAGACGAGCCTGCATTCAAGTCACTGCAGGGATATCCGGCCTTATTTCGAGTCAGGGCATCGCAGTGTCCATTCCACTTGAGGCCGCAAACTCAGGATCCCTTTCACATACCTAGAGCTGAGAGAAGCCTCCTCTTGAGGTGCTTGTGGTAAGGTGGTATTCCTCAGGAGTCGAAGCCAGGGACTAACCTCTCATCTCGTGTTGATTCTTGGTCCACGGAGCTCTTTCGTGTTGCTACAGTGACCTCAGGATCCCTCTAGCCTTGAAACAGTGTTCTTGGGGTTTCTCTGGAGTGCCATCAAGGAAATCAAGGCTCCTTTCATGTGTGATGTGCAACACGGAATTGCTCTGCACGCAGTGAAGGGGAATCGGGCCTCATCTTGCGGCGAGGGGGAAGTCTCATGGTTTTTCTCGAGTTGCGGCGGGAACCTGGGGTATATTCTCGAGTTACGACGGGGATGGCCCTTCCACACACGTGTGTGTTCAGCCATGTCAGGACTCCTGCCTAGTTGCGAGGGACAACTCGGGATTCTCCTCGAGGCTTTGCAGGGCAATTGGAACGCCTCTCCAGCTGAGACGGGAGACCAAGGGTCCCTTTCCACGTGCCACAGGAATCCTGGGTCTCCTATCAAGTTTCACGAGGAGTCAGGCATCGTTTCCTTTGGAGGCACTGATCTCCGCATACCTCTGGAGTTTTCAAAGGATTTGAGGCCTCCTGTCGCGATGAGGTGGGGAACTAGGTCTTTCTCTGTGGTCTCCACAGGGGATTCAGACATCCTTTCTTCTTGGGAGATGCAAGACGAGCCTGCATTCAAGTCACTGCAGGGATATCCGGCCTTATTTCGAGTCAGGGCATCGCGGTGTCCATTCCACTTGAGGCCGCAAACTCAGGGTCCCTCTCACATACCTAGAGCTGAGAGAAGCCTCCTCTTGAGGTGCTTGTGGTAAGGTGGTATTCCTCTGGAGTCGAAGCCAGGGACTAACCTCTCATCTCGAGTTGATTTTTGGCCCACGGAGCTCTTTCGTGTTGCTACAGTGACCTCAGGATCCCTCTATCCTTGAAACAGTGTTCTTGGGGTTTCTCTGGAGTGCCATGAAGGAAATCAAGGCTCCTTTCATATGTGATGTGCAAGACGGAATTGCTCTGCACGCAGTGCAGGGGAATCGGGCCTCATCTCGCGGCGAGGGGGAAGTCTCATGGTTTTTCTCGAGTTGCGGCGGGAACCTGGGGTATATTCTCGAGTTACGACGGGGATGGCCCTTCCACACACGTGTTTGTTCAGCCACGTCAGGAGTCTTGCCTAGTTGCGAGACACAACTCGGGATTCTCCTCGAGGCTTGGCAAGGCCATTGGGACGCCTTTCCTGCTGAGGCGGGAGACCAAGTGTCCCTTTCGACGTGCCACAGGAATCCTGGGACTCCTATCAAGTTTCACGAGGAGTCAGGCATCGTCTCCTTTGGAGGCACTGATCTCCGCGTACCTCTGGAGTTTTCAAAGGATGTGAGGCCTCCGGTCGCGATGAGGTGGGGAACTAGGTCTTTCTCTGTGGTATCCACAGGGGATTCAGACATCCTTTCGTCCTGGGAGATGCAAGACGAGCCTGCATTCAAGTCACTGCAGGGATATCCGGCCTTATTTCGCGTCAGGGCATCGCGGTGTCCATTCCACTTGAGGCCGCAAACTCAGGGTCCCTCTCACATACCTAGAGCTGAGAGAAGCCTCCTCTTGAGGTGCTTGTGGTAAGGTGGTATTCCTCTGGAGTCGAAGCCAGGGACTAACCTCTCATCTCGAGTTGATTTTTGGCCCACGGAGCTCTTTCGTGTTGCTACAGTGACCTCAGGATCCCTCTCGCCTTGAAACAGTGTTCTTGGGGTTTCTCTGGAGTGCCATCAAGGAAATCAAGGCTCCTTTCATGTGTGATGTGCAACACGGAATTGCTCTGCACGCAGTGCAGGGGAATCGGGCCTCATCTCGCGGCGAGGGGGAAGTCTCATGGTTTCTCTCGAGTTGCGGCGGGAACCTGGGGTATATTCTCGAGTTACGACGGGGATGGCCCTTCCACCCACGTGTTTCTTCAGCGACGTCAGGACTCCTGCCTAGTTGCGAGGGACAACTCTGGATTCTCCTCGAGGCTTGGCAGGGCAATTGGGACGCCTCTCCAGCTGAGGCGGGAGACCAAGGGTCCCTTTCCAAGTGCCACAGGAATCCTGGGACTCCTATCAAGTTTCACGAGGAGTCAGGCATCGTCTCCTTTGGAGGCACTGATCTCCGCGTACCTCTGGAGTTTTCAAAGGATGTGAGGCTATCGGTCGCGATGAGGTGGGGAACTAAGTCTTTCTCTGTGCTTTCCACAGGGGATTCAGACATCCTTTTGTCCTGGGAGATGCAAGACGAGCCTGCATTGAAGTCACTGCAGGGATATCCGGCCTTATTTCGAGTCAGGGCATCACGGTGTCCATTCCACTTGAGGCCGCAAACTCAGGGTCCCTCTCACATACCTAGAGCTGAGAGAAGCCTCCTCTTGAGGTGCTTGTGGTAAGGTGGTATTCCTCTGGAGACGAATCCAGGGACTAACCTCTCTTTTCGAGTTGATTTCTGGTCCACAGAGTTCTTTCGTGTTGCTACAGTGACCTCAGGATCCCTCTATCCTTGAAACAGTGTTCTGGGGGTTTCTCTGGAGTGCCATCAAGGAAATCAAGGCTCCTTTCATGTGTGATGTGCAACACGGAATTGCTCTGCACGCAGTACAGGGGAATCGGGCCTCATCTCGCATCGAGGGGGAAGTCTCATGGTTTTTCTCGAGTTGCGGCGGGAACCTGGGGTATATTCTCGAGTTACGACGGGGATGGCCCTTCCACCCACGTGTTTGTTCAGCCACGTCAGGACTCCTGCCTAGTTGCGAGGGACAACTCGGGATTCTCCTCGAGGCTTGGCAGGGCAATTGGAACACCTCTCCAGCTGAGGCGGGAGACCAAGTGTCCCTTTCCACGTGCCACAAGAATCCTGGGACTCCTATCAAGTTTCACGAGGAGTTAGGCATCGTCTCCTTTGGAGGCACTGATCTCCGCGTACCTCTGGAGTTTTCAAAGGATGTGAGGCCTCCGGTCGCGATGAGGTGGGGAACTAGGTCTTTCTCTGTGGTCTCCACAGGGGATTCAGACATCCTTTCTTCTTGGGAGATGCAAGACGAGCCTGCATTCCAGTCACTGCAGGGATATCCGGCCTTATTTCGAGTCAGGGCATCGCGGTGTCCATTCCACTTGAGGCCGCAAACTCAGGGTCCCTCTCACATACCTAGAGCTGAGAGAAGCCTCCTCTTGAGGTGCTTGTGGTAAGGTGGTATTCCTCTGGAGTCGAAGCCAGGGACTAACCTCTCATCTCGAGTTGATTTTTGGCCCACGGAGCTCTTTCGTGTTGCTACAGTGACCTCAGGATCCCTCTAGCCTTGAAACAGTGTTCTTGGGGTTTCTCTGGAGTGCCATCAAGGAAATCAAGGCTCCTTTCATGTGTGATGTGCAACACGGAATTGCTCTGCACGCAGTGCAGGGGAATCGGGCCTCATCTCGCGGCGAGGGGGAAGTCTCATGGTTTTTCTCGAGTTGCGGCGGGAACATGGGGTATATTCTCGAGTTACGACGGGGATGGCCCTTCCACCCACGTGTTTCTTCAGCGACGTCAGGACTCCTGCCTAGTTGCGAGGGACAACTCTGGATTCTCCTCGAGGCTTGGCAGGGCAATTGGGACGCCTCTCCAGCTGAGACGGGAGACCAAGTGTCCCTTTCCAAGTGCCACAGGAATCCTGGGACTCCTATCAAGTTTCACGAGGAGTCAGGCATCGTCTTCTTTGGAGGCACTGATCTCCGCGTACCTCTGGAGTTTTCAAAGGATGTGAGGCCTCCGGTCGCGATGAGGTGGGGAACTAAGTCTTTCTCTGTGCTTTCCACAGGGGATTCAGACATCCTTTCGTCCTGGGAGATGCAAGACGAGCCTGCATTGAAGTCACTGCAGGGATATCCGGCCTTATTTCGAGTCAGGGCATCGCGGTGTCCATTCCACTTGAGGCCGCAAACTCAGGGTCCCTCTCACATACCTAGAGCTGAGAGAAGCCTCCTCTTGAGGTGCTTGTGGTAAGGTGGTATTCCTCTGGAGACGAATCCAGGGACTAACCTCTCTTTTCGAGTTGATTTTTGGTCCACAGAGTTCTTTCGTTTTGCTACAGTGACCTCAGGATCCCTCTAGCCTTGAAACAGTGTTCTTGGGGTTTCTCTGGAGTGCCATGAAGGAAATCAAGGCTCCTTTCATGTGTGATGTGCAAGACGGAATTGCTCTACACGTAGTGCAGGGGAATCGGGCCTCATCTCCCGGCGAGGGGGAAGTCTCATGGTTTTTCTCGAGTTGCGGCGGGAACCTGGGGTATATTCTCGAGTTACGACGGGGATGGCCCTTCCACACACGTGTGTGTTCAGCCATGTCAGGACTCCTGCCTAGTTGCGAGGGATAACTCTGGATTCTCCTCGAGGCTTTGCAGGGCAATTGGGACGCCCCTCCAGCTGAGACGGGAGACCAAGTGTCCCTTTCCAAGTGCCACAGGAATCCTGGGTCTCCTATCAAGTTTCACGAGGAGTCAGGCATCGTCTCCTTTGGAGGCACTGATCTCCGCATACCTCTGGAATTTTCAAAGCATTTGAGGCCTCCTGTCGCGATGAGGTGGGGAACTAGGTCTTTCTCTGTGGTCTCCACAGGGGATTCAGACACCCTTTCGTCTTGGGAGATGCAAGACGAGCCTGCATTCCAGTCACTGCAGGGATATCCGGCCTTATTTCGAGTCAGGGCATCGCGGTGTCCATTCCACTTGAGGCCGCAAACTCATGGTCCCTCTCACATACCTAAAGCTGAGAGAAGCCTCCTCTTGAGGTGCTTGTGGTAAGGTGGTATTCCTCAGGAGTCGAAGCCAGGGACTAACCTCTCATCTCGTGTTGATTCTTGGTCCACGGAGCTCTTTCGTGTTGCTACAGTGACCTCAGGATCCCTCTAGCCTTGAAACAGTGTTCTTGGGGTTTCTCTGGAGTGCCATCAAGGAAATCAAGGCTCCTTTCATGTGTGATGTGCAAGACGGAATTGCTCTGCACGCAGTGCAGGGGAATCGGGCCTCATCTCGCGGAGAGGGGGAAGTCTCATGGTTTTTCTCGAGTTGCGGCGGGAACCTGGGGTATATTCTCAAGTTACGACGGGGATGGCCCTTCCACCCACGTGTTTCTTCAGCCACGTCAGGACTCCTGCCTAGTTGCGAGGGACAACTCTGGATTCTCCTCGAGGCTTGGCAGGGCAATTGGGACGCCTCTCCAGCTGAGGCGGGAGACCAAGGGTCCCTTTCCAAGTGCCACAGGAATCCTGGGACTCCTATCAAGTTTCACGAGGAGTCAGGCATCGTCTCCTTTGGAGGCACTGATCTCCGCGTACCTCTGGAGTTTTCAAAGGATGTGAGGCTATCGGTCGCGATGATGTGGGGAACTAAGTCTTTCTCTGTGCTTTCCACAGGGGATTCAGACATCCTTTCGTCCTGGGAGATGCAAGACGAGCCTGCATTGAAGTCACTGCAGGGATATCCGGCCTTATTTCGAATCAGGGCATCGCGGTGTCCATTCCACTTGAGGCCGCAAACTCAGGGTCCCTCTCACATACCTAGAGCTGAGAGAAGCCTCCTCTTGAGGTGCTTGTGGTAAGGTGGTATTCCTCTGGAGACGAATCCAGGGACTAACCTCTCTTTTCGAGTTGATTTTTGGTCCACAGAGTTCTTTCGTTTTGCTACAGTGACCTCAGGATCCCTCTATCCTTGAAACAGTGTTCTTGGGGTTTCTCTGGAGTGCCATGAAGGAAATCAAGGCTCCTTTCATGTGTGATGTGCAAGACGGAATTGCTCTACACGTAGTGCAGGGGAATCGGGCCTCATCTCCCGGCGAGGGGGAAGTCTCATGGTTTTTCTCGAGTTGCGGCGGGAACCTGGGGTATATTCTCGAGTTACGACGGGGATGGCCCTTCCACACACGTGTGTGTTCAGCCATGTCAGGACTCCTGCCTAGTTGCGAGGGATAACTCTGGATTCTCCTCGAGGCTTTGCAGGGCAATTGGGACGCCCCTCCAGCTGAGACGGGAGACCAAGTGTCCCTTTCCAAGTGCCACAGGAATCCTGGGTCTCCTATCAAGTTTCACGAGGAGTCAGGCATCGTCTCCTTTGGAGGCACTGATCTCCGCATACCTCTGGAATTTTCAAAGCATTTGAGGCCTCCTGTCGCGATGAGGTGGGGAACTAGGTCTTTCTCTGTGGTCTCCACAGGGGATTCAGACACCCTTTCGTCTTGGGAGATGCAAGACGAGCCTGCATTCCAGTCACTGCAGGGATATCCGGCCTTATTTCGAGTCAGGGCATCGCGGTGTCCATTCCACTTGAGGCCGCAAACTCATGGTCCCTCTCACATACCTAGAGCTGAGAGAAGCCTCCTCTTGAGGTGCTTGTGGTAAGGTGGTATTCCTCAGGAGTCGAAGCCAGGGACTAACCTCTCATCTCGAGTTGATTTTTGGCCCACGGAGCTCTTTCGTGTTGCTACAGTGACCTCAGGATCCCTCTAGCCTTGAAACAGTGTTCTTGGGGTTTCTCTGGAGTGCCATCAAGGAAATCAAGGCTCCTTTCATGTGTGATGTGCAAGACGGAATTGCTCTGCACGCAGTGCAGGGGAATCGGGCCTCATCTCGCGGAGAGGGGGAAGTCTCATGGTTTTTATCGAGTTGCGGCGGGAACCTGGGGTATATTCTCAAGTTACGACGGGGATGGCCCTTCCACCCACGTGTTTCTTCAGCCACATCAGGACTCCTGCCTAGTTGCGAGGGACAACTCTGGATTCTCCTCGAGGCTTGGCAGGGCAATTGGGACGCCTCTCCAGCTGAGGCGGGAGACCAAGTGTCCCTTTCCAAGTGCCACAGGAATCCTGGGACTCCTATCAAGTTTCACGAGGAGTCAGGCATCGTCTCCTTTGGAGGCACTGATCTCCGCGTACCTCTGGAGTTTTCAAAGGATGTGAGGCTATCGGTCGCGATGAGGTGGGGAACTAAGTCTTTCTCTGTGCTTTCCACAGGGGATTCAGACATCCTTTCGTCCTGGGAGATGCAAGACGAGCCTGCATTGAAGTCACTGCAGGGATATCCGGCCTTATTTCGAGTCAGGGCATCGCGGTGTCCATTCCACTTGAGGCCGCAAACTCAGGGTCCCTCTCACATACCTAGAGCTGAGAGAAGCCTCCTCTTGAGGTGCTTGTGGTAAGGTGGTATTCCTCTGGAGACGAATCCAGGGACTAACCTCTCTTTTCGAGTAGATTTTTGGTCCACAGAGTTCTTTCGTGTTGCTACAGTGACCTCAGGATCCCTCTATCCTTGAAACAGTGTTCTTTGGGATTCTCTGGAGTGCCATCAAGGAAATCAAGGCTCCTTTCATGTGTGATGTGCAAGACGGAATTGCTCTGCACGCAGTACAGGGGAATCGGGCCTCATCTCGCATCGAGGGGGAAGTCTCATGGTTTTTCTCGAGTTGCGGCGGGAACCTGGGGTATATTCTCGAGTTACGACGGGGATGGCCCTTCCACACACGTGTGTGTTCAGCCACGTCAGGACTCTTGCCTAGTTGCGAGACACAACTCGGGATTCTCCTCGAGGCTTGGCAAGGCAATTGGGACGCCTCTCCAGCTGAGGCGGGAGACCAAGTGTCCCTTTCCACGTGCCACTGGAATCCTGGGACTCCTATCAAGTTTCACGAGGAGTCAGGCATCGTCTCCTTTGGAGGCACTGATCTCCGCGTACCTCTGGAATTTTCAAAGGATGTGAGGCCTCCGGTCGCGATGAGGTGGGGAACTAGGTCTTTCTCTGTGGTCTCCACAGGGGATTCAGACACCCTTTCGTCTTGGGAGATGCAAGACGAGCCTGCATTCAAGTCACTGCCGGGATATCCGGCCTTATTTCGAGTCAGGGCATCGCGGTGTCCATTCCACTTGAGGCCGCAAACTCAGGGTCCCTCTCACATACCTAGAGCTGAGAGAAGCCTCCTCTTGAGGTGCTTGTGGTAAGGTGGTATTCCTCTGGAGTCGAAGCCAGGGACTAACCTCTCATCTCGAGTTGATTTTTGGTCCACGGAGCTCTTTCGTGTTGCTACAGTGACCTCAGGATCCCTCTAGCCTTGAAACAGTGTTCTTGGGGTTTCTCTGGAGTGCCATCAAGGAAATCAAGGCTCCTTTCATGTGTGATGTGCAACACGGAATTGCTCTGCACGCAGTGCAGGGGAATCGGGCCTCATCTCGCGGCGAGGGGGAAGTCTCATGGTTTTTCTCGAGTTGCGGTGGGAACCTGGGGTATATTCTCGAGTTACGACGGGGATGGCCCTTCCACACACGTGTTTGTTCAGCCACGTCAGGACTCTTGCCTAGTTGCGAGACACAACTCGGGATTCTCCTCGAGGCTTGGCAAGGCAATTGGGACGCCTCTCCAGCTGAGGCGGGAGACCAAGGGTCCCTTTCCACGTGCCACAGGAATCCTGGGACTCCTATCAAGTTTCACGAGGAGTCAGGCATCGTCTCCTTTAGAGGCACTGATCTCCGCGTACCTCTGGAGTTTTCAAAGGATGTGAGGCCTCCGGTCGCGATGAGGTGGGGAACTAAGTCTTTCTCTGTGGTCTCCACAGGGGATTCAGACATCCTTTCTTCTTGGGAGATGCAAGACGAGCCTGCATTCAAGTCACTGCAGGGATATCCGGCCTTATTTCGAGTCAGGGCATCGCGGTGTCCATTCCACTTGAGGCCGCAAACTCAGGGTCCCTCTCACATACCTAGAGCTGAGAGAAGCCTCCTCTTGAGGTGCTTGTGGTAAGTTGGTATTCCTCTGGAGTCGAAGCCAGGGACTAACCTCTCATCTCGAGTTGATTTTTGGCCCACGGAGCTCTTTCGTGTTGCTACAGTGACCTCAGGATCCCTCTATCCTTGAAACAGTGTTCTTGGGGTTTCTCTGGAGTGCCATGAAGGAAATCAAGGCTCCTTTCATATGTGATGTGCAAGACGGAATTGCTCTGCACGCAGTGCAGGGGAATCGGGCCTCATCTCGCGGCGAGGGGGAAGTCTCATGGTTTCTCTCGAGTTGCGGCGGGAACCTGGGGTATATTCTCGAGTTACGACGGGGATGGCCCTTCCACACACGTGTTTGTTCAGCCACGTCAGGACTCCTGCCTAGTTGCGAGGGACAACTCGGGATTCTCCTCGAGGCTTGGCAGGGCAATTGGAACACCTCTCCAGCTGAGGCGGCAGACCAAGTGTCCCTTTCCACGTGCCACAAGAATCCTGGGACTCCTATCAAGTTTCACGAGGAGTTAGGCATCGTCTCCTTTGGAGGCACTGATCTCCGCGTACCTCTGGAGTTTTCAAAGGATGTGAGGCCTCCGGTCGCGATGAGGTGGGGAACTAGGTCTTTCTCTGTGGTCTCCACAGGGGATTCAGACATCCTTTCTTATTGGGAGATGCAAGACGAGCCTGCATTCAAGTCACTGCAGGGATATCCGGCCTTATTTCGAGTCAGGGCATCGCGGTGTCCATTCCACTTGAGGCCGCAAACTCAGGGTCCCTCTCACATACCTAGAGCTGAGAGAAGCCTCCTCTTGAGGTGCTTGTGGTAAGGTGGTATTCCTCTGGAGTCGAAGCCAGGGACTAACCTCTCATCTCGAGTTGATTTTTGGCCCAAGGAGCTCTTTCGTGTTGCTACAGTGACCTCAGGATCCCTCTAGCCTTGAAACAGTGTTCTTGGGGTTTCTCTGGAGTGCCATGAAGGAAATCAAGGCTCCTTTCATATGTGATGTGCAAGACGGAATTGCTCTGCACGCAGTGCAGGGGAATCGGGCCTCATCTCGCGGCGAGGGGGAAGTCTCATGGTTTTTCTCGAGTTGCGGCGGGAACCTGGGGTATATTCTCGAGTTACGACGGGGATGGCCCTTCCACACACGTGTTTGTTCAGCCACGTCAGGAGTCTTGCCTAGTTGCGAGACACAACTCGGGATTCTCCTCGAGGCTTGGCAAGGCCATTGGGACGCCTTTCCAGCTGAAGTGGGAGACCAAGTGTCCCTTTCGACGTGCCACAGGAATCCTGGGACTCCTATCAAGTTTCACGAGGAGTCAGGCATCGTCTCCTTTGGAGGCACTGATCTCCGCGTACCTCTGGAGTTTTCAAAGGATGTGAGGCCTCCGGTCGCGATGAGGTGGGGAACTAGGTCTTTCTCTGTGGTCTCCACAGGGGATTCAGACATCCTTTCATCTTGGGAGATGCAAGACGAGCCTGCATTCAAGTCACTGCAGGGATATCCGGCCTTATTTCGCGTCAGGGCATCGCGGTGTCCATTCCACTTGAGGCCGCAAACTCAGGGTCCCTCTCACATACCTAGAGCTGAGAGAAGCCTCCTCTTGAGGTGCTTGTGGTAAGGTGGTATTCCTCTGGAGTCGAAGCCAGGGACTAACCTCTCATCTCGAGTTGATTTTTGGCCCACGGAGCTCTTTCGTGTTGCTACAGTGACCTCAGGATCCCTCTCGCCTTGAAACAGTGTTCTTGGGGTTTCTCTGGAGTGCCATCAAGGAAATCAAGGCTCCTTTCATGTGTGATGTGCAACACGGAATTGCTCTGCACGCAGTGCAGGGGAATCGGGCCTCATCTCGCTGCGAGGGGGAAGTCTCATGGTTTCTCTCGAGTTGCGGCGGGAACCTGGGGTATATTCTCGAGTTACGACGGGGATGGCCCTTCCACCCACGTGTTTCTTCAGCGACGTCAGGACTCCTGCCTAGTTGCGAGGGACAACTCTGGATTCTCCTCGAGGATTGGCAGGGCAATTGGGACGCCTCTCCAGCTGAGGCGGGAGACCAAGGGTCCCTTTCCAAGTGCCACAGGAATCCTGGGACTCCTATCAAGTTTCACGAGGAGTCAGGCATCGTCTCCTTTGGAGGCACTGATCTCCGCGTACCTCTGGAGTTTTCAAAGGATGTGAGGCTATCGGTCGCGATGAGGTGGGGAACTAAGTCTTTCTCTGTGCTTTCCACAGGGGATTCAGACATCCTTTTGTCCTGGGAGATGCAAGACGAGCCTGCATTGAAGTCACTGCAGGGATATCCGGCCTTATTTCGATTCAGGGCATCGCGGTGTCCATTCCACTTGAGGCCGCAAACTCAGGGTCCCTCTCACATACCTAGAGCTGAGAGAAGCCTCCTCTTGAGGTGCTTGTGGTAAGGTGGTATTCCTCTGGAGACGAATCCAGGGACTAACCTCTCTTTTCGAGTTGATTTCTGGTCCACAGAGTTCTTTCGTGTTGCTACAGTGACCTCAGGATCCCTCTATCCTCTAAACAGTGTTCTGGGGGTTTCTCTGGAGTGCCATCAAGGAAATCAAGGCTCCTTTCATGTGTGATGTGCAAGACGGAATTGCTCTGCACGCAGTACAGGGGAATCGGGCCTCATCTCGCATCGAGGGGGAAGTCTCATGGTTTTTCTCGAGTTGCGGCGGGAACCTGGGGTATATTCTCGAGTTACGACGGGGATGGCCCTTCCACCCACGTGTTTGTTCAGCCACGTCAGGACTCCTGCCTAGTTGCGAGGGACAACTCTGGATTCTCCTCGAGGCTAGGCAGGGCAATTGGAACGCCTCTCCAGCTGAGGCGGGAGACCAAGGGTCCCTTTCCACGTGCCACAAGAATCCTGGGACTCCTATCAAGTTTCACGAGGAGTCAGGCATCGTCTCCTTTGGAGGCACTGATCTCCGCGTACCTCTGGAGTTTTCAAAGGATGTGAGGCCTCCGGTCGCGATGAGGTGGGGAACTGGGTGTTTCTCTGTGGTCTCCACAGGGGATTCAGACATCCTTTCTTCTTGGGAGATGCAAGACGAGCCTGCATTCAAGTCTTGCAGGGATATCCGGCCTTATTTCGAGTCAGGGCATCGCGGTGTCCATTCCACTTGAGGCCGCAAACTCAGGATCCCTCTCACATACCTAGAGCTGAGAGAAGCCTCCTCTTGAGGTGCTTGTGGTAAGGTGGTATTCCTCAGGAGTCGAAGCCAGGGACTAACCTCTCATCTCGTGTTGATTCTTGGTCCACGGAGCTCTTTCGTGTTGCTACAGTGACCTCAGGATCCCTCTAGCCTTGAAACAGTGTTCTTGGGGTTTCTCTGGAGTGCCATCAAGGAAATCAAGGCTCCTTTCATGTGTGATGTGCAACACGGAATTGCTCTGCACGCAGTGCAGGGGAATCGGGCCTCATCTCGCGGCGAGGGGGAAGCCTCATGGTTTTTCTCGAGTTGCGGCGGGAACCTGGGGTATATTCTCGAGTTACGACGGGGATGGCCCTTCCACCCACGTGTTTCTTCAGCGACGACAGGACTCCTGCCTAGTTGCGAGGGACAATTCTGGATTCTCCTCGAGGCTTGGCAGGGCAATTGGGACGCCTCTCCAGCTGAGGCGGGAGACCAAGTGTCCCTTTCCAAGTGCCACAGGAATCCTGGGACTCTTATCAAGTTTCACGAGGAGTCAGGCATCGTCTCCTTTGGAGGCACTGATCTCCGCGTACCTCTGGAGTTTTCAAAGGATTTGAGGCCTCCTGTCGCGATGAGGTGGGGAACTAGGTCTTTCTCTGTGGTCTCCACAGGGGATTCAGACACCCTTTCGTCTTGGGAGATGCAAGACGAGCCTGCATTCCAGTCACTGCAGGGATATCCGGCCTTATTTCGAGTCAGGGCATCGCGGTGTCCATTCCACTTGAGGCCGCAAACTCAGGGTCCCTCTCACATACCTAGAGCTGAGAGAAGCCTCCTCTTGAGGTGCTTGTGGTAAGGTGGTATTCCTCTGGAGTCGAAGCCAGGGACTAACCTCTCATCTCGAGTTGATTTTTGGTCCACGGAGCTCTTTCGTGTTGCTACAGTGACCTCAGGATCCCTCTAGCCTTGAAACAGTGTTCTTGGGGTTTCTCTGGAGTGCCATCAAGGAAACCAAGGCTCCTTTCATGTGTGATGTGCAACACGGAATTGCTCTGCACGCAGTGCAGGGGAATCGGGCCTCATCTCGCGGCGAGGGGGAAGTCTCATGGTTTTTCTCGAGTTGCAGTGGGAACCTGGGGTATATTCTCGAGTTACGACGGGGATGGCCCTTCCACCCACGTGTTTGTTCAGCTACGTCAGGACTCTTGCCTAGTTGCGAGACACAACTCGGGATTCTCCTCGAGGCTTTGCAAGGCAATTGGGACGCCTCTCCAGCTGAGGCGGGAGACCAAGGGTCCCTTTCCACGTGCCACAGGAATCCTGGGACTCCTATCAAGTTTCATGAGGAGTCAGGCATCGTCTCCTTTGGAGGCACTGATCTCCGCGTACCTCTGGAGTTTTCAAAGGATGTGAGGCTATCGGTCGCGATGAGGTGGGGAACTAAGTCTTTCTCTGTGCTTTCCACAGGGGATTCAGACATCCTTTTGTCCTGGGAGATGCAAGACGAGCCTGCATTGAAGTCACTGCAGGGATATCCGGCCTTATTTCGATTCAGGGCATCGCGGTGTCCATTCCACTTGAGGCCGCAAACTCAGGGTCCCTCTCACATACCTAGAGCTGAGAGAAGCCTCCTCTTGAGGTGCTTGTGGTAAGGTGGTATTCCTCTGGAGACGAATCCAGGGACTAACCTCTCTTTTCGAGTTGATTTCTGGTCCACAGAGTTCTTTCGTGTTGCTACAGTGACCTCAGGATCCCTCTATCCTCTAAACAGTGTTCTGGGGGTTTCTCTGGAGTGCCATCAAGGAAATCAAGGCTCCTTTCATGTGTGATGTGCAAGACGGAATTGCTCTGCACGCAGTACAGGGGAATCGGGCCTCATCTCGCATCGAGGGGGAAGTCTCATGGTTTTTCTCGAGTTGCGGCGGGAACCTGGGGTATATTCTCGAGTTACGACGGGGATGGCCCTTCCACCCACGTGTTTGTTCAGCCACGTCAGGACTCCTGCCTAGTTGCGAGGGACAACTCTGGATTCTCCTCGAGGCTAGGCAGGGCAATTGGAACGCCTCTCCAGCTGAGGCGGGAGACCAAGGGTCCCTTTCCACGTGCCACAAGAATCCTGGGACTCCTATCAAGTTTCACGAGGAGTCAGGCATCGTCTCCTTTGGAGGCACTGATCTCCGCGTACCTCTGGAGTTTTCAAAGGATGTGAGGCCTCCGGTCGCGATGAGGTGGGGAACTGGGTGTTTCTCTGTGGTCTCCACAGGGGATTCAGACATCCTTTCTTCTTGGGAGATGCAAGACGAGCCTGCATTCAAGTCACTGCAGGGATATCCGGCCTTATTTCGAGTCAGGGCATCGCGGTGTCCATTCCACTTGAGGCCGCAAACTCAGGATCCCTCTCACATACCTAGAGCTGAGAGAAGCCTCCTCTTGAGGTGCTTGTGGTAAGGTGGTATTCCTCAGGAGTCGAAGCCAGGGACTAACCTCTCATCTCGTGTTGATTCTTGGTCCACGGAGCTCTTTCGTGTTGCTACAGTGACCTCAGGATCCCTCTAGCCTTGAAACAGTGTTCTTGGGGTTTCTCTGGAGTGCCATCAAGGAAATCAAGGCTCCTTTCATGTCTGACGTGCAAGACGGAATGGCTCTGCACGCAGTGCAGGGGAATTGGGCCTCATCTCGCGGCGAGGGGGAAGTCTCATGGTTTTTCTCGAGTTGCGGCGGGAACCTGGGGTATATTCTCGAGTTACGACGGGGATGGCCCTTCCACCCACGTGTTTCTTCAGCGACGTCAGGACTCCTGCCTAGTTGCGAGGGACAACTCTGGATTCTCCTCGAGGCTTGGCAGGGCAATTGGGACGCCTCTCCAGCTGAGGCGGGAGACCAAGTGTCCCTTTCCAAGTGCCACAGGAATCCTGGGACTCCTATCAAGTTTCACGAGGAGTCAGGCATCGTCTCCTTTGGAGGCACTGATCTCCGCGTACCTCTGGAGTTTTCAAAGGATTTGAGGCTTCCTGTCGCGATGAGGTGGGGAACTAGGTCTTTCTCTGTGGTCTCCACAGGGGATTCAGACACCCTTTCGTCTTGGGAGATGCAAGACGAGCCTGCATTCCAGTCACTGCAGGGATATCCGGCCTTATTTCGAGTCAGGGCATCGCGGTGTCCATTCCACTTGAGGCCGCAAACTCAGGGTCCCTCTCACATACCTAGAGCTGAGAGAAGCCTCCTCTTGAGGTGCTTGTGGTAAGGTGGTATTCCTCTGGAGTCGAAGCCAGGGACTAACCTCTCATCTCGAGTTGATTTTTGGTCCACGGAGCTCTTTCGTGTTGCTACAGTGACCTCAGGATCCCTCTAGCCTTGAAACAGTGTTCTTGGGGTTTCTCTGGAGTGCCATGAAGGAAACCAAGGCTCCTTTTATGTGTGATGTGCAACACAAAATTGCTCTGCACGCAGTGCAGGGGAATCGGGCCTCATCTCGCGGCGAGGGGGAAGTCTCATGGTTTTTCTCGAGTTGCAGTGGGAACCTGGGGTATATTCTCGAGTTACGACGGGGATGGCCCTTCCACCCACGTGTTTGTTCAGCCACGACAGGACTCTTGCCTAGTTGCGAGACACAACTCGGGATTCTCCTCGAGGCTTTGCAAGGCAATTGGGACGCCTCTCCAGCTGAGGCGGGAGACCAAGGGTCCCTTTCCACGTGCCACAGGAATCCTGGGACTCCTATCAAGTTTCATGAGGAGTCAGGCATCGTCTCCTTTGGAGGCACTGATCTCCGCGTACCTCTGGAGTTTTCAAAGGATGTGAGGCCTCCGGTCGCGATGAGGTGGGGAACTAGGTCTTTCTCTGTGGTCTCCACAGGGGATTCAGACACCCTTTCATCTTGGCAGATGCAAGACGAGCCTGCATTCAAGTCACTGCAGGGATATCCAGCCTTATTTCGCGTCAGGGCATCGCGGTGTCCATTCCACTTGAGGCCGCAAACTCAGGGTCCCTCTCACATACCTAGAGCTGAGAGAAGCCTCCTCTTGAGGTGCTTGTGGTAAGGAGGTATTCCTCTGGAGTCGAAGCCAGGGACTAACCTCTCATCTCGAGTTGATTTTTGGTCCACGGAGCTCTTTCGTGTTGCTACAGTGACCTCAGGATCCCTCTAGCCTTGAAACAGTGTTCTTGGGGTTTCTCTGGAGTGCCATCAAGGAAATCAAGGCTCCTTTCATGTGTGATGTGCAAGACGGAATTGCTCTGCACGCAGTGCAGGGGAATTGGGCCTCATCTCGCGGCGAGGGGGAAGTCTCATGGTTTTTCTCGAGTTGCGGCGGGAACCTGGGGTATATTCTCGAGTTACGACGGGGATGGCCCTTCCACCCACGTGTTTCTTCAGCGACGTCAGGACTCCTGCCTAGTTGCGAGACACAACTCGGGATTCTCCTCGAGGCTTGGCAGGGCAATTGGGACGCCTCTCCAGCTGAGGCGGGAGACCAAGTGTCCCTTTCCAAGTGCCACAGGAATCCTGGGACTCCTATCAAGTTTCACGAGGAGTCAGGCATCGTCTCCTTTGGAGGCACTGATCTCCGCGTACCTCTGGAGTTTTCAAAGGATGTGAGGCTATCGGTCGCGATGAGGTGGGGAACTAAGTCTTTCTCTGTGCTTTCCACAGGGGATTCAGACATCCTTTCATCTTGGCAGATGCAAGACGAGCCTGCATTCAAGTCACTGCAGGGATATCCAGCCTTATTTCGCGTCAGGGCATCGCGGTGTCCATTCCACTTGAGGCCGCAAACTCAGGGTCCCTCTCACATACCTAGAGCTGAGAGAAGCCTCCTCTTGAGGTGCTTGTGGTAAGGAGGTATTCCTCTGGAGTCGAAGCCAGGGACTAACCTCTCATCTCGAGTTGATTTTTGGTCCACGGAGCTCTTTCGTGTTGCTACAGTGACCTCAGGATCCCTCTAGCCTTGAAACAGTGTTCTTGGGGTTTCTCTGGAGTGCCATCAAGGAAATCAAGGCTCCTTTCATGTGTGATGTGCAAGACGGAATTGCTCTGCACGCAGTGCAGGGGAATTGGGCCTCATCTCGCGGCGAGGGGGAAGTCTCATGGTTTTTCTCGAGTTGCGGCGGGAACCTGGGGTATATTCTCGAGTTACGACGGGGATGGCCCTTCCACCCACGTGTTTCTTCAGCGACGTCAGGACTCCTGCCTAGTTGCGAGGGACAACTCTGGATTCTCCTCGAGGCTTGGCAGGGCAATTGGGACGCCTCTCCAGCTGAGGCGGGAGACCAAGTGTCCCTTTCCAAGTGCCACAGGAATCCTGGGACTCCTATCAAGTTTCACGAGGAGTCAGGCATCGTCTCCTTTGGAGGCACTGATCTCCGCGTACCTCTGGAGTTTTCAAAGGATGTGAGGCTATCGGTCGCGATGAGGTGGGGAACTAAGTCTTTCTCTGTGCTTTCCACAGGGGATTCAGACATCCTTTCGTCCTGGGAGATGCAAGACGAGCCTGCATTGAAGTCACTGCAGGGATATCCGGCCTTATTTCGAGTCAGGGCATCGCGGTGTCCATTCCACTTGAGGCCGCAAACTCAGGGTCCCTCTCACATACCTAGAGCTGAGAGAAGCCTCCTCTTGAGGTGCTTGTGGTAAGGTGGTATTCCTCTGGAGACGAATCCAGGGACTAACCTCTCTTTTCGAGTTGATTTTTGGTCCACAGAGTTCTTTCGTGTTGCTACAGTGACCTCAGGATCCCTCTAGCCTTGAAACAGTGTTCTTGGGGTTTCTCTGGAGTGCCATCAAGGAAATCAAGGCTCCTTTCATGTGTGATGTGCAAGACGGAATTGCTCTGCACGCAGTACAGGGGAATCGGGCCTCATCTCGCATCGAGGGGGAAGTCTCATGGTTTTTCTCGAGTTGCGACGGGAACCTGGGGTATATTCTCGAGTTACGACGGGGATGGCCCTTCCACCCACGTGTTTGTTCAGCCACGTCAGGACTCCTGCCTAGTTGTGAGGGACAACTCGGGATTCTCCTCGAGGCTTGGCAGGGCAATTGGAACGCCTCTCCAGCTGAGGCGGGAGACCAAGTGTCCCTTTCCAAGTGCCACAGGAATCCTGGGACTCCTATCAAGTTTCACGAGGAGTCAGGCATCGTCTCCTTTGGAGGCACTGATCTCCGCGTACCTCTGGAGTTTTCAAAGGATGTGAGGCCTCCGGTCGCGATGAGGTGGGGAACTAGGTCTTTCTCTGTGGTCTCCACAGGGGATTCAGACATCCTTTCATCTTGGGAGATGCAAGACGAGCCTGCATTCAAGTCACTGCAGGGATATCCGGCCTTATTTCGCGTCCGGGCATCGCGGTGTCCATTCCACTTGAGGCCGCAAACTCAGGGTCCCTCTCACATACCTAGAGCTGAGAGAAGCCTCCTCTTGAGGTGCTTGTGGTAAGGTGGTATTCCTCTGGAGTCGAAGCCAGGGACTAACCTCTCATCTCGAGTTGATTTTTGGCCCACGGAGCTCTTTCGTGTTGCTACAGTGACCTCAGGATCCCTCTCGCCTTGAAACAGTGTTCTTGGGGTTTCTCTGGAGTGCCATCAAGGAAATCAAGGCTCCTTTCATGTGTGATGTGCAAGACGGAATTGCTCTGCACGCAGTACAGGGGAATCGGGCCTCATCTCGCATCGAGGGGGAAGTCTCATGGTTTTTCTCGAGTTGCGGCGGGAACCTGGGGTATATTCTCGAGTTACGACGGGGATGGCCCTTCCACCCACGTGTTTGTTCAGCCACGTCAGGACTCCTGCCTAGTTGCGAGGGACAACTCGGGATTCTCCTCGAGGCTTGGCAGGGCAATTGGAACGCCTCTCCAGCTGAGGCGGGAGACCAAGGGTCCCTTTCCACGTGCCACAAGAATCCTGGGACTCCTATCAAGTTTCACGAGGAGTCAGGCATCGTCTCCTTTGGAGGCACTGATCTCCGCGTACCTCTGGAGTTTTCAAAGGATGTGAGGCCTCCGGTCGCGATGAGGTGGGGAACTAGGTGTTTCTCTGTGGTCTCCACAGGGGATTCAGACATCCTTTCTTCTTGGGAGATGCAAGACGAGCCTGCATTCAAGTCACTGCAGGGATATCCGGCCTTATTTCGAGTCAGGGCATCGCGGTGTCCATTCCACTTGAGGCCGCAAACTCAGGATCCCTCTCACATACCTAGAGCTAAGAGAAGCCTCCTCTTGAGGTGCTTGTGGTAAGGTGGGATTCCTCAGGAGTCGAAGCCAGGGACTAACCTCTCATCTCGTGTTGATTCTTGGTCCACGGAGCTCTTTCGTGTTGCTACAGTGACCTCAGGATCCCTCTAGCCTTGAAACAGTGTTCTTGGGGTTTCTCTGGAGTGCCATCAAGGAAATCAAGGCTCCTTTCATGTGTGATGTGCAACACGGAATTGCTCTGCACGCAGTGCAGGGGAATCGGGCCTCATCTCGTGGCGAGGGGGAAGTCTCATGGTTTTTCTCGAGTTGCGGCGGGAACCTGGGGTATATTCTCGAGTTACGACGGGGATGGCCCTTGCACCCACGTGTTTCTTCAGCGACGTCACGACTCCTGCCTAGTTGCGAGGGACAACTCGGGATTCTCCTCGAGGCTTTGCAGGGCAATTGGGACGCCTCTCCAGCTGAGACGGGAGACCAAGGGTCCCTTTCCACGTGCCACAGGAATCCTGGGTCTCCTATCAAGTTTCACGAGGAGTCAGGCATCGTCTCCTTTGGAGGCACTGATCTCCGCATACCTCTGGAGTTTTCAAAGGATTTGAGGCCTCCTGTCGCGATGAGGTGGGGAACTAGGTCTTTCTCTGTGGTCTCCACAGGGGATTCAGACACCCTTTCGTCTTGGGAGATGCAAGACGAGCCTGCATTCCAGTCACTGCAGGGATATCCGGCCTTATTTCGAGTCAGGGCATCGCGGTGTCCATTCCACTTGAGGCCGCAAACTCAGGGTCCCTCTCACATACCTAGAGCTGAGAGAAGCCTCCTCTTGAGGTGCTTGTGGTAAGGTGGTATTCCTCTGGAGTCGAAGCCAGGGACTAACCTCTCATCTCGAGTTGATTTTTGGTCCACGGAGCTCTTTCGTGTTGCTACAGTGACCTCAGGATCCCTCTAGCCTTGAAACAGTGTTCTTGGGGTTTCTCTGGAGTGCCATGAAGGAAATCAAGGCTCCTTTCATGTGTGATGTGCAACACAGAATTCCTCTGCACGCAGTGCAGGGGAATCGGGCCTCATCTCGCGGCGAGGGGGAAGTCTCATGGTTTTTCTCGAGTTGCTGTGGGAACCTGCGGTATATTCTCGAGTTACCACGGGGATGGCCCTTCCACCCACGTGTTTGTTCAGCCACGTCAGGACTCTTGCCTAGTTGCGAGACACAACTCGGGATTCTCCTCGAGGCTTGGCAAGGCAATTGGGACGCCTCTCCAGCTGAGGCGGGAGACCAAGGGTCCCTTTCCACGTGCCACAGGAATCCTGGGACTCCTATCAAGTTTCACGAGGAGTCAGGCATCGTCTCCTTTGGAGGCACTGATCTCCGCGTACCTCTGGAGTTTTCAAAGGATGTGAGGCTATCGGTCGCGATGAGGTGGGGAACTAAGTCTTTCTCTGTGCTTTCCACAGGGGATTCAGATATCCTTTCGTCCTGGGAGATGCAAGACGAGCCTGCATTGAAGTCACTGCAGGGATATCCGGCCTTATTTCGAGTCAGGGCATCCCGGTGTCCATTCCACTTGAGGCCGCAAACTCAGGGTCCCTATCACATACCTAGAGCTGAGAGAAGCCTTCTCTTGAGGTGCTTGTGGTAAGGTGGTATTCCTCTGGAGACGAATCCAGGGACTAACCTCTCTTTTCGAGTTGATTTTTGGTCCACAGAGTTCTTTCGTGTTGCTACAGTGACCTCAGGATCCCTCTATCCTTGAAACAGTGTTCTTGGGGTTTCTCTGGAGTGCCATCAAGGAAATCAAGGCTCCTTTCATGTGTGATGTGCAAGACGGAATTGCTCTGCACGCAGTACAGGGGAATCGGGCCTCATCTCGCATCGAGGGGGAAGTCTCATGGTTTTTCTCGAGTTGCGACGGGAACCAGGGGTATATCCTCGAGTTACGACGGGGATGGCCCTTCCACCCACGTGTTTGTTCAGCCACGTCAGGACTCCTGCCTAGTTGCGAGGGACAACTCGGGATTCTCCTCGAGGCTTGGCAGGGCAATTGGAACCCCTCTCCAGCTGAGGCGGGAGACCAAGTGTCCCTTTCCAAGTGCCACAGGAATCCTGGGACTCCTATCAAGTTTCACGAGGAGTCAGGCATCGTCTCCTTTGGAGGCACTGATCTCCGCGTACCTCTGGAGTTTTCAAAGGATGTGAGGCTATCGGTCGCGATGAGGTGGGGAACTAAGTCTTTCTCTGTGCTTTCCACAGGGGATTCAGACATCCTTTCGTCCTGGGAGATGCAAGACGAGCCTGCATTGAAGTCACTGCAGGGATATCCGGCCTTATTTCGAGTCAGGGCATCGCGGTGTCCATTCCACTTGAGGCCGCAAACTCAGGGTCCCTCTCACATACCTAGAGCTGAGAGAAGCCTCCTCTTGAGGTGCTTGTGGTAAGGTGGTATTCCTCTGGAGACGAATCCAGGGACTAACCTCTCTTTTCGAGTTGATTTTTGGTCCACAGAGTTCTTTCGTGTTGCTACAGTGACCTCAGGATCCCTCTAGCCTTGAAACAGTGTTCTTGGGGTTTCTCTGGAGTGCCATCAAGGAAATCAAGTCTCCTTTCATGTCTGACGTGCAAGACGGAATTGCTCTGCACGCAGTGCAGGGGAATCGGGCCTCATCTCGCATCGAGGGGGAAGTCTCATGGTTTTTCTCGAGTTGCGGCGGGAACCTGGGGTATATTCTCGAGTTACGACGGGGATGGCCCTTCCACCCACGTGTTTGTTCAGCCACGTCAGGACTCCTGCCTAGTTGCGAGGGACAACTCGGGATTCTCCTCGAGGCTTGGCAGGGCAATTGGAACGCCTCTCCAGCTGAGGCGGGAGACCAAGTGTCCCTTTCCACGTGCCACAAGAATCCTGGGACTCCTATCAAGTATCACGAGGAGTCAGGCATCGTCTCCTTTGGAGGCACTGATCTCCGCGTACCTCTGGAGTTTTCAAAGGATGTGAGGCCTCCGGTCGCGATGAGGTGGGGAATTACGTGTTTCTCTGTGGTCTCCACAGGGGATTCAGACATCCTTTCTTCTTGGGAGATGCAAGACGAGCCTGCATTCAAGTCACTGCAGGGATATCCGGCCTTATTTCGAGTCAGGGCATCGCGGTGTCCATTCCACTTGAGGCCGCAAACTCAGGATCCCTCTCACATACCTAGAGCTGAGAGAAGCCTCCTCTTGAGGTGCTTGTGGTAAGGTGGTATTCCTCAGGAGTCGAAGCCAGGGACTAACCTCTCATCTCGTGTTGATTCTTGGTCCACGGAGCTCTTTCGTGTTGCTACAGTGACCTCAGGATCCCTCTAGCCTTGAAACAGTGTTCTTGGGGTTTCTCTGGAGTGCCATCAAGGAAATCAAGGCTCCTTTCATGTGTGATGTGCAACACGGAATTGCTCTGCACGCAGTGCAGGGGAATCGGGCCTCATCTCGCGGCGAGGGGGAAGTCTCATGGTTTTTCTCGAGTTGCGGCGGGAACCTGGGGTATATTCTCGAGTTACGACGGGGATGGCCCTTCCACCCACGTGTTTCTTCAGCGACGTCAGGACTCCTGCCTAGTTGCGAGGAACAACTCGGGATTCTCCTCGAGGCTTTGCAGGGCAATTGGGACGCCTCTCCAGCTGAGACGGGAGACCAAGGGTACCTTTCCACGTGCCACAGGAATCCTGGGTCTCCTATCAAGTTTCACGAGGAGTCAGGCATCGTCTCCTTTGGAGGCACTGATCTCCGCATACCTCTGGAGTTTTCAAAGGATTTGAGGCCTCCTGTCGCGATGAGGTGGGGAACTAGGTCTTTCTCTGTGGTCTCCACAGGGGATTCAGACACCCTTTCGTCTTGGGAGATGCAAGACGAGCCTGCATTCCAGTCACTGCAGGGATATCCGGCCTTATTTCGAGTCAGGGCATCGCGGTGTCCATTCCACTTGAGGCCGCAAACTCAGGGTCCCTCTCACATACCTAGAGCTGAGAGAAGCCTCCTCTTGAGGTGCTTGTGGTAAGGTGGTATTCCTCTGGAGTCGAAGCCAGGGACTAACCTCTCATCTCGAGTTGATTTTTGGTCCACGGAGCTCTTTCGTGTTGCTACAGTGACCTCAGGATCCCTCTAGCATTGAAACAGTGTTCTTGGGGTTTCTCTGGAGTGCCATGAAGGAAATCAAGGCTCCTTTCATGTGTGATGTGCAACACAGAATTCCTCTGCACGCAGTGCAGGGGAATCGGGCCTCATCTCGCGGCGAGGGGGAAGTCTCATGGTTTTTCTCGAGTTGCTGCGGGAACCTGGGGTATATTCTCGAGTTACCACGGGGATGGCCCTTCCACCCACGTGTTTGTTCAGCCACGTCAGGACTCTTGCCTAGTTGCGAGACACAACTCGGGATTCTCCTCGAGGCTTGGCAAGGCAATTGGGACGCCTCTCCAGCTGAGGCGGGAGACCAAGGGTCCCTTTCCACGTGCCACAGGAATCCTGGGACTCCTATCAAGTTTCACGAGGAGTCAGGCATCGTCTCCTTTGGAGGCACTGATCTCCGCGTACCTCTGGAGTTTTCAAAGGATGTGAGGCTATCGGTCGCGATGAGGTGGGGAACTAAGTCTTTCTCTGTGCTTTCCACAGGGGATTCAGATATCCTTTCGTCCTGGGAGATGCAAGACGAGCCTGCATTGAAGTCACTGCAGGGATATCCGGCCTTATTTCGAGTCAGGGCATCGCGGTGTCCATTCCACTTGAGGCCGCAAACTCAGGGTCCCTATCACATACCTAGAGCTGAGAGAAGCCTCCTCTTGAGGTGCTTGTGGTAAGGTGGTATTCCTCTGGAGACGAATCCAGGGACTAACCTCTCTTTTCGAGTTGATTTTTGGTCCACAGAGTTCTTTCGTGTTGCTACAGTGACCTCAGGATCCCTCTATCCTTGAAACAGTGTTCTTGGGGTTTCTCTGGAGTGCCATCAAGGAAATCAAGGCTCCTTTCATGTGTGATGTGCAAGACGGAATTGCTCTGCACGCAGTACAGGGGAATCGGGCCTCATCTCGCATCGAGGGGGAAGTCTCATGGTTTTTCTCGAGTTGCGGCGGGAACCTGGGGTATATTCTCGAGTTACGACGGGGATGGCCCTTCCACCCACGTGTTTGTTCAGCCATGTCAGGACTCCTGCCTAGTTGCGAGGGACAACTCGGGATTCTCCTCGAGGCTTGGCAGGGCAATTGGAACGCCTCTCCAGCTGAGGCGGGAGACCAAGGGTCCCTTTCCACGTGCCACAAGAATCCTGGGACTCCTATCAAGTTTCACGAGGAGTCAGGCATCGTCTCCTTTGGAGGCACTGATCTCCGCGTACCTCTGGAGTTTTCAAAGGATGTGAGGCCTCCGGTCGCGATGAGGTGGGGAACTAGGTCTTTCTCTGTGGTCTCCACAGGGGATTCAGACATCCTTTCTTCTTGGGAGATGCAAGACGAGCCTGCATTCAAGTCACTGCAGGGATATCCGGCCTTATTTCGAGTCAGGGCATCGCGGTGTCCATTCCACTTGAGGCCGCAAACTCAGGATCCCTCTCACATACCTAGAGCTGAGAGAAGCCTCTTCTTGAGGTGCTTGTGGTAAGGTGGTATTCCTCAGGAGTCGAAGCCAGGGACGAACCTCTCATCTCGTGTTGATTCTTGGTCCACGGAGCTCTTTCGTGTTGCTACAGTGACCTCAGGATCCCTCTAGCCTTGAAACAGTGTTCTTGGGGTTTCTCTGGAGTGCCATCAAGGAAATCAAGGCTCCTTTCATGTGTGATGTGCAACACGGAATTGCTCTGCACGCAGTGCAGGGGAATCGGGCCTCATCTCGCGGCGAGGGGGAAGTCTCATGGTTTTTCTCGAGTTGCGGCGGGAACCTGGGGTATATTCTCGAGTTACGACGGGGATGCCCCTTCCACACACGTGTTTCTTCAGCGACGTCAGGACTCCTGCCTAGTTGCGAGGGACAACTCGGGATTCTCCTCGAGGATTTGCAGGGCAATTGGGACGCCTCTCCAGCTGAGACGGGAGACCAAGGGTCCCTTTCCACGTGCCACAGGAATCCTGGGACTCCTATCAAGTTTCACGAGGAGTCAGGCATCGTCTCCTTTGGAGGCACTGATCTCCGCATACCTCTGGAGTTTTCAAAGGATGTGAGGCCTCCTGTCGCAATGAGGTGGGGAACTAGGTCTTTCTCTGTGCTTTCCACAGGGGATTCAGACACCCTTTCGTCTTGGGAGATGCAAGACGAGCCTGCATTCCAGTCACTGCAGGGATATCCGGCCTTATTTCGAGTCAGGGCATCGCGGTGTCCATTCCACTTGAGGCCGCAAACTCAGGGTCCCTCTCACATACCTAGAGCTGAGAGAAGCCTCCTCTTGAGGTGCTTGTGTAAGGTGGTATTCCTCTGGAGTCGAAGCCAGGGACTAACCTCTCATCTCGAATTGATTTTTGGTCCACGGAGCTCTTTCGTGTTGCTACAGTGACCTCAGGATCCCTCTAGCCTTGAAACAGTGTTCTTGGGGTTTCTCTGGAGTGCCATGAAGGAAATCAAGGCTCCTTTCATGTGTGATGTGCAACACGGAATTGCTCTGCACGCAGTGCAGGGGAATCGGGCCTCATCTCGCGGCGAGGGGGAAGTCTCATGGTTTTTCTCGAGTTGCGGCGGGAACCTGGGTTATACTCTCGAGTTACGACGGGGATGGCCCTTCCACACACGTGTTTGTTCAGCCATGTCAGGACTCTTGCCTAGTTGCGAGACACAACTCGGGATTCTCCTCGAGTCTTGACAAGGCAATTGGGACGCCTCTCCAGCTGAGACGGGAGACCAAGGGTCCCTTTCCACGTGCCACAGGAATCCTGGGACTCCTATCAAGTTTCACGAGGAGTCAGGCATCGTCTCCTTTGGAGGCACTGATCTCCGCGTACCTCTGGAGTTTCCAAAGATGTGAGGCCTGCGGTCGCGATGAGGTGGCGAACTAGGTCTTTCTCTGTGGTCTCCACAGGGGATTCAGACATCCTTTCATCTTGGGAGATGCAAGACGAGCCTGCATTCAAGTCACTGCAGGGATATCCAGCCTTATTTCGCGTCAGGGCATCGCGGTGTCCATTCCACTTGAGGCCGCAAACTCAGGGTCCCTCTCACATACCTAGAGCTGAGAGAAGCCTTCTCTTGAGGTGCTTGTGGTAAGGTGGTATTCCTCAGGAGTCGAAGCCAGGGACTAACCTCTCATCTCGTGTTGATTCTTGGTCCACGGAGCTCTTTCGTGTTGCTACAGTGACCTCAGGATCCCTCTAGCCTTGAAACAGTGTTCTTGGGGTTTCTCTGGAGTGCCATCAAGGAAATCAAGGCTCCTTTCATGTGTGATGTGCAACACGGAATTGCTCTGCACGCAGTGCAGGGGAATCGGGCCTCATCTCGCGGCGAGGGTGAAGTCTCATGGTTTTTCTCGAGTTGCGGCGGGAACCTGGGGTATATTCTCGAGTTACGACGGGGATGGCCCTTCCACACACGTGTGTGTTCAGCCACGTCAGGACTCCTGCCTAGTTGCGAGGGACAACTCGGGATTCTCCTCGAGGCTTTGCAGGGCAATTGGGACGCCTCTCCAGCTGAGGCGGGAGACCAAGGGTCCCTTTCCAAGTGCCACAGGAATCCTGGGTCTCCTATCAAGTTTCACGAGGAGTCAGGCATCGTCTCCTTTGGAGGCACTGATCTCCGCATACCTCTGGAGTTTTCAAAGGATTTGAGGCCTCCTGTCGCGATGAGGTGGGGAACTAGGTCTTTCTCTGTGGTCTCCACAGGGGATTCAGACACCCTTTCGTCTTGGGAGATGCAAGACGAGCCTGCATTCCAGTCACTGCAGGGATATCCGGCCTTATTTCAAGTCAGGGCATCGCGGTGTCCATTCCACTTGAGGCCGCAAACTCAGGGTCCCTCTCACATACCTAGAGCTGAGAGAAGCCTCCTCTTGAGGTGCTTGTGGTAAGGTGGTATTCCTCTGGAGTCGAAGCCAGGGACTAACCTCTCATCTCGAGTTGATTTTTGGTCCACGGAGCTCTTTCGTGTTGCTACAGTGACCTCAGGATCCCTCTAGCCTTGAAACAGTGTTCTTGGGGTTTCTCTGGAGTGCCATCAAGGAAATCAAGGCTCCTTTCATGTGTGATGTGCAACACGGAATTGCTCTGCACGCAGTGCAGGGGAATCCGGCCTCATCTCGCGGCGAGGGGGAAGTCTCATGGTTTTTCTCGAGTTGCGGCGGGAACCTGGGGTATATTCTCGAGTTACGACGGGGATGGCCCTTCCACCCACGTGTTTCTTCAGCGACGTCAGGACTCCTGCCTAGTTGCGAGGGACAACTCTGGATTCTCCTCGAGGCTTGGCAGGGCAATTGGGACGCCTCTCCAGCTGAGGCGGGAGACCAAGGGTCCCTTTCCACGTGCCACAGAAATCCTGAGTCTCCTATCAAGTTTCACGAGGAGTCAGGCATCGTCTCCTTTGGAGGCACTGATCTCCGCGTACCTCTGGAGTTTTCAAAGGATGTGAGGCCTCCGGTCGCGATGAGGTGGGGAACTAGGTCTTTCTCTGTGGTCTCCACAGGGGATTCAGACATCCTTTCGTCTTGGGAGATGCAAGACGAGCCTGCATTCCAGTCACTGCAGGGATATCCGGCCTTATTTCGAGTCAGGGCATCGCGGTGTCCATTCCACTTGAGGCCGCAAACTCAGGGTCCCTCTCACATAACTAGAGCTGAGAGAAGCCTCCTCTTGAGGTGCTTGTGGTAAGGTGGTATTCCTCTGGAGACGAATCCAGGGACTAACCTCTCTTTTCGAGTTGATTTTTGGTCCACAGAGTTCTTTCATGTTGCTACAGTGACCTCAGGATCCCTCTATCCTTGAAACAGTGTTCTTGGGGTTTCTCTGGAGTGCCATCAAGGAAATCAAGGCTCCTTTCATGTGTGATGTGCAAGACGGAATTGCTCTGCACGCAGTACAGGGGAATCGGGCCTCATCTCGCATCGAGGGGGAAGTCTCATGGTTTTTCTCGAGTTGCGGCGGGAACCTGGGGTATATTCTCGAGTTACGACGGGGATGGCCCTTCCACCCACGTGTTTGTTCAGCCACGTCAGGACTCCTGCCTAGTTGCGAGGGACAACTCGGGATTCTCCTCGAGGCTTGGCAAGGCAATTGGGACGCCTCTCCAGCTGAGGCGGGAGACCAAGTGTCCCTTTCCACGTGCCACAGGAATCCTGGGACTCCTATCAAGTTTCACGAGGAGTCAGGCATCGTCTCGTTTGGAGGCACTGATCTCCGCGTACCTCTGGAGTTTTCAAAGGATGTGAGGCCTCCGGTCGCGATGAGGTGGGGAACTAGGTGTTTCTCTGTGGTTTCCACAGGGGATTCAGACATCCTTTCTTCTTGGGAGATGCAAGACGAGCCTGCATTCCAGTCACTGCAGGGATATCCGGCCTTATTTCGAGTCAGGGCATCTTGGTGTCCATTCCACTTGAGGCCGCAAACTCAGGGTCCCTCTCACATACCTAGAGCTGAGAGAAGCCTCCTCTTGAGGTGCTTGTGGTAAGGTGGTATTCCTCTGGAGTCGAAGCCAGGGACTAACCTCTCATCTCGAGTTGACTTTTGGCCCACGGAGCTCTTTCGTGTTGCTACAATGACCTCAGGATCCCTCTAGCCTTGAAACAGTGTTCTTGGGGATTCTCTGGAGTGCCATCAAGGAAATCAAGGCTCCTTTCATGTGTGATGTGCAACACGGAATTGCTCTGCACGCAGTGCAGGGGAATCGGGCCTCATCTCGCGGCGAGGGGGAAGTCTCATGGTTTTTCTCGAGTTGCGGCGGGAACCTGGGGTATATTCTCGAGTTACGACGGGGATGGCCCTTCCACCCACGTGTGTGTTCAGCCATGTCAGGACTCCTGCCTAGTTGGGAGGGACAACTCGGGATTCTCCTCGAGGCTTGGCAGGGCAATTGGAACGCCTCTCCAGCTGAGGCGGGAGACCAAGGGTCCCTTTCCACGTGCCACAGGAATCCTGGGACTCCTATCAAGTTTCACGAGGAGTCAGGCATCGTCTCCTTTGGAGGCACTGATCTCCGCGTACCTCTGGAGTTTTCAAAGGATTTGAGGCCTCCGGTCGCGATGAGGTGGGGAACTAGGTCTTTCTCTGTGGTCTCCACAGGGGATTCAGACATCCTTTCTTCTTGGGAGATGCAAGACGAGCCTGCATTCAAGTCACTGCAGGGATATCCGGCCTTATTTCGAGTCAGGGCATCGCGGTGTCCATTCCACTTGAGGACGCAAACTCAGGATCCCTCTCACATACCTAGAGCTGAGAGAAGCCTCCTCTTGAGGTGCTTGTGGTAAGGTGGTATTCCTCAGGAGTCGAAGCCAGGGACTAACCTCTCATCTCGTGTTGATTCTTGGTCCACGGAGCTCTTTCGTGTTGCTACAGTGACCTCAGGATCCCTCTAGCCTTGAAACAGTGTTCTTGGGGTTTCTCTGGAGTGCCATCAAGGAAATCAAGGCTCCTTTCATGTGTGATGTGCAACACGGAATTGCTCTGCACGCAGTGCAGGTGAATCGGGCCTCATCTCGCAGCGAGGGGGAAGTCTCATGGTTTTTCTCGAGTTGCGGTGGGGGCCTGGGGTATATTCTCGAGTTACGACGGGGATGGCCCTTCCACCCACGTGTTTCTTCAGCGACGTCAGGACTCCTGCCTAGTTGCGAGGGACAACTCGGGATTCTCCTCGAGGCTTTGCAGGGCAATTGGGACGCCTCTCCAGCTGAGACGGGAGACCAAGGGTCCCTTTCCACGTGCCACAGGAATCCTGGGTCTCCTATCAAGTTTCACGAGGAGTCAGGCATCATCTCCTTTGAAGGCACTGATCTCCGCATACCTCTGGAGTTTTCAACGGATTTGAGGCCTCCTGTCTCGATGAGGTGGGGAACTAGGTCTTTCTCTGTGCTTTCCACAGGGGATTCAGACACCCTTTCGTCTTGGGAGATGCAAGACGAGCCTGCATTCCAGTCACTGTAGGGATATCCGGCCTTATTTCGAGTCAGGGCATCGCGGTGTCCATTCCACTTGAGGCCGCAAACTCAGGGTCCCTCTCACATACCTAGAGCTGAGAGAAGCCTCCTCTTGAGGTGCTTGTGGTAAGGTGGTATTCCTCTGGAGTCGAAGCCAGGGACTAACCTCTCATCTCGAGTTGATTTTTGGTCCACGGAGCTCTTTCGTGTTGCTACAGTGACCTCAGGATCCCTCTAGCCTTGAAACAGTGTTCTTGGGGTTTCTCTGGAGTGCCATCAAGGAAATCAAGGCTCCTTTCATGTGTGATGTGCAACACAGAATTGCTCTGCACGCAGTGCAGGGGAATCGGGCCTCATCTCGCGGCGAGGGGGAAGTCTCATGGTTTTTCTCGAGTTGCGGCGGGAACCTGGGGTATATTCTCGAGTTACGACGGGAATGGCCCTTCCACACACGTGTTTGTTCAGCCACGTCAGGACTCTTGCCTAGTTGCGAGACACAACTCGGGATTCTCCTCGAGGCTTGGCAAGGCAATTGGGACGCCTCTCCAGCTGAGGCGGGAGACAAAGGGTCCCTTTCCACGTGCCACAGGAATCCTGGGACTCCTATCAAGTTTCACGAGGAGTCAGGCATCGTCTCCTTTGGAGGCACTGATCTTCGCGTACCTCTGGAGTTTTCAAAGGATGTGAGGCCTCTGGTCGCGATGAGGTGGGAAACTAGGTCTTTCTCTGTGGTCTCCACAGGGGATTCAGACATCCTTTCATCTTGCGAGATGCAAGACGAGCCTGCATTCAAGTCACTGCAGGGATATCCAGCCTTATTTCGTGTCAGGGCATCGCGGTGTCCATTCCACTTGAGGCCGCAAACTCAGGGTCCCTCTCACATACCTAGAGCTGAGAGAAGCCTCCTCTTGAGGTGCTTGTGGTAAGGTGGTATTCCTCTGGAGTCGAAGCCAGGGACTAACCTCTCATCTCGAGTTGATTTTTGGTCCACGGAGCTCTTTCGTGTTTCTACAGTGACCTCAGGATCCCTCTAGCCTTGAAACAGTGTTCTTGGGGTTTCTCTGGAGTGCCATCAAGGAAATCAAGGCTCCTTTCATGTGTGATGTGCAACACGGAATTGCTCTGCACGCAGTGCAGGGGAATCGGGCCTCATCTCGCGGCGAGGGGGAAGTCTCATGGTTTTTCTCGAGTTGCGGCAGGAACCTTGGGTATATTCTCGAGTTACGACGGGGATGGCCCTTCCACCCACGTGTTTCTTCAGCGACATCAGGACTCCTGCCTAGTTGCGAGGGACAACTCTGGATTCTCCTCGAGGCTTGGCAGGGCAATTGGGACGCCTCTCCAGCTGAGGCGGGAGACCAAGTGTCCCTTTCCAAGTGCCACAGGAATCCTGGGACTCCTATCAAGTTTCACGAGGAGTCAGGCATCGTCTCCTTTGGAGGCACTGATCTCCGCGTACCTCTGGAGTTTTCAAAGGATGTGAGGCTATCGGTCGCGATGAGGTGGGGAACTAAGTCTTTCTCTGTGCTTTCCACAGGGGATTCAGACATCCTTTCGTCCTGGGAGATGCAAGACGAGCCTGCATTGAAGTCACTGCAGGGATATCCGGCCTTATTTCGAGTCAGGGCATCGCGGTGTCCATTCCACTTGAGGCCGCAAACTCAGGGTCCCTCTCACATACCTAGAGCTGAGAGAAGCCTCCTCTTGAGGTGCTTGTGGTAAGGTGGTATTCCTCTGGAGACGAATCCAGGGACTAACCTCTCTTTTCGAGTTGATTTTTGGTCCACAGAGTTCTTTCGTGTTGCTACAGTGACCTCAGGATCCCTCTAGCCTTGAAACAGTGTTCTTGGGTTTTCTCTGGAGTGCCATGAAGGAAATCAAGGCTCCTTTCATGTGTGATGTGCAAGACGGAATTGCTCTGCACACAGTACAGGGGAATCGGGCCTCATCTCGCATCGAGGGGGAAGTCTCATGGTTTTTCTCGAGTTGCGGCGGGAACCTGGGGTATATTCTCGAGTTACGACGGGGATGGCCCTTCCACACACGTGTTTGTTCAGCCACGTCAGGACTCCTGCCTAGTTGCGAGGGACAACTCGGGATTCTCCTCGAGGCTTGGCAGGGCAATTGGAACGCCTCTCCAGCTGAGGCGGGAGACCAAGGGTTCCTTTCCACGTGCCACAAGAATCCTGGGACTCCTATCAAGTTTCACGAGGAGTCAGGCATCGTCTCCTTTGGAGGCACTGATCTCCGCGTACCTCTGGAGTTTTCAAAGGATGTGAGGCCTCCGGTCGCGATGAGGTGGGGAACTAGGTGTTTCTCTGTGGTCTCCACAGGGGATTCAGACATCCTTTCTTCTTGGGAGATGCAAGACGAGCCTGCATTCAAGTCACTGCAGGGATATCCAGCCTTATTTCGAGTCAGGGCATCGCGGTGTCCATTCCACTTGAGGCCGCAAACTCAGGATCCCTCTCACATACCTAGAGCTGAGAGAAGCCTCCTCTTGAGGTGCTTGTGGTAAGGTGGTATTCCTCAGGAGTCGAAGCCAGGGACTATCCTCTCATCTCGTGTTGATTCTTGGTCCACGGAGCTCTTTCGTGTTGCTACAGTGACCTCAGGATCCCTCTAGCCTTGAAACAGTGTTCTTGGGGCTTCTCTGGAGTGCCAGCAAGGAAATCAAGGCTCCTTTCATGTGTGATGTGCAACACGGAATTGCTCTGCACGCAGTGCAGGGGAATCGGGCCTCATCTCGCGGCGAGGGGGAAGTCTCATGGTTTTTCTCGAGTTGCGGCGGGAACCTGGGGTATATTCTCGAGTTACGACGGGGATGGCCCTTCCACACACGTGTGTGTTCAGCCATGTCAGGACTCCTGCCTAGTTGCGAGGGACAACTCGGGATTCTCCTCGAGGCTTTGCAGGGCAATTGGGACGCCTCTCCAGCTGAGACGGGAGACCAAGGGTCCCTTTCCAAGTGCCACAGGAATCCTGGGTCTCCTATCAAGTTTCACGAGGAGTCAGGCATCGTCTCCTTTGGAGGCACTGATCTCCGCATACCTCTGGAGTTTTCAAAGGATTTGAGGCCTCCTGTCGCGATGAGGTGGGGAACTAGGTCTTTCTCTGTGGTCTCCACAGGGGATTCAGACACCCTTTCGTCTTGGGAGATGCAAGACGAGCCTGCATTCCAGTCACTGCAGGGATATCCGGCCTTATTTCGAGTCAGGGCATCGCGGTGTCCATTCCACTTGAGGCCGCAAACTCAGGATCCCTCTCACATACCTAGAGCTGAGAGAAGCCTCCTCTTGAGGTGCTTGTGGTAAGGTGGTATTCCTCAGGAGTCGAAGCCAGGGACTAACCTCTCATCTCGTGTTGATTCTTGGTCCACGGAGCTCTTTCGTGTTGCTACAGTGACCTCAGGATCCCTCTAGCCTTGAAACAGTGTTCTTGGGGCTTCTCTGGAGTGCCATCAAGGAAATCAAGGCTCCTTTCATGTGTGATGTGCAACACGGAATTGCTCTGCACGCAGTGCAGGGGAATCGGGCCTCATCTCGCGGCAAGGGGGAAGTCTCATGGTTTTTCTCGAGTTGCGGCGGGAACCTGGGGTATATTCTCGAGTTACGACGGGGATGGCCCTTCCACACACGTGTGTGTTCAGCCATGTCAGGACTCCTGCCTAGTTGCGAGGGACAACTCGGGATTCTCCTCGAGGCTTTGCAGGGCAATTCGGACGCCTCTCCAGCTGAGACGGGAGACCAAGGGTCCCTTTCCACGTGCCACAGTAATCCTGGGTCTCCTATCAAGTTTCACGAGGAGTCAGGCATCGTCTCCTTTGGAGGCACTGATCTCCGCATACCTCTGGAGTTTTCAAAGGATTTGAGGCCTCCTGTCGCGATGAGGTGGGGAACTAGGTCTTTCTCTGTGGTCTCCACAGGGGATTCAGACACCCTTTCGTCTTGGGAGATGCAAGACGAGCCTGCATTCCAGTCACTGCAGGGATATCCGGCCTTATTTCGAGTCAGGGCATCGCGGTGTCCATTCCACTTGAGGCCGCAAACTCAGGGTCCCTCTCACATACCTAGAGCTGAGAGAAGCCTCCTCTTGAGGTGCTTGTGGTAAGGTGATATTCCTCTGGAGTCGAAGCCAGGGACTAACCTCTCATCTCGTGTTGATTCTTGGTCCACGGAGCTCTTTCGTGTTGCTACAGTGACCTCAGGATCCCTCTAGCCTTGAAACAGTGTTCTTGGGGTTTCTCTGGAGTGCCATGAAGGAAATCAAGGCTCCTTCCATGTGTGATGTGCAACACAGAATTGCTCTGCACGCAGTGCAGGGGAATCGGGCCTCATCTCGCGGCGAGGGGGAAGTCTCATGGTTTTTCTCGAGTTGCGGCGGGAACCTGGGGTATATTCTCGAGTTACGACGGGGATGGCCCTTCCACACACGTGTTTGTTCAGCCACGTCAGGACTCTTGCCTAGTTGCGAGACACAACTCGGGATTCTCCTCGAGGCTTGGCAAGGCAATTGGGACGCCTCTCCAGCTGAGGCGGGAGACCAAGGGTCCCTTTCCACGTGCCACAGGAATCCTGGGACTCCTATCAAGTTTCACGAGGAGTCAGGCATCGTCTCCTTTGGAGGCACTGATCTCCGCGTACCTCTGGAGTTTTCAAAGGATGTGAGGCTATCGGTCGCGATGAGGTGGGGAACTAAGTCTTTCTCTGTGCTTTCCACAGGGGATTCAGACATCCTTTCGTCCTGGGAGATGCAAGACGAGCCTGCATTGAAGTCACTGCAGGGATATCCGGCCTTATTTCGAGTCAGGGCATCGCGGTGTCCATTCCACTTGAGGCCGCAAACTCAGGGTCCCTCTCACATACCTAGAGCTGAGAGAAGCCTCCTCTTCAGGTGCTTGTGGTAAGGTGGTATTCCTCTGGAGACGAATCCAGGGACTAACCTCTCTTTTCGAGTTGATTTTTGGTCCACAGAGTTCTTTCGTGTTGCTACAGTGACCTCAGGATCCCTCTATCCTTGAAACAGTGTTCTTGGGGTTTCTCTGGAGTGCCATCAAGGAAATCAAGGCTCCTTTCATGTGTGATGTGCAAGACGGATTTGCTCTGCACGCAGTACAGGGGAATCGGGCCTCATCTCGCATCGAGGGGGAAGTCTCATGGTTTTTCTCGAGTTGCGGCGGGAACCTGGGGTATATTCTCGAGTTACGATGGGGATGGCCCTTCCACCCACGTGTTTGTTCAGCCACGTCAGGACTCCTGCCTAGTTGCAAGGGACAACTCGGGATTCTCCTCGAGGCTTGGCAGGGCAATTGGAACGCCTCTCCAGCTGAGGCGGGAGACCAAGGTTCCCTTTCCACGTGCCACAAGAATCCTGGGACTCCTATCAAGTTTCACGAGGAGTCAGGCATCGTCTCCTTTGGAGGCACTGATCTCCACATACCTCTGGAGTTTTCAAAGGATTTGAGGCCTCCTGTCGCGATGAGGTGGGGAACTAGGTCTTTCTCTGTGGTCTCCACAGGGGATTCAGACATCCTTTCTTCTTGGGAGATGCAAGACGAGCCTGCATTCCAGTCACTGCAGGGATATCCGGCCTTATTTCGAGTCAGGGCATCGCGGTGTCCATTCCACTTGAGGCCGCAAACTCAGGGTCCCTCTCACATACCTAGAGCTGAGAGAAGCCTCCTCTTGAGGTGCTTCTGGTAAGGTGGTATTCCTCTGGAGTCGAAGCCAGGAAATAACCTCTCATCTCCAGTTGGTTTTTGGTCCACTGAGCTCTTTCCTGTTGCTACAGTGACCTCAGGATCCCTCTAGCCTTGAAACAGTGTTCTTGGGGTTTCTCTGGAGTGCCATGAAGGAAATCAATGCTCCTTTCATGTGTGATGTGCAACACAGAATTGCTCTGCACGCAGTGCAGGGGAATCAGGCCTCATCTCGTGGCGAGGGCGAAATCTCATGGTTTTTCTCGAGTTGCGGCGGGAACCTGGGGTATATTCTCGAGTTACGACGGGGATGGCCCTTCCACACACGTGTTTGTTCAGCCACGTCAGGACTCCTGCCTAGTTGCGAGACACAACTCGGGATTCTCCTCGAGGATTGGCAGGCCAGTTGGAACGCCTCTCCAGCTGAGGCAGGAGACCAAGGGTCCCTTTCCACATGCCACAGGAATCCTGGGACTCCTGTCAAGTTTCACGAGGAGTCAGGCATCGTCTCCTTTGGAGGCACTGATCTTCGCGTACCTCTGGAGTTTTCAAAGGATTTGAGGCCTCCTGTCGCGATGAGGTGGGGAACTAGGTCTTTCTCTGTGGTCTCCACAGGGGATTCAGACACCCTTTCGTCTTGGGAGATGCAAGACGAGCCTGCATTCCAGTCACTGCAGGGATATCCGGCCTTATTTCGAGTCAGGGCATCGCGGTGTCCATTCCACTTGAGGCCGCAAACTCAGGGTCCCTCTCACATACCTAGAGCTGAGAGAAGCCTCCTCTTGAGGTGCTTGTGGTAAGGTGGTATTCCTCTGGAGTCGAAGCCAGGGACTAACCTCTCATCTCGAGTTGATTTTTGGTCCACGGAGCTCTTTCGTGTTGCTACAGTGACCTCAGGATCCCTCTAGCCTTGAAACAGTGTTCTTGGGGTTTCTCTGGAGTGCCATGAAGGAAATCAAGGCTCCTTTCATGTGTGATGTGCAACACAGAATTGCTCTGCACGCAGTGCAGGGGAATCGGGCCTCATCTCGCGGCGAGGGCGAAGTCTCATGGTTTTTCTCGAGTTGCGGTGGGAACCTGGGGTATATTCTCGAGTTACGACGGGGATGGCCGTTCCACACACGTGTTTGTTCAGCGACGTCAGGACTCCTGCCTAGTTGCGAGGGACAACTCTGGATTCTCCTCGAGGCTTGGCAGGGCAATTGGGACGCCTCTCCAGCTGAGGCGGGAGACCAAGTGTCCCTTTCCAAGTGCCACAGGAATCCTGGGACTCCTATCAAGTTTCACGAGGAGTCAGGCATCGTCTCCTTTGGAGGCACTGATCTCCGCGTACCTCTGGAGTTTTCAAAGGATGTGAGGCTATCGGTCGCGATGAGGTGGGGAACTAAGTCTTTCTCTGTGCTTTCCACAGGGGATTCAGACACCCTTTCGTCTTGGGAGATGCAAGACGAGCCTGCATTGAAGTCACTGCAGGGATATCCGGCCTTATTTCGAGTCAGGGCATCTTGGTGTCCATTCCACTTGAGGCCGCAAACTCAGGGTCCCTCTCACATACCTAGAGCTGAGAGAAGCCTCCTCTTGAGGTGCTTGTGGTAAGGTGGTATTCCTATGGAGACGAATCCAGGGACTAACCTCTCTTTTCGAGTTGATTTTTGGTCCACAGAGTTCTTTCGTGTTGCTACAGTGACCTCAGGATCCCTCTAGCCTTGAAACAGTGTTCTTGGGGTTTCTCTGGAGTGCCATCAAGGAAATCAAGGCTCCTTTCATGTGTGATGTGCAAGACGGAATTGCTCTGCACGCAGTACAGGGGAATCGGGCCTCATCTCGCATCGAGGGGGAAGTCTCATGGTTTTTCTCGAGTTGCGGCGGGAACCTGGGGTATATTCTCGAGTTACGACGGGGATGGCCCTTCCACACACGTGTGTGTTCAGCCACGTCAGGACTCCTGCTTAGTTGCGAGGGACAACTCGGGATTCTCCTCGAGGCTTCCACGGCAATTGGAACGCCTCTCCAGCTGAGGCGGGAGACCAAGGGTCCCTTTCCACGTGCCACAAGAATCCTGGGACTCCTATCAAGTTTCACGAGGAGTCAGGCATCGTCTCCTTTGGAGGCACTGATCTCCGCATACCTCTGGAGTTTTCAAAGGATGTGAGGCCTCCGGTAGCGGTGACGTGGGGAACTAGGTGTTTCTCTGTGGTCTCCACAGGGGATTCAGACATCCTTTCATCTTGGGAGATGCAAGACGAGCCTGCATTGAAGTCACTGCAGGGATATCCGGCCTTATTTCGAGTCAGGGCATCGCGGTGTCCATTCCACTTGAGGCCGCAAACTCAGGGTCCCTCTCACATACCTAGAGCTGAGAGAAGCCTCCTCTTGAGGTGCTGGTGGTAAGGTGGTATTCCTCTGGAGTCGAAGCCAGGGACTAACCTCTCATCTCGAGTTGATTTTTGGCCCACGGAGCTCTTTCGTGTTGCTACAGTGACCTCAGGATCCCTCTAGCCTTGAAACAGTGTTCTTGGGGTTTCTCTGGAGTGCCATCAAGGAAATCAAGGCTCCTTTCATGTGTGATGTGCAACACGGAATTGCTCTGCACGCAGTGCAGGGGAATCGGGCCTCATCTCGCGGCAAGGGGGAAGTCTCATGGTTTTTCTCGAGTTGCGGCGGGAACCTGGGGTATATTCTCGAGTTACGACGGGGATGGCCCTTCCACACACGTGTGTGTTCAGCCATGTCAGGACTCCTGCCTAGTTGCGAGGGACTACTCGGGATTCTCCTCGAGGCTTTGCAGGGCAATTGGGACGCCTCTCCAGCTGAGACGGGAGACCAAGGGTCCCTTTCCACGTGCCACAGGAATCCTGGGTCTCCTATCAAGTTTCACGAGGAGTCAGGCATCGTCTCCTTTGGAGGCACTGATCTCCGCGTACCTCTGGAGTTTTCAAAGGATTTGAGGCCTCCTGTCGCGATGAGGTGGGGAACTAGGTCTTTCTCTGTGGTCTCCACAGGGGATACAGACACCCTTTCGTCTTGGGAGATGCAAGACGAGCCTGCATTCCAGTCACTGCAGGGATATCCGGCCTTATTTCGAGTCAGGGCATCGCGGTGTCCATTCCACTTGAGGCCGCAAACTCAGGGTCCCTCTCACATACCTAGAGCTGAGAGAAGCCTCCTCTTGAGGTGCTTGTGGTAAGGTGGTATTCCTCTGGAGTCGAAGCCAGGGACTAACCTCCTATCTCGAGTTGATTTTTGGCCCACGGAGCTCTTTCGTGTTGCTACAGTGACCTCAGGATCCCTCTAGCCTTGAAAGAGTGTTCTTGGGGTTTCTCTGGAGTGCCATCAAGGAAATCAAGGCTCCTTTCATGTGTGATGTGCAACACGGAATTGCTCTGCACGCAGTGCAGGGGAATCGGGCCTCATCTCGCGGCGAGGGGGACGTCTCATGGTTTTTCTCGAGTTGCGGCGGGAACCTGGGGTATATTCTCGAGTTACGACGGGGATGGCCCTTCCACCCACGTGTTTCTTCAGCGATGTCAGGACTCCTGCCTAGTTGCGAGGGACAACTCTGGATTCTCCTCGAGGCTTGGCAGGGCAATTGGGACGCCTCTCCAGCTGAGGCGGGAGACCAAGTGTCCCTTTCCAAGTGCCACAGGAATCCTGGGACTCCTATCAAGTTTCACGAGGAGTCAGGCATCGTCTCCTTTGGAGGCACTGATCTCCGCGTACCTCTGGAGTTTTCAAAGGATGTGAGGCTATCGGTCGCGATGAGGTGGGGAACTAAGTCTTTCTCTGTGCTTTCCACAGGGGATTCAGACATCCTTTCGTCCTGGGAGATGCAAGACGAGCCTGCATTGAAGTCACTGCAGGGATATCCGGCCTTATTTCGAGTCAGGGCATCGCGGTGTCCATTCCACTTGAGGCCACAAACTCAGGGTCCCTCTCACATACCTAGAGCTGAGAGAAGCCTCCTCTTGAGGTGCTTGTGGTAAGGTGGTATTCCTCTGGAGACGAATCCAGGGACTAACCTCTCTTTTCGAGTTGATTTTTGGTCCACAGAGTTCTTTCGTGTTGCTACAGTGACCTCAGGATCCCTCTATCCTTGAAACAGTGTTCTTGGGGTTTCTCTGGAGTGCCATCAAGGAAATCAAGGCTCCTTTCATGTGTGATGTGCAAGACGGAATTGCTCTGCACGCAGTACAGGGGAATCGGGCCTCATCTCGCATCGAGGGGGAAGTCTCATGGTTTTTCTCGAGTTGCGGCGGGAACCTGGGGTATATTCTCGAGTTACGATGGGGATGGCCCTTCCACCCACGTGTTTGTTCAGCCATGTCAGGACTCCTGCCTAGTTGCAAGGGATAACTCGGGATTCTCCTCGAGGCTTGGCAGGGCAATTGGAACGCCTCTCCAGCTGAGGCGGGAGACCAAGGGTCCCTTCCACGTGCCACAAGTATCCTGGGACTCCTATCAAGTTTCACGAGGAGTCAGGCATCGTCTCCTTTGGAGGCACTGATCTCCGCGTACCTCTGGAGTTTTCAAAGGATGTGAGGCCTCCGGTCGCGATGAGGTGGGGAACTAGGTCTTTCTCTGTGGCCTCCACAGGGGATTCAGACACCTTTTCGTCTTGGGAGATGCAAGACAAGCCTGCATTCCAGTCACTGCAGGGATATCCGGCCTTATTTCGAGTCAGGGCATCGCGGTGTCCATTCCACTTGAGGCCGCAAACTCAGGGTCCCTCTCACATACCTAGAGCTGAGAGAAGCCTCCTCTTGAGGTGCTTGTGGTAAGGTGGTATTCCTCAGGAGTCGAAGCCAGGGACTAACCTCTCATCTCGAGTTGGTTTTTGGTCCACGGAGCTCTTTCGTGTTGCTACAGTGACCTCAGGATCCCTCTAGCCTTGAAACAGTGTTCTTGAGGTTTCTCTGGAGTGCCATCAAGGAAATCAAGGCTCCTTTCATGTGTGATGTGCAACACAGAATTGCTCTGCACGCAGTGCAGGGGAATCGGGCCTCATCTCGCGGCGAGGGGGAAGTCTCATGGTTTTTCTCGAGTTGCGGCGGGAACCTGGGGTATATTCTCGAGTTACGACGGGGATGGCCGTTCCACACACGTGTGTGTTCAGCCACGTCAGGACTCTTGCCTAGTTGCGAGACACAACTCGGGATTCTCCTCGAGGCTTTGCAAGGCAATTGGGACGCCTCTCCAGCTGAGGCGGGAGACCAAGGGTCCCTTTCCACGTGCCACAGGAATCCTGGGACTCCTATCAAGTTTCTCGAGGAGTCAGGCATCGTCTCCTTTGGAGGCACTGATCTCCGCGTACCTCTGGAGTTTTCAAGGGATGTGAGGCCTCCGGTCGCGATGAGGTGGGGAACTAGGTCTTTCTCTGTGGTCTCCACAGGGGATTCAGACATCCTTTCTTCTTGGGAGATGCAAGACGGGCCTGCATTCAAGTCACTGCAGGGATATCCAGCCTTATTTCGCGTCAGGCCATCGCGGTGTCCATTCCACTTGAGGCCGCAAACTCAGGGTCCCTCTCACATACCTAGAGCTGAGAGAAGCCTCCTCTTGAGGTGCTTGTGGTAAGGTGGTATTCCTCTGGAGTCGAAGCCAGGGACTAACCTCTCATCTCGAGTTGATTTTTGGCCCACGGAGCTCTTTCGTGTTGCTACAGTGACCTCAGGATCCCTCTAACCTTGAAACAGTGTTCTTGGGGTTTCTCTGGAGTGCCATCAAGGAAATCAAGGCTCCTTTCATGTGTGATGTGCAAAACGGAATTGCTCTGCACGCAGTGCAGGGGAATCGGACCTCATCTCGCGGCGAGGGGTAGGTCTCATGGTTTTTCTCGAGTTGCGGCGGGAACCTGGGGTATATTCTCGAGTTACTATGGGGATGGCCCTTCCACACACGTGTGTGTTCAGCCATGTCAGGACTCCTGCCTAGTTGCGAGGGACAACTCGGGATTCTCCTCGAGGCTTTGCAGGGCAATTGGGACGCCTCTCCTGCTGAGGCGGGAGACCAAGGGTCCCTTTCCACGTGCCACAAGAATCCTGGGACTCCTATCAAGTTTCACGAGGAGTCAGGCATCGTCTCCTTTGGAGGCACTGATCTCCGCGTACCTCTGGAGTTTTCAAAGGATGTGAGGCTTCCGGTCGCGATGAGGTGGGGAACTAGGTCTTTCTCTGTGGTCTCCACAGGGGATTCAGACATCCTTTCTTCTTGGGAGATGCAAGACGAGCCTGCATTGAAGTCACTGCAGGGATATCCGGCCTTATTTCGAGTCAGGGCATCGCGGTGTCCATTCCACTTGAGGCCGCAAACTCAGGATCCCTCTCACATACCTAGAGCTGAGAGAAGCCTCCTCTTGAGGTGCTTGTGGTAAGGTGGTATTCCTCAGGAGTCGAAGCCAGGGACTAACCTCTCATCTCGTGTTGATTCTTGGTCCACGGAGCTCTTTTGTGTTGCTACAGTGACCTCAGGATCCCTCTAGCCTTGAAACAGTGTTCTTGGGGTTTCTCTGGAGTGCCATGAAGGAAATCAAGGCTCCTTTCATGTGTGATGTGCAACACGGAATTGCTCTGCACGCAGTGCAGGGGAATCGGGCCTCATCTCGCGGCGAAGGGGACGTCTCATGGTTTTTCTCGAGTTGCGGCGGGAACCTGGGGTATATTCTCGAGTTACGACGGGGATGGCCCTTCCACCCACGTGTTTCTTCAGCGACGTCAGGACTCCTGCCTAGTTGCGAGGGACAACTCGGGATTCTCCTCGAGGCTTGGCAGGGCAATTGGGACGCCTCTCCAGCTGAGACGGGAGACCAAGGGTCCCTTTCCACGTGCCACAGGAATCCTGCGTCTCCTATCAAGTTTCACGAGGAGTCAGGCATCGTCTCCTTTGGAGGCACTGATCTCCGCATACCTCTGGAGTTTTCAAAGGATTTGAGGCCTCCTGTCGCGATGAGGTGGGGAACTAGGTCTTTCTCTGTGGTCTCCACAGGGGATTCAGACACCCTTTCGTCTTGGGAGATGCAAGACGAGCCTGCATTCCAGTCACTGCAGGGATATCCGGCCTTATTTCGAGTCAGGGCATCGCGGTGTCCATTCCACTTGAGGCCGCAAACTCAGGGTCCCTCTCACATACCTAGAGCTGAGAGAAGCCTCCTCTTGAGGTGCTTGTGGTAAGGTGGTATTCCTCTGGAGTCGATGCCAGGGACTAACCTCCTATCTCGAGTTGATTTTTGGCCCACGGAGCTCTTTCGTGTTGCTACAGTGACCTCAGGATCCCTCTAGCCTTGAAAGAGTGTTCTTGGGGTTTCTCTGGAGTGCCATCAAGGAAATCAAGGCTCCTTTCATGTGTGATGTGCAACATGGAATTGCTCTGCACGCAGTGCAGGGGAATCGGGCCTCATCTCGCGGCGAGGGGGAAGTCTCATGGTTTTTCTCGAGTTGCGGCGGGAACCTGGGGTATATTCTCGAGTTACGACGGGGATGGCCCTTCCACCCACGTGTTTCTTCAGCGAAGTCAGGACTCCCGCCTAGTTGCGAGGGACAACTCTGGATTCTCCTCGAGGCTTGGCAGGGCAATTGGGACGCCTCTCCAGCTGAAGCGGGAGACCAAGTGTCCCTTTCCAAGTGCCACAGGAATCCTGGGACTCCTATCAAGTTTCACGAGGAGTCAGGCATCGTCTCCTTTGGAGGCACTGATCTCCGCGTACCTCTGGAGTTTTCAAAGGATGTGAGGCTATCGGTCGCGATGAGGTGGGGAACTAAGTCTTTCTCTGTGCTTTCCACAGGGGATTCAGACATCCTTTCGTCCTGGGAGATGCAAGACGAGCCTGCATTGAAGTTACTGCAGGGATATCCGGCCTTATTTCGAGTCAGAGCATCGCGGTGTCCATTCCACTTGAGGCCGCAAACTCAGGGTCCCTCTCACATACCTAGAGCTGAGAGAAGCCTCCTCTTGAGGTGCTTGTGGTAAGGTGATATTCCTCTGGAGACGAATCCAGGGACTAACCTCTCTTTTCAAGTTGATTTTTGGTCCACAGAGTTCTTTCGTGTTGCTACAGTGACCTCAGGATCCCTCTATCCTTGAAACAGTGTTCTTGGGGTTTCTCTGGAGTGCCATCAAGGAAATCAAGGCTCCTTTCATGTGTGATGTGCAAGACGGAATTGCTCTGCACGCAGTACAGGGGAATCGGGCCTCATCTCGCATCGAGGGGGAAGTCTCATGGTTTTTCTCGAGTTGCGGCGGGAACCTGGGGTATATTCTCGAGTTACGACGGGGATGGCCCTTCCACACACGTGTTTGTTCAGCCACGTCAGGACTCCTGCCTAGTTGCGAGGGACAACTCGGGATTCTCCTCGAGGCTTTGCAGGGCAATTGGAACGCCTCTCCAGCTGAGGCGGGAGACCAAGGGTCCCTTTCCACGTGCCACAAGAATCCTGGGACTCCTATCAAGTTTCACGAGGAGTCAGGCATCGTCTCCTTTGGAGGCACTGATCTCCGCGTACCTCGGGAGTTTTCAAAGGATGTGAGGCCTCCGGTAGCGATGAGGTGGGGAACTAGGTCTTTCTCTGTGGTCTCCACAGGGGATTCAGACATCCTTTCATCTTGGGAGATGCAAGACGAGCCTGCATTCAAGTCACTGCAGGGATATCCAGCCTTATTTCACGTCAGGGCATTTTGGTGTCCATTCCATTTGAGCCCGCAAACTCAGGGTCCCTCTCACATACCTAGAGCTGAGAGAAGCCTCCTCTTGAGGTGCTTGTGGTAAGGTGGTATTCCTCTGGAGACGAATCCAGGGACTAACCTCTCTTTTCGAGTTGATTTTTGGTCCACAGAGTTCTTTCGTGTTGCTACAGTGACCTCAGGATCCCTCTATCCTTGAAACAGTGTTCTTGGGGTTTCTCTGGAGTGCCATCAAGGAAATCAAGGCTCCTTTCATGTGTGATGTGCAACACGGAATTGCTCTGCACGCAGTGCAGGGGAATCGGGCCTCATCTCGCGGCGAGGGGGACGTCTCATGGTTTTTCTCGAGTTGCGGCGGGAACCTGGGGTATATTCTCGAGTTACGACGGGGATGGCCCTTCCACCCACGTGTTTCTTCAGCGATGTCAGGACTCCTGCCTAGTTGCGAGGGACAACTCTGGATTCTCCTCGAGGCTTGGCAGGGCAATTGGGACGCCTCTCCAGCTGAGGCGGGAGACCAAGTGTCCCTTTCCAAGTGCCACAGGAATCCTGGGACTCCTATCAAGTTTCACGAGGAGTCAGGCATCGTCTCCTTTGGAGGCACTGATCTCCGCGTACCTCTGGAGTTTTCAAAGGATGTGAGGCTATCGGTCGCGATGAGGTGGGGAACTAAGTCTTTCTCTGTGCTTTCCACAGGGGATTCAGACATCCTTTCGTCCTGGGAGATGCAAGACGAGCCTGCATTGAAGTCACTGCAGGGATATCCGGCCTTATTTCGAGTCAGGGCATCGCGGTGTCCATTCCACTTGAGGCCACAAACTCAGGGTCCCTCTCACATACCTAGAGCTGAGAGAAGCCTCCTCTTGAGGTGCTTGTGGTAAGGTGGTATTCCTCTGGAGACGAATCCAGGGACTAACCTCTCTTTTCGAGTTGATTTTTGGTCCACAGAGTTCTTTCGTGTTGCTACAGTGACCTCAGGATCCCTCTATCCTTGAAACAGTGTTCTTGGGGTTTCTCTGGAGTGCCATCAAGGAAATCAAGGCTCCTTTCATGTGTGATGTGCAAGACGGAATTGCTCTGCACGCAGTACAGGGGAATCGGGCCTCATCTCGCATCGAGGGGGAAGTCTCATGGTTTTTCTCGAGTTGCGGCGGGAACCTGGGGTATATTCTCGAGTTACGATGGGGATGGCCCTTCCACCCACGTGTTTGTTCAGCCATGTCAGGACTCCTGCCTAGTTGCAAGGGATAACTCGGGATTCTCCTCGAGGCTTGGCAGGGCAATTAGAACGCCTCTCCAGCTGAGGCGGGAGACCAAGGGTCCCTTCCACGTGCCACAAGTATCCTGGGACTCCTATCAAGTTTCACGAGGAGTCAGGCATCGTCTCCTTTGGAGGCACTGATCTCCGCGTACCTCTGGAGTTTTCAAAGGATGTGAGGCCTCCGGTCGCGATGAGGTGGGGAACTAGGTCTTTCTCTGTGGCCTCCACAGGGGATTCAGACACCCTTTCGTCTTGGGAGATGCAAGACAAGCCTGCATTCCAGTCACTGCAGGGATATCCGGCCTTATTTCGAGTCAGGGCATCGCGGTGTCCATTCCAGTTGAGGCCGCAAACTCAGGGTCCCTCTCACATACCTAGAGCTGAGAGAAGCCTCCTCTTGAGATGCTTGTGGTAAGGTGGTATTCCTCAGGAGTCGAAGCCAGGGACTAACCTCTCATCTCGAGTTGGTTTTTGGTCCACGGAGCTCTTTCGTGTTGCTACAGTGACCTCAGGATCCCTCTAGCCTTGAAACAGTGTTCTTGAGGTTTCTCTGGAGTGCCATCAAGGAAATCAAGGCTCCTTTCATGTGTGATGTGCAACACAGAATTGCTCTGCACGCAGTACAGGGGAATCGGGCCTCATCTCGCGGCGAGGGGGAAGTCTCATGGTTTTTCTCGAGTTGCGGCGGGAACCTGGGGTATATTCTCGAGTTACGACGGGGATGGCCGTTCCACACACGTGTGTGTTCAGCCACATCAGGACTCTTGCCTAGTTGCGAGACACAACTCGGGATTCTCCTCGAGGCTTTGCAAGGCAATTGGGACGCCTCTCCAGCTGAGGCGGGAGACCAAGGGTCCCTTTCCACGTGCCACAGGAATCCTGGGACTCCTATCAAGTTTCTCGAGGAGTCAGGCATCGTCTCCTTTGGAGGCACTGATCTCCGCGTACCTCTGGAGTTTTCAAGGGATGTGAGGCCTCCGATCGCGATGAGGTGGGGAACTAGGTCTTTCTCTGTGGTCTCCACAGGGGATTCAGACATCCTTTCATCTTGGGAGATGCAAGACGGGCCTGCATTCAAGTCACTGCAGGGATATCCGGCCTTATTTCGCGTCAGGCCATCGCGGTGTCCATTCCACTTGAGGCCGCAAACTCAGGGTCCCTCTCACATACCTAGAGCTGAGAGAAGCCTCCTCTTGAGGTGCTTGTGGTAAGGTGGTATTCCTCTGGAGTCGAAGCCAGGGACTAACCTCTCATCTCGAGTTGATTTTTGGCCCACGGAGCTCTTTCGTGTTGCTACAGTGACCTCAGGATCCCTCTAACCTTGAAACAGTGTTCTTGGGGTTTCTCTGGAGTGCCATCAAGGAAATCAAGGCTCCTTTCATGTGTGATGTGCAAAACGGAATTGCTCTGCACGCAGTGCAGGGGAATCGGACCTCATCTCGCGGCGAGGGGTAGGTCTCATGGTTTTTCTCGAGTTGCGGCGGGAACCTGGGGTATATTCTCGAGTTACTATGGGGATGGCCCTTCCACACACGTGTGTATTCAGCCATGTCAGGACTCCTGCCTAGTTGCGAGGGACAACTCGGGATTCTCCTCGAGGCTTTGCAGGGCAATTGGGACGCCTCTCCTGCTGAGGCGGGAGACCAAGGGTCCCTTTCCACGTGCCACAAGAATCCTGGGACTCCTATCAAGTTTCACGAGGAGTCAGGCATCGTCTCCTTTGGAGGCACTGATCTCCGCGTACCTCTGGAGTTTTCAAAGGATGTGAGGCTTCCGGTCGCGATGAGGTGGGGAACTAGGTCTTTCTCTGTGGTCTCCACAGGGGATTCAGACATCCTTTCTTCTTGGGAGATGCAAGACGAGCCTGCATTGAAGTCACTGCAGGGATATCCGGCCTTATTTCGAGTCAGGGCATCGCGGTGTCCATTCCACTTGAGGCCGCAAACTCAGGATCCCTCTCACATACCTAGAGCTGAGAGAAGCCTCCTCTTGAGGTGCTTGTGGTAAGGTGGTATTCCTCAGGAGTCGAAGCCAGGGACTAACCTCTCATCTCGTGTTGATTCTTGGTCCACGGAGCTCTTTCGTGTTGCTACAGTGACCTCAGGATCCCTCTAGCCTTGAAACAGTGTTCTTGGGGTTTCTCTGGAGTGCCATGAAGGAAATCAAGGCTCCTTTCATGTGTGATGTGCAACACGGAATTGCTCTGCACGCAGTGCAGGGGAATCGGGCCTCATCTCGCGGCGAAGGGGACGTCTCATGGTTTTTCTCGAGTTGCGGCGGGAACCTGGGGTATATTCTCGAGTTACGACGGGGATGGCCCTTCCACCCACGTGTTTCTTCAGCGAAGTCAGGACTCCCGCCTAGTTGCGAGGGACAACTCTGGATTCTCCTCGAGGCTTGGCAGGGCAATTGGGACGCCTCTCCAGCTGAAGCGGGAGACCAAGTGTCCCTTTCCAAGTGCCACAGGAATCCTGGGACTCCTATCAAGTTTCACGAGGAGTCAGGCATCGTCTCCTTTGGAGGCACTGATCTCCGCGTACCTCTGGAGTTTTCAAAGGATGTGAGGCTATCGGTCGCGATGAGGTGGGGAACTAAGTCTTTCTCTGTGCTTTCCACAGGGGATTCAGACATCCTTTCGTCCTGGGAGATGCAAGACGAGCCTGCATTGAAGTTACTGCAGGGATATCCGGCCTTATTTCGAGTCAGAGCATCGCGGTGTCCATTCCACTTGAGGCCGCAAACTCAGGGTCCCTCTCACATACCTAGAGCTGAGAGAAGCCTCCTCTTGAGGTGCTTGTGGTAAGGTGATATTCCTCTGGAGACGAATCCAGGGACTAACCTCTCTTTTCAAGTTGATTTTTGGTCCACAGAGTTCTTTCGTGTTGCTACAGTGACCTCAGGATCCCTCTATCCTTGAAACAGTGTTCTTGGGGTTTCTCTGGAGTGCCATCAAGGAAATCAAGGCTCCTTTCATGTGTGATGTGCAACACAGAATTGCTCTGCACGCAGTGCAGGGGAATCGGGCCTCATCTCGCGGCGAGGGGGAAGTCTCATGGTTTTTCTCGAGTTGCGGCGGGAACCTGGGGTATATTCTCGAGTTACGACGGGGATGGCACTTCCACACACGTGTTTGTTCAGCCACGTCAGGACTCCTGCCTAGTTGCGAGGGACAACTCGGGATTCTCCTCGAGGCTTGGCAAGGCAATTCGGACGCCTCTCCAGCTGAGGCGGGAGACCAAGGGTCCCTTTCCACGTGCCACAGGAATCCTGGGACTCCTATCAAGTTTCACGAGGAGTCAGGCATCGTCTCCTTTGGAGGCACTGATCTCCGCGTACCTCGGGAGTTTTCAAAGGATGTGAGGCCTCCGGTAGCGATGAGGTGGGGAATTAGGTCTTTCTCTGTGGTCTCCACAGGGGATTCAGACATCCTTTCATCTTGGGAGATGCAAGACGAGCCTGCATTCAAGTCACTGCAGGGATATCCAGCCTTATTTCACGTCAGGGCATTTTGGTGTCCATTCCATTTGAGCCCGCAAACTCAGGGTCCCTCTCACATACCTAGAGCTGAGAGAAGCCTCCTCTTGAGGTGCTTGTGGTAAGGTGGTATTCCTCTGGAGACGAATCCAGGGACTAACCTCTCTTTTCGAGTTGATTTTTGGTCCACAGAGTTCTTTCGTGTTGCTACAGTGACCTCAGGATCCCTCTATCCTTGAAACAGTGTTCTTGGGGTTTCTCTGGAGTGCCATCAAGGAAATCAAGGCTCCTTTCATGTGTGATGTGCAAGACGGAATTGCTCTGCACGCAGTACAGGGGAATCGGGCCTCATCTCGCATCGAGGGGGAAGTTTCATGGTTTTTCTCGAGTTGCGGTGGGAACCTGGGGTATATTCTCGAGTTACGACGGGGATGGCCCTTCCACCCACGTGTTTGTTCAGCCACGTCAGGACTCCTGCCTAGTTGCGAGGGACAACTCGGGATTCTCCTCGAGGCTTGGCACGGCAATTGGAACGCCTCTCCAGCTGAGGCGGGAGACCAAGGGTCCCTTTCCACGTGCCACAAGAATCCTGGGACTCGTATCAAGTTTCACGAGGAGTCAGGCATCGTCTCCTTTGGAGGCACTGATCTCTGCGTACCTCTGGAGTTTTCAAAGGATGTGAGGCCTGCGGTCGCGATGAGGTGGGGAACTAGGTCTTTCTCTGTGGTCTCCACAGGGGATTCAGACATCCTTTCTTCTTGGGAGATGAAAGACGAGCCTGCATTCAAGTCACTGCCGGGATATACGGCCTTATTTCGAGTCAGGGCATCGCGGTGTCCATTCCACTTGAGGCCGCAAACTCAGGGTCCCTCTCACATACCTAGAGCTGAGAGAAGCCTCCTCTTGAGGTGCTTGTGGTAAGGTGGTATTCCTCTGGAGTCGAAGCCAGGGACTAACCTCTCATCTCGAGTTGATTTTTGGTCCACGGAGCTCTTCCATGTTGCTACAGTGACCTCAGGATCCCTCTAGCCTTGAAACAGTGTTCTTGGGGTTTCTCTGGAGTGCCATCAAGGAAATCAAGGCTCCTTTCATGTGTGATGTGCAAGACAGAATTGCTCTGCACGCAGTACAGGGGAATCGGGCCTCATCTCGCATCGAGGGGGAAGTCTCATGGTTTTTCTCGAGTTGCGGCGGGAACCTGGGGTATATTCTCGAGTTACGACGGGGATGGCCCTTCCACCCACGTGTTTGTTCAGCCACGTCAGGACTCTTGCCTAGGTGCGAGACACAACTCGGGATTCTCCTCGAGGCTTGTCACGGCAATTGGAACGCCTCTCCAGCTGAGGCGGGAGACCAAGGGTCCCTTTCCACGTGCCACAAGAATCCTGGGACTCCTATCAAGTTTCACGAGGAGTCAGGCATCGTCTCCTTTGGAGGCACTGATCTCCGCGTACCTCTGGAGTTTTCAAAGGATGTGAGGCCTCCGGTAGAGATGACGTGGGGAACTAGGTGTTTCTCTGTGGTCTCCACAGGGGATTCAGACATCCTTTCATCTTGGGAGATGCAAGACGAGCCTGCATTCAAGTCACTACAGGTATATCCGGCCTTATTTCGCTTCAGGGCATCGCGGTGTCCATTCCACTTGAGGCCGCAAACTCAGGGTCACTCTCACATACCTAGAGCTGAGAGAAGCCTCCTCTTGAGGTGCTTGTGGTAAGGTGGTATTCCTCTGAAGTCGAAGCCAGGGACTAACCTCTCATCTCGAGTTGATTTTTGGCCCACGGAGCTCTTTCGTGTTGCTACAGTGACCTCAGGATCCCTCTAGCCTTGAAACAGTGTTCTTGGGGTTTCTCTGGAGTGCCATCAAGGAAATCAAGGCTCCTTTCATGTGTGATGTGCAACACGGAATTGCTCTGCACGCAGTGCAGGGGAATCGGGCCTCATCTCGCGGCGAGGGGGAAGTCTCATGGTTTTTCTCGAGTTGCGGCGGGAACCTGGGGTATATTCTCGAGTTACGACGGGGATGGCCCTTCCACACACGGGTGTGTTCAGCCATGTCAGGACTCCTGCCTAGTTGCGAGGGACAACTCGGGATTATCCTCGAGGCTTTGCAGGGCAATTGGGACGCCTCTCCACCTGAGACGGGAGACCAAGGGTCCCTTTCCACGTGCCACAGGAATCCTGGGTCTCCTATCAAGTTTCACGAGGAGTCAAGCATCGTCTCCTTTGGAGGCACTGATCTCCGCATACCTCTGGAGTTTTCAAAGGATTTGAGGCCTCCTGTCGCGATGAGGTGGGGAACTAGGTCTTTCTCTGTGGTCTCCACAGGGGATTCAGACACCCTTTCGTCTTGGGAGATGCAAGACGAGCCTGCATTCCAGTCACTGCAGGGATATCCGGCCTTATTTCGCGTCAGGGCATCGCGGTGTCCATTCCACTTGAGGCCGCAAACTCAGGGTCCCTCTCACATACCTAGAGCTGAGAGAAGCCTCCTCTTGAGGTGCTTGTGGTAAGGTGGTATTCCTCTGGAGTCGAAGCCAGGGACTAACCTCTCATCTCGAGTTGATTTTTGGTCCACAGAGCTCTTTCGTGTTGCTACAGTGACCTCAGGATCCCTCTAGCCTTGAAACAGTGTTCTTGGGGTTTCTCTGGAGTGCCATCAAGGAAATCAAGGCTCCTTTCATGTGTGATGTGCAAGACGGAATTGCTCTGCACGCAGTGCAGGGGAATCGGGCCTCATCTCGCGGCGAGGGGGAAGTCTCATGGTTTTTCTCGAGTTGCGGCGGGAACCTGGGGTATATTCTCGAGTTACGACGGGGATGGCCCTTCCACACACGTGTTTCTTCAGCGATGTCAGGACTCCTGCCTAGTTGCGAGGGACAACTCTGGATTCTCCTCGAGGCTTGGCAGGGCAATTGGGACGCCTCTCCAGCTGAGACGGGAGACCAAGGGTCCCTTTCCACGTGCCACAGGAATCCTGGGTCTCCTATCAAGTTTCACGAGGAGTCAGGCATCGTCTCCTTTGGAGGCACTGATCTCCGCATACCTCTGGAGTTTTCAAAGGATTTGAGGCCTCCTGTCGCGATGAGGTGGGGAACTAGGTCTTTCTCTGTGCTTTCCACAGGGGATTCAGACATCCTTTCGTCCTGGGAGATGCAAGACGAGCCTGCATTGAAGTCACTGCAGGGATATCCGGCCTTATTTCGAGTCAGGGCATCTTGGTGTCCATTCCACTTGAGGCCGCAAACTCAGGGTCCCTCTCACATACCTAGAGCTGAGAGAAGCCTCCTCTTGAGGTGCTTGTGGTAAGGTGATATTCCTCTGGAGACGAATCCAGGGACTAACCTCTCTTTTCAAGTTGATTTTTGGTCCACAGAGTTCTTTCGTGTTGCTACAGTGACCTCAGGATCCCTCTAGCCTTGAAACAGTGTTCTTGGGGTTTCTCTGGAGTGCCATCAAGGAAATCAAGGCTCCTTTCATGTGTGATGTGCAACACGGAATTGCTCTGCACGCAGTGCAGGGGAATCGGGCCTCATCTCGCGGCGAGGGGGAAGTCTCATGGTTTTTCTCGAGTTGCGGCGGGAACCTGGGGTATATTCTCGAGTTACGACGGGGATGGCCCTTCCACCCACGTGTTTCTTCAGCGATGTCAGGACTCCTGCCTAGTTGCGAGGGACAACTCGGGATTCTCCTCGAGGCTTTGCAGGGCAATTGGGATGCCTCTCCAGCTGAGACGGGAGACCAAGGGTCCCTTTCCACGTGCCACAGGAATCCTGGGTCTCCTATCAAGTTTCACGAGGAGTCAGGCATCGTCTCCTTTGGAGGCACTGATCTCCGCATACCTCTGGAGTTTTCAAAGGATTTGAGGCCTCCTGTCGCGATGAGGTGGGGAACTAGGTCTTTCTCTGTGGTCTCCACAGGGGATTCAGACACCATTTCGTCTTGGGAGATGCAAGACGAGCCTGCATTCCAGTCACTGCAGGGATATCCGGCGTTATTTCGAGTCAGGGCATCGCGGTGTCCATTCCACTTGAGGCCGCAAACTCAGGGTCCCTCTCACATACCTAGAGCTGAGAGAAGCCTCCTCTTGAGGTGCTTGTGGTAAGGTGGTATTCCTCTGGAGTCGAAGCCAGGGACTAACCTCCTATCTCGAGTTGATTTTTGGCCCACGGAGCTCTTTCGTGTTGCTACAGTGACCTCAGGATCCCTCTAGCCTTGAAAGAGTGTTCTTGGGGTTTCTCTGGAGTGCCATCAAGGAAATCAAGGCTCCTTTCATGTGTGATGTGCAACACGGAATTGCTCTGCACGCAGTGCAGGGGAATCGGGCCTCATCTCGCGGCGAGGGGGAAGTCTCATGGTTTTTCTCGAGTTGCGGCGGGAACCTGGGGTATATTCTCGAGTTACGACGGGGATGGCCCTTCCACCCACGTGTTTCTTCAGCGACGTCAGGACTCCTGCCTAGTTGCGAGGGACAACTCTCGATTCTCCTCGAGGCTTGGCAGGGCAATTGGGACGCCTCTCCAGCTGAGGCGGGAGACCAAGTGTCCCTTTCCAAGTGCCACAGGAATCCTGGGACTCCTATCAAGTTTCACGAGGAGTCAGGCATCGTCTCCTTTGGAGGCACTGATCTCCGCGTACCTCTGGAGTTTTCAAAGGATGTGAGGCTATCGGTCGCGATGAGGTGGGGAACTAAGTCTTTCTCTGTGCTTTCCACAGGGGATTCAGACATCCTTTCGTCCTGGGAGATGCAAGACGAGCCTGCATTGAAGTCACTGCAGGGATATCCGGCCTTATTTCGAGTCAGGGCATCGCGGTGTCCATTCCACTTGAGGCCACAAACTCAGGGTCCCTCTCACATACCTAGAGCTGAGAGAAGCCTCCTCTTGAGGTGCTTGTGGTAAGGTGGTATTCCTCTGGAGACGAATCCAGGGACTAACCTCTCTTTTCGAGTTGATTTTTGGTCCACAGAGTTCTTTCGTGTTGCTACAGTGACCTCAGGATCCCTCTATCCTTGAAACAGTGTTCTTGGGGTTTCTCTGGAGTGCCATCAAGGAAATCAAGGCTCCTTTCATGTGTGATGTGCAAGACGGAATTGCTCTGCACGCAGTACAGGGGAATCGGGCCTCATCTCGCATCGAGGGGGAAGTCTCATGGTTTTTCTCGAGTTGCGGCGGGAACCTGGGGTATATTCTCGAGTTACGATGGGGATGGCCCTTCCACCCACGTGTTTGTTCAGCCATGTCAGGACTCCTGCCTAGTTGCAAGGGATAACTCGGGATTCTCCTCGAGGCTTGGCAGGGCAATTGGAACGCCTCTCCAGCTGAGGCGGGAGACCAAGGGTCCCTTCCACGTGCCACAAGAATCCTGGGACTCCTATCAAGTTTCACGAGGAGTCAGGCATCGTCTCCTTTGGAGGCACTGATCTCCGCGTACCTCTGGAGTTTTCAAAGGATGTGAGGCCTCCGGTCGCGATGAGGTGGGGAACTAGGTCTTTCTCTGTGGTCTCCACAGGGGATTCAGACACCCTTTCGTCTTGGGAGATGCAAGACAAGCCTGCATTCCAGTCACTGCAGGGATATCCGGCCTTTTTTCGAGTCAGGGCATCGCGGTGTCCATTCCACTTGAGGCCGCAAACTCAGGGTCCCTCTCACATACCTAGAGCTGAGAGAAGCCTCCTCTTGAGGTGCTTGTGGTAAGGTGGTATTCCTCTGGAGTCGAAGCCAGGGACTAACCTCTCATCTCGAGTTGATTTTTGATCCACGGAGCTCTTTCGTGTTGCTACAGTGACCTCAGGATCCCTCTAGCCTTGAAACAGTGTTCTTGGGGTTTCTCTGGAGTGCCATCAAGGAAATCAAGGCTCCTTTCATGTGTGATGTGCAACACGGAATTGCTCTGCACGCAGTGCAGGGGAATCGGGCCTCATCTCGCGGCGAGGGGGAAGTCTCATGGTTTTTCTCGAGTTGCGGCGGGAACCTGGGGTATATTCTCGAGTTACGACGGGGATGGCCCTTCCACCCACGTGTTTCTTCAGCCACCTCAGGACTCCTGCCTAGTTGCGAGGGACAACTCTGGATTCTCCTCGAGGCTTGGCAGGGCAATTGGGACGCCTCTCCAGCTGAGGCGGGAGACCAAGGGTCCCTTTCCACGTGCCACAGGAATCCTGGGACTCCTATCAAGTTTCACGAGGAGTCAGGCATCGTCTCCTTTGGAGGCACTGATCTCCGCGTACCTCTGGAGTTTTCAAAGGATGTGAGGCTATCGGTCGCGATGAGGTGGGGAACTAAGTCTTTCTCTGTGCTTTCCACAGGGGATTCAGACATCCTTTCGTCCTGGGAGATGCAAGACGAGCCTGCATTGAAGTCACTGCAGGGATATCCGGCCTTATTTCGAGTCAGGGCATCTTGGTGTCCATTCCACTTGAGGCCGCAAACTCAGGGTCCCTCTCACATACCTAGAGCTGAGAGAAGCCTCCTCTTGAGGTGCTTGTGGTAAGGTAATATTCCTCTGGAGACGAATCCAGGGACTAACCTCTCTTTTCAAGTTGATTTTTGGTCCACAGAGTTCTTTCGTGTTGCTACAGTGACCTCAGGATCCCTCTATCCTTGAAACAGTTTTCTTGGGGTTTCTCTGGAGTGCCATCAAGGAAATCAAGGCTCCTTTCAAGTGTGATGTGCAAGACGGAATTGCTCTGCACGCAGTACAGGGGAATCGGGCCTCATCTCGCATCGAGGGGGAAGTCTCATGGTTTTTCTCGAGTTGCGGCGGGAACCTGGGGTATATTCTCGAGTTACGACGGGGATGGCCCTTCCACACACGTGTGTGTTCAGCCATGTCAGGACTCCTGCCTAGTTGCGAGGGACAACTCGGGATTCTCCTCGAGGCTTGGCAGGGCAATTGGAACGCCTCTCCAGCTGAGGCGGGAGACCAAGGGTCCCTTTCCACATGCCACAGGAATCCTGGGTCTCCTATCAAGTTTCACGAGGAGTCAGGCATCGTCTCCTTTGGAGGCACTGATCTCCGCATACCTCTGGAGTTTTCAAAGGATTTGAGGCCTCCTGTCGCGATGAGGTGGGGAACTAGGTCTTTCTCTGTGGTCTCCACAGGGGATTCAGACACCCTTTCGTCTTGGGAGATGCAAGACGAGCCTGCATTCCAGTCACTGCAGGGATATCCGGCCTTATTTCGAGTCAGGGCATCGCGGTGTCCATTCCACTTGAGGCCGCAAACTCAGGGTCCCTCTCACATACCTAGAGCTGAGAGAAGCCTCCTCTTGAGGTGCTTGTGGTAAGGTGGTATTCCTCTGGAGTCGAAGCCAGGGAGTAACCTCCTATCTCGAGTTGATTTTTGGCCCACGGAGCTCTTTCGTGTTGCTACAGTGACCTCAGGATCCCTCTAGCCTTGAAAGAGTGTTCTTGGGGTTTCTCTGGATTGCCATCAAGGAAATCAAGGCTCCTTTCATGTGTGATGTGCAACATGGAATTGCTCTGCACGCAGTGCAGGGGAATCGGGCCTCATCTCGCGGCGAGGGGGAAGTCTCATGGTTTTTCTCGAGTTGCGGCGGGAACCTGGGGTATATTCTCGAGTTACGACGGGGATGGCCCTTCCACCCACGTGTTTCTTCAGCGATGTCAGGACTCCTGCATAGTTGCGAGGGACAACTCTGGATTCTCCTCGAGGCTTGGCAGGGCAATTGGGACGCCTCTCCAGCTGAGGCGGGAGACCAAGTGTCCCTTTCCAAGTGCCACAGGAATCCTGGGACTCCTATCAAGTTTCACGAGGAGTCAGGCATCGTCTCCTTTGGAGGCACTGATCTCCGCGTACCTCTGGAGTTTTCAAAGGATGTGAGGCTATCGGTCGCGATGAGGTGGGGAACTAAGTCTTTCTCTGTGCTTTCCACAGGGGATTCAGACATCCTTTCGTCCTGGGAGATGCAAGACGAGCCTGCATTGAAGTCACTGCAGGGATATCCGGCCTTATTTCGAGTCAGGGCATCGCGGTGTCCATTCCACTTGAGGCCGCAAACTCAGGGTCCCTCTCACATACCTAGAGCTGAGAGAAGCCTCCTCTTGAGGTGCTTGTGGTAAGGTGGTATTCCTATGTAGACGAATCCAGGGACTAACCTCTCTTTTCGAGTTGATTTTTGGTCCACAGAGTTCTTTCGTGTTGCTACAGTGACCTCAGGATCCCTCTAGCCTTGAAACAGTGTTCTTGGGGTTTCTCTGGAGTGCCATCAAGGAAATCAAGGCTCCTTTCATGTGTGATGTGCAAGACGGAATTGCTCTGCACGCAGTACAGGGGAATCGGGCCTCATCTCGCATCGAGGGGGAAGTCTCATGGTTTTTCTCGAGTTGCGGCGGGAACCTGGGGTATATTCTCGAGTTACGATGGGGATGGCCCTTCCACCCACGTGTTTGTTCAGCCATGTCAGGACTCCTGCCTAGTTGCAAGGGATAACTCGGGATTCTCCTTGAGGCTTGGCAGGGCAATTGGAACGCCTCTCCAGCTGAGGCGGGAGACCAAGGGTCCCTTCCACGTGCCACAAGAATCCTGGGACTCCTATCAAGTTTCACGAGGAGTCAGGCATCGTCTCCTTTGGAGGCACTGATCTCCGCGTACCTCTGGAGTTTTCAAAGGATGTGAGGCCTCCGGTCGCGATGAGGTGGGGAACTAGGTCTTTCTCTGTGGTCTCCACAGGGGATTCAGACACCCTTTCGTCTTGGGAGATGCAAGACAAGCCTGCATTCCAGTCACTGCAGGGATATCCGGCCTTTTTTCGAGTCAGGGCATCGCGGTGTCCATTCCACTTGAGGCCGCAAACTCAGGGTCCCTCTCACATACCTAGTGCTGAGAGAAGCCTCCTCTTGAGGTGCTTGTGGTAAGGTGGTATTCCTCTGGAATCGAAGCCAGGGACTAACCTCTCATCTCGAGTTGATTTTTGGTCCACGGAGCTCTTTCGTGTTGCTACAGTGACCTCAGGATACCTCTAGCCTTGAAACAGTGTTCTTGGGGTTTCTCTGGAGTGCCATGAAGGAAATCAAGGCTCCTTTCATGTGTGATGTGCAACACAGAATGGCTCTGCACGCAGTGCAGGGGAATCGGGCCTCATCTCGCGGCGAGGGGGAAGTCTCATGGTTTTTCTCGAGTTGCGGCGGGAACCTGGGGTATATTCTCGAGTTACGACGGGGATGGCCCTTCCACCCACGTGTTTCTTCAGCGACGTCAGGACTCCTGCCTAGTTGCGAGGGACAACTCTGGATTCTCCTCGATGCTTGGCAGGGCAATTGGGACGCCTCTCCAGCTGAGGAGGGAGACCAAGTGTCCCTTTCCAAGTGCCACAGGAATCCTGGGACTCCTATCAAGTTTCACGAGGAGTCAGGCATCGTCTCCTTTGGAGGCACTGATCTCCGCGTACCTCTGGAGTTTTCAAAGGATGTGAGGCTATCGGTCGGGATGAGGTGGGGAACTAAGTCTTTCTCTGTGCTTTCCACAGGGGATTCAGACTTCCTTTTGTCCTGGGAGATGCAAGACGAGCCTGCATTGAAGTCACTGCAGGGATATCCGGCCTTATTTCGAGTCAGGGCATCTTGGTGTCCATTCCACTTGAGGCCGCAAACTCAGGGTCCCTCTCACATACCTAGAGCTGAGAGAAGCCTCCTCTTGAGGTGCTTGTGGTAAGGTGGTATTCCTATGGAGACGAATCCAGGGACTAACCTCTCTTTTCGAGTTGATTTTTGGTCCACAGAGTTCTTTCGTGTTGCTACAGTGACCTCAGGATCCCTCTAGCCTTGAAACAGTGTTCTTGGGGTTTCTCTGGAGTGCCATGAAGGAAATCAAGGCTCCTTTCATGTGTGATGTGCAACACAGAATTGCTCTGCATGCAGTGCAGGGGAATCGGGCCTCATCTCGCGGCGAGGGGGAAGTCTCATGGTTTTTCTCGAGTTGCGGCGGGAACCTGGGGTATATTCTCGAGTTACGACGGGGATGGCCCTTCCACCCACGTGTTTCTTCAGCGACGTCAGGACTCCTGCCTAGTTGCGAGGGACAACTCTGGATTCTCCTCGAGGCTTGGCAGGGCAATTGGGACGCCTCTCCAGCTGAGGCGGGAGACCAAGTGTCCCTTTCCAAGTGCCACAGGAATCCTGGGTCTCCTATCAAGTTTCACGAGGAGTCAGGCATCGTCTCCTTTGGAGGCACTGATCTCCGCGTACCTCTGGAGTTTTCAAAGGATGTGAGGCTATCGGTCGCGATGAGGTGGGGAACTAAGTCTTTCTCTGTGCTTTCCACAGGGGATTCAGACATCCTTTCGTCCTGGGAGATGCAAGACGAGCCTGCATTGAAGTCACTGCAGGGATATCCGGCCTTATTTCGAGTCAGGGCATCTTGGTGTCCATTCCACTTGAGGCCGCAAACTCAGGGTCCCTCTCACATACCTGGAGCTGAGAGAAGCCTCCTCTTGAGGTGCTTGTGGTAAGGTGGTATTCCTATGGAGACGAATCCAGGGACTAACCCCTCTTTTCGAGTTGATTTTTGGTCCACAGAGTTCTTTCGTGTTGCTACAGTGACCTCAGGATCCCTCTATCCTTGAAACAGTGTTCTTGGGGTTTCTCTGGAGTGCCATCAAGGAAATCAAGGCTCCTTTCAAGTGTGATGTGCAAGACGGAATTGCTCTGCACGCAGTACAGGGGAATCGGGCCTCATCTCGCATCGAGGGGGAAGTCTCATGGTTTTTCTCGAGTTGCGGCGGGAACCTGGGGTATATTCTCGAGTTACGACGGGGATGGCCCTTCCACACACGTGTGTGTTCAGCCATGTCAGGACTCCTGCCTAGTTGCGAGGGACAACTCGGGATTCTCCTCGAGGCTTTGCAGGGCAATTGGGACGCCTCTCCAGCTGAGACGGGAGACCAAGGGTCCCTTTCCACATGCCACAGGAATCCTGGGTCTCCTATCAAGTTTCACGAGGAGTCAGGCATCGTCTCCTTTGGAGGCACTGATCTCCGCATACCTCTGGAGTTTTCAAAGGATTTGAGGCCTCCTGTCGCGAGGAGGTGGGGAACTAGGTCTTTCTCTGTGGTCTCCACAGGGGATTCAGATACCCTTTCATCTTGGGAGATGCAAGACGAGCCTGCATTCCAGTCACTGCAGGGATATCCGGCCTTATTTCGAGTCAGGGCATCGCGGTGTCCATTCCACTTGAGGCCGCAAACTCAGGGTCCGTCTCACATACCTAGAGCTGAGAGAAGCCTCCTCTTGAGGTGCTTGTGGTAAGGTGGTATTCCTCTGGAGTCGAAGCCAGGGACTAACCTCTCATCTCGAGTTGATTTTTGGCCCACGGAGCTCTTTCGTGTTGCTACAGTGACCTCAGGATCCCTCTAGCCTTGAAAGAGTGTTCTTGGGGTTTCTCTGGAGTGCCATCAAGGAAATCAAGGCTCCTTTCATGTGTGATGTGCAACATGGAATTGCTCTGCACGCAGTGCAGGGGAATCGGGCCTCATCTCGCGGCGAGGGGGAAGTCTCATGGTTTTTCTCGAGTTGCGGCGGGAACCTGGGGTATATTCTCGAGTTACGACGGGGATGGCCCTTCCACCCACGTGTTTCTTCAGCGATGTCAGGACTCCTGCCTAGTTGCGAGGGACAACTCTGGATTCTCCTCGAGGCTTGGCAGGGCAATTGGGACGCCTCTCCAGCTGAGACGGGAGACCAAGGGTCCCTTTCCACGTGCCACAGGAATCCTGGGTCTCCTATCAAGTTTCACGAGGAGTCAGGCATCGTCTCCTTTGGAGGCACTGATCTCCGCATACCTCTGGAGTTTTCAAAGGATTTGAGGCCTCCTGTCGCGATGAGGTGGGGAACTAGGTCTTTCTCTGTGCTTTCCACAGGGGATTCAGACATCCTTTCGTCCTGGGAGATGCAAGACGAGCCTGCATTGAAGTCACTGCAGGGATATCCGGCCTTATTTCGAGTCAGGGCATCTTGGTGTCCATTCCACTTGAGGCCGCAAACTCAGGGTCCCTCTCACATACCTAGAGCTGAGAGAAGCCTCCTCTTGAGGTGCTTGTGGTAAGGTGATATTCCTCTGGAGACGAATCCAGGGACTAACCTCTCTTTTCAAGTTGATTTTTGGTCCACAGAGTTCTTTCGTGTTGCTACAGTGACCTCAGGATCCCTCTAGCCTTGAAACAGTGTTCTTGGGGTTTCTCTGGAGTGCCATCAAGGAATCAAGGCTCCTTTCATGTGTGATGTGCAACACGGAATTGCTCTGCACGCAGTGCAGGGGAATCGGGCCTCATCTCGCGGCGAGGGGGAAGTCTCATGGTTTTTCTCGAGTTGCGGCGGGAACCTGGGGTATATTCTCGAGTTACGACGGGGATGGCCCTTCCACCCACGTTTTTCTTCAGCGATGTCAGGACTCCTGCCTAGTTGCGAGGGACAACTCGGGATTCTCCTCGAGGCTTTGCAGGGCAATTGGGACGCCTCTCCAGCTGAGACGGGAGACCAAGGGTCCCTTTCGACGTGCCACAGGAATCCTGGGTCTCCTATCAAGTTTCACGAGGAGTCAGGCATCGTCTCCTTTGGAGGCACTGATCTCCGCATACCTCTGGAGTTTTCAAAGGATTTGAGGCCTCCTGTCGCGATGAGGTGGGGAACTAGGTCTTTCTCTGTGGTCTCCACAGGGGATTCAGACACCCTTTCGTCTTGGGAGATGCAAGACGAGCCTGCATTCCAGTCACTGCAGAGATATCCGGCGTTATTTCGAGTCAGGGCATCGCGGTGTCCATTCCACTTGAGGCCGCAAACTCAGGGTCCCTCTCACATACCTAGAGCTGAGAGAAGCCTCCTCTTGAGGTGCTTGTGGTAAGGTGGTATTCCTCTGGAGTCGAAGCCAGGGACTAACCTCCTATCTCGAGTTGATTTTTGGCCCACGGAGCTCTTTCGTGTTGCTACAGTGACCTCAGGATCCCTCTAGCCTTGAAAGAGTGTTCTTGGGGTTTCTCTGGAGTGCCATCAAGGAAATCAAGGCTCCTTTCATGTGTGATGTGCAACACGGAATTGCTCTGCACGCAGTGCAGGGGAATCGGGCCTCATCTCGCGGCGAGGGGGAAGTCTCATGGTTTTTCTCGAGTTGCGGCGGGAACCTGGGGTATATTCTCGAGTTACGACGGGGATGGCCCTTCCACCCACGTGTTTCTTCAGCGACGTCAGGACTCCTGCCTAGTTGCGAGGGACAACTCTGGATTCTCCTCGAGGCTTGGCAGGGCAATTGGGACGCCTCTCCAGCTGAGGCGGGAGACCAAGTGTCCCTTTCCAAGTGCCACAGGAATCCTGGGACTCCTATCAAGTTTCACGAGGAGTCAGGCATCGTCTCCTTTGGAGGCACTGATCTCCGCGTACCTCTGGAGTTTTCAAAGGATGTGAGGCTATCGGTCGCGATGAGGTGGGGAACTAAGTCTTTCTCTGTGCTTTCCACAGGGGATTCAGACATCCTTTCGTCCTGGGAGATGCAAGACGAGCCTGCATTGAAGTCACTGCAGGGATATCCGGCCTTATTTCGAGTCAGGGCATCGCGGTGTCCATTCCACTTGAGGCCGCAAACTCAGGGTCCCTCTCACATACCTAGAGCTGAGAGAAGCCTCCTCTTGAGGTGCTTGTGGTAAGGTGGTATTCCTCTGGAGACGAATCCAGGGACTAACCTCTCTTTTCGAGTTGATTTTTGGTCCACAGAGTTCTTTCGTGTTGCTACAGTGACCTCAGGATCCCTCTATCCTTGAAACAGTGTTCTTGGGGTTTCTCTGGAGTGCCATCAAGGAAATCAAGGCTCCTTTCATGTGTGATGTGCAAGACGGAATTGCTCTGCACGCAGTACAGGGGAATCGGGCCTCATCTCGCATCGAGGGGGAAGTCTCATGGTTTTTCTCGAGTTGCGGCGGGAACCTGGGGTATATTCTCGAGTTACGATGGGGATGGCCCTTCCACCCACGTGTTTGTTCAGCCATGTCAGGACTCCTGCCTAGTTGCAAGGGATAACTCGGGATTCTCCTCGAGGCTTGGCAGGGCAATTGGAACGCCTCTCCAGCTGAGGCGGGAGACCAAGGGTCCCTTCCACGTGCCACAAGAATCCTGGGACTCCTATCAAGTTTCACGAGGAGTCAGGCATCGTCTCCTTTGGAGGCACTGATCTCCGCGTACCTCTGGAGTTTTCAAAGGATGTGAGGCCTCCGGTCGCGATGAGGTGGGGAACTAGGTCTTTCTCTGTGGTCTCCACAGGGGATTCAGACACCCTTTCGTCTTGGGAGATGCAAGACAAGCCTGCATTCCAGTCACTGCAGGGATATCCGGCCTTTTTTCGAGTCAGGGCATCGCGGTGTCCATTCCACTTGAGGCCGCAAACTCAGGGTCCCTCTCACATACCTAGAGCTGAGAGAAGCCTCCTCTTGAGGTGCTTGTGGTAAGGTGGTATTCCTCTGGAGTCGAAGCCAGGGACTAACCTCTCATCTCGAGTTGGTTTTTGATCCACGGAGCTCTTTCGTGTTGCTATAGTGACCTCAGGATCCCTCTAGCCTTGAAACAGTGTTCTTGGGGTTTCTCTGGAGTGCCATCAAGGAAATCAAGGCTCCTTTCATGTGTGATGTGCAACACAGAATTGCTCTGCACGCAGTGCAGGGGAATCGGGCCTCATCTCGCGGCGAGGGGGAAGTCTCATGGTTTTTCTCGAGTTGCGGCGGGAACCTGGGGTATATTCTCGAGTTACGACGGGGATGGCCGTTCCACACACGTGTTTGTTCAGCCACGTCAGGACTCTTGCCTAGTTGCGAGACACAACTCGGGATTCTCCTCGAGGCTTGGCAAGGCAATTGGGACGTCTCTCCAGCTGAGGCGGGAGACCAAGGGTCCCTTTCCACGTGCCACAGGAATCCTGGGACTCCTATCAAGTTTCTCGAGGAGTCAGGCATCGTCTCCTTTGGAGGCACTGATCTCCGCGTACCTCTGGAATTTTCAAAGGATGTGAGGCCTCCGGTCGCGATGAGGTGGGGAACTAGGTCTTTCTCTGTGGTCTCCACAGGGGATTCAGACATCCTTTCATCTTGGGAGATGCAAGACCAGCCTGCATTCAAGTCACTGCAGGGATATCCAGCCTTATTTCGCGTCAGGGCATCGCGGTGTCCATTCCACTTGAGGCCGCAAACTCAGGGTCCCTCTCACATACCTAGAGCTGAGAGAAGCCTCCTCTTGAGGTGTTTGTGGTAAGGTGGTATTCCTCTGGAGTCGAAGCCAGGGACTAACCTCTCATCTCGAGTTGATTTTTGGTCCACAGAGCTCTTTCGTGTTGCTACAGTGACCTCAGGATCCCTCTAGCCTTGAAACAGTGTTCTTGGGGTTTCTCTGGAGTGCCATCAAGGAAATCAAGGCTCCTTTCATGTGTGATGTGCAACACGGAATTGCTCTGCACGCAGTGCAGGGGAATCGGGCCTCATCTCGCGGCGAGGGGGAAGTCTCATGGTTTTTCTCGAGTTGCGGCGGGAACCTGGGGTATATTCTCGAGTTACGACGGGGATGGCCCTTCCACCCACGTGTTTCTTCAGCCACCTCAGGACTCCTGCCTAGTTGCGAGGGACAACTCTGGATTCTCCTCGAGGCTTGGCAGGGCAATTGGGACGCCTCTCCAGCTGAGGCGGGAGACCAAGTGTCCCTTTCCACGTGCCACAGGAATCCTGGGACTCCTATCAAGTTTCACGAGGAGTCAGGCATCGTCTCCTTTGGAGGCACTGATCTCCGCGTACCTCTGGAGTTTTCAAAGGATGTGAGGCTATCGGTCGCGATGAGGTGGGGAACTAAGTCTTTCTCTGTGCTTTCCACAGGGGATTCAGACATCCTTTCGTCCTGGGAGATGCAAGACGAGCCTGCATTGAAGTCACTGCAGGGATATCCGGCCTTATTTCGAGTCAGGGCATCTTGGTGTCCATTCCACTTGAGGCCGCAAACTCAGGGTCCCTCTCACATACCTAGAGCTGAGAGAAGCCTCCTCTTGAGGTGCTTGTGGTAAAGTAATATTCCTCTGGAGACGAATCCAGGGACTAACCTCTCTTTTCAAGTTGATTTTTGGTCCACAGAGTTCTTTCGTGTTGCTACAGTGACCTCAGGATCCCTCTATCCTTGAAACAGTTTTCTTGGGGTTTCTCTGGAGTGCCATCAAGGAAATCAAGGCTCCTTTCAAGTGTGATGTGCAAGACGGAATTGCTCTGCACGCAGTACAGGGGAATCGGGCCTCATCTCGCATCGAGGGGGAAGTCTCATGGTTTTTCTCGAGTTGCGGCGGGAACCTGCGGTATATTCTCGAGTTACGACGGGGATGGCCCTTCCACACACGTGTGTGTTCAGCCATGTCAGGACTCCTGCCTAGTTGCGAGGGACAACTCGGGATTCTCCTCGAGGCTTGGCAGGGCAATTGGAACGCCTCTCCAGCTGAGGCGGGAGACCAAGGGTCCCTTTCCACATGCCACAGGAATCCTGGGTCTCCTATCAAGTTTCACGAGGAGTCAGGCATCGTCTCCTTTGGAGGCACTGATCTCCGCATACCTCTGGAGTTTTCAAAGGATTTGAGGCCTCCTGTCGCGATGAGGTCGGGAACTAGGTCTTTCTCTGTGGTCTCCACAGGGGATTCAGACACCCTTTCGTCTTGGGAGATGCAAGACGAGCCTGCATTCCAGTCACTGCAGGGATATCCGGCCTTATTTCGAGTCAGGGCATCGCGGTGTCCATTCCACTTGAGGCCGCAAACTCAGGGTCCGTCTCACATACCTAGAGCTGAGAGAAGCCTCCTCTTGAGGTGCTTGTGGTAAGGTGGTATTCCTCTGGAGTCGAAGCCAGGGACTAACCTCCTATCTCGAGTTGATTTTTGGCCCACGGAGCTCTTTCGTGTTGCTACAGTGACCTCAGGATCCCTCTAGCCTTGAAAGAGTGTTCTTGGGGTTTCTCTGGAGTGCCATCAAGGAAATCAAGGCTCCTTTCATGTGTGATGTGCAACATGGAATTGCTCTGCACGCAGTGCAGGGGAATCGGGCCTCATCTCGCGGCGAGGGGGAAGTCTCATGGTTTTTCTCGAGTTGCGGCGGGAACCTGGGGTATATTCTCGAGTTACGACGGGGATGGCCCTTCCACCCACGTGTTTCTTCAGCGATGTCAGGACTCCTGCCTAGTTGCGAGGGACAACTCTGGATTCTCCTCGAGGCTTGGCAGGGCAATTGGGACGCCTCTCCAGCTGAGGCGGGAGACCAAGTGTCCCTTTCCAAGTGCCACAGGAATCCTGGGACTCCTATCAAGTTTCACGAGGAGTCAGGCATCGTCTCCTTTGGAGGCACTGATCTCCGCGTACCTCTGGAGTTTTCAAAGGATGTGAGGCTATCGGTCGCGATGAGGTGGGGAACTAAGTCTTTCTCTGTGCTTTCCACAGGGGATTCAGACATCCTTTCGTCCTGGGAGATGCAAGACGAGCCTGCATTGAAGTCACTGCAGGGATATCCGGCCTTATTTCGAGTCAGGGCATCGCGGTGTCCATTCCACTTGAGGCCGCAAACTCAGGGTCCCTCTCACATACCTAGAGCTGAGAGAAGCCTCCTCTTGAGGTGCTTGTGGTAAGGTGGTATTCCTATATAGACGAATCCAGGGACTAACCTCTCTTTTCGAGTTGATTTTTGGTCCACAGAGTTCTTTCGTGTTGCTACAGTGACCTCAGGATCCCTCTAGCCTTGAAACAGTGTTCTTGGGGTTTCTCTGGAGTGCCATCAAGGAAATCAAGGGTCCTTTCATGTGTGATGTGCAAGACGGAATTGCTCTGCACGCAGTACAGGGGAATCGGGCCTCATCTCGCATCGAGGGGGAAGTCTCATGGTTTTTCTCGAGTTGCGGCGGGAACCTGGGGTATATTCTCGAGTTACGATGGGGATGGCCCTTCCACCCACGTGTTTGTTCAGCCATGTCAGGACTCCTGCCTAGTTGCAAGGGATAACTCGGGATTCTCCTTGAGGCTTGGCAGGGCAATTGGAACGCCTCTCCAGCTGAGGCGGGAGACCAAGGGTCCCTTCCACGTGCCACAAGAATCCTGGGACTCCTATCAAGTTTCACGAGGAGTCAGGCATCGTCTCCTTTGGAGGCACTGATCTCCGCGTACCTCTGGAGTTTTCAAAGGATGTGAGGCCTCCGGTCGCGATGAGGTGGGGAACTAGGTCTTTCTCTGTGGTCTCCACAGGGGATTCAGACACCCTTTCGTCTTGGGAGATGCAAGACAAGCCTGCATTCCAGTCACTGCAGGGATATCCGGCCTTTTTTCGAGTCAGGGCATCGCGGTGTCCATTCCACTTGAGGCCGCAAACTCAGGGTCCCTCTCACATACCTAGTGCTGAGAGAAGCCTCCTCTTGAGGTGCTTGTGGTAAGGTGGTATTCCTCTGGAATCGAAGCCAGGGACTAACCTCTCATCTCGAGTTGATTTTTGGTCCACGGAGCTCTTTCGTGTTGCTACAGTGACCTCAGGATCCCTCTAGCCTTGAAACAGTGTTCTTGGGGTTTCTCTGGAGTGCCATGAAGGAAATCAAGGCTCCTTTCATGTGTGATGTGCAACACAGAATGGCTCTGCACGCAGTGCAGGGGAATCGGGCCTCATCTCGCGGCGAGGGGGAAGTCTCATGGTTTTTCTCGAGTTGCGGCGGGAACCTGGGGTATATTCTCGAGTTACGACGGGGATGGCCCTTCCACCCACGTGTTTCTTCAGCGACGTCAGGACTCCTGCCTAGTTGCGAGGGACAACTCTGGATTCTCCTCGAGGCTTGGCAGGGCAATTGGGACGCCTCTCCAGCTGAGGCGGGAGACCAAGTGTCCCTTTCCAAGTGCCACAGGAATCCTGGGACTCCTATCAAGTTTCACGAGGAGTCAGGCATCGTCTCCTTTGGAGGCACTGATCTCCGCGTACCTCTGGAGTTTTCAAAGGATGTGAGGCTATCGGTCGCGATGAGGTGGGGAACTAAGTCTTTCTCTGTGCTTTCCACAGGGGATTCAGACTTCCTTTTGTCCTGGGAGATGCAAGACGAGCCTGCATTGAAGTCACTGCAGGGATATCCGGCCTTATTTCGAGTCAGGGCATCTTGGTGTCCATTCCACTTGAGGCCGCAAACTCAGGGTCCCTCTCACATACCTAGAGCTGAGAGAAGCCTCCTCTTGAGGTGCTTGTGGTAAGGTGGTATTCCTCTGGAGTCGAAGCCAGGGACTAACCTCTCATCTCGAGTTGATTTTTGGCCCACGGAGCTCTTTCGTGTTGCTACAGTGACCTCAGGATCCCTCTAGCCTTGAAACAGTGTTCTTGGGGTTTCTCTGGAGTGCCATCAAGGAAATCAAGGCTCCTTTCATGTGTGATGTGCAACACGGAATTGCTCTGCACGCAGTGCAGGGGAATCGGGCCTCATCTCGCGGCGAGGGGGAAGTCTCATGGTTTTTCTCGAGTTGCGGCGGGAACCTGGGGTATATTCTCGAGTTACGACGGGGATGGCCCTTCCACACACGTGTTTGTTCAGCCACGTCAGGACTCCTGCCTAGTTGCGAGGGACAACTCGGGATTCTCCTCGAGGCTTTGCAGGGCAATTGGGACGCCTCTCCAGCTGAGACGGGAGACCAAGGGTCCCTTTCCACGTGCCACAGGAATCCTGGGTCTCCTATCAAGTTTCACGAGGAGTCAGGCATCGTCTCCTTTGGAGGCACTGATCTCCGCATACCTCTGGAGTTTTCAAAGGATTTGAGGCCTCCTGTCGCGATGAGGTGGGGAACTAGGTCTTTCTCTGTGGTCTCCACAGGGGATTCAGACACCCTTTCGTCTTGGGAGATGCAAGACGAGCCTGCATTCCAGTCACTGCAGGGATATCCGGCGTTATTTCGAGTCAGGGCATCGCGGTGTCCATTCCACTTGAGGCCGCAAACTCAGGGTCCCTCTCACATACCTAGAGCTGAGAGAAGCCTCCTCTTGAGGTGCTTGTGGTAAGGTGGTATTCCTCTGGAGTCGAAGCCAGGGACTAACCTCCTATCTCGAGTTGATTTTTGGCCCACGGAGCTCTTTCGTGTTGCTACAGTGACCTCAGGATCCCTCTAGCCTTGAAAGAGTGTTCTTGGGGTTTCTCTGGAGTGCCATCAAGGAAATCAAGGCTCCTTTCATGTGTGATGTGCAAGACGGAATTGCTCTGCACGCAGTGCAGGGGAATCGGGCCTCATCTCGCGGCGAGGGGGAAGTCTCATGGTTTTTCTCGAGTTGCGGCGGGAACCTGGGGTATATTCTCGAGTTACGACGGGGATGGCCCTTCCACCCACGTGTTTCTTCAGCGACGTCAGGACTCCTGCCTAGTTGAGAGGGACAACTCTGGATTCTCCTCGAGGCTTGGCAGGGCAATTGGGACGCCTCTCCAGCTGAGGCGGGAGACCAAGTGTCCCTTTCCAAGTGCCACAGGAATCCTGGGACTCCTATCAAGTTTCACGAGGAGTCAGGCATCGTCTCCTTTGGAGGCACTGATCTCCGCGTACCTCTGGAGTTTTCAAAGGATGTGAGGCTATCGGTCGCGATGAGGTGGGGAACTAAGTCTTTCTCTGTGCTTTCCACAGGGGATTCAGACATCCTTTCGTCCTGGGAGATGCAAGACGAGCCTGCATTGAAGTCACTGCAGGGATATCCGGCCTTATTTCGAGTCAGGGCATCGCGGTGTCCATTCCACTTGAGGCCGCAAACTCAGGGTCCCTCTCACATACCTAGAGCTGAGAGAAGCCTCCTCTTGAGGTGCTTGTGGTAAGGTGGTATTCCTCTGGAGACGAATCCAGGGACTAACCTCTCTTTTCGAGTTGAATTTTGGTCCACAGAGTTCTTTCGTGTTGCTACAGTGACCTCAGGATCCCTCTATCCTTGAAACAGTGTTCTTGGGGTTTCTCTGGAGTGCCATCAAGGAAATCAAGGCTCCTTTCATGTGTGATGTGCAAGACGGAATTGCTCTGCACGCAGTACAGGGGAATCAGGCCTCATCTCGCATCGAGGGGGAAGTCTCATGGTTTTTCTCGAGTTGCGGCGGGAACCTGGGGTATATTCTCGAGTTACGATGGGGATGGCCCTTCCACCCACGTGTTTGTTCAGCCATGTCAGGACTCCTGCCTAGTTGCAAGGGATAACTCGGGATTCTCCTCGAGGCTTGGCAGGGCAATTGGAACGCCTCTCCAGCTGAGGCGGGAGACCAAGGGTCCCTTCCACGTGCCACAAGAATCCTGGGACTCCTATCAAGTTTCACGAGGAGTCAGGCATCGTCTCCTTTGGAGGCACTGATCTCCGCGTACCTCTGGAGTTTTCAAAGGATGTGAGGCCTCCGGTCGCGATGAGGTGGGGAACTAGGTCTTTCTCTGTGGTCTCCACAGGGGATTCAGACACCCTTTCGTCTTGGGAGATGCAAGACAAGCCTGCATTCCAGTCACTGCAGGGATATCTGGCCTTTTTTCGAGTCAGGGCATCGCGGTGTCCATTCCACTTGAGGCCGCAAACTCAGGGTCCCTCTCACATACCTAGAGCTGAGAGAAGCCTCCTCTTGAGGTGCTTGTGGTAAGGTGGTATTCCTCTGGAGTCGAAGCCAGGGACTAACCTCTCATCTCGAGTTCGTTTTTGATCCACGGAGCTCTTTCGTGTTGCTACAGTGACCTCAGGATCCCTCTAGCCTTGAAACAGGGTTCTTGGGGTTTCTCTGGAGTGCCATCAAGGAAATCAAGGCTCCTTTCATGTGTGATGTGCAACACAGAATTGCTCTGCACGCAGTGCAGGGGAATCGGGCCTCATCTCGCGGCGAGGGGGAAGTCTCATGGTTTTTCTCGAGTTGCGGCGGGAACCTGAGGTATATTCTCGAGTTACGACGGGGATGGCCGTTCCACACACGTGTTTGTTCAGCCACGTCAGGACTCTTGCCTAGTTGCGAGACACAACTCGGGATTCTCCTCGAGGCTTGGCAAGGCAATTGGGACGCCTCTCCAGCTGAGGCGGGAGACCAAGGGTCCCTTTCCACGTGCCACAGGAATCCTGGGACTCCTATCAAGTTTCTCGAGGAGTCAGGCATCGTCTCCTTTGGAGGCACTGATCTCCGCGTACCTCTGGAGTTTTCAAAGGATGTGAGGCCTCCGGTCGCGATGAGGTGGGGAACTAGGTCTTTCTCTGTGGTCTCCACAGGGGATTCAGACATCCTTTCATCTTGGGAGATGCAAGACGAGCCTGCATTCAAGTCACTGCAGGGATATCCAGCCTTATTTCGCGTCAGGCCATCGCGGTGTCCATTCCACTTGAGGCCGCAAACTCAGGGTCCCTCTCACATACCTAGAGCTGAGAGAAGCCTCCTCTTGAGGTGCTTGTGGTAAGGTGGTATTCCTCTGGAGTCGAAGCCAGGGACTTTCCTCTCATCTCGAGTTGATTTTTGGCCCACGGAGCTCTTTCGTGTTGCTACAGTGACCTCAGGATCCCTCTAGCCTTGAAAGAGTGTTCTTGGGGTTTCTCTGGAGTGCCATCAAGGAAATCAAGGCTCCTTTCATGTGTGATGTGCAACACGGAATTGCTCTGCACGCAGTGCAGGGGTATCGGACCTCATCTCGCGGCGAGGGGGAAGTCTCATGGTTTTTCTCGAGTTGCGGCGGGAACCTGGGGTATATTCTCGAGTTACGATGGGGATGGCCCTTCCACCCACGTGTTTGTTCAGCCATGTCAGGACTCCTGCCTAGTTGCGAGGGACAACTCGGGATTCTCCTCGAGGCTTTGCAGGGCAATTGGAACGCCTCTCCAGCTGAGGCGGGAGACCAAGGGTCCCTTTCCACGTGCCACAGGAATCCTGGGACTCCTATCAAGTTTCACGAGGAGTCAGGCATCGTCTCCTTTGGAGGCACTGATCTCCGCGTACCTCTGGAGTTTTCAAAGGATATGAGGCCTCCGGTCGCAATGAGGTGGGGAACTAGGTCTTTCTCTGTGGTCTCCACAGGGGATTCAGACATCCTTTCATCTTGGGAGATGCAAGACGAGCCTGCATTCAAGTCACTGCAGGGATATCCAGCCTTATTTCGCGTCAGGGCATCGCGGTGTCCATTCCACTTGAGGCCGCAAACTCAGGGTCCCTCTCACATACCTAGAGCTGAGAGAAGCCTCCTCTTGAGGTGCTTGTGGTAAGGTGGTATTCCTCTGGAGTCGAAGCCAGGGACTAAACTCTCATCTCGAGTTGATTTTTGATCCACGGAGCTCTTTCGTGTTGCTACAGTGACCTCAGGATCCCTCTAGCCTTGAAACAGTGTTCTTGGGGTTTCTCTGGAGTGCCATCAAGGAAATCAAGGCTCCTTTCATGTGTGATGTGCAACATGGAATTGCTCTGCACGCAGTGCAGGGGAATCGGGCCTCATCTCGCGGCGAGGGGGAAGTCTCATGGTTTTTCTCGAGTTGCGGCGGGAACCTGGGGTATATTCTCGAGTTACGACGGGGATGGCCCTTCCACCCACGTGTTTCTTCAGCGACGTCAGGACTCCTGCCTAGTTGCGAGGGACAACTCTGGATTCTCCTCGAGGCTTGGCAGGGCAATTGGGACGCCTCTCCAGCTGAGGCGCGAGACCAAGTGTCCCTTTCCAAGTGCCACAGGAATCCTGGGACTCCTATCAAGTTTCACGAGGAGTCAGGCATCGTCTCCTTTGGAGGCACTGATCTCCGCGTACCTCTGGAGTTTTCAAAGGATGTGAGGCTATCGGTCGCGATGAGGTAGGGAACTAAGTCTTTCTCTGTGCTTTCCACAGGGGATTCAGACTTCCTTTTGTCCTGGGAGATGCAAGACGAGCCTGCATTGAAGTCACTGCAGGGATATCCGGCCTTATTTCGAGTCAGGGCATCTTGGTGTCCATTCCACTTGAGGCCGCAAACTCAGGGTCCCTCTCACATACCTAGAGCTGAGAGAAGCCTCCTCTTGAGGTGCTTGTGGTAAGGTGGTATTCCTATGGAGACGAATCCAGGGACTAACCTCTCTTTTCGAGTTGATTTTTGGTCCACAGAGTTCTTTCGTGTTGCTACAGTGACCTCAGAATCCCTCTAGCCTTGAAACAGTGTTCCTGGGGTTTCTCTGGAGTGCCATGAAGGAAATCAAGGCTCCTTTCATGTGTGATGTGCAAGACGGAATTGCTCTGCATGCAGTACAGGGAAATCGGGCCTCATCTCGCATCGAGGGGGAAGTCTCATGGTTTTTCTCGAGTTGCGGCGGGAACCTGGGGTATATTCTCGAGTTACGACGGGGATGGCCCTTCCATACACGTGTTTGTTCAGCGACGTCAGGACTCCTGCTTAGTTGCGAGGGACAACTCGGGATTCTCCTCGAGGCTTCCACGGCAATTGGAACGCCTCTCCAGCTGAGGCGGGAGACCAAGGGTCCCTTTCCACGTGCCACAAGAATCCTGGGACTCCTATCAAGTTTCACGAGGAGTCAGGCATCGTCTCCTTTGGAGGCACTGATCTCCGCATACCTCTGGAGTTTTCAAAGGATGTGAGGCCTCCGGTAGCGATGACGTGGGGAACTAGGTGTTTATCTGTGGTCTCCACAGGGGATTCAGACATCCTTTCATCTTGGGAGATGCAAGACGAGCCTGCATTGAAGTCACTGCAGGGATATCCGGCCTTATTTCGCGTCAGGGCATCGCGGTGTCCATTCCACTTGAGGCCGCAAACTCAGGGTCCCTCTCACATACCTAGAGCTGAGAGAAGCCTCCTCTTGAGGTGCTTGTGGTAAGGTGGTATTCCTCTGGAGTCGAAGCCAGGGACTAACCTCTCATCTCGAGTTGATTTTTGGCCCACGGAGCTCTTTCGTGTTGCTACAGTGACCTCAGGATCCCTCTAGCCTTGAAACAGTGTTCTTGGGGTTTCTCTGGAGTGCCATCAAGGAAATCAAGGCTCCTTTCATGTGTGATGTGCAACACGGAATTGCTCTGCACGCAGTGCAGGGGAATCGGGCCTCATCTCGCGGCGAGGGGGAAGTCTCATGGTTTTTCTCGAGTTGCGGCGGGAACCTGGGGTATATTCTCGAGTTACGACGGGGATGGCCCTTCCACACACGTGTGTGTTCAGCCATGTCAGGACTCCTGCCTAGTTGCAAGGGATAACTCGGGATTGTCCTCGAGGCTTGGCAGGGCAATTGGAACGCCTCTCCAGCTGAGGCGGGAGACCAAGGGTCCCTTTCCAAGTGCCAAAGGAATTCTGGGACTCCTATCAAGTTTCACGAGGAGTCAGGCATCGTCTCCTTTGGAGGCACTGATCTCCGCGTACCTCTGGAGTTTTCAAAGGATGTGAGGCCTCCGGTCGCGATGAGGTGGGGAACTAGGTCTTTCTCTGTGGTCTCCACAGGGGATTCAGACACCCTTTCGTCTTGGGAGATGCAAGACAAGCCTGCATTCCAGTCACTGCAGTGATATCCGGCCTTTTTTCGAGTCAGGGCATCGCGGTGTCCATTCCACTTGAGGCCGCAAACTCAGGGTCCCTCTCACATACCTAGAGCTGAGAGAAGCCTCCTCTTGAGGTGCTTGTGGTAAGGTGGTATTCCTCTGGAGTCGCAGCCAGGGACTAACCTCTCATCTCGAGTTGGTTTTTGGTCCACGGAGCTCTTTCGTGTTGCTACAGTGACCTCAGGATCCCTCTAGCCTTGAAACAGTGTTCTTGGGGTTTCTCTGGAGTGCCATCAAGGAAATCAAGGCTCCTTTCATGTGTGATATGCAACACAGAATTGCTCTGCACGCAGTGCAGGGGAATCGGGCCTCATCTCGCGGCGAGGGGGAAGTCTCATGGTTTTTCTCGAGTTGCGGCGGGAACCTGGGGTATATTCTCGAGTTACGACGGGGATGGCCGTTCCACACACGTGTTTGTTCAGCCACGTCAGGACTCTTGCCTAGTTGCGAGACACAACTCGGGATTCTCCTCGAGGCTTGGCAAGGCAATTGGGACGCCTCTCCAGCTGAGGCGGGAGACCAAGGGTCCCTTTCCACGTGCCACAGGAATCCTGGGACTCCTATCAAGTTTCACGAGGAGTCAGGCATCGTCTCCTTTGGAGGCACTGATCTCCGCGTACCTCTGGAATTTTCAAAGGATTTGAGGCCTCCGGTCGCGATGAGGTGGGGAACTAGGTCTTTCTCTGTGGTCTCCACAGGGGATTCAGACATCCTTTCATCTTGGGAGATGGAAGACGAGCCTGCATTCAAGTCACTGCAGGGATATCCAGCCTTATTTTGCGTCAGGGCATCGCGGTGTCCATTCCACTTGAGGCCGCAAACTCAGGGTCCCTCTCACATACCTAGAGCTGAGAGAAGCCTCCTCTTGAGGTGCTTGTGGTAAGGTGGTATTCCTCTGGAGTCGAAGCCAGGGACTAACCTCTCATCTCGAGTTGATTTTTGGTCCACGGAGCTCTTTTGCGTTGCTACAGTGACCTCAGGATCCCTCTAGCCTTGAAACAGTGTTCTTGGGGTTTCTCTGGAGTGCCATGAAGGAAATCAAGGCTCCTTTCATGTGTGATGTGTAACACAGAATTGCTCTGCACGCAGTGCAGGGGAATCGGGCCTCATCTCGCGGCGAGGGGGAAGTCTCATGGTTTTTCTCGAGTTGCGGCGGTAACCTGGGGTATATTCTCGAGTTACGACGGGGATGGCCCTTCCACATACGTGTTTGTTCAGCCACGTCAGGACTCTTGCCTAGTTGCGAGACACAACTCGGGATTCTCCTCGAGGCTTGGCAAGGCAATTGGGACGCCTCTCCAGCTGAGGCGTGAGACCAAGGGTCCCTTTCCACGTGCCACAGGAATCCTGGGACTCCTATCAAGTTTCACGAGGAGTCAGGCATCGTCTCCTTTGGAGGCACTGATCTCCGCGTACCTCTGGAGTTTTCAAAGGATGTGAGGCTATCGGTCGCGATGAGGTGGGGAACTAAGTCTTTCTCTGTTCTTTCCACAGGGGATTCAGACATCCTTTCGTCCTGGGAGATGCAAGACGAGCCTGCAATGAAGTCACTGCAGGGATATCCGGCCTTATTTTGAGTCAGGGCATCTTGGTGTCCATTCCACTTGAGGCCGCAAACTCAGGGTCCCTCTCACATACCTAGAGCTGAGAGAAGCCTCCTCTTGAGGTGCTTGTGGTAAGGTTCTATTCCTCTGGAGACGAATCCAGGGACTAACCTCTCTTTTCGAGTTGATTTTTGGTCCACAGAGTTCTTTCGTGTTGCTACAGTGACCTCAGGATCCCTCTAGCCTTGAAACAGTGTTCTTGGGGTTTCTCTGGAGTGCCATCAAGGAAATCAAGGCTCCTTTCATGTGTGATGTGCAAGACGGAATTGCTCTGCACGCAGTACAGGGTAATCGGGCCTCATCTCGCATCAAGGGGGAAGTCTCATGGTTTTTCTCGAGTTGCGGCGGGAACCTGGGGTATATTCTCGAGTTACGACGGGGATGGCCCTTCCACCCACGTGTTTGTTCAGCCACGTCAGGACTCCTGCCTAGTTGCGAGGGACAACTCGGGATTCTCCTCGAGGCTTGGCAGGGCAATTGGAACGCCTCTCCAGCTGAGGCGGGAGACCAAGGGTCCCTTTCCACGTGCCACAAGAATCCTGGGACTCCTATCAAGTTTCACGAGGAGTCAGGCATCGTCTCCTTTGGAGGCACTGATCTCCGCGTACCTCTGGAGTTTTCAAAGGATATGAGGCCTCCGGTCGCGATGAGGTGGGGAACTAGGTGTTTCTCTGTGGTCTCCACAGGGGATTCAGACATCCTTTCTTCTTGGGAGATGCAAGACGAGCCTGCATTCAAGTCACTGCAGGGATATCCGGCCTTATTTCGAGTCAGGGCATCGCGGTGTCCATTCCACTTGAGGCCGCAATCTCAGGATCCCTCTCACATACCTAGAGCTGAGAGAAGCCTCCTCTTGAGGTGCTTGTGGTAAGGTGGTATTCCTCAGGAGTCGGAGCCAGGGACTAACCTCTCATCTCGTGTTGATTCTTGGTCCACGAAGCTCTTTCTTGTTGCTACAGTGACCTCAGGATCCCTCTAGCCTTGAAACAGTGTTCTTGGGGTTTCTCTGGAGTGCCATCAAGGAAATCAAGGCTCCTTTCATGTGTGATGTGCAAGACGGAATTGCTCTGCACGCAGTGCAGGGGAATCGGGCCTCATCTCGCGGCGAGGGGGAAGTCTCATGGTTTTTCTCGAGTTGCGGCGGGAACCTGGGGTATATTCTCGAGTTACGACGGGGATGGCCCTTCCACCCACGTGTTTCTTCAGCGACGTCAGGACTCCTGCCTAGTTGCGAGGGACAACTCTGGATTCTCCTCGAGGCTTGGCAGGGCAATTGGGACGCCTCTCCAGCTGAGGCGGGAGACCAAGTGTCCCTTTCCAAGTGCCACAGGAATCCTGGGACTCCTATCAAGTTTCACGAGGAGTCAGGCATCGTCTCCTTTGGAGGCACTGATCTCCGCGTACCTCTGGAGTTTTCAAAGGATGTGAGGCTATCGGTCGCGATGAGGTGGGGAACTAAGTCTTTCTCTGTGCTTTCCACAGGGGATTCAGACATCCTTTCGTCCTGGGAGATGCAAGACGAGCCTGCATTGAAGTCACTGCAGGGATATCCGGCCTTATTTCGAGTCAGGGCATCGCGGTGTCCATTCCACTTGAGGCTGCAAACTCAGGGTCCCTCTCACATACCTAGAGCTGAGAGAAGCCTCCTCTTGAGGTGCTTGTGGTAAGGTGGTATTCCTCTGGAGACGAATCCAGGGACTAAACTCTCTTTTCGAGTTGATTTTTGGTCCACAGAGTTCTTTCGTGTTGCTACAGTGACCTCAGGATCCCTCTAGCCTTGAAACAGTGTTCTTGGGGTTTCTCTGGAGTGCCATCAAGGAAATCAAGGCTCCTTTCATGTGTGATGTGCAAGACGGAATTGCTCTGCACGCAGTACAGGGGAATCGGGCCTCATCTCGCATCGAGGGGGAAGTCTCATGGTTTTTCTCGAGTTGCGGCGGGAACCTGGGGTATATTCTCGAGTTACGACGGGGATGGCCCTTCCACCCACGTGTTCGTTCAGCCACGTCAGGACTCCTGGCTAGTTGCGAGGGACAACTCGGGATTCTCCTCGAGGCTTGGCAGGGCAATTGGAACGCCTCTCCAGCTGAGGCGGGAGACCAAGGGTCCCTTTCCCCGTGCCACAAGAATCCTGGGACTCCTATCAAGTTTCATGAGGAGTCAGGCATCGTCTCCTTTGGAGGCACTGATCTCCGCGTACCTCTGGAGTTTTCAAAGGATGTGAGGCCTCCGGTAGCGATGACGTGGGGAACTAGGTGTTTCTCTGTGGTCTCCACAGGGGATTCAGACATCCTTTCTTCTTGGGAGATGCAAGACGAGCCTGCATTCAAGTCACTGCAGGGATATCCGGCCTTATTTCGAGTCAGGGCATCGCGGTGTCCATTCCACTTGAGGCCGCAATCTCAGGATCCCTCTCACATACCTAGAGCTGAGAGAAGCCTCCTCTTGAGGTGCTTGTGGTAAGGTGGTATTCCTCAGGAGTCGAAGCCAGGGACTAACCTCTCATCTCGTGTTGATTCTTGGTCCACGGAGCTCTTTCGTGTTGCTACAGTGACCTCAGGATCCCTCTAGCCTTGAAACAGTGTTCTTGGGGTTTCTCTGGAGTGCCATGAAGGAAATCAAGGCTCCTTTCATGTGTGATGTGCAACACGGAATTGCTCTGCACGCAGTGCAGGGGAATCGGGCCTCATCTCGCGGCGAGGGGGAAGTCTCATGGTTTTTCTCGAGTTGCGGCGGGAACCTGGGGTATATTCTCGAGTTACGACGGGGATGGCCCTTCCACCCACGTGTGTGTTCAGCCATGTCAGGACTCCTGCCTAGTTGCGAGGGACAACTCGGGATTCTCCTCGAGGCTTGGCAGGGCAATTGGAACGCCTCTCCAGCTGAGGCGGGAGACCAAGGGTCCCTTTCCACGTGCCATAAGAATCCTGGGACTCCTATCAAGTTTCACGAGGAGTCAGGCATCGTCTCCTTTGGAGGCACTGATCTCCGCGTACCTCTGGAGTTTTCAAAGGATGTGAGGCCTCCGGTCGCGATGAGGTGGGGAACTAGGTCTTTCTCTGTGGTCTCCACAGGGGATTCAGACATCCTTTCTTCTTGGGAGATGCAAGACGAGCCTGCATTCAAGTCACTGCAGGGATATCCGGCCTTATTTCGAGTCAGGGCATCGCGGTGTCCATTCCATTTGAGGCCGCAAACTCAGGATCCCTTCCACATACCTAGAGCTGAGAGAAGCCTCCTCTTGAGGTGCTTGTGGTAAGGTGGTATTCCTCAGGAGTCGAAGCCAGGGACTAACCTCTCATCTCGTGTTGATTCTTGGTCCACGGAGCTCTTTCGTGTTGCTACAGTGACCTCAGGATCCCTCTAGCCTTGAAACAGTGTTCTTGGGGTTTCTCTGGAGTGCCATCAAGGAAATCAAGGCTCCTTTCATGTGTGATGTGCAAGACGGAATTGCTCTGCACGCAGTGCAGGGGAATCGGGCCTCATCTCGCGGCGAGGGGGAAGTCTCATGGTTTTTCTCGAGTTGCGGCGGGAACCTGGGGTATATTCTCGAGTTACGACGGGGATGGCCCTTCCACACACGTGTTTGTTCAGCCACGTCAGGACTCTTGCCTAGTTGTGAGACACAACTCGGGATTCTCCTCGAGGCTTGGCAAGGCAATTGGGACGCCTCTCCAGCTGAGGCGGGAGACCAAGGGTCCCTTTCCACGTGCCACAGGAATCCTGGGACTCCTATCAAGTTTCACGAGGAGTCAGGCATCGTCTCCTTTGGAGGCACTGATCTCCGCGTACCTCTGGAGTTTTCAAAGGATTTGAGGCCTCCGGTCGCGATGAGGTGGGGAACTAGGTCTTTCTCTGTGGTCTCCACAGGGGATTCAGACATCCTTTCATCTTGGGAGATGCAAGACGAGCCTGCATTCAAGTCACTGCAGGGATATCCAGCCTTATTTTGCGTCAGGGCATCGCGGTGTCCATTCCACTTGAGGCCGCAAACTCAGGGTCCCTCTCACATACCTAGAGCTGAGAGAAGCCTCCTCTTGAGGTGCTTGTGGTAAGGTGGTATTCCTCTGGAGTCGAAGCCAGGGACTAACCTCTCATCTCGAGTTGATTTTTGGCCCACGGAGCTCTTTCGTGTTGCTACAGTGACCTCAGGATCCCTCTAGCCTTGAAACAGTGTTCTTGGGGTTTCTCTGGAGTGCCATCAAGGAAATCAAGGCTCCTTTCATGTGTGATGTGCAAGACGGAATTGCTCTGCACGCAGTACAGGGGAATCGGGCCTCATCTCGCATCGAGGGGGAAGTCTCATGGTTTTTCTCGAGTTGCGGCGGGAACCTGGGGTATATTCTCGAGTTACGACGGGCATGGCCCTTCCACACACGTGTTTGTTCAGCCACGTCAGGACTCCTGCCTAGTTGCGAGGGACAACTCGGGATTCTCCTCGAGGCTTGGCAGGGCAATTGGAACGCCTCTCCAGCTGAGGCGGGAGACCAAGGGTCCCTTTCCACGTGCCACAAGAATCCTGGGACTCCTATCAAGTTTCACGAGGAGTCAGGCATCGTCTCCTTTGGAGGCACTGATCTCCGCGTACCTCTGGAGTTTTCAAAGGATGTGAGGCCTCCGGTCGCGATGAGGTGGGGAACTAGGTGTTTCTCTGTGGTCTCCACAGGGGATTCAGACATTCTTTCTTCTTGGGAGATGCAAGACGAGCCTGCATTCAAGTCACTGCAGGGATATCCGGCCTTATTTCGAGTCAGGGCATCGCGGTGCCCATTCCATTTGAGGCCGCAAACTCAGAATCTCTTTCACATACCTAGAGCTGAGAGAAGCCTCCTCTTGAGGTGCTTGTGGTAAGGTGGTATTCCTCAGGAGTCGAAGCCAGGGACTAACCTCTCATCTCGTGTTGATTCTTGGTCCACGGAGCTCTTTCGTGTTGCCTCAGTGACCTCAGGATCCCTCTAGCCTTGAAACAGTGTTCTTGGGGTTTCTCTGGAGTGCCATCAAGGAAATAAAGGCTCCTTTCATGTGTGATGTGCAACACGGAATTGCTCTGCACGCAGTGCAGGGGAATCGGGCCTCATCTCGCGGCGAGGGGGAAGTCTCATGGTTTTTCTCGAGTTGCGGCGGGAACCTGGGGTATATTCTCGAGTTACGACGGGGATGGCCCTTCCACACACGTGTGTGTTCAGCCATATAAGGACTCCTGCCTACTTGCGAGGGACAACTCTGGATTCTCCTCGAGGCTTGGCAGGGCAATTGGGACGCCTCTCCAGCTGAGACGGGAGACCAAGGGTCCCTTTCCACGTGCCACAGAAATCCTGGGTCTCCTATCAAGTTTCACGAGGAGTCAGGCATCGTCTCCTTTGGAGGCACTGATCTCCACATACCTCTGGAGTTTTCAAAGGATTTGAGGCCTCCTGTCGCGATGAGGTGGGGAACTAGGTCTTTCTCTGTGGTCTCCACAGGGGATTCAGACACCCTTTCGTCTTGGGAGATGCAAGACAAGCCTGCATTCCAGTCACTGCAGGGATATCCGGCCTTATTTCGAGTCAGGGCATCGCGGTGTCCATTCCACTTGAGGCCGTAAACTCAGGGTACCTCTCACATACCTAGAGCTGAGAGAAGCCTCCTCTTGAGGTGCTTGTGGTAAGGTGGTATTCCTCTGGAGTCGAAGCCAGGGACTAACCTCTCATCTCGAGTTGATTTTTGGTCCACGGAGCTCTTTCGTGTTGCTACAGTGACCTCAGGATCCCTCTAGCCTTGAAACAGTGTTCTTGGGGTTTCTCTGGAGTGCCATCAAGGAAATCAAGGCTCCTTTCATGTGTGATGTGCAACACAGAATTGCTCTGCACGCAGTGCAGGGGAATCGGGCCTCATCTCGCGGCGAGGGGGAAGTCTCATGGTTTTTCTCGAGTTGCGGCGGGAACCTGGGGTATATTCTCGAGTTACGACGGGGATGGCCCTTCCACACACGTGTGTGTTCAGCCATGTCAGGACTCCTGCCTACTTGCGAGGGACAACTCGGGATTCTCCTCGAGGCTCTGCAGGGCAATTGGGACGCCTCTCCAGCTGAGACGGGAGACCAAGGGTCCCTTTCCACATGCCACAGAAATCCTGGGTCTCCTATCAAGTTTCACGAGGAGTCAGGCATCGTCTCCTTTGGAGGCACTGATCTCCACATACCTCTGGAGTTTTCAAAGGATTTGAGGCCTCCTGTCGCGATGAGGTGGGGAACTAGGTCTTTCTCTGTGGTCTCCACAGGGGATTCAGACACCCTTTCGTCTTGGGAGATGCAAGACAAGCCTGCATTCCAGTCACTGCAGGGATATCCGGCCTTATTTCGAGTCAGGGCATCGCGGTGTCCATTCCACTTGAGGCCGTAAACTCAGGGTCCCTCTCACATACCTAGAGCTGAGAGAAGCCTCCTCTTGAGGTGCTTGTGGTAAGGTGGTATTCCTCTGGAGTCGAAGCCAGGGACTAACCTCTCATCTCGAGTTGATTTTTGGTCCACGGAGCTCTTTCGTGTGGCTACAGTGACCTCAGGATCCCTCTAGCCTTGAAACAGTGTTCTTGGGGTTTCTCTGGAGTGCCATGAAGGAAATCAAGGCTCCTTTCATGTGTGATGTGCAACACAGAATTGCTCTGCACGCAGTGCAGGGGAATCGGGCCTCATCTCGCGGCGAGGGGGAAGTCTCATGGTTTTTCTCGAGTTGCGGCGGGAACCTGGGATATATTCTCGAGTTACGACGGGGATGGCCCTTCCACACACGTGTTTGTTCAGCCACGTCAGGACTCTTGCCTAGTTGCGAGACACAACTCGGGATTCTCCTCGAGGCTTGGCAAGGCAATTGGGACGCCTCTCCAGCTGAGGCGGGAGACCAAGGGTCCCTTTCCACGTGCCACAGGAATCCTGGGACTCCTATCAAGTTTCACGAGGAGTCAGGCATCGTCTCCTTTGGAGGCACTGATCTCCGCGTACCTCTGGAGTTTTCAAAGGATGTGAGGCCTCCGGTCGCGATGAGGTGGGGAACTAGGTCTTTCTCTGTGGTCTCCACAGGGGATTCAGACATCCTTTCTTCTTGGGAGATGCAAGACGAGCCTGCATTCAAGTCACTGCAGGGATATCCGGCCTTATTTCGAGTCAGGGCATCGCGGTGTCCATTCCATTTGAGGCCGTAAACTCAGGGTCCCTCTCACATACCTAGAGCTGAGAGAAGCCTACTCTTGAGGTGCTTGTGGTAAGGTGGTATTCCTCTGGAGTCGAAGCCAGGGACTAACCTCTCATCTCGAGTTGATTTTTGGTCCACGGAGCTCTTTCGTGTTGCTACAGTGACCTCAGGATCCCTCTAGCCTTGAAACAGTGTTCTTGGGGTTTCTCTGGAGTGCCATGAAGGAAATCAAGGTTCCTTTCATGTGTGATGTGCAACACAGAATTGCTCTGCACGCAGTGCAGGGGAATCGGGCCTCATCTCGCGGCGAGGGGGAAGTCTCATGGTTTTTCTCGAGTTGCGGCGGGAACCTGGGGTATATTCTCGAGTTACGACGGGGATGGCCCTTCCACACACGTGTTTGTTCAGCCACGTCAGGACTCTTGCCTAGTTGCGAGACACAACTCGGGATTCTCCTCGAGGCTTGGCAAGGCAATTGGGACGCCTCTCCAGCTGAGGCGGGAGACCAAGGGTCCCTTTCCACGTGCCACAGGAATCCTGGGACTCCTATCAAGTTTCACGAGGAGTCAGGCATCGTCTCCTTTGGAGGCACTGATCTCCGCGTACCTCTGGAGTTTTCAAAGGATGTGAGGCCTCCGGTCGCGATGAGGTGGGGAACTAGGTCTTTCTCTGTGGTCTCCACAGGGGATTCAGACATCCTTTCTTCTTGGGAGATGCAAGACGAGCCTGCATTCAAGTCACTGCAGGGATATCCGGCCTTATTTCGAGTCAGGGCATCGCGGTGTCCATTCCATTTGAGGCCGCAAACTCAGGATCCCTCTCACATACCTAGAGCTGAGAGAAGCCTCCTCTTGAGGTGCTTGTGGTAAGGTGGTATTCCTCAGGAGTCGAAGCCAGGGACTAACCTCTCATCTCGTGTTGATTCTTGGTCCACGGAGCTCTTTCTTGTTGCTACAGTGACCTCAGGATCCCTCTAGCCTTGAAACAGTGTTCTTGGGGTTTCTCTGGAGTGCCATCAAGGAAATCAAGGCTCCTTTCATGTGTGATGTGCAACACGGAATTGCTCTGCACGCAGTGCAGGGGAATCGGGCCTCATCTCGCGGCGAGGGGGAAGTCTCATGGTTTTTCTCGAGTTGCGGCGGGAACCTGGGGTATATTCTCGAGTTACGATGGGGATGGCCCTTCCACACACGTGTTTGTTCAGCCACGTCAGGACTCTTGCCTAGTTGCGAGACACAACTCGGGATTCTCCTCGAGGCTTGGCAAGGCAATTGGGACGCCTCTCCAGCTGAGGTGGGAGACCAAGGGTCCCTTTCCACGTGCCACAGGAATCCTGGGACTCCTATCAAGTTTCACGAGGAGTCAGGCATCGTCTCCTTTGGAGGCACTGATCTCCGCGTACCTCTGGAGTTTTCAAAGGATGTGAGGCCTCCGGTCGCGATGAGGTGGGGAACTAGGTCTTTCTCTGTGGTCTCCACAGGGGATTCAGACATCCTTTCATCTTGGGAGATGCAAGACGAGCCTGCATTCAAGTCACTGCAGGGATATCCAGCCTTATTTCGCGTCAGGGCATCGCGGTGTCCATTCCACTTGAGGCCGCAAACTCAGGGTCCCTCTCACATACCTAGAGCTGAGAGAAGCCTCATCTCGAGGTGCTTGTGGTAAGGTGGTATTCCTCTGGAGTCGAAGCCAGGGACTAACCTCTCATCTCGAGTTGATTTTTGGCCCACGGAGCTCTTTCGTGTTGCTACAGTGACCTCAGGATCCCTCTAGCCTTGAAACAGTGTTCTTGGGGTTTCTCTGGAGTGCCATCAAGGAAATCAAGGCTCCTTCCATGTGTGATGTGCAAGACGGAATTGCTCTGCACGCAGTGCAGGGGAATCGGGCCTCATCTCGCGGCGAGGGGGAAGTCTCATGGTTTTTCTCGAGTTGCGGCGGGAACCTGGGGTATATTCTCGAGTTACGACGGGGATGGCCCTTCCACCCACGTGTTTCTTCAGCGACGTCAGGACTCCTGCCTAGTTGCGAGGGACAACTCTGGATTCTCCTCGAGGCTTGGCAGGGCAATTGGGACGCCTCTCCAGCTGAGGCGGGAGACCAAGTGTCCCTTTCCAAGTGCCACAGGAATCCTGGGACTCCTATCAAGTTTCACGAGGAGTCAGGCATCGTCTCCTTTGGAGGCACTGATCTCCGCGTACCTCTGGAGTTTTCAAAGGATGTGAGGCTATCGGTCGCGATGAGGTGGGGAACTAAGTCTTTCTCTGTGCTTTCCACAGGGGATTCAGACATCCTTTCGTCCTGGGAGATGCAAGACGAGCCTGCATTGAAGTCACTGCAGGGATATCCGGCCTTATTTCGAGTCAGGGCATCGCGGTGTCCATTCCACTTGAGGCCGCAAACTCAGGGTCCCTCTCACATACCTAGAGCTGAGAGAAGCCTCCTCTTGAGGTGCTTGTGGTAAGGTGGTATTCCTCTGGAGACGAATCCAGGGACTAACCTCTCTTTTCGAGTTGATTTTTGGTCCACAGAGTTCTTTCGTGTTGCTACAGTGACCTCAGGATCCCTCTAACCTTGAAACAGTGTTCTTGGGGTTTCTCTGGAGTGCCATGAAGGAAATCAAGGCTCCTTTCATGTGTGATGTGCAACACGGAATTGCTCTGCACGCAGTAAAGGGGAATCGGGCCTCATCTCGCATCGAGGGGGAAGTCTCATGGTTTTTCTCGAGTTGCGGCGGGAACCTGGGGTATATTCTCGAGTTACGACGGGGATGGCCCTTCCACCCACGTGTTTGTTCAGCCACGTCAGGACTCCTGCCTAGTTGCGAGGGACAACTCGGGATTCTCCTCGAGGCTTGGCAGGGCAATTGGAACGCCTCTCCAGCTGAGGCGGGAGACCAAGGGTCCCTTTCCACGTGCCACAAGAATCCTGGGACTCCTATCAAGTTTCACGAGGAGTCAGGCATCGTCTCCTTTGGAGGTCTGATCTCCGCGTACCTCTGGAGTTTTCAAAGGATGTGAGGCCTCCGGTCGCGATGACGTGTGGAACTAGGTGTTTCTCTGTGGTCTCCACTGGGGATTCAGACATCCTTTCTTCTTGGGAGATGCAAGACGAGCCTGCATTCAAGTCACTGCAGGGATATCCGGCCTTATTTCGAGTCAGGGCATCGCGGTGTCCATTCCACTTGAGGCCGCAATCTCAGGATCCCTCTCACATACCTAGAGCTGAGAGAAGCCTCCTCTTGAGGTGCTTGTGGTAAGGTGGTATTCCTCAGGAGTCGAAGCCAGGGACTAACCTCTCATCTCGTGTTGATTCTTGGTCCACGGAGCTCTTTCGTGTTGCTACAGTGACCTCAGGATCCCTCTCGCCTTGAAACAGTGTTCTTGGGGTTTCTCTGGAGTGCCATCAAGGAAATCAAGGCTCCTTTCATGTGTGATGTGCAAGACGGAATTGCTCTGCACGCAGTACAGGGGAATCGGGCCTCATCTCGCATCGAGGGGGAAGTCTCATGGTTTTTCTCGAGTTGCGGCGGGAACCTGGGGTATATTCTCGAGTTACGACGGGGATGGCCCTTCCACCCACGTGTTTGTTCAGCCACGTCAGGACTCCTGCCTAGTTGCGAGGGACAACTCGGGATTCTCCTCGAGGCTTGACAGGGCAATTGGAACGCCTCTCCAGCTGAGGCGGGAGACCAAGGGTCCCTTTCCACGTGCCACAAGAATCCTGGGACTCCTATCAAGTTTCACGAGGAGTCAGGCATCGTCTCCTTTGGAGGTCTGATCTCCGCGTACCTCTGGAGTTTTCAAAGGATGTGAGGCCTCCGGTCGCGATGACGTGTGGAACTAGGTGTTTCTCTGTGGTCTCCACTGGGGATTCAGACATCCTTTCTTCTTGGGAGATGCAAGACGAGCCTGCATTCAAGTCACTGCAGGGATATCCGGCCTTATTTCGAGTCAGGGCATCGCGGTGTCCATTCCACTTGAGGCCGCAATCTCAGGATCCCTCTCACATACCTAGAGCTGAGAGAAGCCTCCTCTTGAGGTGCTTGTGGTAAGGTGGTATTCCTCAGGAGTCGAAGCCAGGGACTAACCTCTCATCTCGTGTTGATTCTTGGTCCACGGAGCTCTTTCGTGTTGCTACAGTGACCTCAGGATCCCTCTCGCCTTGAAACAGTGTTCTTGGGGTTTCTCTGGAGTGCCATCAAGGAAATCAAGGCTCCTTTCATGTGTGATGTGCAAGACGGAATTGCTCTGCACGCAGTACAGGGGAATCGGGCCTCATCTCGCATCGAGGGGGAAGTCTCATGGTTTTTCTCGAGTTGCGGCGGGAACCTGGGGTATATTCTCGAGTTACGACGGGGATGGCCCTTCCACCCACGTGTTTGTTCAGCCACGTCAGGACTCCTGCCTAGTTGCGAGGGACAACTCGGGATTCTCCTCGAGGCTTGACAGGGCAATTGGAACGCCTCTCCAGCTGAGGCGGGAGACCAAGGGTCCCTTTCCACGTGCCACAAGAATCCTGGGACTCCTATCAAGTTTCACGAGGAGTCAGGCATCGTCTCCTTTGGAGGCACTGATCTCCGCGTACCTCTGGAGTTTTCAAAGGATGTGAGGCCTCCGGTCGCGATGAGGTGGGGAACTAGGTGTTTCTCTGTGGTCTCCACAGGGGATTCAGACATCCTTTCTTCTTGGGAGATGCAAGACGAGCCTGCATTGAAGTCACTGCAGGGATATCCGGCCTTATTTCGCATCAGGGCATCGCGGTGTCCATTCCACTTGAGGCCGCAATCTCAGGATCCCTCTCACATACCTAGAGCTGAGAGAAGCCTCCTCTTGAGGTGCTTGTGGTAAGGTGGTATTCCTCTGGAGCCGAAGCCAGGGACTAACCTCTCATCTCGAGTTGATTTTTGGTCCACGGAGCTCTTTCGTGTTGCTACAGTGACCTCAGGATCCCTCTAGCCTTGAAACAGTGTTCTTGGTGTTTCTCTGGAGTGCCATCAAGGAAATCAAGGCTCCTTTCATGTGTGATGTGCAACACAGAATTGCTCTGCACGCAGTGCAGGGGAATCTGGCCTCATCTCGCGGCGAGGGGGAAGTCTCATGGTTTTTCTCGAGTTGCGGCGGGAACCTGGGGTATATTCTCGAGTTACGACGGGGATGGCCCTTCCACACACGTGTGTGTTCAGCCATGTCAGGACTCCTGCCTACTTGCGAGGGACAACTCGGGATTCTCCTCGAGGCTTTGCAGGGCAATTGGGACGCCTCTCCAGCTGAGACGGGAGACCAAGTGTCCCTTTCCACGTGCCACAGGAATCCTGGGTCGCCTATCAAGTTTCACGAGGAGTCAGGCATCGTCTCCTTTGGAGGCACTGATCTCCACATACCTCTGGAGTTTTCAAAGGATTTGAGGCCTCCTGTCGCGATGAGGTGGGGAACTAGGTCTTTCTCTGTGGTCTCCACAGGGGATTCAGACACCCTTTCGTCTTGGGAGATGCAAGACAAGCCTGCATTCCAGTCACTGCAGGGATATCCGGCCTTATTTCGAGTCAGGGCATCGCGGTGTCCATTCCACTTGAGGCCGTAAACTCAGGGTCCCTCTCACATACCTAGAGCTGAGAGAAGCCTCCTCTTGAGGTGCTTGTGGTAAGGTGGTATTCCTCTGGAGTCGAAGCCAGGGACTAACCTCTCATCTCGAGTTGATTTTTGGTCCACGGAGCTCTTTTGTGTTGCTACAGTGACCTCAGGATCCCTCTAGCCTTGAAACAGTGTTCTTGGGGTTTCTCTGGAGTGCCATGAAGGAAATCAAGGCTCCTTTCATGTGTGATGTGCAACACAGAATTGCTCTGCACGCAGTGCAGGGGAATCGGGCCTCATCTCGCGGCGAGGGGGAAGTCTCATGGTTTTTCTCGAGTTGCGGCGGGAACCTGGGGTATATTCTTGAGTTACAACGGGGATGGCCCTTCCACACACGTGTTTGTTCAGCCACGTCAGGACGCTTGCCTAGTTGCGAGACACAACTCGGGATTCTCCTCGAGGCTTGGCAAGGCCATTGGGACGCCTCTCCAGCTGAGGCGGGAGACCAAGGGTCCCTTTCCACATGCCACAGGAATCCTGGGACTCCTATCAAGTTTCACGAGGAGTCAGGCATCGTCTCCTTTGGAGGCACTGATCTCCGCGTACCTCTGGAGTTTTCAAAGGATGTGAGGCCTCCGGTCGCGATGAGGTGGGGAACTAGGTCTTTCTCTGTGGTCTCCACAGGGGATTCAGACATCCTTTCATCTTGGGAGATGCAAGACGAGCCTGCATTCAAGTCACTGCAGGGATATCCAGCCTTATTTCGCGTCAGGGCATCGCGGTGTCCATTCCACTTGAGGCCGCAAACTCAGGGTCCCTCTCACATACCTAGAGCTGAGAGAAGCCTCATCTCGAGGTGCTTGTGGTGAGGTGGTATTCCTCTGGAGTCGAAGCCAGGGACTAACCTCTCATCTCGAGTTGATTTTTGGCCCACGGAGCTCTTTCGTGTTGCTACAGTGACCTCAGGATCCCTCTAGCCTTGAAACAGTGTTCTTGGGGTTTCTCTGGAGTGCCATCAAGGAAATCAAGGCTCCTTTCATGTGTGATGTGCAAGACGGAATTGCTCTGCACGCAGTGCAGGAGAATCGGGCCTCATCTCGCGGCGAGGGGGAAGTCTCATGTTTTTTCTCGAGTTGCGGCGGGAACCTGGGGTATATTCTCGAGTTACGACGGGGATGGCCCTTCCACCCACGTGTTTCTTCAGCGACGTCAGGACTCCTGCCTAGTTGCGAGGGACAACTCTGGATTCTCCTCGAGGCTTGGCAGGGCAATTGGGACGCCTCTCCAGCTGAGGCGGGAGACCAAGTGTCCCTTTCCAAGTGCCACAGGAATCCTGGGACTCCTATCAAGTTTCACGAGGAGTCAGGCATCGTCTCCTTTGGAGGCACTGATCTCCGCGTACCTCTGGATTTTTCAAAGGATGTGAGGCTATCGGTCGCGATGAGGTGGGGAACTAAGTCTTTCTCTGTGCTTTCCACAGGGGATTCAGACATCCTTTCGTCCTGGGAGATGCAAGACGAGCCTGCATTGAAGTCACTGCAGGGATATCCGGCCTTATTTCGAGTCAGGGCATCGCGGTGTTCATTCCACTTGAGGCCGCAAACTCAGGGTCCCTCTCACATACCTAGAGCTGAGAGAAGCTTCCTCTTGAGGTGCTTGTGGTAAGGTGGTATTCCTCTGGACACGAATCCAGGGACTAACCTCTCTTTTCGAGTTGATTTTTGGTCCACAGAGTTCTTTCGTGTTGCTACAGTGACCTCAGGATCCCTCTATACTTGAAACAGTGTTCTTGGGGTTTCTCTGGAGTGCCATCAAGGAAATCAAGGCTCCTTTCATGTGTGATGTGCAAGACGGAATTGCTCTGCACGCAGTGCAGGGGAATCGGGCCTCATCTCGCATCGAGGGGGAAGTCTCATGGTTTTTCTCGAGTTGCGGCGGGAACCTGGGGTATATTCTCGAGTTACGACGGGGATAGCCCTTCCACCCACGTGTTTGTTCAGCAACGTCAGGACTCCTGCCTAGTTGCGAGGGACAACTCGGGATTCTCCTCGAGGCTTGGCAGGGCAATTGGAACGCCTCTCCAGCTGAGGCGGGAGACCAAGGGTCCCTTTCCACGTGCCACAAGAATCCTGGGACTCCTATCAAGTTTCACGAGGAGTCAGGCATCGTCTCCTTTGGAGGCACTGATCTCCGCGTACCTCTGGAGTTTTCAAAGGATGTGAGGCCTCCGGTAGCGATGACGTGGGGAACTAGGTGTTTCTCTGTGGTCTCCACTGGGGATTCAGACATCCTTTCTTCTTGGGAGATGCAAGACGAGCCTGCATTCAAGTCACTGCAGGGATATCCGGCCTTATTTCAAGTCAGGGCATCGCGGTGTCCATTCCACTTGAGGCCGCAATCTCAGGATCCCTCTCACATACCTAGAGCTGAGAGAAGCCTCCTCTTGAGGTGCTTGTGGTAAGGTGGTATTCCTCAGGAGTCGAAGCCAGGGACTAACCTCTCATCTCGTGTTGATTCTTGGTCCACGGAGCTCTTTCGTGTTGCTACAGTGACCTCAGGATCCCTCTAGCCTTGAAACAGTGTTCTTGGGGTTTCTCTGGAGTGCCATCAAGGAAATCAAGGCTCCTTTCATGTGTGATGTGCAAGACGGAATTGCTCTGCACGCAGTACAGGGGAATCGGGCCTCATCTCGCGGCGAGGGGGAAGTCTCATGGTTTTTCTCGAGTTGCGGCGGGAACCTGGGGTATATTCTCGAGTTACGACGGGGATGGCCCTTCCACCCACGTGTTTGTTCAGCCACGTCAGGACTCCTGCCTAGTTGCGAGGGACAACTCGGGATTCTCCTCGAGGCTTGACAGGGCAATTGGAACGCCTCTCCAGCTGAGGCGGGAGACCAAGGGTCCCTTTCCACGTGCCACAAGAATCCTGGGACTCCTATCAAGTTTCACGAGGAGTCAGGCATCGTCTCCTTTGGAGGCACTGATCTCCGCGTACCTCTGGAGATTTCAAAGGATGTGAGGCCTCCGGTCGCGATGAGGTGGGGAACTAGGTGTTTCTCTGTGGTCTCCACAGGGGATTCAGACATCCATTCTTCTTGGGAGATGCAAGACGAGCCTGCATTGAAGTCACTGCAGGGATATCCGGCCTTATTTCGCATCAGGGCATCGCGGTGTCCATTCCACTTGAGGCCGCAATCTCAGGATCCCTCTCACATACCTAGAGCTGAGAGAAGCCTCCTCTTGAGGTGCTTGTGGTAAGGTGGTATTCCTCTGGAGCCGAAGCCAGGGACTAACCTCTCATCTCGAGTTGATATTTGGTCCACGGAGCTCTTTCGTGTTGCTACAGTGACCTCAGGATCCCTCTAGCCTTGAAACAGTGTTCTTGGGGTTTCTCTGGAGTGCCATGAAGGAAATCAAGGCTCCTTTCATGTGTGATGTGCAACACAGAATTGCTCTGCACGCAGTGCAGGGGAATCTGGCCTCATCTCGCGGCGAGGGGGAAGTCTCATGGTTTTTCTCGAGTTGCGGCGGGAACCTGGGGTATATTCTCGAGTTACGACGGGGATGGCCCTTCCACACACGTGTGTGTTCAGCCATGTCAGGACTCCTGCCTAGTTGCGAGGGACAACTCGGGATTCTCCTCGAGGCTTTGCAGGGCAATTGGGACGCCTCTCAAGCTGAGACGGGAGACCAAGGGTCCCTTTCCACGTGCCACAGGAATCCTGGGTCTCCTATCAAGTTTCACGAGGAGTCAGGCATCGTCTCCTTTGGAGGCACTGATCTCCGCATACCTCTGGAGTTTTCAAAGGATTTGAGGCCTCCTGTCGCGATGAGGTGGGGAACTAGGTCTTTCTCTGTGGTCTCCACAGGGGATTCAGACACCCTTTCGTCTTGGGAGATGCAAGACGAGCCTGCATTCCAGTCACTGCAGGGATATCCGGCCTTATTTCGAGTCAGGGCATCGCGGTGTCCATTCCACTTGAGGCCACAAACTCAGGGTCCCTCTCACATACCTAGAGCTGAGAGAAGCCTCCTCTTGAGGTGCTTGTGGTAAGGTGGTATTCCTCTGGAGTCGAAGCCAGGGACTAACCTCTCATCTCGATTTGATTTTTGGTCCACGGAGCTCTTTCGTGTTGCTACAGTGACCTCAGGATCCCTCTAGCCTTGAAACAGTGTTCTTGGGGTTTCTCTGGAGTGCCATGAAGGAAATCAAGGCTCCTTTCATGTGTGATGTGCAACACAGAATTGCTCTGCACGCAGTGCAGGGGAATCGGGCCTCATCTCGCGGCGAGGGGGAAGTCTCATGGTTTTTCTCGAGTTGCGGCGGGAACCTGGGGTATATTCTCGAGTTACGACGGGGATGGCCCTTCCACACACGTGTTTGTTCAGCCACGTCAGGACTCTTGCCTAGTTGCGAGACACAACACGGGATTCTCCTCGAGGCTTGGCAAGGCCATTGGGACGCCTCTCCAGCTGAGGCGGGAGACCAAGGGTCCCTTTCCACGTGCCACAGGAATCCTGGGACTCCTATCAAGTTTCACGAGGAGTCAGGCATCGTCTCCTTTGGAGGCACTGATCTCCGCGTACCTCTGGAGTTTTCAAAGGATGTGAGGCCTCCGGTCGCGATGAGGTGGGGAACTAGGTGTTTCTCTGTGGTCTTCACAGGGGATTCAGACATCCTTTCATCTTGGGAGATGCAAGACGAGCCTGCATTCAAGTCACTGCAGGGATGTCCAGCCTTATTTCGCGTCAGGGCATCGCGGTGTCCATTCCACTTGAGGCCGCAAACTCAGGGTCCCTCTCACATACCTAGAGCTGAGAGAAGCCTCCTCTTGAGGTGCTTGTGGTAAGGTGGTATTCCTCTGGAGTCGAAGCCAGGGACTAACCTCTCATCTCGAGTTGATTTTTGGCCCACGGAGCTCTTTCGTGTTGCTCCAGTGACCTCAGGATCCCTCTAGCCTTGAAACAGTGTTCTTGGGGTTTCTCTGGAGTGCCATCAAGGAAATCAAGGCTCCTTTCATGTGTGATGTGCAAGACGGAATTGCTCTGCACGCAGTGCAGGGGAATCGGGCCTCATCTCGCGGCGAGGGGGAAGTCTCATGGTTTTTCTCGAGTTGCGGCGGGAACCTGGGGTATATTCTCGAGTTACGACGGGGATGGCCCTTCCACACACGTGTTTGTTCAGCCACGTCAGGACTCTTGCCTAGTTGCGAGACACAACTCGGGATTCTCCTCGAGGCTTGGCAAGGCAATTGGGACGGCTCTCCAGCTGAGGCGGGAGACCAAGGGTCCCTTTCCACGTGCCACAGGAATCCTGGGACTCCTATCAAGTTTCACGAGGAGTCAGGCATCGTCTCCTTTGGAGGCACTGATCTCCGCGTACCTCTGGAGTTTTCAAAGGATGTGAGGCTATCGGTCACGATGAGGTGGGGAACTAAGTCTTTCTCTGTGCTTTCCACAGGGGATTCAGACATCCTTTCTTCCTGGGAGATGCAAGACGAGCCTGCATTGAAGTCACTGCAGGGATGTCCGGCCTTATTTCGAGTCAGAGCATCGCGGTGTCCATTCCACTTGAGGCCGCAAACTCAGGGTCCCTCTCACATAACTAGAGCTGAGAGAAGCCTCCTCTTGAGGTGCTTGTGGTAAGGTGGTATTCCTCTGGAGACGAATCCAGGGACTAACCTCTCTTTTCGAGTTGATTTTTGGTCCACAGAGTTCTTTCGTGTTGCTACAGTGACCTCAGGATCCCTCTAGCCTTGAAACAGTGTTCTTGGGGTTTCTCTGGAGTGCCATCAAGGAAATCAAGGCTCCTTTCATGTGTGATGTGCAACACGGAATTGCTCTGCACGCAGTGCAGGGGAATCGGGCCTCATCTCGCGGCGAGGGGGAAGTCTCATGGTTTTTCTCGAGTTGCGGCGGGAACCTGGGGTATATTCTCGAGTTACGACGGGGATGGCCCTTCCACCCACGTGTTTCTTCAGCGACGTCAGGACTCCTGCCTAGTTGCGAGGGACAACTCTGGATTCTCCTCGAGGCTTGGCAGGGCAATTGGGACGCCTCTCCAGCTGAGGCGGGAGACCAAGTGTCCCTTTCCAAGTGCCACAGGAATCCTGGGACTCCTATCAAGTTTCACGAGGAGTCAGGCCTCGTCTGCTTTGGAGGCACTGATCTCCGCGTACCTCTGGAGTTTTCAAAGGATGTGAGGCTATCGGTCGCGATGAGGTGGGGAACTAAGTCTTTCTCTGTGCTTTCCACAGGGGATTCAGACATCCTTTCGTCCTGGGAGATGCAAGACGAGCCTGCATTGAAGTCACTGCAGGGATATCCGGCCTTATTTCGAGTCAGGGCATCGCGGTGTCCATTCCACTTGAGGCCGCAAAGTCAGGGTCCCTCTCACATACCTAGAGCTGAGAGAAGCCTCCTCTTGAGGTGCTTGTGGTAAGGTGGTATTCCTCTGGAGAAGAATCCAGGGACTAACCTCTCTTTTCGAGTTGATTTTTGGTCCACAGAGTTCTTTCGTGTTGCTACAGTGACCTCAGGATCCCTCTATACTTGAAACAGTGTTCTTGGGGTTTCTCTGGAGTGCCATCAAGGAAATCAAGGCTCCTTTCATGTGTGATGTGCAAGACGGAATTGCTCTGCACGCAGTACAGGGGAATCGGGCCTCATCTCGCATCGAGGGGGAAGTCTCATGGTTTTTCTCGAGTTGCGGCGGGAACCTGGGGTATATTCTCGAGTTACGACGGGGATGGCCCTTCCACCCACGTGTTTGTTCAGCCACGTCAGGACTCCTGCCTAGTTGCGAGGGACAACTCGGGATTCTCCTCGAGGCTTGGCAGGGCAATTGGAACGCCTCTCCAGCTGAGGCGGGAGACCAAGGGTCCCTTTCCACGTGCCACAGGAATCCTGGGTCTCCTATCAAGTTTCACGAGGAGTCAGGCATCGTCTCCTTTGCAGGCACTGATCTCCGCATACCTCAGGAGTTTTCAAAGAATTTGAGGCCTCCTGTCGCGATGAGTTGGGGAACTAGGTCTTTCTCTGTGGTCTCCACAGGGGATTCAGACACCCTTTCGTCTTGGGAGATGCAAGACGAGCCTGCATTCCAGTCACTGCAGGGATATCCGGCCTTATTTCGAGTCAGGGCATCGCGGTGTCCATTCCACTTGAGGCCGCAAACTCAGGGTCCCTCTCACATACCTAGAGCTGAGAGAAGCCTCCTCTTGAGGTGCTTGTGGTAAGGTGGTATTCCTCAGGAGTCGAAGCCAGGGACTAACCTCCCATCTCGTGTTGATTCTTGGTCCACGGAGCTCTTTCGTGTTGGTACAGTGACCTCAGGATCCCTCTAGCCTTGAAACAGTGTTCTTGGGGTTTCTCTGGAGTGCCATGAAGGAAATCAAGGCTCCTTTCATGTGTGATGTGCAACACGGAATTGCTCTGCACGCAGTGCAGGGGAATCGGGCCTCATCTCTCGGCGAGGGGGAAGTCTCATGGTTTTTCTCGAGTTGCGGCGGGAACCTGGGGTATATTCTTGAGTTACAACGGGGATGGCCCTTCCACACACGTGTTTGTTCAGCCACGTCAGGACGCTTGCCTAGTTGCGAGACACAACTCGGGATTCTCCTCGAGGCTTGGCAAGGCAATTGGGACGCCTCTCCAGCTGAGGCGGGAGACCAAGGGTCCCTTTCCACATGCCACAGGAATCCTGGGACTCCTATCAAGTTTCACGAGGAGTCAGGCATCGTCTCCTTTGGAGGCACTGATCTCCGCGTACCTCTGGAGTTTTCAAAGGATGTGAGGCCTCCGGTCGCGATGAGGTGGGGAACTAGGTCTTTCTCTGTGGTCTCCACAGGGGATTCAGACATCCTTTCATCTTGGGAGATGCAAGACGAGCCTGCATTCAAGTCACTGCAGGGATATCCAGCCTTATTTCGCGTCAGGGCATCGCGGTGTCCATTCCACTTGAGGCCGCAAACTCAGGGTCCCTCTCACATACCTAGAGCTGAGAGAAGCCTCATCTCGAGGTGCTTGTGGTGAGGTGGTATTCCTCTGGAGTCGAAGCCAGGGACTAACCTCTCATCTCGAGTTGATTTTTGGCCCACGGAGCTCTTTCGTGTTGCTACAGTGACCTCAGGATCCCTCTAGCCTTGAAACAGTGTTCTTGGTGTTTCTCTGGAGTGCCATCAAGGAAATCAAGGCTCCTTTCATGTGTGATGTGCAAGACGGAATTGCTCTGCACGCAGTGCAGGAGAATCGGGCCTCATCTCGCGGCGAGGGGGAAGTCTCATGTTTTTTCTCGAGTTGCGGCGGGAACCTGGGGTATATTCTCGAGTTACGACGGGGATGGCCCTTCCACCCACGTGTTTCTTCAGCGACGTCAGGACTCCTGCCTAGTTGCGAGGGACAACTCTGGATTCTCCTCGAGGCTTGGCAGGGCAATTGGGACGCCTCTCCAGCTGAGGCGGGAGACCAAGTGTCCCTTTCCAAGTGCCACAGGAATCCTGGGACTCCTATCAAGTTTCACGAGGAGTCAGGCATCGTCTCCTTTGGAGGCACTGATCTCCGCGTACCTCTGGATTTTTCAAAGGATGTGAGGCTATCGGTCGCGATGAGGTGGGGAACTAAGTCTTTCTCTGTGCTTTCCACAGGGGATTCAGACATCCTTTCGTCCTGGGAGATGCAAGACGAGCCTGCATTGAAGTCACTGCAGGTATATCCGGCCTTATTTCGAGTCAGGGCATCGCGGTGTTCATTCCACTTGAGGCCGCAAACTCAGGGTCCCTCTCACATACCTAGAGCTGAGAGAAGCTTCCTCTTGAGGTGCTTGTGGTAAGGTGGTATTCCTCTGGACACGAATCCAGGGACTAACCTCTCTTTTCGAGTTGATTTTTGGTCCACAGAGTTCTTTCGTGTTGCTACAGTGACCTCAGGATCCCTCTATACTTGAAACAGTGTTCTTGGGGTTTCTCTGGAGTGCCATCAAGGAAATCAAGGCTCCTTTCATGTGTGATGTGCAAGACGGAATTGCTCTGCACGCAGTACAGTGGAATCGGGCCTCATCTCGCATCGAGGGGGAAGTCTCATGGTTTTTCTCGAGTTGCGGCGGGAACCTGGGGTATATTCTCGAGTTACGACGGGGATAGCCCTTCCACCCACGTGTTTGTTCAGCAACGTCAGGACTCCTGCCTAGTTGCGAGGGACAACTCGGGATTCTCCTCGAGGCTTGGCAGGGCAATTGGAACGCCTCTCCAGCTGAGGCGGGAGACCAAGGGTCCCTTTCCACGTGCCACAAGAATCCTGGGACTCCTATCAAGTTTCACGAGGAGTCAGGCATCGTCTCCTTTGGAGGCACTGATCTCCGCGTACCTCTGGAGTTTTCAAAGGATGTGAGGCCTCCGGTAGCGATGACGTGGGGAACTAGGTGTTTCTCTGTGGTCTCCACTGGGGATTCAGACATCCTTTCTTCTTGGGAGATGCAAGACGAGCCTGCATTCAAGTCACTGCAGGGATATCCGGCCTTATTTCGAGTCAGGGCATCGCGGTGTCCATTCCACTTGAGGCCGCAATCTCAGGATCCCTCTCACATACCTAGAGCTGAGAGAAGCCTCCTCTTGAGGTGCTTGTGGTAAGGTGGTATCCCTCAGGAGTCGAAGCCAGGGACTAACCTCTCATCTCGTGTTGATTCTTGGTCCACGGAGCTCTTTCGTGTTGCTACAGTGACCTCAGGATCCCTCTAGCCTTGAAACAGTGTTCTTGGGGTTTCTCTGGAGTGCCATCAAGGAAATCAAGGCTCCTTTCATGTGTGATGTGCAAGACGGAATTGCTCTGCACGCAGTACAGGGGAATCGGGCCTCATCTCGCGGCGAGGGGGAAGTCTCATGGTTTTTCTCGAGTTGCGGCGGGAACCTGGGGTATATTCTCGAGTTACGACGGGGATGGCCCTTCCACCCACGTGTTTGTTCAGCCACGTCAGGACTCCTGCCTAGTTGCGAGGGACAACTCGGGATTCTCCTCGAGGCTTGACAGGGCAATTGGAACGCCTCTCCAGCTGAGGCGGGAGACCAAGGGTCCCTTTCCACGTGCCACAAGAATCCTGGGACTCCTATCAAGTTTCACGAGGAGTCAGGCATCGTCTCCTTTGGAGGCACTGATCTCCGCGTACCTCTGGAGTTTTCAAAGGATGTGAGGCCTCCGGTCGCGATGAGGTGGGGAACTAGGTGTTTCTCTGTGGTCTCCACAGGGGATTCAGACATCCATTCTTCTTGGGAGATGCAAGACGAGCCTGCATTGAAGTCACTGCAGGGATATCCGGCCTTATTTCGCATCAGGGCATCGCGGTGTCCATTCCACTTGAGGCCGCAATCTCAGGATCCCTCTCACATACCTAGAGCTGAGAGAAGCCTCCTCTTGAGGTGCTTGTGGTAAGGTGGTATTCCTCTGGAGCCGAAGCCAGGGACTAACCTCTCATCTCGAGTTGATTTTTGGTCCACGGAGCTCTTTCGTGTTGCTACAGTGACCTCAGGATCCCTCTAGCCTTGAAACAGTGTTCTTGGGGTTTCTCTGGAGTGCCATGAAGGAAATCAAGGCTCCTTTCATGTGTGATGTGCAACACAGAATTGCTCTGCACGCAGTGCAGGGGAATCTGGCCTCATCTCGCGGCGAGGGGGAAGTCTCATGGTTTTTCTCGAGTTGCGGCGGGAACCTGGGGTATATTCTCGAGTTACGACGGGGATGGCCCTTCCACACACGTGTGTGTTCAGCCATGTCAGGACTCCTGCCTAGTTGCGAGGGACAACTCGGGATTCTCCTCGAGGCTTTGCAGGGCAATTGGGACGCCTCTCAAGCTGAGACGGGAGACCAAGGGTCCCTTTCCACGTGCCACAGGAATCCTGGGTCTCCTATCAAGTTTCACGAGGAGTCAGGCATCGTCTCCTTTGGAGGCACTGATCTCCGCATACCTCTGGAGTTTTCAAAGGATTTGAGGCCTCCTGTCGCGATGAGGTGGGGAACTAGGTCTTTCTCTGTGGTCTCCACAGGGGATTCAGACACCCTTTCGTCTTGGGAGATGCAAGACGAGCCTGCATTCCAGTCACTGCAGGGATATCCGGCCTTATTTCGAGTCAGGGCATCGCGGTGTCCATTCCACTTGAGGCCACAAACTCAGGGTCCCTCTCACATACCTAGAGCTGAGAGAAGCCTCCTCTTGAGGTGCTTGTGGTAAGGTGGTATTCCTCTGGAGTCGAAGCCAGGGACTAACCTCTCATCTCGATTTGATTTTTGGTCCACGGAGCTCTTTCGTGTTGCTACAGTGACCTCAGGATCCCTCTAGCCTTGAAAGAGTGTTCTTGGGGTTTCTCTGGAGTGCCATGAAGGAAATCAAGGCTCCTTTCATGTGTGATGTGCAACACAGAATTGCTCTGCACGCAGTGCAGGGGAATCGGGCCTCATCTCGCGGCGAGGGGGAAGTCTCATGGTTTTTCTCGAGTTGCGGCGGGAACCTGGGGTATATTCTCGAGTTACGACGGGGATGGCCCTTCCACACACGTGTTTGTTCAGCCACGTCAGGACTCTTGCCTAGTTGCGAGACACAACACGGGATTCTCCTCGAGGCTTGGCAAGGCCATTGGGACGCCTCTCCAGCTGAGGCGGGAGACCAAGGGTCCCTTTCCACGTGCCACAGGAATCCTGGGACTCCTATCAAGTTTCACGAGGAGTCAGGCATCGTCTCCTTTGGAGGCACTGATCTCCGCATACCTCTGGAGTTTTCAAAGGATGTGAGGCCTCCGGTCGCGATGAGGTGGGGAACTAGGTGTTTCTCTGTGGTCTTCACAGGGGATTCAGACATCCTTTCATCTTGGGAGATGCAAGACGAGCCTGCATTCAAGTCACTGCAGGGATGTCCAGCCTTATTTCGCGTCAGGGCATCGCGGTGTCCATTCCACTTGAGGCCGCAAACTCAGGGTCCCTCTCACATACCTAGAGCTGAGAGAAGCCTCCTCTTGAGGTGCTTGTGGTAAGGTGGTATTCCTCTGGAGTCGAAGCCAGGGACTAACCTCTCATCTCGAGTTGATTTTTGGCCCACGGAGCTCTTTCGTGTTGCTCCAGTGACCTCAGGATCCCTCTAGCCTTGAAACAGTGTTCTTGGGGTTTCTCTGGAGTGCCATCAAGGAAATCAAGGCTCCTTTCATGTGTGATGTGCAAGACGGAATTGCTCTGCACGCAGTGCAGGGGAATCGGGCCTCATCTCGCGGCGAGGGGGAAGTCTCATGGTTTTTCTCGAGTTGCGGCGGGAACCTGGGGTATATTCTCGAGTTACGACGGGGATGGCCCTTCCACACACGTGTTTGTTCAGCCACGTCAGGACTCTTGCCTAGTTGCGAGACACAACTCTGGATTCTCCTCGAGGCTTGGCAAGGCAATTGGGACGGCTCTCCAGCTGAGGCGGGAGACCAAGGGTCCCTTTCCACGTGCCACAGGAATCCTGGGACTCCTATCAAGTTTCACGAGGAGTCAGGCATCGTCTCCTTTGGAGGCACTGATCTCCGCGTACCTCTGGAGTTTTCAAAGGATGTGAGGCTATCGGTCACGATGAGGTGGGGAACTAAGTCTTTCTCTGTGCTTTCCACAGGGGATTCAGACATCCTTTCTTCCTGGGAGATGCAAGACGAGCCTGCATTGAAGTCACTGCAGGGATGTCCGGCCTTATTTCGAGTCAGAGCATCGCGGTGTCCATTCCACTTGAGGCCGCAAACTCAGGGTCCCTCTCACATAACTAGAGCTGAGAGAAGCCTCCTCTTGAGGTGCTTGTGGTAAGGTGGTATTCCTCTGGAGACGAATCCAGGGACTAACCTCTCTTTTCGAGTTGATTTTTGGTCCACAGAGTTCTTTCGTGTTGCTACAGTGACCTCAGGATCCCTCTAGCCTTGAAACAGTGTTCTTGGGGTTTCTCTGGAGTGCCATCAAGGAAATCAAGGCTCCTTTCATGTGTGATGTGCAAGACGGAATTGCTCTGCACGCAGTACAGGGGAATCGGGCCTCATCTCGCATCGAGGGGGAAGTCTCATGGTTTTTCTCGAGGTGCGGCGGGAACCTGGGGTATATTCTCGAGTTACGACGGGGATGGCCCTTCCACCCACGTGTTTGTTCAGCCACGTCAGGACTCCTGCCTAGTTGCGAGGGACAACTCGGGATTCTCCTCGAGGCTTTGCAGGGCAATTGGGACGCCTCTCAAGCTGAGACGGGAGACCAAGGGTCCCTTTCCACGTGCCACAGGAATCCTGGGTCTCCTATCAAGTTTCACGAGGAGTCAGGCATCGTCTCCTTTGGAGGCACTGATCTCCGCATCCCTTGGAGTTTTCAAAGAATTTGAGGCCTCCTGTCGCGATGAGGTGGGGAACTAGGTCTTTCTCTGTGGTCTCCACAGGGGATTCAGACACCCTTTCGTCTTGGGAGATGCAAGACGAGCCTGCATTCCAGTCACTGCAGGGATATCCGGCCTTATTTCGAGTCAGGGCATCGCGGTGTCCTTTCCACTTGAGGCCACAAACTCAGGGTCCCTCTCACATACCTAGAGCTGAGAGAAGCCTCCTCTTGAGGTGCTTGTGGTAAGGTGGTATTCCTCTGGAGTCGAAGCCAGGGACTAACCTCTCATCTCGATTTGATTTTTGGTCCACGGAGCTCTTTCGTGTTGCTACAGTGACCTCAGGATCCCTCTAGCCTTGAAACAGTGTTCTTGGGGTTTCTCTGGAGTGCCATGAAGGAAATCAAGGCTCCTTTCATGTGTGATGTGCAACACAGAATTGCTCTGCACGCAGTGCAGGGGAATCGGGCCTCATCTCGCGGCGAGGGGGAAGTCTCATGGTTTTTCTCGAGTTGCGGCGGGAACCTGGGATATATTCTCGAGTTACGACGGGGATGGCCCTTCCACACACGTGTTTGTTCAGCCACGTCAGGACTCTTGCCTAGTTGCGAGACACAACACGGGATTCTCCTCGAGGCTTGGCAAGGCCATTGGGACGCCTCTCCAGCTGAGGCGGGAGACCAAGGGTCCCTTTCCACGTGCCACAGGAATCCTGGGACTCCTATCAAGTTTCACGAGTAGTCAGGCATCGTCTCCTTTGGAGGCACTGATCTCCGCGTACCTCTGGAGTTTTCAAAGGATGTGAGGCCTCCGGTCGCGATGAGGTGGGGAACTAGGTGTTTCTCTGTGGTCTTCACAGGGGATTCAGACATCCTTTCATCTTGGGAGATGCAAGACGAGCCTGCATTCAAGTCACTGCAGGGATATCCAGCCTTATTTCGCGTCAGGGCATCGCGGTGTCCATTCCACTTGAGGCCGCAAACTCAGGGTCCCTCTCACATACCTAGAGCTGAGAGAAGCCTCCTCTTGAGGTGCTTGTGGTAAGGTGGTATTCCTCTGGAGTCGAAGCCAGGGACTAACCTCTCATCTCGAGTTGATTTTTGGCCCACGGAGCTCTTTCGTGTTGCTACAGTGACCTCAGGATCCCTCTAGCCTTGAAACAGTGTTCTTGGGGTTTCTCTGGAGTGCCATCAAGGAAATCAAGGCTCCTTTCATGTGTGATGTGCAAGACGGAATTGCTCTGCATGCAGTACAGGGGAATCGGGCCTCATCTCGCATCGAGGGGGAAGTCTCATGGTTTTTCTCGAGGTGCGGCGGGAACCTGGGGTATATTCTCGAGTTACGACGGGGATGGCCCTTCCACCCACGTGTTTGTTCAGCCACGTCAGGACTCCTGCCTAGTTGCGAGGGACAACTCGGGAATCTCCTCGAGGCTTGGCAGGGCAATTGGAACGCCTCTCCAGCTGAGGCGGGAGACCAAGGGTCCCTTTCCCCGTGCCACAAGAATCCTGGGACTCCTATCAAGTTTCACGAGGAGTCAGGCATCGTCTCCTTTGGAGGCACTGATCTCCGCGTACCTCTGGAGTTTTCAAAGGATGTGAGGCCTCCGGTAGCGATGACGTGGGGAACTAGGTGTTTCTCTGTGGTCTCCACAGGGGATTCAGACATCCTTTCTTCTTGGGAGATGCAAGACGAGCCTGCATTGAAGTCACTGCAGGGATATCCGGCCTTATTTCGAGTCAGGGCATCGCGGTGTCCATTCCACTTGAGGCCGCAAACTCAGGGTCCCTCTCACATACCTAGAGCTGAGAGAAGCCTCCTCTTGAGGTGCTTGTGGTAAGGTGGTATTCCTCAGGAGTCGAAGCCAGGGACTAACCTCTCATCTCGTTTTGATTCTTGGTCCACGGAGCTCTTTCGTGTTTCTACAGTGACCTCAGGATCCCTCTAGCCTTGAAACAGTGTTCTTGGGGTTTCTCTGGAGTGCCATCAAGGAAATCAAGGCTCCTTTCATGTGTGATGTGCAACACGGAATTTCTCTGCACGCAGTGCAGGGGAATCGGGCCTCATCTCGCGGCGAGGGGGAAGTCTCATGGTTTTTCTCGAGTTGCGGCGGGAACCTGGGGTATATTCTCGAGTTACGACGGGGATGGCCCTTCCACACACGTGTGTGTTCAGCCATGTCAGGACTCCTGCCTAGTTGCGAGGGACAACTCGGGATTCTCCTCGAGGCTTTGCAGGGCAATTGGGACGCCTCTCAAGCTGAGACGGGAGACCAAGGGTCCCTTTCCACGTGCCACAGGAATCCTGGGTCTCCTATCAAGATTCACGAGGAGTCAGGCATCGTCTCCTTTGGAGGCACTGATCTCCGCATACCTCTGGAGTTTTCAAAGGATTTGAGGCCTCCTGTCGCGATGAGGTGGGGAACTAGGTCTTTCTCTGTGGTCTCCACAGGGGATTCAGACACCCTTTCGTCTTGGGAGATGCAAGACGAGCCTGCATTCCAGTCACTGCAGGGATATCCGGCCTTATTTTGAGTCAGGGCATCGCGGTGTCCATTCCACTTGAGGCCGCAAACTCAGGGTCCCTCTCACATACCTAGAGCTGAGAGAAGCCTCCTCTTGAGGTGCTTGTGGTAAGGTGGTATTCCTCTGGAGTCGAAGCCAGGGACTAACCTCTCATCTCGATTTGATTTTTGGTCCACGGAGCTCTTTCGTGTTGCTACAGTGACCTCAGGATCCCTCTAGCCTTGAAACAGTGTTCTTGGGGTTTCTCTAGAGTGCCATGAAGGAAATCAAGGCTCCTTTCATGTGTGATGTGCAACACAGAATTGCTCTGCACGCAGTGCAGGGGAATCGGGCCTCATCTCGCGGCGAGGGGGAAGTCTCATGGTTTTTCTCGAGTTGCGGCGGGAACCTGGGGTATATTCTCGAGTTACGACGGGGATGGCCCTTCCACACACGTGTTTGTTCAGCCACGTCAGGACTCTTGCCTAGTTGCGAGACACAACTCGGGATTCTCCTCGAAGCTTGGCAAGGCCATTGGGACGCCTCTCCAGCTGAGGCGGGAGACCAAGGGTCCCTTTCCACGTGCCACAGGAATCCTGGGACTCCTATCAAGTTTCACGAGGAGTCAGGCATCGTCTCCTTTGGAGGCACTGATCTCCGCGTACCTCTGGAGTTTTCAAAGGATGTGAGGCCTCCGGTCGCGATGAGGTGGGGAACTAGGTCTTTCTCTGTGGTCTTCACAGGGGATTCAGACATCCTTTCATCTTGGGAGATGCAAGACGAGCCTGCATTCAAGTCACTGCAGGGATATCCAGCCTTATTTCGCGTCAGGGCATCGCGGTGTCCATTCCACTTGAGGCCGCAAACTCAGGGTCCCTCTCACATACCTAGAGCTGAGAGAAGCCTCCTCTTGAGGTGCTTGTGGTAAGGTGGTATTCCTCTGGAGTCGAAGCCAGGGACTAACCTCTCATCTCGAGTTGATTTTTGGCCCACGGAGCTCTTTCGTGTTGCTACAGTGACCTCAGGATCCCTCTAGCCTTGAAACAGTGTTCTTGGGGTTTCTCTGGAGTGCCATGAAGGAAATCAAGGCTCCTTTCATGTGTGATGTGCAACACGGAATTGCTCTGCACGCAGTGCAGGGGAATCGGGCCTCATCTCTCGGCGAGGGGGAAGTCTCATGGTTTTTCTCGAGTTGCGGCGGGAACCTGGGGTATATTCTTGAGTTACAACGGGGATGGCCCTTCCACACACGTGTTTGTTCAGCCACGTCAGGACGCTTGCCTAGTTGCGAGACACAACTCGGGATTCTCCTCGAGGCTTGGCAAGGCAATTGGGACGCCTCTCCAGCTGAGGCGGGAGACCAAGGGTCCCTTTCCACATGCCACAGGAATCCTGGGACTCCTATCAAGTTTCACGAGGAGTCAGGCATCGTCTCCTTTGGAGGCACTGATCTCCGCGTACCTCTGGAGTTTTCAAAGGATGTGAGGCCTCCGGTCGCGATGAGGTGGGGAACTAGGTCTTTCTCTGTGGTCTCCACAGGGGATTCAGACATCCTTTCATCTTGGGAGATGCAAGACGAGCCTGCATTCAAGTCACTGCAGGGATATCCAGCCTTATTTCGCGTCAGGGCATCGCGGTGTCCATTCCACTTGAGGCCGCAAACTCAGGGTCCCTCTCACATACCTAGAGCTGAGAGAAGCCTCATCTCGAGGTGCTTGTGGTGAGGTGGTATTCCTCTGGAGTCGAAGCCAGGGACTAACCTCTCATCTCGAGTTGATTTTTGGCCCACGGAGCTCTTTCGTGTTGCTACAGTGACCTAAGGATCCCTCTAGCCTTGAAACAGTGTTCTTGGTGTTTCTCTGGAGTGCCATCAAGGAAATCAAGGCTCCTTTCATGTGTGATGTGCAAGACGGAATTGCTCTGCACGCAGTGCAGGAGAATCGGGCCTCATCTCGCGGCGAGGGGGAAGTCTCATGTTTTTTCTCGAGTTGCGGCGGGAACCTGGGGTATATTCTCGAGTTACGACGGGGATGGCCCTTCCACCCACGTGTTTCTTCAGCGACGTCAGGACTCCTGCCTAGTTGCGAGGGACAACTCTGGATTCTCCTCGAGGCTTGGCAGGGCAATTGGGACGCCTCTCCAGCTGAGGCGGGAGACCAAGTGTCCCTTTCCAAGTGCCACAGGAATCCTGGGACTCCTATCAAGTTTCACGAGGAGTCAGGCATCGTCTCCTTTGGAGGCACTGATCTCCGCGTACCTCTGGATTTTTCAAAGGATGTGAGGCTATCGGTCGCGATGAGGTGGGGAACTAAGTCTTTCTCTGTGCTTTCCACAGGGGATTCAGACATCCTTTCGTCCTGGGAGATGCAAGACGAGCCTGCATTGAAGTCACTGCAGGGATATCCGGCCTTATTTCGAGTCAGGGCATCGCGGTGTTCATTCCACTTGAGGCCGCAAACTCAGGGTCCCTCTCACATACCTAGAGCTGAGAGAAGCTTCCTCTTGAGGTGCTTGTGGTAAGGTGGTATTCCTCTGGACACGAATCCAGGGACTAACCTCTCTTTTCGAGTTGATTTTTGGTCCACAGAGTTCTTTCGTGTTGCTACAGTGACCTCAGGATCCCTCTATACTTGAAACAGTGTTCTTGGGGTTTCTCTGGAGTGCCATCAAGGAAATCAAGGCTCCTTTCATGTGTGATGTGCAAGACGGAATTGCTCTGCACGCAGTACAGTGGAATCGGGCCTCATCTCGCATCGAGGGGGAAGTCTCATGGTTTTTCTCGAGTTGCGGCGGGAACCTGGGGTATATTCTCGAGTTACGACGGGGATAGCCCTTCCACCCACGTGTTTGTTCAGCAACGTCAGGACTCCTGCCTAGTTGCGAGGGACAACTCGGGATTCTCCTCGAGGCTTGGCAGGGCAACTGGAACGCCTCTCCAGCTGAGGCGGGAGACCAAGGGTCCCTTTCCACGTGCCACAAGAATCCTGGGACTCCTATCAAGTTTCACGAGGAGTCAGGCATCGTCTCCTTTGGAGGCACTGATCTCCGCGTACCTCTGGAGTTTTCAAAGGATGTGAGGCCTCCGGTAGCGATGACGTGGGGAACTAGGTGTTTCTCTGTGGTCTCCACTGGGGATTCAGACATCCTTTCTTCTTGGGAGATGCAAGACGAGCCTGCATTCAAGTCACTGCAGGGATATCCGGCCTTATTTCGAGTCAGGGCATCGCGGTGTCCATTCCACTTGAGGCCGCAATCTCAGGATCCCTCTCACATACCTAGAGCTGAGAGAAGCCTCCTCTTGAGGTGCTTGTGGTAAGGTGGTATTCCTCAGGAGTCGAAGCCAGGGACTAACCTCTCATCTCGTGTTGATTCTTGGTCCACGGAGCTCTTTCGTGTTGCTACAGTGACCTCAGGATCCCTCTAGCCTTGAAACAGTGTTCTTGGGGTTTCTCTGGAGTGCCATCAAGGAAATCAAGGCTCCTTTCATGTGTGATGTGCAAGACGGAATTGCTCTGCACGCAGTACAGGGGAATCGGGCCTCATCTCGCGGCGAGGGGGAAGTCTCATGGTTTTTCTCGAGTTGCGGCGGGAACCTGGGGTATATTCTCGAGTTACGACGGGGATGGCCCTTCCACCCACGTGTTTGTTCAGCCACGTCAGGACTCCTGCCTAGTTGCGAGGGACAACTCGGGATTCTCCTCGAGGCTTGACAGGGCAATTGGAACGCCTCTCCAGCTGAGGCGGGAGACCAAGGGTCCCTTTCCACGTGCCACAAGAATCCTGGGACTCCTATCAAGTTTCACGAGGAGTCAGGCATCGTCTCCTTTGGAGGCACTGATCTCCGCGTACCTCTGGAGTTTTCAAAGGATGTGAGGCCTCCGGTCGCGATGAGGTGGGGAACTAGGTGTTTCTCTGTGGTCTCCACAGGGGATTCAGACATCCATTCTTCTTGGGAGATGCAAGACGAGCCTGCATTGAAGTCACTGCAGGGATATCCGGCCTTATTTCGCATCAGGGCATCGCGGTGTCCATTCCACTTGAGGCCGCAATCTCAGGATCCCTCTCACATACCTAGAGCTGAGAGAAGCCTCCTCTTGAGGTGCTTGTGGTAAGGTGGTATTCCTCTGGAGCCGAAGCCAGGGACTAACCTCTCATCTCGAGTTGATTTTTGGTCCACGGAGCTCTTTCGTGTTGCTACAGTGACCTCAGGATCCCTCTAGCCTTGAAACAGTGTTCTTGGGGTTTCTCTGGAGTGCCATGAAGGAAATCAAGGCTCCTTTCATGTGTGATGTGCAACACAGAATTGCTCTGCACGCAGTGCAGGGGAATCTGGCCTCATCTCGCGGCGAGGGGGAAGTCTCATGGTTTTTCTCGAGTTGCGGCGGGAACCTGGGGTATATTCTCGAGTTACGACGGGGATGGCCCTTCCACACACGTGTGTGTTCAGCCATGTCAGGACTCCTGCCTAGTTGCGAGGGACAACTCGGGATTCTCCTCGAGGCTTTGCAGGGCAATTGGGACGCCTCTCAAGCTGAGACGGGAGACCAAGGGTCCCTTTCCACGTGCCACAGGAATCCTGGGACTCCTATCAAGTTTCACGAGGAGTCAGGCATCGTCTCCTTTGGAGGCACTGATCTCCGCATACCTCTGGAGTTTTCAAAGGATTTGAGGCCTCCTGTCGCGATGAGGTGGGGAACTAGGTCTTTCTCTGTGGTCTCCACAGGGGATTCAGACACCCTTTCGTCTTGGGAGATGCAAGACGAGCCTGCATTCCAGTCACTGCAGGGATATCCGGCCTTATTTCGAGTCAGGGCATCGCGGTGTCCATTCCACTTGAGGCCACAAACTCAGGGTCCCTCTCACATACCTAGAGCTGAGAGAAGCCTCCTCTTGAGGTGCTTGTGGTAAGGTGGTATTCCTCTGGAGTCAAAGCCAGGGACTAACCTCTCATCTCGATTTGATTTTTGGTCCACGGAGCTCTTTCGTGTTGCTACAGTGACCTCAGGATCCCTCTAGCCTTGAAACAGTGTTCTTGGGGTTTCTCTGGAGTGCCATCAAGGAAATCAAGGCTCCTTTCATGTGTGATGTGCAAGACGGAATTGCTCTGCACGCAGTGCAGGGGAATCGGGCCTCATCTCGCGGCGAGGGGGAAGTCTCATGGTTTTTCTCGAGTTGCGGCGGGAACCTGGGGTATATTCTCGAGTTACGACGGGGATGGCCCTTCCACACACGTGTTTGTTCAGCCACGTCAGGACTCTTGCCTAGTTGCGAGACACAACTCTGGATTCTCCTCGAGGCTTGGCAAGGCAATTGGGACGGCTCTCCAGCTGAGGCGGGAGACCAAGGGTCCCTTTCCACGTGCCACAGGAATCCTGGGACTCCTATCAAGTTTCACGAGGAGTCAGGCATCGTCTCCTTTGGAGGCACTGATCTCCGCGTACCTCTGGAGTTTTCAAAGGATGTGAGGCTATCGGTCACGATGAGGTGGGGAACTAAGTCTTTCTCTGTGCTTTCCACAGGGGATTCAGACATCCTTTCTTCCTGGGAGATGCAAGACGAGCCTGCATTGAAGTCACTGCAGGGATGTCCGGCCTTATTTCGAGTCAGAGCATCGCGGTGTCCATTCCACTTGAGGCCGCAAACTCAGGGTCCCTCTCACATAACTAGAGCTGAGAGAAGCCTCCTCTTGAGGTGCTTGTGGTAAGGTGGTATTCCTCTGGAGACGAATCCAGGGACTAACCTCTCTTTTCGAGTTGATTTTTGGTCCACAGAGTTCTTTCGTGTTGCTACAGTGACCTCAGGATCCCTCTAGCCTTGAAACAGTGTTCTTGGGGTTTCTCTGGAGTGCCATCAAGGAAATCAAGGCTCCTTTCATGTGTGATGTGCAACACGGAATTGCTCTGCACGCAGTGCAGGGGAATCGGGCCTCATCTCGCGGCGAGGGGGAAGTCTCATGGTTTTTCTCGAGTTGCGGCGGGAACCTGGGGTATATTCTCGAGTTACGACGGGGATGGCCCTTCCACACACGTGTGTGTTCAGCCATGTCAGGACTCCTGCCTAGTTGCGAGGGACAACTCGGGATTCTCCTCGAGGCTTTGCAGGGCAATTGGGACGCCTCTCAAGCTGAGGCGGGAGACCAAGGGTCCCTTTCCACGTGCCACAGGAATCCTGGGTCTCCTATCAAGATTCACGAGGAGTCAGGCATCGTCTCCTTTGGAGGCACTGATCTCCGCATACCTCTGGAGTTTTCAAAGGATTTGAGGCCTCCTGTCGCGATGAGGTGGGGAACTAGGTCTTTCTCTGTGGTCTCCACAGGGGATTCAGACACCCTTTCGTCTTGGGAGATGCAAGACGAGCCTGCATTCCAGTCACTGCAGGGATATCCGGCCTTATTTTGAGTCAGGGCATCGCGGTGTCCATTCCACTTGAGGCCGCAAACTCAGGGTCCCTCTCACATACCTAGAGCTGAGAGAAGCCTCCTCTTGAGGTGCTTGTGGTAAGGTGGTATTCCTCTGGAGTCGAAGCCAGGGACTAACCTCTCATCTCGATTTGATTTTTGGTCCACGGAGCTCTTTCGTGTTGCTACAGTGACCTCAGGATCCCTCTAGCCTTGAAACAGTGTTCTTGGGGTTTCTCTAGAGTGCCATGAAGGAAATCAAGGCTCCTTTCATGTGTGATGTGCAACACAGAATTGCTCTGCACGCAGTGCAGGGGAATCGGGCCTCATCTCGCGGCGAGGGGGAAGTCTCATGGTTTTTCTCGAGTTGCGGCGGGAACCTGGGGTATATTCTCGAGTTACGACGGGGATGGCCCTTCCACACACGTGTTTGTTCAGCCACGTCAGGACTCTTGCCTAGTTGCGAGACACAACTCGGGATTCTCCTCGAAGCTTGGCAAGGCCATTGGGACGCCTCTCCAGCTGAGGCGGGAGACCAAGGGTCCCTTTCCACGTGCCACAGGAATCCTGGGACTCCTATCAAGTTTCACGAGGAGTCAGGCATCGTCTCCTTTGGAGGCACTGATCTCCGCGTACCTCTGGAGTTTTCAAAGGATGTGAGGCCTCCGGTCGCGATGAGGTGGGGAACTAGGTCTTTCTCTGTGGTCTTCACAGGGGATTCAGACATCCGTTCATCTTGGGAGATGCAAGACGAGCCTGCATTCAAGTCACTGCAGGGATATCCAGCCTTATTTCGCGTCAGGGCATCGCGGTGTCCATTCCACTTGAGGCCGCAAACTCAGGGTCCCTCTCACATACCTAGAGCTGAGAGAAGCCTCCTCTTGAGGTGCTTGTGGTAAGGTGGTATTCCTCTGGAGTCGAAGCCAGGGACTAACCTCTCATCTCGAGTTGATTTTTGGCCCACGGAGCTCTTTCGTGTTGCTACAGTGACCTCAGGATCCCTCTAGCCTTGAAACAGTGTTCTTGGGGTTTCTCTGGAGTGCCATCAAGGAAATCAAGGCTCCTTTCATGTGTGATGTGCAAGACGGAATTGCTCTGCACGCAGTGCAGGGGAATCGGGCCTCATCTCGCGGCGAGGGGGAAGTCTCATGGTTTTTCTCGAGTTGCGGCGGGAACCTGGGGTATATTCTCGAGTTACGACGGGGATGGCCCTTCCACCCACGTGTTTCTTCAGCGACGTCAGGACTCCTGCCTAGTTGCGAGGGACAACTCTGGATTCTCCTCGAGGCTTGGCAGGGCAATTGGGACGCCTCTCCAGCTGAGGCGGGAGACCAAGTGTCCCTTTCCAAGTGCCACAGGAATCCTGGGACTCCTATCAAGTTTCACGAGGAGTCAGGCATCGTCTCCTTTGGAGGCACTGATCTCCGCGTACCTCTGGAGTTTTCAAAGGATGTGAGGCTATCGGTCGCGATGAGGTGGGGAACTAAGTCTTTCTCTGTGCTTTCCACAGGGGATTCAGACATCCTTTCGTCCTGGGAGATGCAAGACGAGCCTGCATTGAAGTCACTGCAGGGATATCCGGCCTTATTTCGAGTCAGGGCATCGCGGTGTCCATTCCACTTGAGGCCGCAAACTCAGGGTCCCTCTCACATACCTAGAGCTGAGAGAAGCCTCCTCTTGAGGTGCTTGTGGTAGGGTGGTATTCCTCTGGAGACGAATCCAGGGACTAACCTCTCTTTTCGAGTTGATTTTTTGTCCACAGAGTTCTTTCGTGTTGCTACAGTGACCTCAGGATCCCTCTAGCCTTGAAACAGTTTTCTTGGGGTTTCTCTGGAGTGCCATCAAGGAAATCAAGGCTCCTTTCATGTGTGATGTGCAAGACGGAATTGCTCTGCACGCAGTACAGGGGAATCGGGCCTCATCTCGCGGCGAGGGGGAAGTCTCATGGTTTTTCTCGAGTTGCGGCGGGAACCTGGGGTATATTCTCGAGTTACGACGGGGATGGCCCTTCCACCCACGTGTTTGTTCAGCCACGTCAGGACTCCTGCCTAGTTGCGAGGGACAACTCGGGATTCTCCTCGAGGCTTGGCAGGGCAATTGGAACGCCTCTCCAGCTGAGGCGGGAGACCAAGGGTCCCTTTCCACGTGCCACAATAATCCTGGGACTCCTATCAAGTTTCACGAGGAGTCAGGCATCGTCTCCTTTGGAGGCACTGATCTCCGCGTACCTCTGGAGTTTTCAAAGGATGTGAGGCCTCCGGTCGCGATGAGGTGGGGAACTAGGTCTTTCTCTGTGGTCTCCATAGGGGATTCAGACATCCTTTCTTCTTGGGAGATACAAGACGAGCCTGCATGCAAGTCACTGCAGGGATATCCGGCCTTATTTCGAGTCAGGGCATCGCGGTGTCCATTCCATTTGAGGCCGCAAACTCAGGATCCCTTCCACATACCTAGAGCTGAGAGAAGCCTCCTCTTGAGGTGCTTGTGGTAAGGTGGTATTCCTCAGGAGTCGAATCCAGGGACTAACCTCTCATCTCGTGTTGATTCTTGGTCCACGGAGCTCTTTCGTGTTGCCACAGTGACCTCAGGATCCCTCTAGCCTTGAAACAGTGTTCTTGGGGTTTCTCTGGAGTGCCATCAAGGAAATCAAGGCTCCTTTCATGTGTGATGTGCAACACAGAATTGCTCTGCACGCAGTGCAGGGGAATCGGGCCTCATCTCGCGGCGAGGGGGAAGTCTCATGGTTTTTCTCGAGTTGCGGCGGGAACCTGGGGTATATTCTCGAGTTACGACGGGGATGGCCCTTCCACACACGTGTTTGTTCAGCCACGTCAGGACTCTTGCCTAGTTGCGAGACACAACTCGGGATTCTCCTCGAGGCTTGGCAAGGCAATTGGGACGCCTCTCCAGCTGAGGCGGGAGACCAAGGGTCCCTTTCCACGTGCCACAGGAATCCAGGGACTCCTATCAAATTTCCCGAGGAGTCAGGCATCGTCTCCTTTGGAGGCACTGATCTCCGCGTACCTCTGGAGTTTTCAAAGGATTTGAGGCCTCCGGTCGCGATGAGGTTGGGAACTAGGTCTTTCTCTGTGGTCTCCACAGGGGATTCAGACATCCTTTCATCTTGGGAGATGCAAGACGAGCCTGCATTCAAGTCACTGCAGGGATATCCAGCCTTATTTCGAGTCAGGGCATCGCGGTGTCCATTCCACTTGAGGCCGCAAACTCCGGGTCCCTCTCACATACCTAGAGCTGAGAGAAGCCTCCTCTTGAGGTGCTTGTGGTAAGGTGGTATTCCTCTGGAGTCGAAGCCAGGGACTAACCTCTCATCTCGATTTGATTTTTGGTCCACGGAGCTCTTTCGTGTTGCTACAGTGACCTCAGGATCCCTCTAGCCTTGAAACAGTGTTCTTGGGGTTTCTCTAGAGTGCCATGAAGGAAATCAAGGTTCCTTTCATGTGTGATGTGCAACACAGAATTGCTCTGCACGCAGTGCAGGGGAATCGGGCCTCATCTCGCGGCGAGGGGGAAGTCTCATGGTTTTTCTCGAGTTGCGGCGGGAACCTGGGGTATATTCTCGAGTTACGACGGGGATGGCCCTTCCACACACGTGTTTGTTCAGCCACGTCAGGACTCTTGCCTAGTTGCGAGACACAACTCGGGATTCTCCTCGAAGCTTGGCAAGGCCATTGGGACGCCTCTCCAGCTGAGGCGGGAGACCAAGGGTCCCTTTCCACGTGCCACAGGAATCCTGGGACTCCTATCAAGTTTCACGAGGAGTCAGGCATCGTCTCCTTTGGAGGCACTGATCTCCGCGTACCTCTGGAGTTTTCAAAGGATGTGAGGCCTCCGGTCGCGATGAGGTGGGGAACTAGGTCTTTCTCTGTGGTCTTCACAGGGGATTCAGACATCCTTTCATCTTGGGAGATGCAAGACGAGCCTGCATTCAAGTCACTGCAGGGATATCCAGCCTTATTTCGCGTCAGGGCATCGCGGTGTCCATTCCACTTGAGGCCGCAAACTCAGTGTCCCTCTCACATACCTAGAGCTGAGAGAAGCCTCCTCTTGAGGTGCTTGTGGTAAGGTGGTATTCCTCTGGAGTCGAAGCCAGGGACTAACCTCTCATCTCGAGTTGATTTTTGGCCCACGGAGCTCTTTCGTGTTGCTACAGTGACCTCAGGATCCCTCTAGCCTTGAAACAGTGTTCTTGGGGTTTCTCTGGAGTGCCATCAAGGAAATCAAGGCTCCTTTCATGTGTGATGTGCAACACGGAATTGCTCTGCACGCAGTGCAGGGGAATCGGGCCTCATCTCGCGGCGAGGGGGAAGTCTCATGGTTTTTCTCGAGTTGCGGCGGGAACCTGGGGTATATTCTCGAGTTACGACGGGGATGGCCCTTCCACCCACGTGTTTCTTCAGCGACGTCAGGACTCCTGCCTAGTTGCGAGGGACAACTCTGGATTCTCCTCGAGGCTTGGCAGGGCAATTGGGACGCCTCTCCAGATGAGGCGGGAGACCAAGTGTCCCTTTCCAAGTGCCACAGGAATCCTGGGACTCCTATCAAGTTTCACGAGGAGTCAGGCATCGTCTCCTTTGGAGGCACTGATCTCCGCGTACCTCTGGAGTTTTCAAAGGATGTGAGGCTATCGGTCGCGATGAGGTGGGGAACTAAGTCTTTCTCTGTGCTTTCCACAGGGGATTCAGACATCCTTTCGTCCTGGGAGATGCAAGACGAGCCTGCATTGAAGTCACTGCAGGGATATCCGGCCTTATTTCGAGTCAGGGCATCGCGGTGTCCATTCCACTTGAGGCCGCAAACTCAGGGTCCCTCTCACATACCTAGAGCTGAGAGAAGCCTCCTCTTGAGGTGCTTGTGGTAGGGTGGTATTCCTCTGGAGACGAATCCAGGGACTAACCTCTCTTTTCGAGTTGATTTTTTGTCCACAGAGTTCTTTCGTGTTGCTACAGTGACCTCAGGATCCCTCTAGCCTTGAAACAGTGTTCTTGGGGTTTCTCTGGAGTGCCATCAAGGAAATCAAGGCTCCTTTCATGTGTGATGTGCAAGACGGAATTGCTCTGCACGCAGTACAGGGGAATCGGGCCTCATCTCGCGGCGAGGGGGAAGTCTCATGGTTTTTCTCGAGTTGCGGCGGGAACCTGGGGTATATTCTCGAGTTACGACGGGGATGGCCCTTCCACCCACGTGTTTGTTCAGCCACGTCAGGACTCCTGCCTAGTTGCGAGGGACAACTCGGGATTCTCCTCGAGGCTTGGCAGGGCAATTGGAACGCCTCTCCAGCTGAGGCGGGAGACCAAGGGTCCCTTTCCACGTGCCACAAGAATCCTGGGACTCCTATCAAGTTTCACGAGGAGTCAGGCATCGTCTCCTTTGGAGGCACTGATCTCCGCGTACCTCTGGAGTTTTGAAAGGATGTGAGGCCTCCGGTCGTGATGAGGTGGGGAACTAGGTCTTTCTCTGTGGTCTCCATAGGGGATTCAGACATCCTTTCTTCTTGGGAGATGCAAGACGAGCCTGCATGCAAGTCACTGCAGGGATATCCGGCCTTATTTCGAGTCAGGGCATCGCGGTGTCCATTCCATTTGAGGCCGCAAACTCAGGATCCCTTCCACATACCTAGAGCTGAGAGAAGCCTCCTCTTGAGGTGCTTGTGGTAAGGTGGTATTCCTCAGGAGTCGAAGCCAGGGACTAACCTCTCATCTCGTGTTGATTCTTGGTCCACGGAGCTCTTTCGTGTTGCCACAGTGACCTCAGGATCCCTCTAGCCTTGAAACAGTGTTCTTGGGGTTTCTCTGGAGTGCCATCAAGGAAATCAAGGCTCCTTTCATGTGTGATGTGCAACACAGAATTGCTCTGCACGCAGTGCAGGGGAATCGGGCCTCATCTCGCGGCGAGGGGGAAGTCTCATGGTTTTTCTCGAGTTGCGGCGGGAACCTGGGGTATATTCTCGAGTTACGACGGGGATGGCCCTTCCACACACGTGTTTGTTCAGCCACGTCAGGACTCTTGCCTAGTTGCGAGACACAACTCGGGATTCTCCTCGAGGCTTGGCAAGGCAATTGGGACGCCTCTCCAGCTGAGGCGGGAGACCAAGGGTCCCTTTCCACGTGCCACAGGAATCCAGGGACTCCTATCAAATTTCACGAGGAGTCAGGCATCGTCTCCTTTGGAGGCACTGATCTCCGCGTACCTCTGGAGTTTTCAAAGGATTTGAGGCCTCCGGTCGCGATGAGGTTGGGAACTAGGTCTTTCTCTGTGGTCTCCACAGGGGATTCAGACATCCTTTCATCTTGGGAGATGCAAGACGAGCCTGCATTCAAGTCACTGCAGGGATATCCAGCCTTATTTCGAGTCAGGGCATCGCGGTGTCCATTCCACTTGAGGCCGCAAACTCAGGGTCCCTCTCACATACCTAGAGCTGAGAGAAGCCTCCTCTTGAGGTGCTTGTGGTAAGGTGGTATTCCTCTGGAGTCGAAGCCAGGGACTAACCTCTCATCTCGAGTTGATTTTTGGCCCACGGAGCTCTTTCATGTTGCTACAGTGACCTCAGGATCCCTCTAGCCTTGAAACAGTGTTCTTGGGGTTTCTCTGGAGTGCCATCAAGGAAATCAAGGCTCCTTTCATGTGTGATGTGCAAGACGGAATTGCTCTGCACGCAGTACAGGGGAATCGGGCCTCATCTCGCATCGAGGGGGAAGTCTCATGGTTTTTCTCGAGTTGCGGCGGGAACCTGGGGTATATTCTCGAGTTACGACGGGGATGGCCCTTCCACCCACGTGTTTCTTCAGCGACGTCAGGACTCCTGCCTAGTTGCGAGGGACAACTCTGGATTCTCCTCGAGGCTTGGCAGGGCAATTGGAACGCCTCTCCAGCTGAGGCGGGAGACCAAGTGTCCCTTTCCAAGTGCCACAGGAATCCTGGGACTCCTATCAAGTTTCACGAGGAGTCAGGCATCGTCTGCTTTGGAGGCACTGATCTCCGCGTACCTCTGGAGTTTTCAAAGGATGTGAGGCTATCGGTCGCGATGAGGTGGGGAACTAAGTCTTTCTCTGTGCTTTCCACAGGGGATTCAGACATCCTTTCGTCCTGGGAGATGCAAGACGAGCCTGCATTGAAGTCACTGCAGGGATATCCGGCCTTATTTCGAGTCAGGGCATCGCGGTGTCCATTCCACTTGAGGCCGCAAACTCAGGGTCCCTCTCACATACCTAGAGCTGAGAGAAGCCTCCTCTTGAGGTGCTTGTGGTAAGGTGGTATTCCTCTGGAGACGAATCCAGGGACTAACCTCTCTTTTCGAGTTGATTTTTGGTCCACAGAGTTCTTTCGTGTTGCTACAGTGACCTCAGGATCCCTCTATCCTTGAAACAGTGTTCTTGGGGTTTCTCTGGAGTGCCATCAAGGAAATCAAGGCTCCTTTCATGTGTGATGTGCAAGACGGAATTGCTCTGCACGCAGTACAGGGGAATCGGGCCTCATCTCGCATCGAGGGGGAAGTCTCATGGTTTTTCTCGAGTTGCGGCGGGAACCTGGGGTATATTCTCGAGTTACGACGGGGATGGCCCTTCCACCCACGTGTTTGTTCAGCCACGTCAGGACTCCTGCCTAGTTGCGAGGGACAACTCGGGATTCTCCTCGAGGCTTGGCAGGGCAATTGGAACGCCTCTCCAGCTGAGGCGGGAGACCAAGGGTCCCTTTCCACGTGCCACAGGAATCCTGGGTCTCCTATCAAGTTTCACGAGGAGTCAGGCATCGTCTCCTTTGGAGGCACTGATCTCCGCATACCTCAGGAGTTTTCAAAGGATTTGAGGCCTCCTGTCGCGATGAGTTGGGGAACTAGGTCTTTCTCTGTGGTCTCCACAGGGGATTCAGACACCCTTTCGTCTTGGGAGATGCAAGACGAGCCTGCATTCCAGTCACTGCAGGGATATCCGGCCTTATTTCGAGTCAGGGCATCGCGGTGTCCATTCCACTTGAGGCCGCAAACTCAGGGTCCCTCTCACATACCTAGAGCTGAGAGAAGCCTCCTCTTGAGGTGCTTGTGGTAAGGTGGTATTCCTCAGGAGTCGAAGCCAGGGACTAACCTCCCATCTCGTGTTGATTCTTGGTCCACGGAGCTCTTTCGTGTTGCTACAGTGACCTCAGGATCCCTCTAGCCTTGAAACAGTGTTCTTGCGGTTTCTCTGGAGTGCCATGAAGGAAATCAAGGCTCCTTTCATGTGTGATGTGCAACACGGAATTGCTCTGCACGCAGTGCAGGGGAATCGGGCCTCATCTCTCGGCGAGGGGGAAGTCTCATGGTTTTTCTCGAGTTGCGGCGGGAACCTGGGGTATATTCTCGAGTTACGACGGGGATGGCCCTTCCACACACGTGTTTGTTCAGCCACGTCAGGACTCTTGCCTAGTTGCGAGACACAACTCGGGATTCTCCTCGAGGCTTGGCAAGGGCATTGGGACGCCTCTCCAGCTGAGGCGGGAGACCAAGGGTCCCTTTCCACGTGCCACAGGAATCCTGGGACTCCTATCAAGTTTCACGAGGAGTCAGGCATCGTCTCCTTTGGAGGCACTGATCTCCGCGTACCTCTGGAGTTTTCAAAGGATGTGAGGCCTCCGGTCACGATGAGGTGGGGAACTAGGTCTTTCTCTGTGGTCTCCACAGGGGATTCAGACATCCTTTCATCTTGGGAGATGTAAGACGAGCCTGCATTCAAGTCACTGCAGGGATATCCAGCCTTATTTCGCGTCAGGGCATCGCGGTGTCCATTCCACTTGAGGCCGCAAACTCAGGGTCCCTCTCACATACCTAGAGCTGAGAGAAGCCTCATCTCGAGGTGCTTGTGGTAAGGTGGTATTCCACTGGAGTCGAAGCCAGGGACTAACCTCTCATCTCGAGTTGATTTTTGGCCCACGGAGCTCTTTCGTGTTTCTACAGTGACCTCAGGATCCCTCTAGCCTTGAAACAGTGTTCTTGGGGTTTCTCTGGAGTGCCATCAAGGAAATCAAGGCTCCTTTCATGTGTGATGTGCAACACGGAATTGCTCTGCACACAGTGCAGGGGAATCGGGCCTCATCTCGCGGCGAGGGGGAAGTCTCATGGTTTTTCTTGAGTTGCGGCGGGAACCTGGGGTCATTCTCGAGTTACGACGGGGATGGCCCTTCCACCCACGTGTTTCTTCAGCCACGTCAGGACTCCTGCCTAGTTGCGAGGGACAACTCTGGATTCTCCTCGAGGCTTGGCAGGGCAATTGGGACGCCTCTCCAGCTGAGGCGGGAGACCAAGTGTCCCTTTCCAAGTGCCACAGGAATCCTGGGACTCCTATCAAGTTTCACGAGGAGTCAGGCATCGTCTCCTTTGGAGGCACTGATCTCCGCGTACCTCTGGAGTTTTCAAAGGATGTGAGGCTATCGGTCGCGATGAGGTGGGGAACTAAGTCTTTCTCTGTGCTTTCCACAGGGGATTCAGACATCCTTTCGTCCTGGGAGATGCAAGACGAGCCTGAATTGAAGTCACTGCAGGGATATCCGGCCTTATTTCGAGTCAGGGCATAGTGGTGTCCATTCCACTTGAGGCCGCAAACTCAGGGTCCCTCTCACATACCTAGAGCTGAGAGAAGCCTCCTCTTGAGGTGCTTGTGGTAAGGTGGTATTCCTCTGGACACGAATCCAGGGACTAACCTCTCTTTTCGAGTTGATTTTTGGTCCACAGAGTTCTTTCGTGTTGCTACAGTGACCTCAGGATCCCTCTAACCTTGAAACAGTGTTCTTGGGGTTTCTCTGGAGTGCCATCAAGGAAATCAAGGCTCCTTTCATGTGTGATGTGCAACACGGAATTGCTCTGCACGCAGTACAGGGGAATCGGGCCTCATCTCGCGGCGAGGGGGAAGTCTCATGGTTTTTCTCGAGTTGCGGCGGGAACCTGGGGTATATTCTCGAGTTACGACGGGGATGGCCCTTCCACCCACGTGTTTGTTCAGCCACGTCAGGACTCCTGCCTAGTTGCGAGGGACAACTCGGGATTCTCCTCGAGGCTTGGCAGGGCAATTGGAACGCCTCTCCAGCTGAGGCGGGAGACCAAGGGTCCCTTTCCACGTGCCACAAGAATCCTGGGACTCCTATCAAGTTTCACGAGGAGTCAGGCATCGTCTCCTTTGGAGGCACTGATCTCCGCGTACCTCTGGAGTTTTCAAAGGATGTGAGGCCTCCGGTAGCGATGACGTGGGGAACTAGGTGTTTCTCTGTGGTCTCCACTGGGGATTCAGACATCCTTTCTTCTTGGGAGATGCAAGACGAGCCTGCATTGAAGTCACTGTAGGGATATCCGGCCTTATTTCGAGTCAGGGCATCGCGGTGTCCATTCCACTTGAGGCCGCAATCTCAGGATCCCTCTCACATACCTAGAGCTGAGAGAAGCCTCCTCTTGAGGTGCTTGTGGTAAGGTGGTATTCCTCAGGAGTCGAAGCCAGGGACTAACCTCTCATCTCATGTTGATTCTTGGTCCACGGAGCTCTTTCGTGTTGCTACAGTGACCTCAGTATCCCTCTAGCCTTGAAACAGTGTTCTTGGGGTTTCTCTGGAGTGCCATCAAGGAAATCAAGGCTCCTTTCATGTGTGATGTGCAAGACGGAATTGCTCTGCACGCAGTACAGGGGAATCGGGCCTCATCTCGCATCGAGGGGGAAGTCTCATGGTTTTTCTCGAGTTGCGGCGGGAACCTGGGGTATATTCTCGAGTTACGACGGGGATGGCCCTTCCACCCACGTGTTTGTTCAGCCACGTCAGGACTCCTGCCTAGTTGCGAGGGACAACTCGGGATTCTCCTCGAGGCTTGGCAGGGCAATTGGAACGCCTCTCCAGCTGAGGCGGGAGACCAAGGGTCCCTTTCCACGTGCCACAGGAATCCTGGGTCTCCTATCAAGTTTCACGAGGAGTCAGGCATCGTCTCCTTTGGAGGCACTGATCTCCGCATACCTCAGGAGTTTTCAAAGGATTTGAGGCCTCCTGTCGCGATGAGTTGGGGAACTAGGTCTTTCTCTGTGGTCTCCACAGGGGATTCAGACACCCTTTCGTCTTGGGAGATGCAAGACGAGCCTGCATTCCAGTCACTGCAGGGATATCCGGCCTTATTTCGAGTCAGGGCATCGCGGTGTCCATTCCACTTGAGGCCGCAAACTCAGGGTCCCTCTCACATACCTAGAGCTGAGAGAAGCCTCCTCTTGAGGTGCTTGTGGTAAGGTGGTATTCCTCAGGAGTCGAAGCCAGGGACTAACCTCCCATCTCGTGTTGATTCTTGGTCCACGGAGCTCTTTCGTGTTGCTACAGTGACCTCAGGATCCCTCTAGCCTTGAAACAGTGTTCTTGCGGTTTCTCTGGAGTGCCATGAAGGAAATCAAGGCTCCTTTCATGTGTGATGTGCAACACGGAATTGCTCTGCACGCAGTGCAGGGGAATCGGGCCTCATCTCTCGGCGAGGGGGAAGTCTCATGGTTTTTCTCGAGTTGCGGCGGGAACCTGGGGTATATTCTCGAGTTACGACGGGGATGGCCCTTCCACACACGTGTTTGTTCAGCCACGTCAGGACTCTTGCCTAGTTGCGAGACACAACTCGGGATTCTCCTCGAGACTTGGCAAGGCCATTGGGACGCCTCTCCAGCTGAGGCGGGAGACCAAGGGTCCCTTTCCACGTGCCACAGGAATCCTGGGACTCCTATCAAGTTTCACGAGGAGTCAGGCATCGTCTCCTTTGGAGGCACTGATCTCCGCGTACCTCTGGAGTTTTCAAAGGATGTGAGGCCTCCGGTCACGATGAGGTGGGGAACTAGGTCTTTCTCTGTGGTCTCCACAGGGGATTCAGACATCCTTTCATCTTGGGAGATGTAAGACGAGCCTGCATTCAAGTCACTGCAGGGATATCCAGCCTTATTTCGCGTCAGGGCATCGCGGTGTCCATTCCACTTGAGGCCGCAAACTCAGGGTCCCTCTCACATACCTAGAGCTGAGAGAAGCCTCATCTCGAGGTGCTTGTGGTAAGGTGGTATTCCACTGGAGTCGAAGCCAGGGACTAACCTCTCATCTCGAGTTGATTTTTGGCCCACGGAGCTCTTTCGTGTTTCTACAGTGACCTCAGGATCCCTCTAGCCTTGAAACAGTGTTCTTGGGGTTTCTCTGGAGTGCCATCAAGGAAATCAAGGCTCCTTTCATGTGTGATGTGCAACACGGAATTGCTCTGCACACAGTGCAGGGGAATCGGGCCTCATCTCGCGGCGAGGGGGAAGTCTCATGGTTTTTCTTGAGTTGCGGCGGGAACCTGGGGTATATTCTCGAGTTACGACGGGGATGGCCCTTCCACCCACGTGTTTCTTCAGCCACGTCAGGACTCCTGCCTAGTTGCGAGGGACAACTCTGGATTCTCCTCGAGGCTTGGCAGGGCAATTGGGACGCCTCTCCAGCTGAGGCGGGAGACCAAGTGTCCCTTTCCAAGTGCCACAGGAATCCTGGGACTCCTATCAAGTTTCACGAGGAGTCAGGCATTGTCTCCTTTGGAGGCACTGATCTCCGCGTACCTCTGGAGTTTTCAAAGGATGTGAGGCTATCGGTCGCGATGAGGTGGGGAACTAAGTCTTTCTCTGTGCTTTCCACAGGGGATTCAGACATCCTTTCGTCCTGGGAGATGCAAGACGAGCCTGAATTGAAGTCACTGCAGGGATATCCGGCCTTATTTCGAGTCAGGGCATAGTGGTGTCCATTCCACTTGAGGCCGCAAACTCAGGGTCCCTCTCACATACCTAGAGCTGAGAGAAGCCTCCTCTTGAGGTGCTTGTGGTAAGGTGGTATTCCTCTGGACACGAATCCAGGGACTAACTTCTCTTTTCGAGTTGATTTTTGGTCCACAGAGTTCTTTCGTGTTGCTACAGTGACCTCAGGATCCCTCTAACCTTGAAACAGTGTTCTTGGGGTTTCTCTGGAGTGCCATCAAGGAAATCAAGGCTCCTTTCATGTGTGATGTGCAACACGGAATTGCTCTGCACGCAGTACAGGGGAATCGGGCCTCATCTCGCGGCGAGGGGGAAGTCTCATGGTTTTTCTCGAGTTGCGGCGGGAACCTGGGGTATATTCTCGAGTTACGACGGGGATGGCCCTTCCACCCACGTGTTTGTTCAGCCACGTCAGGACTCCTGCCTAGTTGCGAGGGACAACTCGGGATTCTCCTCGAGGCTTGGCAGGGCAATTGGAACGCCTCTCCAGCTGAGGCGGGAGACCAAGGGTCCCTTTCCACGTGCCACAAGAATCCTGGGACTCCTATCAAGTTTCACGAGGAGTCAGGCATCGTCTCCTTTGGAGGCACTGATCTCCGCGTACCTCTGGAGTTTTCAAAGGATGTGAGGCCTCCGGTAGCGATGACGTGGGGAACTAGGTGTTTCTCTGTGGTCTCCACTGGGGATTCAGACATCCTTTCTTCTTGGGAGATGCAAGACGAGCCTGCATTCAAGTCACTGTAGGGATATCCGGCCTTATTTCGAGTCAGGGCATCGCGGTGTCCATTCCACTTGAGGCCGCAATCTCAGGATCCCTCTCACATACCTAGAGCTGAGAGAAGCCTCCTCTTGAGGTGCTTGTGGTAAGGTGGTATTCCTCAGGAGTCGAAGCCAGGGACTAACCTCTCATCTCATGTTGATTCTTGGTCCACGGAGCTCTTTCGTGTTGCTACAGTGACCTCAGTATCCCTCTAGCCTTGAAACAGTGTTCTTGGGGTTTCTCTGGAGTGCCATCAAGGAAATCAAGGCTCCTTTCATGTGTGATGTGCAAGACGGAATTGCTCTGCACGCAGTACAGGGGAATCGGGCCTCATCTCGCATCGAGGGGGAAGTCTCATGGTTTTTCTCGAGTTGCGGCGGGAACCTGGGGTATATTCTCGAGTTACGACGGGGATGGCCCTTCCACCCACGTGTTTGTTCAGCCACGTCAGGACTCCTGCCTAGTTGCGAGGGACAACTCGGGATTCTCCTCGAAGCTTGACAGGGCAATTGGAACGCCTCTCCAGCTGAGGCGGGAGACCAAGTGTCCCTTTCCAAGTGCCACAGGAATCCTGGGACTCCTATCAAGTTTCACGAGGAGTCAGGCATCGTCTGCTTTGGAGGCACTGATCTCCGCGTACCTCTGGAGTTTTCAAAGGATGTGAGGCTATCGGTCGCGATGAGGTGGGAAACTAAGTCTTTCTCTGTGCTTTCCACAGGGGATTCAGACATCCTTTCGTCCTGGGAGATGCAAGACGAGCCTGCATTGAAGTCACTGCAGGGATATCCGGCCTTATTTCGAGTCAGGGCATCGCGGTGTCCATTCCACTTGAGGCCGCCAACTCAGGGTCCCTCTCACATACCTAGAGCTGAGAGAAGCCTCCTCTTGAGGTGCTTGTGGTAAGGTGGTATTCCTCTGGAGACGAATCCAGGGACTAACCTCTCTTTTCGAGTTGATTTTTTGTCCACAGAGTTCTTTCGTGTTGCTACAGTGACCTCAGGATCCCTCTATCCTTGAAACAGTGTTCTTGGGGTTTCTCTGGAGTGCCATCAAGGAAATCAAGGCTCCTTTCATGTGTGATGTGCAAGACGGAATTGCTCTGCACGCAGTACAGGGGAATCGGGCCTCATCTCGCATCGAGGGGGAAGTCTCATGGTTTTTCTCGAGTTGCGGCGGGAACCTGGGGTATATTCTCGAGTTACGACGGGGATGGCCCTTCCACCCACGTGTTTGTTCAGCCACGTCAGGACTCCTGCCTAGTTGCGAGGGACAACTTTGGATTCTCCTCGAGGCTTGGCAGGGCAATTGGGACGCCTCTCCAGCTGAGGCGGGAGAGCAAGGGTCCCTTTCCAAGTGCCACAGGAATCCTGGGACTCCTATCAAGTTTCACGAGGAGTCAGGCATCGTCTCCTTTGGAGGCACTGATCTCCGCGTACCTCTGGAGTTTTCAAAGGATGTGAGGCTATCGGTCGCGATGAGGTGGGGAACTAAGTCTTTCTCTGTGCTTTCCACAGGGGATTCAGACATCCTTTCGTCCTGGGAGATGCAAGACGAGCCTGCATTGAAGTCACTGCAGGGATATCCGGCCTTATTTCGAGTCAGGGCATAGTGGTGTCCATTCCACTTGAGGCCGCAAACTCAGGGTCCCTCTCACATACCTAGAGCTGAGAGAAGTCTCCTCTTGAGGTGCTTGTGGTAAGGTGGTATTCCTCAGGAGTCGAAGCCAGGGACTAACCTCTCATCTCGTGTTGATTCTTGGTCCACGGAGCACTTTCGTGTTGCTACAGTGACCTCAGGATCCCTCTAGCCTTGAAACAGTGTTCTTGGGGTTTCTCTGGAGTGCCATCAAGGAAATCAAGGCTCCTTTCATGTGTGATGTGCAACACGGAATTGCTCTGCACGCAGTGCAGGGGAATCGGGCCTCATCTCGCATCGAGGGGGAAGTCTCATGGTTTTTCTCGAGTTGCGGCGGGAACCTGGGGTATATTCTCGAGTTACGACGGGGATGGCCCTTCCACACACGTGTGTGTTCAGCCATGTCAGGACTCCTGCCTAGTTGCGAGGGACAACTCGGGATTCTCCTCGAGGCTTTGCAGGGAAATTGGGACGCCTCTCCAGCTGAGACGGGAGACCAAGGGTCCCTTTCCACGTGCCACAGGAATCCTGGGTCTCCTATCAAGTTTCACGAGGAGTCAGGCATCGTCTCCTTTGGAGGCACTGATCTCCGCATACCTCTGGAGTTTTCAAAGGATTTGAGGCCTCCTGTCACGATGAGGTGGGGAACTAGGTCTTTCTCTGTGGTCTCCACAGAGGATTCAGACACCCTTTCGTCTTGGGAGATGCAAGACGAGCCTGCATTCCAGTCACTGCAGGGATATCCGGCCTTATTTCGAGTCAGGGCATCGCGGTGTCCATTCCACTTGAGGCCGCAAACTCAGGGTCCCTCTCACATACCTAGAGCTGAAAGAAGCCTCCTCTTGAGGTGCTTGTGGTAAGGTGGTATTCCTCTGGAGTCGAAGCCAGGGACTAACCTCTCATCTCGAGTTGATTTTTGGTCCACGGAGCTCTTTCGTGTTGCCACAGTGACCTCAGGATCCCTCTAGCCTTGAAACAGTGTTCTTGGGGTTTCTCTGGAGTGCCATGAAGGAAATCAAGGCTCCTTTCATGTGTGATGTGCAACACAGAATTGCTCTGCACGCAGTGCAGGGGAATCGGGCCTCATCTCGCGGCGAGGGGGAAGTCTCATGGTTTTTCTCGAGTTGCGGCGGGAACCTGGGGTATATTCTCGAGTTACGACGGGGATGGCCCTTCCACCCACGTGTTTCTTCAGCCACGTCAGGACTCTTGCCAAGTTGCGAGACACAACTCGGGATTCTCCTCGAGGCTTGGCAAGGCAATTGGGACGCCTCTCCAGCTGAGGCGGGAGACCAAGGGTCCCTTTCCACATGCCACAGGAATCCTGGGACTCCTATCAAGTTTCACGAGGAGTCAGGCATCGTCTCCTTTGGAGGCACTGATCTCCGCGTACCTCTGGAGTTTTCAAAGGATGTGAGGCCTCCGGTCGCGATGAGGTGGGGAACTAGGTGTTTCTCTGTGGTCTCCACAGGCGATTCAGACATCCTTTCTTCTTGGGAGATGCAAGACGAGCCTGCATTGAAGTCACTGCAGGGATATCCGGCCTTATTTCGCATCAGGGCATCGCGGTGTCCATTCCACTTGAGGCCGCAATCTCAGGATCCCTCTCACATACCTAGAGCTGAGAGAAGCCTCCTCTTGAGGTGCTTGTGGTAAGGTGGTATTCCTCTGGAGTCGAAGCCAGGGACTAACCTCTCATCTCGAGTTGACTTTTGGTCCACGGAGCTCTTTCGTGTTGCTACAGTGACCTCAGGATCCCTCTAGCCTTGAAACAGTGTTCTTGGGGTTTCTCTGGAGTGCCATGAAGGAAATCAAGGCTCCTTTCATGTGTGATGTGCAACACAGAATTGCTCTGCACGCAGTACAGGGGAATCGGGCCTCATCTCTCGGCGAGGGGGAAGTCTCATGGTTTTTCTCGAGTTGCGGCGGGAACCTGGGGTATATTCTCGAGTTACGACGGGGATGGCCCTTCCACACACGTGTTTGTTCAGCCACGTCAGGACTCTTGCCTAGTTGCGAGACACAACTCGGGATTCTCCTCGAGGCTTGGCAAGGCAATTGGGACGCCTCTCCAGCTGAGGCGGGAGACCAAGGGTCCCTTTCCACGTGCCACAGGAATCCTGGGACTCCTATCAAGTTTCACGAGGAGTCAGGCATCGTCTCCTTTGGAGGCACTGATCTCCGCGTACCTCTGGAGTTTTCAAAGGATGTGAGGCCTCCGGTCGCGATGAGGTGGGGAACTAGGTCTTTCTCTGTGGTCTCCACAGGGGATTCAGACATCCTTTCATCTTGGGAGATGCAAGACGAGCCTGCATTCAAGTCACTGCAGGGATATCCAGCCTTATTTCGCGTCAGGGCATCGCGGTGTCGATTACACTTGAGGCCGCAAACTCAGGGTCCCTCTCACATACCTAGAGCTGAGAGAAGCCTCATCTCGAGGTGCTTGTGGTAAGGTGGTATTCCACTGGAGTCGAAGCCAGGGACTAACCTCTCATCTCGAGTTGATTTTTGGCCCACGGAGCTCTTTCGTGTTTCTACAGTGACCTCAGGATCCCTCTAGCCTTGAAACAGTGTTCTTGGGGTTTCTCTGGAGTGCCATCAAGGAAATCAAGGCTCCTTTCATGTGTGATGTGCAACACGGAATTGCTCTGCACACAGTGCAGGGGAATCGGGCCTCATCTCGCGGCGAGGGGGAAGTCTCATGGTTTTTCTTGAGTTGCGGCGGGAACCTGGGGTATATTCTCGAGTTACGACGGGGATGGCCCTTCCACCCACGTGTTTCTTCAGCCACGTCAGGACTCCTGCCTAGTTGCGAGGGACAACTCTGGATTCTCCTCGAGGCTTGGCAGGGCAATTGGGACGCCTCTCCAGCTGAGGCGGGAGACCAAGTGTCCCTTTCCAAGTGCCACAGGAATCCTGGGACTCCTATCAAGTTTCACGAGGAGTCAGGCATCGTCTCCTTTGGAGGCACTGATCTCCGCGTACCTCTGGAGTTTTCAAAGGATGTGAGGCTATCGGTCGCGATGAGGTGGGGAACTAAGTCTTTCTCTGTGCTTTCCACAGGGGATTCAGACATCCTTTCGTCCTGGGAGATGCAAGACGAGCCTGAATTGAAGTCACTGCAGGGATATCCGGCCTTATTTCGAGTCAGGGCATAGTGGTGTCCATTCCACTTGAGGCCGCAAACTCAGGGTCCCTCTCACATACCTAGAGCTGAGAGAAGCCTCCTCTTGAGGTGCTTGTGGTAAGGTGGTATTCCTCTGGACACGAATCCAGGGACTAACCTCTCTTTTCGAGTTGATTTTTGGTCCACAGAGTTCTTTCGTGTTGCTACAGTGACCTCAGGATCCCTCTAACCTTGAAACAGTGTTCTTGGGGTTTCTCTGGAGTGCCATCAAGGAAATCAAGGCTCCTTTCATGTGTGATGTGCAACACGGAATTGCTCTGCACGCAGTACAGGGGAATCGGGCCTCATCTCGCGGCGAGGGGGAAGTCTCATGGTTTTTCTCGAGTTGCGGCGGGAACCTGGGGTATATTCTCGAGTTACGACGGGGATGGCCCTTCCACCCACGTGTTTGTTCAGCCACGTCAGGACTCCTGCCTAGTTGCGAGGGACAACTCGGGATTCTCCTCGAGGCTTGGCAGGGCAATTGGAACGCCTCTCCAGCTGAGGCGGGAGACCAAGGGTCCCTTTCCACGTGCCACAAGAATCCTGGGACTCCTATCAAGTTTCACGAGGAGTCAGGCATCGTCTCCTTTGGAGGCACTGATCTCCGCGTACCTCTGGAGTTTTCAAAGGATGTGAGGCCTCCGGTAGCGATGACGTGGGGAACTAGGTGTTTCTCTGTGGTCTCCACTGGGGATTCAGACATCCTTTCTTCTTGGGAGATGCAAGACGAGCCTGCATTCAAGTCACTGTAGGGATATCCGGCCTTATTTCGAGTCAGGGCATCGCGGTGTCCATTCCACTTGAGGCCGCAATCTCAGGATCCCTCTCACATACCTAGAGCTGAGAGAAGCCTCCTCTTGAGGTGCTTGTGGTAAGGTGGTATTCCTCAGGAGTCGAAGCCAGGGACTAACCTCTCATCTCATGTTGATTCTTGGTCCACGGAGCTCTTTCGTGTTGCTACAGTGACCTCAGTATCCCTCTAGCCTTGAAACAGTGTTCTTGGGGTTTCTCTGGAGTGCCATCAAGGAAATCAAGGCTCCTTTCATGTGTGATGTGCAAGACGGAATTGCTCTGCACGCAGTACAGGGGAATCGGGCCTCATCTCGCATCGAGGGGGAAGTCTCATGGTTTTTCTCGAGTTGCGGCGGGAACCTGGGGTATATTCTCGAGTTACGACGGGGATGGCCCTTCCACCCACGTGTTTGTTCAGCCACGTCAGGACTCCTGCCTAGTTGCGAGGGACAACTCGGGATTCTCCTCGAGGCTTGGCAGGGCAATTGGAACGCCTCTCCAGCTGAGGCGGGAGACCAAGGGTCCCTTTCCACGTGCCACAGGAATCCTGGGTCTCCTATCAAGTTTCACGAGGAGTCAGGCATCGTCTCCTTTGGAGGCACTGATCTCCGCATACCTCAGGAGTTTTCAAAGGATTTGAGGCCTCCTGTCGCGATGAGTTGGGGAACTAGGTCTTTCTCTGTGGTCTCCACAGGGGATTCAGACACCCTTTCGTCTTGGGAGATGCAAGACGAGCCTGCATTCCAGTCACTGCAGGGATATCCGGCCTTATTTCGAGTCAGGGCATCGCGGTGTCCATTCCACTTGAGGCCGCAAACTCAGGGTCCCTCTCACATACCTAGAGCTGAGAGAAGCCTCCTCTTGAGGTGCTTGTGGTAAGGTGGTATTCCTCAGGAGTCGAAGCCAGGGACTAACCTCCCATCTCGTGTTGATTCTTGGTCCACGGAGCTCTTTCGTGTTGCTACAGTGACCTCAGGATCCCTCTAGCCTTGAAACAGTGTTCTTGCGGTTTCTCTGGAGTGCCATGAAGGAAATCAAGGCTCCTTTCATGTGTGATGTGCAACACGGAATTGCTCTGCACGCAGTGCAGGGGAATCGGGCCTCATCTCTCGGCGAGGGGGAAGTCTCATGGTTTTTCTCGAGTTGCGGCGGGAACCTGGGGTATATTCTCGAGTTACGACGGGGATGGCCCTTCCACACACGTGTTTGTTCAGCCACGTCAGGACTCTTGCCTAGTTGCGAGACACAACTCGGGATTCTCCTCGAGACTTGGCAAGGCCATTGGGACGCCTCTCCAGCTGAGGCGGGAGACCAAGGGTCCCTTTCCACGTGCCACAGGAATCCTGGGACTCCTATCAAGTTTCACGAGGAGTCAGGCGTCGTCTCCTTTGGAGGCACTGATCTCCGCGTACCTCTGGAGTTTTCAAAGGATGTGAGGCCTCCGGTCACGATGAGGTGGGGAACTAGGTCTTTCTCTGTGGTCTCCACAGGGGATTCAGACATCCTTTCATCTTGGGAGATGTAAGACGAGCCTGCATTCAAGTCACTGCAGGGATATCCAGCCTTATTTCGCGTCAGGGCATCGCGGTGTCCATTCCACTTGAGGCCGCAAACTCAGGGTCCCTCTCACATACCTAGAGCTGAGAGAAGCCTCATCTCGAGGTGCTTGTGGTAAGGTGGTATTCCACTGGAGTCGAAGCCAGGGACTAACCTCTCATCTCGAGTTGATTTTTGGCCCACGGAGCTCTTTCGTGTTTCTACAGTGACCTCAGGATCCCTCTAGCCTTGAAACAGTGTTCTTGGGGTTTCTCTGGAGTGCCATCAAGGAAATCAAGGCTCCTTTCATGTGTGATGTGCAACACGGAATTGCTCTGCACACAGTGCAGGGGAATCGGGCCTCATCTCGCGGCGAGGGGGAAGTCTCATGGTTTTTCTTGAGTTGCGGCGGGAACCTGGGGTATATTCTCGAGTTACGACGGGGATGGCCCTTCCACCCACGTGTTTCTTCAGCCACGTCAGGACTCCTGCCTAGTTGCGAGGGACAACTCTGGATTCTCCTCGAGGCTTGGCAGGGCAATTGGGACGCCTCTCCAGCTGAGGCGGGAGACCAAGTGTCCCTTTCCAAGTGCCACAGGAATCCTGGGACTCCTATCAAGTTTCACGAGGAGTCAGGCATTGTCTCCTTTGGAGGCACTGATCTCCGCGTACCTCTGGAGTTTTCAAAGGATGTGAGGCTATCGGTCGCGATGAGGTGGGGAACTAAGTCTTTCTCTGTGCTTTCCACAGGGGATTCAGACATCCTTTCGTCCTGGGAGATGCAAGACGAGCCTGAATTGAAGTCACTGCAGGGATATCCGGCCTTATTTCGAGTCAGGGCATAGTGGTGTCCATTCCACTTGAGGCCGCAAACTCAGGGTCCCTCTCACATACCTAGAGCTGAGAGAAGCCTCCTCTTGAGGTGCTTGTGGTAAGGTGGTATTCCTCTGGACACGAATCCAGGGACTAACCTCTCTTTTCGAGTTGATTTTTGGTCCACAGAGTTCTTTCGTGTTGCTACAGTGACCTCAGGATCCCTCTAACCTTGAAACAGTGTTCTTGGGGTTTCTCTGGAGTGCCATCAAGGAAATCAAGGCTCCTTTCATGTGTGATGTGCAACACGGAATTGCTCTGCACGCAGTACAGGGGAATCGGGCCTCATCTCGCGGCGAGGGGGAAGTCTCATGGTTTTTCTCGAGTTGCGGCGGGAACCTGGGGTATATTCTCGAGTTACGACGGGGATGGCCCTTCCACCCACGTGTTTGTTCAGCCACGTCAGGACTCCTGCCTAGTTGCGAGGGACAACTCGGGATTCTCCTCGAGGCTTGGCAGGGCAATTGGAACGCCTCTCCAGCTGAGGCGGGAGACCAAGGGTCCCTTTCCACGTGCCACAAGAATCCTGGGACTCCTATCAAGTTTCACGAGGAGTCAGGCATCGTCTCCTTTGGAGGCACTGATCTCCGCGTACCTCTGGAGTTTTCAAAGGATGTGAGGCCTCCGGTAGCGATGACGTGGGGAACTAGGTGTTTCTCTGTGGTCTCCACTGGGGATTCAGACATCCTTTCTTCTTGGGAGATGCAAGACGAGCCTGCATTCAAGTCACTGTAGGGATATCCGGCCTTATTTCGAGTCAGGGCATCGCGGTGTCCATTCCACTTGAGGCCGCAATCTCAGGATCCCTCTCACATACCTAGAGCTGAGAGAAGCCTCCTCTTGAGGTGCTTGTGGTAAGGTGGTATTCCTCAGGAGTCGAAGCCAGGGACTAACCTCTCATCTCATGTTGATTCTTGGTCCACGGAGCTCTTTCGTGTTGCTACAGTGACCTCAGTATCCCTCTAGCCTTGAAACAGTGTTCTTGGGGTTTCTCTGGAGTGCCATCAAGGAAATCAAGGCTCCTTTCATGTGTGATGTGCAAGACGGAATTGCTCTGCACGCAGTACAGGGGAATCGGGCCTCATCTCGCATCGAGGGGGAAGTCTCATGGTTTTTCTCGAGTTGCGGCGGGAACCTGGGGTATATTCTCGAGTTACGACGGGGATGGCCCTTCCACCCACGTGTTTGTTCAGCCACGTCAGGACTCCTGCCTAGTTGCGAGGGACAACTCGGGATTCTCCTCGAGGCTTGACAGGGCAATTGGAACGCCTCTCCAGCTGAGGCGGGAGACCAAGTGTCCCTTTCCAAGTGCCACAGGAATCCTGGGACTCCTATCAAGTTTCACGAGGAGTCAGGCATCGTCTGCTTTGGAGGCACTGATCTCCGCGTACCTCTGGAGTTTTCAAAGGATGTGAGGCTATCGGTCGCGATGAGGTGGGAAACTAAGTCTTTCTCTGTGCTTTCCACAGGGGATTCAGACATCCTTTCGTCCTGGGAGATGCAAGACGAGCCTGCATTGAAGTCACTGCAGGGATATCCGGCCTTATTTCGAGTCAGGGCATCGCGGTGTCCATTCCACTTGAGGCCGCCAACTCAGGGTCCCTCTCACATACCTAGAGCTGAGAGAAGCCTCCTCTTGAGGTGCTTGTGGTAAGGTGGTATTCCTCTGGAGACGAATCCAGGGACTAACCTCTCTTTTCGAGTTGATTTTTTGTCCACAGAGTTCTTTCGTGTTGCTACAGTGACCTCAGGATCCCTCTATCCTTGAAACAGTGTTCTTGGGGTTTCTCTAGAGTGCCATCAAGGAAATCAAGGCTCCTTTCATGTGTGATGTGCAAGACGGAATTGCTCTGCACGCAGTACAGGGGAATCGGGCCTCATCTCGCATCGAGGGGGAAGTCTCATGGTTTTTCTCGAGTTGCGGCGGGAACCTGGGGTATATTCTCGAGTTACGACGGGGATGGCCCTTCCACCCACGTGTTTGTTCAGCCACGTCAGGACTCCTGCCTAGTTGCGAGGGACAACTTTGGATTCTCCTCGAGGCTTGGCAGGGCAATTGGGACGCCTCTCCAGCTGAGGCGGGAGAGCAAGGGTCCCTTTCCAAGTGCCACAGGAATCCTGGGACTCCTATCAAGTTTCACGAGGAGTCAGGCATCGTCTCCTTTGGAGGCACTGATCTCCGCGTACCTCTGGTGTTTTCAAAGGATGTGAGGCTATCGGTCGCGATGAGGTGGGGAACTAAGTCTTTCTCTGTGCTTTCCACAGGGGATTCAGACATCCTTTCGTCCTGGGAGATGCAAGACGAGCCTGCATTGAAGTCACTGCAGGGATATCCGGCCTTATTTCGAGTCAGGGCATAGTGGTGTCCATTCCACTTGAGGCCGCAAACTCAGGGTCCCTCTCACATACCTAGAGCTGAGAGAAGTCTCCTCTTGAGGTGCTTGTGGTAAGGTGGTATTCCTCAGGAGTCGAAGCCAGGGACTAACCTCTCATCTCGTGTTGATTCTTGGTCCACGGAGCACTTTCGTGTTGCTACAGTGACCTCAGGATCCCTCTAGCCTTGAAACAGTGTTCTTGGGGTTTCTCTGGAGTGCCATCAAGGAAATCAAGGCTCCTTTCATGTGTGATGTGCAACACGGAATTGCTCTGCACGCAGTGCAGGGGAATCGGGCCTCATCTCGCGGCGAGGGGGAAGTCTCATGGTTTTTCTCGAGTTGCGGCGGGAACCTGGGGTATATTCTCGAGTTACGACGGGGATGGCCCTTCCACACACGTGTGTGTTCAGCCATGTCAGGACTCCTGCCTAGTTGCGAGGGACAACTCGGGATTCTCCTCGAGGCTTTGCAGGGAAATTGGGACGCCTCTCCAGCTGAGACGGGAGACCAAGGGTCCCTTTCCACGTGCCACAGGAATCCTGGGTCTCCTATCAAGTTTCACGAGGAGTCAGGCATCGTCTCCTTTGGAGGCACTGATCTCCGCATACCTCTGGAGTTTTCAAAGGATTTGAGGCCTCCTGTCACGATGAGGTGGGGAACTAGGTCTTTCTCTGTGGTCTCCACAGAGGATTCAGACACCCTTTCGTCTTGGGAGATGCAAGACGAGCCTGCATTCCAGTCACTGCAGGGATATCCGGCCTTATTTCGAGTCAGGGCATCGCGGTGTCCATTCCACTTGAGGCCGCAAACTCAGGGTCCCTCTCACATACCTAGAGCTGAAAGAAGCCTCCTCTTGAGGTGCTTGTGGTAAGGTGGTATTCCTCTGGAGTCGAAGCCAGGGACTAACCTCTCATCTCGAGTTGATTTTTGGTCCACGGAGCTCTTTCGTGTTGCCACAGTGACCTCAGGATCCCTCTAGCCTTGAAACAGTGTTCTTGGGGTTTCTCTGGAGTGCCATCAAGGAAATCAAGGCTCCTTTCATGTGTGATGTGCAACACAGAATTGCTCTGCACGCAGTGCAGGGGAATCGGGCCTCATCTCGCGGCGAGGGGGAAGTCTCATGGTTTTTCTCGAGTTGCGGCGGGAACCTGGGGTATATTCTCGAGTTACGACGGGGATGGCCCTTCCACCCACGTGTTTCTTCAGCCACGTCAGGACTCTTGCCAAGTTGCGAGACACAACTCGGGATTCTCCTCGAGGCTTGGCAAGGCAATTGGGACGCCTCTCCAGCTGAGGCGGGAGACCAAGGGTCCCTTTCCACGTGCCACAGGAATCCTGGGACTCCTATCAAGTTTCACGAGGAGTCAGGCATCGTCTCCTTTGGAGGCACTGATCTCCGCGTACCTCTGGAGTTTTCAAAGGATGTGAGGCCTCCGGTCGCGATGAGGTGGGGAACTAGGTGTTTCTCTGTGGTCTCCACAGGCGATTCAGACATCCTTTCTTCTTGGGAGATGGAAGACGAGCCTGCATTGAAGTCACTGCAGGGATATCCGGCCTTATTTCGCATCAGGGCATCGCGGTGTCCATTCCACTTGAGGCCGCAATCTCAGGATCCCTCTCACATACCTAGAGCTGAGAGAAGCCTCCTCTTGAGGTGCTTGTGGTAAGGTGGTATTCCTCTGGAGTCGAAGCCAGGGACTAACCTCTCATCTCGAGTTGACTTTTGGTCCACGGAGCTCTTTCGTGTTGCTACAGTGACCTCAGGATCCCTCTAGCCTTGAAACAGTGTTCTTGGGGTTTCTCTGGAGTGCCATGAAGGAAATCAAGGCTCCTTTCATGTGTGATGTGCAACACAGAATTGCTCTGCACGCAGTACAGGGGAATCGGGCCTCATCTCTCGGCGAGGGGGAAGTCTCATGGTTTTTCTCGAGTTGCGGCGGGAACCTGGGGTATATTCTCGAGTTACGACGGGGATGGCCCTTCCACACACGTGTTTGTTCAGCCACGTCAGGACTCTTGCCTAGTTGCGAGACACAACTCGGGATTCTCCTCGAGGCTTGGCAAGGCAATTGGGACGCCTCTCCAGCTGAGGCGGGAGACCAAGGGTCCCTTTCCACGTGCCACAGGAATCCTGGGACTCCTATCAAGTTTCACGAGGAGTCAGGCATCGTCTCCTTTGGAGGCACTGATCTCCGCATACCTCTGGAGTTTTCAAAGGATGTGAGGCCTCCGGTCGCGATGAGGTGGGGAACTAGGTCTTTCTCTGTGGTCTCCACAGGGGATTCAGACATCCTTTCATCTTGGGAGATGCAAGACGAGCCTGCATTCAAGTCACTGCAGGGATATCCAGCCTTATTTCGCATCAGGGCATCGCGGTGTCGATTACACTTGAGGCCGCAAACTCAGGGTCCCTCTCACATACCTAGAGCTGAGAGAAGCCTCCTCTTGAGGTGCTTGTGGTAAGGTGGTATTCCTCTGGAGACGAATCCAGGGACTAACCTCTCTTTTCGAGTTGATTTTTGGTCCACAGAGTTCTTTCGTGTTGCTACAGTGACCTCAGGATCCCTCTAGCCTTGAAACAGTGTTCTTGGGGTTTCTCTGGAGTGCCATCAAGGAAATCAAGGCTCCTTTCATGTGTGATGTGCAAGACGGAATTGCTCTGCACGCAGTACAGGGGAATCGGGCCTCATCTCGCATCGAGGGGGAAGTCTCAAGGTTTTTCTCGAGTTGCGGCGGGAACCTGGGGTATATTCTCGAGTTACGACGGGGATGGCCCTTCCACCCACGTGTTTGTTCAGCCACGTCAGGACTCCTGCCTAGTTGCAAGGGACAACTCGGGATTCTCCTCGAGGCTTGGCAGGGCAATTGGAACGCCTCTCCAGCTGAGGCGGGAGACCAAGGGTCCCTTTCCACGTGCCACAAGAATCCTGGGACTCCTATCAAGTTTCACGAGGAGTCAGGCATCGTCTCCTTTGGAGGCACTGATCTCCGCGTACCTCTGGAGTTTTCAAAGGATGTGAGGCCTCCAGTCGCGATGAGGTGGGGAACTAGGTCTTTCTCTGTGGTCTCCACAGGGGATTCAGACATCCTTTCTTCTTGGGAGATGCAAGACGAGCCTGCATTCAAGTCACTGCAGGGATATCCGGCCTTATTTCGAGTCAGGGCATCGCGGTGTCCAATCCATTTGAGGCCGCAAACTCAGGATCCCTTTCACATACCTAGAGCTGAGAGAAGCCTCCTCTTGAGGTGCTTGTGGTAAGGTGGTATTCCTCAGGAGTCGAAGCCAGGGACTAACCTCTCATCTCGTGTTGATTCTTGGTCCACGGAGCTCTTTCGTGTTGCCACAGTGACCTCAGGATCCCTCTAGCCTTGAAACAGTGTTCTTGGGGTTTCTCTGGAGTGCCATCAAGGAAATCAAGGCTCCTTTCATGTGTGATGTGCAAGACGGAATTGCTCTGCACGCAGTGCAGGGGAATCGGGCCTCATCTCGCGGCGAGGGGGAAGTCTCATGGTTTTTCTCGAGTTGCGGCGGGAACCTGGGGTATATTCTCGAGTTACGACGGGGATGGCCCTTCCACCCACGTGTTTGTTCAGCGACGTCAGGACTCCTGTCTAGTTGCGAGGGACAACTCTGGATTCTCCTCGAGGCTTGGCAGGGCAATTGGGACGCCTCTCCAGCTGAGGCGGGAGACCAAGTGTCCCTTTCCAAGTGCCACAGGAATCCTGGGACTCCTATCAAGTTTCACGAGGAGTCAGGCATCGTCTGCTTTGGAGGCACTGATCTCCGCGTACCTCTGGAGTTTTCAAAGGATGTGAGGCCTCCGGTGGCGATGAGGTTGGGAACTAAGTCTTTCTCTGTGCTTTCCACAGGGGATTCAGACATCCTTTCGTCCTGGGAGATGCAAGACGAGCCTGCATTGAAGTCACTGCAGGGATATCCGGCCTTATTTCGAGTCAGGGCATCGCGGTGTCCATTCCACTTGAGGCCGCAAACTCAGGGTCCCTCTCACATACCTAGAGCTGAGAGAAGCCTCCTCTTGAGGTGCTTGTGGTAAGGTGGTATTCCTCTGGAGACGAATCCAGGGACTAACCTCTCTTTTCGAGTTGATTTTTGGTCCACAGAGTTCTTTCGTGTTGCTACAGTGACCTCAGGATCCCTCTATCCTTGAAACAGTGTTCTTGGGGTTTCTCTGGAGTGCCATCAAGGAAATCAAGGCTCCTTTCATGTGTGATGTGCAAGACGGAATTGCTCTGCACGCAGTACAGGGGAATCGGGCCTCATCTCGCATCGAGGGGGAAGTTTCATGGTTTTTCTCGAGTTGCGGCGGGAACCTGGGGTATATTCTCGAGTTACGACGGGGATGGCCCTTCCACCCACGTGTTTGTTCAGCCACGTCAGGACTCCTGCCTAGTTGCGAGGGACAACTCGGGATTCTCCTCGAGGCTTGGCAGGGCAATTGGAACGCCTCTCCAGCTGAGGCGGGAGACCAAGGGTCCCTTTCCACGTGCCACAGGAATCCTGGGTCTCCTATCAAGTTTCACGAGGAGTCAGGCATCGTCTCCTTTGGAGGCACTGATCTCCGCATACCTCAGGAGTTTTCAAAGGATTTGAGGCCTCCTGTCGCGATGAGGTGGGGAACTAGGTCTTTCTCTGTGGTCTCCACAGGGGATTCAGACACCCTTTCGTCTTGGGAGATGCAAGACGAGCCTGCATTCCAGTCACTGCAGGGATATCCGGCCTTATTTCGAGTCAGGGCATCGCGGTGTCCATTCCACTTGAGGCCGCAAACTCAGGGTCCCTCTCACATACCTAGAGCTGAGAGAAGCCTCCTCTTGAGGTGCTTGTGGTAAGGTGGTATTCCTCAGGAGTCGAAGCCAGGGACTAACCTCTCATCTCGTGTTGATTCTTGGTCCACGGAGCTCTTTCGTGTTACTACAGTGACCTCAGGATCCCTCTAGCCTTGAAACAGTGTTCTTGGGGTTTCTCTGGAGTGCCATGAAGGAAATCAAGGCTCCTTTCATGTCTGATGTGCAACACGGAATTGCTCTGCACGCAGTGCAGGGGAATCGGGCCTCATCTCTCGGCGAGGGGGAAGTCTCATGGTTTTTCTCGAGTTGCGGCGGGAACCTGGGGTATATTCTCGAGTTACGACGGGGATGGCCCTTCCACACACGTGTTTGTTCAGCCACGTCAGGACTATTGCCTAGTTGCGAGACACAACTCGGGATTCTCCTCGAGGCTTGGCAAGGGCATTGGGACGCCTCTCCAGCTGAGGCGGGAGACCAAGGGTCCCTTTCCACGTGCCACAGGAATCCTGGGACTCCTATCAAGTTTCACGAGGAGTCAGGCATCGTCTCCTTTGGAGGCACTGATCTCCGCGTACCTCTGGAGTTTTCAAAGGATGTGAGGCCTCCGGTCGCGATGAGGTGGGGAACTAGGTCTTTCTCTGTGGTCTCCACAGGGGATTCAGACATCCTTTCATCTTGGGAGATGCAAGACGAGCCTGCATTCAAGTCACTGCAGGGATATCCGGCCTTATTTCGCGTCAGGGCATCGCGGTGTCCATTCCACTTGAGGCCGCAAACTCAGGGTCCCTCTCACATACCTAGAGCTGAGAGAAGCCTCATCTCGAGGTGCTTGTGGTAAGGTGGTATTCCTCTGGAGTCGAAGCCAGGGACTAACCTCTCATCTCGAGTTGATTTTTGGCCCACGGAGCTCTTTCGTGTTGCTACAGTGACCTCAGGATCCCTCTAGCCTTGAAACAGTGTTCTTGGGGTTTCTCTGGAGTGCCATCAAGGAAATCAAGGCTCCTTTCATGTGTGATGTGCAACACGGAATTGCTCTGCACGCAGTGCAGGGGAATCGGGCCTCATCTCGCGGCGAGGGGGAAGTCTCATGGTTTTTCTCGAGTTGCGGCGGGAACCTGGGGTATATTCTCGAGTTACGACGGGGATGGCCCTTCCACCCACGTGTTTCTTCAGCGACGTCAGGACTCCTGCCTAGTTGCGAGGGACAACTCTGGATTCTCCTCGAGGCTTGGCAGGGCAATTGGGACGCCTCTCCAGCTGAGGCGGGAGACCAAGTGTCCCTTTCCAAGTGCCACAGGAATCCTGGGACTCCTATCAAGTTTCACGAGGAGTCAGGCATCGTCTCCTTTGGAGGCACTGATCTCCGCGTACCTCTGGAGTTTTCAAAGGATGTGAGGCTATCGGTCGCGATGAGGTGGGGAACTAAGTCTTTCTCTGTGCTTTCCACAGGGGATTCAGACATCCTTTCGTCCTGGGAGATGCAAGACGAGCCTGCATTGAAGTCACTGCAGGGATATCCGGCCTTATTTCGAGTCAGGGCATAGTGGTGTCCATTCCACTTGAGGCCGCAAACTCAGGGTCCCTCTCACATACCTAGAGCTGAGAGAAGCCTCCTCTTGAGGTGCTTGTGGTAAGGTGGTATTCCTCTGGACACGAATCCAGGGACTAACCTCTCTTTTCGAGTTGATTTTTGGTCCACAGAGTTCTTTCGTGTTGCTACAGTGACCTCAGGATCCCTCTAACCTTGAAACAGTGTTCTTGGGGTTTCTCTGGAGTGCCATCAAGGAAATCAAGGCTCCTTTCATGTGTGATGTGCAAGACGGAATTACTCTGCACGCAGTACAGGGGAATCGGGCCTCATCTCGCATCGAGGGGGAAGTCTCATGGTTTTTCTCGAGTTGCGGCGGGAACCTGGGGTATATTCTCGAGTTACGACGGGGATGGCCCTTCCACCCACGTGTTTGTTCAGCCACGTCAGGACTCCTGCCTAGTTGCGAGGGACAACTCGGGATTCTCCTCGAGGCTTGGCAGGGCAATTGGAACGCCTCTCCAGCTGAGGCGGGAGACCAAGGGTCCCTTTCCACGTGCCACCAGAATCCTGGGACTCCTATCAAGTTTCACGAGGAGTCAGGCATCGTCTCCTTTGGAGGCACTGATCTCCGCGTACCTCTGGAGTTTTCAAAGGATGTGAGGCCTCCGGTAGCGATGACGTGGGGAACTAGGTGTTTCTCTGTGGTCTCCACTGGGGATTCAGACATCCTTTCTTCTTGGGAGATGCAAGACGAGCCTGCATTCACGTCACTGCAGGGATATCCGGCGTTATTTCGAGTCAGGGCATCGCGGTGTCCATTCCACTTGAGGCCGCAATCTCAGGATCCCTCTCACATACCTAGAGCTGAGAGAAGCCTCCTCTTGAGGTGCTTGTGGTAAGGTGGTATTCCTCAGGAGTCGAAGCCAGGGACTAACCTCTCATCTCGTGTTGATTCTTGGTCCACGGAGCTCTTTCGTGTTGCTACAGTGACCTCAGGATCCCTCTAGCCTTGAAACAGTGTTCTTGGGGTTTCTCTGGAGTGCCATCAAGGAAATCAAGGCTCCTTTCATGTGTGATGTGCAACACAGAATTGCTCTGCACGCAGTGCAAGGGAATCAGGCCTCATCTCGCGGCGAGGGGGAAGTCTCATGGTTTTTCTCGAGTTGCGGCGGGAACCTCGGGTATATTCTCGAGTTACGACGGGGATGGCCCTTCCACCCACGTGTTTGTTCAGCCACGTCAGGACTCTTGCCTAGTTGCGAGACACAACTCGGGATTCTCCTCGAGGCTTGGCAAGGCAATTGGGACGCCTCTCCAGCTGAGGCGGGAGACCAAGAGTCCCTTTCCACGTGCCACAGGAATCCTGGGACTCCTATCAAGTTTCACGAGGAGTCAGGCATCGTCTCCTTTGGAGGCACTGATCTCCGCGTACCTCTGGAGTTTTCAAAGGATGTGAGGCCACCGGTCGCGATGAGGTGGGGAACTAGGTCTTTCTCTGTGGTCTCCACAGGGGATTCAGACATCCTTTCATCTTGGGAGATGCAAGACGAGCCTGCATTCAAGTCACTGCAGGGATATCCAGCCTTATTTCGCGTCAGGGCATCGCGGTGTCCATTCCACTTGAGGCCGCAAACTCAGGGTCCCTCTCACATACCTAGAGCTGAGAGAAGCCTCCTCTTGAGGTGCTTGTGGTAAGGTGGTATTCCTCTGGAGTCGAAGCCAGGGACTAACCTCTCATCTCGAGTTGATTTTTGGCCCACGGAGCTCTTTCGTTTTGCTACAGTGACCTCAGGATCCCTCTAGCCTTGAAACAGTGTTCTTGGGGTTTCTCTGGAGTGCCATCAAGGAAATCAAGGCTCCTTTCATGTGTGATGTGCAACACGGAATTGCTCTGCACGCAGTGCAGGGGAATCGGGCCTCATCTCGCGGCGAGGGGGAAGTCTCATGGTTTTTCTCGAGTTGCGGCGGGAACCTGGGGTATATTCTCGAGTTACGACGGGGATGGCCCTTCCACACACGTGTTTCTTCAGCGACGTCAGGATACCTGCCTAGTTGCGAGGGACAACTCTGGATTCTCCTCGAGGCTTGGCAGGGCAATTGGGACGCCTCTCCAGCTGAGGCGGGAGACCAAGTGTCCCATTCCAAGTGCCACAGGAATCCTGGGACTCCTATCAAGTTTCACGAGGAGTCAGGCATCGTCTCCTTTGGAGGCACTGATCTCCGCGTACCTCTGGAGTTTTCAAAGGATGTGAGGCTATCGATCGCGATGAGGTGGGGAACTAAGTCTTTCTCTGTGCTTTCCACAGGGGATTCAGACATCCTTTCGTCCTGGGAGATGCAAGACGAGCCTGCATTGAAGTCACTGCAGGGATATCCGGCCTTATTTCGAGTCAGGGCATCGCGGTGTCCATTCCACTTGAGGCCGCAAACTCAGGGTCCCTCTCACATACCTAGAGCTGAGAGAAGCCTCCTCTTGAGGTGCTTGTGGTAAGGTGGTATTCCTCTGGAGACGAATCCAGGGACTAACCTCTCTTTTCGAGTTGATTTTTGGTCCACAGAGTTCTTTCGTGTTGCTACAGTGACCTCAGGATCCCTCTATCCTTGAAACAGTGTTCTTGGGGTTTCTCTGGAGTGCCATCAAGGAAATCAAGGCTCCTTTCATGTGTGATGTGCAAGACGGAATTGCTCTGCACGCAGTACAGGGGAATCGGGCCTTATCTCGCATCGAGGGGGAAGTCTCATGGTTTTTCTCGAGTTGCGGCGGGAACCTGGGGTATATTCTCCAGTTACGACGGGGATGGCCCTTCCACCCACGTGTTTGTTCAGCCACGTCAGGACTCCTGCCTAGTTGCGAGGGACAACTCGGGATTCTCCTCGAGGCTTGGCAGGGCAATTGGAACGCCTCTCCAGCTGAGGCAGGAGACCAAGGGTCCCTTTCCACGTGCCACAAGAATCCTGGGACTCCTATCAAGTTTCACGAGGAGTCAGGCATCGTCTCCTTTGGAGGCACTGATCTCCGCGTACCTCTGGAGTTTTCAAAGGATGTGAGGCCTCCGGTCGCGATGAGGTGGGGAACTAGGTGTTTCTCTGTGGTCTCCACAGGGGATTCAGACATCCTTTCTTCTTGGGAGATGCAAGACGAGCCTGCATTCAAGTCACTGCAGGGATATCCGGCCTTATTTCGAGTCAGGGCATCGCGGTGTCCATTCCACTTGAGGCCGCAAACTCAGGATCCCTCTCACATACCTAGAGCTGAGAGAAGCCTCCTCTTGAGGTGCTTGTGGTAAGGTGGTATTCCTCAGGAGTCGAAGCCAGGGACTAACCTCGCATCTCGTGTTGATTCTTGGTGCACGGAGCTCTTTCGTGTTGCCACAGTGACCTCAGGATCCCTCTAGCCTTGAAACAGTGTTCTTGGGGTTTCTCTGGAGTGCCATCAAGGAAATAAAGGCTCCTTTCATGTGTGATGTGCAACACGGAATTGCTCTGCACGCAGTGCAGGGGAATCGGGCCTCATCTCGCGGCGAGGGGGAAGTCTCATGGTTTTTCTCGAGTTGCGGCGGGAACCTGGGGTATATTCTCGAGTTACGACGGGGATGGCCCTTCCACCCACGTGTTTCTTCAGCGACGTCAGGACTCCTGCCTAGTTGCGAGGGACAACTCTGGATTCTCCTCGAGGCTTGGCAGGGCAATTGGGACGCCTCTCCAGCTGAGGCGGGAGACCAAGTGTCCCTTTCCAAGTGCCACAGGAATCCTGGGACTCCTATCAAGTTTCACGAGGAGTCAGGCATCGTCTGCTTTGGAGGCACTGATCTCCGCGTACCTCTGGAGTTTTCAAAGGATGTGAGGCCTCCGGTCGCGATGAGGTGGGGAACTAAGTCTTTCTCTGTGCTTTCCACAGGGGATTCAGACATCCTTTCGTCGTGGGAGATGCAAGACGAGCCTGCATTGAAGTCACTGCAGGGATATCCGGCCTTATTTCGAGTCAGGGCATAGTGGTGTCCATTCCACTTGAGGCCGCAAACTCAGGGTCCCTCTCACATACCTAGAGCTGAGAGAAGCCTCCTCTTGAGGTGCTTGTGGTAAGGTGGTATTCCTCTGGACACGAATCCAGGGACTAACCTCTCTTTTCGAGTTGATTTTTGGTCCACAGAGTTCTTTCGTGTGGCTACAGTGACCTCAGGATCCCTCTAGCCTTGAAACAGTGTTCTTGGGGTTTCTCTGGAGTGCCATCAAGGAAATCAAGGCTCCTTTCATGTGTGATGTGCAAGAAGGAATTGCTCTGCACGCAGTACAGGGGAATCGGGCCTCATCTCGCATCGAGGGGGAAGTCTCATGGTTTTTCTCGAGTTGCGGCGGGAACCTGGGGTATATTCTCGAGTTACGACGGGGATGGCCCTTCCACCCACGTGTTTGTTCAGCCACGTCAGGACTCCTGCCTAGTTGCGAGGGACAACTCGGGATTCTCCTCGAGGCTTGGCAGGGCAATTGGAACGCCTCTCCAGCTGAGGCGGGAGACCAAGGGTCCCTTTCCACGTGCCACAAGAATCCTGGGACTCCTATCAAGTTTCACGAGGAGTCAGGCATCGTCTCCTTTGGAGGCACTGATCTCCGCGTACCTCTGGAGTTTTCAAAGGATGTGAGGCCTCCGGTCGCGATGAGGTGGGGAACTAGGTGTTTCTCTGTCGTCCCCACAGGGGATTCAGACATCCTTTCTTCTTGGGAAATGCCAGACGAGCCTGCATTCAAGTCACTGCAGGGATATCCGGCCTTATTTCGAGTCAAGGCATCGCGGTGTCCATTCCACTTGAGGCCACAAACTCAGGATCCCTCTCACATACCTAGAGCTGAGAGAACCCTCCTCTTGAGGTGCTTGTGGTAAGGTTGTATTCCTCAGGAGTCGAAGCCAGGGACTAACCTCTCATCTCGTGTTGATTCTTGTTCCACGGAGCTCTTTCGTGTTGCTACAGTGACCTCAGGATCCCTCTAGCCTTGAAACAGTGTTCTTGGGGTTTCTCTGGAGTGCCATCAAGGAAATCAAGGCTCCTTTCATGTGTGATGTGCAACACGGAATTGCTCTGCACGCAGTGCAGGGGAATCGGGCCTCATCTCGCGGCGAGGGGGAAGTCTCATGGTTTTTCTCGAGTTGCGGCGGGAACCTGGGGTATATTTTCGAGTTACGACGGGGATGGCCCTTCCACCCACGTGTTTCTTCAGCGACGTCAGGACTCCTGCCTACTTGCGAGGGACAACTCGGGATTCTCCTCGAGGCTTTGCAGGGCAATTCGGACGCCTCTCCAGCTGAGACGGGAGACCAAGTTTCCCTTTCCACGTGCACAGGAATCCTGGGTCTCCTATCAAGTTTCACGAGGAGTCAGGCATCGTCTCCTTTGGAGGCACTGATCTCCGCATACCTCTGGAGTTTTCAAAGGATTTGAGGCCTCCTGTCGCGATGAGGTGGGGAACTAGGTCTTTCTCTGTGGTCTCCACAGGGGATTCAGACACCCTTTCGTCTTGGGAGATGCAAGACGAGCCTGCATTCCAGTCACTGCAGGGATATCCGGCCTTATTTCGAGTCAGGGCATCGCGGTGTCCATTCCACTTGAGGCCGCAAACTCAGGGTCCCTCTCACATACCTAGAGCTGAGAGAAGCCTCCTCTTGAGGTGCTTGTGGTAAGGTGGTATTCCTCTGGAGACGAATCCAGGGACTAACCTCTCTTTTCGAGTTGATTTTTGGTCCACAGAGTTCTTTCGTGTTGCTACAGTGACCTCAGGATCCCTCTATCCTTGAAACAGTGTTCTTGGGGTTTCTCTGGAGTGCCATCAAGGAAATCAAGGCTCCTTTCATGTGTGATGTGCAAGACGGAATTGCTCTGCACGCAGTACAGGGGAATCGGGCCTTATCTCGCATCGAGGGGGAAGTCTCATGGTTTTTCTCGAGTTGCGGCGGGAACCTGGGGTATATTCTCCAGTTACGACGGGGATGGCCCTTCCACCCACGTGTTTGTTCAGCCACGTCAGGACTCCTGCCTAGTTGCGAGGGACAACTCGGGATTCTCCTCGAGGCTTGGCAGGGCAATTGGAACGCCTCTCCAGCTGAGGCAGGAGACCAAGGGTCCCTTTCCACGTGCCACAAGAATCCTGGGACTCCTATCAAGTTTCACGAGGAGTCAGGCATCGTCTCCTTTGGAGGCACTGATCTCCGCGTACCTCTGGAGTTTTCAAAGGATGTGAGGCCTCCGGTCGCGATGAGGTGGGGAACTAGGTGTTTCTCTGTGGTCTCCACAGGGGATTCAGACATCCTTTCTTCTTGGGAGATGCAAGACGAGCCTGCATTCAAGTCACTGCAGGGATATCCGGCCTTATTTCGAGTCAGGGCATCGCGGTGTCCATTCCACTTGAGGCCGCAAACTCAGGATCCCTCTCACATACCTAGAGCTGAGAGAAGCCTCCTCTTGAGGTGCTTGTGGCAAGGTGGTATTCCTCAGGAGTCGAAGCCAGGGACTAACCTCGCATCTCGTGTTGATTCTTGGTGCACGGAGCTCTTTCGTGTTGCCACAGTGACCTCAGGATCCCTCTAGCCTTGAAACAGTGTTCTTGGGGTTTCTCTGGAGTGCCATCAAGGAAATAAAGGCTCCTTTCATGTGTGATGTGCAACACGGAAATGCTCTGCACGCAGTGCAGGGGAATCGGGCCTCATCTCGCGGCGAGGGGGAAGTCTCATGGTTTTTCTCGAGTTGCGGCGGGAACCTGGGGTATATTCTCGAGTTACGACGGGGATGGCCCTTCCACCCACGTGTTTCTTCAGCGACGTCAGGACTCCTGCCTAGTTGCGAGGGACAACTCTGGATTCTCCTCGAGGCTTGGCAGGGCAATTGGGACGCCTCTCCAGCTGAGGCGGGAGACCAAGTGTCCCTTTCCAAGTGCCACAGGAATCCTGGGACTCCTATCAAGTTTCACGAGGAGTCAGGCATCGTCTGCTTTGGAGGCACTGATCTCCGCGTACCTCTGGAGTTTTCAAAGGATGTGAGGCCTCCGGTCGCGATGAGGTGGGGAACTAAGTCTTTCTCTGTGCTTTCCACAGGGGATTCAGACATCCTTTCGTCCTGGGAGATGCAAGACGAGCCTGCATTGAAGTCACTGCAGGGATATCCGGCCTTATTTCGAGTCAGGGCATCGCGGTGTCCATTCCACTTGAGGCCGCAAACTCAGGGTCCCTCTCACATACCTAGAGCTGAGAGAAGCCTCCTCTTGAGGTGCTTGTGGTAAGGTGGTATTCCTCTGGACACGAATCCAGGGACTAACCTCTCTTTTCGAGTTGATTTTTGGTCCACAGAGTTCTTTCGTGTGGCTACAGTGACCTCAGGATCCCTCTAACCTTGAAACAGTGTTCTTGGGGTTTCTCTGGAGTGCCATCAAGGAAATCAAGGCTCCTTTCATGTGTGATGTGCAAGAAGGAATTGCTCTGCACGCAGTACAGGGGAATCGGGCCTCATCTCGCATCGAGGGGGAAGTCTCATGGTTTTTCTCGAGTTGCGGCGGGAACCTGGGGTATATTCTCGAGTTACGACGGGGATGGCCCTTCCACCCACGTGTTTGTTCAGCCACGTCAGGACTCCTGCCTAGTTGCGAGGGACAACTCGGGATTCTCCTCGAGGCTTGGCAGGGCAATTGGAACGCCTCTCCAGCTGAGGCGGGAGACCAAGGGTCCCTTTCCACGTGCCACAAGAATCCTGGGACTCCTATCAAGTTTCACGAGGAGTCAGGCATCGTCTCCTTTGGAGGCACTGATCTCCGCGTACCTCTGGAGTTTTCAAAGGATGTGAGGCCTCCGGTCGCGATGAGGTGGGGAACTAGGTGTTTCTCTGTGGTCCCCACAGGGGATTCAGACATCCTTTCTTCTTGGGAAATGCCAGACGAGCCTGCATTCAAGTCACTGCAGGGATATCCGGCCTTATTTCGAGTCAAGGCATCGCGGTGTCCATTCCACTTGAGGCCACAAACTCAGGATCCCTCTCACATACCTAGAGCTGAGAGAACCCTCCTCTTGAGGTGCTTGTGGTAAGGTTGTATTCCTCAGGAGTCGAAGCCAGGGACTAACCTCTCATCTCGTGTTGATTCTTGTTCCACGGAGCTCTTTCGTGTTGCTACAGTGACCTCAGGATCCCTCTAGCCTTGAAACAGTGTTCTTGGGGTTTCTCTGGAGTGCCATCAAGGAAATCAAGGCTCCTTTCATGTGTGATGTGCAACACGGAATTGCTCTGCACGCAGTGCAGGGGAATCGGGCCTCATCTCGCGGCGAGGGGGAAGTCTCATGGTTTTTCTCGAGTTGCGGCGGGAACCTGGGGTATATTTTCGAGTTACGACGGGGATGGCCCTTCCACCCACGTGTTTCTTCAGCGACGTCAGGACTCCTGCCTACTTGCGAGGGACAACTCGGGATTCTCCTCGAGGCTTTGCAGGGCAATTCGGACGCCTCTCCAGCTGAGACGGGAGACCAAGTTTCCCTTTCCACGTGCACAGGAATCCTGGGTCTCCTATCAAGTTTCACGAGGAGTCAGGCATCGTCTCCTTTGGAGGCACTGATCTCCGCATACCTCTGGAGTTTTCAAAGGATTTGAGGCCTCCTGTCGCGATGAGGTGGGGAACTAGGTCTTTCTCTGTGGTCTCCACAGGGGATTCAGACACCCTTTCGTCTTGGGAGATGCAAGACGAGCCTGCATTCCAGTCACTGCAGGGATATCCGGCCTTATTTCGAGTCAGGGCATCGCGGTGTCCATTCCACTTGAGGCCGCAAACTCAGGGTCCCTCTCACATACCTAGAGCTGAGAGAAGCCTCCTCTTGAGGTGCTTGTGGTAAGGTGGTATTCCTCTGGAGTCGAAGCCAGGGACTAACCTCTCATCTCGAGTTGATTTTTGGCCCACGGAGCTCTTTCGTGTTGCTACAGTGACCTCAGGATCCCTCTAGCCTTGAAAGAGTGTTCTTGGGGTTTCTCTGGAGTGCCATCAAGGAAATCAAGGCTCCTTTCATGTGTGATGTGCAACATGGAATTGCTCTGCACGCAGTGCAGGGGAATCGGGCCTCATCTCGCGGCGAGGGGGAAGTCTCATGGTTTTTCTCGAGTTGCGGCGGGAACCTGGGGTATATTCTCGAGTTACGACGGGGATGGCCCTTCCACACACGTGTTTCTTCAGCGACGTCAGGACTCCCGCCTAGTTTCGAGGGACAACTCTGGATTCTCCTCGAGGCTTGGCAGGGCAATTGGGACGCCTCTCCAGCTGAGGCGGGAGACCAAGTGTCCCTTTCCAAGTGCCACAGGAATCCTGGGACTCCTATCAAGTTTCACGAGGAGTCAGGCATCGCCTGCTTTGGAGGCACTGATCTCCGCGTACCTCTGGAGTTTTCAAAGGATGTGAGGCTATCGGTCGCGATGAGGTGGGGAACTAAGTCTTTCTCTGTGCTTTCCACAGGGGATTCAGACATCCTTTCGTCCTGGGAGATGCAAGACGAGCCTGCATTGAAGTCACTGCAGGGATATCCGGCCTTATTTCGAGTCAGGGCATCGCGGTGTCCATTCCACTTGAGGCCGCAAACTCAGGGTCCCTCTCACATACCTAGAGCTGAGAGAAGCCTCCTCTTGAGGTGCTTGTGGTAAGGTGGTATTCCTCTGGAGACGAATCCAGGGACTAACCTCTCTTTTCGAGTTGATTTTTGGTCCACAGAGTTCTTTCGTGTTGCTACAGTGACCTCAGGATCCCTCTATCCTTGAAACAGTGTTCTTGGGGTTTCTCTGGAGTGCCATCAAGGAAATCAAGGCTCCTTTCATGTGTGATGTGCAAGACGGAATTGCTCTGCACGCAGTACAGGGGAATCGGGCCTCATCTCGCATCGAGGGGGAAGTCTCATGGTTTTTCTCGAGTTGCGGCGGGAACCTGGGGTATATTCTCGAGTTACGACGGGGATGGCCCTTCCACCCACGTGTTTGTTCAGCCACGTCAGGACTCCTGCCTAGTTGCGAGGGACAACTCGGGATTCTCCTCGAGGCTTGGCAAGGCCACTGGGACGCCTCTCCAGCTGAGGCGGGAGACCAAGGGTCCCTTTCCACGTGCCACAGGAATCCTGGGACTCCTATCAAGTTTCACGAGGAGTCAGGCATTGTCTCCTTTGGAGGCACTGATCTCCGCGTACCTCTGGAGTTTTCAAAGGATGTGAGGCCTCCGGTCGCGATGAGGTGGGAAACTAGGTCTTTCCCTGTGGTCTCCACAGGGGATTCAGACATCCTTTCATCTTGGGAGATGCAAGACGAGCCTGCATTCAAGTCACTGCAGGGATATCCAGCCTTATTTCGCGTCAGGGCATCGCGGTGTCCATTCCACTTGAGGCCGCAAACTCAGGGTCCCCCTCACATACCTAGAGCTGAGAGAAGCCTCCTCTTGAGGTGCTTGTGGTAAGGTGGTATTCCTCTGGACACGAATCCAGGGACTAACCTCTCTTTTCGAGTTGATTTTTGGTCCACAGAGTTCTTTCGTGTTGCTACAGTGACCTCAGGATCCCTCTAGCCTTGAAACAGTGTTCTTGGGGTTTCTCTGGAGTGCCATCAAGGAAATCAAGGCTCCTTTCATGTGTGATGTGCAAGACGGAATTGCTCTGCACGCAGTACAGGGGAATCGGGCCTCATCTCGCATCGAGGGGGAAGTCTCATGGTTTTTCTCGAGTTGCGGCGGGAACCTGGGGTATATTCTCGAGTTACGACGGGGATGGTCCTTCCACCCACGTGTTTGTTCAGCCACGTCAGGACTCCTGCCTAGTTGCGAGGGACAACTCGGGATTCTCCTCGAGGCTTGGCAGGGCAATTGGAACGCCTCTCCAGCTGAGCCGGGAGACCAAGGGTCCCTTTCCACGTGCCACAAGAATCCTGGGACTCCTATCAAGTTTCACGAGGAGTCAGGCATCGTCTCCTTTGGAGGCACTGATCTCCGCGTACCTCTGGAGTTTTCAAAGGATGTGAGGCCTCCGGTAGCGATGACGTGGGGAACTAGGTGTTTCTCTGTGGTCTCCACTGGGGATTCAGACATCCTTTCTTCTTGGGAGATGCAAGACGAGCCTGCATTCACGTCACTGCAGGGATATCCGGCCTTATTTCGAGTCAGGGCATCGCGGTGTCCATTCCACTTGAGGCCGCAATCTCAGGATCCCTCTCACATACCTAGAGCTGAGAGAAGCCTCCTCTTGAGGTGCTTGTGGTAAGGTGGTATTCCTCAGGAGTCGAAGCCAGGGACTAACCTCTCATCTCGTGTTGATTCTTGGTCCACGGAGTTCTTTCGTGTTGCTACAGTGACCTCAGGATCCCTCTAGCCTTGAAACAGTGTTCTTGGGGTTTCACTGGAGTGCCATCAAGGAAATCAAGGCTCCTTTCTTGTGTGATGTGCAAGACGGAATTGCTCTGCACGCAGTACAGGGGAATCGGGCCTCATCTCGCATCGAGGGGGAAGTCTCATGGTTTTTCTCGAGTTGCGGCGGGAACCTGGGGTATATTCTCGAGTTACGACGGGGATGGCCCTTCCACCCACGTGTTTGTTCAGCCACGTAAGGACTCCTGCCTAGTTGCGAGGGACAACTCGGGATTCTCCTCGAGGCTTGACAGGGCAATTGGAACGCCTCTCCAGCTGAGGCGGGAGACCAAGGGTCCCTTTCCACGTGCCACAAGAATCCTGGGACTCCTATCAAGTTTCACGAGGAGTCAGGCATCGTCTCCTTTGGAGGCACTGATCTCCGCGTACCTCTGGAGTTTTCAAAGGATGTGAGGCCTCCGGTCGCGATGAGGTGGGGAACTAGGTGTTTCTCTGTGGTCTCCACTGGGGATTCAGACATCCTTTCTTCTTGGGAGATGCAAGACGAGCCTGCATTGAAGTCACTGCAGGGATATCCGGCCTTATTTCGCATCAGGGCATCGCGGTGTCCATTCCACTTGAGGCCGCAATCTCAGGATCCCTCTCACATACCTAGAGCTGAGAGAAGCCTCCTCTTGAGGTGCTTGTGGTAAGGTGGTATTCCTCAGGAGTCGAAGCCAGGGACTAACCTCTCATCTCGTGTTGATTCTTGGTCCACGGAGCTCTTTCGTGTTGCTACAGTGACCTCAGGATCCCTCTAGCCTTGAAACAGTGTTCTTGGGGTTTCTCTGGAGTGCCATCAAGGAAATCAAGGCTCCTTTCATGTGTGATGTGCAACACGGAATTGCTCTGCACGCAGTGCAGGGGAATCGGGCCTCATCTCGCGGCGAGGGGGAAGTCTCATGGTTTTTCTCGAGTTGCGGTGGGAACCTGGGGTATATTCTCGAGTTACGATGGGGATGGCCCTTCCACACACGTGTGTGTTCAGCCATGTCAGGACTCCTGCCTAGTTGCGAGGGACAACTCGGGATTCTCCTCGAGGCTTTGCAGGGCAATTGGGACGCCTCTCCAGCTGAGGCGGGAGACCAAGGGTCCCTTTCCACGTGCCACAGGAATCCTGGGTCTCCTATCAAGTTTCACGAGGAGTCAGGCATCGTCTCCTTTGGAGGCACTGATCTCCGCATACCTCTGGAGTTTTCAAAGGATTTGAGGCCTCCTGTCGCGATGAGGTGGGGAACTAGGTCTTTCTCTGTGGTCTCCACAGAGGATTCAGACACCCTTTCGTCTTGGGAGATGCAAGACGAGCCTGCATTCCAGTCACTGCAGGGATATCCGGCCTTATTTCTAGTCAGGGCATCGTGGTGTCCATTCCACTTGAGGCCGCAAACTCAGGGTCCCTCTCACATACCTAGAGCTGAAAGAAGCCTCCTCTTGAGGTGCTTGTGGTAAGGTGGTATTCCTCTGGAGTCGAAGCCAGGGACTAACCTCTCATCTCGAGTTGATTTTTGGTCCACGGAGCTCTTTCGTGTTGCTACAGTGACCTCAGGATCCCTCTAGCCTTGAAACAGTGTTCTTGGGGTTTCTCTGGAGTGCCATCAAGGAAATCAAGGCTCCTTTCATGTGTGATGTGCAACACAGAATTGCTCTGCACGCAGTGCAGGGGAATCGGGCCTCATCTCGCGGCGAGGGGGAAGTCTCATGGTTTTTCTCGAGTTGCGGCGGGAACCTGGGGTATATTCTCGAGTTACGACGGGGATGGCCCTTCCACCCACGTGTTTCTTCAGCCACGTCAGGACTCTTGCCTAGTTGCGAGACACAACTCGGGATTCTCCTCGAGGCTTGGCAAGGCAATTGGGACGCCTCTCCAGCTGAGGCGGGAGACCAAGGGTCCCTTTCCACGTGCCACAGGAATCCTGGGACTCCTATCAAGTTTCACGAGGAGTCAGGCATCGTCTCCTTTGGAGGCACTGATCTCCGCGTACCTCTGGAGTTTTCAAAGGATGTGAGGCCTCCGGTCGCGATGAGGTGGGGAACTAGGTCTTTCTCTGTGGTCTCCACAGGGGATTCAGACATCCTTTCATCTTGGGAGATGCAAGACGAGCCTGCATTCAAGTCACTGCAGGGATATCCAGCCTTATTTCGCGTCAGGGCATCGCGGTGTCCATTCCAATTGAGGCCGCAAACTCAGGGTCCCTCTCACATACCTAGAGCTGAGAGAAGCCTCCTCTTGAGGTGCTTGTGGTAAGGTGGTATTCCTCTGGAGTCGAAGCCAGGGACTAACCTCTCATCTCGAGTTGATTTTTGATCCACGGAGCTCTTTCGTTTTGCTACAGTGACCTCAGGATCCCTCTAGCCTTGAAACAGTGTTCTTGGGGTTTCTCTGGAGTGCCATCAAGGAAATCAAGGCTCCTTTCATGTGTGATGTGCAAGACGGAATTGCTCTGCACGCAGTGCAGGGGAATCGGGCCTCATCTCGCGGCGAGGGGGAAGTCTCATGGTTTTTCTCGAGTTGCGGCGGGAACCTGGGGTATATTCTCGAGTTACGACGGGGATGGCCCTTCCACACACGTGTTTCTTCAGCGACGTCAGGATACCTGCCTAGTTGCGAGGGACAACTCTGGATTCTCCTCGAGGCTTGGCAGGGCAATTGGGACGCCTCTCCAGCTGAGGCGGGAGACCAAGTGTCCCATTCCAAGTGCCACAGGAATCCTGGGACTCCTATCAAGTTTCACGAGGAGTCAGGCATCGTCTCCTTTGGAGGCACTGATCTCCGCGTACCTCTGGAGTTTTCAAAGGATGTGAGGCTATCGGTCGCGATGAGGTGGGGAACTAAGTCTTTCTCTGTGCTTTCCACAGGGGATTCAGACATCCTTTCGTCCTGGGAGATGCAAGACGAGCCTGCATTGAAGTCACTGCAGGGATATCCGGCCTTATTTCGAGTCAGGGCATCGCGGTGTCCATTCCACTTGAGGCCGCAAACTCAGGGTCCCTCTCACATACCTAGAGCTGAGAGAAGCCTCCTCTTGAGGTGCTTGTGGTAAGGTGGTATTCCTCTGGAGACGAATCCAGGGACTAACCTCTCTTTTCGAGTTGATTTTTGGTCCACAGAGTTCTTTCGTGTTGCTACAGTGACCTCAGGATCCCTCTAGCCTTGAAACAGTGTTCTTGGGGTTTCTCTGGAGTGCCATCAAGGAAATCAAGGCTCCTTTCATGTGTGATGTGCAAGACGGAATTGCTCTGCACGCAGTACAGGGGAATCGGGCCTCATCTCGCATCGAGGGGGAAGTATCATGGTTTTTCTCGAGTTGCGGCGGGAACCTGGGGTATATTCTCGAGTTACGACGGGGATGGCCCTTCCACCCACGTGTTTGTTCAGCCACGTCAGGACTCCTGCCTTGTTGCGAGGGACAACTCGGGATTCTCCTCGAGGCTTGGCAGGGCAATTGGAACGCCTCTCCAGCTGAGGCGGGAGACCAAGGGTCCCTTTCCACGTGCCACAAGAATCCTGGGACTCCTATCAAGTTTCACGAGGAGTCAGGCATCGTCTCCTTTGGAGGCACTGATCTGCGCGTACCTCTGGAGTTTTCAAAGGATGTGAGGCCTCCGGTCGCGATGAGGTGGGGAACTAGGTCTTTCTCTGTGGTCTCCACAGGGGATTCATACATCCTTTCATCTTGGGAGATGCAAGACGAGCCTGCATTCAAGTCACTGCAGGGATATCCAGCCTTATTTCGCGTCAGGGCATCGCGGTGTCCATTCCACTTGAGGCCGCAAACTCAGGGTCCCTCTCACATACCTAGAGCTGAGAGAAGCCTCCTCTTGAGGTGCTTGTGGTAAGGTGGTATTCCTCTGGAGTCGAAGCCAGGGACTAACCTCTCATCTCGAGTTGATTTTTGGCCCACGGAGCTCTTTCGTGTTGCTACAGTGACCTCAGGATCCCTCTAGCCTTGAAACAGTGTTCTTGGGGTTTCTCTGGAGTGCCATCAAGGAAATCAAGTCTCCTTTCATGTGTTATGTCCAACACGGAATTGCTCTGCACGCAGTGCAGGGGAATCGGGCCTCATCTCGCGGCAAGGGGGAAGTCTCATGGTTTTTCTCGAGTTGCGGCGGGAACCTGGGGTATATTCTCCAGTTACGACGGGGATGGCCCTTCCACACACGTGTTTCTTCAGCGACGTCAGGACACCTGCCTAGTTGCGAGGGACAACTCTGGATTCTCCTCGAGGCTTGGCAGGGCAATTGGGACGCCTCTCCAGCTGAGGCGGGAGACCAAGTGTCCCGTTCCAAGTGCCACAGGAATCCTGGGACTCCTATCAAGTTTCACGAGGAGTCAGGCATCGTCTCCTTTGGAGGCACTGATCTCCGCGTACCTCTGGAGTTTTCAAAGGATGTGAGGCTATCGGTCGCGATGAGGTGGGGAACTAAGTCTTTCTCTGTGCTTTCCACAGGGGATTCAGACATCCTTTCGTCCTGGGAGATGCAAGACGAGCCTGCATTGAAGTCACTGCAGGGATATCCGGCCTTATTTCGAGTCAGAGCATCGCGGTGTCCATTCCACTTGAGGCCGCAAACTCAGGGTCCCTCTCACATACCTAGAGCTGAGAGAAGCCTCCTCTTGAGGTGCTTGTGGTAAGGTGGTATTCCTCTGGAGACGAATCCAGGGACTAACCTCTCTTTTCGAGTTGATTTTTGGTCCACAGAGTTCTTTCGTGTTGCTACAGTGACCTCAGGATCCCTCTAGCCTTGAAACAGTGTTCTTGGGGTTTCTCTGGAGTGCCATCAAGGAAATCAAGGCTCCTTTCATGTGTGATGTGCAAGACGGAATTGCTCTGCACGCAGTACAGGGGAATCGGGCCTCATCTCGCATCGAGGGGGAAGTATCATGGTTTTTCTCGAGTTGCGGCGGGAACCTGGGGTATATTCTCGAGTTACGACGGGGATGGCCCTTCCACCCACGTGTTTGTTCAGCCACGTCAGGACTCCTGCCTTGTTGCGAGGGACAACTCGGGATTCTCCTCGAGGCTTGGCAGGGCAATTGGAACGCCTCTCCAGCTGAGGCGGGAGACCAAGGGTCCCTTTCCACGTGCCACAAGAATCCTGGGACTCCTATCAAGTTTCACGAGGAGTCAGGCATCGTCTCCTTTGGAGGCACTGATCTGCGCGTACCTCTGGAGTTTTCAAAGGATGTGAGGCCTCCGGTCGCGATGAGGTGGGGAACTAGGTCTTTCTCTGTGGTCTCCACAGGGGATTCATACATCCTTTCATCTTGGGAGATGCAAGACGAGCCTGCATTCAAGTCACTGCAGGGATATCCAGCCTTATTTCGCGTCAGGGCATCGCGGTGTCCATTCCACTTGAGGCCGCAAACTCAGGGTCCCTCTCACATACCTAGAGCTGAGAGAAGCCTCCTCTTGAGGTGCTTGTGGTAAGGTGGTATTCCTCTGGAGTCGAAGCCAGGGACTAACCTCTCATCTCGAGTTGATTTTTGGCCCACGGAGCTCTTTCGTGTTGCTACAGTGACCTCAGGATCCCTCTAGCCTTGAAACAGTGTTCTTGGGGTTTCTCTGGAGTGCCATCAAGGAAATCAAGTCTCCTTTCATGTGTTATGTCCAACACGGAATTGCTCTGCACGCAGTGCAGGGGAATCGGGCCTCATCTCGCGGCAAGGGGGAAGTCTCATGGTTTTTCTCGAGTTGCGGCGGGAACCTGGGGTATATTCTCCAGTTACGACGGGGATGGCCCTTCCACACACGTGTTTCTTCAGCGACGTCAGGACACCTGCCTAGTTGCGAGGGACAACTCTGGATTCTCCTCGAGGCTTGGCAGGGCAATTGGGACGCCTCTCCAGCTGAGGCGGGAGACCAAGTGTCCCGTTCCAAGTGCCACAGGAATCCTGGGACTCCTATCAAGTTTCACGAGGAGTCAGGCATCGTCTCCTTTGGAGGCACTGATCTCCGCGTACCTCTGGAGTTTTCAAAGGATGTGAGGCTATCGGTCGCGATGAGGTGGGGAACTAAGTCTTTCTCTGTGCTTTCCACAGGGGATTCAGACATCCTTTCGTCCTGGGAGATGCAAGACGAGCCTGCATTGAAGTCACTGCAGGGATATCCGGCCTTATTTCGAGTCAGAGCATCGCGGTGTCCATTCCACTTGAGGCCGCAAACTCACGGTCCCTCTCACATACCTAGAGCTGAGAGAAGCCTCCTATTGAGGTGCTTGTGGTAAGGTGGTATTCCTCTGGAGACGAATCCAGGGACTAACCTCTCTTTTTGAGTTGATTTTTGGTCCACAGAGTTCTTTCGTGTTGCTACAGTGACCTCAGGATCCCTCTATCCTTGAAACAGTGTTCTTGCGGTTTCTCTGGAGTGCCATCAAGGAAATCAAGGCTCCTTTCATGTGTGATGTGCAAGACGGAATTGCTCTGCACGCAGTACAGGGGAATCGGGCCTCATCTCGCATCGAGGGGGAAGTCTCATGGTTTTTCTCGAGTTGCGGCGGGAACCTGGGGTATATTCTCGAGTTACGACGGTGATGGCCCTTCCACCCACGTGTTTGTTCAGCCACGTCAGGACTCCTGCCTTGTTGCGAGGGACAACTCGGGATTCTCCTCGAGGCTTGGCAGGGCAATTTTAACGCCTCTCCAGCTGAGGCGGGAGACCAAGGGTCCCTTTCCACGTGCCACAAGAATCCTGGGACTCCTATCAAGTTTCACGAGGAGTCAGGCATCGTCTCCTTTGGAGGCACTGATCTCCGCGTACCTCTGGAGTTTTCAAAGGATGTGAGGCCTCCGGTCGCGATGAGGTGGGGAACTAGGTCTTTCTCTGTGGTCTCCACAGGGGATTCAGACATCCTTTCGTCTTGGGAGATGCAAGACGAGCCTGCATTCAAGTCACTGCAGGGATATCCAGCCTTATTTCGCGTCAGGGCATCGCGGTGTCCATTCCACTTGAGCCCGGAAACTCAGGGTCCCTCTCACATACCTAGAGCTGAGAGAAGCCTCCTCTTGAGGTGCTTGTGGTAAGGTGGTATTCCTCTGGAGTCGAAGCCAGGGACTAACCTCTCATCTCGAGTTGATTGTTGGCCCCCGGAGCTCTTTCGTGTTGCTACAGTGACCTCAGGATCCCTCTAGCCTTGAAACAGGGTTCTTGGGGTTTCTCTGGAGTGCCATCAAGGAAATCAAGGCTCCTTTCATGTGTGATGTGCAACACGGAATTGCTCTGCACGCAGTGCAGGGGAATCGGGCCTCATCTCGCGGCGAGGGGGAAGTCTCATGGTTTTTCTCGAGTTGCGGCGGGAACCTGGGGTATATTCTCGAGTTACGACGGGGATGGCCCTTCCACCCACGTGTTTGTTCAGCCACGTCAGGACTCCTGCCTAGTTGCGAGGGACAACTCGGGATTCTCCTCGAGGCTTGGCAGGGCAATTGGAACGCCTCTCCAGCTGAGGCGGGAGACCAAGCGTCCCTTTCCACGTGCCATAAGAATCCTGGGACTCCTATCAAGTTTCACGAGGAGTCAGGCATCGTCTCCTTTGGAGGCACTGATCTCCGCGTACCTCTGGAGTTTTCAAAGGATGTGAGGCCTGCGGTCGCGATGAGGTGTTGAACTAGGTGTTTCTCTGTGGTCTCCACAGGGGATTCAGACATCCTTTCGTCTTGGGAGATGCAAGACGAGCCTGCATTCAAGTCACTGCAGGGATATCCGGCCTTATTTCGAGTCAGGGCATCGCGGTGTCCATTCCACTTGAGGCCGCAAACTCAGGATCCCTCTCACATACCTAGAGCTGAGAGAAGCCTCCTCTTGAGGTGCTTGTGGTAAGGTGGTATTCCTCAGGAGTCGAAGCCAGGGACTAACCTTTCATATCGTGTTGATTCTTGGTCCACGCAGCTCTTTCGTGTTGCTACAGTGACCTCAGGATCCCTCTAGCCTTGAAACAGTGTTCTTGGGGTTTCTCTGGAGTGCCATCAAGGAAATCAAGGCTCCTTTCATGTGTGATGTGCAGGACGGAATTGCTCTGCACGCAGTGCAGGGGAATCGGGCCTCATCTCGCGGCGAGGGGGAAGTCTCATGGTTTTTCTCGAGTTGCGGCGGGAACCTGGGTTATATTCTCGAGTTACGACGGGGATGGCCCTTCCACCCACGTGTTTCTTCAGCGACGTCAGGACTCCTGCCTACTTGCGAGGGACAACTCGGGATTCTCCTCGAGGCTTTGCAGGGCAATTGGGACGCCTCTCCAGCTGAGACGGGAGACCAAGGGTACCTTTCCACGTGCCACAGGAATCCTGGGTCTCCTATCAAGTTTCACGAGGAGTCAGGCATCGTCTCCTTTGGAGGCACTGGTCTCCGCATACCTCTGGAATTTTCAAAGGATTTGAGGCCTCCTGTCGCGATGAGGTGGGGAACTAGGTCTTTCTCTGTGGTCTCCACAGGGGATTCAGACACCCTTTCGTCTTGGGAGATGCAAGACGAGCCTGCATTCCAGTCACTGCAGGGATATCCGGCCTTATTTCGAGTCAGGTCATCGCGGTGTCCATTCCACCTGAGGCCGCAAACTCAGGGTCCCTCTCACATACCTAGAGCTGAGAGAAGCCTCCTCTTGAGGTGCTTGTGGTAAGGTGGTATTCCTCTGGAGTCGAAGCCAGGGACTAACCTCTCATCTCGAGTTGATTTTTGGCCCACGGAGCTCTTTCGTGTTGCTACAGTGACCTCAGGATCCCTCTAGCCTTGAAACAGTGTTCTTGGGGTTTCTCTGGAGTGCCATGAAGGAAATCAAGGCTCCTTTCATGTGTGATGTGCAACACAGAATTGCTCTGCACGCAGTGCAGGGGAATCGGGCCTCATCTCGCGGCGAGGGGGAAGTCTCATGGTTTTTCTCGAGTTGCCGCGGGAACCTGGGGTATATTCTCGAGTTACGACGGGGATGGCCCTTCCACACACGTGTTTGTTCAGCCCCGTCAGGACTCTTGCCTAGTTGCGAGACACAACTCGGGATTTTCCTCGAGGCTTGGCAAGGCAATTGGGTCGCCTCTCCAGCTGAGGCGGGAGACCAAGGGTCCCTTTCCACGTGCCACAGGAATCCTGGGACTCCTATCAAGTTTCACGAGGAGTCAGGCATAGTCTCCTTTGGAGGCACTGATCTCCGCGTACCTCTGGAGTTTTCAAAGGATGTGAGGCCTCCGGTCGCGATGAGGTGGGGAACTAGGTCTTTCTCTGTGGTCTCCACAGGGGATTCAGACATCCTTTCTTCTTGGGAGATGCAAGACGAGCCTGCATTCAAGTCACTGCAGGGATATCCAGCCTTATTTCGCGTCAGGGCATCGCGGTGTCCATTCCACTTGAGGCCGCAAACTCAGGGTCCCTCTCACATACCTAGAGCTGAGAGAAGCCTCCTCTTGAGGTGCTTGTGGTAAGGTGGTATTCCTCTGGAGTCGAAGCCAGGGACTAACCTCTCATCTCGAGTTGATTGTTGGCCCCCGGAGCTCTTTCGTGTTGCTACAGTGACCTCAGGATCCCTCTAGCCTTGAAACAGTGTTCTTGGGGTTTCTCTGGAGTGCCATCAAGGAAATCAAGGCTCCTTTCATGTGTGATGTGCAACACGGAATTGCTCTGCACGCAGTGCAGGGGAATCGGGCCTCATCTCGCGGCGAGGGGGAAGTCTCATGGTTTTTCTCGAGTTGCGGCGGGAACCTGGGGTATATTCTCGAGTTACGACGGGGATGGCCCTTCCACCCACGTGTTTCTTCAGCGAAGTCAGGACTCCTGCCTACTTGCGAGGGACAACTCGGGATTCTCCTCGAGGCTTTGCAGGGCAATTGGGACGCCTCTCCAGCTGAGACGGGAGACCAAGGGTACCTTTCCACGTGCCACAGGAATCCTGGATCTCCTATCAAGTTTCACGAGGAGTCAGGCATCGTCTCCTTTGGAGGCACTGGTCTCCGCATACCTCTGGAATTTTCAAAGGATTTGAGGCCTCCTGTGGCGATGAGGTGGGGAACTAGGTCTTTCTCTGTGGTCTCCACAGGGGATTCAGACACCCTTTCGTCTTGGGAGATGCAAGACGAGCCTGCATTCCAGTCACTGCAGGGATATCCGGCCTTATTTCGAGTCAGGTTATCGCGGTGTCCATTCCACCTGAGGCCGCAAACTCAGGGTCCCTCTCACATACCTAGAGCTGAGAGAAGCCTCCTCTTGAGGTGCTTGTGGTAAGGTGGTATTCCTCTGGAGTCGAAGCCAGGGACTAACCTCTCATCTCGAGTTGATTTTTGGCCCACGGAGCTCTTTCGTGTTGCTACAGTGACCTCAGGATCCCTCTAGCCTTGAAACAGTGTTCTTGGGGTTTCTCTGGAGTGCCATGAAGGAAATCAAGGCTCCTTTCATGTGTGATGTGCAACACAGAATTGCTCTGCACGCAGTGCAGGGGAATCGGGCCTCATCTCGCGGCGAGGGGGAAGTCTCATGGTTTTTCTCGAGTTGCGGCGGGAACCTGGGGTATATTCTCGAGTTACGACGGGGATGGCCCTTCCACACACGTGTTTGTTCAGCCCCGTCAGGACTCTTGCCTAGTTGCGAGACACAACTCGGGATTCTCCTCGAGGCTTGGCAAGGCAATTGGGACGCCTCTCCAGCTGAGGCGGGAGACCAAGGGTCCCTTTCCACGTGCCACAGGAATCCTGGGACTCCTATCAAGTTTCACGAGGAGTCAGGCATAGTCTCCTTTGGAGGCACTGATCTCCGCGTACCTCTGGAGTTTTCAAAGGATGTGAGGCCTCCGGTCGCGATGAGGTGGGGAACTAGGTCTTTCTCTGTGGTCTCCACAGGGGATTCAGACATTCTTTCTTCTTGGGAGATGCAAGACGAGCCTGCATTCAAGTCACTGCAGGGATATCCAGCCTTATTTCACGTCAGGGCATCGCGGTGTCCATTCCACTTGAGGCCGCAAACTCAGGGTCCCTCTCACATACCTAGAGCTGAGAGAAGCCTCCTCTTGAGGTGCTTGTGGTAAGGTGGTATTCCTCTGGAGTCGAAGCCAGGGACTAACCTCTCATCTCGAGTTGATTGTTGGCCCCCGGAGCTCTTTCGTGTTGCTACAGTGACCTCAGGATCCCTCTAGCCTTGAAACAGTGTTCTTGGGGTTTCTCTGGAGTGCCATCAAGGAAATAAAGGCTCCTTTCATGTGTGATGTGCAACACGGAATTGCTCTGCACGCAGTGCAGGGGAATCGGGCCTCATCTCGCGGCGAGGGGGAAATCTCATGGTTTTTCTCGAGTTGCGGCGGTAACCTGGGGTATATTCTCGAGTTACGACGGAGATGGCCCTTCCACCCACGTGTTTCTTCAGCGACGTCAGGACTCCTGCCTAGTTGTGAGGGACAACTCTGGATTCTCCTCGAGGCTTGGCAGGGCAATTGGGACGCCTCTCCAGCTGAGGCGGGAGACCGAGGGTCCCTTTCCCCGTGCCACAGGAATCCTGGGACTCCTATCAAGTTTCACGAGGAGTCAGGCATCGTCTCCTTTGGAGGCACTGATCTCCGCGTACCTCTGGAGTTTTCAAAGGATGTGAGGCTATCGGTCGCGATGAGGTGGGGAACTAAGTCTTTCTCTGTGCTTTCCACAGGGGATTCAGACATCCTTTCATCCTGGGAGATGCAAGACGAGCCTGCATTCCAGTCACTGCAGGGATATCCGGCCTTATTTCGAGTCAGGGCATCGCGGTGTCCATTCCACCTGAGGCCGCTAACTCAGGGTCCCTCTCACATACCTAGAGCTGAGAGAAGCCTCCTCTTGAGGTGCTTGTGTTAAGGTGGTATTCCTCTGGAGTCGAAGCCAGGGACTAACCTCTCATCTCGAGTTGATTTTTGGCCCACGGAGCTCTTTCGTGTTGCTACAGTGACCTCAGGATCCCTCTAGCCTTGAAACAGTGTTCTTGGGGTTTCTCTGGAGTGCCATGAAGGAAATCAAGGCTCCTTTCATGTGTGATGTGCAACACAGAATTGCTCTGCACGCAGTGCAGGGGAATCGGGCCTCATCTCGCGGCGAGGGGGAAGTCTCATGGTTTTTCTCGAGTTGCGGCGGGAACCTGGGGCATATTCTCGAGTTACGACGGGGATGGCCCTTCCACACACGTGTTTGTTCAGCCCCGTCAGGACTCTTGCCTAGGTGCGAGACACAACTCGGGATTCTCCTCGAGGCTTGGCAAGGCAATTGGGACGCCTCTCCAGCTGAGGCGGGAGACCAAGGGTCCCTTTCCACGTGCCACAGGAATCCTGGGACTCCTATCAAGTTTCACGAGGAGTCAGGCATAGTCTCCTTTGGAGGCACTGATCTCCGCGTACCTCTGGAGTTTTCAAAGGATGTGAGGCCTCCGGTCGCGATGAGGTGGGGAACTAGGTCTTTCTCTGTGGTCTCCACAGGGGATTCAGACATCCTTTCTTCTTTGGAGATGCAAGACGAGCCTGCATTCAAGTCACTGCAGGGATATCCAGCCTTATTTCGCGTCAGGGCATCGCGGTGTCCATTCCACTTGAGGCCGCAAACTCAGGGTCCCTCTCACATACCTAGAGCTGAGAGAAGCCTCCTCTTGAGGTGCTTGTGGTAAGGTGGTATTCCTCTGGAGTTGAAGCCAGGGACTAACCTCTCATCTCGAGTTGATTGTTGGCCCCCGGAGCTCTTTCGTGTTGCTACAGTGACCTCAGGATCCCTCTAGCCTTGAAACAGTGTTCTTGGGGTTTCTCTGGAGTGCCATCAAGGAAATCAAGGCTCCTTTCATGTGTGATGTGCAACACGGAATTGCTCTGCACGCAGTGCAGGGGAATCGGGCCTCATCTCGCGGCGAGGGGGAAGTCTCATGGTTTTTCTCGAGTTGCGGCGGGAACCTGGGGTATATTCTCGAGTTACGACGGAGATGGCCCTTCCACCCACGTGTTTCTTCAGCGACGTCAGGACTCCTGCCTAGTTGTGAGGGACAACTCTGGATTCTCCTCGAGGCTTGGCAGGGCAATTGGGACGCCTCTCCAGCTGAGGCGGGAGACCGAGGGTCCCTTTCCACGTGCCACAGGAATCCTGGGACTCCTATCAAGTTTCACGAGGAGTCAGGCATCGTCTCCTTTGAGGCACTGATCTCCGCGTACCTCTGGAGTTTTCAAAGGATGTGAGGCTATCGGTCGCGATGAGGTGGGGAACTAAGTCTTTCTCTGTGCTTTCCACAGGGGATTCAGACATCCTTTCGTCCTGGGAGATGCAAGACGAGCCTGCATTGACGTCACTGCAGGGATATCCGGCCTTATTTCGAGTCAGGGCATCGCTGTGTCCATTCCACTTGAGGCCGCAAACTCAGGGTCCCTCTCACATACCTAGAGCTGAGAGAAGCCTCCTCTTGAGGTGCTTGTGGTAAGGTGGTATTCCTCTGGAGACGAATCCAGGGACTAACCTCTCTTTTCGAGTTGATTTTTGGTCCACAGAGTTCTTTCGTGTTGCTACAGTGACCTCAGGATCCCTCTATCCTTGAAACAGTGTTCTTGGGGTTTCTCTGGAGTGCCATCAAGGAAATCAAGGCTCCTTTCATGTGTGATGTGCAAGACGGAATTGCTCTGCACGCAGTGCAGGGGAATCGGGCCTCATCTCGCGGCGAGGGGGAAGTCTCATGGTTTTTCTCGAGTTGCGGCGGGAACCTGGGGTATATTCTCGAGTTACGACGGGGATGGCCCTTCCACCCACGTGTTTGTTCAGCCACGTCAGGACTCCTGCCTAGTTGCGAGGGACAACTCGGGATTCTCCTCGAGGCTTGGCAGGGCAATTGGAACGCCTCTCCAGCTGAGGCGGGAGACCAAGGGTCCCTTTCCACGTGCCACAAGAATCCTGGGACTCCTATCAAGTTTCACGAGGAGTCAGGCATCGTCTCCTTTGGAGGCACTGATCTCCGCGTACCTCTGGAGTTTTCAAAGGATGTGAGGCCTGCGGTCGCGATGAGGTGGGGAACTATGTGTTTCTCTGTGGTCTCCACAGGGGATTCAGACATCCTTTCGTCTTGGGAGATGCAAGACGAGCCTGCATTCCAGTCACTGCAGGGATATCCGGCCTTATTTCGAGTCAGGTCATCGCGGTGTCCATTCCACCTGAGGCCGCAAACTCAGGGTCCCTCTCACATACCTAGAGCTGAGAGAAGCCTCCTCTTGAGGTGCTTGTGGTAAGGTGGTATTCCTCTGGAGTCGAAGCCAGGGACTAACCTCTCATCTCGAGTTGATTTTTGGCCCACGGAGCTCTTTCGTGTTGCTACAGTGACCTCAGGATCCCTCTAGCCTTGAAACAGTGTTCTTGGGGTTTCTCTGTAGTGCCATCAAGGAAATCAAGGCTCCTTTCATGTGTGATGTGCAACACAGAATTGCTCTGCACGCAGTGCAGGGGAATCGGGCCTCATCTCGCGGCGAGGGGGAAGTCTCATGGTTTTTCTCGAGTTGCGGCGGGAACCTGGGGTATATTCTCGAGTTACGACGGGGATGGCCCTTCCACACACGTGTTTGTTCAGCCCCGTCAGGACTCTTGCCTAGGTGCGAGACACAACTCGGGATTCTCCTCGAGGCTTGGCAAGGCAATTGGGACGCCTCTCCAGCTGAGGCGGGAGACCAAGGGTCCCTTTCCACGTGCCACAGGAATCCTGGGACTCCTATCAAGTTTCACGAGGAGTCAGGCATCGTCTCCTTTGGAGGCACTGATCTCCGCGTACCTCTGGAGTTTTCAAAGGATGTGAGGCTTCCGGTCGCGATGAGGTGTGGAACTAGGTCTTTCTCTTCGGTCTCCACAGGGGATTCAGACATCCTTTCTTCTTGGGAGATGCAAGACGAGCCTGCATTCAAGTCACTGCCGGGATATCCAGCCTTATTTCGCGTCAGGGCATCGCGGTGTCCATTCCACTTGAGGCCACAAACTCAGGGTCCCTCTCACATACCTAGAGCTGAGAGAAGCCTCCTCTTGAGGTGCTTGTGGTAAGGTGGTATTCCTCTGGAGTCGAAGCCAGGGACTAACCTCTCATCTCGAGTTGATTGTTGGCCCCCGGAGCTCTTTCGTGTTGCTACAGTGACCTCAGGATCCCTCTAGCCTTGAAACAGTGTTCTTGGGGTTTCTCTGGAGTGCCATCAAGGAAATCAAGGCTCCTTTCATGTGTGATGTGCAACACGGAATTGCTCTGCACGCAGTGCAGGGGAATCGGGCCTCATCTCGCGGCGAGGGGGAAGTCTCATGGTTTTTCTCGAGTTGCGGTGGGAACCTGGGGTATATTCTCGAGTTACGACGGGGATGGCCCTTCCACCCACGTGTTTCTTCAGCGACGTCAGGACTCCTGCCTAGTTGCGAGGGACAACTCTGGATTCTCCTCGAGGCTTGGCAGGGCAATTGGGACGCCTCTCCAGCTGAGGCGGGAGACCGAGGGTCCCTTTCCACGTGCCGCAGGAATCCTGGGACTCCTATCAAGTTTCACGAGGAGTCAGGCATCGTCTCCTTTGGAGGCACTGATCTCCGCGTACCTCTGGAGTTTTCCAAGGATGTGAGGCTATCGGTCGCGATGAGGTGGGGAACTAAGTCTTTCTCTGTGCTTTCCACAGGGGATTCAGACATCCTTTCGTCCTGGGAGATGCAAGACGAGCCTGCATTGAAGTCACTGCAGGGATATCCGGCCTTATTTCGAGTCAGGGCATCGCGGTGTCCATTCCACTTGAGGCCGCAAACTCAGGGTCCCTCTCACATACCTAGAGCTGAGAGAAGCCTCCTCTTGAGGTGCTTGTGGTAAGGTGGTATTCCTCTGGAGACGAATCCAGGGACTAACCTCTCTTTTCGAGTTGATTTTTGGTCCACAGAGTTCTTTCGTGTTGCTACAGTGACCTCAGGATCCCTCTATCCTTGAAACAGTGTTCTTGGGGTTTCTCTGGAGGGCCATCAAGGAAATCAAGGCTCCTTTCATGTGTGATGTGCAAGACGGAATTGCTCTGCACGCAGTACAGGGGAATCGGGCCTCATCTCGCATCGAGGGGGAAGTCTCATGGTTTTTCTCGAGTTGCGGCGGGAACCTGGGGTATATTCTCGAGTTACGACGGGGATGGCCCTTCCACCCACGTGTTTGCTCAGCCACGTCAGGACTCCTTCCTAGTTGCGAGGGACAACTCGGGATTCTCCTAGAGGCTTGGCAGGGCAGTTGGAACGCCTCTCCAGCTGAGGCGGGAGACCAAGGGTCCGTTTCCACGTGCCACAAGAATCCTGGGACTCCTATCAAGTTTCACGAGGAGTCAGGCATCGTCTCCTTTGGAGGCACTCATCTCCGCGTACCTCTGGAGTTTTCAAAGGATGTGAGGCCTCCGGTCGCGATCAGGTGGGGAACTAGGTCTTTCTCTGTGGTCTCCACAGGGGATTCAGACATCCTTTCTTCTTGGGAGATGCAAGACGAGCCTGCATTCAAGTCACTGCAGGGATATCCGACCTTATTTCGCGTCAGGGCATCGCGGTGTCCATTCCACTTGAGGCCGCAAACTCAGGATCCCTCTCACATACCTAGAGCTGAGAGAAGCCTCCTCTTGAGGTGCTTGTGGTAAGGTGGTATTCCTCAGGAGTCGAAGCCAGGGACTAACCTCTCATCTCGTGTTGATTCTTGGTCCACGGAGTTCTTTCGTGTTGCTACAGTGACCTCAGGATCCCTCTAGCCTTGAAACAGTGTTCTTGGGGTTTCTCTGGAGTGCCATCAAGGAAATCAAGGCTCCTTTCATGTGTGATGTGCAACACGGAATTGCTCTGCACGCAGTGCAGGGGAATCGGGCCTCATCTCGCAGCGAGGGGGAAGTCTCATGGTTTTTCTCGAGTTGTGGCGGGAACCTGGGGTATATTCTCGAGTTACGACGGGGATGGCCCTTCCACCCACGTGTTTCTTCAGCGACGTCAGGACTCCTGCCTAGTTGCGAGGGACAACTCTGGATTCTCCTCGAGGCTTGGCAGGGCAATTGGGACGCCTCTCCTGCTGAGGCGGGAAACCAAGGGTCCCTTTCCAAGTGCCAAAGGAATCCTGGGACTCCTATCAAGTTTCACGAGGAGTCAGGCATCGTCTCCATTGGAGGCACTGATCTCCGCGTACCTCTAGAGTTTTCAAAGGATGTGAGGCTATCGGTCGCGATGAGGTGGGGAACTAAGTCTTTCTCTGTGCTTTCCACAGGGGATTCAGACATCCTTTCGTCCTGGGAGATGCAAGACGAGCCTGCATTGAAGTCACTGCAGGGATATCCGGCCTTATTTCGAGTCAGGGCATCGCGGTGTCCATTCCACTTGAGGCCGCAAACTCAGGGTCCCTCTCACAAACCAAGAGCTGAGAGAAGCCTCCTCTTGAGGTGCTTGTGGTAAGGTGGTATTCCTCTGGAGTCGAAGCCAGGGAATAACCTCTCATCTCGAGTTGATTTTTGGTCCACAGAGTTCTTTCGTGTTGCTACAGTGACCTCAGGATCCCTCTAGCCTTGAAACAGTGTTCTTGGGGTTTCTCTGGAGTGCCATGAAGGAAATCAAGTCTCCTTTCATGTGTGATGTGCAACACGGAATTGCTCTGCACGCAGTGCAGGGGAATCGGGCCTCATCTCGCGGCGAGTGGGAAGTTTCATGGTTTTTCTCGAGTTGCGGTGGGAACCTGGGTTATATTCTCGAGTTACGACGGGGATGGCCCTTCCACCCACGTGTTTGTTCAGCCACGACAGGACTCCTGCCTGGTTGCGGGGGACAACTCGGGATTCTCCTGGAGGCTTGGCAGGGCAATTGGGACGCCTCTCCAGCTGAGGCGGGAGACCAAGGGTCCCTTTCCACGTGCCACAAGAATCCTGGGACTCCTATCAAGTTTCACGAGGAGTCCGGCATCGTCTCCTTTGGAGGCACTGATCTCCGCGTACCTCTGGAGTTTTCAAAGGATGTGAGGCCTCCGGTCGCGATGAGGTGGGGAACTAGGTGTTTCTCTGTGGTCTCCACAGGGGATTCAGACATCCTTTCATCTTGGGAGATGCAAGACGAGCCTGCATTCAAGTCACTGCAGGGATATCCAGCCTTATTTCCCGTCAGGGCATCGCGGTGTCCATTCCACTTGAGGCCGCAAACTCAGGGTCCCTCTCACATACCTAGAGCTGAGAGAAGCCTCCTCTTGAGGTGCTTGTGGTAAGGTGGTATTCCTCTGGAGTCGAAGCCAGGGACTAACCTCTCATCTCGAGTTGATTTTGGGTCCACGGAGCTCTTTCGTGTTGCTCCAGTGACCTCAGGATCCCTCTAGCCTTGAAACAGTGTTCTTGTGGGTTCTCTGGGGTGCCATGAAGGAAATCAAGGCTCCTTTCATGTGTGATGTGCAACACAGAATTGCTCTGCACGCAGTGCAGGGGAATCCGGCCTCATCTCGCGGCGAGGGGGAAGTCTCATGGTTTTTCTCGAGTTGCGGTGGGAACCTGGGGTATATTCTCGAGTTACGACGGGGATGGCCCTTCCACCCACGTGTTTCTTCAGCGACGTCAGGACTCCTGCCTAGTTGCGAGGGACAACTCTGGATTCTCCTCGAGGCTTGGCAGGGCAATTGGGACGCCTCTCCAGCTGAGGCGGGAGACCAAGTGTCCCTTTCCAAGTGCCACAGGAATCCTGGGACTCCTATCAAGTTTCACGAGGAGTCAGGCATCGTCTCCTTTGGAGGCACTGATCTCCGCGTACCTCTGGAGTTTTCAAAGGATGTGAGGCTATCGGTCGCGATGAGGTGGGGAACTAAGTCTTTCTCTGTGCTTTCCACAGGGGATTCAGACATCCTTTCATCCTGGGAGATGCAAGACGAGCCTGCATTGAAGTCACTGCAGGGATATCCGGCCTTATTTCGAATCAGGGCATCGCGGTGTCCATTCCACTTGAGGCCGCAGACTCAGGGTCCCTCTCACATACCTAGAGCTGAGAGAAGCCTCCTCTTGAGGTGCTTGTGTTAAGGTGGTATTCCTCTGGAGACGAATCCAGGGACTAATCTCTCTTTTCGAGTTGATTTTTGGTCCACAGAGTTCTTTCGTGTTGCTACAGTGACCTCAGGATCCCTCTATCCTTGAAACAGTGTTCTTGGGGTTTCTCTGGAGTGCCATCAAGGAAATCAAGGCTCCTTTCATGTGTGATGTGCAAGACGGAATTGCTCTGCACGCAGTACAGGGGAATCGGGCCTCATCTCGCATCGAGGGGAAAGTCTCATGGTTTTTCTCGAGTTGCGGCGGGAACCTGGGGTATATTCTCGAGTTACGACGGGGATGGCCCTTCCACCCACGTGTGTGTTCAGCCATGTCAGGACTCCTGCCTAGTTGCGAGGGACAACTCGGGATTCTCCTCGAGGCTTGGCAGGGCAATTGGAACGCCTCTCCAGCTGAGGCGGGAGACCAAGGGTCCCTTTCCACGTGCCACAGGAATCCTGGGACTCCTATCAAGTTTCACGAGGAGTCAGGCATCGTCTCCTTTGGAGGCACTGATCTCCGCGTACCTCTGGAGTTTTCAAAGGATGTGAGGCCTCCGGTCGCGATGAGGTGGGGAACTAGGTCTTTCTCTGTGGTCTCCACAGGGGATTCAGACATCCTTTCTTCTTGGGAGATGCAAGACGAGCCTGCATTCAAGTCACTGCAGGGATATCCGACCTTATTTCGAGTCAGGGCATCGCGGTGTCCATTCCACTTGAGGCCGGAAACTCAGGGTCCCTCTCACATACCTAGAGCTGAGAGAAGCCTCCTCTTGAGGTGCTTGTGGTAAGGTGGTATTCCTCAGGAGTCGAAGCCAGGGACTAACCTCTCATCTCGTGTTGATTCTTGGTCCACGGAGCTCTTTCGTGTTGCTACAGTGACCTCAGGATCCCTCTAGCCTTGAAACAGTGTTCTTGGGGTTTCTCTGGAGTGCCATCAAGGAAATCAAGGCTCCTTTCATGTGTGATGTGCAACACGGAATTGCTCTGCACGCAGTGCAGGGGAATCGGGCCTCATCTCGCGGCGAGGGGGAAGTCTCATGGTTTTTCTCGAGTTGCGGCGGGAACCTGGGGTATATTCTCGAGTTACGACGGGGATGGCCCTTCCACACACGTGTGTGTTCAGCCACGTCAGGACTCTTGCCTAGTTGCGAGACACAACTCGGGATCCTCCTCGAGGCTTGGCAAGGCAATTGGAACGCCTCTCCAGCTGAGGCGGGAGACCATGGGTCCCTTTCCAAGTGCCACAGGAATCCTGGGACTCCTATCAAGTTTCACGAGGAGTCAGGCATCGTCTCCTTTGGAGGCACTGATCTCCGCGTACCTCTGGAGTTTTCAAAGGATGTGAGGCCTCCGGTCGCGATGAGGTGGGGAACTAGGTGTTTCTCTGTGGTCTCCACAGGGGATTCAGACATCCTTTCATCTTGGGAGATGCAAGACGAGCCTGCATTCAAGTCACTGCAGGGATATCCAGCCTTATTTCGCGTCAGGGCATCGCGGTGTCCATTCCACTTGAGGCCGCAAACTCAGGGTCCCTCTCACATACCTAGAGCTGAGAGAAGCCTCCTCTTGAGGTGCTTGTGGTAAGGTGGTACTCCTCTGGAGACGAAGCCAGGGACTAACCTCTCATCTCGAGTTGATTTTTGGCCCACGGAGCTCTTTCGTGTTGCTACAGTGACCTCAGGATCCCTCTAGCCTTGAAACAGTGTTCTTGGGGTTTCTCTGGAGTGCCATGAAGGAAATCAAGGCTCCTTTCATGTGTGATGTGCAACACGGAATTGCTCTGCACGCAGTGCAGGGGAATCGGGCCTCATCTCGCGGCGAGGGGGAAGTTTCATGGTTTTTCTCGAGTTGCGGTGGGAACCTGGGGTATATTCTCGAGTTACGACGGGGATGGCCCTTCCACCCACGTGTTTGTTCAGCCACGACAGGACTCCTGCCTGGTTGCGGGGGACAACTCGGGATTCTCCTGGAGGCTTGGCAGGGCAATTGGGACGCCTCTCCAGCTGAGGCGGGAGACCAAGGGTCCCTTTCCACGTGCCACAAGAATCCTGGGACTCCTATCAAGTTTCACGAGGAGTCCGGCATCGTCTCCTTTGGAGGCACTGATCTCCGCGTACCTCTGGAGTTTTCAAAGGATGTGAGGCCTCCGGTCGCGATGAGGTGGGGAACTAGGTGTTTCTCTGTGGTCTCCACAGGGGATTCAGACATCCTTTCATCTTGGGAGATGCAAGACGAGCCTCCATTCAAGTCACTGCAGGGATATCCAGCCTTATTTCCCGTCAGGGCATCGCGGTGTCCATTCCACATGAGGCCGCAAACTCAGGGTCCCTCTCACATACCTAGAGCTGAGAGAAGCCTCCTCTTGAGGTGCTTGTGGTAAGGTGGTATTCCTCTGGAGTCGAAGCCAGGGACTAACCTCTCATCTCGATTTGATTTTGGGTCCACGGAGCTCTTTCGTGTTGCTCCAGTGACCTCAGGATCCCTCTAGCCTTGAAACAGTGTTCTTGGGGTTTCTCTGGGGTGCCATGAAGGAAATCAAGGCTCCTTTCATGTGTGATGTGCAACACAGAATTGCTCTGCACGCAGTGCAGGGGAATCGGGCCTCATCTCGCGGCGAGGGGGAAGTCTCATGGTTTTTCTCGAGTTGCGGCGGGAACCTGGGGTATATTCTCGAGTTACGACGGGGATGGCCCTTCCACACATGTGTTTGTTCAGCCACGTCACGACTCTTGCCTTGTTGCGAGACACAACTCGGGATTCTCCTCGAGGCTTGGCAAGGCAATTGGGACGCCTCTCCAGCTGAGGCGGGAGACCATGGGTCCCTTTCCACGTGCCACAGGAATCCTGGGACTCCTATCAAGTTTCACGAGGAGTCAGGCATCGTCTCCTTTGGAGGCACTGATCTCCGCGTACCTCTGGAGTTTTCAAAGGATGTGAGGCCTCCGGTCGCGATGAGGTGGGGAACTAGGTCTTTCTCTGTGGTCTCCACAGGGGATTCAGACATCCTTTCATCTTGGGAGATGCAAGACGAGCCTGCATTCAAGTCAATGCAGGGATATCCAGCCCTATTTCGCGTCAGGGCATCGCGGTGTCCATTCCACTTGAGGCCGCAAACTCAGGGTCCCTCTCACATACCTAGAGCTGAAAGAAGCCTCCTCTTGAGGTGCTTGTGGTAAGGTGGTATTCCTCTGGAGTCGAAGCCAGGGACTAACCTCTCATCTCGAGTTGATTTTTGGCCCACGGAGCTCTTTCGTGTTGCTACAGTGACCTCAGGATCCCTCTAGCCTTGAAACAGTGTTCTTGGGGTTTCTCTGGAGTGCCATCAAGGAAATCAAGGCTCCTTTCATGTGTGATGTGCAACACGGAATTGCTCTGCACGCAGTGCAGGGGAATCCGGCCTCATCTCGCGGCGAGGGGGAAGTCTCATGGTTTTTCTTGAGTTGCGGTGGGAACCTGGGGTATATTCTCGAGTTACGACGGGGATGGCCCTTCCACCCACGTGTTTCTTCAGCGACGTCAGGACTCCTGCCTAGTTGCGAGGGACAACTCTGGATTCTCCTCGAGGCTTGGCAGGGCAATTGGGACGCCTCTCCAGCTGAGGCGGGAGACCAAGTGTCCCTTTCCAAGTGCCACAGGAATCCTGGGACTCCTATCAAGTTTCACGAGGAGTCAGGCATCGTCTCCTTTGGAGGCACTGATCTCCGCGTACCTCTGGAGTTTTCAAAGGATGTGAGGCTATCGGTCGCGATGAGGTGGGGAACTAAGTCTTTCTCTGTGCTTTCCACAGGGGATTCAGACATCCTTTCGTCCTGGGAGATGCAAGACGAGCCTGCATTGAAGTCACTGCAGGGATATCCGGCCTTATTTCGAATCAGGGCATCGCGGTGTCCATTCCACTTGAGGCCGCAAACTCAGGGTCCCTCTCACATACCTAGAGCTGAGAGAAGCCTCCTCTTGAGGTGCTTGTGTTAAGGTGGTATTCCTCTGGAGACGAATCCAGGGACTAACCTCTCTTTTCGAGTTGATTTTTGGTCCACAGAGTTCTTTCGTGTTGCTACAGTGACCTCAGGATCCCTCTATCCTTGAAACAGTGTTCTTGGGGTTTCTCTGGAGTGCCATCAAGGAAATCAAGGCTCCTTTCATGTGTGATGTGTAAGACGGAATTGCTCTGCACGCAGTACAGGGGAATCGGGCCTCATCTCGCATCGAGGGGGAAGTCTCATGGTTTTTCTCGAGTTGCGGCGGGAACCTGGGGTATATTCTCGAGTTACGACGGGGATGGCCCTTCCACCCACGTGTGTGTTCAGCCATGTCAGGACTCCTGCCTAGTTGCGAGGGACAACTCGGGATTCTCCTCGAGGCTTGGCAGGGCAATTGGAACGCCTCTCCAGCTGAGGCGGGAGACCAAGGGTCCCTTTCCACGTGCCACAAGAATCCTGGGACTCCTATCAAGTTTCACGAGGAGTCAGGCATTGTCTCCTTTGGAGGCACTGATCTCCGTGTACCTCTGGAGTTTTCAAAGGATGTGAGGCCTCCGGTCGCGATGAGGTGGGGAACTAGGTCTTTCTCTGTGGTCTCCACAGGGGATTCAGACATCCTTTCTTCTTGGGAGATGCAAGACGAGCCTGCATTCAAGTCACTGCAGGGATATCCGACCTTATTTCGAGTCAGGGCATCGCGGTGTCCATTCCACTTGAGGCCGCAAACTCAGGGTCCCTCTCACATACCTAGAGCTGAGAGAAGCCTCCTCTTGAGGTGCTTGTGGTAAGGTGGTATTCCTCTGGAGACGAATCCAGGGACTAACCTCTCTTTTCGAGTTGATTTTTGGTCCACAGAATTCTTTCGTGTTGCTACAGTGACCTCAGGATCCCTCTATCCTTGAAACAGTGTTCTTGGGGTTTCTCTGGAGTGCCATCAAGGAAATCAAGGCTCCTTTCATGTGTGATGTGCAAGACGGAATTGCTCTGCACGCAGTACAGGGGAATCGGGACTCATCTCGCATCGAGGGGGAAGTTTCATGGTTTTTCTCGAGTTGCGGTGGGAACCTGGGTTATATTCTCGAGTTACGACGGGGATGGCCCTTCCACCCACGTGTTTGTTCAGCCACGACAGGACTCCTGCCTGGTTGCGGGGGACAACTCGGGATTCTCCTGGAGGCTTGGCAGGGCAATTGGGTCGCCTCTCCAGCTGAGGCGGGAGACCAAGGGTCCCTTTCCACGTGCCACAAGAATCCTGGGACTCCTATCAAGTTTCACGAGGAGTCCGGCATCGTCTCCTTTGGAGGCACTGATCTCCGCGTACCTCTGGAGTTTTCAAAGGATGTGAGGCCTCCGGTCGCGATGAGGTGGGGAACTAGGTGTTTCTCTGTGGTCTCCACAGGGGATTCAGACATCCTTTCATCTTGGGAGATGCAAGACGAGCCTGCATTCAAGTCACTGCAGGGATATCCAGCCTTATTTCCCGTCAGGGCATCACGGTGTCCATTCCACTTGAGGCCGCAAACTCAGGGTCCCTCTCACATACCTAGAGCTGAGAGAAGCCTCCTCTTGAGGTGCTTGTGGTAAGGTGGTATTCCTCTGGAGTCGAAGCCAGGGACTAACCTCTCATCTCGAGTTGATTTTGGGTCCACGGAGCTCTTTCGTGTTGCTACAGTGACCTCAGGATCCCTCTAGCCTTGAAACAGTGTTCTTGGGGTTTCTCTGGGGTGCCATGAAGGAAATCAAGGCTCCTTTCATGTGTGATGTGCAACACAGAATTGCTCTGCACGCAGTGCAGGGGAATCCGGCCTCATCTCGCGGCGAGGGGGAAGTCTCATGGTTTTTCTCGAGTTGCGGTCGAACCTGGGGTATATTCTCGAGTTACGACGGGGATGGCCCTTCCACCCACGTGTGTGTTCAGCCATGTCAGGACTCCTGCCTAGTTGCGAGGGACAACTCGGGATTCTCCTCGAGGCTTGGCAAGGCAATTGGGACGCCTCTCCAGCTGAGGCGGGAGACCATGGGTCCCTTTCCACGTGCCACAGGAATCCTGGGACTCCTATCAAGTTTCACGAGGAGTCAGGCATCGTCTCCTTTGGAGGCACTGATCTCCGCGTACCTCTGGAGTTTTCAAAGGATGTGAGGCCTCCGGTCGCGATGAGGTGGGGAACTAGGTCTTTCTCTGTGGTCTCCACAGGGGATTCAGACACCCTTTCATCTTGGGAGATGCAAGACGAGCCTGCAATCAAGTCACTGCAGGGATATCCAGCCTTATTTCGCGTCAGGGCATCGCGGTGTCCATTCCACTTGAGGCCGCAAATTCAGGGTCCCTCTCACATACCTAGAGCTGAGAGAAGCCTCCTCTTGAGGTGCTTGTGGTAAGGTGGTATTCCTCTGGAGTCGAAGCCAGGGACTAAGCTCTCATCTCGAGTTGATTTTTGGCCCACGGAGCTCTTTCGTGTTGCTACAGTGACCTCAGGATCCCTCTAGCCTTGAAACAGTGTTCTTGGGGTTTCTCTGGAGTGCCATCAAGGAAATCAAGGCTCCTTTCATGTGTGATGTGCAACACGGAATTGCTCTGCATGCAGTGCAGGGGAATCCGGCCTCATCTCGCGGCGAGGGGGAAGTCTCATGGTTTTTCTCGAGTTGCGGTCGAACCTGGGGTATATTCTCGAGTTACGACGGGGATGGCCCTTCCACCCACGTGTTTCTTCAGCGACGTCAGGACTCCTGCCTAGTTGCGAGGGACAACTCTGGATTCTCCTCGAGGCTTGGCAGGGCAATTGGGACGCCTCTCCAGCTGAGGCGGGAGACCAAGTGTCCCTTTCCAAGTGCCACAGGAATCCTGGGACTCCTATCAAGTTTCACGAGGAGTCAGGCATCGTCTCCTTTGGAGGCACTGATCTCCGCGTACCTCTGGAGTTTTCAAAGGATGTGAGGCTATCGGTCGCGATGAGGTGGGGAACTAAGTCTTTCTCTGTGCTTTCCACAGGGGATTCAGACATCCTTTCGTCCTGGGAGATGCAAGACGAGCCTGCATTGAAGTCACTGCAGGGATATCCGGCCTTATTTCGAGTCAGGGCATCGCGGTGTCCATTCCACTTGAGGCCGCAAACTCAGGGTCCCTCTCACATACCTAGAGCTGAGAGAAGCCTCCTCTTGAGGTGCTTGTGTTAAGGTGGTATTCCTCTGGAGACGAATCCAGGGACTAACCTCTCTTTTCGAGTTGATTTTTGGTCCACAGAGTTCTTTCGTGTTGCTACAGTGACCTCAGGATCCCTCTATCCTTGAAACAGTGTTCTTGGGGTTTCTCTGGAGTGCCATCAAGGAAATCAAGGCTCCTTTCATGTGTGATGTGTAAGACGGAATTGCTCTGCACGCAGTACAGGGGAATCGGGCCTCATCTCGCATCGAGGGGGAAGTCTCATGGTTTTTCTCGAGTTGCGGCGGGAACCTGGGGTATATTCTCGAGTTACGACGGGGATGGCCCTTCCACCCACGTGTGTGTTCAGCCATGTCAGGACTCCTGCCTAGTTGCGAGGGACAACTCGGGATTCTCCTCGAGGCTTGGCAGGGCAATTGGGACGCCTCTCCAGCTGAGGCGGGAGACCAAGGGTCCCTTTCCACGTGCCACAAGAATCCTGGGACTCCTATCAAGTTTCACGAGGAGTCAGGCATCGTCTCCTTTGGAGGCACTGATCTCCGCGTACCTCTGGAGTTTTCAAAGTATGTGAGGCCTCCGGTCGCGATGAGGTGGGGAACTAGGTCTTTCTCTGTGGTCTCCACAGGGGATTCAGACATCCTTTCTTCTTGGCAGATGCAAGACGAGGATGCATTCAAGTCACTGCAGGGATATCCGACCTTATTTCGAGTCAGGGCATCGCGGTGTCCATTCCACTTGAGGCCGCAAACTCAGGGTCCCTCTCACATACCTAGAGCTGAGAGAAGCCTCCTCTTGAGGTGCTTGTGGTAAGGTGGTATTCCTCAGGAGTCGAAGCCAGGGACTAACCTCTCATCTCGTGTTGATTCTTGGTCCACGGAGCTCTTTCGTGTTGCTACAGTGACCTCAGGATCCCTCTAGCCTTGAAACAGTGTTCTTGGGGTTTCTCTGGAGTGCCATCAAGGAAATCAAGGCTCCTTTCATGTGTGATGTGCAACACGGAATTGCTCTGCACGCAGTGCAGGGGAATCGGGCCTCATCTCGCGGCGAGGGGGAAGTCTCATGGTTTTTCTCGAGTTGCGGCGGGAACCTGGGGTATATTCTCGAGTTACGACGGGGATGGCCCTTCCACACACGTGTGTGTTCAGCCACGTCAGGACTCTTGCCTAGTTGCGAGACACAACTCGGGATTCTCCTCGAGGCTTGGCAAGGCAATTGGGACGCCTCTCCAGCTGAGGCGGGAGACCAAGGGTCCCTTTCCACGTGCCACAGGAATCCTGGTACTCCTATCAAGTTTCACGAGGAGTCAGGCATCGTCTCCTTTGGAGGCACTGATCTCCGCGTACCTCTGGAGTTTTCAAAGGATGTGAGGCCTCCGGTCACGATGAGGTGGGGAACTAGGTCTTTCTCTGTGGTCTCCACAGGGGATTCAGACATCCTTTCATCTTGGGAGATGCAAGACGAGCCTGCATTCAAGTCACTGCAGGGATATCCAGCCTTATTTCCCGTCAGGGCATCGCGGTGTCCATTCCACTTGAGGCCGCAAACTCAGGGTCCCTCTCACATACCTAGAGCTGAGAGAAGCCTCCACTTGAGGTGCTTGTGGTAAGGTGGTATTCCTCTGGAGTCGAAGCCAGGGACTAACCTCTCATCTCGAGTTGATTTTTGGTCCACGGAGCTCTTTCGTGTTGCTACAGTGACCTCAGGATCCCTCTAGCCTTGAAACAGTGTTCTTGGGGTTTCTCTGGGGTGCCATGAAGGAAATCAAGGCTCCTTTCATGTGTGATGTGCAACACAGAATTGCTCTGCATGCAGTGCAGGGGAATCGGGCCTCATCTCGCGGCGAGGGGGAAGTCTCATGGTTTTTCTCGAGTTGCGGCGGGAACCTGGGGTATATTCTCGAGTTACGACGGGGATGGCCCTTCCACACATGTGTTTGTTCAGCCACGTCACGACTCTTGCCTAGTTGCGAGACACAACTCGGGATTCTCCTCGAGGCTTGGCAAGGCAATTGGGACGCCTCTCCAGCTGAGGTGGGAGACCAAGGGTCCCTTTCCACGTGCCACAGGAATCCTGGGACTCCTATCAAGTTTCACGAGGAGTCAGGCATCGTCTCCTTTGGAGGCACTGATCTCCGCGTACCTCTGGAGTTTTCAAAGGATGTGAGGCCTCCGGTCGCGATGAGGTGGGGAACTAGGTCTTTCTCTGTGGTCTCCACAGGGGATTCAGACATCCTTTCATCTTGGGAGATGCAAGACGAGCCTGCATTCAAGTCACTGCAGGGATATCCAGCCTTATTTCGCGTCAGGGCATCGCGGTGTCCATTCCACTTGAGGCCGCAAACTCAGGGTCCCTCTCACATACCTAGAGCTGAGAGAAGCCTCCTCTTGAGGTGCTTGTGGTAAGGTGGTATTCCTCTGGAGTCGAAGCCAGGGACTAACCTCTCATCTCGAGTTGATTTTTGGCCCACGGAGCTCTTTCGTGTTGCTACAGTGACCTCAGGATCCCTCTAGCCTTGAAACAGTGTTCTTGGGGTTTCTCTGGAGTGCCATCAAGGAAATCAAGGCTCCTTTCATGTGTGATGTGCAACACGGAATTGCTCTGCATGCAGTGCAGGGGAATCCGGCCTCATCTCGCGGCGAGGGGGAAGTCTCATGGTTTTTCTCGAGTTGCGGTCGAACCTGGGGTATATTCTCGAGTTACGACGGGGATGGCCCTTCCACCCACGTGTTTCTTCAGCGACGTCAGGACTCCTGCCTAGTTGCGAGGGACAACTCTGGATTCTCCTCGAGGCTTGGCAGGGCAATTGGGACGCCTCTCCAGCTGAGGCGGGAGACCAAGTGTCCCTTTCCAAGTGCCACAGGAATCCTGGGACTCCTATCAAGTTTCACGAGGAGTCAGGCATCGTCTCCTTTGGAGGCACTGATCTCCGCGTACCTCTGGAGTTTTCAAAGGATGTGAGGCTATCGGTCGCGATGAGGTGGGGAACTAAGTCGTTCTCTGTGCTTTCCACAGGGGATTCAGACATCCTTTCGTCTTGGGAGATGCAAGACGAGCCTGCATTCAAGTCACTGCAGGGATATCCGGCCTTATTTCGAGTCAGGGCATCGCGGTGTCCATTCCACTTGAGGCCGCAAACTCAGGGTCCCTCTCACATACCTAGAGCTGAGAGAAGCCTCCTCATGAGGTGCTTGTGGTAAGGTGGTATTCCTCTGGAGACGAATCCAGGGACTAACCTCTCTTTTCGAGTTGATTTTTGGTCCACAGAGTTCTTTCGTGTTGCTACAGTGACCTCAGGATCCCTCTATCCTTGAAACAGTGTTCTTGGGGTTTCTCTGGAGTGCCATCAAGGAAATCAAGGCTCCTTTCATGTGTGATGTGTAAGACGGAATTGCTCTGCACGCAGTACAGGGGAATCGGGCCTCATCTCGCATCGAGGGGGAAGTCTCATGGTTTTTCTCGAGTTGCGGCGGGAACCTGGGGTATATTCTCGAGTTACGACGGGGATGGCCCTTCCACCCACGTGTGTGTTCAGCCATGTCAGGACTCCTGCCTAGTTGCGAGGGACAACTCGGGATTCTCCTCGAGGCTTGGCAGGGCAATTGGGACGCCTCTCCAGCTGAGGCGGGAGACCAAGTGTCCCTTTCCACGTGCCACAAGAATCCTGGGACTCCTATCAAGTTTCACGAGGAGTCAGGCATCGTCTCCTTTGGAGGCACTGATCTCCGCGTACCTCTGGAGTTTTCAAAGTATGTGAGGCCTCCGGTCGCGATGAGGTGGGGAACTAGGTGTTTCTCTGTGGTCTCCACAGGGGATTCAGACATCCTTTCTTCTTGGGAGATGCAAGACGAGCCTGCATTCAAGTCACTGCAGGGATATCCGACCTTATTTCGAGTCAGGGCATCGCGGTGTCCATTCCACTTGAAGCCGCAAACTCAGGGTCCCTCTCACATACCTAGAGCTGAGAGAAGCCTCCTCTTGAGGTGCTTGTGGTAAGGTGGTATTCCTCAGGAGTCGAAGCCAGGGACTAACCTCTCATCTCGTGTTGATTCTTGGTCCACGGAGCTCTTTCGTGTTGCTACAGTGACCTCAGGATCCCTCTAGCCTTGAAACAGTGTTCTTGGGGTTTCTCTGGAGTGCCATCAAGGAAATCAAGGCTCCTTTCATGTGTGATGTGTAAGACGGAATTGCTCTGCACGCAGTGCAGGGGAATCGGGCCTCATCTCGCGGCGAGGGGGAAGTCTCATGGTTTTTCTCGAGTTGCGGCGGGAACCTGGGGTATATTCTCGAGTTACGACGGGGATGGCCCTTCCACACACGTGTGTGTTCAGCCACGTCAGGACTCTTGCCTAGTTGCGAGACACAACTCGGGATTCTCCTCGAGGCTTGGCAAGGCAATTGGGACGCCTCTCCAGCTGAGGCGGGAGACCAAGGGTCCCTTTCCACGTGCCACAGGAATCCTGGGACTCCTATCAAGTTTCACGAGGAGTCAGGCATCGTCTCCTTTGGAGGCACTGATCTCCGCGTACCTCTGGAGTTTTCAAAGGATGTGAGGCCTCCGGTCACGATGAGGTGGGGAACTAGGTCTTTCTCTGTGGTCTCCACAGGGGATTCAGACATCCTTTCATCTTGGGAGATGCAAGACGAGCCTGCATTCAAGTCACTGCAGGGATATCCAGCCTTATTTCCCGTCAGGGCATCGCGGTGTCCATTCCACTTGAGGCCGCAAACTCAGGGTCCCTCTCACATACCTAGAGCTGAGAGAAGCCTCCACTTGAGGTGCTTGTGGTAAGGTGGTATTCCTCTGGAGTCGAAGCCAGGGACTAACCTCTCATCTCGAGTTGATTTTGGGTCCACGGAGCTCTTTCGTGTTGCTACAGTGACCTCAGGATCCCTCTAGCCTTGAAACAGTGTTCTTGGGGTTTCTCTGGGGTGCCATGAAGGAAATCAAGGCTCCTTTCATGTGTGATGTGCAACACAGAATTGCTCTGCACGCAGTGCAGGGGAATCGGGCCTCATCTCGCGGCGAGGGGGAAGTCTCATGGTTTTTCTCGAGTTGCGGCGGGAACCTGGGGTATATTCTCGAGTTACGACGGGGATGGCCCTTCCACACATGTGTTTGTTCAGCCACGTCACGACTCTTGCCTAGATGCGAGACACAACTCGGGATTCTCCTCGAGGCTTGGCAAGGCAATTGGGACGCCTCTCCAGCTGAGGCGGGAGACCAAGGGTCCCTTTCCACGTGCCACAGGAATCCTGGGACTCCTATCAAGTTTCACGAGGAGTCAGGCATCGTCTCCTTTGGAGGCACTGATCTCCGCGTACCTCTGGAGTTTTCAAAGGATGTGAGGCTATCGGTCGCGATGAGGTGGGGAACTAAGTCTTTCTCTGTGCTTTCCACAGGGGACTCAGACATCCTTTCGTCCTGGGAGATGCAAGACGAGCCTGCATTGAAGTCACTGCAGGGATATCCGGCCTTATTTCGAGTCAGGGCATCGCGGTGTCCATTCCACTTGAGGCCGCAAACTCAGGGTCCCTCTCACATACCTAGAGCTGAGAGAAGCCTCCTCTTGAGGTGCTTGTGTTAAGGTGGTATTCCTCTATAGATGAATCCAGGGACTAACCTCTCTTTTCGAGTTGATTTTTGGTCCACAGAGTTCTTTCGTGTTGCTACAGTGACCTCAGGATCCCTCTATCCTTGAAACAGTGTTCCTGGGGTTTCTCTGGAGTGCCATCAAGGAAATCAAGGCTCCTTTCATGTGTGATGTGTAAGACGGAATTGCTCTGCACGCAGTACAGGGGAATCGGGCCTCATCTCGCATCGAGGGGGAAGTCTCATGGTTTTTCTCGAGTTGCGGCGGGAACCTGGGGTATATTCTCGAGTTACGACGGGGATGGCCCTTCCACCCACGTGTGTGTTCAGCCATGTCAGGACTCCTGCCTAGTTGTGAGGGACAACTCGGGATTCTCCTCGAGGCTTGGCAGGGCAATTGGGACGCCTCTCCAGCTGAGGCGGGAGACCAAGGGTCCCTTTCCACGTGCCACAAGAATCCTGGGACTCCTATCAAGTTTCACGAGGAGTCAGGCATCGTCTCCTTTGGAGGCACTGATCTCCGTGTACCTCTGGAGTTTTCAAAGTATGTGAGGCCTCCGGTCGCGATGAGGTGGGGAACTAGGTGTTTCTCTGTGGTCTCCACAGGGGATTCAGACATCCTTTCTTCTTGGGAGATGCAAGACGAGCCTGCATTCAAGTCACTGCAGGGATATCCGACCTTATTTCGAGTCAGGGCATCGCGGTGTCCATTCCACTTGAGGCCGCAAACTCAGGGTCCCTCTCACATACCTAGAGCTGAGAGAAGCCTCCTCTTGAGGTGCTTGTGGTAAGGTGGTATTCCTCAGGAGTCGAAGCCAGGGACTAACCTCTCATCTCGTGTTGATTCTTGGTCCACGGAGCTCTTTCGTGTTGCTACAGTGACCTCAGGATCCCTCTAGCCTTGAAACAGTGTTCTTGGGGTTTCTCTGGAGTGCCATCAAGGAAATCAAGGCTCCTTTCATGTGTGATGTGCAACACGGAATTGCTCTGCACGCAGTGCAGGGGAATCGGGCCTCATCTCGCGGCGAGGGGGAAGTCTCATGGTTTTTCTCGAGTTGCGGCGGGAACCTGGGGTATATTCTCGAGTTACGACGGGGATGGCCCTTCCACACACGTGTGTGTTCAGCCACGTCAGGACTCTTGCCTAGTTGCGAGACACAACTCGGGATTCTCCTCGAGGCTTGGCAAGGCAATTGGGACGCCTCTCCAGCTGAGGCGGGAGACCAAGGGTCCCTTTCCACGTGCCACAGGAATCCTGGGACTCCTATCAAGTTTCACGAGGAGTCAGGCATCGTCTCCTTTGGAGGCACTGATCTCCGCATACCTCTGGAGTTTTCAAAGGATTTGAGGCCTCCTGTCGCGATGAGGTGGGGAAGTAGGTCTTTCTCTGTGGTCTCCACAGGGGATTCAGACATCCTTTCATCTTTGGACATGCAAGACGAGCCTGCATTCAAGTCACTGCAGGTATATCCAGCCTTATTTCGCGTCAGGGCATCGCGGTGTCCATTCCACTTGAGGCCGCAAACTCAGGGTCCCTCTCACATACCTAGAGCTGAGAGAAGCCTCCTCTTGAGGTGCTTGTGGTAAGGTGGTATTCCTCTGGACTCGAAGCCAGGGACTAACCTCTCATCTCGAGTTGATTTTTGGCCCACGGAGCTCTTTCGTGTTGCTACAGTGACCTCAGGATCCCTCTAGCCTTGAAACAGTGTTCTTGGGGTTTCTCTGGAGTGCCATCAAGGAAATCAAGGCTCCTTTCATGTGTGATGTGCAACACGGAATTGCTCTGCACGCAGTGCAGGGGAATCGGGCCTCATCTCGCGGCGAGGGGGAAGTCTCATGGTTTTTCTCGAGTTGCGGCGGGAACCTGGGGTATATTCTCGAGTTACGACGGGGATGGCCCTTCCACCCACGTGTTTCTTCAGCGACGTCAGGACTCCTGCCTAGTTGCGAGGGACAACTCGTGAATCTCCTGGAGGCTTGGCAGGGCAATTGGGACGCCTCTCCAGCTGAGGCGGGAGACCAAGGGTCCCTTTCCAAGTGCCACAGGAATCCTGGGACTCCTATCAAGTTTCACGAGGAGTCAGGCATCGTCTCCTTTGGAGGCACTGATCTCCGCGTACCTCTGGAGTTTTCAAAGGATGTGAGGCTATCGGTCGCGATGAGGTGGGGAACTAAGTCTTTCTCTGTGCTTTCCACAGGGGATTCAGACATCCTTTCGTCCTGGGAGATGCAAGACGAGCCTGCATTGAAGTCACTGCAGGGATATCCGGCCTTATTTCGAGTCAGGGCATCGCGGTGTCCATTCCACTTGAGGCCGCAAACTCAGGGTCCCTCTCACATACCTAGAGCTGAGAGAAGCCTCCTCTTGAGGTGCTTGTGGTAAGGCGGTATTCCTCTGGAGACGAATCCAGGGACTAACCTCTCTTTTCGAGTTGATTTTTGGCCCACGGAGCTCTTTCGTGTTGCTACAGTGACCTCAGGATCCCTCTAGCCTTGAAACAGTGTTCTTGGGGTTTCTCTGGAGTGCCATCAAGGAAATCAAGGCTCCTTTCATGTGTGATGTGCAACACGGAATTGCTCTGCACACAGTACAGGGGAATCGGGCCTCATCTCGCATCGAGGGGGAAGTCTCATGGTTTTTCTCGAGTTGCGGCGGGAACCTGGGGTATATTCTCGAGTTACGACGGGGATGGCCCTTCCACACACGTGTTTGTTCAGCCACGTCAGGACTCCTGCCTAGTTGCGAGGGACAACTCGGGATTCTCCTCGAGGCTTGGCAGGGCAATTGGGACGCCTCTCCAGCTGAGGCGGGAGACCAAGGGTCCCTTTCCACGTGCCACAAGAATCCTGGGACTCCTATCAAGTTTCACGAGGAGTCAGGCATCGTCTCCTTTGGAGGCACTGATCTCCGCGTACCTCTGGAGTTTTCAAAGGATGTGAGGCCTCCGGTCGCGATGAGGTGGGGAACTAGGTGTTTCTCTGTGGTCTCCACAGGGGATTCAAACATCCTTTCTTCTTGGGAGATGCAAGACGAGCCTGCATTCAAGTCACTGCAGGGATATCCGGCCTTATTTCGAGTCAGGGCATCGCGGTGTCCATTCCACTTGAGGCCGCAAACTCAGGATCCCTCTCACATACCTAGAGCTTAGAGAAGCCTCCTCTTGAGGTGCTTGTGGTAAGGTGGTATTCCTCAGGAGTCGAAGCCAGGGACTAACCTCTCATCTCGTGTTGATTCTTGGTCCACGGAGCTCTTTCGTGTTGCTACAGTGACCTCAGGATCCCTCTAGCCTTGAAACAGTGTTCTTGGGGTTTCTCTGGAGTGCCATCAAGGAAATCAAGGCTCCTTTCATGTGTGATGTGCAACACGGAATTGCGCTGCACGCAGTGCAGGGGAATCGGGACTCATCTCGCGGCGAGGGGGAAGTCTCATGGTTTTTCTCGAGTTGCGGCGGGAACCTGGGGTATATTCTCGAGTTACGACGGGGATGGCCCTTCCACACACGTGTGTGTTCAGCCATGTCAGGACTCCTGCCTAGTTGCGAGGGACAACTCGGGATTCTCCTCGAGGCTTTGCAGGGCAATTGGGACGCCTCTCCAGCTGAGACGGGAGACCAAGGGTCCCTTTCCACGTGCCACAGGAATCCTGGGTCTCCTATCAAGTTTCACGAGGAGTCAGGCATCGTCTCCTTTGGAGGCACTGATCTCCGCGTACCTCTGGAGTTTTCAAAGGATTTGAGGCCTCCTGTCGCGATGAGGTGGGGAACTAGGTCTTTCTCTGTGGTCTCCACAGGGGATTCAGACACCCTTTCGTCTTGGGAGATGCAAGACGAGCCTGCATTCCAGTCACTGCAGGGATATCCGGCCTTATTTCGAGTCAGGGCATCGCGGTGTCCATTCCACTTGAGGCCCCAAACTCAGGGTCCCTCTCACATACCTAGAGCTGAGAGAAGCCTCCCCTTGAGGTGCTTGTGGTAAGGTGGTATACCTCTGGAGTCGAAGCCAGGGACTAACCTCTCATCTCGAGTTGATTTTGGGTCCACCGAGCTCTTTCGTGTTGCTACAGTGACCTCAGGATCCCTCTAGCCTTGAAACAGTGTTCTTGGGGTTTCTCTGGGGTGCCATGAAGGAAATCAAGGCTCCTTTCATGTGTGATGTGCAACACAGAATTGCTCTGCACGCAGTGCAGGGGAATCGGGCCTCATCTCGCGGCGAGGGGGAAGTCTCATGGTTTTTCTCGAGTTGCAGCGGGAACCTGGGGTATATTCTCGAGTTACGACGGGGATGGCCCTTCCACACATGTGTTTGTTCAGCCACGTCAGGACTCCTGCCTAGTTGCGAGACACAACTCGGGATTCTCCTCGAGGCTTGGCAAGGCAATTGGGACGCCTCTCCAGCTGAGGCGGGAGACTAAGGGTCCCTTTCCACGTGCCACAGGAATCCTGGGACTCCTATCAAGTTTCACGAGGAGTCAGGCATCATCTCCTTTGGAGGCACTGATCTCCGCATACCTCTGAAGTTTTCAAAGGATGTGAGGCCTGCGGTCGCGATGAGGTGGGGAACTAGGTCTTTCTCTGTGGTCTCCACAGGGGATTCAGCCATCCTTTCATCTTGGGACATGCAAGACGAGCCTGCATTCAAGTCACTGCAGGGATATCCAGCCTTATTTCGCGTCAGGGCATCGCGGTGTCCATTCCACTTGAGGCCGCAAACTCAGGGTCCCTCTCACATACCTAGAGCTGAGAGAAGCCTCCTCTTGAGGTGCTTGTGGTAAGGTGGTATTCCTCTGGAGTCGAAGCCAGGGACTAACCTCTCATCTCGAGTTGATTTTTGGCCCACGGAGCTCTTTCGTGTTGCTACAGTGACCTCAGGATCCCTCTAGCCTTGAAACAGTGTTCTTGGGGTTTCTCTGGAGTGCCATCAAGGAAATCAAGGCTCCTTTCATGTGTGATGTGCAACACGGAATTGCTCTGCACGCAGTGCAGGGGAATCGGGCCTCATCTCGCGGCGAGGGGGAAGTCTCATGGTTTTTCTCGAGTTGCGGCTGGAACCTGGGGTATATTCTCGAGTTACGACGGGGATGGCCCTTCCACACACGTGTGTGTTCAGCCATGTCAGGACTCCTGCCTAGTTGCGAGGGACAACTCGGGATTCTCCTCGAGGCTTTGCAGGGCAATTGGGACGCCTCTCCAGCTGAGACGGGAGACCAAGGGTCCCTTTCCACGTGCCACAGGAATCCTGGGTCTCCTATCAAGTTTCACGAGGAGTCAGGCATCGTCTCCTTTGGAGGCACTGATCTCCGCATACCTCTGGAGTTTTCAAAGGATGTGAGGCCTCCTGTCGCGATGAGGTGGGGAACTAGGTCTTTCTCTGTGGCCTCCACAGGGGATTCAGACACCCTTTCGTCTTGGGAGATGCAAGACGAGCCTGCATTCCAGTCACTGCAGGGATATCCGGCCTTATTTCGAGTCAGGGCATCGCGGTGTCCATTCCACTTGAGGCCCCAAACTCAGGGTCCCTCTCACATACCTAGAGCTGAGAGAAGCCTCCTCTTGAGGTGCTTGTGGTAAGGTGGTATACCTCTGGAGTCGAAGCCAGGGACTAACCTCTCATCTCGAGTTGATTTTGGGTCCACCGAGCTCTTTCGTGTTGCTACAGTGACCTCAGGATCCCTCTAGCCTTGAAACAGTGTTCTTGGGGTTTCTCTTGAGTGCCATCAAGGAAATCAAGGCTCCTTTCATGTGTGATGTGCAACACAGAATTGCTCTGCACGCAGTGCAGGGGAATCGGGCCTCATCTCGCGGCGAGGGGGAAGTCTCATGGTTTTTCTCGAGTTGCGGCGGGAACCTGGGGTATATTCTCGAGTTACGACGGGGATGGCCCTTCCACACACGTGTTTGTTCAGCCACGTCAGGACTCTTGCCTAGTTGCGAGACACAACTCGGGATTCTCCTCGAGGCTTGGCAAGGCAATTGGGACGCCTCTCCAGCTGAGGCGGGAGACCAAGGGTCCCTTTCCACGTGCCACAGGAATCCTGGTACTCCTATCAAGTTTCACGAGGAGTCAGGCATCGTCTCCTTTGGAGGCACTGATCTCCGCGTACCTCTGGAGTTTTCAAAGGATTTGAGGCCTCCTGTCGCGATGAGGTGGGTAACTAGGTCTTTCTCTGTGGTTTCCACAGGGGATTCAGACATCCTTTCGTCCTGGGAGATGCAAGACGAGCCTGCATTGAAGTCACTGCAGGGATATCCGGCCTTATTTCGAGTCAGGGCATCGCGGTGTCCATTCCACTTGAGGCCGCAAACTCAGGGTCCCTCTCACATACCTAGAGCTGAGAGAAGCCTCCTCTTGAGGTGCTTGTGGTAAGGTGGTATTCCTCTGGAGACGATTCCAGGGACTAACCTCTCTTTTCGAGTTGATTTTTGGCCCACGGAGCTCTTTCGTGTTGCTACAGTGACCTCAGGATCCCTCTATCCTTGAAACAGTGTTCTTGGGGTTTCTCTGGAGTGCCATCAAGGAAATCAAGGCTCCTTTCATGTGTGATGTGCAACACGGAATTGCTCTGCACGCAGTACAGGGGAATCGGGACTCATCTCGCATCGAGGGGGAAGTTTCATGGTTTTTCTCGAGTTGCGGTGGGAACCTGGGGTATATTCTCGAGTTACGACGGGGATGGCCCTTCCACCCACGTGTTTGTTCAGCCACGACAGGACTCCTGCCTGGTTGCGAGGGACAACTCGGGATTCTCCTGGAGGCTTGGCAGGGCAATTGGGACGCCTCTCCAGCTGAGGCGGGAGACCAAGGGTCCCTTTCCACGTGCCACAAGAATCCTGGGACTCCTATCAAGTTTCACGAGGAGTCCGGCATCGTCTCCTTTGGAGGCACTGATCTCCGCGTACCTCTGGAGTTTTCAAAGGATGTGAGGCCTCCGGTCGCGATGAGGTGGGGAACTAGGTGTTTCTCTGTGGTCTCCACAGGGGATTCAGACATCCTTTCATCTTGGGAGATGCAAGACGAGCCTGCATTCAAGTCACTGCAGGGATATCCAGCCTTATTTCCCGTCAGGGCATCGCGGTGTCCATTCCACTTGAGGCCGCAAACTCAGGGTCCCTCTCACATACCTAGAGCTGAGAGAAGCCTCCTCTTGAGGTGCTTGTGGTAAGGTGGTATTCCTCAGGAGTCGAAGCCAGGGACTAACCTCTCATCTCGTGTTGATTTTGGGTCCACGGAGCTCTTTCGTGTTGCTACAGTGACCTCAGGATCCCTCTAGCCTTGAAACAGTGTTCTTGGGGTTTCTCTGGGGTGCCATGAAGGAAATCAAGGCTCCTTTCATGTGTGATGTGCAACACGGAATTGCTCTGCACGCAGTGCAGGGGAATCGGGCCTCATCTCGCGGCGAGGGGGAAGTCTCATGGTTTTTCTCGAGTTGCGGCGGGAACCTGGGGTATATTCTCGAGTTACGACGGGGATGGCCCTTCCACACATGTGTTTGTTCAGCCACGTCAGGACTCTTGCCTAGTTGCGAGGGACAACTCTGGATTCTCCTCGAGGCTTGGCAAGGCAATTGGGACGCCTCTCCAGCTGACGCGGGAGACCATGGGTCCCTTTCCACGTGCCACAGGAATCCTGGGACTCCTATCAAGTTTCACGAGGAGTCAGGCATCGTCTCCTTTGGAGGCACTGATCTCCGCGTACCTCTGGAGTTTTCAAAGGATGTGAGGCCTCCGGTCGCGATGAGGTGGGGAACTAGGTCTTTCTCTGTGGTCTCCACAGGGGATTCAGACATCCTTTCATCTTGGGAGATGCAAGACGAGCCTGCATTCAAGTCACTGCAGGGATATCCAGCCCTATTTCGCGTCAGGGCATCGCGGTGTCCATTCCACTTGAGGCCGCAAACTCAGGGTCCCTCTCACATACCTAGAGCTGAGAGAAGCCTCCTCTTGAGGTGCTTGTGGTAAGGTGGTATTCCTCTGGAGTCGAAGCCAGGGACTAACCTCTCATCTCGAGTTGATTTTTGGCCCACGGAGCTCTTTCGTGTTGCTACAGTGACCTCAGGATCCCTCTAGCCTTGAAACAGTGTTCTTGGGGTTTCTCTGGAGTGCCATCAAGGAAATCAAGGCTCCTTTCATGTGTGATGTGCAACACGGAATTGCTCTGCACGCAGTGCAGGGGAATCCGGCCTCATCTCGCGGCGAGGGGGAAGTCTCATGGTTTTTCTCGAGTTGCGGTGGGAACCTGGGGTATATTCTCGAGTTACGACGGGGATGGCCCTTCCACCCACGTGTTTCTTCAGCGACGTCAGGACTCCTGCCTAGTTGCGAGGGACAACTCTGGATTCTCCTCGAGGCTTTGCAGGGCAATTGGGACGCCTCTCCAGCTGAGGCGGGAGACCAAGTGTCCCTTTCCAAGTGCCACAGGAATCCTGGGACTCCTATCAAGTTTCACGAGGAGTCAGGCATCGTCTCCTTTGGAGGCACTGATCTCCGCGTACCTCTGGAGTTTTCAAAGGATGTGAGGCTATCGGTCGCGATGAGGTGGGGAACTAAGTCTTTCTCTGTGCTTTCCACAGGGGATTCAGACATCCTTTCGTCCTGGGAGATGCAAGACGAGCCTGCATTGAAGTCACTGCAGGGATATCCGGCCTTATTTCGAATCAGGGCATCGCGGTGTCCATTCCACTTGAGGCCGCAAACTCAGGGTCCCTCTCACATACCTAGAGCTGAGAGAAGCCTCCTCTTGAGGTGCTTGTGGTAAGGTGGTATTCCTCTGGAGACGAATCCAGGGACTAACCTCTCTTTTCGAGTTGATTTTTGGTCCACAGAGTTCTTTCGTGTTGCTACAGTGACCTCAGGATCCCTCTATCCTTGAAACAGTGTTCCTGGGGTTTCTCTGGAGTGCCATCAAGGAAATCAAGGCTCCTTTCATGTGTGATGTGTAAGACGGAATTGCTCTGCACGCAGTACAGGGGAATCGGGCCTCATCTCGCATCGAGGGGGAAGTCTCATGGTTTTTCTCGAGTTGCGGCGGGAACCTGGGGTATATTCTCGAGTTACGACGGGGATGGCCCTTCCACCCACGTGTGTGTTCAGCCATGTCAGGACTCCTGCCTAGTTGCGAGGGACAACTCGGGATTCTCCTCGAGGCTTGGCAGGGCAATTGGAACGCCTCTCCAGCTGAGGCGGGAGACCAAGGGTCCCTTTCCACGTGCCACAAGAATCCTGGGACTCCTATCAAGTTTCACGAGGAGTCAGGCATTGTCTCCTTTGGAGGCACTGATCTCCCCGTACCTCTGGAGTTTTCAAAGGATGTGAGGCCTCCGGTCGCGATGAGGTGGGGAACTAGGTGTTTCTCTGTGGTCTCCACAGGGGATTCAGACATCCTTTCTTCTTGGGAGATGCAAGACGAGCCTGCATTCAAGTCACTGCAGGGATATCCGACCTTATTTCGAGTCAGGGCATCGCGGTGTCCATTCCACTTGAGGCCGCAAACTCAGGGTCCCTCTCACATACCTAGAGCTGAGAGAAGCCTCCTCTTGAGGTGCTTGTGGTAAGGTGGTATTCCTCAGGAGTCGAAGCCAGGGACTAACCTCTCATCTCGTGTTGATTCTTGGTCCACGGAGCTCTTTCGTGTTGCTACAGTGACCTCAGGATCCCTCTAGCCTTGAAACAGTGTTCTTGGGGTTTCTCTGGAGTGCCATCAAGGAAATCAAGGCTCCTTTCATGTGTGATGTGCAACACGGAATTGCTCTGCACGCAGTGCAGGGGAATCGGGCCTCATCTCGCGGCGAGGGGGAAGTCTCATGGTTTTTCTCGAGTTGCGGCGGGAACCTGGGGTATATTCTCGAGTTACGACGGGGATGGCCCTTCCACACACGTGTGTGTTCAGCCACGTCAGGACTCTTGCCTAGTTGCGAGACACAACTCGGGATTCTCCTCGAGGCTTGGCAAGGCAAATGGGACGCCTCTCCAGCTGAGGCGGGAGACCAAGGGTCCCTTTCCACGTGCCACAAGAATCCTTGGACTCCTATCAAGTTTCACGAGGAGTCAGGCATCGTCTCCTTTGGAGGCACTGATCTCCGCGTACCTCTGGAGTTTTCAAAGGATGTGAGGCCTCCGGTCGCGATGAGGTGGGGAACTAGGTCTTTCTATGTGCTTTCCACAGGGGATTCAGACATCCTTTCTTTCTGGGAGATGCAAGACGAGCCTGCATTCAAGTCACTGCAGGGATATCCGGCCTTATTTTGAGTCAGGGCATCGCGGTGTCCATTCCACTTGAGGCCGCAAACTCAGGGTCCCTCTCACATACCTAGAGCTGAGAGAAGCCTCCTCTTGAGGTGCTTGTGGTAAGGTGGTATTCCTCTGGAGAGGAATCCAGGGACTAACCTCTCTTTTCGAGTTGATTTTTGGTCCACAGAATTCTTTCGTGTTGCTACAGTGACCTCAGGATCCCTCTATCCTTGAAACAGTGTTCTTGGGGTTTCTCTGGAGTGCCATCAAGGAAATCAAGGCTCCTTTCATGTGTGATGTGCAACACGGAATTGCTCTGCACGCAGTACAGGGGAATCGGGACTCATCTCGCATCGAGGGGGAAGTTTCCTGGTTTTTCTCGAGTTGCGGTGGGAACCTGGGGTATATTCTCGAGTTACGACGGGGATGGCCCTTCCACCCACGTGTTTGTTCAGCCACGACAGGACTCCTGCCTGGTTGCGGGGGACAACTCGGGATTCTCCTGGAGGCTTGGCAGGGCAATTGGGTCGCCTCTCCAGCTGAGGCGGGAGACCAAGGGTCCCTTTCCACGTGCCCCAAGAATCCTGGGACTCCTATCAAGTTTCACGAGGAGTCCGGCATCGTCTCCTTTGGAGGCACTGATCTCCGCGTACCTCTGGAGTTTTCAAAGGATGTGAGGCCTCCGGTCGCGATGAGGTGGGGAACTAGGTGTTTCTCTGTGGTCTCCACAGGGGATTCAGACATCCTTTCATCTTGGGAGATGCAAGACGAGCCTGCATTCAAGTCACTGCAGGGATATCCGGCCTTATTTCCCGTCAGGGCATCGCGGTGTCCACTCCACTTGAGGCCGCAAACTCAGGGTCCCTCTCACATACCTAGAGCTGAGAGAAGCCTCCTCTTGAGGTGCTTGTGGTAAGGTGGTATTCCTCTGGAGTCGAAGCCAGGGACTAACCTCTCATCTCGAGTTGATTTTGGGTCCACGGAGCTCTTTCGTGTTGCTACAGTGACCTCAGGATCCCTCTAGCCTTGAAACAGTGTTCTTGGGGTTTCTCTGGGGTGCCATGAAGAAAATCAAGGCTCCTTTCATGTGTGATGGGCAACACAGAATTGCTCTGCACGCAGTGCAGGGGAATCGGGCCTCATCTCGCGGCGAGGGGGAAGTCTCATGGTTTTTCTCGAGTTGCGGCGGGAACCTGGGGTATATTCTCGAGTTACGACGGGGATGGCCCTTCCACACATGTGTTTGTTCAGCCACGTCAGGACTCTTGCCTAGTTGCGAGACACAACTCGGGATTCTCCTCGAGGCTTGGCAAGGCAATTGGGACGCCTCTCCAGCTGAGGCGGGAGACCATGGGTCCCTTTCCACGTGCCACAGGAATCCTGGGACTCCTATCAAGTTTCACGAGGAGTCAGGCATCGTCTCCTTTGGAGGCACTGATCTCCGCGTACCTCTGGAGTTTTCAAAGGATGTGAGGCCTCCGGTCGCGATGAGGTGGGGAACTAGGTCTTTCTCTGTGGTCTCCACAGGGGATTCAGACATCATTTCATCTTGGGAGATGCAAGACGAGCCTGCAATCAAGTCACTGCAGGGATATCCAGCCTTATTTCGCGTCAGGGCATAGCGGTGTCCATTCCACTTGAGGCCGCAAACTCAGGGTCCCTCTCACATACCTAGAGCTGAGAGAAGCCTCCTCTTGAGGTGCTTGTGGTAAGGTGGTATTCCTCTGGAGTCGAAGCCAGGGACTAACCTCTCATCTCGAGTTGATTTTTGGCCCACGGAGCTCTTTCGTGTTGCTACAGTGACCTCAGGATCCCTCTAGCCTTGAAACAGTGTTCTTGGGGTTTCTCTGGAGTGCCATCAAGGAAATCAAGGCTCCTTTCATGTGTGATGTGCAACACGGAATTGCTCTGCACGCAGTGCAGGGGAATCGGGCCTCATCTCGCGGCGAGGGGGAAGTTTCATGGTTTTTCTCGAGTTGCGGTGGGAACCTGGGGTATATTCTCGAGTTACGACGGGGATGGCCCTTCCACCCACGTGTTTCTTCAGCGACGTCAGGACTCCTGCCTAGTTGCGAGGGACAACTCGTGATTCTCCTCGAGGCTTGGCAGGGCAATTGGGACGCCTCTCCAGCTGAGGCGGGAGACCAAGTGTCCCTTTCCAAGTGCCACAGGAATCCTGGGACTCCTATCAAGTTTCACGAGGAGTCAGGCATCGTCTCCTTTGGAGGCACTGATCTCCGCGTACCTCTGGAGTTTTCAAAGGATGTGAGGCTATCGGTCGCGATGAGGTGGGGAACTAAGTCTTTCTCTGTGCTTTCCACAGGGGATTCAGACATCCTTTCGTCCTGGGAGATGCAAGACGAGCCTGCATTGAAGTCACTGCAGGGATATCCGGCCTTATTTCGAGTCAGGGCATCGCGGTGTCCATTCCACTTGAGGCCGCAAACTCAGGGTCCCTCTCACATACCTAGAGCTGAGAGAAGCCTCCTCTTGAGGTGCTTGTGGTAAGGCGGTATTCCTCTGGAGACGAATCCAGGGACTAACCTCTCTTTTCGAGTTGATTTTTGGCCCACGGAGCTCTTTCGTGTTGCTACAGTGACCTCAGGATCCCTCTATCCTTGAAACAGTGTTCTTGGGGTTTCTCTGGAGTGCCATCAAGGAAATCAAGGCTCCTTTCATGTGTGATGTGCAACACGGAATTGCTCTGCACGCAGTACAGGGGAATCGGGCCTCATCTCGCATCGAGGGGGAAGTCTCATGGTTTTTCTCGAGTTGCGGCGGGAACCTGGGGTATATTCTCGAGTTACGACGGGGATGGCCCTTCCACACACGTGTTTGTTCAGCCACGTCAGGACTCCTGCCTAGTTGCGAGGGACAACTCGGGATTCTCCTCGAGGCTTGGCAGGGCAATTGGGACGCCTCTCCAGCTGAGGCGGGAGACCAAGGGTCCCTTTCCACGTGCCACAAGAATCCTGGGACTCCTATCAAGTTTCACGAGGAGTCAGGCATCGTCTCCTTTGGAGGCACTGATCTCCGCGTACCTCTGGAGTTTTCAAAGGATGTGAGGCCTCCGGTCGCGATGAGGTGGGGAACTAGGTGTTTCTCTGTGGTCTCCACAGGGGATTCAGACATCCTTTCTTCTTGGGAGATGCAAGACGAGCCTGCATTCAAGTCACTGCAGGGATATCCGGCCTTATTTCGAGTCAGGGCATCGCGGTGTCCATTCCACTTGAGGCCGCAAACTCAGGATCCCTCTCACATACGTAGAGCTTAGAGAAGCCTCCTCTTGAGGTGCTTGTGGTAAGGTGGTATTCCTCAGGAGTCGAAGCCAGGGACTAACCTCTCATCTCGTGTTGATTCTTGGTCCACGGAGCTCTTTCGTGTTGCTACAGTGACCTCAGGATCCCTCTAGCCTTGAAACAGTGTTCTTGGGGTTTCTCTGGAGTGCCATGAAGGAAATCAAGGCTCCTTTCATGTGTGATGTGCAACACGGAATTGCTCTGCACGCAGTGCAGGGGAATCGGGCCTCATCTCGCGGCGAGGGGGAAGTCTCATGGTTTTTCTCGAGTTGCGGCGGGAACCTGGGGTATATTCTCGAGTTACGACGGGGATGGCCCTTCCACACACGTGTGTGTTCAGCCATGTCAGGACTCCTGCCTAGTTGCGAGGGACAACTCGGGATTCTCCTCGAGGCTTTACAGGGCAATTGGGACGCCTCTCCAGCTGAGACGGGAGACCAAGGGTCCCTTTCCACGTGCCACAGGAATCCTGGGTCTCCTATCAAGTTTCACGAGGAGTCAGGCATCGTCTCCTTTGGAGGCACTGATCTCCGCGTACCTCTGGAGTTTTCAAAGGATTTGAGGCCTCCTGTCGCGTTGAGGTTGGGAACTAGGTCTTTCTCTGTGGTCTCCACAGGGGATTCAGACACCCTTTCGTCTTGGGAGATGCAAGACGAGCCTGCATTCCAGTCACTGCAGGGATATCCGGCCTTATTTCGAGTCACGGCATCGCGGTGTCCATTCCACTTGAGGCCCCAAACTCAGGGTCCCTCTCACATACCTAGAGCTGAGAGAAGCCTCCTCTTGAGGTGTTTGTGGTAAGGTGGTATACCTCTGGAGTCGAAGCCAGGGACTAACCTCTCTTCTCGAGTTGATTTTGGGTCCACGGAGCTCTTTCGTGTTGCTACAGTGACCTCAGGATCCCTCTAGCCTTGAAACAGTGTTCTTGGGGTTTCTCTTGAGTGCCATCAAGGAAATCAAGGCTCCTTTCATGTGTGATGTGCAACACAGAATTGCTCTGCACGCAGTGCAGGGGAATCGGGCCTCATCTCGCGGCGAGGGGGAAGTCTCATGGTTTTTCTCGAGTTGCGGCGGGAACCTGGGGTATATTCTCGAGTTACGACGGGGATGGCCCTTCCACACACGTGTTTGTTCAGCCACGTCAGGACTCTTGCCTAGTTGCGAGACACAACTCGGGATTCTCCTCGAGGCTTGGCAAGGCAATTGGGACGCCTCTCCAGCTGAGGCGGGAGACCAAGGGTCCCTTTCCACGTGCCACAGGAATCCTGGGACTCCTATCAAGTTTCACGAGGAGTCAGGCATCGTCTCCTTTGGAGGCACTGATCTCCGCGTACCTCTGGAGTTTTCAAAGGATTTGAGGCCTCCTGTCGCGATGAGGTGGGTAACTAGGTCTTTCTCTGTGGTCTCCACAGGGGATTCAGACATCCTTTCGTCCTGGGAGATGCAAGACGAGCCTGCATTGAAGTCACTGCAGGGATATCCGGCCTTATTTCGAGTCAGGGCATCGCGGTGTCCATTCCACTTGAGGCCGCAAACTCAGGGTCCCTCTCACATACCTAGAGCTGAGAGAAGCCTCCTCTTGAGGTGCTTGTGGTAAGGTGGTATTCCTCTGGAGACGATTCCAGGGACTAACCTCTCTTTTCGAGTTGATTTTTGGCCCACGGAGCTCTTTCGTGTTGCTACAGTGACCTCAGGATCCCTCTATCCTTGAAACAGTGTTCTTGGGGTTTCTCTGGAGTGCCATCAAGGAAATCAAGGCTCCTTTCATGTGTGATGTGCAACACGGAATTGCTCTGCACGCAGTGCAGGGGAATCGGGCCTCATCTCGCGGCGAGGGGGAAGTCTCATGGTTTTTCTCGAGTTGCGGCTGGAACCTGGGGTATATTCTCGAGTTACGACGGGGATGGCCCTTCCAAACACGTGTGTGTTCAGCCATGTCAGGACTCCTGCCTAGTTGCGAGGGACAACTCGGGATTCTCCTCGAGGCTTTGCAGGGCAATTGGGACGCCTCTCCAGCTGAGACGGGAGACCAAGGGTCCCTTTCCACGTGCCACAGGAATCCTGGGTCTCCTATCAAGTTTCACGAGGAGTCAGGCATCGTCTCCTTTGGAGGCACTGATCTCCGCATACCTCTGGAGTTTTCAAAGGATTTGAGGCCTCCTGTCGCGATGAGGTGGGGAACTAGGTCTTTCTCTGTGGCCTCCACAGGGGATTCAGACACCCTTTCGTCTTGGGAGATGCAAGACGAGCCTGCATTCCAGTCACTGCAGGGATATCCGGCCTTATTTCGAGTCAGGGCATCGCGGTGTCCATTCCACTTGAGGCCCCAAACTCAGGGTCCCTCTCACATACCTAGAGCTGAGAGAAGCCTCCTCTTGAGGTGCTTGTGGTAAGGTGGTATACCTCTGGAGTCGAAGCCAGGGACTAACCTCTCATCTCGAGTTGATTTTGGGTCCACGGAGCTCTTTCGTGTTGCTACAGTGACCTCAGGATCCCTCTAGCCTTGAAACAGTGTTCTTGGGGTTTCTCTTGAGTGCCATCAAGGAAATCAAGGCTCCTTTCATGTGTGATGTGCAACACAGAATTGCTCTGCACGCAGTGCAGGGGAATCGGGCCTCATCTCGCGGCGAGGGGGAAGTCTCATGGTTTTTCTCGAGTTGCGGCGGGAACCTGGGGTATATTCTCGAGTTACGACGGGGATGGCCCTTCCACACACGTGTTTGTTCAGCCCCGTCAGGACTCTTGCCTAGTTGCGAGACACAACTCGGGATTCTCCTCGAGGCTTGGCAAGGCAATTGGGACGCCTCTCCAGCTGAGGCGGGAGACCAAGGGTCCCTTTCCACGTGCCACAGGAATCCTGGGACTCCTATCAAGTTTCACGAGGAGTCAGGCATCGTCTCCTTTGGAGGCACTGATCTCCGCGTACCTCTGGAGTTTTCAAAGGATTTGAGGCCTCCTGTCGCGATGAGGTGGGTAACTAGGTCTTTCTCTGTGGTCTCCACAGGGGATTCAGACATCCTTTCGTCCTGGGAGATGCAAGACGAGCCTGCATTGAAGTCACTGCAGCGATGTCCGGCCTTATTTCGAGTCAGGGCATCGCGGTGTCCATTCCACTTGAGGCCGCAAACTCAGGGTCCCTCTCACATACCTAGAGCTGAGAGAAGCCTCCTCTTGAGGTGCTTGTGGTAAGGTGGTATTCCTCTGGAGACGATTCCAGGGACTAACCTCTCTTTTCGAGTTGATTTTTGGCCCACGGAGCTCTTTCGTGTTGCTACAGTGACCTCAGGATCCCTCTATCCTTGAAACAGTGTTCTTGGGGTTTCTCTGGAGTGCCATCAAGGAAATCAAGGCTCCTTTCATGTGTGATGTGCAACACGGAATTGCTCTGCACGCAGTGCAGGGGAATCGGGCCTCATCTCGCGGCGAGGGGGAAGTCTCATGGTTTTTCTCGAGTTGCGGCGGGAACCTGGGGTATATTCTCGAGTTACGACGGGGATGGCCCTTCCACACACGTGTGTGTTCAGCCATGTCAGGACTCCTGCCTAGTTGCGAGGGACAACTCGGGATTCTCCTCGAGGCTTTGCAGGGCAATTGGGACGCCTCTCCAGCTGAGACGGGAGACCAAGGGTCCCTTTCCACGTGCCACAGGAATCCTGGGTCTCCTATCAAGTTTCACGAGGAGTCAGGCATCGTCTCCTTTGGAGGCACTGATCTCCGCATACCTCTGGAGTTTTCAAAGGATTTGAGGCCTCCTGTCGCGATGAGGTGGGGAACTAGGTCTTTCTCTGTGGTCTCCACAGGGGATTCAGACACCCTTTCATCTTGGGAGATGCAAGACGAGCCTGCATTCCAGTCACTGCAGGGATATCCGGCCTTATTTCGAGTCAGGGCATCGCGGTGTCCATTCCACTTGAGGCCCCAAACTCAGGGTCCCTCTCACATACCTAGAGCTGAGAGAAGCCTCCTCTTGAGGTGCTTGTGGTAAGGTGGTATACCTCTGGAGTCGAAGCCAGGGACTAACCTCTCATCTCGAGTTGATTTTGGGTCCACGGAGCTCTTTCGTGTTGCTACAGTGACCTCAGGATCCCTCTAGCCTTGAAACAGTGTTCTTGGGGTTTCTCTGGAGTGCCATCAAGGAAATCAACGCTCCTTTCATGTGTGATGTGCAACACAGAATTGCTCTGCACGCAGTGCAGGGGAATCGGGCCTCATCTCGCGGCGAGGGGGAAGTCTCATGGTTTTTCTCGAGTTGCGGCGGGAACCTGGGGTATAGTCTCGAGTTACGACGGGGATGGCCCTTCCACACACGTGTTTGTTCTGCCACGTCAGGACTCTTGCCTAGTTGCGAGACACAACTCGGAATTCTCCTCGAGGCTTGGCAAGGCAATTGGGACGCCTCTCCAGCTGAGGCGGGAGACCAAGGGTCCCTTTCCACGTGCCACAGGAATCCTGGGACTCCTATCAAGTTTCACGAGGAGTCAGGCATCGTCTCCTTTGGAGGCACTGATCTCCGCGTACCTCTGGAGTTTTCAAAGGATTTGAGGCCTCCTGTCGCGATGAGGTGGGTAACTAGGTCTTTCTCTGTGGTCTCCACAGGGGATTCAGACATCCTTTCGTCCTGGGAGATGCAAGACGAGCCTGCATTGAAGTCACTGCAGGGATATCCGGCCTTATTTCGAGTCAGGGCATCGCGGTGTCCATTCCACTTGAGGCCGCAAACTCAGGGTCCCTCTCACATACCTAGAGCTGAGAGAAGCCTCCTCTTGAGGTGCTTGTGGTAAGGTGGTATTCCTCTGGAGACGATTCCAGGGACTAACCTCTCTTTTCGAGTTGATTTTTGGCCCACGGAGCTCTTTCGTGTTGCTACAGTGACCTCAGGATCCCTCTATCCTTGAAACAGTGTTCTTGGGGTTTCTCTGGAGTGCCATCAAGGAAATCAAGGCTCCTTTCATGTGTGATGTGCAAGACGGAATTGCTCTGCACGCAGTACAGGGGAATCGGGCCTCATCTCGCATCGAGGGGGAAGTCTCATGGTTTTTCTCGAGTTGCGGCGGGAACCTGGGGTATATTCTCGAGTTACGACGGGGATGGCCCTTCCAACCACGTGTTTGTTCAGCCACGTCAGGACTCCTGCCTAGTTGCGAGGGACAACTCGGGATTCTCCTCGAGGCTTGGCAGGGCAATTGGAACGCCTCTCCAGCTGAGGCGGGAGACCAAGGGTCCCTTTCCACGTGCCACAAGAATCCTGGGACTCCTATCAAGTTTCACGAGGAGTCAGGCATCGTCTCCTTTGGAGGCACTGATCTCCGCGTACCTCTGGAGTTTTCAAAGGATGTGAGGCCTGCGGTCACGATGAGGTGGGGAACTAGGTGTTTCTCTGTGGTCTCCACAGGGGATTCAGACATCCTTTCTTCTTGGGAGATGCAAGACGAGCCTGCATTCAAGTCACTGCAGGGATATCCGGCCTTATTTCGAGTCAGGGCATCGCGGTGTCCATTCCACTTGAGGCCGCAAACTCAGGATCCCTCTCACATACCTAGAGCTGAGAGAAGCCTCCTCTTGAGGTGCTTCTGGTAAGGTGATATTCCTCTGGAGTCGAAGCCAGGGACTAACCTCTCATCTCGAGTTGATTTTTGGTCCACAGTGTTCTTTCGTGTTGCTACAGTTACCTCAGGATCCCTCTAGCCTTGAAACAGTGTTCTTGGGGTTTCTCTGGAGTGCCATGAAGGAAATCAAGGCTCCTTTCATGTGTGATGTGCAACACAGAATTGCTCTGCACGCAGTGCAGGGGAATCGGGCCTCATCTCGCGGCGAGGGGGAAGTCTCATGGTTTTTCTCGAGTTGCGGCGGGAACCTGGGGTATATTCTCCAGTTACGACGGGGATGGCCCTTCCACACACGTGTTTGTTCAGCCACGTCAGGACTCTTGCCTAGTTGCGAGACACAACTCGGGATTCTCCTCAAGGCTTGGCAAGGCAATTGGGACGCCTCTCCAGCTGAGGCGGGAGACCAAGGGTCCCTTTCCACGTGCCACAGGAATCCTCGGACTCCTATCAAGTTTCACGAGGAGTCAGGCATCGTCTCCTTTGGAGGCACTGATCTCCGCATACCTCTGGAGTTTTCAAAGGACGTGAGGCCTCCGGTCGCGATGAGGTGGGAAACTAGGTCTTTCTCTGTGGTCTCCACAGGGGATTCAGACATCCTTTCATCTTGGGAGATGCAAGACGAGCCTGCATTCAAGTCACTGCAGGGATATCCAGCCTTATTTCACATCAGGGCATCGCGGTGTCCATTCCACTTGAGGCCGCAAACTCAGGGTCCCTCTCACATACCTAGAGCTGAGAGAAGCCTCCTCTTGAGGTGCTTGTGGTAAGGTGGTATTCCTCTGGAGACGAATCCAGGGACTAACCTCTCTTTTCGAGTTGATTTTTGGTCCACAGAGTTCTTTCGTGTTGCTACAGTGACCTCAGGATCCCTCTATCTTTGAAACAGTGTTCTTGGGGTTTCTCTGGAGTGCCATCAAGGAAATCAAGGCTCTTTTCATGTGTGATGTGCAAGACGGAATTGCTCTGCACGCAGTACAGGGGAATCGGGCCTCATCTCGCATCGAGGGGGAAGTCTCATGGTTTTTCTCGAGTTGCGGCGGGAACCTGGGGTATATTCTCGAGTTACGACGGGGATGGCCCTTCCACCCACGTGTTTCTTCAGCCACGTCAGGACTCCTGCCTAGTTGCGAGGGACAACTCTGGATTCTCCTCGAGGCTTGGCAGGGCAATTGGGACGCCTCTCCAGCTGAGGCGGGAGACCAAGTGTCCCTTTCCAAGTGCCACAGGAATCCTGGGACTCCTATCAAGTTTCACGAGGAGTCAGGCATCGTCTCCTTTGGAGGCACTGATCTCCGCGTACCTCTGGAGTTTTCAAAGGATGTGAGGCCTCCGGTCGCGATGAGGTGGGGAACTAAGTCTTTCTCTGTGCTTTCCACAGGGGATTCAGACATCCTTTCGTCCTGGGAGATGCAAGACGAGCCTGCATTGAAGTCACTGCAGGGATATCCAGCCTTATTTCGAGTCAGGGCATCGCGGTGTCCATTCCACTTGAGGCCCCAAACTCAGGGTCCCTCTCACATACCTAGAGCTGAGAGAAGCCTCCTCTTGAGGTGCTTGTGGTAAGGTGGTATTCCTCTGGAGACGAATCCAGGGACTAACCTCTCTTTTCGAGTTGATTTTTGGTCCACAGAGTTCTTTCGTGTTGCTACAGTGACCTCAGGATCCCTCTATCCTTGAAACAGTGTTCTTGGGGTTTCTCTGGAGTGCCATCAAGGAAATCAAGGCTCCTTTCATGTGTGATGTGCAAGACGGAATTGCTCTGCACGCAGTACAGGGGAATCGGGCCTCATCTCGCATCGAGGGGGAAGTCTCATGGTTTTTCTCGAGTTGCGGCGGGAACCTGGGGTATATTCTCGAGTTACGACGGGGATGGCCCTTCCACCCACGTGTTTGTTCAGCCACGTCAGGACTCCTGCCTAGTTGTGAGGGACAACTCGGGATTCTCCTCGAGGCTTGGCAGGGCAATTGGAACGTCTCTCCAGCTGAGGCGGGAGATCAAGTGTCCCTTTCCACGTGCCACAAGAATCCTGGGACTCCTATCAAGTTTCACGAGGAGTCAGGCATCGTCTCCTTTGGAGGCACTGATCTCCGCGTACCTCTGGAGTTTTCAAAGGATGTGAGGCCTGCGGTCGCGATGAGGTGGGGAACTAGGTCTTTCTCTGTGGTCTCCACAGGGGATTCAGACATCCTTTCTTCTTGGGAGATGCAAGACGAGCCTGCATTCAAGTCACTGCAGGAATATCCGGCCTTATTTCGAGTCACGGCATCGCGGTGTCCATTCCACTTGAGGCCGCAAACTCAGGGTCCCTCTCACATACCTAGAGCTGAGAGAAGCCTCCTCTTGAGGTGCTTGTGGTAAGGTGGTATTCCTCAGGAGTCGAAGCCAGGGACTAACCTCTCATCTCGTGTTGATTTTTGGTCCACGGAGCTCTTTCGTGTTGCTACAGTGACCTCAGGATCCCTCTAGCCTTGAAACAGTGTTCTTGGGGTTTCTCTGGAGTGCCATCAAGGAAATCAAGGCTCCTTTCATGTGTGATGTGCAACACGGAATTGCTCTGCACGCAGTGCAGGGGAATCGGGCCTCATCTCGCGGCGAGGGGGAAGTCTCATGGTTTTTCTCGAGTTGCGGCGGGAACCTGGCGTATATTCTCGAGTTACGACGGGGATGGCCCTTCCACACACGTGTGTGTTCAGCCATGTCAGGACTCCTGCCTAGTTGCGAGGGACAACTCGGGATTCTCCTAGAGGCTTTGCAGGGCAATTGGGACGCCTCTCCAGCTGAGGCGGGAGACCAAGGGTCCCTTTCCATGTGCCACAGGAATCCTGGGTCTCCTATCAAGTTTCACGAGGAGTCAGGCATCGTCTCCTTTGGATTCACTGATCTCCGCATACCTCTGGAGTTTTCAAAGGATTTGAGGCCTCCTGTCGCGATGAGGTGGGGAACTAGGTCTTTCTCTGTGGTCTCCACAGGGGATTCAGACACCCTTTCGTCTTGGGAGATGCAAGACGAGCCTGCATTCCAGTCACTGCAGGGATATCCAGCCTTATTTCGAGTCAGGGCATCGCGGTGTCCATTCCCCTTGAGGCCGCAAACTCAGGGTCCCTCTCACATACCTAGAGCTGAGAGAAGCCTTCTCTTGAGGTGCTTGTGGTAAGGTGTTATTCCTCTGGAGTCGAAGCCAGGGACTAACCTCTCATCTCGAGTTGATTTTTGGTCCACGGAGCTCTTTCGTGTTGCTACAGTGACCTCAGGATCCCTCTAGCCTTGAAACAGTGTTCTTGGGGTTTCTCTGGAGTGCCATGAAGGAAATCAAGGCTCCTTTCATGTGTGATGTGCAACACAGAATTGCTCTGCACGCAGTGCAGGGGAATCGGGCCTCATCTCGCGGCGAGGGGGAAGTCTCATGGTTTTTCTCGAGTTGCGGCGGGAACCTGGGGTATATTCTCCAGTTACGACGGGGATGGCCCTTCCACACACGTGTTTGTTCAGCCACGTCAGGACTCTTGCCTAGTTGCGAGACACAACTCGGGATTCTCCTCAAGGCTTGGCAAGGCAATTGGGACGCCTCTCCAGCTGAGGCGGGAGACCAAGGGTCCCTTTCCACGTGCCACAGGAATCCTGGGACTCCTATCAAGTTTCACGAGGAGTCAGGCATCGTCTCCTTTGGAGGCACTGATCTCCGCATACCTCTGGAGTTTTCAAAGGACGTGAGGCCTCCGGTCGCGATGAGGTGGGAAACTAGGTCTTTCTCTGTGGTCTCCACAGGGGATTCAGACATCCTTTCATCTTGGGAGATGCAAGACGAGCCTGCATTCAAGTCACTGCAGGGATATCCAGCCTTATTTCGCATCAGGGCATCGCGGTGTCCATTCCACTTGAGGCCGCAAACTCAGGGTCCCTCTCACATACCTAGAGCTGAGAGAAGCCTCCTCTTGAGGTGCTTGTGGTAAGGTGGTATTCCTCTGGAGACGAATCCAGGGACTAACCTCTCTTTTCGAGTTGATTTTTGGTCCACAGAGTTCTTTCGTGTTGCTACAGTGACCTCAGGATCCCTCTATCTTTGAAACAGTGTTCTTGGGGTTTCTCTGGAGTGCCATCAAGGAAATCAAGGCTCTTTTCATGTGTGATGTGCAAGACTGAATTGCTCTGCACGCAGTACAGGGGAATCGGGCCTCATCTCGCATCGAGGGGGAAGTCTCATGGTTTTTCTCGAGTTGCGGCGGGAACCTGGGGTATATTCTCGAGTTACGACGGGGATGGCCCTTCCACCCACGTGTTTCTTCAGCGACGTCAGGACTCCTGCCTAGTTGCGAGGGACAACTCTGGATTCTCCTCGAGGCTTGGCAGGGCAATTGGGACGCCTCTCCAGCTGAGGCGGGAGACCAAGTGTCCCTTTCCAAGTGCCACAGGAATCCTGGGACTCCTATCAAGTTTCACGAGGAGTCAGGCATCGTCTCCTTTGGAGGCACTGATCTCCGCGTACCTCTGGAGTTTTCAAAGGATGTGAGGCTATCGGTTGCGATGAGGTAGGGAACTAAGTCTTTCTCTGTGCTTTCCACAGGGGATTCAGACATCCTTTCGTCCTGGGAGATGCAAGACGAGCCTGCATTCAAGTCACTGCAGGGATATCCGGCCTTATTTCGAGTCAGGGCATCGCGGTCTCCATTCCATTTGAGGCCGCAAACTCAGGATCCCTCTCACATACCTAGAGCTGAGAGAAGCCTCCTCTTGAGGTGCTTGTGGTAAGGTGGTATTCTTCAGGAGTCGAAGCCAGGGACTAACCTCTCATCTCGTGTTGATTCTTGGTCCACGGAGCTCTTTCGTGTTGCTACAGTGACCTCAGGATCCCTCTATCCTTGAAACAGTGTTCTTGGGGTTTCTCTGGAGTGCCATCAAGGAAATCAAGGCTCCTTTCATGTGTGATGTGCAACACGGAATTGCTCTGCACGCAGTGCAGGGGAATCGGGCCTCATCTGGCGGCGAGGGGGAAGTCTCATGGTTTTTCTCGAGTTGCGGCGGGAACCTGGGGTATATTCTCGAGTTACGACGGGGATGGCCCTTCCACCCACGTGTTTCTTCAGTGACGTCAGGACTCCTGCCTAGTTGCGAGGGACAACTCTGGATTCTCCTCGAGGCTTGGCAGCGCAATTGGGACACCTCTCCAGCTGAGGCGGGAGACCAAGGGTCCCTTTCCACGTGCCACAGGAATCCTGGGACTCCTATCAAGTTTCACGAGGAGTCAGGCATCGTCTCCTTTGGAGGCACTGATCTCCGCGTACCTCTGGAGTTTTCAAAGGATTTGAGGCCTCCTGTCGCGATGAGGTGGGGAACTAGGTCTTTCTCTGTGGTCTCCACAGGGGATTCAGACACCCTTTCGTCTTGGGAGATGCAAGACGAGCCTGCATTCCAGTCACTGCAGGGATATCCGGCCTTATTTCGAGTCAGGGCATCGCGGTGTCCATTCCCCTTGAGGCCGCAAACTCAGGGTCCCTCTCACATACCTAGAGCTGAGAGAAGCCTTCTCTTGAGGTGCTTGTGGTAAGGTGTTATTCCTCTGGAGTCGAAGCCAGGGACTAACCTCTCATCTCGAGTTGATTTTTGGTCCACGGAGCTCTTTCGTGTTGCTACAGTGACCTCAGGATCCCTCTAGCCTTGAAACAGTGTTCTTGGGGTTTCTCTGGAGTGCCATGAAGGAAATCAAGGCTCCTTTCATGTGTGATGTGCAACACAGAATTGCTCTGCACGCAGTGCAGGGGAATTGGGCCTCATCTCGCGGCGAGGGGGAAGTCTCATGGTTTTTCTCGAGTTGCGGCGGGAACCTGGGGTATATTCTCGAGTTACGACGGGGATGGCCCTTCCACACACGTGTTTGTTCAGCCACGTCAGGACTCTTGCCTAGTTGCGAGACACAACTCGGGATTCTCCTCGAGGCTTGGCAAGGCAATTGGGACGCCTCTCCAGCTGAGGCGGGAGACCAAGGGTCCCTTTCCACGTGCCACAGGAATCCTGGGACTCCTATCAAGTTTCACGAGGAGTCAGGCATCGTCTCCTTTGGAGGCACTGATCTCCGCGTACCTCTGGAGTTTTCAAAGGATGTGAGGTCTCCGGTCGCGATGAGGTGGGGAACTAGGACTTTCTCTGTGGTCTCCACAGGGGATTCAGACATCCTTTCATCTTGGGAGATGCAAGACGAGCCTGCATTCAAGTCACTGCAGGGATATCCAGCCTTATTTCGCGTCAGGGCATCGCGGTGTCCATTACACTTGAGGCCGCAAACTCAGGGTCCCTCTCACATACCTAGAGCTGAGAGAAGCCTCCTCTTGAGGTGCTTGTGGTAAGGTGGTATTCCTCTGGAGACGAATCCAGGGACTAACCTCTCTTTTCGAGTTGATTTTTGGTCCACAGAGTTCTTTCGTGTTGCTACAGTGACCTCAGGATCCCTCTATCCTTGAAACAGTGTTCTTGGGGTTTCTCTGGAGTGCCATCAAGGAAATCAAGGCTCCTTTCATGTGTGATGTGCAAGACGGAATTGCTCTGCACGCAGTACAGGGGAATCGGGCCTCATCTCGCATCGAGGGGGAAGTCTCATGGTTTTTCTCGAGTTGCGGCGGGAACCTGGGGTATATTCTCGAGTTACGACGGGGATGGCCCTTCCACCCACGTGTTTGTTCAGCCACGTCAGGACTCCTGCCTAGTTGTGAGGGACAACTCGGGATTCTCCTCGAGGCTTGGCAGGGCAATTGGAACGTCTCTCCAGCTGAGGCGGGAGATCAAGGGTCCCTTTCCACGTGCCACAAGAATCCTGGGACTCCTATCAAGTTTCACGAGGAGTCAGGCATCGTCTCCTTTGGAGGCACTGATCTCCGCGTACCTCTGGAGTTTTCAAAGGATGTGAGGCCTGCGGTCGCGATGAGGTGGGGAACTAGGTCTTTCTCTGTGGTCTCCACAGGGGATTCAGACATCCTTTCTTCTTGGGAGATGCAAGACGAGCCTGCATTCAAGTCACTGCAGGAATATCCGGCCTTATTTCGAGTCACGGCATCGCGGTGTCCATTCCACTTGAGGCCGCAAACTCAGGGTCCCTCTCACATACCTAGAGCTGAGAGAAGCCTCCTCTTGAGGTGCTTGTGGTAAGGTGGTATTCCTCAGGAGTCGAAGACAGGGACTAACCTCTCATCTCGTGTTGATTCTTGGTCCACGGAGCTCTTTCGTGTTGCTACAGTGACCTCAGGATCCCTCTAGCCTTGAAACAGTGTTCTTGGGGGTTCTCTGGAGTGCCATCAAGGAAATCAAGGCTCCTTTCATGTGTGATGTGCAACACGGAATTGCTCTGCACGCAGTGCAGGGGAATCGGGCCTCATCTCGCGGCGAGGGGGAAGTCTCATGGTTTTTCTCGAGTTGCGGCGGGAACCTGGCGTATATTCTCGAGTTACGACGGGGATGGCCCTTCCACACACGTGTGTGTTCAGCCATGTCAGGACTCCTGCCTATTTGCGAGGGACAACTCGGGATTCTCCTAGAGGCTTTGCAGGGCAATTGGGACGCCTCTCCAGCTGAGGCGGGAGACCAAGGGTCCCTTTCCATGTGCCACAGGAATCCTGGGTCTCCTATCAAGTTTCACGAGGAGTCAGGCATCGTCTCCTTTGGAGGCACTGATCTCCGCATACCTCTGGAGTTTTCAAAGGATTTGAGGCCTCCTGTCGCGATGAGGTGGGGAACTAGGTCTTTCTCTGTGGTCTCCACAGGGGATTCAGACACCCTTTCGTCTTGGGAGATGCAAGACGAGCCTGCATTCCAGTCACTGCAGGGATATCCAGCCTTATTTCGAGTCAGGGCATCGCGGTGTCCATTCCCCTTGAGGCCGCAAACTCAGGGTCCCTCTCACATACCTAGAGCTGAGAGAAGCCTTCTCTTGAGGTGCTTGTGGTAAGGTGTTATTCCTCTGGAGTCGAAGCCAGGGACTAACCTCTCATCTCGAGTTGATTTTTGGTCCACGGAGCTCTTTCGTGTTGCTACAGTGACCTCAGGATCCCTCTAGCCTTGAAACAGTGTTCTTGGGGTTTCTCTGGAGTGCCATGAAGGAAATCAAGGCTCCTTTCATGTGTGATGTGCAACACAGAATTGCTCTGCACGCAGTGCAGGGGAATCGGGCCTCATCTCGCGGCGAGGGGGAAGTCTCATGGTTTTTCTCGAGTTGCGGCGGGAACCTGGGGTATATTCTCGAGTTACGACGGGGATGGCCCTTCCACACACGTGTTTGTTCAGCCACGTCAGGACTCTTGCCTAGTTGCGAGACACAACTCGGGATTCTCCTCGAGGCTTGGCAAGGCAATTGGGACGCCTCTCCAGCTGAGGCGGGAGACCAAGGGTCCCTTTCCACGTGCCACAGGAATCCTGGGACTCCTATCAAGTTTCACGAGGAGTCAGGCATCGTCTCCTTTGGAGGCACTGATCTCCGCGTACCTCTGGAGTTTTCAAAGGATGTGAGGCCTCCGGTCGCGATGAGGTGGGGAACTAGGTCTTTCTCTGTGGTCTCCACAGGGGATTCAGACATCCTTTCATCTTGGGAGATGCAAGACGAGCCTGCATTCAAGTCACTGCAGGGATATCCAGCCTTATTTCGCGTCAGGGCATCGCGGTGTCCATTACACTTGAGGCCGCAAACTCAGGGTCCCTCTCACATACCTAGAGCTGAGAGAAGCCTCCTCTTGAGGTGCTTGTGGTAAGGTGGTATTCCTCTGGAGTCGAAGCCAGGGACTAAGCTCTCATCTCGAGTTGATTTTGGGCCCACGGAGCTCTTTCGTGTTGCTACAGTGTCCTCAGGATCCCTCTAGCCTTGAAACAGTGTTCTTGGGGTTTCTCTGGAGTGCCATCAAGGAAATCAAGGCTCCTTTCATGTGTGATGTGCAACACGGAATTGCTCTGCACGCAGTGCAGGGGAATCGGGCCTCATCTCGCGGCGAGGGGGAAGTCTCATGGTTTTTCTCGAGTTGCGGCGGGAACCTGGGGTACATTCTCGAGTTACGACGGGGATGGCCCTTCCACCCACGTGTTTCTTCAGCGACGTCAGGACTCCTGCGTAGTTGCGAGGGACAACTCTGAATTCTCATCGAGGCTTGGCAGGGCAATTGGGACGCCTCTCCAGCTGAGGCGGGAGACCAAGTGTCCCTTTCCAAGTGCCACAGGAATCCTGGGACTCCTATCAAGTTTCACGAGGAGTCAGGCATCGTCTCCTTTGGAGGCACTGATCTCCGCGTACCTCTGGAGTTTTCAAAGGATGTGAGGCTATCGGTCGCGATGAGGTAGGGAACTAAGTCTTTCTCTGTGCTTTCCACAGGGGATTCAGACATCCTTTCGTCCTGGGAGATGCAAGACGAGCCTGCATTCAAGTCACTGCAGGGATATCCGGCCTTATTTCGAGTCAGGGCATCGCGGTCTCCATTCCATTTGAGGCCGCAAACTCAGGATCCCTCTCACATACCTAGAGCTGAGAGAAGCCTCCTCTTGAGGTGCTTGTGGTAAGGTGGTATTCTTCAGGAGTCGAAGCCAGGGACTAACCTCTCATCTCGTGTTGATTCTTGGTCCACGGAGCTCTTTCGTGTTGCTACAGTGACCTCAGGATCCCTCTATCCTTGAAACAGTGTTCTTGGGGTTTCTCTGGAGTGCCATCAAGGAAATCAAGGCTCCTTTCATGTGTGATGTGCAACACGGAATTGCTCTGCACGCAGTGCAGGGGAATCGGGCCTCATCTCGCGGCGAGGGGGAAGTCTCATGGTTTTTCTCGAGTTGCAGCGGGAACCTGGGGTATATTCTCGAGTTACGACGGGGATGGCCCTTCCACCCACGTGTTTCTTCAGTGACCTCAGGACTCCTGCCTAGTTGCGAGGGACAACTCTGGATTCTCCTCGAGGCTTGGCAGCGCAATTGGGACGCCTCTCCAGCTGAGGCGGGAGACCAAGGGTCCCTTTCCACGTGCCACAGGAATCCTGGGACTCCTATCAAGTTTCACGAGGAGTCAGGCATCGTCTCCTTTGGAGGCACTGATCTCCGCGTACCTCTGGAGTTTTCAAAGGATTTGAGGCCTCCTGTCGCGATGAGGTGGGGAACTAGGTCTTTCTCTGTGGTCTCCACAGGGGATTCAGACACCCTTTCGTCTTGGGAGATGCAAGACGAGCCTGCATTCCAGTCACTGCAGGGATATCCGGCCTTATTTCGAGTCAGGGCATCGCGGTGTCCATTCCCCTTGAGGCCGCAAACTCAGGGTCCCTCTCACATACCTAGAGCTGAGAGAAGCCTTCTCTTGAGGTGCTTGTGGTAAGGTGTTATTCCTCTGGAGTCGAAGCCAGGGACTAACCTCTCATCTCGAGTTGATTTTTGGTCCACGGAGCTCTTTCGTGTTGCTACAGTGACCTCAGGATCCCTCTAGCCTTGAAACAGTGTTCTTGGGGTTTCTCTGGAGTGCCATGAAGGAAATCAAGGCTCCTTTCATGTGTGATGTGCAACACAGAATTGCTCTGCACGCAGTGCAGGGGAATCGGGCCTCATCTCGCGGCGAGGGGGAAGTCTCATGGTTTTTCTCGAGTTGCGGCGGGAACCTGGGGTATATTCTCGAGTTACGACGGGGATGGCCCTTCCACACACGTGTTTGTTCAGCCACGTCAGGACTCTTGCCTAGTTGCGAGACACAACTCGGGATTCTCCTCGAGGCTTGGCAAGGCAATTGGGACGCCTCTCCAGCTGAGGCGGGAGACCAAGGGTCCCTTTCCACGTGCCACAGGAATCCTGGGACTCCTATCAAGTTTCACGAGGAGTCAGGCATCGTCTCCTTTGGAGGCACTGATCTCCGCGTACCTCTGGAGTTTTCAAAGGATGTGAGGCCTCCGGTCGCGATGAGGTGGGGAACTAGGTCTTTCTCTGTGGTCTCCACAGGGGATTCAGTCATCCTTTCATCTTGGGAGATGCAAGACGAGCCTGCATTCAAGTCACTGCAGGGATATCCAGCCTTATTTCGCGTCAGGGCATCGCGGTGTCCATTCCACTTGAGGCCGCAAACTCAGGGTCCCTCTCACATACCTAGAGCTGAGAGAAGCCTCCTCTTGAGGTGCTTGTGGTAAGGTGGTATTCCTCTGGAGTCGAAGCCAGGGACTAAGCTCTCATCTCGAGTTGATTTTTGGCCCACGGAGCTCTTTCGTGTTGCTACAGTGACCTCAGGATCCCTCTAGCCTTGAAACAGTGTTCTTGGGGTTTCTCTGGAGTGCCATCAAGGAAATCAAGGCTCCTTTCATGTGTGATGTGCAACACGGAATTGCTCTGCACGCAGTGCAGGGGAATCGGGCCTCATCTCGCGGCGAGGGGGAAGTCTCATGGTTTTTCTCGAGTTGCGGCGGGAACCTGGGGTATATTCTCGAGTTACGACGGGGATGGCCCTTCCACCCACGTGTTTCTTCAGCGACGTCAGGACTCCTGCCTAGTTGCGAGGGACAACTCGTGAATCTCCTGGAGGCTTGGCAGGGCAATTGGGACGCCTCTCCAGCTGAGGCGGGAGACCAAGGGTCCCTTTCCAAGTGCCACAGGAATCCTGGGACTCCTATCAAGTTTCACGAGGAGTCAGGCATCGTCTCCTTTGGAGGCACTGATCTCCGCGTACCTCTGGAGTTTTCAAAGGATGTGAGGCTATCGGTCGCGATGAGGTGGGGAACTAAGTCTTTCTCTGTGCTTTCCACAGGGGATTCAGACATCCTTTCGTCCTGGGAGATGCAAGACGAGCCTGCATTGAAGTCACTGCAGGGATATCCGGCCTTATTTCGAGTCAGGGCATCGCGGTGTCCATTCCACTTGAGGCCGCAAACTCAGGGTCCCTCTCACATACCTAGAGCTGAGAGAAGCCTCCTCTTGAGGTGCTTGTGGTAAGGCGGTATTCCTCTGGAGACGAATCCAGGGACTAACCTCTCTTTTCGAGTTGATTTTTGGCCCACGGAGCTCTTTCGTGTTGCTACAGTGACCTCAGGATCCCTCTAGCCTTGAAACAGTGTTCTTGGGGTTTCTCTGGAGTGCCATCAAGGAAATCAAGGCTCCTTTCATGTGTGATGTGCAACACGGAATTGCTCTGCACACAGTACAGGGGAATCGGGCCTCATCTCGCATCGAGGGGGAAGTCTCATGGTTTTTCTCGAGTTGCGGCGGGAACCTGGGGTATATTCTCGAGTTACGACGGGGATGGCCCTTCCACCCACGTGTTTGTTCAGCCACGTCAGGACTCCTGCCTAGTTGCGAGGGACAACTCGGGATTCTCCTCGAGGCTTGGCAGGGCAATTGGGACGCCTCTCCAGCTGAGGCGGGAGACCAAGGGTCCCTTTCCACGTGCCACAAGAATCCTGGGACTCCTATCAAGTTTCACGAGGAGTCAGGCATCGTCTCCTTTGGAGGCACTGATCTCCGCGTACCTCTGGAGTTTTCAAAGGATGTGAGGCCTCCGGTCGCGATGAGGTGGGGAACTAGGTGTTTCTCTGTGGTCTCCACAGGGGATTCAAACATCCTTTCTTCTTGGGAGATGCAAGACGAGCCTGCATTCAAGTCACTGCAGGGATATCCGGCCTTATTTCGAGTCAGGGCATCGCGGTGTCCATTCCACTTGAGGCCGCAAACTCAGGATCCCTCTCACATACCTAGAGCTTAGAGAAGCCTCCTCTTGAGGTGCTTGTGGTAAGGTGGTATTCCTCAGGAGTCGAAGCCAGGGACTAACCTCTCATCTCGTGTTGATTCTTGGTCCACGGAGCTCTTTCGTGTTGCTACAGTGACCTCAGGATCCCTCTAGCCTTGAAACAGTGTTCTTGGGGTTTCTCTGGAGTGCCATCAAGGAAATCAAGGCTCCTTTCATGTGTGATGTGCAACACGGAATTGCGCTGCACGCAGTGCAGGGGAATCGGGACTCATCTCGCGGCGAGGGGGAAGTCTCATGGTTTTTCTCGAGTTGCGGCGGGAACCTGGGGTATATTCTCGAGTTACGACGGGGATGGCCCTTCCACACACGTGTGTGTTCAGCCATGTCAGGACTCCTGCCTAGTTGCGAGGGACAACTCGGGATTCTCCTCGAGGCTTTGCAGGGCAATTGGGACGCCTCTCCAGCTGAGACGGGAGACCAAGGGTCCCTTTCCACGTGCCACAGGAATCCTGGGTCTCCTATCAAGTTTCACGAGGAGTCAGGCATCGTCTCCTTTGGAGGCACTGATCTCCGCGTACCTCTGGAGTTTTCAAAGGATTTGAGGCCTCCTGTCGCGATGAGGTGGGGAACTAGGTCTTTCTCTGTGGTCTCCACAGGGGATTCAGACACCCTTTCGTCTTGGGAGATGCAAGACGAGCCTGCATTCCAGTCACTGCAGGGATATCCGGCCTTATTTCGAGTCAGGGCATCGCGGTGTCCATTCCACTTGAGGCCCCAAACTCAGGGTCCCTCTCACATACCTAGAGCTGAGAGAAGCCTCCCCTTGAGGTGCTTGTGGTAAGGTGGTATACCTCTGGAGTCGAAGCCAGGGACTAACCTCTCATCTCGAGTTGATTTTGGGTCCACCGAGCTCTTTCGTGTTGCTACAGTGACCTCAGGATCCCTCTAGCCTTGAAACAGTGTTCTTGGGGTTTCTCTGGGGTGCCATGAAGGAAATCAAGGCTCCTTTCATGTGTGATGTGCAACACAGAATTGCTCTGCACGCAGTGCAGGGGAATCGGGCCTCATCTCGCGGCGAGGGGGAAGTCTCATGGTTTTTCTCGAGTTGCAGCGGGAACCTGGGGTATATTCTCGAGTTACGACGGGGATGGCCCTTCCACACATGTGTTTGTTCAGCCACGTCAGGACTCCTGCCTAGTTGCGAGACACAACTCGGGATTCTCCTCGAGGCTTGGCAAGGCAATTGGGACGCCTCTCCAGCTGAGGCGGGAGACTAAGGGTCCCTTTCCACGTGCCACAGGAATCCTGGGACTCCTATCAAGTTTCACGAGGAGTCAGGCATCATCTCCTTTGGAGGCACTGATCTCCGCATACCTCTGAAGTTTTCAAAGGATGTGAGGCCTGCGGTCGCGATGAGGTGGGGAACTAGGTCTTTCTCTGTGGTCTCCACAGGGGATTCAGCCATCCTTTCATCTTGGGACATGCAAGACGAGCCTGCATTCAAGTCACTGCAGGGATATCCAGCCTTATTTCGCGTCAGGGCATCGCGGTGTCCATTCCACTTGAGGCCGCAAACTCAGGGTCCCTCTCACATACCTAGAGCTGAGAGAAGCCTCCTCTTGAGGTGCTTGTGGTAAGGTGGTATTCCTCTGGAGTCGAAGCCAGGGACTAACCTCTCATCTCGAGTTGATTTTTGGCCCACGGAGCTCTTTCGTGTTGCTACAGTGACCTCAGGATCCCTCTAGCCTTGAAACAGTGTTCTTGGGGTTTCTCTGGAGTGCCATCAAGGAAATCAAGGCTCCTTTCATGTGTGATGTGCAACACGGAATTGCTCTGCACGCAGTGCAGGGGAATCGGGCCTCATCTCGCGGCGAGGGGGAAGTCTCATGGTTTTTCTCGAGTTGCGGCTGGAACCTGGGGTATATTCTCGAGTTACGACGGGGATGGCCCTTCCACACACGTGTGTGTTCAGCCATGTCAGGACTCCTGCCTAGTTGCGAGGGACAACTCGGGATTCTCCTCGAGGCTTTGCAGGGCAATTGGGACGCCTCTCCAGCTGAGACGGGAGACCAAGGGTCCCTTTCCACGTGCCACAGGAATCCTGGGTCTCCTATCAAGTTTCACGAGGAGTCAGGCATCGTCTCCTTTGGAGGCACTGATCTCCGCATACCTCTGGAGTTTTCAAAGGATGTGAGGCCTCCTGTCGCGATGAGGTGGGGAACTAGGTCTTTCTCTGTGGCCTCCACAGGGGATTCAGACACCCTTTCGTCTTGGGAGATGCAAGACGAGCCTGCATTCCAGTCACTGCAGGGATATCCGGCCTTATTTCGAGTCAGGGCATCGCGGTGTCCATTCCACTTGAGGCCCCAAACTCAGGGTCCCTCTCACATACCTAGAGCTGAGAGAAGCCTCCTCTTGAGGTGCTTGTGGTAAGGTGGTATACCTCTGGAGTCGAAGCCAGGGACTAACCTCTCATCTCGAGTTGATTTTGGGTCCACCGAGCTCTTTCGTGTTGCTACAGTGACCTCAGGATCCCTCTAGCCTTGAAACAGTGTTCTTGGGGTTTCTCTTGAGTGCCATCAAGGAAATCAAGGCTCCTTTCATGTGTGATGTGCAACACAGAATTGCTCTGCACGCAGTGCAGGGGAATCGGGCCTCATCTCGCGGCGAGGGGGAAGTCTCATGGTTTTTCTCGAGTTGCGGCGGGAACCTGGGGTATATTCTCGAGTTACGACGGGGATGGCCCTTCCACACACGTGTTTGTTCAGCCACGTCAGGACTCTTGCCTAGTTGCGAGACACAACTCGGGATTCTCCTCGAGGCTTGGCAAGGCAATTGGGACGCCTCTCCAGCTGAGGCGGGAGACCAAGGGTCCCTTTCCACGTGCCACAGGAATCCTGGTACTCCTATCAAGTTTCACGAGGAGTCAGGCATCGTCTCCTTTGGAGGCACTGATCTCCGCGTACCTCTGGAGTTTTCAAAGGATTTGAGGCCTCCTGTCGCGATGAGGTGGGTAACTAGGTCTTTCTCTGTGGTTTCCACAGGGGATTCAGACATCCTTTCGTCCTGGGAGATGCAAGACGAGCCTGCATTGAAGTCACTGCAGGGATATCCGGCCTTATTTCGAGTCAGGGCATCGCGGTGTCCATTCCACTTGAGGCCGCAAACTCAGGGTCCCTCTCACATACCTAGAGCTGAGAGAAGCCTCCTCTTGAGGTGCTTGTGGTAAGGTGGTATTCCTCTGGAGACGATTCCAGGGACTAACCTCTCTTTTCGAGTTGATTTTTGGCCCACGGAGCTCTTTCGTGTTGCTACAGTGACCTCAGGATCCCTCTATCCTTGAAACAGTGTTCTTGGGGTTTCTCTGGAGTGCCATCAAGGAAATCAAGGCTCCTTTCATGTGTGATGTGCAACACGGAATTGCTCTGCACGCAGTACAGGGGAATCGGGACTCATCTCGCATCGAGGGGGAAGTTTCATGGTTTTTCTCGAGTTGCGGTGGGAACCTGGGGTATATTCTCGAGTTACGACGGGGATGGCCCTTCCACCCACGTGTTTGTTCAGCCACGACAGGACTCCTGCCTGGTTGCGAGGGACAACTCGGGATTCTCCTGGAGGCTTGGCAGGGCAATTGGGACGCCTCTCCAGCTGAGGCGGGAGACCAAGGGTCCCTTTCCACGTGCCACAAGAATCCTGGGACTCCTATCAAGTTTCACGAGGAGTCCGGCATCGTCTCCTTTGGAGGCACTGATCTCCGCGTACCTCTGGAGTTTTCAAAGGATGTGAGGCCTCCGGTCGCGATGAGGTGGGGAACTAGGTGTTTCTCTGTGGTCTCCACAGGGGATTCAGACATCCTTTCATCTTGGGAGATGCAAGACGAGCCTGCATTCAAGTCACTGCAGGGATATCCAGCCTTATTTCCCGTCAGGGCATCGCGGTGTCCATTCCACTTGAGGCCGCAAACTCAGGGTCCCTCTCACATACCTAGAGCTGAGAGAAGCCTCCTCTTGAGGTGCTTGTGGTAAGGTGGTATTCCTCAGGAGTCGAAGCCAGGGACTAACCTCTCATCTCGTGTTGATTTTGGGTCCACGGAGCTCTTTCGTGTTGCTACAGTGACCTCAGGATCCCTCTAGCCTTGAAACAGTGTTCTTGGGGTTTCTCTGGGGTGCCATGAAGGAAATCAAGGCTCCTTTCATGTGTGATGTGCAACACGGAATTGCTCTGCACGCAGTGCAGGGGAATCGGGCCTCATCTCGCGGCGAGGGGGAAGTCTCATGGTTTTTCTCGAGTTGCGGCGGGAACCTGGGGTATATTCTCGAGTTACGACGGGGATGGCCCTTCCACACATGTGTTTGTTCAGCCACGTCAGGACTCTTGCCTAGTTGCGAGGGACAACTCTGGATTCTCCTCGAGGCTTGGCAAGGCAATTGGGACGCCTCTCCAGCTGACGCGGGAGACCATGGGTCCCTTTCCACGTGCCACAGGAATCCTGGGACTCCTATCAAGTTTCACGAGGAGTCAGGCATCGTCTCCTTTGGAGGCACTGATCTCCGCGTACCTCTGGAGTTTTCAAAGGATGTGAGGCCTCCGGTCGCGATGAGGTGGGGAACTAGGTCTTTCTCTGTGGTCTCCACAGGGGATTCAGACATCCTTTCATCTTGGGAGATGCAAGACGAGCCTGCATTCAAGTCACTGCAGGGATATCCAGCCCTATTTCGCGTCAGGGCATCGCGGTGTCCATTCCACTTGAGGCCGCAAACTCAGGGTCCCTCTCACATACCTAGAGCTGAGAGAAGCCTCCTCTTGAGGTGCTTGTGGTAAGGTGGTATTCCTCTGGAGTCGAAGCCAGGGACTAACCTCTCATCTCGAGTTGATTTTTGGCCCACGGAGCTCTTTCGTGTTGCTACAGTGACCTCAGGATCCCTCTAGCCTTGAAACAGTGTTCTTGGGGTTTCTCTGGAGTGCCATCAAGGAAATCAAGGCTCCTTTCATGTGTGATGTGCAACACGGAATTGCTCTGCACGCAGTGCAGGGGAATCCGGCCTCATCTCGCGGCGAGGGGGAAGTCTCATGGTTTTTCTCGAGTTGCGGTGGGAACCTGGGGTATATTCTCGAGTTACGACGGGGATGGCCCTTCCACCCACGTGTTTCTTCAGCGACGTCAGGACTCCTGCCTAGTTGCGAGGGACAACTCTGGATTCTCCTCGAGGCTTTGCAGGGCAATTGGGACGCCTCTCCAGCTGAGGCGGGAGACCAAGTGTCCCTTTCCAAGTGCCACAGGAATCCTGGGACTCCTATCAAGTTTCACGAGGAGTCAGGCATCGTCTCCTTTGGAGGCACTGATCTCCGCGTACCTCTGGAGTTTTCAAAGGATGTGAGGCTATCGGTCGCGATGAGGTGGGGAACTAAGTCTTTCTCTGTGCTTTCCACAGGGGATTCAGACATCCTTTCGTCCTGGGAGATGCAAGACGAGCCTGCATTGAAGTCACTGCAGGGATATCCGGCCTTATTTCGAATCAGGGCATCGCGGTGTCCATTCCACTTGAGGCCGCAAACTCAGGGTCCCTCTCACATACCTAGAGCTGAGAGAAGCCTCCTCTTGAGGTGCTTGTGGTAAGGTGGTATTCCTCTGGAGACGAATCCAGGGACTAACCTCTCTTTTCGAGTTGATTTTTGGTCCACAGAGTTCTTTCGTGTTGCTACAGTGACCTCAGGATCCCTCTATCCTTGAAACAGTGTTCCTGGGGTTTCTCTGGAGTGCCATCAAGGAAATCAAGGCTCCTTTCATGTGTGATGTGTAAGACGGAATTGCTCTGCACGCAGTACAGGGGAATCGGGCCTCATCTCGCATCGAGGGGGAAGTCTCATGGTTTTTCTCGAGTTGCGGCGGGAACCTGGGGTATATTCTCGAGTTACGACGGGGATGGCCCTTCCACCCACGTGTGTGTTCAGCCATGTCAGGACTCCTGCCTAGTTGCGAGGGACAACTCGGGATTCTCCTCGAGGCTTGGCAGGGCAATTGGAACGCCTCTCCAGCTGAGGCGGGAGACCAAGGGTCCCTTTCCACGTGCCACAAGAATCCTGGGACTCCTATCAAGTTTCACGAGGAGTCAGGCATTGTCTCCTTTGGAGGCACTGATCTCCCCGTACCTCTGGAGTTTTCAAAGGATGTGAGGCCTCCGGTCGCGATGAGGTGGGGAACTAGGTGTTTCTCTGTGGTCTCCACAGGGGATTCAGACATCCTTTCTTCTTGGGAGATGCAAGACGAGCCTGCATTCAAGTCACTGCAGGGATATCCGACCTTATTTCGAGTCAGGGCATCGCGGTGTCCATTCCACTTGAGGCCGCAAACTCAGGGTCCCTCTCACATACCTAGAGCTGAGAGAAGCCTCCTCTTGAGGTGCTTGTGGTAAGGTGGTATTCCTCAGGAGTCGAAGCCAGGGACTAACCTCTCATCTCGTGTTGATTCTTGGTCCACGGAGCTCTTTCGTGTTGCTACAGTGACCTCAGGATCCCTCTAGCCTTGAAACAGTGTTCTTGGGGTTTCTCTGGAGTGCCATCAAGGAAATCAAGGCTCCTTTCATGTGTGATGTGCAACACGGAATTGCTCTGCACGCAGTGCAGGGGAATCGGGCCTCATCTCGCGGCGAGGGGGAAGTCTCATGGTTTTTCTCGAGTTGCGGCGGGAACCTGGGGTATATTCTCGAGTTACGACGGGGATGGCCCTTCCACACACGTGTGTGTTCAGCCACGTCAGGACTCTTGCCTAGTTGCGAGACACAACTCGGGATTCTCCTCGAGGCTTGGCAAGGCAAATGGGACGCCTCTCCAGCTGAGGCGGGAGACCAAGGGTCCCTTTCCACGTGCCACAAGAATCCTTGGACTCCTATCAAGTTTCACGAGGAGTCAGGCATCGTCTCCTTTGGAGGCACTGATCTCCGCGTACCTCTGGAGTTTTCAAAGGATGTGAGGCCTCCGGTCGCGATGAGGTGGGGAACTAGGTCTTTCTATGTGCTTTCCACAGGGGATTCAGACATCCTTTCTTTCTGGGAGATGCAAGACGAGCCTGCATTCAAGTCACTGCAGGGATATCCGGCCTTATTTTGAGTCAGGGCATCGCGGTGTCCATTCCACTTGAGGCCGCAAACTCAGGGTCCCTCTCACATACCTAGAGCTGAGAGAAGCCTCCTCTTGAGGTGCTTGTGGTAAGGTGGTATTCCTCTGGAGAGGAATCCAGGGACTAACCTCTCTTTTCGAGTTGATTTTTGGTCCACAGAATTCTTTCGTGTTGCTACAGTGACCTCAGGATCCCTCTATCCTTGAAACAGTGTTCTTGGGGTTTCTCTGGAGTGCCATCAAGGAAATCAAGGCTCCTTTCATGTGTGATGTGCAACACGGAATTGCTCTGCACGCAGTACAGGGGAATCGGGACTCATCTCGCATCGAGGGGGAAGTTTCCTGGTTTTTCTCGAGTTGCGGTGGGAACCTGGGGTATATTCTCGAGTTACGACGGGGATGGCCCTTCCACCCACGTGTTTGTTCAGCCACGACAGGACTCCTGCCTGGTTGCGGGGGACAACTCGGGATTCTCCTGGAGGCTTGGCAGGGCAATTGGGTCGCCTCTCCAGCTGAGGCGGGAGACCAAGGGTCCCTTTCCACGTGCCCCAAGAATCCTGGGACTCCTATCAAGTTTCACGAGGAGTCCGGCATCGTCTCCTTTGGAGGCACTGATCTCCGCGTACCTCTGGAGTTTTCAAAGGATGTGAGGCCTCCGGTCGCGATGAGGTGGGGAACTAGGTGTTTCTCTGTGGTCTCCACAGGGGATTCAGACATCCTTTCATCTTGGGAGATGCAAGACGAGCCTGCATTCAAGTCACTGCAGGGATATCCGGCCTTATTTCCCGTCAGGGCATCGCGGTGTCCACTCCACTTGAGGCCGCAAACTCAGGGTCCCTCTCACATACCTAGAGCTGAGAGAAGCCTCCTCTTGAGGTGCTTGTGGTAAGGTGGTATTCCTCTGGAGTCGAAGCCAGGGACTAACCTCTCATCTCGAGTTGATTTTGGGTCCACGGAGCTCTTTCGTGTTGCTACAGTGACCTCAGGATCCCTCTAGCCTTGAAACAGTGTTCTTGGGGTTTCTCTGGGGTGCCATGAAGAAAATCAAGGCTCCTTTCATGTGTGATGGGCAACACAGAATTGCTCTGCACGCAGTGCAGGGGAATCGGGCCTCATCTCGCGGCGAGGGGGAAGTCTCATGGTTTTTCTCGAGTTGCGGCGGGAACCTGGGGTATATTCTCGAGTTACGACGGGGATGGCCCTTCCACACATGTGTTTGTTCAGCCACGTCAGGACTCTTGCCTAGTTGCGAGACACAACTCGGGATTCTCCTCGAGGCTTGGCAAGGCAATTGGGACGCCTCTCCAGCTGAGGCGGGAGACCATGGGTCCCTTTCCACGTGCCACAGGAATCCTGGGACTCCTATCAAGTTTCACGAGGAGTCAGGCATCGTCTCCTTTGGAGGCACTGATCTCCGCGTACCTCTGGAGTTTTCAAAGGATGTGAGGCCTCCGGTCGCGATGAGGTGGGGAACTAGGTCTTTCTCTGTGGTCTCCACAGGGGATTCAGACATCATTTCATCTTGGGAGATGCAAGACGAGCCTGCAATCAAGTCACTGCAGGGATATCCAGCCTTATTTCGCGTCAGGGCATAGCGGTGTCCATTCCACTTGAGGCCGCAAACTCAGGGTCCCTCTCACATACCTAGAGCTGAGAGAAGCCTCCTCTTGAGGTGCTTGTGGTAAGGTGGTATTCCTCTGGAGTCGAAGCCAGGGACTAACCTCTCATCTCGAGTTGATTTTTGGCCCACGGAGCTCTTTCGTGTTGCTACAGTGACCTCAGGATCCCTCTAGCCTTGAAACAGTGTTCTTGGGGTTTCTCTGGAGTGCCATCAAGGAAATCAAGGCTCCTTTCATGTGTGATGTGCAACACGGAATTGCTCTGCACGCAGTGCAGGGGAATCGGGCCTCATCTCGCGGCGAGGGGGAAGTTTCATGGTTTTTCTCGAGTTGCGGTGGGAACCTGGGGTATATTCTCGAGTTACGACGGGGATGGCCCTTCCACCCACGTGTTTCTTCAGCGACGTCAGGACTCCTGCCTAGTTGCGAGGGACAACTCGTGATTCTCCTCGAGGCTTGGCAGGGCAATTGGGACGCCTCTCCAGCTGAGGCGGGAGACCAAGTGTCCCTTTCCAAGTGCCACAGGAATCCTGGGACTCCTATCAAGTTTCACGAGGAGTCAGGCATCGTCTCCTTTGGAGGCACTGATCTCCGCGTACCTCTGGAGTTTTCAAAGGATGTGAGGCTATCGGTCGCGATGAGGTGGGGAACTAAGTCTTTCTCTGTGCTTTCCACAGGGGATTCAGACATCCTTTCGTCCTGGGAGATGCAAGACGAGCCTGCATTGAAGTCACTGCAGGGATATCCGGCCTTATTTCGAGTCAGGGCATCGCGGTGTCCATTCCACTTGAGGCCGCAAACTCAGGGTCCCTCTCACATACCTAGAGCTGAGAGAAGCCTCCTCTTGAGGTGCTTGTGGTAAGGCGGTATTCCTCTGGAGACGAATCCAGGGACTAACCTCTCTTTTCGAGTTGATTTTTGGCCCACGGAGCTCTTTCGTGTTGCTACAGTGACCTCAGGATCCCTCTATCCTTGAAACAGTGTTCTTGGGGTTTCTCTGGAGTGCCATCAAGGAAATCAAGGCTCCTTTCATGTGTGATGTGCAACACGGAATTGCTCTGCACGCAGTACAGGGGAATCGGGCCTCATCTCGCATCGAGGGGGAAGTCTCATGGTTTTTCTCGAGTTGCGGCGGGAACCTGGGGTATATTCTCGAGTTACGACGGGGATGGCCCTTCCACACACGTGTTTGTTCAGCCACGTCAGGACTCCTGCCTAGTTGCGAGGGACAACTCGGGATTCTCCTCGAGGCTTGGCAGGGCAATTGGGACGCCTCTCCAGCTGAGGCGGGAGACCAAGGGTCCCTTTCCACGTGCCACAAGAATCCTGGGACTCCTATCAAGTTTCACGAGGAGTCAGGCATCGTCTCCTTTGGAGGCACTGATCTCCGCGTACCTCTGGAGTTTTCAAAGGATGTGAGGCCTCCGGTCGCGATGAGGTGGGGAACTAGGTGTTTCTCTGTGGTCTCCACAGGGGATTCAGACATCCTTTCTTCTTGGGAGATGCAAGACGAGCCTGCATTCAAGTCACTGCAGGGATATCCGGCCTTATTTCGAGTCAGGGCATCGCGGTGTCCATTCCACTTGAGGCCGCAAACTCAGGATCCCTCTCACATACGTAGAGCTTAGAGAAGCCTCCTCTTGAGGTGCTTGTGGTAAGGTGGTATTCCTCAGGAGTCGAAGCCAGGGACTAACCTCTCATCTCGTGTTGATTCTTGGTCCACGGAGCTCTTTCGTGTTGCTACAGTGACCTCAGGATCCCTCTAGCCTTGAAACAGTGTTCTTGGGGTTTCTCTGGAGTGCCATGAAGGAAATCAAGGCTCCTTTCATGTGTGATGTGCAACACGGAATTGCTCTGCACGCAGTGCAGGGGAATCGGGCCTCATCTCGCGGCGAGGGGGAAGTCTCATGGTTTTTCTCGAGTTGCGGCGGGAACCTGGGGTATATTCTCGAGTTACGACGGGGATGGCCCTTCCACACACGTGTGTGTTCAGCCATGTCAGGACTCCTGCCTAGTTGCGAGGGACAACTCGGGATTCTCCTCGAGGCTTTACAGGGCAATTGGGACGCCTCTCCAGCTGAGACGGGAGACCAAGGGTCCCTTTCCACGTGCCACAGGAATCCTGGGTCTCCTATCAAGTTTCACGAGGAGTCAGGCATCGTCTCCTTTGGAGGCACTGATCTCCGCGTACCTCTGGAGTTTTCAAAGGATTTGAGGCCTCCTGTCGCGTTGAGGTTGGGAACTAGGTCTTTCTCTGTGGTCTCCACAGGGGATTCAGACACCCTTTCGTCTTGGGAGATGCAAGACGAGCCTGCATTCCAGTCACTGCAGGGATATCCGGCCTTATTTCGAGTCACGGCATCGCGGTGTCCATTCCACTTGAGGCCCCAAACTCAGGGTCCCTCTCACATACCTAGAGCTGAGAGAAGCCTCCTCTTGAGGTGTTTGTGGTAAGGTGGTATACCTCTGGAGTCGAAGCCAGGGACTAACCTCTCTTCTCGAGTTGATTTTGGGTCCACGGAGCTCTTTCGTGTTGCTACAGTGACCTCAGGATCCCTCTAGCCTTGAAACAGTGTTCTTGGGGTTTCTCTTGAGTGCCATCAAGGAAATCAAGGCTCCTTTCATGTGTGATGTGCAACACAGAATTGCTCTGCACGCAGTGCAGGGGAATCGGGCCTCATCTCGCGGCGAGGGGGAAGTCTCATGGTTTTTCTCGAGTTGCGGCGGGAACCTGGGGTATATTCTCGAGTTACGACGGGGATGGCCCTTCCACACACGTGTTTGTTCAGCCACGTCAGGACTCTTGCCTAGTTGCGAGACACAACTCGGGATTCTCCTCGAGGCTTGGCAAGGCAATTGGGACGCCTCTCCAGCTGAGGCGGGAGACCAAGGGTCCCTTTCCACGTGCCACAGGAATCCTGGGACTCCTATCAAGTTTCACGAGGAGTCAGGCATCGTCTCCTTTGGAGGCACTGATCTCCGCGTACCTCTGGAGTTTTCAAAGGATTTGAGGCCTCCTGTCGCGATGAGGTGGGTAACTAGGTCTTTCTCTGTGGTCTCCACAGGGGATTCAGACATCCTTTCGTCCTGGGAGATGCAAGACGAGCCTGCATTGAAGTCACTGCAGGGATATCCGGCCTTATTTCGAGTCAGGGCATCGCGGTGTCCATTCCACTTGAGGCCGCAAACTCAGGGTCCCTCTCACATACCTAGAGCTGAGAGAAGCCTCCTCTTGAGGTGCTTGTGGTAAGGTGGTATTCCTCTGGAGACGATTCCAGGGACTAACCTCTCTTTTCGAGTTGATTTTTGGCCCACGGAGCTCTTTCGTGTTGCTACAGTGACCTCAGGATCCCTCTATCCTTGAAACAGTGTTCTTGGGGTTTCTCTGGAGTGCCATCAAGGAAATCAAGGCTCCTTTCATGTGTGATGTGCAACACGGAATTGCTCTGCACGCAGTGCAGGGGAATCGGGCCTCATCTCGCGGCGAGGGGGAAGTCTCATGGTTTTTCTCGAGTTGCGGCTGGAACCTGGGGTATATTCTCGAGTTACGACGGGGATGGCCCTTCCAAACACGTGTGTGTTCAGCCATGTCAGGACTCCTGCCTAGTTGCGAGGGACAACTCGGGATTCTCCTCGAGGCTTTGCAGGGCAATTGGGACGCCTCTCCAGCTGAGACGGGAGACCAAGGGTCCCTTTCCACGTGCCACAGGAATCCTGGGTCTCCTATCAAGTTTCACGAGGAGTCAGGCATCGTCTCCTTTGGAGGCACTGATCTCCGCATACCTCTGGAGTTTTCAAAGGATTTGAGGCCTCCTGTCGCGATGAGGTGGGGAACTAGGTCTTTCTCTGTGGCCTCCACAGGGGATTCAGACACCCTTTCGTCTTGGGAGATGCAAGACGAGCCTGCATTCCAGTCACTGCAGGGATATCCGGCCTTATTTCGAGTCAGGGCATCGCGGTGTCCATTCCACTTGAGGCCCCAAACTCAGGGTCCCTCTCACATACCTAGAGCTGAGAGAAGCCTCCTCTTGAGGTGCTTGTGGTAAGGTGGTATACCTCTGGAGTCGAAGCCAGGGACTAACCTCTCATCTCGAGTTGATTTTGGGTCCACGGAGCTCTTTCGTGTTGCTACAGTGACCTCAGGATCCCTCTAGCCTTGAAACAGTGTTCTTGGGGTTTCTCTTGAGTGCCATCAAGGAAATCAAGGCTCCTTTCATGTGTGATGTGCAACACAGAATTGCTCTGCACGCAGTGCAGGGGAATCGGGCCTCATCTCGCGGCGAGGGGGAAGTCTCATGGTTTTTCTCGAGTTGCGGCGGGAACCTGGGGTATATTCTCGAGTTACGACGGGGATGGCCCTTCCACACACGTGTTTGTTCAGCCCCGTCAGGACTCTTGCCTAGTTGCGAGACACAACTCGGGATTCTCCTCGAGGCTTGGCAAGGCAATTGGGACGCCTCTCCAGCTGAGGCGGGAGACCAAGGGTCCCTTTCCACGTGCCACAGGAATCCTGGGACTCCTATCAAGTTTCACGAGGAGTCAGGCATCGTCTCCTTTGGAGGCACTGATCTCCGCGTACCTCTGGAGTTTTCAAAGGATTTGAGGCCTCCTGTCGCGATGAGGTGGGTAACTAGGTCTTTCTCTGTGGTCTCCACAGGGGATTCAGACATCCTTTCGTCCTGGGAGATGCAAGACGAGCCTGCATTGAAGTCACTGCAGCGATGTCCGGCCTTATTTCGAGTCAGGGCATCGCGGTGTCCATTCCACTTGAGGCCGCAAACTCAGGGTCCCTCTCACATACCTAGAGCTGAGAGAAGCCTCCTCTTGAGGTGCTTGTGGTAAGGTGGTATTCCTCTGGAGACGATTCCAGGGACTAACCTCTCTTTTCGAGTTGATTTTTGGCCCACGGAGCTCTTTCGTGTTGCTACAGTGACCTCAGGATCCCTCTATCCTTGAAACAGTGTTCTTGGGGTTTCTCTGGAGTGCCATCAAGGAAATCAAGGCTCCTTTCATGTGTGATGTGCAACACGGAATTGCTCTGCACGCAGTGCAGGGGAATCGGGCCTCATCTCGCGGCGAGGGGGAAGTCTCATGGTTTTTCTCGAGTTGCGGCGGGAACCTGGGGTATATTCTCGAGTTACGACGGGGATGGCCCTTCCACACACGTGTGTGTTCAGCCATGTCAGGACTCCTGCCTAGTTGCGAGGGACAACTCGGGATTCTCCTCGAGGCTTTGCAGGGCAATTGGGACGCCTCTCCAGCTGAGACGGGAGACCAAGGGTCCCTTTCCACGTGCCACAGGAATCCTGGGTCTCCTATCAAGTTTCACGAGGAGTCAGGCATCGTCTCCTTTGGAGGCACTGATCTCCGCATACCTCTGGAGTTTTCAAAGGATTTGAGGCCTCCTGTCGCGATGAGGTGGGGAACTAGGTCTTTCTCTGTGGTCTCCACAGGGGATTCAGACACCCTTTCATCTTGGGAGATGCAAGACGAGCCTGCATTCCAGTCACTGCAGGGATATCCGGCCTTATTTCGAGTCAGGGCATCGCGGTGTCCATTCCACTTGAGGCCCCAAACTCAGGGTCCCTCTCACATACCTAGAGCTGAGAGAAGCCTCCTCTTGAGGTGCTTGTGGTAAGGTGGTATACCTCTGGAGTCGAAGCCAGGGACTAACCTCTCATCTCGAGTTGATTTTGGGTCCACGGAGCTCTTTCGTGTTGCTACAGTGACCTCAGGATCCCTCTAGCCTTGAAACAGTGTTCTTGGGGTTTCTCTGGAGTGCCATCAAGGAAATCAACGCTCCTTTCATGTGTGATGTGCAACACAGAATTGCTCTGCACGCAGTGCAGGGGAATCGGGCCTCATCTCGCGGCGAGGGGGAAGTCTCATGGTTTTTCTCGAGTTGCGGCGGGAACCTGGGGTATAGTCTCGAGTTACGACGGGGATGGCCCTTCCACACACGTGTTTGTTCTGCCACGTCAGGACTCTTGCCTAGTTGCGAGACACAACTCGGAATTCTCCTCGAGGCTTGGCAAGGCAATTGGGACGCCTCTCCAGCTGAGGCGGGAGACCAAGGGTCCCTTTCCACGTGCCACAGGAATCCTGGGACTCCTATCAAGTTTCACGAGGAGTCAGGCATCGTCTCCTTTGGAGGCACTGATCTCCGCGTACCTCTGGAGTTTTCAAAGGATTTGAGGCCTCCTGTCGCGATGAGGTGGGTAACTAGGTCTTTCTCTGTGGTCTCCACAGGGGATTCAGACATCCTTTCGTCCTGGGAGATGCAAGACGAGCCTGCATTGAAGTCACTGCAGGGATATCCGGCCTTATTTCGAGTCAGGGCATCGCGGTGTCCATTCCACTTGAGGCCGCAAACTCAGGGTCCCTCTCACATACCTAGAGCTGAGAGAAGCCTCCTCTTGAGGTGCTTGTGGTAAGGTGGTATTCCTCTGGAGACGATTCCAGGGACTAACCTCTCTTTTCGAGTTGATTTTTGGCCCACGGAGCTCTTTCGTGTTGCTACAGTGACCTCAGGATCCCTCTATCCTTGAAACAGTGTTCTTGGGGTTTCTCTGGAGTGCCATCAAGGAAATCAAGGCTCCTTTCATGTGTGATGTGCAAGACGGAATTGCTCTGCACGCAGTACAGGGGAATCGGGCCTCATCTCGCATCGAGGGGGAAGTCTCATGGTTTTTCTCGAGTTGCGGCGGGAACCTGGGGTATATTCTCGAGTTACGACGGGGATGGCCCTTCCAACCACGTGTTTGTTCAGCCACGTCAGGACTCCTGCCTAGTTGCGAGGGACAACTCGGGATTCTCCTCGAGGCTTGGCAGGGCAATTGGAACGCCTCTCCAGCTGAGGCGGGAGACCAAGGGTCCCTTTCCACGTGCCACAAGAATCCTGGGACTCCTATCAAGTTTCACGAGGAGTCAGGCATCGTCTCCTTTGGAGGCACTGATCTCCGCGTACCTCTGGAGTTTTCAAAGGATGTGAGGCCTGCGGTCACGATGAGGTGGGGAACTAGGTGTTTCTCTGTGGTCTCCACAGGGGATTCAGACATCCTTTCTTCTTGGGAGATGCAAGACGAGCCTGCATTCAAGTCACTGCAGGGATATCCGGCCTTATTTCGAGTCAGGGCATCGCGGTGTCCATTCCACTTGAGGCCGCAAACTCAGGATCCCTCTCACATACCTAGAGCTGAGAGAAGCCTCCTCTTGAGGTGCTTCTGGTAAGGTGATATTCCTCTGGAGTCGAAGCCAGGGACTAACCTCTCATCTCGAGTTGATTTTTGGTCCACAGTGTTCTTTCGTGTTGCTACAGTTACCTCAGGATCCCTCTAGCCTTGAAACAGTGTTCTTGGGGTTTCTCTGGAGTGCCATGAAGGAAATCAAGGCTCCTTTCATGTGTGATGTGCAACACAGAATTGCTCTGCACGCAGTGCAGGGGAATCGGGCCTCATCTCGCGGCGAGGGGGAAGTCTCATGGTTTTTCTCGAGTTGCGGCGGGAACCTGGGGTATATTCTCCAGTTACGACGGGGATGGCCCTTCCACACACGTGTTTGTTCAGCCACGTCAGGACTCTTGCCTAGTTGCGAGACACAACTCGGGATTCTCCTCAAGGCTTGGCAAGGCAATTGGGACGCCTCTCCAGCTGAGGCGGGAGACCAAGGGTCCCTTTCCACGTGCCACAGGAATCCTCGGACTCCTATCAAGTTTCACGAGGAGTCAGGCATCGTCTCCTTTGGAGGCACTGATCTCCGCATACCTCTGGAGTTTTCAAAGGACGTGAGGCCTCCGGTCGCGATGAGGTGGGAAACTAGGTCTTTCTCTGTGGTCTCCACAGGGGATTCAGACATCCTTTCATCTTGGGAGATGCAAGACGAGCCTGCATTCAAGTCACTGCAGGGATATCCAGCCTTATTTCACATCAGGGCATCGCGGTGTCCATTCCACTTGAGGCCGCAAACTCAGGGTCCCTCTCACATACCTAGAGCTGAGAGAAGCCTCCTCTTGAGGTGCTTGTGGTAAGGTGGTATTCCTCTGGAGACGAATCCAGGGACTAACCTCTCTTTTCGAGTTGATTTTTGGTCCACAGAGTTCTTTCGTGTTGCTACAGTGACCTCAGGATCCCTCTATCTTTGAAACAGTGTTCTTGGGGTTTCTCTGGAGTGCCATCAAGGAAATCAAGGCTCTTTTCATGTGTGATGTGCAAGACGGAATTGCTCTGCACGCAGTACAGGGGAATCGGGCCTCATCTCGCATCGAGGGGGAAGTCTCATGGTTTTTCTCGAGTTGCGGCGGGAACCTGGGGTATATTCTCGAGTTACGACGGGGATGGCCCTTCCACCCACGTGTTTCTTCAGCCACGTCAGGACTCCTGCCTAGTTGCGAGGGACAACTCTGGATTCTCCTCGAGGCTTGGCAGGGCAATTGGGACGCCTCTCCAGCTGAGGCGGGAGACCAAGTGTCCCTTTCCAAGTGCCACAGGAATCCTGGGACTCCTATCAAGTTTCACGAGGAGTCAGGCATCGTCTCCTTTGGAGGCACTGATCTCCGCGTACCTCTGGAGTTTTCAAAGGATGTGAGGCCTCCGGTCGCGATGAGGTGGGGAACTAAGTCTTTCTCTGTGCTTTCCACAGGGGATTCAGACATCCTTTCGTCCTGGGAGATGCAAGACGAGCCTGCATTGAAGTCACTGCAGGGATATCCAGCCTTATTTCGAGTCAGGGCATCGCGGTGTCCATTCCACTTGAGGCCCCAAACTCAGGGTCCCTCTCACATACCTAGAGCTGAGAGAAGCCTCCTCTTGAGGTGCTTGTGGTAAGGTGGTATTCCTCTGGAGACGAATCCAGGGACTAACCTCTCTTTTCGAGTTGATTTTTGGTCCACAGAGTTCTTTCGTGTTGCTACAGTGACCTCAGGATCCCTCTATCCTTGAAACAGTGTTCTTGGGGTTTCTCTGGAGTGCCATCAAGGAAATCAAGGCTCCTTTCATGTGTGATGTGCAAGACGGAATTGCTCTGCACGCAGTACAGGGGAATCGGGCCTCATCTCGCATCGAGGGGGAAGTCTCATGGTTTTTCTCGAGTTGCGGCGGGAACCTGGGGTATATTCTCGAGTTACGACGGGGATGGCCCTTCCACCCACGTGTTTGTTCAGCCACGTCAGGACTCCTGCCTAGTTGTGAGGGACAACTCGGGATTCTCCTCGAGGCTTGGCAGGGCAATTGGAACGTCTCTCCAGCTGAGGCGGGAGATCAAGTGTCCCTTTCCACGTGCCACAAGAATCCTGGGACTCCTATCAAGTTTCACGAGGAGTCAGGCATCGTCTCCTTTGGAGGCACTGATCTCCGCGTACCTCTGGAGTTTTCAAAGGATGTGAGGCCTGCGGTCGCGATGAGGTGGGGAACTAGGTCTTTCTCTGTGGTCTCCACAGGGGATTCAGACATCCTTTCTTCTTGGGAGATGCAAGACGAGCCTGCATTCAAGTCACTGCAGGAATATCCGGCCTTATTTCGAGTCACGGCATCGCGGTGTCCATTCCACTTGAGGCCGCAAACTCAGGGTCCCTCTCACATACCTAGAGCTGAGAGAAGCCTCCTCTTGAGGTGCTTGTGGTAAGGTGGTATTCCTCAGAAGTCGAAGCCAGGGACTAACCTCTCATCTCGTGTTGATTCTTGGTCCACGGAGCTCTTTCGTGTTGCTACAGTGACCTCAGGATCCCTCTAGCCTTGAAACAGTGTTCTTGGGGTTTCTCTGGAGTGCCATCAAGGAAATCAAGGCTCCTTTCATGTGTGATGTGCAACACGGAATTGCTCTGCACGCAGTGCAGGGGAATCGGGCCTCATCTCGCGGCGAGGGGGAAGTCTCATGGTTTTTCTCGAGTTGCGGCGGGAACCTGGCGTATATTCTCGAGTTACGACGGGGATGGCCCTTCCACACACGTGTGTGTTCAGCCATGTCAGGACTCCTGCCTAGTTGCGAGGGACAACTCGGGATTCTCCTAGAGGCTTTGCAGGGCAATTGGGACGCCTCTCCAGCTGAGGCGGGAGACCAAGGGTCCCTTTCCATGTGCCACAGGAATCCTGGGTCTCCTATCAAGTTTCACGAGGAGTCAGGCATCGTCTCCTTTGGATTCACTGATCTCCGCATACCTCTGGAGTTTTCAAAGGATTTGAGGCCTCCTGTCGCGATGAGGTGGGGAACTAGGTCTTTCTCTGTGGTCTCCACAGGGGATTCAGACACCCTTTCGTCTTGGGAGATGCAAGACGAGCCTGCATTCCAGTCACTGCAGGGATATCCAGCCTTATTTCGAGTCAGGGCATCGCGGTGTCCATTCCCCTTGAGGCCGCAAACTCAGGGTCCCTCTCACATACCTAGAGCTGAGAGAAGCCTTCTCTTGAGGTGCTTGTGGTAAGGTGTTATTCCTCTGGAGTCGAAGCCAGGGACTAACCTCTCATCTCGAGTTGATTTTTGGTCCACGGAGCTCTTTCGTGTTGCTACAGTGACCTCAGGATCCCTCTAGCCTTGAAACAGTGTTCTTGGGGTTTCTCTGGAGTGCCATGAAGGAAATCAAGGCTCCTTTCATGTGTGATGTGCAACACAGAATTGCTCTGCACGCAGTGCAGGGGAATCGGGCCTCATCTCGCGGCGAGGGGGAAGTCTCATGGTTTTTCTCGAGTTGCGGCGGGAACCTGGGGTATATTCTCCAGTTACGACGGGGATGGCCCTTCCACACACGTGTTTGTTCAGCCACGTCAGGACTCTTGCCTAGTTGCGAGACACAACTCGGGATTCTCCTCAAGGCTTGGCAAGGCAATTGGGACGCCTCTCCAGCTGAGGCGGGAGACCAAGGGTCCCTTTCCACGTGCCACAGGAATCCTGGGACTCCTATCAAGTTTCACGAGGAGTCAGGCATCGTCTCCTTTGGAGGCACTGATCTCCGCATACCTCTGGAGTTTTCAAAGGACGTGAGGCCTCCGGTCGCGATGAGGTGGGAAACTAGGTCTTTCTCTGTGGTCTCCACAGGGGATTCAGACATCCTTTCATCTTGGGAGATGCAAGACGAGCCTGCATTCAAGTCACTGCAGGGATATCCAGCCTTATTTCGCATCAGGGCATCGCGGTGTCCATTCCACTTGAGGCCGCAAACTCAGGGTCCCTCTCACATACCTAGAGCTGAGAGAAGCCTCCTCTTGAGGTGCTTGTGGTAAGGTGGTATTCCTCTGGAGACGAATCCAGGGACTAACCTCTCTTTTCGAGTTGATTTTTGGTCCACAGAGTTCTTTCGTGTTGCTACAGTGACCTCAGGATCCCTCTATCTTTGAAACAGTGTTCTTGGGGTTTCTCTGGAGTGCCATCAAGGAAATCAAGGCTCTTTTCATGTGTGATGTGCAAGACTGAATTGCTCTGCACGCAGTACAGGGGAATCGGGCCTCATCTCGCATCGAGGGGGAAGTCTCATGGTTTTTCTCGAGTTGCGGCGGGAACCTGGGGTATATTCTCGAGTTACGACGGGGATGGCCCTTCCACCCACGTGTTTCTTCAGCGACGTCAGGACTCCTGCCTAGTTGCGAGGGACAACTCTGGATTCTCCTCGAGGCTTGGCAGGGCAATTGGGACGCCTCTCCAGCTGAGGCGGGAGACCAAGTGTCCCTTTCCAAGTGCCACAGGAATCCTGGGACTCCTATCAAGTTTCACGAGGAGTCAGGCATCGTCTCCTTTGGAGGCACTGATCTCCGCGTACCTCTGGAGTTTTCAAAGGATGTGAGGCTATCGGTTGCGATGAGGTAGGGAACTAAGTCTTTCTCTGTGCTTTCCACAGGGGATTCAGACATCCTTTCGTCCTGGGAGATGCAAGACGAGCCTGCATTCAAGTCACTGCAGGGATATCCGGCCTTATTTCGAGTCAGGGCATCGCGGTCTCCATTCCATTTGAGGCCGCAAACTCAGGATCCCTCTCACATACCTAGAGCTGAGAGAAGCCTCCTCTTGAGGTGCTTGTGGTAAGGTGGTATTCTTCAGGAGTCGAAGCCAGGGACTAACCTCTCATCTCGTGTTGATTCTTGGTCCACGGAGCTCTTTCGTGTTGCTACAGTGACCTCAGGATCCCTCTATCCTTGAAACAGTGTTCTTGGGGTTTCTCTGGAGTGCCATCAAGGAAATCAAGGCTCCTTTCATGTGTGATGTGCAACACGGAATTGCTCTGCACGCAGTGCAGGGGAATCGGGCCTCATCTGGCGGCGAGGGGGAAGTCTCATGGTTTTTCTCGAGTTGCGGCGGGAACCTGGGGTATATTCTCGAGTTACGACGGGGATGGCCCTTCCACCCACGTGTTTCTTCAGTGACGTCAGGACTCCTGCCTAGTTGCGAGGGACAACTCTGGATTCTCCTCGAGGCTTGGCAGCGCAATTGGGACACCTCTCCAGCTGAGGCGGGAGACCAAGGGTCCCTTTCCACGTGCCACAGGAATCCTGGGACTCCTATCAAGTTTCACGAGGAGTCAGGCATCGTCTCCTTTGGAGGCACTGATCTCCGCGTACCTCTGGAGTTTTCAAAGGATTTGAGGCCTCCTGTCGCGATGAGGTGGGGAACTAGGTCTTTCTCTGTGGTCTCCACAGGGGATTCAGACACCCTTTCGTCTTGGGAGATGCAAGACGAGCCTGCATTCCAGTCACTGCAGGGATATCCGGCCTTATTTCGAGTCAGGGCATCGCGGTGTCCATTCCCCTTGAGGCCGCAAACTCAGGGTCCCTCTCACATACCTAGAGCTGAGAGAAGCCTTCTCTTGAGGTGCTTGTGGTAAGGTGTTATTCCTCTGGAGTCGAAGCCAGGGACTAACCTCTCATCTCGAGTTGATTTTTGGTCCACGGAGCTCTTTCGTGTTGCTACAGTGACCTCAGGATCCCTCTAGCCTTGAAACAGTGTTCTTGGGGTTTCTCTGGAGTGCCATGAAGGAAATCAAGGCTCCTTTCATGTGTGATGTGCAACACAGAATTGCTCTGCACGCAGTGCAGGGGAATTGGGCCTCATCTCGCGGCGAGGGGGAAGTCTCATGGTTTTTCTCGAGTTGCGGCGGGAACCTGGGGTATATTCTCGAGTTACGACGGGGATGGCCCTTCCACACACGTGTTTGTTCAGCCACGTCAGGACTCTTGCCTAGTTGCGAGACACAACTCGGGATTCTCCTCGAGGCTTGGCAAGGCAATTGGGACGCCTCTCCAGCTGAGGCGGGAGACCAAGGGTCCCTTTCCACGTGCCACAGGAATCCTGGGACTCCTATCAAGTTTCACGAGGAGTCAGGCATCGTCTCCTTTGGAGGCACTGATCTCCGCGTACCTCTGGAGTTTTCAAAGGATGTGAGGTCTCCGGTCGCGATGAGGTGGGGAACTAGGACTTTCTCTGTGGTCTCCACAGGGGATTCAGACATCCTTTCATCTTGGGAGATGCAAGACGAGCCTGCATTCAAGTCACTGCAGGGATATCCAGCCTTATTTCGCGTCAGGGCATCGCGGTGTCCATTACACTTGAGGCCGCAAACTCAGGGTCCCTCTCACATACCTAGAGCTGAGAGAAGCCTCCTCTTGAGGTGCTTGTGGTAAGGTGGTATTCCTCTGGAGACGAATCCAGGGACTAACCTCTCTTTTCGAGTTGATTTTTGGTCCACAGAGTTCTTTCGTGTTGCTACAGTGACCTCAGGATCCCTCTATCCTTGAAACAGTGTTCTTGGGGTTTCTCTGGAGTGCCATCAAGGAAATCAAGGCTCCTTTCATGTGTGATGTGCAAGACGGAATTGCTCTGCACGCAGTACAGGGGAATCGGGCCTCATCTCGCATCGAGGGGGAAGTCTCATGGTTTTTCTCGAGTTGCGGCGGGAACCTGGGGTATATTCTCGAGTTACGACGGGGATGGCCCTTCCACCCACGTGTTTGTTCAGCCACGTCAGGACTCCTGCCTAGTTGTGAGGGACAACTCGGGATTCTCCTCGAGGCTTGGCAGGGCAATTGGAACGTCTCTCCAGCTGAGGCGGGAGATCAAGGGTCCCTTTCCACGTGCCACAAGAATCCTGGGACTCCTATCAAGTTTCACGAGGAGTCAGGCATCGTCTCCTTTGGAGGCACTGATCTCCGCGTACCTCTGGAGTTTTCAAAGGATGTGAGGCCTGCGGTCGCGATGAGGTGGGGAACTAGGTCTTTCTCTGTGGTCTCCACAGGGGATTCAGACATCCTTTCTTCTTGGGAGATGCAAGACGAGCCTGCATTCAAGTCACTGCAGGAATATCCGGCCTTATTTCGAGTCACGGCATCGCGGTGTCCATTCCACTTGAGGCCGCAAACTCAGGGTCCCTCTCACATACCTAGAGCTGAGAGAAGCCTCCTCTTGAGGTGCTTGTGGTAAGGTGGTATTCCTCAGGAGTCGAAGACAGGGACTAACCTCTCATCTCGTGTTGATTCTTGGTCCACGGAGCTCTTTCGTGTTGCTACAGTGACCTCAGGATCCCTCTAGCCTTGAAACAGTGTTCTTGGGGGTTCTCTGGAGTGCCATCAAGGAAATCAAGGCTCCTTTCATGTGTGATGTGCAACACGGAATTGCTCTGCACGCAGTGCAGGGGAATCGGGCCTCATCTCGCGGCGAGGGGGAAGTCTCATGGTTTTTCTCGAGTTGCGGCGGGAACCTGGCGTATATTCTCGAGTTACGACGGGGATGGCCCTTCCACACACGTGTGTGTTCAGCCATGTCAGGACTCCTGCCTATTTGCGAGGGACAACTCGGGATTCTCCTAGAGGCTTTGCAGGGCAATTGGGACGCCTCTCCAGCTGAGGCGGGAGACCAAGGGTCCCTTTCCATGTGCCACAGGAATCCTGGGTCTCCTATCAAGTTTCACGAGGAGTCAGGCATCGTCTCCTTTGGAGGCACTGATCTCCGCATACCTCTGGAGTTTTCAAAGGATTTGAGGCCTCCTGTCGCGATGAGGTGGGGAACTAGGTCTTTCTCTGTGGTCTCCACAGGGGATTCAGACACCCTTTCGTCTTGGGAGATGCAAGACGAGCCTGCATTCCAGTCACTGCAGGGATATCCAGCCTTATTTCGAGTCAGGGCATCGCGGTGTCCATTCCCCTTGAGGCCGCAAACTCAGGGTCCCTCTCACATACCTAGAGCTGAGAGAAGCCTTCTCTTGAGGTGCTTGTGGTAAGGTGTTATTCCTCTGGAGTCGAAGCCAGGGACTAACCTCTCATCTCGAGTTGATTTTTGGTCCACGGAGCTCTTTCGTGTTGCTACAGTGACCTCAGGATCCCTCTAGCCTTGAAACAGTGTTCTTGGGGTTTCTCTGGAGTGCCATGAAGGAAATCAAGGCTCCTTTCATGTGTGATGTGCAACACAGAATTGCTCTGCACGCAGTGCAGGGGAATCGGGCCTCATCTCGCGGCGAGGGGGAAGTCTCATGGTTTTTCTCGAGTTGCGGCGGGAACCTGGGGTATATTCTCGAGTTACGACGGGGATGGCCCTTCCACACACGTGTTTGTTCAGCCACGTCAGGACTCTTGCCTAGTTGCGAGACACAACTCGGGATTCTCCTCGAGGCTTGGCAAGGCAATTGGGACGCCTCTCCAGCTGAGGCGGGAGACCAAGGGTCCCTTTCCACGTGCCACAGGAATCCTGGGACTCCTATCAAGTTTCACGAGGAGTCAGGCATCGTCTCCTTTGGAGGCACTGATCTCCGCGTACCTCTGGAGTTTTCAAAGGATGTGAGGCCTCCGGTCGCGATGAGGTGGGGAACTAGGTCTTTCTCTGTGGTCTCCACAGGGGATTCAGACATCCTTTCATCTTGGGAGATGCAAGACGAGCCTGCATTCAAGTCACTGCAGGGATATCCAGCCTTATTTCGCGTCAGGGCATCGCGGTGTCCATTACACTTGAGGCCGCAAACTCAGGGTCCCTCTCACATACCTAGAGCTGAGAGAAGCCTCCTCTTGAGGTGCTTGTGGTAAGGTGGTATTCCTCTGGAGTCGAAGCCAGGGACTAAGCTCTCATCTCGAGTTGATTTTGGGCCCACGGAGCTCTTTCGTGTTGCTACAGTGTCCTCAGGATCCCTCTAGCCTTGAAACAGTGTTCTTGGGGTTTCTCTGGAGTGCCATCAAGGAAATCAAGGCTCCTTTCATGTGTGATGTGCAACACGGAATTGCTCTGCACGCAGTGCAGGGGAATCGGGCCTCATCTCGCGGCGAGGGGGAAGTCTCATGGTTTTTCTCGAGTTGCGGCGGGAACCTGGGGTACATTCTCGAGTTACGACGGGGATGGCCCTTCCACCCACGTGTTTCTTCAGCGACGTCAGGACTCCTGCGTAGTTGCGAGGGACAACTCTGAATTCTCATCGAGGCTTGGCAGGGCAATTGGGACGCCTCTCCAGCTGAGGCGGGAGACCAAGTGTCCCTTTCCAAGTGCCACAGGAATCCTGGGACTCCTATCAAGTTTCACGAGGAGTCAGGCATCGTCTCCTTTGGAGGCACTGATCTCCGCGTACCTCTGGAGTTTTCAAAGGATGTGAGGCTATCGGTCGCGATGAGGTAGGGAACTAAGTCTTTCTCTGTGCTTTCCACAGGGGATTCAGACATCCTTTCGTCCTGGGAGATGCAAGACGAGCCTGCATTCAAGTCACTGCAGGGATATCCGGCCTTATTTCGAGTCAGGGCATCGCGGTCTCCATTCCATTTGAGGCCGCAAACTCAGGATCCCTCTCACATACCTAGAGCTGAGAGAAGCCTCCTCTTGAGGTGCTTGTGGTAAGGTGGTATTCTTCAGGAGTCGAAGCCAGGGACTAACCTCTCATCTCGTGTTGATTCTTGGTCCACGGAGCTCTTTCGTGTTGCTACAGTGACCTCAGGATCCCTCTATCCTTGAAACAGTGTTCTTGGGGTTTCTCTGGAGTGCCATCAAGGAAATCAAGGCTCCTTTCATGTGTGATGTGCAACACGGAATTGCTCTGCACGCAGTGCAGGGGAATCGGGCCTCATCTCGCGGCGAGGGGGAAGTCTCATGGTTTTTCTCGAGTTGCAGCGGGAACCTGGGGTATATTCTCGAGTTACGACGGGGATGGCCCTTCCACCCACGTGTTTCTTCAGTGACCTCAGGACTCCTGCCTAGTTGCGAGGGACAACTCTGGATTCTCCTCGAGGCTTGGCAGCGCAATTGGGACGCCTCTCCAGCTGAGGCGGGAGACCAAGGGTCCCTTTCCACGTGCCACAGGAATCCTGGGACTCCTATCAAGTTTCACGAGGAGTCAGGCATCGTCTCCTTTGGAGGCACTGATCTCCGCGTACCTCTGGAGTTTTCAAAGGATTTGAGGCCTCCTGTCGCGATGAGGTGGGGAACTAGGTCTTTCTCTGTGGTCTCCACAGGGGATTCAGACACCCTTTCGTCTTGGGAGATGCAAGACGAGCCTGCATTCCAGTCACTGCAGGGATATCCGGCCTTATTTCGAGTCAGGGCATCGCGGTGTCCATTCCCCTTGAGGCCGCAAACTCAGGGTCCCTCTCACATACCTAGAGCTGAGAGAAGCCTTCTCTTGAGGTGCTTGTGGTAAGGTGTTATTCCTCTGGAGTCGAAGCCAGGGACTAACCTCTCATCTCGAGTTGATTTTTGGTCCACGGAGCTCTTTCGTGTTGCTACAGTGACCTCAGGATCCCTCTAGCCTTGAAACAGTGTTCTTGGGGTTTCTCTGGAGTGCCATGAAGGAAATCAAGGCTCCTTTCATGTGTGATGTGCAACACAGAATTGCTCTGCACGCAGTGCAGGGGAATCGGGCCTCATCTCGCGGCGAGGGGGAAGTCTCATGGTTTTTCTCGAGTTGCGGCGGGAACCTGGGGTATATTCTCGAGTTACGACGGGGATGGCCCTTCCACACACGTGTTTGTTCAGCCACGTCAGGACTCTTGCCTAGTTGCGAGACACAACTCGGGATTCTCCTCGAGGCTTGGCAAGGCAATTGGGACGCCTCTCCAGCTGAGGCGGGAGACCAAGGGTCCCTTTCCACGTGCCACAGGAATCCTGGGACTCCTATCAAGTTTCACGAGGAGTCAGGCATCGTCTCCTTTGGAGGCACTGATCTCCGCGTACCTCTGGAGTTTTCAAAGGATGTGAGGCCTCCGGTCGCGATGAGGTGGGGAACTAGGTCTTTCTCTGTGGTCTCCACAGGGGATTCAGTCATCCTTTCATCTTGGGAGATGCAAGACGAGCCTGCATTCAAGTCACTGCAGGGATATCCAGCCTTATTTCGCGTCAGGGCATCGCGGTGTCCATTCCACTTGAGGCCGCAAACTCAGGGTCCCTCTCACATACCTAGAGCTGAGAGAAGCCTCCTCTTGAGGTGCTTGTGGTAAGGTGGTATTCCTCTGGAGTCGAAGCCAGGGACTAAGCTCTCATCTCGAGTTGATTTTTGGCCCACGGAGCTCTTTCGTGTTGCTACAGTGTCCTCAGGATCCCTCTAGCCTTGAAACAGTGTTCTTGGGGTTTCTCTGGAGTGCCATCAAGGAAATCAAGGCTCCTTTCATGTGTGATGTGCAACACGGAATTGCTCTGCACGCAGTGCAGGGGAATCAGGCCTCATCTCGCGGCGAGGGGGAAGTCTCATGGTTTTTCTCGAGTTGCGGCGGGAACCTGGGGTACATTCTCGAGTTACGACGGGGATGGCCCTTCCACCCACGTGTTTCTTCAGCGACGTCAGGACTCCTGCGTAGTAGCGAGGGACAACTCTGGATTCTCATCGAGGCTTGGCAGGGCAATTGGGACGCCTCTCCAGCTGAGGCGGGAGACCAAGTGTCCCTTTCCAAGTGCCACAGGAATCCTGGGACTCCTATCAAGTTTCACGAGGAGTCAGGCATCGTCTCCTTTGGAGGCACTGATCTCCGCGTACCTCTGGAGTTTTCAAAGGATGTGAGGCTATCGGTCGCGATGAGGTAGGGAACTAAGTCTTTCTCTGTGCTTTCCACAGGGGATTCAGACATCCTTTCGTCCTGGGAGATGCAAGACGAGCCTGCATTCAAGTCACTGCAGGGATATCCGGCCTTATTTCGAGTCAGGGCATCGCGGTCTCCATTCCATTTGAGGCCGCAAACTCAGGATCCCTCTCACATACCTAGAGCTGAGAGAAGCCTCCTCTTGACGTGCTTGTGGTAAGGTGGTATTCTTCAGGAGTCGAAGCCAGGGACTAACCTCTCATCTCGTGTTGATTCTTGGTCCACGGAGCTCTTTCGTGTTGCTACAGTGACCTCAGGATCCCTCTATCCTTGAAACAGTGTTCTTGGGGTTTCTCTGGAGTGCCATCAAGGAAATCAAGGCTCCTTTCATGTGTGATGTGCAACACGGAATTGCTCTGCACGCAGTGCAGGGGAATCGGGCCTCATCTGGCGGCGAGGGGGAAGTCTCATGGGTTTTCTCGAGTTGCAGCGGGAACCTGGGGTATATTCTCGAGTTACGACGGGGATGGCCCTTCCACCCACGTGTTTCTTCAGTGACGTCAGGACTCCTGCCTAGTTGCGAGGGACAACTCGGGATTCTCCTCGAGGCTTGGCAGCGCAATTGGGACGCCTCTCCAGCTGAGGCGGGACACCAAGGGTCCCTTTCCACGTGCCACAGGAATCCTGGGACTCCTATCAAGTTTCACGAGGAGTCAGGCATCGTCTCCTTTGGAGGCACTGATCTCCGCGTACCTCTGGAGTTTTCAAAGGATGTGAGGCCTCCGGTCGCGATGAGGTGGGGAACTAGGTCTTTCTCTGTGGTCTCCACAGGGGATTCAGACATCCTTTCATCTTGGGAGATGCAAGACGAGCCTGCATTCAAGTCACTGCAGGGATATCCGGCCTTATTTCGCATCAGGGCATCGCGGTGTCCATTCCACTTGAGGCCGCAAACACAGGGTCCCTCTCACATACCTAGAGCTGAGAGAAGCCTCCTCTTGAGGTGCTTGTGGTAAGGTGGTATTCCTCTGGACTCGAAGCCAGGGACTAACCTCTCATCTCGAGTTGATTTTTGGCCCCCGGAGCTCTTTCGTGTTGCTACAGTGACCTCAGGATCCCTCTAGCCTTGAAACAGTGTTCTTGGGGTTTCTCTGGAGTGCCATGAAGGAAATCAAGGCTCCTTTCATGTGTGATGTGCAACACGGAATTGCTCTGCACGCAGTGCAGGGGAATCGGGCCTCATCTCGCGGCGAGGGGGAAGTCTCATGGTTTTTCTCGAGTTGCGGCGGGAACCTGGGGTATATTCTCGAGTTACGACGGGGATGGCCCTTCCACCCATGTGTTTCTTCAGCGACGTCAGGACTCCTGCCTAGTTGCGAGGGACAACTCTGGATTCTCCTCGAGGCTTGGCAGGGCAATTGGGACGCCTCTCCAGCTGAGGCGGGAGACCAAGTGTCCCTTTCCAAGTGCCACAGGAATCCTGGGACTCCTATCAAGTTTCACGAGGAGTCAGGCGTCGTCTCCTTTGGAGGCACTGATCTCCGCGTACCTCTGGAGTTTTCAAAGGATGTGAGGCTATCAGTCGCGATGAGGTGGGGAACTAAGTCTTTCTCTGTGCTTTCCACAGGGGATTCAGACATCCTTTCGTCCTGGGAGATGCAAGACGAGCCTGCATTGAAGTCACTGCAGGGATATCCGGCCTTATTTCGAGTCAGGGCATCGCGGTGTCCATTCCACTTGAGGCCGCAAACTCAGGGTCCCTCTCACATACCTAGAGCTGAGAGATGCCTCCTCTTGAGGTGCTTGTGGTAAGGTGGTATTCCTCTGGAGACGAATCCAGGGACTAACCTCTCTTTTCGAGTTGATTTTTGGTCCACAGAGTTCTTTCGTGTTGCTACAGTGACCTCAGGATCCCTCTATCCTTGAAACAGTGTTCTTGGGGTTTCTCTGGAGTGCCATCAAGGAAATCAAGGCTCCTTTCATGTGTGATGTGCAAGACGGAATTGCTCTGCACGCAGTACAGGGGAATTGGGCCTCATCTCGCGGCGAGGGGGAAGTCTCATGGTTTTTCTCGAGTTGCGGCGGGAACCTGGGGTATATTCTCGAGTTACGACGGGGATGGACCTTCCACCCACGTGTTTGTTCAGCCACGTCAGGACTCCTGCCTAGTTGCGAGGGACAACACGGGATTCTCCTCGAGGCTTGGCAGGGCAATTGGAACGCCTCTCCAGCTGAGGCGGGAGACCAAGTGTCCCTTTCCAAGTGCCACAGGAATCCTGGGTCTCCTATCAAGTTTCACGAGGAGTCAGGCATCGTCTCCTTTGGAGGCACTGATCTCCGCGTACCTCTCGAGTTTTCAAAGGATGTGAGGCCTCCGGTCGCGATGAGGTGGGGAACTAGGTCTTTCTCTGTGGTCTCCACAGGGGATTCAGACATCCTTTCATCTTGGGAGATGCTAGACGAGCCTGCATTCAAGTCACTGCAGGGATATCCAGCCTTATTTCGTGTCAGGGCATCGCGGTGTCCATTCCACTTGAGGCCGCAAACTCAGGGTCCCTCTCACATACCTAGAGCTGAGAGAAGCCTCCTCTTGAGGTGCTTGTGGTAAGGTGGTATTCCTCTGGAGTCGAAGCCAGGGACTAACCACTCATCTCGAGTTGATTTTTGGTCCACGGAGCTCTTTCGTGTTGCTACAGTGACCTCAGGATCCCTCTAGCCTTGAAACAGTGTTCTTGGGTTTTCTCTGGAGTGCCATGAAGGAAATCAAGGCTCCTTTCATGTGTGATGTGCAACACAGAATTGCTCTGCATGCAGTGCAGGGGAATCGGGCCTCATCTCGCGGCGAGGGGGAAGTCTCATGGTTTTTCTCGAGTTGCGGCGGGAACCTGGGGTATATTCTCGAGTTACGACGGGGATGGCCCTTCCACACACGTGTTTGTTCAGCCACGTGAGGACTCTTGCCTAGTTGCGAGATACAACTCGGGATTCTCCTCGAGGCTTGGCAAGGCAATTGGGACGCCTCTCCAGCTGAGGCGGGAGACCAAGGGTCCCTTTCCACGTGCCACAGGAATCCTGGGACTCCTATCAAGTTTCACGAGGAGTCAGGCGTCGTCTCCTTTGGAGGCACTGATCTCCGCGTACCTCTGGAGTTTTCAAAGGATGTGAGGCCTCCGGTCGCGATGAGGTGGGGAACTAGGTGTTTCTCTGTTGTCTCCACAGGGGATTCAGACATCCTTTCTTCTTTGGAGATGCAAGACGAGCCTGCATTCAAGTCACTGCAGGGATATCCGGCCTTATTTCGAATCAGGGCATCGCGGTGTCCATTCCACTTGAGGCCGCAAACTCAGGATCCCTCTCACATACCTAGAGCTGAGAGAAGCCTCCTCTTGAGGTGCTTGTGGTAAGGTGGTATTCCTCAGGAGTCGAAGCCAGGGACTAACCTCTCATCTCGTGTTGATTTTTGGTCCACGGAGCTCTTTCGTGTTGCTACAGTGACCTCAGGTTCCCTCTAGCCTTGAAACAGTGTTCTTGGGGTTTCTCTGGAGTGCCATCAAGGAAATCAAGGCTCCTTTCATGTGTGATGTGCAACACGGAATTGCTCTGCACGCAGTGCAGGGGAATCGGGCCTCATCTCGCATCGAGGGGGAAGTCTCATGGTTTTTCTCGAGTTGCGGCGGGAACCTGGGGTATATTCTCGAGTTACGACGGTGATGGCCCTTCCACCCACGTGTTTCTTCAGCGACGTCAGGACTCCTGCCTAGTTGCGAGGGACAACTCGGGATTCTCCTCGAGGCTTTGCAGGGCAATTGGGACGCCTCTCCAGCTGAGACGGGAGACCAAGGGTCCCTTTCCACGTGCCACAGGAATCCTGGGTCTCCTATCAAGTTTCACGAGGAGTCAGGCATCGTCTCCTTTGGAGGCACTGATCTCCGCATACCTCTGGAGTTTTCAAAGGATTTGAGGCTTCCTGTCGCGATGAGGTGGGGAACTAGGTCTTTCTCTGTGGTCTCCACAGGGGATTCAGACACCCTTTCGTCTTGGGAGATACAAGACGAGCCTGCATTCCAGTCACTGCAGGGATATCCGGCCTTATTTCGAGTCAGGGCATCGCGGTGTCCATTCCACTTGAGGCCGCAAACTCAGGGTCCCTCTCACATACCTAGAGCTGAGAGAAGCCTCCTCTTGAGGTGCTTGTGGTAAGGTGGTATTCCTCTGGAGTCGAAGCCAGGGACTAACCTCTCATTTCGAGTTGATTTTTGGTCCACGGAGCTCTTTCGTGTTGCTACAGTGACCTCAGGATACCTCTAGCCTTGAAACAGGGTTCTTGGGGTTTCTCTGGAGTGCCATCAAGGAAATCAAGGCTCCTTTCATGTGTGATGTGCAACACAGAATTGCTCTGCACACAGTGCAGGGGAATCGGGCCTCATCTCGCGGCGAGGGGGAAGTCTCATGGTTTTTCTCGAATTGCGGCGGGAACCTGGGGTATATTCTCGAGTTACGACGGGGATGGCCCTTCCACACACGTGTTTGTTCAGCCACGTCAGGACTCTTGCCTAGTTGCGAGGGACAACTCGGGATTCTCCTCGAGGCTTGGCAGGGTAATTGGGACGCCTCTCCAGCTGAGGCGGGAGACCAAGTGTCCCTTTCCACGTGCCACAGGAATCCTGGGACTCCTATCAAGTTTCACGAGGAGTCAGGCATCGTCTCCTTTGGAGGCACTGATCTCCGCGTACCTCTGGAGTTTTCAAAGGATGTGAGGCCTCCGGTCGCGATGAGGTGGGGAGGTAGGTCTTTCTCTGTGGTCTCCACAAGGGATTCAGACATCCTTTCATCTTGGGAGATGCAAGACGAGCCTGCATTCAAGTCACTGCAGGGATATCCAGCCTTATTTCGCGTCAGGGCATCGCGGTGTCCATTCCACTTGAGGCCGCAAACTCAGGGTCCCTCTCACATACCTAGAGCTGAGAGAAGCCTCCTCTTGAGGTGCTTGTGGTAAGGTGGTATTCCTCTGGAGTCGAAGCCAGGGACTAACCTCTCATCTCGAGTTGATTTTTGGCCCACGGAGCTCTTTCGTGTTGCTACAGTGACCTCAGGATCCCTCTAGCCTTGAAACAGTGTTCTTGGGGTTTCTCTGGAGTGCCATCAAGGAAATCAAGGCTCCTTTCATGTGTGATGTGCAACACGGAATTGCTCTGCACGCAGTGCAGGGGAATCGGGCCTCATCTCGCGGCGAGGGGGAAGTCTCATGGTTTTTCTCGAGTTGCGGCGGGAACCTGGGGTATATTCTCGAGTTACGACGGGGATGGCCCTTCCACACACGTGTTTGTTCAGCCACGTCAGGACTCCTGCCTAGTTGCGAGGGACAACTCTGGATTCTCCTCGAGGCTTGGCAGGGCAATTGGGACGTCTCTCCAGCTTAGGCGGGAGACCAAGTGTCCCTTTCCAAGTGCCACAGGAATCCTGGGACTCCTATCAAGTTTCACGAGGAGTCAGGCATCGTCTCCTTTGGAGGCACTGATCTCCGCGTACCTCTGGAGTTTTCAAAGGATGTGAGGCTATCGGTCGCGATGAGGTGGGGAACTAAGTCTTTCTCTGTGCTTTCCACAGGGGATTCAGACATCCTTTCGTCCTGGGAGATGCAAGACGAGCCTGCATTGAAGTCACTGCTGGGATATCCGGCCTTATTTCGAGTCAGGGCATCGCGGTGTCCATTCCACTTGAGGCCGCAAACTCAGGGTCCCTCTCACATACCTAGAGCTGAGAGAAGCCTCCTCTTGAGGTGCTTGTGGTAAGGTGGTATTCCTCAGGAGTCGAAGCCAGGGACTAACCTCTCATCTCGTGTTGATTCTTGGTCCACGGAGCTCTTTCGTGTTGCTACAGTGACCTCAGGATCCCTCTAGCCTTGAAACAGTGTTCTTGGGGTTTCTCTGGAGTGCCATCAAGGAAATCAAGGCTCCTTTCATGTGTGATGTGCAACACGGAATTGCTCTGCACGCAGTGTAGGGGAATCGGGCCTCATCTCGCAGCGAGGGGGAAGTCTCATGGTTTTTCTCGAGTTGCGGCGGGAACCTGGGGTATATTCTCGAGTTACGACGGGGATGGCCCTTCCACCCACGTGTTTCTTCAGCGACGTCAGGACTCCTGCCTAGTTGCGAGGGACAACTCGGGATTCTCCTCGAGGCTTGGCAGCGCAATTGGGACGCCTCTCCAGCTGAGGCGGGAGACCAAGTGTCCCTTTCCACGTGCCACAGGAATCCTGGGTCTCGTATCAAGTTTCACGAGGAGTCAGGCATCGTCTCCTTTGGAGGCACTGATCTCCGCTTACCTCTGGAGTTTTCAAAGGATTTGAGGCCTCCTGTCGCGATGAGGTGGGGAACTAGGTCTTTCTCTGTGGTCTCCACAGGGGATTCAGACACCCTTTCATCTTGGGAGATGCAAGACGAGCCTGCATTGAAGTCACTGCAGGGATATCCGGCCTTATTTCGAGTCAGGGCATCGCGGTGTCCATTCCACTTGAGGCCGCAAACTCAGGGTCCCTCTCACATACCTAGAGCTTAGAGAAGCCTCCTCTTGAGGTGCTTGTGGTAAGGTGGTATTCCTCTGGAGTCGAAGCCAGGGACTAACCACTCATCTCGAGTTGATTTTTGGTCCACGGAGCTCTTTCGTGTTGCTACAGTGACCTCAGGATACCTCTAGCCTTGAAACAGTGTTCTTGGGTTTTCTCTGGAGTGCCATGAAGGAAATCAAGGCTCCTTTCATGTGTGATGTGCAACACAGAATTGCTCTGCACGCAGTGCAGGGGAATCGGGCCTCATCTCGCGGCGAGGGGGAAGTCTCATGGTTTTTCTCGAGTTGCGGCGGGAACCTGGGGTATATTCTCGAGTTACGACGGGGATGGCCCTTCCACACACGTGTTTGTTCAGCCACGTCAGGACTCTTGCCTAGTTGCGAGATACAACTCGGGATTCTCCTCGAGGCTTGGCAAGGCAATTGGGACGCCTCTCCAGCTGAGGCGGGAGACCAAGGGTCCCTTTCCACGTGCCACAGGAATCCTGGGACTCCTATCAAGTTTCACGAGGAGTCAGGCGTCGTCTCCTTTGGAGGCACTGATCTCCGCGTACCTCTGGAGTTTTCAAAGGATGTGAGGCCTCCGGTCGCGATGAGGTGGGGAACTAGGTGTTTCTCTGTGGTCTCCACAGGGGATTCAGACATCCTTTCTTCTTTGGAGATGCAAGACGAGCCTGCATTCAAGTCACTGCAGGGATATCCAGCCTTATTTCGAGTCAGGGCATTGCGGTGTCCATTCCACTTGAGGCCGCAAACTCAGGATCCCTCTCACATACCTAGAGCTGAGAGAAGCCTCCTCTTGAGGTGCTTGTGGTAAGGTGGTATTCCTCAGGAGTCGAAGCCAGGGACTAACCTCTCATCTCGTGTTGATTTTTGGTCCACGGAGCTCTTTCGTGTTGCTACAGTGACCTCAGGATCCCTCTAGCCTTGAAACAGTGTTCTTGGGGTTTCTCTGGAGTGCCATCAAGGAAATCAAGGCTCCTTTCATGTGTGATGTGCAACACGGAATTGCTCTGCACGCAGTGCAGGGGAATCGGGCCTCATCTCGCAGCGAGGGGGAAGTCTCATGGTTTTTCTCGAGTTGCGGCGGGAACCTGGGGTATATTCTCGAGTTACGACGGGGATGGCCCTTCCACCCACGTGTTTCTTCAGCGACGTCAGGACTCCTGCCTAGTTGCGAGGGACAACTCGGGATTCTCCTCGAGGCTTTGCAGGGCAATTGGGACGCCTCTCCAGCTGAGACGGGAGACCAAGTGTCCCTTTCCACGTGCCACAGGAATCCTGGGTCTCCTATCAAGTTTCACGAGGAGTCAGGCATCGTCTCCTTTGGAGGCACTGATCTCCGCATACCTCTGGAGTTTTCAAAGGATTTGAGGCCTCCTGTCGCGATGAGGTGGGGAACTAGGTCTTTCTCTGTGGTCTCCACAGGGGATTCAGACACCCTTTCGTCTTGGGAGATGCAAGACGAGCCTGCATTCCAGTCACTGCAGGGATATCCGGCCTTATTTCGAGTCAGGGCATCGCGGTGTCCATTCCACTTGAGGCTGCAAACTCAGGGTCCCTCTCACATACCTAGAGCTGCGAGAAGTCTCCTCTTGAGGTGCTTGTGGTAAGGTGGTATTCCTCTGGAGTCGAAGCCAGGGACTAACCTCTCATCTCGAGTTGATTTTTGGTCCACGGAGCTCTTTCGTGTTGCTACAGTGACCTCAGGATCCCTCTAGCCTTGAAACAGTGTTCTTGGGGTTTCTCTGGAGTGCCATGAAGGAAATCAAGGCTCCTTTCATGTGTGATGTGCAACACAGAATTGCTCTGCACGCAGTGCAGGGGAATCGGGCCTCATCTCGCGGCGAGGGGGAAGTCTCATGGTTTTTCTCGAGTTGCGGCGGGAACCTGGGGTATATTCTCGAGTTACGACGGGGATGGCCCTTCCACACACGTGTTTGTTCAGCCACGTCAGGACTCTTGCCTAGTTGCGAGACACAACTCGGGATTCTCCTCGAGGCTTGGCAAGGCAATTGGGACGCCTCTCCAGCTGAGGCGGGAGACCAAGGGTCCCTCTCCACGTGCCACAGGAATCCTGGGACTCCTATCAAGTTTCACGAGGAGTCAGGCATCGTCTCCTTTGGAGGCACTGATCTCCGCGTACCTCTGGAGTTTTCAAAGGATGTGAGGCCTCCGGTCGCGATGAGGTGGGGAACTAGGTCTTTCTCTGTGGTCTCCACAGGGGATTCAGACATCCTTTCATCTTGGGAGATGCAAGACGAGCCTGCATTCAAGTCACTGCAGGGATATCCAGCCTCATTTCGCGTCAGGGCATCGCGGTGTCCATTCCACTTGAGGCCGCAAACTCAGGGTCCCTCTCACATACCTAGAGCTGAGAGAAGCCTCCTCTTGAGGTGCTTGTGGTAAGGTGGTATTCCTCTGGAGTCGAAGCCAGGGACTAACCTCTCATCTCGAGTTGATTCTTGGTCCACGGAGCTCTTTCGTGTTGCTACAGTGACCTCAGGATCCCTCTAGCCTTGAAACAGTGTTCTTGGGGTTTCTCTGGAGTGCCATCAAGGAAATCAAGGCTCCTTTCATGTGTGATGTGCAACACAGAATTGGTCTGCACGCAGTGCAGGGGAATCGGGCCTCATCTCGCAGCGAGGGGGAAGTCTCATGGTTTTTCTCGAGTTGCGGCGGGAACCTGGGGTATATTCTCGAGTTACGACGGGGATGGCCCTTCCACCCACGTTTTTCTTCAGCGACGTCAGGACTCCTGCCTAGTTGCGAGGGACAACTCGGGATTCTCCTCGAGGCTTGGCAGGGCAATTGGGACGCCTCTCCAGCTGAGGCGGGAGACCAAGTGTCCCTTTCCAAGTGCCACAGGAATCCTGGGACTCCTATCAAGTTTCACGAGAAGTCAGGCATCGTCTCCTTTGGAGGCACTGATCTCCGCGTACCTCTGGAATTTTCAAAGGATGTGAGGCTATCGGTAGCGATGAGGTGGGGAACTAAGTCTTTCTCTGTGCTTTCCACAGGGGATTCAGACATCCTTTCTTCTTGGGAGATGCAAGACGAGCCTGCATTGAAGTCACTGCAGGGATATCCAGCCTTATTTCGAGTCAGGGCATCGCGGTGTCCATTCCACTTGAGGCCGCAAACTCAGGGTCCCTCTCACATACCTAGAGCTTAGAGAAGCCTCCTCTTGAGGTGCTTGTGGTAAGGTGGTATTCCTCTGGAGACGAATCCAGGGACTAACCTCTCTTTTCGAGTTGATTTTTGGTCCACAGAGTTCTTTCGTGTTGCTACAGTGACCTCAGGATCCCTCTATCCTTGAAACAGTGTTCTTGGGGTTTCTCTGGAGTGCCATCAAGGAAATCAAGGCTCCTTTCATGTGTGATGTGCAAGACGGAATTGCTCTGCACGCAGTACAGGGGAATCGGGCCTCATCTCGCATCGAGGGGGAAGTCTCATGGTTTTTCTCGAGTTGCGGCGGGAACCTGGGGTATATTCTTGAGTTACGACGGGGATGGCCTTTCCACACACGTGTGTGTTCAGCCATGTCAAGACTCTTGCTTAGTTGCGAGGGACAACTCGGGATTCTCCTCGAGGCTTTGCAGGGCAATTGGGACGCCTCTCCAGCTGAGACGGGAGACCAACGGTCCCTTTCCACGTGCCACAGGAATCCTGGGTCTCCTATCAAGTTTCACGAGGAGTCAGGCATCGTCTCCTTTGGAGGCACTGATCTCCGCATACCTCTGGAGTTTTCAAAGGATTTGAGGCCTCCTGTCGCGATGAGGTGGGGAACTAGGTCTTTCTCTGTGGTCTCCACAGGGGATTCAGACACCCTTTCGTCTTGGGAGATGCAAGACGAGCCTGCATTCCAGTCACTGCAGGGATATCCGGCCTTATTTCGAGTCAGGGCATCGCGGTGTCCATTCCACTTGAGGCCGCAAACTCAGGGTCCCTCTCACATACCTAGAGCTGAGAGAACCCTCCTCTTGAGGTGCTTGTGGTAAGGTGGTATTCCTCTGGAGTCGAAGCCAGGGACTAACCTCTCATCTCGAGTTGATTTTTGGTCCACGGAGCTCTTTCGTGTTGCTACAGTGACCTCAGGATCCCTCTATCCTTGAAACAGTGTTCTTGGGGTTTCTCTGGAGTGCCATGAAGGAAATCAAGGCTCCTTTCATGTGTGATGTGCAACACAGAATTGGTCTGCACGCAGTGCAGGGGAATCGGGCCTCATCTCGCGGCGAGGGGAAATCTCATGGTTTTTCTCGAGTTGCGGCGGGAACCTGGGGTATATTCTCGAGTTACGACGGGGATGGCCCTTCCACACACGTGTTTGTTCAGCCACGTCAGGACTCTTGCCTAGTTGCGAGACACAACTCGGGATTCTCCTCGAGGCTTGGCAAGGCAATTGGGACGCCTCTCCAGCTGAGGCGGGAGACCAAGGGTCCCTTTCCACGTGCCACAGGAATCCTGGGACTCCTATCAAGTTTCACGAGGAGGCAGGCATCGTCTCCTTTGGAGGCACTGATCTCCGCGTACATCTGGAGTTTTCAAAGGATGTGAGGCCTCCGGTCGCGATGAGGTGGGGAACTAGGTGTTTCTCTGTGGTCTCCACAGGGGATTCAGACATCCTTTCATCTTGGGAGATGCAAGACGAGCCTGCATTCAAGTCACTGCAGGGATATCCAGCCTTATTTCGCGTCAGGGCATCGCGCTGTCCATTCCACTTGAGGCCGCAAACTCAGGGTCCCTCTCACATACCTAGAGCTGAGAGAAGCCTACTCTTGAGGTGCTTGTGGTAAGGTGGTATTCCTCAGGAGTCGAAGCCAGGGACTAACCTCTCATCTCGAGTTGATTCTTGGTCCACGGAGCTCTTTCGTGTTGCTACAGTGACCTCAGGATCCCTCTAGCATTGAAACAGTGTTCTTGGGGTTTCTCTGGAGTGCCATCAAGGAAATCAAGGCTCCTTTCATGTGTGATGTGCAACACGGAATTGCTCTGCACGCAGTGCAGGGGAATCGGGCCTCATCTCGCGGCGAGGGGGAAGTCTCATGGTTTTTCTCGAGTTGCGGCGGGAACCTGGGGTATATTCTCGAGTTACGACGGGGATGGCCCTTCCACCCACGTGTTTCTTCAGCGAAGCCAGGACTCCTGCCTAGTAGCGAGGGACAACTCTGGATTCTCCTCGAGGCTTTGCAGGGCAATTGGGACGCCTCTCCAGCTGAGACGGGAGACCAAGGGTCCCTTTCCACGTGCCACAGGAATACTGGGTCTCCTATCAAGTTTCACGAGGAGTCAGGCATCGTCTCCTTTGGAGGCACTGATCTCCGCATACCTCTGGAGTTTTCAAAGGATTTGAGGCCTCCTGTCGCGATGAGGTGGGGAACTAGGTCTTTCGCTGTGGTCTCCACAGGGGATTCAGACACCCTTTCGTCTTGGGAGATGAAAGACGAGCCTGCATTCCAGTCACAGCAGGGATATCCAGCCTTATTTCGAGTCAGGGCATCGCGGTGTCCATTCCACTTGAGGCCGCAAACTCAGGGTCCCTCTCACATACCTAGAGCTGAGAGAAGCCTCCTCTTGAGGTGCTTGTGGTAAGGTGGTATTCCTCTGGAGTCGAAGCCAGGGACTAACCTCTCATCTCGAGTTGATTTTTGGCCCACGGAGCTCTTTCGTGTTTCTACAGTGACCTCAGGATCCCTCTATCCTTGAAACAGTGTTCTTGGGGTTTCTCTGGAGTGCCATCAAGGAAATCAAGGCTCCTTTCATGTGTGATGTGCAACACGGAATTGCTCTGCACGCAGTGCAGGGGAATCGGGCCTCATCTCGCGGCGAGGGGGAAGTCTCATGGTTTTTCTCGAGTTGCGGTGGGAACCTGGGGTATATTCTCGAGTTACGACGGGGATGGCCCTTCCACCCACGTGTTTCTTCAGCGACGTCAGGACTCCTGCCTAGTTGCGAGGGACAACTCTGGATTCTCCTCGAGGCTTGGCATGGCAATTGGGACGCCTCTCCAGCTGAGGCGGGAGACCAAGTGTCCCTTTCCAAGTGCCAGAGGAATCCTGGGACTCCTATCAAGTTTCACGAGGAGTCAGGCATCGTCTCCTTTGGAGGCACTGATCTCCGCATACCTCTGGAGTTTTCAAAGGATTTGAGGCCTCCTGTCGCGATGAGGTGGGGAACTAGGTCTTTCTCTGTGGTCTCCACAGGGGATTCAGACACCCTTTCGTCTTGGGAGATGCAAGACGAGCCTGCATTCCAGTCACTGCAGGGATATCCGGCCTTATTTCGAGTCAGGGCATCGCGGTGTCCATTCCACTTGAGGCTGCAAACTCAGGGTCCCTCTCACATACCTAGAGCTGAGAGAAGTCTCCTCTTGAGGTGCTTGTGGTAAGGTGGTATTCCTCTGGAGTCGAAGCCAGGGACTAACCTCTCATCTCGAGTTGATTTTTGGTCCACGGAGCTCTTTCGTGTTGCTACAGTGACCTCAGGATCCCTCTAGCCTTGAAAGAGTGTTCTTGGGGTTTCTCTGGAGTGCCATGAAGGAAATCAAGGCTCCTTTCATGTGTGATGTGCAACACAGAATTGCTCTGCACGCAGTGCAGGGGAATCGGGCCTCATCTCGCGGCGAGGGGGAAGTCTCATGGTTTTTCTCGAGTTGCGGCGGGAACCTGGGGTATATTCTCGAGTTACGACGGGGATGGCCCTTCCACACACGTGTTTGTTCAGCCACGTCAGGACTCTTGCCTAGTTGCGAGACACAACTCGGGATTCTCCTCGAGGCTTGGCAAGGCAATTGGGACGCCTCTCCAGCTGAGGCGGGAGACCAAGGGTCCCTCTCCACGTGCCACAGGAATCCTGGGACTCCTATCAAGTTTCACGAGGAGTCAGGCATCGTCTCCTTTGGAGGCACTGATCTCCGCGTACCTCTGGAGTTTTCAAAGGATGTGAGGCCTCCGGTCGCGATGAGGTGGGGAACTAGGTCTTTCTCTGTGGTCTCCACAGGGGATTCAGACATCCTTTCATCTTGGGAGATGCAAGACGAGCCTGCATTCAAGTCACTGCAGCGATATCCAGCCTTATTTCGCGTCAGGGCATCGCGGTGTCCATTCCACTTGAGGCCGCAAACTCAGGGTCCCTCTCACATACCTAGAGCTGAGAGAAGCCTCCTCTTGAGGTGCTTGTGGTAAGGTGGTATTCCTCTGGAGTCGAAGCCAGGGACTAACCTCTCATCTCGAGTTGATTCTTGGTCCACGGAGCTCTTTCGTGTTGCTACAGTGACCTCAGGATCCCTCTAGCCTTGAAACAGTGTTCTTGGGGTTTCTCTGGAGTGCCATCAAGGAAATCAAGGCTCCTTTCATGTGTGATGTGCAACACAGAATTGGTCTGCACGCAGTGCAGGGGAATCGGGCCTCATCTCGCAGCGAGGGGGAAGTCTCATGGTTTTTCTCGAGTTGCGGCGGGAACCTGGGGTATATTCTCGAGTTACGACAGGGATGGCCCTTCCACCCACGTTTTTCTTCAGCGACGTCAGGACTCCTGCCTAGTTGCGAGGGACAACTCGGGATTCTCCTCGAGGCTTGGCAGGGCAATTGGGACGCCTCTCCAGCTGAGGCGGGAGACCAAGTGTCCCTTTCCAAGTGCCACAGGAATCCTGGGACTCCTATCAAGTTTCACGAGAAGTCAGGCATCGTCTCCTTTGGAGGCACTGATCTCCGCGTACCTCTGGAATTTTCAAAGGATGTGAGGCTATCGGTAGCGATGAGGTGGGGAACTAAGTCTTTCTCTGTGCTTTCCACAGGGGATTCAGACATCCTTTCGTCCTGGGAGATGCAAGACGAGCCTGCATTGAAGTCACTGCAGGGATATCCAGCCTTATTTCGAGTCAGGGCATCGCGGTGTCCATTCCACTTGAGGCCGCAAACTCAGGGTCCCTCTCACATACCTAGAGCTTAGAGAAGCCTCCTCTTGAGGTGCTTGTGGTAAGGTGGTATTCCTCTGGAGACGAATCCAGGGACTAACCTCTCTTTTCGAGTTGATTTTTGGTCCACAGAGTTCTTTCGTGTTGCTACAGTGACCTCAGGATCCCTCTATCCTTGAAACAGTGTTCTTGGGGTTTCTCTGGAGTGCCATCAAGGAAATCAAGGCTCCTTTCATGTGTGATGTGCAAGACGGAATTGCTCTGCACGCAGTACAGGGGAATCGGGCCTCATCTCGCATCGAGGGGGAAGTCTCATGGTTTTTCTCGAGTTGCGGCGGGAACCTGGGGTATATTCTTGAGTTACGACGGGGATGGCCTTTCCACACACGTGTGTGTTCAGCCATGTCAAGACTCTTGCTTAGTTGCGAGGGACAACTCGGGATTCTCCTCGAGGCTTTGCAGGGCAATTGGGACGCCTCTCCAGCTGAGACGGGAGACCAAGGGTCCCTTTCCACGTGCCACAGGAATCCTGGGTCTCCTATCAAGTTTCACGAGGAGTCAGGCATCGTCTCCTTTGGAGGCACTGATCTCCGCATACCTCTGGAGTTTTCAAAGGATTTGAGGCCTCCTGTCGCGATGAGGTGGGGAACTAGGTCTTTCTCTGTGGTCTCCACAGGGGATTCAGACACCCTTTCGTCTTGGGAGATGCAAGACGAGCCTGCATTCCAGTCACTGCAGGGATATCCGGCCTTATTTCGAGTCAGGGCATCGCGGTGTCCATTCCACTTGAGGCCGCAAACTCAGGGTCCCTCTCACATACCTAGAGCTGAGAGAACCCTCCTCTTGAGGTGCTTGTGGTAAGGTGGTATTCCTCTGGAGTCGAAGCCAGGGACTAACCTCTCATCTCGAGTTGATTTTTGGTCCACGGAGCTCTTTCGTGTTGCTACAGTGACCTCAGGATCCCTCTATCCTTGAAACAGTGTTCTTGGGGTTTCTCTGGAGTGCCATGAAGGAAATCAAGGCTCCTTTCATGTGTGATGTGCAACACGGAATTGCTCTGCACGCACTGCAGGGGAATCGGGCCTCATCTCGCGGCGAGGGGGAAGTCTCATGGTTTTTCTCGAGTTGCGGCGGGAACCTGGGGTATATTCTCGAGTTACGACGGGGATGGCCCTTCCACCCACGTGTTTGTTCAGCGAAGCCAGGACTCCTGCCTAGTAGCGAGGGACAACTCTGGATTCTCCTCGAGGCTTGGCAGGGCAATTGGGACGCCTCTCCAGCTGAGGCGGGAGACCAAGGGTCCCTCTCCACGTGCCATAGGAATCCTGGGACTCCTATCAAGTTTCACGAGGAGTCAGGCATCGTCTCCTTTGGAGGCACTGATCTCCGCGTACCTCTGGAGTTTTCAAAGGATGTGAGGCCTCCGGTCGCGATGAGGTGGGGAACTAGGTCTTTCTCTGTGGTCTCCACAGGGGATTCAGACACCCTTTCGTCTTGGGAGATGCAAGACGAGCCTGCATTCAAGTCACTGCAGGGATATCCGGCCTTATTTCGAGTCAGGGCATCGCGGTGTCCATTCCACTTGAGGCCGCAAACTCAGGGTCCCTCTCACATACCTAGAGCTGAGAGAAGCCTCCTCTTGAGGTGCTTGTGGTAAGGTGGTATTCCTCAGGAGTCGAAGCCAGGGACTAACCTCTCATCTCGTGTTGATTCTTGGTCCACGGAGCTCTTTCGTGTTGCTACAGTGACCTCAGGATCCCTCTAGCCTTGAAACAGTGTTCTTGGGGTTTCTCTGGAGTGCCATGAAGGAAATCAAGGCTCCTTTCATGTGTGATGTGCAACACGGAATTGCTCTGCACGCAGTGCAGGGGAATCGGGCCTCATCTCGCGGCGAGGGGGAAGTCTCATGGTTTTTCTCGAGTTGCGTCGGGAACCTGGGGTATATTCTCGAGTTACGACGGGGATGGCCCTTCCACCCACGTGTTTCTTCAGCAACGTCAGGACTCCTGCCTAGTTGCGAGGGACAACTCTGGATTCTCCTCGAGGCTTGGCAGGGCAATTGTGACGCCTCTCCAGCTGAGGCGGGAGACCAAGTGTCCCTTTCCAAGTGCCACAGGAATCCTGGGACTCCTATCAAGTTTCACGAGGAGTCAGGCATCGTCTCCTTTGGAGGCACTGATCTCCGCGTACCTCTGGAGTTTTCAAAGGATGTGAGGCTATCGGTCGCGATGAGGTGGGGAACTAAGTCTTTCTCTGTGCTTTCCACAGGGGATTCAGACATCCTTTCGTCCTGGGAGATGCAAGACGAGCCTGCATTGAAGTCACTGCAGGGATATCCGGCCTTATTTCGAGTCAGGGCATCGCGGTGTCCATTCCACTTGAGGCCGCAAACTCAGGGTCCCTCTCACATACCTAGAGCTGAGAGAAGCCTCCTCTTGAGGTGCTTGTGGTAAGGTGTTATTCCTCTGGAGACGAATCCAGGGACTAACCTCTCTTTTCGAGTTGATTTTTGGTCCACAGAGTTCTTTCGTGTTGCTACAGTGACCTCAGGATCCCTCTATCCTTGAAACAGTGTTCTTGGGGTTTGTCTGGAGTGCCATCAAGGAAATCAAGGCTCCTTTCATGTGTGATGTGCAAGACGGAATTGCTCTGCACGCAGTACAGGGGAATCGGGCCTCATCTCGCATCGAGGGGGAAGTCTCATGGTTTTTCTCGAGTTGCGGCGGGAACCTGGGGTATATTCTCGAGTTACGACGGGGATGGCCCTTCCACCCACGTGTTTGCTCAGCCACGTCAGGACTCCTGCCTAGTTGCGAGGGACAACTCGGGATTCTCCTCGAGGCTTGGCAGGGCAATTGAAACGCCTCTCCAGCTGAGGCGGGAGACCAAGGGTCCCTTTCCACGTGCCACAAGAATCCTGGGACTCCTATCAAGTTTCACGAGGAGTCAGGCATCGTCTCCTTTGGAGGCACTGATCTCCGCGTACCTCTGGAGTTTTCAAAGGATGTGAGGCCTCCGGTCGCGATGAGGTGGGGAACTAGGTGTTTCTCTGTGGTCTCCACAGGGGATTCAGACATCCTTTCTTCTTGGGAGATGCAAGACGAGCCTGCATTCAAGTCACTGCAGGGATATCCGGCCTTATTTCGAGTCAGGGCATCGCGGTGTCCATTCCACTTGAGGCCGCAAACTCAGGATCCCTCTCACATACCTAGAGCTGAGAGAAGCCTCCTCTTGAGGTGCTTGTGGTAAGGTGGTATTCCTCAGGAGTCGAAGCCAGGGACTAACCTCTCATCTCGTGTTGATTCTTGGTCCACGGAGCTCTTTCGTGTTGCTACAGTGACCTCAGGATCCCTCTATCCTTGAAACAGTGTTCTTGGGGTTTCTCTGGAGTGCCATCAAGGAAATCAAGGCTCCTTTCATGTGTGATGTGCAACACGGAATTGCTCTGCACGCAGTGCAGGGGAATCGGGCCTCATCTCGTGGCGAGGGGGAAGTCTCAGGGTTTTTCTCGAGTTGCGGCGGGAACCTGGGGTATATTCTCGAGTTACGACGGGGATGGCCCTTCCACACACGTGTGTGTTCAGCCATGTCAGGACTCCTGCCTAGTTGCGAGGGACAACTCGGGATTCTCCTCGAGGCTTTGCAGGGCAATTGGGACGCCTCTCCAGCTGAGACGGGAGACCAAATGTCCCTTTCCACGTGCCACAGGAATCCTGGGTCTCCTATCAAGTTTCACGAGGAGTCAGGCATCGTCTCCTTTGGAGGCACTGATCTCCGCATACCTCTGGAGTTTTCAAAGGATTTGAGGCCTCCTGTCGCGATGAGGTGGGGAACTAGGTCTTTCGCTGTGGTCTCCACAGGGGATTCAGACACCCTTTCGTCTTGGGAGATGAAAGACGAGCCTGCATTCCAGTCACAGCAGGGATATCCAGCCTTATTTCGAGTCAGGGCATCGCGGTGTCCATTCCACTTGAGGCCGCAAACTCAGGGTCCCTCTCACATACCTAGAGCTGAGAGAAGCCTCCTCTTGAGGTGCTTGTGGTAAGGTGGTATTCCTCTGGAGTCGAAGCCAGGGACTAACCTCTCATCTCGAGTTGATTTTTGGCCCACGGAGCTCTTTCGTGTTTCTACAGTGACCTCAGGATCCCTCTATCCTTGAAACAGTGTTCTTGGGGTTTCTCTGGAGTGCCATCAAGGAAATCAAGGCTCCTTTCATGTGTGATGTGCAACACGGAATTGCTCTGCACGCAGTGCAGGGGAATCGGGCCTCATCTCGCGGCGAGGGGGAAGTCTCATGGTTTTTCTCGAGTTGCGGTGGGAACCTGGGGTATATTCTCGAGTTACGACGGGGATGGCCCTTCCACCCACGTGTTTCTTCAGCGACGTCAGGACTCCTGCCTAGTTGCGAGGGACAACTCTGGATTCTCCTCGAGGCTTGGCATGGCAATTGGGACGCCTCTCCAGCTGAGGCGGGAGACCAAGTGTCCCTTTCCAAGTGCCACAGGAATCCTGGGACTCCTATCAAGTTTCACGAGGAGTCAGGCATCGTCTCCTTTGGAGGCACTGATCTCCGCGTACCTCTGGAGTTTTCAAAGGATTTGAGGCCTCCTGTCGCGATGAGGTGGGAAACTAAGTCTTTCTCTGTGCTTTCCACAGGGGATTCAGACATTCTTTCGTCCTGGGAGATGCAAGACGAGCCTGCATTGAAGTCACTGCAGGGATATCCGGCCTTATTTCGAGTCAGGGCATCGCGGTGTCCATTCCACTTGAGGCCGCAAACTCAGGGTCCCTCTCACATACCTAGAGCTAAGAGAAGCCTCCTCTTGAGGTGCTTGTGGTAAGGTGGTATTCCTCTGGAGACGAATCCAGGGACTAACCTCTCTTTTTGAGTTGATTATTCGTCCACAGAGTTCTTTCGTGTTGCTACAGTGACCTCAGGATCCCTCTATCCTTGAAACAGTGATCTTGGGGTTTCTCTGGAGTGCCATCAAGGAAATCAAGGCTCCTTTCATGTGTGATGTGCAAGACGGAATTGCTCTGCACGCAGTACAGGGGAATCGGGCCTCATCTCGCATCGAGGGGGAAGTCTCATGGTTTTTCTCGAGTTGCGGCGGGACCCTGGGGTATATTCTCGAGTTACGATGGGGATGGCCCTTCCACCCAAGTGTTTGTTCAGCCACGTCAGGACTCCTGCCTAGTTGCGAGGGACAACTCGGGATTCTCCTCGAGGCTTGGCAGGGCAATTGGGACGCCTCTCCATCTGAGGCGGGAGACCAAGGGTCCCTTTCCACGTGCCACAAGAATCCTGGGACTGCTATCAAGTTTCACGAGGAGTCAGGCATCGTCTCCTTTGGAGGCACTGATCTCCGCGTACGTCTGGAGTTTTCAAAGGATGTGAGGCCTCCGGTCGCGATGAGGTGGGGAACTAGGTCTGTCTCTGTGGTCTCCAAAGGGGATTCAGACATCCTTTCGTCTTGGGAAATGCAAGACGAGCCTGCATTCAAGTCACTGCAGGGATATCCGGCCTTATTTCGAGTCAGGGCATCGCGGTGTCCATTCGACTTGAGGCCGCAAACTCAGGGTCCCTCTCACATACCTAGAGCTGAGAGAAGCCTCCTCTTGAGGTGCTTGTGGTAAGGTGGTATTCCTCAGGAATCGAAGCCAGGGACTAACCTCTCATCTCGTGTTGATTCTTGGTCCACGGAGCTCTTTCGTGTTGCTACAGTGACCTCAGGATCCCTCTAGCCTTGAAACAGTGTTCTTGGGGTTTCTCTGGAGTGCCATCAAGGAAATCAAGGCTCCTTTCATGTGTGATGTGCAACACGGAATTGCTCTGCACGCAGTGCAGGGGAATCGGGCCTCATCTCGCGGCGAGGGGGAAGTCTCATGGTTTTTCTCGAGTTGCGGCGGGTACCTGGGGTATATTCTCGAGTTACGACGGGGATGGCCCTTCCACACACGTGTTTGTTCAGCCACGTCAGGACTCTTGCCTAGTTGCGAGACACAACCTGGGATTCTCCTCGAGGCTTGGCAAGGCAATTGGGACGCCTCTCCAGCTGAGGCGGGAGACCAAGGGTCCCTTTCCTCGTGCCACAGGAATCCTGTGACTCCTATCAAGTTTCACGAGGAGTCAGGCATCGTCTCCTTTGGAGGCACTGATCTCCGCGTACCTCTGGAGTTTTCAAAGGATGTGAGGCTATCGGTCGCGATGAGGTGGGGAACTAAGTTTTTCTCTGTGCTTTCCACAGGGGATTCAGACATCCTTTCGTCCTGGGAGATGCAAGACGAGCCTGCATTGAAGTCACTGCAGGGATATCCGGCCTTATTTCGAGTCAGGGCATCGCGGTGTCCATTCCACTTGAGGCCGCAAACTCAGGGTCCCTCTCACATACCTAGAGCTGAGAGAAGCCTCCTCTTGAGGTGCTTGTGGTAAGGTGGTATTCCTCTGGAGACAAATCCAGGGACTAACCTCTCTTTTCGAGTTGATTTTTGCTCCACAGAGTTCTTTCGTGTTGCTACAGTGACCTCAGGATCCCTCTATCCTTGAAACAGTGTTCTTGGGGTTTCTCTGGAGTGCCATCAAGGAAATCAAGGCTCCTTTCATGTGTGATGTGCAAGACGGAATTGCTCTGCACGCAGTACAGGGGAATCGGGCCTCATCTCGCATCGAGGGGGAAGTCTCATGGTTTTTCTCGAGTTGCGGCGGGAACCTGGGGTATATTCTCGAGTTACGACGGGGATGGCCCTTCCACCCACGTGTTTGTTCAGCCACGACAGGACTCCTGCCTAGTTGCGAGGGACAACTCTGGATTCTCCTCGAGGCTTGGCAGGGCAATTGGAACGCCTCTCCAGCTGAGGCGGGAGACCAAGGGTCCCTTTCCACGTGCCACAAGAATCCTGGGACTCCTATCAAGTTTCACGAGGAGTCAGGCATCGTCTCCTTTGGAGGCACTGATCTCCGCGTACCTCTGGAGTTTTCAAAGGATTTGAGGCCTCCGGTCGCGATGAGGTGGGGAACTAGGTCTTTCTCTGTGGTCTCCACAGGGGATTCAGACATCCTTTCTTCTTGGGAGATGCATGACGAGCCTGCATTCAAGTCACTGCAGGGATATCCGGCCTTATTTCGAGTCAGGGCATCGCGGTGTCCATTCCACTTGAGGCCGCAAACTCAGGGTCCCTCTCACATACCTAGAGCTGAGAGAAGCCTCCTCTTGAGGTGCTTGTGGTAAGGTGGTATTCCTCAGGAGTCGAAGCCAGGGACTAACCTCTCATCTCGAGTTGATTTTTGGCCCACGGAGCTCTTTCGTGTTGCTACAGTGACCTCAGGATCCCTCTAGCCTTGAAACAGTGTTCTTGGGGTTTCTCTGGAGTGCCATCAAGGAAATCAAGGCTCCTTTCATGTGTGATGTGCAACACGGAATTGCTCTGCACGCAGTGCAGGGGAATCGGGCCTCATCTCGCGGCGAGGGGGAAGTCTCATGGTTTTTCTCGAGTTGCGGCGGGAACCTGGGGTATATTCTCGAGTTACGACGGGGATGGCCCTTTCACCCACGTGTTTCTTCAGCGACGTCAGTACTCCTGCCTAGTTGCGAGGGACAACTCTGGATTCTCCTCGAGGCTTGGCAGGGCAATTGGGACGCCTCTCCAGCTGAGGCGGGAGACCAAGTGTCCCTTTCCAAGTGCCACAGGAATCCTGGGACTCCTATCAAGTTTCACGAGGAGTCAGGCATCGTCTCCTTTGGAGGCACTGATCTCCGCGTACCTCTGGAGTTTTCAAAGGATGTGAGGCTATCGGTCGCGATGAGGTGGGGAACTAAGTCTTTCTCTGTGCTTTCCACAGGGGATTCAGACATTCTTTCGTCCTGGGAGATGCAAGACGAGCCTGCATTGAAGTCACTGCAGGGATATCCGGCCTTATTTCGAGTCAGGGCATCGCGGTGTCCATTCCACTTGAGGCCGCAAACTCAGGGTCCCTCTCACATACCTAGAGCTGAGAGAAGCCTCCTCTTGAGGTGCTTGTGGTAAGGTGGTATTCCTCTGGAGACGAATCCAGGTACTAACCTCTCTTTTCGAGTTGATTTTTGGTCCGCAGAGTTCTTTCGTGTTGCTACAGTGACCTCAGGATCCCTCTATCCTTGAAACAGTGTTCTGGGGGTTTGTCTGGAGTGCCATCAAGGAAATCAAGGCTCCTTTCATGTGTGATGTGCAAGACGGAATTGCTCTGCACGCAGTACAGGGGAATCGGGCCTCATCTCGCATCGAGGGGGAAGTCTCATGGTTTTTCTCGAGTTGCGGCGGGAACCTGGGTTATATTCTCGAGTTACGACGGGGATGGCCCTTCCACCCACGTGTTTGTTCAGCCACGTCAGGACTCCTGCCTAGTTGCGAGGGACAACTCGGGATTCTCCTCGAGGCTTGGCAGGGCAATTGGAACGCCTCTCCAGCTGAGGCGGGAGACCAACGGTCCCTTTCCACGTGCCACAAGAATCCTGGGACTCCTATCAAGTTTCACGAGGAGTCAGGCATCGTCTCCTTTGGAGGCACTGATCTCCGCGTACCTCTGGAGTTTTCAAAGGATGTGAGGCCTCCGGTCGCGATGAGGTGGGGAACTAGGTGTTTCTCTGTGGTCTCCACAGGGGATTCAGACATCCTTTCTTCTTGGGAGATGCAAGACGAGCCTGCATTGAAGTCACTGCAGGGATATCCGGCCTTATTTCAAGTCAGGGCATCGCGGTGTCCATTCCACTTGAGGCCGCAAAGTCAGGGTCCCTCTCACATACCTAGAGCTGATAGAAGCCTCCTCTTGAGGTGCTTGTGGTAAGGTGGTGTTCCTCAGGAGTCGAAGCCAGGGACTAACCTCTCATCTCCTGTTGATTCTTGGTCCACGGAGCTCTTTCGTGTTGCTAGAGTGACCTCAGGATCCCTCTAGCCTTGAAACAGTGTTCTTGGGGTTTCTCTGTAGTGCCATGAAGGAAATCAAGGCTCCTTTCATGTGTGATGTGCAACACGGAATTGCTCTGCACGCAGTGCAGGGGAATCGGGCCTCATCTCGCGGCGAGGGGGAAGTCTCATGGTTTTTCTCGAGTTGCGGCGGGAACCTGGGGTATATTCTCGAGTTACGACGGGGATGGCCCTTCCACACACGTGTTTGTTCAGCCATGTCAGGACTCCTGCCTAGTTGCGAGGGACAACTCTGGATTCTCCTCGAGGCTTTGCAGGGCAATTGGGACGCCTCTCCAGCTGAGAAGGGAGACCAAGGGTCCCTTTCCACGTGCCACAGGAATCCTGGGTCTCCTATCAAGTTTCACGAGGAGTCAGGCATCGTCTCCTTTGGAGGCACTGATCTCCGCATACCTCTGGAGTTTTCAAAGGATTTGAGGCCTCCTGTCGCAATGAGGTGGGGAACTAGGTGTTTCTCTGTTGTCTCCACAGGGGATTCAGACACCCTTTCGTCTTGGGAGATGCAAGACGAGCCTGCATTCCAGTCACTGCAGGGATATCCGGCCTTATTTCGAGTCAGGGCATCGCGGTGTCCATTCAACTTGAGGCCGCAAACTCAGGGTCCCTCTCACATAACTAGAGCTGAGAGAAGCCTCCTCTTGAGGTGCTTGTGGTAAGGTGGTATTCCTCTGGAGTCGAAGCCAGGGACTAACCTCTCATCTCGAGTTGGTTTTTGGTCCACGGAGCTCTTTCGTGTTGCTACAGTGACCTCAGGATCCCTCTAGCCTTGAAACAGTGTTCTTGGGGTTTCTCTGGAGTGCCATGAAGGAAATCAAGGCTCCTTTCATGTGTGATGTGCAACACAGAATTGCTCTGCACGCAGTGCAGGGGAATCGGGCCTCATCTCACGGCGAGGGGGAAGTCTCATGGTTTTTGTCGAGTTGCGGCGGGAACCTGGGGTATATTCTCGAGTTACGACGGGGATGGCCCTTCCACACACGTGTTTGTTCAGCCACGTCAGGACTCTTGCCTAGTTGCGAGACACAACTCGGGATTCTCCTCGAGGCTTGGCAAGGCAATTGGGACGCCTCTCCAGCTGAGGCGGGAGACCAAGGGTCCCTTTCCACGTGCCACAGGAATCCTGGGACTCCTATCAAGTTTCACGAGGAGTCAGGCATCGTCTCCTTTGGAGGCACTGATCTCCGCATACCTCTGGAGTTTTCAAAGGATGTGAGGCCTCCGGTCGCGATGAGGTGGGGAACTAGGTCTTTCTCTGTGGTCTCCACAGGGGATTCAGACATCCTTTCATCTTGGGAGATGCAAGACGAGCCTGCATTCAAGTCACTGCAGGGATATCCAGCCTTATTTCACGTCAGGGCATCGCGGTGTCCATTCCACTTGAGGCCGCAAACTCAGGGTCCCTCTCACATACCTAGAGCTGAGAGAAGCCTCCTCTTGAGGTGCTTGTGGTAAGGTGGTATTCCTCAGGAGTCGAAGCCAGGGACTAACCTCTCATCTCGAGTTGATTTTTGGCCCACGGAGCTCTTTCTTGTTGCTACAGTGACCTCAGGATCCCTCTATCCTTGAAACAGTGTTCTTGGGGTTTCTCTGGAGTGCCATCAAGGAAATCAAGGCTCCTTTCATGTGTGATGTGCAACACGGAATTGCTCTGCACGCAGTGCAGGGGAATCGGGCCTCATCTCGCGGCGAGGGGGAAGTCTCATGGTTTTTCTCGAGTTGCGGCTGGAACCTGGGGTATATTCTCGAGTTACGACGGGGATGGCACTTCCACCCACGTGTTTATTCAGCGACGTCAGGACTCCTGCCTAGTTGTGAGGGACAACTCTGGATTCTCCTCGAGGCTTGGCAGGGCAATTGGTACGCCTCTCCAGCTGAGGCGGGAGACCAAGTGTCCCTTTCCAAGTGCCACAGGAAACCTGGGACTCCTATCAAGTTTCACGAGGAGTCAGGCATCGTCTCCTTTGGAGGCACTGATCTCCTCATACCTCTGGAGTTTTCAAAGGATGTGAGGCTATCGGTCGCGATGAGGTGGGGAACTAAGTCTTTCTCTGTGCTTTCCACAGGGGATTCAGACATCCTTTCTTTCTGGGAGATGCAAGACGAGCCTGCGTTGAAGTCACTGCAGGGATATCCGGCCTTATTTCGAGTCAGGGCATCGCAGTGTCCATTCCACTTGAGGCTGCAAACTCAGGGTCCCTCTCACATACCTAGAGCTGAGAGAAGCCTCCTCTTGAGGTGCTTGTGGTAAGGTGGTATTCCTCTGGAGACGAATCCAGGGACTAACCTCTCTTTTCGAGTTGATTTTTGGTCCACGGAGCTCTTTCGTGTTTCTACAGTGACCTCAGGATCCCTCTAGCCTTGAAACAGTGTTCTTGGGGTTTCTCTGGAGTGCCATCAAGGAAATCAAGGCTCCTTTCATGTGTGATGTGCAACACGGAATTGCTCTGCACGCAGTACAGGGGAATCGGGCCTCATCTCGCATCGAGGGGGAAGTCTCATGGTTTTTCTCGAGTTGCGGCAGGAACCTGGGGTATATTCTCGAGTTACGACGGGGATGGCCCTTCCACACACGTGTTTGTTCAGCCACGTCAGGACTCCTGCCTAGTTGCGAGGGACAACTCGGGATTCTCCTCGAGGCTTGGCACGGCAATTGGAACGCCTCTCCAGCTGAGGCGGGAGACCAAGGGTCCCTTTCCACGTGCCACAGGAATCCTGGGACTCCTATCAAGTTTCACGAGGAGTCAGGCATCGTCTCCTTTGGAGGCACTGATCTCCGCGTACCTCTGGAGTTTTCAAAGGATGTGAGGCCTCCGGTCGCGATGAGGTGGGGAACTAGGTGTTTCTCTGTGGTCTCCACAAGGGATTCAGACATCCTTTCATCTTGGGAAATGCAAGACGAGCCTGCATTCAAGTCACTGCAGGGATATCCAGCCTTATTTCGCGTCAGGGCATCGCGGTGTCCATTCCACTTGAGGCCGCAAACTCAGGGTCCCTCTCACATACCTAGAGCTGAGAGAAGCCTCCTCTTGAGGTGCTTGTGGTTAGGTGGTATTCCTCTGGTGTCGAAGCCAGGGACTAACCTCTCATCTCGAGTTGATTTTTGGCCCACGGAGCTCTTTCGTGTTGCTACAGTGACCTCAGGATCCCTCTAGCCTTGAAACAGTGTTCTTGGGGTTTCTCTGGAGTGCCATCAAGGAAATCAAGGCTCCTTTCATGTGTGATGTGCAACACGGAATTGCTCTGCACGCAGTGCAGGGGAATCGGGCCTCATCTCGCGGCGAGGGGGAAGTCTCATGGTTTTTCTCGAGTTGCGGCGGGAACCTGGGGTATATTCTCGAGTTACGACGGGGATGGCCCTTCCACCCACGTGTTTCTTCAGCGACGTCAGGACTCCTGCCTAGTTGCGAGGGACAACTCTGGATTCACCTCGAGGCTTGGCAGGGCAATTGGGACGCCTCTCCAGCTGAGGCGGGAGACCAAGTGTCCCTTTCCAAGTGCCACAGGAATCCTGGGACTCCTATCAAGTTTCACGAGGAGTCAGGCATCGTCTCCTTTGGAGGCACTGATCTCCGCGTACCTCTGGAGTTTTCAAAGGATGTGAGGCTATCGGTCGCGATGAGGTGGGGAACTAAGTCTTTCTCTGTGCTTTCCACAGGGGATTCAGACGTCCTTTCGTCCTGGGAGATGCAAGACGAGCCTGCATTGAAGTCACTGCAGGGATATCCGGCCTTATTTCGAGTCAGGGCATCGCGGTATCCATTCCACTTGAGGCCGCAAACTCAGGGTCCCTCTCACATACCTAGAGCTGAGAGAAGCCTCCTCTTGAGGTGCTTGTGGTAAGGTGGTATTCCTCTGGAGACGAATCCAGGGACTAACCTCTCTTTTCGAGTTGATTTTTGGTCCACAGAGTTCTTTCGTGTTGCTTCAGTGACCTCAGGATCCCTCTAGCCTTGAAACAGTGTTCTTGGGGTTTCTCTGGAGTGCCATCAAGGAAATCAAGGCTCCTTTCATGTGTGATGTGCAAGACGGAATTGCTCTGCACGCAGTACAGGGGAATCGGGCCTCATCTCGCATCGAGGGGGAAGTCTCATGGTTTTTCTCGAGTTGCGGCGGGAACCTGGGGTATATTCTCGAGTTACGACGGGGATGGCCCTTCCACCCACGTGTTTGTTCAGCCACGTCAGGACTCCTGCCTAGTTGCGAGGGACAACTCGGGATTCTCCTCGAGGCTTGGCAGGGCAATTGGAACGCCTCTCCAGCTGAGGCGGGAGACCAAGGGTCCCTTTCCACGTGCCACAAGAATCCTGGGACTCCTATCAAGTTTCACGAGGAGTCAGGCATCGTCTCCTTTGGAGGCACTGATCTCCGCGTACCTCTGGAGTTTTCAAAGGATGTGAGGCCTGCGGTCGCGATGAGGTGGGGAACTAGGTGTTTCTCTGTGGTCTCCACAGGGGATTCAGACATCCTTTCTTCTTGGGAGATGCAAGACGAGCCTGCATTCAAGTCACTGCAGGGATATCCGGCCTTATTTCGAGTCAGGGCATCGCGGTGTCCATTCCACTTGAGGCCGCAAACTCAGGATCCCTCTCACATACCTAGAGCTGAGAGAAGCCTCCTCTTGAGGTGCTTGTGGTAAGGTGGTATTCCTCACGAGTCGAAGCCAGGGACTAACCTCTCATCTCGTGTTGATTCTTGGTCCACGGAGCTCTTTCGTGTTGCTACAGTGACCTCAGGATCCCTCTAGCCTTGAAACAGTGTTCTTGGGGTTTCTCTGGAGTGCCATGAAGGAAATCAAGGCTCCTTTCATGTGTGATGTGCAACACGGAATTGCTCTGCACGCAGTGCCGGGGAATCGGGCCTCATCCCGCGGCGAGGGGGAAGTCTCATGGTTTTTCTCGAGTTGCGGCGGGAACCTGGGGTATATTCTCGAGTTACGACGGGGATGGCCTTTCCACACACATGTGTGTTCAGCCATGTCAGGACTCCTGCCTAGTTGCGAGGGACAACTCGGTATTCTCCTCGAGGCTTTGCAGGGCAATTGGGACGCCTCTCCAGCTGGGACGGGAGACCAAGGGTCCCTTTCCACGTGCCACAGGAATCCTGGGTCTCCTATCAAGTTTCACGAGGAGTCAGGCATCGTCTCCTTTGGAGGCACTGATCTCCGCATATCTCTGGAGTTTTCAAAGGATTTGAGGCTTTCTGTCGTGATGAGGTGGGGAACTAGGTCTTTCTCTGTGGTCTCCACAGGGTGTTCAGACACCCTTTCGTCTTGGGAGATGCAAAACGAGCCTGCATTCCAGTCACTGCAGGGATATCCGGCCTTATTTCGAGTCAGGGCATCGCGGTGTCCATTCCACTTGAGGCCGCAAACTCAGGGTCCTTCTCACATACCTAGAGCTGAGAGAAGCCTCCTCTTGAGGTGCTTGTGGTAAGGTGGTATTCCTCAGGAGTCGAAGCCAGGGACTAACCTCTCATCTCGAGTTGATTCTTGGTCCACGGAGTTCTTTCGTGTTGCTACAGTGACCTCAGGATCCCTCTAGCCTTGAAACAGTGTTCTTGGGGTTTCTCTGGAGTGCCATCAAGGAAATCAAGGGTCCTTTCATGTGTGATGTGTAACACGGAATTGCTCTGCACGCAGTGCAGGGGAATCGGGCCTCATCTCACGGCGAGGGGGAAGTCTCATGGTTTTTCTCGAGTTGCGGCGGGAACCTGGGGTATATTCTCGAGTTACGACGGGGATGGCCCTTCCACACACGTGTTTGTTCAGCCACGTCAGGACTCTTGCCTAGTTGCGAGACACAACTCGGGATTCTCCTCGAGGCTTGGCAAGGCAATTGGGACGCCTCTCCAGCTGAGGCGGGAGACCAAGGTTCCCTTTCCACGTGCCACAGGAATCCTGGGACTCCTTTCAAGTTTCACGAGGAGTCAGGCATCGTCTCCTTTGGAGGCACTGATCTCCGCATACCCCTGGAGTTTTCAAAGGATGTGAGGCCTCCGGTCGCGATGAGGTGGGGAACTAGGTCTTTCTCTGTGGTCTCCACAGGGGATTCAGACATCCTTTCATCTTGGGAGATGCAAGACGAGCCTGCATTCAAGTCACTGCAGGGATATCCAGCCTTATTTCGCGTCAGGGCATCGCGGTGTCGATTCCACTTGAGGCCGCAAACTCAGGGTCCCTCTCACATACCTAGAGCTGAGAGAAGCCTCCTCTTGAGGTGCTTGTGGTAAGGTGGTATTCCTCTGGAGACGAAGCCAGGGACTAACCTCTCATCTCGAGTTGATTTTTGGCCCTCGGAGCTCTTTCATGTTGCTACAGTGACCTCAGGATCCCTCTAGCCTTGAAACAGTGTTCTTGGGGTTTCTCTGTAGTGCCATCAAGGAAATCAAGGCTCCTTTCATGTGTGATGTGCAACACGGAATTGCTCTGCACGCAGTGCAGGGGAATTGGGCCTCATCTCGCGGCGAGGGGGAAGTCTCATGGTTTTTCTCGAGTTGCGGCGGGAACCTGGGGTATATTCTCGAGTTACGACGGGGATGGCCCTTCCACCCACGTGTTTCTTCAGCGACGTCAGGACTCCTGCCTAGTTGCGAGGGACAACTCTGGATTCTCCTCGAGGCTTGGCAGGGCAATTGGGACGCCTCTCCAGCTGAGGCGGGAGACCAAGTGTCCCTTTCCAAGTGCCACAGGAATCCTGGGACTCCTATCAAGTTTCACGAGGAGTCAGGCATCGTCTCCTTTGGAGGCACTGATCTCCGCGTACCTCTGGAGTTTTCAAAGGATGTGAGACCTCCGGTCGCGATGAGGTGGGGAACTAAGTCTTTCTCTGTGCTTTGCACAGGGTATTCAGACATCCTTTCGTCCTGGGAGATGCAAGATGAGCCTGCATTGAAGTCACTGCAGGGATATCCGGCCTTATTTCGAGTCAGGGCATCGCGGTGTCCATTCCACTTGAGGCCGCAAACTCAGGGTCCCTCTCACATACCTAGAGCTGAGAGAAGCCTCCTCTTGAGGTGCTTGTGGTAAGGTGGTATTCCTCTGGAGACGAATCCAGGGACTAACCTGTCTTTTCGAGTTGATTTTTGGTCCACAGAGTTCTTTCGTGTTGCTACAGTGACCTCAGGATCCCTCTATCCTTGAAACAGTGTTCTTGGGGTTTCTCTGGAGTGCCATCAAGGAAATCAAGGCTCCTTTCATGTGTGATGTGCAACACGGAATTGCTCTGCACGCAGTACAGGGGAATCGGGCCTCATCTCGCATCGAGGGGGAAGTCTCATGGTTTTTCTCGAGTTGCGGCGGGAACCTGGGGTATATTCTCGAGTTACGACGGGGATGGCCCTTCCACACACGTGTTTGTTCAGCCACGTCAGGACTCCTGCCTAGTTGCGAGGGACAACTCGGGATTCTCCTCGAGGCTTGGCACGGCAATTGGAACGCCTCTCCAGCTGAGGCGGGAGACCAAGGGTCCCTTTCCACGTGCCACAAGAATCCTGGGACTCCTATCAAGTTTCACGAGGAGTCAGGCATCGTCTCCTTTGGAGGCACTGATCTCCGCGTACCTCTGGAGTTTTCAAAGGATGTGAGGCCTCCGGTCGCGATGAGGTGGGGAACTAGGTCTTTCTCTGTGGTCTCCACAGGGGATTCAGACATCCTTTCATCTTGGGAGATGCAAGACGAGCCTGCATTCAAGTCACTGCAGGGATATCCAGCCTTATTTCGCGTCAGGGCATCGCGGTGTCCATTCCACTTGAGGCCGCAAACTCAGGGTCCCTCTCACATACCTAGAGCTGAGAGAAGCCTCCTCTTGAGGTGCTTGTGGTAAGGTGGTATTCCTCTGGAGTCGAAGCCAGGGACTAACCTCTCATCTCGAGTTGATTTTTGGCCCACGGAGCTCTTTCGTGTTGCTACAGTGACCTCAGGATCCCTCTAGCCTTGAAACAGTGTTCTTGGGGTTTCTCTGGAGTGCCATCAAGGAAATCAAGGCTCCTTTCATGTGTGATGTGCAACACGGAATTGCTCTGCACGCAGTGCAGGGGAATCGGGCCTCATCTCGCGGCGAGGGGGAAGTCTCATGTTTTTTCTCGAGTTGCGGCGGGAACCTGGGGTATATTCTCGAGTTACGACGGGGATGGCCCTTCCACCCACGTGTTTCTTCAGCGACGTCAGGACTCCTGCCTAGTTGCGAGGGACAACTCTGGATTCTCCTCGAGGCTTGGCAGGGCAATTGGGACGCCTCTCCAGCTGAGGCGGGAGACCAAGTGTCCCTTTCCACGTGCCACAGGAATCCTGGGACTCCTATCAAGTTTCACGAGGAGTCAGGCATCGTCTCCTTTGGAGGCACTGATCTCCGCGTACCTCTGGAATTTTCAAAGGATGTGAGGCCTCCGGTCGCGATGAGGTGGGGAACTAAGTCTTTCTGTGCTTTCCACAGGGGATTCAGACATCCTTTCGTCCTGGGAGATGCAAGACGAGCCTGCATTCAAGTCACTGCAGGGATATCCGGCCTTATTTGGAGTCAGGGCATCGCGGTGTCCATTCCACTTGAGGCCGCAAACTCAGGGTCCCTCTCACATACCTAGAGCTGAGAGAAGCCTCCTCTTGAGGTGCTTGTGGTAAGGTGGTATTCCTCTGGAGACGAATCCAGGGACTAACCTCTCTTTTCAAGTTGATTTTTGGTCCACAGAGTTCTTTCGTGTTGCTACAGTGACCTCAGGATCCCTCTAGCCTTGAAACAGTGTTCTTGGGGTTTCTCTGAAGTGCCATCAAGGAAATCAAGGCTCCTTTCATGAGTGATGTGCAAGACGGAATTGCTCTGCTCGCAGTACAGGGGAATCGGGCCTCATCTCGCATCGAGGGGGAAGTCTCATGGTTTTTCTCGAGTTGCGGCGGGAACCTGGGGTATATTCTCGAGTTACGACGGGGATGGCCCTTCCACCCACGTGTTTGTTCAGCCACGTCAGGACTCCTGCCTAGTTGCGAGGGACAACTCGGGATTCTCCTCGAGGCTTGGCAGGGCAATTGGAACGCCTCTCCAGCTGAGGCGGGAGACCAAGGGTCCCTTTCCACGTGCCACAGGAATCCTGGGACTGCTATCAAGTTTCACGAGGAGTCAGGCATCGTCTCCTTTGGAGGCACTGATCTCCGCGTACCTCTGGAGTTTTCAAAGGATGTGAGGCCACCGGTCGCGTTTAGGTGTGGAACTAGGTCTTTCTCTGTGGTCTCCACAGGGGATTCAGACATCCTTTCATCTTGGGAGATGCAAGACGTGCCTGCATTCAAGTCACTGCAGGGATATCCGGCCTTATTTTGAGTCAGGGCATCGCGGTGTCAAATCCACTTGAGGCCGCAAACTCAGGGTCCCTCTCACATACCTAGAGCTGAGAGAAGCCTCCTCTTGAGGTGCTTGTGGTAAAGTGGTATTCCTCTGGAGTCGAAGCCAGGGACTAACCTCTCATCTCGAGTTGATTTTTGGCGCACGGAGCTCTTTCGTGTTGCTACAGTGACCTCAGGATCCCTCTAGCCTTGAAACAGTGTTCTTAGGGTTTCTCTGGAGTGCCATCAAGGAAATCAAGGCTCCTTTCATGTGTGATGTGCAACACGGAATTGCTCTGCACGCAGTGCAGGGGAATCGGGCCTCATCTCGCGGCGAGGGGGAAGTCTCATGGTTTTTCTCGAGTTGCGGCGGGAACCTGGGGTATATTCTCGAGTTACGACGGGGATGGCCCTTCCACCCACGTGTGTGTTCAGCCACGTCAGGACTCTTGCCTAGTTGCGAGACACAACTCGGGATTCTCCTCGAGGCTTGGCAAGGCAATTGGGACGCCTCTCCAGCTGAGGCGGGAGACCAAGGGTCCCTTTCCACGTGCCACAGGAATCCTGGGACTCCTATCAAGTTTCACGAGGAGTCAGGCATCGTCTCCTTTGGAGGCACTGATCTCCGCGTACCTCTGGAGTTTTCAAAGGATGTGAGGCCTGCGGTCGCGATGAGGTGGGGAACTAGGTGTTTCTCTGTGGTCTCCACAGGGGATTCAGACATCCTTTCTTCTTGGGAGATGCAAGACGAGCCTGCATTCAAGTCACTGCAGGCATATCCGGCCTTATTTCGAGTCAGGGCATCGCGGTGTCCATTCCACTTGAGGCCGCAAACTCAGGATCCCTCTCACATACCTAGAGCTGAGAGAAGCCTCCACTTGAGGTGCTTGTGGTAAGGTGGTATTCCTCAGGAGTCGACGCCAGGGACTAACCTCTCATCTCGTGTTGATTCTTGGTCCACGGAGCTCTTTCGTGTTGCTACAGTGACCTCAGGATCCCTCTAGCCTTGAAACAGTGTTCTTGGGGTTTCTCTGGAGTGCCATCAAGGAAATCAAGGCTCCTTTCATGTGTGATGTGCAACACAGAATTGCTCTGCACGCAGTGCAGGGGAATCGGGCCTCATCTCGCGGCGAGGGGAAAGTCTCATGGTTTTTCTCGAGTTGCGGCGGGAACCTGGGGTATATTCTCGAGTTACGACGGGGATGGCCCTTCCACCAACGTGTTTGTTCAGCCACGTCAGGACTCTTGCCTAGGTGCGAGACACAACTGGGGATTCTTCTCGAGGCTTGGCAAGTCAATTGGGACGCCTCTCCAGCTGAGGCGGGAGACCAAGGGTCCCTTTCCACGTGCCACAGGAATCCTGGGACTCCTATCAAGTTTCACGAGGAGTCAGGCATCGTCTCCTTTGGAGGCACTGATCTCCGCGTACCTCTGGAGTTTTCAAAGGATGTGAGGCCACCGGTCGCGTTGAGGTGTGGAACTAGGTCTTTCTCTGTGGTCTCCACAGGGGATTCAGACATCCTTTCATCTTGAGAGATGCAAGACGTGCCTGCATTCAAGTCACTGCAGGGATATCCAGCCTTATTTCGCGTCAGGGCATCGCGGTGTCCATTCCACTTGAGGCCGCAAACTCAGGGTCCCTCTCACATACCTAGAGCTGAGAGAAGCCTCCTCTTGAGGTGCTTGTGGTAAGGTGGTATTCCTCTGGAGTCGAAGCCAGGGACTAACCTCTCATCTCGAGTTGATTTTTGGTCCACGGAGCTCTTTCGTGTTGCTACAGTGACCTCAGGATCCCTCTAGCCTTGAAACAGTGTTCTTGGGGTTTCTCTGGAGTGCCATGAAGGAAATCAAGGCTCCTTTCATGTGTGATGTGCAACACAGAATTGCTCTGCACGCAGTGCAGGGGAATCGGGCCTCATCTCGCGGCGAGGGGGAAGTCTCATGGTTTTTCTCGATTTGCGGCGGGAACCTGGGGTATATTCTCGAGTTACGACGGGGATGGCCCTTCCACCCACGTGTTTCTTCAGCGACGTCAGGATTCCTGCCTAGTTGCGAGGGACAACTCTGGATTCTCCTCGAGGCTTGGCAGGGCAATTGGGACGCCTCTCCAGCTGAGGCGGGAGACCAAGTGTCCCTTTCCAAGTGCCACAGGAATCCTGGGACTCCTATCAAGTTTCACGAGGAGTCAGGCATCGTCTCCTTTGGAGGCACTGATCTCCGCGTGCCTCTGGAGTTTTCAAAGATGTGAGGCTATCGGTCGCGATGAGGTGGGGAACTAAGTCTTTCTCTGTGCTTTCCACAGGGGATTCAGACATCCTTTCGTCCTGGGAGATGCAAGACGAGCCTGCATTGAAGTCACTGCAGGGATATCCGTCCTTATTTCGAGTCAGGGCATCGCGGTGTCCATTCCACTTGAGGCCGCAAACTCAGGGTCCCTCTCACATACCTAGAGCTGAGAGAAGCCTCCTCTTGAGGTGCTTGTGGTAAGGTGGTATTCCTCTGGAGACGAATCCAGGGACTAACCTCTCTTTTCGAGTTGATTTTTGGTCCACAGAGTTCTTTCGTGTTGCTACAGTGACCTCAGGATCCCTCTAGCCTTGAAACAGTGTTCTTGGGGTTTCTCTGGAGTGCCATCAAGGAAATCAAGGCTCCTTTCATGTGTGATGTGCAACACGGAATTGCTCTGCACGCAGTGCAGGGGAATCGGGCCTCATCTCGCGGCGAGGGGGAAGTCTCATGGTTTTTCTCGAGTTGCGGCGGGAACCTGGGGTATATTCTCGAGTTACGACGGGGATGGCCCTTCCACCCACGTGTTTCTTCAGCGACGTCAGGACTCCTGCCTAGTTGCGAGGGACAACTCTGGATTCTCCTCGAGGCTTGGCAGGGCAATTGGGACGCCTCTCCAGCTGAGGCGGGAGACCAAGTGTCCCTTTCCAAGTGCCACAGGAATCCTGGGACTCCTATCAAGTTTCACGAGGAGTCAGGCATCGTCTCCTTTGGAGGCACTGATCTCCGCGTACCTCTGGAGTTTTCAAAGGATGTGAGGCTATCTGTCGCGATGAGGTGGGGAACTAAGTCTTTCTCTGTGCTTTCCACAGGGGATTCAGACATCCTTTCGTCCTGGGAGATGCAAGACGAGCCTGCATTGAAGTCACTGCAGGGATATCCGGCCTTATTTCGAGTCAGGGCATCGCGGTGTCCATTCCACTTGAGGCCGCAAACTCAGGGTCCCTCTCACATACCTAGAGCTGAGAGAAGCCTCCTCTTGAGGTGCTTGTGCTAAGGTGGTATTCCTCTGGAGACGAATCCAGGGACTAACCTCTCTTTTCGAGTTGATTTTTGGTCCACAGAGTTCTTTCGTGTTGCTACAGTGACCTCAGGATCCCTCTAGCCTTGAAACAGTGTTCTTGGGGTTTCTCTGGAGTGCCATCAAGGAAATCAAGGCTCCTTTCATGTGTGATGTGCAAGACGGAATTGCTCTGCACGCAGTACAGGGGAATCGGGCCTCATCTCGCATCGAGGGGGAAGTCTCATGGTTTTTCTCGAGTTGCGGCGGGAACCTGGGGTATATTCTCGAGTTACGACGGGGATGGCCCTTCCACCCACGTGTTTGTTCAGCCACGTCAGGACTCCTGCCTAGTTGCGAGGGACAACTCGGGATTCTCCTCGAGGCTTGGCAGGGCAATTGGAATGCCTCTCCAGCTGAGGCGGGAGACCAAGGGTCCCTTTCCACGTGCCACAAGAATCCAGGGACTCCTATCAAGTTTCACGAGGAGTCAGGCATCGTCTCCTTTGGAGGCACTGATCTCCGCGTACCTCTGGAGTTTTCAAAGGATGTGAGGCCTCCGGTCGCGATGAGGTGGGGAACTAGGTGTTTCTCTGTGGTCTCCACAGGGGATTCACACATCCTTTCTTCTTGGGAGATGCAAGACGAGCCTGCATTCAAGTCACTGCAGGCATATCCAGCCTTATTTCGAGTCAGGGCATCGCGGTGTCCATTCCACTTGAGGCCGCAAACTCAGGATCCCTCTCACATACCTAGAGCTGAGAGAAGCCTCCTCTTGAGGTGCTTGTGGTAAGGTGGTATTCCTCACGAGTCGAAGCCAGGGACTAACCTCTCATCTCGTGTTGATTCTTGGTCCACGGAGCTCTTTCGTGTTGCTACAGTGACCTCAGGATCCCTCTAGCCTTGAAACAGTGTTCTTGGGGTTTCTCTGGAGTGCCATCAAGGAAATCAAGGCTCCTTTCATGTGTGATGTGCAACACGGAATTGCTCTGCACGCAGTGCAGGGGAATCGGGCCTCATCTCGCGGCGAGGGGGAAGTCTCATGGTTTTTCTCGAGTTGCGGCGGTAACCTGGGGTATATTCTCGAGTTACGACGGGGATGGCCCTTCCACCCACGTGTTTCTTCAGCGACGTCAGGACTCCTGCCTAGTTGCGAGGGACAACTCTGGATTCTCCTCGAGGCTTGGCAGGGCAATTGGGACGCCTCTCCAGCTGAGGCGGGAGACCAAGTGTCCCTTTCCAAGTGCCACAGGAATCCTGGGACTCCTATCAAGTTTCACGAGGAGTCAGGCATCGTCTCCTTTGGAGGCACTGATCTCCGCGTACCTCTGGAGTTTTCAAAGGATGTGAGGCTATCTGTCGCGATGAGGTGGGGAACTAAGTCTTTCTCTGTGCTTTCCACAGGGGATTCAGACATCCTTTCGTCCTGGGAGATGCAAGACGAGCCTGCATTGAAGTCACTGCAGGGATATCCGGCCTTATTTCGAGTCAGGGCATCGCGGTGTCCATTCCACTTGAGGCCGCAAACTCAGGGTCCCTCTCACATACCTAGAGCTGAGAGAAGCCTCCTCTTGAGGTGCTTGTGCTAAGGTGGTATTCCTCTGGAGAAGAATCCAGGGACTAACCTCTCTTTTCGAGTTGATTTTTGGTCCACAGAGTTCTTTCGTGTTGCTACAGTTACCTCAGGATCCCTCTATCCTTGAAACAGTGTTCTTGGGGTTTCTCTGGAGTGCCATCAAGGAAATCAAGGCTCCTTTCATGTGTGATGTGCAAGACGGAATTGCTCTGCACGCAGTACAGGGGAATCGGGCCTCATCTCGCATCGAGGGGGAAGTCTCATGGTTTTTCTCGAGTTGCGGCGGGAACCTGGGGTATATTCTCGAGTTACGACGGGGATGGCCCTTCCACCCACGTGTTTGTTCAGCCACGTCAGGACTCCTGCCTAGTTGCGAAGGACAACTCAGGATTCTCCTCGAGGCTTGGCAGGGCAATTGGAACGCCTCTCCAGCTGAGGCGGGAGACCAAGTGTCCCTTTCCACGGGCCACAAGAATCCTGGGACTCCTATCAAGTTTCACGAGGAGTCAGGCATCGTCTCCTTTGGAGGCACAGATCTCCGCGTACCTCTGGAGTTTTCAAAGGATGTGAGGCCTGCGGTCGCGATGAGGTGGTTAATTATGTGTTTCTCTGTGGTCTCCACAGGGGATTCAGACATCCTTTCTTCTTGGGAGATGCAAGACGAGCCTGCATTCAAGTCACTGCAGGGATATCCGGCCTTATTTCGAGTCAGGGCATCGCGGTGTCCATTCCGCTTGAGGCCGCAAATTCAGGATCCCTCTCACATACCTAGAGCTGAGCGAAGCCTCCTCTTGAGGTGCTTGTGGTAAGGTGGTATTCCTCAGGAGTCGACGCCAGGGACTAACCTCTCATCTCGTGTTGATTCTTGGTCCACGGAGCTCTTTCGTGTTGCTACAGTGACCTCAGGATCCCTCTAGCCTTGAAACAGTGTTCTTGGGGTTTCTCTGGAGTGCCATCAAGGAAATCAAGGCTCCTTTCATGTGTGATGTGCAACACGGAATTGCTCTGCACGCAGTGCAGGGGAATCGGGCCTCATCTCGCGGCGAGGGGGAAGTCTCATGGTTTTTCTCGAGTTGCGGCGGGAACCTGGGGTATATTCTCGAGTTACGACGGGGATGGCCCTTCCACCCACGTGTGTGTTCAGCGACGTCAGGACTCTTGCCTAGTTGCGAGACACAACTCGGGATTCTCCTCGAGGCTTGGCAGGGCAATTGGGACGTCTCTCCAGCTGAGACGGGAGACCAAGGGTCCCTTTCCACGTGCCACAGGAATCCTGGGTCTCCTATCAAGTTTCACGAGGAGTCAGGCATCGTCTCCTTTGGAGGCACTGATCTCCGCATACCTCTGGAGTTTTCAAAGGATGTGAGGCTATCGGTCGCGATGAGGTGGGGAACTAGGTCTTTCTCTGTGGTCTCCACAGGGGATTCAGACACCCTTTCGTCTTGGGAGATGCAAGACGAGCCTGCATTCCAGTCACTGCAGGGATATCCGGCCTTATTTCGCGTCAGGGCATCGCGGTGTCCATTCCACTTGAGGCCGCAAGCTCAGGGTCCCTCTCACATACCTAGAGCTGAGAGAAGCCTCCTCTTGAGGTGCTTGTGGTAAGGTGGTATTCCTCTGGAGTCGAAGCCAGGGACTAACCTCTCATCTCGAGTTGATTTTTGGCCCACGGAGCTCTTTCGTGTTGCTACAGTGACCTCAGGATCCCTCTAGCCTTGAAACAGTGTTCTTGGGGTTTCTCTGGAGTGCCATCAAGGAAATCAAGGCTCCTTTCATGTGTGATGTGCAACACGGAATTACTCTGCACGCAGTGCAGGGGAATCGGGCCTCATCTCGCGGCGAGGGGGAAGTCTCATGGTTTTTCTCGAGTTGCGGCGGGAACCTGGGGTATATTCTCGAGTTACGACGGGGATGGCCCTTCCACCCACGTGTTTCTTCAGCGACGTCAGGACTCCTGCCTAGTTGCGAGGGACAACTCTGGATTCTCCTCGAGGCTTGGCAGGGCAATTGGGACGCCTCTCCAGCTCAGGCGGGAGACCAAGTGTCCCTTTCCAAGTGCCACAGGAATCCTGGGACTCCTATCAAGTTTCACGAGGAGTCAGGCATCGTCTCCTTTGGAGGCACTGATCTCCGCGTACCTCTGGAGTTTTCAAAGGATGTGAGGCTATCGGTCGCGATGAGGTGGGGAACTAAGTCTTTCTCAGTGCTTTCCACAGGGGATTCAGACATCCTTTCGTCCTGGGAGATGCAAGACGAGCCTGCATTGAAGTCACTGCAGGGATATCCGGCCTTATTTCGAGTCAGGGCATCGTGGTGTCCATTCCACTTGAGGCCGCAAACTCAGGGTCCCTCTCACATACCTAGAGCTGAGAGAAGCCTCCTCTTGAGGTGCTTGTGGTAAGGTGGTATTCCTCTGGAGACGAATCCAGGGACTAACCTCTCTTTTCGAGTTGATTTTTGGTCCACAGAGTTCTTTCGTGTTGCTACAGTGACCTCAGGATCCCTCTATCCTTGAAACAGTGTTCTTGGGGTTTCTCTGGAGTGCCATCAAGGAAATCAAGGCTCCTTTCATGTGTGATGTGCAAGACGGAATTGCTCTGCACGCAGTACAGGGGAATCGGGCCTCATCTCGCATCGAGGGGGAAGTCTCATGGTTTTTCTCGAGTTGCGGCGGGAAACTGGGGTATACTCTCGAGTTACGACGGGGATGGCCCTTCCACCCACGTGTTTGTTCAGCCACGTCAGGACTCCTGCCTAGTTGCGAGGGACAACTCGGGATTCTCCTCGAGGCTTGGCAGGGCAATTGGAACGCCTCTCCAGCTGAGGCGGGAGACCAAGGGTCCCTTTCCACGTGCCACAAGAATCCTGGGACTCCTATCAAGTTTCACGAGGAGTCAGGCATCGTCTCCTTTGGAGGCACTGATCTCCGCGTACCTCTGGAGTTTTCAAAGGATGTGAGGCCTCCGGTCGCGATGAGGTGGGGAACTAGGTGTTTCTCTGTGGTCTCCACAGGGGATTCAGACATCCTTTCATCTTGGGAGATGCAAGACGAGCCTGCATTCAATTCACTCCAGGGATATCCTGCCTTATTTCGAGTCAAGGCATCGTGGTGTCCATTCCACTTGAGGCCGCAAACTCAGGATCCCTCTCACATACCTAGAGCTGAGAGAAGCCTACTCTTGAGGTGCTTGTGGTAAGGTGGTATTCCTCAGGAGTCGAAGCCAGGGACTAACCTCTCATCTCTTGTTGATTCTTGGTCCACGGAGCTCTTTCGTGTTGCTACAGTCACCTCAGGATCCCTCTAGCCTTGAAACAGTGTTCTTGGGGTTTCTCTGGAGTGCCATGAAGGAAATCAAGGCTCCTTTCATGTGTGATGTGCAACACGGAATTGCTCTGCACGCAGTGCAGGGGAATCGTTCCTCATCTCCCGGCGAGGGGGAAGTCTCATGGTTTTTCTCGAGTTGCGGCGGGAACCTGGGGTATATTCTCGAGTTACGACGGGGATGGCCCTTCCACACACGTGTTTCTTCAGCGACATCAGGACTCCTGCCTAGTTGAGAGGGACAACTCGGGATTCTCCTCGAGGCTTTGCAGGGCAATTGGGACGCCTCTCCAGCTGAGACGGGAGACCAAGTGTCCCTTTCCACGTGCCACAGGAATCCTGGGTCTCCTATCAAGTTTCACGAGGAGTCAGGCATCGTCTCCTTTGGAGGCACTGATCTCCGCATACCTCTGGAGTTTTCAAAGGATTTGAGGCCTCCTGTCGCGATGAGGTGGGGAACTACGTCTTTCTCTGTGGTCTCCACAGGGGATTCAGACACACTTTCGTCTTGGGAGATGCAAGACGAGCCTGCATTCCAGTCACTGCAGGGATATCCGGCCTTATTTCGAGTCAGGGCATCGCGGTGTCCATTCCACTTGAGGCCGCAAACTCAGGGTCCCTCTCACATACCTAGAGCTGAGAGAAGCCTCCTCTTGAGGTGCTTGTGCTAAGGTGGTATTCCTCTGGAGACGAATCCAGGGACTAACCTCTCTTTTCGAGTTGATTTTTGGTCCACAGAGTTCTTTCGTGTTGCTACAGTTACCTCAGGATCCCTCTATCCTTGAAACAGTGTTCTTGGGGTTTCTCTGGAGTGCCATCAAGGAAATCAAGGCTCCTTTCATGTGTGATGTGCAAGACGGAATTGCTCTGCACGCAGTACAGGGGAATCGGGCCTCATCTCGCATCGAGGGGGAAGTCTCATGGTTTTTCTCGAGTTGCGGCGGGAACCTGGGGTATATTCTCGAGTTACGACGGGGATGGCCATTCCACCCACGTGTTTGTTCAGCCACGTCAGGACTCCTGCCTAGTTGCGAAGGACAACTCAGGATTCTCCTCGAGGCTTGGCAGGGCAATTGGAACGCCTCTCCAGCTGAGGCGGGAGACCAAGGGTCCCTTTCCACGTGCCACAAGAATCCTGGGACTCCTATCAAGTTTCACGAGGAGTCAGGCATCGTCTCCTTTGGAGGCACTGATCTCCGCGTACCTCTGGAGTTTTCAAAGGATGTGAGGCCTGCGGTCGCGATGAGGTGGTTAATTAGGTGTTTCTCTGTGGTCTCCACAGGGGATTCAGACATCCTTTCTTCTTGGGAGATGCAAGACGAGCCTGCATTCAAGTCACTGCAGGGATATCCGGCCTTATTTCGAGTCAGGGCATCGCGGTGTCCATTCCGCTTGAGGCCGCAAACTCAGGATCCCTCTCACATACCTAGAGCTGAGAGAAGCCTCCTCTTGAGGTGCTTGTGGTAAGGTGGTATTCCTCAGGAGTCGACGCCAGGGACTAACCTCTCATCTCGTGTTGATTCTTGGTCCACGGAGCTCTTTCGTGTTGCTACAGTGACCTCAGGATCCCTCTAGCCTTGAAACAGTGTTCTTGGGGTTTCTCTGGAGTGCCATCAAGGAAATCAAGGCTCCTTTCATGTGTGATGTGCAACACGGAATTGCTCTGCACGCAGTGCAGGGGAATCGGGCCTCATCTCGCGGCGAGGGGGAAGTCTCATGGTTTTTCTCGAGTTGCGGCGGGAACCTGGGGTATATTCTCGAGTTACGACGGGGATGGCCCTTCCACCCACGTGTGTGTTCAGCGACGTCAGGACTCTTGCCTAGTTGCGAGACACAACTCGGGATTCTCCTCGAGGCTTGGCAGGGCAATTGGGACGTCTCTCCAGCTTAGACGGGAGACCAAGGGTCCCTTTCCACGTGCCACAAGAATCCTGGGTCTCCTATCAAGTTTCACGAGGAGTCAGGCATCGTCTCCTTTGGAGGCACTGATCTCCGCATACCTCTGGAGTTTTCAAAGGATGTGAGGCTATCGGTCGCGATGAGGTGGGGAACTAGGTCTTTCTCTGTGGTCTCCACAGGGGATTCAGACACCCTTTCGTCTTGGGAGATGCAAGACGAGCCTGCATTCCAGTCACTGCAGGGATATCCGGCCTTATTTCGCGTCAGGGCATCGCGGTGTCCATTCCACTTGAGGCCGCAAGCTCAGGGTCCCTCTCACATACCTAGAGCTGAGAGAAGCCTCCTCTTGAGGTGCTTGTGGTAAGGTGGTATTCCTCTGGAGTCGAAGCCAGTTACTAACCTCTCATCTCGAGTTGATTTTTGGCCCACGGAGCTCTTTCGTGTTGCTACAGTGACCTCAGGATCCCTCTAGCCTTGAAACAGTGTTCTTGGGGTTTCTCTGGAGTGCCATGAAGGAAATCAAGGCTCCTTTCATGTGGGATGTGCAACACAGAATTGCTCTGCACGCAGTGCAGGGGAATCGGGCCTCATCTCGCGGCGAGGGGGAAGTCTCATGGTTTTTCTCGAGTTGCGGCGGGAACCTGGGGTATATTCTCGAGTTACGACGGGGATGGCCCTTCCACACACGTGTTTGTTCAGCCACGACAGGACTCTTGCCTAGTTGCGAGACACAACTCGGGATTCTCCTCGAGGCTTGGCAAGGCAATTGGGACGCCTCTCCAGCTGAGGCGGGAGACCAAGGGTCCCTTTCCACGTGCCACAGGAATCCTGGGACTCCTATCAAGTTTCACGAGGAGTCAGGCATCGTCTCCTTTGGAGGCACTGATCTCCGCGTACCTCTGGAGTTTTCAAAGGATGTGAGGCCTCCGGTCGCGATGAGGTGGGGAACTAGGTCTTTCTCTGTGGTCTCCACAGGGGATTCAGACATCCTTTCATCTTGGGAGATGCAAGACGAGCCTGCATTCAAGTCACTGCAGGGATATCCAGCCTTATTTCGCGTCAGGGCATCGCGGTGTCCATTCCACTTGAGGCCGCAAACTCAGGGTCCCTCTCACATACCTAGAGCTGAGAGAAGCCTCCTCTTGAGGTGCTTGTGGTAAGGTGGTATTCCTCTGGAGTCGAAGCCAGGGACTAACCTCTCATCTCGAGTTGATTTTTGGCCCACGGAGCTCTTTTGTGTTGCTACAGTGACCTCAGGATCCCTCTAGCCTTGAAACAGTGTTCTTGGGGTTTCTCTGGAGTGCCATCAAGGAAATCAAGGCTCCTTTCATGTGTGATGTGCAACACGGAATTGTTCTGCACGCAGTGCAGGGGAATCGGGCCTCATCTCGCGGCGAGGGGGAAGTCTCATGGTTTTTCTCGAGTTGCGGCGGGAACCTGGGGTATATTCTCGAGTTACGACGGGGATGGCCCTTCCACCCACGTGTTTCTTCAGCGACGTCAGGACTCCTGCCTAGTTGCAAGGGACAACTCTGGATTCTCCTCGAGGCTTGGCAGGGCAATTGGGACGCCTCTCCAGCTGAGACGGGAGACCAAGTGTCCCTTTCCAAGTGCCACAGGAATCCTGGGACTCCTATCAAGTTTCACGAGGAGTCAGGCATCGCCTCCTTTGGAGGCACTGATCTCCGCGTACCTCTGGAGTTTTCAAAGGATGTGAGGCTATCTGTCGCGATGAGGTGGGGAACTAAGTCTTTCTCTGTGCTTTCCACAGGGGATTCAGACATCCTTTCGTCCAGGGAGATGCAAGACGAGCATGCATTGAAGTCACTGCAGGGATATCCGGCCTTATTTCGAGTCAGGGCATCGCGGTGTCCATTCCACTTGAGGCCACAAACTTCGGGTCCCTCTCACATACCTTGAGCTGAGAGAAGCCTCCTCTTGAGGTGCTTGTGGTAAGGTGGTATTTCTCTGGAGACGAATCCAGGGATTAACCTCTCTTTTCGAGTTGATTTTTGGTCCACAGAGTTCTTTCGTGTTGCTACAGTGACCTCAGGATCCCTCTATCCTTGAAACAGTGTTCTTGGGGTTTCTCTGGAGTGCCATCAAGGAAATCAAGGCTCCTTTCATGTGTGATGTGCAACACGGAATTGCTCTGCACGCAGTACAGGGGAATCGGGCCTCTACTCGCATCGAGGGGGAAGTCTCATGGTTTTTCTCGAGTTGCGGCGGGAACCTGGGGTATATTCTCGAGTTACGACGGGGATGACCCTTCCACCCACGTGTTTGTTCAGCCACGTCAGGACTCCTGCCTAGTTGCGAGGGACAACTCGGGATTCTCCTCGAGGCTTGGCAGGGCAATTGGAACGCCTCTCCATCTGAGGCGGGAGACCAAGGGTCCCTTTCCACGTGCCACAAGAATCCTGGGACTCCTATCAAGTTTCACGAGGAGTCAGGCATCGTCTCCTTTGGAGGCACTGATCTCCGCGTACCTCTGGAGTTTTCAAAGGATGTGAGGCCTCCGGTCGCGATGAGGTGGGGAACTACGTGTTTCTCTGTGGTCTCCACAGGGGATTCAGACATCCTTTCATCTTGGGAGATGCAAGACGAGCCTGCATTCAAGTCACTGCAGGGATATCCGGCCTTATTTCGAGTCAGGGCATCGCGGTGTCCATTCCACTTGAGGCCGCAAACTCAGGATCCCTCTCACATACCTAGAGCTGAGAGAAGCCTCCTCTTGAGGTGCTTGTGGTAAGGTGGTATTCCTCTGGAGTCGAAGCCAGGGACTAACCTCTCATCTCGAGTTGATTTTTGGCCCACGGAGCTCTTTTGTGTTCCTACAGGGACCTCAGGATCCCTCTAGCCTTGAAACAGTGTTCTTGGGGTTTCTCTGGAGTGCCATCAAGGAAATCAAGGCTCCTTTCATGTGTGATGTGCAACACGGAATTGCTCTGCACGCAGTGCAGGGGAATCGGGCCTCATCTCGCGGCGAGGGGGAAGTCTCATGGTTTTTCTCGAGTTGCGGCGGGAACCTGGGGTATATTCTCGAGTTACGACGGGGATGGCCCTTCCACCCACGTGTTTCTTCAGCCACATCAGGACTCCTGCCTAGTTGCGAGGGACAACTCTGGATTCTCCTCGAGGCTTGGCAGGGCAATTGGGACGCCTCTCCAGCTGAGGCGGGAGACCAAGTGTCCCTTTCCAAGTGCCACAGGAATCCTGGGACTCCTATCAAGTTTTACGAGGAGTCAGGCATCACCTCCTTTGGAGGCACTGATCTCCGCGTACCTCTGGAGTTTTCAAAGGATCTGAGGCTATCTGTCGCGATGAGGTGGGGAACTAAGTCTTTCTCTGTGCTTTCCACAGGGGATTCAGACATCCTTTCGTCCTGGGAGATGCAAGACGAGCATGCATTGAAGTCACTGCAGGGATATCCGGCCTTATTTCGAGTCAGGGCATCGCGGTGTCCATTCCACTTGAGGCCACAAACTCAGGGTCCCTCTCACATACCTTGAGCTGAGAGAAGCCTCCTCTTGAGGTGCTTGTGGTAAGGTGGTATTTCTCTGGAGACGAATCCAGGGACTAACCTCTCTTTTCGAGTTGATTTGTGGTCCACAGAGTTCTTTCGTGTTGCTACAGTGACCTCACGATCCCTCTATCCTTGAAACAGTGTTCTTGGGGTTTCTCTGGAGTGCCATCAAGGAAATCAAGGCTCCTTTCATGTGTGATGTGCAACACGGAATTGCTCTGCACGCAGTGCAGGGGAATCGGGCCTCATCTCGCGGCGAGGGGGAAGTCTCATGGTTTTTCTCGAGTTGCGGCGGGAACCTGGGGTATATTCTCGAGTTACGACGGGGATGGCCCTTCCACCCACGTGTTTCTTCAGCCACATCAGGACTCCTGCCTAGTTGCGAGGGACAACTCTGGATTCTCCTCGAGGCTTGGCAGGGCAATTGGGACGCCTCTCCAGCTGAGGCGGGAGACCAAGTGTCCCTTTCCAAGTGCCACAGGAATCCTGGGACTCCTATCAAGTTTTACGAGGAGTCAGGCATCACCTCCTTTGGAGGCACTGATCTCCGCGTACCTCTGGAGTTTTCAAAGGATCTGAGGCTATCTGTCGCGATGAGGTGGGGAACTAAGTCTTTCTCTGTGCTTTCCACAGGGGATTCAGACATCCTTTCGTCCTGGGAGATGCAAGACGAGCATGCATTGAAGTCACTGCAGGGATATCCGGCCTTATTTCGAGTCAGGGCATCGCGGTGTCCATTCCACTTGAGGCCACAAACTCAGGGTCCCTCTCACATACCTTGAGCTGAGAGAAGCCTCCTCTTGAGGTGCTTGTGGTAAGGTGGTATTTCTCTGGAGACGAATCCAGGGACTAACCTCTCTTTTCGAGTTGATTTGTGGTCCACAGAGTTCTTTCGTGTTGCTACAGTGACCTCACGATCCCTCTATCCTTGAAACAGTGTTCTTGGGGTTTCTCTGGAGTGCCATCAAGGAAATCAAGGCTCCTTTCATGTGTGATGTGCAACACGGAATTGCTCTGCACGCAGTACAGGGGAATCGGGCCTCTACTCGCATCGAGGGGGAAGTCTCATGGTTTTTCTCGAGTTGCGGCGGGAACCTGGGGTATATTCTCGAGTTACAACGGGGATGGCCCTTCCACCCACGTGTTTGTTCAGCCACGTCAGGACTCCTGCCTAGTTGCGAGGGACAACTCGGGATTCTCCTCGAGGCTTGGCAGGGCAATTGGAACGCCTCTCCATCTGAGGCGGGAGACCAAGGGTCCCTTTCCACGTGCCACAAGAATCCGGGGACTCCTATCAAGTTTCACGAGGAGTCAGGCATCGTCTCCTTTGGAGGCACTGATCTCCGCGTACCTCTGGAGTTTTCAAAGGATGTGAGGCCTCCGGTCGCGATGAGGTGGGGAACTAGGTGTTTCTCTGTGGTCTCCACAGGGGATTCAGACATCCTTTCTTCTTGGGAGATGCAAGACGAGCCTGCATTCAAGTCACTGCAGGGATATCCGGCCTTATTTCGAGTCAGGGCATCGCGGTTTCCATTCCACTTGAGGCCGCAAACTCAGGATCCCTCTCACATACCTAGAGCTGAGAGAAGCCTCCTCTTGAGGTGCTTGTGGTAAGGTGGTATTCCTCAGGAGTCGAAGCCAGGGACTAACCTCTCATCTCGAGTTGATTTTTGGCCCACGGAGCTCTTTCGTGTTGCTACAGTGACCTCAGGATCCCTCTAGCCTTGAAACAGTGTTCTTGGGGTTTCTCTGGAGTGCCATCAAGGAAATCAAGGCTCCTTTCATGTGTGATGTGCAACACGGAATTGCTCTGCACGCAGTGTAGGGGAATCGGGCCTCATATCGCGGCGAGGGGGAAGTCTCATGGTTTTTCTCGAGTTGTGGCGGGAACCTGGGGTATATTCTCGAGTTACGATGGGGATGGCCCTTCCACACACGTGTGTGTTCAGCCATGTCAGGACTCCTGCCTAGTTGAGAGGGACAACTCGGGATTCTCCTCGAGGCTTTGCAGGGCAATTGGGACGCCTCTCCATCTGAGACGGGAGACCAAGGGTCCCTTTCCACGTGCCACAGGAATCCTGGGTCTCCTATCAAGTTTCACGAGGAGTCAGGCATCGTCTCCTTTGGAGGCACTGATCTCCGCATACCTCTGGAGTTTTCAAAGGATTTGAGGCCTCCTGTCGCGATGAGGTGGGGAACTAGGTCTTTCTCTGTGGTCTCCACAGGGGATTCAGACACCCTTTCGTCTTGGGAGATGCAAGACGAGCCTGCATTCCAGTCACTGCAGGGATATCCGGCCTTATTTCGAGTCAGGGCATCGCGGTGTCCATTCCACTTGAGGCCGCAAACTCAGGGTCCCTCTCACATACCTAGAGCTGAGAGAAGCCTCCTCTTGAGGTGCTTGTGGTAAGGTGGTATTCCTCTGGAGTTGAAGCCAGGGACTAACCTCTCATCTCGAGTTGATTTTTGGTCCACAGTGCTCTTTCGTGTTGCTTCAGTGACCTCAGGATCCCTCTAGCCTTGAAACAGTGTTCTTGGGGTTTCTCTGGAGTGCCATGAAGGTAATCAAGGCTCCTTTCATGTGTGATGTGCAACACAGAATTGCTCTGCACGCAGTGCAGGGGAATCGGGCCTCATCTCGCGGCGAGGGGGAAGTCTCATGGTTTTTCTCGAGTTGCGGCGGGAACCTGGGGTATATTCTCGAGTTACGACGGGGATGGCCCTTCCACACACGTGTTTGTTCAGCCACGTCAGGACTCTTGCCTAGGTGCGAGACACAACTCTGGATTCTCCTCGAGGCTTGGCAAGGCAATTGGGACGCCTCTCCAGCTGAGGCGGGAAACCAAGGGTCCCTTTCCACGTGCCACAGGAATCCTGGGACTCCTATCAAGTTTCACGAGGAGTCAGGCATCGTCTCCTTTGGAGGCACTGATCTCCGCGTACCTCTGGAGTTTTCAAAGGATATGAGGCCTCCGGTCGCGATGAGGTGGGGAAGTAGGTCTTTCTCTGTGGTCTCCACAGGGGATTCAGACATCCTTTCATCTTGGGAGATGCAAGACGAGCCTGCATTCAAGTCACTGCAGGGATATCCAGCCTTATTTCGCGTCAGGGCATCGCGGTGTCCATTCCACTTGAGGCCATAAACTCAGGGTCCCTCTCACATACCTAGAGCTGAGTGAAGTCTCCTCTTGAGGTGCTTGTGGTAAGGTGGTATTCCTCTGGAGTCGAAGCCAGGGACTAACCTCTCATCTCGAGTTGATTTTTGGCCCACGGAGATCTTTCGTGTTGCTACAGTGACCTCAGGATCCCTCTAGCCTTGAAACAGTGTTCTTGGGGTTTCTCTGGAGTGCCATGAAGGAAATCAAGGCTCCTTTCATGTGTGATGTGCAACACGGAATTGCTCTGCACGCAGTGCAGGGGAATCGGGCCTCATCTCGCGGCGAGGGGGAAGTCTCATGGTTTTTCTCGAGTTGCGGCGGGAACCTGGGGTATATTCTCGAGTTACGACGGGGATGGCCCTTCCACCCACGTGTTTCTTCAGCGACGTCAGGACTCCTGCCTAGTTGCAAGGGACAACTCTGGATTCTCCTCGAGGCTTGGCAGGGCAATTGGGACGCCTCTCCAGCTGAGGCGGGAGACCAAGTGTCCCTTTCCAAGTGCCACAGGAATCCTGGGACTCCTATCAAGTTTCACGAGGAGTCAGGCATCGCCTCCTTTGGAGGCACTGATCTCCGCGTACCTCTGGAGTTTTCAAAGGATGTGAGGCTATCTGTCGCGATGAGGTGGGGGAACTAAGTCTTTCTCTGTGCTTTCCACAGGGGATTCAGACATCCTTTCGTCCTGGGAGATGCAAGACGAGCCTGCATTGAAGTCACTGCAGGGATATCCGGCCTTATTTCGAGTCAGGGCATCGCGGTGTCCATTCCACTTGAGGCCACAAACTTCGGGTCCCTCTCACATACCTTGAGCTGAGAGAAGCCTCCTCTTGAGGTGCTTGTGGTAAGGTGGTATTTCTCTGGAGACGAATCCAGGGACTAACCTCTCTTTTCGAGTTGATTTGTGGTCCACAGAGTTCTTTCGTGTTGCTACAGTGACCTCAGGATCCCTCTATCCTTGAAACAGTGTTCTTGGCGTTTCTCTGGAGTGCCATCAAGGAAATCAAGGCTCCTTTCATGTGTGATGTGCAACACGGAATTGCTCTGCACGCAGTACAGGGGAATCGGGCCTCTACTCGCATCGAGGGGGAAGTCTCATGGTTTTTCTCGAGTTGCGGCGGGAACCTGGGGTATATTCTCGAGTTACGACGGGGATGACCCTTCCACCCACGTGTTTGTTCAGCCACGTCAGGACTCCTGCCTACTTGCGAGGGACAACTCGGGATTCTCCTCGAGGCTTGGCAGGGCAATTGGAACGCCTCTCCATCTGAGGCGGGAGACCAAGGGTCCCTTTCCACGTGCCACAAGAATCCTGGGACTCCTATCAAGTTTCACGAGGAGTCAGGCATCGTCACCTTTGGAGGCACTGATCTCCGCGTACCTCTGGAGTTTTCAAAGAATGTGAGGCCTCCGGTCGCGATGAGGTGGGGAACTAGGTGTTTCTCTGTGGTCTCCACAGGGGATTCAGACATCCTTTCTTCTTGGGAGATGCAAGACGAGCCTGCATTCAAGTCACTGCAGGGATATCCGGCCTTATTTCGAGTCAGGGCATCGCGGTGTCCATTCCACTTGAGGCCGCAAACTCAGGATCCCTCTCACATACCTAGAGCTGAGAGAAGCCTCCTCTTGAGGTGCTTGTGGTAAGGTGGTATTCCTCAGGAGTCGAAGCCAGGGACTAACCTCTCATCTCGTGTTGATTCTTGGTCCACGGAGCTCTTTCGTGTTGCTACAGTGACCTCAGGATCCCTCTAGCCTTGAAACAGTGTTCTTGGGGATTCTCTGGAGTGCCATCAAGGAAATCAAGGCTCCTTTCATGTGTGATGTGCAACACGGAATTGCTCTGCACGCAGTGCAGGGGAATCGGGCCTCATCTCGCGGCGAGGGGGAAGTCTCATGGTTTTTCTCGAGTTGCGGCGGGAACCTGGGGTATATTCTCGAGTTACAACGGGGATGGCCCTTCCACCCACGTGTTTCTTCAGCGACGTCGGGACTCCTGCCTAGTTGCGAGGGACAACTCGGGATTCTCCTCGAGGCTTTGCAGGGCAATTGGGATGCCTCTCCAGCTGAGACGGGAGACGAAGGGTCCCTTTCCACGTGCCACAGGAATCCTGGGTCTCCTATCAAGTTTCACGAGGAGTCAGGCATCGTTTCCTTTGGAGGCACTGATCTCCGCATACCTCTGGAGTTTTCAAAGGATTTGAGGCCTCCTGTCGCAATGAGGTGGGGAACTAGGTCTTTCTCTGTGGTCTCCACAGGGGATTCAGACACCCTTTCATCTTGGGAGATGCAAGACGAGCCTGCATTCCAGTCACTGCAGGGATATTCGGCCTTATTTCGAGTCAGGTCATCGCGGTGTCCATTCCACATGAGGCCGCAAACTCAGGGTCCCTGTCACATACCTAGAGCTGAGAGAAGCCTCCTCTTGAGGGGCTTATGGTAAGGTGGTATTCCTCTGTAGTCGAAGCCAGGGACTAACCTCTCATCTCGAGTTGATTTTTGGTCCACGGAGCTCTTTCGTGTTGCTACAGGGACCTCAGGATCCCTCTAGCCTTGAAACAGTGTTCTTGGGGTTTCTCTGGAGTGCCATCAAGGAAATCAAGGCTCCTTTCATGTGTGATGTGCAACACAGAATTGCTCGGCACGCAGTGCAGGGGAATCGGGCCTCATCTCGCGGCGAGGGGGAAGTCTCATGGTTTTTCTCGAGTTGCGGCGGGAACCTGGGGTATATTCTCGAGTTACGACGGGGATGGCCCTTCCACCCACGTGTTTCTTCAGCGACGTCAGGCCTCCTGCCTAGTTGCGAGGAACAACTCTGGATTCTCCTCGAGGCTTGGCAGGGCAATTGGGACGCCTCTCCAGCTGAGGCGGGAGACCAAGTGTCCCTTTCCAAGTGCCACAGGTATCCTGGGTCTCCTATCAAGTTTCCCGAGGAGTCAGGCATCGTCTCCTTTGGAGGCACTGATCTCCGCGTACCTCTGGAGTTTTCAAAGGATGTGAGGCTATCGGTCGCGATGAGGTGGGGAACTAAGTCTTTCTCTGTGCTTTCCACAGGGGATTCAGACATCCTTTCGTCCTGGGAGATGCAAGACGAGCCTGCATTCAAGTCACTGCAGGGATATCCGGCCTTATTTCGAGTCAGGGCATCGCGGTGTCCATTCCACTTGAGGCCGCAAACTCAGGGTCCCTCTCACATACCTAGAGTTGAGAGAAGCCTCCTCTTGAGGTGCTTGTGGTAAGGTGGTATTCCTCAGGAGTCGACGCCAGGGACTAACCTCTCATCTCGTGTTGATTCTTGGTCCACGGAGCTCTTTCGTGTTGCTACAGGGACCTCAGGATCCCTCTAGCCTTGAAACAGTGTTCTTGGGGTTTCTCTGGAGTGCCATCAAGGAAATCAAGGCTCCTTTCATGTGTGATGTGCAACACGGAATTGCTCTGCACGCAGTGCAGGGGAATCGGGCCTCATCTCGCGGCGAGGGGGAAGTCTCATGGTTTTTCTCGAGTTGCGGCGGGAACCTGGGGTATATTCTCGAGTTACGACGGGGATGGCCCTTCCACCCACGTGTGTGTTCAGCGACGTCAGGACTCTTGCCTAGTTGAGAGACACAACTCGGGATTCTCCTCGAGGCTTGGCAGGGCAATTGGGACGTCTCTCCAGCTTAGACGGGAGACCAAGGGTCCGTTTCCACGTGCCACAAGAATCCTGGGTCTCCTATCAAGTTTCACGAGGAGTCAGGCATCGTCTCCTTTGGAGGCACTGATCTCCGCATACCTCTGGAGTTTTCAAAGGATGTGAGGCTATCGGTCGCGATGAGGTGGGGAACTAGGTCTTTCTCTGTGGTCTCCACAGGGGATTCAGACACCCTTTCGTCTTGGGAGATGCAAGACGAGCCTGCATTCCAGTCACTGCAGGGATATCCGGCCTTATTTCGCGTCAGGGCATCGCGGTGTCCATTCCACTTGAGGCCGCAAGCTCAGGGTCCCTCTCACATACCTAGAGCTGAGAGAAGCCTCCTCTTGAGGTGCTTGTGGTAAGGTGGTATTCCTCTGGAGTCGAAGCCAGTTACTAACCTCTCATCTCGAGTTGATTTTTGGCCCACGGAGCTCTTTCATGTTGCTACAGTGACCTCAGGATCCCTCTAGCCTTGAAACAGTGTTCTTGGGGTTTCTCTGGAGTGCCATGAAGGAAATCAAGGCTCCTTTCATGTGTGATGTGCAACACAGAATTGCTCTGCACGCAGTGCAGGGGAATCGGGCCTCATCTCGCGGCGAGGGGGAAGTCTCATTGTTTTTCTCGAGTTGCGGCGGGAACCTGGGGTATATTCTCGAGTTACAACGGGGATGGCCCTTCCACCCACGTGTTTGTTCAGCCACGTCAGGACTCCTGCCTACTTGCGAGGGACAACTCGGGATTCTCCTCGAGGCTTGGCAGGGCAATTGGAACGCCTCTCCATCTGAGGCGGGAGACCAAGGGTCCCTTTCCACGTGCCACAAGAATCCTGGGACTCCTATCAAGTTTCACGAGGAGTCAGGCATCGTCACCTTTGGAGGCACTGATCTCCGCGTACCTCTGGAGTTTTCAAAGAATGTGAGGCCTCCGGTCGCGATGAGGTGGGGAACTAGGTGTTTCTCTGTGGTCTCCACAGGGGATTCAGACATCCTTTCTTCTTGGGAGATGCAAGACGAGCCTGCATTCAAATCACTGCAGGGATATCCGGCCTTATTTCGAGTCAGGGCATCGCGGTGTCCATTCCACTTGAGGCCGCAAACTCAGGATCCCTCTCACATACCTAGAGCTGAGAGAAGCCTCCTCTTGAGGTGCTTGTGGTAAGGTGGTATTCCTCAGGAGTCGAAGCCAGGGACTAACCTCTCATCTCGTGTTGATTCTTGGTCCACGGAGCTCTTTCGTGTTGCTACAGTGACCTCAGGATCCCTCTAGCCTTGAAACAGTGTTCTTGGGGATTCTCTGGAGTGCCATCAAGGAAATCAAGGCTCCTTTCATGTGTGATGTGCAACACGGAATTGCTCTGCACGCAGTGCAGGGGAATCGGGCCTCATCTCGCGGCGAGGGGGAAGTCTCATGGTTTTTCTCGAGTTGCGGCGGGAACCTGGGGTATATTCTCGAGTTACAACGGGGATGGCCCTTCCACCCACGTGTTTCTTCAGCGACGTCGGGACTCCTGCCTAGTTGCGAGGGACAACTCGGGATTCTCCTCGAGGCTTTGCAGGGCAATTGGGATGCCTCTCCAGCTGAGACGGGAGACGAAGGGTCCCTTTCCACGTGCCACAGGGATCCTGGGTCTCCTATCAAGTTTCACGAGGAGTCAGGCATCGTTTCCTTTGGAGGCACTGATCTCCGCATACCTCTGGAGTTTTCAAAGGATTTGAGGCCTCCTGTCGCAATGAGGTGGGGAACTAGGTCTTTCTCTGTGGTCTCCACAGGGGATTCAGACACCCTTTCATCTTGGGAGATGCAAGACGAGCCTGCATTCCAGTCACTGCAGGGATATTCGGCCTTATTTCGAGTCAGGTCATCGCGGTGTCCATTCCACATGAGGCCGCAAACTCAGGGTCCCTGTCACATACCTAGAGCTGAGAGAAGCCTCCTCTTGAGGTGCTTATGGTAAGGTGGTATTCCTCTGTAGTCGAAGCCAGGGACTAACCTCTCATCTCGAGTTGATTTTTGGTCCACGGAGCTCTTTCGTGTTGCTACAGGGACCTCAGGATCCCTCTAGCCTTGAAACAGTGTTCTTGGGGTTTCTCTGGAGTGCCATCAAGGAAATCAAGGCTCCTTTCATGTGTGATGTGCAACACAGAATTGCTCGGCACGCAGTGCAGGGGAATCGGGCCTCATCTCGCGGCGAGGGGGAAGTCTCATGGTTTTTCTCGAGTTGCGGCGGGAACCTGGGGTATATTCTCGAGTTACGACGGGGATGGCCCTTCCACCCACGTGTTTCTTCAGCGACGTCAGGCCTCCTGCCTAGTTGCGAGGAACAACTCTGGATTCTCCTCGAGGCTTGGCAGGGCAATTGGGACGCCTCTCCAGCTGAGGCGGGAGACCAAGTGTCCCTTTCCAAGTGCCACAGGTATCCTGGGTCTCCTATCAAGTTTCCCGAGGAGTCAGGCATCGTCTCCTTTGGAGGCACTGATCTCCGCGTACCTCTGGAGTTTTCAAAGGATGTGAGGCTATCGGTCGCGATGAGGTGGGGAACTAAGTCTTTCTCTGTGCTTTCCACAGGGGATTCAGACATCCTTTCGTCCTGGGAGATGCAAGACGAGCCTGCATTCAAGTCACTGCAGGGATATCCGGCCTTATTTCGAGTCAGGGCATCGCGGTGTCCATTCCACTTGAGGCCGCAAACTCAGGGTCCCTCTCACATACCTAGAGTTGAGAGAAGCCTCCTCTTGAGGTGCTTGTGGTAAGGTGGTATTCCTCAGGAGTCGACGCCAGGGACTAACCTCTCATCTCGTGTTGATTCTTGGTCCACGGAGCTCTTTCGTGTTGCTACAGGGACCTCAGGATCCCTCTAGCCTTGAAACAGTGTTCTTGGGGTTTCTCTGGAGTGCCATCAAGGAAATCAAGGCTCCTTTCATGTGTGATGTGCAACACGGAATTGCTCTGCACGCAGTGCAGGGGAATCGGGCCTCATCTCGCGGCGAGGGGGAAGTCTCATGGTTTTTCTCGAGTTGCGGCGGGAACCTGGGGTATATTCTCGAGTTACGACGGGGATGGCCCTTCCACCCACGTGTGTGTTCAGCGACGTCAGGACTCTTGCCTAGTTGAGAGACACAACTCGGGATTCTCCTCGAGGCTTGGCAGGGCAATTGGGACGTCTCTCCAGCTTAGACGGGAGACCAAGGGTCCGTTTCCACGTGCCACAAGAATCCTGGGTCTCCTATCAAGTTTCACGAGGAGTCAGGCATCGTCTCCTTTGGAGGCACTGATCTCCGCATACCTCTGGAGTTTTCAAAGGATGTGAGGCTATCGGTCGCGATGAGGTGGGGAACTAGGTCTTTCTCTGTGGTCTCCACAGGGGATTCAGACACCCTTTCGTCTTGGGAGATGCAAGACGAGCCTGCATTCCAGTCACTGCAGGGATATCCGGCCTTATTTCGCGTCAGGGCATCGCGGTGTCCATTCCACTTGAGGCCGCAAGCTCAGGGTCCCTCTCACATACCTAGAGCTGAGAGAAGCCTCCTCTTGAGGTGCTTGTGGTAAGGTGGTATTCCTCTGGAGTCGAAGCCAGTTACTAACCTCTCATCTCGAGTTGATTTTTGGCCCACGGAGCTCTTTCATGTTGCTACAGTGACCTCAGGATCCCTCTAGCCTTGAAACAGTGTTCTTGGGGTTTCTCTGGAGTGCCATGAAGGAAATCAAGGCTCCTTTCATGTGTGATGTGCAACACAGAATTGCTCTGCACGCAGTGCAGGGGAATCGGGCCTCATCTCGCGGCGAGGGGGAAGTCTCATTGTTTTTCTCGAGTTGCGGCGGGAACCTGGGGTATATTCTCGAGTTACGACGGGGATGGCCCTTCCACACACGTGTTTGTTCAGCCACGACAGGACTCTTGCCTAGTTGCGAGACACAACTCGGGATTCTCCTCGAGGCTTGGCAAGGCAATTGGGACGCCTCTCCAGCTGAGGCGGGAGATCAAGGGTCCCTTTCCACGTGCCACAGGAATCCTGGGACTCCTATCAAGTTTCACGAGGAGTCAGGCATCGTCTCCTTTGGAGGCACTGATCTCCGCGTACCTCTGGAGTTTTCAAAGGATGTGAGGCTATCGGTCGCGATGAGGTGGGGAACTAGGTCTTTCTCTGTGGTCTCCACAGGGGATTCAGACATCCTTTCATCTTGGGAGATGCAAGACGAGCCTGCATTCAAGTCACTGCAGGGATATCCAGCCTTATTTCGCGTCAGGGCATCGCGGTGTCCATTCCACTTGAGGCCGCAAACTCAGGGTCCCTCTCACATACCTAGAGCTGAGAGAAGCCTCCTCTTGAGGTGCTTGTGGTAAGGTGGTATTCCTCTGGAGTCGAAGCCAGGGACTAACCTCTCATCTCGAGTTGATTTTTGGCCCACGGAGCTCTTTTGTGTTGCTACAGTGACCTCAGGATCCCTCTAGCCTTGAAACAGTGTTCTTGGGGTTTCTCTGGAGTGCCATCAAGGAAATCAAGGCTCCTTTCATGTGTGATGTGCAACACGGAATTGTTCTGCACGCAGTGCAGGGGAATCGGGCCTCATCTCGCGGCGAGGGGGAAGTCTCATGGTTTTTCTCGAGTTGCGGCGGGAACCTGGGGTATATTCTCGAGTTACGACGGGGATGGCCCTTCCACCCACGTGTTTCTTCAGCGACGTCAGGACTCTTGCCTAGTTGCAAGGGACAACTCTGGATTCTCCTCGAGGCTTGGCAGGGCAATTGGGACGCCTCTCCAGCTGAGGCGGGAGACCAAGTGTCCCTTTCCAAGTGCCACAGGAATCCTGGGACTCCTATCAAGTTTCACGAGGAGTCAGGCATCGCCTCCTTTGGAGGCACTGATCTCCGCGTACCTCTGGAGTTTTCAAAGGATGTGAGGCTATCTGTCGCGATGAGGTGGGGAACTAAGTCTTTCTCTGTGCTTTCCACAGGGGATTCAGACATCCTTTCGTCCTGGGAGATGCAAGACGAGCATGCATTGAAGTCACTGCAGGGATATCCGGCCTTATTTCGAGTCAGGGCATCGCGGTGTCCATTCCACTTGAGGCCACAAACTTCGGGTCCCTCTCACATACCTTGAGCTGAGAGAAGCCTCCTCTTGAGGTGATTGTGGTAAGGTGGTATTTCTCTGGAGACGAATCCAGGGATTAACCTCTCTTTTCGAGTTGATTTTTGGTCCACAGAGTTCTTTCGTGTTGCTACAGTGACCTCAGGATCCCTCTATCCTTGAAACAGTGTTCTTGGGGTTTCTCTGGAGTGCCATCAAGGAAATCAAGGCTCCTTTCATGTGTGATGTGCAACACGGAATTGCTCTGCACGCAGTACAGGGGAATCGGGCCTCTACTCGCATCGAGGGGGAAGTCTCATGGTTTTTCTCGAGTTGCGGCGGGAACCTGGGGTATATTCTCGAGTTACGACGGGGATGACCCTTCCACCCACGTGTTTGTTCAGCCACGTCAGGACTCCTGCCTAGTTGCGAGGGACAACTCGGGATTCTCCTCGAGGCGTGGCAGGGCAATTGGAACGCCTCTCCATCTGAGGCGGGAGACCAAGGGTCCCTTTCTACGTGCCACAAGAATCCTGGGACTCCTATCAAGTTTCACGAGGAGTCAGGCATCGTCTCCTTTGGAGGCACTGATCTCCGCGTACCTCTGGAGTTTTCAAAGGATGTGAGGCCTCCGGTCGCGATGAGGTGGGGAACTAGGTGTTTCTCTGTGGTCTCCACAGGGGATTCAGACATCCTTTCATCTTGGGAGATGCAAGACGAGCCTGCATTCAAGTCACTGCAGGGATATCCGGCCTTATTTCGAGTCAGGGCATCGCGGTGTCCATTCCACTTGAGGCCGCAAACTCAGGATCCCTCTCACATACCTAGAGCTGAGAGAAGCCTCCTCTTGAGGTGCTTGTGGTAAGGTGGTATTCCTCTGGAGTCGAAGCCAGGGACTAACCTCTCATCTCGAGTTGATTTTTGGCCCACGGAGCTCTTTCGTGTTGCTACAGTGACCTCAGGATCCCTCTAGCCTTGAAACAGTGTTCTTGGGGTTTCTCTGGAGTGCCATCAAGGAAATCAAGGCTCCTTTCATGTGTGATGTGCAACACGGAATTGCTCTGCACGCAGTGCAGGGGAATCGGGCCTCATATCGCGGCGAGGGGGAAGTCTCATGGTTTTTCTCGAGTTGCGGCGGGAACCTAGGGTATATTCTCGAGTTACGATGGGGATGGCCCTTCCACACACGTGTGTGTTCAGCCATGTCAGGACTCCTGCCTAGTTGAGAGGGACAACTCGGGATTCTCCTCGAGGCTTTGCAGGGCAATTGGGACGCCTCTCCAGCTGAGACGGGAGACCAAGGGTCCCTTTCCACGTGCCACAGGAATCCTGGGTCTCCTATCAAGTTTCACGAGGAGTCAGGCATCGTTTCCTTTGGAGGCACTGATCTCCGCATACCTCTGGAGTATTCAAAGGATTTGAGGCCTCCTGTCGCGATGAGGTGGGGAACTAGGTCTTTCTCTGTGGTCTCCACAGGGGATTCAGACACCCTTTCGTCTTGGGAGATGCAAGACGAGCCTGCATTCCAGTCACTGCAGGGATATCCGGCCTTATTTCGAGTCAGGGCATCGCGGTGTCCATTCCACTTGAGGCCGCAAACTCAGGGTCCCTCTCACATACCTAGAGCTGAGAGAAGCCTCCTCTTGAGGTGCTTGTGGTAAGGTGGTATTCCTCTGGAGTTGAAGCCAGGGACTAACCTCTCATCTCGAGTTGATTTTTGGTCCACAGTGCTCTTTCGTGTTGCTTCAGTGACCTCAGGATCCCTCTAGCCTTGAAACAGTGTTCTTGGGGTTTCTCTGGAGTGCCATGAAGGTAATCAAGGCTCCTTTCATGTGTGATGTGCAACACAGAATTGCTCTGCACGCAGTGCAGGGGAATCGGGCCTCATCTCGCGGCGAGGGGGAAGTCTCATGGTTTTTCTCGAGTTGCGGCGGGAACCTGGGGTATATTCTCGAGTTACGACGGGGATGGCCCTTCCACACACGTGTTTGTTCAGCCACGTCAGGACTCTTCCCTAGGTGCGAGACACAACTCTGGATTCTCCTCGAGGCTTGGCAAGGCAATTGGGACGCCTCTCCAGCTGAGGCGGGAAACCAAGGGTCCCTTTCCACGTGCCACAGGAATCCTGGGACTCCTATCAAGTTTCACGAGGAGTCAGGCATCGTCTCCTTTGGAGGCACTGATCTCCGCGTACCTCTGGAGTTTTCAAAGGATATGAGGCCTCCGGTCGCGATGAGGTGGGGAAGTAGGTCTTTCTCTGTGGTCTCCACAGGGGATTCAGACATCCTTTCATCTTGGGAGATGCAAGACGAGCCTGCATTCAAGTCACTGCAGGGATATCCAGCCTTATTTCGCGTCAGGGCATCGCGGTGTCCATTCCACTTGAGGCCATAAACTCAGGGTCCCTCTCACATACCTAGAGCTGAGTGAAGTCTCCTCTTGAGGTGCTTGTGGTAAGGTGGTATTCCTCTGGAGTCGAAGCCAGGGACTAACCTCTCATCTCGAGTTGATTTTTGGCCCACGGAGCTCTTTCGTGTTGCTACAGTGACCTCAGGATCCCTCTAGCCTTGAAACAGTGTTCTTGGGGTTTCTCTGGAGTGCCATCAAGGAAATCAAGGCTCCTTTCATGTGTGATGTGCAACACGGAATTGCTCTGCACGCAGTGCAGGGGAATCGGGCCTCATCTCGCGGCGAGGGGGAAGTCTCATGGTTTTTCTCGAGTTGCGGCGGGAACCTGGGGTATATTCTCGAGTTACGACGGGGATGGCCCTTCCACCCACGTGTTTCTTCAGCGACGTCAGGACTCCTGCCTAGTTGCAAGGGACAACTCTGGATTCTCCTCGAGGCTTGGCAGGGCAATTGGGACGCCTCTCCAGCTGAGGCGGGAGACCAAGTGTCCCTTTCCAAGTGCCACAGGAATCCTGGGACTCCTATCAAGTTTCACGAGGAGTCAGGCATCGTCTCCTTTGGAGGCACTGATCTCCGCGTACCTCTGGAGTTTTCAAAGGATGTGAGGCTATCTGTCGCGATGAGGTGGGGAACTAAGTCTTTCTCTGTGCTTTGCACAGGGGATTCAGACATCCTTTCCTCCTGGGAGATGCAAGACGAGCATGCATTGAAGTCACTGCAGGAATATCCGGCCTTATTTCGAGTCAGGGCATCGCGGTGTCCATTCCACTAGAGGCCACAAACTTCGGGTCCCTCTCACATACCTTGAGCTGAGAGAAGCCTCCTCTTGAGGTGCTTGTGGTAAGGTGGTATTTCTCTGGAGACGAATCCAGGGATTAACCTCTCTTTTCGAGTTGATTTTTGGTCCACAGAGTTCTTTCGTGTTGCTACAGTGACCTCAGGATCCCTCTATCCTTGAAACAGTGTTCTTGGGGTTTCTCTGGAGTGCCATCAAGGAAATCAAGGCTCCTTTCATGTGTGATGTGCAACACGGAATTGCTCTGCACGCAGTACAGGGGAATCGGGCCTCTACTCGCATCAAGGGGGAAGTCTCATGGTTTTTCTCGAGTTGCGGCGGGAACCTGGGGTATATTCTCGAGTTACGACGGGGATGACCCTTCCACCCACGTGTTTGTTCAGCCACGTCAGGACTCCTGCCTAGTTGCGAGGGACAACTCGGGATTCTCCTCGAGGCTTGGCAGGGCAATTGGAACGCCTCTCCATCTGAGGCGGGAGACCAAGGGTCCCTTTCCACGTGCCACAAGAATCCTGGGACTCCTATCAAGTTTCACGAGGAGTCAGGCATCGTCTCCTTTGGAGGCACTGATCTCCGCGTACCTCTGGAGTTTTCAAAGGATGTGAGGCCTCCGGTCGCGATGAGGTGGGGAACTAGGTGTTTCTCTGTGGTCTCCACAGGGGATTCAGACATCCTTTCATCTTGGGAGATGCAAGACGAGCCTGCATTCAAGTCACTGCAGGGATATCCGGCCTTATTTCGAGTCAGGGCATCGCGGTGTCCATTCCACTTGAGGCCGCAAACTCAGGATCCCTCTCACATACCTAGAGCTGAGAGAAGCCTCCTCTTGAGGTGCTTGTGGTAAGGTGGTATTCCTCTGGAGTCGAAGCCAGGGACTAACCTCTCATCTCGAGTTGATTTTTGGCCCACGGAGCTCTTTCGTGTTGCTACAGTGACCTCAGGATCCCTCTAGCCTTGAAACAGTGTTCTTGGGGTTTCTCTGGAGTGCCATCAAGGAAATCAAGGCTCCTTTCATGTGTGATGTGCAACACGGAATTGCTCTGCACGCAGTGCAGGGGAATCGGGCCTCATATCGCGGCGAGGGGGAAGTCTCATGGTTTTTCTCGAGTTGCGGCGGGAACCTGGGGTATATTCTCGAGTTACGATGGGGATGGCCCTTCCACACACGTGTGTGTTCAGCCATGTCAGGACTCCTGCCTAGTTGCGAGGGACAACTCGGGATTCTCCTCGAGGCTTTGCAGGGCAATTGGGACGCCTCTCCAGCTGAGACGGGAGACCAAGGGTCCCTTTCCACGTGCCACAGGAATCCTGGGTCTCCTATCAAGTTTCACGAGGAGTCAGGCATCGTCTCCTTTGGAGGCACTGATCTCCGCATACCTCTGGAGTTTTCAAAGGATTTGAGGCCTCCTGTCGCGATGAGGTGGGGAACTAGGTCTTTCTCTGTGGTCTCCACAGGGGATTCAGACACCCTTTCGTCTTGGGAGATGCAAGACGAGCCTGCATTCCAGTCACTGCAGGGATATCCGGCCTTATTTCGAGTCAGGGCATCGCGGTGTCCATTCCACTTGAGGCCGCAAACTCAGGGTCCCTCTCACATACCTAGAGCTGAGAGAAGCCTCCTCTTGAGGTGCTTGTGGTAAGGTGGTATTCCTCTGGAGTTGAAGCCAGGGACTAACCTCTCATCTCGAGTTGATTTTTGGTCCACAGTGCTCTTTCGTGTTGCTTCAGTGACCTCAGGATCCCTCTAGCCTTGAAACAGTGTTCTTGGGGTTTCTCTGGAGTGCCATGAAGGTAATCAAGGCTCCTTTCATGTGTGATGTGCAACACAGAATTGCTCTGCACGCAGTGCAGGGGAATCGGGCCTCATCTCGCGGCGAGGGGGAAGTCTCATGGTTTTTCTCGAGTTGCGGCGGGAACCTGGGGTATATTCTCGAGTTACGACGGGGATGGCCCTTCCACACACGTGTTTGTTCAGCCACGTCAGGACTCTTGCCTAGGTGCGAGACACAACTCTGGATTCTCCTCGAGGCTTGGCAAGGCAATTGGGACGCCTCTCCAGCTGAGGCGGGAAACCAAGGGTCCCTTTCCACGTGCCACAGGAATCCTGGGACTCCTATCAAGTTTCACGAGGAGTCAGGCATCGTCTCCTTTGGAGGCACTGATCTCCGCGTACCTCTGGAGTTTTCAAAGGATATGAGGCCTCCGGTCGCGATGAGGTGGGGAAGTAGGTCTTTCTCTGTGGTCTCCACAGGGGATTCAGACATCCTTTCATCTTGGGAGATGCAAGACGAGCCTGCATTCAAGTCACTGCAGGGATATCCAGCCTTATTTCGCGTCAGGGCATCGCGGTGTCCATTCCACTTGAGGCCATAAACTCAGGGTCCCTCTCACATACCTAGAGCTGAGTGAAGTCTCCTCTTGAGGTGCTTGTGGTAAGGTGGTATTCCTCTGGAGTCGAAGCCAGGGACTAACCTCTCATCTCGAGTTGATTTTTGGCCCACGGAGCTCTTTCGTGTTGCTACAGTGACCTCAGGATCCCTCTAGCCTTGAAACAGTGTTCTTGGGGTTTCTCTGGAGTGCCATCAAGGAAATCAAGGCTCCTTTCATGTGTGATGTGCAACACGGAATTGCTCTGCACGCAGTGCAGGGGAATCGGGCCTCATCTCGCGGCGAGGGGGAAGTCTCATGGTTTTTCTCGAGTTGCGGCGGGAACCTGGGGTATATTCTCGAGTTACGACGGGGATGGCCCTTCCATCCACGTGTTTCTTCAGCGACGTCAGGACTCCTGCCTAGTTGCAAGGGACAACTCTGGATTCTCCTCGAGGCTTGGCAGGGCAATTGGGACGCCTCTCCAGCTGAGGCGGGAGACCAAGTGTCCCTTTCCAAGTGCCACAGGAATCCTGGGACTCCTATCAAGTTTCACGAGGAGTCAGGCATCGCCTCCTTTGGAGGCACTGATCTCCGCGTACCTCTGGAGTTTTCAAAGGATGTGAGGCTATCTGTCGCGATGAGGTGGGGGAACTAAGTCTTTCTCTGTGCTTTCCACAGGGGATTCAGACATCCTTTCGTCCTGGGAGATGCAAGACGAGCATGCATTGAAGTCACTGCAGGGATATCCGGCCTTATTTCGAGTCAGGGCATCGCGGTGTCCATTCCACTTGAGGCCACAAACTTCGGGTCCCTCTCACATACCTTGAGCTGAGAGAAGCCTCCTCTTGAGGTGCTTGTGGTAAGGTGGTATTTCTCTGGAGACGAATCCAGGGACTAACCTCTCTTTTCGAGTTGATTTGTGGTCCACAGAGTTCTTTCGTGTTGCTACAGTGACCTCAGGATCCCTCTAGCCTTGAAACAGTGTTCTTGGGGTTTCTCTGGAGTGCCATCAAGGAAATCAAGGCTCCTTTCATGTGTGATGTGCAACACGGAATTGCTCTGCACGCAGTACAGGGGAATCGGGCCTCTACTCGCATCGAGGGGGAAGTCTCATGGTTTTTCTCGAGTTGCGGCGGGAACCTGGGGTATATTCTCGAGTTACGACGGGGATGACCCTTCCACCCACGTGTTTGTTCAGCCACGTCAGGACTCCTGCCTACTTGCGAGGGACAACTCGGGATTCTCCTCGAGGCTTGGCAGGGCAATTGGAACGCCTCTCCATCTGAGGCGGGAGACCAAGGGTCCCTTTCCACGTGCCACAAGAATCCTGGGACTCCTATCAAGTTTCACGAGGAGTCAGGCATCGTCTCCTTTGGAGGCACTGATCTCCGCGTACCTCTGGAGTTTTCAAAGAATGTGAGGCCTCCGGTCGCGATGAGGTGGGGAACTAGGTGTTTCTCTGTGGTCTCCACAGGGGATTCAGACATCCTTTCTTCTTGGGAGATGCAAGACGAGCCTGCATTCAAGTCACTGCAGGGATATCCGGCCTTATTTCGAGTCAGGGCATCGCGGTGTCCATTCCACTTGAGGCCGCAAACTCAGGATCCCTCTCACATACCTAGAGCTGAGAGAAGCCTCCTCTTGAGGTGCTTGTGGTAAGGTGGTATTCCTCAGGAGTCGAAGCCAGGGACTAACCTCTCATCTCGTGTTGATTCTTGGTCCACGGAGCTCTTTCGTGTTGCTACAGTGACCTCAGGATCCCTCTAGCCTTGAAACAGTGTTCTTGGGGATTCTCTGGAGTGCCATCAAGGAAATCAAGGCTCCTTTCATGTGTGATGTGCAACACAGAATTGCTCTGCACGCAGTGCAGGGGAATCGGGCCTCATCTCGCGGCGAGGGGGAAGTCTCATGGTTTTTCTCGAGTTGCGGCGGGAACCTGGGGTATATTCTCGAGTTACAACGGGGATGGCCCTTCCACCCACGTGTTTCTTCAGCGACGTCGGGACTCCTGCCTAGTTGCGAGGGACAACTCGGGATTCTCCTCGAGGCTTTGCAGGGCAATTGGGATGCCTCTCCAGCTGAGACGGGAGACGAAGGGTCCCTTTCCACGTGCCACAGGAATCCTGGGTCTCCTATCAAGTTTCACGAGGAGTCAGGCATCGTTTCCTTTGGAGGCACTGATCTCCGCATACCTCTGGAGTTTTCAAAGGATTTGAGGCCTCCTGTCGCAATGAGGTGGGGAACTAGGTCTTTCTCTGTGGTCTCCACAGGGGATTCAGACACCCTTTCATCTTGGGAGATGCAAGACGAGCCTGCATCCAGTCACTGCAGGGATATTCGGCCTTATTTCGAGTCAGGTCATCGCGGTGTCCATTCCACATGAGGCCGCAAACTCAGGGTCCCTGTCACATACCTAGAGCTGAGAGAAGCCTCCTCTTGAGGTGCTTATGGTAAGGTGGTATTCCTCTGTAGTCGAAGCCAGGGACTAACCTCTCATCTCGAGTTGATTTTTGGTCCACGGAGCTCTTTCGTGTTGCTACAGGGACCTCAGGATCCCTCTAGCCTTGAAACAGTGTTCTTGGGGTTTCTCTGGAGTGCCATCAAGGAAATCAAGGCTCCTTTCATGTGTGATGTGCAACACAGAATTGCTCGGCACGCAGTGCAGGGGAATCGGGCCTCATCTCGCGGCGAGGGGGAAGTCTCATGGTTTTTCTCGAGTTGCGGCGGGAACCTGGGGTATATTCTCGAGTTACGACGGGGATGGCCCTTCCACCCACGTGTTTCTTCAGCGACGTCAGGCCTCCTGCCTAGTTGCGAGGAACAACTCTGGATTCTCCTCGAGGCTTGGCAGGGCAATTGGGACGCCTCTCCAGCTGAGGCGGGAGACCAAGTGTCCCTTTCCAAGTGCCACAGGTATCCTGGGTCTCCTATCAAGTTTCCCGAGGAGTCAGGCATCGTCTCCTTTGGAGGCACTGATCTCCGCGTACCTCTGGAGTTTTCAAAGGATGTGAGGCTATCGGTCGCGATGAGGTGGGGAACTAAGTCTTTCTCTGTGCTTTCCACAGGGGATTCAGACATCCTTTCGTCCTGGGAGATGCAAGACGAGCCTGCTTTGAAGTCACTGCAGGGATATCCGGCCTTATTTCGAGTCAGGGCATCGCCGTGTCCATTCCACTTGAGGCCGCAAACTCAGGGTCCCTCTCACATACCTAGAGTTGAGAGAAGCCTCCTCTTGAGGTGCTTGTGGTAAGGTGGTATTCCTCAGGAGTCGACGCCAGGGACTAACCTCTCATCTCGTGTTGATTCTTGGTCCACGGAGCTCTTTCGTGTTGCTACAGGGACCTCAGGATCCCTCTAGCCTTGAAACAGTGTTCTTGGGGTTTCTCTGGAGTGCCATCAAGGAAATCAAGGCTCCTTTCATGTGTGATGTGCAACACGGAATTGCTCTGCACGCAGTGCAGGGGAATCGGGCCTCATCTCGCGGCGAGGGGGAAGTCTCATGGTTTTTCTCGAGTTGCGGCGGGAACCTGGGGTATATTCTCGAGTTACGACGGGGATGGCCCTTCCACCCACGTGTGTGTTCAGCGACGTCAGGACTCTTGCCTAGTTGAGAGACACAACTCGGGATTCTCCTCGAGGCTTGGCAGGGCAATTGGGACGTCTCTCCAGCTTAGACGGGAGACCAAGGGTCCGTTTCCACGTGCCACAAGAATCCTGGGTCTCCTATCAAGTTTCACGAGGAGTCAGGCATCGTCTCCTTTGGAGGCACTGATCTCCGCATACCTCTGGAGTTTTCAAAGGATGTGAGGCTATCGGTCGCGATGAGGTGGGGAACTAGGTCTTTCTCTGTGGTCTCCACAGGGGATTCAGACACCCTTTCGTCTTGGGAGATGCAAGACGAGCCTGCATTCCAGTCACTGCAGGGATATCCGGCCTTATTTCGCGTCAGGGCATCGCGGTGTCCATTCCACTTGAGGCCGCAAGCTCAGGGTCCCTCTCACATACCTAGAGCTGAGAGAAGCCTCCTCTTGAGGTGCTTGTGGTAAGGTGGTATTCCTCTGGAGTCGAAGCCAGTTACTAACCTCTCATCTCGAGTTGATTTTTGGCCCACGGAGCTCTTTCATGTTGCTACAGTGACCTCAGGATCCCTCTAGCCTTGAAACAGTGTTCTTGGGGTTTCTCTGGAGTGCCATGAAGGAAATCAAGGCTCCTTTCATGTGTGATGTGCAACACAGAATTGCTCTGCACGCAGTGCAGGGGAATCGGGCCTCATCTCGCGGCGAGGGGGAAGTCTCATTGTTTTTCTCGAGTTGCGGCGGGAACCTGGGGTATATTCTCGAGTTACGACGGGGATGGCCCTTCCACACACGTGTTTGTTCAGCCACGACAGGACTCTTGCCTAGTTGCGAGACACAACTCGGGATTCTCCTCGAGGCTTGGCAAGGCAATTGGGACGCCTCTCCAGCTGAGGCGGGAGACCAAGGGTCCCTTTCCACGTGCCACAGGAATCCTGGGACTCCTATCAAGTTTCACGAGGAGTCAGGCATCGTCTCCTTTGGAGGCACTGATCTCCGCGTACCTCTGGAGTTTTCAAAGGATGTGAGGCTATCGGTCGCGATGAGGTGGGGAACTAGGTCTTTCTCTGTGGTCTCCACAGGGGATTCAGACATCCTTTCATCTTGGGAGATGCAAGACGAGCCTGCATTCAAGTCACTGCAGGGATATCCAGCCTTATTTCGCGTCAGGGCATCGCGGTGTCCATTCCACTTGAGGCCGCAAACTCAGGGTCCCTCTCACATACCTAGAGCTGAGAGAAGCCTCCTCTTGAGGTGCTTGTGGTAAGGTGGTATTCCTCTGGAGGCGAAGCCAGGGACTAACCTCTCATCTCGAGTTGATTTTTGGCCCACGGAGCTCTTTTGTGTTGCTACAGTGACCTCAGGATCCCTCTAGCCTTGAAACAGTGTTCTTGGGGTTTCTCTGGAGTGCCATCAAGGAAATCAAGGCTCCTTTCATGTGTGATGTGCAACACGGAATTGTTCTGCACGCAGTGCAGGGGAATCGGGCCTCATCTCGCGGCGAGGGGGAAGTCTCATGGTTTTTCTCGAGTTGCGGCGGGAACCTGGGGTATATTCTCGAGTTACGACGGGGATGGCCCTTCCACCCACGTGTTTCTTCAGCGACGTCAGGACTCTTGCCTAGTTGCAAGGGACAACTCTGGATTCTCCTCGAGGCTTGGCAGGGCAATTGGGACGCCTCTCCAGCTGAGGCGGGAGACCAAGTGTCCCTTTCCAAGTGCCACAGGAATCCTGGGACTCCTATCAAGTTTCACGAGGAGTCAGGCATCGCCTCCTTTGGAGGCACTGATCTCCGCGTACCTCTGGAGTTTTCAAAGGATGTGAGGCTATCTGTCGCGATGAGGTGGGGAACTAAGTCTTTCTCTGTGCTTTCCACAGGGGATTCAGACATCCTTTCGTCCTGGGAGATGCAAGACGAGCATGCATTGAAGTCACTGCAGGGATATCCGGCCTTATTTCGAGTCAGGGCATCGCGGTGTCCATTCCACTTGAGGCCACAAACTTCGGGTCCCTCTCACATACCTTGAGCTGAGAGAAGCCTCCTCTTGAGGTGATTGTGGTAAGGTGGTATTTCTCTGGAGACGAATCCAGGGATTAACCTCTCTTTTCGAGTTGATTTTTGGTCCACAGAGTTCTTTCGTGTTGCTACAGTGACCTCAGGATCCCTCTATCCTTGAAACAGTGTTCTTGGGGTTTCTCTGGAGTGCCATCAAGGAAATCAAGGCTCCTTTCATGTGTGATGTGCAACACAGAATTGCTCGGCACGCAGTGCAGGGGAATCGGGCCTCTACTCGCATCGAGGGGGAAGTCTCATGGTTTTTCTCGAGTTGCGGCGGGAACCTGGGGTATATTCTCGAGTTACGACGGGGATGACCCTTCCACCCACGTGTTTGTTCAGCCACGTCAGGACTCCTGCCTAGTTGCGAGGGACAACTCGGGATTCTCCTCGAGGCTTGGCAGGGCAATTGGAACGCCTCTCCATCTGAGGCGGGAGACCAAGGGTCCCTTTCTACGTGCCACAAGAATCCTGGGACTCCTATCAAGTTTCACGAGGAGTCAGGCATCGTCTCCTTTGGAGGCACTGATCTCCGCGTACCTCTGGAGTTTTCAAAGGATGTGAGGCCTCCGGTCGCGATGAGGTGGGGAACTAGGTGTTTCTCTGTGGTCTCCACAGGGGATTCAGACATCCTTTCATCTTGGGAGATGCAAGACGAGCCTGCATTCAAGTCACTGCAGGGATATCCGGCCTTATTTCGAGTCAGGGCATCGCGGTGTCCATTCCACTTGAGGCCGCAAACTCAGGATCCCTCTCACATACCTAGAGCTGAGAGAAGCCTCCTCTTGAGGTGCTTGTGGTAAGGTGGTATTCCTCTGGAGTCGAAGCCAGGGACTAACCTCTCATCTCGAGTTGATTTTTGGCCCACGGAGCTCTTTCGTGTTGCTACAGTGACCTCAGGATCCCTCTAGCCTTGAAACAGTGTTCTTGGGGTTTCTCTGGAGTGCCATCAAGGAAATCAAGGCTCCTTTCATGTGTGATGTGCAACACGGAATTGCTCTGCACGCAGTGCAGGGGAATCGGGCCTCATATCGCGGCGAGGGGGAAGTCTCATGGTTTTTCTCGAGTTGCGGCGGGAACCTAGGGTATATTCTCGAGTTACGATGGGGATGGCCCTTCCACACACGTGTGTGTTCAGCCATGTCAGGACTCCTGCCTAGTTGAGAGGGACAACTCGGGATTCTCCTCGAGGCTTTGCAGGGCAATTGGGACGCCTCTCCAGCTGAGACGGGAGACCAAGGGTCCCTTTCCACGTGCCACAGGAATCCTGGGTCTCCTATCAAGTTTCACGAGGAGTCAGGCATCGTTTCCTTTGGAGGCACTGATCTCCGCATACCTCTGGAGTATTCAAAGGATTTGAGGCCTCCTGTCGCGATGAGGTGGGGAACTAGGTCTTTCTCTGTGGTCTCCACAGGGGATTCAGACACCCTTTCGTCTTGGGAGATGCAAGACGAGCCTGCATTCCAGTCACTGCAGGGATATCCGGCCTTATTTCGAGTCAGGGCATCGCGGTGTCCATTCCACTTGAGGCCGCAAACTCAGGGTCCCTCTCACATACCTAGAGCTGAGAGAAGCCTCCTCTTGAGGTGCTTGTGGTAAGGTGGTATTCCTCTGGAGTTGAAGCCAGGGACTAACCTCTCATCTCGAGTTGATTTTTGGTCCACAGTGCTCTTTCGTGTTGCTTCAGTGACCTCAGGATCCCTCTAGCCTTGAAACAGTGTTCTTGGGGTTTCTCTGGAGTGCCATGAAGGTAATCAAGGCTCCTTTCATGTGTGATGTGCAACACAGAATTGCTCTGCACGCAGTGCAGGGGAATCGGGCCTCATCTCGCGGCGAGGGGGAAGTCTCATGGTTTTTCTCGAGTTGCGGCGGGAACCTGGGGTATATTCTCGAGTTACGACGGGGATGGCCCTTCCACACACGTGTTTGTTCAGCCACGTCAGGACTCTTGCCTAGGTGCGAGACACAACTCTGGATTCTCCTCGAGGCTTGGCAAGGCAATTGGGACGCCTCTCCAGCTGAGGCGGGAAACCAAGGGTCCCTTTCCACGTGCCACAGGAATCCTGGGACTCCTATCAAGTTTCACGAGGAGTCAGGCATCGTCTCCTTTGGAGGCACTGATCTCCGCATACCTCTGGAGTTTTCAAAGGATGTGAGGCTATCGGTCGCGATGAGGTGGGGAACTAAGTCTTTCTCTGTGCTTTCCACAGGGGATTCAGACATCCTTTCGTCCTGGGAGATGCAAGACGAGCCTGCTTTGAAGTCACTGCAGGGATATCCGGCCTTATTTCGAGTCAGGGCATCGCGGTGTCCATTCCACTTGAGGCCGCAAACTCAGGGTCCCTCTCACATACCTAGAGTTGAGAGAAGCCTCCTCTTGAGGTGCTTGTGGTAAGGTGGTATTCCTCAGGAGTCGACGCCAGGGACTAACCTCTCATCTCGTGTTGATTCTTGGTCCACGGAGCTCTTTCGTGTTGCTACAGGGACCTCAGGATCCCTCTAGCCTTGAAACAGTGTTCTTGGGGTTTCTCTGGAGTGCCATCAAGGAAATCAAGGCTCCTTTCATGTGTGATGTGCAACACGGAATTGCTCTGCACGCAGTGCAGGGGAATCGGGCCTCATCTCGCGGCGAGGGGGAAGTCTCATGGTTTTTCTCGAGTTGCGGCGGGAACCTGGGGTATATTCTCGAGTTACGACGGGGATGGCCCTTCCACCCACGTCTGTGTTCAGCGACGTCAGGACTCTTGCCTAGTTGAGAGACACAACTCGGGATTCTCCTCGAGGCTTGGCAGGGCAATTGGGACGTCTCTCCAGCTTAGACGGGAGACCAAGGGTCCGTTTCCACGTGCCACAAGAATCCTGGGTCTCCTATCAAGTTTCACGAGGAGTCAGGCATCGTCTCCTTTGGAGGCACTGATCTCCGCATACCTCTGGAGTTTTCAAAGGATGTGAGGCTATCGGTCGCGATGAGGTGGGGAACTAGGTCTTTCTCTGTGGTCTCCACAGGGGATTCAGACACCCTTTCGTCTTGGGAGATGCAAGACGAGCCTGCATTCCAGTCACTGCAGGGATATCCGGCCTTATTTCGCGTCAGGGCATCGCGGTGTCCATTCCACTTGAGGCCGCAAGCTCAGGGTCCCTCTCACATACCTAGAGCTGAGAGAAGCCTCCTCTTGAGGTGCTTGTGGTAAGGTGGTATTCCTCTGGAGTCGAAGCCAGTTACTAACCTCTCATCTCGAGTTGATTTTTGGCCCACGGAGCTCTTTCATGTTGCTACAGTGACCTCAGGATCCCTCTAGCCTTGAAACAGTGTTCTTGGGGTTTCTCTGGAGTGCCATGAAGGAAATCAAGGCTCCTTTCATGTGTGATGTGCAACACAGAATTGCTCTGCACGCAGTGCAGGGGAATCGGGCCTCATCTCGCGGCGAGGGGGAAGTCTCATTGTTTTTCTCGAGTTGCGGCGGGAACCTGGGGTATATTCTCGAGTTACGACGGGGATGGCCCTTCCACACACGTGTTTGTTCAGCCACGACAGGACTCTTGCCTAGTTGCGAGACACAACTCGGGATTCTCCTCGAGGCTTGGCAAGGCAATTGGGACGCCTCTCCAGCTGAGGCGGGAGACCAAGGGTCCCTTTCCACGTGCCACAGGAATCCTGGGACTCCTATCAAGTTTCACGAGGAGTCAGGCATCGTCTCCTTTGGAGGCACTGATCTCTGCGTACCTCTGGAGTTTTCAAAGGATGTGAGGCTATCGGTCGCGATGAGGTGGGGAACTAGGTCTTTCTCTGTGGTCTCCACAGGGGATTCAGACATCCTTTCATCTTGGGAGATGCAAGACGAGCCTGCATTCAAGTCACTGCAGGGATATCCAGCCTTATTTCGCGTCAGGGCATCGCGGTGTCCATTCCACTTGAGGCCGCAAACTCAGGGTCCCTCTCACATACCTAGAGCTGAGAGAAGCCTCCTCTTGAGGTGCTTGTGGTAAGGTGGTATTCCTCTGGAGTCGAAGCCAGGGACTAACCTCTCATCTCGAGTTGATTTTTGGCCCACGGAGCTCTTTTGTGTTGCTACAGTGACCTCAGGATCCCTCTAGCCTTGAAACAGTGTTCTTGGGGTTTCTCTGGAGTGCCATCAAGGAAATCAAGGCTCCTTTCATGTGTGATGTGCAACACGGAATTGTTCTGCACGCAGTGCAGGGGAATCGGGCCTCATCTCGCGGCGAGGGGGAAGTCTCATGGTTTTTCTCGAGTTGCGGCGGGAACCTGGGGTATATTCTCGAGTTACGACGGGGATGGCCCTTCCACCCACGTGTTTCTTCAGCGACGTCAGGACTCTTGCCTAGTTGCAAGGGACAACTCTGGATTCTCCTCGAGGCTTGGCAGGGCAATTGGGACGCCTCTCCAGCTGAGGCGGGAGACCAAGTGTCCCTTTCCAAGTGCCACAGGAATCCTGGGACTCCTATCAAGTTTCACGAGGAGTCAGGCATCGCCTCCTTTGGAGGCACTGATCTCCGCGTACCTCTGGAGTTTTCAAAGGATGTGAGGCTATCTGTCGCGATGAGGTGGGGAACTAAGTCTTTCTCTGTGCTTTCCACAGGGGATTCAGACATCCTTTCGTCCTGGGAGATGCAAGACGAGCATGCATTGAAGTCACTGCAGGGATATCCGGCCTTATTTCGAGTCAGGGCATCGCGGTGTCCATTCCACTTGAGGCCACAAACTTCGGGTCCCTCTCACATACCTTGAGCTGAGAGAAGCCTCCTCTTGAGGTGATTGTGGTAAGGTGGTATTTCTCTGGAGACGAATCCAGGGATTAACCTCTCTTTTCGAGTTGATTTTTGGTCCACAGAGTTCTTTCGTGTTGCTACAGTGACCTCAGGATCCCTCTATCCTTGAAACAGTGTTCTTGGGGTTTCTCTGGAGTGCCATCAAGGAAATCAAGGCTCCTTTCATGTGTGATGTGCAACACGGAATTGCTCTGCACGCAGTACAGGGGAATCGGGCCTCTACTCGCATCGAGGGGGAAGTCTCATGGTTTTTCTCGAGTTGCGGCGGGAACCTGGGGTATATTCTCGAGTTACGACGGGGATGACCCTTCCACCCACGTGTTTGTTCAGCCACGTCAGGACTCCTGCCTAGTTGCGAGGGACAACTCGGGATTCTCCTCGAGGCGTGGCAGGGCAATTGGAACGCCTCTCCATCTGAGGCGGGAGACCAAGGGTCCCTTTCTACGTGCCACAAGAATCCTGGGACTCCTATCAAGTTTCACGAGGAGTCAGGCATCGTCTCCTTTGGAGGCACTGATCTCCGCGTACCTCTGGAGTTTTCAAAGGATGTGAGGCCTCCGGTCGCGATGAGGTGGGGAACTAGGTGTTTCTCTGTGGTCTCCACAGGGGATTCAGACATCCTTTCATCTTGGGAGATGCAAGACGAGCCTGCATTCAAGTCACTGCAGGGATATCCGGCCTTATTTCGAGTCAGGGCATCGCGGTGTCCATTCCACTTGAGGCCGCAAACTCAGGATCCCTCTCACATACCTAGAGCTGAGAGAAGCCTCCTCTTGAGGTGCTTGTGGTAAGGTGGTATTCCTCTGGAGTCGAAGCCAGGGACTAACCTCTCATCTCGAGTTGATTTTTGGCCCACGGAGCTCTTTCGTGTTGCTACAGTGACCTCAGGATCCCTCTAGCCTTGAAACAGTGTTCTTGGGGTTTCTCTGGAGTGCCATCAAGGAAATCAAGGCTCCTTTCATGTGTGATGTGCAACACGGAATTGCTCTGCACGCAGTGCAGGGGAATCGGGCCTCATATCGCGGCGAGGGGGGAGTCTCATGGTTTTTCTCGCGTTGCGGCGGGAACCTAGGGTATATTCTCGAGTTACGATGGGGATGGCCCTTCCACACACGTGTGTGTTCAGCCATGTCAGGACTCCTGCCTAGTTGAGAGGGACAACTCGGGATTCTCCTCGAGGCTTTGCAGGGCAATTGGGACGCCTCTCCAGCTGAGACGGGAGACCAAGGGTCCCTTTCCACGTGCCACAGGAATCCTGGGTCTCCTATCAAGTTTCACGAGGAGTCAGGCATCGTTTCCTTTGGAGGCACTGATCTCCGCATACCTCTGGAGTATTCAAAGGATTTGAGGCCTCCTGTCGCGATGAGGTGGGGAACTAGGTCTTTCTCTGTGGTCTCCACAGGGGATTCAGACACCCTTTCGTCTTGGGAGATGCAAGACGAGCCTGCATTCCAGTCACTGCAGGGATATCCGGCCTTATTTCGAGTCAGGGCATCGCGGTGTCCATTCCACTTGAGGCCGCAAACTCAGGGTCCCTCTCACATACCTAGAGCTGAGAGAAGCCTCCTCTTGAGGTGCTTGTGGTAAGGTGGTATTCCTCTGGAGTTGAAGCCAGGGACTAACCTCTCATCTCGAGTTGATTTTTGGTCCACAGTGCTCTTTCGTGTTGCTTCAGTGACCTCAGGATCCCTCTAGCCTTGAAACAGTGTTCTTGGGGTTTCTCTGGAGTGCCATGAAGGTAATCAAGGCTCCTTTCATGTGTGATGTGCAACACAGAATTGCTCTGCACGCAGTGCAGGGGAATCGGGCCTCATCTCGCGGCGAGGGGGAAGTCTCATGGTTTTTCTCGAGTTGCGGCGGGAACCTGGGGTATATTCTCGAGTTACGACGGGGATGGCCCTTCCACACACGTGTTTGTTCAGCCACGTCAGGACTCTTGCCTAGGTGCGAGACACAACTCTGGATTCTCCTCGAGGCTTGGCAAGGCAATTGGGACGCCTCTCCAGCTGAGGCGGGAAACCAAGGGTCCCTTTCCACGTGCCACAGGAATCCTGGGACTCCTATCAAGTTTCACGAGGAGTCAGGCATCGTCTCCTTTGGAGGCACTGATCTCCGCGTACCTCTGGAGTTTTCAAAGGATATGAGGCCTCCGGTCGCGATGAGGTGGGGAAGTAGGTCTTTCTCTGTGGTCTCCACAGGGGATTCAGACATCCTTTCATCTTGGGAGATGCAAGACGAGCCTGCATTCAAGTCACTGCAGGGATATCCAGCCTTATTTCGCGTCAGGGCATCGCGGTGTCCATTCCACTTGAGGCCATAAACTCAGGGTCCCTCTCACATACCTAGAGCTGAGTGAAGTCTCCTCTTGAGGTGCTTGTGGTAAGGTGGTATTCCTCTGGAGTCGAAGCCAGGGACTAACCTCTCATCTCGAGTTGATTTTTGGCCCACGGAGCTCTTTCGTGTTGCTACAGTGACCTCAGGATCCCTCTAGCCTTGAAACAGTGTTCTTGGGGTTTCTCTGGAGTGCCATCAAGGAAATCAAGGCTCCTTTCATGTGTGATGTGCAACACGGAATTGCTCTGCACGCAGTGCAGGGGAATCGGGCCTCATCTCGCGGCGAGGGGGAAGTCTCATGGTTTTTCTCGAGTTGCGGCGGGAACCTGGGGTATATTCTCGAGTTACGACGGGGATGGCCCTTCCACCCACGTGTTTCTTCAGCGACGTCAGGACTCCTGCCTAGTTGCAAGGGACAACTCTGGATTCTCCTCGAGGCTTGGCAGGGCAATTGGGACGCCTCTCCAGCTGAGGCGGGAGACCAAGTGTCCCTTTCCAAGTGCCACAGGAATCCTGGGACTCCTATCAAGTTTCACGAGGAGTCAGGCATCGTCTCCTTTGGAGGCACTGATCTCCGCGTACCTCTGGAGTTTTCAAAGGATGTGAGGCTATCTGTCGCGATGAGGTGGGGAACTAAGTCTTTCTCTGTGCTTTGCACAGGGGATTCAGACATCCTTTCCTCCTGGGAGATGCAAGACGAGCATGCATTGAAGTCACTGCAGGAATATCCGGCCTTATTTCGAGTCAGGGCATCGCGGTGTCCATTCCACTTGAGGCCACAAACTTCGGGTCCCTCTCACATACCTTGAGCTGAGAGAAGCCTCCTCTTGAGGTGCTTGTGGTAAGGTGGTATTTCTCTGGAGACGAATCCAGGGATTAACCTCTCTTTTCGAGTTGATTTTTGGTCCACAGAGTTCTTTCGTGTTGCTACAGTGACCTCAGGATCCCTCTCTCCTTGAAACAGTGTTCTTGGGGTTTCTCTGGAGTGCCATCAAGGAAATCAAGGCTCCTTTCATGTGTGATGTGCAACACGGAATTGCTCTGCACGCAGTACAGGGGAATCGGGCCTCTACTCGCATCGAGGGGGAAGTCTCATGGTTTTTCTCGAGTTGCGGCGGGAACCTGGGGTATATTCTCGAGTTACGACGGGGATGACCCTTCCACCCACGTGTTTGTTCAGCCACGTCAGGACTCCTGCCTAGTTGCGAGGGACAACTCGGGATTCTCCTCGAGGCTTGGCAGGGCAATTGGAACGCCTCTCCATCTGAGGCGGGAGACCAAGGGTCCCTTTCCACGTGCCACAAGAATCCTGGGACTCCTATCAAGTTTCACGAGGAGTCAGGCATCGTCTCCTTTGGAGGCACTGATCTCCGCGTACCTCTGGAGTTTTCAAAGGATGTGAGGCCTCCGGTCGCGATGAGGTGGGGAACTAGGTGTTTCTCTGTGGTCTCCACAGGGGATTCAGACATCCTTTCATCTTGGGAGATGCAAGACGAGCCTGCATTCAAGTCACTGCAGGGATATCCGGCCTTATTTCGAGTCAGGGCATCGCGGTGTCCATTCCACTTGAGGCCGCAAACTCAGGATCCCTCTCACATACCTAGAGCTGAGAGAAGCCTCCTCTTGAGGTGCTTGTGGTAAGGTGGTATTCCTCTGGAGTCGAAGCCAGGGACTAACCTCTCATCTCGAGTTGATTTTTGGCCCACGGAGCTCTTTCGTGTTGCTACAGTGACCTCAGGATCCCTCTAGCCTTGAAACAGTGTTCTTGGGGTTTCTCTGGAGTGCCATCAAGGAAATCAAGGCTCCTTTCATGTGTGATGTGCAACACGGAATTGCTCTGCACGCAGTGCAGGGGAATCGGGCCTCATATCGCGGCGAGGGGGAAGTCTCATGGTTTTTCTCGAGTTGCGGCGGGAACCTGGGGTATATTCTCGAGTTACGATGGGGATGACCCTTCCACACACGTGTGTGTTCAGCCATGTCAGGACTCCTGCCTAGTTGAGAGGGACAACTCGGGATTCTCCTCGAGGCTTTGCAGGGCAATTGGGACGCCTCTCCAGCTGAGACGGGAGACCAAGGGTCCCTTTCCACGTGCCACAGGAATCCTGGGTCTCCTATCAAGTTTCACGAGGAGTCAGGCATCGTCTCCTTTGGAGGCACTGATCTCCGCATACCTCTGGAGTTTTCAAAGGATTTGAGGCCTCCTGTCGCGATGAGGTGGGGAACTAGGTCTTTCTCTGTGGTCTCCACAGGGGATTCAGACACCCTTTCGTCTTGGGAGATGCAAGACGAGCCTGCATTCCAGTCACTGCAGGGATATCCGGCCTTATTTCGAGTCAGGGCATCGCGGTGTCCATTCCACTTGAGGCCGCAAACTCAGGGTCCCTCTCACATACCTAGAGCTGAGAGAAGCCTCCTCTTGAGGTGCTTGTGGTAAGGTGGTATTCCTCTGGAGTTGAAGCCAGGGACTAACCTCTCATCTCGAGTTGATTTTTGGTCCACAGTGCTCTTTCGTGTTGCTTCAGTGACCTCAGGATCCCTCTAGCCTTGAAACAGTGTTCTTGGGGTTTCTCTGGAGTGCCATGAAGGTAATCAAGGCTCCTTTCATGTGTGATGTGCAACACAGAATTGCTCTGCATGCAGTGCAGGGGAATCGGGCCTCATCTCGCGGCGAGGGGGAAGTCTCATGGTTTTTCTCGAGTTGCGGCGGGAACCTGGGGTATATTCTCGAGTTACGACGGGGATGGCCCTTCCACACACGTGTTTGTTCAGCCACGTCAGGACTCTTGCCTAGGTGCGAGACACAACTCTGGATTCTCCTCGAGGCTTGGCAAGGCAATTGGGACGCCTCTCCAGCTGAGGCGGGAAACCAAGGGTCCCTTTCCACGTGCCACAGGAATCCTGGGACTCCTATCAAGTTTCACGAGGAGTCAGGCATCGTCTCCTTTGGAGGCACTGATCTCCGCGTACCTCTGGAGTTTTCAAAGGATATGAGGCCTCCGGTCGCGATGAGGTGGGGAAGTAGGTCTTTCTCTGTGGTCTCCACAGGGGATTCAGACATCCTTTCATCTTGGGAGATGCAAGACGAGCCTGCATTCAAGTCACTGCAGGGATATCCAGCCTTATTTCGCGTCAGGGCATCGCGGTGTCCATTCCACTTGAGGCCATAAACTCAGGGTCCCTCTCACATACCTAGAGCTGAGTGAAGTCTCCTCTTGAGGTGCTTGTGGTAAGGTGGTATTCCTCTGGAGTCGAAGCCAGGGACTAACCTCTCATCTCGAGTTGATTTTTGGCCCACGGAGCTCTTTCGTGTTGCTACAGTGACCTCAGGATCCCTCTAGCCTTGAAACAGTGTTCTTGGGGTTTCTCTGGAGTGCCATCAAGGAAATCAAGGCTCCTTTCATGTGTGATGTGCAACACGGAATTGCTCTGCACGCAGTGCAGGGGAATCGGGCCTCATCTCGCGGCGAGGGGGAAGTCTCATGGTTTTTCTCGAGTTGCGGCGGGAACCTGGGGTATATTCTCGAGTTACGACGGGGATGGCCCTTCCACCCACGTGTTTCTTCAGCGACGTCAGGACTCCTGCCTAGTTGCAAGGGACAACTCTGGATTCTCCTCGAGGCTTGGCAGGGCAATTGGGACGCCTCTCCAGCTGAGGCGGGAGACCAAGTGTCCCTTTCCAAGTGCCACAGGAATCCTGGGACTCCTATCAAGTTTCACGAGGAGTCAGGCATCGTCTCCTTTGGAGGCACTGATCTCCGCGTACCTCTGGAGTTTTCAAAGGATGTGAGGCTATCTGTCGCGATGAGGTGGGGAACTAAGTCTTTCTCTGTGCTTTGCACAGGGGATTCAGACATCCTTTCGTCCTGGGAGATGCAAGACGAGCATGCATTGAAGTCACTGCAGGAATATCCGGCCTTATTTCGAGTCAGGGCATCGCGGTGTCCATTCCACTTGAGGCCACAAACTTCGGGTCCCTCTCACATACCTTGAGCTGAGAGAAGCCTCCTCTTGAGGTGCTTGTGGTAAGGTGGTATTTCTCTGGAGACGAATCCAGGGACTAACCTCTCTTTTCGAGTTGATTTGTGGTCCACAGAGTTCTTTCGTGTTGCTACAGTGACCTCAGGATCCCTCTATCCTTGAAACAGTGTTCTTGGGGTTTCTCTGGAGTGCCATCAAGGAAATCAAGGCTCCTTTCATGTGTGATGTGCAACACGGAATTGCTCTGCACGCAGTACAGGGGAATCGGGCCTCTACTCGCATCGAGGGGGAAGTCTCATGGTTTTTCTCGAGTTGCGGCGGGAACCTGGGGTATATTCTCGAGTTACAACGGGGATGGCCCTTCCACCCACGTGTTTGTTCAGCCACGTCAGGACTCCTGCCTAGTTGCGAGGGACAACTCGGGATTCTCCTCGAGGCTTGGCAGGGCAATTGGAACGCCTCTCCATCTGAGGCGGGAGACCAAGGGTCCCTTTCCACGTGCCACAAGAATCCTGGGACTCCTATCAAGTTTCACGAGGAGTCAGGCATCGTCTCCTTTGGAGACACTGATCTCCGCGTACCTCTGGAGTTTTCAAAGGATGTGAGGCCTCCGGTCGCGATGAGGTGGGGAACTAGGTGTTTCTCTGTGGTCTCCACAGGGGATTCAGACATCCTTTCTTCTTGGGAGATGCAAGACGAGCCTGCATTCAAGTCACTGCAGGGATATCCGGCCTTATTTCGAGTCAGGGCATCGCGGTTTCCATTCCACTTGAGGCCGCAAACTCAGGATCCCTCTCACATACCTAGAGCTGAGAGAAGCCTCCTCTTGAGGTGCTTGTGGTAAGGTGGTATTCCTCAGGAGTCGAAGCCAGGGACTAACCTCTCATCTCGAGTTGATTTTTGGCCCACGGCGCTCTTTCGTGTTGCTACAGTGACCTCAGGATCCCTCTAGCCTTGAAACAGTGTTCTTGGGGTTTCTCTGGAGTGCCATCAAGGAAATCAAGGCTCCTTTCATGTGTGATGTGCAACACGGAATTGCTCTGCACGCAGTGCAGGGGAATCGGGCCTCATATCGCGGCGAGGGGGAAGTCTCATGGTTTTTCTCGAGTTGCGGCGGGAACCTGGGGTATATTCTCGAGTTACAACGGGGATGGCCCTTCCACCCACGTGTTTCTTCAGCGACGTCAGGACTCCTGCCTAGTTGCGAGGGACAACTCGGGATTCTCCTCGAGGCTTTGCAGGGCAATTGGGATGCCTCTCCAGCTGAGACGGGAGACGAAGGGTCCCTTTCCACGTGCCACAGGAATCCTGGGTCTCCTATCAAGTTTCACGAGGAGTCAGGCATCGTTTCCTTTGGAGGCACTGATCTCCGCATACCTCTGGAGTTTTCAAAGGATTTGAGGCCTCCTGTCGCAATGAGGTGGGGAACTAGGTCTTTCTCTGTGGTCTCCACAGGGGATTCAGACACCCTTTCATCTTGGGAGATGCAAGACGAGCCTGCATTCCAGTCACTGCAGGGATATTCGGCCTTATTTCGAGTCAGGTCATCGCGGTGTCCATTCCACATGAGGCCGCAAACTCAGGGTCCCTGTCACATACCTAGAGCTGAGAGAAGCCTCCTCTTGAGGTGCTTATGGTAAGGTGGTATACCTCTGTAGTCGAAGCCAGGGACTAACCTCTCATCTCGAGTTGATTTTTGGTCCACGGAGCTCTTTCGTGTTGCTACAGGGACCTCAGGATCCCTCTAGCCTTGAAACAGTGTTCTTGGGGTTTCTCTGGAGTGCCATCAAGGAAATCAAGGCTCCTTTCATGTGTGATGTGCAACACAGAATTGCTCGGCACGCAGTGCAGGGGAATCGGGCCTCATCTCGCGGCGAGGGGGAAGTCTCATGGTTTTTCTCGAGTTGCGGCGGGAACCTGGGGTATATTCTCGAGTTACGACGGGGATGGCCCTTCCACCCACGTGTTTCTTCAGCGACGTCAGGCCTCCTGCCTAGTTGCGAGGAACAACTCTGGATTCTCCTCGAGGCTTGGCAGGGCAATTGGGACGCCTCTCCAGCTGAGGCGGGAGACCAAGTGTCCCTTTCCAAGTGCCACAGGTATCCTGGGTCTCCTATCAATTTTCACGAGGAGTCAGGCATCGTCTCCTTTGGAGGCACTGATCTCCGCGTACCTCTGGAGTTTTCAAAGGATGTGAGGCTATCGGTCGTGATGAGGTGGGGAACTAAGTCTTTCTCTGTGCTTTCCACAGGGGATTCAGACATCCTTTCGTCCTGGGAGATGCAAGACGAGCCTGCATTGAAGTCACTGCAGGGATATCCGGCCTTATTTCGAGTCAGGGCATCGCGGTGTCCATTCCACTTGAGGCCGCAAACTCAGGGTCCCTCTCACATACCTAGAGCTGAGAGAATCCTCCTCTTGAGGTGCTTGTGGTAAGGTGGTATTTCTCAGGATTCGAAGCCAGGGACTAACCTCTCATCTCGAGTTGATTCTTGGTCCGCGGAGCTCTTTCGTGTTGCTACAGTGACTTCAGGATCCCTCTAGCCTTGAAACAGTGTTCTTGGGGTTTCTCTGGAGTGCCATCAAGGAAATCAAGGCTCCTTTCATGTGTGATGTGCAACACGGAATTGCTCTGCACGCAGTGCAGGGGAATCGGGCCTCATCTCGCGGCGAGGGGGAAGTCTCATGGTTTTTCTCGAGTTGCGGCGGGAACCTGGGGTATATTCTCGAGTTACGACGGGAATGGCCCTTCCACACACGTGTGTGTTCAGCCATGTCAGGACTCCTGCCTAGTTGCGAGGGACAACTCGGGATTCTCCTCGAGGCTTTGCAGGGCAATTGGGACGCCTCTCCAGCTGAGACGGGAGACCAAGGGTCCCTTTCCACGTGCCACAGGAATCCTGGGACTCCTATCAAGTTTCACGAAGAGTCAGGCATCGTTTCCTTTGGAGGCACTGATCTCCGCATACCTCTGGAGTTTTCAAAGGATTTGAGGCCTCCTGTCGCAATGAGGTGGGGAACTAGGTCTTTCTCTGTGGTCTCCATAGGGGATTCAGACACCCTTTCGTCTTGGGAGATGCAAGACGAGCCTGCATTCCAGTCACTGCAGGGATATCCGGCCTTATTTCGAGTCAGGTCATCGCGGTGTCCATTCCACTTGAGGCCGCAAACTCAGGGTCCTTCTCACATACCTAGAGCTGAGAGAAGCCTCCTCTTGAGGTGCTTATGGTAAGGTGGTATTCCTCTGTAGTCGAAGCCAGGGACTAACCTCTCATCTCGAGTTGATTTTTGGTCCACGGAGCTCTTTCGTGTTGCTACAGGGACCTCAGGATCCCTCTAGCCTTGAAACAGTGTTCTTGGGGTTTCTCTGGAGTGCCATCAAGGAAATCAAGGCTCCTTTCATGTGTGATGTGCAACACAGAATTGCTCGGCACGCAGTGCAGGGGAATCGGGCCTCATCTCGCGGCGAGGGGGAAGTATCATGGTTTTTCTCGAGTTGCGGCGGGAACCTGGGGTATATTCTCGAGTTACGACGTGGATGGCCCTTCCACCCACGTGTTTCTTCAGCGACGTCAGGACTCCTGCCTAGTTGCGAGGGACAACTCTGGATTCACCTCGAGGCTTGGCAGGGCAATTGGGACGCCTCTCCAGCTGAGGCGGGAGACCAAGTGTCCCTTTCCAAGTGCCACAGATATCCTGGGTCTCCTATCAAGTTTCACAAGGAGTCAGGCATCGTCTCCTTTGGAGGCACTGATCTCCGCGTACCTCTGGAGTTTTCAAAGGATGTGAGGCTATCGGTCGCGATGAGGTGGGGAACTAAGTCTTTCTCTGTGCTTTCCACAGGGGATTCAGACATCCTTTCGTCCTGGGAGATGCAAGACGAGCCTGCATTGAAGTCACTGCAGGGATATCCGGCCTTATTTCGAGTCAGGGCATCGCGGTGTCCATTCCACTTGAGGCCGCAAACTCAGGGTCCCTCTCACATACCTAGAGCTGAGAGAAGCCTCCTCTTGAGGTGCTTGTGGTAAGGTGGTATTCCTCAGGAGTCGAAGCCAGGGACTAACCTCTCATCTCGTGTTGATTCTTGGTCCACGGAGCTCTTTCGTGTTGCTACAGTGACTTCAGGATCCCTCTAGCCTTGAAACAGTGTTCTTGGGGTTTCTCTGGAGTGCCATCAAGGAAATCAAGGCTCCTTTCATGTGTGATGTGCAATACGGAATTGCTCTGCACGCAGTGCAGGGGAATCGGGCCTCATCTCGCGGCGAGGGGGAAGTCTCATGGTTTTTCTCGAGTTGCGGCGGGAACCTGGGGTATATTCTCGAGTTACGACGGGGATGGCCCTTCCACACACGTGTGTGTTCAGCCATGTCAGGACTCCTGCCTGGTTGAGAGGGACAACTCGGGATTCTCCTCGAGGCTTTGCAGGGCAATTGGGACGCCTCTCCAGCTGAGACGGGAGACGAAGGGTCCCTTTCCACGTGCCACAGGAATCCTGGGTCTCCTATCAAGTTTCACGAGGAGTCAGGCATCGTCTCCTTTGGAGGCACTGATCTCCGCATACCTCTGGAGTTTTCAATGGATTTGAGGCCTCCTGTCGCGATGAGGTGGGGAACTAGGTCTTTCTCTGTGGTCTCCACAGGGGATTCAGACACCCTTTCGTCTTGGGAGATGCAAGACGGGCCTGCATTCCAGTCACTGCAGGGATATCCGGCCTTATTTCGAGTCAGGGCATCGCGGTGTCCATTCCACTTGAGGCTGCAAACTCAGGGTCCCTCTCACATACCTAGAGCTGAGAGAAGCCTCCTCTTGAGGTGCTTGTGGTAAGGTGGTATTCCTCTGGAGTTGAAGCCAGGGACTAACCTCTCATCTCGAGTTGATTTTTGGTCCACAGTGCTCTTTCGTGTTGCTTCAGTGACCTCAGGATCCCTCTAGCCTTGAAACAGTGTTCTTGGGGTTTCTCTGGAGTGCCATGAAGGTAATCAAGGCTCCTTTCATGTGTGATGTGCAACACAGAATTGCTCTGCACGCAGTGCAGGGGAATCGGGCCTCATCTCGCGGCGAGGGGGAAGTCTCATGGTTTTTCTCGAGTTGCGGCGGGAACCTGGGGTATATTCTCGAGTTACGACGGGGATGGCCCTCCACACACGTGTTTGTTCAGCCACGTCAGGACTCTTGCCTAGGTGCGAGACACAACTCGGGATTCTCCTCGAGGCTTGGCAAGGCAATTGGGACGCCTCTCCAGCTGAGGCGGGAAACCAAGGGTCCCTTTCCACGTGCCACAGGAATCCTGGGACTCCTATCAAGTTTCACGAGGAGTCAGGCATCGTCTCCTTTGGAGGCACTGATCTCCGCGTACCTCTGGAGTTTTCAAAGGATATGAGGCCTCCGGTCGCGATGAGGTGGGGAAGTAGGTCTTTCTCTGTGGTCTCCACAGGGGATTCAGACATCCTTTCATCTTGGGAGATGCAAGACGAGCCTGCATTCAAGTCACTGCAGGGATATCCAGCCTTATTTCGCGTCAGGGCATCGCGGTGTCCATTCCACTTGAGGCCATAAACTCAGGGTCCCTCTCACATACCTAGAGCTGAGTGAAGTCTCCTCTTGAGGTGCTTGTGGTAAGGTGGTATTCCTCTGGAGTCGAAGCCAGGGACTAACCTCTCATCTCGAGTTGATTTTTGGCCCACGGAGCTCTTTCGTGTTGCTACAGTGACCTCGGGATCCCTCTAGCCTTGAAACAGTGTTCTTGGGGTTTCGCTGGAGTGCCATGAAGGAAATCAAGGCTCCTTTCATGTGTGATGTGCAACACGGAATTGCTCTGCACGCAGTGCAGGGGAATCGGGCCTCATCTCGCGGCGAGGGGGAAGTCTCATGGTTTTTCTCGAGTTGCGGCGGGAACCTGGGGTATATTCTCGAGTTACGAGGGGGATGGCCCTTCCACCCACGTGTTTCTTCAGCGACGTCAGGATTCCTGCCTACTTGCGAGGGACAACTCTGGATTCTCCTCGAGGCTTGGCAGGGCAATTGGGACGCCTCTCCAGCTGAGGCGGGAGACCAAGTGTCCCGTTCCACGTGCCACAGGAATCCTGGGACTCCTATCAAGTTTCACGAGGAGTCAGGCATCGTCTCCTTTGGTGGCACTGATCTCCGCGTACCTCTGGAGTTTTCAAAGGATGTGAGGCTATCGGTCGCGATGAGGTGGGGAACTAAGTCTTTCTCTGTGCTTTCCACAGGGGATTCAGACATCCTTTCGTCCTGGGAGATGCAAGACGAGCCTGCATTGAAGTCACTGCAGGGATATCCGGCCTTATTTCGAGTCAGGGCATCGCGGTGTCCATTCCACTTGAGGCCGCAAACTCAGGGTCCCTCTCACATACCTAGAGCTGAGAGAAGCCTCCTCTTGAGGTGCTTGTGGTAAGGTGGTATTCCTCTGGAGACGAATGCAGGGACTAACATCTCTTTTCGAGTTGATTTTTGGTCCACAGAGTTCTTTCGTGTTGCTACAGTGACCTCAGGATCCCTCTAGCCTTGAAACAGTGTTCTTGGGGTTTCTCTGGAGTGCCATCAAGGAAATCAAGGCTCCTTTCACGTGTGATGTGCAAGACGGAATTGCTCTGCACGCAGTACAGGGGAATCGGGCCTCATCTCGCATCGAGGGGGAAGTCTCATGGTTTTTCTCGAGTTGCGGCGGGAACCTGGGGTATATTCTCGAGTTACGACTGGGATGGCCCTTCCACGCACGTGTTGGTTCAGCCACGTCAGGACTCCTGCCGAGTTGCGAAGGACAACTCTGGATTCTCCTCGAGGCTTGGCAGGGCAATTGGAACGCCTCTCCAGCTGAGGCGGGAGACCAAGGGTCCCTTTCCACGTGCCACAAGAATCCTGGGACTCCTATCAAGTTTCACGAGGAGTCAGGCATCGTCTCCTTTGGAGGCACTGATCTCCGCGTACCTCTGGAGTTTTCAAAGGATGTGAGGCCTCCGGTCGCGATGAGGTGGGGAATTAGGTGTTTCTCTGTGGTCTCCACAGGGGATTCAGACATCCTTTCTTCTTGGGAGATGCAAGACGAGCCTGCATTCCAGTCACTGCAGGGATATCCGGCCTTATTTCGAGTCAGGGCATCGCGGTGTCCATTCCACTTGAGGCCGCAAACTCAGGGTCCCTCTCACATACCTAGAGCTGAGAGAAGCCTCCTCTTGAGGTGCTTGTGGTAAGGTGGTATTCCTCAGGAGTCGAAGCCAGGGACTAACCTCTCATCTCGTGTTGATTCTTGGTCCACGGAGCTCTTTCGTGTTGCTACAGTGACCTCAGGATCCGTCTAGCCTTGAAACAGTGTTCTTGGGGTTTCTCTGGAGTGCCATCAAGGAAATCAAGGCTCCTTTCATGTGTGATGTGCAACACGGAATTGCTCTGCACGCAGTGCAGGGGAATCGGGCCTCATCTCGCGGCGAGGGGGAAGTCTCATGGTTTTTCTCGAGTTGCGGCGGGAACCTGGGGTATATTCTCGAGTTACGACGGGGATGGCCCTTCCACACACGTGTTTCTTCAGCGACGTCAGGACTCCTGCCTAGTTGCGAGGGACAACTCGGGATTCTCCTCGAGGCTTTGCAGGGCAATTGGGACGCCTCTCCAGCTGAGGCGGGAGACCAAGGGTCCCTTTTCACGTGCCACAGGAATCCTGGGTCTCCTATCAAGTTTCACGAGGAGTCAGGCATCGTCTCTTTTAGAGGCACTGATCTCCGCATACCTCTGGAGATTTCAAAGGATTTGAGGCCTCCTGTCGCGATGAGGTGGGGAACTAGGTCTTTCTCTGTGGTCTCCACAGGGGATTCAGACACCCTTTCGTCTTGGGAGATGCAAGACGAGCCTGCATTCCAGTCACTGCAGGGATATCCGGCCTTATTTCGAGTCAGGGCATCGCGGTGTCCATTCCACTTGAGGCCGCAAACTCAGGGTCCCTCTCACATACCTAGAGCTGAGAGAAGCCTCCTCTTGAGGTGCTTGTGGTAAGGTGGTATTCCTCTGGAGTCGAAGCCAGGGACTAACCTCTCATCTCGAGTTGATTTTTGGTCCACGGAGCTCTTTCGTGTTGCTACAGTGACCTCAGAATCCCTCTAGCCTTGAAACAGTGTTCTTGGGGTTTCTCTGGAGTGCCATCAAGGAAATCAAGGCTCCTTTCATGTGTGATGTGCAACACGGAATTGCTCTGCACGCAGTGCAGGGGAATCGGGCCTCATCTCGCATCGAGGGGGAAGTCTCATGGTTTTTCTCGAGTTGCGGCGGGAACCTGGGGTATATTCTCGAGTTACGACGGGGATGGCCCTTCCACCCACGTGTTTGTTCAGCCACGTCAGGACTCCTGCCTAGTTGCGAGGGACAACTCGGGATTCTCCTCGAGGCTTGGCACGGCAATTGGAACGCCTCTCCAGCTGAGGCGGGAGACCAAGGGTCCCTTTCCACGTGCCGCAAGAATCCTGGGACTCCTATCAAGTTTCACGAGGAGTCAGGCATCGTCTCCTTTGGAGGCACTGATCTCCGCGTACCTCTGGAGTTTTCAAAGGATGTGAGGCCTCCGGTCGCGATGAGGTGGGGAACTAGGTGTTTCTCTGTGGTCTCCACAGGGGATTCAGACATCCTTTCTTCCTGGGAGATGCAAGACGAGCCTGCATTGAAGTCACTGCAGGGATATCCGGCCTTATTTCGAGTCAGGGCATCGCGGTGTCCATTCCACTTGAGGCCGCAAACTCAGGGTCCCTCTCACATACCTAGAGCTGAGAGAAGCCTCCTCTTGAGGTGCTTGTGGTAAGGTGGTATTCCTCTGGAGTCGAAGCCAGGGACTAACCTCTCATCTCGAGTTGATTTTTGCCCCACGGAGCTCTTTCGTGTTGCTACAGTGACCTCAGGATCCCTCTAGCCTTGAAACAGTGTTCTTGGGGTTTCTCTGGAGTGCCATCAAGGAAATCAAGGCTCCTTTCATGTGTGATGTGCAACACGGAATTGCTCTGCACGCAGTGCAGGGGAATCGGGCCTCATCTCGTGGCGAGGGGGAAGTCTCATGGTTTTTCTCGAGTTGCGGCGGGAACCTGGGGTATATTCTCGAGTTACGACGGGGATGGCCCTTCCACCCACGTGTTTGTTCAGCCACGTCAGGACTCCTGCCTAGTTGCGAGGGACAACTCGGGATTCTCCTCGAGGCTTTGCAGGGCAATTGGGACGCCTCTCCAGCTGAGACGGGAGACCAAGGGTCCCTTTCCACGTGCCACAGGAATCCTGGGACTCCTATCAAGTTTCACGAGGAGTCAGGCATCGTCTCCTTTGGAGGCGCTGATCTCCGCGTACCTCTGGAGTTTTCAAAGGATGTGAGGCATCGGGTCGCGATGAGGTGGGGAACTAGGTCTTTCTCTGTGGTCTCCACAGGGCATTCCGACATCCTTTCGTCTTGGGAGATGCAAGACGAGCCTGCATTCCAGTCACTGCAGGGATATCCGTCCTTATTTCGAGTCAGGGCATCGCGGTGTCCATTCCACTTGAGGCCGCAAACTCAGGGTCCCTCTCACATACCTAGAGCTGAGAGAAGCCTCCTCTTGAGGTGCTTGTGGTAAGGTGGTATTCCTCAGGAGTCGAAGCCAGGGACTAACCTCTCATCTCGAGTTGATTTTTGGCCCACGGAGCTCTTTCGTGTTGCTACAGTGACCTCAGGATCCCTCTAGCCTTGAAACAGTGTTCTTGGGGTTTCTCTGGAGTGCCATCAAGGAAATCAAGGCTCCTTTCATGTGTGATGTGCAACACGGAATTGCTCTGCACGCAGTGCAGGGGAATCGGGCCTCATCTCGCGGCGAGGGGGAAGTCTCATGGTTTTTCTCGAGTTGCGGCGGGAACCTGGGGTATATTCTCGAGTTACGACGGGGATGGCCCTTCCACCCACGTGTTTCTTCAGCGACGTCAGGACTCCTGCCTAGTTGCGAGGGACAACTCTGGATTCTCCTCGAGGCTTGGCAGGGCAATTGGGACGCCTCTCCAGCTGAGGCGGGAGACCAAGTGTCCCTTTCCAAGTGCCACAGGAATCCTGGGACTCCTATCAAGTTTCACGAGGAGTCAGGCATCGTCTCCTTTGGAGGCACTGATCTCCGCGTACCTCTGGAGTTTTCAAAGGATGTGAGGCTATCGGTCGCGATGAGGTGGGGAACTAAGTCTTTCTCTGTGCTATCCACAGGGGATTCAGACATCCTTTCGTCCTGGGAAATGCAAGACGAGCCTGCATTGAAGTCACTGCAGGGATATCCAGCCTTATTTCGAGTCAGGGCATCGCGGTGTCCATTCCACTTGAGGCCGCAAACTCAGGGTCCCTCTCACATACCTAGAGCTGAGAGAAGCCTCCTCTTGAGGTGCTTGTGGTAAGGTGGTATTCCTCTGGAGCCGAATCCAGGGACTAACCTCTCTTTTCGAGTTGATTTTTGGTCCACAGAGTTCTTTCGTGTTGCTACAGTGACCTCAGGATCCCTCTATCCTTGAAACAGTGTTCTTGGGGTTTCTCTGGAGTGCCATGAAGGAAATCAAAGCTCCTTTCATATGTGATGTGCAAGACGGAATTGCTCTGCACGCAGTACAGTGGAATCGGGCCTCATCTCGCATCGAGGGGGAAGTCTCATGGTTTTTCTCGAGTTGCGGCGGGAACCTGGGGTATATTCTCGAGTTACGACGGGGATGGCCGTTCCACCCACGTGTTTGTTCAGCCACGTCAGGACTCCTGCCTAGTTGCGAGGGACAACTCGGGATTCTCCTCGAGGCTTGGCACGGCAATTGGAACACCTCTCCAGCTGAGGCGGGAGACCAAGGGTCCCTTTCCACGTGCCACAAGAATCCTGGGACTCCTATCAAGTTTCACGAGGAGTCAGGCATCGACTCCTTTGGAGGCACTGATCTCCGCGTACCTCTGGAGTTTTCAAAGGATATGAGGCCTCCGGTCGCGATGAGGTGGGGAAGTAGGTCTTTCTCTGTGGTCTCCACAGGGGATTCAGACATCCTTTCATCTTGGGAGATGCAAGACGAGCCTGCATTCAAGTCACTGCAGGGATATCCAGCCTTATTTCGCGTCAGGGCATCGCGGTGTCCATTCCACTTGAGGCCATAAACTCAGGGTCCCTCTCACATACCTAGAGCTGAGTGAAGTCTCCTCTTGAGGTGCTTGTGGTAAGGTGGTATTCCTCTGGAGTCAAAGCCAGGGACTAACCTCTCATCTCGAGTTGATTTTTGGCCCACGGAGCTCTTTCGTGTTGCTACAGTGACCTCAGGATCCCTCTAGCCTTGAAACAGTGTTCTTGGGGATTCGCTGGAGTGCCATGAAGGAAATCAAGGCTCCTTTCATGTGTGATGTGCAACACGGAATTGCTCTGCACGCAGTGCAGGGGAATCGGGCCTCATCTCGCGGCGAGGGGGAAGTCTCATGGTTTTTCTCGAGTTGCGGCGGGAACCTGGGGTATATTCTCGAGTTACGACGGGGATGGCCCTTCCACCCACGTGTTTCTTCAGCGACGTCAGGACTCCTGCCTACTTGCGAGGGACAACTCTGGATTCTCCTCGAGGCTTGGCAGGGCAATTGGGACGCCTCTCCAGCTGAGGCGGGAGACCAAGTGTCCCGTTCCACGTGCCACAGGAATCCTGGGACTCCTATCAAGTTTCACGAGGAGTCAGGCATCGTCTCCTTTGGAGGCACTGATCTCCGCGTACCTCTGGAGTTTTGAAAGGATGTGAGGCTATCGGTCGCGATGAGGTGGGGAACTAAGTCTTTCTCTGTGCTTTCCACAGGGGATTCAGACATCCTTTCGTCCTGGGAGATGCAAGACGAGCCTGCATTGAAGTCACTGCAGGGATATCCGGCCTTATTTCGAGTCAGGGCATCGCGGTGTCCATTCCACTTGAGGCCGCAAACTCAGGGTCCCTCTCACATACCTAGAGCTGAGAGAAGCCTCCTCTTGAGGTGCTTGTGGTAAGGTGGTATTCCTCTGGAGACGAATCCAGGGACTAACATCTCTTTTCGAGTTGATTTTTGGTCCACAGAGTTCTTTCGTGTTGCTACAGTGACCTCAGGATCCCTCTAGCCTTGAAACAGTGTTCTTGGGGTTTCTCTGGAGTGCCATCAAGGAAATCAAGGCTCCTTTCATGTGTGATGTGCAAGACGGAATTGCTCTGCACGCAGTACAGGGGAATCGGGCCTCATCTCGCATCGAGGGGGAAGTCTCATGGTTTTTCTCGAGTTGCGGCGGGAACCTGGGGTATATTCTCGAGTTACGACGGGGATGGCCCTTCCACCCACGTGTTTGTTCAGCCACGTCAGGACTCCTGCCTAGTTGCGAGGGACAACTCGGGATTCTCCTCGAGGCTTGGCAGGGCAATTGGAACGCCTCTCCAGCTGAGGCGGGAGACCAAGGGTCCCTTTCCACGTGCCACAAGAATCCTGGGACTCCTATCAAGTTTCACGAGGAGTCAGGCATCGTCTCCTTTGGAGGCACTGATCTCCGCGTACCTCTGGAGTTTTCAAAGGATGTGAGGCCTCCGGTCGCGATGAGGTGGGGAACTAGGTGTTTCTCTGTGGTCTCCACAGGGGATTCAGACATCCTTTCTTCTTGGGAGATGCAAGACGAGCCTGCATTCAAGTCACTGCAGGGATATCCGGCCTTATTTCGAGTCAGGGCATCGCGGTGTCCATTCCACTTGAGGCCGCAAACTCAGGGTCCCTCTCACATACCTAGAGCTGAGAGAAGCCTCCTCTTGAGGTGCTTGTGGTAAGGTGGTATTCCTCTGGAGTCGAAGCCAGGGACTAACCTCTCATCTCGAGTTGATTTTTGGCCCACGGAGCTCTTTCGTGTTGCTACAGTGACCTCAGAATCCCTCTATCCTTGAAACAGTGTTCTTGGGGTTTCTCTGGAGTGCCATCAAGGAAATCAAGGCTCCTTTCACGTGTGATGTGCAAGACGGAATTGCTCTGCACGCAGTACAGGGGAATCGGGCCTCATCTCGCATCGAGGGGGAAGTCTCATGGTTTTTCTCGAGTTGCGGCGGGAACCTGGGGTATATTCTCGAGTTACGACTGGGATGGCCCTTCCACGCACGTGTTGGTTCAGCCACGTCAGGACTCCTGCCGTGTTGCGAAGGACAACTCTGGATTCTCCTCGAGGCTTGGCAGGGCAATTGGAACGCCTCTCCAGCTGAGGCGGGAGACCAAGGGTCCCTTTCCACGTGCCACAAGAATCCTGGGACTCCTATCAAGTTTCACGAGGAGTCAGGCATCGTCTCCTTTGGAGGCACTGATCTCCGCGTACCTCTGGAGTTTTCAAAGGATGTGAGGCCTCCGGTCGCGATGAGGTGGGGAATTAGGTGTTTCTCTGTGGTCTCCACAGGGGATTCAGACATCCTTTCTTCTTGGGAGATGCAAGACGAGCCTGCATTCAAGTCACTGCAGGGATATCCGGCCTTATTTCGAGTCAGGGCATCGCGGTGTCCATTCCACTTGAGGCCGCAAACTCAGGGTCCCTCTCACATACCTAGAGCTGAGAGAAGCCTCCTCTTAAGGTGCTTGTGGTAAGGTGGTATTCCTCAGGAGTCGAAGCCAGGGACTAACCTCTCATCTCGTGTTGATTCTTGGTCCACGGAGCTCTTTCGTGTTGCTACAGTGACCTCAGGATCCCTCTAGCCTTGAAACAGTGTTCTTGGGGTTTCTCTGGAGTGCCATCAAGGAAATCAAGGCTCCTTTCATGTGTGATGTGCAACACGGAATTGCTCTGCACGCAGTGCAGGGGAATCGGGCCTCATCTCGCGGCGAGGGGGAAGTCTCATGGTTTTTCTCGAGTTGCGGCGGGAACCTGGGGTATATTCTCGAGTTACGACGGGGATGGCCCTTCCACACACGTGTTTCTTCAGCGACGTCAGGACTCCTGCCTAGTTGCGAGGGACAACTCGGGATTCTCCTCGAGGCTTTGCAGGGCAATTGGGACGCCTCTCCAGCTGAGGCGGGAGACCAAGGGTCCCTTTTCACGTGCCACAGGAATCCTGGGTCTCCTATCAAGTTTCACGAGGAGTCAGGCATCGTCTCCTTTAGAGGCACTGATCTCCGCATACCTCTGGAGTTTTCAAAGGATTTGAGGCCTCCAGTCGCGATGAGGTGGGGAACTAGGTCTTTCTCTGTGGTCTCCACAGGGGATTCAGACACCCTTTCGTCTTGGGAGATGCAAGACGAGCCTGCATTCCAGTCACTGCAGGGATATCCGGCCTTATTTCGAGTCAGGGCATCGCGGTGTCCATTCCACTTGAGGCCGAAAACTCAGGGTCCCTCTCACATACCTAGAGCTGAGAGAAGCCTCCTCTTGAGGTGCTTGTGGTAAGGTGGTATTCCTCTGGAGTCGAAGCCAGGGACTAACCTCTCATCTCGAGTTGATTTTTGGTCCACGGAGCTCTTTCGTGTTGCTACAGTGACCTCAGAATCCCTCTAGCCTTGAAACAGTGTTCTTGGGGTTTCTCTGGAGTGCCATCAAGGAAATCAAGGCTCCTTTCATGTGTGATGTGCAACACGGAATTGCTCTGCACGCAGTGCAGGGGAATCGGGCCTCATCTCGCATCGAGGGGAAAGTCTCATGGTTTTTCTCGAGTTGCGGCGGGAACCTGGGGTATATTCTCGAGTTACGACGAGGATGGCCCTTCCACCCACGTGTTTGTTCAGCCACGTCAGGACTCCTGCCTAGTTGCGAGGGACAACTCGGGATTCTCCTCGAGGCTTGGCACGGCAATTGGAACGCCTCTCCAGCTGAGCCGGGAGACCAAGGGTCCCTTTCCACGTGCCACAAGAATCCTGGGACTCCTATCAAGTTTCACGAGGAGTCAGGCATCGTCTCCTTTGGAGGCACTGATCTCCGCGTACCTCTGGAGTTTTCAAAGGATGTGAGGCCTCTGGTCGCGATGAGGTGGGGAACTAGGTGTTTCTCTCTGGTCTCCACAGGGGATTCAGACATCCTTTCTTCCTGGGAGATGCAAGACGAGCCTGCATTGAAGTCACTGCAGGGATATCCGGCCTTATTTCGAGTCAGGGCATCGCGGTGTCCATTCCACTTGAGGCCGCAAACTCAGGGGCCCTCTCACATACATAGAGCTGAGAGAAGCCTCCTCTTGAGGTGCTTGTGGTAAGGTGGTATTCCTCTGGAGTCGAAGCCAGGGACTAACCTCTCATCTCGAGTTGATTTTTGCCCCACGGAGCTCTTTCGTGTTGCTACAGTGACCTCAGGATCCCTCTAGCCTTGAAACAGTGTTCTTGGGGTTTCTCTGGAGTGCCATCAAGGAAATCAAGGCTCCTTTCATGTGTGATGTGCAACGCGGAATTGCTCTGCACGCAGTGCAGGGGAATCGGGCCTCATCTCGCGGCGAGGGGGAAGTCTCATGGTTTTTCTCGAGTTGCGGCGGGAACCTGGGGTATATTCTCGAGTTACGACGGGGATGGCCCTTCCACACACGTGTTTCTTCAGGGACGTCAGGACTCCTGCCTAGTTGCGAGGGACAACTCGGGCTTCTCCTCGAGGCTTCGCAGGGCAATTGGGACGCCTCTCCAGCTGAGACGGGAGACCAAGGGTCCCTTTCCACGTGCCACAGGAATCCTGGGTCTCCTATCAAGTTTCACGAGGAGTCAGGCATCGTCTCCTTTGGAGGCGCTGATCTCCGCGTACCTCTGGAGTTTTCAAAGGATGTGAGGCATCGGGTCGCGATGAGGTGGGGAACTAGGTCTTTCTCTGTGGTCTCCACAGGGCATTCCGACATCCTTATGTCTTGGGAGATGCAAGACGAGCCTGCATTCCAGTCACTGCAGGGATATCCGTCCTTATTTCGAGTCAGGGCATCGCGGTGTCCATTCCACTTGAGGCCGCAAACTCAGGGTCCCTCTCACATACCTAGAGCTGAGAGAAGCCTCCTCTTGAGGCGCTTGTGGTAAGGTGGTATTCCTCTGGAGTCGAAGCCAGGGACTAACCTCTCATCTCGAGTTGATTTTTGGCCCACGGAGCTCTTTCGTGTTGCTACAGTGACCTCAGGATCCCTCTAGCCTTGAAACAGTGTTCTTGGGGTTTCTCTGGAGTGCCATCAAGGAAATCAAGGCTCCTTTCATGTGTGATGTGCAACACGGAATTGCTCTGCACGCAGTGCAGGGGAATCGGGCCTCATCTCGCGGCGAGGGGGAAGTCTCATGGTTTTTCTCGAGTTGCGGCGGGAACCTGGGGTATATTCTCGAGTAACGACGGGGATGGCCCTTCCACCCACGTGTTTCTTCAGCGACGTCAGGACTCCTGCCTAGTTGCGAGGGACAACTCTGGATTCTCCTCGAGGCTTGGCAGGGCAATTGGGACGCCTCTCCAGCTGAGGCGGGAGACCAAGTGTCCCTTTCCAAGTGCCACAGGAATCCTGGGACTCCTATCAAGTTTCACGAGGAGTCAGGCATCGTCTCCTTTGGAGGCACTGATCTCCGCGTACCTCTGGAGTTTTCAAAGGATGTGAGGCTATCGGTCGCGATGAGGTGGGGAACTAAGTCTTTCTCTGTGCTATCCACAGGGGATTCAGACATCCTTTCGTCCTGGGAAATGCAAGACGAGCCTGCATTGAAGTCACTGCAGGGATATCCAGCCTTATTTCGAGTCAGGGCATCGCGGTGTCCATTCCGCTTGAGGCCGCAAACTCAGGGTCCCTCTCACATACCTAGAGCTGAGAGAAGCCTCCTCTTGAGGTGCTTGTGGTAAGGTGGTATTCCTCTGGAGCCGAATCCAGGGACTAACCTCTCTTTTCGAGTTGATTTTTGGTCCACAGAGTTCTTTCGTGTTGCTACAGTGACCTCAGGATCCCTCTATCCTTGAAACAGTGTTCTTGGGGTTTCTCTGGAGTGCCATGAAGGAAATCAAAGCTCCTTTCATATGTGATGTGCAAGACGGAATTGCTCTGCACGCAGTACAGTGGAATCGGGCCCCATCTCGCATCGAGGGGGAAGTCTCATGGTTTTTCTCGAGTTGCGGCGGGAACCTGGGGTATATTCTCGAGTTACGACGGGGATGGCCGTTCCACCCACGTGTTTGTTCAGCCACGTCAGGACTCCTGCCTAGTTGCGAGGGACAACTCGGGATTCTCCTCGAGGCTTGGCACGGCAATTGGAACACCTCTCCAGCTGAGGCGGGAGACCAAGGGTCCCTTTCCACGTGCCACAAGAATCCTGGGACTCCTATCAAGTTTCACGAGGAGTCAGGCATCGACTCCTTTGGAGGCACTGATCTCCGCGTACCTCTGGAGTTTTCAAAGGATGTGAGGCCTCCTGTCGCGATGAGGTGGGGAACTAGGTGTTTCTCTGTGGTCTCCACAGGGGATTCAGACATCCTTTCTTCTTGGGAGATGCAAGACGAGCCTGCATTCAAGTCACTGCAGGGATATCCGGCCTTATTTCGAGTCAGGGCATCGCGGTGTCCATTCCACTTGAGGCCGCAAACTCAGGGTCCCTCTCACATACCTAGAGCTGAGAGAAGCCTCCTCTTGAGGTGCTTGTGGTAAGGTGGTATTCCTCTGGAGTCGAAGCCAGGGACTAACCTCTCATCTCGAGTTGATTTTTGGCCCACGGAGCTCTTTCGTGTTGCTACAGTGACCTCAGGATCCCTCTAGCCTTGAAACAGTGTTCTTGGGGTTTCTCTGGAGTGCCATCAAGGAAATCAAGGCTCCTTTCATGTGTGATGTGCAACACGGAATTGCTCTGCACGCAGTGCAGGGGAATCGGGCCTCATCTCGCGGCGAGGGGGAAGTCTCATGGTTTTTCTCGAGTTGCGGCGGGAACCTGGGGTATATTCTCGAGTTACGACGGGGATGGCCCTTCCACCCACGTGTTTCTTCAGCGATGGCAGGACTCCTACCTACTTGCGAGGGACAACTCTGGATTCTCCTCGAGGCTTGGCAGGGCAATTGGGACGCCTCTCCAGCTGAGGCGGGAGACCAAGTGTCCCGTTCCACGTGCCACAGGAATCCTGGGACTCCTATCAAGTTTCACGAGGAGTCAGGCATCGTCTCCTTTGGAGTCACTGATCTCCGCGTACCTCTGGAGTTTTCAAAGGATGTGAGGCTATCGGTCGCGATGAGGTGGGGAACTAAGTCTTTCTCTGTGCTTTCCACAGGGGATTCAGACATCCTTTCGTCCTGGGAGATGCAAGACGAGCCTGCATTGAAGTCACTGCAGGGATATCAGGCCTTATTTCGAGTCAGGGCATCGCGGTGTCCATTCCACTTGAGGCCGCAAACTCAGGGTCCCTCTCACATACCTAGAGCTGAGAGAAGCCTCCTCTTGAGGTGCTTGTGGTAAGGTGGTATTCCTCTGGAGGCGAATCCAGGGACTAACATCTCTTTTCGAGTTGATTTTTGGTCCACAGAGTTCTTTCGTGTTGCTACAGTGACCTCAGGATCCCTCTAGCCTTGAAACAGTGTTCTTGGGGTTTCTCTGGAGTGCCATCAAGGAAATCAAGGCTCCTTTCATGTGTGATGTGCAAGACGGAATTGCTCTGCACGCAGTACAGGGGAATCGGGCCTCATCTCGCATCGAGGGGGAAGTCTCATGGTTTTTCTCGAGTTGCGGCGGGAACCTGGGGTATATTCTCGAGTTACGACGGGGATGGCCCTTCCACACACGTGTGTGTTCAGCCACGTCAGGACTCCTGCCTAGTTGCGAGGGACAACTCGGGATTCTCCTCGAGGCTTGGCAGGGCAATTGGAACGCCTCTCCAGCTGAGGCGGGAGACCAAGGGTCCCTTTCCACGTGCCACAAGAATCCTGGGACTCCTATCAAGTTTCACGAGGAGTCAGGCATCGTCTCCTTTGGAGGCACTGATCTCCGCGTACCTCTGGAGTTTTCAAAGGATGTGAGGCCTCCGGTCGCGATGAGGTGGGGAACTAGGTGTTTCTCTGTGGTCTCCACAGGGGATTCAGACATCCTTTCTTCTTGGGAGATGCAAGACGAGCCTGCATTCAAGTCACTGCAGGGATATCCGGCCTTATTTCGAGTCAGGGCATCGCGGTGTCCATTCCACTTGAGGCCGCAAACTCAGGGTCCCTCTCACATACCTAGAGCTGAGAGAAGCCTCCTCTTGAGGTGCTTGTGGTAAGGTGGTATTCCTCTGGAGTCGAAGCCAGGGACTAACCTCTCATCTCGAGTTGATTTTTGGCCCACGGAGCTCTTTCGTGTTGCTACAGTGACCTCAGAATCCCTCTATGCTTGAAAGAGTGTTCTTGGGGTTTCTCTGGAGTGCCATCAAGGAAATCAAGGCTCCTTTCACGTGTGATGTGCAAGACGGAATTGCTCTGCACGCAGTACAGGGGAATCGGGCCTCATCTCGCATCGAGGGGGAAGTCTCATGGTTTTTCTCGAGTTGCGGCGGGAACCTGGGGTATATTCTCGAGTTACGACTGGGATGGCCCTTCCACGCAGGTGTAGGTTCAGGCACGTCAGGACTCCTGCCGAGTTGCGAAGGACAACTCTGGATTCTCCTCGAGGCTTGGCAGGGCAATTGGAACGCCTCTCCAGCTGAGGCGGGAGACCAAGGGTCCCTTTCCACGTGCCACAAGAATCCTGGGACTCCTATCAAGTTTCACGAGGAGTCAGGCATCGTCTCCTTTGGAGGCACTGATCTCCGCGTACCTCTGGAGTTTTCAAAGGATGTGAGGCCTCCGGTCGCGATGAGGTGGGGAACTAGGTGTTTCTCTGTGGTCTCCACAGGGGATTCAGACATCCTTTCTTCTTGGGAGATGCAAGACGAGCCTGCATTCAAGTCACTGCAGGGATATCCGGCCTTATTTCGAGTCAGGGCATCGCGGTGTCCATTCCACTTGAGGCCGCAAACTCAGGGTCCCTCTCACATACCTAGAGCTGAGAGAAGCCTCCTCTTGAGGTGCTTGTGGTAAGGTGGTATTCCTCTGGAGTCGAAGCCAGGGACTAACCTCTCATCTCGAGTTGATTTTTGGCCCACGGAGCTCTTTCGTGTTGCTACAGTGACCTCAGAATCCCTCTATGCTTGAAAGAGTGTTCTTGGGGTTTCTCTGGAGTGCCATCAAGGAAATCAAGGCTCCTTTCACGTGTGATGTGCAAGACGGAATTGCTCTGCACGCAGTACAGGGGAATCGGGCCTCATCTCGCATCGAGGGGGAAGTCTCATGGTTTTTCTCGAGTTGCGGCGGGAACCTGGGGTATATTCTCGAGTTACGACTGGGATGGCCCTTCCACGCAGGTGTAGGTTCAGCCACGTCAGGACTCCTGCCGAGTTGCGAAGGACAACTCTGGATTCTCCTCGAGGCTTGGCAGGGCAATTGGAACGCCTCTCCAGCTGAGGCGGGAGACCAAGGGTCCCTTTCCACGTGCCACAAGTATCCTGGGACTCCTATCAAGTTTCACGAGGAGTCAGGCATCGTCTCCTTTGGAGGCACTGATCTCCGCGTACCTCTGGAGTTTTCAAAGGATGTGAGGCCTCCGGTCGCGATGAGGTGGGGAATTAGGTGTTTCTCTGTGGTCTCCACAGGGGATTCAAACATCCTTTCTTCTTGGGAGATGCAAGACGAGCCTGCATTCAAGTCACTGCAGGGATATCCGGCCTTATTTCGAGTCAGGGCATCGCGGTGTCCATTCCACTTGAGGCCGCAAACTCAGGATCCCTCTCACATACCTAGAGCTGAGAGAAGCCTCCTCTTGAGGTGCTTGTGGTAAGGTGGTATTCCTCAGGAGTCGAAGCCAGGGACTAACCTCTCATCTCGTGTTGATTCTTGGTCCACGGAGCTCTTTCGTGTTGCTACAGTGACCTCAGGATCCCTCTATCCTTGAAACAGTGTTCTTGGGGTTTCTCTGGAGTGCCATCAAGGAAATCAAGGCTCCTTTCATGTGTGATGTGCAACACGGAATTGCTCTGCACGCAGTGCAGGGGAATCAGGCCTCATCTCGCGGCGAGGGGGAAGTCTCATGGTTTTTCTCGAGTTGCGGCGGGAACCTGGGGTATATTCTCGAGTTACGACGGGGATGGCCCTTCCACACACCTGTTTCTTCAGCGACGTCAGGACTCCTGCCTAGTTGCGAGGGACAACTCGGGATTCTCCTCGAGGCTTTGCAGGGCAATTGGGACGCCTCTCCAACTGAGACGGGAGACCAAGGGTCCCTTTTCACGTGCCACAGGAATCCTGGGTCTCCTATCAAGTTTCACGAGGAGTCAGGCATCGTCTCCTTTGGAGGCACTGATCTCCGCATACCTCTGGAGTTTTCAAAGGATTTGAGGCCTCCTGTCGCGATGAGGTGGGGAACTAGGTCTTTCTCTGTGGTCTCCACAGGGGATTCAGACACCCTTTCGTCTTGGGAGATGCAAGACGAGCCTGCATTCCAGTCACTGCAGGGATATCCGGCCTTATTTCGAGTCAGGGCATCGCGGTGTCCATTCCACTTGAGGCCGCAAACTCAGGGTCCCTCTCACATACCTAGAGCTGAGAGAAGCCTCCTCTTGAGGTGCTTGTGGTAAGGTGGTATTCCTCTGGAGTCGAAGCCAGGGACTAACCTCTCATCTCGAGTTGATTTTTGGTCCACGGAGCTCTTTCGTGTTGCTACAGTGACCTCAGAATCCCTCTATGCTTGAAAGAGTGTTCTTGGGGTTTCTCTGGAGTGCCATCAAGGAAATCAAGGCTCCTTTCATGTGTGATGTGCAACACGGAATTGCTCTGCACGCAGTGCAGGGGAATAGGGCCTCATCTCCCGGCGAGGGGGAAGTCTCATGGTTTTTCTCGAGTTGCGGCGGGAACCTGGGGTATATTCTCGAGTTACGACGGGGATGGCCCTTCCACCCAGGTGTTTCTTCAGCGACGTCAGGACTCCTGCCTAGTTGCGAGGGACAACTCTGGATTCTCCTCGAGGCTTGGCAGGGCAATTGGGACGCCTCTCCAGCTGAGGCGGGAGACCAAGTGTCCCTTTCCAAGTGCCACAGGAATCCTGGGACTCCTATCAAGTTTCACGAGGAGTCAGGCATCGTCTCCTTTGGAGGCACTGATCTCCGCGTACCTCTGGAGTTTTCAAAGGATGTGAGGCTATTGGTCGCGATGAGGTGGGGAACTAAGTCTTTCTCTGTGCTATCCACAGGGGATTCAGACATCCTTTCGTCCTGGGAAATGCAAGACGAGCCTGCATTGAAGTCACTGCAGGGATATCCAGCCTGAAATCGAGTCAGGGCATCGCGGTGTCCATTCCACTTGAGGCCGCAAACTCAGGGTCCCTCTCGCATACCTAAAGCTGAGAGAAGCCTCCTCTTGAGGTGCTTGTGGTAAGGTGGTATTCCTCTGGAGACGAATCCAGGGACTAACCTCTCTTTTCGTCTTGATTTTTGGTCCACAGAGTTCTTTCGTGTTGCTACAGTGACCTCAGGATCCCTCTATCCTTGAAACAGTGTTCTTGGGGTTTCTCTGGAGTGCCATGAAGGAAATCAAGGCTCCTTTCATATGTGATGTGCAAGACGGAATTGCTCTGCACGCAGTACAGTGGAATCGGGCCTCATCTCGCATCGAGGGGGAAGTCTCATGGTTTTTCTCGAGTTGCGGCGGGAACCTGGGGTATATTCTCGAGTTACGACGGGGATGGCCCTTCCACCCACGTGTTTGTTCAGCCACGTCAGGACTCCTGCCTAGTTGCGAGGGACAACTCGGGATTCTCCTCGAGGCTTGGCACGGCAATTGGAACGCCTCTCCAGCTGAGGCGGGAGACCAAGGGTCCCTTTCCACGTGCCACAAGAATCCTGGGACTCCTATCAAGTTTCACGAGGAGTCAGGCATCGTCTCCTTTGGAGGCACTGATCTCCGCGTACCTCTGGAGTTTTCAAAGGATGTGAGGCCTCCGGTCGCGATGAGGTGGGGAACTAGGTGTTTCTCTGTGGTCTCCACAGGGGATTCAGACATCCTTTCTTCTTGGGAGATGCAAGACGAGCCTGCATTCAAGTCACTGCAGGGATATCCGGCCTTATTTCGAGTCAGGGCATCGCGGTGTCCATTCCACTTGAGGCCGCAAACTCAGGGTCCCTCTCACATACCTAGAGCTGAGAGAAGCCTCCTCTTGAGGTGCTTGTGGTAAGGTGGTATTCCTCTGGAGTCGAAGCCAGGGACTAACCTCTCATCTCGAGTTGATTTTTGGCCCACGGAGCTCTTTCGTGTTGCTACAGTGACCTCAGGATCCCTCTAGCCTTGAAACAGTGTTCTTGGGGTTTCTCTGGAGTGCCATCAAGGAAATCAAGGCTCCTTTCATGTGTGATGTGCAACACGGAATTGCTCTGCACACAGTGCAGGGGAATCGGGCCTCATCTCGCGGCGAGGGGGAAGTCTCATGGTTTTTCTCGAGTTGTGGCGGGAACCTGGGGTATATTCTCGAGTTACGACGGGGATGGCCCTTCCACCCACGTGTTTGTTCAGCGACGTCAGGACTCCTGCCTAGTTGCGAGGGACAACTCGGGATTCTCCTCGAGGCTTTGCAGGGCAATTGGGACGCCTCTCCAGCTGAGACTGGAGACCAAGGGTCCCTTTCCACGTGCCACAGGAATCCTGGGTCTCCTATCAAGTTTCACGAGGAGTCAGGCATCGTCTCCTTTGGAGGCGCTGAACTCCGTGTACCTCTGGAGTTTTCAAAGGATGTGAGGCATCGGGTCGCGATGAGGTGGGGAACTAGGTCTTTCTCTGTGGTCTCCACAGGGCATTCCGACATCCTTTCGTCTTGGGAGATGCAAGACGAGCCTGCATTCCAGTCACTGCAGGGATATCCGTCCTTATTTCGAGTCAGGGCATCGCGGTGTCCATTCCACTTGAGGCCGCAAACTCAGGGTCCCTCTCACATACCTAGAGCTGAGAGAAGCCTCCTCTTGAGGTGCTTGTGGTAAGGTGGTATTCCTCTGGAGTCGAAGCCAGTTACTAACCTCTCATCTCGAGTTGATTTTTGGCCCACGGAGCTCTTTCATGTTGCTACAGTGACCTCAGGATCCCTCTAGCCTTGAAACAGTGTTCTTGGGGTTTCTCTGGAGTGCCATGAAGGAAATCAAGGCTCCTTTCATGTGTGATGTGCAAGACGGAATTGCTCTGCACGCAGTGCAGGGGAATCGGGCCTCATCTCGCGGCGAGGGGGAAGTCTCATGGTTTTTCTCGAGTTGCGGCGGGAACCTGGGGTATATTCTCGGGTTACGACGGGGATGGCCGTTCCACCCACGTGTTTGTTCAGCCACGTCAGGACTCCTGCCTAGTTGCGAGGGACAACTCGGGATTCTCCTCGAGGCTTGGCACGGCAATTGGAACGCCTCTCCAGCTGAGGCGGGAGACCAAGGGTCCCTTTCCACGTGCCACAAGAATCCTGGGACTCCTATCAAGTTTCACGAGGAGTCAGGCATCGTCTCCTTTGGAGGCACTGATCTCCGCGTACCTCTGGAGTTTTCAAAGGATGTGAGGCCTCCGGTCGCGATGAGGTGGGGAACTAGGTGTTTCTCTGTGGTCTCCACAGGGGATTCAGACATCCTTTCTTCTTGGGAGATGCAAGACGAGCCTGCATTCAAGTCACTGCAGGGATATCCGGCCTTATTTCGAGTCAGGGCATCGCGGTGTCCATTCCACTTGAGGCCGCAAACTCAGGGTCCATCTCACATACCTAGAGCTGAGAGAAGCCTCCTCTTGAGGTGCTTGTGGTAAGGTGGTATTCCTCTGGAGTCGAAGCCAGGGACTATCCTCTCATCTCGAGTTGATTTTTGGCCCACGGAGCTCTTTCGTGTTGCTACAGTGACCTCAGGATCCCTCTAGCCTTGAAACAGTGTTCTTGGGGTTTCTCTGGAGTGCCATCAAGGAAATCAAGGCTCCTTTCATGTGTGATGTGCAACACGGAATTGCTCTGCACGCAGTGCAGGGGAATCGGGCCTCATCTCGCGGCGAGGGGGAAGTCTCATGGTTTTTCTCGAGTTGCGTCGGGAACCTGGGGTATATTCTCGAGTTACGACGGGGATGGCCCTTCCACCCACGTGTTTCTTCAGCGACGTCAGGACTCCTGCCTAATTGAGAGGGACAACTCTGGATTCTCCTCGAGGCTTGGCAGGGCAATTGGGACGCCTCTCCAGCTGAGGCGGGAGACCAAGTGTCCCTTTCCAAGTGCCACAGGAATCCTGGGACTCCTATCAAGTTTCACGAGGAGTCAGGCATCGTCTCCTTTGGAGGCACTGATCTCCGCGTACCTCTGGAGTTTTCAAAGGATGTGAGGCTATCGGTCGCGATGAGGTGGGGAACTAAGTCTTTCTCTGTACTATCCACAGGGGATTCAGACATCCTTTCGTCCTGGGAAATGCAAGACGAGCCTGCATTGAAGTCACTGCAGGGATATCCAGCCTTATTTCGAGTCAGGGCATCGCGGTGTCCATTCCACTTGAGGCCGCAAATTCAGGGTCCCTCTCACATACCTAGAGCTGAGAGAAGCCTCCTCTTGAGGTGCTTGTGGTAAGGTGGTATTCCTCTGGAGACGAATCCAGGGACTAACCTCTCTTTTCGAGTTGATTTTTGGTCCACAGAGTTCTTTCGTGTTGCTACAGTGACCTCAGGATCCCTCTATCCTTGAAACAGTGTTCTTGGGGTTTCTCTGGAGTGCCATCAAGGAAATCAAGGCTCCTTTCATGTGTGATGTGCAACACGGAATTGCTCTGCACGCAGTACAGTGGAATCGGGCCTCATCTCGCAACGAGGGGGAAGTCTCAAGGTTTTTCTCGAGTTGCGGCGGGAACCTGGGGTATATTCTCGAGTTACGACGGGGATGGCCCTTCCACCCACGTGTTTGTTCAGCCACGTCAGGACTCCTGCCTAGTTGCGAGGGACAACTCGGGATTCTCCTCGAGGCTTGGCACGGCAATTGGAATGCCTCTCCAGCTGAGGCGGGAGACCAAGGGTCCCTTTCCAAGTGCCACAAGAATCCTGGGACTCCTATCAAGTTTCACGAGGAGTCAGGCATCGTCTCCTTTGGAGGCACTGATCTCCGCGTACCTCTGGAGTTTTCAAAGGATGTGAGGCCTCCGGTCGCGATGAGGTGGGGAACTAGGTCTTTCTCTGTGGTCTCCACAGGGGATTCAGACATCCTTTCGTCTTGGGAGATGCAAGACGAGCCTGCATTCCAGGCACTGCAGGGATATCCGGCCTTATTTCGAGTCAGGGCATCGCGGTGTCCATTCCACTTGAGGCCGCAAACTCAGGGTCCCTCTCACATACCTAGAGCTGAGAGAAGCCTCCTCTTGAGGTGCTTGTGGTAAGGTGGTATTCCTCTGGAGTCGAAGCCAGGGACTAACCTCTCATCTCGAGTTGATTTTTGGTCCATGGAGCTCTTTCGTGTTGCTACAGTGACCTCAGGATCCCTCTAGCATTGAAACAGTGTTCTTGGGGTTTCTCTGGAGTGCCATCAAGGAAATCAAGGCTCCTTTCATGTGTGATGTGCAACACGGAATTGCTCTGCACGCAGTGCAGGGGAATAGGGCCTCATCTCGCGGCGAGGGGGAAGTCTCATGGTTTTTCTCGAGTTGCGGCGGGAACCTGGGGTATATTCTCGAGTTACGACGGGGATGGCCCTTCCACCCAGGTGTTTCTTCAGCGACGTCAGGACTCCTGCCTAGTTGCGAGGGACAACTCTGGATTCTCCTCGAGGCTTGGCAGGGCAATTGGGACGCCTCTCCAGCTGAGGCGGGAGACCAAGTGTCCCTTTCCAAGTGCCACAGGAATCCTGGGACTCCTATCAAGTTTCACGAGGAGTCAGGCATCGTCTCCTTTGGAGGCACTGATCTCCGCATACCTCTGGAGTTTTCAAAGGATGTGAGGCTATCGGTCGCGATGAGGTGGGGAACTAAGTCTTTCTCTGTGCTATCCACAGGGGATTCAGACATCCTTTCGTCCTGGGAAATGCAAGACGAGCCTGCATTGAAGTCACTGCAGGGATATCCAGCCTGATTTCGAGTCAGGGCATCGCGGTGTCCATTCCACTTGAGGCCGCAAACTCAGGGTCCCTCTCGCATACCTAAAGCTGAGGGAAGCCTCCTCTTGAGGTGCTTGTGGTAACGTGGTATTCCTCTGGAGACGAATCCAGGGACTAACCTCTCTTTTCGTCTTGATTTTTGGTCCACAGAGTTCTTTCGTGTTGCTACAGTGACCTCAGGATCCCTCTATCCTTGAAACAGTGTTCTTGGGGTTTCTCTGGAGTGCCATGAAGGAAATCAAGGCTCCTTTCATATGTGATGTGCAAGACGGAATTGCTCTGCACGCAGTACAGGGGAATCGGGCCTCATCTCGCATCGAGGGGGAAGTCTCATGGTTTTTCTCGAGTTGCGGCGGGAACCTGGGGTATATTCTCGAGTTACGACGGGGATGGCCCTTCCACACACGTGTTTCTTCAGCCACGTCAGGACTCCTGCCTAGTTGCGAGGGACAACTCGGGATTCTCCTCGAGGCTTGGCAGGGCAATTGGAACGCCTCTCCAGCTGAGGCGGGAGACCAAGGGTCCCTTTCCACGTGCCACAAGAATCCTGGGACTCCTATCAAGTTTCACGAGGAGTCAGGCATCGTCTCCTTTGGAGGCACTGATCTCCGCGTACCTCTGGAGTTTTCAAAGGATGTGAGGCCTCCGGTCGCGATGAGGTGGGGAACTAGGTGTTTCTCTGTGGTCTCCACAGGGGATTCAGACATCCTTTCTTCTTGGGAGATGCAAGACGAGCCTGCATTCAAGTCACTGCAGGGATATCCGGCCTTATTTCGAGTCAGGGCATCGCGGTGTCCATTCCACTTGAGGCCGCAAACTCAGGGTCCCTCTCACATACCTAGAGCTGAGAGAAGCCTCCTCTTGAGGTGCTTGTGGTAAGGTGGTATTCCTCTGGAGTCGAAGCCAGGGACTAACCTCTCATCTCGAGTTGATTTTTGGCCCACGGAGCTCTTTCGTGTTGCTACAGTGACCTCAGGATCCCTCTAGCCTTGAAACAGTGTTCTTGGGGTTTCTCTGGAGTGCCATCAAGGAAATCAAGGCTCCTTTCATGTGTGATGTGCAACACGGAATTGCTCTGCACGCAGTGCAGGGGAATCGGGCCTCATCTCGCGGCGAGGGGGAAGTCTCATGGTTTTTCTCGAGTTGTGGCGGGAACCTGGGGTATATTCTCGAGTTACGACGGGGATGGCCCTTCCACCCACGTGTTTGTTCAGCGACGTCAGGACTCCTGCCTAGTTGCGAGGGACAACTCGGGATTCTCCTCGAGGCTTTGCAGGGCAATTGGGACGCCTCTCCAGCTGAGACGGGAGACCAAGGGTCCCTTTCCACGTGCCACAGGAATCCTGGGTCTCCTATCAAGTTTCACGAGGAGTCAGGCATCGTCTAGATTGGAGCCGCTGAACTCCGTGTACCTCTGGAGTTTTCAAAGGATGTGAGGCATCGGGTCGCGATGAGGTGGGGAACTAGGTCTTTCTCTGTGGTCTCCACAGGGCATTCCGACATCCTTTCGTCTTGGGAGATGCAAGACGAGCCTGCATTCCAGTCACTGCAGGGATATCCGTCCTTATTTCGAGTCAGGGCATCGCGGTGTCCATTCCACTTGAGGCCGCAAACTCAGGGTCCCTCTCACATACCTAGAGCTGAGAGAAGCCTCCTCTTGAGGTGCTTGTGGTAAGGTGGTATTCCTCTGGAGTCGAAGCCAGGGACTAACCTCTCATCTCGAGTTGATTTTTGGCCCACGGAGCTCTTTCGTGTTGCTACAGTGACCTCAGGATCCCTCTATCCTTGAAACAGTGTTCTTGGGGTTTCTCTGGAGTGCCATGAAGGAAATCAAGGCTCCTTTCATGTGTGATGTGCAAGACGGAATTGCTCTGCACGCAGTGCAGGGGAATCGGGCCTCATCTCGCGGCGAGGGGGAAGTCTCATGGTTTTTCTCGAGTTGCGGCGGGAACCTGGGGTATATTCTCGGGTTACGACGGGGATGGCCGTTCCACACACGTGTTTGTTCAGCCACGTCAGGACTCCTGCCTAGTTGCGAGGGACAACTCGGGATTCTCCTCGAGGCTTGGCACGGCAATTGGAACGCCTCTCCAGCTGAGGCGGGAGACCAAGGGTCCCTTTCCACGTGCCACAAGAATCCTGGGACTCCTATCAAGTTTCACGAGGAGTCAGGCATCGTCTCCTTTGGAGGCACTGATCTCCGCGTACCTCTGGAGTTTTCAAAGGATGTGAGGCCTCCGGTCGCGATGAGGTGGGGAACTAGGTGTTTCTCTGTGGTCTCCACAGGGGATTCAGACATCCTTTCTTCTTGGGAGATGCAAGACGAGCCTGCATTCAAGTCACTGCAGGGATATCCGGCCTTATTTCGAGTCAGGGCATCGCGGTGTCCATTCCACTTGAGGCCGCAAACTCAGGGTCCCTCTCACATACCTAGAGCTGAGAGAAGCCTCCTCTTGAGGTGCTTGTGGTAAGGTGGTATTCCTCTGGAGTCGAAGCCAGGGACTATCCTCTCATCTCGAGTTGATTTTTGGCCCACGGAGCTCTTTCGTGTTGCTACAGTGACCTCAGGATCCCTCTAGCCTTGAAACAGTGTTCTTGGGGTTTCTCTGGAGTGCCATGAAGGAAATCAAGGCTCCTTTCATGTGTGATGTGCAACACGGAATTGCTCTGCACGCAGTGCAGGGGAATCGGGCCTCATCTCGCGGCGAGGGGGAAGTCTCATGGTTTTTCTCGAGTTGCGTCGGGAACCTGGGGTATATTCTCGAGTTACGACGGGGATGGCCCTTCCACCCACGTGTTTCTTCAGCGACGTCAGGACTCCTGCCTAGTTGCGAGGGACAACTCTGGATTCTCCTCGAGGCTTGGCAGGGCAATTGGGACGCCTCTCCAGCTGAGGCGGGAGACCAAGTGTCCCTTTCCAAGTGCCACAGGAATCCTGGGACTCCTATCAAGTTTCACGAGGAGTCAGGCATCGTCTCCTTTGGAGGCACTGATCTCCGCGTACCTCTGGAGTTTTCAAAGGATGTGAGGCCTCCGGTCGCGATGATGTGGGGAACTAGGTGTTTCTCTGTGGTCTCCACAGGGGATTCAGACATCCTTTCTTCTTGGGAGATGCAAGACGAGCCTGCATTCAAGTCACTGCAGGGATATCCGGCCTTATTTCGAGTCAGGGCATCGCGGTGTCCATTCCACTTGAGGCCGCAAACTCAGGGTCCATCTCACATACCTAGAGCTGAGAGAAGCCTCCTCTTGAGGTGCTTGTGGTAAGGTGGTATTCCTCTGGAGACGAATCCAGGGACTAACCTCTCTTTTCGTCTTGATTTTTGGTCCACAGAGTTCTTTCGTGTTGCTACAGTGACCTCAGGATCCCTCTATCCTTGAAACAGTGTTCTTGGGGTTTCTCTGGAGTGCCATGAAGGAAATCAAGGCTCCTTTCATATGTGATGTGCAAGACGGAATTGCTCTGCACGCAGTACAGGGGAATCGGGCCTCATCTCGCATCGAGGGGGAAGTCTCATGGTTTTTCTCGAGTTGCGGCGGGAACCTGGGGTATATTCTCGAGTTACGACGGGGATGGCCCTTCCACACACGTGTTTCTTCAGCCACGTCAGGACTCCTGCCTAGTTGCGAGGGACAACTCGGGATTCTCCTCGAGGCTTGGCAGGGCAATTGGAACGCCTCTCCAGCTGAGGCGGGAGACCAAGGGTCCCTTTCCACGTGCCACAAGAATCCTGGGACTCCTATCAAGTTTCACGAGGAGTCAGGCATCGTCTCCTTTGGAGGCACTGATCTCCGCGTACCTCTGGAGTTTTCAAAGGATGTGAGGCCTCCGGTCGCGATGAGGTGGGGAACTAGGTGTTTCTCTGTGGTCTCCACAGGGGATTCAGACATCCTTTCTTCTTGGGAGATGCAAGACGAGCCTGCATTCAAGTCACTGCAGGGATATCCGGCCTTATTTCGAGTCAGGGCATCGCGGTGTCCATTCCACTTGAGGCCGCAAACTCAGGGTCCCTCTCACATACCTAGAGCTGAGAGAAGCCTCCTCTTGAGGTGCTTGTGGTAAGGTGGTATTCCTCTGGAGTCGAAGCCAGGGACTAACCTCTCATCTCGAGTTGATTTTTGGCCCATGGAGCTCTTTCGTGTTGCTACAGTGACCTCAGGATCCCTCTAGCCTTGAAACAGTGTTCTTGGGGTTTCTCTGGAGTGCCATCAAGGAAATCAAGGCTCCTTTCATGTGTGATGTGCAACACGGAATTGCTCTGCACGCAGTGCAGGGGAATCGGGCCTCATCTCGCGGCGAGGGGGAAGTCTCATGGTTTTTCTCGAGTTGTGGCGGGAACCTGGGGTATATTCTCGAGTTACGACGGGGATGGCCCTTCCACCCACGTGTTTGTTCAGCGACGTCAGGACTCCTGCCTAGTTGCGAGGGACAACTCGGGATTCTCCTCGAGGCTTTGCAGGGCAATTGGGACGCCTCTCCAGCTGAGACGGGAGACCAAGGGTCCCTTTCCACGTGCCACAGGAATCCTGGGTCTCCTATCAAGTTTCACGAGGAGTCAGGCATCGTCTAGATTGGAGGCGCTGAACTCCGTGTACCTCTGGAGTTTTCAAAGGATGTGAGGCATCGGGTCGCGATGAGGTGGGGAACTAGGTCTTTCTCTGTGGTCTCCACAGGGCATTCCGACATCCTTTCGTCTTGGGAGATGCAAGACGAGCCTGCATTCCAGTCACTGCAGGGATATCCGTCCTTATTTCGAGTCAGGGCATCGCGGTGTCCATTCCACTTGAGGCCGCAAACTCAGGGTCCCTCTCACATACCTAGAGCTGAGAGAAGCCTCCTCTTGAGGTGCTTGTGGTAAGGTGGTATTCCTCTGGAGTCGAAGCCAGGGACTAACCTCTCATCTCGAGTTGATTTTTGGCCCACGGAGCTCTTTCGTGTTGCTACAGTGACCTCAGGATCCCTCTATCCTTGAAACAGTGTTCTTGGGGTTTCTCTGGAGTGCCATGAAGGAAATCAAGGCTCCTTTCATGTGTGATGTGCAAGACGGAATTGCTCTGCACGCAGTGCAGGGGAATCGGGCCTCATCTCGCGGCGAGGGGGAAGTCTCATGGTTTTTCTCGAGTTGCGGCGGGAACCTGGGGTATATTCTCGGGTTACGACGGGGATGGCCGTTCCACACACGTGTTTGTTCAGCCACGTCAGGACTCCTGCCTAGTTGCGAGGGACAACTCGGGATTCTCCTCGAGGCTTGGCACGGCAATTGGAACGCCTCTCCAGCTGAGGCGGGAGACCAAGGGTCCCTTTCCACGTGCCACAAGAATCCTGGGACTCCTATCAAGTTTCACGAGGAGTCAGGCATCGTCTCCTTTGGAGGCACTGATCTCCGCGTACCTCTGGAGTTTTCAAAGGATGTGAGGCCTCCGGTCGCGATGAGGTGGGGAACTAGGTGTTTCTCTGTGGTCTCCACAGGGGATTCAGACATCCTTTCTTCTTGGGAGATGCAAGACGAGCCTGCATTCAAGTCACTGCAGGGATATCCGGCCTTATTTCGAGTCAGGGCATCGCGGTGTCCATTCCACTTGAGGCCGCAAACTCAGGGTCCCTCTCACATACCTAGAGCTGAGAGAAGCCTCCTCTTGAGGTGCTTGTGGTAAGGTGGTATTCCTCTGGAGTCGAAGCCAGGGACTATCCTCTCATCTCGAGTTCATTTTTGGCCCACGGAGCTCTTTCGTGTTGCTACAGTGACCTCAGGATCCCTCTAGCCTTGAAACAGTGTTCTTGGGGTTTCTCTGGAGTGCCATGAAGGAAATCAAGGCTCCTTTCATGTGTGATGTGCAACACGGAATTGCTCTGCACGCAGTGCAGGGGAATCGGGCCTCATCTCGCGGCGAGGGGGAAGTCTCATGGTTTTTCTCGAGTTGCGTCGGGAACCTGGGGTATATTCTCGAGTTACGACGGGGATGGCCCTTCCACCCACGTGTTTCTTCAGCGACGTCAGGACTCCTGCCTAGTTGCGAGGGACAACTCTGGATTCTCCTCGAGGCTTGGCAGGGCAATTGGGACGCCTCTCCAGCTGAGGCGGGAGACCAAGTGTCCCTTTCCAAGTGCCACAGGAATCCTGGGACTCCTATCAAGTTTCACGAGGAGTCAGGCATCGTCTCCTTTGGAGGCACTGATCTCCGCGTACCTCTGGAGTTTTCAAAGGATGTGAGGCTATCGGTCGCGATGAGGTGGGGAACTAAGTCTTTCTCTGTACTATCCACAGGGGATTCAGACATCCTTTCGTCCTGGGAAATGCAAGACGAGCCTGCATTGAAGTCACTGCAGGGATATCCAGCCTTATTTCGAGTCAGGGCATCGCGGTGTCCATTCCACTTGAGGCCGCAAATTCAGGGTCCCTCTCACATACCTAGAGCTGAGAGAAGCCTCCTCTTGAGGTGCTTGTGGTAAGGTGGTATTCCTCTGGAGACGAATCCAGGGACTAACCTCTCTTTTCGAGTTGATTTTTGGTCCACAGAGTTCTTTCGTGTTGCTACAGTGACCTCAGGATCCCTCTATCCTTGAAACAGTGTTCTTGGGGTTTCTCTGGAGTGCCATCAAGGAAATCAAGGCTCCTTTCATGTGTGATGTGCAAGACGGAATTGCTCTGCACGCAGTACAGTGGAATCGGGCCTCATCTCGCAACGAGGGGGAAGTCTCAAGGTTTTTCTCGAGTTGCGGCGGGAACCTGGGGTATATTCTCGAGTTACGACGGGGATGGCCCTTCCACCCACGTGTTTGTTCAGCCACGTCAGGACTCCTGCCTAGTTGCGAGGGACAACTCGGGATTCTCCTCGAGGCTTGGCACGGCAATTGGAATGCCTCTCCAGCTGAGGCGGGAGACCAAGGGTCCCTTTCCAAGTGCCACAAGAATCCTGGGACTCCTATCAAGTTTCACGAGGAGTCAGGCATCGTCTCCTTTGGAGGCACTGATCTCCGCGTACCTCTGGAGTTTTCAAAGGATGTGAGGCCTCCGGTCGCGATGAGGTGGGGAACTAGGTCTTTCTCTGTGGTCTCCACAGGGGATTCAGACATCCTTTCGTCTTGGGAGATGCAAGACGAGCCTGCATTCCAGGCACTGCAGGGATATCCGGCCTTATTTCGAGTCAGGGCATCGCGGTGTCCATTCCACTTGAGGCCGCAAACTCAGGGTCCCTCTCACATACCTAGAGCTGAGAGAAGCCTCCTCTTGAGGTGCTTGTGGTAAGGTGGTATTCCTCTGGAGTCGAAGCCAGGGACTAACCTCTCATCTCGAGTTGATTTTTGGTCCATGGAGCTCTTTCGTGTTACTACAGTGACCTCAGGATCCCTCTAGCATTGAAACAGTGTTCTTGGGGTTTCTCTGGAGTGCCATCAAGGAAATCAAGGCTCCTTTCATGTGTGATGTGCAACACAGAATTGCTCTGCACGCAGTGCAGGGGAATCGGGCCTCATCTTGCGGCGAGGGGGAAGTCTCATGGTTTTTCTCGAGTTGCGGCGGGAACCTGGGGTATATTCTCGAGTTACGACGGGGATGGCCCTTCCACCCACGTGTTTCTTCAGCGACGTCAGGACTCCTGCCTAGTTGAGAGGGACAACTCTGGATTCTCCTCGAGGCTTGGCAGGGCAATTGGGACGCCTCTCCAGCTGAGGCGGGAGACCAAGTGTCCCTTTCCAAGTGCCACAGGAATCCTGGGACTCCTATCAAGTTTCACGAGGAGTCAGGCATCGTCTCCCTTGGAGGCACTGATCTCCGCGTACCTCTGGAGTTTTCAAAGGATGTGAGGCTATCGGTCGCGATGAGGTGGGGAACTAAGTCTTTCTCTGTGCCTTCCACAGGGGATTCAGACATCCTTTCGTCCTAGGAAATGCATGACGAGCCTGCATTGAAGTCACTGCAGGGATATCCGGCCTTATTTCGAGTCAGGGCATCGCGGTGTCCATTCCACTTGAGGCCGCAAACTCAGGGTCCCTCTCACATACCTAGAGCTGAGAGAAGCCTCCTCTTGAGGTGCTTGTGGTAAGGTGGTATTCCTCTGGAGACGAATCCAGGGACTAACCTCTCTTTTCGAGTTGATTTTTGGTCCACAGAGTTCTTTCATGTTGCTACAGTGACCTCAGGATCCCTCTATCCTTGAAACAGTGTTCTTGGGGTTTCTCTGGAGTGCCATGAAGGAAATCAAGGCTCCTTTCATGTGTGATGTGCAAGACGGAATTGCTCTGCACGCAGTACAGGGGAATCGGGCCTCATCTCGCATCGAGGGGGAAGTCTCATGGTTTTTCTCGAGTTGCGGCGGGAACATGGGGTATATTCTCGAGTTACGACGGGGATGGCCCTTCCACCCACGTGTGTGTTCAGCCACGTCAGGACTCTTGCCTAGTTGCGAGACACAACTCGGGATTCTCCTCGAGGCTTGGCAAGGCAATTGGGACGCCTCTCCAGCTGAGGCGGGAGACCAAGAGTCCCTTTCCACGTGCCACAGGAATCCTGGGACTCCTATCAAGTTTCACGAGGAGTCAGGCATCGTCTCTTTTGGAGGCACTGATCTCCACGTACCTCTGGAGTTTTCAAAGGATGTGAGGCTATCGGTCGCGATGAGGTGGGGAACTAGGTCTTTCTCTGTGGTCTCCACAGGGGATTCAGACATTCTTTCATCTTGGGAGATGCAAGACGAGCCTGCAATCAAGTCACTGCAGGGATATCCAGGCTTATTTCGCGTCAGGGCATCGCGGTGTCCATTCCACTTGAGGCCGCAAACTCAGGGTCCCTCTCACATACCTAGAGCTGAGAGAAGCCTCCTCTTGAGGTGCTTGTGGTAAGGTGGTATTCCTCTGGAGTCGAAGCCAGGGACTAACCTCTCATCTCGAGTTGATTTTTGGCCAACGGAGCTCTTTCGTGTTGCTACAGTGACCTCAGGATCCCTCTAGCCTTGAAACAGTGTTCTTGGGGTTTCTCTGGAGTGCCATCAAGGAAATCAAGGCTCCTTTCATGTGTGATGTGCAACACAGAATTGCTCTGCACGCACTGCAGGGGAATCGGGCCTCATCTCGCGGCGAGGGGGAAGTCTCATGGTTTTTCTCGAGTTGCGGCGGGAACCTGGGGTATATTCTCGAGTTACGACGGGGATGGCCCTTCCACAAACGTGTGTGTTCAGCCATGTCAGGACTCCTGCCTAGTTGCGAGGGACAACTCGGGATTCTCCTCGAGGCTTTGCAGGGCAATTGGGACGCCTCTCCAGCTGAGACGGGAGACCAAGGGTCCCTTTCCACGTGCCACAGGAATCCTGGGTCTCCTATCAAGTTTCACGAGGAGTCAGGCATCGTCTCCTTTGGAGGCACTGATCTCCGCGTACCTCTGGAGTTTTCAAAGGATGTGAGGCTATCGGTCGCGATGAGGTGGGGAACTAAGTCTTTCTCTGTACTATCCACAGGGGATTCAGACATCCTTTCGTTCTGGGAAATGCAAGACGAGCCTGCATTGAAGTCACTGCAGGGATATCCAGCCTTATTTCGAGTCAGGGCATCGCGGTGTCCATTCCACTTGAGGCCGCAAATTCAGGGTCCCTCTCACATACCTAGAGCTGAGAGAAGCCTCCTCTTGAGGTGCTTGTGGTAAGGTGGTATTCCTCTGGAGACGAATCCAGGGACTAACCTCTCTTTTCGAGTTGATTTTTGGTCCACAGAGTTCTTTCGTGTTGCTACAGTGACCTCAGGATCCCTCTATCCTTGAAACAGTGTTCTTGGGGTTTCTCTGGAGTGCCATCAAGGAAATCAAGGCTCCTTTCATGTGTGATGTGCAAGACGGAATTGCTCTGCACGCAGTACAGTGGAATCGGGCCTCATCTCGCAACGAGGGGGAAGTCTCAAGGTTTTTCTCGAGTTGCGGCGGGAACCTGGGGTATATTCTCGAGTTACGACGGGGATGGCCCTTCCACCCACGTGTTTGTTCAGCCACGTCAGGACTCCTGCCTAGTTGCGAGGGACAACTCGGGATTCTCCTCGAGGCTTGGCACGGCAATTGGAATGCCCTTCCAGCTGAGGCGGGAGACCAAGGGTCCCTTTACAAGTGCCACAAGAATCCTGGGACTCCTATCAAGTTTCACGAGGAGTCAGGCATCGTCTCCTTTGGAGGCACTGATCTCCGCGTACCTCTGGAGTTTTCAAAGGATGTGAGGCCTCCGGTCGCGATGAGGTGGGGAACTAGGTCTTTCTCTGTGGTCTCCACAGGGGATTCAGACATCCTTTCGTCTTGGGAGATGCAAGACGAGCCTGCATTCCAGGCACTGCAGGGATATCCGGCCTTATTTCGAGTCAGGGCATCGCGGTGTCCATTCCACTTGAGGCCGCAAACTCAGGGTCCCTCTCACATACCTAGAGCTGAGAGAAGCCTCCTCTTGAGGTGCTTGTGGTAAGGTGGTATTCCTCTGGAGTCGAAGCCAGGGACTAACCTCTCATCTCGAGTTGATTTTTGGTCCATGGAGCTCTTTCGTGTTGCTACAGTGACCTCAGGATCCCTCTAGCATTGAAACAGTGTTCTTGGGGTTTCTCTGGAGTGCCATCAAGGAAATCAAGGCTCCTTTCATGTGTGATGTGCAACACAGAATTGCTCTGCACGCAGTGCAGGGGAATCGGGCCTCATCTCGCGGCGAGGGGGAAGTCTCATGGTTTTTCTCGAGTTGCGGCGGGAACCTGGGGTATATTCTCGAGTTACGACGGGGATGGCCCTTCCACCCACGTGTTTCTTCAGCGACGTCAGGACTCCTGCCTAGTTGAGAGGGACAACTCTGGATTCTCCTCGAGGCTTGGCAGGGCAATTGGGACGCCTCTCCAGCTGAGGCGGGAGACCAAGTGTCCCTTTCCAAGTGCCACAGGAATCCTGGGACTCCTATCACGTTTCACGAGGAGTCAGGCATCGTCTCCCTTGGAGGCACTGATCTCCGCGTACCTCTGGAGTTTTCAAAGGATGTGAGGCTATCGGTCGCGATGAGGTGGGGAACTAAGTCTTTCTCTGTGCTTTCCACAGGGGATTCAGACATCCTTTCGTCCTGGGAAATGCATGACGAGCCTGCATTGAAGTCACTGCAGGGATATCCGGCCTTATTTCGAGTCAGGGCATCGCGGTGTCCATTCCACTTGAGGCCACAAACTCAGGGTCCCTCTCACATACCTAGAGCTGAGAGAAGCCTCCTCTTGAGGTGCTTGTGGTAAGGTGGTATTCCTCTGGAGACGAATCCAGGGACTAACCTCTCTTTTCGAGTTGATTTTTGGTCCTCAGAGTTCTTTCATGTTGCTACAGTGACCTCAGGATCCCTCTATCCTTGAAACAGTGTTCTTGGGGTTTCTCTGGAGTGCCATGAAGGAAATCAAGGCTCCTTTCATATGTGATGTGCAAGACGGAATTGCTCTGCACGCAGTACAGGGGAATCGGGCCTCATCTCGCATCGAGGGGGAAGTCTCATGGTTTTTCTCGAGTTGCGGCGGGAACATGGGGTATATTCTCGAGTTACGACGGGGATGGCCCTTCCACCCACGTGTGTGTTCAGCCACGTCAGGACTCTTGCCTAGTTGCGAGACACAACTCGGGATTCTCCTCGAGGCTTGGCAAGGCAATTGGGACGCCTCTCCAGCTGAGGCGGGAGACCAAGAGTCCCTTTCCACGTGCCACAGGAATCCTGGGACTCCTATCAAGTTTCACGAGGAGTCAGGCATCGTCTCTTTTGGAGGCACTGATCTCCACGTACCTCTGGAGTTTTCAAAGGATGTGAGGCTATCGGTCGCGATGAGGTGGGGAACTAGGTCTTTCTCTGTGGTCTCCACAGGGGATTCAGACATCCTTTCATCTTGGGAGATGCAAGACGAGCCTGCAATCAAGTCACTGCAGGGATATCCAGGCTTATTTCGCGTCAGGGCATCGCGGTGTCCATTCCACTTGAGGCCGCAAACTCAGGGTCCCTCTCACATACCTAGAGCTGAGAGAAGCCTCCTCTTGAGGTGCTTGTGGTAAGGTGGTATTCCTCTGGAGTCGAAGCCAGGGACTAACCTCTCATCTCGAGTTGATTTTTGGCCAACGGAGCTCTTTCGTGTTGCTACAGTGACCTCAGGATCCCTCTAGCCTTGAAACAGTGTTCTTGGGGTTTCTCTGGAGTGCCATCAAGGAAATCAAGGCTCCTTTCATGTGTGATGTGCAACACAGAATTGCTCTGCACGCACTGCAGGGGAATCGGGCCTCATCTCGCGGCGAGGGGGAAGTCTCATGGTTTTTCTCGAGTTGCGGCGGGAACCTGGGGTATATTCTCGAGTTACGACGGGGATGGCCCTTCCACAAACGTGTGTGTTCAGCCATGTCAGGACTCCTGCCTAGTTGCGAGGGACAACTCGGGATTCTCCTCGAGGCTTTGCAGGGCAATTGGGACGCCTCTCCAGCTGAGACGGGAGACCAAGGGTCCCTTTCCACGTGCCACAGGAATCCTGGGTCTCCTATCAAGTTTCACGAGGAGTCAGGCATCGTCTCCTTTGGAGGCACTGATCTCCGCGTACCTCTGGAGTTTTCAAAGGATTTGAGGCCTCCTGTCGCGATGAGGTGGGGAACTAGGTCTTTCTCTGTGGTCTCCACAGGGGATTCAGACACCCTTTCGTCTTGGGAGATGCAAGACGAGGCTGCATTTCAGTCACTGCAGGGATATCCGGCCTTATTTCGAGTCAGGGCATCGCGGTGTCCATTCCACTTGAGGCCGCAAACTCAGGGTCCCTCTCACATACCTAGAGCTGAGAGAAGCCTCCTCTTGAGGTGCTTGTGGTAAGGTGGTATTCCTCTGGAGTCGAAGCCAGGGACTAACCTCTCATCTCGAGTTGATTTTTGGTCCACAGAGCTCTTTCATGTTGCTACAGTGACCTCAGGATCCCTCTAGCCTTGAAACAGTGTTCTTGGGGTTTCTCTGGAGTGCCATCAGGGAAATCAAGGCTCCTTTCATGTGTGATGTGCAACACAGAATTGCTCTGCACGCAGTGCAGGGGAATCGGGCCTCATCTCGCGGCGAGGGGGAAGTCTCATGGTTTTTCTCGAGTTGCGGCGGGAACCTGGGGTATACTCTCGAGTTACGACGGGGATGGCCCTTCCACCCACGTGTTTCTTCAGCGACGTCAGGACTCCTGCCTAGTTGCGAGACACAACTCGGGATTCTCCTCGAGGCTTTGCAGGGCAATTGGGACGCCTCTCCAGCTGAGGCGGGAGACCAAGTGTCCCTTTCCAAGTGCCACAGGAATCCTGGGACTCCTATCAAGTTTCACGAGGAGTCAGGCATCGTCTCCTTTGGAGGCACTGATCTCCGCGTACCTCTGGAGTTTTCAAAGGATGTGAGGCTATCGGTCGCGATGAGGTGGGGAACTAAGTCTTTCTCTGTGCTTTCCACAGGGGATTCAGACATCCTTTCGTCCTGGGAGATGCATGACGAGCCTGCATTGAAGTCACTGCAGGGATATCCGGCCTTATTTCGAGTCAGGGCATCGCGGTGTCCATTCCACTTGAGGCCACAAACTCAGGGTCCCTCTCACATACCTAGAGCTGAGAGAAGCCTCCTCTTGAGGTGCTTGTGGTAAGGTGGTATTCCTCTGGAGACGAATCCAGGGACTAACCTCTCTTTTCGAGTTGATTTTTGGTCCACAGAGTTCTTTCGTGTTGCTACAGTGACCTAAGGATCCCTCTATCCTTGAAACAGTGTTCTTGGGGTTTCTCTGGAGTGCCATCAAGGAAATCAAGGCTCCTTTCATGTGTGATGTGCAAGACGGAATTGCTCTGCACGCAGTACAGGGGAATCGGGCCTCATCTCGCATCGAGGGGGAAGTCTCATGGTTTTTCTCGAGTTGCGGCGGGAACCTGGGGTATATTCTCGAGTTACGACGGGGATGGCCCTTCCACCCACGTGTTTGTTCAGCCACGTCAGGACTCCTGCCTAGTTGCGAGGGACAACTCGGGATTCTCCTCGAGGCTTGGCAGGGCAATTGGAACGCCTCTCCAGCTGAGGCGGGAGACCAAGGGTCCCTTTCCACGTGCCACGAGAATCCTGGGACTCCTATCAAGTTTCACGAGGAGTCAGGCATCGTCTCCTTTGGAGGCACTGATCTCCGCGTACCTCTGGAGTTTTCAAAGGATGTGAGGCCTCCGGTCGCGATGAGGGGGGGAACTAGGTCTTTCTCTGTGGTCTCCACAGGGGATTCAGACATCCTTTCTTCTTGGGAGATGCAAGACGAGCCTGCATTCCAGTCACTGCAGGGATATCCGGCCTTATTTCGAGTCAGGGCATCGCGGTGTCCATTCCACTTGAGGCCGCAAACTCAGGATCCCTCTCACATACCTAGAGCTGAGAGAAGCCTCCTCTTGAGGTGCTTGTGGTAAGGTGGTATTCCTCAGGAGGCGAAGCCAGGGACTAACCTCTCATCTCGTGTTGATTCTTGGTCCACGGAGCTCTTTCGTGTTGCTACAGTGACCTCAGGATCCCTCTAGCCTTGAAACAGTGTTCTTAGGGTTTCTCTGGAGTGCCATCAAGGAAATCAAGGCTCCTTTCATGTGTGATGTGCAACACGGAATTGCTCTGCACGCAGTGCAGGGGTATCGGGCCTCATCTCGCGGCGAGGGGGAAGTCTCATGGTTTTTCTCGAGTTGCGGCGGGAACCTGGGGTATATTCTCGAGTTACGACGGGGATGACCCTTCCACACACGTGTTTCTTCAGCGACGTCAGGACTCCTGCCTAGTTGCGAGGGACAACTCGGGATTCTCCTCGAGACTTTGCAGGGCAATTGGGACGCCTCTCCAGCTGAGACGGGAGACCAAGGGTCCCTTTCCACGTGCCACAGGAATCCTGGGACTCCTATCAAGTTTCACGAGGAGTCAGGCATTGTCTCCTTTGGAGGCACTGATCTCCGCATACCTCTGGAGTTTTCAAAGGATTTGAGGCCTCCTGTCGCGATGAGGTGGGGAACTAGGTCTTTCTCTGTGGTCTCCACAGGGGATTCAGACACCCTTTCGTCTTGGGAGATGCAAGACGAGCCTGCATTCCAGTCACTGCAGGGATATCCGGCCTTATTTTGAGTCAGGGCATCGCGGTGTCCATTCCACTTGAGGCCGCAAACTCAGGGTCCCTCTCACATACTTAGAGCTGAGAGAAGCCTCCTCTTGAGGTGCTTGTGGTAAGGTGGTATTCCTCTGGAGTCGAAGCCAGGGACAAACCTCTCATCTCGAGTTGATTTTTGGTCCACGGAGCTCTTTCCTGTTGCTACAGTGACCTCAGGATCCCTCTAGCCTTGAAACAGTGTTCTTGGGGATTCTCTGGAGTGCCATCAAGGAAATCAAGGCTCCTTTCATGTGTGATGTGCAACACAGAATTGCTCTGCACGCAGTGCAGGGGTATCGGGCCTCATCTCGCGGCGAGGGGGAAGTCTCATGGTTTTTCTCGAGTTGCGGCGGGAACCTGGGGTATATTCTCGAGTTACGACGGGGATGACCCTTCCACACACGTGTTTGTTCAGCCACGTCAGGACTCTTGCCTAGTTGCGAGACACAACTCGGGATTCTCCTCGAGGCTTGGCAAGGCAATTGGGACGCCTCTCCAGCTGAGGCGGGAAACCAAGTATCCCTTTCCACGTGCCACAGGAATCCTGGGACTCCTATCAAGTTTCACGAGGAGTCAGGCATCGTCTCCTTTGGAGGAACTGATCTCCGCGTACCTCTGGAGTTTTCAAAGGATGTGAGGCCTCCGGTCGCGATGAGGTGGGGAACTAGGTGTTTCTCTGTGGTCTCCACAGGGGATTCAGACATCCTTTCTTCTTGGGAGATGCAAGACGAGCCTGCATTCAAGTCACTGCAGGGATATCCGGCCTTATTTCGAGTCAGGGCATCGCGGTGTCCTTTCCCCTTGAAGCCGCAAACTCACATCCCTCTCACATACCTAGAGCTGAGAGAAGCCTCCTCTTGAGGTGCTTGTGGTAAGGTGGTATTCCTCAGGAGTCGAAGCCAGGGACTAACCTCTCATCTCGAGTTGATTCTTGGTCCACGGAGCTCTTTCGTGTTGCTACAGTGACCTCAGGATCCCTCTAGCCTTGAAACAGTGTTCTTGGGGTTTCTCTGGAGTGCCATCAAGGAAATCAAGGCTCCTTTCATGTGTGATGTGCAACACGGAATTGCTCTGCACGCAGTGCAGGGGAATCGGGCCTCATCTCGCGGCGAGGGGGAAGTCTCATGGTTTTTCTCGAGTTGCGGCGGGAACCTGGGGTATATTCTCGAGTTACGACGGGGATGGCCCTTCCACACACGTGTTTGTTCAGCCACGTCAGGACTCCTGCCTAGTTGCGAGGGACAACTCGGGATTCTCCTCGAGGCTTGGCAGGGCAATTGGAACGCCTCTCCAGCTGAGGCGGGAGACCAAGGGTCCCTTTCCACGTGCCACAAGAATCCTGGGACTCCTATCAAGTTTCACGAGGAGTCAAGCATCGTCTCCTTTGGAGGCACTGATCTCCGCGTACCTCTGGAATTTTCAAAGGATGTGAGGCCTCCGGTCGCGATGAGGTGGGGAACTAGGTCTTTCTCTGTGGTCTCCACAGGGGATTCAGACATCCTTTCTTCTTGGGAGATGCAAGACGAGCCTGCATTCAAGTCACTGCAGGGATATCCGGCCTTATTTCGAGTCAGGGCATCGCGGTGTCCATTCCACTTGAGGCCGCAAACTCAGGATCCCTCTCACATACCTAGAGCTGAGAGAAGCCTCCTCTTGAGGTGCTTGTGGTAAGGTGGTATTCCTCAGGAGTCGAAGCCAGGGACTAACCTCTCATCTCGTGTTGATTCTTGGTCCACGAAGCTCTTTCGTGTTGCTACAGTGACCTCAGGATCCCTCTAGCCTTGAAACAGTGTTCTTGGGGTTTCTCTGGAGTGCCATGAAGGAAATCAAGGCTCCTTTCATGTGTGATGTGCAACACGGAATTGCTCTGCACGCAGTGCAGGGGAATCGGGCCTCATCTCGCGGCGAGGGGGAAGTCTCATGGTTTTTCTCGAGTTGCGGCGGGAACCTGGGGTATATTCTCGAGTTACGACGGGGATGGCCCTTCCACACACGTGTGTGTTCAGCCATGTCAGGACTCCTGCCTAGTTGCGAGGGACAACTCGGGATTCTCCTCGAGGCTTTGCAGGGCAATTGGGACGCCTCTCCAGCTGAGACGGGAGACCAAGGGTCCCTTTCCACGTGCCACAGGAATCCTGGGTCTCCTATCAAGTTTCACGAGGAGTCAGGCATCGTCTCCTTTGGAGGCACTGATCTCCACATACCTCTGGAGTTTTCAAAGGATTTGAGGCCTCCGGTCGCGATGAGGTGGGGAACTAGGTCTTTCTCTGTGGTCTCCACAGGGGATTCAGACATCCTTTCATCTTGGGAGATGCAAGACGAGCCTGCATTCAAGTCACTGCAGGGATATCCAGCCTTATTTCGCGTCAGGGCATTGCGGTGTCCATTCCACTTGAGGCCGCAAACTCAGGGTCCCTCTCACATACCTAGAGCTGAGAGAAGCCTCCTCTTGAGGTGCTTGTGGTAAGGTGGTATTCCTCTGGAGTCGAAGCCAGGGACTAACCTCTAATCTCGAGTTGATTTCTGGCCCACGGAGCTCTTTCGTGTTGCTACAGTGACCTCAGGATCCCTCTAGCCTTGAAACAGTGTTCTTGGGGTTTCTCTGGAGTGCCATGAAGGAAATCAAGGCTCCTTTCATGTGTGATGTGCAAGACGGAATTGCTCTGCACGCAGTGCAGGGGATTCGGGCCTCATCTCGTGGCGAGGGGGAAGTCTAATGGTTTTTCTCGAGTTGCGGCGGGAACCTGGGGTATATTCTCGAGTTACGACGGGGATGGCCCTTCCACCCACGTGTTTCTTCAGCGACGTCAGGACTCCTGCCTAGTTGCGAGGGACAACTCTGGATTCTCCTCGAGGCTTGGCAGGGCAATTGGGACGCCTCTCCAGCTGAGGCGGGAGACCAAGTGTCCCTTTCCAAGTGCCACAGGAATCCTGGGACTCCTATCAAGTTTCACGAGGAGTCAGGCATCGTCTCCTTTGGAGGCACTGATCTCCGCGTACCTCTGGAGTTTTCAGAGGATGTGAGGCTATCGGTCGCGATGAGGTGGGGAACTAAGTCTTTCTCTGTGCTTTCCACAGGGGATTCAGACACCCTTTCTTCTTGGCAGATGCAAGACGAGCCTGCATTCAAGTCACTGCAGGGATATCCGGCCTTATTTCGAGTCAGGGCATCGCGGTGTCCATTCCACTTGAGGTCGCAAACTCAGGATCCCTCTCACATACCTAGAGCTGAGAGAAGCCTCCTCTTGAGGTGCTTGTGGTAAGGTGGTATTCCTCTGGAGTCGAAGCCAGGGACTACCTCTCATCTCGTGTTGATTCTTGGTCCACGGAGCTCTTTCGTGTTGCTACAGTGACCTCAGGATCCCTCTAGCCTTGAAACAGTGTTCTTGGGGTTTCTCTGGAGTGCCATGAAGGAAATCAAGGCTCCTTTCATGTGTGATGTGCAAGACGGAATTGCTCTGCACGCAGTGCAGGGGAATCGGGCCTCATCTCGCGGCGAGGGGGAAGTCTCATGGTTTTTCTCGAGTTGCGGCGGGAACCTGGGGTATATTCTCGAGTTACGACGGGGATGGCCCTTCCACACACGTGTTTGTTCAGCCACGTCTGGACTCTTGCCTAGTTGCGAGACACAACTCGGGATTCTCCTCGAGGCTTGGCAAGGCAATTGGGACGCCTCTCCAGCTGAGGCGGGAGACCAAGTGTCCCTTTCCACGTGCCACAGGAATCCTGGGACTCCTATCAAGTTTCACGAGGAGTCAGGCATCGTCTCCTTTGGAGGCACTGATCTCCGCGTACCTCTGGAGTTTTCAAAGGATGTGAGGCCTCCGGTCGCGATGAGGTGGGGAACTAGGTCTTTCTCTGTGGTCTCCACAGGGGATTCAGACATCCTTTCATCTTGGGAGATGCAAGACGAGCCTGCATTCAAGTCACTGCAGGGATATCCAGCCTTATTTCGCGTCAGGGCATCGCGGTGTCCATTCCACTTGAGGCCGCAACCTCAGGGTCCCTCTCACATACCTAGAGCTGAGAGAAGCCTCCTCTTGAGGTGCTTGTGGTAAGGTGGTATTCCTCTGGAGTCGAAGCCAGGGACTAACCTCTCATCTCGAGTTGATTTTTGGCCCATGGAGCTCTTTCGTGTTGCTACAGTGACCTCAGGATCCCTCTAGCCTTGAAACAGTGTTCTTGGGGTTTCTCTGGAGTGCCATCAAGGAAATCAAGGCTCCTTTCATGTGTGATGTGCAAGACGGAATTGCTCTGCACGCAGTGCAGGGGAATCGGGCCTCATCTCGCGGCGAGGGGGAAGTCTCATGGTTTCTCTCGAGTTGCGGCGGGAACCTGGGGTATATTCTCGATTTACGACGGGGATTGCCCTTCCACCCACGTGTGTGTTCAGCGACGTCAGGACTCCTGCCTAGTTGCGAGGGACAACTCTGGATTCTCCTCGAGGCTTGGCAGGGCAATTGGGACGCCTCTCCAGCTGAGGCGGGAGACCAAGTGTCCCTTTCCAAGTGCCACAGGAATCCTGGGACTCCTATCAAGTTTCACGAGGGTCAGGCATCGTCTCCTTTGGAGGCACTGATCTCCGCGTACCTCTGGAGTTTTCAAAGGATGTGAGGCTATCAGTCGCGATGAGGTGGGGAACTAAGTCTTTCTCTGTGCTTTCCATAGGGGATTCAGACATCCTTTCGTCCTGGGAGATGCAAGATGAGCCTGCATTGAAGTCACTGCAGGGATATCCGGCCTTATTTCGAGTCAGGGCATCGCGGTGTCCATTCCACTTGAGGCCGCAAACTCAGGGTCCCTCTCACATACCTAGAGCTGAGAGAAGCCTCCTCTTGAGGTGCTTGTGGTAAGGTGGTAATCCTCTGGAGACGAATCCAGGGACTAACCTCTCGTTTCGAGTTGATTTTTGGTCCACAGAGTTCTTTCGTGTTGCTACAGTGACCTCAGGATCCCTCTAGCCTTGAAACAGTGTTCTTGGGGTTTCTCTGGAGTGCCATCAAGGAAATCAAGGCTCCTTTCATGTGTGATGTGCAAGACGGAATTGCTCTGCACGCAGTACAGGGGAATCGGGCCTCATCTCGCATCGAGGGGGAAGTCTCATGGTTTTTCTCGAGTTGCGGCGGGAACCTGGGGTATATTCTCGAGTTGCGACGGGGATGGCCCTTCAACCCACGTGTTTCTTCAGCGACGTCAGGACTCCTGCCTAGTTGCGAGGGACAATTCGGGATTCTCCTCGAGGCTTTGCAGGGCAATTGGGACGCCTCTCCAGCTGAGACGGGAGACCAAGGGTCCCTTTCCACGTGCCACAGGAATCCTGGGTCTCCTATCAAGTTTCACGAGGAGTCAGGCATCGTCTCCTTTGGAGGCACTGATCTCCGCATACCTCTGGAGTTTTCAAAGGATTTGAGGCCTCCAGTCGCGATGAGGTGGGGAACTAGGTCTTTCTCTGTGGTCTCCACAGGGGATTCAGACACCCTTTCGTCTTGGGAGATGCAAGACGAGCCTGCATTCCAGTCACTGCAGGGATATCCAGCCTTATTTCGCGTCAGGGCATCGCGGTGTCCATTCCACTTGAGGCCGCAAACTCAGGGTCCCTCTCACATACCTAGAGCTGAGAGAAGCCTCCTCTTGAGGTGCTTGTGGTAAGGTGGTATTCCTCTGGAGTCGAAGCCAGGGACTAACCTCTCATCTCGAGTTGATTTTTGGTCCACGGAGCTCTTTCGTGTTTCTACAGTGACCTCAGGATCCCTCTAGCCTTGAAACAGTGTTCTTGGGGTTTCTCTGGAATGCCATCAAGGAAATCAAGGCTCCTTTCATGTGTGATGTGCAACACGGAATTGCTCTGCACACAGTGAGGGGAATCGGGCCTCATCTCGCGGCGAGGGGGAAGTCTCATGGTTTTTCTCGAGTTGCGGCGGGAACCTGGGGTATATTCTCGAGTTACGACGGGGATGGCCCTTCCACCCACGTGTGTGTTCAGCCACGTCAGGACTCCTGCCTAGTTGCGAGGGACAACTCTGGATTCTCCTCGAGGCTTGGCAGGGCAATTGGGACGCCTCTCCAGCTGAGGCGGGAGACCAAGTGTCCCTTTCCAAGTGCCACAGGAATCCTGGGACTCCTATCAAGTTTCACGAGGAGTCAGGCATCGTATCCTTTGGAGGCACTGATCTCCGCGTACCTCTGGAGTTTTCAAAGGATGTGAGGCTATCGGTCGCGATGAGGTGGGGAACTAAGTCTTTCTCTGTGCTTTCCACAGGGGATTCAGACATCCTTTCGTCCTGGGAGATGCAAGACGAGCCTGCATTGAAGTCACTGCAGGGATATCCGGCCTTATTTCGAGTCAGGGCATCGCGGTGTCCATTCCACATGAGGCCGCAAACTCAGGGTCCCTCTCACATACCTAGAGCTGAGAGAAGCCTCCTCTTGAGGTGCTTGTGGTAAGGTGGTATTCCTCTGGAGATGAATCCAGGGACTAACCTCTCTTTTCGAGTTGATTTTTGGTCCACAGAGTTCTTTCGTGTTGCTACAGTGACCTCAGGATCCCTCTATCCTTGAAGCAGTGTTCTTGGGGTTTCTCTGGAGTGCCATCAAGGAAATCAAGGCTCCTTTCATGTGTGATGTGCAAGACGGAATTGCTCTGCACGCAGTACAGGGGAATCGGGCCTCATCTCGCATCGAGGGGGAAGTCTCATGGTTTTTCTCGAGTTGCGGCGGGAACCTGGGTTATATTCTCGAGTTACGACGGGGATGGCCCTTCCACCCACGTGTTTGTTCAGCCACGTCAGGACTCCTGCCTACTTGCGAGGGACAACTCGGGATTCTCCTCGAGGCTTGGCAGGGCAATTGGAACGCCTCTCCAGCTGAGGCGGGAGACCAAGGGTCCCTTTCCACATGCCACAAGAATCCTGGGACTCCTATCAAGTTTCACGAGGAGTCAGGCATCGTCTCCTTTGGAGGCACTGATCTCCGCGTACCTCTGGAGTTTTCAAAGGATGTGAGGCCTCTGGTCGCGATGATGTGGGGAACTAGGTGTTTCTCTGTGGTCTCCACAGGGGATTCAAACATCCTTTCTTCTTGGGAGATGCAAGACGAGCCTGCATTCAAGTCACTGCAGGGATATCCGGCCTTATTTCGAGTCAGGGCATCGCTGTGTCCATTCCACTTGAGGCCGCAAACTCAGGATCCCTCTCACATACCTAGAGCTGAGAGAAGCCTCCTCTTGAGGTGCTTGTGGTAAGGTGGTATTCCTCAGGAGTCGAAGCCAGGGACTAACCTCTCATCTCGTGTTGATTCTTGGTCCACGGAGCTCTTTCGTGTTGCTACAGTGATCTCAGGATCCCTCTAGCCTTGAAACAGTGTTCTTGGGGTTTCTCTGGAGTGCCATCAAGGAAATCAAGGCTCCTTTCATGTGTGATGTGCAACACGGAATTGCTCTGCACGCAGTGCAGGGGAATCGGGCCTCATCTCGCGGCGAGGGGGAAGTCTCATGGTTTTTCTCGAGTTGTGGCGGGAACCTGGGGTATATTCTCGAGTTACGACGGGGATGGCCCTTCCACACACGTGTTTGTTCAGCCACGTCAGGACTCTTGCCTAGTTGCGAGACTCAACTCGGGATTCTCCTCGAGGCTTAGGAAGGCAATTGGGACGCCTCTCCAGCTGAGGCGGGAGACCAAGGGTCCCTTTCCACGTGCCACAGGAATCCTGGGACTCCTATCAAGTTTCACGAGGAGTCAGGCATCGTCTCCTTTGGAGGCACTGATCTCCGCGTACCTCTGGAGTTTTCAAAGGATGTGAGGCCTCCGATCGCGATGAGGTGGGGAACTAGGTGTTTCTCTGTGGTCTCCACAGGGGATTCAGACATCCTTTCTTCTTGGAAGATGCAAGACGAGCCTGCATTCCAGTCACTGCAGGGATATCCGGCCTTATTTCGAGTCAGGGCATCGCGGTGTCCATTCCACTTGAGGCCGCAAACTCAGGATCCCTCTCACATACCTAGAGCTGAGAGAAGCCTCCTCTTGAGGTGCTTGTGGTAAGGTGGTATTCCTCAGGAGTCGAAGCCAGGGACTAACCTCTCATCTCGTGTTGATTCTTGGTCCACGGAGCTCTTTCGTGTTGCTACAGTGACCTCAGGATCCCTCTAGCCTTGAAACAGTGTTCTTGGGGTTTCTCTGGAGTGCCATCAAGGAAATCAAGGCTCCTTTCATGTGTGATGTGCAACACAGGACTGCTCTGCACGCAGTGCAGGGGAATCGGGCCTCATCTCGCGGCTAGAGGGAAGTCTCATGGTTTTTCTCGAGTTGCGGCGGGAACCTGGGGTATATTCTCGAGTTACGACGGGGATGGCCCTTCCACACACGTGTTTGTTCAGCCACGTCAGGACTCTTGCCTAGTTGCGAGACACAACTCGGGATTTTCCTCGAGGCTTGGCAAGGCAATTGGGATGCCTCTCCAGCTGAGGCGGGAGACCAAGGGTCCCTTTCCACGTGCCACAGGAATCCTGGGACTCCTATCAAGTTTCACGAGGAGTCAGGCATCGTCTCCTTTGAAGGCACTGATCTCCGCGTACCTCTGGAGTTTTCAAAGGATGTGAGGCCTCCGGTCGCGATGAGGTGGGGAACTAGGTCTTTCTCTGTGGTCTCCACAGGGGATTCAGACACCCTTTCGTCTTGGGAGATGCAAGACGAGCCTGCATTCCAGTCACTGCAGGGATATCCGGCCTTATTTTGAGTCAGGGCATCGCGGTGTCCATTCCACTTGAGGCCGCAAACTCAGGGTCCCTCTCACATACCTAGAGCTGAGAGAATCCTCCTCTTGAGGTGCTTGTGGTAAGGTGGTATTCCTCTGGAGTCGAAGCCAGGGACTAACCTCTCTTTTCGAGTTGATTTTTGTCCCACGGAGCTCTTTCGTCTTGCTACAGTGACCTCAGGATCCCTCTAGCCTTGAAACAGTGTTCTTGGGGTTTCTCTGGAGTGCCATCAAGGAAATCAAGGCTCCTTTCATGGGTGATGTGCAACACGGAATTTCTCTGCACGCAGTGCAGGGGAATCGGGCCTCATCTCGCGGCGAGGGGGAAGTCTCATGGTTTTTCTCGAGTTGCGGCGGGAACCTGGGGTATATTCTCGAGTTACGACTGGGATGGCCCTTCCACCCACGTGTTTCTTCAGCGACGTCAGGACTCCTGCCTAGTTGCGAGGGACAACTCTGGATTCTCCTCGAGGCTTGGCAGGGCAATTGGGACGCCTCTCCAGCTGAGGCGGGAGACCAAGTGTCCCTTTCCAAGTGCCACAGGAATCCTGGGACTCCTATCAAGTTTCACGAGGAGTCAGGCATCATCTCCTTTGGAGGCACTGATCTCCGCGTACCTCTGGAGTTTTCAAAGGATGTGAGGCCTCCGGTCGCGATGAGGTGGGGAAATAGGTCTTTCTCTGTGGTCTCCACAGGGGATTCAGACATCCTTTCTTCTTGGGAGATGCAAGACGAGCCTGCATTCAAGTCACTGCAGGGATATCCGGCCTTATTTCGAGTCAGGGCATCGCGGTGTCCATTCCACTTGAGGCCGCAAACTCAGGATCCCTCTCACATACCTAGAGCTGAGAGAAGCCTCCTCTTGAGGTGCTTGTGGTAAGGTGGTATTCCTCTGGAGAAGAATCCAGGGACTAACCTCTCTTTTCGAGTTGATTTTTGGTCCACAGAGTTCTTTCGTGTTGCTACAGTGACCTCAGGATCCCTCTAGCCTTGAAACAGTGTTCTTGGGGTTTCTCTGGAGTGCCATCAAGGAAATCAAGGCTCCTTTCATGTGTGATGTGCAACACGGAATTGCTCTGCACGCAGTGCAGGGGAATCGGGCCTCATCTCGCGGCGAGGGGGAAGTCTCATGGTTTTTCTCGAGTTGCGGCGGGAACCTGGGGTATATTCTCGAGTTACGACGGGGATGGCCCTTCCACACACGTGTTTGTTCAGCCATGTCAGGACTCCTGCCTAGTTAAGAGGGACAATTCGGGATTCTCCTCGAGGCTTTGCAGGGCAATTGGGACGCCTCTCCAGCTGAGACGGGAGACCAAGGGTCCCTTTCCACGTGCCACAGGAATCCTGGGTCTCCTATCAAGTTTCACGAGGAGTCAGGCATCGTCTCCTTTGGAGGCACTGATCTCCGCATACCTCTGGAGTTTTCAAAGGATTTGAGGCCTCCAGTCGCGATGAGGTGGGGAACTAGGTCTTTCTCTGTGGTCTCCACAGGGGATTCAGACACCCTTTCGTCTTGGGAGATGCAAGACGAGCCTGCATTCCAGTCACTGCAGGGATATCCAGCCTTATTTCGCGTCAGGGCATTGCGGTGTCCATTCCACTTGAGGCCGCAAACTCAGGGTCCCTCTCACATACCTAGAGCTGAGAGAAGCCTCCTCTTGAGGTGCTTGTGGTAAGGTGGTATTCCTCTGGAGTCGAAGCCAGGGACTAACCTCTCATCTCGAGTTGATTTTTGTTCCACGGAGCTCTTTCGTGTTGCTACAGTGACCTCAGGATCCCTCTAGCCTTGAAACAGTGTTCTTGGGGTTTCTCTGGAAGGCCATCAAGGAAATCAAGGCTCCTTTCATGTGTGATGTGCAACACGGAATTGCTCTGCACACAGTGCAGGGGAATCGGGCCTCATCTCGCGGCGAGGGGGAAGTCTCATGGTTTTTCTCGAGTTGCGGCGGGAACCTGGGGTATATTCTCGAGTTACGACGGGGATGGCCCTTCCACCCACGTGTGTGTTCAGCCACGTCAGGACTCCTGCCTAGTTGCGAGGGACAACTCTGGATTCTCCTCGAGGCTTGGCAGGGCAATTGGGACGCCTCTCCAGCTGAGGCGGGAGACCAAGTGTCCCTTTCCAAGTGCCACAGGAATCCCGGGACTCCTATCAAGTTTCACGAGGAGTCAGGCATCGTCTCCTTTGGAGGCACTGATCTCCGCGTACCTCTGGAGTTTTCAAAGGATGTGAGGCTATCGGTCGCGATGAGGTGGGGAACTAAGTCTTTCTCTGTGCTTTCCACAGGGGATTCCGACATCCTTTCGTCCTGGGAGATGCAAGACGAGCCTGCATTGAAGTCACTGCAGGGATATCCGGCCTTATTTCGAGTCAGGGCATCGCGGTGTCCATTCCACATGAGGCCGCAAACTCAGGGTCCCTCTCACATACCTAGAGCTGAGAGAAGCCTCCTCTTGAGGTGCTTGTGGTAAGGTGGTATTCCTCTGGAGACGAATCCAGGGACTAACCTCTCTTTTCGAGTTGATTTTTGGTCCACAGAGTTCTTTCGTGTTGCTACAGTGACCTCAGGATCCCTCTATCCTTGAAGCAGTGTTCTTGGGGTTTCTCTGGAGTGCCATCAAGGAAATCAAGGCTCCTTTCATGTGTGATGTGCAAGACGGAATTGCTCTGCACGCAGTACAGGGGAATCGGGCCTCATCTCGCATCGAGGGGGAAGTCTCATGGTTTTTCTCGAGTTGTGGCGGGAACCTGGGTTATATTCTCGAGTTACGACGGGGATGGCCCTTCCACCCACGTGTTTGTTCAGCCACGTCAGGACTCCTGCCTAGTTGCGAGGGACAACTCGGGATTTTCCTCGAGGCTTGGCAGGGCAATTGGAACGCCTCTCCAGCTGAGGCGGGAGACCAAGGGTCCCTTTCCACATGCCACAAGAATCCTGGGACTCCTATCAAGTTTCACGAGGAGTCAGGCATCGTCTCCTTTGGAGGCACTGATCTCCGCGTACCTCTGGAGTTTTCAAAGGATGTGAGGCCTCCGGTCGCGATGATGTGGGGAACTAGGTGTTTCTCTGTGGTCTCCACAGGGGATTCAGACATCCTTTCTTCTTGGGAGATGCAAGACGAGCCTGCATTCAAGTCACTGCAGGGATATCCGGCCTTATTTCGAGTCAGGGCATCGCTGTGTCCATTCCACTTGAGGCCGCAAACTCAGGATCCCTCTCACATACCTAGAGCTGAGAGAAGCCTCCTCTTGAGGTGCTTGTGGTAAGGTGGTATTCCTCAGGAGTCGAAGCCAGGGACTAACCTCTCATCTCGTGTTGATTCTTGGTCCACGGAGCTCTTTCGTGTTGCTACAGTGACCTCAGGATCCCTCTAGCCTTGAAACAGTGTTCTTGGGTTTTCTCTGGAGTGCCATCAAGGAAATCAAGGCTCCTTTCATGTGTGATGTGCAACACGGAATTGCTCTGCACGCAGTGCAGGGGTTATCGGGCCTCATCTCGCGGCGAGGGGGAAGTCTCATGGTTTTTCGAGTTGTGGCGGGAACCTGGGGTATATTCTCGAGTTACGACGGGGATGGCCCTTCCACACACGTGTTTGTTCAGCCACGTCAGGACTCTTGCCTAGTTGCGAGACTCAACTCGGGATTCTCCTCGAGGCTTGGCAAGGCAATTGGGACGCCTCTCCAGCTGAGGCGGGAGACCAAGGGTCCCTTTCCACGTGCCACAGGAATCCTGGGACTCCTATCAAGTTTCACGAGGAGTCAGGCATCGTCTCCTTTGGAGGCACTGATCTCCGCGTACCTCTGGAGTTTTCAAAGGATGTGAGGCCTCCGATCGCGATGAGGTGGGGAACTAGGTGTTTCTCTGTGGTCTCCACAGGGGATTCAGACATCCTTTCTTCTTGGAAGATGCAAGACGAGCCTGCATTCCAGTCACTGCAGGGATATCCGGCCTTATTTCGAGTCAGGGCATCGCGGTGTCCATTCCACTTGAGGCCGCAAACTCAGGATCCCTCTCACATACCTAGACCTGAGAGAAGCCTCCTCTTGAGGTGCTTGTGGTAAGGTGGTATTCCTCAGGAGTCGAAGCCAGGGACTAACCTCTCATCTCGTGTTGATTCTTGGTCCACGGAGCTCTTTCGTGTTGCTACAGTGACCTCAGGATCCCTCTAGCCTTGAAACAGTGTTCTTGGGGTTTCTCTGGAGTGCCATCAAGGAAATCAAGGCTCCTTTCATGTGTGATGTGCAACACAGGACTGCTCTGCACGCAGTGCAGGGGAATCGGGCCTCATCTCGCGGCGAGAGGGAAGTCTCATGGTTTTTCTCGAGTTGCGGCGGGAACCTGGGGTATATTCTCGAGTTACGACGGGGATGGCCCTTCCACCCACGTGTTTCTTCAGCGACGTCAGGACTCCTGCCTAGTTGCGAGGGACAACTCGGGATTCTCCTCGAGGCTTGGCAGGGCAATTGGAACGCCTCTCCAGCTGATGCGGGAGACCAAGGGTCCCTTTCCACGTGCCACAAGAATCCTGGGACTCCTATCAAGTTTCACGAGGATTCAGGCATCGTCTCCTTTGGAGGCACTGATCTCCGCGTACCTCTGGAGTTTTCAAAGGATGTGAGGCCTCTGGTCGCGATGAGGTGGGGAACTAGGTCTTTCTCTGTGGTCTCCACAGGGGATTCAGACATCCTTTCTTCTTGGGAGATGCAAGACGAGCCTGCATTCAAGTCACTGCAGGGATATTCGGCCTTATTTCGAGTCAGGGCATCGCGGTGTCCATTCCACTTGAGGCCGCAAACTCAGGATCCCTCTCACATACCTAGAGCTGAGAGAAGCCTCCTCTTGAGGTGCTTGTGGTAAGGTGGTATTCCTCAGGAGTCGAAGCCAGGGACTAACCTCTCATCTCGTGTTGATTCTTGGTCCACGTAGCTCTTTCGTTTTGCTACAGTGACCTCAGGATTCCTCTAGCCTTGAAACAGTGTTCTTGGGGTTTCTCTGGAGTGCCATGAAGGAAATCAAGGCTCCTTTCGTGTGTGATGTGCAACACGGAATTGCTCTGCACGCAGTGCAGGGGAATCGGGCCTCATCTCGCGGCGAGGGGGAAGTCTCATGGTTTTTCTCGAGTTGCGGCGGGAATCTGGGGTATATTCTGGAGTTACGACTGGGATGGCCCTTCCACCCACGTGTTTCTTCAGCGACGTCAGGACTCCTGCCTAGTTGCGAGGGACAACTCTGGATTCTCCTCGAGGCTTGGCAGGGCAATTGGGATGCCTCTCCAGCTCAAGCGGGAGACCAAGTGTCCCTTTCCAAGGGCCACAGGAATCCTGGGACTCCTATCAAGTTTCACGAGGAGTCAGGCATCGTCTCCTTTGGAGGCACTGATCTCCGCGTACCTCTGGAGTTTTCAAAGGATGTGAGGCTATCGGTCACGATGAGGTGGGGAACTAAGTCTTTCTCTGTGGTTTCCACAGGGGATTCAGACATCCTTTCGTCCTGGGAGATGCAAGACGAGCCTGCATTGAAGTCACTGCAGGGATACCCGGCCTTATTTCGAGTCAGGGCATCGCGGTGTCCATTCCACTTGAGGCCGCAAACTCAGGGTCCCTCTCACATACCTAGAGCTGAGAGAAGCCTCCTCTTGAGGTGCTTGTGGTAAGGTGGTATTCCTCTGGAGACGAATCCAGGGACTAACCTCTCTTTTCGAGTTGATTTTTGGTCCACAGAGTTCTTTCGTGTTGCTACAGTGACCTCAGGATCCCTCTAGCCTTGAAACAGTGTTCTTGGGGTTTCTCTGGAGTGCCATCAAGGAAATCAAGGCTCCTTTCATGTGTGATGTGCAACACGGAATTGCTCTGCACGCAGTACAGGGGAATCGGGCCTCATCTCGCATCGAGGGGGAAGTCTCATGGTTTTTCTCGAGTTGCGGCGGGAACCTGGGGTATATTCTCGAGTTACGACGGGGATGGCCCTTCCACCCACGTGTTTGTTCAGCCACGTCAGGACTCCTGCCTAGTTGCGAGGGACAACTCTGGATTCTCCTCGAGGCTTGGCAGGGCAATTGGAACGCCTCTCCAGCTGAGGCGGGAGACCAAGGGTCCCTTTCCACGTGCCACAAGAATCCTGGGACTCCTATCAAGTTTCACGAGGAGTCAGGCATCGTCTCCTTTGGAGGCACTGATCTCCGCGTACCTCTGGATTTTTCAAAGGATGTGAGGCTATCGGTCTCGATGAGGTGGGGAACTAGGTCTTTCTCTGTGCTTTCCACAGGGGATTCAGACATCCTTTCTTCTTGGGAGATGCAAGACGAGCCTGCATTGAAGTCACTGCAGGGATATCCGGCCTTATTTCGAGTCAGGGCATCGCGGTGTCCATTCCACTTGAGGCCGCAAACTCAGGGTCCCTTTCACATACCTAGAGCTGAGAGAAGCCTCCTCTTGAGGTGCTTGTGGTAAGGTGGTATTCCTCTGGAGTCGAAGCCAGGGACTAACCTCTCATCTCGAGTTGATTTTTGGCCCACGGAGCTCTTTCGTGTTGCTACAGTGACCTCAGGATCCCTCTAGCCTTGAAACAGTGTTCTTGGGGTTTCTCTGGAGTGCCATCAAGGAAATCAAGGCTCCTTTCAAGTGTGATGTGCAACACGGAATTGCTCTGCACGCAGTGCAGGGGATCGGGCCTCATCTCGCGGTGAAGGGGAAGTCTCATGGTTTTTCTCGAGTTGCGGCGGGAACCTGGGGTATATTCTCGAGTTACGACGTGGATGGCCCTTCCACCCACGTGTTTCTTCAGCGACGTCAGGACTCCTGCCTAGTTGCGAGGGACAACTCGGGATTCTCCTCGAGGCTTTGCAGGGCAATTGGGACGCCTCTCCAGTTGAGACGGGAGACCAAGTGTCCCTTTCCACGTGCCACAGGAATCCTGGGTCTCCTATCAAGTTTCACGAGGAGTCAGGCATCGTCTCCTTTGGAGGCACTGATCTCCGCGTACCTCTGGAGTTTTCAAAGGATGTGAGGCCTCCGGTCGCAATGAGGTGGGGAACTAGATCTTTCTCTGTGGTCTCCACAGGGGATTCAGACATCCTTTCTTCTTGGGAGATGCAAGACGAGCCTGCATTCCAGTCACTGCAGGGATATCCGGCCTTATTTCGAGTCAGGGCATCACGGTGTCCATTCCACTTGAGGCCGCAAACTCAGGTCCCTCTCACATGCCTAGAGCTGAGAGAAGCCTCCTCTTGAGGTGCTTGTGGTAAGGTGGTATTCCTCTGGAGTCGAAGCCAGGGTCTAACCTCTCATCTCGAGTTGATTTTTGGTCCACGGAGCTCTTTCGTGTTGCTACAGTGACCTCAGGATCACTCTAGCCTTGAAACAGTGTTCTTGGGGTTTCTCTGGAGTGCCATGAAGGAAATCAAGGCTCCTTTCATGTGTGATGTGCAACACAGAATTGCTCTGCACGCAGTGCAGGGGAATCGGGCCTCATCTCGCGGCGAGGGGGAGGTCTCATGGTTTTTCTCGAGTTGCGGCGGGAACCTGGGGTATATTCTCGAGTTACGACGGGGATGGCCCTTCCACCCACGTGTGTGTTCAGCCACGTCAGGACTCTTGCCTAGTTGCGAGACACAACTCGGGATTCTCCTCTAGGCTTGGCAAGGCAATTGGGACGCCTCTCCAGCTGAGGCGGGAGACCAAGGGTCCCTTTCCACGTGCCACAGGAATCCTGGGACTCCTATCAAGTTTCACGAGGAGTCAGGCATCGTCTCCTTTGGAGGCACTGATTTCCGCATACCTCTGGAGTTTTCAAAGGATGTGAGGCCTCCGGTCGCCATGAGGTGGGGAACTAGGTGTTTCTCTGTGGTCTCCACAGGGGATTCAGACATCCTTTCATCTTGGGAGATGCAAGACGAGCCTGCATTCAAGTCACTGCAGGGATATCCAGCCTTATTTCGCGTCAGGGCATCGCGGTGTCCATTCCACTTGAGGCCGCAAACTCAGGGTCCCTCTCACATACCTAGAGCTGAGAGAAGCCTCCTCTTGAGGTGCTTATGGTAAGGTGGTATTCCTCTGGAGTCGAAGCCAGGGACTAACCTCTCATCTCGAGTTGATTTTTGGCCCACAGAGCTCTTTCGTGTTGCTCCAATGACTTCAGGATCCCTCTAGCCTTGAAACAGTGTTCTTGGGGTTTCTCTGGAGTGCCATCAAGGAAATCAAGGCTCCTTTCATGTGTGATGTGCAACACAGAATTGCTCGGCACGCAGTGCAGGGGAATCGGGCCTCATCTCGCGGCGAGGGGGAAGTCTCATGGTTTTTCTCGAGTTGCGGCGGGAACCTGGGGTATATTCTCGAGTTACGACGGGGATGGCCCTTCCACCCACGTGTTTCTTCAGCGACGTCAGGCCTCCTGCCTAGTTGCGAGGAACAACTCTGGATTCTCCTCGAGGCTTGGCAGGGCAATTGGGACGCCTCTCCAGCTGAGGCGGGAGACCAAGTGTCCCTTTCCAAGTGCCACAGGTATCCTGGGTCTCCTATCAAGTTTCCCGAGGAGTCAGGCATCGTCTCCTTTGGAGGCACTGATCTCCGCGTACCTCTGGAGTTTTCAAAGGATGTGAGGCTATCGGTCGCGATGAGGTGGGGAACTAAGTCTTTCTCTGTGCTTTCCACAGGGGATTCAGACATCCTTTCGTCCTGGGAGATGCAAGACGAGCCTGCTTTGAAGTCACTGCAGGGATATCCGGCCTTATTTCGAGTCAGGGCATCGCGGTGTCCATTCCACTTGAGGCCGCAAACTCAGGGTCCCTCTCACATACCTAGAGTTGAGAGAAGCCTCCTCTTGAGGTGCTTGTGGTAAGGTGGTATTCCTCAGGAGTCGACGCCAGGGACTAACCTCTCATCTCGTGTTGATTCTTGGTCCACGGAGCTCTTTCGTGTTGCTACAGGGACCTCAGGATCCCTCTAGCCTTGAAACAGTGTTCTTGGGGTTTCTCTGGAGTGCCATCAAGGAAATCAAGGCTCCTTTCATGTGTGATGTGCAACACGGAATTGCTCTGCACGCAGTGCAGGGGAATCGGGCCTCATCTCGCGGCGAGGGGGAAGTCTCATGGTTTTTCTCGAGTTGCGGCGGGAACCTGGGGTATATTCTCGAGTTACGACGGGGATGGCCCTTCCACCCACGTGTGTGTTCAGCGACGTCAGGACTCTTGCCTAGTTGAGAGACACAACTCGGGATTCTCCTCGAGGCTTGGCAGGGCAATTGGGACGTCTCTCCAGCTTAGACGGGAGACCAAGGGTCCGTTTCCACGTGCCACAAGAATCCTGGGTCTCCTATCAAGTTTCACGAGGAGTCAGGCATCGTCTCCTTTGGAGGCACTGATCTCCGCATACCTCTGGAGTTTTCAAAGGATGTGAGGCTATCGGTCGCGATGAGGTGGGGAACTAGGTCTTTCTCTGTGGTCTCCACAGGGGATTCAGACACCCTTTCGTCTTGGGAGATGCAAGACGAGCCTGCATTCCAGTCACTGCAGGGATATCCGGCCTTTTTTCGCGTCAGGGCATCGCGGTGTCCATTCCACTTGAGGCCGCAAGCTCAGGGTCCCTCTCACATACCTAGAGCTGAGAGAAGCCTCCTCTTGAGGTGCTTGTGGTAAGGTGGTATTCCTCTGGAGTCGAAGCCAGTTACTAACCTCTCATCTCGAGTTGATTTTTGGCCCACGGAGCTCTTTCATGTTGCTACAGTGACCTCAGGATCCCTCTAGCCTTGAAACAGTGTTCTTGGGGTTTCTCTGGAGTGCCATGAAGGAAATCAAGGCTCCTTTCATGTGTGATGTGCAACACAGAATTGCTCTGCACGCAGTGCAGGGGAATCGGGCCTCATCTCGCGGCGAGGGGGAAGTCTCATGGTTTTTCTCGAGTTGCGGCGGGAACCTGGGGTATATTCTCGAGTTACGACGGGGATGGCCCTTCCACACACGTGTTTGTTCAGCCACGACAGGACTCTTGCCTAGTTGCGAGACACAACTCGGGATTCTCCTCGAGGCTTGGCAAGGCAATTGGGACGCCTCTCCAGCTGAGGCGGGAGACCAAGGGTCCCTTTCCACGTGCCACAGGAATCCTGGGACTCCTATCAAGTTTCACGAGGAGTCAGGCATCGTCTCCTTTGGAGGCACTGATCTCCGCGTACCTCTGGAGTTTTCAAAGGATGTGAGGCTATCGGTCGCGATGAGGTGGGGAACTAGGTCTTTCTCTGTGGTCTCCACAGGGGATTCAGACATCCTTTCATCTTGGGAGATGCAAGACGAGCCTGCATTCAAGTCACTGCAGGGATATCCAGCCTTATTTCGCGTCAGGGCATCGCGGTGTCCATTCCACTTGAGGCCGCAAACTCAGGGTCCCTCTCACATACCTAGAGCTGAGAGAAGCCTCCTCTTGAGGTGCTTGTGGTAAGGTGGTATTCCTCTGGAGTCGAAGCCAGGGACTAACCTCTCATCTCGAGTTGATTTTTGGCCCACGGAGCTCTTTTGTGTTGCTACAGTGACCTCAGGATCCCTCTAGCCTTGAAACAGTGTTCTTGGGGTTTCTCTGGAGTGCCATCAAGGAAATCAAGGCTCCTTTCATGTGTGATGTGCAACACGGAATTGTTCTGCACGCAGTGCAGGGGAATCGGGCCTCATCTCGCGGCGAGGGGGAAGTCTCATGGTTTTTCTCGAGTTGCGGCGGGAACCTGGGGTATATTCTCGAGTTACGACGGGGATGGCCCTTCCACCCACGTGTTTCTTCAGCGACGTCAGGACTCTTGCCTAGTTGCAAGGGACAACTCTGGATTCTCCTCGAGGCTTGGCAGGGCAATTGGGACGCCTCTCCAGCTGAGGCGGGAGACCAAGTGTCCCTTTCCAAGTGCCACAGGAATCCTGGGACTCCTATCAAGTTTCACGAGGAGTCAGGCATCGCCTCCTTTGGAGGCACTGATCTCCGCGTACCTCTGGAGTTTTCAAAGGATGTGAGGCCTCCGGTCGCGATGAGGTGGGGAACTAAGTCTTTCTCTGTGCTTTCCACAGGGGATTCAGACATCCTTTCGTCCTGGGAGATGCAAGACGAGCATGCATTGAAGTCACTGCAGGGATATCCGGCCTTATTTCGAGTCAGGGCATCGCGGTGTCCATTCCACTTGAGGCCACAAACTTCGGGTCCCTCTCACATACCTTGAGCTGAGAGAAGCCTCCTCTTGAGGTGATTGTGGTAAGGTGGTATTTCTCTGGAGACGAATCCAGGGATTAACCTCTCTTTTCGAGTTGATTTTTGGTCCACAGAGTTCTTTCGTGTTGCTACAGTGACCTCAGGATCCCTCTATCCTTGAAACAGTGTTCTTGGGGTTTCTCTGGAGTGCCATCAAGGAAATCAAGGCTCCTTTCATGTGTGATGTGCAACACGGAATTGCTCTGCACGCAGTACAGGGGAATCGGGCCTCTACTCGCATCGAGGGGGAAGTCTCATGGTTTTTCTCGAGTTGCGGCGGGAACCTGGGGTATATTCTCGAGTTACGACGGGGATGACCCTTCCACCCACGTGTTTGTTCAGCCACGTCAGGACTCCTGCCTAGTTGCGAGGGACAACTCGGGATTCTCCTCGAGGCGTGGCAGGGCAATTGGAACGCCTCTCCATCTGAGGCGGGAGACCAAGGGTCCCTTTCTACGTGCCACAAGAATCCTGGGACTCCTATCAAGTTTCACGAGGAGTCAGGCATCGTCTCCTTTGGAGGCACTGATCTCCGCGTACCTCTGGAGTTTTCAAAGGATGTGAGGCCTCCGGTCGCGATGAGGTGGGGAACTAGGTGTTTCTCTGTGGTCTCCACAGGGGATTCAGACATCCTTTCATCTTGGGAGATGCAAGACGAGCCTGCATTCAAGTCACTGCAGGGATATCCGGCCTTATTTCGAGTCAGGGCATCGCGGTGTCCATTCCACTTGAGGCCGCAAACTCAGGATCCCTCTCACATACCTAGAGCTGAGAGAAGCCTCCTCTTGAGGTGCTTGTGGTAAGGTGGTATTCCTCTGGAGTCGAAGCCAGGGACTAACCTCTCATCTCGAGTTGATTTTTGGCCCACGGAGCTCTTTCGGGTTGCTACAGTGACCTCAGGATCCCTCTAGCCTTGAAACAGTGTTCTTGGGGTTTCTCTGGAGTGCCATCAAGGAAATCAAGGCTCCTTTCATGTGTGATGTGCAACACGGAATTGCTCTGCACGCAGTGCAGGGGAATCGGGCCTCATATCGCGGCGAGGGGGAAGTCTCATGGTTTTTCTCGAGTTGCGGCGGGAACCTAGGGTATATTCTCGAGTTACGATGGGGATGGCCCTTCCACACACGTGTGTGTTCAGCCATGTCAGGACTCCTGCCTAGTTGAGAGGGACAACTCGGGATTCTCCTCGAGGCTTTGCAGGGCAATTGGGACGCCTCTCCAGCTGAGACGGGAGACCAAGGGTCCCTTTCCACGTGCCACAGGAATCCTGGGTCTCCTATCAAGTTTCACGAGGAGTCAGGCATCGTTTCCTTTGGAGGCACTGATCTCCGCATACCTCTGGAGTATTCAAAGGATTTGAGGCCTCCTGTCGCGATGAGGTGGGGAACTAGGTCTTTCTCTGTGGTCTCCACAGGGGATTCAGACACCCTTTCGTCTTGGGAGATGCAAGACGAGCCTGCATTCCAGTCACTGCAGGGATATCCGGCCTTATTTCGAGTCAGGGCATCGCGGTGTCCATTCCACTTGAGGCCGCAAACTCAGGGTCCCTCTCACATACCTAGAGCTGAGAGAAGCCTCCTCTTGAGGTGCTTGTGGTAAGGTGGTATTCCTCTGGAGTTGAAGCTAGGGACTAACCTCTCATCTCGAGTTGATTTTTGGTCCACAGTGCTCTTTCGTGTTGCTTCAGTGACCTCAGGATCCCTCTAGCCTTGAAACAGTGTTCTTGGGGTTTCTCTGGAGTGCCATGAAGGTAATCAAGGCTCCTTTCATGTGTGATGTGCAACACAGAATTGCTCTGCACGCAGTGCAGGGGAATCGGGCCTCATCTCGCGGCGAGGGGGAAGTCTCATGGTTTTTCTCGAGTTGCGGCGGGAACCTGGGGTATATTCTCGAGTTACGACGGGGATGGCCCTTCCACACACGTGTTTGTTCAGCCACGTCAGGACTCTTGCCTAGGTGCGAGACACAACTCTGGATTCTCCTCGAGGCTTGGCAAGGCAATTGGGACGCCTCTCCAGCTGAGGCGGGAAACCAAGGGTCCCTTTCCACGTGCCACAGGAATCCTGGGACTCCTATCAAGTTTCACGAGGAGTCAGGCATCGTCTCCTTTGGAGGCACTGATCTCCGCGTACCTCTGGAGTTTTCAAAGGATGTGAGGCTATCGGTCGCGATGAGGTGGGGAACTAAGTCTTTCTCTGTGCTTTCCACAGGGGATTCAGACATCCTTTCGTCCTGGGAGATGCAAGACGAGCCTGCTTTGAAGTCACTGCAGGGATATCCGGCCTTATTTCGAGTCAGGGCATCGCGGTGTCCATTCCACTTGAGGCCGCAAACTCAGGGTCCCTCTCACATACCTAGAGTTGAGAGAAGCCTCCTCTTGAGGTGCTTGTGGTAAGGTGGTATTCCTCAGGAGTCGACGCCAGGGACTAACCTCTCATCTCGTGTTGATTCTTGGTCCACGGAGCTCTTTCGTGTTGCTACAGGGACCTCAGGATCCCTCTAGCCTTGAAACAGTGTTCTTGGGGTTTCTCTGGAGTGCCATCAAGGAAATCAAGGCTCCTTTCATGTGTGATGTGCAACACGGAATTGCTCTGCACGCAGTGCAGGGGAATCGGGCCTCATCTCGCGGCGAGGGGGAAGTCTCATGGTTTTTCTCGAGTTGCGGCGGGAACCTGGGGTATATTCTCGAGTTACGACGGGGATGGCCCTTCCACCCACGTGTGTGTTCAGCGACGTCAGGACTCTTGCCTAGTTGAGAGACACAACTCGGGATTCTCCTCGAGGCTTGGCAGGGCAATTGGGACGTCTCTCCAGCTTAGACGGGAGACCAAGGGTCCGTTTCCACGTGCCACAAGAATCCTGGGTCTCCTATCAAGTTTCACGAGGAGTCAGGCATCGTCTCCTTTGGAGGCACTGATCTCCGCATACCTCTGGAGTTTTCAAAGGATGTGAGGCTAACGGTCGCGATGAGGTGGGGAACTAGGTCTTTCTCTGTGGTCTCCACAGGGGATTCAGACACCCTTTCGTCTTGGGAGATGCAAGACGAGCCTGCATTCCAGTCACTGCAGGGATATCCGGCCTTATTTCGCGTCAGGGCATCGCGGTGTCCATTCCACTTGAGGCCGCAAGCTCAGGGTCCCTCTCACATACCTAGAGCTGAGAGAAGCCTCCTCTTGAGGTGCTTGTGGTAAGGTGGTATTCCTCTGGAGTCGAAGCCAGTTACTAACCTCTCATCTCGAGTTGATTTTTGGCCCACGGAGCTCTTTCATGTTGCTACAGTGACCTCAGGATCCCTCTAGCCTTGAAACAGTGTTCTTGGGGTTTCTCTGGAGTGCCATGAAGGAAATCAAGGCTCCTTTCATGTGTGATGTGCAACACAGAATTGCTCTGCACGCAGTGCAGGGGAATCGGGCCTCATCTCGCGGCGAGGGGGAAGTCTCATTGTTTTTCTCGAGTTGCGGCGGGAACCTGGGGTATATTCTCGAGTTACGACGGGGATGGCCCTTCCACACACGTGTTTGTTCAGCCACGACAGGACTCTTGCCTAGTTGCGAGACACAACTCGGGATTCTCCTCGAGGCTTGGCAAGGCAATTGGGACGCCTCTCCAGCTGAGGCGGGAGACCAAGGGTCCCTTTCCACGTGCCACAGGAATCCTGGGACTCCTATCAAGTTTCACGAGGAGTCAGGCATCGTCTCCTTTGGAGGCACTGATCTCCGCGTACCTCTGGAGTTTTCAAAGGATGTGAGGCTATCGGTCGCGATGAGGTGGGGAACTAGGTCTTTCTCTGTGGTCTCCACAGGGGATTCAGACATCCTTTCATCTTGGGAGATGCAAGACGAGCCTGCATTCAAGTCACTGCAGGGATATCCAGCCTTATTTCGCGTCAGGGCATCGCGGTGTCCATTCCACTTGAGGCCGCAAACTCAGGGTCCCTCTCACATACCTAGAGCTGAGAGAAGCCTCCTCTTGAGGTGCTTGTGGTAAGGTGGTATTCCTCTGGAGTCGAAGCCAGGGACTAACCTCTCATCTCGAGTTGATTTTTGGCCCACGGAGCTCTTTTGTGTTGCTACAGTGACCTCAGGATCCCTCTAGCCTTGAAACAGTGTTCTTGGGGTTTCTCTGGAGTGCCATCAAGGAAATCAAGGCTCCTTTCATGTGTGATGTGCAACACGGAATTGTTCTGCACGCAGTGCAGGGGAATCGGGCCTCATCTCGCGGCGAGGGGGAAGTCTCATGGTTTTTCTCGAGTTGCGGCGGGAACCTGGGGTATATTCTCGAGTTACGACGGGGATGGCCCTTCCACCCACGTGTTTCTTCAGCGACGTCAGGACTCTTGCCTAGTTGCAAGGGACAACTCTGGATTCTCCTCGAGGCTTGGCAGGGCAATTGGGACGCCTCTCCAGCTGAGGCGGGAGACCAAGTGTCCCTTTCCAAGTGCCACAGGAATCCTGGGACTCCTATCAAGTTTCACGAGGAGTCAGGCATCGCCTCCTTTGGAGGCACTGATCTCCGCGTACCTCTGGAGTTTTCAAAGGATGTGAGGCTATCGGTCGCGATGAGGTGGGGAACTAAGTCTTTCTCTGTGCTTTCCACAGGGGATTCAGACATCCTTTCGTCCTGGGAGATGCAAGACGAGCATGCATTGAAGTCACTGCAGGGATATCCGGCCTTATTTCGAGTCAGGGCATCGCGGTGTCCATTCCACTTGAGGCCACAAACTTCGGGTCCCTCTCACATACCTTGAGCTGAGAGAAGCCTCCTCTTGAGGTGATTGTGGTAAGGTGGTATTTCTCTGGAGACGAATCCAGGGATTAACCTCTCTTTTCGAGTTGATTTTTGGTCCACAGAGTTCTTTCGTGTTGCTACAGTGACCTCAGGATCCCTCTATCCTTGAAACAGTGTTCTTGGGGTTTCTCTGGAGTGCCATCAAGGAAATCAAGGCTCCTTTCATGTGTGATGTGCAACACGGAATTGCTCTGCACGCAGTACAGGGGAATCGGGCCTCTACTCGCATCGAGGGGGAAGTCTCATGGTTTTTCTCGAGTTGCGGCGGGAACCTGGGGTATATTCTCGAGTTACGACGGGGATGACCCTTCCACCCACGTGTTTGTTCAGCCACGTCAGGACTCCTGCCTAGTTGCGAGGGACAACTCGGGATTCTCCTCGAGGCGTGGCAGGGCAATTGGAACGCCTCTCCATCTGAGGCGGGAGACCAAGGGTCCCTTTCTACGTGCCACAAGAATCCTGGGACTCCTATCAAGTTTCACGAGGAGTCAGGCATCGTCTCCTTTGGAGGCACTGATCTCCGCGTACCTCTGGAGTTTTCAAAGGATGTGAGGCCTCCGGTCGCGATGAGGTGGGGAACTAGGTGTTTCTCTGTGGTCTCCACAGGGGATTCAGACATCCTTTCATCTTGGGAGATGCAAGACGAGCCTGCATTCAAGTCACTGCAGGGATATCCGGCCTTATTTCGAGTCAGGGCATCGCGGTGTCCATTCCACTTGAGGCCGCAAACTCAGGATCCCTCTCACATACCTAGAGCTGAGAGAAGCCTCCTCTTGAGGTGCTTGTGGTAAGGTGGTATTCCTCTGGAGTCGAAGCCAGGGACTAACCTCTCATCTCGAGTTGATTTTTGGCCCACGGAGCTCTTTCGTGTTGCTACAGTGACCTCAGGATCCCTCTAGCCTTGAAACAGTGTTCTTGGGGTTTCTCTGGAGTGCCATCAAGGAAATCAAGGCTCCTTTCATGTGTGATGTGCAACACGGAATTGCTCTGCACGCAGTGCAGGGGAATCGGGCCTCATATCGCGGCGAGGGGGAAGTCTCATGGTTTTTCTCGAGTTGCGGCGGGAACCTAGGGTATATTCTCGAGTTACGATGGGGATGGCCCTTCCACACACGTGTGTGTTCAGCCATGTCAGGACTCCTGCCTAGTTGAGAGGGACAACTCGGGATTCTCCTCGAGGCTTTGCAGGGCAATTGGGACGCCTCTCCAGCTGAGACGGGAGACCAAGGGTCCCTTTCCACGTGACACAGGAATCCTGGGTCTCCTATCAAGTTTCACGAGGAGTCAGGCATCGTTTCCTTTGGAGGCACTGATCTCCGCATACCTCTGGAGTATTCAAAGGATTTGAGGCCTCCTGTCGCGATGAGGTGGGGAACTAGGTCTTTCTCTGTGGTCTCCACAGGGGATTCAGACACCCTTTCGTCTTGGGAGATGCAAGACGTGCCTGCATTCCAGTCACTGCAGGGATATCCGGCCTTATTTCGAGTCAGGGCATCGCGGTGTCCATTCCACTTGAGGCCGCAAACTCAGGGTCCCTCTCACATACCTAGAGCTGAGAGAAGCCTCCTCTTGAGGTGCTTGTGGTAAGGTGGTATTCCTCTGGAGTTGAAGCCAGGGACTAACCTCTCATCTCGAGTTGATTTTTGGTCCACAGTGCTCTTTCGTGTTGCTTCAGTGACCTCAGGATCCCTCTAGCCTTGAAACAGTGTTCTTGGGGTTTCTCTGGAGTGCCATGAAGGTAATCAAGGCTCCTTTCATGTGTGATGTGCAACACAGAATTGCTCTGCACGCAGTGCAGGGGAATCGGGCCTCATCTCGCGGCGAGGGGGAAGTCTCATGGTTTTTCTCGAGTTGCGGCGGGAACCTGGGGTATATTCTCGAGTTACGACGGGGATGGCCCTTCCACACACGTGTTTGTTCAGCCACGTCAGGACTCTTGCCTAGGTGCGAGACACAACTCTGGATTCTCCTCGAGGCTTGGCAAGGCAATTGGGACGCCTCTCCAGCTGAGGCGGGAAACCAAGGGTCCCTTTCCACGTGCCACAGGAATCCTGGGACTCCTATCAAGTTTCACGAGGAGTCAGGCATCGTCTCCTTTGGAGGCACTGATCTCCGCGTACCTCTGGAGTTTTCAAAGGATATGAGGCCTCCGGTCGCGATGAGGTGGGGAAGTAGGTCTTTCTCTGTGGTCTCCACAGGGGATTCAGACATCCTTTCATCTTGGGAGATGCAAGACGAGCCTGCATTCAAGTCACTGCAGGGATATCCAGCCTTATTTCGCGTCAGGGCATCGCGGTGTCCATTCCACTTGAGGCCATAAACTCAGGGTCCCTCTCACATACCTAGAGCTGAGTGAAGTCTCCTCTTGAGGTGCTTGTGGTAAGGTGGTATTCCTCTGGAGTCGAAGCCAGGGACTAACCTCTCATCTCGAGTTGATTTTTGGCCCACGGAGCTCTTTCGTGTTGCTACAGTGACCTCAGGATCCCTCTAGCCTTGAAACAGTGTTCTTGGGGTTTCTCTGGAGTGCCATCAAGGAAATCAAGGCTCCTTTCATGTGTGATGTGCAACACGGAATTGCTCTGCACGCAGTGCAGGGGAATCGGGCCTCATCTCGCGGCGAGGGGGAAGTCTCATGGTTTTTCTCGAGTTGCGGCGGGAACCTGGGGTATATTCTCGAGTTACGACGGGGATGGCCCTTCCACCCACGTGTTTCTTCAGCGACGTCAGGACTCCTGCCTAGTTGCAAGGGACAACTCTGGATTCTCCTCGAGGCTTGGCAGGGCAATTGGGACGCCTCTCCAGCTGAGGCGGGAGACCAAGTGTCCCTTTCCAAGTGCCACAGGAATCCTGGGACTCCTATCAAGTTTCACGAGGAGTCAGGCATCGTCTCCTTTGGAGGCACTGATCTCCGCGTACCTCTGGAGTTTTCAAAGGATGTGAGGCTATCTGTCGCGATGAGGTGGGGAACTAAGTCTTTCTCTGTGCTTTGCACAGGGGATTCAGACATCCTTTCCTCCTGGGAGATGCAAGACGAGCATGCATTGAAGTCACTGCAGGAATATCCGGCCTTATTTCGAGTCAGGGCATCGCGGTGTCCATTCCACTTGAGGCCACAAATTTCGGGTCCCTCTCACATACCTTGAGCTGAGAGAAGCCTCCTCTTGAGGTGCTTGTGGTAAGGTGGTATTTCTCTGGAGACGAATCCAGGGATTAACCTCTCTTTTCGAGTTGATTTTTGGTCCACAGAGTTCTTTCGTGTTGCTACAGTGACCTCAGGATCCCTCTATCCTTGAAACAGTGTTCTTGGGGTTTCTCTGGAGTGCCATCAAGGAAATCAAGGCTCCTTTCATGTGTGATGTGCAACACGGAATTGCTCTGCACGCAGTACAGGGGAATCGGGCCTCTACTCGCATCGAGGGGGAAGTCTCATGGTTTTTCTCGAGTTGCGGCGGGAACCTGGGGTATATTCTCGAGTTACGACGGGGATGACCCTTCCACCCACGTGTTTGTTCAGCCACGTCAGGACTCCTGCCTAGTTGCGAGGGACAACTCGGGATTCTCCTCGAGGCTTGGCAGGGCAATTGGAACGCCTCTCCATCTGAGGCGGGAGACCAAGGGTCCCTTTCCACGTGCCACAAGAATCCTGGGACTCCTATCAAGTTTCACGAGGAGTCAGGCATCGTCTCCTTTGGAGGCACTGATCTCCGCGTACCTCTGGAGTTTTCAAAGGATGTGAGGCCTCCGGTCGCGATGAGGTGGGGAACTAGGTGTTTCTCTGTGGTCTCCACAGGGGATTCAGACATCCTTTCATCTTGGGAGATGCAAGACGAGCCTGCATTCAAGTCACTGCAGGGATATCCGGCCTTATTTCGAGTCAGGGCATCGCGGTGTCCATTCCACTTGAGGCCGCAAACTCAGGATCCCTCTCACATACCTAGAGCTGAGAGAAGCCTCCTCTTGAGGTGCTTGTGGTAAGGTGGTATTCCTCTGGAGTCGAAGCCAGGGACTAACCTCTCATCTCGAGTTGATTTTTGGCCCACGGAGCTCTTTCGTGTTGCTACAGTGACCTCAGGATCCCTCTAGCCTTGAAACAGTGTTCTTGGGGTTTCTCTGGAGTGCCATCAAGGAAATCAAGGCTCCTTTCATGTGTGATGTGCAACACGGAATTGCTCTGCACGCAGTGCAGGGGAATCGGGCCTCATATCGCGGCGAGGGGGAAGTCTCATGGTTTTTCTCGAGTTGCGGCGGGAACCTGGGGTATATTCTCGAGTTACGATGGGGATGACCCTTCCACACACGTGTGTGTTCAGCCATGTCAGGACTCCTGCCTAGTTGAGAGGGACAACTCGGGATTCTCCTCGAGGCTTTGCAGGGCAATTGGGACGCCTCTCCAGCTGAGACGGGAGACCAAGGGTCCCTTTCCACGTGCCACAGGAATCCTGGGTCTCCTATCAAGTTTCACGAGGAGTCAGGCATCGTCTCCTTTGGAGGCACTGATCTCCGCATACCTCTGGAGTTTTCAAAGGATTTGAGGCCTCCTGTCGCGATGAGGTGGGGAACTAGGTCTTTCTCTGTGGTCTCCACAGGGGATTCAGACACCCTTTCGTCTTGGGAGATGCAAGACGAGCCTGCATTCCAGTCACTGCAGGGATATCCGGCCTTATTTCGAGTCAGGGCATCGCGGTGTCCATTCCACTTGAGGCCGCAAACTCAGGGTCCCTCTCACATACCTAGAGCTGAGAGAAGCCTCCTCTTGAGGTGCTTGTGGTAAGGTGGTATTCCTCTGGAGTTGAAGCCAGGGACTAACCTCTCATCTCGAGTTGATTTTTGGTCCACAGTGCTCTTTCGTGTTGCTTCAGTGACCTCAGGATCCCTCTAGCCTTGAAACAGTGTTCTTGGGGTTTCTCTGGAGTGCCATGAAGGTAATCAAGGCTCCTTTCATGTGTGATGTGCAACACAGAATTGCTCTGCACGCAGTGCAGGGGAATCGGGCCTCATCTCGCGGCGAGGGGGAAGTCTCATGGTTTTTCTCGAGTTGCGGCGGGAACCTGGGGTATATTCTCGAGTTACGACGGGGATGGCCCTTCCACACACGTGTTTGTTCAGCCACGTCAGGACTCTTGACTAGGTGCGAGACACAACTCTGGATTCTCCTCGAGGCTTGGCAAGGCAATTGGGACGCCTCTCCAGCTGAGGCGGGAAACCAAGGGTCCCTTTCCACGTGCCACAGGAATCCTGGGACTCCTATCAAGTTTCACGAGGAGTCAGGCATCGTCTCCTTTGGAGGCACTGATCTCCGCGTACCTCTGGAGTTTTCAAAGGATATGAGGCCTCCGGTCGCGATGAGGTGGGGAAGTAGGTCTTTCTCTGTGGTCTCCACAGGGGATTCAGACATCCTTTCATCTTGGGAGATGCAAGACGAGCCTGCATTCAAGTCACTGCAGGGATATCCAGCCTTATTTCGCGTCAGGGCATCGCGGTGTCCATTCCACTTGAGGCCATAAACTCAGGGTCCCTCTCACATACCTAGAGCTGAGTGAAGTCTCCTCTTGAGGTGCTTGTGGTAAGGTGGTATTCCTCTGGAGTCGAAGCCAGGGACTAACCTCTCATCTCGAGTTGATTTTTGGCCCACGGAGCTCTTTCGTGTTGCTACAGTGACCTCAGGATCCCTCTAGCCTTGAAACAGTGTTCTTGGGGTTTCTCTGGAGTGCCATCAAGGAAATCAAGGCTCCTTTCATGTGTGATGTGCAACACGGAATTGCTCTGCACGCAGTGCAGGGGAATCGGGCCTCATCTCGCGGCGAGGGGGAAGTCTCATGGTTTTTCTCGAGTTGCGGCGGGAACCTGGGGTATATTCTCGAGTTACGACGGGGATGGCCCTTCCACCCACGTGTTTCTTCAGCGACGTCAGGACTCCTGCCTAGTTGCAAGGGACAACTCTGGATTCTCCTCGAGGCTTGGCAGGGCAATTGGGACGCCTCTCCAGCTGAGGCGGGAGACCAAGTGTCCCTTTCCAAGTGCCACAGGAATCCTGGGACTCCTATCAAGTTTCACGAGGAGTCAGGCATCGTCTCCTTTGGAGGCACTGATCTCCGCGTACCTCTGGAGTTTTCAAAGGATGTGAGGCTATCTGTCGCGATGAGGTGGGGAACTAAGTCTTTCTCTGTGCTTTGCACAGGGGATTCAGACATCCTTTCGTCCTGGGAGATGCAAGACGAGCATGCATTGAAGTCACTGCAGGAATATCCGGCCTTATTTCGAGTCAGGGCATCGCGGTGTCCATTCCACTTGAGGCCACAAACTTCGGGTCCCTCTCACATACCTTGAGCTGAGAGAAGCCTCCTCTTGAGGTGCTTGTGGTAAGGTGGTATTTCTCTGGAGACGAATCCAGGGACTAACCTCTCTTTTCGAGTTGATTTGTGGTCCACAGAGTTCTTTCGTGTTGCTACAGTGACCTCAGGATCCCTCTATCCTTGAAACAGTGTTCTTGGGGTTTCTCTGGAGTGCCATCAAGGAAATCAAGGCTCCTTTCATGTGTGATGTGCAACACGGAATTGCTCTGCACGCAGTACAGGGGAATCGGGCCTCTACTCGCATCGAGGGGGAAGTCTCATGGTTTTTCTCGAGTTGCGGCGGGAACCTGGGGTATATTCTCGAGTTACAACGGGGATGGCCCTTCCACCCACGTGTTTGTTCAGCCACGTCAGGACTCCTGCCTAGTTGCGAGGGACAACTCGGGATTCTCCTCGAGGCTTGGCAGGGCAATTGGAACGCCTCTCCATCTGAGGCGGGAGACCGAGGGTCCCTTTCCACGTGCCACAAGAATCCTGGGACTCCTATCAAGTTTCACGAGGAGTCAGGCATCGTCTCCTTTGGAGACACTGATCTCCGCGTACCTCTGGAGTTTTCAAAGGATGTGAGGCCTCCGGTCGCGATGAGGTGGGGAACTAGGTGTTTCTCTGTGGTCTCCACAGGGGATTCAGACATCCTTTCTTCTTGGGAGATGCAAGACGAGCCTGCATTCAAGTCACTGCAGGGATATCCGGCCTTATTTCGAGTCAGGGCATCGCGGTTTCCATTCCACTTGAGGCCGCAAACTCAGGATCCCTCTCACATACCTAGAGCTGAGAGAAGCCTCCTCTTGAGGTGCTTGTGGTAAGGTGGTATTCCTCAGGAGTCGAAGCCAGGGACTAACCTCTCATCTCGAGTTGATTTTTGGCCCACGGCGCTCTTTCGTGTTGCTACAGTGACCTCAGGATCCCTCTAGCCTTGAAACAGTGTTCTTGGGGTTTCTCTGGAGTGCCATCAAGGAAATCAAGGCTCCTTTCATGTGTGATGTGCAACACGGAATTGCTCTGCACGCAGTGCAGGGGAATCGGGCCTCATATCGCGGCGAGGGGGAAGTCTCATGGTTTTTCTCGAGTTGCGGCGGGAACCTGGGGTATATTCTCGAGTTACAACGGGGATGGCCCTTCCACCCACGTGTTTCTTCAGCGACGTCAGGACTCCTGCCTAGTTGCGAGGGACAACTCGGGATTCTCCTCGAGGCTTTGCAGGGCAATTGGGATGCCTCTCCAGCTGAGACGGGAGACGAAGGGTCCCTTTCCACGTGCCACAGGAATCCTGGGTCTCCTATCAAGTTTCACGAGGAGTCAGGCATCGTTTCCTTTGGAGGCACTGATCTCCGCATACCTCTGGAGTTTTCAAAGGATTTGAGGCCTCCTGTCGCAATGAGGTGGGGAACTAGGTCTTTCTCTGTGGTCTCCACAGGGGATTCAGACACCCTTTCATCTTGGGAGATGCAAGACGAGCCTGCATTCCAGTCACTGCAGGGATATTCGGCCTTATTTCGAGTCAGGTCATCGCGGTGTCCATTCCACATGAGGCCGCAAACTCAGGGTCCCTGTCACATACCTAGAGCTGAGAGAAGCCTCCTCTTGAGGTGCTTATGGTAAGGTGGTATACCTCTGTAGTCGAAGCCAGGGACTAACCTCTCATCTCGAGTTGATTTTTGGTCCACGGAGCTCTTTCGTGTTGCTACAGGGACCTCAGGATCCCTCTAGCCTTGAAACAGTGTTCTTGGGGTTTCTCTGGAGTGCCATCAAGGAAATCAAGGCTCCTTTCATGTGTGATGTGCAACACAGAATTGCTCGGCACGCAGTGCAGGGGAATCGGGCCTCATCTCGCGGCGAGGGGGAAGTCTCATGGTTTTTCTCGAGTTGCGGCGGGAACCTGGGGTATATTCTCGAGTTACGACGGGGATGGCCCTTCCACCCACGTGTTTCTTCAGCGACGTCAGGCCTCCTGCCTAGTTGCGAGGAACAACTCTGGATTCTCCTCGAGGCTTGGCAGGGCAATTGGGACGCCTCTCCAGCTGAGGCGGGAGACCAAGTGTCCCTTTCCAAGTGCCACAGGTATCCTGGGTCTCCTATCAAGTTTCACGAGGAGTCAGGCATCGTCTCCTTTGGAGGCACTGATCTCCGCGTACCTCTGGAGTTTTCAAAGGATGTGAGGCTATCGGTCGCGATGAGGTGGGGAACTAAGTCTTTCTCTGTGCTTTCCACAGGGGATTCAGACATCCTTTCGTCCTGGGAGATGCAAGACGAGCCTGCATTGAAGTCACTGCAGGGATATCCGGCCTTATTTCGAGTCAGGGCATCGCGGTGTCCATTCCACTTGAGGCCGCAAACTCAGGGTCCCTCTCACATACCTAGAGCTGAGAGAATCCTCCTCTTGAGGTGCTTGTGGTAAGGTGGTATTTCTCAGGATTCGAAGCCAGGGACTAACCTCTCATCTCGAGTTGATTCTTGGTCCGCGGAGCTCTTTCGTGTTGCTACAGTGACTTCAGGATCCCTCTAGCCTTGAAACAGTGTTCTTGGGGTTTCTCTGGAGTGCCATCAAGGAAATCAAGGCTCCTTTCATGTGTGATGTGCAACACGGAATTGCTCTGCACGCAGTGCAGGGGAATCGGGCCTCATCTCGCGGCGAGGGGGAAGTCTCATGGTTTTTCTCGAGTTGCGGCGGGAACCTGGGGTATATTCTCGAGTTACGACGGGGATGACCCTTCCACACACGTGTGTGTTCAGCCATGTCAGGACTCCTGCCTAGTTGCGAGGGACAACTCGGGATTCTCCTCGAGGCTTTGCAGGGCAATTGGGACGCCTCTCCACCTGAGACGGGAGACCAAGGGTCCCTTTCCACGTGCCACAGGAATCCTGGGACTCCTATCAAGTTTCACGAGGAGTCAGGCATCGTTTCCTTTGGAGGCACTGATCTCCGCATACCTCTGGAGTTTTCAAAGGATTTGAGGCCTCCTGTCGCAATGAAGTGGGGAACTAGGTCTTTCTCTGTGGTCTCCATAGGGGATTCAGACACCCTTTCGTCTTGGGAGATGCAAGACGAGCCTGCATTCCAGTCACTGCAGGGATATCCGGCCTTATTTCGAGTCAGGTCATCGCGGTGTCCATTCCACTTGAGGCCGCAAACTCAGGGTCCTTCTCACATACCTAGAGCTGAGAGAAGCCTCCTCTTGAGGTGCTTATGGTAAGGTGGTATTCCTCTGTAGTCGAAGCCAGGGACTAACCTCTCATCTCGAGTTGATTTTTGGTCCACGGAGCTCTTTCGTGTTGCTACAGGGACCTCAGGATCCCTCTAGCCTTGAAACAGTGTTCTTGGGGTTTCTCTGGAGTGCCATCAAGGAAATCAAGGCTCCTTTCATGTGTGATGTGCAACACAGAATTGCTCGGCACGCAGTGCAGGGGAATCAGGCCTCATCTCGCGGCGAGGGGGAAGTATCATGGTTTTTCTCGAGTTGCGGCGGGAACCTGGGGTATATTCTCGAGTTACGACGTGGATGGCCCTTCCACCCACGTGTTTCTTCAGCGACGTCAGGACTCCTGCCTAGTTGCGAGGGACAACTCTGGATTCACCTCGAGGCTTGGCAGGGCAATTGGGACGCCTCTCCAGCTGAGGCGGGAGACCAAGTGTCCCTTTCCAAGTGCCACAGATATCCTGGGTCTCCTATCAAGTTTCACAAGGAGTCAGGCATCGTCTCCTTTGGAGGCACTGATCTCCGCGTACCTCTGGAGTTTTCAAAGGATGTGAGGCTATCGGTCGCGATGAGGTGGGGAACTAAGTCTTTCTCTGTGCTTTCCACAGGGGATTCAGACATCCTTTCGTCCTGGGAGATGCAAGACGAGCCTGCATTGAAGTCACTGCAGGGATATCCGGCCTTATTTCGAGTCAGGGCATCGCGGTGTCCATTCCACTTGAGGCCGCAAACTCAGGGTCCCTCTCACATACCTAGAGCTGAGAGAAGCCTCCTCTTGAGGTGCTTGTGGTAAGGTGGTATTCCTCAGGAGTCGAAGCCAGGGACTAACCTCTCATCTCGTGTTGATTCTTGGTCCACGGAGCTCTTTCGTGTTGCTACAGTGACTTCAGGATCCCTCTAGCCTTGAAACAGTGTTCTTGGGGTTTCTCTGGAGTGCCATCAAGGAAATCAAGGCTCCTTTCATGTGTGATGTGCAATACGGAATTGCTCTGCACGCAGTGCAGGGGAATCGGGCCTCATCTCGCGGCGAGGGGGAAGTCTCATGGTTTTTCTCGAGTTGCGGCGGGAACCTGGGGTATATTCTCGAGTTACGACGGGGATGGCCCTTCCACACACGTGTGTGTTCAGCCATGTCAGGACTCCTGCCTGGTTGAGAGGGACAACTCGGGATTCTCCTCGAGGCTTTGCAGGGCAATTGGGACGCCTCTCCAGCTGAGACGGGAGACGAAGGGTCCCTTTCCACGTGCCACAGGAATCCTGGGTCTCCTATCAAGTTTCACGAGGAGTCAGGCATCGTCTCCTTTGGAGGCACTGATCTCCGCATACCTCTGGAGTTTTCAATGGATTTGAGGCCTCCTGTCGCGATGAGGTGGGGAACTAGGTCTTTCTCTGTGGTCTCCACAGGGGATTCAGACACCCTTTCGTCTTGGGAGATGCAAGACGGGCCTGCATTCAAGTCACTGCAGGGATATCCGGCCTTATTTCGAGTCAGGGCATCGCGGTGTCCATTCCACTTGAGGCTGCAAACTCAGGGTCCCTCTCACATACCTAGAGCTGAGAGAAGCCTCCTCTTGAGGTGCTTGTGGTAAGGTGGTATTCCTCTGGAGTTGAAGCCAGGGACTAACCTCTCATCTCGAGTTGATTTTTGGTCCACAGTGCTCTTTCGTGTTGCTTCAGTGACCTCAGGATCCCTCTAGCCTTGAAACAGTGTTCTTGGGGTTTCTCTGGAGTGCCATGAAGGTAATCAAGGCTCCTTTCATGTGTGATGTGCAACACAGAATTGCTCTGCACGCAGTGCAGGGGAATCGGGCCTCATCTCGCGGCGAGGGGGAAGTCTCATGGTTTTTCTCGAGTTGCGGCGGGAACCTGGGGTATATTCTCGAGTTACGACGGGGATGGCCCTCCACACACGTGTTTGTTCAGCCACGTCAGGACTCTTGCCTAGGTGCGAGACACAACTCGGGATTCTCCTCGAGGCTTGGCAAGGCAATTGGGACGCCTCTCCAGCTGAGGCGGGAAACCAAGGGTCCCTTTCCACGTGCCACAGGAATCCTGGGACTCCTATCAAGTTTCACGAGGAGTCAGGCATCGTCTCCTTTGGAGGCACTGATCTCCGCGTACCTCTGGAGTTTTCAAAGGATATGAGGCCTCCGGTCGCGATGAGGTGGGGAAGTAGGTCTTTCTCTGTGGTCTCCACAGGGGATTCAGACATCCTTTCATCTTGGGAGATGCAAGACGAGCCTGCATTCAAGTCACTGCAGGGATACCCAGCCTTATTTCGCGTCAGGGCATCGCGGTGTCCATTCCACTTGAGGCCATAAACTCAGGGTCCCTCTCACATACCTAGAGCTGAGTGAAGTCTCCTCTTGAGGTGCTTGTGGTAAGGTGGTATTCCTCTGGAGTCGAAGCCAGGGACTAACCTCTCATCTCGAGTTGATTTTTGGCCCACGGAGCTCTTTCGTGTTGCTACAGTGACCTCGGGATCCCTCTAGCCTTGAAACAGTGTTCTTGGGGTTTCGCTGGAGTGCCATGAAGGAAATCAAGGCTCCTTTCATGTGTGATGTGCAACACGGAATTGCTCTGCACGCAGTGCAGGGGAATCGGGCCTCATCTCGCGGCGAGGGGGAAGTCTCATGGTTTTTCTCGAGTTGCGGCGGGAACCTGGGGTATATTCTCGAGTTACGAGGGGGATGGCCCTTCCACCCACGTGTTTCTTCAGCGACGTCAGGATTCCTGCCTACTTGCGAGGGACAACTCTGGATTCTCCTCGAGGCTTGGCAGGGCAATTGGGACGCCTCTCCAGCTGAGGCGGGAGACCAAGTGTCCCGTTCCACGTGCCACAGGAATCCTGGGACTCCTATCAAGTTTCACGAGGAGTCAGGCATCGTCTCCTTTGGTGGCACTGATCTCCGCGTACCTCTGGAGTTTTCAAAGGATGTGAGGCTATCGGTCGCGATGAGGTGGGGAACTAAGTCTTTCTCTGTGCTTTCCACAGGGGATTCAGACATCCTTTCGTCCTGGGAGATGCAAGACGAGCCTGCATTGAAGTCACTGCAGGGATATCCGGCCTTATTTCGAGTCAGGGCATCGCGGTGTCCATTCCACTTGAGGCCGCAAACTCAGGGTCCCTCTCACATACCTAGAGCTGAGAGAAGCCTCCTCTTGAGGTGCTTGTGGTAAGGTGGTATTCCTCTGGAGACGAATGCAGGGACTAACATCTCTTTTCGAGTTGATTTTTGGTCCACAGAGTTCTTTCGTGTTGCTACAGTGACCTCAGGATCCCTCTAGCCTTGAAACAGTGTTCTTGGGGTTTCTCTGGAGTGCCATCAAGGAAATCAAGGCTCCTTTCACGTGTGATGTGCAAGACGGAATTGCTCTGCACGCAGTACAGGGGAATCGGGCCTCATCTCGCATCGAGGGGGAAGTCTCATGGTTTTTCTCGAGTTGCGGCGGGAACCTGGGGTATATTCTCGAGTTACGACTGGGATGGCCCTTCCACGCACGTGTTGGTTCAGCCACGTCAGGACTCCTGCCGAGTTGCGAAGGACAACTCTGGATTCTCCTCGAGGCTTGGCAGGGCAATTGGAACGCCTCTCCAGCTGAGGCGGGAGACCAAGGGTCCCTTTCCACGTGCCACAAGAATCCTGGGACTCCTATCAAGTTTCACGAGGAGTCAGGCATCGTCTCCTTTGGAGGCACTGATCTCCGCGTACCTCTGGAGTTTTCAAAGGATGTGAGGCCTCCGGTCGCGATGAGGTGGGGAATTAGGTGTTTCTCTGTGGTCTCCACAGGGGATTCAGACATCCTTTCTTCTTGGGAGATGCAAGACGAGCCTGCATTCCAGTCACTGCAGGGATATCCGGCCTTATTTCGAGTCAGGGCATCGCGGTGTCCATTCCACTTGAGGCCGCAAACTCAGGGTCCCTCTCACATACCTAGAGCTGAGAGAAGCCTCCTCTTGAGGTGCTTGTGGTAAGGTGGTATTCCTCAGGAGTCGAAGCCAGGGACTAACCTCTCATCTCGTGTTGATTCTTGGTCCACGGAGCTCTTTCGTGTTGCTACAGTGACCTCAGGATCCGTCTAGCCTTGAAACAGTGTTCTTGGGGTTTCTCTGGAGTGCCATCAAGGAAATCAAGGCTCCTTTCATGTGTGATGTGCAACACGGAATTGCTCTGCACGCAGTGCAGGGGAATCGGGCCTCATCTCGCGGCGAGGGGGAAGTCTCATGGTTTTTCTCGAGTTGCGGCGGGAACCTGGGGTATATTCTCGAGTTACGACGGGGATGGCCCTTCCACACACGTGTTTCTTCAGCGACGTCAGGACTCCTGCCTAGTTGCGAGGGACAACTCGGGATTCTCCTCGAGGCTTTGCAGGGCAATTGGGACGCCTCTCCAGCTGATTCGGGAGACCAAGGGTCCCTTTTCACGTGCCACAGGAATCCTGGGTCTCCTATCAAGTTTCACGAGGAGTCAGGCATCGTCTCTTTTAGAGGCACTGATCTCCGCATACCTCTGGAGTTTTCAAAGGATTTGAGGCCTCCTGTCGCGATGAGGTGGGGAACTAGGTCTTTCTCTGTGGTCTCCACAGGGGATTCAGACACCCTTTCGTCTTGGGAGATGCAAGACGAGCCTGCATTCCAGTCACTGCAGGGATATCCGGCCTTATTTCGAGTCAGGGCATCGCGGTGTCCATTCCACTTGAGGCCGCAAACTCAGGGTCCCTCTCACATACCTAGAGCTGAGAGAAGCCTCCTCTTGAGGTGCTTGTGGTAAGGTGGTATTCCTCTGGAGTCGAAGCCAGGGACTAACCTCTCATCTCGAGTTGATTTTTGGTCCACGGAGCTCTTTCGTGTTGCTACAGTGACCTCAGAATCCCTCTAGCCTTGAAACAGTGTTCTTGGGGTTTCTCTGGAGTGCCATCAAGGAAATCAAGGCTCCTTTCATGTGTGATGTGCAACACGGAATTGCTCTGCACGCAGTGCAGGGGAATCGGGCCTCATCTCGCATCGAGGGGGAAGTCTCATGGTTTTTCTCGAGTTGCGGCGGGAACCTGGGGTATATTCTCGAGTTACGACGGGGATGGCCCTTCCACCCACGTGTTTGTTCAGCCACGTCAGGACTCCTGCCTAGTTGCGAGGGACAACTCGGGATTCTCCTCGAGGCTTGGCACGGCAATTGGAACGCCTCTCCAGCTGAGGCGGGAGACCAAGGGTCCCTTTCCACGTGCCGCAAGAATCCTGGGACTCCTATCAAGTTTCACGAGGAGTCAGGCATCGTCTCCTTTGGAGGCACTGATCTCCGCGTACCTCTGGAGTTTTCAAAGGATGTGAGGCCTCCGGTCGCGATGAGGTGGGGAACTAGGTGTTTCTCTGTGGTCTCCACAGGTGATTCAGACATCCTTTCTTCCTGGGAGATGCAAGACGAGCCTGCATTGAAGTCACTGCAGGGATATCCGGCCTTATTTCGCGTCAGGGCATCGCGGTGTCCATTCCACTTGAGGCCGCAAACTCAGGGTCCCTCTCACATACCTAGAGCTGAGAGAAGCCTCCTCTTGAGGTGCTTGTGGTAAGGTGGTATTCCTCTGGAGTCGAAGCCAGGGACTAACCTCTCATCTCGAGTTGATTTTTGCCCCACGGAGCTCTTTCGTGTTGCTACAGTGACCTCAGGATCCCTCTAGCCTTGAAACAGTGTTCTTGGGGTTTCTCTGGAGTGCCATCAAGGAAATCAAGGCTCCTTTCATGTGTGATGTGCAACACGGAATTGCTCTGCACGCAGTGCAGGGGAATCGGGCCTCATCTCGTGGCGAGGGGGAAGTCTCATGGTTTTTCTCGAGTTGCGGCGGGAACCTGGGGTATATTCTCGAGTTACGACGGGGATGGCCCTTCCACCCACGTGTTTGTTCAGCCACGTCAGGACTCCTGCCTAGTTGCGAGGGACAACTCGGGATTCTCCTCGAGGCTTTGCAGGGCAATTGGGACGCCTCTCCAGCTGAGACGGGAGACCAAGGGTCCCTTTCCACGTGCCACAGGAATCCTGGGACTCCTATCAAGTTTCACGAGGAGTCAGGCATCGTCTCCTTTGGGGGCGCTGATCTCCGCGTACCTCTGGAGTTTTCAAAGGATGTGAGGCATCGGGTCGCGATGAGGTGGGGAACTAGGTCTTTCTCTGTGGTCTCCACAGGGCATTCCGACATCCTTTCGTCTTGGGAGATGCAAGACGAGCCTGCATTCCAGTCACTGCAGGGATATCCGTCCTTATTTCGAGTCAGGGCATCGCGGTGTCCATTCCACTTGAGGCCGCAAACTCAGGGTCCCTCTCACATACCTAGAGCTGAGAGAAGCCTCCTCTTGAGGTGCTTGTGGTAAGGTGGTATTCCTCAGGAGTCGAAGCCAGGGACTAACCTCTCATCTCGAGTTGATTTTTGGCCCACGGAGCTCTTTCGTGTTGCTACAGTGACCTCAGGATCCCTCTAGCCTTGAAACAGTGTTCTTGGGGTTTCTCTGGAGTGCCATCAAGGAAATCAAGGCTCCTTTCATGTGTGATGTGCAACACGGAATTGCTCTGCACGCAGTGCAGGGGAATCGGGCCTCATCTCGCGGCGAGGGGGAAGTCTCATGGTTTTTCTCGAGTTGCGGCGGGAACCTGGGGTATATTCTCGAGTTACGACGGGGATGGCCCTTCCACCCACGTGTTTCTTCAGCGACGTCAGGACTCCTGCCTAGTTGCGAGGGACAACTCTGGATTCTCCTCGAGGCTTGGCAGGGCAATTGGGACGCCTCTCCAGCTGAGGCGGGAGACCAAGTGTCCCTTTCCAAGTGCCACAGGAATCCTGGGACTCCTATCAAGTTTCACGAGGAGTCAGGCATCGTCTCCTTTGGAGGCACTGATCTCCGCGTACCTCTGGAGTTTTCAAAGGATGTGAGGCTATCGGTCGCGATGAGGTGGGGAACTAAGTCTTTCTCTGTGCTATCCACAGGGGATTCAGACATCCTTTCGTCCTGGGAAATGCAAGACGAGCCTGCATTGAAGTCACTGCAGGGATATCCAGCCTTATTTCGAGTCAGGGCATCGCGGTGTCCATTCCACTTGAGGCCGCAAACTCAGGGTCCCTCTCACATACCTAGAGCTGAGAGAAGCCTCCTCTTGAGGTGCTTGTGGTAAGGTGGTATTCCTCTGGAGCCGAATCCAGGGACTAACCTCTCTTTTCGAGTTGATTTTTGGTCCACAGAGTTCTTTCGTGTTGCTACAGTGACCTCAGGATCCCTCTATCCTTGAAACAGTGTTCTTGGGGTTTCTCTGGAGTGCCATGAAGGAAATCAAAGCTCCTTTCATATGTGATGTGCAAGACGGAATTGCTCTGCACGCAGTACAGTGGAATCGGGCCTCATCTCGCATCGAGGGGGAAGTCTCATGGTTTTTCTCGAGTTGCGGCGGGAACCTGGGGTATATTCTCGAGTTACGACGGGGATGGCCGTTCCACCCACGTGTTTGTTCAGCCACGTCAGGACTCCTGCCTAGTTGCGAGGGACAACTCGGGATTCTCCTCGAGGCTTGGCACGGCAATTGGAACACCTCTCCAGCTGAGGCGGGAGACCAAGGGTCCCTTTCCACGTGCCACAAGAATCCTGGGACTCCTATCAAGTTTCACGAGGAGTCAGGCATCGACTCCTTTGGAGGCACTGATCTCCGCGTACCTCTGGAGTTTTCAAAGGATATGAGGCCTCCGGTCGCGATGAGGTGGGGAAGTAGGTCTTTCTCTGTGGTCTCCACAGGGGATTCAGACATCCTTTCATCTTGGGAGATGCAAGACGAGCCTGCATTCAAGTCACTGCAGGGATATCCAGCCTTATTTCGCGTCAGGGCATCGCGGTGTCCATTCCACTTGAGGCCATAAACTCAGGGTCCCTCTCACATACCTAGAGCTGAGTGAAGTCTCCTCTTGAGGTGCTTGTGGTAAGGTGGTATTCCTCTGGAGTCAAAGCCAGGGACTAACCTCTCATCTCGAGTTGATTTTTGGCCCACGGAGCTCTTTCGTGTTGCTACAGTGACCTCAGGATCCCTCTAGCCTTGAAACAGTGTTCTTGGGGATTCGCTGGAGTGCCATGAAGGAAATCAAGGCTCCTTTCATGTGTGATGTGCAACACGGAATTGCTCTGCACGCAGTGCAGGGGAATCGGGCCTCATCTCGCGGCGAGGGGGAAGTCTCATGGTTTTTCTCGAGTTGCGGCGGGAACCTGGGGTATATTCTCGAGTTACGACGGGGATGGCCCTTCCACCCACGTGTTTCTTCAGCGACGTCAGGACTCCTGCCTACTTGCGAGGGACAACTCTGGATTCTCCTCGAGGCTTGGCAGGGCAATTGGGACGCCTCTCCAGCTGAGGCGGGAGACCAAGTGTCCCGTTCCACGTGCCACAGGAATCCTGGGACTCCTATCAAGTTTCACGAGGAGTCAGGCATCGTCTCCTTTGGAGGCACTGATCTCCGCGTACCTCTGGAGTTTTGAAAGGATGTGAGGCTATCGGTCGCGATGAGGTGGGGAACTAAGTCTTTCTCTGTGCTTTCCACAGGGGATTCAGACATCCTTTCGTCCTGGGAGATGCAAGACGAGCCTGCATTGAAGTCACTGCAGGGATATCCGGCCTTATTTCGAGTCAGGGCATCGCGGTGTCCATTCCACTTGAGGCCGCAAACTCAGGGTCCCTCTCACATACCTAGAGCTGAGAGAAGCCTCCTCTTGAGGTGCTTGTGGTAAGGTGGTATTCCTCTGGAGACGAATCCAGGGACTAACATCTCTTTTCGAGTTGATTTTTGGTCCACAGAGTTCTTTCGTGTTGCTACAGTGACCTCAGGATCCCTCTAGCCTTGAAACAGTGTTCTTGGGGTTTCTCTGGAGTGCCATCAAGGAAATCAAGGCTCCTTTCATGTGTGATGTGCAAGACGGAATTGCTCTGCACGCAGTACAGGGGAATCGGGCCTCATCTCGCATCGAGGGGGAAGTCTCATGGTTTTTCTCGAGTTGCGGCGGGAACCTGGGGTATATTCTCGAGTTACGACGGGGATGGCCCTTCCACCCACGTGTTTGTTCAGCCACGTCAGGACTCCTGCCTAGTTGCGAGGGACAACTCGGGATTCTCCTCGAGGCTTGGCAGGGCAATTGGAACGCCTCTCCAGCTGAGGCGGGAGACCAAGGGTCCCTTTCCACGTGCCACAAGAATCCTGGGACTCCTATCAAGTTTCACGAGGAGTCAGGCATCGTCTCCTTTGGAGGCACTGATCTCCGCGTACCTCTGGAGTTTTCAAAGGATGTGAGGCCTCCGGTCGCGATGAGGTGGGGAACTAGGTGTTTCTCTGTGGTCTCCACAGGGGATTCAGACATCCTTTCTTCTTGGGAGATGCAAGACGAGCCTGCATTCAAGTCACTGCAGGGATATCCGGCCTTATTTCGAGTCAGGGCATCGCGGTGTCCATTCCACTTGAGGCCGCAAACTCAGGGTCCCTCTCACATACCTAGAGCTGAGAGAAGCCTCCTCTTGAGGTGCTTGTGGTAAGGTGGTATTCCTCTGGAGTCGAAGCCAGGGACTAACCTCTCATCTCGAGTTGATTTTTGGCCCACGGAGCTCTTTCGTGTTGCTTCAGTGACCTCAGAATCCCTCTATCCTTGAAACAGTGTTCTTGGGGTTTCTCTGGAGTGCCATCAAGGAAATCAAGGCTCCTTTCACGTGTGATGTGCAAGACGGAATTGCTCTGCACGCAGTACAGGGGAATCGGGCCTCATCTCGCATCGAGGGGGAAGTCTCATGGTTTTTCTCGAGTTGCGGCGGGAACCTGGGGTATATTCTCGAGTTACGACTGGGATGGCCCTTCCACGCACGTGTTGGTTCAGCCACGTCAGGACTCCTGCCGTGTTGCGAAGGACAACTCTGGATTCTCCTCGAGGCTTGGCAGGGCAATTGGAACGCCTCTCCAGCTGAGGCGGGAGACCAAGGGTCCCTTTCCACGTGCCACAAGAATCCTGGGACTCCTATCAAGTTTCACGAGGAGTCAGGCATCGTCTCCTTTGGAGGCACTGATCTCCGCATACCTCTGGAGTTTTCAAAGGATGTGAGGCCTCCGGTCGCGATGAGGTGGGGAATTAGGTGTTTCTCTGTGGTCTCCACAGGGGATTCAGACATCCTTTCTTCTTGGGAGATGCAAGACGAGCCTGCATTCAAGTCACTGCAGGGATATCCGGCCTTATTTCGAGTCAGGGCATCGCGGTGTCCATTCCACTTGAGGCCGCAAACTCAGGGTCCCTCTCACATACCTAGAGCTGAGAGAAGCCTCCTCTTAAGGTGCTTGTGGTAAGGTGGTATTCCTCAGGAGTCGAAGCCAGGGACTAACCTCTCATCTCCTGTTGATTCTTGGTCCACGGAGCTCTTTCGTGTTGCTACAGTGACCTCAGGATCCCTCTAGCCTTGAAACAGTGTTCTTGGGGTTTCTCTGGAGTGCCATCAAGGAAATCAAGGCTCCTTTCATGTGTGATGTGCAACACGGAATTGCTCTGCACGCAGTGCAGGGGAATCGGGCCTCATCTCGCGGCGAGGGGGAAGTCTCATGGTTTTTCTCGAGTTGCGGCGGGAACCTGGGGTATATTCTCGAGTTACGACGGGGATGGCCCTTCCACACACGTGTTTCTTCAGCGACGTCAGGACTCCTGCCTAGTTGCGAGGGACAACTCGGGATTCTCCTCGAGGCTTTGCAGGGCAATTGGGACGCCTCTCCAGCTGAGGCGGGAGACCAAGGGTCCCTTTTCACGTGCCACAGGAATCCTGGGTCTCCTATCAAGTTTCACGAGGAGTCAGGCATCGTCTCCTTTGGAGGCACTGATCTCCGCGTACCTCTGGAGTTTTCAAAGGATGTGAGGCCTCTGGTCGCGATGAGGTGGGGAACTAGGTGTTTCTCTGTGGTCTCCACAGGGGATTCAGACATCCTTTCTTCCTGGGAGATGCAAGACGAGCCTGCATTGAAGTCACTGCAGGGATATCCGGCCTTATTTCGAGTCAGGGCATCGCGGTGTCCATTCCACTTGAGGCCGCAAACTCAGGGGCCCTCTCACATACATAGAGCTGAGAGAAGCCTCCTCTTGAGGCGCTTGTGGTAAGGTGGTATTCCTCTGGAGTCGAAGCCAGGGACTAACCTCTCATCTCGAGTTGATTTTTGGCCCACGGAGCTCTTTCGTGTTGCTACAGTGACCTCAGGATCCCTCTAGCCTTGAAACAGTGTTCTTGGGGTTTCTCTGGAGTGCCATCAAGGAAATCAAGGCTCCTTTCATGTGTGATGTGCAACACGGAATTGCTCTGCACGCAGTGCAGGGGAATCGGGCCTCATCTCGCGGCGAGGGGGAAGTCTCATGGTTTTTCTCGAGTTGCGGCGGGAACCTGGGGTATATTCTCGAGTAACGACGGGGATGGCCCTTCCACCCACGTGTTTCTTCAGCGACGTCAGGACTCCTGCCTAGTTGCGAGGGACAACTCTGGATTCTCCTCGAGGCTTGGCAGGGCAATTGGGACGCCTCTCCAGCTGAGGCGGGAGACCAAGTGTCCCTTTCCAAGTGCCACAGGAATCCTGGGACTCCTATCAAGTTTCACGAGGAGTCAGGCATCGTCTCCTTTGGAGGCACTGATCTCCGCGTACCTCTGGAGTTTTCAAAGGATGTGAGGCTATCGGTCGCGATGAGGTGGGGAACTAAGTCTTTCTCTGTGCTATCCACAGGGGATTCAGACATCCTTTCGTCCTGGGAAATGCAAGACGAGCCTGCATTGAAGTCACTGCAGGGATATCCAGCCTTATTTCGAGTCAGGGCATCGCGGTGTCCATTCCGCTTGAGGCCGCAAACTCAGGGTCCCTCTCACATACCTAGAGCTGAGAGAAGCCTCCTCTTGAGGTGCTTGTGGTAAGGTGGTATTCCTCTGGAGCCGAATCCAGGGACTAACCTCTCTTTTCGAGTTGATTTTTGGTCCACAGAGTTCTTTCGTGTTGCTACAGTGACCTCAGGATCCCTCTATCCTTGAAACAGTGTTCTTGGGGTTTCTCTGGAGTGCCATGAAGGAAATCAAAGCTCCTTTCATATGTGATGTGCAAGACGGAATTGCTCTGCACGCAGTACAGTGGAATCGGGCCTCATCTCGCATCGAGGGGGAAGTCTCATGGTTTTTCTCGAGTTGCGGCGGGAACCTGGGGTATATTCTCGAGTTACGACGGGGATGGCCGTTCCACCCACGTGTTTGTTCAGCCACGTCAGGACTCCTGCCTAGTTGCGAGGGACAACTCGGGATTCTCCTCGAGGCTTGGCACGGCAATTGGAACACCTCTCCAGCTGAGGCGGGAGACCAAGGGTCCCTTTCCACGTGCCACAAGAATCCTGGGACTCCTATCAAGTTTCACGAGGAGTCAGGCATCGACTCCTTTGGAGGCACTGATCTCCGCGTACCTCTGGAGTTTTCAAAGGATGTGAGGCCTCCTGTCGCGATGAGGTGGGGAACTAGGTGTTTCTCTGTGGTCTCCACAGGGGATTCAGACATCCTTTCTTCTTGGGAGATGCAAGACGAGCCTGCATTCAAGTCACTGCAGGGATATCCGGCCTTATTTCGAGTCAGGGCATCGCGGTGTCCATTCCACTTGAGGCCGCAAACTCAGGGTCCCTCTCACATACCTAGAGCTGAGAGAAGCCTCCTCTTGAGGTGCTTGTGGTAAGGTGGTATTCCTCTGGAGTCGAAGCCAGGGACTAACCTCTCATCTCGAGTTGATTTTTGGCCCACGGAGCTCTTTCGTGTTGCTACAGTGACCTCAGGATCCCTCTAGCCTTGAAACAGTGTTCTTGGGGTTTCTCTGGAGTGCCATCAAGGAAATCAAGGCTCCTTTCATGTGTGATGTGCAACACGGAATTGCTCTGCACGCAGTGCAGGGGAATCGGGCCTCATCTCGCGGCGAGGGGGAAGTCTCATGGTTTTTCTCGAGTTGCGGCGGGAACCTGGGGTATATTCTCGAGTTACGACGGGGATGGCCCTTCCACCCACGTGTTTCTTCAGCGATGGCAGGACTCCTACCTACTTGCGAGGGACAACTCTGGATTCTCCTCGAGGCTTGGCAGGGCAATTGGGACGCCTCTCCAGCTGAGGCGGGAGACCAAGTGTCCCGTTCCACGTGCCACAGGAATCCTGGGACTCCTATCAAGTTTCACGAGGAGTCAGGCATCGTCTCCTTTGGAGTCACTGATCTCCGCGTACCTCTGGAGTTTTCAAAGGATGTGAGGCTATCGGTCGCGATGAGGTGGGGAACTAAGTCTTTCTCTGTGCTTTCCACAGGGGATTCAGACATCCTTTCGTCCTGGGAGATGCAAGACGAGCCTGCATTGAAGTCACTGCAGGGATATCAGGCCTTATTTCGAGTCAGGGCATCGCGGTGTCCATTCCACTTGAGGCCGCAAACTCAGGGTCCCTCTCACATACCTAGAGCTGAGAGAAGCCTCCTCTTGAGGTGCTTGTGGTAAGGTGGTATTCCTCTGGAGGCGAATCCAGGGACTAACATCTCTTTTCGAGTTGATTTTTGGTCCACAGAGTTCTTTCGTGTTGCTACAGTGACCTCAGGATCCCTCTAGCCTTGAAACAGTGTTCTTGGGGTTTCTCTGGAGTGCCATCAAGGAAATCAAGGCTCCTTTCATGTGTGATGTGCAAGACGGAATTGCTCTGCACGCAGTACAGGGGAATCGGGCCTCATCTCGCATCGAGGGGGAAGTCTCATGGTTTTTCTCGAGTTGCGGCGGGAACCTGGGGTATATTCTCGAGTTACGACGGGGATGGCCCTTCCACACACGTGTGTGTTCAGCCACGTCAGGACTCCTGCCTAGTTGCGAGGGACAACTCGGGATTCTCCTCGAGGCTTGGCAGGGCAATTGGAACGCCTCTCCAGCTGAGGCGGGAGACCAAGGGTCCCTTTCCACGTGCCACAAGAATCCTGGGACTCCTATCAAGTTTCACGAGGAGTCAGGCATCGTCTCCTTTGGAGGCACTGATCTCCGCGTACCTCTGGAGTTTTCAAAGGATGTGAGGCCTCCGGTCGCGATGAGGTGGGGAACTAGGTGTTTCTCTGTGGTCTCCACAGGGGATTCAGACATCCTTTCTTCTTGGGAGATGCAAGACGAGCCTGCATTCAAGTCACTGCAGGGATATCCGGCCTTATTTCGAGTCAGGGCATCGCGGTGTCCATTCCACTTGAGGCCGCAAACTCAGGGTCCCTCTCACATACCTAGAGCTGAGAGAAGCCTCCTCTTGAGGTGCTTGTGGTAAGGTGGTATTCCTCTGGAGTCGAAGCCAGGGACTAACCTCTCATCTCGAGTTGATTTTTGGCCCACGGAGCTCTTTCGTGTTGCTACAGTGACCTCAGAATCCCTCTATGCTTGAAAGAGTGTTCTTGGGGTTTCTCTGGAGTGCCATCAAGGAAATCAAGGCTCCTTTCACGTGTGATGTGCAAGACGGAATTGCTCTGCACGCAGTACAGGGGAATCGGGCCTCATCTCGCATCGAGGGGGAAGTCTCATGGTTTTTCTCGAGTTGCGGCGGGAACCTGGGGTATATTCTCGAGTTACGACTGGGATGGCCCTTCCACGCAGGTGTAGGTTCAGGCACGTCAGGACTCCTGCCGAGTTGCGAAGGACAACTCTGGATTCTCCTCGAGGCTTGGCAGGGCAATTGGAACGCCTCTCCAGCTGAGGCGGGAGACCAAGGGTCCCTTTCCACGTGCCACAAGAATCCTGGGACTCCTATCAAGTTTCACGAGGAGTCAGGCATCGTCTCCTTTGGAGGCACTGATCTCCGCGTACCTCTGGAGTTTTCAAAGGATGTGAGGCTATCGGTCGCGATGAGGTGGGGAACTAAGTCTTTCTCTGTGCTATCCACAGGGGATTCAGACATCCTTTCGTCCTGGGAAATGCAAGACGAGCCTGCATTGAAGTCACTGCAGGGATATCCAGCCTGAAATCGAGTCAGGGCATCGCGGTGTCCATTCCACTTGAGGCCGCAAACTCAGGGTCCCTCTCGCATACCTAAAGCTGAGAGAAGCCTCCTCTTGAGGTGCTTGTGGTAAGGTGGTATTCCTCTGGAGACGAATCCAGGGACTAACCTCTCTTTTCGTCTTGATTTTTGGTCCACAGAGTTCTTTCGTGTTGCTACAGTGACCTCAGGATCGCTCTATCCTTGAAACAGTGTTCTTGGGGTTTCTCTGGAGTGCCATGAAGGAAATCAAGGCTCCTTTCATATGTGATGTGCAAGACGGAATTGCTCTGCACGCAGTACAGTGGAATCGGGCCTCATCTCGCATCGAGGGGGAAGTCTCATGGTTTTTCTCGAGTTGCGGCGGGAACCTGGGGTATATTCTCGAGTTACGACGGGGATGGCCCTTCCACCCACGTGTTTGTTCAGCCACGTCAGGACTCCTGCCTAGTTGCGAGGGGCAACTCGGGATTCTCCTCGAGGCTTGGCACGGCAATTGGAACGCCTCTCCAGCTGAGGCGGGAGACCAAGGGTCCCTTTCCACGTGCCACAAGAATCCTGGGACTCCTATCAAGTTTCACGAGGAGTCAGGCATCGTCTCCTTTGGAGGCACTGATCTCCGCGTACCTCTGGAGTTTTCAAAGGATGTGAGGCCTCCGGTCGCGATGAGGTGGGGAACTAGGTGTTTCTCTGTGGTCTCCACAGGGGATTCAGACATCCTTTCTTCTTGGGAGATGCAAGACGAGCCTGCATTCAAGTCACTGCAGGGATATCCGGCCTTATTTCGAGTCAGGGCATCGCGGTGTCCATTCCACTTGAGGCCGCAAACTCAGGGTCCCTCTCACATACCTAGAGCTGAGAGAAGCCTCCTCTTGAGGTGCTTGTGGTAAGGTGGTATTCCTCTGGAGTCGAAGCCAGGGACTAACCTCTCATCTCGAGTTGATTTTTGGCCCACGGAGCTCTTTCGTGTTGCTACAGTGACCTCAGGATCCCTCTAGCCTTGAAACAGTGTTCTTGGGGTTTCTCTGGAGTGCCATCAAGGAAATCAAGGCTCCTTTCATGTGTGATGTGCAACACGGAATTGCTCTGCACGCAGTGCAGGGGAATCGGGCCTCATCTCGCGGCGAGGGGGAAGTCTCATGGTTTTTCTCGAGTTGCGGCGGGAACCTGGGGTATATTCTCGGGTTACGACGGGGATGGCCGTTCCACCCACGTGTTTGTTCAGCCACGTCAGGACTCCTGCCTAGTTGCGAGGGACAACTCGGGATTCTCCTCGAGGCTTGGCACGGCAATTGGAACGCCTCTCCAGCTGAGGCGGGAGACCAAGGGTCCCTTTCCACGTGCCACAAGAATCCTGGGACTCCTATCAAGTTTCACGAGGAGTCAGGCATCGTCTCCTTTGGAGGCACTGATCTCCGCGTACCTCTGGAGTTTTCAAAGGATGTGAGGCCTCCGGTCGCGATGAGGTGGGGAACTAGGTGTTTCTCTGTGGTCTCCACAGGGGATTCAGACATCCTTTCTTCTTGGGAGATGCAAGACGAGCCTGCATTCAAGTCACTGCAGGGATATCCGGCCTTATTTCGAGTCAGGGCATCGCGGTGTCCATTCCACTTGAGGCCGCAAACTCAGGGTCCATCTCACATACCTAGAGCTGAGAGAAGCCTCCTCTTGAGGTGCTTGTGGTAAGGTGGTATTCCTCTGGAGTCGAAGCCAGGGACTATCCTCTCATCTCGAGTTGATTTTTGGCCCACGGAGCTCTTTCGTGTTGCTACAGTGACCTCAGGATCCCTCTAGCCTTGAAACAGTGTTCTTGGGGTTTCTCTGGAGTGCCATCAAGGAAATCAAGGCTCCTTTCATGTGTGATGTGCAACACGGAATTGCTCTGCACGCAGTGCAGGGGAATCGGGCCTCATCTCGCGGCGAGGGGGAAGTCTCATGGTTTTTCTCGAGTTGCGTCGGGAACCTGGGGTATATTCTCGAGTTACGACGGGGATGGCCCTTCCACCCACGTGTTTCTTCACCGACGTCAGGACTCCTGCCTAATTGAGAGGGACAACTCTGGATTCTCCTCGAGGCTTGGCAGGGCAATTGGGACGCCTCTCCAGCTGAGGCGGGAGACCAAGTGTCCCTTTCCAAGTGCCACAGGAATCCTGGGACTCCTATCAAGTTTCACGAGGAGTCAGGCATCGTCTCCTTTGGAGGCACTGATCTCCGCGTACCTCTGGAGTTTTCAAAGGATGTGAGGCTATCGGTCGCGATGAGGTGGGGAACTAAGTCTTTCTCTGTACTATCCACAGGGGATTCAGACATCCTTTCGTCCTGGGAAATGCAAGACGAGCCTGCATTGAAGTCACTGCAGGGATATCCAGCCTTATTTCGAGTCAGGGCATCGCGGTGTCCATTCCACTTGAGGCCGCAAATTCAGGGTCCCTCTCACATACCTAGAGCTGAGAGAAGCCTCCTCTTGAGGTGCTTGTGGTAAGGTGGTATTCCTCTGGAGACGAATCCAGGGACTAACCTCTCTTTTCGAGTTGATTTTTGGTCCACAGAGTTCTTTCGTGTTGCTACAGTGACCTCAGGATCCCTCTATCCTTGAAACAGTGTTCTTGGGGTTTCTCTGGAGTGCCATCAAGGAAATCAAGGCTCCTTTCATGTGTGATGTGCAACACGGAATTGCTCTGCACGCAGTACAGTGGAATCGGGCCTCATCTCGCAACGAGGGGGAAGTCTCAAGGTTTTTCTCGAGTTGCGGCGGGAACCTGGGGTATATTCTCGAGTTACGACGGGGATGGCCCTTCCACCCACGTGTTTGTTCAGCCACGTCAGGACTCCTGCCTAGTTGCGAGGGACAACTCGGGATTCTCCTCGAGGCTTGGCACGGCAATTGGAATGCCTCTCCAGCTGAGGCGGGAGACCAAGGGTCCCTTTCCAAGTGCCACAAGAATCCTGGGACTCCTATCAAGTTTCACGAGGAGTCAGGCATCGTCTCCTTTGGAGGCACTGATCTCCGCGTACCTCTGGAGTTTTCAAAGGATGTGAGGCCTCCGGTCGCGATGAGGTGGGGAACTAGGTCTTTCTCTGTGGTCTCCACAGGGGATTCAGACATCCTTTCGTCTTGGGAGATGCAAGACGAGCCTGCATTCCAGGCACTGCAGGGATATCCGGCCTTATTTCGAGTCAGGGCATCGCGGTGTCCATTCCACTTGAGGCCGCAAACTCAGGGTCCCTCTCACATACCTAGAGCTGAGAGAAGCCTCCTCTTGAGGTGCTTGTGGTAAGGTGGTATTCCTCTGGAGTCGAAGCCAGGGACTAACCTCTCATCTCGAGTTGATTTTTGGTCCATGGAGCTCTTTCGTGTTGCTACAGTGACCTCAGGATCCCTCTAGCATTGAAACAGTGTTCTTGGGGTTTCTCTGGAGTGCCATCAAGGAAATCAAGGCTCCTTTCATGTGTGATGTGCAACACGGAATTGCTCTGCACGCAGTGCAGGGGAATAGGGCCTCATCTCGCGGCGAGGGGGAAGTCTCATGGTTTTTCTCGAGTTGCGGCGGGAACCTGGGGTATATTCTCGAGTTACGACGGGGATGGCCCTTCCACCCAGGTGTTTCTTCAGCGACGTCAGGACTCCTGCCTAGTTGCGAGGGACAACTCTGGATTCTCCTCGAGGCTTGGCAGGGCAATTGGGACGCCTCTCCAGCTGAGGCGGGAGACCAAGTGTCCCTTTCCAAGTGCCACAGGAATCCTGGGACTCCTATCAAGTTTCACGAGGAGTCAGGCATCGTCTCCTTTGGAGGCACTGATCTCCGCGTACCTCTGGAGTTTTCAAAGGATGTGAGGCTATCGGTCGCGATGAGGTGGGGAACTAAGTCTTTCTCTGTGCTATCCACAGGGGATTCAGACATCCTTTCGTCCTGGGAAATGCAAGACGAGCCTGCATTGAAGTCACTGCAGGGATATCCAGCCTGATTTCGAGTCAGGGCATCGCGGTGTCCATTCCACTTGAGGCCGCAAACTCAGGGTCCCTCTCGCATACCTAAAGCTGAGGGAAGCCTCCTCTTGAGGTGCTTGTGGTAAGGTGGTATTCCTCTGGAGACGAATCCAGGGACTAACCTCTCTTTTCGTCTTGATTTTTGGTCCACAGAGTTCTTTCGTGTTGCTACAGTGACCTCAGGATCCCTCTATCCTTGAAACAGTGTTCTTGGGGTTTCTCTGGAGTGCCATGAAGGAAATCAAGGCTCCTTTCATATGTGATGTGCAAGACGGAATTGCTCTGCACGCAGTACAGGGGAATCGGGCCTCATCTCGCATCGAGGGGGAAGTCTCATGGTTTTTCTCGAGTTGCGGCGGGAACCTGGGGTATATTCTCGAGTTACGACGGGGATGGCCCTTCCACACACGTGTTTCTTCAGCCACGTCAGGACTCCTGCCTAGTTGCGAGGGACAACTCGGGATTCTCCTCGAGGCTTGGCAGGGCAATTGGAACGCCTCTCCAGCTGAGGCGGGAGACCAAGGGTCCCTTTCCACGTGCCACAAGAATCCTGGGACTCCTATCAAGTTTCACGAGGAGTCAGGCATCGTCTCCTTTGGAGGCACTGATCTCCGCGTACCTCTGGAGTTTTCAAAGGATGTGAGGCCTCCGGTCGCGATGAGGTGGGGAACTAGGTGTTTCTCTGTGGTCTCCACAGGGGATTCAGACATCCTTTCTTCTTGGGAGATGCAAGACGAGCCTGCATTCAAGTCACTGCAGGGATATCCGGCCTTATTTCGAGTCAGGGCATCGCGGTGTCCATTCCACTTGAGGCCGCAAACTCAGGGTCCCTCTCACATACCTAGAGCTGAGAGAAGCCTCCTCTTGAGGTGCTTGTGGTAAGGTGGTATTCCTCTGGAGTCGAAGCCAGGGACTAACCTCTCATCTCGAGTTGATTTTTGGCCCACGGAGCTCTTTCGTGTTGCTACAGTGACCTCAGGATCCCTCTAGCCTTGAAACAGTGTTCTTGGGGTTTCTCTGGAGTGCCATCAAGGAAATCAAGGCTCCTTTCATGTGTGATGTGCAACACGGAATTGCTCTGCACGCAGTGCAGGGGAATCGGGCCTCATCTCGCGGCGAGGGGGAAGTCTCATGGTTTTTCTCGAGTTGTGGCGGGAACCTGGGGTATATTCTCGAGTTACGACGGGGATGGCCCTTCCACCCACGTGTTTGTTCAGCGACGTCAGGACTCCTGCCTAGTTGCGAGGGACAACTCGGGATTCTCCTCGAGGCTTTGCAGGGCAATTGGGACGCCTCTCCAGCTGAGACGGGAGACCAAGGGTCCCTTTCCACGTGCCACAGGAATCCTGGGTCTCCTATCAAGTTTCACGAGGAGTCAGGCATCGTCTCCTTTGGAGGCACTGAACTCCGTGTACCTCTGGAGTTTTCAAAGGATGTGAGGCATCGGGTCGCGATGAGGTGGGGAACTAGGTCTTTCTCTGTGGTCTCCACAGGGCATTCCGACATCCTTTCGTCTTGGGAGATGCAAGACGAGCCTGCATTCCAGTCACTGCAGGGATATCCGTCCTTATTTCGAGTCAGGGCATCGCGGTGTCCATTCCACTTGAGGCCGCAAACTCAGGGTCCCTCTCACATACCTAGAGCTGAGAGAAGCCTCCTCTTGAGGTGCTTGTGGTAAGGTGGTATTCCTCTGGAGTCGAAGCCAGGGACTAACCTCTCATCTCGAGTTGATTTTTGGCCCACGGAGCTCTTTCGTGTTGCTACAGTGACCTCAGGATCCCTCTATCCTTGAAACAGTGTTCTTGCGGTTTCTCTGGAGTGCCATGAAGGAAATCAAGGCTCCTTTCATGTGTGATGTGCAAGACGGAATTGCTCTGCACGCAGTGCAGGGGAATCGGGCCTCATCTCGCGGCGAGGGGGAAGTCTCATGGTTTTTCTCGAGTTGCGGCGGGAACCTGGGGTATATTCTCGGGTTACGACGGGGATGGCCGTTCCACACACGTGTTTGTTCAGCCACGTCAGGACTCCTGCCTAGTTGCGAGGGACAACTCGGGATTCTCCTCGAGGCTTGGCACGGCAATTGGAACGCCTCTCCAGCTGAGGCGGGAGACCAAGGGTCCCTTTCCACGTGCCACAAGAATCCTGGGACTCCTATCAAGTTTCACGAGGAGTCAGGCATCGTCTCCTTTGGAGGCACTGATCTCCGCGTACCTCTGGAGTTTTCAAAGGATGTGAGGCCTCCGGTCGCGATGAGGTGGGGAACTAGGTGTTTCTCTGTGGTCTCCACAGGGGATTCAGACATCCTTTCTTCTTGGGAGATGCAAGACGAGCCTGCATTCAAGTCACTGCAGGGATATCCGGCCTTATTTCGAGTCAGGGCATCGCGGTGTCCATTCCACTTGAGGCCGCAAACTCAGGGTCCCTCTCACATACCTAGAGCTGAGAGAAGCCTCCTCTTGAGGTGCTTGTGGTAAGGTGGTATTCCTCTGGAGTCGAAGCCAGGGACTATCCTCTCATCTCGAGTTGATTTTTGGCCCACGGAGCTCTTTCGTGTTGCTACAGTGACCTCAGGATCCCTCTAGCCTTGAAACAGTGTTCTTGGGGTTTCTCTGGAGTGCCATGAAGGAAATCAAGGCTCCTTTCATGTGTGATGTGCAACACGGAATTGCTCTGCACGCAGTGCAGGGGAATCGGGCCTCATCTCGCGGCGAGGGGGAAGTCTCATGGTTTTTCTCGAGTTGCGTCGGGAACCTGGGGTATATTCTCGAGTTACGACGGGGATGGCCCTTCCACCCACGTGTTTCTTCAGCGACGTCAGGACTCCTGCCTAGTTGCGAGGGACAACTCTGGATTCTCCTCGAGGCTTGGCAGGGCTATTGGGACGCCTCTCCAGCTGAGGCGGGAGACCAAGTGTCCCTTTCCAAGTGCCACAGGAATCCTGGGACTCCTATCAAGTTTCACGAGGAGTCAGGCATCGTCTCCTTTGGAGGCACTGATCTCCGCGTACCTCTGGAGTTTTCAAAGGATGTGAGGCCTCCGGTCGCGATGAGGTGGGGAACTAGGTGTTTCTCTGTGGTCTCCACAGGGGATTCAGACATCCTTTCTTCTTGGGAGATGCAAGACGAGCCTGCATTCAAGTCACTGCAGGGATATCCGGCCTTATTTCGAGTCAGGGCATCGCGGTGTCCATTCCACTTGAGGCCGCAAACTCAGGGTCCATCTCACATACCTAGAGCTGAGAGAAGCCTCCTCTTGAGGTGCTTGTGGTAAGGTGGTATTCCTCTGGAGACGAATCCAGGGACTAACCTCTCTTTTCGTCTTGATTTTTGGTCCACAGAGTTCTTTCGTGTTGCTACAGTGACCTCAGGATCCCTCTATCCTTGAAACAGTGTTCTTGGGGTTTCTCTGGAGTGCCATGAAGGAAATCAAGGCTCCTTTCATATGTGATGTGCAAGACGGAATTGCTCTGCACGCAGTACAGGGGAATCGGGCCTCATCTCGCATCGAGGGGGAAGTCTCATGGTTTTTCTCGAGTTGCGGCGGGAACCTGGGGTATATTCTCGAGTTACGACGGGGATGGCCCTTCCACACACGTGTTTCTTCAGCCACGTCAGGACTCCTGCCTAGTTGCGAGGGACAACTCGGGATTCTCCTCGAGGCTTGGCAGGGCAATTGGAACGCCTCTCCAGCTGAGGCGGGAGACCAAGGGTCCCTTTCCACGTGCCACAAGAATCCTGGGACTCCTATCAAGTTTCACGAGGAGTCAGGCATCGTCTCCTTTGGAGGCACTGATCTCCGCGTACCTCTGGAGTTTTCAAAGGATGTGAGGCCTCCGGTCGCGATGAGGTGGGGAACTAGGTGTTTCTCTGTGGTCTCCACAGGGGATTCAGACATCCTTTCTTCTTGGGAGATGCAAGACGAGCCTGCATTCAAGTCACTGCAGGGATATCCGGCCTTATTTCGAGTCAGGGCATCGCGGTGTCCATTCCACTTGAGGCCGCAAACTCAGGGTCCCTCTCACATACCTAGAGCTGAGAGAAGCCTCCTCTTGAGGTGCTTGTGGTAAGGTGGTATTCCTCTGGAGTCGAAGCCAGGGACTAACCTCTCATCTCGAGTTGATTTTTGGCCCATGGAGCTCTTTCGTGTTGCTACAGTGACCTCAGGATCCCTCTAGCCTTGAAACAGTGTTCTTGGGGTTTCTCTGGAGTGCCATCAAGGAAATCAAGGCTCCTTTCATGTGTGATGTGCAACACGGAATTGCTCTGCACGCAGTGCAGGGGAATCGGGCCTCATCTCGCGGCGAGGGGGAAGTCTCATGGTTTTTCTCGAGTTGTGGCGGGAACCTGGGGTATATTCTCGAGTTACGACGGGGATGGCCCTTCCACCCACGTGTTTGTTCAGCGACGTCAGGACTCCTGCCTAGTTGCGAGGGACAACTCGGGATTCTCCTCGAGGCTTTGCAGGGCAATTGGGACGCCTCTCCAGCTGAGACGGGAGACCAAGGGTCCCTTTCCACGTGCCACAGGAATCCTGGGTCTCCTATCAAGTTTCACGAGGAGTCAGGCATCGTCTAGATTGGAGGCGCTGAACTCCGTGTACCTCTGGAGTTTTCAAAGGATGTGAGGCATCGGGTCGCGATGAGGTGGGGAACTAGGTCTTTCTCTGTGGTCTCCACAGGGCATTCCGACATCCTTTCGTCTTGGGAGATGCAAGACGAGCCTGCATTCCAGTCACTGCAGGGATATCCGTCCTTATTTCGAGTCAGGGCATCGCGGTGTCCATTCCACTTGAGGCCGCAAACTCAGGGTCCCTCTCACATACCTAGAGCTGAGAGAAGCCTCCTCTTGAGGTGCTTGTGGTAAGGTGGTATTCCTCTGGAGTCGAAGCCAGGGACTAACCTCTCATCTCGAGTTGATTTTTGGCCCACGGAGCTCTTTCGTGTTGCTACAGTGACCTCAGGATCCCTCTATCCTTGAAACAGTGTTCTTGGGGTTTCTCTGGAGTGCCATGAAGGAAATCAAGGCTCCTTTCATGTGTGATGTGCAAGACGGAATTGCTCTGCACGCAGTGCAGGGGAATCGGGCCTCATCTCGCGGCGAGGGGGAAGTCTCATGGTTTTTCTCGAGTTGCGGCGGGAACCTGGGGTATATTCTCGGGTTACGACGGGGATGGCCGTTCCACACACGTGTTTGTTCAGCCACGTCAGGACTCCTGCCTAGTTGCGAGGGACAACTCGGGATTCTCCTCGAGGCTTGGCACGGCAATTGGAACGCCTCTCCAGCTGAGGCGGGAGACCAAGGGTCCCTTTCCACGTGCCACAAGAATCCTGGGACTCCTATCAAGTTTCACGAGGAGTCAGGCATCGTCTCCTTTGGAGGCACTGATCTCCGCGTACCTCTGGAGTTTTCAAAGGATGTGAGGCCTCCGGTCGCGATGAGGTGGGGAACTAGGTGTTTCTCTGTGGTCTCCACAGGGGATTCAGACATCCTTTCTTCTTGGGAGATGCAAGACGAGCCTGCATTCAAGTCACTGCAGGGATATCCGGCCTTATTTCGAGTCAGGGCATCGCGGTGTCCATTCCACTTGAGGCCGCAAACTCAGGGTCCCTCTCACATACCTAGAGCTGAGAGAAGCCTCCTCTTGAGGTGCTTGTGGTAAGGTGGTATTCCTCTGGAGTCGAAGCCAGGGACTATCCTCTCATCTCGAGTTGATTTTTGGCCCACGGAGCTCTTTCGTGTTGCTACAGTGACCTCAGGATCCCTCTAGCCTTGAAACAGTGTTCTTGGGGTTTCTCTGGAGTGCCATGAAGGAAATCAAGGCTCCTTTCATGTGTGATGTGCAACACGGAATTGCTCTGCACGCAGTGCAGGGGAATCGGGCCTCATCTCGCGGCGAGGGGGAAGTCTCATGGTTTTTCTCGAGTTGCGTCGGGAACCTGGGGTATATTCTCGAGTTACGACGGGGATGGCCCTTCCACCCACGTGTTTCTTCAGCGACGTCAGGACTCCTGCCTAGTTGCGAGGGACAACTCTGGATTCTCCTCGAGGCTTGGCAGGGCAATTGGGACGCCTCTCCAGCTGAGGCGGGAGACCAAGTGTCCCTTTCCAAGTGCCACAGGAATCCTGGGACTCCTATCAAGTTTCACGAGGAGTCAGGCATCGTCTCCTTTGGAGGCACTGATCTCCGCGTACCTCTGGAGTTTTCAAAGGATGTGAGGCTATCGGTCGCGATGAGGTGGGGAACTAAGTCTTTCTCTGTACTATCCACAGGGGATTCAGACATCCTTTCGTCCTGGGAAATGCAAGACGAGCCTGCATTGAAGTCACTGCAGGGATATCCAGCCTTATTTCGAGTCAGGGCATCGCGGTGTCCATTCCACTTGAGGCCGCAAATTCAGGGTCCCTCTCACATACCTAGAGCTGAGAGAAGCCTCCTCTTGAGGTGCTTGTGGTAAGGTGGTATTCCTCTGGAGACGAATCCAGGGACTAACCTCTCTTTTCGAGTTGATTTTTGGTCCACAGAGTTCTTTCGTGTTGCTACAGTGACCTCAGGATCCCTCTATCCTTGAAACAGTGTTCTTGGGGTTTCTCTGGAGTGCCATCAAGGAAATCAAGGCTCCTTTCATGTGTGATGTGCAAGACGGAATTGCTCTGCACGCAGTACAGTGGAATCGGGCCTCATCTCGCAACGAGGGGGAAGTCTCAAGGTTTTTCTCGAGTTGCGGCGGGAACCTGGGGTATATTCTCGAGTTACGACGGGGATGGCCCTTCCACCCACGTGTTTGTTCAGCCACGTCAGGACTCCTGCCTAGTTGCGAGGGACAACTCGGGATTCTCCTCGAGGCTTGGCACGGCAATTGGAATGCCTCTCCAGCTGAGGCGGGAGACCAAGGGTCCCTTTCCAAGTGCCACAAGAATCCTGGGACTCCTATCAAGTTTCACGAGGAGTCAGGCATCGTCTCCTTTGGAGGCACTGATCTCCGCGTACCTCTGGAGTTTTCAAAGGATGTGAGGCCTCCGGTCGCGATGAGGTGGGGAACTAGGTCTTTCTCTGTGGTCTCCACAGGGGATTCAGACATCCTTTCGTCTTGGGAGATGCAAGACGAGCCTGCATTCCAGGCACTGCAGGGATATCCGGCCTTATTTCGAGTCAGGGCATCGCGGTGTCCATTCCACTTGAGGCCGCAAACTCAGGGTCCCTCTCACATACCTAGAGCTGAGAGAAGCCTCCTCTTGAGGTGCTTGTGGTAAGGTGGTATTCCTCTGGAGTCGAAGCCAGGGACTAACCTCTCATCTCGAGTTGATTTTTGGTCCATGGAGCTCTTTCGTGTTGCTACAGTGACCTCAGGATCCCTCTAGCATTGAAACAGTGTTCTTGGGGTTTCTCTGGAGTGCCATCAAGGAAATCAAGGCTCCTTTCATGTGTGATGTGCAACACAGAATTGCTCTGCACGCAGTGCAGGGGAATCGGGCCTCAGCTCGCGGCGAGGGGGAAGTCTCATGGTTTTTCTCGAGTTGCGGCGGGAACCTGGGGTATATTCTCGAGTTACGACGGGGATGGCCCTTCCACCCACGTGTTTCTTCAGCGACGTCAGGACTCCTGCCTAGTTGCGAGGGACAACTCTGGATTCTCCTCGAGGCTTGGCAGGGCAATTGGGACGCCTCTCCAGCTGAGGCGGGAGACCAAGTGTCCCTTTCCAAGTGCCACAGGAATCCTGGGACTCCTATCAAGTTTCACGAGGAGTCAGGCATCGTCTCCCTTGGAGGCACTGATCTCCGCGTACCTCTGGAGTTTTCAAAGGATGTGAGGCTATCGGTCGCGATGAGGTGGGGAACTAAGTCTTTCTCTGTGCTTTCCACAGGGGATTCAGACATCCTTTCGTCCTAGGAAATGCATGACGAGCCTGCATTGAAGTCACTGCAGGGATATCCGGCCTTATTTCGAGTCAGGGCATCGCGGTGTCCATTCCACTTGAGGCCGCAAACTCAGGGTCCCTCTCACATACCTAGAGCTGAGAGAAGCCTCCTCTTGAGGTGCTTGTGGTAAGGTGGTATTCCTCTGGAGACGAATCCAGGGACTAACCTCTCTTTTCGAGTTGATTTTTGGTCCACAGAGTTCTTTCATGTTGCTACAGTGACCTCAGGATCCCTCTATCCTTGAAACAGTGTTCTTGGGGTTTCTCTGGAGTGCCATGAAGGAAATCAAGGCTCCTTTCATGTGTGATGTGCAAGACGGAATTGCTCTGCACGCAGTACAGGGGAATCGGGCCTCATCTCGCATCGAGGGGGAAGTCTCATGGTTTTTCTCGAGTTGCGGCGGGAACATGGGGTATATTCTCGAGTTACGACGGGGATGGCCCTTCCACCCACGTGTGTGTTCAGCCACGTCAGGACTCTTGCCTAGTTGCGAGACACAACTCGGGATTCTCCTCGAGGCTTGGCAAGGCAATTGGGACGCCTCTCCAGCTGAGGCGGGAGACCAAGAGTCCCTTTCCACGTGCCACAGGAATCCTGGGACTCCTATCAAGTTTCACGAGGAGTCAGGCATCGTCTCTTTTGGAGGCACTGATCTCCACGTACCTCTGGAGTTTTCAAAGGATGTGAGGCTATCGGTCGCGATGAGGTGGGGAACTAGGTCTTTCTCTGTGGTCTCCACAGGGGATTCAGACATCCTTTCATCTTGGGAGATGCAAGACGAGCCTGCAATCAAGTCACTGCAGGGATATCCAGGCTTATTTCGCGTCAGGGCATCGCGGTGTCCATTCCACTTGAGGCCGCAAACTCAGGGTCCCTCTCACATACCTAGAGCTGAGAGAAGCCTCCTCTTGAGGTGCTTGTGGTAAGGTGGTATTCCTCTGGAGTCGAAGCCAGGGACTAACCTCTCATCTCGAGTTGATTTTTGGCCAACGGAGCTCTTTCGTGTTGCTACAGTGACCTCAGGATCCCTCTAGCCTTGAAACAGTGTTCTTGGGGTTTCTCTGGAGTGCCATCAAGGAAATCAAGGCTCCTTTCATGTGTGATGTGCAACACAGAATTGCTCTGCACGCACTGCAGGGGAATCGGGCCTCATCTCGCGGCGAGGGGGAAGTCTCATGGTTTTTCTCGAGTTGCGGCGGGAACCTGGGGTATATTCTCGAGTTACGACGGGGATGGCCCTTCCACAAACGTGTGTGTTCAGCCATGTCAGGACTCCTGCCTAGTTGCGAGGGACAACTCGGGATTCTCCTCGAGGCTTTGCAGGGCAATTGGGACGCCTCTCCAGCTGAGACGGGAGACCAAGGGTCCCTTTCCACGTGCCACAGGAATCCTGGGTCTCCTATCAAGTTTCACGAGGAGTCAGGCATCGTCTCCTTTGGAGGCACTGATCTCCGCGTACCTCTGGAGTTTTCAAAGGATGTGAGGCTATCGGTCGCGATGAGGTGGGGAACTAAGTCTTTCTCTGTACTATCCACAGGGGATTCAGACATCCTTTCGTTCTGGGAAATGCAAGACGAGCCTGCATTGAAGTCACTGCAGGGATATCCAGCCTTATTTCGAGTCAGGGCATCGCGGTGTCCATTCCACTTGAGGCCGCAAATTCAGGGTCCCTCTCACATACCTAGAGCTGAGAGAAGCCTCCTCTTGAGGTGCTTGTGGTAAGGTGGTATTCCTCTGGAGACGAATCCAGGGACTAACCTCTCTTTTCGAGTTGATTTTTGGTCCACAGAGTTCTTTCGTGTTGCTACAGTGACCTCAGGATCCCTCTATCCTTGAAACAGTGTTCTTGGGGTTTCTCTGGAGTGCCATCAAGGAAATCAAGGCTCCTTTCATGTGTGATGTGCAAGACGGAATTGCTCTGCACGCAGTACAGTGGAATCGGGCCTCATCTCGCAACGAGGGGGAAGTCTCAAGGTTTTTCTCGAGTTGCGGCGGGAACCTGGGGTATATTCTCGAGTTACGACGGGGATGGCCCTTCCACCCACGTGTTTGTTCAGCCACGTCAGGACTCCTGCCTAGTTGCGAGGGACAACTCGGGATTCTCCTCGAGGCTTGGCACGGCAATTGGAATGCCCTTCCAGCTGAGGCGGGAGACCAAGGGTCCCTTTCCAAGTGCCACAAGAATCCTGGGACTCCTATCAAGTTTCACGAGGAGTCAGGCATCGTCTCCTTTGGAGGCACTGATCTCCGCGTACCTCTGGAGTTTTCAAAGGATGTGAGGCCTCCGGTCGCGATGAGGTGGGGAACTAGGTCTTTCTCTGTGGTCTCCACAGGGGATTCAGACATCCTTTCGTCTTGGGAGATGCAAGACGAGCCTGCATTCCAGGCACTGCAGGGATATCCGGCCTTATTTCGAGTCAGGGCATCGCGGTGTCCATTCCACTTGAGGCCGCAAACTCAGGGTCCCTCTCACATACCTAGAGCTGAGAGAAGCCTCCTCTTGAGGTGCTTGTGGTAAGGTGGTATTCCTCTGGAGTCGAAGCCAGGGACTAACCTCTCATCTCGAGTTGATTTTTGGTCCATGGAGCTCTTTCGTGTTGCTACAGTGACCTCAGGATCCCTCTAGCATTGAAACAGTGTTCTTGGGGTTTCTCTGGAGTGCCATCAAGGAAATCAAGGCTCCTTTCATGTGTGATGTGCAACACAGAATTGCTCTGCACGCAGTGCAGGGGAATCGGGCCTCATCTCGCGGCGAGGGGGAAGTCTCATGGTTTTTCTCGAGTTGCGGCGGGAACCTGGGGTATATTCTCGAGTTACGACGGGGATGGCCCTTCCACCCACGTGTTTCTTCAGCGACGTCAGGACTCCTGCCTAGTTGAGAGGGACAACTCTGGATTCTCCTCGAGGCTTGGCAGGGCAATTGGGACGCCTCTCCAGCTGAGGCGGGAGACCAAGTGTCCCTTTCCAAGTGCCACAGGAATCCTGGGACTTCTATCACGTTTCACGAGGAGTCAGGCATCGTCTCCCTTGGAGGCACTGATCTCCGCGTACCTCTGGAGTTTTCAAAGGATGTGAGGCTATCGGTCGCGATGAGGTGGGGAACTAAGTCTTTCTCTGTGCTTTCCACAGGGGATTCAGACATCCTTTCGTCCTGGGAAATGCATGACGAGCCTGCATTGAAGTCACTGCAGGGATATCCGGCCTTATTTCGAGTCAGGGCATCGCGGTGTCCATTCCACTTGAGGCCACAAACTCAGGGTCCCTCTCACATACCTAGAGCTGAGAGAAGCCTCCTCTTGAGGTGCTTGTGGTAAGGTGGTATTCCTCTGGAGACGAATCCAGGGACTAACCTCTCTTTTCGAGTTGATTTTTGGTCCACAGAGTTCTTTCATGTTGCTACAGTGACCTCAGGATCCCTCTATCCTTGAAACAGTGTTCTTGGGGTTTCTCTGGAGTGCCATGAAGGAAATCAAGGCTCCTTTCATATGTGATGTGCAAGACGGAATTGCTCTGCACGCAGTACAGGGGAATCGGGCCTCATCTCGCATCGAGGGGGAAGTCTCATGGTTTTTCTCGAGTTGCGGCGGGAACATGGGGTATATTCTCGAGTTACGACGGGGATGGCCCTTCCACCCACGTGTGTGTTCAGCCACGTCAGGACTCTTGCCTAGTTGCGAGACACAACTCGGGATTCTCCTCGAGGCTTGGCAAGGCAATTGGGACGCCTCTCCAGCTGAGGCGGGAGACCAAGAGTCCCTTTCCACGTGCCACAGGAATCCTGGGACTCCTATCAAGTTTCACGAGGAGTCAGGCATCGTCTCTTTTGGAGGCACTGATCTCCACGTACCTCTGGAGTTTTCAAAGGATGTGAGGCTATCGGTCGCGATGAGGTGGGGAACTAGGTCTTTCTCTGTGGTCTCCACAGGGGATTCAGACATCCTTTCATCTTGGGAGATGCAAGACGAGCCTGCAATCAAGTCACTGCAGGGATATCCAGGCTTATTTCGCGTCAGGGCATCGCGGTGTCCATTCCACTTGAGGCCGCAAACTCAGGGTCCCTCTCACATACCTAGAGCTGAGAGAAGCCTCCTCTTGAGGTGCTTGTGGTAAGGTGGTATTCCTCTGGAGTCGAAGCCAGGGACTAACCTCTCATCTCGAGTTGATTTTTGGCCAACGGAGCTCTTTCGTGTTGCTACAGTGACCTCAGGATCCCTCTAGCCTTGAAACAGTGTTCTTGGGGTTTCTCTGGAGTGCCATCAAGGAAATCAAGGCTCCTTTCATGTGTGATGTGCAACACAGAATTGCTCTGCACGCACTGCAGGGGAATCGGGCCTCATCTCGCGGCGAGGGGGAAGTCTCATGGTTTTTCTCGAGTTGCGGCGGGAACCTGGGGTATATTCTCGAGTTACGACGGGGATGGCCCTTCCACAAACGTGTGTGTTCAGCCATGTCAGGACTCCTGCCTAGTTGCGAGGGACAACTCGGGATTCTCCTCGAGGCTTTGCAGGGCAATTGGGACGCCTCTCCAGCTGAGACGGGAGACCAAGGGTCCCTTTCCACGTGCCACAGGAATCCTGGGTCTCCTATCAAGTTTCACGAGGAGTCAGGCATCGTCTCCTTTGGAGGCACTGATCTCCGCGTACCTCTGGAGTTTTCAAAGGATTTGAGGCCTCCTGTCGCGATGAGGTGGGGAACTAGGTCTTTCTCTGTGGTCTCCACAGGGGATTCAGACACCCTTTCGTCTTGGGAGATGCAAGACGAGGCTGCATTTCAGTCACTGCAGGGATATCCGGCCTTATTTCGAGTCAGGGCATCGCGGTGTCCATTCCACTTGAGGCCGCAAACTCAGGGTCCCTCTCACATACCTAGAGCTGAGAGAAGCCTCCTCTTGAGGTGCTTGTGGTAAGGTGGTATTCCTCTGGAGTCGAAGCCAGGGACTAACCTCTCATCTCGAGTTGATTTTTGGTCCACAGAGCTCTTTCATGTTGCTACAGTGACCTCAGGATCCCTCTAGCCTTGAAACAGTGTTCTTGGGGTTTCTCTGGAGTGCCATCAGGGAAATCAAGGCTCCTTTCATGTGTGATGTGCAACACAGAATTGCTCTGCACGCAGTGCAGGGGAATCGGGCCTCATCTCGCGGCGAGGGGGAAGTCTCATGGTTTTTCTCGAGTTGCGGCGGGAACCTGGGGTATACTCTCGAGTTACGACGGGGATGGCCCTTCCACCCACGTGTTTCTTCAGCGACGTCAGGACTCCTGCCTAGTTGCGAGACACAACTCGGGATTCTCCTCGAGGCTTTGCAGGGCAATTGGGACGCCTCTCCAGCTGAGGCGGGAGACCAAGTGTCCCTTTCCAAGTGCCACAGGAATCCTGGGACTCCTATCAAGTTTCACGAGGAGTCAGGCATCGTCTCCTTTGGAGGCACTGATCTCCGCGTACCTCTGGAGTTTTCAAAGGATGTGAGGCTATCGGTCGCGATGAGGTGGGGAACTAAGTCTTTCTCTGTGCTTTCCACAGGGGATTCAGACATCCTTTCGTCCTGGGAGATGCATGACGAGCCTGCATTGAAGTCACTGCAGGGATATCCGGCCTTATTTCGAGTCAGGGCATCGCGGTGTCCATTCCACTTGAGGCCACAAACTCAGGGTCCCTCTCACATACCTAGAGCTGAGAGAAGCCTCCTCTTGAGGTGCTTGTGGTAAGGTGGTATTCCTCTGGAGACGAATCCAGGGACTAACCTCTCTTTTCGAGTTGATTTTTGGTCCACAGAGTTCTTTCGTGTTGCTACAGTGACCTAAGGATCCCTCTATCCTTGAAACAGTGTTCTTGGGGTTTCTCTGGAGTGCCATCAAGGAAATCAAGGCTCCTTTCATGTGTGATGTGCAAGACGGAATTGCTCTGCACGCAGTACAGGGGAATCGGGCCTCATCTCGCATCGAGGGGGAAGTCTCATGGTTTTTCTCGAGTTGCGGCGGGAACCTGGGGTATATTCTCGAGTTACGACGGGGATGGCCCTTCCACCCACGTGTTTGTTCAGCCACGTCAGGACTCCTGCCTAGTTGCGAGGGACAACTCGGGATTCTCCTCGAGGCTTGGCAGGGCAATTGGAACGCCTCTCCAGCTGAGGCGGGAGACCAAGGGTCCCTTTCCACGTGCCACGAGAATCCTGGGACTCCTATCAAGTTTCACGAGGAGTCAGGCATCGTCTCCTTTGGAGGCACTGATCTCCGCGTACCTCTGGAGTTTTCAAAGGATGTGAGGCCTCCGGTCGCGATGAGGGGGGGAACTAGGTCTTTCTCTGTGGTCTCCACAGGGGATTCAGACATCCTTTCTTCTTGGGAGATGCAAGACGAGCCTGCATTCCAGTCACTGCAGGGATATCCGGCCTTATTTCGAGTCAGGGCATCGCGGTGTCCATTCCACTTGAGGCCGCAAACTCAGGATCCCTCTCACATACCTAGAGCTGAGAGAAGCCTCCTCTTGAGGTGCTTGTGGTAAGGTGGTATTCCTCAGGAGTCGAAGCCAGGGACTAACCTCTCATCTCGTGTTGATTCTTGGTCCACGGAGCTCTTTCGTGTTGCTACAGTGACCTCAGGATCCCTCTAGCCTTGAAACAGTGTTCTTAGGGTTTCTCTGGAGTGCCATCAAGGAAATCAAGGCTCCTTTCATGTGTGATGTGCAACACGGAATTGCTCTGCACGCAGTGCAGGGGTATCGGGCCTCATCTCACGGCGAGGGGGAAGTCTCATGGTTTTTCTCGAGTTGCGGCGGGAACCTGGGGTATATTCTCGAGTTACGACGGGGATGACCCTTCCACACACGTGTTTCTTCAGCGACGTCAGGACTCCTGCCTAGTTGCGAGGGACAACTCGGGATTCTCCTCGAGACTTTGCAGGGCAATTGGGACGCCTCTCCAGCTGAGACGGGAGACCAAGGGTCCCTTTCCACGTGCCACAGGAATCCTGGGACTCCTATCAAGTTTCACGAGGAGTCAGGCATTGTCTCCTTTGGAGGCACTGATCTCCGCATACCTCTGGAGTTTTCAAAGGATTTGAGGCCTCCTGTCGCGATGAGGTGGGGAACTAGGTCTTTCTCTGTGGTCTCCACAGGGGATTCAGACACCCTTTCGTCTTGGGAGATGCAAGACGAGCCTGCATTCCAGTCACTGCAGGGATATCCGGCCTTATTTTGAGTCAGGGCATCGCGGTGTCCATTCCACTTGAGGCCGCAAACTCAGGGTCCCTCTCACATACTTAGAGCTGAGAGAAGCCTCCTCTTGAGGTGCTTGTGGTAAGGTGGTATTCCTCTGGAGTCGAAGCCAGGGACAAACCTCTCATCTCGAGTTGATTTTTGGTCCACGGAGCTCTTTCCTGTTGCTACAGTGACCTCAGGATCCCTCTAGCCTTGAAACAGTGTTCTTGGGGATTCTCTGGAGTGCCATCAAGGAAATCAAGGCTCCTTTCATGTGTGATGGGCAACACAGAATTGCTCTGCACGCAGTGCAGGGGTATCGGGCCTCATCTCGCGGCGAGGGGGAAGTCTCATGGTTTTTCTCGAGTTGCGGCGGGAACCTGGGGTATATTCTCGAGTTACGACGGGGATGACCCTTCCACACACGTGTTTGTTCAGCCACGTCAGGACTCTTGCCTAGTTGCGAGACACAACTCGGGATTCTCCTCGAGGCTTGGCAAGGCAATTGGGACGCCTCTCCAGCTGAGGCGGGAAACCAAGTATCCCTTTCCACGTGCCACAGGAATCCTGGGACTCCTATCAAGTTTCACGAGGAGTCAGGCATCGTCTCCTTTGGAGGAACTGATCTCCGCGTACCTCTGGAGTTTTCAAAGGATGTGAGGCCTCCGGTCGCGATGAGGTGGGGAACTAGGTGTTTCTCTGTGGTCTCCACAGGGGATTCAGACATCCTTTCTTCTTGGGAGATGCAAGACGAGCCTGCATTCAAGTCACTGCAGGGATATCCGGCCTTATTTCGAGTCAGGGCATCGCGGTGTCCTTTCCCCTTGAAGCCGCAAACTCACATCCCTCTCACATACCTAGAGCTGAGAGAAGCCTCCTCTTGAGGTGCTTGTGGTAAGGTGGTATTCCTCAGGAGTCGAAGCCAGGGACTAACCTCTCATCTCGAGTTGATTCTTGGTCCACGGAGCTCTTTCGTGTTGCTACAGTGACCTCAGGATCCCTCTAGCCTTGAAACAGTGTTCTTGGGGTTTCTCTGGAGTGCCATCAAGGAAATCAAGGCTCCTTTCATGTGTGATGTGCAACACGGAATTGCTCTGCACGCAGTGCAGGGGAATCGGGCCTCATCTCGCGGCGAGGGGGAAGTCTCATGGTTTTTCTCGAGTTGCGGCGGGAACCTGGGGTATATTCTCGAGTTACGACGGGGATGGCCCTTCCACACACGTGTTTGTTCAGCCACGTCAGGACTCCTGCCTAGTTGCGAGGGACAACTCGGGATTCTCCTCGAGGCTTTGCAGGGCAATTGGGACGCCTCTCCAGCTGAGACGGGAGACCAAGGGTCCCTTTCCACGTGCCACAGGAATCCTGGATCTCCTATGAAGTTTCACGAGGAGTCAGGCATCGTCTCCTTTGGAGGCACTGATCTCCGCATACCTCTGGAGTTTTCAAAGGATTTGAGGCCTCCTGTCGCGATGAGGTGGGGAACTAGGTCTTTCTCTGTGGTCTCCACAGGGGATTCAGACACCCTTTCGTCTTGGGAGATGCAAGATGAGCCTGCATTCCAGTCACTGCAGGGATATCCGGCCTTATTTCGAGTCAGGGCATCGCGGTGTCCATTCCACTTGAGGCCGCAAACTCAGGGTCCCTCTCACATACCTAGAGCTGAGAGAAGCCTCCTCTTGAGGTGCTTGTGGTAAGGTGGTATTCCTCAGGAGTCGAAGCCAGGGACTAACCTCTCATCTCGAGTTGATTTTTGGTCCACAGAGTTCTTTCGTGTTGATACAGTGACCTCAGGATCCCTCTATCCTTGAAACAGTGTTCTTGGGGTTTCTCTGGAGTGCCATGAAGGAAATCAAGGCTCCTTTCATGTGTGATGTGCAACACAGAATAGCTCTGCACGCAGTGCAGGGGAATCGGGCCTCATCTCGCGGCGAGGGGGAAGTCTCATGGTTTTTCTCGAGTTGCGGCGGGAACCTGGGGTATATTCTCGAGTTACGACGGGGATGGCCCTTCCACACACGTGTTTGTTCAGCCACGTCAGGACTCTTGCCTAGTTGCGAGACACAACTCGGGATTCTCCTCGAGGCTTGGCAAGGCAATTGGGACGCCTCTCCAGCTGAGGCGTGAGACCAAGTGTCCCTTTCCACGTGCCACAGGAATCCTGGGACTCCTATCAAGTTTCGCGAGGAGTCAGGCATCGTCTCCTTTGGAGGCACTGATCTCCGCGTACCTCTGGAGTTTTCAAAGGATGTGAGGCTATCGGTCGCGATGAGGTGGGGAACTAAGTCTTTCTCTGTGCTTTCCACAGGGGATTCAGACATCCTTTCGTCCTGGGAGATGCATGACGAGCCTGCATTGAAGTCACTGCAGGGATATCCGGCCTTATTTCGAGTCAGGGCATGGCGGTGTCCATTCCACTTGAGGCTGCAAACTCAGGGTACCTCTCACATACCTAGAGCTGAGAGAAGCCTCCTCTTGAGGTGCTTGTGGTAAGGTGGTATTCCTCTGGAGACGAATCCAGGGACTAACCTCTCTTTTCGAGTTGATTTGTGGTCCACAGAGTTCTTTTATGTTGCTACAGTGACCTCAGGATCCCTCTAGCCTTGAAACAGTGTTCTTGAGGTTTCTCTGGAGTGCCATCAAGGAAATCAAGGCTCCTTTCATGTGTGATGTGCAAGACGGAATTGCTCTGCACGCAGTACAGGGGAATCGGGCCTCATCTCGCATCGAGGGGGAAGTCTCATGGTTTTTCTCGAGTTGCGGCGGGAACCTGGGGTATATTCTCGAGTTACGACGGGGATGGCCCTTCCACCCACGTGTTTGTTCAGCCACGTCAGGACTCCTGCCTAGTTGCGAGGGACAACTCGGGATTCTCCTCGAGGCTTGGCAGGGCAATTGGAACGCCTCTCCAGCTGAGGCGGGAGACCAAGGGTCCCTTTCCACGTGCCACAAGAATCCTGGGACTCCTATCAAGTTTCACGAGGAGTTAGGCATCGTCTCCTTTGGAGGCACTGATCTCTGCGTACCTCTGGAGTTTTCAAAGGATGTGAGGCCTCCGGTCGCGATGAGGTGGGGAACTAGGTGTTTCTCTGTGGTCTCCACAGGGGATTCAGACATCCTTTCTTCTTGGGAGATGCAAGACGAGCCTGCATTCAAGTCACTGCAGGGATATCCGGCCTTATTTCGAGTCAGGGCATCACGGTGTCCATTCCACTTGAGGCCGCAAACTCAGGGTCCCTCTCACATACCTAGAGCTGAGAGAAGCCTCCTCTTGAGGTGCTTGTGGTAAGGTGGTATTCCTCTGGAGTCGAAGCCAGGGACTAACCTCTCATCTCGAGTTGATTTTTGGCCCACGGAGCTCTTTCGTGTTGCTACAGTGACCTCAGGATCCCTCTAGCCTTGAAACAGTGTTCTTGGGGTTTCTCTGGAGTGCCATGAAGGAAATCAAGGCTCCTTTCATGTGTGATGTGCAAGACGGAATTGCTCTGCACGCAGTGCAGTGGAATCGGGCCTCATCTCGCGGCGAGGGGGAAGTCTCATGGTTTTTCTCGAGTTGCGGCGGGAACCTGGGGTATATTCTCGAGTTACGACGGGGATGGCCCTTCCACCCACGTATTTCTTCAGCGAAGTCAGGACTCCTGCCTAGTTGCGAGGGACAACTCGGGATTCTCCTCGAGGCTTGGCAGGGCAATTGGAACGCCTCTCCAGCTGAGGCGGGCGACCAAGGGTCCCTTTCCACGTGCCACAAGAATCCTGGGACTCCTATCAAGTTTCACGAGGAGTTAGGCATCGTCTCCTTTGGAGGCACTGATTTCCGCGTACCTGGGGAGTTTTTAAAGGATGTGAGGCCTCCGGTCGCGATGAGGTGGGGAACTAGGTGTTTCTCTGTGGTCTCCACAGGGGATTCAGACATCCTTTCTTCTTGGGAGATGCAAGACGAGCCTGCATTCAAGTCACTGCAGGGATATCCGGCCTGATTTCGAGTCAGGGCATCGCGGTGTCCATTCCACTTGAGGCCGCAAACTCAGGGTCCCTCTCACATACCTAGAGCTGAGAGAAGCCTCCTCTTGAGGTGCTTGTGGTAAGGTGGTATTCCTCTGGAGTCGAAGCCAGGGACTAACCTCTCATCTCGAGTTGATTTTTGGTCCACGGAGCTCTTTCATGTTGCTACAGTGACCTCAGGATCCCTCTAGCCTTGAAACAGTGTTCTTGGGGTTTCTCTGGAGTGCCATGAAGGAAATCAAGGCTCCTTTCATGTGTGATGTGCAACACAGAATTGCTCTGCACGCAGTGCAGGGGAATCGGGCCTCATCTCGCGGCGAGGGGGAAGTCTCATGGTTTTTCTCGAGTTGCGGCGGGAACCTGGGGTATATTCTCGAGTTACGACGGGGATGGCCCTTCCACCCACGTGTTTGTTCAGCCACGTCAGGACTCCTGCCTAGTTGCGAGGGACAACTCGGGATTCTCCTCGAGGCTTGGCAGGGCAATTGGAACACCTCTCCAGCTGAGGCGGGAGACCAAGGGTCCCTTTCCACGTGCCACAGGAATCCTGGGACTCCTATCAAGTTTCACGAGGAGTCAGGCATCGTCTCCTTTGGAGGCACTGATCTCCGCGTACCTCTGGAGTTTTCAAAGGATGTGAGGCTATCGGTCGCGATGAGGTGGGGAACGAAATCTTTCTCTGTGCTTTCCACAGGGGATTCAGACATCCTTTCCTCCTGGGAGATGCAAGACAAGCCTGCATTGAAGTCACTGCAGGGATATCCGGCCTTATTTCGAGTCAGGGCATCGCGGTGTCCATTCCACTTGAGGCCGCAAACTCAGGATCCCTGTCACATACCTAGAGCTGAGAGAAGCCTCCTCTTGAGGTGCTTGTGGTAAGGTGGTATTCCTCAGGAGTCGAAGCCACGGACTAACCTCTCATCTCGTGTTGATTCTTGGTCCACGGAGCTCTTTCGTGTTGCTACAGTGACCTCAGGATCCCTCTAGCCTTGAAACAGTGTTCTTGGGGTTTCTCTGGAGTGCCATGAAGGAAATCAAGGCTCCTTTCATGTGTGATGTGCAACACGGAATTGCTCTGCACGCAGTGCAGGGGAATCGGGCCTCATCTCGCGGCGAGGGGGAAGTCTCATGGTTTTTCTCGAGTTGCGGCGGGAACCTGGGGTATATTCTCGAGTTACGACGGGGATGGCCCTTCCACACACGTGTTTGTTCAGCCATGTCAGGACTCCTGCCTAGTTGCGAGGGACAACTCGGGATTCTCCTCGAGGCTTTGCAGGGGAATTGGGACGCCTCTCCAGCTGAGACGGGAGACCAAGAGTCCCTTTCCACGTACCACAGGAATCCTGGGCCTCCTATCAAGTTTCACGAGGAGTCAGGCATCGTCTCCTTTGGAGGCACGGATCTCCGCATACCTCTGGAGTTTTCAAAGGATTTGAGGCCTCCTGTCGCGATGAGGTGGGGAACTACGTCTTTCTCTGTGGTCTCCACAGGGGATTCAGACACCCTTTCGTTTTGGGAGATGCAAGACGAGCCTGCATTCCAGTCACTGCAGGGATATCCGGCCTTATTTCGAGTCAGGGCATCGCGATGTCCATTCCATTTGAGGCCGCAAACTCAGGGTACCTCTCACATACCTAGAGCTGAGAGAAGCCTCCTCTTGAGGTGCTTGTGTTAAGGTGGTATTCCTCTGGAGTCGAAGCCAGGGACTAACCTCTCATCTCGAGTTGATTTTGGTCCACGGAGCTCTTTCGTGTTGCTACAGTGACCTCAGGATCCCTCTAGCCTTGAAACAGTGTTCTTGGGGTTTCTCTGGAGTGCCATGAAGGAAATCAAGGCTCCTTTCATGTGTGATGTGCAACACAGAATTGCTCTGCACGCAGTGCAGGGGAATCGGGCCTCATCTCGCGGCGAGGGGGAAGTCTCATGGTTTTTCTCGAGTTGCGGCGGGAACCTGGGGTATATTCTCGAGTTACGACGGGGATGGCCCTTCCACACACGTGCTTGTTCAGCCACGTCAGGACTCTTGCCTAGTTGCGAGACACAACTCGGGATTCTCCTCGAGGCTTGGCAAGGCAATTGGGACGCCCCTCCAGCTGAGGCGGGAGACCAAGGGTCCCTTTCCACGTGCCACAGGAATCCTGGGACTCCTATCAAGTTTCACGAGGAGTCAGGCATCGTCTCCTTTGGAGGCACTGATCTCCGCGTACCTCTGGAGTTTTCAAAGGATGTGAGGCTATCGGTCGCGATGAGGTGGGGAACTAAGTCTTTCTCTGTGCTTTCCACAGGGGATTCAGACATCCTTTCGTCCTCGGAGATGCAAGACGAGCCTGCATTAAAGTCACTGCAGGGATATCCGGCCTTATTTCGATTCAGGGCATCGCGGTGTCCATTCCACTTGAGGCCGCAAACTCAGGGTCCCTCTCACATACCTAGAGCTGAGAGAAGCCTCCTCTTGAGGTGCTTGTGGTAAGGTGGTATTCCTCTGGAGACGAATCCAGGGACTAACCTCTCTTTTCGAGTTGATTTTTGGTCCACAGAGTTCTTTCGTGTTGCTACAGTGACCTCAGGATCCCTCTAGCCTTGAAACAGTGTTCTTGGGGTTTCTCTGGAGTGCCATCAAGGAAATCAAGGCTCCTTTCATGTGTGATGTGCAAGACGGAATTGCTCTGCACGCAGTACAGGGGAATCGGGCCTCATCTCGCATCGAGGGGGAAGTCTCATGGTTTTTCTCGAGCTGCGGCGGGAACCTGGGGTATATTCTCGAGTTACGACGGGGATGGCCCTTCCACCCACGTGTTTCTTCAGCCACGTCAGGACTCCTGCCTAGTTGCGAGGGACAACTCGGGATTCTCCTCGAGGCTTGGCAGGGCAATTGGAACGCCTCTCCAGCTGAGGCGGGAGACCAAGGGTCCCTTTCCACGTGCCACAAGAATCCTGGGACTCCTATCAAGTTTCACGAGGAGTCAAGCATCGTCTCCTTTGGAGGCACTGATCTCCGCGTACCTCTGGAATTTTCAAAGGATGTGAGGCCTCCGGTCGCGATGAGGTGGGGAACTAGGTCTTTCTCTGTGGTCTCCACAGGGGATTCAGACATCCTTTCTTCTTGGGAGATGCAAGACGAGCCTGCATTCAAGTCACTGCAGGGATATCCGGCCTTATTTCGAGTCAGGGCATCGCGGTGTCCATTCCACTTGAGGCCGCAAACTCAGGATCCCTCTCACATACCTAGAGCTGAGAGAAGCCTCCTCTTGAGGTGCTTGTGGTAAGGTGGTATTCCTCAGGAGTCGAAGCCAGGGACTAACCTCTCATCTCGTGTTGATTCTTGGTCCACGAAGCTCTTTCGTGTTGCTACAGTGACCTCAGGATCCCTCTAGCCTTGAAACAGTGTTCTTGGGGTTTCTCTGGAGTGCCATGAAGGAAATCAAGGCTCCTTTCATGTGTGATGTGCAACACGGAATTGCTCTGCACGCAGTGCAGGGGAATCGGGCCTCATCTCGCGGCGAGGGGGAAGTCTCATGGTTTTTCTCGAGTTGCGGCGGGAACCTGGGGTATATTCTCGAGTTACGACGGGGATGGCCCTTCCACACACGTGTGTGTTCAGCCATGTCAGGACTCCTGCCTAGTTGCGAGGGACAACTCGGGATTCTCCTCGAGGCTTTGCAGGGCAATTGGGACGCCTCTCCAGCTGAGACGGGAGACCAAGGGTCCCTTTCCACGTGCCACAGGAATCCTGGGTCTCCTATCAAGTTTCACGAGGAGTCAGGCATCGTCTCCTTTGGAGGCACTGATCTCCACATACCTCTGGAGTTTTCAAAGGATTTGAGGCCTCCGGTCGCGATGAGGTGGGGAACTAGGTCTTTCTCTGTGGTCTCCACAGGGGATTCAGACATCCTTTCATCTTGGGAGATGCAAGACGAGCCTGCATTCAAGTCACTGCAGGGATATCCAGCCTTATTTCGCGTCAGGGCATTGCGGTGTCCATTCCACTTGAGGCCGCAAACTCAGGGTCCCTCTCACATACCTAGAGCTGAGAGAAGCCTCCTCTTGAGGTGCTTGTGGTAAGGTGGTATTCCTCTGGAGTCGAAGCCAGGGACTAACCTCTAATCTCGAGTTGATTTCTGGCCCACGGAGCTCTTTCGTGTTGCTACAGTGACCTCAGGATCCCTCTAGCCTTGAAACAGTGTTCTTGGGGTTTCTCTGGAGTGCCATGAAGGAAATCAAGGCTCCTTTCATGTGTGATGTGCAAGACGGAATTGCTCTGCACGCAGTGCAGGGGATTCGGGCCTCATCTCGTGGCGAGGGGGAAGTCTAATGGTTTTTCTCGAGTTGCGGCGGGAACCTGGGGTATATTCTCGAGTTACGACGGGGATGGCCCTTCCACCCACGTGTTTCTTCAGCGACGTCAGGACTCCTGCCTAGTTGCGAGGGACAACTCTGGATTCTCCTCGAGGCTTGGCAGGGCAATTGGGACGCCTCTCCAGCTGAGGCGGGAGACCAAGTGTCCCTTTCCAAGTGCCACAGGAATCCTGGGACTCCTATCAAGTTTCACGAGGAGTCAGGCATCGTCTCCTTTGGAGGCACTGATCTCCGCGTACCTCTGGAGTTTTCAGAGGATGTGAGGCTATCGGTCGCGATGAGGTGGGGAACTAAGTCTTTCTCTGTGCTTTCCACAGGGGATTCCGACATCCTTTCGTCCTGGGAGATGCAAGACGAGCCTGCATTGAAGTCACTGCAGGGATATCCGGCCTTATTTCGAGTCAGGGCATCGCGGTGTCCATTCCACTTGAGGCCGCAAACTCAGGGTCCCTCTCACATACCTAGAGCTGAGAGAAGCCTCCTCTTGAGGTGCTTGTGGTAAGGTGGTATTCCTCTGGAGACGAATCCAGGGACTAACCTCTCTTTTCGAGTTGATTTTTGGTCCACAGAGTTCTTTCGTGTTGCTACAGTAACCTCAGGATCCCTCTAGCCTTGAAACAGTGTTCTTGGGGTTTCTCTGAAGTGCCATCAAGGAAATCAAGGCTCCTTTCATGTGTGATGTGCAAGACGGAATTGCTCTGCACGCAGGACAGGGGAATCGGGCCTCATCTCGCATCGAAGGGGAAGTCTCATGGTTTTTCTCGAGTTGCGGCGGGAACCTGGGGTATATTCTCGAGTTACGACGGGGATGGCCCTTCCACCCACGTGTTTGTTCAGCCACGTCAGGACTCCTGCCTAGTTGCGAGGGACAACTCGGGATTCTCCTCGAGGCTTGGCAGGGCAATTGGAACACCTCTCCAGCTGAGGCGGGAGACCAAGGGTCCCTTTCTACGTGCCACAAGAATCCTGGGACTCCTATCAAGTTTCACGAGGAGTCAGGCATCATCTCTTTGGAGGCACTGATCTCCGCGTACCTCTGGAGTTTTCAAAGGATGTGAGGCCTCCGGTCGCGATGAGGTGGGGAACTAGGTGTTTCTCTGTGGTCTCCACAGGGGATTCAGACACCCTTTCTTCTTGGGAGATGCAAGACGAGCCTGCATTCAAGTCACTGCAGGGATATCCGGCCTTATTTCGAGTCAGGGCATCGCGGTGTCCATTCCACTTGAGGTCGCAAACTCAGGATCCCTCTCACATACCTAGAGCTGAGAGAAGCCTCCTCTTGAGGTGCTTGTGGTAAGGTGGTATTCCTCTGGAGTCGAAGCCAGGGACTACCTCTCATCTCGTGTTGATTCTTGGTCCACGGAGCTCTTTCGTGTTGCTACAGTGACCTCAGGATCCCTCTAGCCTTGAAACAGTGTTCTTGGGGTTTCTCTGGAGTGCCATCAAGGAAATCAAGGCTCCTTTCATGTGTGATGTGCAACACGGAATTGCTCTGCACGCAGTGCAGGGGAATCGGGCCTCATCTCGCGGCGAGGGGGAAGTCTCATGGTTTTTCTCGAGTTGCGGCGGGAACCTGGGGTATATTCTCGAGTTACGACGGGGATGGCCCTTCCACACACGTGTTTGTTCAGCCATGTCAGGACTCCTGCCTAGTTGCGAGGGACAACTCGGGATTCTCCTCGAGGCTTTGCAGGGGAATTGGGACGCCTCTCCAGCTGAGACGGGAGACCAAGGGTCCCTTTCCACGTGCCACAGGAATCCTGGGTCTCCTATCAAGTTTCACGAGGAGTCAGGCATCGTCTCCTTTGGAGGCACTGATCTCCGCATACCTCTGGAGTTTTCAAAGGATTTGAGGCCTCCTGTCGCGATGAGGTGGGGAACTACGTCTTTCTCTGTGGTCTCCACAGGGGATTCAGACACCCTTTCGTTTTGGGAGATGCAAGACGAGCCTGCATTCCAGTCACTGCAGGGATATCCGGCCTTATTTCGAGTCAGGGCATCGCGATGTCCATTCCATTTGAGGCCGCAAACTCAGGGTCCCTCTCACATACCTAGAGCTGAGAGAAGCCTCCTCTTGAGGTCCTTGTGTTAAGGTGGTATTCCTCTGGAGTCGAAGCCAGGGACTAACCTCTCATCTCGAGTTGATTTTGGTCCACGGAGCTCTTTCGTGTTGCTACAGTGACCTCAGGATCCCTCTAGCCTTGAAACAGTGTTCTTGGGGTTTCTCTGGAGTGCCATGAAGGAAATCAAGGCTCCTTTCATGTGTGATGTGCAAGACGGAATTGCTCTGCACGCAGTGCAGGGGAATCGGGCCTCATCTCGCGGCGAGGGGGAAGTCTCATGGTTTTTCTCGAGTTGCGGCGGGAACCTGGGGTATATTCTCGAGTTACGACGGGGATGGCCCTTCCACCAACGTGTTTCTTCAGCGACGTCAGGACTCCTGCCTAGTTGCGAGGGACAACTCTGGATTCTCCTCGAGGCTTGGCAGGGCAATTGGGACGCCTCTCCAGCTGAGGCGGGAGACCAAGTGTCCCTTTCCAAGTGCCACAGGAATCCTGGGACTCCTATCAAGTTTCACGAGGAGTCAGGCATCGTCTCCTTTGGAGGCACTGATCTCCGCGTACCTCTGGAGTTTTCAGAGGATGTGAGGCTATCGGTCGCGATGAGGTGGGGAACTAGGTGTTTCTCTGTGGTCTCCACAGGGGATTCAGACACCCTTTCTTCTTGGCAGATGCAAGACGAGCCTGCATTCAAGTCACTGCAGGGATATCCGGCCTTATTTCGAGTCAGGGCATCGCGGTGTCCATTCCACTTGAGGTCGCAAACTCAGGATCCCTCTCACATACCTAGAGCTGAGAGAAGCCTCCTCTTGAGGTGCTTGTGGTAAGGTGGTATTCCTCTGGAGTCGAAGCCAGGGACTACCTCTCATCTCGTGTTGATTCTTGGTCCACGGAGCTCTTTCGTGTTGCTACAGTGACCTCAGGATCCCTCTAGCCTTGAAACAGTGTTCTTGGGGTTTCTCTGGAGTGCCATGAAGGAAATCAAGGCTCCTTTCATGTGTGATGTGCAAGACGGAATTGCTCTGCACGCAGTGCAGGGGAATCGGGCCTCATCTCGCGGCGAGGGGGAAGTCTCATGGTTTTTCTCGAGTTGCGGCGGGAACCTGGGGTATATTCTCGAGTTACGACGGGGATGGCCCTTCCACACACGTGTTTGTTCAGCCACGTCTGGACTCTTGCCTAGTTGCGAGACACAACTCGGGATTCTCCTCGAGGCTTGGCAAGGCAATTGGGACGCCTCTCCAGCTGAGGCGGGAGACCAAGTGTCCCTTTCCACGTGCCACAGGAATCCTGGGACTCCTATCAAGTTTCACGAGGAGTCAGGCATCGTCTCCTTTGGAGGCACTGATCTCCGCGTACCTCTGGAGTTTTCAAAGGATGTGAGGCCTCCGGTCGCGATGAGGTGGGGAACTAGGTCTTTCTCTGTGGTCTCCACAGGGGATTCAGACATCCTTTCATCTTGGGAGATGCAAGACGAGCCTGCATTCAAGTCACTGCAGGGATATCCAGCCTTATTTCGCGTCAGGGCATCGCGGTGTCCATTCCACTTGAGGCCGCAACCTCAGGGTCCCTCTCACATACCTAGAGCTGAGAGAAGCCTCCTCTTGAGGTGCTTGTGGTAAGGTGGTATTCCTCTGGAGTCGAAGCCAGGGACTAACCTCTCATCTCGAGTTGATTTTTGGCCCATGGAGCTCTTTCGTGTTGCTACAGTGACCTCAGGATCCCTCTAGCCTTGAAACAGTGTTCTTGGGGTTTCTCTGGAGTGCCATCAAGGAAATCAAGGCTCCTTTCATGTGTGATGTGCAAGACGGAATTGCTCTGCACGCAGTGCAGGGGAATCGGGCCTCATCTCGCGGCGAGGGGGAAGTCTCATGGTTTCTCTCGAGTTGCGGCGGGAACCTGGGGTATATTCTCGATTTACGACGGGGATTGCCCTTCCACACACGTGTGTGTTCAGCGACGTCAGGACTCCTGCCTAGTTGCGAGGGACAACTCTGGATTCTCCTCGAGGCTTGGCAGGGCAATTGGGACGCCTCTCCAGCTGAGGCGGGAGACCAAGTGTCCCTTTCCAAGTGCCACAGGAATCCTGGGACTCCTATCAAGTTTCACGAGGGTCAGGCATCGTCTCCTTTGGAGGCACTGATCTCCGCGTACCTCTGGAGTTTTCAAAGGATGTGAGGCTATCAGTCGCGATGAGGTGGGGAACTAAGTCTTTCTCTGTGCTTTCCATAGGGGATTCAGACATCCTTTCGTCCTGGGAGATGCAAGATGAGCCTGCATTGAAGTCACTGCAGGGATATCCGGCCTTATTTCGAGTCAGGGCATCGCGGTGTCCATTCCACTTGAGGCCGCAAACTCAGGGTCCCTCTCACATACCTAGAGCTGAGAGAAGCCTCCTCTTGAGGTGCTTGTGGTAAGGTGGTAATCCTCTGGAGACGAATCCAGGGACTAACCTCTCGTTTCGAGTTGATTTTTGGTCCACAGAGTTCTTTCGTGTTGCTACAGTGACCTCAGGATCCCTCTAGCCTTGAAACAGTGTTCTTGGGGTTTCTCTGGAGTGCCATCAAGGAAATCAAGGCTCCTTTCATGTGTGATGTGCAAGACGGAATTGCTCTGCACGCAGTACAGGGGAATCGGGCCTCATCTCGCATCGAGGGGGAAGTCTCATGGTTTTACTCGAGTTGCGGCGGGAACCTGGGGTATATTCTCGAGTTGCGACGGGGATGGCCCTTCAACCCACGTGTTTCTTCAGCGACGTCAGGACTCCTGCCTAGTTGCGAGGGACAATTCGGGATTCTCCTCGAGGCTTTGCAGGGCAATTGGTACGCCTCTCCAGCTGAGACGGGAGACCAAGGGTCCCTTTCCACGTGCCACAGGAATCCTGGGTCTCCTATCAAGTTTCACGAGGAGTCAGGCATCGTCTCCTTTGGAGGCACTGATCTCCGCATACCTCTGGAGTTTTCAAAGGATTTGAGGCCTCCAGTCGCGATGAGGTGGGGAACTAGGTCTTTCTCTGTGGTCTCCACAGGGGATTCAGACACCCTTTCGTCTTGGGAGATGCAAGACGAGCCTGCATTCCAGTCACTGCAGGGATATCCAGCCTTATTTCGCGTCAGGGCATCGCGGTGTCCATTCCACTTGAGGCCGCAAACTCAGGGTCCCTCTCACATACCTAGAGCTGAGAGAAGCCTCCTCTTGAGGTGCTTGTGGTAAGGTGGTATTCCTCTGGAGTCGAAGCCAGGGACTAACCTCTCATCTCGAGTTGATTTTTGGTCCACGGAGCTCTTTCGTGTTTCTACAGTGACCTCAGGATCCCTCTAGCCTTGAAACAGTGTTCTTGGGGTTTCTCTGGAATGCCATCAAGGAAATCAAGGCTCCTTTCATGTGTGATGTGCAACACGGAATTGCTCTGCACACAGTGAGGGGAATCGGGCCTCATCTCGCGGCGAGGGGGAAGTCTCATGGTTTTTCTCGAGTTGCGGCGGGAACCTGGGGTATATTCTCGAGTTACGACGGGGATGGCCCTTCCACCCACGTGTGTGTTCAGCCACGTCAGGACTCCTGCCTAGTTGCGAGGGACAACTCTGGATTCTCCTCGAGGCTTGGCAGGGCAATTGGGACGCCTCTCCAGCTGAGGCGGGAGACCAAGTGTCCCTTTCCAAGTGCCACAGGAATCCTGGGACTCCTATCAAGTTTCACGAGGAGTCAGGCATCGTATCCTTTGGAGGCACTGATCTCCGCGTACCTCTGGAGTTTTCAAAGGATGTGAGGCTATCGGTCGCGATGAGGTGGGGAACTAAGTCTTTCTCTGTGCTTTCCACAGGGGATTCAGACATCCTTTCGTCCTGGGAGATGCAAGACGAGCCTGCATTGAAGTCACTGCAGGGATATCCGGCCTTATTTCGAGTCAGGGCATCGCGGTGTCCATTCCACATGAGGCCGCAAACTCAGGGTCCCTCTCACATACCTAGAGCTGAGAGAAGCCTCCTCTTGAGGTGCTTGTGGTAAGGTGGTATTCCTCTGGAGATGAATCCAGGGACTAACCTCTCTTTTCGAGTTGATTTTTGGTCCACAGAGTTCTTTCGTGTTGCTACAGTGACCTCAGGATCCCTCTATCCTTGAAGCAGTGTTCTTGGGGTTTCTCTGGAGTGCCATCAAGGAAATCAAGGCTCCTTTCATGTGTGATGTGCAAGACGGAATTGCTCTGCACGCAGTACAGGGGAATCGGGCCTCATCTCGCATCGAGGGGGAAGTCTCATGGTTTTTCTCGAGTTGCGGCGGGAACCTGGGTTATATTCTCGAGTTACGACGGGGATGGCCCTTCCACCCACGTGTTTGTTCAGCCACGTCAGGACTCCTGCCTACTTGCGAGGGACAACTCGGGATTCTCCTCGAGGCTTGGCAGGGCAATTGGAACGCCTCTCCAGCTGAGGCGGGAGACCAAGGGTCCCTTTCCACATGCCACAAGAATACTGGGACTCCTATCAAGTTTCACGAGGAGTCAGGCATCGTCTCCTTTGGAGGCACTGATCTCCGCGTACCTCTGGAGTTTTCAAAGGATGTGAGGCCTCTGGTCGCGATGATGTGGGGAACTAGGTGTTTCTCTGTGGTCTCCACAGGGGATTCAAACATCCTTTCTTCTTGGGAGATGCAAGACGAGCCTGCATTCAAGTCACTGCAGGGATATCCGGCCTTATTTCGAGTCAGGGCATCGCTGTGTCCATTCCACTTGAGGCCGCAAACTCAGGATCCCTCTCACATACCTAGAGCTGAGAGAAGCCTCCTCTTGAGGTGCTTGTGGTAAGGTGGTATTCCTCAGGAGTCGAAGCCAGGGACTAACCTCTCATCTCGTGTTGATTCTTGGTCCACGGAGCTCTTTCGTGTTGCTACAGTGATCTCAGGATCCCTCTAGCCTTGAAACAGTGTTCTTGGGGTTTCTCTGGAGTGCCATCAAGGAAATCAAGGCTCCTTTCATGTGTGATGTGCAACACGGAATTGCTCTGCACGCAGTGCAGGGGAATCGGGCCTCATCTCGCGGCGAGGGGGAAGTCTCATGGTTTTTCTCGAGTTGTGGCGGGAACCTGGGGTATATTCTCGAGTTACGACGGGGATGGCCCTTCCACACACGTGTTTGTTCAGCCACGTCAGGACTCTTGCCTAGTTGCGAGACTCAACTCGGGATTCTCCTCGAGGCTTAGGAAGGCAATTGGGACGCCTCTCCAGCTGAGGCGGGAGACCAAGGGTCCCTTTCCACGTGCCACAGGAATCCTGGGACTCCTATCAAGTTTCACGAGGAGTCAGGCATCGTCTCCTTTGGAGGCACTGATCTCCGCGTACCTCTGGAGTTTTCAAAGGATGTGAGGCCTCCGATCGCGATGAGGTGGGGAACTAGGTGTTTCTCTGTGGTCTCCACAGGGGATTCAGACATCCTTTCTTCTTGGAAGATGCAAGACGAGCCTGCATTCCAGTCACTGCAGGGATATCCGGCCTTATTTCGAGTCAGGGCATCGCGGTGTCCATTCCACTTGAGGCCGCAAACTCAGGATCCCTCTCACATACCTAGAGCTGAGAGAAGCCTCCTCTTGAGGTGCTTGTGGTAAGGTGGTATTCCTCAGGAGTCGAAGCCAGGGACTAACCTCTCATCTCGTGTTGATTCTTGGTCCACGGAGCTCTTTCGTGTTGCTACAGTGACCTCAGGATCCCTCTAGCCTTGAAACAGTGTTCTTGGGGTTTCTCTGGAGTGCCATCAAGGAAATCAAGGCTCCTTTCATGTGTGATGTGCAACACAGGACTGCTCTGCACGCAGTGCAGGGGAATCGGGCCTCATCTCGCGGCGAGAGGGAAGTCTCATGGTTTTTCTCGAGTTGCGGCGGGAACCTGGGGTATATTCTCGAGTTACGACGGGGATGGCCCTTCCACACACGTGTTTGTTCAGCCACGTCAGGACTCTTGCCTAGTTGCGAGACACAACTCGGGATTTTCCTCGAGGCTTGGCAAGGCAATTGGGATGCCTCTCCAGCTGAGGCGGGAGACCAAGGGTCCCTTTCCACGTGCCACAGGAATCCTGGGACTCCTATCAAGTTTCACGAGGAGTCAGGCATCGTCTCCTTTGAAGGCACTGATCTCCGCGTACCTCTGGAGTTTTCAAAGGATGTGAGGCCTCCGGTCGCGATGAGGTGGGGAACTAGGTCTTTCTCTGTGGTCTCCACAGGGGATTCAGACACCCTTTCGTCTTGGGAGATGCAAGACGAGCCTGCATTCCAGTCACTGCAGGGATATCCGGCCTTATTTTGAGTCAGGGCATCGCGGTGTCCATTCCACTTGAGGCCGCAAACTCAGGGTCCCTCTCACATACCTAGAGCTGAGAGAAGCCTCCTCTTGAGGTGCTTGTGGTAAGGTGGTATTCCTCTGGAGTCGAAGCCAGGGACTAACCTCTCTTTTCGAGTTGATTTTTGGCCCACGGAGCTCTTTCGTCTTGCTACAGTGACCTCAGGATCCCTCTAGCCTTGAAACAGTGTTCTTGGGGTTTCTCTGGAGTGCCATCAAGGAAATCAAGGCTCCTTTCATGGGTGATGTGCAACACGGAATTTCTCTGCACGCAGTGCAGGGGAATCGGGCCTCATCTCGCGGCGAGGGGGAAGTCTCATGGTTTTTCTCGAGTTGCGGCGGGAACCTGGGGTATATTCTCGAGTTACGACTGGGATGGCCCTTCCACCCACGTGTTTCTTCAGCGACGTCAGGACTCCTGCCTAGTTGCGAGGGACAACTCTGGATTCTCCTCGAGGCTTGGCAGGGCAATTGGGACGCCTCTCCAGCTGAGGCGGGAGACCAAGTGTCCCTTTCCAAGTGCCACAGGAATCCTGGGACTCCTATCAAGTTTCACGAGGAGTCAGGCATCATCTCCTTTGGAGGCACTGATCTCCGCGTACCTCTGGAGTTTTCAAAGGATGTGAGGCCTCCGGTCGCGATGAGGTGGGGAAATAGGTCTTTCTCTGTGGTCTCCACAGGGGATTCAGACATCCTTTCTTCTTGGGAGATGCAAGACGAGCCTGCATTCAAGTCACTGCAGGGATATCCGGCCTTATTTCGAGTCAGGGCATCGCGGTGTCCATTCCACTTGAGGCCGCAAACTCAGGATCCCTCTCACATACCTAGAGCTGAGAGAAGCCTCCTCTTGAGGTGCTTGTGGTAAGGTGGTATTCCTCTGGAGAAGAATCCAGGGACTAACCTCTCTTTTCGAGTTGATTTTTGGTCCACAGAGTTCTTTCGTGTTGCTACAGTGACCTCAGGATCCCTCTAGCCTTGAAACAGTGTTCTTGGGGTTTCTCTGGAGTGCCATCAAGGAAATCAAGGCTCCTTTCATGTGTGATGTGCAACACGGAATTGCTCTGCACGCAGTGCAGGGGAATCGGGCCTCATCTCGCGGCGAGGGGGAAGTCTCATGGTTTTTCTCGAGTTGCGGCGGGAACCTGGGGTATATTCTCGAGTTACGACGGGGATGGCCCTTCCACACACGTGTTTGTTCAGCCATGTCAGGACTCCTGCCTAGTTAAGAGGGACAATTCGGGATTCTCCTCGAGGCTTTGCAGGGCAATTGGGACGCCTCTCCAGCTGAGACGGGAGACCAAGGGTCCCTTTCCACGTGCCACAGGAATCCTGGGTCTCCTATCAAGTTTCACGAGGAGTCAGGCATCGTCTCCTTTGGAGGCACTGATCTCCGCATACCTCTGGAGTTTTCAAAGGATTTGAGGCCTCCAGTCGCGATGAGGTGGGGAACTAGGTCTTTCTCTGTGGTCTCCACAGGGGATTCAGACACCCTTTCGTCTTGGGAGATGCAAGACGAGCCTGCATTCCAGTCACTGCAGGGATATCCAGCCTTATTTCGCGTCAGGGCATTGCGGTGTCCATTCCACTTGAGGCCGCAAACTCAGGGTCCCTCTCACATACCTAGAGCTGAGAGAAGCCTCCTCTTGAGGTGCTTGTGGTAAGGTGGTATTCCTCTGGAGTCGAAGCCAGGGACTAACCTCTCATCTCGAGTTGATTTTTGTTCCACGGAGCTCTTTCGTGTTGCTACAGTGACCTCAGGATCCCTCTAGCCTTGAAACAGTGTTCTTGGGGTTTCTCTGGAAGGCCATCAAGGAAATCAAGGCTCCTTTCATGTGTGATGTGCAACACGGAATTGCTCTGCACACAGTGCAGGGGAATCGGGCCTCATCTCGCGGCGAGGGGGAAGTCTCATGGTTTTTCTCGAGTTGCGGCGGGAACCTGGGGTATATTCTCGAGTTACGACGGGGATGGCCCTTCCACCCACGTGTGTGTTCAGCCACGTCAGGACTCCTGCCTAGTTGCGAGGGACAACTCTGGATTCTCCTCGAGGCTTGGCAGGGCAATTGGGACGCCTCTCCAGCTGAGGCGGGAGACCAAGTGTCCCTTTCCAAGTGCCACAGGAATCCTGGGACTCCTATCAAGTTTCACGAGGAGTCAGGCATCGTCTCCTTTGGAGGCACTGATCTCCGCGTACCTCTGGAGTTTTCAAAGGATGTGAGGCTATCGGTCGCGATGAGGTGGGGAACTAAGTCTTTCTCTGTGCTTTCCACAGGGGATTCCGACATCCTTTCGTCCTGGGAGATGCAAGACGAGCCTGCATTGAAGTCACTGCAGGGATATCCGGCCTTATTTCGAGTCAGGGCATCGCGGTGTCCATTCCACATGAGGCCGCAAACTCAGGGTCCCTCTCACATACCTAGAGCTGAGAGAAGCCTCCTCTTGAGGTGCTTGTGGTAAGGTGGTATTCCTCTGGAGACGAATCCAGGGACTAACCTCTCTTTTCGAGTTGATTTTTGGTCCACAGAGTTCTTTCGTGTTGCTACAGTGACCTCAGGATCCCTCTATCCTTGAAGCAGTGTTCTTGGGGTTTCTCTGGAGTGCCATCAAGGAAATCAAGGCTCCTTTCATGTGTGATGTGCAAGACGGAATTGCTCTGCACGCAGTACAGGGGAATCGGGCCTCATCTCGCATCGAGGGGGAAGTCTCATGGTTTTTCTCGAGTTGTGGCGGGAACCTGGGTTATATTCTCGAGTTACGACGGGGATGGCCCTTCCACCCACGTGTTTGTTCAGCCACGTCAGGACTCCTGCCTAGTTGCGAGGGACAACTCGGGATTCTCCTCGAGGCTTGGCAGGGCAATTGGAACGCCTCTCCAGCTGAGGCGGGAGACCAAGGGTCCCTTTCCACATGCCACAAGAATCCTGGGACTCCTATCAAGTTTCACGAGGAGTCAGGCATCGTCTCCTTTGGAGGCACTGATCTCCGCGTACCTCTGGAGTTTTCAAAGGATGTGAGGCCTCCGGTCGCGATGATGTGGGGAACTAGGTGTTTCTCTGTGGTCTCCACAGGGGATTCAGACATCCTTTCTTCTTGGGAGATGCAAGACGAGCCTGCATTCAAGTCACTGCAGGGATATCCGGCCTTATTTCGAGTCAGGGCATCGCTGTGTCCATTCCACTTGAGGCCGCAAACTCAGGATCCCTCTCACATACCTAGAGCTGAGAGAAGCCTCCTCTTGAGGTGCTTGTGGTAAGGTGGTATTCCTCAGGAGTCGAAGCCAGGGACTAACCTCTCATCTCGTGTTGATTCTTGGTCCACGGAGCTCTTTCGTGTTGCTACAGTGACCTCAGGATCCCTCTAGCCTTGAAACAGTGTTCTTGGGTTTTCTCTGGAGTGCCATCAAGGAAATCAAGGCTCCTTTCATGTGTGATGTGCAACACGGAATTGCTCTGCACGCAGTGCAGGGGTTATCGGGCCTCATCTCGCGGCGAGGGGGAAGTCTCATGGTTTTTCGAGTTGTGGCGGGAACCTGGGGTATATTCTCGAGTTACGACGGGGATGGCCCTTCCACACACGTGTTTGTTCAGCCACGTCAGGACTCTTGCCTAGTTGCGAGACTCAACTCGGGATTCTCCTCGAGGCTTGGCAAGGCAATTGGGACGCCTCTCCAGCTGAGGCGGGAGACCAAGGGTCCCTTTCCACGTGCCACAGGAATCCTGGGACTCCTATCAAGTTTCACGAGGAGTCAGGCATCGTCTCCTTTGGAGGCACTGATCTCCGCGTACCTCTGGAGTTTTCAAAGGATGTGAGGCCTCCGATCGCGATGAGGTGGGGAACTAGGTGTTTCTCTGTGGTCTCCACAGGGGATTCAGACATCCTTTCTTCTTGGAAGATGCAAGACGAGCCTGCATTCCAGTCACTGCAGGGATATCCGGCCTTATTTCGAGTCAGGGCATCGCGGTGTCCATTCCACTTGAGGCCGCAAACTCAGGATCCCTCTCACATACCTAGACCTGAGAGAAGCCTCCTCTTGAGGTGCTTGTGGTAAGGTGGTATTCCTCAGGAGTCGAAGCCAGGGACTAACCTCTCATCTCGTGTTGATTCTTGGTCCACGGAGCTCTTTCGTGTTGCTACAGTGACCTCAGGATCCCTCTAGCCTTGAAACAGTGTTCTTGGGGTTTCTCTGGAGTGCCATCAAGGAAATCAAGGCTCCTTTCATGTGTGATGTGCAACACAGGACTGCTCTGCACGCAGTGCAGGGGAATCGGGCCTCATCTCGCGGCGAGAGGGAAGTCTCATGGTTTTTCTCGAGTTGCGGCGGGAACCTGGGGTATATTCTCGAGTTACGACGGGGATGGCCCTTCCACCCACGTGTTTCTTCAGCGACGTCAGGACTCCTGCCTAGTTGCGAGGGACAACTCGGGATTCTCCTCGAGGCTTTGCAGGGCAATTGGGACGCCTCTCAAGCTGAGACGGGAGACCAAGGGTCCCTTTCCACGTGCCACAGGAATCCTGGGTCTCCTATCAAGTTTCACGAGGAGTCAGGCATCGTCTCCTTTGGAGGCACTGATCTCCGCATACCTCTGGAGTTTTCAAAGGATTTGAGGCCTCCTGTCGCGATGAGGTGGGGAACTAGGTCTTTCTCTGTGGTCTCCACAGGGGATTCAGACACCCTTTCGTCTTGGGAGATGCAAGACGAGCCTGCATTCCAGTCAGTGCAGGGATATCCAGCCTTATTTCGCGTCAGGGCATCGCGGTGTCCATTCCACTTGAGGCCGCAAACTCAGGGTCCCTCTCACATACCTAGAGCTGAGAGAAGCCTCCTCTTGAGGTGCTTGTGGTAAGGTGGTATTCCTCTGGAGTCGAAGCCAGGGACTAACCTCTCATCTCGAGTTGATTTTTGGCCCACGGAGCTCTTTCGTGTTGCTACAGTGACCTCAGGATCCCTCTAGCCTTGAAACAGTGTTCTTGGGGTTTCTCTGGAGTGCCATGAAGGAAATCAAGGCTCCTTTCATGTGTGATGTGCAACACGGAATTGCTCTGCACACAGTGCAGAGGAATCGGGCCTCATCTCGCGGCGAGGGGGAAGTCTCATGGTTTTTCTCGAGTTGCGGCGGGAACCTGGGGTATATTCTCGAGTTACGACGGGGATGGCCCTTCCACCCACGTGTGTGTTCAGCCACGTCAGGCCTCCTGCCTAGTTGCGAGGGACAACTCTGGATTCTCCTCGAGGCTTGGCAGGGCAATTGGGACGCCTCTCCAGCTGAGGCGGGAGACCAAGTGTCCCTTTCCAAGTGCCACAGGAATCCTGGGACTCCTATCAAATTTCAAGAGGACTCAGGCATCGTCTCCTTTGGAGGCACTGATCTCCGCGTACCTCTGGAGTTTTCAAAGGATGTGAGGCTATCGGTCGCGATGAGGTGGGGAACTAAGTCTTTCTCTGTGCTTTCCACAGGGGATTCAGACATCCTTTCGTCCTGGGAGATGCAAGACGAGCCTGCATTGAAGTCACTGCAGGGATATCCGGCCTTATTTCGAGTCAGGGCATCGCGGTGTCCATTCCACTTGAGGCCGCAAACTCAGGGTCCCTCTCACATACCTAGAGCTGAGAGAAGCCTCCTCTTGAGGTGCTTGTGGTAAGGTGGTATTCCTCTGGAGACGAATCCAGGGACTAACCTCTCTTTTCGAGTTGATTTTTGGTCCACACAGTTCTTTCGTGTTGCTACAGTGACCTCAGGATCCCTCTATCCTTGAAACAGTGTTCTTGGGGTTTCTCTGGAGTGCCATCAAGGAAATCAAGGCTCCTTTCATGTGTGATGTGCAACACGGAATTGCTCTGCACGCAGTACAGGGGAATCGGGCCTCATCTCGCATCGAGGGGGAAGTCTCATGGTTTTTCTGGAGTTGCGGCGGGAACCTGGGTTATATTCTCGAGTTACGACGGGGATGGCCCTTCCACCCACGTGTTTGTTCAGCCACGTCAGGACTCCTGCCTAGTTGCGAGGGACAACTCGGGATTCTCCTCGAGGCTTGGCAGGGCAATTGGAACGCCTCTCCAGCTGATGCGGGAGACCAAGGGTCCCTTTCCACGTGCCACAAGAATCCTGGGACTCCTATCAAGTTTCACGAGGATTCAGGCATCGTCTCCTTTGGAGGCACTGATCTCCGCGTACCTCTGGAGTTTTCAAAGGATGTGAGGCCTCCGGTCGCGATGAGGTGGGGAACTAGGTCTTTCTCTGTGGTCTCCACAGGGGATTCAGACATCCTTTCTTCTTGGGAGATGCAAGACGAGCCTGCATTCAAGTCACTGCAGGGATATTCGGCCTTATTTCGAGTCAGGGCATCGCGGTGTCCATTCCACTTGAGGCCGCAAACTCAGGATCCCTCTCACATACCTAGAGCTGAGAGAAGCCTCCTCTTGAGGTGCTTGTGGTAAGGTGGTATTCCTCAGGAGTCGAAGCCAGGGACTAACCTCTCATCTCGTGTTGATTCTTGGTCCACGTAGCTCTTTCGTTTTGCTACAGTGACCTCAGGATTCCTCTAGCCTTGAAACAGTGTTCTTGGGGTTTCTCTGGAGTGCCATGAAGGAAATCAAGGCTCCTTTCGTGTGTGATGTGCAACACGGAATTGCTCTGCACGCAGTGCAGGGGAATCGGGCCTCATCTCGCGGCGAGGGGGAAGTCTCATGGTTTTTCTCGAGTTGCGGCGGGAATCTGGGGTATATTCTGGAGTTACGACTGGGATGGCCCTTCCACCCACGTGTTTCTTCAGCGACGTCAGGACTCCTGCCTAGTTGCGAGGGACAACTCTGGATTCTCCTCGAGGCTTGGCAGGGCAATTGGGATGCCTCTCCAGCTCAAGCGGGAGACCAAGTGTCCCTTTCCAAGGGCCACAGGAATCCTGGGACTCCTATCAAGTTTCACGAGGAGTCAGGCATCGTCTCCTTTGGAGGCACTGATCTCCGCGTACCTCTGGAGTTTTCAAAGGATGTGAGGCTATCGGTCACGATGAGGTGGGGAACTAAGTCTTTCTCTGTGGTTTCCACAGGGGATTCAGACATCCTTTCGTCCTGGGAGATGCAAGACGAGCCTGCATTGAAGTCACTGCAGGGATACCCGGCCTTATTTCGAGTCAGGGCATCGCGGTGTCCATTCCACTTGAGGCCGCAAACTCAGGGTCCCTCTCACATACCTAGAGCTGAGAGAAGCCTCCTCTTGAGGTGCTTGTGGTAAGGTGGTATTCCTCTGGAGACGAATCCAGGGACTAACCTCTCTTTTCGAGTTGATTTTTGGTCCACAGAGTTCTTTCGTGTTGCTACAGTGACCTCAGGATCCCTCTAGCCTTGAAACAGTGTTCTTGGGGTTTCTCTGGAGTGCCATCAAGGAAATCAAGGCTCCTTTCATGTGTGATGTGCAACACGGAATTGCTCTGCACGCAGTACAGGGGAATCGGGCCTCATCTCGCATCGAGGGGGAAGTCTCATGGTTTTTCTCGAGTTGCGGCGGGAACCTGGGGTATATTCTCGAGTTACGACGGGGATGGCCCTTCCACCCACGTGTTTGTTCAGCCACGTCAGGACTCCTGCCTAGTTGCGAGGGACAACTCTGGATTCTCCTCGAGGCTTGGCAGGGCAATTGGAACGCCTCTCCAGCTGAGGCGGGAGACCAAGGGTCCCTTTCCACGTGCCACAAGAATCCTGGGACTCCTATCAAGTTTCACGAGGAGTCAGGCATCGTCTCCTTTGGAGGCACTGATCTCCGCGTACCTCTGGATTTTTCAAAGGATGTGAGGCTATCGGTCTCGATGAGGTGGGGAACTAGGTCTTTCTCTGTGCTTTCCACAGGGGATTCAGACATCCTTTCTTCTTGGGAGATGCAAGACGAGCCTGCATTGAAGTCACTGCAGGGATATCCGGCCTTATTTCGAGTCAGGGCATCGCGGTGTCCATTCCACTTGAGGCCGCAAACTCAGGGTCCCTTTCACATACCTAGAGCTGAGAGAAGCCTCCTCTTGAGGTGCTTGTGGTAAGGTGGTATTCCTCTGGAGTCGAAGCCAGGGACTAACCTCTCATCTCGAGTTGATTTTTGGCCCACGGAGCTCTTTCGTGTTGCTACAGTGACCTCAGGATCCCTCTAGCCTTGAAACAGTGTTCTTGGGGTTTCTCTGGAGTGCCATCAAGGAAATCAAGGCTCCTTTCAAGTGTGATGTGCAACACGGAATTGCTCTGCACGCAGTGCAGGGGAATCGGGCCTCATCTCGCGGTGAAGGGGAAGTCTCATGGTTTTTCTCGAGTTGCGGCGGGAACCTGGGGTATATTCTCGAGTTACGACGTGGATGGCCCTTCCACCCACGTGTTTCTTCAGCGACGTCAGGACTCCTGCCTAGTTGCGAGGGACAACTCGGGATTCTCCTCGAGGCTTTGCAGGGCAATTGGGACGCCTCTCCAGCTGAGACGGGAGACCAAGTGTCCCTTTCACGTGCCACAGGAATCCTGGGTCTCCTATCAAGTTTCACGAGGAGTCAGGCATCGTCTCCTTTGGAGGCACTGATCTCCGCGTACCTCTGGAGTTTTCAAAGGATGTGAGGCCTCCGGTCGCAATGAGGTGGGGAACTAGATCTTTCTCTGTGGTCTCCACAGGGGATTCAGACATCCTTTCTTCTTGGGAGATGCAAGACGAGCCTGCATTCCAGTCACTGCAGGGATATCCGGCCTTATTTCGAGTCAGGGCATCACGGTGTCCATTCCACTTGAGGCCGCAAACTCAGGTCCCTCTCACATGCCTAGAGCTGAGAGAAGCCTCCTCTTGAGGTGCTTGTGGTAAGGTGGTATTCCTCTGGAGTCGAAGCCAGGGTCTAACCTCTCATCTCGAGTTGATTTTTGGTCCACGGAGCTCTTTCGTGTTGCTACAGTGACCTCAGGATCACTCTAGCCTTGAAACAGTGTTCTTGGGGTTTCTCTGGAGTGCCATGAAGGAAATCAAGGCTCCTTTCATGTGTGATGTGCAACACAGAATTGCTCTGCACGCAGTGCAGGGGAATCGGGCCTCATCTCGCGGCGAGGGGGAGGTCTCATGGTTTTTCTCGAGTTGCGGCGGGAACCTGGGGTATATTCTCGAGTTACGACGGGGATGGCCCTTCCACCCACGTGTGTGTTCAGCCACGTCAGGACTCTTGCCTAGTTGCGAGACACAACTCGGGATTCTCCTCTAGGCTTGGCAAGGCAATTGGGACGCCTCTCCAGCTGAGGCGGGAGACCAAGGGTCCCTTTCCACGTGCCACAGGAATCCTGGGACTCCTATCAAGTTTCACGAGGAGTCAGGCATCGTCTCCTTTGGAGGCACTGATTTCCGCATACCTCTGGAGTTTTCAAAGGATGTGAGGCCTCCGGTCGCCATGAGGTGGGGAACTAGGTGTTTCTCTGTGGTCTCCACAGGGGATTCAGACATCCTTTCATCTTGGGAGATGCAAGACGAGCCTGCATTCAAGTCACTGCAGGGATATCCAGCCTTATTTCGCGTCAGGGCATCGCGGTGTCCATTCCACTTGAGGCCGCAAACTCAGGGTCCCTCTCACATACCTAGAGCTGAGAGAAGCCTCCTCTTGAGGTGCTTATGGTAAGGTGGTATTCCTCTGGAGTCGAAGCCAGGGACTAACCTCTCATCTCGAGTTGATTTTTGGCCCACAGAGCTCTTTCGTGTTGCTCCAATGACTTCAGGATCCCTCTAGCCTTGAAACAGTGTTCTTGGGGTTTCTCTGGAGTGCCATCAAGGAAATCAAGGCTCCTTTCATGTGTGATGTGCAACACGGAATTGCTCTGCACGCAGTGCAGGGGAATCGGGCCTCATCTCGCGGCGAGGGGGAAGTCTCATGGTTTTTCTCGAGTTGCGGCGGGAACCTGGGGTATATTCTCGAGTTACGACGGGGATGGCCCTTCCACCCACGTGTTTCTTCAGCGACGTCAGGACTCCTGCCTAGTTGCGAGGGACAACTCTGGATTCTCCTCGAGGCTTGGCAGGGCAATTGGGACGCCTCTCAAGCTGAGGCGGGAGACCAAGTGTCCCTTTCCAAGTGCCACAGGAATCCTGGGACTCCTATCAAGTTTCACGAGGAGTCAGGCATCGTCTCCTTTGGAGGCACTGATCTCCGCGTACCTCTGGAGTTTTCAAAGGATGTGAGGCAATCGGTCGCGATGAGGTGGGGAACTAAGTCTTTCTCTGTGCTTTCCACAGGGGATTCAGACATCCTTTCGTCCTGGGAGATGCAAGACGAGCCTGCATTGAAGTCACTGCAGGGATATCCGGCCTTATTTCGAGTCAGGGCATCGCGGTGTCCATTCCACTTGAGGCCGCAAACTCAGGATCCCTCTCACATACCTAGAGCTGAGAGAAGCCTCCTCTTGAGGTGCTTGTGGTAAGGTGGTATTCCTCAGGAGTCGAAGCCAGGGACTAACCTCTCATCTCGTGTTGATTCTTGGTCCACAGAGCTCTTTCGTGTTGCTACAGTGACCTCAGGATCCCTCTAGCCTTGAAACAGTGTTCTTGGGGTTTCTCTGGAGTGCCATCAAGGAAATCAAGGCTCCTTTCATGTGTGATGTGCAACACGGAATTGCTCTGCACGCAGTGCAGGGGAATCGGGCCTCATCTCGCGGCGAGGGGGAAGTCTCATGGTTTTTCTCGAGTTACGGCGGGAACCTGGGGTATATTCTCGAGTTACGACGGGGATGGCCCTTCCACACACGTGTGTGTTCAGCCATGTCAGGACTCCTGCCTAGTTGCGAGGGACAACTCGGGATTCTCCTCGAGGCTTTGCAGGGCAATTGGGACGCCTCTCCAGCTGAGACGGAAGACCAAGGGTCCCTTTCCACGTGAAACAGGAATCCTGGGTCTCCTATCAAGTTTCACGAGGAGTCAGGCATCGTCTCCTTTGGAGGCACTGATCTCCGCATACCTCTGGAGTTTTCAAAGGATTTGAGGCCTCCTGTCGCGATGAGGTGGGGAACTACGTCTTTCTCTGTGGTCTCCACAGGGGATTCAGACACCGTTTCGTCTTGGGAGATGCAAGACGAGCCTGCATTCCAGTCACTGCAGGGATATCCGGCCTTATTTCGAGTCAGGGCATCACGGTGTCCATTCCACTTGAGGCCGCAAACTCAGGGTCCCTCTCACATACCTAGAGCTGAGAGAAGCCTCCTCTTGAGGTGCTTGTGGTAAGGTGGTATTCCTCTGGAGTCGAAGCCAGGGACTAACCTCTCATCTCGTGTTGATTCTTGGCCCACGGAGCTCTTTCGTGTTGCTACAGTGACCTCAGGATCCCTCTAGCCTTGAAACAGTGTTCTTGGGGTTTCTCTGGAGTGCCATCAAGGAAATCAAGGCTCCTTTCATGTGTGATGTGCAACACAGAATTGCTCTGCACGCAGTGCAGGGGAATCGGGCCTCATCTCGCGGCGAGGGGGAAGTCTCATGGTTTTTCTCGAGTTGCGGCGGGAACCTGGGGTATATTCTCGAGTTACGACGGGGATGGCCCTTCCACACACGTGTTTTTTCAGCCACGTCAGGACTCTTGCCTAGTTGAGAGACACAACTCGGGATTCTCCTCGAGGCTTGGCAGGGCAATTGGGACGCCTCTCCAGCTGAGACGGGAGACCAAGTGTCCCTTTCCACGTGCCACAGGAATCCTGGGACTCCTATCAAGTTTCACGAGGAGTCAGGCATCGTCTCCTTTGGAGGCACTGATCTCCGCGTACCTCTGGAGTTTTCAAAGGATGTGAGGCCTCCGGTCGTGATGAGGTGGGGAACTAGGTCTTTCTCTGTGGTCTCCACAGGGGATTCAGACATCCTTTCATCTTGGGAGATGCAAGACGAGCCTGCATTCAAGTCACTGCAGGGATATCCAGCCTTATTTCGCGTCAGGGCATCGCGGTGTCCATTCCACTTGAGGCCGCAAACTCAGGGTCCCTCTCACATACCTAGAGCTGAGAGAAGCCTCCTCTTGAGGTGCTTGTGGTAAGGTGGTATTCCTCTGGAGTCGAAGCCAGGGACTAACCTCTCATCTCGAGTTGATTTTTGGCCCACGGAGCTCTTTCGTGTTGCTACAGTGACCTCAGGATCCCTCGAGCCTTGAAACAGTGTTCTTGGGGTTTCTCTGGAGTGCCATCAAGGAAATCAAGGCTCCTTTCATGTGTGATGTGCAACACGGAATTGCTCTGCACGCAGTGCAGGGGAATCGGGCCTCATCTCGTGGCGAGGGGGAAGTCTCATGGTTTTTCTCGAGTTGCGGCGGGAACCTGGGGTATATTCTCGAGTTACGACGGGGATGGCCCTTCCACACACGTGTGTGTTCAGCCATGTCAGGACTCCTGCCTAGTTGCGAGGGACAACTCGGGATTCTCCTCGAGGCTTTGCAGGGCAATTGGGACGCCTCTCCAGCTGAGACGGGAGACCAAGGGTCCCTTTCCACGTGCCACAGGAATCCTGGGTCTCCTATCAAGTTTCACGAGGAGTCAGGCATCGTCTCCTTTGGAGGCACTGATCTCCGCATACCTCTGGAGTTTTCAAAGGATTTGAGGCCTCCTGTCGCGATGAGGTGGGGAACTACGTCTTTCTCTGTGGTCTCCACAGGGGATTCAGACACCGTTTCGTCTTGGGAGATGCAAGACGAGCCTGCATTCCAGTCACTGCAGGGATATCCGGCCTTATTTCGAGTCAGGGCATCGCGGTGTCCATTCCACTTGAGGCCGCAAACTCAGGGTCCCTCTCACATACCTAGAGCTGAGAGAAGCCTCCTCTTGAGGTGCTTGTGGTAAGGTGGTATTCCTCTGGAGACGAATCCAGGGACTAACCTCTCTTTTCGAGTTGATTTTTGGTCCACAGAGTTCTTTCGTGTTGCTACAGTGACCTCAGGATCCCTCTAGCCTTGAAAGAGTGTTCTTGGGGTTTCTCTGGAGTGCCATCAAGGAAATCAAGGCTCCTTTCATGTGTGATGTGCAACACGGAATTGCTCTGCACGCAGTGCAGGGGAATCGGGCCTCATCTCGCATCGAGGGGGAAGTCTCATGGTTTTTCTCGAGTTGCGGCGGGAACCTGGGGTATATTCTCGAGTTACGACGGGGATGGCCCTTCCACCCACGTGTTTGTTCAGCCACGTCAGGACTCTTGCCTAGTTGCGAGACACAACTCGGGATTCTCCTCGAGGCTTGGCAGGGCAATTGGGACGCCTCTCCAGCTGAGACGGGAGACCAAGGGTCCCTTTCCACGTGCCACAGGAATCCTGGGACTCCTATCAAGTTTCACGAGGAGTCAGGCATCGTCTCCTTTGGAGGCACTGATCTCCGCGTACCTCTGGAGTTTTCAAAGGATGTGAGGCCTCCTGTCGCGATGAGGTGGGGAACTAGGTGTTTCTCTGTGGTCTCCACAGGGGATTCAGACATCCTTTCTTCTTGGGAGATGCAAGACGAGCCTGCATTCAAGTCACTGCAGGGATATCCGGCCTTATTTCGAGTCAGGGCATCGCGGTGTCCATTCCACTTGAGGCCGCAAACTCAGGGTCCCTCTCACATACCTAGAGCTGAGAGAAGCCTCCTCTTGAGGTGCTTGTGGTAAGGTGGTATTCCTCTGGAGTCGAAGCCAGGGACTAACCTCTCATCTCGAGTTGATTTTTGGCCCACGGAGCTCTTTCGTGTTGCTACAGTGACCTCAGGATCCCTCTAGCCTTGAAACAGTGTTCTTGGGGTTTCTCTGGAGTGCCATCAAGGAAATCAAGGCTCCTTTCATGTGTGATGTGCAACACGGAATTGCTCTGCACGCAGTGCAGGGGAATCGGGCCTCATCTCGCGGCGAGGGGGAAGTCTCATGATTTTTCTCGAGTTGCGGCGGGAACCTGGGGTATATTCTCGAGTTACGACGGGGATGGCCCTTCCACCCACGTGTTTCTTCAGCGACGTCAGGACTCCTGCCTACTTGCGAGGGACAACTCTGGATTCTCCTCGAGGCTTGGCAGGGCAATTGGGACGCCTCTCCAGCTGAGGCGGGAGACCAAGTGTCCCGTTCCACGTGCCACAGGAATCCTGGGACTCCTATCAAGTTTCACGAGGAGTCAGGCATCGTCTCCTTTGGAGTCACTGATCTCCGCGTACCTCTGGAGTTTTCAAAGGATGTGAGGCTATCGGTCGCGATGAGGTGGGGAACTAAGTCTTTCTCTGTGCTTTCCACAGGGGATTCAGACATCCTTTCGTCCTGGGAGATGCAAGACGAGCCTGCATTGAAGTCACTGCAGGGATATCCGGCCTTATTTCGAGTCAGAGCATCGCGGTGTCCATTCCACTTGAGGCCGCAAACTCAGGTCCCTCTCACATACCTAGAGCTGAGAGAAGCCTCCTCTTGAGGTGCTTGTGGTAAGGTGGTATTCCTCTGGAGGCGAATCCAGGGACTAACATCTCTTTTCGAGTTGATTTTTGGTCCACAGAGTTCTTTCGTGTTGCTACAGTGACCTCAGGATCCCTCTAGCCTTGAAACAGTGTTCTTGGGGTTTCTCTGGAGTGCCATCAAGGAAATCAAGGCTCCTTTCATGTGTGATGTGCAAGACGGAATTGCTCTGCACGCAGTACAGGGGAATCGGGCCTCATCTCGCATCGAGGGGGAAGTCTCATGGTTTTTCTCGAGGTGCGGCGGGAACCTGGGGTATATTCTCGAGTTACGACGGGGATGGCCCTTCCACCCACGTGTTTGTTCAGCCACGTCAGGACTCCTGCCTAGTTGCGAGGGACAACTCGGGATTCTCCTCGAGGCTTGGCAGGGCAATTGGAACGCCTCTCCAGCTGAGGCGGGAGACCAAGGGTCCCTTTCCACGTGCCACAAGAATCCTGGGACTCCTATCAAGTTTCACGAGGAGTCAGGCATCGTCTCCTTTGGAGGCACTGATCTCCGCGTACCTCTGGAGTTTTCAAAGGATGTGAGGCCTCCGGTCGCGATGAGGTGGGGAACTAGGTGTTTCTCTGTGGTCTCCACAGGGGATTCAGACATCCTTTCTTCTTGGGAGATGCAAGACGAGCCTGCATTCAAGTCACTGCAGGGATATCCGGCCTTATTTCGAGTCAGGGCATCGCGGTGTCCATTCCACTTGAGGCCGCAAACTCAGGGTCCCTCTCACATACCTAGAGCTGAGAGAAGCCTCCTCTTGAGGTGCTTGTGGTAAGGTGGTATTCCTCTGGAGTCGAAGCCAGGGACTAACCTCTCATCTCGAGTTGATTTTTGGCCCACGGAGCTCTTTCGTGTTGCTACAGTGACCTCAGAATCCCTCTATGCTTAAAAGAGTGTTCTTGGGGTTTCTCTGGAGTGCCATCAAGGAAATCAAGGCTCCTTTCACGTGTGATGTGCAAGACGGAATTGCTCTGCACGCAGTACAGGGGAATCGGGCCTCATCTCGCATCGAGGGGGAAGTCTCATGGTTTTTCTCGAGTTGCGGCGGGAACCTGGGGTATATTCTCGAGTTACGACTGGGATGGCCCTTCCACGCAGGTGTTGGTTCAGCCACGTCAGGACTCCTGCCGAGTTGCGAAGGACAACTCTGGATTCTCCTCGAGGCTTGGCAGGGCAATTGGAACGCCTCTCCAGCTGAGGCGGGAGACCAAGGGTCCCTTTCAACGTGCCACAAGAATCCTGGGACTCCTATCAAGTTTCACGAGGAGTCAGGCATCGTCTCCTTTGGAGGCACTGATCTCCGCGTACCTCTGGAGTTTTCAAAGGATGTGAGGCCTCCGGTCGCGATGAGGTGGGGAATTAGGTGTTTCTCTGTGGTCTCCACAGGGGATTCAAACATCCTTTCTTCTTGGGAGATGCAAGACGAGCCTGCATTCAAGTCACTGCAGGGATATCCGGCCTTATTTCGAGTCAGGGCATCGCGGTGTCCATTCCACTTGAGGCCGCAAACTCAGGATCCCTCTCACATACCTAGAGCTGAGAGAAGCCTCCTCTTGAGGTGCTTGTGGTAAGGTGGTATTCCTCAGGAGTCGAAGCCAGGGACTAACCTCTCATCTCGTGTTGATTCTTGGTTCACGGAGCTCTTTCGTGTTGCTACAGTGACCTCAGGATCCCTCTAGCCTTGAAACAGTGTTCTTGGGGTTTCTCTGGAGTGCCATCAAGGAAATCAAGGCTCCTTTCATGTGTGATGTGCAACACGGAATTGCTCTGCACGCAGTGCAGGGGAATCAGGCCTCATCTCGCGGCGAGGGGGAAGTCTCATGGTTTTTCTCGAGTTGCGGCGGGAACCTGGGGTATATTCTCGAGTTACGACGGGGATGGCCCTTCCACACACGTGTTTCTTCAGCGACGTCAGGACTCCTGCCTAGTTGCGAGGGACAACTCGGGATTCTCCTCGAGGCTTTGCAGGGCAATTGGGACGCCTCTCCAACTGAGACGGGAGACCAAGGGTCCCTTTTCACGTGCCACAGGAATCCTGGGTCTCCTATCAAGTTTCACGAGGAGTCAGGCATCGTCTCCTTTGGAGGCACTGATCTCCGCATACCTCTGGAGTTTTCAAAGGATTTGAGGCCTCCTGTCGCGATGAGGTGGGGAACTAGGTCTTTCTCTGTGGTCTCCACAGGGGATTCAGACACCCTTTCGTCTTGGGAGATGCAAGACGAGCCTGCATTCCAGTCACTGCAGGGATATCCGGCCTTATTTCGAGTCAGGGCATCGCGGTGTCCATTCCACTTGAGGCCGCAAACTCAGGGTCCCTCTCACATACCTAGAGCTGAGAGAAGCCTCCTCTTGAGGTGCTTGTGGTAAGGTGGTATTCCTCTGGAGTCGAAGCCAGGGACTAACCTCTCATCTCGAGTTGATTTTTGGTCCACGGAGCTCTTTCGTGTTGCTACAGTGACCTCAGAATCCCTCTAGCCTTGAAACAGTGTTCTTGGGGTTTCTCTGGAGTGCCATCAAGGAAATCAAGGCTCCTTTCATGTGTGATGTGCAACACGGAATTGCTCTGCACGCAGTGCAGGGGAATAGGGCCTCATCTCGCGGCGAGGGGGAAGTCTCATGGTTTTTCTCGAGTTGCGTCGGGAACCTGGGGTATATTCTCGAGTTACGACGGGGATGGCCCTTCCACCCACGTGTTTCTTCAGCGACGTCAGGACTCCTGCCTAGTTGCGAGGGACAACTCTGGATTCTCCTCGAGGCTTGGCAGGGCAATTGGGACGCCTCTCCAGCTGAGGCGGGAGACCAAGTGTCCCTTTCCAAGTGCCACAGGAATCCTGGGACTCCTATCAAGTTTCACGAGGAGTCAGGCATCGTCTCCTTTGGAGGCACTGATCTCCGCGTACCTCTGGAGTTTTCAAAGGATGTGAGGCTATCGGTCGCGATGAGGTGGGGAACTAAGTCTTTCTCTGTGCTATCCACAGGGGATTCAGACATCCTTTCGTCCTGGGAAATGCAAGACGAGCCTGCATTGAAGTCACTGCAGGGATACCCAGCCTTATTTCGAGTCAGGGCATCGCGGTGTCCATTCCACTTGAGGCCGCAACTCAGGGTCCCTCTCGCATACCTAAAGCTGAGAGAAGCCTCCTCTTGAGGTGCTTGTGGTAAGGTGGTATTCCTCTGGAGACGAATCCAGGGACTAACCTCTCTTTTCGTCTTGATTTTTGGTCCACAGAGTTCTTTCGTGTTGCTACAGTGACCTCAGGATCCCTCTATCCTTGAAACAGTGTTCTTGGGGTTTCTCTGGAGTGCCATGAAGGAAATCAAGGCTCCTTTCATATGTGATGTGCAAGACGGAATTGCTCTGCACGCAGTACAGTGGAATCGGGCCTCATCTCGCATCGAGAGGGAAGTCTCATGGTTTTTCTCGAGTTGCGGCGGGAACCTGGGGTATATTCTCGAGTTACGACGGGGATGGCCCTTCCACCCACGTGTTTGTTCAGCCACGTCAGGACTCCTGCCTAGTTGCGAGGGACAACTCGGGATTCTCCTCGAGGCTTTGCAGGGCAATTGGGACGCCTCTCCAGCTGAGACGGGAGACCAAGTGTCCCTTTCCACGTGCCACAGGAATCCTGGGTCTCCTATCAAGTTTCACGAGGAGTCAGGCATCGTCTCCTTTGGAGGCGCTGATCTCCGTGTACCTCTGGAGTTTTCAAAGGATGTGAGGCATCGGGTCGCGATGAGGTGGGGAACTACGTCTTTCTCTGTGGTCTCCACAGGGCATTCCGACATCCTTTCGTCTTGGGAGATGCAAGACGAGCCTGCATTCCAGTCACTGCAGGGATATCCGTCCTTATTTCGAGTCAGGGCATCGCGGTGTCCATTCCACTTGAGGCCGCAAACTCAGGGTCCCTCTCACATACCTAGAGCTGAGAGAAGCCTCCTCTTGAGGTGCTTGTGGTAAGGTGGTATTCCTCTGGAGTCGAAGCCAGGGACTAACCTCTCATCTCGAGTTGATTTTTGGCCCACGGAGCTCTTTCGTGTTGCTACAGTGACCTCAGGATCCCTCTAGCCTTGAAACAGTGTTCTTGGGGTTTCTCTGGAGTGCCATGAAGGAAATCAAGGCTCCTTTCATGTGTGATGTGCAAGACGGAATTGCTCTGCACGCAGTGCAGGGGAATCGGGCCTCATCTCGCGGCGAGGGGGAAGTCTCATGGTTTTTCTCGAGTTGCGGCGGGAACCTGGGGTATATTCTCGGGTTACGACGGGGATGGCCGTTCCACCCACGTGTTTGTTCAGCCACGTCAGGACTCCTGCCTAGTTGCGAGGGACAACTCGGGATTCTCCTCGAGGCTTGGCACGGCAATTGGAACGCCTCTCCAGCTGAGGCGGGAGACCAAGGGTCCCTTTCCACGTGCCACAAGAATCCTGGGACTCCTATCAAGTTTCACGAGGAGTCAGGCATCGTCTCCTTTGGAGGCACTGATCTCCGCGTACCTCTGGAGTTTTCAAAGGATGTGAGGCCTCCGGTCGCGATGAGGTGGGGAACTAGGTGTTTCTCTGTGGTCTCCACAGGGGATTCAGACATCCTTTCTTCTTGGGAGATGCAAGACGAGCCTGCATTCAAGTCACTGCAGGGATATCCGGCCTTATTTCGAGTCAGGGCATCGCGGTGTACATTCCACTTGAGGCCGCAAACTCAGGGTCCCTCTCACATACCTAGAGCTGAGAGAAGCCTCCTCTTGAGGTGCTTGTGGTAAGGTGGTATTCCTCTGGAGTCGAAGCCAGGGACTAACCTCTCATCTCGAGTTGATTTTTGGCCCACGGAGCTCTTTCGTGTTGCTACAGTGACCTCAGGATCCCTCTAGCCTTGAAACAGTGTTCTTGGGGTTTCTCTGGAGTGCCATCAAGGAAATCAAGGCTCCTTTCATGTGTGATGTGCAACACGGAATTGCTCTGCACGCAGTGCAGGGGAATCGGGCCTCATCTCGCGGCGAGGGGGAAGTCTCATGGTTTTTCTCGAGTTGCGTCGGGAACCTGGGGTATATTCTCGAGTTACGACGGGGATGGCCCTTCCACCCACGTGTTTCTTCAGCGACGTCAGGACTCCTGCCTAGTTGCGAGGGACAACTCTGGATTCTCCTCGAGGCTTGGCAGGGCAATTGGGACGCCTCTCCAGCTGAGGCGGGAGACCAAGTGTCCCTTTCCAAGTGCCACAGGAATCCTGGGACTCCTATCAAATTTCACGAGGAGTCAGGCATCGTCTCCTTTGGAGGCACTGATCTCCGCGTACCTCTGGAGTTTTCAAAGGATGTGAGGCTATCGGTCGCGATGAGGTGGGGAACTAAGTCTTTCTCTGTACTATCCACAGGGGATTCAGACATCCTTTCGTCCTGGGAAATGCAAGACGAGCCTGCATTGAAGTCACTGCAGGGATATCCAGCCTTATTTCGAGTCAGGGCATCGCGGTGTCCATTCCACTTGAGGCCGCAAATTCAGGGTCCCTCTCACATACCTAGAGCTGAGAGAAGCCTCCTCTTGAGGTGCTTGTGGTAAGGTGGTATTCCTCTGGAGACGAATCCAGGGACTAACCTCTCTTTTCGAGTTGATTTTTGGTCCACAGAGTTCTTTCGTGTTGCTACAGTGACCTCAGGATCCCTCTATCCTTGAAACAGTGTTCTTGGGGTTTCTCTGGAGTGCCATCAAGGAAATCAAGGCTCCTTTCATGTGTGATGTGCAAGACGGAATTGCTCTGCACGCAGTACAGTGGAATCGGGCCTCATCTCGCAACGAGGGGGAAGTCTCAAGGTTTTTCTCGAGTTGCGGCGGTAACCTGGGGTATATTCTCGAGTTACGACGGGGATGGCCCTTCCACCCACGTGTTTGTTCAGCCACGTCAGGACTCCTGCCTAGTTGCGAGGGACAACTCGGGATTCTCCTCGAGGCTTGGCACGGCAATTGGAACGCCTCTCCAGCTGAGGCGGGAGACCAAGGGTCCCTTTCCAAGTGCCACAAGAATCCTGGGACTCCTATCAAGTTTCACGAGGAGTCAGGCATCGTCTCCTTTGGAGGCACTGATCTCCGCGTACCTCTGGAGTTTTCAAAGGATGTGAGGCCTCCGGTCGCGATGAGGTGGGGAACTAGGTCTTTCTCTGTGGTCTCCACAGGGGATTCAGACATCCTTTCGTCTTGGGAGATGCAAGACGAGCCTGCATTCCAGGCACTGCAGGGATATCCGGCCTTATTTCGAGTCAGGGCATCGCGGTGTCCATTCCACTTGAGGCCGCAAACTCAGGGTCCCTCTCACATACCTAGAGCTGAGAGAAGCCTCCTCTTGAGGTGCTTGTGGTAAGGTGGTATTCCTCTGGAGTCGAAGCCAGGGACTAACCTCTCATCTCGAGTTGATTTTTGGTCCATGGAGCTCTTTCGTGTTGCTACAGTGACCTCAGGATCCCTCTAGCATTGAAACAGTGTTCTTGGGGTTTCTCTGGAGTGCCATCAAGGAAATCAAGGCTCCTTTCATGTGTGATGTGCAACACAGAATTGCTCTGCACGCAGTGCAGGGGAATCGGGCCTCATCTCGCGGCGAGGGGGAAGTCTCATGGTTTTTCTCGAGTTGCGGCGGGAACCTGGGGTATATTCTCGAGTTACGACGGGGATGGCCCTTCCACCAACGTGTTTCTTCAGCGACGTCAGGACTCCTGCCTAGTTGAGAGGGACAACTCTGGATTCTCCTCGAGGCTTGGCAGGGCAATTGGGACGCCTCTCCAGCTGAGGCGGGAGACCAAGTGTCCCTTTCCAAGTGCCACAGGAATCCTGGGACTCCTATCAAGTTTCACGAGGAGTCAGGCATCGTCTCCCTTGGAGGCACTGATCTCCGCGTACCTCTGGAGTTTTCAAAGGATGTGAGGCTATCGGTCGCGATGAGGTGGGGAACTAAGTCTTTCTCTGTGCTTTCCACAGGGGATTCAGACATCCTTTCGTCCTGGGAAATGCATGACGAGCCTGCATTGAAGTCACTGCAGGGATATCCGGCCTTATTTCGAGTCAGGGCATCGCGGTGTCCATTCCACTTGAGGCCGCAAACTCAGGGTCCCTCTCACATACCTAGAGCTGAGAGAAGCCTCCTCTTGAGGTGCTTGTGGTAAGGTGGTATTCCTCTGGAGACGAATCCAGGGACTAACCTCTCTTTTCGAGTTGATTTTTGGTCCACAGAGTTCTTTCATGTTGCTACAGTGACCTCAGGATCCCTCTATCCTTGAAACAGTGTTCTTGGGGTTTCTCTGGAGTGCCATGAAGGAAATCAAGGCTCCTTTCATGTGTGATGTGCAAGACGGAATTGCTCTGCACGCAGTACAGGGGAATCGGGCCTCATCTCGCATCGAGGGGGAAGTCTCATGGTTTTTCTCGAGTTGCGGCGGGAACATGGGGTATATTCTCGAGTTACGACGGGGATGGCCCTTCCAACCACGTGTGTGTTCAGCCACGTCAGGACTCTTGCCTAGTTGCGAGACACAACTCGGGATTCTCCTCGAGGCTTGGCAAGGCAATTGGGACGCCTCTCCAGCTGAGGCGGGAGACCAAGAGTCCCTTTCCACGTGCCACAGGAATCCTGGGACTCCTATCAAGTTTCACGAGGAGTCAGGCATCGTCTCTTTTGGAGGCACTGATCTCCGCGTACCTCTGGAGTTTTCAAAGGATGTGAGGCTATCGGTCGCGATGAGGTGGGGAACTAGGTCTTTCTCTGTGGTCTCCACAGGGGATTCAGACATCCTTTCATCTTGGGAGATGCAAGACGAGCCTGCATTCAAGTCACTGCAGGGATATCCAGGCTTATTTCGCGTCAGGGCATCGCGGTGTCCATTCCACTTGAGGCCGCAAACTCAGGGTCCCTCTCACATACCTAGAGCTGAGAGAAGCCTCCTCTTGAGGTGCTTGTGGTAAGGTGGTATTCCTCTGGAGTCGAAGCCAGGGACTAACCTCTCATCTCGAGTTGATTTTTGGCCAACGGAGCTCTTTCGTGTTGCTACAGTGACCTCAGGATCCCTCTAGCCTTGAAACAGTGTTCTTGGGGTTTCTCTGGAGTGCCATCAAGGAAATCAAGGCTCCTTTCATGTGTGATGTGCAACACAGAATTGCTCTGCACGCACTGCAGGGGAATCGGGCCTCATCTTGCAGCGAGGGGGAAGTCTCATGGTTTTTCTCGAGTTGCGGCGGGAACCTGGGGTATATTCTCGAGTTACGACGGGGATGGCCCTTCCACAAACGTGTGTGTTCAGCCATGTCAGGACTCCTGCCTAGTTGCGAGACACAACTCGGGATTCTCCTCGAGGATTTGCAGGGCAATTGGGACGCCTCTCCAGCTGAGACGGGAGACCAAGGGTCCCTTTCCACGTGCCACAGGAATCCTGGGTCTCCTATCAAGTTTCACGAGGAGTCAGGCATCGTCTCCTTTGGAGGCACTGATCTCCGCATACCTCTGGAGTTTTCAAAGGATTTGAGGCCTCCTGTCGCGATGAGGTGGGGAACTAGGTCTTTCTCTGTGGTCTCCACAGGGGATTCAGACACCCTTTCGTCTTGGGAGATGCAAGACGAGGCTGCATTTCAGTCACTGCAGGGATATCCGGCCTTATTTCGAGTCAGGGCATCGCGGTGTCCATTCCACTTGAGGCCGCAAACTCAGGGTCCCTCTCACATACCTAGAGCTGAGAGAAGCCTCCTCTTGAGGTGCTTGTGGTAAGGTGGTATTCCTCTGGAGTCGAAGCCAGGGACTAACCTCTCATCTCGAGTTGATTTTTGGTCCACAGAGCTCTTTCATGTTGCTACAGTGACCTCAGGATCCCTCTAGCCTTGAAACAGTGTTCTTGGGGTTTCTCTGGAGTGCCATCAGGGAAATCAAGGCTCCTTTCATGTGTGATGTGCAACACAGAATTGCTCTGCACGCAGTGCAGGGGAATCGGGCCTCATCTCGCGGCGAGGGGGAAGTCTCATGGTTTTTCTCGAGTTGCGGCGGGAACCTGGGGTATACTCTCGAGTTACGACGGGGATGGCCCTTCCACCCACGTGTTTCTTCAGCGACGTCAGGACTCCTGCCTAGTTGCGAGACACAACTCGGGATTCTCCTCGAGGCTTGGCAGGGCAATTGGGACGCCTCTCCAGCTGAGGCGGGAGACCAAGTGTCCCTTTCCAAGTGCCACAGGAATCCTGGGACTCCTATCAAGTTTCACGAGGAGTCAGGCATCGTCTCCTTTGGAGGCACTGATCTCCGTGTACCTCTGGAGTTTTCAAAGGATGTGAGGCTATCGGTCGCGATGAGGTGGGGAACTAAGTCTTTCTCTGTGCTTTCCACAGGGGATTCAGACATCCTTTCGTCCTGGGAGATGCATGACGAGCCTGCATTGAAGTCACTGCAGGGATATCCGGCCTTATTTCGAGTCAGGGCATCGCGGTGTCCATTCCACTTGAGGCCACAAACTCAGGGTCCCTCTCACATACCTAGAGCTGAGAGAAGCCTCCTCTTGAGGTGCTTGTGGTAAGGTGGTATTCCTCTGGAGACGAATTCAGGGACTAACCTCTCTTTTCGAGTTGATTTTTGGTCCACAGAGTTCTTTCGTGTTGCTACAGTGACCTAAGGATCCCTCTATCCTTGAAACAGTGTTCTTGGGGTTTCTCTGGAGTGCCATCAAGGAAATCAAGGCTCCTTTCATGTGTGATGTGCAAGACGGAATTGCTCTGCACGCAGTACAGTGGAATCGGGCCTCATCTCGCATCGAGGGGGAAGTCTCATGGTTTTTCTCGAGTTGCGGCGGGAACCTGGGGTATATTCTCGAGTTACGACGGGGATGGCCCTTCCACCCACGTGTTTGTTCAGCCACGTCAGGACTCCTGCCTAGTTGCGAGGGACAACTCGGGATTCTCCTCGAGGCTTGGCAGGGCAATTGGAACGCCTCTCCAGCTGAGGCGGGAGACCAAGGGTCCCTTTCCACGTGCCACGAGAATCCTGGGACTCCTATCAAGTTTCACGAGAAGTCAGGCATCGTCTCCTTTGGAGGCACTGATCTCCGCGTACCTCTGGAGTTTTCAAAGGATGTGAGGCCTCCGGTCGCGATGAGGTGGGGAACTAGGTCTTTCTCTGTGGTCTCCACAGGGGATTCAGACATCCTTTCTTCTTGGGAGATGCAAGACGAGCCTGCATTCCAGTCACTGCAGGGATATCCGGCCTTATTTCGAGTCAGGGCATCGCGGTGTCCATTCCACTTGAGGCCGCAAACTCAGGATCCCTCTCACATACCTAGAGCTGAGAGAAGCCTCCTCTTGAGGTGCTTGTGGTAAGGTGGTATTCCTCAGGAGTCGAAGCCAGGGACTAACCTCTCATCTCGTGTTGATTCTTGGTCCACGGAGCTCTTTCGTGTTGCTACAGTGACCTCAGGATCCCTCTTGCCTTGAAACAGTGTTCTTAGGGTTTCTCTGGAGTGCCATCAAGGAGATCAAGGCTCCTTTCATGTGTGATGTGCAACACGGAATTGCTCTGCACGCAGTGCAGGGGTATCGGGCCTCATCTCGCGGCGAGGGGGAAGTCTCATGGTTTTTCTCGAGTTGCGGCGGGAACCTGGGGTATATTCTCGAGTTACGACGGGGATGACCCTTCCACACACGTGTTTCTTCAGCGACGTCAGGACTCCTGCCTACTTGCGAGGGACAACTCGGGATTCTCCTCGAGACTTTGCAGGGCAATTGGGACGCCTCTCCAGCTGAGACGGGAGACCAAGGGTCCCTTTCCACGTGCCACAGGAATCCTGGGACTCCTATCAAGTTTCACGAGGAGTCAGGCATTGTCTCCTTTGGAGGCACTGATCTCCACATACCTCTGGAGTTTTCAAAGGATTTGAGGCCTCCTGTCGCGATGAGGTGGGGAACTAGGTCTTTCTCTGTGGTCTCCACAGGGGATTCAGACATCCTTTCGTCTTGGGAGATGCAAGACGAGCCTGCATTCCAGTCACTGCAGGGATATCCGGCCTTATTTTGAGTCAGGGCATCGCGGTGTCCATTCCACTTGAGGCCGCAAACTCAGGGTCCCTCTCACATACTTAGAGCTGAGAGAAGCCTCCTCTTGAGGTGCTTGTGGTAAGGTGGTATTCCTCTGGAGTCGAAGCCAGGGACAAACCTCTCATCTCGAGTTGATTTTTGGTCCACGGAGCTCTTTCCTGTTGCTACAGTGACCTCAGGATCCCTCTAGCCTTGAAACAGTGTTCTTGGGGATTCTCTGGAGTGCCATCAAGGAAATCAAGGCTCCTTTCATGTGTGATGTGCAACACAGAATTGCTCTGCACGCAGTGCAGGGGAATCGGGCCTCATCTCGTGGCGAGGGGGAAGTCTCATGGTTTTTCTCGAGTTGCGGCGGGAACCTGGGGTATATTCTCGAGTTACGACGGGGATGGCCCTTCGACACACGTGTTTGTTCAGCCACGTCAGGACTCTTGCCTAGTTGCGAGACACAACTCGGGATTCTCCTCGAGGCTTGGCAAGGCAATTGGGACGCCTCTCCAGCTGAGGCGGGAGACCAAGTGTCCCTTTCCACGTGCCACAGGAATCCTGGGACTCCTATCAAGTTTCACGAGGAGTCAGGCATCGTCTCCTTTGGAGGCACTGATCTCCGCGTACCTCTGGAGTTTTCAAAGGATGTGAGGCCTCCGGTCGCGATGAGGTGGGGAACTAGGTGTTTCTCTGTGGTCTCCACAGGGGATTCAGACATCCTTTCTTCTTGGGAGATGCAAGACGAGCCTGCATTCAAGTCACTGCAGGGATATCCGGCCTTATTTCGAGTCAGGGCATCGCGGTGTCCATTCCACTTGAGGCCGCAAACTCAGGGTCCCTCTCACATACCTAGAGCTGAGAGAAGCCTCCTCTTGAGGTGCTTGTGGTAAGGTGGTATTCCTCTGGAGTCGAAGCCAGGGACTAACCTCTCATCTCGAGTTGATTTTTGGCCCACGGAGCTCTTTCGTGTTGCTACAGTGACCTCAGGATCCCTCTAGCCTTGAAACAGTGTTCTTGGGGTTTCTCTGGAGTGCCATGAAGGAAATCAAGGCTCCTTTCATGTGTGATGTGCAGGACGGAATTGCTCTGCACGCAGTGCAGGGGAATCGGGCCTCATCTCGCGGCGAGGGGGAAGTCTCATGGTTTTTCTCGAGTTGCGGCGGGAACCTGGGGTATATTCTCGAGTTACGACGGGGATGGCCCTTCCACACACGTGTGTGTTCAGCCATGTCAGGACTCCTGCCTAGTTGCGAGGGACAACTCGGGATTCTCCTCGAGGCTTTGCAGGGCAATTGGGACGCCTCTCCAGCTGAGACGGGAGACCAAGGGTCCCTTTCCACGTGCCACAGGAATCCTGGGACTCCTATCAAGTTTCACGAGGAGTCAGGCATTGTCTCCTTTGGAGGCACTGATCTCCGCATACCTCTGGAGTTTTCAAAGGATTTGAGGCCTCCTGTCGCGATGAGGTGGGGAACTAGGTCTTTCTCTGTGGTCTCCACAGGGGATTCAGACACCCTTTCGTCTTGGGAGATGCAAGACGAGCCTGCATTCCAGTCACTGCAGGGATATCCGGCCTTATTTCGAGTCAGGGCATCGCGGTGTCCATTCCACTTGAGGCCGCAAACTCAGGGTCCCTCTCACATACCTAGAGCTGAGAGAAGCCTCCTCTTGAGGTGCTTGTGGTAAGGTGGTATTCCTCTGGAGTCGAAGCCAGGGACAAACCTCTCATCTCGAGTGATTTTTGGTCCACGGAGCTCTTTCATGTTGCTACAGTGACCTCAGAATCCCTCTAGCCTTGAAACAGTGTTCTTGGGGTTTCTCTGGAGTGCCATCAAGGAAATCAAGGCTCCTTTCATGTGTGATGTGCAACACAGAATTGCTCTGCACGCAGTGCAGGGGAATCGTGCCTCATCCCGTGGCGAGGGGGAAGTCTCATGGTTTTTCTCGAGTTGCGGCGGGAACCTGGGGTATATTCTCGAGTTACGACGGGGATGGCCCTTCCACACACGTGTTTGTTCAGCCACGTCAGGACTCTTGCCTAGTTGCGAGACACAACTCGGGATTCTCCTCGAGGCTTGGCAAGGCAATTGGGACGCCTCTCCAGCTGAGGCGGGAGACCAAGTGTCCCTTTCCACGTGCCACAGGAATCCTGGGACTCCTATCAAGTTTCACGAGGAGTCAGGCATCGTCTCCTTTGGAGGCACTGATCTCCGCGTACCTCTGGAGTTTTCAAAGGATGTGAGGCCTCCGGTCGCGATGAGGTGGGGAATTAGGTGTTTCTCTGTGGTCTCCACAGGGGATTCAGACATCCTTTCTTCTTGGGAGATGCAAGACGAGCCTGCATTCAAGTCACTGCAGGGATATCCGGCCTTATTTCGAGTCAGGGCATCGCGGTGTCCTTTCCCCTTGAGGCCGCAAACTCAGGATCCCTCTCACATACCTAGAGCTGAGAGAAGCCTCCTCTTGAGGTGCTTGTGGTAAGGTGGTATTCCTCAGGAGTCGAAGCCAGGGACTAACCTCTCATCTCGAGTTGATTCTTGGTCCACGGAGCTCTTTCGTGTTGCTACAGTGACCTCAGGATCCCTCTAGCCTTGAAACAGTGTTCTTGGGGTTTCTCTGGAGTGCCATCAAGGAAATCAAGGCTCCTTTCATGTGTGATGTGCAAGACGGAATTGCTCTGCACGCAGTGCAGGGGAATCGGGCCTCATCTCGCGGCGAGGGGGAAGTCTCATGGTTTTTCTCGAGTTGCGGCGGGAACCTGGGGTATATTCTCGAGATACGACGGGAATGGCCCTTCCACCCACGTGTTTGTTCAGCCACGTCAGGACTCCTGCCTAGTTGCGAGGGACAACTCGGGATTCTCCTCGAGGCTTTGCAGGGCAATTGGGACGCCTCTCCAGCTGAGACGGGAGACCAAGGGTCCCTTTCCACGTGCCACAGGAATCCTGGGTCTCCTATGAAGTTTCACGAGGAGTCAGGCATCGTCTCCTTTGGAGGCACTGATCTCCGCATACCTCTGGAGTTTTCAAAGGATTTGAGGCCTCCTGTCGCGATGAGGTGGGGAACTAGGTCTTTCTCTGTGGTCTCCACAGGGGATTCAGACACCCTTTCGTCTTGGGAGATGCAAGACGAGCCTGCATTCCAGTCACTGCAGGGATATCTGGCCTTATTTCGAGTCAGGGCATCGCGGTGTCCATTCCACTTGAGGCCGCAAACTCAGGATCCCTCTCACATACCTAGAGCTGAGAGAAACCTCCTCTTGAGGTGCTTGTGGTAAGGTGGTATTCCTCTGGAGTCGAAGCCAGGGACTAACCTCTCATCTCGAGTTGATTTTTGGTCCACAGAGTTCTTTCGTGTTGATACAGTGACCTCAGGATCCCTCTAGCCTTGAAACAGTGTTCTTGGGGTTTCTCTGGAGTGCCATGAAGGAAATCAAGTCTCCTTTCATGTGTGATGTGCAACACAGAATTGCTCTGCACGCAGTGCAGGGGAATCGGGCCTCATCTCGCGGCGAGGGGGAAGTCTCATGGTTTTTCTCGAGTTGCTGCGGGAACCTGGGGTATATTCTCGAGTTACGACGGGGATGGCCCTTCCACCCACGTGTTTCTTCAGCGACGTCAGGACTCCTGCCTAGTTGCGAGGGACAACTCTGGATTCTCCTCGAGGCTTGGCAGGGCAATTGGGACGCCTCTCCAGCTCAGGCGGGAGACCAAGTGTCCCTTTCCAAGTGCCACAGGAATCCTGGGACTCCTATCAAGTTTCACGAGGAGTCAGGCATCGTCTCCTTTGGAGGCACTGATCTCCGCGTACCTCTGGAGTTTTCAAAGGATGTGAGGCTATCGGTCGCGATGAGGTGGGGAACTAAGTCTTTCTCTGTGCTTTCCACAGGGGATTCAGACATCCTTTCGTCCTGGGAGATGCATGACGAGCCTGCATTGAAGTCACTGCAGGGATATCCGGCCTTATTTCGAGTCAGGGCATGGCGGTGTCCATTCCACTTGAGGCTGCAAACTCAGGGCACCTCTCACATACCTAGAGCTGAGAGAAGCCTCCTCTTGAGGTGCTTGTGGTAAGGTGGTATTCCTCTGGAGACGAATCCAGGGACTAACCTCTCTTTTCGAGTTGATTTGTGGTCCACAGAGTTCTTTTATGTTGCTACAGTGACCTCAGGATCCCTCTAGCCTTGAAACAGTGTTCTTGAGGTTTCTCTGGAGTGCCATCAAGGAAATCAAGGCTCCTTTCATGTGTGATGTGCAAGACGGAATTGCTCTGCACGCAGTACAGGGGAATCGGGCCTCATCTCGCATCGAGGGGGAAGTCTCATGGTTTTTCTCGAGTTGCGGCGGGAACCTGGGGTATATTCTCGAGTTACGACGGGGATGGCCCTTCCACACACGTGTTTGTTCAGCCACGTCAGGACTCCTGCCTAGTTGCGAGGGACAACTCGGGATTCTCCTCGAGGCTTGGCAGGGCAATTGGAACGCCTCTCCAGCTGAGGCGGGAGACCAAGGGTCCCTTTCCACGTGCCACAAGAATCCTGGGACTCCTATCAAGTTTCACGAGGAGTTAGGCATCGTCTCCTTTGGAGGCACTGATTTCCGCGTACCTGGGGAGTTTTTAAAGGATGTGAGGCCTCCGGTCGCGATGAGGTGGGGAACTAGGTGTTTCTCTGTGGTCTCCACAGGGGATTCAGACATCCTTTCTTCTTGGGAGATGCAAGACGAGCCTGCATTCAAGTCACTGCAGGGATATCCGGCCTTATTTCGAGTCAGGGCATCGCGGTGTCCATTCCACTTGAGGCCGCAAACTCAGGGTCCCTCTCACATACCTAGAGCTGAGAGAAGCCTCCTCTTGAGGTGCTTGTGGTAAGGTGGTATTCCTCTGGAGTCGAAGCCAGGGACTAACCTCTCATCTCGAGTTGATTTTTGGTCCACGGAGCTCTTTCGTGTTGCTACAGTGACCTCAGGATCCCTCTAGCCTTGAAACAGTGTTCTTGGGGTTTCTCTGGAGTGCCATGAAGGAAATCAAGGCTCCTTTCATGTGTGATGTGCAACACAGAATTGCTCTGCACGCAGTGCAGGGGAATCGGGCCTCATCTCGCGGCGAGGGGGAAGTCTCATGGTTTTTCTCGAGTTGCGGCGGGAACCTGGGGTATATTCTCGAGTTACGACGGGGATGGCCCTTCCACCCACGTGTTTGTTCAGCCACGTCAGGACTCCTGCCTAGTTGCGAGGGACAACTCGGGATTCTCCTCGAGGCTTGGCAGGGCAATTGGAACACCTCTCCAGCTGAGGCGGGAGACCAAGGGTCCCTTTCCACGTGCCACAGGAATCCTGGGACTCCTATCAAGTTTCACGAGGAGTCAGGCATCGTCTCCTTTGGAGGCACTGATCTCCGCGTACCTCTGGAGTTTTCAAAGGATGTGAGGCTATCGGTCGCGATGAGGTGGGGAACGAAGTCTTTCTCTGTGCTTTCCACAGGGGATTCAGACATCCTTTCCTCCTGGGAGATGCAAGACAAGCCTGCATTGAAGTCACTGCAGGGATATCCGGCCTTATTTCGAGTCAGGGCATCGCGGTGTCCATTCCACTTGAGGCCGCAAACTCAGGATCCCTCTCACATACCTAGAGCTGAGAGAAGCCTCCTCTTGAGGTGCTTGTGGTAAGGTGGTATTCCTCAGGAGTCGAAGCCAGGGACTAACCTCTCATCTCGTGTTGATTCTTGGTCCACGGAGCTCTTTCGTGTTGCTACAGTGACCTCAGGATCCCTCTAGCCTTGAAACAGTGTTCTTGGGGTTTCTCTGGAGTGCCATGAAGGAAATCAAGGCTCCTTTCATGTGTGATGTGCAACACGGAATTGCTCTGCACGCAGTGCAGGGGAATCGGGCCTCATCTCGCGGCGAGGGGGAAGTCTCATGGTTTTTCTCGAGTTGCGGCGGGAACCTGGGGTATATTCTCGAGTTACGACGGGGATGGCCCTTCCACACACGTGTTTGTTCAGCCATGTCAGGACTCCTGCCTAGTTGCGAGGGACAACTCGGGATTCTCCTCGAGGCTTTGCAGGGGAATTGGGACGCCTCTCCAGCTGAGACGGGAGACCAAGGGTCCCTTTCCACGTGCCACAGGAATCCTGGGCCTCCTATCAAGTTTCACGAGGAGTCAGGCATCGTCTCCTTTGGAGGCACTGATCTCCGCATACCTCTGGAGTTTTCAAAGGATTTGAGGCCTCCTGTCGCGATGAGGTGGGGAACTACGTCTTTCTCTGTGGTCTCCACAGGGGATTCAGACACCCTTCCTTTTTGGGAGATGCAAGACGAGCCTGCATTCCAGTCACTGCAGGGATATCCGGCCTTATTTCGAGTCAGGGCATCGCGATGTCCATTCCATTTGAGGCCGCAAACTCAGGGTACCTCTCACATACCTAGAGCTGAGAGAAGCCTCCTCTTGAGGTGCTTGTGTTAAGGTGGTATTCCTCTGGAGTCGAAGCCAGGGACTAACCTCTCATCTCGAGTTGATTTTGGTCCACGGAGCTCTTTCGTGTTGCTACAGTGACCTCAGGATCCCTCTAGCCTTGAAACAGTGTTCTTGGGGTTTCTCTGGAGTGCCATCAAGGAAATCAAGGCTCCTTTCATGTGTGATGTGCAACACAGAATTGCTCTGCACGCAGTGCAGGGGAATCGGGCCTCATCTCGCGGCGAGGGGGAAGTCTCATGGTTTTTCTCGAGTTGCGGCGGGAACCTGGGGTATATTCTCGAGTTACGACGGGGATGGCCCTTCCACCCACGTGTTTGTTCAGCCACGTCAGGACTCTTGCCTAGTTGCGAGACACAACTCGGGATTCTCCTCGAGGCTTGGCAAGGCAATTGGAACGCCTCTCCAGCTGAGGCGGGAGACCAAGGGTCCCTTTCCACGTGCCACAGGAATCCTGGGACTCCTATCAAGTTTCACGAGGAGTCAGGCATCGTCTCCTTTGGAGGCACTGATCTCCGCGTACCTCTGGAGTTTTCAAAGGATGTGAGGCCTCCGGTCGCGATGAGGTGGGGAACTAGGTTTTTCTCTGTGGTCTCCACAGGGGATTCAGACATCTTTTCATCTTGGGAGATGCAAGACGAGCCTGCATTCCAGTCACTGCAGGGATATCCAGCCTTATTTCGCGTCAGGGCATCGCGGTGTCCATTCCACTTGAGGCCGCAACCTCAGGGTCCCTCTCACATACCTAGAGCTGAGAGAAGCCTCCTCTTGAGGTGCTTGTGGTAAGGTGGTATTCCTCTGGAGTCGAAGCCAGGGACTAACCTCTCATCTCGAGTTGATTTTTGGCCCACGGAGCTCTTTCGTGTTGCTACAGAGACCTCAGGATCCCTCTAGCCTTGAAACAGTGTTCTTGGGGTTTCTCTGGAGTGCCATCAAGGAAATCAAGGCTCCTTTCATGTGTGATGTGCAACACGGAATTGCTCTGCACGCAGTGCAGGGGAATCGGGCCTCATCTCGCGGCGAGGGGGAAGTCTCATGGTTTTTCTCGAGTTGCGGCGGGAACCTGGGGTATATTCTCGAGTTACGACGGGGATGGCCCTTCCACCCACGTGTTTCTTCAGCGACGTCAGGACTCCTGCCTAGTTGCGAGGGACAACTCTGGATTCTCCTCGAGGCTTGGCAGGGCAATTGGGACGCCTCTCCAGCTGAGGCGGGAGACCAAGTGTCCCTTTCCAAGTGCCACAGGAATCCTGGGACTCCTATCAAGTTTCACGAGGAGTCAGGCATCGTCTCCTTTGGAGGCACTGATCTCCGCGTACCTCTGGAGTTTTCAAAGGATGTGAGGCCTCCGGTCGCGATCAGGTGGGGAACTAGGTCTTTCTCTGTGGTCTCCACAGGGGATTCAGACACCCTTTCTTCTTGGCAGATGCAAGACGAGCCTGCATTCAAGTCACTGCAGGGATATCCGGCCTTATTTCGAGTCAGGGCATCGCGGTGTCCATTCCACTTGAGGCCGCAAACTCAGGATCCCTCTCACATACCTAGAGCTGAGAAAAGCCTCCTCTTGAGGTGCTTGTGGTAAGGTGGTATTCCTCAGGAGTCGAAGCCAGGGACTAACCTCTCATCTCGTGTTGATTCTTGGTCCACGGAGCTCTTTCGTGTTGCTACAGTGACCTCAGGATCCCTCTAGCCTTGAAACAGTGTTCTTGGGGTTTCTCTGGAGTGCCATGAAGGAAATCAAGGCTCCTTTCATGTGTGATGTGCAACAAGGAATTGCTCTGCACGCAGTGCAGGGGAATCGGGCCTCATCTCGCGGCGAGGGGGAAGTCTCATGGTTTTTCTCGAGTTGCGGCGGGAACCTGGGGTATATTCTCGAGTTACGACGGGGATGGCCCTTCCACACACGTGTGTGTTCAGCCATGTCAGGACTCCTGCCTAGTTGCGAGGGACAACTCGGGATTCTCCTCGAGGCTTTGCAGGGCAATTGGAACGCCTCTCCAGCTGAGACGGGAGACCAAGTGTCCCTTTCCACGTGCCACAGGAATCCTGGGTCTCCTATCAAGTTTCACGAGGAGTCAGGCATCGTCTCCTTTGGAGGCACTGATCTCCACATACCTCTGGAGTTTTCAAAGGATTTGAGGCCTCCTGTCGCGATGAGGTGGGGAACTAGGTCTTTCTCTGTGGTCTCCACAGGGGATTCAGACATCCTTTCATCTTGGGAGATGCAAGACGAGCCTGCATTCAAGTCACTGCAGGGATATCCAGCCTTATTTCGCGTCAGGGCATCGCGGTGTCCATTCCACTTGAGGCCGCAAACTCAGGGTCCCTCTCACATACCTAGAGCTGAGAGAAGCCTCCTCTTGAGGTGCTTGTGGTAAGGTGGTATTCCTCTGGAGTCGAAGCCAGGGACTAACCTCTCATCTCGAGTTGATTTCTGGCCCACGGAGCTCTTTCGTGTTGCTACAGTGACCTCAGGATCCCTCTAGCCTTGAAACAGTGTTCTTGGGGTTTCTCTGGAGTGCCATGAAGGAAATCAAGGCTCCTTTCATGTGTGATGTGCAAGACGGAATTGCTCTGCACGCAGTGCAGGGGAATCGGGCCTCATCTCGTGGCGAGGGGGAAGTCTCATGGTTTTTCTCGAGTTGCGGCGGGAACCTGGGGTATATTCTCGAGTTACGACGGGGATGGCCCTTCCACCCACGTGTTTCTTCAGCGACGTCAGGACTCCTGCCTAGTTGCGAGGGACAACTCTGGATTCTCCTCGAGGCTTGGCAGGGCAATTGGGACGCCTCTCCAGCTGAGGCGGGAGACCAAGTGTCCCTTTCCAAGTGCCACAGGAATCCTGGGACTCCTATCAAGTTTCACGAGGAGTCAGGCATCGTCTCCTTTGGAGGCACTGATCTCCGCGTACCTCTGGAGTTTTCAGAGGATGTGAGGCTATCGGTCGCGATGAGGTGGGGAACTAAGTCTTTCTCTGTGCTTTCCACAGGGGATTCCGACATCCTTTCGTCCTGGGAGATGCAAGACGAGCCTGCATTGAAGTCACTGCAGGGATATCCGGCCTTATTTCGAGTCAGGGCATCGCGGTGTCCATTCCACTTGAGGCCGCAAACTCAGGGTCCCTCTCACATACCTAGAGCTGAGAAAAGCCTCCTCTTGAGGTGCTTGTGGTAAGGTGGTATTCCTCTGGAGACGAATCCAGGGACTAACCTCTCTTTTCGAGTTGATTTTTGGTCCACAGAGTTCTTTCGTGTTGCTACAGTAACCTCAGGATCCCTCTAGCCTTGAAACAGTGTTCTTGGGGTTTCTCTGAAGTGCCATCAAGCAAATCAAGGCTCCTTTCATGTGTGATGTGCAAGACGGAATTGCTCTGCACGCAGGACAGGGGAATCGGGCCTCATCTCGCATCGAAGGGGAAGTCTCATGGTTTTTCTCGAGTTGCGGCGGGAACCTGGGGTATATTCTCGAGTTACGACGGGGATGGCCCTTCCACCCACGTGTTTGTTCAGCCACGTCAGGACTCCTGCCTAGTTGCGAGGGACAACTCGGGATTCTCCTCGAGGCTTGGCAGGGCAATTGGAACACCTCTCCAGCTGAGGCGGGAGACCAAGGGTCCCTTTCTACGTGCCAAAAGAATCCTGGGACTCCTATCAAGTTTCACGAGGAGTCAGGCATCGTCTCTTTGGAGGCACTGATCTCCGCGTACCTCTGGAGTTTTCAAAGGATGTGAGGCCTCCGGGCGCGATGAGGTGGGGAACTAGGTGTTTCTCTGTGGTCTCCACAGGGGATTCAGACACCCTTTCTTCTTGGCAGATGCAAGACGAGCCTGCATTCAAGTCACTGCAGGGATATCCGGCCTTATTTCGAGTCAGGGCATCGCGATGTCCATTCCATTTGAGGCCGCAAACTCAGGGTCCCTCTCACATACCTAGAGCTGAGAGAAGCCTCCTCTTGAGGTCCTTGTGTTAAGGTGGTATTCCTCTGGAGTCGAAGCCAGGGACTAACCTCTCATCTCGAGTTGATTTTGGTCCACGGAGCTCTTTCGTGTTGCTACAGTGACCTCAGGATCCCTCTAGCCTTGAAACAGTGTTCTTGGGGTTTCTCTGGAGTGCCATCAAGGAAATCAAGGCTCCTTTCATGTGTGATGTGCAACACAGAATTGCTCTGCATGCAGTGCAGGGGAATCGGGCCTCATCTCGCGGCGAGGGGGAAGTCTCATGGTTTTTCTCGAGTTGCGGCGGGAACCTGGGGTATATTCTCGAGTTACGACGGGGATGGCCCTTCCACACACGTGTTTGTTCAGCCACGTCAGGACTCTTGCCTAGTTGCGAGACACAACTCGGGATTCTCCTCGAGGCTTCTCAAGGCAATTGGAACGCCTCTCCAGCTGAGGCGGGAGACCAAGGGTCCCTTTCCACGTGCCACAGGAATCCTGGGACTCCTATCAAGTTTCACGAGGAGTCAGGCATCGTCTCCTTTGGAGGCACTGATCTCCGCGTACCTCTGGAGTTTTCAAAGGATGTGAGGCCTCCGGTCGCGATGAGGTGGGGAACTAGGTCTTTCTCTGTGGTCTCCACAGGGGATTCAGACATCCTTTCATCTTGGGAGATGCAAGACGAGCCTGCATTCAAGTCACTGCAGGGATATCCAGCCTTATTTCGCGTCAGGGCATCGCGGTGTCCATTCCACTTGAGGCCGCAAACTCAGGGTCCCTCTCACATACCTAGAGCTGAGAGAAGCCTCCTCTTGAGGTGCTTGTGGTAAGGTGGTATTCCTCTGGAGTCGAAGCCAGGGACTAACCTCTCATCTCGAGTTGATTTCTGGCCCACGGAGCTCTTTCGTGTTGCTACAGTGACCTCAGGATCCCTCTAGCCTTGAAACAGTGTTCTTGGGGTTTCTCTGGAGTGCCATCAAGGAAATCAAGGCTCCTTTCATGTGTGATGTGCAAGACGGAATTGCTCTGCACGCAGTGCAGGGGAATCGGGCCTCATCTCGCGGCGAGGGGGAAGTCTCATGGTTTTTCTCGAGTTGCGGCGGGAACCTGGGGTATATTCTCGAGTTACGACGGGGATGGCCCTTCCACCCACGTGTTTCTTCAGCGACGTCAGGACTCCTGCCTAGTTGCGAGGGACAACTCTGGATTCTCCTCGAGGCTTGGCAGGGCAATTGGGACGCCTCTCCAGCTGAGGCGGGAGACCAAGTGTCCCTTTCCAAGTGCCACAGGAATCCTGGGACTCCTATCAAGTTTCACGAGGAGTCAGGCATCGTCTCCTTTGGAGGCACTGATCTCCGCGTACCTCTGGAGTTTTCAAAGGATGTGAGGCTATCGGTCGCGATGAGGTGGGGAACTAAGTCTTTCTCTGTGCTTTCCACAGGGGATTCAGACATCCTTTCGTCCTCGGAGATGCAAGACGAGCCTGCATTGAAGTCACTGCAGGGATATCCGGCCTTATTTCGATTCAGGGCATCGCGGTGTCCATTCCACTTGAGGCCGCAAACTCAGGGTCCCTCTCACATACCTAGAGCTGAGAGAAGCCTCCTCTTGAGGTGCTTGTGGTAAGGTGGTATTCCTCTGGAGACGAATCCAGGGACTAACCTCTCTTTTCGAGTTGATTTTTGGTCCACAGAGTTCTTTCGTGTTGCTACAGTGACCTCAGGATCCCTCTAGCCTTGAAACAGTGTTCTTGGGGTTTCTCTGGAGTGCCATCAAGGAAATCAAGGCTCCTTTCATGTGTGATGTGCAAGACGGAATTGCTCTGCACGCAGTACAGGGGAATCGGGCCTCATCTCGCATCGAGGGGGAAGTCTCATGGTTTTTCTCGAGTTGCGGCGGGACCCTGGGGTATATTCTCGAGTTACGACGGGGATGGCCCTTCCACCCACGTGTTTGTTCAGCCACGTCAGGACTCCTGCGTAGTTGTGAGGGACAACTCGGGATTCTCCTCGAGGCTTGGCAGGGCAATTGGAACGCCTCTCCAGCTGAGGCGGGAGACCAAGGGTCCCTTTCCACGTGCCACAAGAATCCTGGGACTCCTATCAAGTTTCACGAGGAGTCAAGCATCGTCTCCTTTGGAGGCACTGATCTCCGCGTACCTCTGGAGTTTTCAAAGGATGTGAGGCCTCCGGTCGCGATCAGGTGGGGAACTAGGTCTTTCTCTGTGGTCTCCACAGGGGATTCAGACACCCTTTCTTCTTGGCAGATGCAAGACGAGCCTGCATTCAAGTCACTGCAGGGATATCCGGCCTTATTTCGAGTCAGGGCATCGCGGTGTCCATTCCACTTGAGGCCGCAAACTCAGGATCCCTCTCACATACCTAGAGCTGAGAGAAGCCTCCTCTTGAGGTGCTTGTGGTAAGGTGGTATTCCTCAGGAGTCGAAGCCAGGGACTAACCTCTCATCTCGTGTTGATTCTTGGTCCACGGAGCTCTTTCGTGTTGCTACAGTGACCTCAGGATCCCTCTAGCCTTGAAACAGTGTTCTTGGGGTTTCTCTGGAGTGCCATGAAGGAAATCAAGGCTCCTTTCATGTGTGATGTGCAACAAGGAATTGCTCTGCACGCAGTGCAGGGGAATCGGGCCTCATCTCGCGGCGAGGGGGAAGTCTCATGGTTTTTCTCGAGTTGCGGCGGGAACCTGGGGTATATTCTCGAGTTACGACGGGGATGGCCCTTCCACACACGTGTGTGTTCAGCCATGTCAGGACTCCTGCCTAGTTGCGAGGGACAACTCGGGATTCTCCTCGAGGCTTTGCAGGGCAATTGGAACGCCTCTCCAGCTGAGACGGGAGACCAAGTGTCCCTTTCCACGTGCCACAGGAATCCTGGGTCTCCTATCAAGTTTCACGAGGAGTCAGGCATCGTCTCCTTTGGAGGCACTGATCTCCACATACCTCTGGAGTTTTCAAAGGATTTGAGGCCTCCTGTCGCGATGAGGTGGGGAACTAGGTCTTTCTCTGTGGTCTCCACAGGGGATTCAGACATCCTTTCATCTTGGGAGATGCAAGACGAGCCTGCATTCAAGTCACTGCAGGGATATCCAGCCTTATTTCGCGTCAGGGCATCGCGGTGTCCATTCCACTTGAGGCCGCAAACTCAGGGTCCCTCTCACATACCTAGAGCTGAGAGAAGCCTCCTCTTGAGGTGCTTGTGGTAAGGTGGTATTCCTCTGGAGTCGAAGCCAGGGACTAACCTCTCATCTCGAGTTGATTTCTGGCCCACGGAGCTCTTTCGTGTTGCTACAGTGACCTCAGGATCCCTCTAGCCTTGAAACAGTGTTCTTGGGGTTTCTCTGGAGTGCCATGAAGGAAATCAAGGCTCCTTTCATGTGTGATGTGCAAGACGGAATTGCTCTGCACGCAGTGCAGGGGAATCGGGCCTCATCTCGTGGCGAGGGGGAAGTCTCATGGTTTTTCTCGAGTTGCGGCGGGAACCTGGGGTATATTCTCGAGTTACGACGGGGATGGCCCTTCCACCCACGTGTTTCTTCAGCGACGTCAGGACTCCTGCCTAGTTGCGAGGGACAACTCTGGATTCTCCTCGAGGCTTGGCAGGGCAATTGGGACGCCTCTCCAGCTGAGGCGGGAGACCAAGTGTCCCTTTCCAAGTGCCACAGGAATCCTGGGACTCCTATCAAGTTTCACGAGGAGTCAGGCATCGTCTCCTTTGGAGGCACTGATCTCCGCGTACCTCTGGAGTTTTCAGAGGATGTGAGGCTATCGGTCGCGATGAGGTGGGGAACTAAGTCTTTCTCTGTGCTTTCCACAGGGGATTCCGACATCCTTTCGTCCTGGGAGATGCAAGACGAGCCTGCATTGAAGTCACTGCAGGGATATCCGGCCTTATTTCGAGTCAGGGCATCGCGGTGTCCATTCCACTTGAGGCCGCAAACTCAGGGTCCCTCTCACATACCTAGAGCTGAGAAAAGCCTCCTCTTGAGGTGCTTGTGGTAAGGTGGTATTCCTCTGGAGACGAATCCAGGGACTAACCTCTCTTTTCGAGTTGATTTTTGGTCCACAGAGTTCTTTCGTGTTGCTACAGTAACCTCAGGATCCCTCTAGCCTTGAAACAGTGTTCTTGGGGTTTCTCTGAAGTGCCATCAAGGAAATCAAGGCTCCTTTCATGTGTGATGTGCAAGACGGAATTGCTCTGCACGCAGGACAGGGGAATCGGGCCTCATCTCGCATCGAAGGGGAAGTCTCATGGTTTTTCTCGAGTTGCGGCGGGAACCTGGGGTATATTCTCGAGTTACGACGGGGATGGCCCTTCCACCCACGTGTTTGTTCAGCCACGTCAGGACTCCTGCCTAGTTGCGAGGGACAACTCGGGATTCTCCTCGAGGCTTGGCAGGGCAATTGGAACACCTCTCCAGCTGAGGCGGGAGACCAAGGGTCCCTTTCTACGTGCCAAAAGAATCCTGGGACTCCTATCAAGTTTCACGAGGAGTCAGGCATCGTCTCTTTGGAGGCACTGATCTCCGCGTACCTCTGGAGTTTTCAAAGGATGTGAGGCCTCCGGTCGCGATGAGGTGGGGAACTAGGTGTTTCTCTGTGGTCTCCACAGGGGATTCAGACACCCTTTCTTCTTGGGAGATGCAAGACGAGCCTGCATTCAAGTCACTGCAGGGATATCCGGCCTTATTTCGAGTCAGGGCATCGCGATGTCCATTCCATTTGAGGCCGCAAACTCAGGGTCCCTCTCACATACCTAGAGCTGAGAGAAGCCTCCTCTTGAGGTCCTTGTGTTAAGGTGGTATTCCTCTGGAGTCGAAGCCAGGGACTAACCTCTCATCTCGAGTTGATTTTGGTCCACGGAGCTCTTTCGTGTTGCTACAGTGACCTCAGGATCCCTCTAGCCTTGAAACAGTGTTCTTGGGGTTTCTCTGGAGTGCCATCAAGGAAATCAAGGCTCCTTTCATGTGTGATGTGCAACACAGAATTGCTCTGCACGCAGTGCAGGGGAATCGGGCCTCATCTCGCGGCGAGGGGGAAGTCTCATGGTTTTTCTCGAGTTGCGGCGGGAACCTGGGGTATATTCTCGAGTTACGACGGGGATGGCCCTTCCACACACGTGTTTGTTCAGCCACGTCAGGACTCTTGCCTAGTTGCGAGACACAACTCGGGATTCTCCTCGAGGCTTCTCAAGGCAATTGGAACGCCTCTCCAGCTGAGGCGGGAGACCAAGGGTCCCTTTCCACGTGCCACAGGAATCCTGGGACTCCTATCAAGTTTCACGAGGAGTCAGGCATCGTCTCCTTTGGAGGCACTGATCTCCGCGTACCTCTGGAGTTTTCAAAGGATGTGAGGCCTCCGGTCGCGATGAGGTGGGGAACTAGGTCTTTCTCTGTGGTCTCCACAGGGGATTCAGACATCCTTTCATCTTGGGAGATGCAAGACGAGCCTGCATTCAAGTCACTGCAGGGATATCCAGCCTTATTTCGCGTCAGGGCATCGCGGTGTCCATTCCACTTGAGGCCGCAAACTCAGGGTCCCTCTCACATACCTAGAGCTGAGAGAAGCCTCCTCTTGAGGTGCTTGTGGTAAGGTGGTATTCCTCTGGAGTCGAAGCCAGGGACTAACCTCTCATCTCGAGTTGATTTCTGGCCCACGGAGCTCTTTCGTGTTGCTACAGTGACCTCAGGATCCCTCTAGCCTTGAAACAGTGTTCTTGGGGTTTCTCTGGAGTGCCATCAAGGAAATCAAGGCTCCTTTCATGTGTGATGTGCAAGACGGAATTGCTCTGCACGCAGTGCAGGGGAATCGGGCCTCATCTCGCGGCGAGGGGGAAGTCTCATGGTTTTTCTCGAGTTGCGGCGGGAACCTGGGGTATATTCTCGAGTTACGACGGGGATGGCCCTTCCACCCACGTGTTTCTTCAGCGACGTCAGGACTCCTGCCTAGTTGCGAGGGACAACTCTGGATTCTCCTCGAGGCTTGGCAGGGCAATTGGGACGCCTCTCCAGCTGAGGCGGGAGACCAAGTGTCCCTTTCCAAGTGCCACAGGAATCCTGGGACTCCTATCAAGTTTCACGAGGAGTCAGGCATCGTCTCCTTTGGAGGCACTGATCTCCGCGTACCTCTGGAGTTTTCAAAGGATGTGAGGCTATCGGTCGCGATGAGGTGGGGAACTAAGTCTTTCTCTGTGCTTTCCACAGGGGATTCAGACATCCTTTCGTCCTCGGAGATGCAAGACGAGCCTGCATTGAAGTCACTGCAGGGATATCCGGCCTTATTTCGATTCAGGGCATCGCGGTGTCCATTCCACTTGAGGCCGCAAACTCAGGGTCCCTCTCACATACCTAGAGCTGAGAGAAGCCTCCTCTTGAGGTGCTTGTGGTAAGGTGGTATTCCTCTGGAGACGAATCCAGGGACTAACCTCTCTTTTCGAGTTGATTTTTGGTCCACAGAGTTCTTTCGTGTTGCTACAGTGACCTCAGGATCCCTCTAGCCTTGAAACAGTGTTCTTGGGGTTTCTCTGGAGTGCCATCAAGGAAATCAAGGCTCCTTTCATGTGTGATGTGCAAGACGGAATTGCTCTGCACGCAGTACAGGGGAATCGGGCCTCATCTCGCATCGAGGGGGAAGTCTCATGGTTTTTCTCGAGTTGCGGCGGGACCCTGGGGTATATTCTCGAGTTACGACGGGGATGGCCCTTCCACCCACGTGTTTGTTCAGCCACGTCAGGACTCCTGCGTAGTTGTGAGGGACAACTCGGGATTCTCCTCGAGGCTTGGCAGGGCAATTGGAACGCCTCTCCAGCTGAGGCGGGAGACCAAGGGTCCCTTTCCACGTGCCACAAGAATCCTGGGACTCCTATCAAGTTTCACGAGGAGTCAAGCATCGTCTCCTTTGGAGGCACTGATCTCCGCGTACCTCTGGAGTTTTCAAAGGATGTGAGGCCTCCGGTCGCGATCAGGTGGGGAACTAGGTCTTTCTCTGTGGTCTCCACAGGGGATTCAGACACCCTTTCTTCTTGGCAGATGCAAGACGAGCCTGCATTCAAGTCACTGCAGGGATATCCGGCCTTATTTCGAGTCAGGGCATCGCGGTGTCCATTCCACTTGAGGCCGCAAACTCAGGATCCCTCTCACATACCTAGAGCTGAGAGAAGCCTCCTCTTGAGGTGCTTGTGGTAAGGTGGTATTCCTCAGGAGTCGAAGCCAGGGACTAACCTCTCATCTCGTGTTGATTCTTGGTCCACGGAGCTCTTTCGTGTTGCTACAGTGACCTCAGGATCCCTCTAGCCTTGAAACAGTGTTCTTGGGGTTTCTCTGGAGTGCCATGAAGGAAATCAAGGCTCCTTTCATGTGTGATGTGCAAGACGGAATTGCTCTGCACGCAGTGCAGGGGAATCGGGCCTCATCTCGCGGCGAGGGGGAAGTCTCATGGTTTTTCTCGAGTTGCGGCGGGAACCTGGGGTATATTCTCGAGTTACGACGGGGATGGCCCTTCCACACACGTGTGTGTTCAGCCACGTCAGGACTCCTGCCTAGTTGCGAGACACAACTCGGGATTCTCCTCGAGGCTTTGCAGGGCAATTGGGACGCCTCTGCAGCTGAGACGGGAGACCAAGGGTCCCTTTCCACGTGCCACAGGAATCCTGGGTCTCCTATCAAGTTTCACGAGGAGTCAGGCATCGTCTCCTTTGGAGGCACTGATCTCCACATACCTCTGGAGTTTTCAAAGGATTTGAGGCCTCCGGTCGCGATGAGGTGGGGAACTAGGTCTTTCTCTGTGGTCTCCACAGGGGATTCAGACATCCTTTCATCTTGGGAGATGCAAGACGAGCCTGCATTCAAGTCACTGCAGGGATATCCAGCCTTATTTCGCGTCAGGGCATCGCGGTGTCCATTCCACTTGAGGCCGCAAACTCAGGGTCCCTCTCACATACCTAGAGCTGAGAGAAGCCTCCTCTTGAGGTGCTTGTGGTAAGGTGGTATTCCTCTGGAGTCGAAGCCAGGGACTAACCTCTCATCTCGAGTTGATTTCTGGCCCACGGAGCTCTTTCGTGTTGCTACAGTGACCTCAGGATCCCTCTAGCCTTGAAACAGTGTTCTTGGGGTTTCTCTGGAGTGCCATCAAGGAAATCAAGGCTCCTTTCATGTGTGATGTGCAAGACGGAATTGCTCTGCACGCAGTGCAGGGGAATCGGGCCTCATCTCGCGGCGAGGGGGAAGTCTCATGGTTTTTCTCGAGTTGCGGCGGGAACCTGGGGTATATTCTCGAGTTACGACGGGGATGGCCCTTCCACCCACGTGTTTCTTCAGCGACGTCAGGACTCCTGCCTAGTTGCGAGGGACAACTCTGGATTCTCCTCGAGGCTTGGCAGGGCAATTGGGACGCCTCTGCAGCTGAGGCGGTAGACCAAGTGTCCCTTTCCAAGTGCCACAGGAATCCTGGGACTCCTATCAAGTTTCACGAGGAGTCAGGCATCGTCTCCTTTGGAGGCACTGATCTCCGCGTACCTCTGGAGTTTTCAGAGGATGTGAGGCTATCGGTCGCGATGAGGTGGGGAACTAGGTGTTTCTCTGTGGTCTCCACAGGGGATTCAGACACCCTTTCTTCTTGGGAGATGCAAGACGAGCCTGCATTCCAGTCACTGCAGGGATATCCGGCCTTATTTCGAGTCAGGGCATCGCGGTGTCCATTCCACTTGAGGCTGCAAACTCAGGGTCCCTCTCACATACCTAGAGCTGAGAGAAGTCTCCTCTTGAGGTGCTTGTGGTAAGGTGGTATTCCTCTGGAGTCGAAGCCAGGGACTAACCTCTCATCTCGAGTTGATTTTTGGTCCACGGAGCTCTTTCGTGTTGCTACAGTGACCTCAGGATCCCTCTATCCTTGAAACAGTGTTCTTGGGGTTTCTCTGGAGTGCCATGAAGGAAATCAAGGCTCCTTTCATGTGTGATGTGCAACACGGAATTGCTCTGCACGCAGTGCAGGGGAATCGGGCCTCATCTCGCGGCGAGGGGGAAGTCTCATGGTTTTTCTCGAGTTGCGGCGGGAACCTGGGGTATATTCTCGAGTTACGACGGGGATGGCCCTTCGACACACGTGTTTGTTCAGCCACGTCAGGACTCTTGCCTAGTTGCGAGACACAACTCGGGATTCTCCTCGAGGCTTGGCAAGGCAATTGGGACGCCTCTCCAGCTGAGGCGGGAGACCAAGGGTCCCTTTCCACGTGCCACAGGAATCCTGGGACTCCTATCAAGTTTCACGAGGAGTCAGGCATCGTCTCCTTTGGAGGCACTGATCTCCGCGTACCTCTGGAGTTTTCAAAGGATGTGAGGCCTCCGGTCGCGATGAGGTGGGGAACTAGGTCTTTCTCTGTGGTCTCCACAGGGGATTCAGACATCCTTTCATCTTGGGAGATGCAAGACGAGCCTGCATTCAAGTCACTGCAGGGATATCCAGCCTTATTTCGCGTCAGGGCATCGCGGTGTCCATTCCACTTGAGGCCGCAACCTCAGGGTCCCTCTCACATACCTAGAGCTGAGAGAAGCCTCCTCTTGAGGTGCTTGTGGTAAGGTGGTATTCCTCTGGAGTCGAAGCCAGGGACTAACCTCTCATCTCGAGTTGATTTTTGGCCCACGGAGCTCTTTCGTGTTGCTACAGTGACCTCAGGATCCCTCTAGCCTTGAAACAGTGTTCTTGGGGTTTCTCTGGAGTGCCAAGAAGGAAATTAAGGCTCCTTTCATGTGTGATGTGCAACACGGAATTGCTCTGCACGCAGTGCAGGTGAATCGGGCCTCATCTCGCGGCGAGGGGAAAGTCTCATGGTTTCTCTCGAGTTGCGGCGGGAACCTGGGGTATATTCTCGATTTACGACGGGGATTGCCCTTCCACCCACGTGTGTGTTCAGCGACGTCAGGACTCCTGCCTAGTTGCGAGGGACAACTCTGGATTCTCCTCGAGGCTTGGCAGGGCAATTGGGACGCCTCTCCAGCTGAGGCGGGAGACCAAGTGTCCCTTTCCAAGTGCCACAGGAATCCTGGGACTCCTATCAAGTTTCACGAGGGTCAGGCATCGTCTCCTTTGGAGGCACTGATCTCCGCGTACCTCTGGAGTTTTCAAAGGATGTGAGGCTATCAGTCGCGATGAGGTGGGGAACTAAGTCTTTCTCTGTGCTTTCCACAGGGGATTCAGACATCCTTTCGTCCTGGGAGATGCAAGACGAGCCTGCATTGAAGTCACTGCAGGGATATCCGGCCTTATTTCGAGTCAGGGCATCGCGGTGTCCATTCCACTTGAGGCCGCAAACTCAGGGTCCCTCTCACATACCTAGAGCTGAGAGAAGCCTCCTCTTGAGGTGCTTGTGGTAAGGTGGTATTCCTCTGGAGACGAATCCAGGGACTAACCTCTCGTTTCGAGTTGATTTTTGGTCCACAGAGTTCTTTCATGTTGCTACAGTGACCTCAGGATCCCTCTAGCCTTGAAACAGTGTTCTTGGGGTTTCTCTGGAGTGCCATCAAGGAAATCAAGGCTCCTTTCATGTGTGATGTGCAAGACGGAATTGCTCTGCACGCAGTACAGGGGAATCGGGCCTCATCTCGCATCGAGGGGGAAGTCTCATGGTTTTTCTCGAGTTGCGGCGGGAACCTGGGGTATATTCTCGAGTTACGACGGGGATGGCCCTTCCACCCACGTGTTTCTTCAGCGACGTCAGGACTCCTGCCTAGTTGCGAGGGACAACTCGGGATTCTCCTCGAGGCTTTGCAGGGCAATTGGGACGCCTCTCCAGCTGAGACGGGAGACCAAGGGTCCCTTTCCACGTGCCACAGGAATCCTGGGTCTCCTATCAAGTTTCACGAGGAGTCAGGCATCGTCTCCTTTGGAGGCACTGATCTCCGCATACCTCTGGAGTTTTCAAAGGATTTGAGGCCTCCTGTCGCGATGAGGTGGGGAACTAGGTCTTTCTCTGTGGTCTCCACAGGGGATTCAGACACCCTTTCGTCTTGGGAGATGCAAGACGAGCCTGCATTCCAGTCACTGCAGGGATATCCGGCCTTATTTCGAGTCAGGGCATCGCGGTGTCCATTCCACTTGAGGCCGCAAACTCAGGGTCCCTCTCACATACCTAGAGCTGAGAGAAGCCTCCTCTTGAGGTGCTTGTGGTAAGGTGGTATTCCTCTGGAGTCGAAGCCAGGGACTAACCTCTCATCTCGAGTTGATTTTTGGTCCACGGAGCTCTTTCGTGTTGCTACAGTGACCTCAGGATCCCTCTATCCTTGAAACAGTGTTCTTGGGGTTTCTCTGGAGTGCCATCAAGGAAATCAAGGCTCCTTTCATGTGTGATGTGCAACACGGAATTGCTCTGCACGCAGTGCAGGGGAATCGGGCCTCATCTCGCGGCGAGGGGGAAGTCTCATGGTTTTTCTCGAGTTGCGGCGGGAACCTGGGGTATATTCTCGAGTTACGACGGGGATGGCCCTTCCACACACGTGTTTGTTCAGCCACGTCAGGACTCTTGCCTAGTTGCGAGACACAACTCGGGATTCTCCTCGAGGCTTGGCAAGGCAATTGGGACGCCTCTCCAGCTGAGGCGGGAGACCAAGGGTCCCTTTCCACGTGCCACAGGAATCCTGGGACTCCTATCAAGTTTCACGAGGAGTCAGGCATCGTCTCCTTTGGAGGCACTGATCTCCGCGTACCTCTAGAGTTTTCAAAGGATGTGAGGCCTCCGGTCGCAATGAGGTGGGGAACTTGGTCTTTCTCTGTGGTCTCCACAGGGGATTCAGACATCCTTTCTTCTTGGGAGATGCAAGACGAGCCTGCATTCAAGTCACTGCAGGGATATCCAGCCTTATTTCGCGTCAGGGCATCGCGGTGTCCATTCCACTTGAGGCCGCAACCTCAGGGTCCCTCTCACATACCTAGAGCTGAGAGAAGCCTCCTCTTGAGGTGCTTGTGGTAAGGTGGTATTCCTCTGGAGTCGAAGCCAGGGACTAACCTCTCATCTCGAGTTGATTTTTGGCCCACGGAGCTCTTTCGTGTTGCTACAGTGACCTCAGGATCCCTCTAGCCTTGAAACAGTGTTCTTGGGGTTTCTCTGGAGTGCCATCAAGGAAATCAAGGCTCCTTTCATGTGTGATGTGCAAGACGGAATTGCTCTGCACGCAGTACAGGGGAATTGGGCCTCATCTCGCATCGAGGGGGAAGTCTCATGGTTTTTCTCGAATTGCGGCGGGAACCTGGGGTATATTCTCGAGTTACGACGGGGATGGCCCTTCCACCCACGTGTTTGTTCAGCCACGTCAGGGCTCCTGCCTAGTTGCGGGGGACAACTCGGGATTCTCCTCGAGGCTTGGCAGGGCAATTGGAACGCCTCTCCAGCTGAGGCGGGAGACCAAGGGTCCCTTTCCAAGTGCCACAAGAATCCTGGGACTCCTATCAAGTTTCACGAGGAGTCAGGCATCGTCTCCTTTGGAGGCACTGACCTCCGCGTACCTCTGGAGTTTTCAAAGGATGTGAGGCTATCGGTCGCGATGAGGTGGGGAACTAAGTCTTTCTCTGTGCTTTCCACAGGGGATTCAGACATCCTTTCGTCCTGGGAGATGCAAGACGAGCCTGCATTGAAGTCACTGCAGGGATATCCGGCCTTATTTCGAGTCAGGGCATCGCGGTGTCCATTCCACTTGAGGCCGCAAACTCAGGGTCCCTCTCACATACCTAGAGCTGAGAGAAGCCTCCTCTTGAGGTGCTTGTGGTAAGGTGGTATTCCTCTGGAGACGAATCCAGGGACTAACCTCTCTTTTCGAGTTGATTTTTGGTCCACAGAGTTCTTTCGTGTTGCTACAGTGACCTCAGGATCCCTCTATCCTTGAAACAGTGTTCTTGGGGTTTCTCTGGAGTGCCATCAAGGAAATCAAGGCTCCTTTCATGTGTGATGTGCAAGACGGAATTACTCTGCACGCAGTACAGGGGAATCGGGCCTCATCTCGCATCGAGGGGGAAGTCTCATGGTTTTTCTCGAGTTGCGGCGGGAACCTGGGGTATATTCTCGAGTTACGACGGGGATGGCCCTTCCACCCACGTGTTTGTTCAGCCACGTCAGGACTCCTGCCTAGTTGCGAGGGACAACTCGGGATTCTCCTCGAGGCTTGGCAGGGCAATTGGAACGCCTCTCCAGCTGAGGCGGGAGACCAAGGATCCCTTTCCACGTGCCACAAGAATCCTGGGACTCCTATCAAGTTTCACGAGGAGTCAGGCATCGTCTCCTTTGGAGGCACTGATCTCCGCGTACCTCTGGAGTTTTCAAAGGATGTGAGGCCTCCGGTCGCGATGAGGTGGGGAACTAGGTGTTTCTCTGTGGTCTCCACAGGGGATTCAGACATCCTTTCTTCTTGGGAGTTGCAAGACGAGCCTGTATTCAAGTCACTGCAGGGATATCCGGCCTTATTTCGAGTCAGGGCATCGCGGTGTCGATTCCACTTGAAGCCGCAAACTCAGGATCCCTCTCACATACCTAGAGCTGAGAGAAGCCTCCTCTTGAGGTGCTTGTGGTAAGGTGGTATTCCTCAGGAGTGGAAGCCAGGGACTAACCTCTCATCTCGTGTTGATTCTTGGTCCACGGAGCTCTTTCGTGTTGCTACAGTGACCTCAGGATCCCTCTAGCCTTGAAACAGTGTTCTTGGGGTTTCTATGGAGTGCCATCAAGGAAATCAAGGCTCCTTTCATGTGTGATGTGCAACACGGAATTGCTCTGCACGCAGTGCAGGGGAATCGGGCCTCATCTCGCATCGAGGGGGAAGTCTCATGGTTTTTCTCGAGTTGCGGCGGGAACCTGGGGTATATTCTCGAGTTACGACGGGGATGGCCCTTCCACCCACGTGTTTCTTCAGCGACGTCAGGACTCCTGCCTAGTTGCGAGGGACAACTCGGGATTCTCCTCGAGGCTTTGCAGTGCAATTGGGACGCCTCTCCAGCTGAGACGGGAGACCAAGTGTCCCTTTCCACGTGCCACAGGAATCCTGGGTCTCCTATGAAGTTTCACGAGGAGTCAGGCATCGTCTCCATTGGAGGCACTGATCTCCGCATACCTCTGGAGTTTTCAAAGGATTTGAGGCCTCCTGTCGCGATGAGGTGGGGAACTAGGTCTTTCTCTGTGGTCTCCACAGGGGATTCAGACACCCTTTCGTCTTGGGAGATGCAAGACGAGCCTGCATTCCAGTCACTGCAGGGATATCCGGCCTTATTTCGAGTCAGGGCATCGCGGTGTCCATTCCACTTGAGGCCGCAAACTCAGGGTCCCTCTCACATACCTAGAGCTGAGAGAAGCCTCCTCTTGAGGTGCTTGTGGTAAGGTGGTATTCCTCTGGAGTCGAAGCCAGGGACTAACCTCTCATCTCGAGTTGATTTTTGGTCCACGGAGCTCTTTCGTGTTGCTACAGTGACCTCAGGATCCCTCTAGCCTTGAAACAGTGTTCTTGGGGTTTCTCTGGAGTGCCATGAAGGAAATCAAGGCTCCTTTCATGTGTGATGTGCAACACAGAATTGCTCTGCACGCAGTTCAGGGGAATCGGGCCTCATCTCGCGGCGAGGGGGAAGTCTCATGGTTTTTCTCGAGTTGCGGCGGGAACCTGGGGTATATTCTCGAGTTACGACGGGGATGGCCCTTCCACACACGTGTTTGTTCAGCCACGTCAGGACTCTTGCCTAGTTGCGAGACACAACTCGGGATTTTCCTCGAGGCTTGGCAAGGCAATTGGGACGCCTCTCCAGCTGAGGCGGGAGACCAAGGGTCCCTTTCCACGTGCCACAGGAATCCTGGGACTCCTATCAAGTTTCACGAGGAGTCAGGCATCGTCTCCTTTGAAGGCACTGATCTCCGCGTACCTCTGGAGTTTTCAAAGGATGTGAGGCCTCCGGTCGCGATGAGGTGGGGAACTAGGTCTTTCTCTGTGGTCTCCACAGGGGATTCAGACATCCTTTCTTCTTGGGAGATGCAAGACGAGCCTGCATTCTAGTCACTGCAGGGATATCCAGCCTTATTTCGCGTCAGGACATCGCGGTGTCCATTCCACTTGAGGCCGCAAACTCAGGGTCCCTCTCACATACCTAGAGCTGAGAGAAGCCTCCTCTTGAGGTGCTTGTGGTAAGGTGGTATTCCTCTGGAGTCGAAGCCAGGGACTAACCTCTCATCTCGAGTTGATTTTTGGTCCACGGAGCTCTTTCGTGTTGCTACAGTGACCTCAGGATCCCTCTAGCCTTGAAACAGTGTTCTTGGGGTTTCTCTGGAGTGCCATCAAGGAAATCAAGGCTCCTTTCATGTGTGATGTGCAACACAGAATTGCTCTGCACGCAGTGCAGGGGAATCGGGCCTCATCTCGCGGCGAGGGGGAAGTCTCATGGTTTTTCTCGAGTTGCGGCGGTAACCTGGGGTATATTCTCGAGTTACGACGGGGATGGCCCTTCCACCCACGTGTTTCTTCAGCGACGTCAGGACTCCTGCCTAGTTGCGAGGGACAACTCTGGATTCTCCTCGAGGCTTGGCAGGGCAATTGGGATGCCTCTCCAGCTGAGGCGGGAGACCAAGTGTCCCTTTCCAAGTGCCACAGGAATCCTGGGACTCCTATCAAGTTTCACGAGGAGTCAGGCATCATCTCCATTGGAGGCACTGATCTCCGCGTACCTCTGGAGTTTTCAAAGGATGTGAGGCTATCGGTCGCGATGAGGTGGGGAACTAAGTCTTTCTCTGTGCTTTCCACAGGGGATTCAGACATCCTTTCGTCCTGGGAGATGCAAGACGAGCCTGCATTCAAGTCACTGCAGGGATATCCAGCCTTATTTCGAGTCAGGGCATCGCGGTGTCCATTCCACTTGAGGCCGCAAACTCAGGGTCCCTCTCACATACCTAGAGCTGAGAGAAGCCTCCTCTTGAGGTGCTTGTGGTAAGGTGGTATTCCTCTGGAGACGAATCCAGGGACTAACCTCTCTTTTCGAGTTGATTTTTGGTCCACAGAGTTCTTTCGTGTTGCTACAGTGACCTCAGGATCCCTCTATCCTTGAAACAGTGTTCTTGGGGTTTCTCTGGAGTGCCATCAAGGAAATCAAGGCTCCTTTCATGTGTGATGTGCAAGACGGAATTGCTCTGCACGCAGTACAGGGGAATCTGGCCTCATCTCGCATCGAAGGGGAAGTCTCATGGTTTTTCTCGAATTGCGGCGGGAACCTGGGTTATATTCTCGAGTTACGACGGGGATGGCCCTTCCACCCACGTGTTTGTTCAGCCACGTCAGGACTCCTGCCTAGTTGCGAGGGACATCTCGGGATTCTCCTCGAGGCTTTGCAGGGCAATTGGGACGCCTCTCCAGCTGAGTCGGGAGACCAAGGGTCCCTTTCCACGTGCCACAGGAATCCTGGGTCTCCTATCAAGTTTCACGAGGAGTCAGGCATCGTCTCCTTTGGAGGCACTGATCTCCGCATACCTCTGGAGTTTTCAAAGGATTTGAGGCCTCCTGTCGCGATGAGGTGGGGAACTAGGTCTTTCTCTGTGGTCTCCACAGGGGATTCAGACACCCTTTCGTCTTGGGAGATGCAAGACGAGCCTGCATTCCAGTCACTGCAGGGATATCCAGCCTTATTTCGAGTCAGGGCATCGCGGTGTCCATTCCACTTGAGGCCGCAAACTCAGGGTCCCTCTCACATACCTAGAGCTGAGAGAAGCCTCCTCTTGAGGTGCTTGTGGTAAGGTGGTATTCCTCTGGAGTCGAAGCCAGGGACTAACCTCTCATCTCGAGTTGATTTTTGGTCCACGGAGCTCTTTCGTGTTGCTACAGTGACCTCAGGATCCCTCTAGCCTTGAAACAGTGTTCTTGGGGTTTCTCTGGAGTGCCATGAAGGAAATCAAGGCTCCTTTCATGTGTGATGTGCAACACAGAATTGCTCTGCATGCAGTGCAGGGGAATCGGGCCTCATCTCGTGGCGAGGGGGAAGTCTCATGTTTTTTCTCGAGTTGCGGCGGGAACCTGGGGTATATTCTCGAGTTACGACGGGGATGGCCCTTTCACACACGTGTTTGTTCAGCCACGTCAGGACTCTTGCCTAGTTGCGAGACTCAACTCGGGATTCTCCTCGAGGCTTGGCAAGGCAATTGGGACGCCTCTCCAGCTGAGGCGGGAGACCAAGGGTCCCTTTCCACGTGCCACAGGAATCCTGGGACTCCTATCAAGTTTCACGAGGAGTCAGGCATCGTCTCCTTTGGAGGCACTGATCTCCGCGTACCTCTGGAGTTTTCAAAGGATGTGAGGCCTCCGGTCGCGATGAGGTGGGGAACTAGGTGTTTCTCTGTGGTCTCCACAGGGGATTCAGACATCCTTTCTTCTTGGGAGATGCAAGACGAGCCTGCATTCAAGTCACTGCAGGGATATCCGGCCTTATTTCGAGTCAGGGCATCGCGGTGTCCATTCCACTTGAGGCCGCAAACTCAGGATCCCTCTCACATACCTAGAGCTGAGAGAAGCCTCCTCTTGAGGTGCTTGTGGTAAGGTGGTATTCCTCTGGAGACGAATCCAGGGACTAACCTCTCTTTTCGAGTTGAATTTTGGTCCACAGAGTTCTTTCGTGTTGCTACAGTGACCTCAGGATCCCTCTAGCCTTGAAACAGTGTTCTTGGGGTTTCTCTGGAGTGCCATCAAGGAAATCAAGGCTCCTTTCATGTGTGATGTGCAACACGGAATTGCTCTGCACGCAGTGCAGGGGAATCGGGCCTCATCTCGCGGCGAGGGGGAAGTCTCATGGTTTTTCTCGAGTTGCGGCGGGAACCTGGGGTATATTCTCGAGTTGCGACGGGGATGGCCCTTCCACACACGTGTGTGTTCAGCCATGTCAGGACTCCTGCCTAGTTAAGAGGGACAATTCGGGATTCTCCTCGAGGCTTTGCAGGGCAATTGGGACGCCTCTCCAGCTGAGACGGGAGACCAAGGGTCCCTTTCCACGTGCCACAGGAATCCTGGGTCTCCTATCAAGTTTCACGAGGAGTCAGGCATCGTCTCCTTTGGAGGCACTGATCTCCGCATACCTCTGGAGTTTTCAAAGGATTTGAGGCCTCCAGTCGCGATGAGGTGGGGAACTAGGTCTTTCTCTGTGGTCTCCACAGGGGATTCAGACACCCTTTCGTCTTTGGAGATGCAAGACGAGCCTGCATTCCAGTCACTGCAGGGATATCCAGCCTTATTTCGCGTCAGGGCATCGCGGTGTCCATTCCACTTGAGGCCGCAAACTCAGGGTCCCTCTCACATACCTAGAGCTGAGAGAAGCCTCCTCTTGAGGTGCTTGTGGTAAGGTGGTATTCCTCTGGAGTCGAAGCCAGGGACTAACCTCTCATCTCGAGTTGATTTTTGGTCCACGGAGCTCTTTCGTGTTTCTACAGTGACCTCAGGATCCCTCTAGCCTTGAAACAGTGTTCTTGGGGTTTCTCTGGAATGCCATCAAGGAAATCAAGGCTCCTTTCATGTGTGATGTGCAACACGGAATTGCTCTGCACACAGTGAGGGGAATCGGGCCTCATCTCGCGGCGAGGGGGAAGTCTCATGGTTTTTCTCGAGTTGCGGCGGGAACCTGGGGTATATTCTCGAGTTACGACGGGGATGGCCCTTCCACCCACGTGTGTGTTCAGCCACGTCAGGACTCCTGCCTAGTTGCGAGGGACAACTCTGGATTCTCCTCGAGGCTTGGCAGGGCAATTGGGACGCCTCTCCAGCTGAGGCGGGAGACCAAGTGTCCCTTTCCAAGTGCCACAGGAATCCTGGGACTCCTATCAAGTTTCACGAGGAGTCAGGCATCGTATCCTTTGGAGGCACTGATCTCCGCGTACCTCTGGAGTTTTCAAAGGATGTGAGGCTATCGGTCGCGATGAGGTGGGGAACTAAGTCTTTCTCTGTGCTTTCCACAGGGGATTCAGACATCCTTTCGTCCTGGGAGATGCAAGACGAGCCTGCATTGAAGTCACTGCAGGGATATCCGGCCTTATTTCGAGTCAGGGCATCGCGGTGTCCATTCCACATGAGGCCGCAAACTCAGGGTCCCTCTCACATACCTAGAGCTGAGAGAAGCCTCCTCTTGAGGTGCTTGTGGTAAGGTGGTATTCCTCTGGAGATGAATCCAGGGACTAACCTCTCTTTTCGAGTTGATTTTTGGTCCACAGAGTTCTTTCGTGTTGCTACAGTGACCTCAGGATCCCTCTATCCTTGAAGCAGTGTTCTTGGGGTTTCTCTGGAGTGCCATCAAGGAAATCAAGGCTCCTTTCATGTGTGATGTGCAAGACGGAATTGCTCTGCACGCAGTACAGGGGAATCGGGCCTCATCTCGCATCGAGGGGGAAGTCTCATGGTTTTTCTCGAGTTGCGGCGGGAACCTGGGTTATATTCTCGAGTTACGACGGGGATGGCCCTTCCACCCACGTGTTTGTTCAGCCACGTCAGGACTCCTGCCTAGTTGCGAGGGACAACTCGGGATTCTCCTCGAGGCTTGGCAGGGCAATTGGAACGCCTCTCCAGCTGAGGCGGGAGACCAAGGGTCCCTTTCCACATGCCACAAGAATCCTGGGACTCCTATCAAGTTTCACGAGGAGTCAGGCATCGTCTCCTTTGGAGGCACTGATCTCCGCGTACCTCTGGAGTTTTCAAAGGATGTGAGGCCTCCGGTCGCGATGATGTGGGGAACTAGGTGTTTCTCTGTGGTCTCCACAGGGGATTCAGACATCCTTTCTTCTTGGGAGATGCAAGACGAGCCTGCATTCAAGTCACTGCAGGGATATCCGGCCTTATTTCGAGTCAGGGCATCGCTGTGTCCATTCCACTTGAGGCCGCAAACTCAGGATCCCTCTCACATACCTAGAGCTGAGAGAAGCCTCCTCTTGAGGTGCTTGTGGTAAGGTGGTATTCCTCAGGAGTCGAAGCCAGGGACTAACCTCTCATCTCGTGTTGATTCTTGGGCCACGGAGCTCTTTCGTGTTGCTACAGTGACCTCAGGATCCCTCTAGCCTTGAAACAGTGTTCTTGGGGTTTCTCTGGAGTGCCATCAAGGAAATCAAGGCTCCTTTCATGTGTGATGTGCAACACGGAATTGCTCTGCACGCAGTGCAGGGGAATCGGGCCTCATCTCGCGGCGAGGGGGAAGTCTCATGGTTTTTCTCGAGTTGTGGCGGGAACCTGGGGTATATTCTCGAGTTACGACGGGGATGGCCCTTCCACACACGTGTTTGTTCAGCCACGTCAGGACTCTTGCCTAGTTGCGAGACTCAACTCGGGATTCTCCTCGAGGCTTGGCAAGGCAATTGGGACGCCTCTCCAGCTGAGGCGGGAAACCAAGGGTCCCTTTCCACGTGCCACAGGAATCCTGGGACTCCTATCAAGTTTCACGAGGAGTCAGGCATCGTCTCCTTTGGAGGCACTGATCTCCGCGTACCTCTGGAGTTTTCAAAGGATGTGAGGCCTCCGATCGCGATGAGGTGGGGAACTAGGTGTTTCTCTGTGGTCTCCACAGGGGATTCAGACATCCTTTCTTCTTGGAAGATGCAAGACGAGCCTGCATTCCAGTCACTGCAGGGATATCCGGCCTTATTTCGAGTCAGGGCATCGCGGTGTCCATTCCACTTGAGGCCGCAAACTCAGGATCCCTCTCACATACCTAGAGCTGAGAGAAGCCTCCTCTTGAGGGGCTTGTGGTAAGGTGGTATTCCTCAGGAGTCGAAGCCAGGGACTAACCTCTCATCTCGTGTTGATTCTTGGTCCACGGAGCTCTTTCGTGTTGCTACAGTGACCTCAGGATCCCTCTAGCCTTGAAACAGTGTTCTTGGGGTTTCTCTGGAGTGCCATCAAGGAAATCAAGGCTCCTTTCATGTGTGATGTGCAAGACAGAATTGCTCTGCATGCAGTGCAGGGGAATCGGGCCTCATCTCGTGGCGAGAGGGAAGTCTCATGGTTTTTCTCGAGTTGCGGCGGGAACCTGGGGTATATTCTCGAGTTACGACGGGGATGGCCCTTCCACACACGTGTTTGTTCAGCCACGTCAGGACTCCTGCCTAGTTGCGAGGGACAACTCTGGATTCTCCTCGAGGCTTGGCAGGGCAATTGGGATGCCTCTCCAGCTGAGGCGGGAGACCAAGTGTCCCTTTCCAAGTGCCACAGGAATCCTGGGACTCCTATCAAGTTTCACGAGGAGTCAGGCATCATCTCCTTTGGAGGCACTGATCTCCGCGTACCTCTGGAGTTTTCAAAGGATGTGCGGCTATCGGTCGCGATGAGGTGGGGAACTAAGTCTTTCTCTGTGCTTTCCACAGGGGATTCAGACATCCTTTCGTCCTGGGAGATGCAAGACGAGCCTGCATTCAAGTCACTGCAGGGATATCCAGCCTTATTTCGAGTCAGGGCATCGCGGTGTCCATTCCACTTGAGGCCGCAAACTCAGGGTCCCTCTCACATACCTAGAGCTGAGAGAAGCCTCCTCTTGAGGTGCTTGTGGTAAGGTGGTATTCCTCTGGAGACGAATCCAGGGACTAACCTCTCTTTTCGAGTTGATTTTTGGTCCACAGAGTTCTTTCGTGTTGCTACAGTGACCTCAGGATCCCTCTATCCTTGAAACAGTGTTCTTGGGGTTTCTCTGGAGTGCCATCAAGGAAATCAAGGCTCCTTTCATGTGTGATGTGCAAGACGGAATTGCTCTGCACGCAGTACAGGGGAATCGGACCTCATCTCGCATCGAAGGGGACGTCTCATGGTTTTTCTCGAATTGCGGCGGGAACCTGGGTTATATTCTCGAGTTACGACGGGGATGGCCCTTCCACCCACGTGTTTGTTCAGCCACGTCAGGACTCCTGCCTAGTTGCGAGGGACAACTCGGGATTCTCCTCGAGGCTTTGCAGGGCAATTGGGACGCCTCTCCAGCTGAGTCGGGAGACCAAGGGTCCCTTTCCACGTGCCACAGGAATCCTGGGTCTCCTATCAAGTTTCACGAGGAGTCAGGCATCGTCTCCTTTGGAGGCACTGATCTCCGCATACCTCTGGAGTTTTCAAAGGATTTGAGGCCTCCTGTCGCGATGAGGTGGGGAACTAGGTCTTTCTCTGTGGTCTCCACAGGGGATTCAGACACCCTTTCGTCTTGGGAGATGCAAGACGAGCCTGCATTCCAGTCACTGCAGGGATATCCGGCCTTATTTCGAGTCAGGGCATCGCGGTGTCCATTCCACTTGAGGCCGCAAACTCAGGGTCCCTCTCACATACCTAGAGCTGAGAGAAGCCTCCTCTTGAGGTGCTTGTGGTAAGGTGGTATTCCTCTGGAGTCGAAGCCAGGGACTAACCTCTCATCTCGAGTTGATTTTTGGTCCACGGAGCTCTTTCGTGTTGCTACAGTGACCTCAGGATCCCTCTAGCCTTGAAACAGTGTTCTTGGGGTTTCTCTGGAGTGCCATGAAGGAAATCAAGGCTCCTTTCATGTGTGATGTGCAACACAGAATTGCTCTGCATGCAGTGCAGGGGAATCGGGCCTCATCTCGTGGCGAGGGGGAAGTCTCATGGTTTTTCTCGAGTTGCGGCGGGAACCTGGGGTATATTCTCGAGTTACGACGGGGATGGCCCTTCCACACACGTGTTTGTTCAGCCACGTCAGGACTCTTGCCTAGTTGCGAGACTCAACTCGGGATTCTCCTCGAGGCTTGGCAAGGCAATTGGGACGCCTCTCCAGCTGAGGCGGGAGACCAAGGGTCCCTTTCCACGTGCCACAGGAATCCTGGGACTCCTATCAAGTTTCACGAGGAGTCAGGCATCGTCTCCTTTGGAGGCACTGATCTCCGCGTACCTCTGGAGTTTTCAAAGGATGTGAGGCCTCCGGTCGCGATGAGGTGGGGAACTAGGTGTTTCTCTGTGGTCTCCACAGGGGATTAAGACATCCTTTCTTCTTGGGAGATGCAAGACGAGCCTGCATTCAAGTCACTGCAGGGATATCCAGCCTTATTTCGCGTCAGGGCATCGCGGTGTCCATTCCACTTGAGGCCGCAAACTCAGGGTCCCTCTCACATACCTAGAGCTGAGAGAAGCCTCCTCTTGAGGTGCTTGTGGTAAGGTGGTATTCCTCTGGAGTCGAAGCCAGGGACTAACCTCTCTTTTCGAGTTGATTTTTGGCCCACGGAGCTCTTTCGTCTTGCTACAGTGACCTCAGGATCCCTCTAGCCTTGAAACAGTGTTCTTGGGGTTTCTCTGGAGTGCCATCAAGGAAATCAAGGCTCCTTTCATGGGTGATGTGCAACACGGAATTTCTTTGCACGCAGTGCAGGGGAATCGGGCCTCATCTCGCGGCGAGGGGGAAGTCTCATGGTTTTTCTCGAGTTGCGGCGGGAACCTGGGGTATATTCTCGAGTTACGACTGGGATGGCCCTTCCACCCACGTGTTTCTTCAGCGACGTCAGGACTCCTGCCTAGTTGCGAGGGACAACTCTGGATTCTCCTCGAGGCTTGGCAGGGCAATTGGGACGCCTCTCCAGCTGAGGCGGGAGACCAAGTGTCCCTTTCCAAGTGCCACAGGAATCCTGGGACTCCTATCAAGTTTCACGAGGAGTCAGGCATCATCTCCTTTGGAGGCACTGATCTCCGCGTACCTCTGGAGTTTTCAAAGGATGTGAGGCCTCCGGTCGCGATGAGGTGGGGAACTAGGTCTTTCTCTGTGGTCTCCACAGGGGATTCAGACATCCTTTCTTCTTGGGAGATGCAAGACGAGCCTGCATTCTAGTCACTGCAGGGATATCCAGCCTTATTTCGCGTCAGGACATCGCGGTGTCCATTCCACTTGAGGCCGCAAACTCAGGGTCCCTCTCACATACCTAGAGCTGAGAGAAGCCTCCTCTTGAGGTGCTTGTGGTAAGGTGGTATTCCTCTGGAGTCGAAGCCAGGGACTAACCTCTCATCTCGAGTTGATTTTTGGTCCACGGAGCTCTTTCGTGTTGCTACAGTGACCTCAGGATCCCTCTAGCCTTGAAACAGTGTTCTTGGGGTTTCTCTGGAGTGCCATCAAGGAAATCAAGGCTCCTTTCATGTGTGATGTGCAACACAGAATTGCTCTGCACGCAGTGCAGGGGAATCGGGCCTCATCTCGCGGCGAGGGGGAAGTCTCATGGTTTTTCTCGAGTTGCGGCGGTAACCTGGGGTATATTCTCGAGTTACGACGGGGATGGCCCTTCCACCCACGTGTTTCTTCAGCGACGTCAGGACTCCTGCCTAGTTGCGAGGGACAACTCTGGATTCTCCTCGAGGCTTGGCAGGGCAATTGGGATGCCTCTCCAGCTGAGGCGGGAGACCAAGTGTCCCTTTCCAAGTGCCACAGGAATCCTGGGACTCCTATCAAGTTTCACGAGGAGTCAGGCATCATCTCCATTGGAGGCACTGATCTCCGCGTACCTCTGGAGTTTTCAAAGGATGTGAGGCTATCGGTCGCGATGAGGTGGGGAACTAAGTCTTTCTCTGTGCTTTCCACAGGGGATTCAGACATCCTTTCGTCCTGGGAGATGCAAGACGAGCCTGCATTCAAGTCACTGCAGGGATATCCAGCCTTATTTCGAGTCAGGGCATCGCGGTGTCCATTCCACTTGAGGCCGCAAACTCAGGGTCCCTCTCACATACCTAGAGCTGAGAGAAGCCTCCTCTTGAGGTGCTTGTGGTAAGGTGGTATTCCTCTGGAGACGAATCCAGGGACTAACCTCTCTTTTCGAGTTGATTTTTGGTCCACAGAGTTCTTTCGTGTTGCTACAGTGACCTCAGGATCCCTCTATCCTTGAAACAGTGTTCTTGGGGTTTCTCTGGAGTGCCATCAAGGAAATCAAGGCTCCTTTCATGTGTGATGTGCAAGACGGAATTGCTCTGCACGCAGTACAGGGGAATCTGGCCTCATCTCGCATCGAAGGGGAAGTCTCATGGTTTTTCTCGAATTGCGGCGGGAACCTGGGTTATATTCTCGAGTTACGACGGGGATGGCCCTTCCACCCACGTGTTTGTTCAGCCACGTCAGGACTCCTGCCTAGTTGCGAGGGACATCTCGGGATTCTCCTCGAGGCTTTGCAGGGCAATTGGGACGCCTCTCCAGCTGAGTCGGGAGACCAAGGGTCCCTTTCCACGTGCCACAGGAATCCTGGGTCTCCTATCAAGTTTCACGAGGAGTCAGGCATCGTCTCCTTTGGAGGCACTGATCTCCGCATACCTCTGGAGTTTTCAAAGGATTTGAGGCCTCCTGTCGCGATGAGGTGGGGAACTAGGTCTTTCTCTGTGGTCTCCACAGGGGATTCAGACACCCTTTCGTCTTGGGAGATGCAAGACGAGCCTGCATTCCAGTCACTGCAGGGATATCCAGCCTTATTTCGAGTCAGGGCATCGCGGTGTCCATTCCACTTGAGGCCGCAAACTCAGGGTCCCTCTCACATACCTAGAGCTGAGAGAAGCCTCCTCTTGAGGTGCTTGTGGTAAGGTGGTATTCCTCTGGAGTCGAAGCCAGGGACTAACCTCTCATCTCGAGTTGATTTTTGGTCCACGGAGCTCTTTCGTGTTGCTACAGTGACCTCAGGATCCCTCTAGCCTTGAAACAGTGTTCTTGGGGTTTCTCTGGAGTGCCATGAAGGAAATCAAGGCTCCTTTCATGTGTGATGTGCAACACAGAATTGCTCTGCATGCAGTGCAGGGGAATCGGGCCTCATCTCGTGGCGAGGGGGAAGTCTCATGTTTTTTCTCGAGTTGCGGCGGGAACCTGGGGTATATTCTCGAGTTACGACGGGGATGGCCCTTTCACACACGTGTTTGTTCAGCCACGTCAGGACTCTTGCCTAGTTGCGAGACTCAAATCGGGATTCTCCTCGAGGCTTGGCAAGGCAATTGGGACGCCTCTCCAGCTGAGGCGGGAGACCAAGGGTCCCTTTCCACGTGCCACAGGAATCCTGGGACTCCTATCAAGTTTCACGAGGAGTCAGGCATCGTCTCCTTTGGAGGCACTGATCTCCGCGTACCTCTGGAGTTTTCAAAGGATGTGAGGCCTCCGGTCGCGATGAGGTGGGGAACTAGGTGTTTCTCTGTGGTCTCCACAGGGGATTCAGACATCCTTTCTTCTTGGGAGATGCAAGACGAGCCTGCATTCAAGTCACTGCAGGGATATCCGGCCTTATTTCGAGTCAGGGCATCGCGGTGTCCATTCCACTTGAGGCCGCAAACTCAGGATCCCTCTCACATACCTAGAGCTGAGAGAAGCCTCCTCTTGAGGTGCTTGTGGTAAGGTGGTATTCCTCTGGAGACGAATCCAGGGACTAACCTCTCTTTTCGAGTTGAATTTTGGTCCACAGAGTTCTTTCGTGTTGCTACAGTGACCTCAGGATCCCTCTAGCCTTGAAACAGTGTTCTTGGGGTTTCTCTGGAGTGCCATCAAGGAAATCAAGGCTCCTTTCATGTGTGATGTGCAACACGGAATTGCTCTGCACGCAGTGCAGGGGAATCGGGCCTCATCTCGCGGCGAGGGGGAAGTCTCATGGTTTTTCTCGAGTTGCGGCGGGAACCTGGGGTATATTCTCGAGTTGCGACGGGGATGGCCCTTCCACACACGTGTGTGTTCAGCCATGTCAGGACTCCTGCCTAGTTAAGAGGGACAATTCGGGATTCTCCTCGAGGCTTTGCAGGGCAATTGGGACGCCTCTCCAGCTGAGACGGGAGACCAAGTGTCCCTTTCCACGTGCCACAGGAATCCTGGGTCTCCTATCAAGTTTCACGAGGAGTCAGGCATCGTCTCCTTTGGAGGCACTGATCTCCGCATACCTCTGGAGTTTTCAAAGGATTTGAGGCCTCCAGTCGCGATGAGGTGGGGAACTAGGTCTTTCTCTGTGGTCTCCACAGGGGATTCAGACACCCTTTCGTCTTTGGAGATGCAAGACGAGCCTGCATTCCAGTCACTGCAGGGATATCCAGCCTTATTTCGCGTCAGGGCATCGCGGTGTCCATTCCACTTGAGGCCGCAAACTCAGGGTCCCTCTCACATACCTAGAGCTGAGAGAAGCCTCCTCTTGAGGTGCTTGTGGTAAGGTGGTATTCCTCTGGAGTCGAAGCCAGGGACTAACCTCTCATCTCGAGTTGATTTTTGGTCCACGGAGCTCTTTCGTGTTTCTACAGTGACCTCAGGATCCCTCTAGCCTTGAAACAGTGTTCTTGGGGTTTCTCTGGAATGCCATCAAGGAAATCAAGGCTCCTTTCATGTGTGATGTGCAACACGGAATTGCTCTGCACACAGTGAGGGGAATCGGGCCTCATCTCGCGGCGAGGGGGAAGTCTCATGGTTTTTCTCGAGTTGCGGCGGGAACCTGGGGTATATTCTCGAGTTACGACGGGGATGGCCCTTCCACCCACGTGTGTGTTCAGCCACGTCAGGACTCCTGCCTAGTTGCGAGGGACAACTCTGGATTCTCCTCGAGGCTTGGCAGGGCAATTGGGACGCCTCTCCAGCTGAGGCGGGAGACCAAGTGTCCCTTTCCAAGTGCCACAGGAATCCTGGGACTCCTATCAAGTTTCACGAGGAGTCAGGCATCGTATCCTTTGGAGGCACTGATCTCGGCGTACCTCTGGAGTTTTCAAAGGATGTGAGGCTATCGGTCGCGATGAGGTGGGGAACTAAGTCTTTCTCTGTGCTTTCCACAGGGGATTCAGACATCCTTTCGTCCTGGGAGATGCAAGACGAGCCTGCATTGAAGTCACTGCAGGGATATCCGGCCTTATTTCGAGTCAGGGCATCGCGGTGTCCATTCCACATGAGGCCGCAAACTCAGGGTCCCTCTCACATACCTAGAGCTGAGAGAAGCCTCCTCTTGAGGTGCTTGTGGTAAGGTGGTATTCCTCTGGAGATGAATCCAGGGACTAACCTCTCTTTTCGAGTTGATTTTTGGTCCACAGAGTTCTTTCGTGTTGCTACAGTGACCTCAGGATCCCTCTATCCTTGAAGCAGTGTTCTTGGGGTTTCTCTGGAGTGCCATCAAGGAAATCAAGGCTCCTTTCATGTGTGATGTGCAAGACGGAATTGCTCTGCACGCAGTACAGGGGAATCGGGCCTCATCTCGCATCGAGGGGGAAGTCTCATGGTTTTTCTCGAGTTGCGGCGGGAACCTGGGTTATATTCTCGAGTTACGACGGGGATGGCCCTTCCACCCACGTGTTTGTTCAGCCACGTCAGGACTCCTGCCTAGTTGCGAGGGACAACTCGGGATTCTCCTCGAGGCTTGGCAGGGCAATTGGAACGCCTCTCCAGCTGAGGCGGGAGACCAAGGGTCCCTTTCCACGTGCCACAAGAATCCTGGGACTCCTATCAAGTTTCACGAGGAGTCAGGCATCGTCTCCTTTGGAGGCACTGATCTCCGCGTACCTCTGGAGTTTTCAAAGGATGTGAGGCCTCCGGTCGCGATGATGTGGGGAACTAGGTGTTTCTCTGTGGTCTCCACAGGGGATTCAGACATCCTTTCTTCTTGGGAGATGCAAGACGAGCCTGCATTCAAGTCACTGCAGGGATATCCGGCCTTATTTCGAGTCAGGGCATCGCTGTGTCCATTCCACTTGAGGCCGCAAACTCAGGATCCCTCTCACATACCTAGAGCTGAGAGAAGCCTCCTCTTGAGGTGCTTGTGGTAAGGTGGTATTCCTCAGGAGTCGAAGCCAGGGACTAACCTCTCATCTCGTGTTGATTCTTGGGCCACGGAGCTCTTTCGTGTTGCTACAGTGACCTCAGGATCCCTCTAGCCTTGAAACAGTGTTCTTGGGGTTTCTCTGGAGTGCCATCAAGGAAATCAAGGCTCCTTTCATGTGTGATGTGCAACACGGAATTGCTCTGCACGCAGTGCAGGGGAATCGGGCCTCATCTCGCGGCGAGGGGGAAGTCTCATGGTTTTTCTCGAGTTGTGGCGGGAACCTGGGGTATATTCTCGAGTTACGACGGGGATGGCCCTTCCACACACGTGTTTGTTCAGCCACGTCAGGACTCTTGCCTAGTTGCGAGACTCAACTCGGGATTCTCCTCGAGGCTTGGCAAGGCAATTGGGACGCCTCTCCAGCTGAGTCGGGAAACCAAGGGTCCCTTTCCACGTGCCACAGGAATCCTGGGACTCCTATCAAGTTTCACGAGGAGTCAGGCATCGTCTCCTTTGGAGGCACTGATCTCCGCGTACCTCTGGAGTTTTCAAAGGATGTGAGGCCTCCGATCGCGATGAGGTGGGGAACTAGGTGTTTCTCTGTGGTCTCCACAGGGGATTCAGACATCCTTTCTTCTTGGAAGATGCAAGACGAGCCTGCATTCCAGTCACTGCAGGGATATCCGGCCTTATTTCGAGTCAGGGCATCGCGGTGTCCATTCCACTTGAGGCCGCAAACTCAGGATCCCTCTCACATACCTAGAGCTGAGAGAAGCCTCCTCTTGAGGGGCTTGTGGTAAGGTGGTATTCCTCAGGAGTCGAAGCCAGGGACTAACCTCTCATCTCGTGTTGATTCTTGGTCCACGGAGCTCTTTCGTGTTGCTACAGTGACCTCAGGATCCCTCTAGCCTTGAAACAGTGTTCTTGGGGTTTCTCTGGAGTGCCATCAAGGAAATCAAGGCTCCTTTCATGTGTGATGTGCAAGACAGAATTGCTCTGCATGCAGTGCAGGGGAATCGGGCCTCATCTCGTGGCGAGAGGGAAGTCTCATGGTTTTTCTCGAGTTGCGGCGGGAACCTGGGGTATATTCTCGAGTTACGACGGGGATGGCCCTTCCACACACGTGTTTGTTCAGCCACGTCAGGACTCCTGCCTAGTTGCGAGGGACAACTCTGGATTCTCCTCGAGGCTTGGCAGGGCAATTGGGATGCCTCTCCAGCTGAGGCGGGAGACCAAGTGTCCCTTTCCAAGTGCCACAGGAATCCTGGGACTCCTATCAAGTTTCACGAGGAGTCAGGCATCATCTCCTTTGGAGGCACTGATCTCCGCGTACCTCTGGAGTTTTCAAAGGATGTGCGGCTATCGGTCGCGATGAGGTGGGGAACTAAGTCTTTCTCTGTGCTTTCCACAGGGGATTCAGACATCCTTTCGTCCTGGGAGATGCAAGACGAGCCTGCATTCAAGTCACTGCAGGGATATCCAGCCTTATTTCGAGTCAGGGCATCGCGGTGTCCATTCCACTTGAGGCCGCAAACTCAGGGTCCCTCTCACATACCTAGAGCTGAGAGAAGCCTCCTCTTGAGGTGCTTGTGGTAAGGTGGTATTCCTCTGGAGACGAATCCAGGGACTAACCTCTCTTTTCGAGTTGATTTTTGGTCCACAGAGTTCTTTCGTGTTGCTACAGTGACCTCAGGATCCCTCTATCCTTGAAACAGTGTTCTTGGGGTTTCTCTGGAGTGCCATCAAGGAAATCAAGGCTCCTTTCATGTGTGATGTGCAAGACGGAATTGCTCTGCACGCAGTACAGGGGAATCGGACCTCATCTCGCATCGAAGGGGACGTCTCATGGTTTTTCTCGAATTGCGGCGGGAACCTGGGTTATATTCTCGAGTTACGACGGGGATGGCCCTTCCACCCACGTGTTTGTTCAGCCACGTCAGGACTCCTGCCTAGTTGCGAGGGACAACTCGGGATTCTCCTCGAGGCTTTGCAGGGCAATTGGGACGCCTCTCCAGCTGAGTCGGGAGACCAAGGGTCCCTTTCCACGTGCCACAGGAATCCTGGGTCTCCTATCAAGTTTCACGAGGAGTCAGGCATCGTCTCCTTTGGAGGCACTGATCTCCGCATACCTCTGGAGTTTTCAAAGGATTTGAGGCCTCCTGTCGCGATGAGGTGGGGAACTAGGTCTTTCTCTGTGGTCTCCACAGGGGATTCAGACACCCTTTCGTCTTGGGAGATGCAAGACGAGCCTGCATTCCAGTCACTGCAGGGATATCCGGCCTTATTTCGAGTCAGGGCATCGCGGTGTCCATTCCACTTGAGGCCGCAAACTCAGGGTCCCTCTCACATACCTAGAGCTGAGAGAAGCCTCCTCTTGAGGTGCTTGTGGTAAGGTGGTATTCCTCTGGAGTCGAAGCCAGGGACTAACCTCTCATCTCGAGTTGATTTTTGGTCCACGGAGCTCTTTCGTGTTGCTACAGTGACCTCAGGATCCCTCTAGCCTTGAAACAGTGTTCTTGGGGTTTCTCTGGAGTGCCATGAAGGAAATCAAGGCTCCTTTCATGTGTGATGTGCAACACAGAATTGCTCTGCATGCAGTGCAGGGGAATCAGGCCTCATCTCGTGGCGAGGGGGAAGTCTCATGGTTTTTCTCGAGTTGCGGCGGGAACCTGGGGTATATTCTCGAGTTACGACGGGGATGGCCCTTCCACACACGTGTTTGTTCAGCCACGTCAGGACTCTTGCCTAGTTGCGAGACTCAACTCGGGATTCTCCTCGAGGCTTGGCAAGGCAATTGGGACGCCTCTCCAGCTGAGGCGGGAGACCAAGGGTCCCTTTCCACGTGCCACAGGAATCCTGGGACTCCTATCAAGTTTCACGAGGAGTCAGGCATCGTCTCCTTTGGAGGCACTGATCTCCGCGTACCTCTGGAGTTTTCAAAGGATGTGAGGCCTCCGGTCGCGATGAGGTGGGGAACTAGGTGTTTCTCTGTGGTCTCCACAGGGGATTAAGACATCCTTTCTTCTTGGGAGATGCAAGACGAGCCTGCATTCAAGTCACTGCAGGGATATCCAGCCTTATTTCGCGTCAGGGCATCGCGGTGTCCATTCCACTTGAGGCCGCAAACTCAGGGTCCCTCTCACATACCTAGAGCTGAGAGAAGCCTCCTCTTGAGGTGCTTGTGGTAAGGTGGTATTCCTCTGGAGTCGAAGCCAGGGACTAACCTCTCTTTTCGAGTTGATTTTTGGCCCACGGAGCTCTTTCGTCTTGCTACAGTGACCTCAGGATCCCTCTAGCCTTGAAACAGTGTTCTTGGGGTTTCTCTGGAGTGCCATCAAGGAAATCAAGGCTCCTTTCATGGGTGATGTGCAACACGGAATTTCTTTGCACGCAGTGCAGGGGAATCGGGCCTCATCTCGCGGCGAGGGGGAAGTCTCATGGTTTTTCTCGAGTTGCGGCGGGAACCTGGGGTATATTCTCGAGTTACGACTGGGATGGCCCTTCCACCCACGTGTTTCTTCAGCGACGTCAGGACTCCTGCCTAGTTGCGAGGGACAACTCTGGATTCTCCTCGAGGCTTGGCAGGGCAATTGGGACGCCTCTCCAGCTGAGGCGGGAGACCAAGTGTCCCTTTCCAAGTGCCACAGGAATCCTGGGACTCCTATCAAGTTTCACGAGGAGTCAGGCATCATCTCCTTTGGAGGCACTGATCTCCGCGTACCTCTGGAGTTTTCAAAGGATGTGAGGCCTCCGGTCGCGATGAGGTGGGGAACTAGGTCTTTCTCTGTGGTCTCCACAGGGGATTCAGACATCCTTTCTTCTTGGGAGATGCAAGACGAGCCTGCATTCCAGTCACTGCAGGGATATCCGGCCTTATTTCGAGTCAGGGCATCGCGGTGTCCATTCCACTTGAGGCCGCAAACTCAGGATCCCTCTCACATACCTAGAGCTGAGAGAAGCCTCCTCTTGAGGTGCTTGTGGTAAGGTGGTATTCCTCTGGAGACGAATCCAGGGACTAACCTCTCTTTTCGAGTTGAATTTTGGTCCACAGAGTTCTTTCGTGTTGCTACAGTGACCTCAGGATCCCTCTAGCCTTGAAACAGTGTTCTTGGGGTTTCTCTGGAGTGCCATCAAGGAAATCAAGGCTCCTTTCATGTGTGATGTGCAACACGGAATTGCTCTGCACGCAGTGCAGGGGAATCGGGCCTCATCTCGCGGCGAGGGGGAAGTCTCATGGTTTTTCTCGAGTTGCGGCGGGAACCTGGGGTATATTCTCGAGTTACGACGGGGATGGCCCTTCCACACACGTGTGTGTTCAGCCATGTCAGGACTCCTGCCTAGTTAAGAGGGACAATTCGGGATTCTCCTCGAGGCTTTGCAGGGCAATTGGGACGCCTCTCCAGCTGAGACGGGAGACCAAGGGTCCCTTTCCACGTGCCACAGGAATCCTGGGTCTCCTATCAAGTTTCACGAGGAGTCAGGCATCGTCTCCTTTGGAGGCACTGATCTCCGCATACCTCTGGAGTTTTCAAAGGATTTGAGGCCTCCAGTCGCGATGAGGTGGGGAACTAGGTCTTTCTCTGTGGTCTCCACAGGGGATTCAGACACCCTTTCGTCTTGGGAGATGCAAGACGAGCCTGCATTCCAGTCACTGCAGGGATATCCGGCCTTATTTCGAGTCAGGGCATCGCGGTGTCCATTCCACTTGAGTCCGCAACCTCAGGGTCCCTCTCACATACCTAGAGCTGAGAGAAGCCTCCTCTTGAGGTGCTTGTGGTAAGGTGGTATTCCTCTGGAGTCGAAGCCAGGGACTAACCTCTCATCTCGAGTTGATTTTTGGTCCACGGAGCTCTTTCGTGTTGCTACAGTGACCTCAGGATCCCTCTAGCCTTGAAACAGTGTTCTTGGGGTTTCTCTGGAGTGCCATGAAGGAAATCAAGGCTCCTTTCATGTGTGATGTGCAACACAGAATTGCTCTGCACGCAGTGCAGGGGAATCGGGCCTCATCTCGCGGCGAGGGGGAAGTCTCATGGTTTTTCTCGAGTTGCGGCGGGAACCTGGGGTATATTCTCGAGTTACGACGGGAATGGCCCTTCCACACACGTGTTTGTTCAGCCACGTCAGGACTCTTGCCTAGTTGCGAGACTCAACTCGGGATTCTCCTCGAGGCTTGGCAAGGCAATTGGGACGCCTCTCCAGCTGAGGCGGGAGACCAAGGGTCCCTTTCCACGTGCCACAGGAATCCTGGGACTCCTATCAAGTTTCACGAGGAGTCAGGCATCGTCTCCTTTGGAGGCACTGATCTCCGCGTACCTCTGGAGTTTTCAAAGGATGTGAGGCCTCCGGTCGCGATGAGGTGGGGAACTAGGTGTTTCTCTGTGGTCTCCACAGGGGATTCAGACATCCTTTCTTCTTGGGAGATGCAAGACGAGCCTGCATTCAAGTCACTGCAGGGATATCCAGCCTTATTTCGCGTCAGGGCATCGCGGTGTCCATTCCACTTGAGGCCGCAAACTCAGGGTCCCTCTCACATACCTAGAGCTGAGAGAAGCCTCCTCTTGAGGTGCTTGTGGTAAGGTGGTATTCATCTGGAGTCGAAGCCAGGGACTAACCTCTCTTTTCGAGTTGATTTTTGGCCCACGGAGCTCTTTCGTCTTGCTACAGTGACCTCAGGATCCCTCTAGCCTTGAAACAGTGTTCTTGGGGTTTCTCTGGAGTGCCATCAAGGAAATCAAGGCTCCTTTCATGGGTGATGTGCAACACGGAATTTCTCTGCACGCAGTGCAGGGGAATCGGGCCTCATCTCGCGGCGAGGGGGAAGTCTCATGGTTTTTCTCGAGTTGCGGCGGGAACCTGGGGTATATTCTCGAGTTACGACTGGGATGGCCCTTCCACCCACGTGTTTCTTCAGCGACGTCAGAACTCCTACCTAGTTGCGAGAGACAACTCTGGATTCTCCTCGAGGCTTGGCAGGGCAATTGGGACGCCTCTCCAGCTGAGGCGGGAGACCAAGTGTCCCTTTCCAAGTGCCACAGGAATCCTGGGACTCCTATCAAGTTTCATGAGGAGTCAGGCATCATCTCCTTTGGAGGCACTGATCTCCGCGTACCTCTGGAGTTTTCAAAGGATGTGAGGCCTCCGGTCGCGATGAGGTGGGGAACTAGGTCTTTCTCTGTGGTCTCCACAGGGGATTCAGACATCCTTTCTTCTTGGGAGATGCAAGACGAGCCTGCATTCAAGTCACTGCAGGGATATCCGGCCTTATTTCGAGTCAGGGCATCGCGGTGTCCATTCCACTTGAGGCCGCAAACTCAGGATCCCTCTCACATACCTAGAGCTGAGAGAAGCCTCCTCTTGAGGTGCTTGTGGTAAGGTGGTATTCCTCTGGAGACGAATCCAGGGACTAACCTCTCTTTTCGAGTTGATTTTTGGTCCACAGAGTTCTTTCGTGTTGCTACAGTGACCTCAGGATCCCTCTAGCCTTGAAACAGTGTTCTTGGGGTTTCTCTGGAGTGCCATCAAGGAAATCAAGGCTCCTTTCATGTGTGATGTGCAACACGGAATTGCTCTGCACGCAGTGCAGGGGAATCGGGCCTCATCTCGCGGCGAGGGGGAAGTCTCATGGTTTTTCTCGAGTTGCGGCGGGAACCTGGGGTATATTCTCGAGTTACGACGGGGATGGCCCTTCCACACACGTGTGTGTTCAGCCATGTCAGGACTCCTGCCTAGTTAAGAGGGACAATTCGGGATTCTCCTCGAGGCTTTGCAGGGCAATTGGGACGCCTCTCCAGCTGAGACGGGAGACCAAGGGTCCCTTTCCACGTGCCACAGGAATCCTGGGTCTCCTATCAAGTTTCACGAGGAGTCAGGCATCGTTTCCTTTGGAGGCACTGATCTCCGCATACCTCTGGAGTTTTCAAAGGATTTGAGGCCTCCAGTCGCGATGAGGTGGGGAACTAGGTCTTTCTCTGTGGTCTCCACAGGGGATTCAGACACCCTTTCGTCTTGGGAGATGCAAGACGAGCATGCATTCCAGTCACTGCAGGGATATCCGGCCTTATTTCGAGTCAGGGTATCGCGGTGTCCATTCCACTTGAGGCCGCAAACTCAGGGTCCCTCTCACATACCTAGAGCTGAGAGAAGCCTCCTCTTGAGGTGCTTGTGGTAAGGTGGTATTCCTCTGGAGTCGAAGCCAGGGACTAACCTCTCATCTCGAGTTGATTTTTGGTCCACGGAGCTCTTTCGTGTTACTACAGTGACCTCAGGATCCCTCTAGCCTTGAAACAGTGTTCTTGGGGTTTCTCTGGAGTGCCATGAAGGAAATCAAGGCTCCTTTCATGTGTGATGTGCAACACAGAATTGCTCTGCATGCAGTGCAGGGGAATCGGGCCTCATCTCGTGGCGAGGGGGAAGTCTCATGTTTTTTCTCGAGTTGCGGCGGGAACCTGGGGTATATTCTCGAGTTACGACGGGGATGGCCCTTCCACACACGTGTTTGTTCAGCCACGTCAGGACTCTTGCCTAGTTGCGAGACTCAACTCGGGATTCTCCTCGAGGCTTGGCAAGGCAATTGGGACGCCTCTCCAGCTGAGGCGGGAGACCAAGGGTCCCTTTCCACGTGCCACAGGAATCCTGGGACTCCTATCAAGTTTCACGAGGAGTCAGGCATCGTCTCCTTTGGAGGCACTGATCTCCGCGTACCTCTGGAGTTTTCAAAGGATGTGAGGCTATCGGTCGCGATGAGGTGGGGAACTAAGTCTTTCTCTGTGCTTTCCACAGGGGATTCAGACATCCTTTCGTCCTGGGAGATGCAAGACGAGCCTGCATTGAAGTCACTGCAGGGATATCCGGCCTTATTTCGAGTCAGGGCATCGCGGTGTCCATTCCACATGAGGCCGCAAACTCAGGGTCCCTCTCACATACCTAGAGCTGAGAGAAGCCTCCTCTTGAGGTGCTTGTGGTAAGGTGGTATTCCTCTGGAGACGAATCCAGGGACTAACCTCTCTTTTCGAGTTGATTTTTGGTCCACAGAGTTCTTTCGTGTTGCTACAGTGACCTCAGGATCCCTCTATCCTTGAAGCAGTGTTCTTGGGGTTTCTCTGGAGTGCCATCAAGGAAATCAAGGCTCCTTTCATGTGTGATGTGCAAGACGGAATTGCTCTGCACGCAGTACAGGGGAATCGGGCCTCATCTCGCATCGAGGGGGAAGTCTCATGGTTTTTCTCGAGTTGCGGCGGGAACCTGGGTTATATTCTCGAGTTACGACGGGGATGGCCCTTCCACCCACGTGTTTGTTCAGCCACGTCAGGACTCCTGCCTAGTTGCGAGGGACAACTCGGGATTCTCTTCGAGGCTTGGCAGGGCAATTGGAACGCCTCTCCAGCTGAGGCGGGAGACCAAGGGTCCCTTTCCACATGCCACAAGAATCCTGGGACTCCTATCAAGTTTCACGAGGAGTCAGGCATCGTCTCCTTTGGAGGCACTGATCTCCTCGTACCTCTGGAGTTTTCAAAGGATGTGAGGCCTCCGGTCGCGATGATGTGGGGAACTAGGTGTTTCTCTGTGGTCTCCACAGGGGATTCAGACATCCTTTCTTCTTGGGAGATGCAAGACGAGCCTGCATTCAAGTCACTGCAGGGATATCCGGCTTTATTTCGAGTCAGGGCATCGCTGTGTCCATTCCACTTGAGGCCGCAAACTCAGGATCCCTCTCACATACCTAGAGCTGAGAGAAGCCTCCTCTTCAGGTGCTTGTGGTAAGGTGGTATTCCTCAGGAGTCGAAGCCAGGGACTAACCTCTCATCTCGTGTTGATTCTTGGTCCACGGAGCTCTTTCGTGTTGCTACAGTGACCTCAGGATCCCTCTAGCCTTGAAACAGTGTTCTTGGAGTTTCTCTGGAGTGCCATCAAGGAAATCAAGGCTCCTTTCATGTGTGATGTGCAACACAGAACTGCTCTGCACGCAGTGCAGGGGAATCGGGCCTCATCTCGCGGCGAGAGGGAAGTCTCATGGTTTTTCTCGAGTTGCGGCGGGAACCTGGGGTATATTCTCGAGTTACGACGGGGATGGCCCTTCCACCCACGTGTTTCTTCAGCGACGTCAGGACTCCTGCCTAGTTGCGAGGGACAACTCGGGATTCTCCTCGAGGCTTTGCAGGGCAATTGGGACGCCTCTCCAGCTGAGACGGGAGACCAAGGGTCCCTTTCCACGTGCCACAGGAATCCTGGGTCTCCTATCAAGTTTCACGAGGAGTCAGGCATCGTCTCCTTTGGAGGCACTGATCTCCGCATACCTCTGGAGTTTTCAAAGGATTTGAGGCCTCCTGTCGCGATGAGGTGGGGAACTAGGTCTTTCTCTGTGGTCTCCACAGGGGATTCAGACACCCTTTCGTCTTGGGAGATGCAAGACGAGCCTGCATTCCAGTCACTGCAGGGATATCCGGCCTTATTTCGAGTCAGGGCATCGCGGTGTCCATTCCACTTGAGGCCGCAAACTCAGGGTCCCTCTCACATACCTAGAGCTGAGAGAAGCCTCCTCTTGAGGTGCTTGTGGTAAGGTGGTATTCCTCTGGATTCGAAGCCAGGGACTAACCTCTCATCTCGAGTTGATTTTTGGTCCACGGAGCTCTTTCGTGTTGCTACAGTGACCTCAGGATCCCTCTAGCCTTGAAACAGTGTTCTTGGGGTTTCTCTGGAGTGCCATGAAGGAAATCAAGGCTCCTTTCATGTGTGATGTGCAACACAGAATTGCTCTGCACGCAGTGCAGGGGAATCGGGCCTCATCTCGCGGCGAGGGGGAAGTCTCATGGTTTTTCTCGAGTTGCGGCGGGAACCTGGGGTATATTCTCGAGTTACGACGGGGATGGCCTTTCCACACACGTGTTTGTTCAACCACGTCAGGACTCTTGCCTAGTTGCGAGACTCAACTCGGGATTCTCCTCGAGGCTTGGCAAGGCAATTGGGACGCCTCTCCAGCTGAGGCGGGAGACCAAGGGTCCCTTTCCACGAGCCACAGGAATCCTGGGACTCCTATCAAGTTTCACGAGGAGTCAGGCATCGTCTCCTTTGGAGGCACTGATCTCCGCGTACCTCTGGAGTTTTCAAAGGATGTGAGGCCTCCGATCGCGATGAGGTGGGGAACTAGGTGTTTCTCTGTGGTCTCCACAGGGGATTCAGACATCCTTTCTTCTTGGAAGATGCAAGACGAGCCTGCATTCCAGTCACTGCAGGGATATCCGGCCTTATTTCGAGTCAGGGCATCGCGGTGTCCATTCCACTTGAGGCCGCAAACTCAGGATCCCTCTCACATACCTAGAGCTGAGAGAAGCCTCCTCTTGAGGGGCTTGTGGTAAGGTGGTATTCCTCAGGAGTCGAAGCCAGGGACTAACCTCTCATCTCGTGTTGATTCTTGGTCCACGGAGCTCTTTCGTGTTGCTACAGTGACCTCAGGATCCCTCTAGCCTTGAAACAGTGTTCTTGGGGTTTCTCTGGAGTGCCATCAAGGAAATCAAGGCTCCTTTCATGTGTGATGTGCAAGACAGAATTGCTCTGCATGCAGTGCAGGGGAATCGGGCCTCATCTCGTGGCGAGAGGGAAGTCTCATGGTTTTTCTCGAGTTGCGGCGGGAACCTGGGGTATATTCTCGAGTTACGACGGGGATGGCCCTTCCACACACGTGTTTGTTCAGCCACGTCAGGACTCCTGCCTAGTTGCGAGGGACAACTCTGGATTCTCCTCGAGGCTTGGCAGGGCAATTGGGATGCCTCTCCAGCTGAGGCGGGAGACCAAGTGTCCCTTTCCAAGTGCCACAGGAATCCTGGGACTCCTATCAAGTTTCACGAGGAGTCAGGCATCATCTCCTTTGGAGGCACTGATCTCCGCGTACCTCTGGAGTTTTCAAAGGATGTGAGGCTATCGGTCGCGATGAGGTGGGGAACTAAGTCTTTCTCTGTGCTTTCCACAGGGGATTCAGACATCCTTTCGTCCTGGGAGATGCAAGACGAGCCTGCATTCAAGTCACTGCAGGGATATCCAGCCTTATTTCGAGTCAGGGCATCGCGGTGTCCATTCCACTTGAGGCCGCAAACTCAGGGTCCCTCTCACATACCTAGAGCTGAGAGAAGCCTCCTCTTGAGGTGCTTGTGGTAAGGTGGTATTCCTCTGGAGACGAATCCAGGGACTAACCTCTCTTTTCGAGTTGATTTTTGGTCCACAGAGTTCTTTCGTGTTGCTACAGTGACCTCAGGATCCCTCTATCCTTGAAACAGTGTTCTTGGGGTTTCTCTGGAGTGCCATCAAGGAAATCAAGGCTCCTTTCATGTGTGATGTGCAAGACGGAATTGCTCTGCACGCAGTACAGGGGAATCGGACCTCATCTCGCATCGAAGGGGAAGTCTCATGGTTTTTCTCGAATTGCGGCGGGAACCTGGGTTATATTCTCGAGTTACGACGGGGATGGCCCTTCCACACACGTGTTTGTTCAGCCACGTCAGGACTCCTGCCTAGTTGCGAGGGACAACTCGGGATTCTCCTCGAGGCTTTGCAGGGCAATTGGGACGCCTCTCCAGCTCAGGCGGGAGACCAAGGGTCCCTTTCCACGTGCCACAGGAATCCTGGGTCTCCTATCAAGTTTCACGAGGAGTCAGGCATCGTCTCCTTTGGAGGCACTGATCTCCGCATACCTCTGGAGTTTTCAAAGGATTTGAGGCCTCCTGTCGCGATGAGGTGGGGAACTAGGTCTTTCTCTGTGGTCTCCACAGGGGATTCAGACACCCTTTCGTCTTGGGAGATGCAAGACGAGCCTGCATTCCAGTCACTGCAGGGATATCCGGCCTTATTTCGAGTCAGGGCATCGCGGTGTCCATTCCACTTGAGGCCGCAAACTCAGGGTCCCTCTCACATACCTAGAGCTGAGAGAAGCCTCCTCTTGAGGTGCTTGTGGTAAGGTGGTATTCCTCTGGAGTCGAAGCCAGGGACTAACCTCTCATCTCGAGTTGATTTTTGGTCCACGGAGCTCTTTCGTGTTGCTACAGTGACCTCAGGATCCCTCTAGCCTTGAAACAGTGTTCTTGGGGTATCTCTGGAGTGCCATGAAGGAAATCAAGGCTCCTTTCATGTGTGATGTGCAACACAGAATTGCTCTGCATGCAGTGCAGGGGAATCGGGCCTCATCTCGTGGCGAGGGGGAAGTCTCATGGTTTTTCTCGAGTTGCGGCGGGAACCTGGGGTATATTCTCGAGTTACGACGGGGATGGCCCTTCCACACACGTGTTTGTTCAGCCACGTCAGGACTCTTGCCTAGTTGCGAGACTCAACTCGGGATTCTCCTCGAGGCTTGGCAAGGCAATTGGGACGCCTCTCCAGCTGAGGCGGGAGACCAAGGGTCCCTTTCCACGTGCCACAGGAATCCTGGGACTCCTATCAAGTTTCACGAGGAGTCAGGCATCGTCTCCTTTGGAGGCACTGATCTCCGCGTACCTCTGGAGTTTTCAAAGGATGTGAGGCCTCCGGTCGCGATGAGGTGGGGAACTAGGTGTTTCTCTGTGGTCTCCACAGGGGATTAAGACATCCTTTCTTCTTGGGAGATGCAAGACGAGCCTGCATTCAAGTCACTGCAGGGATATCCAGCCTTATTTCGCGTCAGGGCATCGCGGTGTCCATTCCACTTGAGGCCGCAAACTCAGGGTCCCTCTCACATACCTAGAGCTGAGAGAAGCCTCCTCTTGAGGTGCTTGTGGTAAGGTGGTATTCCTCTGGAGTCGAAGCCAGGGACTAACCTCTCTTTTCGAGTTGATTTTTGGCCCACGGAGCTCTTTCGTCTTGCTACAGTGACCTCAGGATCCCTCTAGCCTTGAAACAGTGTTCTTGGGGTTTCTCTGGAGTGCCATCAAGGAAATCAAGGCTCCTTTCATGGGTGATGTGCAACACGGAATTTCTTTGCACGCAGTGCAGGGGAATCGGGCCTCATCTCGCGGCGAGGGGGAAGTCTCATGGTTTTTCTCGAGTTGCGGCGGGAACCTGGGGTATATTCTCGAGTTACGACTGGGATGGCCCTTCCACCCACGTGTTTCTTCAGCGACGTCAGGACTCCTGCCTAGTTGCGAGGGACAACTCTGGATTCTCCTCGAGGCTTGGCAGGGCAATTGGGACGCCTCTCCAGCTGAGGCGGGAGACCAAGTGTCCCTTTCCAAGTGCCACAGGAATCCTGGGACTCCTATCAAGTTTCACGAGGAGTCAGGCATCATCTCCTTTGGAGGCACTGATCTCCGCGTACCTCTGGAGTTTTCAAAGGATGTGAGGCCTCCGGTCGCGATGAGGTGGGGAACTAGGTCTTTCTCTGTGGTCTCCACAGGGGATTCAGACATCCTTTCTTCTTGGGAGATGCAAGACGAGCCTGCATTCAAGTCACTGCAGGGATATCCGGCCTTATTTCGAGTCAGGGCATCGCGGTGTCCATTCCACTTGAGGCCGCAAACTCAGGATCCCTCTCACATACCTAGAGCTGAGAGAAGCCTCCTCTTGAGGTGCTTGTGGTAAGGTGGTATTCCTCTGGAGACGAATCCAGGGACTAACCTCTCTTTTCGAGTTGAATTTTGGTCCACAGAGTTCTTTCGTGTTGCTACAGTGACCTCAGGATCCCTCTAGCCTTGAAACAGTGTTCTTGGGGTTTCTCTGGAGTGCCATCAAGGAAATCAAGGCTCCTTTCATGTGTGATGTGCAACACGGAATTGCTCTGCACGCAGTGCAGGGGAATCGGGCCTCATCTCGCGGCGAGGGGGAAGTCTCATGGTTTTTCTCGAGTTGCGGCGGGAACCTGGGGTATATTCTCGAGTTACGACGGGGATGGCCCTTCCACACACGTGTGTGTTCAGCCATGTCAGGACTCCTGCCTAGTTAAGAGGGACAATTCGGGATTCTCCTCGAGGCTTTGCAGGGCAATTGGGACGCCTCTCCAGCTGAGACGGGAGACCAAGGGTCCCTTTCCACGTGCCACAGGAATCCTGGGTCTCCTATCAAGTTTCACGAGGAGTCAGGCATCGTCTCCTTTGGAGGCACTGATCTCCGCATACCTCTGGAGTTTTCAAAGGATTTGAGGCCTCCAGTCGCGATGAGGTGGGGAACTAGGTCTTTCTCTGTGGTCTCCACAGGGGATTCAGACACCCTTTCGTCTTGGGAGATGCAAGACGAGCCTGCATTCCAGTCACTGCAGGGATATCCGGCCTTATTTCGAGTCAGGGCATCGCGGTGTCCATTCCACTTGAGGCCGCAAACTCAGGGTCCCTCTCACATACCTAGAGCTGAGAGAAGCCTCCTCTTGAGGTGCTTGTGGTAAGGTGGTATTCCTCTGGAGTCGAAGCCAGGGACTAACCTCTCATCTCGAGTTGATTTTTGGTCCACGGAGCTCTTTCGTGTTGCTACAGTGACCTCAGGATCCCTCTAGCCTTGAAACAGTGTTCTTGGGGTTTCTCTGGAGTGCCATGAAGGAAATCAAGGCTCCTTTCATGTGTGATGTGCAACACAGAATTGCTCTGCATGCAGTGCAGGGGAATCGGGCCTCATCTCGCGGCGAGGGGGAAGTCTCATGGTTTTTCTCGAGTTGCGGCGGGAACCTGGGGTATATTCTCGAGTTACGACGGGAATGGCCCTTCCACACACGTGTTTGTTCAGCCACGTCAGGACTCTTGCCTAGTTGCGAGACTCAACTCGGGATTCTCCTCGAGGCTTGGCAAGGCAATTGGGACGCCTCTCCAGCTGAGGCGGGAGACCAAGGGTCCCTTTCCACGTGCCACAGGAATCCTGGGACTCCTATCAAGTTTCACGAGGAGTCAGGCATCGTCTCCTTTGGAGGCACTGATCTCCGCGTACCTCTGGAGTTTTCAAAGGATGTGAGGCCTCCGGTCGCGATGAGGTGGGGAACTAGGTGTTTCTCTGTGGTCTCCACAGGGGATTCAGACATCCTTTCTTCTTGGGAGATGCAAGACGAGCCTGCATTCAAGTCACTGCAGGGATATCCAGCCTTATTTCGCGTCAGGGCATCGCGGTGTCCATTCCACTTGAGGCCGCAAACTCAGGGTCCCTCTCACATACCTAGAGCTGAGAGAAGCCTCCTCTTGAGGTGCTTGTGGTAAGGTGGTATTCATCTGGAGTCGAAGCCAGGGACTAACCTCTCTTTTCGAGTTGATTTTTGGCCCACGGAGCTCTTTCGTCTTGCTACAGTGACCTCAGGATCCCTCTAGCCTTGAAACAGTGTTCTTGGGGTTTCTCTGGAGTGCCATCAAGGAAATCAAGGCTCCTTTCATGGGTGATGTGCAACACGGAATTTCTCTGCACGCAGTGCAGGGGAATCGGGCCTCATCTCGCGGCGAGGGGGAAGTCTCATGGTTTTTCTCGAGTTGCGGCGGGAACCTGGGGTATATTCTCGAGTTACGACTGGGATGGCCCTTCCACCCACGTGTTTCTTCAGCGACGTCAGAACTCCTGCCTAGTTGCGAGAGACAACTCTGGATTCTCCTCGAGGCTTGGCAGGGCAATTGGGACGCCTCTCCAGCTGAGGCGGGAGACCAAGTGTCCCTTTCCAAGTGCCACAGGAATCCTGGGACTCCTATCAAGTTTCACGAGGAGGCAGGCATCATCTCCTTTGGAGGCACTGATCTCCGCGTACCTCTGGAGTTTTCAAAGGATGTGAGGCCTCCGGTCGCGATGAGGTGGGGAACTAGGTCTTTCTCTGTGGTCTCCACAGGGGATTCAGACATCCTTTCTTCTTGGGAGATGCAAGACGAGCCTGCATTCAAGTCACTGCAGGGATATCCGGCCTTATTTCGAGTCAGGGCATCGCGGTGTCCATTCCACTTGAGGCCGCAAACTCAGGATCCCTCTCACATACCTAGAGCTGAGAGAAGCCTCCTCTTGAGGTGCTTGTGGTAAGGTGGTATTCCTCTGGAGACGAATCCAGGGACTAACCTCTCTTTTCGAGTTGATTTTTGGTCCACAGAGTTCTTTCGTGTTGCTACAGTGACCTCAGGATCCCTCTAGCCTTGAAACAGTGTTCTTGGGGTTTCTCTGGAGTGCCATCAAGGAAATCAAGGCTCCTTTCATGTGTGATGTGCAACACGGAATTGCTCTGCACGCAGTGCAGGGGAATCGGGCCTCATCTCGCGGCGAGGGGGAAGTCTCATGGTTTTTCTCGAGTTGCGGCGGGAACCTGGGGTATATTCTCGAGTTACGACGGGGATGGCCCTTCCACACACGTGTGTGTTCAGCCATGTCAGGACTCCTGCCTAGTTAAGAGGGACAATTCGGGATTCGCCTCGAGGCTTTGCAGGGCAATTGGGACGCCTCTCCAGCTGAGACGGGAGACCAAGGGTCCCTTTCCACGTGCCACAGGAATCCTGGGTCTCCTATCAAGTTTCACGAGGAGTCAGGCATCGTTTCCTTTGGAGGCACTGATCTCCGCATACCTCTGGAGTTTTCAAAGGATTTGAGGCCTCCAGTCGCGATGAGGTGGGGAACTAGGTCTTTCTCTGTGGTCTCCACAGGGGATTCAGACACCCTTTCGTCTTGGGAGATGCAAGACGAGCCTGCATTCCAGTCACTGCAGGGATATCCGGCCTTATTTCGAGTCAGGGTATCGCGGTGTCCATTCCACTTGAGGCCGCAAACTCAGGGTCCATCTCACATACCTAGAGCTGAGAGAAGCCTCCTCTTGAGGTGCTTGTGGTAAGGTGGTATTCCTCTGGAGTCGAAGCCAGGGACTAACCTCTCATCTCGAGTTGATTTTTGGTCCACGGAGCTCTTTCGTGTTGCTACAGTGACCTCAGGATCCCTCTAGCCTTGAAACAGTGTTCTTGGGGTTTCTCTGGAGTGCCATGAAGGAAATCAAGGCTCCTTTCATGTGTGATGTGCAACACAGAATTGCTCTGCATGCAGTGCAGGGGAATCGGGCCTCATCTCGTGGCGAGGGGGAAGTCTCATGTTTTTTCTCGAGTTGCGGCGGGAACCTGGGGTATATTCTCGAGTTACGACGGGGATGGCCCTTCCACACACGTGTTTGTTCAGCCACGTCAGGACTCTTGCCTAGTTGCGAGACTCAACTCGGGATTCTCCTCGAGGCTTGGCAAGGCAATTGGGACGCCTCTCCAGCTGAGGCGGGAGACCAAGGGTCCCTTTCCACGTGCCACAGGAATCCTGGGACTCCTATCAAGTTTCACGAGGAGTCAGGCATCGTCTCCTTTGGAGGCACTGATCTCCGCGTACCTCTGGAGTTTTCAAAGGATGTGAGGCTATCGGTCGCGATGAGGTGGGGAACTAAGTCTTTCTCTGTGCTTTCCACAGGGGATTCAGACATCCTTTCGTCCTGGGAGATGCAAGACGAGCCTGCATTGAAGTCACTGCAGGGATATCCGGCCTTATTTCGAGTCAGGGCATCGCGGTGTCCATTCCACATGAGGCCGCAAACTCAGGGTCCCTCTCACATACCTAGAGCTGAGAGAAGCCTCCTCTTGAGGTGCTTGTGGTAAGGTGGTATTCCTCTGGAGACGAATCCAGGGACTAACCTCTCTTTTCGAGTTGATTTTTGGTCCACAGAGTTCTTTCGTGTTGCTACAGTGACCTCAGGATCCCTCTATCCTTGAAGCAGTGTTCTTGGGGTTTCTCTGGAGTGCCATCAAGGAAATCAAGGCTCCTTTCATGTGTGATGTGCAAGACGGAATTGCTCTGCACGCAGTACAGGGGAATCGGGCCTCATCTCGCATCGAGGGGGAAGTCTCATGGTTTTTCTCGAGTTGTGGCGGGAACCTGGGTTATATTCTCGAGTTACGACGGGGATGGCCCTTCCACCCACGTGTTTGTTCAGCCACGTCAGGACTCCTGCCTAGTTGCGAGGGACAACTCGGGATTCTCCTCGAGGCTTGGCAGGGCAATTGGAACGCCTCTCCAGCTGAGGCGGGAGACCAAGGGTCCCTTTCCACATGCCACAAGAATCCTGGGACTCCTATCAAGTTTCACGAGGAGTCAGGCATCGTCTCCTTTGGAGGCACTGATCTCCTCGTACCTCTGGAGTTTTCAAAGGATGTGAGGCCTCCGGTCGCGATGATGTGGGGAACTAGGTGTTTCTCTGTGGTCTCCACAGGGGATTCAGACATCCTTTCTTCTTGGGAGATGCAAGACGAGCCTGCATTCATGTCACTGCAGGGATATCCGGCCTTATTTCGAGTCAGGGCATCGCTGTGTCCATTCCACTTGAGGCCGCAAACTCAGGATCCCTCTCACATACCTAGAGCTGAGAGAAGCCTCCTCTTCAGGTGCTTGTGGTAAGGTGGTATTCCTCAGGAGTCGAAGCCAGGGACTAACCTCTCATCTCGTGTTGATTCTTGGTCCACGGAGCTCTTTCGTGTTGCTACAGTGACCTCAGGATCCCTCTAGCCTTGAAACAGTGTTCTTGGGGTTTCTCTGGAGTGCCATCAAGGAAATCAAGGCTCCTTTCATGTGTGATGTGCAACACAGAACTGCTCTGCACGCAGTGCAGGGGAATCGGGCCTCATCTCGCGGCGAGAGGGAAGTCTCATGGTTTTTCTCGAGTTGCGGCGGGAACCTGGGGTATATTCTCGAGTTACGACGGGGATGGCCCTTCCACCCACGTGTTTCTTCAGCGACGTCAGGACTCCTGCCTAGTTGCGAGGGACAACTCGGGATTCTCCTCGAGGCTTTGCAGGGCAATTGGGACGCCTCTCCAGCTGAGACGGGAGACCAAGGGTCCCTTTCCACGTGCCACAGGAATCCTGGGTCTCCTATGAAGTTTCACGAGGAGTCAGGCATCGTCTCCTTTGGAGGCACTGATCTCCGCATACCTCTGGAGTTTTCAAAGGATTTGAGGCCTCCTGTCGCGATGAGGTGGGGAACTAGGTCTTTCTCTGTGGTCTCCACAGGGGATTCAGACACCCTTTCGTCTTGGGAGATGCAAGACGAGCCTGCATTCCAGTCACTGCAGGGATATCCGGCCTTATTTCGAGTCAGGGCATCGCGGTGTCCATTCCACTTGAGGCCGCAAACTCAGGGTCCCTCTCACATACCTAGAGCTGAGAGAAGCCTCCTCTTGAGGTGCTTGTGGTAAGGTGGTATTCCTCTGGATTCGAAGCCAGGGACTAACCTCTCATCTCGAGTTGATTTTTGGTCCACGGAGCTCTTTCGTGTTGCTACAGTGACCTCAGGATCCCTCTAGCCTTGAAACAGTGTTCTTGGGGTTTCTCTGGAGTGCCATGAAGGAAATCAAGGCTCCTTTCATGTGTGATGTGCAACACAGAATTGCTCTGCACGCAGTGCAGGGGAATCGGGCCTCATCTCGCGGCGAGGGGGAAGTCTCATGGTTTTTCTCGAGTTGCGGCGGGAACCTGGGGTATATTCTCGAGTTACGACGGGGATGGCCTTTCCACACACGTGTTTGTTCAACCACGTCAGGACTCTTGCCTAGTTGCGAGACTCAACTCGGGATTCTCCTCGAGGCTTGGCAAGGCAATTGGGACGCCTCTCCAGCTGAGGCGGGAGACCAAGGGTCCCTTTCCACGTGCCACAGGAATCCTGGGACTCCTATCAAGTTTCACGAGGAGTCAGGCATCGTCTCCTTTGGAGGCACTGATCTCCGCGTACCTCTGGAGTTTTCAAAGGATGTGAGGACTCCGGTCGCGATGAGGTGGGGAACTAGGTCTTTCTCTGTGGTCTCCACAGGGGATTCAGACATCCTTTCTTCTTGGGAGATTCAAGACGAGCCTGCATTCAAGTCACTGCAGGGATATCCAGCCTTATTTCGCGTCAGGGCATCGCGGTGTCCATTCCACTTGAGGCCGCAAACTCAGGGTCCCTCTCACATACCTAGAGCTGAGAGAAGCCTCCTCTTGAGGTGCTTGTGGTAAGGTGGTATTCCTCTGGAGTCGAAGCCAGGGACTAACCTCTCTTTTCGAGTTGATTTTTGGCCCACGGAGCTCTTTCGTGTTGCTACAGTGACCTCAGGATCCCTCTAGCCTTGAAACAGTGTTCTTGGGGTTTCTCTGGAGTGCCATCAAGGAAATCAAGGCTCCTATCATGGGTGATGTGCAACACGGAATTGCTCTGCACGCAGTGCAGGGGAATCGGGCCTCATCTCGCGGCGAGGGGGAAGTCTCATGGTTTTTCTCGAGTGGCGGCGGGAACCTGGGGTATATTCTCGAGTTACGACGGGGATGGCCCTTCCACCCACGTGTTTCTTCAGCGACGTCAGGACTCCTGCCTAGTTGCGAGGGACAACTCTGGATTCTCCTCGAGGCTTGGCAGGGCAATTGGGACGCCTCTCCAGCTGAGGCGGGAGACCAAGGGTCCCTTTCCAAGTGCCACAGGAATCCTGGGACTCCTATCAAGTTTCACGAGGAGTCAGGCATCATCTCCTTTGGAGGCACTGATCTCCGCGTACCTCTGGAGTTTTCAAAGGATGTGAGGCTATCGGTCGCGATGAGGTGGGGAACTAGGTCTTTCTCTGTGGTCTCCACAGGGGATTCAGACATCCTTTCGTCCTGGGAGATGCAAGACGAGCCTGCATTGAAGTCACTGCAGGGATATCCGGCCTTATTTCGAGTCAGGGCATCGCGGTGTACATTCCACTTGAGGCCGCAAACTCAGGGTCCCTCTCACATACCTAGAGCTGAGAGAAGCCTCCTCTTGAGGTGCTTGTGGTAAGGTGGTATTCCTCTGGAGACGAATCCAGGGACTAACCTCTCTTTTCGAGTTGATTTTTGGTCCACAGAGTTCTTTCGTGTTGCTACAGTGACCTCAGGATCCCTCTATCCTTGAAACAGTGTTCTTGGGGTTTCTCTGGAGTGCCATCAAGGAAATCAAGGCTCCTTTCATGTGTGATGTGCAAGACGGAATTGCTCTGCACGCAGTACAGGGGAATCGGGCCTCATCTCGCATCGAGGGGGAAGTCTCATGGTTTTTCTCGAGTTGCGGCGGGAACCTGGGGTATATTCTCGAGTTACGACGGGGATGGCCCTTCCACCCATGTGTTTGTTCAGCCACGTCAGGACTCGCGCCTAGTTGCGAGGGACAACTCGGGATTCTCCTCGAGGCATGGCAGGGCAATTGGAACGCCTCTCCAGCTGAGGCGGGAGACCAAGGGTCCCTTTCCACGTGCCACAAGAATCCTGGGACTCCTATCAAGTTTCACGAGGAGTCAGGCATCGTCTCCTTTGGAGGCACTGATCTCCGCGTACCTCTGGAGTTTTCAAAGGATGTGAGGCCTCCGGTCGCGATGAGGTGGGGAACTAGGTCTTTCTCTGTGGTCTCCACAGGGGATTCAGACATCCTTTCTTCTTGGGAGATGCAAGACGAGCCTGCATTCAAGTCACTGCAGGGATATCCGGCCTTATTTCGAGTCAGGGCATCGCGGTGTCCATTCCACTTGAGGCCACAAACTCAGGATCCCTCTCACATACCTAGAGCTGAGAGAAGCCTCCTCTTGAGGTGCTTGTGGTAAGGTGGTATTCCTCAGGAGTCGAAGCCAGGGACTAACCTCTCATCTCGTGTTGATTCTTGGTCCACGGAGCTCTTTCGTGTTGCTACAGTGACCTCAGGATCCCTCTAGCCTTGAAACAGTGTTCTTGGGGTTTCTCTGGAGTGCCATCAAGGAAATCAAGGCTCCTTTCATGTGTGATGTGCAACACGGAATTGCTGTGCACGCAGTGCAGGGGAATTGGGCCTCATCTCGCGGCGAGGGGGAAGCCTCATGGTTTTTCTCGAGTTGCGGCGGGAACCTGGGGTATATTCTCGAGTTACGACGGGGATGGCCCTTCCACACACGTGTGTGTTCAGCCATGTCAGGACTCCTGCCTAGTTGCGAGGGACAACTCGGGATTCTCCTCGAGGCTTTGCAGGGCAATTGGAACGCCTCTCCAGCTGAGACGGGAGACCAAGGGTCCCTTTCCACGTGCCACAGGAATCCTGGGTCTCCTATCAAGTTTCACGAGGAGTCAGGCATCGTCTCCTTTGGAGGCACTGATCTCCGCATACCTCTGGAGTTTTCAAAGGATTTGAGGCCTCCTGTCGCGATGAGGTGGGGAACTAGGTCTTTCTCTGTGGTCTCCACAGGGGATTCAGACACCCTTTCGTCTTGGGAGATGCAAGACGAGCCTGCATTCCAGTCACTGCAGGGATATCCGGCCTTATTTCGAGTCAGGGCATCGCGGTGTCCATTCCACTTGAGGCCGCAAACTCAGGGTCCCTCTCACATACCTAGAGCTGAGAGAAGCCTCCTCTTGAGGTGCTTGTGGTAAGGTGGTATTCCTGTGAAGTCGAAGCCAGGGACTAACCTCTCATCTCGAGTTGATTTTTGGTCCACGGAGCTCTTTCGTGTTGCTACAGTGACCTCAGGATCCCTCTAGCGTTGAAACAGTGTTCTTGGGGTTTCTCTGGAGTGCCATGAAGGAAATCAAGGCTCCTTTCATGTGTGATGTGCAACACAGAATTGCTCTGCACGCAGTGCAGGGGAATCGGGCCTCATCTCGCGGCGAGGGGGAAGTCTCATGGTTTTTCTCGAGTTGCGGCGGGAACCTGGGGTATATTCTCGAGTTACGACGGGGATGGCCCTTCCACACACGTGTTTGTTCAGCCAGTTCAGGACTCTTGCCTAGTTGCGAGACACAACTCGGGATTCCCCTCGAGGCTTGGCAAGGCAATTGGGACGCCTCTCCAGCTGAGGCGGGAGACCAAGGGTCCCTTTCCACGTGCCACAGGAATCCTGGGACTCCTATCAAGTTTCACGAGGAGTCAGGCATCGTCTCCTTTGGAGGCACTGATCTCCGCGTACCTCTGGAGTTTTCAAAGGATGTGAGGCCTCCGGTCGCGATGAGGTGGGGAACTAGGTCTTTCTCTGTGGTCTCCACAGGGGATTCAGACATCCTTTCTTCTTGGGAGATGCAAGACGAGCCTGCATTCAAGTCACTGCAGGGATAAGCAGCCTTATTTCGCGTCAGGGCATCGCGGTGTCCATTCCACTTGAGGCCGCAAACTCAGGGTCCCTCTCACATACCTAGAGCTGAGAGAAGCCTCCTCTTGAGGTGCTTGTGGTAAGGTGGTATTCCTCTGGAGTCGAAGCCAGGGACTAACCTCTCATCTCGAGTTGATTATTGGCCCACGGAGCTCTTTCGTGTTGCTACAGTGACCTCAGGATCCCTCTAGCCTTGAAACAGTGTTCTTGGGGTTTCTCTGGAGTGCCATCAAGGAAATCAAGGCTCCTTTCATGTGTGATGTGCAACACGGAGTTGCTCTGCACGCAGTGCAGGGGAATCGGGCCTCATCTCGTGGCGATGGGGAAGTCTCATGGTTTTTCTCGAGTTGCGGCGGTAACCTGGGGTATATTCTCGAGTTACGACGGGGATGGCCCTTCCACCCACGTGTTTCTTCAGCGACGTCAGGACTCCTGCCTAGTTGCGAGGGACAACTCTGGATTCTCCTCGAGGCTTTGCAGGGCAATTGGGACGCCTCTCCAGCTGAGGCGGGAGACCAAGTGTCCCTTTCCAAGTGCCACAGGAATCCTGGGACTCCTATCAAGTTTCACGAGGAGTCAGGCATCATCTCCTTTGGAGGCACTGATCTCCGCGTACCTCTGGAGTTTTCAAAGGATGTGAGGCTATCGGTCGCGATGAGGTGGGGAACTAAGTCTTTCTCTGTGCTTTCCATAGGGTATTCAGACATCCTTTCGTCCTGGGAGATGCAAGACGAGCCTGCATTGAAGTCACTGCAGGGATATCCGGCCTTATTTCGAGTCAGGGCATCGGGGTGTCAATTCCACTTGAGGCCGCAAACTCAGGGTCCCTCTCACATACCTAGAGCTGAGAGAAGCCTCCTCTTGAGGTGCTTGTGGTAAGGTGGTATTCCTCTGGAGACGAATCCAGGGACTAACCTCTCTTTTCGAGTTGATTTTTGGTCCACAGAGTTCTTTCGTGTTGCTACAGTGACCTCAGGATCCCTCTAGCCTTGAAACAGTGTTCTTGGGGTTTCTCTGGAGTGCCATCAAGGAAATCAAGGCTCCTTTCATGTGTGATGTGCAACACGGAATTGCTCTGCACGCAGTGCAGGGAAATCGGGCCTCATCTCGCGGCGAGGGGGAAGTCTCATGGTTTTTCTCGAGTTGCGGCGGGAACCTGGGGTATATTCTCGAGTTACGACGGGGATGGCCCTTCCACACACGTGTATGTTCAGCCATGTCAGGACTCCTGCCTAGTTGCGAGGGACAATTCGGGATTCTCCTCGAGGCTTTGCAGGGCAATTGGGACGCCTCTCCAGCTGAGACGGGAGACCAAGTGTCCCTTTCCACGTGCCACAGGAATCCTGGGTCTCCTATCAAGTTTCACGAGGAGTCAGGCATCGTCTCCTTTGGAGGCACTGATCTCCGCATACCTCTGGAGTTTTCAAAGGATTTGAGGCCTCCTGTCGCGATGAGGTGGGGAACTAGGTCTTTCTCTGTGGTCTCCACAGGGGATTCAGACACCCTTTCATCTTGGGAGATGCAAGACGAGCCTGCATTCCAGTCAGTGCAGGGATATCCGGCCTTATTTCGCGTCAGGGCATCGCGGTGTCCATTCCACTTGAGGCCGCAAACTCAGGGTCCCTCTCACATACCTAGAGCTGAGAGAAGCCTCCTCTTGAGGTGCTTGTGGTAAGGTGGTATTCCTCTGGAGTCGAAGCCAGGGACTAACCTCTCATCTCGAGTTGATTTTTGGCCCACGGAGCTCTTTCGTGTTGCTAGAGTGACCTCAGGATCCCTCTAGCCTTGAAACAGTGTTCTTGGGGTTTCTCTGGAGTGCCATCAAGGAAATCAAGGCTCCTTTCATGTGTGATGTGCAACACGGAATTGCTCTGCACGCAGTGCAGGGGAATCGGGCCTCATCTCGCGGCGAGGGGGAAGTCTCATGGTTTTTCTCGAGTTGCGGCGGGAACCTGGGGTATATTCTCGAGTTACGACGGGGATGGCCCTTCCACCCACGTGTTTCTTCAGCGACGTCAGGACTCCTGCCTAGTTGCGAGGGACAACTCTGGATTCTCCTCGAGGCTTGGCAGGGCAATTGGGACGCCTCTCCAGCTGAGGCGGGAGACCAAGTGTCCCTTTCCAAGTGCCACAGGAATCCTGGGACTCCTATCAAGTTTCACGAGGAGTCAGGCATCGTCTCCTTTGGAGGCACTGATCTCCGCGTACCTCTGGAGTTTTCAAAGGATGTGAGGCTATCGGTCGCGATGAGGTGGGGAACTAAGTCTTTCTCTGTGCTTTCCACAGGGGATTCAGACACCCTTTCGTCTTGGGAGATGCAAGACGAGCCTGCATTGAAGTCACTGCAGGGATATCCGGCCTTATTTCGAGTCAGGGCATCGCGGTGTCCATTCCACTTGAGGCCGCAAACTCAGGGTCCCTCTCACATACCTAGAGCTGAGAGAAGCCTCCTCTTGAGGTGCTTGTGGTAAGGTGGTATTCCTCTGGAGACGAATCCAGGGACTAACCTCTCTTTTCGAGTTGATTTTTGGTCCACAGAGTTCTTTCGTGTTGCTACAGTGACCTCAGGATCCCTCTATCCTTGAAACAGTGTTCTTGGGGTTTCTCTGGAGTGCCATCAAGGAAATCAAGGCTCCTTTCATGTGTGATGTGCAACACGGAATTGCTCTGCACGCAGTGCAGGGGAATCGGGCCTCATCTCGCATCGAGGGGGAAGTCTCATGGTTTTTCTCGAGTTGCGGCGGGAACCTGGGGTATATTCTCGAGTTACCACGGGGATGGCCCTTCCACCCACGTGTTTGTTCAGCCACGTCAGGACTCTTGCCTAGTTGCGAGACACAACTCGGGATTCTCCTCGAGGCTTGGCAGGGCAATTGGGACGCCTCTCCAGCTGAGACGGGAGACCAAGGGTCCCTTGCCACGTGCCACAGGAATCCTGGGACTCCTATCAAGTTTCACGAGGAGTCAGGCATCGTCTCCTTTGGAGGCACTGATCTCCGCGTACCTCTGGAGTTTTCAAAGGATGTGAGGCCTCCGGTCGCCATGAGGTGGGGAACTAGGTCTTTCTCTGTGGTCTCCACAGGGGATTCAGACATCCTTTCATCTTGGGAGATGCAAGACGAGCCTGCATTCAAGTCACTGCAGGGATATCCAGCCTTATTTCGCGTCAGGGCATCGCGGTGTCCATTCCACTTGAGGCCGCAAACTCAGGGTCCCTCTCACATACCTAGAGCTGAGAGAAGCCTCCTCTTGAGGTGCTTGTGGTAAGGTGGTATTCCTCTGGAGTCGAAGCCAGGGACTAACCTCTCATCTCGAGTTGATTTTTGGCCCACGGAGCTCTTTCGTGTTGCTACAGTGACCTCAGGATCCCTCTAGCCTTGAAACAGTGTTCTTGGGGTTTCTCTGGAGTGCCATCAAGGAAATCAAGGCTCCTTTCATGTGTGATGTGCAACACGGAATTGCTCTGCACGCAGTGCAGGGGAATCGGGCCTCCTCTCGCGGCGAGGGGGAAGTCTCATGGTTTTTCTCGAGTTGCGTCGGGAACCTGGGGTATATTCTCGAGTTACGACGGGGATGGCCCTTCCACCCACGTGTTTCTTCAGCGACGTCAGGACTCCTGCCTAGTTGCGAGGGACAACTCTGGATTCTCCTCGAGGCTTGGCAGGGCAATTGGGACGCCTCTCCAGCTGAGGCGGGAGACCAAGTGTCCCTTTCCAAGTGCCACAGGAATCCTGGGACTCCTATCAAGTTTCACGAGGAGTCAGGCATCGTCTCCTTTGGAGGCACTGATGTCCGCGTACCTCTGGAGTTTTCAAAGGATGTGAGGCTATCGGTCGCGATGAGGTGGGGAACTAAGTCTTTCTCTGTGCTTTCCACAGGGGATTCAGACATCCTTTCGTCCTGGGAGATGCAAGACGAGCCTGCATGGAAGTCACTGCAGGGATATCCGGCCTTATTTCGAGTCAGGGCATCGCGGTGTCCATTCCACTTGAGGCCGCAAACTCAGGGTCCCTCTCACATACCTAGAGCTGAGAGAAGCCTCCTCTTGAGGTGCTTGTGGTAAGGTGGTATTCCTCTGGAGACGAATCCAGGGACTAACCTCTCTTTTCGAGTTGATTTTTGGTCCACAGAGTTCTTTCGTGTTGCTACAGTGACCTCAGGATCCCTCTAGCCTTGAAACAGTGTTCTTGGGGTTTCTCTGGAGTGCCATCAAGGAAATCAAGGCTCCTTTCATGTGTGATGTGCAAGACGGAATTGCTCTGCACGCAGTACAGGGGAATCGGGCCTCATCTCGCATCGAGGGGGAAGTCTCATGGTTTTTCTCGAGTTGCGGCGGGAATCTGGGGTATATTCTCGAGTTACGACGGGGATGGCCCTTCCACCCACGTGTTTGTTCAGCCACGTCAGGACTCCTGCCTAGTTGTGAGGGACAACTCGGGATTCTCCTCGAGGCTTGGCAGGGCAATTGGAACGCCTCTCCAGCTGAGGCGGGTGACCAAGGGTCCCTTTCCACGTGCCACAGGAATCCTGGGACTCCTATCAAGTTTCACGAGGAGTCAGGCATCGTCTCCTTTGGAGGCACTGATCTCCGCGTACCTCTGGAGTTTTCAAAGGATGTGAGGCCTCCGGTCGCGATGAGGTGGGGAACTAGGTCTTTCTCTGTGGTCTCCACAGGGGATTCAGACATCCTTTCATCTTGGGAGATGCAAGACGAGCCTGCATTCAAGTCACTGCAGGGATATCCAGCCTTATTTCGCGTCAGGGCATCGCGGTGTCCATTCCATTTGAGGCCGCAAACTCAGGGTCCCTCTCACATACCTAGAGCTGAGAGAAGCCTCCTCTTGAGGTGCTTGTGGTAAGGTGGTATTCCTCTGGAGTCGAAGCCAGGGACTAACCTCTCATCTCGAGTTGATTTTTGGCCCACGGAGCTCTTTCGTGTTGCCACAGTGACCTCAGGATCCCTCTAGCCTTGAAACAGTGTTCTTGGGGTTTCTCTGGAGTGCCATCAAGGAAATCAAGGCTCCTTTCATGTGTGATGTGCAACACGGAATTGCTCTGCACGCAGTGCAGGGGAATCGGGCCTCATCTCTCGGCGAGGGGGAAGTCTCATGGTTTTTCTCGAGTTGCGGCGGGAACCTGGGGTATATTCTCGAGTTACGACGGGGATGGCCCTTCCACACACGTGTTTCTTCAGCGACGTCAGGACTCCTGCCTAGTTGCGAGGGACAACTCTGGATTCTCCTCGAGGCTTGGCAGGGCAATTGGGACGCCTCTCCAGCTGAGGCGGGAGACCAAGTGTCCCTTTCCAAGTACCACAGGAATCCTGGGACTCCTATCAAGTTTCACGAGGAGTCAGGCATCGTCTCCTTTGGAGGCACTGATCTCCGCATACCTCTGGAGTTTTCAAAGGATGTGAGGCTATCGGTCGCGATGAGGTGGGGAACTAAGTCTTTCTCTCTGCTTTCCACAGGGGATTCAGACATCCTTTAGTCCTGGGAGATGCAAGACGAGCCTGCATTGAAGTCACTGCAGGGATATCCGGGCTTATTTCGAGTCAGGGCATCGCGGTGTCCATTCCACTTGAGGCCGCAAACTCAGGGTCCCTCTCACATACCTAGAGCTGAGAGAAGCCTCCTCTTGAGGTGCTTGTGGTAAGGTGGTATTCCTCAGGAGTCGAAGCCAGGGACTAACCTCTCATCTCGTGTTGATTCTTGGTCCACGGAGCTCTTTCGTGTTGCTACAGTGACCTCAGGATCCCTCTAGCCTTGAAACAGTGTTCTTGGGGTTTCTCTGGAGTGCCATCAAGGAAATCAAGGCTCCTTTCATGTGTGATGTGCAACACGGAATTGCTCTGCAGGCAGTGCAGGGGAATCGGGCCTCATCTCGCGGCGAGGGGGAAGTCTCATGGTTTTTCTCGAGTTGCGGCGGGAACCTGGGGTATATTCTCGAGTTACGACGGGGATGGCCCTTCCACCCACGTGTTTCTTCAGCGACGTCAGGACTCCTGCCTAGTTGCGAGGGACAACTCTGGATTCTCCTCGAGGCTTGGCAGGGCAATTGGGACGCCTCTCCAGCTGAGGCGGGAGACCAAGTGTCCCTTTCCAAGTGCCACAGGAATCCTGGGACTCCTATCAAGTTTCACGAGGAGTCAGGCATCGTCTCCTTTGGAGGCACTGATCTCCGCGTACCTCTGGAGTTTTCAAAGGATGTGAGGCTATCGGTCGCGATGAGGTGGGGAACTAAGTCTTTCTCTGTGCTTTCCACAGGGGATTCAGACATCCTTTCGTCCTGGGAGATGCAAGACGAGCCTGCATGGAAGTCACTGCAGGGATATCCGGCCTTATTTCGAGTCAGGGCATCGCGGTGTCCATTCCACTTGAGGCCGCAAACTCAGGGTCCCTCTCACATACCTAGAGCTGAGAGAAGCCTCCTCTTGAGGTGCTTGTGGTAAGGTGGTATTCCTCTGGAGACGAATCCAGGGACTAACCTCTCTTTTCGAGTTGATTTTTGGTCCACAGAGTTCTTTCGTGTTGCTACAGTGACCTCAGGATCCCTCTAGCCTTGAAACAGTGTTCTTGGGGTTTCTCTGGAGTGCCATCAAGGAAATCAAGGCTCCTTTCATGTGTGATGTGCAAGACGGAATTGCTCTGCACGCAGTACAGGGGAATCGGGCCTCATCTCGCATCGAGGGGGAAGTCTCATGGTTTTTCTCGAGTTGCGGCGGGAATCTGGGGTATATTCTCGAGTTACGACGGGGATGGCCCTTCCACCCACGTGTTTGTTCAGCCACGTCAGGACTCCTGCCTAGTTGTGAGGGACAACTCGGGATTCTCCTCGAGGCTTGGCAGGGCAATTGGAACGCCTCTCCAGCTGAGGCGGGTGACCAAGGGTCCCTTTCCACGTGCCACAGGAATCCTGGGACTCCTATCAAGTTTCACGAGGAGTCAGGCATCGTCTCCTTTGGAGGCACTGATCTCCGCGTACCTCTGGAGTTTTCAAAGGATGTGAGGCCTCCGGTCGCGATGAGGTGGGGAACTAGGTCTTTCTCTGTGGTCTCCACAGGGGATTCAGACATCCTTTCATCTTGGGAGATGCAAGACGAGCCTGCATTCAAGTCACTGCAGGGATATCCAGCCTTATTTCGCGTCAGGGCATCGCGGTGTCCATTCCATTTGAGGCCGCAAACTCAGGGTCCCTCTCACATACCTAGAGCTGAGAGAAGCCTCCTCTTGAGGTGCTTGTGGTAAGGTGGTATTCCTCTGGAGTCGAAGCCAGGGACTAACCTCTCATCTCGAGTTGATTTTTGGCCCACGGAGCTCTTTCGTGTTGCCACAGTGACCTCAGGATCCCTCTAGCCTTGAAACAGTGTTCTTGGGGTTTCTCTGGAGTGCCATCAAGGAAATCAAGGCTCCTTTCATGTGTGATGTGCAACACGGAATTGCTCTGCACGCAGTGCAGGGGAATCGGGCCTCATCTCTCGGCGAGGGGGAAGTCTCATGGTTTTTCTCGAGTTGCGGCGGGAACCTGGGGTATATTCTCGAGTTACGACGGGGATGGCCCTTCCACACACGTGTTTCTTCAGCGACGTCAGGACTCCTGCCTAGTTGCGAGGGACAACTCTGGATTCTCCTCGAGGCTTGGCAGGGCAATTGGGACGCCTCTCCAGCTGAGGCGGGAGACCAAGTGTCCCTTTCCAAGTACCACAGGAATCCTGGGACTCCTATCAAGTTTCACGAGGAGTCAGGCATCGTCTCCTTTGGAGGCACTGATCTCCGCATACCTCTGGAGTTTTCAAAGGATGTGAGGCTATCGGTCGCGATGAGGTGGGGAACTAAGTCTTTCTCTCTGCTTTCCACAGGGGATTCAGACATCCTTTAGTCCTGGGAGATGCAAGACGAGCCTGCATTGAAGTCACTGCAGGGATATCCGGGCTTATTTCGAGTCAGGGCATCGCGGTGTCCATTCCACTTGAGGCCGCAAACTCAGGGTCCCTCTCACATACCTAGAGCTGAGAGAAGCCTCCTCTTGAGGTGCTTGTGGTAAGGTGGTATTCCTCAGGAGTCGAAGCCAGGGACTAACCTCTCATCTCGTGTTGATTCTTGGTCCACGGAGCTCTTTCGTGTTGCTACAGTGACCTCAGGATCCCTCTAGCCTTGAAACAGTGTTCTTGGGGTTTCTCTGGAGTGCCATCAAGGAAATCAAGGCTCCTTTCATGTGTGATGTGCAACACGGAATTGCTCTGCAGGCAGTGCAGGGGAATCGGGCCTCATCTCGCGGCGAGGGGGAAGTCTCATGGTTTTTCTCGAGTTGCGGCGGGAACCTGGGGTATATTCTCGAGTTACGACGGGGATGGCCCTTCCACCCACGTGTGTGTTCAGCCATGTCAGGGCTCCTGCCTAGTTGCGAGGGACAACTCGGGATTCTCCTCGAGGCTTTGCAGGGCAATTGGGACGCCTCTCCAGCTGAGACGGGAGACCAAGGGTCCCTTTCCACGTGCCACAGGAATCCTGGGTCTCTTATCAAGTTTCACGAGGAGTCAGGCATCGTCTCCTTTGGAGGCACTGATCTCCGCATACCTCTGGAGTTTTCAAAGGATTTGAGGTCTCCTGTCGCGATGAGGTGGGGAACTAGGTCTTTCTCTGTGGTCTCCACAGGGGATTCAGACATCCTTTCGTCTTGGGAGATGCAAGACGAGCCTGCATTCCAGTCACTGCAGGGATATCCGGCCTTATTTCGAGTCAGGGCATCGCGGTGTCCATTCCACTTGAGGCCGCAAACTCAGGGTCCCTCTCACATACTTAGAGCTGAGAGAAGCCTCCTCTTGAGGTGCTTGTGGTAAGGTGGTATTCCTCTGGAGTCGAAGCCAGGGACTAACCTCTCATCTCGAGTTGATTTTTGGCCCACGGAGCTCTTTCGTGTTGCTACAGTGACCTCAGGATCCCTCTAGCCTTGAAACAGTGTTCTTGGGGTTTCTCTGGAGTGCCATGAAGGAAATCAAGGCTCCTTTCATGTGTGATGTGCATCACGGAATTGCTCTGCACGCAGTGCAGGGGAATCGGGCCTCATCTCGCAGCGAGGGGGAAGTCTCATGGTTTTTCTCGAGTTGCGGCGGGAACCTGGGGTATATTCTCGAGTTACGACGGGGATGGCCCTTCCAGCCACGTGTTTCTTCAGCGACGTCAGGACTCCTGCCTAGTTGCGAGGGAAAACTCTGGATTCTCCTCGAGGCTTGGCAGGGCAATTGGGACGCCTCTCCAGCTGAGGCGGGAGACCAAGTGTCCCTTTCCAAGTGCCACAGGAATCCTGGGACTCCTATCAAGTTTCACGAGGAGTCAGGCATCGTCTCCTTTGGAGGCACTGATCTCCGCGTACCTCTGGAGTTTTCAAAGGATGTGAGGCTATCGGTCGCGATGAGGTGGGGAACTAAGTCTTTCTCTGTGCTTTCCACAGGGGATTCAGACATCCTTTCGTCCTGGGAGATGCAAGACGAGCCTGCATTGAAGTCACTGAAGGGATATCCAGCCTTATTTCGAGTCAGGGCATCGCGGTGTCCATTCCACTTGAGGCCGCAAACTCAGGGTCCCTCTCACATACATAGAGCTGAGAGAAGACTCCTCTTGAGGTGCTTGTGGTAAGGTGGTATTCCTCTGGAGACGAATCCAGGGACTAACCTCTCTTTTCGAGTTGATTTTTGGTCCACAGAGTTCTTTCGTGTTGCTACAGTGACCTCAGGATCCCTCTATCCTTGAAACAGTGTTCTTGGGGTTTCTCTGGAGTGCCATCAAGGAAATCAAGGCTCCTTTCATGTGTGATGTGCAAGACGGAATTGCTCTGCACGCAGTACAGGGGAATCGGGCCTCATCTCGCATCGAGGGGGAAGTCTCATGGTTTTTCTCGAGTTGCGGCGGGAACCTGGGGTATATTCTCGAGTTACGACGGGGATGGCCCTTCCACCCACGTGTTTGTTCAGCCACGTCAGGACTCTTGCCTAGTTGAGAGACACAACTCGGGATTCTCCTCGAGGCTTGGCAGGGCAATTGGAACGCCTCTCCAGCTGAGGCGGGAGACCACGGGTCCCTTTCCACGTGCCACAAGAATCCTGGGACTCCTATCAAGTTTCACGAGGAGTCAGGCATCGTCTCCTTTGGAGGCACTGATCTCCGCGTACCTCTGGAGTTTTGAAAGGATGTGAGGCCTCCGGTCGCGATGAGGTGGGGAACTAGGTGTTTCTCTGTGGTCTCCACAGGGGATTCAGACATCCTTTCTTCTTGGGAGATGCAAGACGAGCCTGCATTCCAGTCACTGCAGGGATATCCGGCCTTATTTCGAGTCAGGGCATCGCGGTGTCCATTCCACTTGAGGCCGCAAACTCAGGATCCCTCTCACATACCTAGAGCTGAGAGAAGCCTCCTCTTGAGGTGCTTGTGGTAAGGTGGTATTCCTCAGGAGTCGAAGCCAGGGACTAACCTCTCATCTCGTGTTGATTCTTGGTCCACGGTGCTCTTTCGTGTTGCTACAGTGACCTCAGGATCCCTCTAGCCTTGAAACAGTGTTCTTGGGGTTTCTCTGGAGTGCCATCAAGGAAATCAAGGCTCCTTTCATGTGTGATGTGCAACACGGAATTGCTCTGCACGCAGTTCAGGGGAATAGGGCCTCATCTCGCGGCGAGGGGGAAGTCTCATGGTTTTTCTCGAGTTGCGGCGGGAACCTGGGGTATATTCTCGAGTTACGACGGGGATGGCCCTTCCACCCACGTGTTTCTTCAGCGACGTCAGGACTCCTGCCTACTTGCGAGGGACAACTCTGGATTCTCCTCGAGGCTTGGCAGGGCAATTGGGACGCCTCTCCAGCTGAGGCGGGAGACCAAGTGTCCCGTTCCACGTGCCACAGGAATCCTGGGACTCCTATCAAGTTTCACGAGGAGTCAGGCATCGTCTCCTTTGGAGTCACTGATCTCCGCGTACCTCTGGAGTTTTCAAAGGATTTGAGGCCTCCTGTCGCGATGAGGTGGGGAACTAGGTCTTTCTCTGTGGTCTCCACAGGGGATTCAGACACCCTTTCGTCTTCCGAGATGCAAGACGAGCCTGCACTCCAGTCACTGCAGGGATATCCGGCCTTATTTCGAGTCAGGGCATCGCGGTGTCCATTCCACTTGAGGCCGCAAACTCAGGGTCCCTCTCACATACCTAGAGCTGAGAGAAGCCTCCTCTTGAGGTGCTTGTGGTAAGGTGGTATTCCTCTGGAGTCGAAGCCAGGGACGAACCTCTCATCTCGAGTTGATTTTTGGTCCACGGAGCTCTTTCGTGTTGCTACAGTGACCTCAGGATCCCTCTAGCCTTGAAACAGTGTTCTTGGGGTTTCTCTGGAGTGCCATGAAGGAAATCAAGGCTCCTTTCATGTGTGATGTGCAACACAGAATTGCTCTGCACGCAGTGCAGGGGAATCGGGCCTCATCTCGCGGCGAGGGGGAAGTCTCATGGTTTTTCTCGAGTTGCGGCGGGAACCTGGGGTATATTCTCGAGTTACGACGGGGATGGCCCTTCCACACACGTGTTTGTTCAACCACGTCAGGACTCTTGCCTAGTTGTGAGACTCAACTCGGGATTCTGCTCGAGGCTTGGCAAGGCAATTGGGACGCCTCTCCAGCTGAGGCGGGAGACCAAGTGTCCCTTTCCAAGTGCCACAGGAATCCTGGGACTCCTATCAAGTTTCACGAGGAGTCAGGCATCGTATCCTTTGGAGGCACTGATCTCCGCATACCTCTGGAATTTTCAAAGGATGTGAGGCCTCCGGTCGCAATGAGGTGGGGAACTAGGTCTTTCTCTGTGGTCTCCACAGGGGATTCAGACACCCTTTCGTCTTGGGAGATGCAAGACGAGCCTGCATTCAAGTCACTGCAGGGATATCCGGCCTTATTTCGCGTCAGGGCATCGCGGTGTCCATTCCACTTAAGGCCGCAAATTCAGGGTCCCTCTCACATACCTAGAGCTGAGAGAAGCCTCCTCTTGAGGTGCTTGTGGTAAGGTGGTATTCCTCTGGAGTCGAAACCAGGGACTAACCTCTCATCTCGAGTTGATTTTTGGCCCACTGAGCTCTTTCGTCTTGCTACAGTGACCTCAGGATCCCTCTAGCCTTGAAACAGTGTTCTTGGGTTTTATCTGAAGTGCCATCAAGGAAATCAAGGCTCCTTTCATGGGTGATGTGCAACACGGAATTGCTCTGCACGCAGTGCAGGGGAATCGGGCCTCATCTCGCGGCGAGGGGGAAGTCTCATGGTTTTTCTCGAGTTGCGGCGGGAACCTGGGGTATATTCTCGAGTTACGACGGGGATGGCCCTTCCACCCACGTGTTTCTTCAGCGACGTCAGGACTCCTGCCTAGTTGCGAGGGACAACTCTGGATTCTCCTCGAGGCTTGGCAGGGCAATTGGGACGCCTCTCCAGCTGAGGCGGGAGACCAAGTGTCCCTTTCCAAGTGCCACAGGAATCCTGGGACTCCTATCAAGTTTCACGAGGAGTCAGGCATCATCTCGTTTGGAGGCACTGATCTCCGCGTACCTCTGGAGTTTTCAAAGAATGTGAGGCTATCGGTCGTGATGAGGTGGGGAACTAAGTCTTTCTCTGTGCTTTCCACAGGGGATTCAGACATCCTTTCGTCCTGGGAGATGCAAGACGAGCCTGCATTGAAGTCACTGCAGGGATATCCGGCCTTATTTCGAGTCAGGGCATCGCGGTGTCCATTCCACTTGAGGCCGCAAACTCAGGGTCCCTCTCACATACCTAGAGCTGAGAGAAGCCTCCTCTTGAGGTGCTTGTGGTAAGGTGGTATTCCTCTGGAGACGAATCCAGGGACTAACCTCTCTTTTCGAGTTGATTTTTGGTCCACAGAGTTCTTTCGTGTTGCTACAGTGACCTCAGGATCCCTCTATCCTTGAAACAGTGTTCTTGGGGTTTCTCTGGAGTGCCATCAAGGAAATCAAGGCTCCTTTCATGTGTGATGTGCAAGACGGAATTGCTCTGCACGCAGTACAGGGGAATCGGGCCTCATCTCGCATCGAGGGGCAAGTCTCATGGTTTTTCTCGAGTTGCGGCGGGAACCTGGGGTATATTCTCGAGTTACGACGGGGATGGCCCTTCCACCCACGTGTTTGTTGAGCCACGTCAGGACTCCTGCCTAGTTGCGAGGGACAACTCGGGATTCTCCTCGAGGCTTGGCAGGGCAATTGGAACGCCTCTCCAGCTGAGGCGGGAGACCACGGGTCCCTTTCCACGTGCCACAAGAATCCTGGGACTCCTATCAAGATTCACGAGGAGTCAGGCATCGTCTCCTTTGGAGGCACTGATCTCCGCGTACCTCTGGAGTTTTCAAAGGATGTGAGGCCTCCGGTCGCGATGAGGTGGGGAACTAGGTGTTTCTCTGTGGTCTCCACAGGGGATTCAGACATCCTTTCTTCTTGGGAGATGCAAGACGAGCCTGCATTCAAGTCACTGCAGGGATATCCGGCCTTATTTCGAGTCAGGGCATCGCGGTGTCCATTCCACTTGAGGCCGCAAACTCAGGGTCCCTCTCACATACCTAGAGCTGAGAGAAGCCTCCTCTTGAGGTGCTTGTGGTAAGGTGGTATTCCTCTGGAGTCGAAGCCAGGGACGAACCTCTCATGTCGAGTTGATTTTTGGTCCACGGAGCTCTTTCGTGTTGCTACAGTGACCTCAGGATCCCTCTAGCCTTGAAACAGTGTTCTTGGGGTTTCTCTGGAGTGCCATGAAGGAAATCAAGGCTCCTTTCATGTGTGATGTGCAACACAGAATTGCTCTGCACGCAGTGCAGGGGAATCGGGCCTCATCTCGCGGCGAGGGGGAAGTCTCATGGTTTTTCTCGAGTTGCGGCGGGAACCTGGGGTATATTCTCGAGTTACGACGGGGATGGCCCTTCCACACACGTGTTTTTTCAGCCACGTCAGGACTCTTGCCTAGTTGCGAGACACAACTCGGGATTCTCCTCGAGGCTTGGCAAGGCAATTGGGACGCCTCTCCAGCTGAGGCGGGAGACCAAGGGTCCCTTTCCACGTGCCACAGGAATCCTGGGACTCCTATCAAGTTTCACGAGGAGTCAGGCATCGTCTCCTTTGGAAGCACTGATCTCCGCGTACCTCTGGAGTTTTCAAAGGATGTGAGGCCTCCGGTCGCGATGAGGTGCAGAACTAGGTCTTTCTCTGTGGTCTCCACAGGGGATTCAGACATCCTTTCATCTTGGGAGATGCAAGACGAGCCTGCATTCAAGTCACTGCAGGGATATCCAGCCTTATTTCGTGTCAGGGCATCGCGGTGTCCATTCCACTTGAGGCCGCAAACTCAGGGTCCCTCTCACATACCTAGAGCTGAGAGAAGCCTCCTCTTGAGGTGCTTGTGGTAAGGTGGTATTCCTCTGGAGTCGAAGCCAGGGACTAACCTCTCATCTCGAGTTGATTTTTGGCCCACGGAGCTCTTTCGTGTTGCTACAGTGACCTCAGGATCCCTCTAGCCTTGAAACAGTGTTCTTGGGATTTCTCTGGAGTGCCATCAAGGAAATCAAGGCTCCTTTCATGTGTGATGTGCAACACGGAATTGCTCTGCACGCAGTGCAGGGGAATCGGGCCTCATCTTGCGGCGAGGGGGAAGTCTCATGGTTTTTCTCGAGTTGCGGCGGGAACCTGGGGTATATTCTCGAGTTACGACGGGGATGGCCCTTCCACCCACGTGTTTAGTCAGCGACGTCAGGACTCCTGCCTAGTTGCGAGGGACAACTCTGGATTCTCCTCGAGGCTTGGCAGGGCAATTGGGACGCCTCTCCAGCTGAGGCGTGAGACCAAGTGTCCCTTTCCAAGTGCCACAGGAATCCTGGGACACCTATCAAGTTTCATGAAGAGTCAGGCATCGTCTCCTTTGGAGGCACTGATCTCCGCGTACCTCTGGAGTTTTCAAAGGATGTGAGGCTGTCGGTCGCGATGAGGTGGGGAACTAAGTCTTTCTCTGTGCTTTCCACAGGGGATTCAGACATCCTTTCGTCCTGGGAGATGCAAGACGAGCCTGCATTGAAGTCACTGCAGGGATATCCGGCCTTATTTCGAGTCAGGGCATCGCGGTGTCCATTCCACTTGAGGCCGCAAACTCAGGGTCCCTCTCACATACCTAGAGCTGAGAGAAGCCTCCTCTTGAGGTGCTTGTGGTAAGGTGGTATTCCTCTGGAGACGAATCCAGGGACTAACCTCTCTTTTCGAGTTGATTTTTGGTCCACAGAGTTCTTTCGTGTTGCTACAGTGACCTCAGGGTCCCTCTATCCTTGAAACAGTGTTCTTGGGGTTTCTCTGGAGTGCCATCAAGGAAATCAAGGCTCCTTTCATGTGTGATGTGCAAGACGGAATTGCTCTGCACGCAGTACAGGGGAATCGGGCCTCATCTCGCATCGAGGGGCAAGTCTCATGGTTTTTCTCGAGTTGCGGCGGGAACCTGGGGTATATTCTCGAGTTACGACGGGGATGGCCCTTCCACCACGTGTTTGTTGAGCCACGTCAGGACTCCTGCCTAGTTGCGAGGGACAACTCGGGATTCTCCTCGACGCTTGGCAGGGCAATTGGAACGCCTCTCCAGCTGATGCGGGAGACCAAGGGTCCCTTTCCACGTGCCACAAGAATCCTGGGACTCCTATCAATTTTCACGAGGAGTCAGGCATCGTCTCCTTTGGAGGCACAGATCTCCGCGTACCTCTGGAGTTTTCAAAGGATGTGAGGCCTCCGGTCGCGATGAGGTGGGGAACTAGGTGTTTCTCTGTGGTCTCCACAGGGGATTCAGACATCCTTTCTTCTTGGGAGATGCAAGACGAGCCTGCATTCAAGTCACTGCAGGGATATCCGGCCTTATTTCGAGTCAGGGCATCGCGGTGTCCATTCCACTTGAGGCCGCAAACTCAGGATCCCTCTCACATACCTAGAGCTGAGAGAAGCCTCCTCTTGAGGTGCTTGTGGTAAGGTGGTATTCCTCAGGAGTCGAAGCCAGGGACTAACCTCTCATCTCGTGTTGATTCTTGGTCCACGGAGCTCTTTCGTGTTGCTACAGTGACCTCAGGATCCCTCTAGCCTTGAAACAGTGTTCTTGGGGTTTCTCTGGAGTGCCATCAAGGAAATCAAGGCTCCTTTCATGTGTGATGTGCAACAGAGAATTGCTCTGCACGCAGTGCAGGGGAATCGGGCCTCATCTCGCGGCGAGGGGGAAGTCTCATGGTTTTTCTCGAGTTGCGGCGGGAACCTGGGGTATATTCTCGAGTTACGACGGGGATGGCCCTTCCACACACGTGTTTGTTCAGCCACTTCAGGACTCTTGCCTAGTTGCGAGACACAACTCGGGATTCTCCTCGAGGCTTGGCAAGGCAATTGGGACGCCTCTCCAGATGAGGCGGGAGACCAAGTGTCCCTTTCCACGTGCCACAGGAATCCTGGGACTCCTATCAAGTTTCACGAGGAGTCAGGCATCGTCTCCTTTGGAGGCACTGATCTCCGCGTACCTCTGGAGTTTTCAAAGGATGTGAGGCCTCCGGTCGCGATGAGGTGGGGAACTAGGTCTTTCTCTGTGGTCTCCACAGGGGATTCAGACATCCTTTCATCTTGGGAGATGCAAGACGAGCCTGCATTCAAGTCACTGCAGGGATATCCAGCCTTATTTCGCGTCAGGGCATCGCGGTGTCCATTCCACTTGAGGCCGCAAACTCAGGGTCCCTCTCACATACCTAGAGCTGAGAGAAGCCTCCTCTTGAGGTGCTTGTGGTAAGGTGGTATTCCTCTGGAGTCGAAGCCAGGGACTAACCTCTCATCTCGAGTTGATTTTTGGCCCACGGAGCTCTTTCGTGTTGCTACAGTGACCTCAGGATCCCTCTAGCCTTGAAACAGTGTTCTTGGGGTTTCTCTGGAGTGCCATGAAGGAAATCAAGGCTCCTTTCATGTGTGATGTGCAACACGGAATTGCTCTGCACGCAGTGCAGGGGAATCGGGCCTCATCTCGCGGCGAGGGGGAAGTCTCATGGATTTTCTCGAGTTGCGGCGGGAACCTGGGGTATATTCTCGAGTTACGACGGGGATGGCCATTCCACACACGTGTGTATTCAGCCATGTCAGGACTCCTGCCTAGTTGCGAGACACAACTCGGGATTCTCCTCGAGGCTTTGCAGGGCAATTGGGACGCCTCTCCAGCTGAGGCGGGAGACCAAGGGTCCCTTTCCACGTGCCACAGGAATCCTGGGTCTCCTATCAAGTTTCACGAGGAGTCAGGCATCGTCTCCTTTGGAGGCACTGATCTCCGCATACCTCTGGAGTTTTCAAAGGATTTGAGACCTCCTGTCGCGATGAGGTGGGGAACTAGGTCTTTCTCTGTGGTCTCCACAGGGGATTCAGACACCCTTTCGTCTTGGGAGATGCAAGACGAGCCTGCATTCCAGTCACTGCAGGGATATCCGGCCTTATTTCGAGTCAGGGCATCGCGGTGTCCATTCCACTTGAGGCCGCAAACTCAGGGTCCCTCTCACATACCTAGAGCTGAGAGAAGCCTCCTCTTGAGGTGCTTGTGGTAAGGTGGTATTCCTCTGGAGTCGAAGCCAGAGACTAACCTCCTATCTCGAGTTGATTTTTGACCCACGGAGCTCTTTCGTGTTGCTACAGTGACCTCAGGATCCCTCTAGCCTTGAAAGAGTGTTCTTGGGGTTTCTCTGGAGTGACATCAAGGAAATCAAGGCTCCTTTCATGTGTGATGTGCAACACGGAATTGCTCTGCACGCAGTGCAGGGGAATCGGGCCTCATCTCGCGGCGAGGGGGAAGTCTCATGGTTTTTCTCGAGTTGCGGCGGGAACCTGGGGTATATTCTCGAGTTACGTCGGGGATGGCCCTTCCACCCACGTGTTTGTTCAGCCACGTCACGACTCCTGCCTAGTTGCGAGGGACAACTCGGGATTCTCCTCGAGGCTTGGCAGGGCAATTGGAACGCCTCTCCAGCTGAGGCGGGAGACCAAGGGTCCCTTTCCACGTGCCACAAGAATCCTGGGACTCCTATCAAGTTTCACGAGGAGTCAGGCATCGTCTCCTTTGGAGGCACTGATCTCCGCGTACCTCTGGAGTTTTCAAAGGATGTGAGGCCTCCGGTCGCGATGAGGTGGGGAACTAGGTGTTTCTCTGTGGTCTCCACAGGGGATTCAGACATCCTTTCTTCTTGGGAGATGCAAGACGAGCCTGCATTCAAGTCACTGCAGGGATATCCGGCCTTATTTCGAGTCAGGGCATCGCGGTGTCCATTCCACTTGAGTCCGCAACCTCAGGGTCCCTCTCACATACCTAGAGCTGAGAGAAGCCTCCTCTTGAGGTGCTTGTGGTAAGGTGGTATTCCTCTGGAGTCGAAGCCAGGGACTAACCTCTCATCTCGAGTTGATTTTTGGTCCACGGAGCTCTTTCGTGTTGCTACAGTGACCTCAGGATCCCTCTAGCCTTGAAACAGTGTTCTTGGGGTTTCTCTGGAGTGCCATGAAGGAAATCAAGGCTCCTTTCATGTGTGATGTGCAACACAGAATTGCTCTGCACGCAGTGCAGGGGAATCGGGCCTCATCTCGCGGCGAGGGGGAAGTCTCATGGTTTTTCTCGAGTTGCGGCGGGAACCTGGGGTATATTCTCGAGTTACGACGGGGATGGCCCTTCCGCCCACGTGTTTCTTCAGCGACGTCAGGACTCCTGCCTAGTTGCGAGGGACAACTCCGGATTCTCCTCGAGGCTTGGCAGGGCAATTGGGACGCCTCTCCAGCTAAGGCGGGAGACCAAGTGTCACTTTCCAAGTGCCACAGGAATCCTGGGACTCCTATCAAGTTTCACGAGGAGTCAGGCAACGTCTCCTTTGGAGGCACTGATCTCCGCGTACCTCTGGAGTTTTCAAAGGATGTGAGGCTATCGGTCGCGATGAGGTGGGGAACTAAGTCTTTCTCTGTGCTTTCCACAGGGGATTCAGACATCCTTTCGTCCTGGGAGATGCAAGACGAGCCTGCATTGAAGTCACTGCAGGGATATCCGGCCTTATTTCGAGTCAGGGCATCGCGGTGTCCATTCCACTTGAGGCCGCAAACTCAGGGTCCCTCTCATATACCTAGAGCTGAGAGAAGCCTCCTCTTGAGGTGCTTGTGGTAAAGTGGTATTCCTCTGGAGACGAATCCAGGGACTAACCTCTCTTTTCGAGTTGATTTTTGGTCCACAGAGTTCTTTCGTGTTGCTACAGTGACCTCAGGGTCCCTCTATCCTTGAAACAGTGTTCTTGGGGTTTCTCTGGAGTGCCATCAAGGTAATCAAGGCTCCTTTCATGTGTGATGTGCAAGACGGAATTGCTCTGCACGCAGTACAGGGGAATCGGGCCTCATCTCGCATCGAGGGGCAAGTCTCATGGTTTTTCTCGAGTTGCGGCGGGAACCTGGGGTATATTCTCGAGTTACGACGGGGATGGCCCTTCCACCCACGTGTTTGTTGAGCCACGTCAGGACTCTTGCCTAGTTGCGAGGGACAACTCGGGATTCTCCTCGAGGCTTGGCAGGGCAATTGGAACGCCTCTCCAGCTGAGGCGGGAGACCAAGGGTCCCTTTCCACGTGCCACAAGAATCCTGGGACTCCTATCAATTTTCACGAGGAGTCAGGCATCGTCTCCTTTGGAGGCACTGATCTCCGCGTACCTCTGGAGTTTTCAAAGGATGTGAGGCCTCCGGTCGCGATGAGGTGGGGAACTAGGTGTTTCTCTGTCGTCTCCACAGGGGATTCAGACATCCTTTCTTCTTGGGAGATGCAAGACGAGCCTGCATTCAAGTCACTGCAGGGATATCCGGCCTTATTTCGAGTCAGGGCATCGCGGTGTCCATTCCACTTGAGGCCGCAAACTCAGGATCCCTCTCACATACCTAGAGCTGAGAGAAGCCTCCTCTTGAGGTGCTTGTGGTAAGGTGGTATTCCTCTGGAGTCGAAGCCAGGGACTAACCTCTCATCTCGTGTTGATTCTTGGTCCACGGAGCTCTTTCGTGTTGCTACAGTGACCTCAGGATCCCTCTAGCCTTGAAACAGTGTTCTTGGGGTTTCTCTGGAGTGCCATGAAGGAAATCAAGGCTCCTTTCATGTGTGATGTGCAACACAGAATTGCTCTGCACGCAGTGCAGGGGAATCGGGCCTCATCTCGCGGCGAGGGGGAAGTCTCATGGTTTTTCTCGAGTTGCGGCGGGAACCTGGGGTATATTCTCGAGTTACGACGGGGATGGCCCTTCCACACACGTGTTTGTTCAGCCACGTCAGGACTCTTGCCTAGTTGCGAGACACAACTCGGGATTCTCCTCGAGGCTTGGCAAGGCAATTGGGACGCCTCTCCAGATGAGGCGGGAGACCAAGTGTCCCTTTCCACGTGCCACAGGAATCCTGGGACTCCTATCAAGTTTCACGAGGAGTCAGGCATCGTCTCCTTTGGAGGCACTGATCTCCGTGTACCTCTGGAGTTTTCAAAGGATGTGAGGCCTCCGGTCGCGATGATGTGGGGAACTAGGTCTTTCTCTGTGGTCTCCACAGGGGATTCAGACATCCTTTCATCTTGGGAGATGCAAGACGAGCCTGCATTCAAGTCACTGCAGGGATATCCAGCCTTATTTCGCGTCAGGGCATCGCGGTGTCCATTCCACTTGAGGCCGCAAACGCAGGGTCCCTCTCACATACCTAGAGCTGAGAGAAGCCTCCTCTTGAGGTGCTTGTGGTAAGGTGGTATTCCTCTGGAGTCGAAGCCAGGGACTAACCTCTCATCTCGAGTTGATTTTGGGTCCACGGAGCTCTTTCGTGTTGCAACAGTGACCTCAGGATCCCTCTAGCCTTGAAACAGTGTTCTTGGGGTTTCTCTGGAGTGCCATCAAGGAAATCAAGGCTCCTTTCATGTGTGATGTGCAACACGGAATTGCTCTGCACGCAGTGCAGGGGAATCGGGCCTCATCTCGCGGCGAGGGGGAAGTCTCATGGTTTTTCTCGAGTTGCGGCGGGAACCTGGGGTATATTCTCGAGTTACGACGGGGATGGCCCTTCCACCCACGTGTTTAGTCAGCGACGTCAGGACTCCTGCCTAGTTGCGAGGGACAACTCTGGATTCTCCTCGAGGCTTGGCAGGGCAATTGGGACGCCTCTGCAGCTGAGGCGGGAGACCAAGGGTCCCTTTCCAAGTGCCACAGGAATCCTGGGACTCCTATCAAATTTCACGAGGAGTCAGGCATCGTCTCCTTTGGAGGCACTGATCTCCGCGTACCTCTGGAGTTTTCAAAGGATGTGAGGCTATCGGTCGCGATGAGGTGGGGAACTAAGTCTTTCTCTGTGCTTTCCACAGGGGATTCAGACATCCTTTCGTCCTGGGAGATGCAAGACGAGCCTGCATTGAAGTCACTGCAGGGATATCCGGCCTTATTTCGAGTCAGGGCATCGCGGTGTCCATTCCACTTGAGGCCGCAAACTCAGGGTCCCTCTCACATACCTAGAGCTGAGAGAAGCCTCCTCTTGAGGTGCTTGTGGTAAGGTGGTATTCCTCTGGAGACGAATCCAGGGACTAACCTCTCTTTTCGAGTTGATTTTTGGTCCACAGAGTTCTTTCGTGTTGCTACAGTGACCTCAGGATCCCTCTATCCTTGAAACAGTGTTCTTGGGGTTTCTCTGGAGTGCCATCAAGGAAATCAAGGCTCCTTTCATGTGTGATGTGCAAGACGGAATTGCTCTGCACGCAGTACAGGGGAATCGGGCCTCATCTCGCATCGAGGGGGAAGTCTCATGGTTTTTCTCGAGTTGCGGCGGGAACCTGGGGTATATTCTTGAGTTACGACGGGGATGGCCCTTCCACCCACGTGTTTGTTCAGCCACGTCAGGACTCCTGCCTAGTTGCGAGGGACAACTCGGGATTCTCCTCGAGGCTTGGCAGGGCAATTGGAACGCCTCTCCAGCTGAGGCGGGAGACCAAGGGTCCCTTTCCACGTGCCACAAGAATCCTGGGACTCCTCTCAAGTTTCACGAGGAGTCAGGCATCGTCTCCTTTGGAGGCACTGATCTCCGCGTACCTCTGGAGTTTTCAAAGGATGTGAGGCCTGCGGTCGCTATGAGGTGGGGAACTAGGAGTTTCTCTGTGGTCTCCACAGGGGATTCAGACATCCTTTCTTCTTGGGAGATGCAAGACGAGCCTGCATTCAAGTCACTGCAGGGATATCCGGCCTTATTTCGAGTCAGGGCATCGCAGTGTCCATTCCACTTGAGGCCGCAAACTCAGGATCCCTCTCACATACCTAGAGCTGAGAGAAGCCTCCTCTTGAGGTGCTTGTGGTAAGGTGGTATTCCTCAGGAGTCGAAGTCAGGGACTAACCTCTCATCTCGTGTTGATTCTTGGTCCACGGAGCTCTTTCGTGTTGCTACAGTGACCTCAGGATCCCTCTAGCCTTGAAACAGTGTTCTTGGGGTTTCTCTGGAGTGCCATCAAGGAAATCAAGGCTCCTTTCATGTGTGATGTGCAACACGGAATTGCTCTGCACGCAGTGCAGGGGAATCGGGCCTCATCTCGCGGCGAGGGGGAAGGCTCATGGTTTTTCTCGAGTTGCGGCGGGAACCTGGGGTATATTCTCGAGTTACGACGGGGATGGCCCTTCCACACACGTGTGTGTTCAGCCATGTCAGGACTCCTGCCTAGTTGCGAGGGACAACTCGGGATTCTCCTCGAGGCTTTGCAGGGCAATTGGGACGCCTCTCCAGCTGAGACGGGAGACCAAGGGTCCCTTTCCACGTGCCACAGGAATCCTGGGTCTCCTATCAAGTTTCACGAGGAGTCAGGCATCGTCTCCTTTGGAGGCACTGATCTCCGCATACCTCTGGAGTTTTCAAAGGATTTGAGGCCCCCTGTCGCGATGATGTGGGGAACTAGGTCTTTCTCTGTGGTCTCCACAGGGGATTCAGACACCCTTTCTTCTTGGGAGATGCAAGACGAGCCTGCATTCCAGTCACTGCAGGGATATCCGGGCTTATTTCGAGGCAGGGCATCGCGGTGTCCATTCCACTTGAGGCCGCAAACTCAGGATCCCTCTCACATACCTAGAGCTGAGAGAAGCCTCCTCTTGAGGTGCTTCTGGTAAGGTGGTATTCCTCAGGAGTCGAAGCCAGGGACTAACCTCTCATCTCGTGTTGATTTTTGTTCCACAGAGTTCTTTCGTGTTGCTACAGTGACCTCAGGATCCCTCTAGCCTTGAAACAGTGTTCTTGGGGTTTCTCTGGAGTGCCATGAAGGAAATCAAGGCTCCTTTCATGTGTGATGTGCAACACAGAATTGCTCTGCACGCAGTGCAGGGGAATCGGGCCTCATCTCACGGCGAGGGGGAAGTCTCATGGTTTTTCTCGAGTTGCGGCGGGAACCTGGGGTATATTCTCGAGTTACGACTGGGATGGCCCTTCCACACACGTGTTTGTTCAGCCTCGTCAGGACTCTTGCCTAGTTGCGAGACACAACTCGGGATTCTCCTCGAGGCTTGGCAAGGCAATTGGGACGCCTCTCCAGCTGAGGCGGGAGACCAAGGGTCCCTTTCCACGTGCCACAGGAATCCTGGGACTCCTATCAAGTTTCACGAGGAGTCAGGCATCGTCTCCTTTGGAGGCACTGATCTCCGCGTACCTCTGGAGTTTTCAAAGGATGTGAGGCCTCCGGTCGCGATGAGGTGGGGAACTAGGTCTTTCTCTGTGGTCTCCACAGGGGATTCAGACATCCTTTCTTGTTGGGAGATGCAAGACGAGCCTGCATTCAAGTCACTGCAGGGATATCCGGCCTTATTTCGAGTCAGGGCATCGCGGTGTCCATTCCACTTGAGGCCGCAAACTCAGGATCCCTCTCACATACCTAGAGCTGAGAGAAGCCTCCTCTTGAGGTGCTTGTGGTAAGGTGGTATTCCTCTGGAGTCGAAGCCAGGGACTAACCTCTCATCTCGAGTTGATTTTTGGCCCACGGAGCTCTTTCGTGTTGTTACAGTGTCCTGAGGATCCCTATAGCCTTGAAACAGTGTTCTTGGGGTTTCTCTGGAGTGCCATGAAGGAAATCAAGGCTCCTTTCATGTGTGATGTGCAACACGGAATTGCTCTGCACGCAGTGCAGGGGAATCGGGCCTCATCTCGCGGCGAGGGGGAAGTCTCATGGTTTTTCTCGAGTTGCGGCGGGAACCTGGGGTATATTCTCGAGTTACGACGGGGATGGCCCTTCCACCCACGTGTTTGTTCAGCTACGTCAGGACTCCTGCCTAGTTGCGAGGGACAACTCTGGATTCTCCTTGAGGCTTTGCAGGGCAATTGGGACGCCTCTCCAGCTGAGGCGGGAGACCAAGTGTCCCTTTCCAAGTGCCACAGGAATCCTGGGACTCCTATCAAGTTTCACGAGGAGTCAGGCATCGTCTCCTTTGGAGGCACTGATCTCCGCGTACCTCTGGAGTTTTCAAAGGATGTGAGGCCTCCGGTCGCGATGAGGTGGGGAATTAAGTCTTTCTCTGTGCTTTCCACAGGGGATTCAGACATCCTTTCGTCCTGGGAGATGCAAGACGAGCCTGCATTGAAGTCACTGCAGGGATATCCAGCCTTATTTCGAGTCAGGGCATCGCGGTGTCCATTCCACTTGAGGCCGCAAACTCAGGGTCCCTCTCACATACCTAGAGCTGAGAGAAGCCTCCTCTTGAGGTGCTTGTGGTAAGGTGGTATTCCTCTGGAGACGAATCCAGGGACTAACCTCTCTTTTCGAGTTGATTTTTGGTCCACAGAGTTCTTTCGTGTTGCTACAGTGACCTCAGGATGCCTCTATCCTTGAAACAGTGTTCTTGGGGTTTCTCTGGAGTGCCATGAAGGAAATCAAGGCTCCTTTCATGTGTGATGTGCAACACGGAATTGCTCTGCACGCAGTGCAGGGGAATCGGGCCTCATCTCGCGGCGAGGGGGAAGTCTCATGGTTTTTCTCGACTTGCGGCGGGAACCTGGGGTATATTCTCGAGTTACGACGGGGATGGCCCTTCCACACACGTGTTTGTTCAGCCACGTCAGGACTCTTGCCTAGTTGCGAGACACAACTCGGGATTCTCCTCGAGGCTTGGCAAGGCAATTGGGACGCCTCTCCAGATGAGGCGGGAGACCAAGGGTCCCTTTCCACGTGCCACAAGAATCCTGGGACTCCTATCAAGTTTCACGAGGAGTCAGGCATCGTCTCCTTTGGAGGCACTGATCTCCGCGTACCTCTGGAGTTTTCAAAGGATGTGAGGCCTCCGGTCGCGATGAGGTGGGGAACTAGGTCTTTCTCTGTGGTCTCCACAGGGGATTCAGACATCCTTTCTTCTTGGGAGATGCAAGACGAGCCTGCATTCAAGTCACTGCAGGGATATCCGGCCTTATTTCGAGTCAGGGCATCGCGGTGTCCATTCCACTTGAGGCCGCAAACTCAGGATCCCTCTCACATACCTAGAGCTGAGAGAAGCCTCCTCTTGAGGTGCTTGTGGTAAGGTGGTATTCCTCAGGAGTCGAAGCCAGGGACTAACCTCTCATCTCGTGTTGATTCTTGGTCCATGGAGCTCTTTCGTGTTGCTACAGTGACCTCAGGATCCCTCTAGCCTTGAAACAGTGTTCTTGGGGTTTCTCTGGAGTGCCATCAAGGAAATCAAGGCTCCTTTCATGTGTGATGTGCAACACGGAATTTCTCTGCACGCAGTGCAGGGGAATCGGGCCTCATCTCGCGGCGAGGGGGAAGTCTCATGGTTTTTCTCGAGTTGCGGCGGGAACCTGGGGTATATTCTCGAGTTACGACGGGGATGGCCCTTCCACACACGTGTGTGTTCAGCCATGTCAGGACTCCTGCCTAGTTGCGAGGGACAACTCGGGATTCTCCTCGAGGCTTTGCAGGGCAATTGGGACGCCTCTCCAGCTGAGGCGGGAGACCAAGGGTCCCTTTCCACGTGCCACAGGAATCCTGGGTCTCCTATCAAGTTTCACGAGGAGTCAGGCATCGTCTCCTTTGGAGGCACTGATCTCCGCATACCTCTGGAGTTTTCAAAGATTTTGAGGCCTCCTGTCGCGATGAGGTGGGGAACTAGGTCTTTCTCTGTGGTCTCCACAGGGGATTCAGACACCCTTTCGTCTTGGGAGATGCAAGACGAGCCTGCATTCCAGTCACTGCAGGGATATCCGGCCTTATTTCGAGTCAGGGCATCGCGGTGTCCATTCCACTTGAGGCCGCAAACTCAGGGTCCCTCTCACATACCTAGAGCTGAGAGAAGCCTCCTCTTGAGGTGCTTGTGGTAAGGTGGTATTCCTCAGGAGACGAATCCAGGGACTAACCTCTCTTTTCAAGTTGATTTTTGGTCCACAGAGTTCTTTCGTGTTGCTACAGTGACCTCATGATCCCTCTAGCCTTGAAACAGTGTTCTTGGGGTTTCTCTGGAGTGCCATCAAGGAAATCAAGGCTCCTTTCATGTGTGATGTGCAAGACGGAATTGCTCTGCACGCAGTACAGGGGAATTGGGCCTCATCACGCATCGAGGGGAAAGTCTCATGGTTTTTCTCGAGTTGCGGCGGGAACCTGGGGTATATTCTCGAGTTACGACGGGGATGGCCCTTCCACCCACGTATTTGTTCAGCCACGTCAGGACTCCTGCCTAGTTGCGAGGGACAACTCGGGATTCTCCTCGAGGCTTGGCAGGGCAATTGGGACGCCTCTGCAGCTGAGGCGGGAGACCAAGGGTCCGTTTCCACGTGCCACAAGAATCCTGGGACTCCTATCAAGTTTCACGAGGAGTCAGGCATCGTCTCCTTTGAAGGCACTGATCTCCGCGTACCTCTGGAGTTTTCAAAGGATGTGAGGCCTCCGGTCGCGATGAGGTGGGGAACTAGGTCTTTCTCTGTGGTCTCCAGAGGGGATTCAGACATCCTTTCTTCTTGGGAGATGCAAGACGAGCCTGCATTCAAGTCACTGCAGGGATATCCGGCCTTATTTCGAGTCAGGGCATCGCGGTGTCCATTCCACTTGAGGCCGCAAACTCAGGATCCCTCTCACATACCTAGAGCTGAGAGAAGCCTCCTCTTGAGGTGCTTGTGGTAAGGTGGTATTCCTCAGGAGTCGAAGCCAGGGACTAACCTCTCCTCTCGTGTTGATTCTTGGTCCACGGAGCTCTTTCATGAGGCTACAGTGACCTCAGGATCCCTCTAGCCTTGAAACAGTGTTCTTGGGGTTTCTCTGGAGTGCCATGAAGGAAATCAAGTCTCCTTTCATGTGTGATGTGCAACACGGAATTGCTCTGCACGCAGTGCAGGGGAATCGGGCCTCATCTCGCGGCGAGGGGGAAGTCTCATGGTTTTTCTCGAGTTGCGGCGGGAACCTGGGGTATATTCTCGAGTTACGACGGGGATGGCCCTTCCACACACGTGTTTCTTCAGCGACTCAGGACTCCTACCTAGTTGCGAGGGACAACTCTGGATTCTCCTCGAGGCTTGGCAGGGCAATTGGGACGCCTCTCCAGCTGAGGCGGGAGACCAAGTGTCCCTTTCCACGTGCCACAGGAATCCTGGGACTCCTATCAAGTTTCACGAGGAGTCAGGCATCGTCTCCTTTGGAGGCACTGATCTCCGCGTACCTCTGGAGTTTTCAAAGGATGTGAGGCCTCCGGTCGCGATGAGGTGGGGAACTAAGTCTTTCTCTGTGCTTTCCACAGGGGATTCAGACATCCTTTCGTCCTGGGAGATGCAAGACGAGCCTGCATGAAGTCACTGCAGGGATATCCGGCCTTATTTCGAGTCAGGGCATCGCGGTGTCCATTCCACTTGAGGCCGCAAACTCAGGGTCCCTCTCACATACCTAGAGCTGAGAGAAGCCTCCTCTTGAGGTGCTTGTGGTAAGGTGGTATTCCTCAGGAGTCGAAGCCAGGGACTAACCTCTCATCTCGTGTTGATTCTTGGTCCACGGAGCTCTTTCGTGTTGCTACAGTGACCTCAGGATCCCTCTAGCCTTGAAACAGTGTTCTTGGGGTTTCTCTGGAGTGCCATGAAGGAAATCAAGGCTCCTTTCATGTGTGATGTGCAACACGGAATTGCTCTGCACGCAGTGCAGGGGAATCGGGCCTCATCTCGCGGCGAGGGGGAAGTCTCATGGTTTTTCTCGAGTTGCGGCGGGAACCTGGGGTATATTCTCGAGTTACGACGGGGATGGCCCTTCCACACACGTGTTTGTTCAGCGACGTCAGGACTCCTGCCTAGTTGCGAGGGACAACTCTGGATTCTCCTCGAGGCTTGGCAGGGCAATTGGGACGCCTCTCCAGCTGAGGCGGGAGACCAAGTGTCCCTTTCCAAGTGCCAAAGGAATTCTGGGACTCCTATCAAGTTTCACGAGGAGTCAGGCATCGTCTCCTTTGGAGGCACTGATCTCCGCGTACCTCTGGAGTTTTCAAAGGATGTGAGGCCTCCGGTCGCGATGAGGTGGGGAACTAGGTCTTTCTCTGTGGTCTCCACAGGGGATTCAGACACCCTTTCGTCTTGGGAGATGCAAGACGAGCCTGCATTCCAGTCACTGCTGGGATATCCGGCCTTATTTCGAGTCAGGGCATCGCGGTGTCCATTCCACTTGAGGCCGCAAACTCAGGATCCCTCTCACATACCTAGAGCTGAGAGAAGCCTCCTCTTGAGGTGCTTGTGGTAAGGTGGTATTCCTCTGGAGTCGAAGCCAGGGACTAACCTCTCATCTCGAGTTGATTTTTGGTCCACAGAGTTCTTTCGTGTTGCTACAGTGACCTCAGGATCCCTCTAGCCTTGAAACAGTGATCTTGGGGTTTCTCTGGAGTGCCATGAAGGAAATCAAGGCTCCTTTCATGTGTGATGTGCAACACAGAATTGCTCTGCACGCAGTGCAGGGGAATCGGGCCTCATCTCGCGGCGAGGGGGAAGTCTCATGGTTTTTCTCGAGTTGCGGCGGGAACCTGGGGTATATTCTCCAGTTAGGACGGGGATGGCCCTTCCACACACGTGTTTGTTCAGCCACGTCAGGACTCTTGCCTAGTTGCGAGACACAACTCGGGATTCTCCTCGAGGCTTGGCAAGGCAATTGGGACGCCTCTCCAGCTGAGGCGGGAGACCAAGGGTCCCTTTCCACGTGCCACAGGAATCCTGGGACTCCTATCAAGTTTCACGAGGAGTCAGGCATCGTCTCCTTTGGAGGCACTGATCTCCGCGTACCTCTGGAGTTTTCAAAGGATGTGAGGCCTCCGGTCGCGATGAGGTGGGGAACTAGGTCTTTCTCTGTGGTCTCCACAGGGGATTCAGACAACCTTTCATCTTGGGAGATGCAAGACGAGCCTGCATTCAAGTCACTGCAGGGATATCCAGCCTTATTTCAGGTCAGGGCATCGCGGTGTCCATTCCACTTGAGGCCGCAAACTCAGGGTCCCTCTCACATACCTAGAGCTGAGAGAAGCCTCCTCTTGAGGTGCTTGTGGTAAGGTGGTATTCCTCTGGAGACGAATCCAGGGACTAACCTCTCTTTTCAAGTTGATTTTTGGTCCACAGAGTTCTTTCGTGTTGCTACAGTGACCTCAGGATCCCTCTATCCCTGAAACAGTGTTCTTGGGGTTTCTCTGGAGTGCCATCAAGGAAATCAAGGCTCCTTTCATGTGTGATGTGCAAGACGGAATTGCTCTGCACGCAGTACAGGGGAATTGGGCCTCATCTCGCATCGAGGGGAAAGTCTCATGGTTTTTCTCGAGTTGCGGCGGGAACCTGGGGTATATTCTCGAGTTACGACGGGGATGGCCCTTCCACCCACGTATTTGTTCAGCCACGTCAGGACTCCTGCGTAGTTGCGAGGGAGAACTCGGGATTCTCCTCGAGGCTTGGCAGGGCAATTGGAACGCCTCTCCAGCTGAGGCGGGAGACCAAGGGTCCTTTTCCACGTGCCAAAAGAATCCTGGGACTCCTATCAAGTTTCACGAGGAGTCAGGCATCGTCTCCTTTGAAGGCACTGATCTCCGCGTACCTCTGGAGTTTTCAAAGGATGTGAGGCCTCCGGTCGCGATGAGGTGGGGAACTAGGTCTTTCTCTGTGGTCTCCACAGGGGATTCAGACATCCTTTCTTCTTGGGAGATGCAAGACGAGCCTGCATTAAAGTCACTGCAGGGATATCCGGCCTTATTTCGAGTCAGGGCATCGCGGTGTCCATTCCACTTGAGGCCGCAAACTCAGGATCCCTCTCACATACCTAGAGCTGAGAGAAGCCTCCTCTTGAGGTGCTTGTGGTAAGGTGGTATTCCTCAGGAGTCGAAGCCAGGGACTAACCTCTCATCTCGTGTTGATTCTTGGTCCACGGAGCTCTTTCGTGTTGCTACAGTGACCTCAGGATCCCTCTAGCCTTGAAACAGTGTTCTTGGGGATCCTCTGGAGTGCCATCAAGGAAATCAAGGCTCCTTTCATGTGTGATGTGCAACACGGAATTGCTCTGCACGCAGTGCAGGGGAATCGGGCCTCATCTCGCGGCGAGGGGGAAGTCTCATGGTTTTTCTCGAGTTGCGGCGGGAACCTGGGGTATATTCTCGAGTTACGACGGGGATGGCCCTTCCACCCACGTGTTTGTTCAGCCACGTCAGGACTCCTGCCTAGTTGAGAGGGACCACTCGGGATTCTCCTAGAGGCTTTGCAGGGCAATTGGGACGCCTCTCCAGCTGAGACGGGAGACCAAGGGTCCCTTTCCACGTGCCACAGGAATCCTGGGTCCCCTATCAAGTTTCACGAGGAGTCAGGCATCGTCTCCTTTGGAGGCACTGATCTCCGCATACCTCTGGAGTTTTCAAAGGATTTGAGGCCTCCTGTCGCGATGAGGTGGGGAACTAGGTCTTTCTCTGTGGTCTCCACAGAGGATTCAGACACCCTTTCGTCTTGGGAGATGCAAGACGAGCCTGCATTCCAGTCACTGCAGGGATATCCGGCCTTATTTCGAGTCAGGGCATCGCGGTGTCCATTCCACTTGAGGCCGCAAACTCAGGGTCCCTCTCACATACCTAGAGCTGAGAGAAGCCTCCTCTTGAGGTGCTTGTGGTAAGGTGGTATTCCTCTGGAGACGAATCCAGGGAATAACCTCTCTTTTTGAGTTGATTTTTGGTCCACAGAGTTCTTTCGTGTTGCTACAGTGACCTCAGGATCCCTCTATCCTTGAAACAGTGTTCTTGGGGTTTCTCTGGAGTGCCATCAAGGAAATCAAGGTTCCTTTCATGTGTGATGTGCAAGACGGAATTGCTCTGCACGCAGTACAGGGGAATCGGGCCTCATCTCGCGGCGAGGGGGAAGTCTCATGGTTTTTCTCGAGTTGCGGCGGGAACCTGGGGTATATTCTCGAGTTACGACGGGGATGGCCCTTCCACCCACGTGTTTGTTCAGCCACGTCAGGACTCCTGCCTAGTTGCGAGGGACAACTCGGGATTCTCCTCGAGGCTTGGCAGGGCAATTGGAACGCCTCTCCAGCTGAGGCGGGAGACCAAGGGTCCCTTTCCACGTGCCACAAGAATCCTGGGACTCCTATCAAGTTTCACGAGGAGTTAGGCATCGTCTCCTTTGGAGGCACTGATCTCCGCGTACCTCTGGAGTTTTCAAAGGATGTGAGGCCTCCGGTCGCGATGAGGTGGGGAACTAGGTCTTTCTCTGTGGTCTCCACAGGGGATTCAGACATCCTTTCATCTTGGGAGATGCAAGACGAGCCTGCATTCAAGTCACTGCAGGGATATCCAGCCTTATTTCGAGTCAGGGCATCGCGGTGTCCATTCCACTTGAGGCCGCAAACTCAGGGTCCCTCTCACATACCTAGAGCTGAGAGAAGCCTCCTCTTGAGGTGCTTGTGGTAAGGTGGTATTCCTCTGGAGACGAATCCAGGGACTAACCTCTCTTTTCGAGTTGATTTTTGGTCCACAGAGTTCTTTCGTGTTGCTACAGTGACCTCAGGATGCCTCTATCCTTGAAACAGTGTTCTTGGGGTTTCTCTGGAGTGCCATGAAGGAAATCAAGGCTCCTTTCATGTGTGATGTGCAACACGGAATTGCTCTGCACGCAGTGCAGGGGAATCGGGCCTCATCTCGCGGCGAGGGGGAAGTCTCATGGTTTTTCTCGACTTGCGGCGGGAACCTGGGGTATATTCTCGAGTTACGACGGGGATGGCCCTTCCACACACGTGTTTGTTCAGCCACGTCAGGACTCTTGCCTAGTTGCGAGACACAACTCGGGATTCTCCTCGAGGCTTGGCAAGGCAATTGGGACGCCTCTCCAGATGAGGCGGGAGACCAAGGGTCCCTTTCCACGTGCCACAAGAATCCTGGGACTCCTATCAAGTTTCACGAGGAGTCAGGCATCGTCTCCTTTGGAGGCACTGATCTCCGCGTACCTCTGGAGTTTTCAAAGGATGTGAGGCCTCCGGTCGCGATGAGGTGGGGAACTAGGTCTTTCTCTGTGGTCTCCACAGGGGATTCAGACATCCTTTCTTCTTGGGAGATGCAAGACGAGCCTGCATTCAAGTCACTGCAGGGATATCCGGCCTTATTTCGAGTCAGGGCATCGCGGTGTCCATTCCACTTGAGGCCGCAAACTCAGGATCCCTCTCACATACCTAGAGCTGAGAGAAGCCTCCTCTTGAGGTGCTTGTGGTAAGGTGGTATTCCTCAGGAGTCGAAGCCAGGGACTAACCTCTCATCTCGTGTTGATTCTTGGTCCATGGAGCTCTTTCGTGTTGCTACAGTGACCTCAGGATCCCTCTAGCCTTGAAACAGTGTTCTTGGGGTTTCTCTGGAGTGCCATCAAGGAAATCAAGGCTCCTTTCATGTGTGATGTGCAACACGGAATTTCTCTGCACGCAGTGCAGGGGAATCGGGCCTCATCTCGCGGCGAGGGGGAAGTCTCATGGTTTTTCTCGAGTTGCGGCGGGAACCTGGGGTATATTCTCGAGTTACGACGGGGATGGCCCTTCCACACACGTGTGTGTTCAGCCATGTCAGGACTCCTGCCTAGTTGCGAGGGACAACTCGGGATTCTCCTCGAGGCTTTGCAGGGCAATTGGGACGCCTCTCCAGCTGAGGCGGGAGACCAAGGGTCCCTTTCCACGTGCCACAGGAATCCTGGGTCTCCTATCAAGTTTCACGAGGAGTCAGGCATCGTCTCCTTTGGAGGCACTGATCTCCGCATACCTCTGGAGTTTTCAAAGATTTTGAGGCCTCCTGTCGCGATGAGGTGGGGAACTAGGTCTTTCTCTGTGGTCTCCACAGGGGATTCAGACACCCTTTCGTCTTGGGAGATGCAAGACGAGCCTGCATTCCAGTCACTGCAGGGATATCCGGCCTTATTTCGAGTCAGGGCATCGCGGTGTCCATTCCACTTGAGGCCGCAAACTCAGGGTCCCTCTCACATACCTAGAGCTGAGAGAAGCCTCCTCTTGAGGTGCTTGTGGTAAGGTGGTATTCCTCAGGAGACGAATCCAGGGACTAACCTCTCTTTTCAAGTTGATTTTTGGTCCACAGAGTTCTTTCGTGTTGCTACAGTGACCTCATGATCCCTCTAGCCTTGAAACAGTGTTCTTGGGGTTTCTCTGGAGTGCCATCAAGGAAATCAAGGCTCCTTTCATGTGTGATGTGCAAGACGGAATTGCTCTGCACGCAGTACAGGGGAATTGGGCCTCATCACGCATCGAGGGGAAAGTCTCATGGTTTTTCTCGAGTTGCGGCGGGAACCTGGGGTATATTCTCGAGTTACGACGGGGATGGCCCTTCCACCCACGTATTTGTTCAGCCACGTCAGGACTCCTGCCTAGTTGCGAGGGACAACTCGGGATTCTCCTCGAGGCTTGGCAGGGCAATTGGGACGCCTCTGCAGCTGAGGCGGGAGACCAAGGGTCCGTTTCCACGTGCCACAAGAATCCTGGGACTCCTATCAAGTTTCACGAGGAGTCAGGCATCGTCTCCTTTGAAGGCACTGATCTCCGCGTACCTCTGGAGTTTTCAAAGGATGTGAGGCCTCCGGTCGCGATGAGGTGGGGAACTAGGTCTTTCTCTGTGGTCTCCAGAGGGGATTCAGACATCCTTTCTTCTTGGGAGATGCAAGACGAGCCTGCATTCAAGTCACTGCAGGGATATCCGGCCTTATTTCGAGTCAGGGCATCGCGGTGTCCATTCCACTTGAGGCCGCAAACTCAGGATCCCTCTCACGTACCTAGAGCTGAGAGAAGCCTCCTCTTGAGGTGCTTGTGGTAAGGTGGTATTCCTCAGGAGTCGAAGCCAGGGACTAACCTCTCCTCTCGTGTTGATTCTTGGTCCACGGAGCTCTTTCATGAGGCTACAGTGACCTCAGGATCCCTCTAGCCTTGAAACAGTGTTCTTGGGGTTTCTCTGGAGTGCCATGAAGGAAATCAAGTCTCCTTTCATGTGTGATGTGCAACACGGAATTGCTCTGCACGCAGTGCAGGGGAATCGGGCCTCATCTCGCGGCGAGGGGGAAGTCTCATGGTTTTTCTCGAGTTGCGGCGGGAACCTGGGGTATATTCTCGAGTTACGACGGGGATGGCCCTTCCACACACGTGTTTCTTCAGCGACTCAGGACTCCTACCTAGTTGCGAGGGACAACTCTGGATTCTCCTCGAGGCTTGGCAGGGCAATTGGGACGCCTCTCCAGCTGAGGCGGGAGACCAAGTGTCCCTTTCCACGTGCCACAGGAATCCTGGGACTCCTATCAAGTTTCACGAGGAGTCAGGCATCGTCTCCTTTGGAGGCACTGATCTCCGCGTACCTCTGGAGTTTTCAAAGGATGTGAGGCCTCCGGTCGCGATGAGGTGGGGAACTAAGTCTTTCTCTGTGCTTTCCACAGGGGATTCAGACATCCTTTCGTCCTGGGAGATGCAAGACGAGCCTGCATGAAGTCACTGCAGGGATATCCGGCCTTATTTCGAGTCAGGGCATCGCGGTGTCCATTCCACTTGAGGCCGCAAACTCAGGGTCCCTCTCACATACCTAGAGCTGAGAGAAGCCTCCTCTTGAGGTGCTTGTGGTAAGGTGGTATTCCTCAGGAGTCGAAGCCAGGGACTAACCTCTCATCTCGTGTTGATTCTTGGTCCACGGAGCTCTTTCGTGTTGCTACAGTGACCTCAGGATCCCTCTAGCCTTGAAACAGTGTTCTTGGGGTTTCTCTGGAGTGCCATGAAGGAAATCAAGGCTCCTTTCATGTGTGATGTGCAACACGGAATTGCTCTGCACGCAGTGCAGGGGAATCGGGCCTCATCTCGCGGCGAGGGGGAAGTCTCATGGTTTTTCTCGAGTTGCGGCGGGAACCTGGGGTATATTCTCGAGTTACGACGGGGATGGCCCTTCCACACACGTGTTTGTTCAGCGACGTCAGGACTCCTGCCTAGTTGCGAGGGACAACTCTGGATTCTCCTCGAGGCTTGGCAGGGCAATTGGGACGCCTCTCCAGCTGAGGCGGGAGACCAAGTGTCCCTTTCCAAGTGCCAAAGGAATTCTGGGACTCCTATCAAGTTTCACGAGGAGTCAGGCATCGTCTCCTTTGGAGGCACTGATCTCCGCGTACCTCTGGAGTTTTCAAAGGATGTGAGGCCTCCGGTCGCGATGAGGTGGGGAACTAGGTCTTTCTCTGTGGTCTCCACAGGGGATTCAGACACCCTTTCGTCTTGGGAGATGCAAGACGAGCCTGCATTCCAGTCACTGCTGGGATATCCGGCCTTATTTCGAGTCAGGGCATCGCGGTGTCCATTCCACTTGAGGCCGCAAACTCAGGATCCCTCTCACATACCTAGAGCTGAGAGAAGCCTCCTCTTGAGGTGCTTGTGGTAAGGTGGTATTCCTCTGGAGTCGAAGCCAGGGACTAACCTCTCATCTCGAGTTGATTTTTGGTCCACAGAGTTCTTTCGTGTTGCTACAGTGACCTCAGGATCCCTCTAGCCTTGAAACAGTGATCTTGGGGTTTCTCTGGAGTGCCATGAAGGAAATCAAGGCTCCTTTCATGTGTGATGTGCAACACAGAATTGCTCTGCACGCAGTGCAGGGGAATCGGGCCTCATCTCGCGGCGAGGGGGAAGTCTCATGGTTTTTCTCGAGTTGCGGCGGGAACCTGGGGTATATTCTCCAGTTACGACGGGGATGGCCCTTCCACACACGTGTTTGTTCAGCCACGTCAGGACTCTTGCCTAGTTGCGAGACACAACTCGGGATTCTCCTCGAGGCTTGGCAAGGCAATTGGGACGCCTCTCCAGCTGAGGCGGGAGACCAAGGGTCCCTTTCCACGTGCCACAGGAATCCTGGGACTCCTATCAAGTTTCACGAGGAGTCAGGCATCGTCTCCTTTGGAGGCACTGATCTCCGCGTACCTCTGGAGTTTTCAAAGGATGTGAGGCCTCCGGTCGCGATGAGGTGGGGAACTAGGTCTTTCTCTGTGGTCTCCACAGGGGATTCAGACAACCTTTCATCTTGGGAGATGCAAGACGAGCCTGCATTCAAGTCACTGCAGGGATATCCAGCCTTATTTCAGGTCAGGGCATCGCGGTGTCCATTCCACTTGAGGCCGCAAACTCAGGGTCCCTCTCACATACCTAGAGCTGAGAGAAGCCTCCTCTTGAGGTGCTTGTGGTAAGGTGGTATTCCTCTGGAGACGAATCCAGGGACTAACCTCTCTTTTCAAGTTGATTTTTGGTCCACAGAGTTCTTTCGTGTTGCTACAGTGACCTCAGGATCCCTCTATCCCTGAAACAGTGTTCTTGGGGTTTCTCTGGAGTGCCATCAAGGAAATCAAGGCTCCTTTCATGTGTGATGTGCAAGACGGAATTGCTCTGCACGCAGTACAGGGGAATTGGGCCTCATCTCGCATCGAGGGGAAAGTCTCATGGTTTTTCTCGAGTTGCGGCGGGAACCTGGGGTATATTCTCGAGTTACGACGGGGATGGCCCTTCCACCCACGTATTTGTTCAGCCACGTCAGGACTCCTGCGTAGTTGCGAGGGAGAACTCGGGATTCTCCTCGAGGCTTGGCAGGGCAATTGGAACGCCTCTCCAGCTGAGGCGGGAGACCAAGGGTCCTTTTCCACGTGCCAAAAGAATCCTGGGACTCCTATCAAGTTTCACGAGGAGTCAGGCATCGTCTCCTTTGAAGGCACTGATCTCCGCGTACCTCTGGAGTTTTCAAAGGATGTGAGGCCTCCGGTCGCGATGAGGTGGGGAACTAGGTCTTTCTCTGTGGTCTCCACACGGGATTCAGACATCCTTTCTTCTTGGGAGATGCAAGACGAGCCTGCATTAAAGTCACTGCAGGGATATCCGGCCTTATTTCGAGTCAGGGCATCGCGGTGTCCATTCCACTTGAGGCCGCAAACTCAGGATCCCTCTCAAATACCTAGAGCTGAGAGAAGCCTCCTCTTGAGGTGCTTGTGGTAAGGTGGTATTCCTCAGGAGTCGAAGCCAGGGACTAACCTCTCATCTCGTGTTGATTCTTGGTCCACGGAGCTCTTTCGTGTTGCTACAGTGACCTCAGGATCCCTCTAGCCTTGAAACAGTGTTCTTGGGGATCCTCTGGAGTGCCATCAAGGAAATCAAGGCTCCTTTCATGTGTGATGTGCAACACGGAATTGCTCTGCACGCAGTGCAGGGGAATCGGGCCTCATCTCGCGGCGAGGGGGAAGTCTCATGGTTTTTCTCGAGTTGCGGCGGGAACCTGGGGTATATTCTCGAGTTACGACGGGGATGGCCCTTCCACCCACGTGTTTGTTCAGCCACGTCAGGACTCCTGCCTAGTTGAGAGGGACAACTCGGGATTCTCCTAGAGGCTTTGCGGGGCAATTGGGACGCCTCTCCAGCTGAGACGGGAGACCAAGGGTCCCTTTCCACGTGCCACAGGAATCCTGGGTCCCCTATCAAGTTTCACGAGGAGTCAGGCATCGTCTCCTTTGGAGGCACTGATCTCCGCATACCTCTGGAGTTTTCAAAGGATTTGAGGCCTCCTGTCGCGATGAGGTGGGGAACTAGGTCTTTCTCTGTGGTCTCCACAGAGGATTCAGACACCCTTTCGTCTTGGGAGATGCAAGACGAGCCTGCATTCCAGTCACTGCAGGGATATCCGGCCTTATTTCGAGTCAGGGCATCGCGGTGTCCATTCCACTTGAGGCCGCAAACTCAGGGTCCCTCTCACATACCTAGAGCTGAGAGAAGCCTCCTCTTGAGGTGCTTGTGGTAAGGTGGTATTCCTCTGGAGACGAATCCAGGGAATAACCTCTCTTTTTGAGTTGATTTTTGGTCCACAGAGTTCTTTCGTGTTGCTACAGTGACCTCAGGATCCCTCTATCCTTGAAACAGTGTTCTTGGGGTTTCTCTGGAGTGCCATCAAGGAAATCAAGGTTCCTTTCATGTGTGATGTGCAAGACGGAATTGCTCTGCACGCAGTACAGGGGAATCGGGCCTCATCTCGCGGCGAGGGGGAAGTCTCATGGTTTTTCTCGAGTTGCGGCGGGAACCTGGGGTATATTCTCGAGTTACGACGGGGATGGCCCTTCCACCCACGTGTTTGTTCAGCCACGTCAGGACTCCTGCCTAGTTGCGAGGGACAACTCGGGATTCTCCTCGAGGCTTGGCAGGGCAATTGGAACGCCTCTCCAGCTGAGGCGGGAGACCAAGGGTCCCTTTCCACGTGCCACAAGAATCCTGGGACTCCTATCAAGTTTCACGAGGAGTTAGGCATCGTCTCCTTTGGAGGCACTGATCTCCGCGTACCTCTGGAGTTTTCAAAGGATGTGAGGCCTCCGGTCGCGATGAGGTGGGGAACTAGGTCTTTCTCTGTGGTCTCCACAGGGGATTCAGACATCCTTTCATCTTGGGAGATGCAAGACGAGCCTGCATTCAAGTCACTGCAGGGATATCCAGCCTTATTTCCCGTCAGGGCATCGCGGTGTCCATTCCACTTGAGGCCGCAAACTCAGGGTCCCTCTCACATACCTAGAGCTGAGAGAAGCCTCCTCTTGAGGTGCTTGTGGTAAGGTGGTATTCCTCTGGAGTCGAAGCCAGGGACTAACCTCTCATCTCGAGTTGATTTTTGGCCCACGGAGCTCTTTCGTGTTGCTACAGTGACCTCAGGATCCCTCTAGCCTTGAAACAGTGTTCTTGGGGTTTCTCTGGAGTGCCATCAAGGAAATCAAGGCTCCTTTCATGTGTGATGTGCAACACAGAATTGCTCTGCACGCAGTGCAGGGGAATCGGGCCTCATCTCGGGGCGAGGGGGAAGTCTCATGGTTTTTCTCGAGTTGCGGCGGGAACCTGGGGTATATTCTCGAGTTACGACGGGGATGGCCCTTCCACCCACGTGTTTGTTCAGCTACGTCAGGACTCCTGCTTAGTTGCGAGGGACAACTCTGGATTCTCCTCGAGGCTTGGCAGGGCAATTGGGACGCCTCTCCAGCTGAGGCGGGAGACCAAGGGTCCCTTTCCAAGTGCCACAGGAATCCTGGGACTCCTATCAAGTTTCACGAGGAGTCAGGCATCGTCTCCTTTGGAGGCACTGATCTCCGCGTACCTCTGGAGTTTTCAAAGGATGTGAGGCTATCGGTCGCGATGAGGTGGGGAACTAAGTCTTTCTCTGTGCTTTCCACAGGGGATTCAGACATCCTTTCGTCCTGGGAGATGCAAGACGAGCCTGCATTGAAGTCACTGCAGGGATATCCGGCCTTATTTCGAGTCAGGGCATCGCGGTGTCCATTCCACTTGAGGCCGCAAACTCAGGGTCCCTCTCACATACCTAGAGCTGAGAGAAGCCTCCTCTTGAGGTGCTTGTGGTAAGGTGGTATTCCTCTGGAGACGAATCCAGGGACTAACCTCTCTTTTCGAGTTGATTTTTGGTCCACAGAGTTCTTTTGTGTTGCTACAGTGACCTCAGGATCCCTCTATCCTTGAAACAGTGTTCTTGGGGTTTCTCTGGAGTGCCATCAAGGAAATCAAGGCTCCTTTCATGTGTGATGTGCAAGACGGAATTGCTCTGCACGCAGTACAGGGGAATCGGGCCTCATCTCGCATCGAGGGGGTAGTCTCATGGTTTTTCTCGAGTTGCGGCGGGAACCTGGGGTATATTCTCGAGTTACGACGGGGATGGCCCTTCCACCCACGTGTTTGTTCAGCCACGTCAGGACTCCTGCCTAGTTGCGAGGGACAACTCGGGATTCTCCTCGAGGCTTGGCAGGGCAATTGGAACGCCTCTCCAGCTGAGGCGGGAGACCAAGGGTCCCTTTCCACGTGTCACAAGAATCCTGGGACTCCTATCAAGTTTCACGAGGAGTCAGGCATCGTCTCCTTTGGAGGCACTGATCTCCACGTACCTCTGGAGTTTTCAAAGGATGTGAGGCCTCCGGTCGCGATGAGGTGGGGAACTAGGTCTTTCTCTGTGGTCTCCACAGGGGATTCAGACACCCTTTCGTCTTGGGAGATGCAAGACGAGCCTGCATTCCAGTCACTGCAGGGATATCCGGCCTTATTTCCAGTCAGGGCATCGCGGTGTCCATTCCACTTGAGGCCGCAAACTCAGGGTCCCTCTCACATACCTAAAGCTGAGAGAAGCCTCCTCTTGAGGTGCTTGTGGTAAGATGGTATTCCTCTGGAGTCGAAGCCAGGGACTAACCTCTCATCTCGAGTTGATTTTTGGCCCACGGAGCTCTTTCGTGTTGCTACAGTGACCTCAGGATCCCTCTAGCCTTGAAACAGTGTTCTTGGGGTTTCTCTGGAGTGCCATCAAGGAAATCAAGGCTCCTTTCATGTGTGATGTGCAACACGGAATTGCTCTGCACGCAGTGCAGGGGAATCGGGCCTCATCTCGCGGCGAGGGGGAAGTCTCATGGTTTTTCTCGAGTTGCGGCGGGAACCTGGGGTATTTTCTCGAGTTACGACGGGGATGGCCCTTCCACCCACGTGTTTCTTCAGCGACGTCAGGACTCCTGCCTAGTTGCGAGGGACAACTCTGGATTCTCCTCGAGGCTTTGCAGGGCAATTGGGACGCCTCTCCAGCTGAGACGGGAGACCAAGTGTCCCTTTCCACGTGCCACAGGAATCCTGGGTCTCCTATCAAGTTTCACGAGGAGTCAGGCATCATCTCCTTTGGAGGCACTGATCTCCGCGTACCTCTGGAGTTTTCAAAGGATTTGAGGCCTCCTGTCGCGATGAGGTGGGGAACTAGGTCTTTCTCTGTGGTCTCCACAGGGGATTCAGACACCCTTTCGTCTTGGGAGATGCAAGACGAGCCTGCATTCCAGTCACTGCAGGGATATCCAGCCTTATTTCGAGTCAGGGCATCGCGGTGTCCATTCCACTTGAGGCCGCAAACTCAGGGTCCCTCTCACATACCTAGAGCTGAGAGAAGCCTCCTCTTGAGGTGCTTGTGGTAAGGTGGTATTCCTCTGGAGTCGAAGCCAGGGACTAACCTCTCATCTCGAATTGATTTTTGGTCCACGGAGCTCTTTCGTGTTGCTACAGTGACCTCAGGATCCCTCTAGCCTTGAAACAGTGTTCTTGGGGTTTCTCTGGAGTGCCATGAAGGAAATCAAGGCTCCTTTCATGTGTGATGTGCAACACGGAATTGCTCTGCACGCAGTGCAGGGGAATCGGGCCTCATCTCGCGGTGAGGGGGAAGTCTCATGGTTTTTCTCGAGTTGCGGCGGGAACCTGGGGTATATTCTAGAGTTACGACGGGGATGGCCCTTCCACACACGTGTTTGTTCAGCCACGTCAGGACTCTTGCCTAGTTGCGAGACACAACTCGGGATTCTCCTCGAGGCTTGGCAAGGCAATTGGGACGCCTCTCCAGCTGAGGCGGGAGACCAAGGGTCCCTTTCCACGTGCCACAGGAATCCTGGGACTCCTATCAAGTTTCACGAGGAGTCAGGCATCGTCTCCTTTGGAGGCACTGATCTCCGCGTACCTCTGGAGTTTTCAATTGATGTGAGGCTATCGGTCGCGATGAGGTGGGGAACTAAGTCTTTCTCTGTGCTTTCCACAGGGGATTCAGACATCCTTTCGTCCTGGGAGATGCAAGACGAGCCTGCATTGAAGTCACTGCAGGGATATCCGGCCTTATTTCGAGTCAGGGCATCACGGTGTCCATTCCACTTGAGGCCGCAAACTCAGGGTCCCTCTCACATACCTAGAGCTGAGAGAAGCCTCCTCTTGAGGTGCTTGTGGTAAGGTGGTATTCCTCTGGAGACGAATCCAGGGACTAACCTCTCTTTTCGAGTTGATTTTTGGTCCACAGAGTTCTTTCGTGTTGCTACAGTGACCTCAGGATGCCTCTATCCTTGAAACAGTGTTCTTGGGGTTTCTCTGGAGTGCCATGAAGGAAATCAAGGCTCCTTTCATGTGTGATGTGCAACACGGAATTGCTCTGCACGCAGTGCAGGGGAATCGGGCCTCATCTCGCGGCGAGGGGGAAGTCTCATGGTTTTTCTCGAGTTGCGGCGTGAACCTGGGGTATATTCTCGAGTTACGACGGGGAGGGCCCTTCCACCCACGTGTTTGTTCAGCCACGTCAGGACTCCTGCCTAGTTGCGAGGGACAACTCTGGATTCTCCTTGAGGCTTTGCAGGGCAATTGGGACGCCTCTCCAGCTGAGGCGGGAGACCAAGTGTCCCATTCCAAGTGCCACAGGAATCCTGGGACTCCTATCAAGTTTCACGAGGAGTCAGGCATCGTCTCCTTTGGAGGCACTGATCTCCGCGTACCTCTGGAGTTTTCAAAGGATGTGAGGCCTCCGGTCGCGATGAGGTGGGGAATTAAGTCTTTCTCTGTGCTTTCCACAGGGGATTCAGACATCCTTTCGTCCTGGGAGATGCAAGACGAGCCTGCATTGAAGTCACTGCAGGGATATCCAGCCTTATTTCGAGTCAGGGCATCGCGGTGTCCATTCCACTTGAGGCCGCAAACTCAGGGTCCCTCTCACATACCTAGAGCTGAGAGAAGCCTCCTCTTGAGGTGCTTGTGGTAAGGTGGTATTCCTCTGGAGACGAATCCAGGGACTAACCTCTCTTTTCGAGTTGATTTTTGGTCCACAGAGTTCTTTCGTGTTGCTACAGTGACCTCAGGATGCCTCTATCCTTGAAACAGTGTTCTTGGGGTTTCTCTGGAGTGCCATCAAGGAAATCAAGGCTCCTTTCATGTGTGATGTGCAACACGGAATTGCTCTGCACGCAGTGCAGGGGAATCGGGCCTCATCTCGCGGCGAGGGGGAAGTCTCATGGTTTTTCTCGACTTGCGGCGGGAACCTGGGGTATATTCTCGAGTTACGACGGGGATGGCCCCTCCACACACGTGTTTGTTCAGCCACGTCAGGACTCTTGCCTAGTTGCGAGACACAACTCGGGATTCTCCTCGAGGCTTGGCAAGGCAATTGGGACGCCTCTCCAGATGAGGCGGGAGACCAAGGGTCCCTTTCCACGTGCCACAAGAATCCTGGGACTCCTATCAAGTTTCACGAGGAGTCAGGCATCGTCTCCTTTGGAGGCACTGATCTCCGCGTAACTCTGGAGTTTTCAAAGGATGTGAGGCCTCCGGTCGCGATGAGGTGGGGAACTAGGTCTTTCTCTGTGGTCTCCACAGGGGATTCAGACATCCTTTCTTCTTGGGAGATGCAAGACGAGCCTGCATTCAAGTCACTGCAGGGATATCCGGCCTTATTTCGAGTCAGGGCATCGCGGTGTCCATTCCACTTGAGGCCGCAAACTCAGGGTCCCTCTCCCATACCTAGAGCTGAGAGAAGCCTCCTCTTGAGGTGCTTGTGGTAAGGTGGTATTCCTCAGGAGACGAATCCAGGGACTAACCTCTCTTTTCAAGTTGATTTTTGGTCCACAGAGTTCTTTCGTGTTGCTAAAGTGACCTCATGATCCCTCTAGCCTTGAAACAGTGTTCTTGGGGTTTCTCTGGAGTGCCATCAAGGAAATCAAGGCTCCTTTCATGTGTGATGTGCAAGACGGAATTGCTCTGCACGCAGTACAGGGGAATTGGGCCTCATCACGCATCGAGGGGAAAGTCTCATGGTTTTTCTCGAGTTGCGGCGGGAACCTGGGGTATATTCTCGAGTTACGACGGGCATGGCCCTTCCACCCACGTATTTGTTCAGCCACGTCAGGACTCCTGCCTAGTTGCGAGGGACAACTCGGGATTCTCCTCGAGGCTTGGCAGGGCAATTGGGACGCCTCTGCAGCTGAGGCGGGAGACCAAGGGTCCTTTTCCACGTGCCACAAGAATCCTGGGACTCCTATCAAGTTTCACGAGGAGTCAGGCATCGTCTCCTTTGAAGGCACTGATCTCCGCGTACCTCTGGAGTTTTCAAAGGATGTGAGGCCTCCGGTCGCGATGAGGTGGGGAACTAGGTCTTTCTCTGTGGTCTCCAGAGGGGATTCAGACATCCTTTCGTCTTGGGAGATGCAAGACGAGCCTGCATTCAAGTCACTGCAGGGATATCCGGCCTTATTTCGAGTCAGGGCATCGCGGTGTCCATTCCACTTGAGGCCGCAAACTCAGGATCCCTCTCACATACCTAGAGCTGAGAGAAGCCTCCTCTTGAGGTGCTTGTGGTAAGGTGGTATTCCTCAGGAGTCGAAGCCAGGGACTAACCTCTCCTCTCGTGTTGATCCTTGGTCCACGGAGCTCTTTCATGAGGCTACAGTGACCTCAGGATCCCTCTAGCCTTGAAACAGTGTTCTTGGGGTTTCTCTGGAGTGCCATGAAGGAAATCAAGTCTCCTTTCATGTGTGATGTGCAACACGGAATTGCTCTGCACGCAGTGCAGGGGAATCGGGCCTCATCTCGCGGCGAGGGGGAAGTCTCATGGTTTTTCTCGAGTTGCGGCGGGAACCTGGGGTATATTCTCGAGTTACGACGGGGATGGCCCTTCCACACACGTGTTTCTTCAGCGACTCAGGACTCCTACCTAGTTGCGAGGGACAACTCTGGATTCTCCTCGAGGCTTGGCAGGGCAATTGGGACGCCTCTCCAGCTGAGGCGGGAGACCAAGGGTCCCTTTCCACGTGCCACAGGAATCCTGGGACTCCTATCAAGTTTCACGAGGAGTCAGGCATCGTCTCCTTTGGAGGCACTGATCTCCGCGTACCTCTGGAGTTTTCAAAGGATGTGAGGCCTCCGGTCGCGATGAGGTGGGGAACTAAGTCTTTCTCTGTGCTTTCCACAGGGGATTCAGACATCCTTTCGTCCTGGGAGATGCAAGACGAGCCTGCATGAAGTCACTGCAGGGATATCCGGCCTTATTTCGAGTCAGGGCATCGCGGTGTCCATTCCACTTGAGGCCGCAAACTCAGGGTCCCTCTCACATACCTAGAGCTGAGAGAAGCCTCCTCTTGAGGTGCTTGTGGTAAGGTGGTATTCCTCAGGAGTCGAAGCCAGGGACTAACCTCTCATCTCGTGTTGATTCTTGGTCCACGGAGCTCTTTCGTGTTGCTACAGTGACCTCAGGATCCCTCTAGCCTTGAAACAGTGTTCTTGGGGTTTCTCTGGAGTGCCATGAAGGAAATCAAGGCTCCTTTCATGTGTGATGTGCAACACGGAATTGCTCTGCACGCAGTGCAGGGGAATCGGGCCTCATCTCGCGGCGAGGGGGAAGTCTCATGGTTTTTCTCGAGTTGCGGCGGGAACCTGGGGTATATTCTCGAGTTACGACGGGGATGGCCCTTCCACACACGTGTTTCTTCAGCGACGTCAGGACTCCTGCCTAGTTGCGAGGGACAACTCTGGATTCTCCTCGAGGCTTGGCAGGGCAATTGGGACGCCTCTCCAGCTGAGGCGGGAGACCAAGTGTCCCTTTCCAAGTGCCAAAGGAATTCTGGGACTCCTATCAAGTTTCAGGAGGAGTCAGGCATCGTCTCCTTTGGAGGCACTGATCTCCGCGTACCTCTGGAGTTTTCAAAGGATGTGAGGCCTCCGGTCGCGATGAGGTGGGGAACTAGGTCTTTCTCTGTGGTCTCCACAGGGGATTCAGACACCCTTTCGTCTTGGGAGATGCAAGACGAGCCTGCATTCCAGTCACTGCTGGGATATCCGGCCTTATTTCGAGTCAGGGCATCGCGGTGTCCATTCCACTTGAGGCCGCAAACTCAGGATCCCTCTCACATACCTAGAGCTGAGAGAAGCCTCCTCTTGAGGTGCTTGTGGTAAGGTGGTATTCCTCTGGAGTCGAAGCCAGGGACTAACCTCTCATCTCGAGTTGATTTTTGGTCCACAGAGTTCTTTCGTGTTGCTACAGTGACCTCAGGATCCCTCTAGCCTTGAAACAGTGATCTTGGGGTTTCTCTGGAGTGCCATGAAGGAAATCAAGGCTCCTTTCATGTGTGATGTGCAACACAGAATTGCTCTGCACGCAGTGCAGGGGAATCGGGCCTCATCTCGCGGCGAGTGGGAAGTCTCATGGTTTTTCTCGAGTTGCGGCGGGAACCTGGGGTATATTCTCCAGTTACGACGGGGATGGCCCTTCCACACACGTGTTTGTTCAGCCACGTCAGGACTCTTGCCTAGTTGCGAGACACAACTCGGGATTCTCCTCGAGGCTTGGCAAGGCAATTGGGACGCCTCTCCAGCTGAGGCGGGAGACCAAGGGTCCCTTTCCACGTGCCACAGGAATCCTGGGACTCCTATCAAGTTTCACGAGGAGTCAGGCATCGTCTCCTTTGGAGGCACTGATCTCCGCGTACCTCTGGAGTTTTCAAAGGATGTGAGGCCTCCGGTCGCGATGAGGTGGGGAACTAGGTCTTTCTCTGTGGTCTCCACAGGGGATTCAGACAACCTTTCATCTTGGGAGATGCAAGACGAGCCTGCATTCAAGTCACTGCAGGGATATCCAGCCTTATTTCAGGTCAGGGCATCGCGGTGTCCATTCCACTTGAGGCCGCAAACTCAGGGTCCCTCTCACATACCTAGAGCTGAGAGAAGCCTCCTCTTGAGGTGCTTGTGGTAAGGTGGTATTCCTCAGGAGTCGAAGCCAGGGACTAACCTCTCATCTCGTGTTGATTCTTGGTCCTCGGAACTCTTTCGTGTTGCTACAGTGACCTCAGGATCCCTCTAGCCTTGAAACAGTGTTCTTGGGGTTTCTCTGGAGTGCCATGAAGGAAATCAAGGCTCCTTTCATGTGTGATGTGCAAGACGGAATTGCTCTGCACGCAGTGCAGGAGAATCGGGCCTCATCTCGCGGCGAGGGGGAAGTCTCATGGTTTTTCTCGAGTTGCGGCGGGAACCTGGGGTATATTCTCGAGTTACGACGGGGATGGCCCTTCCACCCACGTGTTTGTTCAGCCACGTCAGGACTCTTGCCTAGTTGCGAGACACAACTCGGGATTCTCCTCGAGGCTTGGCAAGGCAATTGGGACGCCTCTCCAGCTGAGGCGGGAGACCAAGGGTCCCTTTCCACGTGCCACAGGAATCCTGGGACTCCTATCAAGTTTCACGAGGACTCAGGCTTCGTCTCCTTTGGAGGCACTGATCTCCGCGTACCTCTGGAGTTTTCAAAGGATGTGAGGCCTCCGGTCGCGATGAGGTGGGGAACTAGGTCTTTCTCTGTGGTCTCCAGAGGGGATTCAGACATCCTTTCTTCTTGGGAGATGCAAGACGAGCCTGCATTCAAGTCACTGCAGGGATATCCGGCCTTATTTCGAGTCAGGGCATCGCGGTGTCCATTCCACTTGAGGCCCCAAACTCAGGATCCCTCTCACATACCTAGAGCTGAGAGAAGCCTCCTCTTGAGGTGCTTGTGGTAAGGTGGTATTCCTCAGGAGTCGAAGCCAGGGACTAACCTCTCATCTCGTGTTGATTCTTGGTCCACGGAGCTCTTTCGTGTTGCTACAGTGACCTCAGGATCCCTCTAGCCTTGAAACAGTGTTCTTGAGGTTTCTCTGGAGTGCCATCAAGGAAATCAAGGCTCCTTTCATGTGTGATGTGCAACACGGAATTGCTCTGCACGCAGTGCAGGGGAATCGGGCCTCATCTTGTGGCGAGGGGGAAGTCTCATGGTTTTTCTCGAGTTGCGGCGGGAACCTGGGGTATATTCTCGAGTTACGACGGGGATGGCCCTTCCACCCACGTGTTTGTTCAGCGACGTCAGGACTCCTGCCTAGTTGCGAGGGACAACTCTGGATTCTCCTCGAGGCTTGGCTGGGCAATTGGGACGCCTCTCCAGCTGAGGCGGGAGACCAAGTGTCCCTTTCCAAGTGCCACAGGAATCCTGGGACTCCTATCAAGTTTCACGAGGAGTCAGGCGTCGTCTCCTTTGGAGGCACTGATCTCCGCGTACCTCTGGAGTTTTCAAAGGATGTGAGGCTATCGGTCGCGATGAGGTGGGGAACTAAGTCTTTCTCTGTGCTTTCCACAGGGGATTCAGACATCCTTTCGTCCTGGGAGATGCAAGACGAGCCTGCATTGAAGTCACTGCAGGGATATCCGGCCTTATTTCGAGTCAGGGCATCGCGGTGTCCATTCCACTTGAGGCCGCAAACTCAGGGTCCCTCTCACATACCTAGAGCTGAGAGAAGCCTCCTCTTGAGGTGCTTGTGGTAAGGTGGTATTCCTCTGGAGACGAATCCAGGGAATAACCTCTCTTTTCGAGTTGATTTTTGGTCCACAGAGTTCTTTCATGTTGCTACAGTGACCTCAGGATCCCTCTATCCTTGAAACAGTGTTCTTGGGGTTTCTCTGGAGTGCCATCAAGGAAATCAAGGCTCCTTTCATGTGTGATGTGCAAGACGGAATTGCTCTGCACGCAGTGCAGGGGAATCGGGCCTCATCTCGCATCGAGGGGGAAGTCTCATGGTTTTTCTCGAGTTGCGGCGGGAACCTGGGGTATATTCTCGAGTTACGACGGGGATGGCCCTTCCACCCACGTGTTTCTTCAGCCACGTCAGGACTCCTGCCTAGTTGCGAGGGACAACTCTGGATTCTCCTCGAGGCTTGGCAGGGCAATTGGGACGCCTCTCCAGCTGAGGCGGGAGACCAAGGGTCCCTTTCCACGTGCCACAAGAATCCTGGGACTCCTATCAAGTTTCACGAGGAGTCAGGCATCGTCTCCTTTGGAGGCACTGATCTCCGAGTACCTCTGGAGTTTTCAAAGGATGTGAGGCCTCCGGTCGCGATGAGGTGGGGAACTAGGTGTTTCTCTGTGGTCTCCACAGGGGATTCAGACATCCTTTCTTCTTGGGAGATGCAAGACGAGCCTGCATTCAAGTCACTGCAGGGATATCCGGCCTTATTTCGAGTCAGGGCATCGCGGTGTCCATTCCACTTGAGGCCGCAAAATCAGGATCCCTCTCACATACCTAGAGCTGAGAGAAGCCTCCTCTTGAGGTGCTTGTGGTAAGGTGGTATTCCTCAGGAGTCGAAGCCAGGGACTAACCTCTCATCTCGTGTTGATTCTTGGTCCACGGAGCTCTTTCGTGTTGCTACAGTGACCTCAGGATCCCTCTAGCCTTGAAACAGTGTTCTTGGGGTTTCTCTGGAGTGCCATCAAGGAAATCAAGGCTCCTTTCATGTGTGATGTGCAACACAGAATTGCTCTACACGCAGTGCAGGGGAATCGGGCCTCATCTCGCGGTGAGGGGGAAGTCTCATGGTTTTTCTCGAGTTGCGGTGGGAACCTGGGGTATATTCTCGAGTTACGACGGGGATGGCCCTTCCACACACGTGTGTGTTCAGCCATGTCAGGACTCCTGCCTAGTTGCGAGGGACAACTCGGGATTCTCCTAGAGGCTTGGCAGGGTAATTGGGACGCCTCTCCAGCTGAGGCGGGAGACCAAGTGTCCCTTTCCAAGTGCCACAGGAATCCTGGGACTCCTATCAAGTTTCACGAGGAGTCAGGCATCGTCTCCTTTGGAGGCACTGATCTCCGCGTACCTCTGGAGTTTTCAAAGGATGTGAGGCCTCCTGTCGCGATGAGGTGGGGAACTAGGTCTTTCTCTGTGGTCTCCACAGGGGATTCAGACATCCTTTCATTTTGGGAGATGCAAGACGAGCCTGCATTCAAGTCACTGCAGGGATATCCAGCCTTATTTCGCGTCAGGGCATCGCGGTGTCCATTCCACTTGAGGCCGCAAACTCAGGGTCCCTCTCACATACTTAGAGCTGAGAGAAGCCTCCTCTTGAGGTGCTTGTGGTAAGGTGGTATTCCTCTGGAGTCGAAGCCAGGGACTAACCTCTCATCTCGAGTTGATTTTTGGCCCACGGAGCTCTTTCGTGTTGCTACAGTGACCTCAGGATCCCTCTAGCCTTGAAACAGTGTTCTTGGGGTTTCTCTGGAGTGCCATGAAGGAAATCAAGGCTCCTTTCATGTGTGATGTGCAACACGGAATTGCTCTGCACGCAGTGCAGGGGAATCGGGCCTCATCTCGCGGCGAGGGGGAAGTCTCATGGTTTTTCTCGAGTTGCGGCGGGAACCTGGGGTATATTCTCGAGTTACGACGGGGATGGCCCTTCCACCCACGTGTTTGTTCAGCCACGTCAGGACTCCTGCCTAGTTGAGAGGGACAACTCGGGATTCTCCTAGAGGCTTTGCAGGGCAATTGGGACGCCTCTCCAGCTGAGACGGGAGACCAAGGGTCCCTTTCCACGTGCCACAGGAATCCTGGGTCTCCTATCAAGTTTCACGAGGAGTCAGGCATCGTCTCCTTTGGAGGCACTGATCTCCGCATACCTCTGGAGTTTTCAAAGGATTTGAGGCCTCCTGTCGCGATGAGGTGGGGAACTAGGTCTTTCTCTGTGGTCTCCACAGAGGATTCAGACACCCTTTCGTCTTGGGAGATGCAAGACGAGCCTGCATTCCAGTCACTGCAGGGATATCCGGCCTTATTTCGAGTCAGGGCATCGCGGTGTCCATTCCACTTGAGGCCGCAAACTCAGGGTCCCTCTCACATACCTAGAGCTGAGAGAAGCCTCCTCTTGAGGTGCTTGTGGTAAGGTGGTATTCCTCTGGAGACGAATCCAGGGAATAACCTCTCTTTTTGAGTTGATTTTTGGTCCACAGAGTTCTTTCGTGTTGCTACAGTGACCTCAGGATCCCTCTATCCTTGAAACAGTGTTCTTGGGGTTTCTCTGGAGTGCCATCAAGGAAATCAAGGTTCCTTTCATGTGTGATGTGCAAGACGGAATTGCTCTGCACGCAGTACAGGGGAATCGGGCCTCATCTCGCATCGAGGGGTAAGTCTCATGGTTTTTCTCGAGTTGCGGCGGGAACCTGGGGTATATTCTCGAGTTACGACGGGGATGGCCCTTCCACCCACGTGTTTGTTCAGCCACGTCAGGACTCCTGCCTAGTTGCGAGGGACAACTCGGGATTCTCCTCGAGGCTTGGCAGGGCAATTGGAACGCCTCTCCAGCTGAGGCGGGAGACCAAGGGTCCCTTTCCACGTGCCACAAGAATCCTGGGACTCCTATCAAGTTTCACGAGGAGTTAGGCATCGTCTCCTTTGGAGGCACTGATCTCCGCGTACCTCTGGAGTTTTCAAAGGATGTGAGGCCTCCGGTCGCGATGAGGTGGGGAACTAGGTCTTTCTCTGTGGTCTCCACAGGGGATTCAGACATCCTTTCATCTTGGGAGATGCAAGACGAGCCTGCATTCAAGTCACTGCAGGGATATCCAGCCTTATTTCCCGTCAGGGCATCGCGGTGTCCATTCCACTTGAGGCCGCAAACTCAGGGTCCCTCTCACATACCTAGAGCTGAGAGAAGCCTCCTCTTGAGGTGCTTGTGGTAAGGTGGTATTCCTCTGGAGTCGAAGCCAGGGACTAACCTCTCATCTCGAGTTGATTTTTGGCCCACGGAGCTCTTTCGTGTTGCTACAGTGACCTCAGGATCCCTCTAGCCTTGAAACAGTGTTCTTGGGGTTTCTCTGGAGTGCCATCAAGGAAATCAAGGCTCCTTTCATGTGTGATGTGCAACACAGAATTGCTCTGCACGCAGTGCAGGGGAATCGGGCCTCATCTCGGGGCGAGGGGGAAGTCTCATGGTTTTTCTCGAGTTGCGGCGGGAACCTGGGGTATATTCTCGAGTTACGACGGGGATGGCCCTTCCACCCACGTGTTTGTTCAGCTACGTCAGGACTCCTGCTTAGTTGCGAGGGACAACTCTGGATTCTCCTCGAGGCTTGGCAGGGCAATTGGGACGCCTCTCCAGCTGAGGCGGGAGACCAAGGGTCCCTTTCCAAGTGCCACAGGAATCCTGGGACTCCTATCAAGTTTCACGAGGAGTCAGGCATCGTCTCCTTTGGAGGCACTGATCTCCGCGTACCTCTGGAGTTTTCAAAGGATGTGAGGCTATCGGTCGCGATGAGGTGGGGAACTAAGTCTTTCTCTGTGCTTTCCACAGGGGATTCAGACATCCTTTCGTCCTGGGAGATGCAAGACGAGCCTGCATTGAAGTCACTGCAGGGATATCCGGCCTTATTTCGAGTCAGGGCATCGCGGTGTCCATTCCACTTGAGGCCGCAAACTCAGGGTCCCTCTCACATACCTAGAGCTGAGAGAAGCCTCCTCTTGAGGTGCTTGTGGTAAGGTGGTATTCCTCTGGAGACGAATCCAGGGACTAACCTCTCTTTTCGAGTTGATTTTTGGTCCACAGAGTTCTTTCGTGTTGCTACAGTGACCTCAGGATCCCTCTATCCTTGAAACAGTGTTCTTGGGGTTTCTCTGGAGTGCCATCAAGGAAATCAAGGCTCCTTTCATGTGTGATGTGCAAGACGGAATTGCTCTGCACGCAGTACAGGGGAATCGGGCCTCATCTGGCATCGAGGGGGTAGTCTCATGGTTTTTCTCGAGTTGCGGCGGGAACCTGGGGTATATTCTCGAGTTACGACGGGGATGGCCCTTCCACCCACGTGTTTGTTCAGCCACGTCAGGACTCCTGCCTAGTTGCGAGGGACAACTCGGGATTCTCCTCGAGGCTTGGCAGGGCAATTGGAACGCCTCTCCAGCTGAGGCGGGAGACCAAGGGTCCCTTTCCACGTGTCACAAGAATCCTGGGACTCCTATCAAGTTTCACGAGGAGTCAGGCATCGTCTCCTTTGGAGGCACTGATCTCCGCGTACCTCTGGAGTTTTCAAAGGATGTGAGGCCTCCGGTCGCGATGAGGTGGGGAACTAGGTCTTTCTCTGTGGTCTCCACAGGGGATTCAGACACCCTTTCGTCTTGGGAGATGCAAGACGAGCCTGCATTCCAGTCACTGCAGGGATATCCGGCCTTATTTCCAGTCAGGGCATCGCGGTGTCCATTCCACTTGAGGCCGCAAACTCAGGGTCCCTCTCACATACCTAAAGCTGAGAGAAGCCTCCTCTTGAGGTGCTTGTGGTAAGGTGGTATTCCTCTGGAGTCGAAGCCAGGGACTAACCTCTCATCTCGAGTTGATTTTTGGCCCACGGAGCTCTTTTGTGTTGCTACAGTGACCTCAGGATCCCTCTAGCCTTGAAACAGTGTTCTTGGGGTTTCTCTGGAGTGCCATCAAGGAAATCAAGGCTCCTTTCATGTGTGATGTGCAACACGGAATTGCTCTGCACGCAGTGCAGGGGAATCGGGCCTCATCTCGCGGCGAGGGGGAAGTCTCATGGTTTTTCTCGAGTTGCGGCGGGAACCTGGGGTATTTTCTCGAGTTACGACGGGGATGGCCCTTCCACCCACGTTTTTCTTCAGCGACGTCAGGACTCCTGCCTAGTTGCGAGGGACAACTCTGGATTCTCCTCGAGGCTTTGCAGGGCAATTGGGACGCCTCTCCAGCTGAGACGGGAGACCAAGGGTCCCTTTCCACGTGCCACAGGAATCCTGGGTCTCCTATCAAGTTTCACGAGGAGTCAGGCATCATTTCCTTTGGAGGCACTGATCTCCGCATACCTCTGGAGTTTTCAAAGGATTTGAGGCCTCCTGTCGCGATGAGGTGGGGAACTAGGTCTTTCTCTGTGGTCTCCACAGGGGATTCAGACACCCTTTCGTCTTGGGAGATGCAAGACGAGCCTGCATTCCAGTCACTGCAGGGATATCCAGCCTTATTTCGAGTCAGGGCATCACGGTGTCCATTCCACTTGAGGCCGCAAACTCAGGGTCCCTCTCACATACCTAGAGCTGAGAGAAGCCTCCTCTTGAGGTGCTTGTGGTAAGGTGGTATTCCTCTGGAGTCGAAGCCAGGGACTAACCTCTCATCTCGAATTGATTTTTGGTCCACGGAGCTCTTTCGTGTTGCTACAGTGACCTCAGGATCCCTCTAGCCTTGAAACAGTGTTCTTGGGGTTTCTCTGGAGTGCCATGAAGGAAATCAAGGCTCCTTTCATGTGTGATGTGCAACACGGAATTGCTCTGCACGCAGTGCAGGGGAATCGGGCCTCATCTCGCGGTGAGGGGGAAGTCTCATGGTTTTTCTCGAGTTGCGGCGGGAACCTGGGGTATATTCTAGAGTTACGACGGGGATGGCCCTTCCACACACGTGTTTGTTCAGCCACGTCAGGACTCTTGCCTAGTTGCGAGACACAACTCGGGATTCTCCTCGAGGCTTGGCAAGGCAATTGGGACGCCTCTCCAGCTGAGGCGGGAGACCACGGGTCCCTTTCCACGTGCCACAGGAATCCTGGGACTCCTATCAAGTTTCACGAGGAGTCAGGCATCGTCTCCTTTGGAGGCACTGATCTCCGCGTACCTCTGGAGTTTTCAATTGATGTGAGGCTATCGGTCGCGATGAGGTGGGGAACTAAGTCTTTCTCTGTGCTTTCCACAGGGGATTCAGACATCCTTTCGTCCTGGGAGATGCAAGACGAGCCTGCATTGAAGTCACTGCAGGGATATCCGGCCTTATTTCGAGTCAGGGCATCACGGTGTCCATTCCACTTGAGGCCGCAAACTCAGGGTCCCTCTCACATACCTAGAGCTGAGAGAAGCCTCCTCTTGAGGTGCTTGTGGTAAGGTGGTATTCCTCTGGAGACGAATCCAGGGACTAACCTCTCTTTTCGAGTTGATTTTTGGTCCACAGAGTTCTTTCGTGTTGCTACAGTGACCTCAGGATCCCTCTATCCTTGAAACAGTGTTCTTGGGGTTTCTCTGGAGTGCCATCAAGGAAATCAAGGCTCCTTTCATGTGTGATGTGCAAGACGGAATTGCTCTGCACGCAGTACAGGGGAATCGGGCCTCATCTCGCATCGAGGGGGAAGTCTCATGGTTTTTCTCGAGTTGCGGCGGGAACCTGGGGTATATTCTCGAGTTACGACGGGGATGGCCCTTCCACCCACGTGTTTGTTCAGCCACGTCAGGACTCCTGCCTAGTTGTGAGGGACAACTCTGGATTCTCCTCGAGGCTTGGCAGGGCAATTGGGACGCCTCTCCAGCTGAGGCGGGAGACCAAGGGTCCCTTTCCACGTGCCACAAGAATCCTGGGACTCCTATCAAGTTTCACGAGGAGTCAGGCATCGTCTCCTTTGGAGGCACTGATCTCCGCGTACCTCTGGAGTTTTCAAAGGATGTGAGGCCTCCGGTCGCGATGAGGTGGGGAATTAGGTGTTTCTCTGTGGTCTCCACAGGGGATTCAGACATCCTTTCTTCTTGGGAGATGCAAGATGAGCCTGCATTCAAGTCACTGCAGGGATATCCGGCCTTATTTCGAGTCAGGGCATCGCGGTGTCCATTCCACTTGAGGCCGCAAACTCAGGATCCCTCTCACATACCTAGAGCTGAGAGAAGCCTCCTCTTGAGGTGCTTGTGGTAAGGTGGTATTCCTCAGGAGTCGAAGCCAGGGACTAACCTCTCATCTCGTGTTGATTCTTGGTCCACGGAGCTCTTTCGTGTTGCTACAGTGACCTCAGGATCCCTCTAGCCTTGAAACAGTGTTCTTGGGGTTTCTCTGGAGTGCCATCAAGGAAATCAAGGCTCCTTTCATGTGTGATGTGCAACACGGAATTGCTCTGCACGCAGTGCAGGGGAATCGGGCCTCATCTCGCGGCGAGGGGGAAGTCTCATGGTTTTTCTCGAGGTGCGGCGGGAACCTGGGGTATATTCTCGAGTTACGACGGGGATGGCCCTTCCACCCACGTGTTTGTTCAGCCACGTCAGGACTCCTGCCTAGTTGCGAGACACAACTCGGGATTCTCCTCGAGGCTTTGCAGGGCAATTGGGACGCCTCTCCAGCTGAGGCGGGAGACCAAGGGTCCCTTTCCACGTGCCACAGGAATCCTGGGACTCCTATCAAGTTTCACGAGGAGTCAGGCATCGTCTCCTTTGGAGGCACTGATCTCCGCGTACCTCTGGAGTTTTCAAAGGATGTGAGGCTATCGCTCGCGATGAGGTGGGGAACTAAGTCTTTCTATGTGCTTTCCACAGGGGATTCAGACATCCTTTCGTCCTGGGAGATGCAAGACGAGCCTGCATTGAAGTCACTGCAGGGATATCCGGCCTTATTTCGAGTCAGGGCATCGCGGTGTCCATTCCACTTGAGGCCGCAAATTCAGGGTCCCTCTCACATACCTAGAGCTGAGAGAAGCCTCCTCTTGAGGTGCTTGTGGTAAGGTGGTATTCCTCTGGAGACGAATCCAGGGACTAACCTCTCTTTTCGAGTTGATTTTTGGCCCACGGAGCTCTTTCATGTTGCTACAGTGACCTCAGGATCCCTCTAGCCTTGAAACAGTGTTCTTGGGGTTTCTCTGGAGTGCCATGAAGGAAATCAAGGCTCCTTTCATGTGTGATGTGCAACACGGAATTGCTCTGCACGCAGTGCAGGGTAATCGGGCCTCATCTCGCGGCGAGAGGGAAGTCTCATGGTTTTTCTCGAGTTGCGGCGGGAACCTGGGGTATATTCTCGAGTTACGACGGGGATGGCCCTTCCACCGACGTGTTTGTTCAGCCACGTCAGGACTCCTGCCTAGTTGCGAGGGACAACTCTGGATTCTCCTCGAGGCTTGGCAGGGCAATTGGGACGCCTCTCCAGCTGAGGCGGGAGACCAAGTGTCCCTTTCCAAGTGCCACAGGAATCCTGGGACTCCTATCAAGTTTCACGAGGAGTCAGGCATCGTCTCCTTTGGAGGCACTGATCTCCGCGTACCTCTGGAGTTTTCAAAGGATGTGAGGCTATCGGTCGCGATGAGGTGGGGAACTAAGTCTTTCTCTGTGCTTTCCACAGGGGATTCAGACATCCTTTCGTCCTGGAAGATGCAAGACGAGCCTGCATTGAAGTCACTGCAGGGATATCCGGCCTTATTTCGAGTCAGGGCATCGCGGTGTCCATTCCACTTGAGGCCGCAAACTCAGGGTCCCTCTCACATACCTAGAGCTGAGAGAAGCCTCCTCTTGAGGTGCTTGTGGTAAGGTGGTATTCCTCTGGAGACGAATCCAGGGACTAACCTCTCTTTTCGAGTTGATTTTTGGTCCACAGAGTTCTTTCGTGTTGCTACAGTGACCTCAGGATCCCTCTATCCTTGAAACAGTGTTCTTGGGGTTTCTCTGGAGTGCCATCAAGGAAATCAAGGCTCCTTTCATGTGTGATGTGCAAGACGGAATTGCTCTGCACGCAGTACAGGGGAATCGGGCCTCATCTCGCATCGAGGGGGAAGTCTCATGGTTTTTCTCGAGTTGCGGCGGGAACCTGGGGTATATTCTCGAGTTACGACGGGGATGGCCCTTCCACCCACGTGTTTGTTCAGCCACGTCAGGACTCCTGCCTAGTTGCGAGGGAAAACTCGGGATTCTCCTCGAGGCTTGGCAGGGCAATTGGGACGCCTCTCCAGCTGAGGCGGGAGACCAAGGGTCCCTTTCCACGTGCCACAAGAATCCTGGGACTCCTATCAAGTTTCACGAGGAGTCAGGCATCGTCTCCTTTGGAGGCACTGATCTCCGCGTACCTCTGGAGTTTTCAAAGGATGTGAGGCCTGCGGTCGCGATGAGGTGGGGAACTAGGTGTTTCTCTGCGGTCTCCACAGGGGATTCAGACATCCTTTCTTCTTGGGAGATGCAAGACGAGCGTGCATTCAAGTCACTGCAGGGATATCCGGCCTTATTTCGAGTCAGGGCATCGCGGTGTCCATTCCACTTGAGGCCGCAAACTCAGGATCCCTCTCACATACCTAGAGCTGAGAGAAGCCTCCTCTTGAGGTGCTTGTGGTAAGCTGGTATTCCTCAGGAGTCGAAACCAGGGACTAACCTCTCATCTCGTGTTGATTCTTGGTCCCCGGAGCTCTATCGTGTTGCTACAGTGACCTCAGGATCCCTCTAGCCTTGAAACAGTGTTCTTGGGGTTTCTCTGGAGTGCCATCAAGGAAATCAAGGCTCCTTTCATGTGTGATGTGCAACACGGAATTGCTCTGCACGCAGTGCAGGGGAATCGGGCCTCATCTCGCGGCGAGGGGGAAGTCTCATGGTTTTTCTCGAGTTGCGGCGGGAACCTGGGGTATATTCTCGAGTTACGACGGGGATGGCCCTTCCACACACGTGTGTGTTCAGCCATGTCAGGACTCCTGCCTAGTTGCGAGGGACAACTCGGGATTCTCCTAGAGGCTTTGCAGGGCAATTGGGACGCCTCTCCAGCTGAGGCGGGAGACCAAGGGTCCCTTTCGATGTGCCAGAGGAATCCTGGGTCTCCTATCAAGTTTCACGAGGAGTCAGGCATCGTCTCCTTTGGAGGCACAGATCTCCGCATACCTCTGGAGTTTTCAAAGGATTTGAGGCCTCCTGTCGCGATGAGGTGGGGAACTAGGTCTTTCTCTGTGGTCTCCACAGGGGATTCAGACACCCTTTCGTCTTGGGAGATGCAAGACGAGCCTGCATTCCAGTCACTGCAGGGATATCCGGCCTTATTTCCAGTCAGGGCATCGCGGTGTCCATTCCACTTGAGGCCGCAAACTCAGGGTCCCTCTCACATACCTAAAGCTGAGAGAAGCCTCCTTTGAGGTGCTTGTGGTAAGGTGGTATTCCTCTGGAGTCGAAGCCAGGGACTAACCTCTCATCTCGAGTTGATTTTTGGCCCACGGAGCTCTTTCGTGTTGCTACAGTGACCTCAGGATCCCTCTAGCCTTGAAACAGTGTTCTTGGGGTTTCTCTGGAGTGCCATCAAGGAAATCAAGGCTCCTTTCATGTGTGATGTGCAACACGGAATTGCTCTGCACGCAGTGCAGGGGAATCGGGCCTCATCTCGCGGCGAGGGGGAAGTCTCATGGTTTTTCTCGAGTTGCGGCGGGAACCTGGGGTATTTTCTCGAGTTACGACGGGGATGGCCCTTCCACCCACGTTTTTCTTCAGCGACGTCAGGACTCCTGCCTAGTTGCGAGGGACAACTCTGGATTCTCCTCGAGGCTTTGCAGGGCAATTGGGACGCCTCTCCAGCTGAGACGGGAGACCAAGGGTCCCTTTCCACGTGCCACAGGAATCCTGGGTCTCCTATCAAGTTTCACGAGGAGTCAGGCATCATTTCCTTTGGAGGCACTGATCTCCGCATACCTCTGGAGTTTTCAAAGGATTTGAGGCCTCCTGTCGCGATGAGGTGGGGAACTAGGTCTTTCTCTGTGGTCTCCACAGGGGATTCAGACACCCTTTCGTCTTGGGAGATGCAAGACGAGCCTGCATTCCAGTCACTGCAGGGATATCCAGCCTTATTTCGAGTCAGGGCATCGCGGTGTCCATTCCACTTGAGGCCGCAAACTCAGGGTCCCTCTCACATACCTAGAGCTGAGAGAAGCCTCCTCTTGAGGTGCTTGTGGTAAGGTGGTATTCCTCTGGAGTCGAAGCCAGGGACTAACCTCTCATCTCGAATTGATTTTTGGTCCACGGAGCTCTTTCGTGTTGCTACAGTGACCTCAGGATCCCTCTAGCCTTGAAACAGTGTTCTTGGGGTTTCTCTGGAGTGCCATGAAGGAAATCAAGGCTCCTTTCATGTGTGATGTGCAACACGGAATTGCTCTGCACGCAGTGCAGGGGAATCGGGCCTCATCTCGCGGTGAGGGGGAAGTCTCATGGTTTTTCTCGAGTTGCGGCGGGAACCTGGGGTATATTCTAGAGTTACGACGGGGATGGCCCTTCCACACACGTGTTTGTTCAGCCACGTCAGGACTCTTGCCTAGTTGCGAGACACAACTCGGGATTCTCCTCGAGGCTTGGCAAGGCAATTGGGACGCCTCTCCAGCTGAGGCGGGAGACCACGGGTCCCTTTCCACGTGCCACAGGAATCCTGGGACTCCTATCAAGTTTCACGAGGAGTCAGGCATCGTCTCCTTTGGAGGCACTGATCTCCGCGTACCTCTGGAGTTTTCAATTGATGTGAGGCTATCGGTCGCGATGAGGTGGGGAACTAAGTCTTTCTCTGTGCTTTCCACAGGGGATTCAGACATCCTTTCGTCCTGGGAGATGCAAGACGAGCCTGCATTGAAGTCACTGCAGGGATATCCGGCCTTATTTCGAGTCAGGGCATCACGGTGTCCATTCCACTTGAGGCCGCAAACTCAGGGTCCCTCTCACATACCTAGAGCTGAGAGAAGCCTCCTCTTGAGGTGCTTGTGGTAAGGTGGTATTCCTCTGGAGACGAATCCAGGGACTAACCTCTCTTTTCGAGTTGATTTTTGGTCCACAGAGTTCTTTCGTGTTGCTACAGTGACCTCAGGATCCCTCTATCCTTGAAACAGTGTTCTTGGGGTTTCTCTGGAGTGCCATCAAGGAAATCAAGGCTCCTTTCATGTGTGATGTGCAAGACGGAATTGCTCTGCACGCAGTACAGGGGAATCGGGCCTCATCTCGCATCGAGGGGGAAGTCTCATGGTTTTTCTCGAGTTGCGGCGGGAACCTGGGGTATATTCTCGAGTTACGACGGGGATGGCCCTTCCACCCACGTGTTTGTTCAGCCACGTCAGGACTCCTGCCTAGTTGTGAGGGACAACTCTGGATTCTCCTCGAGGCTTGGCAGGGCAATTGGGACGCCTCTCCAGCTGAGGCGGGAGACCAAGGGTCCCTTTCCACGTGCCACAAGAATCCTGGGACTCCTATCAAGTTTCACGAGGAGTCAGGCATCGTCTCCTTTGGAGGCACTGATCTCCGCGTACCTCTGGAGTTTTCAAAGGATGTGAGGCCTCCGGTCGCGATGAGGTGGGGAATTAGGTGTTTCTCTGTGGTCTCCACAGGGGATTCAGACATCCTTTCTTCTTGGGAGATGCAAGATGAGCCTGCATTCAAGTCACTGCAAGGATATCCGGCCTTATTTCGAGTCAGGGCATCGCGGTGTCCATTCCACTTGAGGCCGCAAACTCAGGATCCCTCTCACATACCTAAAGCTGAGAGAAGCCTCCTCTTGAGGTGCTTGTGGTAAGGTGGTATTCCTCAGGAGTCGAAGCCAGGGACTAACCTCTCATCTCGTGTTGATTCTTGGTCCACGGAGCTCTTTCGTGTTGCTACAGTGACCTCAGGATCCCTCTAGCCTTGAAACAGTGTTCTTGGGGTTTCTCTGGAGTGCCATCAAGGAAATCAAGGCTCCTTTCATGTGTGATGTGCAACACGGAATTGCTCTGCACGCAGTGCAGGGGAATCGGGCCTCATCTCGCGGCGAGGGGGAAGTCTCATGGTTTTTCTCGAGGTGCGGCGGGAACCTGGGGTATATTCTCGAGTTACGACGGGGATGGCCCTTCCACCCACGTGTTTGTTCAGCCACGTCAGGACTCCTGCCTAGTTGCGAGACACAACTCGGGATTCTCCTCGAGGCTTTGCAGGGCAATTGGGACGCCTCTCCAGCTGAGGCGGGAGACCAAGGGTCCCTTTCCACGTGCCACAGGAATCCTGGGACTCCTATCAAGTTTCACGAGGAGTCAGGCATCGTCTCCTTTGGAGGCACTGATCTCCGCGTACCTCTGGAGTTTTCAAAGGATGTGAGGCTATCGCTCGCGATGAGGTGGGGAACTAAGTCTTTCTATGTGCTTTCCACAGGGGATTCAGACATCCTTTCGTCCTGGGAGATGCAAGACGAGCCTGCATTGAAGTCACTGCAGGGATATCCGGCCTTATTTCGAGTCAGGGCATCGCGGTGTCCATTCCACTTGAGGCCGCAAATTCAGGGTCCCTCTCACATACCTAGAGCTGAGAGAAGCCTCCTCTTGAGGTGCTTGTGGTAAGGTGGTATTCCTCTGGAGACGAATCCAGGGACTAACCTCTCTTTTCGAGTTGATTTTTGGCCCACGGAGCTCTTTCATGTTGCTACAGTGACCTCAGGATCCCTCTAGCCTTGAAACAGTGTTCTTGGGGTTTCTCTGGAGTGCCATGAAGGAAATCAAGGCTCCTTTCATGTGTGATGTGCAACACGGAATTGCTCTGCACGCAGTGCAGGGTAATCGGGCCTCATCTCGCGGCGAGAGGGAAGTCTCATGGTTTTTCTCGAGTTGCGGCGGGAACCTGGTGTATATTCTCGAGTTACGACGGGGATGGCCCTTCCACCGACGTGTTTGTTCAGCCACGTCAGGACTCCTGCCTAGTTGCGAGGGACAACTCTGGATTCTCCTCGAGGCTTGGCAGGGCAATTGGGACGCCTCTCCAGCTGAGGCGGGAGACCAAGTGTCCCTTTCCAAGTGCCACAGGAATCCTGGGACTCCTATCAAGTTTCACGAGGAGTCAGGCATCGTCTCCTTTGGAGGCACTGATCTCCGCGTACCTCTGGAGTTTTCAAAGGATGTGAGGCTATCGGTCGCGATGAGGTGGGGAACTAAGTCTTTCTCTGTGCTTTCCACAGGGGATTCAGACATCCTTTCGTCCTGGAAGATGCAAGACGAGCCTGCATTGAAGTCACTGCAGGGATATCCGGCCTTATTTCGAGTCAGGGCATCGCGGTGTCCATTCCACTTGAGGCCGCAAACTCAGGGTCCCTCTCACATACCTAGAGCTGAGAGAAGCCTCCTCTTGAGGTGCTTGTGGTAAGGTGGTATTCCTCTGGAGACGAATCCAGGGACTAACCTCTCTTTTCGAGTTGATTTTTGGTCCACAGAGTTCTTTCGTGTTGCTACAGTGACCTCAGGATCCCTCTATCCTTGAAACAGTGTTCTTGGGGTTTCTCTGGAGTGCCATCAAGGAAATCAAGGCTCCTTTCATGTGTGATGTGCAAGACGGAATTGCTCTGCACGCAGTACAGGGGAATCGGGCCTCATCTCGCATCGAGGGGGAAGTCTCATGGTTTTTCTCGAGTTGCGGCGGGAACCTGGGGTATATTCTCGAGTTACGACGGGGATGGCCCTTCCACCCACGTGTTTGTTCAGCCACGTCAGGACTCCTGCCTAGTTGCGAGGGAAAACTCGGGATTCTCCTCGAGGCTTGGCAGGGCAATTGGGACGCCTCTCCAGCTGAGGCGGGAGACCAAGGGTCCCTTTCCACGTGCCACAAGAATCCTGGGACTCCTATCAAGTTTCACGAGGAGTCAGGCATCGTCTCCTTTGGAGGCACTGATCTCCGCGTACCTCTGGAGTTTTCAAAGGATGTGAGGCCTGCGGTCGCGATGAGGTGGGGAACTAGGTGTTTCTCTGCGGTCTCCACAGGGGATTCAGACATCCTTTCTTCTTGGGAGATGCAAGACGAGCGTGCATTCAAGTCACTGCAGGGATATCCGGCCTTATTTCGAGTCAGGGCATCGCGGTGTCCATTCCACTTGAGGCCGCAAACTCAGGATCCCTCTCACATACCTAGAGCTGAGAGAAGCCTCCTCTTGAGGTGCTTGTGGTAAGCTGGTATTCCTCAGGAGTCGAAACCAGGGACTAACCTCTCATCTCGTGTTGATTCTTGGTCCCCGGAGCTCTATCGTGTTGCTACAGTGACCTCAGGATCCCTCTAGCCTTGAAACAGTGTTCTTGGGGTTTCTCTGGAGTGCCATCAAGGAAATCAAGGCTCCTTTCATGTGTGATGTGCAACACGGAATTGCTCTGCACGCAGTGCAGGGGAATCGGGCCTCATCTCGCGGCGAGGGGGAAGTCTCATGGTTTTTCTCGAGTTGCGGCGGGAACCTGGGGTATATTCTCGAGTTACGACGGGGATGGCCCTTCCACACACGTGTGTGTTCAGCCATGTCAGGACTCCTGCCTAGTTGCGAGGGACAACTCGGGATTCTCCTAGAGGCTTTGCAGGGCAATTGGGACGCCTCTCCAGCTGAGGCGGGAGACCAAGGGTCCCTTTCGATGTGCCAGAGGAATCCTGGGTCTCCTATCAAGTTTCACGAGGAGTCAGGCATCGTCTCCTTTGGAGGCACAGATCTCCGCATACCTCTGGAGTTTTCAAAGGATTTGAGGCCTCCTGTCGCGATGAGGTGGGGAACTAGGTCTTTCTCTGTGGTCTCCACAGGGGATTCAGACACCCTTTCGTCTTGGGAGATGCAAGACGAGCCTGCATTCCAGTCACTGCAGGGATATCCGGCCTTATTTCGAGTCAGGGCATCGCGGTGTCCATTCCACTTGAGGCCGCAAACTCAGGGTGCCTCTCACATACCTAGAGCTGAGAGAAGCCTCCTCTTGAGGTGCTTGTGGTAAGGTGGTATTCCTCTGGAGTCGAAGCCAGGGACTAACCTCTCATCTCGAGTTGATTTTTGGTCCACGGAGCTCTTTCGTGTGGCTACAGTGACCTCAGGATCCCTCTAGCCTTGAAACAGTGTTCTTGGGGTTTCTCTGGAGTGCCATGAAGGAAATCAAGGCTCCTTTCATGTGTGATGTGCAAGACGGAATTGCTCTGCACGCAGTGCAGGGGAATCGGGCCTCATCTCGCGGCGAGGGGGAAGTCTCATGGTTTTTCTCGAGTTGCGGCGGGAACCTGGGGTATATTCTCGAGTTTCGACGGGGATGGCCCTTTCACCCACGTGTTTCTTCAGCGACGTCAGTACTCCTGCCTAGTTGCGAGGGACAACTCTGGATTCTCCTCGAGGCTTGGCAGGGCAATTGGGACGCCTCTCCAGCTGAGGCGGGAGACCAAGGGTCCCTTTCCACGTGCCACAGGAATCCTGGGACTCCTATCAAGTTTCACGAGGAGTCAGGCATCGTCTCCTTTGGAGGCACTGATCTCCGCGTACCTCTGGAGTTTTCAAAGGATGTGAGGCTATCGGTCGCGATGAGGTGGGGAACTAAGTCTTTCTCTGTGCTTTCCACAGGGGATTCAGACATCCTTTCGTCCTGGGAGATGCAAGACGAGCCTGCATTGAAGTCACTGCAGGGATATCCGGCCTTATTTCGAGTCAGGGCATCGCGGTGTCCATTCCACTTGAGGCCGCAAACTCAAGGTCCCTCTCACATACCTAGAGCTGAGAGAAGCCTCCTCTTGAGGTGCTTGTGGTAAGGTGGTATTCCTCTGGAGACGAATTCAGGGACTAACCTCTCTTTTCGAGTTGATTTTTGGTCCACAGAGTTCTTTCGTGTTGCTACAGTGACCTCAGGATCCCTCTATCCTTGAAACAGTGTTCTTGGGGTTTCTCTGGAGTGCCATCAAGGAAATCAAGGCTCCTTTCATGTGTGATGTGCAAGACGGAATTGCTCTGCACGCAGTACAGGGGAATCGGGCCTCATCTCGCATCGAGGGGGAAGTCTCATGGTTTTTCTCGAGTTGCGGCGGGAACCTGGGGTATATTCTCGAGTTACGACGGGGATGGCCCTTCCACCCACGTGTTTGTTCAGCCACGTCAGGACTCCTGCCTAGTTGTGAGGGACAACTCTGGATTCTCCTCGAGGCTTGGCAGGGCAATTGGGACGCCTCTCCAGCTGAGGCGGGAGACCAAGGGTCCCTTTCCACGTGCCACAAGAATCCTGGGACTCCTATCAAGTTTCACGAGGAGTCAGGCATCGTCTCCTTTGGAGGCACTGATCTCCGCGTACCTCTGGAGTTTTCAAAGGATGTGAGGCCTCCGGTCGCGATGAGGTGGGGAATTAGGTGTTTCTCTGTGGTCTCCACAGGGGATTCAGACATCCTTTCTTCTTGGGAGATGCAAGATGAGCCTGCATTCAAGTCACTGCAAGGATATCCGGCCTTATTTCGAGTCAGGGCATCGCGGTGTCCATTCCACTTGAGGCCGCAAACTCAGGATCCCTCTCACATACCTAAAGCTGAGAGAAGCCTCCTCTTGAGGTGCTTGTGGTAAGGTGGTATTCCTCAGGAGTCGAAGCCAGGGACTAACCTCTCATCTCGTGTTGATTCTTGGTCCACGGAGCTCTTTCGTGTTGCTACAGTGACCTCAGGATCCCTCTAGCCTTGAAACAGTGTTCTTGGGGTTTCTCTGGAGTGCCATCAAGGAAATCAAGGCTCCTTTCATGTGTGATGTGCAACACGGAATTGCTCTGCACGCAGTGCAGGGGAATCGGGCCTCATCTCGCGGCGAGGGGGAAGTCTCATGGTTTTTCTCGAGGTGCGGCGGGAACCTGGGGTATATTCTCGAGTTACGACGGGGATGGCCCTTCCACCCACGTGTTTGTTCAGCCACGTCAGGACTCCTGCCTAGTTGCGAGACACAACTCGGGATTCTCCTCGAGGCTTTGCAGGGCAATTGGGACGCCTCTCCAGCTGAGGCGGGAGACCAAGGGTCCCTTTCCACGTGCCACAGGAATCCTGGGACTCCTATCAAGTTTCACGAGGAGTCAGGCATCGTCTCCTTTGGAGGCACTGATCTCCGCGTACCTCTGGAGTTTTCAAAGGATGTGAGGCTATCGCTCGCGATGAGGTGGGGAACTAAGTCTTTCTATGTGCTTTCCACAGGGGATTCAGACATCCTTTCGTCCTGGGAGATGCAAGACGAGCCTGCATTGAAGTCACTGCAGGGATATCCGGCCTTATTTCGAGTCAGGGCATCGCGGTGTCCATTCCACTTGAGGCCGCAAATTCAGGGTCCCTCTCACATACCTAGAGCTGAGAGAAGCCTCCTCTTGAGGTGCTTGTGGTAAGGTGGTATTCCTCTGGAGACGAATCCAGGGACTAACCTCTCTTTTCGAGTTGATTTTTGGCCCACGGAGCTCTTTCATGTTGCTACAGTGACCTCAGGATCCCTCTAGCCTTGAAACAGTGTTCTTGGGGTTTCTCTGGAGTGCCATGAAGGAAATCAAGGCTCCTTTCATGTGTGATGTGCAACACGGAATTGCTCTGCACGCAGTGCAGGGTAATCGGGCCTCATCTCGCGGCGAGAGGGAAGTCTCATGGTTTTTCTCGAGTTGCGGCGGGAACCTGGGGTATATTCTCGAGTTACGACGGGGATGGCCCTTCCACCGACGTGTTTGTTCAGCCACGTCAGGACTCCTGCCTAGTTGCGAGGGACAACTCTGGATTCTCCTCGAGGCTTGGCAGGGCAATTGGGACGCCTCTCCAGCTGAGGCGGGAGACCAAGTGTCCCTTTCCAAGTGCCACAGGAATCCTGGGACTCCTATCAAGTTTCACGAGGAGTCAGGCATCGTCTCCTTTGGAGGCACTGATCTCCGCGTACCTCTGGAGTTTTCAAAGGATGTGAGGCTATCGGTCGCGATGAGGTGGGGAACTAAGTCTTTCTCTGTGCTTTCCACAGGGGATTCAGACATCCTTTCGTCCTGGAAGATGCAAGACGAGCCTGCATTGAAGTCACTGCAGGGATATCCGGCCTTATTTCGAGTCAGGGCATCGCGGTGTCCATTCCACTTGAGGCCGCAAACTCAGGGTCCCTCTCACATACCTAGAGCTGAGAGAAGCCTCCTCTTGAGGTGCTTGTGGTAAGGTGGTATTCCTCTGGAGACGAATCCAGGGACTAACCTCTCTTTTCGAGTTGATTTTTGGTCCACAGAGTTCTTTCGTGTTGCTACAGTGACCTCAGGATCCCTCTATCCTTGAAACAGTGTTCTTGGGGTTTCTCTGGAGTGCCATCAAGGAAATCAAGGCTCCTTTCATGTGTGATGTGCAAGACGGAATTGCTCTGCACGCAGTACAGGGGAATCGGGCCTCATCTCGCATCGAGGGGGAAGTCTCATGGTTTTTCTCGAGTTGCGGCGGGAACCTGGGGTATATTCTCGAGTTACGACGGGGATGGCCCTTCCACCCACGTGTTTGTTCAGCCACGTCAGGACTCCTGCCTAGTTGCGAGGGAAAACTCGGGATTCTCCTCGAGGCTTGGCAGGGCAATTGGGACGCCTCTCCAGCTGAGGCGGGAGACCAAGGGTCCCTTTCCACGTGCCACAAGAATCCTGGGACTCCTATCAAGTTTCACGAGGAGTCAGGCATCGTCTCCTTTGGAGGCACTGATCTCCGCGTACCTCTGGAGTTTTCAAAGGATGTGAGGCCTGCGGTCGCGATGAGGTGGGGAACTAGGTGTTTCTCTGCGGTCTCCACAGGGGATTCAGACATCCTTTCTTCTTGGGAGATGCAAGACGAGCGTGCATTCAAGTCACTGCAGGGATATCCGGCCTTATTTCGAGTCAGGGCATCGCGGTGTCCATTCCACTTGAGGCCGCAAACTCAGGATCCCTCTCACATACCTAGAGCTGAGAGAAGCCTCCTCTTGAGGTGCTTGTGGTAAGCTGGTATTCCTCAGGAGTCGAAACCAGGGACTAACCTCTCATCTCGTGTTGATTCTTGGTCCCCGGAGCTCTATCGTGTTGCTACAGTGACCTCAGGATCCCTCTAGCCTTGAAACAGTGTTCTTGGGGTTTCTCTGGAGTGCCATCAAGGAAATCAAGGCTCCTTTCATGTGTGATGTGCAAGACGGAATTGCTCTGCACGCAGTGCAGGGGAATCGGGCCTCATCTCGCGGCGAGGGGGAAGTCTCATGGTTTTTCTCGAGTTGCGGCGGGAACCTGGGGTATATTCTCGAGTTACGACGGGGATGGCCCTTCCACACACGTGTGTGTTCAGCCATGTCAGGACTCCTGCCTAGTTGCGAGGGACAACTCGGGATTCTCCTAGAGGCTTTGCAGGGCAATTGGGACGCCTCTCCAGCTGAGGCGGGAGACCAAGGGTCCCTTTCGATGTGCCAGAGGAATCCTGGGTCTCCTATCAAGTTTCACGAGGAGTCAGGCATCGTCTCCTTTGGAGGCACAGATCTCCGCATACCTCTGGAGTTTTCAAAGGATTTGAGGCCTCCTGTCGCGATGAGGTGGGGAACTAGGTCTTTCTCTGTGGTCTCCACAGGGGATTCAGACACCCTTTCGTCTTGGGAGATGCAAGACGAGCCTGCATTCCAGTCACTGCAGGGATATCCGGCCTTATTTCGAGTCAGGGCATCGCGGTGTCCATTCCACTTGAGGCCGCAAACTCAGGGTGCCTCTCACATACCTAGAGCTGAGAGAAGCCTCCTCTTGAGGTGCTTGTGGTAAGGTGGTATTCCTCTGGAGTCGAAGCCAGGGACTAACCTCTCATCTCGAGTTGATTTTTGGTCCACGGAGCTCTTTCGTGTGGCTACAGTGACCTCAGGATCCCTCTAGCCTTGAAACAGTGTTCTTGGGGTTTCTCTGGAGTGCCATGAAGGAAATCAAGGCTCCTTTCATGTGTGATGTGCAACACGGAATTGCTCTGCACGCAGTGCAGGGGAATCGGGCCTCATCTCGCGGCGAGGGGGAAGTCTCATGGTTTTTCTCGAGTTGCGGCGGGAACCTGGGGTATATTCTCGAGTTTCGACGGGGATGGCCCTTTCACCCACGTGTTTCTTCAGCGACGTCAGTACTCCTGCCTAGTTGCGAGGGACAACTCTGGATTCTCCTCGAGGCTTGGCAGGGCAATTGGGACGCCTCTCCAGCTGAGGCGGGAGACCAAGGGTCCCTTTCCACGTGCCACAGGAATCCTGGGACTCCTATCAAGTTTCACGAGGAGTCAGGCATCGTCTCCTTTGGAGGCACTGATCTCCGCGTACCTCTGGAGTTTTCAAAGGATGTGAGGCTATCGGTCGCGATGAGGTGGGGAACTAAGTCTTTCTCTGTGCTTTCCACAGGGGATTCAGACATCCTTTCGTCCTGGGAGATGCAAGACGAGCCTGCATTGAAGTCACTGCAGGGATATCCGGCCTTATTTCGAGTCAGGGCATCGCGGTGTCCATTCCACTTGAGGCCGCAAACTCAAGGTCCCTCTCACATACCTAGAGCTGAGAGAAGCCTCCTCTTGAGGTGCTTGTGGTAAGGTGGTATTCCTCTGGAGACGAATTCAGGGACTAACCTCTCTTTTCGAGTTGATTTTTGGTCCACAGAGTTCTTTCGTGTTGCTACAGTGACCTCAGGATCCCTCTATCCTTGAAACAGTGTTCTTGGGGTTTCTCTGGAGTGCCATCAAGGAAATCAAGGCTCCTTTCATGTGTGATGTGCAAGACGGAATTGCTCTGCACGCAGTACAGGGGAATCGGGCCTCATCTCGCATCGAGGGGGAAGTCTCATGGTTTTTCTCGAGTTGCGGCGGGAACCTGGGGTATATTCTCGAGTTACGACGGGGATGGCCCTTCCACCCAAGTGTTTGTTCAGCCACGGCAAGACTCCTGCCTAGTTGCGAGGGACAACTCTGGATTCTCCTCGAGGCTTGGCAGGGCAATTGGGACGCCTCTCCAGCTGAGGCGGGAGACCAAGTGTCCCTTTCCAAGTGCCACAAGAATCCTGGGACTCCTATCAAGTTTCACGAGGAGTCAGGCATCGTCTCCTTTGGAGGCACTGATCTCCGCGTACCTCTGGAGTTTTCAAAGGATGTGAGGCTATCGGTCGCGATGAGGTGGGGAACTAGGTGTTTCTCTGTGGTCTCCACAGGGGATTCAGACATCCTTTCTTCTTGGGAGATGCAAGACGAGCCTGCATTCAAGTCACTGCAGGGATATCCGGCCTTATTTTGAGTCAGGGCATCGCGGTGTCCATTCCACTTCAGGCCGCAAACTCAGGATCCCTCTCACATACCTAGAGCTGAGAGAAGCCTCCTCTTGAGGTGCTTGTGGTAAGGTGGTATTCCTCAGGAGTCGAAGCCAGGGACTAACCTCTCATCTCGTGTTGATTCTTGGTCCACGGAGCTCTTTCGTGTTGCTACAGTGACCTCAGGATCCCTCTAGCCTTGAAACAGTGTTCTTGGGGTTTCTCTGGAGTGCCATGAAGGAAATCAAGGCTCCTTTCATGTGTGATGTGCAACACGGAATTGCTCTGCACGCAGTGCAGGGGAATCGGGCCTCATCTCGCGGCGAGGGGGAAGTCTCATGGTTTTTCTCGAGTTGCGGCGGGAACCTGGGGTATATTCTCGAGTTACGACGGGGATGGCCCTTCCACCCACGTGTTTGTTCAGCCACGTCAGGACTCCTGCCTAGTTGCGAGACACAACTCGGGATTCTCCTCGAGGCTTTGCAGGGCAATTGGGACGCCTCTCCAGCTGAGGCGGGAGACCAAGGGTCCCTTTCCACGTGCCACAGGAATCCTGGGACTCCTATCAAGTTTCACGAGGAGTCAGGCATCGTCTCCTTTGGAGGCACTGATCTCCGCGTACCTCTGGAGTTTTCAAAGGATGTGAGGCTATCGGTCGCGATGAGGTGGGGAACTAAGTCTTTCTCTGTGCTTTCCACAGGGGATTCAGACATCCTTTCGTCCTGGGAGATGCAAGACGAGCCTGCATTGAAGTCACTGCAGGGATATCCGGCCTTATTTCGAGTCAGGGCATCGCGGTGTCCATTCCACTTGAGGCCGCAAACTCAGGGTCCCTCTCACATACCTAGAGCTGAGAGAAGCCTCCTCTTGAGGTGCTTGTGGTAAGGTGGTATTCCTCTGGAGACGAATCCAGGGACTAACCTCTCTTTTCGAGTTGATTTTTGGTCCACAGAGTTCTTTCGTGTTGCTACAGTGACCTCAGGATCCCTCTATCCTTGAAACAGTGTTCTTGGGGTTTCTCTGGAGTGCCATCAAGGAAATCAAGGCTCCTTTCATGTGTGATGTGCAAGACGGAATTGCTCTGCACGCAGTACTGGGGAATCGGGCCTCATCTCACATCGAGGGGGTAGTCTCATGGTTTTTCTCGAGTTGCGGCGGGAACCTGGGGTATATTTTCGAGTTACGACGGGGATGGCCCTTCCACACACGTGTTTGTTCAGCCACGTCAGGACTCCTGCGTAGTTGCGAGGGACAACTCGGGATTATCCTCGAGGCTTGGCAGGGCAATTGGAACGCCTCTCCAGCTGAGGCGGGAGACCAAGAGTCCCTTTCCACGTGCCACAAGAATCCTGGGACTCCTATCAAGTTTCACGAGGAGTCAGGCATCGTCTCCTTTGGAGGCACTGATCTCCACATACCTCTGGAGTTTTCAAAGATTTTGAGGCCTCCTGTCGCGATGAGGTGGGGAACTAGGTCTTTCTCTGTGGTCTCCACAGGGGATTCAGACATCCTTTCGTCTTGGGAGATGCAAGACGAGCCTGCATTCCAGTCACTGCAGGGATATCCGGCCTTATTTCGAGTCAGGGCATCGCGGTGTCAATTCCACTTGAGGCCGCAAACTCAGGATCCCTCTCACATACCTAGAGCTGAGAGAAGCCTCCTCTTGAGGTGCTTGTGGTAAGGTGGTATTCCTCTGGAGTCGAAGCCAGGGACTAACCTCTCATCTCGAGTTGATTTTTGGCCCACGGAGCTCTTTCATGTTGCTACAGTGACCTCAGGATCCCTCTAGCCTTGAAACAGTGTTCTTGGGGTTTCTCTGGAGTGCCATCAAGGAAATCAAGGCTCCTTTCATGTGTGATGTGCAACACGGAATTGCTCTGCACGCAGTGCAGGGTAATCGGGCCTCATCTCGCGGCGAGAGGGAAGTCTCATGGTTTTTCTCGAGTTGCGGCGGGAACCTGGGGTATATTCTCGAGTTACGACGGGGATGGCCCTTCCACCCACGTGTTTGTTCAGCCACGTCAGGACTCCTGCCTAGTTGCGAGGGACAACTCTGGATTCTCCTCGAGGCTTGGCAGGGCAATTGGGACGCCTCTCCAGCTGAGGCGGGAGACCAAGTGTCCCTTTCCAAGTGCCACAGGAATCCTGGGACTCCTATCAAGTTTCACGAGGAGTCAGGCATCGTCTCCTTTGGAGGCACTGATCTCCGCGTACCTCTGGAGTTTTCAAAGGATGTGAGGCTATCGGTCGCGATGAGGTGGGGAACTAAGTCTTTCTCTGTGCTTTCCACTGGGGATTCAGACATCCTTTCGTCCTGGAAGATGCAAGACGAGCCTGCATTGAAGTCACTGCAGGGATATCCGGCCTTATTTCGAGTCAGGGCATCACGGTGTCCATTCCACTTGAGGCCGCAAACTCAGGGTCCCTCTCACATACCTAGAGCTGAGAGAAGCCTCCTCTTGAGGTGCTTGTGGTAAGGTGGTATTCCTCTGGAGACGAATCCAGGGACTAACCTCTCTTTTCGAGTTGATTTTTGGTCCACAGAGTTCTTTCGTGTTGCTACAGTGACCTCAGGATCCCTCTATCCTTGAAACAGTGTTCTTGGGGTTTCTCTGGAGTGCCATCAAGGAAATCAAGGCTCCTTTCATGTGTGATGTGCAAGACGGAATTGCTCTGCACGCAGTACAGGGGAATCGGGCCTCATCTCGCATTGAGGGGGAAGTCTCATGGTTTTTCTCGAGTTGCGGCGGGAACCTGGGGTATATTCTCGAGTTACGACGGGGATGGCCCTTCCACCCACGTGTTTGTCCAGCCACGTCAGGACTCCTGCCTAGTTGCGAGGGACAACTCGGGATTCTCCTCGAGGCTTGGCAGGGCAATTGGAACGCCTCTCCAGCTGAGGCGGGAGACCAAGGGTCCCTTTCCACGTGCCACAAGAATCCTGGGACTCCTATCAAGTTTGACGAGGAGTCAGGCATCGTCTCCTTTGGAGGCACTGATCTCCGCGTACCTCTGGAGTTTTCAAAGGATGTGAGGCCTGCGGTCGCGATGAGGTGGGGAACTAGGTGTTTCTCTGCGGTCTCCACAGGGGATTCAGACATCCTTTCTTCTTGGGAGATGCAAGACGAGCCTGCATTCAAGTCACTGCAGGGATATCCGGCCTTATTTCGAGTCAGGGCATCGCGGTGTCCATTCCACTTGAGGCCGCAAACTCAGGATCCCTCTCACATACCTAGAGCTGAGAGAAGCCTCCTCTTGAGGTGCTTGTGGTAAGCTGGTATTCCTCAGGAGTCGAAACCAGGGACTAACCTCTCATCTCGTGTTGATTCTTGGTCCCCGGAGCTCTTTCGTGTTGCTACAGTGACCTCAGGATCCCTCTAGCCTTGAAACAGTGTTCTTGGGGTTTCTCTGGAGTGCCATCAAGGAAATCAAGGCTCCTTTCATGTGTGATGTGCAACACGGATTTGCTCTGCACGCAGTGCAGGGGAATCGGGCCTCATCTCGCGGCGAGGGGGAAGTCTCATGGTTTTTCTCGAGTTGCGGCGGGAACCTGGGGTATATTCTCGAGTTACGACGGGGATGGCCCTTCCACACACGTGTGTGTTCAGCCATGTCAGGACTCCTGCCTAGTTGCGAGGGACAACTCGGGATTCTCCTAGAGGCTTTGCAGGGCAATTGGGACGCCTCTCCAGCTGAGGCGGGAGACCAAGGGTCCCTTTCCATGTGCCACAGGAATCCTGGGTCTCCTATCAAGTTTCACGAGGAGTCAGGCATCGTCTCCTTTGGAGGCACAGATCTCCGCATACCTCTGGAGTTTTCAAAGGATTTGAGGCCTCCTGTCGCGATGAGGTGGGGAACTAGGTCTTTCTCTGTGGTCTCCACAGGGGATTCAGACACCCTTTCGTCTTGGGAGATGCAAGACGAGCCTGCATTCCAGTCACTGCAGGGATATCCGGCCTTATTTCGAGTCAGGGCATCGCGGTGTCCATTCCACTTGAGGCCGCAAACTCAGGGTCCCTCTCACATACCTAGAGCTGAGAGAAGCCTCCTCTTGAGGTGCTTGTGGTAAGGTGGTATTCCTCTGGAGTCGAAGCCAGGGACTAACCTCTCATCTCGAGTTGATTTTTGGCCCACGGAGCTCTTTCGTGTTGCTACAGTGACCTCAGGATCCCTCTAGCCTTGAAACAGTGTTCTTGGGGTTTCTCTGGAGTGCCATGAAGGAAATCAAGGCTCCTTTCATGTGTGATGTGCAACACGGAATTGCTCTGCACGCAGTGCAGGGGAATCGGGCCTCATCTCGCGGTGAGGGGGAAGTCTCATGGTTTTTCTCGAGTTGCGGCGGGAACCTGGGGTATATTCTCGAGTTACGACGGGGATGGCCCTTCCACACACGTGTTTGTTCAGCCACGTCAGGACTCTTGCCTAGTTGCGAGACACAACTCGGGATTCTCCTCGAGGCTTGGCAAGGTAATTGGGACGCCTCTCCAGCTGAGGCGGGAGACCAAGGGTCCCTTTCCACGTGCCACAGGAATCCTGGGACTCCTATCAAGTTTCACGAGGAGTCAGGCATCGTCTCCTTTGGAGGCACTGATCTCCGCGTACCTCTGGAGTTTTCAAAGGATGTGAGGCCTCCGGTCGCGATGAGGTGGGGAACTAGGTCTTTCTCTGTGGTCTCCACAGGGGATTCAGACATCCTTTCATCTTGGGAGATGCAAGACGAGCCTGCATTCAAGTCACTGCAGGGATATCCAGCCTTATTTCGCGTGAGGGCATCGCGGTGTCCATTCCACTTGAGGCCGCAAACTCAGGGTCCCTCTCACATACCTAGAGCTGAGAGAAGCCTCCTCTTGAGGTGCTTGTGGTAAGGTGGTATTCCTCTGGAGTCGAAGCCAGGGACTAACCTCTCATCTCGAGTTGATTTTTGGCCCACGGAGCTCTTTCGTGTTGCTACAGTGACCTCAGGATCCCTCTAGCCTTGAAAGAGTGTTCTTGGGGTTTCTCTGGAGTGCCATCAAGGAAATCAAGGCTCCTTTCATGTGTGATGTGCAACACGGAATTGCTCTGCACGCAGTGCAGGGGAATCGGGCCTCATCTCGCGGCGAGGGGGAAGTCTCATGGTTTTTCTCGGGTTGTGGCGGGAACCTGGGGTATATTCTCGAGTTACGATGGGGATGGCCCTTCAACCCACGTGTTTCTTCAGCGACGTCAGGACTCTTGCCTAGTTGCGAGACACAACTCGGGATTCTCCTCGAGGCTTGGCAGGGCAATTGGGACGCCTCTCCAGCTGAGGCGGAAGACCAAGTGTCCCTTTCCAAGTACCACAGGAATCCTGGGACTCCTATCAAGTTTCACGAGGAGTCAGGCATCGTCTCCTTTGGAGGCACTGATCTCCGCGTACCTCTGGAGTTTTCAAAGGATGTGAGGCTATCGGTCGCGATGAGGTGGGGAACTAAGTCTTTCTCTGTGCTTTCCACAGGGGATTCAGACATCCTTTCGTCCTGGGAGATGCAAGACGAGCCTGCATTGAAGTCACTGCAGGGATATCCGGCCTTATTTCGAGTCAGGGCATCACGGTGTCCATTCCACTTGAGGCCGCAAACTCAGGGTCCCTCTCACATACCTAGAGCTGAGAGAAGCCTCCTCTTGAGGTGCTTGAGGTAAGGTGGTATTCCTCTGGAGACGAATCCAGGGACTAACCTCTCTTTTCGAGTTGATTTTTGGTCCACAGAGTTCTTTCGTGTTGCTACAGTGACCTCAGGATCCCTCTAGCCTTGAAACAGTGTTCTTGGGGTTTCTCTGGAGTGCCATCAAGGAAATCAAGGCTCCGTTTATGTGTGATGTGCAAGACGGAATTGCTCTGCACGCAGTACAGTGGAATTGGGCCTCATCTCGCATCGAGGGGGAAGTCTCATGGTTTTTCTCGAGTTGCGGCGGGAACCTGGGGTATATTCTCGAGTTACGACGGGGATGGCCCTTCCACCCACGTGTTTGTTCAGCCACGTCAGGACTCCTGCCTAGTTGCGAGGGACAACTCTGGATTCTCCTCGAGGCTTGGCAGGGCAATTGGAACGCCTCTCCAGCTGAGGCGGGAGACCAAGGGTCCCTTTCCACGTGCCACAAGAATCCTGGGACTCCTATCAAGTTTCACGAGGAGTCAGGCATCGTCTCCTTTGGAGGCACTGATCTCCGCGTACCTCTGGAGTTTTCAAAGGATGTGAGGCCTGCGGTCGCGATGAGGTGGGGAACTAGGTGTTTCTCTGCGGTCTCCACAGGGGATTCAGACATCCTTTCTTCTTGGGAGATGCAAGACGAGCGTGCATTCAAGTCACTGCAGGGATATCCGGCCTTATTTCGAGTCAGGGCATCACGGTGTCCATTCCACTTGAGGCCGCAAACTCAGGATCCCTCTCACATACCTAGAGCTGAGAGAAGCCTCCTCTTGAGGTGCTTGTGGTAAGGTGGTATTCCTCAGGAGTCGAAGCCAGGGACTAACCTCTCATCTCGTGTTGATTCTTGGTCCACGGAGCTCTTTCGTGTTGCTACAGTGACCTCAGGATCCCTCTAGCCTTGAAACAGTGTTCTTGGGGTTTCTCTGGAGTGCCATCAAGGAAATCAAGGCTCCTTTCATGTGTGATGTGCAACACGGAATTGCTCTGCACGCAGTGCAGGGGAATCGGGCCTCATCTCGCGGCGAGGGGGAAGTCTCATGGTTTTTCTCGAGTTGCGGCGGGAACCTGGGGTATATTCTCGAGTTACGACGGGGATGGCCCTTCCACACACGTGTGTGTTCAGCCGTGTCAGGACTCCTGCCTAGTTGCGAGGGACAACTCGGGATTCTCCTCGAGGCTTTGCAGGGCAATTGGGACGCCTCTCCAGCTGAGGCAGGAGACCAAGGGTCCCTTTCCATGTGCCACAGGAATCCTGGGTCTCCTATCAAGTTTCACGAGGAGTCAGGCATCGTCTCCTTTGGAGGCACTGATCTCCGCATACCTCTAGAGTTTTCAAAGGATTTGAGGCCTCCTGTCGCGATGAGGTGGGGAACTAGGTCTTTCTCTGTGGTCTCCACAGGGGATTCAGACACCCTTTCGTCTTGGGAGATGCAAGACGAGCCTGCATTCCAGTCACTGCAGGGATATCCGGCCTTATTTCGAGTCAGGGCATCGCGGTGTCCATTCCACTTGAGGCCGCAAACTCAGGGTCCCTCTCACATACCTAGAGCTGAGAGAAGCCTCCTCTTGAGGTACTTGTGGTAAGGTGGTATTCCTCTGGAGTCGAAGCCAGGGACTAACCTCTCATCTCGAGTTGATTTTTGGTCCACGGAGCTCTTTCGTGTTGCTACAGTGACCTCAGGATCCCTCTAGCCTTGAAACAGTGTTCTTGGGGTTTCTCTGGAGTGCCATCAAGGAAATCAAGGCTCCTTTCATGTGTGATGTGCAACACGGAATTGCTCTGCACGCAGTGCAGGGGAATCGGGCCTCATCTCGCGGCGAGGGGGAAGTCTCATGGTTTTTCTCGAGTTGCGGCGGGAACCTGGGGTATATTCTCGAGTTACGACGGGGATGGCCCTTCCACCCACGTGTTTGTTCAGCCACGTCAGGACTCCTGCCTCGTTGCGAGGGACAACTCGGGATTCTCCTCGAGGCTTTACAGGGCAAATGGGACGCCTCTCCAGCTGAGGCGAGAGACCAAGTGTCCCTTTCCAAGTGCCACAGGAATCCTGGGACTCCTATCAAGTTTCACGAGGAGTCAGGCATCGTCTCCTTTGGAGGCACTGATCTCCGCGTACCTCTGGAGTTTTCAAAGGATGTGAGGCTATCGGTCGCGATGAGGTGGGGAACTAAGTCTTTCTCTGTGCTTTCCACAGGGGATTCAGACATCCTTTCGTCCTGGGAGATGCAAGACGAGCCTGCATTGAAGTCACTGCAGGGATATCCGGCCTTACTTCGAGTCAGGGCATCGCGGTGTCCATTCCACTTGAGGCCGCAAACTCAGGGTCCCTCTCACATACCTAGAGCTGAGAGAAGCCTCCTCTTGAGGTGCTTGTGGTAAGGTGGTATTCCTCTGGAGACGAATCCTGGGACTAACCTCTCTTTTCGAGTTGATTTTTGGTCCACAGTGTTCTTTCGTGTTGCTACAGTGACCTCAGGATCCCTCTATCCTTGAAACAGTGTTCTTGGGGTTTCTCTGGAGTGCCATCAAGGAAATCAAGGCTCCTTTCATGTGTGATGTGCAACACGGAATTGCTCTGCACGCAGTACAGGGGCATCGGGCCTCATCTCGCATCGAGGGGGAAGTCTCATGGTTTTTCTCGAGTTGCGGCGGGAACCTGGGGTATATTCTCGAGTTACGACGGGGATGGCCCTTCCACCCACGTGTTTGTTCAGCCACGTCAGGACTCCTGCCTAGTTGCGAGGGACAACTCTGGATTCTCCTCGAGGCTTGGCAGGGCAATTGGGACGCCTCTCCAGCTGAGGCGGGAGACCAAGGGTCCCTTTCCACGGGCCACAAGAATCCTGGGACTCCTATCAAGTTTCACGAGGAGTCAGGCATCGTCTCCTTTGAAGGCACTGATCTCCGCGTACCTCTGGAGTTTTCAAAGGATGTGAGGCCTCCGGTCGCGATGAGGTGGGGAACTAGGTGTTTCTCTGTGGTCTCCATAGGGGATTCAGACATCCTTTCTTCTTGGGAGATGCAAGACGAGCCTGCATTCAAGTCACTGCAGGGATATCCGGCCTTATTTCGAGTCAGGGCATCGCGGTGTCCATTCCACTTGAGGCCGCAAACTCAGGATCCCTCTCACATACCTAGAGCTGAGAGAAGGCTCCTCTTGAGGTGCTTGTGGTAAGGTGGTATTCCTCAGGAGTCGAAGCCAGGGACTAACCTCTCATCTCGTGTTGATTCTTGGTCCACGGAGCTCTTTCGTGTTGCTACAGTGACCTCAGGATCCCTCTAGCCTTGAAACAGTGTTCTTGGGGTTTCTCTGGAGTGCCATCAAGGAAATCAAGGCTCCTTTCATGTGTGATGTGCAACACGGAATTGCTCTGCACGCAGTGCAGGGGAATCGGGCCTCATCTCGCGGCGAGGGGGAAGTCTCATGGTTTTTCTCGAGTTGCGGCGGGAACCTGGGGTATATTCTCGAGTTACGACGGGGATGGCCCTTCCACACACGTGTGTGTTCAGCCATGTCAGGACTCCTGCCTAGTTGCGAGGGACAACTCGGGATTCTCCTCGAGGCTTTGCAGGGCAATTGGGACGCCTCTCCAGCTGAGACGGGAGACCAAGGGTCCCTTTCCACGTGCCACAGGAATCCTGGGTCTCCTATCAAGTTTCACGAGGTGTCAGGCATCGTCTCCTTTGGAGGCACTGATCTCCGCATACCTCTGGAGTTTTCAAAGGATGTGAGGCCTCCTGTCGCGATGAGGTGGGGAACTAGGTCTTTCTCTGTGGTCTCCACAGGGGATTCAGACACCCTTTCGTCTTGGGCGGTGCAAGACGAGCCTGCATTCCAGTCACTGCAGGGATATCCGGCCTTATTTCGAGTCAGGGCATCGCGGTGTCCATTCCACTTGAGGCCCCAAACTCGGGGTCCCTCTCACATACCTAGAGCTGAGAGAAGCCTCCTCTTGAGGTGCTTGTGGTAAGGTGGTATTCCTCTGGAGTCGAAGCCAGGGACTAACCTCTCATCTCGAGTTGATTTTTGGTCCACGGAGCTCTTTCATGTTGCTACAGTGACCTCAGGATCCCTCTAGCCTTGAAACAGTGTTCTTGGGGTTTCTCTGGAGTGCCATGAAGGAAATCAAGGCTCCTTTCATGTGTGATGTGCAACACGGAATTGCTCTGCACGCAGTGCAGGGGAATCGGGCCTCATCTCGCGCGAGGGGGAAGTCTCATGGTTTTTCTCGAGTTGCGGCGGGAACCTGGGGTATATTCTCGAGTTACGACGGGGATGGCCCTTCCACACACGTGTTTGTTCAGCCACGTCAGGACTCTTGCCTAGTTGCGAGACACAACTCGGGATTCTCCTCGAGGCTTGGCAAGGCAATTGGGACGCCTCTCCAGCTGAGGCGGGAGACCAAGGGTCCCTTTCCACGTGCCACAGGAATCCTGGGACTCCTATCAAGTTTCACGAGGAGTCAGGCATCGTCTCCTTTGGAGGCACTGATCTCCGCGTACCTCTGGAGTTTTCAAAGGATGTGAGGCCTCCGGTCGCGATGAGGTGGGGAACTAGGTCTTTCTCTGTGGTCTCCACAGGGGATTCAGACATCCTTTCATCTTTGGAGATGCAAGACGAGCCTGCATTCAAGTCACTGCAGGGATATCCAGCCTTATTTCGCGTCAGGGCATCGCGGTGTCCATTCCATTTGAGGCCGTGAACTCAGGGTCCCTCTCACATACCTAGAGCTGAGAGAAGCCTCCTCTTGAGGTGCTTGTGATAAGGTGGTATTCCTCTGGAGTCGAAACCAGGGACTAACCTCTCATCTTGAGTTGATTTTTGGCCCATGGAGCTCTTTCGTGTTGTTACAGTGACCTGAGGATCCCTCTAGCCTTGAAACAGTGTTCTTGGGGTTTCTCTGGAGTGCCATCAAGGAAATCAAGGCTCCTTTCATGTGTGATGTGCAACACGGAATTGCTCTGCACGCAGTGCAGGGGAATCGGGCCTCATCTCGCGGCGAGGGGGAAGTCTCATGGTTTTTCTCGAGTTGTGGCGGGAACCTGGGGTATATTCTCGAGTTACGATGGGGATGGCCCTTCCAGCCCACGTGTTTCTTCAGCGACGTCAGGACTCCTGCCTAGTTGCGAGGGACAACTCTGGATTCTCCTCGAGGCTTGGCAGGGCAATTGGGACGCCTCTCCAGCTCAGGCGGGAGACCAAGTGTCCCTTTCCAAGTGCCACAGGAATCCTGGGACTCCTATCAAGGTTCACGAGGAGTCAGGCATCGTCTCCTTTGGAGGCACTGATCTCCGCGTACCTCTGGAGTTTTCAAAGGATGTGAGGCTATCGGTCGCGATGAGGTGGGGAACTAAGTCTTTCTCTGTGCTTTCCACAGGGGATTCAGACATCCTTTCGTCCTGGGAGATGCAAGACGAGCCTGCATTGAAGTCACTGCAGGAATATCCGGCCTTATTTCGAGTCAGGGCATCACGGTGTCCATTCCACTTGAGGCCGCAAACTCAGGGTCCCTCTCACATACCTAGAGCTGAGAGAAGCCTCCTCTTGAGGTGCTTGTGGTAAGGTGGTATTCCTCTGGAGACGAATCCAGGGACTAACCTCTCTTTTCGAGTTGATTTTTGGTCCACAGAGTTCTTTCGTGTTGCTACAGTGACCTCAGGATCCCTCTATCCTTGAAAGAGTGTTCTTGGGGTTTCTCTGGAGTGCCATCAAGGAAATCAAGGCTCCTTTCATGTGTGATGTGCAAGACGGAATTGCTCTGCCCGCAGTACAGGGGAATCGGGCCTCATCTCGCATCGAGGGGGAAGTCTCATGGTTTTTCTCGAGTTGCGGCGGGAACCTGGGGTATATTCTCGAGTTACGACGGGGATGGCCCTTCCACACACGTGTTTGTTCAGCCATGTCAGGACTCCTGCCTAGTTGCGAGGGACAACTCGGGATTCTCCTCGAGGCTTGGCAGGGCAATTGGAACGCCTCTCCAGCTGAGGCGGGAGACCAAGGGTCCCTTTCCACGTGCCACAAGAATCCTGGGACTCCTATCAAGTTTCACGAGGAGTCAGGCATCGTCTCCTTTGGAGGCACTGATCTCCGCGTACCTCTGGAGTTTTCAAAGGATGTGAGGCCTCCGGTCGCGATGAGGTGGGGAACTAGGTGTTTCTCTGTGGTCTCCACAGGGGATTCAGACATCCTTTCTTCTTGGGAGATGCAAGACGAGCCTGCATTCAAGTCACTGCAGGGATATCCGGCCTTATTTCGAGTCAGGGCATCGCGGTGTCCATTCCACTTGAGGCCGCAAACTCAGGATCCCTCTCACATACCTAGAGCTGAGAGAAGCCTCCTCTTGAGGTGCTTGTGGTAAGGTGGTATTCCTCAGGAGTCGAAGCCAGGGACTAACCTCTCATCTCGTGTTGATTCTTGGTCCACGGAGCTCTTTCGTGTTGCTACAGTGACCTCAGGATCCCTCTAGCCTTGAAACAGTGTTCTTGGGGTTTCTCTGGAGTGCCATCAAGGAAATCAAGGCTCCTTTCATGTGTGATGTGCAACACGGAATTGCTCTCCACGCAGTGCAGGGGAATCGGGCCTCATCTCGCGGCGAGGGGGAAGTCTCATGGTTTTTCTCGAGTTGCGGCGGGAACCTGGGGTATATTCTCGAGTTACGACGGGGATGGCCCTTCCACCCACGTGTTTCTTCAGCGACTTCAGGACTCCTGCCTAGTTGCGAGGGACAACTCTGGATTCTCCTCGAGGCTTGGCAGGGCAATTGGGACGCCTCTCCAGCTGAGGCGGGAGACCAAGTGTCCCTTTCCAAGTGCCACAGGAATCCTGGGGCTCCTATCAAGTTTCACGAGGAGTCAAGCATCGTCTCCTTTGGAGGCACTGATCTCCGCGTACCTCTGGAGTTGTCAAAGGATGTGAGGCTATCGGTCGCGATGAGGTGGGGAACTAAGTCTTTCTCTGTGCTTTCCACAGGGGATTCAGACATCCTTTCGTCCTGGGAGATGCAAGACGAGCCTGCATTGAAGTCACTGCAGGGATATCCGGCCTTATTTCGAGTCAGGGCATCGCGGTGTCCATTCCACTTGAGGCCGCAAACTCAGGGTCCCTCTCACATACCTAGAGCTGAGAGAAGCCTCCACTTGAGGTGCTTGTGGTAAGGTGGTATTCCTCTGGAGACGAATCCAGGGACTAACCTCCCTTTTCGAGTTGATTTTTGGTCCACAGAGTTCTTTCGTGTTGCTACAGTGACCTCAGGATCCCTCTAGCCTTGAAACAGTGTTCTTGGGGTTTCTCTGGAGTGCCATCAAGGAAATCAAGGCTCCTTTCATGTGTGATGTGCAAGACGGAATTTCTCTGCACGCAGTACAGGGGAATCGGGCCTCATCTCGCATCGAGGGGGAAGTCTCATGGTTTTTCTCGAGTTGCGGCGGGAACCTGGGGTATATTCTCGAGTTACGACGGGGATGGCCCTTCCACCCACGTGTTTGTTCAGCCACGTCAGGACTCCTGCCTAGTTGCGAGGGACAACTCGGGATTCTCCTCGAGTCTTGGCAGGGCAATTGGAACGCCTCTCCAGCTGAGGCGGGAGACCAAGGGTCCCTTTCCACGTGCCACAAGAATCCTGGGACTCCTATCAAGTTTCACGAGGAGTCAGGCATCGTCTCCTTTGGAGGCACTGATCTCCGCGTACCTCTGGAGTTTTCAAAGGATGTGAGGCCTCCGGTCGCGATGAGGTGGGGAACTAAGTCTTTCTCTGTGGTCTCCACAGGGGATTCAGACAACCTTTCTCCTTGGGAGATGCAAGACGAGCCTGCATTCAAGTCACTGCAGGGATATCCGGCCTTATTTCGAGTCAGGGCATCGCGGTGTCCATTCCACTTGAGGCCGCAAACTCAGGATCCCTCTCACATACCTAGTGCTGAGAGAAGCCTCCTCTTGAGGTGCTTGTGGTAAGGTGGTATTCCTCAGGAGTCGAAGCCAGGGACTAACCTCTCATCTCGTGTTGATTCTTGGTCCACGGAGCTCTTTCGTGTTGCTACAGTGACCTCAGGATCCCTCTAGCCTTGAAACAGTGTTCTTGGGGTTTCTCTGGAGTGCCATCAAGGAAATCAAGGCTCCTTTCATGTGTGATGTGCAACACGGAATTGCTCTGCACGCAGTGCAGGGGAATCGGGCCTCATCTCGCGGCGAGGGGGAAGTCTCATGGTTTTTCTCGAGTTGCGGCGGGAACCTGTGGTATATTCTCGAGTTACGACGGGGATGGCCCTTCCACACACGTGTGTGTTCAGCCATGTCAGGACTCCTGCCTAGTTGCGAGGGACAACTCGGGATTCTCCTAGAGGCTTTGCAGGGCAATTGGGACGCCTCTCCAGCTGAGACGTGAGACCAAGGGTCCCTTTCCACGTGCCACAGGAATCCTGGGTCTCCTATCAAGTTTCACGAGGAGACAGGCATCGTCTCCTTTGGAGGCACTGATCTCCGCATACCTCTGGAGTTTTCAAAGGATTTGAGGCCTCCTGTCGCGATGAGGTGGGGAACTAGGTCTTTCTCTGTGGTCTCCACAGGGGATTCAGACACCCTTTCGTCTTGGGAGATGCAAGACGAGCCTGCATTCCAGTCACTGCAGGGATATCCGGCCTTATTTCGAGTCAGGGCATCACGGTGTCCATTCCACTTGAGGCCGCAAACTCAGGATCCCTCTCACATACCTAGAGCTGAGAGAAGCCTCCTCTTGAGGTGCTTGTGGTAAGGTGGTATTCCTCTGGAGTCGAAGCCAGGGACTAACCTCTCATCTCGAGTTGATTTTGGGTCCACGGAGCTCTTTCGTGTTGCTACAGTGACCTCAGGATCCCTCTAGCCTTGAAACAGTGTTCTTGGGGTTTCTCTGGAGTGCCATGAAGGAAATCAAGTCTCCTTTCATGTGTGATGTGCAACACAGAATTGCTCTGCACGCAGTGCAGGGGAATCGGGCCTCATCTCCCGGCGAGGGGGAAGTCTCATGGTTTTTCTCGAGTTGCGGCGGGAACCTGGGGTATATTCTCGAGTTACGACGGGGATGGCCCTTCCACCCACGTGTTTGTTCAGCGACGTCAGGACTCCTGCCTAGTTGCGAGGGACAACTCTGGATTCTCCTCGAGGCTTGGCAGGGCAATTGGGACGCCTCTCCAGCTGAGGCGGGAGACCAAGTGTCCCTTTCCAAGTGCCACAGGAATCCTGGGACTCCTTTCAAGTTTCACGAGGAGTCAGGCATCGTCTCCTTTGGAGGCACTGATCTCCGCGTACCTCTGGAGTTTTCAAAGGATGTGAGGCTATCGGTCGCGATGAGGTGGGGAACTAAGTCTTTCTCTGTGCTTTCCACAGGGGATTCAGACATCCTTTCGTCCTGGGAGATGCAAGACGAGCCTGCATTGAAGTCACTGCAGGGATATCCGGCCTTATTTCGAGTCAGGGCATCGCGGTGTCCATTCCACTTGAGGCCGCAAACTCAGGGTCCCTCTCACATACCTAGAGCTGAGAGAAGCCTCCTCTTGAGGTGCTTGTGGTAAGGTGGTATTCCTCTGGAGTCGAAGCCAGGGACTAACCTCTCTTTTCGAGTTGATTTTTGGTCCACAGAGTTCTTTCGTGTTGCTACAGTGACCTCAGGATCCCTCTATCCTTGAAACAGTGTTCTTGGGGTTTCTCTGGAGTGCCATCAAGGAAATCAAGGCTCCTTTCATGTGTGATGTGCAAGACGGAATTGCTCTGCACGCAGTACAGGGGAATCGGGCCTCATCTCGCATCGAGGGGGAAGTCTCATGGTTTTTCTCGAGTTGCGGCGGGAACCTGGGGTATATTCTCGAGTTACGACGGGGATGGCCCTTCCACCCACGTGTTTCTTCAGCGACGTCAGGACTCCTGCCTAGTTGCGAGGGACAACTCGGGATTCTCCTCGAGGCTTGGCAGGGCAATTGGAACGCCTCTCCAGCTGAGGCGGGAGACCAAGTGTCCCTTTCCACGTGCCACAAGAATCCTGGGACTCCTATCAAGTTTCACGAGGAGTCAGGCATCGTCTCCTTTGGAGGCACTGATCTCCGCGTACCTCTGGAGTTTTCAAAGGATGTGAGGCCTCTGGTCACGATGAGGTGGGGAACTTGGTCTTTCTCTGTGGTCTCCACAGGGGATTCAGACACCCTTTCATCTTGGGAGATGCAAGACGAGCCTGCATTCAAGTCACTGCAGGGATAGCCGGCCTTATTTCGTGTCAGGGCATCGCGGTGTCCATTCCACTTGAGGCCGCAAACTCAGGGTCCCTCTCACATACCTAGAGCTGAGAGAAGCCTCCTCTTGAGGTGCTTGTGGTAAGGTGGTATTCCTCTGGAGTCGAAGCCAGGGACTAACCTCTCATCTCGAGTTGATTTTTGGCCCACGGAGCTCTTTCGTGTTGCTACAGTGACCTCAGGATCCCTCTAGCCTTGAAACAGTGTTCTTGGGGTTTCTCTGGAGTGCCATCAAGGAAATCAAGGCTCCTTTCATGTGTGATGTGCAACACGGAATTGCTCTGCACGCAGTACAGGGGAATCGGGCCTCATCTCGCGGCGAGGGGGAAGTCTCATGGTTTTTCTCGAGTTGCGGCGGGAACCTGGGGTATATTCTCGAGTTACGACGGGGATGGCCCTTCCACCCACGTGTTTGTTCAGCCACGTCAGGACTCCTGCTTAGTTTCGAGGGACAACTCTGGATTCTCCTCGAGGCTTGGCAGGGCAATTGGGACGCCTCTCCAGCTGAGGCGGGAGACCAAGTGTCCCTTTCCAAGTGCCACAGGAATCCTGGGACTCCTATCAAGTTTCACGAGGAGTCAGGCATCGTCTCCTTTGGAGGCACTGATCTCCGCGTACCTCTGGAGTTTTCAAAGGATGTGAGGCTATCGGTCGCGATGAGGTGGGGAACTAAGTCTTTCTCTGTGCTTTCCACAGGGGATTCAGACATCCTTTCGTCCTGGGAGATGCAAGACGAGCCTGCATTGAAGTCACTGCAGGGATATCCGGCCTTATTTCGAGTCAGGGCATCGCGGTGTCCATTCCACTTGAGGCCGCAAACTCAGGGTCCCTCTCACATACCTAGAGCTGAGAGAAGCCTCCTCTTGAGGTGCTTGTGGTAAGGTGGTATTCCTCTGGAGACGAATCCAGGGACTAACCTCTCTTTTCGAGTTGATTTTTGGTCCACAGAGTTCTTTCGTGTTGCTACAGTGACCTCAGGATCCCTCTAGCCTTGAAACAGTGTTCTTGGGGTTTCTCTGGAGTGCCATCAAGGAAATCAAGGCTCCTTTCATGTGTGATGTGCAAGACGGAATTGCTCTGCACGCAGTACAGGGGAATCGGGCCTCATCTCGCATCGAGGGGGAAGTCTCATGGTTTTTCTCGAGTTGCGGCGGGAACCTGGGGTATATTCTCGAGTTACGACGGGGATGGCCCTTCCACCCACGTGTTTGTTCAGCCACGTCAGGACTCCTGCCTAGTTGCGAGGGACAACTCGGGATTCTCCTCGAGGCTTGGCAGGGCAATTGGAACGCCTCTCCAGCTGAGGCGGGAGACCAAGGGTCCCTTTCCACGTGCCACAAGAATCCTGGGACTCCTATCAAGTTTCACGAGTCGTCAGGCATCGTCTCCTTTGGAGGCACAGATCTCCGCGTACCTCTGGAATTTTCAAAGGATGTGAGGCCCCCGGTCGCAATGAGGTGGTGAACTAGGTGTTTCTCTGTGGTCTCCACAGGGGATTCAGACATCCTTTCTTCTTGGGAGATGCAAGACGAGCCTGCATTCAAGTCACTGCAGGGATATCCGGCCTTATTTCGAGTCAGGGCATCGCGGTGTCCATTCCACTTGAGGCCGCAAACTCAGGATCCCTCTCACATACCTAGAGCTGAGAGAAGCCTCCTCTTGAGGTGCTTGTGGTAAGGTGGTATTCCTCAGGAGTCGAAGCCAGGGACTAACCTCTCATCTCGTGTTGATTCTTGGTCCACGGAGCTCTTTCGTGTTGCTACAGTGACCTCAGGATCCCTCTAGCCTTGAAACAGTGTTCTTGGGGTTTCTCTGGAGTGCCATCAAGGAAATCAAGGCTCCTTTCATGTGTGATGTGCAACACGGAATTGCTCTGCACGCAGTGCAGGGGAATCGGGCCTCATCTCGCGGCGAGGGGGAAGTCTCATGGTTTTTCTGAGTTGCGGCGGGAACCTGGGGTATATTCTCGAGTTACGACGGGGATGGCCCTTCCACACACGTGTGTGTTCAGCCATGTCAGGACTCCTGCCTAGTTGCGAGGGACAACTCGGGATTCTCCTCGAGGCTTTGCAGGGCAATTGGGACGCCTCTCCAGCTGAGACGGGAGACCAAGGGTCCCTTTCCACGTGCCACAGGAATCCTGGGTCTCCTATCAAGTTTCACGAGGAGTCAGGCATCGTCTCCTTTGGAGGCACTGATCTCCGCATACCTCTGGAGTTTTCAAAGGATTTGAGGCCTCCTGTCGCGATGAGGTCGGGAACTAGGTCTTGCTCTGTGGTCTCCACAGGGGATTCAGACATCCTTTCGTCTTGGGAGATGCAAGACGAGCCTGCATTCCAGTCACTGCAGGGATATCCGGCCTTATTTCGAGTCAGGGCATCGCGGTGTCCATTCCACTTGAGGCCGCAAACTCAGGGTCCCTCTCACATACCTAGAGCTGAGAGAAGCCTCCTCTTGAGGTGCTTGTGGTAAGGTGGTATTCCTCTGGAGACGAATCCAGGGACTAACCTCTCTTTTCGAGTTGATTTTTGGTCCACGGAGTTCTTTCGTGTTGCTACAGTGACCTCAGGATCCCTCTATCCTTGAAACAGTGTTCTTGGGGTTTCTCTGGAGTGCCATCAAGGAAATCAAGGCTCCTTTCATGTGTGATGTGCAAGACGGAATTGCTCTGCACGCAGTACAGGGGAATCGGGCCTCATCTCGCATCGAGGGGGAAGTCTCATGGTTTTTCTCGAGTTGCGGCGGGAACCTGGGGTATATTCTCGAGTTACGACGGGGATGGCCCTTCCACCCACGTGTTTGTTCAGCCACGTCAGGACTCCTGCCTAGTTGCGAGGGACAACTCGGGATTCTCCTCGAGGCTTGGCAGGGCAATTGGAACGACTCTCCAGCTGAGGCGGGAGACCAAGGGTCCCTTTCCACGTGCCACAAGAATCCTGGGACTCCTATCAAGTTTCACGAGGAGTCAGGCATCGTCTCCTTTGGAGGCACTGATCTCCGCGTACCTCTGGAGTTTTCAAAGGATGTGAGGCCTCCGGTCGCGATGAGGTCGGGAACTAGGTCTTTCTCTGTGGTCTCCACAGGGGATTCAGACATCCTTTCTTCTTGGGAGATACAAGACGAGCCTGCATTCAAGTCACTGCAGGGATATCCGGCCTTATTTCGAGTCAGGGCATCGCGGTGTCCATTCCACTTGATGCCGCAAACTCAGGATCCCTGTCACATACCTAGAGCTGAGAGAAGCCTCCTCTTGAGGTGCTTCTGGTAAGGTGGTATTCCTCAGGAGTCGAAGCCAGGGACTAATCTCTCATCTCGTGTTGATTCTTGGTCCACGGAGCTCTTTCGTGTTGCTACAGTGACCTCAGGATCCCTCTAGCCTTGAAACAGTGTTCTTGGGGTTTCTCTGGAGTGCCATCAAGGAAATCAAGGCTCCTTTCATGTGTGATGTGCAACACGGAATTGCTCTGCACGCAGTGCAGGGGAATCGGGCCTCATCTCGCGGCGAGGGGGAACTCTCATGGTTTTCCTCGAGTTGCGGCGGGAACCTGGGGTATATTCTCGAGTTACGACGGGGATGGCCCTTCCACACACGTGTTTGTTCAGCCACGTCAGGACTCTTGCCTAGTTGCGAGTCACAACTCGGGATTCTCCTCGAGGCTTGGCAAGGCAATTGGGACGCCTCTCCAGCTGAGGCGGGAGACCAAGGGTCCCTTTCCACGTGCCAAAGGAATCCTGGGACTCCTATCAAGTTTCACGAGGAGTCAGGCATCGTCTCCTTTGGAGGCACTGATCTCCGCGTACCTCTGGAGTTTTCAAAGGATGTGAGGTCTCCGGTCGCGATGAGGTGGGGAACTAGGTCTTTCTCTGTGGTCTCCACAGGGGATTCAGACATCCTTTCATCTTGGGAGATGCAAGACGAGCCTGCATTCAAGTCACTGCAGGGATATCCAGCCTTATTTCGCGTCAGGGCATCGCGGTGTCCATTCCACTTGAGGCCGCAAACTCAGGGTCCCTCTCACATACCTAGAGCTGAGAGAAGCCTCCTCTTGAGGTGCTTGTGGTAAGGTGGTATTCCTCTGGAGTCTAAGCCAGGGACTAACCTCTCATCTCGAGTTGATTTTTGGCCCACGGAGCTCTTTCGTGTTGCTACAGTGACCTCAGGATCCCTCTAGCCTTGAAACAGTGTTCTTGGGGTTTCTCTGGAGTGCCATCAAGGAAATCAAGGCTCCTTTCATGTGTGATGTGCAACACGGAATTGCTCTGCACGCAGTGCAGGGGAATCGGGCCTCATCTCGCGGCGAGGGGGAAGTCTCATGGTTTTTCTCGAGTTGCGGCGGGAACCTGGGGTATATTCTCGAGTTACGACGGGGATGGCCCTTCCACACACGTGTGTGTTCTGCGACGTCAGGACTCCTGCCTAGTTGCGAGCGACAACTCGGGATTCTCCGCGAGGCTTGGCAGGGCAATTGGGACGCCTCTCCAGCTGAGACGGGAGACCAAGGGTCCCTTTCCACGTGCCACAGGAATCCTGGGTCTCCTATCAAGTTTCACGAGGAGTCAGGCATCGTCTCCTTTGGAGGCACTGATCTCCGCATACCGCTGGAGTTTTCAAAGGATTTGAGGCCTCCTGTCCCGATGAGGTGGGGAACTAGGTCTTTCTCTGTGGTCTCCACAGGGGATTCAGACACCCTTTCGTCTTGGGAGATGCAAGACGAGCCTGCATTCCAGTCACTGCAGGGATATCCGGCCTTATTTCGAGTCAGGGCATCGCGGTGTCCATTCCACTTGAGGCCGCAAACTCAGGGTCCCTCTCACATACCTAGAGCTGAGAGAAGCCTCCTCTTGAGGTGCTTGTGGTAAGGTGGTATTCCTCTGGAGTCGAAGCCAGGGACTAACCTCTCATCTCGAGTTGATTTTTGGTCCACGGAGCTCTTTCGTGTTGCTACAGTGACCTCAGGATCCCTCTAGCCTTGAAACAGTGTTCTTGGGGTTTCTCTGGAGTGCCATCAAGGAAATCAAGGCTCCTTTCATGTGTGATGTGCAACACAGAATTGCTCTGCACGCAGTGCAGGGGAATCAGACCTCATCTCGCGGCGAGGGGGAAGTCTCATGGTTTTTCTCGAGTTGCGGCGGGAACCTGGGGTATATTCTCGAGTTACGACGGGGATGGCCCTGCCACACACGTGTTTGTTCAGCCATGTCAGGACTCTTGCCTAGTTGCGAGACACAACTCGGGATTCTCCTCGAGGCTTGGCAAGGCAATTGGGACGCCTCTCCAGCTGAGGCGGGAGACCAAGTGTCCCTTTCCAAGTGCCACAGGAATCCTGGGACTCCTATCAAGTTTCACGAGGAGTCAGTCATCGTCTCCTTTGGAGGCACTATTCTCCGCGTACCTCTGGAGTTTTCAAAGGATGTGAGGCTATCGGTCGCGATGAGGTGGGGAACTAAGTCTTTCTCTGTGCTTTCCACAGGGGATTCAGACATCCTTTCGTCCTGGGAGATGCAAGACGAGCCTGCATTGAAGTCACTGCAGGGATATCCGGCCTTATTTCGAGTCAGGGCATCGCGGTGTCCATTCCACTTGAGGCCCCAAACTCAGGGTCCCTCTCACATACCTAGAGCTGAGAGAAGCCTCCTCTTGAGGTGCTTGTGGTAAGGTGGTATTCCTCTGGAGAAGAATCCAGGGACTAACCTCTCTTTTCGAGTTGATTTTTGGTCCACAGAGTTCTTTCGTGTTGCTACAGTGACCTCAGGATCCCTCTAGCCTTGAAACAGTGTTCTTGGGGTTTCTCTGGAGTGCCATGAAGGAAATCAAGGCTCCTTTCATGTGTGATGTGCAAGACGGAATTGCTCTGCACGGAGTACAGGGGAATCGGGCCTCATCTCGCATCGAGGGGGAAGTCTCATGGTTTTTCTCGAGTTGCGGCGGGAACCTGGGGTATATTCTCGAGTTACGACGGGGATGGCCCTTCCACCCACGTGTTTGTTCAGCCACGTCAGGACTCCTGCCTAGTTGCGAGGGACAACTCGGGATTCTCCTCGAGGCTTCGCAGGGCAATTGGAACGCCTCTCCAGCTGAGGCGGGAGACCAAGGGTCCCTTTCCACGTGCCACAAGAATCCTGGGACTCCTATCAAGTTTCACGAGGAGTCAGGCATCGTCTCCTTTGGAGGCACTGATCTCCGCGTACCTCTGGAGTTTTCAAAGGATGTGAGGCCTCCGGTCGCGATGAGGTGGGGAACTAGGTGTTTCTCTGTGGTCTCCACAGGGGATTCAGACATCCTTTCTTCTTGGGAGATGCAAGACGAGCCTGCATTCAAGTCACTGCAGGGATATCCGGCCTTATTTCGAGTCAGAGCATCGCGGTGTCCATTCCACTTGAGGCCGCAAACTCAGGATCCCTCTCACATACCTAGAGCTGAGAGAAGCCTCCTCTTGAGGTGCTTGTGGTAAGGTGGTATTCCTCTGGAGTCGAAGCCAGGTACTAACCTCTCATTTCGTGTTGATTCTTGGTCCACGGAGCTCTTTCGTGTTGCTACAGTGACCTCAGGATCCCTCTAGCCTTGAAACAGTGTTCTTGGGATTTCTCTGGAGTGCCATCAAGGAAATCAAGGCTCCTTTCATGTGTGATGTGCAACACGGAATTGCTCTGCACGCAGTGCAGGGGAATCGGGCCTCATCTCGCGGCGAGGGGGAAGTCTCATGCTTTTTCTCGAGTTGCGGCGGGAACCTGGGGTATATTCTCGAGTTACGACGGGGATGGCCCTTCCACACACGTGTGTGTTCAGCCATGTCAGGACTCCTGCCTAGTTGCGAGGGACAACTCTGGATTCTCCTCGAGGCTTTGCAGGGCAATTGGGACGCCTCTCCAGCTGAGACGGGAGACCAAGGGTCCCTTTCCACGTGCCACAGGAATCCTGGGTCTCCTATCAAGTTTCACGAGGAGTCAGGCATCGTCTCCTTTGGAGGCACTGATCTCCGCATACCTCTGGAGTTTTCAAAGGATTTGAGGCCTCCTGTCGCGAATAGGTGGGGAACTAGGTCTTTCTCTGTGGTCTCCACAGGGGATTCAGACACCCTTTCGTCTTGGGAGATGCAAGACGAGCCTGCATTCAAGTCACTGCAGGGATATCCGGCCTTATTTCGAGTCAGGGCATCGCGGTGTCCATTCCACTTGAGGCCGCAAACTCAGGGTCCCTCTCACATACCTAGAGCTGAGAGAAGCCTCCTCTTGAGGTGCTTGTGGTGAGGTGGTATTCCTCTGGAGTCGAAGCCAGGGACTAACCTCTCATCTCAAGTTGATTTTTGGCCCACGGAGCTCGTTCGTGTTGCTACAGTGACCTCAGGATCCCTCTAGCCTTGAAACAGTGTTCTTGGGGTTTCTCTGGAGTGCCATGAAGGAAATCAAGGCTCCTTTCATGTGTGATGTGCAACACAGAATTGCTCTGCACGCAGTGCAGGGGAATCGGGCCTCATCTCGCGGCGAGGGGGAAGTCTCATGGTTTTTCTCGAGTTGCGGCGGGAACCTGGGGTATATTCTCGAGTTACGACGGGGATGGCCCTTCCACACACGTGTTTGTTCAGCCATGTCAGGACTCTTGCCTAGTTGCGAGACACAACTCGGGATTCTCCTCGAGGCTTGGCAAGGCAATTGGGACGCCTCTCCAGCTGAGGCGGGAGACCAAGGGTCCCTTTCCACATGCCACAGGAATCCTGGGACTCCTATCAAGTTTCACGAGGAGTCAGGCATCGTCTCCTTTGGAGGCACTGATCTCCGCGTACCTCTGGAATTTTCAAAGGATTTGAGGCCTCCTGTCGCGATGAGGTGGGGAACTAGGTCTTTCTCTGTGGTCTCCACAGGGGATTCAGACATCCTTTCATCTTGGGAGATGCAAGACGAGCCTGCATTCAAGTCACTGCAGGGATATCCAGCCTTATTTCGCGTCAGGGCATCGCGGTGTCCATTCCACTTGAGGCCGCAAACTCAGGGTCCCTCTCACATACCTAGAGCTGAGAGAAGCCTCCTCTTGAGGTGCTTGTGGTAAGGTGGTATTCCTCTGGAGTCGAAGCCAGGGACTAACCTCTCATCTCGAGTTGATTTTTGGCCCACGGAGCTCTTTCGTGTTGCTACAGTGACCTCAGGATCCCTCTAGCCTTGAAACAGTGTTCTTGGGGTTTCTCTGGAGTGCCATCTAGGAAATCAAGGCGCCTTTCATGTGTGATGTGCAAGACGGAATTGCTCTGCACGCAGTACAGGGGAATCGGGCCTCATCTCGCATCGAGGGGGAAGTCTCATGGTTTTTCTCGAGTTGCGGCGGGAACCTGGGGTATATTCTCGAGTTACGACGGGGATGGCCCTTCCACCCACGTGTTTGTTCAGCCACGTCAGGACTCCTGCCTAGTTGCGAGGGACAACTCGGGATTCTCCTCGAGGCTTGGCAGGGCAATTGGAACGCCTCTCCAGCTGAGGCGGGAGACCAAGGGTCCCTTTCCACGTTCCACAAGAATCCTGGGACTCCTATCAAGTTTCACGAGGAGTCAGGCATCGTCTCCTTTGGAGGCACTGATCTCCGCGTACCTCTGGAGTTTTCAAAGGATGTGAGGCCTCCTGTCGCGATGAGGTGGGGAACTAGGTCTTTCTCTGTGGTCTCCACAGGGGATTCAGACACCCTTTCGTCTTGGGAGATGCAAGACGAGCCTGCATTCCAGTCACTGCAGGGATATCCGGCCTTATTTCGAGTCAGGGCATTGCGGTGTCCATTCCACTTGAGGCCGCAAACTCAGGGTCCCTCTCACATACCTAGAGCTGAGAGAAGCCTCCTCTTGAGGTGCTTGTGGTAAGGTGGTATTCCTCTGGAGTCGAAGCCAGGGACTAACCTCTCATCTCGAGTTGATTTTTGGTCCACGGAGCTCTTTCGTGTTGCTACATTGACCTCAGGATCCCTCTAGCCTTGAAACAGTGTTCTTGGGGTTTCTCTGGATTGCCATGAAGGAAATCAAGGCTCCTTTCATGTGTGATGTGCAACACAGAATTGCTCTGCACGCAGTGCAGGGGAATCGGGCCTCATCTCGCGGCGAGGGGGAAGTCTCATGGTTTTTCTCGAGTTGCGGCGGGAACCTGGGGTATATTCTCGAGTTACGACGGGGTTGGCCCTTCCACACACGTGTTTGTTCAGCCACGTCAGGACTCTTGCCTAGTTGCGAGACACAACTCGGGATTCTCCTCGAGGCTTGGCAAGGCAATTGGGACGCCTCTCCAGCTGAGGCGGGAGACCAAGGGTCCCTTTCCACGTGCCACAGGAATCCTGGGACTCCTATCAAGTTTCACGAGGAGTCAGGCATCGTCTCCTTTGGAGGCACTGATCTCCGCGTACCTCTGGAGTTTTCAAAGGATGTCAGGCTATCGGTCGCGATGAGGTGGGGAACTAAGTCTTTCTCTGTGCTTTCCACAGGGGATTCAGACATCCTTTCGTCCTGGGAGATGCAAGACGAGCCTGCATTGAAGTCACTGCAGGGATATCCGGCCTTATTTCGAGTCAGGGCATCGCGGTGTCCATTCCACTTGAGGCCCCAAACTCAGGGTCCCTCTCACATACCTAGAGCTGAGAGAAGCCTCCTCTTGAGGTGCTTGTGGTAAGGTGGTATTCCTCTGGAGAAGAATCCAGGGACTAACCTCTCTTTTCGAGTTGATTTTTGGTCCACAGAGTTCTTTCGTGTTGCTACAGTGACCTCAGGATCCCTCTAGCCTTGAAACAGTGTTCTTGGGGTTTCTCTGGAGTGCCATGAAGGAAATCAAGGCTCCTTTCATGTGTGATGTGCAAGACGGAATTGCTCTGCACGGAGTACAGGGGAATCGGGCCTCATCTCGCATCGAGGGGGAAGTCTCATGGTTTTTCTCGAGTTGCGGCGGGAACCTGGGGTATATTCTCGAGTTACGACGGGGATGGCCCTTCCACCCACGTGTTTGTTCAGCCACGTCAGGACTCCTGCCTAGTTGCGAGGGACAACTCGGGATTCTCCTCGAGGCTTCGCAGGGCAATTGGAACGCCTCTCCAGCTGAGGCGGGAGACCAAGGGTCCCTTTCCACGTGCCACAAGAATCCTGGGACTCCTATCAAGTTTCACGAGGAGTCAGGCATCGTCTCCTTTGGAGGCACTGATCTCCGCGTACCTCTGGAGTTTTCAAAGGATGTGAGGCCTCCGGTCGCGATGAGGTGGGGAACTAGGTGTTTCTCTGTGGTCTCCACAGGGGATTCAGACATCCTTTCTTCTTGGGAGATGCAAGACGAGCCTGCATTCAAGTCACTGCAGGGATATCCGGCCTTATTTCGAGTCAGAGCATCGCGGTGTCCATTCCACTTGAGGCCGCAAACTCAGGATCCCTCTCACATACCTAGAGCTGAGAGAAGCCTCCTCTTGAGGTGCTTGTGGTAAGGTGGTATTCCTCTGGAGTCGAAGCCAGGTACTAACCTCTCATTTCGTGTTGATTCTTGGTCCACGGAGCTCTTTCGTGTTGCTACAGTGACCTCAGGATCCCTCTAGCCTTGAAACAGTGTTCTTGGGATTTCTCTGGAGTGCCATCAAGGAAATCAAGGCTCCTTTCATGTGTGATGTGCAACACGGAATTGCTCTGCACGCAGTGCAGGGGAATCGGGCCTCATCTCGCGGCGAGGGGGAAGTCTCATGCTTTTTCTCGAGTTGCGGCGGGAATCTGGGGTATATTCTCGAGTTACGACGGGGATGGCCCTTCCACACACGTGTGTGTTCAGCCATGTCAGGACTCCTGCCTAGTTGCGAGGGACAACTCTGGATTCTCCTCGAGGCTTTGCAGGGCAATTGGGACGCCTCTCCAGCTGAGACGGGAGACCAAGGGTCCCTTTCCACGTGCCACAGGAATCCTGGGTCTCCTATCAAGTTTCACGAGGAGTCAGGCATCGTCTCCTTTGGAGGCACTGATCTCCGCATACCTCTGGAGTTTTCAAAGGATTTGAGGCCTCCTGTCGCGAATAGGTGGGGAACTAGGTCTTTCTCTGTGGTCTCCACAGGGGATTCAGACACCCTTTCGTCTTGGGAGATGCAAGACGAGCCTGCATTCAAGTCACTGCAGGGATATCCGGCCTTATTTCGAGTCAGGGCATCGCGGTGTCCATTCCACTTGAGGCCGCAAACTCAGGGTCCCTCTCACATACCTAGAGCTGAGAGAAGCCTCCTCTTGAGGTGCTTGTGGTGAGGTGGTATTCCTCTGGAGTCGAAGCCAGGGACTAACCTCTCATCTCAAGTTGATTTTTGGCCCACGGAGCTCGTTCGTGTTGCTACAGTGACCTCAGGATCCCTCTAGCCTTGAAACAGTGTTCTTGGGGTTTCTCTGGAGTGCCATGAAGGAAATCAAGGCTCCTTTCATGTGTGATGTGCAACACAGAATTGCTCTGCACGCAGTGCAGGGGAATCGGGCCTCATCTCGCGGCGAGGGGGAAGTCTCATGGTTTTTCTCGAGTTGCGGCGGGAACCTGGGGTATATTCTCGAGTTACGACGGGGATGGCCCTTCCACACACGTGTTTGTTCAGCCATGTCAGGACTCTTGCCTAGTTGCGAGACACAACTCGGGATTCTCCTCGAGGCTTGGCAAGGCAATTGGGACGCCTCTCCAGCTGAGGCGGGAGACCAAGGGTCCCTTTCCACATGCCACAGGAATCCTGGGACTCCTATCAAGTTTCACGAGGAGTCAGGCATCGTCTCCTTTGGAGGCACTGATCTCCGCGTACCTCTGGAATTTTCAAAGGATTTGAGGCCTCCTGTCGCGATGAGGTGGGGAACTAGGTCTTTCTCTGTGGTCTCCACAGGGGATTCAGACATCCTTTCATCTTGGGAGATGCAAGACGAGCCTGCATTCAAGTCACTGCAGGGATATCCAGCCTTATTTCGCGTCAGGGCATCGCGGTGTCCATTCCACTTGAGGCCGCAAACTCAGGGTCCCTCTCACATACCTAGAGCTGAGAGAAGCCTCCTCTTGAGGTGCTTGTGGTAAGGTGGTATTCCTCTGGAGTCGAAGCCAGGGACTAACCTCTCATCTCGAGTTGATTTTTGGCCCACGGAGCTCTTTCGTGTTGCTACAGTGACCTCAGGATCCCTCTAGCCTTGAAACAGTGTTCTTGGGGTTTCTCTGGAGTGCCATCTAGGAAATCAAGGCGCCTTTCATGTGTGATGTGCAAGACGGAATTGCTCTGCACGCAGTACAGGGGAATCGGGCCTCATCTCGCATCGAGGGGGAAGTCTCATGGTTTTTCTCGAGTTGCGGCGGGAACCTGGGGTATATTCTCGAGTTACGACGGGGATGGCCCTTCCACCCACGTGTTTGTTCAGCCACGTCAGGACTCCTGCCTAGTTGCGAGGGACAACTCGGGATTCTCCTCGAGGCTTGGCAGGGCAATTGGAACGCCTCTCCAGCTGAGGCGGGAGACCAAGGGTCCCTTTCCACGTTCCACAAGAATCCTGGGACTCCTATCAAGTTTCACGAGGAGTCAGGCATCGTCTCCTTTGGAGGCACTGATCTCCGCGTACCTCTGGAGTTTTCAAAGGATGTGAGGCCTCCTGTCGCGATGAGGTGGGGAACTAGGTCTTTCTCTGTGGTCTCCACAGGGGATTCAGACACCCTTTCGTCTTGGGAGATGCAAGACGAGCCTGCATTCCAGTCACTGCAGGGATATCCGGCCTTATTTCGAGTCAGGGCATTGCGGTGTCCATTCCACTTGAGGCCGCAAACTCAGGGTCCCTCTCACATACCTAGAGCTGAGAGAAGCCTCCTCTTGAGGTGCTTGTGGTAAGGTGGTATTCCTCTGGAGTCGAAGCCAGGGACTAACCTCTCATCTCGAGTTGATTTTTGGTCCACGGAGCTCTTTCGTGTTGCTACATTGACCTCAGGATCCCTCTAGCCTTGAAACAGTGTTCTTGGGGTTTCTCTGGATTGCCATGAAGGAAATCAAGGCTCCTTTCATGTGTGATGTGCAACACAGAATTGCTCTGCACGCAGTGCAGGGGAATCGGGCCTCATCTCGCGGCGAGGGGGAAGTCTCATGGTTTTTCTCGAGTTGCGGCGGGAACCTGGGGTATATTCTCGAGTTACGACGGGGTTGGCCCTTCCACACACGTGTTTGTTCAGCCACGTCAGGACTCTTGCCTAGTTGCGAGACACAACTCGGGATTCTCCTCGAGGCTTGGCAAGGCAATTGGGACGCCTCTCCAGCTGAGGCGGGAGACCAAGGGTCCCTTTCCACGTGCCACAGGAATCCTGGGACTCCTATCAAGTTTCACGAGGAGTCAGGCATCGTCTCCTTTGGAGGCACTGATCTCCGCGTACCTCTGGAGTTTTCAAAGGATGTCAGGCTATCGGTCGCGATGAGGTGGGGAACTAAGTCTTTCTCTGTGCTTTCCACAGGGGATTCAGACAACCTTTCGTCCTGGGAGATGCAAGACGAGCCTGCATTGAAGTCACTGCAGGGATATCCGGCCTTATTTCGAGTCAGGGCATCGCGGTGTCCATTCCACTTGAGGCCGCAAACTCAGGGTCCCTCTCACATACCTAGAGCTGAGAGAAGCCTCCTCTTGAGGTGCTTGTGGTAAGGTGGTATTCCTCTGGAGAAGAATCCAGGGACTAATCTCTCTTCTCGAGTTGATTTTTGGTCCACGGAGCTCTTTCGTGTTGCTACAGTGACCTCAGGATCCCTCTAGCCTTGAAACAGTGTTCTTGGGGTTTCTCTGGAGTGCCATCTAGGAAATCAAGGCTCCTTTCATGTGTGATGTGCAAGACGGAATTGCTCTGCACGCAGTACAGGGGAATCGGGCCTCATCTCGCATCGAGGGGGAAGTCTCATGGTTTTTCTCGAGTTGCGGCGGGAACCTGGGGTATATTCTCGAGTTACGACGGGGATGGCCCTTCCACCCACGTGTTTGTTCAGCCATGTCAGGACTCCTGCCTAGTTGCGAGGGACAACTCGGGATTCTCCTCGAGGCTTGGCAGGGCAATTGGAACGCCTCTCCAGCTGAGGCGGGAGACCAAGTGTCCCTTTCCACGTGCCACAAGAATCCTGGGACTCCTATCAAGTTTCACGAGGAGTCAGGCATCGTCTCCTTTGGAGGCACTGATCTCCGCGTACCTCTGGAGTTTTCAAAGGATGTGAGGCCTGCGGTCGCGATGAGGTGGGGAACTAGGTATTTCTCTGTGGTCTCCACAGGGGATTCAGACATCCTTTCTTCTTGGGAGATACAAGACGAGCCTGCATTCAAGTTACTGCAGGGATATCCGGCCTTATTTCGAGTCAGGGCATCGCGGTGTCCATTCCACTTGAGGCCGCAAACTCAGGATCCCTCTCACATACCTAGAGCTGAGAGAAGCCTCCTCTTGAGGTGCTTGTGGTAAGGTGGTATTCCTCAGGAGTCGAAGCCAGGGACTAACCTCTCATCTCGTGTTGATTTTTGGTCCACGGAGCTCTTTCGTGTTGCTACAGTGACCTCAGGATCCCTCTAGCCTTGAAACAGTGTTCTTGGGGTTTCTCTGGAGTGCCATCAAGGAAATCAAGGCTCCTTTCATGTGTGATGTGCAACACGGAATTGCTCTGCACGCAGTGCAGGGGAATCGGGCCTCATCTCGCGGCGAGGGGGAAGTCTCATGGTTTTTCTCGAGTTGCGGCGGGAACCTGGGGTATATTCTCGAGTTACGACGGGGATGGCCCTTCCACACACGTGTGTGTTCAGCCATGTCAGGACTCCTGCCTAGTTGCGAGGGACATCTCGGGATTCTCCTCGAGGCTTTGCAGGGCAATTGGGACGCCTCTCCAGCTGAGACGGGAGACCAAGGGTCCCTTTCCACGTGCCACAGGAATCCTGGGTCTCCTATGAAGTTTCACGAGGAGTCAGGCATCGTCTCCTTTGGAGGCACTGATCTCCGCATACCTCTGGAGTTTTCAAAGGATTTGAGGCCTCCTGTCGCGATGAGGTGGGGAACTAGGTCTTTCTCTGTGGTCTCCACAGGGGATTCAGACACCCTTTCGTCTTGGGAGATGCAAGACGAGCCTGCATTCCAGTCACTGCAGGGATATCCGGCCTTATTTCGAGTCAGGGCATCGCGGTGTCCATTCCACTTGAGGCCGCAAACTCAGGGTCCCTCTCACATACATAGAGCTGAGAGAAGCCTCCTCTTGAGGTGCTTGTGGTAAGGTGGTATTCCTCTGGAGTCGAAGCCAGGGACTAACCTCTCATCTCGAGTTGATTTTTGGCCCACGGAGCTCTTTCGTGTTGCTACAGTGACCTCAGGATCCCTCTAGCCTTGAAACAGTGTTCTTGGGGTTTCTCTGGAGTGTCAAGGAAATAAAGGCTCCTTTCATGTGTGATGTGCAACACGGAATTGCTCTGCACGCAGTGCAGGGGAATCGGGCCTCATCTCGCGGCGAGGGGGAAGTCTCATGGTTTTTCTCGAGTTGCGGCGGGAACCTGGGGTATATTCTCGAGTTACGACGGGGATGGCCCTTCCACACACGTGTGTGTTCAGCCATGTCAGGACTCCTGCCTAGTTGCGAGGGACATCTCGGGATTCTCCTCGAGGCTTTGCAGGGCAATTGGGACGCCTCTCCAGCTGAGACGGGAGACCAAGGGTCCCTTTCCACGTGCCACAGGAATCCTGGGTCTCCTATGAAGTTTCACGAGGAGTCAGGCATCGTCTCCTTTGGAGGCACTGATCTCCGCATACCTCTGGAGTTTTCAAAGGATTTGAGGCCTCCTGTCGCGATGAGGTGGGGAACTAGGTCTTTCTCTGTGGTCTCCACAGGGGATTCAGACACCCTTTCGTCTTGGGAGATGCAAGACGAGCCTGCATTCCAGTCACTGCAGGGATATCCGGCCTTATTTCGAGTCAGGGCATCGCGGTGTCCATTCCACTTGAGGCGGCAAACTCAGGGTCCCTCTCACATACATAGAGCTGAGAGAAGCCTCCTCTTGAGGTGCTTGTGGTAAGGTGGTATTCCTCTGGAGTCGAAGCCAGGGACCAACCTCTCATCTCGAGTTGATTTTTGGCCCACGGAGCTCTTTCGTGTTGCTACAGTGACCTCAGGATCCCTCTAGCCTTGAAACAGTGTTCTTGGGGTTTCTCTGGAGTGTCAAGGAAATCAAGGCTCCTTTCATGTGTGATGTGCAACACGGAATTGCTCTGCACGCAGTGCAGGGGAATCGGGCCTCATCGCGCGGCGAGGGGGAAGTCTCATGGTTTTTCTCGAGTTGCGGCGGGAACCTGGGGTATATTCTCGAGTTACGACGGGGATGGCCCTTCCACCCACGTGTTTCTTCAGCGACGTCAGGACTCCTGCCTAGTTGCGAGGGACAACTCTGGATTCTCCTCGAGGCTTGGCAGGGCAATTGGGACGCCTCTCCAGCTGAGGCGGGAGACCAAGTGTCCCTTTCCAAGTGCCACAGGAATCCTGGGACTCCTATCAAGTTTCACGAGGAGTCAGGCGTCGTCTCCTTTGGAGGCACTGATCTCCGCGTACCTCTGGAGTTTTCAAAGGATGTGAGGCCTGCGGTCGCGATGAGGTGGGGAACTAGGTGTTTCTCTGTGGTCTCCACAGGGGATTCAGACATCCTTTCTTCTTGGGAGATGCAAGACGAGCCTGCATTCAAGTCCCTGCAGGGATATCCGGCCTTATTTCGAGTCAGGGCATCGCGGTGTCCATTCCACTTGAGGCCGCAAACTCAAGATCCCTCTCACATACCTAGAGCTGAGAGAAGCCTCCTCTTGAGGTGCTTGTGGTAAGTTGGTATTCCTCAGGAGTCGAAGCCAGGGACTAACCTCTCATCTCGTGTTGATTCTTGGTCCACGGAGCTCTTTTGTGTTGCTACAGTGACCTCAGGATCCCTCTAGCCTTGAAACAGTGTTCTTGGGGTTTCTCTGGAGTGCCATCAAGGAAATCAAGGCTCCTTTCATGTGTGATGGGCAACACGGAATTGCTCTGCACGCAGTGCAGGGGAATCGGGCCTCATCTCGGGGCGAGGGGGAAGTCTCATGGTTTTTCTCGAGTTGCGGCGGGAACCTGGGGTATATTCTCGAGTTAGGACGGGGATGGCCCTTCCACCCACGTGTGTGTTCAGCCATGTCAGGACTCCTGCCTAGTTGCGAGGGACAACTCGGGATTCTCCTCGAGGCTTGGCAAGGCAATTGGGACGCCTCTCAAGCTGAGGCGGGAGACCAAGGGTCCCTTTCCACGTGCCACAGGAATCCTGGGAGTCCTATCAAGTTTCACGAGGAGTCAGGCATCGTCTCCTTTGGAGGCACTGATCTCCGCGTACCTCTGGAGTTTTCAAAGGATGTGAGGCTATCGGTCGCGATGAGGTGGGGAACTAAGTCTTTCTCTGTGCTTTCCACAGGGGATTCAGACATCCTTTCGTCCTGGGAGATGCAAGACGAGCCTGCATTGAAGTCACTGCAGGGATATCCGGCCTTATTTCGAGTCAGGGCATCGCGGTGTCCATTCCACTTGAGGCCGCAAACTCAGGGTCCCTCTCACATACCTAGAGCTGAGAGAAGCCTCCTCTTGAGGTGCTTGTGGTAAGGTGGTATTCCTCTTGAGACGAATCCAGGGACTAACCTCTCTTTTCGAGTTGATTTTTGGTCCACAGAGTTCTTTCGTGTTGCTACAGTGACCTCAGGATCCCTCTATCCTTGAAACAGTGTTCTTGGGGTTTCTCTGGAGTGCCATCAAGGAAATCAAGGCTCCTTTCATGTGTGATGTGCAAGACGGAATTGCTCTGCACGCAGTACAGGGGAATCGGGCCTCATCTCGCATCGAGGGGGAAGTCTCATGGTTTTTCTCGAGTTGCGGCGGGAACCTGGGGTATATTCTCGAGTTACGACGGGGATGGCCCTTCCACCCACGTGTTTGTTCAGCCACGTCAGGACTCCTGCCTAGTTGCGAGGGACAACTCGGGATTCTCCTCGAGGCTTTGCAGGGCAATTGGAACGCATCTCCAGCTGAGGCGGGAGACCAAGGGTCCCTTTCCACGTGCCACAAGAATCCTGGGACTCCTATCAAGTTTCACGAGGAGTCAGGCATCGTCTCCTTTGGAGGCACTGATCTCCGCGTACCTCTGGAGTTTTCAAAGGATGTGAGGCCTCCGGTCGCGATGAGGTGGGGAACTAGGTGTTTCTCTGTGGTCTCCACAGGGGATTCAGACATCCTTTCTTCTTGGGGATGCAAGACGAGCCTGCATTCAAGTCACTGCAGGGATATCCGGCCTTATTTCGAGTCAGGGCATCGCGGTGTCCATTCCACTTGAGGCCGCAAACTCAGGATCCCTCTCACATACCTAGAGCTGAGAGAAGCCTTCTCTTGAGGTGCTTGTGGTAAGGTGGTATTCCTCAGGGGTCGAAGCCAGGGACTAACCTCTCATCTCGTGTTGATTCTTGGTCCACGGAGCTCTTTCGTGTTGCTACAGTGACCTCAGGATCCCTCTAGCCTTGAAACAGTGTTCTTGGGGTTTCTCAGGAGTGCCATCAAGGAAATCAAGGCTCCTTTCATGTGTGATGTGCAACACGGAATTGCTCTGCACGCAGTGCAGGGGAATCGGGCCTCATCTCGCGGCGAGGGGGAAGTCTCATGGTTTTTCTCGAGTTGCAGCGGGAACCTGGGGTATATTCTCGAGTTACGACGGGGATGGCCCTTCCACACACGTGTGTGTTCAGCCATGTCAGGACTCCTGCCTAGTTGCGAGGGACATCTCGGGATTCTCCTCGAGGCTTTGCAGGGCAATTGGGACGCCTCTCCAGCTGAGGCGGGAGACCAAGTGTCCCTTTCCACGTGCCACAGGAATCCTGGGACTCCTATCAAGTTTCACGAGGAGTCAGGCATCGTCTCCTTTGGAGGCTCTGATCTCCGCATACCTCTGGAGTTTTCAAAGGATTTGAGGCCTCCTGTCGCGATGAGGTGGGGAACTAGGTCTTTCTCTGTGGTCTCCACAGGGGATTCAGACACCCTTTCGTCTTGGGAGATGCAAGACGAGCCTGCATTCCAGTCACTGCAGGGATATCCGGCCTTATTTCGAGTCAGGGCATCGTGGTGTCCATTCCACTTGAGGCCGCACACTCAGGGTCCCTCTCACATACCTAGAGCTGAGAGAAGCCTCCTCTTGAGGTGCTTGTGGTAAGGTGGTATTCCTCTGGAGTCGAAGCCAGGGACTAACCTCTCATCTCGAGTTGATTTTTGGCCCACGGAGCTCTTTCGTGTTGCTACAGTGACCTCAGGATCCCTCTAGCCTTGAAACAGTGTTCTTGGGGTTTCTCTGGAGTGTCAAGGAAATCAAGGCTCCTTTCATGTGTGATGTGCAACACGGAATTGCTCTGCACGCAGTGCAGGGGAATCGGGCCTCATCGCGCGGCGAGGGGGAAGTCTCATGGTTTTTCTCGAGTTGCGGCGGGAACCTGGGGTATATTCTCGAGTTACGACGGGGATGGCCCTTCCACCCACGTGTTTCTTCAGCGACGTCAGGACTCCTGCCTAGTTGCGAGGGACAACTCGGGATTCTCCTCGAGGCTTGACAGGGCAATTGGGACGCCTCTCCAGCTGAGGCGGGAGACCAAGTTTCCCTTTCCAAGTGCCACAGGAATCCTGGGACTCCTATCAAGTTTCACGAGGAGTCAGGCGTCGTCTCCTTTGGAGGCACTGATCTCCGCGTACTTCTGGAGTTTTCAAAGGATGTGAGGCCTGCGGTCGCGATGAGGTGGGGAACTAGGTGTTTCTCTGTGGTCTCCACAGGGGATTCAGACATCCTTTCTTCTTGGGAGATGCAAGACGAGCCTGCATTCAAGTCCCTGCAGGGATATCCGGCCTTATTTCGAGTCAGGGCATCGCGGTGTCCATTCCACTTGAGGCCGCAAACTCAGGATCCCTCTCACATACCTAGAGCTGAGAGAAGCCTCCTCTTGAGGTGCTTGTGGTAAGTTGGTATTCCTCAGGAGTCGAAGCCAGGGACTAACCTCTCATCTCGTGTTGATTCTTGGTCCACGGAGCTCTTTTGTGTTGCTACAGTGACCTCAGGATCCCTCTAGCCTTGAAACAGTGTTCTTGGGGTTTCTCTGGAGTGCCATCAAGGAAATCAAGGCTCCTTTCATGTGTGATGGGCAACACGGAATTGCTCTGCACGCAGTGCAGGGGAATCGGGCCTCATCTCGCGGCGAGGGGGAAGTCTCATGGTTTTTCTCGAGTTGCGCGGGAACCTGGGGTATATTCTCGAGTTAGGACGGGGATGGCCCTTCCACCCACGTGTGTGTTCAGCCATGTCAGGACTCCTGCCTAGTTGCGAGGGACAACTCGGGATTCTCCTCGAGGCTTGGCAAGGCAATTGGGACGCCTCTCAAGCTGAGGCGGGAGACCAAGGGTCCCTTTCCACGTGCCACAGGAATCCTGGGACTCCTATCAAGTTTCACGAGGAGTCAGGCATCGTCTCCTTTGGAGGCACTGATCTCCGCGTACCTCTGGAGTTTTCAAAGGATGTGAGGCTATCGGTCGCGATGAGGTGGGGAACTAAGTCTTTCTCTGTGCTTTCCACAGGGGATTCAGACATCCTTTCGTCCTGGGAGATGCAAGACGAGCCTGCATTGAAGTCACTGCAGGGATATCCGGCCTTATTTCGAGTCAGGGCATCGCGGTGTCCATTCCACTTGAGGCCGCAAACTCAGGGTCCCGCTCACATACCTAGAGCTGAGAGAAGCCTCCTCTTGAGGTGCTTGTGGTAAGATGGTATTCCTCTTGAGACGAATCCAGGGACTAACCTCTCTTTTCGAGTTGATTTTTGGTCCACAGAGTTCTTTCGTGTTGCTACAGTGACCTCAGGATCCCTCTATCCTTGAAACAGTGTTCTTGGGGTTTCTCTGGAGTGCCATCAAGGAAATCAAGGCTCCTTTCATGTGTGATGTGCAAGACGGAATTGCTCTGCACGGAGTACAGGGGAATCGGGCCTCATCTCGCATCGAGGGGGAAGTCTCATGGTTTTTCTCGAGTTGCGGCGGGAACCTGGGGTATATTCTCGAGTTACGACGGGGATGGGCCTTCCACCCACGTGTTTGTTCAGCCACGTCAGGACTCCTGCCTAGTTGTGAGGGACAACTCGGGATTCTCCTCGAGGCTTGGCAGGGCAATTGGAACGCCTCTCCAGCTGAGGCGGGAGACCAAGGGTCCCTTTCCACGTGCCACAAGAATCCTGGGACTCCTATCAAGTTTCACGAGGAGTCAGGCATCGTCTCCTTTGGAGGCACTGATCTCCGCGTACCTCTGGAGTTTTCAAAGGATGTGAGGCCTCCGGTCGCGATGAGGTGGGGAACTAGGTGTTTCTCTGTGGTCTCCACAGGGGATTCAGACATCCTTTCTTCTTGGCGATGCAAGACGAGCCTGCATTCAAGTGACTGCAGGGATATCCGGCCTTATTTCGAGTCAGGGCATCGCGGTGTCCATTCCACTTGAGGCCGCAAACTCAGGATCCCTCTCACATACCTAGAGCTGAGAGAAGCCTCCTCTTGAGGTGCTTGTGGTAAGGTGGTATTCCTCTGGAGTCGAAGCCAGGGACTAACCTCTCATCTCGAGTTGATTTTTGGTCCACGGAGCTCTTTCGTGTTGCTACAGTGACCTCAGGATCCCTCTAGCCTTGAAACAGTGTTCTTGGGGTTTCTCTGGAGTGCCATGAAGGAAATCAAGGCTCCTTTCATGTGTGATGTGCAACACAGAATTGCTCTGCACGCAGTGCAGGGGAATCGGGCCTCATCTCGCGGCGAGGGGGAAGTCTCATGGTTTTTCTCGAGTTGCGGCGGGAACCTGGGGTATATTCTCGAGTTACGACGGGGATGGCCCTTCCACACACGTGTTTGTTCAGCCACGTCAGGACTCCTGCCTAGTTGCGAGACACAACTCGGGATTCTCCTCGAGGCTTGGCAAGGCAATTGGGACGCCTCTCCAGCTGAGGCGGGAGACCAAGGGTCCCTTTCCTTGTGCCACAGGAATACTGGGACTCCTATGAAGTTTCACGAGGAGTCAGGCATCGTCTCCTTTGGAGGCACTGATCTCCGCGTACCTCTGGAGTTTTCAAAGGATGTGAGGCCTCCGGTCGCGATGAGGTGGGGAACTAGGTCTTTCTCTGTGGTCTCCACAGGGGATTCAGACATCCTTTCATCTTGGGAGATGCAAGACGAGCCTGCATTCAAGTCACTGCAGGGATATCCAGCCTTATTTCGAGTCAGGGCATCGCGGTGTCCATTCCACTTGAGGCCACAAACTCAGGGTCCCTCTCACATACCTAGAGCTGAGAGAAGCCTCCTCTTGACGTGCTTGTGGTAAGGTGGTATTCCTCTGGATTCGAAGCCAGGGACTAACCTCTCATCTCGAGTTGATTTTTGGCCCACGGAGCTCTTTCGTGTTGCTACAGTGACCTCAGGATCCCTCTAGCCTTGAAACAGTGTTCTTGGGGTTTCTCTGGAGTGCCATCAAGGAAATCAAGGCTCCTTTCATGTGTGATGTGCAACACGGAATTGCTCTGCACGCAGTGCAGGGGAATCGGGCCTCATCTCGCGGCGAGGGGGAAGTCTCATGGTTTTTCTCGAGTTGCGGCGGGAACCTGGGGTATATTCTCGAGTTACGACGGGGATGGCCCTTCCACCCACGTGTTTTTTCAGCGACGTCAGGACTCCTGCCTAGTTGCGAGGGACAACTCTGGATTCTCCTCGAGGCTTGGCAGGGCAATTGGGACGCCTCTCCAGCTGAGGCGGGAGACCAAGTGTCCCTTTCCAAGTGCCACAGGAATCCTGGGACTCCTATCAAGTTTCACGAGGAGTCAGGCATCGTCTCCTTTGGAGGCACTGATCTCCGCGTACCTCTGGAGTTTTCAAAGGATGTGAGGCTATGTGTCGCGATGAGGTGGGGAACTAAGTCTTTCTCTGTGCTTTCCACAGGGGATTCAGACATCCTTTCGTCCTGGGAGATGCAAGACGAGCCTGCATTGAAGTCACTGCAGGGATATCCGGCCTTATTTCGAGTCAGGGCATCGGGGTGTCCATTCCACTTGAGGCCGCAAACTCAGGGTCCCTCTCACATACCTAGAGCTGAGAGAAGCCTCCTCTTGAGGTGTTTGTGGTAAGGTGGTATTCCTCTGGAGACGAATCCAGGGACTAACCTCTCTTTTCGAGTTGATTTTTGGTCCACAGAGTTCTTTCGTGTTGCTACAGTGACCTCAGGATCCCTCTATCCTTGAAACAGTGTTCTTGGGGTTTCTCTGGAGTGCCATCAAGGAAATCAAGGCTCCTTTCATGTGTGATGTGCAACACGGAATTGCTCTGCACGCAGTGCAGGGGAATCGGGCCTCATCTCGCGGCGAGGGGGAAGTCTCATGGTTTTTCTCGAGTTGCGGCGGGAACCTGGGGTATATTCTCGAGTTACGACGGGGATGGCCCTTCCACACACGTGTTTCTTCAGGGACGTCAGGACTCCTGCCTAGTTGCGAGGGACAACTCTGGATTCTCCTCGAGGCTTGGCAGGGCAATTGGGACGCCTGTCCAGCTGAGACGGGAGACCAAGGGTCCCTTTCCACGTGCCACTGGAATCCTGGGTCTCCTATCAAGTTTCACGAGGAGTCAGGCATCGTCTCCTTTGGAGGCACTGATCTCCGCATACCTCTGGAGTTTTCAAAGGATTTGAGGCCTCCTGTCGCGATGAGGTGGGGAACTAGGTCTTTGTCTGTGGTCTCCACAGGGGATTCAGACACCCTTTCGTCTTGGGAGATGCAAGACGAGCCTGCATTCAAGTCACTGCAGGGATATCCGGCCTTATTTCGAGTCAGGGCATCGCGGTGTCCATTCCACTTGAGGCCGCAAACTCAGGGTCCCTCTCACATACCTAGAGCTGAGAGAAGCCTCCTCTTGAGGTGCTTGTGGTAAGGTGGTATTCCTCTGGAGACGAATCCAGGGACTAACCTCTCTTTTCGAGTTGATTTTTGGTCCACAGAGTTCTTTCGTGTTGCTACAGTGACCTCAGGATCCCTCTATCCTTGAAACAGTGTTCTTGGGGTTTCTCTGGAGTGCCATCAAGGAAATCAAGGCTCCTTTCATGTGTGATGTGCAAGACGGAATTGCTCTGCACGCAGTATAGGGGAATCGGGCCTCATCTCGCATCCTGGGGGAAGTCTCATGGTTTTTCTCGAGTTGCGGCGGGAACCTGGGGTATATTCTCGAGTTACGACGGGGATGGCCCTTCCACCCACGTGTTTGTTCAGCCACGTCAGGACTCCTGCGTAGTTGTGAGGGACAACTCGGGATTCTCCTCGAGGCTTGGCAGGGCAATTGGAACGCCTCTCCAGCTGAGGCGGGAGACCAAGAGTCCCTCTCCACGTGCCACAAAATCCTGGGACTCCTATCAAGTTTCACGAGGAGTCAGGCATCGTCTCCTTTGGAGGCACTGATCTCCGCGTACCTCTGGAGTTTTCAAAGGATGTGAGGCCTCCGGTCGCGATGAGGTGGGGAACTAGGTCTTTCTCTGTGGTCTCCACAGGGGATTCAGACATCCTTTCGTCCTGGGAGATGCAAGACGAGCCTGCATTGAAGTCACTGCAGGGATATCCGGCCTTATTTCGAGTCAGGGCATCGCGGTGTCCATTCCACTTGAGGCCGCAAACTCAGGGTCCCTCTCACATACCTAGAGCTGAGAGAAGCCTCCTCTTGAGGTGCTTGTGGTAAGGTGGTATTCCTCTGGAGACGAATCCAGGGACTAACCTCTCTTTTCGAGTTGATTTTTGGTCCACAGAGTTCTTTCGTGTTGCTACAGTGACCTCAGGATCCCTCTAGCCTTGAAACAGTGTTCTTGGGGTTTCTCTGGAGTGCCATCAAGGAAATCAAGGCTCCTTTCATGTGTGATGTGCAAGACGGAATTGCTCTGCACGCAGTACAGGGGAATCGGGCCTCATCTCGCATCGAGGGGGAAGTCTCATGGTTTTTCTCGAGTTGCGGCGGGAACCTGGGGTATATTCTCGAGTTACGACGGGGATGGCCCTTCCACCCACGTGTTTGTTCAGCCACGTCAGGACTCCTGCCTAGTTGCGAGAGACAACTCGGGATTCTCCTCGAGGCTTGGCAGGGCAATTGGAACGCCTCTCCAGTTGAGGCGGGAGACCAAGAGTCCCTTTCCACGTGCCACAAAATCCTGGGACTCCTATCAAGTTTCACGAGGAGTCAGGCATCGTCTCCTTTGGAGGCACTGATCTCCGCGTACCTCTGGAGTTTTCAAAGGATGTGAGGCCTCGGTCGTGATGAGGTGGGGAACTAGGTCTTTCTCTGTGGTCTCCACAGGGGATTCAGACATCCTTTCTTCTTGGGAGATGCAAGACGAGCCTGCATTCAAGTCACTGCAGGGATATCCAGCCTTATTTCGAGTCAGGGCATCCCGGTGTCCATTCCACTTGAGGCCGCAAACTCAGGATCGCTCTCACATACCTAGAGCTGAGAGAAGCCTCCTCTTGAGGTGCTTGTGGTAAGGTGGTATTCCTCTGGAGACGAATCCAGGGACTAACCTCTCTTTTCGAGTTGATTTTTGGTCCACAGAGTTCTTTCATGTTGCTACAGTGACCTCAGGATCCCTCTATCCTTGAAACAGTGTTCTTGGGGTTTCTCTGGAGTGCCATCAAGGAAATCAAGGCTCCTTTCATGTGTGATGTGCAAGACGGAATTGCTCTGCACGCAGTACAGGGGAATTGGGCTTCATCTCGCATCGAGGGGGAAGTCTCATGGTTTTTCTCGAGTTGCGGCGGGAACCTGGGGCATATTCTCGAGTTACGACGGGGATGGCCCTTCCACCCACGTGTTTGTTCAGCCACGTCAGGACTCCTGCCTAGTTGCGAGGGACAACTCGGGATTCTCCTCGAGGCTTGGCAGGGCAATTGGAACGCCTCTCCAGCTGAGGCGGGAGACCAAGGGTCCCTTTCCACGTGCCACAAGAATCCTGGGACTCCTATCAAGTTTCACGAGGAGTCAGGCATCGTCTCCTTTGAAGGCACTGATCTCCGCGTACCTCTGGAGTTTTCAAAGGATGTGAGGCCTCCGGTCGCGATGAGGTGGGGAACTAGGTCTTTCTCTGTGGTCTCCAGAGGGGATTCAGACATCCTTTCTACTTGGGAGATGCAAGACGAGCCTGCATTCAAGTCACTGCAGGGATATCCGGCCTTAGTTCGAGTCAGGGCATCGCGGTGTCCATTCCATTTGAGGCCGCAAACTCAGGATCCCTCTCACATACCTAGAGCTGAGAGAAGCCTCCTCTTGAGGTGCTTGTGGTAAGGTGGTATTCCTCAGGAGTCGAAGCCAGGGACTAACCTCTCATCTTGTGTTAATTCTTGGTCCACGGAGCTCTTTCGTGTTGCTACAGTGACCTCAGGATCCCTCTAGCCTTGAAACAGTGTTCTTGGGGTTTCTCTGGAGTGCCATCAAGGAAATCAAGGCTCCTTTCATGTGTGATGTGCAACACGGAATTGCTCTGCACGCAGTGCAGGGGAATCGGGCCTCATCTCGCGGCGAGGGGGAAGTCTCATGGTTTTTCTCGAGTTGCGGCGGGAACCTGGGGTATATTCTCGAGTTACGACGGGGATGGCCCTTCCACACACGTGTTTCTTCAGCGACGTCAGGACTCCTGCCTAGTTGCGAGGGACAACTCGGGATTCTCCTCGAGGCTTGGCAGGGCAATTGGGACGCCTCTCCAGCTGAGACGGGAGACCAAGGGTCCCTTTCCACGTGCTACACGAATCCTGGGTCTCCTATCAAGTTTCACGAGGAGTCAGGCATCATTTCCTTTGGAGGCACTGATCTCCGCGTACCTCTGGAGTTTTCAAAGGATGTGAGGCCTCCGGTCGCGATGAGGTGGGGAACTAAGTCTTTCTCTGTGCTTTCCACAGGGGATTCAGACATCCTTTCGTCCTGGGAGATGCAAGACGAGCCTGCATTGAAGTCACTGCAGGGATATCCAGCCTTATTTCGAGTCAGGGCATCGCGGTGTCCATTCCACTTGAGGCCGCAAACTCAGGGTCCCTCTCACATACCTAGAGCTGAGAGAAGCCTCCTCTTGAGGTGCTTGTGGTAAGGTGGTATTCCTCTGGAGACGAATCCAGGGACTAACCTCTCTTTTCGAGTTGATTTTTGGTCCACAGAGTTCTTTCGTGTTGCTACAGTGACCTCAGGATCCCTCTATCCTTGAAACAGTGTTCTTGGGGTTTCTCTGGAGTGCCATCAAGGAAATCAAGGCTCCTTTCATGTGTGATGTGCAACACGGAATTGCTCTGCACGCAGTACAGGGGAATTGGGCCTCATCTCGCATCGAGGGGGAAGTCTCATGGTTTTTCTCGAGTTGCGGCGGGAACCTGGGGTATATTCTCGAGTTACGACGGGGATGGCCCTTCCACCCACGTGTTTGTTCAGCCACGTCAGGACTCCTGCCTAGTTGCGAGGGACAACTCGGGATTCTCCTCGAGGCTTGGCAGGGCAATTGGAACGCCTCTCCAGCTGAGGCGGGAGACCAAGGGTCCCTTTCCACGTGCCACAAGAATCCTGGGACTCCTATCAAGTTTCACGAGGAGTCAGGCATCGTCTCCTTTGAAGGCACTGATCTCCGCGTACGTCTGGAGTTTTCAAAGGATGTGAGGCCTCCGGTCGCGGTGAGGTGGGGAACTAGGTCTTTCTCTGTGGTCTCCACAGGGGATTCAGACACCCTTTCGTCTTGGGAGATGCAAGACGAGCCTGCATTCAAGTCACTGCAGGGATATCCGGCCTTAGTTCGAGTCAGGGCATCGCGGTGTCCATTCCATTTGAGGCCGCAAACTCAGGATCCCTCTCACATACCTAGAGCTGAGAGAAGCCTCCTCTTGAGGTGCTTGTGGTAAGGTGGTATTCCTCAGGAGTCGAAGCCAGGGACTAACCTCTCATCTCGTGTTAATTCTTGGTCCACGGAGCTCTTTCGTGTTGCTACAGTGACCTCAGGATCCCTCTAGCCTTGAAACAGTGTTCTTGGGGTTTCTCTGGAGTGCCATCAAGGAAATCAAGGCTCCTTTCATGTGTGATGTGCAACACGGAATTGCTCTGCACGCAGTGCAGGGGAATCGGGCCTCATCTCGCGGCGAGGGGGAAGTCTCATGGTTTTTCTCGAGTTGCGGCGGGAACCTGGGGTATATTCTCGAGTTACGACGGGGATGGCCCTTCCACACACGTGTTTGTTCAGCCACGTCAGGACTCTTGCCTAGTTGCGAGACACAACTCGGGATTCTCCTCGAGGCTTGGCAAGGTAATTGGGACGCCTCTCCAGCTTAGGCGGGAGACCAAGGGTCCCTTTCCACGTGCCACAGGAATCCTGGGACTCCTATCAAGTTTCACGAGGACTCAGGCTTCGTCTCCTTTGGAGGCACTGATCTCCGCGTACCTCTGGAATTTTCAAAGGATGTGAGGCCTCCGGTCGTGATGATGTTGGGAACTAGGTCTTTCTCTGTGGTCTCCACAGGGGATTCAGACATCCTTTCATCTTGGAAGATGCAAGACGAGCCTGCATTCAAGTCACTGCAGGGATATAGAGCCTTATTTCGCGTCAGGGCATCGCGGTGTCCATTCCACTTGAGGCCGCAAACTCAGGGTCCCTCTCACATACCTAGAGCTGAGAGAAGCCTCCTCTTGAGGTGCTTGTGGTAAGGTGGTATTCCTCTGGAGTCGAAGCCAGGGACTAACCTCTCATCTCGAGTTGATTTTTGGCCCACGGAGCTCTTTCGTGTTGCTACAGAGACCTCAGGATCCCTCTAGCCTTGAAACAGTGTTCTTGGGGTTTCTCTGGAGTGCCATCAAGGAAATCAAGGCTCCTTTCATGTGTGATGTGCAACACGGAATTGCTCTGCACGCAGTGCAGGGGAATCGGGCCTCATCTCGCGGCGAGGGGGAAGTCTCATGGTTTTTCTCGAGTTGCGGCGGGAACCTGGGGTATATTCTCCAGTTACGACGGGGATGGCCCTTCCACACACGTGTTTGTTCAGCCACGTCAGGACTCTTGCCTAGTTGCGAGACACAACTCTGAATTCTCCTCGAGGCTTGGCAGGGCAATTGGGACGCCTCTCCAGCTGAGACGGGAGACCAAGGGTCCCTTTCCACGTGCCACAGGAATCCTGGGTCTCCTATCAAGTTTCACGAGGAGTCAGGCATCGTCTCCTTTGGAGGCACTGATCTCCGCATACCTCTGGAGTTTTCAAAGGATTTGAGGCCTCCTGTCGCGATGAGGTGGGGAACTAGGTCTTTGTCTGTGGTCTCCACAGGGGATTCAGACATCCTTTCGTCTTGGGAGATGCAAGACGAGCCTGCATTCAAGTCACTGCAGGGATATCCGGCCTTATTTCGAGTCAGGGCATCGCGGTGTCCATTCCACTTGAGGCCGCAAACTCAGGGTCCCTCTCACATACCTAGAGCTGAGAGAAGCCTCCTCTTGAGGTGCTTGTGTTAAGGTGGTATTCCTCTGGAGTCGAAGCCAGGGACTAACCTCTCATCTCGAGTTGATTTTTGGTCCACGGAGCTCTTTCGTGTTGCTACAGTGACCTCAGGATCCCTCTAGCCTTGAAACAGTGTTCTTGGGGTTTCTCTGGAGTGCCATGAAGGAAATCAAGGCTCCTTTCATGTGTCATGTGCAACACAGAATTGCTCTGCACGCAGTGCAGGGGAATCGGGCCTCATCTCGCGGCGAGGGGGAAGTCTCATGGTTTTTCTCGAGTTGCGGCGGGAACCTGGGGTATATTCTCGAGTTACGACGGGGATGGCCCTTCCACACACGTGTTTGTTCAGCCACGTCAGGACTCTTGCCTAGTTGCGAGACACAACTCGGGATTCTCCTCGAGGCTTGGCAAGGCAATTGGGACGTCTCTCCAGCTGAGGCGGGACACCAAGGGTCCCTTTCCACGTGCCACAGGAATCCTGAGACTCCTATCAAGTTTCACGAGGAGTCAGGCATCGTCTCCTTTGGAGGCACTGATCTCCGCGTACCTCTGGAGTTTTCAAAGGATGTGAGGCCTCCGGTCGCGATGAGGTGGGGAACTAGGTCTTTCTCTGTGGTCTCCACAGGGGATTCAGACATCCTTTCGTCCTGGGAGATGCAAGACGAGCCTGCATTGAAGTCACTGCAGGGATATCCGGCCTTATTTCGAGTCAGGGCATCGCGGTGTCCATTCCACTTGAGGCCGCAAACTCAGGGTCCCTCTCACATACCTAGAGCTGAGAGAAGCCTCCTCTTGAGGTGCTTGTGGTAAGGTGGTATTCCTCTGGATACGAATCCAGGGACTAACCTCTCTTTTCGAGTTGATTTTTGGTCCACAGAGTTCTTTCGTGTTGCTACAGTGACCTCAGGATCCCTCTATCCTTGAAACAGTGTTCTTGGGGTTTCTCTGGAGTGCCATCAAGGAAATCAAGGCTCCTTTCATGTGTGATGTGCAAGACGGAATTGCTCTGCACGCAGTACAGGGGAATCGGGCCTCATCTCGCATCGAGGGGGAAGTCTCATGGTTTTTCTCGAGTTGCGGCGGGAACCTGGGGTATATTCTCGAGTTACGACGGGGATGGCCCTTCCACCCACGTGTTTGTTCAGCCACGTCAGGACTCCTGCCTAGTTGCGAGGGACAACTCGGGATTCTCCTCGAGGCTTGGCAGGGCAATTGGAACGACTCTCCAGCTGAGGCGGGAGACCAAGGGTCCCTTTCCACGTGCCACAAGAATCCTGGGACTCCTATCAAGTTTCACGAGGAGTCAGGCATCGTCTCCTTTGAAGGCACTGATCTCCGCGTACCTCTGGAGTTTTCAAAGGATGTGAGGCCTCCGGTCGCGATGAGGTGGAGAACTAGGTCTTTCTCTGTGGTCTCCAGAGGGGATTCAGACATCCTTTCTTCTTGGGAGATGCAAGACGAGCCTGCATTCAAGTCACTGCAGGGATATCCAGCCTTATTTCGAGTCAGGGCATCGCGGTGTCCATTCTACTTGAGGCCGCAAACTCAGGATCCCTCTCACATACCTAGAGCTGAGAGAAGCCTCCTCTTGAGGTGCTTGTGGTAAGGTGGTATTCCTCAGGAGTCGAAGCCAGGGACTAACCTCTCATCTCGTGTTGATTCTTGGTCCACGGAGCTCTTTCGTGTTGCTACAGTGACCTCAGGATCCCTCTAGCCTTGAAACAGTGTTCTTGGGGTTTCTCTGGAGTGCCATCAAGGAAATCAAGGCTCCTTTCATGTGTGATGTGCAACACGGAATTGCTCTGCACGCAGTGCAGGGGAATCGGGCCTCATCTCGCGGCGAGGGGGAAGTCTCATGGTTTTTCTCGAGTTGCGGCGGGAACCTGGGGTATATTCTCGAGTTACGACGGGGATGGCCCTTCCACACACGTGTTTCTTCAGCGACGTCAGGACTCCTGCCTAGTTGCGAGGGACAACTCTGGATTCTCCTCGAGGCTTTGCAGGGCAATTGGGACGCCTCTCCAGCTGAGACGGGAGACCAAGGGTCCCTTTCCACGTGCTACAGGAATCCTGGGTCTCCTATCAAGTTTCACGAGGAGTCAGGCATCATTTCCTTTGGAGGCACTGATCTCCGCGTACCTCTGGAGTTTTCAAAGGATGTGAGGCCTCCGGTCGCGATGAGGTGGGGAACTAAGTCTTTCTCTGTGCTTTCCACAGGGGATTCAGACATCCTTTCGTCCTGGGAGATGCAAGACGAGCCTGCATTGAAGTCACTGCAGGGATATCCAGCCTTATTTCGAGTCAGGGCATCGCGGTGTCCATTCCACTTGAGGCCGCAAACTCAGGGTCCCTCTCACATACCTAGAGCTGAGAGAAGCCTCCTCTTGAGGTGCTTGTGGTAAGGTGGTATTCCTCTGGAGACGAATCCAGGGACTAACCTCTCTTTTCGAGTTGATTTTTGGTCCACAGAGTTCTTTCGTGTTGCTACAGTGACCTCAGGATCCCTCTATCCTTGAAACAGTGTTCTTGGGGTTTCTCTGGAGTGCCATCAAGGAAATCAAGGCTCCTTTCATGTGTGATGTGCAACACGGAATTGCTCTGCACGCAGTGCAGGGGAATCGGGCCTCATCTCGCGGCGAGGGGGAAGTCTCATGGTTTTTCTCGAGTTGCGGCGGGAACCTGGGGTATATTCTCGAGTTACGACGGGGATGGCCCTTCCACACACGTGTTTGTTCAGCCACGTCAGGACTCTTGCCTAGTTGCGAGACACAACTCGGGATTCTCCTCGAGGCTTGGCAAGGCAATTGGGACGCCTCTCCAGCTGAGGCGGGAGACCAAGGGTCCCTTTCCACGTGCCACAGGAATCCTGGGACTCCTATCAAGTTTCACGAGGACTCAGGCTTCGTCTCCTTTGGAGGCACTGATCTCCGCGTACCTCTGGAGTTTTCAAAGGATGTGAGGCCTCCGGTCGTGATGATGTGGGGAACTAGGTCTTTCTCTGTGGTCTCCACAGGGGATTCAGACATCCTTTCATCTTGGGAGATGCAAGACGAGCCTGCATTCAAGTCACTGCAGGGATATAGAGCCTTATTTCGCGTCAGGGCATCGCGGTGTCCATTCCACTTGAGGCCGCAAACTCAGGGTCCCTCTCACATACCTAGAGCTGAGAGAAGCCTCCTCTTGAGGTGCTTGTGGCAAGGTGGTATTCCTCTGGAGTCGAAGCCAGGGACTAACCTCTCATCTCGAGTTGATTTTTGGCCCACGGAGCTCTTTCGTGTTGCTACAGTGACCTCAGGATCCCTCTAGCCTTGAAACAGTGTTCTTGGGGTTTCTCTGGAGTGCCATCAAGGAAATCAAGGCTCCTTTCATGTGTGATGTGCAACACGGAATTGCTCTGCACGCAGTGCAGGGGAATCGGGCCTCATCTCGCGGCGAGGGGGAAGTCTCATGGTTTTTCTCGAGTTGCGGCGGGAACCTGGGGTATATTCTCCAGTTACGACGGGGATGGCCCTTCCACACACGTGTTTGTTCAGCCACGTCAGGACTCTTGCCTAGTTGCGAGACACAACTCGGGATTCTCCTCGAGGCTTGGCAAGGCAATTGGGACGCCTCTCCAGCTGAGGCGGGAGACCAAGGGTCCCTTTCCAAGTGCCACAGGAATCCTGGGACTCCTATCAAGGTTCACGAGGAGTCAGGCATCGTCTCCTTTGGAGGCACTGATCTCCGCGTACCTCTGGAGTTTTCAAAGGATGTGAGGCCTCCGGTCGTGATGAGGTGGGGAACTAAGTCTTCCTCTGTGGTTTCCACAGGGGATTCAGACATCCTTTCGTCCTGGGAGATGCAAGACGAGCCTGCATGAAGTCACTGCAGGGATATCCGGCCTTATTTCGAGTCAGGGCATCGCGGTGTCCATTCCACTTGAGGCCGCAAACTCAGGGTCCCTCTCACATACCTAGAGCTGAGAGAAGCCTCCTCTTGAGGTGCATGTGGTAAGGTGGTATTCCTCTGGAGACGAATCCAGGGACTAACCTCTCTTTTCGAGTTGATTTTTGGTCCACAGAGTTCTTTCGTGTTGCTACAGTGACCTCAGGATCCCTCTATCCTTGAAACAGTGTTCTTGGGGTTTCTCTGGAGTGCCATCAAGGAAATCAAGGCTCCTTTCATGTGTGATGTGCAAGACGGAATTGCTCTGCACGTAGTACAGGGGAATTGGGCCTCATCTCGCATCGAGGGGGAAGTCTCATGGTTTTTCTCGAGTTGCGGCGGGAACCTGGGGTATATTCTCGAGTTACGACGGGGATGGCCCTTCCACCCACGTGTTTGTTCAGCCACGTCAGGACTCCTGCCTAGTTGCGAGGGACAACTCTGGATTCTCCTCGAGGCTTGGCAGGGCAATTGGAACGCCTCTCCAGCTGAGGTGGGAGACCAAGGGTCCCTTTCCACGTGCCACAAGAATCCTGGGACTCCTATCAAGTTTCACGAGGAGTCAGGCATCGTCTCCTTTGAAGGCACTGATCTCCGCGTACCTCTGGAGTTTTCAAAGGATGTGAGGCCTCCGGTCGCGATGAGGTGGGGAACTAGGTCTTTCTCTGTGGTCTCCAGAGGGGATTCAGACATCCTTTCTTCTTGGGAGATGCAAGACGAGCCTGCATTCAAGTCACTGCAGGGATATCCGGCCTTATTTCGAGTCAGGGCATCGCGGTGTCCATTCCACTTGAGGCCGCAAACTCAGGATCCCTCTCACATACCTAGAGCTGAGAGAAGCCTCCTCTTGAGGTGCTTGTGGTAAGGTGGTATTCCTCAGGAGTCGAAGCCAGGGACTAACCTCTCATCTCGTGTTGATTCTTGGTCCACGGAGCTCTTTCGTGTTGCTACAGTGACCTCAGGATCCCTCTAGCCTTGAAACAGTGTTCTTGGGGTTTCTCTGGAGTGCCATCAAGGAAATCAAGGCTCCTTTCATGTGTGATGTGCAACACGGAATTGCTCTGCACGCAGTGCAGGGGAATCGGGCCTCATCTCGCGGCGAGGGGGAAGTCTCATGGTTTTTCTCGAGTTGCGGCGGGAACCTGGGGTATATTCTCGAGTTACGACGGGGATGGCCCTTCCACACACGTGTTTCTTCAGCGACGTCAGGACTCCTGCCTAGTTGCGAGGGACAACTCTGGATTCTCCTCGAGGCTTTGCAGGGCAATTGGGACGCCTCTCCAGCTGAGGCGGGAGACCAAGGGTCCCTTTCCACGTGCCACAGGAATCCTGGGTCTCCTATCAAGTTTCACGAGGAGTCAGGCATCGTTTCCTTTGGAGGCACTGATCTCCCCAAACCTCTGGAATTTTCAAAGGATTTGAGGCCTCCTGTCGCGATAAGGTGGGGAACTAGGTCTTTCTCTGTGGTCTCCACAGGGGATTCAGACACCCTTTCGTCTTGGGAGATGCAAGACGAGCCTGCATTCCAGTCACTGCAGGGATATCCGGCCTTATTTCGAGTCAGGGCATCGCGGTGTCCATTCCACTTGAGGCCGCAAACTCAGGGTCCCTCTCACATACCTAGAGCTGAGAGAAGCCTCCTCTTGAGGTGCTTGTGGTAAGGTGGTATTCCTCTGGAGTCGAAGCCAGGGACTAACCTCTCATCTCGAGTTGATTTTTGGCCCACGGAGCTCTTTCGTGTTGTTACAGTGACCTGAGGATCCCTCTATCCTTGAAACAGTGTTCTTGGGGTTTCTCTGGAGTGCCATCAAGGAAATCAAGGCTCCTTTCATGTGTGATGTGCAACACGGAATTGCTCTGCACGCAGTGCAGGGGAATCGGGCCTCATCTCGCGGCGAGGGGGAAGTCTCATGGTTTTTCTCGAGTTGCGGCGGGAACCTGGGGTATATTCTCGAGTTACGACGGGGATGGCCCTTCCACCCACGTGTTTGTTCAGCCACGTCAGGACTCCTGCCTAGTTGCGAGGGACAACTCGGGATTCTCCTCGAGGCTTGGCAGGGCAATTGGGACGCCTCTCCAGCTGAGGCGGGAGACCAAGTGTCCCTTTCCAAGTGCCACAGGAATCCTGGGACTCCTATCAAGTTTCACGAGGAGTCAGGCATCGTCTCCTTTGGAGGCACTGATCTCCGCGTACCTCTGGAGTTTTCAAAGGATGTGAGGCCTCCGGTCGCGATGAGGTGGGGAACTAAGTCTTTCTCTGTGCTTTCCACAGGGGATTCAGACATCCTTTCGTCCTGGGAGATGCAAGACGAGCCTGCATTGAAGTCACTGCAGGGATATCCAGCCTTATTTCGAGTCAGGGCATCGCGGTGTCCATTCCCCTTGAGGCCGCAAACTCAGGGTCCCTCTCACATACCTAGAGCTGAGAGAAGCCTCCTCTTGAGGTGCTTGTGGTAAGGTGGTATTCCTCTGGAGACGAATCCAGGGACTAACATCTCTTTTCGAGTTGATTTTTGGTCCACAGAGTTCTTTCGTGTTGCTACAGTGACCTCAGGATCCCTCTATCCTTGAAACAGTGTTCTTGGGGTTTCTCTGGAGTGCCATCAAGGAAATCAAGGCTCCTTTCATGTGTGATGTGCAAGACGGAATTGCTCTGCACGCAGTACAGGGGAATCGGGCCTCATCTCGCATCGAGGGGGAAGTCTCATGGTTTTTCTCGAGTTGCGGCGGGAACCTGGGGTATATTCTCGAGTTACGACGGGGATGGCCCTTCCACCCACGTGTTTGTTCAGCCACGTCAGGACTCCTGCCTAGTTGCGAGGGACAACTCGGGATTCTCCTCGAGGCTTGGCAGGGCAATTGGAACGACTCTCCAGCTGAGGCGGGAGACCAAGGGTCCCTTTCCACGTGCCACAAGAATCCTGGGACTCCTATCAAGTTTCACGAGGAGTCAGGCATCGTCTCCTTTGAAGGCACTGATCTCCGCGTACCTCTGGAGTTTTCAAAGGATGTGAGGCCTCCGGTCGCGATGAGGTGGGGAACTAGGTCTTTCTCTGTGGTCTCCAGAGGGGATTCAGACATCCTTTCTTCTTGGGAGATGCAAGACGAGCCTGCATTCAAGTCACTGCAGGGATATCCAGCCTTATTTCGAGTCAGGGCATCGCGGTGTCCATTCCACTTGAGGCCGCAAACTCAGGATCCCTCTCACATACCTAGAGCTGAGAGAAGCCTCCTCTTGAGGTGCTTGTGGTAAGGTGGTATTCCTCAGGAGTCGAAGCCAGGGACTAACCTCTCATCTCGTGTTGATTCTTGGTCCACGGAGCTCTTTCGTGTTGCTACAGTGACCTCAGGATCCCTCTAGCCTTGAAACAGTGTTCTTGGGGTTTCTCTGGAGTGCCATCAAGGAAATCAAGGCTCCTTTCATGTGTGATGTGCAACACGGAATTGCTCTGCACGCAGTGCAGGGGAATCGGGCCTCATCTCGCGGCGAGGGGGAAGTCTCATGGTTTTTCTCGAGTTGTGGCGGGAACCTGGGGTATATTCTCGAGTTACGACGGGGATGGCCCTTCCACACACGTGTTTCTTCAGCGACGTCAGGACTCCTGCCTAGTTGCGAGGGACAACTCGGGATTCTCCTCGAGGCTTTGCAGGGCAATTGGGACGCCTCTCCAGCTGAGACGGGAGACCAAGGGTCCCTTTCCACGTGCTACAGGAATCCTGGGTCTCCTATCAAGTTTCACGAGGAGTCAGGCATCATTTCCTTTGGAGGCACTGATCTCCGCGTACCTCTGGAGTTTTCAAAGGATGTGAGGCCTCCGGTCGCGATGAGGTGGGGAACTAAGTCTTTCTCTGTGCTTTCCACAGGGGATTCAGACATCCTTTCGTCCTGGGAGATGCAAGACGAGCCTGCATTGAAGTCACTGCAGGGATATCCAGCCTTATTTCGAGTCAGGGCATCGCGGTGTCCATTCCACTTGAGGCCGCAAACTCAGGGTCCCTCTCACATACCTAGAGCTGAGAGAAGCCTCCTCTTGAGGTGCTTGTGGTAAGGTGGTATTCCTCTGGAGACGAATCCAGGGACTAACCTCTCTTTTCGAGTTGATTTTTGGTCCACAGAGTTCTTTCGTGTTGCTACAGTGACCTCAGGATCCCTCTATCCTTGAAACAGTGTTCTTGGGGTTTCTCTGGAGTGCCATCAAGGAAATCAAGGCTCCTTTCATGTGTGATGTGCAAGACGGAATTGCTCTGCACGCAGTACAGGGGAATTGGGCCTCATCTCGCATCGAGGGGGAAGTCTCATGGTTTTTCTCGAGTTGCGGCGGGAACCTGGGGTATATTCTCGAGTTACGACGGGGATGGCCCTTCCACCCACGTGTTTGTTCAGCCACGTCAGGACTCCTGCCTAGTTGCGAGGGACAACTCGGGATACTCCTCGAGGCTTGGCAGGGCAATTGGAACGCCTCTCCAGCTGAGGCGGGAGACCAAGGGTCCCTTTCCACGTGCCACAAGAATCCTGGGACTCCTATCAAGTTTCACGAGGAGTCAGGCATCGTCTCCTTTGAAGGCACTGATCTCCGCGTACGTCTGGAGTTTTCAAAGGATGTGAGGCCTCCGGTCGCGGTGAGGTGGGGAACTAGGTCTTTCTCTGTGGTCTCCACAGGGGATTCAGACATCCTTTCTACTTGGGAGATGCAAGACGAGCCTGCATTCAAGTCACTGCAGGGATATCCGGCCTTAGTTCGAGTCAGGGCATCGCGGTGTCCATTCCATTTGAGGCCGCAAACTCAGGATCCCTCTCACATACCTAGAGCTGAGAGAAGCCTCCTCTTGAGGTGCTTGTGGTAAGGTGGTATTCCTCAGGAGTCGAAGCCAGGGACTAACCTCTCATCTTGTGTTAATTCTTGGTCCACGGAGCTCTTTCGTGTTGCTACAGTGACCTCAGGATCCCTCTAGCCTTGAAACAGTGTTCTTGGGGTTTCTCTGGAGTGCCATCAAGGAAATCAAGGCTCCTTTCATGTGTGATGTGCAACACGGAATTGCTCTGCACGCAGTGCAGGGGAATCGGGCCTCATCTCGCGGCGAGGGGGAAGTCTCATGGTTTTTCTCGAGTTGCGGCGGGAACCTGGGGTATATTCTCGAGTTACGACGGGGATGGCCCTTCCACACACGTGTTTGTTCAGCCACGTCAGGACTCTTGCCTAGTTGCGAGACACAACTCGGGATTCTCCTCGAGGCTTGGCAAGGCAATTGGGACGCCTCTCCAGCTTAGGCGGGAGACCAAGGGTCCCCTTCCACGTGCCACAGGAATCCTGGGACTCCTATCAAGTTTCACGAGGATTCAGGCTTCGTCTCCTTTGGAGGCACTGATCTCCGCGTACCTCTGGAGTTTTCAAAGGATGTGAGGCCTCCGGTCGTGATGATGTGGGGAACTAGGTCTTTCTCTGTGGTCTCCACAGGGGATTCAGACATCCTTTCATCTTGGGAGATGCAAGACGAGCCTGCATTCAAGTCACTGCAGGGATATAGAGCCTTAATTCGCGTCAGGGCATCGCGGTGTCCATTCCACTTGAGGCCGCAAACTCAGGGTCCCTCTCACATACCTAGAGCTGAGAGAAGCCTCCTCTTGAGGTGCTTGTGGTAAGGTGGTATTCCTCTGGAGTCGAAGCCAGGGACTAACCTCTCATCTCGAGTTGATTTTTGGCCCACGGAGCTCTTTCGTGTTGCTACAGTGACCTCAGGATCCCTCTAGCCTTGAAACAGTGTTCTTGGGGTTTCTCTGGAGTGCCATCAAGGAAATCAAGGCTCCTTTCATGTGTGATGTGCAACACGGAATTGCTCTGCACGCAGTGCAGGGGAATCGGGCCTCATCTCGCGGCGAGGGGGAAGTCTCATGGTTTTTCTCGAGTTGCGGCGGGAACCTGGGGTATATTCTCCAGTTACGACGGGGATGGCCCTTCCACACACGTGTTTGTTCAGCCACGTTAGGACTCTTGCCTAGTTGCGAGACACAACTCGGGATTCTCCTCGAGGCTTGGCAAGGCAATTGGGACGCCTCTCCAGCTGAGGCGGGAGACCAAGGGTCCCTTTCCAAGTGCCACAGGAATCCTGGGACTCCTATCAAGGTTCACGAGGAGTCAGGCATCGTCTCCTTTGGAGGCACTGATCTCCGCGTACCTCTGGAGTTTTCAAAGGATGTGAGGCCTCCGGTCGTGATGAGGTGGGGAACTAAGTCTTCCTCTGTGCTTTCCACAGGGGATTCAGATATCCTTTCGTCCTGGGAGATGCAAGACGAGCCTGCATGAAGTCACTGCAGGGATATCCGGCCTTATTTCGAGTCAGGGCATCGCGGTGTCCATTCCACTTGAGGCCGCAAACTCAGGGTCCCTCTCACATACCTAGAGCTGAGAGAAGCCTCCTCTTGAGGTGCTTGTGGTAAGGTGGTATTCCTCTGGAGACGAATCCAGGGACTAACCTCTCTTTTCGAGTTGATTTTTGGTCCACAGAGTTCTTTCGTGTTGCTACAGTGACCTCAGGATCCCTCTATCCTTGAAACAGTGTTCTTGGGGTTTCTCTGGAGTGCCATCAAGGAAATCAAGGCTCCTTTCATGTGTGATGTGCAAGACGGAATTGCTCTGCACGCAGTACAGGGGAATTGGGCCTCATCTCGCATCGAGGGGGAAGTCTCATGGTTTTTCTCGAGTTGCGGCGGGAACCTGGGGTATATTCTCGAGTTACGACGGGGATGGCCCTTCCACCCACGTGTTTGTTCAGCCACGTCAGGACTCCTGCCTAGTTGGGAGGGACAACTCTGGATTCTCCTCGAGGCTTGGCAGGGCAATTGGAACGCCTCTCCAGCTGAGGCGGGAGACCAAGGGTCCCTTTCCACATGCCACAAGAATCCTGGGACTCCTATCAAGTTTCACGAGGAGTCAGGCATCGTCTCCTTTGAAGGCACTGATCTCCGCGTACCTCTGGAGTTTTCAAAGGATGTGAGGCCTCCGGTCGCGATGAGGTGGGGAACTAGGTCTTTCTCTGTGGTCTCCAGAGGGGATTCAGACATCCTTTCTTCTTGGGAGATGCAAGACGAGCCTGCATTCAAGTCACTGCAGGGATATCCGGCCTTATTTCGAGTCAGGGCATCGCGGTGTCCATTCCACTTGAGGCCGCAAACTCAGGATCCCTCTCACATACCTAGAGCTGAGAGAAGCCTCCTCTTGAGGTGCTTGTGGTAAGGTGGTATTCCTCAGGAGTCGAAGCCAGGGACTAACCTCTCATCTCGTGTTGATTCTTGGTCCACGGAGCTCTTTCGTGTTGCTACAGTGACCTCAGGATCCCTCTAGCCTTGAAACAGTGTTCTTGGGGTTTCTCTGGAGTGCCATCAAGGAAATCAAGGCTCCTTTCATGTGTGATGTGCAACACGGAATTGCTCTGCACGCAGTGCAGGGGAATCGGGCCTCATCTCGCGGCGAGGGGGAAGTCTCATGGTTTTTCTCGAGTTGCGGCGGGAACCTGGGGTATATTCTCGAGTTACGACGGGGATGGCCCTTCCACACACGTGTTTCTTCAGCGACGTCAGGACTCCTGCCTAGTTGCGAGGGACAACTCGGGATTCTCCTCGAGGCTTTGCAGGGCAATTGGGACGCCTCTCCAGCTGAGACGGGAGACGAAGGGTCCCTTTCCACGTGCCACAGGAATCCTGGGTCTCCTATCAAGTTTCACGAGGAGTCAGGCATCGTTTCCTTTGGAGGCACTGATCTCCCCAAACCTCTGGAATTTTCAAAGGATTTGAGGCCTCCTGTCGCGATAAGGTGGGGAACTAGGTCTTTCTCTGTGGTCTCCACAGGGGATTCAGACACCCTTTCGTCTTGGGAGATGCAAGACGAGCCTGCATTCCAGTCACTGCAGGGATATCCGGCCTTATTTCGAGTCAGGGCATCGCGGTGTCCATTCCACTTGAGGCCGCAAACTCAGGGTCCCTCTCACATACCTAGAGCTGAGAGAAGCCTCCTCTTGAGGTGCTTGTGGTAAGGTGGTATTCCTCTGGAGTCGAAGCCAGGGACTAACCTCTCATCTCGAGTTGATTTTTGGCCCACGGAGCTCTTTCGTGTTGTTACAGTGACCTGAGGATCCCTCTATCCTTGAAACAGTGTTCTTGGGGTTTCTCTGGAGTGCCATCAAGGAAATCAAGGCTCCTTTCATGTGTGATGTGCAACACGGAATTGCTCTGCACGCAGTGCAGGGGAATCGGGCCTCATCTCGCGGCGAGGGGGAAGTCTCATGGTTTTTCTCGAGTTGCGGCGGGAACCTGGGGTATATTCTCGAGTTACGACGGGGATGGCCCTTCCACCCACGTGTTTGTTCAGCCACGTCAGGACTCCTGCCTAGTTGCGAGGGACAACTCGGGATTCTCCTCGAGGCTTGGCAGGGCAATTGGGACGCCTCTCCAGCTGAGGCGGGAGACCAAGTGTCCCTTTCCAAGTGCCACAGGAATCCTGGGACTCCTATCAAGTTTCACGAGGAGTCAGGCATCGTCTCCTTTGGAGGCACTGATCTCCGCGTACCTCTGGAGTTTTCAAAGGATGTGAGGCCTCCGGTCGCGATGAGGTGGGGAACTAAGTCTTTCTCTGTGCTTTCCACAGGGGATTCAGACATCCTTTCGTCCTGGGAGATGCAAGACGAGCCTGCATTGAAGTCACTGCAGGGATATCCAGCCTTATTTCGAGTCAGGGCATCGCGGTGTCCATTCCACTTGAGGCCGCAAACTCAGGGTGCCTCTCACATACCTAGAGCTGAGAGAAGCCTCCTCTTGAGGTGCTTGTGGTAAGGTGGTATTCCTCTGGAGACGAATCCAGGGACTAACCTCTCTTTTCGAGTTGATTTTTGGTCCACAGAGTTCGTTCGTGTTGCTACAGTGACCTCAGGATCCCTCTATCCTTGAAACAGTGTTCTTGGGGTTTCTCTGGAGTGCCATCAAGGAAATCAAGGCTCCTTTCATGAGTGATGTGCAAGACGGAATTCCTCTGCACGCAGTACAGGGGAATTGGGCCTCATCTGGCGGCGAGGGGGAAGTCTCATGGTTTTTCTCGAGTTGCGGCGGGAACCTGGGGTATATTCTCGAGTTACGACGGGGATGGCCCTTCCACCCACGTGTTTGTTCAGCCACGTCAGGACTCCTGCCTAGTTGCGAGGGACATCTCTGGATTCTCCTCGAGGCTTGGCAGGGCAATTGGAACGCCTCTCCAGCTGAGGCGGGAGACCAAGAGTCCCTTTCCACGTGCCACAAGAATCCTGGGATTCCTATCAAGTTTCACGAGGAGTCAGGCATCGTCTCCTTTGAAGGCACTGATCTCCGCGTACCTCTGGAGTTTTCAAAGGATATGAGGCCTCCGGTCGCGGTGAGGTGGGGAACTAGGTCTTTCTCTGTGGTCTCCACAGGGGATTCAGACATCCTTTCTACTTGGGAGATGCAAGACGAGCCTGCATTCAAGTCACTGCAGGGATATCCGGCCTTAGTTCGAGTCAGGGCATCGCGGTGTCCATTCCACTTGAGGCCGCAAACTCAGGATCCCTCTCACATACCTAGAGCTGAGAGAAGCCTCCTCTTGAGGTGCTTGTGGTAAGGTGGTATTCCTCAGGAGTCGAAGCCAGGGACTAACCTCTCATCTCGTGTTAATTCTTGGTCCACGGAGCTCTTTCGTGTTGCTACAGTGACCTCAGGATCCCTCTAGCCTTGAAACAGTGTTCTTGGGGTTTCTCTGGAGTGCCATCAAGGAAATCAAGGCTCCTTTCATGTGTGATGTGCAACACGGAATTGCTCTGCACGCAGTGCAGGGGAATCGGGCCTCATCTCGCGGCGAGGGGGAAGTCTCATGGTTTTTCTCGAGTTGCGGCGGGAACCTGGGGTATATTCTCGAGTTACGACGGGGATGGCCCTTCCACACACGTGTTTGTTCAGCCACGTCAGGACTCTTGCCTAGTTGCGAGACACAACTCGGGATTCTCCTCGAGGCTTGGCAAGGCAATTGGGACGCCTCTCCAGCTGAGGCGGGAGACCAAGGGTCCCTTTCCACGTGCCACAGGAATCCTGGGACTCCTATCAAGTTTCACGAGGACTCAGGCTTCGTCTCCTTTGGAGGCACTGATCTCCGCGTACCTCTGGAGTTTTCAAAGGATGTGAGGCCTCCGGTCGTGATGATGTGGGGAACTAGGTCTTTCTCTGTGGTCTCCACAGGGGATTCAGACATCCTTTCATCTTGGGAGATGCAAGACGAGCCTGCATTCAAGTCACTGCAGGGATATAGAGCCTTATTTCGCGTCAGGGCATCGCGGTGTCCATTCCACTTGAGGCCGCAAACTCAGGGTCCCTCTCACATACCTAGAGCTGAGAGAAGCCTCCTCTTGAGGTGCTTGTGGTAAGGTGGTATTCCTCTGGAGTCGAAGCCAGGGACTAACCTCTCATCTCGAGTTGATTTTTGGCCCACGGAGCTCTTTCGTGTTGCTACAGTGACCTCAGGATCCCTCTAGCCTTGAAACAGTGTTCTTGGGGTTTCTCTGGAGTGCCATCAAGGAAATCAAGGCTCCTTTCATGTGTGATGTGCAACACGGAATTGCTCTGCACGCAGTGCAGGGGAATCGGGCCTCATCTCGCGGCGAGGGGGAAGTCTCATGGTTTTTCTCGAGTTGCGGCGGGAACCTGGGGTATATTCTCGAGTTACGACGGGGATGGCCCTTCCACCCACGTGTTTCTTCAGCGACGTCAGGACTCCTGCCTAGTTGCGAGGGACAACTCTGGATTCTCCTCGAAGCTTTGCAGGGCAATTGGGACGCCTCTCCAGCTGAGGCGGGAGACCAAGTGTCCCTTTCCAAGTGCCACAGGAATCCTGGGACTCCTATCAAGTTTCACGAGGAGTCAGGCATCGTCTCCTTTGGAGGCACTGATCTCCGCGTACCTCTGGAGTTTTCAAAGGATGTGAGGCTATCGGTCGCGATGAGGTGGGGAACTAAGTCTTTCTCTGTGCTTTCCACAGGGGATTCAGACATCCTTTCGTCCTGGGAGATGCAAGAGGAGCCTGCATTGAAGTCACTGCAGGGATATCCGGCCTTATTTCGAGTCAGGGCATCGCGGTGTCCATTCCACTTGAGGCCGCAAACTCAGGGTCCCTCTCACATACCTAGAGCTGAGAGAAGCCTCCTCTTGAGGTGCTTGTGGTAAGGTGGTATTCCTCTGGAGACGAATCCAGGGACTAACCTCTCTTTTCGAGTTGATTTTTGGTCCACAGAGTTCTTTCGTGTTGCAACAGTGACCTCAGGATCCCTCTATCCTTGAAACAGTGTTCTTGGGGTTTTTCTGGAGTGCCATCAAGGAAATCAAGGCTCCTTTCATGTGTGATGTGCAAGACGGAATTGCTCTGCACGCAGTACAGGGGAATCGGGCCTCATCTCGCATCGAGGGGGAAGTCTCATGGTTTTTCTCGAGTTGCGGCGGGAACCTGGGGTATATTCTCGAGTTACGACGGGGATCGCCCTTCCACCCACGTGTTTGTTCAGCCACGTCAGGACTCCTGCCTAGTTGCGAGGGACAACTCGGGATTCTCCTCGAGGCTTGGCAGGGCAATTGGAACGCCTCTCCAGCTGAGGCGGGAGACCAAGGGTCCCTTTCCACGTGCCACAGGAATCCTGGGACTCCTATCAAGTTTCACGAGGAGTCAGGCATCGTCTCCTTTGGAGGCACTGATCTCCGCGTACCTCTGGAGTTTTCAAAGGATGTGAGGCCTCCGGTCGTGATGAGGTGGGGAACTAAGTCTTCCTCTGTGCTTTCCACAGGGGATTCAGACACGCTTTCGTCCTGGGAGATGCAAGACGAGCCTGCATGAAGTCACTGCAGGGATATCCGGCCTTATTTCGAGTCAGGGCATCGCGGTGTCCATTCCACTTGAGGCCGCAAACTCAGGGTCCCTCTCACATACCTAGAGCTGAGAGAAGCCTCCTCTTGAGGTGCTTGTGGTAAGGTGGTATTCCTCTGGAGTCGAAGCCAGGGACTAACCTCTCTTTTCGAGTTGATTTTTGGTCCACAGAGTTCTTTCGTGTTGCTACAGTGACCTCAGGATCCCTCTATCCTTGAAACAGTGTTCTTGGGGTTTCTCTGGAGTGCCATCAAGGAAATCAAGGCTCCTTTCATGTGTGATGTGCAAGACGGAATTGCTCTGCACGCAGTACAGGGGAATTGGGCCTCATCTCGCATCGAGGGGGAAGTCTCATGGTTTTTCTCGAGTTGCGGCGGGAACCTGGGGTATATTCTCGAGTTACGACGGGGATGGCCCTTCCACCCACGTGTTTGTTCAGCCACGTCAGGACTCCTGCCTAGTTGCGAGGGACAACTCGGGATTCTCCTCGAGGCTTTGCAGGGCAATTGGGACGCCTCTCCAGCTGAGGCGGGAGATCAAGGGTCCCTTTCCACGTGCCACAGGAATCCTGGGACTCCTATCAAGTTTCACGAGGAGTCAGGCATCGTCTCCTTTGAAGGCACTGATCTCCGCGTACCTCTGGAGTTTTCAAAGGATGTGAGGCCTCCGGTCGCGATGAGGTGGGGAACTAGGTCTTTCTCTGTGGTCTCCAGAGGGGATTCAGACATCCTTTCTTCTTGGGAAATGCAAGACGAGCCTGCATTCAAGTCACTGCAGGGATATCCGGCCTTATTTCGAGTCAGGGCATCGCGGTGTCCATTCCACTTGAGGCCGCAAACTCAGGATCCCTCTCACATACCTAGAGCTGAGAGAAGCCTCCTCTTGAGGTGCTTGTGGTAAGGTGGTATTCCTCAGGAGTCAAAGCCAGGGACTAACCTCTCATCTCGTGTTGATTCTTGGTCCACGGAGCTCTTTCGTGTTGCCACAGTGACCTCAGGATCCCTCTAGCCTTGAAACAGTGTTCTTGAGGTTTCTCTGGAGTGCCATCAAGGAAATCAAGGCTCCTTTCATGTGTGATGTGCAACACGGAATTGCTCTGCACGGAGTGCAGGGGAATCGGGCCTCATCTCGCGGCGAGGGGGAAGTCTCATGGTTTTTCTCGAGTTGCGGCGGGAACCTGGGGTATATTCTCGAGTTACGACGGGGATGGCCCTTCCACACAAGTGTTTCTTCAGCGACGTCAGGACTCCTGCCTAGTTGCGAGGGACAACTCGGGATTCTCCTCGAGGCTTTGCAGGGCAATTGGGACGCCTCTCCAGCTGAGGCGGGAGACCAAGGGTCCCTTTCCACGTGCCACAGGAATCCTGGGTCTCCTATCAAGTTTCACGAGGAGTCAGGCATCGTTTCCTTTGGAGGCACTGATCTCCGCAAACCTCTGGAGTTTTCAAAGGATTTGAGGCCTCCGGTCGCGATAAGGTGGGGAACTAGGTCTTTCTCTGTGGTCTCCACAGGGGATTCAGACACCCTTTCGTCTTGGGAGATGCAAGACGAGCCTGCATTCCAGTCACTGCAGGGATATCCGGCCTTATTTCGAGTCAGGGCATCGCGGTGTCCATTCCACTTGAGGCCGCAAACTCAGGGTCCCTCTCACATACCTAGAGCTGAGAGAAGCCTCCTCTTGAGGTGCTTGTGGTAAGGTGGTATTCCTCTGGAGTCGAAGCCAGGGACTAACCTCTCATCTTGAGTTGATTTTTGGTCCACGGAGCTCTTTCGTGTTGCTACAGTGACCTCAGGATCCCTCTAGCCTTGAAACAGTGTTCTTGGGGTTTCTCTGGAGTGCCATGAAGGAAATCAAGGCTCCTTTCATGTGTGATGTGCAACACAGAATTGCTCTGCACGCAGTGCAGGGGAATCGGGCCTCATCTCGCGGCGAGGGGGAAGTCTCATGGTTTTTCTCGAGTTGCGGCGGGAACCTGGGGTATATTCTCGAGTTACGACGGGGATGGCCCTTCCACCCACGTGTTTGTTCAGCCACGTCAGGACTCTTGCCTAGTTGCGAGGGACAACTCTGGATTCTCCTCGAGGCTTGGCAAGGCAATTGGGACGCCTCTCCAGCTGAGGCGGGAGACCAAGGGTCCCTTTCCACGTGCCACAGGAATCCTGGGACTCCTATCAAGTTTCACCAGGAGTCAGGCATCGTCTCCTTTGGAGGCACTGATCTCCGCATACCTCTGGAGTTTTCAAAGGATGTGAGGCCTCCGGTCGCGATGAGGTGGGGAACTAGGTCTTTCTCTGTGGTCTCCACAGGGGATTCAGACATCCTTTCATCTTCGGAGATGCAAGACGAGCCTGCATTCAAGTCACTGCAGGGATATCCAGCCTTATTTCGCGTCAGGGCATCGCGGTGTCCATTCCACTTGAGGCCGCAAACTCAGGGTCCCTCTCACATACCTAGAGCTGAGAGAAGCCTCCTCTTGAGGTGCTTGTGGTAAGGTGGTATTCCTCTGGAGTCGAAGCCAGGGACTAACCTCTCATCTCGAGTTGATTTTTGGCCCACGGAGCTCTTTCGTGTTGCTACAGTGACCTCAGGGTCCCTCTAGCCTTGAAACAGTGTTCTTGGGGTTTCTCTGGAGTGCCATCAAGGAAATCAAGGCTCCTTTCATGTGTGATGTGCAACACGGAATTGCTCTGCACGCAGTGCAGGGGAATCGGGCCTCATCTCGCGGCGAGGGGGAAGTCTCATGGTTTTTCTCGAGTTGCGGCGGGAACCTGGGGTATATTCTCGAGTTACGACGGGGATGGCCCTTCCACCCACGTGTTTCTTCAGCCACGTCAGGACTCCTGCCTAGTTGCGAGGGACAACTCTGGATTCTCCTCGAGGCTTGGCAGGGCAATTGGGACGCCTCTCCAGCTGAGGCGGGAGACCAAGTGTCCCTTTCCAAGTGCCACAGGAATACTGGGACTCCTATCAAGTTTCACGAGGAGTCAGGCATCGTCTCCTTTGGAGGCACTGATCTCCGCGTACCTCTGGAGTTTTCAAAGGATGTGAGGCTATCGGTCGCGATGAGGTGGGGAACTAAGTCTTTCTCTGTGCTTTCCACAGGGGATTCAGACATCCTTTCGTCCTGGGAGATGCAAGACGAGCCTGCATTGAAGTCACTGCAGGGATATCCGGCCTTATTTCGAGTCAGGGCATCGCGGTGTCCATTCCACTTGAGGCCGCAAACTCAGGGTCCCTCTCACATATCTAGAGCTGAGAGAAGCCTCCTCTTGAGGTGCTTGTGGTAAGGTGGTATCCCTCTGGAGTCGAAGCCAGGGACTAACCTCTCTTTTCGAGTTGATTTTTGGTCCACAGAGTTCTTTCTTGTTGCTACAGTGACCTCAGGATCCCTCTAGCCTTGAAACAGTGTTCTTGGGGTTTCTCTGGAGTGCCATGAAGGAAATCAAGGCTCCTTTCATGTGTGATGTGCAACACAGAATTGCTCTGCACGCAGTGCAGTGGAATCGGGCCTCATCTCGCGGCGAGGGGGAAGTCTCATGGTTTTTCTCGAGTTGCGGCGGGAACCTGGGGTATATTCTCGAGTTACGACGGGGATGGCCCTTCCACCCACGTGTTTGTTCAGCCACGTCAGGACTCTTGCCTAGTTGCGAGACACAACTCGGGATTCTCCTCGAGGCTTGGCAAGGCAATTGGGACGCCTCTCCAGCTGAGGCGGGAGACCAAGGGTCCCTTTCCACGTGCCCAGGAATCCTGGGACTCCTATCAAGTTTCACGAGGAGTCAGGCATCGTCTCCTTTGGAGGCACTGATCTCCGCGTACCTCTGGAGTTTTCAAAGGATGTGAGGCCTCCGGTCGCGATGAGGTGGGGAACTAGGTCTTTCTCTGTGGTCTCCACAGGGGATTCAGACATCCTTTCATCTTGGGAGATGCAAGACGAGCCTGCATTCAAGTCACTGCAGGGATATCCGGCCTTATTTCGCGTCAGGGCATCGCGGTGTCCATTCCACTTGAGGCCGCAAACTCAGGGTCCCTCTCACATACCTAGAGCTGAGAGAAGCCTCCTCTTGAGGTGCTTGTGGTAAGGTGGTATTCCTCTGGAGTCGAAGCCAGGGACTAACCTCTCATCTCGAGTTGATTTTTGGCCCTCGGAGCTCTTTCGTGTTGCTACAGTGACCTCAGGATCCCTCTATCCTTGAAACAGTGTTCTTGGGGTTTCTCTGGAGTGCCATCAAGGAAATCAAGGCTCCTTTCATGTGTGATGTGCAACACGGAATTGCTCTGCACGCAGTGCAGGGGAATCGGGCCTCATCTCGCGGCGAGGGGGAAGTCTCATGGTTTTTCTCGAGTTGCGGCGGGAACCTGGGGTATATTCTCGAGTTACGACGGTGATGGCCCTTCCACCCACGTGTTTCTTCAGCGACGTCAGGACTCCTGCCTAGTTGCGAGGGACAACTCTGGATTCTCCTCGAGGCTTGGCAGGGCAATTGGGACGCCTCTCCAGCTGAGGCGGGAGACCAAGTGTCCCTTTCCAAGTGCCACAGGAATCCTGGGACTCCTATCAAGTTTCACGAGGAGTCAGGCGATGTCTCCTTTGGAGGCACTGATCTCCGCGTACCTCTGGAGTTTTCAAAGGATGTGAGGCTATCGGTCGCGATGAGGTGGGGAACTAAGTCTTTCTCTGTGCTTTCCACAGGGGATTCAGACATCCTTTCGTCCTGGGAGATGCAAGACGAGCCTGCATTGAAGTCACTGCAGGGATATCCGGCCTTATTTCGAGTCAGGGCATCGCGGTGTCCATTCCACTTGAGGCCGCAAACTCAGGGTCCCTCTCACATACCTAGAGCTGAGAGAAGCCTCCTCTTGAGGTGCTTGTGGTAAGGTGGTATTCCTCTGGAGACGAATCCAGGGACTAACCTCTCTTTTCGAGTTGATTTTTGGTCCACAGAGTTTTTTCGTGTTGCTACAGTGACCTCAGGATCCCTCTATCCTTGAAACAGTGTTCTTGGGGTTTCTCTGGAGTGCCATCAAGGAAATCAAGGCTCCTTTCATGTGTGATGTGCAAGACGGAATTGCTCTGCAAGCAGTACAGGGGAATCGGGCCTCATCTCGCATCGAGGGAGAAGTCTCATGGTTTTTCTCGAGTTGCGGCGGGAACCTGGGGTATATTCTCGAGTTACGACGGGGATGGCCCTTCCACCCACGTGTTTCTTCAGCCACGTCAGGACTCCTGCCTAGTTGCGAGGGACAACTCTGGATTCTCCTCGAGGCTTGGCAGGGCAATTGGGACGCCTCTCCAGCTGAGGCGGGAGACCAAGGGTCCCTTTCCACGTGCCACAAGAATCCTGGGACTCCTATCAAGTTTCACGAGGAGTCAGGCATCGTCTCCTTTGGAGGCACTGATCTCCGAGTACCTCTGGAGTTTTCAAAGGATGTGAGGCCTCCGGTCGCGATGAGGTGGGGAACTAGGTCTTTCTCTGTGGTCTCCACAGGGGATTCAGACATCCTTTCATCTTGGGAGATGCAAGACGAGCCTGCATTCAAGTCACTGCAGGGATATCCAGCCTTATTTCGCGTCAGGGCATCGCGGTGTCCATTCCACTTGAGGCCGCAAACTCAGGGTCCCTCTCACATACCTAGAGCTGAGAGAAGCCTCCTCTTGAGGTGCTTGTGGTAAGGTGGTATTCCTCTGGAGTCGAAGCCAGGGACTAACCTCTCATCTCGAGTTGATTTTTGGCCCACGGAGCTCTTTCGTGTTGCTACAGTGACCTCAGGGTCCCTCTAGCCTTGAAACAGTGTTCTTGGGGTTTCTCTGGAGTGCCATCAAGGAAATCAAGGCTCCTTTCATGTGTGATGTGCAACACGGAATTGCTCTGCACGCAGTGCAGGGGAATCGGGCCTCATCTCGCGGCGAGGGGGAAGTCTCATGGTTTTTCTCGAGTTGCGGCGGGAACCTGGGGTATATTCTCGAGTTACGACGGGGATGGCCCTTCCACCCACGTGTTTCTTCAGCGACGTCAGGACTCCTGCCTAGTTGCGAGGGACAACTCTGGATTCTCCTCGAGGCTTGGCAGGGCAATTGGGACGCCTCTCCAGCTGAGGCGGGAGACCAAGTGTCCCTTTCCAAGTGCCACAGGAATCCTGGGACTCCTATCAAGTTTCACGAGGAGTCAGGCATCGTCTCCTTTGGAGGCACTGATCTCCGCGTACCTCTGGAGTTTTCAAAGGATGTGAGGCTATCGGTCGCGATGAGGTGGGGAACTAAGTCTTTCTCTGTGCTTTCCACAGGGGATTCAGACATCCTTTCGTCCTGGGAGATGCAAGACGAGCCTGCATTGAAGTCACTGCAGGGATATCCGGCCTTATTTCGAGTCAGGGCATCGCGGTGTCCATTCCACTTGAGGCCGCAAACTCAGGGTCCCTCTCACATACCTAGAGCTGAGAGAAGCCTCCTCTTGAGGTGCTTGTGGTAAGGTGGTATCCCTCTGGAGTCGAAGCCAGGGACTAACCTCTCTTTTCGAGTTGATTTTTGGTCCACAGAGTTCTTTCTTGTTGCTACAGTGACCTCAGGATCCCTCTAGCCTTGAAACAGTGTTCTTGGGGTTTCTCTGGAGTGCCATGAAGGAAATCAAGGCTCCTTTCATGTGTGATGTGCAACACAGAATTGCTCTGCACGCAGTGCAGTGGAATCGGGCCTCATCTCGCGGCGAGGGGGAAGTCTCATGGTTTTTCTCGAGTTGCGGCGGGAACCTGGGGTATATTCTCGAGTTACGACGGGGATGGCCCTTCCACCCACGTGTTTGTTCAGCCACGTCAGGACTCTTGCCTAGGTGCGAGACACAACTCGGGATTCTCCTCGAGGCTTGGCAAGGCAATTGGGACGCCACTCCAGCTGAGGCGGGAGACCAAGGGTCCCTTTCCACGTGCCACAGGAATCCTGGGACTCCTATCAAGTTTCACGAGGAGTCAGGCATCGTCTCCTTTGGAGGCACTGATCTCCGCGTACCTCTGGAGTTTTCAAAGGATGTGAGGCCTCCGGTCGCGATGAGGTGGGGAACTAGGTCTTTCTCTGTGGTCTCCACAGGGGATTCAGACATCCTTTCATCTTGGGAGATGCAAGACGAGCCTGCATTCAAGTCACTGCAGGGATATCCGGCCTTATTTCGCGTCAGGGCATCGCGGTGTCCATTCCACTTGAGGCCGCAAACTCAGGGTCCCTCTCACATACCTAGAGCTGAGAGAAGCCTCCTCTTGAGGTGCTTGTGGTAAGGTGGTATTCCTCTGGAGTCGAAGCCAGGGACTAACCTCTCATCTCGAGTTGATTTTTGGCCCTCGGAGCTCTTTCGTGTTGCTACAGTGACCTCAGGATCCCTCTAGCCTTGAAACAGTGTTCTTGGGGTTTCTCTGGAGTGCCATCAAGGAAATCAAGGCTCCTTTCATGTGTGATGTGCAACACGGAATTGCTCTGCACGCAGTGCAGGGGAATCGGGCCTCATCTCGCGGCGAGGGGGAAGTCTCATGGTTTTTCTCGAGTTGCGGCGGGAACCTGGGGTATATTCTCGAGTTACGACGGGGATGGCCCTTCCACCCACGTGTTTCTTCAGCGACGTCAGGACTCCTGCCTAGTTGCGAGGGACAACTCTGGATTCTCCTCGAGGCTTGGCAGGGCAATTGGGACGCCTCTCCAGCTGAGGCGGGAGACCAAGTGTCCCTTTCCAAGTGCCACAGGAATCCTGGGACTCCTATCAAGTTTCACGAGGAGTCAGGCGATGTCTCCTTTGGAGGCACTGATCTCCGCGTACCTCTGGAGTTTTCAAAGGATGTGAGGCTATCGGTCGCGATGAGGTGGGGAACTAAGTCTTTCTCTGTGCTTTCCACAGGGGATTCAGACATCCTTTCGTCCTGGGAGATGCAAGACGAGCCTGCATTGAAGTCACTGCAGGGATATCCGGCCTTATTTCGAGTCAGGGCATCGCGGTGTCCATTCCACTTGAGGCCGCAAACTCAGGGTCCCTCTCACATACCTAGAGCTGAGAGAAGCCTCCTCTTGAGGTGCTTGTGGTAAGGTGGTATTCCTCTGGAGACGAATCCAGGGACTAACCTCTCTTTTCGAGTTGATTTTTGGTCCACAGAGTTTTTTCGTGTTGCTACAGTGACCTCAGGATCCCTCTATCCTTGAAACAGTGTTCTTGGGGTTTCTCTGGAGTGCCATCAAGGAAATCAAGGCTCCTTTCATGTGTGATGTGCAAGACGGAATTGCTCTGCAAGCAGTACAGGGGAATCGGGCCTCATCTCGCATCGAGGGGGAAGTCTCATGGTTTTTCTCGAGTTGCGGCGGGAACCTGGGGTATATTCTCGAGTTACGACGGGGATGGCCCTTCCACCCACGTGTTTCTTCAGCCACGTCAGGACTCCTGCCTAGTTGCGAGGGACAACTCTGGATTCTCCTCGAGGCTTGGCAGGGCAATTGGGAGGCCTCTCCAGCTGAGGCGGGAGACCAAGGGTCCCTTTCCACGTGCCACAAGAATCCTGGGACTCCTATCAAGTTTCACGAGGAGTCAGGCATCGTCTCCTTTGGAGGCACTGATCTCCGCGTACCTCTGGAGTTTTCAAAGGATGTGAGGCCTCCGGTCGCGATGAGGTGTGGAAATAGGTGTTTCTCTGTGGTCTCCACAGGGGATTCAGACATCCTTTCTTCTTGGGAGATGCAAGACGAGCCTGCATTCAAGTCACTGCAGGGATATCCGGCCTTATTTCGAGTCAGGGCATCGCGGTGTCCATTCCACTTGAGGCCGCAAACTCAGGATCCCTCTCACATACCTAGAGCTGAGAGAAGCCTCCTCTTGAGGTGCTTGTGGTAAGGTGGTATTCCTCAGGAGTCGAAGCCAGGGACTAACCTCTCATCTCGTGTTGATTCTTGGTCCACGGAGCTCTTTCGTGTTGCTACAGTGACCTCAGGATCCCTCTATCCTTGAAACAGTGTTCTTGGGGTTTCTCTGGAGTGCCATCAGGGAAATCAAGGCTCCTTTCATGTGTGATGTGCAACACGGAATTGCTCTGCACGCAGTGCAGGGGAATCGGGCCTCATCTCGCGGCGAGGGGGAAGTCTCATGGTTTTTCTCGAGTTGCGGCGGGAACCTGGGGTATATTCTCGAGTTACGACGGGGATGGCCCTTCCACACACGTGTGTGTTCAGCCATGTCAGGACTCCTGCCTAGTTGCGAGGGACAACTCGGGATTCTCCTCGAGGCTTGGCAGGGCAATTGGGACGCCTCTCCAGCTGAGGCGGGAGACCAAGTGTCCCTTTCCAAGTGCCACAAGAATCCTGGGACTCCTATCAAGTTTCACGAGGAGTCAGGCATCGTCTCCTTTGGAGGCACTGATCTCCGCGTACCTCTGGAGTTTTCAAAGGATGTGAGGCCTCCGGTCGCGATGAGGTGGGGAACTAAGTCTTTCTCTGTGCTTTCCACAGGGGATTCAGACATCCTTTCGTCCTGGGAGATGCAAGACGAGCCTGCATGAAGTCACTGCAGGGATATCCGGCCTTATTTCGAGTCAGGGCATCGCGGTGTCCATTCCACTTGAGGCCGCAAACTCAGGGTCCCTCTCACATACCTAGAGCTGAGAGAAGCCTCCTCTTGAGGTGCTTGTGGTAAGGTGGTATTCCTCTGGAGACGAATCCAGGGACTAACCTCTCTTTTCGAGTTGATTTTTGGTCCACAGAGTTCTTTCGTGTTGCTACAGTGACCTCAGGATCCCTCTATCCTTGAAACAGTGTTCTTGGGGTTTCTCTGGAGTGCCATCAAGGAAATCAAAGCTCCTTTCATGTGTGATGTGCAAGACGGAATTGCTCTGCCCGAAGTACAGGGGAATTGGGCCTCATCTCGCATCGAGGGGGAAGTCTCATGGTTTTTCTCGAGTTGCGGCGGGAACCTGGGGTATATTCTCGAGTTACGACGGGGATGGCCCTTCCACCCACGTGTTTGTTCAGCCACGTCAGGACTCCTGCCTAGTTGCGAGGGACAACTCTGGATTCTCCTCGAGGCTTGGCAGTGCAATTGGAACGCCTCTCCAGCTGAGGCGGGAGACCAAGGGTCCCTTTCCACGTGCCACAAGAATCCTGGGACTCCTATCAAGTTTCTCGAGGAGTCAGGCATCGTCTCCTTTGAAGGCACTGATCTCCGCGTACCTCTGGAGTTTTCAAAGGATGTGAGGCCTCCGGTCGCGATGAGGTGGGCAACTAGGTCTTTCTCTGTGGTCTCCAGAGGGGATTCAGACATCCTTTCTTCTTGGGAGATGCAAGACGAGCCTGCATTCAAGTCACTGCAGGGATATCCGGCCTTATTTCGAGTCAGGGCATCGCGGTGTCCATTCCACTTGAGGCCCCAAACTCAGGATCCCTCTCACATACCTAGAGCTGAGAGAAGCCTCCTCTTGAGGTGCTTGTGGTAAGGTGGTACTCCTCAGGAGTCGAAGCCAGGGACTAACCTCTCATCTCGTGTTGATTCTTGGTCCACGGACCTCTTTCGTGTTGCTACAGTGACCTCAGGATCCCTCTAGCCTTGAAACAGTGTTCTTGAGGTTTCTCTGGAGTGCCATGAAGGAAATCAAGGCTCCTTTCATGTGTGATGTGCAACACGGAATTGCTCTGCACGCAGTGCAGGGGAATCGGGCCTCATCTCGCGGCGAGGGGGAAGTCTCATGGTTTTTCTCGAGTTGCGGCGGGAACCTGGGGTATATTCTCGAGTTACGACGGTGATGGCCCTTCCACCCACGTGTTTCTTCAGCGACGTCAGGACTCCTGCCTAGTTGCGAGGGACAACTCTGGATTCTCCTCGAGGCTTGGCAGGGCAATTGGGACGCCTCTCCAGCTGAGGCGGGAGACCAAGTGTCCCTTTCCAAGTGCCACAGGAATCCTGGGACTCCTATCAAGTTTCACGAGGAGTCAGGCGATGTCTCCTTTGGAGGCACTGATCTCCGCGTACCTCTGGAGTTTTCAAAGGATGTGAGGCTATCGGTCGCGATGAGGTGGGGAACTAAGTCTTTCTCTGTGCTTTCCACAGGGGATTCAGACATCCTTTCATCCTGGGAGATGCAAGACGAGCCTGCATTGAAGTCACTGCAGGGATATCCGGCCTTATTTCGAGTCAGGGCATCGCGGTGTCCATTCCACTTGAGGCCGCAAACTCAGGGTCCCTCTCACATACCTAGAGCTGAGAGAAGCCTCCTCTTGAGGTGCTTGTGGTAAGGTGGTATTCCTCTGGAGACGAATCCAGGGACTAACCTCTCTTTTCGAGTTGATTTTTGGTCCACAGAGTTTTTTCGTGTTGCTACAGTGACCTCAGGATCCCTCTATCCTTGAAACAGTGTTCTTGGGGTTTCTCTGGAGTGCCATCAAGGAAATCAAGGCTCCTTTCATGTGTGATGTGCAAGACGGAATTGCTCTGCAAGCAGTACAGGGGAATCGGGCCTCATCTCGCATCGAGGGAGAAGTCTCATGGTTTTTCTCGAGTTGCGGCGGGAACCTGGGGTATATTCTCGAGTTACGACGGGGATGGCCCTTCCACCCACGTGTTTCTTCAGCCACGTCAGGACTCCTGCCTAGTTGCGAGGGACAACTCTGGATTCTCCTCGAGGCTTGGCAGGGCAATTGGGACGCCTCTCCAGCTGAGGCGGGAGACCAAGGGTCCCTTTCCACGTGCCACAAGAATCCTGGGACTCCTATCAAGTTTCACGAGGAGTCAGGCATCGTCTCCTTTGGAGGCACTGATCTCCGAGTACCTCTGGAGTTTTCAAAGGATGTGAGGCCTCCGGTCGCGATGAGGTGGGGAACTAGGTCTTTCTCTGTGGTCTCCACAGGGGATTCAGACATCCTTTCATCTTGGGAGATGCAAGACGAGCCTGCATTCAAGTCACTGCAGGGATATCCAGCCTTATTTCGCGTCAGGGCATCGCGGTGTCCATTCCACTTGAGGCCGCAAACTCAGGGTCCCTCTCACATACCTAGAGCTGAGAGAAGCCTCCTCTTGAGGTGCTTGTGGTAAGGTGGTATTCCTCTGGAGTCGAAGCCAGGGACTAACCTCTCATCTCGAGTTGATTTTTGGCCCACGGAGCTCTTTCGTGTTGCTACAGTGACCTCAGGGTCCCTCTAGCCTTGAAACAGTGTTCTTGGGGTTTCTCTGGAGTGCCATCAAGGAAATCAAGGCTCCTTTCATGTGTGATGTGCAACACGGAATTGCTCTGCACGCAGTGCAGGGGAATCGGGCCTCATCTCGCGGCGAGGGGGAAGTCTCATGGTTTTTCTCGAGTTGCGGCGGGAACCTGGGGTATATTCTCGAGTTACGACGGGGATGGCCCTTCCACCCACGTGTTTCTTCAGCGACGTCAGGACTCCTGCCTAGTTGCGAGGGACAACTCTGGATTCTCCTCGAGGCTTGGCAGGGCAATTGGGACGCCTCTCCAGCTGAGGCGGGAGACCAAGTGTCCCTTTCCAAGTGCCACAGGAATCCTGGGACTCCTATCAAGTTTCACGAGGAGTCAGGCATCGTCTCCTTTGGAGGCACTGATCTCCGCGTACCTCTGGAGTTTTCAAAGGATGTGAGGCTATCGGTCGCGATGAGGTGGGGAACTAAGTCTTTCTCTGTGCTTTCCACAGGGGATTCAGACATCCTTTCGTCCTGGGAGATGCAAGACGAGCCTGCATTGAAGTCACTGCAGGGATATCCGGCCTTATTTCGAGTCAGGGCATCGCGGTGTCCATTCCACTTGAGGCCGCAAACTCAGGGTCCCTCTCACATACCTAGAGCTGAGAGAAGCCTCCTCTTGAGGTGCTTGTGGTAAGGTGGTATCCCTCTGGAGTCGAAGCCAGGGACTAACCTCTCTTTTCGAGTTGATTTTTGGTCCACAGAGTTCTTTCTTGTTGCTACAGTGACCTCAGGATCCCTCTAGCCTTGAAACAGTGTTCTTGGGGTTTCTCTGGAGTGCCATGAAGGAAATCAAGGCTCCTTTCATGTGTGATGTGCAACACAGAATTGCTCTGCACGCAGTGCAGTGGAATCGGGCCTCATCTCGCGGCGAGGGGGAAGTCTCATGGTTTTTCTCGAGTTGCGGCGGGAACCTGGGGTATATTCTCGAGTTACGACGGGGATGGCCCTTCCACCCACGTGTTTGTTCAGCCACGTCAGGACTCTTGCCTAGGTGCGAGACACAACTCGGGATTCTCCTCGAGGCTTGGCAAGGCAATTGGGACGCCACTCCAGCTGAGGCGGGAGACCAAGGGTCCCTTTCCACGTGCCACAGGAATCCTGGGACTCCTATCAAGTTTCACGAGGAGTCAGGCATCGTCTCCTTTGGAGGCACTGATCTCCGCGTACCTCTGGAGTTTTCAAAGGATGTGAGGCCTCCGGTCGCGATGAGGTGGGGAACTAGGTCTTTCTCTGTGGTCTCCACAGGGGATTCAGACATCCTTTCATCTTGGGAGATGCAAGACGAGCCTGCATTCAAGTCACTGCAGGGATATCCAGCCTTATTTCGCGTCAGGGCATCGCGGTGTCCATTCCACTTGAGGCCGCAAACTCAGGGTCCCTCTCACATACCTAGAGCTGAGAGAAGCCTCCTCTTGAGGTGCTTGTGGTAAGGTGGTATTCCTCTGGAGTCGAAGCCAGGGACTAACCTCTCATCTCGAGTTGATTTTTGGCCCTCGGAGCTCTTTCGTGTTGCTACAGTGACCTCAGGATCCCTCTAGCCTTGAAACAGTGTTCTTGGGGTTTCTCTGGAGTGCCATCAAGGAAATCAAGGCTCCTTTCATGTGTGATGTGCAACACGGAATTGCTCTGCACGCAGTGCAGGGGAATCGGGCCTCATCTCGCGGCGAGGGGGAAGTCTCATGGTTTTTCTCGAGTTGCGGCGGGAACCTGGGGTATATTCTCGAGTTACGACGGGGATGGCCCTTCCACCCACGTGTTTCTTCAGCGACGTCAGGACTCCTGCCTAGTTGCGAGGGACAACTCTGGATTCTCCTCGAGGCTTGGCAGGGCAATTGGGACGCCTCTCCAGCTGAGGCGGGAGACCACGTGTCCCTTTCCAAGTGCCACAGGAATCCTGGGACTCCTATCAAGTTTCACGAGGAGTCAGGCGATGTCTCCTTTGGAGGCACTGATCTCCGCGTACCTCTGGAGTTTTCAAAGGATGTGAGGCTATCGGTCGCGATGAGGTGGGGAACTAAGTCTTTCTCTGTGCTTTCCACAGGGGATTCAGACATCCTTTCGTCCTGGGAGATGCAAGACGAGCCTGCATTGAAGTCACTGCAGGGATATCCGGCCTTATTTCGAGTCAGGGCATCGCGGTGTCCATTCCACTTGAGGCCGCAAACTCAGGGTCCCTCTCACATACCTAGAGCTGAGAGAAGCCTCCTCTTGAGGTGCTTGTGGTAAGGTGGTATTCCTCTGGAGACGAATCCAGGGACTAACCTCTCTTTTCGAGTTGATTTTTGGTCCACAGAGTTTTTTCGTGTTGCTACAGTGACCTCAGGATCCCTCTATCCTTGAAACAGTGTTCTTGGGGTTTCTCTGGAGTGCCATCAAGGAAATCAAGGCTCCTTTCATGTGTGATGTGCAAGACGGAATTGCTCTGCAAGCAGTACAGGGGAATCGGGCCTCATCTCGCATCGAGGGGGAAGTCTCATGGTTTTTCTCGAGTTGCGGCGGGAACCTGGGGTATATTCTCGAGTTACGACGGGGATGGCCCTTCCACCCACGTGTTTCTTCAGCCACGTCAGGACTCCTGCCTAGTTGCGAGGGACAACTCTGGATTCTCCTCGAGGCTTGGCAGGGCAATTGGGAGGCCTCTCCAGCTGAGGCGGGAGACCAAGGGTCCCTTTCCACGTGCCACAAGAATCCTGGGACTCCTATCAAGTTTCACGAGGAGTCAGGCATCGTCTCCTTTGGAGGCACTGATCTCCGCGTACCTCTGGAGTTTTCAAAGGATGTGAGGCCTCCGGTCGCGATGAGGTGTGGAAATAGGTGTTTCTCTGTGGTCTCCACAGGGGATTCAGACATCCTTTCTTCTTGGGAGATGCAAGACGAGCCTGCATTCAAGTCACTGCAGGGATATCCGGCCTTATTTCGAGTCAGGGCATCGCGGTGTCCATTCCACTTGAGGCCGCAAACTCAGGATCCCTCTCACATACCTAGAGCTGAGAGAAGCCTCCTCTTGAGGTGCTTGTGGTAAGGTGGTATTCCTCAGGAGTCGAAGCCAGGGACTAACCTCTCATCTCGTGTTGATTCTTGGTCCACGGAGCTCTTTCGTGTTGCTACAGTGACCTCAGGATCCCTCTATCCTTGAAACAGTGTTCTTGGGGTTTCTCTGGAGTGCCATCAGGGAAATCAAGGCTCCTTTCATGTGTGATGTGCAACACGGAATTGCTCTGCACGCAGTGCAGGGGAATCGGGCCTCATCTCGCGGCGAGGGGGAAGTCTCATGGTTTTTCTCGAGTTGCGGCGGGAACCTGGGGTATATTCTCGAGTTACGACGGGGATGGCCCTTCCACACACGTGTGTGTTCAGCCATGTCAGGACTCCTGCCTAGTTGCGAGGGACAACTCGGGATTCTCCTCGAGGCTTGGCAGGGCAATTGGGACGCCTCTCCAGCTGAGGCGGGAGACCAAGTGTCCCTTTCCAAGTGCCACAAGAATCCTGGGACTCCTATCAAGTTTCACGAGGAGTCAGGCATCGTCTCCTTTGGAGGCACTGATCTCCGCGTACCTCTGGAGTTTTCAAAGGATGTGAGGCCTCCGGTCGCGATGAGGTGGGGAACTAAGTCTTTCTCTGTGCTTTCCACAGGGGATTCAGACATCCTTTCGTCCTGGGAGATGCAAGACGAGCCTGCATGAAGTCACTGCAGGGATATCCGGCCTTATTTCGAGTCAGGGCATCGCGGTGTCCATTCCACTTGAGGCCGCAAACTCAGGGTCCCTCTCACATACCTAGAGCTGAGAGAAGCCTCCTCTTGAGGTGCTTGTGGTAAGGTGGTATTCCTCTGGAGACGAATCCAGGGACTAACCTCTCTTTTCGAGTTGATTTTTGGTCCACAGAGTTCTTTCGTGTTGCTACAGTGACCTCAGGATCCCTCTATCCTTGAAACAGTGTTCTTGGGGTTTCTCTGGAGTGCCATCAAGGAAATCAAAGCTCCTTTCATGTGTGATGTGCAAGACGGAATTGCTCTGCCCGAAGTACAGGGGAATTGGGCCTCATCTCGCATCGAGGGGGAAGTCTCATGGTTTTTCTCGAGTTGCGGCGGGAACCTGGGGTATATTCTCGAGTTACGACGGGGATGGCCCTTCCACCCACGTGTTTCTTCAGCGACGTCAGGACTCCTGCCTAGTTGCGAGGGACAACTCTGGATTCTCCTCGAGGCTTGGCAGTGCAATTGGAACGCCTCTCCAGCTGAGGCGGGAGACCAAGTGTCCCTTTCCACGTGCCACAAGAATCCTGGGACTCCTATCAAGTTTCTCGAGGAGTCAGGCATCGTCTCCTTTGAAGGCACTGATCTCCGCGTACCTCTGGAGTTTTCAAAGGATGTGAGGCCTCCGGTCGCGATGAGGTGGGCAACTAGGTCTTTCTCTGTGGTCTCCAGAGGGGATTCAGACATCCTTTCTTCTTGGGAGATGCAAGACGAGCCTGCATTCAAGTCACTGCAGGGATATCCGGCCTTATTTCGAGTCAGGGCATCGCGGTGTCCATTCCACTTGAGGCCCCAAACTCAGGATCCCTCTCACATACCTAGAGCTTAGAGAAGCCTCCTCTTGAGGTGCTTGTGGTAAGGTGGTACTCCTCAGGAGTCGAAGCCAGGGACTAACCTCTCATCTCGTGTTGATTCTTGGTCCACGGAGCTCTTTCGTGTTGCTACAGTGACCTCAGGATCCCTCTAGCCTTGAAACAGTGTTCTTGAGGTTTCTCTGGAGTGCCATGAAGGAAATCAAGGCTCCTTTCATGTGTGATGTGCAAGACGGAATTGCTCTGCAAGCAGTACAGGGGAATCGGGCCTCATCTCGCATCGAGGGGGAAGTCTCATGGTTTTTCTCGAGTTGCGGCGGGAACCTGGGGTATAATCTCGAGTTACGACGGGGATGGCCCTTCCACCCACGTGTTTGTTCAGCCACGTCAGGACTCCTGCCTAGTTGCGAGGGACAACTCTGGATTCTCCTCGAGGCTTGGCAGGGCAATTGGGACGCCTCTCCAGCTGAGGCGGGAGACCAAGGGTCCCTTTCCACGTGCCACAGGAATCCTGGGACTCCTATCAAGTTTCACGAGGAGTCAGGCATCGTCTCCTTTGGAGGCACTGATCTCCGAGTACCTCTGGAGTTTTCAAAGGATGTGAGGCCTCCGGTCGCGATGAGGTGGGGAACTAGGTCTTTCTCTGTGGTCTCCACAGGGGATTCAGACATCCTTTCATCTTCGGAGATGCAAGACGAGCCTGCATTCAAGTCACTGCAGGGATATCCAGCCTTATTTCGAGTCAGGGCATCGCGGTGTCCATTCCACTTGAGGCCGCAAACTCAGGGTCCCTCTCACATACCTAGAGCTGAGAGAAGCCTCCTCTTGAGGTGCTTGTGGTAAGGTGGTATTCCTCTGGAGTCGAAGCCAGGGACTAACCTCTCATCTCGAGTTGATTTTTGGCCCACGGAGCTCTTTCGTGTTGCTACAGTGACCTCAGGGTCCCTCTAGCCTTGAAACAGTGTTCTTGGGGTTTCTCTGGAGTGCCATCAAGGAAATCAAGGCTCCTTTCATGTGTGATGTGCAACACGGAATTGCTCTGCACGCAGTGCAGGGGAATCGGGCCTCATCTCGCGGCGAGGGGGAAGTCTCATGGTTTTTCTCGAGTTGCGGCGGGAACCTGGGGTATATTCTCGAGTTACGACGGGGATGGCCCTTCCACCCACGTGTTTCTTCAGCGACGTCAGGACTCCTGCCTAGTTGCGAGGGACAACTCTGGATTCTCCTCGAGGCTTGGCAGGGCAATTGGGACGCCTCTCCAGCTGAGGCGGGAGACCAAGTGTCCCTTTCCAAGTGCCACAGGAATCCTGGGACTCCTATCAAGTTTCACGAGGAGTCAGGCATCGTCTCCTTTGGAGGCACTGATCTCCGCGTACCTCTGGAGTTTTCAAAGGATGTGAGGCTATCGGTCGCGATGAGGTGGGGAACTAAGTCTTTCTCTGTGCTTTCCACAGGGGATTCAGACATCCTTTCGTCCTGGGAGATGCAAGACGAGCCTGCATTGAAGTCACTGCAGGGATATCCGGCCTTATTTCGAGTCAGGGCATCGCGGTGTCCATTCCACTTGAGGCCGCAAACTCAGGGTCCCTCTCACATACCTAGAGCTGAGAGAAGCCTCCTCTTGAGGTGCTTGTGGTAAGGTGGTATCCCTCTGGAGTCGAAGCCAGGGACTAACCTCTCTTTTCGAGTTGATTTTTGGTCCACAGAGTTCTTTCTTGTTGCTACAGTGACCTCAGGATCCCTCTAGCCTTGAAACAGTGTTCTTGGGGTTTCTCTGGAGTGCCATGAAGGAAATCAAGGCTCCTTTCATGTGTGATGTGCAACACAGAATTGCTCTGCACGCAGTGCAGTGGAATCGGGCCTCATCTCGCGGCGAGGGGGAAGTCTCATGGTTTTTCTCGAGTTGCGGCGGGAACCTGGGGTATATTCTCGAGTTACGACGGGGATGGCCCTTCCACCCACGTGTTTGTTCAGCCACGTCAGGACTCTTGCCTAGGTGCGAGACACAACTCGGGATTCTCCTCGAGGCTTGGCAAGGCAATTGGGACGCCACCTCAGCTGAGGCGGAAACCAAGGGTCCCTTTCCACGTGCCACAGGAATCCTGGGACTCCTATCAAGTTTCACGAGGAGTCAGGCATCGTCTCCTTTGGAGGCACTGATCTCCGCGTACCTCTGGAGTTTTCAAAGGATGTGAGGCCTCCGGTCGCGATGAGGTGGGGAACTAGGTCTTTCTCTGTGGTCTCCACCGGGGATTCAGACATCCTTTCATCTTGGGAGATGCAAGACGAGCCTGCATTCAAGTCACTGCAGGGATATCCGGCCTTATTTCGCGTCAGGGCATCGCGGTGTCCATTCCACTTGAGGCCGCAAACTCAGGGTCCCTCTCACATACCTAGAGCTGAGAGAAGCCTCCTCTTGAGGTGCTTGTGGTAAGGTGGTATTCCTCTGGAGTCGAAGCCAGGGACTAACCTCTCATCTCGAGTTGATTTTTGGCCCTCGGAGCTCTTTCGTGTTGCTACAGTGACCTCAGGATCCCTCTATCCTTGAAACAGTGTTCTTGGGGTTTCTCTGGAGTGCCATCAAGGAAATCAAGGCTCCTTTCATGTGTGATGTGCAACACGGAATTGCTCTGCACGCAGTGCAGGGGAATCGGGCCTCATCTCGCGGCGAGGGGGAAGTCTCATGGTTTTTCTCGAGTTGCGGCGGGAACCTGGGGTATATTCTCGAGTTACGACGGGGATGGCCCTTCCACCCACGTGTTTCTTCAGCGACGTCAGGACTCCTGCCTAGTTGCGAGGGACAACTCTGGATTCTCCTCGAGGCTTGGCAGGGCAATTGGGACGCCTCTCCAGCTGAGGCGGGAGACCAAGTGTCCCTTTCCAAGTGCCACAGGAATCCTGGGACTCCTATCAATTTTCACGAGGAGTCAGGCGATGTCTCCTTTGGAGGCACTGATCTCCGCGTACCTCTGGAGTTTTCAAAGGATGTGAGGCTATCGGTCGCGATGAGGTGGGGAACTAAGTCTTTCTCTGTGCTTTCCACAGGGGATTCAGACATCCTTTCGTCCTGGGAGATGCAAGACGAGCCTGCATTGAAGTCACTGCAGGGATATCCGGCCTTATTTCGAGTCAGGGCATCGCGGTGTCCATTCCACTTGAGGCCGCAAACTCAGGGTCCCTCTCACATACCTAGAGCTGAGAGAAGCCTCCTCTTGAGGTGCTTGTGGTAAGGTGGTATTCCTCTGGAGACGAATCCAGGGACTAACCTCTCTTTTCGAGTTGATTTTTGGTCCACAGAGTTTTTTCGTGTTGCTACAGTGACCTCAGGATCCCTCTATCCTTGAAACAGTGTTCTTGGGGTTTCTCTGGAGTGCCATCAAGGAAATCAAGGCTCCTTTCATGTGTGATGTGCAAGACGGAATTGCTCTGCAAGCAGTACAGGGGAATCGGGCCTCATCTCGCATCGAGGGGGAAGTCTCATGGTTTTTCTCGAGTTGCGGCGGGAACCTGGGGTATATTCTCGAGTTACGACGGGGATGGCCCTTCCACCCACGTGTTTCTTCAGCCACGTCAGGACTCCTGCCTAGTTGCGAGGGACAACTCTGGATTCTCCTCGAGGCTTGGCAGGGCAATTGGGAGGCCTCTCCAGCTGAGGCGGGAGACCAAGGGTCCCTTTCCACGTGCCACAAGAATCCTGGGACTCCTATCAAGTTTCACGAGGAGTCAGGCATCGTCTCCTTTGGAGGCACTGATCTCCGCGTACCTCTGGAGTTTTCAAAGGATGTGAGGCCTCCGGTCGCGATGAGGTGTGGAAATAGGTGTTTCTCTGTGGTCTCCACAGGGGATTCAGACATCCTTTCTTCTTGGGAGATGCAAGACGAGCCTGCATTCAAGTCACTGCAGGGATATCCGGCCTTATTTCGAGTCAGGGCATCGCGGTGTCCATTCCACTTGAGGCCGCAAACTCAGGATCCCTCTCACATACCTAGAGCTGAGAGAAGCCTCCTCTTGAGGTGCTTGTGGTAAGGTGGTATTCCTCAGGAGTCGAAGCCAGGGACTAACCTCTCATCTCGTGTTGATTCTTGGTCCACGGAGCTCTTTCGTGTTGCTACAGTGACCTCAGGATCCCTCTATCCTTGAAACAGTGTTCTTGGGGTTTCTCTGGAGTGCCATCAAGGAAATCAAGGCTCCTTTCATGTGTGATGTGCAACACGGAATTGCTCTGCACGCAGTGCAGGGGAATTGGGCCTCATCTCGCATCGAGGGGGAAGTCTCATGGTTTTTCTCGAGTTGCGGCGGGAACCTGGGGTATATTCTCGAGTTACGACGGGGATGGCCCTTCCACCCACGTGTTTCTTCAGCCACGTCAGGACTCCTGCCTAGTTGCGAGGGACAACTCTGGATTCTCCTCGAGGCTTGGCAGTGCAATTGGAACGCCTCTCCAGCTGAGGCGGGAGACCAAGTGTCCCTTTCCACGTGCCACAAGAATCCTGGGACTCCTATCAAGTTTCTCGAGGAGTCAGGCATCGTCTCCTTTGAAGGCACTGATCTCCGCGTACCTCTGGAGTTTTCAAAGGATGTGAGGCCTCCGGTCGCGATGAGGTGGGCAACTAGGTCTTTCTCTGTGGTCTCCAGAGGGGATTCAGACATCCTTTCTTCTTGGGAGATGCAAGACGAGCCTGCATTCAAGTCACTGCAGGGATATCCGGCCTTATTTCGAGTCAGGGCATCGCGGTGTCCATTCCACTTGAGGCCCCAAACTCAGGATCCCTCTCACATACCTAGAGCTGAGAGAAGCCTCCTCTTGAGGTGCTTGTGGTAAGGTGGTACTCCTCAGGAGTCGAAGCCAGGGACTAACCTCTCATCTCGTGTTGATTCTTGGTCCACGGAGCTCTTTCGTGTTGCTGCAGTGACCTCAGGATCCCTCTAGCCTTGAAACAGTGTTCTTGAGGTTTCTCTGGAGTGCCATGAAGGAAATCAAGGCTCCTTTCATGTGTGATGTGCAAGACGGAATTGCTCTGCAAGCAGTACAGGGGAATCGGGCCTCATCTCGCATCGAGGGGGAAGTCTCATGGTTTTTCTCGAGTTGCGGCGGGAACCTGGGGTATATTCTCGAGTTACGACGGGGATGGCCCTTCCACCCACGTGTTTCTTCAGCCACGTCAGGACTCCTGCCTAGTTGCGAGGGACAACTCTGGATTCTCCTCGAGGCTTGGCAGGGCAATTGGGACGCCTCTCCAGCTGAGGCGGGAGACCAAGGGTCCCTTTCCACGTGCCACAGGAATCCTGGGACTCCTATCAAGTTTCACGAGGAGTCAGGCATCGTCTCCTTTGGAGGCACTGATCTCCGAGTACCTCTGGAGTTTTCAAAGGATGTGAGGCCTCCGGTCGCGATGAGGTGGGGAACTAGGTCTTTCTCTGTGGTCTCCACAGGGGATTCAGACATCCTTTCATCTTCAGAGATGCAAGACGAGCCTGCATTCAAGTCACTGCAGGGATATCCAGCCTTATTTCGTGTCAGGGCATCGCGGTGTCCATTCCACTTGAGGCCGCAAACTCAGGGTCCCTCTCACATACCTAGAGCTGAGAGAAGCCTCCTCTTGAGGTGCTTGTGGTAAGGTGGTATTCCTCTGGAGTCGAAGCCAGGGACTAACCTCTCATCTCGAGTTGATTTTTGGCCCACGGAGCTCTTTCGTGTTGCTACAGTGACCTCAGGGTCCCTCTAGCCTTGAAACAGTGTTCTTGGGGTTTCTCTGGAGTGCCATCAAGGAAATCAAGGCTCCTTTCATGTGTGATGTGCAACACGGAATTGCTCTGCACGCAGTGCAGGGGAATCGGGCCTCATCTCGCGGCGAGGGGGAAGTCTCATGGTTTTTCTCGAGTTGCGGCGGGAACCTGGGGTATATTCTCGAGTTACGACGGGGATGGCCCTTCCACCCACGTGTTTCTTCAGCGACGTCAGGACTCCTGCCTAGTTGCGAGGGACAACTCTGGATTCTCCTCGAGGCTTGGCAGGGCAATTGGGACGCCTCTCCAGCTGAGGCGGGAGACCAAGTGTCCCTTTCCAAGTGCCACAGGAATCCTGGGACTCCTATCAAGTTTCACGAGGAGTCAGGCATCATCTCCTTTGGAGGCACTGATCTCCGCGTACCTCTGGAGTTTTCAAAGGATGTGAGGCTATCGGTCGCGATGAGGTGGGGAACTAAGTCTTTCTCTGTGCTTTCCACAGGGGATTCAGACATCCTTTCGTCCTGGGAGATGCAAGACGAGCCTGCATTCAAGTCACTGCAGGGATATCCGGCCTTATTTCGAGTCAGGGCATCGCGGTGTCCATTCCACTTGAGGCCGCAAACTCAGGGTCCCTCTCACATACCTAGAGCTGAGAGAAGCCTCCTCTTGAGGTGCTTGTGGTAAGGTGGTATCCCTCTGGAGTCGAAGCCAGGGACTAACCTCTCTTTTCGAGTTGATTTTTGGTCCACAGAGTTCTTTCTTGTTGCTACAGTGACCTCAGGATCCCTCTAGCCTTGAAACAGTGTTCTTGGGGTTTCTCTGGAGTGCCATGAAGGAAATCAAGGCTCCTTTCATGTGTGATGTGCAAGACAGAATTGCTCTGCACGCAGTGCAGTGGAATCGGGCCTCATCTCGCGGCGAGGGGGAAGTCTCATGGTTTTTCTCGAGTTGCGGCGGGAACCTGGGGTATATTCTCGAGTTACGACGGGGATGGCCCTTCCACACACGTGTTTCTTCAGCGACGTCAGGACTCCTGCCTAGTTGCGAGGGACAACTCTGGATTCTCCTCGAGGCTTGGCAGGGCAATTGGGACGCCTCTCCAGCTGAGGCGGGAGACCAAGTGTCCCTTTCAATTGCCACAGGAATCCTGGGACTCCTATCAAGTTTCACGAGGAGTCAGGCGATGTCTCCTTTGGAGGCACTGATCTCCGCGTACCTCTGGAGTTTTCAAAGGATGTGAGGCTATCGGTCGCGATGAGGTGGGGAACTAAGTCTTTCTCTGTGCTTTCCACAGGGGATTCAGACATCCTTTCGTCCTGGGAGATGCAAGACGAGCCTGCATTGAAGTCACTGCAGGGATATCCGGCCTTATTTCGAGTCAGGGCATCGCGGTGTCCATTCCACTTGAGGCCGCAAACTCAGGGTCCCTCTCACATACCTAGAGCTGAGAGAAGCCTCCTCTTGAGGTGCTTGTGGTAAGGTGGTATTCCTCTGGAGACGAATCCAGGGACTAACCTCTCTTTTCGAGTTGATTTTTGGTCCACAGAGTTCTTTCGTGTTGCTACAGTGACCTCAGGATCACTCTATCCTTGAAACAGTGTTCTTGGGGTTTCTCTGGAGTGCCATCAAGGAAATCAAGGCTCCTTTCATGTGTGATGTGCAAGACGGAATTGCTCTGCACGCAGTACAGGGGAATCGGGCCTCATCTCGCATCGAGGGGGAAGTCTCATGGTTTTTCTCGAGTTGCGGCGGGAACCTGGGGTATATTCTCGAGTTACGACGGGGATGGCCCTTCCACCCACGTGTTTGTTCAGCCACGTCAGGACTCCTGCCTAGTTGCGAGGGACAACTCGGGATTCTCCTCGAGGCTTGGCAGGGCAATTGGAACGCCTCTCCAGCTGAGGCGGGAGACCAAGTGTCCCTTTCCACGTGCCACAAGAATCCTGGGACTCCTATCAAGTTTCTCGAGGAGTCAGGCATCGTCTCCTTTGAAGGCACTGATCTCCGCGTACCTCTGGAGTTTTCAAAGGATGTGAGGCCTCCGGTCGCGATGAGGTGGGGAACAAGGTCTTTCTCTGTGGTCTCCACAGGGGATTCAGACATCCTTTCATCTTGGGAGATGCTAGACGAGCCTGCATTCAAGTCACTGCAGGGATATCCGGCCTTATTTCGCGTCAGGGCATCGCGGTGTCCATTCCACTTGAGGCCGCAAACTCAGGGTCCCTCTCACATACCTAGAGCTGAGAGAAGCCTTCTCTTGAGGTGCTTGTGGTAAGGTGGTATTCCTCTGGAGTCGAAGCCAGGGACTAACCTCTCATCTCGAGTTGATTTTTGGCCCACGGAGCTCTTTCGTGTTGCTACAGTGACCTCAGGATCCCTCTAGCCTTGAAACAGTGTTCTTGGGGTTTCTCTGGAGTGCCATGAAGGAAATCAAGGCTCCTTTCATGTGTGATGTGCAAGACGGAATTGCTCTGCACGCAGTGCAGGGGAATCGGGCCTCATCTCGCATCGAGGGGGAAGTCTCATGGTTTTTCTCGAGTTGCGGCGGGAACCTGGGGTATATTCTCGAGTTAGGACGGGGATGGCCCTTCCACCCACGTGTTTCTTCAGCGACGTCAGGACTCCTGCCTAGTTGCGAGGGACAACTCTGGATTCTCCTCGAGGCTTGGCAGGGCAATTGGGACGCCTCTCCAGCTGAGGCGGGAGACCAAGTGTCCCTTTCCAAGTGCCACAGGAATCCTGGGACTCCTATCAAGGTTCACGAGGAGTCAGGCATCGTCTCCTTTGGAGGCACTGATCTCCGCGTACCTCTGGAGTTTTCAAAGGATGTGAGGCTATCGGTCGCGATGAGGTGGGGAACTAAGTCTTTCTCTGTGCTTTCCACAGGGGATTCAGACATCCTTTCGTCCTGGGAGATGCAAGACGAGACTGCATTGAAGTCACTGCAGGGATATCCGGCCTTATTTCGAGTCAGGGCATCGCGGTGTCCATTCCACTTGAGGCCGCAAACTCAGGGTCCCTCTCACATACCTAGAGCTGAGAGAAGCCTCCTCTTGAGGTGCTTGTGGTAAGGTGGTATTCCTCTGGAGACGAATCCAGGGACTAACCTCTCTTTTCGAGTTGATTTTTGGTCCACAGAGTTCTTTCGTGTTGCTACAGTGACCTCAGGATCCCTCTATCCTTGAAGCAGTGTTCTTGGGGTTTCTCTGGAGTGCCATCAAGGAAATCAAGGTTCCGTTCATGTGTGATGTGCAAGACGGAATTGCTCTGCACGCAGTACAGGGGAATCGGGCCTCATCTCGCATCGAGGGGGAAGTCTCATGGTTTTTCTCGAGTTGCGGCGGGAACCTGGGGTATATTCTCGAGTTACGACGGGGATGGCCCTTCCACACACGTGTGTGTTCAGCCATGTCAGGACTCCTGCCTAGTTGCGAGGGACAACTCAGGATTCTCCTAGAGGCTTTGCAGGGCAATTGGGACGCCTCTCCAGCTGAGACGGGAGACCAAGGGTCCCTTTCCACGTGCCACAGGAATCCTGGGTCTCCTATCAAGTTTCACGAGGAGTCAGGCATCGTCTCCTTTGGGGGCACTGATCTCCGCATACCTCTGAAGTTTTCAAAGGATTTGAGGCCTCCTGTCGCGATGAGGTGGGGAACTAGGTCTTTCTCTGTGGTCTCCACAGGGGATTCAGACACCCTTTCGGCTTGGGAGATGCAAGACGAGCCTGCATTCCAGTCACTGCAGGGATATCCGGCCTTATTTCGAGTCAGGGCATCGCGGTGTCCATTCCACTTGAGGCCCCAAACTCAGGGTCCCTCTCACATACCTAGAGCTGAGAGAAGCCTCCTCTTGAGGTGCTTGTGGTAAGGTGGTATTCCTCTGGAGTCGAAGCCAGGGGCTAACCTCTCATCTCGAGTTGATTTTGGGTCCACGGAGCTCTTTCGTGTTGCTACAGTGACCTCAGGATCCCTCTAGCCTTGAAACAGTGTTCTTGGGGTTTCTCTGGAGTGCCATCAAGGAAATCAAGGCTCCTTTCATGTGTGATGTGCAACACAGAATTGCTCTGCATGCAGTGCAGGGGAATCGGGCCTCATCTCGCATCGAGGGGGAAGTCTCATGGTTTTTCTCGAGTTGCGGCGGGAACCTGGGGTATATTCTCGAGTTACGACGGGGATGGCCCTTCCACCCACGTGTTTGTTCAGCCACGTCAGGACTCTTGCCTAGTTGCGAGACACAACTCGGGATTCTCCTCGAGGCTTGGCAAGGCAATTGGGACGCCTCTCCAGCTGAGGCGGGAGACCAAGGGTCCCTTTCCACGTGCCACAGGAATCCTGGGACTCCTATCAAGTTTCACGAGGAGTCAGGCATCGTCTCCTTTGGAGGCACTGATCTCCGCGTACCTCTGGAGTTTTCAAAGGATGTGAGGCCTCCGGTCGCGATGAGGTGGGGAACTAGGTCTTTCTCTGTGGTCTCCACAGGGGATTCAGACATCCTTTCATCTTGGGAGATGCAAGACGAGCCTGCATTCAAGTCACTGCAGGGATATCCAGCCTTATTTCGCGTCAGGGCATCGCGGTGTCCATTCCACTTGAGGCCGCAAACTCAGGGTCCCTCTCACATACCTAGAGCTGAGAGAAGCCTCCTCTTGAGGTGCTTGTGGTAAGGTGGTATTCCTCTGGAGTCGAAGCCAGGGACTAACCTCTCATCTCGAGTTGATTTTTGGCCCTCGGAGCTCTTTCGTGTTGCTACAGTGACCTCAGGATCCCTCTAGCCTTGAAACAGTGTTCTTGGGGTTTCTCTGGAGTGCCATCAAGGAAATCAAGGCTCCTTTCATGTGTGATGTGCAACACGGAATTGCTCTGCACGCAGTGCAGGGGAATCGGGCCTCATCTCGCGGCGAGGGGGAAGTCTCATGGTTTTTCTCGAGTTGCGGCGGGAACCTGGGGTATATTCTCGAGTTACGACGGGGATGGCCCTTCCACCCACGTGTTTCTTCAGCGACGTCAGGACTCCTGCCTAGTTGCGAGGGACAACTCTGGATTCTCCTCGAGGCTTGGCAGGGCAATTGGGACGCCTCTCCAGCTGAGGCGGGAGACCAAGTGTCCCTTTCCAAGTGCCACAGGAATCCTGGGACTCCTATCAAGTTTCACGAGGAGTCAGGCGATGTCTCCTTTGGAGGCACTGATCTCCGCGTACCTCTGGAGTTTTCAAAGGATGTGAGGCTATCGGTCGCGATGAGGTGGGGAACTAAGTCTTTCTCTGTGCTTTCCACAGGGGATTCAGACATCCTTTCGTCCTGGGAGATGCAAGACGAGCCTGCATTGAAGTCACTGCAGGGATATCCGGCCTTATTTCGAGTCAGGGCATCGCGGTGTCCATTCCACTTGAGGCCGCAAACTCAGGGTCCCTCTCACATACCTAGAGCTGAGAGAAGCCTCCTCTTGAGGTGCTTGTGGTAAGGTGGTATTCCTCTGGAGACGAATCCAGGGACTAACCTCTCTTTTCGAGTTGATTTTTGGTCCACAGAGTTTTTTCGTGTTGCTACAGTGACCTCAGGATCCCTCTATCCTTGAAACAGTGTTCTTGGGGTTTCTCTGGAGTGCCATCAAGGAAATCAAGGCTCCTTTCATGTGTGATGTGCAAGACGGAATTGCTCTGCAAGCAGTACAGGGGAATCGGGCCTCATCTCGCATCGAGGGGGAAGTCTCATGGTTTTTCTCGAGTTGCGGCGGGAACCTGGGGTATATTCTCGAGTTACGACGGGGATGGCCCTTCCACCCACGTGTTTGTTCAGCCACGTCAGGACTCCTGCCTAGTTGCGAGGGACAACTCTGGATTCTCCTCGAGGCTTGGCAGGGCAATTGGGAGGCCTCTCCAGCTGAGGCGGGAGACCAAGGGTCCCTTTCCACGTGCCACAAGAATCCTGGGACTCCTATCAAGTTTCACGAGGAGTCAGGCATCGTCTCCTTTGGAGGCACTGATCTCCGCGTACCTCTGGAGTTTTCAAAGGATGTGAGGCCTCCGGTCGCGATGAGGTGTGGAAATAGGTGTTTCTCTGTGGTCTCCACAGGGGATTCAGACATCCTTTCTTCTTGGGAGATGCAAGACGAGCCTGCATTCAAGTCACTGCAGGGATATCCGGCCTTATTTCGAGTCAGGGCATCGCGGTGTCCATTCCACTTGAGGCCGCAAACTCAGGATCCCTCTCACATACCTAGAGCTGAGAGAAGCCTCCTCTTGAGGTGCTTGTGGTAAGGTGGTATTCCTCAGGAGTCGAAGCCAGGGACTAACCTCTCATCTCGTGTTGATTCTTGGTCCACGGAGCTCTTTCGTGTTGCTACAGTGACCTCAGGATCCCTCTATCCTTGAAACAGTGTTCTTGGGGTTTCTCTGGAGTGCCATCAAGGAAATCAAGGCTCCTTTCATGTGTGATGTGCAACACGGAATTGCTCTGCACGCAGTGCAGGGGAATCGGGCCTCATCTCGCGGCGAGGGGGAAGTCTCATGGTTTTTCTCGAGTTGCGGCGGGAACCTGGGGTATATTCTCGAGTTACGACGGGGATGGCCCTTCCACACACGTGTGTGTTCAGCCATGACAGGACTCCTGCCTAGTTGCGAGGGACAACTCGGGATTCTCCTCGAGGCTTGGCAGGGCAATTGGGACGCCTCTCCAGCTGAGGCGGGAGACCAAGTGTCCCTTTCCAAGTGCCACAAGAATCCTGGGACTCCTATCAAGTTTCACGAGGAGTCAGGCATCGTCTCCTTTGGAGGCACTGATCTCCGCGTACCTCTGGAGTTTTCAAAGGATGTGAGGCCTCCGGTCGCGATGAGGTGGGGAACTAAGTTTTCTCTGTGCTTTCCACAGGGGATTCAGACATCCTTTCGTCCTGGGAGATGCAAGACGAGCCTGCATGAAGTCACTGCAGGGATATCCGGCCTTATTTCGAGTCAGGGCCTCGCGGTGTCCATTCCACTTGAGGCCGCAAACTCAGGGTCCCTCTCACATACCTAGAGCTGAGAGAAGCCTCCTCTTGAGGTGCTTGTGGTAAGGTGGTATTCCTCTGGAGACGAATCCAGGGACTAACCTCTCTTTTCGAGTTGATTTTTGGTCCACAGAGTTCTTTCGTGTTGCTACAGTGACCTCAGGATCCCTCTATCCTTGAAACAGTGTTCTTGGGGTTTCTCTGGAGTGCCATCAAGGAAATCAAAGCTCCTTTCATGGGTGATGTGCAAGACGGAATTGCTCTGCCCGCAGTACAGGGGAATTGGGCCTCATCTCGCATCGAGGGGGAAGTCTCATGGTTTTTCTCGAGTTGCGGCGGGAACCTGGGGTATATTCTCGAGTTACGACGGGGATGGCCCTTCCACCCACGTGTTTCTTCAGCCACGTCAGGACTCCTGCCTAGTTGCGAGGGACAACTCTGGATTCTCCTCGAGGCTTGGCAGTGCAATTGGAACGCCTCTCCAGCTGAGGCGGGAGACCAAGTGTCCCTTTCCACGTGCCACAAGAATCCTGGGACTCCTATCAAGTTTCTCGAGGAGTCAGGCATCGTCTCCTTTGAAGGCACTGATCTCCGCGTACCTCTGGAGTTTTCAAAGGATGTGAGGCCTCCGGTCGCGATGAGGTGGGCAACTAGGTCTTTCTCTGTGGTCTCCAGAGGGGATTCAGACATCCTTTCTTCTTGGGAGATGCAAGACGAGCCTGCATTCAAGTCACTGCAGGGATATCCGGCCTTATTTCGAGTCAGGGCATCGCGGTGTCCATTCCACTTGAGGCCGCAAACTCAGGATCCCTCTCACATACCTAGAGCTGAGAGAAGCCTCCTCTTGAGGTGCTTGTGGCAAGGTGGTACTCCTCAGGAGTCGAAGCCAGGGACTAACCTCTCATCTCGTGTTGATTCTTGGTCCACGGAGCTCTTTCGTGTTGCTACAGTGACCTCAGGATCCCTCTAGCCTTGAAACAGTGTTCTTGAGGTTTCTCTGGAGTGCCATGAAGGAAATCAAGGCTCCTTTCATGTGTGATGTGCAAGACGGAATTGCTCTGCAAGCAGTACAGGGGAATCGGGCCTCATCTCGCATCGAGGGGGAAGTCTCATGGTTTTTCTCGTTTTGCGGCGGGAACCTGGGGTATATTCTCGAGTTACGACGGGGATGGCCCTTCCACCCACGTGTTTCTTCAGCCACGTCAGGACTCCTGCCTAGTTGCGAGGGACAACTCTGGATTCTCCTCGAGGCTTGGCAGGGCAATTGGGACGCCTCTCCAGCTGAGGCGTGAGACCAAGGGTCCCTTTCCACGTGCCACAGGAATCCTGGGACTCCTATCAAGTTTCACGAGGAGTCAGGCATCGTCTCCTTTGGAGGCACTGATCTCCGAGTACCTCTGGAGTTTTCAAAGGATGTGAGGCCTCCGGTCGCGATGAGGTGGGGAACTAGGTCTTTCTCTGTGGTCTCCACAGGGGATTCAGACATCCTTTCATCTTCGGAGATGCAAGACGAGCCTGCATTCAAGTCACTGCAGGGATATCCAGCCTTATTTCGAGTCAGGGCATCGCGGTGTCCATTCCACTTGAGGCCGCAAACTCAGGGTCCCTCTCACATACCTAGAGCTGAGAGAAGCCTCCTCTTGAGGTGCTTGTGGTAAGGTGGTATTCCTCTGGAGTCGAAGCCAGGGACTAACCTCTCATCTCGAGTTGATTTTTGGCCCACGGAGCTCTTTCGTGTTGCTACAGTGACCTCAGGGTCCCTCTAGCCTTGAAACAGTGTTCTTGGGGTTTCTCTGGAGTGCCATCAAGGAAATCAAGGCTCCTTTCATGTGTGATGTGCAACACGGAATTGCTCTGCACGCAGTGCAGGGGAATCGGGCCTCATCTCGCGGCGAGGGGGAAGTCTCATGGTTTTTCTCGAGTTGCGGCGGGAACCTGGGGTATATTCTCGAGTTACGACGGGGATGGCCGTTCCACCCACGTGTTTCTTCAGCGACGTCAGGACTCCTGCCTAGTTGCGAGGGACAACTCTGGATTCTCCTCGAGGCTTGGCAGGGCAATTGGGAGGCCTCTCCAGCTGAGGCGGGAAACCAAGGGTCCCTTTCCACGTGCCACAAGAATCCTGGGACTCCTATCAAGTTTCACGAGGAGTCAGGCATCGTCTCCTTTGGAGGCACTGATCTCCGAGTACCTCTGGAGTTTTCAAAGGATGTGAGGCCTCCGGTCGCGATGAGGTGTGGAAATAGGTGTTTCTCTGTGGTCTCCACAGGGGATTCAGACATCCTTTCTTCTTGGGAGATGCAAGACGAGCCTGCATTCAAGTCACTGCAGGGATATCCGGCCTTATTTCGAGTCAGGGCATCGCGGTGTCCATTCCACTTGAGGCCGCAAACTCAGGATCCCTCTCACATACCTAGAGCTGAGAGAAGCCTCCTCTTGAGGTGCTTGTGATAAGGTGGTATTCCTCAGGAGTCGAAGCCAGGGACTAACCTCTCATCTCGTGTTGATTCTTGGTCCACGGAGCTCTTTCGTGTTGCTACAGTGACCTCAGGATCCCTCTAGCCTTGAAACAGTGTTCTTGGGGTTTCTCTGGAGTGCCATCAAGGAAATCAAGGCTCCTTTCATGTGTGATGTGCAACACGGAATTGCTCTGCACGCAGTGCAGGGGAATCGGGCCTCATCTCGCGGCGAGGGGGAAGTCTCATGGTTTTTCTCGAGTTGCGGCGGGAACCTGGGGTATATTCTCGAGTTACGACGGGGATGGCCCTTCCACACACGTGTGTGTTCAGCCATGTCAGGACTCCTGCCTAGTTGCGAGGGACAACTCGGGATTCTCCTCGAGGCTTTGCAGGGCAATTGGGACGCCTCTCCAGCTGAGGCGGGAGACCAAGTGTCCCTTTCCAAGTGCCACAAGAATCCTGGGACTCCTATCAAGTTTCACGAGGAGTCAGGCATCGTCTCCTTTGGAGGCACTGATCTCCGCGTACCTCTGGAGTTTTCAAAGGATGTGAGGCCTCCGGTCGCGATGAGGTGGGGAACTAAGTCTTTCTCTATGCTTTCCACAGGGGATTCAGACATCCTTTCGTCCTGGGAGATGCAAGACGAGCCTGCATGAAGTCACTGCAGGGATATCCGGCCTTATTTCGAGTCAGGGCATCGCGGTGTCCATTCCACTTGAGGCCGCAAACTCAGGGTCCCTCTCACATACCTAGAGCTGAGAGAAGCCTCCTCTTGAGGTGCTTGTGGTAAGGTGGTATTCCTCTGGAGACGAATCCAGGGACTAACCTCTCTTTTCGAGTTGATTTTTGGTCCACAGAGTTCTTTCGTGTTGCTACAGTGACCTCAGGATCCCTCTATCCTTGAAACAGTGTTCTTGGGGTTTCTCTGGAGTGCCATCAAGGAAATCAAAGCTCCTTTCATGTGTGATGTGCAAGACGGAATTGCTCTGCCCGCAGTACAGGGGAATTGGGCCTCATCTCGCATCGAGGGGGAAGTCTCATGGTTTTTCTCGAGTTGCGGCGGGAACCTGGGGTATATTCTCGAGTTACGACGGGGATGGCCCTTCCACCCACGTGTTTCTTCAGCCACGTCAGGACTCCTGCCTAGTTGCGAGGGACAACTCTGGATTCTCCTCGAGGCTTGGCAGTGCAATTGGAACGCCTCTCCAGCTGAGGCGGGAGACCAAGTGTCCCTTTCCACGTGCCACAAGAATCCTGGGACTCCTATCAAGTTTCTCGAGGAGTCAGGCATCGTCTCCTTTGAAGGCACTGATCTCCGCGTACCTCTGGAGTTTTCAAAGGATGTGAGGCCTCCGGTCGCGATGAGGTGGGCAACTAGGTCTTTGTCTGTGGTCTCAAGAGGGGATTCAGACATCCTTTCTTCTTGGGAGATGCAAGACGAGCCTGCATTCAAGTCACTGCAGGGATATCCGGCCTTATTTCGAGTCAGGGCATCGCGGTGTCCATTCCACTTGAGGCCCCAAACTCAGGATCCCTCTCACATACCTAGAGCTGAGAGAAGCCTCCTCTTGAGGTGCTTGTGGTAAGGTGGTATTCCTCAGGAGTCGAAGCCAGGGACTAACCTCTCATCTCGTGTTGATTCTTGGTCCACGGAGCTCTTTCGTGTTGCTACAGTGACCTCAGGATCCCTCTAGCCTTGAAACAGTGTTCTTGAGGTTTCTCTGGAGTGCCATGAAGGAAATCAAGGCTCCTTTCATGTGTGATGTGCAACACGGAATTGCTCTGCACGCAGTGAAGGGGAATCGGGCCTCATCTCGCGGCGAGGGGGAAGTCTCATGGTTTTTCTCGAGTTGCGGCGGGAACCTGGGGTATATTCTCGAGTTACGACGGGGATGGCCCTTCCACACACGTGTTTCTTCAGCGACGTCAGGACTCCTGCCTAGTTGCGAGGGACAACTCGGGATTCTCCTCGAGGCTTTGCAGGGAAATTGGGACGCCTCTCCAGCTGAGGCGGGAGACCAAGGGTCCCTTTCCACGTGCCATAGGAATCCTGGGTCTCCTATCAAGTTTCACGAGGAGTCAGGCATCGTTTCCTTTGGAGGCACTGATCTCCGCAAACCTCTGGAGTTTTCAAAGGATTTGAGGCCTCCTGTCGCGATAAGGTGGGGAACTAGGTCTTTCTCTGTGGTCTCCACAGGGGATTCAGACACCCTTTCGTCTTGGCAGATGCAAGACGAGCCTGCATTCCAGTCACTGCAGGGATATACGGCCTTATTTCGCGTCAGGGCATCGCGGTGTCCATTCCACTTGAGGACGCAAACTCAGGGTCCCTCTCACATACCTAGAGCTGAGAGAAGCCTCCTCTTGAGGTGCTTGTGGTAAGGTGGTATTCCTCTGGAGTCGAAGCCAGGGACTAACCTCTCATCTCGAGTTGATTTTTGGCCCACGGAGCTCTTTCGTGTTGCTACAGTGACCTCAGGGTCCCTCTAGCCTTGAAACAGTGTTCTTGGGGTTTCTCTGGAGTGCCATCAAGGAAATCAAGGCTCCTTTCATGTGTGATGTGCAACACGGAATTGCTCTGCACGCAGTGCAGGGGAATCGGGCCTCATCTCGCGGCGAGGGGGAAGTCTCATGGTTTTTCTCGAGTTGCGGCGGGAACCTGGGGTATATTCTCGAGTTACGACGGGGATGGCCCTTCCACCCACGTGTTTGTTCAGCCACGTCAGGACTCCTGCCTAGTTGCGAGGGACAACTCTGGATTCTCCTCGAGGCTTGGCAGGGCAATTGGGACGCCTCTCCAGCTGAGGCGGGAGACCAAGTGTCCCTTTCAATTGCCACAGGAATCCTGGGACTCCTATCAAGTTTCACGAGGAGTCAGGCATCGTCTCCTTTGGAGGCACTGATCTCCGCGTACCTCTGGAGTTTTCAAAGGATGTGAGGCTATCGGTCGCGATTAGGTGGGGAACTAAGTCTTTCTCTGTGCTTTCCACAGGGGATTCAGACATCCTTTCGTCCTGGGAGATGCAAGACGAGCCTGCATTGAAGTCACTGCAGGGATATCCGGCCTTATTTCGAGTCAGGGCATCGCGGTGTCCATTCCACTTGAGGCCGCAAACTCAGGGTCCCTCTCACATACCTAGAGCTGAGAGAAGCCTCCTCTTGAGGTGCTTGTGGTAAGGTGGTATTCCTCTGGAGACGAATCCAGGGACTAACCTCTCTTTTCGAGTTGATTTTTGGTCCACAGAGTTCTTTCGTGTTGCTACAGTGACCTCAGGATCACTCTATCCTTGAAACAGTGTTCTTGGGGTTTCTCTGGAGTGCCATCAAGGAAATCAAGGCTCCTTTCATGTGTGATGTGCAACACGGAATTGCTCTGCACGCAGTGCAGGGGAATTGGGCCTCATCTCGCGGCGAGGGGGAAGTCTCATGGTTTTTCTCGAGTTGCGGCGGGAACCTGGGGTATATTCTCGAGTTACGACGGGGATGGCCGTTCCACCCACGTGTTTCTTCAGCGACGTCAGGACTCCTGCCTAGTTGCGAGGGACAACTCTGGATTCTCCTCGAGGCTTGGCAGGGCAATTGGGAGGCCTCTCCAGCTGAGGCGGGAAACCAAGGGTCCCTTTCCACGTGCCACAAGAATCCTGGGACTCCTATCAAGTTTCACGAGGAGTCAGGCATCGTCTCCTTTGGAGGCACTGATCTCCGAGTACCTCTGGAGTTTTCAAAGGATGTGAGGCCTCCGGTCGCGATGAGGTGTGGAAATAGGTGTTTCTCTGTGGTCTCCACAGGGGATTCAGACATCCTTTCTTCTTGGGAGATGCAAGACGAGCCTGCATTCAAGTCACTGCAGGATATCCGGCCTTATTTCGAGTCAGGGCATCGCGGTGTCCATTCCACTTGAGGCCGCAAACTCAGGATCCCTCTCACATACCTAGAGCTGGGAGAAGCCTCCTCTTGAGGTGCTTGTGATAAGGTGGTATTCCTCAGGAGTCGAAGCCAGGGACTAACCTCTCATCTCGTGTTGATTCTTGGTCCACGGAGCTCTTTCGTGTTGCTACAGTGACCTCAGGATCCCTCTAGCCTTGAAACAGTGTTCTTGGGGTTTCTCTGGAGTGCCATCAAGGAAATCAAGGCTCCTTTCATGTGTGATGTGCAACACGGAATTGCTCTGCACGCAGTGCAGGGGAATCGGGCCTCATCTCGCGGCGAGGGGGAAGTCTCATGGTTTTTCTCGAGTTGCGGCGGGAACCTGGGGTATATTCTCGAGTTACGACGGGGATGGCCCTTCCACACACGTGTGTGTTCAGCCATGTCAGGACTCCTGCCTAGTTGCGAGGGACAACTCGGGATTCTCCTCGAGGCTTGGCAGGGCAATTGGGACGCCTCTCCAGCTGAGGCGGGAGACCAAGTGTCCCTTTCCAAGTGCCACAAGAATCCTGGGACTCCTATCAAGTTTCACGAGGAGTCAGGCATCGTCTCCTTTGGAGGCACTGATCTCCGCGTACCTCTGGAGTTTTCAAAGGATGTGAGGCCTCCGGTCGCGATGAGGTGGGGAACTAAGTCTTTCTCTGTGCTTTCCACAGGGGATTCAGACATCCTTTCGTCCTGGGAGATGCAAGACGAGTCTGCATGAAGTCACTGCAGGGATATCCGGCCTTATTTCGAGTCAGGGCATCGCGGTGTCCATTCCACTTGAGGCCGCAAACTCAGGGTCCCTCTCACATACCTAGAGCTGAGAGAAGCCTCCTCTTGAGGTGCTTGTGGTAAGGTGGTATTCCTCTGGAGACGAATCCAGGGACTAACCTCTCTTTTCGAGTTGATTTTTGGTCCACAGAGTTCTTTCGTGTTGCTACAGTGACCTCAGGATCCCTCTATCCTTGAAACAGTGTTCTTGGGGTTTCTCTGGAGTGCCATCAAGGAAATCAAAGCTCCTTTCATGTGTGATGTGCAAGACGGAATTGCTCTGCCCGCACTACAGGGGAATTGGGCCTCATCTCGCATCGAGGGGGAAGTCTCATGGTTTTTCTCGAGTTGCGGCGGGAACCTGGGGTATATTCTCGAGTTACGACGGGGATGGCCCTTCCACCCACGTGTTTCTTCAGCCACGTCAGGACTCCTGCCTAGTTGCGAGGGACAACTCTGGATTCTCCTCGAGGCTTGGCAGTGCAATTGGAACGCCTCTCCAGCTGAGGCGGGAGACCAAGTGTCCCTTTCCACGGGCCACAAGAATCCTGGGACTCCTATCAAGTTTCTCGAGGAGTCAGGCATCGTCTCCTTTGAAGGCACTGATCTCCGCGTACCTCTGGAGTTTTCAAAGGATGTGAGGCCTCCGGTCGCGAAGAGGTGGGCAACTAGGTCTTTGTCTGTGGTCTCCAGAGGGGATTCAGACACCCTTTCTTCTTGGGAGATGCAAGACGAGCCTGCATTCAAGTCACTGCAGGGATATCCGGCCTTATTTCGAGTCAGGGCATCGCGGTGTCCATTCCACTTGAGGCCCCAAACTCAGGATCCCTCTCACATACCTAGAGCTGAGAGAAGCCTCCTCTTGAGGTGCTTGTGGTAAGGTGGTATTCCTCAGGAGTCGAAGCCAGGGACTAACCTCTCATCTCGTGTTGATTCTTGGTCCACGGAGCTCTTTCGTGTTGCTACAGTGACCTCAGGATCCCTCTAGCCTTGAAACAGTGTTCTTGAGGTTTCTCTGGAGTGCCATGAAGGAAATCAAGGCTCCTTTCATGTGTGATGTGCAACACGGAATTGCTCTGCACACAGTGCAGGGGAATCGGGCCTCATCTCGCGGCGAGGGGGAAGTCTCATGGTTTTTCTCGAGTTGCGGCGGGAACCTGGGGTATATTCTCGAGTTACGACGGGGATGGCCCTTCCACACACGTGTTTCTTCAGCGACGTCAGGACTCCTGCCTAGTTGCGAGGGACAACTCGGGATTCTCCTCGAGGCTTTGCAGGGAAATTGGGACGCCTCTCCAGCTGAGGCGGGAGACCAAGGGTCCCTTTCCACGTGCCACAGGAATCCTGGGTCTCCTATCAAGTTTCACGAGGAGTCAGGCATCGTTTCCTTTGGAGGCACTGATCTCCGCAAACCTCTGGAGTTTTCAAAGGATTTGAGGCCTCCTGTCGCGATAAGGTGGGGAACTAGGTCTTTCTCTGTGGTCTCCACAGGGGATTCAGACACCCTTTCGTCTTGGCAGATGCAAGACGAGCCTGCATTCCAGTCACTGCAGGGATATACGGCCTTATTTCGCGTCAGGGCATCGCGGTGTCCATTCCACTTGAGGACGCAAACTCAGGGTCCCTCTCACATACCTAGAGCTGAGAGAAGCCTCCTCTTGAGGTGCTTGTGGTAAGGTGGTATTCCTCTGGAGTCGAAGCCAGGGACTAACCTCTCATCTCGAGTTGATTTTTGGCCCACGGAGCTCTTTCGTGTTGCTACAGTGACCTCAGGGTCCCTCTAGCCTTGAAACAGTGTTCTTGGGGTTTCTCTGGAGTGCCATCAAGGAAATCAAGGCTCCTTTCATGTGTGATGTGCAACACGGAATTGCTCTGCACGCAGTGCAGGGGAATCGGGCCTCATCTCGCGGCGAGGGGGAAGTCTCATGGTTTTTCTCGAGTTGCGGCGGGAACCTGGGGTATATTCTCGAGTTACGACGGGGATGGCCCTTCCACCCACGTGTTTGTTCAGCCACGTCAGGACTCCTGCCTAGTTGCGAGGGACAACTCTGGATTCTCCTCGAGGCTTGGCAGGGCAATTGGGACGCCTCTCCAGCTGAGGCGGGAGACCAAGTGTCCCTTTCAATTGCCACAGGAATCCTGGGACTCCTATCAAGTTTCACGAGGAGTCAGGCATCGTCTCCTTTGGAGGCACTGATCTCCGCGTACCTCTGGAGTTTTCAAAGGATGTGAGGCTATCGGTCGCGATGAGGTGGGGAACTAAGTCTTTCTCTGTGCTTTCCACAGGGGATTCAGACATCCTTTCGTCCTGGGAGATGCAAGACGAGCCTGCATTGAAGTCACTGCAGGGATATCCGGCCTTATTTCGAGTCAGGGCATCGCGGTGTCCATTCCACTTGAGGCCGCAACCTCAGGGTCCCTCTCACATACCTAGAGCTGAGAGAAGCCTCCTCTTGAGGTGCTTGTGGTAAGGTGGTATTCCTCTGGAGACGAATCCAGGGACTAACCTCTCTTTTCGAGTTGATTTTTGGTCCACAGAGTTCTTTCGTGTTGCTACAGTGACCTCAGGATCACTCTATCCTTGAAACAGTGTTCTTGGGGTTTCTCTGGAGTGCCATCAAGGAAATCAAGGCTCCTTTCATGTGTGATGTGCAAGACGGAATTGCTCTGCACGCAGTACAGGGGAATCGGGCCTCATCTCGCATCGAGGGGGAAGTCTCATGGTTTTTCTCGAGTTGCGGCGGGAACCTGGGGTATATTCTCGAGTTACGACGGGGATGGCCCTTCCACCCACGTGTTTGTTCAGCCACGTCAGGACTCCTGCCTAGTTGCGAGGGACAACTTGGGATTCTCCTCGAGGCTTGGCAGGGCAATTGGAACGCCTCTCCAGCTGAGGCGGGAGACCAAGGGTCCCTTTCCACGTGCCACAAGAATCCTGGGACTCCTATCAAGTTTCACGAGGAGTCAGGCATCGTCTCCTTTGGAGGCACTGATCTCCGCGTACCTCTGGAGTTTTCAAAGGATGTGAGGCCTCCGGTCGCGATGAGGTGGGGAACTAGGTGTTTCTCTGTGGTCTCCACAGGGGATTCAGACATCCTTTCTTCTTGGGAGATGCAAGACGAGCCTGCATTCAAGTCACTGCAGGGATATCCGGCCTTATTTCGAGTCAGGGCATCGCGGTGTCCATTCCACTTGAGGCCGCAAACTCAGGGTCCCTCTCACATACCTAGAGCTGAGAGAAGCCTCCTCTTGAGGTGCTTGTGGTAAGGTGGTATTCCTCTGGAGTCGAAGCCAGGGACTAACCTCTCATCTCGAGTTGATTTTTGGTCCACGGAGCTCTTTCGTGTTGCTACAGTGACCTCAGGATCCCTCTAGCCTTGAAACAGTGTTCTTGGGGTTTCTCTGGAGTGCCATGAAGGAAATCAAGGCTCCTTTCATGTGTGATGTGCAACACGGAATTGCTCTGCACGCAGTGCAGGGGAATCGGGCCTCATCTCGCGGCGAGGGGGAAGTCTCATGGTTTTTCTCGAGTTGCGGCGGGAACCTGGGGTATATTCTCGAGTTACGACGGGGATGGCCCTTCCACCCACGTGTTTCTTCAGCGACGTCAGGACTCCTGCCTAGTTGCGAGGGACAACTCTGGATTCTCCTCGAGGCTTGGCAGGGCAATTGGGACGCCTCTCCAGCTGAGGCGGGAGACCAAGTGTCCCTTTCCAAGTGCCACAGGAATCCTGGGACTCCTATCAAGGTTCACGAGGAGTCAGGCATCGTCTCCTTTGGAGGCACTGATCTCCGCGTACCTCTGGAGTTTTCAAAGGATGTGAGGCTATCGGTCGCGATGAGGTGGGGAACTAAGTCTTTCTCTGTGCTTTCCACAGGGGATTCAGACATCCTTTCGTCCTGGGAGATGCAAGACGAGACTGCATTGAAGTCACTGCAGGGATATCCGGCCTTATTTCGAGTCAGGGCATCGCGGTGTCCATTCCACTTGAGGCCGCAAACTCAGGGTCCCTCTCACATACCTAGAGCTGAGAGAAGCCTCCTCTTGAGGTGCTTGTGGTAAGGTGGTATTCCTCTGGAGACGAATCCAGGGACTAACCTCTCTTTTCGAGTTGATTTTTGGTCCACAGAGTTCTTTCGTGTTGCTACAGTGACCTCAGGATCCCTCTATCCTTGAAGCAGTGTTCTTGGGGTTTCTCTGGAGTGCCATCAAGGAAATCAAGGTTCCGTTCATGTGTGATGTGCAAGACGGAATTGCTCTGCACGCAGTACAGGGGAATCGGGCCTCATCTCGCAGCGAGGGGGAAGTCTCATGGTTTTTCTCGAGTTGCGGCGGGAACCTGGGGTATATTCTAGAGTTACGACGGGGATGGCCCTTCCACCCACGTGTGTGTTCAGCCATGTCAGGACTCCTGCCTAGTTGCGAGGGACAACTCAGGATTCTCCTAGAGGCTTTGCAGGGCAATTGGGACGCGTCTCCAGCTGAGACGGGAGACCAAGGGTCCCTTTCCACGTGCCACAGGAATCCTGGGTCTCCTATCAAGTTTCACGAGGAGTCAGGCATCGTCTCCTTTGGAGGCACTGATCTCCGCATACCTCTGAAGTTTTCAAAGGATTTGAGGCCTCCTGTCGCGATGAGGTGGGGAACTAGGTCTTTCTCTGTGGTCTCCACAGGGGATTCAGACACCCTTTCGGCTTGGGAGATGCAAGACGAGCCTGCATTCCAGTCACTGCAGGGATATCCGGCCTTATTTCGAGTCAGGGCATCGCGGTGTCCATTCCACTTGAGGCCCCAAACTCAGGGTCCCTCTCACATACCTAGAGCTGAGAGAAGCCTCCTCTTGAGGTGCTTGGGGTAAGGTGGTATTCCTCTGGAGTCGAAGCCAGGGGCTAACCTCTCATCTCGAGTTGATTTTGGGTCCACGGAGCTCTTTCGTGTTGCTACAGTGACCTCAGGATCCCTCTAGCCTTGAAACAGTGTTCTTGGGGTTTCTCTGGAGTGCCATGAAGGAAATCAAGGCTCCTTTCATGTGTGATGTGCAACACAGAATTGCTCTGCACGCAGTGCAGGGGAATCGGGCCTCATCTCGCATCGAGGGGGAAGTCTCATGGTTTTTCTCGAGTTGCGGCGGGAACCTGGGGTATATTCTCGAGTTACGACGGGGATGGCCCTTCCACACACGTGTTTGTTCAGCCACGTCAGGACTCTTGCCTAGTTGCGAGACACAACTCGGGATTCTCCTCGAGGCTTGGCAAGGCAATTGGGACGCCTCTCCAGCTGAGGCGGGAGACCAAGGGTCCCTTTCCACGTGCCACAGGAATCCTGGGACTCCTATCAAGTTTCACGAGGAGTCAGGCATCGTCTCCTTTGGAGGCACTGATCTCCGCGTACCTCTGGAGTTTTCAAAGGATGTGAGGCCTCCGGTCGCGATGAGGTGGGGAACAAGGTCTTTCTCTGTGGTCTCCACAGGGGATTCAGACATCCTTTCATCTTGGGAGATGCAAGACGAGCCTGCATTCAAGTCACTGCAGGGATATCCGGCCTTATTTCGCGTCAGGGCATCGCGGTGTCCATTCCACTTGAGGCCGCAAACTCAGGGTCCCTCTCACATACCTAGAGCTGAGAGAAGCCTTCTCTTGAGGTGCTTGTGGTAAGGTGGTATTCCTCTGGAGTCGAAGCCAGGGACTAACTTCTCATCTCGAGTTGATTTTTGGCCCACGGAGCTCTTTCGTGTTGCTACAGTGACCTCAGGATCCCTCTAGCCTTGAAACAGTGTTCTTGGGGTTTCTCTGGAGTGCCATGAAGGAAATCAAGGCTCCTTTCATGTGTGATGTGCAAGACGGAATTGCTCTGCACGCAGTGCAGGGGAATCGGGCCTCATCTCGCATCGAGGGGGAAGTCTCATGGTTTTTCTCGAGTTGCGGCGGGAACCTGGGGTATATTCTCGAGTTACGACGGGGATGGCCCTTCCACCCACGTGTTTCTTCAGCGAGGTCAGGACTCCTGCCTAGTTACGAGGGACAACTCTGGATTCTCCTCGAGGCTTGGCAGGGCAATTGGGACGCCTCTCCAGCTGAGGCGGGAGACCAAGTGTCCCTTTCCAAGTGCCACAGGAATCCTGGGACTCCTATCAAGGTTCACGAGGAGTCAGGCATCGTCTCCTTTGGAGGCACTGATCTCCGCGTACCTCTGGAGTTTTCAAAGGATGTGAGGCTATCGGTCGCGATGAGGTGGGGAACTAAGTCTTTCTCTGTGCTTTCCACAGGGGATTCAGACATCCTTTCGTCCTGGGAGATGCAAGACGAGACTGCATTGAAGTCACTGCAGGGATATCCGGCCTTATTTCGAGTCAGGGCATCGCGGTGTCCATTCCACTTGAGGCCGCAAACTCAGGGTCCCTCTCACATACCTAGAGCTGAGAGAAGCCTCCTCTTGAGGTGCTTGTGGTAAGGTGGTATTCCTCTGGAGACGAATCCAGGGACTAACCTCTCTTTTCGAGTTGATTTTTGGTCCACAGAGTTCTTTCGTGTTGCTACAGTGACCTCAGGATCCCTCTATCCTTGAAACAGTGTTCTTGGGGTTTCTCTGGAGTGCCATCAAGGAAATCAAGGTTCCGTTCATGTGTGATGTGCAAGACGGAATTGCTCTGCACGCAGTACAGGGGAATCGGGCCTCATCTCGCAGCGAGGGGGAAGTCTCATGGTTTTTCTCGAGTTGCGGCGGGAACCTGGGGTATATTCTCGAGTTACGACGGGGATGGCCCTTCCACCCACGTGTGTGTTCAGCCATGTCAGGACTCCTGCCTAGTTGCGAGGGACAACTCAGGATTCTCCTAGAGGCTTTGCAGGGCAATTGGGACGCGTCTCCAGCTGAGACGGGAGACCAAGGGTCCCTTTCCACGTGCCACAGGAATCCTGGGTCTCCTATCAAGTTTCACGAGGAGTCAGGCATCGTCTCCTTTGGAGGCACTGATCTCCGCATACCTCTGAAGTTTTCAAAGGATTTGAGGCCTCCTGTCGCGATGAGGTGGGGAACTAGGTCTTTCTCTGTGGTCTCCACAGGGGATTCAGACACCCTTTCGGCTTGGGAGATGCAAGACGAGCCTGCATTCCAGTCACTGCAGGGATATCCGGCCTTATTTCGAGTCAGGGCATCGCGGTGTCCATTCCACTTGAGGCCCCAAACTCAGGGTCCCTCTCACATACCTAGAGCTGAGAGAAGCCTCCTCTTGAGGTGCTTGTGGTAAGGTGGTATTCCTCTGGAGTCGAAGCCAGGGGCTAACCTCTCATCTCGAGTTGATTTTGGGTCCACGGAGCTCTTTCGTGTTGCTACAGTGACCTCAGGATCCCTCTAGCCTTGAAACAGTGTTCTTGGGGTTTCTCTGGAGTGCCATGAAGGAAATCAAGGCTCCTTTCATGTGTGATGTGCAACACAGAATTGCTCTGCACGCAGTGCAGGGGAATCGGGCCTCATCTCGCATCGAGGGGGAAGTCTCATGGTTTTTCTCGAGTTGCGGCGGGAACCTGGGGTATATTCTCGAGTTACGACGGGGATGGCCCTTCCACCCACGTGTTTGTTCAGCCACGTCAGGACTCTTGCCTAGTTGCGAGACACAACTCGGGATTCTCCTCGAGGCTTCGCAAGGCAATTGGGACGCCTCTCCAGCTGAGGCGGGAGACCAAGCGTCCCTTTCCACGTGCCACAGGAATCCTGGGACTCCTATCAAGTTTCACGAGGAGTCAGGCATCGTCTCCTTTGGAGGCACTGATCTCCGCGTACCTCTGGAGTTTTCAAAGGATGTGAGGCCTCCGGTCGCGATGAGGTGGGGAACTAGGTCTTTCTCTGTGGTCTCCAGAGGGGATTCAGACATCCTTTCTTCTTGGGAGATGCAAGACGAGCCTGCATTCAAGTCACTGCAGGGATATCCAGCCTTATTTCGTGTCAGGGCATCGCGGTGTCCATTCCACTTGAGGCCGCAAACTCAGGGTCCCTCTCACATACCTAGAGCTGAGAGAAGCCTCCTCTTGAGGTGCTTGTGGTAAGGTGGTATTCCTCTGGAGTCGAAGCCAGGAACTAACCTCTCATCTCGAGTTGATTTTTGGCCCACGGAGCTCTTTCGTGTTGCTACAGTGACCTCAGGATCCCTCTAGCCTTGAAACAGTGTTCTTGGGGTTTCTCTGGAGTGCCATGAAGGAAATCAAGGCTCCTTTCATGTGTGATGTGCAAGACGGAATTGCTCTGCACGCAGTGCAGGGGAATCGGGCCTCATCTCGCGGCGAGGGGGAAGTCTCATGGTTTTTCTCGAGTTGCGGCGGGAACCTGGGGTATATTCTCGAGTTACGACGGGGATGGCCCTTCCACCCACGTGTTTCTTCAGCGACGTCAGGACTCCTGCCTAGTTGCGAGGGACAACTCTGGATTCTCCTCGAGGCTTGGCAGGGCAATTGGGACGCCTCTCCAGGTGAGGCGGGAGACCAAGTGTCCCTTTCCAAGTGCCACAGGAATCCTGGGACTCCTATCAAGTTTCACGAGGAGTCAGGCATCGTCTCCTTTGGAGGCACTGATCTCCGCGTACCTCTGGAGTTTTCAAAGGATGTGAGGCTATCGGTCGCGATGAGGTGGGGAACTAAGTCTTTCTCTGTGCTTTCCACAGGGGATTCAGACATCCTTTCGTCCTGGGAGATGCAAGACGAGCCTGCATTCCAGTCACTGCAGGGATATCCGGCCTTATTTCGAGTCAGGGCATCGCGGTGTCCATTCCACTTGAGGCCGCAAACTCAGGGTCCCTCTCACATACCTAGAGCTGAGAGAGGCCTCCTCTTGAGGTGCTTGTGGTAAGGTGGTATTCCTCTGGAGACGAATCCAGGGACTAACCTCTCTTTTTGAGTTGATTTTTGGTCCACAGAGTTCTTTCGTGTTGCTACAGTGACCTCAGGATCACTCTATCCTTGAAACAGTGTTCTTGGGGTTTCTCTGGAGTGCCATCAAGGAAATCAAGGTTCCTTTCATGTGTGATGTGCAAGACGGAATTGCTCTGCACGCAGTACAGGGGAATCGGGCCTCATCTCGCATCGAGGGGGAAGTCTCATGGTTTTTCTCGAGTTGCGGCGGGAACCTGGGGTATATTCTCGAGTTACGACGGGGATGGCCCTTCCACCCACGTGTTTGTTCAGCCACGTCAGGACTCCTGCCTAGTTGCGAGGGACAACTCGGGATTCTCCTCGAGGCTTGGCAGGGCAATTGGAACGCCTCTCCAGCTGAGGCGGGAGACCAAGGGTCCCTTTCCACGTGCCACAAGAATCCTGGGACTCCTATCAAGTTTCACGAGGAGTCAGGCATCGTCTCCTTTGGAGGCACTGATCTCCGCGTACCTCTGGAGTTTTCAAAGGATGTGAGGCCTCCGGTCGCGATGAGGTGGGGAACTAGGTCTTTCTCTCTGCTTTCCACAGGGGATTCAGACATCCTTTCTTCTTGGGAGATGCAAGACGAGCCTGCATTCAAGTCACTGCAGGGATATCCGGCCTTATTTCGAGTCAGGGCATCGCGGTGTCCATTCCACTTGAGGCCGCAAACTCAGGATCCCTCTCACATACCTAGAGCTGAGAGAAGCCTCCTCTTGAAGTGCTTGTGGTAAGGTGGTATTCCTCAGGAGTCGAAGCCAGGGACTAACCTCTCATCTCGTGTTGATTCTTGGTCCACGGAGCTCTTTCGTGTTGCTACAGTGACCTCAGGATCCCTCTAGCCTTGAAACAGTGTTCTTGGGGTTTCTCTGGAGTGCCATGAAGGAAATCAAGGATCCTTTCATGTGTGATGTGCAACACGGAATTGCTCTGCACGCAGTGCAGGGGAATCGGGCCTCATCTCGCGGCGAGGGGGAAGTCTCATGGTTTTTCTCGAGTTGCAGCGGGAACCTGGGGTATATTCTCGAGTTACGACGGGGATGGCACTTCCACACACGTGTGTGTTCAGCCATGTCAGGACTCCTGCCTAGTTGCGAGGGACAACTCAGGATTCTCCTCGAGGCTTTGCAGGGCAATTGGGACGCCTCTCCAGCTGAGACGGGAGACCAAGGGTCCCTTTAAACGTGCCACAGGAATCCTGGGTCTCCTATCAAGTTTCACGAGGAGTCAGGCATCGTCTCCTTTGGAGGCACTGATCTCCGCATACCTCTGGAGTTTTCAAAGGATGTGAGGCCTCCTGTCGCGATGAGGTGGGGAACTAGGTCTTTCTCTGTGGTCTCCACAGGGGATTCAGACACCCTTTCGTCTTGGGAGATGCAAGACGAGCCTGCATTCCAGTCACTGCAGGGATATCCGGCCTTATTTCGAGTCAGGGCATCGCGGTGTCCATTCCACTTGAGGCCGCAAACTCAGGGTCCCTCTCACATACCTAGAGCTGAGAGAAGCCTCCTCTTGAGGTGCTTGTGGTAAGGTGGTATTCCTCTGGAGTCGAAGCCAAGGACTAACCTCTCATCTCGAGTTGATTTTTGGTCCACGGAGCTCTTTCGTGTTGCTACAGTGACCTCAGGATCCCTCTAGCCTTGAAACAGTGTTCTTGGGGTTTCTCTGGAGTGCCATGAAGGAAATCAAGGCTCCTTTCATGTGTGATGTGCAACACGGAATTGCTCTGCATGCAGTGCAGGGGAATCGGGCCTCATCTCGCGGCGAGGGGCAAGTCTCATGGTTTTTCTCGAGTTGCGGCGGGAACCTGGGGTATATTCTCGAGTTACGACGGGGATGGCCCTTCCACACACGTGTTTGTTCAGCCACGTCAGGACTCCTGCCTAGTTGCGAGACACAACTCGGGATTCTCCTCGAGGCTTGGCAAGGCAATTGGGACGCCTCTCCAGCTGAGGCGGGAGACCAAGGGTCCCTTTCCACGTGCCACAGGAATCCTGGGACTCCTATCAAGTTTCACGAGGAGTCAGGCATCGTATCCTTTGGAGGCACTGATCTCCGCGTACCTCTGGAGTTTTCAAAGGATGTGAGGCCTCCGGTCCCGATGAGGTGGGGAACTAGGTCTTTCTCTGTGGTCTCCACAGGGGATTCAGACATCCTTTCATCTTGGGAGATGCAAGACGAGCCTGCATTCAAGTCACTGCAGGGATATCCGGCCTTATTTCGCGTCAGGGCATCGCGGTGTCCATTCCACTTGAGGCCGCAAACTCAGGGTCCCTCTCACATACCTAGAGCTGAGAGAAGCCTCCTCTTGAGGTGCTTGTGGTAAGGTGGTACTCCTCTGGAGTCGAAGCCAGGGACTAACCTCTCATCTCGAGTTGATTTTTGGCCCACGGAGCTCTTTCGTGTTGCTACAGTGACCTCAGGATCCCTCTAGCCTTGAAACAGTGTTCTTGGGGTTTCTCTGGAGTGCCATCAAGGAAATCAAGGCTCCTTTCATGTGTGATGTGCAACACGGAATTGCTCTGCACGCAGTGCAGGGGAATCGGGCCTCATCTCGCGGCGAGGGGGAAGTCTCATGGTTTTTCTCGAGTTGCGGCGGGAACCTGGGGTATATTCTCGAGTTACGACGGGGATGGCCCTTCCACCCACGTGTTTCTTCAGCGACGTCAGGACTCCTGCCTAGTTGCGAGGGACAACTCTGGATTCTCCTCGAGGCTTGGCAGGGCAATTGGGACGCCTCTCCAGCTGAGGCGGGAGACCAAGTGTCCCTTTCCAAGTGCCACAGGAATCCTGGGACTCCTATCAAGTTTCACGAGGAGTCAGGCATCGTCTCCTTTGGAGGCACTGATCTCCGCGTACCTCTGGAGTTTTCAAAGGATGTGAGGCTATCGGTCGCGATGAGGTGGGGAACTAAGTCTTTCTCTGTGCTTTCCACAGGGGATTCAGACATCCTTTCGTCCTGGGAGATGCAAGACGAGCCTGCATTCCAGTCACTGCAGGGATATCCGGCCTTATTTCGAGTCAGGGCATCGCGGTGTCAATTCCACTTGAGGCCGCAAACTCAGGATCCCTCTCACATAGCTAGAGCTGAGAGAAGCCTCCTCTTGAGGTGCTTGTGGTAAGGTGGTATTCCTCTGGAGTCGAAGCCAGGGACTAACCTCTCATCTCGAGTTGATTTTTGGCCCACGGAGCTCTTTCGTGTTGCTACAGTGACCTCAGGATCCCTCTAGCCTTGAAACAGTGTTCTTGGGGTTTCTCTGGAGTGCCATCAAGGAAATCAAGGCTCCTTTCATGTGTGATGTGCAACACGGAATTGCTCTGCACGCAGTGCAGGGGAATGGGGCCTCATCTCGCGGCGAGGGGGAAGTCTCATGGTTTTTCTCGAGTTGCGGCGGGAACCTGGGGTATATTCTCGAGTTACGACGGGGATGGCCCTTCCACCCACGTGTTTGTTCAGCCACGTCAGGACTCCTGCCTAGTTGCGAGGGACAACTCGGGATTCTCCTCGAGGCTTGGCAGGGCAATTGGAACGCCTCTCCAGCTGAGGCGGGAGACCAAGGGTCCCTTTCCACGTGCCACAAGAATCCTGGGACTCCTATCAAGTTTCACGAGGAGTCAGGCATCGTCTCCTTTGGAGGCACTGATCTCCGCGTACCTCTGGAGTTTTCAAAGGATGTGAGGCCTCCGGTCGCGTTGAGGTGGGGAACTAGGTCTTTCTCTGTGCTTTCCACAGGGGATTCAGACATCCTTTCTTCTTGGGAGATGCAAGACGAGCCTGCATTCAAGTCACTGCAGGGATATCCGGCCTTATTTCGAGTCAGGGCATCGCGGTGTCCATTCCACTTGAGGCCGCAAACTCAGGATCCCTCTCACATACCTAGAGCTGAGAGAAGCCTCCTCTTGAGGTGCTTGTGGTAAGGTGGTATTCCTCAGGAGTCGAAGCCAGGGACTAACCTCTCATCTCGTGTTGATTCTTGGTCCACGGAGCTCTTTCGTGTTGCTACAGTGACCTCAGGATCCCTCTATCCTTGAAACAGTGTTCTTGGGGTTTCTCTGGAGTGCCATGAAGGAAATCAAGGATCCTTTCATGTGTGATGTGCAACACGGAATTGCTCTGCACGCAGTGCAGGGGAATCGGGCCTCATCTCGCGGCGAGGGGGAAGTCTCATGGTTTTTCTCGAGTTGCGGCGGGAACCTGGGGTATATTCTCGAGTTACGACGGGGATGGCACTTCCACACACGTGTTTGTTCAGCCAGTTCAGGACTCTTGCCTAGTTGCGAGGGACAACTCAGGATTCTCCTCGAGGCTTGGCAGGGCAATTGGGACGCCTCTCCAGCTGAGACGGGAGACCAAGGGTCCCTTTCCACGTGCCACAGGAATCCTGGGTCTCCTATCAAGTTTCACGAGGAGTCAGGCATCGTCTCCTTTGGAGGCACTGATCTCCGCATACCTCTGGAGTTTTCAAAGGATGTGAGGCTATCGGTCGCGATGAGGTGGGGAACTAGGTCTTTCTCTGTGGTCTCCACAGGGGATTCAGACACCCTTTCGTCTTGGGAGATGCAAGACGAGCCTGCATTCCAGTCACTGCAGGGATATCCGGCCTTATTTCGAGTCAGGGCATCGCGGTGTCCATTCCACTTGAGGCCGCAAACTCAGGGTCCCTCTCACATACCTAGAGCTGAGAGAAGCCTCCTCTTGAGGTGCTTGTGGTAAGGTGGTATTCCTCTGGAGTCGAAGCCAGGGACTAACCTCTCATCTCGAGTTGATTTTTGGTCCACGGAGCTCTTTCGTGTTGCTACAGTGACCTCAGGATCCCTCTAGCCTTGAAACAGTGTTCTTGGGGTTTCTCTGGAGTGCCATGAAGGAAATCAAGGCTCCTTTCATGTGTGATGTGCAAGACAGAATTGCTCTGCATGCAGTGCAGGGGAATCGGGCCTCATCTCGCGGCGAGGGGCAAGTCTCATGGTTTTTCTCGAGTTGCGGCGGGAACCTGGGGTATATTCTCGAGTTACGACGGGGATGGCCCTTCCACACACGTGTTTGTTCAGCCACGTCAGGACTCTTGCCTAGTTGCGAGACACAACTCGGGATTCTCCTCGAGGCTTGGCAAGGCAATTGGGACGCCTCTCCAGCTGAGGCGGGAGACCAAGGGTCCCTTTCCACGTGCCACAGGAATCCTGGGACTCCTATCAAGTTTCACGAGGAGTCAGGCATCGTATCCTTTGGAGGCACTGATCTCCGCGTACCTCTGGAGTTTTCAAAGGATGTGAGGCCTCCGGTCGCGATGAGGTGGGGAACTAGGTCTTTCTCTGTGGTCTCCACAGGGGATTCAGACATCCTTTCATCTTGGGAGATGCAAGACGAGCCTGCATTCAAGTCACTGCAGGGATATCCAGCCTTATTTCGCGTCAGGGCATCGCGGTGTCCATTCCACTTGAGGCCGCAAACTCAGGGTCCCTCTCACATACCTAGAGCTGAGAGAAGCCTCCTCTTGAGGTGCTTGTGGTAAGGTGGTATTCCTCTGGAGTCGAAGCCAGGGACTAACCTCTCATCTCGAGTTGATTTTTGGCCCACGGAGCTCTTTCGTGTTGCTACAGTGACCTCAGGGTCCCTCTAGCCTTGAAACAGTGTTCTTGGGGTTTCTCTGGAGTGCCATCAAGGAAATCAAGGCTCCTTTCATGTGTGATGTGCAACACGGAATTGCTCTGCACGCAGTGCAGGGGAATCGGGCCTCATCTCGCGGCGAGGGGGAAGTCTCATGGTTTTTCTCGAGTTGCGGCGGGAACCTGGGGTATATTCTCGAGTTACGACGGGGATGGCCCTTCCACCCACGTGTTTCTTCAGCGACGTCAGGACTCCTGCCTAGTTGCGAGGGACAACTCTGGATTCTCCTCGAGGCTTGGCAGGGCAATTGGGACGCCTCTCCAGCTGAGGCGGGAGACCAAGTGTCCCTTTCCAAGTGCCACAGGAATCCTGGGACTCCTATCAAGTTTCACGAGGAGTCAGGCATCGTCTCCTTTGGAGGCACTGATCTCCGCGTACCTCTGGAGTTTTCAAAGGATGTGAGGCTATCGGTCGCGATGAGGTGGGGAACTAGGTCTTTCTCTGTGGTCTCCACAGGGGATTCAGACATCCTTTCTACTTGGGAGATGCAAGACGAGCCTGCATTCCAGTCACTGCAGGGATATCCGGCCTTATTTCGAGTCAGGGCATCGCGGTGTCAATTCCACTTGAGGCCGCAAACTCAGGATCCCTCTCACATAGCTAGAGCTGAGAGAAGCCTCCTCTTGAGGTGCTTGTGGTAAGGTGGTATTCCTCTGGAGTCGAAGCCAGGGACTAACCTCTCATCTCGAGTTGATTTTTGGCCCACGGAGCTCTTTCGTGTTGCTACAGTGACCTCAGGATCCCTCTAGCCTTGAAACAGTGTTCTTGGGGTTTCTCTGGAGTGCCATCAAGGAAATCAAGGCTCCTTTCATGTGTGATGTGCAACACGGAATTGCTCTGCACGCAGTGCAGGGGAATGGGGCCTCATCTCGCGGCGAGGGGGAAGTCTCATGGTTTTTCTCGAGTTGCGGCGGGAACCTGGGGTATATTCTCGAGTTACGACGGGGATGGCCCTTCCACCCACGTGTTTGTTCAGCCACGTCAGGACTCCTGCCTAGTTGCGAGGGACAACTCGGGATTCTCCTCGAGGCTTGGCAGGGCAATTGGAACGCCTCTCCAGCTGAGGCGGGAGACCAAGGGTCCCTTTCCACGTGCCACAAGAATCCTGGGACTCCTATCATGTTTCATGAGGAGTCAGGCATCGTCTCCTTTGGAGGCACTGATCTCCGCGTACCTCTGGAGTTTTCAAAGGATGTGAGGCCTCCGGTCGCGATGAGGTGGGGAACTAGGTCTTTCTCTGTGCTTTCCACAGGGGATTCAGACATCCTTTCTTCTTGGGAGATGCAAGACGAGCCTGCATTCAAGTCACTGCAGGGATATCCGGCCTTATTTCGAGTCAGGGCATCGCGGTGTCCATTCCACTTGAGGCCGCAAACTCAGGATCCCTCTCACATACCTAGAGCTGAGAGAAGCCTCCTCTTGAGGTGCTTGTGGTAAGGTGGTATTCCTCAGGAGTCGAAGCCAGGGACTAACCTCTCATCTCGTGTTGATTCTTGGTCCACGGAGCTCTTTCGTGTTGCTACAGTGACCTCAGGATCCCTCTATCCTTGAAACAGTGTTCTTGGGGTTTCTCTGGAGTGCCATGAAGGAAATCAAGGATCCTTTCATGTGTGATGTGCAACACGGAATTGCTCTGCACGCAGTGCAGGGGAATCGGGCCTCATCTCGCGGCGAGGGGGAAGTCTCATGGTTTTTCTCGAGTTGCGGCGGGAACCTGGGGTATATTCTCGAGTTACGACGGGGATGGCACTTCCACACACGTGTGTGTTCAGCCATGTCAGGACTCCTGCCTAGTTGCGAGGGACAACTCAGGATTCTCCTCGAGGCTTTGCAGGGCAATTGGGACGCCTCTCCAGCTGAGACGGGAGACCAAGGGTCCCTTTCCACGTGCCACAGGAATCCTGGGTCTCCTATCAAGTTTCACGAGGAGTCAGGCATCGTCTCCTTTGGAGGCACTGATCTCCGCATACCTCTGGAGTTTTCAAAGGATGTGAGGCCTCCTGTCGCGATGAGGTGGGGAACTAGGTCTTTCTCTGTGGTCTCCACAGGGGATTCAGACACCCTTTCGTCTTGGGAGATGCAAGACGAGCCTGCATTCCAGTCACTGCAGGGATATCCGGCCTTATTTCGAGTCAGGGCATCGCGGTGTCCATTCCACTTGAGGCCGCAAACTCAGGGTCCCTCTCACATACCTAGAGCTGAGAGAAGCCTCCTCTTGAGGTGCTTGTGGTAAGGTGGTATTCCTCTGGAGTCGAAGCCAGGGACTAACCTCTCATCTCGAGTTGATTTTTGGTCCACGGAGCTCTTTCGTGTTTCTACAGTGACCTCAGGATCCCTCTAGCCTTGAAACAGTGTTCTTGGGGTTTCTCTGGAGTGCCATGAAGGAAATCAAGGCTCCTTTCATGTGTGATGTGCAAGACAGAATTGCTCTGCACGCAGTGCAGGGGAATCGGGCCTCATCTCGCGGCGAGGGGCAAGTCTCATGGTTTTTCTCGAGTTGCGGCGGGAACCTGGGGTATATTCTCGAGTTACGACGGGGATGGCCCTTCCACACACGTGTTTGTTCAGCCACGTCAGGACTCCTGCCTAGTTGCGAGACACAACTCGGGATTCTCCTCGAGGCTTGGCAAGGCAATTGGGACGCCTCTCCAGCTGAGGCGGGAGACCAAGGGTCCCTTTCCACGTGCCACAGGAATCCTGGGACTCCTATCAAGTTTCACGAGGAGTCAGGCATCGTCTCCTTTGGAGGCACTGATCTCCGCGTACCTCTGGAGTTTTCAAAGGATGTGAGGCCTCCGGTCGCGATGAGGTGGGGAACTAGGTCTTTCTCTGTGGGTCTCCACAGGGGATTCAGACATCCCTTTCATCTTGGGAGATGCAAGACGAGCCTGCATTCAAGTCACTGCAGGGATATCCAGCCTTATTTCGCGTCAGGGCATCGCGGTGTCCATTCCACTTGAGGCCGCAAACTCAGGGTCCCTCTCACATACCTAGAGCTGAGAGAAGCCTCCTCTTGAGGTGCTTGTGGTAAGGTGGTATTCCTCTGGAGTCGAAGCCAGGGACTAACCTCTTATCTCGAGTTGATTTTTGGCCCACGGAGCTCTTTCGTGTTGCTACAGTGACCTCAGGATCCCTCTAGCCTTGAAACAGTGTTCTTGGGGTTTCTCTGGAGTGCCATCAAGGAAATCAAGGCTCCTTTCATGTGTGATGTGCAACACGGAATTGCTCTGCACGCAGTGCAGGGGGAATCGGGCCTCATCTCGCGGCGAGGGGGAAGTCTCATGGTTTTTCTCGAGTTGCGGCGGGAACCTGGGGTATATTCTCGAGTTACGACGGGGATGGCCCTTCCACCCACGTGTTTCTTCAGCGACGTCAGGACTCCTGCCTAGTTGCGAGGGACAACTCTGGATTCTCCTCGAGGCTTGGCAGGGCAATTGGGACGCCTCTCCAGCTGAGGCGGGAGACCAAGTGTCCCTTTCCAAGTGCCACAGGAATCCTGGGACTCCTATCAAGTTTCACGAGGGAGTCAGGCATCGTCTCCTTTGGAGGCACTGATCTCCGCGTACCTCTGGAGTTTTCAAAGGATGTGAGGCTATCGGTCGCGATGAGGTGGGAACTAAGTCTTTCTCTGTGCTTTCCACAGGGGATTCAGACATCCTTTCGTCCTGGGAGATGCAAGACGAGCCTGCATTCCAGTCACTGCAGGGATATCCGGCCTTATTTCGAGTCAGGGGCATCGCGGTGTCAATTCCACTTGAGGAAACTCAGGATCCCTCTCACATACCTAGAGCTGAGAGAAGCCTCCTCTTGAGGTGCTTGTGGTAAGGTGGTATTCCTCTGGAGTCGAAGCCAGGGACTAACCTCTCATCTCGAGTTGATTTTTGGCCCACGGAGCTCTTTCGTGTTGCTACAGTGACCTCAGGATCCCTCTAGCCTTGAAACAGTGTTCTTGGGGTTTCTCTGGAGTGCCATCAAGGAAATCAAGGCTCCTTTCATGTGTGATGTGCAACACGGAATTGCTCTGCACGCAGTGCAGGGGAATGGGGCCTCATCTCGCGGCGAGGGGGAAGTCTCATGGTTTTTCTCGAGTTGCGGCGGGAACCTGGGGTATATTCTCGAGTTACGACGGGGATGGCCCTTCCACCCACGTGTTTGTTCAGCCACGTCAGGACTCCTGCCTAGTTGCGAGGGACAACTCGGGATTCTCCTCGAGGCTTGGCAGGGCAATTGGAACGCCTCTCCAGCTGAGGCGGGAGACCAAGTGTCCCTTTCCACGTGCCACAAGAATCCTGGGACTCCTATCAAGTTTCACGAGGAGTCAGGCATCGTCTCCTTTGGAGGCACTGATCTCCGCGTACCTCTGGAGTTTTCAAAGGATGTGAGGCCTCCGGTCGCGATGAGGTGGGGAACTAGGTCTTTCTCTGTGCTTTCCACAGGGGATTCAGACATCCTTTCTTCTTGGGAGATGCAAGACGAGCCTGCATTCAAGTCACTGCAGGGATATCCGGCCTTATTTCGAGTCAGGGCATCGCGGTGTCCATTCCACTTGAGGCCGCAAACTCAGGATCCCTCTCACATACCTAGAGCTGAGAGAAGCCTCCTCTTGAGGTGCTTGTGGTAAGGTGGTATTCCTCAGGAGTCGAAGCCAGGGACTAACCTCTCATCTCGTGTTGATTCTTGGTCCACGGAGCTCTTTCGTGTTGCTACAGTGACCTCAGGATCCCTCTATCCTTGAAACAGTGTTCTTGGGGTTTCTCTGGAGTGCCATGAAGGAAATCAAGGATCCTTTCATGTGTGATGTGCAACACGGAATTGCTCTGCACGCAGTGCAGGGGAATCGGGCCTCATCTCGCGGCGAGGGGGAAGTCTCATGGTTTTTCTCGAGTTGCGGCGGGAACCTGGGGTATATTCTCGAGTTACGACGGGGATGGCACTTCCACACACGTGTGTGTTCAGCCATGTCAGGACTCCTGCCTAGTTGCGAGGGACAACTCAGGATTCTCCTCGAGGCTTTGCAGGGCAATTGGGACGCCTCTCCAGCTGAGACGGGAGACCAAGGGTCCCTTTCCACGTGCCACAGGAATCCTGGGTCTCCTATCAAGTTTCACGAGGAGTCAGGCATCGTCTCCTTTGGAGGCACTGATCTCCGCATACCTCTGGAGTTTTCAAAGGATGTGAGGCCTCCTGTCGCGATGAGGTGGGGAACTAGGTCTTTCTCTGTGGTCTCCACAGGGGATTCAGACACCCTTTCGTCTTGGGAGATGCAAGACGAGCCTGCATTCCAGTCACTGCAGGGATATCCGGCCTTATTTCGAGTCAGGGCATCGCGGTGTCCATTCCACTTGAGGCCGCAAACTCAGGGTCCCTCTCACATACCTAGAGCTGAGAGAAGCCTCCTCTTGAGGTGCTTGTGGTAAGGTGGTATTCCTCTGGAGTCGAAGCCAGGGACTAACCTCTCATCTCGAGTTGATTTTTGGTCCACGGAGCTCTTTCGTGTTGCTACAGTGACCTCAGGATCCCTCTAGCCTTGAAACAGTGTTCTTGGGGTTTCTCTGGAGTGCCATGAAGGAAATCAAGGCTCCTTTCATGTGTGATGTGCAAGACAGAATTGCTCTGCATGCAGTGCAGGGGAATCGGGCCTCATCTCGCGGCGAGGGGCAAGTCTCATGGTTTTTCTCGAGTTGCGGCGGGAACCTGGGGTATATTCTCGAGTTACGACGGGGATGGCCCTTCCACACACGTGTTTGTTCAGCCACGTCAGGACTCCTGCCTAGTTGCGAGACACAACTCGGGATTCTCCTCGAGGCTTGGCAAGGCAATTGGGACGCCTCTCCAGCTGAGGCGGGAGACCAAGGGTCCCTTTCCACGTGCCACAGGAATCCTGGGACTCCTATCAAGTTTCACGAGGAGTCAGGCATCGTATCCTTTGGAGGCACTGATCTCCGCGTACCTCTGGAGTTTTCAAAGGATGTGAGGCCTCCGGTCGCGATGAGGTGGGGAACTAGGTCTTTCTCTGTGGTCTCCACAGGGGATTCAGACATCCTTTCATCTTGGGAGATGCAAGACGAGCCTGCATTCAAGTCACTGCAGGGATATCCAGCCTTATTTCGCGTCAGGGCATCGCGGTGTCCATTCCACTTGAGGCCGCAAACTCAGGGTCCCTCTCACATACCTAGAGCTGAGAGAAGCCTCCTCTTGAGGTGCTTGTGGTAAGGTGGTACTCCTCTGGAGTCGAAGCCAGGGACTAACCTCTCATCTCGAGTTGATTTTTGGCCCACGGAGCTCTTTCGTGTTGCTACAGTGACCTCAGGATCCCTCTAGCCTTGAAACAGTGTTCTTGGGGTTTCTCTGGAGTGCCATCAAGGAAATCAAGGCTCCTTTCATGTGTGATGTGCAACACGGAATTGCTCTGCACGCAGTGCAGGGGAATCGGGCCTCATCTCGCGGCGAGGGGGAAGTCTCATGGTTTTTCTCGAGTTGCGGCGGGAACCTGGGGTATATTCTCGAGTTACGACGGGGATGGCCCTTCCACCCACGTGTTTCTTCAGCGACGTCAGGACTCCTGCCTAGTTGCGAGGGACAACTCTGGATTCTCCTCGAGGCTTGGCAGGGCAATTGGGACGCCTCTCCAGCTGAGGCGGGAGACCAAGTGTCCCTCTCCAAGTGCCACAGGATTCCTGGGACTCCTATCAAGTTTCACGAGGAGTCAGGCATCGTCTCCTTTGGAGGCACTGATCTCCGCGTACCTCTGGAGTTTTCAAAGGATGTGAGGCTATCGGTCGCGATGAGGTGGGGAACTAAGTCTTTCTCTGTGCTTTCCACAGGGGATTCAGACATCCTTTCGTCCTGGGAGATGCAAGACGAGCCTGCATTCCAGTCACTGCAGGGATATCCGGCCTTATTTCGAGTCAGGGCATCGCGGTGTCAATTCCACTTGAGGCCGCAAACTCAGGATCCCTCTCACATACCTAGAGCTGAGAGAAGCCTCCTCTTGAGGTGCTTGTGGTAAGGTGGTATTCCTCAGGAGTCGAAGCCAGGGACTAACCTCTCATCTCGAGTTGATTTTTGGCCCACGGAGCTCTTTCGTGTTGCTACAGTGACCTCAGGATCCCTCTAGCCTTGAAACAGTGTTCTTGGGGTTTCTCTGGAGTGCCATCAAGGAAATCAAGGCTCCTTTCATGTGTGATGTGCAACACGGAATTGCTCTGCACGCAGTGCAGGGGAATGGGGCCTCATCTCGCGGCGAGGGGGAAGTCTCATGGTTTTTCTCGAGTTGCGGCGGGAACCTGGGGTATATTCTCGAGTTACGACGGGGATGGCCCTTCCACCCACGTGTTTGTTCAGCCACGTCAGGACTCCTGCCTAGTTGCGAGGGACAACTCGGGATTCTCCTCGAGGCTTTGCAGGGCAATTGGAACGCCTCTCCAACTGAGGCGGTAGACCAAGGGTCCCTTTCCACGTGCCACAGGAATCCTGGGTCTCCTATCAAGTTTCACGAGGAGTCAGGCATCGTCTCCTTTGGAGGCACTGATCTCCGCATACCTCTGGAGTTTTCAAAGGATGTGAGGCCTCCTGTCGCGATGAGATGGGGAACTAGGTCTTTCTCTGTGGTCTCCACAGGGGATTCAGACACCCTTTCGTTTTGGGAGATGCAAGACGAGCCTGCATTCCAGTCACTGCAGGGATATCCAGCCTTATTTCGAGTCAGGGCATCGCGGTGTCCATTCCACTTGAGGCGGCAAACTCAGGGTCCCTCTCACATACCTAGAGCTGAGAGAAGCCTCCTCTTGAGGTGCTTGTGGTAAGGTGGTATTCCTCTGGAGACGAATCCAGGGACTAACCTCTCTTTTCGAGTTGATTTTTGGTCCACAGAGTTCTTTCGTGTTGCTACAGTGACCTCAGGATCCCTCTATCCTTGAAACAGTGTTCTTGGGGTTTCTCTGGAGTGCCATCAAGGAAATCAAGGCTCCTTTCATGTGTGATGTGCAAGACGGAATTGCTCTGCACGCAGTACAGGGGAATCGGGCCTCATCTCGCATCGAGGGGGTAGTCTCATGGTTTTTCTCGAGTTGCGGCGGGAACCTGGGGTATATTCTCGAGTTACGACGGGGATGACCCTTCCACACACGTGTTTGTTCAGCCACGTCAGGACTCCTGCCTAGTTGCGAGGGACAACTCGGGATTCTCCTCGAGGCTTGGCAGGGCAATTGGAACGCCTCTCCAGCTGAGGCGGGAGACCAAGGGTCCCTTTCCACGTGCCACAAGAATCCTGGGACTCCTATCAAGTTTCACGAGGAGTCAGGCATCGTCTCCTTTGGAGGCACTGATCTCCGCGTACCTCTGGAGTTTTCAAAGGATGTGAGGCCTCCGGTCGCGATGAGGTGGGGAACTAGGTCTTTCTCTCTGGTCTCCACAGGGGATTCAGACATCCTTTCTTCTTGGGAGATGCAAGACGAGCCTGCATTCAAGTCACTGCAGGCATATCCCGCCTTATTTCGAGTCAGGGCATCGCGGTGTCCATTCCACTTGAGGCCGCAAACTCAGGATCCCTCTCACATACCTAGAGCTGAGAGAAGCCTCCTCTTGAGGTGCTTGTGGTAAGGTGGTATTCCTCAGGAGTCGAAGCCAGGGACTAACCTCTCATCTCGTGTTGATTCTTGGTCCACGGAGCTCTTTCGTGTTGCTACAGTGACCTCAGGATCCCTCTATCCTTGAAACAGTGTTCTTGGGGTTTCTCTGGAGTGCCATCAAGGAAATCAAGGCTCCTTTCATGTGTGATGTGCAACACAGAATTGCTCTGCACGCAGTGCAGGGGAATCGGGCCTCATCTCGCGGCGAGGGGGAAGTCTCATGGTTTTTCTCGAGTTGCGGCGGGAACCTGGGGTATATTCTCGAGTTACGACGGGGATGGCCCTTCCACACACGTGTGTGTTCAGCCATGTCAGGACTCCTGCCTAGTTGCGAGGGACAACTCGGGATTCTCCTCGAGGCTTTGCAGGGCAATTGGGACGCCTCTCCAGCTGAGGCGGGAGACCAAGTGTCCCTTTCCACGTGCCACAGGAATCCTGGGTCTCCTATCAAGTTTCACGAGGAGTCAGGCATCGTCTCCTTTGGAGGCACTGATCTCCGCATACCTCTGGAGTTTTCAAAGATTTTGAGGCCTCCTGTCGCGATGAGTTGGGGAAATAGGTCTTTCTCTGTGGTCTCCACAGGGGATTCAGACACCCTTTCGTCTTGGGAGATGCAAGACGAGCCTGCATTCCAGTCACTGCAGGGATATCCGGCCTTATTTCGAGTCAGGGCATCGCGGTGTCAATTCCACTTGAGGCCGCAAATTCAGGATCCCTCTCACATACCTAGAGCTGAGAGAAGCCTCCTCTTGAGGTGCTTGTGGTAAGGTGGTATTCCTCTGGAGTCGAAGCCAGGGACTAACCTCTCATCTCGAGTTGATTTTTGGCCCACGGAGCTCTTTCGTGTTGCTACAGTGACCTCAGGATCCCTCTAGCCTTGAAACAGTGTTCTTGGGGTTTCTCTGGAGTGCCATCAAGGAAATCAAGGCTCCTTTCATGTGTGATGTGCAACACGGAATTGCTCTGCACGCAGTGCAGGGGAATCGGGCCTCATCTCGCGGGGAGGGGGAAGTCTCATGGTTTTTCTCGAGTTGCGGCGGGAACCTGGGGTATATTCTCGAGTTACGACGGGGATGGCCCTTCCACACACGTGTTTGTTCAGCCACGTCAGGACTCCTGCCTAGTTGCGAGACACAACTCGGGATTCTCCTCGAGGCTTTGCAGGACAATTGGGACGCCTCTCCAGCTGAGGCGGGAGACCAAGTGTCCCTTTCCAAGTGCCACAGGAATCCTGGGACTCCTATGAAGTTTCACGAGGAGTCAGGCATCGTCTCCTTTGGAGGCACTGATCTCCGCGTACCTGTGGAGTTTTCAAAGGATGTGAGGCTATCGGTCGCGATGAGGTGGGGAATTAAGTCTTTCTCTGTGCTTTCCACAGGGGATTCAGACATCCTTTCGTCCTGGGAGATGCAAGACGAGCCTGCATTGAAGTCACTGCAGGGATATCCGGCCTTATTTCGAGTCAGGGCATCGCGGTGTCCAATCCACTTGAGGCCGCAAACTCAGGGTCCCTCTCACATACCTAGAGCTGAGAGAAGCCTCCTCTTGAGGTGCTTGTGGTAAGGTGGTATTCCTCTGGAGACGAATCCAGGGACTAACCTCTCTTTTCGAGTTGATTTTTGGTCCACAGAGTTCTTTCGTGTTGCTACAGTGACCTCAGGATCCCTCTGTCCTTGAAACAGTGTTCTTGGGGTTTCTCTGGAGTGCCATCAAGGAAATCAAGGCTCCTTTCATGTGTGATGTGCAAGACGGAATTGCTCTGCACGCAGTACAGGGGAATTGGGCCTCATCTCGCATCGAGGGGGAAGTCTCATGGTTTTTCTCGAGTTGCGGCGGGAACCTGGGGTATATTCTCGAGTTACGACGGGGATGGCCCTTCCACCCACGTGTTTGTTCAGCCACGTCAGGACTCCTGCCTAGTTGCGAGGGACAACTCTGGATTCTCCTCGAGGCTTGGCAGGGCAATTGGAACGCCTCTCCAGCTGAGGCGGGAAACCAAGTGTCCCTTTCCACGTGCCACAAGAATCCTGGGACTCCTATCAAGTTTCACGAGGAGTCAGGCATCGTCTCCTTTGAAGGCACTGATCTCCGCATACCTCTGGAGTTTTCAAAGGATGTGAGGCCTCCGGTCGCGATGAGGTGGGCAACTAGGTCTTTCTCTGTGGTCTCCAGAGGGGATTCAGACATCCTTTCTTCTTGGGAGATGCAAGACGAGCCTGCATTCAAGTCACTGCAGGGATATCCGGCCTTATTTCGAGTCAGGGCATCGCGGTGTCCATTCCACTTGAGGCCCCAAACTCAGGATCCCTCTCACATACCTAGAGCTGAGAGAAGCCTCCTCTTGAGGTGCTTGTGGTAAGGTGGTATTCCTCAGGAGTCGAAGCCAGGGACTAACCTCTCATCTCGTGTTGATTCTTGGTCCACGGAGCTCTTTCGTGTTGCTACAGTGACCTCAGGATCCCTCTAGCCTTGAAACAGTGTTCTTGAGGTTTCTCTGGAGTGCCATCAAGGAAATCAAGGCTCCTTTCATGTGTGATGTGCAACACGGAATTGCTCTGCACGCAGTGCAGGGGAATCGGGCCTCATCTCGCGGCGAGGGGGAAGTCTCATGGTTTTTCTCGAGTTGCGGCGGGAACCTGGGGTATATTCTCGAGTTACGACGGGGATGGCCCTTCCACACACGTGTTTCTTCAGCGACGTCAGGACTCCTGCCTAGTTGCGAGGGACAACTCGGGATTCTCCTCGAGGCTTTGCAGGGCAATTGGGACGCCTCTCCAGCTGAGGTGGCAGACCAAGGGTCCCTTTCCACGTGCCACAGGAATCCTGGGTCTCCTATCAAGTTTCACGAGGAGTCAGGCATCGTTTCCTTTGGAGGCACTGATCTCCGCAAACCTCTGGAGTTTTCAAAGGATTTGAGGCGTCCTGTCGCGATAAGGTGGGGAACTAGGTCTTTCTCTGTGGTCTCCACAGGGGATTCAGACACATTTTCGTCTTGGGAGATGCAAGACGAGCCTGCATTCCAGTCACTGCAGGGATATACGGCCTTATTTCGCGTCAGGGCATCGCGGTGTCCATTCCACTTGAGGCCGCAAACTCAGGGTCCCTCTCATATACCTAGAGCTGAGAGAAGCCTTCTCTTGAGGTGCTTGTGGTAAGGTGGTATTCCTCTGGAGTCGAAGCCAGGGACTAACCTCTCATCTCGAGTTGATTTTTGGTCCACGGAGCTCTTTCGTGTTGCTACAGTGACCTCAGGATCCCTCTAGCCTTGAAACAGTGTTCTTGGGGTTTCTCTGGAGTGCCATGAAGGAAATCAAGGCTCCTTTCATGTGTGATGTGCAAGACAGAATTGCTCTGCATGCAGTGCAGGGGAATCGGGCCTCATCTCGCGGCGAGGGGCAAGTCTCATGGTTTTTCTCGAGTTGCGGCGGGAACCTGGGGTATATTCTCGAGTTACGACGGGGATGGCCCTTCCACACACGTGTTTGTTCAGCCACGTCAGGACTCTTGCCTAGTTGCGAGACACAACTCGGGATTCTCCTCGAGGCTTGGCAAGGCAATTGGGACGCCTCTCCAGCTGAGGCGGGAGACCAAGGGTCCCTTTCCACGTGCCACAGGAATCCTGGGACTCCTATCAAGTTTCACGAGGAGTCAGGCATCGTATCCTTTGGAGGCACTGATCTCCGCGTACCTCTGGAGTTTTCAAAGGATGTGAGGCCTCCGGTCGCGATGAGGTGGGGAACTAGGTCTTTCTCTGTGGTCTCCACAGGGGATTCAGACATCCTTTCATCTTGGGAGATGCAAGACGAGCCTGCATTCAAGTCACTGCAGGGATATCCAGCCTTATTTCGCGTCAGGGCATCGCGGTGTCCATTCCACTTGAGGCCGCAAACTCAGGGTCCCTCTCACATACCTAGAGCTGAGAGAAGCCTCCTCTTGAGGTGCTTGTGGTAAGGTGGTATTCCTCTGGAGTCGAAGCCAGGGACTAACCTCTCATCTCGAGTTGATTTTTGGCCCACGGAGCTCTTTCGTGTTGCTACAGTGACCTCAGGATCCCTCTAGCCTTGAAACAGTGTTCTTGGGGTTTCTCTGGAGTGCCATCAAGGAAATCAAGGCTCCTTTCATGTGTGATGTGCAACACGGAATTGCTCTGCACGCAGTGCAGGGGAATCGGGCCTCATCTCGCGGGGAGGGGGAAGTCTCATGGTTTTTCTCGAGTTGCGGCGGGAACCTGGGGTATATTCTCGAGTTACGACGGGGATGGCCCTTCCACACACGTGTTTGTTCAGCCACGTCAGGACTCCTGCCTAGTTGCGAGACACAACTCGGGATTCTCCTCGAGGCTTTGCAGGACAATTGGGACGCCTCTCCAGCTGAGGCGGGAGACCAAGTGTCCCTTTCCAAGTGCCACAGGAATCCTGGGACTCCTATGAAGTTTCACGAGGAGTCAGGCATCGTCTCCTTTGGAGGCACTGATCTCCGCGTACCTGTGGAGTTTTCAAAGGATGTGAGGCTATCGGTCGCGATGAGGTGGGGAATTAAGTCTTTCTCTGTGCTTTCCACAGGGGATTCAGACATCCTTTCGTCCTGGGAGATGCAAGACGAGCCTGCATTGAAGTCACTGCAGGGATATCCGGCCTTATTTCGAGTCAGGGCATCGCGGTGTCCAATCCACTTGAGGCCGCAAACTCAGGGTCCCTCTCACATACCTAGAGCTGAGAGAAGCCTCCTCTTGAGGTGCTTGTGGTAAGGTGGTATTCCTCTGGAGACGAATCCAGGGACTAACCTCTCTTTTCGAGTTGATTTTTGGTCCACAGAGTTCTTTCGTGTTGCTACAGTGACCTCAGGATCCCTCTGTCCTTGAAACAGTGTTCTTGGGGTTTCTCTGGAGTGCCATCAAGGAAATCAAGGCTCCTTTCATGTGTGATGTGCAAGACGGAATTGCTCTGCACGCAGTACAGGGGAATTGGGCCTCATCTCGCATCGAGGGGGAAGTCTCATGGTTTTTCTCGAGTTGCGGCGGGAACCTGGGGTATATTCTCGAGTTACGACGGGGATGGCCCTTCCACCCACGTGTTTGTTCAGCCACGTCAGGACTCCTGCCTAGTTGCGAGGGACAACTCTGGATTCTCCTCGAGGCTTGGCAGGGCAATTGGAACGCCTCTCCAGCTGAGGCGGGAAACCAAGTGTCCCTTTCCACGTGCCACAAGAATCCTGGGACTCCTATCAAGTTTCACGAGGAGTCAGGCATCGTCTCCTTTGAAGGCACTGATCTCCGCATACCTCTGGAGTTTTCAAAGGATGTGAGGCCTCCGGTCGCGATGAGGTGGGCAACTAGGTCTTTCTCTGTGGTCTCCAGAGGGGATTCAGACATCCTTTCTTCTTGGGAGATGCAAGACGAGCCTGCATTCAAGTCACTGCAGGGATATCCGGCCTTATTTCGAGTCAGGGCATCGCGGTGTCCATTCCACTTGAGGCCCCAAACTCAGGATCCCTCTCACATACCTAGAGCTGAGAGAAGCCTCCTCTTGAGGTGCTTGTGGTAAGGTGGTATTCCTCAGGAGTCGAAGCCAGGGACTAACCTCTCATCTCGTGTTGATTCTTGGTCCACGGAGCTCTTTCGTGTTGCTACAGTGACCTCAGGATCCCTCTAGCCTTGAAACAGTGTTCTTGAGGTTTCTCTGGAGTGCCATCAAGGAAATCAAGGCTCCTTTCATGTGTGATGTGCAACACGGAATTGCTCTGCACGCAGTGCAGGGGAATCGGGCCTCATCTCGCGGCGAGGGGGAAGTCTCATGGTTTTTCTCGAGTTGCGGCGGGAACCTGGGGTATATTCTCGAGTTACGACGGGGATGGCCCTTCCACACACGTGTTTCTTCAGCGACGTCAGGACTCCTGCCTAGTTGCGAGGGACAACTCGGGATTCTCCTCGAGGCTTTGCAGGGCAATTCGGACGCCTCTCCAGCTGAGGTGGCAGACCAAGGGTCCCTTTCCACGTGCCACAGGAATCCTGGGTCTCCTATCAAGTTTCACGAGGAGTCAGGCATCGTTTCCTTTGGAGGCACTGATCTCCGCAAACCTCTGGAGTTTTCAAAGGATTTGAGGCGTCCTGTCGCGATAAGGTGGGGAACTAGGTCTTTCTCTGTGGTCTCCACAGGGGATTCAGACACATTTTCGTCTTGGGAGATGCAAGACGAGCCTGCATTCCAGTCACTGCAGGGATATACGGCCTTATTTCGCGTCAGGGCATCGCGGTGTCCATTCCACTTGAGGCCGCAAACTCAGGGTCCCTCTCATATACCTAGAGCTGAGAGAAGCCTTCTCTTGAGGTGCTTGTGGTAAGGTGGTATTCCTCTGGAGTCGAAGCCAGGGACTAACCTCTCATCTCGAGTTGATTTTTGGTCCACGGAGCTCTTTCGTGTTGCTACAGTGACCTCAGGATCCCTCTAGCCTTGAAACAGTGTTCTTGGGGTTTCTCTGGAGTGCCATGAAGGAAATCAAGGCTCCTTTCATGTGTGATGTGCAAGACAGAATTGCTCTGCATGCAGTGCAGGGGAATCGGGCCTCATCTCGCGGCGAGGGGCAAGTCTCATGGTTTTTCTCGAGTTGCGGCGGGAACCTGGGGTATATTCTCGAGTTACGACGGGGATGGCCCTTCCACACACGTGTTTGTTCAGCCACGTCAGGACTCTTGCCTAGTTGCGAGACACAACTCGGGATTCTCCTCGAGGCTTGGCAAGGCAATTGGGACGCCTCTCCAGCTGAGGCGGGAGACCAAGGGTCCCTTTCCACGTGCCACAGGAATCCTGGGACTCCTATCAAGTTTCACGAGGAGTCAGGCATCGTATCCTTTGGAGGCACTGATCTCCGCGTACCTCTGGAGTTTTCAAAGGATGTGAGGCCTCCGGTCGCGATGAGGTGGGGAACTAGGTCTTTCTCTGTGGTCTCCACAGGGGATTCAGACATCCTTTCATCTTGGGAGATGCAAGACGAGCCTGCATTCAAGTCACTGCAGGGATATCCAGCCTTATTTCGCGTCAGGGCATCGCGGTGTCCATTCCACTTGAGGCCGCAAACTCAGGGTCCCTCTCACATACCTAGAGCTGAGAGAAGCCTCCTCTTGAGGTGCTTGTGGTAAGGTGGTACTCCTCTGGAGTCGAAGCCAGGGACTAACCTCTTATCTCGAGTTGATTTTTGGCCCACGGAGCTCTTTCGTGTTGCTACAGTGACCTCAGGATCCCTCTAGCCTTGAAACAGTGTTCTTGGGGTTTCTCTGGAGTGCCATCAAGGAAATCAAGGCTCCTTTCATGTGTGATGTGCAACACGGAATTGCTCTGCACGCAGTGCAGGGGAATCGGGCCTCATCTCGCGGCGAGGGGGAAGTCTCATGGTTTTTCTCGAGTTGCGGCGGGAACCTGGGGTATATTCTCGAGTTACGACGGGGATGGCCCTTCCACCCACGTGTTTCTTCAGCGACGTCAGGACTCCTGCCTAGTTGCGAGGGACAACTCTGGATTCTCCTCGAGGCTTGGCAGGGCAATTGGGACGCCTCTCCAGCTGAGGCGGGAGACCAAGTGTCCCTTTCCAAGTGCCACAGGAATCCTGGGACTCCTATCAAGTTTCACGAGGAGTCAGGCATCGTCTCCTTTGGAGGCACTGATCTCCGCGTACCTCTGGAGTTTTCAAAGGATGTGAGGCTATCGGTCGCGATGAGGTGGGGAACTAAGTCTTTCTCTGTGCTTTCCACAGGGGATTCAGACATCCTTTCGTCCTGGGAGATGCAAGACGAGCCTGCATTCCAGTCACTGCAGGGATATCCGGCCTTATTTCGAGTCAGGGCATCGCGGTGTCAATTCCACTTGAGGCCGCAAACTCAGGATCCCTCTCACATACCTAGAGCTGAGAGAAGCCTCCTCTTGAGGTGCTTGTGGTAAGGTGGTATTCCTCTGGAGTCGAAGCCAGGGACTAACCTCTCATCTCGAGTTGATTTTTGGCCCACGGAGCTCTTTCGTGTTGCTACAGTGACCTCAGGATCCCTCTAGCCTTGAAACAGTGTTCTTGGGGTTTCTCTGGAGTGCCATCAAGGAAATCAAGGCTCCTTTCATGTGTGATGTGCAACACGGAATTGCTCTGCACGCAGTGCAGGGGAATGGGGCCTCATCTCGCGGCGAGGGGGAAGTCTCATGGTTTTTCTCGAGTTGCGGCGGGAACCTGGGGTATATTCTCGAGTTACGACGGGGATGGCCCTTCCACCCACGTGTTTGTTCAGCCACGTCAGGACTCCTGCCTAGTTGCGAGGGACAACTCGGGATTCTCCTCGAGGCTTGGCAGGGCAATTGGGACGCCTCTCCAGCTGAGGCGGGAGACCAAGGGTCCCTTTCCACGTGCCACAAGAATCCTGGGACTCCTATCAAGTTTCACGAGGAGTCAGGCATCGTCTCCTTTGGAGGCACTGATCTCCGCGTACCTCTGGAGTTTTCAAAGGATGTGAGGCCTCCGGTCGCGATGAGGTGGGGAACTAGGTCTTTCTCTGTGCTTTCCACAGGGGATTCAGACATCCTTTCTTCTTGGGAGATGCAAGACGAGCCTGCATTCAAGTCACTGCAGGGATATCCGGCCTTATTTCGAGTCAGGGCATCGCGGTGTCCATTCCACTTGAGGCCGCAAACTCAGGATCCCTCTCACATACCTAGAGCTGAGAGAAGCCTCCTCTTGAGGTGCTTGTGGTAAGGTGGTATTCCTCAGGAGTCGAAGCCAGGGACTAACCTCTCATCTCGTGTTGATTCTTGGTCCACGGAGCTCTTTCGTGTTGCTACAGTGACCTCAGGATCCCTCTATCCTTGAAACAGTGTTCTTGGGGTTTCTCTGGAGTGCCATGAAGGAAATCAAGGATCCTTTCATGTGTGATGTGCAACACGGAATTGCTCTGCACGCAGTGCAGGGGAATCGGGCCTCATCTCGCGGCGAGGGGGAAGTCTCATGGTTTTTCTCGAGTTGCGGCGGGAACCTGGGGTATATTCTCGAGTTACGACGGGGATGGCACTTCCACACACGTGTGTGTTCAGCCATGTCAGGACTCCTGCCTAGTTGCGAGGGACAACTCAGGATTCTCCTCGAGGCTTTGCAGGGCAATTGGGACGCCTCTCCAGCTGAGACGGGAGACCAAGGGTCCCTTTCCACGTGCCACAGGAATCCTGGGTCTCCTATCAAGTTTCACGAGGAGTCAGGCATCGTCTCCTTTGGAGGCACTGATCTCCGCATACCTCTGGAGTTTTCAAAGGATGTGAGGCCTCCTGTCGCGATGAGGTGGGGAACTAGGTCTTTCTCTGTGGTCTCCACAGGGGATTCAGACACCCTTTCGTCTTGGGAGATGCAAGACGAGCCTGCATTCCAGTCACTGCAGGGATATCCGGCCTTATTTCGAGTCAGGGCATCGCGGTGTCCATTCCACTTGAGGCCGCAAACTCAGGGTCCCTCTCACATACCTAGAGCTGAGAGAAGCCTCCTCTTGAGGTGCTTGTGGTAAGGTGGTATTCCTCTGGAGTCGAAGCCAGGGACTAACCTCTCATCTCGAGTTGATTTTTGGTCCACGGAGCTCTTTCGTGTTGCTACAGTGACCTCAGGATCCCTCTAGCCTTGAAACAGTGTTCTTGGGGTTTCTCTGGAGTGCCATGAAGGAAATCAAGGCTCCTTTCATGTGTGATGTGCAAGACAGAATTGCTCTGCATGCAGTGCAGGGGAATCGGGCCTCATCTCGCGGCGAGGGGCAAGTCTCATGGTTTTTCTCGAGTTGCGGCGGGAACCTGGGGTATATTCTCGAGTTACGACGGGGATGGCCCTTCCACACACGTGTTTGTTCAGCCACGTCAGGACTCCTGCCTAGTTGCGAGACACAACTCGGGATTCTCCTCGAGGCTTGGCAAGGCAATTGGGACGCCTCTCCAGCTGAGGCGGGAGACCAAGGGTCCCTTTCCACGTGCCACAGGAATCCTGGGACTCCTATCAAGTTTCACGAGGAGTCAGGCATCGTATCCTTTGGAGGCACTGATCTCCGCGTACCTCTGGAGTTTTCAAAGGATGTGAGGCCTCCGGTCGCGATGAGGTGGGGAACTAGGTCTTTCTCTGTGGTCTCCACAGGGGATTCAGACATCCTTTCATCTTGGGAGATGCAAGACGAGCCTGCATTCAAGTCACTGCAGGGATATCCAGCCTTATTTCGCGTCAGGGCATCGCGGTGTCCATTCCACTTGAGGCCGCAAACTCAGGGTCCCTCTCACATACCTAGAGCTGAGAGAAGCCTCCTCTTGAGGTGCTTGTGGTAAGGTGGTACTCCTCTGGAGTCGAAGCCAGGGACTAACCTCTCATCTCGAGTTGATTTTTGGCCCACGGAGCTCTTTCGTGTTGCTACAGTGACCTCAGGATCCCTCTAGCCTTGAAACAGTGTTCTTGGGGTTTCTCTGGAGTGCCATCAAGGAAATCAAGGCTCCTTTCATGTGTGATGTGCAACACGGAATTGCTCTGCACGCAGTGCAGGGGAATCGGGCCTCATCTCGCGGCGAGGGGGAAGTCTCATGGTTTTTCTCGAGTTGCGGCGGGAACCTGGGGTATATTCTCGAGTTACGACGGGGATGGCCCTTCCATCCACGTGTTTCTTCAGCGACGTCAGGACTCCTGCCTAGTTGCGAGGGACAACTCTGGATTCTCCTCGAGGCTTGGCAGGGCAATTGGGACGCCTCTCCAGCTGAGGCGGGAGACCAAGTGTCCCTTTCCAAGTGCCACAGGAATCCTGGGACTCCTATCAAGTTTCACGAGGAGTCAGGCATCGTCTCCTTTGGAGGCACTGATCTCCGTGTACCTCTGGAGTTTTCAAAGGATGTGAGGCTATCGGTCGCGATGAGGTGGGGAACTAAGTCTTTCTCTGTGCTTTCCACAGGGGATTCAGACATCCTTTCGTCCTGGGAGATGCAAGACGAGCCTGCATTCCAGTCACTGCAGGGATATCCGGCCTTATTTCGAGTCAGGGCATCGCGGTGTCAATTCCACTTGAGGCCGCAAACTCAGGATCCCTCTCACATACCTAGAGCTGAGAGAAGCCTCCTCTTGAGGTGCTTGTGGTAAGGTGGTATTCCTCTGGAGTCGAAGCCAGGGACTAACCTCTCATCTCGAGTTGATTTTTGGCCCACGGAGCTCTTTCGTGTTGCTACAGTGACCTCAGGATCCCTCTAGCCTTGAAACAGTGTTCTTGGGGTTTCTCTGGAGTGCCATCAAGGAAATCAAGGCTCCTTTCATGTGTGATGTGCAACACGGAATTGCTCTGCACGCAGTGCAGGGGAATGGGGCCTCATCTCGCGGCGAGGGGGAAGTCTCATGGTTTTTCTCGAGTTGCGGCGGGAACCTGGGGTATATTCTCGAGTTACGACGGGGATGGCCCTTCCACCCACGTGTTTGTTCAGCCACGTCAGGACTCCTGCCTAGTTGCGAGGGACAACTCGGGATTCTCCTCGAGGCTTGGCAGGGCAATTGGAACGCCTCTCCAGCTGAGGCGGGAGACCAAGGGTCCCTTTCCACGTGCCACAAGAATCCTGGGACTCCTATCAAGTTTCACGAGGAGTCAGGCATCGTCTCCTTTGGAGGCACTGATCTCCGCGTACCTCTGGAGTTTTCAAAGGATGTGAGGCCTCCGGTCGCGATGAGGTGGGGAACTAGGTCTTTCTCTGTGCTTTCCACAGGGGATTCAGACATCCTTTCTTCTTGGGAGATGCAAGACGAGCCTGCATTCAAGTCACTGCAGGGATATCCGGCCTTATTTCGAGTCAGGGCATCGCGGTGTCCATTCCACTTGAGGCCGCAAACTCAGGATCCCTCTCACATACCTAGAGCTGAGAGAAGCCTCCTCTTGAGGTGCTTGTGGTAAGGTGGTATTCCTCAGGAGTCGAAGCCAGGGACTAACCTCTCATCTCGTGTTGATTCTTGGTCCACGGAGCTCTTTCGTGTTGCTACAGTGACCTCAGGATCCCTCTATCCTTGAAACAGTGTTCTTGGGGTTTCTCTGGAGTGCCATGAAGGAAATCAAGGATCCTTTCATGTGTGATGTGCAACACGGAATTGCTCTGCACGCAGTGCAGGGGAATCGGGCCTCATCTCGCGGCGAGGGGGAAGTCTCATGGTTTTTCTCGAGTTGCGGCGGGAACCTGGGCTATATTCTCGAGTTACGACGGGGATGGCACTTCCACACACGTGTGTGTTCAGCCATGTCAGGACTCCTGCCTAGTTGCAAGGGACAACTCAGGATTCTCCTCGAGGCTTTGCAGGGCAATTGGGACGCCTCTCCAGCTGAGACGGGAGACCAAGGGTCCCTTTCCACGTGCCACAGGAATCCTGGGTCTCCTATCAAGTTTCACGAGGAGTCAGGCATCGTCTCCTTTGGAGGCACTGATCTCCGCATACCTCTGGAGTTTTCAAAGGATGTGAGGCCTCCTGTCGCGATGAGGTGGGGAACTAGGTCTTTCTCTGTGGTCTCCACAGGGGATTCAGACACCCTTTCGTCTTGGGAGATGCAAGACGAGCCTGCATTCCAGTCACTGCAGGGATATCCGGCCTTATTTCGAGTCAGGGCATCGCGGTGTCCATTCCACTTGAGGCCGCAAACTCAGGGTCCCTCTCACATACCTAGAGCTGAGAGAAGCCTCCTCTTGAGGTGCTTGTGGTAAGGTGGTATTCCTCTGGAGTCGAAGCCAGGGACTAACCTCTCATCTCGAGTTGATTTTTGGTCCACGGAGCTCTTTCGTGTTGCTACAGTGACCTCAGGATCCCTCTAGCCTTGAAACAGTGTTCTTGGGGTTTCTCTGGAGTGCCATGAAGGAAATCAAGGCTCCTTTCATGTGTGATGTGCAAGACAGAATTGCTCTGCATGCAGTGCAGGGGAATCGGGCCTCATCTCGCGGCGAGGGGCAAGTCTCATGGTTTTTCTCGAGTTGCGGCGGGAACCTGGGGTATATTCTCGAGTTACGACGGGGATGGCCCTTCCACCCACGTGTTTGTTCAGCCACGTCAGGACTCCTGCCTAGTTGCGAGACACAACTCGGGATTCTCCTCGAGGCTTGGCAAGGCAATTGGGACGCCTCTCCAGCTGAGGCGGGAGACCAAGGGTCCCTTTCCACGTGCCACAGGAATCCTGGGACTCCTATCAAGTTTCACGAGGAGTCAGGCATCGTATCCTTTGGAGGCACTGATCTCCGCGTACCTCTGGAGTTTTCAAAGGATGTGAGGCCTCCGGTCGCGATGAGGTGGGGAACTAGGTCTTTCTCTGTGGTCTCCACAGGGGATTCAGACATCCTTTCATCTTGGGAGATGCAAGACGAGCCTGCATTCAAGTCACTGCAGGGATATCCAGCCTTATTTCGCGTCAGGGCATCGCGGTGTCCATTCCACTTGAGGCCGCAAACTCAGGGTCCCTCTCACATACCTAGAGCTGAGAGAAGCCTCCTCTTGAGGTGCTTGTGGTAAGGTGGTATTCCTCTGGAGTCGAAGCCAGGGACTAACCTCTCATCTCGAGTTGATTTTTGGCCCACGGAGCTCTTTCGTGTTGCTACAGTGACCTCAGGATCCCTCTAGCCTTGAAACAGTGTTCTTGGGGTTTCTCTGGAGTGCCATCAAGGAAATCAAGGCTCCTTTCATGTGTGATGTGCAACACGGAATTGCTCTGCACGCAGTGCAGGGGAATCGGGCCTCATCTCGCGGCGAGGGGGAAGTCTCATGGTTTTTCTCGAGTTGCGGCGGGAACCTGGGGTATATTCTCGAGTTACGACGGGGATGGCCCTTCCACCCACGTGTTTCTTCAGCGACGTCAGGACTCCTGCCTAGTTGCGAGGGACAACTCTGGATTCTCCTCGAGGCTTGGCAGGGCAATTGGGACGCCTCTCCAGCTGAGGCGGGAGACCAAGTGTCCCTTTCCAAGTGCCACAGGATTCCTGGGACTCCTATCAAGTTTCACGAGGAGTCAGGCATCGTCTCCTTTGGAGGCACTGATCTCCGCGTACCTCTGGAGTTTTCAAAGGATGTGAGGCTATCGGTCGCGATGAGGTGGGGAACTAAGTCTTTCTCTGTGCTTTCCACAGGGGATTCAGACATCCTTTCGTCCTGGGAGATGCAAGACGAGCCTGCATTCCAGTCACTGCAGGGATATCCGGCCTTATTTCGAGTCAGGGCATCGCGGTGTCAATTCCACTTGAGGCCGCAAACTCAGGATCCCTCTCACATACCTAGAGCTGAGAGAAGCCTCCTCTTGAGGTGCTTGTGGTAAGGTGGTATTCCTCTGGAGTCGAAGCCAGGGACTAACCTCTCATCTCGAGTTGATTTTTGGCCCACGGAGCTCTTTCGTGTTGCTACAGTGACCTCAGGATCCCTCTAGCCTTGAAACAGTGTTCTTGGGGTTTCTCTGGAGTGCCATCAAGGAAATCAAGGCTCCTTTCATGTGTGATGTGCAACACGGAATTGCTCTGCACGCAGTGCAGGGGAATGGGGCCTCATCTCGCGGCGAGGGGGAAGTCTCATGGTTTTTCTCGAGTTGCGGCGGGAACCTGGGGTATATTCTCGAGTTACGACGGGGATGGCCCTTCCACCCACGTGTTTGTTCAGCCACGTCAGGACTCCTGCCTAGTTGCGAGGGACAACTCGGGATTCTCCTCGAGGCTTTGCAGGGCAATTGGAACGCCTCTCCAACTGAGGCGGGAGACCAAGGGTCCCTTTCCACGTGCCACAGGAATCCTGGGTCTCCTATCAAGTTTCACGAGGAGTCAGGCATCGTCTCCTTTGGAGGCACTGATCTCCGCATACCTCTGGAGTTTTCAAAGGATGTGAGGCCTCCTGTCGCGATGAGATGGGGAACTAGGTCTTTCTCTGTGGTCTCCACAGGGGATTCAGACACCCTTTCGTTTTGGGAGATGCAAGACGAGCCTGCATTCCAGTCACTGCAGGGATATCCAGCCTTATTTCGAGTCAGGGCATCGCGGTGTCAATTCCACTTGAGGCGGCAAACTCAGGGTCCCTCTCACATACCTAGAGCTGAGAGAAGCCTCCTCTTGAGGTGCTTGTGGTAAGGTGGTATTCCTCTGGAGACGAATCCAGGGACTAACCTCTCTTTTCGAGTTGATTTTTGGTCCACAGAGTTCTTTCGTGTTGCTACAGTGACCTCAGGATACCTCTATCCTTGAAACAGTGTTCTTGGGGTTTCTCTGGAGTGCCATCAAGGAAATCAAGGCTCCTTTCATGTGTGATGTGCAAGACGGAATTGCTCTGCACGCAGTACAGGGGAATCGGGCCTCATCTCGCATCGAGGGGGTAGTCTCATGGTTTTTCTCGAGTTGCGGCGGGAACCTGGGGTATATTCTCGAGTTACGACGGGGATGACCCTTCCACACACGTGTTTGTTCAGCCACGTCAGGACTCCTGCCTAGTTGCGAGGGACAACTCGGGATTCTCCTCGAGGCTTGGCAGGGCAATTGGAACGCCTCTCCAGCTGAGGCGGGAGACCAAGGGTCCCTTTCCACGTGCCACAAGAATCCTGGGACTCCTATCAAGTTTCACGAGGAGTCAGGCATCGTCTCCTTTGGAGGCACTGATCTCCGCATACCTCTGGAGTTTTCAAAGGATGTGAGGCCTCCGGTCGCGATGAGGTGGGGAACTAGGTGTTTCTCTGTGGTCTCCACAGGGGATTCAGACACCCTTTCGTCTTGGGAGATGCAAGACGAGCCTGCATTCAAGTCACTGCAGGGATATCCGGCCTTATTTCGAGTCAGGGCATCGCGGTGTCCATTCCACTTGAGGCCGCAAACTCAGGATCCCTCTCACATACCTAGAGCTGAGAGAAGCCTCCTCTTGAGGTGCTTGTGGTAAGGTGGTATTCCTCAGGAGTCGAAGCCAGGGACTAACCTCTCATCTCGTGTTGATTCTTGGTCCACGGAGCTCTTTCGTGTTGCTACAGTGACCTCAGGATCCCTCTATCCTTGAAACAGTGTTCTTGGGGTTTCTCTGGAGTGCCATGAAGGAAATCAAGGATCCTTTCATGTGTGATGTGCAACACGGAATTGCTCTGCACGCAGTGCAGGGGAATCGGGCCTCATCTCGCGGCGAGGGGCAAGTCTCATGGTTTTTCTCGAGTTGCGGCGGGAACCTGGGGTATATTCTCGAGTTACGACGGGGATGGCCCTTCCACCCACGTGTTTGTTCAGCCACGTCAGGACTCCTGCCTAGTTGCGAGACACAACTCGGGATTCTCCTCGAGGCTTGGCAAGGCAATTGGGACGCCTCTCCAGCTGAGGCGGGAGACCAAGGGTCCCTTTCCACGTGCCACAGGAATCCTGGGACTCCTATCAAGTTTCACGAGGAGTCAGGCATCGTATCCTTTGGAGGCACTGATCTCCGCGTACCTCTGGAGTTTTCAAAGGATGTGAGGCCTCCGGTCGCGATGAGGTGGGGAACTAGGTCTTTCTCTGTGGTCTCCACAGGGGATTCAGACATCCTTTCATCTTGGGAGATGCAAGACGAGCCTGCATTCAAGTCACTGCAGGGATATCCAGCCTTATTTCGCGTCAGGGCATCGCGGTGTCCATTCCACTTGAGGCCGCAAACTCAGGGTCCCTCTCACATACCTAGAGCTGAGAGAAGCCTCCTCTTGAGGTGCTTGTGGTAAGGTGGTACTCCTCTGGAGTCGAAGCCAGGGACTAACCTCTCATCTCGAGTTGATTTTTGGCCCACGGAGCTCTTTCGTGTTGCTACAGTGACCTCAGGATCCCTCTAGCCTTGAAACAGTGTTCTTGGGGTTTCTCTGGAGTGCCATCAAGGAAATCAAGGCTCCTTTCATGTGTGATGTGCAACACGGAATTGCTCTGCACGCAGTGCAGGGGAATCGGGCCTCATCTCGCGGCGAGGGGGAAGTCTCATGGTTTTTCTCGAGTTGCGGCGGGAACCTGGGGTATATTCTCGAGTTACGACGGGGATGGCCCTTCCACCCACGTGTTTCTTCAGCCACGTCAGGACTCCTGCCTAGTTGCGAGGGACAACTCTGGATTCTCCTCGAGGCTTGGCAGGGCAATTGGGACGCCTCTCCAGCTGAGGCGGGAGACCAAGTGTCCCTTTCCAAGTGCCACAGGATTCCTGGGACTCCTATCAAGTTTCACGAGGAGTCAGGCATCGTCTCCTTTGGAGGCACTGATCTCCGCGTACCTCTGGAGTTTTCAAAGGATGTGAGGCTATCGGTCGCGATGAGGTGGGGAACTAAGTCTTTCTCTGTGCTTTCCACAGGGGATTCAGACATCCTTTCGTCCTGGGAGATGCAAGACGAGCCTGCATTCCAGTCACTGCAGGGATATCCGGCCTTATTTCGAGTCAGGGCATCGCGGTGTCAATTCCACTTGAGGCCGCAAACTCAGGATCCCTCTCACATACCTAGAGCTGAGAGAAGCCTCCTCTTGAGGTGCTTGTGGTAAGGTGGTATTCCTCTGGAGTCGAAGCCAGGGACTAACCTCTCATCTCGAGTTGATTTTTGGCCCACGGAGCTCTTTCGTGTTGCTACAGTGACCTCAGGATCCCTCTAGCCTTGAAACAGTGTTCTTGGGGTTTCTCTGGAGTGCCATCAAGGAAATCAAGGCTCCTTTCATGTGTGATGTGCAACACGGAATTGCTCTGCACGCAGTGCAGGGGAATGGGGCCTCATCTCGCGGCGAGGGGGAAGTCTCATGGTTTTTCTCGAGTTGCGGCGGGAACCTGGGGTATATTCTCGAGTTACGACGGGGATGGCCCTTCCACCCACGTGTTTGTTCAGCCACGTCAGGACTCCTGCCTAGTTGCGAGGGACAACTCGGGATTCTCCTCGAGGCTTTGCAGGGCAATTGGAACGCCTCTCCAACTGAGGCGGGAGACCAAGGGTCCCTTTCCACGTGCCACAGGAATCCTGGGTCTCCTATCAAGTTTCACGAGGAGTCAGGCATCGTCTCCTTTGGAGGCACTGATCTCCGCATACCTCTGGAGTTTTCAAAGGATGTGAGGCCTCCTGTCGCGATGAGATGGGGAACTAGGTCTTTCTCTGTGGTCTCCACAGGGGATTCAGACACCCTTTCGTTTTGGGAGATGCAAGACGAGCCTGCATTCCAGTCACTGCAGGGATATCCAGCCTTATTTCGAGTCAGGGCATCGCGGTGTCAATTCCACTTGAGGCGGCAAACTCAGGGTCCCTCTCACATACCTAGAGCTGAGAGAAGCCTCCTCTTGAGGTGCTTGTGGTAAGGTGGTATTCCTCTGGAGACGAATCCAGGGACTAACCTCTCTTTTCGAGTTGATTTTTGGTCCACAGAGTTCTTTCGTGTTGCTACAGTGACCTCAGGATCCCTCTATCCTTGAAACAGTGTTCTTGGGGTTTCTCTGGAGTGCCATCAAGGAAATCAAGGCTCCTTTCATGTGTGATGTGCAAGACGGAATTGCTCTGCACGCAGTACAGGGGAATCGGGCCTCATCTCGCATCGAGGGGGTAGTCTCATGGTTTTTCTCGAGTTGCGGCGGGAACCTGGGGTATATTCTCGAGTTACGACGGGGATGACCCTTCCACACACGTGTTTGTTCAGCCACGTCAGGACTCCTGCCTAGTTGCGAGGGACAACTCGGGATTCTCCTCGAGGCTTGGCAGGGCAATTGGAACGCCTCTCCAGCTGAGGCGGGAGACCAAGGGTCCCTTTCCACGTGCCACAAGAATCCTGGGACTCCTATCAAGTTTCACGAGGAGTCAGGCATCGTCTCCTTTGGAGGCACTGATCTCCGCGTACCTCTGGAGTTTTCAAAGGATGTGAGGCCTCCGGTCGCGATGAGGTGGGGAACTAGGTCTTTCTCTGTGCTTTCCACAGGGGATTCAGACATCCTTTCTTCTTGGGAGATGCAAGACGAGCCTGCATTCAAGTCACTGCAGGCATATCCCGCCTTATTTCGAGTCAGGGCATCGCGGTGTCCATTCCACTTGAGGCCGCAAACTCAGGATCCCTCTCACATACCTAGAGCTGAGAGAAGCCTCCTCTTGAGGTGCTTGTGGTAAGGTGGTATTCCTCAGGAGTCGAAGCCAGGGACTAACCTCTCATCTCGTGTTGATTCTTGGTCCACGGAGCTCTTTCGTGTTGCTACAGTGACCTCAGGATCCCTCTAGCCTTGAAACAGTGTTCTTGGGGTTTCTCTGGAGTGCCATCAAGGAAATCAAGGCTCCTTTCATGTGTGATGTGCAACACAGAATTGCTCTGCACGCAGTGCAGGGGAATCGGGCCTCATCTCGCGGCGAGGGGGAAGTCTCATGGTTTTTCTCGAGTTGCGGCGGGAACCTGGGGTATATTCTCGAGTTACGACGGGGATGGCCCTTCCACACACGTGTGTGTTCAGCCATGTCAGGACTCCTGCCTAGTTGCGAGGGACAACTCGGGATTCTCCTCGAGGCTTTGCAGGGCAATTGGGACGCCTCTCCAGCTGAGGCGGGAGACCAAGTGTCCCTTTCCACGTGCCACAGGAATCCTGGGTCTCCTATCAAGTTTCACGAGGAGTCAGGCATCGTCTCCTTTGGAGGCACTGATCTCCGCATACCTCTGGAGTTTTCAAAGATTTTGAGGCCTCCTGTCGCGATGAGTTGGGGAAATAGGTCTTTCTCTGTGGTCTCCACAGGGGATTCAGACACCCTTTCGTCTTGGGAGATGCAAGACGAGCCTGCATTCCAGTCACTGCAGGGATATCCGGCCTTATTTCGAGTCAGGGCATCGCGGTGTCAATTCCACTTGAGGCCGCAAATTCAGGATCCCTCTCACATACCTAGAGCTGAGAGAAGCCTCCTCTTGAGGTGCTTGTGGTAAGGTGGTATTCCTCTGGAGTCGAAGCCAGGGACTAACCTCTCATCTCGAGTTGATTTTTGGCCCACGGAGCTCTTTCGTGTTGCTACAGTGACCTCAGGATCCCTCTAGCCTTGAAACAGTGTTCTTGGGGTTTCTCTGGAGTGCCATCAAGGAAATCAAGGCTCCTTTCATGTGTGATGTGCAACACGGAATTGCTCTGCACGCAGTGCAGGGGAATCGGGCCTCATCTCGCGGGGAGGGGGAAGTCTCATGGTTTTTCTCGAGTTGCGGCGGGAACCTGGGGTATATTCTCGAGTTACGACGGGGATGGCCCTTCCACACACGTGTTTGTTCAGCCACGTCAGGACTCCTGCCTAGTTGCGAGACACAACTCGGGATTCTCCTCGAGGCTTTGCAGGACAATTGGGACGCCTCTCCAGCTGAGGCGGGAGACCAAGTGTCCCTTTCCAAGTGCCACAGGAATCCTGGGACTCCTATGAAGTTTCACGAGGAGTCAGGCATCGTCTCCTTTGGAGGCACTGATCTCCGCGTACCTGTGGAGTTTTCAAAGGATGTGAGGCTATCGGTCGCGATGAGGTGGGGAATTAAGTCTTTCTCTGTGCTTTCCACAGGGAATTCAGACATCCTTTCGTCCTGGGAGATGCAAGACGAGCCTGCATTGAAGTCACTGCAGGGATATCCGGCCTTATTTCGAGTCAGGGCATCGCGGTGTCCATTCCACTTGAGGCCGCAAACTAAGGGTCCCTCTCACATACCTAGAGCTGAGAGAAGCCTCCTCTTGAGGTGCTTGTGGTAAGGTGGTATTCCTCTGGAGACGAATCCAGGGACTAACCTCTCTTTTCGAGTTGATTTTTGGTCCACAGAGTTCTTTCGTGTTGCTACAGTGACCTCAGGATCCCTCTGTCCTTGAAACAGTGTTCTTGGGGTTTCTCTGGAGTGCCATCAAGGAAATCAAGGCTCCTTTCATGTGTGATGTGCAAGACGGAATTGCTCTGCACGCAGTACAGGGGAATTGGGCCTCATCTCGCATCGAGGGGGAAGTCTCATGGTTTTTCTCGAGTTGCGGCGGGAACCTGGGGTATATTCTCGAGTTACGACGGGGATGGCCCTTCCACCCACGTGTTTGTTCAGCCACGTCAGGACTCCTGCCTAGTTGCGAGGGACAACTCTGGATTCTCCTCGAGGCTTGGCAGGGCAATTGGAACGCCTCTCCAGCTGAGGCGGGAAACCAAGTGTCCCTTTCCACGTGCCACAAGAATCCTGGGACTCCTATCAAGTTTCACGAGGAGTCAGGCATCGTCTCCTTTGAAGGCACTGATCTCCGCATACCTCTGGAGTTTTCAAAGGATGTGAGGCCTCCGGTCGCGATGAGGTGGGCAACTAGGTCTTTCTCTGTGGTCTCCAGAGGGGATTCAGACATCCTTTCTTCTTGGGAGATGCAAGACGAGCCGGCATTCAAGTCACTGCAGGGATATCCGGCCTTATTTCGAGTCAGGGCATCGCGGTGTCCATTCCACTTGAGGCCGCAAACTCAGGATCCCTCTCACATACCTAGAGCTGAGAGAAGCCTCCTCTTGAGGTGCTTGTGGTAAGGTGGTATTCCTCAGGAGTCGAAGCCAGGGACTAACCTCTCATCTCGTGTTGATTCTTGGTCCACGGAGCTCTTTCGTGTTGCTACAGTGACCTCAGGATCCCTCTAGCCTTGAAACAGTGTTCTTGAGGTTTCTCTGGAGTGCCATCAAGGAAATCAAGGCTCCTTTCATGTGTGATGTGCAACACGGAATTGCTCTGCACGCAGTGCAGGGGAATCGGGCCTCATCTCGCGGCGAGGGGGAAGTCTCATGGTTTTTCTCGAGTTGCGGCGGGAACCTGGGGTATATTCTCGAGTTACGACGGGGATGGCCCTTCCACACACGTGTTTCTTCAGCGACGTCAGGACTCCTGCCTAGTTGCGAGGGACAACTCGGGATTCTCCTCGAGGCTTTGCAGGGCAATTGGGACGCCTCTCCAGCTGAGGTGGCAGACCAAGGGTCCCTTTCCACGTGCCACAGGAATCCTGGGTCTCCTATCAAGTTTCACGAGGAGTCAGGCATCGTTTCCTTTGGAGGCACTGATCTCCGCAAACCTCTGGAGTTTTCAAAGGATTTGAGGCGTCCTGTCGCGATAAGGTGGGGAACTAGGTCTTTCTCTGTGGTCTCCACAGGGGATTCAGACACATTTTCGTCTTGGGAGATGCAAGACGAGCCTGCATTCCAGTCACTGCAGGGATATACGGCCTTATTTCGCGTCAGGGCATCGCGGTGTCCATTCCACTTGAGGCCGCAAACTCAGGGTCCCTCTCATATACCTAGAGCTGAGAGAAGCCTTCTCTTGAGGTGCTTGTGGTAAGGTGGTATTCCTCTGGAGTCGAAGCCAGGGACTAACCTATCATCTCGAGTTGATTTTTGGCCCACGGAGCTCTTTCGTGTTGCTACAGTGACCTCAGGATCCCTCTAGCCTTGAAACAGTGTTCTTGGGGTTTCTCTGGAGTGCCATCAAGGAAATCAAGGCTCCTTTCATGTGTGATGTGCAACACGGAATTGCTCTGCACGCAGTGCAGGGGAATCGGGCCTCATCTCGCGGCGAGGGGGAAGTCTCATGGTTTTTCTCGAGTTGCGGCGGGAACCTGGGGTATATTCTCGAGTTACGACGGGGATGGCCCTTCCACCCACGTGTTTGTTCAGCCACGTCAGGACTCCTGCCTAGTTGCGAGGGACAACTCTGGATTCTCCTCGAGGCTTGGCAGGGCAATTGGGACGCCTCTCCAGCTGAGGCGGGAGACCAAGTGTCCCTTTCCAAGTGCCACAGGAATCCTGGGACTCCTATCAAGTTTCACGAGGAGTCAGGCATCGTCTCCTTTGGAGGCACTGATCTCCGCGTACCTCTGGAGTTTTCAAAGGATGTGAGGCTATCGGTCGCGATGAGGTGGGGAACTAAGTCTTTCTCTTTGCTTTCCACAGGGGATTCAGACATCCTTTCGTCCTGGGAGATGCAAGACGAGCCTGCATTGAAGTCACTGCAGGGATATCCGGCCTTATTTCGAGTCAGGGCATCGCGGTGTCCATTCCACTTGAGGCCGCAAACTCAGGGTCCCTCTCACATACCTAGAGCTGAGAGAAGCCTCCTCTTGAGGTGCTTGTGGTAAGGTGGTATTCCTCAGGAGTCGAAGCCAGGGACTAACCTCTCATCTCGTGTTGATTCTTGGTCCACGGAGCTCTTTCGTGTTGCTACAGTGACCTCAGGATCCCTCTAGCCTTGAAACAGTGTTCTTGGGGTTTCTCTGGAGTGCCATCAAGGAAATCAAGGCTCCTTTCATGTGTGATGTGCAACACGGAATTGCTCTGCACGCAGTGTAGGGGAATCGGGCCTCATCTCGCAGCGAGGGGGAAGTCTCATGGTTTTTCTCGAGTTGCGGCGGGAACCTGTGGTATATTCTCGAGTTACGACGGGGATGGCCCTTCCACACACGTGTGTGTTCAGCCATGTCAGGACTCCTGCCTAGTTGCGAGGGACAACTCGGGATTCTCCTAGAGGCTTTGCAGGGCAATTGGGACGCCTCTCCAGCTGAGACGGGAGACCAAGGGTCCCTTTCCACGTGCCACAGGAATCCTGGGTCTCCTATCAAGTTTCACGAGGAGTCAGGCATCGTCTCCTTTGGAGGCACTGATCTCCGCATACCTCTGGAGTTTTCAAAGGATTTGAGGCCTCCTGTCGCGATGAGGTGGGGAACTAGGTCTTTCTCTGTGGTCTCCACAGGGGATTCAGACACCCTTTCGTCTTGGGAGATGCAAGACGAGCCTGCATTCCAGTCACTGCAGGGATATCCGGCCTTATTTCGAGTCAGGGCATCGCGGTGTCCATTCCACTTGAGGCCGCAAACTCAGGGTCCCTCTCACATACCTAGAGCTGAGAGAAGCCTCCTCTTGAGGTGCTTGTGGTAAGGTGGTATTCCTCTGGAGTCGAAGCCAGGGGCTAACCTCTCATCTCGAGTTGATTTTGGGTCCACGGAGCTCTTTCGTGTTGCTACAGTGACCTCAGGATCCCTCTAGCCTTGAAACAGTGTTCTTGGGGTTTCTCTGGAGTGCCATGAAGGAAATCAAGGCTCCTTTCATGTGTGATGTGCAACACAGAATTGCTCTGCACGCAGTGCAGGGGAATCGGGCCTCATCTCGCGGCGAGGGGGAAGTCTCATGGTTTTTCTCGAGTTGCGGCGGGAACCTGGGGTATATTCTCGAGTTACGACGGGGATGGCCCTTCCACACACGTGTTTGTTCAGCCACGTCAGGACTCTTGCCTAGTTGCGAGACACAACTCGGGATTCTCCTCGAGGCTTGGCAAGGCAATTGGGACGCCTCTCCAGCTGAGGCGGGAGACCAAGGGTCCCTTTCCACGTGCCACAGGAATCCTGGGACTCCTATCAAGTTTCACGAGGACTCAGGCTTCGTCTCCTTTGGAGGCACTGATCTCCGCGTACCTCTGGAGTTTTCAAAGGATGTGAGGCCTCCGGTCGTGATGAGGTGGGGAACTAGGTCTTTCTCTGTGGTCTCCACAGGGGATTCAGACATCCTTTCATCTTGGGAGATGCAAGACGAGCCTGCATTCAAGTCACTGCAGGGATATCCAGCCTTATTTCGTGTCAGGGCATCGCGGTGTCCATTCCACTTGAGGCCGCAAACTCAGGGTCCCTCTCACATACCTAGAGCTGAGAGAAGCCTCCTCTTGAGGTGCTTGTGGTAAGGTGGTATTCCTCTGGAGTCGAAGCCAGGGACTAACCTCTCATCTCGAGTTGATTTTTGGCCCACGGAGCTCTTTCGTGTTGCTACAGTGACCTCAGGATCCCTCTAGCCTTGAAACAGTGTTCTTGGGGTTTCTCTGGAGTGCCATGAAGGAAATCAAGGCTCCTTTCATGTGTGATGTGCAACACGGAATTGCTCTGCACGCAGTGCAGGGGAATCGGGCCTCATCTCGCGGCGAGGGGGAAGTCTCATGGTTTTTCTCGAGTTGCGGCGGGAACCTGGGGTATATTCTCGAGTTACGATGGGGATGGCCCTTCCACCCACGTGTTTCTTCAGCGACGTCAGGACTCCTGCCTAGTTGCGAGGGACAACTCTGGATTCTCCTCGAGGCTTGGCAGGGCAATTGGGACGCCTCTCCAGCTGAGGCGGGAGACCAAGTGTCCCTTTCCAAGTGCCACAGGAATCCTGGGACTCCTATCAAGTTTCACGAGGAGTCAGGCATCGTCTCCTTTGGAGGCACTGATCTCCGCGTACCTCTGGAGTTTTCAAAGGATGTGAGGCTATCGGTCGCGATGAGGTGGGGAACTAAGTCTTTCTCTGTGCTTTCCACAGGGGATTCAGACATCCTTTCGTCCTGGGAGATGCAAGACGAGCCTGCATTCCAGTCACTGCAGGGATATCCAGCCTTATTTCGAGTCAGGGCATCGCGGTGTCAATTCCACTTGAGGCGGCAAACTCAGGGTCCCTCTCACATACCTAGAGCTGAGAGAAGCCTCCTCTTGAGGTGCTTGTGGTAAGGTGGTATTCCTCTGGAGACGAATCCAGGGACTAACCTCTCTTTTCGAGTTGATTTTTGGTCCACAGAGTTCTTTCGTGTTGCTACAGTGACCTCAGGATCACTCTATCCTTGAAACAGTGTTCTTGGGGTTTCTCTGGAGTGCCATCAAGGAAATCAAGGCTCCTTTCATGTGTGATGTGCAAGACGGAATTGCTCTGCACGCAGTGCAGGGGAATCGGGCCTCATCTCGCATCGAGGGGGAAGTCTCATGGTTTTTCTCGAGTTGCGGCGGGAACCTGGGGTATATTCTCGAGTTACGACGGGGATGACCCTTCCACACACGTGTTTGTTCAGCCACGTCAGGACTCCTGCCTAGTTGCGAGGGACAACTCGGGATTCTCCTCGAGGCTTGGCAGGGCAATTGGAACGCCTCTCCAGCTGAGGCGGGAGACCAAGGGTCCCTTTCCACGTGCCACAAGAATCCTGGGACTCCTATCAAGTTTCACGAGGAGTCAGGCATCGTCTCCTTTGGAGGCACTGATCTCCGCGTACCTCTGGAGTTTTCAAAGGATGTGAGGCCTCCGGTCGCGATGAGGTGGGCAACTAGGTCTTTCTCTGTGGTCTCCAGAGGGGATTCAGACATCCTTTCTTCTTGGGAGATGCAAGACGAGCCTGCATTCAAGTCACTGCAGGGATATCCGGCCTTATTTCGAGTCAGGGCATCGCGGTGTCCATTCCACTTGAGGCCCCAAACTCAGGATCCCTCTCACATACCTAGAGCTGAGAGAAGCCTCCTCTTGAGGTGCTTGTGGTAAGGTGGTATTCCTCAGGAGTCGAAGCCAGGGACTAACCTCTCATCTCGTGTTGATTCTTGGTCCACGGAGCTCTTTCGTGTTGCTACAGTGACCTCAGGATCCCTCTAGCCTTGAAACAGTGTTCTTGAGGTTTCTCTGGAGTGCCATCAAGGAAATCAAGGCTCCTTTCATGTGTGATGTGCAACACGGAATTGCTCTGCACGCAGTGCAGGGGAATCGGGCCTCATCTCGCGGCGAGGGGGAAGTCTCATGGTTTTTCTCGAGTTGCGGCGGGAACCTGGGGTATATTCTCGAGTTACGACGGGGATGGCCCTTCCACACACGTGTTTCTTCAGCGACGTCAGGACTCCTGCCTAGTTGCGAGGGACAACTCGGGATTCTCCTCGAGGCTTTGCAGGGCAATTGGGACGCCTCTCCAGCTGAGGTGGCAGACCAAGGGTCCCTTTCCAAGTGCCACAGGAATCCTGGGTCTCCTATCAAGTTTCACGAGGAGTCAGGCATCGTTTCCTTTGGAGGCACTGATCTCCGCAAACCTCTGGAGTTTTCAAAGGATTTGAGGCGTCCTGTCGCGATAAGGTGGGGAACTAGGTCTTTCTCTGTGGTCTCCACAGGGGATTCAGACACATTTTCGTCTTGGGAGATGCAAGACGAGCCTGCATTCCAGTCACTGCAGGGATATACGGCCTTATTTCGCGTCAGGGCATCGCGGTGTCCATTCCACTTGAGGCCGCAAACTCAGGGTCCCTCTCATATACCTAGAGCTGAGAGAAGCCTTCTCTTGAGGTGCTTGTGGTAAGGTGGTATTCCTCTGGAGTCGAAGCCAGGGACTAACCTATCATCTCGAGTTGATTTTTGGCCCACGGAGCTCTTTCGTGTTGCTACAGTGACCTCAGGATCCCTCTAGCCTTGAAACAGTGTTCTTGGGGTTTCTCTGGAGTGCCATCAAGGAAATCAAGGCTCCTTTCATGTGTGATGTGCAACACGGAATTGCTCTGCACGCAGTGCAGGGGAATCGGGCCTCATCTCGCGGCGAGGGGGAAGTCTCATGGTTTTTCTCGAGTTGCGGCGGGAACCTGGGGTATATTCTCGAGTTACGACGGGGATGGCCCTTCCACCCACGTGTTTGTTCAGCCACGTCAGGACTCCTGCCTAGTTGCGAGGGACAACTCTGGATTCTCCTCGAGGCTTGGCAGGGCAATTGGGACGCCTCTCCAGCTGAGGCGGGAGACCAAGTGTCCCTTTCCAAGTGCCACAGGAATCCTGGGACTCCTATCAAGTTTCACGAGGAGTCAGGCATCGTCTCCTTTGGAGGCACTGATCTCCGCGTACCTCTGGAGTTTTCAAAGGATGTGAGGCTATCGGTCGCGATGAGGTGGGGAACTAAGTCTTTCTCTCTGCTTTCCACAGGGGATTCAGACATCCTTTCGTCCTGGGAGATGCAAGACGAGCCTGCATTGAAGTCACTGCAGGGATATCCGGCCTTATTTCGAGTCAGGGCATCGCGGTGTCCATTCCACTTGAGGCCGCAAACTCAGGGTCCCTCTCACATACCTAGAGCTGAGAGAAGCCTCCTCTTGAGGTGCTTGTGGTAAGGTGGTATTCCTCAGGAGTCGAAGCCAGGGACTAACCTCTCATCTCGTGTTGATTCTTGGTCCACGGAGCTCTTTCGTGTTGCTACAGTGACCTCAGGATCCCTCTAGCCTTGAAACAGTGTTCTTGGGGTTTCTCTGGAGTGCCATCAAGGAAATCAAGGCTCCTTTCATGTGTGATGTGCAACACGGAATTGCTCTGCACGCAGTGTAGGGGAATCGGGCCTCATCTCGCAGCGAGGGGGAAGTCTCATGGTTTTTCTCGAGTTGCGGCGGGAACCTGTGGTATATTCTCGAGTTACGACGGGGATGGCCCTTCCACACACGTGTGTGTTCAGCCATGTCAGGACTCCTGCCTAGTTGCGAGGGACAACTCGGGATTCTCCTAGAGGCTTTGCAGGGCAATTGGGACGCCTCTCCAGCTGAGACGGGAGACCAAGGGTCCCTTTCCACGTGCCACAGGAATCCTGGGTCTCCTATCAAGTTTCACGAGGAGTCAGGCATCGTCTCCTTTGGAGGCACTGATCTCCGCATACCTCTGGAGTTTTCAAAGGATTTGAGGCCTCCTGTCGCGATGAGGTGGGGAACTAGGTCTTTCTCTGTGGTCTCCACAGGGGATTCAGACACCCTTTCGTCTTGGGAGATGCAAGACGAGCCTGCATTCCAGTCACTGCAGGGATATCCGGCCTTATTTCGAGTCAGGGCATCGCGGTGTCCATTCCACTTGAGGCCGCAAACTCAGGGTCCCTCTCACATACCTAGAGCTGAGAGAAGCCTCCTCTTGAGGTGCTTGTGGTAAGGTGGTATTCCTCTGGAGTCGAAGCCAGGGGCTAACCTCTCATCTCGAGTTGATTTTGGGTCCACGGAGCTCTTTCGTGTTGCTACAGTGACCTCAGGATCCCTCTAGCCTTGAAACAGTGTTCTTGGGGTTTCTCTGGAGTGCCATGAAGGAAATCAAGGCTCCTTTCATGTGTGATGTGCAACACAGAATTGCTCTGCACGCAGTGCAGGGGAATCGGGCCTCATCTCGCGGCGAGGGGGAAGTCTCATGGTTTTTCTCGAGTTGCGGCGGGAACCTGGGGTATATTCTCGAGTTACGACGGGGATGGCCCTTCCACACACGTGTTTGTTCAGCCACGTCAGGACTCTTGCCTAGTTGCGAGACACAACTCGGGATTCTCCTCGAGGCTTGGCAAGGCAATTGGGACGCCTCTCCAGCTGAGGCGGGAGACCAAGGGTCCCTTTCCACGTGCCACAGGAATCCTGGGACTCCTATCAAGTTTCACGAGGACTCAGGCTTCGTCTCCTTTGGAGGCACTGATCTCCGCGTACCTCTGGAGTTTTCAAAGGATGTGAGGCCTCCGGTCGTGATGAGGTGGGGAACTAGGTCTTTCTCTGTGGTCTCCACAGGGGATTCAGACATCCTTTCATCTTGGGAGATGCAAGACGAGCCTGCATTCAAGTCACTGCAGGGATATCCAGCCTTATTTCGTGTCAGGGCATCGCGGTGTCCATTCCACTTGAGGCCGCAAACTCAGGGTCCCTCTCACATACCTAGAGCTGAGAGAAGCCTCCTCTTGAGGTGCTTGTGGTAAGGTGGTATTCCTCTGGAGTCGAAGCCAGGGACTAACCTCTCATCTCGAGTTGATTTTTGGCCCACGGAGCTCTTTCGTGTTGCTACAGTGACCTCAGGATCCCTCTAGCCTTGAAGCAGTGTTCTTGGGGTTTCTCTGGAGTGCCATGAAGGAAATCAAGGCTCCTTTCATGTGTGATGTGCAACACGGAATTGCTCTGCACGCAGTGCAGGGGAATCGGGCCTCATCTCGCGGCGAGGGGGAAGTCTCATGGTTTTTCTCGAGTTGCGGCGGGAACCTGGGGTATATTCTCGAGTTACGATGGGGATGGCCCTTCCACCCACGTGTTTCTTCAGCGACGTCAGGACTCCTGCCTAGTTGCGAGGGACAACTCTGGATTCTCCTCGAGGCTTGGCAGGGCAATTGGGACGCCTCTCCAGCTGAGGCGGGAGACCAAGTGTCCCTTTCCAAGTGCCACAGGAATCCTGGGACTCCTATCAAGTTTCACGAGGAGTCAGGCATCGTCTCCTTTGGAGGCACTGATCTCCGCGTACCTCTGGAGTTTTCAAAGGATGTGAGGCTATCGGTCGCGATGAGGTGGGGAACTAAGTCTTTCTCTGTGCTTTCCACAGGGGATTCAGACATCCTTTCGTCCTGGGAGATGCAAGACGAGCCTGCATTCCAGTCACTGCAGGGATATCCAGCCTTATTTCGAGTCAGGGCATCGCGGTGTCAATTCCACTTGAGGCGGCAAACTCAGGGTCCCTCTCACATACCTAGAGCTGAGAGAAGCCTCCTCTTGAGGTGCTTGTGGTAAGGTGGTATTCCTCTGGAGACGAATCCAGGGACTAACCTCTCTTTTCGAGTTGATTTTTGGTCCACAGAGTTCTTTCGTGTTGCTACAGTGACCTCAGGATCACTCTATCCTTGAAACAGTGTTCTTGGGGTTTCTCTGGAGTGCCATCAAGGAAATCAAGGCTCCTTTCATGTGTGATGTGCAAGACGGAATTGCTCTGCACGCAGTGCAGGGGAATCGGGCCTCATCTCGCATCGAGGGGGAAGTCTCATGGTTTTTCTCGAGTTGCGGCGGGAACCTGGGGTATATTCTCGAGTTACGACGGGGATGACCCTTCCACACACGTGTTTGTTCAGCCACGTCAGGACTCCTGCCTAGTTGCGAGGGACAACTCGGGATTCTCCTCGAGGCTTGGCAGGGCAATTGGAACGCCTCTCCAGCTGAGGCGGGAGACCAAGGGTCCCTTTCCACGTGCCACAAGAATCCTGGGACTCCTATCAAGTTTCACGAGGAGTCAGGCATCGTCTCCTTTGGAGGCACTGATCTCCGCGTACCTCTGGAGTTTTCAAAGGATGTGAGGCCTCCGGTCGCGATGAGGTGGGCAACTAGGTCTTTCTCTGTGGTCTCCAGAGGGGATTCAGACATCCTTTCTTCTTGGGAGATGCAAGACGAGCCTGCATTCAAGTCACTGCAGGGATATCCGGCCTTATTTCGAGTCAGGGCATCGCGGTGTCCATTCCACTTGAGGCCCCAAACTCAGGATCCCTCTCACATACCTAGAGCTGAGAGAAGCCTCCTCTTGAGGTGCTTGTGGTAAGGTGGTATTCCTCAGGAGTCGAAGCCAGGGACTAACCTCTCATCTCGTGTTGATTCTTGGTCCACGGAGCTCTTTCGTGTTGCTACAGTGACCTCAGGATCCCTCTAGCCTTGAAACAGTGTTCTTGAGGTTTCTCTGGAGTGCCATCAAGGAAATCAAGGCTCCTTTCATGTGTGATGTGCAACACGGAATTGCTCTGCACGCAGTGCAGGGGAATCGGGCCTCATCTCGCGGCGAGGGGGAAGTCTCATGGTTTTTCTCGAGTTGCGGCGGGAACCTGGGGTATATTCTCGAGTTACGACGGGGATGGCCCTTCCACACACGTGTTTCTTCAGCGACGTCAGGACTCCTGCCTAGTTGCGAGGGACAACTCGGGATTCTCCTCGAGGCTTTGCAGGGCAATTGGGACGCCTCTCCAGCTGAGGTGGCAGACCAAGGGTCCCTTTCCACGTGCCACAGGAATCCTGGGTCTCCTATCAAGTTTCACGAGGAGTCAGGCATCGTTTCCTTTGGAGGCACTGATCTCCGCAAACCTCTGGAGTTTTCAAAGGATTTGAGGCGTCCTGTCGCGATAAGGTGGGGAACTAGGTCTTTCTCTGTGGTCTCCACAGGGGATTCAGACACATTTTCGTCTTGGGAGATGCAAGACGAGCCTGCATTCCAGTCACTGCAGGGATATACGGCCTTATTTCGCGTCAGGGCATCGCGGTGTCCATTCCACTTGAGGCCGCAAACTCAGGGTCCCTCTCATATACCTAGAGCTGAGAGAAGCCTTCTCTTGAGGTGCTTGTGGTAAGGTGGTATTCCTCTGGAGTCGAAGCCAGGGACTAACCTATCATCTCGAGTTGATTTTTGGCCCACGGAGCTCTTTCGTGTTGCTACAGTGACCTCAGGATCCCTCTAGCCTTGAAACAGTGTTCTTGGGGTTTCTCTGGAGTGCCATCAAGGAAATCAAGGCTCCTTTCATGTGTGATGTGCAACACGGAATTGCTCTGCACGCAGTGCAGGGGAATCGGGCCTCATCTCGCGGCGAGGGGGAAGTCTCATGGTTTTTCTCGAGTTGCGGCGGGAACCTGGGGTATATTCTCGAGTTACGACGGGGATGGCCCTTCCACCCACGTGTTTGTTCAGCCACGTCAGGACTCCTGCCTAGTTGCGAGGGACAACTCTGGATTCTCCTCGAGGCTTGGCAGGGCAATTGGGACGCCTCTCCAGCTGAGGCGGGAGACCAAGTGTCCCTTTCCAAGTGCCACAGGAATCCTGGGACTCCTATCAAGTTTCACGAGGAGTCAGGCATCGTCTCCTTTGGAGGCACTGATCTCCGCGTACCTCTGGAGTTTTCAAAGGATGTGAGGCTATCGGTCGCGATGAGGTGGGGAACTAAGTCTTTCTCTTTGCTTTCCACAGGGGATTCAGACATCCTTTCGTCCTGGGAGATGCAAGACGAGCCTGCATTGAAGTCACTGCAGGGATATCCGGCCTTATTTCGAGTCAGGGCATCGCGGTGTCCATTCCACTTGAGGCCGCAAACTCAGGGTCCCTCTCACATACCTAGAGCTGAGAGAAGCCTCCTCTTGAGGTGCTTGTGGTAAGGTGGTATTCCTCAGGAGTCGAAGCCAGGGACTAACCTCTCATCTCGTGTTGATTCTTGGTCCACGGAGCTCTTTCGTGTTGCTACAGTGACCTCAGGATCCCTCTAGCCTTGAAACAGTGTTCTTGGGGTTTCTCTGGAGTGCCATCAAGGAAATCAAGGCTCCTTTCATGTGTGATGTGCAACACGGAATTGCTCTGCACGCAGTGTAGGGGAATCGGGCCTCATCTCGCAGCGAGGGGGAAGTCTCATGGTTTTTCTCGAGTTGCGGCGGGAACCTGTGGTATATTCTCGAGTTACGACGGGGATGGCCCTTCCACACACGTGTGTGTTCAGCCATGTCAGGACTCCTGCCTAGTTGCGAGGGACAACTCGGGATTCTCCTAGAGGCTTGGCAGGGCAATTGGGACGCCTCTCCAGCTGAGACGGGAGACCAAGGGTCCCTTTCCACGTGCCACAGGAATCCTGGGTCTCCTATCAAGTTTCACGAGGAGTCAGGCATCGTCTCCTTTGGAGGCACTGATCTCCGCATACCTCTGGAGTTTTCAAAGGATTTGAGGCCTCCTGTCGCGATGAGGTGGGGAACTAGGTCTTTCTCTGTGGTCTCCACAGGGGATTCAGACACCCTTTCGTCTTGGGAGATGCAAGACGAGCCTGCATTCCAGTCACTGCAGGGATATCCGGCCTTATTTCGAGTCAGGGCATCGCGGTGTCCATTCCACTTGAGGCCGCAAACTCAGGGTCCCTCTCACATACCTAGAGCTGAGAGAAGCCTCCTCTTGAGGTGCTTGTGGTAAGGTGGTATTCCTCTGGAGTCGAAGCCAGGGGCTAACCTCTCATCTCGAGTTGATTTTGGGTCCACGGAGCTCTTTCGTGTTGCTACAGTGACCTCAGGATCCCTCTAGCCTTGAAACAGTGTTCTTGGGGTTTCTCTGGAGTGCCATGAAGGAAATCAAGGCTCCTTTCATGTGTGATGTGCAACACAGAATTGCTCTGCACGCAGTGCAGGGGAATCGGGCCTCATCTCGCGGCGAGGGGGAAGTCTCATGGTTTTTCTCGAGTTGCGGCGGGAACCAGGGGTATATTCTCGAGTTACGACGGGGATGGCCCTTCCACACACGTGTTTGTTCAGCCACGTCAGGACTCTTGCCTAGTTGCGAGACACAACTCGGGATTCTCCTCGAGGCTTGGCAAGGCAATTGGGACGCCTCTCCAGCTGAGGCGGGAGACCAAGGGTCCCTTTCCACGTGCCACAGGAATCCTGGGACTCCTATCAAGTTTCACGAGGACTCAGGCTTCGTCTCCTTTGGAGGCACTGATCTCCGCGTACCTCTGGAGTTTTCAAAGGATGTGAGGCCTCCGGTCGTGATGAGGTGGGGAACTAGGTCTTTCTCTGTGGTCTCCACAGGGGATTCAGACATCCTTTCATCTTGGGAGATGCAAGACGAGCCTGCATTCAAGTCACTGCAGGGATATCCAGCCTTATTTCGTGTCAGGGCATCGCGGTGTCCATTCCACTTGAGGCCGCAAACTCAGGGTCCCTCTCACATACCTAGAGCTGAGAGAAGCCTCCTCTTGAGGTGCTTGTGGTAAGGTGGTATTCCTCTGGAGTCGAAGCCAGGGACTAACCTCTCATCTCGAGTTGATTTTTGGCCCACGGAGCTCTTTCGTGTTGCTACAGTGACCTCAGGATCCCTCTAGCCTTGAAACAGTGTTCTTGGGGTTTCTCTGGAGTGCCATGAAGGAAATCAAGGCTCCTTTCATGTGTGATGTGCAACACGGAATTGCTCTGCACGCAGTGCAGGGGAATCGGGCCTCATCTCGCGGCGAGGGGGAAGTCTCATGGTTTTTCTCGAGTTGCGGCGGGAACCTGGGGTATATTCTCGAGTTACGATGGGGATGGCCCTTCCACCCACGTGTTTCTTCAGCGACGTCAGGACTCCTGCCTAGTTGCGAGGGACAACTCTGGATTCTCCTCGAGGCTTGGCAGGGCAATTGGGACGCCTCTCCAGCTGAGGCGGGAGACCAAGTGTCCCTTTCCAAGTGCCACAGGAATCCTGGGACTCCTATCAAGTTTCACGAGGAGTCAGGCATCGTCTCCTTTGGAGGCACTGATCTCCGCGTACCTCTGGAGTTTTCAAAGGATGTGAGGCTATCGGTCGCGATGAGGTGGGGAACTAAGTCTTTCTCTGTGCTTTCGACAGGGGATTCAGACATCCTTTCGTCCTGGGAGATGCAAGACGAGCCTGCATTCCAGTCACTGCAGGGATATCCAGCCTTATTTCGAGTCAGGGCATCGCGGTGTCAATTCCACTTGAGGCGGCAAACTCAGGATCCCTCTCACATACCTAGAGCTGAGAGAAGCCTCCTCTTGAGGTGCTTGTGGTAAGGTGGTATTCCTCTGGAGACGAATCCAGGGACTAACCTCTCTTTTCGAGTTGATTTTTGGTCCACAGAGTTCTTTCGTGTTGCTACAGTGACCTCAGGATCACTCTATCCTTGAAACAGTGTTCTTGGGGTTTCTCTGGAGTGCCATCAAGGAAATCAAGGCTCCTTTCATGTGTGATGTGCAAGACGGAATTGCTCTGCACGCAGTGCAGGGGAATCGGGCCTCATCTCGCATCGAGGGGGAAGTCTCATGGTTTTTCTCGAGTTGCGGCGGGAACCTGGGGTATATTCTCGAGTTACGACGGGGATGACCCTTCCACACACGTGTTTGTTCAGCCACGTCAGGACTCCTGCCTAGTTGCGAGGGACAACTCGGGATTCTCCTCGAGGCTTGGCAGGGCAATTGGAACGCCTCTCCAGCTGAGGTGGGAGACCAAGGGTCCCTTTCCACGTGCCACAAGAATCCTGGGACTCCTATCAAGTTTCACGAGGAGTCAGGCATCGTCTCCTTTGGAGGCACTGATCTCCGCGTACCTCTGGAGTTTTCAAAGGATGTGAGGCCTCCGGTCGCGATGAGGTGGGGAACTAGGTCTTTCTCTGTGGTCTCCACAGGGGATTCAGACATCCTTTCTTCTTGGGAGATGCAAGACGAGCCTGCATTCAAGTCACTGCAGGCATATCCCGCCTTATTTCGAGTCAGGGCATCGCGGTGTCCATTCCACTTGAGGCCGCAAACTCAGGATCCCTCTCACATACCTAGAGCTGAGAGAAGCCTCCTCTTGAGGTGCTTGTGGTAAGGTGGTATTCCTCAGGAGTCGAAGCCAGGGACTAACCTCTCATCTCGTGTTGATTCTTGGTCCACGGAGCTCTTTCGTGTTGCTACAGTGACCTCAGGATCCCTCTAGCCTTGAAACAGTGTTCTTGGGGTTTCTCTGGAGTGCCATCAAGGAAATCAAGGCTCCTTTCATGTGTGATGTGCAACACAGAATTGCTCTGCACGCAGTGCAGGGGAATCGGGCCTCATCTCGCGGCGAGGGGGAAGTCTCATGGTTTTTCTCGAGTTGCGGCGGGAACCTGGGGTATATTCTCGAGTTACGACGGGGATGGCCCTTCCACACACGTGTGTGTTCAGCCATGTCAGGACTCCTGCCTAGTTGCGAGGGACAACTCGGGATTCTCCTCGAGGCTTTGCAGGGCAATTGGGACGCCTCTCCAGCTGAGGCGGGAGACCAAGTGTCCCTTTCCACGTGCCACAGGAATCCTGGGTCTCCTATCAAGTTTCACGAGGAGTCAGGCATCGTCTCCTTTGGAGGCACTGATCTCCGCGTACCTCTGGAGTTTTCAAAGATTTTGAGGCCTCCTGTCGCGATGAGTTGGGGAAATAGGTCTTTCTCTGTGGTCTCCACAGGGGATTCAGACACCCTTTCGTCTTGGGAGATGCAAGACGAGCCTGCATTCCAGTCACTGCAGGGATATCCGGCCTTATTTCGAGTCAGGGCATCGCGGTGTCAATTCCACTTGAGGCCGCAAATTCAGGATCCCTCTCACATACCTAGAGCTGAGAGAAGCCTCCTCTTGAGGTGCTTGTGGTAAGGTGGTATTCCTCTGGAGTCGAAGCCAGGGACTAACCTCTCATCTCGAGTTGATTTTTGGCCCACGGAGCTCTTTCGTGTTGCTACAGTGACCTCAGGATCCCTCTAGCCTTGAAACAGTGTTCTTGGGGTTTCTCTGGAGTGCCATCAAGGAAATCAAGGCTCCTTTCATGTGTGATGTGCAACACGGAATTGCTCTGCACGCAGTGCAGGGGAATCGGGCCTCATCTCGCGGGGAGGGGGAAGTCTCATGGTTTTTCTCGAGTTGCGGCGGGAACCTGGGGTATATTCTCGAGTTACGACGGGGATGGCCCTTCCACACACGTGTTTGTTCAGCCACGTCAGGACTCCTGCCTAGTTGCGAGACACAACTCAGGATTCTCCTCGAGGCTTTGCAGGACAATTGGGACGCCTCTCCAGCTGAGGCGGGAGACCAAGTGTCCCTTTCCAAGTGCCACAGGAATCCTGGGACTCCTATGAAGTTTCACGAGGAGTCAGGCATCGTCTCCTTTGGAGGCACTGATCTCCGCGTACCTGTGGAGTTTTCAAAGGATGTGAGGCTATCGGTCGCGATGAGGTGGGGAATTAAGTCTTTCTCTGTGCTTTCCACAGGGGATTCAGACATCCTTTCGTCCTGGGAGATGCAAGACGAGCCTGCATTGAAGTCACTGCAGGGATATCCGGCCTTATTTCGAGTCAGGGCATCGCGGTGTCCATTCCACTTGAGGCCGCAAACTCAGGGTCCCTCTCACATACCTAGAGCTGAGAGAAGCCTCCTCTTGAGGTGCTTGTGGTAAGGTGGTATTCCTCTGGAGACGAATCCAGGGACTAACCTCTCTTTTCGAGTTGATTTTTGGTCCACAGAGTTCTTTCGTGTTGCTACAGTGACCTCAGGATCCCTCTGTCCTTGAAACAGTGTTCTTGGGGTTTCTCTGGAGTGCCATCAAGGAAATCAAGGCTCCTTTCATGTGTGATGTGCAAGACGGAATTGCTCTGCACGCAGTGCAGGGGAATTGGGCCTCATCTCGCATCGAGGGGGAAGTCTCATGGTTTTTCTCGAGTTGCGGCGGGAACCTGGGGTATATTCTCGAGTTACGACGGGGATGGCCCTTCCACCCACGTGTTTGTTCAGCCACGTCAGGACTCCTGCCTAGTTGCGAGGGACAACTCTGGATTCTCCTCGAGGCTTGGCAGGGCAATTGGAACGCCTCTCCAGCTGAGGCGGGAAACCAAGTGTCCCTTTCCACGTGCCACAAGAATCCTGGGACTCCTATCAAGTTTCACGAGGAGTCAGGCATCGTCTCCTTTGAAGGCACTGATCTCCGCATACCTCTGGAGTTTTCAAAGGATGTGAGGCCTCCGGTCGCGATGAGGTGGGCAACTAGGTCTTTCTCTGTGGTCTCCAGAGGGGATTCAGACATCCTTTCTTCTTGGGAGATGCAAGACGAGCCTGCATTCAAGTCACTGCAGGGATATCCGGCCTTATTTCGCGTCAGGGCATCGCGGTGTCCATTCCACTTGAGGCCCCAAACTCAGGATCCCTCTCACATACCTAGAGCTGAGAGAAGCCTCCTCTTGAGGTGCTTGTGGTAAGGTGGTATTCCTCAGGAGTCGAAGCCAGGGACTAACCTCTCATCTCGTGTTGATTCTTGGTCCACGGAGCTCTTTCGTGTTGCTACAGTGACCTCAGGATCCCTCTAGCCTTGAAACAGTGTTCTTGAGGTTTCTCTGGAGTGCCATCAAGGAAATCAAGGCTCCTTTCATGTGTGATGTGCAACACGGAATTGCTCTGCACGCAGTGCAGGGGAATCGGGCCGCATCTCGCGGCGAGGGGGAAGTCTCATGGTTTTTCTCGAGTTGCGGCGGGAACCTGGGGTATATTCTCGAGTTACGACGGGGATGGCCCTTCCACACACGTGTTTCTTCAGCGACGTCAGGACTCCTGCCTAGTTGCGAGGGACAACTCGGGATTCTCCTCGAGGCTTTGCAGGGCAATTGGGACGCCTCTCCAGCTGAGGTGGCAGACCAAGGGTCCCTTTCCACGTGCCACAGGAATCCTGGGTCTCCTATCAAGTTTCACGAGGAGTCAGGCATCGTTTCCTTTGGAGGCACTGATCTCCGCAAACCTCTGGAGTTTTCAAAGGATTTGAGGCGTCCTGTCGCGATAAGGTGGGGAACTAGGTCTTTCTCTGTGGTCTCCACAGGGGATTCAGACACATTTTCGTCTTGGGAGATGCAAGACGAGCCTGCATTCCAGTCACTGCAGGGATATACGGCCTTATTTCGCGTCAGGGCATCGCGGTGTCCATTCCACTTGAGGCCGCAAACTCAGGGTCCCTCTCATATACCTAGAGCTGAGAGAAGCCTTCTCTTGAGGTGCTTGTGGTAAGGTGGTATTCCTCTGGAGTCGAAGCCAGGGACTAACCTATCATCTCGAGTTGATTTTTGGCCCACGGAGCTCTTTCGTGTTGCTACAGTGACCTCAGGATCCCTCTAGCCTTGAAACAGTGTTCTTGGGGTTTCTCTGGAGTGCCATCAAGGAAATCAAGGCTCCTTTCATGTGTGATGTGCAACACGGAATTGCTCTGCACGCAGTGCAGGGGAATCGGGCCTCATCTCGCGGCGAGGGGGAAGTCTCATGGTTTTTCTCGAGTTGCGGCGGGAACCTGGGGTATATTCTCGAGTTACGACGGGGATGGCCCTTCCACCCACGTGTTTGTTCAGCCACGTCAGGACTCCTGCCTAGTTGCGAGGGACAACTCTGGATTCTCCTCGAGGCTTGGCAGGGCAATTGGGACGCCTCTCCAGCTGAGGCGGGAGACCAAGTGTCCCTTTCCAAGTGCCACAGGAATCCTGGGACTCCTATCAAGTTTCACGAGGAGTCAGGCATCGTCTCCTTTGGAGGCACTGATCTCCGCGTACCTCTGGAGTTTTCAAAGGATGTGAGGCTATCGGTCGCGATGAGGTGGGGAACTAAGTCTTTCTCTTTGCTTTCCACAGGGGATTCAGACATCCTTTCGTCCTGGGAGATGCAAGACGAGCCTGCATTGAAGTCACTGCAGGGATATCCGGCCTTATTTCGAGTCAGGGCATCGCGGTGTCCATTCCACTTGAGGCCGCAAACTCAGGGTCCCTCTCACATACCTAGAGCTGAGAGAAGCCTCCTCTTGAGGTGCTTGTGGTAAGGTGGTATTCCTCAGGAGTCGAAGCCAGGGACTAACCTCTCATCTCGTGTTGATTCTTGGTCCACGGAGCTCTTTCGTGTTGCTACAGTGACCTCAGGATCCCTCTAGCCTTGAAACAGTGTTCTTGGGGTTTCTCTGGAGTGCCATCAAGGAAATCAAGGCTCCTTTCATGTGTGATGTGCAACACGGAATTGCTCTGCACGCAGTGTAGGGGAATCGGGCCTCATCTCGCAGCGAGGGGGAAGTCTCATGGTTTTTCTCGAGTTGCGGCGGGAACCTGTGGTATATTCTCGAGTTACGACGGGGATGGCCCTTCCACACACGTGTGTGTTCAGCCATGTCAGGACTCCTGCCTAGTTGCGAGGGACAACTCGGGATTCTCCTAGAGGCTTGGCAGGGCAATTGGGACGCCTCTCCAGCTGAGACGGGAGACCAAGGGTCCCTTTCCACGTGCCACAGGAATCCTGGGTCTCCTATCAAGTTTCACGAGGAGTCAGGCATCGTCTCCTTTGGAGGCACTGATCTCCGCATACCTCTGGAGTTTTCAAAGGATTTGAGGCCTCCTGTCGCGATGAGGTGGGGAACTAGGTCTTTCTCTGTGGTCTCCACAGGGGATTCAGACACCCTTTCGTCTTGGGAGATGCAAGACGAGCCTGCATTCCAGTCACTGCAGGGATATCCGGCCTTATTTCGAGTCAGGGCATCGCGGTGTCCATTCCACTTGAGGCCGCAAACTCAGGGTCCCTCTCACATACCTAGAGCTGAGAGAAGCCTCCTCTTGAGGTGCTTGTGGTAAGGTGGTATTCCTCTGGAGTCGAAGCCAGGGGCTAACCTCTCATCTCGAGTTGATTTTGGGTCCACGGAGCTCTTTCGTGTTGCTACAGTGACCTCAGGATCCCTCTAGCCTTGAAACAGTGTTCTTGGGGTTTCTCTGGAGTGCCATGAAGGAAATCAAGGCTCCTTTCATGTGTGATGTGCAACACAGAATTGCTCTGCACGCAGTGCAGGGGAATCGGGCCTCATCTCGCGGCGAGGGGGAAGTCTCATGGTTTTTCTCGAGTTGCGGCGGGAACCTGGGGTATATTCTCGAGTTACGACGGGGATGGCCCTTCCACACACGTGTTTGTTCAGCCACGTCAGGACTCTTGCCTAGTTGCGAGACACAACTCGGGATTCTCCTCGAGGCTTGGCAAGGCAATTGGGACGCCTCTCCAGCTGAGGCGGGAGACCAAGGGTCCCTTTCCACGTGCCACAGGAATCCTGGGACTCCTATCAAGTTTCACGAGGACTCAGGCTTCGTCTCCTTTGGAGGCACTGATCTCCGCGTACCTCTGGAGTTTTCAAAGGATGTGAGGCCTCCGGTCGTGATGAGGTGGGGAACTAGGTCTTTCTCTGTGGTCTCCACAGGGGATTCAGACATCCTTTCATCTTGGGAGATGCAAGACGAGCCTGCATTCAAGTCACTGCAGGGATATCCAGCCTTATTTCGTGTCAGGGCATCGCGGTGTCCATTCCACTTGAGGCCGCAAACTCAGGGTCCCTCTCACATACCTAGAGCTGAGAGAAGCCTCCTCTTGAGGTGCTTGTGGTAAGGTGGTATTCCTCTGGAGTCGAAGCCCGGGACTAACCTCTCATCTCGAGTTGATTTTTGGCCCACGGAGCTCTTTCGTGTTGCTACAGTGACCTCAGGATCCCTCTAGCCTTGAAACAGTGTTCTTGGGGTTTCTCTGGAGTGCCATCAAGGAAATCAAGGCTCCTTTCATGTGTGATGTGCAACACGGAATTGCTCTGCACGCAGTGCAGGGGAATCGGGCCTCATCTCGCGGCGAGGGGGAAGTCTCATGGTTTTTCTCGAGTTGCGGCGGGAACCTGGGGTATATTCTCGAGTTACGATGGGGATGGCCCTTCCACCCACGTGTTTCTTCAGCGACGTCAGGACTCCTGCCTAGTTGCGAGGGACAACTCTGGATTCTCCTCGAGGCTTGGCAGGGCAATTGGGACGCCTCTCCAGCTGAGGCGGGAGACCAAGTGTCCCTTTCCAAGTGCCACAGGAATCCTGGGACTCCTATCAAGTTTCACGAGGAGTCAGGCATCGTCTCCTTTGGAGGCACTGATCTCCGCGTACCTCTGGAGTTTTCAAAGGATGTGAGGCTATCGGTCGCGATGAGGTGGGGAACTAAGTCTTTCTCTGTGCTTTCCACAGGGGATTCAGACATCCTTTCGTCCTGGGAGATGCAAGACGAGCCTGCATTCCAGTCACTGCAGGGATATCCAGCCTTATTTCGAGTCAGGGCATCGCGGTGTCAATTCCACTTGAGGCGGCAAACTCAGGGTCCCTCTCACATACCTAGAGCTGAGAGAAGCCTCCTCTTGAGGTGCTTGTGGTAAGGTGGTATTCCTCTGGAGACGAATCCAGGGACTAACCTCTCTTTTCGAGTTGATTTTTGGTCCACAGAGTTCTTTCGTGTTGCTACAGTGACCTCAGGATCACTCTATCCTTGAAACAGTGTTCTTGGGGTTTCTCTGGAGTGCCATCAAGGAAATCAAGGCTCCTTTCATGTGTGATGTGCAAGACGAAATTGCTCTGCACGCAGTGCAGGGGAATCGGGCCTCATCTCGCATCGAGGGGGAAGTCTCATGGTTTTTCTCGAGTTGCGGCGGGAACCTGGGGTATATTCTCGAGTTACGACGGGGATGACCCTTCCACACACGTGTTTGTTCAGCCACGTCAGGACTCCTGCCTAGTTGCGAGGGACAACTCGGGATTCTCCTCGAGGCTTGGCAGGGCAATTGGAACGCCTCTCCAGCTGAGGCGGGAGACCAAGGGTCCCTTTCCACGTGCCACAAGAATCCTGGGACTCCTATCAAGTTTCACGAGGAGTCAGGCATCGTCTCCTTTGGAGGCACTGATCTCCGCGTACCTCTGGAGTTTTCAAAGGATGTGAGGCCTCCGGTCGCGATGAGGTGGGGAACTAGGTCTTTCTCTGTGGTCTCCACAGGGGATTCAGACATCCTTTCTTCTTGGGAGATGCAAGACGAGCCTGCATTCAAGTCACTGCAGGCATATCCCGCCTTATTTCGAGTCAGGGCATCGCGGTGTCCATTCCACTTGAGGCCGCAAACTCAGGATCCCTCTCACATACCTAGAGCTGAGAGAAGCCTCCTCTTGAGGTGCTTGTGGTAAGGTGGTATTCCTCAGGAGTCGAAGCCAGGGACTAACCTCTCATCTCGTGTTGATTCTTGGTCCACGGAGCTCTTTCGTGTTGCTACAGTGACCTCAGGATCCCTCTAGCCTTGAAACAGTGTTCTTGAGGTTTCTCTGGAGTGCCATCAAGGAAATCAAGGCTCCTTTCATGTGTGATGTGCAACACGGAATTGCTCTGCACGCAGTGCAGGGGAATCGGGCCGCATCTCGCGGCGAGGGGGAAGTCTCATGGTTTTTCTCGAGTTGCGGCGGGAACCTGGGGTATATTCTCGAGTTACGACGGGGATGGCCCTTCCACACACGTGTTTCTTCAGCGACGTCAGGACTCCTGCCTAGTTGCGAGGGACAACTCGGGATTCTCCTCGAGGCTTTGCAGGGCAATTGGGACGCCTCTCCAGCTGAGGTGGCAGACCAAGGGTCCCTTTCCACGTGCCACAGGAATCCTGGGTCTCCTATCAAGTTTCACGAGGAGTCAGGCATCGTTTCCTTTGGAGGCACTGATCTCCGCAAACCTCTGGAGTTTTCAAAGGATTTGAGGCGTCCTGTCGCGATAAGGTGGGGAACTAGGTCTTTCTCTGTGGTCTCCACAGGGGATTCAGACACATTTTCGTCTTGGGAGATGCAAGACGAGCCTGCATTCCAGTCACTGCAGGCATATCCCGCCTTATTTCGCGTCAGGGCATCGCGGTGTCCATTCCACTTGAGGCCGCAAACTCAGGGTCCCTCTCATATACCTAGAGCTGAGAGAAGCCTTCTCTTGAGGTGCTTGTGGTAAGGTGGTATTCCTCTGGAGTCGAAGCCAGGGACTAACCTATCATCTCGAGTTGATTTTTGGCCCACGGAGCTCTTTCGTGTTGCTACAGTGACCTCAGGATCCCTCTAGCCTTGAAACAGTGTTCTTGGGGTTTCTCTGGAGTGCCATCAAGGAAATCAAGGCTCCTTTCATGTGTGATGTGCAACACGGAATTGCTCTGCACGCAGTGCAGGGGAATCGGGCCTCATCTCGCGGCGAGGGGGAAGTCTCATGGTTTTTCTCGAGTTGCGGCGGGAACCTGGGGTATATTCTCGAGTTACGACGGGGATGGCCCTTCCACACACGTGTTTGTTCAGCCACGTCAGGACTCCTGCCTAGTTGCGAGGGACAACTCTGGATTCTCCTCGAGGCTTGGCAGGGCAATTGGGACGCCTCTCCAGCTGAGGCGGGAGACCAAGTGTCCCTTTCCAAGTGCCACAGGAATCCTGGGACTCCTATCAAGTTTCACGAGGAGTCAGGCATCGTCTCCTTTGGAGGCACTGATCTCCGCGTACCTCTGGAGTTTTCAAAGGATGTGAGGCTATCGGTCGCGATGAGGTGGGGAACTAAGTCTTTCTCTTTGCTTTCCACAGGGGATTCAGACATCCTTTCGTCCTGGGAGATGCAAGACGAGCCTGCATTGAAGTCACTGCAGGGATATCCGGCCTTATTTCGAGTCAGGGCATCGCGGTGTCCATTCCACTTGAGGCCGCAAACTCAGGGTCCCTCTCACATACCTAGAGCTGAGAGAAGCCTCCTCTTGAGGTGCTTGTGGTAAGGTGGTATTCCTCAGGAGTCGAAGCCAGGGACTAACCTCTCATCTCGTGTTGATTCTTGGTCCACGGAGCTCTTTCGTGTTGCTACAGTGACCTCAGGATCCCTCTAGCCTTGAAACAGTGTTCTTGGGGTTTCTCTGGAGTGCCATCAAGGAAATCAAGGCTCCTTTCATGTGTGATGTGCAACACGGAATTGCTCTGCACGCAGTGTAGGGGAATCGGGCCTCATCTCGCAGCGAGGGGGAAGTCTCATGGTTTTTCTCGAGTTGCGGCGGGAACCTGTGGTATATTCTCGAGTTACGACGGGGATGGCCCTTCCACACACGTGTGTGTTCAGCCATGTCAGGACTCCTGCCTAGTTGCGAGGGACAACTCGGGATTCTCCTAGAGGCTTTGCAGGGCAATTGGGACGCCTCTCCAGCTGAGACGGGAGACCAAGGGTCCCTTTCCACGTGCCACAGGAATCCTGGGTCTCCTATCAAGTTTCACGAGGAGTCAGGCATCGTCTCCTTTGGAGGCACTGATCTCCGCATACCTCTGGAGTTTTCAAAGGATTTGAGGCCTCCTGTCGCGATGAGGTGGGGAACTAGGTCTTTCTCTGTGGTCTCCACAGGGGATTCAGACACCCTTTCGTCTTGGGAGATGCAAGACGAGCCTGCATTCCAGTCACTGCAGGGATATCCGGCCTTATTTCGAGTCAGGGCATCGCGGTGTCCATTCCACTTGAGGCCGCAAACTCAGGGTCCCTCTCACATACCTAGAGCTGAGAGAAGCCTCCTCTTGAGGTGCTTGTGGTAAGGTGGTATTCCTCTGGAGTCGAAGCCAGGGGCTAACCTCTCATCTCGAGTTGATTTTGGGTCCACGGAGCTCTTTCGTGTTGCTACAGTGACCTCAGGATCCCTCTAGCCTTGAAACACTGTTCTTGGGGTTTCTCTGGAGTGCCATGAAGGAAATCAAGGCTCCTTTCATGTGTGATGTGCAACACAGAATTGCTCTGCACGCAGTGCAGGGGAATCGGGCCTCATCTCGCGGCGAGGGGGAAGTCTCATGGTTTTTCTCGAGTTGCGGCGGGAACCTGGGGTATATTCTCGAGTTACGACGGGGATGGCCCTTCCACACACGTGTTTGTTCAGCCACGTCAGGACTCTTGCCTAGTTGCGAGACACAACTCGGGATTCTCCTCGAGGCTTGGCAAGGCAATTGGGACGCCTCTCCAGCTGAGGCGGGAGACCAAGGGTCCCTTTCCACGTGCCACAGGAATCCTGGGACTCCTATCAAGTTTCACGAGGAGTCAGGCTTCGTCTCCTTTGGAGGCACTGATCTCCGCGTACCTCTGGAGTTTTCAAAGGATGTGAGGCCTCCGGTCGTGATGAGGTGGGGAACTAGGTCTTTCTCTGTGGTCTCCACAGGGGATTCAGACATCCTTTCATCTTGGGAGATGCAAGACGAGCCTGCATTCAAGTCACTGCAGGGATATCCAGCCTTATTTCGTGTCAGGGCATCGCGGTGTCCATTCCACTTGAGGCCGCAAACTCAGGGTCCCTCTCACATACCTAGAGCTGAGAGAAGCCTCCTCTTGAGGTGCTTGTGGTAAGGTGGTATTCCTCTGGAGTCGAAGCCAGGGACTAACCTCTCATCTCGAGTTGATTTTTGGCCCACGGAGCTCTTTCGTGTTGCTACAGTGACCTCAGGATCCCTCTAGCCTTGAAACAGTGTTCTTGGGGTTTCTCTGGAGTGCCATCAAGGAAATCAAGGCTCCTTTCATGTGTGATGTGCAACACGGAATTGCTCTGCACGCAGTGCAGGGGAATCGGGCCTCATCTCGCGGCGAGGGGGAAGTCTCATGGTTTTTCTCGAGTTGCGGCGGGAACCTGGGGTATATTCTCGAGTTACGATGGGGATGGCCCTTCCACCCACGTGTTTCTTCAGCGACGTCAGGACTCCTGCCTAGTTGCGAGGGACAACTCTGGATTCTCCTCGAGGCTTGGCAGGGCAATTGGGACGCCTCTCCAGCTGAGGCGGGAGACCAAGTGTCCCTTTCCAAGTGCCACAGGAATCCTGGGACTCCTATCAAGTTTCACGAGGAGTCAGGCATCGTCTCCTTTGGAGGCACTGATCTCCGCGTACCTCTGGAGTTTTCAAAGGATGTGAGGCTATCGGTCGCGATGAGGTGGGGAACTAAGTCTTTCTCTGTGCTTTCCACAGGGGATTCAGACATCCTTTCGTCCTGGGAGATGCAAGACGAGCCTGCATTGAAGTCACTGCAGGGATATCCGGCCTTATTTCGAGTCAGGGCATCGCGGTGTCCATTCCACTTGAGGCCGCAAACTCAGGGTCCCTCTCACATACCTAGAGCTGAGAGAAGCCTCCTCTTGAGGTGCTTGTGGTAAGGTGGTATTCCTCTGGAGACGAATCCAGGGACTAACCTCTCTTTTTGAGTTGATTTTTGGTCCACAGTGTTCTTTCATGTTGCTACAGTGACCTCAGGATCACTCTATCCTTGAAACAGTGTTCTTGGGGTTTCTCTGGAGTGCCATCAAGGAAATCAAGGTTCCTTTCATGTGTGATGTGCAAGACGGAATTGCTCTGCACGCAGTACAGGGGAATCGGGCCTCATCTCGCATCGAGGGGGAAGTCTCATGGTTTTTCTCGAGTTGCGGCGGGAACCTGGGGTATATTCTCGAGTTACGACGGGGATGGCCCTTCCACCCACGTGTTTGTTCAGCCACGTCAGGACTCCTGCCTAGTTGCGAGGGACAACTCTGGATTCTCCTCGAGGCTTGGCAGGGCAATTGGGACGCCTCTCCAGCTGAGGCGTGAGACCAAGTGTCCCTTTCCACGTGCCACAGGAATCCTGGGACTCCTATCAAGTTTCACGAGGAGTCAGGCATCGTCTCCTTTGGAGGCACTGATCTCCGCGTACCTCTGGAGTTTTCAAAGGATGTGAGGCTATCGGTCGCGATGAGGTGGGGAACTAAGTCTTTCTCTGTGCTTTCCACAGGGGATTCAGACATCCTTTCGTCCTGGGAGATGCAAGACGAGCCTGCATTCAAGTCACTGCAGGGATATCCAGCCTTATTTCGTGTCAGGGCATCGCGGTGTCCATTCCACTTGAGGCCGCAAACTCAGGGTCCCTCTCACATACCTAGAGCTGAGAGAAGCCTCCTCTTGAGGTGCTTGTGGTAAGGTGGTATTCCTCTGGAGTCGAAGCCAGGGACTAACCTCTCATCTCGAGTTGATTTTTGGCCCACGGAGCTCTTTCGTGTTGCTACAGTGACCTCAGGATCCCTCTAGCCTTGAAACAGTGTTCTTGGGGTTTCTCTGGAGTGCCATGAAGGAAATCAAGGCTCCTTTCATGTGTGATGTGCAACACGGAATTGCTCTGCACGCAGTGCAGGGGAATCGGGCCTCATCTCGCGGCGAGGGGGAAGTCTCATGGTTTTTCTCGAGTTGCGGCGGGAACCTGGGGTATATTCTCGAGTTACGATGGGGATGGCCCTTCCACCCACGTGTTTCTTCAGCGACGTCAGGACTCCTGCCTAGTTGCGAGGGACAACTCTGGATTCTCCTCGAGGCTTGGCAGGGCAATTGGGACGCCTCTCCAGCTGAGGCGGGAGACCAAGTGTCCCTTTCCAAGTGCCACAGGAATCCTGGGACTCCTATCAAGTTTCACGAGGAGTCAGGCATCGTCTCCTTTGGAGGCACTGATCTCCGCGTACCTCTGGAGTTTTCAAAGGATGTGAGGCTATCGGTCGCGATGAGGTGGGGAACTAAGTCTTTCTCTGTGCTTTCCACAGGGGATTCAGACATCCTTTCGTCCTGGGAGATGCAAGACGAGCCTGCATTGAAGTCACTGCAGGGATATCCGGCCTTATTTCGAGTCAGGGCATCGCGGTGTCCATTCCACTTGAGGCCGCAAACTCAGGGTCCCTCTCACATACCTAGAGCTGAGAGAGGCCTCCTCTTGAGGTGCTTGTGGTAAGGTGGTATTCCTCTGGAGACGAATCCAGGGACTAACCTCTCTTTTTGAGTTGATTTTTGGTCCACAGAGTTCTTTCGTGTTGCTACAGTGACCTCAGGATCACTCTATCCTTGAAACAGTGTTCTTGGGGTTTCTCTGGAGTGCCATCAAGGAAATCAAGGTTCCTTTCATGTGTGATGTGCAAGAAGGAATTGCTCTGCACGCAGTACAGGGGAATCGGGCCTCATCTCGCATCGAGGGGGAAGTCTCATGGTTTTTCTCGAGTTGCGGCGGGAACCTGGGGTATATTCTCGAGTTACGACGGGGATGGCCCTTCCACCCACGTGTTTCTTCAGCCACGTCAGGACTCCTGCCTATTTGCGAGGGACAACTCGGGATTCTCCTCGAGGCTTGGCAGGGCAATTGGAACGCCTCTCCAGCTGAGGCGGGAGACCAAGGGTCCCTTTCCACGTGCCACAAGAATCCTGGGACTCCTATCAAGTTTCACGAGGAGTCAGGCATCGTCTCCTTTGGAGGCACTGATCTCCACGTACCTCTGGAGTTTTCAAAGGATGTGAGGCTATCGGTCGCGATGAGGTGGGGAACTAAGTCTTTCTCTGTGCTTTCCACAGGGGATTCAGACATCCTTTCGTCCTGGGAGATGCAAGACGAGCCTGCATTCAAGTCACTGCAGGGATATCCAGCCTTATTTCGTGTCAGGGCATCGCGGTGTCCATTCCACTTGAGACCGCAAACTCAGGGTCCCTCTCACATACCTAGAGCTGAGAGAAGCCTCCTCTTGAGGTGCTTGTGGTAAGGTGGTATTCCTCTGGAGTCGAAGCCAGGGACTAACCTCTCATCTCGAGTTGATTTTTGGCCCACGGAGCTCTTTCGTGTTGCTACAGTGACCTCAGGATCCCTCTAGCCTTGAAACAGTGTTCTTGGGGTTTCTCTGGAGTGCCATGAAGGAAATCAAGGCTCCTTTCATGTGTGATGTGCAACACGGAATTGCTCTGCACGCAGTGCAGGGGAATCGGGCCTCATCTCGCGGCGAGGGGGAAGTCTCATGGTTTTTCTCGAGTTGCGGCGGGAACCTGGGGTATATTCTCGAGTTACGATGGGGATGGCCCTTCCACCCACGTGTTTCTTCAGCGACGTCAGGACTCCTGCCTAGTTGCGAGGGACAACTCTGGATTCTCCTCGAGGCTTGGCAGGGCAATTGGGACGCCTCTCCAGCTGAGGCGGGAGACCAAGTGTCCCTTTCCAAGTGCCACAGGAATCCTGGGACTCCTATCAAGTTTCACGAGGAGTCAGGCATCGTCTCCTTTGGAGGCACTGATCTCCGCGTACCTCTGGAGTTTTCAAAGGATGTTAGGCTATCGGTCGCGATGAGGTGGGGAACTAAGTCTTTCTCTGTGCTTTCCACAGGGGATTCAGACATCCTTTCGTCCTGGGAGATGCAAGACGAGCCTGCATTGAAGTCACTGCAGGTATATCCGGCCTTATTTCGAGTCAGGGCATCGCGGTGTCCATTCCACTTGAGGCCGCAAACTCAGGGTCCCTCTCACATACCTAGAGCTGAGAGAGGCCTCCTCTTGAGGTGCTTGTGGTAAGGTGGTATTCCTCTGGAGACGAATCCAGGGACTAACCTCTCTTTTTGAGTTGATTTTTGGTCCACAGAGTTCTTTCGTGTTGCTACAGTGACCTCAGGATCACTCTATCCTTGAAACAGTGTTCTTGGGGTTTCTCTGGAGTGCCATCAAGGAAATCAAGGTTCCTTTCATGTGTGATGTGCAAGACGGAATTGCTCTGCACGCAGTACAGGGGAATCGGGCCTCATCTCGCATCGAGGGGGAAGTCTCATGGTTTTTCTCGAGTTGCGGCGGGAACCTGGGGTATATTCTCGAGTTACGACGGGGATGGCCCTTCCACCCACGTGTTTCTTCAGCCACGTCAGGACTCCTGCCTATTTGCGAGGGACAACTCGGGATTCTCCTCGAGGCTTGGCAGGGCAATTGGAACGCCTCTCCAGCTGAGGCGGGAGACCAAGGGTCCCTTTCCACGTGCCACAAGAATCCTGGGACTCCTATCAAGTTTCACGAGGAGTCAGGCATCGTCTCCTTTGGAGGCACTGATCTCCGCGTACCTCTGGAGTTTTCAAAGGATGTGAGGCCTCCGGTCGCGATGAGGTGGGGAACTAGGTCTTTCTCTCTGCTTTCCACAGGGGATTCAGACATCCTTTCTTCTTGGGAGATGCAAGACGAGCCTGCATTCAAGTCACTGCAGGGATATCCGGCCTTATTTCGAGTCAGGGCATCGCGGTGTCCATTCCACTTGAGGCCGCAAACTCAGGATCCCTCTCACATACCTAGAGCTGAGAGAAGCCTCCTCTTGAGGTGCTTGTGGTAAGGTGGTATTCCTCAGGAGTCGAAGCCAGGGACTAACCTCTCATCTCGTGTTGATTCTTGGTCCACGGAGCTCTTTCGTGTTGCTACAGTGACCTCAGGATCCCTCTAGCCTTGAAACAGTGTTCTTGGGGTTTCTCTGGAGTGCCATGAAGGAAATCAAGGATCCTTTCATGTGTGATGTGCAACACGGAATTGCTCTGCACGCAGTGCAGGGGAATCGGGCCTCATCTCGCGGCGAGGGGGAAGTCTCATGGTTTTTCTCGAGTTGCGGCGGGAACCTGGGGTATATTCTCGAGTTACGACGGGGATGGCACTTCCACACACGTGTGTGTTCAGCCATGTCAGGACTCCTGCCTAGTTGCGAGGGACAATTCAGGATTCTCCTCGAGGCTTTGCAGGGCAATTGGGACGCCTCTCCAGCTGAGACGGGAGACCAAGGGTCCCTTTCCACGTGCCACAGGAATCCTGGGTCTCCTATCAAGTTTCACGAGGAGTCAGGCATCGTCTCCTTTGGAGGCACTGATCTCCGCATACCTCTGAAGTTTTCAAAGGATGTGAGGCCTCCTGTCGCGATGAGGTGGGGAACTAGGTCTTTCTCTGTGGTCTCCACAGGGGATTCAGACACCCTTTCGTCTTGGGAGATGCAAGACGAGCCTGCATTCCAGTCACTGCAGGGATATCCGGCCTTATTTCGAGTCAGGGCATCGCGGTGTCCATTCCACTTGAGGCCGCAAACTCAGGGTCCCTCTCACATACCTAGAGCTGAGAGAAGCCTCCTCTTGAGGTGCTTGTGGTAAGGTGGTATTCCTCTGGAGTCGAAGCCAGGGACTAACCTCTCATCTTGAGTTGATTTTTGGTCCACGGAGCTCTTTCGTGTTGCTACAGTGACCTCAGGATCCCTCTAGCCTTGAAACAGTGTTCATGGGGTTTCTCTGGAGTGCCATGAAGGAAATCAAGGCTCCTTTCATGTGTGATGTGCAAGACAGAATTGCTCTGCATGCAGTGCAGGGGAATCGGGCCTCATCTCGCGGCGAGGGGCAAGTCTCATGGTTTTTCTCGAGTTGCGGCGGGAACCTGGGGTATATTCTCGAGTTACGACGGGGATGGCCCTTCCACACACGTGTTTGTTCAGCCACGTCAGGACTCCTGCCTAGTTGCGAGACACAACTCGGGATTCTCCTCGAGGCTTGGCAAGGCAATTGGGACGCCTCTCCAGCTGAGGCGGGAGACCAAGGGTCCCTTTCCACGTGCCACAGGAATCCTGGGACTCCTATCAAGTTTCACGAGGAGTCAGGCATCGTATCCTTTGGAGGCACTGATCTCCGCGTACCTCTGGAGTTTTCAAAGGATGTGAGGCCTCCGGTCGCGATGAGGTGGGGAACTAGGTCTTTCTCTGTGGTCTCCACAGGGGATTCAGACATCCTTTCATCTTGGGAGATGCAAGACGAGCCTGCATTCAAGTCACTGCAGGGATATCCGGCCTTATTTCGCGTCAGGGCATCGCGGTGTCCATTCCACTTGAGGCCGCAAACTCAGGGTCCCTCTCACATACCTAGAGCTGAGAGAAGCCTCCTCTTGAGGTGCTTGTGGTAAGGTGGTACTCCTCTGGAGTCGAAGCCAGGGACTAACCTCTCATCTCGAGTTGATTTTTGGCCCACGGAGCTCTTTCGTGTTGCTACAGTGACCTCAGGATCCCTCTAGCCTTGAAACAGTGTTCTTGGGGTTTCTCTGGAGTGCCATCAAGGAAATCAAGGCTCCTTTCATGTGTGATGTGCAACACGGAATTGCTCTGCACGCAGTGCAGGGGAATCGGGCCTCATCTCGCGGCGAGGGGGAAGTCTCATGGTTTTTCTCGAGTTGCGGCGGGAACCTGGGGTATATTCTCGAGTTACGACGGGGATGGCCCTTCCACCCACGTGTTTGTTCAGCCACGTCAGGACTCCTGCCTAGTTGCGAGGGACAACTCTGGATTCTCCTCGAGGCTTGGCAGGGCAATTGGGACGCCTCTCCAGCTGAGGCGGGAGACCAAGTGTCCCTTTCCAAGTGCCACAGGAATCCTGGGACTCCTATCAAGTTTCACGAGGAGTCAGGCATCGTCTCCTTTGGAGGCACTGATCTCCGCGTACCTCTGGAGTTTTCAAAGGATGTGAGGCTATCGGTCGCGATGAGGTGGGGAACTAAGTCTTTCTCTGTGCTTTCCACAGGGGATTCAGACATCCTTTCGTCCTGGGAGATGCAAGACGAGCCTGCATTCCAGTCACTGCAGGGATATCCGGCCTTATTTCGAGTCAGGGCATCGCGGTGTCAATTCCACTTGAGGCCGCAAACTCAGGATCCCTCTCACATACCTAGAGCTGAGAGAAGCCTCCTCTTGAGGTGCTTGTGGTAAGGTGGTATTCCTCTGGAGTCGAAGCCAGGTACTAACCTCTCATCTCGAGTTGATTTTTGGCCCACGGAGCTCTTTCGTGTTGCTACAGTGACCTCAGGATCCCTCTAGCCTTGAAACAGTGTTCTTGGGGTTTCTCTGGAGTGCCATCAAGGAAATCAAGGCTCCTTTCATGTGTGATGTGCAACACGGAATTGCTCTGCACGCAGTGCAGGGGAATGGGGCCTCATCTCGCGGCGAGGGGGAAGTCTCATGGTTTTTCTCGAGTTGCGGCGGGAACCTGGGGTATATTTTCGAGTTACGACGGGGATGGCCCTTCCACCCACGTGTTTGTTCAGCCACGTCAGGACTCCTGCCTAGTTGCGAGGGACAACTCGGGATTCTCCTCGAGGCTTGGCAGGGCAATTGGAACGCCTCTCCAGCTGAGGCGGGAGACCAAGGGTCCCTTTCCACGTGCCACAAGAATCCTGGGACTCCTATCAAGTTTCACGAGGAGTCAGGCATCGTCTCCTTTGGAGGCACTGATCTCCGCGTACCTCTGGAGTTTTCAAAGGATGTGAGGCCTCCGGTCGCGATGAGGTGGGGAACTAGGTCTTTCTCTGTGCTTTCCACAGGGGATTCAGACATCCTTTCTTCTTGGGAGATGCAAGACGAGCCTGCATTCAAGTCACTGCAGGGATATCCGGCCTTATTTCGAGTCAGGGCATCGCGGTGTCCATTCCACTTGAGGCCGCAAACTCAGGATCCCTCTCACATACCTAGAGCTGAGAGAAGCCTCCTCTTGAGGTGCTTGTGGTAAGGTGGTATTCCTCAGGAGTCGAAGCCAGGGACTAACCTCTCATCTCGTGTTGATTCTTGGTCCACGGAGCTCTTTCGTGTTGCTACAGTGACCTCAGGATCCCTCTAGCCTTGAAACAGTGTTCTTGGGGTTTCTCTGGAGTGCCATGAAGGAAATCAAGGATCCTTTCATGTGTGATGTGCAACACGGAATTGCTCTGCACGCAGTGCAGGGGAATCGGGCCTCATCTCGCGGCGAGGGGGAAGTCTCATGGTTTTTCTCGAGTTGCGGCGGGAACCTGGGCTATATTCTCGAGTTACGACGGGGATGGCACTTCCACACACGTGTGTGTTCAGCCATGTCAGGACTCCTGCCTAGTTGCGAAGGACAACTCAGGATTCTCCTCGAGGCTTTGCAGGGCAATTGGGACGCCTCTCCAGCTGAGACGGGAGACCAAGGGTCCCTTTCCACGTGCCACAGGAATCCTGGGTCTCCTATCAAGTTTCACGAGGAGTCAGGCATCGTCTCCTTTGGAGGCACTGATCTCCGCATACCTCTGGAGTTTTCAAAGGATGTGAGGCCTCCTGTCGCGATGAGGTGGGGAACTAGGTCTTTCTCTGTGGTCTCCACAGGGGATTCAGACACCCTTTCGTCTTGGGAGATGCAAGACGAGCCTGCATTCCAGTCACTGCAGGGATATCCGGCCTTATTTCGAGTCAGGGCATCGCGGTGTCCATTCCACTTGAGGCCGCAAACTCAGGGTCCCTCTCACATACCTAGAGCTGAGAGAAGCCTCCTCTTGAGGTGCTTGTGGTAAGGTGGTATTCCTCTGGAGACGAATCCAGGGACTAACCTCTCTTTTTGAGTTGATTTTTGGTCCACAGTGTTCTTTCGTGTTGCTACAGTGACCTCAGGATCACTCTATCCTTGAAACAGTGTTCTTGGGGTTTCTCTGGAGTGCCATCAAGGAAATCAAGGCTCCTTTCATGTGTGATGTGCAAGACGGAATTGCTCTGCACGCAGTACAGGGGAATCGGGCCTCATCTCGCGGTGAGCGGGAAGTCTCATGGTTTTTCTCGAGTTGCGGCGGGAACCTGGGGTATATTCTCGAGTTACGACGGGGATGGCCCTTCCACCCACGTGTTTGTTCAGCCACGTCAGGACTCCTGCCTAATTGCGAGGGACAACTCGGGATTCTCCTCGAGGCTTGGCAGGGCAATTGGAACGCCTCTCCAGCTGAGGCGGGAGACCAAGAGTCCCTTTCCACGTGCCACAAGAATCCTGGGACTCCTATCAAGTTTCACGAGGAGTCAGGCATCGTCTCCTTTGGAGGCACTGATCTCCGCGTACCTCTGGAGTTTTCAAAGGATGTGAGGCCTCCGGTCGCGATGAGGTGGGGAACTAGGTGTTTCTCTGTGGTCTCCACAGGGGATTCAGACATCCTTTCTTCTTGGGAGATGCAAGACAAGCCTGCATTCAAGTCACTGCAGGGATATCCGGCCTTATTTCGAGTCAGGGCATCGCGGTGTCCATTCCACTTGAGGCCGCAAACTCAGGATCCCTCTCACATACCTAGAGCTGAGAGAAGCCTCCTCTTGAGGTGCTTGTGGTAAGGTGGTATTCCTCTGGAGTCGAAGCCAGGGACTAACCTCTCATCTCGAGTTGATTTTTGGTCCACGGAGCTCTTTCGTGTTGCTACAGTGACCTCAGGATCCCTCTAGCCTTGAAACAGTGTTCTTGGGGTTTCTCTGGAGTGCCAGGAAGGAAATCAAGGCTCCTTTCATGTGTGATGTGCAACACAGAATTGCTCTGCACGCAGTGCAGGGGAATCGGGCCTCATCTCGCGGCGAGGGGGAAGTCTCATGGTTTTTCTCGAGTTGCGGCGGGAACCTGGGGTATATTCTCGAGTTACGACGGGGATGGCCCTTCCACACACGTGTTTGTTCAGCCACGTCAGGACTCTTGCCTAGTTTTGAGACACAACTCTGGATTCTCCTCGAGGCTTGGCAAGGCAAGTGGGACGCCTCTCCAGCTGAGGCGGGAGACCAAGGGTCCCTTTCCACGTGCCACAGGAATCCTGGGACTCCTATCAAGTTTCACGAGGAGTCAGGCATCGTCTCCTTTGAAGGCACTGATCTCCGCGTACCTCTGGAGTTTTCAAAGGATGTGAGGCCTCCGGTCGCGATGAGGTGGGGAACTAGGTCTTTCTCTGTGGTCTCCACAGGGGATTCAGACATCCTTTCATCTTGGGAGATGCAAGACGAGCCTGCATTCAAGTCACTGCAGGGATATCAGGCCTTATTTCGCGTCAGGGCATCGCGGTGTCCATTCCACTTGAGGCTGCAAACTCAGGGTCCCTCACACATACCTAGAGCTGAGAGAAGCCTCCTCTTGAGGTGCTTGTGGTAAGGTGGTATTCCTCTGGAGTCGAAGCCAGGGACTAACCTCTCATCTCGAGTTGATTTTTGGCCCACGGAGCTCTTTCGTGTTGCTACAGTGACCTCAGGATCCCTCTAGCCTTGAAACAGTGTTCTTGGGGTTTCTCTGGAGTGCCATGAAGGAAATCAAGGCTCCTTTCATGTGTGATGTGCAAGACGGAATTGCTCTGCACGCAGTGCAGGGGAATCGGGCCTCATCTCGCATCGAGGGGGAAGTCTCATGGTTTTTCTCGAGTTGCGGCGGGAACCTGGGCTATATTCTCGAGTTACGACGGGGATGGCCCTTCCACCCACGTGTTTCTTCAGCGACGTCAGGACTCCTGCCTAGTTGCGAGGGACAACTCTGGATTCTCCTCGAGGCTTGGCAGGGCAATTGGAACGCCTCTCCAGCTGAGGCGGGAAACCAACTGTCCCTTTCCACGTGCCACAAGAATCCTGGGACTCCTATCAAGTTTCACGAGGAGTCAGGCATCGTCTCCTTTGAAGGCACTGATCTCCGCATACCTCTGGAGTTTTCAAAGGATGTGAGGCCTCCGGTCGCGATGAGGTGGGCAACTAGGTCTTTCTCTGTGGTCTCCAGAGGGGATTCAGACATCCTTTCTTCTTGGGAGATGCAAGACGAGCCTGCATTCAAGTCACTGCAGGGATATCCGGCCTTATTTCGAGTCAGGGCATCGCGGTGTCCATTCCACTTGAGGCCCCAAACTCAGGATCCCTCTCACATACCTAGAGCTGAGAGAAGCCTCCTCTTGAGGTGCTTGTGGTAAGGTGGTATTCCTCAGGAGTCGAAGCCAGGGACTAACCTCTCATCTCGTGTTGATTCTTGGTCCACGGAGCTCTTTCGTGTTGCTACAGTGACCTCAGGATCCCTCTAGCCTTGAAACAGTGTTCTTGAGGTTTCTCTGGAGTGCCATCAAGGAAATCAAGGCTCCTTTCATGTGTGATGTGCAACACGGAATTGCTCTGCACGCAGTGCAGGGGAATCGGGCCGCATCTCGCGGCGAGGGGGAAGTCTCATGGTTTTTCTCGAGTTGCGGCGGGAACCTGGGGTATATTCTCGAGTTACGACGGGGATGGCCCTTCCACACACGTGTTTCTTCAGCGACGTCAGGACTCCTGCCTAGTTGCGAGGGACAACTCGGGATTCTCCTCGAGGCTTTGCAGGGCAATTGGGACGCCTCTCCAGCTGAGGTGGCAGACCAAGGGTCCCTTTCCACGTGCCACAGGAATCCTGGGTCTCCTATCAAGTTTCACGAGGAGTCAGGCATCGTTTCCTTTGGAGGCACTGATCTCCGCAAACCTCTGGAGTTTTCAAAGTATTTGAGGCGTCCTGTCGCGATAAGGTGGGGAACTAGGTCTTTCTCTGTGGTCTCCACAGGGGATTCAGACACATTTTCGTCTTGGGAGATGCAAGACGAGCCTGCATTCCAGTCACTGCAGGGATATACGCCCTTATTTCGCGTCAGGGCATCGCGGTGTCCATTCCACTTGAGGCCGCAAACTCAGGGTCCCTCTCATATACCTAGAGCTGAGAGAAGCCTTCTCTTGAGGTGCTTGTGGTAAGGTGGTATTCCTCTGGAGTCGAAGCCAGGGACTAACCTATCATCTCGAGTTGATTTTTGGCCCACGGAGCTCTTTCGTGTTGCTACAGTGACCTCAGGATCCCTCTAGCCTTGAAACAGTGTTCTTGGGGTTTCTCTGGAGTGCCATCAAGGAAATCAAGGCTCCTTTCATGTGTGATGTGCAACACGGAATTGCTCTGCACGCAGTGCAGGGGAATCGGGCCTCATCTCGCGGCGAGGGGGAAGTCTCATGGTTTTTCTCGAGTTGCGGCGGGAACCTGGGGTATATTCTCGAGTTACGACGGGGATGGCCCTTCCACCCACGTGTTTGTTCAGCCACGTCAGGACTCCTGCCTAGTTGCGAGGGACAACTCTGGATTCTCCTCGAGGCTTGGCAGGGCAATTGGGACGCCTCTCCAGCTGAGGCGGGAGACCAAGTGTCCCTTTCCAAGTGCCACAGGAATCCTGGGACTCCTATCAAGTTTCACGAGGAGTCAGGCATCGTCTCCTTTGGAGGCACTGATCTCCGCGTACCTCTGGAGTTTTCAAAGGATGTGAGGCCTCCGGTCGCGATGAGGTGGGGAACTAAGTCTTTCTCTTTGCTTTCCACAGGGGATTCAGACATCCTTTCGTCCTGGGAGATGCAAGACGAGCCTGCATTGAAGTCACTGCAGGGATATCCGGCCTTATTTCGAGTCAGGGCATCGCGGTGTCCATTCCACTTGAGGCCGCAAACTCAGGGTCCCTCTCACATACCTAGAGCTGAGAGAAGCCTCCTCTTGAGGTGCTTGTGGTAAGGTGGTATTCCTCAGGAGTCGAAGCCAGGGACTAACCTCTCATCTCGTGTTGATTCTTGGTCCACGGAGCTCTTTCGTGTTGCTACAGTGACCTCAGGATCCCTCTAGCCTTGAAACAGTGTTCTTGGGGTTTCTCTGGAGTGCCATCAAGGAAATCAAGGCTCCTTTCATGTGTGATGTGCAACACGGAATTGCTCTGCACGCAGTGTAGGGGAATCGGGCCTCATCTCGCAGCGAGGGGGAAGTCTCATGGTTTTTCTCGAGTTGCGGCGGGAACCTGTGGTATATTCTCGAGTTACGACGGGGATGGCCCTTCCACACACGTGTGTGTTCAGCCATGTCAGGACTCCTGCCTAGTTGCGAGGGACAACTCGGGATTCTCCTAGAGGCTTTGCAGGGCAATTGGGACGCCTCTCCAGCTGAGACGGGAGACCAAGGGTCCCTTTCCACGTGCCACAGGAATCCTGGATCTCCTATCAAGTTTCACGAGGAGTCAGGCATCGTCTCCTTTGGAGGCACTGATCTCCGCATACCTCTGGAGTTTTCAAAGGATTTGAGGCCTCCTGTCGCGATGAGGTGGGGAACTAGGTCTTTCTCTGTGGTCTCCACAGGGGATTCAGACACCCTTTCGTCTTGGGAGATGCAAGACGAGCCTGCATTCCAGTCACTGCAGGGATATCCGGCCTTATTTCGAGTCAGGGCATCGCGGTGTCCATTCCACTTGAGGCCGCAAACTCAGGGTCCCTCTCACATACCTAGAGCTGAGAGAAGCCTCCTCTTGAGGTGCTTGTGGTAAGGTGGTATTCCTCTGGAGTCGAAGCCAGGGGCTAACCTCTCATCTCGAGTTGATTTTGGGTCCACGGAGCTCTTTCGTGTTGCTACAGTGACCTCAGGATCCCTCTAGCCTTGAAACAGTGTTCTTGGGGTTTCTCTGGAGTGCCATGAAGGAAATCAAGGCTCCTTTCATGTGTGATGTGCAACACAGAATTGCTCTGCACGCAGTGCAGGGGAATCGGGCCTCATCTCGCGGCGAGGGGGAAGTCTCATGGTTTTTCTCGAGTTGCGGCGGGAACCTGGGGTATATTCTCGAGTTACGACGGGGATGGCCCTTCCACACACGTGTTTGTTCAGCCACGTCAGGACTCTTGCCTAGTTGCGAGACACAACTCGGGATTCTCCTCGAGGCTTGGCAAGGCAATTGGGACGCCTCTCCAGCTGAGGCGGGAGACCAAGGGTCCCTTTCCACGTGCCACAGGAATCCTGGGACTCCTATCAAGTTTCACGAGGAGTCAGGCATCGTCTCCTTTGGAGGCACTGATCTCCGCGTACCTCTGGAGTTTTCAAAGGATGTGAGGCCTCCGGTCGTGATGAGGTGGGGAACTAGGTCTTTCTCTGTGGTCTCCACAGGGGATTCAGACATCCTTTCATCTTGGGAGATGCAAGACGAGCCTGCATTCAAGTCACTGCAGGGATATCCAGCCTTATTTCGTGTCAGGGCATCGCGGTGTCCATTCCACTTGAGGCCGCAAACTCAGGGTCCCTCTCACATACCTAGAGCTGAGAGAAGCCTCCTCTTGAGGTGCTTGTGGTAAGGTGGTATTCCTCTGGAGTCGAAGCCAGGGACTAACCTCTCATCTCGAGTTGATTTTTGGCCCACGGAGCTCTTTCGTGTTGCTACAGTGACCTCAGGATCCCTCTAGCCTTGAAACAGTGTTCTTGGGGTTTCTCTGGAGTGCCATGAAGGAAATCAAGGCTCCTTTCATGTGTGATGTGCAACACGGAATTGCTCTGCACGCAGTGCAGGGGAATCGGGCCTCATCTCGCGGCGAGGGGGAAGTCTCATGGTTTTTCTCGAGTTGCGGCGGGAACCTGGGGTATATTCTCGAGTTACGATGGGGATGGCCCTTCCACCCACGTGTTTCTTCAGCGACGTCAGGACTCCTGCCTAGTTGCGAGGGACAACTCTGGATTCTCCTCGAGGCTTGGCAGGGCAATTGGGACGCCTCTCCAGCTGAGGCGGGAGACCAAGTGTCCCTTTCCAAGTGCCACAGGAATCCTGGGACTCCTATCAAGTTTCACGAGGAGTCAGGCATCGTCTCCTTTGGAGGCACTGATCTCCGCGTACCTCTGGAGTTTTCAAAGGATGTGAGGCTATCGGTCGCGATGAGGTGGGGAACTAAGTCTTTCTCTGTGCTTTCCACAGGGGATTCAGACATCCTTTCGTCCTGGGAGATGCAAGACGAGCCTGCATTGAAGTCACTGCAGGGATATCCGGCCTTATTTCGAGTCAGGGCATCGCGGTGTCCATTCCACTTGAGGCCGCAAACTCAGGGTCCCTCTCACATACCTAGAGCTGAGAGAGGCCTCCTCTTGAGGTGCTTGTGGTAAGGTGGTATTCCTCTGGAGACGAATCCAGGGACTAACCTCTCTTTTTGAGTTGATTTTTGGTCCACAGAGTTCTTTCCTGTTGCTACAGTGACCTCAGGATCACTCTATCCTTGAAACAGTGTTCTTGGGGTTTCTCTGGAGTGCCATCAAGGAAATCAAGGTTCCTTTCATGTGTGATGTGCAAGACGGAATTGCTCTGCACGCAGTACAGGGGAATCGGGCCTCATCTCGCATCGAGGGGGAAGTCTCATGGTTTTTCTCGAGTTGCGGCGGGAACCTGGGGTATATTCTCGAGTTACGACGGGGATGGCCCTTCCACCCACGTGTTTCTTCAGCCACGTCAGGACTCCTGCCTATTTGCGAGGGACAACTCGGGATTCTCCTCGAGGCTTGGCAGGGCAATTGGAACGCCTCTCCAGCTGAGGCGGGAGACCAAGGGTCCCTTTCCACGTGCCACAAGAATCCTGGGACTCCTATCAAGTTTCACGAGGAGTCAGGCATCGTCTCCTTTGGAGGCACTGATCTCCGCGTACCTCTGGAGTTTTCAAAGGATGTGAGGCCTCCGGTCGCGATGAGGTGGGGAACTAGGTCTTTCTCTCTGCTTTCCACAGGGGATTCAGACATCCTTTCTTCTTGGGAGATGCAAGAAGAGCCTGCATTCAAGTCACTGCAGGGATATCCGGCCTTATTTCGAGTCAGGGCATCGCGGTGTCCATTCCACTTGAGGCCGCAAACTCAGGATCCCTCTCACATACCTAGAGCTGAGAGAAGCCTCCTCTTGAGGTGCTTGTGGTAAGGTGGTATTCCTCAGGAGTCGAAGCCAGGGACTAACCTCTCATCTCGTGTTGATTCTTGGTCCACGGAGCTCTTTCGTGTTGCTACAGTGACCTCAGGATCCCTCTAGCCTTGAAACAGTGTTCTTGGGGTTTCTCTGGAGTGCCATGAAGGAAATCAAGGATCCTTTCATGTGTGATGTGCAACACGGAATTGCTCTGCACGCAGTGCAGGGGAATCGGGCCTCATCTCGCGGCGAGGGGGAAGTCTCATGGTTTTTCTCGAGTTGCGGCGGGAACCTGGGGTATATTCTCGAGTTACGACGGGGATGGCACTTCCACACACGTGTGTGTTCAGCCATGTCAGGACTCCTGCCTAGTTGCGAGGGACAACTCAGGATTCTCCTCGAGGCTTTGCAGGGCAATTGGGACGCCTCTCCAGCTGAGACGGGAGACCAAGGGTCCCTTTCCACGTGCCACAGGAATCCTGGGTCTCCTATCAAGTTTCACGAGGAGTCAGGCATCGTCTCCTTTGGAGGCACTGATCTCCGCATACCTCTGAAGTTTTCAAAGGATGTGAGGCCTCCTGTCGCGATGAGGTGGGGAACTAGGTCTTTCTCTGTGGTCTCCACAGGGGATTCAGACACCCTTTCGTCTTGGGAGATGCAAGACGAGCCTGCATTCCAGTCACTGCAGGGATATCCGGCCTTATTTCGAGTCAGGGCATCGCGGTGTCCATTCCACTTGAGGCCGCAAACTCAGGGTCCCTCTCACATACCTAGAGCTGAGAGAAGCCTCCTCTTGAGGTGCTTGTGGTAAGGTGGTATTCCTCTGGAGTCGAAGCCAGGTACTAACCTCTCATCTTGAGTTGATTTTTGGTCCACGGAGCTCTTTCGTGTTGCTACAGTGACCTCAGGATCCCTCTAGCCTTGAAACAGTGTTCTTGGGGTTTCTCTGGAGTGCCATGAAGGAAATCAAGGCTCCTTTCATGTGTGATGTGCAAGACAGAATTGCTCTGCATGCAGTGCAGGGGAATCGGGCCTCATCTCGCGGCGAGGGGCAAGTCTCATGGTTTTTCTCGAGTTGCGGCGGGAACCTGGGGTATATTCTCGAGTTACGACGGGGATGGCCCTTCCACACACGTGTTTGTTCAGCCACGTCAGGACTCCTGCCTAGTTGCGAGACACAACTCGGGATTCTCCTCGAGGCTTGGCAAGGCAATTGGGACGCCTCTCCAGCTGAGGCGGGAGACCAAGGGTCCCTTTCCACGTGCCACAGGAATCCTGGGACTCCTATCAAGTTTCACGAGGAGTCAGGCATCGTATCCTTTGGAGGCACTGATCTCCGCGTACCTCTGGAGTTTTCAAAGGATGTGAGGCCTCCGGTCGCGATGAGGTGGGGAACTAGGTCTTTCTCTGTGGTCTCCACAGGGGATTCAGACATCCTTTCATCTTGGGAGATGCAAGACGAGCCTGCATTCAAGTCACTGCAGGGATATCCGGCCTTATTTCGCGTCAGGGCATCGCGGTGTCCATTCCACTTGAGGCCGCAAACTCAGGGTCCCTCTCACATACCTAGAGCTGAGAGAAGCCTCCTCTTGAGGTGCTTGTGGTAAGGTGGTACTCCTCTGGAGTCGAAGCCAGGGACTAACCTCTCATCTCGAGTTGATTTTTGGCCCACGGAGCTCTTTCGTGTTGCTACAGTGACCTCAGGATCCCTCTAGCCTTGAAACAGTGTTCTTGGGGTTTCTCTGGAGTGCCATCAAGGAAATCAAGGCTCCTTTCATGTGTGATGTGCAACACGGAATTGCTCTGCACGCAGTGCAGGGGAATGGGGCCTCATCTCGCGGCGAGGGGGAAGTCTCATGGTTTTTCTCGAGTTGCGGCGGGAACCTGGGGTATATTCTCGAGTTACGACGGGGATGGCCCTTCCACCCACGTGTTTGTTCAGCCACGTCAGGACTCCTGCCTAGTTGCGAGGGACAACTCGGGATTCTCCTCGAGGCTTGGCAGGGCAATTGGAACGCCTCTCCAGCTGAGGCGGGAGACCAAGGGTCCCTTTCCACGTGCCACAAGAATCCTGGGACTCCTATCAAGTTTCACGAGGAGTCAGGCATCGTCTCCTTTGGAGGCACTGATCTCCGCGTACCTCTGGAGTTTTCAAAGGATGTGAGGCCTCCGGTCGCGATGAGGTGGGGAACTAGGTCTTTCTCTGTGCTTTCCACAGGGGATTCAGACATCCTTTCTTCTTGGGAGATGCAAGACGAGCCTGCATTCAAGTCACTGCAGGGATATCCGGCCTTATTTCGAGTCAGGGCATCGCGGTGTCCATTCCACTTGAGGCCGCAAACTCAGGATCCCTCTCACATACCTAGAGCTGAGAGAAGCCTCCTCTTGAGGTGCTTGTGGTAAGGTGGTATTCCTCAGGAGTCGAAGCCAGGGACTAACCTCTCATCTCGTGTTGATTCTTGGTCCACGGAGCTCTTTCGTGTTGCTACAGTGACCTCAGGATCCCTCTAGCCTTGAAACAGTGTTCTTGGGGTTTCTCTGGAGTGCCATGAAGGAAATCAAGGATCCTTTCATGTGTGATGTGCAACACGGAATTGCTCTGCACGCAGTGCAGGGGAATCGGGCCTCATCTCGCGGCGAGGGGGAAGTCTCATGGTTTTTCTCGAGTTGCGGCGGGAACCTGGGGTATATTCTCGAGTTACGACGGGGATGGCACTTCCACACACGTGTGTGTTCAGCCATGTCAGGACTCCTGCCTAGTTGCGAAGGACAACTCAGGATTCTCCTCGAGGCTTTGCAGGGCAATTGGGACGCCTCTCCAGCTGAGACGGGAGACCAAGGGTCCCTTTCCACGTGCCACAGGAATCCTGGGTCTCCTATCAAGTTTCACGAGGAGTCAGGCATCGTCTCCTTTGGAGGCACTGATCTCCGCATACCTCTGGAGTTTTCAAAGGATGTGAGGCCTCCTGTCGCGATGAGGTGGGGAACTAGGTCTTTCTCTGTGGTCTCCACAGGGGATTCAGACACCCTTTCGTCTTGGGAGATGCAAGACGAGCCTGCATTCCAGTCACTGCAGGGATATCCGGCCTTATTTCGAGTCAGGGCATCGCGGTGTCCATTCCACTTGAGGCCGCAAACTCAGGGTCCCTCTCACATACCTAGAGCTGAGAGAAGCCTCCTCTTGAGGTGCTTGTGGTAAGGTGGTATTCCTCTGGAGACGAATCCAGGGACTAACCTCTCTTTTTGAGTTGATTTTTGGTCCACAGTGTTCTTTCGTGTTGCTACAGTGACCTCAGGATCACTCTATCCTTGAAACAGTGTTCTTGGGGTTTCTCTGGAGTGCCATCAAGGAAATCAAGGCTCCTTTCATGTGTGATGTGCAAGACGGAATTGCTCTGCACGCAGTACAGGGGAATCGGGCCTCATCTCGCGGTGAGCGGGAAGTCTCATGGTTTTTCTCGAGTTGCGGCGGGAACCTGGGGTATATTCTCGAGTTACGACGGGGATGGCCCTTCCACCCACGTGTTTGTTCAGCCACGTCAGGACTCCTGCCTAATTGCGAGGGACAACTCGGGATTCTCCTCGAGGCTTGGCAGGGCAATTGGAACGCCTCTCCAGCTGAGGCGGGAGACCAAGAGTCCCTTTCCACGTGCCACAAGAATCCTGGGACTCCTATCAAGTTTCACGAGGAGTCAGGCATCGTCTCCTTTGGAGGCACTGATCTCCGCGTACCTCTGGAGTTTTCAAAGGATGTGAGGCCTGCGGTCGCGATGAGGTGGGGAACTAGGTGTTTCTCTGTGGTCTCCACAGGGGATTCAGACATCCTTTCTTCTTGGGAGATGCAAGACAAGCCTGCATTCAAGTCACTGCAGGGATATCCGGCCTTATTTCGAGTCAGGGCATCGCGGTGTCCATTCCACTTGAGGCCGCAAACTCAGGATCCCTCTCACATACCTAGAGCTGAGAGAAGCCTCCTCTTGAGGTGCTTGTGGTAAGGTGGTATTCCTCTGGAGTCGAAGCCAGGGACTAACCTCTCATCTCGAGTTGATTTTTGGTCCACGGAGCTCTTTCGTGTTGCTACAGTGACCTCAGGATCCCTCTAGCCTTGAAACAGTGTTCTTGGGGTTTCTCTGGAGTGCCAGGAAGGAAATCAAGGCTCCTTTCATGTGTGATGTGCAACACAGAATTGCTCTGCACGCAGTGCAGGGGAATCGGGCCTCATCTCGCGGCGAGGGGGAAGTCTCATGGTTTTTCTCGAGTTGCGGCGGGAACCTGGGGTATATTCTCGAGTTACGACGGGGATGGCCCTTCCACACACGTGTTTGTTCAGCCACGTCAGGACTCTTGCCTAGTTTTGAGACACAACTCTGGATTCTCCTCGAGGCTTGGCAAGGCAATTGGGACGCCTCTCCAGCTGAGGCGGGAGACCAAGGGTCCCTTTCCACGTGCCACAGGAATCCTGGGACTCCTATCAAGTTTCACGAGGAGTCAGGCATCGTCTCCTTTGAAGGCACTGATCTCCGCGTACCTCTGGAGTTTTCAAAGGATGTGAGGCCTCCGGTCGCGATGAGGTGGGGAACTAGGTCTTTCTCTGTGGTCTCCACAGGGGATTCAGACATCCTTTCATCTTGGGAGATGCAAGACGAGCCTGCATTCAAGTCACTGCAGGGATATCAGGCCTTATTTCGCGTCAGGGCATCGCGGTGTCCATTCCACTTGAGGCTGCAAACTCAGGGTCCCTCACACATACCTAGAGCTGAGAGAAGCCTCCTCTTGAGGTGCTTGTGGTAAGGTGGTATTCCTCTGGAGTCGAAGCCAGGGACTAACCTCTCATCTCGAGTTGATTTTTGGCCCACGGAGCTCTTTCGTGTTGCTACAGTGACCTCAGGATCCCTCTAGCCTTGAAACAGTGTTCTTGGGGTTTCTCTGGAGTGCCATGAAGGAAATCAAGGCTCCTTTCATGTGTGATGTGCAAGACGGAATTGCTCTGCACGCAGTGCAGGGGAATCGGGCCTCATCTCGCATCGAGGGGGAAGTCTCATGGTTTTTCTCGAGTTGCGGCGGGAACCTGGGCTATATTCTCGAGTTACGACGGGGATGGCCCTTCCACCCACGTGTTTCTTCAGCGACGTCAGGACTCCTGCCTAGTTGTGAGGGACAACTCTGGATTCTCCTCGAGGCTTGGCAGGGCAATTGGGATGCCTCTACAGCTGAGGCGGGAGACCAAGTGTCCCTTTCCAAGTGCCACAGGAATCCTGGGACTCCTATCAAGTTTCACGAGGAGTCAGGCATCGTCTCCTTTGGAGGCACTGATCTCCGCGTACCTCTGGAATTTTCAAAGGATGTGAGGCCTCCGGTCGCGATGAGGTGGGGAACTAGGTCTTTCTCTGTGGTCTCCACAGGGGATTCAGACATCCTTTCTTCTTGGGAGATGCAAGACGAGCCTGCATTCAAGTCACTGCAGGGATATCCAGCCTTATTTCGAGTCAGGGCATCGCGGTGTCCATTCCACTTGAGGCCGCAAACTCAGGATCCCTCTCACATACCTAGAGCTGAGAGAAGCCTCCTCTTGAGGTGCTTGTGGTAAGGTGGTATTCCTCAGGAGTCGAAGCCAGGGACTAACCTCTCATCTCGTGTTGATTCTTGGTCCACGGAGCTCTTTCGTGTTGCTACAGTGACCTCAGGATCCCTCTAGCCTTGAAACAGTGTTCTTGGGGTTTCTCTGGAGTGCCATCAAGGAAATCAAGGCTCCTTTCATGTGTGATGTGCAACACGGAATTGCTCTGCACGCAGTGCAGGGGAATCGGGCCTCATCTCGCAGCGAGGGGGAAGTCTCATGGTTTTTCTCGAGTTGCGGCGGGAACCTGGGGTATATTCTCGAGTTACGACGGGGATGGCCCTTCCACACACGTGTGTGTTCAGCCATGTCAGGACTCCTGCCTAGTTGCGAGGGACAACTCGGGATTCTCCTCGAGGCTTGGCAGGGCAATTGGGACGCCTCTCCAGCTGAGGCGGGACACCAAGTGTCCCTTTCCAAGTGCCACAGGAATCCTGGGACTCCTATCAAGTTTCACGAGGAGTCAGGCATCGTCTCCTTTGGAGGCACTGATCTCCGCGTACCTCTGGAGTTTTCAAAGGATGTGAGGCTATCGGTCGCGATGAGGTGGGGAACTAAGTCTTTCTCTGTGCTTTCCACAGGGGATTCAGACATCCTTTCTTCCTGGGAGATGCAAGACGAGCCTGCATTGAAGTCACTGCAGGGATATCCGGCCTTATTTCGAGTCAGGGCATCGCGGTGTCCATTCCACTTGAGGCCGCAAACTCAGGGTCCCTCTCACATACCTAGAGCTGAGAGAAGCCTCCTCTTGAGGTGCTTGTGGTAAGGTGGTATTCCTCTGGAGACGAATCCAGGGACTAACCTCTCTTTTTGAGTTGATTTTTGGTCCACAGTGTTCTTTCGTGTTGCTACAGTGACCTCAGGATCACTCTATCCTTGAAACAGTGTTCTTGGGGTTTCTCTGGAGTGCCATCAAGGAAATCAAGGCTCCTTTCATGTGTGATGTGCAAGACGGAATTGCTCTGCACGCAGTACAGGGGAATCGGGCCTCATCTCGCGGTGAGCGGGAAGTCTCATGGTTTTTCTCGAGTGGCGGCGGGAACCTGGGGTATATTCTCGAGTTACGACGGGGATGGCCCTTCCACCCACGTGTTTGTTCAGCCACGTCAGGACTCCTGCCTAATTGCGAGGGACAACTCGGGATTCTCCTCGAGGCTTGGCAGGGCAATTGGAACGCCTCTCCAGCTGAGGCGGGAGACCAAGAGTCCCTTTCCACGTGCCACAAGAATCCTGGGACTCCTATCAAGTTTCACGAGGAGTCAGGCATCGTCTCCTTTGGAGGCACTGATCTCCGCGTACCTCTGGAGTTTTCAAAGGATGTGAGGCCTCCGGTCGCGATGAGGTGGGGAACTAGGTGTTTCTCTGTGGTCTCCACAGGGGATTCAGACATCCTTTCTTCTTGGGAGATGCAAGACAAGCCTGCATTCAAGTCACTGCAGGGATATCCGGCCTTATTTCGAGTCAGGGCATCGCGGTGTCCATTCCACTTGAGGCCGCAAACTCAGGATCCCTCTCACATACCTAGAGCTGAGAGAAGCCTCCTCTTGAGGTGCTTGTGGTAAGGTGGTATTCCTCTGGAGTCGAAGCCAGGGACTAACCTCTCATCTCGAGTTGATTTTTGGTCCACGGAGCTCTTTCGTGTTGCTACAGTGACCTCAGGATCCCTCTAGCCTTGAAACAGTGTTCTTGGGGTTTCTCTGGAGTGCCAGGAAGGAAATCAAGGCTCCTTTCATGTGTGATGTGCAACACAGAATTGCTCTGCACGCAGTGCAGGGGAATCGGGCCTCATCTCGCGGCGAGGGGGAAGTCTCATGGTTTTTCTCGAGTTGCGGCGGGAACCTGGGGTATATTCTCGAGTTACGACGGGGATGGCCCTTCCACACACGTGTTTGTTCAGCCACGTCAGGACTCTTGCCTAGTTTTGAGACACAACTCTGGATTCTCCTCGAGGCTTGGCAAGGCAATTGGGACGCCTCTCCAGCTGAGGCGGGAGACCAAGGGTCCCTTTCCACGTGCCACAGGAATCCTGGGACTCCTATCAAGTTTCACGAGGAGTCAGGCATCGTCTCCTTTGAAGGCACTGATCTCCGCGTACCTCTGGAGTTTTCAAAGGATGTGAGGCCTCCGGTCGCGATGAGGTGGGGAACTAGGTCTTTCTCTGTGGTCTCCACAGGGGATTCAGACATCCTTTCATCTTGGGAGATGCAAGACGAGCCTGCATTCAAGTCACTGCAGGGATATCAGGCCTTATTTCGCGTCAGGGCATCGCGGTGTCCATTCCACTTGAGGCTGCAAACTCAGGGTCCCTCACACATACCTAGAGCTGAGAGAAGCCTCCTCTTGAGGTGCTTGTGGTAAGGTGGTATTCCTCTGGAGTCGAAGCCAGGGACTAACCTCTCATCTCGAGTTGATTTTTGGCCCACGGAGCTCTTTCGTGTTGCTACAGTGACCTCAGGATCCCTCTAGCCTTGAAACAGTGTTCTTGGGGTTTCTCTGGAGTGCCATGAAGGAAATCAAGGCTCCTTTCATGTGTGATGTGCAAGACGGAATTGCTCTGCACGCAGTGCAGGGGAATCGGGCCTCATCTCGCATCGAGGGGGAAGTCTCATGGTTTTTCTCGAGTTGCGGCGGGAACCTGGGGTATATTCTCGAGTTACGACGGGGATGGCCCTTCCACCCACGTGTTTCTTCAGCGACGTCAGGACTCCTGCCTAGTTGCGAGGGACAACTCTGGATTCTCCTCGAGGCTTGGCAGGGCAATTGGGATGCCTCTACAGCTGAGACGGGAGACCAAGGGTCCCTTTCCAAGTGCCACAGGAATCCTGGGACTCCTATCAAGTTTCACGAGGAGTCAGGCATCGTCTCCTTTGGAGGCACTGATCTCCGCGTACCTCTGGAATTTTCAAAGGATGTGAGGCCTCCGGTCGCGATGAGGTGGGGAACTAGGTCTTTCTCTGTGGTCTCCACAGGGGATTCAGACATCCTTTCTTCTTGGGAGATGCAAGACGAGCCTGCATTCAAGTCACTGCAGGGATATCCAGCCTTATTTCGAGTCAGGGCATCGCGGTGTCCATTCCACTTGAGGCCGCAAACTCAGGATCCCTCTCACATACCTAGAGCTGAGAGAAGCCTCCTCTTGAGGTGCTTTTGGTAAGGTGGTATTCCTCAGGAGTCGAAGCCAGGGACTAACCTCTCATCTCGTGTTGATTCTTGGTCCACGGAGCTCTTTCGTGTTGCTACAGTGACCTCAGGATCCCTCTAGCCTTGAAACAGTGTTCTTGGGGTTTCTCTGGAGTGCCATCAAGGAAATCAAGGCTCCTTTCATGTGTGATGTGCAACACGGAATTGCTCTGCACGCAGTGCAGGGGAATCGGGCCTCATCTCGCAGCGAGGGGGAAGTCTCATGGTTTTTCTCGAGTTGCGGCGGGAACCTGGGGTATATTCTCGAGTTACGACGGGGATGGCCCTTCCACACACGTGTGTGTTCAGCCATGTCAGGACTCCTGCCTAGTTGCGAGGGACAACTCGGGATTCTCCTCGAGGCTTGGCAGGGCAATTGGGACGCCTCTCCAGCTGAGGCGGGAGACCAAGTGTCCCTTTCCAAGTGCCACAGGAATCCTGGGACTCCTATCAAGTTTCACGAGGAGTCAGGCATCGTCTCCTTTGGAGGCACTGATCTCCGCGTACCTCTGGAGTTTTCAAAGGATGTGAGGCTATCGGTCGCGATGAGGTGGGGAACTAAGTCTTTCTCTGTGCTTTCCACAGGGGATTCAGACATCCTTTCGTCCTGGGAGATGCAAGACGAGCCTGCATTGAAGTCACTGCAGGGATATCCGGCCTTATTTCGAGTCAGGGCATCGCGGTGTCCATTCCACTTGAGGCCGCAAACTCAGGGTCCCTCTCACATACCTAGAGCTGAGAGAAGCCTCCTCTTGAGGTGCTTGTGGTAAGGTGGTATTCCTCTGGAGACGAATCCAGGGACTAACCTTTCTTTTTGAGTTGATTTTTGATCCACAGAGTTCTTTCGTGTTGCTACAGTGACCTCAGGATCACTCTATCCTTGAAACAGTGTTCTTGGGGTTTCTCTGGAGTGCCATCAAGGAAATCAAGGTTCCTTTCATGTGTGATGTGCAAGACGGAATTGCTCTGCACGCAGTACAGGGGAATCGGGCCTCATCTCGCATCGAGGAGGAAGTCTCATGGTTTTTCTCGAGTTGCGGCGGGAACCTGGGGTATATTCTCGAGTTACGACGGGGATGGCCCTTCCACCCACGTGTTTGTTCAGCCACGTCAGGACTCCTGCCTAGTTGCGAGGGACAACTCGGGATTCTCCTCGAGGCTTGGCAGGGCAATTGGAACGCCTCTCCAGCTGAGGCGGGAGACCAAGGGTCCCTTTCCACGTGCCACAAGAATCCTGGGACTCCTATCAAGTTTCACGAGGAGTCAGGCATCGTCTCCTTTGGAGGCACTGATCTCCGCGTACCTCTGGAGTTTTCAAAGGATGTGAGGCCTCCGGTCGCGATGAGGTGGGGAACTAGGTCTTTCTCTGTGGTCTCCACAGGGGATTCAGACATCCTTTCTTCTTGGGAGATGCAAGACGAGCCTGCATTCAAGTCACTGCAGGGATATCCGGCCTTATTTCGAGTCAGGGCATCGCGGTGTCCATTCCACTTGAGGCCGCAAACTCAGGATCCCTCTCACATACCTAGAGCTGAGAGAAGCCTCCTCTTGAGGTGCTTGTGGTAAGGTGGTATTCCTCAGGAGTCGAAGCCAGGGACTAACCTCTCATCTCGTGTTGATTCTTGGTCCACGGAGCTCTTTCGTGTTGCTACAGTGACCTCAGGATCCCTCTAGCCTTGAAACAGTGTTACTGGGGTTTCTCTGGAGTGCCATGAAGGAAATCAAGGCTCCTTTCATGTGTGATGTGCAACACGGAATTGCTCTGCACGCAGTGCAGGGGAATCGGGCCTCATCTCGCGGCGAGGGGGAAGTCTCATGGTTTTTCTCGAGTTGCGGCGGGAACCTGGGGTATATTCTCGAGTTACGACGGGGATGGCCCTTCCACACACGTGTGTGTTCAGCCATGTCAGGACTCCTGCCTAGTTGCGAGGGACAACTCAGGATTCTCCTCGAGGCTTTGCAGGGCAATTGGGACGCCTCTCCAGCTGAGGCGAGAGACCAAGGGTCCCTTTCCACGTGCCACAGGAATCCTGGGTCTCCTATCAAGTTTCACGAGGAGTCAGGCATCGTCTCCTTTGGAGGCACTGATCTCCGCATACCTCTGGAGTTTTCAAAGTATGTGAGGCCTCCTGTCGCGATGAGGTGGGGAACTTGGTCTTTCTCTGTGGTCTCCACAGGGGATTCAGACACCCTTTCGTCTTGGGAGATGCAAGACGAGCCTGCATTCCAGTCACTGCAGGAATATCCGGCCTTATTTCGAGTCAGGGCATCGCGGTGTCCATTCCACTTGAGGCCGCAAACTCAGGGTCCCTCTCACATACCTAGAGCTGAGAGAAGCCTCCTCTTGAGGTGCTTGTGGTAAGGTGGTATTCCTCTGGAGTCGAAGCCAGGGACTAACCTCTCATCTCGAGTTGATTTTTGGTCCACGGAGCTCTTTCGTGTTGCTACAGTGACCTCAGGATCCCTCTAGCCTTGAAACAGTGTTCTTGGGGTTTCTCTGGAGTGCCATGAAGGAAATCAAGGCTCCTTTCATGTGTGATGTGCAAGACAGAATTGCTCTGCATGCAGTGCAGGCGAATCGGGCCTCATCTCGCGGCGAGGGGCAAGTCTCATGGTTTTTCTCGAGTTGCGGCGGGAACCTGGGGTATATTCTCGAGTTACGACGGGGATGGCCCTTCCACACACGTGTTTGTTCAGCCACGTCAGGACTCCTGCCTAGTTGCGAGACACAACTCGGGATTCTCCTCGAGGCTTGGCAAGGCAATTGGGACGCCTCTCCAGCTGAGGCGGGAGACCAAGGGTCCCTTTCCACGTGCCACAGGAATCCTGGGACTCCTATCAAGTTTCACGAGGAGTCAGGCATCGTCTCCTTTGGAGGCACTGATCTCCGCGTACCTCTGGAGTTTTCAAAGGATGTGAGGCCTCCGGTCGCGATGAGGTGGGGAACTAGGTCTTTCTCTGTGGTCTCCACAGGGGATTCAGACATCCTTTCATCTTGGGAGATGCAAGACGAGCCTGCATTCAAGTCACTGCAGGGATATCCAGCCTTATTTCGCGTCAGGGCATCGCGGTGTCCATTCCACTTGAGGCCGCAAACTCAGGGTCCCTCTCACATACCTAGAGCTGAGAGAAGCCTCCTCTTGAGGTGCTTGTGGTAAGGTGGTACTCCTCTGGAGTCGAAGCCAGGGACTAACCTCTCATCTCGAGTTGATTTTTGGCCCACGGAGCTCTTTCGTGTTGCTACAGTGACCTCAGGATCCCTCTAGCCTTGAAACAGTGTTCTTGGGGTTTCTCTGGAGTGCCATCAAGGAAATCAAGGCTCCTTTCATGTGTGATGTGCAACACGGAATTGCTCTGCACGCAGTGCAGGGGAATCGGGCCTCATCTCGCGGCGAGGGGGAAGTCTCATGGTTTTTCTCGAGTTGCGGCGGGAACCTGGGGTATATTCTCGAGTTACGACGGGGATGGCCCTTCCACCCACGTCTTTGTTCAGCGACGTCAGGACTCCTGCCTAGTTGCGAGGGACAACTCTGGATTCTCCTCGAGGCTTGGCAGGGCAATTGGGATGCCTCTCCAGCTGAGGCGGGAGACCAAGTGTCCCTTTCCAAGTGCCACAGGAATCCTGGGACTCCTATCAACTTTCACGAGGAGTCAGGCATCGTCTCCTTGGGAGGCACTGATCTCCGCGTACCTCTGGAGTTTTCAAAGGATGTGAGGCTATCGGTCGCGATGAGGTGGGGAACTAAGTCTTTCTCTGTGCTTTCCACAGGGGATTCAGACATCCTTTCGTCCTGGGAGATGCAAGACGAGCCTGCATTGAAGTCACTGCAGGGATATCCGGCCTTATTTCGAGTCAGGGCATCGCGGTGTCCATTCCACTTGAGGCCGCAAACTCAGGGTCCCTCTCACATACCTAGAGCTGAGAGAAGCCTCCTCTTGAGGTGCTTGTGGTAAGGTGGTATTCCTCTGGAGACGAATCCAGGGACTAACCTCTCTTTTCGAGTTGATTTTTGGTCCACAGAGTTCTTTCGTGTTGCTACAGTGACCTCAGGATCCCTCTAGCCTTGAAACAGTGTTCTTGGGGTTTCTCTGGAGTGCCATCAAGGAAATCAAGGCTCCTTTCATGTGTGATGTGCAACACGGAATTGCTCTGCACGCAGTACAGGGGAATCGGGCCTCATCTCGCGGCGAGGGGGAAGTCTCATGGTTTTTCTCGAGTTGCGGCGGGAACCTGGGGTATTTTCTCGAGTTACGACGGGGATGGCCCTTCCACCCACGTGTTTCTTCAGCGACGTCAGGACTCCTGCCTAGTTGCGAGGGACAACTCTGGATTCTCCTCGAGGCTTTGCAGGGCAATTGGGACGCCTCTCCAGCTGAGACGGGAGACCAAGGGTCCCTTTCCACGTGCCACAGGAATCCTGGGCCTCCTATCAAGTTTCACGAGGAGTCAGGCATCGTCTCCTTTGGAGGCACTGATCTCCGCGTACCTCTGGAGTTTTCAAAGGATGTGAGGCTATCGGTCGCGATGAGGTGGGGAACTAAGTCTTTCTCTGTGCTTTCCACAGGGGATTCAGACATCCTTTCGTCCTGGGAGATGCAAGACGAGCCTGCATTGAAGTCACTGCAGGGATATCCGGCCTTATTTCGAGTCAGGGCATCGCGGTGTCCATTCCACTTGAGGCCGCAAACTCAGGATCCCTCTCACATACCTAGAGCTGAGAGAAGCCTCCTCTTGAGGTGCTTGTGGTAAGGTGGTATTCCTCTGGAGACGAATCCAGGGACTAACCTCTCTTTTCGAGTTGATTTTTGGTCCACAGAGTTCTTTCGTGTTGCTACAGTGACCTCAGGATCCCTCTATACTTGAAACAGTGTTTTTGGGGTTTCTCTGGAGTGCCATCAAGGAAATCAAGGCTCCTTTCATGTGTGATGTGCAAGACGGAATTGCTCTGCACGCAGTACAGGTGAATTGGGCCTCATCTCGCTTCGAGGGGAAAGTCTCATGGTTTTTCTCGAGTTGCGGCGGGAACCTGGGGTATATTCTCGAGTTACGACGGGGATGGCCCTTCCACCCACGTGTTTGTTCAGCCATGTCAGGACTCCTGCCTAGTTGCGAGGGACAACTCGGGATTCTCCTCGAGGCTTGGCAGGGCAATTGGAACGCCTCTCCAGCTGAGGCGGGAGACCAAGGGTCCCTTTCCACGTGCCACAAGAATCCTGGGACTCCTATCAAGTTTCACGAGGAGTCAGGCATCGTCTCCTTTGAAGGCACTGATCTCCGCGTACCTCTGGAGTTTTCAAAGGATGTGAGGCCTCCGGTCGCGATGAGGTGGGGAACTAGGTCTTTCTCTGTGGTCTCCACAGGGGATTCAGACATCCTTTCTTCTTGGGAGATGCAAGACGAGCCTGCATTCCAGTCACTGCAGGGATATCCGGCCTTATTTCGAGTCAGGGCATCGCGGTGTCCATTCCACTTGAGGCCGCAAACTCAGGGTCCCTCTCACAAAGCTAGAGCTGAGAGAAGCCTCCTCTTGAGGTGCTTGTGGTAAGGTGGTATTCCTCAGGAGTCGAAGCCAGGGACTAACCTCTCATCTCGAGTTGATTTTTGGTCCACGGAGCTCTTTCATGTTGCTACAGTGACCTCAGGATCCCTCTAGCCTTGAAACAGTGTTCTTGGGGTTTCTCTGGAGTGCCATGAAGGAAATCAAGGCTCCTTTCATGTGTGATGTGCAACACGGAATTGCTCTGCACGCAGTGCAGGGGAATCGGGCCTCATCTCGCGGTGAGCGGGAAGTCTCATGGTTTTTCTCGAGTTGCGGCGGGAACCTGGGGTATATTCTCGAGTTACGACGGGGATGGCCCTTCCACACACGTGTTTGTTCAGCCACGTCAGGACTCTTGCCTAGTTGCGAGACACAACTCGGGATTCTCCTCGAGGCTTGGCAAGGCAATTGGGACGCCTCTCCAGCTGAGGCGGGAGACCAAGGGTCCCTTTCCACGTGCCACAGGAATCCTGGGACTCCTATCAAGTTTCACGAGGAGTCAGGCATCGTCTCCTTTGGAGGCACTGATCTCCACGTACCTCTGGAGTTTTCAAAGGATGTGAGGCTATCGGTCGCGATGAGGTGGGGAACTAAGTCTTTCTCTGTGCTTTCCACAGGGGATTCAGACATCCTTTCGTCCTGGGAGATGCAAGACGAGCCTGCATTGAAGTCACTGCAGGGATATCCGGCCTTATTTCGAGTCAGGGCATCGCGGTGTCCATTCCACTTGAGGCCGCAAACTCAGGGTCCCTCTCACATACCTAGAGCTGAGAGAAGCCTCCTCTTGAGGTGCTTGTGGTAAGGTGGTATTCCTCTGGAGACGAATCCAGGGACTAACCTCTCTTTTCGAGTTGATTTTTGGTCCACAGAGTTCTTTCGTGTTGCTACAGTGACCTCAGGATCCCTCTAGCCTTGAAACAGTGTTCTTGGGGTTTCTCTGGAGTGCCATGAAGGAAATCAAGGCTCCTTTCATGTGTGATGTGCAAGACGGAATTGCTCTGCACGCAGTACAGGGGAATCGGGCCTCATCTCGCATCGAGGGGGAAGTCTCATGGTTTTTCTCGAGTTGCGGCGGGAACCTGGGGTATATTCTCGAGTTACGACGGGGATAGCCCTTCCACCCACGTGTTTGTTCAGCCACGTCAGGACTCCTGCCTAGTTACGAGGGACAACTCTGGATTCTCCTCGAGGCTTGGCAGGGCAATTGGGACGCCTCTCCAGCTGAGGCGGGAGACCAAGGGTCCCTTTCCACGTGCCACAGGAATCCTGGGACTCCTATCAAGTTTCACGAGGAGTCAGGCATCGTCTCCTTTGGAGGCACTGATCTCCGCGTACCTCTGGAGTTTTCAAAGGATGTGAGGCCTCCGGTCGCGATGAGGTGGGGAACTAGGTCTTTCTCTGTGGTCTCCAGAGGGGATTCAGACATCCTTTCTTCTTGGGAGATGCAAGACGAGCCTGCATTCCAGTCACTGCAGGGATATCCGGCCTTATTTCGAGTCAGGGCATCGCGGTGTCCATTCCACTTGAGGCCGCAAACTCAGGATCCCTCTCACATACCTAGAGCTGAGAGAAGCCTCCTCTTGAGGTGCTTGTGGTAAGGTGGTATTCCTCTGGAGTCGAAGCCAGGGACTAACCTCTCATCTCGAGTTGATTTTTGGTCCACGGAGCTCTTTCGTGTTGCTACAGTGACCTCAGGATCCCTCTAGCCTTGAAACAGTGTTCTTGGGGTTTCTCTGGAGTGCCAGGAAGGAAATCAAGGCTCCTTTCATGTGTGATGTGCAACACAGAATTGCTCTGCACGCAGTGCAGGGGAATCGGGCCTCATCTCGCGGCGAGGGGGAAGTCTCATGGTTTTTCTCGAGTTGCGGCGGGAACCTGGGGTATATTCTCGAGTTACGACGGGGATGGCCCTTCCACACACGTGTTTGTTCAGCCACGTCAGGACTCTTGCCTAGTTTTGAGACACAACTCTGGATTCTCCTCGAGGCTTGGCAAGGCAATTGGGACGCCTCTCCAGCTGAGGCGGGAGACCAAGGGTCCCTTTCCACGTGCCACAGGAATCCTGGGACTCCTATCAAGTTTCACGAGGAGTCAGGCATCGTCTCCTTTGAAGGCACTGATCTCCGCGTACCTCTGGAGTTTTCAAAGGATGTGAGGCCTCCGGTCGCGATGAGGTGGGGAACTAGGTCTTTCTCTGTGGTCTCCACAGGGGATTCAGACATCCTTTCATCTTGGGAGATGCAAGACGAGCCTGCATTCAAGTCACTGCAGGGATATCAGGCCTTATTTCGCGTCAGGGCATCGCGGTGTCCATTCCACTTGAGGCTGCAAACTCAGGGTCCCTCACACATACCTAGAGCTGAGAGAAGCCTCCTCTTGAGGTGCTTGTGGTAAGGTGGTATTCCTCTGGAGTCGAAGCCAGGGACTAACCTCTCATCTCGAGTTGATTTTTGGCCCACGGAGCTCTTTCGTGTTGCTACAGTGACCTCAGGATCCCTCTAGCCTTGAAACAGTGTTCTTGGGGTTTCTCTGGAGTGCCATGAAGGAAATCAAGGCTCCTTTCATGTGTGATGTGCAAGACGGAATTGCTCTGCACGCAGTGCAGGGGAATCGGGCCTCATCTCGCATCGAGGGGGAAGTCTCATGGTTTTTCTCGAGTTGCGGCGGGAACCTGGGGTATATTCTCGAGTTACGACGGGGATGGCCCTTCCACCCACGTGTTTCTTCAGCGACGTCAGGACTCCTGCCTAGTTGCGAGGGACAACTCTGGATTCTCCTCGAGGCTTGGCAGGGCAATTGGGATGCCTCTACAGCTGAGGCGGGAGACCAAGTGTCCCTTTCCAAGTGCCACAGGAATCCTGGGACTCCTATCAAGTTTCACGAGGAGTCAGGCATCGTCTCCTTTGGAGGCACTGATCTCCGCGTACCTCTGGAATTTTCAAAGGATGTGAGGCCTCCGGTCGCGATGAGGTGGGGAACTAGGTCTTTCTCTGTGGTCTCCACAGGGGATTCAGACATCCTTTCTTCTTGGGAGATGCAAGACGAGCCTGCATTCAAGTCACTGCAGGGATATCCAGCCTTATTTCGAGTCAGGGCATCGCGGTGTCCATTCCACTTGAGGCCGCAAACTCAGGATCCCTCTCACATACCTAGAGCTGAGAGAAGCCTCCTCTTGAGGTGCTTGTGGTAAGGTGGTATTCCTCAGGAGTCGAAGCCAGGGACTAACCTCTCATCTCGTGTTGATTCTTGGTCCACGGAGCTCTTTCGTGTTGCTACAGTGACCTCAGGATCCCTCTAGCCTTGAAACAGTGTTCTTGGGGTTTCTCTGGAGTGCCATCAAGGAAATCAAGGCTCCTTTCATGTGTGATGTGCAACACGGAATTGCTCTGCACGCAGTGCAGGGGAATCGGGCCTCATCTCGCAGCGAGGGGGAAGTCTCATGGTTTTTCTCGAGTTGCGGCGGGAACCTGGGGTATATTCTCGAGTTACGACGGGGATGGCCCTTCCACACACGTGTGTGTTCAGCCATGTCAGGACTCCTGCCTAGTTGCGAGGGACAACTCGGGATTCTCCTCGAGGCTTGGCAGGGCAATTGGGACGCCTCTCCAGCTGAGGCGGGAGACCAAGTGTCCCTTTCCAAGTGCCACAGGAATCCTGGGACTCCTATCAAGTTTCACGAGGAGTCAGGCATCGTCTCCTTTGGAGGCACTGATCTCCGCGTACCTCTGGAGTTTTCAAAGGATGTGAGGCTATCGGTCGCGATGAGGTGGGGAACTAAGTCTTTCTCTGTGCTTTCCACAGGGGATTCAGACATCCTTTCGTCCTGGGAGATGCAAGACGAGCCTGCATTGAAGTCACTGCAGGGATATCCGGCCTTATTTCGAGTCAGGGCATCGCGGTGTCCATTCCACTTGAGGCCGCAAACTCAGGGTCCCTCTCACATACCTAGAGCTGAGAGAAGCCTCCTCTTGAGGTGCTTGTGGTAAGGTGGTATTCCTCTGGAGACGAATCCAGGGACTAACCTTTCTTTTTGAGTTGATTTTTGATCCACAGAGTTCTTTCGTGTTGCTACAGTGACCTCAGGATCACTCTATCCTTGAAACAGTGTTCTTGGGGTTTCTCTGGAGTGCCATCAAGGAAATCAAGGTTCCTTTCATGTGTGATGTGCAAGACGGAATTGCTCTGCACGCAGTACAGGGGAATCGGGCCTCATCTCGCATCGAGGAGGAAGTCTCATGGTTTTTCTCGAGTTGCGGCGGGAACCTGGGGTATATTCTCGAGTTACGACGGGGATGGCCCTTCCACCCACGTGTTTGTTCAGCCACGTCAGGACTCCTGCCTAGTTGCGAGGGACAACTCGGGATTCTCCTCGAGGCTTGGCAGGGCAATTGGAACGCCTCTCCAGCTGAGGCGGGAGACCAAGGGTCCCTTTCCACGTGCCACAAGAATCCTGGGACTCCTATCAAGTTTCACGAGGAGTCAGGCATCGTCTCCTTTGGAGGCACTGATCTCCGCGTACCTCTGGAGTTTTCAAAGGATGTGAGGCCTCCGGTCGCGATGAGGTGGGGAACTAGGTCTTTCTCTGTGGTCTCCACAGGGGATTCAGACATCCTTTCTTCTTGGGAGATGCAAGACGAGCCTGCATTCAAGTCACTGCAGGGATATCCGGCCTTATTTCGAGTCAGGGCATCGCGGTGTCCATTCCACTTGAGGCCGCAAACTCAGGATCCCTCTCACATACCTAGAGCTGAGAGAAGCCTCCTCTTGAGGTGCTTGTGGTAAGGTGGTATTCCTCAGGAGTCGAAGCCAGGGACTAACCTCTCATCTCGTGTTGATTCTTGGTCCACGGAGCTCTTTCGTGTTGCTACAGTGACCTCAGGATCCCTCTAGCCTTGAAACAGTGTTCCTGGGGTTTCTCTGGAGTGCCATGAAGGAAATCAAGGCTCCTTTCATGTGTGATGTGCAACACGGAATTGCTCTGCACGCAGTGCAGGGGAATCGGGCCTCATCTCGCGGCGAGGGGGAAGTCTCATGGTTTTTCTCGAGTTGCGGCGGGAACCTGGGGTATATTCTCGAGTTACGACGGGGATGGCCCTTCCACACACGTGTGTGTTCAGCCATGTCAGGACTCCTGCCTAGTTGCGAGGGACAACTCAGGATTCTCCTCGAGGCTTTGCAGGGCAATTGGGACGCCTCTCCAGCTGAGGCGAGAGACCAAGGGTCCCTTTCCACGTGCCACAGGAATCCTGGGTCTCCTATCAAGTTTCACGAGGAGTCAGGCATCGTCTCCTTTGGAGGCACTGATCTCCGCATACCTCTGGAGTTTTCAAAGGATGTGAGGCCTCCTGTCGCGATGAGGTGGGGAACTTGGTCTTTCTCTGTGGTCTCCACAGGGGATTCAGACACCCTTTCGTCTTGGGAGATGCAAGACGAGCCTGCATTCCAGTCACTGCAGGAATATCCGGCCTTATTTCGAGTCAGGGCATCGCGGTGTCCATTCCACTTGAGGCCGCAAACTCAGGGTCCCTCTCACATACCTAGAGCTGAGAGAAGCCTCCTCTTGAGGTGCTTGTGGTAAGGTGGTATTCCTCTGGAGTCGAAGCCAGGGACTAACCTCTCATCTCGAGTTGATTTTTGGTCCACGGAGCTCTTTCGTGTTGCTACAGTGACCTCAGGATCCCTCTAGCCTTGAAACAGTGTTCTTGGGGTTTCTCTGGAGTGCCATGAAGGAAATCAAGGCTCCTTTCATGTGTGATGTGCAAGACAGAATTGCTCTGCATGCAGTGCAGGCGAATCGGGCCTCATCTCGCGGCGAGGGGCAAGTCTCATGGTTTTTCTCGAGTTGCGGCGGGAACCTGGGGTATATTCTCGAGTTACGACGGGGATGGCCCTTCCACACACGTGTTTGTTCAGCCACGTCAGGACTCCTGCCTAGTTGCGAGACACAACTCGGGATTCTCCTCGAGGCTTGGCAAGGCAATTGGGACGCCTCTCCAGCTGAGGCGGGAGACCAAGGGTCCCTTTCCACGTGCCACAGGAATCCTGGGACTCCTATCAAGTTTCACGAGGAGTCAGGCATCGTCTCCTTTGGAGGCACTGATCTCCGCGTACCTCTGGAGTTTTCAAAGGATGTGAGGCCTCCGGTCGCGATGAGGTGGGGAACTAGGTCTTTCTCTGTGGTCTCCACAGGGGATTCAGACATCCTTTCATCTTGGGAGATGCAAGACGAGCCTGCATTCAAGTCACTGCAGGGATATCCAGCCTTATTTCGCGTCAGGGCATCGCGGTGTCCATTCCACTTGAGGCCGCAAACTCAGGGTCCCTCTCACATACCTAGAGCTGAGAGAAGCCTCCTCTTGAGGTGCTTGTGGTAAGGTGGTACTCCTCTGGAGTCGAAGCCAGGGACTAACCTCTCATCTCGAGTTGATTTTTGGCCCACGGAGCTCTTTCGTGTTGCTACAGTGACCTCAGGATCCCTCTAGCCTTGAAACAGTGTTCTTGGGGTTTCTCTGGAGTGCCATCAAGGAAATCAAGGCTCCTTTCATGTGTGATGTGCAACACGGAATTGCTCTGCACGCAGTGCAGGGGAATCGGGCCTCATCTCGCGGCGAGGGGGAAGTCTCATGGTTTTTCTCGAGTTGCGGCGGGAACCTGGGGTATATTCTCGAGTTACGACGGGGATGGCCCTTCCACCCACGTCTTTGTTCAGCGACGTCAGGACTCCTGCCTAGTTGCGAGGGACAACTCTGGATTCTCCTCGAGGCTTGGCAGGGCAATTGGGATGCCTCTCCAGCTGAGGCGGGAGACCAAGTGTCCCTTTCCAAGTGCCACAGGAATCCTGGGACTCCTATCAACTTTCACGAGGAGTCAGGCATCGTCTCCTTGGGAGGCACTGATCTCCGCGTACCTCTGGAGTTTTCAAAGGATGTGAGGCTATCGGTCGCGATGAGGTGGGGAACTAAGTCTTTCTCTGTGCTTTCCACAGGGGATTCAGACATCCTTTCGTCCTGGGAGATGCAAGACGAGCCTGCATTGAAGTCACTGCAGGGATATCCGGCCTTATTTCGAGTCAGGGCATCGCGGTGTCCATTCCACTTGAGGCCGCAAACTCAGGGTCCCTCTCACATACCTAGAGCTGAGAGAAGCCTCCTCTTGAGGTGCTTGTGGTAAGGTGGTATTCCTCTGGAGACGAATCCAGGGACTAACCTCTCTTTTCGAGTTGATTTTTGGTCCACAGAGTTCTTTCGTGTTGCTACAGTGACCTCAGGATCCCTCTAGCCTTGAAACAGTGTTCTTGGGGTTTCTCTGGAGTGCCATCAAGGAAATCAAGGCTCCTTTCATGTGTGATGTGCAACACGGAATTGCTCTGCACGCAGTACAGGGGAATCGGGCCTCATCTCGCGGCGAGGGGGAAGTCTCATGGTTTTTCTCGAGTTGCGGCGGGAACCTGGGGTATTTTCTCGAGTTACGACGGGGATGGCCCTTCCACCCACGTGTTTCTTCAGCGACGTCAGGACTCCTGCCTAGTTGCGAGGGACAACTCTGGATTCTCCTCGAGGCTTTGCAGGGCAATTGGGACGCCTCTCCAGCTGAGACGGGAGACCAAGGGTCCCTTTCCACGTGCCACAGGAATCCTGGGCCTCCTATCAAGTTTCACGAGGAGTCAGGCATCGTCTCCTTTGGAGGCACTGATCTCCGCGTACCTCTGGAGTTTTCAAAGGATGTGAGGCTATCGGTCGCGATGAGGTGGGGAACTAAGTCTTTCTCTGTGCTTTCCACAGGGGATTCAGACATCCTTTCGTCCTGGGAGATGCAAGACGAGCCTGCATTGAAGTCACTGCAGGGATATCCGGCCTTATTTCGAGTCAGGGCATCGCGGTGTCCATTCCACTTGAGGCCGCAAACTCAGGATCCCTCTCACATACCTAGAGCTGAGAGAAGCCTCCTCTTGAGGTGCTTGTGGTAAGGTGGTATTCCTCTGGAGACGAATCCAGGGACTAACCTCTCTTTTCGAGTTGATTTTTGGTCCACAGAGTTCTTTCGTGTTGCTACAGTGACCTCAGGATCCCTCTATACTTGAAACAGTGTTTTTGGGGTTTCTCTGGATTGCCATCAAGGAAATCAAGGCTCCTTTCATGTGTGATGTGCAAGACGGAATTGCTCTGCACGCAGTACAGGTGAATTGGGCCTCATCTCGCTTCGAGGGGAAAGTCTCATGGTTTTTCTCGAGTTGCGGCGGGAACCTGGGGTATATTCTCGAGTTACGACGGGGATGGCCCTTCCACCCACGTGTTTGTTCAGCCATGTCAGGACTCCTGCCTAGTTGCGAGGGACAACTCGGGATTCTCCTCGAGGCTTGGCAGGGCAATTGGAACGCCTCTCCAGCTGAGGCGGGAGACCAAGGGTCCCTTTCCACGTGCCACAAGAATCCTGGGACTCCTATCAAGTTTCACGAGGAGTCAGGCATCGTCTCCTTTGAAGGCACTGATCTCCGCGTACCTCTGGAGTTTTCAAAGGATGTGAGGCCTCCGGTCGCGATGAGGTGGGGAACTAGGTCTTTCTCTGTGGTCTCCACAGGGGATTCAGACATCCTTTCTTCTTGGGAGATGCAAGACGAGCCTGCATTCCAGTCACTGCAGGGATATCCGGCCTTATTTCGAGTCAGGGCATCGCGGTGTCCATTCCACTTGAGGCCGCAAACTCAGGGTCCCTCTCACAAAGCTAGAGCTGAGAGAAGCCTCCTCTTGAGGTGCTTGTGGTAAGGTGGTATTCCTCAGGAGTCGAAGCCAGGGACTAACCTCTCATCTCGAGTTGATTTTTGGTCCACGGAGCTCTTTCATGTTGCTACAGTGACCTCAGGATCCCTCTAGCCTTGAAACAGTGTTCTTGGGGTTTCTCTGGAGTGCCATGAAGGAAATCAAGGCTCCTTTCATGTGTGATGTGCAACACGGAATTGCTCTGCACGCAGTGCAGGGGAATCGGGCCTCATCTCGCGGTGAGCGGGAAGTCTCATGGTTTTTCTCGAGTTGCGGCGGGAACCTGGGGTATATTCTCGAGTTACGACGGGGATGGCCCTTCCACACACGTGTTTGTTCAGCCACGTCAGGACTCTTGCCTAGTTGCGAGACACAACTCGGGATTCTCCTCGAGGCTTGGCAAGGCAATTGGGACGCCTCTCCAGCTGAGGCGGGAGACCAAGGGTCCCTTTCCACGTGCCACAGGAATCCTGGGACTCCTATCAAGTTTCACGAGGAGTCAGGCATCGTCTCCTTTGGAGGCACTGATCTCCACGTACCTCTGGAGTTTTCAAAGGATGTGAGGCTATCGGTCGCGATGAGGTGGGGAACTAAGTCTTTCTCTGTGCTTTCCACAGGGGATTCAGACATCCTTTCGTCCTGGGAGATGCAAGACGAGCCTGCATTGAAGTCACTGCAGGGATATCCGGCCTTATTTCGAGTCAGGGCATCGCGGTGTCCATTCCACTTGAGGCCGCAAACTCAGGGTCCCTCTCACATACCTAGAGCTGAGAGAAGCCTCCTCTTGAGGTGCTTGTGGTAAGGTGGTATTCCTCTGGAGACGAATCCAGGGACTAACCTCTCTTTTCGAGTTGATTTTTGGTCCACAGAGTTCTTTCGTGTTGCTACAGTGACCTCAGGATCCCTCTAGCCTTGAAACAGTGTTCTTGGGGTTTCTCTGGAGTGCCATGAAGGAAATCAAGGCTCCTTTCATGTGTGATGTGCAAGACGGAATTGCTCTGCACGCAGTACAGGGGAATCGGGCCTCATCTCGCATCGAGGGGGAAGTCTCATGGTTTTTCTCGAGTTGCGGCGGGAACCTGGGGTATATTCTCGAGTTACGACGGGGATAGCCCTTCCACCCACGTGTTTGTTCAGCCACGTCAGGACTCCTGCCTAGTTACGAGGGACAACTCTGGATTCTCCTCGAGGCTTGGCAGGGCAATTGGGACGCCTCTCCAGCTGAGGCGGGAGACCAAGGGTCCCTTTCCACGTGCCACAGGAATCCTGGGACTCCTATCAAGTTTCACGAGGAGTCAGGCATCGTCTCCTTTGGAGGCACTGATCTCCGCGTACCTCTGGAGTTTTCAAAGGATGTGAGGCCTCCGGTCGCGATGAGGTGGGGAACTAGGTCTTTCTCTGTGGTCTCCAGAGGGGATTCAGACATCCTTTCTTCTTGGGAGATGCAAGACGAGCCTGCATTCCAGTCACTGCAGGGATATCCGGCCTTATTTCGAGTCAGGGCATCGCGGTGTCCATTCCACTTGAGGCCGCAAACTCAGGGTCCCTCTCACATACCTAGAGCTGAGAGAAGCCTCCTCTTGAGGTGCTTGTGGTAAGGTGGTATTCCTCAGGAGTCGAAGCCAGGGACTAACCTCTCATCTCGTGTTGATTCTTGGTCCACGGAGCTCTTTCGTGTTGCTACAGTGACCTCAGGATCCCTCTAGCCTTGAAACAGTGTTCTTGGGGTTTCTCTGGAGTGCCATCAAGGAAATCAAGGCTCCTTTCATGTGTGATGTGCAACACGGAATTGCTCTGCACGCAGTGCAGGGGAATCGGGCCTCATCTCGCGGTGAGGGGGAAGTCTCATGGTTTTTCTCGAGTTGCGGCGGGAACCTGGGGTATATTCTCGAGTTACGACGGGGATGGCCCTTCCACCCACGTGTTTCTTCAGCCACGTCAGGACTCCTGCCTAGTTGCGAGGGACAACTCGGGATTCTCCTCGAGGCTTTGCAGGGCAATTGGGACGCCTCTCCAGCTGAGGCGGGAGACCAAGGGTCCCTTTCCACGTGCCAAAGGAATCCTGGGACTCCTATCAAGTTTCACGAGGAGTCAGGCATCGTCTCCTTTGGAGGCACTGATCTCCGCGTACCTCCGGAGTTTTCAAAGGATGTGAGGCTATCGGTCGCGATGAGGTGGGGAACTAAGTCTTTCTCTGTGCTTTCCACAGGGGATTCAGACATCCTTTCGTCCTGGGAGATGCAAGACGAGCCTGCATTGAAGTCACTGCAGGGATATCCGGCCTTATTTCGAGTCAGGGCATCGCGGTGTCCATTCCACTTGAGGCCGCAAACTCAGGGTCCCTCTCACATACCTAGAGCTGAGAGAAGCCTCCTCTTGAGGTGCTTGTGGTAAGGTGGTATTCCTCTGGAGACGAATCCAGGGACTAACCTCTCTTTTCGAGTTGATTTTTGGTCCACAGAGTTCTTTCGTGTTGCTACAGTGACCTCAGGATCCCTCTATCCTTGAAACAGTGTTCTTGGGGTTTCTCTGGAGTGCCATCAAGGAAATCAAGGCTCCTTTCATGTGTGATGTGCAAGACGGAATTGCTCTGCACGCAGTACAGGGGAATCGGGCCTCATCTCGCATCGAGGGGGTAGTCTCATGGTTTTTCTCGAGTTGCGGCGGGAACCTGGGGTATATTTTCGAGTTACGACGGGGATGGCCCTTCCACCCACGTGTTTGTTCAGCCACGTCAGGACTCCTGCCTAGTTGCGAGGGACAACTCGGGATACTCCTCGAGGCTTGGCAGGGCAATTGGAACGCCTCTCCAGCTGAAGCGGGAGACCAAGGGTCCCTTTCCACGTGCTACAAGAATCCTGGGACTCCTATCAAGTTTCACGAGGAGTCAGGCATCGTCTCCTTTGGAGGCACTGATCTCCACATACCTCTGGAGTTTTCAAAGATTTTGAGGCCTCCTGTCGCGATGAGTTGGGGAACTAGGTCTTTCTCTGTGGTCTCCACAGGGGATTCAGACACCTTTTCGTCTTGGGAGATGCAAGACGAGCCTGCATTCCAGTCACTGCAGGGATATCCGGCCTTATTTCGAGTCAGGGCATCGCGGTGTCCATTCCACTTGAGGCCGCAAACTCAGGATCCCTCTCACATACCTAGAGCTGAGAGAAGCCTCCTCTTGAGGTGCTTGTGGTAAGGTGGTATTCCTCTGGAGTCGAAGCCAGGGACTAACCTCTCATCTCGAGTTGATTTTTGGCCCACGGAGCTCTTTCATGTTGCTACAGTGACCTCAGGATCCCTCTAGCCTTGAAACAGTGTTCTTGGGGTTTCTCTGGAGTGCCATCAAGGAAATCAAGGCTCCTTTCATGTGTGATGTGCAACACGGAATTGCTCTGCACGCAGTGCAGGGTAATCGGGCCTCATCTCGCGGCGAGAGGGAAGTCTCATGGTTTTTCTCGACTTGCGACGGGAACCTGGGGTATATTCTCGAGTTACGACGGGGATGGCCCTTCCACCCACGTGTTTGTTCAGCCACGTCAGGACTCCTGCCTAGTTGCGAGGGACAACTCTGGATTCTCCTCGAGGCTTGGTAGGGCAATTGGGACGCCTCTCCAGCTGAGGCGGGAGACCAAGTGTCCCTTTCCAAGTGCCACAGGAATCCTGGGACTCCTATCAAGTTTCACGAGGAGTCAGGCATCGTCTCCTTTGGAGGCACTGATCTCCGCGTACCTCTGGAGTTTTCAAAGGATGTGAGGCTATCGGTCGCGATGAGGTGGGGAACTAAGTCTTTCTCTGTGCTTTCCACAGGGGATTCAGACATCCTTTCGTCCTGGGAGATGCAAGACGAGACTGCATTGAAGTCACTGCAGGGATATCCGGCCTTATTTCGAGTCAGGGCATCGCGGTGTCCATTCCACTTGAGGCCGCAAAATCAGGGTCCCTCTCACATACCTAGAGCTGAGAGAAGCCTCCTCTTGAGGTGCTTGTGGTAAGGTGGTATTCCTCTGGATACGAATCCAGGGACTAACCTCTCTTTTCGAGTTGATTTTTGGTCCACAGAGTTCTTTCGTGTTGCTACAGTGACCTCAGGATCCCTCTATCCTTGAAACAGTGTTCTTGGGGTTTCTCTGGAGTGCCATCAAGGAAATCAAGGCTCCTTTCATGTGTGATGTGCAAGATGGAATTGCTCTGCACGCAGTACAGGGGAATCGGGCCTCATCTCGCATCGAGGGGGAAGTCTCATGGTTTTTCTCGAGTTGCGGCGGGAACCTGGGGTATATTCTCGAGTTACGACGGGGATGGCCCTTCCACCCACGTGTTTGTTCAGCCACGTCAGGACTCCTGCCTAGTTGCGAGGGACAACTCGGGATTCTCCTCGAGGCTTGGCAGGGCAATTGGAACGCCTCTCCAGCTGAGGCGGGAGACCAAGGGTCCCTTTCCACGTGCCACAAGAATCCTGGGACTCCTATCAAGTTTCACGAGGAGTCAGGCATCGTCTCCTTTGGAGGCACTGATCTCCGCGTACCTCTGGAGTTTTCAAAGGATGTGAGGCCTGCGGTCGCGATGAGGTGGGGAACTAGGTGTTTCTCTGTGGTCTCCACAGGGGATTCAGACATCCTTTCTTCTTGGGAGATGCAAGACGAGCCTGCATTCAAGTCACTGCAGGGATATCCGGCCTTATTTCGAGTCAGGGCATCGCGGTGTCCATTCCACTTGAGGCCGCAAACTCAGGATCCCTCTCACATACCTAGAGCTGAGAGAAGCCTCCTCTTGAGGTGCTTGTGGTAAGGTGGTATTCCTCAGGAGTCGAAGCCAGGGACTAACCTCTCATCTCGTGTTGATTCTTGGTCCCCGGAGCTCTTTCGTGTTGCTACAGTGACCTCAGGATCCCTCTATCCTTGAAACAGTGTTCTTGGGGTTTCTCTGGAGTGCCATCAAGGAAATCAAGGCTCCTTTCATGTGTGATGTGCAACACGGAATTGCTCTGCACGCAGTGCAGGGGAATCGGGCCTCATCTCGCGGCGAGGGGGAAGTCTCATGGTTTTTCTCGAGTTGCGGCGGGAACCTGGGGTATATTCTCGAGTTACGACGGGGATGGCCCTTCCACACACGTGTGTGTTCAGCCATGTCAGGACTCCTGCCTAGTTGCGAGGGACAACTCGGGATTCTCCTAGAGGCTTTGCAGGGCAATTGGGACGCGTCTCCAGCTGAGGCGGGAGACCAAGGGTCCCTTTCCATGTGCCACAGGAATCCTGGGTCACCTATCAAGTTTCACGAGGAGTCAGGCATCGTCTCCTTTGGAGGCACTGATCTCCGCATACCTCTGGAGTTTTCAAAGGATTTGAGGCCTCCTGTCGCGATGAGGTGGGGAACTAGGTCTTTCTCTGTGGTCTCCACAGGGGATTCAGACACCCTTTCGTCTTGGGAGATGCAAGACGAGCCTGCATTCCAGTCACTGCAGGGATATCCGGCCTTATTTCGAGTCAGGGCATCCCGGTGTCCATTCAACTTGAGGCCGCAAACTCAGGGTCCCTCTCACATACCTAGAGCTGAGAGAAGCCTCCTCTTGAGGTGCTTGTGGTAAGGTGGTATTCCTCTGGAGTCGAAGCCAGGGACTAACCTCTCATCTCGAGTTGATTTTTGGTCCACGGAGCTCTTTCGTTTTGCTACAGTGACCTCAGGATCCCTCTAGCCTTGAAACAGTGTTCTTGGGGTTTCTCTGGAGTGCCATGAAGGAAATCAAGGCTCCTTTCATGTGTGATGTGCAACACGGAATTGCTCTGCACGCAGTGCAGGGGAATCGGGCCTCATCTCGCGGTGAGGGGGAAGTCTCATGGTTTTTCTCGAGTTGCGGCGGGAACCTGGGGTATATTCTCGAGTTACGACGGGGATGGCCCTTCCACACACGTGTTTGTTCAGCCACGTCAGGACTCTTGCCTAGTTGCGAGACACAACTCGGGATTCTCCTCGAGGCTTGGCAAGGCAATTGGGACGCCTCTCCAGCTGAGGCAGGAGACCAAGAGTCCCTTTCCACGGGCCACAGGAATCCTGGGACTCCTATCAAGTTTCACGAGGAGTCAGGCATCGTCTCCTTTGGAGGCACTGATCTCCGCGTACCTCTGGAGTTTTCAAAGGATGTGAGGCCTCCGGTCGCGATGAGGTGGGGAACTAGGTCTTTCTCTGTGGTCTCACAGGGGATTCAGACATCCTTTCATCTTGGGAGATGCAAGACGAGACTGCATTCAAGTCACTGCAGGGATATCCAGCCTTATTTCGCGTCAGGGCATCGCGGTGTCCATTCCACTTGAGGCCGCAAACTCAGGGTCCCTCTCACATACCTAGAGCTGAGAGAAGCCTCCTCTTGAGGTGCTTGTGGTAAGGTGGTATTCCTCTGGAGTCGAAGCCAGGGACTAACCTCTCATCTCGAGTTGATTTTTGGCCCACGGAGCTCTTTCGTGTTGCTACAGTGACCTCAGGATCCCTCTAGCCTTGAAACAGTGTTCTTGGGGTTTCTCTGGAGTGCCATCAAGGAAATCAAGGCTCCTTTCATGTGTGATGTGCAACACGGAATTGCTCTGCACGCAGTGCAGGGGAATCGGGCCTCATCTCGCGGCGAGGGGGAAGTCTCATGGTTTTTCTCGGGTTGTGGCGGGAACCTGGGGTATATCCTCGAGTTACGATGGGGATGGCCCTTCAACCCACGTGTTTCTTCAGCGACCTCAGGACTCCTGCCTAGTTGCGAGGGACATCTCTGGATTCTCCTCGAGGCTTGGCAGGGCAATTGGGACGCCTCTCCAGCTGAGGCGGGAGACCAAGTGTCCCTTTCCAAGTACCACAGGAATCCTGGGACTCCTATCAAGTTTCACGAGGAGTCAGGCATCGTCTCCTTTGGAGGCACTGATCTCCGCGTACCTCTGGAGTTTTCAAAGGATGTGAGGCTATCGGTCGCGATGAGGTGGGGAACTAAGTCTTTCTCTGTGCTTTCCACAGGGGATTCAGACATCCTTTCGTCCTGGGAGATGCAAGACGAGCCTGCATTGAAGTCACTGCAGGGATATCCGGCCTTATTTCGAGTCAGGGCATCACGGTGTCCATTCCACTTGAGGCCGCAAACTCAGGGTCACTCTCACATACCTAGAGCTGAGAGAAGCCTCCTCTTGAGGTGCTTGAGATAAGGTGGTATTCCTCTGGAGACGAATCCAGGGACTAACCTCTCTTTTCGAGTTGATTTTTGGTCCACGGAGCTCTTTCGTGTTGCTACAGTGACCTCAGGATCCCTCTAGCCTTGAAACAGTGTTCTTGGGGTTTCTCTGGAGTGCCATGAAGGAAATCAAGGCTCCTTTCATGTGTGATGTGCAACACAGAATTGCTCTGCACGCAGTGCAGGGGAATCGGGCCTCATCTCGCGGCGAGGGGGAAGTCTCATGGTTTTTCTCGAGTTGCGGCGGGAACCTGGGGTATATTCTCGAGTTACGATGGGGATGGCCCTTCCACACACGTGTTTGTTCAGCCACGTCAGGACTCTTGCCTAGTTGCGAGACACAACTCGGGATTCTCCTCGAGGCTTGGCAAGGCAATTGGGACGCCTCTCCAGCTGAGGCGGGAGACCAAGGGTCCCTTTCCACGTGCCACAGGAATCCTGGGACTCCTATAAGTTTCACGAGGAGTCAGGCATCGTCTCCTTTGGAGGCACTGATCTCCGCGTACCTCTGGAGTTTTCAAAGGATGTGAGGCCTCCGGTCGCGATGAGGTGGGGAACTAGGTCTTTCTCTGTGGTCTCCACAGGGGATTCAGACATCCTTTCATCTTGGGAGATGCAAGACGAGCCTGCATTCAAGTCACTGCAGGGATATCCGGCCTTATTTCGCGTCAGGTCATCGCGGTGTCCATTCCACTTGAGGCCGCAAACTCAGGGTCCCTCTCACATACCTAGAGCTGAGAGAAGCCTCCTCTTGAGGTGCTTGTGGTAAGGTGGTATTCCTCTGGAGTCGAAGCCAGGGACTAACCTCTCATCTCGAGTTGATTTTTGGCCCACGGAGCTCTTTCGTGTTGCTACACTGACCTCAGGATCCCTCTAGCCTTGAAACAGTGTTCTTGGGGTTTCTCTGTAGTGCCGTCAAGGAAATCAAGGCTCTTTTCATGTGTGATGTGCAACACGGAATTGCTCTGCACGCAGTGCAGGGGAATCGGGCCTCATCTCGCATCGAGGGGGAATTCTCATGGTTTTTCTCGAGTTGCGGCGGGAACCTGGGGTATATTCTCGAGTTACGACGGGGATGGCCCTTCCACACACGTGTTTGTTCAGCCACGTCAGGACTCTTGCCTAGTTGCGAGACACAACTCGGGATTCTCCTCGAGGCTTGGCAAGGCAATTGGGACGCCTCTCCAGCTGAGGCGGGAGACCAAGGGTCCCTTTCCACGTGCCAAAGGAATCCTGGGACTCCTATCAAGTTTCACGAGGAGTCAGGCATCGTCTCCTTTGGAGGCACTGATCTCCGCGTACCTCTGGAGTTTTCAAAGGATGTGAGGCTATCGGTCGCGATGAGGTGGGGAAGTAAGTCTTTCTCTGTGCTTTCCACAGGGGATTCAGACATCCTTTCGTCCTGGGAGATGCAAGACGAGCCTGCATTGAAGTCACTGCAGGGATATCCGGCCTTATTTCGAGTCAGGGCATCGCGGTGTCCATTCCACTTGAGGCCGCAAACTCAGGGTCCCTCTCACATACCTAGAGCTGAGAGAAGCCTCCTCTTGAGGTGCTTGTGGTAAGGTGGTATTCCTCTGGAGACGAATCCAGGGACTAACCTCTCTTTTCGAGTTGATTTTTGGTCCACAGAGTTCTTTCGTGTTGCTACAGTGACCTCAGGATCCCTCTATCCTTGAAACAGTGTTCTTGGGGTTTCTCTGGAGTGCCATGAAGGAAATCAAGGCTCCTTTCATGTGTGATGTGCAAGACGGAATTGCTCTGCACGCAGTACAGGGGAATCGGGCCTCATCTCGCATCGAGGGGGAAGTCTCATGGTTTTTCTCGAGTTGCGGCGGGAACCTGGGGTATATTCTCGAGTTACGACGGGGATGGCCCTTCCACCCACGTGTTTGTTCAGCCACGTCAGGACTCCTGCCTAGTTGCGAGGGACAACTCGGGATTCTCCTCGAGGCTTGGCAGGGCAATTGGGACGCCTCTCCAGCTGAGGCGGGAGACCAAGGGTCCCTTTCCACGTGCCACAAGAATCCTGGCACTCCTATCAAGTTTCACGAGGAGTCAGGCATCGTCTCCTTTGGAGGCACTGATCTCCGCGTACCTCTGGAGTTTTCAAAGGATGTGAGGCCTCCGGTCGCGATGAGGTGGGGAACTAGGTGTTTCTCTGTGGTCTCCACAGGGGATTCAGACATCCTTTCTTCTTGGGAGATGCAAGACGAGCCTGCATTCAAGTCACTGCAGGGATATCCGGCCTTATTTCGAGTCAGGGCATCGCGGTGTCCATTCCACTTGAGGCCGCAAACTCAGGATCCCTCTCACATACCTAGAGCTGAGAGAAGCCTCCTCTTGAGGTGCTTGTGGTAAGGTGGTATTCCTCAGGAGTCGAAGCCAGGGACTAACCTCTCATCTCGTGTTGATTCTTGGTCCACGGAGCTCTTTCGTGTTGCTACAGTGACCTCAGGATCCCTCTAGCCTTGAAACAGTGTTCTTGGGGTTTCTCTGGAGTGCCATCAAGGAAATCAAGGCTCCTTTCATGTGTGATGTGCAACACGGAATTGCTCTGCACGCAGTGCAGGGGAATCGGGCCTCATCTCGCGGCGAGGGGGAAGTCTCATGGTTTTTCTCGAGTTGCGGCGGGAACCTGGGGTATATTCTCGAGTTACGACGGGGATGGCCCTTCCACACACGTGTTTCTTCAGCGACGTCAGGACTCCTGCCTAGTTGCGAGACACAACTCGGGATTCTCCTCGAGGCTTTGCAGGGCAATTGGGACGCCTCTCCAGCTGAGGCGGGAGACCAAGGGTCCCTTTCCACGTGCCACAGGAATCCTGGGACTCCTATCAAGTTTCACGAGGACTCAGGCATCGTCTCCTTTGGAGGCACTGATCTCCGCGTACCTCTGGAGTTTTCAAAGGATGTGAGGCTATCGGTCGCGATGAGGTGGGGAACTAAGTCTTTCTCTGTGCTTTCCACAGGGGATTCAGACATCCTTTCGTCCTGGGAGATGCAAGACGAGCCTGCATTGAAGTCACTGCAGGGATATCCGGCCTTATTTCGAGTCAGGGCATCGCGGTGTCCATTCCACTTGAGGCCGCAAACTCAGGGTCCCTCTCACATACCTAGAGCTGAGAGAAGCCTCCTCTTCAGGTGCTTGTGGTAAGGTGGTATTCCTCTGGAGACGAATCCAGGGACTAACCTCTCTTTTCGAGTTGATTTTTGGTCCACAGAGTTCTTTCGTGTTGCTACAGTGACCTCAGGATCCCTCTATCCTTGAAACAGTGTTCTTGGGGTTTCTCTGGAGTGCCATCAAGGAAATCAAGGCTCCTTTCATTTGTGATGTGCAACACGGAATTGCTCTGCACGCAGTACAGGGGAATCGGGCCTCATCTCGCATCGAGGGGGTAGTCTCATGGTTTTTCTCGAGTTGCGGCGGGAACCTGGGGTATATTTTCGAGTTACGACGGGGATGGCCCTTCCACCCACGTGTTTGTTCAGCCACGTCAGGACTCCTGCCTAGTTGCGAGGGACAACTCGGAATACTCCTCGAGGCTTGGCAGGGCAATTGGAACGCCTCTCCAGCTGAGGCGGGAGACCAAGGGTCCCTTTCCACGTGCCACAAGAATCCTGGGACTCCTATCAAGTTTCACGAGGAGTCAGGCATCGTCTCCTTTGGAGGCACTGATCTCCACATACCTCTGGAGTTTTCAAAGATTTTGAGGCCTCCTGTCGCGATGAGTTGGGGAACTAGGTCTTTCTCTGTGGTCTCCACAGGGGATTCAGACACCCTTTTGTCTTGGGAGATGCAAGACGAGCCTGCATTCAAGTCACTGCAGGGATATCCGGCCTTATTTCGAGTCAGGGCATCGCGGTGTCCATTCCACTTGAGGCCGCAAACTCAGGGTCCCTCTCACATACTTAGAGCTGAGAGAAGCCTCCTCTTGAGGTGCTTGTGGTAAGGTGGTATTCCTCTGGAGTCGAAGCCAGGGACTAACCTCTCATCTCGAGTTGATTTTTGGTCCACGGAGCTCTTTCGTGTTGCTACAGTGACCTCAGGATCCCTCTAGCCTTTAAACAGTGTTCTTGGGGTTTCTCTGGAGTGCCATGAAGGAAATCAAGGCTCCTTTCATGTGTGATGTGAAACACAGAATTGCTCTACACGCAGTGCAGGGGAATCGGGCCTCATCTCGCGGCGAGGGGGAAGTCTCATGGTTTTTCTCGAGTTGCGGCGGGAACCTGGGGTATATTCTCGAGTTACGATGGGGATGGCCCTTCCACACACGTGTTTGTTCAGCCACGTCAGGACTCTTGCCTAGTTGCGAGACACAACTCGGGATTCTCCTCGAGGCTTGGCAAGGCAATTGGGACGCCTCTCCAGCTGAGGCGGGAGACCAAGGGTCCCTTTCCACGTGCCACAGGAATCCTGGGACTCCTATCAAGTTTCACGAGGAGTCAGGCATCGTCTCCTTTGGAGGCACTGATCTCCGCGTACCTCTGGAGTTTTCAAAGGATGTGAGGCCTCCGGTCGCGATGAGGTGGGGAACTAGGTCTTTCTCTGTGGTCTCCACAGGGGATTCAGACATCCTTTCATCTTGGGAGATGCAAGACGAGCCTGCATTCAAGTCACTGTAGGGATATCCAGCCTTATTTCGCGTCAGGGCATCGCGGTGTCCATTCCACTTGAGGCCCCAAACTCAGGGTTCCTCTCACATACCTAGAGCTGAGAGAAGCCTCCTCTTCAGGTGCTTGTGGTAAGGTGGTATTCCTCTGGAGTCGAAGCCAGGGACTAACCTCTCATCTCGAGTTGATTTTTGGCCCACGGAGCTCTTTCGTGTTGCTACAGTGACCTCAGGATCCCTCTAGCCTTGAAACAGTGTTCTTGGGGTTTCTCTGGAGTGCCATCAAGGAAATCAAGGCTCCTGTCATGTGTGATGTGCAACACGGAATTGCTCTGCACGCAGTGCAGGGGAATCGGGCCTCATCTCGCGGCGAGTGGGAAGTCTCATGGTTTTTCTCGAGTTGCGGCGGGAACCTGGGGTATATTCTCGAGTTACGATGGGGATGGCCCTTCCACCCACGTGTTTCTTCAGCGACGTCAGGACTCCTGCCTAGTTGCGAGGGACAACTCTGGATTCTCCTCGAGGCTTGGCAGGGCAATTGGGACGCCTCTCCAGCTGAGGCGGGAGACCAAGTGTCCCTTTCCAAGTGCCACAGGAATCCTGGGACTCCTATCAAGTTTCACGAGGAGTCAGGCATCGTCTCCTTTGGAGGCACTGATCTCCGCATACCTCTGGAGTTTTCAAAGGATGTGAGGCTATCGGTCGCGATGAGGTGGGGAACTAAGTCTTTCTCTGTGCTTTCCACAGGGGATTCAGACATCCTTTCGTCCTGGGAGATGCAAGACGAGCCTGCATTGAAGTCACTGCAGGGATATCCGGCCTTATTTCGAGTCAGGGCATCGCGGTGTCCATTCCACTTGAGGCCGCAAACTCAGGGTCCCTCTCACATACCTAGAGCTGAGAGAAGCCTCCTCTTGAGGTGCTTGTGGTAAGGTGGTATTCCTCTGGAGACGAATCCAGGGACTAACCTCTCTTTTCGAGTTGATTTTTGGTCCACAGAGTTCTTTCGTGTTGCTACAGTGACCTCAGGATCCCTCTATCCTTGAAACAGTGTTCTTGGGGGTTCTCTGGAGTGCCATCAAGGAAATCAAGGTTCCTTTCATGTGTGATGTGCAAGACGGAATTGCTCTGCACGCAGTACAGGGGAATCGGGCCTCATCTCGCATCGAGGGGGAAGTCTCATGGTTTTTCTCGAGTTGCGGCGGGAACCTGGGGTATATTCTCGAGTTACGACGGGGATGGCCCTTCCACCCACGTGTTTGTTCAGCCACGTCAGGACTCCTGCCTAGTTGCGAGGGACAACTCGGGATTCTCCTCGAGGCTTGGCAGGGCAATTGGAACGCCTCTCCAGCTGAGGCGGGAGACCAAGGGTCCCTTTCCACGTGCCACAAGAATCCTGGGACTCCTATCAAGTTTCACGAGGAGTCAGGCATCGTCTCCTTTGGAGGCACTGATCTCCGCGTACCTCTGGAGTTTTCAAAGGATGTGAGGCCTCCGGTCGCGATGAGGTGGGGAACTAGGTGTTTCTCTGTGGTCTCCACAGGGGATTCAGACATCCTTTCTTCTTGGGAGATGCAAGACGAGCCTGCATTCAAGTCACTGCAGGGATATCCGGCCTTATTTCGAGTCAGGGCATTGAGGTGTCCATTCCACTTGAGGCCCCAAACTCAGGATCCCTCTCACATACCTAGAGCTGAGAGAAGCCTCCTCTTGAGGTGCTTGTGGTAAGGTGGTATTCCTCAGGAGTCGAAGCCAGGGACTAACCTCTCATCTCGTGTTGATTCTTGGTCCACGGAGCTCTTTCGTGTTGCTACAGTGACCTCAGGATCCCTCTAGCCTTGAAACAGTGTTCTTGGGGTTTCTCTGGAGTGCCATCAAGGAAATCAAGGTTCCTTTCATGTGTGATATGCAACACGGAATTGCTCTGCACGCAGTGCAGGGGAATCGGGCCTCATCTCGCGGCGAGGGGGAGTCTCATGGTTTTTCTCGAGTTGCGGCGGGAACCTGGGGTATATTCTCGAGTTACGACGGGGATGGCCCTTCCACACACGTGTTTGTTCAGTCACGTCAGGACTCCTGCCTAGTTGCGAGACACAACTCGGGATTCTCCTCGAGGCTTGGCAAGGCAATTGGGACGCCTCTCCAGCTGAGGCGGGAGACCAAGGGTCCCTTTCCACGTGCCACAGGAATCCTGGGACTCCTATCAAGTTTCACGAGGACTCAGGCATCGTCTCCTTTGGAGGCACTGATCTCCGCGTACCTCTGGAGTTTTCAAAGGATGTGAGGCCTCCGGTCGCGATGAGGTGGGGAACTAGGTGTTTCTCTGTTGTCTCCACAGGGGATTCAGACATCCTTTCATCTTGGGAGATGCAAGACGAGCCTGCATTCAAGTCACTGCAGGGATATCCAGCCTTATTTCGCGTCAGGGCATCGCGGTGTCCATTCCACTTCAGGCCGCAAACTCAGGGTCCCTCTCACATACCTAGAGCTGAGAGAAGCCTCCTCTTGAGGTGCTTGTGGTAAGGTGGTATTCCTCTGGAGTCGAAGCCAGGGACTAACCTCTCATCTCGAGTTGATTTTTGGCCCACGGAGCTCTTTCGTGTTGCTACAGTGACCTCAGGATCCCTCTAGCCTTGAAACAGTGTTCTTGGGGTTTCTCTGGAGTGCCATCAAGGAAATCAAGGCTCCTTTCATGTGTGATGTGCAACACGGAATTGCTCTCCACGCAGTGCAGGGGAATCGTGCCTCATCTCGCGGCGAGGGGGAAGTCTCATGGTTTTTCTCGAGTTGCGGCGGGAACCTGGGGTATATTCTCGAGTTACGACGGGGATGGCCCTTCCACCCACGTGTTTCTTCAGCGACGTCAGGACTCCTGCCTAGTTGCGAGGGACAACTCTGGATTCTCCTCGAGGCTTGGCAGGGCAATTGGGACGCCTCTCCAGCTGAGGCGGGAGACCAAGTGTCCCTTTCCAAGTGCCACAGGAATCCTGGGACTCCTATCAAGTTTCACGAGGAGTCAGGCATCGTCTCCTTTGGAGGCACTGATCTCCGCGTACCTCTGGAGTTTTCAAAGGATGTGAGGCTATCGGTCGAGATGAGGTGGGGAACTAAGTCTTTCTCTGTGCTTTCCACAGGGGATTCAGACATCCTTTCGTCCTGGGAGATGCAAGACGAGCCTGCATTGAAGTCACTGCAGGGATATCCGGCCTTATTTCGAGTCAGGGCATCACGGTGTCCATTCCACTTGAGGCCGCAAACTCAGGGTCCCTCTCACATACCTAGAGCTGAGAGAAGCCTCCTCTTGAGGTGCTTGTGGTAAGGTGGTATTCCTCTGGAGACGAATCCAGGGACTAACCTCCCTTTTCGAGTTGATTTTTGGTCCACAGAGTTCTTTCGTGTTGCTACAGTGACCTCAGGATCCCTCTAGCCTTGAAACAGTGTTCTTGGGGTTTCTCTGGAGTGCCATCAAGGAAATCAAGGCTCCTTTCATGTGTGATGTGCAACACGGAATTGCTCTGCACGCAGTACAGGGGAATCGGGCCTCATCTCGCATCGAGGGGGACGTCTCATGGTTTTTCTCGAGTTGCGGCGGGAACCTGGGGTATATTCTCGAGTTACGACGAGGATGGCCCTTCCACCCACGTGTTTGTTCAGCCACGTCAGGACTCCTGCCTAGTTGCGAGGGACAACTCGGGATTCTCCTCGAGGCTTGGCAGGGCAATTGGAACGCCTCTCCAGCTGAGGCGGGAGACCAAGGGTCCCTTTCCACGTGCAACAAGAATCCTGGGACTCCTATCAAGTTTCACGAGGAGTCAGGTATCGTCTCCTTTGGAGGCACTGATCTCCGCGTACCTCTGGAGTTTTTAAAGGATGTGAGGCCTCCGGTCGCGATGAGGGGGGGAACTAGGTCTTTCTCTGTGGTCTCCACAGGGGATTCAGACATCCTTTCATCTTGGGAGATGCAAGACGAGCCTGCATTCAAGTCACTGCAGGGATATCCAGCCTTATTTCGCGTCAGGGCATCGCGGTGTCCATTCCACTTGAGGCCGCAAACTCAGGGTCCCTCTCACATACCTAGAGCTGAGAGAAGCCTCCTCTTGAGGTGCTTCTGGTAAGGTGGTATTCCTCTGGAGTCGAAGCCAGGGACTAACCTCTCATCTCGAGTTGATTTTTGGTCCACGGAGCTCTTTCGTGTTGCTACAGTGACCTCAGGACCCTCTAGCCTTGAAACAGTGTTCTCGGGGTTTCTCTGGAGTGCCATGAAGGAAATCAAGGCTCCTTTCATGTGTGATGTGCAACACAGAATTGCTCTGCATGCAGTGCAGGGGAATCGGGCCTCATCTCGCGGCGAGGGGGAAGTCTCATGGTTTTTCTCGAGTTGCGGCGGGAACCTGGGGTATATTCTCGAGTTACGACGGGGATGGCCCTTCCACACACGTGTTTGTTCAGCCACGTCAGGACTCCTGCCTAGTTGCGAGACACAACTCAGAATTCTCCTCGAGGCTTGGTAAGGCAATTGGGACGCCTCTCCCGCTGAGGCGGGAGACCAAGGGTCCCGTTCCAAGTGCCACAGGAATCCTGGGACTCCTATCAAGTTTCACGAGGAGTCAGGCATCGTCTCCTTTGGAGGCACTGATCTCCGCGTACCTCTGGAGTTTTCAAAGGATGTGAGGCCTCCGGTCGCGATGAGGTGGGGAACTAGGTCTTTCTCTGTGGTCTCCACAGGGGATTCAGACATCCTTTCATCTTGGGAGATGCAAGACGAGCCTGCATTCAAGTCACTGCAGGGATATGCAGCCTTATTTCGAGTCAGGGCATCGCGGTGTCCATTCCACTTGAGGCCGCAAACTCAGGGTCCCTCTCACATACCTAGAGCTGAGAGAAGCCTCCTCTTGAGGTGCTTGTGGTAAGGTGGTATTCCTCTGGAGTCGAAGCCAGGGACTAACCTCTCATCTCGAGTTGATTTTTGGCCCACGGAGCTCTTTCGTGTTGCTACAGTGACCTCAGGATCCCTCTAGCCTTGAAACAGTGTTCTTGGGGTTTCTCTGGAGTGCCATCAAGGAAATCAAGGCTCCTTTCATGTGTGATGTGCAACACGGAATTGCTCTGCACGCAGTGCAGGGGAATCGTGCCTCATCTCGCGGCGAGGGGGAAGTCTCATGGTTTTTCTCGAGTTGCGGCGGGAACCTGGGGTATATTCTCGAGTTACGACGGGGATGGCCCTTCCACCCACGTGTTTCTTCAGCGACGTCAGGACTCCTGCCTAGTTGCGAGGGACAACTCTGGATTCTCCTCGAGGCTTGGCAGGGCAATTGGGACGCCTCTCCAGCTGAGGCGGGAGACCAAGTGTCCCTTTCCAAGTGCCACAGGAATCCTGGGACTCCTATCAAGTTTCACGAGGAGTCAGGCATCGTCTCCTTTGGAGGCACTGATCTCCGCGTACCTCTGGAATTTTCAAAGGATGTGAGGCTATCGGTCGCGATGAGGTGGGGAACTAAGTCTTTCTCTGTGCTTTCCACAGGGGATTCAGACATCCTTTCATCCTGTGAGATGCAAGACGAGCCTGCATTGAAGTCACTGCAGGGATATCCGGCCTTATTTCGAGTCAGGGCATCGCGGTGTCCATTCCACTTGAGGCCGCAAACTCAGGGTCCCTCTCACATACCTAGAGCTGAGAGAAGCCTCCTCTTGAGGTGCTTGTGGTAAGGTGGTATTCCTCTGGAGACGAATCCAGGGACTAACCTCCCTTTTCGAGTTGATTTTTGGTCCACAGAGTTCTTTCGTGTTGCTACAGTGACCTCAGGATCCCTCTAGCCTTGAAACAGTGTTCTTGGGGTTTCTCTGGAGTGCCATCAAGGAAATCAAGGCTCCTTTCATGTGTGATGTGCAAGACGGAATTGCTCTGCACGCAGTACAGGGGAATCGGGCCTCATCTCGCATCGAGGGGGAAGTCTCATGGTTTTTCTCGAGTTGCGGCGGGAACCTGGGGTATATTCTCGAGTTACGACGGGGATGGCCCTTCCACCCACGTGTTTGTTCAGCCACGTCAGGACTCCTGCCTAGTTGCGAGGGACAACTCGGGATTCTCCTCGAGGCTTGGCAGGGCAATTGGAACGCCTCTCCAGCTGAGGCGGGAGACCAAGGGTCCCTTTCCACGTGCCACAAGAATCCTGGGACTCCTATCAAGTTTCACGAGGAGTCAGGCATCGTCTCCTTTGGAGGCACTGATCTCCGCGTACCTCTGGAGTTTTCAAAGGATGTGAGGCCTCCGGTCGCGATGAGGTGGGGAACTAGGTCTTTCTCTGTGGTCTCCACCGAGGATTCAGACATCCTTTCTTCTTGGGAGATGCAAGACGAGCCTGCATTCAAGTCACTGCAGGGATATCCGGCCTTATTTCGAGTCAGGGCATCGCGGTGTCCATTCCACTTGAGGCCGCAAACTCAGGATCCCTCTCACATACCTAGAGCTGAGAGAAGCCTCCTCTTGAGGTGCTTGTGGTAAGGTGGTATTCCTCAGGAGTCGAAGCCAGGGACTAACCTCTCATCTCGTGTTGATTCTTGGTCCACGGAGCTCTTTCGTGTTGCTACAGTGACCTCAGGATCCCTCTAGCCTTGAAACAGTGTTCTTGGGGTTTCTCTGGAGTGCCATCAAGGAAATCAAGGCTCCTTTCATGTGTGATGTGCAACACGGAATTGCTCTGCACGCAGTGCAGGGGAATCGGGCCTCATCTTGCGGCGAGGGGGAAGTCTCATGGTTTTTCTCGAGTTGCGGCGGGAACCTGGGGTATATTCTCGAGTTACGACGGGGATGGCCCTTCCACACACGTGTGTGTTCAGCCATGTCAGGACTCCTGCCTAGTTGCGAGGGACAACTCGGGATTCTCCTTGAGGCTTTGCAGGGCAATTGGGACGCCTCTCCAGCTGAGGCGGGAGACCAAGTGTCCCTTTCCACGTGCCACAGGAATCCTGGGTCTCCTATCAAGTTTCACGAGGAGTCAGGCATCGTCTCCTTTGGAGGCACTGATCTCCGCATACCTCTGGAGTTTTCAAAGATTTTGAGGCCTCCTGTCGCGATGAGGTGGGGAACTAGGTCTTTCTCTGTGGTCTCCACAGGGGCTTCAGACACCCTTTCGTCTTGGGAGATGCAAGACGAGCCTGCATTCCAGTCACTGCAGGGATATCCGGCCTTATTTCGAGTCAGGGCATCGCGGTGTCCATTCCACTTGAGGCCGCAAACTCAGGGTCCCTCTCACATACCTAGAGCGGAGAGAAGCCTCCTCTTGAGGTGCTTGTGGTAAGGTGGTATTCCTCTGGAGACGAATCCAGGGACTAACCTCTCTTTTCGAGTTGATTTTTGGTCCACAGAGTTCTTTCATGTTGCTACAGTGACCTCAGGATCCCTCTAGCCTTGAAACAGTGTTCTTGGGGTTTCTCTGGAGTGCCATCAAGGAAATCAAGGCTCCTTTCATGTGTGATGTGCAACACGGAATTGCTCTGCACGCAGTGCAGGGGAATCGGGCCTCATCTCGCGACGAGGGGGAAGTCTCATGGTTTTTCTCGGGTTGTGGCGGGAACCTGGGGTATATCCTCGAGTTACGATGGGGATGGCCCTTCAACCCACGTGTTTCTTCAGCGACGTCAGGACTCCTGCCTAGTTGCGAGGGACATCTCTGGATTCTCCTCGAGGCTTGGCAGGGCAATTGGGACGCCTCTCCAGCTGAGGCGGGAGACCAAGTGTCCCTTTCCAAGTACCACAGGAATCCTGGGACTCCTATCAAGTTTCACGAGGAGTCAGGCATCGTCTCCTTTGGAGGCACTGATCTCCGCGTACCTCTGGAGTTTTCAAAGGATTTGAGGCCTCCTGTCGCGATGAGGTGGGGAACTAGGTCTTTCTCTGTGGTCTCCACAGGGGATTCAGACACCCTTTCGTCTTGGGAGATGCAAGACGAGCCTGCATTCCAGTCACTGCAGGGATATCCGGCCTTATTTCGAGTCAGGGCATCGCGGTGTCCATTCCACTTGAGGCCGCAAACTCAGGGTCCCTCTCACATACCTAGAGCTGAGAGAAGCCTCCTCTTGAGGTGCTTGTGGTAAGGTGGTATTCCTCTGGAGTCGAAGCCAGGGACTAACCTCTCATCTCGAGTTGATTTTTGGTCCACGGAGCTCTTTCGTGTTGCTACAGTGACCTCAGGATCCCTCTAGCCTTGAAACAGTGTTCTTGGGGATTCTCTGGAGTGCCATCAAGGAAATCAAGGCTCCTTTCATGTGTGATGTGCAACACAGAATTGCTCTGCACGCAGTGCAGGGGAATCGGGCCTCATCTCGCGGCGAGGGGGAAGTCTCATGGTTTTTCTCGAGTTACGGCGGGAACCTGGGGTATATTCTCGAGTTACGATGGGGATGGCCCTTCCACACACGTGTTTGTTCAGCCACGTCAGGACTCTTGCCTAGTTGCGAGACACAACTCGGGATTCTCCTCGAGGCTTGGCAAGGCAATTGGGACGCCTCTCCAGCTGAGGCGGGAGACCAAGGGTCCCTTTCCACGTGCCACAGGAATCCTGGGACTCCTATCAAGTTTCACGAGGAGTCAGGCATCGTCTCCTTTGGAGGCACTGATCTCCGCGTACCTCTGGAGTTTTCAAAGGATGTGAGGCCTCCGGTCGCGATGAGGTGGGGAACTAGGTCTTTCTCTGTGGTCTCCACAGGGGATTCAGACATCCTTTCATCATGGGAGATGCAAGACGAGCCTGCATTCAAGTCACTGCAGGGATATCCGGCCTTATTTCGCGTCAGGTCATCGCGGTGTCCATTCCACTTGAGGCCGCAAACTCAGGGTCCCTCTCACATACCTAGAGCTGAGAGAAGCCTCCTCTTGAGGTGCTTGTGGTAAGGTGGTATTCCTCTGGAGTCGAAGCCAGGGACTAACCTCTCATCTCGAGTTGATTTTTGGCCCACGGAGCTCTTTCGTGTTGCTACAGTGACCTCAGGATCCCTCTAGCCTTGAAACAGTGTTCTTGGGGTTTCTCTGGAGTGCCATCAAGGAAATCAAGGCTCCTTTCATGTGTGATGTGCAACACGGAATTGCTCTGCACGCAGTGCAGGGTAATCGGGCCTCATCTCGCGGCGAGAGGGAAGTCTCATGGTTTTTCTCGAGTTGCGGCGGGAACCTGGGGTATATTCTCGAGTTACGACGGGGATGGCCCTTCCACCCACGTGTTTGTTCAGCCACGTCAGGACTCCTGCCTAGTTGCGAGGGACAACTCTGGATTCTCCTCGAGGCTTGGCAGGGCAATTGGGACGCCTCTCCAGCTGAGGCGGGAGACCAAGTGTCCCTTTCCAAGTGCCACAGGAATCCTGGGACTCCTATCAAGTTTCACGAGGAGTCAGGCATCGTCTCCTTTGGAGGCACTGATCTCCGCGTACCTCTGGAGTTTTCAAAGGATGTGAGGCTATCGGTCGCGATGAGGTGGGGAACTAAGTCTTTCTCTGTGCTTTCCACACGGGATTCAGACATCCTTTCGTCCTGGGAGATGCAAGACGAGCCTGCATTGAAGTCACTGCAGGGATATCCGGCCTTATTTCGAGTCAGGGCATCGCGGTGTCCATTCCACTTGAGGCCGCAAACTCAGGGTCCCTCTCACATACCTAGAGCTGAGAGAAGCCTCCTCTTGAGGTGCTTGTGGTAAGGTGGTATTCCTCTGGAGACGAATCCAGGGACTAACCTCTCTTTTCGAGTTGATTTTTGGTCCACAGAGTTCTTTCGTGTTGCTACAGTGACCTCAGGATCCCTCTATCCTTGAAACAGTGTTCTTGGGGTTTCTTTGGAGTGCCATGAAGGAAATCAAGGCTCCTTTCATGTGTGATGTGCAAGACGGAATTGCTCTGCACGCAGTACAGGGGAATCGGGCCTCATCTCGCATCGAGGGGGAAGTCTCATGGTTTTTCTCGAGTTGCGGCGGGAACCTGGGGTATATTCTCGAGTTACGACGGGGATGGCCCTTCCACCCACGTGTTTGTTCAGCCACGTCAGGACTCCTGCCTAGTTGCGAGGGACAACTCTGGATTCTCCTCGAGGCTTGGCAGGGCAATTGGGACGCCTCTCCAGCTGAGGCGGGAGACCAAGGCTCCCTTTCCACGTGCCACAAGAATCCTGGGACTCCTATCAAGTTTCATGAGGAGTCAGGCATCGTCTCCTTTGAAGGCACTGATCTCCGCGTACCTCTGGAGTTTTCAAAGGATGTGAGGCCTCCGGTCGCGATGAGGTGGGGAACTAGGTGTTTCTCTGTGGTCTCCACAGGGGATTCAGACATCCTTTCTTCTTGGGAGATGCAAGACGAGCCTGCATTCAAGTCACTGCAGGGATATCCGGCCTTATTTCGAGTCAGGGCATCGCGGTGTCCATTCCACTTGAGGCCGCAAACTCAGGATCCCTCTCACATACCTAGAGCTGAGAGAAGGCTCCTCTTGAGGTGCTTGTGGTAAGGTGGTATTCCTCAGGAGTCGAAGCCAGGGACTAACCTCTCATCTCGTGTTGATTCTTGGTCCACGGAGCTCTTTCGTGTTGCTACAGTGACCTCAGGATCCCTCTATCCTTGAAACAGTGTTCTTGGGGTTTCTCTGGAGTGCCATCAAGGAAATCAAGGCTCCTTTCATGTGTGATGTGCAACACGGAATTGCTCTGCACGCAGTGCAGGGGAATCGGGCCTCATCTCGCGGCGAGGGGGAAGTCTCATGGTTTTTCTCGAGTTGCGGCGGGAACCTGGGGTATATTCTCGAGTTACGACGGGGATGGCCCTTCCACACACGTGTGTGTTCAGCCATGTCAGGACTCCTGCCTAGTTGCGAGGGACAACTCGGTATTCTCCTCGAGGCTTTGCAGGGCAATTGGGACGCCTCTCCAGCTGAGACGGGAGACCAAGGGTCCCTTTCCACGTGCCACAGGAATCCTGGGTCTCCTATCAAGTTTCACGAGGAGTCAGGCATCGTCTCCTTTGGAGGCACTGATCTCCGCATACCTCTGGAGTTTTCAAAGGATTTGAGGCCTCCTGTCGCGATGAGGTGGGGAACTAGGTCTTTCTCTGTGGTCTCCACAGGGGATTCAGACATCCTTTCGTCTTGGGAGATGCAAGACGAGCCTGCATTCCAGTCACTGCAGGGATATCCGGCCTTATTTCAAGTCAGGGCATCGCGGTGTCCATTCCACTTGAGGCCCCAAACTCAGGGTCCCTCTCACATACCTAGAGCTGAGAGAAGCCTCCTCTTGAGGTGCTTGTGGTAAGGTGGTATTCCTCTGGAGTCGAAGCCAGGGACTAACCTCTCATCTCGAGTTGATTTTTGGTCCACGGAGCTCTTTCGTGTTGCTACAGTGACCTCAGGATCCCTCTAGCCTTGAAACAGTGTTCTTGGGGTTTCTCTGGAGTGCCAGCAAGGAAATCAAGGCTCCTGTCATGTGTGATGTGCAACACGGAATTGCTCTGCACGCAGTGCAGGGGAATCGGGCCTCATCTCGCGGCGAGTGGGAAGTCTCATGGTTTTTCTCGAGTTGCGGCGGGAACCTGGGGTATATTCTCGAGTTACGATGGGGATGGCCCTTCCACCCACGTGTTTCTTCAGCGACGTCAGGACTCCTGCCTAGTTGCGAGGGACAACTCGGGATTCTCCTCGAGGCTTGGCAGGGCAATTGGGACGCCTCTCCAGCTGAGGCGGGAGACCAAGTGTCCCTTTCCAAGTGCCACAGGAATCCTGGGACTCCTATCAAGTTTCACGAGGAGTCAGGCATCGTCTCCTTTGGAGGCACTGATCTCCGCATACCTCTGGAGTTTTCAAAGGATGTGAGGCTATCGGTCGCGATGAGGTGGGGAACTAAGTCTTTCTCTGTGCTTTCCACAGGGGATTCAGACATCCTTTCGTCCTGGGAGATGCAAGACGAGCCTGCATTGAAGTCACTGCAGGGATATCCGGCCTTATTTCGAGTCAGGGCATCACGGTGTCCATTCCACTTGAGGCCGCAAACTCAGGGTCCCTCTCACATACCTAGAGCTGAGAGAAGCCTCCTCTTGAGGTGCTTGTGGTAAGGTGGTATTCCTCTGGAGACGAATCCAGGGACTAACCTCTCTTTTCGAGTTGATTTTTGGTCCACAGAGTTCTTTCGTGTTGCTACAGTGACCTCAGGATCCCTCTATCCTTGAAACAGTGTTCTTGGGGTTTCTCTGGAGTGCCATCAAGGAAATCAAGGTTCCTTTCATGTGTGATGTGCAAGACGGAATTGCTCTGCACGCAGTACAGGGGAATCGGGCCTCATCTCGCATCGAGGGGGAAGTCTCATGGTTTTTCTCGAGTTGCGGCGGGAACCTGGGGTATATTCTCGAGTTACGACGGGGATGGCCCTTCCACCCACGTGTTTGTTCAGCCACGTCAGGACTCCTGCCTAGTTGCGAGGGACAACTCGGGATTCTCCTCGAGGCTTGGCAGGGCAATTGGAACGCCTCTCCAGCTGAGGCGGGAGACCAAGGGTCCCTTTCCACGTGCCACAAGAATCCTGGGACTCCTATCAAGTTTCACGAGGAGTCAGGCATCGTCTCCTTTGGAGGCACTGATCTCCGCGTACCTCTGGAGTTTTCAAAGGATGTGAGGCCTCCGGTCGCGATGAGGTGGGGAACTAGGTGTTTCTCTGTGGTCTCCACAGGGGATTCAGACATCCTTTCTTCTTGGGAGATGCAAGACGAGCCTGCATTCAAGTCACTGCAGGGATATCCGGCCTTATTTCGAGTCAGGGCATTGCGGTGTCCATTCCACTTGAGGCCGCAAACTCAGGATCCCTCTCACATACCTAGAGCTGAGAGAAGCCTCCTCTTGAGGTGCTTGTGGTAAGGTGGTATTCCTCAGGAGTCGAAGCCAGGGACTAACCTCTCATCTCGTGTTGATTCTTGGTCCACGGAGCTCTTTCGTGTTGCTACAGTGACCTCAGGATCCCTCTAGCCTTGAAACAGTGTTCTTGGGGATTCTCTGGAGTGCCATCAAGGAAATCAAGGTTCCTTTCATGTGTGATGTGCAACACGGAATTGCTCTGCACGCAGTGCAGGGGAATCGGGCCTCATCTCGCGGCGAGGGGGAAGTCTCATGGTTTTTCTCGAGTTGCGGCGGGAACCTGGGGTATATTCTCGAGTTACGACGGGGATGGCCCTTCCACACACGCGTTTGTTCAGCCACGTCAGGACTCCTGCCTAGTTGCGAGACACAACTCGGAATTCTCCTCGAGGCTTGGCAAGGCAATTGGGACGCCTCTCCAGCTGAGGCGGGAGACCAAGAGTCCCTTTCCACGTGCCACAGGAATCCTGGGACTCCTATCAAGTTTCACGAGGACTCAGGCATCGTCTCCTTTGGAGGCACTGATCTCCGCGTACCTCTGGAGTTTTCAAAGGATGTGAGGCCTCCGGTCGCGATGAGGTGGGGAACTAGGTGTTTCTCTGTGGTCTCCACAGGGGATTCAGACATCCTTTCATCTTGGGAGATGCAAGACGAGCCTGCATTCAAGTCACTGCAGGGATATCCAGCCTTATTTCGCGTCAGGGCATCGCGGTGTCCATTCCACTTGAGGCCGCAAACTCAGGGTCCCTCTCACATACCTAGAGCTGAGAGAAGCCTCCTCTTGAGGTGCTTGTGGTAAGGTGGTATTCCTCTGGAGTCGAAGCCAGGGACTAACCTCTCATCTCGAGTTGATTTTTGGCCCACGGAGCTCTTTCGTGTTGCTACAGTGACCTCAGGATCCCTCTAGCCTTGAAACAGTGTTCTTGGGGTTTCTCTGGAGTGCCATCAAGGAAATCAAGGCTCCTTTCATGTGTGATGTGCAACACGGAATTGCTCTCCACGCAGTGCAGGGGAATCGTGCCTCATCTCGCGGCGAGGGGGAAGTCTCATGGTTTTTCTCGAGTTGCGGCGGGAACCTGGGGTATATTCTCGAGTTACGACGGGGATGGCCCTTCCACCCACGTGTTTCTTCAGAGACGTCAGGACTCCTGCCTAGTTGCGAGGGACAACTCTGGATTCTCCTCGAGGCTTGGCAGGGCAATTGGGACGCCTCTCCAGCTGAGGCGGGAGACCAAGGGTCCCTTTCCAAGTGCCACAGGAATCCTGGGACTCCTATCAAGTTTCACGAGGAGTCAGGCATCGTCTCCTTTGGAGGCACTGATCTCCGCGTACCTCTGGAGTTTTCAAAGGATGTGAGGCTATCGGTCGAGATGAGGTGGGGAACTAAGTCTTTCTATGTGCTTTCCACAGGGGATTCAGACATCCTTTCGTCCTGGGAGATGCAAGACGAGCCTGCATTGAAGTCACTGCAGGGATATCCGGCCTTATTTCGAGTCAGGGCATCACGGTGTCCATTCCACTTGAGGCCGCAAACTCAGGGTCCCTCTCACATACCTAGAGCTGAGAGAAGCCTCCTCTTGAGGTGCTTGTGGTAAGGTGGTATTCCTCTGGAGACGAATCCAGGGACTAACCTCCCTTTTCGAGTTGATTTTTGGTCCACAGAGTTCTTTCGTGTTGCTACAGTGACCTCAGGATCCCTCTAGCCTTGAAACAGTGTTCTTGGGGTTTCTCTGGAGTGCCATCAAGGAAATCAAGGCTCCTTTCATGTGTGATGTGCAACACGGAATTGCTCTGCACGCAGTACAGGGGAATCGGGCCTCATCTCGCATCGAGGGGGAAGTCTCATGGTTTTTCTCGAGTTGCGGCGGGAACCTGGGGTATATTCTCGAGTTACGACGGGGATGGCCCTTCCACCCACGTGTTTGTTCAGCCACGTCAGAACTCCTGCCTAGTTGCGAGGGACAACTCGGGATTCTCCTCGAGGCTTGGCAGGGCAATTGGAACGCCTCTCCAGCTGAGGCGGGAGACCAAGGGTCCCTTTCCACGTGCAACAAGAATCCTGGGACTCCTATCAAGTTTCACGAGGAGTGAGGCATCGTCTCCTTTGGAGGCACTGATCTCCGCGTACCTCTGGAGTTTTCAAAGGATGTGAGGCCTCCGGTCGCGATGAGGTGGGGAACTAGGTCTTTCTCTGTGGTCTCCACAGGGGATTCAGACATCCTTTCATCTTGGGAGATGCAAGACGAGCCTGCATTCAAGTCACTGCAGGGATATCCGGCCTTATTTCGCGTCAGGGCATCGCGGTGTCCATTCCACTTGAGGCCGCAAACTCAGGGTCCCTCTCACATACCTAGAGCTGAGAGAAGCCTCCTCTTGAGGTGCTTCTGGTAAGGTGGTATTCCTCTGGAGTCGAAGCCAGGGACTAACCTCTCATCTCGAGTTGATTTTTGGTCCACGGAGCTCTTTCGTGTTGCTACAGTGACCTCAGGACCCTCTAGCCTTGAAACAGTGTTCTCGGGGTTTCTCTGGAGTGCCATCAAGGAAATCAAGGCTCCTTTCATGTGTGATGTGCAACACAGAATTGCTCTGCATGCAGTGCAGGGGAATCGGGCCTCATCTCGCGGCGAGGGGGAAGTCTCATGGTTTTTCTCGAGTTGCGGCGGGAACCTGGGGTATATTCTCGAGTTACGACGGGGATGGCCCTTCCACACACGTGTTTGTTCAGCCACGTCAGGACTCCTGCCTAGTTGCGAGACACAACTCGGAATTCTCCTCGAGGCTTGGCAAGGCAATTGGGACGCCTCTCCAGCTGAGGCGGGAGACCAAGGGTCCCTTTCCACGTGCCACAGGAATCCTGGGACTCCTATCAAGTTTCACGAGGACTCAGGCATCGTCTCCTTTGGAGGCACTGATCTCCGCGTACCTCTGGAGTTTTCAAAGGATGTGAGGCCTCCGGTCGCGATGAGGTGGGGAACTAGGTCTTTCTCTGTGGTCTCCACAGGGGATTCAGACATCCTTTCATCTTGGGAGATGCAAGACGAGACTGCATTCAAGTCACTGCAGGGATATCCAGCCTTATTTCGCGTCAGGGCATCGCGGTGTCCATTCCACTTGAGGCCGCAAACTCAGGGTCCCTCTCACATACCTAGAGCTGAGAGAAGCCTCCTCTTGTGCTTGTGGTAAGGTGGTATTCCTCTGGAGTCGAAGCCAGGGACTAACCTCTCATCTCGTGTTGATTCTTGGTCCACGGAGCTCTTTCGTGTTGCTACAGTGACCTCAGGATCCCTCTAGCCTTGAAACAGTGTTCTTGGGGTTTCTCTGGAGTGCCATCAAGGAAATCAAGGCTCCTTTCATGTGTGATGTGCAAGACGGAATTGCTCTGCACGCAGTACAGGGGAATCGGGCCTCATCTCGCATCGAGGGGGAAGTCTCATGGTTTTTCTCGAGTTGCGGCGGGAACCTGGGGTATATTCTCGAGTTACGACGGGGATGGCCCTTCCACCCACGTGTTTGTTCAGCCACGTCAGGACTCCTGCCTAGTTGCGAGGGACAACTCGGGATTCTCCTCGAGGCTTGGCAGGGCAATTGGAACGCCTCTCCAGCTGAGGCGGGAGACCAAGGGTCCCTTTCCACGTGCCACAAGAATCCTGGGACTCCTATCAAGTTTCACGAGGAGTCAGGCATCGTCTCCTTTGGAGGCACTGATCTCCGCGTACCTCTGGAGTTTTCAAAGGATGTGAGGCCTCCGGTCGCGATGAGGTGGGGAACTAGGTGTTTCTCTGTGGTCTCCACAGGGGATTCAGACATCCTTTCTTCTTGGGAGATGCAAGACGAGCCTGCATTCAAGTCACTGCAGGGATATCCGGCCTTATTTCGAGTCAGGGCATCGCGGTGTCCATTCCACTTGAGGCCGCAAACTCAGGATCCCTCTCACATACCTAGAGCTGAGAGAAGCCTCCTCTTGAGGTGCTTGTGGTAAGGTGGTATTCCTCAGGAGGCGAAGCCAGGGACTAACCTCTCATCTCGTGTTGATTCTTGGTCCACGGAGCTCTTTCGTGTTGCTACAGTGACCTCAGGATCCCTCTAGCCTTGAAACAGTGTTCTTGGGGTTTCTCTGGAGTGCCATCAAGGAAATCAAGGCTCCTTTCATGTGTGATGTGCAACACGGAATTGCTCTGCACACAGTGCAGGGGAATCGGGCCTCATCTCGCGGCGAGGGGGAAGTCTCATGGTTTTTCTCGAGTTGCGGCGGGAACCTGGGGTATATTCTCGAGTTACGACGGGGATGGCCCTTCCACACACGTGTGTGTTCAGCCATGTCAGGACTCCTGCCTAGTTGCGAGGGACAACTCGGGATTCTCCTTGAGGCTTTGCAGGGCAATTGGGACGCCTCTCCAGCTGAGGCGGGAGACCAAGTGTCCCTTTCCACGTGCCACAGGAATCCTGGGTCTCCTATCAAGTTTCACGAGGAGTCAGGCATCGTCTCCTTTGGAGGCACTGATCTCCGCATACCTCTGGAGTTTTCAAAGATTTTGAGGCCTCCTGTCGCGATGAGGTGGGGAACTAGGTCTTTCTCTGTGGTCTCCACAGGGGATTCAGACACCCTTTCGGCTTGGGAGATGCAAGACGAGCCTGCATTCCAGTCACTGCAGGGATATCCGGCCTTATTTCGAGTCAGGGCATCGCGGTGTCCATTCCACTTGAGGCTGCAAACTCAGGGTCCCTCTCACATACCTAGAGCGGAGAGAAGCCTCCTCTTGAGGTGCTTGTGGTAAGGTGGTATTCCTCTGGAGACGAATCCAGGGACTAACCTCTCTTTTCAAGTTGATTTTTGGTCCACAGAGTTCTTTCATGTTGCTACAGTGACCTCAGGATCCCTCTATCCTTGAAACAGTGTTCTTGGGGTTTCTCTGGAGTGCCATCAAGGAAATCAAGGCTCCTTTCATGTGTGATGTGCAAGACGGAATTGCTCTGCACGCAGTACAGGGGAAATGGGCCTCATCTCGCATCGAGGGGGAAGTCTCATGGTTTTTCTCGAGTTGCGGCGGGAACCTGGGGTATATTCTCGAGTTACGACGGGGATGGCCCTTCCACCCACGTGTTTGTTCAGCCACGTCAGGACTCTTGCCTAGTTGCGAGGGACAACTCGGGATTCTCCTCGAGGCTTGGCAGGGCAATTGGAACGCCTCTCCAGCTGAGGCGGGAGACCAAGGGTCCCTTTCCACGTGCCACAAGAATCCTGGGACTCCTATCAAGTTTCACGAGGAGTCAGGCATCGTCTCCTTTGAAGGCACTGATCTCCGCGTACCTCTGGAGTTTTCAAAGGATGTGAGGCCTCCGGTCGCGATGAGGTGGGGAACTAGGTATTTCTCTGTGGTCTCCACAGGGGATTCAGACATCCTTTCATCTTGGGAGATGCAAGACGAGCCTGCATTCAAGTCACTGCAGGGATATCCGGCCTTATTTCGCGTCAGGGCATCGCGGTGTCCATTCCACTTGAGGCCGCAAACTCAGGGTCCCTCTCACATACCTAGAGCTGAGAGAAGCCTCCTCTTGAGGTGCTTGTGGTAAGGTGGTATTCCTCTGGAGTCGAAGCCAGGGACTAACCTCTCATCTCGAGTTGATTTTTGGCCCACGGAGCTCTTTCGTGTTGCTACAGTGACCTCAGGATCCCTCTAGCCTTGAAACAGTGTTCTTGGGGTTTCTCTGGAGTGCCATCAAGGAAATCAAGGCTCCTTTCATGTGTGATGTGCAACACGGAATTGCTCTGCACGCAGTGCAGGGGAATCGTGCCTCATCTCGCGGCGAGGGGGAAGTCTCATGGTTTTTCTCGAGTTGCGGCGGGAACCTGGGGTATATTCTCGAGTTACGACGGGGATGGCCCTTCCACCCACGTGTTTCTTCAGCGACGTCAGGACTCCTGCCTAGTTGCGAGGGACAACTCGGGATTCTCCTCGAGGCTTGGCAGGGCAATTGGGACGCCTCTCCAGCTGAGGCGGGAGACCAAGTGTCCCTTTCCAAGTGCCACATGAATCCTGGGACTCCTATCAAGTTTCACGAGGAGTCAGGCATCGTCTCCTTTGGAGGCACTGATCTCCGCGTACCTCTGGAGTTATCAAAGGATGTGAGGCCTCCGGTCGCGATGAGGTGGGGAACTAGGTCTTTCTCTGTGGTCTCCACAGGGGATTCAGACATCCTTTCGTCTTGGGAGATGCAAGACGAGCCTGCATTCAAGTCACTGCAGGGATATCCGGCCTTATTTCGAGTCAGGGCATCGCGGTGTCCATTCCACTTGAGGCCGCAAACTCAGGATCCCTCTCACATACCTAGAGCTGAGAGAAGCCTCCTCTTGAGGTGCTTGTGGTAAGGTGGTATTCCTCAGGAGTCGAAGCCAGGGACTAACCTCTCATCTCGTGTTGATTCTTGGTCCACGGAGCTCTTTCGTGTTGCTACAGTGACCTCAGGATCCCTCTAGCCTTGAAACAGTGTTCTTGGGGTTTCTCTGGAGTGCCATCAAGGAAATCAAGGCTCCTTTCATGTGTGATGTGCAACACGGAATTGCTCTGCACGCAGTGCAGGGGAATCGGGCCTCATCTCGCGGCGAGGGGGAAGTCTCATGGTTTTTCTCGAGTTGCGGCGGGAACCTGGGGTATATTCTCGAGTTACGACGGGGATGGCCCTTCCACACACGTGTGTGTTCGGCCATGTCAGGACTCCTGCCTAGTTGCGAGGGACAACTCGGGATTCTCCTCGAGGCTTGGCAGGGCAATTGGGACGCCTCTCCAGCTGAGGCGGGAGACCAAGTGTCCCTTTCCAAGTGCCACAGGAATCCTGGGACTCCTATCAAGTTTCACGAGGAGTCAGGCATCGTCTCCTTTGGAGGCACTGATCTCCGCGTACCTCTGGAGTTTTCAAAGGATGTGAGGCTATCGGTCGCGATGAGATGGGGAACTAAGTCTTTCTCTGTGCTTTCCACAGGGGATTCAGACACCCTTTCGTCCTGGGAGATGCAAGACGAGCCTGCATTGAAGTCACTGCAGGGATATCCGGCCTTATTTCGAGTCAGGGCATCGCGGTGTCCATTCCACTTGAGGCCGCAAACTCAGGGTCCCTCTCACATACCTAGAGCTGAGAGAAGCCTCCTCTTGAGGTGCTTGTGGTAAGGTGGTATTCCTCTGGAGACGAATCCAGGGACTAACCTCCCTTTTCGAGTCGATTTTTAGTCCACAGAATTCTTTCGTGTTGCTACAGTGACCTCAGGATCCCTCTAGCCTTGAAACAGTGTTCTTGGGGTTTCTCTGGAGTGCCATCAAGGAAATCAAGGCTCCTTTCATGTGTGATGTGCAAGACGGAATTGCTCTGCACGCAGTGCAGGGGAATCGGGCCTCATCTCGCATCGAGGGGGAAGTCTCATGGTTTTTCTCGAGTTGCGGCGGGAACCTGGGGTATATTCTCGAGTTACGACGGGGATGGCCCTTCCACACACGTGTGTGTTCAGCCATGTCAGGACTCCTGCCTAGTTGCGAGGGACAACTCGGTATTCTCCTCGAGGCTTTGCAGGGCAATTGGGACGCCTCTCCAGCTGAGACGGGAGACCAAGGGTCCCTTTCCACGTGCCACAGGAATCCTGGGTCTCCTATCAAGTTTCACGAGGAGTCAGGCATCGTCTCCTTTGGAGGCACTGATCTCCGCATACCTCTGGAGTTTTCAAAGGATTTGAGGCCTCCTGTCGCGATGAGGTGGGGAACTAGGTCTTTCTCTGTGGTCTCCACAGGGGATTCAGACATCCTTTCGTCTTGGGAGATGCAAGACGAGCCTGCATTCCAGTCACTGCAGGGATATCCGGCCTTATTTCAAGTCAGGGCATCGCGGTGTCCATTCCACTTGAGGCCCCAAACTCAGGGTCCCTCTCACATACCTAGAGCTGAGAGAAGCCTCCTCTTGAGGTGCTTGTGGTAAGGTGGTATTCCTCTGGAGTCGAAGCCAGGGACTAACCTCTCATCTCGAGTTGATTTTTGGTCCACGGAGCTCTTTCGTGTTGCTACAGTGACCTCAGGATCCCTCTAGCCTTGAAACAGTGTTCTTGGGGTTTCTCTGGAGTGCCATCAAGGAAATCAAGGCTCCTGTCATGTGTGATGTGCAACACGGAATTGCTCTGCACGCAGTGCAGGGGAATCGGGCCTCATCTCGCGGCGAGTGGGAAGTCTCATGGTTTTTCTCGAGTTGCGGCGGGAACCTGGGGTATATTCTCGAGTTACGATGGGGATGGCCCTTCCACCCACGTGTTTCTTCAGCGACGTCAGGACTCCTGCCTAGTTGCGAGGGACAACTCGGGATTCTCCTCGAGGCTTGGCAGGGCAATTGGGACGCCTCTCCAGCTGAGGCGGGAGACCAAGTGTCCCTTTCCAAGTGCCACAGGAATCCTGGGACTCCTATCAAGTTTCACGAGGAGTCAGGCATCGTCTCCTTTGGAGGCACTGATCTCCGCATACCTCTGGAGTTTTCAAAGGATGTGAGGCTATCGGTCGCGATGAGGTGGGGAACTAAGTCTTTCTCTGTGCTTTCCACAGGGGATTCAGACATCCTTTCGTCCTGGGAGATGCAAGACGAGCCTGCATTGAAGTCACTGCAGGGATATCCGGCCTTATTTCGAGTCAGGGCATCACGGTGTCCATTCCACTTGAGGCCGCAAACTCAGGGTCCCTCTCACATACCTAGAGCTGAGAGAAGCCTCCTCTTGAGGTGCTTGTGGTAAGGTGGTATTCCTCTGGAGACGAATCCAGGGACTAACCTCTCTTTTCGAGTTGATTTTTGGTCCACAGAGCTCTTTCGTGTTGCTACAGTGACCTCAGGATCCCTCTAGCCTTGAAACAGTGTTCTTGGGGTTTCTCTGGAGTGCCATCAAGGAAATCAAGGCTCCTTTCATGTGTGATGTGCAACACGGAATTGCTCTGCACGCAGTGCAGGGGAATCGGGCCTCATCTCGCGGCGAGGGGGAAGTCTCATGGTTTTTCTCGAGTTGCGGCGGGAACCTGGGGTATATTCTCGAGTTACGACGGGGATGGCCCTTCCACCCACGTGTTTCTTCAGCCACGTCAGGACTCCTGCCTAGTTGCGAGGGACAACTCGGGATTCTCCTCGAGGCTTGGCAGGGCAATTGGGACGCCTCTCCAGCTGAGGCGGGAGACCAAGTGTCCCTTTCCAAGTGCCACATGAATCCTGGGACTCCTATCAAGTTTCACGAGGAGTCAGGCATCGTCTCCTTTGGAGGCACTGATCTCCGCGTACCTCTGGAGTTATCAAAGGATGTGAGGCCTCCGGTCGCGATGAGGTGGGGAACTAGGTCTTTCTCTGTGGTCTCCACAGGGGATTCAGACATCCTTTCGTCTTGGGAGATGCAAGACGAGCCTGCATTCAAGTCACTGCAGGGATATCCGGCCTTATTTCGAGTCAGGGCATCGCGGTGTCCATTCCACTTGAGGCCGCAAACTCAGGATCCCTCTCACATACCTAGAGCTGAGAGAAGCCTCCTCTTGAGGTGCTTGTGGTAAGGTGGTATTCCTCAGGAGTCGAAGCCAGGGACTAACCTCTCATCTCGTGTTGATTCTTGGTCCACGGAGCTCTTTCGTGTTGCTACAGTGACCTCAGGATCCCTCTAGCCTTGAAACAGTGTTCTTGGGGTTTCTCTGGAGTGCCATCAAGGAAATCAAGGCTCCTTTCATGTGTGATGTGCAACACGGAATTGCTCTGCACGCAGTGCAGGGGAATCGGGCCTCATCTCGCGGCGAGGGGGAAGTCTCATGGTTTTTCTCGAGTTGCGGCGGGAACCTGGGGTATATTCTCGAGTTACGACGGGGATGGCCCTTCCACACACGTGTGTGTTCGGCCATGTCAGGACTCCTGCCTAGTTGCGAGGGACAACTCGGGATTCTCCTCGAGGCTTGGCAGGGCAATTGGGACGCCTCTCCAGCTGAGGCGGGAGACCAAGTGTCCCTTTCCAAGTGCCACAGGAATCCTGGGACTCCTATCAAGTTTCACGAGGAGTCAGGCATCGTCTCCTTTGGAGGCACTGATCTCCGCGTACCTCTGGAGTTTTCAAAGGATGTGAGGCTATCGGTCGCGATGAGATGGGGAACTAAGTCTTTCTCTGTGCTTTCCACAGGGGATTCAGACACCCTTTCGTCCTGGGAGATGCAAGACGAGCCTGCATTGAAGTCACTGCAGGGATATCCGGCCTTATTTCGAGTCAGGGCATCGCGGTGTCCATTCCACTTGAGGCCGCAAACTCAGGGTCCCTCTCACATACCTAGAGCTGAGAGAAGCCTCCTCTTGAGGTGCTTGTGGTAAGGTGGTATTCCTCTGGAGACGAATCCAGGGACTAACCTCCCTTTTCGAGTCGATTTTTAGTCCACAGAATTCTTTCGTGTTGCTACAGTGACCTCAGGATCCCTCTAGCCTTGAAACAGTGTTCTTGGGGTTTCTCTGGAGTGCCATCAAGGAAATCAAGGCTCCTTTCATGTGTGATGTGCAAGACGGAATTGCTCTGCACGCAGTGCAGGGGAATCGGGCCTCATCTCGCATCGAGGGGGAAGTCTCATGGTTTTTCTCGAGTTGCGGCGGGAACCTGGGGTATATTCTCGAGTTACGACGGGGATGGCCCTTCCACACACGTGTGTGTTCAGCCATGTCAGGACTCCTGCCTAGTTGCGAGGGACAACTCGGTATTCTCCTCGAGGCTTTGCAGGGCAATTGGGACGCCTCTCCAGCTGAGACGGGAGACCAAGGGTCCCTTTCCACGTGCCACAGGAATTCTGGGACTCCTATCAAGTTTCACGAGGAGTCAGGCATCGTCTCCTTTGGAGGCACTGATCTCCGCATACCTCTGGAGTTTTCAAAGGATTTGAGGCCTCCTGTCGCGATGAGGTGGGGAACTAGGTCTTTCTCTGTGGTCTCCACAGGGGATTCAGACATCCTTTCGTCTTGGGAGATGCAAGACGAGCCTGCATTCCAGTCACTGCAGGGATATCCGGCCTTATTTCAAGTCAGGGCATCGCGGTGTCCATTCCACTTGAGGCCCCAAACTCAGGGTCCCTCTCACATACCTAGAGCTGAGAGAAGCCTCCTCTTGAGGTGCTTGTGGTAAGGTGGTATTCCTCTGGAGTCGAAGCCAGGGACTAACCTCTCATCTCGAGTTGATTTTTGGTCCACGGAGCTCTTTCGTGTTGCTACAGTGACCTCAGGATCCCTCTAGCCTTGAAACAGTGTTCTTGGGGTTTCTCTGGAGTGCCATCAAGGAAATCAAGGCTCCTGTCATGTGTGATGTGCAACACGGAATTGCTCTGCACGCAGTGCAGGGGAATCGGGCCTCATCTCGCGGCGAGTGGGAAGTCTCATGGTTTTTCTCGAGTTGCGGCGGGAACCTGGGGTATATTCTCGAGTTACGATGGGGATGGCCCTTCCACCCACGTGTTTCTTCAGCGACGTCAGGACTCCTGCCTAGTTGCGAGGGACAACTCGGGATTCTCCTCGAGGCTTGGCAGGGCAATTGGGACGCCTCTCCAGCTGAGGCGGGAGACCAAGTGTCCCTTTCCAAGTGCCACAGGAATCCTGGGACTCCTATCAAGTTTCACGAGGAGTCAGGCATCGTCTCCTTTGGAGGCACTGATCTCCGCATACCTCTGGAGTTTTCAAAGGATGTGAGGCTATCGGTCGCGATGAGGTGGGGAACTAAGTCTTTCTCTGTGCTTTCCACAGGGGATTCAGACATCCTTTCGTCCTGGGAGATGCAAGACGAGCCTGCATTGAAGTCACTGCAGGGATATCCGGCCTTATTTCGAGTCAGGGCATCACGGTGTCCATTCCACTTGAGGCCGCAAACTCAGGGTCCCTCTCACATACCTAGAGCTGAGAGAAGCCTCCTCTTGAGGTGCTTGTGGTAAGGTGGTATTCCTCTGGAGACGAATCCAGGGACTAACCTCTCTTTTCGAGTTGATTTTTGGTCCACAGAGTTCTTTCGTGTTGCTACAGTGACCTCAGGATCCCTCTATCCTTGAAACAGTGTTCTTGGGGTTTCTCTGGAGTGCCATCAAGGAAATCAAGGTTCCTTTCATGTGTGATGTGCAAGACGGAATTGCTCTGCACGCAGTACAGGGGAATCGGGCCTCATCTCGCATCGAGGGGGAAGTCTCATGGTTTTTCTCGAGTTGCGGCGGGAACCTGGGGTATATTCTCGAGTTACGACGGGGATGGCCCTTCCACCCACGTGTTTGTTCAGCCACGTCAGGACTCCTGCCTAGTTGCGAGGGACAACTCGGGATTCTCCTCGAGGCTTGGCAGGGCAATTGGAACGCCTCTCCAGCTGAGGCGGGAGACCAAGGGTCCCTTTCCACGTGCCACAAGAATCCTGGGACTCCTATCAAGTTTCACGAGGAGTCAGGCATCGTCTCCTTTGGAGGCACTGATCTCCGCGTACCTCTGGAGTTTTCAAAGGATGTGAGGCCTCCGGTCGCGATGAGGTGGGGAACTAGGTGTTTCTCTGTGGTCTCCACAGGGGATTCAGACATCCTTTCTTCTTGGGAGATGCAAGACGAGCCTGCATTCAAGTCACTGCAGGGATATCCGGCCTTATTTCGAGTCAGGGCATTGCGGTGTCCATTCCACTTGAGGCCGCAAACTCAGGATCCCTCTCACATACCTAGAGCTGAGAGAAGCCTCCTCTTGAGGTGCTTGTGGTAAGGTGGTATTCCTCAGGAGTCGAAGCCAGGGACTAACCTCTCATTTCGTGTTGATTCTTGGTCCACGGAGCTCTTTCGTGTTGCTACAGTGACCTCAGGATCCCTCTAGCCTTGAAACAGTGTTCTTGGGGATTCTCTGGAGTGCCATCAAGGAAATCAAGGTTCCTTTCATGTGTGATGTGCAACACGGAATTGCTCTGCACGCAGTGCAGGGGAATCGGGCCTCATCTCGCGGCGAGGGGGAAGTCTCATGGTTTTTCTCGAGTTGCGGCGGGAACCTGGGGTATATTCTCGAGTTACGACGGGGATGGCCCTTCCACACACGCGTTTGTTCAGCCACGTCAGGACTCCTGCCTAGTTGCGAGACACAACTCGGAATTCTCCTCGAGGCTTGGCAAGGCAATTGGGACGCCTCTCCAGCTGAGGCGGGAGACCAAGGGTCCCTTTCCACGTGCCACAGGAATCCTGGGACTCCTATCAAGTTTCACGAGGACTCAGGCATCGTCTCCTTTGGAGGCACTGATCTCCGCGTACCTCTGGAGTTTTCAAAGGATGTGAGGCCTCCGGTCGCGATGAGGTGGGGAACTAGGTGTTTCTCTGTGGTCTCCACAGGGGATTCAGACATCCTTTCATCTTGGGAGATGCAAGACGAGCCTGCATTCAAGTCACTGCAGGGATATCCAGCCTTATTTCGCGTCAGGGCATCGCGGTGTCCATTCCACTTGAGGCCGCAAACTCAGGGTCCCTCTCACATACCTAGAGCTGAGAGAAGCCTCCTCTTGAGGTGCTTGTGGTAAGGTGGTATTCCTCTGGAGTCGAAGCCAGGGACTAACCTCTCATCTCGAGTTGATTTTTGGCCCACGGAGCTCTTTCGTGTTGCTACAGTGACCTCAGGATCCCTCTAGCCTTGAAACAGTGTTCTTGGGGTTTCTCTGGAGTGCCATCAAGGAAATCAAGGCTCCTTTCATGTGTGATGTGCAACACGGAATTGCTCTCCACGCAGTGCAGGGGAATCGTGCCTCATCTCGCATCGAGGGGGAAGTCTCATGGTTTTTCTCGAGTTGCGGCGGGAACCTGGGGTATATTCTCGAGTTACGACGGGGATGGCCCTTCCACCCACGTGTTTGTTCAGCCACGTCAGAACTCCTGCCTAGTTGCGAGGGACAACTCGGGATTCTCCTCGAGGCTTGGCAGGGCAATTGGAACGCCTCTCCAGCTGAGGCGGGAGACCAAGGGTCCCTTTCCACGTGCAACAAGAATCCTGGGACTCCTATCAAGTTTCACGAGGAGTCAGGCATCGTCTCCTTTGGAGGCACTGATCTCCGCGTACCTCTGGAGTTTTCAAAGGATGTGAGGCCTCCGGTCGCGATGAGGTGGGGAACTAGGTCTTTCTCTGTGGTCTCCACAGGGGATTCAGACATCCTTTCATCTTGGGAGATGCAAGACCAGCCTGCATTCAAGTCACTGCAGGGATATCCAGCCTTATTTCGCGTCAGGGCATCGCGGTGTCCATTCCACTTGAGGCCGCAAACTCAGGGTCCCTCTCACATACCTAGAGCTGAGAGAAGCCTCCTCTTGAGGTGCTTCTGGTAAGGTGGTATTCCTCTGGAGTCGAAGCCAGGGACTAACCTCTCATCTCGAGTTGATTTTTGGTCCACGGAACTCTTTCGTGTTGCTACAGTGACCTCAGGATCCCTCTAGCCTTGAAACAGTGTTCTCGGGGTTTCTCTGGAGTGCCATCAAGGAAATCAAGGCTCCTTTCATGTGTGATGTGCAACACAGAATTGCTCTGCATGCAGTGCAGGGGAATCGGGCCTCATCTCGCGGCGAGGGGGAAGTCTCATGGTTTTTCTCGAGTTGCGGCGGGAACCTGGGGTATATTCTCGAGTTACGACGGGGATGGCCCTTCCACACACGTGTTTGTTCAGCCACGTCAGGACTCCTGCCTAGTTGCGAGACACAACTCGGAATTCTCCTCGAGGCTTGGCAAGGCAATTGGGACGCCTCTCCAGCTGAGGCGGGAGACCAAGGGTCCCTTTCCACGTGCCACAGGAATCCTGGGACTCCTATCAAGTTTCACGAGGACTCAGGCATCGTCTCCTTTGGAGGCACTGATCTCCGCGTACCTCTGGAGTTTTCAAAGGATGTGAGGCCTCCGGTCGCGATGAGGTGGGGAACTAGGTCTTTCTCTGTGGTCTCCACAGGGGATTCAGACATCCTTTCATCTTGGGAGATGCAAGACGAGACTGCATTCAAGTCACTGCAGGGATATCCAGCCTTATTTCGCGTCAGGGCATCGCGGTGTCCATTCCACTTGAGGCCGCAAACTCAGGGTCCCTCTCACATACCTAGAGCTGAGAGAAGCCTCCTCTTGTGCTTGTGGTAAGGTGGTATTCCTCTGGAGTCGAAGCCAGGGACTAACCTCTCATCTCGTGTTGATTCTTGGTCCACGGAGCTCTTTCGTGTTGCTACAGTGACCTCAGGATCCCTCTAGCCTTGAAACAGTGTTCTTGGGGTTTCTCTGGAGTGCCATCAAGGAAATCAAGGCTCCTTTCATGTGTGATGTGCAAGACGGAATTGCTCTGCACGCAGTACAGGGGAATCGGGCCTCATCTCGCATCGAGGGGGAAGTCTCATGGTTTTTCTCGAGTTGCGGCGGGAACCTGGGGTATATTCTCGAGTTACGACGGGGATGGCCCTTCCACCCACGTGTTTGTTCAGCCACGTCAGGACTCCTGCCTAGTTGCGAGGGACAACTCGGGATTCTCCTCGAGGCTTGGCAGGGCAATTGGAACGCCTCTCCAGCTGAGGCGGGAGACCAAGGGTCCCTTTCCACGTGCCACAAGAATCCTGGGACTCCTATCAAGTTTCACGAGGAGTCAGGCATCGTCTCCTTTGGAGGCACTGATCTCCGCGTACCTCTGGAGTTTTCAAAGGATGTGAGGCCTCCGGTCGCGATGAGGTGGGGAACTAGGTGTTTCTCTGTGGTCTCCAGAGGGGATTCAGACATCCTTTCTTCTTGGGAGATGCAAGACGAGCCTGCATTCAAGTCACTGCAGGGATATCCGGCCTTATTTCGAGTCAGGGCATCGCGGTGTCCATTCCACTTGAGGCCGCAAACTCAGGATCCCTCTCACATACCTAGAGCTGAGAGAAGCCTCCTCTTGAGGTGCTTGTGGTAAGGTGGTATTCCTCAGGAGGTGAAGCCAGGGACTAACCTCTCATCTCGTGTTGATTCTTGGTCCACGGAGCTCTTTCGTGTTGCTACAGTGACCTCAGGATCCCTCTAGCCTTGAAACAGTGTTCTTGGGGTTTCTCTGGAGTGCCATCAAGGAAATCAAGGCTCCTTTCATGTGTGATGTGCAACACGGAATTGCTCTGCACACAGTGCAGGGGAATCGGGCCTCATCTCGCGGCGAGGGGGAAGTCTCATGGTTTTTCTCGAGTTGCGGCGGGAACCTGGGGTATATTCTCGAGTTACGACGGGGATGGCCCTTCCACACACGTGTGTGTTCAGCCATGTCAGGACTCCTGCCTAGTTGCGAGGGACAACTCGGGATTCTCCTTGAGGCTTTGCAGGGCAATTGGGACGCCTCTCCAGCTGAGGCGGGAGACCAAGTGTCCCTTTCCACGTGCCACAGGAATCCTGGGTCTCCTATCAAGTTTCACGAGGAGTCAGGCATCGTCTCCTTTGGAGGCACTGATCTCCGCATACCTCTGGAGTTTTCAAAGATTTTGAGGCCTCCTGTCGCGATGAGGTGGGGAACTAGGTCTTTCTCTGTGGTCTCCACAGGGGATTCAGACACCCTTTCGGCTTGGGAGATGCAAGACGAGCCTGCATTCCAGTCACTGCAGGGATATCCGGCCTTATTTCGAGTCAGGGCATCGCGGTGTCCATTCCACTTGAGGCTGCAAACTCAGGGTCCCTCTCACATACCTAGAGCGGAGAGAAGCCTCCTCTTGAGGTGCTTGTGGTAAGGTGGTATTCCTCTGGAGACGAATCCAGGGACTAACCTCTCTTTTCGAGTTGATTTTTGGTCCACAGAGTTCTTTCATGTTGCTACAGTGACCTCAGGATCCCTCTATCCTTGAAACAGTGTTCTTGGGGTTTCTCTGGAGTGCCATCAAGGAAATCAAGGCTCCTTTCATGTGTGATGTGCAACACGGAATTGCTCTGCACGCAGTACAGGGGAAATGGGCCTCATCTCGCATCGAGGGGGAAGTCTCATGGTTTTTCTCGAGTTGCGGCGGGAACCTGGGGTATATTCTCGAGTTACGACGGGGATGGCCCTTCCACCCACGTGTTTGTTCAGCCACGTCAGGACTCTTGCCTAGTTGCGAGGGACAACTCGGGATTCTCCTCGAGGCTTGGCAGGGCAATTGGAACGCCTCTCCAGCTGAGGCGGGAGACCAAGGGTCCCTTTCCACGTGCCACAAGAATCCTGGGACTCCTATCAAGTTTCACGAGGAGTCAGGCATCGTCTCCTTTGAAGGCACTGATCTCCGCGTACCTCTGGAGTTTTCAAAGGATGTGAGGCCTCCGGTCGCGATGAGGTGGGGAACTAGGTATTTCTCTGTGGTCTCCACAGGGGATTCAGACATCCTTTCATCTTGGGAGATGCAAGACGAGCCTGCATTCAAGTCACTGCAGGGATATCCGGCCTTATTTCGCGTCAGGGCATCGCGGTGTCCATTCCACTTGAGGCCGCAAACTCAGGGTCCCTCTCACATACCTAGAGCTGAGAGAAGCCTCCTCTTGAGGTGCTTGTGGTAAGGTGGTATTCCTCTGGAGTCGAAGCCAGGGACTAACCTCTCATCTCGAGTTGATTTTTGGCCCACGGAGCTCTTTCGTGTTGCTACAGTGACCTCAGGATCCCTCTAGCCTTGAAACAGTGTTCTTGGGGTTTCTCTGGAGTGCCATCAAGGAAATCAAGGCTCCTTTCATGTGTGATGTGCAACACGGAATTGCTCTGCACGCAGTGCAGGGGAATCGTGCCTCATCTCGCGGCGAGGGGGAAGTCTCATGGTTTTTCTCGAGTTGCGGCGGGAACCTGGGGTATATTCTCGAGTTACGACGGGGATGGCCCTTCCACCCACGTGTTTCTTCAGCGACGTCAGGACTCCTGCCTAGTTGCGAGGGACAACTCGGGATTCTCCTCGAGGCTTGGCAGGGCAATTGGGACGCCTCTCCAGCTGAGGCGGGAGACCAAGTGTCCCTTTCCAAGTGCCACATGAATCCTGGGACTCCTATCAAGTTTCACGAGGAGTCAGGCATCGTCTCCTTTGGAGGCACTGATCTCCGCGTACCTCTGGAGTTATCAAAGGATGTGAGGCCTCCGGTCGCGATGAGGTGGGGAACTAGGTCTTTCTCTGTGGTCTCCACAGGGGATTCAGACATCCTTTCGTCTTGGGAGATGCAAGACGAGCCTGCATTCAAGTCACTGCAGGGATATCCGGCCTTATTTCGAGTCAGGGCATCGCGGTGTCCATTCCACTTGAGGCCGCAAACTCAGGATCCCTCTCACATACCTAGAGCTGAGAGAAGCCTCCTCTTGAGGTGCTTGTGGTAAGGTGGTATTCCTCAGGAGTCGAAGCCAGGGACTAACCTCTCATCTCGTGTTGATTCTTGGTCCACGGAGCTCTTTCGTGTTGCTACAGTGACCTCAGGATCCCTCTAGCCTTGAAACAGTGTTCTTGGGGTTTCTCTGGAGTGCCATCAAGGAAATCAAGGCTCCTTTCATGTGTGATGTGCAACACGGAATTGCTCTGCACGCAGTGCAGGGGAATCGGGCCTCATCTCGCGGCGAGGGGGAAGTCTCATGGTTTTTCTCGAGTTGCGGCGGGAACCTGGGGTATATTCTCGAGTTACGACGGGGATGGCCCTTCCACACACGTGTGTGTTCGGCCATGTCAGGACTCCTGCCTAGTTGCGAGGGACAACTCGGGATTCTCCTCGAGGCTTGGCAGGGCAATTGGGACGCCTCTCCAGCTGAGGCGGGAGACCAAGTGTCCCTTTCCAAGTGCCACAGGAATCCTGGGACTCCTATCAAGTTTCACGAGGAGTCAGGCATCGTCTCCTTTGGAGGCACTGATCTCCGCGTACCTCTGGAGTTTTCAAAGGATGTGAGGCTATCGGTCGCGATGAGGTGGGGAACTAAGTCTTTCTCTGTGCTTTCCACAGGGGATTCAGACACCCTTTCGTCCTGGGAGATGCAAGACGAGCCTGCATTGAAGTCACTGCAGGGATATCCGGCCTTATTTCGAGTCAGGGCATCGCGGTGTCCATTCCACTTGAGGCCGCAAACTCAGGGTCCCTCTCACATACCTAGAGCTGAGAGAAGCCTCCTCTTGAGGTGCTTGTGGTAAGGTGGTATTCCTCTGGAGACGAATCCAGGGACTAACCTCCCTTTTCGAGTCGATTTTTAGTCCACAGAATTCTTTCGTGTTGCTACAGTGACCTCAGGATCCCTCTAGCCTTGAAACAGTGTTCTTGGGGTTTCTCTGGAGTGCCATCAAGGAAATCAAGGCTCCTTTCATGTGTGATGTGCAAGACGGAATTGCTCTGCACGCAGTGCAGGGGAGTCGGGCCTCATCTCGCATCGAGGGGGAAGTCTCATGGTTTTTCTCGAGTTGCGGCGGGAACCTGGGGTATATTCTCGAGTTACGACGGGGATGGCCCTTCCACCCACGTGTTTGTTCAGCCACGTCAGGACTCCTGCCTAGTTGCGAGGGACAACTCGGGATTCTCCTCGAGGCTTGGCAGGGCAATTGGAACGCCTCTTCAGCTGAGGCGGGAGACCAAGGGTCCCTTTCCAGGTGCCACAAGAATCCTGGGACTCCTATCAAGTTTCACGAGGAGTCAGGGATCGTCTCCTTTGGAGGCACTGATCTCCGCGTACCTCTGGAGTTTTCAAAGGATGTGAGGCCTCCGGTCGCGATGAGGTGGGGAACTAGGTCTTTCTCTGTGGTCTCCACAGGGGATTCAGACATCCTTTCGTCTTGGGAGATGCAAGACGAGCCTGCATTCAAGTCACTGCAGGGATATCCGGCCTTATTTCGAGTCAGGGCATCGCGGTGTCCATTCCACTTGAGGCCGCAAACTCAGGATCCCTCTCACATACCTAGAGCTGAGAGAAGCCTCCTCTTGAGGTGCTTGTGGTAAGGTGGTATTCCTCAGGAGTCGAAGCCAGGGACTAACCTCTCATCTCGTGTTGATTCTTGGTCCACGGAGCTCTTTCGTGTTGCTACAGTGACCTCAGGATCCCTCTAGCCTTGAAACAGTGTTCTTGGGGTTTCTCTGGAGTGCCATCAAGGAAATCAAGGCTCCTTTCATGTGTGATGTGCAACACGGAATTGCTCTGCACGCAGTGCAGGGGAATCGGGCCTCATCTCGCGGCGAGGGGGAAGTCTCATGGTTTTTCTCGAGTTGCGGCGGGAACCTGGGGTATATTCTCGAGTTACGACGGGGATGGCCCTTCCACACACGTGTGTGTTCGGCCATGTCAGGACTCCTGCCTAGTTGCGAGGGACAACTCGGGATTCTCCTTGAGGCTTTGCAGGGCAATTGAGACGCCTCTCCAGCTGAGGCGGGAGACCAAGGGTCCCTTTCCACGTGCCACAAGAATCCTGGGTCTCCTATCAAGTTTCACGAGGAGTCAGGCATCGTCTCCTTTGGAGGCACTGATCTCCGCATACCTCTGGAGTTTTCAAAGATTTTGAGGCCTCCTGTCGCGATGAGGTGGGGAACGAGGTCTTTCTCTGTGGTCTCCACAGGGGATTCAGACACCCTTTCGTCTTGGGAGATGCAAGACGAGCCTGCATTCCAGTCACTGCAGGGATATCCGGCCTTATTTCGAGTCAGTGCATCGCGGTGTCAATTTCACTTGAGGCCGCAAACTCAGGATCCCTCTCACATACCTAGAGCTGCGAGAAGCCTCCTCTTGAGGTGCTTCTGGTAAGGTGGTATTCCTCTGGAGTCGAAGCCAGGGACTAACCTCTCATCTCGAGTTGATTTTTGGTCCACAGAGTTCTTTCGTGTTGCTACAGTGACCTCAGGATCCCTCTAGCCTTGAAACAGTGTTCTTGGGGTTTCCAGGGAGTGCCATCAAGGAAATCAAGGCTCCTTTCATGTGTGATGTGCAACACAGAATTGCTCTGCACGCAGTGCAGGGGAATCGGGCCTCATCTCGCGGCGAGGGGGAAGTCTCATGGTTTTTCTCGAGTTGCGGCGGGAACCTGGGGTATATTCTCGAGTTACGACGGGGATGGCCCTTCCACCCACGTGTTTCTTCAGCGACGTCAGGACTCCTGCCTAGTTGCGAGGGACAACTCTGGATTCTCCTCGAGGCTTGGCAGGGCAATTGGGACGCCTCTCCAGCTGAGGCGGGAGACCAAGTGTCCCTTTCCAAGTGCCACAGGAATCCTGGGACTCCTATGAAGTTTCACGAGGAGTCAGGCATCGTCTCCTTTGGAGGCACTGATCTCCGCGTACCTCTGGAATTTTCAAAGGATGTGAGGCTATCGGTCGCGATGAGGTGGGGAACTAAGTCTTTCTCTGTGCTTTCCACAGGGGATTCAGACATCCTTTCATCCTGGGAGATGCAAGACGAGCCTGCATTGAAGTCACTGCAGGGATATCCGGCCTTATTTCGAGTCAGGGCATCGCGGTGTCCATTCCACTTGAGGCCGCAAACTCAGGGTCCCTCTCACATACCTAGAGCTGAGAGAAGCCTCCTCTTGAGGTGCTTGTGGTAAGGTGGTATTCCTCTGGAGACGAATCCAGGGACTAACCTCCCTTTTCGAGTTGATTTTTGGTCCACAGAGTTCTTTCGTGTTGCTACAGTGACCTCAGGATCCCTCTAGCCTTGAAACAGTGTTCTTGGGGTTTCTCTGGAGTGCCATCAAGGAAATCAAGGCTCCTTTCATGTGTGATGTGCAAGACGGAATTGCTCTGCACGCAGTACAGGGGAATCGGGCCTCATCTCGCATCGAGGGGGAAGTCTCATGGTTTTTCTCGAGTTGCGGCGGGAACCTGGGGTATATTCTCGAGTTAGGACGGGGATGGCCCTTCCACACACGTGTGTGTTCAGCCATGTCAGGACTCCTGCCTAGTTGCGAGGGACAACTCGGGATTCTCCTTGAGGCTTGGCAGGGCAATTGGGACGCCTCTCCAGCTGAGGCGGGAGACCAAGGGTCCCTTTCCACGTGCCACAGGAATCCTGGGTCTCCTATCAAGTTTCACGAGGAGTCAGGCATCGTCTCCTTTGGAGGCACTGATCTCCGCATACCTCTGGAGTTTTCAAAGATTTTGAGGCCTCCTGTCGCGATGAGGTGGGGAACTAGGTCTTTCTCTGTGGTCTCCACAGGGGATTCAGACACCCTTTCGTCTTGGGAGATGCAAGACGAGCCTGCATTCCAGTCACTGCAGGGATATCCGGCCTTATTTCGCGTCAGGGCATCGCGGTGTCCATTCCACTTGAGGCCGCAAACTCAGGGTCCCTCTCACATACCTAGAGCTGAGAGAAGCCTCCTCTTGAGGTGCTTGTGGTAAGGTGGTATTCCTCTGGAGTCGAAGCCAGGGACTAACCTCTCATCTCGAGTTGATTTTTGGCCCACGGAGCTCTTTCGTGTTGCTACAGTGACCTCAGGATCCCTCTAGCCTTGAAACAGTGTTCTTGGGGTTTCTCTGGAGTGCCATCAAGGAAATCAAGGCTCCTTTCATGTGTGATGTGCAACACGGAATTGCTCTGCACGCAGTGCAGGGGAATCGTGCCTCATCTCGCGGCGAGGGGGAAGTCTCATGGTTTTTCTCGAGTTGCGGCGGGAACCTGGGGTATATTCTCGAGTTACGACGGGGATGGCCCTTCCACCCACGTGTTTCTTCAGCGACGTCAGGACTCCTGCCTAGTTGCGAGGGACAACTCGGGATTCTCCTCGAGGCTTGGCAGGGCAATTGGGACGCCTCTCCAGCTGAGGCGGGAGACCAAGTGTCCCTTTCCAAGTGCCACATGAATCCTGGGACTCCTATCAAGATTCACGAGGAGTCAGGCATCGTCTCCTTTGGAGGCACTGATCTCCGCGTACCTCTGGAGTTTTCAAAGGATGTGAGGCTATCGGTCGCGATGAGGTGGGGAACTAAGTCTTTCTCTGCGCTTTCCACAGGGGATTCAGACACCCTTTCGTCCTGGGAGATGCAAGACGAGCCTGCATTGAAGTCACTGCAGGGATATCCGGCCTTATTTCGAGTCAGGGCATCGCGGTGTCCATTCCACTTGAGGCCGCAAACTCAGGGTCCCTCTCACATACCTAGAGCTGAGAGAAGCCTCCTCTTGAGGTGCTTGTGGTGAGGTGGTATTCCTCTGGAGACGAATCCAGGGACTAACCTCCCTTTTCGAGTCGATTTTTGGTCCACAGAATTCTTTCGTGTTGCTACAGTGACCTCAGGATCCCTCTAGCCTTGAAACAGTGTTCTTGGGGTTTCTCTGGAGTGCCATCAAGGAAATCAAGGCTCCTTTCATGTGTGATGTGCAAGACGGAATTGCTCTGCACGCAGTACAGGGGAATCGGGCCTCATCTCGCATCGAGGGGGAAGTCTCATGGTTTTTCTCGAGTTGCGGCGGGAACCTGGGGTATATTCTCGAGTTACGACGGGGATGGCCCTTCCACCCACGTGTTTGTTCAGCCACGTCAGGACTCCTGCCTAGTTGCGAGGGACAACTCGGGATTCTCCTCGAGGCTTGGCAGGGCAATTGGAACGCCTCTCCAGCTGAGGCGGGAGACCAAGGGTCCCTTTCCACGTGCCACAAGAATCCTGGGACTCCTATCAAGTTTCACGAGGAGTCAGGGATCGTCTCCTTTGGAGGCACTGATCTCCGCGTACCTCTGGAGTTTTCAAAGGATGTGAGGCCTCCGGTCGCGATGAGGTGGGGAACTAGGTCTTTCTCTGTGGTCTCCACAGGGGATTCAGACATCCTTTCGTCTTGGGAGATGCAAGACGAGCCTGCATTCAAGTCACTGCAGGGATATCCGGCCTTATTTCGAGTCAGGGCATCGCGGTGTCCATTCCACTTGAGGCCGCAAACTCAGGATCCCTCTCACATACCTAGAGCTGAGAGAAGCCTCCTCTTGAGGTGCTTGTGGTAAGGTGGTATTCCTCAGGAGTCGAAGCCAGGGACTAACCTCTCATCTCGTGTTGATTCTTGGTCCACGGAGCTCTTTCGTGTTGCTACAGTGACCTCAGGATCCCTCTAGCCTTGAAACAGTGTTCTTGGGGTTTCTCTGGAGTGCCATGAAGGAAATCAAGGCTCCTTTCATGTGTGATGTGCAACACGGAATTGCTCTGCACGCAGTGCAGGGGAATCGGGCCTCATCTCGCGGCGAGGGGGAAGTCTCATGGTTTTTCTCGAGTTGCGGCGGGAACCTGGGGTATATTCTCGAGTTACGACGGGGATGGCCCTTCCACACACGTGTGTGTTCGGCCATGTCAGGACTCCTGCCTAGTTGCGAGGGACAACTCGGGATTCTCCTTGAGGCTTTGCAGGGCAATTGAGACGCCTCTCCAGCTGAGGCGGGAGACCAAGTGTCCCTTTCCACGTGCCACAGGAATCCTGGGTCTCCTATCAAGTTTCACGAGGAGTCAGGCATCGTCTCCTTTGGAGGCACTGATCTCTGCATACCTCTGGAGTTTTCAAAGATTTTGAGGCCTCCTGTCGCGATGAGGTGGGGAACGAGGTCTTTCTCTGTGGTCTCCACAGGGGATTCAGACACCCTTTCGTCTTGGGAGATGCAAGACGAGCCTGCATTCCAGTCACTGCAGGGATATCCGGCCTTATTTCGAGTCAGTGCATTGCGGTGTCAATTCCACTTGAGGCCGCAAACTCAGGATCCCTCTCACATACCTAGAGCTGCGAGAAGCCTCCTCTTGAGGTGCTTCTGGTAAGGTGGTATTCCTCTGGAGTCGAAGCCAGGGACTAACCTCTCATCTCGAGTTGATTTTTGGTCCACAGAGTTCTTTCGTGTTGCTACAGTGACCTCAGGATCCCTCTAGCCTTGAAACAGTGTTCTTGGGGTTTCTCTGGAGTGCCATCAAGGAAATCAAGGCTCCTTTCATGTGTGATGTGCAACACAGAATTGCTCTGCACGCAGTGCAGGGGAATCGGGCCTCATCTCGCGGCGAGGGGGAAGTCTCATGGTTTTTCTCGAGTTGCGGCGGGAACCTGGGGTATATTCTCGAGTTACGACGGGGATGGCCCTTCCACACACGTGTTTGTTCAGCCACGTCAGGACTCTTGCCTAGTTGCGAGACACAACTCGGCATTCTCCTCGAGGCTTGGCAAGGCAATTGGGACGCCTCTCCAGCTGAGGCGGGAGACCAAGGGTCCCTTTCCACGTGCCACAGGAATCCTGGGACTCCTATCAAGTTTCACGAGGAGTCAGGCATCGTCTCCTTTGGAGGCACTGATCTCCGCGTACCTCTGGAGTTTTCAAAGGATGTGAGGCCTCCGGTCGCGATGAGGTGGGGAACTAGGTGTTTCTCTGTGGTCTCCACAGGGGATTCAGACATCCTTTCATCTTGGGAGATGCAAGACGAGCCTGCATTCAAGTCACTGCAGGGATATCCAGCCTTATTTCGCGTCAGGGCATCGCGGTGTCCATTCCACTTGAGGCCGCAAACTCAGGGTCCCTCTCACATACCTAGAGCTGAGAGAAGCCTCCTCTTGAGGTGCTTGTGGTAAGGTGGTATTCCTCTGGAGTCGAAGCCAGGGACTAACCTCTCATCTCGAGTTGATTTTTGGCCCACGGAGCTCTTTCGTGTTGCTACAGTGACCTCAGGATCCCTCTAGCCTTGAAACAGTGTTCTTGGGGTTTCTCTGGAGTGCCATCAAGGAAATCAAGGCTCCTTTCATGTGTGATGTGCAAGACGGAATTGCTCTGCACGCAGTACAGGGGAATCGGGCCTCATCTCGCATCGAGGGGGAAGTCTCATGGTTTTTCTCGAGTTGCGGCGGGAACCTGGGGTATATTCTCGAGTTACGACGGGGATGGCCCTTCCACCCACGTGTTTGTTCAGCCACGTCAGGACTCCTGCCTAGTTGCGAGGGACAACTCGGGATTCTCCTCGAGGCTTGGCAGGGCAATTGGAACGCCTCTCCAGCTGAGGCGGGAGACCAAGGGTCCCTTTCCACGTGCCACAAGAATCCTGGGACTCCTATCAAGTTTCACGAGGAGTCAGGGATCGTCTCCTTTGGAGGCACTGATCTCCGCGTACCTCTGGAGTTTTCAAAGGATGTGAGGCCTCCGGTCGCGATGAGGTGGGGAACTAGGTCTTTCTCTGTGGTCTCCACAGGGGATTCAGACATCCTTTCGTCTTGGGAGATGCAAGACGAGCCTGCATTCAAGTCACTGCAGGGATATCCGGCCTTATTTCGAGTCAGGGCATCGCGGTGTCCATTCCACTTGAGGCCGCAAACTCAGGATCCCTCTCACATACCTAGAGCTGAGAGAAGCCTCCTCTTGAGGTGCTTGTGGTAAGGTGGTATTCCTCAGGAGTCGAAGCCAGGGACTAACCTCTCATCTCGTGTTGATTCTTGGTCCACGGAGCTCTTTCGTGTTGCTACAGTGACCTCAGGATCCCTCTAGCCTTGAAACAGTGTTCTTGGGGTTTCTCTGGAGTGCCATCAAGGAAATCAAGGCTCCTTTCATGTGTGATGTGCAACACGGAATTGCTCTGCACGCAGTGCAGTGGAATCGGGCCTCATCTCGCGGCGAGGGGGAAGTCTCATGGTTTTTCTCGAGTTGCGGCGGGAACCTGGGGTATATTCTCGAGTTACGACGGGGATGGCCCTTCCACACACGTGTGTGTTCGGCCATGTCAGGACTCCTGCCTAGTTGCGAGGGACAACTCGGGATTCTCCTTGAGGCTTTGCAGGGCAATTGAGACGCCTCTCCAGCTGAGGCGGGAGACCAAGTGTCCCTTTCCACGTGCCACAGGAATCCTGGGTCTCCTATCAAGTTTCACGAGGAGTCAGGCATCGTCTCCTTTGGAGGCACTGATCTCCGCATACCTCTGGAGTTTTCAAAGATTTTGAGGCCTCCTGTCGCGATGAGGTGGGGAACGAGGTCTTTCTCTGTGGTCTCCACAGGGGATTCAGACACCCTTTCGTCTTGGGAGATGCAAGACGAGCCTGCATTCCAGTCACTGCAGGGATATCCGGCCTTATTTCGAGTCAGTGCATCGCGGTGTCAATTCCACTTGAGGCCGCAAACTCAGGATCCCTCTCACATACCTAGAGCTGCGAGAAGCCTCCTCTTGAGGTGCTTCTGGTAAGGTGGTATTCCTCTGGAGTCGAAGCCAGGGACTAACCTCTCATCTCGAGTTGATTTTTGGTCCACAGAGTTCTTTCGTGTTGCTACAGTGACCTCAGGATCCCTCTAGCCTTGAAACAGTGTTCTTGGGGTTTCTCTGGAGTGCCATCAAGGAAATCAAGGCTCCTTTCATGTGTGATGTGCAACACAGAATTGCTCTGCACGCAGTGCAGGGGAATCGGGCCTCATCTCGCGGCGAGGGGGAAGTCTCATGGTTTTTCTCGAGTTGCGGCGGGAACCTGGGGTATATTCTCGAGTTACGACGGGGATGGCCCTTCCACCCACGTGTTTCTTCAGCCACGTCAGGACTCCTGCCTAGTTGCGAGACACAACTCGGCATTCTCCTCGAGGCTTGGCAAGGCAATTGGGACGCCTCTCCAGCTGAGGCGGGAGACCAAGGGTCCCTTTCCACGTGCCACAGGAATCCTGGGACTCCTATCAAGTTTCACGAGGAGTCAGGCATCGTCTCCTTTGGAGGCACTGATCTCCGCGTACCTCTGGAGTTTTCAAAGGATGTGAGGCCTCCGGTCGCGATGAGGTGGGGAACTAGGTCTTTCTCTGTGGTCTCCACAGGGGATTCAGACATCCTTTCATCTTGGGAGATGCAAGACGAGCCTGCATTCAAGTCACTGCAGGGATATCCAGCCTTATTTCGCGTCAGGGCATCGCGGTGTCCATTCCACTTGAGGCCGCAAACTCAGGGTCCCTCTCACATACCTAGAGCTGAGAGAAGCCTCCTCTTGAGGTGCTTGTGGTAAGGTGGTATTCCTCTGGAGTCGAAGCCAGGGACTAACCTCTCATCTCGAGTTGATTTTTGGCCCACGGAGCTCTTTCGTGTTGCTACAGTGACCTCAGGATCCCTCTAGCCTTGAAACAGTGTTCTTGGGGTTTCTCTGGAGTGCCATCAAGGAAATCAAGGCTCCTTTCATGTGTGATGTGCAAGACGGAATTGCTCTGCACGCAGTACAGGGGAATCGGGCCTCATCTCGCATCGAGGGGGAAGTCTCATGGTTTTTCTCGAGTTGCGGCGGGAACCTGGGGTATATTCTCGAGTTACGACGGGGATGGCCCTTCCACCCACGTGTTTGTTCAGCCACGTCAGGACTCCTGCCTAGTTGCGAGGGACAACTCGGGATTCTCCTCGAGGCTTGGCAGGGCAATTGGAACGCCTCTCCAGCTGAGGCGGGAGACCAAGGGTCCCTTTCCACGTGCCACAAGAATCCTGGGACTCCTATCAAGTTTCACGAGGAGTCAGGGATCGTCTCCTTTGGAGGCACTGATCTCCGCATACCTCTGGAGTTTTCAAAGGATTTGAGGCCTCCGGTCGCGATGAGGTGGGGAACTAGGTCTTTCTCTGTGGTCTCCACAGGGGATTCAGACATCCTTTCGTCTTGGGAGATGCAAGACGAGCCTGCATTCAAGTCACTGCAGGGATATCCGGCCTTATTTCGAGTCAGGGCATCGCGGTGTCCATTCCACTTGAGGCCGCAAACTCAGGATCCCTCTCACATACCTAGAGCTGAGAGAAGCCTCCTCTTGAGGTGCTTGTGGTAAGGTGGTATTCCTCAGGAGTCGAAGCCAGGGACTAACCTCTCATCTCGTGTTGATTCTTGGTCCACGGAGCTCTTTCGTGTTGCTACAGTGACCTCAGGATCCCTCTAGCCTTGAAACAGTGTTCTTGGGGTTTCTCTGGAGTGCCATCAAGGAAATCAAGGCTCCTTTCATGTGTGATGTGCAACACGGAATTGCTCTGCACGCAGTGCAGGGGAATCGGGCCTCATCTCGCGGCGAGGGGGAAGTCTCATGGTTTTTCTCGAGTTGCGGCGGGAACCTGGGGTATATTCTCGAGTTAAGACGGGGATGGCCCTTCCACACACGTGTGTGTTCGGCCATGTCAGGACTCCTGCCTAGTTGCGAGGGACAACTCGGGATTCTCCTTGAGGCTTTGCAGGGCAATTGAGACGCCTCTCCAGCTGAGGCGGGAGACCAAGTGTCCCTTTCCACGTGCCACAGGAATCCTGGGTCTCCTATCAAGTTTCACGAGGAGTCAGGCATCGTCTCCTTTGGAGGCACTGATCTCCGCATACCTCTGGAGTTTTCAAACATTTTGAGGCCTCCTGTCGCGATGAGGTGGGGAACGAGGTCTTTCTCTGTGGTCTCCACAGGGGATTCAGACACCCTTTCGTCTTGGGAGATGCAAGACGAGCCTGCATTCCAGTCACTGCAGGGATATCCGGCCTTATTTCGAGTCAGTGCATCGCGGTGTCAATTCCACTTGAGGCCGCAAACTCAGGATCCCTCTCACATACCTAGAGCTGCGAGAAGCCTCCTCTTGAGGTGCTTCTGGTAAGGTGGTATTCCTCTGGAGTCGAAGCCAGGGACTAACCTCTCATCTCGAGTTGATTTTTGGTCCACAGAGTTCTTTCGTGTTGCTACAGTGACCTCAGGATCCCTCTAGCCTTGAAACAGTGTTCTTGGGGTTTCTCTGGAGTGCCATCAAGGAAATCAAGGCTCCTTTCATGTGTGATGTGCAACACAGAATTGCTCTGCACGCAGTGCAGGGGAATCGGGCCTCATCTCGCGGCGAGGGGGAAGTCTCATGGTTTTTCTCGAGTTGCGGCGGGAACCTGGGGTATATTCTCGAGTTACGACGGGGATGGCCCTTCCACACACGTGTTTGTTCAGCCACGTCAGGACTCTTGCCTAGTTGCGAGACACAACTCGGCATTCTCCTCGAGGCTTGGCAAGGCAATTGGGACGCCTCTCCAGCTGAGGCGGGAGACCAAGGGTCCCTTTCCACGTGCCACAGGAATCCTGGGACTCCTATCAAGTTTCACGAGGAGTCAGGCATCGTCTCCTTTGGAGGCACTGATCTCCGCGTACCTCTGGAGTTTTCAAAGGATGTGAGGCCTCCGGTCGCGATGAGCTGGGGAACTAGGTCTTTCTCTGTGGTCTCCACAGGGGATTCAGACATCCTTTCATCTTGGGAGATGCAAGACGAGCCTGCATTCAAGTCACTGCAGGGATATCCAGCCTTATTTCGCGTCAGGGCATCGCGGTGTCCATTCCACTTGAGGCCGCAAACTCAGGGTCCCTCTCACATACCTAGAGCTGAGAGAAGCCTCCTCTTGAGGTGCTTGTGGTAAGGTGGTATTCCTCTGGAGTCGAAGCCAGGGACTAACCTCTCATCTCGAGTTGATTTTTGGCCCACGGAGCTCTTTCGTGTTGCTACAGTGACCTCAGGATCCCTCTAGCCTTGAAACAGTGTTCTTGGGGTTTCTCTGGAGTGCCATCAAGGAAATCAAGGCTCCTTTCATGTGTGATGTGCAAGACGGAATTGCTCTGCACGCAGTACAGGGGAATCGGGCCTCATCTCGCATCGAGGGGGAAGTCTCATGGTTTTTCTCGAGTTGCGGCGGGAACCTGGGGTATATTCTCGAGTTACGACGGGGATGGCCCTTCCACCCACGTGTTTGTTCAGCCACGTCAGGACTCCTGCCTAGTTGCGAGGGACAACTCGGGATTCTCCTCGAGGCTTGGCAGGGCAATTGGAACGCCTCTCCAGCTGAGGCGGGAGACCAAGGGTCCCTTTCCACGTGCCACAAGAATCCTGGGACTCCTATCAAGTTTCACGAGGAGTCAGGGATCGTCTCCTTTGGAGGCACTGATCTCCGCATACCTCTGGAGTTTTCAAAGGATTTGAGGCCTCCGGTCGCGATGAGGTGGGGAACTAGGTCTTTCTCTGGGGTCTCCACAGGGGATTCAGACATCCTTTCGTCTTGGGAGATGCAAGACGAGCCTGCATTCAAGTCACTGCAGGGATATCCGGCCTTATTTCGAGTCAGGGCATCGCGGTGTCCATTCCACTTGAGGCCGCAAACTCAGGATCCCTCTCACATACCTAGAGCTGAGAGAAGCCTCCTCTTGAGGTGCTTGTGGTAAGGTGGTATTCCTCAGGAGTCGAAGCCAGGGACTAACCTCTCATCTCGTGTTGATTCTTGGTCCACGGAGCTCTTTCGTGTTGCTACAGTGACCTCAGGATCCCTCTAGCCTTGAAACAGTGTTCTTGGGGTTTCTCTGGAGTGCCATCAAGGAAATCAAGGCTCCTTTCATGTGTGATGTGCAACACGGAATTGCTCTGCACGCAGTGCAGGGGAATCGGGCCTCATCTCGCGGCGAGGGGGAAGTCTCATGGTTTTTCTCGAGTTGCGGCGGGAACCTGGGGTATATTCTCGAGTTAAGACGGGGATGGCCCTTCCACACACGTGTGTGTTCGGCCATGTCAGGACTCCTGCCTAGTTGCGAGGGACAACTCGGGATTCTCCTTGAGGCTTTGCAGGGCAATTGAGACGCCTCTCCAGCTGAGGCGGGAGACCAAGTGTCCCTTTCCACGTGCCACAGGAATCCTGGGTCTCCTATCAAGTTTCACGAGGAGTCAGGCATCGTCTCCTTTGGAGGCACTGATCTCCGCATACCTCTGGAGTTTTCAAAGATTTTGAGGCCTCCTGTCGCGATGAGGTGGGGAACGAGGTCTTTCTCTGTGGTCTCCACAGGGGATTCAGACACCCTTTCGTCTTGGGAGATGCAAGACGAGCCTGCATTCCAGTCACTGCAGGGATATCCGGCCTTATTTCGAGTCAGTGCATCGCGGTGTCAATTCCACTTGAGGCCGCAAACTCAGGATCCCTCTCACATACCTAGAGCTGCGAGAAGCCTCCTCTTGAGGTGCTTCTGGTAAGGTGGTATTCCTCTGGAGTCGAAGCCAGGGACTAACCTCTCATCTCGAGTTGATTTTTGGTCCACAGAGTTCTTTCGTGTTGCTACAGTGACCTCAGGATCCCTCTAGCCTTGAAACAGTGTTCTTGGGGTTTCTCTGGAGTGCCATCAAGGAAATCAAGGCTCCTTTCATGTGTGATGTGCAACACAGAATTGCTCTGCACGCAGTGCAGGGGAATCGGGCCTCATCTCGCGGCGAGGGGGAAGTCTCATGGTTTTTCTCGAGTTGCGGCGGGAACCTGGGGTATATTCTCGAGTTACGACGGGGATGGCCCTTCCACACACGTGTTTGTTCAGCCACGTCAGGACTCTTGCCTAGTTGCGAGACACAACTCGGCATTCTCCTCGAGGCTTGGCAAGGCAATTGGGACGCCTCTCCAGCTGAGGCGGGAGACCAAGGGTCCCTTTCCACGTGCCACAGGAATCCTGGGACTCCTATCAAGTTTCACGAGGAGTCAGGCATCGTCTCCTTTGGAGGCACTGATCTCCGCGTACCTCTGGAGTTTTCAAAGGATGTGAGGCCTCCGGTCGCGATGAGGTGGGGAACTAGGTCTTTCTCTGTGGTCTCCACAGGGGATTCAGACATCCTTTCATCTTGGGAGATGCAAGACGAGCCTGCATTCAAGTCACTGCAGGGATATCCAGCCTTATTTCGCGTCAGGGCATCGCGGTGTCCATTCCACTTGAGGCCGCAAACTCAGGGTCCCTCTCACATACCTAGAGCTGAGAGAAGCCTCCTCTTGAGGTGCTTGTGGTAAGGTGGTATTCCTCTGGAGTCGAAGCCAGGGACTAACCTCTCATCTCGAGTTGATTTTTGGCCCACGGAGCTCTTTCGTGTTGCTACAGTGACCTCAGGATCCCTCTAGCCTTGAAACAGTGTTCTTGGGGTTTCTCTGGAGTGCCATCAAGGAAATCAAGGCTCCTTTCATGTGTGATGTGCAACACGGAATTGCTCTGCACGCAGTGCAGGGGAATCGGGCCTCATCTCGCGGCGAGGGGGAAGTCTCATGGTTTTTCTCGAGTTGCGGCGGGAACCTGGGGTATATTCTCGAGTTACGACGGGGATGGCCCTTCCACCCACGTGTTTCTTCAGCGACGTCAGGACTCCTGCCTAGTTGCGAGGGACAACTCGGGATTCTCCTCGAGGCTTGGCAGGGCAATTGGGACGCCTCTCCAGCTGAGGCGGGAGACCAAGTGTCCCTTTCCAAGTGCCACATGAATCCTGGGACTCCTATCAAGTTTCACGAGGAGTCAAGCATCGTCTCCTTTGGAGGCACTGATCTCCGCGTACCTCTGGAGTTTTCAAAGGATGTGAGGCTATCGGTCGCGATGAGGTGGGGAACTAAGTCTTTCTCTGTGCTTTCCACAGGGGATTCAGACATCCTTTCGTCCTGGGAGATGCAAGACGAGCCTGCATTGAAGTCACTGCAGGGATATCCGGCCTTATTTCGAGTCAGGGCATCGCGGTGTCCATTCCACTTGAGGCCGCAAACTCAGGGTCCCTCTCACATACCTAGAGCTGAGAGAAGCCTCCTCTTCAGGTGCTTGTGGTAAGGTGGTATTCCTCTGGAGACGAATCCAGGGACTAACTTTCCTTTTCGAGTCGATTTTTGGTCCACAGAATTCTTTCGTGTTGCTACAGTGACCTCAGGATCCCTCTAGCCTTGAAACAGTGTTCTTGGGGTTTCTCTGGAGTGCCATCAAGGAAATCAAGGCTCCTTTCATGTGTGATGTGCAAGACGGAATTGCTCTGCACGCAGTACAGGGGAATCGGGCCTCATCTCGAATCGAGGGGGAAGTCTCATGGTTTTTCTCGAGTTGCGGCGGGAACCTGGGGTATATTCTCGAGTTACGACGGGGATGGCCCTTCCACCCACGTGTTTGTTCAGCCACGTCAGGACTCCTGCCTAGTTGCGAGGGACAACTCGGGATTCTCCTCGAGGCTTGGCAGGGCAATTGGAACGCCTCTCCAGCTGAGGCGGGAGACCAAGGGTCCCTTTCCACGTGCCACAAGAATCCTGGGACTCCTATCAAGTTTCACGAGGAGTCAGGCATCGTCTCCTTTGGAGGCACTGATCTCCGCGTACCTCTGGAGTTTTCAAAGGATGTGAGGCCTCCGGTCGCGATGAGGTGGGGAACTAGGTGTTTCTCTGTGGTCTCCACAGGGGATTCAGACATCCTTTCTTCTTGGGAGATGCAAGACGAGCCTGCATTCAAGTCACTGCAGGGATATCCGGCCTTATTTCGAGTCAGGGCATCGCGGTGTCCATTCCACTTGAGGCCGCAAACTCAGGATCCCTCTCACATACCTAGAGCTGAGAGAAGCCTCCTCTTGAGGTGCTTGTGGTAAGGTGGTATTCCTCACGAGTCGAAGCCAGGGACTAACCTCTCATCTCGTGTTGATTCTTGGTCCACGGAGCTCTTTCGTGTTGCTACAGTGACCTCAGGATCCCTCTATCCTTGAAACAGTGTTCTTGGGGTTTCTCTGGAGTGCCATCAAGGAAATCAAGGCTCCTTTCATGTGTGATGTGCAAAACGGAATTGCTCTGCACGCAGTGCAGGGGAATCGGGCCTCATCTCGCGGCGAGGGGGAAGTCTCATGGTTTTTCTCGAGTTGCGGCGGGAACCTGGGGTATATTCTCGAGTTACGACGGGGATGGCCCTTCCACACACGTGTGTGTTCGGCCATGTCAGGACTCCTGCCTAGTTGCGAGGGACAACTCGGGATTCTCCTTGAGGCTTTGCAGGGCAATTGGGACGCCTCTCCAGCTGAGACGGGAGACCAAGTGTCCCTTTCCACGTGCCACAGGAATCCTGGGTCTCCTATCAAGTTTCACGAGGAGTCAGGCATCGTCTCCTTTGGAGGCACTGATCTCCGCATACCTCTGGAGTTTTCAAAGATTTTGAGGCCTCCTGTCGCGATGAGGTGGGGAACGAGGTCTTTCTCTGTGGTCTCCACAGGGGATTCAGACACCCTTTCGTCTTGGGAGATGCAAGACGAGCCTGCATTCCAGTCACTGCAGGGATATCCGGCCTTATTTTGAGTCAGTGCATCGCGGTGTCAATTCCACTTGAGGCCGCAAACTCAGGATCCCTCTCACATACCTAGAGCTGAGAGAAGCCTCCTCTTGAGGTGCTTCTGGTAAGGTGGTATTCCTCTGGAGTCGAAGCCAGGGACTAACCTCTCATCTCGAGTTGATTTTTGGTCCACAGAGTTCTTTCGTGTTGCTACAGTGACCTCAGGATCCCTCTAGCCTTGAAACAGTGTTCTTGGGGTTTCTCTGGAGTGCCATCAAGGAAATCAAGGCTCCTTTCATGTGTGATGTGCAACACAGAATTGCTCTGCACGAAATGCAGGGGAATCGGGCCTCATCTCGCGGCGAGGGGGAAGTCTCATGGTTTTTCTCGAGTTGCGGCGGGAACCTGGGGTATATTCTCGAGTTACGACGGGGATGGCCCTTCCACACACGTGTTTGTTCAGCCACGTCAGGACTCTTGCCTAGTTGCGAGACACAACTCGGGATTCTCCTCGAGGCTTGGCAAGGCAATTGGGACGCCTCTCCAGCTGAGGCGGGAGACCAAGGGTCCCTTTCCACGTGCCACAGGAATCCTGGGACTCCTATCAAGTTTCACGAGGAGTCAGGCATCGTCTCCTTTGGAGGCACTGATCTCCGCGTACCTCTGGAGTTTTCAAAGGATGTGAGGCCTCCGGTCGCGATGAGGTGGGGAACTAGGTCTTTCTCTGTGGTCTCCACAGGGGATTCAGACATCCTTTCATCTTGGGAGATGCAAGACGAGCCTGCATTCAAGTCACTGCAGGGATATCCAGCCTTATTTCGCGTCAGGGCATCGCGGTGTCCATTCCACTTGAGGCCGCAAACTCAGGGTCCCTCTCACATACCTAGAGCTGAGAGAAGCCTCCTCTTGAGGTGCTTGTGGTAAGGTGGTATTCCTCTGGAGTCGAAGCCAGGGACTAACCTCTCATCTCGAGTTGATTTTTGGCCCACGGAGCTCTTTCGTGTTGCTACAGTGACCTCAGGATCCCTCTAGCCTTGAAACAGTGTTCTTGGGGTTTCTCTGGAGTGCCATCAAGGAAATCAAGGCTCCTTTCATGTGTGATGTGCAACACGGAATTGCCCTGCACGCAGTGCAGGGGAATCGGGCCTCATCTCGCGGCGAGGGGGAAGTTTCATGGTTTTTCTCGAGTTGCGGCGGGAACCTGGGGTATATTCTCGAGTTACGACGGGGATGGCCCTTCCACCCACGTGTTTCTTCAGCCACGTCAGGACTCCTGCCTAGTTGCGAGGGACAACTCTGGATTCTCCTCGAGGCTTGGCAGGGCAATTGGGACGCCTCTCCAGCTGAGGCGGGAGACCAAGTGTCCCTTTCCAAGTGCCACAGGAATCCTGGGACTCCTATCAAGTTTCACGAGGAGTCAGGCATCGTCTCCTTTGGAGGCACTGATCTCCGCGTACCTCTGGAGTTTTCAAAGGATGTGAGGCCTCCGGTCGCGATGAGGTGGGGAACTAAGTCTTTCTCTGTGCTTTCCACAGGGGATTCAGACATCCTTTCGTCCTGGGAGATGCAAGACGAGCCTGCATGAAGTCACTGCAGGGATATCCGGCCTTATTTCGAGTCAGGGCATCGCGGTGTCCATTCCACTTGAGGCCGCAAACTCAGGGTCCCTCTCACATACCTAGAGCTGAGAGAAGCCTCCTCTTGAGGTGCTTGTGGTAAGGTGGTATTCCTCTGGAGACGAATCCAGGGACTAACCTCTCTTTTCGAGTTGATTTTTGGTCCACAGAGTTCTTTCGTGTTGCTACAGTGACCTCAGGATCCCTCTAGCCTTGAAACAGTGTTCTTGGGGTTTCTCTGGAGTGCCATCAAGGAAATCAAGGCTCCTTTCATGTGTGATGTGCAACACGGAATTGCTCTGCACGCAGTGCAGGGGAATCGGGCCTCATCTCGCGGCGAGGGGGAAGTCTCATGGTTTTTCTCGAGTTGCGGCGGGAACCTGGGGTATATTCTCGAGTTACGACGGGGATGGCCCTTCCACCCACGTGTTTCTTCAGTGACGTCAGGACTCCTGCCTAGTTGCGAGGGACAACTCGGGATTCTCCTCGAGGCTTGGCAGGTCAATTGGGACGCCTCTCCAGCTGAGGCGGGAGACCAAGTGTCCCTTTCCAAGTGCCACAGGAATCCTGGGACTCCTATCAAGTTTCACGAGGAGTCAGGCATCGTCTCCTTTGGAGGCCCTGATCTCCGCGTACCTCTGGAGTTTTCAAAGGATGTGAGGCTATGGGTCGCGATGAGGTGGGGAACTAAGTCTTTCTCTGTGCTTTCCACAGGGGATTCAGACATCCTTTCGTCCTGGGAGATGCAAGACGAGCCTGCATTCAAGTCACTGCAGGGATATCCGGCCTTATTTCGAGTCAGGGCATCGCGGTGTCCATTCCACTTGAGGCCGCAAACTCAGGGTCCCTCTCACATACCTAGAGCTGAGAGAAGCCTCCTCTTGAGGTGCTTGTGGTAAGGTGGTATTCCTCTGGAGACGAATCCAGGGACTAACCTCTCTTTTCGAGTTGATTTTTGGTCCACAGAGTTCTTTCGTGTTGCTACAGTGACCTCAGGATCCCTCTATCCTTGAAACAGTGTTCTTGGGGTTTCTCTGGAGTGCCATCGAGGAAATCAAGGCTCCTTTCATGTGTGATGTGCAAGACGGAATTGCTCTGCACGCAGTACAGGGGAATCGGGCCTCATCTCGCATCGAGGGGGAAGTCTCATGGTTTTTCTCGAGTTGCGGCGGGAACCTGGGGTATATTCTCGAGTTACGACGGGGATGGCCCTTCCACCCACGTGTTTGTTCAGCCACGTCAGGACTCCTGCCTAGTTGCGAGGGACAACTCGGGATTCTCCTCGAGGCTTGGCAGGTCAATTGGAACGCCTCTCCAGCTGAGGCGGGAGACCAAGGGTCCCTTTCCACGTGCAACAAGAATCCTGGGACTCCTATCAAGTTTCACGAGGAGTCAGGCATCGTCTCCTTTGGAGGCACTGATCTCCGCGTACCTCTGGAGTTTTCAAAGGATGTGAGGCCTCCGGTCGCGATGAGGTGGGGAACTAGGTCTTTCTCTGTGGTCTCCACAGGGGATTCAGACATCCTTTCTTCTTGGGAGATGGAAGACGAGCCTGCATTCAAGTCACTGCAGGGATATCCGGCCTTATTTCGAGTCAGGGCATCGCGGTGTCCATTCCACTTGAGGCCGCAAACTCAGGATCCCTTTCACATACCTAGAGCTGAGAGAAGCCTCCTCTTGAGGTGCTTGTGGTAAGGTTGTATTCGTCAGGAGTCGAAGCCAGGGACTAACCTCTCATCTCGAGTTGATTTTTGGCCCACGGAGCTCTTTCGTGTTGCTACAGTGACCTCAGGATCCCTCTAGCCTTGAAACAGTGTTCTTGGGGTTTCTCTGGAGTGCCATCAAGGAAATCAAGGCTCCTTTCATGTGTGATGTGCAACACGGAATTGCTCTGCACGCAGTGCAGGGGAATCGGGCCTCATCTCGTGGCGAGGGGGAAGTCTCATGGTTTTTCTCGAGTTGCAGCGGGAACCTGGGGTATATTCTCGAGTTACGACGGAGATGGCCCTTCCACCCACGTGTTTCTTCAGCGACGTCATGACTCCTGCCGGGTTCCGTGGGACAACTCTGGATTCTCCTCGAGGCTTGGCAGGGCAATTGGGACGCCTCTCCAGCTGAGGCGGGAGACCAAGTGTCCCTTTCCAAGTGCCACAGGAATCCTGGGACTCCTATCAAGTTTCACGAGGAGTCAGGCATCGTCTCCTTTGGAGGCACTGATCTCCCCGTACCTCTGGAGTTTTCAAAGGATGTGAGGCTATCGGTCGCGATGAGGTGGGAACTAAGTCTTTCTCTGTGCTTTCCACAGGGGATTCAGACATCCTTTCGTCCTGGGAGATGCAAGACGAGCCTGCATTGAAGTCACTGCAGGGATATCCGGCCTTATATCGAGTCAGGGCATCGCGGTGTCCATTCCACTTGAGGCCCCAAACTCAGGGTCCCTCTCACATACCTAGAGCTGAGAGAAGCCTCCTCTTGAGGTGCTTGTGGTAAGGTGGTATTCCTCTGGAGAAGAATCCAGGGACTAACCTCTTTTTTCGAGTTGATTTTTGGTCCACAGAGTTCTTTCGTGTTGCTACAGTGACCTCAGGATCCCTCTAGCGTTGAAACAGTGTTCTTGGGGTTTCTCTGGAGTGCCATCAAGGAAATCAAGGCTCCTTTCATGTGTGATGTGCAAGACGGAATTGCTCTGCACGGAGTACAGGGGAATCGGGCCTCATCTCGCATCGAGGGGGAAGTCTCATGGTTTTTCTCGAGTTGCGGCGGGAACCTGGGGTATATTCTCGAGTTACGACGGGGATGGCCCTTCCACCCACGTGTTTGTTCAGCCACGTCAGGACTCCTGCCTAGTTGCGAGGGACAACTCGGGATTCTCCTCGAGGCTTGGCAGGGCAATTGGAACGCCTCTCCAGCTGAGGCGGGAGACCAAGGGTCCCTTTCCACGTGCCACAAGAATCCTGGGACTCCTATCAAGTTTCACGAGGAGTCAGGCATCGTCTCCTTTGGAGGCACTGATCTCCGCGTACCTCTGGAGTTTTCAAAGGATTTGAGGCCTCCTGTCGCGATGAGGTGGGGAACTAGGTGTTTCTCTGTGGTCTCCACAGGGGATTCAGACGTCCTTTCTTCTTGGGAGATGCAAGACGAGCCTGCATTCAAGTCACTGCAGGGATATCCGGCCTTATTTCGAGTCAGAGCATCGCGGTGTCCATTCCACTTGAGGCCGCAAACTCAGGATCCCTCTCACATACCTAGAGCTGAGAGAAGCCTCCTCTTGAGGTGCTTGTGGTAAGGTGGTATTCCTCAGGAGTCGAAGCCAGGGACTAACCTCTCATTTCGTGTTGATTCTTGGTCCACGGAGCTCTTTCGTGTTGCTACAGTGACCTCAGGATCCCTCTAGCCTTGAAACAGTGTTCTTGGGGTTTCTCTGGAGTGCCATCAAGGAAATCAAGGCTCCTTTCATGTGTGATGTGCAACACGGAATTGCTCTGCACGCAGTGCAGGGGAATCGGGCCTCATCTCGCGGCGAGGGGGAAGTCTCATGCTTTTTCTCGAGTTGCGGCGGGAACCTGGGGTATATTCTCGAGTTACGACGGAGATGGCCCTTCCACACACGTGTGTGTTCAGCCATGTCAGGACTCCTGCCTAGTTGCGAGGGACAACTCGGGATTCTCCTCGAGGCTTTGCAGGGCAATTGGGACGCCTCTCCAGCTGAGACGGGAGACCAAGGGTCCCTTTCCACGTGCCACAGGAATCCTGGGTCTCCTATCAAGTTTCACGAGGAGTCAGGCATCGTCTCCTTTGGAGGCACTGATCTCCGCATACCTCTGGAGTTTTCAAAGGATTTGAGGCCTCCTGTCGCGATGAGGTGGGGAACTAGGTCTTTCTCTGTGGTCTCCACAGGGGATTCAGACACCCTTTCGTCTTGGGAGATGCAAGACGAGCCTGCATTCCAGTCACTGCAGGGATATCCGGCCTTATTTCGAGTCAGGGCATCGCGGTGTCCATTCCACTTGAGGCCGCAAACTCAGGGTCCCTCTCACATACCTAGAGCTGAGAGAAGCCTCCTCTTGAGGTGCTTGTGGTAAGGTGGTATTCCTCTGGAGTCGAAGCCAGGGACTAACCTCTCATCTCAAGTTGATTTTTGGCCCACGGAGCTCTTTCGTGTTGCTACAGTGACCTCAGGATCCCTCTAGCCTTGAAACAGTGTTCTTGGGGTTTCTCTGGAGTGCCATCAAGGAAATCAAGGCTCCTTTCATGTGTGATGTGCAACACGGAATTGCTCTGCACGCAGTGCAGGGGAATCGGGCCTCATCTCGCGGCGAGGGGGAAGTCTCATGGTTTTTCTCGAGTTGCGGCGGGAACCTGGGGTATATTCTCGAGTTACGACGGGGATGGCCCTTCCACACACGTGTTTGTTCAGCCATGTCAGGACTCTTGCCTAGTTGCGAGACACAACTCGGGATTCTCCTCGAGGCTTGGCAAGGCAATTGGGACGCCTCTCCAGCTGAGGTGGGAGACCAAGGGTCCCTTTCCACGTGCCACAGGAATCCTGGGACTCCTATCAAGTTTCACGAGGAGTCAGGCATCGTCTCCTTTGGAGGCACTGATCTCCGCGTACCTCTGGAGTTTTCAAAGGATTTGAGGCCTCCTGTCGCGATGAGGTGGGGAACTAGGTCTTTCTCTGTGGTCTCCACAGGGGATTCAGACATCCTTTCATCTTGGGAGATGCAAGACGAGCCTGCATTCAAGTCACTGCAGGGATATCCAGCCTTATTTCGCGTCAGGGCATCGCGGTGTCCATTCCACTTGAGGCCGCAAACTCAGGGTCCCTCTCACATACCTAGAGCTGAGAGAAGCCTCCTCTTGAGGTGCTTGTGGTAAGGTGGTATTCCTCTGGAGTCGAAGCCAGGGACTAACCTCTCATCTCGAGTTGATTTTTGGCCCACGGAGCTCTTTCGTGTTGCTACAGTGACCTCAGGATCCCTCTAGCCTTGAAACAGTGTTCTTGGGGTTTCTCTGGAGTCCCATCGAGGAAATAAAGGCGCCTTTCATGTGTGATGTGCAACACAGAATAGATCTGCACGCAGTGCAGGGGAATCGGGCCTCATCTCGCGGCGAGGGGGAAGTCTCATGGTTTTTCTCGAGTTGCGGCGGGAACCTGGGGTATATTCTCGAGTTACGACGGGGATGGCCCTTCCACCCACGTGTTTGTTCAGCCATGTCAGGACTCCTGCCTAGTTCCGAGGGACAACTCTGGATTCTCCTCGAGGCTTGGCAGGGCAATTGGGACGCCTCTCCAGCTGAGGCGGGAGACCAAGGGTCCCTTTCCACGTGCCACAAGAATCCTGGGATTCCTATCAAGTTTCACGAGGAGTCAGGCATCGTCTCCTTTGGAGGCACTGATCTCCGCGTACCTCTGGAGTTTTCAAAGGATGTGAGGCCTGCGGTCGCGATGAGGTGGGGAACTCGGTATTTCTCTGTGGTCTCCACAGGGGATTCAGACATCCTTTCTCCTTGGGAGATGCAAGACGAGCCTGCATTGAAGTCACTGCAGGGATATCCGGCCTTATTTCGAGTCAGGGCATCACGGTGTCCATTCCACTTGAGGCCGCAAACTCAGGATACCTCTCACATACCTTGAGCTGAGAGAAGCCTCCTCTTGAGGTGCTTGTGGTAAGGTGGTATACCTCAGGAGTCGAAGCCAGGGACTAACCTCTCATCTCGTGTTGATTTTTGGTCCACGGAGCTCTTTCGTGTTGCTACAGTGACCTCAGGATCCCTCTAGCCTTGAAACAGTGTTCTTGGGGTTTCTCTGGAGTGCCATCAAGGAAATCAAGGCTCCTTTCATGTGTGATGTGCAACACGGAATTGCTCTGCACGCAGTGCAGGGGAATCGGGCCTCATCTCGCGGCGAGGGGGAAGTCTCATGGTTTTTCTCGAGTTGCGGCGGGAACCTGGGGTATATTCTCGAGTTACGACGGGGATGGCCCTTCCACACACGTGTGTGTTCAGCCATGTCAGGACTCCTGCCTAGTTGCGAGGGACATCTCGGGATTCTCCTCGAGGCTTTGCAGGGCAATTGGGACGCCTCTCCAGCTGAGACGGGAGACCAAGGGTCCCTTTCCACGTGCCACAGGAATCCTGGGTCTCCTATGAAGTTTCACGAGGAGTCAGGCATCGTCTCCTTTGGAGGCACTGATCTCCGCATACCTCTGGAGTTTTCAAAGGATTTGAGGCCTCCTGTCGCGATGAGGTGGGGAACTAGGTCTTTCTCTGTGGTCTCCACAGGGGATTCAGACACCCTTTCGTCTTGGGAGATGCAAGACGAGCCTGCATTCCAGTCACTGCAGGGATATCCGGCCTTATTTCGAGTCAGGGCATCGCGGTGTCCATTCCACTTGAGGCCGCAAACTCAGGGTCCCTCTCACATACATAGAGCTGAGAGAAGCCTCCTCTTGAGGTGCTTGTGGTAAGGTGGTATTCCTCTGGAGTCGAAGCCAGGGACTAACCTCTCATCTCGAGTTGATTTTTGGCCCACGGAGCTCTTTCGTGTTGCTACAGTGACCTCAGGATCCCTCTAGCCTTGAAACAGTGTTCTTGGGGTTTCTCTGGAGTGTCAAGGAAATCAAGGCTCCTTTCATGTGTGATGTGCAACACGGAATTGCTCTGCACGCAGTGCAGGGGAATCGGGCCTCATCTCGCGGCGAGGGGGAAGTCTCATGGTTTTTCTCGAGTTGCGGCGGGAACCTGGGGTATATTCTCGAGTTACGACGGGGATGGCCCTTCCACCCACGTGTTTCTTCAGCGACGTCAGGACTCCTGCCTAGTTGCGAGGGACAACTCTGGATTCTCCTCGAGGCTTGGCAGGGCAATTGGGACGCCTCTCCAGCTGAGGCGGGAGACCAAGTGTCCCTTTCCAAGTGCCACAGGAATCCTGGGACTCCTATCAAGTTTCACGAGGAGTCAGGCATCGTCTCCTTTGGAGGCACTGATCTCCGCGTACCTCTGGAGTTTTCAAAGGATGTGAGGCTATCGGTCGCGATGAGGTGGGGAAGTAATTCTTTCTCTGTGATTTCCACAGGGGATTCAGACATCCTTTCGTCCTGGGAGATGCAAGAAGAGCCTGCATTGAAGTCACTGCAGGGATATCCGGCCTTATTTCGAGTCAGGGCATCGCGGTGTCCATTCCACTTGAGGCCGCAAACTCAGGGTCCCTCTCACATACCTAGAGCTGAGAGAAGCCTCCTCTTGAGGTGCTTGTGGAAAGGTGGTATTCCTCTGGAGACGAATCCAGGGACTAACCTCTCTTTTCGAGTTGATTTTTGGTCCACAGAGTTCTTTCGTGTTGCTACAGTGACCTCAGGATCCCTCTATCCTTGAAACAGAGTTCTTGGGGTTTCTCTGGAGTGCCATGAAGGAAATCAAGGCTCCTTTCATGTGTGATGTGCAACACGGAATTGCTCTGCACGCAGTACAGGGGAATCGGGCCTCATCTCGCAGCGAGGTGGAAGTCTCATGGTTTTTCTCGAGTTGCGGCGGGAACCTGGGGTATATTCTCGAGTTACGACGGGGATGGCCCTTTGACCCACGTGTTTGTTCAGCCACGTCAGGACTCCTGCCTAGTTGCGAGGGACAACTCGGGATTCTCCTCGAGTCTTGGCAGGGCAATGGGAACGCCTCTCCAGCTGAGGAGGGAGACCAAGGGTCCCTTTCCACGTGCCACAAGAATCCTGGGACTCCTATCAAGTTTCACGAGGAGTCAGGCATCGTCTCCTTTGGAGGCACTGATCTCCGCGTACCTCTGGAGTTTTCAAAGGATGTGAGGCCTCCGGTCGCGATGAGGTGGGGAACTAGGTCTTTCTCTGTGGTCTCCACAGGGGATTCAGACACCCTTTCGTTTTGGGAGGTGCAAGACGAGCCTGCATTCAAGTCACTGCAGGGATATCCGGCCTTATTTCGAGTCAGGGCATCGCGGTGTCCATTCCACTTGAGGCCGCAAACTCAGGGTCCCTCTCACATACCTAGAGCTGAGAGAAGCCTCCTCTTGAGGTGCTTGTGGTAAGGTGGTATTCCTCTGGAGTCGAAGCCAGGGACTAACCTCTCATCTCGAGTTGATTTTTGGTCCACGGAGCTCTTTCGTGTTGCTACAGTGACCTCAGGATCCCTCTAGCCTTGAAACAGTGTTCTTGGGGTTTCTCTGGAGTGCCATGAAGGAAATCAAGGCTCCTTTCATGTGTCATGTGCAACACAGAATTGCTCTGCACGCAGTGCAGGGGAATCGGGCCTCATCTCGCGGCGAGGGGGAAGTCTCATGGTTTTTCTCGAGTTGCGGCGGGAACCTGGGGTATATTCTCGAGTTACGACGGGGATGGCCCTTCCACACCCGTGTTTGTTCAGCCACGTCAGGACTCTTGCCTAGTTGCGAGACACAACTCGGGATTCTCCTCGAGGCTTGGCAAGGCAATTGGGACGCCTCTCCAGCTGAGGCGGGAGACCAAGTGTCCCTTTCCACGTGCCACAGGAATCCTGGGACTCCTATCAAGTTTCACGAGGAGTCAGGCATCGTCTCCTTTGGAGGCACTGATCTCCGCGTACCTCTGGAGTTTTCAAAGGATGTGAGGCCTCCTGTCGCGATGAGGTGGGGAACTAGGTCTTTCTCTGTGGTCTCCACAGGGGATTCACACATCCTTTCGTCCTGGGAGATGCAAGACGAGCCTGCATTGAAGTCACTGCAGGGATATCCGGCCTTATTTCGAGTCAGGGCATCGCGGTGTCCATTCCACTTGAGGCCGCAAACTCAGGGTCCCTCTCACATACCTAGAGCTGAGAGAAGCCTCCTCTTGAGGTGCTTGTGGTAAGGTGGTATTCCTCTGGAGACGAATCCAGGGACTAACCTCTCTTTTCGAGTTGATTTTTGGTCCACAGAGTTCTTTCGTGTTGCTACAGTGACCTCAGGATCCCTCTATCCTTGAAACAGTGTTCTTGGGGTTTCTCTGGAGTGCCATCAAGGAAATCAAGGCTCCTTTCATGTGTGATGTGCAAGACGGAATTGCTCTGCACGCAGTACAGGGGAATCGGGCCTCATCTCGCATCGAGGGGGAAGTCTCATGGTTTTTCTCGAGTTGCGGCGGGAACCTGGGGTATATTCTCGAGTTACGACGGGGATGGCCCTTCCACCCACGTGTTTGTTCAGCCACGTCAGGACTCCTGCCTAGTTGCGAGGGACAACTCGGGATTCTCCTCGAGGCTTGGCAGGGCAATTGGAACGCCTCTCCAGCTGAGGCGGGAGACCAAGAGTCCCTTTCCACGTGCCACAAAATCCTGGGACTCCTATCAAGTTTCACGAGGAGTCAGGCATCGTCTCCTTTGGAGGCACTGATCTCCGCATACCTCTGGAGTTTTCAAAGGATTTGAGGCCTCCTGTCGCGATGAGGTGGTTAACTAGGTCTTTCTCTGTGGTCTCCACAGGGGATTCAGACACCCTTTCATCTTGGGAGATGCAAGACGAGCCTGCATTCCAGTCACTGCAGGGATATCCGGCCTTATTTCGAGTCAGGGCATCGCGGTGTCCATTCCACTTGAGGCCGCAAACTCAGGGTCCCTCTCACATACCTAGAGCTGAGAGAAGCCTCCTCTTGAGGTGCTTGTGGTAAGGTGGTATTCCTCAGGAGTCGAAGCCAGGGACTAACCTCTCATCTCGTGTTGATTCTTGGTCCACGGAGCTCTTTCGTGTTGCTACAGTGACCTCAGGATCCCTCTAGCCTTGAAACAGTGTTCTTGGGGTTTCTCTGGAGTGCCATCAAGGAAATCAAGGCTCCTTTCATGTGTGATGTGCAACACGGAATTGCTCTGCACGCAGTGCAGGGGAATCGGGCCTCATCTCGCGGCGAGGGGGAAGTCTCATGGTTTTTCTCGAGTTGCGGCGGGAACCTGGGGTATATTCTCGAGTTACGACGGGGATGGCCCTTCCACACTCGTGTTTGTTCAGCCACGTCAGGACTCCTGCCTAGTTGCGATACACAACTCGGGATTCTCCTCGAGGCTTGGCAAGGCAATTGGGACGCCTCTCCAGCTGAGGCGGGAGACCAAGGGTCCCTTTCCACGTGCCACAGGAATCCTGGGACTCCTATCAAGTTTCATGAGGAGTCAGGCATCGTCTCCTTTGGAGGCACTGATCTCCGCGTACCTCTGGAGTTTTCAAAGGATGTGAGGCCTCCGGTCGCGATGAGGTGGGGAACTAGGTCTTTCTCTGTGGTCTCCACAGGGGATTCAGACATCCTTTCATCTTGGGAGATGCAAGACGAGCCTGCATTCAAGTCACTGCAGGGATATCCAGCCTTATTTCGCATCAGGGCATCGCGGTGTCCATTCCACTTGAGGCCGCAAACTCAGGGTCCCTCTCACATACCTAGAGCTGAGAGAAGCCTCCTCTTGAGGTGCTTGTGGTAAGGTGGTATTCCTCTGGAGTCGAAGCCAGGGACTAACCTCTCATCTCGAGTTGATTCTTGGTCCACGGAGCTCTTTCGTGTTGCTACAGTGACCTCAGGATCCCTCTAGCCTTGAAACAGTGTTCTTGGGGTTTCTCTGGAGTGCCATCAAGGAAATCAAGGCTCCTTTCATGTGTGATGTGCAACACGGAATTGCTCTGCACGCAGTGCAGGGGAATCGGGCCTCATCTCGCGGCGAGGGGGAAGTCTCATGGTTTTTCTCGAGTTGCGGCGGGAACCTGGGGTATATTCTCGAGTTACGACGGGGATGGCCCTTCCACCCACGTGTTTCTTCAGCGACGTCAGGACTCCTGCCTACTGGCAAGGGACAACTCTGGATTCTCCTCTAGGCTTGGCAGGGCAATTGGGACGCCTCTCCAGCTGAGGCGGGAGACCAAGTGTCCCTTTCCAAGTGCCACAGGAATCCTGGGACTCCTATCAAGTTTCACGAGGAGTCAGGCGTCGTCTCCTTTGGAGGCACTGATCTCCGCGTACCTCTGGAGTTTTCAAAGGATGTGAGGCTATCGGTCGCGATGAGGTGTGGAACTAAGTCTTTCTCTGTGCTTTCCACAGGGGATTCAGACATCCTTTCATCCTGGGAGATGCAAGACGAGCCTGCATTGAAGTCACTGCAGGGATATCCGGCCTTATTTCGAGTCAGGGCATCGCGGTGTCCATTCCACTTGAGGCCGCAAACTCAGGGTCCCTCTCACATACCTAGAGCTGAGAGAAGCCTCCTCTTGAGGTGCTTGTGGTAAGGTGGTATTCCTCTGGAGACGAATTCAGGGACTAACCTCTCTTTTCGAGTTGATTTTTGGTCCACAGAGTTCTTTTGTGTTGCTACAGTGACCTCAGGATCCCTCTATCCTTGAAACAGTGTTCTTGGGGTTTCTCTGGAGTGCCATCTAGGAAATCAAGGCTCCTTTCATGTGTGATGTGCAAGACGGAATTGCTCTGCACGCAGTACAGGGGAATCGGGCCTCATCTCGCATCGAGGGGGAAGTCTCATGGTTTTTCTCGAGTTGCGGCGGGAACCTGGGGTATATTCTCGAGTTACGACGGGGATGGCCCTTCCACCCACGTGTTTGTTCAGCCACGTCAGGACTCCTGCCTAGTTGCGAGGGACAACTCGGGATTCTCCTCGAGGCTTGGCAGGGCAATTGAAACGCCTCTCCAGCTGAGGCGGGAGACCAAGGGTCCCTTTCCACGTGCCACAAGAATCCTGGGACTCCTATCAAGTTTCACGAGGAGTCAGGCATCGTCTCCTTTGGAGGCACTGATCTCCGCGTACCTCTGGAGTTTTCAAAGGATGTGAGGCCTGCGGTCGCGATGAGGTGGGGAACTAGGTGTTTCTCTGTGGTCTCCACAGGGGATTCAGACATCCTTTCTTCTTGGGAGATGCAAGACGAGCCTGCATTCAAGTCACTGCAGGGATATCTGGCCTTATTTCGAGTCAGGGCATCGCGGTGTCCATTCCACTTGAGGCCGCAAACTCAGGATCCCTCTCACATACCTAGAGCTGAGAGAAGCCTCCTCTTGAGGTGCTTGTGGTAAGGTGGTATTCCTCAAGAGTCGAAGCCAGGGACTAACCTCTCATCTCATGTTGATTCTTGGTCCACGGAGCTCTTTCGTGTTGCTACAGTGACCTCAGGATCCCTCTAGCCTTGAAACAGTGTTCTTGGGGTTTCTCTGGAGTGCCATCAAGGAAATCAAGGCTCCTTTCATGTGTGATGTGCAACACGGAATTGCTCTGCACCCAGTACAGGGGAATCGGGCCTCATCTCGCGGCGAGGGGGAAGTCTCATGGTTTTTCTCGAGTTGCGGCGGGAACCTGGGGTATATTCTCGAGTTACGACGGGGATGGCCCTTCCACACACGTGTTTGTTCAGCCACGTCAGGACTCTTGCCTAGTTGCGAGACACAACTCGGGATTCTCCTCGAGGCTTGGCAAGGCAATCGGGACGCCGCTCCAGCTGAGGCGGGAGACCAAGGGTCCCTTTCCACGTGCCACAGGAATCCTGGGACTCCTATCAAGTTTCATGAGGAGTCAGGCATCGTCTCCTTTGGAGGCACTGATCTCCGCGTACCTCTGGAGTTTTCAAAGGATGTGAGGCCTCCGGTCGCGATGAGGTGGGGAACTAGGTCTTTCTCTGTGGTCTCCACAGGGGATTCAGACATCCTTTCATCTTGGGAGATGCAAGACGAGCCTGCATTCAAGTCACTGCAGGGATATCCAGCCTTATTTCGCATCAGGGCATCGAGGTGTCCATTCCACTTGAGGCCGCAAACTCAGGGTCCCTCTCACATACCTAGAGCTGAGAGAAGCCTCCTCTTGAGGTGCTTGTGGTAAGGTGGTATTCCTCTGGAGACGAATCCAGGGACTAACCTCTCTTTTCGAGTTGATTTTTGGTCCACAGAGTTCTTTCGTGTTGCTACAGTGACCTCAGGATCCCTCTATCCTTGAAACAGTGTTCTTGGGGTTTCTCTGGAGTGCCATCAAGGAAATCAAGGCTCCTTTCATGTGTGATGTGCAACACGGAATTGCTCTGCACGCAGTGCAGGGGAATCGGGCCTCATCTCGCGGCGAGGGGAAAGTCTCATGGTTTTTCTCGAGTTGCGGCGGGAACCTGGGGTATATTCTCGAGTTACGACGGGGATGGCCCTTCCACACACGGGTGTTCAGCGACGTCAGGACTCCTGCCTAGTTGCGAGGGACAACTCGGGATTCTCCTCGAGGTTTTGCAGGGCAATTGGGACGCCTCTCCAGCTGAGACGGGAGACCAAGTGTCCCTTTCCACGTGCCACAGGAATCCTGGGTCTCCTATCAAGTTTCACGAGGAGTCAGGCATCGTCTCCTTTGGAGGCACTGATCTCCGCATACCTCTGGAGTTTTCAAAGGATTTGAGGCCGCCTGTCGCGATGAGGTGGGGAACTAGGTCTTTCTCTGTGGTCTCCACAGGGGATTCAGACACCCTTTCGTCTTGGGAGATGCAAGACGAGCCTGCATTCCAGTCACTGCAGGGATATACGGCCTTATTTCGAGTCAGGGCATCAGGGTGTCCATTCCACTTGAGGCCGGAAACTCAGGGTCCCTCTCACATACCTAGAGCTGAGAGAAGCCTCCTCTTGAGGTGCTTGTGGTAAGGTGGTATTCCTCAGGAGTCGAAGCCAGGGACTAACTTCTCATCACGAGTTGATTCTTGGTCCACGGAGCTCTTTCGTGTTGCTACAGTGACCTCAGGATCCCTCTAGCCTTGAAACAGTGTTCTTGGGGTTTCTCTGGAGTGCCATGAAGGAAATCAAGGCTCCTTTCATGTGTGATGTGCAACACAGAATTGCTCTGCACGCAGTGCAGGGGAATCGGGCCTCATCTCGCGGCGAGGTGGAAGTCTCATGGTTTTTCTCGAGTTGCGGCGGGAACCTGGGGTATATTCTCGAGTTACGACGGGGATGGCCCTTCCACACACGTGTTTGTTCAGCCACGTCAGGACTCTTGCCTAGTTGCGAGACACAACTCGGGATTCTCCTCGAGGCTTGGCAAGGCAATTGGGACGCCTCTCCAGCTGAGGCGGGAGACCAAGGGTCCCTTTCCACGTGCCACAGGAATCCTGGGACTCCTATCAAGTTTCACGAGGAGTCAGGCATCGTCTCCTTTGGAGGCACTGATCTCCGCGTACCTCTGGAGTTTTCAAAGGATGTGAGGCCTCCGGTCGCGATGAGGTGGGGAACTAGGTCTTTCTCTGTGGTCTTCACAGGGGATTCAGACATCCTTTCATCTTGGGAGATGCAAGACGAGCCTGCATTCAAGTCACTGCAGGGATATCCAGCCTTAATTCGTGTCAGGGCATCGCGGTGTCCATTCCACTTGAGGCCGCAAACTCAGGGTCCCTCTCACATACCTAGAGCTGAGAGAAGCCTCCTCTTGAGGTGCTTGTGGTAAGGTGGTATTCCTCTGGAGTCGAAGCCAGGGACTAACCTCTCATCTCGAGTTGATTTTTGGCCCACGGAGCTCTTTCGTGTTGCTACACAGACCTCAGGATCCCTCTAGCCTTGAAACAGTGTTCTTGGGGTTTCTCTGGAGTGCCATCAAGGAAATCAAGGCTCCTTTCATGTGTGATGTGCAACACGGAATTGCTCTGCACGCAGTGCAGGGGAATCGGGCCTCATCTCGCGGCGAGGGGGAAGTCTCATGGTTTTTCTCGAGTTGCGGCGGGAACCTGGGGTATATTCTCGAGTTACGACGGGGATGGCCCTTCCACCCACGTGTTTCTTCAGCGACGTCAGGACTCCTGCCTAGTTGCGAGGGACAACTCTGGATTCTCCTCGAGGCTTGGCAGGGCAATTGGGACGCCTCTCCAGCTGAGGTGGGAGACCAAGTGTCCCTTTTCAAGTGCCACAGGAATCCTGGGATCCTATCAAGTTTCACGAGGAGTTAGGCGTCGTCTCCTTTGGAGGCACTGATCTCCGCGTACCTCTGGAGTTTTCAAAGGATGTGAGGCTATCGGTCGCGATGAGGTGGGGAACTAAGTCTTTCTCTGTGCTTTCCACAGGGGATTCAGACATCCTTTCGTCCTGGGAGATGCAAGACGAGCCTGCATTGAAGTCACTGCAGGGATATCTGGCCTTATTTCGCGTCAGGGCATCGCGGTGTCCATTCCACTTGAGGCCGCAAACTCAGGGTCCCTCTCACATACCTACAGCTGAGAGAAGCCTCCTCTTGAGGTGCTTGTGGTAAGGTGGTATTCCTCTGGAGACGAATCCAGGGACTAACCTCTCTTTTCGAGTTGATTTTTGGTCCACAGAGTTCTTTCGTGTTGCTACAGTGACCTCAGGATCCCTCTATCCTTGAAACAGTGTTCTTGGGGTTTCTCTGGAGTGCCATCAAGGAAATCAAGGCTCCTTTCATGTGTGATGTGCAAGACGGAATTGCTCTGCACGCAGTACAGGGGAATCGGGCCTCATCTCGCATCGAGGGGGAAGTCTCATGGTTTTTCTCGAGTTGCGGCGGGAACCTGGGGTATATTCTCGAGTTACGACGGGGATGGCCCTTCCACCCACGTGTTTGTTCAGCCACGTCAGGACTCCTGCCTAGTTGCGAGGGACAACTCGGGATTCTCCTCGAGGCTTGGCAGGGCAATTGGAACGCCTCTCCAGCTGAGGCGGGAGACCAAGGGTCCCTTTCCACGTGCCACAAGAATCCTGGGACTCCTATCAAGTTTCACGAGGAGTCAGGCATCGTCTCCTTTGGAGGCACTGATCTCCGCGTACCTCTGGAGTTTTCAAAGGATGTGAGGCCTGCGGTCGCGATGAGGTGGGGAACTAGGTGTTTCTCTGTGGTCTCCACAGGGGATTCAGACATCCTTTCTTCTTGGGAGATGCAAGACGAGCCTGCATTCAAGTCACTGCAGGGATATCCAGCCTTATTTCGAGTCAGGGCATCGCGGTGTCCATTCCACTTGAGGCCGCAAACTCAGGATCCCTCTCACATACCTAGAGCTGAGAGAAGCCTCCTCTTGAGGTGCTTGTGGTAAGGTGGTATTCCTCAGGAGTCGAAGCCAGGGACTAACCTCTCATCTCGTGTTGATTCTTGGTCCACGGAGCTCTTTCGTGTTGCTACAGTGACCTCAGGATCCCTCTAGCCTTGAAACAGTGTTCTTGGGGTTTCTCTGGAGTGCCATCAAGGAAATCAAGGCTCCTTTCATGTGTGATGTGCAACACGGAATTGCTCTGCACGCAGTGCAGTGGAATCGGGCCTCATCTCGCGGCGAGGGGGAAGTCTCATGGTTTTTCTCGAGTTGCGGCGGGAACCTGGGGTATATTCTCGAGTTAAGACGGGGATGGCCCTTCCACCCACGTGTTTCTTCAGCGACGTCAGGACTCCTGCCTAGTTGCGAGACACAACTCGGGATTCTCCTCGAGGCTTTGCAGGGCAATTGGGACGCCTCTCCAGCTGAGACGGGAGACCAGGTGTCCCTTTCCTCGTGCCACAGGAATCCTGGGTCTCCTATCAAGTTTCACGAGGAGTCAGGCATCGTCTCCTTTGGAGGCACTGATCTCCGCATACCTCTGGAGTTTTCAAAGGATTTGAGGCCTCCTGTCGCGATGAGGTGGGGAACTAGGTCTTTCTCTGTGGTCTCCACAGGGGATTCAGACACCCTTTCGTCTTGGGAGATGCAAGACGAGCCTGCATTCAAGTCACTGCAGGGATATCCGGCCTTATTTCGAGTCAGGGCATCGCGGTGTCCATTCCACTTGAGGCCGCAAACTCAGGGTCCCTCTCACATACCTAGAGCTGAGAGAAGCCTCCTCTTGAGGTGCTTGTGGTAAGGTGGTATTCCTCTGGAGTCGAAGCCAGGGACTAACCTCTCATCTCGAGTTGATTCTTGGTCCACGGAGCTCTTTCGTGTTGCTACAGTGACCTCAGGATCCCTCTAGCCTTGAAACAGTGTTCTTGGGGTTTCTCTGGAGTGCCATCAAGGAAATCAAGGCTCCTTTCATGTGTGATGTGCAACACGGAATTGCTCTGCACGCAGTGCAGGGGAATCGGGCCTCATCTCGCGGCGAGGGGGAAGTCTCATGGTTTTTCTCGAGTTGCGGCGGGAACCTGGGGTATATTCTCGAGTTACGACGGGGATGGCCCTTCCACCCACGTGTTTCTTCAGCGACGTCAGGACTCCTGCCTACTGGCAAGGGACAACTCTGGATTCTCCTCTAGGCTTGGCAGGGCAATTGGGACGCCTCTCCAGCTGAGGCGGGAGACCAAGTGTCCCTTTCCAAGTGCCACAGGAATCCTGGGACTCCTATCAAGTTTCACGAGGAGTCAGGCGTCGTCTCCTTTGGAGGCACTGATCTCCGCGTACCTCTGGAGTTTTCAAAGGATGTGAGGCTATCGGTCGCGATGAGGTGGGGAACTAAGTCTTTCTCTGTGCTTTCCACAGGGGATTCAGACATCCTTTCATCCTGGGAGATGCAAGACGAGCCTGCATTGAAGTCACTGCAGGGATATCCGGCCTTATTTCGAGTCAGGGCATCGCGGTGTCCATTCCACTTGAGGCCGCAAACTCAGGGTCCCTCTCACATACCTAGAGCTGAGAGAAGCCTCCTCTTGAGGTGCTTGTGGTAAGGTGGTATTCCTCTGGAGACGAATTCAGGGACTAACCTCTCTTTTCGAGTTGATTTTTGGTCCACAGAGTTCTTTTGTGTTGCTACAGTGACCTCAGGATCCCTCTATCCTTGAAACAGTGTTCTTGGGGTTTCTCTGGAGTGCCATCTAGGAAATCAAGGCTCCTTTCATGTGTGATGTGCAAGACGGAATTGCTCTGCACGCAGTACAGGGGAATCGGGCCTCATCTCGCATCGAGGGGGAAGTCTCATGGTTTTTCTCGAGTTGCGGCGGGAACCTGGGGTATATTCTCGAGTTACGACGGGGATGGCCCTTCCACCCACGTGTTTGTTCAGCCACGTCAGGACTCCTGCCTAGTTGCGAGGGACAACTCGGGATTCTCCTCGAGGCTTGGCAGGGCAATTGAAACGCCTCTCCAGCTGAGGCGGGAGACCAAGGGTCCCTTTCCACGTGCCACAAGAATCCTGGGACTCCTATCAAGTTTCACGAGGAGTCAGGCATCGTCTCCTTTGGAGGCACTGATCTCCGCGTACCTCTGGAGTTTTCAAAGGATGTGAGGCCTGCGGTCGCGATGAGGTGGGGAACTAGGTGTTTCTCTGTGGTCTCCACAGGGGATTCAGACATCCTTTCTTCTTGGGAGATGCAAGACGAGCCTGCATTCAAGTCACTGCAGGGATATCTGGCCTTATTTCGAGTCAGGGCATCGCGGTGTCCATTCCACTTGAGGCCGCAAACTCAGGATCCCTCTCACATACCTAGAGCTGAGAGAAGCCTCCTCTTGAGGTGCTTGTGGTAAGGTGGTATTCCTCAAGAGTCGAAGCCAGGGACTAACCTCTCATCTCATGTTGATTCTTGGTCCACGGAGCTCTTTCGTGTTGCTACAGTGACCTCAGGATCCCTCTAGCCTTGAAACAGTGTTCTTGGGGTTTCTCTGGAGTGCCATCAAGGAAATCAAGGCTCCTTTCATGTGTGATGTGCAACACGGAATTGCTCTGCACCCAGTACAGGGGAATCGGGCCTCATCTCGCGGCGAGGGGGAAGTCTCATGGTTTTTCTCGAGTTGCGGCGGGAACCTGGGGTATATTCTCGAGTTACGACGGGGATGGCCCTTCCACACACGTGTTTGTTCAGCCACGTCAGGACTCTTGCCTAGTTGCGAGACACAACTCGGGATTCTCCTCGAGGCTTGGCAAGGCAATCGGGACGCCGCTCCAGCTGAGGCGGGAGACCAAGGGTCCCTTTCCACGTGCCACAGGAATCCTGGGACTCCTATCAAGTTTCATGAGGAGTCAGGCATCGTCTCCTTTGGAGGCACTGATCTCCGCGTACCTCTGGAGTTTTCAAAGGATGTGAGGCCTCCGGTCGCGATGAGGTGGGGAACTAGGTCTTTCTCTGTGGTCTCCACAGGGGATTCAGACATCCTTTCATCTTGGGAGATGCAAGACGAGCCTGCATTCAAGTCACTGCAGGGATATCCAGCCTTATTTCGCATCAGGGCATCGCGGTGTCCATTCCACTTGAGGCCGCAAACTCAGGGTCCCTCTCACATACCTAGAGCTGAGAGAAGCCTCCTCTTGAGGTGCTTGTGGTAAGGTGGTATTCCTCTGGAGACGAATCCAGGGACTAACCTCTCTTTTCGAGTTGATTTTTGGTCCACAGAGTTCTTTCGTGTTGCTACAGTGACCTCAGGATCCCTCTATCCTTGAAACAGTGTTCTTGGGGTTTCTCTGGAGTGCCATCAAGGAAATCAAGGCTCCTTTCATGTGTGATGTGCAACACGGAATTGCTCTGCACGCAGTGCAGGGGAATCGGGCCTCATCTCGCGGCGAGGGGAAAGTCTCATGGTTTTTCTCGAGTTGCGGCGGGAACCTGGGGTATATTCTCGAGTTACGACGGGGATGGCCCTTCCACACACGGGTGTTCAGCGACGTCAGGACTCCTGCCTAGTTGCGAGGGACAACTCGGGATTCTCCTCGAGGTTTTGCAGGGCAATTGGGACGCCTCTCCAGCTGAGACGGGAGACCAAGTGTCCCTTTCCACGTGCCACAGGAATCCTGGGTCTCCTATCAAGTTTCACGAGGAGTCAGGCATCGTCTCCTTTGGAGGCACTGATCTCCGCATACCTCTGGAGTTTTCAAAGGATTTGAGGCCGCCTGTCGCGATGAGGTGGGGAACTAGGTCTTTCTCTGTGGTCTCCACAGGGGATTCAGACACCCTTTCGTCTTGGGAGATGCAAGACGAGCCTGCATTCCAGTCACTGCAGGGATATACGGCCTTATTTCGAGTCAGGGCATCAGGGTGTCCATTCCACTTGAGGCCGGAAACTCAGGGTCCCTCTCACATACCTAGAGCTGAGAGAAGCCTCCTCTTGAGGTGCTTGTGGTAAGGTGGTATTCCTCAGGAGTCGAAGCCAGGGACTAACTTCTCATCACGAGTTGATTCTTGGTCCACGGAGCTCTTTCGTGTTGCTACAGTGACCTCAGGATCCCTCTAGCCTTGAAACAGTGTTCTTGGGGTTTCTCTGGAGTGCCATGAAGGAAATCAAGGCTCCTTTCATGTGTGATGTGCAACACAGAATTGCTCTGCACGCAGTGCAGGGGAATCGGGCCTCATCTCGCGGCGAGGTGGAAGTCTCATGGTTTTTCTCGAGTTGCGGCGGGAACCTGGGGTATATTCTCGAGTTACGACGGGGATGGCCCTTCCACACACGTGTTTGTTCAGCCACGTCAGGACTCTTGCCTAGTTGCGAGACACAACTCGGGATTCTCCTCGAGGCTTGGCAAGGCAATTGGGACGCCTCTCCAGCTGAGGCGGGAGACCAAGGGTCCCTTTCCACGTGCCACAGGAATCCTGGGACTCCTATCAAGTTTCACGAGGAGTCAGGCATCGTCTCCTTTGGAGGCACTGATCTCCGCGTACCTCTGGAGTTTTCAAAGGATGTGAGGCCTCCGGTCGCGATGAGGTGGGGAACTAGGTCTTTCTCTGTGGTCTTCACAGGGGATTCAGACATCCTTTCATCTTGGGAGATGCAAGACGAGCCTGCATTCAAGTCACTGCAGGGATATCCAGCCTTAATTCGTGTCAGGGCATCGCGGTGTCCATTCCACTTGAGGCCGCAAACTCAGGGTCCCTCTCACATACCTAGAGCTGAGAGAAGCCTCCTCTTGAGGTGCTTGTGGTAAGGTGGTATTCCTCTGGAGTCGAAGCCAGGGACTAACCTCTCATCTCGAGTTGATTTTTGGCCCACGGAGCTCTTTCGTGTTGCTACACTGACCTCAGGATCCCTCTAGCCTTGAAACAGTGTTCTTGGGGTTTCTCTGGAGTGCCATCAAGGAAATCAAGGCTCCTTTCATGTGTGATGTGCAACACGGAATTGCTCTGCACGCAGTGCAGGGGAATCGGGCCTCATCTCGCGGCGAGGGGGAAGTCTCATGGTTTTTCTCGAGTTGCGGCGGGAACCTGGGGTATATTCTCGAGTTACGACGGGGATGGCCCTTCCACCCACGTGTTTCTTCAGCGACGTCAGGACTCCTGCCTAGTTGCGAGGGACAACTCTGGATTCTCCTCGAGGCTTGGCAGGGCAATTGGGACGCCTCTCCAGCTGAGGTGGGAGACCAAGTGTCCCTTTTCAAGTGCCACAGGAATCCTGGGATCCTATCAAGTTTCACGAGGAGTTAGGCGTCGTCTCCTTTGGAGGCACTGATCTCCGCGTACCTCTGGAGTTTTCAAAGGATGTGAGGCTATCGGTCGCGATGAGGTGGGGAACTAAGTCTTTCTCTGTGCTTTCCACAGGGGATTCAGACATCCTTTCGTCCTGGGAGATGCAAGACGAGCCTGCATTGAAGTCACTGCAGGGATATCTGGCCTTATTTCGCGTCAGGGCATCGCGGTGTCCATTCCACTTGAGGCCGCAAACTCAGGGTCCCTCTCACATACCTACAGCTGAGAGAAGCCTCCTCTTGAGGTGCTTGTGGTAAGGTGGTATTCCTCTGGAGACGAATCCAGGGACTAACCTCTCTTTTCGAGTTGATTTTTGGTCCACAGAGTTCTTTCGTGTTGCTACAGTGACCTCAGGATCCCTCTATCCTTGAAACAGTGTTCTTGGGGTTTCTCTGGAGTGCCATCAAGGAAATCAAGGCTCCTTTCATGTGTGATGTGCAAGACGGAATTGCTCTGCACGCAGTACAGGGGAATCGGGCCTCATCTCGCATCGAGGGGGAAGTCTCATGGTTTTTCTCGAGTTGCGGCGGGAACCTGGGGTATATTCTCGAGTTACGACGGGGATGGCCCTTCCACCCACGTGTTTGTTCAGCCACGTCAGGACTCCTGCCTAGTTGCGAGGGACAACTCGGGATTCTCCTCGAGGCTTGGCAGGGCAATTGGAACGCCTCTCCAGCTGAGGCGGGAGACCAAGGGTCCCTTTCCACGTGCCACAAGAATCCTGGGACTCCTATCAAGTTTCACGAGGAGTCAGGCATCGTCTCCTTTGGAGGCACTGATCTCCGCGTACCTCTGGAGTTTTCAAAGGATGTGAGGCCTGCGGTCGCGATGAGGTGGGGAACTAGGTGTTTCTCTGTGGTCTCCACAGGGGATTCAGACATCCTTTCTTCTTGGGAGATGCAAGACGAGCCTGCATTCAAGTCACTGCAGGGATATCCAGCCTTATTTCGAGTCAGGGCATCGCGGTGTCCATTCCACTTGAGGCCGCAAACTCAGGATCCCTCTCACATACCTAGAGCTGAGAGAAGCCTCCTCTTGAGGTGCTTGTGGTAAGGTGGTATTCCTCAGGAGTCGAAGCCAGGGACTAACCTCTCATCTCGTGTTGATTCTTGGTCCACGGAGCTCTTTCGTGTTGCTACAGTGACCTCAGGATCCCTCTAGCCTTGAAACAGTGTTCTTGGGGTTTCTCTGGAGTGCCATCAAGGAAATCAAGGCTCCTTTCATGTGTGATGTGCAACACGGAATTGCTCTGCACGCAGTGCAGTGGAATCGGGCCTCATCTCGCGGCGAGGGGGAAGTCTCATGGTTTTTCTCGAGTTGCGGCGGGAACCTGGGGTATATTCTCGAGTTAAGACGGGGATGGCCCTTCCACCCACGTGTTTCTTCAGCGACGTCAGGACTCCTGCCTAGTTGCGAGACACAACTCGGGATTCTCCTCGAGGCTTTGCAGGGCAATTGGGACGCCTCTCCAGCTGAGACGGGAGACCAGGTGTCCCTTTCCTCGTGCCACAGGAATCCTGGGTCTCCTATCAAGTTTCACGAGGAGTCAGGCATCGTCTCCTTTGGAGGCACTGATCTCCGCATACCTCTGGAGTTTTCAAAGGATTTGAGGCCTCCTGTCGCGATGAGGTGGGGAACTAGGTCTTTCTCTGTGGTCTCCACAGGGGATTCAGACACCCTTTCGTCTTGGGAGATGCAAGACGAGCCTGCATTCAAGTCACTGCAGGGATATCCGGCCTTATTTCGAGTCAGGGCATCGCGGTGTCCATTCCACTTGAGGCCACAAACTCAGGGTCCCTCTCACATACCTAGAGCTGAGAGAAGGCTCCTCTTGAGGTGCTTGTGGTAAGGTGGTTTTCCTCTGGAGTCGAAGCCAGGGACTAACCTCTCATCTCGAGTTGATTTTTGGTCCATGGAGCTCTTTCGTGTTGCTACAGTGACCTCAGGATCCCTCTAGCCTTGAAACAGTGTTCTTGGGGTTTCTCTGTAGTGCCATCAAGGAAATCAAGGCTCCTTTCATGTGTGATGTGCAACACGGAATTGCTCTGCACGCAGTGCAGGGGAATCGGGCCTCATCTCGCAGCGAGGGGGAAGTCTCATGGTTTTTCTCGAGTTGCGGCGGGAACCTGGGGTATATTCTCGAGTTACGACGGGGATGGCCCTTCCACCCACGTGTTTCTTCAGCGACGTCAGGACTCCTGCCTAGTTGCGAGGGACAACTCGGGATTCTCCTCGAGGCTTGGCAGGGCAATTGGGACGCCTCTCCAGCTGAGGCGGGAGACCAAGTGTCCCTTTCCAAGTGCCACAGGAATCCTGGGACTCCTATCAAGTTTCACGAGAAGTCAGGCATCGTCTCCTTTGGAGGCACTGATCTCCGCGTACCTCTGGAGTTTTCAAAGGATGTGAGGCTATCGGTCGCGATGAGGTGGGGAACTAAGTCTTCCTCTGTGCTTTCCACAGGGGATTCAGACATCCTTTCGTCTTGGGAGATGCAAGACGAGCCTGCGTTGAAGTCACTGCAGGGATATCCGGCCTTATTTCGAGTCAGGGCATCGCGGTGTCCATTCCACTTGAGGCCGCAAACTCAGGGTCCCTCTCACATACCTAGAGCTGAGAGAAGCCTCCTCTTGAGGTGCTTGTGGTAAGGTGGTATTCCTCTGGAGACGAATCCAGGGACTAACCTCTCTTTTCGAGTTGATTTTTGGTCCACAGAGTTCTTTCGTGTTGCTACAGTGACCTCAGGATCCCTCTATCCTTGAAACAGTGTTCTTGGGGTTTCTCTGGAGTGCCATCAAGGAAATCAAGGGTCCTTTCATGTGTGATGTGCAAGACGGAATTGCTCTGCACGCAGTGCAGGGGAATCGGGCCTCATTTTGCGGAGAGGGGGAAGTCTCATGGTTTTTCTCGAGTTGCGGCGGGAACCTGGGGTATATTCTCGAGTTACGACGGGGATGGCCCTTCCACACACGTGTGTATTCAGCCATGTCAGGACTCCTGCCTAGTTGCGAGGGACAACTCGGGATTCTCCTCGAGGCTTTGCAGGGCAATTGGGACGCCTCTCCCGCTGAGACGGGAGACCAAGGGTCCCTTTCCACGTGCCACAGGAATCCTGGGTCTCCTATCAAGTTTCACGAGGAGTCAGGCATCGTCTCCTTTGGAGGCACTGATCTCCGCATACCTCTGGAGTTTTCAAAGGATTTGAGGCCTCCTGTCGCGATGAAGTGGGGAACTAGGTCTTTCTCTGTGGTCTCCACAGGGGATTCAGACATCCTTTCGTCTTGGGACATGCAAGACGAGCCTGCATTCCAGTCACTGCAGGGATATCCGGCCTTATTTCGAGTCAGGGCATCGCGGTGTCCATTCCACTTGAGGCCGCAAACTCAGGGTCCCTCTCACATACCTAGAGCTGAGAGAAGCCTCCTCTTGAGGTGCTTGTGGTAAGGTGGTATTCCTCAGGAGTCGAAGCCAGGGACTAACCTCTCATCTCGAGTTGATTTTTGGTCCACGGAGCACTTTCGTGTTGCTACAGTGACCTCAGGATCCCTCTAGCCTTGAAACAGTGTTCTTGGGGTTTCTCTGGAGTGCCATCAAGGAAATCAAGGCTCCTTTCATGTGTGATGTGCAACACAGAATTGCTCTGAACGCAGTACAGGGGAATCGGGCCTCATCTCGTGGCGAGGGGGAAGTCTCATGGTTTTTCTCGAATTGCGGCGGGACCTGGGGTATATTCTCGAGTTAGGACGGGGATGGCCCTTCCACACACGTGTTTGTTCAGCCACGTCAGGACTCTTGCCTAGTTGCGAGACACAACTCGGGATTCTCCTCGAGGCTTGGCAAGGTAATTGGGACGCCTCTCCAGCTGAGGCGGGAGACCAAGGGTCCCTTTCCACGTGCCACATGAATCCTGGGACTCCTATCAAGTTTCACGAGGAGTCAGGCATCGTCTCCTTTGGAGGCACTGATCTCCGCGTACCTCTGGAGTTTTCAAAGGATGTGAGGCCTCCGGTCGCGATGAGGTGGGGAACTAGGTCTTTCTCTGTGGTCTCCACAGGGGATTCAGACATCCTTTCATCTTGGGAGATGCAAGACGAGCCTGCATTCAAGTCACTGCAGGGATATCCAGCCTTATTTCGCGTCAGGGCATCGCGGTGTCCATTCCACTTGAGGCCGCAAACTCAGGATCCCTCTCACATACCTAGAGCTGAGAGAAGCCTCCTCTTGAGGTGCTTGTGGTAAGGTGGTATTCCTCTGGAGTCGAAGCCAGGGACTAACCTCTCATCTCGAGTTGATTTTTGGCCCACGGAGCTCTTTCGTGTTGCTACAGTGACCTCAGGATCCCTCTAGCCTTGAAACAGTGTTCTTGGGGTTTCTCTGGAGTGCCATCAAGGAAATCAAGGCTCCTTTCATGTGTGATGTGCAACACGGAATTGCTCTGCACGCAGTGCAGGGGAATCGGGCCTCATCTCGCGGCGAGGGGGAAGTCTCATGGTTTTTCTCGAGTTGCGGCGGGAACCTGGGGTATATTGTCGAGTTACGACGGGGATGGCCCTTCCACCCACGTGTTTGTTCAGCCACGTCAGGACTCCTGCCTAGTTGTGAGGGACAACTCGGGATTCTCCTCGAGGCTTGGCAGGGCAATTGGAACGCCTCTCCAGCTGAGGCGGGAGACCAAGGGTCCCTTTCCACGTGCCACAAGAATCCTGGGACTCCTATCAAGTTTCACGAGGAGTCAGGCATCGTCTCCTTTGGAGGCACTGATCTCCGCGTACCTCTGGAGTTTTCAAAGGATGTGAGGCCTCCGGTCGCGATGAGGTGGGGAACTAGGTGTTTCTCTGTGGTCTCCACAGGGGATTCAGACATCCTTTCTTCTTGGGAGATGCAAGACGAGCCTGCATTCAAGTCACTGCAGGGATATCCGGCCTTATTTCGAGTCAGGGCATCGCGGTGTCCATTCCTCTTGAGGCCGCAAACTCAGGATCCCTCTCACATACCTAGAGCTGAGAGAAGCCTCCTCTTGAGGTGCTTGTGGTAAGGTGGTATTCCTCTGGAGTCGAAGCCAGGGACTAGCCTCTCATCTCGTGTTGATTCTTGGTCCACGGAGCTCTTTCGTGTTTCTACAGTGACCTCAGGATCCCTCTATCCTTGAAACAGTGTTCTTGGGGTTTCTCTGGAGTGCCATCAAGGAAATCAAGGCTCCTTTCATGTGTGATGTGCAACACAGAATTGGTCTGCACGCAGTGCAGGGGAATCGGGCCTCATCTCGCGGCGAGGGGAAATCTCATGGTTTTTCTCGAGTTGCGACGGGAACCTGGGGTATATTCTCGAGTTACGACGGGGATGGCCCTTCCACACACGTGTTTGTTCAGCCACGTCAGGACTCTTGCCTAGTTGCGAGACACAACTCGGGATTCTCCTCGAGGCTTGGCAAGGCAATTGGGACGCCTCTCCAGCTGAGGCGGGAGACCAAGGGTCCCTTTCCACGTGCCACAGAAATCCTGGCACTCCTATCAAGTTTCACGAGGAGTCAGGCATCATCTCCTTTGGAGGCACTGATCTCCGCGTACCTCTGGAGTTTTCAAAGGATGTGAGGCCTCCGGTCGCGATGAGGTGGGGAACTAGGTCTTTCTCTGTGGTCTCCACAGGGGATTCAGACATCCTATCATCTTGGGAGATGCAAGACGAGCCTGCATTCAAGTCACTGCAGGGATATCCAGCCTTATTTCGCGTCAGGGCATTGCGGTGTCCATTCCACTTGAGGCCGCAAACTCAGGGTCCCTCTCACATACCTAGAGCTGAGAGAAGCCTCCTCTTGAGGTGCTTGTGGTAATGTGGTATTCCTCTGGAGTCGAAGCCAGGGACTGACCTCTCATCTCGAGTTGATTTTTGGCCCACGGAGCTCTTTCGTGTTGCTACAGTGACCTCAGGATCCCTCTAGCCTTGAAACAGTGCTCTTGGGGTTTCTCTGGAGTGCCATCAAGGAAATCAAGGCTCCTTTCATGTGTGATGTGCAAGACGGAATTGCTCTGCACGCAGTACAGGGGAATCGGGCCTCATCTCACATCGAGGGGGAAGTCTCATGGTTTTTCTCGAGTTGCGGCGGGAACCTGGGGTATATTCTCGAGTTACGACGGGGATGGCCCTTCCATCCACGTGTTTGTTCAGCCACGTTAGGACTCCTGCCTAGTTGCGAGGGACAACTCGGGATTCTCCTCGAGGCTTGGCAGGGCAATTGGAACGCCTCTCCAGCTGAGGCGGGAGACCAAGGGTCCCTTTCCACGTGCCACAAGAATCCTGGGACTCCTATCAAGTTTCACGAGGAGTCAGGCATCGTCTCCTTTGGAGGCACTGATCTCCGCGTACCTCTGGAGTTTTCAAAGGATGTGAGGCCTCCGGTCGCGATGAGGTGGGAAACTAGGTGTTTCTCTGTGGTCTCCACAGGGGATTCAGACATCCTTTCTTCTTGGGAGATGCAAGACGAGCCTGCATTCAAGTCACTGCAGGGATATCCGGCCTTATTTCGAGTCAGGGCATCGCGGTGTCCATTCCACTTGAGGCCGCAAACTCAGGATCCCTCTCACATACCTAGAGCTGAGAGAAGCCTCCTCTTGAGGTGCTTGTGGTAAGGTGGTATTCCTCAGGAGTCGAAGCCAGGGACTAACCTCTCATCTCGTGTTGATTCTTGGTCCACGGTGCTCTTTCGTGTTGCTACAGTGACCTCAGGATCCCTCTAGCCTTGAAACAGTGTTCTTGGGGTTTCTCTGGAGTGCCATCAAGGAAATCAATGCTCCTTTCATGTGTGATGTGCAAGACGGAATTGCTCTGCATGCAGTGCAGGGGAATCGGGCCTCATCTCGCGGCGAGGGGGAAGTCTCAAGGTTTTTCTCGAGTTGCGGCGGGAACCTGGGGTATATTCTCGAGTTACGACGGGGATGGCCCTTCCACCCACGTGTTTCTTCAGCGACGCCAGGACTCCTGCCTTGTTGCGAGCGACAACTCGGGATTCTCCTCGAGGCTTTGCAGGGCAATTGGGACGCCTCTCCAGCTGAGACGGGAGACCAAGTGTCCCTTTCCACGTGCCACAGGAATCCTGGGTCTCCTATCAAGTTTCACGAGGAGTCAGGCATCGTCTCCTTTGGAGGCACTGATCTCCGCATACCTCTGGAGTTTTCAAAGGATTTGATGCCTCCTGTCGCGATGAGGTGGGGAACTAGGTCTTTCTCTGTGGTCTCCACAGGGGATTCAGACACCCTTTCGTCTTGGGAGATGCAAGACGAGCCTGCATTCCAGTCACTGCAGGGATATCCGGCCTTATTTCGAGTCAGGGCATCGCGGTGTCCATTCCACTTGAGGCCACAAACTCAGGGTCCCTCTCACATACCTAGAGCTGAGAGAAGCCTCCTCTTGAGGTGCTTGTGGTAAGGTGGTATTCCTCTGGAGTCGAAGCCAGGGACTAACCTCTCATCTCGAGTTGATTTTTGGCCCACGGAGCTCTTTCGTGTTGCTACAGTGACCTCAGGATCCCTCTAGCCTTGAAACAGTGTTCTTGGGGTTTCTCTGGAGTGCCATCAAGGAAATCAAGGCTCCTTTCATGTGTGATGTGCCACACGGAATTGCTCTGCACGCAGTGCAGGGGAATCGGGCCTCATCTCGCAGCGAGGGGGAAGTCTCATGGTTTTTCTCGAGTTGCGGCGGGAACCTGGGGTATATTCTCGAGTTACGACGGGGAAGGCCCTTCCACCCACGTGTTTCTTCAGCGACGTCAGGACTCCTGCCTAGTTGCGAGGGACAACTCTGGATTCTCCTCGAGGCTTGGCAGGGCAATTGGGACGCCTCTCCAGCTGAGGCGGGAGACCAAGTGTCCCTTTCCAAGTGCCACAGGAATCCTGGGACTCCTATCAAGTTTCACGAGAAGTCAGGCATCGTCTCCTTTGGAGGCACTGATCTCCGCGTACCTCTGGAGTTTTCAAAGGATGTGAGGCTATCGGTCGCGATGAGGTGGGGAACTAAGTCTTTCTCTGTGCTTTGCACAGGGGATTCAGACATCCTTTCTTCCTGGGAGATGCAAGACGAGCCTGCATTCAAGTCACTGCAGGGATATCCGGCCTTATTTCGAGTCAGGGCATCGCGGTGTCCATTCCACTTGAGGCCGCAAACTCAGGGTCCCTCTCACATACCTAGAGCTGAGAGAAGCCTCCTCTTGAGGTGCTTGTGGTAAGGTGGTATTCCTCTGGAGACGAATCCAGGGACTAACCTCTCTTTTCGAGTTGATTTTTGGTCCACAGAGTTCTTTCGTGTTGCTACAGTGACCTCAGGATCCCTCTATCCTTGAAACAGTGTTCTTGGGGTTTCTCTGGAGTGCCATCAAGGAAATCAAGGCTCCTTTCATGTGTGATGTGCAAGACGGAATTGCTCTGCACGCAGTACAGGGGAATCGGGCCTCATCTCGCATCGAGGGGGAAGTCTCATGGTTTTTCTCGAGTTGCGGCGGGAACCTGGGGTATATTCTCGAGTTACGACGGGGATGGCCCTTCCACCCACGTGTTTGTTCAGCCACGTCAGGACTCCTGCCTAGTTGTGAGGGACAACTCGGGATTCTCCTCGAGGCTTGGCAGGGCAATTGGAACGCCTCTCCAGCTGAGGCGGGAGACCAAGGGTCCCTTTCCACGTGCCACAGGAATCCTGGGACTCCTATCAAGTTTCACGAGGAGTCAGGCATCGTCTCCTTTGGAGGCACTGATCTCCGCGTACCTCTGGAGTTTTCAAAGGATGTGAGGCCTGCGGTCGCGATGAGGTGGGGAACTAGGTGTTTCTCTGTGGTCTCCACAGGGGATTCAGACATCCTTTCTTCTTGGGAGATGCAAGACGAGCCTGCATTCAAGTCACTGCAGGGATATCCGGCCTTATTTCGAGTCAGGGCATCGCGGTGTCCATTCCTCTTGAGGCCGCAAACTCAGGATCCCTCTCACATACCTAGAGCTGAGAGAAGCCTCCTCTTGAGGTGCTTGTGGTAAGGTGGTATTCCTCTGGAGTCGAAGCCAGGGACTAGCCTCTCATCTCGTGTTGATTCTTGGTCCACGGAGCTCTTTCGTGTTGCTACAGTGACCTCAGGATCCCTCTATCCTTGAAACAGTGTTCTTGGGGTTTCTCTGGAGTGCCATCAAGGAAATCAAGGCTCCTTTCATGTGTGATGTGCAACACAGAATTGGTCTGCACGCAGTGCAGGGGAATCGGGCCTCATCTCGCGGCGAGGGGAAATCTCATGATTTTTCTCGAGTTGCGACGGGAACCTGGGGTATATTCTCGAGTTACGACGGGGATGGCCCTTCCACACACGTGTTTGTTCAGCCACGTCAGGACTCTTGCCTAGTTGCGAGACACAACTCGGGATTCTCCTCGAGGCTTGGCAAGGCAATTGGGACGCCTCTCCAGCTGAGGCGGGAGACCAAGGGTCCCTTTCCACGTGCCACAGAAATCCTGGCATTCCTATCAAGTTTCACGAGGAGTCAGGCATCGTCTCCTTTGGAGGCACTGATCTCCGCGTACCTCTGGAGTTTTCAAAGGATGTGAGGCCTCCGGTCGCGATGAGGTGGGGAACTAGGTCTTTCTCTGTGGTCTCCACAGGGGATTCAGACATCCTATCATCTTGGGAGATGCAAGACGAGCCTGCATTCAAGTCACTGCAGGGATATCCAGCCTTATTTCGCGTCAGGGCATCGCGGTGTCCATTCCACTTGAGGCCGCAAACTCAGGGTCCCTCTCACATACCTAGAGCTGAGAGAAGCCTCCTCTTGAGGTGCTTGTGGTAATGTGGTATTCCTCTGGAGTCGAAGCCAGGGACTGACCTCTCATCTCGAGTTGATTTTTGGCCAACGGAGCTCTTTCGTGTTGCTACAGTGACCTCAGGATCCCTCTAGCCTTGAAACAGTGCTCTTGGGGTTTCTCTGGAGTGCCATCAAGGAAATCAAGGCTCCTTTCATGTGTGATGTGCAAGACGGAATTGCTCTGCACGCAGTACAGGGGAATCGGGCCTCATCTCGCATCGAGGGGGAAGTCTCATGGTTTTTCTCGAGTTGCGGCGGGAACCTGGGGTATATTCTCGAGTTACGTCGGGGATGGCCCTTCCATCCACGTGTTTGTTCAGCCACGTCAGGACTCCTGCCTAGTTGCGAGGGACAACTCGGGATTCTCCTCGAGGCTTGGCAGGGCAATTGGAACGCCTCTCCAGCTGAGGCGGGAGACCAAGGGTCCCTTTCCACGTGCCACAAGAATCCTGGGACTCCTATCAAGTTTCACGAGGAGTCAGGCATCGTCTCCTTTGGAGGCACTGATCTCCGCGTACCTCTGGAGTTTTCAAAGGATGTGAGGCCTCCGGTCGCGATGAGGTGGGAAACTAGGTGTTTCTCTGTGGTCTCCACAGGGGATTCAGACATCCTTTCTTCTTGGGAGATGCAAGACGAGCCTGCATTCAAGTCACTGCAGGGATATCCGGCCTTATTTCGAGTCAGGGCATCGCGGTGTCCATTCCACTTGAGGCCGCAAACTCAGGATCCCTCTCACATACCTAGAGCTGAGAGAAACCTCTTCTTGAGGTGCTTGTGGTAAGGTGGTATTCCTCAGGAGTCGAAGCCAGGGACTAACCTCTCATCTCGTGTTGATTCTTGGTCCACGGTGCTCATTCGTGTTGCTACAGTGACCTCAGGATCCCTCTAGCCTTGAAACAGTGTTCTTGGGGTTTCTCTGGAGTGCCATCAAGGAAATCAAGGCTCCTTTCATGTGTGATGTGCAAGACGGAATTGCTCTGCATGCAGTGCAGGGGAATCGGGCCTCATCTCGCGGCGAGGGGGAAGTCTCATGGTTTTTCTCGAGTTGCGGCGGGAACCTGGGGTATATTCTCGAGTTACGACGGGGATGGCCCTTCCACCCACGTGTTTCTTCAGCGACGCCAGGACTCCTGCCTAGTTGCGAGCGACAACTCGGGATTCTCCTCGAGGCTTTGCAGGGCAATTGGGACGCCTCTCCAGCTGAGACGGGATACCAAGTGTCCCTTTCCACGTGCCACAGGAATCCTGGGTCTCCTATCAAGTTTCATGAGGAGTCAGGCATCGTCTCCTTTGGAGGCACTGATCTCCGCATACCTCTGGAGTTTTCAAAGGATTTGATGCCTCCTGTCGCGATGAGGTGGGGAACTAGGTCTTTCTCTGTGGTCTCCACAGGGGATTCAGACACCCTTTCGTCTTGGGAGATGCAAGACGAGCCTGCATTCCAGTCACTGCAGGGATATCCGGCCTTATTTCGAGTCAGGGCATCGCGGTGTCCATTCCACTTGAGGCCACAAACTCAGGGTCCCTCTCACATACCTAGAGCTGAGAGAAGCCTCCTCTTGAGGTGCTTGTGGTAAGGTGGTATTCCTCTGGAGTCGAAGCCAGGAACTAACCTCTCATCTCGAGTTGATTTTTGGTCCACGGAGCTCTTTCGTTTTGCTACAGTGACCTCAGGATCCCTCTAGCCTTGAAACAGTGTTCTTGGGGTTTCTCTGGAGTGCCATGAAGGAAATCAAGGCTCCTTTCATGTGTGATGTGCAACACGGAATTGCTCTGCACGCAGTGCAGGGGAATCGGGCCTCATCTCGCGGCGAGGGGGAAGTCTCATGGTTTTTCTCGAGTTGCGGCGGGAACCTGGGGTATATTCTCGAGTTACGTCGGGGATGGCCCTTCCACACACGTGTTTGTTCTGCCACGTCAGGACTCTTGCCTAGTTGCGAGACACAACTCGGGATTCTCCTCGAGGCTTGGCAAGGCAATTGGGACGCCTCTCCAGCTGAGGCGGGAGACCAAGGGTCCCTTTCCACGTGCCACAGGAATCCTGGGACTCCTATCAAGTTTCACAAGGAGTCAGGCATCGTCTCCTTTGGAGGCACTGATCTCCGCGTACCTCTGGAGTTTTCAAAGGATGTGAGGCCTCCGGTCGCGATGAGGTCGGGAACTAGGTCTTTCTCTCTGGTCTCCACAGGGGATTCAGACATCCTTTCATCTTGGGAGATGCAAGACGAGCCTGCATTCAAGTCACTGCAGGGATATCCAGCCTTATTTCGCGTCAGGGCATCGCGGTGTCCATTCCACTTGAGGCCGCAAACTCAGGGTCCCTCTCACATACCTAGAGCTGAGAGAAGCCTCCTCTTGAGGTGCTTGTGGTAAGGTGGTATTCCTCTGGAGTCGAAGCCAGGGACTAACCTCTCATCTCGAGTTGATTTTTGGCCCACGGAGCTCTTTCGTGTTGCTACAGTGACCTCAGGATCCCTCTATCCTTGAAACAGTGTTCTTGGGGTTTCTCTGGAGTGCCATCAAGGAAATCAAGGCTCCTTTCATGTGTGATGTGCAAGACGGAATTGCTCTGCACGCAGTACAGGGGAATCGGGCCTCATCTCGCATCGAGGGGGAAGTCTCATGGTTTTTCTCGAGTTGCGGCGGGAACCTGGGGTATATTCTCGAGTTACGACGGGGATGGCCCTTCCACACACGTGTGTGTTCAGCCATGTCAGGACTCTTGCTTAGTTGCGAGGGACCACTCGGGATTCTCCTCGAGGCTTTGCAGGGCAATTGGGACGCCTCTCCAGCTGAGACGGGAGACCAAGGGTCCCTTTCCACGTGCCACAGGAATCCTGGGTCTCCTATCAAGTTTCACGAGGAGTCAGGCATCGTCTCCTTTGGAGGCACTGATCTCCGAATACCTCTGGAGTTTTCAAAGGATTTGAGGCCTCCTGTCGCGATGAGGTGGGGAACTAGGTCTTTCTCTGTGGTCTCCACAGGGGATTCAGACACCCTTTCGTTTTGGGAGATGCAAGAAGAGCCTGCATTCCAGTCACTGCAGGGATATCCGGCCTTATTTCGAGTCAGGGCATCGCGGTGTCCATTCCACTTGAGGCCGCAAACTCAGGGTCCCTCTCACATACCTAGAGCTGAGAGAAGCCTCCTCTTGAGGTGCTTGTGGTAAGGTGGTATTCCTCTGGATTCGAAGCCAGGGACTAACCTCTCATCTCGAGTTGATTTTTGGCCCACGGAGCTCTTTCGTGTTGCTACAGTGACCTCAGGATCCCTCTAGCCTTGAAACAGTGTTCTTGGGGTTTCTCTGGAGTGCCATGAAGGAAATCAAGGCTCCTTTCATGTGTGATGTGCAACACAGAATTGGTCTGCACGCAGTGCAGGGGAATCGGGCCTCATCTCGCGGCGAGGGGAAATCTCATGGTTTTTCTCGAGTTGCGGCGGGAACCTGGGGTATATTCTCGAGTTACGACGGGGATGGCCCTTCCACACACGTGTTTGTTCAGCCACGTCATGACTCTTGCCTAGTTGCGAGACACAACTCGGGATTCTCCTCGAGGCTTGGCAAGGCAATTGGGACGCCTCTCCAGCTGAGGCGGGAGACCAAGTGTCCCTTTCCCCGTGCCACAGGAATCCTGGGACTCCTATCAAGTTTCACGAGGAGTCAGGCATCGTCTCCTTTGGAGGCACTGATCTCCGCGTACATCTGGAGTTTTCAAAGGATGTGAGGCCTCCGGTCGCGATGAGGTGGGGAACTAGGTCTTTCTCTGTGGTCTCCACAGGGGATTCAGACATCCTTTCATCTTGGGAGATGCAAGATGAGCCTGCATTCAAGTCACTGCAGGGATATCCAGCCTTATTTCGCGTCAGGGCATCGCGGTGTCCATTCCACTTGAGGCCGCAAACTCAGGGTCCCTCTCACATACCTAGAGCTGAGAGAAGCCTCCTCTTGAGGTGCTTGTGGTAAGGTGGTATTCCTCAGGAGTCGAAGCCAGGGACTAACCTCTCATCTCGTGTTGATTCTTGGTCCACGGAGCACTTTCGTGTTGCTACAGTGACCTCAGGATCCCTCTAGCCTTGAAACAGTGTTCTTGGGGTTTCTCTGGAGTGCCATCAAGGAAATCAAGGCTCCTTTCATGTGTGATGTGCAACACGGAATTGCTCTGCACGCAGTGCAGGGGAATCGGGCCTCATCTCGCGGTGAGGGGGAAGTCTCATGGTTTTTCTCGAGTTGCGGCGGGAACCTGGGGTATATTCTCGAGTTACGCCGGGGATGGCCCTTCCACCCACGTGTTTCTTCAGCGACGTCAGGACTCCTGCCTAGTAGCGAGGGACAACTCGGGATTCTCCTCGAGGCTTGGCAGGGCAATTGGGACGCCTCTCCAGCTGAGACGGGAGACCAGGGGTCCCTTTCCACGTGCCACAGGAATACTGGGTCTCCTATCAAGTTTCACGAGGAATCAGGCATCGTCTCCTTTGGAGGCACTGATCTCCGCATACCTCTGGAGTTTTCAAAGGATTTGAGGCCTCCTGTCGCGATGAGGAGGGGAACTAGGTCTTTCTCTGTGGTCTCCACAGGGGATTCAGACACCCTTTCGTCTTGGGAGATGCAAGACGAGCCTGCATTCCAGTCACTGCAGGGATATCCGGCCTTATTTCGAGTCAGGGCATCGCGGTGTCCATTCCACTTGAGGCCACAAACTCAGGGTCCCTCTCACATACCTAGAGCTGAGAGAAGCCTCCTCTTGAGGTGCTTGTGGTAAGGTGGTATTCCTCTGGAGTCGAAGCCAGGGACTAACCTCTCATCTCGAGTTGATTTTTGGTCCACGGAGCTCTTTCGTGTTGCTACAGTGACCTCAGGATCCCTCTAGCCTTGAAACAGTGTTCTTGGGGTTTCTCTGGAGTGCCATGAAGGAAATTAAGGCTCCTTTCATGTGTGATGTGCAACACAGAATTGCTCTGCACGCAGTGCAGGGGAATCGGGCCTCATCTCGCGTCGAGTGGGAAGTCTCATGGTTTTTCTCGAGTTGCGGCGGGAACCTGGGGTATATTCTCGAGTTACGACGGTGATGGCCCTTCCACACACGTGTTTGTTCAGCCACGTCAGGACTCTTGCCTAGTTGCGAGACACAACTCGGGATTCTCCTCGAGGCTTGGCAAGGCAATTGGGACGCCTCTCCAGCTGAGGCGGGAGACCAAGGGTCCCTTTCCACGTGCCACAGGAATCCTGGGACTCCTATCAAGTTTCACGAGGAGTCAGGCATCGTCTCTTTTGGAGGCACTGATCTCCGCGTACCTCTGGAGTTTTCAAAGGATGTGAGGCCTCCGGTCGCGATGAGGTGGGGAACTAGGTCTTTCTCTGTGGTCTCCACAGGGGATTCAGACATCCTTTCATCTTGGGAGATGCAAGACGAGCCTGCATTCAAGTCACTGCAGGGATATCCAGTCTTATTTCGCGTCAGGGCATCGCGGTGTCCATTCCACTTGAGGCCGCAAACTCAGGGTCCCTCTCACATACCTAGATCTGAGAGAAGCCTCCTCTTGAGGTGCTTGTGGTAAGGTGGTATTCCTCTGGAGACGAATCCAGGGACTAACCTCTCTTTTCAAGTTGATTTGTGGTCCACAGAGTTCTTTCGTGTTGCTACAGTGACCTCTGGATCCCTCTATCCTTGAAACAGGGTTCTTCGGGTTTCTCTGGAGTGCCATCAAGGAAATCAAGGCTCCTTTCATGTGTGATGTGCAAGACGGAATTGCTCTGCACGGAGTACAGGGGAATCGGGCCTCATCTCGCATCGAGGGGGTAGTCTCATGGTTTTTCTCGAGTTGCGGCGGGAACCTGGGGTATATTCTCGAGTTACGACGGGGATGGCCCTTCCACCCACGTGTTTGTTCAGCCACGTCAGGACTCCTGCCTAGTTGCGAGGGACAACTCGGGATTCTCCTCGAGGCTTGGCAGGGCAATTGGAACGCCTCTCCAGCTGAGGCGGGAGACCAAGGGTCCCTTTCCACGTGCCACAAGAATCCTGGGACTCCTATCAAGTTTCACGAGGAGTCAGGCATCGTCTCCTTTGGAGGCACTGATCTCCGCGTACCTCTGGAGTTTTCAAAGGATGTGAGGCCTCCGGTCGCGATGAGGTGGGGAACTAGGTGTTTCTCTGTGGTCTCCACAGGGGATTCAGACATCCTTTCGTCTTGGGAGATGCCAGACGAGCCTGCATTGAATTCACTGCAGGGATATCCGGCCTTATTTCGAGTCAGGGCATCGCGGTGTCCATTCCACTTGAGGCCGCAAACTCAGGGTCCCTCTCACATACCTAGAGCTGAGAGAAGCCTCCTCTTGAGGTGCTTGTGGTAAGGTGGTATTCCTCAGGAGTCGAAGCCAGGGACTAACCTCTCATCTCGTGTTGATTCTTGGTCCACGGAGCTCTTTCGTGTTGCTACAGTGACCTCAGGATCCCTCTAGCCTTGAAACAGTGTTCTTGGGGTTTCTCTGGAGTGCCATCAAGGAAATCAAGGGTCCTTTCATGTGTGATGTGCAAGACGGAATTGCTCTGCACGCAGTGCAGTGGAATCGGGCCTCATCTCGCGGCGAGGGGGAAGTCTCATGGTTTTTCTCGAGTTGTGGCGGGAACCTGGGGTATATTCTCGAGTTACGACGGGGATGGCCCTTCCACACACGTGTTTGTTCAGCCACGTCAGGACTCTTGCCTAGTTGCGAGACACAACTCGGGATTCTCCTCGAGGCTTGGCAAGGCAATTGGGACGCCTCTCCAGCTGAGGCGGGAGACCAAGGGTCCCTTTCCACGTGCCACAGGAATCCTGGCACTCCTATCAAGTTTCACGAGGAGTCAGGCATCGTATCCTTTGGAGGCACTGATCTCCGCGTGCCTCTGGAGTTTTCAAAGGATGTGAGGCCTCCGGTCGCGATGAGGTGGGGAACTAGGTCTTTCTCTGTGGCCTCCACAGGGGATTCAGACATCCTTTCATCTTGGGAGATGCAAGACGAGCCTGCATTCAAGTCACTGCAGGAATATCCAGCCTTATTTCGCGTCAGGGCATCGCGGTGTCCATTCCCCTTGAGGGCGCAAACTCAGGGTTCCTCTCACATACCTAGAGCTGAGAGATGCCTCCTCTTGAGGTGCTTGTGGTAAGGTGGTATTCCTCTGGAGACGAAGCCAGAGACTAACCTCTCATCTCGAGTTGATTTTTGGCCCACAGAGCTCTTTCGTGTTGCTACAGTGACCTCAGGATCCCTCTAGCCTTGAAACAGTGTTCTTGGGTTTTCTCTGGAGTGCCATCAAGGAAATCAAGGCTCCTTTCATGTGTGATGTGCAACACGGAATTGCTCTGCACGCAGTGCAGGGGAATCGGGCCTCATCTCGCGGCGAGGGGGAAGTCTCATGGTTTTTCTCGAGTTGCGGCGGGAACCTGGGGTATATTCTCGAGTTACGACGGGGATGGCCCTTCCACCCACGTGTTTCTTCAGCGACGCCAGGACTCCTGCCTAGTTGCGAGGGACAACTCTGGATTCTCCTCGAGGCTTGGCAGGGCAATTGGGACGCCTCTCCAGCTGAGGCGGGAGACCAAGTGTCCCTTTCCAAGTGCCACAGGAATCCTGGGACTCCTATCAAGTTTCACGAGGAGTCAGGCATCGTCTCCTTTGGAGGCACTGATCTCCGCGTACCTCTGGAGTTTTCAAAGGATGTGAGGCCTCCGGTCTTGATGAGGTGGGGAACTAGGTGTTTCTCTGTGGTCTCCACAGGGGATTCAGACATCCTTTCTTCTTGGGAGATGCAAGACGAGCCTGCATTCAAGTCACTGCAGGGATATCCGGCCTTATTTCGAGTCAGGGCATCGCGGTGTCCATTCCACTTGAGGCCGCAAACTCAGGGTCCTTCTCACATACCTAGAGCTGAGAGAAGCCTCCTCTTGAGGTGCTTGTGGTAAGGTGGTATTCCTCAGGAGTCGAAGCCAGGGACTAACCTCTCATCTCGTGTTGATTCTTGGTCCACGGAGCTCTTTCGTGTTGCTACAGTGACCTCAGGATCCCTCTAGCCTTGAAACAGTGTTCTTGGGGTTTCTCTGGAGTGCCATCAAGGAAATCAAGGCTCCTTTCATGTGTGATGTGCAAGACGGAATTGCTCTGCACGCAGCGCAGGGGAATCGGGCCTCATTTTGCGGAGAGGGGGAAGTCTCATGGTTTTTCTCGAGTTGCGGCGGGAACCTGGGGTATATTCTCGAGTTCCGACGGGGATGGCCCTTCCACACACGTGTGTGTTCAGCCATGTCAGGACTCCTGCCTAGTTGCGAGGGACAACTCGGGATTCTCCTCGAGGCTTTGCAGGGCAATTGGGACACCTCTCCAGCTGAGACGGGAGACCAAGGGTCCCTTTCCACGTGCGACAGGAATCCTGGGTCTCCTATCAAGTTTCACGAGGAGTCAGGCATCGTCTCCTTTGGAGGCACTGATCTCCGCATACCTCTGGAGTTTTCAAAGGATTTGAGGCCTCCTGTCGCGATGAGGTGGGGAACTAGGTCTTTCTCTGTGGTCTCCACAGGGGATTCAGACACCCTTTCGTCTTGGGAGATGCAAGACGAGGCTGCATTTCAGTCACTGCAGGGATATCCGGCCTTATTTCGAGTCAGGGCATCGCGGTGTCCATTCCACTTGAGGGCGCAAACTCAGGGTCCCTCTCACATACCTAGAGCTGAGAGAAGCCTCCTCTTGAGGTGCTTGTGGTAAGGTGGTATTCCTCTGGAGTCGAAGCCAGGGACTAACCTCTCATCTCGAGTTGATTTTTGGTCCACGGAGCTCTTTCGTGTTGCTACAGTGACCTCAGGATCCCTCTAGCCTTGAAACAGTGTTCTTGGGGTTTCTCTGGAGTGCCATGAAGGAAATCAAGGCTCCTTTCATGTGTGATGTGCAACACAGAATTGCTCTGCACGCAGTGCAGGGGAATCGGGCCTCATCTCACGGCGAGGGGGAAGTCTCATGGTTTTTCTCGAGTTGTGGCGGGAACCTGGGGTATATTCTCGAGTTACGACGGGGTTGGCCCTTCCACACACTTGTTTGTTCAGCCACGTCAGGACTCTTGCCTAGTTGCGAGACACAACTCGGGATTCTCCTCGAGGCTTGGCAAGGCAATTGGGACGCCTCTCCAGCTGAGGCGGGAGACCAAGGGTCCCTTTCCACGTGCCACAGGAATCCTGGGACTCCTATCAAGTTTCACGAGGAGTCAGGCATCGTCTCCTTTGGAGGCACTGATCTCCGCGTACCTCTGGAGTTTTCAAAGGATGTGAGGCCTCCGGTCGCGATGAGGTGGGGAACTAGGTCTTTCTCTGTGGTCTCCACAGGGGATTCAGACATCCTTTCATCTTGGGAGATGCAAGACGAGCCTGCATTCAAGTCACTGCAGGGATATCCAGCCTTATTTCGCGTCAGGGCATCGCGGTGTCCATTCCACTTGAGGCCGCAAACTCAGGGTCCCTCTCACATACCTAGAGCTGAGAGAAGCCTCCTCTTGAGGTGCTTGTGGTAAGGTGGTATTCCTCAGGAGTCGAAGCCAGAGACTAACCTCTCATCTCGTGTTGATTCTTGGTCCACGGAGCTCTTTCGTGTTGCTACAGTGACCTCAGGATCCCTCTAGCCTTGAAACAGTGTTCTTGGGGTTTCTCTGGAGTGCCATGAAGGAAATCAAGGCTCCTTTCATGTGTAATGTGCAACACAGAATTGCTCTGCACGCAGTGCAGGGGAATCGGGCCTCATCTCGCGGCGAGGGGGAAGTCTCATGGTTTTTCTCGAGTTGCGGCGGGAACCTGGGGTATATTCTCGAGTTACGACGGGGATGGCCCTTCCACCCACGTGTTTCTTCAGCGACGTCAGGACTCCTGCCTAGTTGCGAGGGACAACTCTGGATTCTCCTCGAGGCTTGGCAGGGCAATTGGGACGCCTCTCCAGCTGAGGCGGGAGACCAAGTGTCCCTTTCCAAGTGCCACAGGAATCCTGGGACTCCTATCAAGTTTCACGAGGAGTCAGGCATCGTCTCCTTTGGAGGCACTGATCTCCGCGTACCTCTGGAGTTTTCAAAGGATGTGAGGCTATCGATCGCGATGAGGTGGGGAACTAAGTCTTTCTCTGTGCTTTCCACAGGGGATTCAGACATCCTTTCGTCCTGGGAGATGCAAGACGAGCCTGCATTGAAGTCACTGCAGGGATATCCGGCCTTATTTCGAGTCAGGGCATCGCGGTGTCCATTCCACTTGAGGCCACAAACTCAGGGTCCCTATCACATACCTAGAGCTGAGAGAAGCCTCCTCTTGAGGTGCTTGTGGTAAGGTGGTATTCCTCTGGAGACGAATCCAGGGACTAACCTCTCTTTTCGACTTGATTTTTCGTCCACAGAGTTCTTTCGTGTTGCTACAGTGACCTCAGGATCCCTCTATCCTTGAAACAGTGTTCTTGGGGTTTCTCTGGAGTGCCATCAAGGAAATCAAGGCTCCTTTCATGTGTGATGTGCAAGACGGAATTGCTTTGCACGCAGTACAGGGGAATCGGGCCTCATCTCACATCGAGGGGGAAGTCTCATGGTTTTTCTCGAGTTGCGGCGGGAACCTGGGGTATATTCTCGAGTTACGACGGGGATGGCCCTTCCACCCACGTGTTTGTTCAGCCACGTCAGGACTCCTGCCTAGTTGTGAGGGACAACTCGGGATTCTCCTCGAGGCTTGGCAGGGCAATTGGAACGCCTCTCCAGCTGAGGCGGGAGACCAAGGGTCCCTTTCCACGTGCCAGAAGAATCCTGGGACTCCTATCAAGTTTCACGAGGAGTCAGGCATCGTCTCCTTTGGAGGCACTGATCTCCGCGTACCTCTGGAGTTTTCAAAGGATGTGAGGCCTCCGGTCGCGATGAGGTGGGGAACTAGGTGTTTCTCTGTGGTCTCCACAGGGGATTCAGACATCCTTTCTTCTTGGGAGATGCAAGACGAGCCTGCATTCAAGTCACTGCAGGGATATCCAGCCTTATTTCGCGTCAGGGCATCGCGGTGTCCATTCCACTTGAGGCCGCAAACTCAGGGTCCCTCTCACATACCTAGAGCTGAGAGAAGCCTCCTCTTGAGGTGCTTGTGTTAAGGTGGTATTCCTCTGGAGTCGAAGCCAGGGACTAACCTCTCATCTCGAGTTGATTTTTGGTCCACGGAGCTCTTTCGTGTTGCTACAGTGACCTCAGGATCCCTCTAGCCTTGAAACAGTGTTCTTGGGGTTTCTCTGGAGTGCCATGAAGGAAATCAAGGCTCCTTTCATGTGTGATGTGCAACACAGAATTGCTCTGCACGCAGTGCAGGGGAATCGGGCCTCATCTCGCGGCGAGGGGGAAGTCTCATGGTTTTTCGCGAGTTGCCGCGGGAACCTGGGGTATATTATCGAGTTACGACGGGGATGGCCCTTCCACACAGGTGTTTGTTCAGCGACGTCAGGACTCCTGCCTAGTTGCGAGGGACAACTCTGGATTCTCCTCGAGGCTTGGCAGGGCAATTGGGACGCCTCTCCAGCTGAGGCGGGAGACCAAGTGTCCCTTTCCAAGTGCCACAGGAATCCTGGGACTCCTATCAAGTTTCACGAGGAGTCAGACATCGTCTCCTTTGGAGGCACTGATCTCCGCGTACCTCTGGAGTTTTCAAAGGATGTGAGGCCTCCGGTCGCGATGAGGTGGGGAACTAGGTCTTTCTCTGTGGTCTCCACAGGGGATTCAGACATCCTTTTGTATTGGGAGATGCAAGACGAGCCTGCATTCCAGTCACTGCAGGGATATCCGGCCTTATTTCGAGTCAGGGCATCGCGGTGTCCATTCCACTTGAGGCCGCAAACTCAGGGTCCCTCTCACATACCTAGAGCTGAGAGAAGCCTCCTCTTGAGGTGCTTGTGGTAAGGTGGTATTCCTCAGGAGTCGAAGCCAGGGACTAACCTCTATCTCGTGTTGATTCTTGGTCCACGGAGCTCTTTCGTGTTGCTACAGTGACCTCAGGATCCCTCTAGCCTTGAAACAGTGTTCTTGGGGTTTCTCTGGAGTGCCATCAAGGAAATCAAGGCTCCTTTCATGTGTGATGTGCAAGACGGAATTGCTCTGCACACAGTGCAGGGGAATCGGGCCTCATTTTGCGGAGAGGGGGAAGTCTCATGGTTTTTCTCGAGTTGCGGCGGGAACCTGGGGTATATTCTCGAGTTCCGACGGGGATGGCCCTTCCACACACGTGTGTGTTCAGCCATGTCAGGACTCCTGCCTAGTTGCGAGGGACAACTCGGGATTCTCCTCGAGGCTTTGCAGGGCAATTGGGACGCCTCTCCAGCTGAGACGGGAGACCAAGTGTCCCTTTCCACGTGCCACAGGAATCCTGGGTCTCCTATCAAGTTTCACGAGGAGTCAGGCATCGTCTCCTTTGGAGGCACTGATCTCCGCATACCTCTGGAGTTTTCAAAGGATTTGAGGCCTCCTGTCGCGATGAGGTGGGGAACTAGGTCTTTCTCTGTGGTCTCCACAGGGGATTCAGACACCCTTTCGTCTTGGGAGATGCAAGACAAGCCTGCATTCCAGTCACTGCAGGGATATCCGGCCTTATTTCGAGTCAGGGCATCGCGGTGTCCATTCCACTTGAGGCCACAAACTCAGGGTCCCTCTCACATACCTAGAGCTGAGAGAAGCCTCCTCTTGAGGTGCTTGTGGTATGGTGGTATTCCTCTGGAGTCGAAGCCAGGGACTAACCTCTCATCTCGAGTTGATTTTTGGTCCACGGAGCTCTTTCGTGTTGCTACAGTGACCTCAGGATCCCTCTAGCCTTGAAACAGTGTTCTTGGGGTTTCTCTGGAGTGCCATGAAGGAAATCAAGGCTCCTTTCATGTGTGATGTGCAACACAGAATTGCTCTGCACGCAGTGCAGGGGAATCGGGCCTCATCTCGCGGCGAGGGGGAAGTCTCATGGTTTTTCTCGAGTTGCGACGGGAACCTGGGGTATATTCTCGAGTTACGACGGGGATGGCCCTTCCACACACGTGTTTGTTCAGCCACGTCAGGACTCTTGCCTAGTTGCGAGACACAACTCGGGATTCTCCTCGAGGCTTGGCAAGGCAATTGGGACGCCTCTCCAGCTGAGGCGGGAGACCAAGGGTCCCTTTCCACGTGCCACAGGAATCCTGGGACTCCTATCAAGTTTCACGAGGAGTCAGGCATCGTCTCCTTTGGAGGCACTGATCTCCGCGTACCTCTGGAGTTTTCAAAGGATGTGAGGCCTCCGGTCGCGATGAGGTGGGGAACTAGGTCTTTCTCTGTGGTCTCCACAGGGGATTCAGACATCCTTTTATCTTGGGAAATGCAAGACGAGCCTGCATTCAAGTCACTGCAGGGATATCCAGCCTTATTTCGCGTCAGGGCATCGCGGTGTCCATTCCACTTGAGGCCGCAAACTCAGGATCCCTCTCACATACCTAGAGCTGAGAGAAGCCTCCTCTTGAGGTGCTTGTGTTAAGGTGGTATTCCTCTGGAGTCGAAGCCAGGGACTAACCTCTCATCTCGAGTTGATTCTTGGCCCACGGAGCTCTTTCGTGTTGCTACAGTGACCTCAGGATCCCTCTAGCCTTGAAACAGTGCTCTTGGGGATTCTCTGGAGTGCCATGAAGGAAATCAAGGCTCCTTTCATGTGTGATGTGCAACACGGAATTGCTCTGCACGCAGTGCAGGGGAATCGGGCCTCATCTCGCAGCGAGGGGGAAGTCTCATGGTTTTTCTCGAGTTGCGGCGGGAACCTGGGGTATATTCTCGAGTTACGACGGGGATGGCCCTTCCACCCACGTGTTTCTTCAGCGACGTTATGACTCCTGCCTAGTTGCGAGGGACAACTCTGGATTCTCCTCGAGGCTTGGCAGGGCAATTGGGACGCCTCTCCAGCTGAGGCGGGAGACCAAGTGTCCCTTTCCAAGTGCCACAGGAATCCTGGGACTCCTATCAAGTTTCACGAGGAGTCAGGCATCGTCTCCTTTGGAGGCACTGATCTCCGCGTACCTCTGGAGTTTTCAAAGGATGTGAGGCCTCCGGTCGCGATGAGGTGGGGAACTAGGTCTTTCTCTGTGGTCTCCACAGGGGATTCAGACATCCTTTCTTCTTGGGAGATGCAAGACGAGCCTGCATTCAAGTCACTGCAGGGATATCCGGCCTTATTTCGAGTCAGGGCATCGCGGTGTCCATTCCACTTGAGGCCGCAAACTCAGGGACCCTCTCACATACCTAGAGCTGAGAGAAGCCTCCTCTTGAGGTGTTTGTGGTAAGGTGGTATTCCTCAGGAGTCGAAGCCAGGGACTAACCTCTCATCTCGTGTTGATTTTTGGCCCACGGAGCTCTTTCGTGTTTCTATAGTGACCTCAGGATCCCTCTAGCCTTGAAACAGTGTTCTTGGGGTTTCTCTGGAGTGCCATCAAGGAAATCAAGGCTCCTTTCATGTGTGATGTGCAAGACGGAATTGCTCTGCACGCAGCGCAGGGGAATCAGGCCTCATTTTGCGGAGAGGGGGAAGTCTCATGGTTTTTCTCGAGTTGCGGCGGGAACCTGGGGTATATTCTCGAGTTCCGACGGGGATGGCCCTTCCACACACGTGTTTGTTCAGCCATGTCAGGACTCCTGCCTAGTTGCGAGGGACAACTCGGGATTCTCCTCGAGGCTTTGCAGGGCAATTGGGACGCCTCTCCAGCTGAGACGGGAGACCAAGGGTCCCTTTCCACGTGCCACAGGAATCCTGGGTCTCCTATCAAGTTTCACGAGGAGTCAGGCATCGTCTCCTTTGGAGGCACTGATCTCCGCATACCTCTGGAGTTTTCAAAGTATTTGAGGCCTCCTGTCGCGATGAGGTGGGGAACTAGGTCTTTCTCTGTGGTCTCCACAGGGGATTCAGACACCCTTTCGTCTTGGGAGATGCAAGACGAGGCTGCATTGAAGTCACTGCAGGGATATCCGGCCTTATTTCGAGTCAGGGCATCGCGGTGTCCATTCCACTTGAGGCCACAAACTCAGGGTCCCTCTCACATACCTAGAGCTGAGAGAAGCCTCCTCTTGAGGTGCTTGTGGTAAGGTGGTATTCCTCTGGAGTCGAAGCCAGGGACTAACCTCTCATCTCGAGTTGATTTTTGGTCCACGGAGCTCTTTCATGTTGCTACAGTGACCTCAGGATCCCTCTAGCCTTGAAACAGTGTTCTTGGGGTTTCTCTGGAGTGCCATGAAGGAAATCAAGGCTCCTTTCATGTGTGATGTGCAACACAGAATTGGTCTGCACGCAGTGCAGGGGAATCGGACCTCATCTCGCGGCGAGGGGAAATCTCATGGTTTTTCTCGAGTTGCGGTGGGAACCTGGGGTATATTCTCGAGTTACGACGGGGATGGCCCTTCCACACACGTGTTTTTTCAGCCACGTCAGGACTCTTGCCTAGTTGCGAGACACAACTCGGGATTCTCTTCGAGGCTTGGCAAGGCAATTGTGACGCCTCTCCAGCTGAGGCGGGAGACCAAGGGTCCCTTTCCACGTGCCACAGGAATCCTGGGACTCCTATCAAGTTTCACGAGGAGTCAGGCATCGTCTCCTTTGGAGGCACTGATCTCCGCGTACCTCTGGAGTTTTCAAAGGATGTGAGGCCTCCGGTCGCGATGAGGTGGGGAACTAGGTCTTTCTCTGTGGTCTCCACAGGGGATTCAGACATCCTTTCATCTTGGGAGATGCAAGACGAGCCTGCATTCAAGTCACTGCAGGGATATCCAGCCTTATTTCGCGTCAGGGCATCGCGGTGTCCATTCCACTTGAGGCCGCAAACTCAGGGTCCCTGTCACATACCTAGAGCTGAGAGAAGCCTCCTCTTGAGGTGCTTGTGGTAAGGTGGTATTCCTCTGGAGTCGAAGCCAGGGACTAACCTCTCATCTCGAGTTGATTTTTTCCCCACGGAGCTGTTCGTGTTGCTACAGTGACCTCAGGATCCCTCTAGCCTTGAAACAGTGTTCTTGGGGTTTCTCTGGAGTGCCATCAAGGAAATCAAGGCTCCTTTCATGTGTGATGTGCAACACGGAATTGCTCTGCACGCAGTGCAGGGGAATCGGGCCTCATCTCGCAGCGAGGGGGAAGTCTCATGGTTTTTCTCGAGTTGCGGCGGGAACCTGGGGTATATTCTCGAGTTACGACGGGGATGGCCCTTCCACCCACGTGTTTCTTCAGCGACGTCAGGACTCCTGCCTAGTTGCGAGGGACAACTCTGGATTCTCCTCGAGGCTTGGCAGGGCAATTGGGACGCCTCTCCAGCTGAGGCGGGAGACCAAGTGTCCCTTTCCAAGTGCCACAGGAATCCTGGGACTCCTATCAAGTTTCACGAGAAGTCAGGCATCGTCTCCTTTGGAGGCACTGATCTCCGCGTACCTCTGGAGTTTTCAAATGATGTGAGGCTATCGGTCGCGATGAGGTGGGGAACTAAGTCTTTCTCTGTGCTTTCCACAGGGGATTCAGACATCCTTTCGTCCTGGGAGATGCAAGACGAGCCTGCATTGAAGTCACTGCAGGGATATCCGGCCTTATTTCGAGTCAGGGCATCGCGGTGTCCATTCCACTTGAGGCCGCAAACTCAGGATCCCTCTCACATACCTAGAGCTGAGAGAAGCCTCCTCTTGAGGTGCTTGTGGTAAGGTGGTATTCCTCAGGAGTCGAAGCCAGGGACTAACCTCTCATCTCGTGTTGATTCTTGGTCCACGGAGCTCTTTCGTGTTGCTACAGTGACCTCAGGATCCCTCTAGCCTTGAAACAGTGTTCTTGGGGTTTCTCTGGAGTGCCATCAAGGAAATCAAGGCTCCTTTCATGTGTGATGTGCAACACAGAATTGCTCTGCACGCAGTGCAGGGGAATCGGGCCTCATCTCGCGGCGAGGGGGAAGTCTCATGGTTTTTCTCGAGTTGCGGCGGGAACCTGGGGTATATTCTCGAGTTACGACGGGGATGGCCCTTCCACACACGTGTTTGTTCAGCCACGTCAGGACTCTTGCCTAGTTGCGAGACACAACTCGAGATTCTCCTCGAGGCTTGGCAAGGCAATTGGGACGCCTCTCCAGCTGAGGCGGGAGACCAAGGCTCCCTTTCCACGTGCCACAGGAATCCTGGGACTCCTATCAAGTTTCACGAGGAGTCAGGCATCGTCTCCTTTGGAGGCACTGATCTCCGCGTACCTCTGGAGTTTTCAAAGGATGTGAGGTCTCCGGTCGCGATGAGGTGGGGAACTAGGTCTTTCTCTGTGGTCTCCACAGGGGATTCAGACATCCTTTTATCTTGGGAGATGCAAGACGAGCCTGCATTCAAGTCACTTCAGGGATATCCAGCCTTATTTCGCGTCAGGGCATCGCGGTGTCCATTCCACTTGAGGCCGCAAACTCAGGGTCCCTGTCACATACCTAGAGCTGAGAGAAGCCTCCTCTTGAGGTGCTTGTGTTAAGGTGGTATTCCTCTGGAGTCGAAGCCAGGGACTAACCTCTCATCTCGAGTTGATTTTTGGCCCACGGAGCTCTTTCGTGTTGCTACAGTGACCTCAGGATCCCTCTAGCCTTGAAACAGTGTTCTTGGGGTTTCTCTGGAGTGCCATCAAGGAAATCAAGGCTCCTTTCATGTGTGATGTGCAACACGGAATTGCTCTGCACGCAGTGCAGGGGAATCGGGCCTCATCTCGCAGCGAGGGGGAAGTTTCATGGTTTTTCTCGAGTTGCGGCGGGAACCTGGGGTATATTCTCGAGTTACGACGGGGATGGCCCTTCCACCCACGTGTTTCTTCAGCGACGTCAGGACTCCTGCCTAGTTGCGAGGGACAACTCTGGATTCTCCTCGAGGCTTGGCAGGGCAATTGGGACGCCTCTCCAGCTGAGGCGGCAGACCAAGTGTCCCTTTCCAAGTGCCACAGGAATCCTGGGACTCCTATCAAGTTTCACGAGGAGTCAGGCATCGTCTCCTTTGGAGGCACTGATCTCCGCGTACCTCTGGAGTTTTCAAAGGATGTGAGGCCTCCGGTCGCGATGAGGTGGGGAACTAGGTCTTTCTCTGTGGTCTCCACAGGGGATTCAGACATCCTTTCTTCTTGGGAGATGCAAGACGAGCCTGCATTCAAGTCACTGCGGGGATATCCGGCCTTATTTCGAGTCAGGGCATCGCGGTGTCCATTCCACTTGAGGCCGCAAACTCAGGGTCCCTCTCACATACCTAGAGCTGAGAGAAGCCTCCTCTTGAGGTGCTTGTGGTAAGGTGGTATTCCTCAGGAGTCGAAGCCAGGGACTAACCTCTCATCTCGTGTTGATTCTTGGTCCACGGAGCTCTTTCGTGTTGCTACAGTGACCTCAGGATCCCTCTAGCCTTGAAACAGTGTTCTTGGGGTTTCTCTGGAGTGCCATCAAGGAAATCAAGGCTCCTTTCATGTGTGATGTGCAACACGGAATTGCTCTGCACGCAGCGCAGGGGAATCGGGCCTCATTTTGCGGAGAGGGGGAAGTCTCATGGTTTTTCTCGAGTTGCGGCGGGAACCTGGGGTATATTCTCGAGTTACGACGGGGATGGCCCTTCCACACACGTGTGTGTTCAGCCATGTCAGGACTCCTGCCTAGTTGCGAGGGACAACTCGGGATTCTCCTCGAGGCTTTGCAGGGCAATTGGGACACCTCTCCAGCTGAGACGGGAGACCAAGGGTCCCTTTCCACGTGCGACAGGAATCCTGGGTCTCCTATCAAGTTTCACGAGGAGTCAGGCATCGTCTCCTTTGGAGGCACTGATCTCCGCATACCTCTGGAGTTTTCAAAGGATTTGAGGCCTCCTGTCGCGATGAGGTGGGGAACTAGGTCTTTCTCTGTGGTCTCCACAGGGGATTCAGACACCCTTTCGTCTTGGGAGATGCAAGACGAGGCTGCATTTCAGTCACTGCAGGGATATCCGGCCTTATTTCGAGTCAGGGCATCGCGGTGTCCATTCCACTTGAGGGCGCAAACTCAGGGTCCCTCTCACATACCTAGAGCTGAGAGAAGCCTCCTCTTGAGGTGCTTGTGGTAAGGTGGTATTCCTCTGGAGTCGAAGCCAGGGACTAACCTCTCATCTCGAGTTGATTTTTGGTCCACGGAGCTCTTTCGTGTTGCTACAGTGACCTCAGGATCCCTCTAGCCTTGAAACAGTGTTCTTGGGGTTTCTCTGGAGTGCCATGAAGGAAATCAAGGCTCCTTTCATGTGTGATGTGCAACACAGAATTGCTCTGCACGCAGTGCAGGGGAATCGGGCCTCATCTCGCGGCGAGGGGGAAGTCTCATGGTTTTTCTCGAGTTGTGGCGGGAACCTGGGGTATATTCTCGAGTTATGATGGGGATGGCCCTTCCACACACGTGTTTGTTCAGCCACGTCAGGACTCTTGCCTAGTTGCGAGACACAACTCGGGATTCTCCTCGAGGCTTGGCAAGGCAATTGGGACGCCTCTCCAGCTGAGGCGGGAGACCAAGGGTCCCTTTCCACGTGCCACAGGAATCCTGGGACTCCTATCAAGTTTCACGAGGAGTCAGGCATCGTCTCCTTTGGAGGCACTGATCTCCGCGTACCTCTGGAGTTTTCAAAGGATGTGAGGCCTCCGGTCGCGATGAGGTGGGGAACTAGGTCTTTCTCTGTGGTCTCCACAGGGGATTCAGACATCCTTTCATCTTGGGAGATGCAAGACGAGCCTGCATTCAAGTCACTGCAGGGATATCCAGCCTTATTTCACGTCAGGGCATCGCGGTGTCCATTCCACTTGAGGCCGCAAACTCAGGGTCCCTCTCACATACCTAGAGCTGAGAGAAGCCTCCTCTTGAGGTGCTTGTGGTAAGGTGGTATTCCTCTGGAGACGAAGCCAGGGACTAACCTCTCATCTCGAGTTGATTTTTGGCCCACGGAGCTCTTTCGTGTTGCTACAGTGACCTCAGGATCCCTCTAGGCTTGAAACAGTGTTCTTGGGGTTTCTCTGGAGTGCCATCAAGGAAATCAAGGCTCCTTTCATGTGTGATGTGCAACACGGAATTGCTCTGCACGCAGTGCAGGGGAATCGGGCCTCATCTCGCGGCGAGGGGGAAGTCTCATGGTTTTTCTCGAGTTGCGGCGGGAACCTGGGGTATATTCTCGAGTTACGACGGGGATGGCCCTTCCACCCACGTGTTTCTTCAGCGACGTCAGGACTCCTGCCTAGTTGCGAGGGACAACTCTGGATTCTCCTCGAGGCTTGGCAGGGCAATTGGGACGCCTCTCCAGCAGAGGCGGGAGACCAAGTGTCCCTTTCCAAGTGCCACAGGAATCCTGGGACTCCTATCAAGTTTCACGAGGAGTCAGGCATCGTCTCCTTTGGAGGCACTGATCTCCGCGTACCTCTGGAGTTTTCAAAGAATGTGAGGCTATCGGTCGCGATGAGGTGGGGAACTAAGTCTTTTTCTGTGCTTTCCACAGGGGATTCAGACATCCTTTCATCTTGGGAGATGCAAGACGAGCCTGCATTCAAGTCACTGCAGGGATATCCAGCCTTATTTCACGTCAGGGCATCGCGGTGTCCATTCCACTTGAGGCCGCAAACTCAGGGTCCCTCTCACATACCTAGAGCTGAGAGAAGCCTCCTCTTGAGGTGCTTGTGGTAAGGTGGTATTCCTCTGGAGACGAAGCCAGGGACTAACCTCTCATCTCGAGTTGATTTTTGGCCCACGGAGCTCTTTCGTGTTGCTACAGTGACCTCAGGATCCCTCTAGGCTTGAAACAGTGTTCTTGGGGTTTCTCTGGAGTGCCATCAAGGAAATCAAGGCTCCTTTCATGTGTGATGTGCAACACTTAATTGCTCTGCACGCAGTGCAGGGGAATCGGGCCTCATCTCGCGGCGAGGGGGAAGTCTCATGGTTTTTCTCGAGTTGCGGCGGGAACCTGGGGTATATTCTCGAGTTACGACGGGGATGGCCCTTCCACCCACGTGTTTCTTCAGCGACGTCAGGACTCCTGCCTAGTTGCGAGGGACAACTCTGGATTCTCCTCGAGGCTTGGCAGGGCAATTGGGACGCCTCTCCAGCAGAGGCGGGAGACCAAGTGTCCCTTTCCAAGTGCCACAGGAATCCTGGGACTCCTATCAAGTTTCACGAGGAGTCAGGCATCGTCTCCTTTGGAGGCACTGATCTCCGCGTACCTCTGGAGTTTTCAAAGAATGTGAGGCTATCGGTCGCGATGAGGTGGGGAACTAAGTCTTTTTCTGTGCTTTCCACAGGGGATTCAGACATCCTTTCGTCCTGGGAGATGCAAGACGACCCTGCATTGAAGTCACTGCAGGGATATCCGGCCTTATTTCGAGTCAGGGCATCGCGGTGTCCATTCCACTTGAGGCCGCAAAATCAGGGTCCCTCTCACATACCTAGAGCTGAGAGAAGCCTCCTCTTGAGGTGCTTGTGGTAAGGTGGTATTCCTCTGGAGACGAATCCAGGGACTAATCTCTCTTTTCGAGTTGATTTTTGGTCCACAGAGTTCTTTCGTGTTGCTACAGTGACCTCAGGATCGCTCTATCCTTGAAACAGTGTTCTTGGGGTTTCTCTGGAGTGCCATCAAGGAAATCAAGGCTCCTTTCATGTGTGATGTGCAACACAGAATTGCTCTGCACGCAGTGCAGGGGAATCGGGCCTCATCTCACGGCGAGGGGGAATTCTCATGGTTTTTCTCGAGTTGTGGCGGGAACCTGGGGTATATTCTCGAGTTACGACGGGGATGGCCCTTCCACACACGTGTTTGTTCAGCCACGTCAGGACTCTTGCCTAGTTGCGAGACACAACTCGGGATTCTCCTCGAGGCTTGGCAAGGCAATTGGGACGCCTCTCCAGCTGAGACGGGAGACCAAGGGTCCCTTTCCACGTGCCACAGGAATCCTGGGACTCCTATCAAGTTTCACGAGGAGTCAGGCATCGTCTCCTTTGGAGGCACTGATCTCCGCGTACCTCTGGAGTTTTCAAAGGATGTGAGGCCTCCGGTCGCGATGAGGTGGGGAACTAGGTCTTTCTCTGTGGTCTCCACAGGGGATTCAGACACCCTTTCATCTTGGGAGATGCAAGACGAGCCTGCATTCAAGTCACTGCAGGGATATCCAGCCTTATTTCGCGTCAGGGCATCGCGGTGTCCATTCCACTTGAGGCCGCAAACTCAGGGTCCCTCTCACATACCTAGAGCTGAGAGAAGCCTCCTCTTGAGGTGCTTGTGGTAAGGTGGTACTCCTCTGGAGACGAAGCCAGGGACTAACCTCTCATCTCGAGTTGATTTTTGGCCCACGGAGCTCTTTCGTGTTGCTACAGTGACCTCAGGATCCCTCTAGCCTTGAAACAGTGTTCTTGGGGTTTCTCTGGAGTGCCATCAAGGAAATCAAGGCTCCTTTCATGTGTGATGTGCAACACGGAATTGCTCTGCACGCAGTGCAGGGGAATCGGGCCTCATCTCGCGGCGAGGGGGAAGTCTCATGGTTTTTCTCGAGTTGCGGCGGGAACCTGGGGTATATTCTCGAGTTACAACGGGGATGGCCCTTCCACCCACGTGTTTGTTCAGCGACATCAGGACTCCTGCCTAGTTGCGAGGGACAACTCGGGATTCTCCTCGAGGCTTGGCAGGGCAATTGGGACGCCTCTCCAGCTGAGGCGGGAGACCAAGTGTCCCTTTCCAAGTGCCACAGGAATCCTGGGACTCCTATCAAGTTTCACGAGGAGTCAGGCATCGTCTCCTTTGGAGGCACTGATCTCCGCGTACCTCTGGAGTTTTCAAAGGATGTGAGGCTATCGGTCGCGATGAGGTGGGGAACTAAGTCTTTCTCTGTGCTTTCCACAGGGGATTCAGACATCCTTTCGTCCTGGGAGATGCAAGACGAGCCTGCATTGAAGTCACTGCAGGGATATCCGGCCTTATTTCGAGTCAGGGCATCGCGGTGTCCATTCCACTTGAGGCCGCAAACTCAGGGTCCCTATCACATACCTAGAGCTGAGAGAAGCCTCCTCTTGAGGTGCTTGTGGTAAGGTGGTATTCCTCTGGAGACGAATCCAGGGACTAACCTCTCTTTTCGACTTGATTTTTCGTCCACAGAGTTCTTTCGTGTTGCTACAGTGACCTCAGGATCCCTCTATCCTTGAAACAGTGTTCTTGGGGTTTCTCTGGAGTGCCATCAAGGAAATCAAGGCTCCTTTCATGTGTGATGTGCAAGACGGAATTGCTCTGCACGCAGTACAGGGGAATCGGGCCTCATCTCGCATCGAGGGGGAAGTCTCATGGTTTTTCTCGAGTTGCGGCGGGAACCTGGGGTATATTCTCGAGTTACGACGGGGATGGCGCTTCCACCCACGTGTTTATTCAGCCACGTCAGGACTCCTGCCTAGTTGCGAGGGACAACTCGGGATTCTCCTCGAGGCTTGGCAGGGCAATTGGAACGCCTCTCCAGCTGAGGCGGGAGACCAAGGGTCCCTTTCCACGTGCCACAAGAATCCTGGGACTCCTATCAAGTTTCACGAGGAGTCAGGCATCGTCTCCTTTGGAGGCACTGATCTCCGCGTACCTCTGGAGTTTTCAAAGGATGTGAGGCCTCCGGTCGCGATGAGGTGGGGAACTAGGTCTTTCTCTGTGGTCTCCACAGGGGATTCAGACATCCTTTCATCTTGGGAGATGCAAGACGAGCCTGCATTCAAGTCACTGCAGGGATATCCAGCCTTATTTCGCGTCAGGGCATCGCGGTGTCCATTCCACTTGAGGCCGCAAACTCAGGGTCCCTCTCACATACCTAGAGCTGAGAGAAGCCTCCTCTTGAGGTGCTTGTGGTAAGGTGGTATTCCTCTGGAGACGAAGCCAGGGACTAACCTCTCATCTCGAGTTGATTTTTGGCCCACGGAGCTCTTTCGTGTTGCTACAGTGACCTCAGGATCCCTCTAGGCTTGAAACAGTGTTCTTGGGGTTTCTCTGGAGTGCCATCAAGGAAATCAAGGCTCCTTTCATGTGTGATGTGCAACACGGAATTGCTCTGCACGCAGTGCAGGGGAATCGGGCCTCATCTCGCGGCGAGGGGGAAGTCTCATGGTTTTTCTCGAGTTGCGGCGGGAACCTGGGGTATATTCTCGAGTTACGACGGGGATGGCCCTTCCACCCACGTGTTTCTTCAGCGACGTCAGGACTCCTGCCTAGTTGCGAGGGACAACTCTGGATTCTCCTCGAGGCTTGGCAGGGCAATTGGGACGCCTCTCCAGCAGAGGCGGGAGACCAAGTGTCCCTTTCCAAGTGCCACAGGAATCCTGGGACTCCTATCAAGTTTCACGAGGAGTCAGGCATCGTCTCCTTTGGAGGCACTGATCTCCGCGTACCTCTGGAGTTTTCAAAGAATGTGAGGCTATCGGTCGCGATGAGGTGGGGAACTAAGTCTTTTTCTGTGCTTTCCACAGGGGATTCAGACATCCTTTCGTCCTGGGAGATGCAAGACGACCCTGCATTGAAGTCACTGCAGGGATATCCGGCCTTATTTCGAGTCAGGGCATCGCGGTGTCCATTCCACTTGAGGCCGCAAAATCAGGGTCCCTCTCACATACCTAGAGCTGAGAGAAGCCTCCTCTTGAGGTGCTTGTGGTAAGGTGGTATTCCTCTGGAGACGAATCCAGGGACTAATCTCTCTTTTCGAGTTGATTTTTGGTCCACAGAGTTCTTTCGTGTTGCTACAGTGACCTCAGGATCGCTCTATCCTTGAAACAGTGTTCTTGGGGTTTCTCTGGAGTGCCATCAAGGAAATCAAGGCTCCTTTCATGTGTGATGTGCAACACAGAATTGCTCTGCACGCAGTGCAGGGGAATCGGGCCTCATCTCGCGGCGAGGGGGAATTCTCATGGTTTTTCTCGAGTTGTGGCGGGAACCTGGGGTATATTCTCGAGTTACGACGGGGATGGCCCTTCCACACACGTGTTTGTTCAGCCACGTCAGGACTCTTGCCTAGTTGCGAGACACAACTCGGGATTCTCCTCGAGGCTTGGCAAGGCAATTGGGACGCCTCTCCAGCTGAGACGGGAGACCAAGGGTCCCTTTCCACGTGCCACAGGAATCCTGGGACTCCTATCAAGTTTCACGAGGAGTCAGGCATCGTCTCCTTTGGAGGCACTGATCTCCGCGTACCTCTGGAGTTTTCAAAGGATGTGAGGCCTCCGGTCGCGATGAGGTGGGGAACTAGGTCTTTCTCTGTGGTCTCCACAGGGGATTCAGACACCCTTTCATCTTGGGAGATGCAAGACGAGCCTGCATTCAAGTCACTGCAGGGATATCCAGCCTTATTTCGCGTCAGGGCATCGCGGTGTCCATTCCACTTGAGGCCGCAAACTCAGGGTCCCTCTCACATACCTAGAGCTGAGAGAAGCCTCCTCTTGAGGTGCTTGTGGTAAGGTGGTACTCCTCTGGAGACGAAGCCAGGGACTAACCTCTCATCTCGAGTTGATTTTTGGCCCACGGAGCTCTTTCGTGTTGCTACAGTGACCTCAGGATCCCTCTAGCCTTGAAACAGTGTTCTTGGGGTTTCTCTGGAGTGCCATCAAGGAAATCAAGGCTCCTTTCATGTGTGATGTGCAACACGGAATTGCTCTGCACGCAGTGCAGGGGAATCGGGCCTCATCTCGCGGCGAGGGGGAAGTCTCATGGTTTTTCTCGAGTTGCGGCGGGAACCTGGGGTATATTCTCGAGTTACAACGGGGATGGCCCTTCCACCCACGTGTTTGTTCAGCGACGTCAGGACTCCTGCCTAGTTGCGAGGGACAACTCGGGATTCTCCTCGAGGCTTGGCAGGGCAATTGGGACGCCTCTCCAGCTGAGGCGGGAGACCAAGTGTCCCTTTCCAAGTGCCACAGGAATCCTGGGACTCCTATCAAGTTTCACGAGAAGTCAGGCATCGTCTCCTTTGGAGGCACTGATCTCCGCGTACCTCTGGAGTTTTCAAAGGATGTGAGGCTATCGGTCGCGATGAGGTGGGGAACTAAGTCTTTCTCTGTGCTTTCCACAGGGGATTCAGACATCCTTTCGTCCTGGGAGATGCAAGACGAGCCTGCATTGAAGTCACTGCAGGGATATCCGGCCTTATTTCGAGTCAGGGCATCGCGGTGTCCATTCCACTTGAGGCCGCAAACTCAGGGTCCCTATCACATACCTAGAGCTGAGAGAAGCCTCCTCTTGAGGTGCTTGTGGTAAGGTGGTATTCCTCTGGAGACGAATCCAGGGACTAACCTCTCTTTTCGACTTGATTTTTCGTCCACAGAGTTCTTTCGTGTTGCTACAGTGACCTCAGGATCCCTCTATCCTTGAAACAGTGTTCTTGGGGTTTCTCTGGAGTGCCATCAAGGAAATCAAGGCTCCTTTCATGTGTGATGTGCAAGACGGAATTGCTCTGCACGCAGTACAGGGGAATCGGGCCTCATCTCGCATCGAGGGGGAAGTCTCATGGTTTTTCTCGAGTTGCGGCGGGAACCTGGGGTATATTCTCGAGTTACGACGGGGATGGCGCTTCCACCCACGTGTTTATTCAGCCACGTCAGGACTCCTGCCTAGTTGCGAGGGACAACTCGGGATTCTCCTCGAGGCTTGGCAGGGCAATTGGAACGCCTCTCCAGCTGAGGCGGGAGACCAAGGGTCCCTTTCCACGTGCCACAAGAATCCTGGGACTCCTATCAAGTTTCACGAGGAGTCAGGCATCGTCTCCTTTGGAGGCACTGATCTCCGCGTACCTCTGGAGTTTTCAAAGGATGTGAGGCCTCCGGTCGCGATGAGGTGGGGAACTAGGTGTTTCTCTGTGGTCTCCACAGGGGATTCAGACATCCTTTCTTCTTGGGAGATGCAAGACGAGCCTGCATTCAAGTCACTGCAGGGATATCCAGCCTTATTTCGCGTCAGGGCATCGCGGTGTCCATTCCACTTGAGGCCGCAAACTCAGGGTCCCTCTCACATACCTAGAGCTGAGAGAAGCCTCCTCTTGAGGTGCTTGTGTTAAGGTGGTATTCCTCTGGAGTCGAAGCCAGGGACTAACCTCTCATCTCGAGTTGATTTTTGGCCCACGGAGCTCTTTCGTGTTGCTACAGTGACCTCAGGATCCCTCTAGCCTTGAAACAGTGTTCTTGGGGTTTCTCTGGAGTGCCATCAAGGAAATCAAGGCTCCTTTCATGTGTGATGTGCAGCACGGAATTGCTCTGCACGCAGTGCAGGGGAATCGGGCCTCATCTCGCGGCGAGGGGGAAGTCTCATGGTTTTTCTCGAGTTGCGGCGGGAACCTGGGGTATATTCTCGAGTTACGACGGGGATGGCCCTTCCACCCACGTGTTTCTTCAGCGACGTCAGGACTCCTGCCTAGTTGCGAGGGACAACTCGGGATTCTCCTCGAGGATTTGCAGGGCAATTGGGACGCCTCTCCAGCTGAGACGGGAGACCAAGTGTCCCTTTCCACGTGCCACAGGAATCCTGGGTCTCCTATCAAGTTTCACGAGGAGTCAGGCATCGTCTCCTTTGGAGGCACTGATCTCCGCATACCTCTGGAGTTTTCAAAGGATTTGAGGCCTCCTGTCGCGATGAGGTGGGGAACTAGGTCTTTCTCTGTGGTCTCCACAGGGGATTCAGACATCCTTTTATCTTGGGAGATGCAAGACGAGCCTGCATTCAAGTCACTGCAGGGATATCCAGCCTTATTTCGCGTCAGGGCATCGCGGTGTCCATTCCACTTGAGGCCGCAAACTCAGGGTCCCTCTCACATACCTAGAGCTGAGAGAAGCCTCCTCTTGAGGTGCTTGTGTTAAGGTGGTATTCCTCTGGAGTCGAAGCCAGGGACTAACCTCTCATCTCGAGTTGATTTTTGGCCCACGGAGCTCTTTCGTGTTGCTACAGTGACCTCAGGATCCCTCTAGCCTTGAAACAGTGTTCTTGGGGTTTCTCTGGAGTGCCATCAAGGAAATCAAGGCTCCTTTCATGTGTGATGTGCAACACGGAATTGCTCTGCACGCAGTGCAGGGGAATCGGGCCTCATCTCGCAGCGTGGGGGAAGTCTCATGGTTTTTCTCGAGTTGCGGCGGGAACCTGGGGTATATTCTCGAGTTACGACGGGGATGGCCCTTCCACCCACGTGTTTCTTCAGCGACGTCAGGACTCCTGCCTAGTTGCGAGGGACAACTCTGGATTCTCCTCGAGGCTTGGCAGGGCAATTGGGACGCCTCTCCAGCTGAGGCGGGAGACCAAGTGTCCCTTTCCAAGTGCCACAGGAATCCTGGGACTCCTATCAAGTTTCACGAGGAGTCAGGCATCGTCTCCTTTGGAGGCACTGATCTCCGCGTACCTCTGGAGTTTTCAAAGGATGTGAGGCCTGCGGTCGCGATGAGGTGGGGAACTAGGTGTTTCTCTGTGGTCTCCACAGGGGATTCAGACATCCTTTCTTCTTGGGAGATGCAAGACGAGCCTGCATTCAAGTCCCTGCAGGGATATCCGGCCTTATTTCGAGTCAGGGCATCGCGGTGTCCATTCCACTTGAGGCCGCAAACTCAGGGTCCCTCTCACATACCTAGAGCTGAGAGAAGCCTCCTCTTGAGGTGCTTGTGGTAAGGTGGTATTCCTCAGGAGTCGAAGCCAGGGACTAACCTCTCATCTCGTGTTGATTCTTGGTCCATGGAGCTCTTTCGTGTTGCTACAGTGACCTCAGGATCCCTCTAGCCTTGAAACAGTGTTCTTGGGGTTTATCTGGAGTGCCATCAAGGAAATCAAGGCTCCTTTCATGTGTGATGTGCAAGACGGAATTGCTCTGCACGCAGCGCAGGGGAATCGGGCCTCATTTTGCGGAGAGGGGGAAGTCTCATGGTTTTTCTCGAGTTGCGGCGGGAACCTGGGGTATATTCTCGAGTTCCGACGGGGATGCCCCTTCCACACACGTGTGTGTTCAGCCATGTCAGGACTCCTGCCTAGTTGCGAGGGACAACTCGGGATTCTCCTCGAGGCTTTGCAGGGCAATTGGGACGCCTCTCCAGCTGAGACGGGAGACCAAGGGTCCCTTTCCACGTGCCACAGGAATCCTGGGTCTCCTATCAAGTTTCACGAGGAGTCAGGCATCGTCTCCTTTGGAGGCACTGATCTCCGCATACCTCTGGAGTTTTCAAAGGATTTGAGGCCTCCTGTCGCGATGAGGTGGGGAACTAGGTCTTTCTCTGTGGTCTCCACAGGGGATTCAGACACCCTTTCGTCTTGGGAGATGCAAGACGAGGCTGCATTTCAGTCACTGCAGGGATATCCGGCCTTATTTCGAGTCAGGGCATCGCGGTGTCCATTCCACTTGAGGCCACAAACTCAGGGTCCCTCTCACATAACTAGAGCTGAGAGAAGCCTCCTCTTGAGGTGCTTGTGGTAAGGTGGTATTCCTCTGGAGTCGAAGCCAGGGACTAACCTCTCATCTCGAGTTGATTTTTGTCCACGGAGCTCTTTCGTGTTGCTACAGTGACCTCAGGATCCCTCTAGCCTTGAAACAGTGTTCTTGGGGTTTCTCTGGAGTGCCATGAAGGAAATCAAGGCTCCTTTCATGTGTGATGTGCAACACAGAATTGGTCTACACGCAGTGCAGGGGAATCGGGCCTCATCTCGCGGCGAGGGGAAATCTCATGGTTTTTCTCGAGTTGCGGTGGGAACCTGGGGTATATTCTCGAGTTACGACGGGGATGGCCCTTCCACACACGTGTTTGTTCAGCCACGTCAGGACTCTTGCCTAGTTGCGAGACACAACTCGGGATTCTCTTCGAGGCTTGGCAAGGCAATTGGGACGCCTCTCCAGCTGAGGCGGGAGACCAAGGGTCCCTTTCCACGTGCCACACGAATCCTGGGACTCCTATCAAGTTTCACGAGGAGTCAGGCATCGTCTCCTTTGGAGGCACTGATCTCCGCGTACATCCGGAGTTTTCAAAGGATGTGAGGCCTCCGGTCGCGATGAGGTGGGGAACTAGGTCTTTCTCTGTGGTCTCCACAGGGGATTCAGACATCCTTTCATCTTGGGAGATGCAAGACGAGCCTGCATTCAAGTCACTGCAGGGATATCCAGCCTTATTTCGCGTCAGGGCATCGCAGTGTCCATTCCACTTGAGGCCGCAAACTCAGGGTCCCTCTCACATACCTAGAGCTGAGAGAAGCCTCCTCTTGAGGTGCTTGTGGTAAGGTGGTATTCCTCTGGAGTCGAAGCCAGGGACTAACCTCTCATCTCGAGTTGATTTTTTCCCCACGGAGCTGTTCGTGTTGCTACAGTGACCTCAGGATCCCTCTAGCCTTGAAACAGTGTTCTTGGGGTTTCTCTGGAGTGCCATCAAGGAAATCAAGGCTCCTTTCATGTGTGATGTGCAACACGGAATTGCTCTGCACGCAGTGCAGGGGAATCGGGCCTCATCTCGCGGCGAGGGGGAAGTCTCATGGTTTTTCTCGAGTTGCGGCGGGAACCTGGGGTATATTCTCGAGTTACGACGGGGATGGCCCTTCCACCCACGTGTTTCTTCAGCGACGTCAGGACTCCTGCCTAGTTGCGAGGGACAACTCGGGATTCTCCTCGAGGCTTGGCAGGGCAATTGGGACGCCTCTCCAGCTGAGGCGGGAGACCAAGTGTCCCTTTCCAAGTGCCACAGGAATCCTGGGACTCCTATCAAGTTTCACGAGAAGTCAGGCATCGTCTCCTTTGGAGGCACTGATCTCCGCGTACCTCTGGAGTTTTCAAATGATGTGAGGCTATCGGTCGCGATGAGGTGGGGAACTAAGTCTTTCTCTGTGCTTTCCACAGGGGATTCAGACATCCTTTCGTCCTGGGAGATGCAAGACGAGCCTGCATTGAAGTCACTGCAGGGATATCCGGCCTTATTTCGAGTCAGGGCATCGCGGTGTCCATTCCACTTGAGGCCGCAAACTCAGGATCCCTCTCACATACCTAGAGCTGAGAGAAGCCTCCTCTTGAGGTGCTTGTGGTAAGGTGGTATTCCTCAGGAGTCGAAGCCAGGGACTAACCTCTCATCTCGTGTTGATTCTTGGTCCACGGAGCTCTTTCGTGTTGCTACAGTGACCTCAGTATCCCTCTAGCCTTGAAACAGTGTTCTTGGGGTTTCTCTGGAGTGCCATCAAGGAAATCAAGGCTCCTTTCATGTGTGATGTGCAACACAGAATTGCTCTGCACGCAGTGCAGGGGAATCGGGCCTCATCTCGCGGCGAGGGGGAAGTCTCATGGTTTTTCTCGAGTTGCGGCGGGAACCTGGGGTATATTCTCGAGTTACGACGGGGATGGCCCTTCCACACACGTGTTTGTTCAGCCACGTCAGGACTCTTGCCTAGTTGCGAGACACAACTCGAGATTCTCCTCGAGGCTTGGCAAGGCAATTGGGACGCCTCTCCAGCTGAGGCGGGAGACCAAGGCTCCCTTTCCACGTGCCACAGGAATCCTGGGACTCCTATCAAGTTTCACGAGGAGTCAGGCATCGTCTCCTTTGGAGGCACTGATCTCCGCGTACCTCTGGAGTTTTCAAAGGATGTGAGGTCTCCGGTCGCGATGAGGTGGGGAACTAGGTCTTTCTCTGTGGTCTCCACAGGGGATTCAGACATCCTTTTATCTTGGGAGATGCAAGACGAGCCTGCATTCAAGTCACTTCAGGGATATCCAGCCTTATTTCGCGTCAGGGCATCGCGGTGTCCATTCCACTTGAGGCCGCAAACTCAGGGTCCCTGTCACATACCTAGAGCTGAGAGAAGCCTCCTCTTGAGGTGCTTGTGTTAAGGTGGTATTCCTCTGGAGTCGAAGCCAGGGACTAACCTCTCATCTCGAGTTGATTTTTGGCCCACGGAGCTATTTCGTGTTGCTACAGTGACCTCAGGATCCCTCTAGCCTTGAAACAGTGTTCTTGGGGTTTCTCTGGAGTGCCATCAAGGAAATCAAGGCTCCTTTCATGTGTGATGTGCAACACGGAATTGCTCTGCACGCAGTGCAGGGGAATCGGGCCTCATCTCGCAGCGAGGGGGAAGTTTCATGGTTTTTCTCGAGTTGCGGCGGGAACCTGGGGTATATTCTCGAGTTACGACGGGGATGGCCCTTCCACCCACGTGTTTCTTCAGCGACGTCAGGACTCCTGCCTAGTTGCGAGGGACAACTCTGGATTCTCCTCGAGGCTTGGCAGGGCAATTGGGACGCCTCTCCAGCTGAGGCGGGAGACCAAGTGTCCCTTTCCAAGTGCCACAGGAATCCTGGGACTCCTATCAAGTTTCACGAGGAGTCAGGCATTGTCTCCTTTGGAGGCACTGATCTCCGCGTACCTCTGGAGTTTTCAAAGGATGTGAGGCCTCCGGTCGCGATGAGGTGGGGAACTAGGTCTTTCTCTGTGGTCTCCACAGGGGATTCAGACATCCTTTCTTCTTGGGAGATGCAAGACGAGCCTGCATTCAAGTCACTGCGGGGATATCCGGCCTTATTTCGAGTCAGGGCATCGCGGTGTCCATTCCACTTGAGGCCGCAAACTCAGGGTCCCTCTCACATACCTAGAGCTGAGAGAAGCCTCCTCTTGAGGTGCTTGTGGTAAGGTGGTATTCCTCAGGAGTCGAAGCCAGGGACTAACCTCTCATCTCGTGTTGATTCTTGGTCCACGGAGCTCTTTCGTGTTGCTACAGTGACCTCAGGATCCCTCTAGCCTTGAAACAGTGTTCTTGGGGTTTCTCTGGAGTGCCATCAAGGAAATCAAGGCTCCTTTCATGTGTGATGTGCAACACGGAATTGCTCTGCACGCAGCGCAGGGGAATCGGGCCTCATTTTGCGGAGAGGGGGAAGTCTCATGGTTTTTCTCGAGTTGCGGCGGGAACCTGGGGTATATTCTCGAGTTCCGACGGGGATGGCCCTTCCACACACGTGTGTGTTCAGCCATGTCAGGACTCCTGCCTAGTTGCGAGGGACAACTCGGGATTCTCCTCGAGGCTTTGCAGGGCAATTGGGACACCTCTCCAGCTGAGACGGGAGACCAAGGGTCCCTTTCCACGTGCGACAGGAATCCTGGGTCTCCTATCAAGTTTCACGAGGAGTCAGGCATCGTCTCCTTTGGAGGCACTGATCTCCGCATACCTCTGGAGTTTTCAAAGGATTTGAGGCCTCCTGTCGCGATGAGGTGGGGAACTAGGTCTTTCTCTGTGGTCTCCACAGGGGATTCAGACACCCTTTCGTCTTGGGAGATGCAAGACGAGGCTGCATTTCAGTCACTGCAGGGATATCCGGCCTTATTTCGAGTCAGGGCATCGCGGTGTCCATTCCACTTGAGGGCGCAAACTCAGGGTCCCTCTCACATACCTAGAGCTGAGAGAAGCCTCCTCTTGAGGTGCTTGTGGTAAGGTGGTATTCCTCTGGAGTCGAAGCCAGGGACTAACCTCTCATCTCGAGTTGATTTTTGTCCACGGAGCTCTTTCGTGTTGCTACAGTGACCTCAGGATCCCTCTAGCCTTGAAACAGTGTTCTTGGGGTTTCTCTGGAGTGCCATGAAGGAAATCAAGGCTCCTTTCATGTGTGATGTGCAACACAGAATTGGTCTACACGCAGTGCAGGGGAATCGGGCCTCATCTCGCGGCGAGGGGAAATCTCATGGTTTTTCTCGAGTTGCGGTGGGAACCTGGGGTATATTCTCGAGTTACGACGGGGATGGCCCTTCCACACACGTGTTTGTTCAGCCACGTCAGGACTCTTGCCTAGTTGCGAGACACAACTCGGGATTCTCTTCGAGGCTTGGCAAGGCAATTGGGACGCCTCTCCAGCTGAGGCGGGAGACCAAGGGTCCCTTTCCACGTGCCACACGAATCCTGGGACTCCTATCAAGTTTCACGAGGAGTCAGGCATCGTCTCCTTTGGAGGCACTGATCTCCGCGTACATCCGGAGTTTTCAAAGGATGTGAGGCCTCCGGTCGCGATGAGGTGGGGAACTAGGTCTTTCTCTGTGGTCTCCACAGGGGATTCAGACATCCTTTCATCTTGGGAGATGCAAGACGAGCCTGCATTCAAGTCACTGCAGGGATATCCAGCCTTATTTCGCGTCAGGGCATCGCAGTGTCCATTCCACTTGAGGCCGCAAACTCAGGGTCCCTCTCACATACCTAGAGCTGAGAGAAGCCTCCTCTTGAGGTGCTTGTGGTAAGGTGGTATTCCTCTGGAGTCGAAGCCAGGGACTAACCTCTCATCTCGAGTTGATTTTTTCCCCACGGAGCTGTTCGTGTTGCTACAGTGACCTCAGGATCCCTCTAGCCTTGAAACAGTGTTCTTGGGGTTTCTCTGGAGTGCCATCAAGGAAATCAAGGCTCCTTTCATGTGTGATGTGCAACACGGAATTGCTCTGCACGCAGTGCAGGGGAATCGGGCCTCATCTCGCGGCGAGGGGGAAGTCTCATGGTTTTTCTCGAGTTGCGGCGGGAACCTGGGGTATATTCTCGAGTTACGACGGGGATGGCCCTTCCACCCACGTGTTTCTTCAGCGACGTCAGGACTCCTGCCTAGTTGCGAGGGACAACTCGGGATTCTCCTCGAGGCTTGGCAGGGCAATTGGGACGCCTCTCCAGCTGAGGCGGGAGACCAAGTGTCCCTTTCCAAGTGCCACAGGAATCCTGGGACTCCTATCAAGTTTCACGAGAAGTCAGGCATCGTCTCCTTTGGAGGCACTGATCTCCGCGTACCTCTGGAGTTTTCAAATGATGTGAGGCTATCGGTCGCGATGAGGTGGGGAACTAAGTCTTTCTCTGTGCTTTCCACAGGGGATTCAGACATCCTTTCGTCCTGGGAGATGCAAGACGAGCCTGCATTGAAGTCACTGCAGGGATATCCGGCCTTATTTCGAGTCAGGGCATCGCGGTGTCCATTCCACTTGAGGCCGCAAACTCAGGATCCCTCTCACATACCTAGAGCTGAGAGAAGCCTCCTCTTGAGGTGCTTGTGGTAAGGTGGTATTCCTCAGGAGTCGAAGCCAGGGACTAACCTCTCATCTCGTGTTGATTCTTGGTCCACGGAGCTCTTTCGTGTTGCTACAGTGACCTCAGTATCCCTCTAGCCTTGAAACAGTGTTCTTGGGGTTTCTCTGGAGTGCCATCAAGGAAATCAAGGCTCCTTTCATGTGTGATGTGCAACACAGAATTGCTCTGCACGCAGTGCAGGGGAATCGGGCCTCATCTCGCGGCGAGGGGGAAGTCTCATGGTTTTTCTCGAGTTGCGGCGGGAACCTGGGGTATATTCTCGAGTTACGACGGGGATGGCCCTTCCACACACGTGTTTGTTCAGCCACGTCAGGACTCTTGCCTAGTTGCGAGACACAACTCGAGATTCTCCTCGAGGCTTGGCAAGGCAATTGGGACGCCTCTCCAGCTGAGGCGGGAGACCAAGGCTCCCTTTCCACGTGCCACAGGAATCCTGGGACTCCTATCAAGTTTCACGAGGAGTCAGGCATCGTCTCCTTTGGAGGCACTGATCTCCGCGTACCTCTGGAGTTTTCAAAGGATGTGAGGTCTCCGGTCGCGATGAGGTGGGGAACTAGGTCTTTCTCTGTGGTCTCCACAGGGGATTCAGACATCCTTTTATCTTGGGAGATGCAAGACGAGCCTGCATTCAAGTCACTTCAGGGATATCCAGCCTTATTTCGCGTCAGGGCATCGCGGTGTCCATTCCACTTGAGGCCGCAAACTCAGGGTCCCTGTCACATACCTAGAGCTGAGAGAAGCCTCCTCTTGAGGTGCTTGTGTTAAGGTGGTATTCCTCTGGAGTCGAAGCCAGGGACTAACCTCTCATCTCGAGTTGATTTTTGGCCCACGGAGCTATTTCGTGTTGCTACAGTGACCTCAGGATCCCTCTAGCCTTGAAACAGTGTTCTTGGGGTTTCTCTGGAGTGCCATCAAGGAAATCAAGGCTCCTTTCATGTGTGATGTGCAACACGGAATTGCTCTGCACGCAGTGCAGGGGAATCGGGCCTCATCTCGCAGCGAGGGGGAAGTTTCATGGTTTTTCTCGAGTTGCGGCGGGAACCTGGGGTATATTCTCGAGTTACGACGGGGATGGCCCTTCCACCCACGTGTTTCTTCAGCGACGTCAGGACTCCTGCCTAGTTGCGAGGGACAACTCTGGATTCTCCTCGAGGCTTGGCAGGGCAATTGGGACGCCTCTCCAGCTGAGGCGGGAGACCAAGTGTCCCTTTCCAAGTGCCACAGGAATCCTGGGACTCCTATCAAGTTTCACGAGGAGTCAGGCATTGTCTCCTTTGGAGGCACTGATCTCCGCGTACCTCTGGAGTTTTCAAAGGATGTGAGGCCTCCGGTCGCGATGAGGTGGGGAACTAGGTCTTTCTCTGTGGTCTCCACAGGGGATTCAGACATCCTTTCTTCTTGGGAGATGCAAGACGAGCCTGCATTCAAGTCACTGCGGGGATATCCGGCCTTATTTCGAGTCAGGGCATCGCGGTGTCCATTCCACTTGAGGCCGCAAACTCAGGGTCCCTCTCACATACCTAGAGCTGAGAGAAGCCTCCTCTTGAGGTGCTTGTGGTAAGGTGGTATTCCTCAGGAGGCGAAGCCAGGGACTAACCTCTCATCTCGTGTTGATTCTTGGTCCACGGAGCTCTTTCGTGTTGCTACAGTGACCTCAGGATCCCTCTAGCCTTGAAACAGTGTTCTTGGGGTTTCTCTGGAGTGCCATCAAGGAAATCAAGGCTCCTTTCATGTGTGATGTGCAACACGGAATTGCTCTGCACGCAGCGCAGGGGAATCGGGCCTCATTTTGCGGAGAGGGGGAAGTCTCATGGTTTTTCTCGAGTTGCGGCGGGAACCTGGGGTATATTCTCGAGTTCCGACGGGGATGGCCCTTCCACACACGTGTGTGTTCAGCCATGTCAGGACTCCTGCCTAGTTGCGAGGGACAACTCGGGATTCTCCTCGAGGCTTTGCAGGGCAATTGGGACACCTCTCCAGCTGAGACGGGAGACCAAGGGTCCCTTTCCACGTGCGACAGGAATCCTGGGTCTCCTATCAAGTTTCACGAGGAGTCAGGCATCGTCTCCTTTGGAGGCACTGATCTCCGCATACCTCTGGAGTTTTCAAAGGATTTGAGGCCTCCTGTCGCGATGAGGTGGGGAACTAGGTCTTTCTCTGTGGTCTCCACAGGGGATTCAGACACCCTTTCGTCTTGGGAGATGCAAGACGAGGCTGCATTTCAGTCACTGCAGGGATATCCGGCCTTATTTCGAGTCAGGGCATCGCGGTGTCCATTCCACTTGAGGGCGCAAACTCAGGGTCCCTCTCACATACCTAGAGCTGAGAGAAGCCTCCTCTTGAGGTGCTTGTGGTAAGGTGGTATTCCTCTGGATTCGAAGCCAGGGACTAACCTCTCATCTCGAGTTGATTTTTGGTCCACGGAGCTCTTTCGTGTTGCTACAGTGACCTCAGGATCCCTCTAGCCTTGAAACAGTGTTCTTGGGGTTTCTCTGGAGTGCCATGAAGGAAATCAAGGCTCCTTTCATGTGTGATGTGCAACACAGAATTGCTCTGCACGCAGTGCAGGGGAATCGGGCCTCATCTCGCGGCGAGGGGGAAGTCTCATGGTTTTTCTCGAGTTGTGGCGGGAACCTGGGGTATATTCTCGAGTTACGATGGGGATGGCCCTTCCACACACGTGTTTGTTCAGCCACGTCAGGACTCTTGCCTAGTTGCGAGACACAACTCGGGATTCTCCTCGAGGCTTGGCAAGGCAATTGGGACGCCTCTCCAGCTGAGGCGGGAGACCAAGGGTCCCTTTCCACGTGCCACAGGAATCCTGGGACTCCTATCAAGTTTCACGAGGAGTCAGGCATCGTCTCCTTTGGAGGCACTGATCTCCGCGTACCTCTGGAGTTTTCAAAGGATGTGAGGCCTCCGGTCGCGATGAGGTGGGGAACTAGGTCTTTCTCTGTGGTCTCCACAGGGGATTCAGACATCCTTTCATCTTGGGAGATGCAAGACGAGCCTGCATTCAAGTCACTGCAGGGATATCCAGCCTTATTTCGCGTCAGGGCATCGCGGTGTCCATTCCACTTGAGGCCGCAAACTCAGGGTCCCTCTCACATACCTAGAGCTGAGAGAAGCCTCCTCTTGAGGTGCTTGTGGTAAGGTGGTATTCCTCTGGAGACGAAGCCAGGGACTAACCTCTCATCTCGAGTTGATTTTTGGCCCACGGAGCTCTTTCGTGTTGCTACAGTGACCTCAGGATCCCTCTAGGCTTGAAACAGTGTTCTTGGGGTTTCTCTGGAGTGCCATCAAGGAAATCAAGGCTCCTTTCATGTGTGATGTGCAACACGGAATTGCTCTGCACGCAGTGCAGGGCAATCGGGCCTCATCTCGCGGCGAGGGGGAAGTCTCATGGTTTTTCTCGAGTTGCGCCGGGAACCTGGGGTATATTCTCGAGTTACGACGGGGATGGCCCTTCCACCCACGTGTTTCTTCAGCGACGTCAGGACTCCTGCCTAGTTGCGAGGGACAACTCTGGATTCTCCTCGAGGCTTGGCAGGGCAATTGGGACGCCTCTCCAGCTGAGGCGGGAGACCAAGTGTCCCTTTCCAAGTGCCACAGGAATCCTGGGACTCCTATCAAGTTTCACGAGGAGTCAGGCATCGTCTCCTTTGGAGGCACTGATCTCCGCGTACCTCTGGAGTTTTCAAAGAATGTGAGGCTATCGGTCGCGATGAGGTGGGGAACTAAGTCTTTTTCTGTGTTTTCCACAGGGGATTCAGACATCCTTTCGTCCTGGGAGATGCAAGACGACCCTGCATTGAAGTCACTGCAGGGATATCCGGCCTTATTTCGAGTCAGGGCATCGCGGTGTCCATTCCACTTGAGGCCGCAAAATCAGGGTCCCTCTCACATACCTAGAGCTGAGAGAAGCCTCCTCTTGAGGTGCTTGTGGTAAGGTGGTATTCCTCTGGAGACGAATCCAGGGACTAACCTCTCTTTCGAGTTGATTTTTGGTCCACAGAGTTCTTTCGTGTTGCTACAGTGACCTCAGGATCGCTCTATCCTTGAAACAGTGTTCTTGGGGTTTCTCTGGAGTGCCATCAAGGAAATCAAGGCTCCTTTCATGTGTGATGTGCAACACAGAATTGCTCTGCACGCAGTGCAGGGGAATCGGGCCTCATCTCGCGGCGAGGGGGAATTCTCATGGTTTTTCTCGAGTTGTGGCGGGAACCTGGGGTATATTCTCGAGTTACGACGGGGATGGCCCTTCCACACACGTGTTTGTTCAGCCACGTCAGGACTCTTGCCTAGTTGCGAGACACAACTCGGGATTCTCCTCGAGGCTTGGCAAGGCAATTGGGACGCCTCTCCAGCTGAGACGGGAGACCAAGGGTCCCTTTCCACGTGCCACAGGAATCCTGGGTCTCCTATCAAGTTTCACGAGGAGTCAGGCATCGTCTCCTTTGGAGGCACTGATCTCCGCGTACCTCTGGAGTTTTCAAAGGATGTGAGGCCTCCGGTCGCGATGAGGTGGGGAACTAGGTCTTTCTCTGTGGTCTCCACAGGGGATTCAGACACCCTTTCATCTTGGGAGATGCAAGACGAGCCTGCATTCAAGTCACTGCAGGGATATCCAGCCTTATTTCGCGTCAGGGCATCGCGGTGTCCATTCCACTTGAGGCCGCAAACACAGGGTCCCTCTCACATACCTAGAGCTGAGAGAAGCCTCCTCTTGAGGTGCTTGTGGTAAGGTGGTACTCCTCTGGAGACGAAGCCAGGGACTAACCTCTCATCTCGAGTTGATTTTTGGCCCACGGAGCTCTTTCGTGTTGCTACAGTGACCTCAGGATCCCTCTAGCCTTGAAACAGTGTTCTTGGGGTTTCTCTGGAGTGCCATCAAGGAAATCAAGGCTCCTTTCATGTGTGATGTGCAACACGGAATTGCTCTGCACGCAGTGCAGGGGAATCGGGCCTCATCTCGCGGCGAGGGGGAAGTCTCATGGTTTTTCTCGAGTTGCGGCGGGAACCTGGGGTATATTCTCGAGTTACGACGGGGATGGCCCTTCCACCCACGTGTTTCTTCAGCGACGTCAGGACTCCTGCCTAGTTGCGAGGGACAACTCGGGATTCTCCTCGAGGCTTGGCAGGGCAATTGGGACGCCTCTCCAGCTGAGGCGGGAGACCAAGTGTCCCTTTCCAAGTGCCACAGGAATCCTGGGACTCCTATCAAGTTTCACGAGGAGTCAGGCATCGTCTCCTTTGGAGGCACTGATCTCCGCGTACCTCTGGAGTTTTCAAAGGATGTGAGGCTATCGGTCGCGATGAGGTGGGGAACTAAGTCTTTCTCTGTGCTTTCCACAGGGGATTCAGACATCCTTTCGTCCTGGGAGATGCAAGACGAGCCTGCATTGAAGTCACTGCAGGGATATCCGGCCTTATTTCGCGTCAGGGCATCGCGGTGTCCATTCCACTTGAGGCCGCAAACTCAGGGTCCCTATCACATACCTAGAGCTGAGAGAAGCCTCCTCTTGAGGTGCTTGTGGTAAGGTGGTATTCCTCTGGAGACGAATCCAGGGACTAACCTCTCTTTTCGAGTTGATTTTTGGTCCACAGAGTTCTTTCATGTTGCTACAGTGACCTCAGGATCCCTCTATCCTTGAAACAGTGTTCTTGGGGTTTCTCTGGAGTGCCATCAAGGAAATCAAGGCTCCTTTCATGTGTGATGTGCAAGACGGAATTGCTCTGCACGCAGTACAGGGGAATCGGGCCTCATCTCGCATCGAGGGGGAAGTCTCATGGTTTTTCTCGAGTTGCGGCGGGAACCTGGGGTATATTCTCGAGTTACGACGGGGATGGCCCTTCCACCCACGTGTTTATTCAGCCACGTCAGGACTCCTGCCTAGTTGCGAGGGACAACTCGGGATTTTCCTCGAGGCTTGGCAGGGCAATTGGAACGCCTCTCCAGCTGAGGCGGGAGACCAAGGGTCCCTTTCCACGTGCCACAAGAATCCTGGGACTCCTATCAAGTTTCACGAGGAGTCAGGCATCGTCTCCTTTGGAGGCACTGATCTCCGCGTACCTCTGGAGTTTTCAAAGGATGTGAGGCCTCCGGTCGCGATGAGGTGGGGAACTAGGTGTTTCTCTGTGGTCTCCACAGGGGATTCAGACATCCTTTCTTCTTGGGAGATGCAAGACGAGCCTGCATTCAAGTCACTGCAGGGATATCCGGCCTTATTTCGAGTCAGGGCATCGCGGTGTCCATTCCACTTGAGGCCGCAAACTCAGGGTCCCTCTCACATACCTAGAGCTGAGAGAAGCCTCCTCTTGAGGTGCTTGTGGTAAGGTGGTATTCCTCTGGAGTCGAAGCCAGGGACTAACCTCTCATCTCGAGTTGATTTTTGGCCCACGGAGCTCTTTCGTGTTGCTACAGTGACCTCAGGATCCCTCTAGCCTTGAAACAGTGTTCTTGGGGTTTCTCTGGAGTGCCATCAAGGAAATCAAGCCTCCTTTCATGTGTGATGTGCAACACGGAATGGCTCTGCACGCAGTGCAGGGGAATCGGGCCTCATCTCGCGGCGAGGGGGAAGTCTCATGGTTTTTCTCGAGTTGCGGCGGGAACCTGGGGTATATTCTCGAGTTACGACGGGGATGGCCCTTCCACCCACGTGTTTCTTCAGCGACGTCAGGACTCCTGCCTAGTTGCGAGGGACAACTCGGGATTCTCCTCGAGGCTTTGCAGGGCAATTGGGACGCCTCTCCAGCTGAGACGGGAGACCAAGGGTCCCTTTCCACGTGCCACAGGAATCCTGGGTCTCCTATCAAGTTTCACGAGGAGTCAGGCATCGTCTCCTTTGGAGGCGCTGATCTCCGCGTACCTCTGGAGTTTTCAAAGGATGTGAGGCATCGGGTCGCGATGAGGTGGGGAACTAGGTCTTTCTCTGTGGTCTCCACAGGGGATTCAGACATCCTTTCGTCTTGGGAGATGCAAGACGAGCCTGAATTCAAGTCACTGCAGGGATATCCAGCCTTATTTCGCGTCAGGGCATCGCGGTGTCCATTCCACTTGAGGCCGCAAACTCAGGGTCCCTCTCACATACCTAGAGCTGAGAGAAGCCTCCTCTTGAGGTGCTTGTGGTAAGGTGGTATTCCTCTGGAGTCGAAGCCAGGGACTAACCTCTCATCTCGAGTTGATTTTTGGCCCACGGAGCTCTTTCGTGTTGCTACAGTGACCTCAGGATCCCTCTAGCCTTGAAACAGTGTTCTTGGTGTTTCTCTGGAGTGCCATCAAGGAAATCAAGGCTCCTTTCATGTGTGATGTGCAACACGGAATTGCTCTGCACGCAGTGCAGGGGAATCGGGCCTCATCTCGCGGCGAGGGGGAAGTCTCATGGTTTTTCTCGAGTTGCGGCGGGAACCTGGGGTATATTCTCGAGTTACGCCGGGGATGGCCATTCCACCCACGTGTTTGTTCAGCCACGTCAGGACTCCTGCCTAGTTGCGAGGGACAACTCTGGATTCTCCTCGAGGCTTGGCAGGGCAATTGGGACGCCTCTCCAGCTGAGGCGGGAGACCAAGTGTCCCTTTCCAAGTGCCACAGGAATCCTGGGACTCCTATCAAGTTTCACGAGGAGTCAGGCATCGTCTCCTTTGGAGGCACTGATCTCCGCGTACCTCTGGAGTTTTCAAAGGATGTGAGGCCTCCGGTCGCGATGAGGTGGGGAACTAGGTCTTTCTCTGTGGTCTCCACAGGGGATTCAGACATCCTTTCGTCTTGGGAGATTCAAGACGAGCCTGCATTCAAGTCACTGCAGGGATATCCGGCCTTATTTCGCGTCAGGGCATCGCGGTGTCCATTCCACTTGAGGGCGCAAACTCAGGGTCCCTCTAACATACCTAGAGCTGAGAGAAGCCTCCTCTTGAGGTGCTTGTGGTAAGGTGGTATTCCTCAGGAGTCGAAGCCAGGGACTAACCTCTCATCTCGTGTTGATTCTTGGTCCACGGAGCTCTTTCGTGTTGCTACAGTGACCTCAGGATCCCTCTAGCCTTGAAACAGTGTTCTTGGGGTTTCTCTGGAGTGCCATCAAGGAAATCAAGGCTCCTTTCATGTGTGATGTGCAAGACGGAATTGCTCTGCACGCAGTGCAGGGGAATCGGGCCTCATTTTGCGGAGAGGGGGAAGTCTCATGGTTTTTCTCGAGTTGCGGCGGGAACCTGGGGTATATTCTCGAGTTCCGACGGGGATGGCCCTTCCACACACGTGTGTGTTCAGCCATGTCAGGACTCCTGCCTAGTTGCGAGGGACAACTCGGGATTCTCCTCGAGGCTTTGCAGGGCAATTGGGACGCCTCTCCAGCTGAGACGGGAGACCAAGTGTCCCTTTCCACGTGCCACAGGAATCCTGGGTCTCCTATCAAGTTTCACGAGGAGTCAGGCATCGTCTCCTTTGGAGGCACTGATCTCCGCATACCTCTGGAGTTTTCAAAGGATTTGAGGCCTCCTGTCGCGATGAGGTGGGGAACTAGGTCTTTCTCTGTGGTCTCCACAGGGGATTCAGACACCCTTTCGTCTTGGGAGATGCAAGACAAGCCTGCATTCCAGTCACTGCAGGGATATCCGGCCTTATTTCGAGTCAGGGCATCGCGGTGTCCATTCCACTTGAGGCCGCAAACTCAGGGTCCCTCTCACATACCTAGAGCTGAGAGAAGCCTCCTCTTGAGGTGCTTGTGGTATGGTGGTATTCCTCTGGAGTCGAAGCCAGGCACTAACCTCTCATCTCGAGTTGATTTTTGGTCCACGGAGCTCTTTCGTGTTGCTACAGTGACCTCAGGATCCCTCTAGCCTTGAAACAGTGTTCTTGGGGTTTCTCTGGAGTGCCATGAAGGAAATCAAGGCTCCTTTCATGTGTGATGTGCAACACAGAATTGCTCTGCACGCAGTGCAGGGGAATCGGGCCTCATCTCGCGGTGAGGGGGAAGTCTCATGGTTTTTCTCGAGTTGCGACGGGAACCTGGGGTATATTCTCGAGTTACGACGGGGATGGCCCTTCCACACACGTGTTTGTTCAGCCACGTCAGGACTCTTGCCTAGTTGCGAGACACAACTCGGGATTCTCCTCGAGGCTTGGCAAGGCAATTGGGACGCCTCTCCAGCTGAGGCGGGAGACCAAGGGTCCCTTTCCACGTGCCACAGGAATCCTGGGACTCCTATCAAGTTTCACGAGGAGTCAGGCATCGTCTCCTTTGGAGGCACTGATCTCCGCGTACCTCTGGAGTTTTCAAAGGATGTGAGGCCTCCGGTCGCGATGAGGTGGGGAACTAGGTCTTTCTCTGTGGTCTCCACAGGGGATTCAGACATCCTTTTATCTTGGGAGATGCAAGACGAGCCTGCATTCAAGTCACTGCAGGGATATCCGGCCTTATTTTGAGTCAGGGCATCGTGGTGTCCATTCCACTTGAGGCCGCAAACTCAGGGTCCCTCTCACATACCTAGAGCTGAGAGAAGCCTCCTCTTGAGGTGCTTGTGGTAAGGTGGTATTCCTCAGGAGTCGAAGCCAGGGACTAACCTCTCATCTCGAGTTGATTCTTGGTCCACGGAGCTCTTTCGTGTTGCTACAGTGACCTCAGGATCCCTCTAGCCTTGAAACAGTGTTCTTGGGGTTTCTCTGGAGTGCCATCAAGGAAATCAAGGCTCCTTTCATGTGTGATGTGCAAGACGGAATTGCTCTGCACGCAGTGCAGGGGAATCGGGCCTCATTTTGCGGAGAGGGGGAAGTCTCATGGTTTTTCTCGAGTTGCGGCGGGAACCTGGGGTATATTCTCGAGTTCCGACGGGGATGGCCCTTCCACACACGTGTGTGTTCAGCCATGTCAGGACTCCTGCCTAGTTGCGAGGGACAACTCGGGATTCTCCTCGAGGCTTTGCAGGGCAATTGGGACGCCTCTCCAGCTGAGACGGGAGACCAAGGGTCCCTTTCCACGTGCCACAGGAATCCTGGGTCTCCTATCAAGTTTCACGAGGTGTCAGGCATCGTCTCCTTTGGAGGCACTGATCTCCGCATACCTCTGGAGTTTTCAAAGGTTTTGAGGCCTCCTGTCGCGATGAGGTGGGGAACTAGGTCTTTCTCTGTGGTCTCCACAGGGGATTCAGACACCCTTTCGTCTTGGGAGATGCAAGACGAGGCTGCATTTCAGTCACTGCAGGGATATCCGGCCTTATTTCGAGTCAGGGCATCGCGGTGTCCATTCCACTTGAGGCCGCAAACTCAGGGTCCCTCTCACATACCTAGAGCTGAGAGAAGCCTCCTCTTGAGGTGCTTGTGGTAAGGTGGTATTCCTCTGGAGTCGAAGCCAGGGACTAACCTCTCATCTCGAGTTGATTTTTGGTCCACGGAGCTCTTTCGTGTTGCTACAGTGACCTCAGGATCCCTCTAGCCTTGAAATAGTGTTCTTGGGGTTTCTCTGGAGTGCCATGAAGGAAATCAAGGCTCCTTTCATGTGTGATGTGCAACACAGAATTGGTCTGCACGCAGTGCAGGGGAATCGGGCCTCATCTCGCGGCGAGGGGAAATCTCATGGTTTTTCTCGAGTTGCGGTGGGAACCTGGGGTATATTCTCGAGTTACGACGGGGATGGCCCTTCCACACACGTGTTTGTTCAGCCACGTCAGGACTCTTGCCTAGTTGCGAGACACAACTCGGGATTCTCTTCGAGGCTTGGCAAGGCAATTGGGACGCCTCTCCAGCTGAGGCGGGAGACCAAGGGTCCCTTTCCACGTGCCACAGGAATCCTGGGACTCCTATCAAGTTTCACGAGGAGTCAGGCATCGTCTCCTTTGGAGGCACTGATCTCCGCGTACCTCTGGAGTTTTCAAAGGATGTGAGGCCTCCGGTCGTGATTAGGTGGGGAACTAGGTCTTTCTCTGTGGTCTCCACAGGGGATTCAGACATCCTTTCATCTTGGGAGATGCAAGACGAGCCTGCATTCAAGTCACTGCAGGGATATCCAGCCTTATTTCACGAAAGGACATCGCGGTGTCCATTCCACTTGAGGCCGCAAACTCAGGGTCCCTCTCACATACCTAGAGCTGAGAAAAGCCTCCTCTTGAGGTGCTTGTGGTAAGGTGGTATTCCTCTGGAGTCGAAGCCAGGGACTAACCTCTCATCTCGAGTTGATTTTTGGCCCACGGAGCTCTTTCGTGTTGCTACAGTGACCTCAGGATCCCTCTAGGCTTGAAACAGTGTTCTTGGGGTTTCTCTGGAGTGCCATCAAGGAAATCAAGGCTCCTTTCATGTGTGATGTGCAACACGGAATTGCTCTGCACGCAGTGCAGGGGAATCGGGCCTCATCTCGCGGCGAGGGGGAAGTCTCATGGTTTTTCTCGAGTTGCGGCGGGAACCTGGGGTATATTCTCGAGTTACGACGGGGATGGCCCTTCCACCCACGTGTTTCTTCAGCGACGTCAGGACTCCTGCCTAGTTGCGAGGGAAAACTCGGGATTCTCCTCGAGGCTTGGCAGGGCAATTGGGACGCCTCTCCAGCTGAGGCGGGAGACCAAGTGTCCCTTTCCAAGTGCCACAGGAATCCTGGGACTCCTATCAAGTTTCACGAGAAGTCAGGCATCGTCTCCTTTGGAGGCACTGATCTCCGCGTACCTCTGGAGTTTTCAAATGATGTGAGGCTATCGGTCGCGATGAGGTGGGGAAATAAATCTTTCTCTGTGCTTTCCACAGGGGATTCAGACATCCTTTCGTCCTGGGAGATGCAAGACGAGCCTGCATTGAAGTCACTGCAGGGATATCCGGCCTTATTTCGAGTCAGGGCATCGCGGTGTCCATTCCACTTGAGGCCGCAAACTCAGGATCCCTCTCACATACCTAGAGCTGGGAGAAGCCTCCTCTTGAGGTGCTTGTGGTAAGTTGGTATTCCTCAGGAGTCGAAGCCAGGGACTAACCTCTCATCTCGTGTTGATTCTTGGTCCACGGAGCTCTTTCGTGTTGCTACAGTGACCTCAGGATCCCTCTAGCCTTGAAACAGTGTTCTTGGGGTTTCTCTGGAGTGCCATCAAGGAAATCAAGGCTCCTTTCATGTGTGATGTGCAACACAGAATTGCTCTGCACGCAGTGCAGGGGAATCGGGCCTCATCTCGCGGCGAGGGGGAAGTCTCATGGTTTTTCTCGAGTTGCGGCGGGAACCTGGGGTATATTCTCGAGTTACGACGGGGATGGCCCTTCCACCCACGTGTTTCTTCAGCGACGTCAGGACTCCTGCCTAGTTGCGAGGGACAACTCGGGATTCTCCTCGAGGCTTTGCAGGGCAATTGGGACGCCTCTCCAGCTGAGGCGGGAGACCAAGTGTCCCTTTCCACGTGCCACAGGAATCCTGGGTCTCCTATCAAGTTTCACGAGGAGTCAGGCATCGTCTCCTTTGGAGGCACTGATCTCCGCGTACCTCTGGAGTTTTCAAAGGATGTGAGGCTATCGGTCGCGATGAGGTGGGGAACTAAGTCTTTCTCTGTGCTTTCCACAGGGGATTCAGACATCCTTTCGTCCTGGGAGATGCAAGACGAGCCTGTATTGAAGTCACTGCAGGGATATCTGGCCTTATTTCGAGTCAGGGCATCACGGTGTCCATTCCACTTGAGGCCGCTAACTCAGGGTCCCTCTCACATACCTAGAGCTGAGAGAAGCCTCCTCTTGAGGTGCTTGTGGTAAGGTGTTATTCCTCTGGAGACGAATCCAGGGACTAACCCCTCTTTTCGAGTTGATTTTTGGTCCACAGAGTTCTTTCGTGTTGCTACAGTGACCTCAGGATCCCTCTATCCTTGAAACAGTGTTCTTGGGGTTTCTCTGGAGTGCCATCAAGGAAATCAAGGCTCCTTTCATGTGTGATGTGCAAGACGGAATTGCTCTGCACGCAGTACAGGGGAATCGGGCCTCATCTCGCATCGAGGGGGAAGTCTCATGGTTTTTCTCGAGTTGCGGCGGGAACCTGGGGTATATTCTCGAGTTACGACGGGGATGGCCCTTCCACCCACGTGTTTGTTCAGCCACGTCAGGACTCCTGCCTAGTTGCGAGGGACAACTCGGGATTCTCCTCGAGGCTTGGCAGGGCAATTGGGACGCCTCTCCAGCTGAGGCGGGAGACCAAGGGTCCCTTTCCACGTGCCACAAGAATCCTGGGACTCCTATCAAGTTTCACGAGGAGTCAGGCATCGTCTCCTTTGGAGGCACTGATCTCCGCGTACCTCTGGAGTTTTCAAAGGATGTGAGGCCTCCGGTCGCGATGAGGTGGGGAACTAGGTCTTTCTCTGTGGTCTCCACAGGGGATTCAGACATCCTTTCTTCTTGGGAGATGCAAGACGAGCCTGCATTCAAGTCACTGCAGGGATATCCGGCCTTATTTCGAGTCAGGGCATCGCGGTGTCCATTCCACTTGAGGCCGCAAACTCAGGGTCCCTCTCACATACCTAGAGCTGAGAGAAGCCTCCTCTTGAGGTGCTTGTGGTAAGGTGGTATTCCTCAGGAGTCGAAGCCAGGGACTAACCTCTCATCTCGTGTTGATTCTTGGTCCACGGAGCTCTTTCGTGTTGCTACAGTGACCTCAGGATCCCTCTAGCCTTGAAACAGTGTTCTTGGGGTTTCTCTGGAGTGCCATCAAGGAAATCAAGGCTCCTTTCATGTGTGATGTGCAACACGGAATTGCTCTGCACGCAGTGCAGGGGAATCGGGCCTCATCTCGCGGCGAGTGGGAAGTCTCATGGTTTTTCTCGAGTTGCGGCGGGAACCTGGGGTATATTCTCGAGTTCCGACGGGGATGGCCCTTCCACACACGTGTGTGTTCAGCCATGTCAGGACTCCTGCCTAGTTGCGAGGGACAACTCGGGATTCTCCTCGAGGCTTTGCAGGGCAATTGGGACGCCTCTCCAGCTGAGACGGGAGACCAAGGGTCCCTTTCCACGTGCCACAGGAATCCTGGGTCTCCTATCAAGTTTCACGAGGAGTCAGGCATCGTCTCTTTTGGAGGCACTGATCTCCGCATACCTCTGGAGTTTTCAAAGGATTTGAGGCCTCCTGTCACGATGAGGTGGGGAACTAGGTCTTTCTCTGTGGTCTCCACAGGGGATTCAGACACCCTTTCGTCTTGGGAGATGCAAGACGAGCCTGCATTCCAGTCACTGCAGGGACATCCGGCCTTATTTCGAGTCAGGGCATCGCGGTGTCCATTCCACTTGAGGCCGCAAACTCAGGGTCCCTCTCAAATACCTAGAGCTGAGAGAAACCTCCTCTTGAGGTGCTTGTGGTAAGGTGGTATTCCTCTGGAGTCGAAGCCAGGGACTAACCTCTCATTTCGAGTTGATTTTTGGTCCACGGAGCTCTTTCGTGTTGCTACAGTTACCTCAGGATCCCTCTAGCCTTGAAACAGTGTTCTTGGGGTTTCTCTGGAGTGCCATGAAGGAAATCAAGGCTCCTTTCATGTGTGATGTGCAACACAGAATTGCTCTGCATGCAGTGCAGGCGAATCGGGCCTCATCTCGCGGCGAGGGGGAAGTCTCATGGTTTTTCTCGAGTTGCGGCGGGAACCTGGGGTATATTCTCGAGTTACGACGGGGATGGCCCTTCCACACACGTGTTTGTTCTGCCACGTCAGGACTCTTGCCTAGTTGCGAGACACAACTCGGGATTCTCCTCGAGGCTTGGCAAGGCAATTGGGACGCCTCTCCAGCTGAGGCGGGAGACCAAGGGTCCCTTTCCACGTGCCACAGGAATCCTGGGACTCCTATCAAGTTTCACGAGGAGTCAGGCATCGTCTCCTTTGGAGGCACTGATCTCCGCATACCTCTGGAGTTTTCAAAGGTTTTGAGGCCTCCTGTCGCGATGAGGTGGGGAACTAGGTCTTTCTCTGTGGTCTCCACAGGGGATTCAGACACCCTTTCGTCTTGGGAGATGCAAGACGAGGCTGCATTTCAGTCACTGCAGGGATATCCGGCCTTATTTCGAGTCAGGGCATCGCGGTGTCCATTCCACTTGAGGCCGCAAACTCAGGGTCCCTCTCACATACCTAGAGCTGAGAGAAGCCTCCTCTTGAGGTGCTTGTGGTAAGGTGGTATTCCTCTGGAGTCGAAGCCAGGGACTAACCTCTCATCTCGAGTTGATTTTTGGTCCACGGAGCTCTTTCGTGTTGCTACAGTGACCTCAGGATCCCTCTAGCCTTGAAACAGTGTTCTTGGGGTTTCTCTGGAGTGCCATGAAGGAAATCAAGGCTCCTTTCATGTGTGATGTGCAACACAGAATTGGTCTGCACGCAGTGCAGGGGAATCGGGCCTCATCTCGCGGCGAGGGGAAATCTCATGGTTTTTCTCGAGTTGCGGTGGGAACCTGGGGTATATTCTCGAGTTACGACGGGGATGGCCCTTCCACACACGTGTTTGTTCAGCCACGTCAGGACTCTTGCCTAGTTGCGAGACACAACTCGGGATTCTCTTCGAGGCTTGGCAAGGCAATTGGGACGCCTCTCCAGCTGAGGCGGGAGACCAAGGGTCCCTTTCCACGTGCCACAGGAATCCTGGGACTCCTATCAAGTTTCACGAGGAGTCAGGCATCGTCTCCTTTGGAGGCACTGATCTCCGCGTACCTCTGGAGTTTTCAAAGGATGTGAGGCCTCCGGTCGTGATTAGGTGGGGAACTAGGTCTTTCTCTGTGGTCTCCACAGGGGATTCAGACATCCTTTCATCTTGGGAGATGCAAGACGAGCCTGCATTCAAGTCACTGCAGGGATATCCAGCCTTATTTCACGAAAGGACATCGCGGTGTCCATTCCACTTGAGGCCGCAAACTCAGGGTCCCTCTCACATACCTAGAGCTGAGAAAAGCCTCCTCTTGAGGTGCTTGTGGTAAGGTGGTATTCCTCTGGAGTCGAAGCCAGGGACTAACCTCTCATCTCGAGTTGATTTTTGGCCCACGGAGCTCTTTCGTGTTGCTACAGTGACCTCAGGATCCCTCTAGGCTTGAAACAGTGTTCTTGGGGTTTCTCTGGAGTGCCATCAAGGAAATCAAGGCTCCTTTCATGTGTGATGTGCAACACGGAATTGCTCTGCACGCAGTGCAGGGGAATCGGGCCTCATCTCGCGGCGAGGGGGAAGTCTCATGGTTTTTCTCGAGTTGCGGCGGGAACCTGGGGTATATTCTCGAGTTACGACGGGGATGGCCCTTCCACCCACGTGTTTCTTCAGCGACGTCAGGACTCCTGCCTAGTTGCGAGGGAAAACTCGGGATTCTCCTCGAGGCTTGGCAGGGCAATTGGGACGCCTCTCCAGCTGAGGCGGGAGACCAAGTGTCCCTTTCCAAGTGCCACAGGAATCCTGGGACTCCTATCAAGTTTCACGAGAAGTCAGGCATCGTCTCCTTTGGAGGCACTGATCTCCGCGTACCTCTGGAGTTTTCAAATGATGTGAGGCTATCGGTCGCGATGAGGTGGGGAAATAAATCTTTCTCTGTGCTTTCCACAGGGGATTCAGACATCCTTTCGTCCTGGGAGATGCAAGACGAGCCTGCATTGAAGTCACTGCAGGGATATCCGGCCTTATTTCGAGTCAGGGCATCGCGGTGTCCATTCCACTTGAGGCCGCAAACTCAGGATCCCTCTCACATACCTAGAGCTGGGAGAAGCCTCCTCTTGAGGTGCTTGTGGTAAGTTGGTATTCCTCAGGAGTCGAAGCCAGGGACTAACCTCTCATCTCGTGTTGATTCTTGGTCCACGGAGCTCTTTCGTGTTGCTACAGTGACCTCAGGATCCCTCTAGCCTTGAAACAGTGTTCTTGGGGTTTCTCTGGAGTGCCATCAAGGAAATCAAGGCTCCTTTCATGTGTGATGTGCAACACAGAATTGCTCTGCACGCAGTGCAGGGGAATCGGGCCTCATCTCGCGGCGAGGGGGAAGTCTCATGGTTTTTCTCGAGTTGCGGCGGGAACCTGGGGTATATTCTCGAGTTACGACGGGGATGGCCCTTCCACCCACGTGTTTCTTCAGCGACGTCAGGACTCCTGCCTAGTTGCGAGGGACAACTCGGGATTCTCCTCGAGGCTTTGCAGGGCAATTGGGACGCCTCTCCAGCTGAGGCGGGAGACCAAGTGTCCCTTTCCACGTGCCACAGGAATCCTGGGTCTCCTATCAAGTTTCACGAGGAGTCAGGCATCGTCTCCTTTGGAGGCACTGATCTCCGCGTACCTCTGGAGTTTTCAAAGGATGTGAGGCTATCGGTCGCGATGAGGTGGGGAACTAAGTCTTTCTCTGTGCTTTCCACAGGGGATTCAGACATCCTTTCGTCCTGGGAGATGCAAGACGAGCCTGTATTGAAGTCACTGCAGGGATATCTGGCCTTATTTCGAGTCAGGGCATCACGGTGTCCATTCCACTTGAGGCCGCTAACTCAGGGTCCCTCTCACATACCTAGAGCTGAGAGAAGCCTCCTCTTGAGGTGCTTGTGGTAAGGTGTTATTCCTCTGGAGACGAATCCAGGGACTAACCCCTCTTTTCGAGTTGATTTTTGGTCCACAGAGTTCTTTCGTGTTGCTACAGTGACCTCAGGATCCCTCTATCCTTGAAACAGTGTTCTTGGGGTTTCTCTGGAGTGCCATCAAGGAAATCAAGGCTCCTTTCATGTGTGATGTGCAAGACGGAATTGCTCTGCACGCAGTACAGGGGAATCGGGCCTCATCTCGCATCGAGGGGGAAGTCTCATGGTTTTTCTCGAGTTGCGGCGGGAACCTGGGGTATATTCTCGAGTTACGACGGGGATGGCCCTTCCACCCACGTGTTTGTTCAGCCACGTCAGGACTCCTGCCTAGTTGCGAGGGACAACTCGGGATTCTCCTCGAGGCTTGGCAGGGCAATTGGGACGCCTCTCCAGCTGAGGCGGGAGACCAAGGGTCCCTTTCCACGTGCCACAAGAATCCTGGGACTCCTATCAAGTTTCACGAGGAGTCAGGCATCGTCTCCTTTGGAGGCACTGATCTCCGCGTACCTCTGGAGTTTTCAAAGGATGTGAGGCCTCCGGTCGCGATGAGGTGGGGAACTAGGTCTTTCTCTGTGGTCTCCACAGGGGATTCAGACATCCTTTCTTCTTGGGAGATGCAAGACGAGCCTGCATTCAAGTCACTGCAGGGATATCCGGCCTTATTTCGAGTCAGGGCATCGCGGTGTCCATTCCACTTGAGGCCGCAAACTCAGGATCCCTCTCACATACCTAGAGCTGAGAGAAGCCTCCTCTTGAGGTGCTTGTGGTAAGGTGGTATTCCTCAGGAGTCGAAGCCAGGGACTAACCTCTCATCTCGTGTTGATTCTTGGTCCACGGAGCTCTTTCGTGTTGCTACAGTGACCTCAGGATCCCTCTAGCCTTGAAACAGTGTTCTTGGGGTTTCTCTGGAGTGCCATCAAGGAAATCAAGGCTCCTTTCATGTGTGATGTGCAACACGGAATTGCTCTGCACGCAGTGCAGGGGAATCGGGCCTCATCTCGCGGCGAGTGGGAAGTCTCATGGTTTTTCTCGAGTTGCGGCGGGAACCTGGGGTATATTCTCGAGTTCCGACGGGGATGGCCCTTCCACACACGTGTGTGTTCAGCCATGTCAGGACTCCTGCCTAGTTGCGAGGGACAACTCGGGATTCTCCTCGAGGCTTTGCAGGGCAATTGGGACGCCTCTCCAGCTGAGACGGGAGACCAAGGGTCCCTTTCCACGTGCCACAGGAATCCTGGGTCTCCTATCAAGTTTCACGAGGAGTCAGGCATCGTCTCTTTTGGAGGCACTGATCTCCGCATACCTCTGGAGTTTTCAAAGGATTTGAGGCCTCCTGTCGCGATGAGGTGGGGAACTAGGTCTTTCTCTGTGGTCTCCACAGGGGATTCAGACACCCTTTCGTCTTGGGAGATGCAAGACGAGCCTGCATTCCAGTCACTGCAGGGACATCCGGCCTTATTTCGAGTCAGGGCATCGCGGTGTCCATTCCACTTGAGGCCGCAAACTCAGGGTCCCTCTCAAATACCTAGAGCTGAGAGAAACCTCCTCTTGAGGTGCTTGTGGTAAGGTGGTATTCCTCTGGAGTCGAAGCCAGGGACTAACCTCTCATTTCGAGTTGATTTTTGGTCCACGGAGCTCTTTCGTGTTGCTACAGTTACCTCAGGATCCCTCTAGCCTTGAAACAGTGTTCTTGGGGTTTCTCTGGAGTACCATGAAGGAAATCAAGGCTCCTTTCATGTGTGATGTGCAACACAGAATTGCTCTGCATGCAGTGCAGGCGAATCGGGCCTCATCTCGCGGCGAGGGGGAAGTCTCATGGTTTTTCTCGAGTTGCGGCGGGAACCTGGGGTATATTCTCGAGTTACGACGGGGATGGCCCTTCCACACACGTGTTTGTTCTGCCACGTCAGGACTCTTGCCTAGTTGCGAGACACAACTCGGGATTCTCCTCGAGGCTTGGCAAGGCAATTGGGACGCCTCTCCAGCTGAGGCGGGAGACCAAGGGTCCCTTTCCACGTGCCACAGGAATCCTGGGACTCCTATCAAGTTTCACGAGGAGTCAGGCATCGTCTCCTTTGGAGGCACTGATCTCCGCGTACCTCTGGAGTTTTCAAAGGATGTGAGGCCTCCGGTCGCGATGAGGTGGGGAACTAGGTCTTTCTCTGTGGTCTCCACAGGGGATTCAGACATCCTTTCATCTTGGGAGATGCAAGACGAGCCTGCATTCAAGTCACTGCAGGGATATCCAGCCTTATTTCGCGTCAGGGCATCGCGGTGTCCATTCCACTTGAGGCCGCAAACTCAGGGTCCCTCTCACATACCTAGAGCTGAGAGAAGCCTCCTCTTGAGGTGCTTGTGGTAAGGTGGTATTCCTCTGGAGTCGAAGCCAGGGACTAACCTCTCATCTCGAGTTGATTTTTGGCCCACGGAGCTCTTTCGTGTTGCTACAGTGACCTCAGGATCCCTCTAGCCTTGAAACAGTGTTCTTGGGGTTTCTCTGGAGTGCCATGAAGGAAATCAAGGTTCCTTTCATGTGTGATGTGCAACACGGAATTGCTCTGCACGCAGTTCAGGGGAATCGGGCCTCATCTCGCAGCGAGGGGGAAGTCTCATGGTTTTTCTCGAGTTGCGGCGGGAACCTGGGGTATATTCTCGAGTTACGACGGGGATGGCCCTTCCACCCACGTGTTTCTTCAGCGACGTTAGGACTGCTGCCTAGTTGCGAGGGACAACTCTGGATTCTCCTCGAGGCTTGGCAGGGCAATTGGGACGCCTCTCCAGCTGAGGCGGAAGACCAAGTGTCCCTTTCCAAGTGCCACAGATATCCTGGGACTCCTATCAAGTTTCACGAGGAGTCAGGCTTCGTCTCCTTTGGAGGCACTGATCTCCGCGTACCTCTGGAGTTTTCAAAGGATGTGAGGCTATCGGTCGCGATGAGGTGGGGAACTAAGTCTTTCTCTGTGCTTTCCACAGGGGATTCAGACATCCTTTCATCCTGGGAGATGCAAGACGAGCCTGCATTGAAGTCACTGCAGGGATATCCGGCCTTATTTCGAGTCAGGGCATCGCGGTGTCCATTCCACTTGAGGCCGCAAACTCAGGGTCCCTCTCACATACCTAGAGCTGAGAGAAGCCTCCTCTTGAGGTGCTTGTGTTAAGGTGGTATTCCTCTGGAGACGAATCCAGGGACTAACCTCTCTTTTTGAGTTGATTTTTGGTCCATGGAGCTCTTTCGTTTTGCTACAGTGACCTCAGGATCCCTCTAGCCTTGAAACAGTGTTCTTGGGGTTTCTCTGGAGTGCCATCAAGGAAATCAAGGCTCCTTTCATGTGTGATGTGCAACACGGAATTGCTCTGCACGCAGTGCAGGGGAATCGGGCCTCATCTCGCGGCGAGGGGGAAGTCTCATGGTTTTTCTCGAGTTGCGGCGGGAACCTGGGGTATATTCTCGAGTTACGACGGGGATGGCCCTTCCACCCACGTGTTTGTTCAGCCACGTCAGGACTCCTGCCTAGTTGCGAAGGAAAACTCGGGATTCTCCTCGAGGCTTGGCAGGGCAATTGGAACGCCTCTCCAGCTGAGGCGGGAGACCAAGGGTCCCTTTCCACGTGCCACAAGAATCCTGGGACTCCTATCAAGTTTCACGAGGAGTCAGGCATCGTCTCCTTTGGAGGCACTGATCTCCGCGTACCTCTGGAGTTTTCAAAGGATGTGAGGCCTCCGGTCGCGATGAGGTGGGGAACTAGGTGTTTCTCTGTGGTCTCCAGAGGGTATTCAGACATCCTTTCTTCTTGGGAGATGCAAGACGAGCCTGCATTCAAGTCACTGCAGGGATATCCGGCCTTATTTCGAGTCAGGGCATCGCGGTGTCCATTCCACTTGAGGCCGCAAACTCAGGATCCCTCTCACATACCTAGAGCTGAGAGAAGCCTCCTCTTGAGGTGCTTGTGGTAAGGTGGTATTCCTCAGGAGTCGAAGCCAGGGACTAACCTCTCATCTCGTGTTGATTCTTGGTCCACGGAGCTCTTTCGTGTTGCTACAGTGACCTCAGGATCCCTCTAGCCTTGAAACAGTGTTCTTGGGGTTTCTCTGGAGTGCCATCAAGGAAATCAAGGCTCCTTTCATGTGTGATGTGCAACACGGAATTGCTCTGCACGCAGTGCAGGGGAATCGGGCCTCATCTCGCGGCGAGGGGGAAGTCTCATGGTTTTTCTCGAGTTGCGGCGGGAACCTGGGGTATATTCTCGAGTTACGACGGGGATGGCCCTTGCACCCACGTGTTTCTTCAGCGACGTCAGGACTCCTGCCTAGTTGCGAGGGACAACTCGGGATTCTCCTCGAGGCTTGGCAGGGCAATTGGGACGCCTCTCCAGCTGAGACGGGAGACCAAGGGTCCCTTTCCACGTGCCACAGGAATCCTGGGTCTCCTATCAAGTTTCACGAGGAGTCAGGCATCGTCTCCTTTGGAGGCACTGATCTCCGCGTACCTCTGGAGTTTTCAAAGGATTTGAGGCCTCCTGTCGCGATGAGGTGGGGAACTAGGTCTTTCTCTGTGGTCTCCACAGGGGATTCAGACACCCTTTCGTCTTGGGAGATGCAAGACGAGCCTGCATTCCAGTCACTGCAGGGATATCCGGCCTTATTTCGAGTCAGGGCATCGCGGTGTCCATTCCACTTGAGGCCGCAAACCCAGGGTCCCTCTCACATACCTAGAGCTGAGAGAAGCCTCCTCTTGAGGTGCTTGTGGTAAGGTGGTATTCCTCTGGAGTCGAAGCCAGGGACTAACCTCTCTTTTCGAGTTGATTTTTGGTCCACGGAGCTCTTTCGTGTTGCTACAGTGACCTCAGGATCCCTCTAGCCTTGAAACAGTGTTCTTGGGGTTTCTCTGGAGTGCCATCAAGGAAATCAAGGCTCCTTTCATGTGTGATGTGCAACACGGAATTGCTCTGCACGCAGTGCAGGGGAATCGGGCCTCATCTCGCGGCGAGGGGGAAGTCTCATGGTTTTTCTCGAGTTGCGGCGGGAACCTGGGGTATATTCTCGAGTTACGACGGGGATGGCCCTTCCACCCACGTGTTTCTTCAGCGACGTCAGGACTCCTGCCTAGTTGCGAGGGACAACTCTGGATTCTCCTCGAGGCTTGGCAGGGCAATTGGGACGCCTCTCCAGCTGAGGCGGGAGACCAAGGGTCCCTTTCCAAGTGCCACAGGAATCCTGGGACTCCTATCAAGTTTCACGAGGAGTCAGGCATCGTCTCCTTTGGAGGCACTGATCTCCGCGTACCTCTGGAGTTTTCAAAGGATGTGAGGCTATCGGTCGCGATGAGGTGGGGAACTAAGTCTTTCTCTGTGCTTTCCACAGGGGATTCAGACATCCTTTCGTCCTGGGAGATGCAAGACGAGCCTGCATTGAAGTCACTGCAGGGATATCCGGCCTTATTTCGAGTCAGGGCATCGCGGTGTCCATTCCACTTGAGGCCGCAAACTCAGGGTCCCTCTCACATACCTAGAGCTGAGAGAAGCCTCCTCTTGAGGTGCTTGTGGTAACGTGGTATTCCTCTGGAGACGAATCCAGGGACTAACCTCCCTTTTCGAGTTGATTTTTGGTCCACAGAGTTCTTTCGTGTTGCTACAGTGACCTCAGGATCCCTCTATCCTTGAAACAGTGTTCTTGGGGTTTCTCTGGAGTGCCATCAAGGAAATCAAGGCTCTTTTCATGTGTGATGTGCAAGACGGAATTGCTCTGCACGCAGTACAGGGGAATCGGGCCTCATCTCGCATCGAGGGGGAAGTCTCATGGTTTTTCTCGAGTTGCGGCGGGAACCTGGGGTATATTCTCGAGTTACGACGGGGATGGCCCTTCCACCCACGTGTTTGTTCAGCCACGTCAGGACTCCTGCCTAGTTGCGAGGGACAACTCGGGATTCTCCTCGAGGCTTGGCAGGGCAATTGGAACGCCTCTCCAGCTGAGGCAGGAGACCAAGGGTCCCTTTCCACGTGCCACAAGAATCCTGGGACTCCTATCAAGTTTCACGAGGAGTCAGGCATCGACTCCTTTGGAGGCACTGATCTCCGCGTACCTCTGGAGTTTTCAAAGGATGTGAGGCCTCCGGTCGCGTTGAGGTGGGGAACTAGGTCTTTCTCTGTGGTCTCCACAGGGGATTCAGACATCCTTTCATCTTGGGAGATGCAAGACGAGCCTGCATTCAAGTCACTGCAGGAATATCCAGCCTTATTTCGCGTCAGGGCATCGCGGTGTCCATTCCACTTGAGGCCGCAAACTCAGGGTCCCTCTCAAATACCTAGAGCTGAGAGAAGCCTCCTCTTGATGTGCTTGTGGTAAGGTGGTATTCCTCTGGAGTCGAACCCAGGGACTAACCTCTCATCTCGAGTTGATTCTTGGTCCACGGAGCTCTTTCGTGTTGCTACAGTGACCTAAGGATCCCTCTAGCCTTGAAACAGTGTTCTTGGTGTTTCTCTCGAGTGCCATGAAGGAAATCAAGGCTCCTTTCATGTGTGATGTGCAACACAGAATTGCTCTGCACGCAGTGCAGGGGAATCGGGCCTCATCTCGCGGCGAGGGGGAAGTCTCATGGTTTTTCTCGAGTTGCGGCGGGAACCTGGGGTATATTCTCGAGTTACGACGGGGATGGCCCTTCCACTCACGTGTTTGTTCAGCCACGTCAGGACTCTTGCCTAGTTGCGAGACACAACTTGGGATTCTCCTCGAGGCTTGGCAAGGCAATTGGGACGCCTCTCCAGCTGAGGCGGGAGACCAAGGGTCCCTTTCCACGTGCCACAGGTATCCTGGGACTCCTATCAAGTTTCACGAGGAGTCAGGCATCGTCTCCTTTGGAGGCACTGATCTCCGCGTACCTCTGGAGTTTTCAAAGGATGTGAGGCCTCCGGTCGCGATGAGGTGGGGAACTAGGTCTTTCTCTGTGGTCTCCACAGGGGATTCAGACATCCTTTCATCTTGGGAGATGCAAGACGAGCCTGCATTCAAGTCACTGCAGGGATATCCGGCCTTATTTCGAGTCAGGGCATCGCGGTGTCCATTCCACTTGAGGCCGCAAACTCAGGGTCCCTCTCACATACCTAGAGCTGAGAGAAGCCTCCTCTTGAGGTGCTTGTGGTAAGGTGGTATTCCTCTGGAGACGAATCCAGGGACTAACCTCTCTTTTCGAGTTGATTTTTGGTCCACAGAGTTCTTTCGTGTTGCTACAGTGACCTCAGGATCCCTCTATCCTTGAAACAGTGTTCTTGGGGTTTCTCTGGAGTGCCATCAAGGAAATCAAGGCTCCTTTCATGTGTGATGTGCAAGACGGAATTGCTCTGCACGCAGTACAGGGGAATCGGGCCTCATCTCGCATCGAGGGGGAAGTCTCATGGTTTTTCTCGAGTTGCGGCGGGAACCTGGGGTATATTCTCGAGTTACGACGGGGATGGTCCTTCCACCCACGTGTTTGTTCAGCCACGTCAGGACTCCTGCCTAGTTGCGAGGGACAACTCGGGATTCTCCTCGAGGCTTGGCAGGGCAATTGGAACGCCTCTCCAGCTGAGGCGGGAGACCAAGGGTCCCTTTCCACGTGCCACAAGAATCCTGGGACTCCTATCAAGTTTCACGAGGAGTCAGGCATCGTCTCCTTTGGAGGCACTGATCTCCGCGTATCTCTGGAGTTTTCAAAGGATGTGAGGCCTCTGGTCGCGATGAGGTGGGGAACTAGGAGTTTCTCTGTGGTCTCCACAGGGGATTCAGACATCCTTTCTTCCTGGGAGATGCAAGACGAGCCTGCATTCAAGTCACTGCAGGGATATCCAGCCTTATTTCGCGTCAGGGCATCGCGGTGTCCATTCCACTTGAGGCCGCAAACTCAGGATCCCTCTCACATACCTAGAGCTGAGAGAAGCCTCCTCGTGAGGTGCTTGTGGTAAGGTGGTATTCCTCGGGAGTCGAAGCCAGGGACTAACCTTTCATCTCGTGTTGATTCTTGGTTCACGGAGCTCTTTCGTGTTGCTACAGTGACCTCAGGATCCCTCTAGCCTTGAAACAGTGTTCTTGGGGTTTCTCTGGAGTGCCATCAGGGAAATCAAGGCTCCTTTCATGTGTGATGTGCAACACGGAATTGCTCTGCACGCAGTGCAGGGGAATCGGGCCTCATCTCGCGGCGAGGGGGAAGTCTCATGGTTTTTCTCGAGTTGCGGCGGGAACCTGGGGTATATTCTCGAGTTAAGACGGGGATGGCCCTTCCACCCACATGTTTCTTCAGCGACGTCAGAACTCCTGCCTACTTGTGAGGGACAACTCGGGATTCTCCTCGAGGCTTTGCAGGGCAATCGGGACGCCTCTCCAGCTGAGACGGGAGACCAAGGGTCCCTTTCCACGTGCCACAGGAATCCTGGGTCTCCTATCAAGTTTCACGAGGAGTCAGGCATCGTCTCCTTTGGAGGCACTGATCTCCGCATACCTCTGGAGTTTTCAAAGGATTTGAGGCCTCCTGTCGCGATGAGGTGGGGAACTAGGTCTTTCTCTGTGGTCTCCACAGGGGATTCAGACACCCTTTCGTCTTGGGAGATGCAAGACGAGCCTGCATTCCAGTCACTGCAGGGATATCCGGCCTTATTTCGAGTCAGGGCATCGCGGTGTCCATTCCACTTGAGGCCGCAAACTCAGGGTCCCTCTCACATACCTAGAGCTGAGAGAAGCCTCCTCTTGAGGTGCTTGTGGTAAGGTGGTATTCCTCTGGAGTCGAAGCCAGGGACTAACCTCTCATCTCGAGTTGATTTTTGGCCGACGGAGCTCTTTCGTGTTGCTACAGTGACCTCAGGATCCCTCTAGCCTTGAAACAGTGTTCTTGGGGTTTCTCTGGAGTGCCATCAAGGAAATCAAGGCTCCTTTCATGTGTGATGTGCAACACAGAATTGCTCTGCACGCAGTGCAGGGGAATCGGGCCTCATCTCGCGGCGAGGGGGAAGTCTCATGGTTTTTCTCGAGTTGCGGCGGGAACCTGGGGTATATTCTCGAGTTACGACGGGGATGGCCCTTCCACCCACGTGTTTCTTCAGCGACGTCAGGACTCCTGCCTAGTTGCGAGGGACAACTCTGGATTCTCCTCGAGGCTTGGCAGGGCAATTGGGACGCCTCTCCAGCTGAGGCGGGAGACCAAGGGTCCCTTTCCAAGTGCCACAGGAATCCTGGGACTCCTATCAAGTTTCACGAGGAGTCAGGCATCGTCTCCTTTGGAGGCACTGATCTCCGCGTACCTCTGGAGTTTTCAAAGGATGTGAGGCTATCGGTCGCGATGAGGTGGGGAACTAAGTCTTTCTCTGTGCTTTCCACAGGGGATTCAGACATCCTTTCGTCCTGGGAGATGCAAGACGAGCCTGCATTGAAGTCACTGCAGGGATATCCGGCCTTATTTTGAGTCAGGGCATCGCGGTGTCCATTCCACTTGAGGCCGCAAACTCAGGGTCCCTCTCACATACCTAGAGCTGAGAGACGCCTCCTCTTGAGGTGCTTGTGGTAACGTGGTATTCCTCTGGAGACGAATCCAGGGACTAACCTCCCTTTTCGAGTTGATTTTTGGTCCACAGAGTTCTTTCGTGTTGCTACAGTGACCTCAGGATCCCTCTATCCTTGAAACAGTGTTCTTGGGGTTTCTCTGGAGTGCCATCAAGGAAATCAAGGCTCTTTTCATGTGTGATGTTCAAGACGGAATTGCTCTGCACGCAGTACAGGGGAATCGGGCCTCATCTCGCATCGAGGGGGAAGTCTCATGGTTTTTCTCGAGTTGCGGCGGGAACCTGGGGTATATTCTCGAGTCACGACGTGGATGGCCCTTCCACCCACGTGTTTGTTCAGCCATGTCAGGACTCCTGCCTAGTTGCGAGGGACAACTCGGGATTCTCCTCGAGGCTTGGCAGGGCAATTGGAACGCCTCTCCAGCTGAGGCGGGAGACCAAGGGTCCCTTTCCACGTGCCACAAGAATCCTGGGACTCCTATCAAGTTTCACGAGGAGTCAGGCATCGTCTCCTTTGGAGGCACTGATCTCCGCGTACCTCTGGAGTTTTCAAAGGATGTGAGGCCTCCGGTCGCGATGAAGTGGGTAACTAGGTCTTTCTCTGTGGTCTCCACAGGGGATTCAGACATCCTTTCATCTTGGGAGATGCAAGACGAGCCTGCATTCAAGTCACTGCAGGGATATCCAGCCTTATTTCGCGTCAGGGCATCGCGGTGTCCATTCCACTTGAGGCCGCAAACTCAGGGTCCCTCTCACATACCTAGAGCTGAGAGAAGCCTCCTCTTGAGGTGCTTGTGGTAAGGTGGTATTCCTCTGGAGTCGAACCCAGGGACTAACCTCTCATCTCGAGTTGATTCTTGGTCCACGGAGCTCTTTCGTGTTGCTACAGTGACCTCAGGATCCCTCTAGCCTTGAAACAGTGTTCTTGGTGTTTCTCTCGAGTGCCATGAAGGAAATCAAGGCTCCTTTCATGTGTGATGTGCAACACGGAATTGCTCTGCACGCAGTGCAGGGGAATCGGGCCTCATCTCGCGGCGAGGGGGAAGTCTCATGGTTTTTCTCGAGTTGCGGCGGGAACCTGGGGTATATTCTCGAGTTACGACGGGGATGGCCCTTCCACTCACGTGTTTGTTCAGCCACGTCAGGACTCTTGCCTAGTTGCGAGACACAACTCGGGATTCTCCTCGAGGCTTGGCAAGGCAATTGGGACGCCTCTCCAGCTGAGGCGGGAGACCAAGGGTCCCTTTCCACGTGCCACAGGTATCCTGGGACTCCTATCAAGTTTCACGAGGAGTCAGGCATCGTCTCCTTTGGAGGCACTGATCTCCGCGTACCTCTGGAGTTTTCAAAGGATGTGAGGCCTCCGGTCGCGATGAGGTGGGGAACTAGGTGTTTCTCTGTGGTCTCCACAGGGGTTTCAGACATCCTTTCATCTTGGGAGATGCAAGACGAGCCTGCATTCAATTCACTGCAGGGATATCCGGCCTTATTTCGAGTCAGGGCATCGCGGTGTCCATTCCACTTGAGGCCGCAAACTCAGGGTCCCTCTCACATACCTAGAGCTGAGAGAAGCCTCCTCGTGAGGTGCTTGTGGTAAGGTGGTATTCCTCTGGAGTCGAAGCCAGGGACTAACCTCTCATCTCGTGTTGATTCTTGGTTGACAGAGCTCTTTCGTGTTGCTACAGTGACCTCAGGATCCCTCTAGCCTTGAAACAGTGTTCTTGGGGTTTCTCTGGAGTGCCATCAGGGAAATCAAGGCTCCTTTCATGTGTGATGTGCAACACGGAATTGCTCTGCACGCAGTGCAGGGGAATCGGGCCTCATCTCGCGGCGAGGGGGAAGTCTCATGGTTTTTCTCGAGTTGCGGCGGGAACCTGGGGTATATTCTCGAGTTACGACGGGGATGGCCCTTCCACCCACATGTTTCTTCAGCGACGTCAGAACTCCTGCCTACTTGTGAGGGACAACTCGGGATTCTCCTCGAGGCTTTGCAGGGCAATTGGGACGCCTCTCCAACTGAGACGGGAGACCAAGGGTCCCTTTCCACGTGCCACAGGAATCCTGGGTCTCCTATCAAGTTTCACGAGGAGTCAGGCATCGTCTCCTTTGGAGGCACTGATCTCCGCATACCTCTGGAGTTTTCAAAGGATTTGAGGCCTCCTGTCGCGATGAGGTGGGGAACTAGGTCTTTCTCTGTGGTCTCCACAGGGGATTCAGACACCCTTTCGTCTTGGGAGATGCAAGACGAGCCTGCATTCAAGTCACTGCAGGGATATCCGGCCTTATTTCGAGTCAGGGCATCGCGGTGTCCATTCCACTTGAGGCCGCAAACTCAGGGTCCCTCTCACATACCTAGAGCTGAGAGAAGCCTCCTCTTGAGGTGCTTGTGGTAAGGTGGTATTCCTCTGGAGTCGAAGCCAGGGACTAACCTCTCATCTCGAGTTGATTTTTGGCCCACGGAGCTCTTTCGTGTTGCTACAGTGACCTCAGGATCCCTCTAGCCTTGAAACAGTGTTCTTGGGGTTTCTCTGGAGTGCCATCAAGGAAATCAAGGCTCCTTTCATGTGTGATGTGCAACACAGAATTGCTCTGCACGCAGTGCAGGGGAATCGGGCCTCATCTCGCGGCGAGGGGGAAGTCTCATGGTTTTTCTCGAGTTGCGGCGGGAACCTGGGGTATATTCTCGAGTTACGACGGGGATGGCCCTTCCACACACGTGTTTCTTCAGCGACGTCAGGACTCCTGCCTAGTTGCGAGGGACAACTCGGGATTCTCCTCGAGGCTTGGCAGGGCAATTGGAACGCCTCTCCAGCTGAGGCAGGAGACCAAGTGTCCCTTTCCAAGTGCCAAAGGAATCCTGGGACTCCTATCAAGTTTCACGAGGAGTCAGGGATCGTCTCCTTTGGAGGCACTGATCTCCGCGTACCTCTGGAGTTTTCAAAGGATGTGAGGCTATCGGTCGCGATGAGGTGGGGAACTAAGTCTTTCTCTGTGCTTTCCACAGGGGATTCAGACATCCTTTCGTCCTGGGAGATGCAAGACGAGCCTGCATTGAAGTCACTGCAGGGATATCCGGCCTTATTTCGCGTCAGGGCATCGCGGTGTCCATTCCACTTGAGGCCGCAAACTCAGGGTCCCTCTCACATACCTAGAGCTGAGAGAAGCCTCCTCTTGAGGTGCTTGTCGTAAGGTGGTATTCCTCTGGAGACGAATCCAGGGACTAACCTCTCTTTTCGAGTTGATTTTTGGTCCACAGAGTTCTTTCGTGTTGCTACATTGACCTTAGGATCCCTCTATCCTTGAAACAGTGTTCTTGGGGTTTCTCTGGAGTGCCATCAAGGAAATCAAGGCTCCTTTCATGTGTGATGTGCAAGACGGAATTGCTCTGCACGCAGTACAGGGGAATCGGGCCTCATCTCGCATCGAGGGGGAAGTCTCATGGTTTTTCTCGAGTTGCGGCGGGAACCTGGGGTATATTCTCGAGTTACAATGGGGATGGCCCTTCCACCCACGTGTTTGTTCAGCCACGTCAGGACTCCTGCCTAGTTGCGAGGGACAACTCGGGATTCTCCTCGAGGCTTTGCAGGGCAATTGGGACGCCTCTCCAGCTGAGACGGGAGACCAAGGGTCCCTTTCCACGTGCCACAGGAATCCTGGGTCTCCTATCAAGATTCAAGAGGAGTCAGGCATCGTCTCCTTTGGAGGCACTGATCTCCGCATACCTCTGGAGTTTTCAAAGGATGTGAGGCCTCCTGTCGCGATGAGGTGGGGAACTAGGTCTTTCTCTGTGGTCTCCACAGGGGATTCAGACACCCTTTCGTCTTGGGAGATGCAAGACGAGCCTGCATTCCAGTCACTGCAGGGATATCCGGCCTTATTTCGAGTCAGGGCATCGCGGTGTCCATTCCACTTGAGGCCGCAAACTCAGGGTCCCTCTCACATACCTAGAGCTGAGAGAAGCCTCCTCTTGAGGTGCTTGTGGTAAGGTGGTATTCCTCTGGAGTCGAAGCCAGGGACTAACCTCTCATCTCGTGTTGATTCTTGGTCCACGGAGCTCTTTCGTGTTGCTACAGTGACCTCAGGATCCCTCTAGCCTTGAAACAGTGTTCTTGGGGTTTCTCTGGAGTGCCATGAAGGAAATCAAGGCTCCTTTCATGTGTGATGTGCAACACGGAATTGCTCTGCACGCAGTGCAGGGGAATCGGGCCTCATCTCGCGGCGAGGGGGAAGTCTCATGGTTTTTCTCGAGTTGCGGCGGGAACCTGGGGTATATTCTCGAGTTACGACGGGGATGGCCCTTCCACACACGTGTTTGTTCAGCCACGTCAGGACTCTTGCCTAGTTGCGAGACACAACTCGGGATTCTCCTCGAGGCTTGTCAAGGCAATTGGGACGCCTCTCCAGCTGAGGCGGGAGACCAAGTGTCCCTTTCCAAGTGCCACAGGAATCCTGGGACTCCTATCAAGTTTCACGAGGAGTCAGGCATCGTCTCCTTTGGAGGCACTGATCTCCACGTATCTCTGGAGTTTTCAAAGGATTTGAGGCCTCCTGTCGCGATGAGGTGGGGAACTAGGTCTTTCTCTGTGGTCTCCACAGGGGATTCAGACACCCTTTCGTCTTGGGAGATGCAAGACGAGCCTGCATTCCAGTCACTGCAGGGATATCCGGCCTTATTTCGCGTCAGGGCATCGTGGTGTCCATTCCACTTGAGGCCGCAAACTCAGGGTCCCTCTCACATACCTAGAGCTGAGAGAAGCCTCCTCTTGAGGTGCTTGTGGTAAGGTGGTATTCCTCTGGAGTCGAAGCCAGGGACTAACCTCTCATCTCGAGTTGATTTTTGGCCCACGGAGCTCTTTCGTGTTGCTACAGTGACCCCAGGATCCCTCTAGCCTTGAAACAGTGTTCTTGGGGTTTCTCTGGAGTGCCATCAAGGAAATCAAGGCTCCTTTCATGTGTGATGTGCAACACGGAATTGCTCTGCACGCAGTGCAGGGGAATCGGGCCTCATCTCGCGGCGAGGGGGAAGTCTCATGGTTTTTCTCGAGTTGCGGCGGGAACCTGGGGTATATTCTCGAGTTACGACGGGGATGACCCTTCCACCCACGTGTTTGTTCAGCGACGTCAGGACTCCTGCCTAGTTGCGAGGGACAACTCTGGATTCTCCTCGAGGCTTGGCAGGGCAATTGGGACGCCTCTCCAGCAGAGGCGGGAGACCAAGGGTCCCTTTCCAAGTGCCACAGGAATCCTGGCACTCCTATCAAGTTTCACGAGGAGTCAGGCATCGTCTCCTTTGGAGGCACTGATCTCCGCGTACCTCTGGAGTTTTCAAAGGATGTAAGGTTATCGGTCGCGATGAGGTGGGAAACTAAGTCTTTCTCTGTGCTTTCCACAGGGGATTCAGACATCCTTTCGTCCTGGGAGATGCAAGACGAGCCTGAATTGAAGTCACTGCAGGGATATCCGGCCTTATTTCGAGTCAGGGCATCGCGGTGTCCATTCCACTTGAGGCCGCAAACTCAGGGTCCCTCTCACATACCTAGAGCTGAGAGAAGCCTCCTCTTGAGGTGCGTGTGGTAAGGTGGTATTCCTCTGGAGACGAATCCAGGGACTAACCTCTCTTTTGGAGTTGATTTTTGGTCCACAGAGTTCTTTCGTGTTGCTACAGTGACCTCAGGATCCCTCTAGCCTTGAAACAGTGTTCTTGGGGTTTCTCTGGAGTGCCATCAAGGAAATCAAGGCTCCTTTCATGTGTGATGTGCAAGACGGAATTGCTCTGCACGCAGTACAGGGGAATCGGGCCTCATCTCGCATCGAGGGGGAAGTCTCATGGTTTTTCTCGAGTTGCGGCGGGAACCTGGGGTATATTCTCGAGTTACGACGGGGATGGCCCTTCCACCCACGTGTTTGTTCAGCCACGTCAGGACTCCTGCCTAGTTGCGAGGGACAACTCGGGATTCTCCTCGAGGCTTGGCAGGGCAATTGGAACGCCTCTCCAGCTGAGGCGGGAGACCAAGGGTCCCTTTCCATGTGCCACAAGAATCCTGGGACTCCTATCAAGTTTCACGAGGAGTCAGGCATCGTCTCCTTTGGAGGCACTGATCTCCGCGTACCTCTGGAGTTTTCAAAGGATGTGAGGCCTCCGGTCGCGATGAGGTGGGGAACTAGGTGTTTCTCTGTGGTCTCCACAGGGGATTCAGACATCCTTTCTTCTTGGGAGATGCAAGACGAGCCTGCATTCAAGTCACTGCAGGGATATCCTTCCTTATTTCGAGTCAGGGCATCGCGGTGTCCATTCCACTTGAGGCCGCAAAATCAGGGTCTCTCTCACATACCTAGAGCTGAGAGAAGCCTCCTCTTGAGGTACTTGTGGTAAGGTGGTATTCCTCAGGAGTCGAAGCCAGGGACTAACCTCTCATCTCGTGTTGATTCTTGGTCCACGGAGCTCTTTCGTGTTGCTACAGTGACCTCAGGATCCCTCTAGCCTTGAAACAGTGTTCTTGGGGTTTCTCTGGAGTGCCATCAAGGAAATCAAGGCTCCTTTCATGGGTGATGTGCAACACGGAATTGCTCTGCACGCAGTGCAGGGGAATCGGGCCTCGTCTCGCGGCGAGGGGGAAGTCTCATGGTTTCTCTCGAGTTGCGGCGGGAACCTGGGGTATATTCTCGAGTTACGACGGGGATGGCCCTTCCACCCACGTGTTTCTTCAGCGACGTCAGGACTCCTGCCTACTTGCGAGGGACAACTCGGGATTCTCCTCGAGGCTTTGCAGGGCAATTGGGACGCCTCTCCAGCTGAGACGGGAGACCAAGGGTCCCTTTCCACGTGCCTCAGGAATCCTGGGTCTCCTATCAAGTTTCACGAGGAGTCAGGCATCGTCTCCTTTGGAGGCACTGATTTCCGCATACCTCTGGAGTTTTCAAAGGATTTGAGGCCTCCTGTCGCGATGAGGTGGGGAACTAGGTCTTTCTCTGTGGTCTCCACAGGGCATTCAGACACCCTTTCGTCTTGGGAGATGCAAGACGAGCCTGCATTCCAGTCACTGCAGGGATATCCGGCCTTATTTCGAGTCAGGGCATCGCGGTGTCCATTCCACTTGAGGCCGCAAACTCAGGGTCCCTCTCACATACCTAGAGGTGAGAGAAGCCTCCTCTTGAGGTGCTTGTGGTAAGGTGGTATTCCTCTGGAGTCGAAGCCAGGGACTAACCTCTCATCTCGAGTTGATTTTTGGTCCACGGAGCTCTTTCGTGTTGCTACAGTGACCTCAGGATCCCTCTAGCCTTGAAACAGTGTTCTTGGGGTATCTCTGGAGTGCCATGAAGGAAATCAAGGCTCCTTTCATGTGTGATGTGCAACACAGAATTGCTCTGCACGCAGTGCAGGGGAATCGGGCCTCATCTCGCGGCGAGGGGCAAGTCTCATGGTTTTTCTAGAGTTGCGGCGGGAACTTGGGGGATATTCTCGAGTTACCACGGGAATGGCCCTTCCACACACGTGTTAGTTCAGCCACGTCAGGACTCTTGCCTAGTTGCGAGACACAACTCGGGATTCTCCTCGAGGCTTGGCAAGGCAATTGGGACGCCTCTCCAGCTGAGTTGGGAGACCAAGGGTCCCTTTCCACGTGCCACAGGAATCCTGGGACTCCTATCAAGTTTCACGAGGAGTCAGGAATCGTCTCCTTTGGAGGCACTGATCTCCGCGAACCTCTGGAGTTTTCAAAGGATGTGAGGCCTCCGGTCGCGATGAGGTGGGGAACTAGGTCTTTCTCTGTGGTCTCCACAGGGGATTCAGACATCCTTTCATCTTGGGAGATGCAAGACGAGCCTGCATTGAAGTCACTGCAGGAATATCCAGCCTTATTTCGCGTCAGGGCGTCGCGGTGTCCATTCCACTTGAGGCCGCAAACTCAGGGGCCCTCTCACATACCTAGAGCTGAGAGAAGCCTCCTCTTGAGGTGCTTGTGGTAAGGTGGTATTCCTCTGGAGTCGAAGCCAGGGACTAACCTCTCATCTCGAGTTGATTTTTGGCCCAAGGAGCTCTTTCGTGTTGCTACAGTGACCTCAGGATCCCTCTAGCCTTGAAACAGTGTTCTTGGGGTTTCTCTGGAGTGCCATCAAGGAAATCAAGGCTCCTTTCATGTGTGATGTGCAACACGGAATTGCTCTGCACGCAGTGCAGGGGAATCGGGCCTCATCTTGCGGCGAGGGGGAAGTCTCATGGTTTTTCTCGAGTTGCGGCGGGAACCTGGGGTATATTCTCGAGTTACGACGGGGATGGCCCTTCCACCCACGTGTTTCTTCAGCCACGTCAGGACTCCTGCCTAGTTGCGAGGGACAACTCGGGATTCTCCTCGAGGCTTGGCAGGGCAATTGGGACGCCTCTCCAGCTGAGGCGGGAGACCAAGGGTCCCTTTCCAAGTGCCACAGGAATCCTGGGACTCCTATCAAGTTTCACGAGGAGTCAGGCATCGTCTCCTTTGGAGGCACTGATCTCCGCATACCTCTGGAGTTTTCAAAGGATGTGATGCTATCGGTCGCGATGAGGTGGGGAACTAAGTCTTTCTCTGTGCTTTCCACAGGGGATTCAGACATCCTTTTGTCCTGGGAGATGCAAGACGAGCCTGCATTGAAGTCACTGCAGGGATATCCGGCCTTATTTCGAGTCAGGGCATCGCGGTGTCCATTCCACTTGAGGCCGCAAACTCAGGGTCCCTCTCACATACCTAGAGCTGAGAGAAGCCTCCTCTTGAGGTGCTTGTGGTAAGGTGGTATTCCTCTGGAGACGAATCCAGGGACTAACCTCTCTTTTCGAGTTGATTTTTGGTCCACAGAGTTCTTTCGTGTTGCTACAGTGACCTCAGGATCCCTCTATACTTGAAACAGTGTTCTTGGGGTTTCTCTGGAGTGCCATCAAGGAAATCAAGGCTCCTTTCATGAGTGATGTGCAAGACGGAATAGCTCTGCACGCAGTACAGGGGAATCGGGCCTCATCTCGCATCGAGGGGGAAGTCTCATGGTTTTTCTCGAGTTGCGGCGGGAACCTGGGGTATATTCTCGAGTTAAGACGGGGATGGCCCTTCCACCCACGTGTTTGTTCAGCCACGTCAGGACTCCTGCCTAGTTGCGAGGGACAACTCGGGATTCTCCTCGAGGCTTGGCAGGGCAATTGGAACGCCTCTCCAGCTGAGGCGGGAGACCAAGGGTCCCTTTCCACGTGCCACAAGAATCCTGGGACTCCTATCAAGTTTCACGAGGAGTCAGGCATCGTCTCCTTTGGAGGCACTGATCTCCGCGTACCTCTGGAGTTTTCAAAGGATGTGAGGCCTCCGGTCGCGATGAGGTGGGGAACTAGGTGTTTCTCTGTGGTCTCCACAGGGGATTCAAACATCCTTTCTTCTTGGGAGATGCAAGACGAGCCTGCATTCAAGTCACTGCAGGGATATCCGGCCTTATTTCGAGTCAGGGCATCGCGGTGTCCATTCCACTTGAGGCCGCAAACTCAGGATCCCTCTCACATACTTAGAGCTGAGAGAAGCCTCCTCTTGAGGTGCTTGTGGTAAGGTGGTATTCCTCAGGAGTCGAAGCCAGGGACTAACCTCTCATCTCGTGTTGATTCTTGGTCCACGGAGCTCTTTCGTGTTGCTACAGTGACCTCAGGATCCCTCTAGCCTTGAAACAGTGTTCTTGGGGTTTCTCTGGAGTGCCATCAAGGAAATCAAGGCTCCTGTCATGTGTGATATGCAACACGGAATTGCTCTGTACGCAGTGCAGGGGAATCGGGCTTCATCTCGCGGCGAGGGGGAAGTCTCATGGTTTTTTCTCGAGTTGCGGCGGGAACCTGGGGTATATTCTCGAGTTACGACGGGGATGGCGCTTCCACACACGTGTGTGTTCAGCCATGTCAGGACTCCTGCCTAGTTGCGAGGGACAACTCGGGATTCTCCTCGAGGCTTTGCAGGGCAATTGGGACGCCTCTCCAGCTGAGGCGGGAGACCAAGGGTCCCTTTCCACGTGCCACAGGAATCCTGGGTCTCCTATCAAGATTCAAGAGGAGTCAGGCATCGTCTCCTTTGGAGGCACTGATCTCCGCATACCTCTGGAGTTTTCAAAGGATTTGAGGCCTCCTGTCGCGATGAGGTGGGGAACTAGGTCTTTCTCTGTGGTCTCCACAGGGGATTCAGACATCCTTTCGTCTTGGGAGATGCAAGACGAGCCTGCATTCCAGTCACTGCAGGGATATCCGGCCTTATTTCGAGTCAGGGCATCGCGGTGTCCATTCCACTTGAGGCCGCAAACTCAGGGTCCCTCTCACATACCTAGAGCTGAGAGAAGCCTCCTCTTGAGGTGCTTGTGGTAAGGTGGTATTCCTCTGGAGTCGAAGCCAGGGACTAACCTCTCATCTCGTGTTGATACTTGGTCCACGGAGCTCTTTCGTGTTGCTACAGTGACCTCAGGATCCCTCTAGCCTTGAAACAGTGTTCTTGGGGTTTCTCTGGAGTGCCATGAAGGAAATCAAGGCTCCTTTCATGTGTGATGTGCAACACGGAATTGCTCTGCACGCAGTGCAGGGGAATCGGGCCTCATCTCGCGGCGAGGGGGAAGTCTCATGGTTTTTCTCGAGTTGCGGCGGGAACCTGGGGTATATTCTCGAGTTACGACGGGGATGGCCCTTCCACACACGTGTTTGTTCAGCCACGTCAGGACTCTTGCCTAGTTGCGAGACACAACTCGGGATTCTCCTCGAGGCTTGGCAAGGCAATTGGGACGCCTCTCCAGCTGAGGCGGGAGACCAAGGGTCCCTTTCCAAGTGCCACAGGAATCCTGGGACTCCTATCAAGTTTCACGAGGAGTCAGGCATCGTCTCCTTTGGAGGCACTGATCTCCACGTATCTCTGGAGTTTTCAAAGGATTTGAGGCCTCCTGTCGCGATGAGGTGGGGAACTAGGTCTTTCTCTGTGGTCTCCACAGGGGATTCAGACATCCTTTCATCTTGGGAGATGCAAGACGAGCCTGCATTGAAGTCACTGCAGGAATATCCAGCCTTATTTCGCGTCAGGGCATCGCGGTGTCCATTCCACTTGAGGCCGCAAACTCAGGGGCCCTCTCACATACCTAGAGCTGAGAGAAGCCTCCTCTTGAGGTGCTTGTGGTAAGGTGGTATTCCTCTGGAGTCGAAGCCAGAGACTAACCTCTCATCTCGAGTTGATTTTTGGCCCAAGGAGCTCTTTCGTGTTGCTACAGTGACCTCAGGATCCCTCTAGCCTTGAAACAGTGTTCTTGGGGTTTCTCTGGAGTGCCATCAAGGAAATCAAGGCTCCTTTCATGTGTGATGTGCAACACGGAATTGCTCTGCACGCAGTGCAGGGGAATCGGGCCTCATCTTGCGGCGAGGGGGAAGTCTCATGGTTTTTCTCGAGTTGCGGCGGGAACCTGGGGTATATTCTCGAGTTACGACGGGGATGGCCCTTCCACCCACGTGTTTCTTCAGCCACGTCAGGACTCCTGCCTAGTTGCGAGGGACAACTCGGGATTCTCCTCGAGGCTTGGCAGGGCAATTGGGACGCCTCTCCAGCTGAGGCGGGAGACCAAGTGTCCCTTTCCAAGTGCCACAGGAATCCTGGGACTCCTATCAAGTTTCACGAGGAGTCAGGCATCGTCTCCTTTGGAGGCACTGATCTCCGCATACCTCTGGAGTTTTCAAAGGATGTGATGCTATCGGTCGCGATGAGGTGGGGAACTAAGTCTTTCTCTGTGCTTTCCACAGGGGATTCAGACATCCTTTTGTCCTGGGAGATGCAAGACGAGCCTGCATTGAAGTCACTGCAGGGATATCCGGCCTTATTTCGAGTCAGGGCATCGCGGTGTCCATTCCACTTGAGGCCGCAAACTCAGGGTCCCTCTCACATACCTAGAGCTGAGAGAAGCCTCCTCTTGAGGTGCTTGTGGTAAGGTGGTATTCCTCTGGAGACGAATCCAGGGACTAACCTCTCTTTTCGAGTTGATTTTTGGTCCACAGAGTTCTTTCGTGTTGCTACAGTGACCTCAGGATCCCTCTATACTTGAAACAGTGTTCTTGGGGTTTCTCTGGAGTGCCATCAAGGAAATCAAGGCTCCTTTCATGTGTGATGTGCAAGACGGAATAGCTCTGCACGCAGTACAGGGGAATCGGGCCTCATCTCGCATCGAGGGGGAAGTCTCATGGTTTTTCTCGAGTTGCGGCGGGAACCTGGGGTATATTCTCGAGTTAAGACGGGGATGGCCCTTCCACCCACGTGTTTCTTCAGCGACGTCAGGACTCCTGCCTAGTTGCGAGGGACAACTCGGGATTCTCCTCGAGGCTTGGAAGGGCAATTGGAACGCCTCTCCAGCTGAGGCGGGAAACCAAGTGTCCCTTTCCACGTGCCACAAGAATCCTGGGACTCCAATCAAGTTTCACGAGGAGTCAGGCATCGTCTCCTTTGGAGGCACTGATCTCCGCGTACCTCTGGAGTTTTCAAAGGATGTGAGGCCTCCGGTCGCGATGAGGTGGGGAACTAGGTGTTTCTCTGTGGTCTCCACAGGGGATTCAGACATCCTTTCTTCTTGGGAGATGCAAGACGAGCCTTCATTCAAGTCACTGCAGGGATATCCGGCCTTATTTCGAGTCAGGGCATCACGGTGTCCATTCCACTTGAGGCCGCAAACTCAACATCGCTCTCACATACATAGAGCTGAGAGAAGCCTCCTCTTGAGGTGCTTGTGGTAAGGTGGTATTCCTCAGGAGTCGAACCCAGGGACTAACCTCTCATCTCGTGTTGATTCTTGGTCCACGGAGCTCTTTCGTGTTGCTACAGTGACCTCAGGATCCCTCTAGCCTTGAAACAGTGTTCTTGGGGTTTCTCTGGAGTGCCATCAAGGAAATCAAGGCTCCTTTCATGTGTGATATGCAACACGGAATTGCTCTGCACGCAGTGCAGGGGAATCGGGCCTCATCTCGCGGCGAGGGGGAAGTCTCATGGTTTTTCTCGAGTTGCGGCGGGAACCTGGGGTATATTCTCGAGTTACGACGGGGATGGCCCTTCCACCCACGTGTTTCTTCAGCGACGTCAGGACTCCTGCCTACTTGCGAGGGACAACTCTGGATTCTCCTCGAGGCTTGGCAGGGCAATTGGGACGCCTCTCCAGCTGAGACGGGAGACCAAGTGTCCCTTTCCACGTGCCACAGGAATCCTGGGTCTCCTATCAAGTTTCACGAGGAGTCAGGCATCGTCTCCTTTGGAGGCACTGATCTCCGCATACCTCTGGAGTTTTCAAAGGATTTGAGGCCTCCTGTCGCGATGAAGTGGGGAACTAGGTCTTTCTCTGTGGTCTCCACAGGGGATTCAGACACCCTTTCGTCTTGGGAGATGCAAGACGAGCCTGCATTCCAGTCACTGCAGGGATATCCGGCCTTATTTCGAGTCAGGGCATCGCGGTGTCCATTCCACTTGAGGCCGCAAACTCAGGGTCCCTCTCACATACCTAGAGCTGAGAGAAGCCTCCTCTTGAGGTGCTTGTGGTAAGGTGGTATTCCTCTGGAGTCGAAGCCAGGGACTAACCTCTCATCTCGAGTTGATTTTTGGTCCACGGAGCTCTTTCGTGTTGCTACAGTGACCTCAGGATCCCTCTAGCCTTGAAACAGTGTTCTTGGGGTATCTCTGGAGTGCCATGAAGGAAATCAAGGCTCCTTTCATGTGTGATGTGCAACACAGAATTGCTCTGCACGCAGTGCAGGGGAATCGGGCCTCATCTCGCGGCGAGGGGCAAGTCTCATGGTTTTTCTCGAGTTGCGGCGGGAACTTGGGGGATATTCTCGAGTTACCACGGGAATGGCCCTTCCACACACGTGTTAGTTCAGCCACGTCAGGACTCTTGCCTAGTTGCGAGACACAACTCGGGATTCTCCTCAAGGCTTGGCAAGGCAATTGGGACGCCTCTCCAGCTGAGTTGGGAGACCAAGGGTCCCTTTCCACGTGCCACAGGAATCCTGGGACTCCTATCAAGTTTCACGAGGAGTCAGGAATCGTCTCCTTTGGAGGCACTGATCTCCGCGAACCTCTGGAGTTTTCAAAGGATGTGAGGCCTCCCGTCGCGATGAGGTGGGGAACTAGGTCTTTCTCTGTGGTCTCCACAGGGGATTCACACATCCTTTCATCTTGGGGGATGCAAGACGAGCCTGCATTGAAGTCACTGCAGGAATATCCAGCCTTATTTCGCGTCAGGGCATCGCGGTGTCCATTCCACTTGAGGCCGCTAACTCAGGGTCCCTCTCACATACCTAGAGCTGAGAGAAGCCTACTCTTGAGGTGCTTGTGGTAAGGTGGTATTCCTCTGGAGTCGAAGTCAGGGACTAACCTCTCATCTCGAGTTGATTTTTGGCCCAAGGAGCTCTTTCGTGTTGCTACAGTGACCTCAGGATCCCTCTAGCCTTGAAACAGTGTTCTTGGGGTTTCTCTGGAGTGCCATCAATGAAATCAAGGCTCCTTTCATGTGTGATGTGCAACACGGAATTGCTCTGCACGCAGTGCAGGGGAATCGGGCCTCATCTTGCGGCGAGGGGGAAGTCTCATGGTTTTTCTCGAGTTGCGGCGGGAACCTGGGGTATATTCTCGAGTTACGACGGGGATGGCCCTTCCACCCACGTGTTTCTTCAGCCACGTCAGGACTCCTGCCTAGTTGCGAGGGACAACTCGGGATTCTCCTCGAGGCTTGGCAGGGCAATTGGGAAGCCTCTCCAGCTGAGGCGGGAGACCAAGTGTCCCTTTCCAAGTGCCACAGGAATCCTGGGACTCCTATCAAGTTTCACGAGGAGTCAGGCATCATCTCCTTTGGAGGCACTGATCTCCGCGTACCTCTGGAGTTTTCAAAGGATGTGAGGCTATCGGTCGCGATGAGGTGGGGAACTAGGTCTTTCTCTGTGCTTTCCACAGGGGATTCAGACATCCTTTCGTCCTGGCAGATGCAAGACGAGCCTGCATTGAAGTCACTGCAGGGATATCCGGCCTTATTTCGAGTCAGGGCATTGCGGTGTCCATTCCACTTGAGGCCGCAAACTCAGGGTCCCTCTCACATACCTAGAGCTGAGAGAAGCCTCCTCTTGAGGTGCTTGTGGTAAGGTGGTATTCCTCTGGAGACGAATCCAGGGACTAACCTCTCTTTTCGAGTTGATTTTTGGTCCACAGAGTTCTTTCGTGTTGCTACAGTGACCTCAGGATCCCTCTATCCTTGAAACAGTGTTCTTGGGGTTTCTCTGGAGTGCCATCAAGGAAATCAAGGCTCCTTTCATGTGTGATGTGCAAGACGGAATTGCTCTGCACGCAGTACAGGGGAATCGGGCCTCATCTCGCATTGAGGGGGAAGTCTCATGGTTTTTCTCGAGTTGCGGCGTGAACCTGGGGTATATTCTCGAGTTACGACGGGGATGGCCCTTCCACCCACGTGTTTGTTCAGCCACGTCAGGACTCCTGCCTAGTTGCGAGGGACAACTCGGGATTCTCCTCGAGGCTTGGCAGGGCATTTGGAACGCCTCTCCAGCTGAGGCGGGAGACCAAGGGTCCCTTTCCACGTGCCACAAGAATCCTGGGACTCCTATCAAGTTTCACGAGGAGTCAGGCATCGTCTCCTTTGGAGGCACTGATCTCCGCGTACCTCTGGAGTTTTCAAAGGATGTGAGGCCTCCGGTCGCGATGATGTGGGGAACTAGGTGTTTCTCTGTGGTCTCCACAGGGGATTCAGACATCCTTTCTTCTTGGGAGATGCAAGACGAGCCTGCATTCAAGTCACTGCAGGGATATCCGGCTTTATTTCGACTCAGGGCATCGCGGTGTCCATTCCACTTGAGGCCGCAAACTCAGGATCCCTCTCACATACCTAGAGCTGAGAGAAGCCTCCTCTTGAGGTGCTTGTGGTAAGGTGGTATTCCTCAGGAGTCGAAGCCAGGGACTAACCTCTCATCTCGTGTTGATTCTTGGTCCACGGAGCTCTTTCGTGTTGCTACAGTGACCTCAGGATCCCTCTAGCCTTGAAACAGTGTTCTTGGGGTTTCTCTGGAGTGCCATCAAGGAAATCAAGGCTCCTTTCATGTGTGATGTGCAACACGGAATTGCTCTGCACGCAGTGCAGGGTAATCGGGCCTCATCTCGCGGCGAGGGGGAAGTCTCATGGTTTTTCTCGAGTTGCGGCGGGAACCTGGGGTATATTCTCGAGTTACGACGGGGATGGGCCTTCCACACACGTGTGTGTTCAGCCATGTCAGGACTCCTGCCTAGTTGCGAGGGACAACTCGGGATTCTCCTCGAGGCTTTGCAGGGCAATTGGGACGCCTCTCCAGCTGAGACGGGAGACCAAGGGTCCCTTTCCACGTGCCACAGGAATCCTGGGTCTCCTATCAAGTTTCACGAGGAGTCAGGCATCGTCTCCTTTGGAGGCACTGATCTCCGCATACCTCTGGAGTTTTCAAAGGATTTGAGGCCTCCTGTCGCGATGAGGTGGGGAACTAGGTCTTTCTCTGTGGTCTCCACAGGGGATTCAGACACCCTTTCGTCTTGGGAGATGCAAGACAAGCCTGCATTCCAGTCACTGCAGGGATATCCGGCCTTATTTCGAGTCAGGGCATCGCGGTTTCCATTCCACTTGAGGCCGCAAACTCAGGGTCCCTCTCACATACCTAGAGCTGAGAGAAGCCTCCTCTTGAGGTGCTTGTGGTAAGGTGGTATTCCTCTGGAGTCGAAGCCAGGGACTAACCTCTCATCTCAAGTTGATTTTTGGTCCACGGAGCTCTTTCGTGTTGCTACAGTGACCTCAGGATCCCTCTAGCCTTGAAACAGTGTTCTTGGGGTTTCTCTGGAGTGCCATGAAGGAAATCAAGGCTCCTTTCATGTGTGATGTGCAACACAGAATTGCTCTGCACGCAGTGCAGGGGAATCGGGCCTCATCTCGCGGCGAGGGGGAAGTCTCATGGTTTTTCTCGAGTTGCGGCGGGAACCTGGGGTATATTCTCGAGTTACGACGGGGATGGCCCTTCCACACACGTGTTTGTTCAGCCACGTCAGGACTCTTGCCTAGTTGCGAGACACAACTCGGGATTCTCCTCGAGGCTTGGCAAGGCAATTGGGACGCCTCTCCAGCTGAGGCGGGAGACCAAGGGTCCCTTTCCACGTGCCACAGGAATCCTGGGACTCCTATCAAGTTTCACGAGGAGTCAGGCATCGTCTTCTTTGGAGGCACTGATCTCCGCGTACCTCTGGAGTTTTCAAAGGATGTGAGGCCTCCGGTCGCGATGAGGTGGGGAACTAGGTCTTTCTCTGTGGTCTCCACAGGGGATTCAGACATCCTTTCATCTTGGGAGATGCAAGACGAGCCTGCATTCAAGTCACTGCAGTGATATCCAGCCTTATTTCGCGTCAGGGCATCGCGGTGTCCATTCCACTTGAGGCCGCAAACTCAGGGTCCCTCTCACATACCTAGAGCTGAGAGAAGCCTCCTCTTGAGGTGCTTGTGGTAAGGTGGTATTCCTCTGGAGTCGAAGCCAGGGACTAACCTCTCATCTCGAGTTGATTTTTGGCCCACGGAGTTCTTTCGTGTTGCTACAGTGACCTCAGGATCCCTCTAGCCTTGAAACAGTGTTCTTGGGGTTTCTCTGGAGTGCCATCAAGGAAATCAAGGCTCCTTTCATGTGTGATGTGCAAGACGGAATTGCTCTGCACGCAGTGCAGGGGAATCGGGCCTCATCTCGCATCGAGGGGGAAGTCTCATGGTTTTTCTCGAGTTGCGGCGGGAACCTGGGGTATATTCTCGAGTTACGACGGGGATGCCCCTTCCACCCACGTGTTTCTTCAGCCACGTCAGGACTCCTGCCTAGTTGCGAGGGACAACTCGGGATTCTCCTCGAGGCTTGGCAGGGCAATTGGGACGCCTCTCCAGCTGAGGCGGGAGACCAAGGGTCCCTTTCCAAGTGCCACAGGAATCCTGGGACTCCTATCAAGTTTCACGAGGAGTCAGGCATCGTCTCCTTTGGAGGCACTGATCTCCGCGTACCTCTGGAGTTTTCAAAGGATATGATGCTATCGGTCGCGATGAGGTGGGGAACTAAGTCTTTCTCTGTGCTTTCCACAGGGGATTCAGACATCCTTTTGTCCTGGGAGATGCAAGACGAGCCTGCATTGAAGTCACTGCAGGGATATCCGGCCTTATTTCGAGTCAGGGCATCGCGGTGTCCATTCCACTTGAGGCCGCAAACTCAGGGTCCCTCTCACATACCTAGAGCTGAGAGAAGCCTCCTCTTGAGGTGCTTGTGGTAAGGTGGTATTCCTCTGGAGACGAATCCAGGGACTAACCTCTCTTTTCGAGTTGATTTTTGGTCCACAGAGTTCTTTCGTGTTGCTACAGTGACCTCAGGATCCCTCTATACTTGAAACAGTGTTCTTGGGGTTTCTCTGGAGTGCCATCAAGGAAATCAAGGCTCCTTTCATGTGTGATGTGCAAGACGGAATAGCTCTGCACGCAGTACAGGGGAATCGGGCCTCATCTCGCATCGAGGGGGAAGTCTCATGGTTTTTCTCGAGTTGCGGCGGGAACCTGGGGTATATTCTCGAGTTAAGACGGGGATGGCCCTTCCACCCACGTGTTTCTTCAGCGACGTCAGGACTCCTGCCTAGTTGCGAGGGACAACTCGGGATTCTCCTCGAGGCTTGGCAGGGCAATTGGAACGCCTCTCCAGCTGAGGCGGGAGACCAAGGGTCCCTTTCCACGTGCCACAAGAATCCTGGGACTCCTATCAAGTTTCACGAGGAGTCAGGCATCGTCTCCTTTGGAGGCACTGATCTCCGCGTACCTCTGGAGTTTTCAAAGGATGTGAGGCCTCCGGTCGCGATGAGGTGGGGAACTAGGTGTTTCTCTGTGGTCTCCACAGGGGATTCAGACATCCTTTCTTCTTGGGAGATGCAAGACGAGCCTGCATTGAAGTCACTGCAGGGATATCCGGCCTTATTTCGAGTCAGGGCATCACGGTGTCCATTCCACTTGAGGCCGCAAACTCAACATCCCTCTCACATACATAGAGCTGAGAGAAGCCTCCTCTTGAGGTGCTTGTGGTAAGGTGGTATTCCTCAGGAGTCGAAGCCAGGGACTAACCTCTCATTTCGTGTTGATTCTTGGTCCACGGAGTTCTTTCGTGTTGCTACAGTGACCTCAGGATCCCTCTAGCCTTGAAACAGTGTTCTTGGGGTTTCTCTGGAGTGCCATCAAGGAAATCAAGGCTCCTTTCATGTGTGATGTGCAACACGGAATTGCTCTGCACGCAGTGCAGGGTAATCGGGCCTCATCTCGCGGCGAGGGGGAAGTCTCATGGTTTTTCTCGAGTTGCGGCGGGAACCTGGGGTATATTCTCGAGTTACGACGGGGATGGCCCTTCCACACACGTGTGTGTTCAGCCATGTCAGGACTCCTGCCTAGTTGCGAGGGACAACTCGGGATTCTCCTCGAGGCTTTGCAGGGCAATTGGGACGCCTCTCCAGCTGAGACGGGAGACCAAGGGTCCCTTTCCACGTGCCACAGGAATCCTGGGTCTCCTATCAAGTTTCACGAGGAGTCAGGCATCGTCTCCTTTGGAGGCACTGATCTCCGCATACCTCTGGAGTTTTCAAAGGATTTGAGGCCTCCTGTCGCGATGAGGTGGGGAACTAGGTCTTTCTCTGTGGTCTCCACAGGGGATTCAGACACCCTTTCGTCTTGGGAGATGCAAGACAAGCCTGCATTCCAGTCACTGCAGGGATATCCGGCCTTATTTCGAGTCAGGGCATCGCGGTGTCCATTCCACTTGAGGCCGCAAACTCAGGGTCCCTCTCACATACCTAGAGCTGAGAGAAGCCTCCTCTTGAGGTGCTTGTGGTAAGGTGGTATTCCTCTGGAGTCGAAGCCAGGGACGAACCTCTCATCTCGAGTTGATTTTTGGTCCACGGAGCTCTTTCGTGTTGCTACAGTGACCTCAGGATCCCTCTAGCCTTGAAACAGTGTTCTTGGGGTTTCTCTGGAGTGCCATCAAGGAAATCAAGGCTCCTTTCATGTGTGATGTGCAACACAGAATTGCTCTGCACGCAGTGCAGGGGAATCGGGCCTCATCTCGCGGCGAGGGGGAAGTCTCATGGTTTTTCTCGAGTTGCGGCGGGAACCTGGGGTATATTCTCGAGTTACGACGGGGATGGCCCTTCCACACACGTGTTTGTTCAGCCACGTCAGGACTCCTGCCTAGTTGCGAGACACAACTCGGGATTCTCCTCGAGGCTTGGCAAGGCAATTGGGACGCCTCTCCAGCTGAGGCGGGAGACCAAGGGTCCCTTTACACGTGCCACAAGAATCCTGGGACTCCTATCAAGTTTCACGAGGAGTCAGGCATCGTCTTCTTTGGAGGCACTGATCTCCGCGTACCTCTGGAGTTTTCAAAGGATGTGAGGCCTCCGGTCGCGATGAGGTGGGGAACTAGGTCTTTCTCTGTGGTCTCCACAGGGGATTCAGACATCCTTTCATCTTGGGAGATGCAAGACGAGCCTGCATTCAAGTCACTGCAGTGATATCCAGCCTTATTTCGCGTCAGGGCATCGCGGTGTCCATTCCACTTGAGGCCGCAAACTCAGGGTCCCTCTCACATACCTAGAGCTGAGAGAAGCCTCCTCTTGAGGTGCTTGTGGTAAGGTGGTATTCCTCTGGAGTCGAAGCCAGGGACTAACCTCTCATCTCGAGTTGATTTTTGGCCCACGGAGCTCTTTCGTGTTGCTACAGTGACCTCAGGATCCCTCTAGCCTTGAAACAGTGTTCTTGGGGTTTCTCTGGAGTGCCATCAAGGAAATCAAGGCTCCTTTCATGTGTGATGTGCAAGACGGAATTGCTCTGCACGCAGTGCAGGGGAATCGGGCCTCATCTCGCATCGAGGGGGAAGTCTCATGGTTTTTCTCGAGTTGCGGCGGGAACCTGGGGTATATTCTCGAGTTACGACGGGGATGGCCCTTCCACCCACGTGTTTCTTCAGCCACGTCAGGACTCCTGCCTAGTTGCGAGGGACAACTCTGGATTCTCCTCGAGGCTTGGCAGGGCAATTGGGACGCCTCTCCAGCTGAGGCGGGAGACCAAGGGTCCCTTTCCAAGTGCCACAGGAATCCTGGGACTCCTATCAAGTTTCACGAGGAGTCAGGCATCGTCTCCTTTGGAGGCACTGATCTCCGCATACCTCTCGAGTTTTCAAAGGATGTGATGCTATCGGTCGCGATGAGGTGGGGAACTAAGTCTTTCTCTGTGCTTTTCACAGGGGATTCAGACATCCTTTTGTCCTGGGAGATGCAAGACGAGCCTGCATTGAAGTCACTGCAGGGATATCCGGCCTTATTTCGAGTCAGGGCATCGCGGTGTCCATTCCACTTGAGGCCGCAAACTCAGGGTCCCTCTCACATACCTAGAGCTGAGAGAAGCCTCCTCTTGAGGTGCTTGTGGTAAGGTGGTATTCCTCTGGAGACGAATCCAGGGACTAACCTCTCTTTTCGAGTTGATTTTTGGTCCACAGAGTTCTTTCGTGTTGCTACAGTGACCTCAGGATCCCTCTATACTTGAAACAGTGTTCTTGGGGTTTCTCTGGAGTGCCATTAAGGAAATCAAGGCTCCTTTCATGTGTGATGTGCAAGACGGAATAGTTCTGCACGCAGTACAGGGGAATCGGGCCTCATCTCGCATCGAGGGGGAAGTCTCATGGTTTTTCTCGAGTTGCGGCGGGAACCTGGGGTATATTCTCGAGTTAAGACGGGGATGGCCCTTCCACCCACGTGTTTCTTCAGCGACGTCAGGACTCCTGCCTAGTTGCGAGGGACAACTCGGGATTTTCCTCGAGGCTTGGCAGGGCAATTGGAACGCCTCTCCAGCTGAGGCGGGAGACCAAGGGTCCCTTTCCACGTGCCACAAGAATCCTGGGACTCCTATCAAGTTTCACGAGGAGTCAGGCATCGTCTCCTTTGGAGGCACTGATCTCCGCGTACCTCTGGAGTTTTCAAAGGATGTGAGGCCTCCGGTCGCGATGAGGTGGGGAACTAGGTGTTTCTCTGTGGTCTCCACAGGGGATTCAGACATCCTTTCTTCTTGGGAGATGCAAGACGAGCCTGCATTGAAGTCACTGCAGGGATATCCGGCCTTATTTCGAGTCAGGGCATCACGGTGTGCATTCCACTTGAGGCCGCAAACTCAGGGTCCCTCTCACATACCTAGAGCTGAGAGAAGCCTACTCTTGAGGTGCTTGTGGTAAGGTGGTATTCCTCTGGAGTCGAAGCCAGGGACTAACCTCTCATCTCGAGTTGATTTTTGGCCCAAGGAGCTCTTTCGTGTTGCTACAGTGACCTCAGGATCCCTCTAGCCTTGAAACAGTGTTCTTGGGGTTTCTCTGGAGTGCCATCAATGAAATCAAGGCTCCTTTCATGTGTGATGTGCAACACGAAATTGCTCTGCACGCAGTGCAGGGGAATCGGGCCTCAACTTGCGGCGAGGGGGAAGTCTCATGGTTTTTCTCGAGTTGCGGCGGGAACCTGGGGTATATTCTCGAGTTACGACGGGGATGGCCCTTCCACCCACGTGTTTCTTCAGCCACGTCAGGACTCCTGCCTAGTTGCGAGGGACAACTCGGGATTCTCCTCGAGGCTTGGCAGGGCAATTGGGAAGCCTCTCCAGCTGAGGCGGGAGACCAAGTGTCCCTTTCCAAGTGCCACAGGAATCCTGGGACTCCTATCAAGTTTCACGAGGAGTCAGGCATCATCTCCTTTGGAGGCACTGATCTCCGCGTACCTCTGGAGTTTTCAAAGGATGTGAGGCTATCGGTCGCGATGAGGTGGGGAACTAGGTCTTTCTCTGTGCTTTCCACAGGGGATTCAGACATCCTTTCGTCCTGGCAGATGCAAGACGAGCCTGCATTGAAGTCACTGCAGGGATATCCGGCCTTATTTCGAGTCAGGGCATTGCGGTGTCCATTCCACTTGAGGCCGCAAACTCAGGGTCCCTCTCACATACCTAGAGCTGAGAGAAGCCTCCTCTTGAGGTGCTTGTGGTAAGGTGGTATTCCTCTGGAGACGAATCCAGGGACTAACCTCTCTTTTCGAGTTGATTTTTGGTCCACAGAGTTCTTTCGTGTTGCTACAGTGACCTCAGGATCCCTCTATCCTTGAAACAGTGTTCTTGGGGTTTCTCTGGAGTGCCATCAAGGAAATCAAGGCTCCTTTCATGTGTGATGTGCAAGACGGAATTGCTCTGCACGCAGTACAGGGGAATCGGGCCTCATCTCGCATCGAGGGGGAAGTCTCATGGTTTTTCTCGAGTTGCGGCGTGAACCTGGGGTATATTCTCGAGTTACGACGGGGATGGCCCTTCCACCCACGTGTTTGTTCAGCCACGTCAGGACTCCTGCCTAGTTGCGAGGGACAACTCGGGATTCTCCTCGAGGCTTGGCAGGGCAATTGGAACGCCTCTCCAGCTGAGGCGGGAGACCAAGGGTCCCTTTCCACGTGCCACAAGAATCCTGGGACTCCTATCAAGTTTCACGAGGAGTCAGGCATCGTCTCCTTTGGAGGCACTGATCTCCGCGTACCTCTGGAGTTTTCAAAGGATGTGAGGCCTCCGGTCGCGATGAGGTGGGGAACTAGGTGTTTCTCTGTGGTCTCCACAGGGGATTCAGACATCCTTTCTTCTTGGGAGATGCAAGACGAGCCTGCATTCAAGTCACTGCAGGGATATCCGGCCTTATTTCGACTCAGGGCATCGCGGTGTCCATTCCACTTGAGGCCGCAAACTCAGGATCCTTCTCACATACCTAGAGCTGAGAGAAGCCTCCTCTTGAGGTGCTTGTGGTAAGGTGGTATTCCTCAGGAGTCGAAGCCAGGGACTAACCTCTCATCTCGTGTTGATTCTTGGTCCACGGAGCTCTTTCGTGTTGCTACAGTGACCTCAGGATCCCTCTAGCCTTGAAACAGTGTTCTTGGGGTTTCTCTGGAGTGCCATCAAGGAAATCAAGGCTCCTTTCATGTGTGATGTGCAACACGGAATTGCTCTGCACGCAGTGCAGGGTAATCGGGCCTCATCTCGCGGCGAGGGGGAAGTCTCATGGTTTTTCTCGAGTTGCGGCGGGAACCTGGGGTATATTCTCGAGTTACGACGGGGATGGCCCTTCCACACACGTGTGTGTTCAGCCACGTCAGGACTCCTGCCTAGTTGCGAGGGACAACTCGGGATTCTCCTCGAGGCTTGGCAGGGCAATTGGGACGCCTCTCCAGCTGAGGCGGGAGACCAAGGGTCCCTTTCCACGTGCCACAAGAATCCTGGGACTCCTATCAAGTTTCACGAGGAGTCAGGCATCGTCTCCTTTGGAGGCACTGATCTCCGCGTACCTCTGGAGTTTTCAAAGGATGTGAGGCCTCCGGTCGCGATGAGGTGGGGAACTAGGTGTTTCTCTGTGGTCTCCACAGGGGATTCAGACATCCTTTCTTCTTGGGAGATGCAAGACGAGCCTGCATTCAAGTCACTGCAGGGATATCCGGCCTTATTTCGACTCAGGGCATCGCGGTGTTCATTCCACTTGAGGCCGCAAACTCAGGATCCCTCTCACATACCTAGAGCTGAGAGAAGCCTCCTCTTGAGGTGCTTGTGGTAAGGTGGTATTCCTCAGGAGTCGAAGCCAGGGACTAACCTCTTATCTCGTGTTGATTCTTGGTCCACGGAGCTCTTTCGTGTTGCTACAGGGACCTCAGGATCCCTCTAGCCTTGAAACAGTGTTCTTGGGGTTTCTCTGGAGTGCCATCAAGAAAATCAAGGCTCCTTTCATGTGTGATGTGCAACACGGAATTGCTCTGCACGCAGTGCAGGGGAATCGGGCTTCATCTCGCGGCGAGGGGGAAGTCTCATGGTTTTTCTCGAGTTGCGGCGGGAACCTGGGGTATATTCTCGAGTTACGACGGGGATGGCCCTTCCACACACGTGTGTGTTCAGCCATGTCAGGACTCCTGCCTAGTTGCGAGGGACAACTCGGGATTCTCCTCGAGGCTTTGCAGAGCAATTGGGACGCCTCTCCAGCTGAGACGGGAGACCAAGGGTCCCTTTCCACGTGCCACAGGAATCCTGGGTCTCCTATCAAGTTTCACGAGGAGTCAGGCATCGTCTCCTTTGGAGGCACTGATCTCCGCATACCTCTGGAGTTTTCAAAGGATTTGAGGCCTCCTGTCGCGATGAGGTGGGGAACTAGGTCTTTCTCTGTGGTCTCCACAGGGGATTCAGACACCCTTTCGTCTTGGGAGATGCAAGACGAGCCTGCATTCCAGTCACTGCAGGGATATCCGGCCTTATTTCGAGTCAGGGCATCGCGGTGTCCATTCCACTTGAGGCCGCAAACTCAGGGTCCCTCTCACATACCTAGAGCTGAGAGAAGCCTCCTCTTGAGGTGCTTGTGGTAAGGTGGTATTCCTCTGGAGTCGAAGCCAGGGACTAACCTCTCATCTCGAGTTGATTTTTGGTCCACGGAGCTCTTTCGTGTTGCTACAGTGACCTCAGGATCCCTCTAGCCTTGAAACAGTGTTCTTGGGGTTTCTCTGGAGTGCCATCAAGGAAATCAAGGCTCCTTTCATGTGTGATGTGCAACACGGAATTGCTCTGCACGCAGTGCAGGGGAATCGGGCCTCATCTCGCGGCGAGGGGGAAGTCTCATGGTTTTTCTCGAGTTGCGGCGGGAACCTGGGGTATATTCTCGAGTTACGACGGGGATGGCCCTTCCACCCACGTGTTTCTTCAGCGACGTCAGGACTCCTGCCTAGTAGCGAGGGACAACTCTGGATTCTCCTCGAGGCTTGGCAGGGCAATTGGGACGCCTCTCCAGCTGAGGCGGGAGACCAAGTGTCCCTTTCCAAGTGCCACAGGAATCCTGGGACTCCTATCAAGTTTCACGAGGAGTCAGGCATCGTCTCCTTGGAGGCACTGATCTCCGCGTACCTCTGGAGTTTTCAAAGGATTTGAGGCCTCCTGTCGCGATGAGGTGGGGAACTAGGTCTTTCTCTGTGGTCTCCACAGGGGATTCAGACACCCTTTCGTCTTGGGAGATGCAAGACGAGCCTGCATTCAAGTCACTGCAGGGATATCCAGCCTTATTTCGCGTCAGGGCATCGCGGTGTCCATTCCACTTGAGGCCGCAAACTCAAGGTCCCTCTCACATACCTAGAGCTGAGAGAAGCCTCCTCTTGAGGTGCTTGTGGTAAGGTGGTATTCCTCTGGAGTCGAAGCCAGGGACTAACCTCTCATCTCGAGTTGATTTTTGGCCCACGGAGCTCTTTCGTGTTGCTACAGTGACCTCAGGATCCCTCTAGCCTTGAAACAGTGTTCTTGGGGTTTCTCTGAAGTTCCATGAAGGAAATCAAGGCTCCTTTCATGTGTGATGTGCTACACAGAATTGCTCTGCACGCAGTGCAGGGGAATCGGGCCTCATCTCGCGGCGAGGGGGAAGTCTCATGGTTTTTCTCGAGTTGCGACGGGAACCTGGGGTATATTCTCGAGTTACGACGGGGATGGCCCTTCCACACACGTGTTTGTTCAGCCACGTCAGGACTCTTGCCTAGTTGCGAGACAAAACTCGGGATTCTCCTCGAGGCTTGGCAAGGCAATTGGGACGCCTCTCCAGCTGAGGCGGGAGACCAAGGGTCCCTTTCCACGTGCCACAGGAATCCTGGGACTCCTATCAAGTTTCACGAGGAGTCAGGCATCGTCTCCTTTGGAGGCACTGATCTCCGCGTACCTCTGGAGTTTTCAAAGGATGTGAGGCCTCCGGTCGCGATGAGGTGGGGAACTAGGTGTTTCTCTGTGGTCTCCACAGGGGATTCAGACATCCTTTCATCTTGGGAGATGCAAGACGAGCCTGCATTCATGTCACTGCAGGGATATCCAGCCTTATTTCGCGTCAGGGCATCGCGGTGTCCATTCCACTTGAGGCCGCAAACTCAGGGTCCCTCTCACATACCTAGAGCTGAGAGAAGCCTCCTCTTGAGGTGCTTGTGGTAAGGTGGTATTCCTCTGGAGTCGAAGCCAGGGACTAACCTCTCATCTCGAGTTGATTTTTGGCCCACGGAGCTCTTTCGTGTTGCTACAGTGACCTCAGGATCCCTCTAGCCTTGAAGCAGTGTTCTTGGGGTTTCTCTGGAGTGCCATGAAGGAAATCAAGGCTCCTTTCATGTGTGATGTGCAACACGGAATTGCTCTGCACGCAGTGCAGGGGAATCGGGCCTCATCTCGCGGCGAGGGGGAATTCTCATGGTTTTTCTCGAATTGCGGCGGGAACCTGGGGTATATTCTCGAGTTACGACGGGGATGGCCCTTCCACCCACGTGTTTGTTCAGCGACGTCAGGACTCCTGCCTAGTTGCGAGGGACAACTCTGGATTCTCCTCGAGGCTTGGCAGGGCAATTGGGACGCCTCTCCAGCTGAGGCGGGAGACCAAGTGTCCCTTTCCACGTGCCACAAGAATCCTGGGACTCCTATCAAGTTTCACGAGGAGTCAGGCATCGTCTCCTTTGGAGGCACTGATCTCCGCGTACCTCTGGAGTTTTCAAAGGATGTGAGGCTATCGGTCGCGATGAGGTGGGGAACTAAGTCTTTCTCTGTGCTTTCCACAGGGGATTCAGACATCCTTTCGTCCTGGGAGATGCAAGACGAGCCTGCATTGAAGTCACTGCAGGGATATCCGGCCTTATTTCGAGTCAGGGCATCGCGGTGTCCATTCCACTTGAGGCCGCAAACTCAGGGTCCCTCTCACATACCTAGAGCTGAGAGAAGCCTCCTCTTGAGGTGCTTGTGGTAAGGTGGTATTCCTCTGGAGACGAATCCAGGGACTAACCTCTCTTTTCGAGTTGATTTTTGGTCCACAGAGTTCTTTCGTGTTGCTACAGTGACCTCAGGATCCCTCTATCCTTGAAACAGTGTTCTTGGGGTTTCTCTGGAGTGCCATCAAGGAAATCAAGGCTCCTTTCATGTGTGATGTGCAACACGGAATTGCTCTGCACGCAGTACAGGGGAATCGGGCCTCATCTCGCATCGAGGGAGAGTCTCATGGTTTTTCTCGAGTTGCGGCGGGAACCTGGGGTATATTCTCGAGTTATGACGGGGATGGCCCTTCCACCCACGTGTTTGTTCAGCCACGTCAGGACTCCTGCCTAGTTGCGAGGGACAACTCGGGATTCTCCTCGAGGCTTGGCAGGGCAATTGGACCGCCTCTCCAGCTGAGGCGGGAGACCAAGGGTCCCTTTCCACGTGCCACAAGAATCCTGGGACTCCTATCAAGTTTCACGAGGAGTCAGGCATCGTCTCCTTTGGAGGCACTGATCTCCGCGTACCTCTGGAGTTTTCAAAGGATGTGAGGCCTCCGGTCGCGATGAGGTGGGGAACTAGGTGTTTCTCTGTGGTCTCCACAGTGGATTCAGACATCCTTTCTTCTTGGGAGATGCAAGACGAGCCTGCATTCAAGTCACTGCAGGGATATCCGGCCTTATTTCGAGTCAGGGCATCGCGGTGTCCATTCCCCTTGAGGCCGCAAACTCAGGATCCCTCTCACATACCTAGAGCTGAGAGAAGCCTCCTCTTGAGGTGCTTGTGGTAAGGTTGTATTCCTCAGGAGTCGAAGCCAGGGACTAACCTCTCATCTCGTGTTGATTCTTGGTCCACGGAGCTCTTTCGTGTTGCTACAGTGACCTCAGGATCCCTCTAGCCTTGAAACAGTGTTCTTGGGGTTTCTCTGGAGTGCCATCAAGGAAATCAAGGCTCCTTTCATGTGTGATGTGCAACACGGAATTGCTCTGCACGCAGTGCAGGGGAATCGGGCCTCATCTCGCGGCGAGGGGGAAGTCTCATGGTTTTTCTCGAGTTGCGGCGGGAACCTGGGGTATATTCTCGAGTTACGACGGGGATGGCCCTTCCACACACGTGTGTGTTCAGCCATGTCAGGACTCCTGCCTAGTTGCGAGGGACAACTCGGGATTCTCCTCGAGGCTTGGCAGGGCAATTGGGACGCCTCTCCAGCTGAGACGGGAGACCAAGGGTCCCTTTCCACGTGCCACAGGAATCCTGGGTCTCCTATCAAGTTTCACGAGGAGTCAGGCATCGTCTCCTTTGGAGGCACTGATCTCCGCATACCTCTGGAGTTTTCAAAGGATTTGAGGCCTCCTGTCGCGATGAGGTGGGGAACTAGGTCTTTCTCTGTGGTCTCCACAGGGGATTCAGACACCCTTTCGTCTTGGGAGATGCAAGACGAGCCTGCATTCCAGTCACTGCAGGGATATCCGGCCTTATTTCGAGTCAGGGCATCGCGGTGTCCATTCCACTTGAGGCCACAAACTCAGGGTCCCTCTCACATACCTAGAGCTGAGAGAAGCCTCCTCTTCAGGTGCTTGTCGTTAGGTGGTATTCCTCTGGAGTCGAAGCCAGGGACTAACCTCTCATCTCTAGTTGATTTTTGGTCCACGGAGCTCTTTCGTGTTGCTACAGTGACCTCAGGATCCCTCTAGCCTTGAAACAGTGTTCTTGGGGTTTCTCTGGAGTGCCATCAAGGAAATCAAGGCTCCTTTCATGTGTGATGTGCAACACAGAATTGCTCTGCACGCAGTGCAGGGGAATCGGGCCTCATCTCGCGGCGAGGGGGAAGTCTCATGGTTTTTCTCGAGTTGCGACGGGAACCTGGGGTATATTCTCGAGTTACGACGGGGATGGCCCTTCCACCCACGTGTTTCTTCAGCGACGTCAGGACTCCTGCCTAGTTGCGAGGGACAACTCTTGATTCTCCTCGAGGCTAGGCAGGGCAATTGGGACGCCTCTCCAGCTGAGGCGGGAGACCAAGGGTCCCTTTCCAAGTGCCACAGGAATCCTGGGACTCCTATCAAGTTTCACGAGGAGTCAGGCATCGTCTCCTTTGGAGGCACTGATCCCCGCGTACCTCTGGAGTTTTCAAAGGATGTGAGGCTATCGGTCACGATGAGGTGGGGAACTAAGTCTTTCTCTGTGCTTTCCACAGGGGATTCAGACATCCTTTCGTCCTGGGAGATGCAAGACGAGCCTGCATTGAAGTCACTGCAGGGATATCCGGCCTTATTTCGAGTCAGGGCATCGCGGTGTCCATTCCACTTGAGGCCGCAAACTCAGGGTCCCTCTCACATACCTAGAGCTGAGAGAAGCCTCCTCTTGAGGTGCTTGTGGTAAGGTGGTATTCCTCTGGAGACGAATCCAGGGACTAACCTCTCTTTTCGAGTTGATTTTTGGTTCACAGAGTTCTTTCGTGTTGCTACAGTGACCTCAGGATCCCTCTATCCTTGAAACAGTGTTCTTGGGGTTTCTCTGGAGTGCCATCAAGGAAATCAAGGCTCGTTTCATGTGTGATGTGCAACACGGAATTGCTCTGCATGCAGTGCAGGGGAATCGGGCCCCATCTCGCATCGAGGGGGAAGTCTCATGGTTTTTCTCGAGTTGCGGCGGGAACCTGGGGTATATTCTCGAGTTACGACGGGGATGGCCCTTCCACCCACGTGTTTGTTCAGCCACGTCAGGACTCCTGCCTAGTTGCGAGGGACAACTCGGGATTCTCCTCGAGGCTTGGCAGGGCAATTGGAACGCCTCTCCAGCTGAGGCGGGAGACCAAGGGTCCCTTTCCACGTGCCACCAGAATCCTGGGACTCCTATCAAGTTTCACGAGGAGTCAGGCATCGTCTCCTTTGGAGGCACTGATCTCCACGTACCTCTGGAGTTTTCAAAAGATGTGAGGCCTCCGGTCGCGATGAGGTGGGGAACTAGGTGTTTCTCTGTGGTCTCCACAGGGGATTCAGACATCCTTTCTTCTTGGGAGATGCAAGACGAGCCTGCATTCAAGTCACTGCAGGGATATCCGGCCTTATTTCGAGTCAGGGCATCGCGGTGTCCATTCCACTTGAGGCCGCAAACTCAGGATCCCTCTCACATACCTAGAGCTGAGAGAAGCCTCCTCTTGAGGTGCTTGTGGTAAGGTGGTATTCCTCAGGAGTCGAAGCCAGGGACTAACCTCTCATCTCATATTGATTCTTGGTCCACGGAGCTCTTTCGTGTTGCTACAGTGACCTCAGGATCCCTCTAGCCTTGAAACAGTGTTCTTGGGGTTTCTCTGGAGTGCCATGAAGGAAATCAAGGCTCCTTTCATGTGTGATGTGCAACACGGAATTGTTCTGCACGCAGTGCAGGGGAATCGGGCCTCATCTCGCGGCGAGGGGGAAGTCTCATGGTTTTTCTCGAGTTGCGGCGGGAACCTGGGGTATATTCTCGAGTTACGACGGGGATGGCCCTTCCACACACGTGTTTCTTCAGCGACGTCAGGACTCCTGCCTAGTTGCGAGGGACAACTCGGGATTCTCCTCGAGGCTTGGCAGGGCAATTGGGACGCCTCTCCAGCTGAGACGGGAGACCAAGGGTCCCTTTCCACGTGCCACAGGAATCCTGGGTCTCCTATCAAGTTTCACGAGGAGTCAGGCGTCGTCTCCTTTGGAGGCACTGATCTCCGCATACCTCTGGAGTTTTCAAAGGATGTGAGGCCTCCTGTCGCGATGAGGTGGGGAACTAGGTCTTTCTCTGTGGTCTCCACAGGGGATTCAGACACCCTTTCGTCTTGGGAGATGCAAGACGAGCCTGCATTCCAGTCACTGCAGGGATATCCGGCCTTATTTCGAGTCAGGGCATCGCGGTGTCCATTCCACTTGAGGCCGCAAACTCAGGGTCCCTCTCACATACCTAGAGCTGAGAGAAGCCTCCTCTTGAGGTGCTTGTGGTAAGGTGGTATTCCTCAGGAGTCGAAGCCAGGGACTAACCTCTCATCTCGTGTTGATTCTTGGTCCACGGAGCTCTTTCGTGTTGCTACAGTGACCTCAGGATCCCTCTAGCCTTGAAACAGTGTTCTTGGGGTTTCTCTGGAGTGCCATCAAGGAAATCAAGGCTCCTTTCATGTGTGATGTGCAACACGGAATTGCTCTGCACGCAGTGCAGGGGAATCGGGCCTCATCTCGCGGCGAGGGGGAAGTCTCATGGTTTTTCTCGAGTTGCGGTGGGAACCTGGGGTATATTCTCGAGTTACGTCGGGGATGGCGCTTCCACACACGTGTGTGTTCAGCCATGTCAGGACTCCTGCCTAGTTGCGAGGGACAACTCGGGATTCTCCTCGAGGCTTGGCAGGGCAATTGGGACGCCTCTCCAGCTGAGACGGGAGACCAAGGGTCCCTTTCCACGTGCCACAGGAATCCTGGGTCTCCTATCAAGTTTCACGAGGAGTCAGGCATCGTCTCCTTTGGAGGCACTGATCTCCGCATACCTCTGGAGTTTTCAAAGGATTTGAGGCCTCCTGTCGCGATGAGGTGGGGAACTAGGTCTTTCTCTGTGGTCTCCACAGGGGATTCAGACACCCTTTCGTCTTGGGAGATGCAAGACGAGCCTGCATTCCAGTCACTGCAGGGATATCCGGCCTTATTTCGAGTCAGGGCATCGCGGTGTCCATTCCACTTGAGGCCGCAAACTCAGGGTCCCTCTCACATACCTAGAGCTGAGAGAAGCCTCCTCTTCAGGTGCTTGTGGTTAGGTGGTATTCCTCTGGAGTCGAAGCCAGGGACTAACCTCTCATCTCTAGTTGATTTTTGGTCCACGGAGCTCTTTCGTGTTGCTACAGTGACCTCAGGATCCCTCTAGCCTTGAAACAGTGTTCTTGGGGTTTCTCTGGAGTGCCATCAAGGAAATCAAGGCTCCTTTCATGTGTGATGTGCAACACAGAATTGCTCTGCACGCAGTGCAGGGGAATCGGGCCTTATCTCGCGGCGAGGGGGAAGTCTCATGGTTTTTCTCGAGTTGCGACGGGAACCTGGGGTATATTCTCGAGTTACGACGGGGATGGCCCTTCCACACACGTGTTTGTTCAGCAACGTCAGGACTCTTGCCTAGTTGCGAGACACAACTCGGGATTCTCCTCGAGGCTTGGCAAGGCAATTGGAACGCCTCTCCAGCTGAGGCGGGAGACCAAGTGTCCCTTTCCACGTGCCACAGGAATCCTGGGACTCCTATCAAGTTTCACGAGGAGTCAGGCATCGTCTCCTTTGGAGGCACTGATCTCCGTGTACCTCTGGAGTTTTCAAAGGATGTGAGGCCTCCGGTCGCGATGAGGTGGGGAACTAGGTCTTTCTCTGTGGTCTCCACAGGGGATTCAGACACCCTTTCGTCTTGGGAGATGCAAGACGAGCCTGCATTCCAGTCACTGCAGGGATATCCGGCCTTATTTCGAGTCAGGGCATCGCGGTGTCCATTCCACTTGAGGCCGCAAACTCAGGGTCCCTCTCACATACCTAGAGCTGAGAGAAGCCTCCTCTTGAGGTGCTTGTGGTAAGGTGGTATTCCTCTGGAGTCGAAGCCAGGGACTAACCTCTCATCTCGAGTTGATTTTTGGCCCACGGAGCTCTTTCGTGTTGCTACAGTGAACTCAGGATCCCTCTAGCCTTGAAACAGTGTTCTTGGGGTTTCTCTGGAGTGCCATCAAGGAAATCAAGGCTCCTTTCATGTGTGATGTGCAACACGGAATTGCTCTGCACGCAGTGCAGGGGAATCGGGCCTCATCTCGCGGCGAGGGGAAAGGCTCATGGTTTTTCTCGAGTTGCGGCGGGAACCTGGGGTATATTCTCGAGTTACGACGGGGATGGCCCTTCCACCCACGTGTTTCTTCAGCGACGTCAGGACTCCTGCCTAGTTGCGAGGGACAACTCGGGATTCTCCTCGAGGCTTGGCAGGGCAATTGGCACGCCTCTCCAGCTGAGGCGGGAGACCAAGTGTCCCTTTCCAAGTGCCACAGGAATCCTGGGACTCCTATCAAGTTTCACGAGGAGTCAGGCATCGTCTCCTTTGGAGGCACTGATCTCCGCGTACCTCTGGAGTTTTCAAAGGATGTGAGGCTATCGGTCGCGATGAGGTGGGGAACTAAGTCTTTCTCTGTGCTTTCCACAGGGGATTCAGACATCCTTTCGTCCTGGGAGATGCAAGACGAGCCTGCATTGAAGTCACTGCAGGGATATCCGGCCTTATTTCGAGTCAGGGCATCGCGGTGTCCATTCCACTTGAGGCCGCAAACTCAGGGTCCCTCTCACATACCTAGAGCTGAGAGAAGCCTCCTCTTGAGGTGCTTGTGGTAAGGTGGTATTCCTCTGGAGACGAATCCAGGGACTAACCTCTCTTTTCGAGTTGATTTTTGGTCCACAGAGTTCTTTCCTGTTGCTACAGTGACCTCAGGATCCCTCTATCCTTGAAACAGTGTTCTTGGGGTTTCTCTGGAGTGCCATCAAGGAAATCAAGGCTCCTTTCATGTGTGATATGCAAGACGGAATTGCTCTGCACGCAGTACAGGGGAATCGGGCCTCATCTCGCATCGAGGGGGAAGTCTCATGGTTTTTCTCGAGTTGCGGCGGGAACCTGGGGTATATTCTCGAGTTACGACGGGGATGGCCCTTCCACGCACGTGTTTCCTCAGCGACGTCAGGACTCCTGCCTACTTGCGAGGGACAACTCGGGATTCTCCTCGAGGCTTGGCAGGGCAATTGGAACGCCTCTCCAGCTGAGGCGGGAGACCAAGGGTCCCTTTCCACGTGCCACAAGAATCCTGGGACTCCTATCAAGTTTCACGAGGAGTCAGGCATCGTCTCCTTTGGAGGCACTGATCTCCGCGTACCTCTGGAGTTTTCAAAGGATGTGAGGCTATCGGTCGCGATGAGGTGGGGAACTAGGTCTTTCTCTGTGGTCTCCACAGGGGATTCAGACATCCTTTCTTCTTGGGAGATGCAAGACGAGCCTGCATTCAAGTCACTGCAGGGATATCCGGCCTTATTTCGAGTCAGGGCATCGCGGTGTCCATTCCACTTGAGGCCGCAAACTCAGGGTCCCTCTCACATACCTAGAGCTGAGAGAAGCCTCCTCTTGAGGTGCTTGTGGTAAGGTGGTATTCCTCAGGAGTCGAAGCCAGGGACTAACCTCTCATCTCGTGTTGATTCTTGGTCCACGGAGCTCTTTCGTGTTGCTACAGTGACCTCAGGATCCCTCTAGCCTTGAAACAGTGTTCTTGGGGTTTCTCTGGGGTGCCATCAAGGAAATCAAGGCTCCTTTCATGTGTGATGTGCAACACGGAATTGCTCTGCACGCAGTGCATGGGAATCAGGCCTCATCTCGCATCGAGGGGGATGTCTCATGGTTTTTCTCGAGTTGCGGTGAGAACCTGGGGTATATTCTCGAGTTACGACGGGGATGGCCCTTCCACCCACGTCTTTGTTCAGCCACGTCAGGACTCCTGCCTAGTTGCGAGGGACAACTCGGGATTCTCCTCGAGGCTTGGCAGGGCAATTGGAACGCCTCTCCAGCTGAGACGGGAGACCAAGGGTCCCTTTCCAAGTGCCACAGGAATCCTGGGACTCCTATCAAGTTTCACGAGGAGTCAGGCATCGTCTCCTTTGGAGGCACTGATCTCCGCGTACCTCTGGAGTTTTCAAAGGATGTGAGGCTATCGGTCGCGATGAGGTGGGGAACTAAGTCTTTCTCTGTGCTTTCCACAGGGGATTCAGACATCATTTCGTCCTGGGAGATGCAAGACGAGCCTGCATTGAAGTCACTGCAGGGATATCCGGCCTTATTTCGAGTCAGGGCATCGCGGTGTCCATTCCACTTGAGGCCGCAAACTCAGGGTCCCTCTCACATACCTAGAGCTGAGAGAAGCCTACTCTTGAGGTGCTTGTGGTAAGGTGGTATTCCTCTGGAGACGAATCCAGGGACTAACCTCTCTTTTCGAGTTGATTTTTGGTCCACAGAGTTCTTTCGTGTTGCTACAGTGACCTCAGGATCCCTCTAGCCTTGAAACAGTGTTCTTGGGGTTTCTCTGGAGTGCCATCAAGGAAATCAAGGCTCCTTTCATGTGTGATGTGCAAGACAGAATTGCTCTGCACGCAGTACAGGGGAATCGGGCCTCATCTCGCATCGAGGGGGAAGTCTCATGGTTTTTCTCGAGTTGCGGCGGGAACCTGGGGTATATTCTCGAGATAGGACGGGGATGGCCCTTCCACCCACGTGTTTGTTCAGCCACGTCAGGACTCTTGCCTAGTTGCGAGGGACAACTCGGGATTCTCCTCGAGGCTTGGCAGGGCAATTGGAACGCCTCTCCAGCTGAGGCGGGAGACCAAGGGTCCCTTTCCACGTGCCACAAGAATCCTGGGACTCCTATCAAGTTTCACGAGGAGTCAGGCATCGTCTCCTTTGGAGGCACTGATCTCCGCGTACCTCTGGAGTTTTCAAAGGATGTGAGGCCTCCGGTCGCGATGAGGTGGGGAACTAGGTCTTTCTCTGTGGTCTCCACAGGGGATTCAGACATCCTTTCATCTTGGGAGATGAAAGACGAGCCTGCATTCAAGTCACTGCAGGGATATCCGGCCTTATTTCGCGTCAGGGCATCGCGGTGTCCATTCCACTTGAGGCCGCAAACTCAGGGTCCCTCTCACATACCTAGAGCTGAGAGAAGCCTCCTCTTGAGGGGCTTGTGGTAAGGTGGTATTCCTCTGGAGTCGAAGCCAGGGACTAACCTCTCATCTCGAGTTGATTTTTGGCCCACGGAGCTCTTTCGTGTTGCTACAGTGACCTCAGGATCCCTCTAGCCTTGAAACAGTGTTCTTGGGGTTTCTCTGGAGTGCCATCAAGGAAATCAAGGCTCCTTTCATGTGTGATGTGCAACACGGAATTGCGCTGCACGCAGTGCAGGGGAATCGGGCCTCATCTCGGGGCGAGGGGGAAGTCTCATGGTTTTTCTCGAGTTGCAGCGGGAACCTGGGGTATATTCTCGAGTTACGACGGGGATGGCCCTTCCACCCACGTGTTTCTTCAGCGACGTCACGACTCCTGCCTAGTTGCGAGGGACAACTCTGGATTCTCCTCGAGGCTTGGCAGGGCAATTGGGACGCCTCTCCAGCTGAGGCGGGAGACCAAGTGTCCCTTTCCAAGTGCCACAGGAATCCTGGGACTCCTATCAAGTTTCACGAGGAGTCAGGCATCGTCTCCTTTGGAGGCACTGATCTCCGCGTACCTCTGGAGTTTTCAAAGGATTTGAGGCCTCCTGTCGCGATGAGGTGGGGAACTAGGTCTTTCTCTGTGGTCTCCACAGGGGATTCAGACACCCTTTCGTCTTGGGAGATGCAAGACGAGCCTGCATTCCAGTCACTGCAGGGATATCCGGCCTTATTTCGAGTCAGGGCATCGCGGTGTCCATTCCACTTGAGGCCGCAAACTCAGGGTCCCTCTCACATACCTAGAGCTGAGAGAAGCCTCCTCTTCAGGTGCTTGTGGTTAGGTGGTATTCCTCTGGAGTCGAAGCCAGGGACTAACCTCTCATCTCTAGTTGATTTTTGGTCCACGGAGCTCTTTCGTGTTGCTACAGTGACCTCAGGATCCCTCTAGCCTTGAAACAGTGTTCTTGGGGTTTCTCTGGAGTGCCATCAAGGAAATCAAGGCTCCTTTCATGTGTGATGTGCAACACAGAATTGCTCTGCACGCAGTGCAGGGGAATCGGGCCTCATCTCGCGGCGAGGGGGAAGTCTCATGGTTTTTCTCGAGTTGCGACGGGAACCTGGGGTATATTCTCGAGTTACGACGGGGATGGCCCTTCCACACACGTGTTTGTTCAGCAACGTCAGGACTCTTGCCTAGTTGCGAGACACAACTCGGGATTCTCCTCGAGGCTTGGCAAGGCAATTGGAACGCCTCTCCAGCTGAGGCGGGAGACCAAGTGTCCCTTTCCACGTGCCACAGGAATCCTGGGACTCCTATCAAGTTTCACGAGGAGTCGGGCATCGTCTCCTTTGGAGGCACTGATCTCCGTGTACCTCTGGAGTTTTCAAAGGATGTGAGGCCTCCGGTCGCGATGAGGTGGGGAACTAGGTCTTTCTCTGTGGTCTCCACAGGGGATTCAGACACCCTTTCGTCTTGGGAGATGCAAGACGAGCCTGCATTCCAGTCACTGCAGGGATATCCGGCCTTATTTCGAGTCAGGGCATCGCGGTGTCCATTCCACTTGAGGCCGCAAACTCAGGGTCCCTCTCACATACCTAGAGCTGAGAGAAGCCTCCTCTTGAGGTGCTTGTGGTAAGGTGGTATTCCTCTGGAGTCGAAGCCAGGGACTAACCTCTCATCTCGAGTTGATTTTTGGCCCACGGAGCTCTTTCGTGTTGCTACAGTGACCTCAGGATCCCTCTAGCCTTGAAACAGTGTTCTTGGGGTTTCTCTGGAGTGCCATCAAGGAAATCAAGGCTCCTTTCATGTGTGATGTGCAACACGGAATTGCTCTGCACGCAGTGCAGGGGAATCGGGCCTCATCTCGCGGCGAGGGGAAAGGCTCATGGTTTTTCTCGAGTTGCGGCGGGAACCTGGGGTATATTCTCGAGTTACGACGGGGATGGCCCTTCCACCCACGTGTTTCTTCAGCGACGTCAGGACTCCTGCCTAGTTGCGAGGGACAACTCGGGATTCTCCTCGAGGCTTGGCAGGGCAATTGGGACGCCTCTCCAGCTGAGGCGGGAGACCAAGTGTCCCTTTCCAAGTGCCACAGGAATCCTGGGACTCCTATCAAGTTTCACGAGGAGTCAGGCATCGTCTCCTTTGGAGGCACTGATCTCCGCGTACCTCTGGAGTTTTCAAAGGATGTGAGGCTATCGGTCGCGATGAGGTGGGGAACTAAGTCTTTCTCTGTGCTTTCCACAGGGGATTCAGACATCCTTTCGTCCTGGGAGATGCAAGACGAGCCTGCATTGAAGTCACTGCAGGGATATCCGGCCTTATTTCGAGTCAGGGCATCGCGGTGTCCATTCCACTTGAGGCCGCAAACTCAGGGTCCCTCTCACATACCTAGAGCTGAGAGAAGCCTCCTCTTGAGGTGCTTGTGGTAAGGTGGTATTCCTCTGGGACGAATCCAGGGACTAACCTCTCTTTTCGAGTTGATTTTTGGTCCACAGAGTTCTTTCCTGTTGCTACAGTGACCTCAGGATCCCTCTATCCTTGAAACAGTGTTCTTGGGGTTTCTCTGGAGTGCCATCAAGGAAATCAAGGCTCCTTTCATGTGTGATGTGCAAGACGGAATTGCTCTGCACGCAGTACAGGGGAATCGGGCCTCATCTCGCATCGAGGGGGAAGTCTCATGGTTTTTCTCGAGTTGCGGCGGGAACCTGGGGTATATTCTCGAGTTACGACGGGGATGGCCCTTCCACGCACGTGTTTCCTCAGCGACGTCAGGACTCCTGCCTACTTGCGAGGGACAACTCGGGATTCTCCTCGAGGCTTGGCAGGGCAATTGGAACGCCTCTCCAGCTGAGGCGGGAGACCAAGGGTCCCTTTCCACGTGCCACAAGTATCCTGGCACTCCTATCAAGTTTCACGAGGAGTCAGGCATCGTCTCCTTTGGAGGCACTGATCTCCGCGTACCTCTGGAGTTTTCAAAGGATGTGAGGCTATCGGTCGCGATGAGGTGGGGAACTAGGTCTTTCTCTGTGGTCTCCACAGGGGATTCAGACATCCTTTCTTCTTGGGAGATGCAAGACGAGCCTGCATTCAAGTCACTGCAGGGATATCCGGCCTTATTTCGAGTCAGGGCATCGCGGTGTCCATTCCACTTGAGGCCGCAAACTCAGGGTCCCTCTCACATACCTAGAGCTGAGAGAAGCCTCCTCTTGAGGTGCTTGTGGTAAGGTGGTATTCCTCAGGAGTCGAAGCCAGGGACTAACCTCTCATCTCCTGTTGATTCTTGGTCCACGGAGCTCTTTCGTGTTGCTACAGTGACCTCAGGATCCCTCTAGCCTTGAAACAGTGTTCTTGGGGTTTCTCTGGGGTGCCATCAAGGAAATCAAGGCTCCTTTCATGTGTGATGTGCAACACGGAATTGCTCTGCACGCAGTGCATGGGAATCAGGCCTCATCTCGCATCGAGGGGGATGTCTCATGGTTTTTCTCGAGTTGCGGTGAGAACCTGGGGTATATTCTCGAGTTACGACGGGGATGGCCCTTCCACCCACGTCTTTGTTCAGCCACGTCAGGACTCCTGCCTAGTTGCGAGGGACAACTCGGGATTCTCCTCGAGGCTTGGCAGGGCAATTGGAACGCCTCTCCAGCTGAGACGGGAGACCAAGGGTCCCTTTCCAAGTGCCACAGGAATCCTGGGACTCCTATCAAGTTTCACGAGGAGTCAGGCATCGTCTCCTTTGGAGGCACTGATCTCCGCGTACCTCTGGAGTTTTCAAAGGATGTGAGGCTATCGGTCGCGATGAGGTGGGGAACTAAGTCTTTCTCTGTGCTTTCCACAGGGGATTCAGACATCCTTTCGTCCTGGGAGATGCAAGACGAGCCTGCATTGAAGTCACTGCAGGGATATCCGGCCTTATTTCGAGTCAGGGCATCGCGGTGTCCATTCCACTTGAGGCCGCAAACTCAGGATCCCTCTCACATACCTAGAGCTGAGAGAAGCCTACTCTTGAGGTGCTTGTGGTAAGGTGGTATTCCTCTGGAGACGAATCCAGGGACTAACCTCTCTTTTCGAGTTGATTTTTGGTCCACAGAGTTCTTTCGTGTTGCTACAGTGACCTCAGGATCCCTCTAGCCTTGAAACAGTGTTCTTGGGGTTTCTCTGGAGTGCCATGAAGGAAATCAAGGCTCCTTTCATGTGTGATGTGCAAGACAGAATTGCTCTGCACGCAGTACAGGGGAATCGGGCCTCATCTCGCATCGAGGGGGAAGTCTCATGGTTTTTCTCGAGTTGCGGCGGGAACCTGGGGTATATTCTCGAGATAGGACGGGGATGGCCCTTCCACCCACGTGTTTGTTCAGCCACGTCAGGACTCCTGGCTAGTTGCGAGGGACAACTCGGGATTCTCCTCGAGGCTTGGCAGGGCAATTGGAACGCCTCTCCAGCTGAGGCGGGAGACCAAGGGTCCCTTTCCACGTGCCACAAGAATCCTGGGACTCCTATCAAGTTTCACGAGGAGTCAGGCATCGTCTCCTTTGGAGGCACTGATCTCCGCGTACCTCTGGAGTTTTCAAAGGATGTGAGGCCTCCGGTCGCGATGAGGTGGGGAACTAGGTCTTTCTCTGTGGTCTCCACAGGGGATTCAGACATCCTTTCATCTTGGGAGATGAAAGACGAGCCTGCATTCAAGTCACTGCAGGGATATCCGGCCTTATTTCGAGTCAGGGCATCGCGGTGTCCATTCCACTTGAGGCCACAAACTCAGGGTCCCTCTCACATACCTAGAGCTGAGAGAAGCCTCCTCTTGAGGTGCTTGTGGTAAGGTGGTATTCCTCTGGAGTCGATGCCAGGGACTAACCTCTCATCTCGAGTTGATTTTTGGCCCACGGAGCTCTTTCGTGTTGCTACAGTGACCTCAGGATCCCTCTATCCTTGATACAGTGTTCTTGGGGTTTCTCTGGAGTGCCATCAAGGAAATCAAGGCTCCTTTCATGTGTGATGTGCAACACGGAATTGCTCTGCACGCAGTGCAGGGGAATCGGGCCTCATCTCGCGGCGAGGGGGAAGTCTCATGGTTTTTCTCGAGTTGCGGCGGGAACCTGGGGTATATTCTCGAGTTACGACGGGGATGGCCCTTCCACCCACGTGTTTCTTCAGCGACGTCAGGACTCCTGCCTAGTTGCGAGGGACAACTCTGGATTCTCCTCGAGGCTTGGCAGGGCAATTGGGACGCCTCTCCAGCTGAGGCGGGAGACCAAGGGTCCCTTTCCAAGTGCCACAGGAATCCTGGGACTCCTATCAAGTTTCACGAGGAGTCAGGCATCGTCTCCTTTGGAGGCACTGATCTCCGCGTACCTCTGGAGTTTTCAAAGGATGTGAGGCTATCGGTCGCGATGAGGTGGGGAACTAAGTCTTTCTCTGTGCTTTCCACAGGGGATTCAGACATCCTTTCATCCTGGGAGATGCAAGACGAGCCTGCATTGAAGTCACTGCAGGGATATCCGGCCTTATTTCGAGTCAGGGCATCGCGGTGTCCATTCCACTGGTGGCCGCAAACTCAGGGTCCCTCTCACATACCTAGAGCTGAGAGAAGCCTCCTCTTGAGGTGCTTGTGGTAAGGTGGTATTCCTCTGGAGTCGAAGACAGGGACTAACCTCTCATCTCGAGTTGATTTTTGGTCCACGGAGCTCTTTCGTGTTGCTACAATGACCTCAGGATCCCTCTAGCCTTGAAACAGTGTTCTTGGGGTTTCTCTGGAGTGCCATGAAGGAAATCAAGGCTCCTTTCATGTGTGATGTGCAACACAGAATTGCTCTGCACGCAGTGCAGGGGAATCGGGCCTCATCTCGCGGCGAGGGGGAAGTCTCATGGTTTTTCTCGAGTTGCGGCGGAAACCTGGGGTATATTCTCGAGTTACGACGGGGATGGCCCTTCCACACACGTGTTTGTTCAGCCACGTCAGGACTCCTGCCTAGTTGCGAGACACAACTCGGGATTCTCCTCGAGGCTTGGCAAGGCAATTGGGACGCCTCTCTAGCTGAGGCGGGAGACCAAGGGTCCCTTTCCACGTGCCACAGGAATCCTGGGACTCCTATCAAGTTTCACGAGGAGTCAGGCATCGTCTCCTTTGGAGGCACTGATCGCCGCATACCTCTGGAGTTTTCAAAGGATGTGAGGCCTCCGGTCGCGATGAGGTGGGGAACTAGGTGTTTCTCTGTGGTCTCCACAGGGGATTCAGACATCCTTTCATCTTGGGAGATGCAAGACGAGCCTGCATTCAAGTCACTGCAGGGATATCCAGCCTTATTTCGCGTCAGGGCATCGCGGTGTCCATTCCACTTGAGGCCGCAAACTCAGGGTCCCTCTCACATACCTAGAGCTGAGAGAAGCCTCCTCTTGAGGTGCTTGTGGTAAGGTGGTATTCCTCTGGAGTCGAAGCCAGGGACTAACCTCTCATCTCGAGTTGATTTTTGGCCCACGGAGCTCTTTCGTGTTGCTACAGTGACCTCAGGATCCCTCTAGCCTTGAAACAGTGTTCTTGGGGTTTCTCTGGAGTGCCATCAAGGAAATCAAGGCTCCTTTCATGTGTGATGTGCAACACGGAATTGCTCTGCACGCAGTGCAGGGGAATCGGGCCTCATCTCGGGGCGAGGGGGAAGTCTCATGGTTTTTCTCGAGTTGCAGCGGGAACCTGGGGTATATTCTCGAGTTACGACGGGGATGGCCCTTCCACCCACGTGTTTCTTCAGCGACGTCACGACTCCTGCCTAGTTGCGAGGGACAACTCTGGATTCTCCTCGAGGCTTGGCAGGGCAATTGGGACGCCTCTCCAGCTGAGGCGGGAGACCAAGTGTCCCTTTCCAAGTGCCACAGGAATCCTGGGACTCCTATCAAGTTTCACGAGGAGTCAGGCATCGTCTCCTTTGGAGGCACTGATCTCCGCGTACCTCTGGAGTTTTCAAAGGATGTGAGGCTATCGGTCGCGATGAGGTGGGGAACTAAGTCTTTCTTTGTGCTTTCCACAGGGGATTCAGACATCCTTTCGTCCTGGGAGATGCAAGACGAGCCTGCATTGAAGTCACTGCAGGGATATCCGGCCTTATTTCGAGTCAGGGCATCGCGGTGTCCATTCCACTTGAGGCCGCAAACTCAGGGTCCCTCTCACATACCTAGAGCTGAGAGAAGCCTCCTCTTGAGGTGCTTGTGGTAAGGTGGTATTCCTCTGGAGACGAATCCAGGGACTAACCTCTCTTTTCGAGTTGATTTTTGGTCCACAGAGTTCTTTCGTGTTGCTACAGTGACCTCAGGATCCCTCTAGCCTTGAAACAGTGTTCTTGGGGTTTCTCTGGAGTGCCATGAAGGAAATCAAGGCTCCTTTCATGTGTGATGTGCAACACAGAATTGCTGTGCACGCAGTGCAGGGGAATCGGGCCTCATCTCGCGGCGAGGGGGAAGTCTCATGGTTTTTCTCGAGTTGCGGCGGGAACCTGGGGTATATTCTCGAGTTACGACGGGGATGGCCCTTCCACACACGTTTTTGTTCAGCCACGTCAGGACTCTTGCCTAGTTGCGAGACACAACTCGGGATTCTCCTCGAGGCTTGGCAAGGCAATTGGGACGCCTCTCCAGCTGAGGCGGGAGACCAAGGGTCCCTTTCCACGTGCCACAGGAATCCTGGGACTCCTATCAAGTTTCACGAGGAGTCAGGCATCGTCTCCTTTGGAGGCACTGATCTCCGCGTACCTCTGGAGTTTTCAAAGGATGTGAGGTCTCCGGTCGCGATGAGGTGGGGAACTAGGTCTTTCTCTGTGGTCTCCACAGGGGATTCAGACATCCTTTCATCTTGGGAGATGCAAGACGAGCCTGCATTCAAGTCACTGCAGGGATATCCAGCCTTATTTCGCGTCAGGGCATCGCGGTGTCCATTCCACTTGAGGCCGCAAACTCAGGGTCCCTCTCACATACCTAGAGCTGAGAGAAGCCTCCTCTTGAGGTGCTTGTGGTAAGGTGGTATTCCTCTGGAGTCGAAGCCAGGGACTAACCTCTCATCTCGAGTTGATTCTTGGTCCACGGAGCTCTTTTGTGTTGCTACAGTGACCTCAGGATCCCTCTAGCCTTGAAACAGTGTTCTTGGGGTTTCTCTGGAGTGCCATCAAGGAAATCAAGGCTCCTTTCATGTGTGATGTGCAACACGGAATTGCTCTGCACGCAGTGCAGGGCAATCGGGCCTCATCTCGCGGCGAGGGGGAAGTCTCATGGTTTTTCTCGAGTTGCGCCGGGAACCTGGGGTATATTCTCGAGTTACGACGGGGATGGCGTTTCCACCCACGTGTTTCTTCAGCGACGTCAGGACTCCTGCCTACTTGCGAGGGACAACTCTGGATTCTCCTCGAGGCTTGGCAGGGCAATTGGGACGCCTCTCCAGCTGAGGCGGGAGACCAAGTGTCCCTTTCCAAGTGCCACAGGAATCCTGGGACTCCTATCAAGTTTCACGAGGAGTCAGGCATCGTCTCCTTTGGAGGCACTGATCTCCGCGTACCTCTGGAGTTTTCAAAGGATGTGAGGCTATCGGTCGCGATGAGGTGGGGAACTAAGTCTTTCTCTGTGCTTTCCACAGGGGATTCAGACATCCTTTCGTCCTGGGAGATGCAAGACGAGCCTGCATTCCAGTCACTGCAGGGATATCCGGCCTTATTTCGAGTCAGGGCATCGCGGTGTCCATTCCACTTGAGGCCGCAAACTCAGAATCCCTCTCACATACCTAGAGCTGAGAGAAGCCTCCTCTTGAGGTGCTTGTGGTAAGGTGGTATTCCTCTGGAGACGAATCCAGGGACTAACGTCTCTTTTCGAGTTGATTTTTGGTCCACAGAGTTCTTTCGTGTTGCTACAGTGACCTCAGGATCCCTCTATCCTTGAAACAGTGTTCTTGGGGTTTCTCTGGAGTGCCATCAAGGAAATCAAGGCTCCTTTCATGTGTGATGTGCAAGACGGAATTGCTCTGCACGCAGTACAGGGGAATCGGGCCTCATCTCGCATAGAGGGGGAAGTCTCATGGTTTTTCTCGAGTTGCGGCGGGAACCTGGGGTATATTCTCGAGTTACGATGGGGATGGCCCTTCCACCCACGTGTTTGTTCAGCCACGTCAGGACTCCTGCCTAGTTGCGAGGGACAACTCGGGATTCTCCTCGAGGCTTGGCAGGGCAATTGGAACGCCTCTCCAGCTGAGGCGGGAGACCAAGGGTCCCTTTCCACGTGCCACAGGAATCCTGGGACTCCTATCAAGATTCACGAGGAGTCAGGCATCGTCTCCTTTGGAGGCACTGATCTCCGCATACCTCTGAAGTTTTCAAAGGATTTGAGGCCTCCTGTCGCGATGAGGTGGGGAACTAGGTCTTTCTCTGTGGTCTCCACAGGGGATTCAGACACCCTTTCGTCTTGGGAGATGCAAGACGAGCCTGCATTCCAGTCACTGCAGGGATATCCGGCCTTATGTCGAGTCAGGGCATCGCGGTGTCCATTCCACTTGAGGCCGCAAAATCAGGGTCCCTCTCACATACCAAGAGCTGAGAGAAGCCTCCTCTTGAGGTGCTTGTGGTAAGGTGGTATTCCTCTGGAGTCGAAGCCAGGGACTAACCTCTCATCTCGAGTTGATTTTGGGTCCACGGAGCTCTTTCGTGTTGCTACAGTGACCTCAGGATCCCTCTATCCTTGAAACAGTGTTCTTGGGGTTTCTCTGGAGTGCCATCAAGGAAATCAAGGCTCCTTTCATGTGTGATGTGCAACACGGAATTGCTCTGCACACAGTGCAGGGGAATCGGGCCTCATCTCGCGGCGAGGGGGAAGTCTCATGGTTTTTCTCGAGTTGCGGCGGGAACCTGGGGTATATTCTCGAGTTACGACGGGGATGGCCCTTCCACACACGTGTTTGTTCAGCCACGTCAGGACTCTTGCCTAGTTGCGAGACACAACTCGGGATTCTCCTCGAGGCTTGGCAAGGCAATTGGGACGCCTCTCCAGCTGAGGCGGGAGACCAAGGGTCCCTTTCCGCGTGCCACAGGAATCCTGGGACTCCTATCAAGTTTCACGAGGAGTCAGGCATCGTCTCCTTTGGAGGCACTGATCTCCGCGTACCTCTGGAGTTTTCAAAGGATGTGAGGCCTCCGGTCGCGATGAGGTGCGGATCTAGGTCTTTCTCTGTGGTCTCCACAGGGGATTCAGACATCCTTTCATCTTGGGAGATGCAAGACGAGCCTGCATTCAAGTCACTGCAGGGATATCCAGCCTTATTTCGCGTCAGGGCATCGCGGTGTCCATTCCACTTGAGGCCGCAAACTCAGGGTCCCTCTCACATACCTAGAGCTGAGAGAAGCCTCCTCTTGAGGTGCTTGTGGTAAGGTGGTATTCCCCTGGAGTCGAAGCCAGGAACTAACCTCTCATCTCGAGTTGATTTTTGGCCCACGGAGCTCTTTCGTGTTGCTACAGTGACCTGAGGATCCCTCTAGCCTTGAAACAGTGTTCTTGGGGTTTCTCTGGAGTGCCATCAAGGAAATCAAGGCTCCTTTCATGTGTGATGTGCAACACAGAATTGCTCTGCACGCAGTGCAGGGGAATCGGGCCTCATCTCGCGGCGAGGGGGAAGTCTCATGGTTTTTCTCGAGTTGCGGCGGGAACCTGGGGTATATTCTCGAGTTACGACGGGGATGGCCCTTCCACCCACGTGTTTCTTCAGCGACGTCAGGACTCCTGCCTAGTTGCGAGGGACAACTCGGGATTCTCCTCGAGGCTTGGCAGGGCAATTGGGACGCCTCTCCAGCTGAGGCGGGAGACCAAGGGTCCCTTTCCAAGTGCCACAGGAATCCTGGGACTCCTATCAAGTTTCACGAGGAGTCAGGCATCGTCTCCTTTGGAGGCACTGATCTCCGCGTACCTCTGGAATTTTCAAAGGATGTGAGGCTATCGGTCGCGATGAGGTGGGGAACTAAGTCTTTCTCTGTGCTTTCCACAGGGGATTCAGACATCCTTTCGTCCTGGGAGATGCAAGACGAGCCTGCATTGAAGTCACTGCAGGGATATCCGGCCTTATTTCGAGTCAGGGCATCGCGGTGTCCATTCCACTTGAGGCCGCAAACTCAGGGTCCCTCTCACATACCTAGAGCTGAGAGAAGCCTCCTCTTGAGGTGCTTGTGGTAAGGTGGTATTCCTCTGGAGACGAATCCAGGGACTAACCTCTCTTTTCGAGTTGATTTTTGGTCCACAGAGTTCTTTCCTGTTGCTACAGTGACCTCAGGATCCCTCTATCCTTGAAACAGTGTTCTCGGGGTTTCTCTGGAGTGCCATCAAGGAAATCAAGGCTCCTTTCATGTGTGATGTGCAAGACGGAATTGCTCTGCACGCAGTACAGGGGAATCGGGCCTCATCTCGCATCGAGGGGGAAGTCTCATGGTTTTTCTCGAGTTGCGGCGGGAACCTGGGGTATATTCTCGAGTTACGACGGGGATGGCCCTTCCACCCACGTGTTTCTTCAGCGACGTCAGGACTCCTGCCTACTTGCGAGGGACAACTCGGGATTCTCCTCGAGGCTTGGCAGGGCAATTGGAACGCCTCTCCAGCTGAGGCGGGATACCAAGGGTCCCTTTCCACGTGCCACAAGTATCCTGGGACTCCTATCAAGTTTCACGAGGAGTCAGGCATCGTCTCCTTTGGAGGCACTGATCTCCGCGTACCTCTGGAGTTTTCAAAGGATGTGAGGCCTCCGGTCGCGATGAGGTGGGGAACTATGTCTTTCTCTGTGGTCTCCACAGGGGATTCAGACATCCTTTCTTCTTGGGACATGCAAGACGAGCCTGCATTCAAGTCACTGCAGGGATATCCGGCCTTATTTCGAGTCAGGGCATCGCGGTGTCCATTCCACTTGAGGCCGCAAACTCAGGGTCCCTCTCACATACCTAGAGCTGAGAGAAGCCTCCTCTTGAGGTGCTTGTGGTAAGGTGGTATTCCTCAGGAGTCGAATCCAGGGACTAACCTCTCATCTCGTGTTGATTCTTGGTCCACGGAGCTCTTTCGTGTTGCTACAGTGACCTCAGGATCCCTCTAGCCTTGAAACAGTGTTCTTGGGGTTTCTCTGGGGTCCCATCAAGGAAATCAAGGCTCCTTTCATGTGTGATGTGCAACACGGAATTGCTCTGCACGCAGTGCATGGGAATCAGGCCTCATCTCGCATCGAGGGGGATGTCTCATGGTTCTTCTCGAGTTGCGGTGGGAACCTGGGGTATATTCTCGAGTTACGACGGGGATGGCCCTTCCACCCACGTGTTTGTTCAGCCACGTCAGGACTCCTGCCTAGTTGCGAGGGACAACTCGGGATTCTCCTCGAGGCTTGGCAGGGCAATTGGAACGCCTCTCCAGCTGAGACGGGAGACCAAGGGTCCCTTTCCAAGTGCCACAGGAATCCTGGGACTCCTATCAAGTTTCACGAGGAGTCAGGCATCGTCTCCTTTGGAGGCACTGATCTCCGCGTACCTCTGGAGTTTTCAAAGGATGTGAGGCTATCGGTCGCGATGAGGTGGGGAACTAAGTCTTTCTCTGTGCTTTCCACAGGGGATTCAGACATCCTTTCGTCCTGGGAGATGCAAGACGAGCCTGCATTGAAGTCACTGCAGGGATATCCGGCCTTATTTCGAGTCAGGGCATCGCGGTGTCCATTCCACTTGAGGCCGCAAACTCAGGGTCCCTCTCACATACCTAGAGCTGAGAGAAGCCTCCTCTTGAGGTGCTTGTGGTAAGGTGGTATTCCTCTGGAGACGAATCCAGGGACTAACCTCTCTTTTCGAGTTGATTTTTGGTCCACAGAGTTCTTTCGTGTTGCTACAGTGACCTCAGGATCCCTCTAGCCTTGAAACAGTGTTCTTGGGGTTTCTCTGGAGTGTCATCAAGGAAATCAAGGCTCCTTTCATGTGTGATGTGCAAGACGGAATTGCTCTGCACGCAGTACAGGGGAATCGGGCCTCATCTCGCATCGAGGGGGAAGTCTCATGGTTTTTCTCGAGTTTCGGCGGGAACCTGGGGTATATTCTCGAGTTACGACGGGGATGGCCCTTCCACCCACGTGTTTGTTCAGCCACGTCAGGACTCCTGCCTAGTTGCGAGGGACAACTCGGGATTCTCCTCGAGGCTTGGCAGGGCAATTGGGACGCCTCTCCAGCTGAGGCGGGAGACCAAGGGTCCCTTTCCACGTGCCACAAGAATCCTGGCACTCCTATCAAGTTTCACGAGGAGTCAGGCATCGTCTCCTTTGGAGGCACTGATCTCCGCGTACCTCTGGAGTTTTCAAAGGATGTGAGGCCTCCGGTCGCGATGAGGTGGGGAACTAGGTCTTTCTCTGTGGTCTCCACAGGGGATTCAGACATCCTTTCATCTTGGGAGATGAAAGACGAGCCTGCATTCAAGTCACTGCAGGGATATCCGGCCTTATTTCGAGTCAGGGCATCGCAGTGTCCATTCCACTTGAGGCCACAAACTCAGGGTCCCTCTCACATACCTAGAGCTGAGAGAAGCCTCCTCTTGAGGTGCTTGTGGTAAGGTGGTATTTCTCTGGAGTCGATGCCAGGGACTAACCTCTCATCTCGAGTTGATTTTTGGCCCACGGAGCTCTTTCGTGTTGCTACAGTGACCTCAGGATCCCTCTAGCCTTGAAACAGTGTTCTTGGGGTTTCTCTGGAGTGCCATCAAGGAAATCAAGGCTCCTTTCATGTGTGATGTGCAACACGGAATTGCTCTGCACGCAGTGCAGGGGAATCGGGCCTCATCTCGCGGCGAGGGGGAAGTCTCATGGTTTTTCTCGAGTTGCGGCGGGAACCTGGGGTATATTCTCGAGTTACGACGGGGATGGCCCTTCCACCCACGTGTTTCTTCAGCGACGTCAGGACTCCTGCCTAGTTGCGAGGGACAACTCTGGATTCTCCTCGAGGCTTGGCAGGGCAATTGGGACGCCTCTCCAGCTGAGGCGGGAGACCAAGGGTCCCTTTCCAAGTGCCACAGGAATCCTGGGACTCCTATCAAGTTTCACGAGGAGTCAGGCATCGTCTCCTTTGGAGGCACTGATCTCCGCGTACCTCTGGAGTTTTCAAAGGATGTGAGGCTATCGGTCGCGATGAGGTGGGGAACTAAGTCTTTCTCTGTGCTTTCCACAGGGGATTCAGACATCCTTTCATCCTGGGAGATGCAAGACGAGCCTGCATTGAAGTCACTGCAGGGATATCCGGCCTTATTTCGAGTCAGGGCATCGCGGTGTCCATTCCACTTGAGGCCGCAAACTCAGGGTCCCTCTCACATACCTAGAGCTGAGAGAAGCCTCCTCTTGAGGTGCTTGTGGTAAGGTGGTATTCCTCTGGAGTCGAAGACAGGGACTAACCTCTCATCTCGAGTTGATTTTTGGTCCACGGAGCTCTTTCGTGTTGCTACAGTGACCTCAGGATCCCTCTAGCCTTGAAACAGTGTTCTTGGGGTTTCTCTGGAGTGCCATGAAAGAAATCAAGGCTCCTTTCATGTGTGATGTGCAACACAGAATTGCTCTGCACGCAGTGCAGGGGAATCGGGCCTCATCTCGCGGCGAGTGGGAAGTCTCATGGTTTTTCTCGAGTTGCGGCGGGAACCTGGGGTATATTCTCGAGTTACGACGGGGATGGCCCTTCCACACACGTGTTTGTTCAGCCACGTCAGGACTCTTGCCTAGTTGCGAGACACAACTCGGGATTCTCCTCGAGGCTTGGCAAGGCAATTGGGACGCCTCTCCAGCTGAGGCGGGAGACCAAGGGTCCCTTTCCACGTGCCACAGGAATCCTGGGACTCCTATCAAGTTTCACGAGGAGTCAGGCATCGTCTCCTTTGGAGGCACTGATCTCCGCATACCTCTGGAGTTTTCAAAGGATGTGAGGCCTCCGGTCGCGATGAGGTGGGGAACTAGGTGTTTCTCTGTGGTCTCCACAGGGGATTCAGACATCCTTTCATCTTGGGAGATGCAAGACGAGCCTGCATTCAAGTCACTGCAGGGATATCCAGCCTTATTTCGCGTCAGGGCATCGCGGTGTCCATTCCACTTGAGGCCGCAAACTCAGGGTCCCTCTCACATACCTAGAGCTGAGAGAAGCCTCCTCTTGAGGTGCTTGTGGTAAGGTGGTATTCCTCTGGAGTCGAAGCCAGGGACTAACCTCTCATCTCGAGTTGATTTTTGGCCCACGGAGCTCTTTCGTGTTGCTACAGTGACCTCAGGATCCCTCTAGCCTTGAAACAGTGTTCTTGGGGTTTCTCTGGAGTGCCATCAAGGAAATCAAGGCTCCTTTCATGTGTGATGTGCAACACGGAATTGCGCTGCACGCAGTGCAGGGGAATCGGGCCTCATCTCGGGGCGAGGGGGAAGTCTCATGGTTTTTCTCGAGTTGCAGCGGGAACCTGGGGTATATTCTCGAGTTACGACGGGGATGGCCCTTCCACCCACGTGTTTCTTCAGCGACGTCAGGACTCCTGCCTAGTTGCGAGGGACAACTCTGGATTCTCCTCGAGGCTTGGCAGGGCAATTGGGACGCCTCTCCAGCTGAGGCGGGAGACCAAGTGTCCCTTTCCAAGTGCCACAGGAATCCTGGGACTCCTATCAAGTTTCACGAGGAGTCAGGCATCGTCTCCTTTGGAGGCACTGATCTCCGCGTACCTCTGGAGTTTTCAAAGGATGTGAGGCTATCGGTCGCGATGAGGTGGGGAACTAAGTCTTTCTCTGTGCTTTCCACAGGGGATTCAGACATCCTTTCGTCCTGGGAGATGCAAGACGAGCCTGCATTGAAGTCACTGCAGGGATATCCGGCCTTATTTCGAGTCAGGGCATCGCGGTGTCCATTCCACTTGAGGCCGCAAACTCAGGGTCCCTCTCACATACCTAGAGCTGAGAGAAGCCTCCTCTTGAGGTGCTTGTGGTAAGGTGGTATTCCTCTGGAGACGAATCCAGGGACTAACGTCTCTTTTCGAGTTGATTTTTGGTCCACAGAGTTCTTTCGTGTTGCTACAGTGACCTCAGGATCCCTCTATCCTTGAAACAGTGCTCTTGGGGTTTCTCTGGAGTGCCATCAAGGAAATCAAGGCTCCTTTCATGTGTGATGTGCAAGACGGAATTGCTCTGCATGCAGTACAGGGGAATCGGGCCTCATCTCACATCGAGGGGGAAGTCTCATGGTTTTTCTCGAGTTGCGGCGGGAACCTGGGGAATATTCTCGAGTTACGACGGGGATGGCCCTTCCACCCACGTGTTTGTTCAGCCACGTCAGGACTCCTGCCTAGTTGCGAGGGACAACTCGGGATTCTCCTCGAGGCTTGGCAGGGCAATTGGAACGCCTCTCCAGCTGAGGCGGGAGACCAAGGGTCCCTTTCCACGTGCCACAGGAATCCTGGGACTCCTATCAAGTTTCACGAGGAGTCAGGCATCGTCTCCTTTGGAGGCACTGATCTCCGCGTACCTCTGGAGTTTTCAAAGGATGTGAGGCCTCCGGTCGCGATGAGGTGGGGAACTAGGTCTTTCTCTGTGGTCTCCACAGGGGATTCAGACATCCTTTCATCTTGGGAGATGAAAGACGAGCCTGCATTCAAGTCACTGCAGGGATATCCGGCCTTATTTCGAGTCAGGGCATCGCGGTGTCCATTCCACTTGAGGCCACAAACTCAGGGTCCCTCTCACATACCTAGAGCTGAGAGAAGCCTCCTCTTGAGGTGCTTGTGGTAAGGTGGTATTCCTCTGGAGTCGAAGCCAGGGACTAACCTCTCATCTCGAGTTGATTTTTGGCCCACGGAGCTCTTTCGTGTTGCTACAGTGACCTCAGGATCCCTCTAGCCTTGAAACAGTGTTCTTGGGGTTTCTCTGGAGTGCCATCAAGGAAATCAAGGCTCCTTTCATGTGTGATGTGCAACACGGAATTGCGCTGCACGCAGTGCAGGGGAATCGGGCCTCATCTCGGAGCGAGGGGGAAGTCTCATGGTTTTTCTCGAGTTAGAGCGGGAACCTGGGGTATATTCTCGAGTTACGACGGGGATGGCCCTTCCACCCACGTGTTTCTTCAGCGACGTCAGGACTCCTGCCTAGTTGCGAGGGACAACTCGGGATTCTCCTCGAGGCTTGGCAGGGCAATTGGCACGCCTCTCCAGCTGAGGCGGGAGACCAAGTGTCCCTTTCCAAGTGCCACAGGAATCCTGGGACTCCTATCAAGTTTCACGAGGAGTCAGGCATCGTCTCCTTTGGAGGCACTGATCTCCGCGTACCTCTGGAGTTTTCAAAGGATGTGAGGCTATCGGTCGCGATGAGGTGGGGAACTAAGTCTTTCTCTGTGCTTTCCACAGGGGATTCAGACATCCTTTCGTCCTGGGAGATGCAAGACGAGCCTGCATTCAAGTCACTGCAGGGATATCCGGCCTTATTTCGAGTCAGGGCATCACGGTGTCCATTCCACTTGAGGCCGCAAATTCAGGATCCCTCTCACATACCTAGAGCTGAGAGAAGCCTCCTCTTGAGGTGCTTGTGGTAAGGTGGTATTCCTCAGGAGTCGAAGCCAGGGACTAACCTCTCATCTCGTGTTGATTCTTGGTCCACGGAGCTCTTCCGTGTTGCTACAGTGACCTCAGGATCCCTCTAGCCTTGAAACAGTGTTCTTGGGGTTTCTCTGGAGTGCCATCAAGGAAATCAAGGCTCCTTTCATGTGTGATGTGCAACACGGAATTGCTCTGCACGCAGTGCAGGGGAATCGGGCCTCATCTCGCGGCGAGGGGGAAGTCTCATGGTTTTTCTCGAGTTGCGGCGGGAACCTGGGGTATATTCTCGAGTTACGACGGGGATGGCCCTTCCACCCACGTGTTTCTTCAGCGACGTCAGGACTCCTGCCTACTTGCGAGGGACAACTCGGGATTCTCCTCGAGGCTTTGCAGGGCAATTGGGACGCCTCTCCAGCTGAGACGGGAGACCAAGGGTCCCTTTCCACGTGCCACAGGAATCCTGGGTCTCCTATCAAGTTTCACGAGGAGTCAGGCATCGTCTCCTTTGGAGGCACTGATCTCCGCATACCTCTGGAGATTCCAAAGGATTTGAGGCCTCCTGTCGCGATGAGGTGGGGAACTAGGTCTTTCTCTGTGGTCTCCACAGGGGATTCAGACACCCTTTCTTCTTGGGAGATGCAAGACGAGCCTGCATTCCAGTCACTGCAGGGATATTCGGCCTTATTTCGAGTCAGGGCATCGCGGTGTCCATTCCACTTGAGGCCGCAAACTCAGGGTCCCTCTCACATACCTAGAGCTGAGAGAAGCCTCCTCTTGAGGTGCTTGTGGTAAGGTGGTATTCCTCTGGAGACGAATCCAGGGACTAACCTCTCTTTTCGAGTTGATTTTTGGTCCACAGAGTTCTTTCGTGTTGCTACAGTGACCTCAGGATCCCTCTAGCCTTGAAACAGTGTTCTTAGGGTTTCTCTGGAGTGCCATCAAGGAAATCAAGGCTCCTTTCATGTGTGATGTGCAAGACGGAATTGCTCTGCACGCAGTACAGGGGAATCGGGCCTCATCTCGCATCGAGGGGGAAGTCTCATGGTTTTTCTCGAGTTGCGGCGGGAACCTGGGGTATATTCTCGAGTTACGACGGGGATGGCCCTTCCACCCACGTGTTTGTTCAGCCACGTCAGGACTCCTGCCTAGTTGCGAGGGACAACTCGGGTTTCTCCTCGAGGCTTGGCAGGGCAATTGGAACGCCTCTCCAGCTGAGGCGGGAGACCAAGGGTCCCTTTCCACGTGCCACAAGAATCCTGGGACTCCTATCAAGTTTCACGAGGAGTCAGGCATCGTCTCCTTTGGAGGCACTGATCTCCGCGTACCTCTGGAGTTTTCAAAGGATGTGAGGCCTCCGGTCGCGATGAGGTGGGGAACTAGGTGTTTCTCTGTGGTCTCCACAGGGGATTCAGACATCCTTTCTTCTTGGGAGATGCAAGACGAGCCTGCATTCAAGTCACTGCAGGGATATCCAGCTTTATTTCGAGTCAGGGCATCGCGGTGTCCATTCCACTTGAGGCCGCAAACTCAGGATCCCTCTCACATACCTAGAGCTGAGAGAAGCCTCCTCTTGAGGTGCTTGTGGTAAGGTGGTATTCCTCAGGAGTCGAAGCCAGGGACTAACCTCTCATCTCGTGTTGATTCTTGGTCCACGGAGCTCTTTGGTGTTGCTACAGTGACCTCAGGATCCCTCTAGCCTTGAAACAGTGTTCTTGGGGTTTCTCTGGAGTGCCATCAAGGAAATCAAGGCTCCTTTCATGTGTGATGTGCAACACGGAATTGCTCTGCACGCAGTGCGGGGGAATCGGGCCTCATCTCGCGGCGAGGGGGAAGTCTCATGGTTTTTCTCGAGTTGCGGCGGGAACCTGGGGTATATTCTCGAGTTACGACGGGGATGGCCCTTCCACCCACGTGTTTCTTCAGCGACGTCAGGACTCCTGCCTACTTGCGAGGGACAACTCGGGATTCTCCTCGAGGCTTTGCAGGGCAATTGGGACGCCTCTCCAGCTGAGACGGGAGACCAAGTGTCCCTTTCCACGTGCCACAGGAATCCTGGGTCTCCTATCAAGTTTTACGAGGAGTCAGGCATCGTCTCCTTTGGAGGCACTGATCTCCGCGTACCTCTGGAGTTTTCAAAGGATTTGAGGCCTCCTGTCGCGATGAGGTGGGGAACTAGGTCTTTCTCTGTGGTCTCCACAGGGGATTCAGACACCCTTTCGTCTTGGGAGATGCAAGACGAGCCTGCATTCCAATCACTGCGGGGATATCCGGCCTTATTTCGAGTCAGGGCATCGCGGTGTCCATTCCACTTGAGGCCGCAAACTCAGGGTCCTTCTCACATACCTAGAGCTGAGAGAAGCCTCCTCTTGAGGTGCTTGTGGTAAGGTGGTATTCCTCTGGAGTCGATGCCAGGGACTAACCTCACATCTCGAGTTGATTTTTGGCCCACGGAGCTCTTTCATGTTGCTACAGTGAACTCAGGATCCCTCTAGCCTTGAAACAGTGTTCTTGGGGTTTCTCTGGAGTGCCATCAAGGAAATCAAGGCTCCTTTCATGTGTGATGTGCAACACGGAATTGCTCTGCACGCAGTGCAGGGGAATCGGGCCTCATCTCGCGGCGAGGGGGAAGTCTCATGGTTTTTCTCGAGTTGCGGCGGGAACCTGGGGTATATTCTCGAGTTACGACGGGGATGGCCCTTCCACCCACGTGTTTGTTCAGCCACGTCAGGACTCCTGCCTAGTTGCGAGGGACAACTCGGGATTCTCCTCGAGGCTTGGCAGGGCAATTGGAACGCCTCTCCAGCTGAGGCGGGAGACCAAGGGTCCCTTTCCACGTGCCACAGGAATCCTGGGACTCCTATCAAGTTTCACGAGGAGTCAGGCATCGTCTCCTTTGGAGGCACTGATCTCCGCGTACCTCTGGAGTTTTCAAAGAATGTGAGGCCTCCGGTCGCGACGATGTGGGGAACTAGGTCTTTCTCTGTGGTCTCCACAGGGGATTCAGACATCCTTTCTTCTTGGGAGATGCAAGACGAGCCTGCATTCAAGTCACTGCAGGGATATCCGGCCTTATTTCGAGTCAGGGCATCACGGTGTCCATTCCACTTGAGGCCGCAAATTCAGGATCCCTCTCACATACCTAGAGCTGAGAGAAGCCTCCTCTTGAGGTGCTTGTGGTAAGGTGGTATTCCTCAGGAGTCGAAGCCAGGGACTAACCTCTCATCTCGTGTTGATTCTTGGTCCACGGAGCTCTTCCGTGTTGCTACAGTGACCTCAGGATCCCTCTAGCCTTGAAACAGTGTTCTTGGGGTTTCTCTGGAGTGCCATCAAGGAAATCAAGGCTCCTTTCATGTGTGATGTGCAACACGGAATTGCTCTGCACGCAGTGCAGGGGAATCGGGCCTCATCTCGCGGCGAGGGGGAAGTCTCATGGTTTTTCTCGAGTTGCGGCGGGAACCTGGGGTATATTCTCGAGTTACGACGGGGATGGCCCTTCCACCCACGTGTTTCTTCAGCGACGTCAGGACTCCTGCCTACTTGCGAGGGACAACTCGGGATTCTCCTCGAGGCTTTGCAGGGCAATTGGGACGCCTCTCCAGCTGAGACGGGAGACCAAGGGTCCCTTTCCACGTGCCACAGGAATCCTGGGTCTCCTATCAAGTTTCACGAGGAGTCAGGCATCGTCTCCTTTGGAGGCACTGATCTCCGCATACCTCTGGAGGTTCCAAAGGATTTGAGGCCTCCTGTCGCGATGAGGTGGGGAACTAGGTCTTTCTCTGTGGTCTCCAGAGGGGATTCAGACACCCTTTCTTCTTGGGAGATGCAAGACGAGCCTGCATTCCAGTCACTGCAGGTATATTCGGCCTTATTTCGAGTCAGGGCATCGCGGTGTCCATTCCACTTGAGGCCGCAAACTCAGGGTCCCTCTCACATACCTAGAGCTGAGAGAAGCCTCCTCTTGAGGTGCTTGTGGTAAGGTGGTATTCCTCTGGAGACGAATCCAGGGACTAACCTCTCTTTTCGAGTTGATTTTTGGTCCACAGAGTTCTTTCGTGTTGCTACAGTGACCTCAGGATCCCTCTAGCCTTGAAACAGTGTTCTTAGGGTTTCTCTGGAGTGCCATCAAGGAAATCAAGGCTCCTTTCATGTGTGATGTGCAAGACGGAATTGCTCTGCACGCAGTACAGGGGAATCGGGCCTCATCTCGCATCGAGGGGGAAGTCTCATGGTTTTTCTCGAGTTTCGGCGGGAACCTGGGGTATATTCTCGAGTTACGACGGGGATGGCCCTTCCACCCACGTGTTTGTTCAGCCACGTCAGGACTCCTGCCTAGTTGCGAGGGACAACTCGGGATTCTCCTCGAGGCTTGGCAGGGCAATTGGAACGCCTCTCCAGCTGAGGCGGGAGACCAAGGATCCCTTTCCACGTGCCACAAGAATCCTGGGACTCCTATCAAGTTTCACGAGGAGTCAGGCATCGTCTCCTTTGGAGGCACTGATCTCCGCGTACCTCTGGAGTTTTCAAAGGATGTGAGGCCTCCGGTCGCGATGAGGTGGGAAACTAGGTGTTTCTCTGTGGTCTCCACAGGGGATTCAGACATCCTTTCTTCTTGGGAGATGCAAGACGAGCCTGCATTCAAGTCACTGCAGGGATATCCAGCTTTATTTCGAGTCAGGGCATCGCGGTGTCCATTCCACTTGAGGCCGCAAACTCAGGATCCCTCTCACATACCTAGAGCTGAGAGAAGCCTCCTCTTGAGGTGCTTGTGGTAAGGTGGTATTCCTCAGGAGTCGAAGCCAGGGACTAACCTCTCATCTCGTGTTGATTCTTGGTCCACGGAGCTCTTTGGTGTTGCTACAGTGACCTCAGGATCCCTCTAGCCTTGAAACAGTGTTCTTGGGGTTTCTCTGGAGTGCCATCAAGGAAATCAAGGCTCCTTTCATGTGTGATGTGCAACACGGAATTGCTCTGCACGCAGTGCAGGGGAATCGGGCCTCATCTCGCGGCGAGGGGGAAGTCTCATGGTTTTTCTCGAGTTGCGGCGGGAACCTGGGGTATATTCTCGAGTTACGACGGGGATGGCCCTTCCACCCACGTGTTTCTTCAGCGACGTCAGGACTCCTGCCTACTTGCGAGGGACAACTCGGGATTCTCCTCGAGGCTTTGCAGGGCAATTGGGACGCCTCTCCAGCTGAGACGGGAGACCAAGTGTCCCTTTCCACGTGCCACAGGAATCCTGGGTCTCCTATCAAGTTTTACGAGGAGTCAGGCATCGTCTCCTTTGGAGGCACTGATCTCCGCGTACCTCTGGAGTTTTCAAAGGATTTGAGGCCTCCTGTCGCGATGAGGTGGGGAACTAGGTCTTTCTCTGTGGTCTCCACAGGGGATTCAGACACCCTTTCGTCTTGGGAGATGCAAGACGAGCCTGCATTCCAGTCACTGCAGGGATATCCGGCCTTATTTCGAGTCAGGGCATCGCGGTGTCCATTCCACTTGAGGCCGCAAACTCAGGGTCCCTCTCACATACCTAGAGCTGAGAGAAGCCTCCTCTTGAGGTGCTTGTGGTAAGGTGGTATTCCTCTGGAGTCGAAGCCAGGGACTAACCTCTCATCTCGAGTTGATTTTTGGTCCAAGGAGCTCTTTCGTGTTGCTACAGTGACCTCAGGATCCCTCTATCCTTGAAACAGTGTTCTTGGGGTTTCTCTGGAGTGCCATGAAGGAAATCAAGGCTCCTTTCATGTGTGATGTGCAACACGGAATTGCTCTGCACGCAGTGCAGGGGAACCGGGCCTCATCTCGCGGCGAGGGGGAAGTCTCATGGTTTTTCTCGAGTTGCGGCGGGAACCTGGGGTATATTCTCGAGTTACGATGGGGATGGCCCTTCCACACACGTGTTTGTTCAGCCACGTCAGGACTCTTGCCTAATTGCGAGACACAACTCGGGATTCTCCTCGAGGCTTGGCAAGGCAATTGGGACGCCTCTCCAGCTGAGGCGGGAGACCAAGGGTCCCTTTCCACGTGCCACAGGAATCCTGGGACTCCTATCAAGTTTCACGAGGAGTCAGGCATCGTCTCCTTTGGAGGCACTGATCTCGGCGCACCTCTGGAGTTCTCAAAGGATGTGAGGCCTTCGGTCGCGATGAGGTGGGGAACTAGGTGTTTCTCTGTGGTCTCCACAGGGGATTCAGACACCCTTTCATCTTGGGAGATGCAAGACGAGCCTGCATTCAAGTCACTGCAGGGATATCCAGCCTTATTTCGCGTCAGGGCATCGCGGTGTCCATTCCACTTGAGGCCGCAAACTCAGGGTCCCTCTCACATACCTAGAGCTGAGAGAAGCCTCCTCTTGAGGTGCTTGTGGTAAGGTGGTATTCCTCTGGAGTCGAAGCCAGGGACTAACCTCTCATCTCGAGTTGATTTTTGGCCCACGGAGCTCTTTCGTGTTGCTACAGTGACCTCAGGATCCCTCTAGCCTTGAAACAGTGTTCTTGGGGTTTCTCTGGAGTGCCATCAAGGAAATCAAGGCTCCTTTCATGTGTGATGTGCAACACGGAATTGCTCTGCACGCAGTGCAGGGGAATCGGGCCTCATCTTGCGGCGAGGGGGAAGTCTCATGGTTTTTCTCGAGTTGCGGCGGGAACCTGGGGTATATTCTCGAGTTACAACGGGGATGGCCCTTCCACCCACGTGTTTCTTCAGCCACGTCAGGACTCCTGCCTAGTTGCGAGGGACAACTCTGGATTCTCCTCGAGGCTTGGCAGGGCAATTGGGACGCCTCTCCAGCTGAGGCGGGAGACCAAGTGTCCCTTTCCAAGTGCCACAGGAACCCTGGGTCTCCTATCAAGTTTCACGAGGAGTCAGGCATCGTCTCCTTTGGAGGCACTGATCTCCGCGTACCTCTGGAGTTTTCAAAGGATGTGAGGCTATCGGTCGCGATGAGGTGGGGAACTAAGTCTTTCTCTGTGCTTTCCACAGGGGATTCAGACATCCTTTCGTCCTGGGAGATGCAAGACGAGCCTGCATTGAAGTCACTGCAGGGATATCCGGCCTTATTTCGAGTCAGGGCATCGCGGTGTCCATTCCACTTGAGGCCGCAAACTCAGGGTCCCTCTCACATACCTAGAGCTGAGAGAAGCCTCCTCTTGAGGTGCTTGTGGTAAGGTGGTATTCCTCTGGAGACGAATCCAGGGACTAACCTCTCTTTTCGAGTTGATTTTTGGTCCACAGAGTTCTTTCGTGTTGCTACAGTGACCTCAGGATCCCTCTAGCCTTGAAACAGTGTTCTTGGGGTTTCTCTGGAGTGCCATCAAGGAAATCAAGGCTCCTTTCATGTGTGATGTGCAAGACGGAATTGCTCTGCACGCAGTACAGGGGAATCGGGCCTCATCTCGCATCGAGGGGGAAGTCTCATGGTTTTTCTCAAGTTGCGGCGGGAACCTGGGGTATATTCTCGAGTTACGACGGGGATGGCCCTTCCACCCACGTGTTTGTTCAGCCACGTCAGGACTCCTGCCTAGTTGCGAGGGACAACTCGGGATTCTCCTCGAGGCTTGGCAGGGCAATTGGAACGCCTCTCCAGCTGAGGCGGGAGACCAAGGGTCCCTTTCCACGTGCCACAAGAATCCTGGGACTCCTATCAAGTTTCACGAGGAGTCAGGCATCGTCTCCTTTGGAGGCACTGATCTCCGCGTACCTCTGGAGTTTTCAAAGGATGTGAGGCCTCCGGTCGCGATGAGGTGGGAAACTAGGTGTTTCTCTGTGGTCTCCACAGGGGATTCAGACATCCTTTCTTCTTGGGAGATGCAAGACGAGCCTGCATTCAAGTCACTGCAGGGATATCCAGCTTTATTTCGAGTCAGGGCATTGCGGTGTCCATTCCAATTGAGGCCGCAAACTCAGGATCCCTCTCACATACCTAGAGCTGAGAGAAGCCTCCTCTTGAGGTGCTTGTGGTAAGGTGGTATTCCTCAGGAGTCGAAGCCAGGGACTAACCTCTCATCTCGTGTTGATTCTTGGTCCACGGAGCTCTTTCGTGTTGCTACAGTGACCTCAGGATCCCTCTAGCCTTGAAACAGTGTTCTTGGGGTTTCTCTGGAGTGCCATCAAGGAAATCAAGGCTCCTTTCATGTGTGATGTGCAACACGGAATTGCTCTGCACGCAGTGCAGGGGAATCGGGCCTCATCTCGCGGCGAGGGGGAAGTCTCATGGTTTTTCTCGAGTTGCGGCGGGAACCTGGGGTATATTCTCGAGTTACGACGGGGATGGCCCTTCCACCCACGTGTTTCTTCAGCGACGTCAGGACTCCTGCCTACTTGCGAGGGACAACTCGGAATTCTCCTCGAGGCTTTGCAGGGCAATTGGGACGCCTCTCCAGCTGAGACGGGAGACCAAGTGTCCCTTTCCACGTGCCACAGGAATCCTGGGTCTCCTATCAAGTTTTATGAGGAGTCAGGCATCGTCTCCTTTGGAGGCACTGATCTCCGCGTACCTCTGGAGTTTTCAAAGGATTTGAGGCCTCCTGTCGCGATGAGGTGGGGAACTAGGTCTTTCTCTGTGGTCTCCACAGGGGATTCAGACACCCTTTCGTCTTGGGAGATGCAAGACGAGCCTGCATTCCAGTCACTGCAGGGATATCCGGCCTTATTTCGAGTCAGGGCATCGCGGTGTCCATTCCACTTGAGGCCGCAAACTCAGGGTCCCTCTCACATACCTAGAGGTGAGAGAAGCCTCCTCTTGAGGTGCTTGTGGTAAGGTGGTATTCCTCTGGAGTCGAAGCCAGGGACTAACCTCTCATCTCGAGTTGATTTTTGGTCCACGGAGCTCTTTCGTGTTGCTACAGTGACCTCAGGATCCCTCTAGCCTTGAAACAGTATTCTTGGGGTTTCTCTGGAGTGCCATGAAGGAAATCAAGGCTCCTTTCATGTGTGATGTGCAACACAGAATTGCTCTGCACGCAGTGCAGGGGAATCGGGCCTCATCTCGCGGCGAGGGGGAAGTCTCATGGTTTTTCTCGAGTTGCGGCGGGAACCTGGGGTGTATTCTCGAGTTACGACGGGGATGGCCCTTCCACACACGTGTTTGTTCAGCCACGTCAGGACTCTTGCCTAATTGCGAGACACAACTCGGGATTCTCCTCGAGGCTTGGCAAGGCAATTGGGACGCCTCTCCAGCTGAGGCGGGAGACCAAGGGTCCCTTTCCACGTGCCACAGGAATCCTGGGACTCCTATCAAGTTTCACGAGGAGTCAGGCATCGTCTCCTTTGGAGGCACTGATCTCTGCGTACCTCTGGAGTTTTCAAAGGATGTGAGGCCTCCGGTCGCGATGAGGTGGGGAACTAGGTGTTTCTCTGTGGTCTCCACAGGGGATACAGACATCCTTTCATCTTGGGAGATGCAAGACGAGCCTGCATTGAAGTCACTGCAGGGATATCCAGCCTTATCTCGCGTCAGGGCATCGCGGTGTCCATTCCACTTGAGGCCGCAAACTCAGGGTCCCTCTCACATACCTAGAGCTGAGAGAAGCCTCCTCTTGAGGTCCTTGTGGTAAGGTGGTATTCCTCTGGAGTCGAAGCCAGGAACTAACCTGTCATCTCGAGTTGATTTTTGGCCCACGGAGCTCTTTCGTGTTGCTACAGTGACCTCAGGATCCCTCTAGCCTTCAAACAGTGTTCTTGGGGTTTCTCTGGAGTGCCATCAAGGAAATCAAGGCTCCTTTCATGTTTGATGTGCAACACGGAATTGCTCGGCACGCAGTGCAGGGGAATCGGGCCTCATCTCGCGGCGAGGGGGAAGTCTCATGGTTTTTCTCGAGTTGCGGCGGGAACCTGGGATATATTCTCCAGTTACGACGGGGATGGCCCTTCCAACCACGTGTTTCTTCAACCACGTCAGGACTCCTGCCTAGTTGCGAGGGACAACTCTGGATTCTCCTCGAGGCTTGGCAGGGCAACTGGGACGCCTCTCCAGCTGAGGCGGGAGACCAAGTGTCCCTTTCCAAGTGCCACAGGAATCCTGGGACTCCTATCAAGTTTCACGAGGAGTCAGGCATCGTCTCCTTTGGAGGCACTGATCTCCGCGTACCTCTGGAGTTTTCAAAGGATGTGAGGCTATCGGTCGCGATGAGGTGGGGAACTAAGTCTTTCTCTGTGCTTTCCACAGGGGATTCAGACATCCTTTCGTCCTGGGAGATGCAAGACGAGCCTGCATTGAAGTCACTGCAGGGATATCCGGCCTTATTTCGAGTCAGGGCATCGCGGTGTCCATTCCACTTGAGGCCGCAAACTCAGGGTCCCTCTCACATACCTAGAGCTGAGAGAAGCCTCCTCTTGAGGTGCTTGTGGTAAGGTGGTATTCCTCTGGAGACGAATCCAGGGACTAACCTCTCTTTTCGAGTTGATTTTTGGTCCACAGAGTTCTTTCGTGTTGCTACAGTGACCTCAGGATCCCTCTAGCCTTGAAACAGTGTTCTTGGGGTTTCTCTGGAGTGCCATCAAGGAAATCAAGGCTCCTTTCATGTGTGATGTGCAAGACGGAATTGCTCTGCACGCAGTACAGGGGAATCGGGCCTCATCTCGCATCGAGGGGGAAGTCTCATGGTTTTTCTCAAGTTGCGGCGGGAACCTGGGGTATATTCTCGAGTTACGACGGGGATGGCCCTTCCACCCACGTGTTTGTTCAGCCACGTCAGGACTCCTGCCTAGTTGCGAGGGACAACTCGGGATTCTCCTCGAGGCTTGGCAGGGCAATTGGAACGCCTCTCCAGCTGAGGCGGGAGACCAAGGGTCCCTTTCCACGTGCCACAAGAATCCTGGGACTCCTATCAAGTTTCACGAGGAGTCAGGCATCGTCTCCTTTGGAGGCACTGATCTCCGCGTACCTCTGGAGTTTTCAAAGGATGTGAGGCCTCCGGTCGCGATGAGGTGGGAAACTAGGTGTTTCTCTGTGGTCTCCACAGGGGATTCAGACATCCTTTCTTCTTGGGAGATGCAAGACGAGCCTGCATTCAAGTCACTGCAGGGATATCCAGCTTTATTTCGAGTCAGGGCATCGCGGTGTCCATTCCAATTGAGGCCGCAAACTCAGGATCCCTCTCACATACCTAGAGCTGAGAGAAGCCTCCTCTTGAGGTGCTTGTGGTAAGGTGGTATTCCTCAGGAGTCGAAGCCAGGGACTAACCTCTCATCTCGTGTTGATTCTTGGTCCACGGAGCTCTTTCGTGTTGCTACAGTGACCTCAGGATCCCTCTAGCCTTGAAACAGTGTTCTTGGGGTTTCTCTGGAGTGCCATCAAGGAAATCAAGGCTCCTTTCATGTGTGATGTGCAACACGGAATTGCTCTGCACGCAGTGCAGGGGAATCGGGCCTCATCTCGCGGCGAGGGGGAAGTCTCATGGTTTTTCTCGAGTTGCGGCGGGAACCTGGGGTATATTCTCGAGTTACGACGGGGATGGCCCTTCCACCCACGTGTTTCTTCAGCGACGTCAGGACTCCTGCCTACTTGCGAGGGACAACTCGGAATTCTCCTCGAGGCTTTGCAGGGCAATTGGGACGCCTCTCCAGCTGAGACGGGAGACCAAGTGTCCCTTTCCACGTGCCACAGGAATCCTGGGTCTCCTATCAAGTTTTATGAGGAGTCAGGCATCGTCTCCTTTGGAGGCACTGATCTCCGCGTACCTCTGGAGTTTTCAAAGGATTTGAGGCCTCCTGTCGCGATGAGGTGGGGAACTAGGTCTTTCTCTGTGGTCTCCACAGGGGATTCAGACACCCTTTCGTCTTGGGAGATGCAAGACGAGCCTGCATTCCAGTCACTGCAGGGATATCCGGCCTTATTTCGAGTCAGGGCATCGCGGTGTCCATTCCACTTGAGGCCGCAAACTCAGGGTCCCTCTCACATACCTAGAGGTGAGAGAAGCCTCCTCTTGAGGTGCTTGTGGTAAGGTGGTATTCCTCTGGAGTCGAAGCCAGGGACTAACCTCTCATCTCGAGTTGATTTTTGGTCCACGGAGCTCTTTCGTGTTGCTACAGTGACCTCAGGATCCCTCTAGCCTTGAAACAGTATTCTTGGGGTTTCTCTGGAGTGCCATGAAGGAAATCAAGGCTCCTTTCATGTGTGATGTGCAACACAGAATTGCTCTGCACGCAGTGCAGGGGAATCGGGCCTCATCTCGCGGCGAGGGGGAAGTCTCATGGTTTTTCTCGAGTTGCGGCGGGAACCTGGGGTGTATTCTCGAGTTACGACGGGGATGGCCCTTCCACACACGTGTTTGTTCAGCCACGTCAGGACTCTTGCCTAATTGCGAGACACAACTCGGGATTCTCCTCGAGGCTTGGCAAGGCAATTGGGACGCCTCTCCAGCTGAGGCGGGAGACCAAGGGTCCCTTTCCACGTGCCACAGGAATCCTGGGACTCCTATCAAGTTTCACGAGGAGTCAGGCATCGTCTCCTTTGGAGGCACTGATCTCTGCGTACCTCTGGAGTTTTCAAAGGATGTGAGGCCTCCGGTCGCGATGAGGTGGGGAACTAGGTGTTTCTCTGTGGTCTCCACAGGGGATACAGACATCCTTTCATCTTGGGAGATGCAAGACGAGCCTGCATTGAAGTCACTGCAGGGATATCCAGCCTTATCTCGCGTCAGGGCATCGCGGTGTCCATTCCACTTGAGGCCGCAAACTCAGGGTCCCTCTCACATACCTAGAGCTGAGAGAAGCCTCCTCTTGAGGTCCTTGTGGTAAGGTGGTATTCCTCTGGAGTCGAAGCCAGGAACTAACCTGTCATCTCGAGTTGATTTTTGGCCCACGGAGCTCTTTCGTGTTGCTACAGTGACCTCAGGATCCCTCTAGCCTTCAAACAGTGTTCTTGGGGTTTCTCTGGAGTGCCATCAAGGAAATCAAGGCTCCTTTCATGTTTGATGTGCAACACGGAATTGCTCGGCACGCAGTGCAGGGGAATCGGGCCTCATCTCGCGGCGAGGGGGAAGTCTCATGGTTTTTCTCGAGTTGCGGCGGGAACCTGGGATATATTCTCCAGTTACGACGGGGATGGCCCTTCCAACCACGTGTTTCTTCAACCACGTCAGGACTCCTGCCTAGTTGCGAGGGACAACTCTGGATTCTCCTCGAGGCTTGGCAGGGCAACTGGGACGCCTCTCCAGCTGAGGCGGGAGACCAAGTGTCCCTTTCCAAGTGCCACAGGAATCCTGGGACTCCTATCAAGTTTCACGAGGAGTCAGGCATCGTCTCCTTTGGAGGCACTGATCTCCGCGTACCTCTGGAGTTTTCAAAGGATGTGAGGCTATCGGTCGCGATGAGGTGGGGAACTAAGTCTTTCTCTGTGCTTTCCACAGGGGATTCAGACATCCTTTCGTCCTGGGAGATGCAAGACGAGCCTGCATTCCAGTCACTGCAGGGATATCCGGCCTTATTTCGAGTCAGGGCATCGCGGTGTCCATTCCACTTGAGGCCTCAAACTCAGGGTCCCTCTCACATACCTAGAGCGGAGAGAAGCCTCCTCTTGAGGTGCTTGTGGTAAGGTGGTATTCCTCTGGAGACGAATCCAGGGACTAACCTCTCTTTTCGAGTTGATTTTTGGTCCACAGAGTTCTTTCGTCTTGCTACAGTGACCTCAGGATCCCTCTATCCTTGAAACAGTGTTCTTGGGGTTTCTCGGGAGTGCCATCAAGGAAATCAAGGCTCCTTTCTTGTGTGATGTGCAAGACGGAATTGCTCTGCACGCAGTACAGGGGAATCGGGCCTCATCTCTCATCGAGGGGGAAGTCTCATGGTTTTTCTCGAGTTGCGGCGGGAACCTGGGGTATATTCTCCAGTTACGACGGGGATGGCCCTTCCACCCACGTGTTTCTTCAGCCACGTCAGGACTCCTGCCTAGTTGCGAGGGACAACTCGGGATTCTCCTCGAGGCTTGGCAGGGCAATTGGAACGCCTCTCCAGCTGAGGCGGGAGACCAAGTGTCCCTTTCCACGTGCCACAAGAATCCTGGGACTCCTATCAAGTTTCTCGAGGAGTCAGGCATCGTCTCCTTTGGAGGCACTGATCTCCGCATACCTCTGGAGTTTTCAAAGGATTTGAGGCCTCCTGTCGCGATGAGGTGGGGAACTAGGTCTTTCTCTGTGGTCTCCACAGGGGATTCAGACATCCTTTCGTCTTGGGAGATGCAAGACGAGCCTGCATTCCAGTGACTGCAGGGATATCCGGCCTTATTTCGAGTCAGGGCATCGCGGTGTCCATTCCACTTGAGGCCGCAAACTCAGGGTCCCTCTCACATACCTAGAGCTGAGAGAAGCCTCCTCTTGAGGTGCTTGTGGTAAGGTGGTATTCCTCTGGAGTCGAAGCCAGGGACTAACCTCTCATCTCGAGTTGATTTTTGGTCCACGGAGCTCTTTCGTGTTGCTACAGTGACCTCAGGATCCCTCTAGCCTTGAAACAGTGTTCTTGGGGTTTCTCTGGAGTGCCATGAAGGAAATCAAGGCTCCTTTCATGTGTGATGTGCAACACAGAATTGCTCTGCACGCAGTGCAGGGGAATCGGGCCTCATCTCGCGGCGAGGGGGAAGTCTCATGGTTTTTCTCGAGTTGCGGCGGGAACCTGGGGTATATTCTCGAGTTATGACGGGGATGGCCCTTCCACACACGTGTTTGTTCAGCCACGTCAGGACTCTTGCCTAGTTGAGAGACACAACTCGGGATTCTCCTCGAGGCTTGGCAAGGCAATTGGGACGCCTCTCCAGCTGAGGCGGGAGACCAAGGGTCCCTTTCCACGTGCCACAGGAATCCTGGGACTCCTATCAAGTTTCATGAGGAGTCAGGCATCGTCTCCTTTGGAGGCACTGATCTCCGCATACCTCTGGAGTTTTCAAAGGATGTGAGGCCTCCGGTCGCGATGAGGTGGGGAACTAGGTGTTTCTCTGTGGTCTCCACAGGGGATTCAGACATCCTTTCTTCTTGGGAGATGCAAGACGAGCCTGCATTCCAGTCACTGCAGGGATATCCAGCCTTATTTCGCGTCAGGGCATCCCGGTGTCCATTCCACTTGAGGCCGCAAACTCAGTGTCCCTCTCACATACCTAGAGCTGAGAGAAGCCTCCTCTTGAGGTGCTTGTGGTAAGGTGGTATTCCTCTGGAGACGAATCCAGGGACTAACCTCTCTTTTCGAGTTGATTTTTGGTCCACAGAGTTCTTTCGTGTTGCTACAGTGACCTCAGGATCCCTCTAGCCTTGAAACAGTGTTCTTGGGGTTTCTCTGGAGTGCCATCAAGGAAATCAAGGCTCCTTTCATGTGTGATGTGCAAGACGGAATTGCTCTGCACGCAGTACAGGGGAATCGGGCCTCATCTCGCATCGAGGGGGAAGTCTCATGGTTTTTCTCAAGTTGCGGCGGGAACCTGGGGTATATTCTCGAGTTACGACGGGGATGGCCCTTCCACCCACGTGTTTGTTCAGCCACGTCAGGACTCCTGCCTAGTTGCGAGGGACAACTCGGGATTCTCCTCGAGGCTTGGCAGGGCAATTGGAACGCCTCTCCAGCTGAGGCGGGAGACCAAGGGTCCCTTTCCACGTGCCACAAGAATCCTGGGACTCCTATCAAGTTTCACGAGGAGTCAGGCATCGTCTCCTTTGGAGGCACTGATCTCCGCGTACCTCTGGAGTTTTCAAAGGATGTGAGGCCTCCGGTCGCGATGAGGTGGGAAACTAGGTGTTTCTCTGTGGTCTCCACAGGGGATTCAGACATCCTTTCTTCTTGGGAGATGCAAGACGAGCCTGCATTCAAGTCACTGCAGGGATATCCAGCTTTATTTCGAGTCAGGGCATCGCGGTGTCCATTCCAATTGAGGCCGCAAACTCAGGATCCCTCTCACATACCTAGAGCTGAGAGAAGCCTCCTCTTGAGGTGCTTGTGGTAAGGTGGTATTCCTCAGGAGTCGAAGCCAGGGACTAACCTCTCATCTCGTGTTGATTCTTGGTCCACGGAGCTCTTTCGTGTTGCTACAGTGACCTCAGGATCCCTCTAGCCTTGAAACAGTGTTCTTGGGGTTTCTCTGGAGTGCCATCAAGGAAATCAAGGCTCCTTTCATGTGTGATGTGCAACACGGAATTGCTCTGCACGCAGTGCAGGGGAATCGGGCCTCATCTCGCGGCGAGGGGGAAGTCTCATGGTTTTTCTCGAGTTGCGGCGGGAACCTGGGGTATATTCTCGAGTTACGACGGGGATGGCCCTTCCACCCACGTGTTTCTTCAGCGACGTCAGGACTCCTGCCTACTTGCGAGGGACAACTCGGAATTCTCCTCGAGGCTTTGCAGGGCAATTGGGACGCCTCTCCAGCTGAGACGGGAGACCAAGTGTCCCTTTCCACGTGCCACAGGAATCCTGGGTCTCCTATCAAGTTTTACGAGGAGTCAGGCATCGTCTCCTTTGGAGGCACTGATCTCCGCGTACCTCTGGAGTTTTCAAAGGATTTGAGGCCTCCTGTCGCGATGAGGTGGGGAACTAGGTCTTTCTCTGTGGTCTCCACAGGGGATTCAGACACCCTTTCGTCTTGGGAGATGCAAGACGAGCCTGCATTCCAGTCACTGCAGGGATATCCGGCCTTATTTCGAGTCTGGGCATCGCGGTGTCCATTCCACTTGAGGCCGCAAACTCAGGGTCCCTCTCACATACCTAGAGGTGAGAGAAGCCTCCTCTTGAGGTGCTTGTGGTAAGGTGGTATTCCTCTGGAGTCGAAGCCAGGGACTAACCTCTCATCTCGAGTTGATTTTTGGTCCACGGAGCTCTTTCGTGTTGCTACAGTGACCTCAGGATCCCTCTAGCCTTGAAACAGTATTCTTGGGGTTTCTCTGGAGTGCCATGAAGGAAATCAAGGCTCCTTTCATGTGTGATGTGCAACACAGAATTGCTCTGCACGCAGTGCAGGGGAATCGGGCCTCATCTCGCGGCGAGGGGGAAGTCTCATGGTTTTTCTCGAGTTGCGGCGGGAACCTGGGGTGTATTCTCGAGTTACGACGGGGATGGCCCTTCCACACACGTGTTTGTTCAGCCACGTCAGGACTCTTGCCTAATTGCGAGACACAACTCGGGATTCTCCTCGAGGCTTGGCAAGGCAATTGGGACGCCTCTCCAGCTGAGGCGGGAGACCAAGGGTCCCTTTCCACGTGCCACAGGAATCCTGGGACTCCTATCAAGATTCACGAGGAGTCAGGCATCGTCTCCTTTGGAGGCACTGATCTCTGCGTACCTCTGGAGTTTTCAAAGGATGTGAGGCCTCCGGTCGCGATGAGGTGGGGAACTAGGTGTTTCTCTGTGGTCTCCACAGGGGATACAGACATCCTTTCATCTTGCGAGATGCAAGACGAGCCTGCATTGAAGTCACTGCAGGGATATCCAGCCTTATCTCGCGTCAGGTCATCGCGGTGTCCATTCCACTTGAGGCCGCAAACTCAGGGTCCCTCTCACATACCTAGAGCTGAGAGAAGCCTCCTCTTGAGGTCCTTGTGGTAAGGTGGTATTCCTCTGGAGTCGAAGCCAGGAACTAACCTGTCATCTCGAGTTGATTTTTGGCCCACGGAGCTCTGTCGTGTTGCTACAGTGACCTCAGGATCCCTCTAGCCTTCAAACAGTGTTCTTGGGGTTTCTCTGGAGTGCCATCAAGGAAATCAAGGCTCCTTTCATGTTTGATGTGCAACACGGAATTGCTCGGCACGCAGTGCAGGGGAATCGGGCCTCATCTCGCGGCGAGGGGGAAGTCTCATGGTTTTTCTCGAGTTGCGGCGGGAACCTGGGATATATTCTCCAGTTACGACGGGGATGGCCCTTCCAACCACGTGTTTCTTCAACCACGTCAGGACTCCTGCCTAGTTGCGAGGGACAACTCTGGATTCTCCTCGAGGCTTGGCAGGGCAACTGGGACGCCTCTCCAGCTGAGGCGGGAGACAAAGTGTCCCTTTCCAAGTGCCACAGGAATCCTGGGACTCCTATCAAGTTTCACGAGGAGTCAGGCATCGTCTCCTTTGGAGGCACTGATCTCCGCGTACCTCTGGAGTTTTCAAAGGATGTGAGGCTATCGGTCGCGATGAGGTGGGGAACTAAGTCTTTCTCTGTGCTTTCCACAGGGGATTCAGACATCCTTTCGTCCTGGGAGATGCAAGACGAGCCTGCATTCCAGTCACTGCAGGGATATCCGGCCTTATTTCGAGTCAGGGCATCGCGGTGTCCATTCCACTTGAGGCCTCAAACTCAGGGTCCCTCTCACATACCTAGAGCTGAGAGAAGCCTCCTCTTGAGGTGCTTGTGGTAAGGTGGTATTCCTCTGGAGACGAATCCAGGGACTAACCTCTCTTTTCGAGTTGATTTTTGGTCCACAGAGTTCTTTCGTCTTGCTACAGTGACCTCAGGATCCCTCTATCCTTGAAACAGTGTTCTTGGGGTTTCTCGGGAGTGCCATCAAGGAAATCAAGGCTCCTTTCATGTGTGATGTGCAAGACGGAATTGCTCTGCACGCAGTACAGGGGAATCGGGCCTCATCTCTCATCGAGGGGGAAGTCTCATGGTTTTTCTCGAGTTGCGGCGGGAACCTGGGGTATATTCTCCAGTTACGACGGGGATGGCCCTTCCACCCACGTATTTCTTCAGCCACGTCAGGACTCCTGCCTAGTTGCGAGGGACAACTCGGGATTCTCCTCGAGGCTTGGCAGGGCAATTGGAACGCCTCTCCAGCTGAAGCGGGAGACCAAGGGTCCCTTTCCACGTGCCACAAGAATCCTGGGACTCCTATCAAGTTTCACGAGGAGTCAGGCATCGTCTCCTTTGGAGGCACTGATCTCCGCATACCTCTGGAGTTTTCAAAGGATTTGAGGCCTCCTGTCGCGATGAGGTGGGGAACTAGGTCTTTCTCTGTGGTCTCCACAGGGGATTCAGACATCCTTTCGTCTTGGGAGATGCAAGACGAGCCTGCATTCCAGTCACTGCAGGGATATCCGGCCTTATTTCGAGTCAGGGCATCGCGGTGTCCATTCCACTTGAGGCCGCAAACTCAGGGTCCCTCTCACATACCTAGAGCTGAGAGAAGCCTCCTCTTGAGGTGCTTGTGGTAAGGTGGTATTCCTCTGGAGTCGAAGCCAGGGACTAACCTCTCATCTCGAGTTGATTTTTGGTCCACGGAGCTCTTTCGTGTTGCTACAGTGACCTCAGGATCCCTCTAGCCTTGAAACAGTGTTCTTGGGGTTTCTCTGGAGTGCCATGAAGGAAATCAAGGCTCCTTTCATGTGTGATGTGCAACACAGAATTGCTCTGCACGCAGTGCAGGGGAATCGGGCCTCATCTCGCGGCGAGGGGGAAGTCTCATGGTTTTTCTCGAGTTGCGGCGGGAACCTGGGGTATATTCTCGAGTTATGACGGGGATGGCCCTTCCACACACGTGTTTGTTCAGCCACGTCAGGACTCTTGCCTAGTTGCGAGACACAACTCGGGATTCTCCTCGAGGCTTGGCAAGGCAATTGGGACGCCTCTCCAGCTGAGGCGGGAGACCAAGGGTCCCTTTCCACGTGCCACAGGAATCCTGGGACTCCTATCAAGTTTCACGAGGAGTCAGGCATCGTCTCCTTTGGAGGCACTGATCTCCGCATACCTCTGGAGTTTTCAAAGGATGTGAGGCCTCCGGTCGCGATGAGGTGGGGAACTAGGTGTTTCTCTGTGGTCTCCACAGGGGATTCAGACATCCTTTCTTCTTGGGAGATGCAAGACGAGCCTGCATTCCAGTCACTGCAGGGATATCCAGCCTTATTTCGCGTCAGGGCATCCCGGTGTCCATTCCACTTGAGGCCGCAAACTCAGTGTCCCTCTCACATACCTAGAGCTGAGAGAAGCCTCCTCTTGAGGTGCTTGTGGTAAGGTGGTAATCCTCTGGAGTCGAAGCCAGGGACTAACCTCTCATCTCGAGTTGATTTTTGGCCCACGGAGCTCTTTCGTGTTGCTCCAGTGACCACAGGATCCCTCTAGCCTTGAAACAGTGTTCTTGGGGTTTCTCTGTAGTGCCATCAAGGAAATCAAGGCTCCTTTCATGTGTGATGTGCAACACGGAAATGCTCTGCACGCAGTGCAGGGGAATCGGGCCTCATCACGCGGCGAGGGGGAAGTCTCATGGTTTTTCTCGAGTTGCGGCGGGAACCTGGGGTATATTCTACAGTTACGACGGGGATGGCCCTTCCACACACGTGTTTGTTCAGCCACGTCAGGACTCTTGCCTAGTTGCGAGACACAACTCGGGATTCTCCTCGAGGCTTGGCAAGGCAATTGGGACGCCTCTCCAGCTGAGGCGGGAGACCAAGGGTCCCTTTCCACGTGCCACAGGAATCCTGGGACTCCCATCAAGTTTCACGAGGAGTCAGGCATCGTCTCCTTTGGAGGCACTGATCTCCGCGTACCTCTGGAGTTTTCAAAGGATGTGAGGCCTCCGGTCGCGATGAGGTGGGGAACTAGGTGTTTCTCTGTGGTCTCCACAGGGGATACAGACATCCTTTCATCTTGGGAGATGCAAGACGAGCCTGCATTCAAGTCACTGCAGGGATATGCAGCCTTATTTCGCGTCATGGCATCGTGGTGTCCATTCCACTTGAGGCCGCAAACTCAGGGTCCCTCTCACATACCTAGAGCTGAGAGAAGCCTCATCTTGAGGTGCTTGTGGTAAGGTGGTATTCCTCTGGAGTCGAAGCCAGGGACTAACCTCTCATCTCGAGTTGATTTTTGGCCCACGGAGCTTTTTCGTGTTGCTACAGTGACCTCAGGATCCCTCTAGCCTTGAAACAGTGTTCTTGGGGTTCTCTGGAGTGCCATCAAGGAAATCAAGGCTCCTTTCATGTGTGATGTGCAACACGGAATTGCTCTGCACGCAGTGCAGGGGAATCGGGCCTCATCTCGCGGCGAGGGGGAAGTCTCATGGTTTTTCTCGAGTTGCGGCGGGAACCTGGGGTATATTCTCGAGTTACGACGGGGATGGCCCTTCCACACACGTGTGTGTTCAGCCATGTCAGGACTTCTGCCTAGTTGCGAGGGACAACTCGGGATTCTCCTCGAGGCTTTACAGGGCAATTGGGACGCCTCTCCAGCTGAGACGGGAGACCAAGGGTCCCTTTCCACGTGCCACAGGAATCCTGGGTCTCCTATCAAGTTTCACGAGGAGTCAGGCATCGTCTCCTTTGGAGGCACTGATCTCCGCATACCTCTGGAGTTTTCAAAGGATGTGAGGCCTCCTGTCGCGATGAGGTGGGGAACTAGGTCTTTCTCTGTGGTCTCCACAGGGGATTCAGACACCCTTTCGTCTTGGGAGATGCAAGACGAGCCTGCATTCCAGTCACTGCAGGGATATCCGGCCTTATTTCGAGTCAGGGCATCACGGTGTCCATTCCACTTGAGGCCGCAAACTCAGGGTCCCTCTCACATACCTAGAGCTGAGAGAAGCCTCCTCTTGAGGTGCTTGTGGTAAGGTGGTATTCCTCTGGAGTCGAAGCCAGGGACTAACCTCTCATCTCGAGTTGATTTTTGGTCCACGGAGCTCTTTCGTGTTGCTACAGTGACCTCAGGATCGCTCTAGCCTTGAAACAGTGTTCTTGGGGTTTCTCTGGAATGCCATGAAGGAAATCAAGGCTCCTTTCATGTGTGATGTGCAACACAGAATTGCTCTGCACGCAGTGCAGGGGAATCGGGCCTCATCTCGCGGCGAGGGGGAAGTCTCATGGTTTTTCTCGAGTTGCGGCGGGAACCTGGGGTATATTCTCGAGTTACGACGGGGATGGCCCTTCCACCCACGTGTTTGTTCAGCCACGTCAGGACTCCTGCCTAGTTGCGAGGGACAACTCGGGATTCTCCTCGAGGCTTGGCAGGGCAATTGGAACGCCTCTCCAGCTGAGGCGGGAGACCAAGGGTCCCTTTCCACGTGCCACAAGAATCCTGGGACTCCTATCAAGTTTCACGAGGAGTCAGGCATCGTCTCCTTTGGAGGCACTGATCTCCGCGTACCTCTGGAGTTTTCAAAGGATGGGAGGCCTCCGGTCGCGATGAGGTGGGGAACTAGGTGTTTCTCTGTGGTCTCCACAGGGGATTCAGACATCCTTTCTTCTTGGGAGATGCAAGACGAGCCTGCATTCAAGTCACTGCAGGGATATCCAGCCTTATTTCGAGTCAGGGCATCGCGGTGTCCATTCCACTTGAGGCCGCAAACTCCGGATCCCTCTCACATACCTAGAGCTGAGAGAAGCCTCCTCTTGAGGTGCTTGTGGTAAGGTGGTATTCCTCAGGAGTCGAAGCCAGGGACTAACCTCTCATCTCGTGTTGATTCTTGGTCCACGGAGCTCTTTCGTGTTGCTACAGTGACCTCAGGATCCCTCTAGCCTTGAAACAGTGTTCTTGGGGTTTCTCTGGAGTGCCATCAAGGAAATCAAGGCTCCTTTCATGTGTGATGTGCAACACGGAATTGCTCTGCACGCAGTGCAGGGGAATCGGGCCTCATCTCGCGGCGAGGGGGAAGTCTCATGGTTTTTCTCGAGTTGCGGCGGGAACCTGGGGTATATTCTCGAGTTACGACGGGGATGGCCCTTCCACCCACGTGTTTCTTCAGCGACGTCAGGACTCCTGCCTAGTTGCGAGGGGCAACTCTGGATTCTCCTCGAGGCTTGGCAGGGCAATTGGGACGCCTCTCCAGCTGAGGCGGGAGACCAAGGGTCCCTTTCCACGTGCCACAAGAATCCTGGGACTCCTATCAAGTTTCACGAGGAGTCAGGCATCGTCTCCTTTGGAGGCACTGATCTCCGCGTACCTCTGGAGTTTTCAAAGGATGTGAGGCCTCCGGTCGCGATGAGGTGGGGAACTAGGTCTTTCTCTGTGGTCTCCACAGGGGATTCAGACATCCTTTCATCTTGGGAGATGCAAGACGAGCCTGCATTCAAGTCACTGCAGGGATATCCAGCCTTATTTCGCGTCAGGCCATCGCGGTGTCCATTCCACTTGAGGCCGCAAACTCAGGGTCCCTCTCACATACCTAGAGCTGAGAGAAGCCTCCTCTTGAGGTGCTTGTGGTAAGGTGGTATTCCTCTGGAGTCGAAGCCAGGGACTAACCTCTCATCTCGAGGTGATTTTTGGCCCACGGAGCTCTTTCGTGTTGCTACAGTGACCTCAGGATCCCTCTAGCCTTGAAACAGTGTTCTTGGGGTTTCTCTGGAGTGCCATCAAGGAAATCAAGGCTCCTTTCATGTGTGATGTGCAACACGGAATTGCTCTGCACGCAGTGCAGGGGAATCGGGCCTCATCTCCTGGCGAGGGGGAAGTCTCATGGTTTTTGTCGAGTTGCGGCGGGAACCTGGGGTATATTCTCGAGTTACGACGGGGATGGCCCTTCCACCCACGTGTTTGTTCAGCCACGTCAGGACTCCTGCCTAGTTGCGAGGGACAACTCTGGATTCTCCTCGAGGCTTGGCAGGGCAATTGAGACGCCTCTCCAGCTGAGGCGGGAGACCAAGTGTCCCTTTCCAAGTGCCACAGGAATCCTGGGACTCCTATCAAGTTTCACGAGGAGTCAGGCATCGTCTCCTTTGGAGGCACTGATCTCCGCGTACCTCTGGAGTTTTCAAAGGATGTGAGGCTATTGGTCGCGATGAGGTGGGGAACTAAGTCTTTCTCTGTGCTTTCCACAGGGGATTCAGACATCCTTTCGTCCTGGGAGATGCAAGACGAGCCTGCATTGAAGTCACTGCAGGGATATCTGGCCTTATTTCGAGTCAGGGCATCGCGGTGTCCATTCCACTTGAGGCCGCAAACTCAGGGTCCCTCTCACATACCTAGAGCTGAGAGAAGCCTCCTCTTGAGGTGCTTGTGGTAAGGTGGTATTTCTCTGGAGACGAATCCAGGGACTAACCTCTCATCTCGTGTTGATTCTTGGTCCACGGAGCTCTTTCGTGTTGCTACAGTGACCTCAGGATCCCTCTAGCCTTGAAACAGTGTTCTTGGGGTTTCTCTGGAGTGCCATCAAGGAAATCAAGGCTCCTTTCATGTGTGATGTGCAACACGGAATTGCTCTGCACGCAGTGCAGGGGAATCGGGCCTCATCTCGCGGCGAGGGGGAAGTCTCATGGTTTTTCTCGAGTTGCGGCGGGAACCTGGGGTATATTCTCGAGTTCCGACGGGGATGGCCCTTCCAGACACGTGTGTGTTCAGCCATGTCAGGACTCCTGCCTAGTTGCGAGGGACAACTCGGGATTCTCCTCGAGGCTTTGCAGGGCAATTGGGACGCCTCTCCAGCTGAGACGGGAGACCAAGGGTCCCTTTCCACGTGCCACAGGAATCCTGGGTCTCCTATCAAGTTTCACGAGGAGTCAGGCATCGTCTCCTTTGGAGGCACTGATCTCCGCATACCTCTGGAGTTTTCAAAGGATTTGAGGCCTCCTGTCGCGATGAGGTGGGGAACTAGGTCTTTCTCTGTGGTCTCCACAGGGGATTCAGACACCCTTTCGTCTTGGGAGATGCAAGACGAGCCTGCATTCCAGTCACTGCAGGGATATCCAGCCTTATTTCGCGTCAGGCCATCGCGGTGTCCATTCCACTTGAGGCCGCAAACTCAGGGTCCCTCTCACATACCTAGAGCTGAGAGAAGCCTCCTCTTGAGGTGCTTGTGGTAAGGTGGTATTCCTCTGGAGTCGAAGCCAGGGACTAACCTCTCATCTCGAGGTGATTTTTGGCCCACGGAGCTCTTTCGTGTTGCTACAGTGACCTCAGGATCCCTCTAGCCTTGAAACAGTGTTCTTGGGGTTTCTCTGGAGTGCCATCAAGGAAATCAAGGCTCCTTTCATGTGTGATGTGCAACACGGAATTGCTCTGCACGCAGTGCAGGGGAATCGGGCCTCATCTCCTGGCGAGGGGGAAGTCTCATGGTTTTTGTCGAGTTGCGGCGGGAACCTGGGGTATATTCTCGAGTTACGACGGGGATGGCCCTTCCACCCACGTGTTTGTTCAGCCACGTCAGGACTCCTGCCTAGTTGCGAGGGACAACTCTGGATTCTCCTCGAGGCTTGGCAGGGCAATTGAGACGCCTCTCCAGCTGAGGCGGGAGACCAAGTGTCCCTTTCCAAGTGCCACAGGAATCCTGGGACTCCTATCAAGTTTCACGAGGAGTCAGGCATCGTCTCCTTTGGAGGCACTGATCTCCGCGTACCTCTGGAGTTTTCAAAGGATGTGAGGCTATTGGTCGCGATGAGGTGGGGAACTAAGTCTTTCTCTGTGCTTTCCACAGGGGATTCAGACATCCTTTCGTCCTGGGAGATGCAAGACGAGCCTGCATTGAAGTCACTGCAGGGATATCTGGCCTTATTTCGAGTCAGGGCATCGCGGTGTCCATTCCACTTGAGGCCGCAAACTCAGGGTCCCTCTCACATACCTAGAGCTGAGAGAAGCCTCCTCTTGAGGTGCTTGTGGTAAGGTGGTATTTCTCTGGAGACGAATCCAGGGACTAACCTCTCATCTCGTGTTGATTCTTGGTCCACGGAGCTCTTTCGTGTTGCTACAGTGACCTCAGGATCCCTCTAGCCTTGAAACAGTGTTCTTGGGGTTTCTCTGGAGTGCCATCAAGGAAATCAAGGCTCCTTTCATGTGTGATGTGCAACACGGAATTGCTCTGCACGCAGTGCAGGGGAATCGGGCCTCATCTCGCGGCGAGGGGGAAGTCTCATGGTTTTTCTCGAGTTGCGGCGGGAACCTGGGGTATATTCTCGAGTTCCGACGGGGATGGCCCTTCCAGACACGTGTGTGTTCAGCCATGTCAGGACTCCTGCCTAGTTGCGAGGGACAACTCGGGATTCTCCTCGAGGCTTTGCAGGGCAATTGGGACGCCTCTCCAGCTGAGACGGGAGACCAAGGGTCCCTTTCCACGTGCCACAGGAATCCTGGGTCTCCTATCAAGTTTCACGAGGAGTCAGGCATCGTCTCCTTTGGAGGCACTGATCTCCGCATACCTCTGGAGTTTTCAAAGGATTTGAGGCCTCCTGTCGCGATGAGGTGGGGAACTAGGTCTTTCTCTGTGGTCTCCACAGGGGATTCAGACACCCTTTCGTCTTGGGAGATGCAAGACGAGCCTGCATTCCAGTCACTGCAGGGATATCCGGCCTTATTTCGAGTCAGGGCATCGCGGTGTCCGTTCCACTTGAGGCCGCAAACTCAGGGTCCCTCTCACATACCTAGAGCTGAGAGAAGCCTCCTCTTGAGGTGCTTGTGGTAAGGTGGTATTCCTCAGGAGTCGAAGCCAGGGACTAACCTCTCATCTCGTGTTGATTCTTGGTCCACGGAGCTCTTTCGTGTTGCTACAGTGACCTCAGGATCCCTCTAGCCTTGAAACAGTGTTCTTGGGGTTTCTCTGGAGTGCCATCAAGGAAATCAAGGCTCCTTTCATGTGTGATGTGCAACACGGAATTGCTCTGCACGCAGTGCAGGGGAATCGGGCCTCATCTCGCGGCGAGGGGGAAGTCTCATGGTTTTTCTCGAGTTGCGGCGGGAACCTGGGGTATATTCTCCAGTTACGACGGGGATGGCCCTTCCACACACGTGTTTGTTCAGCCACGTCAGGACTCTTGCCTAGTTGCGAGACACAACTCGGGATTCTCCTCGAGGCTTGGCAAGGCAATTGGGACGCCTCTCCAGCTGAGGCGGGAGACCAAGGGTCCCTTTCCACGTGCCCGAGGAATCCTGGGACTCCTATCAAGTTTCACGAGGAGTCAGGCATCGTCTCCTTTGGAGGCACTGATCTCCGCGTACCTCTGGAGTTTTCAAAGGATGTGAGGCCTCCGGTCGCGATGAGGTGGGGAACTAGGTCTTTCTCTGTGGTCTCCACAGGGGATTCAGACATCCTTTCATCTTGGGAGATGCAAGACGAGCCTGCATTCAAGTCACTGCAGGGATATCCAGCCTTATTTCGCGTCAGGGCATCGCGGTGTCCATTCCACTTGAGGCCGCAAACTCAGGGTCCCACTCACATACCTAGAGCTGAGAGAAGCCTCCTCTTGAGGTGCTTGTGGTAAGGTGGTATTCCTCTGGAGTCGAAGCCAGGGACTAACCTCTCATCTCGAGTTGATTTTTGGCCCACGGAGCTCTTTCGTGTTCCTACAGTGACCTCAGGATCCCTCTAGCCTTGAAACAGTGTTCTTGGGGTTTCTCTGGAGTGCCATCAAGGAAATCAAGGCTCCTTTCATGTGTGATGTGCAACATGGAATTGCTCTGCACGCAGTGCAGGGGAATCGGGCCTCATCTCGCGGCGAGGGGGAAGTCTCATGGTTTTTCTCGAGTTGCGGCGGGAACCTGGGGTATATTCTCGAGTTACGACGGGGATGGCCCTTCCACCCACGTGTTTCTTCAGCGACGTCAGGACTCCTGCCTAGTTGCGAGGGACAACTCTGGATTCTCCACGAGGCTTGGCAGGGCAATTGGGACGCCTCTCCAGCTGAGGCGGGAGACCAAGTGTCCCTTTCCAAGTGCCACAGGAATCCTGGGACTCCTATCAAGTTTCACGAGAAGTCAGGCATTGTCTCCTTTGGAGGCACTGATCTCCGCGTACCTCTGGAGTTTTCAAAGGATGTGAGGCTATCGGTCGCGATGAGGTGGGGAACTAAGTCTTTCTCTGTGCTTTCCACAGGGGATTCAGACATCCTTTCGTCCTGGGAGATGCAAGACGAGCCTGCATTGAAGTCACTGCAGGGATATCCGGCCTTATTTCGAGTCAGGGCATCGCGGTGTCCATTCCACTTGAGGCCGCAATCTCAGGGTCCCTCTCACATACCTAGAGCTGAGAGAAGCCTCCTCTTCAGGTGCTTGTGGTAAGGTGGTATTCCTCTGGAGACGAATCCAGGGACTAACCTCTCTTTTCGAGTTGATTTTTGGTCCACAGAGTTCTTTCGTGTTGCTACAGTGACCTCAGGATCCTTCTAGCCTTGAAATAGTGTTCTTGGGGTTTCTCTGGAGTGCCATCAAGGAAATCAAGGCTCCTTTCATGTGTGATGTGCAACACGGAATTGCTCTGCACGCAGTACAGGGGAATCAGGCCTCATCTCGCATCGAGGGGGAAGTCTCATGGTTTTTCTCGAGTTGCGGCGGGAACCTGGGGTATATTCTCGAGTTACGACGGGGATGGCCCTTCCACCCACGTGTTTGTTCAGCCACGTCAGGACTCCTGCCTAGTTGCGAGGGACAACTCGGGATTCTCCTCGAGGCTTGGCAGGGCAATTGGAACGCCTCTCCAACTGAGGCGGGAGACCAAGGGTCCCTTTCCACGTGCCACAAGAATCCTGGGACTCCTATCAAGTTTCACGAGGAGTCAGGCATCGTCTCCTTTGGAGGCACTGATCTCCGCGTACCTCTGGAGTTTTCAAAGGATGTGAGGCCTCCATTCGCGATGATGTGGGGAACTAGGTCTTTCTCTGTGGTCTCCACAGGGGATTCAGACATCCTTTCTTCTTGGGAGATGGAAGACAAGCCTGCATTCAAGTCACTGCAGGGATATCCGGCCTTATTTCGAGTCAGGGCATCGCGGTGTCCATTCCACTTGAGGCCGCAAACTCAGGATCCCTCTCACATACCTAGAGCTGAGAGAAGCCTCCTCTTGAGATGCTTGTGGTAAGGTGGTATTCCTCAGGAGTCGAAGCCAGGGACTAACCTCTCATCTCGTGTTGATTCTTGGTCCACGGAGCTCTTTCATGTTGCTACAGTGACCTCAGGATCCCTCTAGCCTTGAAACAATGTTCTTGGGGATTCTCTGGAGTGCCATGAAGGAAATCAAGGCTCCTTTCATGTGTGATGTGCAACACGGAATTGCTCTGCACGCAGTGCAGGGGAATCGGGCCTCATCTCGCGGCGAGGGGGAAGTCTCATGGTTTTTCTCGAGTTGCGGCGGGAACCTGGGGTATATTCTCGAGTTACGAGGGGGATGGCCCTTCCACACACGTGTGTGTTCAGCCACGTCAGGACTGTTGCCTAGTTGCGAGACACAACTCGGGATTCTCCTCGAGGCTTGGCAGGGCAATTGGAACGCCTCTCCAGCTGAGGAAGGAGACCAAGGATCCCTTTCCACGTGCCACAAGAATCCTGGGACTCCTATCAAGTTTCACGAGGAGTCAGGCATCGTCTCCTTTGGAGGCACTGATCTCCGTGTACCTCTGGAGTTCTCAAAGGATGTGAGGCCTCCGGTCGCGATGAGGTGGGGAACTAGGTGTTTCTCTGTGCTCTCCACAGGGGATTCAGACATCCTTTCTTCTTGGGAGATGCAAGACGAGCCTGCATTCAAGACACTGCAGGGATATCTGGCCTTATTTCGAGTCAGGGCATCGCGGTGTCCATTCCACTTGAGGCCGCAAACTCAGGATCCCTCTCACATACCTAGAGCTGAGAGAAGCCTCCTCTTGAGGTGCTTGTGGTAAGGTGGTATTCCTCAGGAGTCGAAGCCAGGGACTAACCTCTCATCTCGTGTTGATTCTTGGTCCACGGAGCTCTTTCGTGTTGCTACAGTGACCTCAGGATCCCTCTAGCCTTAAAACAGTGTTCTTGGGGTTTCTCTGGAGTGCCATCAAGGAAATCAAGGCTCCTTTCATGTGTGATGTGCAACACGGAATTGCTCTGCACGCAGTGCAGGGAAATCGGGCCTCATCTCGCGGCGAGGGGGAAGTCTCATGGTTTTTCTCGAGTTGCGGCGCGAACCTGGGGTATATTCTCGAGTTACGACGGGGATGGCCCTTCCACCCACGTGTTTCTTCAGCCACGTCAGGACTCCTGCCTAGTTGCGAGGGACAACTCTGGATTCTCCTCGAGGCTTGGCAGGGCAATTGGAACGCCTCTCCAGCTGAGGCGGGAGACCAAGTGTCCCTTTCCACGTGCCACAAGAATCCTGGGACTCCTATCAAGTTTCACGAGGAGTCAGGCATCGTCTCCTTTGGAGGCACTGATCTCCGCGTACCTCTGGAGTTTTCAAAGGATGTGAGGCCTCCGGTCGCGATGAGGTGGGGAACTAGGTGTTTCTCTGTGGTCTCCACAGGGGATTCAGACATCCTTTCTTCTTGGGAGATGCAAGACGAGCCTGCATTCAAGTCACTGCAGGGATATCCGGCCTTATTTCGAGTCAGGGCATCGCGGTGTCCATTCCACTTGAGGCCTCAAACTCAGGATCCCTCTCACATACCTAGAGCTGAGAGAAGCCTCCTCTTGAGGTGCTTGTGGTAAGGTGGTATTCCTCAGGAGTCGAAGCCAGGGACTAACCTCTCATCTCGTGTTGATTCTTGGTAAACAGAGCTCTTTCGTGTTGCTACAGTGACCTCAGGATCCCTCTAGCCTTGAAACAGTGTTCTTGGGGTTTCTCTGGAGTGCCATCAAGGAAATCAAGGCTCCTTTCATGTGTGATGTGCAACACGGAATTGCTCTGCACGCAGTGCAGGGGAATCGGGCCTCATCTTGCGGCGAGGGGGAAGTCTCATGGTTTTTCTCGAGTTGCGGCGGGAACCTGGGGTATATTCTCGAGTTACGACGGGGATGGCCCTTCCACACACGTGTGTGTTCAGCCATGTCAGGACTCCTGCCTAGTTGCGAGGGACAACTCGGGATTCTCCTCGAGGCTTTGCAGGGCAATTGGGACGCCTCTCCAGCTGAGACGGGAGACCAAGGGTCCCTTTCCACGTGCCACTGGAATCCTGGGTCTCCTATCAAGTTTCACGAGGAGTCAGGCATCGTCTCCTTTGGAGGCACTGATCTCCACGTACCTCTGGAGTTTTCAAAGGATGTGAGGCCTCCGGTCGCGATGACGTGGGGAACTAGGTCTTTCTCTGTGGTCTCCACAGGGGATTCAGACATCCTTTCGTCCTGGGAGATGCAAGACGAGCCTGCATTGAAGTCACTGCAGGGATATCCGGCCTTATTTCGAGTCAGGGTATCGCGGTGTCCATTCCACTTGAGGCCGCAAACTCAGGGTCCCTCTCACATACCTAGAGCTGAGAGAAGCCTCCTCTTGAGGTGCTTGGGGTAAGGTGGTATTCCTCTGGAGACGAATCCAGGGACTAACCTCTCTTTTCGAGTTGATTTTTGGTCCACAGAGTTCTTTCGTGTTGCTACAGTGACCTCAGGATCCCTCTATCCTTGAAACAGTGTTCTTGGGGTTTCTCTGGAGTGCCATCAAGGAAATCAAGGCTCCTTTCATGTGTGATGTGCAAGATGGAATTGCTCTGCACGCAGTACAGGGGAATCGGGCCTCATCTCGCATCGAGGGGGAAGTCTCATGGTTTTTCTCGAGTTGCGGCGGGAACCTGGGGTATATTCTCGAGTTACGACGGGGATGGTCCTTCCACCCACGTGTTTGTTCAGCCACGTCAGGACTCCTGCCTAGTTGCGAGGGACAACTCGGGATTCTCCTCGAGGCTTGGCAGGGCAATTGGAACGCCTCTCCAGCTGAGGAAGGAGACCAAGGATCCCTTTCCACGTGCCACAAGAATCCTGGGACTCCTATCAAGTTTCACGAGGAGTCAGGCATCGTCTCCTTTGGAGGCACTGATCTCCGTGTACCTCTGGAGTTCTCAAAGGATGTGAGGCCTCCGGTCGCGATGAGGTGGGGAACTAGGTGTTTCTCTGTGCTCTCCACAGGGGATTCAGACATCCTTTCTTCTTGGGAGATGCAAGACGAGCCTGCATTCAAGACACTGCAGGGATATCTGGCCTTATTTCGAGTCAGGGCATCGCGGTGTCCATTCCACTTGAGGCCGCAAACTCAGGATCCCTCTCACATACCTAGAGCTGAGAGAAGCCTCCTCTTGAGGTGCTTGTGGTAAGGTGGTATTCCTCAGGAGTCGAAGCCAGGGACTAACCTCTCATCTCGTGTTGATTCTTGGTCCACGGAGCTCTTTCGTGTTGCTACAGTGACCTCAGGATCCCTCTAGCCTTAAAACAGTGTTCTTGGGGTTTCTCTGGAGTGCCATCAAGGAAATCAAGGCTCCTTTCATGTGTGATGTGCAACACGGAATTGCTCTGCACGCAGTGCAGGGAAATCGGGCCTCATCTCGCGGCGAGGGGGAAGTCTCATGGTTTTTCTCGAGTTGCGGCGCGAACCTGGGGTATATTCTCGAGTTACGACGGGGATGGCCCTTCCACCCACGTGTTTCTTCAGCCACGTCAGGACTCCTGCCTAGTTGCGAGGGACAACTCTGGATTCTCCTCGAGGCTTGGCAGGGCAATTGGAACGCCTCTCCAGCTGAGGTGGGAGACCAAGTGTCCCTTTCCACGTGCCACAAGAATCCTGGGACTCCTATCAAGTTTCACGAGGAGTCAGGCATCGTCTCCTTTGGAGGCACTGATCTCCGTGTACCTCTGGAGTTCTCAAAGGATGTGAGGCCTCCGGTCGCGATGAGGTGGGGAACTAGGTGTTTCTCTGTGCTCTCCACAGGGGATTCAGACATCCTTTCTTCTTGGGAGATGCAAGACGAGCCTGCATTCAAGACACTGCAGGGATATCTGGCCTTATTTCGAGTCAGGGCATCGCGGTGTCCATTCCACTTGAGGCCGCAAACTCAGGATCCCTCTCACATACCTAGAGCTGAGAGAAGCCTCCTCTTGAGGTGCTTGTGGTAAGGTGGTATTCCTCAGGAGTCGAAGCCAGGGACTAACCTCTCATCTCGTGTTGATTCTTGGTCCACGGAGCTCTTTCGTGTTGCTACAGTGACCTCAGGATCCCTCTAGCCTTAAAACAGTGTTCTTGGGGTTTCTCTGGAGTGCCATCAAGGAAATCAAGGCTCCTTTCATGTGTGATGTGCAACACGGAATTGCTCTGCACGCAGTGCAGGGAAATCGGGCCTCATCTCGCGGCGAGGGGGAAGTCTCATGGTTTTTCTCGAGTTGCGGCGCGAACCTGGGGTATATTCTCGAGTTACGACGGGGATGGCCCTTCCACCCACGTGTTTCTTCAGCCACGTCAGGACTCCTGCCTAGTTGCGAGGGACAACTCTGGATTCTCCTCGAGGCTTGGCAGGGCAATTGGAACGCCTCTCCAGCTGAGGCGGGAGACCAAGGGTCCCTTTCCACGTGCCACAAGAATCCTGGGACTCCTATCAAGTTTCACGAGGAGTCAGGCATCGTCTCCTTTGGAGGCACTGATCTCCGCGTACCTCTGGAGTTTTCAAAGGATGTGAGGCCTCCGGTCGCGATGAGGTGGGGAACTAGGTGTTTCTCTGTGGTCTCCACAGGGGATTCAGACATCCTTTCTTCTTGGGAGATGCAAGACGAGCCTGCATTCAAGTCACTGCAGGGATATCCGGCCTTATTTCGAGTCAGGGCATCGCGGTGTCCATTCCACTTGAGGCCTCAAACTCAGGATCCCTCTCACATACCTAGAGCTGAGAGAAGCCTCCTCTTGAGGTGCTTGTGGTAAGGTGGTATTCCTCAGGAGTCGAAGCCAGGGACTAACCTCTCATCTCGTGTTGATTCTTGGTAAACAGAGCTCTTTCGTGTTGCTACAGTGACCTCAGGATCCCTCTAGCCTTGAAACAGTGTTCTTGGGGTTTCTCTGGAGTGCCATCAAGGAAATCAAGGCTCCTTTCATGTGTGATGTGCAACACGGAATTGCTCTGCACGCAGTGCAGGGGAATCGGGCCTCATCTCGCGGCTGGGGGGAAGTCTCATGGTTTTTCTCGAGTTGCGGCGGGAACCTGGGGTATATTCTCGAGTTACGACGGGGATGGCCCTTCCACACACGTGTGTGTTCAGCCATGTCAGGACTCCTGCCTAGTTGCGAGGGACAACTCGGGATTCTCCTCGAGGCTTTGCAGGGCAATTGGGACGCCTCTCCAGCTGAGACGGGAGACCAAGGGTCCCTTTCCACGTGCCACTGGAATCCTGGGTCTCCTATCAAGTTTCACGAGGAGTCAGGCATCGTCTCCTTTGGAGGCACTGATCTCCACGTACCTCTGGAGTTTTCAAAGGATGTGAGGCCTCCGGTCGCGATGACGTGGGGAACTAGGTCTTTCTCTGTGGTCTCCACAGGGGATTCAGACATCCTTTCGTCCTGGGAGATGCAAGACGAGCCTGCATTGAAGTCACTGCAGGGATATCCGGCCTTATTTCGAGTCAGGGTATCGCGGTGTCCATTCCACTTGAGGCCGCAAACTCAGGGTCCCTCTCACATACCTAGAGCTGAGAGAAGCCTCCTCTTGAGGTGCTTGGGGTAAGGTGGTATTCCTCTGGAGACGAATCCAGGGACTAACCTCTCTTTTCGAGTTGATTTTTGGTCCACAGAGTTCTTTCGTGTTGCTACAGTGACCTCAGGATCCCTCTATCCTTGAAACAGTGTTCTTGGGGTTTCTCTGGAGTGCCATCAAGGAAATCAAGGCTCCTTTCATGTGTGATGTGCAAGACGGAATTGCTCTGCACGCAGTACAGGGGAATCGGGCCTCATCTCGCATCGAGGGGGAAGTCTCATGGTTTTTCTCGAGTTGCGGCGGGAACCTGGGGTATATTCTCGAGTTACGACGGGGATGGTCCTTCCACCCACGTGTTTGTTCAGCCACGTCAGGACTCCTGCCTAGTTGCGAGGGACAACTCGGGATTCTCCTCGAGGCTTGGCAGGGCAATTGGAACGCCTCTCCAGCTGAGGAAGGAGACCAAGGATCCCTTTCCACGTGCCACAAGAATCCTGGGACTCCTATCAAGTTTCACGAGGAGTCAGGCATCGTCTCCTTTGGAGGCACTGATCTCCGTGTACCTCTGGAGTTCTCAAAGGATGTGAGGCCTCCGGTCGCGATGAGGTGGGGAACTAGGTGTTTCTCTGTGCTCTCCACAGGGGATTCAGACATCCTTTCTTCTTGGGAGATGCAAGACGAGCCTGCATTCAAGACACTGCAGGGATATCTGGCCTTATTTCGAGTCAGGGCATCGCGGTGTCCATTCCACTTGAGGCCGCAAACTCAGGATCCCTCTCACATACCTAGAGCTGAGAGAAGCCTCCTCTTGAGGTGCTTGTGGTAAGGTGGTATTCCTCAGGAGTCGAAGCCAGGGACTAACCTCTCATCTCGTGTTGATTCTTGGTCCACGGAGCTCTTTCGTGTTGCTACAGTGACCTCAGGATCCCTCTAGCCTTAAAACAGTGTTCTTGGGGTTTCTCTGGAGTGCCATCAAGGAAATCAAGGCTCCTTTCATGTGTGATGTGCAACACGGAATTGCTCTGCACGCAGTGCAGGGAAATCGGGCCTCATCTCGCGGCGAGGGGGAAGTCTCATGGTTTTTCTCGAGTTGCGGCGCGAACCTGGGGTATATTCTCGAGTTACGACGGGGATGGCCCTTCCACCCACGTGTTTCTTCAGCCACGTCAGGACTCCTGCCTAGTTGCGAGGGACAACTCTGGATTCTCCTCGAGGCTTGGCAGGGCAATTGGAACGCCTCTCCAGCTGAGGCGGGAGACCAAGTGTCCCTTTCCACGTGCCACAAGAATCCTGGGACTCCTATCAAGTTTCACGAGGAGTCAGGCATCGTCTCCTTTGGAGGCACTGATCTCCGCGTACCTCTGGAGTTTTCAAAGGATGTGAGGCCTCCGGTCGCGATGAGGTGGGGAACTAGGTGTTTCTCTGTGGTCTCCACAGGGGATTCAGACATCCTTTCTTCTTGGGAGATGCAAGACGAGCCTGCATTCAAGTCACTGCAGGGATATCCGGCCTTATTTCGAGTCAGGGCATCGCGGTGTCCATTCCACTTGAGGCCTCAAACTCAGGATCCCTCTCACATACCTAGAGCTGAGAGAAGCCTCCTCTTGAGGTGCTTGTGGTAAGGTGGTATTCCTCAGGAGTCGAAGCCAGGGACTAACCTCTCATCTCGTGTTGATTCTTGGTAAACAGAGCTCTTTCGTGTTCCTACAGTGACCTCAGGATCCCTCTAGCCTTGAAACAGTGTTCTTGGGGTTTCTCTGGAGTGCCATCAAGGAAATCAAGGCTCCTTTCATGTGTGATGTGCAACACGGAATTGCTCTGCACGCAGTGCAGGGGAATCGGGCCTCATCTCGCGGCGAGGGGGAAGTCTCATGGTTTTTCTCGAGTTGCGGCGGGAACCTGGGGTATATTCTCGAGTTACGACGGGGATGGCCCTTCCACACACGTGTGTGTTCAGCCATGTCAGGACTCCTGCCTAGTTGCGAGGGACAACTCGGGATTCTCCTCGAGGCTTTGCAGAGCAATTGGGACGCCTCTCCAGCTGAGACGGGAGACCAAGGGTCCCTTTCCACGTGCCACAGGAATCCTGGGTTTCCTATCAAGTTTCACGAGGAGTCAGGCATCGTCTCCTTTGGAGGCACTGATCTCCGCATACCTCTGGAGTTTTCAAAGGATTTGAGGCCTCCTGTCGCGATGAGGTGGGGAACTAGGTCTTTCTCTGTGGTCTCCACAGGGGATTCAGACACCCTTTCGTCTTGGGAGATGCAAGACGAGCCTGCATTCCAGTCACTGCAGGGATATCCGGCCTTATTTCGAGTCAGGGCATCGCGGTGTCCATTCCACTTGAGGCCGCAAACTCAGGGTCCCTCTCACATACCTAGAGCTGAGAGAAGCCTCCTCTTGAGGTGCTTGTGGTAAGGTGGTATTCCTCTGGAGTCGAAGCCAGGGACTAACCTCTCATCTCGAGTTGATTTTTGGCCCACGGAGCTCTTTCGTGTTGCTACAGTGACCTCAGGATCCCTCTAGCCTTGAAACAGTGTTCTTGGGGTTTCTCTGGAGTGCCATCAAGGAAATCAAGGCTCCTTTCATGTGTGATGTGCAACACGGAATTGCTCTGCACGCAGTGCAGGGGAATCGGGCCTCATCTTGCGGCGAGGGGGAAGTCTCATGGTTTTTCACGAGTTGCGGCGGGAACCTGGGGTATATTCTCGAGTTACGACGGGGATGGCCCTTCCACCCACGTGTTTCTTCAGCGTCGTCAGGACTCCTGCCTAGTTGCGAGGGACAACTCTGGATTCTCCTCGAGGCTTGGCAGGGCAATTGGGACGCCTCTCCAGCTGAGGCGGGAGACCAAGAGTCCCTTTCCAAGTGCCACAGGAATCCTGGGACTCCTATCAAGTTTCACGAGGAGTCAGGCATCGTCTCCTTTGGAGGCACTGATCTCCGCGTACCTCTGGAGTTTTCAAAGGATGTGAGGCTATCGGTAGCGATGAGGTGGGGAACTAAGTCTTTCTCTGTGCTTTCCACAGGGGATTCAGACATCCTTTCTTCCTGGGAGATGCAAGACGAGCCTGCATTGAAGTCACTGCAGGGATATCCGGCCTTATTTCGAGTCAGGGCATCGCGGTGTCCATTCCACTTGAGGCCGCAAACTCAGGGTCCCTCTCACATACCTAGAGCTGAGAGAAGCCTCCTCTTGAGGTGCTTGTGGTAAGGTGGTATTCCTCTGGAGTCGAAGCCAGGGACGAACCTCTCATCTCGAGTTGATTTTTGGTCCATGGAGCTCTTTCGTGTTGCTACAGTGACCTCAGGATCCCTCTATCCTTGAAACAGTGTTCTTGGGGATTCTCTGGAGTGCCATCAAGGAAATCAAGGCTCCTTTCATGTGTGATGTGCAACACGGAATTGCTCTGCACGCAGTGCAGGGGAATCGGGCCTCATCTCGCGGCGAGGGGGAAGTCTCATGGTTTTTCTCGAGTTGCGGCGGGAACCTGGGGTATATTCTCGAGTTACGACGGGGATGGCCCTTCCACACACGTGTGTGTTCAGCCATGTCAGGACTCCTGCCTAGTTGCGAGGGACAACTCGGGATTCTCCTCGAGGCTTTGCAGGGCAATTGGGACGCCTCTCCAGCTGAGACGGGAGACCAAGGGTCCCTTTCCACGTGCCACAGGAATCCTGGGTCTCCTATCAAGTTTCACGAGGAGTCAGGCATCGTCTCCTTTGGAGGCACTGATCTCCGCATACCTCTGGAGTTTTCAAAGGATTTGAGGCCTCCTGTCGCGATGAGGTGGGGAACTAGGTGTTTCTCTGTGGTCTCCACAGGGGATTCAGACACCCTTTCGTCTTGGGAGATGCAAGACGAGCCTGCATTCCAGTGACTGCAGGGATATCCGGCCTTATTTCGAGTCAGGGCATCGCGGTGTCCATTCCACTTGAGGCCGCAAACTCAGGGTCCCTCTCACATACCTAGAGCTGAGAGAAGCCTCCTCTTGAGGTGCTTGTGGTAAGGTGGTATTCCTCTGGAGTCGAAGCCAGGGACTAACCTCTCATCTCGAGTTGATTTTTGGTCCACGGAGCTCTTTCGTGTTGCTACAGTGACCTCAGGATCCCTCTAGCCTTGAAACAGTGTTCTTGGGGTTTCTCTGGAGTGCCATGAAGGAAATCAAGGCTCCTTTCATGTGTGATGTGCAACACAGAATTGCTCTGCACGCAGTGCAGGGGAATCGGGCCTCATCTCGCGGCGAGGGGGAAGTCTCATGGTTTTTCTCGAGTTGCGGCGGGAACCTGGGGTATATTCTCGAGTTACGACGGGGATGGCCCTTCCACACACGTGTTTGTTCAGCCACGTCAGGACTCTTGCCTAGTTGCGAGACACAACTCGGGATTCTCCTCGAGGCTTGGCAAGGCAATTGGGACGCCTCTCCAGCTGAGGCGGGAGACCAAGTGTCCCTTTCCACGTGCCACAGGAATCCTGGGACTCCTATCAAGTTTCACGAGGAGTCAGGCATCGTCTCCTTTGGAGGCACTGATCTCCGCGTACCTCTGGAGTTTTCAAAGGATGTGAGGCCTCCGGTCGCGATGAGGTGGGGAACTAGGTCTTTCTCTGTGGTCTCCACAGGGGATTCAGACATCCTTTCATCTTGGGAGATGCAAGACGAGCCTGCATTCAAGTCACTGCAGGGATATCCAGCCTTATTTCGCGTCAGGGCATCGCGGTGTCCATTCCACTTGAGGCCGCAAACTCAGGGTCCCTCTCACATACCTAGAGCTGAGAGAAGCCTCCTCTTGAGGTGCTTGTGGTAAGGTGGTATTCCTCTGGAGTCGAAGCCAGGGACGAACCTCTCATCTCGAGTTGATTTTTGGTCCACGGAGCTCTTTCGTGTTGCTACAGTGACCTCAGGATCCCTCTAGCCTTGAAACAGTGTTCTTGGGGTTTCTCTGGAGTGCCATGAAGTAAATCAAGGCTCCTTTCATGTGTGATGTGCAACACAGAATTGCTCTGCACGCAGTGCAGGGGAATCGGGCCTCATCTCGCGGCAAGGGGGAAGTCTCATGGTTTTTCTCGAGTTGCGGCGGGAACCTGGGGTATATTCTCCAGTTACGACGGGGATGGCCCTTCCACCCACGTGTTTCTTCAGCGACGTCAGGACTCCTGCCTAGTTGCGAGGGACAACTCTGGATTCTCCTCGAGGCTTGGCAGGGCAATTGGGACGCCTCTCCAGCTGAGGCGGGAGACCAAGTGTCCCTTTCCAAGTGCCACAGGAATCCTGGGACTCCTATCAAGTTTCACGAGAAGTCAGGCATTGTCTCCTTTGGAGGCACTGATCTCCGCGTACCTCTGGAGTTTTCAAAGGATGTGAGGCTATCGGTCGCGATGAGGTGGGGAACTAAGTCTTTCTCTGTTCTTTCCACAGGGGATTCAGACATCCTTTCGTCCTGGGAGATGCAAGACGAGCCTGCATTGAAGTCACTGCAGGGATATCCGGCCTTATTTCGAGTCAGGGCATCGCGGTGTCCATTCCACTTGAGGCCGCAAACTCAGGGTCCCTCTCACATACCTAGAGCTGAGAGAAGCCTCCTCTTGAGGTGCTTGTGGTAAGGTGGTATTACTCTGGAGACGAATCCAGGGACTAACCTCTCTTTTCGAGTTGATTTTTGGTCCACAGAGTTCTTTCGTGTTGCTACAGTGACCTCAGGATCCCTCTATCCTTGAAACAGTGTTCTTGGGGTTTCTCTGGAGTGCCATCAAGGAAATCAAGGCTCCTTTCATGTGTGATGTGCAACACGGAATTGCTCTGCACGCAGTGCAGGGGAATCAGGCTTCATCTCGCGGCGAGGGGGAAGTCTCATGGTTTTTCTCGAGTTGCGGCGGGAACCTGGGGTATATTCTCGAGTTACGACGGGGATGGCCCTTCCACACACGTGTGTGTTCAGCCATGTCAGGACTCCTGCCTAGTTGCGAGACACAACTCGGGATTCTCCTCGAGGCTTGGCAAGGCAATTGGGACGCCTCTCCAGCTGAGGCGGGAGACCAAGGGTCCCTTTCCAAGTGCCACAGGAATCCTGGGACTCCTATCAAGTTTCACGAGGAGTCAGGCATCGTCTCCTTTCGAGGCACTGATCTCCGCGTACCTCTGGAGTTTTCAAAGGATGTGAGGCCTCCGGTCGCGATGAGGTGGGGAACTAGGTCTTTCTCTGTGGTCTCCAGAGGGGATTCAGACATCCTTTCATCTTGGGAGATGCAAGACGAGCCTGCATTCAAGTCACTGCAGGGATATCCACCCTTATTTCGCGTCAGGGCATCGCGGTGTCCATTCCACTTGAGGCCGCAAACTCAGGGTCCCTCTCACATACCTAGAGCTGAGAGAAGCCTCCTCTTGAGGTGCTTGTGGTAAGGTGGTATTCCTCTGGAGTCGAAGCCAGGGACTAACCTCTCATCTCGAGTTGATTTTTGGCCCACGGAGCTCTTTCGTGTTGCTACAGTGACCTCAGGATCCCTCTAGCCTTGAAACAGTGTTCTTGGGGTTTCTCTGGAGTGCCATCAAGGAAATCAAGGCTCCTTTCATGTGTGATGTGCAACACGGAATTGCTCTGCACGCAGTGCAGGGGAATCGGGCCTCATCTCACGGCGAGGGGGAAGTCTCATGGTTTTTCTCGAGTTGCGGCGGGAACCTGGGGTATATTCTCGAGTTACGACGGGGATGGCCCTTCCACCCACGTGTTTCTTCAGCGACGTCAGGACTCCTGCCTAGTTGCGAGGGACAACTCTGGATTCTCCTCGAGGCTTGGCAGGGCAATTGGGACGCCTCTCCAGCTGAGGCGGGAGACCAAGTGTCCCTTTCCCAGTGCCACAGGAATCCTGGGACTCCTATCAAGTTTCACGAGAAGTCAGGCATCGTCTCCTTTGGAGGCACTGATCTCCGCGTACCTCTGGAGTTTTCAAAGGATGTGAGGCTATCGGTCGCGATGAGGTGGGGAACTAAGTCTTTCTCTGTGCTTTCCACAGGGGATTCAGACATCCTTTCGTCCTGGGAGATGCAAGACGAGCCTGCATTGAAGTCACTGCAGGGATATCCGGCCTTATTTCGAGTCAGTGCATCGCGGTGTCCATTCCACTTGAGGCCGCAAACTCAGGGTCCCTCTCACATACCTAGAGCTGAGAGAAGCCTCCTCTTGAGGTGCTTGTGGTAAGGTGGTATTCCTCTGGAGACGAATCCAGGGACTAACCTCTCTTTTCGAGTTGATTTTTGGTCCACAGAGTTCTTTCGTGTTGCTACAGTGACCTCAGGATCCCTCTATCCTTGAAACAGTGTTCTTGGCGTTTCTCTGGAGTGCCATCAAGGCAATCAAGGCTCCTTTCATGTGTGATGTGCAAGACGGAATTGCTCTGCACGCAGTACAGGGGAATCGGGCCTCATCTCGCATCGAGGGGGAAGTCTCATGGTTTTTCTCGTGTTGCGGCGGGAACCTGGGGTATATTCTCGAGTTACGACGGGGATGGCCCTTCCACCCACGTGTTTGTTCAGCCGAGTCAGGACTCCTGCCTAGTTGCGAGGGACAACTCGGGATTCTCCTCGAGGCTTGGCAGGGCAATTGGAACGCGTCTCCAGCTGAGGCGGGAGACCAAGGGTCCCTTTCCACGTGCCACAAGAATCCTGGGACTCCTATCAAATTTCACGAGGAGTCAGGCATCGTCTCCTTTGGAGGCACTGATCTCCGCGTACCTCTGGAGTTTTCAAAGGATGTGAGGCCTCCGGTCGCGATGAGGTGGGGAACTAGGTGTTTCTCTGTGGTCTCCACAGGGGATTCAGACATCCTTTCTTCTTGGGAGATGCAAGACGAGCCTGCATTCAAGTCACTGCAGGGATATCCGGCCTTATTTCGAGTCAGGGCATCGCGGTGTCCATTCCACTTGAGGCCGCAAACTCAGGATCCCTCTCACATACCTAGAGCTGAGAGAAGCCTCCTCTTGAGGTGCTTGTGGTAAGGTCGTATTCCTCAGGAGTCGAAGCCAGGGACTAACCTCTCATCTCGTGTTGATTCTTGGTCCACGGAGCTCTTTCGTGTTGCTACAGTGACCTCAGGATCCCTCTAGCCTTGAAACAGTGTTCTTGGGGTTTCTCTGGAGTGCCATGAAGGAAATCAAGGCTCCTTTCATGTGTGATGTGCAACACGGAATTGCTCTGCACGCAGTGCAGGGGAATCGGGCCTCATCTCGCATCGAGGGGGAAGTCTCATGGTTTTTCTCGAGTTGCGGCGGGAACCTGGGGTATATCCTCGAGTTACGACGGGGATGGCCCTTCCACACACGTGTGTGTTCAGCCATGTCAGGACTCCTGCCTAGTTGCGAGGGACAACTCGGGATTCTCCTTGAGGCTTTGCAGGGCAATTGGGACGCCTCTCCAGCTGAGACGGGAGACCAAGGGTCCCTTTCCACGTGCCACAGGAATCCAGGGTCTCCGATCAAGTTTCACGAGGAGTCAGGCATCGTCTCCTTTGGAGGCACTGATCTCCGCATACCTCTGGAGTTTTCAAAGGATTTGAGGCCTCCGGTCGTGATGAGGTGGGGAACTAGGTCTTTCTCTGTGGTCTCCACAGGGGATTCAGACATCCTTTCATCTTGGGAGATGCAAGACGAGCCTGCATTCAAGTCACTGCAGGGATATCCGCCCTTATTTCGAGTCAGGGCATCGCGGTGTCCATTCCACTTGAGGCCGCAAACTCAGGATCCCTCTCACATACCTAGAGCTGAGAGAAGCCTCCTCTTGAGGTGCTTGTGGTAAGGTGGTATTCCTCTGGAGTCGAAGCCAGGGACTAACCTCTCATCTCGAGTTGATTTTTGGCCCACGGAGCTCTTTCGTGTTGCTACAGTGACCTGAGGATCCCTCTAGCCTTGAAACAGTGTTCTTGGGGTTTCTCTGGAGTGCCATCAAGGAAATCAAGGCTCCTTTCATGTGTGATGTGCAACACGGAATTGCTCTGCACGCAGTGCAGGGGAATCGGGCCTCATCTCGCGGCGAGGGGGAAGTCTCATGGTTTTTCTCGAGTTGCGGCGGGAACCTGGGGTATATTCTCGAGTTACGACGGGGATTGCCCTTCCACCCACGTGTTTCTTCAGCGACGTCAGGACTCCTGCCTAGTTGCGAGGGACAACTCTGGTTTCTCCTCGAGGCTTGGCAGGGCAATTTGGACGCCTCTCCAGCTGAGGCCGGCGACCAAGTGTCCCTTTCCACATGCCACAGGAATCCTGGGACTCCTATCAAGTTTCACGAGGAGTCAGGCATCGTCTCCTTTGGAGGCACTGATCTCCGCGTACCTCTGGAGTTTTCAAAGGATGTGAGGCTATCGGTCGCGATGAGGTGGGGAACTAAGTCTTTCTCTGTGCTTTCCACAGGGGATTCAGACATCCTTTCGTCCTGGGAGAAGCAAGACGAGCCTGCATTGAAGTCACTGCAGGGATATCCGGCCTTATTTCGAGTCAGTGCATCGCGGTGTCCATTCCACTTGAGGCCGCAAACTCAGGGTCCCTCTCACATACCTAGAGCTGAGAGAAGCCTCCTTTTGAGGTGCTTGTGGTAAGGTGGTATTCCTCTGGAGACGAATCCAGGGACTAACCTCTCTTTTCGAGTTGATTTTTGGTCCACAGAGTTCTTTCGTGTTGCTACAGTGACCTCAGGATCCCTCTATCCTTGAAACAGTGTTCTTGGGGTTTCTCTGGAGTGCCATCAAGGAAATCAAGGCTCCTTTCATGTGTGATGTGCAAGACGGAATTGCTCTGCACGCAGTACAGGGGAATCGGGCCTCATCTCGCATCGAGGGGGAAGTCTCATGGTTTTTCTCGAGTTGCGGCGGGAACCTGGGGTATATTCTCGAGTTACGACGGGGATGGCCCTTCCACCCACGTGTTTGTTCAGCCACGTCAGGACGCCTGCCTAGTTGCGAGGGACAACTCGGGATTCTCCTCGAGGCTTGGCAGGGCAATTGGAACGCCTCTCCAGCTGAGGCGGGATACCAAGGGTCCCTTTCCACGTGCCACAAGATTCCTGGGACTCCTATCAAGTTTCACGAGGAGTCAGGCATCGTCTCCTTTGGAGGCACTGATCTCCACGTACCTCTGGAGTTTTCAAAGGATGTGAGGCCTCCGGTCGCGATGAGGTGGGGAACTAGGTCTTTCTCTGTGGTCTCCACAGGGGATTCAGACATCCTTTCTTCTTGGGAGATGCAAGACGAGCCTGCATTCAAGTCACTGCAGGGATATCCGGCCTTATTTCGAGTCAGTGCATCGCGGTGTCCATTCCACTTGAGGCCGCAAACTCAGGATCCCTCTCACATACCTAGAGCTGAGAGAAGCCTCCTCTTGAGGTGCTTGTGGTAAGTTGGTATTCCTCATGAGTCGAAGCCAGGGACTAACCTCTCATCTCGTGTTGATTCTTGGTCCACGGAGCTCTTTCGTGTTGCTACAGTGACCTCAGGATCCCTCTAGCCTTGAAACAGTGTTCTTGGGGTTTCTCTGGAGTGCCATCAAGGAAATCAAGGCTCCTTTCATGTGTGATGTGCAACACGGAATTGCTCTGCACGCAGTGCAGGGGAATCGGGCCTCATCTCGCGGTGAGGGGGAAGTCTCATCGTTTTTCTCGAGTTGTGGCGGGAACCTGGGGTATATTCTCGAGTTACGACGGGGATGGCCCTTCCACCCACGTGTTTCTTCAGCGACGTCAGGACTCCTGCCTAGTTGCGAGGGACAACTCGGGATTCTCCTCGAGGCTTGGCAAGGCAATTGGGACGCCTCTCCAGCTGAGGCGGGAGACCAAGTGTCCCTTTCCAAGTGCCACAGGAATCCTGGGACTCCTATCAAGTTTCACGAGGAGTCAGGCATCGTCTCCTTTGGAGGCACTGATCTCCGCATACCTCTGGAGTTTTCAAAGGATGTGAGGCTATCGGTCGCGATGAGGTGGGGAACTAAGTCTTTCTCTGTGCTTTCCACAGGGGATTCAGACATCCTTTCGTCCTGGCAGATGCAAGACGAGCCTGCATTGAAGTCACTGCAGGGATATCCGGCCTTATTTCGAGTCAGGGCATCGCGGTGTCCATTCCACTTGAGGCCGCAAACTCAGGGTCCCTCTCACATACCTAGAGCTGAGAGAAGCCTCCTCTTGAGGTGCTTGTGGTAAGGTGGTATTCCTCTGGAGTCGAAGCCAGGGACTAACCTCTCATCTCGAGTTGATTTTTGGCCCACGGAGCTCTTTCGTGTTGCTACAGTGACCTCAGGATCCCTCTAGCCTTGAAACAGTGTTCTTGGGGTTTCTCTGGAGTGCCATGAAGGAAATCAAGGCTCCTTTCATGTGTGATGTGCAACACAGAATTGCTCTGCACGCAGTGCAGGGGAATCGGGCCTCATCTCGCGGCGAGGGGGAAGTCTCATGGTTTTTCTCGAGTTGCGGCGGGAACCTGGGGTATATTCTCGAGTTACGACGGGGATGGCCCTTCCACACACGTGTTTGTTCAGCCACGTCAGGACTCTTGCCTAGTTGCGAGACACAACGCGGGATTCTCCTCGAGGCTTGGCAAGGCAATTGGGACGCCTCTCCAGCTGAGGCGGGAGACCAAGGGTCCCTTTCCACGTGCCACAGGAATCCTGGGACTCCTATCAAGTTTCACGAGGAGTCAGGCATCGTCTCCTTTGGAGGCACTGATCTCCGCGTACCTCTGGAGTTTTCAAAGGATGTGAGGCCTCCGGTCGCGATGAGGTGGGGAACTAGGTGTTTCTCTGTGGTCTCCACAGGGGATTCAGACATCCTTTCATCTTGGGAGATGCAAGACGAGCCTGCATTCAAGTCACTGCAGGGATATCCAGCCTTATTTCGCGTCAGGGCATCGCGGTGTCCATTCCACGTGAGGCCGCACACTCAGGGTCCCTCTCACATACCTAGAGCTGAGAGAAGCCTCCTCTTGAGGTGCTTGTGGTAAGGTGGTATTCCTCTGGAGTCGAAGCCAGGGACTAACCTCTCATCTCGAGTTGATTTTGGGCCCACGGAGCTCTTTCGTGTTGCTACAGTGACCTCAGGATCCCTCTATCCTTGAAACAGTGTTCTTGGGGTTTCTCTGGAGTGCCATCAAGGAAATCAAGGCTCCTTTCATGTGTGATGTGCAACACAGAATTGCTCTGCACGCAGTGCAGGGGAATCGGGCCTCATCTCGCGGCAAGGGGGAAGTCTCATGGTTTTTCTCGAGTTGCGGCGGGAACCTGGGGTATATTTTCCAGTTACGACGGGGATGGCCCTTCCACCCACGTGTTTCTTCAGCGACGTCAGGACTCCTGCCTAGTTGCGAGGGACAACTCTGGATTCTCCTCGAGGCTTGGCAGGGCAATTGGGACGCCTCTCCAGCTGAGGCGGGAGACCAAGTGTCCCTTTCCAAGTGCCACAGGAATCCTGGGACTCCTATCAAGTTTCACGAGGAGTCAGGCATCGTCTCGTTTGGAGGCACTGATCTCCGCGTACCTCTGGAGTTTTCAAAGGATGTGAGGCTATCGGTCGCGATGAGGTGGGGAACTAAGTCTTTCTCTGTGCTTTCCACAGGGGATTCAGACATCCTTTCGTCCTGGGAGATGCAAGACGAGCCTGCATTGAAGTCACTGCAGGGATATCCGGCCTTATTTCGAGTCAGGGCATCGCGGTGTCCATTCCACTTGAGGCCGCAAACTCAGGGTCCCTCTCACATACCTAGAGCTGAGAGAAGCCTCCTCTTGAGGTGCTTGTGGTAAGGTGGTATTACTCTGGAGACGAATCCAGGGACTAACCTCTCTTTTCGAGTTGATTTTTGGTCCACAGAGTTCTTTCGTGTTGCTACAGTGACCTCAGGATCCCTCTATCCTTGAAACAGTGTTCTTGGGGTTTCTCTGGAGTGCCATCAAGGAAATCAAGGCTCCTTTCATGTGTGATGTGCAACACGGAATTGCTCTGCACGCAGTGCAGGGGAATCAGGCTTCATCTCGCGGCGAGGGGGTAGTCTCATGGTTTTTCTCGAGTTGCGGCGGGAACCTGGGGTATATTCTCGAGTTACGACGGGGATGGCCCTTCCACACACGTGTGTGTTCAGCCATGTCAGGACTCCTGCCTAGTTGCGAGACACAACTCGGGATTCTCCTCGAGGCTTGGCAAGGCAATTGGGACGCCTCTCCAGCTGAGGCGGGAGACCAAGGGTCCCTTTCCAAGTGCCACAGGAATCCTGGGACTCCTATCAAGTTTCACGAGGAGTCAGGCATCGTCTCCTTTCGAGGCACTGATCTCCGCGTACCTCTGGAGTTTTCAAAGGATGTGAGGCCTCCGGTCGCGATGAGGTGGGGAACTAGGTCTTTCTCTGTGGTCTCCACAGGGGATTCAGACATCCTTTCATCTTGGGAGATGCAAGACAAGCCTGCATTCAAGTCACTGCAGGGATATCCACCCTTATTTCGCGTCAGGGCATCGCGGTGTCCATTCCACTTGAGGCCGCAAACTCAGGGTCCCTCTCACATACCTAGAGCTGAGAGAAGCCTCCTCTTGAGGTGCTTGTGGTAAGGTGGTATTCCTCTGGAGTCGAAGCCAGGGACTAACCTCTCATCTCGAGTTGATTTTGGGCCCACGGAGCTCTTTCGTGTTGCTACAGTGACCTCAGGATCCCTCTAGCCTTGAAACAGTGTTCTTGGGGTTTCTCTGGAGTGCCATCAAGGAAATCAAGGCTCCTTTCATGTGTGATGTGCAACAGGGAATTGCTCTGCACGCAGTGCAGGGGAATCGGGCCTCATCTCACGGCGAGGGGGAAGTCTCATGGTTTTTCTCGAGTTGCGGCGGGAACCTGGGGTATATTCTCGAGTTACGACGGGGATGGCCCTTCCACCCACGTGTTTCTTCAGCGACGTCAGGACTCCTGCCTAGTTGCGAGGGACAACTCTGGATTCTCCTCGAGGCTTGGCAGGGCAATTGGGACGCCTCTCCAGCTGAGGCGGGAGACCAAGTGTCCCTTTCCCAGTGCCACAGGAATCCTGGGACTCCTATCAAGTTTCACGAGAAGTCAGGCATCGTCTCCTTTGGAGGCACTGATCTCCGCGTACCTCTGGAGTTTTCAAAGGATGTGAGGCTATCGGTCGCGATGAGGTGGGGAACTAAGTCTTTCTCTGTGCTTTCCACAGGGGATTCAGACATCCTTTCGTCCTGGCAGATGCAAGACGAGCCTGCATTGAAGTCACTGCAGGGATATCCGGCCTTATTTCGAGTCAGGGCATCGCGGTGTCCATTCCACTTGAGGCCGCAAACTCAGGGTCCCTCTCACATACCTAGAGCTGAGAGAAGCCTCCTCTTGAGGTGCTTGTGGTAAGGTGGTATTCCTCTGGAGACGAATCCAGGGACTAACCTCTCTTTTCGAGTTGATTTTTGGTCCACAGAGTGCTTTCGTGTTGCTACAGTGACCTCAGGATCCCTCTATCCTTGAAACAGTGTTCTTGGGGTTTCTCTGGAGTGCCATCAAGGCAATCAAGGCTCCTTTCATGTGTGATGTGCAAGACGGAATTGCTCTGCACGCAGTACAGGGGAATCGGGCCTCATCTCGCATCGAGGGGGAAGTCTCATGGTTTTTCTCGTGTTGCGGCGGGAACCTGGGGTATATTCTCGAGTTACGACGGGGATGGCCCTTCCACCCACGTGTTTGTTCAGCCGAGTCAGGACTCCTGCCTAGTTGCGAGGGACAACTCGGGATTCTCCTCGAGGCTTGGCAGGGCAATTGGAACGCGTCTCCAGCTGAGGCGGGAGACCAAGGGTCCCTTTCCACGTGCCACAAGAATCCTGGGACTCCTATCAAATTTCACGAGGAGTCAGGCATCGTCTCCTTTGGAGGCACTGATCTCCGCGTACCTCTGGAGTTTTCAAAGGATGTGAGGCCTCCGGTCGCGATGAGGTGGGGAACTAAGTGTTTCTCTGTGGTCTCCACAGGGGATTCAGACATCCTTTCTTCTTGGGAGATGCAAGACGAGCCTGCATTCAAGTCACTGCAGGGATATCCGGCCTTATTTCGAGTCAGGGCATCGCGGTGTCCATTCCACTTGAGGCCGCAAACTCAGGATCCCTCTCACATACCTAGAGCTGAGAGAAGCCTCCTCTTGAGGTGCTTGTGGTAAGGTGGTATTCCTCAGGAGTCGAAGCCAGGGACTAACCTCTCATCTCGTGTTGATTCTTGGTCCACGGAGCTCTTTCGTGTTGCTACAGTGACCTCAGGATCCCTCTAGCCTTGAAACAGTGTTCTTGGGGTTTCTCTGGAGTGCCATGAAGGAAATCAAGGCTCCTTTCATGTGTGATGTGCAACACGGAATTGCTCTGCACGCAGTGCAGGGGAATCGGGCCTCATCTCGCATCGAGGGGGAAGTCTCATGGTTTTTCTCGAGTTGCGGCGGGAACCTGGGGTATATCCTCGAGTTACGACGGGGATGGCCCTTCCACACACGTGTGTGTTCAGCCATGTCAGGACTCCTGCCTAGTTGCGAGGGACAACTCGGGATTCTCCTCGAGGCTTGGCAGGGCAATTGGGACGCCTCTCCAGCTGAGACGGGAGACCAAGGGTCCCTTTCCACGTGCCACAGGAATCCAGGGTCTCCGATCAAGTTTCACGAGGAGTCAGGCATCGTCTCCTTTGGAGGCACTGATCTCCGCATACCTCTGGAGTTTTCAAAGGATTTGAGGCCTCCGGTCGTGATGAGGTGGGGAACTAGGTCTTTCTCTGTGGTCTCCACAGGGGATTCAGACATCCTTTCATCTTGGGAGATGCAAGACGAGCCTGCATTCAAGTCACTGCAGGGATATCCGCCCTTATTTCGAGTCAGGGCATCGCGGTGTCCATTCCACTTGAGGCCGCAAACTCAGGATCCCTCTCACATACCTAGAGCTGAGAGAAGCCTCCTCTTGAGGTGCTTGTGGTAAGGTGGTATTCCTCTGGAGTCGAAGCCAGGGACTAACCTCTCATCTCGAGTTGATTTTTGGCCCACGGAGCTCTTTCGTGTTGCTACAGTGACCTGAGGATCCCTCTAGCCTTGAAACAGTGTTCTTGGGGTTTCTCTGGAGTGCCATCAAGGAAATCAAGGCTCCTTTCATGTGTGATGTGCAACACGGAATTGCTCTGCACGCAGTGCAGGGGAATCGGGCCTCATCTCGCGGCGAGGGGGAAGTCTCATGGTTTTTCTCGAGTTGCGGCGGGAACCTGGGGTATATTCTCGAGTTACGACGGGGATTGCCCTTCCACCCACGTGTTTCTTCAGCGACGTCAGGACTCCTGCCTAGTTGCGAGGGACAACTCTGGTTTCTCCTCGAGGCTTGGCAGGGCAATTTGGACGCCTCTCCAGCTGAGGCGGGCGACCAAGTGTCCCTTTCCACATGCCACAGGAATCCTGGGACTCCTATCAAGTTTCACGAGGAGTCAGGCATCGTCTCCTTTGGAGGCACTGATCTCCGCGTACCTCTGGAGTTTTCAAAGGATGTGAGGCTATCGGTCGCGATGAGGTGGGGAACTAAGTCTTTCTCTGTGCTTTCCACAGGGGATTCAGACATCCTTTCGTCCTGGGAGAAGCAAGACGAGCCTGCATTGAAGTCACTGCAGGGATATCCGGCCTTATTTCGAGTCAGTGCATCGCGGTGTCCATTCCACTTGAATCCGCAAACTCAGGGTCCCTCTCACATACCTAGAGCTGAGAGAAGCCTCCTTTTGAGGTGCTTGTGGTAAGGTGGTATTCCTCTGGAGACGAATCCAGGGACTAACCTCTCTTTTCGAGTTGATTTTTGGTCCACAGAGTTCTTTCGTGTTGCTACAGTGACCTCAGGATCCCTCTATCCTTGAAACAGTGTTCTTGGGGTTTCTCTGGAGTGCCATCAAGGAAATCAAGGCTCCTTTCATGTGTGATGTGCAAGACGGAATTGCTCTGCACGCAGTACAGGGGAATCGGGCCTCATCTCGCATCGAGGGGGAAGTCTCATGGTTTTTCTCGAGTTGCGGCGGGAACCTGGGGTATATTCTCGAGTTACGACGGGGATGGCCCTTCCACCCACGTGTTTGTTCAGCCACGTCAGGACGCCTGCCTAGTTGCGAGGGACAACTCGGGATTCTCCTCGAGGCTTGGCAGGGCAATTGGAACGCCTCTCCAGCTGAGGCGGGATACCAAGGGTCCCTTTCCACGTGCCACAAGATTCCTGGGACTCCTATCAAGTTTCACGAGGAGTCAGGCATCGTCTCCTTTGGAGGCACTGATCTCCACGTACCTCTGGAGTTTTCAAAGGATGTGAGGCCTCCGGTCGCGATGACGTGGGGAACTAGGTCTTTCTCTGTGGTCTCCACAGGGGATTCAGACATCCTTTCTTCTTGGGAGATGCAAGACGAGCCTGCATTCAAGTCACTGCAGGGATATCCGGCCTTATTTCGAGTCAGTGCATCGCGGTGTCCATTCCACTTGAGGCCGCAAACTCAGGATCCCTCTCACATACCTAGAGCTGAGAGAAGCCTCCTCTTGAGGTGCTTGTGGTAAGGTGGTATTCCTCATGAGTCGAAGCCAGGGACTAACCTCTCATCTCGTGTTGATTCTTGGTCCACGGAGCTCTTTCGTGTTGCTACAGTGACCTCAGGATCCCTCTAGCCTTGAAACAGTGTTCTTGGGGTTTCTCTGGAGTGCCATCAAGGAAATCAAGGCTCCTTTCATGTGTGATGTGCAACACGGAATTGCTCTGCACGCAGTGCAGGGGAATCGGGCCTCATCTCGCGGTGAGGGGGAAGTCTCATCGTTTTTCTCGAGTTGTGGCGGGAACCTGGGGTATATTCTCGAGTTACGACGGGGATGGCCCTTCCACCCACGTGTTTCTTCAGCGACGTCAGGACTCCTGCCTAGTTGCGAGGGACAACTCGGGATTCTCCTCGAGGCTTGGCAAGGCAATTGGGACGCCTCTCCAGCTGAGGCGGGAGACCAAGTGTCCCTTTCCAAGTGCCACAGGAATCCTGGGACTCCTATCAAGTTTCACGAGGAGTCAGGCATCGTCTCCTTTGGAGGCACTGATCTCCGCATACCTCTGGAGTTTTCAAAGGATGTGAGGCTATCGGTCGCGATGAGGTGGGGAACTAAGTCTTTCTCTGTGCTTTCCACAGGGGATTCAGACATCCTTTCGTCCTGGCAGATGCAAGACGAGCCTGCATTGAAGTCACTGCAGGGATATCCGGCCTTATTTCGAGTCAGGGCATCGCGGTGTCCATTCCACTTGAGGCCGCAAACTCAGGGTCCCTCTCACATACCTAGAGCTGAGAGAAGCCTCCTCTTGAGGTGCTTGTGGTAAGGTGGTATTCCTCTGGAGTCGAAGCCAGGGACTAACCTCTCATCTCGAGTTGATTTTTGGCCCACGGAGCTCTTTCGTGTTGCTACAGTGACCTCAGGATCCCTCTAGCCTTGAAACAGTGTTCTTGGGGTTTCTCTGGAGTGCCATGAAGGAAATCAAGGCTCCTTTCATGTGTGATGTGCAACACAGAATTGCTCTGCACGCAGTGCAGGGGAATCGGGCCTCATCTCGCGGCGAGGGGGAAGTCTCATGGTTTTTCTCGAGTTGCGGCGGGAACCTGGGGTATATTCTCGAGTTACGACGGGGATGGCCCTTCCACACACGTGTTTGTTCAGCCACGTCAGGACTCTTGCCTAGTTGCGAGACACAACTCGGGATTCTCCTCGAGGCTTGGCAAGGCAATTGGGACGCCTCTCCAGCTGAGGCGGGAGACCAAGGGTCCCTTTCCACGTGCCACAGGAATCCTGGGACTCCTATCAAGTTTCACGAGGAGTCAGGCATCGTCTCCTTTGGAGGCACTGATCTCCGCGTACCTCTGGAGTTTTCAAAGGATGTGAGGCCTCCGGTCGCGATGAGGTGGGGAACTAGGTGTTTCTCTGTGGTCTCCACAGGGGATTCAGACATCCTTTCATCTTGGGAGATGCAAGACGAGCCTGCATTCAAGTCACTGCAGGGATATCCAGCCTTATTTCGCGTCAGGGCATCGCGGTGTCCATTCCACGTGAGGCCGCACACTCAGGGTCCCTCTCACATACCTAGAGCTGAGAGAAGCCTCCTCTTGAGGTGCTTGTGGTAAGGTGGTATTCCTCTGGAGTCGAAGCCAGGGACTAACCTCTCATCTCGAGTTGATTTTGGGCCCACGGAGCTCTTTCGTGTTGCTACAGTGACCTCAGGATCCCTCTATCCTTGAAACAGTGTTCTTGGGGTTTCTCTGGAGTGCCATCAAGGAAATCAAGGCTCCTTTCATGTGTGATGTGCAACACGGAATTGCTCTGCACGCAGTGCAGGGGAATCGGGCCTCATCTCGCGGCGAGGGGGAAGTCTCATGGTTTTTCTCGAGTTGCGGCGGGAGCCTGGGGTATATTCTCGAGTTACGACGGGGATGGCCCTTCCACACACGTGTGTGTTCAGCCATGTCAGGACTCCTGCCTAGTTGCGAGGGACAACTCGGGATTCTCCTCGAGGCTTTGCAGGGCAATTGGGACGCCTCTCCAGCTGAGACGGGAGACCAAGGATCCCTTTCCACGTGCCACAGGAATCCTGGGACTCCTATCAAGTTTCATGAGGAGTCAGGCATCGTCTCCTTTGGAGGCACTGATCTCCGCATACCTCTGGAGTTTTCAAAGGATTTGAGGCTTCCTGTCGCGATGAGGTGGGGAACTAGGTCTTTCTCTGTGGTCTCCACAGGGGATTCAGACACCCTTTCGTCTTGGGAGATGCAAGACGAGCCTGCATTCCAGTCACTGCAGGGATATCCGGCCTTATTTCGAGTCAGGGCATCGTGGTGTCCATTCCACTTGAGGCCGCAAACTCAGGGTCCCTCTCACATACCTAGAGCTGAGAGAAGCCTCCTCTTGAGGTGCTTGTGGTAAGGTGGTATTCCTCTGGAGTCGAAGCCAGGGACTAACCTCTCATCTCGAGTTGATTTTTGGTCCACGGAGCGCTTTCGTGTTGCTACAGTGACCTCAGGATCCCTCTATCCTTGAAACAGTGTTCTTGGGGTTTCTCTGGAGTGCCATCAAGGAAATCAAGGCTCCTTTCATGTGTGATGTGCAACACAGAATTGCTCTGCACGCAGTGCAGGGGAATCGGGCCTCATCTCGCGGCAAGGGGGAAGTCTCATGGTTTTTCTCGAGTTGCGGCGGGAACCTGGGGTATATCCTCGAGTTACGACGGGGATGGCCCTTCCACACACGTGTGTGTTCAGCCATGTCAGGACTCCTGCCTAGTTGCGAGGGACAACTCGGGATTCTCCTCGAGGCTTGGCAGGGCAATTGGGACGCCTCTCCAGCTGAGACGGGAGACCAAGGGTCCCTTTCCACGTGCCACAGGAATCCAGGGTCTCCGATCAAGTTTCACGAGGAGTCAGGCATCGTCTCCTTTGGAGGCACTGATCTCCGCATACCTCTGGAGTTTTCAAAGGATTTGAGGCCTCCGGTCGTGATGAGGTGGGGAACTAGGTCTTTCTCTGTGGTCTCCACAGGGGATTCAGACATCCTTTCATCTTGGGAGATGCAAGACGAGCCTGCATTCAAGTCACTGCAGGGATATCCGCCCTTATTTCGAGTCAGGGCATCGCGGTGTCCATTCCACTTGAGGCCGCAAACTCAGGATCCCTCTCACATACCTAGAGCTGAGAGAAGCCTCCTCTTGAGGTGCTTGTGGTAAGGTGGTATTCCTCTGGAGTCGAAGCCAGGGACTAACCTCTCATCTCGAGTTGATTTTTGGCCCACGGAGCTCTTTCGTGTTGCTACAGTGACCTGAGGATCCCTCTAGCCTTGAAACAGTGTTCTTGGGGTTTCTCTGGAGTGCCATCAAGGAAATCAAGGCTCCTTTCATGTGTGATGTGCAACACGGAATTGCTCTGCACGCAGTGCAGGGGAATCGGGCCTCATCTCGCGGCGAGGGGGAAGTCTCATGGTTTTTCTCGAGTTGCGGCGGGAACCTGGGGTATATTCTCGAGTTACGACGGGGATTGCCCTTCCACCCACGTGTTTCTTCAGCGACGTCAGGACTCCTGCCTAGTTGCGAGGGACAACTCTGGTTTCTCCTCGAGGCTTGGCAGGGCAATTTGGACGCCTCTCCAGCTGAGGCGGGCGACCAAGTGTCCCTTTCCACATGCCACAGGAATCCTGGGACTCCTATCAAGTTTCACGAGGAGTCAGGCATCGTCTCCTTTGGAGGCACTGATCTCCGCGTACCTCTGGAGTTTTCAAAGGATGTGAGGCTATCGGTCGCGATGAGGTGGGGAACTAAGTCTTTCTCTGTGCTTTCCACAGGGGATTCAGACATCCTTTCGTCCTGGGAGAAGCAAGACGAGCCTGCATTGAAGTCACTGCAGGGATATCCGGCCTTATTTCGAGTCAGTGCATCGCGGTGTCCATTCCACTTGAATCCGCAAACTCAGGGTCCCTCTCACATACCTAGAGCTGAGAGAAGCCTCCTTTTGAGGTGCTTGTGGTAAGGTGGTATTCCTCTGGAGACGAATCCAGGGACTAACCTCTCTTTTCGAGTTGATTTTTGGTCCACAGAGTTCTTTCGTGTTGCTACAGTGACCTCAGGATCCCTCTATCCTTGAAACAGTGTTCTTGGGGTTTCTCTGGAGTGCCATCAAGGAAATCAAGGCTCCTTTCATGTGTGATGTGCAAGACGGAATTGCTCTGCACGCAGTACAGGGGAATCGGGCCTCATCTCGCATCGAGGGGGAAGTCTCATGGTTTTTCTCGAGTTGCGGCGGGAACCTGGGGTATATTCTCGAGTTACGACGGGGATGGCCCTTCCACCCACGTGTTTGTTCAGCCACGTCAGGACGCCTGCCTAGTTGCGAGGGACAACTCGGGATTCTCCTCGAGGCTTGGCAGGGCAATTGGAACGCCTCTCCAGCTGAGGCGGGATACCAAGGGTCCCTTTCCACGTGCCACAAGATTCCTGGGACTCCTATCAAGTTTCACGAGGAGTCAGGCATCGTCTCCTTTGGAGGCACTGATCTCCACGTACCTCTGGAGTTTTCAAAGGATGTGAGGCCTCCGGTCGCGATGACGTGGGGAACTAGGTCTTTCTCTGTGGTCTCCACAGGGGATTCAGACATCCTTTCTTCTTGGGAGATGCAAGACGAGCCTGCATTCAAGTCACTGCAGGGATATCCGGCCTTATTTCGAGTCAGTGCATCGCGGTGTCCATTCCACTTGAGGCCGCAAACTCAGGATCCCTCTCACATACCTAGAGCTGAGAGAAGCCTCCTCTTGAGGTGCTTGTGGTAAGGTGGTATTCCTCATGAGTCGAAGCCAGGGACTAACCTCTCATCTCGTGTTGATTCTTGGTCCACGGAGCTCTTTCGTGTTGCTACAGTGACCTCAGGATCCCTCTAGCCTTGAAACAGTGTTCTTGGGGTTTCTCTGGAGTGCCATCAAGGAAATCAAGGCTCCTTTCATGTGTGATGTGCAACACGGAATTGCTCTGCACGCAGTGCAGGGGAATCGGGCCTCATCTCGCGGTGAGGGGGAAGTCTCATCGTTTTTCTCGAGTTGTGGCGGGAACCTGGGGTATATTCTCGAGTTACGACGGGGATGGCCCTTCCACCCACGTGTTTCTTCAGCGACGTCAGGACTCCTGCCTAGTTGCGAGGGACAACTCGGGATTCTCCTCGAGGCTTGGCAAGGCAATTGGGACGCCTCTCCAGCTGAGGCGGGAGACCAAGTGTCCCTTTCCAAGTGCCACAGGAATCCTGGGACTCCTATCAAGTTTCACGAGGAGTCAGGCATCGTCTCCTTTGGAGGCACTGATCTCCGCATACCTCTGGAGTTTTCAAAGGATGTGAGGCTATCGGTCGCGATGAGGTGGGGAACTAAGTCTTTCTCTGTGCTTTCCACAGGGGATTCAGACATCCTTTCGTCCTGGCAGATGCAAGACGAGCCTGCATTGAAGTCACTGCAGGGATATCCGGCCTTATTTCGAGTCAGGGCATCGCGGTGTCCATTCCACTTGAGGCCGCAAACTCAGGGTCCCTCTCACATACCTAGAGCTGAGAGAAGCCTCCTCTTGAGGTGCTTGTGGTAAGGTGGTATTCCTCTGGAGTCGAAGCCAGGGACTAACCTCTCATCTCGAGTTGATTTTTGGCCCACGGAGCTCTTTCGTGTTGCTACAGTGACCTCAGGATCCCTCTAGCCTTGAAACAGTGTTCTTGGGGTTTCTCTGGAGTGCCATGAAGGAAATCAAGGCTCCTTTCATGTGTGATGTGCAACACAGAATTGCTCTGCACGCAGTGCAGGGGAATCGGGCCTCATCTCGCGGCGAGGGGGAAGTCTCATGGTTTTTCTCGAGTTGCGGCGGGAACCTGGGGTATATTCTCGAGTTACGACGGGGATGGCCCTTCCACACACGTGTTTGTTCAGCCACGTCAGGACTCTTGCCTAGTTGCGAGACACAACTCGGGATTCTCCTCGAGGCTTGGCAAGGCAATTGGGACGCCTCTCCAGCTGAGGCGGGAGACCAAGGGTCCCTTTCCACGTGCCACAGGAATCCTGGGACTCCTATCAAGTTTCACGAGGAGTCAGGCATCGTCTCCTTTGGAGGCACTGATCTCCGCGTACCTCTGGAGTTTTCAAAGGATGTGAGGCCTCCGGTCGCGATGAGGTGGGGAACTAGGTGTTTCTCTGTGGTCTCCACAGGGGATTCAGACATCCTTTCATCTTGGGAGATGCAAGACGAGCCTGCATTCAAGTCACTGCAGGGATATCCAGCCTTATTTCGCGTCAGGGCATCGCGGTGTCCATTCCACGTGAGGCCGCACACTCAGGGTCCCTCTCACATACCTAGAGCTGAGAGAAGCCTCCTCTTGAGGTGCTTGTGGTAAGGTGGTATTCCTCTGGAGTCGAAGCCAGGGACTAACCTCTCATCTCGAGTTGATTTTGGGCCCACGGAGCTCTTTCGTGTTGCTACAGTGACCTCAGGATCCCTCTATCCTTGAAACAGTGTTCTTGGGGTTTCTCTGGAGTGCCATCAAGGAAATCAAGGCTCCTTTCATGTGTGATGTGCAACACGGAATTGCTCTGCACGCAGTGCAGGGGAATCGGGCCTCATCTCGCGGCGAGGGGGAAGTCTCATGGTTTTTCTCGAGTTGCGGCGGGAGCCTGGGGTATATTCTCGAGTTACGACGGGGATGGCCCTTCCACACACGTGTGTGTTCAGCCATGTCAGGACTCCTGCCTAGTTGCGAGGGACAACTCGGGATTCTCCTCGAGGCTTTGCAGGGCAATTGGGACGCCTCTCCAGCTGAGACGGGAGACCAAGGATCCCTTTCCACGTGCCACAGGAATCCTGGGACTCCTATCAAGTTTCATGAGGAGTCAGGCATCGTCTCCTTTGGAGGCACTGATCTCCGCATACCTCTGGAGTTTTCAAAGGATTTGAGGCTTCCTGTCGGGATGAGGTGGGGAACTAGGTCTTTCTCTGTGGTCTCCACAGGGGATTCAGACACCCTTTCGTCTTGGGAGATGCAAGACGAGCCTGCATTCCAGTCACTGCAGGGATATCCGGCCTTATTTCGAGTCAGGGCATCGTGGTGTCCATTCCACTTGAGGCCGCAAACTCAGGGTCCCTCTCACATACCTAGAGCTGAGAGAAGCCTCCTCTTGAGGTGCTTGTGGTAAGGTGGTATTCCTCTGGAGTCGAAGCCAGGGACTAACCTCTCATCTCGAGTTGATTTTTGGTCCACGGAGCGCTTTCGTGTTGCTACAGTGACCTCAGGATCCCTCTATCCTTGAAACAGTGTTCTTGGGGTTTCTCTGGAGTGCCATCAAGGAAATCAAGGCTCCTTTCATGTGTGATGTGCAACACAGAATTGCTCTGCACGCAGTGCAGGGGAATCGGGCCTCATCTCGCGGCAAGGGGGAAGTCTCATGGTTTTTCTCGAGTTGCGGCGGGAACCTGGGGTATATTTTCCAGTTACGACGGGGATGGCCCTTCCACCCACGTGTTTCTTCAGCGACGTCAGGACTCCTGCCTAGTTGCCAGGGACAACTCTGGATTCTCCTCGAGGCTTGGCAGGGCAATTGGGACGCCTCTCCAGCTGAGGCGGGAGACCAAGTGTCCCTTTCCAAGTGCCACAGGAATCCTGGGACTCCTATCAAGTTTCACGAGGAGTCAGGCATCGTCTCGTTTGGAGGCACTGATCTCCGCGTACCTCTGGAGTTTTCAAAGGATGTGAGGCTATCGGTCGCGATGAGGTGGGGAACTAAGTCTTTCTCTGTGCTTTCCACAGGGGATTCAGACATCCTTTCGTCCTGGGAGATGCAAGACGAGCCTGCATTGAAGTCACTGCAGGGATATCCGGCCTTATTTCGAGTCAGGGCATCGCGGTGTCCATTCCACTTGAGGCCGCAAACTCAGGGTCCCTCTCACATACCTAGAGCTGAGAGAAGCCTCCTCTTGAGGTGCTTGTGGTAAGGTGGTATTACTCTGGAGACGAATCCAGGGACTAACCTCTCTTTTCGAGTTGATTTTTGGTCCACAGAGTTCTTTCGTGTTGCTACAGTGACCTCAGGATCCCTCTATCCTTGAAACAGTGTTCTTGGGGTTTCTCTGGAGTGCCATCAAGGAAATCAAGGCTCCTTTCATGTGTGATGTGCAACACGGAATTGCTCTGCACGCAGTGCAGGGGAATCAGGCTTCATCTCGCGGCGAGGGGGAAGTCTCATGGTTTTTCTCGAGTTGCGGCGGGAACCTGGGGTATATTCTCGAGTTACGACGGGGATGGCCCTTCCACACACGTGTGTGTTCAGCCATGTCAGGACTCCTGCCTAGTTGCGAGACACAACTCGGGATTCTCCTCGAGGCTTGGCAGGGCAATTGGGACGCCTCTCCAGCTGAGGCGGGAGACCAAGGGTCCCTTTCCAAGTGCCACAGGAATCCTGGGACTCCTATCAAGTTTCACGAGGAGTCAGGCATCGTCTCCTTTCGAGGCACTGATCTCCGCGTACCTCTGGAGTTTTCAAAGGATGTGAGGCTATCGGTCGCGATGAGGTGGGGAACTAAGTCTTTCTCTGTGCTTTCCACAGGGGATTCAGACATCCTTTCGTCCTGGGAGATGCAAGACGAGCCTGCATTGAAGTCACTGCAGGGATATCCGGCCTTATTTCGAGTCAGTGCATCGCGGTGTCCATTCCACTTGAGGCCGCAAACTCAGGGTCCCTCTCACATACCTAGAGCTGAGAGAAGCCTCCTCTTGAGGTGCTTGTGGTAAGGTGGTATTCCTCTGGAGACGAATCCAGGGACTAACCTCTCTTTTCGAGTTGATTTTTGGTCCACAGAGTTCTTTCGTGTTGCTACAGTGACCTCAGGATCCCTCTATCCTTGAAACAGTGTTCTTGGGGTTTCTCTGGAGTGCCATCAAGGCAATCAAGGCTCCTTTCATGTGTGATGTGCAAGACGGAATTGCTCTGCACGCAGTACAGGGGAATCGGGCCTCATCTCGCATCGAGGGGGAAGTCTCATGGTTTTTCTCGTGTTGCGGCGGGAACCTGGGGTATATTCTCGAGTAACGACAGGGATGGCCCTTCCACCCACGTGTTTGTTCAGCCGAGTCAGGACTCCTGCCTAGTTGCGAGGGACAACTCGGGATTCTCCTCGAGGCTTGGCAGGGCAATTGGAACGCGTCTCCAGCTGAGGCGGGAGACCAAGGGTCCCTTTCCACGTGCCACAAGAATCCTGGGACTCCTATCAAATTTCACGAGGAGTCAGGCATCGTCTCCTTTGGAGGCACTGATCTCCGCGTACCTCTGGAGTTTTCAAAGGATGTGAGGCCTCCGGTCGCGATGAGGTGGGGAACTAAGTGTTTCTCTGTGGTCTCCACAGGGGATTCAGACATCCTTTCTTCTTGGGAGATGCAAGACGAGCCTGCATTCAAGTCACTGCAGGGATATCCGGCCTTATTTCGAGTCAGGGCATCGCGGTGTCCATTCCACTTGAGGCCGCAAACTCAGGATCCCTCTCACATACCTAGAGCTGAGAGAAGCCTCCTCTTGAGGTGCTTGTGGTAAGGTCGTATTCCTCAGGAGTCGAAGCCAGGGACTAACCTCTCATCTCGTGTTGATTCTTGGTCCACGGAGCTCTTTCGTGTTGCTACAGTGACCTCAGGATCCCTCTAGCCTTGAAACAGTGTTCTTGGGGTTTCTCTGGAGTGCCATGAAGGAAATCAAGGCTCCTTTCATGTGTGATGTGCAACACGGAATTGCTCTGCACGCAGTGCAGGGGAATCGGGCCTCATCTCGCATCGAGGGGGAAGTCTCATGGTTTTTCTCGAGTTGCGGCGGGAACCTGGGGTATATCCTCGAGTTACGACGGGGATGGCCCTTCTACACACGTGTGTGTTCAGCCATGTCAGGACTCCTGCCTAGTTGCGAGGGACAACTCGGGATTCTCCTCGAGGCTTGGCAGGGCAATTGGGACGCCTCTCCAGCTGAGACGGGAGACCAAGGGTCCCTTTCCACGTGCCACAGGAATCCAGGGTCTCCGATCAAGTTTCACGAGGAGTCAGGCATCGTCTCCTTTGGAGGCACTGATCTCCGCATACCTCTGGAGTTTTCAAAGGATTTGAGGCCTCCGGTCGTGATGAGGTGGGGAACTAGGTCTTTCTCTGTGGTCTCCACAGGGGATTCAGACATCCTTTCATCTTGGGAGATGCAAGACGAGCCTGCATTCAAGTCACTGCAGGGATATCCGCCCTTATTTCGAGTCAGGGCATCGCGGTGTCCATTCCACTTGAGGCCGCAAACTCAGGATCCCTCTCACATACCTAGAGCTGAGAGAAGCCTCCTCTTGAGGTGCTTGTGGTAAGGTGGTATTCCTCTGGAGTCGAAGCCAGGGACTAACCTCTCATCTCGAGTTGATTTTTGGCCCACGGAGCTCTTTCGTGTTGCTACAGTGACCTGAGGATCCCTCTAGCCTTGAAACAGTGTTCTTGGGGTTTCTCTGGAGTGCCATCAAGGAAATCAAGGCTCCTTTCATGTGTGATGTGCAACACGGAATTGCTCTGCACGCAGTGCAGGGGAATCGGGCCTCATCTCGCGGCGAGGGGGAAGTCTCATGGTTTTTCTCGAGTTGCGGCGGGAACCTGGGGTATATTCTCGAGTTACGACGGGGATTGCCCTTCCACCCACGTGTTTCTTCAGCGACGTCAGGACTCCTGCCAAGTTGCGAGGGACAACTCTGGTTTCTCCTCGAGGCTTGGCAGGGCAATTTGGACGCCTCTCCAGCTGAGGCGGGCGACCAAGTGTCCCTTTCCACATGCCACAGGAATCCTGGGACTCCTATCAAGTTTCACGAGGAGTCAGGCATCGTCTCCTTTGGAGGCACTGATCTCCGCGTACCTCTGGAGTTTTCAAAGGATGTGAGGCTATCGGTCGCGATGAGGTGGGGAACTAAGTCTTTCTCTGTGCTTTCCACAGGGGATTCAGACATCCTTTCGTCCTGGGAGAAGCAAGACGAGCCTGCATTGAAGTCACTGCAGGGATATCCGGCCTTATTTCGAGTCAGTGCATCGCGGTGTCCATTCCACTTGAGGCCGCAAACTCAGGGTCCCTCTCACATACCTAGAGCTGAGAGAAGCCTCCTTTTGAGGTGCTTGTGGTAAGGTGGTATTCCTCTGGAGACGAATCCAGGGACTAACCTCTCTTTTTGAGTTGATTTTTGGTCCACAGACTTCTTTCGTGTTGCTACAGTGACCTCAGGATCCCTCTATCCTTGAAACAGTGTTCTTGGGGTTTCTCTGGAGTGCCATCAAGGAAATCAAGGCTCCTTTCATGTGTGATGTGCAAGACGGAATTGCTCTGCACGCAGTACAGGGGAATCGGGCCTCATCTCGCATCGAGGGGGAAGTCTCATGGTTTTTCTCGAGTTGCGGCGGGAACCTGGGGTATATTCTCGAGTTACGACGGGGATGGCCCTTCCACCCACGTGTTTGTTCAGCCACGTCAGGACGCCTGCCTAGTTGCGAGGGACAACTCGGGATTCTCCTCGAGGCTTGGCAGGGCAATTGGAACGCCTCTCCAGCTGAGGCGGGATACCAAGGGTCCCTTTCCACGTGCCACAAGATTCCTGGGACTCCTATCAAGTTTCACGAGGAGTCAGGCATCGTCTCCTTTGGAGGCACTGATCTCCACGTACCTCTGGAGTTTTCAAAGGATGTGAGGCCTCCGGTCGCGATGAGGTGGGGAACTAGGTCTTTCTCTGTGGTCTCCACAGGGGATTCAGACATCCTTTCTTCTTGGGAGATGCAAGACGAGCCTGCATTCAAGTCACTGCAGGGATATCCGGCCTTATTTCGAGTCAGTGCATCGCGGTGTCCATTCCACTTGAGGCCGCAAACTCAGGATCCCTCTCACATACCTAGAGCTGAGAGAAGCCTCCTCTTGAGGTGCTTGTGGTAAGGTGGTATTCCTCATGAGTCGAAGCCAGGGACTAACCTCTCATCTCGTGTTGATTCTTGGTCCACGGAGCTCTTTCGTGTTGCTACAGTGACCTCAGGATCCCTCTAGCCTTGAAACAGTGTTCTTGGGGTTTCTCTGGAGTGCCATCAAGGAAATCAAGGCTCCTTTCATGTGTGATGTGCAACACGGAATTGCTCTGCACGCAGTGCAGGGGAATCGGGCCTCATCTCGCGGTGAGGGGGAAGTCTCATCGTTTTTCTCGAGTTGTGGCGGGAACCTGGGGTATATTCTCGAGTTACGACGGGGATGGCCCTTCCACCCACGTGTTTCTTCAGCGACGTCAGGACTCCTGCCTAGTTGCGAGGGACAACTCGGGATTCTCCTCGAGGCTTGGCAAGGCAATTGGGACGCCTCTCCAGCTGAGGCGGGAGACCAAGGGTCCCTTTTCACGTGCCACAGGAATCCTGGGACTCCTATCAAGTTTCACGAGGAGTCAGGCATCGTCTCCTTTGGAGGCACTGATCTCCGCGTACCTCTGGAGTTTTCAAAGGATGTGAGGCCTCCGGTCGCGATGAGGTGGGGAACTAGGTGTTTCTCTGTGGTCTCCACAGGGGATTCAGACATCCTTTCATCTTGGGAGATGCAAGACGAGCCTGCATTCAAGTCACTGCAGGGATATCCAGCCTTATTTCGCGTCAGGGCATCGCGGTGTCCATTCCACGTGAGGCCGCACACTCAGGGTCCCTCTCACATACCTAGAGCTGAGAGAAGCCTCCTCTTGAGGTGCTTGTGGTAAGGTGGTATTCCTCTGGAGTCGAAGCCAGGGACTAACCTCTCATCTCGAGTTGATTTTTGGCCCACGGAGCTCTTTCGTGTTGCTACAGTGACCTCAGGATCCCTCTATCCTTGAAACAGTGTTCTTGGGGTTTCTCTGGAGTGCCATCAAGGAAATCAAGGCTCCTTTCATGTGTGATGTGCAACACGGAATTGCTCTGCACGCAGTGCAGGGGAATCGGGCCTCATCTCGCGGCGAGGGGGAAGTCTCATGGTTTTTCTCGAGTTGCGGCGGGAGCCTGGGTTATATTCTCGAGTTACGACGGGGATGGCCCTTCCACACACGTGTGTGTTCAGCCATGTCAGGACTCCTGCCTAGTTGCGAGGGACAACTCGGGATTCTCCTCGAGGCTTTGCAGGGCAATTGGGACGCCTCTCCAGCTGAGACGGGAGACCAAGGGTCCCTTTCCACGTGCCACAGGAATCCTGGGTCTCCTATCAAGTTTCATGAGGAGTCAGGCATCGTCTCCTTTGGAGGCACTGATCTCCGCATACCTCTGGAGTTTTCAAAGGATTTGAGGCTTCCTGTCGCGATGAGGTGGGGAACTAGGTCTTTCTCTGTGGTCTCCACTGGGGATTCAAACACCCTTTCGTCTTGGGAGATGCAAGACGAGCCTGCATTCCAGTCACTGCAGGGATATCCGGCCTTATTTCGAGTCAGGGCATCGTGGTGTCCATTCCACTTGAGGCCGCAAACTCAGGGTCCCTCTCACATACCTAGAGCTGAGAGAAGCCTCCTCTTGAGGTGCTTGTGGTAAGGTGGTATTCCTCTGGAGTCGAAGCCAGGGACTAACCTCTCATCTCGAGTTGATTTTTGGTCCACGGAGCGCTTTCGTGTTGCTACAGTGACCTCAGGATCCCTCTATCCTTGAAACAGTGTTCTTGGGGTTTCTCTGGAGTGCCATCAAGGAAATCAAGGCTCCTTTCATGTGTGATGTGCAACACAGAATTGCTCTGCACGCAGTGCAGGGGAATCGGGCCTCATCTCGCGGCGAGGGGGAAGTCTCATGGTTTTTCTCGAGTTGCGGCGGGAACCTGGGGTATATTCTCGAGTTACGACGGGGATAGCCCTTCCACACACGTGTTTGTTCAACGACGTCAGGACTCTTGCCTAGTTGCGAGACACAACTCGGGATTCTCCTCGAGGCTTGGCAAGGCAATTGGGACGCCTCTCCAGCTGAGGCGGGAGACCAAGGGTCCCTTTCCACGTGCCACAGGAATCCTGGGTCTCCTATCAAGTTTCACGAGGAGTCAGGCATCGTCTCCTTTGGAGGCACTGATCTCCGCGTACCTCTGGAGTTTTCAAAGGATGTGAGGCCTCCGGTCGCGGTGAGGTGGGGAACTAGGTCTTTCTCTGTGGTCTCCACAGGGGATTCAGACACCCTTTCGTCTTGGGAGATGCAAGACGAGCCTGCATTCCAGTCACTGCAGGGATATCCGGCCTTATTTCCAGTCAGGGCATCGTGGTGTCCATTCCACTTGAGGCCGCAAACTCAGGGTCCCTCTCACATACCTAGAGCTGAGAGAAGCCTCCTCTTGAGGTGCTTGTGGTAAGGTGGTATTCCTCTGGAGTCGAAGCCAGGGACTAACCTCTCATCTCGAGTTGATTTTTGGTCCACGGAGCGCTTTCGTGTTGCTACAGTGACCTCAGGATCCCTCTATCCTTGAAACAGTGTTCTTGGGGTTTCTCTGGAGTGCCATCAAGGAAATCAAGGCTCCTTTCATGTGTGATGTGCAACACAGAATTGCTCTGCACGCAGTGCAGGGGAATCGGGCCTCATCTCGCGGCGAGGGGGAAGTCTCATGGTTTTTCTCGAGTTGCGGCGGGAACCTGGGGTATATTCTCGAGTTACGACGGGGATAGCCCTTCCACACACGTGTTTGTTCAACGACGTCAGGACTCTTGCCTAGTTGCGAGACACAACTCGGGATTCTCCTCGAGGCTTGGCAAGGCAATTGGGACGCCTCTCCAGCTGAGGCGGGACACCAAGGGTCCCTTTCCACGTGCCACAGGAATCCTGGGTCTCCTATCAAGTTTCACGAGGAGTCAGGCATCGTCTCCTTTGGAGGCACTGATCTCCGCGTACCTCTGGAGTTTTCAAAGGATGTGAGGCCTCCGGTCGCGGTGAGGTGGCGAACTAGGTCTTTCTCTGTGGTCTCCACAGGGGATTCAGACATCCTTTCATCTTGGGAGATGCAAGACAAGCCTGCATTCAAGTCACTGCAGGGATATCCAGCCTTATTTCGCGTCAGGGCATCGCGGTGTCCATTCCACTTGAGGCCGCAAACTCAGGGTCCCTCTCACATACCTAGAGCTGAGAGAAGCCTCCTCTTGAGGTGCTTGTGGTAAGGTGGTATTCCTCTGGAGTCGAAGCCAGGGACTAACCTCTCATCTCTTGTTGATTCTTGGTCCACGGAGTTCTTTCGTGTTGCTACAGTGACCTCAGGATCCCTCCATCCTTGAAACAGTGTTCTTGGGGTTTCTCTGGAGTGCCATCAAGGCAATCAAGGCTCCTTTCATGTGTGATGTGCAAGACGGAATTGCTCTGCACGCAGTACAGGGGAATCGGGCCTCATCTCGCATCGAGGGGGAAGTCTCATGGTTTTTCTCGAGTTGCGCCGGGAACCTGGGGTATATTCTCGAGTTACGACGGGGATGGCCCTTCCACCCACGTGTTTGTTCAGCCAAGTCAGGACTCCTGCCTAGTTGCGAGGGACAACTCGGGATTCTCCTCGAGGCTTGGCAGGGCAATTGGAACGCCTCTCCAGCTGAGGCGGGAGACCAAGGGTCCCTTTCCACGTGCCACAAGAATCCTGGGACTCCTATCAAGTTTCACGAGGAGTCAGGCATCGTCTCCTTTGGAGGCACTGATCTCCGCGTACCTCTGGAGTTTTCAAAGATGTGAGGCCTCCGGTCGCGATGAGGTGGGGAACTAGGTGTTTCTCTGTGGTCTCCACAGGGGATTCAGACATCCTTTCTTCTTGGGAGATGCAAGACGAGCCTGCATTCAAGTCACTGCAGGGATATCCGGCCTTATTTCGAGTCAGGGCATCGCGGTGTCCATTCCACTTGAGGCCGCAAACTCAGGATCCCTCTCACATACCTAGAGCTGAGAGAAGCCTCCTCTTGAGGTGCTTGTGGTAAGGTGGTATTCCTCAGGAGGTGAAGCCAGGGACTAACCTCTCATCTCGTGTTGATTCTTGGTCCACGGAGCGCTTTCGTGTTGCTACAGTGACCTCAGGATCCCTCTAGCCTTGAAACAGTGTTCTTGGGGTTTCTCTGGAGTGCCATCAAGGAAATCAAGGCTCCTTTCATGTGTGATGTGCAACACGGAATTGCTCTGCACGCAGTGCAGGGGAATCGGGCCTCATCTCGCGGCGAGGGGGAAGTCTCATGGTTTTTCTCGAGTTGCGGCGGGAACCTGGGGTATATCCTCGAGTTACGACGGGGATGGCCCTTCCACACACGTGTGTGTTCAGCCATGTCAGGACTCCTGCCTAGTTGCGAGGGACAACTCTGGTTTCTCCTCGAGGCTTGGCAGGGCAATTTGGACGCCTCTCCAGCTGAGGCGGGCGACCAAGTGTCCCTTTCCACGTGCCACAGGAATCCTGGGACTCCTATCAAGTTTCACGAGGAGTCAGGCATCGTCTCCTTTGGAGGCACTGATCTCCGCGTACCTCTGGAGTTTTCAAAGGATGTGAGGCTATCGGTCGCGATGAGGTGGGGAACTAAGTCTTTCTCTGTGCTTTCCACAGGGGATTCAGACATCCTTTCGTCCTGGGAGATGCAAGACGAGCCTGCATTGAAGTCACTGCAGGGATATCCGGCCTTATTTCGAGTCAGTGCATCGCGGTGTCCATTCCACTTGAGGCCGCAAACTCAGGGTCCCTCTCACATACCTAGAGCTGAGAGAAGCCTCCTCTTGAGGTGCTTGTGGTAAGGTGGTATTCCTCTGGAGACGAATCCAGGGACTAACCTCTCTTTTCGAGTTGATTTTTGGTCCACAGAGTACTTTCGTGTTGCTACAGTGACCTCAGGATCCCTCTATCCTTGAAACAGTGTTCTTGGGGTTTCTCTGGAGTGCCATCAAGGAAATCAAGGCTCCTTTCATGTGTGATGTGCAAGACGGAATTGCTCTGCACGCAGTACAGGGGAATCGGGCCTCATCTCGCATCGAGGGGGAAGTCTCATGGTTTTTCTCGAGTTGCGGCGGGAACCTGGGGTATATTCTCGAGTTACGACGGGGATGGCCCTTCCACCCACGTGTTTGTTCAGCCACGTCAGGACTCCTGCCTAGTTGCGAGGGACAACTCGGGATTCTCCTCGAGGCTTGGCAGGGCAATTGGAACGCCTCTCCAGCTGAGGCGGGAGACCAAGGGTCCCTTTCCACGTGCCACAAGATTCCTGGGACTCCTATCAAGTTTCACGAGGAGTCAGGCATCGTCTCCTTTGGAGGCACTGATCTCCGCGTACCTCTGGAGTTTTCAAAGGATGTGAGGCCTCCGGTCGCGATGAGGTGGGGAACTAGGTGTTTCTCTGTGGTTTCCACAGGGGATTCAGACATCCTTTCTTCTTGGGAGATGCAAGACGAGCCTGCATTCAAGTCACTGCAGGGATATCCGGCCTTATTTCGCGTCAGGGCATCGCGGTGTCCATTCCACTTGAGGCCGCAAACTCAGGATCCCTCTCACATACCTAGAGCTGAGAGAAGCCTCCTCTTGAGGTGCTTGTGGTAAGGTGGTATTCCTCAGGAGTCGAAGCCAGGGACTAACCTCTCATCTCGTGTTGATTCGTGGTCCACGGAGCTCTTTCGTGTTGCTACAGTGACCTCAGGATCCCTCTAGCCTTGAAACAGTGTTCTTGGGGTTTCTCTGGAGTGCCATCAAGGAAATCAAGGCTCCTTTCATGTGTGATGTGCAAAACGGAATTGCTCTGCACGCAGTGCAGGGGAATCGGGCCTCATCTCGCATCGAGGGGGAAGTCTCATGGTTTTTCTCGAGTTGCGGCGGGAACCTGGGGTATATTCTCGAGTTACGACGGGGATGGCCCTTCCACACACGTGTGTGTTCAGCCATGTCAGGACTCCTGCCTAGTTGCGAGGGACAACTCGGGATTCTCCTCGAGGCTTTGCAGGGCAATTGGGACGCCTCTTCAGCTGAGACGGGAGACCAAGGGTCCCGTTCCACGTGCCACAGGAATCCTGGGTCTCCTATCAAGTTTCACGAGGAGTCAGGCATCGTCTCCTTTGGAGGCACTGATCTCCGCATACCTCTGGAGTTTTCAAAGGATTTGAGGCCTCCTGTCGCGATGAGGTGGGGAACTAGGTCTTTCTCTGTGGTCTCCACAGGGGATTCAGACATCCTTTCATCTTGGGAGATGCAAGACGAGCCTGCATTCAAGTCACTGCAGGGATATCCGGCCTTATTTCGAGTCAGGGCATCGCGGTGTCCATTCCACTTGAGGCCGCAAACTCAGGGTCCCTCTCACATACCTAGAGCTGAGAGAAGCCTCCTCTTGAGGTGCTTGTGGTAAGGTGGTATTCCTCTGGAGTCGAAGCCAGGGACTAACCTCTCATCTCGAGTTGATTTTTGGCCCACGGAGCTCTTTCGTGTTGCTACAGTGACCTCAGGATCCCTCTAGCCTTGAAACAGTGTTCTTGGGGTTTCTCTGGAGTGCCATCAAGGAAATCAAGGCTCCTTTCATGTGTGATGTGCAACACGGAATTGCTCTGCACGCAGTGCAGGGGAATCGGGCCTCATCTCGCGGCGAGGGGGAAGTCTCATGGTTTTTCTCGAGTTGCGGCGGGAACCTGGGGTATATTCTCGAGTTACGACGGGGATGGCCCTTCCACCCACGTGTTTCTTCAGCGACGTCAGGACTCCTGCCTAGTTGCGAGGGACAACTCGGGATTCTCCTCGAGGCTTGGCAGGGCAATTGGGACGCCTCTCCAGCTGAGGCGGGAGACCAAGTGTCCCTTTCCAAGTGCCACAGGAATCCTGGGACTCCTATCAAGTTTCACGAGGAGTCAGGCATCGTCTCCTTTGGAGGCACTGATCTCCGCGTACCTCTGGAGTTTTCAAAGGATGTGAGGCTATCGGTCGCGATGAGGTGGGGAACTAAGTCTTTCTCTGTGCTTTCCACAGGGGATTCAGACATCCTTTCCTCCTGGGAGATGCAAGACGAGCCTGCATTCAAGTCACTGCAGGGATATCCGGCCTTATTTCGAGTCAGGGCATCGCGGTGTCCATTCCACTTGAGGCCGCAAACTCAGGGTCCCTCTCACATACCTAGAGCTGAGAGAAGCCTCCTCTTGAGGTGCTTGGGGTAAGGTGGTATTCCTCTGGAGACGAAGCCAGGGACTAACCTCTCTTTTCGAGTTAATTTTTGGTCCACAGAGTTCTTTCGTGTTGCTACAGTGACCTCAGGATCCCTCTATCCTTGAAACAGTGTTCTTGGGGTTTCTCTGGAGTGCCATCAAGGAAATCAAGGCTCCTTTCATGTGTGATGTGCAACACGGAATTGCTCTGCACGCAGTGCAGGGGAATCGGGCCTCATCTCGCGGCGAGGGGGAAGTCTCATGGTTTTTCTCGAGTTGCGGCGGGAGCCTGGGGTATATTCTCGAGTTACGACGGGGATGGCCCTTCCACCCACGTGTTTCTTCAGCCACGTCAGGACTCCTGCCTAGTTGCGAGGGACAACTCGGGATTCTCCTCGAGGCTTTGCAGGGCAATTGGGACGCCTCTCCAGCTGAGACGGGAGACCAAGGGTCCCTTTCCACGTGCCACAGGAATCCTGGGTCTCCTATCAAGTTTCACGAGGAGTCAGGCATCGTCTCCTTTGGAGGCACTGATCTCCGCATACCTCTGGAGTTTTCAAAGGATTTGAGGCCTCCTGTCGCGATGAGGTGGGGAACTAGGTCTTTCTCTGTGGTCTCCACAGGGGATTCAGACACCCTTTCGTCTTGGGAGATGCAAGACGAGCCTGCATTCCAGTCAGTGCAGGGATATCCAGCCTTATTTCGAGTCAGGGCATCGCGGTGTCCATTCCACTTGAGGCCGCAAACTCAGGGTCCCTCTCACATACCTAGAGCTGAGAGAAGCCTCCTCTTGAGGTGCTTTTGGTAAGGTGGTATTCCTCTGGAGTCGAAGCCAGGGACTAACCTCTCATCTCGAGTTGATTTTTGGTCCACGGAGCGCTTTCGTGTTGCTACAGTGACCTCAGGATCCCTCTAGCCTTGAAACAGTGTTCTTGGGGTTTCTCTGGAGTGCCATGAAGGAAATCAAGGCTCCTTTCATGTGTGATGTGCAACACGGAATTGCTCTGCACGCAGTGCAGGGGAATCGGGCCTCATCTCGCGGCGAGGGGGAAGTCTCATGGTTTTTCTCGAGTTGCGGCGGGAACCTGGGGTATATTCTCGAGTTACGACGGGGATGGCCCTTCCACACACGTGTTTGTTCAGCCACGTCAGGACTCTTGCCTAGTTGCGAGACACAACTCGGGATTCTCCTCGAGGCTTGGCAAGGCAATTGGGACGCCTCTCCAGCTGAGGCGGGAGACCAAGGGTCCCTTTCCACGTGCCACAGGAATCCTGGGACTCCTATCAAGTTTCACGAGGAGTCAGGCATCGTCTCCTTTGGAGGCACTGATCTCCGCGTACCTCTGGAGTTTTCAAAGGATGTGAGGCCTCCGGTCGCGATGAGGTGGGGAACTAGGTCTTTCTCTGTGGTCTCCACAGGGGATTCAGACATCCTTTCATCTTGGGAGATGCAAGACGAGCCTGCATTCAAGTCACTGCAGAGATATCCAGCCTTATTTCGCGTCAGGGCATCGCGGTGTCCATTCCACTTGAGGCCGCAAACTCAGGGTCCCTCTCACATACCTAGAGCTGAGAGAAGCCTCCTCTTGAGGTGCTTGTGGTAAGGTGGTATTCCTCTGGAGTCGAAGCCAGGGACTAACCTCTCATCTCGAGTTGATTTTTGGCCCACGGAGCTCTTTCGTGTTGCTACAGTGACCTCAGGATCCCTCTATCCTTGAAACAGTGTTCTTGGGGTTTCTCTGGAGTGCCATCAAGGAAATCAAGGCTCCTTTCATGTGTGATGTGCAACACGGAATTGCTCTGCACGCAGTGCAGGGGAATCGGGCCTCATCTCGCGGCGAGGGGGAAGTCTCATGGTTTTTCTCGAGTTGCGGCGGGAACCTGGGGTATATTCTCGAGTTACGACGGGGATGGCCCTTCCACCCACGTGTTTCTTCAGCGACGTCAGGACTCCTGCCTAGTTGCAAGGGACAACTCTGGATTCTCCTCGAGGCTTGGCAGGGCAATTGGGACGCCTCTCCAGCTGAGGCGGGAGACCAAGTGTCCCTTTCCAAGTGCCACAGGAATCCTGGGACTCCTATCAAGTTTCACGAGGAGTCAGGCATCGTCTCCTTTGAAGGCACTGATCTCCGCGTACCTCTGGAGTTTTCAAAGGATGTGAGGCTATCGGTCGCGATGAGGTGGGGAACTAAGTCTTTCTCTGTGCTTTCCACAGGGGATTCAGACATCCTTTCCTCCTGGGAGATGCAAGACGAGCCTGCATTGAAGTCACTGCAGGGATATCCGGCCTTATTTCGAGTCAGGGCATCGAGGTGTCCATTCCACTTGAGGCCGCAAACTCAGGTTCCCTCTCACATACCAAGAGCTGAGAGAAGCCTCCTCTTGAGGTGCTTGTGGTAAGGTGGTATTCCTCTGGAGAGGAATCCAGGGACTAACCTCTCTTTTCGAGTTGATTTTTGGTCCACAGAGTTCTTTCGTGTTGCTACAGTGACCTCAGGATCCCTCTAGCCTTGAAACAGTGTTCTTGGGGTTTCTCTGGAGTGCCATCAAGGAAATCAAGGCTCCTTTCATGTGTGATGTGCAAGACGGAATTGCTCTGCACGCAGTACAGGGGAATCGGGCCTCATCTCGCATCGAGGGCGAAGTCTCATGGTTTTTCTCGAGTTGCGGCAGGAACCTGGGGTATATTCTCGAGTTACGACGGGGATGGCCCTTCCAACCACGTGTTTGTTCAGCCACGTCAGGACTCCTGCCTAGTTGCGAGGGACAACTCGGGATTCTCCTCGAGGCTTGGCAGGGCAATTGGAACGCCTCTCCAGCTGAGGCGGGAGACCAAGGGTCCCTTTCCACGTGCCACAAGAATCCTGGGACTCCTATCAAGTTTCACGAGGAGTCAGGCATCGTCTCCTTTGGAGGCACTGATCTCCGCGTACCTCTGGAGTTTTCAAAGGATGTGAGGCCTCCGGTCGCGATGAGGTGGGGAACTAGGTCTTTCTCTGTGGTCTCCACAGGGGATTCAGACATCCTTTCTTCTTGGGAGATGCAAGACGAGCCTGCATTCAAGTCACTGCAGGTATATCCGGCCTTATTTCGAGTCAGGGTATCGCGGTGTCCATTCCACTTGAGGCCGCAAACTCAGGATCCCTCTCACATACCTAGAGCTGAGAGAAGCCTCCTCTTGAGGTGCTTGTGGTAAGGTGGTATTCCTCTGGAGTCGAAGCCAGGGACTAACCTCTCATCTCGAGTTGATTTTTGGCCCACGGAGCTCTTTCGTGTTGCTACAGTGACCTCAGGATCCCTCTAGCCTTGAAACAGTGTTCTTGGGGTTTCTCTGGAGTGCCATCAAGGAAATCAAGGCTCCTTTCATGTGTGATGTGCAACACGGAATTGCTCTGCACGCAGTGCAGGGGAATCGGGCCTCATCTCGCGGCGAGGGGGAAGTCTCATGGTTTTTCTCGAGTTGCGGCGGGAACCTGGGGTATATTCTCCAGTTACGACGGGGAGGGCCCTTCCACACACGTGTTTCTTCAGCGACGTCAGGACTCCTGCCTAGTTGCGAGGGACAACTCGGGATTCTCCTCGAGGCTTGGCAGGGCAATTGGGACGCCTCTCCAGCTGAGGCGGGAGACCAAGTGTCCCTTTCCAAGTGCCACAGGAATCCTGGGACTCCTATCAAGTTTCACGAGGAGTCAGGCATCGTCTCCTTTGGAGGCACTGATCTCCGTGTACCTCTGGAGTTTTCAAAGGATGTGAGGCTATCGGTCGCGATGAGGTGGGGAACTAAGTTTTTCTCTGTGCTTTCCACAGGGGATTCAGACATCCTTTCGTCCTGGGAGATGCAAGACGAGCCTGCATTGAAGTCACTGCAGGGATATCCGGCCTTATTTCGAGTCAGGGCATCGCGGTGTCCATTCCACTTGAGGCCGCAAAATCAGGGTCCCTCTCACATACCTAGAGCTGAGAGAAGCCTCCTCTTGAGGTGCTTGTGGTAAGGTGGTATTCCTCTGGAGTCGAAGCCAGGGACTAACCTCTCTTTTCGAGTTGATTTTTGGTCCACAGAGTTCTTTCGTGTTGCTACAGTGACCTCAGGATCTCTCTATCCTTGAAACAGTGTTCTTGGGGTTTCTCTGGAGTGCCATCAAGGAAATCAAGGCTCCTTTCATGTGTGATGTGCAAGACGGAATTGCTCTGCACGCAGTACAGGGGAATCGGGCCTCATCTCGCATCGAGGGCGAAGTCTCATGGTTTTTCTCGAGTTGCGGCGGGAACCTGGGGTATATTCTCGAGTTACGACGGGGATGGCCCTTCCACCCACGTGTTTCTTCAGCCACGTCAGTACTCCTGCCTAGTTGCGAGGGACATCTCGGGATTCTCCTCGAGGCTTGGCAGGGCAATTGGAACGCCTCTCCAGCTGAGGCGGGAGACCAAGGGTCCCTTTCCACGTGCCACAAGAATCCTGGGACTCCTATCAAGTTTCACGAGGAGTCAGGCATCGTCTCCTTTGGAGGCACTGATCTCCGCGTACCTCTGGAGTTTTCAAAGGATGTGAGGCCTCCGGTCGCGATGAGGTGAGGAACTAGGTGTTTCTCTGTGGTCTCCACAGGGGATTCAGACATCCTTTCTTCTTGGGAGATGCAAGACGAGCCTGCATTCAAGTCACTGCAGGGATATCCGGCCTTATTTCGAGTCAGGGCATCGCGGTGTCCATTCCACTTGAGGCCGCAAACTCAGGGTCCCTCTCACATACCTAGAGCTGAGAGAAGCCTCCTCTTGAGGTGCTTGTGGTAAGGTGGTATTCCTCAGGAGTCGAAGCCAGGGACTAACCTCTCATCTCGTGTTGATTCTTGGTCCACGGAGCTCTTTCGTGTTGCTACAGTGACCTCAGGATCCCTCTAGCCTTGAAACAGTGTTCTTGGGGTTTCTCTGGAGTGCCATCAAGGAAATCAAGGCTCCTTTCATGTGTGATGTGCAACACGGAATTGCTCTGCATGCAGTGCAGGGGAATCGGGCCTCATCTCGCGGCGAGGGGGAAGTCTCATGGTTTTTCTCGAGTTGCGGCAGGAACCTGGGGTATATTCTCCAGTTACGACGGGGATGGCCCTTCCACACACGTGTTTGTTCAGCCACGTCAGGACTCTTGCCTAGTTGCGAGACACAACTCGGGATTCTCCTCGAGGCTTTGCAGGGCAATTGGGACGCCTCTCCAGCTGAGGCGGGAGACCAAGGGTCCCTTTCCACGTGCCAGAGGAATCCTGGGACTCCTATCAAGTTTCACGAGGAGTCAGGCATCGTCTCCTTTGGAGGCACTGATCTCCGCGTACCTCTGGAGTTTTCAAAGGATGTGAGGCCTCCGGTCGCGATGAGGTGGGGAACTAGGTCTTTCTCTGTGGTCTCCACAGGGGATTCAGACATCCTTTCATCTTGGGAGATGCAAGACGAGCCTGCATTCAAGTCACAGCAGGGATATCCAGCCTTATTTCGCGTCAGGGCATCGCGGTGTCCATTCCACTTGAGGCCGCAAACTCAGGGTCCCTCTCACATACCTAGAGCTGAGAGAAGCCTCCTCTTGAGGTGCTTGTGGTAAGGTGGTATTCCTCTGGAGTCGAAGCCAGGGACTAACCTCTCATCTCGAGTTGATTTTTGGCCCACGGAGCTCTTTCGTGTTCCTACAGTGACCTCAGGATCCCTCTAGCCTTGAAACAGTGTTCTTGGGGTTTCTCTGGAGTGCCATCAAGGAAATCAAGGCTCCTTTCATGTGTGATGTGCAACATGGAATTGCTCTGCACGCAGTGCAGGGGAATCGGGCCTCATCTCGCGGCGAGGGGGAAGTCTCATGGTTTTTCTCGAGTTGCGGCGGGAACCTGGGGTATATTCTCGAGTTACGACGGGGATGGCCCTTCCACCCACGTGTTTCTTCAGCGACGTCAGGACTCCTGCCTAGTTGCGAGGGACAACTCTGGATTCTCCACGAGGCTTGGCAGGGCAATTGGGACGCCTCTCCAGCTGAGGCGGGAGACCAAGTGTCCCTTTCCAAGTGCCACAGGAATCCTGGGACTCCTATCAAGTTTCACGAGAAGTCAGGCATTATCTCCTTTGGAGGCACTGACCTCCGCTTACCTCTGGAGTTTTCAAAAGATGTGAGGCTATCGGTCGCGATGAGGTGGGGAACTAAGTCTTTCTCTGTGCTTTCCACAGGGGATTCAGACATCCTTTCGTCCTGGGAGATGCAAGACGAGCCTGCATTGAAGTCACTGCAGGGATATCCGGCCTTATTTCGAGTCAGGGCATCGCGGTGTCCATTCCACTTGAGGCCGCAATCTCAGGGTCCCTCTCACATACCTAGAGCTGAGAGAAGCCTCCTCTTGAGGTGCTTGTGGTAAGGTGGTATTCCTCTGGAGACGAATCCAGGGACTAACCTCTCTTTTCGAGTTGATTTTTGGTCCACAGAGTTCTTTCGTGTTGCTACAGTGACCTCAGGATCCCTCTATCCTTGAAACAGTGTTCTTGGGGTTTCTCTGGAGTGCCATCAAGGAAATCAAGGCTCCTTTCATGTGTGATGTGCAAGACGGAATTGCTCTGCACGCAGTACAGGGGAATCAGGCCTCATCTCGCATCGAGGGGGAAGTCTCATGGTTTTTCTCGAGTTGCGGCGGGAACCTGGGGTATATTCTCGAGATACGACGGGGATGGCCCTTCCACCCACGTGTTTGTTCAGCCACGTCAGGACTCCTGCCTAGTTGCGAGGGACAACTCGGGATTCTCCTCGAGGCTTGGCAGGGCAATTGGAACGCCTCTCCAGCTGAGGCGGGAGACCAAGGGTCCCTTTCCACGTGCCACAAGAATCCTGGGACTCCTATCAAGTTTCACGAGGAGTCAGGCATCGTCTCCTTTGGAGGCACTGATCTCCGCGTACCTCTGGAGTTTTCAAAGGATGTGAGGCCTCCATTCGCGATGAGGTGGGGAACTAGGTCTTTCTCTGTGGTCTCCACAGGGGATTCAGACATCCTTTCTTCTTGGGAGATGCAAGACAAGCCTGCATTCCAGTCACTGCAGGGATATCCGGCCTTATTTCGAGTCAGGGCATCGCGGTGTCCATTCCACTTGAGGCCGCAAACTCAGGATCCCTCTCACATACCTAGAGCTGAGAGAAGCCTCCTCTTGAAGTGCTTGTGGTAAGGTGGTATTCCTCTGGAGTCGAAGCCAGGGACTAACCTCTCATCTCGAGTTGATTTTTAGCCCACGGAGCTCTTTCGTGTTGCTACAGTGACCTCAGGATCCCTCTAGCCTTGAAACAGTGTTCTTGGGGTTTCTCTGGAGTGCCATCAAGGAAATCAAGGCTCCTTTCATGTGTGATCTGCAACCCGGAATTGCTCTGCACGCAGTGCAGGGCAATCGGGCCTCATCTCGCGGCGAGGGGGAAGTCTCATGATTTTTCTCGAGTTGCGGCGGGAACCTGGGGTATATTCTCGAGTTACGACGGGGATGGCCCTTCCACACACGTGTGTGTTCAGCCATGTCAGGACTCCTGCCTAGTTGCGAGGGACAACTCGGGATTCTCCTCGAGGCTTTGCAGGGCAATTGGGACGCCTCTCCAGCTGAGACGGGAGACCAAGGGTCCCTTTCCACGTGCCACAGGAATCCTGGGACTCCTATCAAGTTTCACGAGGAGTCAGGCATCGTCTCCTTTGGAGGCACTGATCTCCACATACCTCTGGAGTTTTCAAAGGATTTGAGGCCTCCTGTCGCGATGAGGTGGGGAACTAGGTCTTTCTCTGTGGTCTCCACAGGGGATTCAGACACCCTTTCGTCTTGGGAGATGCAAGACGAGCCTGCATTCCAGTCACTGCAGGGATATCCGGCCTTATTTCGAGTCAGGGCATCGCGGTGTCCATTCCACTTGAGGCCGCAATCTCAGGGTCCCTCTCACATACCTAGAGCTGAGAGAAGCCTCCTCTTGAGGTGCTTGTGGTAAGGTGGTATTCCTCTGGAGACGAATCCAGGGACTAACCTCTCTTTTCGAGTTGATTTTTGGTCCACAGAGTTCTTTCGTGTTGCTACAGTGACCTCAGGATCCCTCTATCCTTGAAACAGTGTTCTTGGGGTTTCTCTGGAGTGCCATCAAGGAAATCAAGGCTCCTTTCATGTGTGATGTGCAACACGGAATTGCTCTGCACGCAGTACAGGGGAATCAGGCCTCATCTCGCATCGAGGGGGAAGTCTCATGGTTTTTCTCGAGTTGCGGCGGGAACCTGGGGTATATTCTCGAGTTACGACGGGGATGGCCCTTCCACCCACGTGTTTGTTCAGCCACGTCAGGACTCCTGCCTAGTTGCGAGGGACAACTCGGGATTCTCCTCGAGGCTTGGCAGGGCAATTGGAACGCCTCTCCAGCTGAGGCGGGAGACCAAGGGTCCCTTTCCACGTGCCACAAGAATCCTGGGACTCCTATCAAGTTTCACGAGAAGTCAGGCATCGTCTCCTTTGGAGGCACTGATCTCCGCGTACCTCTGGAGTTTTCAAAGGATGTGAGGCCTCCGGTCGCGATGAGGTGGGGAACTAGGTGTTTCTCTGTGGTCTCCACAGGGGATTCAGACATCCTTTCTTCTTGGGAGATGCAAGACAAGCCTGCATTCCAGTCACTGCAGGGATATCCGGCCTTATTTCGAGTCAGGGCATCGCGGTGTCCATTCCACTTGAGGCCGCAAACTCAGGATCCCTCTCACATACCTAGAGCTGAGAGAAGCCTCCTCTTGAAGTGCTTGTGGTAAGGTGGTATTCCTCTGGAGTCGAAGCCAGGGACTAACCTCTCATCTCGAGTTGATTTTTAGCCCACGGAGCTCTTTCGTGTTGCTACAGTGACCTCAGGATCCCTCTAGCCTTGAAACAGTGTTCTTGGGGTTTCTCTGGAGTGCCATCAAGGAAATCAAGGCTCCTTTCATGTGTAATCTGCAACCCGGAATTGCTCTGCACGCAGTGCAGGGCAATCGGGCCTCATCTCGCGGCGAGGGGGAAGTCTCATGATTTTTCTCGAGTTGCGGCGGGAACCTGGGGTATATTCTCGAGTTACGACGGGGATGGCCCTTCCACACACGTGTGTGTTCAGCCATGTCAGGACTCCTGCCTAGTTGCGAGGGACAACTCGGGATTCTCCTCGAGGCTTTGCAGGGCAATTGGGACGCCTCTCCAGCTGAGACGGGAGACCAAGGGTCCCTTTCCACGTGCCACAGGAATCCTGGGACTCCTATCAAGTTTCACGAGGAGTCAGGCATCGCCTCCTTTGGAGGCACTGATCTCCACATACCTCTGGAGTTTTCAAAGGATTTGAGGCCTCCTGTCGCGATGAGGTGGGGAACTAGGTCTTTCTCTGTGGTCTCCACAGGGGATTCAGACACCCTTTCGTCTTGGGAGATGCAAGACGAGCCTGCATTCCAGTCACTGCAGGGATATCCGGCCTTATTTCGAGTCAGGGCATCGCGGTGTCCATTCCACTTGAGGCCGCAAACTCAGGGTCCCTCTCACATACCTAGAGCTGAGAGAAGCCTCCTCTTGAGGTGCTTGTGGTAAGGTGGTATTCCTCTGGAGTCGAAGCCAGGGACTAACCTCTCATCTCGAGTTGATTTTTGGTCCACGGAGCTCTTTCGTGTTGCTACAGTGACCTCAGGATCCCTCTAGCCTTGAAACAGTGTTCTTGGGGTTTCTCTGGAGTGCCATGAAGGAAATCAAGGCTCCTTTCATGTGTGATGTGCAACACAGAATTGCTGTGCACGCAGTCCAGGGGAATCGGGCCTCATCTCGCGGCGAGGGGGAAGTCTCATGGTTTTTCTCGAGTTGCGGCGGGAACCTGGGGTATATTCTCGAGTTACGACGGGGATGGCCCTTCCACACACGTGTTTGTTCAGCCACGTCAGGACTCTTGCCTAGTTGCGAGACACAACTCGGGATTCTCCTCGAGGCTTGGCAAGGCAATTGGGACGCCTCTCCAGCTGAGGCGGGAGACCAAGGGTCCCTTTCCACGTGCCACAGGAATCCTGGGACTCCTATCAAGTTTCACGAGGAGTCAGGCATCGTCTCCTTTGGAGGCACTGATCTCCGCGTACCTCTGGAGTTTTCAAAGGATGTGAGGCCTCCGGTCGCGATGAGGTGGGGAACTAGGTCTTTCTCTGTGGTCTCCACAGGGGATTCAGACATCCTTTCATCTTGGGAGATGCAAGACGAGCCTGCATTGAAGTCACTGCAGGGATATCCGGCTTTATTTCGAGTCAGGGAATCGCGGTGTCCATTCCACTTGAGGCCGCAAACTCAGGGTCCCTCTCACATACCTAGAGCTGAGAGAAGCCTCCTCTTGAGGTGCTTGTGGTAAGGTGGTATTCCTCTGGAGACGAATCCAGGGACTAACCTCTCTTTTCGAGTTGATTTTTGGTCCACAGAGTTCTATCGTGTTGCTACAGTGACCTCAGGATGCCTCTATCCTTGAAACAGTGTTCTTGGGGTTTCTCTGGAGTGCCATCAAGGAAATCAAGGCTCCTTTCATGTGTGATGTGCAAGACGGAATTGCTCTGCACGCAGTACAGGGGAATCGGGCCTCATCTCGCATCGAGGGGGAAGTCTCATGGTTTTTCTCGAGTTGCGGCGGGAACCTGGGGTATATTCTCGAGTTACGACGGGGATGGCCCTTCCACCCACGTGTTTCTTCAGCCACGTCAGGACTCCTGCCTAGTTGCGAGGGACAACTCGGGATTTTCCTCGAGGCTTGGCAGGGCAATTGGAACGCCTCTCCAGCTGAGGCAGGAGACCAATGGTCCCTTTCCACGTGCCACAAGAATCCTGGGACTCCTATCAAGTTTCACGAGGAGTCAGGCATCGTCTCCTTTGGAGGCACTGATCTCCGCGTACCTCTGGAGTTTTCAAAGGATGTGAGGCCTCCGGTCGCGATGAGGTGGGGAACTAGGTCTTTCTCTGTGGTCTCCACAGGGGATTCAGACATCAATTCTTCTTGGGAGATGCAAGACGAGCCTGCATTCAAGTCACTGCAGGGATATCCGGCCTTATTTCGAGTCAGGGCATCGCGGTGTCCATTCCACTTGAGGCCGCAAACTCAGGATCCCTCTCACATACCTAGAGCTGAGAGAAGCCTCCTCTTGAGGTGCTTGTGGTAAGGTGGTATTCCTCAGGAGTCGAAGCCAGGGACTAACCTCTCATCTCGTGTTGATTCTTGGTCCACGGAGCTCTTTCGTGTTGCTACAGTGACCTCAGGATCCCTCTAGCCTTGAAACAGTGTTCTTGGGGTTTCTCTGGAGTGCCATCAAGGAAATCAAGGCTCCTTTCATGTGTGATGTGCAACACGGAATTGCTCTGCACGCAGTGCAGGGGAATCGGGCCTCATCTCGCATCGAGGGGGAAGTCTCATGGTTTTTCTCGAGTTGCGGTGGGAACCTGGGGTATATTCTCGAGTTACGACGGGGATGGTCCTTCCACCCACGTGTTTGTTCAGCCACGTCAGGACTCCTGCCTAGTTGCGAGGGACAACTCGGGATTCTCCTCGAGGCTTGGCAGGGCAATTGGAACGCCTCTCCAGCTGAGGCAGGAGACCAAGGATCCCTTTCCACGTGCCACAAGAATCCTGGGACTCCTATCAAGTTTCACGAGGAGTCAGGCATCGTCTCCTTTGGAGGCACTGATCTCCGTGTACCTCTGGAGTTCTCAAAGGATGTGAGGCCTCCGTTCGCGATGAGGTGGGGAACTAGGTGTTTCTCTGTGGTCTCCACAGGGGATTCAGACATCCTTTCTTCTTGGGAGATGCAAGACGAGCCTGCATTCAAGTCACTGCAGGGATATCTGGCCTTATTTCGAGTCAGGGCATCGCGGTGTCCATTCCACTTGAGGCCGCAAACTCAGGATCCCTCTCACATACCTAGAGCTGAGAGAAGCCTCCTCTTGAGGTGCTTGTGGTAAGGTGGTATTCCTCAGGAGTCGAAGCCAGGGACTAACCTCTCATCTCGTGTTGATTCTTGGTCCACGGAGCTCTTTCGTGTTGCTACAGTGACCTCAGGATCCCTCTAGCCTTGAAACAGTGTTCTTGGGGTTTCTCTGGAGTGCCATCAAGGAAATCAAGGCTCCTTTCATGTGTGATGTGCAACACGGAATTGCTCTGCACTCAGTGCAGGGAAATCGGGCCTCATCTCGCGGCGAGGGGGAAGTCTCATGGTTTTTCTCGAGTTGCGGCGGGAACCTGGGGTATATTCTCGAGTTACGACGGGGATGGCCCTTCCACCCACGTGTTTGTTCAGCCACGTCAGGACTCCTGCCTAGTTGCGAGGGACAACTCTGGATTCTCCTCGAGGCTTGGCAGGGCAATTGGGACGCCTCTCCAGCTGAGGCGGGAGACCAAGTGTCCCTTTCCACGTGCCACAGGAATCCTGGGACTCCTATCAAGTTTCACGAGGAGTCAGGCATCGTCTCCTTTGGAGGCACTGATCTCCGCGTACCTCTGGAGTTTTCAAAGGATGTGAGGCTATCGGTCGCGATGAGGTGGGGAACTAAGTCTTTCTCTGTGCTTTCCACAGGGGATTCAGACATCCTTTCATCTTGGGAGATGCAAGACGAGCCTGCATTGAAGTCACTGCAGGGATATCCGGCCTTATTTCGAGTCAGGGCATCGCGGTGTCCATTCCACTTGAGGCCGCAAACTCAGGGTCCCTCTCACATACCTAGAGCTGAGAGAAGCCTCCTCTTGAGGTGCTTGTGGTAAGGTGGTATTCCTCTGGAGATGAATCCAGGGACTAACCTCTCTTTTCGAGTTGATTTTTGGTCCACAGAGTTCTTTCGTGTTGCTACAGTGACCTCAGGATCCCTCTATCCTTGAAACAGTGTTCTTGGGGTTTCTCTGGAGTGCCATCAAGGAAATCAAGGCTCCTTTCATGTGTGATGTGCAAGACGGAATTGCTCTGCACGCAGTACAGGGGAATCGGGCCTCATCTCGCATCGAGGGGGAAGTCTCATGATTTTTCTCGAGTTGCGGCGGGAACCTGGGGTATATTCTCGAGTTACGACGGGGATGGCCCTTCCACCCACGTGTTTCTTCAGCCACGTCAGGACTCCTGCCTAGTTGCGAGGGACAACTCGGGATTCTCCTCGAGGCTTGGCAGGGCAATTGGAACGCCTCTCCAGCTGAGGCGGGAGACCAATGGTCCCTTTCCACGTGCCACAAGAATCCTGGGACTCCTATCAAGTTTCACGAGGAGTCAGGCATCGTCTCCTTTGGAGGCACTGATCTCCGCGTACCTCTGGAGTTTTCAAAGGATGTGAGGCCTCCGGTCGCGATGAGGTGAGGAACTAGGTGTTTCTCTGTGGTCTCCACAGGGGATTCAGACATCCTTTCTTCTTGGGAGATGCAAGACGAGCCTGCATTCAAGTCACTGCAGGGATATCCGGCCTTATTTCGAGTCAGGGCATCGCGGTGTCCATTCCACTTGAGGCCGCAAACTCAGGGTCCCTCTCACATACCTAGAGCTGAGAGAAGCCTCCTCTTGAGGTGCTTGTGGTACGGTGGTATTCCTCAGGAGTCGAAGCCAGGGACTAACCTCTCATCTCGTGTTGATTCTTGGTCCACAGAGCACTTTCGTGTTCCTACAGTGACCTCAGGATCCCTCTAGCCTTGAAACAGTGTTCTTGGGGTTTCTCTGGAGTGCCATCAAGGAAATCAAGGCTCCTTTCATGTGTGATGTGCAACACGGAATTGCTCTGCACGCAGTGCAGGGGAATCGGGCCTCATCTCGCGGCGAGGGGGAAGTCTCATGGTTTTTCTCAAGTTGCGGCGGGAACCTGGGGTATATTCTCGAGTTACGACGGGGATGGCCCTTCCACACACGTGTGTGTTCAGCCATGTCAGGACTCCTGCCTAGTTGCGAGGGACAACTCTGGATTCTCCTCGAGGCTTTGCAGGGCAATTGGGACGCCTCTCCAGCTGAGACGGGAGACCAAGGGTCCCTTTCCACGTGCCACAGGAATCCTGGGTCTCCTATCAAGTTTCACGAGGAGTCAGGCATCCTCTCCTTTGGAGGCACTGATCTCCGCATACCTCTGGAGTTTTCAAAGGATTTGAGGCCTCCTGTCGCGATGAGGTGGGGAACTAGGTGTTTCTCTGTGGTCTCCACAGGGGATTCAGACACCCTTTCGTCTTGGGAGATGCAAGACGAGCCTGCATTCCAGTCACTGCAGGGATATCCGGCCTTATTTCGAGTCAGGGCATCGCGGTGTCCATTCCACTTGAGGCCGCAAACTCAGGGTCCCTCTCACATACCTAGAGCTGAGAGAAGCCTCCTCTTGAGGTGCTTGTGGTAAGGTGGTATTCCTCTGGAGTCGAAGCCAGGGACTAACCTCTCATCTCGAGTTGATTTTTGGCCCAAGGAGCTCTTTCGTGTTGCTACAGTGACCTCAGGATCCCTCTAGCCTTGAAACAGTGTTCTTGGGGTTTCTCTGGAGTGCCATCAAGGAAATCAAGGCTCCTTTCATGTGTGATGTGCAACACGGAATTGCTCTGCACGCAGTGCAGGGGAATCGGGCCTCATCTCGCGGCGAGGGGGAAGTCTCATGGTTTTTCTCGAGTTGCGGCGGGAACCTGGGGTATATTCTCGAGTTACGACGGGGATGGCCCTTCCACCCACGTGTTTCTTCAGCGACGTCAGGACTCCTGCCTAATTGCGAGGGACAACTCTGGATTCTCCTCGAGGCTTGGCAGGGCAATTGAGACGCCTCTCCAGCTGAGGCGGGAGACCAAGTGTCCCTTTCCAAGTGCCACAGGAATCCTGGGACTCCTATCAAGTTTCACGAGGAGTCAGGCATCGTCTCCTTAGGAGGCACTGATCTCCGCGTACCTCTGGAGTTTTCAAAGGATGTGAGGCCTCCGGTCGCGATGAGGTGGGGAACTAGGTCTTTCTCTGTGGTCTCCACAGGGGATTCAGACATCCTTTCGTCCTGGGAGATGCAAGACGAGCCTGCATTGAAGTCACTGCAGGGATATCCGGCCTTATTTCGAGTCAGGGTATCGCGGTGTCCATTCCACTTGAGGCCGCAAACTCAGGGTCCCTCTCACATACCTAGAGCTGAGAGAAGCCTCCTCTTGAGGTGCTTGGGGTAAGGTGGTATTCCTCTGGAGACGAATCCAGGGACTAACCTCTCTTTTCGAGTTGATTTTTGGTCCACAGAGTTCTTTCGTGTTGCTACAGTGACCTCAGGATCCCTCTATCCTTGAAACAGTGTTCTTGGGGTTTCTCTGGAGTGCCATCAAGGAAATCAAGGCTCCTTTCATGTGTGATGTGCAAGACGGAATTGCTCTGCACGCAGTACAGGGGAATCGGGCCTCATCTCGCATCGAGGGGGAAGTCTCATGGTTTTTCTCGAGTTGCGGCGGGAACCTGGGGTATATTCTCGAGTTACGACGGGGATGGTCCTTCCACCCACGTGTTTGTTCAGCCACGTCAGGACTCCTGCCTAGTTGCGAGGGACAACTCTGGATTCTCCTCGAGGCTAGGCAGGGCAATTGGGACGCCTCTCCAGCTGAGGCAGGAGACCAAGGATCCCTTTCCACGTGCCACAAGAATCCTGGGACTCCTATCAAGTTTCACGAGGAGTCAGGCATCGTCTCCTTTGGAGGCACTGATCTCCGTGTACCTCTGGAGTTCTCAAAGGATGTGAGGCCTCCGGTCGCGATGAGGTGGGGAACTAGGTGTTTCTCTGTGGTCTCCACAGGGGATTCAGACATCCTTTCTTCTTGGGAGATGCAAGACGAGCCTGCATTCAAGACACTGCAGGGATATCTGGCCTTATTTCGAGTCAGGGCATCGCGGTGTCCATTCCACTTGAGGCCTCAAACTCAGGATCCCTCTCACATACCTAGAGCTGAGAGAAGCCTCCTCTTGAGGTGCTTGTGGTAAGGTGGTATTCCTCAGGATTCGAAGCCAGGGACTAACCTCTCATCTCGTGTTGATTCTTGGTCCACGGAGCTCTTTCGTGTTGCTACAGTGACCTCAGGATCCCTCTAGCCTTGAAACAGTGTTCTTGGGGTTTCTCTGGAGTGCCATCAAGGAAATCAAGGCTCCTTTCATGTGTGATGTGCAACACGGAATTGCTCTGCACGCAGTGCAGGGAAATCGGGCCTCATCTCGCGGCGAGGGGGAAGTCTCATGGTTTTTCTCGAGTTGCGGCGGGAACCTGGGGTATATTCTCGAGTTATGACGGGGATGGCCCTTCCACCCACGTGTTTCTTCAGCCACGTCAGGACTCCTGCCTAGTTGCGAGGGACAACTCTGGATTCTCCTCGAGTCTTGGCAGGGCAATTGGAACGCCTCTCCAGCTGAGGCGGGAGACCAAGGGTCCCTTTCCACGTGCCACAAGAATCCTGGGACTCCTATCAAGTTTCACGAGGAGTCAGGCATCGTCTCCTTTGGAGGCACTGATCTCCGCGTACCTCTGGAGTTTTCAAAGGATGTGAGGCCTCCGGTCGCGATGAGGTGGGGAACTAGGTGTTTCTCTGTGGTCTCCACAGGGGATTCAGACATCCTTTCTTCTTGGGAGATGCAAGACAAGCCTGCATTCAAGTCACTGCAGGGATATCCGGCCTTATTTCGAGTCAGGGCATCGCGGTGTCCATTCCACTTGAGGCCGCAAACTCAGGGTCCCTCTCACATACCTAGAGCTGAGAGAAGCCTCCTCTTGAGGTGCTTGTGGTAAGGTGGTATTCCTCTGGAGATGAATCCAGGGACTAACCTCTCTTTTCGAGTTGATTTTTGGTCCACAGAGTTCTTTCGTGTTGCTACAGTGACCTCAGGATCCCTCTATCCTTGAAACAGTGTTCTTGGGGTTTCTCTGGAGTGCCATCAAGGAAATCAAGGCTCCTTTCATGTGTGATGTGCAAGACGGAATTGCTCTGCACGCAGTACAGGGGAATCGGGCCTCATCTCGCATCGAGGGGAAGTCTCATGATTTTTCTCGAGTTGCGGCGGGAACCTGGGGTATATTCTCGAGTTACGACGGGGATGGCCCTTCCACCCACGTGTTTCTTCAGCCACGTCAGGACTCCTGCCTAGTTGCGAGGGACAACTCGGGATTCTCCTCGAGGCTTGGCAGGGCAATTGGAACGCCTCTCCAGCTGAGGCGGGAGACCAAGGGTCCCTTTCCAAGTGCCACAGGAATCCTGGGACTCCTATCAAGTTTCACGAGGAGTCAGGCATCGTCTCCTTTGGAGGCACTGATCTCCGCGTACCTCTGGAGTTTTCAAAGGATGTGAGGCCTCCGGTCGCGATGAGGTGGGGAACTAGGTGTTTCTTTGTGGTCTCCACAGGGGATTCAGACATCCTTTCTTCTTGGGAGATGCAAGACGAGCCTGCATTCAAGTCACTGCAGGGATATCCGGCCTTATTTCGAGTCAGGGCATCGCGGTGTCCATTCCACTTGAGGCCGCAAACTCAGGGTCCCTCTCACATACCTAGAGCTGAGAGAAGCCTCCTCTTGAGGTGCTTGTGGTAAGGTGGTATTCCTCTGGAGTCGAAGCCAGGGACTAACCTCTCATCTCGAGTTGATTTTTGGCCCAAGGAGCTCTTTCGTTTTGCTACAGTGACCTCAGGATCCCTCTAGCCTTGAAACAGTGTTCTTGGGGTTTCTCTGGAGTGCCATGAAGGAAATCAAGGCTCCTTTCATGTGTGATGTGCAACACGGAATTGCTCTGCACGCAGTGCAGGGGAATCGGGCCTCATCTCGCGGCGAGGAGGAAGTCTCATGGTTTTTCTCGAGTTGCGGCGGGAACCTGGGGTATATTCTCGAGTTACGACGGGGATGGCCCTTCCACCCACGTGTTTCTTCAGCGACGTCAGGACTCCTGCCTAGTTGCGAGGGACAACTCTGGATTCTCCTCGAGGCTTGGCAGGGCAATTGAGACGCCTCTCCAGCTGAGGGGGGAGACCAAGTGTCCCTTTCCAAGTGCCACAGGAATCCTGGGACTCCTATCAAGTTTCACGAGGAGTCAGGCATCGTCTCCTTAGGAGGCACTGATCTCCGCGTACTTCTGGAGTTTTCAAAGGATGTGAGGCCTCCGGTCGCGATGAGGTGGGGAACTAGGTCTTTCTCTGTGGTCTCCACAGGGGATTCAGACATCCTTTCGTCCTGGGAGATGCAAGACGAGCCTGCATTGAAGTCACTGCAGGGATATCCGGCCTTATTTCGAGTCAGGGCATCGCGGTGTCCATTCCACTTGAGGCCGCAAACTCAGGGTCCCTCTCACATACCTAGAGCTGAGAGAAGCCTCCTCTTGAGGTGCTTGTGGTAAGGTGGTATTCCTCTGGAGATGAATCCAGGGACTAACCTCTCTTTTCGAGTTGATTTTTGGTCCACAGAGTTCTTTCGTGTTGCTACAGTGACCTCAGGATCCCTCTATCCTTGAAACAGTGTTCTTGGGGTTTCTCTGGAGTGCCATCAAGGAAATCAAGGCTCCTTTCATGTGTGATGTGCAAGACGGAATTGCTCTGCACGCAGTACAGGGGAATCGGGCCTCATCTCGCATCGAGGGGAAGTCTCATGATTTTTCTCGAGTTGCGGCGGGAACCTGGGGTATATTCTCGAGTTACGACGGGGATGGCCCTTCCACCCACGTGTTTCTTCAGCCACGTCAGGACTCCTGCCTAGTTGCGAGGGACAACTCGGGATTCTCCTCGAGGCTTGGCAGGGCAATTGGAACGCCTCTCCAGCTGAGGCGGGAGACCAAGGGTCCCTTTCCAAGTGCCACAGGAATCCTGGGACTCCTATCAAGTTTCACGAGGAGTCAGGCATCGTCTCCTTTGGAGGCACTGATCTCCGCGTACCTCTGGAGTTTTCAAAGGATGTGAGGCCTCCGGTCGCGATGAGGTGGGGAACTAGGTGTTTCTTTGTGGTCTCCACAGGGGATTCAGACATCCTTTCTTCTTGGGAGATGCAAGACGAGCCTGCATTCAAGTCACTGCAGGGATATCCGGCCTTATTTCGAGTCAGGGCATCGCGGTGTCCATTCCACTTGAGGCCTCAAACTCAGGATCCCTCTCACATACCTAGAGCTGAGAGAAGCCTCCTCTTGAGGTGCTTGTGGTAAGGTGGTATTCCTCAGGAGTCGAAGCCAGGGACTAACCTCTCATCTCGTGTTGATTCTTGGTCCACAGAGCTCTTTCGTGTTCCTACAGTGACCTCAGGATCCCTCTAGCCTTGAAACAGTGTTCTTGGGGTTTCTCTGGAGTGCCATCAAGGAAATCAAGGCTCCTTTCATGTGTGATGTGCAACACGGAATTGCTCTGCACGCAGTGCAGGGGAATCGGGCCTCATCTCGCGGCGAGGGGGAAGTCTCATGGTTTTTCTCGAGTTGCGGCGGGAACCTGGGGTATATTCTCGAGTTACGACGGGGATGGCCCTTCCACACACGTGTGTGTTCAGCCATGTCAGGACTCCTGCCTAGTTGCGAGGGACAACTCGGGATTCTCCTCGAGGCTTTGCAGGGCAATTGGGACGCCTCTCCAGCTGAGACGGGAGACCAAGGGTCCCTTTCCACGTGCCACAGGAATCCTGGGTCTCCTATCAAGTTTCACGAGGAGTCAGGCATCGTCTCCTTTGGAGGCACTGATCTCCGCGTACCTCTGGAGTTTTCAAAGGATGTGAGGCCTCCGGTCGCGATGACGTGGGGAACTAGGTCTTTCTCTGTGGTCTCCACAGGGGATTCAGACATCCTTTCGTCCTGGGAGATGCAAGACGAGCCTGCATTGAAGTCACTGCAGGTATATCCGGCCTTATTTCGAGTCAGGGTATCGCGGTGTCCATTCCACTTGAGGCCGCAAACTCAGGGTCCCTCTCACATACCTAGAGCTGAGAGAAGCCTCCTCTTGAGGTGCTTGGGGTAAGGTGGTATTCCTCTGGAGACGAATCCAGGGACTAACCTCTCTTTTCGAGTTGATTTTTGGTCCACAGAGTTCTTTCGTGTTGCTACAGTGACCTCAGGATCCCTCTATCCTTGAAACAGTGTTCTTGGGGTTTCTCTGGAGTGCCATCAAGGAAATCAAGGCTCCTTTCATGTGTGATGTGCAAGACGGAATTGCTCTGCACGCAGTACAGGGGAATCGGGCCTCATCTCGCATCGAGGGGGAAGTCTCATGGTTTTTCTCGAGTTGCGGCGGGAACCTGGGGTATATTCTCGAGTTACGACGGGGATGGTCCTTCCACCCACGTGTTTGTTCAGCCACGTCAGGACTCCTGGCTAGTTGCGAGGGACAACTCTGGATTCTCCTCGAGGCTTGGCAGGGCAATTGGAACGCCTCTCCAGCTGAGGCGGGAGACCAAGGGTCCCTTTCCACGTGCCACAGGAATCCTGGGACTCCTATCAAGTTTCACGAGGAGTCAGGCATCGTCTCCTTTGGAGGCACTGATCTCCGCGTACCTCTGGAGTTTTCAAAGGATGTGAGGCCTCCGGTCGCGATGAGGTGGGGAACTAGGTCTTTCTCTGTGGTCTCCACAGGGGATTCAGACATCCTTTCATCTTGGGAGATGCAAGACGAGCCTGCATTCAAGTCACTGCAGGGATATCCGGCCTTATTTCGAGTCAGGGCATCGCGGTGTCCATTCCACTTGAGGCCTCAAACTCAGGATCCCTCTCACATACCTAGAGCTGAGAGAAGCCTCCTCTTGAGGTGCTTGTGGTAAGGTGGTATTCCTCAGGAGTCGAAGCCAGGGACTAACCTCTCATCTCGTGTTGATTCTTGGTCCACAGAGCTCTTTCGTGTTCCTACAGTGACCTCAGGATCCCTCTAGCCTTGAAACAGTGTTCTTGGGGTTTCTCTGGAGTGCCATCAAGGAAATCAAGGCTCCTTTCATGTGTGATGTGCAACACGGAATTGCTCGGCACGCAGTGCAGGGGAATCGGGCCTCATCTCGCGGCGACGGGGAAGTCTCATGGTTTTTCTCGAGTTGCGGCGGGAACCTGGGGTATATTCTCGAGTTACGACGGGGATGGCCCTTCCACACACGTGTGTGTTCAGCCATGTCAGGACTCCTGCCTAGATGCGAGGGACAACTCGGGATTCTCCTCGAGGCTTTGCAGGGCAATTGGGACGCCTCTCCAGCTGAGACGGGAGACCAAGGGTCCCTTTCCACGTGCCACAGGAATCCTGGGTCTCCTATCAAGTTTCACGAGGAGTCAGGCATCGTCTCCTTTGGAGGCACTGATCTCCGCATACCTCTGGAGTTTTCAAAGGATTTGAGGCCTCCTGTCGCGATGAGGTGGGGAACTAGGTCTTTCTCTGTGGTCTCCACAGGGGATTCAGACACCCTTTCGTCTTGGGAGATGCAAGACGAGCCTGCATTCCAGTCACTGCAGGGATATCCGGCCTTATTTCGAGTCAGGGCATCGCGGTGTCCATTCCACTTGAGGCCGCAAACTCAGGGTCCCTCTCACATACCTAGAGCTGAGAGAAGCCTCCTCTTGAGGTGCTTGTGGTAAGGTGGTATTCCTCTGGAGTCGAAGCCAGGGACTAACCTCTCATCTCGAGTTGATTTTTGGCCTACGGAGCTTTTTCGTGTTGCTACAGTAACCTCAGGATCCCTCTAGCCTGGAAACAGTGTTCTTGGGGTTTCTCTGGAGTGCCATCAAGGAAATCAAGGCTCCTTTCATGTGTGATGTGCAACACGGAATTGCTCTGCACGCAGTGCAGGGGAATCGGGCCTCATCTCGCGGCGAGGGGGAAGTCTCATGGTTTTTCTCGAGTTGCGGCGGGAACCTGGGGTATATTCTCGAGTTACGACGGGGATGGCCCTTCCACACACGTGTGTGTTCAGCCATGTCAGGACTCCTGCCTAGTTGCGAGGGACAACTCGGGATTCTCCTCGAGGCTTTGCAGGGCAATTGGGACGCCTCTCCAGCTGAGACGGGAGACCAAGGGTCCCTTTCCACGTGCCACAGGAATCCTGGGTCTCCTATCAAGTTTCACGAGGAGTCAGGCATCGTCTCCTTTGGAGGCACTGATCTCCGCGTACCTCTGGAGTTTTCAAAGGATGGGAGGCCTCCGGTCGCGACGACGTGGGGAACTAGCTCTTTCTCTGTGGTCTCCACAGGGGATTCAGACATCCTTTCGTCCTGGGAGATGCAAGACGAGCCTGCATTGAAGTCACTGCAGGGATATCCGGCCTTATTTCGAGTCAGGGTATCGCGGTGTCCATTCCACTTGAGGCCGCAAACTCAGGGTCCCTCTCACATACCTAGAGCTGAGAGAAGCCTCCTCTTGAGGTGCTTGGGGTAAGGTGGTATTCCTCTGGAGACGAATCCAGGGACTAACCTCTCTTTTCGAGTTGATTTTTGGTCCACAGAGTTCTTTCGTGTTGCTACAGTGACCTCAGGATCCCTCTATCCTTGAAACAGTGTTCTTGGGGTTTCTCTGGAGTGCCATCAAGGAAATCAAGGCTCCTTTCATGTGTGATGTGCAACACGGAATTGCTCTGCACGCAGTACAGGGGAATCGGGCCTCATCTCGCATCGAGGGGGAAGTCTCATGGTTTTTCTCGAGTTGCGGCGGGAACCTGGGGTATATTCTCGAGTTACGACGGGGATGGTCCTTCCACCCACGTGTTTGTTCAGCCACGTCAGGACTCCTGCCTAGTTGCGAGGGACAACTCTGGATTCTCCTCGAGGCTTGGCAGGGCAATTGGAACGCCTCTCCAGCTGAGGCGGGAGACCAAGGGTCCCTTTCCACGTGCCACAGGAATCCTGGGACTCCTATCAAGTTTCACGAGGAGTCAGGCATCGTCTCCTTTGGAGGCACTGATCTCCGCGTACCTCTGGAGTTTTCAAAGGATGTGAGGCCTCCGGTCGCGATGAGGTGGGGAACTAGGTCTTTCTCTGTGGTCTCCACAGGGGATTCAGACATCCTTTCATCTTGGGAGATGCAAGACGAGCCTGCATTCAATTCACTGCAGGGATATCCGGCCTTATTTCGAGTCAGGGCATCGCGGTGTCCATTCCACTTGAGGCCTCAAACTCAGGATCCCTCTCACATACCTAGAGCTGAGAGAAGCCTCCTCTTGAGGTGCTTGTGGTAAGGTGGTATTCCTCAGGAGTCGAAGCCAGGGACTAACCTCTCATCTCGTGTTGATTCTTGGTCCACAGAGCTCTTTCGTGTTCCTACAGTGACCTCAGGATCCCTCTAGCCTTGAAACAGTGTTCTTGGGGTTTCTCTGGAGTGCCATCAAGGAAATCAAGGCTCCTTTCATGTGTGATGTGCAACACGGAATTGCTCTGCACGCAGTGCAGGGGAATCGGGCCTCATCTCGCGGCGAGGGGGAAGTCTCATGGTTTTTCTCGAGTTGCGGCGGGAACCTGGGGTATATTCTCGAGTTACGACGGGGATTGCCCTTCCACACACGTGTGTGTTCAGCCATGTCAGGACTCCTGCCTAGTTGCAAGGGACAACTCTGGATTCTCCTCGAGGCTTTGCAGGGCAATTGGGACGCCTCTCCAGCTGAGACGGGAGACCAAGGGTCCCTTTCCACGTGCCACAGGAATCCTGGGTCTCCTATCAAGTTTCCCGAGGAGTCAGGCATCGTCTCCTTTGGAGGCACTGATCTCCGCATACCTCTGGAGTTTTCAAAGGATTTGAGGCCTCCTGTCGCGATGAGGTGGGGAACTAGGTCTTTCTCTGTGGTCTCCACAGGGGATTGAGACACCCTTTCGTCTTGGGAGATGCAAGACGAGCCTGCATTCCAGTCACTGCAGGGATATCCGGCCTTATTTCGAGTCAGGGCATCGCGGTGTCCATTCCACTTGAGGCCGCAAACTCAGGGTCCCTCTCACATACCTAGAGCTGAGAGAAGCCTCCTCTTGAGGTGCTTGTGGTAAGGTGGTATTCCTCTGGAGTCGAAGCCAGGGACTAACCTCTCATCTCGAGTTGATTTTTGGCCCACGGAGCTTTTTCGTGTTGCTACAGTAACCTCAGGATCCCTCTAGCCTTGAAACAGTGTTCTTGGGGTTTCTCTGGAGTGCCATCAAGGAAATCAAGGCTCCTTTCATGTGTGATGTGCAACACGGAATTGCTCTGCACGCAGTGCAGGGGAATCGGGCCTCATCTCGCGGCGAGGGGGAAGTCTCATGGTTTTTCTCGAGTTGCGGCGGGAACCTGGGGTATATTCTCGAGTTACGACGGGGATGGCCCTTCCACCCACGTGTTTCTTCAGCGACGTCAGGACTCCTGCCTAGTTGCGAGGGACAACTCTGGATTCTCCTCGAGGCTTGGCAGGGCAATTGGGACGCCTCTCCAGCTGAGGCGGGAGACCAAGAGTCCCTTTCCAAGTGCCACAGGAATCCTGGGACTCCTATCAAGTTTCACGAGGAGTCAGGCATCGTCTCCTTTGGAGGCACTGATCTCCGCGTACCTCTGGAGTTTTCAAAGGATGTGAGGCTATCGGTAGCGATGAGGTAGGGAACTAAGTCTTTCTCTGTGCTTTCCACAGGGGATTCAGACATCCTTTCGTCCTGGGAGATGCAAGACGAGCCTGCATTCAAGTCACTGCAGGGATATCCGGCCTTATTTCGAGTCAGGGCATCGCGGTGTCCATTCCACTTGAGGCCGCAAACTCAGGGTCCCTCTCACATACCTAGAGCTGAGAGAAGCCTCCTCTTGAGGTGCTTGTGGTAAGGTGGTATTCCTCTGAAGAGGAATCCAGGGACTAACCTCTCTTTTCGAGTTGATTTTTGGTCCACAGAGTTGTTTCGTGTTGCTACAGTGACCTCAGGATCCCTCTATCCTTGAAACAGTGTTCTTGGGGTTTCTCTGGAGTGCCATCAAGGAAATCAAGGCTCCTTTCATGTGTGATGTGCAAGACGGAATTGCTCTGCACGCAGTACAGGGGAATCGGGCCTCATCTCGCATCGAGGGGAAGTCTCATGATTTTTCTCGAGTTGCGGCGGGAACCTGGGGTATATTCTCGAGTTACGACGGGGATGGCCCTTCCACCCACGTGTTTGTTCAGCCACGTCAGGACTCCTGCCTAGTTGCGAGGGACAACTCGGGATTCTCCTCGAGGCTTGGCAGGGCAATTGGAACGCCTCTCCAGCTGAGGCGGGAGACCAAGGGTCCCTTTCCAAGTGCCACAGGAATCCTGGGACTCCTATCAAGTTTCACGAGGAGTCAGGCATCGTCTCCTTTGGAGGCACTGATCTCCGCGTACCTCTGGAGTTTTCAAAGGATGTGAGGCCTCCGGTCGCGATGAGGTGGGGAACTAGGTGTTTCTTTGTGGTCTCCACAGGGGATTCAGACATCCTTTCTTCTTGGGAGATGCAAGACGAGCCTGCATTCAAGTCACTGCAGGGATATCCGGCCTTATTTCGAGTCAGGGCATCGCGGTGTCCATTCCACTTGAGGCCTCAAACTCAGGATCCCTCTCACATACCTAGAGCTGAGAGAAGCCTCCTCTTGAGGTGCTTGTGGTAAGGTGGTATTCCTCAGGAGTCGAAGCCAGGGACTAACCTCTCATCTCGTGTTGATTCTTGGTCCACAGAGCTCTTTCGTGTTCCTACAGTGACCTCAGGATCCCTCTAGCCTTGAAACAGTGTTCTTGGGGTTTCTCTGGAGTGCCATCAAGGAAATCAAGGCTCCTTTCATGTGTGATGTGCAACACGGAATTGCTCTGCACGCAGTGCAGGGGAATCGGGCCTCATCTCGCGGCGAGGGGGAAGTCTCATGGTTTTTCTCGAGTTGCGGCGGGAACCTGGGGTATATTCTCGAGTTACGACGGGGATGGCCCTTCCACACACGTGTGTGTTCAGCCATGTCAGGACTCCTGCCTAGTTGCGAGGGACAACTCGGGATTCTCCTCGAGGCTTTGCAGGGCAATTGGGACGCCTCTCCAGCTGAGACGGGAGACCAAGGGTCCCTTTCCACGTGCCACAGGAATCCTGGGTCTCCTATCAAGTTTCACGAGGAGTCAGGCATCGTCTCCTTTGGAGGCACTGATCTCCGCGTACCTCTGGAGTTTTCAAAGGATGTGAGGCCTCCAGTCGCGATGACGTGGGGAACTAGGTCTTTCTCTGTGGTCTCCACAGGGGATTCAGACATCCTTTCGTCCTGGGAGATGCAAGACGAGCCTGCATTGAAGTCACTGCAGGGATATCCGGCCTTATTTCGAGTCAGGGTATCGCGGTGTCCATTCCACTTGAGGCCGCAAACTCAGGGTCCCTCTCACATACCTAGAGCTGAGAGAAGCCTCCTCTTGAGGTGCTTGGGGTAAGGTGGTATTCCTCTGGAGACGAATCCAGGGACTAACCTCTCTTTTCGAGTTGATTTTTGGTCCACAGAGTTCTTTCGTGTTGCTACAGTGACCTCAGGATCCCTCTATCCTTGAAACAGTGTTCTTGGGGTTTCTCTGGAGTGCCATCAAGGAAATCAAGGCTCCTTTCATGTGTGATGTGCAAGACGGAATTGCTCTGCACGCAGTACAGGGGAATCGGGCCTCATCTCGCATCGAGGGGGAAGTCTCATGGTTTTTCTCGACTTGCGGCGGGAACCTGGGGTATATTCTCGAGTTACGACGGGGATGGTCCTTCCACCCACGTGTTTGTTCAGCCACGTCAGGACTCCTGCCTAGTTGCGAGGGACAACTCTGGATTCTCCTCGAGGCTTGGCAGGGCAATTGGAACGCCTCTCCAGCTGAGGCGGGAGACCAAGGGTCCCTTTCCACGTGCCACAGGAATCCTGGGACTCCTATCAAGTTTCACGAGGAGTCAGGCATCGTCTCCTTTGGAGGCACTGATCTCCGCGTACCTCTGGAGTTTTCAAAGGATGTGAGGCCTCCGGTCGCGATGAGGTGGGGAACTAGGTCTTTCTCTGTGGTCTCCACAGGGGATTCAGACATCCTTTCATCTTGGGAGATGCAAGACAAGCCTGCATTCAAGTCACTGCAGGGATATCCGGCCTTATTTCGAGTCAGGGCATCGCGGTGTCCATTCCACTTGAGGCCTCAAACTCAGGATCCCTCTCACATACCTAGAGCTGAGAGAAGCCTCCTCTTGAGGTGCTTGTGGTAAGGTGGTATTCCTCAGGAGTCGAAGCCAGGGACTAACCTCTCATCTCGTGTTGATTCTTGGTCCACAGAGCTCTTTCGTGTTCCTACAGTGACCTCAGGATCCCTCTAGCCTTGAAACAGTGTTCTTGGGGTTTCTCTGGAGTGCCATCAAGGAAATCAAGGCTCCTTTCATGTGTGATGTGCAACACGGAATTGCTCTGCACGCAGTGCAGGGGAATCGGGCCTCATCTCGCGGCGACGGGGAAGTCTCATGGTTTTTCTCGAGTTGCGGCGGGAACCTGGGGTATATTCTCGAGTTACGACGGGGATGGCCCTTCCACACACGTGTGTGTTCAGCCATGTCAGGACTCCTGCCTAGTTGCGAGGGACAACTCGGGATTCTCCTCGAGGCTTTGCAGGGCAATTGGGACGCCTCTCCAGCTGAGACGGGAGACCAAGGGTCCCTTTCCACGTGCCACAGGAATCCTGGGTCTCCTATCAAGTTTCATGAGGAGTCAGGCATCGTCTCCTTTGGAGGCACTGATCTCCGCATACCTCTGGAGTTTTCAAAGGATTTGAGGCCTCCGGTCGCGATGACGTGGGGAACTAGGTCTTTCTCTGTGGTCTCCACAGGGGATTCAGACATCCTTTCGTGCTGGGAGATGCAAGACGAGCCTGCATTGAAGTCACTGCAGGGATATCCGGCCTTATTTCGAGTCAGGGTATCGCGGTGTCCATTCCACTTGAGGCCGCAAACTCAGGGTCCCTCTCACATACCTAGAGCTGAGAGAAGCCTCCTCTTGAGGTGCTTGGGGTAAGGTGGTATTCCTCTGGAGACGAATCCAGGGACTAACCTCTCTTTTCGAGTTGATTTTTGGTCCACAGAGTTCTTTCGTGTTGCTACAGTGACCTCAGGATCCCTCTATCCTTGAAACAGTGTTCTTGGGGTTTCTCTGGAGTGCCATCAAGGAAATCAAGGCTCCTTTCATGTGTGATGTGCAAGACGGAATTGCTCTGCACGCAGTACAGGGGAATCGGGCCTCATCTCGCATCGAGGGGGAAGTCTCATGGTTTTTCTCGAGTTGCGGCGGGAACCTGGGGTATATTCTCGAGTTACGACGGGGATGGTCCTTCCACCCACGTGTTTGTTCAGCCACGTCAGGACTCCTGCCTAGTTGCGAGGGACAACTCGGGATTCTCCTCGAGGCTTGGCAGGGCAATTGGAACGCCTCTCCAGCTGAGGCAGGAGACCAAGGGTCCCTTTCCACGTGCCACAAGAATCCTGGGACTCCTATCAAGTTTCACGAGGAGTCAGGCATCGTCTCCTTTGGAGGCACTGATCTCCGTGTACCTCTGGAGTTCTCAAAGGATGTGAGGCCTCCGGTCGCGATGAGGTGGGGAACTAGGTGTTTCTCTGTGGTCTCCACAGGGGATTCAGACATCCTTTCTTCTTGGGAGATGCAAGACGAGCCTGCATTCAAGACACTGCAGGGATATCTGGCCTTATTTCGAGTCAGGGCATCGCGGTGTCCATTCCACTTGAGGCCTCAAACTCAGGATCCCTCTCACATACCTAGAGCTGAGAGAAGCCTCCTCTTGAGGTGCTTGTGGTAAGGTGGTATTCCTCAGGAGTCGAAGCCAGGGACTAACCTCTCATCTCGTGTTGATTCTTGGTCCACGGAGCTCTTTCGTGTTGCTACAGTGACCTCAGGATCCCTCTAGCCTTGAAACAGTGTTCTTGGGGTTTCTCTGGAGTGCCATCAAGGAAATCAAGGCTCCTTTCATGTGTGATGTGCAACACGGAATTGCTCTGCACGCAGTGCAGGGAAATCGGGCCTCATCTCACGGCGAGGGGGAAGTCTCATGGTTTTTCTCGAGTTGCGGCGGGAACCTGGGGTATATTCTCGAGTTACGACGGGGATGGTCCTTCCACCCACGTGTTTCTTCAGCCACGTCAGGACTCCTGCCTAGTTGCGAGGGAAAACTCTGGATTCTCCTCGAGGCTTGGCAGGGCAATTGGAACGCCTCTCCAGCTGAGGCGGGAGACCAAGGGTCCCTTTCCACGTGCCACAAGAATCCTGGGACTCCTATCAAGTTTCACGAGGAGTCAGGCATCGTCTCCTTTGGAGGCACTGATCTCCGCGTACCTCTGGAGTTTTCAAAGGATGTGAGGCCTCCGGTCGCGATATGGTGGGGAACTAGGTGTTTCTTTGTGGTCTCCACAGGGGATTCAGACATCCTTTCATCTTGGGAGATGCAAGACGAGCCTGCATTCAAGTCACTGCAGGGATATCCGGCCTTATTTCGAGTCAGGGCATCGCGGTGTCCATTCCACTTGAGGCCTCAAACTCAGGATCCCTCTCACATACCTAGAGCTGAGAGAAGCCTCCTCTTGAGGTGCTTGTGGTAAGGTGGTATTCCTCAGGAGTCGAAGCCAGGGACTAACCTCTCATCTCGTGTTGATTCTTGGTCCACAGAGCTCTTTCGTGTTCCTACAGTGACCTCAGGATCCCTCTAGCCTTGAAACAGTGTTCTTGGGGTTTCTCTGGAGTGCCATCAAGGAAATCAAGGCTCCTTTCATGTGTGATGTGCAACACGGAATTGCTCTGCACGCAGTGCAGGGGAATCGGGCCTCATCTCGCGGCGACGGGGAAGTCTCATGGTTTTTCTCGAGTTGCGGCGGGAACCTGGGGTATATTCTCGAGTTACGACGGGGATGGCCCTTCCACACACGTGTGTGTTCAGCCATGTCAGGACTCCTGCCTAGATGCGAGGGACAACTCGGGATTCTCCTCGAGGCTTTGCAGGGCAATTGGGACGCCTCTCCAGCTGAGACGGGAGACCAAGGGTCCCTTTCCACGTGCCACAGGAATCCTGGGTCTCCTATCAAGTTTCACGAGGAGTCAGGCATCGTCTCCTTTGGAGGCACTGATCTCCGCATACCTCTGGAGTTTTCAAAGGATTTGAGGCCTCCTGTCCCGATGAGGTGGGGAACTAGGTCTTTCTCTGTGGTCTCCACAGGGGATTCAGACACCCTTTCGTCTTGGGAGATGCAAGACGAGCCTGCATTCCAGTCACTGCAGGGATATCCGGCCTTATTTCGAGTCAGGGCATCGCGGTGTCCATTCCACTTGAGGCCGCAAACTCAGGGTCCCTCTCACATACCTAGAGCTGAGAGAAGCCTCCTCTTGAGGTGCTTGTGGTAAGGTGGTATTCCTCTGGAGTCGAAGCCAGGGACTAACCTCTCATCTCGAGTTGATTTTTGGCCTACGGAGCTTTTTCGTGTTGCTACAGTAACCTCAGGATCCCTCTAGCCTTGAAACAGTGTTCTTGGGGTTTCTCTGGAGTGCCATCAAGGAAATCAAGGCTCCTTTCATGTGTGATGTGCAACACGGAATTGCTCTGCACGCAGTGCAGGGGAATCGGGCCTCATCTCGCGGCGAGGGGGAAGTCTCATGGTTTTTCTCGAGTTGCGGCGGGAACCTGGAGTATATTCTCGAGTTACGACGGGGATGGCCCTTCCACCCACGTGTTTCTTCAGCGACGTCAGGACTCCTGCCTAGTTGCGAGGGACAACTCTGGATTCTCCTCGAGGCTTGGCAGGGCAATTGGGACGCCTCTCCAGCTGAGGCGGGAGACCAAGAGTCCCTTTCCAAGTGCCACAGGAATCCTGGAACTCCTATCAAGTTTCACGAGGAGTCAGGCATCGTCTCCTTTGGAGGCACTGATCTCCGCGTACCTCTGGAGTTTTCAAAGGATGTGAGGCTATCGGTAGCGATGAGGTGGGGAACTAAGTCTTTCTCTGTGCTTTCCACAGGGGATTCAGACATCCTTTCGTCCTGGGAGATGCAAGACGAGCCTGCATTGAAGTCACTGCAGGGATATCCGGCCTTATTTCGAGTCAGGGCATCGCGGTGTCCATTCCACTTGAGGCCGCAAACTCAGGGTCCCTCTCACATACCTAGAGCTGAGAGAAGCCTCCTCTTGAGGTGCTTGTGGTAAGGTGGTATTCCTCTGGAGATGAATCCAGGGACTAACCTCTCTTTTCGAGTTGATTTTTGGTCCACAGAGTTCTTTCGTGTTGCTACAGTGACCTCAGGATCCCTCTAGCCTTGAAACAGTGTTCTTGGGGTTTCTCTGGAGTGCCATCAAGGAAATCAAGGCTCCTTTCATGTGTGATGTGCAAGACGGAATTGCTCTGCACGCAGTACAGGGGAATCGGGCCTCATCTCGCATCGAGGGGAAGTCTCATGATTTTTCTCGAGTTGCGGCGGGAACCTGGGGTATATTCTCGAGTTACGACGGGGATGGCCCTTCCACCCACGTGTTTGTTCAGCCACGTCAGGACTCCTGCCTAGTTGCGAGGGACAACCCGGGATTCTCCTCGAGGCTTGGCAGGGCAATTGGAACGCCTCTCCAGCTGAGGCGGGAGACCAAGGGTCCCTTTCCACGTGCCACAAGAATCCTGGGACTCCTATCAAGTTTCACGAGGAGTCAGGCATCGTCTCCTTTGGAGGCACTGATCTCCGCGTACCTCTGGAGTTTTCAAAGGATGTGAGGCCTCCGGTCGCGATGAGGTGGGGAACTAGGTGTTTCTTTGTGGTCTCCACAGGGGATTCAGACATCCTTTCATCTTGGGAGATGCAAGACGAGCCTGCATTCAAGTCACTGCAGGGATATCCGGCCTTATTTCGAGTCAGGGCATCGCGGTGTCCATTCCACTTGAGGCCTCAAACTCAGGATCCCTCTCACATACCTAGAGCTGAGAGAAGCCTCCTCTTGAGGTGCTTGTGGTAAGGTGGTATTCCTCAGGAGTCGAAGCCAGGGACTAACCTCTCATCTCGTGTTGATTCTTGGTCCACAGAGCTCTTTCGTGTTCCTACAGTGACCTCAGGATCCCTCTATCCTTGAAACAGTGTTCTTGGGGTTTCTCTGGAGTGCCATCAAGGAAATCAAGGCTCCTTTCATGTGTGATGTGCAACACGGAATTGCTCTGCACGCAGTGCAGGGGAATCGGGCCTCATCTCGCGGCGACGGGGAAGTCTCATGGTTTTTCTCGAGTTGCGGCGGGAGCCTGGGGTATATTCTCGAGTTACGACGGGGATGGCCCTTCCACACACGTGTGTGTTCAGCCATGTCAGGACTCCTGCCTAGATGCGAGGGACAACTCGGGATTCTCCTCGAGGCTTTGCAGGGCAATTGGGACGCCTCTCCAGCTGAGACGGGAGACCAAGGGTCCCTTTCCACGTGCCACAGGAATCCTGGGTCTCCTATCAAGTTTCACGAGGAGTCAGGCATCGTCTCCTTTGGAGGCACTGATCTCCGCATACCTCTGGAGTTTTCAAAGGATTTGAGGCCTCCTGTCGCGATGAGGTGGGGAACTAGGTCTTTCTCTGTGGTCTCCACAGGGGATTCAGACACCCTTTCGTCTTGGGAGATGCAAGACGAGCCTGCATTCCAGTCACTGCAGGGATATCCGGCCTTATTTCGAGTCAGGGCATCGCGGTGTCCATTCCACTTGAGGCCGCAAACTCAGGGTCCCTCTCACATACCTAGAGCTGAGAGAAGCCTCCTCTTGAGGTGCTTGTGGTAAGGTGGTATTCCTCTGGAGTCGAAGCCAGGGACTAACCTCTCATCTCGAGTTGATTTTTGGCCTACGGAGCTTTTTCGTGTTGCTACAGTAACCTCAGGATCCCTCTAGCCTTGAAACAGTGTTCTTGGGGTTTCTCTGGAGTGCCATCAAGGAAATCAAGGCTCCTTTCATGTGTGATGTGCAACACGGAATTGCTCTGCACGCAGTGCAGGGGAATCGGGCCTCATCTCGCGGCGAGGGGGAAGTCTCATGGTTTTTCTCGAGTTGCGGCGGGAAGCTGGGGTATATTCTCGAGTTACGACGGGGATGGCCCTTCCACCCACGTGTTTCTTCAGCGACGTCAGGACTCCTGCCTAGTTGCGAGGGACAACTCTGGATTCTCCTCGAGGCTTGGCAGGGCAATTGGGACGCCTCTCCAGCTGAGGCGGGAGACCAAGAGTCCCTTTCCAAGTGCCACAGGAATCCTGGGACTCCTATCAAGTTTCACGAGGAGTCAGGCATCGTCTCCTTTGGAGGCACTGATCTCCGCGTACCTCTGGAGTTTTCAAAGGATGTGAGGCTATCGGTAGCGATGAGGTGGGGAACTAAGTCTTTCTCTGTGCTTTCCACAGGGGATTCAGACATCCTTTCGTCCTGGGAGATGCAAGACGAGCCTGCATTGAAGTCACTGCAGGGATATCCGGCCTTATTTCGAGTCAGGGCATCGCGGTGTCCATTCCACTTGAGGCCGCAAACTCAGGGTCCCTCTCACATACCTAGAGCTGAGAGAAGCCTCCTCTTGAGGTGCTTGTGGTAAGGTGGTATTCCTCTGGAGATGAATCCAGGGACTAACCTCTCTTTTCGAGTTGATTTTTGGTCCACAGAGTTCTTTCGTGTTGCTACAGTGACCTCAGGATCCCTCTAGCCTTGAAACAGTGTTCTTGGGGTTTCTCTGGAGTGCCATCAAGGAAATCAAGGCTCCTTTCATGTGTGATGTGCAAGACGGAATTGCTCTGCACGCAGTACAGGGGAATCGGGCCTCATCTCGCATCGAGGGGGAAGTCTCATGGTTTTTCTCGAGTTGCGGCGGGAACCTGGGGTATATTCTCGAGTTACGACGGGGATGGTCCTTCCACCCACGTGTTTGTTCAGCCACGTCAGGACTCCTGGCTAGTTGCGAGGGACAACTCTGGATTCTCCTCGAGGCTTGGCAGGGCAATTGGAACGCCTCTCCAGCTGAGGCGGGAGACCAAGGGTCCCTTTCCACGTGCCACAGGAATCCTGGGACTCCTATCAAGTTTCACGAGGAGTCAGGCATCGTCTCCTTTGGAGGCACTGATCTCCGCGTACCTCTGGAGTTTTCAAAGGATGTGAGGCCTCCGGTCGCGATGAGGTGGGGAACTAGGTCTTTCTCTGTGGTCTCCACAGGGGATTCAGACATCCTTTCATCTTGGGAGATGCAAGACGAGCCTGCATTCAAGTCACTGCAGGGATATCCGGCCTTATTTCGAGTCAGGGCATCGCGGTGTCCATTCCACTTGAGGCCTCAAACTCAGGATCCCTCTCACATACCTAGAGCTGAGAGAAGCCTCCTCTTGAGGTGCTTGTGGTAAGGTGGTATTCCTCAGGAGTCGAAGCCAGGGACTAACCTCTCATCTCGTGTTGATTCTTGGTCCACAGAGCTCTTTCGTGTTCCTACAGTGACCTCAGGATCCCTCTAGCCTTGAAACAGTGTTCTTGGGGTTTCTCTGGAGTGCCATCAAGGAAATCAAGGCTCCTTTCATGTGTGATGTGCAACACGGAATTGCTCTGCACGCAGTGCAGGGGAATCGGGCCTCATCTCGCGGCGACGGGGAAGTCTCATGGTTTTTCTCGAGTTGCGGCGGGAACCTGGGGTATATTCTCGAGTTACGACGGGGATGGCCCTTCCACACACGTGTGTGTTCAGCCATGTCAGGACTCCTGCCTAGATGCGAGGGACAACTCGGGATTCTCCTCGAGGCTTTGCAGGGCAATTGGGACGCCTCTCCAGCTGAGACGGGAGACCAAGGGTCCCTTTCCACGTGCCACAGGAATCCTGGGTCTCCTATCAAGTTTCACGAGGAGTCAGGCATCGTCTCCTTTGGAGGCACTGATCTCCGCGTACCTCTGGAGTTTTCAAAGGATGTGAGGCCTCCGGTCGCGATGAGGTGGGGAACTAGGTCTTTCTCTGTGGTCTCCACAGGGGATTCAGACATCCTTTCATCTTGGGAGATGCAAGACGAGCCTGCATTCAAGTCACTGCAGGGATATCCGGCCTTATTTCGAGTCAGGGCATCGCGGTGTCCATTCCACTTGAGGCCTCAAACTCAGGATCCCTCTCACATACCTAGAGCTGAGAGAAGCCTCCTCTTGAGGTGCTTGTGGTAAGGTGGTATTCCTCTGGAGTCGAAGCCAGGGACTAACCTCTCATCTCGTGTTGATTCTTGGTCCACAGAGCTCTTTCGTGTTCCTACAGTGACCTCAGGATCCCTCTAGCCTTGAAACAGTGTTCTTGGGGTTTCTCTGGAGTGCCATCAAGGAAATCAAGGCTCCTTTCATGTGTGATGTGCAACACGGAATTGCTCTGCACGCAGTGCAGGGGAATCGGGCCTCATCTCGTGGCGACGGGGAAGTCTCATGGTTTTTCTCGAGTTGCGGCGGGAACCTGGGGTATATTCTCGAGTTACGACGGGGATGGCCCTTCCACACACGTGTGTGTTCAGCCATGTCAGGACTCCTGCCTAGATGCGAGGGACAACTCGGGATTCTCCTCGAGGCTTTGCAGGGCAATTGGGACGCCTCTCCAGCTGAGACGGGAGACCAAGGGTCCCTTTCCACGTGCCACAGGAATCCTGGGTCTCCTATCAAGTTTCACGAGGAGTCAGGCATCGTCTCCTTTGGAGGCACTGATCTCCGCATACCTCTGGAGTTTTCAAAGGATTTGAGGCCTCCTGTCGCGATGAGGTGGGGAACTAGGTCTTTCTCTGTGGTCTCCACAGGTGATTCAGACACCCTTTCGTCTTGGGAGATGCAAGACGAGCCTGCATTCCAGTCACTGCAGGGATATCCGGCCTTATTTCGAGTCAGGGCATCGCGGTGTCCATTCCACTTGAGGCCTCAAACTCAGGATCCCTCTCACATACCTAGAGCTGAGAGAAGCCTCCTCTTGAGGTGCTTGTGGTAAGGTGGTATTCCTCAGGAGTCGAAGCCAGGGACTAACCTCTCATCTCGTGTTGATTCTTGGTCCACAGAGCTCTTTCGTGTTCCTACAGTGACCTCAGGATCCCTCTAGCCTTGAAACAGTGTTCTTGGGGTTTCTCTGGAGTGCCATCAAGGAAATCAAGGCTCCTTTCATGTGTGATGTGCAACACGGAATTGCTCTGCACGCAGTGCAGGGGAATCGGGCCTCATCTCGCGGCGAGGGGGAAGTCTCATGGTTTTTCTCGAGTTGCGGCGGGAACCTGGGGTATATTCTCGAGTTACGTCGGGGATGGCCCTTCCACACACGTGTGTGTTCAGCCATGTCAGGACTCCTGCCTAGTTGCGAGGGACAACTCGGGATTCTCCTCGAGGCTTTGCAGGGCAATTGGGACGCCTCTCCAGCTGAGACGGGAGACCAAGGGTCCCTTTCCACGTGCCACAGGAATCCTGGGTCTCCTATCAAGTTTCCCGAGGAGTCAGGCATCGTCTCCTTTGGAGGCACTGATCTCCGCATACCTCTGGAGTTTTCAAAGGATTTGAGGCCTCCTGTCGCGATGAGGTGGGGAACTAGGTCTTTCTCTGTGGTCTCCACAGGGGATTGAGACACCCTTTCGACTTGGGAGATGCAAGACGAGCCTGCATTCCAGTCACTGCAGGAATATCCGGCCTTATTTCGAGTCAGGGCATCGCGGTGTCCATTCCACTTGAGGCCGCAAACTCAGGGTCCCTCTCACATACCTAGAGCTGAGAGAAGCCTCCTCTTGAGGTGCTTGTGGTAAAGTGGTATTCCTCTGGAGTCGAAGCCAGGGACTAACCTCTCATCTCGAGTTGATTTTTGGCCCACGGAGCTTTTTCGTGTTGCTACAGTAACCTCAGGATCCCTCTAGCCTTGAAACCGTGTTCTTGGGGTTTCTCTGGAGTGCCATCAAGGAAATCAAGGCTCCTTTCATGTGTGATGTGCAACACGGAATTGCTCTGCACGCAGTGCAGGGGAATCGGGCCTCATCTCGCGGCGAGGGGGAAGTCTCATGGTTTTTCTCGAGTTGCGGCGGGAACCTGGGGTATATTCTCGAGTTACGACGGGGATGGCCCTTCCACCCACGTGTTTCTTCAGCGACGTCAGGACTCCTGCCTAGTTGCGAGGGACAACTCTGGATTCTCCTCGAGGCTTGGCAGGGCAATTGGGACGCCTCTCCAGCTGAGGCGGGAGACCAAGAGTCCCTTTCCAAGTGCCACAGGAATCCTGGGACTCCTATCAAGTTTCACGAGGAGTCAGGCATCGTCTCCTTTGGAGGCACTGATCTCCGCGTACCTCTGGAGTTTTCAAAGGATGTGAGGCCTCCGGTCGCGATGAGGTGGGGAACTAGGTGTTTCTTTGTGGTCTCCACAGGGGATTCAGACATCCTTTCTTCTTGGGAGATGCAAGACGAGCCTGCATTCAAGTCACTGCAGGGATATCCGGCCTTATTTCGAGTCAGGGCATCGCGGTGTCCATTCCACTTGAGGCCTCAAACTCAGGATCCCTCTCACATACCTAGAGCTGAGAGAAGCCTCCTCTTGAGGTGCTTGTGGTAAGGTGGTATTCCTCAGGAGTCGAAGCCAGGGACTAACCTCTCATCTCGTGTTGATTCTTGGTCCACAGAGCTCTTTCGTGTTCCTACAGTGACCTCAGGATCCCTCTAGCCTTGAAACAGTGTTCTTGGGGTTTCTCTGGAGTGCCATCAAGGAAATCAAGGCTCCTTTCATGTGTGATGTGCAACACGGAATTGCTCTGCACGCAGTGCAGGGGAATCGGGCCTCATCTCGCGGCGAGGGGGAAGTCTCATGGTTTTTCTCGAGTTGCGGCGGGAACCTGGGGTATATTCTCGAGTTACGACGGGGATGGCCCTTCCACCCACGTGTGTGTTCAGCCATGTCAGGACTCCTGCCTAGTTGCGAGGGACAACTCGGGATTCTCCTCGAGGCTTTGCAGGGCAATTGGGACGCCTCTCCAGCTGAGGCGGGAGACCAAGGGTCCCTTTCCACGTGCCACAGGAATCCTGGGTCTCCTATCAAGTTTCACGAGGAGTCAGGCATCGTCTCCTTTGGAGGCACTGATCTCCGCGTACCTCTGGAGTTTTCAAAGGATGTGAGGCCTCTGGTCGCGATGACGTGGGGAACTAGGTCTTTCTCTGTGGTCTCCACAGGGGATTCAGACATCCTTTCGTCCTGGGAGATGCAAGACGAGCCTGCATTGAAGTCACTGCAGGTATATCCGGCCTTATTTCGAGTCAGGGTATCGCGGTGTCCATTCCACTTGAGGCCGCAAACTCAGGGTCCCTCTCACATACCTAGAGCTGAGAGAAGCCTCCTCTTGAGGTGCTTGGGGTAAGGTGGTATTCCTCTGGAGACGAATCCAGGGACTAACCTCTCTTTTCGAGTTGATTTTTGGTCCACAGAGTTCTTTCGTGTTGCTACAGTGACCTCAGGATCCCTCTATCCTTGAAACAGTGTTCTTGGGGTTTCTCTGGAGTGCCATCAAGGAAATCAAGGCTCCTTTCATGTGTGATGTGCAAGACGGAATTGCTCTGCACGCAATACAGGGGAATCGGGCCTCATCTCGCATCGAGGGGGAAGTCTCATGGTTTTTCTCGAGTTGCGGCGGGAACCTGGGGTATATTCTCGAGTTACGACGGGGATGGTCCTTCCACCCACGTGTTTGTTCAGCCACGTCAGGACTCCTGCCTAGTTGCGAGGGACAACTCTGGATTCTCCTCGAGGCTTGGCAGGGCAATTGGAACGCCTCTCCAGCTGAGGCGGGAGACCAAGGGTCCCTTTCCACGTGCCACAGGAATCCTGGGACTCCTATCAAGTTTCACGAGGAGTCAGGCATCGTCTCCTTTGGAGGCACTGATCTCCGCGTACCTCTGGAGTTTTCAAAGGATGTGAGGCCTCCGGTCGCGATGAGGTGGGGAACTAGGTCTTTCTCTGTGGTCTCCACAGGGGATTCAGACATCCTTTCATCTTGGGAGATGCAAGACGAGCCTGCATTCAAGTCACTGCAGGGATATCCGGCCTTATTTCGAGTCAGGGCATCGCGGTGTCCATTCCACTTGAGGCCTCAAACTCAGGATCCCTCTCACATACCTAGAGCTGAGAGAAGCCTCCTCTTGAGGTGCTTGTGGTAAGGTGGTATTCCTCAGGAGTCGAAGCCAGGGACTAACCTCTCATCTCGTGTTGATTCTTGGTCCACAGAGCTCTTTCGTGTTCCTACAGTGACCTCAGGATCCCTCTAGCCTTGAAACAGTGTTCTTGGGGTTTCTCTGGAGTGCCATCAAGGAAATCAAGGCTCCTTTCATGTGTGATGTGCAACACGGAATTGCTCTGCACGCAGTGCAGGGGAATCGGGCCTCATCTCGCGGCGAGGGGGAAGTCTCATGGTTTTTCTCGAGTTGCGGCGGGAACCTGGGGTATATTCTCGAGTTACGACGGGGATGGCCCTTCCACACACGTGTGTGTTCAGCCATGTCAGGACTCCTGCCTAGATGCGAGGGACAACTCGGGATTCTCCTCGAGGCTTTGCAGGGCAATTGGGACGCCTCTCCAGCTGAGACGGGAGACCAAGGGTCCCTGTCCACGTGCCACAGGAATCCTGGGTCTCCTATCAAGTTTCACGAGGAGTCAGGCATCGTCTCCTTTGGAGGCACTGATCTCCGCATACCTCTGGAGTTTTCAAAGGATTTGAGGCCTCCTGTCGCGATGAGGTGGGGAACTAGGTCTTTCTCTGTGGTCTCCACAGGGGATTCAGACACCCTTTCGTCTTGGGAGATGCAAGACGAGCCTGCATTCCAGTCACTGCAGGGATATCCGGCCTTATTTCGAGTCAGGGCATCGCGGTGTCCATTCCACTTGAGGCCGCAAACTCAGGGTCCCTCTCACATACCTAGAGCTGAGAGAAGCCTCCTCTTGAGGTGCTTGTGGTAAGGTGGTATTCCCCTGGAGTCGAAGCCAGGGACTAACCTCTCATCTCGAGTTGATTTTTGGCCTACGGAGCTTTTTCGTGTTGCTACAGTAACCTCAGGATCCCTCTAGCCTTGAAACAGTGTTCTTGGGGTTTCTCTGGAGTGCCATCAAGGAAATCAAGGCTCCTTTCATGTGTGATGTGCAACACGGAATTGCTCTGCACGCAGTGCAGGGGAATCGGGCCTCATCTCGCGGCGACGGGGAAGTCTCATGGTTTTTCTCGAGTTGCGGCGGGAACCTGGGGTATATTCTCGAGTTACGACGGGGATGGCCCTTCCACACACGTGTGTGTTCAGCCATGTCAGGACTCCTGCCTAGTTGCGAGGGACAACTCGGGATTCTCCTCGAGGCTTTGCAGGGCAATTGGGACGCCTCTCCAGCTGAGACGGGAGACCAAGGGTCCCTTTCCACGTGCCACAGGAATCCTGGGTCTCCTATCAAGTTTCACGAGGAGTCAGGCATCGTCTCCTTTGGAGGCACTGATCTCCGCGTACCTCTGGAGTTTTCAAAGGATGTGAGGCCTCCGGTCGCGATGACGTGGGGAACTAGGTCTTTCTCTGTGGTCTCCACAGGGGATTCAGACATCCTTTCGTACTGGGAGATGCAAGACGAGCCTGCATTGAAGTCACTGCAGGGATATCCGGCCTTATTTCGAGTCAGGGTATCGCGGTGTCCATTCCACTTGAGGCCGCAAACTCAGGGTCCCTCTCACATACCTAGAGCTGAGAGAAGCCTCCTCTTGAGGTGCTTGGGGTAAGGTGGTATTCCTCTGGAGACGAATCCAGGGACTAACCTCTCTTTTCGAGTTGATTTTTGGTCCACAGAGTTCTTTCGTGTTGCTACAGTGACCTCAGGATCCCTCTATCCTTGAAACAGTGTTCTTGGGGTTTCTCTGGAGTGCCATCAAGGAAATCAAGGCTCCTTTCATGTGTGATGTGCAAGACGGAATTGCTCTGCACGCAGTACAGGGGAATCGGGCCTCATCTCGCATCGAGGGGGAAGTCTCATGGTTTTTCTCGAGTTGCGGCGGGAACCTGGGGTATATTCTCGAGTTACGACGGGGATGGTCCTTCCACCCACGTGTTTGTTCAGCCACGTCAGGACTCCTGGCTAGTTGCGAGGGACAACTCTGGATTCTCCTCGAGGCTTGGCAGGGCAATTGGAACGCCTCTCCAGCTGAGGCGGTAGACCAAGGGTCCCTTTCCACGTGCCACAGGAATCCTGGGACTCCTATCAAGTTTCACGAGGAGTCAGGCATCGTCTCCTTTGGAGGCACTGATCTCCGCGTACCTCTGGAGTTTTCAAAGGATGTGAGGCCTCCGGTCGCGATGAGGTGGGGAACTAGGTCTTTCTCTGTGGTCTCCACAGGGGATTCAGACATCCTTTCATCTTGGGAGATGCAAGACGAGCCTGCATTCAAGTCACTGCAGGGATATCCGGCCTTATTTCGAGTCAGGGCATCGCGGTGTCCATTCCACTTGAGGCCTCAAACTCAGGATCCCTCTCACATACCTAGAGCTGAGAGAAGCCTCCTCTTGAGGTGCTTGTGGTAAGGTGGTATTCCTCAGGAGTCGAAGCCAGGGACTAACCTCTCATCTCGTGTTGATTCTTGGTCCACAGAGCTCTTTCGTGTTCCTACAGTGACCTCAGGATCCCTCTAGCCTTGAAACAGTGTTCTTGGGGTTTCTCTGGAGTGCCATCAAGGAAATCAAGGCTCCTTTCATGTGTGATGTGCAACACGGAATTGCTCTGCACGCAGTGCAGGGGAATCGGGCCTCATCTCGCGGCGACGGGGAAGTCTCATGGTTTTTCTCGAGTTGCGGCGGGAACCTGGGGTATATTCTCGAGTTACGACGGGGATGGCCCTTCCACACACGTGTGTGTTCAGCCATGTCAGGACTCCTGCCTAGATGCGAGGGACAACTCGGGATTCTCCTCGAGGCTTTGCAGGGCAATTGGGACGCCTCTCCAGCTGAGACGGGAGACCAAGGGTCCCTTTCCACGTGCCACAGGAATCCTGGGTCTCCTATCAAGTTTCACGAGGAGTCAGGCATCGTCTCCTTTGGAGGCACTGATCTCCGCATACCTCTGGAGTTTTCAAAGGATTTGAGGCCTCCGGTCGCGATGACGTGGGGAACTAGGTCTTTCTCTGTGGTCTCCACAGGGGATTCAGACATCCTTTCGTCCTGGGAGATGCAAGACGAGCCTGCATTGAAGTCACTGCAGGGATATCCGGCCTTATTTCGAGTCAGGGTATCGCGGTGTCCATTCCACTTGAGGCCGCAAACTCAGGGTCCCTCTCACATACCTAGAGCTGAGAGAAGCCTCCTCTTGAGGTGCTTGGGGTAAGGTGGTATTCCTCTGGAGACGAATCCAGGGACTAACCTCTCTTTTCGAGTTGATTTTTGGTCCACAGAGTTCTTTCGTGTTGCTACAGTGACCTCAGGATCCCTCTAGCCTTGAAACAGTGTTCTTGGGGTTTCTCTGGAGTGCCATCAAGGAAATCAAGGCTCCTTTCATGTGTGATGTGCAAGACGGAATTGCTCTGCACGCAGTACAGGGGAATCGGGCCTCATCTCGCATCGAGGGGGAAGTCTCATGGTTTTTCTCGAGTTGCGGCGGGAACCTGGGGTATATTCTCGAGTTACGACGGGGATGGTCCTTCCACCCACGTGTTTGTTCAGCCACGTCAGGACTCCTGCCTAGTTGCGAGGGACAACTCGGGATTCTCCTCGAGGCTTGGCAGGGCAATTGGAACGCCTCTCCAGCTGAGGCAGGAGACCAAGGGTCCCTTTCCAGGTGCCACAAGAATCCTGGGACTCCTATCAAGTTTCACGAGGAGTCAGGCATCGTCTCCTTTGGAGGCACTGATCTCCGTGTACCTCTGGAGTTCTCAAAGGATGTGAGGCCTCCGGTCGCGATGAGGTGGGGAACTAGGTGTTTCTCTGTGGTCTCCACAGGGGATTCAGACATCCTTTCTTCTTGGGAGATGCAAGACGAGCCTGCATTCAAGACACTGCAGGGATATCTGGCCTTATTTTGAGTCAGGGCATCGCGGTGTCCATTCCACTTGAGGCCTCAAACTCAGGATCCCTCTCACATACCTAGAGCTGAGAGAAGCCTCCTCTTGAGGTGCTTGTGGTAAGGTGGTATTCCTCAGGAGTCGAAGCCAGGGACTAACCTCTCATCTCGTGTTGATTCTTGGTCCACGGAGCTCTTTCGTGTTGCTACAGTGACCTCAGGATCCCTCTAGCCTTGAAACAGTGTTCTTGGGGTTTCTCTGGAGTGCCATCAAGGAAATCAAGGCTCCTTTCATGTGTGATGTGCAACACGGAATTGCTCTGCACGCAGTGCAGGGGAATCGGGCCTCATCTCGCGGCGAGAGGGAAGTCTCATGGTTTTTCTCGAGTTGCGGCGGGAACCTGGGGTATATTCTCGAGTTACGACGGGGATGGCCCTTCCACCCACGTGTTTCTTCAGCGACGTCAGGACTCCTGCCTAGTTGCGAGGGACAACTCTGGATTCTCCTCGAGGCTTGGCAGGGCAATTGGGACGCCTCTCCAGCTGAGGCGGGAGACCAAGAGTCCCTTTCCAGGTGCCACAGGAATCCTGGGTCTCCTATCAAGTTTCACGAGGAGTCAGGCATCGTCTCCTTTGGAGGCACTGATCTCCGCGTACCTCTGGAGTTTTCAAAGGATGTGAGGCTATCGGTAGCGATGAGGTGGGGAACTAAGTCTTTCTCTGTGCTTTCCACAGGGGATTCAGACATCCTTTCGTCCTGGGAGATGCAAGACGAGCCTGCATTGAAGTCACTGCAGGGATATCCGGCCTTATTTCGAGTCAGGGCATCGCGGTGTCCATTCCACTTGAGGCCGCAAACTCAGGGTCCCTCTCACATACCTAGAGCTGAGAGAAGCCTCCTCTTGAGGTGCTTGTGGTAAGGTGGTATTCCTCTGGAGATGAATCCAGGGACTAACCTCTCTTTTCGAGTTGATTTTTGGTCCACAGAGTTCTTCCGTGTTGCTACAGTGACCTCAGGATCCCTCTATCCTTGAAACAGTGTTCTTGGGGTTTCTCTGGAGTGCCATCAAGGAAATCAAGGCTCCTTTCATGTGTGATGTGCAAGACGGAATTGCTCTGCACGCAGTACAGGGGAATCGGGCCTCATCTCGCATCGAGGGGAAGTCTCATGATTTTTCTCGAGTTGCGGCGGGAACCTGGGGTATATTCTCGAGTTACGACGGGGATGGCCCTTCCACCCACGTGTTTGTTCAGCCACGTCAGGACTCCTGCCTAGTTGCGAGGGACAACTCGGGATTCTCCTCGAGGCTTGGCAGGGCAATTGGAACGCCTCTCCAGGTGAGGCGGGAGACCAAGGGTCCCTTTCCACGTGCCACAAGAATCCTGGGACTCCTATCAAGTTTCACGAGGAGTCAGGCATCGTCTCCTTTGGAGGCACTGATCTCCGCGTACCTCTGGAGTTTTCAAAGGATGTGAGGCCTCCGGTCGCGATGAGGTGGGGAACTAGGTGTTTCTTTGTGGTCTCCACAGGGGATTCAGACATCCTTTCTTCTTAGGAGATGCAAGACGAGCCTGCATTCAAGTCACTGCAGGGATATCCGGCCTTATTTCGAGTCAGGGCATCGCGGTGTCCATTCCACTTGAGGCCTCAAACTCAGGATCCCTCTCACATACCTAGAGCTGAGAGAAGCCTCCTCTTGAGGTGCTTGTGGTAAGGTGGTATTCCTCAGGAGTCGAAGCCAGGGACTAACCTCTCATCTCGTGTTGATTCTTGGTCCACAGAGCTCTTTCGTGTTCCTACAGTGACCTCAGGATCCCTTTAGCCTTGAAACAGTGTTCTTGGGGTTTCTCTGGAGTGCCATCAAGGAAATCAAGGCTCCTTTCATGTGTGATGTGCAACACGGAATTGCTCTGCACGCAGTGCAGGGGAATCGGGCCTCATCTCGCGGCGAGGGGGAAGTCTCATGGTTTTTCTCGAGTTGCGGCGGGAACCTGGGGTATATTCTCGAGTTACGACGGGGATGGCCCTTCCACACACGTGTGTGTTCAGCCATGTCAGGACTCCTGCCTAGTTGCGAGGGACAACTCGGGATTCTCCTCGAGGCTTTGCAGGGCAATTGGGACGCCTCTCCAGCTGAGACGGGAGACCAAGGGTCCCTTTCCACGTGCCACAGGAATCCTGGGACTCCTATCAAGTTTCACGAGGAGTCAGGCATCGTCTCCTTTGGAGGCACTGATCTCCGCGTACCTCTGGAGTTTTCAAAGGATGTGAGGCCTCCGGTCGCGATGACGTGGGGAACTAGGTCTTTCTCTGTGGTCTCCACAGGGGATTCAGACTTCCTTTCGTCCTGGGAGATGCAAGACGAGCCTGCATTGAAGTCACTGCAGGGATATCCGGCCTTATTTCGAGTCAGGGTATCGCGGTGTCCATTCCACTTGAGGCCGCAAACTCAGGGTCCCTCTCACATACCTAGAGCTGAGAGAAGCCTCCTCTTGAGGTGCTTGGGGTAAGGTGGTATTCCTCTGGAGACGAATCCAGGGCCTAACCTCTCTTTTCGAGTTGATTTTTGGTCCACAGAGTTCTTTCGTGTTGCTACAGTGACCTCAGGATCCCTCTATCCTTGAAACAGTGTTCTTGGGGTTTCTCTGGAGTGCCATGAAGGAAATCAAGGCTCCTTTCATGTGTGATGTGCAAGACGGAATTGCTCTGCACGCAGTGCAGGGGAATCGGGCCTCATCTCGCGGCGAGGGGGAAGTCTCATGGTTTTTCTCGAGTTGCGGCGGGAACCTGGGGTATATTCTCGAGTTACGACGGGGATGGTCCTTCCACCCACGTGTTTGTTCAGCCACGTCAGGACTCCTGCCTAGTTGCGAGGGACAACTCGGGATTCTCCTCGAGGCTTGGCAGGGCAATTGGAACGCCTCTCCAGCTGAGGCAGGAGACCAAGGGTCCCTTTCCACGTGCCACAAGAATCCTGGGACTCCTATCAAGTTTCACGAGGAGTCAGGCATCGTCTCCTTTGGAGGCACTGATCTCCGTGTACCTCTGGAGTTCTCAAAGGATGTGAGGCCTCCGGTCGCGATGAGGTGGGGAACTAGGTGTTTCTCTGTGGTCTCCACAGGGGATTCAGACATCCTTTCTTCTTGGGAGATGCAAGACGAGCCTGCATTCAAGACACTGCAGGGATATCTGGCCTTATTTCGAGTCAGGGCATCGCGGTGTCCATTCCACTTGAGGCCTCAAACTCAGGATCCCTCTCACATACCTAGAGCTGAGAGAAGCCTCCTCTTGAGGTGCTTGTGGTAAGGTGGTATTCCTCAGGAGTCGAAACCAGGGACTAACCTCTCATCTCGTGTTGATTCTTGGTCCACGGAGCTCTTTCGTGTTGCTACAGTGACCTCAGGATCCCTCTAGCCTTGAAACAGTGTTCTTGGGGTTTCTCTGGAGTGCCATCAAGGAAATCAAGGCTCCTTTCATGTGTGATGTGCAACACGGAATTGCTCTGCACGCAGTGCAGGGAAATCGGGCCTCATCTCGCGGCGAGGGGGAAGTCTCATGGTTTTTCTCGAGTTGCGGCGGGAACCTGGGGTATATTCTCGAGTTACGACGGGGATGGCTCTTCCACCCACGTGTTTCTTCAGCCACGTCAGGACTCCAGCCTAGTTGCGAGGGACAACTCTGGATTCTCCTCGAGGCTTGGCAGGGCAATTGGAACGCCTCTCCAGGTGAGGCGGGAGACCAAGGGTCCCTTTCCACGTGCCACAAGAATCCTGGGACTCCTATCAAGTTTCACGAGGAGTCAGGCATCGTCTCCTTTGGAGGCACTGATCTCCGCGTACCTCTGGAGTTTTCAAAGGATGTGAGGCCTCCGGTCGCGATGAGGTGGGGAACTAGGTGTTTCTCTGTGGTCTCCACAGGGGATTCAGACATCCTTTCTTCTTGGGAGATGCAAGACGAGCCTGCATTCAAGTCACTGCAGGGATATCCGGCCTTATTTCGAGTCAGGGCATCGCGGTGTCCATTCCACTTGAGGCCTCAAACTCAGGATCCCTCTCACATACCTAGAGCTGAGAGAAGCCTCCTCTTGAGGTGCTTGTGGTAAGGTGGTATTCCTCAGGAGTCGAAGCCAGGGACTAACCTCTCATCTCGTGTTGATTCTTGGTCCACAGAGCTCTTTCGTGTTCCTACAGTGACCTCAGGATCCCTCTAGCCTTGAAACAGTGTTCTTGGGGTTTCTCTGGAGTGCCATCAAGGAAATCAAGGCTCCTTTCATGTGTGATGTGCAACACGGAATTGCTCTGCACGCAGTGCAGGGGAATCGGGCCTCATCTCGCGGCGAGGGGGAAGTCTCATGGTTTTTCTCGAGTTGCGGCGGGAACCTGGGGTATATTCTCGAGTTACGACGGGGATGGCCCTTCCACACACGTGTGTGTTCAGCCATGTCAGGACTCCTGCCTAGTTGCGAGGGACAACTCGGGATTCTCCTCGAGGCTTTGCAGGGCAATTGGGACGCCTCTCCAGCTGAGACGGGAGACCAAGGGTCCCTTTCCACGTGCCACAGGAATCCTGGGTCTCCTATCAAGTTTCACGAGGAGTCAGGCATCGTCTCCTTTGGAGGCACTGATCTCCGCATACCTCTGGAGTTTTCAAAGGATTTGAGGCCTCCTGTCGCGATGAGGTGGGGAACTAGGTCTTTCTCTGTGGTCTCCACAGGGGATTCAGACACCCTTTCGTCTTGGGAGATGCAAGACGAGCCTGCATTCCAGTCACTGCAGGGATATCCGGCCTTATTTCGAGTCAGGGCATCGCGGTGTCCATTCTACTTGAGGCCGCAAACTCAGGGTCCCTCTCACATACCTAGAGCTGAGAGAAGCCTCCTCTTGAGGTGCTTGTGGTAAGGTGGTATTCCTCTGGAGTCGAAGCCAGGGACTAACCTCTCATCTCGAGTTGATTTTTGGCCCACATAGCTTTTTCGTGTTGCTACAGTAACCTCAGGATCCCTCTAGCCTTGAAACAGTGTTCTTGGGGTTTCTCTGGAGTGCCATCAAGGAAATCAAGGCTCCTTTCATGTGTGATGTGCAACACGGAATTGCTCTGCACGCAGTGCAGGGGAATCGGGCCTCATCTCGCGGTGAGGGGGAAGTCTCATGGTTTTTCTCGAGTTGCGGCGGGAACCTGGGGTATATTCTCGAGTTACGACGGGGATGGCCCTTCCACCCACGTGTTTCTTCAGCGATGTCAGGACTCCTGCCTAGTTGCGAGGGACAACTCTGGATTCTCCTCGAGGCTTGGCAGGGCAATTGGGACGCCTCTCCAGCTGAGGCGGGAGACCAAGAGTCCCTTTCCAAGTGCCACAGGAATCCTGGGACTCCTATCAAGTTTCACGAGGAGTCAGGCATCGTCTCCTTTGGAGGCACTGATCTCCGCGTACCTCTGGAGTTTTCAAAGGATGTGAGGCTATCGGTAGCGATGAGGTGGGGAACTAGGTCTTTCTCTGTGCTTTCCACAGGGGATTCAGACATCCTTTCGTCCTGGGAGATGCAAGACGAGCCTGCATTGAAGTCACTGCAGGGATATCCGGCCTTATTTCGAGTCAGGGCATCGCGGTGTCCATTCCACTTGAGGCCGCAAACTCAGGATCCCTCTCACATACCTAGAGCTGAGAGAAGCCTCCTCTTGAGGTGCTTGTGGTAAGGTGGTATTCCTCAGGAGTCGAAGCCAGGGACTAACCTCTCATCTCGTGTTGATTCTTGGTCCACGGAGCTCTTTTGTGTTGCTACAGTGACCTCAGGATCCCTCTAGCCTTGAAACAGTGTTCTTGGGGTTTCTCTGGAGTGCCATCAAGGAAATCAAGGCTCCTTTCATGTGTGATGTGCAACACGGAATTGCTCTGCACGCAGTGCAGGGAAATCGGGCCTCATCTCGCGGCGAGGGGGAAGTCTCATGGTTTTTCTCGAGTTGCGGCGCGAACCTGGGGTATATTCTCGAGTTACGACGGGGATGGCCCTTCCACCCACGTGTTTGTTCAGCCACGTCAGGACTCCTGCCTAGTTGCGAGGGACAACTCGGGATTCTCCTCGAGGCTTGGAAGGGCAATTGGGACGCCTCTCCAGCTGAGGCGGGAGACCAAGGGTCCCTTTCCACGTGCCACAAGAATCCTGGGACTCCTATCAAGTTTCACGAGGAGTCAGGCATCGTCTCCTTTGGAGGCACTGATCTCCGCGTACCTCTGGAGTTTTCAAAGGATGTGAGGCCTCCGGTCGCGATGAGGTGGGGAACTAGGTGTTTCTTTGTGGTCTCCACAGGGGATTCAGACATCCTTTCTTCTTGGGAGATGCAAGACGAGCCTGCATTCAAGTCACTGCAGGGATATCCGGCCTTATTTCGAGTCAGGGCATCGCGGTGTCCATTCCACTTGAGGCCGCAAACTCAGGATCCCTCTCACATACCTAGAGCTGAGAGAAGCCTCCTCTTGAGGTGCTTGTGGTAAGGTGGTATTCCTCAGGAGTCGAAGCCAGGGACTAACCTCTCATCTCGTGTTGATTCTTGGTCCACAGAGCTCTTTCGTGTTCCTACAGTGACCTCAGGATCCCTCTAGCCTTGAAACAGTGTTCTTGGGGTTTCTCTGGAGTGCCATCAAGGAAATCAAGGCTCCTTTCATGTGTGATGTGCAACACGGAATTGCTCTGCACGCAGTGCAGGGGAATCGGGCCTCATCTCGCGGCGAGGGGGAAGTCTCATGGTTTTTCTCGAGTTGCGGCGGGAACCTGGGGTATATTCTCGAGTTACGACGGGGATGGCCCTTCCACACACGTGTGTGTTCAGCCATGTCAGGACTCCTGCCTAGTTGCGAGGGACAACTCGGGATTCTCCTCGAGGCTTTGCAGGGCAATTGGGACGCCTCTCCAGCTGAGACGGGAGACCAAGGGTCCCTTTCCACGTGCCACAGGAATCCTGGGTCTCCTATCAAGTTTCACGAGGAGTCAGGCATCGTCTCCTTTGGAGGCACTGATCTCCGCATACCTCTGGAGTTTTCAAAGGATTTGAGGCCTCCTGTCGCGATGAGGTGGGGAACTAGGTGTTTCTCTGTGGTCTCCACAGGGGATTCAGACACCCTTTCGTCTTGGGAGATGCAAGACGAGCCTGCATTCCAGTCACTGCAGGGATATCCGGCCTTATTTCGAGTCAGGGCATCGCGGTGTCCATTCCACTTGAGGCCGCAAACTCAGGGTCCCTCTCACATACCTAGAGCTGAGAGAAGCCTCCTCTTGAGGTGCTTGTGGTAAGGTGGTATTCCTCTGGAGTCGAAGCCAGGGACTAACCTCTCATCCTGTGTTGATTTTTGGTCCACGGAGCTCTTTCGTGTTGCTACAGTGACCTCAGGATCCCTCTAGCCTTGAAACAGTGTTCTTGGGGTTTCTTTGGAGTGCCATGAAGGAAATCAAGGCTCCTTTCATGTGTGATGTGCAACACAGAATTGCTCTGCACGCAGTGCAGGGGAATCGGGCCTCATCTCGCGGCGAGGGGGAAGTCTCATGGTTTTTCTCGAGTTGCGGCGGGAACCTGGGGTATATTCTCGAGTTACGACGGGGATGGCCCTTCCACACACGTGTTTGTTCAGCCACGTCAGGACTCTTGCCTAGTTGCGAGACACAACTTGGGATTCTCCTCGAGGCTTGGCAAGGCAATTGGGACGCCTCTCCAGCTGAGGCGGGAGACCAAGGGTCCCTTTCCACGTGCCACAGGAATCCTGGGACTCCTATCAAGTTTCACGAGGAGTCAGGCATCGTCTCCTTTGGAGGCACTGATCTCCGCGTACCTCTGGAGTTTTCAAAGGATGTGAGGCCTCCGGTCGCGATGAGGTGGGGAACTAGGTCTTTCTCTGTGGTCTCCACAGGGGATTCAGACATCCTTTCATCTTGGGAGATGCAAGACGAGCCTGCATTCAAGTCACTGCAGGGATATCCAGCCTTATTTCGCGTCAGGGCATCGCGGTGTCCATTCCACTTGAGGCCGCAAACTCAGGGTCCCTCTCACATACCTAGAGCTGAGAGAAGCCTCCTCTTGAGGTGCTTGTGGTAAGGTGGTATTCCTCTGGAGTCGAAGCCAGGGACTAACCTCTCATCTCGAGTTGATTTTTGGCCCACGGAGCTTTTTCGTGTTGCTACAGTGACCTCAGGATCCCTCTAGCCTTGAAACAGTGTTCTTGGGGTTTCTCTGGAGTGCCATCAAGGCAATCAAGACTCCTTTCATGTGTGATGTGCAAGACGGAATTGCTCTGCACGCAGTACAGGGGAATCGGGCCTCATCTCGCATCGAGGGGGAAGTCTCATGGTTTTTCTCGAGTTGCGGCGGGAACCTGGGGTATATTCTCGAGTTACGACGGGGATGGCCCTTCCACCCACGTGTTTGTTCAGCCACATCAGGACTCCTGCCTAGTTGCGAGGGACAACCCGGGATTCTCCTCGAGGCTTGGCATGGCAATTGGAACGCCTCTCCAGCTGAGGCGGGAGACCAAGTGTCCCTTTCCACGTGCCACAAGAATCCTGGGACTCCTATCAAGTTTCACGAGGAGTCAGGCATCGTCTCCTTTGGAGGCACTGATCTCCGCGTACCTCTGGAGTTTTCAAAGGATGTGAGGCCTCCGGTCGCGATGAGGTGGGGAACTAGGTCTTTCTCTGTGGTCTCCACAGGGGATTCAGACATCCTTTCTTCTTGGGAGATGCAAGACGAGCCTGCATTGAAGTCACTGCAGGGATATCCGGCCTTATTTCGAGTCAGGGCATCGCGGTGTCCATTCCACTTGAGGCCGCAAACTCAGGGTCCCTCTCACATACCTAGAGCTGAGAGAAGCCTCCTCCTGAGGTGCTTGTGGTAAGGTGGTATTCCTCAGGAGTCGAAGCCAGGGACTAACCTCTCATCTCGTGTTGATTCTTGGTCCACGGAGCTCTTTCGTGTTGCTACTGTGACCTCAGGATCCCTCTAGCCTTGAAACAGTATTCTTGGGGTTTCTCTGGAGTGCCATGAAGGAAATCAAGGCTCCTTTCATGTGTGATGTGCAACACAGAATTGCTCTGCACGCAGTGCAGGGGAATCGGGCCTCATCTCGCGGCAAGGGGGAAGTCTCATGGTTTTTCTCGAGTTGCGGCGGGAACCTGGGGTATATTCTCCAGTTACGACGGGGATGGCCCTTCCACACACGTGTTTGTTCAGCCACGTCAGGACTCTTGCCTAGTTGCGAGACACAACTCGGGATTCTCCTCGAGGCTTGGCAAGGCAATTGGGACGCCTCTCCAGCTGAGGCGGGAGACCAAGGGTCCCTTTCCACGTGCCACAGGAATCCTGGGACTCCTATCAAGTTTCACGAGGAGTCAGGCATCGTCTCCTTTGGAGGCACTGATGTCCGCGTACCTCTGGAGTTTTCAAATGATGTGAGGCCTCCGGTCGCGATGAGATGGGGAACTAGGTGTTTCTCTGTGGTCTCCACAGGGGATTCAGACATCCTTTCATCTTGGGAGATGCAAGACGAGCCTGCATTCAAGTCACTGCAGGGATATCCAGCCTTATTTCGCGTCAGGGCATCGCGGTGTCCATTCCACTTGAGGCCGCAAACTCAGGGTCCCGCTCACATACCAAGAGCTGAGAGAAGCCTCCTCTTGAGGTGCTTGTGGTAAGGTGGTATTCCTCTGGAGTCGAGGCCAGGGACTAATCTCTCATCTCGAGTTGATTTTTGGCCCACGGAGCTCTTTCGTGTTGCTACAGTGACCTCAGGATCCCTCTAGCCTTGAAACAGTGTTCTTGGGGTTTCTCTGGAGTGCCATCAAGGAAATCAAGGCTCCTCTCATGTGTGATGTGCAACACGGAATTGCTCTGCACGCAGTGCAGGGGAATCGGGGCCTCATCTCGCGGCGAGGGGGAAGTCTCATGGTTTTTCTCGAGTTGCGGCGGGAACCTGGGGTATATTCTCGAGTTACGACGGGGATGGCCCTTCCACCCACGTGTTTCTTCAGCGACGTCAGGACTCCTGCCTAGTTGCGAGGGACAACTCTGGATTCTCCTCGAGGCTTGGCAGGGCAATTGGGACGCCTCTCCAGCTGAGGCGGGAGACCAAGTGTCCCTTTCCAAGTGCCACAGGAATCCTGGGACTCCTATCAAGTTTCACGAGGAGTCAGGCATCGTCTCCTTTGGAGGCACTGATCTCCGCGTACCTCTGGAGTTTTCAAAGGATGTGAGGCTATCGGTCGCGATGAGGTGGGGAACTAAGTCTTTCTCTGTGCTTTCCACAGGGGATTCAGACATCCTTTCGTCCTGGGAGATGCAAGACGAGCCTGCATTGAAGTCACTGCAGGGATATCCGGCCTTATTTCGAGTCAGGGCATCGCGGTGTCCATTCCACTTGAGGCCGCAAACTCAGGGTCCCTCTCACATACCTAGAGCTGAGAGAAGCCTCCTCTTGAGGTGCTTGTGGTAAGGTGGTATTCCTCTGGAGACGAATCCAGGGACTAACCTCTCTTTTCGAGTTGATTTTTGGTCCACAGAGTTCTTTCGTGTTGCTACAGTGACCTCAGGATCCCTCTAGCCTTGAAACAGTGTTCTTGGGGTTTCTCTGGAGTGCCATCAAGGAAATCAAGGCTCCTTTCATGTGTGATGTGCAACACGGAATTGCTCTGCACGCAGTGCAGGGGAATCAGCCTTCATCTCGCGGCGAGGGGGAAGTCTCATGGTTTTTCTCGAGTTGCGGCGGGAACCTGGGGTATATTCTCGAGTTACGACGGGGATGGCCCTTCCACACACGTGTGTGTTCAGCCATGTCAGGACTCCTGCCTAGTTGCGAGACACAACTCGGGATTCTCCTCGAGGCTTGGCAAGGCAATTGGGACGCCTCTCCAGCTGAGGCGGGAGACCAAGGGTCCCTTTCCACGTGCCACAGGAATCCTGGGACTCCTATCAAGTTTCACGAGGAGTCAGGCATCGTCTCCTTTGGAGGCACTGATCTCCCCGTACCTCTGGAGTTTTCAAAGGATGTGAGGCCTCCGGTCGCGATGAGGTGGGGAACTAGGTGTTTCTCTGTGGTCTCCACAGGGGATTCAGACATCCTTTCATCTTGGGAGATGCAAGACGAGCCTGCATTCAAGTCACTGCAGGGATATCCACCCTTATTTCGCGTCAGGGCATCGCGGTGTCCATTCCACTTGAGGCCGCAAACTCAGGGTCCCTCTCACATACCTAGAGCTGAGAGAAGCCTCCTCTTGAGGTGCTTGTGGTAAGGTGGTATTCCTCTGGAGTCGAAGCCAGGGACTAACCTCTCATCTCGAGTTGATTTTGGGCCCACGGAGCTCTTTCGTGTTGCTACAGTGACCTCAGGATCCCTCTAGCCTTGAAACAGTGTTCTTGGGGTTTCTCTGGAGTGCCATCAAGGAAATCAAGGCTCCTTTCATGTGTGATGTGCAACACGGAATTGCTCTGCACGCAGTGCAGGGGAATCGGGCCTCATCTCACGGCGAGGGGGAAGTCTCATGGTTTTTCTCGAGTTGCGGCGGGAACCTGGGGTATATTCTCGAGTTACGACGGGGATGGCCCTTCCACCCACGTGTTTCTTCAGCGACGTCAGGACTCCTGCCTAGTTGCGAGGGACAACTCTGGATTCTCCTCGAGGCTTGGCAGGGCAATTGGGACGCCTCTCCAGCTGAGGCGGGAGACCAAGTGTCCCTTTCCCAGTGCCACAGGAATCCTGGGACTCCTATCAAGTTTCACGAGAAGTCAGGCATCGTCTCCTTTGGAGGCACTGATCGCCGCGTACCTCTGGAGTTTTCAAAGGATGTGAGGCTATCGGTCGCGATGAGGTGGGGAACTAAGTCTTTCTCTGTGCTTTCCACAGGGGATTCAGACATCCTTTCGTCCTGGGAGATGCAAGACGAGCCTACATTGAAGTCACTGCAGGGATATCCGGCCTTATTTCGAGTCAGTGCATCGCGGTGTCCATTGCACTTGAGGCCGCAAACTCAGGGTCCCTCTCACATACCTAGAGCTGAGAGAAGCCTCCTCTTGAGGTGCTTGTGGTAAGGTGGTATTCCTCTGGAGACGAATCCAGGGACTAACCTCTCTTTTCGAGTTGATTTTTGGTCCACAGAGTTCTTTCGTGTTGCTACAGTGACCTCAGGATCCCTCTATCCTTGAAACAGTGTTCTTGGGGTTTCTCTGGAGTGCCATCAAGGCAATCAAGGCTCCTTTCATGTGTGATGTGCAAGACGGAATTGCTCTGCACGCAGTACAGGGGAATCGGGCCTCATCTCGCATCGAGGGGGAAGTCTCATGGTTTTTCTCGTGTTGCGGCGGGAACCTGGGGTATATTCTCGAGTTACGACGGGGATGGCCCTTCCACCCACGTGTTTGTTCAGCCAAGTCAGGACTCCTGCCTAGTTGCGAGGGACAACTCGGGATTCTCCTCGAGGCTTGGCAGGGCAATTGGAACGCCTCTCCAGCTGAGGCGGGAGACCAAGGGTCCCTTTCCACGTGCCACAAGAATCCTGGGACTCCTATCAAATTTCACGAGGAGTCAGGCATCGTCTCCTTTGGAGGCACTGATCTCCGCGTACCTCTGGAGTTTTCAAAGGATGTGAGGCCTCCGGTCGCGATGAGGTGGGGAACTAGGTGTTTCTCTGTGGTCTCCACAGGGGATTCAGACATCCTTTCTTCTTGGGAGATGCAAGACGAGCCTGCATTCAAGTCACTGCAGGGATATCCGGCCTTATTTCGAGTCAGGGCATCGCGGTGTCCATTCCACTTGAGGCCGCAAACTCAGGATCCCTCTCACATACCTAGAGCTGAGAGAAGCCTCCTCTTGAGGTGCTTGTGGTAAGGTGGTATTCCTCAGGAGTGGAAGCCAGGGACTAACCTCTCATCTCGTGTTGATTCTTGGTCCACGGAGCTCTTTCGTGTTGCTACAGTGACCTCAGGATCCCTCTAGCCTTGAAACAGTGTTCTTGGGGTTTCTCTGGAGTGCCATCAAGGAAATCAAGGCTCCTCTCATGTGTGATGTGCAACACGGAATTGCTCTGCACGCAGTGCAGGGGAATCGGGCCTCATCTCGCGGCGAGGGGGAAGTCTCATGGTTTTTCTCGAGTTGCGGCGGGAACCTGGGGTATATTCTCGAGTTACGACGGGGATGGCCCTTCCACCCACGTGTTTCTTCAGCGACGTCAGGACTCCTGCCTAGTTGCGAGGGACAACTCTGGATTCTCCTCGAGGCTTGGCAGGGCAATTGGGACGCCTCTCCAGCTGAGGCGGGAGACCAAGTGTCCCTTTCCAAGTGCCACAGGAATCCTGGGACTCCTATCAAGTTTCACGAGGAGTCAGGCATCGTCTCCTTTGGAGGCACTGATCTCCGCGTACCTCTGGAGTTTTCAAAGGATGTGAGGCTATCGGTCGCGATGAGGTGGGGAACTAAGTCTTTCTCTGTGCTTTCCACAGGGGATTCAGACATCCTTTCGTCCTGGGAGATGCAAGACGAGCCTGCATTGAAGTCACTGCAGGGATATCCGGCCTTATTTCGAGTCAGGGCATCGCGGTGTCCATTCCACTTGAGGCCGCAAACTCAGGGTCCCTCTCACATACCTAGAGCTGAGAGAAGCCTCCTCTTGAGGTGCTTGTGGTAAGGTGGTATTCCTCTGGAGACGAATCCAGGGACTAACCTCTCTTTTCGAGTTGATTTTTGGTCCACAGAGTTCTTTCGTGTTGCTACAGTGACCTCAGGATCCCTCTAGCCTTGAAACAGTGTTCTTGGGGTTTCTCTGGAGTGCCATCAAGGAAATCAAGGCTCCTTTCATGTGTGATGTGCAACACGGAATTGCTCTGCACGCAGTGCAGGGGAATCAGCCTTCATCTCGCGGCGAGGGGGAAGTCTCATGGTTTTTCTCGAGTTGCGGCGGGAACCTGGGGTATATTCTCGAGTTACGACGGGGATGGCCCTTCCACACACGTGTGTGTTCAGCCATGTCAGGACTCCTGCCTAGTTGCGAGACACAACTCGGGATTCTCCTCGAGGCTTGGCAAGGCAATTGGGACGCCTCTCCAGCTGAGGCGGGAGACCAAGGGTCCCTTTCCACGTGCCACAGGAATCCTGGGACTCCTATCAAGTTTCACGAGGAGTCAGGCATCGTCTCCTTTGGAGGCACTGATCTCCGCGTACCTCTGGAGTTTTCAAAGGATGTGAGGCCTCCGGTCGCGATGAGGTGGGGAACTAGGTCTTTCTCTGTGGTCTCCACAGGGGATTCAGACATCCTTTCATCTTGGGAGATGCAAGACGAGCCTGCATTCAAGTCACTGCAGGGATATCCACCCTTATTTCGCGTCAGGGCATCGCGGTGTCCATTCCACTTGAGGCCGCAAACTCAGGGTCCCTCTCACATACCTAGAGCTGAGAGAAGCCTCCTCTTGAGGTGCTTGTGGTAAGGTGGTATTCCTCTGGAGTCGAAGCCAGGGACTAACCTCTCATCTCGAGTTGATTTTGGGCCCACGGAGCTCTTTCGTGTTGCTACAGTGACCTCAGGATCCCTCTAGCCTTGAAACAGTGTTCTTGGGGTTTCTCTGGAGTGCCATCAAGGAAATCAAGGCTCCTTTCATGTGTGATGTGCAACACGGAATTGCTCTGCACGCAGTGCAGGGGAATCGGGCCTCATCTCACGGCGAGGGGGAAGTCTCATGGTTTTTCTCGAGTTGCGGCGGGAACCTGGGGTATATTCTCGAGTTACGACGGGGATGGCCCTTCCACCCACGTGTTTCTTCAGCGACGTCAGGACTCCTGCCTAGTTGCGAGGGACAACTCTGGATTCTCCTCGAGGCTTGGCAGGGCAATTGGGACGCCTCTCCAGCTGAGGCGGGAGACCAAGTGTCCCTTTCCCAGTGCCACAGGAATCCTGGGACTCCTATCAAGTTTCACGAGAAGTCAGGCATCGTCTCCTTTGGAGGCACTGATCGCCGCGTACCTCTGGAGTTTTCAAAGGATGTGAGGCTATCGGTCGCGATGAGGTGGGGAACTAAGTCTTTCTCTGTGCTTTCCACAGGGGATTCAGACATCCTTTCGTCCTGGGAGATGCAAGACGAGCCTACATTGAAGTCACTGCAGGGATATCCGGCCTTATTTCGAGTCAGTGCATCGCGGTGTCCATTGCACTTGAGGCCGCAAACTCAGGGTCCCTCTCACATACCTAGAGCTGAGAGAAGCCTCCTCTTGAGGTGCTTGTGGTAAGGTGGTATTCCTCTGGAGACGAATCCAGGGACTAACCTCTCTTTTCGAGTTGATTTTTGGTCCACAGAGTTCTTTCGTGTTGCTACAGTGACCTCAGGATCCCTCTATCCTTGAAACAGTGTTCTTGGGGTTTCTCTGGAGTGCCATCAAGGCAATCAAGGCTCCTTTCATGTGTGATGTGCAAGACGGTATTGCTCTGCACGCAGTACAGGGGAATCGGGCCTCATCTCGCATCGAGGGGGAAGTCTCATGGTTTTTCTCGTGTTGCGGCGGGAACCTGGGGTATATTCTCGAGTTACGACGGGGATGGCCCTTCCACCCACGTGTTTGTTCAGCCAAGTCAGGACTCCTGCCTAGTTGCGAGGGACAACTCGGGATTCTCCTCGAGGCTTGGCAGGGCAATTGGAACGCCTCTCCAGCTGAGGCGGGAGACCAAGTGTCCCTTTCCACGTGCCACAAGAATCCTGGGACTCCTATCAAATTTCACGAGGAGTCAGGCATCGTCTCCTTTGGAGGCACTGATCTCCGCGTACCTCTGGAGTTTTCAAAGGATGTGAGGCCTCCGGTCGCGATGAGGTGGGGAACTAGGTGTTTCTCTGTGGTCTCCACAGGGGATTCAGACATCCTTTCTTCTTGGGAGATGCAAGACGAGCCTGCATTCAAGTCACTGCAGGGATATCCGGCCTTATTTCGAGTCAGGGCATCGCGGTGTCCATTCCACTTGAGGCCGCAAACTCAGGATCCCTCTCACATACCTAGAGCTGAGAGAAGCCTCCTCTTGAGGTGCTTGTGGTAAGGTGGTATTCCTCAGGAGTCGAAGCCAGGGACTAACCTCTCATCTCGTGTTGATTCTTGGTCCACGGAGCTCTTTCGTGTTGCTACAGTGACCTCAGGATCCCTCTAGCCTTGAAACAGTGTTCTTGGGGTTTCTCTGGAGTGCCATGAAGGAAATCAAGGCTCCTTTCATGTGTGATGTGCAACACGGAATTGCTCTGCACGCAGTGCAGGGGATTCGGGCCTCATCTCGCGGCGAGGGGGAAGTCTCATGGTTTTTCTCGAGTTGCGGCGGGAACCTGGGGTATATCCTCGAGTTACGACGGGGATGGCCCTTCCACCCACGTGTTTCTTCAGCGACGTCAGGACTCCTGCCTAGTTGCGAGGGACAACTCTGGATTCTCCTCGAGGCTTGGCAGGGCAATTGGGACGCCTCTCCAGCTGAGGCGGGAGACCAAGTGTCCCTTTCCAAGTGCCACAGGAATCCTGGGACTCCTATCAAGTTTCACGAGGAGTCAGGCATCGTCTCCTTTGGAGGCACTGATCTCCGCGTACCTCTGGAGTTTTCAAAGGATGTGAGGCTATCGGTCGCGATGAGGTGGGGAACTAAGTCTTTCTCTGTGCTTTCCACAGGGGATTCAGACATCCTTTCCTCCTGGGAGATGCAAGACGAACCTGCATTGAAGTCACTGCAGGGATATCCGGCCTTATTTCGAGTCAGGGCATCGCGGTGTCCATTCCACTTGAGGCCGCAAACTCAGGGTCCCTCTCACATACCTAGAGCTGAGAGAAGCCTCCTCTTGAGGTGCTTGTGGTAAGGTGGTATTCCTCTGGAGACGAAGCCAGGGACTAACCTCTCTTTTCGAGTTGATTTTTGGTCCACAGAGTTCTTTCGTGTTGCTACAGTGACCTCAGGATCCCTCTATCCTTGAAACAGTGTTCTTGGGGTTTCTCTGGAGTGCCATCAAGGAAATCAAGGCTCCTTTCATGTGTGATGTGCAACACGGAATTGCTCTGCACGCAGTGCAGGGGAATCGGGCCTCATCTCGCGGCGAGGGGGAAGTCTCATGGTTTTTCTCGAGTTGCGGCGGGAACCTGGGGTATATTCTCGAGTTACGACGGGGATGGCCCTTCCACACACGTGTTTGTTCAGCCATGTCAGGACTCCTGCCTAGTTGCGAGGGACAACTCGGGATTCTCCTCGAGGCTTTGCAGGGCAATTGGGACGCCTCTCCAGCTGAGACGGGAGACCAAGGGTCCCTTTCCACGTGCCACAGGAATCCTGGGTCTCCTATCAAGTTTCACGAGGAGTCAGGCATCGTCTCCTTTGGAGGCACTGATCTCCGCATACCTCTGGAGTTTTCAAAGGATTTGAGGCCTCCTGTCGCGATGAGGTGGGGAACTAGGTCTTTCTCTGTGGTCTCCACAGGGGATTCAGACACCCTTTCGTCTTGGGAGATGCAAGACGAGCCTGCATTCCAGTCACTGCAGGGATATCCAGCCTTATTTCGAGTCAGGGCATCGCGGTGTCCATTCCACTTGAGGCCGCAAACTCAGGGTCCCTCTCACATACCTAGAGCTGAGAGAAGCCTCCTCTTGAGGTGCTTTTGGTAAGGTGGTATTCCTCTGGAGTCGAAGCCAGGGACTAACCTCTCATCTCGAGTTGATTTTTGGCCCACGGAGCTCTTTCGTGTTGCTACAGTGACCTCAGGATCCCTCTAGCCTTGAAACAGTGTTCTTGGGGTTTCTCTGGAGTGCCATCAAGGAAATCAAGGCTCCTTTCATGTGTGATGTGCAACACAGAATTGCTCTGCACGCAGTGCAGGGGAATCGGGCCTCATCTCGCGGCGAGGGGGAAGTCTCATGGTTTTTCTCGAGTTGCGGCGGGAACCTGGGGTATATTCTCGAGTTACGACGGGGATGGCCCTTCCACACACGTGTTTGTTCAACGACGTCAGGACTCTTGCCTAGTTGCGAGACACAACTCGGGATTCTCCTCGAGGCTTGGCAAGGCAATTGGGACGCCTCTCCAGCTGAGGCGGGAGACCAAGGGTCCCTTTCCACGTGCCACAGGAATCCTGGGACTCCTATCAAGTTTCACGAGGAGTCAGGCATCGTCTCCTTTGGAGGCACTGATCTCCGCGTACCTCGGGAGTTTTCAAAGGATGTGAGGCCTCCGGTCGCGGTGAGGTGGGGAACTAGGTCTTTCTCTGTGGTCTCCACAGGGGATTCAGACATCCTTTCATCTTGGGAGATGCAAGACGAGCCTGCATTTAAGTCACTGCAGGGATATCCAGCCTTATTTCGCGTCAGGGCATCGCGGTGTCCATTCCACTTGAGGCCGCAAACTCAGGGTCCCTCTCACATACCTAGAGCTGAGAGAAGCCTCCTCTTGAGGTGCTTGTGGTAAGGTGGTATTCCTCTGGAGTCGAAGCCAGGGACTAACCTCTCATCTCTTGTTGATTCTTGGTCCACGGAGCTCTTTCGTGTTGCTACAGTGACCTCAGGATCCCTCCATCCTTGAAACAGTGTTCTTGGGGTTTCTCTGGAGTGCCATCAAGGAAATCAAGGCTCCTTTCATGTGTGATGTGCAACACGGAATTGCTCTGCACGCAGTGCAGGGGAATCGGGCCTCATCTCGCGGCGAGGGGGAAGTCTCATGGTTTTTCTCGAGTTGCGGCGGGAACCTGGGGTATATTCTCGAGTTACGACGGGGATGGCCCTTCCACCCACGTGTGTGTTCAGCCATGTCAGGACTCCTGCCTAGTTGCGAGGGACAACTCGGGATTCTCCTCGAGGCTTGGCAGGGCAATTGGGACGCCTCTCCAGCTGAGGCGGGAGACCAAGTGTCCCTTTCCAAGTGCCACAGGAATCCTGGGACTCCTATCAAGTTTCACGAGGAGTCAGGCATCGTCTCCTTTGGAGGCACTGATCTCCGCGTACCTCTGGAGTTTTCAAAGGATGTGAGGCTATCGGTCGCGATGAGGTGGGGAACTAAGTCTTTCTCTGTGCTTTCCACAGGGGATTCAGACATCCTTTCGTCTTGGGAGATGCAAGACGAGCCTGCATTGAAGTCACTGCAGGGATATTCGGCCTTATTTCGAGTCAGGGCATCGCGGTGTCCATTCCACTTGAGGCCGCAAACTCAGGGTCCCTCTCACATACCTAGAGCTGAGAGAAGCCTCCTCTTGAGGTGCTTGTGGTAAGGTGGTATTCCTCTGGAGACGAATCCAGGGACTAACCTCCCTTTTCGAGTTGATTCTTGGTCCACAGAGTTCTTTCGTGTTGCTACAGTGACCTCAGGATCCCTCTATCCTTGAAACAGTGTTCTTGGGGTTTCTCTGGAGTGCCATCAAGGAAATCAAGGCTCCTTTCATGTGTGATGTGCAAGACGGAATTGCTCTGCACGCAGTACAGGGGAATCGGGCCTCATCTCGCATCGAGGGGAAGTCTCATGGTTTTTCTCGAGTTGCGGCGGGAACCTGGGGTATATTCTCGAGTTACGACGGGGATGGCCCTTCCACCCACGTGTTTCCTCAGCGACGTCAGGACTCCTGCCTAGTTGCGAGGGACAACTCTGGATTCTCCTCGAGGCTTGGCAGGGCAATTGGGACGCCTCTCCAGCTGAGGCGGGAAACCAAGTGTCCCTTTCCAAGTGCCACAGGAATCCTGGGACTCCTATCAAGTTTCACGAGGAGTCAGGCATCGTCTCCTTTGGAGGCACTGATCTCCGCGTACCTCTGGAGGTTTCAAAGGATGTGAGGCTATCGGTCGCGATGAGGTGGGGAACTAAGTCTTTCTCTGTGCTTTCCACAGGGGATTCAGACATCCTTTCGTCCTGGGAGATGCAAGACGAGCCTGCATTGAAGTCACTGCAGGGATATCCGGCCTTATTTCGAGTCAGGGCATCGTGGTGTCCATTCCACTTGAGGCCGCAAACTCAGGGTCCCTCTCACATACCTAGAGCTGAGAGAAGCCTCCTCTTGAGGTGCTTGTGGTAAGGTGGTATTCCTCTGGAGACGAATCCAGGGACTAACCTCTCTTTTCGAGTTGATTTTTGGTCCACAGAGTTCTTTCGTGTTGCTACAGTGACCTCAGGATCCCTCTAGCCTTGAAACAGTGTTCTTGGGGTTTCTCTGGAGTGCCATGAAGGAAATCAAGGCTCCTTTCATGTGTGATGTGCAACACGGAATTGCTCTGCACGCAGTGCAGGGGAATCGGGCCTCATCTCGCGGCGAGGGGGAAGTCTCATGGTTTTTCTCGAGTTGCGGCGGGAACCTGGGGTATATTCTCGAGTTACGACGGGGATGGCCCTTCCACACACGTGTTTGTTCAGCCACGACAGGACTCTTGCCTAGTTGCGAGACACAACTCGGGATTCTCCTCGAGGCTTGGCAAGGCAATTGGGACGCCTCTCCAGCTGAGGCGGGAGACCAAGGGTCCCTTTCCACGTGCCACAGGAATCCTGGGACTCCTATCAAGTTTCACGAGGAGTCAGGCATCGTCTCCTTTGGAGGCACTGATCTCCGCGTACCTCTGGAGTTTTCAAAGGATGTGAGGCTATCGGTCGCGATGAGGTGGGGAACTAAGTCTTTCTCTGTGCTTTCCACAGGGGATTCAGACATCCTTTCCTCCTGGGAGATGCAAGACGAGCCTGCATTGAAGTCACTGCAGGGATATCCGGCCTTATTTCGAGTCAGGGCATCGCGGTGTCCATTCCACTTGAGGCCGCAAACTCAGGGTCCCTCTCACATACCTAGAGCTGAGAGAAGCCTCCTCTTGAGGTGCTTGTGGTAAGGTGGTATTCCTCTGGAGACGAATCCAGGGACTAACCTCTCTTTTCGAGTTGATTTTTGGTCCACAGAGTTCTTTCGTGTTGCTACAGTGACCTCAGGATCCCTCTATCCTTGAAACAGTGTTCTTGGGGTTTCTCTGGAGTGCCATCAAGGAAATCAAGGCTCCTTTCATGTGTGATGTGCAACACGGAATTGCTCTGCACGCAGTACAGGGGAATCGGGCCTCATCTCGCATCGAGGGGGAAGTCTCATGGTTTTTCTCGAGTTGCAGCGGGAACCTGGGGTATATTCTCGAGTTACGACGGGGATGGCCCTTCCACCCACGTGTTTGTTCAGCCACGTCAGGACTCCTGCCTAGTTGCGAGGGACAACTCGGGATTCTCCTCGAGGCTTGGCAGGGCAATTGGAACGCCTCTCCAGCTGAGGCGGGAGACCAAGGGTCCCTTTCCACGTGCCACAGGAATCCTGGGTCTCCTATCAAGTTTCACGAGGAGTCAGGCATCGTCTCCTTTGGAGGCACTGATCTCCGCATACCTCTGGAGTTTTCAAAGGATTTGAGGCCTCCTGTCGCGATGAGGTGGGGAACTAGGTCTTTCTCTGTGGTCTCCACAGGGGATTCAGACACCCTTTCGTCTTGGGAGATGCAAGACGAGCCTGCATTCCAGTCACTGCAGGGATATCCGGCCTTATTTCGAGTCAGGGCATCGCGGTGTCCATTCCACTTGAGGCCGCAAACTCAGGGTCCCTCTCACATACCAAGAGCTGAGAGAAGCCTCCTCTTGAGGTGCTTGTGGTAAGGTGGTATTCCTCAGGAGTCGAAGCCAGGGACTAACCTCTCATCTCGTGTTGATTCTTGGTCCACGGAGCTCTTTCGTGTGGCTACAGTGACCTCAGGATCCCTCTAGCCTTGAAACAGTGTTCTTGGGGTTTCTCTGGAGTGCCATCAAGGAAATCAAGGCTCCTTTCATGTGTGATGTGCAACACGGAATTGCTCTGCACGCAGTGCAGGGGAATCGGGCCTCATCTCGCGGCGAGGGGGAAGTCTCATGGTTTTTCTCGAGTTGCGGCGGGAACCTGGGGTATATTTTCGAGTTACGACGGGGATGGCCCTTCCACACACGTGTGTGTTCAGCGACGTCAGGACTCCTGCCCTGTTGCGAGGGACAACTCGGGATTCTCCTCGAGGCTTTGCAGGGCAATTGGGACGCCTCTCCAGCTGAGGCGGGAGACCAAGGGTCCCTTTCCACGTGCCACAGGAATCCTGGGTCTCCTATCAAGTTTCACGAGGAGTCAGGCATCGTCTCCTTTGGAGGCACTGATCTTCGCATACCTCTGGAGTTTTCAAAGGATTTGAGGCCTCCTGTCGCGATGAGGTGGGGAACTAGGTCTTTCTCTGTGGTCTCCACAGGGGATTCAGACACCCTTTCGTCTTGGGAGATGCAAGACGAGCCTGCATTCCAGTCACTGCAGGGATATCCGGCCTTATTTCGAGTCAGGGCATCGCGGTGTCCATTCCACTTGAGGCCGCAAACTCAGGGTCCCTCTCACATACCTAGAGCTGAGAGAAGCCTCCTCTTGAGGTGCTTGTGGTAAGGTGGTATTCCTCTGGAGTCGAAGCCAGTGACTAACCTCTCATCTCGAGTTGATTTTTGGTCCACGGAGCTCTTTCCTGTTGCTACAGTGACCTCAGGATCCCTCTAGCCTTGAAACAGTGTTCTTGGGGTTTCTCTGGAGTGCCATCAAGGAAATCAAGGCTCCTTTCATGTGTGATGTGCAACACGGAATTGCTCTGCACGCAGTGCAGGGGAATCGGGCCTCATCTCGCGGCGAGGGGGAAGTCTCATGGTTTTTCTCGAGTTGCGGCGGGAACCTGGGGTATATTCTCGAGTTACGACGGGGATGGCCCTTCCACCCACGTGTTTCTTCAGCGACGTCAGGACTCCTGCCTAGTTGCAAGGGACAACTCTGGATTCTCCTCGAGGCTTGGCAGGGCAATTGGGACGCCTCTCCAGCTGAGGCGGGAGACCAAGTGTCCCTTTCCACGTGCCACAGGAATCCTGGGACTCCTATCAAGTTTCACGAGGAGTCAGGCATCGTCTCCTTTGGAGGCACGGATCTCCGCGTACCTCTGGAGTTTTCAAAGGATGTGAGGCTATCGGTCGCGATGAGGTGGGGAACTAAGTCTTTCTCTGTGCTTTCCACAGGGGATTCAGACATCCTTTCGTCCTGGGAGATGCAAGACGAGCCTGCATTGAAGTCACTGCAGGGATATCCGACCTTATTTCGAGTAAGGGCATCGCGGTGTCCATTCCACTTGAGGCCGCAAACTCAGGGTCCCTCTCACATACCTAGAGCTGAGAGAAGCCTCCTCTTGAGGTGCTTGTGGTAAGGTGGTATTCCTCTGGAGACGAATCCAGGGACTAACCTCTCTTTTCGAGTTGATTTTTGGTCCACAGAGTTCTTTCGTGTTGCTACAGTGACCTCAGGATCCCTCTATCCTTGAAACAGTGTTCTTGGGGTTTCTCTGGAGTGCCATCAAGGAAATCAAGGCTCCTTTCATGTGTGATGTGCAACACGGAATTGCTCTGCACGCAGTACAGGGGAATCGGGCCTCATCTCGCATCGAGGGGGAAGTCTCATGGTTTTTCTCGAGTTGCGGCGGGAACCTGGGGTATATTCTCGAGTTACGACGGGGATGGCCCTTCCACCCACGTGTTTGTTCAGCCACGTCAGGACTCCTGCCTAGTTGCGAGGGACAACTCGGGATTCTCCTCGAGGCTTGGCAGGGCAATTGGAACGCCTCTCCAGCTGAGGCGGGAGACCAAGGGTCCCTTTCCACGTGCCACAAGAATCCTGGGACTCCTATCAAGTTTCACGAGGAGTCAGGCATCGTCTCCTTTGGAGGCACTGATCTCCGCGTACCTCTGGAGTTTTCAAAGGATGTGAGGCCTCCGGTCGCGATGAGGTGGGGAACTAGGTCTTTCTCTGTGGTCTCCACAGGGGATTCAGACTTCCTTTCTTCTTGGGAGATGCAAGACGAGCCTGCATTCAAGTCACTGCATGGATATCCGGCCTTATTTCGAGTCAGGGCATCGCGGTGTCCATTCCACTTGAGGCCGCAAACTCAGGATCCCTCTCACATACCTAGAGCTGAGAGAAGCCTCCTCTTGAGGTGCTTGTGGTAAGGTGGTATTCCTCAGGAGTCGAAGCCAGGGACTAACCTCTCATCTCGTGTTGATTCTTGGTTCACGGAGCTCTTTCGTGTTGCTACAGTGACCTCAGGATCCCTCTAGCCTTGAAACAGTGTTCTTGGGGTTTCTCTGGAGTGCCATCAAGGAAATCAAGGCTCCTTTCATGTGTGATGTGCAAGACGGAATTGCTGTGCACGAAGTACAGGGGAATCGGGCCTCATCTCGCATCGAGGGGGAAGTCTCATGGTTTTTCTCGACTTGCGGCGGGAACCTGGGGTATATTCTCGAGTTACGACGGGGATGGCCCTTCCACCCACGTGTTTGTTCAGCCGTGTCAGGACTCCTGCCTAGTTGCGAGGGACAACTCGGGATTCTCCTCGAGGCTTGGCAGGGCAATTGGAACGCCTCTCCAGCTGAGGCGGGAGACCAAGGGTCCCTTTCCACGTGCCACAAGAATTCTGGGACTCCTATCAAGTTTCACGAGGAGTCAGGCATCGTCTCCTTTGGAGGCACTGATCTCCGCATACCTCTGGAGTTTTCAAAGGATTTGAGGCCTCCTGTCGCGATGAGGTGGGGAACTAGGTCTTTCTCTGTGGTCTCCACAGGGGATTCAGACACCCTTTCTTCTTGGGAGATGCAAGACGAGCCTGCATTCCAGTCACTGCAGGGATATCCGGCCTTATTTCGAGTCAGGGCATCGCGGTGTCCATTCCACTTGAGGCTGCAAACTCAGGGTCCCTCTCACATACCTAGAGCTGAGAGAAGCCTACTCTTGAGGTGCTTTTGGTAAGGTGGTATTCCTCTGGAGTCGAAGCCAGGGAATAACCTCTCATCTCGAGTTGATTTTTGGCCCACGGAGCTCTTTCGTGTTGCTACAGTGACCTCAGGATCCCTCTAGCCTTGAAACAGTGTTCTTGGGGTTTCTCTGGAGTGCCATGAAGGAAATCAAGGCTCCTTTCATGTGTGATGTGCAACACAGAATTGCTCTGCACGCAGTGCAGGGGAATCGGGCCTCATCTCGCGGCGAGGGGGAAGTCTCATGGTTTTTCTCGAGTTGCGGCGGGAACCTGGGGTATATTCTCGAGTTACGACGGGGATGGCCCTTCCACACACGTGTTTGTTCAGCCACGTCAGGACTCTTGCCTAGTTGCGAGACACAACTCGGGATTCTCCTCGAGGCTTGGCAAGGCAATTCGGACGCCTCTCCAGCTGAGGCGGGAGACCAAGGGTCCCTTTCCACGTGCCACAGGAATCCTGGGACTCCTATCAAGTTTCACGAGGAGTCAGGCATCGTCTCCTTTGGAGGCACTGATCTCCGCGTACCTCTGGAGTTTTCAAAGGATGTGAGGCTATCGGTCGCGATGAGGTGGGGAACTAAGTCTTTCTCTGTGCTTTCCACAGGGGATTCAGACATCCTTTCCTTCTGGGAGATGCAAGACGAGCCTGCATTGAAGTCACTGCAGGGATATCCGACCTTATTTCGAGTCAGGGCATCGCGGTGTCCATTCCACTTGAGGCCGCAAACTCAGGGTCCCTCTCACATACCTAGAGCTGAGAGAAGCCTCCTCTTGAGGTGCTTGTCGTAAGGTGGTATTCCTCTGGAGACGAATCCAGGGACTAACCTCTCTTTTCGAGTTGATTTTTGGTCCACAGAGTTCTTTCGTGTTGCTACAGTGACCTCAGGATCCCTCTATCCTTGAAACAGTGTTCTTGGGGTTTCTCTGGAGTGCCATCAAGGAAATCAAGTCTCCTTTCATGTGTGATGTGCAACACGGAATTGCTCTGCACGCAGTGCAGGGGAATCGGGCCTCATCTCGCGGCGAGGGGGGAGTCTCATGGTTTTTCTCGAGTTGCGGCGGGAACCTGGTGTATATTCTCGAGTTACGACGGGGATGGCCCTTCCACACACGTGTTTCTTCAGCGATGTCAGGACTCCTGCCTACTTGCGAGGGACAACTCGGGATTCTCCTCGAGGCTTGGCAGGGCAATTGGGACGCCTCTCCAGCTGAGGCGGGAGACCAAGGGTCCCTTTCCAAGTGCCACAGGAATCCTGGGACTCTTATCAAGTTTCATGAGGAGTCAGGCATCGTCTCCTTTGGAGGCACTGATCTCCGCGTACCTCTGGAGTTTTCAAAGGATGTGAGGCTATCGGTCGTGATGAGGTGGGGAACTAAGTCTTTCTCTGTGCTTTCCACAGGGGACTCAGACATCCTTTCGTCCTGGGAGATGCAAGACGAGCCTGCATTGAAGTCACTGCAGGGATATCCGGCCTTATTTCGAGTCAGGGCATCGCGGTGTCCATTCCACTTGAGGCCGCAAACTCAGGGTCCCTCTCACATACCTAGAGCTGAGAGAAGCCTCCTCTTGAGGTGCTTGTGGTAAGGTGGTATTCCTCAGGAGTCGAAGCCAGGGACTAACCTCTCATCTCGTGTTGATTCTTGGTCCACGGAGCTCTTTCGTGTTGCTACAGTGACCTCAGGATCCCTCTATCCTTGAAACAGTGTTCTTGGGGTTTCTCTGGAGTGCCATCAAGGAAATCAAGGCTCCTTTCATGTGTGATGTGCAACACGGAATTGCTCTGCACGCAGTGCAGGGGAATCGGGCCTCATCTCGCGGCGAGGGGGCAGCCTCATGGTTTTTCTCGAGTTGCGGCGGGAACCTGGGGTATATTCTCGAGTTACGACGGGGATGGCCCTTCCACACACGTGTGTGTTCAGCCATGTCAGGACTCCTGCCTAGTTGCGAGGGACAACTCGGGATTCTCCTCGAGGTTTTGCAGGGCAATTGGGACGCCTCTCCAGCTGAGACGGGAGACCAAGGGTCCCTTTCCACGTGCCACAGGAATCCTGGGTCTCCTATCAAGTTTCACGAGGAGTCAGGCATCGTCTCCTTTGGAGGCACTGATCTCCGCGTACCTCTGGAGTTTTCAAAGGATGTGAGGCCTCCGGTCGCGATGACGTGGGGAACTAGTTCTTTCTCTGTGCTTTCCACAGGGGATTCAAACATCCTTTCGTCCTGGGAGATGCAAGACGAGCCTGCATTGAAGTCACTGCAGGGATATCCGGCCTTATTTCGAGTCAGGGCATCGCGGTGTCCATTCCACTTGAGGCCGCAAACTCAGGGTCCCTCTCACATACCTAGAGCTGAGAGAAGCCTCCTCTTGAGGTGCTTGTGGTAAGGTGGTATTCCTCTGGAGACGAATCCAGGGACTAACCTCTCTTTTCGAGTTGATTTTTGGTCCACAGAGTTCTTTCGTGTTGCTACAGTGACCTCAGGATCCCTCTATCCTTGAAACAGTGTTCTTGGGGTTTCTCTGGAGTGCCATCAAGGAAATCAAGACTCCTTTCATGTGTGATGTGCAACACGGAATTGCTCTGCACGCAGTACAGGGGAATCGGGCCTCATCTCGCATCGAGGGGGAAGTCTCATGGTTTTTCTCGAGTTGCGGAGGGAACCTGGGGTATATTCTCGAGTTACGACGGGGATGGCCCTTCCACCCACGTGTTTGTTCAGCCACGTCAGGACTCCTGCCTAGTTGCGAGGGACAACTCGGGATTCTCCTCGAGGCTTGGCAAGGCAATTGGAACGCCTCTCCAGCTGAGGCGGGAGACCAAGGGTCCCTTTCCACGTGCCACAAGAATCCTGGGACTCCTATCAAGTTTCACGAGGAGTCAGGCATCGTCTCCTTTGGAGGCACTGATCTCCGCGTACCTCTGGAGTTTTCAAAGGATGTGAGGCCTCCGGTCGCGATGAGGTGCGGAACTAGGTCTTTCTCTGTGGTCTCCACAGGGGATTCAGACATCCTTTCTTCTTGGGAGATGCAAGACGAGCCTGCATTCAAATCACTGCAGGGATATCCAGCCTTATTTCGAGTCAGGGCATCGCAGTGTCCATTCCACTTGAGGCCGCAAACTCAGGATCCCTCTCACATACCTAGAGCTGAGAGAAGCCTCCTCTTGAGGTGCTTGTGGTAAGGTGGTATTCCTCAGGAGTCGAAGCCAGGGACTAACCTCTCATCTCGTGTTGATTCTTGGTCCACGGAGCTCTTTCGTGTTGCTACAGTGACCTCAGGATCCCTCTAGCCTTGAAACAGTGTTCTTGGGGTTTCTCTGGAGTGCCATCAAGGAAATCAAGGCTCCTTTCAAGTGTGATGTGCAACACGGAATTGCTCTGCATGCAGTGCAGGGGAATCGGGCCTCATCTCGTGGCAAGGGGGAAGTCTCATGGTTTTTCTCGAGTTGCAGCGGGAACCTGGGGTATATTCTCGAGTTACGACGGGGATGGCCCTTCCACCCACGTGTTTCTTCAGCGACGTCAGGACTCCTGCCTAGTTGCGAGGGACAACTCTGGATTCTCCTCGAGGCTTGGCAGGGCAATTGGGACGCCTCTCCAGCTGAGGCGGGAGACCAAGTGTCCCTTTTCAAGTGCCACAGGAATCCTGGGACTCCTATCAAGTTTCACGAGGAGTCAGGCTTCGTCTCCTTTGGAGGCACTGATCTCCGCGTACCTCTGGAGTTTTCAAAGGATGTGAGGCTATCGGTCGCGATGAGGTGGGGAACTAAGTCTTTCTCTGTGCTTTCCACAGGGGATTCAGACATCCTTTCCTTCTGGGAGATGCAAGACGAGCCTGCATTGAAGTCACTGCAGGGATATCCGACCTTATTTCGAGTCAGGGCATCGCGGTGTCCATTCCACTTGAGGCCGCAAACTCAGGGTCCCTCTCACATACCTAGAGCTGAGAGAAGCCTCCTCTTGAGGTGCTTGTCGTAAGGTGGTATTCCTCTGGAGACGAATCCAGGGACTAACCTCTCTTTTCGAGTTGATTTTTGGTCCACAGAGTTCTTTCGTGTTGCTACAGTGACCTCAGGATCCCTCTATCCTTGAAACAGTGTTCTTGGGGTTTCTCTGGAGTGCCATCAAGGAAATCAAGTCTCCTTTCATGTGTGATGTGCAACACGGAATTGCTCTGCACGCAGTGCAGGGGAATCGGGCCTCATCTCGCGGCGAGGGGGGAGTCTCATGGTTTTTCTCGAGTTGCGGCGGGAACCTGGGGTATATTCTCGAGTTACGACGGGGATGGCCCTTCCACACACGTGTTTCTTCAGCGATGTCAGGACTCCTGCCTACTTGCGAGGGACAACTCGGGATTCTCCTCGAGGCTTGGCAGGGCAATTGGGACGCCTCTCCAGCTGAGGCGGGAGACCAAGGGTCCCTTTCCAAGTGCCACAGGAATCCTGGGACTCTTATCAAGTTTCATGAGGAGTCAGGCATCGTCTCCTTTGGAGGCACTGATCTCCGCGTACCTCTGGAGTTTTCAAAGGATGTGAGGCTATCGGTCGTGATGAGGTGGGGAACTAAGTCTTTCTCTGTGCTTTCCACAGGGGACTCAGACATCCTTTCGTCCTGGGAGATGCAAGACGAGCCTGCATTGAAGTCACTGCAGGGATATCCGGCCTTATTTCGAGTCAGGGCATCGCGGTGTCCATTCCACTTGAGGCCGCAAACTCAGGGTCCCTCTCACATACCTAGAGCTGAGAGAAGCCTCCTCTTGAGGTGCTTGTGGTAAGGTGGTATTCCTCAGGAGTCGAAGCCAGGGACTAACCTCTCATCTCGTGTTGATTCTTGGTCCACGGAGCTCTTTCGTGTTGCTACAGTGACCTCAGGATCCCTCTATCCTTGAAACAGTGTTCTTGGGGTTTCTCTGGAGTGCCATCAAGGAAATCAAGGCTCCTTTCATGTGTGATGTGCAACACGGAATTGCTCTGCACGCAGTGCAGGGGAATCGGGCCTCATCTCGCGGCGAGGGGGCAGCCTCATGGTTTTTCTCGAGTTGCGGCGGGAACCTGGGGTATATTCTCGAGTTACGACGGGGATGGCCCTTCCACACACGTGTGTGTTCAGCCATGTCAGGACTCCTGCCTAGTTGCGAGGGACAACTCGGGATTCTCCTCGAGGTTTTGCAGGGCAATTGGGACGCCTCTCCAGCTGAGACGGGAGACCAAGGGTCCCTTTCCACGTGCCACAGGAATCCTGGGTCTCCTATCAAGTTTCACGAGGAGTCAGGCATCGTCTCCTTTGGAGGCACTGATCTCCGCGTACCTCTGGAGTTTTCAAAGGATGTGAGGCCTCCGGTCGCGATGACGTGGGGAACTAGTTCTTTCTCTGTGCTTTCCACAGGGGATTCAAACATCCTTTCGTCCTGGGAGATGCAAGACGAGCCTGCATTCAAGTCACTGCAGGGATATCCGGCCTTATTTCGAGTCAGGGCATCGCGGTGTCCATTCCACTTGAGGCCGCAAACTCAGGGTCCCTCTCACATACCTAGAGCTGAGAGAAGCCTCCTCTTGAGGTGCTTGTGGTAAGGTGGTATTCCTCTGGAGACGAATCCAGGGACTAACCTCTCTTTTCGAGTTGATTTTTGGTCCACAGAGTTCTTTCGTGTTGCTACAGTGACCTCAGGATCCCTCTATCCTTGAAACAGTGTTCTTGGGGTTTCTCTGGAGTGCCATCAAGGAAATCAAGACTCCTTTCATGTGTGATGTGCAACACGGAATTGCTCTGCACGCAGTACAGGGGAATCGGGCCTCATCTCGCATCGAGGGGGAAGTCTCATGGTTTTTCTCGAGTTGCGGAGGGAACCTGGGGTATATTCTCGAGTTACGACGGGGATGGCCCTTCCACCCACGTGTTTGTTCAGCCACGTCAGGACTCCTGCCTAGTTGCGAGGGACAACTCGGGATTCTCCTCGAGGCTTGGCAAGGCAATTGGAACGCCTCTCCAGCTGAGGCGGGAGACCAAGGGTCCCTTTCCACGTGCCACAAGAATCCTGGGACTCCTATCAAGTTTCACGAGGAGTCAGGCATCGTCTCCTTTGGAGGCACTGATCTCCGCGTACCTCTGGAGTTTTCAAAGGATGTGAGGCCTCCGGTCGCGATGAGGTGCGGAACTAGGTCTTTCTCTGTGGTCTCCACAGGGGATTCAGACATCCTTTCTTCTTGGGAGATGCAAGACGAGCCTGCATTCAAATCACTGCAGGGATATCCAGCCTTATTTCGAGTCAGGGCATCGCAGTGTCCATTCCACTTGAGGCCGCAAACTCAGGATCCCTCTCACATACCTAGAGCTGAGAGAAGCCTCCTCTTGAGGTGCTTGTGGTAAGGTGGTATTCCTCAGGAGTCGAAGCCAGGGACTAACCTCTCATCTCGTGTTGATTCTTGGTCCACGGAGCTCTTTCGTGTTGCTACAGTGACCTCAGGATCCCTCTAGCCTTGAAACAGTGTTCTTGGGGTTTCTCTGGAGTGCCATCAAGGAAATCAAGGCTCCTTTCAAGTGTGATGTGCAACACGGAATTGCTCTGCATGCAGTGCAGGGGAATCGGGCCTCATCTCGTGGCAAGGGGGAAGTCTCATGGTTTTTCTCGAGTTGCAGCGGGAACCTGGGGTATATTCTCGAGTTACGACGGGGATGGCCCTTCCACCCACGTGTTTCTTCAGCGACGTCAGGACTCCTGCCTAGTTGCGAGGGACAACTCTGGATTCTCCTCGAGGCTTGGCAGGGCAATTGGGACGCCTCTCCAGCTGAGGCGGGAGACCAAGTGTCCCTTTTCAAGTGCCACAGGAATCCTGGGACTCCTATCAAGTTTCACGAGGAGTCAGGCTTCGTCTCCTTTGGAGGCACTGATCTCCGCGTACCTCTGGAGTTTTCAAAGGATGTGAGGCTATCGGTCGCGATGAGGTGGGGAACTAAGTCTTTCTCTGTGCTTTCCACAGGGGATTCAGACATCCTTTCGTCCTGGGAGATGCAAGACGAGCCTGCATTGAAGTCACTGCAGGGATATCCGGCCTTATTTCGAGTCAGGGCATCGCGGTGTCCATTCCACTTGAGGCCGCAAACTCAGGGTCCCTCTCACATACCTAGAGCTGAGAAAAGCCTCCTCTTGAGGTGCTTGTGGTAAGGTGGTATTCCTCTGGAGGCGAATCCAGGGACTAACCTCTCTTTTCGAGTTGATTTTTGGTCCACAGAGTTCTTTCGTGTTGCTACAGTGACCTCAGGATCCCTCTATCCTTGAAACAGTGTTCTTGGGGTTTCTCTGGAGTGCCATCAAGGAAATCAAGGCTCCTTTCATGTGTGATGTGCAAGACGGAATTGCTGTGCACGCAGTACAGGGGAATCGGGCCTCAACTCGCATCGAGGGGGAAGTCTCATGGTTTTTCTCGAGTTGCGGCGGGAACCTGGGGTATATTCTCGAGTTACGACGGGGATGGCCCTTCCACCCACGTGTTTGTTCAGCCACGTCAGGACTCCTGCCTATTTGCGAGGGACAACTCGGGATTCTCCTCGAGGCTTGGCAGGGCAATTGGGACGCCTCTCCAGCTGAGGCGGGAGACCAAGGGTCCCTTTCCACGTGCCACAAGAATCCTGGGACTCCTATCAAGTTTCACGAGGAGTCAGGCATCGTCTCCTTTGGAGGCACTGATCTCCGCGTACCTCTGGAGTTTTCAAAGGATGTGAGGCCTCCGGTCGCGATGAGGTGGGGAACTAGGTCTTTCTCTGTGGTCTCCACAGGGGATTCAGACATCCTTTCTTCTTGGGAGATGCAAGACGAGCCTGCATTCAAGTCACTGCAGGGATATCCGGCCTTATTTCGAGTCAGGGCATCGCGGTGTCCATTCCACTTGAGGCCGCAAACTCAGGGTCCCTCTCACATACCTAGAGCTGAGAGAAGCCTCCTCTTGAGGTGCTTGTGGTAAGGTGGTATTCCTCTGGAGACGAATCCAGGGACTAACCTCTCATCTCGTGTTGATTCTTGGTCCACGGAGCTCTTTCGTGTTGCTACAGTGACCTCAGGATCCCTCTATCCTTGAAACAGTGTTCTTGGGGTTTCTCTGGAGTGCCATCAAGGAAATCAAGGCTCCTTTCATGTGTGATGTGCAACACGGAATTGCTCTTCACGCAGTGCAGGGGAATCGGGCCTCATCTCGCGGCGAGGGGGAAGTCTCATGGTTTTTCTCGAGTTGCGGCGGGAACCTGGGGTATATTCTCGAGTTACGACGGGGATGGCCCTTCCACCCACGTGTTTCTTCAGCGACATCAGGACTCCTGCCTAGTTGCAAGGAACAACTCTGGATTCTCCTCGACGCTTGGCAGGGCAATTGGGACGCCTCTCCAGCTGAGACGGGAGACCAAGTGTCCCTTTCCACGTGCCACAGGAATCCTGGGTCTCCTATTAAGTTTCACGAGGAGTCAGGCATCGTCTCCTTTGGAGGCACTGATCTCCGCGTACCTCTGGAGTTTTCAAAGGATTTGAGGCCTCCTGTCGCGATGAGGTGGGGAACTAGGTCTTTCTCTGTGGTCTCCACAGGGGATTCAGACACCCTTTCGTCTTGGGAGATGCAAGACGAGCCAGCATTCCAGTCACTGCAGGGATATCCGGCCTTATTTCGAGTCAGGGCATCGCGGTGTCCATTCCACTTGAGGCCGCAAACTCAGGGTCCCTCTCACATACCTAGAGCTGAGAGAAGCCTCCTCTTGAGGTGCTTGTGGTAAGGTGGTATTCCTCTGGAGTCGAAGCCAGGGACTAACCTCTCATCTCGAGTTGATTTTTGGTCCACGGAGTTCTTTCGTGTTGCTACAGTGACCTCAGGATCCCTCTAGCCTTGAAACAGTGTTCTTGGGGTTTCTCTGGAGTGCCATGAAGGAAATCAAGGCTCCTTTCATGTGTGATGTGCAACACAGAATTGCTCTGCACACAGTGCAGGGGAATCGGGCCTCATCTCGCGGCGAGGGGGAAGTCTCATGGTTTTTCTCGAGTTGCGGCGGGAACCTGGGGTATATTCTCGAGTTACGACGGGGATGGCCCTTCCACACACGTGTTTGTTCAGCCACGTCAGGACTCTTGCCTAGTTGCGAGACACAACTCGGGATTCTCCTCGAGGCTTGGCAAGGCAATTGGGACGCCTCTCCAGCTGAGGCGGGAGACCAAGGGTCCCTTTTCACGTGCCACAGGAATCCTGGGACTCCTATCAAGTTTCACGAGGAGTTAGGCATCGTCTCCTTTGGAGGCACTGATCTCCGCGTACCTCTGGAGTTTTCAAAGGATGTGAGGCCTCCGGTCGCGATGAGGTGGGGAACTAGGTCTTTCTCTGTGGTCTCCACAGGGGATTCAGACATCCTTTCATCTTGGGAGATGCAAGACGAGCCTGCATTCAAGTCACTGCAGGGATATCCAGCCTTATTTCGCGTCAGGGCATCGCGGTGTCCATTCCACTTGAGGCCGCAAACTCAGGGTCCCTCTCACATACCTAGAGCTGAGAGAAGCCTCCTCTTGAGGTGCTTGTGGTAAGGTGGTATTCCTCTGGAGTCGAAGCCAGGGACTAACCTCTCATCTCGAGTTGATTTTTGGCCCACGGAGCTCTTTCGTGTTGCTACAGTGACCTCAGGATCCCTCTAGCCTTGAAAGAGTGTTCTTGGGGTTTCTCTGGAGTGCCATCAAGGAAATCAAGGCTCCTTTCATGTGTGATGTGCAACACGGAATTGCTCTGCACGCAGTGCAGGGGAATCGGGCCTCATCTCGCGGCGAGGGGGAAGTCTCATGGTTTTTCTCGAGTTGCGGCGGGAACCTGGGGTATATTCTCGAGTTACGACGGGGATGGCCCTGCCACACACGTGTGTGTTCAGCCATGTCAGGACTCCTGCCTAGTTGCGAGGGACAACTCGGGATTCTCCTCGAGGCTTTGCAGGGCAATTGGGACGCTTCTCCAGCTGAGACGGGAGACCAAGGGTCCCTTTCCACGTGCCACAGGAATCCTGGGTCTCCTATCAAGTTTCATGAGGAGTCAGGCATCGTCTCCTTTGGAGGCACTGATCTCCGCGTACCTCTGGAGTATTCAAAGGATTTGAGGCCTCCTGTCGCGATGAGGTGGGGAACTAGGTGTTTCTCTGTGGTCTCCACAGGGGATTCAGACACCCTTTCGTCTTGGGAGATGCAAGACGAGCCTGCATTCCAGTCACTGCAGGGATATCCGGCCTTATTTCGAGTCAGGGCATCGTGGTGTCCATTCCACTTGAGGCCGCAAACTCAGGGTCCCTCTCACATACCTAGAGCTGAGAGAAGCCTCCTCTTGAGGTGCTTGTGGTAAGGTGGTATTCCTCTGGAGTCGAAGCCAGGGACTAACCTCTCATCTCGAGATGATTTTTGGCCCACGGAGCTCTTTCTTGTTGCTACAGTGACCTCAGGATCCCTCTAGCCTTGAAACAGTGTTCTTGGGGTTTCTCTGGAGTGCCATCAAGGAAATCAAGGCTCCTTTCATGTGTGATGTGCAACACCGAATTGCTCTGCATGCAGTGCAGGGGAATCGGGCCTCATCTCGCGGCGAGGGGGAAGTCTCATGGTTTTTCTCGAGTTGCGGCGGGAACCTGGGGTATATTCTCGAGTTACGACGGGGATGGCCCTTCCACCCACGTGTGTGTTCAGCCATGTCAGGACTCCTGCCTAGTTGCGAGGGACAAATCTGGATTCTCCTCGAGGCTTGGCAGGGCAATTGGGACGCCTCTCCAGCTGAGGCGGGAGACCAAGGGTCCCTTTCCACGTGCCACAAGAATCCTGGGAATCCTATCAAGTTTCACGAGGAGTCAGGCATCGTCTCCTTTGGAGGCACTGATCTCCACGTACCTCTGGAGTTTTCAAAGGATGTGAGGCCTCCGGTCGCGATGAGATGGGGAACTAGGTGTTTCTCTGTGGTCTCCACAGGGGATTCAGACATCCTTTCATCTTGGGAGATGCAAGACAAGCCTGCATTCCAGTCACTGCAGGGATATCCGGCCTTATTTCGCGTCAGGGCATCGCGGTGTCCATTCCACTTGAGGCCGCAAACTCAGGATCCCTCTCACATACCTAGAGCTGAGAGAAGCCTCCTCTTGAGGTGCTTGTGGTAAGGTGGTATTCCTCAGGAGTCGAAGCCAGGGACTAACCTCTCATCTCGTGTTGATTCTTGGTTCACGGAGCTCTTTCGTGTTGCTACAGTGACCTCAGGATCCCTCTAGCCTTGAAACAGTGTTCTTGGGGTTTCTCTGGAGTGCCATGAAGGAAATAAAGGCTCCTTTCATGTGTGATGTGCAACACGGAATTGCTCTGCACGCAGTGCAGGGGAATCGGGCCTCATCTCGCGGCGAGGGGGAAGTCTCATGGTTTTTCTCGAGTTGCGGCGGGAACCTGGGGTATATTCTCGAGTTACAACGGGGATGGCCCTTCCACACACGTGTGTGTTCAGCCATGTCAGGACTCCTGCCTAGTTGCGAGGGACAATTCGGGATTCTCCTCGAGGCTTTGCAGGGCAATTGGGACGCCTCTCCAGCTGAGGCGGGAGACCAAGAGTCCCTTTCCACGTGCCACAGGAATCCTGGGTCTCCTATCAAGTTTCACGAGGAGTCAGGCATCGTCTCCTTTGGAGGCACTGATCTCCGCGTACCTCTGGAGTTTTCAAAGGATTTGAGGCCTCCTGTCGCGATGAGGTGGGGAACTAGGTCTTTCTCTGTGGTCTCCACAGGGGATTCAGACACCCTTTCGTCTTGGGAGATGCAAGACGAGCCTGCATTCCAGTCACTGCAGGGATATCCGGCCTTATTTCGAGTCAGGGCATCGCGGTGTCCATTCCACTTGAGACCGCAAACTCAGGGTCCCTCTCACATACCTAGAGCTGAGAGAAGCCTCCTCTTGAGGTGCTTGTGGTAAGGTGGTATTCCTCTGGAGTCGAAGCCAGGGACTAACCTCTCATCTCGAGTTGATTTTTCGTCCACGGAGCTCTTTCGTGTTGCTACAGTGACCTCAGGATCCCTCTATCCTTGAAACAGTGTTCTTGGGGGTTCTCTGGAGTGCCATCAAGGAAATCAAGGCTCCTTTCATGTGTGATGTGCAAGACGAAATTGCTCTGCATGCAGTACAGGGGAATCGGGCCTCATCTCGCATCGAGGGGGAAGTCTCATGGTTTTTCTCGAGTTGCGGCGGGAACCTGGGGTATATTCTCGAGTTACGACGGGGATGGCCCTTCCACCCACGTGTTTCTTCAGCGACGTCAGGACTCCTGCCTAGTTGCGAGGGACAACTCTGGATTCTCCTCGAGGCTTGGCAGGGCAATTGGGACGCCTCTCCAGCTGAGGCGGGAGACCAAGTGTCCCTATCCAAGTGCCACAGGAATTCTGGGACTCCTATCAAGTTTCACGAGGAGTCAGGCATCGTCTCCTTTGGAGGCACTGATCTCCGCGTACCTCTGGAGTTTTCAAAGGATGTGAGGCTATCGGTCGCGATGAGGTGGGGAACTAAGTCTTTCTCTGTGCTTTCCACAGGGGATTCAGACATCCTTTCGTCCTGGGAGATGCAAGACGAGCCTGCATTGAAGTCACTGCAGGGATACCCGGCCTTATTTCGAGTCAGGGCATCGCGGTGTCCATTCCACTTGAGGCCGCAAACTCAGGGTCCCTCTCACATACCTAGAGCTGAGAGAAGCCTCCTCTTGAGGTGCTTGTGGTAAGGTGGTATTCCTCTGGAGACGAATCCAAGGACTAACCTCTCTTTTCGAGTTGATTTTTGGTCCACAGAGTTCTTTCGTGTTGCTACAGTGACCTCAGGATCCCTCTATCCTTGAAACAGTGTTCTTGGGGTTTCTCTGGAGTGCCATCAAGGAAATCAAGGCTCCTTTCATGTGTGATGTGCAAGACGGAATTGCTCTGCACGCAGTACAGGGGAATCGGGCCTCATCTCGCATCGAGGGGGAAGTCTCATGGTTTTTGTCGAGTTGCGGCGGGAACCTGGGGTATATTCTCGAGTTACGACGGGGATGGCCCTTCCACCCACGTGTTTGTTCAGCCACGTCAGGACTCCTGCCTAGTTGCGAGGGACAACTCGGGATTCTCCTCGAGGCTTGGCAGGGCAATTGGAACGCCTCTCCAGCTGAGGCGGGAGACCAAGTGTCCCTTTCCACGTGCCACAAGAATCCTGGGACTCCTATCAAGTTTCACGAGGAGTCAGGCATCGTCTCCTTTGGAGGCACTGATCTCCGCATACCTCTGGAGTTTTCAAAGGATTTGAGGCCCCGTGTCGCGATGAGGTGGGGAACTAGGTCTTTCTCTGTGGTCTCCACAGGGGATTCAGACACCGTTTCGTCTTGGGAGATGCAAGACGAGCCTGCATTCCAGTCACTGCAGGGATATCCGGCCTTATTTCGAGTCAGGGCATCGCGGTGTCCATTCCACTTGACTCCGCAAACTCAGGGTCCCTCTCACATACCTAGAGCTGAGAGAAGCCTCCTCTTGAGGTGCTTGTGGTAAGGTGGTATTCCTCTGGAGTCGAAGCCAGGGACTAACCTCTCATCTCGAGTTGATTTTTGGTCCACGAAGCTCTTTCGTGTTGCTACAGTGACCTCAGGATCCCTCTAGCCTTGAAACAGTGTTCTTGGGGTTTCTCTGGAGTGCCATCAAGGAAATCAAGGCTCCTTTCATGTGTGATGTGCAACACGGAATTGCTCTGCACGCAGTGCAGGGGAATTGGGCCTCATCTCGCGGCGAGGGGGAAGTCTCATGGTTTTTCTCGAGTTGCAGCGGGAACCTGGGGTATATTCTCGAGTTTCGACGGGGATGGCCCTTCCACCCACGTGTTTCTTCAGCGACGTCAGGACTCCTGCCTAGTTGCGAGGGACAACTCTGGATTCTCCTCGAGGCTTGGCAGGGCAATTGGGATGCCTGTCCAGCTGAGGCGGGAGACCAAGGGTCCCTTTCCAAGTGCCACAGGAATCCTGGGACTCCTATCAAGTTTCACGAGGAGTCAGGCATCGTCTCCTTTGGAGGCACTGATCTCCGCGTACCTCTGGAGTTTTCAAAGGATGTGAGGCTATCGGTCGCGATGAGGTGGGGAACTAAGTCTTTCTCTGTGCTTTCCACAGGGGATTCAGACATCCTTTCGTCCTGGGAGATGCAAGACGAGCCTGCATTGAAGTCACTGCAGGGATATCCGGCCTTATTTCGAGTCAGGGCATCGCGGTGTCCATTCCACTTGAGGCCGCAAACTCAGGGTCCCTCTCACATACCTAGAGCTGAGAGAAGCCTCCTCTTGAGGTGCTTGTGGTAAGGTGGTATTCCTCTGGAGACGAATCCAGGGACTAACCTCTCTTTTCGAGTTGATTTTTGGTCCACAGAGTTCTTTCGTGTTGCGTCAGTGACCTCAGGATCCCTCTATCCTTGAAACAGTGTTCTTGGGGTTTCTCTGGAGTGCCATCAAGGAAATCAAGGCTCCTTTCATGTGTGATGTGCAAGACGGAATTGCTCTGCACGCAGTACAGGGGAATCGGCCCTCATCTCGCATCGAGGGGGAAGTCTCATGGTTTTTCTCGAGTTGCGGCAGGAACCTGGGGTATATTCTCGAGTTACGACGGGGATGGCCCTTCCACCCACGTGTTTGTTCAGCCACGTCAGGACTCCTGCCTAGTTGCGAGGGACAACTCGGGATTCTCCTCGAGGCTTGGCAGGGCAATTGGAACGCCTCTCCAGCTGAGACGGGAGACCAAGTGTCCCTTTCCACGTGCCACAGGAATCCTGGGTCTCCTATCAAGTTTCACGAGGAGTCAGGCATCGTCTCCTTTGGAGGCACTGATCTCCGCGTACCTCTGGAGTTTTCAAAGGATGTGAGGCCTCCGGTCGCGATGAGGTGGGGAACTAGGTGTTTCTCTGTGGTCTCCACAGGGGATTCAGACATCCTTTCTTCTTGGGAGATGCAAGACGAGCCTGCATTCAAGTCACTGCAGGGATATCCGGCATTATTTCGAGTCAGGGCATCGCGGTGTCCATTCCACTTGAGGCCGCAAACTCAGGATCCCTCTCACATACTTAGAGCTGAAAGAAGCCTCCTCTTGAGGTGCTTGTGGTAAGGTGGTATTCCTCAGGAGTCGAAGCCAGCGACTAACCTCTCATCTCGTCTTGATTCTTGGTCCACGGAGCTCTTTCGTGTTGCTACAGTGACCTCAGGATCCCTCTAGCCTTGAAACAGTGTTCTTGGGGTTTCTCTGGAGTGCCATCAAGGAAATCAAGGCTCCTTTCATGTGTGATGTGCAACACGGAATTGCTCTGCACGCAGTGCAGGGGAATCGGGCCTCATCTCGCGGCGAGGGGGAAGTCTCATGGCTTTTCTCGAGTTGCGGCGGGAACCTGGGGTATATTCTCGAGTTACGACGGGGATGGCCCTTCCACACACGTGTGTGTTCAGCCATGTCAGGACTCCTGCCTAGTTGTGAGGGACAACTCGGGATTCTCCTCGAGGCTTTGCAGGGCAATTGGGACGCCTCTCCAGCTGAGACGGGAGACCAAGGGTCCCTTTCCACGTGCCACAGGAATCCTGGGTCTCCTATCAAGTTTGACGAGGAGTCAGGCATCGTCTCCTTTGGAGGCACTGATCTCCGCACACCTCTGGAGTTTTCAAAGGATTTGAGGCCTCCGGTCGCGATGAGGTGGGGAACTAGGTCTTTCTCTGTGGTCTCCACAGGGGATTCAGACATCCTTTCATCTTGGGAGATGCAAGAGGAGCCTGCATTCAAGTCACTGCAGGGATATCCAGCCTTATTTCGAGTCAGGGCATCGCGGTGTCCATTCCACTTGAGGCCGCAAACTCAGGGTCCCTCTCACATACCTAGAGCTGAGAGAAGCCTCCTCTTGAGGTGCTTGTGGTAAGGTGGTATTCCTCTGGAGTCGAAACCAGGGACTAACCTCTCATCTCGAGTTGATTTTTGGCCCACGGAGCTCTTTCGTGTTGCTACAGTGACCTCAGGATCCCTCTAGCCTTGAAACAGTGTTCTTGGGGTTTCTCTGGAGTGCCATCAAGGAAATCAAGGCTCCTTTCATGTGTGATGTGCAACACGGAATTGCTCTGCACGCAGTGCAGGGGAATCGGGCCTCATCTCGCGGCGAGGGGGAAGTCTCATGGTTTTTCTCAAGTTGCGGCGGGAACCTGGGGTATATTCTCGAGTTACGACGGGGATGGCCCTTCCACCCACGTGTTTCTTCAGCGACGTCAGGACTCCTGCCTAGTTGCGAGGGACAACTCTGGATTCTCCTCGAGGCTTGGCAGGGCAATTGGGACGCCTCTCCAGCTGAGGCGGGAGACCAAGTGTCCCTTTCCAAGTGCCACAGGAATCCTGGGACTCCTATCAAGTTTCACGAGGAGTCAGGCATCGTCTCCTTTGGAGGCACTGATCTCCGCGTACCTCTGGAGTTTTCAAAGGATGTGAGGCTATCGGTCGCGATGAGGTGGGGAACTAAGTCTTTCTCTGTGCTTTCCACAGGGGATTCAGACATCCTTTCGTCCTGGGAGATGCAAGACGAGCCTGCATTGAAGTCACTGCAGGGATATCCGGCCTTATTTCGAGTCAGGGCATCGCGGTGTCCATTCCACTTGAGGCCGCAAACTCAGGGTCCCTCTCACATACCAAGAGCTGAGAGAAGCCTCCTCTTGAGGTGCTTGTGGTAAGGTGGTATTCCTCTGGAGACGAATCCAGGGACTAACCTCTCTTTTCGAGGTGATTTTTGGTCCACAGAGTTCTTTCGTGTTGCTACAGTGACCTCAGGATCCCTCTATCCTTGAAACAGTGTTCTTGGGGTTTCTCTGGAGTGCCATCAAGGAAATCAAGGCTCCTTTCATGTGTGATGTGCAAGACGGAATTGCTCTGCACGCAGTACAGGGGAATCGGGACTCATCTCGCGGCGAGGGGGAAGTCTCATGGTTTTTCTCGAGTTGCGGCGGGAACCTGGGGTATATTCTCGAGTTACGACGGGGATGGTCCTTCCACACACGTGTTTCTTCAGCGACGTCAGGACTCCTGCCTAGTTGCGAGGAACAACTCGGGATTCTCCTCGAGGCTTGGCAGGGCAATTGGAACGCCTCTCCAGCTGAGGCGGGATACCAAGGGTCCCTTTCCACGTGCCACAAGAATCCTGGGACTCCTATCAGTTTCACGAGGAGTCAGGCATCGTCTCCTTTGGAGGCACTGATCTCCACGTACCTCTGGAGTTTTCAAAGGATGTGAGGCCTCCGGTCGCGATGAGGTGGGGAACTAGCTCTTTCTCTGTGGTCTCCACAGGGGATTCAGACACCCTTTCGTCTTGGGAGATGCAAGACGAGCCTGCATTCCAGTCACTGCAGGGATATGCGGCCTTATTTCGAGTCAGGGCATCGTGGTGTCCATTCCACTTGAGGCCGCAAACTCAGGGTCCCTCTCACATACCTAGAGCTGAGAGAAGCCTCCTCTTGAGGTGCTTGTGGTAAGGTGGTATTTCTCTGGAGTCGAAGCCAGGGACTAACCTCTCATCTCGAGTTGATTTTTGGTCCACGGAGCGCTTTCGTGTTGCTACAGTGACCTCAGGATCCCTCTAGCCTTGAAACAGTGTTCTTGGTGTTTCTCTGGAGTGCCATCAAGGAAATCAAGGCTCCTTTCATGTGTGATGTGCAACACAGAATTGCTCTGCACGCAGTGCAGGGGAATCGGGCCTCATTTCGCGGCGAGGGGGAAGTCTCATGGTTTTTCTCGAGTTGCGGCGGGAACCTGGGGTATATTCTCGAGTTATGACGGGGATGGCCCTTCCACACACGTGTTTGTTCAACGACGTCAGGACTCTTGCCTAGTTGCGAGACACAACTCGGGATTCTCCTCGAGGCTTGGCAAGGCAATTGGGACGCCTCTCCAGCTGAGGCGGGAGACCAAGGGTCCCTTTCCACGTGCCACAGGAATCCTGGGACTCCTATCAAGTTTCACGAGGAGTCAGGCATCGTCTCCTTTGGAGGCACTGATCTCCGCGTACCTCTGGAGTTTTCAAAGGATGTGAGGCCTCCGGTCGCGGTGAGGTGGGGAACTAGGTCTTTCTCTGTGGTCTCCACAGGGGATTCAGACATCCTTTCATCTTGGGAGATGCAAGACGAGCCTGCATTCAAGTCACTGCAGGGATATCCAGCCTTATTTCGCGTCAGGGCATCGCGGTGTCCATTCCACTTGAGGCCGCAAACTCAGGGTCCCTCTCACATACCTAGAGCTGAGAGAAGCCTCCTCTTGAGGTGCTTGTGGTAAGGTGGTATTCCTCTGGAGTCGAAGCCAGGGCCTAACCTCTCATCTCTTGTTGATTCTTGGTCCACGGAGCTCTTTCGTGTTGCTACAGTGACCTCAGGATCCCTCCATCCTTGAAACAGTGTTCTTGGGGTTTCTCTGGAGTGCCATCAAGGAAATCAAGGCTCCTTTCATGTGTGATGTGCAACACGGAATTGCTCTGCACGCAGTGCAGGGGAATCGGGCCTCATCTCGCGGCGAGGGGGAAGTCTCATGGTTTTTCTCGAGTTGCGGCGGGAACCTGGGGTATATTCTCGAGTTACGACGGGGATGGCCCTTCCACACACGTGTGTGTTCAGCCATGTCAGGACTCCTGCCTAGTTGCGAGGGACAACTCGGGATTCTCCTCGAGGCTTTGCAGGGCAATTGGGACGCCTCTCCATCTGAGGCGGGAGACCAAGGGTCCCTTTCCACGTGCCACAGGAATCCTGGGTCTCCTATCAAGTTTCACGAGGAGTCAGGCATCGTCTCCTTTGGAGGCACGGATCTCCGCATACCTCTGGAGTTTTCAAAGTATTTGAGGCCTCCTGTCGCGATGAGGTGGGGAACTAGGTCTTTCTCTGTGGTCTCCACAGGGGATTCAGACACCCTTTCGTCTTGGGAGATGCAAGACGAGCCTGCATTCCAGTCACTGCAGGGATATCCGGCCTTATTTCGAGTCAGGGCATCGCGGTGTCCATTCCACTTGAGGCCGCAAACTCAGGGTCCCTCTCACATACCTAGAGCTGAGAGAAGCCTCCTCTTGAGGTGCTTGTGGTAAGGTGGTATTCCTCTGGAGTCGAAGCCAGCGACTAACCTCTCATCTCGAGTTGATTTTTGGTCCACGGAGCTCTTTCGTGTTGCTACAGTGACCTCAGGATCCCTCTAGCCTTGAAACAGTGTTCTTGGGGTTTCTCTGGAGTGCCATGAAGGAAATCAAGGCTCCTTTCATGTGTGATGTGCAACACAGAATTGCTCTGCACGCAGTGCAGGGGAATCGGGCCTCATCTCGCGGCGAGGGGGAAGTCTCATGGTTTTTCTCGAGTTGCGGCGGGAACCTGGGGTATATTCTCGAGTTACGACGAGGATGGCCCTTCCACACACGTGTTTGTTCAGCCACGTCAGGACTCTTGCCTAGTTACGAGACACAACTCGGGATTCTCCTCGAGGCTTGGCAGGGCAATTGGGACGCCTCTCCAGCTGAGGCGGGAGTCCAAGGGTCCCTTTCCACGTGCCACAGGAATCCTGGGACTCCTATCAAGTTTCACGAGGAGTCAGGCATCGTCTCCTTTGGAGGCACTGATCTCCGCGTACCTCTGGAGTTTTCAAAGGATGTGAGGCCTCCGGTCGCGATGAGGTGGGGAACTAGGTCTTTCTCTGTGGTCTCCACAGGGGATTCAGACATCCTTTCATCTTGGGAGATGCAAGACGAGCCTGCATTCAAGTCACTGCAGGGATATCCGGCCTTATTTCGAGTCAGGGCATCGCGGTGTCCATTCCACTTGAGGCCGCAAACTCAGGGTCCCTCTCACATACCTAGAGCTGAGAGAAGCCTCCTCTTGAGGTGCTTGTGGTAAGGTGGTATTCCTCTGGAGTCGAAGCCAGGGACTAACCTCTCATCTCGAGTTGATTTTTGGCCCACGGAGCTCTTTCGTGTTGCTACAGATACCTCAGGATCCCTCTAGCCTTGAAACAGTGTTCTTGGGGTTTCTCTGGAGTGCCATCAAGGAAATCAAGGCTCCTTTCATGTGTGATGTGCAACACGGAATTGCTCTGCACGCAGTGCAGGGGAATCGGGCCTCATCTCGCGGCGAGGGGGAAGTCTCATGGTTTTTCTCGAGTTGCGGCGGGAACCTGGGGTATATTCTCGAGTTACGACGGGGATGGCCCTTCCACCCACGTGTTTCTTCAGCGATGTCAGGACTCCTGCCTAGTTGCGAGGGACAACTCTGGATTCTCCTCGAGGCTTGGCAGGGCAATTGGGACGCCTCTCCAGCTGAGGCGGGAGACCAAGGGTCCCTTTCCAAGTGCCACAGGAATCCTGGGACTCCTATCAAGTTTCACGAGGAGTCAGGCATCGTCTCGTTTGGAGGCACTGATCTCCGCGTACCTCTGGAGTTTTCAAAGGATGTGAGGCTATCGGTCGCGATGAGGTTGGGAACTAAGTCTTTCTCTGTGCGTTCCACAGGGGATTCAGACATCCTTTTGTCCTGGGAGATGCAAGACGAGCCTGCATTGAAGTCACTGCAGGGATATCCGGCCTTATTTCGAGTCAGGGCATCGCGGTGTCCATTCCACTTGAGGCCACAAACTCAGGGTCCCTCTCACATACCTAGAGCTGAGAGAAGCCTCCTCTTGAGGTGCTTGTGGTAAGGTGGTATTCCTCTGGAGACGAATCCAGGGACTAACCTCTCTTTTCGAGTTGATTTTTGGTCCACAGAGTTCTTTCGTGTTGCTACAGTGACCTCAGGATCCCTCTATCCTTGAAACAGTGTTCTTGGGGTTTCTCTGGAGTGCCATCAAGGAAATCAAGGCTCCTTTCATGTGTGATGTGCAACACGGAATTGCTCTGCACGCAGTACAGGGGAATCGGGCCTCATCTCGCATCGAGGGGGAAGTCTCATGGTTTTTCTCGAGTTGCGGCGGGAACCTGGGGTATATTCTCGAGTTACGACGGGGATGGCCCTTCCACCCACGTGTTTGTTCAGCCACGTCAGGACTCCTGCCTAGTTGCGAGGGACAACTCGGGATTCTCCTCTAGGCTTGGCAGGGCAATTGGAACGCCTCTCCAGCTGAGGCGGGAGACCAAGGGTCCCTTTCCACGTGCCACAAGAATCCTGGGACTCCTATCAAGTTTCACGAGGAGTCAGGCATCGTCTCCTTTGGAGGCACTGATCTCCACGTACCTCTGGAGTTTTCAAAGGATGTGAGGCCTCCGGTCGCGATGAGGTGGGGAACTAGGTCTTTCTCTGTGGTCTCCACAGGGGATTCAGACATCCTTTCTTCTTGGGAGATGCAAGACGAGCCTGCATTCAAGTCACTGCAGGGATATCCGGCCTTATTTCGAGTCAGGGCGTCGCGGTGTCCATTCCACTTGAGGCCGCAAACTCAGGATCCCTCTCACATACCTAGAGCTGAGAGAAGCCTCCTCTTGAGGTGCTTGTGGTAAGTTGGTATTCCTCAGGATCGAAGACAGGGACTAACCTCTCATCTCGTGTTGATTCTTGGTCCACGGAGCTCTTTCGTGTTGCTACAGTGACCTCAGGATCCCTCTAGCCTTGAAACAGTGTTCTTGGGGTTTCTCTGGAGTGCCATCAAGGAAATCAAGGCTCCTTTCATGTGTGATGTGCAACACGGAATTGCTCTGCACGCAGTGCAGGGGAATCGGGCCTCATCTCGCGGCGAGGGGGAAGTCTCATGGTTTTTCTCGAGTTGCGGCGGGAACCTGGGGTATATTCTCGAGTTACGACGGGGATGGCCCTTCCACACACGTGTGTGTTCAGCCATGTCAGGACTCCTGCCTAGTTGCGAGGGACAACTCGGGATTCTCCTCGAGGCTTTGCAGGGCAATTGGGACGCCTCTCCAGCTGAGACGGGAGACCAAGGGTCCCTTTCCACGTGCCACAGGAATCCTGGGTCTCCTATCAAGTTTCACGAGGAGTCAGGCATCGTCTCCTTTGGAGGCACTGATCTCCGCATACCTCTGGAGTTTTCAAAGGATTTGAGGCCTCCTGTCGCGATGAGGTGGGGAACTAGGTCTTTCTCTGTGGTCTCCACAGGGGATTCAGACACCCTTTCGTCTTGGGAGATGCAAGACGAGCCTGCATTCCAGTCACTGCAGGGATATCCGGCCTTATTTCAAGTCAGGGCATCGCGGTGTCCATTCCACTTGAGGCCGCAAACTCAGGGTCCCTCTCACATACCTAGAGCTGAGAGAAGCCTACTCTTGAGGTGCTTTTGGTAAGGTGGTATTCCTCAGGAGTCGAAGCCAGGGACTAACCTCTCATCTCGAGTTGATTTTTGGCCCACGGAGCTCTTCCGTGTTGCTACAGTGACCTCAGGATCCCTCTAGCCTTGAAACAGTGTTCTTGGGGTTTCTCTGGAGTGCCATGAAGGAAATCAAGGCTCCTTTCATGTGTGATGTGCAACACAGAATTGCTCTGCACGCAGTGCAGGGGAATCGGGCCTCATCTCGCGGCGAGGGGGAAGTCTCATGGTTTTTCTCGAGTTGCGGCGGGAACCTGGGGTATATTCTCGAGTTACGACGGGGATGGCCCTTCCACACACGTGTTTCTTCAGCCACGTCAGGACTCTTGCCTAGTTGCGAGACACAACTCGGGATTCTCCTCGAGGCTTGGCAAGGCAATTGGGACGCCTCTCCAGCTGAGGCGGGAGACCAAGGGTCCCTTTCCACGTGCCACAGGAATCCTGGGACTCCTATCAAGTTTCACGAGGAGTCAGGCATCGTCTCCTTTGGAGGCACTGATCTCCGCGTACCTCTGGAGTTTTCAAAGGATGTGAGGCCTCCGGTCGCGATGAGGTGGGGAACTAGGTCTTTCTCTGTGGTCTCCACAGGGGATTCAGACATCCTTTCATCTTGGGAGATGCAAGACGAGCCTGCATTCAAGTCACTGCAGGGATATCCAGCCTTATTTCGCGTCAGGGCATCGCGGTGTCCATTCCACTTGAGGCCGCAAACTCAGGGTCCCTCTCACATACCTAGAGCTGAGAGAAGCCTCCTCTTGAGGTGCTTGTGGTAAGGTGGTATTCCTCTGGAGTCGAAGCCAGGGACTAACCTCTCATCTCGAGTTGATTTTTGGCCCACGGAGCTCTTTCGTGTTGCTACAGTGACCTCAGGATCCCTCTAGCCTTGAAACAGTGTTCTTGGGGTTTCTCTGGAGTGCCATCAAGGAAATCAAGGCTCCTTTCATGTGTGATGTGCAACACGGAATTGCTCTGCACGCAGTGCAGGGGAATCGGGCCTCATCTCGCGGCGAGGGGGAAGTCTCATGGTTTTTCTCGAGTTGCGGCGGGAACCTGGGGTATATTCTCGAGTTACGACGGGGATGGCCCTTCCACCCACGTGTTTCTTCAGCGACGTCAGGACTCCTGCCTAGTTGCAAGGGACAACTCTGGATTCTCCTCGAGGCTTTGCAGGGCAATTGGGACGCCTCTCCAGCTGAGGCGGGAGACCAAGTGTCCCTTTCCAAGTGCCACAGGAATCCTGGGACTCCTATCAAGTTTCACGAGGAGTCAAGCATCGTCTCCTTTGGAGGCACTGATCTCCGCGTACCTCTGGAGTTTTCAAAGGATGTGAGGCTATCGGTCGCGATGAGGTGGGGAACTAAGTCTTTCTCTGTGCTTTCCACTGGGGATTCAGACATCCTTTCGTCCTAGGAGATGCAAGACGAGCCTGCATTGAAGTCACTGCAGGGATATCCGGCCTTATTTCGAGTCAGGGCATCGCGGTGTCCATTCCACTTGAGGCCGCAAACTCAGGGTCCCTCTCACATACCAAGAGCTGAGAGAAGCCTCCTCTTGAGGTGCTTGTGGTAAGGTGGTATTCCTCTGGAGACGAATCCAGGGACTAACCTCTCTTTTCGAGTTGATTTTTGGTCCACAGAGTTCTTTCATGTTGCTACAGTGACCTCAGGATCCCTCTATCCTTGAAACAGTGTTCTTGAGGTTTCTCTGGAGTGCCATCAAGGAAATCAAGGCTCCTTTCATGTGTGATGTGCAAGACGGAATTGCTCTGCACGCAGTACAGGGGAACCGGGCCTCATCTCGCATCGAGGGGGAAGTCTCATGGTTTTTCTCGAGTTGCGGCAGGAACCTGGGGTATATTCTCGAGTTACGACGGGGATGGCCCTTCCACACACGTGTTTCTTCAGCGACGTCAGGACTCCTGCCTAGTTGCGAGGGACAACTCGGGATTCTCCTCGAGGCTTGGCAGGGCAATTGGAACGCCTCTCCAGCTGAGGCGGGAGACCAAGGGTCCCTTTCCACGTGCCACAAGAATCCTGGGACTCCTATCAAGTTTCACGAGGAGTCAGGCATCGTCTCCTTTGGAGGCACTGATCTCCAAGTACCTCTGGAGTTTTCAAAGGATGTGAGGCCTCCGGTCGCGATGAGGTGGGGAACTAGGTCTTTCTCTGTGGTCTCCACAGGGGATTCAGACATCCTTTCATCTTGGGAGATGCAAGACAAGCCTGCATTCAAGTCACTGCAGGGATATCCGGCCTTATTTTGAGTCAGGGCATCGCGGTGTCCATTCCACTTGAGGCCGCAAACTCAGGATCCCTCTCACATACCTAGAGCTGAGAGAAGCCTCTTCGTGAGGTGCTTCTGGTAAGGTGGTATTCCTCAGGAGTCGAAGCCAGGGACTAACCTCTCATCTCGTGTTGATTCTTGGTCCACGGAGCTCTTTCGTGTTGCTACAGTGACCTCAGGATCCCTCTAGCCTTGAAACAGTGTTCTTGGGGTTTCTCTGGAGTGCCATCAAGGAAATCAAGGCTCCTTTCATGTGTGATGTGCAACACGGAATTGCTCTGCACGCAGTGCAGGGGAATCGGGCCTCATCTCGCGGCGAGGGGGAAGTCTCATGGTTTTTCTCGAGTTGCGGCGGGAACCTGGGGTATATTCTCGAGTTACGACGGGGATGGCCCTTCCACACACGTGTGTGTTCAGCCATGTCAGGACTCCTGCCTAGTTGCGAGGGACAACTCGGGATTCTCCTCGAGGCTTTGCAGGGCAATTGGGACGCCTCTCCAGCTGAGACGGGAGACCAAGGGTCCCTTTCCACGTGCCACAGGAATCCTGGGTCTCCTATCAAGTTTCATGAGGAGTCAGGCATCGTCTCCTTTGGAGGCACTGATCTCCGCATACCTCTGGAGTTTTCAAAGGATTTGAGGCTTCCTGTCGCGATAAGGTGGGGAACTAGGTCTTTCTCTGTGGTCTCCACAGGGGATTCAGACACCCTTTCGTCTTGGGAGATGCAAGACGAGCCTGCATTCCAGTCACTGCAGGGATATCCGGCGTTATTTCGAGTCAGGGCATCGTGGTGTCCATTCCACTTGAGGCCGCAAACTCAGGGTCCCTCTCACATACCTAGAGCTGAGAGAAGCCTCCTCTTGAGGTGCTTGTGGTAAGGTGGTATTCCTCTGGAGTCGAAGCCAGGGACTAACCTCTCATCTCGAGTTGATTTTTGGTCCACGGAGCGCTTTCGTGTTGCTACAGTGACCTCAGGATCCCTCTAGCCTTGAAACAGTGTTCTTGGGGTTTCTCTGGAGTGCCATCAAGGAAATCAAGGCTCCTTTCATGTGTGATGTGCAACACAGAATTGCTCTGCACGCAGTGCAGGGGAATCGGGCCTCATTTCGCGGCGAGGGGGAAGTCTCATGGTTTTTCTCGAGTTGCGGCGGGAACCTGGGGTATATTCTCGAGTTACGACGGGGATGGCCCTTCCACACACGTGTTTGTTCAACGACGTCAGGACTCTTGCCTAGTTGCGAGACACAACTCGGGATTCTCCTCGAGGCTTGGCAAGGCAATTGGGACGCCTCTCCAGCTGAGGCGGGAGACCAAGGGTCCCTTTCCACGTGCCACAGGAATCCTGGGACTCCTATCAAGTTTCACGAGGAGTCAGGCATCGTCTCCTTTGGAGGCACTGATCTCCGCGTACCTCTGGAGTTTTCAAAGGATGTGAGGCCTCCGGTCGCGTTGAGGTGGGGAACTAGGTCTTTCTCTGTGGTCTCCACAGGGGATTCAGACATCCTTTCATCTTGGGAGATGCAAGACGAGCCTGCATTCAAGTCACTGCAGGGACATCCAGCCTTATTTCGCGTCAGGGCATCGCGGTGTCCATTCCACTTGAGGCCACAAACTCAGGGTCCCTCTCACATACCTAGAGCTGAGAGAAGCCTCCTCTTGAGGTGCTTGTGGTAAGGTGGTATTCCTCTGGAGTCGAAGCCAGGGACTAACCTCTCATCTCTTGTTGATTCTTGGTCCACGGAGTTCTTTCGTGTTGCTACAGTGACCTCAGGATCCCTCCATCCTTGAAACAGTGTTCTTGGGTTTTCTCTGGAGTGCCATGAAGGAAATCAAGGCTCCTTTCATGTGTGATGTGCAACACGGAATTGCTCTGCACGCAGTGCAGGGGAATCGGGCCTCATCTCGCGGCGAGGGGGAAGTCTCATGGTTTTTCTCGAGTTGCGGCGGGAACCTGGGGTATATTCTCGAGTTACGACGGGGATGGCCCTTCCACCCACGTGTGTGTTCAGCCATGTCAGGACTCCTGCCTAGTTGCGAGGGACAACTCGGGATTCTCCTCGAGGCTTTGCAGGGCAATTGGGACGCCTCTCCAGCTGAGGCGGGAGACCAAGGGTCCCTTTCCACGTACCACAGGAATCCTGGGTCTCCTATCAAGTTTCACGAGGAGTCAGGCATCGTCTCCTTTGGAGGCACTGATCTCCGCATACCTCTGGAGTTTTCAAAGGATTTGAGGCCTCCTGTCGCGATGAGGTGGGGAACTAGGTCTTTCTCTGTGGTCTCCACAGGGGATTCAGACACCCTTTCGTCTTGGGAGATGCAAGACGAGCCTGCATTCCAGTCACTGCAGGGATATCCGGCCTTATTTCGAGTCAGGGCATCGCGGTGTCCATTCCACTTGAGGCCGCAAACTCAGGGTCCCTCTCACATACCTAGAGCTGAGAGAAGCCTCCTCTTGAGGTGCTTGTGGTAAGGTGGTATTCCTCTGGAGTCGAAGCCAGCGACTAACCTCTCATCTCGAGTTGATTTTTGGTCCACGGAGCTCTTTCGTGTTGCTACAGTGAACTCAGGATCCCTCTAGCCTTGAAACAGTGTTCTTGGGGTTTCTCTGGAGTGCCATGAAGGAAATCAAGGCTCCTTTCATGTGTGATGTGCAACACAGAATTGCTCTGCACGCAGTGCAGGGGAATCGGGCCTCATCTCGCGGCGAGGGGGAAGTCTCATGGTTTTTCTCGAGTTGCGGCGGGAACCTGGGGTATATTCTCGAGTTACGACGAGGATGGCCCTTCCACACCCGTGTTTGTTCAGCCACGTCAGGTCTCTTGCCTAGTTACGAGACACAACTCGGGATTCTCCTCGAGGCTTGGCAAGGCAATTGGGACGCCTCTCCAGCTGAAGCGGGAGACCAAGGGTCCCTTTCCACGTGCCACAGGAATCCTGGGACTCCTATCAAGTTTCACGAGGAGTCAGGCATCGTCTCCTTTGGAGGCACTGATCTCCGCGTACCTCTGGAGTTTTCAAAGGATGTGAGGCCTCCGGTCGCGATGAGGTGGGGAACTAGGTCTTTCTCTGTGGTCTCCACAGGGGATTCAGACATCCTTTCATCTTGGGAGATGCAAGACGAGCCTGCATTCAAGTCACTGCAGGGATATCCGGCCTTATTTCGAGTCAGGGCATCGCGGTGTCCATTCCACTTGAGGCCGCAAACTCAGGGTCCCTCTCACATACCTAGAGCTGAGAGAAGCCTCCTCTTGAGGTGCTTGTGGTAAGGTGGTATTCCTCTGGAGTCGAAGCCAGGGACTAACCTCTCATCTCGAGTTGATTTTTGGCCCACGGAGCTCTTTCGTGTTGCTACAGATACCTCAGGATCCCTCTAGCCTTGAAACAGTGTTCTTGGGGTTTCTCTGGAGTGCCATCAAGGAAATCAAGGCTCCTTTCATGTGTGATGTGCAACACGGAATTGCTCTGCACGCAGTGCAGGGGAATCGGGCCTCATCTCGCGGCGAGGGGGAAGTCTCATGGTTTTTCTCGAGTTGCGGCGGGAACCTGGGGTATATTCTCGAGTTACGACGGGGATGGCCCTTCCACCCACGTGTTTCTTCAGCGATGTCAGGACTCCTGCCTAGTTGCGAGGGACAACTCGGGATTCTCCTCGAGGCTTGGCAAGGCAATTGGGACGCCCCTCCAGCTGAGGCGGGAGACCAAGGGTCCCTTTCCAAGTGCCACAGGAATCCTGGGACTCCTATCAAGTTTCACGAGGAGTCAGGCATCGTCTCGTTTGGAGGCACTGATCTCCGCGTACCTCTGGAGTTTTCAAAGGATGTGAGGCTATCGGTCGCGATGAGGTTGGGAACTAAGTCTTTCTCTGTGCGTTCCACAGGGGATTCAGACATCCTTTTGTCCTGGGAGATGCAAGACGAGCCTGCATTGAAGTCACTGCAGGGATATCCGGCCTTATTTCGAGTCAGGGCATCGCGGTGTCCATTCCACTTGAGGCCGCAAACTCAGGGTCCCTCTCACATACCTAGAGCTGAGAGAAGCCTCCTCTTGAGGTGCTTGTGGTAAGGTGGTATTCCTCTGGAGACGAATCCAGGGACTAACCTCTCTTTTCGAGTTGATTTTTGGTCCACAGAGTTCTTTCGTGTTGCTACAGTGACCTCAGGATCCCTCTATCCTTGAAACAGTGTTCTTGGGGTTTCTCTGGAGTGCCATCAAGGAAATCAAGGCTCCTTTCATGTGTGATGTGCAACACGGAATTGCTCTGCACGCAGTACAGGGGAATCGGGCCTCATCTCGCATCGAGGGGGAAGTCTCATGGTTTTTCTCGAGTTGCGGCGGGAACCTGGGGTATATTCTCGAGTTACGACGGGGATGGCCCTTCCACCCACGTGTTTGTTCAGCCACGTCAGGACTCCTGCCTAGTTGCGAGGGACAACTCGGGATTCTCCTCTAGGCTTGGCAGGGCAATTGGAACGCCTCTCCAGCTGAGGCGGGAGACCAAGGGTCCCTTTCCACGTGCCACAAGAATCCTGGGACTCCTATCAAGTTTCACGAGGAGTCAGGCATCGTCTCCTTTGGAGGCACTGATCTCCACGTACCTCTGGAGTTTTCAAAGGATGTGAGGCCTCCGGTCGCGATGAGGTGGGGAACTTGGTCTTTCTCTGTGGTCTCCACAGGGGATTCAGACATCCTTTCTTCTTGGGAGATGCAAGACGAGCCTGCATTCAAGTCACTGCAGGGATATCCGGCCTTATTTCGAGTCAGGGCGTCGCGGTGTCCATTCCACTTGAGGCCGCAAACTCAGGATCCCTCTCACATACCTAGAGCTGAGAGAAGCCTCCTCTTGAGGTGCTTGTGGTAAGTTGGTATTCCTCAGGATCGAAGACAGGGACTAACCTCTCATCTCGTGTTGATTCTTGGTCCACGGAGCTCTTTCGTGTTGCTACAGTGACCTCAGGATCCCTCTAGCCTTGAAACAGTGTTCTTGGGGTTTCTCTGGAGTGCCATCAAGGAAATCAAGGCTCCTTTCATGTGTGATGTGCAACACGGAATTGCTCTGCACGCAGTGCAGGGGAATCGGGCCTCATCTCGCGGCGAGGGGGAAGTCTCATGGTTTTTCTCGAGTTGCGGCGGGAACCTGGGGTATATTCTCGAGTTACGACGGGGATGGCCCTTCCACACACGTGTGTGTTCAGCCATGTCAGGACTCCTGCCTAGTTGCGAGGGACAACTCGGGATTCTCCTCGAGGCTTTGCAGGGCAATTGGGACGCCTCTCCAGCTGAGACGGGAGACCAAGGGTCCCTTTCCACGTGCCACAGGAATCCTGGGTCTCCTATCAAGTTTCACGAGGAGTCAGGCATCGTCTCCTTTGGAGGCACTGATCTCCGCATACCTCTGGAGTTTTCAAAGGATTTGAGGCCTCCTGTCGCGATGAGGTGGGGAACTAGGTCTTTCTCTGTGGTCTCCACAGGGGATTCAGACACCCTTTCGTCTTGGGAGATGCAAGACGAGCCTGCATTCCAGTCACTGCAGGGATATCCGGCCTTATTTCAAGTCAGGGCATCGCGGTGTCCATTCCACTTGAGGCCGCAAACTCAGGGTCCCTCTCACATACCTAGAGCTGAGAGAAGCCTACTCTTGAGGTGCTTTTGGTAAGGTGGTATTCCTCAGGAGTCGAAGCCAGGGACTAACCTCTCATCTCGAGTTGATTTTTGGCCCACGGAGCTCTTCCGTGTTGCTACAGTGACCTCAGGATCCCTCTAGCCTTGAAACAGTGTTCTTGGGGTTTCTCTGGAGTGCCATGAAGGAAATCAAGGCTCCTTTCATGTGTGATGTGCAACACAGAATTGCTCTGCACGCAGTGCAGGGGAATCGGGCCTCATCTCGCGGCGAGGGGGAAGTCTCATGGTTTTTCTCGAGTTGCGGCGGGAACCTGGGGTATATTCTCGAGTTACGACGGGGATGGCCCTTCCACACACGTGTTTCTTCAGCCACGTCAGGACTCTTGCCTAGTTGCGAGACACAACTCGGGATTCTCCTCGAGGCTTGGCAAGGCAATTGGGACGCCTCTCCAGCTGAGGCGGGAGACCAAGGGTCCCTTTCCACGTGCCACAGGAATCCTGGGACTCCTATCAAGTTTCACGAGGAGTCAGGCATCGTCTCCTTTGGAGGCACTGATCTCCGCGTACCTCTGGAGTTTTCAAAGGATGTGAGGCCTCCGGTCGCGATGAGGTGGGGAACTAGGTCTTTCTCTGTGGTCTCCACAGGGGATTCAGACATCCTTTCATCTTGGGAGATGCAAGACGAGCCTGCATTCAAGTCACTGCAGGGATATCCAGCCTTATTTCGCGTCAGGGCATCGCGGTGTCCATTCCACTTGAGGCCGCAAACTCAGGGTCCCTCTCACATACCTAGAGCTGAGAGAAGCCTCCTCTTGAGGTGCTTGTGGTAAGGTGGTATTCCTCTGGAGTCGAAGCCAGGGACTAACCTCTCATCTCGAGTTGATTTTTGGCCCACGGAGCTCTTTCGTGTTGCTACAGTGACCTCAGGATCCCTCTAGCCTTGAAACAGTGTTCTTGGGGTTTCTCTGGAGTGCCATCAAGGAAATCAAGGCTCCTTTCATGTGTGATGTGCAACACGGAATTGCTCTGCACGCAGTGCAGGGGAATCGGGCCTCATCTCGCGGCGAGGGGGAAGTCTCATGGTTTTTCTCGAGTTGCGGCGGGAACCTGGGGTATATTCTCGAGTTACGACGGGGATGGCCCTTCCACCCACGTGTTTCTTCAGCGACGTCAGGACTCCTGCCTAGTTGCAAGGGACAACTCTGGATTCTCCTCGAGGCTTGGCAGGGCAATTGGGACGCCTCTCCAGCTGAGGCGGGAGACCAAGTGTCCCTTTCCAAGTGCCACAGGAATCCTGGGACTCCTATCAAGTTTCACGAGGAGTCAAGCATCGTCTCCTTTGGAGGCACTGATCTCCGCGTACCTCTGGAGTTTTCAAAGGATGTGAGGCTATCGGTCGCGATGAGGTGGGGAACTAAGTCTTTCTCTGTGCTTTCCACTGGGGATTCAGACATCCTTTCGTCCTAGGAGATGCAAGACGAGCCTGCATTGAAGTCACTGCAGGGATATCCGGCCTTATTTCGAGTCAGGGCATCGCGGTGTCCATTCCACTTGAGGCCGCAAACTCAGGGTCCCTCTCACATACCAAGAGCTGAGAGAAGCCTCCTCTTGAGGTGCTTGTGGTAAGGTGGTATTCCTCTGGAGACGAATCCAGGGACTAACCTCTCTTTTCGAGTTGATTTTTGGTCCACAGAGTTCTTTCATGTTGCTACAGTGACCTCAGGATCCCTCTATCCTTGAAACAGTGTTCTTGGGGTTTCTCTGGAGTGCCATCAAGGAAATCAAGGCTCCTTTCATGTGTGATGTGCAAGACGGAATTGCTCTGCACGCAGTACAGGGGAACCGGGCCTCATCTCGCATCGAGGGGGAAGTCTCATGGTTTTTCTCGAGTTGCGGCAGGAACCTGGGGTATATTCTCGAGTTACGACGGGGATGGCCCTTCCACACACGTGTTTCTTCAGCGACGTCAGGACTCCTGCCTAGTTGCGAGGGACAACTCGGGATTCTCCTCGAGGCTTGGCAGGGCAATTGGAACGCCTCTCCAGCTGAGGCGGGAGACCAAGGGTCCCTTTCCACGTGCCACAAGAATCCTGGGACTCCTATCAAGTTTCACGAGGAGTCAGGCATCGTCTCCTTTGGAGGCACTGATCTCCAAGTACCTCTGGAGTTTTCAAAGGATGTGAGGCCTCCGGTCGCGATGAGGTGGGGAACTAGGTCTTTCTCTGTGGTCTCCACAGGGGATTCAGACATCCTTTCATCTTGGGAGATGCAAGACAAGCCTGCATTCAAGTCACTGCAGGGATATCCGGCCTTATTTTGAGTCAGGGCATCGCGGTGTCCATTCCACTTGAGGCCGCAAACTCAGGATCCCTCTCACATACCTAGAGCTGAGAGAAGCCTCTTCGTGAGGTGCTTCTGGTAAGGTGGTATTCCTCAGGAGTCGAAGCCAGGGACTAACCTCTCATCTCGTGTTGATTCTTGGTCCACGGAGCTCTTTCGTGTTGCTACAGTGACCTCAGGATCCCTCTAGCCTTGAAACAGTGTTCTTGGGGTTTCTCTGGAGTGCCATCAAGGAAATCAAGGCTCCTTTCATGTGTGATGTGCAACACGGAATTGCTCTGCACGCAGTGCAGGGGAATCGGGCCTCATCTCGCGGCGAGGGGGAAGTCTCATGGTTTTTCTCGAGTTGCGGCGGGAACCTGGGGTATATTCTCGAGTTACGACGGGGATGGCCCTTCCACACACGTGTGTGTTCAGCCATGTCAGGACTCCTGCCTAGTTGCGAGGGACAACTCGGGATTCTCCTCGAGGCTTTGCAGGGCAATTGGGACGCCTCTCCAGCTGAGACGGGAGACCAAGGGTCCCTTTCCACGTGCCACAGGAATCCTGGGTCTCCTATCAAGTTTCATGAGGAGTCAGGCATCGTCTCCTTTGGAGGCACTGATCTCCGCATACCTCTGGAGTTTTCAAAGGATTTGAGGCTTCCTGTCGCGATAAGGTGGGGAACTAGGTCTTTCTCTGTGGTCTCCACAGGGGATTCAGACACCCTTTCGTCTTGGGAGATGCAAGACGAGCCTGCATTCCAGTCACTGCAGGGATATCCGGCGTTATTTCGAGTCAGGGCATCGTGGTGTCCATTCCACTTGAGGCCGCAAACTCAGGGTCCCTCTCACATACCTAGAGCTGAGAGAAGCCTCCTCTTGAGGTGCTTGTGGTAAGGTGGTATTCCTCTGGAGTCGAAGCCAGGGACTAACCTCTCATCTCGAGTTGATTTTTGGTCCACGGAGCGCTTTCGTGTTGCTACAGTGACCTCAGGATCCCTCTAGACTTGAAACAGTGTTCTTGGGGTTTCTCTGGAGTGCCATCAAGGAAATCAAGGCTCCTTTCATGTGTGATGTGCAACACAGAATTGCTCTGCACGCAGTGCAGGGGAATCGGGCCTCATTTCGCGGCGAGGGGGAAGTCTCATGGTTTTTCTCGAGTTGCGGCGGGAACCTGGGGTATATTCTCGAGTTACGACGGGGATGGCCCTTCCACACACGTGTTTGTTCAACGACGTCAGGACTCTTGCCTAGTTGCGAGACACAACTCGGGATTCTCCTCGAGGCTTGGCAAGGCAATTGGGACGCCTCTCCAGCTGAGGCGGGAGACCAAGGGTCCCTTTCCACGTGCCACAGGAATCCTGGGTCTCCTATCAAGTTTCACGAGGAGTCAGGCATCGTCTCCTTTGGAGGCACTGATCTCCGCGTACCTCTGGAGTTTTCAAAGGATGTGAGGCCTCCGGTCGCGTTGAGGTGGGGAACTAGGTCTTTCTCTGTGGTCTCCACAGGGGATTCAGACATCCTTTCATCTTGGGAGATGCAAGACGAGCCTGCATTCAAGTCACTGCAGGGACATCCAGCCTTATTTCGCGTCAGGGCATCGCGGTGTCCATTCCACTTGAGGCCACAAACTCAGGGTCCCTCTCACATACCTAGAGCTGAGAGAAGCCTCCTCTTGAGGTGCTTGTGGTAAGGTGGTATTCCTCTGGAGTCGAAGCCAGGGACTAACCTCTCATCTCTTGTTGATTCTTGGTCCACGGAGTTCTTTCGTGTTGCTACAGTGACCTCAGGATCCCTCCATCCTTGAAACAGTGTTCTTGGGTTTTCTCTGGAGTGCCATGAAGGAAATCAAGGCTCCTTTCATGTGTGATGTGCAACACGGAATTGCTCTGCACGCAGTGCAGGGGAATCGGGCCTCATCTCGCGGCGAGGGGGAAGTCTCATGGTTTTTCTCGAGTTGCGGCGGGAACCTGGGGTATATTCTCGAGTTACGACGGGGATGGCCCTTCCACCCACGTGTGTGTTCAGCCATGTCAGGACTCCTGCCTAGTTGCGAGGGACAACTCGGGATTCTCCTCGAGGCTTTGCAGGGCAATTGGGACGCCTCTCCAGCTGAGGCGGGAGACCAAGGGTCCCTTTCCACGTACCACAGGAATCCTGGGTCTCCTATCAAGTTTCACGAGGAGTCAGGCATCGTCTCCTTTGGAGGCACTGATCTCCGCATACCTCTGGAGTTTTCAAAGGATTTGAGGCCTCCTGTCGCGATGAGGTGGGGAACTAGGTCTTTCTCTGTGGTCTCCACAGGGGATTCAGACACCCTTTCGTCTTGGGAGATGCAAGACGAGCCTGCATTCCAGTCACTGCAGGGATATCCGGCCTTATTTCGAGTCAGGGCATCGCGGTGTCCATTCCACTTGAGGCCGCAAACTCAGGGTCCCTCTCACATACCTAGAGCTGAGAGAAGCCTCCTCTTGAGGTGCTTGTGGTAAGGTGGTATTCCTCTGGAGTCGAAGCCAGCGACTAACCTCTCATCTCGAGTTGATTTTTGGTCCACGGAGCTCTTTCGTGTTGCTACAGTGAACTCAGGATCCCTCTAGCCTTGAAACAGTGTTCTTGGGGTTTCTCTGGAGTGCCATGAAGGAAATCAAGGCTCCTTTCATGTGTGATGTGCAACACAGAATTGCTCTGCACGCAGTGCAGGGGAATCGGGCCTCATCTCGCGGCGAGGGGGAAGTCTCATGGTTTTTCTCGAGTTGCGGCGGGAACCTGGGGTATATTCTCGAGTTACGACGAGGATGGCCCTTCCACACCCGTGTTTGTTCAGCCACGTCAGGTCTCTTGCCTAGTTACGAGACACAACTCGGGATTCTCCTCGAGGCTTGGCAAGGCAATTGGGACGCCTCTCCAGCTGAAGCGGGAGACCAAGGGTCCCTTTCCACGTGCCACAGGAATCCTGGGACTCCTATCAAGTTTCACGAGGAGTCAGGCATCGTCTCCTTTGGAGGCACTGATCTCCGCGTACCTCTGGAGTTTTCAAAGGATGTGAGGCCTCCGGTCGCGATGAGGTGGGGAACTAGGTCTTTCTCTGTGGTCTCCACAGGGGATTCAGACATCCTTTCATCTTGGGAGATGCAACACGAGCCTGCATTCAAGTCACTGCAGGGATATCCGGCCTTATTTCGCGTCAGGGCATCGCGGTGTCCATTCCACTTGAGGCCGCAAACTCAGGGTCCCTCTCACATACCTAGAGCTGAGAGAAGCCTCCTCTTGAGGTGCTTGTGGTAAGGTGGTATTCCTCTGGAGTCGAAGCCAGGGACTAAACTCTCATCGCGAGTTGATTTTTGGCCCACGGAGCTCTTTCGTGTTGCTACAGTGACCTCAGGATCCCTCTAGCCTTGAAACAGTGTTCTTGGGGTTTCTCTGGAGTGCCATCAAGGAAATCAAGGATCCTTTCATGTGTGATGTGCAACACGGAATTGCTCTGCACGCAGTGCAGGGGAATCGGGCCTCATCTCGCAGCGAGGGGGAAGTCTCATGGTTTTTCTCGAGTTGCGGCGGGAACCTGGGGTATATTCTCGAGTTACGACGGGGATGGCCCTTCCACCCACGTGTTTCTGCAGCGATGTCAGGACTCCTGCCTAGTTGCGAGGGACAACTCTGGATTCCCCTCGAGGCTTGGCAGGGCAATTGGGACGCCTCTCCAGCAGAGGCGAGAGACCAAGGGTCCCTTTCCAAGTGCCACAGGAATCCTGGGACTCCTATCAAGTTTCACGAGGAGTCAGGCATCGTCTCCTTTGGAGGCACTGATCTCCGCGTACCTCTGGAGTTTTCAAAGGATGTGAGGCTATCGGTCGCGATGAGGTGGGGAACTAAGTCTTTCTCTGTGCTTTCCACAGGGGATTCAGACATCCTTTCGTCCTGGGAGATGCAAGACGAGCCTGCATTGAAGTCACTGCAGGGATATCCGGCCTTATTTCGAGTCAGGGCATCGCGGTGTCCATTCCACTTGAGGCCGCAAACTCAGGGTCCCTCTCACATACCTAGAGCTGAGAGAAGCCTCCTCTTGAGGTGCTTGTGGTAAGGCGGTATTCCTCTGGAGACGAATCCAGGGACTAACCTCTCTTTTCGAGTTGATTTTTGGTCCACAGAGTTCTTTCGTGTTGCTACCGTGACCTCAGGATCCCTCTATCCTTGAAACAGTGTTCTTGGGGTTTCTCTGGAGTGCCATCAAGGTAATCAAGGCTCCTTTCATGTGTGATGTGCAACACGGAATTGCTCTGCACGCAGTGCAGGGGAATCGGGCCTCATCTCGCGGCGAGGGGGAAGTCTCATGGTTTTTCTCGAGTTGCGGCGGGAACCTGGGGTATATTCTCGAGTTACGACGGGGATGGCCCTTCCACACACGTGTGTGTTCAGCCATGTCAGGACTCCTGCCTAGTTGCGAGGGACAACTCGGGATTCTCCTCGAGGCTTTGCAGGGCAATTGGGACGCCTCTCCAGCTGAGACGGGAGACCAAGGGTCCCTTTCCACGTGCCACAGGAATCCTGGGTCTCCTATCAAGTTTCACGAGGAGTCAGGCATCGTCTCCTTTGGAGGCACTGATCTCCGCATACCTCTGGAGTTTTCAAAGGATTTGAGGCCTCCTTTCGCGATGAGGTGGGGAACTAGGTCTTTCTCTGTGGTCTCCACAGGGGATTCAGACACCCTTTCGTCTTGGGAGATGCAAGACGAGCCTGCATTCCAGTCACTGCAGGGATATCCGGCCTTATTTCGAGTCAGGGCATCGCGGTGTCCATTCCACTTGAGGCCTCAAACTCAGGGTCCCTCTCACATACCTAGAGCTGAGAGAAGCCTCCTCTTGAGGTGCTTGTGGTAAGGTGGTATTCCTCTGGAGTCGAAGCCAGGGACTAACCTCTCATCTCGAGTTGATTTCTGGTCCACGGAGCTCTTTCGTGTTGCTACAGTGACCTCAGGATCCCTCTAGCCTTGAAACAGTGTTCTTGGGGTTTCTCTGGAGTGCCATGAAGGAAATCAAGGCTCCTTTCATGTGTGATGTGCAACACAGAATTGCTCTGCACGCAGTGCAGGGGAATCGGGCCTCATCTCGCGGCGAGGGGGAAGTCTCATGGTTTTTCTCGAGTTGCGGCGGGAACCTGGGGTATATTCTCGAGTTACGACGGGGATGGTCCTTCCACACACGTGTTTGTTCAGCCACGTCAGGACTCTTGCCTAGTTGCGAGACACAACTCGGGATTCTCCTCGAGGCTTGGCAAGGCAATTGGGACGCCTCTCCAGCTGAGGCGGGAGACCAAGGGTCCCTTTCCACGTGCCACAGGAATCCTGGGACTCCTATCAAGTTTCACGAGGAGTCAGGCATCGTCTCCTTTGGAGGCACTGACCTCCGCGTACCTCTGGAGTTTTCAAAGGATGTGAGGCCTCCGGTCGCGATGAGGTGGGGAACTAGGTCTTTCTCTGTGGTCTCCACAGGGGATTCAGACATCCTTTCATCTTGGGAGATGCAAGACGAGCCTGCATTCAAGTCACTGCAGGGATATCCGGCCTTATTTCGAGTCAGGGCATCGCGGTGTCCATTCCACTTGAGGCCGCAAACTCAGGATCCCTCTCACATACCTAGAGCTGAGAGAAGCCTCCTCTTGAGGTGCTTGTGGTAAGGTGGTATTCCTCAGGAGTCGAAGCCAAGGACTAACCTCTCATCTCGTGTTGATTCTTGGTCCACGGAGCTCTTTCGTGTTGCTACAGTGACCTCAGGATCCCTCTAGCCTTGAAACAGTGTTCTTGGGGTTTCTCTGGAGTGCCATCAAGGAAATCAAGGCTCCTTTCATGTGTGATGTGCAACACGGAATTGCTCTGCACGCAGTGCAGGGGAATCGGGCCTCATCTCGCGGCGAGGGGGAAGTCTCATGGCTTTTCTCGAGTTGCGGCGGGAACCTGGGGTATATTCTCGAGTTACGACGGGGATGGCCCTTCCACACACGTGTGTGTTCAGCCATGTCAGGACTCCTGCCTAGTTGCGAGGGACAACTCGGGATTCTCCTCGAGGCTTTGCAGGGCAATTGGGACGCCTCTCCAGCTGAGACGGGAGACCAAGGGTCCCTTTCCACGTGCCACAGGAATCCTGGGTCTCCTATCAAGTTTCACGAGGAGTCAGGCATCGTCTCCATTGGAGGCACTGATCTCCGCATACCTCTGGAGTTTTCAAAGGATTTGAGGCCTCCTGTCGCGATGAGGTGGGGAACTAGGTCTTTCTCTGTGGTCTCCACAGGGGATTCAGACACCCTTTCGTCTTGGGAGATGCAAGACGAGCCTGCATTCCAGTCACTGCAGGGATATCCGGCCTTATTTCGAGTCAGGGCATCGCGGTGTCCATTCCACTTGAGGCCGCAAACTCAGGGTCCCTCTCACATACCTAGAGCTGAGAGAAGCCTCCTCTTGAGGTGCTTGTGGTAAGGTGGTATTCCTCTGGAGTCGAAGCCAGGGACTAACCTCTCATCTCGAGTTGATTTTTGGCCCACGGAGCTCTTTCGTGTTGCTACAGTGACCTCAGGATCCCTCTAGCCTTGAAACAGTGTTCTTGGGGATTCTCTGGAGTGCCATGAAGGAAATCAAGGCTCCTTTCATGTGTGATGTGCAACACAGAATTGCTCTGCACGCAGTGCAGGGGAATCGGGCCTCATCTCGCGGCGAGGGGGAAGTCTCATGGTTTTTCTCGAGTTGCGGCGGGAACCTGGGGTATATTCTCGAGTTACGACGGGGATGGCCCTTCCACCCACGTGTTTCTTCAGCGATGTCAGGACTCCTGCCTAGTTGCGAGGGACAACTCGGGATTCTCCTCGAGGCTTGGCAGGGCAATTGGGACTCCTCTCCAGCTGAGGCGGGAGACCAATGGTCCCTTTCCAAGTGCCACAGAAATCCTGGGACTCCTATCAAGTTTCACGAGGAGTCAGGCATCGTCTCCTTTGGAGGCACTGATCTCCGCGTACCTCTGGAGTTTTCAAAGGATGTGAAGCTATCGGTCGCGATGAGGTGGGGAACTAAGTCTTTCTCTGTGCTTTCCACAGGGGATTCAGACATCCTTTCGTCCTGGGAGATGCAAGACGAGCCTGCATTGAAGTCACTGCAGGGATATCCGGCCTTATTTCGAGTCAGGGCATCGCGGTGTCCATTCCACTTGAGGCCGCAAACTCAGGGTCCCTCTCACATACCTAGAGCTGAGAGAAGCCTCCTCTTGAGGTGCTTGTGGTAAGGTGGTATTCCTCTGGAGACGAATCCAGGGACTAACCTCTCTTTTCGAGTTGATTTTTGGTCCACAGAGTTCTTTCGTGTTGCTACAGTGACCTCAGGATCCCTCTATCCTTGAAACAGTGTTCTTGGGGTTTCTCTGGAGTGCCATCAAGGAAATCAAGGCTCCTTTCATGTGTGATGTGCAACACGGAATTGCTCTGCACGCAGTACAGGGGAATCGGGCCTCATCTCGGATCGAGGGGGAAGTCTCATGGTTTTTCTCGAGTTGCGGCGGGAACCTGGGGTATATTCTCGAGTTACGACGGGGATGGCCCTTCCACCCACGTGTTTGTTCAGCCACGTCAGGACTCCTGCCTAGTTGCGAGGGACAACTCGGGATTCTCCTCGAGGCTTGGCAGGGCAATTGGAACGCCTCTCCAGCTGAGGCGGGAGACCAAGGGTCCCTTTCCACGTGCCACAAGAATCCTGGGACTCCTATCAAGTTTCACGAGGAGTCAGGCATCGTCTCCTTTGGAGGCACTGATCTCCGCGTACCTCTGGAGTTTTCAAAGGATGTGAGGCCTCCGGTCGCGATGAGGTGGGGAACTAGGTGTTTCTCTGTGGTCTCCACAGGGGATTCAGACATCCTTTCTTCTTGGGAGATGCAAGACGAGCCTGCATTCAAGTCACTGCAGGGATATCCGGCCTTATTTCGCGTGAGGGCATCGCGGTGTCCATTCCACTTGAGGCCGCAAACTCAGGATCCCTCTCACATACCTAGAGCTGAGAGAAGCCTCCTCTTGAGGTGTTTGTGGTAAGGTGGTATTCCTCAGGAGTCGAAGCCAGGGACTAACCTCTCATCTCGTGTTGATTTTTGGTCCACAGAGTTCTTTCGTGTTGCTACAGTGACCTCAGGATCCCTCTAGCCTTGAAACAGTGTTCTTGGGGTTTCTCTGGAGTGCCATCAAGGAAATCAAGGCTCCTTTCATGTGTGATGTGCAACACGGAGTTGCTCTGCACGCAGTACAGGGGAATCGGGCCTCATCTCGCATCGAGGGGGAAGTCTCATGGTTTTTCTCGAGTTGCGGCGGGAACCTGGGGTATATTCTCGAGTTACGACGGGGATGGCCCTTCCACACACGTGTGTGTTCAGCCATGTCAGGACTCCTGCCTACTTGCGAGGGACAACTCGGGATTCTCCTCGAGGTTTTGCAGGGCAATTGGGACGCCTCTCCAGCTGAGACGGGAGACCAAGGGTCCCTTTCCACGTGCCACAGGAATCCTGGGTCTCCTATCAAGTTTCACGAGGAGTCAGGCATCGTCTCCTTTGGAGGCACTGATCTCCGCGTACCTCTGGAGTTTTCAAAGTATGTGAGGCTATCGGTCGCGATGAGGTGGGGAACTAAGTCTTTCTCTGTGCTTTCCACAGGGGATTCAGACATCCTTTCGTCCTGGGAGATGCAAGACGAGCCTGCATTGAAGTCACTGCAGGGATATCCGGCCTTATTTCGAGTCAGGGCATCGCGGTGTCCATTCCACTTGAGGCCGCAAACTCAGGGTCCCTCTCACATACCTAGAGCTGAGAGAAGCCTCCTCTTGAGGTGCTTGTGGTAAGGTGGTATTCCTCTGGAGACGAATCCAGGGACTAACCTCTCTTTTCGAGTTGATTTTTGGTCCACAGAGTTCTTTCGTGTTGCTACAGTGACCTCAGGATCCCTCTATCCTTGAAACAGTGTTCTTGGGGTTTCTCTGGAGTGCCATCAAGGAAATCAAGGCTCCTTTCATGTGTGATGTGCAACACGGAATTGCTCTGCACGCAGTACAGGGGAATCGGGCCTCATCTCGCGGCGAGGGGGAAGTCTCATGGCTTTTCTCGAGTTGCGGCGGGAACCTGGGGTATATTCTCGAGTTACGACGGGGATGGCCCTTCCACACACGTGTGTGTTCAGCCATGTCAGGACTCCTGCCTAGTTGCGAGGGACAACTCGGGATTCTCCTCGAGGCTTTGCAGGGCAATTGGGACGCCTCTCCAGCTGAGGCGGGAGACCAAGGGTCCCTTTCCACGTGCCACAGGAATCCTGGGTCTCCTATCAAGTTTCACGAGGAGTCAGGCATCGTCTCCTTTGGAGGCACTGATCTCCGCATACCTCTGGAGTTTTCAAAGGATTTGAGGCCTCCTGTCGCGATGAGGTGGGGAACTAGGTCTTTCTCTGTGGTCTCCACAGGGGATTCAGACACCCTTTCGTCTTGGGAGATGCAAGACGAGCCTGCATTGAAGTCACTGCAGGGATATCCGGCCTTATTTCGAGTCAGGGCATCGCGGTGTCCATTCCACTTGAGACCGCAAACTCAGGGTCCCTCTCACATACCTAGAGCTGAGAGAAGCCTCCTCTTGAGGTGCTTGTGGTAAGGTGGTATTCCTCTGGAGTCGAAGCCAGGGACTAACCTCTCTTTTCGAGTTGATTTTTCGTCCACGGAGCTCTTTCGTGTTGCTACAGTGACCTCAGGATCCCTCTAGCCTTGAAACAGTGTTCTTGGGGTTTCTCTGGAGTGCCATGAAGGAAATCAAGGCTCCTTTCATGTGTGATGTGCAACACAGAATTGCTGTGCACGCAGTGCAGGGGAATCGGGCCTCATCTCGCGGCGAGGGGGAAGTCTCATGGTTTTTCTCGAGTTGCGGCGGGAACCTGGGGTATATTCTCGAGTTACGACGGGGATGGCCCTTCCACACACGTGTTTGTTCAGCGACGTCAGGACTCTTGCCTAGTTGCGAGACACAACTCGGGATTCTCCTCGAGGTTTGGCAAGGCAATTGGGACGCCTCTCCAGCTGAGGCGGGAGACCAATGGTCCCTTTCCACGTGCCACAGGAATCCTGGGACTAATATCAAGTTTCACGAGGAGTCAGGCATCGTCTTCTTTGGAGGCACTGATCTCCGCGTACCTCTGGAGTTTTCAAAGGATGTGAGGCCTCCGGTCGCGATGAGGTGGGGAACTAGGTCTTTCTCTGTGGTCTCCACAGGGGATTCAGACATCCTTTCATCTTGGGAGATGCAAGACGAGGCTGCATTCAAGTCACTGCAGGGATATCCAGCCTTATTTCGAGTCAGGGCATCGCGGTGTCCATTCCACTTGAGGCCGCAAACTCAGGGTCCCTCTCACATACCTAGAGCTGAGAGAAGCCTCCTCTTGAGGTGCTTGTGGTAAGGTGGTATTCCTCTGGAGACGAATCCAGGGACTAACCTCTCTTTTCGAGTTGATTTCTGGTCCACAGAGTTCTTTCGTGTTGCTACAGTGACCTCAGGATCCCTCTATCCTTGAAACAGTGTTCTTGGGGGTTCTCTGGAGTGCCATCAAGGAAATCAAGGCTCCTTTCATGTGTGATGTGCAAGACGGAATTGCTCTGCACGCAGTACAGGGGAATCGGGCCTCATCTCGCATCGAGGGGGAAGTCTCATGGTTTTTCTCGAGTTGCGGCGGGAACCTGGGGTATATTCTCGAGTTACGACGGGGATGGCCCTTCCACCCACGTGTTTGTTCAGCCACGTCAGGACTCCTGCCTAGTTGCGAGGGACAACTCGGGATTCTCCTCGAGGCTTGGCAGGCCAATTGGAACGCCTCTCCAGCTGAGGCGGGAGAGCAAGGGTCCCTTTCCACGTGCCACAGGAATCCTGGGACTCCTATCAAGTTTCACGAGGAGTCATTCATCGTCTCCTTTGGAGGCACTGATCTCCGCGTACCTCTGGAGTTTTCAAAGGATGTGAGGCCTCCTGTCGCGATGAGGTGGGGAACTAGGTGTTTCTCTGTGGTCTTCACAGGGGATTCAGACATCCTTTCTTCTTGGGAGATACAAGACGAGCCTGCATTCAAGTCACTGCAGGGATATCCAGCGTTATTTCGAGTCAGGGCATCGCGGTGTCCATTCCACTTGAGGCCGCAAACTCAGGGTCCCTCTCACATACCTAGAGCTGAGAGAAGCCTCCTCTTGAGGTGCTTGTGGTAAGGTGGTATTCCTCTGGAGACGAATCCAGGAACTAACCTCTCTTTTCGAGTTGATTTTTGGTCCACAGAGTTCTTTCGTGTTGCTACAGTGACCTCAGGATCCCTCTATCCTTGAAACAGTGTTCTTGGGGTTTCTCTGGAGTGCCATCAAGGAAATCAAGGCTCCTTTCATGTGTGATGTGCAAGACGGAATTGCTCTGCACGCAGTACAGGGGAATCGGGCCTCATCTCGCATCGAGGGGGAAGTCTCATGGTTTTTCTCGAGTTGCGGCGGAAATCTGGGGTATATTCTCGAGTTACGACGGGGATGGCCCTTCCACCCACGTGTTTCTTCAGCCACGTCAGGACTCCTGCCTAGTTGCGAGGGACAACTCGGGATTCTCCTCGAGGCTTGGCAGGGCAATTGGGACGCCTCTCCAGCTGAGGCGGGAGACCAAGGGTCCCTTTCCACGTGCCACAAGAATCCTGGGACTCCTATCAAGTTTCACGAGGAGTCAGGCATCGTCTCCTTTGGAGGCACTGATCTCCACGTACCTCTGGAGTTTTCAAAGGATGTGAGGCCTCCGGTCGCGATGAGATGGGGAACTAGGTGTTTCTCTGTGGTCTCCACAAGGGATTCAGACATCCTTTCATCTTGGGAGATGCAAGACAAGCCTGCATTCCAGTCACTGCAGGGATATCCGGCCTCATTTCGAGTCAGGGCATCGCGGTGTCCATTCCACTTGAGGCCGCAAACTCAGGATCCCTCTCACATACCTAGAGCTGAGAGAAGCCTCCTCTTGAGGTGCTTGTGGTAAGGTGGTATTCCTCAGGAGTCGAAGCCAGGGACTAACCTCTCATCTCGTGTTGATTCTTGGTCCACGGAGCTCTTTCGTGTTGCTACAGTGACCTCAGGATCCCTCTAGCCTTGAAACAGTGTTCTTGGGGTTTCTCTGGAGTGCCATCAAGGAAATCAAGGCTCCTTTCATGTGTGATGTGCAACACGGAATTGCTCTGCACGCAGTGCAGGGGAATCGGGCCTCATCTCGCGGCGAGGGGGAAGTCTCATGGTTTTTCTCGAGTTGCGGCGGGAACCTGGGGTATATTCTCGAGTTACGACGGGGATGGCCCTTCCACACACGTGTGTGTTCAGCCATGTCAGGACTCCTGCCTAGTTGCGAGGGACAACTCGGGATTCTCCTCGAGGCTTTGCAGGGTAATTGGGACGCCTCTCCAGCTGAGACGGGAGACCAAGGGTCCCTTTCCACGTGCCACAGGAATCCTGGGTCTCCTATCAAGTTTCATGAGGAGTCAGGCATCGTCTCCTTTGGAGGCACTGATCTCCGCATACCTCTGGAGTTTTCAAAGGTTTTGAGGCCTCCTGTCGCAATGAGGTGGGGAACTAGGTCTTTCTCTGTGGTCTCCACAGGGGATTCAGACACCCTTTCGTCTTGGGAGATGCAAGACGAGCCTGCATTCCAGTCACTGCAGGGATATCCGGCCTTATTTCGAGTCAGGGCATCGTGGTGTCCATTCCACTTGAGGCCGCAAACTCAGGGTCCCTCTCACATACCTAGAGGTGAGAGAAGCCTCCTCTTGAGGTGCTTGTGGTAAGGTGGTATTCCTCTGGAGTCGAAGCCAGGGACTAACCTCTCATCTCGAGTTGATTTTTGGTCCACGGAGCTCTTTCGTCTTGCTACAGTGACCTCAGGATCCCTCTAGCCTTGAAACAGTGTTCTTGGGGTTTCTCTGGAGTGCCATCAAGGAAATCAAGGCTTCTTTCATGTGTGATGTGCAACACAGAATTGCTCTGCACGCAGTGCAAGGGAATCGGGCCTCATCTCGCGGCGAGGGGGAAGTCTCATGGTTTTTCTCGAGTTGCGGCGGGAACCTGGGGTATATTCTCGAGTTACGACGGGGATGGCCCTTCCACACACGTGTGTGTTCAGCCATGTCAGGACTCCTGCCTAGTTGCGAGGGACAACTCGGGATTCTCCTCGAGGCTTTGCAGGGCAATTGGGACGCCTCTCCAGCTGAGGCGGGAGACCAAGGGTCCCTTTCCACGTGCCACAGGAATCCTGGGTCTCCTATCAAGTTTCACGAGGAGTCAGGCATCGTCTCCTTTGGAGGCACTGATCTCCGCATACCTCTGGAGTTTTCAAAGGATTTGAGGCCTCCTGTCGCGATGAGGTGGGGAACTAGGTCTTTCTCTGTGGTCTCCACAGGGGATTCAGACACCCTTTCGTCTTGGGAGATGCAAGACGAGCCTGCATTGAAGTCACTGCAGGGATATCCGGCCTTATTTCGAGTCAGGGCATCGCGGTGTCCATTCCACTTGAGACCGCAAACTCAGGGTCCCTCTCACATACCTAGAGCTGAGAGAAGCCTCCTCTTGAGGTGCTTGTGGTAAGGTGGTATTCCTCTGGAGTCGAAGCCAGGGACTAACCTCTCTTTTCGAGTTGATTTTTCGTCCACGGAGCTCTTTCATGTTGCTACAGTGACCTCAGGATCCCTCTAGCCTTGAAACAGTGTTCTTGGGGTTTCTCTGGAGTGCCATGAAGGAAATCAAGGCTCCTTTCATGTGTGATGTGCAACACAGAATTGCTCTGCACGCAGTGCAGGGGAATCGGGCCTCATCTCGCGGCGAGGGGGAAGTCTCATGGTTTTTCTCGAGTTGCGGCGGGAACCTGGGGTATATTCTCGAGTTACGACGGGGATGGCCCTTCCACACACGTGTTTGTTCAGCGACGTCAGGACTCTTGCCTAGTTGCGAGACACAACTCAGGATTCTCCTCGAGGCTTGGCAAGGCAATTGGGACGCCTCTCCAGCTGAGGCGGGAGACCAATGGTCCCTTTCCACGTGCCACAGGAATCCTGGGACTCCTATCATGTTTCACGAGGAGTCAGGCATCGTCTTCTTTGGAGGCACTGATCTCCGCGTACCTCTGGAGTTTTCAAAGGATGTGAGGCCTCCGGTCGCGATGAGGTGGGGAACTAGGTCTTTCTCTGTGGTCTCCACAGGGGATTCAGACATCCTTTCATCTTGGGAGATGCAAGACGAGGCTGCATTCAAGTCACTGCAGGGATATCCAACCTTATTTCGCGTCAGGGCATCGCGGTGTCCATTCCACTTGAGGCCGCAAACTCAGGGTCCCTCTCACATACCTAGAGCTGAGAGAAGCCTCCTCTTGAGGTGCTTGTGGTAAGGTGGTATTCCTCTGGAGACGAATCCAGGGACTAACCTCTCTTTTCGAGTTGATTTTTGGTCCACAGAGTTCTTTCGTGTTGCTACAGTGACCTCAGGATCCCTCTATCCTTGAAACAGTGTTCTTGGGGGTTCTCTGGAGTGCCATCAAGGAAATCAAGGCTCCTTTCATGTGTGATGTGCAAGACGGAATTGCTCTGCATGCAGTACAGGGGAATCGGGCCTCATCTCGCATCGAGGGGGAAGTCTCATGGTTTTTCTCGAGTTGCGGCGGGAACCTGGGGTATATTCTCGAGTTACGACGGGGATGGCCCTTCCACCCACGTGTTTGTTCAGCCACGTCAGGACTCCTGCCTAGTTGCGAGGGACAACTCGGGATTCTCCTCGAGGCTTGGCAGGCCAATTGGAACGCCTCTCCAGCTGAGGCGGGAGAGCAAGGGTCCCTTTCCACGTGCCACAGGAATCCTGGGACTCCTATCAAGTTTCACGAGGAGTCATTCATCGTCTCCTTTGGAGGCACTGATCTCCGCGTACCTCTGGAGTTTTCAAAGGATGTGAGGCCTCCTGTCGCGATGAGGTGGGGAACTAGGTGTTTCTCTGTGGTCTCCACAGGGGATTCAGACATCCTTTCTTCTTGGGAGATACAAGACGAGCCTGCATTCAAGTCACTGCAGGGATATCCAGCGTTATTTCGAGTCAGGGCATCGCGGTGTCCATTCCACTTGAGGCCGCAAACTCAGGGTCCCTCTCACATACCTAGAGCTGAGAGAAGCCTCCTCTTGAGGTGCTTGTGGTAAGGTGGTATTCCTCTGGAGACGAATCCAGGGACTAACCTCTCTTTTCGAGTTGATTTTTGGTCCACAGAGTTCTTTCGTGTTGCTACAGTGACCTCAGGATCCCTCTATCCTTGAAACAGTGTTCTTGGGGTTTCTCTGGAGTGCCATCAAGGAAATCAAGGCTCCTTTCATGTGTGATGTGCAAGACGGAATTGCTCTGCACGCAGTACAGGGGAATCGGGCCTCATCTCGCATCGAGGGGGAAGTCTCATGGTTTTTCTCGAGTTGCGGCGGAAACCTGGGGTATATTCTCGAGTTACGACGGGGATGGCCCTTCCACCCACGTGTTTCTTCAGCCACGTCAGGACTCCTGCCTAGTTGCGAGGGACAACTCGGGATTCTCCTCGAGGCTTGGCAGGGCAATTGGGACGCCTCTCCAGCTGAGGCGGGAGACCAAGGGTCCCTTTCCACGTGCCACAAGAATCCTGGGACTCCTATCAAGTTTCACGAGGAGTCAGGCATCGTCTCCTTTGGAGGCACTGATCTCCGCGTACCTCTGGAGTTTTCAAAGGATGTGAGGCCTCCGGTCGCGATGAGGTGGGGAACTAGGTCTTTCTCTGTGGTCTCCACAGGGGATTCAGACATCCTTTCTTCTTGGGAGATGCAAGACGAGCCTGCATTCAAGTCACTGCAGGGATATCCGGCCTTATTTCGCGTCAGGGCATCGCGGTGTCCATTCCACTTGAGGCCGCAAACTCAGGATCCCTCTCACATACCTAGAGCTGAGAGAAGCCTCCTCTTGAGGTGCTTGTGGTAAGGTGGTATTCCTCAGGAGTCGAAGCCAGGGACTAACCTCTCATCTCGTGTTGATTCTTGGTCCACGGAGCACTTTCGTGTTGCTACAGTGACCTCAGGATCCCTCTAGCCTTGAAACAGTGTTCTTGGTGTTTCTCTGGAGTGCCATCAAGGAAATCAAGGCTCCTTTCATGTGTGATGTGCAACACGGAATTGCTCTGCACGCAGTGCAGGGGAATCGGGCCTCATCTCGCGGCGAGGGGGAAGTCTCATGGTTTTTCTCGCGTTGCGGCGGGAACCTGGGGTATATTCTCGAGTTACGACGGGGATGGCCCTTCCACCCACGTGTTTCTTCAGCGACGTCAGGACTCCTGCCTAGTTGCGAGGGACAACTCGGGATTCTCCTCGAGGCTTGGCAAGGCAATTGGGACGCCTCTCCCGCTGAGGCGGGAGACCAAGTGTCCCTTTCCAAGTGCCACAGGAATCCTGGGACTCCTATCAAGTTTCACGAGGAGTCAGGCATCGTCTCCTTTGGACGCACTGATCTCCGCGTACCTCTGGAGTTTTCAAAGGATGTGAGGCTATCGGTCGCGATGAGGTGGGGAACTAAGTCTTTCTCTGTGCTTTCCACAGGGGATTCAGACATCCTTTCGTCCTGGGAGATGCAAGACGAGCCTGCATTCAAGTCACTGCAGGGATATCCGGCCTTATTTCGAGTCAGGGCATCGCGGTGTCCATTCCACTTGAGGCCGCAAACTCAGGGTCCCTCTCACATACCTAGAGCTGAGAGAAGCCTCCTCTTGAGGTGCTTGTGGTAAGGTGGTATTCCTCTGGAGACGAATCCAGGGACTAACCTCTCTTTTCGAGTTGATTTTTGGTCCACAGAGTTCTTTCGTGTTGCTACAGTGACCTCAGGATCCCTCTATCCTTGAAACAGTGTTCTTGGGGTTTCTCTGGAGTGCCATCAAGGAAATCAAGGCTCCTTTCATGTGTGATGTGCAAGACGGAATTGCTCTGCACGCAGTACAGGGGAATCGGGCCTCATCTCGCATCGAGGGGGAAGTCTCATGGTTTTTCTCGAGTTGCGGCGGAAACCTGGGGTATATTCTCGAGTTACGACGGGGATGGCCCTTCCACCCACGTGTTTCTTCAGCCACGTCAGGACTCCTGCCTAGTTGCGAGGGACAACTCGGGATTCTCCTCGAGGCTTGGCAGGGCAATTGGGACGCCTCTCCAGCTGAGGCGGGAGACCAAGGGTCCCTTTCCACGTGCCACAAGAATCCTGGGACTCCTATCAAGTTTCACGAGGAGTCAGGCATCGTCTCCTTTGGAGGCACTGATCTCCACGTACCTCTGGAGTTTTCAAAGGATGTGAGGCCTCCGGTCGCGATGAGGTGGGGAACTAGGTCTTTCTCTGTGGTCTCCACAGGGGATTCAGACATCCTTTCTTCTTGGGAGATGCAAGACGAGCCTGCATTCAAGTCACTGCAGGGATATCCGGCCTTATTTCGCGTCAGGGCATCGCGGTGTCCATTCCACTTGAGGCCGCAAACTCAGGATCCCTCTCACATACCTAGAGCTGAGAGAAGCCTCCTCTTGAGGTGCTTGTGGTAAGGTGGTATTCCTCAGGAGTCGAAGCCAGGGACTAACCTCTCATCTCGTGTTGATTCTTGGTCCACGGAGCACTTTCGTGTTGCTACAGTGACCTCAGGATCCCTCTAGCCTTGAAACAGTGTTCTTGGTGTTTCTCTGGAGTGCCATCAAGGAAATCAAGGCTCCTTTCATGTGTGATGTGCAACACGGAATTGCTCTGCACGCAGTGCAGGGGAATCGGGCCTCATCTCGCGGCGAGGGGGAAGTCTCATGGTTTTTCTCGAGTTGCGGCGGGAACCTGGGGTATATTCTCGAGTTACGACGGGGATGGCCCTTCCACCCACGTGTTTCTTCAGCGACGTCAGGACTCCTGCCTAGTTGCGAGGGACAACTCTGGATTCTCCTCGAGGCTTGGCAGGGCAATTGGGATGCCTCTCCAGCTGAGGCCGGAGACCAAGTGTCCCTTTCCAAGTGCCACAGGAATCCTGGGACTCCTATCAAGTTTCACGAGGAGTCAGGCATCGTCTCCTTTGGAGGCACTGATCTCCGCGTACCTCTGGAGTTTTCAAAGGATGTGAGGCCTCCGGTCGCGATGAGGTGGGGAACTAAGTCTTTCTCTGTGCTTTCCACAGGGGGTTCAGACATCCTTTCTTCTTGGGAGATGCAAGACGAGCCTGCATTGAAGTCACTGCAGGGATATCCGGCCTTATTTCGAGTCAGGGCATCGCGGTGTCCATTCCACTTGAGGCCGCAAACTCAGGGTCCCTCTCACATACCTAGAGCTGAGAGAAGCCTCCTCTTGAGGTGCTTGTGGTAAGGTGGTATTCCTCTGGAGACGAATCCAGGGACTAACCTCTCTTTTCGAGTTGATTTTTGGTCCACAGAGTTCTTTCGTGTTGCTACAGTGACCTCAGGATCCCTCTATCCTTGAAACAGTGTTCTTGGGGGTTCTCTGGAGTGCCATCAAGGAAATCAAGGCTCCTTTCATGTGTGATGTGCAAGACGGAATTGCTCTGCATGCAGTACAGGGGAATCGGGCCTCATCTCGCATCGAGGGGGAAGTCTCATGGTTTTTCTCGAGTTGCGGCGGGAACCTGGGGTATATTCTCGAGTTACGACGGGGATGGCCCTTCCACCCACGTGTTTGTTCAGCCACGTCAGGACTCCTGCCTAGTTGCGAGGGACAACTCGGGATTCTCCTCGAGGCTTGGCAGGCCAATTGGAACGCCTCTCCAGCTGAGGCGGGAGAGCAAGGGTCCCTTTCCACGTGCCACAGGAATCCTGGGACTCCTATCAAGTTTCACGAGGAGTCATTCATCGTCTCCTTTGGAGGCACTGATCTCCGCGTACCTCTGGAGTTTTCAAAGGATGTGAGGCTATCGGTCGCGATGAGGTGGGGAACTAAGTCTTTCTCTGTGCTTTCCACAGGGGGTTCAGACATCCTTTCTTCTTGGGAGATGCAAGACGAGCCTGCATTGAAGTCACTGCAGGGATATCCGGCCTTATTTCGAGTCAGGGCATCGCGGTGTCCATTCCACTTGAGGCCGCAAACTCAGGGTCCCTCTCACATACCTAGAGCTGAGAGAAGCCTCCTCTTGAGGTGCTTGTGGTAAGGTGGTATTCCTCTGGAGACGAATCCAGGGACTAACCTCTCTTTTCGAGTTGATTTTTGGTCCACGGAGTTCTTTCGTATTGCTACAGTGACCTCAGGATTCCTCTATCCTTGAAACAGTGTTCTTGGGGTTTCTCTGGAGTGCCATCAAGGAAATCAAGGCTCCTTTCATGTGTGATGTGCAAGACGGAATTGCTCTGCACGCAGTACAGGGGAATCGGGCCTCATCTCGCATCGAGGGGGAAGTCTCATGGTTTTTCTCGAGTTGCGGCGGGAACCTGGGGTATATTCTCGAGTTACGACGGGGATGGCCCTTCCACACACGTGTTTCTTCAGCCACGTCAGGACTCCTGCCTAGTTGCGAGGGACAACTCGGGATTCTCCTCGAGGCTTGGCAGGGCAATTGGAACGCCTCTCCAGCTGTGGCGGGAGACCAAGTGTCCCTTTCCACGTGCCACAGGAATCCTGGGACTCCTATCAAGTTTCACGAGGAGTCAGGCATCGTCTCCTTTGGAGGCACTGATCTCCGCGTACCTCTGGAGTTTTCAAAGGATGTGAGGCCTCCGGTCGCGATGAGGTGGGGAACTAGGTCTTTCTCTGTGGTCTCCACAGGGGATTCAGACATCCTTTCATCTTGGGAGATGCAAGACGAGCCTGCATTCAAGTCACTGCAGGGATATCCGGCCTTATTTCGCGTCAGGGCATCACGGTGTCCATTCCACTTGAGGCCGCAATCTCAGGATCCCTCTCACATACCTAGAGCTGAGAGAAGCCTCCTCTTGAGGTGCTTGTGGTAAGGTGGTATTCCTCATGAGTCGAAGCTAGGGACTAACCTCTCATCTCGTGTTGATTCTTGGTCCACGGAGCTCTTTCGTGTTGCTACAGTGACCTCATGATCCCTCTAGCCTTGAAACAGTGTTCTTGGGGTTTCTCTGGAGTGCCATCAAGGAAATCAAGGCTCCTTTCATGTGTGATGTGCAACACGGAATTGCTCTGCACGCAGTGCAGGGGAATCGGGCCTCATCTCGCGGTGAGGGGGTGGTCTCATCGTTTTTCTCGAGTTGCGGCGGGAACCTGGGGTATATTCTCGAGTTACGACGGGGATGGCCCTTCCACCCACGTGTTTCTTCAGCGACGTCAGGACTCCTGCCTAGTTGCGAGGGACAACTCGGGATTCTCCTCGAGGCTTGGCAAGGCAATTGGGACGCCTCTCCCGCTGAGGCGGGAGACCAAGTGTCCCTTTCCAAGTGCCACAGGAATCCTGGGACTCCTATCAAGTTTCACGAGGAGTCAGGCATCGTCTCCTTTGGACGCACTGATCTCCGCGTACCTCTGGAGTTTTCAAAGGATGTGAGGCTATTGGTCGCGATGAGGTGGGGAACTAAGTCTTTCTCTGTGCTTTCCACAGGGGATTCAGACATCCTTTCGTCCTGGGAGATGCAAGACGAGCCTGCATTCAAGTCACTGCAGGGATATCCGGCCTTATTTCGAGTCAGGGCATCGCGGTGTCCATTCCACTTGAGGCCGCAAACTCAGGGTCCCTCTCACATACCTAGAGCTGAGAGAAGCCTCCTCTTGAGGTGCTTGTGGTAAGGTGGTATTCCTCTGGAGACGAATCCAGGGACTAACCTCTCTTTTCGAGTTGATTTTTGGTCCACAGAGTTCTTTCGTGTTGCTACAGTGACCTCAGGATCCCTCTATCCTTGAAACAGTGTTCTTGGGGTTTCTCTGGAGTGCCATCAAGGAAATCAAGGCTCCTTTCATGTGTGATGTGCAAGACGGAATTGCTCTGCACGCAGTACAGGGGAATCGGGCCTCATCTCGCATCGAGGGGGAAGTCTCATGGTTTTTCTCGAGTTGCGGCGGAAACCTGGGGTATATTCTCGAGTTACGACGGGGATGGCCCTTCCACCCACGTGTTTGTTCAGCCACGTCAGGACTCCTGCCTAGTTGCGAGGGACAACTCGGGATTCTCCTCGAGGCTTGGCAGGGCAATTGGGACGCCTCTCCAGCTGAGGCGGGAGACCAAGGGTCCCTTTCCACGTGCCACAAGAATCCTGGGACTCCTATCAAGTTTCACGAGGAGTCAGGCATCGTCTCCTTTGGAGGCACTGATCTCCACGTACCTCTGGAGTTTTCAAAGGATGTGAGGCCTCCGGTCGCGATGAGGTGGGGAACTAGGTCTTTCTCTGTGGTCTCCACAGGGGATTCAGACATCCTTTCTTCTTGGGAGATGCAAGACGAGCCTGCATTCAAGTCACTGCAGGGATATCCGGCCTTATTTCGCGTCAGGGCATCGCGGTGTCCATTCCACTTGAGGCCGCAAACTCAGGATCCCTCTCACATACCTAGAGCTGAGAGAAGCCTCCTCTTGAGGTGCTTGTGGTAAGGTGGTATTCCTCAGGAGTCGAAGCCAGGGACTAACCTCTCATCTCGTGTTGATTCTTGGTCCACGGAGCACTTTCGTGTTGCTACAGTGACCTCAGGATCCCTCTAGCCTTGAAACAGTGTTCTTGGTGTTTCTCTGGAGTGCCATCAAGGAAATCAAGGCTCCTTTCATGTGTGATGTGCAACACGGAATTGCTCTGCACGCAGTGCAGGGGAATCGGGCCTCATCTCGCGGCGAGGGGGAAGTCTCATGGTTTTTCTCGAGTTGCGGCGGGAACCTGGGGTATATTCTCGAGTTACGACGGGGATGGCCCTTCCACCCACGTGTTTCTTCAGCGACGTCAGGACTCCTGCCTAGTTGCGAGGGACAACTCTGGATTCTCCTCGAGGCTTGGCAGGGCAATTGGGATGCCTCTCCAGCTGAGGCCGGAGACCAAGTGTCCCTTTCCAAGTGCCACAGGAATCCTGGGACTCCTATCAAGTTTCACGAGGAGTCAGGCATCGTCTCCTTTGGAGGCACTGATCTCCGCGTACCTCTGGAGTTTTCAAAGGATGTGAGGCCTCCGGTCGCGATGAGGTGGGGAACTAAGTCTTTCTCTGTGCTTTCCACAGGGGGTTCAGACATCCTTTCTTCTTGGGAGATGCAAGACGAGCCTGCATTGAAGTCACTGCAGGGATATCCGGCCTTATTTCGAGTCAGGGCATCGCGGTGTCCATTCCACTTGAGGCCGCAAACTCAGGGTCCCTCTCACATACCTAGAGCTGAGAGAAGCCTCCTCTTGAGGTGCTTGTGGTAAGGTGGTATTCCTCTGGAGACGAATCCAGGGACTAACCTCTCTTTTCGAGTTGATTTTTGGTCCACGGAGCTCTTTCGTCTTGCTACAGTGACCTCAGGATCCCTCTAGCCTTGAAACAGTGTTCTTGGGGTTTCTCTGGAGTGCCATCAAGGAAATCAAGGCTTCTTTCATGTGTGATGTGCAACACAGAATTGCTCTGCACGCAGTGCAAGGGAATCGGGCCTCATCTCGCGGCGAGGGGGAAGTCTCATGGTTTTTCTCGAGTTGCGGCGGGAACCTGGGGTATATTCTCGAGTTACGACGGGGATGGCCCTTCCACACACGTGTGTGTTCAGCCATGTCAGGACTCCTGCCTAGTTGCGAGGGACAACTCGGGATTCTCCTCGAGGCTTTGCAGGGCAATTGGGACGCCTCTCCAGCTGAGGCGGGAGACCAAGGGTCCCTTTCCACGTGCCACAGGAATCCTGGGTCTCCTATCAAGTTTCACGAGGAGTCAGGCATCGTCTCCTTTGGAGGCACTGATCTCCGCATACCTCTGGAGTTTTCAAAGGATTTGAGGCCTCCTGTCGCGATGAGGTGGGGAACTAGGTCTTTCTCTGTGGTCTCCACAGGGGATTCAGACACCCTTTCGTCTTGGGAGATGCAAGACGAGCCTGCATTGAAGTCACTGCAGGGATATCCGGCCTTATTTCGAGTCAGGGCATCGCGGTGTCCATTCCACTTGAGACCGCAAACTCAGGGTCCCTCTCACATACCTAGAGCTGAGAGAAGCCTCCTCTTGAGGTGCTTGTGGTAAGGTGGTATTCCTCTGGAGTCGAAGCCAGGGACTAACCTCTCTTTTCGAGTTGATTTTTCGTCCACGGAGCTCTTTCGTGTTGCTACAGTGACCTCAGGATCCCTCTAGCCTTGAAACAGTGTTCTTGGGGTTTCTCTGGAGTGCCATGAAGGAAATCAAGGCTCCTTTCATGTGTGATGTGCAACACAGAATTGCTGTGCACGCAGTGCAGGGGAATCGGGCCTCATCTCGCGGCGAGGGGGAAGTCTCATGGTTTTTCTCGAGTTGCGGCGGGAACCTGGGGTATATTCTCGAGTTACGACGGGGATGGCCCTTCCACACACGTGTTTGTTCAGCGACGTCAGGACTCTTGCCTAGTTACGAGACACAACTCGGGATTCTCCTCGAGGCTTGGCAAGGCAATTGGGACGCCTCTCCAGCTGAGGCGGGAGACCAAGGGTCCCTTTCCACGTGCCACAGGAATCCTGGGACTCCTATCAAGTTTCACGAGGAGTCAGGCATCGTCTTCTTTGGAGGCACTGATCTCCGCGTACCTCTGGAGTTTTCAAAGGATGTGAGGCCTCCGGTCGCGATGAGGTGGGGAACTAGGTCTTTCTCTGTGGTCTCCACAGGGGATTCAGACATCCTTTCATCTTGGGAGATGCAAGACGAGGCTGCATTCAAGTCACTGCAGGGATATCCGGCCTTATTTCGCGTCAGGGCATCGCGGTGTCCATTCCACTTGAGGCCGCAAACTCAGGGTCCCTCTCACATACCTAGAGCTGAGAGAAGCCTCCTCTTGAGGTGCTTGTGGTAAGGTGGTATACCTCTGGAGACGAATCCAGGGACTAACCTCTCTTTTCGAGTTGATTTTTGGTCCACAGAGTTCTTTCGTGTTGCTACAGTGACCTCAGGATCCCTCTATCCTTGAAACAGTGTTCTTGGGGGTTCTCTGGAGTGCCATCAAGGAAATCAAGGCTCCTTTCATGTGTGATGTGCAAGACGGAATTGCTCTGCATGCAGTACAGGGGAATCGGGCCTCATCTCGCATCGAGGGGGAAGTCTCATGGTTTTTCTCGAGTTGCGGCGGGAACCTGGGGTATATTCTCGAGTTACGACGGGGATGGCCCTTCCACCCACGTGTTTGTTCAGCCACGTCAGGACTCCTGCCTAGTTGCGAGGGACAACTCGGGATTCTCCTCGAGGCTTGGCAGGCCAATTGGAACGCCTCTCCAGCTGAGGCGGGAGAGCAAGGGTCCCTTTCCACGTGCCACAGGAATCCTGGGACTCCTATCAAGTTTCACGAGGAGTCATTCATCGTCTCCTTTGGAGGCACTGATCTCCGCGTACCTCTGGAGTTTTCAAAGGATGTGAGGCCTCCTGTCGCGATGAGGTGGGGAACTAGGTGTTTCTCTGTGGTCTCCACAGGGGATTCAGACATCCTTTCTTCTTGGGAGATACAAGACGAGCCTGCATTCAAGTCACTGCAGGGATATCCAGCGTTATTTCGAGTCAGGGCATCGCGGTGTCCATTCCACTTGAGGCCGCAAACTCAGGGTCCCTCTCACATACCTAGAGCTGAGAGAAGCCTCCTCTTGAGGTGCTTGTGGTAAGGTGGTATTCCTCTGGAGACGAATCCAGGGACTAACCTCTCTTTTCGAGTTGATTTTTGGTCCACAGAGTTCTTTCGTGTTGCTACAGTGACCTCAGGATCCCTCTATCCTTGAAACAGTGTTCTTGGGGTTTCTCTGGAGTGCCATCAAGGAAATCAAGGCTCCTTTCATGTGTGATGTGCAAGACGGAATTGCTCTGCACGCAGTACAGGGGAATCGGGCCTCATCTCGCATCGAGGGGGAAGTCTCATGGTTTTTCTCGAGTTGCGGCGGAAACCTGGGGTATATTCTCGAGTTACGACGGGGATGGCCCTTCCACCCACGTGTTTCTTCAGCCACGTCAGGACTCCTGCCTAGTTGCGAGGGACAACTCGGGATTCTCCTCGAGGCTTGGCAGGGCAATTGGGACGCCTCTCCAGCTGAGGCGGGAGACCAAGGGTCCCTTTCCACGTGCCACAAGAATCCTGGGACTCCTATCAAGTTTCACGAGGAGTCAGGCATCGTCTCCTTTGGAGGCACTGATCTCCACGTACCTCTGGAGTTTTCAAAGGATGTGAGGCCTCCGGTCGCGATGAGGTGGGGAACTAGGTCTTTCTCTGTGGTCTCCACAGGGGATTCAGACATCCTTTCTTCTTGGGAGATGCAAGACAAGCCTGCATTCAAGTCACTGCAGGGATATCCAGCCTTATTTCGAGTCAGGGCATCGCGGTGTCCATTCCACTTGAGGCCGCAAACTCAGGATCCCTCTCACATACCTAGAGCTGAGAGAAGCCTCTTCGTGAGGTGCTTCTGGTAAGGTGGTATTCCTCAGGAGTCGAAGCCAGGGACTAACCTCTCATCTCGTGTTGATTCTTGGTCCACGGAGCACTTTCGTGTTGCTACAGTGACCTCAGGATCCCTCTAGCCTTGAAACAGTGTTCTTGGTGTTTCTCTGGAGTGCCATCAAGGAAATCAAGGCTCCTTTCATGTGTGATGTGCAACACGGAATTGCTCTGCACGCAGTGCAGGGGAATCGGGCCTCATCTCGCGGCGAGGGGGAAGTCTCATGGTTTTTCTCGAGTTGCGGCGGGAACCTGGGGTATATTCTCGAGTTACGACGGGGATGGCCCTTCCACCCACGTGTTTCTTCAGCGATGTCAGGACTCCTGCCTAGTTGCGAGGGACAACTCTGGATTCTCCTCGAGGCTTGGCAGGGCAATTGGGACGCCTCTCCAGCTGAGGCGGGAGACCAAGGGTCCCTTTCCAAGTGCCACAGGAATCCTGGGACTCCTATCAAGTTTCACGAGGAGTCAGGCATCGTCTCCTTTGGAGGCACTGATCTCCGCGTACCTCTGGAGTTTTCAAAGGATGTGAGGCTATCGGTCGCGATGAGGTGGGGAACTAAGTCTTTCTCTGTGCTTTCCACAGGGGGTTCAGACATCCTTTCTTCTTGGGAGATGCAAGACGAGCCTGCATTGAAGTCACTGCAGGGATATCCGGCCTTATTTCGAGTCAGGGCATCGCGGTGTCCATTCCACTTGAGGCCGCAAACTCAGGGTCCCTCTCACATACCTAGAGCTGAGAGAAGCCTCCTCTTGAGGTGCTTGTGGTAAGGTGGTATTCCTCTGGAGACGAATCCAGGGACTAACCTCTCTTTTCGAGTTGATTTTTGGTCCACGGAGTTCTTTCGTATTGCTACAGTGACCTCAGGATTCCTCTATCCTTGAAACAGTGTTCTTGGGGTTTCTCTGGAGTGCCATCAAGGAAATCAAGGCTCCTTTCATGTGTGATGTGCAAGACGGAATTGCTCTGCACGCAGTACAGGGGAATCGGGCCTCATCTCGCATCGAGGGGGAAGTCTCATGGTTTTTCTCGAGTTGCGGCGGGAACCTGGGGTATATTCTCGAGTTACGACGGGGATGGCCCTTCCACACACGTGTTTCTTCAGCCACGTCAGGACTCCTGCCTAGTTGCGAGGGACAACTCGGGATTCTCCTCGAGGCTTGGCAGGGCAATTGGAACGCCTCTCCAGCTGTGGCGGGAGACCAAGTGTCCCTTTCCACGTGCCACAGGAATCCTGGGACTCCTATCAAGTTTCACGAGGAGTCAGGCATCGTCTCCTTTGGAGGCACTGATCTCCGCGTACCTCTGGAGTTTTCAAAGGATGTGAGGCCTCCGGTCGCGATGAGGTGGGGAACTAGGTCTTTCTCTGTGGTCTCCACAGGGGATTCAGACATCCTTTCATCTTGGGAGATGCAAGACGAGCCTGCATTCAAGTCACTGCAGGGATATCCGGCCTTATTTCGCGTCAGGGCATCACGGTGTCCATTCCACTTGAGGCCGCAATCTCAGGATCCCTCTCACATACCTAGAGCTGAGAGAAGCCTCCTCTTGAGGTGCTTGTGGTAAGGTGGTATTCCTCATGAGTCGAAGCTAGGGACTAACCTCTCATCTCGTGTTGATTCTTGGTCCACAGAGCTCTTTCGTGTTGCTACAGTGACCTCATGATCCCTCTAGCCTTGAAACAGTGTTCTTGGGGTTTCTCTGGAGTGCCATCAAGGAAATCAAGGCTCCTTTCATGTGTGATGTGCAACACGGAATTGCTCTGCACGCAGTGCAGGGGAATCGGGCCTCATCTCGCGGTGAGGGGGTGGTCTCATCGTTTTTCTCGAGTTGCGGCGGGAACCTGGGGTATATTCTCGAGTTACGACGGGGATGGCCCTTCCACCCACGTGTTTCTTCAGCGACGTCAGGACTCCTGCCTAGTTGCGAGGGACAACTCGGGATTCTCCTCGAGGCTTGGCAAGGCAATTGGGACGCCTCTCCAGCTGAGGCGGGAGACCAAGTGTCCCTTTCCAAGTGCCACAGGAATCCTGGGACTCCTATCAAGTTTCACGAGGAGTCAGGCATCGTCTCCTTTGGACGCACTGATCTCCGCGTACCTCTGGAGTTTTCAAAGGATGTGAGGCTATCGGTCGCGATGAGGTGGGGAACTAAGTCTTTCTCTGTGCTTTCCACAGGGGATTCAGACATCCTTTCGTCCTGGGAGATGCAAGACGAGCCTGCATTCAAGTCACTGCAGGGATATCCGGCCTTATTTCGAGTCAGGGCATCGCGGTGTCCATTCCACTTGAGGCCGCAAACTCAGGGTCCCTCTCACATACCTAGAGCTGAGAGAAGCCTCCTCTTGAGGTGCTTGTGGTAAGGTGGTATTCCTCTGGAGACGAATCCAGGGACTAACCTCTCTTTTCGAGTTGATTTTTGGTCCACAGAGTTCTTTCGTGTTGCTACAGTGACCTCAGGATCCCTCTATCCTTGAAACAGTGTTCTTGGGGTTTCTCTGGAGTGCCATCAAGGAAATCAAGGCTCCTTTCATGTGTGATGTGCAAGACGGAATTGCTCTGCACGCAGTACAGGGGAATCGGGCCTCATCTCGCATCGAGGGGGAAGTCTCATGGTTTTTCTCGAGTTGCGGCGGAAACCTGGGGTATATTCTCGAGTTACGACGGGGATGGCCCTTCCACCCACGTGTTTCTTCAGCCACGTCAGGACTCCTGCCTAGTTGCGAGGGACAACTCGGGATTCTCCTCGAGGCTTGGCAGGGCAATTGGGACGCCTCTCCAGCTGAGGCGGGAGACCAAGGGTCCCTTTCCACGTGCCACAAGAATCCTGGGACTCCTATCAAGTTTCACGAGGAGTCAGGCATCGTCTCCTTTGGAGGCACTGATCTCCACGTACCTCTGGAGTTTTCAAAGGATGTGAGGCCTCCGGTCGCGATGAGGTGGGGAACTAGGTCTTTCTCTGTGGTCTCCACAGGGGATTCAGACATCCTTTCTTCTTGGGAGATGCAAGACGAGCCTGCATTCAAGTCACTGCAGGGATATCCGGCCTTATTTCGCGTCAGGGCATCGCGGTGTCCATTCCACTTGAGGCCGCAAACTCAGGATCCCTCTCACATACCTAGAGCTGAGAGAAGCCTCCTCTTGAGGTGCTTGTGGTAAGGTGGTATTCCTCAGGAGTCGAAGCCAGGGACTAACCTCTCATCTCGTGTTGATTCTTGGTCCACGGAGCACTTTCGTGTTGCTACAGTGACCTCAGGATCCCTCTAGCCTTGAAACAGTGTTCTTGGTGTTTCTCTGGAGTGCCATCAAGGAAATCAAGGCTCCTTTCATGTGTGATGTGCAACACGGAATTGCTCTGCACGCAGTGCAGGGGAATCGGGCCTCATCTCGCGGCGAGGGGGAAGTCTCATGGTTTTTCTCGAGTTGCGGCGGGAACCTGGGGTATATTCTCGAGTTACGACGGGGATGGCCCTTCCACCCACGTGTTTCTTCAGCGACGTCAGGACTCCTGCCTAGTTGCGAGGGACAACTCTGGATTCTCCTCGAGGCTTGGCAGGGCAATTGGGATGCCTCTCCAGCTGAGGCCGGAGACCAAGTGTCCCTTTCCAAGTGCCACAGGAATCCTGGGACTCCTATCAAGTTTCACGAGGAGTCAGGCATCGTCTCCTTTGGAGGCACTGATCTCCGCGTACCTCTGGAGTTTTCAAAGGATGTGAGGCCTCCGGTCGCGATGAGGTGGGGAACTAAGTCTTTCTCTGTGCTTTCCACAGGGGGTTCAGACATCCTTTCTTCTTGGGAGATGCAAGACGAGCCTGCATTGAAGTCACTGCAGGGATATCCGGCCTTATTTCGAGTCAGGGCATCGCGGTGTCCATTCCACTTGAGGCCGCAAACTCAGGGTCCCTCTCACATACCTAGAGCTGAGAGAAGCCTCCTCTTGAGGTGCTTGTGGTAAGGTGGTATTCCTCTGGAGACGAATCCAGGGACTAACCTCTCTTTTCGAGTTGATTTTTGGTCCACGGAGTTCTTTCGTATTGCTACAGTGACCTCAGGATTCCTCTATCCTTGAAACAGTGTTCTTGGGGTTTCTCTGGAGTGCCATCAAGGAAATCAAGGCTCCTTTCATGTGTGATGTGCAAGACGGAATTGCTCTGCACGCAGTACAGGGGAATCGGGCCTCATCTCGCATCGAGGGGGAAGTCTCATGGTTTTTCTCGAGTTGCGGCGGGAACCTGGGGTATATTCTCGAGTTACGACGGGGATGGCCCTTCCACACACGTGTTTCTTCAGCCACGTCAGGACTCCTGCCTAGTTGCGAGGGACAACTCGGGATTCTCCTCGAGGCTTGGCAGGGCAATTGGAACGCCTCTCCAGCTGAGGCGGGAGACCAAGTGTCCCTTTCCACGTGCCACAGGAATCCTGGGACTCCTATCAAGTTTCAAGAGGAGTCAGGCATCGTCTCCTTTGGAGGCACTGATCTCCGCGTACCTCTGGAGTTTTCAAAGGATGTGAGGCCTCCGGTCGCGATGAGGTGGGGAACTAGGTCTTTCTCTGTGGTCTCCACAGGGGATTCAGACATCCTTTCATCTTGGGAGATGCAAGACGAGCCTGCATTCAAGTCACTGCAGGGATATCCGGCCTTATTTCGCGTCAGGGCATCACGGTGTCCATTCCACTTGAGGCCGCAATCTCAGGATCCCTCTCACATACCTAGAGCTGAGAGAAGCCTCCTCTTGAGGTGCTTGTGGTAAGGTGGTATTCCTCATGAGTCGAAGCTAGGGACTAACCTCTCATCTCGTGTTAATTCTTGGTCCACGGAGCTCTTTCGTGTTGCTACAGTGACCTCATGATCCCTCTAGCCTTGAAACAGTGTTCTTGGGGTTTCTCTGGAGTGCCATCAAGGAAATCAAGGCTCCTTTCATGTGTGATGTGCAACACGGAATTGCTCTGCACGCAGTGCAGGGGAATCGGGCCTCATCTCGCGGTGAGGGGGTGGTCTCATCGTTTTTCTCGAGTTGCGGCGGGAACCTGGGGTATATTCTCGAGTTACGACGGGGATGGCCCTTCCACCCACGTGTTTCTTCAGCGACGTCAGGACTCCTGCCTAGTTGCGAGGGACAACTCGGGATTCTCCTCGAGGCTTGGCAAGGCAATTGGGACGCCTCTCCAGCTCAGGCGGGAGACCAAGTGTCCCTTTCCAAGTGCCACAGGAATCCTGGGACTCCTATCAAGTTTCACGAGGAGTCAGGCATCGTCTCCTTTGGAGGCACTGATCTCCGCGTACCTCTGGAGTTTTCAAAGGATGTGAGGCTATCGGTCGCGATGAGGTGGGGAACTAAGTCTTTCTCTGTGCTTTCCACAGGGGATTCAGACATCCTTTCGTCCTGCGAGATGCAAGACGAGCCTGCATTGAAGTCACTGCAGGGATATCCGGCCTTATTTCGAGTCAGGGCATCGCGGTGTCCATTCCACTTGAGGCCGCAAACTCAGGGTCCCTCTCACATACCTAGAGCTGAGAGAAGCCTCCTCTTGAGGTGCTTGTGGTAAGGTGGTATTCCTCTGGAGACGAATCCAGGGACTAACCTCTCTTTTCGAGTTGATTTTTGGTCCACAGAGTTCTTTCGTGTTGCTACAGTGACCTCAGGATCCCTCTATCCTTGAAACAGTGTTCTTGGGGTTTCTCTGGAGTGCCATCAAGGAAATCAAGGCTCCTTTCATGTGTGATGTGCAAGACGGAATTGCTCTGCACGCAGTACAGGGGAATCGGGCCTCATCTCGCATCGAGGGGGAAGTCTCATGGTTTTTCTCGAGTTGCGGCGGGAACCTGGGGTATATTCTCGAGTTACGAGGGGGATGGCCCTTCCACCCACGTGTTTCTTCAGCCACGTCAGGACTCCTGCCTAGTTGCGAGGGACAACTCGGGATTCTCCTCGAGGCTTGGCAGGGCAATTGGAACGCCTCTCCAGCTGAGGCGGGAGACCAAGGGTCCCTTTCCACGTGCCACAAGAATCCTGGGACTCCTATCAAGTTTCACGAGGAGTCAGGCATCGTCTCCTTTGGAGGCACTGATCTCCGCGTACCTCTGGAGTTTTCAAAGGATGTGAGGCCTCCGGTCGCGATGAGGTGGGGAACTAGGTGTTTCTCTGTGGTCTCCACAGGGGATTCAGACATCCTTTCTTCTTGGGAGATGCAAGACGAGACTGCATTGAAGTCACTGCAGGGATATCCGGCCTTATTTCGAGTCAGGGCATCGCGGTGTCCATTCCACTTGAGCCCGCAAACTCAGGATCCCTCTCACATACCTAGAGCTGAGAGAAGCCTCCTCTTGAAGTGCTTGTTGTAAAGTGGTATTCCTCAGGAGTCGAAGCCAGGGACTAACCTCTCATCTCGTGTTGATTCTTGGTCCACGGAGCTCTTTCGTGTTGCTACAGTGACCTCAGGATCCCTCTAGCCTTGAAACAGTGTTCTTGGGGTTTCTCTGGAGTGCCATCAAGGAAATCAAGGCTCCTTTCATGTGTGATGTGCAACACGGAATTGCTCTGCACGCAGTGCAGGGGAATCGGGCCTCATCTCGCGGCGAGGGGGAAGTCTCATGGTTTTTCTCGAGTTGCGGCGGGAACCTGGGGTATATTCTCGAGTTACGACGGGGATGGCCCTTCCACACACGTGTGTGTTCAGCCATGTCAGGACTCCTGCCTAGTTGCGAGGGACAACTCGGGATTCTCCTCGAGGCTTTGCAGGGCAATTGGGACGCCTCTCCAGCTGAGACGGGAGACCAAGGGTCCCTTTCCACGTGCCACAGGAATCCTGGGTCTCCTATCAAGTTTCACGAGGAGTCAGGCATCGTCTCCTTTGGAGGCACTGATCTCCGCATACCTCTGGAGTTTTCAAAGGATTTGAGGCCTCCTGTCGCAATGAAGTGGGGAACTAGGTCTTTCTCTGTGGTCTCCACAGGGGATTCAGACACCCTTTCGTCTTGGGAAATGCAAGACGAGCCTGCATTCTAGTCACTGCAGGGATATTCGGCCTTATTTCGAGTCAGGGCATCGCGGTGTCCATTCCACTTGAGGCCGCAAACTCAGGGTCCCTCTCACATACCTAGAGCTGAGAGAAGCCTCCTCTTGAGATGCTTGTGGTAAGGTGGTATTCCTCTGGAGTCAAAGCCAGGGACTAACCTCTCATCTCGAGTTGATTTTTGGCCCACGGAGCTCTTTCGTGTTGCTACAGTGACCTCAGGATCCCTCTAGCCTTGAAGCAGTGTTCTTGGGGTTTCTCTGGAGTGCCATCAAGGAAATCAAGGCTCCTTTCATGTGTGATGTGCAACACGGAATTGCTCTGCACGCAGTGCAGGGGAATCGGGCCTCATCTCGCGGCGAGGGGGAAGTCTCATGGTTTTTCTCGAGTTGCGGCGGGAACCTGGGGTATATTCTCGAGTTACGACGGGGATGGCCCTTCCACCCACGTGTTTCTTCAGCGACGTCAGGACTCCTGCCTAGTTGCGAGGGACAACTCTGGATTCTCCTCGAGGCTTGGCAGGGCAATTGGGACGCCTCTCCAGCTGAGGCGGGAGACCAAGTGTCCCTTTCCAAGTGCCACAGGAATCCTGGGACTCCTATCAAGTTTCACGAGGAGTCAGGCATCGTCTCCTTTGGAGGCACTGATCTCCGCGTACCTCTGGAGTTTTCAAAGGATGTGAGGCTATCGGTCGCGATGAGGTGGGGAACTAAGTCTTTCTCTGTGCTTTCCACAGGGGATTCAGACATCCTTTCGTCCTGGGAGATGCAAGACGAGCCTGCATTCAAGTCACTGCAGGGATATCCGGCATTATTTCGAGTCAGGGCATCGCGGTGTCCATTCCACTTGAGGCCGCAAACTCAGGGTCCCTCTCACATACCTAGAGCTGAGAGAAGCCTCCTCTTGAGGTGCTTGTGGTAAGGTGGTATTCCTCTGGAGACGAAGCCAGGGACTAACCTCTCTTTTCGAGTTGATTTTTGGTCCACAGAGTTCTTTCGTGTTGCTACAGTGACCTCAGGATCCCTCTATCCTTGAAACAGTGTTCTTGGGGTTTCTCTGGAGTGCCATCAAGGAAATCAAGGCTCCTTTCATGTGTGATGTGCAAGACGGAATTGCTCTGCACGCAGTACAGGGGAATCGGGCCTCATCTCGCATCGAGGGGGAAGTCTCATGGTTTTTCTCGAGTTGCGGCGGAATCCTGGGGTATATTCTCGAGTTACGATGGGGATGGCCCTTCCACCCACGTGTTTCTTCAGCCACGTCAGGACTCCTGCCTAGTTGCGAGGGACAACTCGGGATTCTCCTCGAGGCTTGGCAGGGCAATTGGGACGCCTCTCCAGCTGAGGCGGGAGACCAAGGGTCCCTTTCCACGTGCCACAAGAATCCTGGGACTCCTATCAAGTTTCACGAGGAGTCAGGCATCGTCTCCTTTGGAGGCACTGATCTCTGCATACCTCTGGAGTTTTCAAAGGATTTGAGGCCTCCTGTCGCAATGAAGTGGGGAACTAGGTCTTTCTCTGTGGTCTCCACAGGGGATTCAGACACCCTTTCGTCTTGGGAAATGCAAGACGAGCCTGCATTCTAGTCACTGCAGGGATATTCGGCCTTATTTCGAGTCAGGGCATCGCGGTGTCCATTCCACTTGAGGCCGCAAACTCAGGGTCCCTCTCACATACCTAGAGCTGAGAGAAGCCTCCTCTTGAGATGCTTGTGGTAAGGTGGTATTCCTCTGGAGTCAAAGCCAGGGACTAACCTCTCATCTCGAGTTGATTTTTGGCCCACGGAGCTCTTTCGTGTTGCTACAGTGACCTCAGGATCCCTCTAGCCTTGAAGCAGTGTTCTTGGGGTTTCTCTGGAGTGCCATCAAGGAAATCAAGGCTCCTTTCATGTGTGATGTGCAACACGGAATTGCTCTGCACGCAGTGCAGGGGAATCGGGCCTCATCTCGCGGCGAGGGGGAAGTCTCATGGTTTTTCTCGAGTTGCGGCGGGAACCTGGGGTATATTCTCGAGTTACGACGGGGATGGCCCTTCCACCCACGTGTTTCTTCAGCGACGTCAGGACTCCTGCCTAGTTGCGAGGGACAACTCTGGATTCTCCTCGAGGCTTGGCAGGGCAATTGGGACGCCTCTCCAGCTGAGGCGGGAGACCAAGTGTCCCTTTCCAAGTGCCACAGGAATCCTGGGACTCCTATCAAATTTCACGAGGAGTCAGGCATCGTCTCCTTTGGAGGCACTGATGTCCGCGTACCTCTGGAGTTTTCAAAGGATGTGAGGCTATCGGTCGCGATGAGGTGGGGAACTAAGTCTTTCTCTGTGCTTTCCACAGGGGATTCAGACATCCTTTCGTCCTGGGAGATGCAAGACGAGCCTGCATTCAAGTCACTGCAGGGATATCCGGCATTATTTCGAGTCAGGGCATCGCGGTGTCCATTCCACTTGAGGCCGCAAACTCAGGGTCCCTCTCACATACCTAGAGCTGAGAGAAGCCTCCTCTTGAGGTGCTTGTGGTAAGGTGGTATTCCTCTGGAGACGAAGCCAGGGACTAACCTCTCTTTTCGAGTTGATTTTTGGTCCACAGAGTTCTTTCGTGTTGCTACAGTGACCTCAGGATCCCTCTATCCTTGAAACAGTGTTCTTGGGGTTTCTCTGGAGTGCCATCAAGGAAATCAAGGCTCCTTTCATGTGTGATGTGCAAGACGGAATTGCTCTGCACGCAGTACAGGGGAATCGGGCCTCATCTCGCATCGAGGGGGAAGTCTCATGGTTTTTCTCGAGTTGCGGCGGAATCCTGGGGTATATTCTCGAGTTACGACGGGGATGGCCCTTCCACCCACGTGTTTCTTCAGCCACGTCAGGACTCCTGCCTAGTTGCGAGGGACAACTCGGGATTCTCCTCGAGGCTTGGCAGGGCAATTGGGACGCCTCTCCAGCTGAGGCGGGAGACCAAGGGTCCCTTTCCACGTGCCACAAGAATCCTGGGACTCCTATCAAGTTTCACGAGGAGTCAGGCATCGTCTCCTTTGGAGGCACTGATCTCCACGTACCTCTGGAGTTTTCAAAGGATGTGAGGCCTCCGGTCGCGATGAGGTGGGGAACTAGGTCTTTCTCTGTGGTCTCCACAGGGGATTCAGACATCCTTTCTTCTTGGGAGATGCAAGACGAGCCTGCATTCAAGTCACTGCAGGGATATCCGGCCTTATTTCGCGTCAGGGCATCGCGGTGTCCATTCCACTTGAGGCCGCAAACTCAGGATCCCTCTCACATACCGAGAGCTGAGAGAAGCCTCCTCTTGAGGTGCTTGTGGTAAGGTGGTATTCCTCAGGAGTCGAAGCCAGGGACTAACCTCTCATCTCGTGTTGATTCTTGGTCCACGGAGCACTTTCCTGTTGCTACAGTGACCTCAGGATCCCTCTAGCCTTGAAACAGTGTTCTTGGTGTTTCTCTGGAGTGCCATCAAGGAAATCAAGGCTCCTTTCATGTGTGATGTGCAACACGGAATTGCTCTGCACGCAGTGCAGGGGAATCGGGCCTCATCTCGCGGCGAGGGGGAAGTCTCATGGTTTTTCTCGAGTTGCGGCGGGAACCTGGGGTATATTCTCGAGTTACGACGGGGATGGCCCTTCCACCCACGTGTTTCTTCAGCGACGTCAGGACTCCTGCCTAGTTGCGAGGGACAACTCTGGATTCTCCTCGAGGCTTGGCAGGGCAATTGGGACGCCTCTCCAGCTCAGGCGGGAGACCAAGTGTCCCTTTCCAAGTGCCACAGGAATCCTGGGACTCCTATCAAGTTTCACGAGGAGTCAGGCATCGTCTCCTTTGGAGGCACTGATCTCCGCGTACCTCTGGAGTTTTCAAAGGATGTGAGGCTATCGGTCGCGATGAGGTGGGGAACTAAGTCTTTCTCTGTGCTTTCCACAGGGGGTTCAGACATCCTTTCTTCTTGGGAGATGCAAGACGAGCCTGCATTGAAGTCACTGCAGGGATATCCGGCCTTATTTCGAGTCAGGGCATCGCGGTGTCCATTCCACTTGAGGCCGCAAACTCAGGGTCCCTCTCACATACCTAGAGCTGAGAGAAGCCTCCTCTTGAGGTGCTTGCGGTAAGGTGGTATTCCTCTGGAGACGAATCCAGGGACTAACCTCTCTTTTCGAGTTGATTTTTGGTCCACGGAGTTCTTTCGTATTGCTACAGTGACCTCAGGATTCCTCTATCCTTGAAACAGTGTTCTTGGGGTTTCTCTGGAGTGCCATCAAGGAAATCAAGGCTCCTTTCATGTGTGATGTGCAAGACGGAATTGCTCTGCACGCAGTACAGGGGAATCGGGCCTCATCTCGCATCGAGGGGGAAGTCTCATGGTTTTTCTCGAGTTGCGGCGGGAACCTGGGGTATATTCTCGAGTTACGACGGGGATGGCCCTTCCACACACGTGTTTCTTCAGCCACGTCAGGACTCCTGCCTAGTTGCGAGGGACAACTCGGGATTCTCCTCGAGGCTTGGCAGGGCAATTGGAACGCCTCTCCAGCTGAGGCGGGAGACCAAGTGTCCCTTTCCACGTGCCACAGGAATCCTGGGACTCCTATCAAGTTTCACGACGAGTCAGGCATCGTCTCCTTTGGAGGCACTGATCTCCGCGTACCTCTGGAGTTTTCAAAGGATGTGAGGCCTCCGGTCGCGATGAGGTGGGGAACTAGGTCTTTCTCTGTGGCCTCCACAGGGGATTCAGACATCCTTTCATCTTGGGAGATGCAAGACGAGCCTGCATTCAAGTCACTGCAGGGATATCCGGCCTTATTTCGCGTCAGGGCATCACGGTGTCCATTCCACTTGAGGCCGCAATCTCAGGATCCCTCTCACATACCTAGAGCTGAGAGAAGCCTCCTCTTGAGGTGCTTGTGGTAAGGTGGTATTCCTCATGAGTCGAAGCTAGGGACTAACCTCTCATCTCGTGTTGATTCTTGGTCCACGGAGCTCTTTCGTGTTGCTACAGTGACCTCATGATCCCTCTAGCCTTGAAACAGTGTTCTTGGGGTTTCTCTGGAGTGCCATCAAGGAAATCAAGGCTCCTTTCATGTGTGATTTGCAACACGGAATTGCTCTGCACGCAGTGCAGGGGAATCGCGCCTCATCTCGCGGTGAGGGGGTGGTCTCATCGTTTTTCTCGAGTTGCGGCGGGAACCTGGGGTATATTCTCGAGTTACGACGGGGATGGCCCTTCCACCCACGTGTTTCTTCAGCGACGTCAGGACTCCTGCCTAGTTGCGAGGGACAACTCGGGATTCTCCTCGAGGCTTGGCAAGGCAATTGGGACGCCTCTCCCGCTGAGGCGGGAGACCAAGTGTCCCTTTCCAAGTGCCACAGGAATCCTGGGACTCCTATCAAGTTTCACGAGGAGTCAGGCATCGTCTCGTTTGGAGGCACTGATCTCCGCGTACCTCTGGAGTTTTCAAAGGATGTGAGGCTATCGGTCGCGATGAGGTGGGGAACTAAGTCTTTCTCTGTGCTTTCCACAGGGGATTCAGACATCCTTTCGTCCTGGGAGATGCAAGACGAGCCTGCATTGAAGTCACTGCAGGGATATCCGGCCTTATTTCGAGTCAGGGCATCGCGGTGTCCATTCCACTTGAGGCCGCAAACTCAGGGTCCCTCTCACATACCTAGAGCTGAGAGAAGCCTCCTCTTGAGGTGCTTGTGGTAAGGTGGTATTCCTCTGGAGACGAATCCAGGGACTAACCTCTCTTTTCGAGTTGATTTTTGGTCCACAGAGTTCTTTGGTGTTGCTACAGTGACCTCAGGATCCCTCTATCCTTGAAACAGTGTTCTTGGGGTTTCTCTGGAGTGCCATCAAGGAAATCAAGGCTCCTTTCATGTGTGATGTGCAAGACGGAATTGCTCTGCACGCAGTACAGGGGAATCGGGCCTCATCTCGCATCGAATGGGAAGTCTCATGGTTTTTCTCGAGTTGCGGCGGGAACCTGGGGTATATTCTCGAGTTACGAGGGGGATGGCCCTTCCACCCACGTGTTTCTTCAGCCACGTCAGGACTCCTGCCTAGTTGCGAGGGACAACTCGGGATTCTCCTCGAGGCTTGGCAGGGCAATTGGAACGCCTCTCCAGCTGAGGCGGGAGACCAAGGGTCCCTTTCCACGTGCCACAAGAATCCTGGGACTCCTATCAAGTTTCACGAGGAGTCAGGCATCGTCTCCTTTGGAGGCACTGATCTCCGCGTACCTCTGGAGTTTTCAAAGGATGTGAGGCCTCCGATCGCGATGAGGTGGGGAACTAGGTGTTTCTCTGTGGTCTCCACAGGGGATTCAGACATCCTTTCTTCTTGGGAGATGCAAGACCAGACTGCATTGAAGTCACTGCAGGGATATCCGGCCTTATTTCGAGTCAGGGCATCGCGGTGTCCATTCCACTTGAGGCCGCAAACTCAGGATCCCTCTCACATACCTAGAGCTGAGAGAAGCCTCCTCTTGAAGTGCTTGTTGTAAAGTGGTATTCCTCAGGAGTCGAAGCCAGGGACTAACCTCTCATCTCGTGTTGATTCTTGGTCCACGGAGCTCTTTCGTGTTGCTACAGTGACCTCAGGATCCCTCTAGCCTTGAAACAGTGTTCTTGGGGTTTCTCTGGAGTGCCATCAAGGAAATCAAGGCTCCTTTCATGTGTGATGTGCAACACGGAATTGCTCTGCACGCAGTGCAGGGGAATCGGGCCTCATCTCGCGGCGAGGGGGAAGTCTCATGGTTTTTCTCGAGTTGCGGCGGGAACCTGGGGTATATTCTCGAGTTACGACGGGGATGGCCCTTCCACACACGTGTGTGTTCAGCCATGTCAGGACTCCTGCCTAGTTGCGAGGGACAACTCGGGATTCTCCTCGAGGCTTTGCAGGGCAATTGGGACGCCTCTCCAGCTGAGACGGGAGACCAAGGGTCCCTTTCCACGTGCCACAGGAATCCTGGGTCTCCTATCAAGTTTCACGAGGAGTCAGGCATCGTCTCCTTTGGAGGCACTGATCTCCGCATACCTCTGGAGTTTTCAAAGGATTTGAGGCCTCCTGTCGCAATGAAGTGGGGAACTAGGTCTTTCTCTGTGGTCTCCACAGGGGATTGAGACACCCTTTCGTCTTGGGAAATGCAAGACGAGCCTGCATTCTAGTCACTGCAGGGATATTCGGCCTTATTTCGAGTCAGGGCATCGCGGTGTCCATTCCACTTGAGGCCGCAAACTCAGGGTCCCTCTCACATACCTAGAGCTGAGAGAAGCCTCCTCTTGAGGTGCTTGTGGTAAGGTGGTATTCCTCTGGAGTCGAAGCCAGGGACTAACCTCTCATCTCGAGTTGATTTTTGGCCCACGGAGCTCTTTCGTGTTGCTACAGTGACCTCAGGATCCCTCTAGCCTTGAAACAGTGTTCTTGGGGTTTCTCTGGAGTGCCATCAAGGAAATCAAGGCTCCTTTCATGTGTGATGTGCAACACAGAATTGCTCTGCACGCAGTGCAGGGGAATCGGGCCTCATCTCGCGGCGAGGGGGAAGTCTCATGGTTTTTCTCGAGTTGCGGCGGGAACCTGGGGTATATTCTCGAGTTACGACTGGGATGGCCCTTCCACACACGTGTTTGTTCAGCCACGTCAGGACTCTTGCCTAGTTGCGAGACACAACTCGGGATTCTCCTCGAGGCTTGGCAAGGCAATTGGGACGCCTCTCCAGCTGAGGCGGGAGACCAAGGGTCCCTTTCCACGTGCCACAGGAATCCTGGGACTCCTATCAAGTTTCAAGAGGAGTCAGGCATCCTCTCCTTTGGAGGCACTGATCTCCGCGTACCTCTGGAGTTTTCAAAGGATGTGAGGCCTCCGGTCGCGATGAGGTGGGGAACTAGGTCTTTCTCTGTGGTCTCCACAGGGGATTCAGACATCCTTTCATCTTGGGAGATGCAAGACGAGCCTGCATTCAAGTCACTGCAGGGATATCCAGCCTTATTTCGCGTCAGGGCATCGCGGTGTCCATTCCACTTGAGGCCGCAAACTCAGGGTCCCTCTCACATACCTAGAGCTGAGAGAAGCCTCCTCTTGAGGTGTTTGTGGTAAGGTGGTATTCCTCTGGAGTCGAAGCCAGGGACTAACCTCTCATCTCGAGTTGATTTTTGGCCCACGGAGCTCTTTCTTGTTGCTACAGTGACCTCAGGATCCCTCTAGCCTTGAAACAGTGTTCTTGGGGTTTCTCTGGAGTGCCATCAAGGAAATCAAGGCTCCTTTCATGTGTGATGTGCAACACGGAATTGCTCTGCACGCAGTGCAGGGGAATCGGGCCTCATCTCGCGGCGAGGGGGAAGTCTCATGGTTTTTCTCGAGTTGCGGCGGGAACCTGGGGTATATTCTCGAGTTACGACGGGGATGGCCCTTCCACCCACGTGTTTCTTCAGCGACGTCAGGACTCCTGCCTAGTTGCGAGGGACAACTCTGGATTCTCCTCGAGGCTTGGCAGGGCAATTGTGACGCCTCTCCAGCTGAGGCGGGAGACCAAGTGTCCCTTTCCACGTGCCACAGGAATCCTGGGACTCCTATCAAGTTTCACGAGGAGTCAGGCATCGTCTCCTTTGGAGGCACTGATCTCCGCGTACCTCTGGAGTTTTCAAAGGATGTGAGGCTATCGGTCGCAATGAGGTGGGGAACTAAGTCTTTCTCTGTGCTTTCCACCGGGGATTCAGACATCCTTTCATCCTGGGAGATGCAAGACGAGCCTGCATTGAAGTCACTGCAGGGATATCCGGCCTTATTTCGAGTCAGGGCATCGCGGTGTCCATTCCACTTGAGGCCGCAAACTCAGGGTCCCTCTCACATACCTAGAGCTGAGAGAAGCCTCCTCTTGAGGTGCTTGTGGTAAGGTGGTATTCCTCTGGAGACGAATCCAGGGACTAACCTCTCATTTCGAGGTGATTTTTGGTCCACAGAGTTCTTTCGTGTTGCTACAGTGACCTCAGGATCCCTCTATCCTTGAAACAGTGTTCTTGGGGTTTCTCTGGAGTGCCATCAAGGAAATCAAGGCTCCTTTCATGTGTGATGTGCAAGACGGAATTGCTCTGCACGCAGTACAGGGGAATCGGGCCTCATCTCGCATCGAGGGGGAAGTCTCATGGTTTTTCTCGAGTTGCGGCGGGAACCTGGGGTATATTCTCGAGTTACGACGGGGATGGCCCTTCCACACACGTGTTTGTTCAGCCACGTCAGGACTCCTGCCTAGTTGCGAGGGACAACTCGGGATTCTCCTCGAGGCTTGGCAAGGCAATTGGGACGCCTCTCCAGCTGAGGCGGGAGACCAAGGGTCCCTTTCCACGTGCCACAGGAATCCTGGGACTCCTATCAAGTTTCACGAGGAGTCAGGCATCGTCTCCTTTGGAGGCACTGATCTCCGCGTACCTCTGGAGTTTTCAAAGGATGTGAGGCCTCCGGTCGCGATGAGGTGGGGAACTAGGTCTTTCTCTGTGGTCTCCACAGGGGATTCAGACATCCTTTCATCTTGGGAGATGCAAGACGAGCCTGCATTCAAGTCACTGCAGGGATATCCAGCCTTATTTCGCGTCAGGGCATCGCGGTGTCCATTCCACTTGAGGGCGCAAACTCAGGGTCCCTCTCACATACCTAGAGCTGAGAGAAGCCTCCTCTTGAGGTGCTTGTGGTAAGGTGGTATTCCTCTGGAGTCGAAGCCAGGTACTAACCTCTCATCTCGAGTTGATTTTTGGCCCACGGAGCTCTTTCGTGTTGCTACGACCTCAGGATCCCTCTAGCCTTGAAACAGTGTTCTTGGGGTTTCTCTGGAGTGCCATCAAAGAAATCAAGGCTCCTTTCATGTGTGATGTGCAACACGGAATTGCTCTGCACGCAGTGCAGGGGAATCGGGCCTCATCTCGCGGCAAGGGGGAAGTCTCATGGTTTTTCTCGAGTTGCGGCGGGAACCTGGGGTATATTCTCGAGTTACGACGGGGATGGCCCTTCCACCCACGTGTTTCTTCAGCGACGTCAGGACTCCTGCCTAGTTGCGAGGGACAACTCTGGATTCTCCTCGAGGCTTGGCAGGGCAATTGGGACGCCTCTCCAGCTGAGGCGGGAGACCAAGGGTCCCTTTCCACGTGCCACAGGAATCCTGGGACTCCTATCAAGTTTCACGAGGAGTCAGGCATCGTCTCCTTTGGAGGCACTGATCTCCGCGTACCTCTGGAGTTTTCAAAGGATGTGAGGCCTCCGGTCGCGATGAGGTGGGGAACTAAGTCTTTCTCTGTGCTTTCCACAGGGGATTCAGACATCTTTTCATGCTGGGAGAGGCAAGACGAGCCTGCATTGAAGTCACTGCAGGGATATCCGGCCTTATTTCGAGTCAGGGCATCGCGGTGTCCATTCCACTTGAGGCCGCAAACTCAGGGTCCCTCTCACATACCTAGAGCTGAGAGAAGCCTCCTCTTGAGGTGCTTGTGGTAAGGGGGTATTCCTCAGGAGTCGAAGCTAGGGACTAACCTCTCATTTCGTGTTGATTCTTGGTCCACGGAGCTCTTTCGTGTTGCTACAGTGACCTCAGGATCCCTCTAGCCTTGAAACAGTGTTCTTGGGGTTTCTCTGGAGTGCCATCAAGGAAATCAAGGCTCCTTTCATGTGTGATGTGCAACACGGAATTGCTCTGCACGCAGTGCAGGGGAATCGGGCCTCATCTCGCGGCGAGGGGGAAGTCTCATGGTTTTTCTCGAGTTGCGGCGGGAACCTGGGGTATATTCTCGAGTTACGACGGGGATGGCCCTTCCACCCACGTGTTTCTTCAGCGACGTCAGGACTCCTGCCTAGTTGCGAGGGACAACTCTGGATTCTCCTCGAGGCTTGGCAGGGCAATTGGGACGCCTCTCCAGCTGAGGCGGGAGACCAAGTGTCCCTTTCCAAGTGCCACAGGAATCCTGGGACTCCTATCAAGTTTCACGAGGAGTCAGGCATCGTCTCCTTTGGAGGCACTGATCTCCGCGTACCTCTGGAGTTTTCAAAGGATGTGAGGCCTCCGGTCGCGATGAGGTGGGGAACTAGGTGTTTCTCTGTGGTCTCCACAGGGGATTCAGACATCCTTTCTTCTTGGGAGATGCAAGACGAGCCTGCATTCAAGTCACTGCAGGGATATCCGGCCTTATTTCGAATCAGGGCATCGCGGTGTCCATTCCACTTTAGGCCGCAAACTCAGGATCCCTCTCACATACCTAGAGCTGAGAGAAGCCTCCTCTTGAAGTGCTTGTTGTAAAGTGGTATTCCTCAGGAGTCGAAGCCAGGGACTAACCTCTCATCTCGTGTTGATTCTTGGTCCACGGAGCTCTTTCGTGTTGCTACAGTGACCTCAGGATCCCTCTAGCCTTGAAACAGTGTTCTTGGGGTTTCTCTGGAGTGCCATCAAGGAAATCAAGGCTCCTTTCATGTGTGATGTGCAACACGGAATTGCTCTGCACGCAGTGCAGGGGAATCGGGCCTCATCTCGCGGCGAGGGGGAAGTCTCATGGTTTTTCTCGAGTTACGGCGGGAACCTGGGGTATATTCTCGAGTTACGACGGGGATGGCCCTTAAACACACGTGTGTGTTCAGCCATGTCAGGACTCCTGCCTAGTTGCGAGGGACAACTCGGGATTCTCCTCGAGGCTTTGCAGGGCAATTGGGACGCCTCTCCAGCTGAGACGGGAGACCAAGGGTCCCTTTCCACGTGCCACAGGAATCCTGGGTCTCCTATCAAGTTTCACGAGGAGTCAGGCATCGTCTCCTTTGGAGGCACTGATCTCCGCATACCTCTGGAGTTTTCAAAGGATTTGAGGCCTCCTGTCGCAATGAAGTGGGGAACTAGGTCTTTCTCTGTGGTCTCCACAGGGGATTCAGACACCCTTTCGTCTTGGGAGATGCAAGACGAGCCTGCATTCCAGTCACTGCAGGGATATTCGGCCTTATTTCGAGTCAGGGCATCGCGGTGTCCATTCCACTTGAGGCCGCAAACTCAGGGTCCCTCTCACATACCTAGAGCTGAGAGAAGCCTCCTCTTGAGGTGCTTGTGGTAAGGTGGTATTCCTCAGGAGTCGAAGCCAGGGACTAACCTCTCATCTCGAGTTGATTTTTGGCCCACGGAGCTCTTTCGTGTTGCTACAGTGACCTCAGGATCCCTCTAGCCTTGAAACAGTGTTCTTGGGGTTTCTCTGGAGTGCCATCAAGGAAATCAAGGCTCCTTTCATGTGTGATGTGCAACACAGAATTGCTCTGCACGCAGTGCAGGGGAATCGGGCCTCATCTCGCGGCGAGGGGGAAGTCTCATGGTTTTTCTCGAGTTGCGGCGGGAACCTGGGGTATATTCTCGAGTTACGACTGGGATGGCCCTTCCACACACGTGTTTCTCCAGCCACGTCAGGACTCTTGCCTAGTTGCGAGACACAACTCGGGATTCTCCTCGAGGCTTGGCAAGGCAATTGGGACGCCTCTCCAGCTGAGGCGGGAGACCAAGGGTCCCTTTCCACGTGCCACAGGAATCCTGGGACTCCTATCAAGTTTCCCGAGGAGTCAGGCATCCTCTCCTTTGGAGGCACTGATCTCCGCGTACCTCTGGAGTTTTCAAAGGATGTGAGGCCTCCGGTCGCGATGAGGTGGGGAACTAGGTCTTTCTCTGTGGTCTCCACAGGGGATTCAGACATCCTTTCATCTTGGGAGATGCAAGACGAGCCTGCATTCAAGTCACTGCAGGGATATCCAGCCTTATTTCGCGTCAGGGCATCGCGGTGTCCATTCCACTTGAGGCCGCAAACTCAGGGTCCCTCTCCCATACCTAGAGCTGAGAGAAGCCTCCTCTTGAGGTGCTTGTGGTAAGGTGGTATTCCTCTGGAGTCGAAGCCAGGGACTAACCTCTCATCTCGAGTTGATTTTTGGCCCACGGAGCTCTTTCTTGTTGCTACAGTGACCTCAGGATCCCTCTAGCCTTGAAACAGTGTTCTTGGGGTTTCTCTGGAGTGCCATCAAGGAAATCAAGGCTCCTTTCATGTGTGATGTGCAACACGGAATTGCTCTGCACGCAGTGCAGGGGAATCGGGCCTCATCTCGCGGCGAGGGGGAAGTCTCATGATTTTTCTCGAGTTGCGGCGGGAACCTGGGGTATATTCTCGAGTTACGACGGGGATGGCCCTTCCACCCACGTGTTTCTTCAGCGACGTCAGGACTCCTGCCTAGTTGCGAGGGACAACTCTGGATTCTCCTCGAGGCTTGGCAGGGCAATTGGGACGCCTCTCCAGCTGAGGCGGGAGACCAAGTGTCCCTTTCCAAGTGCCACAGGAATCCTGGGACTCCTATCAAGTTTCACGAGGAGTCAGGCATCGTCTCCTTTGGAGGCACTGATCTCCGCGTACCTCTGGAGTTTTCAAAGGATGTGAGGCTATCGGTCGCGATGAGGTGGGGAACTAAGTCTTTCTCTGTGCTTTCCACAGGGGATTCAGACATCCTTTCGTCCTGGGAGATGCAAGACGAGCCTGCATTGAAGTCACTGCAGGGATATCCGGCCTTATTTCGAGTCAGGGCATCGCGGTGTCCATTCCACTTGAGGCCGCAAACTCAGGGTCCCTCTCACATACCTAGAGCTGAGAGAAGCCTCCTCTTGAGGTGCTTGTGGTAAGGTGGTATTCCTCAGGAGTCGAAGCCAGGGACTAACCTCTCATCTCGTGTTGATTCTTGGTCCACGGAGCTCTTTCTTGTTGCCACAGTGACCTCAGGATCCCTCTAGCCTTGAAACAGTGTTCTTGGGGTTTCTATGGAGTGCCATCAAGGAAATCAAGGCTCCTTTCATGTGTGATGTGCAACACGGAATTGCTCTGCACGCAGTGCAGGGGAATCGGGCCTCATCTCGCGGCGAGGGGGAAGTCTCATGGTTTTTCTCGAGTTGCGGCGGGAACCTGGGGTATATTCTCGAGTTACGACGGGGATGGCCCTTCCACACACGTGTGTGTTCAGCCATGTCAGGACTCCTGCCTAGTTGCGAGGGACAACTCGGGATTCTCCTCGAGGCTTTGCAGGGCAATTGGGACGCCTCTCCAGCTGAGACGGGAGACCAAGGGTCCCTTTCCACGTGCCACAGGAATCCTGGGTCTCCTATCAAGTTTCACGAGGAGTCAGGCATCGTCTCCTTTGGAGGCACTGATCTCCGCATACCTCTGGAGTTTTCAAAGGATTTGAGGCCTCCTGTCGCGATGAGGTGGGGAACTAGGTCTTTCTCTGTGGTCTCCACAGGGGATTCAGACACCCTTTCGTCTTGGGAGATGCAAGACGAGCCTGCATTCCAGTCACTGCAGGGATATTCGGCCTTATTTCGAGTCAGGGCATCGCGGTGTCCATTCCACTTGAGGCCGCAAACTCAGGGTCCCTCTCACATACCTAGAGCTGAGAGAAGCCTCCTCTTGAGGTGCTTGTGGTAAGGTGGTATTCCTCAGGAGTCGAAGCCAGGGACTAACCTCTCATCTCGAGTTGATTTTTGGTCCACGGAGCTCTTTCGTGTTGCTACAGTGACCTCAGGATCCCTCTAGCCTTGAAACAGTGTTCTTGGGGTTTCTCTGGAGTGCCATCAATGAAATCAAGGCTCCTTTCATGTGTGATGTGCAACACGGAATTGCTCTGCACGCAGTGCAGGGGAATCGGGCCTCATCTCGCGGCGAGGGGGAAGTCTCATGGTTTTTCTCGAGTTGCGGCGGGAACCTGGGGTATATTCTCGAGTTACGACGGGGATGGCCCTTCCACCCACGTATTTCTTCAGAGACGTCAGGACTCCTGCCTAGTTGCGAGGGACAACTCGGGATTCTCCTCGAGGCTTGGCAGGGCAATTGGGACGCCTCTCCAGCTGAGGCGGGAGACCAAGGGTCCCTTTCCACGTGCCACAGGAATCCTGGGACTCCTATCAAGTTTCACGAGGAGTCAGGCATCGTCTCCTTTGGAGGCACTGATCTCCGTGTACCTCTGGAGTTTTCAAAGGATGTGAGGCTATCGGTCGCGATGAGTTGGGGAACTAAGTCTTTCTCTGTGCTTTCCACAGGGGATTCAGACATCCTTTCGTCCTGGGAGATGCAAGACGAGCCTGCATTGAAGTCACTGCAGGGATATCCGGCCTTATTTCGAGTCAGGGCATCGCGGTGTCCATTCCACTTGAGGCCGCAAACTCAGGGTCCCTCTCACATACCTAGAGCTGAGAGAAGCCTCCTCTTGAGGTGCTTGTGGTAAGGTGGTATTCCTCTGGAGACGAATCCAGGGACTAACCTCTCTTTTCGAGTTGATTTTTGGTCCACAGAGTTCTTTCGTGTTGCTACAGTGACCTCAGGATCCCTTTATCCTTGAAACAGTGTTCTTGGGGTTTCTCTGGAGTGCCATCAAGGAAATCAAGGCTCCTTTCATGTGTGATGTGCAAGACGGAATTGCTCTGCACGCAGTACAGGGGAATCGGGCCTCATCTCGCATCGAGGGGGAAGTCTCATGGTTTTTCTCGAGTTGCGGCGGGAACCTGGGGTATATTCTCGAGTTACGACGGGGATGGCCCTTCCACACACGTGTTTGTTCAGGCACGTCAGGACTCCTGCCTAGTTGCCAGGGACAGCTCGGGATTCTCCTCGAGGCTTGGCAGGGCAATTGGAACGCCTCTCCAGCTGAGGCGGGAGACCAAGGGTCCCTTTCCACGTGCCACAGGAATCCTGGGACTCCTATCAAGTTTCACGAGGAGTCAGGCATCGTCTCCTTTGGAGGCACTGATCTCCGCGTACCTCTGGAGTTTTTAAAGAATGTGAGGCTATCGGTCGCGATGAGGTGGGGAACTAAGTCTTTCTCTGTGGTCTCCACAGAGGATTCAGACATCCTTTCGCCCTGGGAGAGGCAAGACGAGCCTGCATTCCAGTCACTGCAGGGATATCCGGCCTTATTTCGAGTCAGGACATCGCGGTGTCCATTCCACTTGAGGCCGCAAACTCAGGGTCCCTCTCACATACCTAGAGCTGAGAGAAGCCTCCTCTTGAGGTGCTTGTGGTAAGGTGGTATTCCTCAGGAGTCGAACCCAGGGACTAACCTCTCATCTCATGTTGATTCTTGGTCCACGGAGCTCTTTCGTGTTGCTACAGTGACCTCAGGATCCCTCTAGCCTTGAAACAGTGTTCTTGGGGTTTCTATGGAGTGACATCAAGGAAATCAAGGCTCCTTTCATGTGTGATGTGCAACACGGAATTGCTCTGCACGCAGTGCAGGGGAATCGGGCCTCATCTCGCGGCGAGGGGGAAGTCTCATGGTTTTTCTCGAGTTGCGGCGGGAACCTGGGGTATATTCTCGAGTTACGACGGGGATGGCCCTTCCACACACGTGTGTGTTCAGCCATGTCAGGACTCCTGCCTAGTTGCGAGGGACAACTCGGGATTCTCCTCGAGGCTTTGCAGGGCAATTGGGACACCTCTCCAGCTGAGACGGGAGACCAAGGGTCCCTTTCCACGTGCCACAGGAATCCTGGGTCTCCTATCAAGTTTCACGAGGAGTCAGGCATCGTCTCCTTTGGAGGCACTGATCTCCGCATACCTCTGGAGTTTTCAAAGGATTTGAGGCCTCCTGTCGCGATGAGGTGGGGAACTAGGTCTTTCTCTGTGGTCTCCACAGGGGATTCAGACACCCTTTCGTCTTGGGAGATGCAAGACGAGGCTGCATTCCAGTCACTGCAGGGATATCCGGCCTTATTTCGAGTCAGGGCATCGCGGTGTCCATTCCACTTGAGGCCGCAAACTCAGGGTCCCTCTCACATACCTAGAGCTGAGAGAAGCCTCCTCTTGAGGTGCTTGTGGTAAGGTGGTATTCCTCAGGAGTCGAAGCCAGGGACTAACCTCTCATCTCGAGTTGATTTTTGGTCCACGGAGCTCTTTCGTGTTGCTACACTGACCTCAGGATCCTTCTAGCCTTGAAACAGTGTTCTTGGGGTTTCTCTGGAGTGCCATCAAGGAAATCAAGGCTCCTTTCATGTGTGATGTGCAACACGGAATTGCTCTGCACGCAGTGCAGGGGAATCGGGCCTCATCTCGCGGCGAGGGGGAAGTCTCATGGTTTTTCTCGAGTTACGGCGGGAACCTGGGGTATATTCTCGAGTTACGACGGGGATAGCCCTTAAACACACGTGTGTGTTCAGCCATGTCAGGACTCCTGCCTAGTTGCGAGGGACAACTCGGGATTCTCCTCGAGGCTTTGCAGGGCAATTGGGACACCTCTCCAGCTGAGACGGGAGACCAAGGGTCCCTTTCCACGTGCCACAGGAATCCTGGGTCTCCTATCAAGTTTCACGAGGAGTCAGGCATCGTCTCCTTTGGAGGCACTGATCTCCGCGTACCTCTGGAGTTTTTAAAGAATGTGAGGCTATCGGTCGCGATGAGGTGGGGAACTAGGTCTTTCTCTGTGGTCTCCACAGGGGATTCAGACACCCTTTCGTCTTGGGAGATGCAAGACGAGGCTGCATTCCAGTCACTGCAGGGATATCCGGCCTTATTTCGAGTCAGGGCATCGCGGTGTCCATTCCACTTGAGGCCGCAAACTCAGGGTCCCTCTCACATACCTAGAGCTGAGAGAAGCCTCCTCTTGAGGTGCTTGTGGTAAGGTGGTATTCCTCAGGAGTCGAAGCCAGGGACTAACCTCTCATCTCGAGTTGATTTTTGGTCCACGGAGCTCTTTCGTGTTGCTACAGTGACCTCAGGATCCTTCTAGCCTTGAAACAGTGTTCTTGGGGTTTCTCTGGAGTGCCATCAAGGAAATCAAGGCTCCTTTCATGTGTGATGTGCAACACGGAATTGCTCTGCACGCAGTGCAGGGGAATCGGGCCTCATCTCGCATCGAGGGGGAAGTCTCATGGTTTTTCTCGAGTTGCGGCGGGAACCTGGGGTATATTCTCGAGTTACGACGAGGATGGCCCTTCCACCCACGTGTTTGTTCAGCCACGTCAGGACTCCTGCCTAGTTGCGAGGGACTACTCTGGATTCTCCTCGAGGCTTGGCAGGGCAATTGGAACGCCTCTCCAGCTGAGGCGGGAGACCAAGGGTCCCTTTCCACGTGCCACAGGAATTCTGGGACTCCTATCAAGTTTCACGAGGAGTCAGGCATCGTCTCCTTTGGAGGCACTGATCCCCGCGTACCTCTGGAGTTTTCAAAGGATGTGAGGCCTCCGGTCGCGATGAGGTGGGGAACTAGGTGTTTCTCTGTGGTCTCCACAGGGGATTCAGACATCCTTTCTTCTTGGGAGATGAAAGACGAGCCTGCATTCAAGTCACTGCAGGGATATCCGGCCTTATTTCGAGTCAGGGCATCGCGGTGTCCATTCCACTTGAGGCCGCAAACTCAGGATCCCTCTCACATACCTAGAGCTGAGAGAAGCCTCCTCTTGAGGTGCTTGTGGTAAGGTGGTATTCCTCTGGAGTCGAAGCCAGGGACTAACCTCTCATCTCGTGTTGATTCTTGGTCCACCGAGCTCTTTCGTGTTGCTACAGTGACCTCAGGATCCCTCTAGCCTTGAAACAGTGTTCTTGGGGTTTCTCTGGAGTGCCATCAAGGAAATCAAGGCTCCTTTCATGTGTGATGTGCAACACGGAATTGCTCTGCACGCAGTGCAGGGGAATCGGGCCTCATCTCGCGGCGAGGGGGAAGTCTCATGGTTTTTCTCGAGTTGCGGCGGGAACCTGGGGTATATTCTCGAGTTACGACGGGGATGGCCCTTCCACACACGTGTGTGTTCAGCCATGTCAGGACTCCTGCCTAGTTGCGAGGGACAACTCGGGATTCTCCTCGAGGCTTTGCAGGGCAATTGGGACGCCTCTCCAGCTGAGATGGGAGACCAAGCGTCCCTTTCCACGTGCCACAGGAATCCTGGGTCTCCTATCAAGTTTCACGAGGAGTCAGGCATCGTCTCCTTTGGAGGCACTGATCTCCGCATACCTCTGGAGTTTTCAAAGGATTTGAGGCCTCCTGTCGCGATGAGGTGGGGAACTAGGTCTTTCTCTGTGGTCTCCACAGGGGATTCAGACACCCTTTCGTCTTGGGAGATGCAAGACGAGGCTGCATTCCAGTCACTGCAGGGATATCCGGCCTTATTTCGAGTCAGGGCATCGCGGTGTCCATTCCACTTGAGGCCGCAAACTCAGGGTCCCTCTCACATACCTAGAGCTGAGAGAAGCCTCCTCTTGAGGTGCTTGTGGTAAGGTGGTATTCCTCTGGAGTCGAAGCCAGGGACTAATCTCTCATCTCGAGTTGATTTTTGGTCCACGGAGCTCTTTCGTGTTGCTACAGTGACCTCAGGATCCCTCTAGCCTTGAAACAGTGTTCTTGGGGTTTCTCTGGAGTGCCATGAAGGAAATCAAGGCTCCTTTCATGTGTGATGTGCAACACAGAATTGCTCTGCACGCAGTGCAGGGGAATCGGGCCTCATCTCGCGGCGAGGGGGAAGTCTCATGGTTTTTCTCGAGTTGCGGCGGGAACCTGGGGTATATTCTCGAGTTCCGACGGGGATGGCCCTTCCACACACGTGTTTGTTCAGCCACGTCAGGACTCTTGCCTAGTTGCGAGACACAACTCGGGATTCTCCTCGAGGCTTGGCAAGGCAATTGGGACGCCTCTCCAGCTGAGGCGGGAGACCAAGGGTCCCTTTCCACGTGCCACAGGAATCCTGGGACTCCTATCAAGTTTCACGAGGAGTCAGGCATCGTCTCCTTTGGAGGCACTGATCTCCGCGTACCTCTGGAGTTTTCAAAGGATGTGAGGCCTCCTGTCGCGATGAGGTGGGGAACTAGGTCTTTCTCTGTGGTCTCTACAGGGGATTCAGACATCCTTTCATCTTGGGAGATGCAAGACGAGCCTGCATTCAAGTCACTGCATGGATATCCAGCCTTATTTCGCGTCAGGGCATCGCGGTGTCCATTCCACTTGAGGCCGCAAACTCAGGGTCCCTCTCACATACCTAGAGCTGAGAGAAGCCTCCTCTTGAGCTGCTGGTGGTAAGGTGGTATTCCTCTGGAGTCGAAGCCAGGGACTAACCTCTCATCTTGAGTTGATTTTTGGCCCACGGAGATTTTTCGTGTTGCTACAGTGACCTCAGGATCCCTCTATCCTTGAAACAGTGTTCTTGGGGTTTCTCTGGAGTGCCATCAAGGAAATCAAGGCTCCTTTCATGTGTGATGTGCAACACGGAATTGCTCTGCACGCAGTGCAGGGGAATCGGGCCTCATCTCGCGGCGAGGGGGAAGTCTCATGGTTTTTCTCGAGTTGCGGTGGGAACCTGGGGTATATTCTCGAGTTACGACGGGGATGGCCCTTCCACCCACGTGTTTGTTCAGCCACGTCAGGACTCCTGCCTAGTTGCGAGGGACAACTCGGGATTCACCTCGAGGCTTGGCAGGGCAATTGGAACGCCTCTCCAGCTGAGGCGGGAGACCAAGGGTCCCTTTCCACGTGCCACAAGAATCCTGGGACTCCTATCAAGTTTCACGAGGAGTCAGGCATCGTCTCCTTTGGAGGCACTGATCTCCGCGTACCTCTGGAGTTTTCAAAGAATATGAGGCCTCCTGTCGCGATGAGGTGGGGAACTAGGTCTTTCTCTGTGGTCTCCACAGGGGATTCAGACACCCTTTCGTCTTGGGAGATGCAAGACGAGCCTGCATTCCAGTCACTGCAGGGATATCCGGCCTTATTTCGAGTCAGGGCATCGCGGTGTCCATTCCACTTGAGCCCGCAAACTCAGGATACCTCTCACATACCTAGAGCTGAGAGAAGCCTCCTCTTGAGGTGCTTGTGGTAAGGTGGTATTCCTCCGGAGTCGAAGCCAGGGACTAACCTCTCATCTCGTGTTGATTCTTGGTCCACGGAGCTCTTTCGTGTTGCTACAGTGACCTCAGGATCCCTCTAGCCTTGAAACAGTGTTCTTGGGGTTTCTCTGGAGTGCCATCAAGGAAATCAAGGCTCCTTTCATGTGTGATGTGCAACACGGAATTGCTCTGCACGCAGTGCAGGGGAATCGGGCCTCATCTCGCGGCGAGGGGGAAGTCTCATGGTTTTTCTCGAGTTGTGACGGGAACCTGGGGTATATTCTCGAGTTACGACGGGGATGGCCCTTCCACACACGTGTGTGTTCAGCCATGTCAGGACTCCTGCCTAGTTGGGAGGGACAACTCGGGATTCTCCTCGAGGCTTTGCAGGGCAATTGGGACGCCTCTCCAGCTGAGACGGGAGACCAAGTGTACCTTTCCACGTGCCACAGGAATCCTGGGTCTCCTATCAAGTTTCACGAGGAGTCAGGCATCGTCTCCTTTGGAGGCACTGATCTCCGCATACCTCTGGAGTTTTCAAAGGATTTGAGGCCTCCTGTCGCGATGAGGTGGGGAACTAGGTCTTTCTCTGTGGACTCCACAGGGGATTCAGACACCCTTTCGTCTTGGGAGATGCAAGACGAGCCTGCATTCCAGTCACTGCAGGGATATCCGGCCTTATTTCGAGTCAGGGCATCGCGGTGTCCATTCCACTTGAGGCCGCAAACTCAGGGTCCCTCTCACATACCTAGAGCTGAGAGAAGCCTCCTCTTGAGGTGCTTGTGGTAAGGTGGTATTCCTCTGGAGTCGAAGCCAGGGACTAACCTCGCATCTCGAGTTGATTTTTGGCCCAAGGAGCTCTTTCGTGTTTCTACAGTGACCTCAGGATCCCTCTAGCCTTGAAACAGTGTTCTTGGGGTTTCTCTGGAGTGCCATCAAGGAAATCAAGGCTCCTTTCATGTGTGATGTGCAACACGGAATTGCTCTGCACGCAGTGCAGGGGAATCGGGCCTCATCTCTCATCGAGGGGGAAGTCTCATGGTTTTTCTCGAGTTGCGGCGGGAACCTGGGGTATATTCTCGAGTTACGACGGGGATGGCCCTTCCACCCACGTGTTTCTTCAGCGACGTCAGGACTCCTGCCTAGTTGCGAGGGACAACTCTGGATTCTTCTCGAGGCTTGGCAGGGCAATTGGGACGCCTCTCCAGCTGAGGCGGGAGACCAAGTGTCCCTTTCCAAGTGCCACAGGAATCCTGGGACTCCTATCAAGTTTCACGAGGAGTCAGGCATCGTCTCCTTTGGAGGCACTGATCTCCGCGTACCTCTGGAGTTTTCAAAGGATGTGAGGCTATCGGTCGCGATGAGGTGGGGAACTAAGTCTTTCTCTGTGCTTTCCACAGGGGATTCAGACATCCTTTCGTCCTGGGAGATGCAAGACGAGCCTGCATTGAAGTCACTGCAGGGATATCCGGCCTTATTTCGAGTCAGGGCATCGCGGTGTCCATTCCACTTGAGGCCGCAAACTCAGGGTCCCTCTCACATACCTAGAGCTGAGAGAAGCCTCCTCTTCAGGTGCTTGTGGTAAGGTGGTATTCCTCTGGAGACGAATCCAGGGACTAACCTCTCTTTTCGAGTTGATTTTTGGTCCACAGAGTTCTTTCGTGTTGCTACAGTGACCTCAGGATCCCTCTATCCTTGAAACAGTGTTCTTGGGGTTTCTCTGGAGTGCCATCAAGGAAATCAAGGCTCCTTTCATGTGTGATGTGCAAGACGGAATTGCTCTGCACGCAGTACAGGGGAATCGGGCCTCATCTCGCATCGAGGGGGAAGTCTCATGGTTTTTCTCGAGTTGCGGCGGGAACCTGGGGTATATTCTCGAGTTACGACGGGGATGGCCCTTCCACCCACGTGTTTGTTCAGCCACGTCAGGACTCCTGCCTAGTTGCGAGGGACAACTCGGGATTCTCCTCGAGGCTTGGCACGGCAATTGGAACGCCTCTCCAGCTGAGGCGGGAGACCAAGGGTCCCTTTCCACGTGCCACAGGAATCCTGGCACTCCTATCAAGTTTCACGAGGAGTCAGGCATCGTCTCCTTTGGAGGCACTGATCTCCGCGTACCTCTGGAGTTTTCAAACGATGTGAGGCCTCTGGTCGCGATGAGGTGGGGAACTAGGTCTTTCTCTGTGGTCTCCACAGGGGATTCAGACATCCTTTCATCTTGGGAGATGCAAGACGAGCCTGCATTCAAGTCACTGCATGGATATCCATCCTTATTTCGCGTCAGGGCATCGCGGTGTCCATTCCACTTGAGGCCGCAAACTCAGGGTCCCTCTCACATACCTAGAGCTGAGAGAAGCCTCCTCTTGAGGTGCTTGTGATAAGGTGGTATTCCTCTGGAGTCGAAGCCAGGGACTAACCTCTCATCTCGAGTTGATTTTTGGCCCACGGAGCTTTTTCGTGTTGCTACAGTGACCTCAGGATCCCTCTATCCTTGAAACAGTGTTCTTGGGGTTTCTCTGGAGTGCCATCAAGGAAATCAAGGCTCCTTTCATGTGTGATGTGCAACACGGAATTGCTCTGCACGCAGTGCAGGGGAATCGGGCCTCATCTCGCGGCGAGGGGGAAGTCTCATGGTTTTTCTCGAGTTGCGGTGGGAACCTGGGGTATATTCTCGAGTTTCGACGGGGATGGCCCTTCCACCCACGTGTTTGTTCAGCCACGTCAGGACTCCTGCCTAGTTGCGAGGGACAACTCGGGATTCTCCTCGAGGCTTGGCAGGGCAATTGGAACGCCTCTCCAGCTGAGGCGGGAGACCAAGGGTCCCTTTCCACGTGCCACAGGAATCCTGGGACTCCTATCAAGTTTCACGAGGAGTCAGGCATCGTCTCCTTTGGAGGCACTGATCTCCGCGTACCTCTGGAGTTTTCCAAGAATATGAGGCCTCCTGTCGCGATGAGGTGGGGAACTAGGTCTTTCTCTGTGGTCTCCACAGGGGATTCAGACACCCTTTCGTCTTGGGAGATGCAAGACGAGCCTGCATTCCAGTCACTGCAGGGATATCCAGCCTTATTTCGAGTCAGGGCATCGCGGTGTCCATTCCACTTGAGGCCGCAAACTCAGGGTCCCTCTCACATACCTAGAGCTGAGAGAAGCCTCCTCTTGAGGTGCTTGTGGTAAGGTGGTATTCCTCTGGAGTCGAAGCCAGGGACTAACCTCTCATCTCGAGTTGATTTTGGGTCCACGGAGCTCTTTCGTGTTGCTACAGTGACCTCAGGATCCCTCTAGCCTTGAAACAGTGTTCTTGGGGTTTCTCTGGAGTGCCATCAAGGAAATCAAGGCTCCTTTCATGTGTGATGTGCAACACGGAATTGCTCTGCACGCAGTGCAGGGGAATCGGGCCTCATCTCGCGGCGAGGGGGAAGTCTCATGGTTTTTCTCGAGTTGCGGCGGGAACCTGGGGTATATTCTCGAGTTACGACGGGGATGGCCCTTCCACACACGTGTTTGTTCAGCCACGTCAGGACTCTTGCCTAGTTGCGAGACACAACTCGGGATTCTCCTCGAGGCTTGGCAAGGCAATTGGGACGCCTCTCCAGCTGAGGCGGGAGACCAAGGGTCCCTTTCCACGTGCCACAGGAATCCTGGGACTCCTATCAAGTTTCACGAGGAGTCAGGCATCGTCTCCTTTGGAGGCACTGATCTCCGTGTACCTCTGGAGTTTTCAAAGGATGTGAGGCCTCCGGTCGCGATGAGGTGGGGAACTAGGTCTTTCTCTGTGGTCTCCACAGGGGATTCAGACATCCTTTCATCTTGGGAGATGCAAGACGAGCCTGCATTCAATCACTGCAGGGATATCCGGCCTTATTTCGAGTCAGGGCATCGCGGTGTCCATTCCACTTGAGGCCGCAAACTCAGGATCCCTCTCACATACCTAGAGCTGAGAGAAGCCTCCTCTTGAGGTGCTTGTGGTAAGGTGGTATTCCTCAGGAGTCGAAGCCAGGGACTAACCTCTCATCTCGAGTTGATTTTTGGTCCACGGAGCTCTTTCGTGTTGCTACAGTGACTTCAGGATCCCTCTAGCCTTGAAAGAGTGTTCTTGGGGTTTCTCTGGAGTGCCATCAAGGAAATCAAGGCTCCTTTCATGTGTGATGTGCAACACGGAATTGCTCTGCACGCAGTGCAGGGGAATCGGGCCTCATCTCGCGGCGAGGGGGAAGTCTCATGGTTTTTCTCGAGTTGCGGCGGGAACCTGGGGTATATTCTCGAGTTACGACGGGGATGGCCCTTCCACACACGTGTGTGTTCAGCCATGTCAGGCCTCCTGCCTAGTTGCGAGGGACAACTCGGGATTCTCCTCGAGGTTTTGCAGGGCAATTGGGACGCCTCTCCAGCTGAGACGGAAGACCAAGGGTCCCTTTCCACGTGCCACAGGAATCCTGGGTCTCCTATCAAGTTTCACGAGGAGTCAGGCATCCTCTCCTTTGGAGGCACTGATCTCCGCATACCTCTGGAGTTTTCAAAGGATTTGAGGCCTCCTGTCGCGATGAGGTGGGGAACTAGGTCTTTCTCTGTGGTCTCCACAGGGGATTCAGACACCCTTTCGTCTTGGGAGATGCAAGACGAGCCTGCATTCCAGTCACTGCAGGGATATCCGGCCTTATTTCGAGTCAGGGCATCGCGGTGTCCATTCCACTTGAGGCCGCAAACTCAGGGTCCCTCTCACATACCTAGAGCTGAGAGAAGCCTCCTCTTGAGGTGCTTGTGGTAAGGTGGTATTCCTCTGGAGTCGAAGCCAGGGACTAACCTCTCATCTCGAGTTGATTTTTGGTCCACGGAGCTCTTTCTTGTTGCTACAGTGACCTCAGGATCCCTCTAGCCTTGAAACAGTGTTCTTGGGGTTTCTCTGGAGTGCCATCAAGGAAATCAAGGCTCCTTTCATGTGTGATGTGCAACACAGAATTGCTCTGCACGCAGTGCAGGGGAATCGGGCCTCATCTCGCGGCGACGGGGAAGTCTCATGGTTTTTCTCGAGTTGCGGCGGGAACCTGGGGTATATTCTCGAGTTACGACGGGGATGGCCCTTCCACACATGTGTTTGTTCAGCCACGTCAGGACTCTTGCTAGTTGCGAGACACAACTCGGGATTCTCCTCGAGGCTTGGCAAGGCAATTGGGACGCCTCTCCAGCTGAGGCGGGAGACCAAGGGTCCCTTTCCACGTGCCACAGGAATCCTGGGACTCCTATCAAGTTTCACGAGGAGTCAGGCATCGTCTCCTTTGGAGGCACTGATCTCCGCGTACCTCTGGAGTTTTCAAAGGATGTGAGGCCTCCGGTCGCGATGAGGTGGGGAACTAGGTCTTTCTCTGTGGTCTCCACAGGGGATTCAGACATCCTTTCATCTTGGGAGATGCAAGACGAGCCTGCATTCAAGTCACTGCAGGGATATCCAGCCTTATTTCGAGTCAGGGCATCGCGGTGTCCATTCCACTTGAGGCCGCAAACTCAGGGTCCCTCTCACATACCTAGAGCTGAGAGAAGCCTCCTCTTGAGGTGCTTGTGGTAAGGTGGTATTCCTCTGGAGTCGAAGCCAGGGACTAACCTCTCATCTCGAGTTGATTTTTGGCCCACGGAGCTCTTTCGTGTTGCTACAGTGACCTCAGGATCCCTCTAGCCTTGAAACAGTGTTCTTGGGGTTTCTCTGGAGTGCCATCAAGGAAATCAAGGCTCCTTTCATGTGTGATGTGCAACACGGAATTGCTCTGCACGCAGTGCAGGGGAATCGGGCCTCATCTCGCGGCGAGGGGGAAGTCTCATGGTTTTTCTCGAGTTGCGGCGGGAACCTGGGGTATATTCTCGAGTTACGACGGGGATGGCCCTTCCACCCACGTGTTTCTTCAGCGACGTCAGGACTCCTGCCTAGTTGCGAGGGACAAATCTGGATTCTCCTCGAGGCTTGGCAGGGCAATTGGGACGCCTCTCCAGCTGAGGCGGGAGACCAAGTGTCCCTTTCCAAGTGCCACAGGAATCCTGGGACTCCTATCAAGTTTCACGAGGAGTCAGGCATCGTCTCCTTTGGAGGCACTGATCTCCGCGTACCTCTGGAGTTTTCAAAGGATGTGAGGCTATCGGTCGCGATGAGGTGGGGAACTAAGTCTTTCTCTGTGCTTTCCCCAGGGGATTCAGACATCCTTTCATCCTGGGAGATGCAAGACGAGCCTGCATTGAAGTCACTGCAGGGATATCCGGCCTTATTTCGAGTCAGGGCATCGCGGTGTCCATTCCACTTGAGGCCGCAAACTCAGGGTCCCTCTCACATACCTAGAGCTGAGAGAAGCCTCCTCTTGAGGTGCTTGTGGTAAGGTGGTATTCCTCTGGAGACGAATCCAGGGACTAACCTCTCTTTTCGAGTTGATTTTTGGTCCACAGAGTTCTTTCGTGTTGCTACAGTGACCTCAGGATCCCTCTATCCGTGAAACAGTGTTCTTGGGGTTTCTCTGGAGTGCCATCAAGGAAATCAAGGCTCCTTTCATGTGTGATGTGCAACACGGAATTGCTCTGCACGCAGTACAGGGGAATCGGGCCTCATCTCGCATCGAGGGGGAAGTCTCATGGTTTTTCTCGAGTTGCGGCGGGAACCTGGGGTATATTCTCGAGTTACGACGGGGATGGCCCTTCCACCCACGTGTTTGTTCAGCCACGTCAGGATTCCTGCCTAGTTACGAGACACAACTCGGGATTCTCCTCGAGGCTTGGCAAGGCAATTGGGACGCCTCTCCAGCTGAGGCGGGAGACCAAGGGTCCCTTTCCACGTGCCACAAGAATCCTGGGACTCCTATCAAGTTTCACGAGGAGTCAGGCATCGTCTCCTTTGGAGGCACTGATCTCCGCATACCTCTGGAGTTTTCAAAGGATGTGAGGCCTCCGGTCGCGATGAGGTGGAGAACTAGGTGTTTCTCTGTGGTCTCCACAGGGGATTCAGACATCCTTTCTTCTTGGGAGATGCAAGACGAGCCTGCATTCAAGTCACTGCAGGGATATCCGGCCTTATTTCGAGTCAGGGCATCGCGGTGTCCATTCCACTTGAGGCCGCAAACTCAGGATCCCTCTCACATACCTAGAGCTGAGAGAAGCCTCCTCTTGAGGTGCTTGTGGTAAGGTGGTATTCCTCAGGAGTCGAAGCCAGGGACTAACCTCTCATCTCGTGTTGATTCTTGGTCCACGGAGCTCTTTCGTGTTGCTACAGTGACCTCAGGATCCCTCTAGCCTTGAAACAGTGTTCTTGGGGTTTCTCTGGAGTGCCATCAAGGAAATCAAGGCTCCTTTCATGTGTGATGTGCAACACGGAATTACTCTGCATGCAGTGCAGGGGAATCGGGCCTCATCTCGCGGCGAGGGGGAAGTCTCATGGTTTTTCTCGAGTTGCGGCGGGAACCTGGGGTATATTCTCGAGTTACGACGGGGATGGCCCTTCCCCACACGTGTGTGTTCAGCCATGTCAGGACTCCTGCCTAGTTGCGAGGGACAACTCGGGATTCTCCTCGAGGCTTTGCAGGGCAATTGGGACGCCTCTCCAGCTGAGACGGGAGACCAAGGGTCCCTTTCCACGTGCCACAGGAATCCTGGGTCTCCTATCAAGTTTCACGAGGAGTCAGGCATCGTCTCCTTTGGAGGCACTGATCTCCGCATACCTCTGGAGTTTTCAAAGGATTTGAGGCCTCCTGTCGCGATGAGGTGGGGAACTAGGTCTTTCTCTGTGGTCTCCACAGGGGATTCAGACACCCTTTCGTCTTGGGAGATGCAAGACGAGCCTGCATTCCAGTCACTGCAGGGATATCCGGCCTTATTTCGAGTCAGGGCATCGCGGTGTCCATTCCACTTGAGGCCGCAAACTCAGGGTCCCTCTCACATACCTAGAGCTGAGAGAAGCCTCCTCTTGAGGTGCTTGTGGTAAGGTGGTATTCCTCTGGAGTCGAAGCCAGGGACTACCCTCTCTTTTCGAGTTGATTTTTGGTCCACAGAGTTCTTTCGTGTTGCTACAGTGACCTCAGGATCCCTCTAGCCTTGAAACAGTGTTCTTGGGTTTTCTCTGGAGTGCCATGAAGGAAATCAAGGCTCCTTTCATGTGTGATGTGCAACACAGAATTGCTCTGCACGCAGTGCAGGGGAATCGGGCCTCATCTCGCGGCGAAGGGGAAGTCTCATGGTTTTTCTCGAGTTGCGGCGGGAACCTGGGGTATATTCTCGAGTTACGACGGGGATGGCCCTTCCACACATGTGTTTGTTCAGCCACGTCAGGACTCTTGCCTAGTTGCGAGACACAACTCGGGATTCTCCTCGAGGCTTGGCAAGGCAATTGGGACGCCTCTCCAGCTGAGGCGGGAGACCAAGGGTCCCTTTCCACGTGCCACAGGAATCCTGGGACTCCTATCAAGTTTCACGAGGAGTCAGGCATCGTCTCCTTTGGAGGCACTGATCTCCGCGTACCTCTGGAGTTTTCAAAGGATGTGAGGCCTCCGGTCGCGATGAGGTGGGGAACTAGGTCTTTCTCTGTGGTCTCCACAGGGGATTCAGACATCCTTTCATCTTGGGAGATGCAAGACGAGCCTGCATTCAAGTCACTGCAGGGATATCCAGCCTTATTTCGAGTCAGGGCATCGCGGTGTCCATTCCACTTGAGGCCGCAAACTCAGGGTCCCTCTCACATACCTAGAGCTGAGAGAAGCCTCCTCTTGAGGTGCTTGTGGTAAGGTGGTATTCCTCTGGAGTCGAAGCCAGGGACTAACCTCTCATCTCGAGTTGATTTTTGGCCCATGGAGCTCTTTCGTGTTGCTACAGTGACCTCAGGATCCCTCTAGCCTTGAAACAGTGTTCTTGGGGTTTCTCTGGAGTACCATCAAGGAAATCAAGGCTCCTTTCATGTGTGATGTGCAACACGGAATTGCTCTGCACGCAGTGCAGGGGAATCGGGCCTCATCTCGCGGCGAGGGGGAAGTCTCATGGTTTTTCTCGAGTTGCGGCGGGAACCTGGGGTATATTCTCGAGTTACGACGGGGATGGCCCTTCCACCCACGTGTTTCTTCAGCGACGTCAGGACTCCTGCCTAGTTGCGAGGGACAAATCTGGATTCTCCTCGAGGCTTGGCAGGGCAATTGGGACGCCTCTCCAGCTGAGGCGGGAGACCAAGTGTCCCTTTCCAAGTGCCACAGGAATCCTGGGACTCCTATCAAGTTTCACGAGGAGTCAGGCATCGTCTCCTTTGGAGGCACTGATCTCCGCGTACCTCTGGAGTTTTCAAAGGATGTGAGGCTATCGGTCGCGATGAGGTGGGGAACTAAGTCTTTCTCTGTGCTTTCCCCAGGGGATTCAGACATCCTTTCGTCCTGGGAGATGCAAGACGAGCCTGCATTGAAGTCACTGCAGGGATATCCGGCCTTATTTCGAGTCAGGGCATCGCGGTGTCCATTCCACTTGAGGCCGCAAACTCAGGGTCCCTCTCACATACCTAGAGCTGAGAGAAGCCTCCTCTTGAGGTGCTTGTGGTAAGGTGGTATTCCTCTGGAGACGAATCCAGGGACTAACCTCTCTTTTCGAGTTGATTTTTGGTCCACAGAGTTCTTTCGTGTTGCTACAGTGACCTCAGGATCCCTCTATCCGTGAAACAGTGTTCTTGGGGTTTCTCTGGAGTGCCATCAAGGAAATCAAGGCTCCTTTCATGTGTGATGTGCAACACGGAATTGCTCTGCACGCAGTACAGGGGAATCGGGCCTCATCTCGCATCGAGGGGGAAGTCTCATGGTTTTTCTCAAGTTGCGGCGGGAACCTGGGGTATATTCTCGAGTTACGACGGGGATGGCCCTTCCACCCACGTGTTTGTTCAGCCACGTCAGGATTCCTGCCTAGTTGCGAGGGACAACTCGGGATTCTCCTCGAGGCTTGGCACGGCAATTGGAACGCCTCTCCAGCTGAGGCGGGAGACCAAGGGTCCCTTTCCACGTGCCACAAGAATCCTGGGACTCCTATCAAGTTTCACGAGGAGTCAGGCATCGTCTCCTTTGGAGGCACTGATCTCCGCGTACCTCTGGAGTTTTCAAAGGATGTGAGGCCTCCGGTCGCGATGAGGTGGAGAACTAGGTGTTTCTCTGTGGTCTCCACAGGGGATTCAGACATCCTTTCTTCTTGGGAGATGCAAGACGAGCCTGCATTCAAGTCACTGCAGGGATATCCGGCCTTATTTCGAGTCAGGGCATCGCGGTGTCCATTCCACTTGAGGCCGCAAACTCAGGATCCCTCTCACATACCTAGAGCTGAGAGAAGCCTCCTCTTGAGGTGCTTGTGGTAAGGTGGTATTCCTCAGGAGTCGAAGCCAGGGACTAACCTCTCATCTCGTGTTGATTCTTGGTCCACGGAGCTCTTTCGTGTTGCTACAGTGACCTCAGGATCCCTCTAGCCTTGAAACAGTGTTCTTGGGGTTTCTCTGGAGTGCCATCAAGGAAATCAAGGCTCCTTTCATGTGTGATGTGCAACACGGAATTACTCTGCATGCAGTGCAGGGGAATCGGGCCTCATCTCGCGGCGAGGGGGAAGTCTCATGGTTTTTCTCGAGTTGCGGCGGGAACCTGGGGTATATTCTCGAGTTACGACGGGGATGGCCCTTCCCCACACGTGTGTGTTCAGCCATGTCAGGACTCCTGCCTAGTTGCGAGGGACAACTCGGGATTCTCCTCGAGGCTTTGCAGGGCAATTGGGACGCCTCTCCAGCTGAGACGGGAGACCAAGGGTCCCTTTCCACGTGCCACAGGAATCCTGGGTCTCCTATCAAGTTTCACGAGGAGTCAGGCATCGTCTCCTTTGGAGGCACTGATCTCCGCATACCTCTGGAGTTTTCAAAGGATTTGAGGCCTCCTGTCGCGATGAGGTGGGGAACTAGGTCTTTCTCTGTGGTCTCCACAGGGGATTCAGACACCCTTTCGTCTTGGGAGATGCAAGACGAGCCTGCATTCCAGTCACTGCAGGGATATCCGGCCTTATTTCGAGTCAGGGCATCGCGGTGTCCATTCCACTTGAGGCCGCAAACTCAGGGTCCCTCTCACATACCTAGAGCTGAGAGAAGCCTCCTCTTGAGGTGCTTGTGGTAAGGTGGTATTCCTCTGGAGTCGAAGCCAGGGACTACCCTCTCATCTCGAGTTGATTTTTGGTCCACGGAGCTCTTTCGTGTTGCTACAGTGACCTCAGGATCCCTCTAGCCTTGAAACAGTGTTCTTGGGTTTTCTCTGGAGTGCCATGAAGGAAATCAAGGCTCCTTTCATGTGTGATGTGCAACACAGAATTGCTCTGCACGCAGTGCAGGGGAATCGGGCCTCATCTCGCGGCGAGGGGGAAGTCTCATGGTTTTTCTCGAGTTGCGGCGGGAACCTGGGGTATATTCTCGAGTTACGACGGGGATGGCCCTTCCACCCACGTGTTTGTTCAGCCACGTCAGGACTCCTGCCTAGTTGCGAGGGACAACTCTGGATTCTCCTCGAGGCTTGGCAGGGCAATTGGAACGCCTCTCCAGCTGAGGCGGGAGACCAAGGGTCCCTTTCCACGTGCCACAAGAATCCTGGGACTCCTATCAAGTTTCACGATGAGTCAGGCATCGTCTCCTTTGGAGGCACTGATCTCCGCGTACCTCTGGAGTTTTCAAAGGATGTGAGGCCTCCGGTCGCGATGAGGTGGGGAACTAGGTGTTTCTCTGTGGTCTCCACAGGGGATTCAGACATCCTTTCTTCTTGGGAGATGCAAGACGAGCCTGCATTCAAGTCACTGCAGGGATATCCGACCTTATTTCGAGTCAGGGCATCGCGGTGTCCATTCCACTTGAGGCCGCAAACTCAGGATGCCTCTCACATACCTAGAGCTGAGAGAAGCCTCCTCTTGAGGTGCTTGTGGTAAGGTGGTATTCCTCAGGAGTCGAAGCCAGGGACTAACCTCTCATCTCGTGTTGATTCTTGGTCCACGGAGCTCTTTCGTGTTGCTACAGTGACCTCAGGATCCCTCTAGCCTTGAAACAGTGTTCTTGGGGTTTCTCTGGAGTGCCATCAAGGAAATCAAGGCTCCTTTCATGTGTGATGTGCAACACGGAATTGCTCTGCACGCAGTGCAGGGGAATCGGGCCTCATCTCGTGGCGAGGGGGAAGTCTCATGGTTTTTCTCGAGTTGCGGCGGGAACCTGGGGTATATTCTCGAGTTACGACGGGGATGGCCCTTCCACACACGTGTGTGTTCAGCCATGTCAGGACTCCTGCCTAGTTGCGAGGGACAACTCGGGATTCTCCTCGAGGTTTGGCAGGGCAATTGGGACGCCTCTCCAGCTGAGACGGGAGACCAAGGGTCCCTTTCCACATGCCACAGGAATCCTGGGTCTTCTATCAAGTTTCACGAGGAGTCAGGCATCGTCTCCTTTGGAGGCACTGATCTCCGCATACCTCTGGAGTTTTCAAAGGATTTAAGGCCTCCTGTCGCGATGAGGTGGGGAACTAGGTCTTTCTCTGTGGTCTCCACAGGGGATTCAGACACCCTTTCGTCTTGGGAGATGCAAGACGATCCTGCATTCCAGTCACTGCAGGGATATCCGACCTTATTTCGAGTCAGGGCTTCGCGGTGTCCATTCCACTTGAGGCCGCAAACTCAGGGTCCCTCTCACATACCTAGAGCTGAGAGAAGCCTCCTCTTGAGGTGCTTGTGGTAAGGTGGTATTCCTCTGGAGTCGAAGCCAGGGACTAACCTCTCATCTCGAGTTGATTTTTGGTCCACGGAGCTCTTTCGTGTTGCTACAGTGACCTCAGGATCCCTCTAGGCTTGAAACAGTGTTCTTGGGGTTTCTCTGGAGTGCCATGAAGGAAATCAAGGCTCCTTTCATGTGTGATGTGCAACACAGAATTGCTCTGCATGCAGTGCAGGGGAATCGGGCCTCATCTCGTGGCGAGGGGGAAGTCTCATGGTTTTTCTCGAGTTGCGGTGGGAACCTGGGGTATATTCTCGAGTTACGACGGGGATGGCCCTTCCACACATGTGTTTGTTCAGCCACGTCAGGACTCCTGCCTAGTTGCGAGGGACAACTCGGGATTCTCCTCGAGGCTTGGCAAGGCAATTGGGACGCCTCTCCAGCTGAGGCGGGAGACCAAGGGTCCCTTTCCACGTGCCACAGGAATCCTGGGATTCCTATCAAGTTTCACGAGGAGTCAGGGATCGTCTCCTTTGGAGGCACTGATCTCCGCGTACCTCTGGAGTTTTCAAAGGATGTGAGGCCTCCGGTCGCGATGAGGTGGGGAACTAGGTCTTTCTCTGTGGTCTCCACAGGGGATTCAGACATCCTTTCATCTTGGGAGATGCAAGACGAGCCTGCATTCAAGTCACTGCAGGGATATCCAGCCTTATTTCGCGTCAGGGCATTGCGGTGTCCATTCCACTTGAGGCCGCAAACTCAGGGTCCCTCTCACATACCTAGAGCTGAGAGAAGCCTCCTCTTGAGGTGCTTGTGGTAAGGTGGTATTCCTCTGGAGTCGAAGCCAGGGACTAACCTCTCATCTCGAGTTGATTTTTGGCCCACGGAGCTCTTTCGTGTTGCTACAGTGACCTCAGGATCCCTCTAGCCTTGAAACAGTGTTCTTGGGGTTTCTCTGGAGTGCCATGAAGGAAATCAAGGCTCCTTTCATGTGTGATGTGCAACACGGAATTGCTCTGCACGCAGTGCAGGGGAATCGGGCCTCATCTCGCATCGAGGGGGAAGTCTCATGGTTTTTCTCGAGTTGCGGCGGGAACCTGGGGTATATTCTCGAGTTACGACGGGGATGGCCCTTCCACCCACGTGTTTCTTCAGCCACGTCAGGACTCCTGCCTAGTTGCGAGGGACAACTCTGGATTCTCCTCGAGGCTTGGCAGGGCAATTGGGACGCCTCTCCAGCTGAGGCGGGAGACCAAGTGTCCCTTTCCAAGTGCCACAGGAATCCTGGGACTCCTATCAAGTTTCACGAGGAGTCAGGCATCGTCTCCTATGGAGGCACTGATCTCCGCGTACCTCTGGAGTTTTCAAAGGATGTGAGGCTATCGGTCGCGATGAGGTGGGGAACTAAGTCTTTCTCTGTGCTTTCCACAGGGGATTCAGACATCCTTTCGTCCTGGGAGATGCAAGACGAGCCTGCATTGAAGTCACTGCAGGGATATCCGGCCTTATTTCGAGTCAGGGCATCGCGGTGTCCATTCCACTTGAGGCCGCAAACTCAGGGTCCCTCTCACATACCTAGAGCTGAGAGAAGCCTCCTCTTGAGGTGCTTGTGGCAAGGTGGTATTCCTCTGGAGACGAGTCCAGGGACTAACCTCTCTTTTCGAGTTGATTTTTGGTCCACAGAGTTCTTTCGTGTTGCTACAGTGACCTCAGGATCCCTCTAGCCTTGAAACAGTGTTCTTGGGGTTTCTCTGGAGTGCCATCAAGGAAATCAAGGCTCCTTTCATGTGTGATGTGCAAGACGGAATTGCTCTGCACGCAGTACAGGGGAATCGGGCCTCATCTCGCATCGAGGGGGAAGTCTCATGGTTTTTCTCGAGTTGCGGCGGGAACCTGGGGTATATTCTCGAGTTACGACGGGGATGGCCCTTCCACCCACGTGTTTGTTCAGCCACGTCAGGATTCCTGCCTAGTTGCGAGGGACAACTCGGGATTCTCCTCGAGGCTTGGCAGGGCAATTGGAACGCCTCTCCAGCTGAGGCGGGAGACCAAGGGTCCCTTTCCACGTGCCACAAGAATCCTGGGACTCCTATCAAGTTTCACGAGGAGTCAGGCATCGTCTCCTTTGGAGGCACTGATCTCCGCGTACCTCTGGAGTTTTCAAAGGATGTGAGGCCTCCGGTCGCGATGAGGTGGGGAACTAGGTGTTTCTCTGTGGTCTCCACAGGGGATTCAGACATCCTTTCTTCTTGGGAGATGCAAGACGAGCCTGCATTCAAGTCACTGCAGGGATATCCGACCTTATTTCGAGTCAGGGCATCGCGGTGTCCATTCCACTTGAGGCCGCAAACTCAGGATGCCTCTCACATACCTAGAGCTGAGAGAAGCCTCCTCTTGAGGTGCTTGTGGTAAGGTGGTATTCCTCAGGAGTCGAAGCCAGGGACTAACCTCTCATCTCGTGTTGATTCTTGGTCCACGGAGCTCTTTCGTGTTGCTACAGTGACCTCAGGATCCCTCTAGCCTTGAAACAGTGTTCTTGGGGTTTCTCTGGAGTGCCATCAAGGAAATCAAGGCTCCTTTCATGTGTGATGTGCAACACGGAATTGCTCTGCACGCAGTGCAGGGGAATCGGGCCTCATCTCGCGGCGAGGGGGAAGTCTCATGGTTTTTCTCGAGTTGCGGCGGGAACCTGGGGTATATTCTCGAGTTACGACGGGGATGGCCCTTCCACACACGTGTGTGTTCAGCCATGTCAGGACTCCTGCCTAGTTGCGAGGGACAACTCGGGATTCTCCTCGAGGCTTGGCAGGGCAATTGGGACGCCTCTCCAGCTGAGACGGGAGACCAAGGGTCCCTTTCCACGTGCCACAGGAATCCTGGGTCTTCTATCAAGTTTCACGAGGAGTCAGGCATCGTCTCCTTTGGAGGCACTGATCTCCGCATACCTCTGGAGTTTTCAAAGGATTTAAGGCCTCCTGTCGCGATGAGGTGGGGAACTACGTCTTTCTCTGTGGTCTCCACAGGGGATTCAGACACCCTTTCGTCTTGGGAGATGCAAGACGATCCTGCATTCCAGTCACTGCAGGGATATCCGACCTTATTTCGAGTCAGGGCTTCGCGGTGTCCATTCCACTTGAGGCCGCAAACTCAGGGTCCCTCTCACATACCTAGAGCTGAGAGAAGCCTCCTCTTGAGGTGCTTGTGGTAAGGTGTTATTCCTCTGGAGTCGAAGCCAGGGACTAACCTCTCATCTCGAGTTGATTTTTGGTCCACGGAGCTCTTTCGTGTTGCTACAGTGACCTCAGGATCCCTCTAGCCTTGAAACAGTGTTCTTGGGGTTTCTCTGGAGTGCCATGAAGGAAATCAAGGCTCCTTTCATGTGTGATGTGCAACACAGAATTGCTCTGCATGCAGTGCAGGGGAATCGGGCCTCATCTCGTGGCGAGGGGGAAGTCTCATGGTTTTTCTCGAGTTGCGGTGGGAACCTGGGGTATATTCTCGAGTTACGACGGGGATGGCCCTTCCACACATGTGTTTGTTCAGCCACGTCAGGACTCCTGCCTAGTTGCGAGGGACAACTCGGGATTCTCCTCGAGGCTTGGCAAGGCAATTGGGACGCCTCTCCAGCTGAGGCGGGAGACCAAGGGTCCCTTTCCACGTGCCACAGGAATCCTGGGATTCCTATCAAGTTTCACGAGGAGTCAGGGATCGTCTCCTTTGGAGGCACTGATCTCCGCGTACCTCTGGAGTTTTCAAAGGATGTGAGGCCTCCGGTCGCGATGAGGTGGGGAACTAGGTCTTTCTCTGTGGTCTCCACAGGGGATTCAGACATCCTTTCATCTTGGGAGATGCAAGACGAGCCTGCATTCAAGTCACTGCAGGGATATCCAGCCTTATTTCGCGTCAGGGCATTGCGGTGTCCATTCCACTTGAGGCCGCAAACTCAGGGTCCCTCTCACATACCTAGAGCTGAGAGAAGCCTCCTCTTGAGGTGCTTGTGGTAAGGTGGTATTCCTCTGGAGTCGAAGCCAGGGACTAACCTCTCATCTCGAGTTGATTTTTGGCCCACGGAGCTCTTTCGTGTTGCTACAGTGACCTCAGGATCCCTCTAGCCTTGAAACAGTGTTCTTGGGGTTTCTCTGGAGTGCCATGAAGGAAATCAAGGCTCCTTTCATGTGTGATGTGCAACACGGAATTGCTCTGCACGCAGTGCAGGCGAATCGGGCCTCATCTCGCATCGAGGGGGAAGTCTCATGGTTTTTCTCGAGTTGCGGCGGGAACCTGGGGTATATTCTCGAGTTACGACGGGGATGGCCCTTCCACCCACGTGTTTGTTCAGCCACGTCAGGACTCCTGCCTAGTTGCGAGGGACAACTCTGGATTCTCCTCGAGGCTTGGCAGGGCAATTGGGACGCCTCTCCAGCTGAGGCGGGAGACCAAGTGTCCCTTTCCAAGTGCCACAGGAATCCTGGGACTCCTATCAAGTTTCACGAGGAGTCAGGCATCGTCTCCTTTGGAGGCACTGATCTCCGCGTACCTCTGGAGTTTTCAAAGGATGTGAGGCTATCGGTCGCGATGAGGTGGGGAACTAAGTCTTTCTCTGTGCTTTCCACAGGGGATTCAGACATCCTTTCGTCCTGGGAGATGCAAGACGAGCCTGCATTGAAGTCACTGCAGGGATATCCGGCCTTATTTCGAGTCAGGGCATCGCGGTGTCCATTCCACTTGAGGCCGCAAACTCAGGGTCCCTCTCACATACCTAGAGCTGAGAGAAGCCTCCTCTTGAGGTGCTTGTGGCAAGGTGGTATTCCTCTGGAGACGAGTCCAGGGACTAACCTCTCTTTTTGAGTTGATTTTTGGTCCACAGAGTTCTTTCGTGTTGCTACGGTGACCTCAGGATCCCTCTAGCCTTGAAACAGTGTTCTTGGGGTTTCTCTGGAGTGCCATCAAGGAAATCAAGGCTCCTTTCATGTGTGATGTGCAAGACGGAATTGCTCTGCACGCAGTACAGGGGAATCGGGCCTCATCTCGCATCGAGGGGGAAGTCTCATGGTTTTTCTCGAGTTGCGGCGGGAACCTGGGGTATATTCTCGAGGTACGACGGGGATGGCCCTTCCACCCACGTGTTTGTTCAGCCACGTCAGGACTCCTGCCTAGTTGCGAGGGACAACTCGGGATTCTCCTCGAGGCTTGGCAGGGCAATTGGGACGCCTCTCCAGCTGAGGCGGGAGACCAAGGGTCCCTTTCCACGTGCCACAAGAATCCTGGGACTCCTATCAAGTTTCACGAGGAGTCAGACATCGTCTCCTTTGGAGGCACTGATCTCCGCGTACCTCTGGAGTTTTCAAAGGATGTGAGGCCTCCGGTCGCGATGAGGTGGGGAACTAGGTGTTTCTCTGTGGTCTCCACAGGGGATTCAGACATCCTTTTTTCTTGGGAGATGCAAGACGAGCCTGCATTGAAGTCACTGCAGGGATATCCGGCCTTATTTCGCGTCAGGGCATCGCGGTGTCCATTCCACTTGAGGCCGCAAACTCAGGGTCCCTCTCACATACCTAGAGCTGAGAGAAGCCTCCTCTTGAGGTGCTTGTGGTAAGGTGGTATTCCTCAGGAGTCGAAGCCAGGGACTAACCTCTCATCTCGTGTTGATTCTTGGTCCACGGAGCTCTTTCGTGTTGCTACAGTGACCTCAGGATCCCTCTAGCCTTGAAACAGTGTTCTTGGGGTTTCTCTGGAGTGCCATCAAGGAAATCAAGGCTCCTTTCATGTGTGATGTGCAACACGGAATTACTCTGCATGCAGTGCAGGGGAATCGGGCCTCATCTCGCGGCGAGGGGGAAGTCTCATGGTTTTTCTCGAGTTGCGGCGGGAACCTGGGGTATATTCTCGAGTTACGACGGGGATGGCCCTTCCCCACACGTGTGTGTTCAGCCATGTCAGGACTCCTGCCTAGTTGCGAGGGACAACTCGGGATTCTCCTCGAGGCTTTGCAGGGCAATTGGGACGCCTCTCCAGCTGAGACGGGAGACCAAGGGTCCCTTTCCACGTGCCACAGGAATCCTGGGTCTCCTATCAAGTTTCACGAGGAGTCAGGCATCGTCTCCTTTGGAGGCACTGATCTCCGCATACCTCTGGAGTTTTCAAAGGATTTGAGGCCTCCTGTCGCGATGAGGTGGGGAACTAGGTCTTTCTCTGTGGTCTCCACAGGGGATTCAGACACCCTTTCGTCTTGGGAGATGCAAGACGAGCCTGCATTCCAGTCACTGCAGGGATATCCGGCCTTATTTCGAGTCAGGGCATCGCGGTGTCCATTCCACTTGAGGCCGCAAGCTCAGGGTCCCTCTCACATACCTAGAGCTGAGAGAAGCCTCCTCTTGAGGTGCTTGTGGTAAGGTGGTATTCCTCTGGAGTCGAAGCCAGGGACTACCCTCTCATCTCGAGTTGATTTTTGGTCCACGGAGCTCTTTCGTGTTGCTACAGTGACCTCAGGATCCCTCTAGCCTTGAAACAGTGTTCTTGGGTATTCTCTGGAGTGCCATGAAGGAAATCAAGGCTCCTTTCATGTGTGATGTGCAACACAGAATTGCTCTGCACGCAGTGCAGGGGAATCGGGCCTCATCTCGCGGCGAGGGGGAAGTCTCATGGTTTTTCTCGAGTTGCGGCGGGAACCTGGGGTATATTCTCGAGTTACGACGGGGATGGCCCTTCCACCCACGTGTTTGTTCAGCCACGTCAGGACTCCTGCCTAGTTGCGAGGGACAACTCGGGATTCTCCTCGAGGCTTGGCAGGGCAATTGGAACGCCTCTCCAGCTGAGGCGGGAGACCAAGGGTCCCTTTCCACGTGCCACAAGAATCCTGGGACTCCTATCAAGTTTCACGATGAGTCAGGCATCGTCTCCTTTGGAGGCACTGATCTCCGCGTACCTCTGGAGTTTTCAAAGGATGTGAGGCCTCCGGTCGCGATGAGGTGGGGAACTAGGTGTTTCTCTGTGGTCTCCACAGGGGATTCAGACATCCTTTCTTCTTGGGAGATGCAAGACGAGCCTGCATTCAAGTCACTGCAGGGATATCCGGCCTTATTTCGAGTCAGGGCATCGCGGTGTCCTTTCCCCTTGAGGCCGCAAACTCAGGATGCCTCTCACATACCTAGAGCTGAGAGAAGCCTCCTCTTGAGGTGCTTGTGGTAAGGTGGTATTCCTCAGGAGTCAAAGCCAGGGACTAACCTCTCATCTCGTGTTGATTCTTGGTCCACGGAGCTCTTTCGTGTTGCTACAGTGACCTCAGGATCCCTCTAGCCTTGAAACAGTGTTCTTGGGGTTTCTCTGGAGTGCCATCAAGGAAATCAAGGCTCCTTTCATGTGTGATGTGCAACACGGAATTTCTCTGCACGCAGTGCAGGGGAATCGGGCCTCATCTCGCGGCGAGGGGGAAGTCTCATGGTTTTTCTCGAGTTGCGGCGGGAACCTGGGGTATATTCTCGAGTTACGACGGGGATGGCCCTTCCACACACGTGTGTGTTCAGCCATGTCAGGACTCCTGCCTAGTTGCGAGGGACAACTCGGGATTCTCCTCGAGGCTTGGCAGGGCAATTGGGACGCCTCTCCAGCTGAGACGGGAGACCAAGGGTCCCTTTCCAAGTGCCACAGGAATCCTGGGTCTTCTATCAAGTTTCACGAGGAGTCAGGCATCGTCTCCTTTGGAGGCACTGATCTCCGCATACCTCTGGAGTTTTCAAAGGATTTAAGGCCTCCTGTCGCGATGAGGTGGGGAACTAGGTCTTTCTTTGTGGTCTCCACAGGGGATTCAGACACCCTTTCGTCTTGGGAGATGCAAGACGATCCTGCATTCCAGTCACTGCAGGGATATCCGGCCTTATTTCGAGTCAGGGCTTCGCGGTGTCCATTCCACTTGAGGCCGCAAACTCAGGGTCCCTCTCACATACCTAGAGCTGAGAGAAGCCTCCTCTTGAGGTGCTTGTGGTAAGGTGGTATTCCTCTGGAGTCGAAGCCAGGGACTAACCTCTCATCTCGAGTTGATTTTTGGTCCACGGAGCTCTTTCGTGTTGCTACAGTGACCTCAGGATCCCTCTAGCCTTGAAACAGTGTTCTTGGGGTTTCTCTGGAGTGCCATGAAGGAAATCAAGGCTCCTTTCATGTGTGATGTGCAACACAGAATTGCTCTGCATGCAGTGCAGGGGAATCGGGCCTCATCTCGTGGCGAGGGGGAAGTCTCATGGTTTTTCTCGAGTTGCGGTGGGAACCTGGGGTATATTCTCGAGTTACGACGGGGATGGCCCTTCCACACATGTGTTTGTTCAGCCACGTCAGGACTCCTGCCTAGTTGCGAGGGACAACTCGGGATTCTCCTCGAGGCTTGGCAAGGCAATTGGGACGCCTCTCCAGCTGAGGCGGGAGACCAAGGGTCCCTTTCCACGTGCCACAGGAATCCTGGGACTCCTATCAAGTTTCACGAGGAGTCAGGGATCGTCTCCTTTGGAGGCACTGATCTCCGCGTACCTCTGGAGTTTTCAAAGGATGTGAGGCCTCCGGTCGCGATGAGGTGGGGAACTAGGTCTTTCTCTGTGGTCTCCACAGGGGATTCAGACATCCTTTCATCTTGGGAGATGCAAGACGAGCCTGCATTCAAGTCACTGCAGGGATATCCAGCCTTATTTCGCGTCAGGGCATTGCGGTGTCCATTCCACTTGAGGCCGCAAACTCAGGGTCCCTCTCACATACCTAGAGCTGAGAGAAGCCTCCTCTTGAGGTGCTTGTGGTAAGGTGGTATTCCTCTGGAGTCGAAGCCAGGGACTAACCTCTCATCTCGAGTTGATTTTTGGCCCACGGAGCTCTTTCGTGTTGCTACAGTGACCTCAGGATCCCTCTAGCCTTGAAACAGTGTTCTTGGGGTTTCTCTGGAGTGCCATCAAGGAAATCAAGGCTCCTTTCATGTGTGATGTGCAAGACGGAATTGCTCTGCACGCAGTACAGGGGAATCGGGCCTCATCTCGCATCGAGGGGGAAGTCTCATGGTTTTTCTCGAGTTGCGGCGGGAACCTGGGGTATATTCTCGAGTTACGACGGGGATGGCCCTTCCACCCACGTGTTTGTTCAGCCACGTCAGGACTCCTGCCTAGTTGCGAGGGACAACTCGGGATTCTCCTCGAGGCTTGGCAGGGCAATTGGGACGCCTCTCCAGCTGAGGCGGGAGACCAAGGGTCCCTTTCCACGTGCCACAAGAATCCTGGGACTCCTATCAAGTTTCACGAGGAGTCAGACATCGTCTCCTTTGGAGGCACTGATCTCCGCGTACCTCTGGAGTTTTCAAAGGATGTGAGGCCTCCGGTCGCGATGAGGTGGGGAACTAGGTGTTTCTCTGTGGTCTCCACAGGGGATTCAGACATCCTTTTTTCTTGGGAGATGCAAGACGAGCCTGCATTGAAGTCACTGCAGGGATATCCGGCCTTATTTCGCGTCAGGGCATCGCGGTGTCCATTCCACTTGAGGCCGCAAACTCAGGATCCCTCTCACATACCTAGAGCTGAGAGAAGCCTCCACTTGATGTGCTTGTGGTAAGGTGGTATTCCTCAGGAGTCGAAGCCAGGGACTAACCTCTCATCTCGTGTTGATTCTTTGTCCACGGAGCTCTTTCGTGTTGCTACAGTGACCTCAGGATCCCTCTAGCCTTGAAACAGTGTTCTTGGGGTTTCTCTGGAGTGCCATCAAGGAAATCAAGGCTCCTTTCATGTGTGATGTGCAACACGAAATTGCTCTGCACGCGGTGCAGGCGAATCGGGCCTCATCTCGCAGCGAGGGGGAAGTCTCATGGTTTTTCTCGAGTTGCGGCGGGAACCTGGGGTATATTCTCGAGTTACGACGGGGATGGCCCTTCCACACACGTGTGTGTTCAGCCATGTCAGGAATCCTGCCTACTTGCGAGGGACAACTCGGGATTCTCCTCGAGGCTTTGCAGGGCAATTGGGACGCCTCTCCAGCTGAGACGGGAGACCAAGGGTCCCTTTCCACGTGCCACAGGAAACCTGGGTCTCCTATCAAGTTTCACGAGGAGTCAGGCATCGTCTCCTTTGGAGGCACTGATCTCCGCATACCTCTGGAGTTTTCAAAGGATTTGAGGCCTCCTGTCGCGATGAGCTGGGGAACTAGGTCTTTCTCTGTGGTCTCCACAGGGGATTCAGACACCCTTTCGTCTTGGGAGATGCAAGACGAGGCTGCATTCCAGTCACTGCAGGGATATCCGGCCTTATTTCGAGTCAGGGCATCGCGGTGTCCATTCCACTTGAGGCCGCAAACTCACGGTCCCTCTCACATACCTAGAGCTGAGAGAAGCCTCCTCTTGAGGTGCTTGTGGTAAGGTGGTATTCCTCTGGAGTCGAAGCCAGGGACTAACCTCTCATCTTGAGTTGATTTTGGGTCCACGGAGCTCTTTCGTGTTGCTACAGTGACCTCAGGATCCCTCTAGCCTTGAAACAGTGTTCTTCGGGTTTCTCTGGAGTGCCATGAAGGAAATCAAGGCTCCTTTCATGTGTGATGTGCAACACAGAATTGCTCTGCACGCAGTGCAGGGGAATCGGGCCCCATCTCGCGGCGAGGGGGAAGTCTCATGGTTTTTCTCGAGTTGCGGCGGGAACCTGGGGTATATTCTCGAGTTACGACGGGGATGGCCCTTCCACACACGTGTTTGTTCAGCCATGTCAGGACTCTTGCCTAGTTGCGAGACACAACTCGGGATTCTCCTCGAGGCTTGGCAAGGCAATTGGGACGCCTCTCCAGCTGAGGCGGGAGACCAAGGGTCCCTTTCCAAGTGCCACAGGAATCCTGGGACTCCTATCAAGTTTCACGAGGAGTCAGGCATCGTCTCCTTTGGAGGCACTGATCTCCGCGTACCTCTGGAGTTTTCAAAGGATGTGAGGCCTCCGGTCGCGATGAGGTGGGGAACTAGGTCTTTCTCTGTGGTCTCCACAGGGGATTCAGACATCCTTTCATCTTGGGAGATGCAAGACGAGCCTGCATTCAAGTCACTGCAGGGATATCCAGCCTTATTTCGCGTCAGGGCATCGCGGTGTCCATTTCACTTGAGGCCGCAAACTCAGGGTCCCTCTCACATACCTAGAGCTGAGAGAAGCCTCCTCTTGAGGTGCTTGTGGTAAGGTGGTATTCCTCTGGAGTCGAAGCCAGGGACTAACCTCTCATCTCGAGTTGATTTTTGGCCCACGGAGCTCTTTCGTGTTGCTACAGTGACCTCAGGATCCCTCTATCCTTGAAACAGTGTTCTTGGGGTTTCTCTGGAGTGCCATCAAGGAAATCAAGGCTCCTTTCATGTGTGATGTGCAAGACGGAATTGCTCTGCACGCAATACAGGGGAATCGGGCCTCATCTCGCATCGAGGGGGAAGTCTCATAGTTTTTCTCGAGTTGCGGCGGGAACCTGGGGTATATTCTCGAGTTACGACGGGGATGGCCCTTCCACCCACGTGTTTGTTCAGCCACGTCAGGACTCCTGCCTAGTTGCGAGGGACAACTCGGGATTCTCCTCGAGGCTTGGCAGGGCAATTGGGACGCCTCTCCAGCTGAGGCGGGAGACCAAGGGTCCCTTTCCACGTGCCACAAGAATCCTGGGACTCCTATCAAGTTTCACGAGGAGTCAGGCATCGTCTCCTTTGGAGGCACTGATCTCCGCGTACCTCTGGAGTTTTCAAAGGATGTGAGGCCTCCGGTCGCGATGAGGTGGGGAACTAGGTCTTTCTCTGTGGTCTCCACAGGGGATTCAGACATCCTTTCATCTTGGGAGATGCAAGACGAGCCTGCATTCCAGTCACTGCAGGGATATCCAGCCTTATTTCGCGTCAGGGCATCGCGGTGTCCATTCCACTTGAGGCCGCAAACTCAGGGTCCCTCTCACATACCTAGAGCTGAGAGAAGCCTCCTCTTGAGGTGCTTGTGGTAAGGTGGTATTCCTCTGGAGTCGAAGCCAGGGACTAACCTCTCATCTCGAGTTGATTTTTGGCCCACGGAGCTCTTTCGTGTTGCTACAGTGACCTCAGGATCCCTCTAGCCTTGAAACAGTGTTCTTGGGGTTTCTCTGGAGTGCCATCAAGGAAATCAAGGCTCCTTTCAAGTGTGATGTGCAACACCGAATTGGTCTGCACGCAGTGCAGGGGAATCGGGCCTCATCTCGCGGCAAGGGGGAAGTCTCATGGTTTTTCTCGAGTTGCGGCGGGAACCTGGGGTATATTCTCGAGTTACGACGGGGATGGCCCTTCCACACACGTGTTTGTTCAGCCACGTCAGGACTCCTGCCTAGTTGCAAGGGACAACTCTGGATTCTTCTCGAGGCTTGGCAGGGCAATTGGGACGCCTCTCCAGCTGAGGCGGGAGACCAAGTGTCCCTTTCCAAGTGCCACAGGAATCCTGGGAGTCCTATCAAGTTTCACGAGGAGTCAGGCATCGTCTCCTTTGGAGGCACTGATCTCCGCGTACCTCTGGAGTTTTCAAAGGATGTGAGGCTATCGGTCGCGATGAGGTGGGGAACTAAGTCTTTCTCTGTGCTTTCCACAGGGGATTCAGACATCCTTTCGTCCTGGGAGATGCAAGACGAGCCTGCATTGAATTCACTGCAGGGATATCCGGCCTTATTTCGAGTCAGGGCATCGCGGTGTCCATTCCACTTGAGGCCGCAAACTCAGGGTCCCTCTCACATACCTAGAGCTGAGAGAAGCCTCCTCTTGAGGTGCTTGTGGTAAGGTGGTATTCCTCTGGAGACGAATCCAGGGACTAACCTCTCTTTTCGAGTTGATTTTTGGTCCACAGAGTTCTTTCGTGTTGCTACAGTGACCTCAGGATCCCTCTATCCTTGAAACAGTGTTCTTGGGGTTTCTCTGGGGTGCCATCAAGGAAATCAAGGCTCCTTTCATGTGTGATGTGCAACACGGAATTGCTCTGCACGCAGTACAGGGGAATCGGGCCTCATCTCGCATCGAGGGGGAAGTCTCATGGTTTTTCTCGAGTTGCGGCGGGAACCTGGGGTATATTCTCGAGTTACGACGGGGATGGCCCTTCCACCCACGTGTTTGTTCAGCCACGTCAGGACTCCTGCCTAGTTGCGAGGGACAACTCGGGATTCTCCTCGAGGCTTGGCAGGGCAATTGGAACGCCTCTCCAGCTGAGGCGGGAGACCAAGGGTCCCTTTCCACCTGCCACAAGAATCCTGGGACTCCTATCAAGTTTCACGAGGAGTCAGGCATCGTCTCCTTTGGAGGCACTGATCTCCGCGTACCTCTGGAGTTTTCAAAGGATGTGAGGCCTCCGGTCGCGATGAGGTGGGGAACTAGGTGTTTCTCTGTGGTCTCCACAGGGGATTCAGACATCCTTTCTTCTTGGGAGATGCAAGACGAGCCTGCATTGAAGTCACTGCAGGGATATCCGACCTTATTTCGAGTCAGTGCATCGCGGTGTCCATTCCACTTGAGGCCGCAAACTCAGGATCCCTCTCACATACCTAGAGCTGAGAGAAGCCTCCTCTTGAGGTGCTTGTGGTAAGGTGGTATTCCTCAGGAGTCGAAGCCAGGGACTAACCTCTCATCTCTTGTTGATTCTTGGTCCACGGAGCTCTTTCCTGTTGCTACAGTGACCTCAGGATCCCTCTAGCCTTGAAACAGTGTTCTTGGGGTTTCTCTGGAGTGCCATCAAGGAAATCAAGGCTCCTTTCATGTGTGATGTGCAACACGGAATTGCTCTGCATGCAGTGCAGGGGAATCGGGCCTCATCTCGCGGCGAGGGGGAAGTCTCATGGTTTTTCTCGAGTTGCGGCGGGAACCTGGGGTATATTCTCGAGTTACGACGGGGATGGCCCTTCCACCCACGTGTTTCTTCAGCGACGTCAGGACTATTGCCTAGTTGCGAGACACAACTCGGGATTCTCCTCGAGGCTTGGCAAGGCAATTGGGACGCCTCTCCAGCTGAGGCGGGAGACCAAGGGTCCCTTTCCACGTGCCACAGGAATCCTGGGACTCCTATCAAGTTTCACGAGGAGTCAGGCATCGTCTCCTTTGGAGGCACTGATCTCCGCGTACCTCTGGAGTTTTCAAAGGATGTGAGGCCTCCGGTCGCGATGAGGTGGGGAACTAGGTCTTTCTCTGTGGTCTCCACAGGGGATTCAGACATCCTTTCGTCCTGGGAGATGCAAGACGAGCCTGCATTCAAGTCACTGCAGGGATATCCAGCCTTATTTCGCGTCAGGGCATCGCGGTGTCCATTCCACTTGAGGCCGCAAACTCAGGGTCCCTCTCACATACCTAGAGCTGAGAGAAGCCTCCTCTTGAGGTGCTTGTGGTAAGGTGGTATTCCTCTGGAGTCGAAGCCAGGGACTAACCTCTCATCTCGAGTTGATTTTTGGCCCACAGAGCTCTTTCGTGTTGCTACAGTGACCTCAGGATCCCTCTATCCTTGAAACAGTGTTCTTGGGCTTTCTCTGGAGTGCCATGAAGGAAATCAAGGCTCCTTTCATGTGTGATGTGCAAGACGGAATTGCTCTGCACGCAGTACAGGGGAATCGGGCCTCATCTCGCATCGAGGGGGAAGTCTCATGGTTTTTCTCGAGTTGCGGCGGGAACCTGGGGTATATTCTCGAGTTACGACGGGGATGGCCCTTCCACCCACGTGTTTGTTCAGCCACGTCAGGACTCCTGCCTAGTTGCGAGGGACAACTCTGGATTCTCCTCGAGGCTTGGCAGGGCAATTGGAACGCCTCTCCAGCTGAGGCGGGAGACCAAGGGTCCCTTTCCACGTGCCACAAGAATCCTGGGACTCCTATCAAGTTTCACGAGGAGTCAGGCATCGTCTCCTTTGGAGGCACTGATCTCCGCGTACCTCTGGAGTTTTCAAAGGATGTGAGGCTATCGGTCGCGATGAGGTGGGGAACTAAGTCTTTCTCTGTGCTTTCCACAGGGAATTCAGACATCCTTTCGTCCTGGGAGATGCAAGACGAGCCTGCATTGAAGTCACTGCAGGGATATCCGGCCTTATTTCGAGTCAGGGCATCGCGGTGTCCATTCCACTTGAGGCCGCAAACTCAGGGTCCCTCTCACATACCTAGAGCTGAGAGAAGCCTCCTCTTGAGGTGCTTGTGGTAAGGTGGTATTCCTCTGGAGACGAATCCAGGGACTAACCTCTCTTTTCGAGTTGATTTTTGGTCCACAGAGTTCTTTCGTGTTGCTACAGTGACCTCAGGATCCCTCTATCCTTGAAACAGTGTTCTTGGGGTTTCTCTGGAGTGCCATCAAGGAAATCAAGGCTCCTTTCATGTGTGATGTGCAAGACGGAATTGCTCTGCACGCAGTACAGGGGAATCGGGCCTCATCTCGCATCGAGGGGGAAGTCTCATGGTTTTTCTCGAGTTGCGCCGGGAACCTGGGGTATATTCTCGAGTTACGACGGGGATGGCCCTTCCACCCACGTGTTTGTTCAGCCACGTCAGGACTCCTGCCTAGTTGCGAGAGACAACTCGGGATTCTCCTCGAGGCTTGGCAGGGCAATTGGGACGCCTCTCCAGCTGAGGCGGGAGACCAAGGGTCCCTTTCCACGTGCCACAAGAATCCTGGGACTCCTATCAAGTTTCACGAGGAGTCAGGCATCGTCTCCTTTGGAGGCACTGATCTCCGCGTACCTCTGGAGTTTTCAAAGGATGTGAGGCTATCGGTCGCGATGAGGTGGGGAACTAGGTGTTTCTCTGTGGGCTCCACAGGGGATTCAGACATCCTTTCTTCTTGGGAGATGCAAGACGAGCCTGCATTGAAGTCACTGCAGGGATATCCGGCCTTATTTCGAGTCAGGGCATCGCGGTGTCCATTCCACTTGAGGCCGCAAACTCAGGATCCCTCTCACATACCTAGAGCTGAGAGAAGCCTCCACTTGAGGTGCTTGTGGTAAGGTGATATTCCTCAGGAGTCGAAGCCAGGGACTAACCTCTCATCTCGTGTTGATTCTTGGTCCACGGAGCTCTTTCGTGTTGCTACAGTGACCTCAGGATCCCTCTAGCCTTGAAACAGTGTTCTTGGGGTTTCTCTGGAGTGCCATCAAGGAAATCAAGGCTCCTTTCATGTGTGATGTGCAACACGGAATTGCTCTGCACGCAGTGCAGGGGAATCGGGCCTCATCTCGCGGCGAGGGGGAAGTCTCATGGTTTTTCTCGAGTTGCGGCGGGAACCTGGGGTATATTCTCGAGTTACGACGGGGATGGCCCTTCCACACACGTGTGTGTTCAGCCATGTCAGGACTCCTGCCTAGTTGCGAGGGACAACTCGGGATTCTCCTCGAGGCTTTGCTGGGCAATTGGGACGCCTCTCCAGCTGAGACGGGAGACCAAGGGTCCCTTTCCACGTGCCACAGGAAACCTGGGTCTCCTATCAAGTTTCACGAGGAGTCAGGCATCGTCTCCTTTGGAGGCACTGATCTCCGCATACCTCTGGAGTTTTCAAAGGATTTGAGGCCTCCTGTCGCGATGAGGTGGGGAACTAGGTCTTTCTCTGTGGTCTCCACAGGGGATTCAGACACCCTTTCGTCTTGGGAGATGCAAGACGAGCCTGCATTCCAGTCACTGCAGGGATATCCGGCCTTATTTCGAGTCAGGGCATCCCGGTGTCCATTCCACTTGTGGCCGCAAACTCACGGTCCCTCTCACATACCTAGAGCTGAGAGAAGCCTCCTCTTGAGGTGCTTGTGGTAAGGTGGTATTCCTCTGGAGTCGAAGCCAGGGACTAACCTCTCATCTCGAGTTGATTTTGGGTCCACGGAGCTCTTTCGTGTTGCTACAGTGACCTCAGGATCCCTCTAGCCTTGAAACAGTGTTCTTGGGGTTTCTCTGGAGTGCCATGAAGGAAATCAAGGCTCCTTTCATGTGTGATGTGCAACACAGAATTGCTCTGCACGCAGTGCAGGGGAATCGGGCCTCATCTCGCGGCGAGGGGGAAGTCTCATGGTTTTTCTCGAGTTGCGGCGGGAACCTGGGGTATATTCTCGAGTTACGACGGGGATGGCCCTTCCACACACGTGTTTGTTCAGCCATGTCAGGACTCTTGCCTAGTTGCGAGACACAACTCGGGATTCTCCTCGAGGCTTGGCAAGGCAATTGGGACGCCTCTCCAGCTGAGGCGGGAGACCAAGGGTCCCTTTCCACGTGCCACAGGAATCCTGGGACTCCTATCAAGTTTCACGAGGAGTCAGGCATCGTCTCCTTTGGAGGCACTGATCTCCGCGTACCTCTGGAGTTTTCAAAGGATGTGAGGCCTCCGGTCGCGATGAGGTGGGGAACTAGGTCTTTCTCTGTGGTCTCCACAGGGGATTCAGACATCCTTTCATCTTGGGAGATGCAAGACGAGCCTGCATTCAAGTCACTGCAGGGATATCCAGCCTTATTTCACGTCAGGGCATCGCGGTGTCCATTCCACTTGAGGCCGCAAACTCAGGGTCCCTCTCACATACCTAGAGCTGAGAGAAGCCTCCTCTTGAGGTGCTTGTGGTAAGGTGGTATTCCTCTGGAGTCGAAGCCAGGGACTAACCTCTCATCTCGAGTTGATTTTTGGCCCACGGAGCTCTTTCGTGTTGCTACAGTGACCTCAGGATCCCTGTATCCTTGAAACAGTGTTCTTGGGGTTTCTCTGGAGTGCCATCAAGGAAATCAAGGCTCCTTTCATGTGTGATGTGCAAGACGGAATTGCTCTGCACGCAATACAGGGGAATCGGGCCTCATCTCGCATCGAGGGGGAAGAAGTCTCATAGTTTTTCTCGAGTTGCGGCGGGAACCTGGGGAATATTCTCGAGTTACGACGGGGATGGCCCTTCCACACACGTGTTTGTTCAGCCACGTCAGGACTCCTGCCTAGTTGCGAGGGACAACTCGGGATTCTCCTCGAGGCTTGGCAGGGCAATTGGGACGCCTCTCCAGCTGAGGCGGGAGACCAAGGGTCCCTTTCCACGTGCCACAAGAATCCTGGGACTCCTATCAAGTTTCACGAGGAGTCAGGCATCGTCTCCTTTGGAGGCACTGATCTCCACGTACCTCTGGAGTTTTCAAAGGATGTGAGGCTATCGGTCGCGATGAGGTGGGGAACTAAGTCTTTCTCTGTGCTTTCCACAGGGGATTCAGACATCCTTTCGTCCTGGGAGATGCAAGACGAGCCTGCATTGAAGTCACTGCAGGGATATCCGGCCTTATTTCGAGTCAGGGCATCGCGGTGTCCATTCCACTTGAGGCCGTAAACTCAGGGTCCCTCTCACATACCTAGAGCTGAGAGAAGCCTCCTCTTGAGGAGCTTGTGGTAAGGTGGTATTCCTCTGGAGACGAATCCAGGGACTAACCTCTCTTTTCGAGTTGATTTTTGGTCCACAGAGTTCTTTCGTGTTGCTACAGTGACCTCAGGATCCCTCTATCCTTGAAACAGTGTTCTTGGGGTTTCTCTGGAGTGCCATCAAGGAAATCAAGGCTCCTTTCATGTGTGATGTGCAAGACGGAATTGCTCTGCACGCAGTACAGGGGAATCGGGCCTCATCTCGCATCGAGGGGGAAGTCTCATGGTTTTTCTCGAGTTGCGGCGGGAACCTGGGGTATATTCTCGAGTTACGACGGGGATGGCCCTTCCACACACGTGTGTGTTCAGCCATGTCAGGACTCCTGCCTTGTTGCGAGGGACAACTCAGGATTCTCCTCGAGGCTTTGCAGGGCAATTGGGACGCCTCTCCAGCTGAGACGGGAGACCAAGGGTCCCTTTCCACGTGGCACAGGAAACCTGGGTCTCCTATCAAGTTTCACGAGGAGTCAGGCATCGTCTCCTTTGGAGGCACAGATCTCCGCATACCTCTGGAGTTTTCAAAGGATTTGAGGCCTCCTGTCGCGATGAGGTGGGGAACTAGGTCTTTCTCTGTGGTCTCCACAGGGGATTCAGACACTCTTTCGTCTTGGGAGATGCAAGACGAGGCTGCATTCCAGTCACTGCAGGGATATCCGGCCTTATTTCGAGTCAGGGCATCGCGGTGTCCATTCCACTTGAGGCCGCAAACTCAGGGTCCCTCTCACATACCTAGAGCTGAGAGAAGCCTCCTCTTGAGGTGCTTGTGGTAAGGTGGTATTCCTCTGGAGTCGAAGCCAGGGACTAACCTCTCATCTCGAGTTGATTTTTGGCCCACGGAGCTCTTTCGTGTTGCTACAGTGACCTCAGGATCCCTCTATCCTTGAAACAGTGTTCTTGGGGTTTCTCTGGAGTGCCATCAAGGAAATCAAGGCTCCTTTCATGTGTGATGTGCAAGACGGAATTGCTCTGCACGCAATACAGGGGAATCGGGCCTCATCTCGCATCGAGGGGGAAGTCTCATAGTTTTTCTCGAGTTGCGGCGGGAACCTGGGGTATATTCTCGAGTTACGACGGGGATGGCCCTTCCACCCACGTGTTTGTTCAGCCACGTCAGGACTCCTGCCTAGTTGCGAGGGACAACTCGGGATTCTCCTCGAGCCTTGGCAGGGCAATTGGGACGCCTCTCCAGCTGAGGCGGGAGACCAAGATTCCCTTTCCCCGTGCCACAAGAATCCTGGGACTCCTATCAAGTTTCACGAGGAGTCAGGCATCATCTCCTTTGGAGGCACTGATCTCCGCGTACCTCTGGAGTTTTCAAAGGATGTGATGCTATCGGTCGCGATGAGGTGGGGAACTAAGTCTTTCTCTGTGCTTTCCACAGGGGATTCAGACATCCTTTCGTCCTGGGAGATGCAAGACGAGCCTGCATTGAAGTCACTGCAGGGATATCCGGCCTTATTTCGAGTCAGGGCATCGCGGTGTCCATTCCACTTGAGGCCGCAAACTCAGGGTCCCTCTCACATACCTAGAGCTGAGAGAAGCCTCCTCTTGAGGTGCTTGTGGTAAGGTGGTATTCCTCTGGAGACGAATCCAGGGACTAACCTCTCTTTTCGAGTTGATTTTTGGTCCACAGAGTTCTTTCGTGTTGCTACAGTGACCTCAGGATCCCTCTATCCTTGAAACAGTGTTCTTGGGCTTTCTCTGGAGTGCCATCAAGGAAATCAAGGCTCCTTTCATGTGTGATGTGCAACACAGAATTGCTCTGCACGCAGGACAGGGGAATCGGGCCTCATCTCGCATCGAGGGGGAAGTCTCATGGTTTTTCTCGAGTTGCGGCGGGAACCTGGGGTATATTCTCGAGTTACGACGGGGATGGCCCTTCCACCCACGTGTTTGTTCAGCCACGTCAGGACTCCTGCCTAGTTGCGAAGGACAACTCGGGATTCTCCTCGAGGCTTGGCAGGGCAATTGGAACGCCTCTCCAGCTCAGGCGGGAGACCAAGTGTCCCTTTCCACGTGCCACAAGAATCCTGGGACTCCTATCAAGTTTCACGAGGAGTCAGGCATCGTCTCCTTTGGAGGCACTGATCTCCGCGTACCTCTGGAGTTTTCAAAGGATGTGAGGCCTCCGGTCGCGATGAGGTGGGGAACTAGGTGTTTCTCTGTGGTCTCCACAGGGGATTCAGACATCCTTTCTTCTTGGGAGATGCAAGACGAGCCTGCATTCAAGTCACTGCAGGGATATCCGGCCTTATTTCGAGTCAGGGCATCGCGGTGTCCATTCCACTTGAGGCCGCAAACTCAGGATCCCTCTCACATACCTAGAGCTGAGAGAAGCCTCCTCTTGAGGTGCTTGTGGTAAGGTGGTATTCCTCTGGAGTCGAAGCCAGGGACTAACCTCTCATCTCGAGTTGATTTTGGGTCCACGGAGCTCTTTCGTGTTGCTACAGTGACCTCAGGATCCCTCTAGCCTTGAAACAGTGTTCTTGGGGTTTCTCTGGAGTGCCATGAAGGAAATCAAGGCTCCTTTCATGTGTGATGTGCAACACAGAATTGCTCTGCACGCAGTGCAGGGGAATCGGGCCTCATCTCGCGGCGAGGGGGAAGTCTCATGGTTTTTCTCGAGTTGCGGCGGGAACCTCGGGTATATTCTCGAGTTACGACGGGGATGGCCCTTCCACACACGTGTTTGTTCAGCCACGTTAGGACTCCTGCCTAGTTGCGAGACACAACTCGGGATTCTCCTCGAGGCTTGGCAAGGCAATTGGGACGCCTCTCCAGCTAAGGCGGGAGACCAAGGGTCCCTTTCCACGTGCCACAGGAATCCTGGGACTCCTATCAAGTTTCACGAGGAGTCAGGCATCGTCTCCTTTGGAGGCACTGATCTCCGCGTACCTCTGGAGTTTTCAAAGGATGTGAGGCCTCCGGTCGCGATGAGGTGGGGAACTAGGTCTTTCTCTGTGGTCTCCACAGGGGATTCAGACATCCTTTCGTCCTGGGAGATGCAAGACGAGCCTGCATTCAAGTCACTGCAGGGATATCCGGCCTTATTTCGAGTCAGGGCATCGCGGTGTCCATTCGACTTGAGGCCGCAAACTCAGGGTCCCTCTCACATACCTAGAGCTGAGAGAAGCCTCCTCTTGAGGTGCTTCTGGTAAGGTGGTATTCCTCTGGAGTCGAAGCCAGGGACTAACCTCTCATCTCGTGTTGATTCTTGGTCCACGGAGCTCTTTCGTGTTGCTACAGTGACCTCAGGATCCCTCTAGCCTTGAAACAGTGTTCTTGGGGTTTCTCTGGAGTGCCATCAAGGAAATCAAGGCTCCTTTCATGTGTGATGTGCAACACGGAATTGCTCTGCACGCAGTGCAGGGGAATCGGGCCTCATCTCGCGGCGAGGGGGAAGTCTCATGGTTTTTCTCGAGTTGCGGCGGGAACTTGGGGTATATTCTCGAGTTACGATGGGGATGGCCCTTCCACACACGTGTGTGTTCAGCCATGTCAGGACTCCTGCCTAGTTGCGAGGGACAACTCGGGATTCTCCTCGAAGCTTTGCAGGGCAATTGGGATGCCTCTCCAGCTGAGACGGGAGACCAAGGGTCCCTTTCCACGTGCCACAGGAATCCTCGGACTCCTATCAAGTTTCACGAGGAGTCAGGCATCGTCTCCTTTGGAGGCACTGATCTCCACATACCTCTGGAGTTTTCAAAGGATGTGAGGCTTCCTGTCGCGATGAGGTGGGGAACTAGGTCTTTCTCTGTGGTCTCCACAGGGGATTCAGACACCCTTTCGTCTTGGGAGATGCAAGACGAGCCTGCATTCCAGTCACTGCAGGGATATCCGGCCTTATTTCGAGTCAGGGCATCGCGGTGTCCATTCCACTTGAGGCCGCAAACTCAGGGTCCCTCTCACATACCTAGAGCTGAGAGAAGCCTCCTCTTGAGGTGCTTGTGGTAAGGTGGTATTCCTCTGGAGTCGAAGCCAGGGACTAACCTCTCATCTCGAGTTGATTTTTGGTCCACGGAGCTCTTTCGTGTTGCTACAGTGACCTCAGAATCCCTCTAGCCTTGAAACAGTGTTCTTGGGTTTTCTCTGGAGTGCCATGAAGGAAATCAAGGCTCCTTTCATGTGTGATGTGCAACACAGAATTGCTGTGCACGCAGTGCAGGGGAATCGGGCCTCATCTCGCGGCGAGGGGGAAGTCTCATGGTTTTTCTCGAGTTGCGGCGGGAACCTGGGGTATATTCTCGAGTTACCACGGGGATGGCCCTTCCACACACGTGTGTGTTCAGCGACGTCAGGACTCCTGCCTAGTTGCGAGGGACAACTCGGGATTCTCCTCGAGGCTTTGCAGGGCAATTGGGACGACTCTCCAGCTGAGACGGGAGACCAAGGTTCCCTTTCCACGTGCCACAGGAATCCTGGGTCTCCTATCAAGTTTCACGAGGAGTCAGGCATCGTCTCCTTTGGAGGCACTGATCTCCGCATACCTCTGGAGTTTTCAAAGGATTTGAGGCCGCCTGTCGCGATGAGGTGGGGAACTAGGTCTTTCTCTGTGGTCTCCACAGGGGATTCAGACACCCTTTCGTCTTGGGAGATGCAAGACGAGCCTGCATTCCAGTCACTGCAGGGATATCCGGCCTTATTTCGAGTCAGGGCATCGCGCTGTCCATTCCACTTGAGGCCGCAAACTCAGGGTCCCTCTCACATACCTAGAGCTGAGAGAAGCCTCCTCTTGAGGTGCTTGTGGTAAGGTGGTATTCCTCTGGAGTCGAAGCCAGGGACTAACCTCTCATCTCGAGTTGATTTTTGGTCCACGGAGCTCTTTCGTGTTGCTACAGTGACCTCAGGATCCCTCTAGCCTTGAAACAGTGTTCTTGGGGTTTCTCTGGAGTGCCATCAAGGAAATCAAGGCTCCTTTCATGTTTGATGTGCAACACAGAATTGCTCTGCACGCAGTGCAGGGGAATCGGGCCTCATCTCGCGGCGAGGGGGAAGTCTCATGGTTTTTCTCGAGTTGCGGCGGGAACCTGGGTTATATTCTCGAGTAACGACGGGGATGGCCCTTCCACACACGTGTTTGTTCAGCCACGTCAGGACTCCTGCCTAGTTGCGAGACACAACTCGGGATTCTCCTCGAGGATTGGCAAGGCAATTGGGACGCCTCTCCAGCTGAGGCGGGAGACCAAGAATCCCTTTCCACGTGCCACAGGAATCCTGGGTCTCCTATCAAGTTTCACGAGGAGTCAGGCATCGTCTCCTTTGGAGGCACTGATCTCCGCGTACCTCTGGAGTTTTCAAAGGATGTGAGGCTATCGGTCGCGATGAGGTGGGGAACTAAGTCTTTCTCTGTGCTTTCCACAGGGGATTCAGACATCCTTTCGTCCTGGGAGATGCAAGACGAGCCTGCATTCCAGTCACTGCAGGGATATCCGGCCTTATTTCGAGTCAGGGCATCGCGGTGTCCATTCCACTTGAGGCCGCAAACTCAGGGTCCCTCTCACATACCTAGAGCTGAGAGAAGCCTCCTCTTGAGGTGCTTGTGGTAAGGTGGTATTCCTCTGGAGACGAATCCAGGGACTAACCTCTCTTTTCGAGTTGATTTTTGGTCCACAGAGTTCTTTCGTGTTGCTACAGTGACCTCAGGATCCCTCTATCCTTGAAACAGTGTTCTTGGGGTTTCTCTGGAGTGCCATCAAGGAAATCAAGGCTCCTTTCATGTGTGATGTGCAAGACGGAATTGCTCTGCACGCAGTACAGGGGAATCGGGCCTCATCTCGCATCAAGGGGGAAGTCTCATGGTTTTTCTCGAGTTGCGGCGGGAACCTGGGGTATATTCTCGAGTTACGACGGGGATGGCCCTTCCACCCACGTGTTTGTTCAGCCACGTCAGGACTCCTGCCTAGTTGCGAGGGACAACTCGGGATTCTCCTCGAGGCTTGGCAGGGCAATTGGAATGCCTCTCCAGCTGAGGCGGGAGACCAAGGGTCCCTTTCCACGTGCCACAAGAATCCTGGGACTCCTATCAAGTTTCACGAGGAGTCAGGCATCGTCTCCTTTGGAGGCACTGATCTCCGCGTACCTCTGGAGTTTTCAAAGGATGTGAGGCCTCCGGTCGCGATGAGGTGGGGAACTAGGTGTTTCTCTGTGGTCTCCACAGGGGATTCAGACATCCTTTCTTCTTGGGAGATGCAAGACGAGCCTGCATTCAAGTCACTGCAGGGATATCCGGCCTTATTTCGAGTCAGGGCATCGCGGTGTCCATTCCACTTGAGGCCGCAAACTCAGGATGCCTCTCACATACCTAGAGCTGAGAGAAGCCTCCTCTTGAGGTGCTTGTGGTAAGGTGGTATTCCTCAGGAGTCGAAGCCAGGGACTAACCTCTCATCTCGAGTTGATTTTTGGCCCACGGAGCTCTTTCGTGTTGCTACAGTGACCTCAGGATCCCTCTAGCCTTGAAACAGTGTTCTTGGGGTTTCTCTGGAGTGCCATCAAGGAAATCAAGGCTCCTTTCATGTGTGATGTGCAACACGGAATTGCTCTGCACACAGTGCAGGTGAATCGGGCCTCATCTCGCGGCGAGGGGGAAGTCTCATGGTTTTTCTCGAGTTGCGGCGGGAACCTGGGGTATATTCTCGAGTTACGACGGGGATGGCCCTTCCACCCACGTGTTTCTTCAGCGACGTCAGGACTCCTGCCTAGTTGCGAGGGACAACTCGGGATTCTCCTCGAGGCTTTGCAGGGCAATTGGGACGCCTCTCCAGCTGAGACGGGAGACCAAGGGTCCCTTTCCACGTGCCACAGGAATGCTGGGACTCCTATCAAGTTTCACGACGAGTCAGGCATCGTCTCCTTTGGAGGCACTGATCTCCGCATACCTCTGGAGTTTTCAAAGGATTTGAGGCCTCATGTCGCGATGAGGTGGGGAACTAGGTCTTTCTCTGTGGTCTCCACAGGGGATTCAGACACCCTTTCGTCTTGGGAGATGCAAGACGAGCCTGCATTCCAGTCACTGCAGGGTTATCCGGCCTTATTTCGAGTCAGGGCATCGCGGTGTCCATTCCACTTGAGGCCGCAAACTCAGGGTCCCTCTCACATACCTAGAGCTGAGAGAAGCCTCCTCTTGAGGTGCTTGTGGTAAGGTGGTATTCCTCTGGAGTCGAAGCCAGGGACTACCCTCTCATCTCGAGTTGATTTTTGGTCCACGGAGCTCTTTCGTGTTGCTACAGTGACCTCAGGATCCCTCTAGCCTTGAAACAGTGTTCTTGGGTTTTCTCTGGAGTGCCATGAAGGAAATCAAGGCTCCTTTCATGTGTGATGTGCAACACGGAATTGCTTTGCACGCAGTGCAGGGGAATCGGGCCTCATCTCGCGGCGAGGGGGAAGTCTCATGGTTTTTCGCGAGTTGCGGCGGGAACCTGGGGTATATTCTCGAGTTACGACGGGGATGGCCCTTCCACACACGTGTTTGTTCAGCCACGTCAGGACTCTTGCCTAGTTGCGAGACACAACTCGGGATTCTCCTCGAGGCTTGGCAAGGCAATTGGGACGCCTCTCCAGCTGAGGCGGGAGACCAAGGGTCCCTTTCCACGTGCCACAGGAATCCTGGGACTCCTATCAAGTTTCACGAGGAGTCAGGCATCGTCTCCTTTGGAGGCACTGATCTGCAGGTACCTCTGGAGTTTTCAAAGGATGTGAGGCTATCGGTCGCGATGAGGTGGGGAACTAAGTCTTTCTCTGTGCTTTCCACAGGGGATTCAGACATCCTTTCGTCCTGGGAGATGCAAGACGAGCCTGCATTCCAGTCACTGCAGGGATATCCGGCCTTATTTCGAGTCAGGGCATCGCGGTGTCCATTCCACTTGAGGCCGCAAACTCAGGGTCCCTCTCACATACCTAGAGCTGAGAGAAGCCTCCTCTTGAGGTGCTTGTGGTAAGGTGGTATTCCTCTGGAGACGAATCCAGGGACTAACCTCTCTTTTCGAGTTGATTTTTGGTCCACAGAGTTCTTTCGTGTTGCTACAGTGACCTCAGGATCCCTCTATCCTTGAAACAGTGTTCTTGGGGTTTCTCTGGAGTGCCATCAAGGAAATCAAGGCTCCTTTCATGTGTGATGTGCAAGACGGAATTGCTCTGCACGCAGTACAGGGGAATCGGGCCTCATCTCGCATCGAGGGGGAAGTCTCATGGTTTTTCTCGAGTTGCGGCGGGAACCTGGGGTATATTCTCGAGTTACGACGGGGATGGCCCTTCCACCCACGTGTTTGTTCAGCCACGTCAGGACTCCTGCCTAGTTGTGAGGGACAACTCGGGATTCTCCTCGAGGCTTGGCAGGGCAATTGGAATGCCTCTCCAGCTGAGGCGGGAGACCAAGGGTCCCTTTCCACGTGCCACAAGAATCCTGGGACTCCTATCAAGTTTCACGAGGAGTCAGGCATCGTCTCCTTTGGAGGCACTGATCTCCGCGTACCTCTGGAGTTTTCAAAGGATGTGAGGCCTCCGGTCGCGATGAGGTGGGGAACTAGGTCTTTCTCTGTGGTCTCCACAGGGGATTCAGACATCCTTTCTTCTTGGGAGATGCAAGACGAGCCTGCATTCAAGTCACTGCAGGGATATCCGGCCTTATTTCGAGTCAGGGCATCGCGGTGTCCATTCCACTTGAGGCCGCAAACTCAGGATCCCTCTCACATACCTAGAGCTGAGAGAAGCCTCCTCTTGAGGTGCTTGTGGTAAGGTGGTATTCCTCAGGAGTCGAAGCCAGGGACTAACCTCTCATCTCGAGTTGATTTTTGGCCCACGGAGCTCTTTTGTGTTGCTACAGTGACCTCAGGATCCCTCTAGCCTTGAAACAGTGTTCTTGGGGTTTCTCTGGAATGCCATCAAGGAAATCAAGGCTCCTTTCATGTGTGATGTGCAACACGGAATTGCTCTGCACACAGTGCAGGTGAATCGGGCCTCATCTCGCGGCGAGGGGGAAGTCTCATGGTTTTTCTCGAGTTGCGGCGGGAACCTGGGGTATATTCTCGAGTTACGACGGGGATGGCCCTTCCACCCACGTGTTTGTTCAGCCACGTCAGGACTCCTGCCTAGTTGCGAGGGACAACTCTGGATTCTCCTCGAGGCTTGGCAGGGCAATTGGGACGCCTCTCCAGCTGAGGCGGGAGACCAAGTTTCCCTTTCCAAGTGCCACAGGAATCCTGGGACTCCTATCAAGTTTCACGAGGAGTCAGGCATCGTCTCCTTTGGAGGCACTGATCTCCGCGTACCTCTGGAGTTTTCAAAGGATGTGAGGCTATCGGTCGCGATGAGGTGGGGAACTAAGTCTTTCTCTGTGCTTTCCACAGGTGATTCAGACATTCTTTCGTCCTGGGAGATGCAAGACGACCCTGCATTGAAGTCACTGCAGGGATATCCGGCCTTATTTCGAGTCAGGGCATCGCGGTGTCCATTCCACTTGAGGCCGCAAACTCAGGGTCCCTCTCACATACCTAGAGCTGAGAGAAGTCTCCTCTTGAGGTGCTTGTGGTAAGGTGGTATTCCTCTGGAGACGAATCCAGGGACTAACCTCTCTTTTCGAGTTGATTTTTGGTCCACAGAGTTCTTTCGTGTTGATACAGTGACCTCAGGATCCCTCTAGCCTTGAAACAGTGTTCTTGGGGTTTCTCTGGAGTGCCATCAAGGAAATCAAGGCTCCTTTCATGTGTGATGTGCAAGACGGAATTGCTCTGCACGCAGTACAGCGGAATCGGGCCTCATCTCGCATCGAGGGGGAAGTCTCATGGTTTTTCTCGAGTTGCGGCGGGAACCTGGGGAATATTCTCGAGTTACGACGGGGATGGCCCTTCCACCCACGTGTTTGTTCAGCCACGTCAGGACTCTTGCCTAGTTGCGAGGGACAACTCGGGATTCTCCTCGAGGCTTGGCAGGGCAATTGGAACGCCTCTCCAGCTGAGGCGGGAGACCAAGGGTCCCTTTCCACGTGCCACAAGAATCCTGGGACTCCTATCAAGTTTCACGAGGAGTCAGGCATCGTCTCCTTTGGAGGCACTGATCTCCGCGTACCTCTGGAGTTTTCAAAGGATGTGAGGCCTCCGGTCGCGATGAGGTGGGGAACTAGGTGTTTCTCTGTGGTCTCCACAGGGGATTCAGACATCCTTTCTTCTTGGGAGATGCAAGACGAGCCTGCATTCAAGTCACTGCAGGGATATCCAGCCTTATTTCGTGTCAGGGCATCGCGGTGTCCATTCCACTTGAGGCCGCAAACTCAGAATCCCTCTCACATACCTAGAGCTGAGAGAAGCCTCCTCTTGAGGTGCTTGTGGTAAGGTGGTATTCCTCAGGAGTCGAAGCCAGGGACTAACCTCTCATCTCGAGTTGATTTTTGGCCCACGGAGCTCTTTCGTGTTGCTAAAGTGACCTCAGGATCCCTCTAGCCTTGAAACAGTGTTCTTGGGGTTTCTCTGGAGTGCCATCAAGGAAATCAAGGCTCCTTTCATGTGTGATGTGCAACACGGAATTGCTCTGCACGCAGTGCAGGTGAATCGGGCCTCATCTCGCGGCGAGGGGGAAGTCTCATGGTTTTTCTCGAGTTGCGGCGGGAACCTGGGGTATATTCTCGAGTTACGACGGGGATGGCCCTTCCACCCACCTGTTTCTTCAGCGACGTCAGGACTCCTGCCTAGTTGCGAGGGACAACTCGGGATTCTCCTCGAGGCTTTGCAGGGCAATTGGGACGCCTCTCCAGCTGAGACGGGAGACCAAGGTTCCCTTTCCACGTGCCACAGGAATCCTGGGTCTCCTATCAAGTTTCACGAGGACTCAGGCATCGTCTCCTTTGGAGGCACTGATCTCCGCATACCTTTGGAGTTTTCAAAGGATGTGAGGCCTCATGTCCCGATGAGGTGGGGAACTAGGTCTTTCTCTGTGGTCTCCACAGGGGATTCAGACACCCTTTCGTCTTGGGAGATGCAAGACGAGCCTGCATTGAAGTCACTGCAGGGATATCCGGCCTTATTTCGAGTCAGGGCATCGCGGTGTCCATTCCACTTGAGGCCGCAAACTCAGGGTCCCTCTCACATACCTAGAGCTGAGAGAAGCCTCCTCTTGAGGTGCTTGTGGTAAGGTGGTATTCCTCTGGAGACGAATCCAGGGACTAACCTCTCTTTCCGAGTTGATTTTTGGTCCACAGAGTTCTTTCGTGTTGCTACAGTGACCTCATGATCCCTCTAGCCTTGAAACAGTGTTCTTGGGGTTTCTCTGGAGTGCCATCAAGGAAATCAAGGCTCCTTTCATGTGTGATGTGCAAGACGGAATTGCTCTGCACACAGTACAGGGGAATCGGGACTCATCTCGCATCGAGGGGGAAGTCTCATGGTTTTTCTCGAGTTGCGGCGGGAACCTGGGGTATATTCTCGAGTTACGACGGGGATGGCCCTTCCACCCACGTGTTTGTTCAGCCACGTCAGGACTCCTGCCTAGTTGCGAGGGACAACTCTGGATTCTCCTCGAGGCTTGGCAGGGCAATTGGGACGCCTCTCCAGCTGAGGCGGGAGACCAAGTTTCCCTTTCCAAGTGCCACAGGAATCCTGGGACTCCTATCAAGTTTCACGAGGAGTCAGGCATCGTCTCCTTTGGAGGCACTGATCTCCGCGTACCTCTGGAGTTTTCAAAGGATGTGAGGCTATCGGTCGCGATGAGGTGGGGAACTAAGTCTTTCTCTGTGCTTTCCACAGGGGATTCAGACATTCTTTCGTCCTGGGAGATGCAAGACGACCCTGCATTGAAGTCACTGCAGGGATATCCGGCCTTATTTCGAGTCAGGGCATCGCGGTGTCCATTCCACTTGAGGCCGCAAACTCAGGGTCCCTCTCACATACCTAGAGCTGAGAGAAGTCTCCTCTTGAGGTGCTTGTGGTAAGGTGGTATTCCTCTGGAGACGAATCCAGGGACTAACCTCTCTTTTCGAGTTGATTTTTGGTCCACAGAGTTCTTTCGTGTTGATACAGTGACCTCAGGATCCCTCTAGCCTTGAAACAGTGTTCTTGGGGTTTCTCTGGAGTGCCATCAAGGAAATCAAGGCTCCTTTCATGTGTGATGTGCAAGACGGAATTGCTCTGCACGCAGTACAGCGGAATCGGGCCTCATCTCGCATCGAGGGGGAAGTCTCATGGTTTTTCTCGAGTTGCGGCGGGAACCTGGGGAATATTCTCGAGTTACGACGGGGATGGCCCTTCCACCCACGTGTTTGTTCAGCCACGTCAGGACTCTTGCCTAGTTGCGAGGGACAACTCGGGATTCTCCTCGAGGCTTGGCAGGGCAATTGGAACGCCTCTCCAGCTGAGGCGGGAGACCAAGGGTCCCTTTCCACGTGCCACAAGAATCCTGGGACTCCTATCAAGTTTCACGAGGAGTCAGGCATCGTCTCCTTTGGAGGCACTGATCTCCGCGTACCTCTGGAGTTTTCAAAGGATGTGAGGCCTCCGGTCGCGATGAGGTGGGGAACTAGGTGTTTCTCTGTGGTCTCCACAGGGGATTCAGACATCCTTTCTTCTTGGGAGATGCAAGACGAGCCTGCATTCAAGTCACTGCAGGGATATCCAGCCTTATTTCGTGTCAGGGCATCGCGGTGTCCATTCCACTTGAGGCCGCAAACTCAGAATCCCTCTCACATACCTAGAGCTGAGAGAAGCCTCCTCTTGAGGTGCTTGTGGTAAGGTGGTATTCCTCAGGAGTCGAAGCCAGGGACTAACCTCTCATCTCGAGTTGATTTTTGGCCCACGGAGCTCTTTCGTGTTGCTAAAGTGACCTCAGGATCCCTCTAGCCTTGAAACAGTGTTCTTGGGGTTTCTCTGGAGTGCCATCAAGGAAATCAAGGCTCCTTTCATGTGTGATGTGCAACACGGAATTGCTCTGCACGCAGTGCAGGTGAATCGGGCCTCATCTCGCGGCGAGGGGGAAGTCTCATGGTTTTTCTCGAGTTGCGGCGGGAACCTGGGGTATATTCTCGAGTTACGACGGGGATGGCCCTTCCACCCACCTGTTTCTTCAGCGACGTCAGGACTCCTGCCTAGTTGCGAGGGACAACTCGGGATTCTCCTCGAGGCTTTGCAGGGCAATTGGGACGCCTCTCCAGCTGAGACGGGAGACCAAGGTTCCCTTTCCACGTGCCACAGGAATCCTGGGTCTCCTATCAAGTTTCACGAGGACTCAGGCATCGTCTCCTTTGGAGGCACTGATCTCCGCATACCTTTGGAGTTTTCAAAGGATGTGAGGCCTCATGTCCCGATGAGGTGGGGAACTAGGTCTTTCTCTGTGGTCTCCACAGGGGATTCAGACACCCTTTCGTCTTGGGAGATGCAAGACGAGCCTGCATTGAAGTCACTGCAGGGATATCCGGCCTTATTTCGAGTCAGGGCATCGCGGTGTCCATTCCACTTGAGGCCGCAAACTCAGGGTCCCTCTCACATACCTAGAGCTGAGAGAAGCCTCCTCTTGAGGTGCTTGTGGTAAGGTGGTATTCCTCTGGAGACGAATCCAGGGACTAACCTCTCTTTCCGAGTTGATTTTTGGTCCACAGAGTTCTTTCGTGTTGCTACAGTGACCTCATGATCCCTCTAGCCTTGAAACAGTGTTCTTGGGGTTTCTCTGGAGTGCCATCAAGGAAATCAAGGCTCCTTTCATGTGTGATGTGCAAGACGGAATTGCTCTGCACACAGTACAGGGGAATCGGGACTCATCTCGCGGCGAGGGGGAAGTCTCATGGTTTTTCTCGAGTTGCGGCGGGAACCTGGGGTATATTCTCGAGTTACGACGGGGATGGCCCTTCCACCCACGTGTTTGTTCAGCCACGTCAGGACTCCTGCCTAGTTGCGAGGGACAACTCGGGATTCTCCTCGAGGCTTGGCAGGGCAATTGGAACGCCTCTCCACCTGAGGCGGGAGACCATAGGTCCCTTTCCACGTGCCACAAGAATCCTGGGACTCCTATCAAGTTTCACGAGGAGTCAGGCATCGTCTCCTTTGGAGGCACTGATCTCCGCGTACCTCTGGAGTTTTCAAAGGATGTGAGGCCTCCGGTCGCGATGAGGTGGGGAACTAGGTGTTTCTCTGTGGTCTCCACAGGGGATTCAGACATCCTTTCTTCTTGGGAGATGCAAGACGAGCCTGCATTCAAGTCACTGCAGGGATATCCGGCCTTATTTCGAGTCAGGGCATCGCGGTGTCCATTCCACTTGAGGCCGCAAACTCAGGATCCCTCTCACATACCTAGAGCTGAGAGAAGCCTCCTCTTGAGGTGCTTGTGGTAAGGTGGTATTCCTCAGGAGTCGAAGCCAGGGACTAACCTCTCATCTCGTGTTGATTCTTGGTCCACGGAGCTCTTTCGTGTTGCTACAGTGACCTCAGGTTCCCTCTAGCCTTGAAACAGTGTTCTTGGGGTTTCTCTGGAGTGCCATAAAGGAAATCAAGGCTCCTTTCATGTGTGATGTGCAACACGGAATTGCTCTGCACGCAGTGCAGGGGAATCGGGCCTCATCTCGCGGCAAGGGGGAAGTCTCATGGTTTTTCTCGAGTTGCGGCGGGAACCTGGGGTATATTCTCGAGTTACGACGGGGATGGCCCTTCCACACACGTGTGTGTTCAGCCATGTCAGGACTCCTGCCTAGTTGCGAGGGACAACTCGGGATTCTCCTCGAGGCTTGGCAGGGCAATTGGGACGCCTTTCCAGCTGAGACGGGAGACCAAGGGTCCCTTTCCACGTGCCACAGGAATCCTGGGTCTCCTATCAAGTTTCACGAGGAGTCAGGCATCGTCTCCTTTGGAGGCACTGATCTCCGCATACCTCTGGAGTTTTCAAAGGATTTGAGGCCTCCTGTCGCGATGAGGTGGGGAACTAGGTCTTTCTCTGTGGTCTCCACAGGGGATTGAGACACCCTTTCGTCTTGGGAGATGCAAGACGAGCCTGCATTCCAGTCACTGCAGGGATATCCGGCCTTATTTCGAGTCAGGGCATCGCGGTGTCCATTCCACTTGAGGCCACAAACTCAGGGTCCCTCTCACATACCTAGAGCTGAGAGAAGCCTCCTCTTGAGGTGCTTGTGGTAAGGTGGTATTCCTCTGGAGTCGAAGCTAGGGACTAACCTCTCATCTCGAGTTGATCTTTGATCCACGGAGCTCTTTCGTGTTGCTACAGTGACCTCAGGATCCCTCTATCCTTGAAACAGTGTTCTTGGGGTTTCTCTGGAGTGCCATGAAGGAAATCAAGGCTCCTTTCATGTGTGATGTGCAACACAGAATTGCTCTGCACGCAGTGCAGGGGAATCGGGCCTCATCTCGCGGCGAGGGGGAAGTCTCATGGTTTTTCTCGAGTTGCGGCGGGAACGTGGGGTATATTCTCGAGTTACGACGGGGATGGCCCTTCCACACATGTGTTTGTTCAGCCACGTCAGGACTCTTGCCTAGTTGCGAGACACAACTCGGGATTCTCCTCGAGGCTTGGCAAGGAAATTGGGACGCCTCTCCAGCTGAGGCGGGAGACCAAGGGTCCCTTTCCAAGTGCCACAGGAATCCTGGGACTCCTATCAAGTTTCACGAGGAGTCAGGCATCGTCTCCTTTGGAGGCACTGATCTCCGCGTACCTCTGGAGTTTTCAAAGGATGTGAGGCCTCCGGTCGCGATGAGGTGGGGAACTAGGTCTTTCTCTGTGGTCTCCACAGGGGATTCAGACATCCTTTCATCTTGGGAGATGCAAGACGAGCCTGCATTCAAGTCACTGCAGGGATATCCAGCCTTATTTCGCGTCAGGGCATCGCGGTGTCCATTCCACTTGAGGCCGCAAACTCAGGGTCCCTCTCACATACCTAGAGTTGAGAGAAGCCTCCTCTTGAGGTGCTTGTGGTAAGGTGGTATTCCTCTGGAGTCGAAGCCAGGGACTAACCTCTCATCTCGAGTTGATTTTTGGCCCACGGAGCTCTTTCGTGTTGCTACAGTGACCTCAGGATCCCTTTAGCCTTGAAACAGTGTTCTTGGGGTTTCTCTGGAGTGCCATCAAGGAAATCAAGGCTCCTTTCATGTGTGATGTGCAACACGGAATTGCTCTGCACGCAGTGCAGGGGAATCGGGCCTCATCTCGCAGCGAGGGGGAAGTCTCATGGTTTTTCTCGAGTTGCGGCGGGAACCTGGGGTATATTCTCGAGTTACGACGGGGATGGCCCTTCCACCCACGTGTTTCTTCAGCGACGTCAGGACTCCTGCCTAGTTGCGAGGGACAACTCTGGATTCTCCTCGAGGCTTGGCAGGGCAATTGGGGCGCCTCTCCAGCTGAGGCGGGAGACCAAGTGTCCCTTTCCAAGTGCCACAGGAATCCTGGGACTCCTATCAAGTTTCACGAGAAGTCAGGCATCGTCTCCTTTGGAGGCACTGATCTCCACGTACCTCTGGAGTTTTCAAAGGATGTGAGGCTATCGGTCGTGATGAGGTGGGGAACTAAGTCTTTCTCTGTGCTTTCCACAGGGGATTCAGACATCCTTTCGTCCTGGGAGATGCAAGACGAGCCTGCATTGAAGTCACTGCAGGGATATCCGGCCTTATTTCGAGTCAGGGCATCGCGGTGTCCATTCCACTTGAGGCCGCAAACTCAGGGTCCCTCTCACATACCTAGAGCTGAGAGAAGCCTCCTCTTGAGGTGCTTGTGGTAAGGTGGTATTCCTCTGGAGACGAATCCAGGGACTAACCTCTCTTTTCGAGTTGATTTTTGGTCTACAGAGTTCTTTCGTGTTGCTACAGTGACCTCAGGATCCCTCTATCCTTGAAACAGTGTTCTTGGGGTTTCTCTGGAGTGCCATGAAGGAAATCAAGGCTCCTTTCATGTGTGATGTGCAAGACGGAATTGCTCTGCACGCAGTACAGGGGAATCGGGCCTCATCTCGCATCGAGGGGGAAGTCTCATGGTTTTTCTCGAGTTGCGGCGGGAACCTGGGGTATATTCTCGAGTTACGACGGGGATGGCCCTTCCACCCACGTGTTTGTTCAGCCACGTCAGGACTCCTGCCTAGTTGCGAGACACAACTCGGGATTCTCCTCGAGGCTTGGCAGGGCAATTGGAACGCCTCTCCAGCTGAGGCGGGAGACCAAGGGTCCCTTTCCACGTGCCACAAGAATCCTGGGACTCCTATCAAGTTTCACGAGGAGTCAGGCATCGTCTCCTTTGGAGGCACTGATCTCCGCGTACCTCTGGAGTTTTCAAAGGATGTGAGGCCTCCGGTCGCGATGAGGTGGGGAACTAGGTGTTTCTCTGTGGTCTCCACAGGGGATTCAGACATCCTTTCTTCTTGGGAGATGCAAGACGAGCCTGCATTCAAGTCACTGCAGGGATATCCGGCCTTATTTCGAGTCAGGGCATCGCGGTGTCCATTCCACTTGAGGCCGCAAACTCAGGATCCCTCTCACATACCTAGAGCTGAGAGAAGCCTCCTCTTGAGGTGCTTGTGGTAAGGTGGTATTCCTCAGGAGTCGAAGCCAGGGACTAACCTCTCATCTCGTGTTGATTCTTGGTCCACGGAGCTCTTTCGTGTTGCTACAGTGACCTCAGGATCCCTCTAGCCTTGAAACAGTGTTCTTGGGGTTTCTCTGGGGTGCCATCAAGGAAATCAAGGCTCCTTTCATGTGTGATGTGCAACACGGAATTGCTCTGCACGCAGTGCAGGGGTATCGGGCCTCATCTCGCGGCGAGGGGGAAGTCTCATGGTTTTTCTCGAGTTACAGCGGGAACCTGGGGTATATTCTCGAGTTACGACGGGGATGGCCCTTCCACACACGTGTTTGTTCAGCCACGTCAGGACTCTTGCCTAGTTGCGAGACACAACTCGGGATTCTCCTCGAGGCTTGGCAAGGCAATTGGGACGCCTCTCCAGCTGAGACGGGAGACCAAGGGTCCCTTTCCACGTGCCACAGGAATCCTGGGTCTCCTATCAAGTTTCACGAGGAGTCAGGCATCGTCTCCTTTGGAGGCACTGATCTCCGCATACCTCTGGAGTTTTCAAAGGATTTGAGGCCTCCTGTCGCGATGAGGTGGGGAACTAGGTCTTTCTCTGTGGTCTCCACAGGGGATTGAGACACCCTTTCGTCTTGGGAGATGCAAGACGAGCCTGCATTCCAGTCACTGCAGGGATATCCGGCCTTATTTCGAGTCAGGGCATCGCGGTGTCCATTCCACTTGAGGCCACAAACTCAGGGTCCCTCTCACATACCTAGAGCTGAGAGAAGCCTCCTCTTGAGGTGCTTGTGGTAAGGTGGTATTCCTCTGGAGTCGAAGCTAGGGACTAACCTCTCATCTCGAGTTGATCTTTGATCCACGGAGCTCTTTCGTGTTGCTACAGTGACCTCAGGATCCCTCTATCCTTGAAACAGTGTTCTTGGGGTTTCTCTGGAGTGCCATGAAGGAAATCAAGGCTCCTTTCATGTGTGATGTGCAACACAGAATTGCTCTGCACGCAGTGCAGGGGAATCGGGCCTCATCTCGCGGCGAGGGGGAAGTCTCATGGTTTTTCTCGAGTTGCGGCGGGAACGTGGGGTATATTCTCGAGTTACGACGGGGATGGCCCTTCCACCCACGTGTTTGTTCAGCCACGTCAGGACTCTTGCCTAGTTGCGAGACACAACTCGGGATTCTCCTCGAGGCTTGGCAAGGAAATTGGGACGCCTCTCCAGCTGAGGCGGGAGACCAAGGGTCCCTTTCCACGTGCCACAGGAATCCTGGGACTCCTATCAAGTTTCACGAGGAGTCAGGCATCGTCTCCTTTGGAGGCACTGATCTCCGCGTACCTCTGGAGTTTTCAAAGGATGTGAGGCCTCCGGTCGCGATGAGGTGGGGAACTAGGTCTTTCTCTGTGGTCTCCACAGGGGATTCAGACATCCTTTCATCTTGGGAGATGCAAGACGAGCCTGCATTCAAGTCACTGCAGGGATATCCAGCCTTATTTCGCGTCAGGGCATTGCGGTGTCCATTCCACTTGAGGCCGCAAACTCAGGGTCCCTCTCACATACCTAGAGTTGAGAGAAGCCTCCTCTTGAGGTGCTTGTGGTAAGGTGGTATTCCTCTGGAGTCGAAGCCAGGGACTAACCTCTCATCTCGAGTTGATTTTTGGCCCACGGAGCTCTTTCGTGTTGCTACAGTGACCTCAGGATCCCTTTAGCCTTGAAACAGTGTTCTTGGGGTTTCTCTGGAGTGCCATCAAGGAAATCAAGGCTCCTTTCATGTGTGATGTGCAACACGGAATTGCTCTGCACGCAGTGCAGGGGAATCGGGCCTCATCTCGCAGCGAGGGGGAAGTCTCATGGTTTTTCTCGAGTTGCGGCGGGAACCTGGGGTATATTCTCGAGTTACGACGGGGATGGCCCTTCCACCCACGTGTTTCTTCAGCGACGTCAGGACTCCTGCCTAGTTGCGAGGGACAACTCTGGATTCTCCTCGAGGCTTGGCAGGGCAATTGGGACGCCTCTCCAGCTGAGGCGGGAGACCAAGTGTCCCTTTCCAAGTGCCACAGGAATCCTGGGACTCCTATCAAGTTTCACGAGAAGTCAGGCATCGTCTCCTTTGGAGGCACTGATCTCCACGTACCTCTGGAGTTTTCAAAGGATGTGAGGCTATCGGTCGTGATGAGGTGGGGAACTAAGTCTTTCTCTGTGCTTTCCACAGGGGATTCAGACATCCTTTCGTCCTGGGAGATGCAAGACGAGCCTGCATTGAAGTCACTGCAGGGATATCCGGCCTTATTTCGAGTCAGGGCATCGCGGTGTCCATTCCACTTGAGGCCGCAAACTCAGGGTCCCTCTCACATACCTAGAGCTGAGAGAAGCCTCCTCTTGAGGTGCTTGTGGTAAGGTGGTATTCCTCTGGAGACGAATCCAGGGACTAACCTCTCTTTTCGAGTTGATTTTTGGTCTACAGAGTTCTTTCGTGTTGCTACAGTGACCTCAGGATCCCTCTATCCTTGAAACAGTGTTCTTGGGGTTTCTCTGGAGTGCCATGAAGGAAATCAAGGCTCCTTTCATGTGTGATGTGCAAGACGGAATTGCTCTGCACGCAGTACAGGGGAATCGGGCCTCATCTCGCATCGAGGGGGAAGTCTCATGGTTTTTCTCGAGTTGCGGCGGGAACCTGGGGTATATTCTCGAGTTACGACGGGGATGGCCCTTCCACCCACGTGTTTGTTCAGCCACGTCAGGACTCCTGCCTAGTTGCGAGGGACAACTCGGGATTCTCCTCGAGGCTTGGCAGGGCAATTGGAACGCCTCTCCAGCTGAGGCGGGAGACCAAGGGTCCCTTTCCACGTGCCACAAGAATCCTGGGACTCCTATCAAGTTTCACGAGGAGTCAGGCATCGTCTCCTTTGGAGGCACTGATCTCCGCGTACCTCTGGAGTTTTCAAAGGATGTGAGGCCTCCGGTCGCGATGAGGTGGGGAACTAGGTGTTTCTCTGTGGTCTCCACAGGGGATTCAGACATCCTTTCTTCTTGGGAGATGCAAGACGAGCCTGCATTCAAGTCACTGCAGGGATATCCGGCCTTATTTCGAGTCAGGGCATCGCGGTGTCCATTCCACTTGAGGCCGCAAACTCAGGATCCCTCTCACATACCTAGAGCTGAGAGAAGCCTCCTCTTGAGGTGCTTGTGGTAAGGTGGTATTCCTCAGGAGTCGAAGCCAGGGACTAACCTCTCATCTCGTGTTGATTCTTGGTCCACGGAGCTCTTTCGTGTTGCTACAGTGACCTCAGGATCCCTCTAGCCTTGAAACAGTGTTCTTGGGGTTTCTCTGGGGTGCCATCAAGGAAATCAAGGCTCCTTTCATGTGTGATGTGCAACACGGAATTGCTCTGCACGCAGTGCAGGGGTATCGGGCCTCATCTCGCGGCGAGGGGGAAGTCTCATGGTTTTTCTCGAGTTGCAGCGGGAACCTGGGGTATATTCTCGAGTTACGACGGGGATGGCCCTTCCACACACGTGTTTGTTCAGCCACGTCAGGACTCTTGCCTAGTTGCGAGACACAACTCGGGATTCTCCTCGAGGCTTGGCAAGGCAATTGGGACGCCTCTCCAGCTGAGGCGGGAGACCAATGGTCCCTTTCCACGTGCCACAGGAATCCTGGGACTCCTATCAAGTTTCACGAGGAGTCAGGCATCGTCTCCTTTGGAGGCACTGATCTCCGCGTACCTCTGGAGTTTTCAAAGGATGTGAGGCCTCCGGTCGCGATGAGGTGGGGAACTAGGTCTTTCTCTGTGGTCTCCACAGGGGATTCAGACATCCTTTCATCTTGGGAGATGCAAGACGAGCCTGCATTCAAGTCACTGCAGGGATATCCAGCCTTATTTCGCGTCAGGGCATCACGGTGTCCATTCCACTTGAGGCCGCAAACTCAGGGTCCCTCTCACATACCTAGAGCTGAGAGAAGCCTCCTCTTGAGGTACTTGTGGTAAGGTGGTATTCCTCTGGAGTCGAAGCCAGGGACTAACCTCTCATCTCGAGTTGATTTTTGGCCCACGGAGCTCTTTCGTGTTGCTACAGTGACCTCAGGATCCCTCTAGCCTTGAAACAGTGTTCTTGGGGTTTCTCTGGAGTGCCATCAAGGAAATCAAGGCTCCTTTCATGTGTGCTGTGCAACACGGAATTGCTCTGCACGCAGTGCAGGGGAATCGGGCCTCATCTCGCGGCGAGGGGGAAGTCTCATGGTTTTTCTCGAGTTGCGGCGGGAACCTGGGGTATATTCTCGAGTTACGACGGGGATGGCCCTTCCACCCACGTGTTTCTTCAGCGACGTCAGGACTCCTGCCTAGTTGCGAGGGACAACTCTGGATTCTCCTCGAGGCTTGGCAGGGCAATTGGGACGCCTCTCCAGCTGAGGCGGGAGACCAAGTGTCCCTTTCCAAGTGCCACAGGAATCCTGGGACTCCTATCAAGTTTCACGAGGAGTCAGGCATCGTCTCCTTTGGAGGCACTGATCTCCACGTACCTCTGGAGTTATCAAAGGATGTGAGGCTATCGGTCGTGATGACGTGGGGAACTAAGTCTTTCTCTGTGCTTTCCACAGGGGATTCAGACATCCTTTCGTCCTGGGAGATGCAAGACGAGCCTGCATTGAAGTCACTGCAGGGATATCCGGCCTTATTTCGAGTCAGGGCATCGCGGTGTCCATTCCACTTGAGGCCGCAAACTCAGGGTCCCTCTCACATACCTAGAGCTGAGAGAAGCCTCCTCTTGAGGTGCTTGTGGTAAGGTGGTATTCCTCAGGAGTCGAAGCCAGGGACTAACCTCTCATCTCGTGTTGATTCTTGGTCCACGGAGCTCTTTCGTGTTGCTACAGTCACCTCAGGATCCCTCTAGCCTTGAAACAGTGTTCTTGGGGTTTCTCTGGAGTGCCATCAAGGAAATCAAGGCTCCTTTCATGTGTGATGTGCAACACGGAATTGCTCTGCACGCAGTGCAGGGGAATCGGACCTCATCTCGCGGCAAGGGGGAAGTCTCATGGTTTGTCTCGAGTTGCGGCGGGAACCTGGGGTATATTCTCGAGTTACGACGGGGATGGCCCTTCCACACACGTGTGTGTTCAGCCATGTCAGGACTCCTGCCTAGTTGCGAGGGACAACTCGGGATTCTCCTCGAGGCTTTGCAGGGCAATTGGGACGCCTCTCCAGCTGAGACGGGAGACCAAGGGTCCCTTTCCACGTGCCACAGGAATCCTGGGACTCCTATCAAGTTTCACGAGGAGTCAGGCATCGTCTCCTTTGGAGGCACTGATCTCCGCATACCTCTGGAGTTTTCAAAGTATTTGAGGCCTCCTGTCGCGATGAGGTGGGGAACTAGGTCTTTCTCTGTGGTCTCCACAGGGGATTCAGACACCCTTTCGTCTTGGGAGATGCAAGACGAGCCTGCATTCCAGTCACTGCAGGGATATCCGGCCTTATTTCGAGTCAGGGCATCGCGGTGTCCATTCGACTTGAGGCCACAAACTCAGGGTCCCTCTCACATACCTAGAGCTGAGAGAAGCCTCCTCTTGAGGTGCTTCTGGTAAGGTGGTATTCCTCTGGAGTCGAAGCTAGGGACTAACCTCTCATCTCGAGTTGATTTTTGGTCCACGGAGCTCTTTCGTGTTGCTACAGTGACCTCAGGATCCCTCTATCCTTGAAACAGTGTTCTTGGGGTTTCTCTGGAGTGCCATGAAGGAAATCAAGGCTCCTTTCATGTGTGATGTGCAACACAGAATTGCTCTGCACGCAGTGCAGGGGAATCGGGCCTCATCTCGCGGCGAGGGGGAAGTCTCATGGTTTTTCTCGAGTTGCGGCGGGAACCTGGGGTATATTCTCGAGTTACGACGGGGATGGCCCTTCCACCCACGTGTTTCTTCAGCTACGTCAGGACTCTTGCCTAGTTGCGAAACACAACTCGGGATTCTCCTCGAGGCTTGGCACGGCAATTGGGACGCCTCTCCAGCTGAGGCGGGAGACCAAGGGTCCCTTTCCACGTGCCACAAGAATCCTGGGACTCCTATCAAGTTTCACGAGGAGTCAGGCATCGTCTCCTTTGGAGGCACTGATCTCCGCGTACCTCTGGAGTTTTCAAAGGATGTGAGGCCTCCGGTCGCGATGAGGTGGGGAACTAGGTCTTTCTCTGTGGTCTCCACAGGGGATTCAGACATCCTTTCATCTTGGGAGATGCAAGACGAGCCTGCATTCAAGTCACTGCAGGGATATCCAGCCTTATTTCGCGTCAGGGCATCGCGGTGTCCATTCCACTTGAGGCCGCAAACTCAGGGTCCCTCTCACATACCTAGAGCTGAGAGAAGCCTCCTCTTGAGGTGCTTGTGGTAAGGTGGTATTCCTCTGGAGTCGAAGCCAGGGACTAACCTCTCATCTCGAGTTGATTTTTGGCCCACGGAGCTCTTTCGTGTTGCTACAGTGACCTCAGGATCCCTCTAGCCTTGAAACAGTGTTCTTGGGGTTTCTCTGGAGTGCCATGAAGGAAATCAAGGCTCCTTTCATGTGTGATGTGCAACACAGAATTGCTCTGCACGCAGTGCAGGGGAATCGGGCCTCATCTCGCGGCGAGGGGGAAGTCTCATGGTTTTTCTCGAGTTGCGGCGGGAACCTGGGGTATATTCTCGAGTTACGACGGGGATGGCCCTTCCACCCACGTGTTTCTTCAGCGACGTCAGGACTCCTGCCTAGTTGCGAGGGACAACTCGGGATTCTCCTCGAGGCTTGGCAGGGCAATTGGGACGCCTCTCCAGCTGAGGCGGGAGACCAAGTGTCCCTTTCCAAGTGCCACAGGAATCCTGGGACTCCTATCAAGTTTCACGAGGAGTCAGGCATCGTCTCCTTTGGAGGCACTGATCTCCGCGTACCTCTGGAGTTTTCAAAGGATGTGAGGCTTTCGGTCGCGATGAGGTGGGGAACTAAGTCTTTCTCTGTGCTTTCCACAGGGGATTCAGACATTCTTTCGTCCTGGGAGATGCAAGACGAGCCTGCATTGAAGTCACTGCAGGGATATCTGGCCTTATTTCGAATCAGGGCATCGCGGTGTCCATTCCACTTGAGGCCGCAAACTCAGGGTCCCTCTCACATACCTAGAGCTGAGAGAAGCCTCCTCTTGAGGTGCTTGTGGTAAGGTGGTATTCCTCTGGAGACGAATCCAGGGACTAACCTCTCTTTTCGAGTTGATTTTTGGTCCACAGAGTTCTTTCGTGTTGCTACAGTGACCTCAGGATCCCTCTATCCTTGAGACAGTGTTCTTGGGGTTTCTCTGGAGTGCCATCAAGGAAATCAAGGCTCCTTTCATGTGTGATGTGCAAGACGGAATTGCTCTGCACGCAGTACAGGGGAATCGGGCCTCATCTCGCATCGAGGGGGAAGTCTCATGGTTTTTCTCGAGTTGCGGCGGGAACCTGGGGTATATTCTCGAGTTACGACGGGGATGGCCCTTCCACCCACGTGTTTGTTCAGCCACGTCAGGACTCCTGCCTAGTTGCGAGGGACAACTCGGGATTCTCCTCGAGGCTTGGCAGGGCAATTGGAACGCCTCTCCATCTGAGGCGGGAGACCAAGTGTCCCTTTCCACGTGCCACAAGAATCCTGGGACTCCTATCAGTTTCACGAGGAGTCAGGCATCGTCTCCTTTGGAGGCACTGATCTCCGCGTACCTCTGGAGTTTTCAAAGGATGTGAGGCCTCCGGTCGCGATGAGGTGGGGAACTAGGTCTTTCTCTGTGGTCTCCACAGGGGATTCAGACATCCTTTCATCTTGGGAGATGCAAGACGAGCCTGCATTCAAGTCACTGCAGGGATATCCAGCCTTATTTCGCGTCAGGGCATCGCGGTGTCCATTCCACTTGAGGCCGCAAACTCAGGGTCCCTCTCACATACCTAGAGCTGAGAGAAGACTCCTCTTGAGGTGCTTGTGGTAAGGTGGTATTCCTCTGGAGTCGAAGCCAGGGACTAACCTCTCATCTCGAGTTGATTTTTGGCCCACGGAGCTCTTTCGTGTTGCTACAGTGACCTCAGGATCCCTCTAGCCTTGAAACAGTGTTCTTGGGGTTTCTCTGGAGTGCCATGAAGGAAATCAAGGCTCCTTTCATGTGTGATGTGCAACACAGAATTGCTCTGCACGCAGTGCAGGGGAATCGGGCCTCATCTCGCGGCGAGGGGGAAGTCTCCTGGTTTTTCTCGAGTTGCGGCGGGAACCTGGGGTATATTCTCGAGTTACGACGGGGATGGCCCTTCCACCCACGTGTTTCTTCAGCGACGTCAGGACTCCTGCCTAGTTGCGAGGGACAACTCGGGATTCTCCTCGAGGCTTGGCAGGGCAATTGGGACGCCTCTCCAACTGAGGCGGGAGACCAAGTGTCCCTTTCCAAGTGCCACAGGAATCCTGGGACTCCTATCAAGTTTCACGAGGAGTCAGGCATCGTCTCCTTTGGAGGCACTGATCTCCGCGTACCTCTGGAGTTTTCAAAGGATGTGAGGCTTTCGGTCGCGATGAGGTGGGGAACTAAGTCTTTCTCTGTGCTTTCCACAGGGGATTCAGACATTCTTTCGTCCTGGGAGATGCAAGACGAGCCTGCATTGAAGTCACTGCAGGAATATCTGGCCTTATTTCGAATCAGGGCATCGCGGTGTCCATTCCACTTGAGGCCGCAAACTCAGGGTCCCTCTCACATACCTAGAGCTGAGAGAAGCCTCCTCTTGAGGTGCTTGTGGTAAGGTGGTATTCCTCTGGAGACGAATCCAGGGACTAACCTCTCTTTTCGAGTTGATTTTTGTCCACAGAGTTCTTTCGTGTTGCTACAGTGACCTCAGGATCCCTCTATCCTTGAAACAGTGTTCTTGGGGTTTCTCTGGAGTGCCATCAAGGAAATCAAGGCTCCTTTCATGTGTGATGTGCAACACGGAATTGCTCTGCACGCAGTACAGGGGAATCGGGCCTCATCTCGCATCGAGGGGGAAGTCTCATGGTTTTTCTCGAGTTGCGGCGGGAACCTGGGGTATATTCTCGAGTTACGACGGGGATGGCCCTTCCACCCACGTGTTTTTTCAGCCACGTCAGGACTCCTGCCTAGTTGCGAGGGACAACTCGGGATTCTCCTCGAGGCTTGGCAGGGCAATTGGAACGCCTCTCCATCTGAGGCGGGAGACCAAGTGTCCCTTTCCACGTGCCACAAGAATCCTGGGACTCCTATCAGTTTCACGAGGAGTCAGGCATCGTCTCCTTTGGAGGCACTGATCTCCGCGTACCTCTGGAGTTTTCAAAGGATGTGAGGCCTCCGGTCGCGATGAGGTGGGGAACTAGGTCTTTCTCTGTGGTCTCCACAGGGGATTCAGACATCCTTTCTTCTTGGGAGATGCAAGACGAGCCTGTATTCAAGTCGCTGCAGGGATATCCGGCCTTATTTCGAGTCAGGGCATCGCGGTGTCCATTCCACTTGAGGCCGCAAACTCAGGATCCCTCTCACATACCTAGAGCTGAGAGAAGCCTCCTCTTGAGGTGCTTGTGGAAAGGTGGTATTCCTCAGGAGTCGAAGCCAGGGACTAACCTCTCATCTCGTGTTGATTCTTTGTCCACGGAGCTCTTTCGTGTTGCTACAGTGACCTCAGGATCCCTCTAGCCTTGAAACAGTGTTCTTGGGGTTTCTCTGGAGTGCCATCAAGGAAATCAAGGCTCCTTTCATGTGTGATGTGCAACACGGAATTGCTCTGCACGCAGTGCAGGGGAATCGGGCCTCATCTCGCGGCGAGGGGGAAGTCTCATGGTTTTTCTCGAGTTGCGGCGGGAACCTGGGGTATATTCTCGAGTTACGACGGGGATGGCCCTTCCACACACGTGTGTGTTCAATCACGTCAGGACTCTTGCCTAGTTGCGAGACACAACTCGGGATTCTCCTCGAGGCTTTGCAGGGCAATTGGGACGCCTCTCCAGCTGAGACGGGAGACCAAGGATCCCTTTGCACGTGCCACAGGAATCCTGGGACTCCTATCAAGTTTCACGAGGAGTCAGGCATCGTCTCCTTTGGAGGCACTGATCTCCGCATACCTCTGGAGTTTTCAAAGGATTTGAGGCCTCCTGTCGCGATGAGCTGGGGAACTAGGTCTTTCTCTGTGGTCTCCACAGGGGATTCAGACACCCTTTCGTCTTGGGAGATGCAAGACGAGCCTGCATTCAAGTCACTGCAGGGATATCCGGCCTTATTTCGAGTCAGGGCATCGCGGTGTCCATTCCACTTGAGGCCGCACACTCAGGGTCCCTCTCACATACCTAGAGCTGAGAGAAGCCTCCTCTTGAGGTGCTTGTGGTAAGGTGGTATTCCTCTGGAGTCGAAGCCAGGGACTAACATCTCATCTCGAGTTGATTTTTGGTCCACGGAGCTCTTTCGTGTTGCTACAGTGACCTCAGTATCCCTCTAGCCTTGAAACAGTGTTCTTGGGGTTTCTCTGGAGTGCCATCAAGGAAATCAAGGCTCCTTTCATGTGTGATGTGCAACACAGAATTGCACTGCATGCAGTGCGGGGGAATCGGGCCTCATCTCGCGGCGAGGGGGAAGTCTCATGGTTTTTCTCGAGTTGCGGCGGGAACCTGGGGTATATTCTCGAGTTACGACGGGGATGGCCCTTCCACACACGTGTTTGTTCAGCCACGTCAGGACTCTTGCCTAGTTGCGAGACACAACTCGGGATTCTCCTCGAGGCTTGGCAAGGCAATTGGGACGCCTCTCCAGCTGAGGCGGGAGACCAAGGGTCCCTTTCCACGTGCCACAGGAATCCTGGGACTCCTATCAAGTTTCACGAGGAGTCAGGCATCGTCTCCTTTGGAGGCACTGATCTCCACGTACCTCTGGAGTTTTCAAAGGATGTGAGGCCTCCTGTCGCGATGAGGTGGGGAACTAGGTCTTTCTCTGTGGTCTCAACAGGGGATTCAGACATCCTTTCATCTTGCGAGATGCAGGACGAGCCTGCATTCAAGTCACTGCAGGGATATCCAGCCTTATTTCGAGTCAGGGCATCGCGGTGTCCATTCCACTTGAGGCCGCAAACTCAGGGTCCCTCTCACATACCTAGAGCTGAGAGAAGCCTCCTCTTGAGGTGCTTGTGGTAAGGTGGTATTCCTCTGGAGTCGAAGCCAGGGACTAATCTCTCATCTCGAGTTGATTTTTGGCCCACGGAGATCTTTCGTGTTGCTACAGTGACCTCAGAATCCCTCTAGCCTTGAAACAGTGTTCTTGGGGTTTCTCTGGAGTGCCATGAAGGAAATCAAGGCTCCTTTCATGTGTGATGTGCAACACGGAATTGCTCTGCACGCAGTGCAGGGGAATCGGGCCTCATCTCGCGGCGAGGGGGAAGTCTCATGGTTTTTCTCGAGTTGCGGCGGGAACCTGGGGTATATTCTCGAGTTACGACGGGGATGGCCCTTCCACCCACGTGTTTCTTCAGCGACGTCAGGACTCCTGCCTAGTTGCGAGGGACAAGTCTGGATTCTCCTCGAGGCTTGGCAGGGCAATTGGGACGCCTCTCCAGCTGAGGCGGGAGACCAAGGGTCCCTTTCCACGTGCCACAGGAATCCTGGGACTCCTATCAAGTTTCACGAGGAGTCAGGCATCGTCTCCTTTGGAGGCACTGATCTCCGCATACCTCTGGAGTTTTCAAAGGATGTGAGGCCTCCGGTCGCGATGAGGTGGGGAACTAGGTGTTTCACTGTGGTCTCCACAGGGGATTCAGACATCCTTTCTTCTTGGGAGATGCAAGACGAGCCTGCATTCAAGTCACTGCAGGGATATCCGGCCTTATTTCGAGTCAGGGCATCGCGGTGTCCATTCCACTTGAGGCCGCAAACTCAGGATCCCTGTCACATACCTAGAGCTGAGAGAAGCCTCCTCTTGAGGTGCTTGTGGTAAGGTGGTATTAATCAGGAGTCGAATCCAGGGACTAACCTCTCATCTCGAGTTGATTTTTGGCCCACGGAGCTCTTTCGTGTTGCTACAGTGACCTCAGGATCCCTCTAGCCTTGAAACAGTGTTCTTGGGGTTTCTCTGGAGTGCCATCAAGGAAATCAAGGCTCCTTTCATGTGTGATGTGCAACACAGAATTGCTCTGCACGCAGTGCAGGGGAATCGGGCCTCATCTCGCGGCGAGGGGGAAGTCTCATGGTTTTTCTCGAGGTGCAGCGGGAACCTGGGGTATATTCTCGAGTTACGACGGGGATGGCCCTTCCACCCACGTGTTTCTTCAGCGACGTCAGGACTCCTGCCTAGTTGCGAGGGACAACTCGCGATTCTCCTCGAGGCTTTGCAGGGCAATTGGGACGCCTCTCCAGCTGAGACGGGAGACCAAGGGTCCCTTTCCACGTGCCACAGGAATCCTGGGTCTCCTATCAAGTTTCAGGAGGAGTCAGGCATCGTCTCCTTTGGAGGCACTGATCTCTGCATACCTCTGGAGTTTTCAAAGGATTTGAGGCCTCCTGTCGCGATGAGGTGGGGAACTAGGTCTTTCTCTGTGGTCTCCACAGGGGATTCAGACACCCTTTCATCTTGGGAGATGCAAGACGAGCCTGCATTCCAGTCACTGCAGGGATATCCACCTTATTTCGAGTCAGGGCATCGCGGTGTCCATTCCACTTGAGGCCGCAAACTCAGGATCCCTCTCACATACCTAGAGCTGAGAGAAGCCTCCTCTTGAGGTGCTTGTGGAAAGGTGGTATTCCTCAGGAGTCGAAGCCAGGGACTAACCTCTCATCTCGTGTTGATTCTTTGTCCACGGAGCTCTTTCGTGTTGCTACAGTGACCTCAGGATCCCTCTAGCCTTGAAACAGTGTTCTTGGGGTTTCTCTGGAGTGCCATCAAGGAAATCAAGGCTCCTTTCATGTGTGATGTGCAACACGGAATTGCTCTGCACGCAGTGCAGGGGAATCGGGCCTCATCTCGCGGCGAGGGGGAAGTCTCATGGTTTTTCTCGAGTTGCGGCGGGAACCTGGGGTATATTCTCGAGTTACGACGGGGATGGCCCTTCCACACACGTGTGTGTTCAATCACGTCAGGACTCTTGCCTAGTTGCGAGACACAACTCGGGATTCTCCTCGAGGCTTTGCAGGGCAATTGGGACGCCTCTCCAGCTGAGACGGGAGACCAAGGATCCCTTTGCACGTGCCACAGGAATCCTGGGACTCCTATCAAGTTTCACGAGGAGTCAGGCATCGTCTCCTTTGGAGGCACTGATCTCCGCATACCTCTGGAGTTTTCAAAGGATTTGAGGCCTCCTGTCGCGATGAGGTGGGGAACTAGGTCTTTCTCTGTGGTCTCCACAGGGGATTCAGACACCCTTTCGTCTTGGGAGATGCAAGACGAGCCTGCATTCAAGTCACTGCAGGGATATCCGGCCTTATTTCGAGTCAGGGCATCGCGGTGTCCATTCCACTTGAGGCCGCACACTCAGGGTCCCTCTCACATACCTAGAGCTGAGAGAAGCCTCCTCTTGAGGTGCTTGTGGTAAGGTGGTATTCCTCTGGAGTCGAAGCCAGGGACTAACATCTCATCTCGAGTTGATTTTTGGTCCACGGAGCTCTTTCGTGTTGCTACAGTGACCTCAGTATCCCTCTAGCCTTGAAACAGTGTTCTTGGGGTTTCTCTGGAGTGCCATCAAGGAAATCAAGGCTCCTTTCATGTGTGATGTGCAACACAGAATTGCACTGCATGCAGTGCGGGGGAATCGGGCCTCATCTCGCGGCGAGGGGGAAGTCTCATGGTTTTTCTCGAGTTGCGGCGGGAACCTGGGGTATATTCTCGAGTTACGACGGGGATGGCCCTTCCACACACGTGTTTGTTCAGCCACGTCAGGACTCTTGCCTAGTTGCGAGACACAACTCGGGATTCTCCTCGAGGCTTGGCAAGGCAATTGGGACGCCTCTCCAGCTGAGGCGGGAGACCAAGGGTCCCTTTCCACGTGCCACAGGAATCCTGGGACTCCTATCAAGTTTCACGAGGAGTCAGGCATCGTCTCCTTTGGAGGCACTGATCTCCGCGTACCTCTGGAGTTTTCAAAGGATGTGAGGCCTCCTGTCGCGATGAGGTGGGGAACTAGGTCTTTCTCTGTGGTCTCCACAGGGGATTCAGACATCCTTTCATCTTGCGAGATGCAGGACGAGCCTGCATTCAAGTCACTGCAGGGATATCCAGCCTTATTTCGAGTCAGGGCATCGCGGTGTCCATTCCACTTGAGGCCGCAAACTCAGGGTCCCTCTCACATACCTAGAGCTGAGAGAAGCCTCCTCTTGAGGTGCTTGTGGTAAGGTGGTATTCCTCTGGAGTCGAAGCCAGGGACTAATCTCTCATCTCGAGTTGATTTTTGGCCCACGGAGATCTTTCGTGTTGCTACAGTGACCTCAGAATCCCTCTAGCCTTGAAACAGTGTTCTTGGGGTTTCTCTGGAGTGCCATGAAGGAAATCAAGGCTCCTTTCATGTGTGATGTGCAACACGGAATTGCTCTGCACGCAGTGCAGGGGAATCGGGCCTCATCTCGCGGCGAGGGGGAAGTCTCATGGTTTTTCTCGAGTTGCGGCGGGAACCTGGGGTATATTCTCGAGTTACGACGGGGATGGCCCTTCCACCCACGGGTTTCTTCAGCTACGTCAGGACTCCTGCCTAGTTGCGAGGGACAACTCGGGATTCTCCTCGAGGCTTGGCAGGGCAATTGGAATGCCTCTCCAGCTGAGGCGGGAGACCAAGGGTCCCTTTCCACGTGCCACAAGAATCCTGGGACTCCTATCAAGTTTCACGAGGAGTCAGGCATCGTCTCCTTTGGAGGCACTGATCTCCGCGTACCTCTGGAGTTTTCAAAGGATGTGAGGCCTCCGGTCGCAATGAGGTGGGAACTAGGTGTTTCTCTGTGGTCTCCACAGGGGATTCAGACATCCTTTCTTCTTGGGAGATGCAAGACGAGCCTGCATTCAAGTCACTGCAGGGATATCCGGCCTTATTTCGAGTCAGGGCATCGCGGTGTCCATTCCACTTGAGGCCGCAAACTCAGGATCCCTGTCACATACCTAGAGCTGAGAGAAGCCTCCTCTTGAGGTGCTTGTGGTAAGGTGGTATTAATCAGGAGTCGAATCCAGGGACTAACCTCTCATCTCGAGTTGATTTTTGGCCCACGGAGCTCTTTCGTGTTGCTACAGTGACCTCAGGATCCCTCTAGCCTTGAAACAGTGTTCTTGGGGTTTCTCTGGAGTGCCATCAAGGAAATCAAGGCTCCTTTCATGTGTGATGTGCAACACAGAATTGCTCTGCACGCAGTGCAGGGGAATCGGGCCTCATCTCGCGGCGAGGGGGAAGTCTCATGGTTTTTCTCGAGGTGCAGCGGGAACCTGGGGTATATTCTCGAGTTACGACGGGGATGGCCCTTCCACCCACGTGTTTCTTCAGCGACGTCAGGACTCCTGCCTAGTTGCGAGGGACAACTCGCGATTCTCCTCGAGGCTTTGCAGGGCAATTGGGACGCCTCTCCAGCTGAGACGGGAGACCAAGGGTCCCTTTCCACGTGCCACAGGAATCCTGGGTCTCCTATCAAGTTTCAGGAGGAGTCAGGCATCGTCTCCTTTGGAGGCACTGATCTCTGCATACCTCTGGAGTTTTCAAAGGATTTGAGGCCTCCTGTCGCGATGAGGTGGGGAACTAGGTCTTTCTCTGTGGTCTCCACAGGGGATTCAGACACCCTTTCATCTTGGGAGATGCAAGACGAGCCTGCATTCCAGTCACTGCAGGGATATCCACCTTATTTCGAGTCAGGGCATCGCGGTGTCCATTCCACTTGAGGCCGCAAACTCAGGGTCCCTCTCACATACCTAGAGCTGAGAGAAGCCTCCTCTTGAGGTACTTGTGGTAAGGTGGTATTCCTCTGGAGTCGAAGCCAGGGACTAACCTCTCATCTCGAGTTGATTTTTGGCCCACGGAGCTCTTTCGTGTTGCTACAGTGACCTCAGGATCCCTCTAGCCTTGAAACAGTGTTCTTGGGGTTTCTCTGGAGTGCCATCAAGGAAATCAAGGCTCCTTTCATGTGTGATGTGCAACACGGAATTGCTCTGCACGCAGTGCAGGGGAATCGGGCCTCATCTCGCGGCGAGGGGGAAGTCTCATGGTTTTTCTCGAGTTGCGGCGGGAACCTGGGGTATATTCTCGAGTTACGACGGGGATGGCCCTTACACCCACGTGTTTCTTCAGCGACGTCAGGACTCCTGCCTAGTTGCGAGGGACAACTCTGGATTCTCCTCGAGGCTTGGCAGGGCAATTGGGACGCCTCTCCAGCTGAGGCGGGAGACCAAGGGTCCCTTTCCACGTGCCACAGGAATCCTGGGACTCCTATCAAGTTTCACGAGGAGTCAGGCATCGTCTCCTTTGGAGGCACTGATCTCCGCGTACCTCTGGAGTTTTCAAAGGATGTGAGGCTATCGGTCGCGATGAGGTGGGGAACTAAGTCTTTCTCTGTGCTTTCCACAGGGGATTCAGACATCCTTTCGTCGTGGGAGATGCAAGACGAGCCTACATTGAAGTCACTGCAGGGATATCTGGCCTTATTTCGAGTCAGGGCATCGCGGTGTCCATTCCACTTGAGGCCGCAAACTCAGGGTCCCTCTCACATACCTAGAGCTGAGAGAAGACTCCTCTTGAGGTGCTTGTGGTAAGGTGGTATTCCTCTGGAGACGAATCCAGGGACTAACCTCTCTTTTCGAGTTGATTTTTGGTCCACAGAGTTCTTTCGTGTTGCTACAGTGACCTCAGGATCCCTCTAGCCTTGAAACAGTGTTCTTGGGGTTTCTCTGGAGTGCCATCAAGGAAATCAAGGCTCCTTTCATGTGTGATGTGCAACACGGAATTGCTCTGCACGCAGTGCAGGGGAATCGGGCCTCATCTCCCGGCGAGGGGGAAGTCTCATGGTTTTTCTCGAGTTGCGGCGGGAACCTGGGGTATATTCTCGAGTTACGACGGGGATGGCCCTTCTACCCACGGGTTTCTTCAGCTACGTCAGGACTCCTGCCTAGTTGCGAGGGACAACTCGGGATTCTCCTCGAGGCTTGGCAGGGCAATTGGAATGCCTCTCCAGCTGAGGCGGGAGACCAAGGGTCCCTTTCCACGTGCCACAAGAATCCTGGGACTCCTATCAAGTTTCACGAGGAGTCAGGCATCGTCTCCTTTGGAGGCACTGATCTCCGCGTACCTCTGGAGTTTTCAAAGGATGTGAGGCCTCCGGTCGCAATGAGGTGGGAACTAGGTGTTTCTCTGTGGTCTCCACAGGGGATTCAGACATCCTTTCTTCTTGGGAGATGCAAGACGAGCCTGCATTCAAGTCACTGCAGGGATATCCGGCCTTATTTCGAGTCAGGGCATCGCGGTGTCCATTCCACTTGAGGCCGCAAACTCAGGATCCCTCTCACATACCTAGAGCTGAGAGAAGCCTCCTCTTGAGGTGCTTGTGGTAAGGTGGTATTCCTCAGGAGTCGAAGCCAGGGACTAACCTCTCATCTCGTGTTGATTCTTGGTCCACGGAGCTCTTTCGTTTTGCTACAGTGACCTCAGGATCCCTCTAGCCTTGATACAGTGTTCTTGGGGTTTCTCTGGAGAGCCATCAAGGAAATCAAGGCTCCTTTCATGTGTGATGTGCAACACGGAATTGCTCTGCACGCAGTGCAGGGGAATCGGGCCTCATCTCGCGGCGAGGGGGAAGTCTCATGGTTGTTCTCGAGTTGCGGCGGGAACCTGGGGTATATTCTCGAGTTACGACGGGGATGGACCTTCCACCCACGTGTTTCTTCAGCGACGTCAGGACTCCTGCCTAGTTGCGAGGGACAACTCGGGATTCTCCTCGAGGTTTTGCAGGGCAATTGGGACGCCTCTCCAGCTGAGGCGGGAGACCATGGGTCCCTTTCCACGTGCCACAGGAATCCTGGGACTCCTATCAAGTTTCACGAGGAGTCAGGCATCGTCTCCTTTGGAGGCACTGATCTCCGCGTACCTCTGGAGTTTTCAAAGGATGTGAGGCTATCGGTCGCGATGAGGTGGGGAACTAAGTCTTTCTCTGTGCTTTCCACAGGGGATTCAGACATCCTTTCGTCCTGGGAGATGCAAGACGAGCCTGCATTGAAGTCACTGCAGGGATATCCGGCCTTATTTCGAGTCAGGGCATCGCGGTGTCCATTCCACTTGAGGCCGCAAACTCAGGGTCCCTCTCACATACCTAGAGCTGAGAGAAGCCTCCTCTTGAGGTGCTTGTGGTAAGGTGGTATTCCTCTGGAGACGAATCCAGGGACTAACCTCTCTTTTCGAGTTGATTTTTGGTCCACAGAGTTCTTTCGTGTTGCTACAGTGACCTCAGGATCCCTCTAGCCTTGAAACAGTGTTCTTGGGGTTTCTCTGGAGTGCCATCAAGGAAATCAAGGCTCCTATCATGTGTGATGTGCAAGACGGAATTTCTCTGCACGCAGTACAGGGGAATCGGGCCTCATCTCGCATCGAGGGGGAAGTCTCATGGTTTTTCTCGAGTTGCGGCGGGAACCTGGGGTATATTCTCGAGTTACGACGGGGATGGCCCTTCCACCCACGTGTTTGTTCAGCCACGTCAGGACTCCTGCCTAGTTGCGAGGGACAACTCGGGATTCTCCTCGAGGCTTTGCAGGGCAATTGGAACGCCTCTCCAGCTGAGGCGGGAGACCAAGGGTCCCTTTCCACGTGCCACAAGAATACTGGGACTCCTATCAAGTTTCACGAGGAGTCAGGCATCGTCTCCTTTGGAGGCACTGATCTCCGCATACCTCTGGAGTTTTCAAAGGATGTGAGGCCTCCGGTCGCGATGAGGTGGGGAACTAAGTGTTTCACTGTGGTCTCCACAGGGGATTCAGACATCCTTTCTTCTTGGGAGATGCAAGACGAGCCTGCATTCAAGTCACTGCAGGGATATCCGGCCTTATTTCGAGTCAGGGCATCGCGGTGTCCATTCCACTTGAGGCCGCAAACTCAGGATCCCTGTCACATACCTAGAGCTGAGAGAAGCCTCCTCTTGAGGTGCTTGTGGTAAGGTGGTATTCCTCAGGAGTCGAATCCAGGGACTAACCTCTCATCTCGAGTTGATTTTTGGCCCACGGAGCTCTTTCGTGTTGCTACAGTGACCTCAGGATCCCTCTAGCCTTGAAACAGTGTTCTTGGGGTTTCTCTGGAGTGCCATCAAGGAAATCAAGGCTCCTTTCATGTGTGATGTGCAACACGGAATTGCTCTGCACGCAGTGCAGGGGAATCGGGCCTCATCTCGCGGCGAGGGGGAAGTCTCATGGTTTTTCTCGAGTTGCAGCGGGAACCTGGGGTATATTCTCGAGTTACGACGGGGATGGCCCTTCCACCCACGTGTTTCTTCAGCGACGTCAGGACTCCTGCCTAGTTGCGAGGGACAACTCTGGATTCTCCTCGAGGCTTTGCAGGGCAATTGGGACGCCTCTCCAGCTGAGAGGGGAGACCAAGGGTCCCTTTCCACGTGCCACAGGAATCCTGGGTCTCCTATCAAGTTTCAGGAGGAGTCAGGCATCGTCTCCTTTGGAGGCACTGATCTCCGCGTACCTCTGGAGTTTTCAAAGGATGTGAGGCCTCCGGTCGCAATGAGGTGGGGAACTAGGTGTTTCTCTGTGGTCTCCACAGGGGATTCAGACATCCTTTCTTCTTGGGAGATGCAAAACGAGCCTGCATTCAAGTCACTGCAGGGATATCCGGCATTATTTCGAGTCAGGGCATCGCGGTGTCCATTCCACTTGAGGCCGCAAACTCAGGGTCCCTCTCACATACCCTGAGCTGAGAGAAGCCTCCTCTTGAGGTGCTTGTGGTAAGGTGGTATTCCTCTGGAGACGAATCCAGGGACTAACCTCTCTTTTCGAGTTGATTTTTGGTCCACAGAGTTCTTTCGTGTTGCTACAGTGACCTCAGGATCCCTCTATCCTTAAAAGAGTGTTCTTGGGGTTTCTCTGGAGTGCCATCAAGGAAATCAAGGCTCCTTTCATGTGTGCTGTGCAACACGGAATTGCTCTGCACGCAGTACAGGGGAATCGGGCCTCATGTCGCGGCGATGGGGAAGTCTCATGGTTTTTCTCGAGTTGCGGCGGGAACCTGGGGTATATTCTCGAGTTACGACGGGGATGGCCCTTCCACCCACGTGTTTGTTCAGCCACGACAGGACTCCTGCCTAGTTGCGAGGGACAAGTCGGGATTCTCCTCGAGGCTTGGCAGGGCAATTGGAACGCCTCTCCAGCTGAGGCGGGAGACCAAGGGTCCCTTTCCACATGCCACAAGAATCCTGGGACTCCTATCAAGTTTCACGAGGAGTCAGGCATCGTCTCCTTTGGAGGCACTGATCTCCGCGTACCTCTGGAGTTTTCAAAGGATGTGAGGCCTCCGGTCGCGGTGAGGTGGGGAACTAGGTGTTTCTCTGTGGTCTCCACAGGGGATTCAGACATCCTTTCTTCTTGGGAGATGCAAGACGAGCCTGCATTCAAGTCACTGCAGGGATATCCGGCCTTATTTCGAGTCAGGGCATCGCGGTGTCCATTCCACTTGAGGCCGCAAACTCAGGATCCCTCTCACATACCTAGAGCTGAGAGAAGCCTCCTCTTGAGGTGCTTGTGGTAAGGTGGTATTCCTCAGGAGTCGAAGCCAGGGACTAACCTCTCATCTCGTGTTGATTTTTGGCCCACGGAGCTCTTTCGTGTTGCTACAGTGACCTCAGGATCCCTCTAGCCTTGAAACAGTGTTCTTGGGGTTTCTCTGGAGTGCCATCAAGGAAATCAAGGCTTCTTTCATGTGTGATGTGCAACACGGAATTGCTCTGCACGCAGTGCAGGGGAATCGGGCCTCATCTCGCGGCGAGGGGGAAGTCTCATGGTTTTTCTCGAGTTGCGGCGGGATCCTGGGGTATATTCTCGAGTTACGACGGGGATAGCCCTTCCACCCACGTGTTTCTTCAGCGACGTCAGGACTCCTGCCTAGTTGCGAGGGACAACTCGGGATTCTCCTCGAGGCTTTGCAGGGCAATTGGGACGCCTCTCCAGCTGAGACGGGAGACCAAGGGTCCCTTTCCACGTGCCACAGGAATCCTGGGTCTCCTATCAAGTTTCACGATGAGTCAGGCATCGTTTCCTTTGGAAGCACTGATCTCCGCGTACCTCTGGAGTTTTCAAAGGATGTGAGGCCTCCGGTCGTGATGAGGTGTGGAACTAGGTCTTTCTCTGTGGTCTCCACAGGGGATTCAGACATCCTTTCATCTTGGGAGATGCAAGACGAGACTGCATTCAAGTCACTGCAGGGATATCCGGCCTTATTTCGCGTCAGGGCATCGCGGTGTCCATTCCACTTGAGGCCGCAAACTCAGGGTCCCTCTCACACACCTAGAGCTGAGAGAAGCCTCCTCTTGAGGTGCTTGTGGTAAGGTGGTATTCCTCTGGAGACGAATCCAGGGACTAACCTCTCTTTTCGAGTTGATTTTTGGTCCACAGAGTCCTTTCGTGTTGCTACAGTGACCTCAGGATCCCTCTAGCCTTGAAACAGTGTTCTTGGGGTTTCTCTGGAGTGCCATCAAGGAAATCAAGGCTCCTTTCATGTGTGATGTGCAAGACGGAATTGCTCTGCATGCAGTACAGGGGAATCGGGCCTCATCTCGCATCGAGGGGGAAGTCTCATGGTTTTTCTCGAGTTGCGGCAGGAACCTGGGGTATATTCTCGAGTTACGACGGGGATGGCCCTTCCACCCACGTGTTTGTTCAGCCACGTCAGGACTCCTGCCTAGTTGCGAGGGACAACTCGGGATTCTCCTCGAGGCTTGGCAGGGCAATTGGAACGCCTCTCCAGCTGAGGCGGGAGACCAATGGTCCCTTTCCACGTGCCACAAGAATCCTGGGACTCCTATCAAGTTTCACGAGGAGTCAGGTATCGCCTCCTTTGGAGGCACTGATCTCCGCGTACCTCTGGAGTTTTCAAAGGATGTGAGGCCTCCGGTCGCGATGAGGTGGGGAACTAGGTGTTTCTCTGTGGTCTCAACAGGGGATTCAGACATCCTTTCTTCTTGGGAGATGCAAGACGAGCCTGCATTCAAGTCACTGCAGGGATATCCGGCCTTATTTCGAGTCAGGGCATCGCGGTGTCCATTCCACTTGAGGCCGCAAACTCAGGATCCCTCTCACATACCTAGAGCTGAGAGAAGCCTCCTCTTGAGGTGCTTGTGGTAAGGTGGTATTCCTCAGGAGTCGAAGCCAGGGACTAACCTCTCATCTCGTGTTGATTCTTGGTCCACGGAGCGCTTTCGTGTTGCTACAGTGACCTCAGGATCCCTCTAGCCTTGAAACAGTGTTCTTGGGGTTTCTCTGGAGTGCCATCAAGGAAATCAAGGCTCCTTTCATGTGTGATGTGCAACACGGAATTGCTCTGCACGCAGTGCAGGGGAAACGGGCCACATCTCGCGGCGAGGGGGAAGTCTCATGGTTTTTCTCGAGTTGCGGCGGGAACCTGGGGTATATTCTCGAGTTACGACGGGGATGGCCCTTCCACACACGTGTTTGTTCAGCCATGTCAGGACTCTTGCCTAGTTGCGAGACACAACTCGGGATTCTCTTCGAGGCTTGGCAAGGCAATTGGGACGCCTCTCCAGCTGAGGCGGGAGACCATGGGTCCCTTTCCACGTGCCACAGGAATCCTGGGACTCCTATCAAGTTTCACGAGGAGTCAGGCATCGTCTCCTTTGGAGGCACTGATCTCCGCGTACCTCTGGAGTTTTCAAAGGATGTGAGGCCTCCGGTCGCGATGAGGTGGGGAACTAGGTCTTTCTCTGTGGTCTCCACAGGGGATTCAGACATCCTTTCTTCTTGGGAGATGCAAGACGAGCCTGCATTCAAGTCACTGCAGGGATATCCGGCCTTATTTCGAGTCAGGGCATCGCGGTGCCCATTCCACTTGAGGCCCCAAACTCAGGATCCCTCTCACATACCTAGAGCTGAGAGAAGCCTCCTCTTGAGGTGCTTGTGGTAATGTGGTATTCCTCCGGAGTCGAAGCCAGGGACTAACCTCTCATCTCGAGTTGATTTTTGGCCCACGGAGCTCTTTCATGTTGCTACAGTGACCTCAGGATCCCTCTAGCCTTGAAACAGTGTTCTTGGGGTTTCTCTGGAGTGCCATCAAGGAAATCAAGGCTCCTTTCATGTGTGATGTGCAACACGGAATTGCTCTGCACGCAGTGCAGGCGAATCGGGCCTCATCTCGCGGCGAGGGGGAAGTCTCATGGTTTTTCTCGAGTTGCGGCGGGAACCTGGGGTATATTCTCGAGTTACGACGGGGATGGCCCTTCCACCCACGTGTTTCTTCAGCGACGTCAGGACTCCTGCCTAGTTGCGAGGGACAACTCTGGATTCTCCTCGAGGCTTGGCAGGGCAATTGGGACGCCTCTCCAGCTGAGGCGGGAGACCAAGTGTCCCTTTCCAAGTGCCACAGGAATCCTGGGACTCCTATCAAGTTTCACGAGGAGTCAGGCATCGTCTCCTTTGGAGGCACTGATCTCCGCGTACCTCTGGAGTTTTCAAAGGATGTGAGGCTATCGGTCGCGATGAGGTGGGGAACTAAGTCTTTCTCTGTGCTTTCCACAGGGGATTCAGACATCCTTTCGTCGTGGGAGATGCAAGACGAGCCTGCATTGAAGTCACTGCAGGGATATCCGGCCTTATTTCGAGTCAGGGCATCGCGGTGTCCATTCCACTTGAGGCCGCAAACTCAGGGTCCCTCTCACATACCTAGAGCTGAGAGAAGCCTCCTCTTGAGGTGCTTGTGGTAAGGTGGTATTCCTCTGGAGACGAATCCAGGGACTAACCTCTCTTTTCGAGTTGATTTTTGGTCCACAGAGTTCTTTCGTGTTGCTACAGTGACCTCAGGATCCCTCTATCCTTGAAACAGTGTTCTTGGGGTTTCTCTGGAGTGCCATCAAGGAAATCAAGGCTCCTTTCATGTGTGATGTGCAAGACGGAATTGCTCTGCACGCAGTACAGGGGAATCGGGCCTCATCTCGCATCGAGGGGGAAGTCTCATGGTTTTTCTCGAGTTGCAGCGGGAACCTGGGGTATATTCTCGAGTTACGACGGGGATGGCCCTTCCACCCACGTGTTTGTTCAGCCACGTCAGGACTCCTGCCTAGTTGCGAGGGACAACTCGGGATTCTCCTCGAGGCTTGGCAGGGCAATTGGAACGCCTCTCCAGCTGAGGCGGGAGACCAAGGGTCCCTTTCCACGTGCCACAAGAATCCTGGGACTCCTATCAAGTTTCACGAGGAGTCAGGCATCGTCTCCTTTGGAGGCACTGATCTCCGCGTACCTCTCGAGTTTTCAAAGGATGTGAGGCCTCCGGTCGCGATGAGGTGGGGAACTAGGTGTTTCTCTGTGGTCTCCACAGGGGATTCAGACATCCTTTCTTCTTGGGAGATGCAAGACGAGCCTGCATTCAAGTCACTGCAGGGATATCCGGCCTTATTTCGAGTCAGGGCATCGCGGTGTCCATTCCACTTGAGGCCGCAAACTCAGGATCCCTCTCACATACCTAGAGCTGAGAGAAGCCTCCTCTTGAGGTGCTTGTGGTAAGGTGGTATTCCTCCGGAGTCGAAGCCAGGGACTAACCTCTCATCTCGTGTTGATTCTTGGTCCACGGAGCTCTTTCGTGTTGCTACAGTAACCTCAGGATCCCTCTAGCCTTGAAACAGTGTTCTTGGGGTTTCTCTGGAGTGCCATCAAGGAAATCAAGGCTCCTTTCATGTGTGATGTGCAACACGGAATTGCTCTGCACGCAGTGCAGGGGAATCGGGCCTCATCTCGCGGCGAGGGGGAAGTCTCATGGTTTTTCTCGAGTTGCGGCGGGAACCTGGGGTATATTCTCGAGTTACGACGGGGATGACCCTTCCACCCACGTGTTTCTTCAGCGACGTCAGGACTCCTGCCTAGTTGCGAGGGACAACTCGGGATTCTCCTGGAGGCTTGGCAGGGCAATTGGGACGCCTCTCCAGCTGAGGCGGGAGACCAAGTGCCCCTTTCCAAGTGCCACAGGAATCCTGGGACTCCTATCAAGTTTCACGAGGAGTCAGGCATCGTCTCCTTTGGAGGCACTGATCTCCGCGTACCTCTGGAGTTTTCAAAGGATGTGAGGCTATCAGTCGCGATGAGGTGGGGAACTAAGTCTTTCTCTGTGCTTTCCACAGGGGATTCAGGCATCCTTTCGTCGTGGGAGATGCAAGACGAGCCTGCATTGAAGTCACTGCAGGGATATCCAGCCTTATTTCGAGTCAGGGCATCGCGGTGTCCATTCCACTTGAGGCCGCAAACTCAGGGTCCCTCTCACATACCTAGAGCTGAGAGAAGCCTCCTCTTGAGGTGCTTGTGGTAAGGTGGTATTCCTCTGGAGACGAATCCAGGGACTAACCTCTCTTTTCGAGTTGATTTTTGGTCCACAGAGTTCTTTCGTGTTGCTACAGTGACCTCAGGATCCCTCTAGCCTTGAAACAGTGTTCTTGGGGTTTCTCTGGAGTGCCATCAAGGAAATCAAGGCTCCTTTCATGTGTGATGTGCAAGACGGAATTGCTCTGCACGCAGTACAGGGGAATCGGGCCTCATCTCGCATCGAGGGGGAAGTCTCATGGTTTTTCTCGAGTTGCAGCGGGAACCTGGGGTATATTCTCGAGTTACGACGGGGATGGCCCTTCCACCCACGTGTTTGTTCAGCCACGTCAGGACTCCTGCCTAGTTGCGAGGGACAACTCGGGATTCTCCTCGAGGCTTGGCAGGGCAATTGGAACGCCTCTCCAGCTGAGGCGGGAGACCAAGGGTCCCTTTCCACGTGCCACAAGAATCCTGGGACTCCTATCAAGTTTCACGAGGAGTCAGGCATCGTCTCCTTTGGAGGCACTGATCTCCGCGTACCTCTGGAGTTTTCAAAGGATGTGAGGCCTCCGGTCGCGATGAGGTGGGGAACTAGGTGTTTCTCTGTGGTCTCCACAGGGGATTCAGACATCCTTTCTTCTTGGGAGATGCAAGACGAGCCTGCATTCAAGTCACTGCAGGGATATCCGGCCTTATTTCGAGTCAGGGCATCGCGGTGTCCATTCCACTTGAGGCCGCAAACTCAGGATCCCTCTCACATACCTAGAGCTGAGAGAAGCCTCCTCTTGAGGTGCTTGTGGTAAGGTGGTATTCCTCCGGAGTCGAAGCCAGGGACTAACCTCTCATCTCGTGTTGATTCTTGGTCCACGGAGCTCTTTCGTGTTGCTACAGTAACCTCAGGATCCCTCTAGCCTTGAAACAGTGTTCTTGGGGTTTCTCTGGAGTGCCATCAAGGAAATCAAGGCTCCTTTCATGTGTGATGTGCAACACGGAATTGCTCTGCACGCAGTGCAGGGGAATCGGGCCTCATCTCGCGGCGAGGGGGAAGTCTCATGGTTTTTCTCGAGTTGCGGCGGGAACCTGGGGTATATTCTCGAGTTACGACGGGGATGACCCTTCCACCCACGTGTTTCTTCAGCGACGTCAGGACTCCTGCCTAGTTGCGAGGGACAACTCGGGATTCTCCTGGAGGCTTGGCAGGGCAATTGGGACGCCTCTCCAGCTGAGGCGGGAGACCAAGTGCCCCTTTCCAAGTGCCACAGGAATCCTGGGACTCCTATCAAGTTTCACGAGGAGTCAGGCATCGTCTCCTTTGGAGGCACTGATCTCCGCGTACCTCTGGAGTTTTCAAAGGATGTGAGGCTATCAGTCGCGATGAGGTGGGGAACTAAGTCTTTCTCTGTGCTTTCCACAGGGGATTCAGGCATCCTTTCGTCGTGGGAGATGCAAGACGAGCCTGCATTGAAGTCACTGCAGGGATATCCAGCCTTATTTCGAGTCAGGGCATCGCGGTGTCCATTCCACTTGAGGCCGCAAACTCAGGGTCCCTCTCACATACCTAGAGCTGAGAGAAGCCTCCTCTTGAGGTGCTTGTGGTAAGGTGGTATTCCTCTGGAGACGAATCCAGGGACTAACCTCTCTTTTCGAGTTGATTTTTGGTCCACAGAGTTCTTTCGTGTTGCTACAGTGACCTCAGGATCCCTCTAGCCTTGAAACAGTGTTCTTGGGGTTTCTCTGGAGTGCCATCAAGGAAATCAAGGCTCCTTTCATGTGTGATGTGCAACACGGAATTGCTCTGCACGCAGTGCAGAGGAATCGGGCCTCATCTCCCGGCGAGGGGGAAGTCTCATGGTTTTTCTCGAGTTGCGGCGGGAACCTGGGGTATATTCTCGAGTTACGACGGGGATGGCCCTTCCACCCACGTGTTTCTTCAGCGACGTCAGGACTCCTGCCTAGTTGCGAGGGACAACTCGGGATTCTCCTCGAGGTTTTGCAGGGCAATTGCGACGCCTCTCCAGCTGAGGCGGGAGACCAAGTGTCCCTTTCCAAGTGCCACAGGAATCCTGGGACTCCTATCAAGTTTCACGAGAAGTCAGGTATCGGCTCCTTTGGAGGCCCTGATCTCCGCGTACCTCTGGAGTTTTCAAAGGATGTGAGGCCTCCGGTCCCGATGAGGTGGGGAACTAGGTGTTTCTCTGTGGTCTCCACAGGGGATTCAGACATCCTTTCTTCTTGGGAGATGCAAGACGAGCCTGCATTCAAGTCACTGCAGGGATATCCGGCCTTATTTCAAGTCAGGGCATCGCGGTGTCCATTCCACTTGAGGCCGCAAACTCAGGATCCCTCTCACATACCTAGAGCTGAGAGAAGCCTCCTCTTGAGGTGCTTGTGGTAAGGTGGTATTCCTCAGGAGTCGAAGCCAGGGACTAACCTCTCATCTCGTGTTGATTCTTGGTCCACGGAGCTCTTTCGTGTTGCTACAGTGACCTCAGGATCCCTCTAGCCTTGAAACAGTGTTCTTGGGGTTTCTCTGGAGTGCCATCAAGGAAATCAAGGCTCCTTTCATGTGTGATGTGCAACACGGAATTGCTCTGCACGCAGTGCAGGGGAATCGGGCCACATCTCGCGGCGAGGGGGAAGTCTCATGGTTGTTCTCGAGTTGCGGCGGGAACCTGGGGTATATTCTCGAGTTACGACGGGGATGGCCCTTCCACACACGTGTTTGTTCAGCCATGTCCGGACTCCTGCCTAGTTGCGAGACACAACTCGGGATTCTCCTCGAGGCTTGGCAAGGCAATTGGGACGCCTCTCCAGCTGAGGCGGGAGACCAAGGGTCCCTTTCCACGTGCCACAGGAATCCTGGGACTCCTATCAAATTTCACGAGGAGTCAGGCATCGTCTCCTTTGGACGCACTGATCTCCGCCTACCTCTGGAGTTTTCAAAGGATGTGAGGCCTCCGGTCGCGATGAGGTGGGGAACTAGGTGTTTCTCTGTGGTCTCCACAGGGGATTCAGACATCCTTTCTTCTTGGGAGATGCAAGACGAGCCTGCATTCAAGTCACTGCAGGGATATCCGGCCTTATTTCGAGTCAGGGCATTGCGGTGTCCATTCCACTTGAGGCCGCAAACTCAGGATCCCTCTCACATACCTAGAGCTGAGAGAAGCCTCCTCTTGAGGTGCTTGTGGTAAGGTGGTATTCCTCAGGAGTCGAAGCCAGGGACTAACCTCTCATCTCGTGTTGATTCTTGGTCCACGGAGCTCTTTCGTGTTGCTACAGTGACCTCAGGATCCCTCTAGCCTTGAAACAGTGTTCTTGGGGTTTCTCTGGAGTGCCATCAAGGAAATCAAGGCTCCTTTCATGTGTGATGTGCAAAACGGAATTGATCTGCACGCAGTGCAGGGGAATCGGGCCTCATCTCGCGGCGAGGGGGAAGTCTCATGGTTTTTCTCGAGTTGCGGCGGGAACCTGGGGTATATTCTCGAGTTACGACGGGGATGGCCCTTCCACACACGTGTGTGTTCAGCCATGTCAGGACTCCTGCCTAGTTGCGAGGGACATCTCGGGATTCTCCTCGAGGCTTTGCAGGGCAATTGGGACGCCTCTCCAGCTGAGACGGGAGACCAAGGGTCCCTTTCCACGTGCCACAGGAATCCTGGGTCTCCTATCAAGTTTCACGAGGAGTCAGGCATCGTCTCCTTTGGAGGCACTGATCTCCGCATTCCTCTGGAGTTTTCAAAGGATTTGAGGCCTCCTGTCGCGATGAGGTGGGGAACTAGGTCTTTCTCTGTGGTCTCCACAGGGGATTCAGACACCCTTTCGTCTTGGGAGATGCAAGACGAGCCTGCATTCCAGTCACTGCAGGGATATCCGGCCTTATTTCGAGTCAGGGCATCGCGGTGTCCATTCCACTTGAGGCCACAAACTCAGGGTCCCTCTGACATACCTAGAGCTGAGAGAAGCCTCCTCTTGAGGTGCTTGTGGTAAGGTGGTATTCCTCTGGAGTCGAAGCCAGGGACTAACCTCTCATCTCGAGTTGATTTTTGGCCCACGGAGCTCTTTCGTGTTGCTACAGTGACCTCAGGATCCCTCTAGCCTTGAAACAGTGTTCTTGGGGTTTCTCTGGAGTGCCATCAAGGAAATCAAGGCTCCTTTCATGTGTGATGTGCAACACGGAATTGCTCTGCATGCAGTGCAGGGTAATCGGGCCTCATCTCGCGGCGAGGGGGAAGTCTCATGGTTTTTCTCGAGTTGCGGCGGGAACCTGGGGTATATTCTCGAGTTACGACGGGGATGGCCCTTCCACCCACGTGTTTCTTCAGCGACGTCAGGACTCCTGCCTAGTTGCGAGGGACAACTCTGGATTCTCCTCGAGGCTTGGCAGGGCAATTGGGACGCTTCTCCAGCTGAGGCGGGAGACCAAGTGTCCCTTTCCAAGTGCCACAGGAATCCTGGGACTCCTATCAAGTTTCACGAGGAGTCAGGCATCGTCTCCTTTGGAGGCACTGATCTCCGCGTACCTCTGGAGTTTTCAAAGGATGTGAGGCTATCGGTCGCGATGAGGTGGGGAACTAAGTCTTTCTCTGTGCTTTCCACAGGGGATTCAGACATCCTTTCGTCGTGGGAGATGCAAGACGAGCCTGCATTGAAGTCACTGCAGGGATATCCGGCCTTATTTCGAGTCAGGGCATCGCGGTGTCCATTCCACTTGAGGCCGCAAACTCAGGGTCCCTCTCACATACCTAGAGCTGAGAGAAGCCTCCTCTTGAGGTGCTTGTGGTAAGGTGGTATTCCTCTGGAGACGAATCCAGGGACTAACCTCTCTTTTCGAGTTGATTTTTGGTCCACAGAGTTCTTTCGTGTTGCTACAGTGACCTCAGGATCCCTCTATCCTTGAAACAGTGTTCTTGGGGTTTCTCTGGAGTGCCATCAAGGAAATCAAGGCTCCTTTCATGTGTGATGTGCAAGACGGAATTGCTCTGCACGCAGTACAGGGGAATCGGGCCTCATCTCGCATCGAGGGGGAAGTCTCATGGTTTTTCTCGAGTTGCGGCGGGAACCTGGGGTATATTCTCGAGTTACGACGGGGATGGCCCTTCCACACACGTGTTTGTTCAGCCACGTCAGGACTCCTGCCTAGTTGCGAGGGACAACTCGGGATTCTCCTCGAGGCTTGGCAGGGCAATTGGAACGCCTCTCCAGCTGAGGCGGGAGACCAAGGGTCCCTTTCCACGTGCCACAAGAATCCTATGACTCCTATCAAGTTTCACGAGGAGTCAGGCATCGTCTCCTTTGGAGGCACTGATCTCCGCGTACCTATGGAGTTTTCAAAGGATGTGAGGCGTCCGGTCGCGATGAGGTGGGGAACTAGGTGTTTCTCTGTGGTCTCCACAGGGGATTCAGACATCCTTTCTTCTTGGGAGATGCAAGACTAGCCTGCATTCAAGTCACTGCAGGGATATCCGGCCTTATTTCGAGTCAGGGCATCGCGGTGTCCATTCCACTTGAGGCCGCAAACTCAGGATCCCTCTCACATACCTAGAGCTGAGAGAAGCCTCCTCTTGAGGTGCTTGTGGTAAGGTGGTATTCCACAGGAGTCGAAGCCAGGGACTAACCTCTCATCTCGAGTTGATTTTTGGCCCACGGAGCTCTTTCGTGTTGCTACAGTGACCTCAGGATCCCTCTAGCCTTGAAACAGTGTTCTTGGGGTTTCTCTGGAGTGCCATCAAGGAAATCAAGGCTCCTTTCATGTGTGATGTGCAACACGGAATTGGTCTGCACGCAGTGCAGGGGAATCGGGCCTCATCTCGCGGCGAGGGGGAAGTCTCATGGTTTTTCTCGAGTTGCAGCGGGAACCTGGGGTATATTCTCGAGTTACGACGGGGATGGCCCTTCCACCCACGTGTTTCATCAGCGACGGCAGGACTCCTGCCTAGTTGCGAGGGACAACTCGGGATTCTCCTCGAGGCTTTGCAGGGCAATTGGGACGCCTCTCCAGCTGAGACGGGAGACCAAGGGTCCCTTTCCACGTGCCACAGGAATCCTGGGTCTCCTATCAAGTTTCACGAGGAGTCAGGCATCGTCTCCTTTGGAGGCACTGATCTCCGCATACCTCTGGAGTTTTCAAAGGATTTGAGGCCTCCTGTCGCGATGAGGTGGGGAACTAGGTCTTTCTCTGTGGTCTCCACAGGGGATTCAGACACCCTTTCGTCTTGGGAGATGCAAGACGAGCCTGCATTCCAGTCACTGCAGGGATATCCGGCCTTATTTCGAGTCAGGGCATCGCGGTGTCCATTCCACTTGAAGCCGCAAACTCAGGGTACCTCTCACATACCTAGAGCTGAGAGAAGCCTCCTCTTGAGGTGCTTGTGGTAAGGTGGTATTCCTCTGGAGTCGAAGCCAGGGACTAACCTCTCATCTCGAGTTGATTTTTGGCCCACGGAGCTCTTTCGTGTTGCTACAGTGACCTCAGGATCCCTCTAGCCTTGAAACAGTGTTCTTGGGGTTTCTCTGGAGTGCCATCAAGGAAATCAAGGCTCCTTTCATGTGTGATGTGCAACACGGAATTGCTCTGCACGCAGTGCAGGCGAATCGGGCCTCATCTCGCGGCAAGGGGGAAGTCTCATGGTTTTTCTCGAGTTGCGGCGGGAACCTGGGGTATATTCTCGAGTTACGACGGGGATGGCCCTTCCACCCACGTGTTTCTTCAGCGACGTCAGGACTCCTGCCTAGTTGCGAGGGACAACTCTGGATTCTCCTCGAGGCTTGGCAGGGCAATTGGGACGCCTCTCCAGCTGAGGCGGGAGACCAAGTGTCCCTATCCAAGTGCCACAGGAATCCTGGGACTCCTATCAAGTTTCACGAGGAGTCAGGCATCGTCTCCTTTGGAGGCACTGATCTCCGCGTACCTCTGGAGTTTTCAAAGGATGTGAGGCTATCGGTCGCGATGAGGTGGGGAACTAAGTCTTTCTCTGTGCTTTCCACAGGGGATTCAGACATACTTTCGTCGTGGGAGATGCAAGACGAGCCTGCATTGAAGTCACTGCAGGGATATCCGGCCTTATTTCGAGTCAGGGCATCGCAGTGTCCATTCCACTTGAGGCCGCAAACTCAGGGTCCCTCTCACATACCTAGAGCTGAGAGAAGCCTCCTCTTGAGGTGCTTGTGGTAAGGTGGTATTCCTCTGGAGACGAATCCAGGGACTAACCTCTCTTTTCGAGTTGATTTTTGGTCCACAGAGTTCTTTCGTGTTGCTACAGTGACCTCAGGATCCCTCTATCCTTGAAACAGTGTTCTTGGGGTTTCTCTGGAGTGCCATCAAGGAAATCAAGGCTCCTTTCATGTGTGATGTGCAAGACGGAATTGCTCTGCACGCAGTACAGGGGAATCGGGCCTCATCTCGCATCGAGGGGGAAGTCTCATGGTTTTTCTCGAGTTGCAGCGGGAACCTGGGGTATATTCTCGAGTTACGACGGGGATGGCCCTTCCACCCACGTGTTTGTTCAGCCACGTCAGGACTCCTGCCTAGTTGCGAGGGACAACTCGGGATTCTCCTCGAGGTTTGGCAGGGCAATTGGAACGCCTCTCCAGCTGAGGCGGGAGACCAAGGGTCCCTTTCCACGTGCCACAAGAATCCTGGGACTCCTATCAAGTTTCACGAGGAGTCAGGCATCGTCTCCTTTGGAGGCAATGATCTCCGCGTACCTCTCGAGTTTTCAAAGGATGTGAGGCCTCCGGTCGCGATGAGGTGGGGAACTAGGTGTTTCTCTGTGGTCTCCACAGGGGATTCAGACATCCTTTCTTCTTGGGAGATGCAAGACGAGCCTGCATTCAAGTCACTGCAGGGATATCCGGCCTTATTTCGAGTCAGGGCATCGCGGTGCCCATTCCACTTGAGGCCGCAAACTCAGGATCCCTCTCACATACCTAGAGCTGAGAGAAGCCTCCTCTTGAGGTGCTTGTGGTAATGTGGTATTCCTCCGGAGTCGAAGCCAGGGACTAACCTCTCATCTCGTGTTGATTCTTGGTCCACGGAGCTCTTTCGTGTTGCTACAGTGACCTCAGGATCCCTCTAGCCTTGAAACAGTGTTCTTGGGGTTTCTCTGGAGTGCCATCAAGGAAATCAAGGCTCCTTTCATGTGTGATGTGCAACACGGAATTGCTCTGCACGCAGTGCAGGGGAATCGGGCCTCATCTCGCGGCGAGGGGGAAGTCTCATGGTTTTTCTCGAGTTGCGGCGGGAACCTGGGGTATATTCTCGAGTTACGACGGGGATGGCCCTTCCACCCACGTGTTTCTTCAGCGACGTCAGGACTCCTGCCTAGTTGCGAGGGACAACTCTGGATTCTCCTGGAGGCTTGGCAGGGCAATTGGGACGCCTCTCCAGCTGAGGCGGGAGACCAAGGGTCCCTTTCCAAGTGCCACAGGAATCCTGGGACTCCTATCAAGTTTCACGAGGAGTCAGGCATCGTCTCCTTTGGAGGCACTGATCTCCGCGTACCTCTGGAGTTTTCAAAGGATGTGAGGCTATCAGTCGCGATGAGGTGGGGCACTAAGTCTTTCTCTGTGCTTTCCACAGGGCATTCAGGCATCCTTTCGTCGTGGGAGATGCAATACGAGCCTGCATTCCAGTCACTGCAGGGATATCCGGCCTTATTTCGAGTCAGGGCATCACGGTGTCCATTCCACTTGAGGCCGCAAACTCAGGGTCCCTCTCACATACCTAGAGCTGAGAGAAGCCTCCTCTTGAGGTGCTTGTGGTAAGGTGGTATTCCTCTGGAGACGAATCCAGGGACTAACCTCTCTTTTCGAGTTGATTTTTGGTCCACAGAGTTCTTTCGTGTTGCTACAGTGACCTCAGGATCCCTCTAGCCTTGAAACAGTGTTCTTGGGGTTTCTCTGGAGTGCCATCAAGGAAATCAAGGCTCCTTTCATGTGTGATGTGCAACACGGAATTGCTCTGCACGCAGTGCAGGGGAATCGGGCCTCATCTCCCGGCGAGGGGGAAGTCTCATGGTTTTTCTCGAGTTGCGACGGAAACCTGGGGTATATTCTCGAGTTACGACGGGGATGGCCCTTCCACCCACGTGTTTCTTCAGCGACGTCAGGACTCCTGCCTAGTTGCGAGGGACAACTCGGGATTCTCCTCGAGGTTTTGCAGGGCAATTGCGACGCCTCTCCAGCTGAGGCGGGAGACCAAGTGTCCCTTTCCAAGTGCCACAGGAATCCTGGGACTCCTATCAAGTTTCACGAGAAGTCAGGCATCGGCTCCTTTGGAGGCACTGATCTCCGCGTACCTCTGGAGTTTTCAAAGGATGTGAGGCCTCCGGTCGCGATGAGGTGGGGAACTAGGTGTTTCTCTGTGGTCTCCACAGGGGATTCAGACATCCTTTCTTCTTGGGAGATGCAAGACGAGCCTGCATTCAAGTCACTGCAGGGATATCCGGCCTTATTTCAAGTCAGGGCATCGCGGTGTCCATTCCACTTGAGGCCGCAAACTCAGGGTCCCTCTCACATACCTAGAGCTGAGAGAAGCCTCCTCTTGAGGTGCTTGTGGTAAGGTGGTATTCCTCTGGAGACGAATCCAGGGACTAACCTCTCTTTTCGAGTTGATTTTTGGTCCACAGAGTTCTTTCATGTTGCTACAGTGACCTCAGGATCCCTCTATCCTTGAAACAGTGTTCTTGGGGTTTCTCTGGAGTGCCATCAAGGAAATCAAGGCTCCTTTCATGTGTGATATGCAAGACGGAATTGCTCTGCACGCAGTACAGGGGAATCGGGCCTCATCTCGCATCGAGGGGGAAGTCTCATGGTTTTTCTCGAGTTGCGGCGGGAACCTGGGGTATATTCTCGAGTTACGACGGGGATGGCCCTTCCACCCACGTGTTTGTTCAGCCACATCAGGACTCCTGCCTAGTTGCGAGGGACAACTCGGGATTCTCCTCGAGGCTTGGCAGGGCAATTGGAACGCCTCTCCAGCTGAGGCGGGAGACCAAGGGTCCCTTTCCACGTGCCACAAGAATCCTGGGACTCCTATCAAGTTTCACGAGGAGTCAGGCATTGTCTCCTTTGGAGGCACTGATCTCCGCGTACCTCTGGAGTTTTCAAAGGATATGAGGCCTCCGGTCGCGATGAGGTGGGGAACTAGGTGTTTCTCTGTGGTCTCCACAGGGGATTCAGACATCCTTTTTTCTTGGGAGATGCAAGACGAGCCTGCATTCAAGTCACTGCAGGGATATCCGGCCTTATTTCGAGTCAGGGCATCGCGGTGTCCATTCCACTTGAGGCCGCAAACTCAGGATCCCTCTCACATACCTAGAGCTGAGAGAAGCCTCCTCTTGAGGTGCTTGTGGTAAGGTGGTATTCCTCAGGAGTCGAAGCCAGGGACTAACCTCTCATCTCGTGTTGATTCTTGGTCCACGGAGCTCTCTCGTGTTGCTACAGTGACCTCAGGATCCCTCTAGCCTTGAAACAGTGTTCTTGGGGTTTCTCTGGAGTGCCATCAAGGAAATCAAGGCTCCTTTCATGTGTGATGTGCAACACAGAATTGCTCTGCACGCAGTGCAGGGGTATCGGGCCTCATCTCGCGGCGAGGGGGAAGTCTCATGGTTTTTCTCGAGTTGCGGCGGGAACCTGGGGTATATTCTCGAGTTACGACGGGGATGGCCCTTCCACACACGTGTTTGTTCAGCCACGTCAGGACTCTTGCCTAGTTGCGAGACACAACTCGGGATTCTCCTCGAGGCTTCGCAAGGCAATTGGGACGCCTCTCCAGCTGAGGCGGGAGACCAAGGGTCCCTTTCCACGTGCCACAGGAATCCTGGGACTCCTATCAAGTTTCACGAGGAGTCAGGCATCGTCTCCTTTGGAGGCACTGATCTCCGCGTACCTCTGGAGTTTTCAAAGGATGTGAGGCCTCCGGTCGCGATGAGGTGGGGAACTAGGTCTTTCTCTGTGGTCTCCACAGGGGATTCAGACATCCTTTCATCTTGGGAGATGCAAGACGAGCCTGCATTCAAGTCACTGCAGGGATATCCAGCCTTATTTCGCGTCAGGGCATCGCGGTGTCCATTCCACTTGAGGCCGCAAACTCAGGGTCCCTCTCACATACCTAGAGCTGAGAGAAGCCTCCTCTTGAGGTACTTGTGGTAAGGTGGTATTCCTCTGGAGTCGAAGCCAGGGACTAACCTCTCATCTCGAGTTGATTTTTGGCCCACGGAGCTCTTTCGTGTTGCTACAGTGACCTCAGGATCCCTCTAGCCTTGAAACAGTGTTCTTGGGGTTTCTCTGGAGTGCCATCAAGGAAATCAAGGCTCCTTTCATGTGTGATGTGCAACACGGAATTGCTCTGCACGCAGTGCAGGGGAATCGGGCCTCATCTCGCGGCGAGGGGGAAGTCTCATGGTTTTTCTCGAGTTGCGGCGAGAACCTGGGGTATATTCTCGAGTTACGGCGGGGATGGCCCTTCCACACACGTGTTTGTTCAGCCACGTCAGGACTCCTGCCTAGTTGCGAGGGAAAACTCGGAATTCTCCTCGAGGCTTGGCAGGGCAATTGGAACGCCTCTCCAGCTGAGGCGGGAGACCAAGGGTCCCTTTCCACGTGCCACAAGAATCCTGGGACTCCTATCAAGTTTCACGAGGAGTCAGGCATCGTCTCCTTTGGAGGTACTGATCTCCGCGTACCTCTGGAGTTTTCAAAGGATGTGAGGCCTCCGGTCGCGATGAGGTGGGGAACTAGGTGTTTCTCTGTGGTCTCCACAGGGGATTCAGACATCCTTTCTTCTTGGGAGATGCAAGACGAGCCTGCATTCAAGTCACTGCAGGGATATCCGGCCTTATTTCGAGTCAGGGCATCGCGGTGTCCATTCCACTTGAGGCCACAAACTCAGGGTCCCTCTCACATACCTAGAGCTGAGAGAAGCCTCCTCTTGAGGTGCTTCCGGTAAGGTGGTATTCCTCTGGAGTCGAAGCTAGGGACTCACCTCTCATCTCGAGTTGATTTTTGGTCCACGGAGCTCTTTCCTGTTGCTACAGTGACCTCAGGATCCCTCTATCCTTGAAACAGTGTTCTTGGGGTTTCTCTGGAGTGCCATGAAGGAAATCAAGGCTCCTTTCATGTGTGATGTGCAACACAGAATTGCTCTGCACGCAGTGCAGGGGAATCGGGCCTCATCTCGCAGCGAGGGGGAAGTCTCATGGTTTTTCTCGAGTTGCGGCGGGAACCTGGGGTATATTCTCGAGTTACGACGGGGATGGCCCTTCCACACACGTGTTTGTTCAGCCACGTTAGGACTCTTGCCTAGTTGCGAGACACAACTCGGGATTCTCCTCGAGGCTTGGCAAGGCAATTGGGACGCCTCTCCAGCTAAGGCGGGAGACCAAGGGTCCCTTTCCACGTGCCACAGGAATCCTGGGACTCCTATCAAGTTTCACGAGGAGTCAGGCATCGTCTCCTTTGGAGGCACTGATCTCCGCGTACCTCTGGAGTTTTCAAAGGATGTGAGGCCTCCGGTCGCGATGAGGTGGGGAACTAGGTCTTTCTCTGTGGTCTCCACAGGGGATTCAGACATCCTTTCATCTTGGGAGATGCAAGACGAGCCTGCATTCAAGTCACTGCAGGGATATCCAGCCTTATTTCGCGTCAGGGCATCGCGGTGTCCATTCCATTTGAGGCCGCAAACTCAGTGTCCCTCTCACATACCTAGAGCTGAGAGAAGACTCCTCTTGAGGTGCTTGTGGTAAGGTGGTATTCCTCTGGAGTCGAAGCCAGGGACTAACCTCTCATCTCGAGTTGATTTTTTGCCCACGGAGCTCTTTCGTGTTGCTACAGTGACCTCAGGATCCCTCTAGCCTTGAAACAGTGTTCTTGGGGTTTCTCTGGAGTGCCATGAAGGAAATCAAGGCTCCTTTCATGTGTGATGTGCATCACAGAAGTGCTCTGCGCGCAGTGCAGGGGAATCGGGCCTCATCTCGCGGCGAGGGGGAAGTCTCATGGTTTTTCTCGAGTTGCGGCGGGAACCTGGGATATATTCTCGAGTTACGACGGGGATGGCCCTTCCACCCACGTGTTTCTTCAGCGACGTCAGGACTCCTGCCTAGTTGCGAGGGACAACTCTGGATTCTCCTCGAGGCTTGGCAGGGCAATTGGGACGCCTCTCCAGCTGAGGCGGGAGACCAAGTGTCCCTTTCCAAGTGCCACAGGAATCCTGGGACTCCTATCAAGTTTCACGAGGAGTCAGGCATCGTCTCCTTTGGAGGCACTGATCTCCGCGTACCTCTGGAGTTTTCAAAGGATGTGAGGCTATCGGTCGCGATGAGGTGGGGAACTAAGTCTTTCTCTGTGCTTTCCACAGGGGATTCAGACATTCTTTCGTCCTGGGTGATGCAAGACGAGCCTGCATTGAAGTCACTGCAGGGATATCTGGCCTTATTTCGAGTCAGGGCATCGCGGTGTCCATTCCACTTGAGGCCGCAAACTCAGGGTCCCTCTCACATACCTAGAGCTGAGAGAAGCCTCCTCTTGAGGTGCTTGTGGTAAGGTGGTATTCCTCTGGAGTCGAAGCCAGGAACTAACCTCTCTTTTCGAGTTGATTTTTGGTCCACAGAGTTCTTTCGTGTTGCTACAGTGACCTCAGGATCCCTCTATCCTTGAAACAGTGTTCTTGGGGTTTCTCTGGAGTGCCATCAAGGAAATCAAGGCTCCTTTCATGTGTGATGTGCAAGACGGAATTGCTCTGCACGCAGTACAGGGGAATCGGGCCTCATCTCGCATCGAGGGGGAAGTCTCATGGTTTTTCTCGAGTTGCGGCGGGAACCTGGGGTATATTCTCGAGTTACGACGGGGATGGCCCTTCCACCCACGTGTTTGTTCAGCCACGTCAGGACTCCTGCCTAGTTGCGAGGGACAACTCGGGATTCTGTCGAGGCTTGGCAGGGCAATTGGAACGCCTCTCCAGCTGAGGCGGGAGACCAAGGGTCCCTTTCCACGTGCCACAAGAATCCTGGGACTCCTATCAGTTTCACGAGGAGTCAGGCATCGTCTCCTTTGGAGGCACTGATCTCCGCGTACCTCTGGAGTTTTCAAAGGATGTGAGGCCTCCGGTCGCGATGAGGTGGGGAACTAGGTCTTTCTCTGTGGTCTCCACAGGGGATTCAGACATCCTTTCTTCTTGGGAGATGCAAGACGAGCCTGTATTCAAGTCACTGCAGGGATATCCGGCCTTATTTCGAGTCAGGGCATCGCGGTGTCCATTCCACTTGAGGCCGCAAACTCAGGATCCCTCTCACATACCTAGAGCTGAGAGAAGCCTCCTCTTGAGGTGCTTGTGGTAAGGTGGTATTCCTCAGGAGTCGAAGCCAGGGACTAACCTCTCATCTCGTGTTGATTCTTGGTCCACGGAGCTCTTTCGTGTTGCTACAGTGACCTCAGGATCCCTCTAGCCTTGAAACAGTGTTCTTGGGGTTTCTCTGGAGTGCCATCAAGGAAATCAAGGCTCCTTTCATGTGTGATGTGCAACACGGAATTGCTCTGCACGCAGTGCAGGGGAATCGGGCCTCATCTCGCGGCGAGGGGGAAGTCTCATGGTTTTTCTCGAGTTGCGGCGGGAACCTGGGGTATATTCTCGAGTTACGACGGGGATGGCCCTTCCACACACGTGTTTGTTCAATCACGTCAGGACTCTTGCCTAGTTGCGAGACACAACTCGGGATTCTCCTCGAGGCTTTGCAGGGCAATTGGGACGCCTCTCCAGCTGAGACGGGAGACCAAGGGTCCCTTTGCACGTGCCACAGGAATCCTGGGACTCCTATCAAGTTTCACGAGGAGTCAGGCATCGTCTCCTTTGGAGGCACTGATCTCCGCATACCTCTGGAGTTTTCAAAGGATTTGAGGCCTCCTGTCGCGATGAATTGGGGAACTAAGTCTTTCTCTGTGCTTTCCACAGGGGATTCAGACATCCTTTCGTCCTGGGAGATGCAAGACGAGCCTGCATTGAAGTCACTGCAGGGATATCCGGCCTTATTTCGAGTCAGGGCATCGCGGTGTCCATTCCACTTGAGGCCGCAAACTCAGGGTCCCTCTCACATACCTAGAGCTGAGAGAAGCCTCCTCTTGAGGTGCTTGTGGTAAGGTGGTATTCCTCTGGAGACGAATCCAGGGACTAACCTCTCTTTTCGAGTTGATATTTGGTCCACAGAGTTCTTTCGTGTTGCTACAGTGACCTCAGGATCCCTCTATCCTTGAAACAGTGTTCTTGGGGTTTCTCTGGAGTGCCATCAAGGAAATCAAGGCTCCTTTCATGTGTGATGTGCAAGACGGAATTGCTCTGCACGCAGTACAGGGGAATCGGGCCTCATCTCGCATCGAGGGGGAAGTCTCATGGTTTTTCTCGAGTTGCGGCGGGAACCTGGGGTATATTCTCGAGTTACGGCGGGGATGGCCCTTCCACACACGTGTTTGTTCAGCCACGTCAGGACTCCTGCCTAGTTGCGAGGGGAAAACTCGGAATTCTCCTCGAGGCTTGGCAGGGCAATTCGAACGCCTCTCCAGCTGAGGCGGGAGACCAAGGGTCCCTTTCCACGTGCCACAAGAATCCTGGGACTCCTATCAAGTTTCACGAGGAGTCAGGCATCGTCTCCTTTGGAGGTACTGATCTCCGCGTACCTCTGGAGTTTTCAAAGGATGTGAGGCCTCCGGTCGCGATGAGGTGGGGAACTAGGTGTTTCTCTGTGGTCTCCACAGGGGATTCAGACATCCTTTCTTCTTGGGAGATGCAAGACGAGCCTGCATTGAAGTCACTGCAGGGATATCCGGCCTTATTTCGAGTCAGGGCATCGCGGTGTCCATTCCACTTGAGGCCACAAACTCAGGGTCCCTCTCACATACCTAGAGCTGAGAGAAGCCTCCTCTTGAGGTGCTTCCGGTAAGGTGGTATTCCTCTGGAGTCGAAGCTAGGGACTAACCTCTCATCTCGAGTTGATTTTTGGTCCACGGAGCTCTTTCGTGTTGCTACAGTGACCTCAGGATCCCTCTATCCTTGAAACAGTGTTCTTGGGGTTTCTCTGGAGTGCCATGAAGGAAATCAAGGCTCCTTTCATGTGTGATGTGCAACACAGAATTGCTCTGCACGCAGTGCAGGGGAATCGGGCCTCATCTCGCGGCGAGGGGGAAGTCTCATGGTTTTTCTCGAGTTGCGGCGGGAACCTGGGGTATATTCTCGAGTTACGACGGGGATGGCCCTTCCACACACGTGTTTGTTCAGCCACGTTAGGATTCTTGCCTAGTTGCGAGACACAACTCGGGATTCTCCTCGAGGCTTGGCAAGGCAATTGGGACGCCTCTCCAGCTAAGGCGGGAGACCAAGGGTCCCTTTCCACGTGCCACAGGAATCCTGGGACTCCTATCAAGTTTCACGAGGAGTCAGGCATCGTCTCCTTTGGAGGCACTGATCTCCGCGTACCTCTGGAGTTTTCAAAGGATGTGAGGCCTCCGGTCGCGATGAGGTGGGGAACTAGGTCTTTCTCTGTGGTCTCCACAGGGGATTCAGACATCCTTTCATCTTGGGAGATGCAAGACGAGCCTGCATTCAAGTCACTGCAGGGATATCCAGCCTTATTTCGCGTCAGGGCATCGCGGTGTCCATTCCATTTGAGGCCGCAAACTCAGGGTCCCTCTCACATACCTAGAGCTGAGAGAAGCCTCCTCTTGAGGTGCTTGTGGTAAGGTGGTATTCCTCTGGAGTCGAAGCCAGGGACTAACCTCTCATCTCGAGTTGATTTTTGGGCCACGGAGCTCTTTCGTGTTGCTACAGTGACCTCAGGATCCCTCTAGCCTTGAAACAGTGTTCTTGGGGTTTCTCTGGAGTGCCATGAAGGAAATCAAGGCTCCTTTCATGTGTGATGTGCAACACAGAATTGCTCTGCGCGCAGTGCAGGGGAATCGGGCCTCATCTCGCGGCGAGGGGGAAGTCTCATGGTTTTTCTCGAGTTGCGGCGGGAACCTGGGATATATTCTCGAGTTACGACGTGGATGGCCCTTCCACCCACGTGTTTCTTCAGCGACGTCAGGACTCCTGCCTAGTTGCGAGGGACAACTCTGGATTCTCCTCGAGGCTTGGCAGGGCAATTGGGACGCCTCTCCAGCTGAGGCGGGAGACCAAGGGTCCCTTTCCAAGTGCCACAGGAATCCTGGGACTCCTATCAAGTTTCACGAGGAGTCAGGCATCGTCTCCTTTGGAGGCACTGATCTCCGCGTACCTCTGGAGTTTTCAAAGGATGTGAGGCTATCGGTCGCGATGAGGTGGGGAACTAAGTCTTTCTCTGTGCTTTCCACAGGGGATTCAGACATTCTTTCGTCCTGGGTGATGCAAGACGAGCCTGCATTGAAGTCACTGCAGGGATATCTGGCCTTATTTCGAGTCAGGGCATCGCGGTGTCCATTCCACTTGAGGCCGCAAACTCAGGGTCCCTCTCACATACCTAGAGCTGAGAGAAGCCTCCTCTTGAGGTGCTTGTGGTAAGGTGGTATTCCTCTGGAGTCGAAGCCAGGGACTAACCTCTCTTTTCGAGTTGATTTTTGGTCCACAGAGTTCTTTCGTGTTGCTACAGTGACCTCAGGATCCCTCTATCCTTGAAACAGTGTTCTTGGGGTTTCTCTGGAGTGCCATCAAGGAAATCAAGGCTCCTTTCATGTGTGATGTGCAAGACGGAATTGCTCTGCACGCAGTACAGGGGAATCGGGCCTCATCTCGCATCGAGGGGGAAGTCTCATGGTTTTTCTCGAGTTGCGGCGGGAACCTGGGGTATATTCTCGAGTTACGACGGGGATGGCCCTTCCACCCACGTGTTTGTTCAGCCACGTCAGGACTCCTGCCTAGTTGCGAGGGACAACTCGGGATTCTGTCGAGGCTTGGCAGGGCAATTGGAACGCCTCTCCAGCTGAGGCGGGAGACCAAGGGTCCCTTTCCACGTGCCACAAGAATCCTGGGACTCCTATCAGTTTCACGAGGAGTCAGGCATCGTCTCCTTTGGAGGCACTGATCTCCGCGTACCTCTGGAGTTTTCAAAGGATGTGAGGCCTCCGGTCGCGATGAGGTGGGGAACTAGGTCTTTCTCTGTGGTCTCCACAGGGGATTCAGACATCCTTTCTTCTTGGGAGATGCAAGACGAGCCTGTATTCAAGTCACTGCAGGGATATCCGGCCTTATTTCGAGTCAGGGCATCGCGGTGTCCATTCCACTTGAGGCCGCAAACTCAGGATCCCTCTCACATACCTAGAGCTGAGAGAAGCCTCCTCTTGAGGTGCTTGTGGTAAGGTGGTATTCCTCAGGAGTCGAAGCCAGGGACTAACCTCTCATCTCGGGTTGATTCTTGGTCCACGGAGCTCTTTCGTGTTGCTACAGTGACCTCAGGATCCCTCTAGCCTTGAAACAGTGTTCTTGGGGTTTCTCTGGAGTGCCATCAAGGAAATCAGGGCTCCTTTCATGTGTGATGTGCAACACGGAATTGCTCTGCACGCAGTGCAGGGGAATCGGGCCTCATCTCGCGGCGAGGGGGAAGTCTCATGGTTTTTCTCGAGTTGCGGCGGGAACCTGGGGTATATTCTCGAGTTACGACGGGGATGGCCCTTCCACACACGTGTTTGTTCAATCACGTCAGGACTCTTGCCTAGTTGCGAGACACAACTCGGGATTCTCCTCGAGGCTTTGCAGGGCAATTGGGACGCCTCTCCAGCTGAGACGGGAGACCAAGGGTCCCTTTGCACGTGCCACAGGAATCCTGGGACTCCTATCAAGTTTCACGAGGAGTCAGGCATCGTCTCCTTTGGAGGCACTGATCTCCGCATACCTCTGGAGTTTTCAAAGGATTTGAGGCCTCCTGTCGCGATGAGGTGGGGAACTAGGTCTTTCTCTGTGGTCTCCACAGGGGATTCAGACACCCTTTCGTCTTGGGAGATGCAAGACGAGCCTGCATTCAAGTCACTGCAGGGATATCCGGCCTTATTTCGAGTCAGGGCATCGCGGTGTCCATTCCACTTGAGGCTGCAAACTCAGGGTCCCTCTCACATACCTAGAGCTGAGAGAAGCCTCCTCTTGAGGTGCTTGTGGTAAGGTGGTATTCCTCTGGAGTCGAAGCCAGGGACTAACATCTCATCTCGATTTGATTTTTGGTCCACGGAGCTCTTTCGTGTTGCTACAGTGACCTCAGTATCCCTCTAGCCTTGAAACAGTGTTCTTGGGGTTTCTCTGGAGTGCCATCAAGGAAATCAAGGCTCCTTTCATGTGTGATGTGCAACACAGAATTGCTCTGCATGCAGTGCGGGGGAATCGGGCCTCACCTCGCGGCGAGGGGGAAGTCTCATGGTTTTTCTCGAGTTGCGGCGGGAACCTGGGGTATATTCTCGAGTTACGACGGGGATGGCCCTTCCACACACGTCTTTGTTCAGCCACGTCAGGACGCTTGCCTAGTTGCGAGACACAACTCGGGATTCTCCTCGAGGCTTGGCAAGGCAATTGGGACGCCTCTCCAGCTGAGGCGGGAGACCAAGGGTCCCTTTCCACGAGCCACAGCAATCCTGGGACTCCTATCAAGTTTCACGAGGAGTCAGGCATCGTCTCCTTTGGAGGCACTGATCTCCGCGTACCTCTGGAGATTTCAAAGGATGTGAGGCCTCCGGTCGCGATGAGGTGGGGAACTAGGTCTTTCTCTGTGGTCTCCACAGGGGATTCAGACATCCTTTCATCTTGGGAGATACAAGACGATCCTGCATTCAAGTCACTGCAGGGATATCCAGCCTTATTTCGCGTCAGGGCATCGCGGTGTCCATTCCACTTGAGGCCGCAAACTCAGGGTCCCTCTCACATACCTAGAGCTGAGAGAAGCCTCCTCTTGAGGTGCTTGTGGTAAGGTGGTATTCCTCTGGAGTCGAAGCCAGGGACTAACCTCTCATCTCGAGTTGATTTTTGGCCCACGGAGCTCTTTCGTGTTGCTACAGTGACCTCAGGATCCCTGTATCCTTGAAACAGTGTTCTTGGGGTTTCTCTGGAGTGCCATCAAGGAAATCAAGGCTCCTTTCATGTGTGATGTGCAACACGGAATTGCTCTGCACGCAGTGCAGGGGAATCGGGCCTCATCTCGCGGCGAGGGGGAAGTCTCATGGTTTTTCTCGAGTTGCGGCGGGAACCTGGGGTATATTCTCGAGTTACGACGGGGATGGCCCTTCCACCCACGTGTTTCTTCAGCGACGTCAGGACTCCTGCCTAGTTGCGAGGGACAACTTTGGATTCTCCTCGAGGCTTGGCAGGGCAATTGGGACGCCTCTCCAGCTGAGGCAGGAGACCAAGGGTCCCTTTCCACGTGCCACAGGAATCCTGGGACTCCTATCAAGTTTCACGAGGAGTCAGGCATCGTCTCCTTTGGAGGCACTGATCTCCGCGTACCTCTGGAGTTTTCAAAGGATGTGAGGCTATCGGTCGCGATGAGGTGGGGAACTAAGTCTTTCTCTGTGCTTTCCACAGGGGATTCAGACATCCTTTCGTCCTGGGAGATGCAAGACGAGCCTGCATTGAAGTCACTGCAGGAATATCCGGCCTTATTTCGAGTCAGGGCATCGCGGTGTCCATTCCACTTGAGGCCGCAAACTCAGGGTCCCTCTCACATACCTAGAGCTGAGAGAAGCCTCCTCTTGAGGTGCTTGTGGTAAGGTGGTATTCCTCTGGAGACGAATCCAGGGACTAACCTCTCTTTTCGAGTTGATTTTTGGTCCACAGAGTTCTTTCGTGTTGCTACAGTGACCTCAGGATCCCTCTATCCTTGAAACAGTGTTCTTAGGGTTTCTCTGGAGTGCCATCAAGGAAATCAAGGCTCCTTTCATGTGTGATGTGCAAGACGGAATTGCTCTGCACGCAGTACAGGGGAATCGGGCCTCATCTCGCATCGAGGGGGAAGTCTCATGGTTTTTCTCGAGTTGCGGCGGGAACCTGGGGTATATACTCGAGTTACGACGGGGATGGCCCTTCCACCCACGTGTTTGTTCAGCCACGTCAGGACTCCTGCCTAGTTGCGAGGGACAACTCGGGATTCTCCTCGAGGCTTGGCAGGGCAATTGGAATGCCTCTCCAGCTGAGGCGGGAGACCAAGGGTCCCTTTCCACGTGCCACAGGAATCCTGGGTGTCCTATCAAGATTCACGAGGAGTCAGGCATCGTCTCCTTTGGAGGCACTGATCTCCGCGTACCTCTGGAGTTTTCAAAGGATGTGAGGCCTCCGGTCGCGATGAGGTGGGGAACTAGGTGTTTCTCTGTGGTCTCCACAGGGGATTCAGACATCCTTTCTTCTTGGGAGATGCAAGACGAGCCTGCATTCAAGTCACTGCAGGGATATCCGGCCTTATTTCGAGTCAGGGCATCGCGGTGTCCATTCCACTTGAGGCCGCAAACTCAGGATCCCTCTCACATACCTAGAGCTGAGAGAAGCCTCCTCTTGAGGTGCTTGTGGTAAGGTGGTATTCCTCAGGAGTCGAAGCCAGGGACTAACCTCTCATCTCGTGTTGATTCTTGGTCCACGGAGCTCTTTCGTGTTGCTACAGTGACCTCAGGATCCCTCTAGCCTTGAAACAGTGTTCTTGGGGTTTCTCTGGAGTGCCATCAAGGAAATCAAGGCTCCTTTCATGTGTGATGTGCAACACGGAATTGCTCTGCACGCAGTGCAGGGGAATCGGGCCTCATCTCGCGGCGAGGGGGAAGTCTCATGGTTTTTCTCGAGTTGCGGCGGGAACCTGGGGTATATTCTCGAGTTACGACGGGGATGGCCCTTCCACACACGTGTGTGCTCAGCCATGTCAGTACTCCTGCCTAGTGGCGAGGGACAACTCGGGATTCTCCTCGAGGCTTTGCAGGGCAATTGGGACGCCACTCCAGCTGAGACGGGAGACCAAGGGTCCCTTTCCACGTGCCACAGGAATCCTGGGACTCCTATCAAGTTTCACGAGGAGTCAGGCATCGTCTCCTTTGGAGGCACTGATCTCCGCATACCTCTGGAGTTTTCAAAGGATTTGAGGCCTCCTGTCGCGATGAGGTGGGGAACTAGGTCTTTCTCTGTGGTCTCCACAGGGGATTCAGACACCCTTTCGTCTTGGGAGATGCAAGACGAGCCTGCATTCCAGTCACTGCAGGGATATCCGGCCTTATTTCGAGTCAGGGCATCGCGGTGTCCATTCCACTTGAGGCTGCAAACTCAGGGTCCCTCTCACATACCTAGAGCTGAGAGAAGCCTCCTCTTGAGGTGCTTGTGGTAAGGTGGTATTCCTCTGGAGTCGAAGCCAGGGACTAACCTCTCATCTCGAGTTGATTTTTGGTCCACGGAGCTCTTTCGTGTTGCTACAGTGACCTCAGGATCCTTCTAGCCTTGAAACAGTGTTCTTGGGGTTTCTCTGGAGTGCCATGAAGGAAATCAAGGCTCCTTTCATGTGTGATGTGCAACACAGAATTGCTCTGCGCGCAGTGCAGGGGAATCGGGCCTCATCTCGCGGCGAGGGGGAAGTCTCATGGTTTTTCTCGAGTTGCGGCGGGAACCTGGGGTATATTCTCGAGTTACGACGGGGATGGCCCTTCCACACACGTGTTTGTTCAGCCACGTCAGGACTCCTGCCTAGTTGCGAGACACAACTCGGGATTCTCCTCGAGGCTTGGCAAGGCAATTGGGACGCCTCTCCAGCTGAGGCGGGAGACCAAGGGTCCCTTTCCACGTGCCACAGGAACCCTGGGACTCCTATCAAGTTTCACGAGGACTCAGGCATCGTCTCCTTTGGAGGCACTGATCTCCGCGTACCTCTGGAGTTTTCAAAGGATGTGAGGCCTCCTGTCGCGATGAGGTGGGGAACTAGGTCTTTCTCTGTGGTCTCCACAGGGGATTCAGACATCCTTTCATCTTGGGAGATGCAAGACGAGCCTGCATTCAAGTCACTGCAGGGATATCCAGCCTTATTTCGCGTCGGGGCATCGCGGTGTCCATTCCACTTGAGGCCGCAAACTCAGGGTCCCTCTCACATACCTAGAGCTGAGAGAAGCCTCCTCTTGAGGTGCTTGTGGTAAGGTGGTATTCCTCTGGAGTCGAAGCCAGGGACTAACCTCTCATCTCGAGTTGATTTTTGGCCCACGGAGCTCTTTCGTGTTGCTACAGTGACCTCAGGATCCCTCTAGCCTTGAAACAGTGTTCTTGGGGTTTCTCTGGAGTGCCATCAAGGAAATCAAGGCTCCTTTCATGTGTGATGTGCAACACGGAATTGCTCTGCACGCAGTGCAGGGGAATCGGGCCTCATCTCGCGGCGAGGGGGAAGTCTCATGGTTTTTCTCGAGTTGCGGCGGGAACCTGGGGTATATTCTCGAGTTACGACGGGGATGGCCCTTCCACCCACGTGTTTCTTCAGCGACGTCAGGACTCCTGCCTAGTTGCGAGGGACAACTCTGGATTCTCCTCGAGGCTTGGCAGGGCAATGGGGACGCCTCTCCAGCTGAGGCGGGAGACCAAGGGTCCCTTTCCACGTGCCACAGGAATCCTGGGACTCCTATCAAGTTTCACGAGGAGTCAGGCATCGTCTCATTTGGAGGCACTGATCTCCGCGTACCTCTGGAGTTTTCAAAGGATGTGAGGCTATCGGTCGCGATGAGGTGGGGAACTAAGTCTTTCTCTGTGCTTTCCACAGGGGATTCAGACATCCTTTCGTCCTGGGAGATGCAAGACGAGCCTGCATTGAAGTCACTGCAGGGATATCCGGCCTTATTTCGAGTCAGGGCATCGCGGTGTCCATTCCACTTGAGGCCGCAAATTCAGGGTCCCTCTCACATACCTAGAGCTGAGAGAAGCCTCCTCTTGAGGTGCTTGTGGTAAGGTGGTATTCCTCTGGAGACGAATCCAGGGACTAACCTCTCTTTTCGAGTTGATTTTTGGTCCACAGAGTTCTTTCCTGTTGCTACAGTGACCTCAGGATCCCTCTAGCCTTGAAACAGTGTTCTTGGGGTTTCTCTGGAGTGCCATCAAGGAAATCAAGGCTCCTTTCATGTGTGATGTGCAAGACGGAATTGCTCTGCACGCAGTACAGGGGAATCGGGCCTCATTTCGCATCGAGGGGGAAGTCTCATGGTTTTTCTCGAGTTGCGGCGGGAACCTGGGGTATATTCTCGAGTTACGACGGGGATGGCCCTTCCACCCACGTGTTTGTTCAGCCACATCAGGACTCCTGCCTAGTTGCGAGGGACAACTCGGGATTCTCCTCGAGGCTTTGCAGGGCAATTGGAACGCCTCTCCAGCTGAGGCGGGAGACCAAGGGTCCCTTTCCACGTGCCACAAGAATCCTGGGACTCCTATCAAGTTTCACGAGGAGTCATGCATCGTCTCCTTTGGAGGCACTGATCTCCGCGTACCTCTGGAGTTTTCAAAGGATGTGAGGCCTCCGGTCGCGATGAGGTGGGGAACTAGGTGTTTCTCTGTGGTCTCCACAGGGGATTCAGACATCCTTTCTTCTTGGGAGATGCAAGACGAGCCTGCATTCAAGTCACTGCAGGGATATCCGGCCTTATTTCGAGTCAGGGCATCGCGGTGTCCATTCCACTTGAGGCCGCAAACTCAGGATCCCTCTCACATACCTAGAGCTGAGAGAAGCCTCCTCTTGAGGTGGTTGTGGTAAGGTGGTATTCCTCAGGAGTCGAAGCCAGGGACTAACTTCTCATCTCGTGTTGATTCTTGGTCCACGCAGCTCTTTCGTGTTGCTACAGTGACCTCAGGATCCCTCTAGCCTTGAAACAGTGTTCTTGGGGTTTCTCTGGAGTGCCATCAAGGAAATCAAGGCTTCTTTCATGTGTGATGTGCAACACGGAATTGCTCTGCACGCAGTACAGGGGAATCGGGCCTCATCTCGCGGCGAGGGGGAAGTCTCATGGTTTTTCTCGAGTTGCGGCGGGAACCTGGGGTATATTCTCGAGTTACGACGGGGATGGCCCTTCCACCCACGTGTTTCTTCAGCGAAGTCAGGACTCCTGCCTAGTTGCGAGGGACAACTCGGGATTCTCCTCGAGGCTTTGCAGGGCAATTAGGACGCCTCTCCAGCTGAGACGGGAGACCAAGGGTCCCTTTCCACGTGCCACAGGAATCCTGGGTCTCCTATCAAGTTTCACGAGGAGTCAGGCATCGTCTCCTTTGGAGGCACTGATCTCCGCATACCTCTGGAGTTTTCAAAGGATTTGAGGCCTCCTGTCGCGATGAGGTGGGGAACTAGGTCTTTCTCTGTGGTCTCCACAGGGGATTCAGACACCCTTTCGTCTTGGGAGATGCAAGACGAGCCTGCATTCCAGTCACTGCAGGGATATCTGGCCTTATTTCGAGTCAGGGCATCGTGGTGTCCATTCCACTTGAGGCCGCAAACTCAGGGTCCCTCTCACATACCTAGAGCTGAGAGAAGCCTCCTCTTGAGGTGCTTGTGGTAAGGTGGTATTCCTCTGGAGTCGAAGCCAGGGACTAACCTCTCATCTCGAGTTGATTTTTGGTCCACGGAGCTCTTTCGTGTTGCTACAGTGACCTCAGGATCCCTCTAGCCTTGAAACAGTGTTCTTGGGGTTTCTCTGGAGTGCCATCAAGGAAATCAAGGCTCCTTTCATGTGTGATGTGCAACACAGAATTGCTCTGCACGCAGTGCAGGGGAATCGGGCCTCATCTCGCGGCGAGGGGGAAGTCTCATGGTTTTTCTCGAGTTGCGGCGGGAACCTGGGGTATATTCTCGAGTTACGACGGGGATGGCCCTTCCACACACGTGTTTGTTCAGCGACGTCAGGACTCTTGCCTAGTTGCGAGACACAACTCGGGATTCTCCTCGAGGCTTGGCAAGGCAATTGGGACACCTCTCCAGCTGAGGCGGGAAACCAAGAGTCCCTTTCCACGAGCCACAGGAATCCTGGGACTCCTATCAAGTTTCACGAGGAGTCAGGCATCGTCTCCTTTGGAGGCACTGATCTCCGCGTACCTCTGGAGTTTTCAAAGGATGTGAGGCCTCCGGTCGCGATGAGGTGGGGAACTAGGTCGTTCTCTGTGGTCTCCACAGGGGATTCAGACATCCTTTCATCTTGGGAGTTGCAAGACGAGCCTGCATTCAACTCACTGCAGGGATATCCAGCCTTATTTCGCGTCAGGGCATCGCGGTGTCCATTCCACTTGAGGCCGCAAACTCAGGGTCCCTCTCACATACCTAGAGCTGAGAGAAGCCTCCTCTTGAGGTGCTTGTGGTAAGGTGGTATTCCTCTGGAGACGAATCCAGGGACTAACCTCTCTTTTCGAGTTGATTTTTGGTCCACAGAGTTCTTTCGTGTTGCTACAGTGACCTCAGGATCCCTCTATCCTTGAAACAGTGTTCTTGGGGTTTCTCTGGAGTGCCATCAAGGAAATCAAGGCTCCTTTCATGTGTGATGTGCAAGACGGAATTGCTCTGCACGCAGTACAGGGGAATCGGGCCTCATCTCGCATCGAGGGGGAAGTCTCATGGTTTTTCTCGAGTTGCGGCGGGAACCTGGGGTATATTCTCGAGTTACGACGGGGATGGCCCTTCCACCCACGTGTTTGTTCAGCCACATCAGGACTCCTGCCTAGTTGCGAGGGACAACTCGGGATTCTCCTCGAGGCTTGGCAGGGCAATTGGAACGCCTCTCCAGCTGAGGCGGGAGACCAAGGGTCCCTTTCCACGTGCCACAAGAATCCTGGGACTGCTATCAAGTTTCACGAGGAGTCAGGCATCGTCTCCTTTGGAGGCACTGATCTCCGCGTACCTCTGGAGTTTTCAAAGGATGTGAGGCCTCCGGTCGCGATGAGGTGGGGAACTAGGTGTTTCTCTGTGGTCTCCACAGGGGATTCAGACATCCTTTCTTCTTGGGAGATGCAAGACGAGCCTGCATTCAAGTCACTGCAGGGATATCCGGCCTTATTTCGAGTCAGGGCATCGCGGTGTCCATTCCACTTGAGGCCGCAAACTCAGGATCCCTCTCACATACCTAGAGCTGAGAGAAGCCTCCTCTTGAGGTGCTTGTGGTAAGGTGGTATTCCTCAGGAGTCGAAGCCAGGGACTAACCTCTCATCTCGTGTTGATTCTTGGTCCACGGAGCTCTTTCGTGTTGCTACAGTGACCTCAGGATCCCTCTAGCCTTGAAACAGTGTTCTTGGGGTTTCTCTGGAGTGCCATCAAGGAAATCAAGGCTCCTTTCATGTGTAATGTGCAACACGGAATTGCTCTGCACGCAGTGCAGGGGAATCGGTCCTCATCTCGCGGCGAGGGGGAAGTCTCATGGTTTTTCTCGAGTTGCGGCGGGAACCTGGGGTATATTCTCGAGTTATGACGAGGATGGCTCTTCCACCCACGTGTTTCTTCAGCGACGTCAGGACTCCTGCCTAGTTGCGAGACACAACTCGGGATTCTCCTCGAGGCTTGGCAGGGCAATTGGGACGCCTCTCCAGCTGAGGCGGGGGACCAAGGGTCCCTTTCCACGTGCCACAGGAATCCTGGGACTCCTATCAAGTTTCACGAGGAGTCAGGCATCGTCTCCTTTGGAGGCACTGATCTCCGCGTACCTCTGGAGTTTTCAAAGGATGTGAGGCCTCCGGTCGCGATGAGGTGGGGAACTAGGTCTTTCTCTGTGGTCTCCACAGGGGATTCAGACATCCTTTCATCTTGGGAGATGCAAGACGAGCCTGCATTCAAGTCACTGCAGGGATATCCAGCCTTATTTCGCGTCAGGGCATCGCGGTGTCCATTCCACTTGAGGCCGCAAACTCAGGGTCCCTCTCACATACCTAGAGCTGAGAGAAGCCTCCTCTTGAGGTGCTTGTGGTAAGGTGGTATTCCTCTGGAGTCGAAGCCAGGGACTAACCTCTCATCTCGAGTTGATTTTTGGCCCACGGAGCTCTTTCGTGTTGCTACAGTGACCTCAGGATCCCTCTAGCCTTGAAACAGTGTTCTTGGGGTTTCTCCGGAGTGCCATCAAGGAAATCAAGGCTCCTTTCATGTGTGATGTGCAACACGGAATTGCTCTGCACGCAGTGCAGGGGAATCGGGCCTCATCTCGCGGCGAGGGGGAAGTCTCATGGTTTTTCTCGAGTTGCGGCGGGAACCTGGGGTATATTCTCGAGTTACGACGGGGATGGCCCTTCCACCCACGTGTTTCTTCAGCGACGTCAGGTCTCCTGCCTAGTTGCGAGGGACAACTCTGGATTCTCCTCGAGGTTTGGCAGGGCAATTGGGACGCCTCTCCAGCTGAGGCGGGAGACCAAGGGTCCCTTTCCACGTGCCACAGGAATCCTGGGACTCCTATCAAGTTATACGAGGAGTCAGGCATCGTCTCCTTTGGAGGCACTGATCTCCGCGTACCTCTGGAGTTTTCAAAGGATGTGAGGCTATCGGTCGCGATGAGGTGGGGAACTAAGTCTTTCTCTGTGCTTTCCACAGGGAATTCAGACATCCTTTCGTCCTGGGAGATGCAAGACGAGCCTGCATTGAAGTCACTGCAGGGATATCCGGCCTTATTTCGAGTCAGGGCATCGCGGTGTCCATTCCACTTGAGGCCGCAAACTCAGGGTCCCTCTCACATACCTAGAGCTGAGAGAAGCCTCCTCTTGAGGTGCTTGTGGTAAGGTGGTATTCCTCTGGAGACGAATCCAGGGACTAACCTCTCTTTTCGAGTTGATTTTTGGTCCACAGAGTTCTTTCGTGTTGCTACAGTGACCTCAGGATCCCTCTAGCCTTGAAACAGTGTTCTTGGGGTTTCTCTGGACTGCCATCAAGAAAATCAAGGCTCCTTTCATGTGTGATGTGCAAGACGGAATTGCTCTGCACCCAGTGCAGGGGAATCGAGCCTCATCTCGCGGCGAGGGGGAAGTCTCATGGTTTTTCTCGAGTTGCGGCGGGAACCTGGGGTATATTCTCGAGTTACGACGGGGATGGCCCTTCCACACACGTGTGTGTTCAGCCATGTCAGGACTCCTGCCTAGTTGCGAGGGACAACTCGGGATTCTCCTCGAGGCTTTGCAGGGCAATTGGGACGCCTCTCCAGCTGAGACGGGAGACCAAGGGTCCCTTTCCAAGTGCCACAGGAATCCTGGGTCTCCTATCAAGTTTCACGAGGAGTCAGGCATCGTCTCCTTTGGAGGCACTGATCTCCGCGTACCTCTGGAGTTTTCAAAGGATGTGAGGCCTGCGGTCGCGATGAGGTGGGGAACTAGGTGTTTCTCTGTGGTCTCCACAGGGGATTCAGACATCCTTTCTTCTTGGGAGATGCAAGACGAGCCTGCATTCAAGTCACTGCAGGGATATCTGGCCTTATTTCGAGTCAGGGCATCATGAAGTCCATTCCACTTGAGGCCACAAACTCAGGATCCCTCTCACATACCTAGAGCTGAGAGAAGCCTCCTCTTGAGGTGCTTGTGGTAAGGTGGTATTCCTCAGGAGTCGAAGCCAGGGACTAACCTCTCATCTCGTGTTGATTCTTGGTCCACGGAGCTCTTTCGTGTTGCTACAGTGACCTCAGGATCCCTCTAGCCTTGAAACAGTGTTCTTGGGGTTTCTCTGGAGTGCCATCAAGGAAATCAAGGCTCCTTTCATGTGTGATGTGCAACACGGAATTGCTCTGCACGCAGTGCAGGGGAATCGTGCCTCATCTCGTGGCGAGGGGGAAGTCTCATGGTTTTTCTCGAGTTGCAGCGGGAACCTGGGGTATATTCTCGAGTTACGACGGGGATGGCCCTTCCACACACGTGTGTGTTCAGCCATGTCAGGACTCCTGCCTAGTTGCGAGGGACATCTCGGGATTCTCCTCGAGGCTTTGCAGGGTAATTGGGTCGCCTCTCCAGCTGAGACGGGAGACCAAGGGTCCCTTTCCACGTGCCACAGGAATCCTGGGTCTCCTATCAAGTTTCACGAGGAGTCAGGCATCGTCTCCTTTGGAGGCACTGATCTCCGCATACCTCTGGAGTTTTCAAAGGATTTGAGGCCTCCTGTCGCGATGAAGTGGGGAACGAGGTCTTTCTCTGTGGTCTCCACAGGGGATTCAGACACCCTTTCATCTTGGGAGATGCAAGACGAGCCTGCATTCCAGTCACTGCAGGGATATCCGGCCTTATTTCGAGTCAGGGCTTCGTGGTGTCCATTCCACTTGAGGCCGCAAACTCAGGGTCCCTCTCACATACCTAGAGCTGAGAGAAGCCTCCTCTTGAGGTGCTTGTGGTAAGGTGGTATTCCTCTGGAGTCGAAGCCAGGGACTAACCTCTCATCTCGAGTTGATTTTTGGCCCACGGAGCTCTTTCGTGTTGCTACAGTGACCTCAGGATCCCTCTAGCCTTGAAACAGTGTTCTTGGGGTTTCTCCGGAGTGCCATCAAGGAAATCAAGGCTCCTTTCATGTGTGATGTGCAACACGGAATTGCTCTGCACGCAGTGCAGGGGAATCGGGCCTCATCTCGCGGCGAGGGGGAAGTCTCATGGTTTTTCTCGAGTTGCGGCGGGAACCTGGGGTATATTCTCGAGTTACGACGGGGATGGCCCTTCCACCCACGTGTTTCTTCAGCGACGTCAGGTCTCCTGCCTAGTTGCGAGGGACAACTCTGGATTCTCCTCGAGGTTTGGCAGGGCAATTGGGACGCCTCTCCAGCTGAGGCGGGAGACCAAGGGTCCCTTTCCACGTGCCACAGGAATCCTGGGACTCCTATCAAGTTATACGAGGAGTCAGGCATCGTCTCCTTTGGAGGCACTGATCTCCGCGTACCTCTGGAGTTTTCAAAGGATGTGAGGCTATCGGTCGCGATGAGGTGGGGAACTAAGTCTTTCTCTGTGCTTTCCACAGGGGATTCAGACATCCTTTCGTCCTGGGAGATGCAAGACGAGCCTGCATTGAAGTCACTGCAGGGATATCCGGCCTTATTTCGAGTCAGGGCAACGCGGTGTCCATTCCACTTGAGGCCGCAAACTCAGGGTCCCTCTCACATACCTAGAGCTGAGAGAAGCCTCCTCTTGAGGTGCTTGTGGTAAGGTGGTATTCCTCTGGAGACGAATCCAGGGACTAACCTCTCTTTTCGAGTTGATTTTTGGTCCACAGAGTTCTTTCGTGTTGCTACAGTGACCTCAGGATCCCTCTAGCCTTGAAACAGTGTTCTTGGGGTTTCTCTGGAGTGCCATCAAGAAAATCAAGGCTCCTTTCATGTGTGATGTGCAAGACGGAATTGCTCTGCACCCAGTGCAGGGGAATCGAGCCTCATCTCGCGGCGAGGGGGAAGTCTCATGGTTTTTCTCGAGTTGCGGCGGGAACCTGGGGTATATTCTCGAGTTACGACGGGGATGGCCCTTCCACACGCGTGTGTGTTCAGCCATGTCAGGACTCCTGCCTAGTTGCGAGGGACAACTCGGAATTCTCCTCGAGGCTTTGCAGGGCAATTGGGACGCCTCTCCAGCTGAGACGGGAGACCAAGGGTCCCTTTCCAAGTGCCACAGGAATCCTGGGTCTCCTATCAAGTTTCACGAGGAGTCAGGCATCGTCTCCTTTGGAGGCACTGATCTCCGCGTACCTCTGGAGTTTTCAAAGGATGTGAGGCCTGCGGTCGCGATGAGGTGGGGAACTAGGTGTTTCTCTGTGGTCTCCACAGGGGATTCAGACATCCTTTCTTCTTGGGAGATGCAAGACGAGCCTGCATTCAAGTCACTGCAGGGATATCTGGCCTTATTTCGAGTCAGGGCATCATGAAGTCCATTCCACTTGAGGCCACAAACTCAGGATCCCTCTCACATACCTAGAGCTGAGAGAAGCCTCCTCTTGAGGTGCTTGTGGTAAGGTGGTATTCCTCAGGAGTCGAAGCCAGGGACTAACCTCTCATCTCGTGTTGATTCTTGGTCCACGGAGCTCTTTCGTGTTGCTACAGTGACCTCAGGATCCCTCTAGCCTTGAAACAGTGTTCTTGGGGTTTCTCTGGAGTGCCATCAAGGAAATCAAGGCTCCTTTCATGTGTGATGTGCAACACGGAATTGCTCTGCACCCAGTGCAGGGGAATCGAGCCTCATCTCGCGGCGAGGGGGAAGTCTCATGGTTTTTCTCGAGTTGCGGCGGGAACCTGGGGTATATTCTCGAGTTACGACGGGGATGGCCCTTCCACACACGTGTGTGTTCAGCCATGTCAGGACTCCTGCCTAGTTGCGAGGGACATCTCGGGATTCTCCTCGAGGCTTTGCAGGGCAATTGGGTCGCCTCTCCAGCTGAGACGGGAGACCAAGGGTCCCTTTCCACGTGCCACAGGAATCCTGGGTCTCCTATCAAGTTTCACGAGGAGTCAGGCATTGTCTCCTTTGGAGGCACTGATCTCCGCATACCTCTGGAGTTTTCAAAGGATTTGAGGCCTCCTGTCGCGATGAGGTGGGGAACGAGGTCTTTCTCTGTGGTCTCCACAGGGGATTCAGACACCCTTTCATCTTGGGAGATGCAAGACGAGCCTGCATTCCAGTCACTGCAGGGATATCCGGCCTTATTTCGAGTCAGGGTTTCGTGGTGTCCATTCCACTTGAGGCCGCAAACTCAGGGTCCCTGTCACATACCTAGAGCTGAGAGAAGCCTTCTCTTGAGGTGCTTGTGGTAAGGTGGTATTCCTCTGGAGTCGAAGCCAGGGACTAACCTCTCATCTCGAGTTGATTTTTGGCCCACGGAGCTCTTTCGTGTTGCTACAGTGACCTCAGGATCCCTCTAGCTTTGAAACAGTGTTCTTGGGGTTTCTCTGGAGTGCCATGAAGGAAATCAAGGCTCCTTTCATGTGTGATGTGCAACACAGAATTGCTCTGCACGCAGTGCAGGGGAATCGGGCCTCATCTCGCGGCGAGGGGGAAGTCTCATGGTTTTTCTCGAGTTGCGGCGGGAACCTGGGGTATATTCTCGAGTTACGACGGGGATGGCCCTTCCACACACGTGTTTGTTCAGCCACGTCAGGACTCCTGCCTAGTTGCGAGACACAACTCGGGATTCTCCTCGAGGCTTGGCAAGGCAATTGGGACGCCTCTCCAGCTGAGGCGGGAGACCAAGGGTCCCTTTCCACGTGCCACAGGAATCCTGGGACTCCTATCAAGTTGCACGAGGAGTCAGGCATCGTCTCCTTTGGAGGCACTGATCTCCGCGTACCTCTGGAGTTTTCAAAGGATGTGAGGCCTCCGGTCGCGATGAGGTGGGGAACTAGGTCTTTCTCTGTGGTCTCCACAGGGGATTCAGACATCCTTTCATCTTGGGAGATGCAAGACGAGCCTGCATTCAAGTCACTGCAGGGATATCCAGCCTTATTTCGCGTCAGGGCATCGCGGTGTCCATTCCACTTGAGGCCGCAAACTCAGGGTCCCTCTCACATACCTAGAGCTGAGAGAAGCCTCCTCTTGAGGTGCTTGTGGTAAGGTGGTATTCCTCTGGAGTCGAAGCCAGGGACTAACATCTCATCTCGAGTTGATTTTTGGCCCACGGAGCTCTTTCGTGTTGCTACAGTGACCTCAGGATCCCTCTATCCTTGAAACAGTGTTCTTGGGGTTTCTCTGGAGTGCATTCAAGGAAATCAAGGCTCCTTTCATGTGTGATGTGCAACACGGAATTGCTCTGCACGCAGCGCAGGGGAATCGGGCCTCATCTCGCGGCGATGGGGAAGTCTCATGGTTTTTCTCGAGTTGCGGCGGGAACCTGGGGTATATTCTCGAGTTACGACGGGGATGGCCCTTCCACCCACGTGTTTCTTCAGCGACGTCAGGACTCCTGCCTAGTTGCGAAGGACAACTCTGGATTTTCCTCGAGGCTTGGCAGGGCAATTGGGACGCCTCTCCAGCTGAGGCGGGAGACCAAGTGTCCCTTTCCAAGTGCCACAGGAATCCTGGGACTCCTATCAAGTTTCACGAGGAGTCAGGCGTCGTCTCCTTTGGAGGCACTGATCTCCGCGTACCTCTGGAGTTTTCAAAGGATGTGAGGCTATCGGTCGCGATGAGGTGGGAACTAAGTCTTTCTCTGTGCTTTCCACAGGGGATTCAGACATCCTTTCGTCCTGGGAGATGCAAGACGAGCCTGCATTGAAGTCACTGCAGGGATATCCGGCCTTATTTCGAGTCAGGGTATCGCGGTGTCCATTCCACTTGAGGCCGCAAACTCAGGGTCCCTCTCACATACCTAGAGCTGAGAGAAGCCTCCTCTTGAGGTGCTTGTGGTAAGGTGGTATTCCTCTGGAGACGAATCCAGGGACTAACCTCTCTTTTCGAGTTGATTTTTGGTCCACAGAGTTCTTTCGTGTTGCTACAGTGACCTCAGGATCCCTCTATCCTTGAAACAGTGTTCTTGGGGTTTCTCTGGAGTGCCATCAAGGAAATCAAGGCTCCTTTCATGTGTGCTGTGCAACACGGAATTGCTCTGCACGCAGTGCAGGGGAATCGGGCCTCATCTCGCATCGAGGGGGAAGTCTCATGGTTTTTCTCGAGTTGCGGCGGGAACCTGGGGTATATTCTCGAGTTACGACGGGGATGGCCCTTCCACCCACGTGTTTGTTCAGCCACGTCAGGACTCCTGCCTAGTTGCGAGGGACAACTCGGGATTCTCCTCGAGGCTTGGCAGGGCAATTGGAACGCCTCTCCAGCTGAGGCGGGAGACCAAGGGTCCCTTTCCACGTGCCACAAGAATCCTGGGACTCCTATCAAGTTTCACGAGGAGTCAGGCATCGTCTCCTTTGGAGGCACTGATCTCCGCGTACCTCTGGAGTTTTCAAAGGATGTGAGGCCTCCGGTCGCGATGAGGTGGGGAACTAGGTCTTTCTCTGTGGTCTCCACAGGGGATTCAGACATCCTTTCTTCTTGGGAGATGCAAGACGAGCCTGCATTCAAGTCACTGCAGGGATATCCGGCCTTATTTCGAGTCAGGGCATCGCGGTTTCCATTCCACTTGAGGCCGCAAACTCAGGATCCCTCTCACATACCTAGAGCTGAGAGAAGCCTCCTCTTGAGGTGCTTGTGGTAAGGTGGTATTCCTCAGGAGTCGAAGCCAGGGACTAACCTCTCATCTCGTGTTGATTCTTGGTCCACGGAGCTCTTTCTTGTTGCTACAGTGACCTCAGGATCCCTCTAGCCTTGAAACAGTGTTCTTGGGGTTTCTCTGGAGTGCCATCAAGGAAATCAAGGCTCCTTTCATGTGTGATGTGCAACACGGAATTGCTCTGCACGCAGTGCAGAGGAATCTGGCCTCATCTCGCGGCAAGGGGGAAGTCTCATGGTTTTTCTCGAGTTGCGGCGGGAACCTGGGGTATATTCTCGAGTTACGACGGGGATGGCCCTTCCACACACGTGTGTGTTCAGCCATGTCAGGACTCCTGCCTAGTTGCGAGGGACAACTCGGGATTCTCCTCGAGGCTTTGCAGGGCAATTGGGACGCCTCTCCAGCTGAGACGGGAGACCAATGGTCCCTTTCCACGTGCCACAGGAATCCTGGGTCTCCTATCAAGTTTCACGAGGAGTCAGGCATCGTCTCCTTTGGAGGCACTGATCTCCGCATACCTCTGGAGTTTTCAAAGGATTTGAGGCCTCCTGTCGCGATGAGGTGGGGAACTAGGTCTTTCTCTGTGGTCTCCACAGGGGATTCAGACACCCTTTCGTCTTGGGAGATGCAAGACGAGCCATCATTCCAGTCACTGCAGGGATATCCGGCCTTATTTCGAGTCAGGGCATCGTGGTGTCCATTCCACTTGAGGCCGCAAACTCAGGGTCCCTCTCACATACCTAGAGCTGAGAGAAGCCTCCTCTTGAGGTGTTTGTGGTAAGGTGGTATTCCTCAGGAGTCGAAGCCAGGGACTAACCTCTCATCTCGAGTTGATTTTTGGCCCACGGAGCTCTTTCGTGTTGCTACAGTGACCTCAGGATCCCTCTATCCTTGAAACAGTGTTCTTGGTGTTTCTCTGGAGTGCCATGAAGGAAATCAAGGCTCCTTTCATGTGTGATCTGCAACACAGAATTGCTCTGCACGCAGTGCAGGGGAATCGGGCTTCATTTCGCGGCGAGGGGGAAGTCTCATGGTTTGTCTCGAGTTGCGGCGGGAACCTGGGGTATATTCTCGAGTTACGACGGGGATGGCCCTTCCACACACGTGTTTGTTCAGCCACGTCAGGACTCTTGCCTAGTTGCGAGACACAACTCGGGATTCTCCTCGAGGCTTGGCAAGGCAATTGGGACGCCTCTCCAGCTGAGGCAGGAGACCAAGGGTCCCTTTCCACGTGCCACAGGAATCCTGGGACTCCTATCAAGTTTCACGAGGAGTCAGGCATCGTCTCCTTTGGAGGCACTGATCTCCGCGTACCTCTGGAGTTTTCAAAGGATGTGAGGCCTCCGGTCGCGATGAGGTGGGGAACTAGGTCTTTCTCTGTGGTCTCCACAGGGGATTCAGACATCCTTTCATCTTGGGAGATGCAAGACGAGCCTGCATTCAAGTCACTGCAGGGATATCCAGCCTTATTTTGCGTCAGGGCATCGCGGTGTCCATTCCACTTGAGGCCGCAAACTCAGGGTCCCTCTCACATACCTAGAGCTGAGAGAAGCCTCCTCTTGAGGTGCTTGTGGTAAGGTGGTATTCCTCTGGAGTCGAAGCCAGGGACTAACCTCTCATCTCGAGTTGATTTTTGGTCCACGGAGCTCTTTCGTGTTGCTACAGTGACCTCAGGATCCCTCTATCCTTGAAACAGTGTTCTTGGGGTTTCTCTGGAGTGCCATCAAGGAAATCAAGGCTCCTTTCATGTGTGATGTGCAACATGGAATTGCTCTGCACGCAGTGCAGGGGAATCGGGCCTCATCTCGCGGCGAGCGGGAAGTCTCTTGGTTTTTCTCGAGTTGCGGCGGGAACCTGGGGTATATTCTCGAGTTACGACGGGGATGGCCCTTCCACCCACGTGTTTCTTCAGCGACGTCAGGACTCCTGCCTAGTTGCGAGGGACAACTCTGGATTCTCCTCGAGGCTTGGCAGGGCAATTGGGACGCCTCTCCAGCTGAGGCGGGAGACCAAGTGTCCCTTTCCACGAGCCACAGGAATCCTGGGACTCCTATCAAGTTTCACGAGGAGTCAGGCATCGTCTCCTTTGGAGGCACTGATCTCCGCGTACCTCTGGAGTTTTCAAAGGATGTGAGGCTATCGGTCGTGATGAGGTGGGGAACTAAGTCTTTCTCTGTGCTTTCCACAGGGGATTCAGACATCCTTTCTTCTTGGGAGATGCAAGACGAGCCTGCATTCAAGTCACTGCAGGGATATCCGGCCTTATTTCGAGTCAGGGCATCGCGGTGTCCATTCCACTTGAGGCCGCAAACTCAGGATCCCTCTCACATACCTAGAGCTGAGAGAAGCCTCCTCTTGAGGTGCTTGTGGTAAGGTGGTATTCCTCAGGAGTCGAAGCCAGGGACTAACCTCTCATCTCGTGTTGATTCTTGGTCCACGGAGCTCTTTCGTGTTGCTACAGTGACCTCAGGATCCCTCTAGCCTTGAAACAGTGTTCTTGGGGTTTCTCTGGAGTGCCATCAAGGAAATCAAGGCTCCTTTCATGTGTGATGTGCAACACGGAATTGCTCTGCACGCAGTGCAGGGGAATCGGGCCTCATCTCGCGGCAAGGGGGAAGTCTCATGGTTTTTCTCGAGTTGCGGCGGGAACCTGGGGTATATTCTCGAGTTACGACGGGGATGGCCCTTCCACACACGTGTGTGTTCAGCCATGTCAGGACTCCTGCCTAGTTGCGAGGGACAACTCGGGATTCTCCTCGAGGCTTTGCAGGGCAATTGGGACGCCTCTCCAGCTGAGACGGGAGTCCAAGGGTCCCTTTCCACGTGCCACAGGAATCCTGGGTCTCCTATCAAGTTTCACGAGGAGTCAGGCATCGTCTCCTTTGGAGGCACTGATCTCCGCATACCTCTGGAGTTTTCAAAGGATTTGAGGCCTCCTGTCGCGATGAGGTGGGGAACTAGGTCTTTCTCTGTGGTCTCCACAGGGGATTCAGACACCCTTTCGTCTTGGGAGATGCAAGACGAGCCTGCATTCCAGTCACTGCAGGGATATCCGGCCTTATTTCGAGTCAGGGCATCGCGGTGTCCATTCCACTTGAGGCCACAAACTCAGGGTCCCTCTCACATACCTAGAGCTGAGAGAAGCCTCCTCTTGAGGTGCTTGTGGTAAGGTGGTATTCCTCTGGAGTCGAAGCTAGGGACTAACCTCTCATCTCGAGTTGATTTTTGGTCCACGGAGCTCTTTCGTGTTGCTACAGTGACCTCAGGATCCCTCTAGCCTTGAAACAGTGTTCTTGGGGTTTCTCTGGAGTGCCATGAAGGAAATCAAGGCTCCTTTCATGTGTGATCTGCAACACAGAATTGCTCTGCACGCAGTGCAGGGGAATCGGGCCTCATCTCGCGGCGAGGGGGAAGTCTCATGGTTGTTCTCGAGTTGCGGCGGGAACCTGGGGTATATTCTCGAGTTACGACGGGGATGGCCCTTCCACACACGTGTTTGTTCAGCCACGTCAGGACTCTTGCCTAGTTGCGAGACACAACTCGGGATTCTCCTCGAGGCTTGGCAAGGCAATTGGGACGCCTCTCCAGCTGAGGCGGGAGACCAAGGGTCCCTTTCCACGTGCCACAGTAATCCTGGGACTCCTATCAAGTTTCACGAGGAGTCAGGCATCGTCTCCTTTGGAGGCACTGATCTCCGCGTACCTCTGGAGTTTTCAAAGGATGTGAGGCCTCCGGTCGCAATGAGGTGGGGAACTAGGTCTTTCTCTGTGGTCTCCACAGGGGATTCAGACATCCTTTCATCTTGGGAGATGCAAGACGAGCCTGCATTCAAGTCACTGCAGGGATATCCGGCCTTATTTCGCGTCAGGGCATTGCGGTGTCCATTCCACTTGAGGCCGCAAACTCAGGGTCCCTCTCACATACCTAGAGCTGAGAGAAGCCTCCTCTTGAGGTGCTTGTGGTAAGGTGGTATTCCTCTGGAGTCCAAGCCAGGGACTAACCTCTCATCTCGAGTTGATTTTTGGCTCACGGAGCTCTTTCGTGTTGCTACAGTGACCTCAGGATCCCTGTAGCCTTGAAACAGTGTTCTTGGGGTTTCTCTGGAGTGCCATCAAGGAAATCAAGGCTCCTTTCATGTGTGATGTGCAACACGGAATTGCTCTGCACGCAGTGCAGGGGAATCGGGCCTCATCTCGCGGCGAGGGGGAAGTCTCATGGTTTTTCTCGAGTTGCGGCGGGAACCTGGGGTATATTCTCGAGTTACGACGGTGATGGCCCTTCCACCCACGTGTCTGTTCAGCCACGTCAGGACTCCTGCCTAGTTGCGAGGGACAACTCGGGATTCTCCTCGAGGCTTGGCAGGGCAATTGGAACGCCTCTCCAGCTGAGGCGGGAGACCAAGGGTTTCTTTCCACGTGCCACAAGAATCCTGGGACTCCTATCAAGTTTCACGAGGAGTCAGGCATCGTCTCCTTTGGAGGCACTGATCTCCGCGTACCTCTGGAGTTTTCAAAGGATGTGAGGCCTCCGGTCGCGATGAGGTGGGGAACTAGGTCTTTCTCTGTGGTCTCCACAGGGGATTCAGACATCCTTTCTTCTTGGGAGATGCAAGACGAGCCTGCATTCAAGTCACTGCAGGGATATCCGGCCTTATTTCGAGTCAGGGCATCGCGGTGTCCATTCCACTTGAGGCCGCAAACTCAGGATCCCTCTCACATACCTAGAGCTGAGAGAAGCCTCCTCTTGAGGTGCTTGTGGTAAGGTGGTATTCCTCAGGAGTCGAAGCCAGGGACTAACCTCTCATCTCGTGTTGATTCTTGGTCCACGGAGCTCTTTCGTGTTGCTACAGTGACCTCAGGATCCCTCTAGCCTTGAAACAGTGTTCTTGGGGTTTCTCTGGAGTGACATCAAGGAAATCAAGGCTCCTTTCATGTGTGATGTGCAACACGGAATTGCTCTGCACGCAGTGCAGGGGAATCGGGCCTCATCTCGCGGCGAGGGGGAAGTCTCATGGTTTTTCTCGAGTTGCGGCGGGAACCTGGGGTATATTCTCGAGTTACGACGGGGATGGCCCTTCCACACACGTGTTTGTTCAGCCACGTCAGGACTCCTGCCTAGTTGCGAGACACAACTCGGGATTCTCCTCGAGGCTTGGCAAGGCAATTGGGACGCCTCTCCAGCTGAGGCGGGAGACCAAGGGTCCCTTTCCACGTGCCACAGGAATCCTGGGACTCCTATCAAGTTGCACGAGGAGTCAGGCATCGTCTCCTTTGGAGGCACTGATCTCCGCGTACCTCTGGAGTTTTCAAAGGATGTGAGGCCTCCGGTCGCGATGAGGTGGGGAACTAGGTCTTTCTCTGTGGTCTCCACAGGGGATTCAGACATCCTTTCATCTTGGGAGATGCAAGACGAGCCTGCATTCAAGTCACTGCAGGGATATCCAGCCTTATTTCGCGTCAGGGCATCGCGGTGTCCATTCCACTTGAGGCCGCAAACTCAGGGTCCCTCTCACATACCTAGAGCTGAGAGAAGCCTCCTCTTGAGGTGCTTGTGGTAAGGTGGTATTCCTCTGGAGTCGAAGCCAGGGACTAACATCTCATCTCGAGTTGATTTTTGGCCCACGGAGCTCTTTTGTGTTGCTACAGTGACCTCAGGATCCCTCTATCCTTGAAACAGTGTTCTTGGGGTTTCTCTGGAGTGCCATCAAGGAAATCAAGGCTCCTTTCATGTGTGATGTGCAACACGGAATTGCTCTGCACGCAGCGCAGGGGAATCGGGCCTCATCTCGCGGCGATGGGGAAGTCTCATGGTTTTTCTCGAGTTGCGGCGGGAACCTGGGGTATATTCTCGAGTTACGACGGGGATGGCCCTTCCACCCACGTGTTTCTTCAGCGACGTCAGGACTCCTGCCTAGTTGCGAAGGACAACTCTGGATTTTCCTCGAGGCTTGGCAGGGCAATTGGGACGCCTCTCCAGCTGAGGCGGGAGACCAAGTGTCCCTTTCCAAGTGCCACAGGAATCCTGGGACTCCTATCAAGTTTCACGAGGAGTCAGGCGTCGTCTCCTTTGGAGGCACTGATCTCCGCGTACCTCTGGAGTTTTCAAAGGATGTGAGGCTATCGGTCGCGATGAGGTGGGAACTAAGTCTTTCTCTGTGCTTTCCACAGGGGATTCAGACATCCTTTCGTCCTGGGAGATGCAAGACGAGCCTGCATTGAAGTCACTGCAGGGATATCCGGCCTTATTTCGAGTCAGGGTATCGCGGTGTCCATTCCACTTGAGGCCGCAAACTCAGGGTCCCTCTCACATACCTAGAGCTGAGAGAAGCCTCCTCTTGAGGTGCTTGTGGTAAGGTGGTATTCCTCTGGAGACGAATCCAGGGACTAACCTCTCTTTTCGAGTTGATTTTTGGTCCACAGAGTTCTTTCGTGTTGCTACAGTGACCTCAGGATCCCTCTATCCTTGAAACAGTGTTCTTGGGGTTTCTCTGGAGTGCCATCAAGGAAATCAAGGCTCCTTTCATGTGTGCTGTGCAACACGGAATTGCTCTGCACGCAGTGCAGGGGAATCGGGCCTCATCTCGCATCGAGTGGGAAGTCTCATGGTTTTTCTCGAGTTGCGGCGGGAACCTGGGGTATATTCTCGAGTTACGACGGGGATGGCCCTTCCACCCACGTGTTTGTTCAGCCACGTCAGGACTCCTGCCTAGTTGCGAGGGACAACTCGGGATTCTCCTCGAGGCTTGGCACGGCAATTGGAACGCCTCTCCAGCTGAGGCGGGAGACCAAGGGTCCCTTTCCACGTGCCACAAGAATCCTGGGACTCCTATCAAGTTTCACGAGGAGTCAGGCATCGTCTCCTTTGGAGGCACTGATCTCCGCGTACCTCTGGAGTTTTCAAAGGATGTGAGGCCTCCGGTCGCGATGAGGTGGGGAACTAGGTCTTTCTCTGTGGTCTCCACAGGGGATTCAGACATCCTTTCTTCTTGGGAGATGCAAGACGAGCCTGCATTCAAGTCACTGCAGGGATATCCGGCCTTATTTCGAGTCAGGGCATCGCGGTTTCCATTCCACTTGAGGCCGCAAACTCAGGATCCCTCTCACATACCTAGAGCTGAGAGAAGCCTCCTCTTGAGGTGCTTGTGGTAAGGTGGTATTCCTCAGGAGTCGAAGCCAGGGACTAACCTCTCATCTCGTGTTGATTCTTGGTCCACGGAGCTCTTTCTTGTTGCTACAGTGACCTCAGGATCCCTCTAGCCTTGAAACAGTGTTCTTGGGGTTTCTCTGGAGTGCCATCAAGGAAATCAAGGCTCCTTTCATGTGTGATGTGCAACACGGAATTGCTCTGCACGCAGTGCAGAGGAATCTGGCCTCATCTCGCGGCAAGGGGGAAGTCTCATGGTTTTTCTCGAGTTGCGGCGGGAACCTGGGGTATATTCTCGAGTTACGACGGGGATGGCCCTTCCACACACGTGTGTGTTCAGCCATGTCAGGACTCCTGCCTAGTTGCGAGGGACAACTCGGGATTCTCCTCGAGGCTTTGCAGGGCAATTGGGACGCCTCTCCAGCTGAGACGGGAGACCAATGGTCCCTTTCCACGTGCCACAGGAATCCTGGGTCTCCTATCAAGTTTCACGAGGAGTCAGGCATCGTCTCCTTTGGAGGCACTGATCTCCGCATACCTCTGGAGTTTTCAAAGGATTTGAGGCCTCCTGTCGCGATGAGGTGGGGAACTAGGTCTTTCTCTGTGGTCTCCACAGGGGATTCAGACACCCTTTCGTCTTGGGAGATGCAAGACGAGCCAGCATTCCAGTCACTGCAGGGATATCCGGCCTTATTTCGAGTCAGGGCATCGTGGTGTCCATTCCACTTGAGGCCGCAAACTCAGGGTCCCTCTCACATACCTAGAGCTGAGAGAAGCCTCCTCTTGAGGTGTTTGTGGTAAGGTGGTATTCCTCAGGAGTCGAAGCCAGGGACTAACCTCTCATCTCGAGTTGATTTTTGGCCCACGGAGCTCTTTCGTGTTGCTACAGTGACCTCAGGATCCCTCTATCCTTGAAACAGTGTTCTTGGTGTTTCTCTGGAGTGCCATGAAGGAAATCAAGGCTCCTTTCATGTGTGATCTGCAACACAGAATTGCTCTGCACGCAGTGCAGGGGAATCGGGCTTCATTTCGCGGCGAGGGGGAAGTCTCATGGTTTGTCTCGAGTTGCGGCGGGAACCTGGGGTATATTCTCGAGTTACGACGGGGATGGCCCTTCCACACACGTGTTTGTTCAGCCACGTCAGGACTCTTGCCTAGTTGCGAGACACAACTCGGGATTCTCCTCGAGGCTTGGCAAGGCAATTGGGACGCCTCTCCAGCTGAGGCAGGAGACCAAGGGTCCCTTTCCACGTGCCACAGGAATCCTGGGACTCCTATCAAGTTTCACGAGGAGTCAGGCATCGTCTCCTTTGGAGGCACTGATCTCCGCGTACCTCTGGAGTTTTCAAAGGATGTGAGGCCTCCGGTCGCGATGAGGTGGGGAACTAGGTCTTTCTCTGTGGTCTCCACAGGGGATTCAGACATCCTTTCATCTTGGGAGATGCAAGACGAGCCTGCATTCAAGTCACTGCAGGGATATCCAGCCTTATTTTGCGTCAGGGCATCGCGGTGTCCATTCCACTTGAGGCCGCAAACTCAGGGTCCCTCTCACATACCTAGAGCTGAGAGAAGCCTCCTCTTGAGGTGCTTGTGGTAAGGTGGTATTCCTCTGGAGTCGAAGCCAGGGACTAACCTCTCATCTCGAGTTGATTTTTGGTCCACGGAGCTCTTTCGTGTTGCTACAGTGACCTCAGGATCCCTCTATCCTTGAAACAGTGTTCTTGGGGTTTCTCTGGAGTGCCATCAAGGAAATCAAGGCTCCTTTCATGTGTGATGTGCAACACGGAATTGCTCTGCACGCAGTGCAGGGGAATCGGGCCTCATCTCGCGGCGAGCGGGAAGTCTCTTGGTTTTTCTCGAGTTGCGGCGGGAACCTGGGGTATATTCTCGAGTTACGACGGGGATGGCCCTTCCACCCACGTGTTTCTTCAGCGACGTCAGGACTCCTGCCTAGTTGCGAGGGACAACTCTGGATTCTCCTCGAGGCTTGGCAGGGCAATTGGGACGCCTCTCCAGCTGAGGCGGGAGACCAAGTGTCCCTTTCCACGAGCCACAGGAATCCTGGGACTCCTATCAAGTTTCACGAGGAGTCAGGCATCGTCTCCTTTGGAGGCACTGATCTCCGCGTACCTCTGGAGTTTTCAAAGGATGTGAGGCTATCGGTCGTGATGAGGTGGGGAACTAAGTCTTTCTCTGTGCTTTCCACAGGGGATTCAGACATCCTTTCGTCCTGGGAGATGCAAGACGAGCCTGCATTGAAGTCACTGCAGGGATATCCGGCCTTATTTCGCGTCAGGGCATCGCGGTGTCCATTCCACTTGAGGCCGCAAACTCAGGGTCCCTCTCACATACCTAGAGCTGAGAGAAGCCTCCTCTTGAGGTGCTTGTGGTAAGGTGGTATTCCTCTGGAGACGAATCCAGGGACTAACCTCTCTTTTCGAGTTGATTTTTGGTCCACAGAGTTCTTTCATGTTGCTACAGTGACCTCAGGATCCCTCTATCCTTGAAACAGTGTTCTTGGGGTTTCTCTGGAGTGCCATCAAGGAAATCAAGGCTCCTTTCATGTGTGATGTTCAAGACGGAATTGCTCTGCACGCAGTACAGGGGAATCGGGCCTCATCTCGCATCGAGGGGGAAGTCTCATGGTTTTTCTCGAGTTGCGGCGGGAACCTGGGGTATATTCTCGAGTTACGACGGGGATGGCCCTTCCACCCACGTGTTTGTTCAGCCACGTCAGGACTCCTGCCTAGTTGCGAGGGACAACTCGGGATTCTCCTCGAGGCTTTGCAGGGCAATTGGAACGCCTCTCCAGCTGAGGCGGGAGACCAAGGGTCCCTTTCCACGTGCCACAAGAATCCTGGGACTCCTATCAAGTTTCACGAGGAGTCAGGCATCGTCTCCTTTGGAGGCACTGATCTCCGCGTACCTCTGGAGTTTTCAAAGGATGTGAGGCCTCCGGTCGCGATGAGGTGGGGAACTAGGTGTTTCTCTGTGGTCTCCACAGGGGATTCAGACATCCTTTCTTCTTGGGAGATGCAAGACGAGCCTGCATTCAAGTCACTGCAGGGATATCCGGCCTTATTTCGAGTCAGGGCATCGCGGTGTCCATTCCACTTGAGGCCGCAAACTCAGGATCCCTCTCACATACCTAGAGCTGAGAGAAGCCTCCTCTTGAGGTGCTTGTGGTAAGGTGGTATTCCTCAGGAGTCGAAGCCAGGGACTAACCTCTCATCTCGTGTTGATTCTTGGTCCACGGAGCTCTTTCGTGTTGCTACAGTGACCTCAGGATCCCTCTAGCCTTGAAACAGTGTTCTTGGGGTTTCTCTGGAGTGCCATCAAGGAAATCAAGGCTCCTTTCATGTGTGATGTGCAACACGGAATTGCTCTGCACGCAGTGCAGGGGAATCGGGCCTCATCTCGCGGCAAGGGGGAAGTCTCATGGTTTTTCTCGAGTTGCGGCGGGAACCTGGGGTATATTCTCGAGTTACGACGGGGATGGCCCTTCCACACACGTGTGTGTTCAGCCATGTCAGGACTCCTGCCTAGTTGCGAGGGACAACTCGGGATTCTCCTCGAGGCTTTGCAGGGCAATTGGGACGCCTCTCCAGCTGAGACGGGAGTCCAAGGGTCCCTTTCCACGTGCCACAGGAATCCTGGGTCTCCTATCAAGTTTCACGAGGAGTCAGGCATCGTCTCCTTTGGAGGCACTGATCTCCGCATACCTCTGGAGTTTTCAAAGGATTTGAGGCCTCCTGTCGCGATGAGGTGGGGAACTAGGTCTTTCTCTGTGGTCTCCACAGGGGATTCAGACACCCTTTCGTCTTGGGAGATGCAAGACGAGCCTGCATTCCAGTCACTGCAGGGATATCCGGCCTTATTTCGAGTCAGGGCATCGCGGTGTCCATTCCACTTGAGGCCACAAACTCAGGGTCCCTCTCACATACCTAGAGCTGAGAGAAGCCTCCTCTTGAGGTGCTTGTGGTAAGGTGGTATTCCTCTGGAGTCGAAGCTAGGGACTAACCTCTCATCTCGAGTTGATTTTTGGTCCACGGAGCTCTTTCGTGTTGCTACAGTGACCTCAGGATCCCTCTAGCCTTGAAACAGTGTTCTTGGGGTTTCTCTGGAGTGCCATGAAGGAAATCAAGGCTCCTTTCATGTGTGATGTGCAACACAGAATTGCTCTGCACGCAGTGCAGGGGAATCGGGCCTCATCTCGCGGCGAGGGGGAAGTCTCATGGTTGTTCTCGAGTTGCGGCGGGAACCTGGGGTATATTCTCGAGTTACGACGGGGATGGCCCTACCACACACGTGTTTGTTCAGCCACGTCAGGACTCTTGCCTAGTTGCGAGACACAACTCGGGATTCTCCTCGAGGCTTGGCAAGGCAATTGGGACGCCTCTCCAGCTGAGGCGGGAGACCAAGGGTCCCTTTCCACGTGCCACAGTAATCCTGGGACTCCTATCAAGTTTCACGAGGAGTCAGGCATCGTCTCCTTTGGAGGCACTGATCTCCGCGTACCTCTGGAGTTTTCAAAGGATGTGAGGCCTCCGGTCGCAATGAGGTGGGGAACTAGGTCTTTCTCTGTGGTCTCCACAGGGGATTCAGACATCCTTTCATCTTGGGAGATGCAAGACGAGCCTGCATTCAAGTCACTGCAGGGATATCCGGCCTTATTTCGCGTCAGGGCATTGCGGTGTCCATTCCACTTGAGGCCGCAAACTCAGGGTCCCTCTCACATACCTAGAGCTGAGAGAAGCCTCCTCTTGAGGTGCTTGTGGTAAGGTGGTATTCCTCTGGAGTCCAAGCCAGGGACTAACCTCTCATCTCGAGTTGATTTTTGGCTCACGGAGCTCTTTCGTGTTGCTACAGTGACCTCAGGATCCCTGTAGCCTTGAAACAGTGTTCTTGGGGTTTCTCTGGAGTGCCATCAAGGAAATCAAGGCTCCTTTCATGTGTGATGTGCAACACGGAATTGCTCTGCACGCAGTGCAGGGGAATCGGGCCTCATCTCGCGGCGAGGGGGAAGTCTCATGGTTTTTCTCGAGTTGCGGCGGGAACCTGGGGTATATTCTCGAGTTACGACGGTGATGGCCCTTCCACCCACGTGTCTGTTCAGCCACGTCAGGACTCCTGCCTAGTTGCGAGGGACAACTCGGGATTCTCCTCGAGGCTTGGCAGGGCAATTGGAACGCCTCTCCAGCTGAGGCGGGAGACCAAGGGTTTCTTTCCACGTGCCACAAGAATCCTGGGACTCCTATCAAGTTTCACGAGGAGTCAGGCATCGTCTCCTTTGGAGGCACTGATCTCCGCGTACCTCTGGAGTTTTCAAAGGATGTGAGGCCTCCGGTCGCGATGAGGTGGGGAACTAGGTCTTTCTCTGTGGTCTCCACAGGGGATTCAGACATCCTTTCTTCTTGGGAGATGCAAGACGAGCCTGCATTCAAGTCACTGCAGGGATATCCGGCCTTATTTCGAGTCAGGGCATCGCGGTGTCCATTCCACTTGAGGCCGCAAACTCAGGATCCCTCTCACATACCTAGAGCTGAGAGAAGCCTCCTCTTGAGGTGCTTGTGGTAAGGTGGTATTCCTCAGGAGTCGAAGCCAGGGACTAACCTCTCATCTCGTGTTGATTCTTGGTCCACGGAGCTCTTTCGTGTTGCTACAGTGACCTCAGGATCCCTCTAGCCTTGAAACAGTGTTCTTGGGGTTTCTCTGGAGTGACATCAAGGAAATCAAGGCTCCTTTCATGTGTGATCTGCAACACAGAATTGCTCTGCACGCAGTGCAGGGGAATCGGGCCTCATTTCGCGGCGAGGGGGAAGTCTCATGGTTTTTCTCGAGTTGCGGCGGGAACCTGGGGTATATTCTTGAGTTACGACGTGGATGGCCCTTCCACACACGTGTTTGTTCAGCCACGTCAGGACTCCTGCCTAGTTGCGAGACACAACTCGGGATTCTCCTCGAGGCTTGGCAAGGCAATTGGGACGCCTCTCCAGCTGAGGCGGGAGACCAAGGGTCCATTTCCACGTGCCACAGGAATCCTGGGACTCCTATCAAGTTGCACGAGGAGTCAGGCATCGTCTCCTTTGGAGGCACTGATCTCCGCGTACCTCTGGAGTTTTCAAAGGATGTGAGGCCTCCGGTCGCGATGAGGTGGGGAACTAGGTCTTTCTCTGTGGTCTCCACAGGGGATTCAGACATCCTTTCATCTTGGGAGATGCAAGACGAGCCTGCATTCAAGTCACTGCAGGGATATCCAGCCTTATTTCGCGTCAGGGCATCGCGGTGTCCATTCCACTTGAGGCCGCAAACTCAGGGTCCCTCTCACATACCTAGAGCTGAGAGAAGCCTCCTCTTGAGGTGCTTGTGGTAAGGTGGTATTCCTCTGGAGTCGAAGCCAGGGACTAACCTCTCATCTCGAGTTGATTTTTGGCCCACGGAGCTCTTTCGTGTTGCTACAGTGACCTCAGGAACCCTCTATCCTTGAAACAGTGTTCTTGGGGTTTCTCTGGAGTGCCATCAAGGAAATCAAGGCTCCTTTCATGTGTGATGTGCAACACGGAATTGCTCTGCACGCAGTGCAGGGGAATCGGGCCTCATCTCGCGGCGAGGGGGAAGTCTCATGGTTTTTCTCGAGTTGCGGCGGGAACCTGGGGTATATTCTCGAGTTACGACGGGGATGGCCCTTCCACCCACGTGTTTCTTCAGCGACGTCAGGACTCCTGCCTAGTTGCGAGGGACAACTCTGGATTCTCCTCGAGGCTTGGCAGGGCAATTGGGACACCTCTCCAGCTCAGGCGGGAGACCAAGTGTCCCTTTCCAAGTGCCACAGGAATCCTGGGACTCCTATCAAGTTTCACGAGGAGTCAGGCATCGTCTCCTTTGGAGGCACTGATCTCCGCGTACCTCTGGAGTTTTCAAAGGATGTGAGGCCTCCGGTCGCGATGAGGTGGGGAACTAAGTCTTTCTCTGTGCTTTCCACAGGGGATTCAGACATCCTCTCGTCCTGGGAGATGCAAGACGAGCCTGCATTGAAGTCACTGCAGGGATATCCAGCCTTATTTCGCGTCAGGGCATCGCGGTGTCCATTCCACTTGAGGCCGCAAACTCAGGATCCCTCTCACATACCTAGAGCTGAGAGAAGCCTCCTCTTGAGGTGCTTGTGGTAAGGTGGTATTCCTCAGGAGTCGAAGCCAGGGACTAACCTCTCATCTCGAGTTGATTCTTGGTCCACGGAGCTCTTTCGTGTTGCTACAGTGACCTCAGGATCCCTCTAGCCTTGAAACAGTGTTCTTGGGGTTTCTCTGGAGTGCCATCAAGGAAATCAAGGCTCCTTTCATGTGTGATGTGCAACACGGAATTGCTCTGCACGCAGTGCAGGGGAATCGGGCCTCATCTCGAGGCGACCGGGAAGTCTCATGGTTTTTCTCGAGTTGCGGCGGGAACCTGGGGTATATTCTCGAGTTACGACGGGGATGGCCCTTCCACACACGTGTGTGTTCAGCCATGTCAGGACTCCTGCCTAGTTGCGAGGGACAACTCGGGATTCTCCTCGAGGCTTTGCAGGGCAATTGGGATGCCTCTCCAGCTGAGACGGGAGACCAAGGGTCCCTTTCCACGTGCCACAGGAATCCTGGGTCTCCTATCAAGTTTCACGAGGAGTCAGGCATCGTCTCCTTTGGAGGCACTGATCTCCGTGTACCTCTGGAGTTTTCAAAGGATTTGAGGCCGCCTGTCGCGATGAGGTGGGGAACTAGGTCTTTCTCTGTGGTCTCCACAGGGGATTCAGACACCCTTTCGTCTTGGGAGATGCAAGACGAGCCTGCATTCCAGTCACTGCAGGGATATCCGGCCTTATTTCGAGTCAGGGCATCGCGGTGTCCATTCCACTTGAGGCCGCAAACTCAGGGTCCCTCTCACATACCTAGAGCTGAGAGAAGCCTCCTCTTGAGGTGCTTGTGGTAAGGTGGTATTCCTCTGGAGTCGAAGCCAGGGACTAACCTCTCATCTCGAGTTGATTTTTGGCCCACGGAGCTCTTTCGTGTTGCTACAGTGACCTCAGGATCCCTCTAGCCTTGAAACAGTGTTCTTGGGGTTTCTCTGGAGTGCCATCAAGGAAATCAAGGCTCCTTTCATGTGTGATGTGCAACACAGAATTGCTCTGCACGCAGTGCAGGGGAATCGGGCCTCATCTCGCGGCGAGGGGGAAGTCTCATGGTTTTTCTCGAGTTGCGGCGGGAACCTGGGGTATATTCTCGAGTTACGACGGGGATGGCCCTTCCACACACGTGTTTGTTCAGCCACGTCAGGACTCTTGCCTAGTTGCGAGACACAACTCGGGATTCTCCTCGAGGCTTGGCAAGGCAATTGGGACGCCTCTCCAGCTGAGGCGGGAGACCAAGAGTCCCTTTCCACGTGCCACAGGAATCCTGGGACTCCTATCAGGTTTCATGAGGAGTCAGGCATCGTCTCCTTTGGAGGCACTGATCTCCGCGTACCTCTGGAGTTTTCAAAGGATGTGAGGCCTCCGGTCGCGATGAGGTGGGGAACTAAGTCTTTCTCTGTGCTTTCCACAGGGGATTCAGACATCCTTTCGTCCTGGGAGATGCAAGACGAGCCTGCATTGAAGTCACTGCAGGGATATCCAGCCTTATTTCGCGTCAGGGCATCGCGGGGTCCATTCCACTTGAGGCCGCAAACTCAGGATCCCTCTCACATACCTAGAGCTGAGAGAAGCCTCCTCTTGAGGTGCTTGTGGTAAGGTGGTATTCCTCAGGAGTCGAAGCCAGGGACTAACCTCTCATCTCGAGTTGATTCTTGGTCCACGGAGCTCTTTCGTGTTGCTACAGTGACCTCAGGATCCCTCTAGCCTTGAAACAGTGTTCTTGGGGTTTCTCTGGAGTGCCATCAAGGAAATCAAGGCTCCTTTCATGTGTGATGTGCAACACGGAATTGCTCTGCACGCAGTGCAGGGGAATCGGGCCTCATCTCGAGGCGACCGGGAAGTCTCATGGTTTTTCTCGAGTTGCGGCGGGAACCTGGGGTATATTCTCGAGTTACGACGGGGATGGCCCTTCCACACACGTGTGTGTTCAGCCATGTCAGGACTCCTGCCTAGTTGCGAGGGACAACTTGGGATTCTCCTCGAGGCTTTGCAGGGCAATTGGGATGCCTCTCCAGCTGAGACGGGAGACCAAGGGTCCCTTTCCACGTGCCACAGGAATCCTGGGTCTCCTATCAAGTTTCACGAGGAGTCAGGCATCGTCTCCTTTGGAGGCACTGATCTCCGCGTACCTCTGGAGTTTTCAAAGGATTTGAGGCCGCCTGTCGCGATGAGGTGGGGAACTAGGTCTTTCTCTGTGGTCTCCACAGGGGATTCAGACACCCTTTCGTCTTGGGAGATGCAAGACGAGCCTGCATTCCAGTCACTGCAGGGATATCCGGCCTTATTTCGAGTCAGGGCATCGCGGTGTCCATTCCACTTGAGGCCGCAAACTCAGGGTCCCTCTCACATACCTAGAGCTGAGAGAAGCCTCCTCTTGAGGTGCTTGTGGTAAGGTGGTATTCCTCTGGAGTCGAAGCCAGGGACTAACCTCTCATCTCGAGTTGATTTTTGGCCCACGGAGCTCTTTCGTGTTGCTACAGTGACCTCAGGATCCCTCTAGCCTTGAAACAGTGTTCTTGGGGTTTCTCTGGAGTGCCATCAAGGAAATCAAGGCTCCTTTCATGTGTGATGTGCAACACAGAATTGCTCTGCACGCAGTGCAGGGGAATCGGGCCTCATCTCGCGGCGAGGGGGAAGTCTCATGGTTTTTCTCGAGTTGCGGCGGGAACCTGGGGTATATTCTCGAGTTACGACGGGGATGGCCCTTCCACACACGTGTTTGTTCAGCCACGTCAGGACTCTTGCCTAGTTGCGAGACACAACTCGGGATTCTCCTCGAGGCTTGGCAAGGCAATTGGGACGCCTCTCCAGCTGAGGCGGGAGACCAAGAGTCCCTTTCCACGTGCCACAGGAATCCTGGGACTCCTATCAGGTTTCATGAGGAGTCAGGCATCGTCTCCTTTGGAGGCACTGATCTCCGCGTACCTCTGGAGTTTTCAAAGGATGTGAGGCCTCCGGTCGCGATGAGGTGGGGAACTAAGTCTTTCTCTGTGCTTTCCACAGGGGATTCAGACATCCTTTCGTCCTGGGAGATGCAAGACGAGCCTGCATTGAAGTCACTGCAGGGATATCCAGCCTTATTTCGCGTCAGGGCATCGCGGGGTCCATTCCACTTGAGGCCGCAAACTCAGGATCCCTCTCACATACCTAGAGCTGAGAGAAGCCTCCTCTTGAGGTGCTTGTGGTAAGGTGGTATTCCTCAGGAGTCGAAGCCAGGGACTAACCTCTCATCTCGAGTTGATTCTTGGTCCACGGAGCTCTTTCGTGTTGCTACAGTGACCTCAGGATCCCTCTAGCCTTGAAACAGTGTTCTTGGGGTTTCTCTGGAGTGCCATCAAGGAAATCAAGGCTCCTTTCATGTGTGATGTGCAAGACGGAATTGCTCTGCACGCAGTGCAGGGGAATCGGGCCTCATCTCGCGGCGACCGGGAAGTCTCATGGTTTTTCTCGAGTTGCGGCGGGAACCTGGGGTATATTCTCGAGTTACGACGGGGATGGCCCTTCCACACACGTGTGTGTTCAGCCATGTCAGGACTCCTGCCTAGTTGCGAGGGACAACTCGGGATTCTCCTCGAGGCTTTGCAGGGCAATTGGGATGCCTCTCCAGCTGAGACGGGAGACCAAGGGTCCCTTTCCACGTGCCACAGGAATCCTGGGTCTCCTATCAAGTTTCACGAGGAGTCAGGCATCGTCTCCTTTGGAGGCACTGATCTCCGCATACCTCTGGAGTTTTCAAAGGATTTGAGGCCGCCTGTCGCGATGAGGTGGGGAACTAGGTCTTTCTCTGTGGTCTCCACAGGGGATTCAGACACCCTTTCGTCTTGGGAGATGCAAGACGAGCCTGCATTCCAGTCACTGCAGGGATATCCGGCCTTATTTCGAGTCAGGGCATCGCGGTGTCCATTCCACTTGAGGCCGCAAACTCAGGGTCCCTCTCACATACCTAGAGCTGAGAGAAGCCTCCTCTTGAGGTGCTTGTGGTAAGGTGGTATTCCTCTGGAGTCGAAGCCAGGGACTAACCTCTCATCTCGAGTTGATTTTTGGCCCACGGAGCTCTTTCGTGTTGCTACAGTGACCTCAGGATCCCTCTAGCCTTGAAACAGTGTTCTTGGGGTTTCTCTGGAGTGCCATCAAGGAAATCAAGGCTCCTTTCATGTGTGATGTGCAACACAGAATTGCTCTGCACGCAGTGCAGGGGAATCGGGCCTCATCTCGCGGTGAGGGGGAAGTCTCATGGTTTTTCTCGAGTTGCGGCGGGAACCTGGGGTATATTCTCGAGTTACGACGGGGATGGCCCTTCCACACACGTGTTTGTTCAGCCACGTCAGGACTCTTGCCTAGTTGCGAGACACAACTCGGGATTCTCCTCGAGGCTTGGCAAGGCAATTGGGACGCCTCTCCAGCTGAGGCGGGAGACCAAGAGTCCCTTTCCACGTGCCACAGGAATCCTGGGACTCCTATCAAGTTTCATGAGGAGTCAGGCATCGTCTCCTTTGGAGGCACTGATCTCCGCGTACCTCTGGAGTTTTCAAAGGATGTGAGGCCTCCGGTCGCGATGAGGTGGGGAACTAGGTCTTTCTCTGTGGTCTCCACAGGGGATTCAGACATCCTTTCATCTTGGGAGATGCAAGACGAGCCTGCATTCAAGTCACTGCATGGATATCCAGCCTTATTTCGCGTCAGCGCATCGCGGTGTCCATTCCACTTGAGGCCGCAAACTCAGGGTCCCTCTCACATACCTAGAGCTGAGAGAAGCCTCCTCTTGAGGTGCTTGTGGTAAGGTGGTATTCCTCTGGAGTCGAAGCCAGGGACTAACCTCTCATCTCGAGTTGATTTTTGGCCCTCGGAGCTCTTTCGTGTTGCTACAGTGACCTCAGGATCCCTCTAGCCTTGAAACAGTGTTCTTGGGGTTTCTCTGGAGTGCCATCAAGGAAATCAAGGCTCCTTTCATGTGTGATGTGCAAGACGGAATTGCTCTGCACGCAGTGCAGGGGAATCGGGCCTCATCTCGCGGCGAGGGGGAAGTCTCATGGTTTTTCTCGAGTTGCGGCGGGAACCTGGGGTATATTCTCGAGTTACGACGGGGATGGCCCTTCCACCCACGTGTTTCTTCAGCGACGTCAGGACTCCTGCCTAGTTGCGAGGGACAACTCTGGATTCTCCTCGAGGCTTGGCAGGGCAATTGGGACGCCTCTCCAGCTCAGGCGGGAGACCAAGTGTCCCTTTCCAAGTGCCACAGGAATCCTGGGACTCCTATCAAGTTTCACGAGGAGTCAGGCATCGTCTCCTTTGGAGGCACTGATCTCCGCGTACCTCTGGAGTTTTCAAAGGATGTGAGGCTATCGGTCGCGATGAGGTGGGGAACTAAGTCTTTCTCTGTGCTTTCCACAGGGGATTCAGACATCCTTTCGTCCTGAGAGATGCAAGACGAGCCTGCATTGAAGTCACTGCAGGGATATCCGGCCTTATTTCGAGTCAGGGCATCGCGGTGTCCATTCCACTTGAGGCCGCAAACTCAGGGTCCCTCTCACATACCTAGAGCTGAGAGAAGCCTCCTCTTGAGGTGCTTGTGGTAAGGTGGTATTCCTCTGGAGACGAATCCAGGGACTAACCTCTCTTTTCGAGTTGATTTTTGGTCCACAGAGTTCTTTCGTGTTGCTACAGTGACCTCAGGATCCCTCTAGCCTTGAAACAGTGTTCTTGGGGTTTCTCTGGAGTGCCATCAAGGAAATCAAGGCTCCTTTCATGTGTGATGTGCAAGACGGAATTGCTCTGCACGCAGTACAGGGGAATCGGGCCTCATCTCGCATCGAGGGGGAAGTCTCATGGTTTTTCTCGAGTTGCGGCGGGAACCTGGGGTATATTCTCGAGTTACGAAGGGGATGGCCCTTCCACCCACGTGTTTGTTCAGCCACGTCAGGACTCCTGCCTAGTTGCGAGGGACAACTCTGGATTCTCCTCGAGGCTTGGCAGGGCAATTGGGACGCCTCTCCAGCTGAGGCGGGAGACCAAGTGTCCCTTTCCAAGTGCCACAGGAATCCTGGGACTCCTATCAAGTTTCACGAGGAGTCAGGCATCGTCTCCTTTGGAGGCACTGATCTCCGCGTACTTCTGGAGATTTCAAAGGATGTGAGGCTATCGGTCGCGATGAGGTGGGGAACTAAGTCTTTCTCTGTGCTTTTCACAGGGGATTCAGACATTCTTTCGTCCTGGGAGATGCAAGACGAGCCTGCATTGAAGTCACTGCAGGGATATCTGGCCTTATTTCGAATCAGGGCATCGCGGTGTTCATTCCACTTGAGGCCGCAAACTCAGGGTCCCTCTCACATACCTAGAGCTGAGAGAAGCCTCCTCTTGAGGTGCTTGTGGTAAGGTGGTATTCCTCTGGAGACGAATCCAGGGACTAACCTCTCTTTTCGAGTTGATTTTTGGTCCACAGAGTTCTTTCGTGTTGCTACAGTGACCTCAGGATCCCTCTATCCTTGAAACAGTGTTCTTGGGGTTTCTCTTGAGTGCCATCAAGGAAATCAAGGCTCCTTTCATGTGTGATGTGCAAGACGGAATTGCTCTGCACGCAGTACAGGGGAATCGGGCCTCATCTCGCATTGAGGGGGAAGTCTCATGGTTTTTCTCGAGTTGCGGCGGGAACCTGGGGTATATTCTCGAGTTACGACGGGGATGGCCCTTCCACCCACGTGTTTGTTCAGCCACGTCAGGACTCCTGCCTAGTTGCGAGGGACAACTCGGGATTTTCCTCGAGGCTTGGCAGGGCAATTGGAACGCCTCTCCAGCTGAGGCGGGAGACCAAGGGTCCCTTTCCACGTGCCACAAGAATCCTGGGCCTCCTATCAAGTTTCACGAGGAGTCAGGCATCGTCTCCTTTGGAGGCACTGATCTCCGCGTACCTCTGGAGTTTTCAAGGGATGTTAGGCCTCCGGTCGCGATGAGGTGGGGAACTAGGTCTTTCTCTGTGGTCTCCACAGGGGATTCAGACATCCTTTCTTCTTGGGAGATGCAAGACGAGCCTGTATTCAAGTCACTGCAGGGATATTCGGCCTTATTTCGAGTCAGGGCATCGCGGTGTCCATTCCACTTGAGGCCGCAAACTCAGGATCCCTCTCACATACCTAGAACTGAGAGAAGACTCCTCTTGAGGTGCTTGTGGTAAGGTGGTATTCCTCAGGAGTCGAAGCCAGGGACTAACCTCTCATCTCGTGTTGATTCTTGGTCCACGGAGCTCTTTCGTGTTGCTACAGTGACCTCAGGATCCCTCTAGCCTTGAAACAGTGTTCTTGGGGTTTCTCTGGAGTGCCATGAAGGAAATCAAGGCTCCTTTCATGTGTGATGTGCAACACAGAATTGCTGTGCACGCAGTGCAGGGGAATCGGGCCTCATCTCGCGGCGACCGGGAAGTCTCATGGTTTTTCTCGAGTTGCGGCGGGAACCTGGGGTATATTCTCGAGTTACGACGGGGATGGCCCTTCCACACACGTGTTTGTTCAGCCACGTCAGGACTCTTGCCTAGTTGCGAGACACAACTCGGGATTCTCCTCGAGGCTTGGCAAGGCAATTGGGACGCCTCTCCAGCTGAGGCGGGAGACCAAGGGTCCCTTTCCACGTGCCACAGGAATCCTGGGACTCCTATCAAGTTTCACGAGGAGTCAGGCATCGTCTCCTTTGGAGGCACTGATCTCCGCGTACCTCTCGAGTTTTCAAAGGATGTGAGGCCTCCGGTCGCGATGAGGTGGGGAAGTAGGTCTTTCTCTGTGGTCTCCACAGGGGATTCAGACATCCTTTCATCTTGGGAGATGCAAGACGAGCCTGCATTCAAGTCACTGCAGGGATATCCAGCCTTATTTCGCGTCAGGGCATTGCGGTGTCCATTCCACTTGAGGCCGCAAACTCAGGGTCCCTCTCACATACCTAGAGCTGAGAGAAGCCTCCTCTTGAGGTGCTTGTGGTAAGGTGGTATTCCTCTGGAGTCGAAGCCAGGGACTAACCTCTCATCTCGACTTGATTTTTGGCCCACGGAGCTCTTTCGTGTTGCTACAGTGACCTCAGGATCCCTCTATCCTTGAAACAGTGTTCTTGGGGTTTCTCTGGAGTACCATCAAGGAAATCAAGGCTCCTTTCATGTGTGATGTGCAACACGGAATTGCTCTGCACGCAGTGCAGGGGAATCGGGCCTCATCTCGCGGCGAGGGGGAAGTCTCATGGTTTTTCTCGAGTTGCGGCGGGAACCTGGGGTATATTCTCGAGTTACGACGGGGATGGCCCTTCCACCCACGTGTCTGTTCAGCCACGTCAGGACTCCTGCCTAGTTGCGAGACACAACTCGGGATTCTCCTCGAGGCTTGGCAGGGCAATTGGAACGCCTCTCCAGCTGAGGCGGGAGACCAAGGGTTTCTTTCCACGTGCCACAAGAATCCTGGGACTCCTATCAAGTTTCACGAGGAGTCAGGCATCGTCTCCTTTGGAGGCACTGATCTCCGCGTACCTCTGGAGTATTCAAAGGATGTGAGGCCTCTGGTCGCGATGAGGTGGGGAACTAGGTCTTTCTCTGTGGTCTCCACAGGGGATTCAGACATCCTTTCTTCTTGGGAGATGCAAGACGAGCCTGCATTCAAGTCACTGCAGGGATATCCGGCCTTATTTCGAGTCAGGGCATCGCGGTGTCCATTCCACTTGAGGCCGCAAACTCAGGATCCCTCTCACATACCTAGAGCTGAGAGAAGCCTCCTCTTGAGGTGCTTGTGGTAAGGTGGTATTCCTCAGGAGTCGAAGCCAGGGACTAACCTCTCATCTCGTGTTGATTCTTGGTCCACGGAGCTCTTTCGTGTTGCTACAGTGACCTCAGGATCCCTCTATCCTTGAAACAGTGTTCTTGGGGTTTCTCTGGAGTGACATCAAGGAAATCAAGGCTCCTTTCATGTGTGATGTGCAACACGGAATTGCTCTGCACGCAGTGCAGAGGAATCTGGCCTCATCTCGCGGCGAGGGGGAAGTCTCATGGTTTTTCTCGAGTTGCGGCGGGAACCTGGGGTATATTCTCGAGTTACGACGGGGATGGCCCTTCCACCCACGTGTTTCTTCAGCGACGTCAGGACTCCTGCCTAGTTGCGAGGGACAACTCTGGATTCTCCTCGAGGCTTGGCAGGGCAATTGGGACGCCTCTCCAGCTGAGGCGGGAGACCAAGTGTCCCTTTCCAAGTGCCACAGGAATCCTGGGACTCCTATCAAGTTTCACGAGGAGTCAGGCATCGTCTCCTTTGGAGGCACTGATCTCCGCGTACCTCTGGAGTTTTCAAAGGATGTGAGGCCTCCGGTCGCGATGAGGTGGGGAACTAAGTCTTTCTCTGTGCTTTCCACAGGGGATTCAGACATCCTTTCGTCCTGGGAGATGCAAGACGAGCCTGCATTGAAGTCACTGCAGGGATATCCAGCCTTATTTCGCGTCAGGGCATCGCGGTGTCCATTCCACTTGAGGCCGCAAACTCAGGATCCCTCTCACATACCTAGAGCTGAGAGAAGCCTCCTCTTGAGGTGCTTGTGGTAAGGTGGTATTCCTCAGGAGTCGAAGCCAGGGACTAACCTCTCATCTCGAGTTGATTCTTGGTCCACGGAGCTCTTTCGTGTTGCTACAGTGACCTCAGGATCCCTCTAGCCTTGAAACAGTGTTCTTGGGGTTTCTCTGGAGTGCCATCAAGGAAATCAAGGCTCCTTTCATGTGTGATGTGCAAGACGGAATTGCTCTGCACGCAGTGCAGGGGAATCGGGCCTCATCTCGCGGCGACCGGGAAGTCTCATGGTTTTTCTCGAGTTGCGGCGGGAACCTGGGGTATATTCTCGAGTTACGACGGGGATGGCCCTTCCACACACGTGTGTGTTCAGCCATGTCAGGACTCCTGCCTAGTTGCGAGGGACAACTCGGGATTCTCCTCGAGGCTTTGCAGGGCAATTGGGATGCCTCTCCAGCTGAGACGGGAGACCAAGGGTCCCTTTCCACGTGCCACAGGAATCCTGGGTCTCCTATCAAGTTTCACGAGGAGTCAGGCATCGTCTCCTTTGGAGGCACTGATCTCCACATACCTCTGGAGTTTTCAAAGGATTTGAGGCCTCCTGTCGCTATGAGGTGGGGAACTAGGTCTTTCTCTGTGGTCTCCACAGGGGATTCAGACACCCTTTCGTCTTGGGAGATGCAAGACGAGCCTGCATTCCAGTCACTGCAGGGATATCCGGCCTTATTTCGCGTCAGGGCATTGCGGTGTCCATTCCACTTGAGGCCGCAAACTCAGGGTCCCTCTCACATACCTAGAGCTGAGAGAAGCCTCCTCTTGAGGTGCTTGTGGTAAGGTGGTATTCCTCTGGAGTCCAAGCCAGGGACTAACCTCTCATCTCGAGTTGATTTTTGGCTCACGGAGCTCTTTCGTGTTGCTACAGTGACCTCAGGATCCCTGTAGCCTTGAAACAGTGTTCTTGGGGTTTCTCTGGAGTGCCATCAAGGAAATCAAGGCTCCTTTCATGTGTGATGTGCAACACGGAATTGCTCTGCACGCAGTGCAGGGGAATCGGGCCTCATCTCGCGGCGAGGGGGAAGTCTCATGGTTTTTCTCGAGTTGCGGCGGGAACCTGGGGTATATTCTCGAGTTACGACGGTGATGGCCCTTCCACCCACGTGTCTGTTCAGCCACGTCAGGACTCCTGCCTAGTTGCGAGGGACAACTCGGGATTCTCCTCGAGGCTTGGCAGGGCAATTGGAACGCCTCTCCAGCTGAGGCGGGAGACCAAGGGTTTCTTTCCACGTGCCACAAGAATCCTGGGACTCCTATCAAGTTTCACGAGGAGTCAGGCATCGTCTCCTTTGGAGGCACTGATCTCCGCGTACCTCTGGAGTTTTCAAAGGATGTGAGGCCTCCGGTCGCGATGAGGTGGGGAACTAGGTCTTTCTCTGTGGTCTCCACAGGGGATTCAGACATCCTTTCTTCTTGGGAGATGCAAGACGAGCCTGCATTCAAGTCACTGCAGGGATATCCGGCCTTATTTCGAGTCAGGGCATCGCGGTGTCCATTCCACTTGAGGCCGCAAACTCAGGATCCCTCTCACATACCTAGAGCTGAGAGAAGCCTCCTCTTGAGGTGCTTGTGGTAAGGTGGTATTCCTCAGGAGTCGAAGCCAGGGACTAACCTCTCATCTCGTGTTGATTCTTGGTCCACGGAGCTCTTTCGTGTTGCTACAGTGACCTCAGGATCCCTCTAGCCTTGAAACAGTGTTCTTGGGGTTTCTCTGGAGTGACATCAAGGAAATCAAGGCTCCTTTCATGTGTGATCTGCAACACAGAATTGCTCTGCACGCAGTGCAGGGGAATCGGGCCTCATTTCGCGGCGAGGGGGAAGTCTCATGGTTTTTCTCGAGTTGCGGCGGGAACCTGGGGTATATTCTTGAGTTACGACGTGGATGGCCCTTCCACACACGTGTTTGTTCAGCCACGTCAGGACTCCTGCCTAGTTGCGAGACACAACTCGGGATTCTCCTCGAGGCTTGGCAAGGCAATTGGGACGCCTCTCCAGCTGTGGCGGGAGACCAAGGGTCCATTTCCACGTGCCACAGGAATCCTGGGACTCCTATCAAGTTGCACGAGGAGTCAGGCATCGTCTCCTTTGGAGGCACTGATCTCCGCGTACCTCTGGAGTTTTCAAAGGATGTGAGGCCTCCGGTCGCGATGAGGTGGGGAACTAGGTCTTTCTCTGTGGTCTCCACAGGGGATTCAGACATCCTTTCATCTTGGGAGATGCAAGACGAGCCTGCATTCAAGTCACTGCAGGGATATCCAGCCTTATTTCGCGTCAGGGCATCGCGGTGTCCATTCCACTTGAGGCCGCAAACTCAGGGTCCCTCTCACATACCTAGAGCTGAGAGAAGCCTCCTCTTGAGGTGCTTGTGGTAAGGTGGTATTCCTCTGGAGTCGAAGCCAGGGACTAACCTCTCATCTCGAGTTGATTTTTGGCCCACGGAGCTCTTTCGTGTTGCTACAGTGACCTCAGGAACCCTCTATCCTTGAAACAGTGTTCTTGGGGTTTCTCTGGAGTGCCATCAAGGAAATCAAGGCTCCTTTCATGTGTGATGTGCAACACGGAATTGCTCTGCACGCAGTGCAGGGGAATCGGGCCTCATCTCGCGGCGAGGGGGAAGTCTCATGGTTTTTCTCGAGTTGCGGCGGGAACCTGGGGTATATTCTCGAGTTACGACGGGGATGGCCCTTCCACCCACGTGTTTCTTCAGCGACGTCAGGACTCCTGCCTAGTTGCGAAGGACAACTCTGGATTCTCCTCGAGGCTTGGCAGGGCAATTGGGACACCTCTCCAGCTCAGGCGGGAGACCAAGTGTCCCTTTCCAAGTGCCACAGGAATCCTGGGACTCCTATCAAGTTTCACGAGGAGTCAGGCATCGTCTCCTTTGGAGGCACTGATCTCCGCGTACCTCTGGAGTTTTCAAAGGATGTGAGGCCTCCGGTCGCGATGAGGTGGGGAACTAAGTCTTTCTCTGTGCTTTCCACAGGGGATTCAGACATCCTCTCGTCCTGGGAGATGCAAGACGAGCCTGCATTGAAGTCACTGCAGGGATATCCAGCCTTATTTCGCGTCAGGGCATCGCGGTGTCCATTCCACTTGAGGCCGCAAACTCAGGATCCCTCTCACATACCTAGAGCTGAGAGAAGCCTCCTCTTGAGGTGCTTGTGGTAAGGTGGTATTCCTCAGGAGTCGAAGCCAGGGACTAACCTCTCATCTCGAGTTGATTCTTGGTCCACGGAGCTCTTTCGTGTTGCTACAGTGACCTCAGGATCCCTCTAGCCTTGAAACAGTGTTCTTGGGGTTTCTCTGGAGTGCCATCAAGGAAATCAAGGCTCCTTTCATGTGTGATGTGCAACACGGAATTGCTCTGCACGCAGTGCAGGGGAATCGGGCCTCATCTCGAGGCGACCGGGAAGTCTCATGGTTTTTCTCGAGTTGCGGCGGGAACCTGGGGTATATTCTCGAGTTACGACGGGGATGGCCCTTCCACACACGTGTGTGTTCAGCCATGTCAGGACTCCTGCCTAGTTGCGAGGGACAACTCGGGATTCTCCTCGAGGCTTTGCAGGGCAATTGGGATGCCTCTCCAGCTGAGACGGGAGACCAAGGGTCCCTTTCCACGTGCCACAGGAATCCTGGGTCTCCTATCAAGTTTCACGAGGAGTCAGGCATCGTCTCCTTTGGAGGCACTGATCTCCGCGTACCTCTGGAGTTTTCAAAGGATTTGAGGCCGCCTGTCGCGATGAGGTGGGGAACTAGGTCTTTCTCTGTGGTCTCCACAGGGGATTCAGACACCCTTTCGTCTTGGGAGATGCAAGACGAGCCTGCATTCCAGTCACTGCAGGGATATCCGGCCTTATTTCGAGTCAGGGCATCGCGGTGTCCATTCCACTTGAGGCCGCAAACTCAGGGTCCCTCTCACATACCTAGAGCTGAGAGAAGCCTCCTCTTGAGGTGCTTGTGGTAAGGTGGTATTCCTCTGGAGTCGAAGCCAGGGACTAACCTCTCATCTCGAGTTGATTTTTGGCCCACGGAGCTCTTTCGTGTTGCTACAGTGACCTCAGGATCCCTCTAGCCTTGAAACAGTGTTCTTGGGGTTTCTCTGGAGTGCCATCAAGGAAATCAAGGCTCCTTTCATGTGTGATGTGCAACACAGAATTGCTCTGCACGCAGTGCAGGGGAATCGGGCCTCATCTCGCGGCGAGGGGGAAGTCTCATGGTTTTTCTCGAGTTGCGGCGGGAACCTGGGGTATATTCTCGAGTTACGACGGGGATGGCCCTTCCACACACGTGTTTGTTCAGCCACGTCAGGACTCTTGCCTAGTTGCGAGACACAACTCGGGATTCTCCTCGAGGCTTGGCAAGGCAATTGGGACGCCTCTCCAGCTGAGGCGGGAGACCAAGAGTCCCTTTCCACGTGCCACAGGAATCCTGGGACTCCTATCAGGTTTCATGAGGAGTCAGGCATCGTCTCCTTTGGAGGCACTGATCTCCGCGTACCTCTGGAGTTTTCAAAGGATGTGAGGCCTCCGGTCGCGATGAGGTGGGGAACTAAGTCTTTCTCTGTGCTTTCCACAGGGGATTCAGACATCCTTTCGTCTTGGGAGATGCAAGACGAGCCTGCATTGAAGTCACTGCAGGGATATCCAGCCTTATTTCGCGTCAGGGCATCGCGGGGTCCATTCCACTTGAGGCCGCAAACTCAGGATCCCTCTCACATACCTAGAGCTGAGAGAAGCCTCCTCTTGAGGTGCTTGTGGTAAGGTGGTATTCCTCAGGAGTCGAAGCCAGGGACTAACCTCTCATCTCGAGTTGATTCTTGGTCCACGGAGCTCTTTCGTGTTGCTACAGTGACCTCAGGATCCCTCTAGCCTTGAAACAGTGTTCTTGGGGTTTCTCTGGAGTGCCATCAAGGAAATCAAGGCTCCTTTCATGTGTGATGTGCAACACGGAATTGCTCTGCACGCAGTGCAGGGGAATCGGGCCTCATCTCGAGGCGACCGGGAAGTCTCATGGTTTTTCTCGAGTTGCGGCGGGAACCTGGGGTATATTCTCGAGTTACGACGGGGATGGCCCTTCCACACACGTGTGTGTTCAGCCATGTCAGGACTCCTGCCTAGTTGCGAGGGACAACTTGGGATTCTCCTCGAGGCTTTGCAGGGCAATTGGGATGCCTCTCCAGCTGAGACGGGAGACCAAGGGTCCCTTTCCACGTGCCACAGGAATCCTGGGTCTCCTATCAAGTTTCACGAGGAGTCAGGCATCGTCTCCTTTGGAGGCACTGATCTCCGCGTACCTCTGGAGTTTTCAAAGGATTTGAGGCCGCCTGTCGCGATGAGGTGGGGAACTAGGTCTTTCTCTGTGGTCTCCACAGGGGATTCAGACACCCTTTCGTCTTGGGAGATGCAAGACGAGCCTGCATTCCAGTCACTGCAGGGATATCCGGCCTTATTTCGAGTCAGGGCATCGCGGTGTCCATTCCACTTGAGGCCGCAAACTCAGGGTCCCTCTCACATACCTAGAGCTGAGAGAAGCCTCCTCTTGAGGTGCTTGTGGTAAGGTGGTATTCCTCTGGAGTCGAAGCCAGGGACTAACCTCTCATCTCGAGTTGATTTTTGGCCCACGGAGCTCTTTCGTGTTGCTACAGTGACCTCAGGATCCCTCTAGCCTTGAAACAGTGTTCTTGGGGTTTCTCTGGAGTGCCATCAAGGAAATCAAGGCTCCTTTCATGTGTGATGTGCAACACAGAATTGCTCTGCACGCAGTGCAGGGGAATCGGGCCTCATCTCGCGGCGAGGGGGAAGTCTCATGGTTTTTCTCGAGTTGCGGCGGGAACCTGGGGTATATTCTCGAGTTACGACGGGGATGGCCCTTCCACACACGTGTTTGTTCAGCCACGTCAGGACTCTTGCCTAGTTGCGAGACACAACTCGGGATTCTCCTCGAGGCTTGGCAAGGCAATTGGGACGCCTCTCCAGCTGAGGCGGGAGACCAAGAGTCCCTTTCCACGTGCCACAGGAATCCTGGGACTCCTATCAGGTTTCATGAGGAGTCAGGCATCGTCTCCTTTGGAGGCACTGATCTCCGCGTACCTCTGGAGTTTTCAAAGGATGTGAGGCCTCCGGTCGCGATGAGGTGGGGAACTAAGTCTTTCTCTGTGCTTTCCACAGGGGATTCAGACATCCTTTCGTCCTGGGAGATGCAAGACGAGCCTGCATTGAAGTCACTGCAGGGATATCCAGCCTTATTTCGCGTCAGGGCATCGCGGGGTCCATTCCACTTGAGGCCGCAAACTCAGGATCCCTCTCACATACCTAGAGCTGAGAGAAGCCTCCTCTTGAGGTGCTTGTGGTAAGGTGGTATTCCTCAGGAGTCGAAGCCAGGGACTAACCTCTCATCTCGAGTTGATTCTTGGTCCACGGAGCTCTTTCGTGTTGCTACAGTGACCTCAGGATCCCTCTAGCCTTGAAACAGTGTTCTTGGGGTTTCTCTGGAGTGCCATCAAGGAAATCAAGGCTCCTTTCATGTGTGATGTGCAACACGGAATTGCTCTGCACGCAGTGCAGGGGAATCGGGCCTCATCTCGCGGCGACCGGGAAGTCTCATGGTTTTTCTCGAGTTGCGGCGGGAACCTGGGGTATATTCTCGAGTTACGACGGGGATGGCCCTTCCACACACGTGTGTGTTCAGCCATGTCAGGACTCCTGCCTAGTTGCGAGGGACAACTCGGGATTCTCCTCGAGGCTTTGCAGGGCAATTGGGATGCCTCTCCAGCTGAGACGGGAGACCAAGGGTCCCTTTCCACGTGCCACAGGAATCCTGGGTCTCCTATCAAGTTTCACGAGGAGTCAGGCATCGTCTCCTTTGGAGGCACTGATCTCCGCATACCTCTGGAGTTTTCAAAGGATTTGAGGCCGCCTGTCGCGATGAGGTGGGGAACTAGGTCTTTCTCTGTGGTCTCCACAGGGGATTCAGACACCCTTTCGTCTTGGGAGATGCAAGACGAGCCTGCATTCCAGTCACTGCAGGGATATCCGGCCTTATTTCGAGTCAGGGCATCGCGGTGTCCATTCCACTTGAGGCCGCAAACTCAGGGTCCCTCTCACATACCTAGAGCTGAGAGAAGCCTCCTCTTGAGGTGCTTGTGGTAAGGTGGTATTCCTCTGGAGTCGAAGCCAGGGACTAACCTCTCATCTCGAGTTGATTTTTGGCCCACGGAGCTCTTTCGTGTTGCTACAGTGACCTCAGGATCCCTCTAGCCTTGAAACAGTGTTCTTGGGGTTTCTCTGGAGTGCCATCAAGGAAATCAAGGCTCCTTTCATGTGTGATGTGCAACACAGAATTGCTCTGCACGCAGTGCAGGGGAATCGGGCCTCATCTCGCGGTGAGGGGGAAGTCTCATGGTTTTTCTCGAGTTGCGGCGGGAACCTGGGGTATATTCTCGAGTTACGACGGGGATGGCCCTTCCACACACGTGTTTGTTCAGCCACGTCAGGACTCTTGCCTAGTTGCGAGACACAACTCGGGATTCTCCTCGAGGCTTGGCAAGGCAATTGGGACGCCTCTCCAGCTGAGGCGGGAGACCAAGAGTCCCTTTCCACGTGCCACAGGAATCCTGGGACTCCTATCAAGTTTCATGAGGAGTCAGGCATCGTCTCCTTTGGAGGCACTGATCTCCGCGTACCTCTGGAGTTTTCAAAGGATGTGAGGCCTCCGGTCGCGATGAGGTGGGGAACTAGGTCTTTCTCTGTGGTCTCCACAGGGGATTCAGACATCCTTTCATCTTGGGAGATGCAAGACGAGCCTGCATTCAAGTCACTGCATGGATATCCAGCCTTATTTCGCGTCAGCGCATCGCGGTGTCCATTCCACTTGAGGCCGCAAACTCAGGGTCCCTCTCACATACCTAGAGCTGAGAGAAGCCTCCTCTTGAGGTGCTTGTGGTAAGGTGGTATTCCTCTGGAGTCGAAGCCAGGGACTAACCTCTCATCTCGAGTTGATTTTTGGCCCTCGGAGCTCTTTCGTGTTGCTACAGTGACCTCAGGATCCCTCTAGCCTTGAAACAGTGTTCTTGGGGTTTCTCTGGAGTGCCATCAAGGAAATCAAGGCTCCTTTCATGTGTGATGTGCAAGACGGAATTGCTCTGCACGCAGTGCAGGGGAATCGGGCCTCATCTCGCGGCGAGGGGGAAGTCTCATGGTTTTTCTCGAGTTGCGGCGGGAACCTGGGGTATATTCTCGAGTTACGACGGGGATGGCCCTTCCACCCACGTGTTTCTTCAGCGACGTCAGGACTCCTGCCTAGTTGCGAGGGACAACTCTGGATTCTCCTCGAGGCTTGGCAGGGCAATTGGGACGCCTCTCCAGCTCAGGCGGGAGACCAAGTGTCCCTTTCCAAGTGCCACAGGAATCCTGGGACTCCTATCAAGTTTCACGAGGAGTCAGGCATCGTCTCCTTTGGAGGCACTGATCTCCGCGTACCTCTGGAGTTTTCAAAGGATGTGAGGCTATCGGTCGCGATGAGGTGGGGAACTAAGTCTTTCTCTGTGCTTTCCACAGGGGATTCAGACATCCTTTCGTCCTGAGAGATGCAAGACGAGCCTGCATTGAAGTCACTGCAGGGATATCCGGCCTTATTTCGAGTCAGGGCATCGCGGTGTCCATTCCACTTGAGGCCGCAAACTCAGGGTCCCTCTCACATACCTAGAGCTGAGAGAAGCCTCCTCTTGAGGTGCTTGTGGTAAGGTGGTATTCCTCTGGAGACGAATCCAGGGACTAACCTCTCTTTTCGAGTTGATTTTTGGTCCACAGAGTTCTTTCGTGTTGCTACAGTGACCTCAGGATCCCTCTAGCCTTGAAACAGTGTTCTTGGGGTTTCTCTGGAGTGCCATCAAGGAAATCAAGGCTCCTTTCATGTGTGATGTGCAAGACGGAATTGCTCTGCACGCAGTACAGGGGAATCGGGCCTCATCTCGCATCGAGGGGGAAGTCTCATGGTTTTTCTCGAGTTGCGGCGGGAACCTGGGGTATATTCTCGAGTTACGAAGGGGATGGCCCTTCCACCCACGTGTTTCTTCAGCCACGTCAGGACTCCTGCCTAGTTGCGAGGGACAACTCTGGATTCTCCTCGAGGCTTGGCAGGGCAATTGGGACGCCTCTCCAGCTGAGGCGGGAGACCAAGTGTCCCTTTCCAAGTGCCACAGGAATCCTGGGACTCCTATCAAGTTTCACGAGGAGTCAGGCATCGTCTCCTTTGGAGGCACTGATCTCCGCGTACTTCTGGAGATTTCAAAGGATGTGAGGCTATCGGTCGCGATGAGGTGGGGAACTAAGTCTTTCTCTGTGCTTTTCACAGGGGATTCAGACATTCTTTCGTCCTGGGAGATGCAAGACGAGCCTGCATTGAAGTCACTGCAGGGATATCTGGCCTTATTTCGAATCAGGGCATCGCGGTGTTCATTCCACTTGAGGCCGCAAACTCAGGGTCCCTCTCACATACCTAGAGCTGAGAGAAGCCTCCTCTTGAGGTGCTTGTGGTAAGGTGGTATTCCTCTGGAGACGAATCCAGGGACTAACCTCTCTTTTCGAGTTGATTTTTGGTCCACAGAGTTCTTTCTTGTTGCTACAGTGACCTCAGGATCCCTCTATCCTTGAAACAGTGTTCTTGGGGTTTCTCTTGAGTGCCATCAAGGAAATCAAGGCTCCTTTCATGTGTGATGTGCAAGACGGAATTGCTCTGCACGCAGTACAGGGGAATCGGGCCTCATCTCGCATTGAGGGGGAAGTCTCATGGTTTTTCTCGAGTTGCGGCGGGAACCTGGGGTATATTCTCGAGTTACGACGGGGATGGCCCTTCCACCCACGTGTTTGTTCAGCCACGTCAGGACTCCTGCCTAGTTGCGAGGGACAACTCGGGATTTTCCTCGAGGCTTGGCAGGGCAATTGGAACGCCTCTCCAGCTGAGGCGGGAGACCAAGGGTCCCTTTCCACGTGCCACAAGAATCCTGGGCCTCCTATCAAGTTTCACGAGGAGTCAGGCATCGTCTCCTTTGGAGGCACTGATCTCCGCGTACCTCTGGAGTTTTCAAGGGATGTTAGGCCTCCGGTCGCGATGAGGTGGGGAACTAGGTCTTTCTCTGTGGTCTCCACAGGGGATTCAGACATCCTTTCTTCTTGGGAGATGCAAGACGAGCCTGTATTCAAGTCACTGCAGGGATATTCGGCCTTATTTCGAGTCAGGGCATCGCGGTGTCCATTCCACTTGAGGCCGCAAACTCAGGATCCCTCTCACATACCTAGAACTGAGAGAAGACTCCTCTTGAGGTGCTTGTGGTAAGGTGGTATTCCTCAGGAGTCGAAGCCAGGGACTAACCTCTCATCTCGTGTTGATTCTTGGTCCACGGAGCTCTTTCGTGTTGCTACAGTGACCTCAGGATCCCTCTAGCCTTGAAACAGTGTTCTTGGGGTTTCTCTGGAGTGCCATGAAGGAAATCAAGGCTCCTTTCATGTGTGATGTGCAACACAGAATTGCTGTGCACGCAGTGCAGGGGAATCGGGCCTCATCTCGCGGCGAGGGGGAAGTCTCATGGTTTTTCTCGAGTTGCGGCGGGAACCTGGGGTATATTCTCGAGTTACGACGGGGATGGCCCTTCCACACACGTGTTTGTTCAGCCACGTCAGGACTCTTGCCTAGTTGCGAGACACAACTCGGGATTCTCCTCGAGGCTTGGCAAGGCAATTGGGACGCCTCTCCAGCTGAGGCGGGAGACCAAGGGTCCCTTTCCACGTGCCACAGGAATCCTGGGACTCCTATCAAGTTTCACGAGGAGTCAGGCATCGTCTCCTTTGGAGGCACTGATCTCCGCGTACCTCTCGAGTTTTCAAAGGATGTGAGGCCTCCGGTCGCGATGAGGTGGGGAAGTAGGTCTTTCTCTGTGGTCTCCACAGGGGATTCAGACATCCTTTCATCTTGGGAGATGCAAGACGAGCCTGCATTCAAGTCACTGCAGGGATATCCAGCCTTATTTCGCGTCAGGGCATCGCGGTGTCCATTCCACTTGAGGCCGCAAACTCAGGGTCCCTCTCACATACCTAGAGCTGAGAGAAGCCTCCTCTTGAGGTGCTTGTGGTAAGGTGGTATTCCTCTGGAGTCGAAGCCAGGGACTAACCTCTCATCTCGACTTGATTTTTGGCCCACGGAGCTCTTTCGTGTTGCTACAGTGACCTCAGGATCCCTCTATCCTTGAAACAGTGTTCTTGGGGTTTCTCTGGAGTACCATCAAGGAAATCAAGGCTCCTTTCATGTGTGATGTGCAACACGGAATTGCTCTGCACGCAGTGCAGGGGAATCGGGCCTCATCTCGCGGCGAGGGGGAAGTCTCATGGTTTTTCTCGAGTTGCGGCGGGAACCTGGGGTATATTCTCGAGTTACGACGGGGATGGCCCTTCCACCCACGTGTCTGTTCAGCCACGTCAGGACTCCTGCCTAGTTGCGAGACACAACTCGGGATTCTCCTCGAGGCTTGGCAGGGCAATTGGAACGCCTCTCCAGCTGAGGCGGGAGACCAAGGGTTTCTTTCCACGTGCCACAAGAATCCTGGGACTCCTATCAAGTTTCACGAGGAGTCAGGCATCGTCTCCTTTGGAGGCACTGATCTCCGCGTACCTCTGGAGTATTCAAAGGATGTGAGGCCTCTGGTCGCGATGAGGTGGGGAACTAGGTCTTTCTCTGTGGTCTCCACAGGGGATTCAGACATCCTTTCTTCTTGGGAGATGCAAGACGAGCCTGCATTCAAGTCACTGCAGGGATATCCGGCCTTATTTCGAGTCAGGGCATCGCGGTGTCCATTCCACTTGAGGCCGCAAACTCAGGATCCCTCTCACATACCTAGAGCTGAGAGAAGCCTCCTCTTGAGGTGCTTGTGGTAAGGTGGTATTCCTCAGGAGTCGAAGCCAGGGACTAACCTCTCATCTCGTGTTGATTCTTGGTCCACGGAGCTCTTTCGTGTTGCTACAGTGACCTCAGGATCCCTCTAGCCTTGAAACAGTGTTCTTGGGGTTTCTCTGGAGTGACATCAAGGAAATCAAGGCTCCTTTCATGTGTGATGTGCAACACGGAATTGCTCTGCACGCAGTGCAGAGGAATCTGGCCTCATCTCGCGGCGAGGGGGAAGTCTCATGGTTTTTCTCGAGTTGCGGCGGGAACCTGGGGTATATTCTCGAGTTACGACGGGGATGGCCCTTCCACCCACGTGTTTCTTCAGCGACGTCAGGACTCCTGCCTAGTTGCGAGGGACAACTCTGGATTCTCCTCGAGGCTTGGCAGGGCAATTGGGACGCCTCTCCAGCTGAGGCGGGAGACCAAGTGTCCCTTTCCAAGTGCCACAGGAATCCTGGGACTCCTATCAAGTTTCACGAGGAGTCAGGCATCGTCTCCTTTGGAGGCACTGATCTCCGCGTACCTCTGGAGTTTTCAAAGGATGTGAGGCCTCCGGTCGCGATGAGGTGGGGAACTAAGTCTTTCTCTGTGCTTTCCACAGGGGATTCAGACATCCTTTCGTCCTGGGAGATGCAAGACGAGCCTGCATTGAAGTCACTGCAGGGATATCCAGCCTTATTTCGCGTCAGGGCATCGCGGTGTCCATTCCACTTGAGGCCGCAAACTCAGGATCCCTCTCACATACCTAGAGCTGAGAGAAGCCTCCTCTTGAGGTGCTTGTGGTAAGGTGGTATTCCTCAGGAGTCGAAGCCAGGGACTAACCTCTCATCTCGAGTTGATTCTTGGTCCACGGAGCTCTTTCGTGTTGCTACAGTGACCTCAGGATCCCTCTAGCCTTGAAACAGTGTTCTTGGGGTTTCTCTGGAGTGCCATCAAGGAAATCAAGGCTCCTTTCATGTGTGATGTGCAAGACGGAATTGCTCTGCACGCAGTGCAGGGGAATCGGGCCTCATCTCGCGGCGACCGGGAAGTCTCATGGTTTTTCTCGAGTTGCGGCGGGAACCTGGGGTATATTCTCGAGTTACGACGGGGATGGCCCTTCCACACACGTGTGTGTTCAGCCATGTCAGGACTCCTGCCTAGTTGCGAGGGACAACTCGGGATTCTCCTCGAGGCTTTGCAGGGCAATTGGGATGCCTCTCCAGCTGAGACGGGAGACCAAGGGTCCCTTTCCACGTGCCACAGGAATCCTGGGTCTCCTATCAAGTTTCACGAGGAGTCAGGCATCGTCTCCTTTGGAGGCACTGATCTCCACATACCTCTGGAGTTTTCAAAGGATTTGAGGCCTCCTGTCGCTATGAGGTGGGGAACTAGGTCTTTCTCTGTGGTCTCCACAGGGGATTCAGACACCCTTTCGTCTTGGGAGATGCAAGACGAGCCTGCATTCCAGTCACTGCAGGGATATCCGGCCTTATTTCGAGTCAGGGCATCGCGGTGTCCATTCCACTTGAGGCCGCAAACTCAGGGTCCCTCTCACATACCTAGAGCTGAGAGAAGCCTCCTCTTGAGGTGCTTGTGGTAAGGTGGTATTCCTCTGGAGTCGAAGCCAGGGACTAACCTCTCATCTCGAGTTGATTTTTGGCCCACGGAGCTCTTTCGTGTTGCTACAGTGACCTCAGGATCCCTCTAGCCTTGAAACAGTGTTCTTGGGGTTTCTCTGGAGTGCCATCAAGGAAATCAAGGCTCCTTTCATGTGTGATGTGCAACACAGAATTGCTCTGCACGCAGTGCAGGGGAATCGGGCCTCATCTCGCGGCGAGGGGGAAGTCTCATGGTTTTTCTCGAGTTGCGGCGGGAACCTGGGGTATATTCTCGAGTTACGACGGGGATGGCCCTTCCACACACGTGTTTGTTCAGCCACGTCAGGACTCTTGCCTAGTTGCGAGACACAACTCGGGATTCTCCTCGAGGCTTGGCAAGGCAATTGGGACGCCTCTCCAGCTGAGGCGGGAGACCAAGAGTCCCTTTCCACGTGCCACAGGAATCCTGGGACTCCTATCAAGTTTCATGAGGAGTCAGGCATCGTCTCCTTTGGAGGCACTGATCTCCGCGTACCTCTGGAGTTTTCAAAGGATGTGAGGCCTCCGGTCGCGATGAGGTGGGGAACTAGGTCTTTCTCTGTGGTCTCCACAGGGGATTCAGACATCCTTTCATCTTGGGAGATGCAAGACGAGCCTGCATTCAAGTCACTGCATGGATATCCAGCCTTATTTCGCGTCAGCGCATCGCGGTGTCCATTCCACTTGAGGCCGCAAACTCAGGGTCCCTCTCACATACCTAGAGCTGAGAGAAGCCTCCTCTTGAGGTGCTTGTGGTAAGGTGGTATTCCTCTGGAGTCGAAGCCAGGGACTAACCTCTCATCTCGAGTTGATTTTTGGCCCTCGGAGCTCTTTCGTGTTGCTACAGTGACCTCAGGATCCCTCTAGCCTTGAAACAGTGTTCTTGGGGTTTCTCTGGAGTGCCATCAATGAAATCAAGGCTCCTTTCATGTGTGATGTGCAAGACGGAATTGCTCTGCACGCAGTGCAGGGGAATCGGGCCTCATCTCGCGGCGAGGGGGAAGTCTCATGGTTTTTCTCGAGTTGCGGCGGGAACCTGGGGTATATTCTCGAGTTACGACGGGGATGGCCCTTCCACCCACGTGTTTCTTCAGCGACGTCAGGACTCCTGCCTAGTTGCGAGGGACAACTCTGGATTCTCCTCGAGGCTTGGCAGGGCAATTGGGACGCCTCTCCAGCTCAGGCGGGAGACCAAGTGTCCCTTTCCAAGTGCCACAGGAATCCTGGGACTCCTATCAAGTTTCACGAGGAGTCAGGCATCGTCTCCTTTGGAGGCACTGATCTCCGCGTACCTCTGGAGTTTTCAAAGGATGTGAGGCTATCGGTCGCGATGAGGTGGGGAACTAAGTCTTTCTCTGTGCTTTCCACAGGGGATTCAGACATCCTTTCGTCCTGAGAGATGCAAGACGAGCCTGCATTGAAGTCACTGCAGGGATATCCGGCCTTATTTCGAGTCAGGGCATCGCGGTGTCCATTCCACTCGAGGCCGCAAACTCAGGGTCCCTCTCACATACCTAGAGCTGAGAGAAGCCTCCTCTTGAGGTGCTTGTGGTAAGGTGGTATTCCTCTGGAGACGAATCCAGGGACTAACCTCTCTTTTCGAGTTGATTTTTGGTCCACAGAGTTCTTTCGTGTTGCTACAGTGACCTCAGGATCCCTCTAGCCTTGAAACAGTGTTCTTGGGGTTTCTCTGGAGTGCCATCAAGGAAATCAAGGCTCCTTTCATGTGTGATGTGCAAGACGGAATTGCTCTGCAGGCAGTACAGGGGAATCGGGCCTCATCTCGCATCGAGGGGGAAGTCTCATGGTTTTTCTCGAGTTGCGGCGGGAACCTGTGGTATATTCTCGAGTTACGACGGGGATGGCCCTTCCACCCACGTGTTTGTTCAGCCACGTCAGGACTCCTGCCTAGTTGCGAGGGACAACTCGGGATTCTCCTCGAGGCTTGGCAGGGCAATTGGAACGCCTCTCCAGCTGAGGCGGGAGACCAAGGGTCCCTTTCCACGTGCCACAAGAATCCTCGGACTCCTATCAAGTTTCACGAGGAGTCAGGCATCGTCTCCTTTGGAGGCACTGATCTCCGCGTACCTCTGGAGTTTTCAAAGGATGTGAGGCCTCCGGTCGCGATGAGGTGGGGAACTAGGTGTTTCTCTGTGGTCTCCACAGGGGATTCAGACATCCTTTCTTCTTGGGAGATGCAAGACGAGCCTGCATTCAAGTCACTGCAGGGATATCCGGCCTTATTTCGAGTCAGGGCATCGCGGTGTCCATTCCACTTGAGGCCGCAAACTCAGGATCCCTCTCACATACCTAGAGCTGAGAGAAGCCTCCTCTTGAGGTGCTTGTGGTAAGGTGGTATTCCTCTGGAGTCGAAGCCAGGGACTAACCTCTCATCTCGAGTTGATTTTTGGCCCACGGAGCTCTTTCGTGTTGCTACAGTGACCTCAGGATCCCTCTAGCCTTGAAACAGTGTTCTTGGGGTTTCTCTGGAGTGCCATCAAGGAAATCAAGGCTCCTTTCATGTGTGATGTGCAACACGGAATTGCTCTGCACGCAGTGCAGGGGAATCGGGCCTCATCTCGCGGCGAGGGGGAAGTCTCATGGTTTTTCTCGAGTTGCGGCGGGAACCTGGGGTATATTCTCGAGTTACGACGGGGATGGCCCTTCCACCCACGTGTTTCTTCAGCGACGTCAGGACTCCTGCCTAGTTGCGAGGGACAACTCTGGATTCTCCTCGAGGCTTGGCAGGGCAATTGGGACGCCTCTCCAGCTGAGGCGGGAGACCAAGTGTCCCTTTCCAAGTGCCACAGGAATCCTGGGACTCCTATCAAGTTGCACGAGGAGTCAGGCATCGTCTCCTTTGGAGGCACTAATCTCCGCGTACCTCTGGAGCTTTCAAAGGATGTGAGGCTATCGGTCGCGATGAGGTGGGGAACTAAGTCTTTCTCTGTGCTTTCCACAGGGGATTCAGACATCCTTTCGTCCTGGGAGATGCAAGACGAGCCTGCATTGTAGTCACTGCAGGAATATCCGGCCTTATTTCGAGTCAGGGCATCGCGGTGTCCATTCCACTTGAGGCCGCAAACTCAGGGTCCCTCTCACATACCTAGAGCTGAGAGAAGCCTCCTCTTGAGGTGCTTGTGGTAAGGTGGTATTCCTCTGGAGACGAATCCAGGGACTAACCTCTCTTTTCGAGTTGATTTTTGGTCCACAGAGTTCTTTCGTGTTGCTACAGTGACCTCAGGATCCCTCTAGCCTTGAAACAGTGTTCTTGGGGTTTCTCTGGAGTGCCATCAAGGAAATCAAGGCTCCTTTCATGTGTGATGTGCAAGACGGAATTGCTCTGCACGCAGTACAGGGGAATCGGGCCTCATCTCGCATCGAGGGGGAAGTCTCATGGTTTTTCTCGAGTTGCGGCGGGAACCTGTGGTATATTCTCGAGTTACGACGGGGATGGCCCTTCCACCCACGTGTTTGTTCAGCCACGTCAGGACTCCTGCCTAGTTGCGAGGGACAACTCGGGATTCTCCTCGAGGCTAGGCAGGGCAATTGGAACGCCTCTCCAGCTGAGGCGGGAGACCAAGGGTCCCTTTCCACGTGCCACAAGAATCCTGGGACTCCTATCAAGTTTCACGAGGAGTCAGGCATCGTCTCCTTTGGAGGCACTGATCTCCGCGTACCTCTGGAGTTTTCAAAGGATGTGAGGCCTCCGGTCGCGATGAGGTGGGGAACTAGGTGTTTCTCTGTGGTCTCCACAGGGGATTCAGACATCCTTTCTTCTTGGGAGATGCAAGACGAGCCTGCATTCAAGTCACTGCAGGGATATCCGGCCTTATTTCGAGTCAGGGCATCGCGGTGTCCATTCCACTTGAGGCCGCAAACTCAGGATCCCTCTCACATACCTAGAGCTGAGAGAAGCCTCCTCTTGAGGTGCTTGTGGTAAGGTGGTATTCCTCTGGAGTCGAAGCCAGGGACTAACCTCTCATCTCGAGTTGATTTTTGGCCCACGGAGCTCTTTCGTGTTGCTACAGTGACCTCAGGATCCCTCTAGCCTTGAAACAGTGTTCTTGGGGTTTCTCTGGAGTGCCATCAAGGAAATCAAGGCTCCTTTCATGTGTGATGTGCAAGACGGAATTGCTCTGCACGCAGTGCAGGGGAATCGGGCCTCATCTCGCGGCGAGGGGGAAGTCTCATGGTTTTTCTCGAGTTGCGGCGGGAACCTGGGGTATATTCTCGAGTTACGACGGGGATGGCCCTTCCACCCACGTGTTTCTTCAGCGACGTCAGGACTCCTGCCTAGTTGCGAGGGACAACTCTGGATTCTCCTCGAGGCTTGGCAGGGCAATTGGGACGCCTCTCCAGCTGAGGCGGGAGACCAAGTGTCCCTTTCCAAGTGCCACAGGAATCCTGGGACTCCTATCAAGTTGCACGAGGAGTCAGGCATCGTCTCCTTTGGAGGCACTAATCTCCGCGTACCTCTGGAGCTTTCAAAGGATGTGAGGCTATCGGTCGCGATGAGGTGGGGAACTAAGTCTTTCTCTGTGCTTTCCACAGGGGATTCAGACATCCTTTCGTCCTGGGAGATGCAAGACGAGCCTGCATTGAAGTCACTGCAGGAATATCCGGCCTTATTTCGAGTCAGGGCATCGCGGTGTCCATTCCACTTGAGGCCGCAAACTCAGGGTCCCTCTCACATACCTAGAGCTGAGAGAAGCCTCCTCTTGAGGTGCTTGTGGTAAGGTGGTATTCCTCTGGAGACGAATCCAGGGACTAACCTCTCTTTTCGAGTTGATTTTTGGTCCACAGAGTTCTTTCGTGTTGCTACAGTGACCTCAGGATCCCTCTAGCCTTGAAACAGTGTTCTTGGGGTTTCTCTGGAGTGCCATCAAGGAAATCAAGGCTCCTTTCATGTGTGATGTGCAAGACGGAATTGCTCTGCACGCAGTACAGGGGAATCGGGCCTCATCTCGCATCGAGGGGGAAGTCTCATGGTTTTTCTCGAGTTGCGGCGGGAACCTGGGGTATATTCTCGAGTTACGACGGGGATGGCCCTTCCACCCACGTGTTTCTTCAGCCACGTCAGGACTCCTGCCTAGTTGCGAGGGACAACTCGGGATTCTCCTCGAGGCTTGGCAGGGCAATAGGAACGCCTCTCCAGCTGAGGCGGGAGACCAAGGGTCCCTTTCCACGTGCCACAAGAATCCTGGGACTCCTATCAAGTTTCACGAGGAGTCAGGCATCGTCTCCTTTGGAGGCACTGATCTCCGCGTACCTCTGGAGTTTTCAAAGGATGTGAGGCCTCCGGTCGCGATGAGGTGGGGAACTAGGTGTTTCTCTGTGGTCTCCACAGGGGATTCAGACATCCTTTCTTCTTGGGAGATGCAAGACGAGCCTGCATTCAAGTCACTGCAGGGATATCCGGCCTTATTTCGAGTCAGGGCATCGCGGTGTCCATTCCACTTGAGGCCGCAAAATCAGGATCCCTCTCACATACCTAGAGCTGAGAGAAGCCTCCTCTTGAGGTGCTTGTGGTAAGGTGGTATTCCTCAGGAGTCGAAGCCAGGGACTAACCTCTCATCTCGTGTTGATTCTTGGTCCACGGAGCTCTTTCGTGTTGCTACAGTGACCTCAGGATCCCTCTATCCTTGAAACAGTGTTCTTGGGGTTTCTCTGGAGTGCCATCAAGGAAATCAAGGCTCCTTTCATGTGTGATGTGCAACACGGAATTGCTCTGCACGCAGTGCAGGGGAATCGGGCCTCATCTCGCGGCGAGGTGGAAGTCTCATGGTTTTTCTCGAGTTGCGGCGGGAACCTGGGGTATATTCTCGAGTTACGACGGGGATGGCCCTTCCACCCACGTGTTTCTTCAACGACGTCAGGACTCCTGCCTAGTTGCGAGGGACAACTCGGGATTCTCCTCGAGGCTTTGCAGGGCAATTGGGACGCCTCTCCAGCTGAGACGGGAGACCAAGGGTCCCTTTCCACGTGCCACAGGAATCCTGGGTCTCCTATCAAGTTTCACGAGGAGTCAGGCATCGTCTCCTTTGGAGGCACTGATCTCCGCATTCCTCTGGAGTTTTCAAAGGATTTGAGGCCTCCTGTCGCGATGAGGTGGGGAACTAGGTCTTTCTCTGCGGTCTCCACAGGGGATTCAGACACCCTTTTGTCTTGGGAGATGCAAGACGAGCCTGCATTCCAGTCACTGCAGGGATATCCGGCCTTATTTCGAGTCAGGGCATCGCGGTGTCCATTCCACTTGAGGCCGCAAACTCAGGGTCCCTCTCACATACCTAGAGCTGAGAGAAGCCTCCTCTTGAGGTGCTTGTGGTAAGGTGGTATTCCTCTGGAGTCGAAGCCAGGGACTAACCTCTCATCTCGTGTTGATTTTTGGTCCACGGAGCTCTTTCGTGTTGCTACAGTGACCTCAGGATCCCTCTAGCCTTGAAACAGTGTTCTTGGGGTTTCTCTGGAGTGCCATGAAGGAAATCAAGGCTCCTTTCATGTGTGATGTGCAACACAGAATTGCTGTGCACGCAGTGCAGGGGAATCGGGCCTCATCTCGCGGCGAGGGGGAAGTCTCATGGTTTTTCTCGAGTTGCGGCGGGAACCTGGGGTATATTCTCGAGTTACGACGGGGATGGCCCTTCCACACACGTGTTTGTTCAGCCACATCAGGACTCTTACCTAGTTGCGAGACACAACTCGGGATTCTCCTCGAGGCTTGGCAAGGCAATTGGGACGCCTCTCCAGCTGAGGCGGGAGACCAAGGGTCCCTTTCCACGTGCCACAGGAATCCTGGGACTCCTATCAATTTTCACGAGGAGTCAGGCATCGTCTCCTTTGGAGGCACTGATCTCCGCGTACCTCTGGAGTTTTCAAAGGATGTGAGGCCTCCGGTCGCGATGAGGTGGGGAACTAGGTCTTTCTCTGTGGTCTCCACAGGGGATTCAGACATCCTTTCATCTTGGGAGATGCAAGACGAGCCTGCATTCAAGTCACTGCAGGGAAATCCAGCCTTATTTCGCGTCAGGGCATCGCGGTGTCCATTCTACTTGAGGCCGCAAACTCAGGGTCCCTCTCACATACCTAGAGCTGAGAGAAGCCTCCTCTTGAGGTGCTTGTGGTAAGGTGGTATTCCTCTGGAGTCGAAGCCAGGGACTAACCTCTCATCTCGAGTTGATTTTTGGCCGACGGAGCTCTTTTGTGTTGCTACAGTGACCTCAGGATCCCTCTATCCTTGAAACAGTGTTCTTGGGGTTTCTCTGGAGTGCCATCAAGGAAATCAAGGCTCCTTTCATGTGTGATGTGCAAGACGGAATTGCTCTGCACGCAGTACAGGGAAATCGGGCCTCATCTCGCATCGAGGGGGAAGTCTCATGGTTTTTCTCGAGTTGCGGCGGGAACCTGGGGTATATTCTCGAGTTACGACGGGGATGGCCCTTCCACCCACGTGTTTGTTCAGCCACGTCAGGACTCCTGCCTAGTTGCGAGGGACAACTCGGGATTCTCCTCGAGGCTTTGCAGGGCAATTGGAACGCCTCTCCAGCTGAGGCGGGAGACCAAGGGTCCCTTTCCACGTGCCACAAGAATCCTGGGACTCCTATCAAGTTTCACAAGGAGTCAGGCATCGTCTCCTTTGGAGGCACTGATCTCCGCGTACCTCTGGAGTTTTCAAAGGATGTGAGGCCTCCGGTCGCGATGAGGTGGGGAACTAGGTGTTTCTCTGTGGTCTCCACAGGGGATTCAGACATCCTTTCTTCTTGGGAGATGCAAGACGAGCCTGCATTCAAGTCACTGCAGGGATATCCGGCCTTATTTCGAGTCAGGGCATCGCGGTGTCCATTCCACTTGAGGCCGCAAACTCAGGATCCCTCTCACATACCTAGAGCTGAGAGAAGCCTCCTCTTGAGGTGCTTGTGGTAAGGTGGTATTCCTCAGGAGTCGAAGCCAGGGACTAACCTCTCATCTCGTGTTGATTCTTGGTCCACGGAGCTCTTTCGTGTTGCTACAGTGACCTGAGGATCCCTCTAGCCTTGAAACAGTGTTCTTGGGGTTTCTCTGGAGTGCCATCAAGGAAATCAAGGCTCCTTTCATGTGTGATGTGCAACACGGAATTGCTCTGCACGCAGTGCAGGGGAATCGGGCCTCATCTCGCGGCGAGGGGGAAGTCTCATGGTTTTTCTCGAGTTGCGGCGGGAACCTGGGGTATATTCTCGAGTTACGACGGGGATGGCCCTTCCACACACGTGTGTGTTCAGCCATGTCAGGACTCCTGCTTAGTTGCGAGGGACAACTCGGGATTCTCCTCGAGGCTTTGCAGGGCAATTGGGACGCCTCTCCAGCTGAGACGGGAGACCAAGGGTCCCTTTCCATGTGCCACAGGAATCCTGGGTCTCCTATCAAGTTTCACGAGTAGTCAGGCATCGTCTCCTTTGGAGGCACTGATCTCCGCATACCTCTGGAGTTTTCAAAGGATTTGAGGCCTCCTGTCGCGATGAGGTGGGGAACTAGATCTTTCTCTGTGGTCTCCACAGGGGATTAAGACACCCTTTCGTCTTGGGAGATGCAAGACGAGCCTGCATTCCAGTCACTGCAGGGATATCCGGCCTTATTTCGAGTCAGGGCATCGCGGTGTCCATTCCACTTGAGGCCGCAAACTCAGGGTCCCTCTCACATACCTAGAGCTGAGAGAAGCCTCCTCTTGAGGTGCTTGTGGTAAGGTGGTATTCCTCTGGAGTCGAAGCCAGGGACTAACCTGTCATCTCGAGTTGATTTTTGGTCCACGGAGCTCTTTCGTGTTGCTCCAGTGACCTCAGGATCCGTCTAGCCTTGAAACAGTGTTCTTGGGGTTTCTCTGGAGTGCCATGAAGGAAATCAAGGCTCCTTTCATGTGTGATGTGCAACACAGAATTGCTCTGCACGCAGTGCAGGGGAATCGGGCCTCATCTCGCGGCGAGGGGAAATCTCATGGTTTTTCTCGAGTTGCGGCGGGAACCTGGGGTATATTCTCGAGTTACGATGGGGATGGCCCTTCCACACACGTGTTTGTTCAGCCACGTCAGGACTCTTGCCTAGTTGCGAGACACAACTCGGGATTCTCCTCGAGGCTTGGCAAGGCAATTGGGACGCCTCTCCAGCTGAGGCGGGAGCCAAGGGTCCCTTTCCACGTGCCACAGGAATCCTGGGACTCCTATCAAGTTTCACGAGGAGTCAGGCATCGTCTCCTTTGGAGGCACTGATCTCCGCGTACCTCTGGAGTTTTCAAAGGATGTGAGGCCTCCGGTCGCGATGAGGTGGGGAACTAGGTGTTTCTCTGTGGTCTCCACAGGGGATTCAGACATCCTTTCTTCTTGGGAGATGCAAGACGAGCCTGCATTCCAGTCACTGCAGGGATATCCGGCCTTATTTCGAGTCAGGGCATCGCGGTGTCCATTCCACTTGAGGCCGCAAACTCAGGATCCCTCTCACATACCTAGAGCTAAGAGAATCCTCCTCTTGAGGTGCTTGTGGTAAGGTGGTATTCCTCAGGAGTCGAAGCCATGGACTAACCTCTCATCTCGTGTTGATTCTTGGTCCACGGAGCTCTTTCGTGTTGCTACAGTGACCTCAGGATCCCTCTAGCCTTGAAACAGTGTTCTTGGGGTTTCTCTGGAGTGCCATCAAGGAAATCAAGGCTCCTTTCATGTGTGATGTGCAACACGGAATTGCTCTGCATGCAGTGCAGGGGAATCGGGCCTCATCTCGCGGCGAGGGGGAAGTCTCATGGTTTTTCTCGAGTTGCGGCGGGAACCTGGGGTATATTCTCGAGTTACGACGGGGATGGCCCTTCCACCCACGTGTTTCTTCAGCGACGTCAGGACTCCTGCCTAGTTGCGAGGGACAACTCGGGATTCTCCTCGAGGCTTGGCAGGGCAATTGGGACGCCTCTCCAGCTGAGACGGGAGACCAAGGGTCCCTTTCCACGTGCCACAGGAATCCTGGGTCTCCTATCAAGTTTTACGAGGAGTCAGGCATCGTCTCCTTTGGAGGCACTGATCTCCGCATACCTCTGGAGTTTTCAAAGGATTTGAGGCCTCCTGTCGCGATGAGGTGGGGAACTAGGTCTTTCTCTGTGGTCTCCACAGGGGATTCAGACATCCTTTCGTCTTGGGAGATGCAAGACGAGCCTGCATTCCAGTCACTGCAGGGATATCCGGCCTTATTTCGAGTCAGGGCATCGCGGTGTCCATTCCACTTGAGGCCGCAAACTCAGGGTCCCTCTCACATACCTAGAGCTGAGAGAAGCCTCCTCTTGAGGTGCTTGTGGTAAGGTGGTATTCCTCTGGAGACGAATCCAGGGACTAACCTCTCTTTTTGAGTTGATTTTTGGTCCACAGAGTTCTTTCTTGTTGCTACAGTGACCTCAGGATCCCTCTAGCCTTGAAACAGTGTTCTTGGGGTTTCTCTGGAGTGCCATCAAGGAAATCAAGGCTCCTTTCATGTGTGATGTGCAAGACGGAATTGCTCTGCACGCAGTACAGGGGAATCGGGCCTCATCTCGCATCGAGGGGGAAGTCTCATGGTTTTTCTCGAGTTGCGGCAGGAACCTGGGGTATATTCTCGAGTTACGACGGGGATGGCCCTTCCACCCACGTGTTTCTTCAGCGACGTCAGGACTCCTGCCTAGTTGCGAGGGACAACTCGGGATTCTCCTCGAGGCTTGGCAGGGCAATTGGAACGCCTCTCCAGCTGAGGCGGGAGACCAAGGGTCCCTTTCCACGTGCCACAAGAATCCTGGGACTCCTATCAAGTTTCACGAGGAGTCAGGCATCGTCTCCTTTGGAGGCACTGATCTCCGCGTACCTCTGGAGTTTTCAAAGGATGTGAGGCTTCCGGTCGCGATGAGGTGGGGAACTAGGTCTTTCTCTGTGGTCTCCACAGGGGATTCAGACATCCTTTCTTCTTGGGAGATGCAAGACGAGCCTGCATTCAAGTCACTGCAGGGATATCCGGCTTATTTCGAGTCAGGGCATCGCGGTGTCCATTCCACTTGAGGCCGCAAACTCAGGATCCCTCTCACATAACTAGAGCTGAGAGAAGCCTCCTCTTGAAGTGCTTGTGGTAAGGTGGTATTCCTCAGGAGTCGAAGCCAGGGACTAACCTCTCATCTCGTGTTGATTCTTGGTCCACGGAGCTCTTTCGTGTTGCTACAGTGACCTCAGGATCCCTCTAGCCTTGAAACAGTGTTCTTGGGGTTTCTCTGGAGTGCCATCAAGGAAATCAAGGCTCCTTTCATGTGTGATGTGCAACACGGAATTGCTCTGCACGCAGTGCAGGGGAATCGGGCCTCAGCTCGCGGCGAGGGGGAAGTCTCATGGTTTTTCTCGAGTTGCGGCGGGAACCTGGGGTATATTCTCGAGTTACGACGGGGATGGCCCTTCCACCCACGTGTTTCTTCAGCGACGTCAGGACTCCTGCCGAGTTGCGAGGGACAACTCGGGATTCTCCTCGAGGCTTTGCAGGGCAATTGGGACGCCTCTCCAGCTGAGACGGGAGACCAAGTGTCCCTTTCCACGTGCACAGGAATCCTGGGACTCCTATCAAGTTTCACGAGGAGTCAGGCATCGTCTCCTTTGGAGGCACTGATCTCCGCATACCTCTGGAGTTTTCAAAGGATTTGAGGCCTCCTGTCGCGATGAGGTGGGGAACTAGGTCTTTCTCTGTGGTCTCCACAGGGGATTCAGACACCCTTTCGTCTTGGGAGATGCAAGACGAGCCTGCATTCAAGTCACTGCAGGGATATCCGGCCTTATTTCGAGTCAGGGCATCGTGGTGTCCCTTCCACTTGAGGTCGCAAACTCAGGGTCCTTCTCACATACCTAGAGCTGAGAGAAGCCTCCTCTTGAGGTGCTTGTGGTAAGGTGGTATTCCTCTGGAGTCGAAGCCCAGGACTAACCTCTCATCTCGAGTTGATTTTTGGTCCACGGAGCTCTTTCGTGTTGCTACAGTGACCTCAGGATCCCTCTAGCCTTGAAACAGTGTTCTTGGGGTTTCTCTGGAGTGCCATGAAGGAAATCAAGGCTCCTTTCATGTGTGATGTGCAACACAGAATTGCTCTGCACGCAGTGCAGGGGAATCGGGCCTCATCTCCCGGCGAGGGGGAAGTCTCATGGTTTTTCTCGAGTTGCGGCGGGAACCTGGGGTATATTCTCGAGTTACGACGGGGATGGCCCTTCCACACACGTGTTTGTTCAGCCACGTCAGGACTCTTGCCTAGTTGCGAGACACAACTCGGGATTCTCCTCGAGGCTTGGCAAGGCAATTGGGACGCCTCTCCAGCTGAGGCGGGAGACCAAGGGTCCCTTTCCACGTGCCACAGGAATCCTGGGTCTCCTATCAAGTTTCACGAGGAGTCAGGCATCGTCTCCTTTGGAGGCACTGATCTCCGCATACCTCTGGAGTTTTCAAAGGATTTGAGGCCTCCTGTCGCGATGAGGTGGGGAACTAGGTTTTCTCTGTGGTCTCCACAGGGGATTCAGACACCCTTTCGTCTTGGGAGATGCAAGACGAGCCTGCATTCCAGTCACTGCAGGGATATCCGGCCTTATTTCGAGTCAGGGCATCGCGGTGTCCATTCCACTTGAGGCCGCAAACTGAGGGTCCCTCTCACATACCTAGAGCTGAGAGAAGCCTCCTCTTGAGGTGCTTGTGGTAAGGTGGTATTCCTCTGGAGTCGAAGCCAGGGACTAACCTCTCATCTCGAGTTGATTTTTGGTCCACGGAGCTCTTTCGTGTTGCTACAGTGACCTCAGGATCCCTCTAGCCTTGAAACAGTGTTCTTGGGGTTTCTCTGGAGTGCCATGAAGGAAATCAAGGCTCCTTTCATGTGTGATGTGCAACACAGAATTGCTCTGCATGCAGTGCAGGGGAATCGGGCCTCATCTCGCGGCGAGGGGGAAGTCTCATGGTTTTTCTCGAGTTGCGGCGGGAACCTGGGGTATATTCTCGAGTTACGACGGGGATGGCCCTTCCACACACGTGTGTGTTCAGCCACGTCAGGACTCTTGCCTAGTTGCGAGACACAACTCGGGATTCTCCTCGAGGCTTGGCAAGGCAATTGGGACGCCTCTCCAGCTGAGGCGGGAGACCAAGGGTCCCTTTCCACGTGCCAAAGGAATCCTGGGACTCCTATCAAGTTTCACGAGGAGTCAGGCATCGTCTCCTTTGGAGGCACTGATCTCCGCGTACCTCTGGAGTTTTCAAAGGATGTGAGGCTGTCGGTCGCGATGAGGTGGGGAACTAAGTCTTTCTCTGTGCTTTCCACAGGGGATTCAGACATCCTTTCGTCCTGGGAGATGCAAGACGAGCCTGCAGTGAAGTCACTGCAGGGATATCCGGCCTTATTTCGAGTCAGGGCATCGCGGTGTCCATTCCACTTGAGGCCGCAAACTCAGGGTCCCTCTCACATACCTAGAGCTGAGAGAAGCCTCCTCTTGAGGTGCTTGTGGTAAGGTGGTATTCCTCTGGAGACGAATCCAGGGACTAACCTCTCTTTTCGAGTTGATTTTTGGTCCACAGAGTTCTTTCGTGTTGCTACAGTGACCTCAGGATCCCTCTATCCTTGAAACAGTGTTCTTGGGGTTTCTCTGGAGTGCCATCAAGGAAATCAAGGCTCCTTTCATGTGTGATGTGCAAGACGGAATTGCTCTGCAGGCAGTACAGGGGAATCGGGCCTCATCTCGCATCGAGGGGGAAGTCTCATGGTTTTTCTCGAGTTGCGGCGGGAACCTGGGGTATATTCTCGAGTTACGACGGGGATGGCCCTTCCACCCACGTGTTTGTTCAGCCACGTCAGGACTCCTGCCTAGTTGCGAGGGACAACTCGGGATTCTCCTCGAGGCTTGGCAGGGCAATTGGAACGCCTCTCCAGCTGAGGCGGGAGACCAAGGGTCCCTTTCCACGTGCCACAAGAATCCTGGGACTCCTATCAAGTTTCACGAGGAGTCAGGCATCGTCTCCTTTGGAGGCACTGATCTCCGCGCACCTCTGGAGTTTTCAAAGGATGTGAGGCCTCCGGTCGCGATGAGGTGGGGAACTAGGTGTTTCTCTGTGGTCTCCACAGGGGATTCAGACATCCTTTCTTCTTGGGAGATGCAAGACGAGCCTGCATTCAAGTCACTGCAGGGATATCCGGCCTTATTTCGAGTCAGGGCATCGCGGTGTCCATTCCACTTGAGGCCGCAAACTCAGGATCCCTCTCACATACCTAGAGCTGAGAGAAGCCTCCTCTTGAGGTGCTTGTGGTAAGGTGGTATTCCTCAGGAGTCGAAGCCAGGGACTAACCTCTCATCTCGTGTTGATTCTTGGTCCACCGAGATCTTTCGTGTTGCTACAGTGACCTCAGGATCCCTCTAGCCTTGAAACAGTGTTCTTGGGGTTTCTCTGGAGTGCCATCAAGGAAATCAAGGCTGCTTTCATGTGTGATGGTCAACAAAGAATTGCTCTGCACGCAGTGCAGGGGAATCGGGCCTCATCTCGCGGCGAGGGGGAAGTCTCATGGTTTTTCTCGAGTTGCGGCGGGAACCTGGGGTATATTCTCGAGTTACGACGGGGATGGCCCTTCCACCCACGTGTTTCTTCAGTGACGTCAGGACTCCTGCCTAGTTGCGAGGGACAACTCGGGATTCTCCTCGAGGCTTGGCAGGGCAATTGGGACGCCTCTCCAGCTGAGACGGGAGACCAAGGGTCCCTTTCCACGTGCCACAGGAATCCTGGGTCTCCTGTCAAGTTTCACGAGGAGTCAGGCATCGTCTCCTTTGGAGGCACTGATCTCCGCATACCTCTGGAGTTTTCAAAGGATTTGAGGCCTCCTGTCGCGATGAGGTGGGGAACTAGGTTTTCTCTGTGGTCTCCACAGGGGATTCAGACACCCTTTCGTCTTGGGAGATGCAAGCCGAGCCTGCATTCCAGTCACTGCAGGGATATCCGGCCTTATTTCGAGTCAGGGCATCGCGGTGTCCATTCCACTTGAGGCCGCAAACTCAGGGTCCCTCTCACATACCTAGAGCTGAGAGAAGCCTCCTCTTGAGGTGCTTGTGGTAAGGTGGTATTCCTCTGGAGTCGAAGCCAGGGACTAACCTCTCATCTCGAGTTGATTTTTGGTCCACGGAGCTCTTTCGTGTTGCTACAGTGACCTCAGGATCCCTCTAGCCTTGAAACAGTGTTCTTGGGGTTTCTCTGGAGTGCCATCAAGGAAATCAAGGCTCCTTTCATGTGTGATGTGCAACACAGAATTGCTCTGCATGCAGTGCAGGGGAATCGGGCCTCATCTCGCGGCGAGGGGGAAGTCTCATGGTTTTTCTCGAGTTGCGGCGGGAACCTGGGGTATATTCTCGAGTTACGACGGGGATGGCCCTTCCACACACGTGTATGTTCAGCCACGTCAGGACTCTTGCCTAGTTGCGAGACACAACTCGGGATTCTCCTCGAGGCTTGGCAAGGCAATTGGGACGACTCTCCAGCTGAGGCGGGAGACCAAGGGTCCCTTTCCACGTGCCACAGGAATCCTGGGACTCCTATCAAGTTTCACGAGGAGTCAGGCATCGTCTCCTTTGGAGGCACTGATCTCCGCGTACCTCTGGAGTTTTCAAAGGATGTGACGCCTCCGGTCGCGATGAGGTGGGGAACTAGGTCTTTCTCTGTGGTCTCCACAGGGGATTCAGACATCCTTTCATTTTCGGAGATGCAAGACGAGCCTGCATTCAAGTCACTGCAGGGATATCCAGCCTTATTTCGCGTCAGGGCATCGCGGTGTCCATTCCACTTGAGGCCGCAAACTCAGGGTCCCTCTCACATACCTAGAGCTGAGAGAAGCCTCCTCTTGAGGTGCTTGTGGTAAGGTGGTATTCCTCTGGAGACGAATCCAGGGACTAACCTCTCTTTTCGAGTTGATTTTTGGTCCACAGAGTTCTTTCCTGTTGCTACAGTGACCTCAGGATCCCTCTAGCCTTGAAACAGTGTTCTTGGGGTTTCTCTGGAGTGCCATCAAGGAAATCAAGGCTCCTTTCATGTGTGATGTGCAAGACGGAATTGCTCTGCACGCAGTACAGGGGAATCGGGCCTCATCTCGCATTGAGGGGGACGTCTCATGGTTTTTCTCGAGTTGCGGCGGGAACCTGGGGTATATTCTCGAGTTACGATGGGGATGGCCCTTCCACCCACGTGTTTGTTCAGCCACGTCAGGACTCCTGCCTAGTTGCGAGGGGACAACTCGGGATTCTCCTCGAGGCTTGGCAGAGCAATTGGAACGCCTCTCCAGCTGAGGCGGGAGACCAAGGGTCCCTTTCCACGTGCCACAAGAATCCTGGGACTCCTATCAAGTTTCACGAGGAGTCAGGCATCGTCTCCTTTGGAGGCACTGATCTCCGCGCACCTCTGGAGTTTTCAAAGGATGTGAGGCCTCCGGTCGCGATGAGGTGGGGAACTAGGTGTTTCTCTGTGGTCTCCACAGGGGATTCAGACATCCTTTCTTCTTGGGAGATGCAAGACGAGCCTGCATTCAAGTCACTGCAGGGATATCTGGCCTTATTTCGCGTCAGGGCATCGCGGTGTCCATTCCACTTGAGGGCCGCAAACTCAGGATCCCTCTCACATACCTAGAGCTGAGAGAAGCCTCCTCTTGAGGTGCTTGTGGTAAGGTGGTATTCCTCAGGAGTCGAAGCCAGGGACTAACCTCTCATCTCGAGTTGATTTTTGGCCCACGGAGCTCTTTCGTGTTGCTACAGTGACCTCAGGATCCCTCTAGCCTTGAAACAGTGTTCTTGGGGTTTCTCTGGAGTGCCATCAAGGAAATCAAGGCTCCTTTCATGTGTGATGTGCAACACGGAATTGCTCTGCACGCAGTGCAGGGGAATCGGGCCTCATCTCGCGGCGAGGGGGAAGTCTCATGGTTTTTCTCGAGTTGCGGCGGGAACCTGGGGTATATTCTCGAGTTACGACGGGGATGGCCCTTCCACCCACGTGTTTCTTCAGCGACGTCAGGACTCCTGCCTAGTTGCGAGGGACAACTCTGGATTCTCCTCGAGGCTTGGCAGGGCAATTGGGACGCCTCTCCAGCTGAGGCGGGAGACCAAGGGTCCCTTTCCAAGTGCCACAGGAATCCTGGGACTCCTATCAAGTTTCACGAGGAGTCAGGCATCGTCTCCTTTGGAGGCACTGATCTCCGCGTACCTCTGGATTTTTCAAAGGATGTGAGGCTATCGGTCGCGATGAGGTGGGGAACTAAGTCTTTCTCTGTGCTTTCCACAGGGGATTCAGACATCCTTTCGTCCTGGGAGATGCAAGACGAGCCTGCATTGAAGTCACTGCAGGGATATCCGGCCTTATTTCGAGTCAGGGCATCGCGGTGTCCATTCTACTTGAGGCCGCAAACTCAGGGTCCCTCTCACATACCTAGAGCTGAGAGAAGCCTCCTCTTGAGGTGCTTGTGGTTAGGTGGTATTCCTCTGGAGACGAATCCAGGGACTAACCTCTCTTTTCGAGTTGATTTTTGGTCCACAGAGTTCTTTCGTGTTGCTACAGTGACCTCAGGATCCCTCTATCCTTGAAACAGTGTTCTTGGGGTTTCTCTGGAGTGCCATCAAGGAAATCAAGGCTCCTTTCATGTGTGATGTGCAAGACGGAATTGCTCTGCACGCAGTACAGGGGAATCGGGCCTCATCTCGCATCGAGGGGGAAGTCTCATGGTTTTTCTCGAGTTGCGGCGGGAACCTGGGGTATATTCTCGAGTTACGACGGGGATGGCCCTTCCACCCACGTGTTTGTTCAGCCACGTCAGGACTCCTGCCTAGTTTCGAGGGACAACTCGGGATTCTCCTCGAGGCTTGGCAGGGCAATTGGAACGCCTCTCCAGCTGAGGCGGGAGACCAAGGGTCCCTTTCCACGTGCCACAAGAATCCTGGGACTCCTATCAAGTTTCACGAAGAGTCAGGCATCGTCTCCTTTGGAGGCACTGATCTCCGCGCACCTCTGGAGTTTTCAGAGGATGTGAGGCCTGCGGGTCGCGATGAGGTGGGGAACTAGGTGTTTCTCTGTGGTCTCCACAGGGGATTCAGACATCCTTTCTTCTTGGGAGATGCAAGACGAGCCTGCATTCAAGTCACTGCAGGGATATCCGGCCTTATTTCGAGTCAGGGCATCGCGGTGTCCATTCCACTTGAGGCCGCAAACTCAGGGTCCCTCTCACATTCCTAGAGCTGAGAGAAGCCTCCTCTTGAGGTGCTTGTGGTAAGGTGGTATTCCTCAGGAGTCGAAGCCAGGGACTAACCTCTCATCTCGTGTTGATTCTTGGGGCCACGGAGCTCTTTCGTGTTGCTACAGTGACCTCAGGATCCCTCTATCCTTGAAACAGTGTTCTTGGGGTTTCTCTGGAGTGCCATCAAGGAAATCAAGGCTCCTTTCATGTGTGATGTGCAAGACGGAATTGCTCTGCACGCAGTGCAGGGGAATCGGGCCTCATCTCGTGGCGAGGGGGAAGTCTCATGGTTTTTCTCGAGTTGCGGCGGGAACCTGGGGTATATTCTCGAGTTACGATGGGGATGGCCCTTCCACACACGTGTGTGTTCAGCCATGTCAGGACTCCTGCCTAGTTGCGAGACACAACTCGGGATTCTCCTCGAGGCTTGGCAAGGCAATTGGGACGCCTCTCCAGCTGAGGCGGGAGACCAAGGGTCCCTTTCCACGTGCCACAGGAATCCTGGGACTCCTATCAAGTTTCACGAGGAGTCAGGCATCGTCTCCTTTGGAGGCACTGATCTCCGCGTACCTCTGGAGTTTTCAAAGGATGTGAGGCCTCCGGTCGCGATGAGGTGGGGAACTAGGTCTTTCTCTGTGGTCTCCACAGGGGATTCAGACATCCTTTCGTCCTGGGAGATGCAAGACGAGCCTGCATTGAAGTCACTGCAGGGATATCCGGCCTTATTTCGAGTCAGGGCATCGCGGTGTCCATTCCACTTGAGGCCGCAAACTCAGGGTCCCTCTCACATACCTAGAGCTGAGAGAAGCCTCCTCTTGAGGTGCTTGTGGTAAGGTGGTATTCCTCTGGAGTCGAATCCAGGGACTAACCTCTCTTTTCGAGTTGATTTTTGGTCCACAGAGTTCTTTCGTGTTGCTACAGTGACCTCAGGATCCCTCTATCCTTGAAACAGTGTTCTTGGGTTTTCTCTGGAGTGCCATCAAGGAAATCAAGGCTCCTTTCATGTGTGATGTGCAAGACGGAATTGCTCTGCACGCAGTACAGGGGAATCGGGCCTCATCTCGCGGCGAGGGGGAAGTCTCATGGTTTTTCTCGAGTTGCGGCGGGAACCTGGGGTATATTCTCGAGTTACGACGGGGATGGCCCTTCCACCCACGTGTTTGTTCAGCCACGTCAGGACTCCTGCCTAGTTGCGAGGGACAACTCGGGATTCTCCTCGAGGCTTGGCAGGGCAATTGGAACGCCTCTCCAGCTGAGGCGGGAGACCAAGGGTCCCTTTCCACGTGCCACAAGAATCCTGGGACTCCTATCAAGTTTCACGAAGAGTCAGGCATCGTCTCCTTTGGAGGCACTGATCTCCGCGTACCTCTGGAGTTTTCAGAGGATGTGAGGCCTGCGGTCGCGATGAGGTGGGGAACTAGGTGTTTCTCTGTGGTCTCCACAGGGGATTCAGACATCCTTTCTTCTTGGGAGATGCAAGACGAGCCTGCATTCAAGTCACTGCAGGGATATCCGGCCTTATTTCGAGTCAGGGCATCGCGGTGTCCATTCCACTTGAGGCCGCAAACTCAGGGTCCCTCTCATATTCCTAGAGCTGAGAGAAGCCTCCTCTTGAGGTGCTTGTGGTAAGGTGGTATTCCTCAGGAGTCGAAGCCAGGGACTAACCTCTCATCTCGTGTTGATTCTTGGTCCACGGAGCTCTTTCGTGTTGCTACAGTGACCTCAGGATCCCTCTAGCCTTGAAACAGTGTTCTTGGGGTTTCTCTGGAGTGCCATCAAGCAAATCAAGGCTCCTTTCATGTGTGATGTGCAAGACGGAATTGCTCTGCACGCAGTGCAGGGGAATCGGGCCTCATCTCGCATCGAGGGGGAAGTCTCATGGTTTTTCTCGAGTTGCGGCGGGAACCTGGGGTATATTCTCGAGTTACGACGGGGATGGCCCTTCCACACACGTGTGTGTTCAGCCATGTCAGGACTCCTGCCTAGTTGCGAGACACAACTCGGGATTCTCCTCGAGGCTTGGCAAGGCAATTGGGACGCCTCTCCAGCTGAGGCGGGAGACCAAGGGTCCCTTTCCAAGTGCCACAGGAATCCTGGGACTCCTATCAAGTTTCACGAGGAGTCAGGCATCGTCTCCTTTGGAGGCACTGATCTCCGCGTACCTCTGGAGTTTTCAAAGGATGTGAGGCTATCGGTCGCGATGAGGTGGGGAACTAAGTCTTTCTCTGTGCTTTCCACAGGGGATTCAGACATCCTTTCGTCCTGGGAGATGCAAGACGAGCCTGCATTGAAGTCACAGCAGGGATATCCGGCCTTATTTCGAGTCAGGGCATCGCGGTGTCCATTCTACTTGAGGCCGCAAACTCAGGGTCCCTCTCACATACCTAGAGCTGAGAGAAGCCTCCTCTTGAGGTGCTTGTGGTTAGGTGGTATTCCTCTGGAGACGAATCCAGGGACTAACCTCTCTTTTCGAGTTGATTTTTGGTCCACAGAGTTCTTTCGTGTTGCTACAGTGACCTCAGGATCCCTCTAGCCTTGAAACAGTGTTCTTGGGGTTTCTCTGGAGTGCCATCAAGGAAATCAAGGCTCCTTTCATGTGTGATGTGCAAGACGGAATTGCTCTGCACGCAGTACAGGGGAATCGGGCCTCATCTCGCATCGAGGGGGAAGTCTCATGGTTTTTCTCGAGTTGCGGCGGGAACCTGGGGTATATTCTCGAGTTACGACGGGGATGGCCCTTCCACCCACGTGTTTGTTCAGCCACGTCAGGACTCCTGCCTAGTTTCGAGGGACAACTCGGGATTCTCCTCGAGGCTTGGCAGGGCAATTGGAACGCCTCTCCAGCTGAGGCGGGAGACCAAGGGTCCCTTTCCACGTGCCACAAGAATCCTGGGACTCCTATCAAGTTTCACGAAGAGTCAGGCATCGTCTCCTTTGGAGGCACTGATCTCCGCGCACCTCTGGAGTTTTCAGAGGATGTGAGGCCTGCGGTCGCGATGAGGTGGGGAACTAGGTGTTTCTCTGTGGTCTCCACAGGGGATTCAGACATCCTTTCTTCTTGGGAGATGCAAGACGAGCCTGCATTCAAGTCACTGCAGGGATATCCGGCCTTATTTCGAGTCAGGGCATCGCGGTGTCCATTCCACTTGAGGCCGCAAACTCAGGGTCCCTCTCACATTCCTAGAGCTGAGAGAAGCCTCCTCTTGAGGTGCTTGTGGTAAGGTGGTATTCCTCAGGAGTCGAAGCCAGGGACTAACCTCTCATCTCGTGTTGATTCTTGGGCCACGGAGCTCTTTCGTGTTGCTACAGTGACCTCAGGATCCCTCTATCCTTGAAACAGTGTTCTTGGGGTTTCTCTGGAGTGCCATCAAGGAAATCAAGGCTCCTTTCATGTGTGATGTGCAACACGGAATTGCTCTGCACGCAGTGCAGGGGAATCGGGCCTCATCTCGTGGCGAGGGGGGAAGTCTCATGGTTTTTCTCGAGTTGCGGCGGGAACCTGGGGTATATTCTCGAGTTACGATGGGGATGGCCCTTCCACACACGTGTGTGTTCAGCCATGTCAGGACTCCTGCCTAGTTGCGAGACACAACTCGGGATTCTCCTCGAGGCTTGGCAAGGCAATTGGGACGCCTCTCCAGCTGAGGCGGGAGACCAAGGGTCCCTTTCCACGTGCCACAGGAATCCTGGGACTCCTATCAAGTTTCACGAGGAGTCAGGCATCGTCTCCTTTGGAGGCACTGATCTCCGCGTACCTCTGGAGTTTTCAAAGGATGTGAGGCCTCCGGTCGCGATGAGGTGGGGAACTAGGTCTTTCTCTGTGGTCTCCACAGGGGATTCAGACATCCTTTCGTCCTGGGAGATGCAAGACGAGCCTGCATTGAAGTCACTGCAGGGATATCCGGCCTTATTTCGAGTCAGGGCATCGCGGTGTCCATTCCACTTGAGGCCGCAAACTCAGGGTCCCTCTCACATACCTAGAGCTGAGAGAAGCCTCCTCTTGAGGTGCTTGTGGTAAGGTGGTATTCCTCTGGAGTCGAATCCAGGGACTAACCTCTCTTTTCGAGTTGATTTTTGGTCCACAGAGTTCTTTCGTGTTGCTACAGTGACCTCAGGATCCCTCTATCCTTGAAACAGTGTTCTTGGGGTTTCTCTGGAGTGCCATCAAGGAAATCAAGGCTCCTTTCATGTGTGATGTGCAAGACGGAATTGCTCTGCACGCAGTACAGGGGAATCGGGCCTCATCTCGCGGCGAGGGGGAAGTCTCATGGTTTTTCTCGAGTTGCGGCGGGAACCTGGGGTATATTCTCGAGTTACGACGGGGATGGCCCTTCCACCCACGTGTTTGTTCAGCCACGTCAGGACTCCTGCCTAGTTGCGAGGGACAACTCGGGATTCTCCTCGAGGCTTGGCAGGGCAATTGGAACGCCTCTCCAGCTGAGGCGGGAGACCAAGGGTCCCTTTCCACGTGCCACAAGAATCCTGGGACTCCTATCAAGTTTCACGAAGAGTCAGGCATCGTCTCCTTTGGAGGCACTGATCTCCGCGTACCTCTGGAGTTTTCAGAGGATGTGAGGCCTGCGGTCGCGATGAGGTGGGGAACTAGGTGTTTCTCTGTGGTCTCCACAGGGGATTCAGACATCCTTTCTTCTTGGGAGATGCAAGACGAGCCTGCATTCAAGTCACTGCAGGGATATCCGGCCTTATTTCGAGTCAGGGCATCGCGGTGTCCATTCCACTTGAGGCCGCAAACTCAGGGTCCCTCTCACATTCCTAGAGCTGAGAGAAGCCTCCTCTTGAGGTGCTTGTGGTAAGGTGGTATTCCTCAGGAGTCGAAGCCAGGGACTAACCTCTCATCTCGTGTTGATTCTTGGTCCACGGAGCTCTTTCGTGTTGCTACAGTGACCTCAGGATCCCTCTAGCCTTGAAACAGTGTTCTTGGGGTTTCTCTGGAGTGCCATCAAGCAAATCAAGGCTCCTTTCATGTGTGATGTGCAAGACGGAATTGCTCTGCACGCAGTGCAGGGGAATCGGGCCTCATCTCGCATCGAGGGGGAAGTCTCATGGTTTTTCTCGAGTTGCGGCGGGAACCTGGGGTATATTCTCGAGTTACGACGGGGATGGCCCTTCCACACACGTGTGTGTTCAGCCATGTCAGGACTCCTGCCTAGTTGCGAGACACAACTCGGGATTCTCCTCGAGGCTTGGCAAGGCAATTGGGACGCCTCTCCAGCTGAGGCGGGAGACCAAGGGTCCCTTTCCAAGTGCCACAGGAATCCTGGGACTCCTATCAAGTTTCACGAGGAGTCAGGCATCGTCTCCTTTGGAGGCACTGATCTCCGCGCACCTCTGGAGTTTTCAAAGGATGTGAGGCTATCGGTCGCGATGAGGTGGGGAACTAAGTCTTTCTCTGTGCTTTCCACAGGGGATTCAGACATCCTTTCGTCCTGGGAGATGCAAGACGAGCCTGCATTGAAGTCACAGCAGGGATATCCGGCCTTATTTCGAGTCAGGGCATCGCGGTGTCCATTCTACTTGAGGCCGCAAACTCAGGGTCCCTCTCACATACCTAGAGCTGAGAGAAGCCTCCTCTTGAGGTGCTTGTGGTTAGGTGGTATTCCTCTGGAGACGAATCCAGGGACTAACCTCTCTTTTCGAGTTGATTTTTGGTCCACAGAGTTCTTTCGTGTTGCTACAGTGACCTCAGGATCCCTCTATCCTTGAAACAGTGTTCTTGGGGTTTCTCTGGAGTGCCATCAAGGAAATCAAGGCTCCTTTCATGTGTGATGTGCAAGACGGAATTGCTCTGCACGCAGTACAGGGGAATCGGGCCTCATCTCGCATCAAGGGGGAAGTCTCATGGTTTTTCTCGAGTTGCGGCGGGAACCTGGGGTATATTCTCGAGTTACGACGGGGATGGCCCTTCCACCCACGTGTTTGTTCAGCCACGTCAGGACTCCTGCCTAGTTGCGAGGGACAACTCGGGATTCTCCTCGAGGCTTGGCAGGGCAATTGGAACGCCTCTCCAGCTGAGGCGGGAGACCAAGGGTACCTTTCCACGTGCCACAAGAATCCTGGGACTCCTATCAAGTTTCACGAAGAGTCAGGCATCGTCTCCTTTGGAGGCACTGATCTCCGCGCACCTCTGGAGTTTTCAGAGGATGTGAGGCCTGCGGTCGCGATGAGGTGGGGAACTAGGTGTTTCTCTGTGGTCTCCACAGGGGATTCAGACATCCTTTCTTCTTGGGAGATGCAAGACGAGCCTGCATTCAAGTCACTGCAGGGATATCCGGCCTTATTTCTAGTCAGGGCATCGCGGTGTCCATTCCACTTGAGGCCGCAAACTCAGGGTCCCTCTCACATTCCTAGAGCTGAGAGAAGCCTCCTCTTGAGGTGCTTGTGGTAAGGTGGTATTCCTCAGGAGTCGAAGCCAGGGACTAACCTCTCATCTCGTGTTGATTCTTGGTCCACGGAGCTCTTTCGTGTTGCTACAGTGACCTCAGGATCCCTCTAGCCTTGAAACAGTGTTCTTGGGGTTTCTCTGGAGTGCCATCAAGGAAATCAAGGCTCCTTTCATGTGTGATGTGCAACACGGAATTGCTCTGCACGCAGTGCAGGGGAATCGGGCCTCATCTCGTGGCGAGGGGGAAGTCTCATGGTTTTTCTCGAGTTGCGGCGGGAACCTGGGGTATATTCTCGAGTTACGACGGAGATGGCCCTTCCACACACGTGTGTGTTCAGCCATGTCAGGACTCCTGCCTAGTTGCGAGACACAACTCGGGATTCTCCTCGAGGCTTGGCAAGGCAATTGGGACGCCTCTCCAGCTGAGGCGGGAGACCAAGGGTCCCTTTCCACGTGCCACAGGAATCCTGGGACTCCTATCAAGTTTCAAGAGGAGTCAGGCATCGTCTCCTTTGGAGGCACTGATCTCCGCGTACCTCTGGAGTTTTCAAAGGATGTGAGGCCTCCGGTCGCGATGAGGTGGGGAACTAGATCTTTCTCTGTGGTCTCCACAGGGGATTCAGACATCCTTTCGTCCTGGGAGATGCAAGACGAGCCTGCATTCCAGTCACTGCAGGGATATCCGGCCTTATTTCGAGTCAGGGCATCGCGGTGTCCATTCCACTTGAGGCCGCAAACTCAGGGTCCCTCTCACATACCTAGAGCTGAGAGAAGCCTCCTCTTGAGGTGCTTGTGGTAAGGTGGTATTCCTCTGGAGTCGAAGCCAGGGACTAACCTCTCATCTCGAGTTGATTTTTGGTCCACGGAGCTCTTTCGTGTTGCTCCAGTGACCTCAGGATCCCTCTAGCCTTGAAACAGTGTTCTTGGGGTTTCTCTGGAGTGCCATGAAGGAAATCAAGGCTCCTTTCATGTGTGATGTGCAACACAGAATTGCTCTGCATGCAGTGCAGGGGAATCGGGCCTCATCTCGCGGCGAGGGGGAAGTCTCATGGTTTTTCTCAATTTGCGGCGGGAACCTGGGGTATATTCTCGAGTTACGACGGGGATGGCCCTTCCACACACGTGTTTGTTCAGCCACGTCAGGACTCCTGCCTAGTTGCGAGGGACAACTCGGGATTCTCCTCGAGGCTTGGCAGAGCAATTGGAACGCCTCTCCAGCTGAGGCGGGAGACCAAGGGTCCCTTTCCACGTGCCACAGGAATCCTGGGACTCCTATCAAGTTTCACGAGGAGTCAGGCATCGTCTCCTTTGGAGGCACTGATCTCCGCGCACCTCTGGAGTTTTCAAAGGATGTGAGGCCTCCGGTCGCGATGAGGTGGGGAACTAGGTGTTTCTCTGTGGTCTCCACAGGGGATTCAGACATCCTTTCTTCTTGGGAGATGCAAGACGAGCCTGCATTCAAGTCACTGCAGGGATATCTGGCCTTATTTCGCGTCAGGGCATCGCGGTGTCCATTCCACTTGAGGCCGCAAACTCAGGATCCCTCTCACATACCTAGAGCTGAGAGAAGCCTCCTCTTGAGGTGCTTGTGGTAAGGTGGTATTCCTCAGGAGTCGAAGCCAGGGACTAACCTCTCATCTCGAGTTGATTTTTGGCCCACGGAGCTCTTTCGTGTTGCTACAGTGACCTCAGGATCCCTCTAGCCTTGAAACAGTGTTCTTGGGGTTTCTCTGGAGTGCCATCAAGGAAATCAAGGCTCCTTTCATGTGTGATGTGCAACACGGAATTGCTCTGCACGCAGTGCAGGGGAATCGGGCCTCATCTCGCGGCGAGGGGGAAGTCTCATGGTTTTTCTCGAGTTGCGGCGGGAACCTGGGGTATATTCTCGAGTTACGACGGGGATGGCCCTTCCACCCACGTGTTTCTTCAGCGACGTCAGGACTCCTGCCTAGTTGCGAGGGACAACTCTGGATTCTCCTCGAGGCTTGGCAGGGCAATTGGGACGCCTCTCCAGCTGAGGCGGGAGACCAAGTGTCCCTTTCCAAGTGCCACAGGAATCCTGGGACTCCTATCAAGTTTCACGAGGAGTCAGGCATCGTCTCCTTTGGAGGCACTGATCTCCACGTACCTCTGGAGTTTTCAAAGGATGTGAGGCTATCGGTCGCGATGAGGTGGGGAACTAAGTCTTTCTCTGTGCTTTCCACAGGGGATTCAGACATCCTTTCGTCCTGGGAGATGCAAGACGAGCCTGCATTGAAGTCACTGCAGGGATATCCGGCCTTATTTCGAGTCAGGGCATCGCGGTGTCCATTCTACTTGAGGCCGCAAACTCAGGGTCCCTCTCACATACCTAGAGCTGAGAGAAGCCTCCTCTTGAGGTGCTTGTGGTTAGGTGGTATTCCTCTGGAGACGAATCCAGGGACTAACCTCTCTTTTCGAGTTGATTTTTGGTCCACAGAGTTCTTTCGTGTTGCTACAGTGACCTCAGGATCCCTCTATCCTTGAAACAGTGTTCTTGGGGTTTCTCTGGAGTGCCATCAAGGAAATCAAGGCTCCTTTCATGTGTGATGTGCAAGACGGAATTGCTCTGCACGCAGTACAGGGGAATCGGGCCTCATCTCGCATCGAGGGGGAAGTCTCATGGTTTTTCTCGAGTTGCGGCGGGAACCTGGGGTATATTCTCGAGTTACGACGGGGATGGCCCTTCCACCCACGTGTTTGTTCAGCCACGTCAGGACTCCTGCCTAGTTGCGAGGGACAACTCGGGATTCTCCTCGAGGCTTGGCAGGGCAATTGGAACGCCTCTCCAGCTGAGGCGGGAGACCAAGGGTCCCTTTCCACGTGCCACAAGAATCCTGGGACTCCTATCAAGTTTCACGAAGAGTCAGGCATCGTCTCCTTTGGAGGCACTGATCTCCGCGCACCTCTGGAGTTTTCAGAGGATGTGAGGCCTGCGGTCGCGATGAGGTGGGGAACTAGGTGTTTCTCTGTGGTCTCCACAGGGGATTCAGACATCCTTTCTTCTTGGGAGATGCAAGACGAGCCTGCATTCAAGTCACTGCAGGGATATCCGGCCTTATTTCGAGTCAGGGCATCGCGGTGTCCATTCCACTTGAGGCCGCAAACTCAGGGTCCCTCTCACATTCCTAGAGCTGAGAGAAGCCTCCTCTTGAGGTGCTTGTGGTAAGGTGGTATTCCTCAGGAGTCGAAGCCAGGGACTAACCTCTCATCTCGTGTTGATTCTTGGTCCACGGAGCTCTTTCGTGTTGCTACAGTGACCTCAGGATCCCTCTAGCCTTGAAACAGTGTTCTTGGGGTTTCTCTGGAGTGCCATCAAGGAAATCAAGGCTCCTTTCATGTGTGATGTGCAAGACGGAATTGCTCTGCACGCAGTGCAGGGGAATCGGGCCTCATCTCGTGGCGAGGGGGAAGTCTCATGGTTTTTCTCGAGTTGCGGCGGGAACCTGGGGTATATTCTCGAGTTACGACGGGGATGGCCCTTCCACACACATGTGTGTTCAGCCATGTCAGGACTCCTGCCTAGTTGCGAGGGACAACTCGGGATTCTCCTCGAGGCTTGGCAAGGCAATTGGGACGCCTCTCCAGCTGAGGCGGGAGACCAAGGGTCCCTTTCCACGTGCCACAGGAATCCTGGGACTCCTATCAAGTTTCACGAGGAGTCAGGCATCGTCTCCTTTGGAGGCACTGATCTCCGCGTACCTCTGGAGTTTTCAAAGGATGTGAGGTCTCCGGTCCCGATGAGGTGGGGAACTAGGTCTTTCTCTGTGGTCTCGACAGGGGATTCAGACATCCTTTCATCTTGGGAGATGCAAGACGAGCCTGCATTCAAGTCACTGCAGGGATATCCAGCCTTATTTCGCGTCAGGGCATCGCGGTGTCCATTCCACTTGAGGCCGCAAACTCACGGTCCCTCTCACATACCTAGAGCTGAGAGAAGCCTCCTCTTGAGGTGCTTGTGGTAAGGTGGTATTCCTCTGGAGTCGAAGCCAGGGACTAACCTCTCATCTCGAGTTGATTTTTGGCCCACGGAGCTCTTTCGTGTTGCTACAGTGACCTCAGGATCCTTCTAGCCTTGAAACAGTGTTCTTGGGGTTTCTCTGGAGTGCCATCAAGGAAATCAAGGCTCCTTTCATGTGTGATGTGCAAGACGGAATTGCTCTGCACGCAGTGCAGGGGAATCGGGCCTCATCTCGCGGCGAGGGGGAAGTCTCATGGTTTTTCTCGAGTTGCGGCGGGAACCTGGGGTATATTCTCGAGTTACGACGGGGATGGCCCGTCCACCCACGTGTTTCTTCAGCGACGTCAGGACTCCTGCCTAGTTGCGAGGGACAACTCTGGATTCTCCTTGAGGCTTGGCAGGGCAATTGGGACGCCTCTCCAGCTGAGGCGGGAGACCAAGGGTCCCTTTCCACGTGCCACAGGAATCCTGGGACTCCTATCAAGTTTCACGAGGAGTCAGGCATCGTCTCCTTTGGAGGCACTGATCTCCGCGTACCTCTGGAGTTTTCAAAGGATGTGAGGCCTCTGGTCGCGATGAGGTGGGGAACTAAGTCTTTCTCTCTGCTTTCCACAGGGGATTCAGACATCCTTTCGTTCTGGGAGATGCAAGACGAGCCTGCATTCAAGTTACTGCAGGGATATCCGGCCTTATTTCGAGTCAGGGCATCGCGGTGTCCATTCCACTTGAGGCCGCAAACTCAGGATCCCTCTCACATACCTAGAGCTGAGAGAAGCCTCCTCTTGAGGTGCTTGTGGTAAGGTGGTATTCCTCAGGAGTCGAAGCCAGGGACTAACCTCTCATCTCGTGTTGATTCTTGGTCCACGGAGCTCTTTCGTGTTGCTACAGTGACCTCAGGATCCCTCTAGCCTTGAAACAGTGTTCTTGGGGTTTCTCTGGAGTGCCATCAAGGAAATCAAGGCTCCTTTCATGTGTGATGTGCAAGACGGAATTGCTCTGCACGCAGTGCAGGGGAATCGGGCCTCATCTCGCGGCGAGGGGGAAGTCTCATGGTTTTTCTCGAGTTGCGGCGGGAACCTGGGGTATATTCTCGAGTTACGACGGGGATGGCCCTTCCACCCACGTGTGTGTTCAGCCATGTCAGGACTCTTGCCTAGTTGCGAGACACAACTCGGGATTCTCCTCGAGGCTTGGCAAGGCAATTGGGACGCCTCTCCAGCTGAGGCGAGAGACCAAGTGTCCCTTTCCACGTGCCACAGGAATCCTGGGACTCCTATCAAGTTTCACGAGGAGTCAGGCATCGTCTCCTTTGGAGGCACTGATCTCCGCGTACCTCTGGAGTTTTCAAAGGATGTGAGGCCTCCGGTCGCGATGAGGTGGGGAACTAGGTCTTTCTCTGTGGTCTCCACAGGGGATTCAGACATCCTTTCATCTTGGGAGATGCAAGACGAGCCTGCATTCAAGTTACTGCAGGGATATCCAGCCTTATTTCGCGTCAGGGCATTGCGGTGTCCATTCCACTTGAGGCCGCAAACTCAGGGTCCCTCTCACATACTTGGAGCTGAGAGAAGCCTCCTCTTGAGGTGCTTGTGGTAAGGTGGTATTCCTCTGGAGTCGAATCCAGGGACTAACCTCTCATCTCGAGTTGATTTTTGGCCCACGGAGCTCTTTCGTGTTGCTACAGTGACCTCAGGATCCCTCTATCCTTGAAACAGTGTTCTTGGGGTTTCTCTGGAGTGCCATCAAGGAAATCAAGGCTCCTTTCATGTGTGATGTGCAACACGGAATTGCTCTGCACGCAGTGCAGGGGAATCGGGCCTCATCTCGCATCGAGTGGGAAGTCTCATGGTTTTTCTCGAGTTGCGGCGGGAACCTGGGGTATATTCTCGAGTTACGACGGGGATGGCCCGTCCACCCACGTGTTTGTTCAGCCACGTCAGGACTCCTGCCTAGTTGCGAGGGACAACTCTGGATTCTCCTTGAGGCTTGGCAGGGCAATTGGGACGCCTCTCCAGCTGAGACGGGAGACCAAGTGTCCCTTTCCAAGTGCCAGAGGAATCCTGGGACTCCTATCAAGTTTCACGAGGAGTCAGGCATCGTCTCCTTTGGAGGCACTGATCTCCGCGTACCTCTGGAGTTTTCAAAGGATGTGAGGCTATCGGTCGCGATGAGGTGGGGAACTATGTCTTTCTCTGTGCTTTCCACAGGGGATTCAGACATCCTTTCGTCCTGGGAGATGCAAGACGAGCCTGCAGTGACTTCAATGCAGGGATATCCGGCCTTATTTCGAGTCAGGGCATCGCGGTGTCCATTCCACTTGAGGCCGCAAACTCAGGGTCCCTCTCACATACCTAGAGCTGAGAGAAGCCTCCTCTTGAGGTGCTTGTGGTAAGGTGGTATTCCTCTGGAGTCGAAGCCAGGGACTAACCTCTCATCTCGAGTTGATTTTTGGCCCACGGAGCTCTTTCGTGTTGCTACAGTGACCTCAGGATCCCTCTAGCCTTGAAACAGTGTTCTTGGAGTTTCTCTGGAGTGCCATGAAGGAAATCAAGGCTCCTTTCATGTGTGATGTGCAACACGGAATTGCTCTGCACGCAGTGCAGGGGAATCGGGCCTCACCTCGCGGCGAAGGGGAAGTCTCATGGTTTTTCTCGAGTTGCGGCGGGAACCTGGGGTATATTCTCGAGTTACGACGGGGATGGCCCTTCCACCCACGTGTGTGTTCAGCCACGTCAGGACTCTTGCCTAGTTGCGAGACACAACTCGGGATTCTCCTCGAGGCTTGGCAAGGCAATTGGGACGCCTCTCCAGCTGAGGCGGGAGACCAAGGGTCCCTTTCCACGTGCCACAGGAATCCTGGGACTCCTATCAAGTTTCACGAGGAGTCAGGCATCGTCTCCTTTGGAGGCACTGATCTCCGCGTACCTCTGGAGTTTTCAAAGGATGTGAGGCCTCCGGTCGCGATGAGGTGGGGAACTAGGTCTTTCTCTGTGGTCTCCACAGGGGATTCAGACATCCTTTCATCTTGGGAGATGCAAGACGAGCCTGCATTCAAGTCACTGCAGGGATATCCAGCCTTATTTCGCGTCAGGGCATCGCGGTGTCCATTCCACTTGAGGCCGCAAACTCAGGGTCCCTCTCACATACCTAGAGCTGAGAGAAGCCTCCTCTTGAGGTGCTTGTGGTAAGGTGGTATTCCTCTGGAGTCGAAGCCAGGGACTAACCTCTCATCTCGAGTTGATTTTTGGTCCACGGAGCTCTTTCGTGTTGCTACAGTGACCTCAGGATCCCTCTAGCCTTGAAACAGTGTTCTTGGGGTTTCTCTGGAGTGCCATCAAGGAAATCAAGGCTCCTTTCATGTGTGATGTGCAACACGGAATTGCTCTGCACGCAGTGCAGGGGAATCGGGCCTCATCTCGCGGCGAGGGGGAAGTCTCATGGTTTTTCTCGAGTTGCGGCGGGAACCTGGGGTATATTCTCGAGTTACGACGGGGATGGCCCTTCCACCCATGTGTTTCTTCAGCGACGTCAGGACTCCTGCCTAGTTGCGAGGGACAACTCTGGATTCTCCTCGAGGCTTGGCAGGGCAATTGGGACGCCTCTCCAGCTGAGGCGGGAGACCAAGTGTCCCTTTCCAAGTGCCAGAGGAATCCTGGGACTCCTATCAAGTTTCACGAGGAGTCAGGCATCGTCTCCTTTGGAGGCACTGATCTCCGCGTACCTCTGGAGTTTTCAAAGGATGTGAGGCTATCGGTCGTGATGAGGTGGGGAACTAAGTCTTTCTCTGTGCTTTCCACAGGGAATTCAGACATCCTTTCGTCCTGGGAGATGCAAGACGAGCCTGCATTGAAGTCACTGCAGGGATATCCGGCCTTATTTCGAGTCAGGGCATCGCGGTGTCCATTCCACTTGAGGCCGCAAACTCAGGGTCCCTCTCACATACCTAGAGCTGAGAGAAGCCTCCTCTTGAGGTGCTTGTGGTAAGGTGGTATTCCTCTGGAGACGAATCCAGGGACTAACCTCTCTTTTCGAGTTGATTTTTGGTCCACAGAGTTCTTTCGTGTTGCTACAGTGACCTCAGGATCCCTCTAGCCTTGAAACAGTGTTCTTGGGGTTTCTCTGGAGTGCCATCAAGGAAATCAAGGCTCCTTTCATGTGTGATGTGCAACACGGAATTGCTCTGCACGCAGTGCAGGGGAATCGGGCCTCATCTCGCGGCGAGGGGGAAGTCTCATGGTTTTTCTCGAGTTGCGGCGGGAACCTGGGGTATATTCTCGAGTTACGACGGGGATGGCCCTTCCACCCACGTGTGTGTTCAGCCACGTCAGGACTCTTGCCTAGTTGCGAGACACAACTCGGGATTCTCCTCGAGGCTTGGCAAGGCAATTGGGACGCCTCTCCAGCTGAGGCGGGAGACCAAGGGTCCCTTTCCACGTGCCACAGGAATCCTGGGACTCCTATCAAGTTTCACGAGGAGTCAGGCATCGTCTCCTTTGGAGGCACTGATCTCCGCGTACCTCTGGAGTTTTCAAAGGATGTGAGGCCTCCGGTCGCGATGAGGTGGGGAACTAGGTCTTTCTCTGTGGTCTCCACAGGGGATTCAGACAACCTTTCATCTTGGGAGATGCAAGACGAGCCTGCATTCAAGTCACTGCAGGGATATCCAGCCTTATTTCGCGTCAGGGCATCGCGGTGTCCATTCCACTTGAGGCCGCAAACTCAGGGTCCCTCTCACATACCTAGAGCTGAGAGAAGCCTCCTCTTGAGGTGCTTGTGGTAAGGTGGTATTCCTCTGGAGTCGAAGCCAGGGACTAACCTCTCATCTCGAGTTGATTTTTGGCCCACGGAGCTCTTTCGTGTTGCTACAGTGACCTCAGGATCCCTCTAGCCTTGAAACAGTGTTCTTGGGGTTTCTCTGGAGTGCCATGAAGGAAATCAAGGCTCCTTTCATGTGTGATGTGCAAGACGGAATTGCTCTGCACGCAGTGCAGGGGAATCGGGCCTCATCTCGCGGCGAGGGGGAAGTCTCATGGTTTTTCTCGAGTTGCGGCGGGAACCTGGGGTATATTCTCGAGTTACGAAGGGGATGGCCCTTCCACCCACGTGTTTGTTCAGCCACGTCAGGACTCCTGCCTAGTTGCGAGGGACAACTCGGGATTCTCCTCGAGGCTTGGCAGGGCAATTGGAATGCCTCTCCAGCTGAGGCGGGAGACCAAGGGTCCCTTTCCACGTGCCACAAGAATCCTGGGACTCCTATCAAGTTTCACGAGGAGTCAGGCATCGTCTCCTTTGGAGGCACTGATCTCCTCGTACCTCTGGAGTTTTCAAAGGATGTGAGGCCTCCGGTCGCGATGAGGTGGGGAACTAGGTGTTTCTCTGTGGTCTCCACAGGGCTTCAGACATCCTTTCTTCTTGGGAGATGCAAGACGAGCCTGCATTCAAGTCACTGCAGGGATATCCGGCCTTATTTCGAGTCAGGGCATCGCGGTGTCCATTCCACTTGAGGCCGCAAACTCAGGATCCCTCTCACATACCTAGAGCTGAGAGAAGCCTCCTCTTGAGGTGCTTGTGGTAAGGTGGTATTCCTCAGGAGTCGAAGCCAGGGACTAACCTCTCATCTCGTGTTGATTCTTGGTCCACGGAGCTCTTTCGTGTTGCTACAGTGACCTCAGGATCCCTCTAGCCTTGAAACAGTGTTCTTGGGGTTTCTCTGGAGTGCCATCAAGGAAATCAAGGCTCCTTTCATGTGTGATGTGCAAGACGGAATTGCTCTGCACGCAGTGCAGGGGAATCGGGCCTCATCTCGCGGCGAGGGGGAAGTCTCATGGTTTATCTCGAGTTGCGGCGGGAACCTGGGGTATATTCTCGAGTTTCGACGGGGATGGCCCTTCCACACACGTGTTTGTTCAGCCACGTCAGGACTCTTGCCTAGTTGCGAGACACAACTCGGGATTCTCCTCGAGGCTCGGCAAGGCAATTGGGACGCCTCTCCAGCTGAGGCGGGAGACCAAGGGTCCCTTTCCACGTGCCACAGGAATCCTGGGACTCCTATCAAGTTTCACGAGGAGTCAGGCATCGTCTCCTTTGGAGGCACTGATCTCCGCGTACCTCTGGAGTTTTCAAAGGATGTGAGGCCTCCGGTCGCGATGAGGTGGGGAACTAGGTCTTTCTCTGTGGTCTCCACAGGGGATTCAGACATCCTTTCATCTTGGGAGATGCAAGACGAGCCTGCATTCAAGTCACTGCAGGGATATCCGGCCTTATTTCGCGTCAGGGCATCGTGGTGTCCATTCCACTTGAGGCCGCAAACTCAGGGTCCCTCTCACATACCTAGAGCTGAGAGAAGCCTCCTCTTGAGGTGCTTGTGGTAAGGTGGTATTCCTCTGGAGTCGAAGCCAGGGACTAACCTCTCATCTCGAGTTGATTTTTAGCCCACGGAGCTCTTTCGTATTGCTACAGTGACCTCAGGATCCCTCTAGCCTTGAAACAGTGTTCTTGGGGTTTCTCTGGAGTGCCATCAAGGAAATCAAGGCTCCTTTCATGTAGTATGTGCAACACGGAATTGCTCTGCACGCAGTGCAGGGGAATCGGGCCTCACCTCGCGGCGAGGGGGAAGTCTCATGGTTTTTCTCGAGTTGCGGCGGGAACCTGGGGTATATTCTCGAGTTACGACGGGGATGGCCCTTCCACACACGTGTTTGTTCAGCCACGTCAGGACTCTTGCCTAGTTGCGAGACACAACTCGGGATTCTCCTCGAGGCTTGGCAAGGCAATTGGGACGCCTCTCCAGCTGAGGCGGGAGACCAAGGGTCCCTTTCCACGTGCCACAGGAATCCTGGGACTCCTATCAAGTTTCACGAGGAGTCAGGCATCGTCTCCTTTGGAGGCACTGATCTCCGCGTACCTCTGGAGTTTTCAAAGGATGTGAGGCCTCCGGTCGCGATGAGGTGGGGAACTAGGTCTTTCTCTGTGGTCTCCACAGGGGATTCAGACATCCTTTCATCTTGGGAGATGCAAGACGAGCCTGCATTCAAGTCACTGCACGGATATCCAGCCTTATTTCGCGTCAGGGCATCGCGGTGTCCATTCCACTTGAGGCCGCAAACTCAGGGTCCCTCTCACATACCTAGAGCTGAGAGAAGCCTCCTCTTGAGGTGCTTGTGGTAAGGTGGTATTTCTCTGGAGTCGAAGCCAGGGACTAACCTCTCATCTCGAGTTGATTTTTGGCCCACGGAGCTCTTTCGTGTTGCTACAGTGACCTCAGGATCCCTCTAGCCTTGAAACAGTGTTCTTGTGGTTTCTCTGGAGTGCCATGAAGGAAATCAAGGCTCCTTTCATGTGTGATGTGCAAGACGGAATTGCTCTGCACGCAGTGCAGGGGAATCGGGCCTTATCTCGCGGCGAGGGGGAAGTCTCATGGTTTTTCTCGAGTTGCGGCGGGAACCTGGGGTATATTCTCGAGTTACGACGGGGATGGCCCTTCCACCCACGTGTTTCTTCAGCGACGTCAGGACTCCTGCCTAGTTGCGAGGGACAACTCTGGATTCTCCTCGAGGCTTGGCAGGGCAATTGGGACGCCTCTCCAGCTGAGGCGGGAGACCAAGTGTCCCTGTCCAAGTGCCACAGGAATCCTGGGACTCCTATCAAGTTTCACGAGGAGTCAGGCATCGTCTCCTTTGGAGGCACTGATCTCCGCGTACCTCTGGAGTTTTCAAAGGATGTGAGGCTATCGGTCGCGATGAGGTGGGGAACTAAGTCTTTTTCTGTGCTTTCCACAGGGAATTCAGACATTCTTTCGTCCTGGGAGATGCAAGACGAGCCTGCATTGAAGTCACTGCAGGGATATCCGGCTTTAGTTCGAGTCAGGGCATCGCGGTGTCCATTCCACTTGAGGCCGCAAACTCAGGGTCCCTCTCACATACCTAGAGCTGAGAGAAGCCTCCTCTTGAGGTGCTTGTGGTAAGGTGGTATTCCTCTGGAGACGAATCCAGGGACTAACCTCTCTTTTCGAGTTGATTTTTGGTCCACAGAGTTCTTTCCTGTTGCTACAGTGACCTCAGGATCCCTCTAGCCTTGAAACAGTGTTCTTGGGGTTTCTCTGGAGTGCCATCAAGGAAATCAAGGCTCCTTTCATGTGTGATGTGCAAGACGGAATTGCTCTGCACGCAGTACAGGGGAATCGGGCCTCATCTCGCATCGAGGGGGAAGTCTCATGGTTTTTCTCGAGTTGCGGCGGGAACCTGGGGTATATTCTCGAGTTACGAAGGGGATGGCCCTTCCACCCACGTGTTTGTTCAGCCACGTCAGGACTCCTGCCTAGTTGCGAGGGACAACTCGGGATTCTCCTCGAGGCTTGGCAGGGCAATTGGAATGCCTCTCCAGCTGAGGCGGGAGACCAAGGGTCCCTTTCCACGTGCCACAAGAATCCTGGGACTCCTATCAAGTTTCACGAGGAGTCAGGCATCGTCTCCTTTGGAGGCACTGATCTCCGCGTACCTCTGGAGTTTTCAAAGGATGTGAGGCCTCCGGTCGCGATGAGGTGGGGAACTAGGTGTTTCTCTGTGGTCTCCACAGGGGATTCAGACATCCTTTCTTCTTGGGAGATGCAAGACGAGCCTGCATTCAAGTCACTGCAGGGATATCCGGCCTTATTTCGAGTCAGGGCATCGCGGTGTCCATTCCACTTGAGGCCGCAAACTCAGGATCCCTCTCACATACCTAGAGCTGAGAGAAGCCTCCTCTTGAGGTGCTTGTGGTAAGGTGGTATTCCTCAGGAGTCGAAGCCAGGGACTAACCTCTCATCTCGTGTTGATTCTTGGTCCACGGAGCTCTTTCGTGTTGCTACAGTGACCTCAGGATCCCTCTAGGCTTGAAACAGTGTTCTTGGGGTTTCTCTGGAGTGCCATCAAGGAAATCAAGGCTCCTTTCATGTGTGATGTGCAACACGGAATTGCTCTGCACGCAGTGCAGGGGAATCGGGCCTCATCTCGCGGCGAGGGGGAAGTCTCATGGTTTTTCTCGAGTTGCGGCGGGAACCTGGGGTATATTCTCGAGTTACGACGGGGATGGCCCTTCCACCCACGTGTGTGTTCAGCCACGTCAGGACTCTTGCCTAGTTGCGAGACACAACTCGGGATTCTCCTCGAGGCTTGGCAAGGCAATTGGGACGGCTCTCCAGCTGAGGCGGGAGACCAAGGGTCCCTTTCCACGTGCCACAGGAATCCTGGGACTCCTATCAAGTTTCACGAGGAGTCAGGCATCGTCTCCTTTAGAGGCACTGATCTCCGCGTACCTCTGGAGTTTTCAAAGGATGTGAGGCCTCCGGTCGCGATGAGGTGGGGAACTAGGTCTTTCTCTGTGGTCTCCACAGGGGATTCAGACATCCTTTCATCTTGGGAGATGCAAGACGAGCCTGCATTCAAGTCACTGCAGGGATATCCAGCCTTATTTCGCGTCAGGGCATCGCGGTGTCCATTCCACTTGAGGCCGCAAACTCAGGGTCCCTCTCACATACCTAGAGCTGAGAGAAGCCTCCTCTTGAGGTGCTTGTGGTAAGGTGGTATTCCTCTGGAGTCGAAGCCAGGGACTAACCTCTCATCTCGAGTTGATTTTTGGCCCACGGAGCTCTTTCGTGATGCTACAGTGACCTCAGGATCCCTCTAGCCTTGAAACAGTGTTCTTGGGGTTTCTCTGGAGTGCCATGAAGGAAATCAAAGCTCCTTTCATGTGTGATGTGCAAGACGGAATTGCTCTGCACGCAGTGCAGGGGAATCGGGCCTCATCTCGCGGCGAGGGGGAAGTCTCATGGTTTTTCTCGAGTTGCGGCGGGAACCTGGGGTATATTCTCGAGTTACGACGGGGATGGCCCTTCCACCCACGTGTTTCTTCAGCGACGTCAGGACTCCTGCCTAGTTGCGAGGGACAACTCTGGATTCTCCTCGAGGCTTGGCAGGGCAATTGGGACGCCTCTCCAGCTGAGGCGGGAGACCAAGTGTCCCTTTCCAAGTGCCACAGTAATCCTGGGACTCCTATCAAGTTTCACGAGGAGTCAGGCATCGTCTCCTTTGGAGGCACTGATCTCCGCGTACCTCTGGAGTTTTCAAAGGATGTGAGGCTATCGGTCGCGATGAGGTGGGGAACTAAGTCTTTCTCTGTGCTTTCCACAGGGAATTCAGACATCCTTTCGTCCTGGGATATGCAAGACGAGCCTGCATTGAAGTCACTGCAGGGATATCCGGCCTTATTTCGAGTCAGGGCATCGCGGTGTCCATTCCACTTGAGGCCGCAAACTCAGGGTCCCTCTCACATACCTAGAGCTGAGAGAAGCCTCCTCTTGAGGTGCTTGTGGTAAGGTGGTATTCCTCTGGAGACGAATCCAGGGACTAACCTCTCTTTTCGAGTTGATTTTTGGTCCACAGAGTTCTTTCGTGTTGCTACAGTGACCTCAGGAACCCTCTAGCCTTGAAACAGTGTTCTTGGGGTTTCTCTGGAGTGCCATCAAGGAAATCAAGGCTCCTTTCATGTGTGATGTGCAAGACGGAATTGCTCTGCACGCAGTACAGTGGAATCGGGCCTCATCTCGCATCGAGGGGGAAGTCTCATGGTTTTTCTCGAGTTGCGGCGGGAACCTGGGGTATATTCTCGAGTTACGAAGGGGATGGCCCTTCCACCCACGTGTTTGTTCAGCCACGTCAGGACTCCTGCCTAGTTGCGAGGGACAACTCGGGATTCTCCTCGAGGCTTGGCAGGGCAATTGGAATGCCTCTCCAGCTGAGGCGGGAGACCAAGGGTCCCTTTCCACGTGCCACAAGAATCCTGGGACTCCTATCAAGTTTCACGAGGAGTCAGGCATCGTCTCCTTTGGAGGCACTGATCTCCGCGTACCTCTGGAGTTTTCAAAGGATGTGAGGCCTCCGGTCGCGATGAGGTGGGGAACTAAGTCTTTCTCTGTGCTTTCCACAGGGGATTCAGACATCCTTTCGTCCTGGGAGATGCAAGACGAGCCTGCATTGAAGTCACTGCAAGGATATCCGGCCTTATTTCGAGTCAGGGCATCGCGGTGTCCATTCCACTTGAGGCCGCAAATTCAGGGTCCCTCTCACATACCTAGAGCTGAGAGAAGCCTCCTCTTGAGGTGCTTGTCGTAAGGTGGTATTCCTCAGGAGTCGAAGCCAGGGACTAACCTCTCTTTTCGAGTTGATTCTTGGTCCATGGAGCTCTTTCGTGTTGCTACAGTGACCTCAGGATCCCTCTAGCCTTGAAACAGTGTTCTTGGGGTTTCTCTGGAGTGCCATCAAGGAAATCAAGGCTCCTTTCATGTGTGATGTGCAACAAGGAATTGCTCTGCACGCAGTGCAGGGGAATCGGGCCTCATCTCGCGGCGAGGGGGAAGTCTCATGGTTTTTCTCGAGTTGCGGCGGGAACCTGGGGTATATTCTCGAGTTACGATGGGGATGGGCCTTCCACCCACGTGTTTCTTCAGTGACGTCAGGACTCCTGCCTAGTTGCGAGGGACAACTCGGGATTCTCCTCGAGGCTTTGCAGGGCAATTGGGACGCCTCTCCAGCTGAGGCGGGAGACCAAGGGTCCCTTTCCACGTGCCACAGGAATCCTGGGTCTCCTATCAAGTTTCACGAGGAGTCAGGCATCGTCTCCTTTGGAGGCACTGATCTCCGCATACCTCTGGAGTTTTCAAAGGATTTGAGGCCTCCTGTCGCGATGAGGTGGGGAACTAGGTCTTTCTCTGTGGTCTCCACAGGGGATTCAGACACCCTTTCGTCTTGGGAGATGCAAGACGAGCCTGCATTCCAGTCACTGCAGGGATATCCGGCCTTATTTCGAGTCAGGGCATCGCGGTGTCCATTCCACTTGAGGCTGCAAACTCAGGGTCCCTCTCACATACCTAGAGCTGAGAGAAGCCTCCTCTTGAGGTGCTTGTGGTAAGGTGGTATTCCTCTGGAGTCGAAGCCAGGGACTAACCTCTCATCTCGAGTTGATTTTTGGTCCACGGAGCTCTTTCGTGTTGCTCCAGTGACCTCAGGATCCCTCTAGCCTTGAAACAGTGTTCTTGGGGTTTCTCTGGAGTGCCATGAAGGAAATCAAGGCTCCTTTCATGTGTGATGTGCAACACGGAATTGCTCTGCACGCAGTGCAGGGGAATCGGGCCTCATCTCGCGGCGAGGGGGAAGTCTCATGGTTTTTCTCGAGTTGCGGCGGGAACCTGGGGTATATTCTCGAGTTACGACGGGGATGGCCCTTCCACACACGTGTGTGTTCAGCCACGTCAGGACTCCTGCCTAGTTGCGAGACACAACTCGGGATTCTCCTCGAGGCTTGGCAAGGCAATTGGGACGCCTCTCCAGCTGAGGCGGGAGACCAAGGGTCCCTTTCCACGTGCCACAGGAATCCTGGGACTCCTATCAAGTTTCACGAGGAGTCAGGCATCGTCTCCTTTGAAGGCACTGATCTCCGCGTACCTCTGGAGTTTTCAAAGGATGTGAGGCCTCCGGTCGCGATGAGGTGGGGAACTAGGTCTTTCTCTGTGGTCTCCACAGGGGATTCAGACATCCTTTCATCTTGGGAGATGCAAGACGAGCCTGCATTCAAGTCACTGCAGGGATATCCAACCTTATTTCGCGTCAGGGCATCGCGGTGTCCATTCCACTTGAGGCCGCAAACTCAGGGTCCCTCTCACATACCTAGAGCTGAGAGAAGCCTCCTCTTGAGGTGCTTGTGGTAAGGTGGTATTCCTCAGGAGTCGACGCCAGGGACTAACCTCTCATCTCGAGTTGATTTTTAGCCCACGGAGCTCTTTCGTGTTGCTACAGTGACCTCAGGATCCCTCTAGCCTTGAAACAGTGTTCTTGGGGTTTCTCTGGAGTGCCATCAAGGAAATCAAGGCTCCTTTCATGTGTGATGTGCAACACGGAATTGCTCTGCACACAGTGCAGGGGAATCGGGCCTCATCTCGCGGCGAGGGGGAAGTCTCATGGTTTTTCTCGAGTTGCGGCGGGAACCTGGGGTATATTCTCGAGTTACGACGGGGATGGCCCTTCCACCCACGTGTTTCTTCAGCGACGTCAGGACTCCTGCCTAGTTGCGAGGGACAACTCTGGATTCTCCTCGAGGCTTGGCAGGTCAATTGGGACGCCTCTGCAGCTGAGGCGGGAGACCAAGTTTCCCTTTCTACGTGCCACAGGAATCCTGGGACTCCTATCAAGTTTCACGAGGAGTCAGGCATCGTCTCCTTTGGAGGCACTGATCTCCGCGTACCTCTGGAGTTTTCAAAGGATGTGAGGCTATCGGTCGCGATGAGGTGGGGAACTAAGTCTTTCTCTGTGCTTTCCACAGGGGATTCAGACATCCTTTCGTCCTGGGAGATGCAAGACGAGCCTGCATTGAAGTCACTGCAGGGATATCCGGCCTTATTTCGAGTCAGGGCATCGCGGTGTCCATTCCACTTGAGGCCGCAAACTCAGGGTCCCTCTCACATACCTAGAGCTGAGAGAAGCCTCCTCTTGAGGTGCTTGTGGTAAGGTGGTATTCCTCTGGAGACGAATCCAGGGACTAACCTCTCTTTTCGAGTTGATTTTTGGTCCACACAGTTCTTTCGTGTTGCTACAGTGACCTCAGGATCCCTCTAGCCTTGAAACAGTGTTCTTGGAGTTTCTCTTGAGTGCCATCAAGGAAATCAAGGCTCCTTTCATGTGTGATGTGCAAGACGGAATTGCTCTGCACGCAGTGCAGGGGAATCGGGCCTCATCTCGCGGCGAGGGGGAAGTCTCATGGTTTTTCTCGAGTTGCGGCGGGAACCTGGGGTATATTCTCGAGTTACGACGGGGATGGCGCTTCCACCCACGTGTTTCTTCAGCGACATCAGGACTCCTGCCTAGTTGCGAGGGACAACTCTGGATTCTCCTCGAGGCTTTGCAGGGCAATTGGGACGCCTCTCCAGCTGAGACGGGAGACCAAGGGTCCCTTTCCACGTGCCACTAGAATCCTGGGTCTCCTATCAAGTTTCACGAGGAGTCAGGCATCGTCTCCTTTGGAGGCACTGATCTCCGCATACCTCTGGAGTTTTCAAAGGATTTGAGGCCTCCTGTCGCGATGAGGTGGGGAATTAGGTCTTTCTCTGTGGTCTCCACAGGGGATTCAGACACCCTTTCGTCTTGGGAGATGCAAGACGAGCCTGCATTTCAGTCACTGCAGGGATATCCGGCCTTATTTCGAGTCAGGGCATCGCGGTGTCCATTCCACTTGAGGCCGCAAACTCAGGGTCCCTCTCACATACCTAGAGCTGAGAGAAGCCTCCTCTTGAGGTGCTTGTGGTAAGGTGGTATTCCTCTGGAGTCGAAGCCAGGGACTAACCTCTCATCTCGAGTTGATTTTTGGTCCACGGAGCTCTTTCGTGTTGCTACAGTGACCTCAGGATCCCTCTAGCCTTGAAACAGTGTTCTTGGGGTTTCTCTGGAGTGCCATGAAGGAAATCAAGGCTCCTTTCATGTGTGATGTGCAACACAGAATTGCTCTGCACGCAGTGCAGGGGAATCGGGCCTCATCTCGCGGCGAGGGGGAAGTCTCTTGGTTTTTCTCGAGTTGCGGCGGGAACCTGGGGTATATTCTCGAGTTACGACGGGGATGGCCCTTCCACACACGTGTTTGTTCAGCCACGTCAGGACTCTTGCCTAGTTGCGAGACACAACTCGGGATTCTCCTCGAGGCTTGGCAAGGCAATTGGGACGCCTCTCCAGCTGAGGCGGGAGACCAAGGGTCCCTTTCCACGTGCCACAGGAATCCTGGGTCTCCTATCAAGTTTCACGAGGAGTCAGGCATCGTCTCCTTTGGAGGCACTGATCTCCGCGTACCTCTGGAGTTTTCAAAGGATGTGAGGCCTCCGGTCGCGATGAGGTGGGGAACTAGGTCTTTCTCTGTGGTCTCCACAGGGGATTCAGACATCCTTTCATCTTGGGAGATGCAAGACGAGCCTGCATTCAAGTCACTGCAGGGATATCCAGCCTTATTTCGCGTCAGGGCATCGCGGTGTCCATTCCACTTTAGGCCGCAAACTCAGGGTCCCTCTCACATACCTAGAGCTAAGAGAAGCCTCCTCTTGAGGTGCTTGTGGTAAGGTGGTATTCCTCTGGAGTCGAAGCCAGGGACTAACCTCTCATCTCGAGTTGTTTTTTGGCCCACGGAGCTCTTTCATGTTGCTACAGTGACCTCAGGATCCCTCTAGCCTTGAAACAGTGTTCTTGGGGTTTCTCTGGAGTGCCATCAAGGAAATCAAGGCTCCTTTCATGTGTGATGTGCAACACGGAATTGCTCTGCACGCAGTGCAGGGGAATCGGGCCTCATCTCGCGGCGAGGGGGAAGTCTCATGGTTTTTCTCGAGTTGCGGCGGGAACCTGGGGTATATTGTCGAGTTACGACGGGGATGGCCCTTCCACCCACGTGTTTCTTCAGCGACGTCAGGACTCCTGCCTAGTTGCGAGGGACAACTCTGGATTCTCCTCGAGGCTTGGCAGGGCAATTGGGACGCCTCTCCAGCTGAGGCGGGAGACCAAGTGTCCCTTTCCAAGTGCCACAGGAATCCTGGGACTCCTATCAAGTTTCACGAGGAGTCAGGCATCGTCTCCTTTGGAGGCACTGATCTCCGCGTACCTCTGGAGTTTTCAAAGGATGTGAGGCTATCGGTCGTGATGAGGTGGGGAACTAAGTCTTTCTCTGTGCTTTCCACAGGGGATTCAGACATCCTTTCGTCCTGGGAGATGCAAGACGAGCCTGCATTGAAGTCACTGCAGGGATATCCAGCCTTATTTCGAGTCAGGGCATCGTGGTGTCCATTCCACTTGAGGCCGCAAACTCAGGGTCCCTCTCACATACTTAGAGCTCGGAGAAGCCTCCTCTTGAGGTGCTTGTGGTAAGGTGGTATTCCTCTGGAGACGAATCCAGGGACTAACCTCTCTTTTCGAGTTGATTTTTGGTCCACAGAATTCTTTCGTGTTGCTACAGTGACCTCAGGATCCCTCTAGCCTTGAAACAGTGTTCTTGGGGTTTCTCTGGAGTGCCATCAAGGAAATCAAGGCTCCTTTCATGTGTGATGTGCAAGACGGAATTGCTCTGCACGCAGTACAGAGGAATCGGGCCTCATCTCGCATCGAGGGGGAAGTCTCATGGTTTTTCTCGAGTTGCGACGGGAACCTGGGGTATATTCTCGAGTTACGACCGGGATGGCCCTTCCACCCACGTGTTTGTTCAGCCACTTCAGGACTCCTGCCTAGTTGCGAGGGACAACTCGGGATTCTCCTCGAGGCTTGGCAGGGCAATTGGAACGCCTCTCCAGCTGAGGCGGGAGACCAAGGGTCCCTTTCCACGTGCCACAAGAATCCTGGGACTCCTATCAAGTTTCACGAGGAGTCAGGCATCGTCTCCTTTGGAGGCACTGATCTCCGCGTACCTCTGGAGTTTTCAAAGGATGTGAGGCTTCCAGTCGCGATGAGGTGGGGAACTAGGTCTTTCTCTGTGGTCTCCACAGGGGATTCAGACACCCTTTCTTCTTGGGAGATGCAAGACGAGCCTGCATTCCAGTCACTGCAGGGATATCCGGCCTTATTTCGAGTCAGGGCATCGCGGTGTCCATTCCACTTGAGGCCGCAAACTCAGGGTCCCTCTCACATAACTAGAGCTGAGAGAAGCCTCCTCTTGAGGTGCTTTTGGTAAGGTGGTATTCCTCTGGAGTCGAAGCCAGGGACTAACCTCTCATCTCGAGTTGATTTTTGGCCCACGGAGCTCTTTCGTGTGGCTACAGTGACCTCAGGATCCCTCTAGCCTTGAAACAGTGTTCTTGGGGTTTCTCTGGAGTGCCATCAAGGAAATCAAGGCTCCTATCATGTGTGATGTGCAACACGGAATTGCTCTGCACGCAGTGCAGGGGAATCGGGCCTCATCTCGCGGCGAGGGGGAAGTCTCATGGTTTTTCTCGAGTTGCGGCGGGAACCTGGGGTATATTGTCGAGTTACGACGGGGATGGCCCTTCCACCCACGTGTTTCTTCAGCGACGTCAGGACTCCTGCCTAGTTGCGAGGGACAACTCTGGATTCTCCTCGAGGCTTGGCAGGGCAATTGGGACGCCTCTCCAGCTGAGGCGGGAGACCAAGGGTCCCTTTCCACGTGCCACAAGAATGCTGGGACTCCTATCAAGTTTCACGAGGAGTCAGGCATCGTCTCCTTTGGAGGCACTGATCTCCGCGTACCTCTGGAGTTTTCAAAGGATGTGAGGCCTCCGGTCGCGATGAGGTGGGGAACTAGGTGTTTCTCTGTGGTCTCCACAGGGGATTCAGACATCCTTTCTTCTTGGGAGATGCAAGACGAGCCTGCCTTCAAGTCACTGCAGGGATATCCGGCCTTATTTCGAGTCAGGGCATCGCAGTGTCCATTCCACTTGAGGCCGCAAACTCAGGATCCCTCACATACCTAGAGCTGAGAGAAGCCTCCTCTTGAGGTGCTTGTGGTAAGGTGGTATTCCTCTGGAGTCGAAGCCAGGGACTAACCTCTCATCTCATGTTGATTCTTGGTCCACGGAGCTCTTTCGTGTTGCTACAGTGACCTCAGGATCCCTCTAGCCTTGAAACAGTGTTCTTGGGGTTTCTCTGGAGTGCCATCAAGGAAATCAAGGCTCCTTTCATGTGTGATGTGCAACACGGAATTGCTCTGCACGCAGTGCAGGGGAATCGGGCCTCATCTCGCGGCGAGGGGGAAGTCTCATGGTTTTTCTCGAGTTGCGGCGGGAACCTGGGGTATATTCTCGAGTTACGACGGGGATGGCCCTTCCACCCACGTGTTTCTTCAGCGACGTCAGGACTCCTGCCTAGTTGCGAGGGACAACTCGGGATTCTCCTCGAGGCTTTGCAGGGCAATTGGGACGCCTCTCCAGCTGAGGCGGGAGACCAAGTGTCCCTTTCCAAGTGCCACAGGTATCCTGGGACTCCTATCAAGTTTCACGAGGGGTCAGGCATCGTCTCCTTTGGAGGCACTGATCTCCGCGTACCTCTGGAGTTTTCAAAGGATGTGAGGCTATCGGTCGCGATGAGGTGGGGAACTAAGTCTTTCTCTGTGCTTTCCACAGGGGATTCAGACATCCTTTCGTCCTGGGAGATGCAAGACGAGCCTGCATTGAAGTCACTGCAGGGATATCCGGCCTTATTTCGAGTCAGGGCATCGCGGTGTCCATTCTACTTGAGGCCGCAAACTCAGGGTCCCTCTCACATACCTAGAGCTGAGAGAAGCCTCCTCTTGAGGTGCTTGTGGTTAGGTGGTATTCCTCTGGAGACGAATCCAGGGACTAACCTCTCTTTTCGAGTTGATTTTTGGTCCACAGAGTTCTTTCGTGTTGCTACAGTGACCTCAGGATCCCTCTATCCTTGAAACAGTGTTCTTGGGGTTTCTCTGGAGTGCCATCAAGGAAATCAAGGCTCCTTTCATGTGTGATGTGCAAGACGGAATTGCTCTGCACGCAGTACAGGGGAATCGGGCCTCATCTCGCATCGAGGGGGAAGTCTCATGGTTTTTCTCGAGTTGCGGCGGGAACCTGGGGTATATTCTCGAGTTACGACGGGGATGGCCCTTCCACCCACGTGTTTGTTCAGCCACGTCAGGACTCCTGCCTAGTTGCGAGGGACAACTCGGGATTCTCCTCGAGGCTTGGCAGGGCAATTGGAACGCCTCTCCAGCTGAGGCGGGAGACCAAGGGTCCCTTTCCACGTGCCACAAGAATCCTGGGACTCCTATCAAGTTTCACGAAGAGTCAGGCATCGTCTCCTTTGGAGGCACTGATCTCCGCGCACCTCTGGAGTTTTCAGAGGATGTGAGGCCTGCGGTCGCGATGAGGTGGGGAACTAGGTGTTTCTCTGTGGTCTCCACAGGGGATTCAGACATCCTTTCTTCTTGGGAGATGCAAGACGAGCCTGCATTCAAGTCACTGCAGGGATATCCGGCCTTATTTCGAGTCAGGGCATCGCGGTGTCCATTCCACTTGAGGCCGCAAACTCAGGGTCCCTCTCACATTCCTAGAGCTGAGAGAAGCCTCCTCTTGAGGTGCTTGTGGTAAGGTGGTATTCCTCAGGAGTCGAAGCCAGGGACTAACCTCTCATCTCGTGTTGATTCTTGGTCCACGGAGCTCTTTCGTGTTGCTACAGTGACCTCAGGATCCCTCTAGCCTTGAAACAGTGTTCTTGGGGTTTCTCTGGAGTGCCATCAAGGAAATCAAGGCTCCTTTCATGTGTGATGTGCAAGACGGAATTGCTCTGCACGCAGTGCAGGGGAATCGGGCCTCATCTCGTGGCGAGGGGGAAGTCTCATGGTTTTTCTCGAGTTGCGGCGGGAACCTGGGGTATATTCTCGAGTTATGACGGGGATGGCCCTTCCACACACGTGTGTGTTCAGCCATGTCAGGACTCCTGCCTAGTTGCGAGGGACAACTCGGGATTCTCCTCGAGGCTTGGCAAGGCAATTGGGACGCCTCTCCAGCTGAGGCGGGAGACCAAGGGTCCCTTTCCACGTGCCACAGGAATCCTGGGACTCCTATCAAGTTTCACGAGGAGTCAGGCATCGTCTCCTTTGGAGGCACTGATCTCCGCGTACCTCTGGAGTTTTCAAAGGATGTGAGGTCTCCGGTCACGATGAGGTGGGGAACTAGGTCTTTCTCTGTGGTCTCGACAGGGGATTCAGACATCCTTTCATCTTGGGAGATGCAAGACGAGCCTGCATTCAAGTCACTGCAGGGATATCCAGCCTTATTTTGCGTCAGGGCATCGCGGTGTCCATTCCACTTGAGGCCGCAAACTCACGGTCCCTCTCACATACCTAGAGCTGAGAGAAGCCTCCTCTTGAGGTGCTTGTGGTAAGGTGGTATTCCTCTGGAGTCGAAGCCAGGGACTAACCTCTCATCTCGAGTTGATTTTTGGCCCACGGAGCTCTTTCGTGTTGCTACAGTGACCTCAGGATCCCTCTAGCCTTGAAACAGTGTTCTTGGGGTTTCTCTGGAGTGCCATCAAGGAAATCAAGGCTCCTTTCATGTGTGATGTGCAAGACGGAATTGCTCTGCACGCAGTGCAGGGGAATCGGGCCTCATCTCGCGGCGAGGGGGAAGTCTCATGGTTTTTCTCGAGTTGCGGCGGGAACCTGGGGTATATTCTCGAGTTACGACGGGGATGGCCCGTCCACCCACGTGTTTCTTCAGCGACGTCAGGACTCCTGCCTAGTTGCGAGGGACAACTCTGGATTCTCCTTGAGGCTTGGCAGGGCAATTGGGACGCCTCTCCAGCTGAGGCGGGAGACCAAGGGTCCCTTTCCACGTGCCACAGGAATCCTGGGACTCCTATCAAGTTTCACGAGGAGTCAGGCATCGTCTCCTTTGGAGGCACTGATCTCCGCGTACCTCTGGAGTTTTCAAAGGATGTGAGGCCTCTGGTCGCGATGAGGTGGGGAACTAAGTCTTTCTCTCTGCTTTCCACAGGGGATTCAGACATCCTTTCGTTCTGGGAGATGCAAGACGAGCCTGCATTCAAGTCACTGCAGGGATATCCGGCCTTATTTCGAGTCAGGGCATCGCGGTGTCCATTCCACTTGAGGCCGCAAACTCAGGGTCCCTCTCACATACCTAGAGCTGAGAGAAGCCTCCTCTTGAGGTGCTTGTGGTAAGGTGGTATTCCTCTGGAGTCGAAGCCAGGGACAAACCTCTCATCTCGAATTGATTTTTGGCCCACGGAGTTCTTTCGTGTTGCTACAGTGACCTCAGGATCCCTCTAGCCTTGAAACAGTGTTCTTGGGGTTTCTCTGGAGTGCCATCAAGGAAATCAAGGCTCCTTTCATGTGTGATGTGCAAGACGGAATTGCTCTGCACGCAGTACAGGGGAATCGGGCCTCATCTCGCATTAAGGGGGAAGTCTCATGGTTTTTCTCGAGTTGCGGCGGGAACCTGGGGTATATTCTCGAGTTACGACGGGGATGGCCCTTCCACCCACGTGTTTGTTCAGCCACGTCAGGACTCCTGTCTAGTTGCGAGGGACAACTCGGGATTCTCCTCGAGGCTTGGCAGGGCAATTGGAACGCCTCTCCAGCTGAGGCGGGAGACCAAGGGTCCCTTTCCACGTGCCACAAGAATCCTGGGACTCCTATCAAGTTTCACGAGGAATCAGGCATCGTCTCCTTTGGAGGCACTGATCTCCGCGTACCTCTGGAGTTTTCAAAGGATGTGAGGCCTCCGGTCGCGATGAGGTGGGAAACTACGTGTTTTTCTGTGGTCTCCACAGGGGATTCAGACATCCTTTCTTCTTGGGAGATGCAAGACGAGCCTGCATTGAAGTCACTGCAGGGATATCCGGCCTTATTTCGAGTCAGGGCATCGCGGTGTCCATTCCACTTGAGGCCGCAAACTCAGGATCCCTCTCACATACCTAGAGCTGAGAGAAGCCTCCTCTTGAGGTGCTTGTGGTAAGGTGGTATTCCTCAGGAGTCGAAGCCAGGGACTAACCTCTCATCTCGTGTTGATTCTTGGTCCACGCAGCTCTTTCGTGTTGCTACAGTGACCTCAGGATCCCTCTAGGCTTGAAACAGTGTTCTTGGGGTTTCTCTGGAGTGCCATCAAGGAAATCAAGGCTCCTTTCATGTGTGATGTGCAACACGGAATTGCTCTGCACGCAGTGCAGGGGAATCGGGCCTCATCTCGCGGCGAGGGGGAAGTCTCATGGTTTTTTCTCGAGTTGCGGCGGGAACCTGGGGTATATTCTCGAGTTACGATGGGGTTGGCCCTTCCACCCACGTGTTTCTTCAGCCACGTCAGGACTCCTGCCTAGTTGCGAGGGACAACTCGGGATTCTCCTCGAGGCTTTGCAGGGCAATTGGGACTCCTCTCCAGCTGAGACGGGAGACCAAGGGTCCCTTTCCACGTGCCACAGGAATCCTGGGTCTCCTATCAAGTTTCACGAGGAGTCAGGCATCGTCTCCTTTGGAGGCACTGATCTCCGCATACCTCTGGAGTTTTCAAAGGATGTGAGGCCTCCGGTCGCGATGAGGAGGGGAACTAGGTCTTTCTCTGTGGTCTCCACGGGGGATTCAGACATCCTTTCTTCTTGGGAGATGCAAGACGAGCCTGCATTCAAGTTACTGCAGGGATATCCGGCCTTATTTCGAGTCAGGGCATCGCGGTGTCCATTCCACTTGAGGCCGCAAACTCAGGATCCCTCTCACATACCTAGAGCTGAGAGAAGCCTCCTCTTGAGGTGCTTGTGGTAAGGTGGTATTCCTCAGGAGTCGAAGCCAGGGACTAACCTCTCATCTCGTGTTGATTCTTGGTCCACGGAGCTCTTTCGTGTTGCTACAGTGACCTCAGGATCCCTCTAGCCTTGAAACAGTGTTCTTGGGGTTTCTCTGGAGTGCCATCAAGGAAATCAAGGCTCCTTTCATGTGTGATGTGCAAGACGGAATTGCTCTGCACGCAGTGCAGGGGAATCGGGCCTCATCTCGCGGCGAGGGGGAAGTCTCATGGTTTTTCTCGAGTTGCGGCGGGAACCTGGGGTATATTCTCGAGTTACGACGGGAATGGCCCTTCCACCCACGTGTGTGTTCAGCCATGTCAGGACTCTTGCCTAGTTGCGAGACACAACTCGGGATTCTCCTCGAGGCTTGGCAAGGCAATTGGGACGCCTCTCCAGCTGAGGCGAGAGACCAAGTGTCCCTTTCCACGTGCCACAGGAATCCTGGGACTCCTATCAAGTTTCACGAGGAGTCAGGCATCGTCTCCTTTGGAGGCACTGATCTCCGCGTACCTCTGGAGTTTTCAAAGGATGTGAGGCCTCCGGTCGCGATGAGGTGGGGAACTAGGTCTTTCTCTGTGGTCTCCACAGGGGATTCAGACATCCTTTCATCTTGGGAGATGCAAGACGAGCCTGCATTCAAGTCACTGCAGGGATATCCAGCCTTATTTCGCGTCAGGGCATCGCGGTGTCCATTCCACTTGAGGCCGCAAACTCAGGGTCCCTCTCACATACTTGGAGCTGAGAGAAGCCTCCTCTTGAGGTGCTTGTGGTAAGGTGGTATTCCTCTGGAGTCGAATCCAGGGACTAACCTCTCATCTCGAGTTGATTTTTGGCCCACGGAGCTCTTTCGTGTTGCTACAGTGACCTCAGGATCCCTCTATCCTTGAAACAGTGTTCTTGGGGTTTCTCTGGAGTGCCATCAAGGAAATCAAGGCTCCTTTCATGTGTGATGTGCAAGACGGAATTGCTCTGCACGCAGTGCAGGGGAATCGGGCCTCATCTCGCATCGAGTGGGAAGTCTCATGGTTTTTCTCGAGTTGCGGCGGGAACCTGGGGTATATTCTCGAGTTACGACGGGGATGGCCCGTCCACCCACGTGTTTGTTCAGCCACGTCAGGACTCCTGCCTAGTTGCGAGGGACAACTCTGGATTCTCCTTGAGGCTTGGCAGGGCAATTGGGACGCCTCTCCAGCTGAGACGGGAGACCAAGTGTCCCTTTCCAAGTGCCAGAGGAATCCTGGGACTCCTATCAAGTTTCACGAGGAGTCAGGCATCGTCTCCTTTGGAGGCACTGATCTCCGCGTACCTCTGGAGTTTTCAAAGGATGTGAGGCTATCGGTCGCGATGAGGTGGGGAACTATGTCTTTCTCTGTGCTTTCCACAGGGGATTCAGACATCCTTTCGTCCTGGGAGATGCAAGACGAGCCTGCAGTGACTTCAATGCAGGGATATCCGGCCTTATTTCGAGTCAGGGCATCGCGGTGTCCATTCCACTTGAGGCCGCAAACTCAGGGTCCCTCTCACATACCTAGAGCTGAGAGAAGCCTCCTCTTGAGGTGCTTGTGGTAAGGTGGTATTCCTCTGGAGTCGAAGCCAGGGACTAACCTCTCATCTCGAGTTGATTTTTGGCCCACGGAGCTCTTTCGTGTTGCTACAGTGACCTCAGGATCCCTCTAGCCTTGAAACAGTGTTCTTGGAGTTTCTCTGGAGTGCCATGAAGGAAATCAAGGCTCCTTTCATGTGTGATGTGCAACACGGAATTGCTCTGCACGCAGTGCAGGGGAATCGGGCCTCACCTCGCGGCGAAGGGGAAGTCTCATGGTTTTTCTCGAGTTGCGGCGGGAACCTGGGGTATATTCTCGAGTTACGACGGGGATGGCCCTTCCACCCACGTGTGTGTTCAGCCACGTCAGGACTCTTGCCTAGTTGCGAGACACAACTCGGGATTCTCCTCGAGGCTTGGCAAGGCAATTGGGACGCCTCTCCAGCTGAGGCGGGAGACCAAGGGTCCCTTTCCACGTGCCACAGGAATCCTGGGACTCCTATCAAGTTTCACGAGGAGTCAGGCATCGTCTCCTTTGGAGGCACTGATCTCCGCGTACCTCTGGAGTTTTCAAAGGATGTGAGGCCTCCGGTCGCGATGAGGTGGGGAACTAGGTCTTTCTCTGTGGTCTCCACAGGGGATTCAGACATCCTTTCATCTTGGGAGATGCAAGACGAGCCTGCATTCAAGTCACTGCAGGGATATCCAGCCTTATTTCGCGTCAGGGCATCGCGGTGTCCATTCCACTTGAGGCCGCAAACTCAGGGTCCCTCTCACATACCTAGAGCTGAGAGAAGCCTCCTCTTGAGGTGCTTGTGGTAAGGTGGTATTCCTCTGGAGTCGAAGCCAGGGACTAACCTCTCATCTCGAGTTGATTTTTGGCCCACGGAGCTCTTTCGTGTTGCTACCGTGACCTCAGGATCCCTCTAGCCTTGAAACAGTGTTCTTGGGGTTTCTCTGGAGTGCCATCAAGGAAATCAAGGCTCCTTTCATGTGTGATGTGCAACACGGAATTGCTCTGCACGCAGTGCAGGGGAATCGGGCCTCATCTCGCGGCGAGGGGGAAGTCTCATGGTTTTTCTCGAGTTGCGGCGGGAACCTGGGGTATATTCTCGAGTTACGACGGGGATGGCCCTTCCACCCACGTGTTTCTTCAGCGACGTCAGGACTCCTGCCTAGTTGCGAGGGACAACTCTGGATTCTCCTCGAGGCTTGGCAGGGCAATTGGGACGCCTCTCCAGCTGAGGCGGGAGACCAAGTGTCCCTTTCCAAGTGCCAGAGGAATCCTGGGACTCCTATCAAGTTTCACGAGGAGTCAGGCATCGTCTCCTTTGGAGGCACTGATCTCCGCGTACCTCTGGAGTTTTCAAAGGATGTGAGGCTATCGGTCGCGATGAGGTGGGGAACTAAGTCTTTCTCTGTGCTTTCCACAGGGAATTCAGACATCCTTTCGTCCTGGGAGATGCAAGACGAGCCTGCATTGAAGTCACTGCAGGGATATCCGGCCTTATTTCGAGTCAGGGCATCGCGGTGTCCATTCCACTTGAGGCCGCAAACTCAGGGTCCCTCTCACATACCTAGAGCTGAGAGAAGCCTCCTCTTGAGGTGCTTGTGGTAAGGTGGTATTCCTCTGGAGACGAATCCAGGGACTAACCTCTCTTTTCGAGTTGATTTTTGGTCCACAGAGTTCTTTCGTGTTGCTACAGTGACCTCAGGATCCCTCTATCCTTGAAACAGTGTTCTTGGGGTTTCTCTGGAGTGCCATCAAGGAAATCAAGGCTCCTTTCATGTGTGATGTGCAACACGGAATTGCTCTGCACGCAGTGCAGGGGAATCGGGCCTCATCTCGCGGCGAGGGGGAAGTCTCATGGTTTTTCTCGAGTTGCGGCGGGAACCTGGGGTATATTCTCGAGTTACGACGGGGATGGCCCTTCCACCCACGTGTGTGTTCAGCCACGTCAGGACTCTTGCCTAGTTGCGAGACACAACTCGGGATTCTCCTCGAGGCTTGGCAAGGCAATTGGGACGCCTCTCCAGCTGAGGCGGGAGACCAAGTGTCCCTTTCCACGTGCCACAGGAATCCTGGGACTCCTATCAAGTTTCACGAGGAGTCAGGCATCGTCTCCTTTGGAGGCACTGATCTCCGCGTACCTCTGGAGTTTTCAAAGGATGTGAGGCCTCCGGTCGCGATGAGGTGGGGAACTAGGTCTTTCTCTGTGGTCTCCACAGGGGATTCAGACAACCTTTCATCTTGGGAGATGCAAGACGAGCCTGCATTCAAGTCACTGCAGGGATATCCAGCCTTATTTCGCGTCAGGGCATCGCGGTGTCCATTCCACTTGAGGCCGCAAACTCAGGGTCCCTCTCACATACCTAGAGCTGAGAGAAGCCTCCTCTTGAGGTGCTTGTGGTAAGGTGGTATTCCTCTGGAGTCGAAGCCAGGGACTAACCTCTCATCTCGAGTTGATTTTTGGCCCACGGAGCTCTTTCGTGTTGCTACAGTGACCTCAGGATCCCTCTAGCCTTGAAACAGTGTTCTTGGGGTTTCTCTGGAGTGCCATCAAGGAAATCAAGGCTCCTTTCATGTGTGATGTGCAAGACGGAATTGCTCTGCACGCAGTGCAGGGGAATCGGGCCTCATCTCGCGGCGAGGGGGAAGTCTCATGGTTTTTCTCGAGTTGCGGCGGGAACCTGGGGTATATTCTCGAGTTACGAAGGGGATGGCCCTTCCACCCACGTGTTTGTTCAGCCACGTCAGGACTCCTGCCTAGTTGCGAGGGACAACTCGGGATTCTCCTCGAGGCTTGGCAGGGCAATTGGAATGCCTCTCCAGCTGAGGCGGGAGACCAAGGGTCCCTTTCCACGTGCCACAAGAATCCTGGGACTCCTATCAAGTTTCACGAGGAGTCAGGCATCGTCTCCTTTGGAGGCACTGATCTCCTCGTACCTCTGGAGTTTTCAAAGGATGTGAGGCCTCCGGTCGCGATGAGGTGGGGAACTAGGTGTTTCTCTGTGGTCTCCACAGGGCTTCAGACATCCTTTCTTCTTGGGAGATGCAAGACGAGCCTGCATTCAAGTCACTGCAGGGATATCCGGCCTTATTTCGAGTCAGGGCATCGCGGTGTCCATTCCACTTGAGGCCGCAAACTCAGGATCCCTCTCACATACCTAGAGCTGAGAGAAGCCTCCTCTTGAGGTGCTTGTGGTAAGGTGGTATTCCTCAGGAGTCGAAGCCAGGGACTAACCTCTCATCTCGTGTTGATTCTTGGTCCACGGAGCTCTTTCGTGTTGCTACAGTGACCTCAGGATCCCTCTAGCCTTGAAACAGTGTTCTTGGGGTTTCTCTGGAGTGCCATCAAGGAAATCAAGGCTCCTTTCATGTGTGATGTGCAAGACGGAATTGCTCTGCACGCAGTGCAGGGGAATCGGGCCTCATCTCGCGGCGAGGGGGAAGTCTCATGGTTTATCTCGAGTTGCGGCGGGAACCTGGGGTATATTCTCGAGTTTCGACGGGAATGGCCCTTCCACACACGTGTTTGTTCAGCCACGTCAGGACTCTTGCCTAGTTGCGAGACACAACTCGGGATTCTCCTCGAGGCTCGGCAAGGCAATTGGGACGCCTCTCCAGCTGAGGCGGGAGACCAAGGGTCCCTTTCCACGTGCCACAGGAATCCTGGGACTCCTATCAAGTTTCACGAGGAGTCAGGCATCGTCTCCTTTGGAGGCACTGATCTCCGCGTACCTCTGGAGTTTTCAAAGGATGTGAGGCCTCCGGTCGCGATGAGGTGGGGAACTAGGTCTTTCTCTGTGGTCTCCACAGGGGATTCAGACATCCTTTCATCTTGGGAGATGCAAGACGAGCCTGCATTCAAGTCACTGCAGGGATATCCGGCCTTATTTCGCGTCAGGGCATCGTGGTGTCCATTCCACTTGAGGCCGCAAACTCAGGGTCCCTCTCACATACCTAGAGCTGAGAGAAGCCTCCTCTTGAGGTGCTTGTGGTAAGGTGGTATTCCTCTGGAGTCGAAGCCAGGGACTAACCTCTCATCTCGAGTTGATTTTTAGCCCACGGAGCTCTTTCGTGTTGCTACAGTGACCTCAGGATCCCTCTAGCCTTGAAACAGTGTTCTTGGGGTTTCTCTGGAGTGCCATCAAGGAAATCAAGGCTCCTTTCATGTAGTATGTGCAACACGGAATTGCTCTGCACGCAGTGCAGGGGAATCGGGCCTCACCTCGCGGCGAGGGGGAAGTCTCATGGTTTTTCTCGAGTTGCGGCGGGAACCTGGGGTATATTCTCGAGTTACGACGGGGATGGCCCTTCCACACACGTGTTTGTTCAGCCACGTCAGGACTCTTGCCTAGTTGCGAGACACAACTCGGGATTCTCCTCGAGGCTTGGCAAGGCAATTGGGACGCCTCTCCAGCTGAGGCGGGAGACCAAGGGTCCCTTTCCACGTGCCACAGGAATCCTGGGACTCCTATCAAGTTTCACGAGGAGTCAGGCATCGTCTCCTTTGGAGGCACTGATCTCCGCGTACCTCTGGAGTTTTCAAAGGATGTGAGGCCTCCGGTCGCGATGAGGTGGGGAACTAGGTCTTTCTCTGTGGTCTCCACAGGGGATTCAGACATCCTTTCATCTTGGGAGATGCAAGACGAGCCTGCATTCAAGTCACTGCACGGATATCCAGCCTTATTTCGCGTCAGGGCATCGCGGTGTCCATTCCACTTGAGGCCGCAAACTCAGGGTCCCTCTCACATACCTAGAGCTGAGAGAAGCCTCCTCTTGAGGTGCTTGTGGTAAGGTGGTATTCCTCTGGAGTCGAAGCCAGGGGCTAACCTCTCATCTCGAGTTGATTTTTGGCCCACGGAGCTCTTTCGTGTTGCTACAGTGACCTCAGGATCCCTCTAGCCTTGAAACAGTGTTCTTGTGGTTTCTCTGGGGTGCCATGAAGGAAATCAAGGCTCCTTTCATGTGTGATGTGCAAGACGGAATTGCTCTGCACGCAGTGCAGAGGAATCGGGCCTCATCTCGCGGCGAGGGGGAAGTCTCATGGTTTTTCTCGAGTTGCGGCGGGAACCTGGGGTATATTCTCGAGTTACGACGGGGATGGCCCTTCCACCCACGTGTTTCTTCAGCGACGTCAGGACTCCTGCCTAGTTGCGAGGGACAACTCTGGATTCTCCTCGAGGCTTGGCAGGGCAATTGGGACGCCTCTCCAGCTGAGGCGGGAGACCAAGTGTCCCTGTCCAAGTGCCACAGGAATCCTGGGACTCCTATCAAGTTTCACGAGGAGTCAGGCATCGTCTCCTTTGGAGGCACTGATCTCCGCGTACCTCTGGAGTTTTCAAAGGATGTGAGGCTATCGGTCGCGATGAGGTGGGGAACTAAGTCTTTTTCTGTGCTTTCCACAGGGAATTCAGACATTCTTTCGTCCTGGGAGATGCAAGACGAGCCTGCATTGAAGTCACTGCAGGGATATCCGGCTTTAGTTCGAGTCAGGGCATCGCGGTGTCCATTCCACTTGAGGCCGCAAACTCAGGGTCCCTCTCACATACCTAGAGCTGAGAGAAGCCTCCTCTTGAGGTGCTTGTGGTAAGGTGGTATTCCTCTGGAGACGAATCCAGGGACTAACCTCTCTTTTCGAGTTGATTTTTGGTCCACAGAGTTCTTTCCTGTTGCTACAGTGACCTCAGGATCCCTCTAGCCTTGAAACAGTGTTCTTGGGGTTTCTCTGGAGTGCCATCAAGGAAATCAAGGCTCCTTTCATGTGTGATGTGCAAGACGGAATTGCTCTGCACGCAGTACAGGGGAATCGGGCCTCATCTCGCATCGAGGGGGAAGTCTCATGGTTTTTCTCGAGTTGCGGCGGGAACCTGGGGTATATTCTCGAGTTACGAAGGGGATGGCCCTTCCACCCACGTGTTTGTTCAGCCACGTCAGGACTCCTGCCTAGTTGCGAGGGACAACTCGGGATTCTCCTCGAGGCTTGGCAGGGCAATTGGAATGCCTCTCCAGCTGAGGCGGGAGACCAAGGGTCCCTTTCCACGTGCCACAAGAATCCTGGGACTCCTATCAAGTTTCACGAGGAGTCAGGCATCGTCTCCTTTGGAGGCACTGATCTCCGCGTACCTCTGGAGTTTTCAAAGGATGTGAGGCCTCCGGTCGCGATGAGGTGGGGAACTAGGTGTTTCTCTGTGGTCTCCACAGGGGATTCAGACATCCTTTCTTCTTGGGAGATGCAAGACGAGCCTGCATTCAAGTCACTGCAGGGATATCCGGCCTTATTTCGAGTCAGGGCATCGCGGTGTCCATTCCACTTGAGGCCGCAAACTCAGGATCCCTCTCACATACCTAGAGCTGAGAGAAGCCTCCTCTTGAGGTGCTTGTGGTAAGGTGGTATTCCTCAGGAGTCGAAGCCAGGGACTAACCTCTCATCTCGTGTTGATTCTTGGTCCACGGAGCTCTTTCGTGTTGCTACAGTGACCTCAGGATCCCTCTAGGCTTGAAACAGTGTTCTTGGGGTTTCTCTGGAGTGCCATCAAGGAAATCAAGGCTCCTTTCATGTGTGATGTGCAACACGGAATTGCTCTGCACGCAGTGCAGGGGAATCGGGCCTCATCTCGCGGCGAGGGGGAAGTCTCATGGTTTTTCTCGAGTTGCGGCGGGAACCTGGGGTATATTCTCGAGTTACGACGGGGATGGCCCTTCCACCCACGTGTGTGTTCAGCCACGTCAGGACTCTTGCCTAGTTGCGAGACACAACTCGGGATTCTCCTCGAGGCTTGGCAAGGCAATTGGGACGCCTCTCCAGCTGAGGCGGGAGACCAAGGGTCCCTTTCCACGTGCCACAGGAATCCTGGGACTCCTATCAAGTTTCACGAGGAGTCAGGCATCGTCTCCTTTAGAGGCACTGATCTCCGCGTACCTCTGGAGTTTTCAAAGGATGTGAGGCCTCCGGTCGCGATGAGGTGGGGAACTAGGTCTTTCTCTGTGGTCTCCACAGGGGATTCAGACAACCTTTCATCTTGGGAGATGCAAGACGAGCCTGCATTCAAGTCACTGCAGGGATATCCAGCCTTATTTCGCGTCAGGGCATCGCGGTGTCCATTCCACTTGAGGCCGCAAACTCAGGGTCCCTCTCACATACCTAGAGCTGAGAGAAGCCTCCTCTTGAGGTGCTTGTGGTAAGGTGGTATTCCTCTGGAGTCGAAGCCAGGGACTAACCTCTCATCTCGAGTTGATTTTTGGCCCACGGAGCTCTTTCGTGTTGCTACAGTGACCTCAGGATCCCTCTAGCCTTGAAACAGTGTTCTTGGGGTTTCTCTGGAGTGCCATGAAGGAAATCAAGGCTCCTTTCATGTGTGATGTACAAGACGGAATTGCTCTGCACGCAGTGCAGGGGAATCGGGCCTCATCTCGCGGCGAGGGGGAAGTCTCATGGTTTTTCTCGAGTTGCGGCGGGAACCTGGGGTATATTCTCGAGTTACGACGGGGATGGCCCTTCCACCCACGTGTTTCTTCAGCGACGTCAGGACTCCTGCCTAGTTGCGAGGGACAACTCTGGATTCTCCTCGAGGCTTGGCAGGGCAATTGGGACGCCTCTCCAGCTGAGGCGGGAGACCAAGTGTCCCTTTCCAAGTGCCACAGGAATCCTGGGACTCCTATCAAGTTTCACGAGGAGTCAGGCATCGTCTCCTTTGGAGGCACTGATCTCCGCGTACCTCTGGAGTTTTCAAAGGATGTGAGGCTATCGGTCGCGATGAGGTGGGGAACTAAGTCTTTCTCTGTGCTTTCCACAGGGAATTCAGACATCCTTTCGTCCTGGGAGATGCAAGACGAGCCTGCATTGAAGTCACTGCAGGGATATCCGGCCTTATTTCGAGTCAGGGTATCGCGGTGTCCATTCCACTTGAGGCCGCAAACTCAGGGTCCCTCTCACATACCTAGAGCTGAGAGAAGCCTCCTCTTGAGGTGCTTGTGGTAAGGTGGTATTCCTCTGGAGACGAATCCAGGGACTAACCTCTCTTTTCGAGTTGATTTTTGGTCCACAGAGTTCTTTCGTGTTGCTACAGTGACCTCAGGATCCCTCTAGCCTTGAAACAGTGTTCTTGGGGTTTCTCTGGAGTGCCATCAAGGAAATCAAGGCTCCTTTCATGTGTGATGTGCAAGAGGGAATTGCTCTGCACGCAGTACAGTGGAATCGGGCCTCATCTCGCATCGAGGGGGAAGTCTCATGGTTTTTCTCGAGTTGCGGCGGGAACCTGGGGTATATTCTCGAGTTACGAAGGGGATGGCCCTTCCACCCACGTGTTTGTTCAGCCACGTCAGGACTCCTGCCTAGTTGCGAGGGACAACTCGGGATTCTCCTCGAGGCTTGGCAGGGCAATTGGAATGCCTCTCCAGCTGAGGCGGGAGACCAAGGGTCCCTTTCCACGTGCCACAAGAATCCTGGGACTCCTATCAAGTTTCACGAGGAGTCAGGCATCGTCTCCTTTGGAGGCACTGATCTCCGCGTACCTCTGGAGTTTTCAAAGGATGTGAGGCCTCCGGTCGCGATGAGGTGGGGAACTAAGTCTTTCTCTGTGCTTTCCACAGGGGATTCAGACATCCTTTCGTCCTGGGAGATGCAAGACGAGCCTGCATTGAAGTCACTGCAAGGATATCCGGCCTTATTTCGAGTCAGGGCATCGCGGTGTCCATTCCACTTGAGGCCGCAAACTCAGGGTCCCTCTCACATACCTAGAGCTGAGAGAAGCCTCCTCTTGAGGTGCTTGTCGTAAGGTGGTATTCCTCAGGAGTCGAAGCCAGGGACTAACCTCTCTTTTCGAGTTGATTCTTGGTCCATGGAGCTCTTTCGTGTTGCTACAGTGACCTCAGGATCCCTCTAGCCTTGAAACAGTGTTCTTGGGGTTTCTCTGGAGTGCCATCAAGGAAATCAAGGCTCCTTTCATGTGTGATGTGCAACAAGGAATTGCTCTGCACGCAGTGCAGGGGAATCGGGCCTCATCTCGCGGCGAGGGGGAAGTCTCATGGTTTTTCTCGAGTTGCGGCGGGAACCTGGGGTATATTCTCGAGTTACGATGGGGATGGCCCTTCCACCCACGTGTTTCTTCAGTGACGTCAGGACTCCTGCCTAGTTGCGAGGGACAACTCGGGATTCTCCTCGAGGCTTTGCAGGGCAATTGGGACGCCTCTCCAGCTGAGGCGGGAGACCAAGGGTCCCTTTCCACGTGCCACAAGAATCCTGGGACTCCTATCAAGTTTCACGAGGAGTCAGGCATCGTCTCCTTTGGAGGCACTGATCTCCGCGTACCTCTGGAGTTTTCAAAGGATGTGAGGCCTCCGGTCGCGATGAGGTGGGGAACTAGGTGTTTCTCTGTGGTCTCCACAGGGGATTCAGACATCCTTTCTTCTTGGGAGATGCAAGACGAGCCTGCATTCAAGTCACGGCAGGGATATCCGGCCTTATTTCGAGTCAGGGCATCGCGGTGTCCATTCCACTTGAGGCCGCAAACTCAGGATCCCTTTCACATACCTAGAGCTGAGAGAAGCCTCCTCTTGAGGTGCTTGTGGTAAGGTGGTATTCCTCAGGAGTCGAAGCCAGGGACTAACCTCTCATCTCGTGTTGATTCTTGGTCCACGGAGCTCTTTCGTGTTGCTACAGTGACCTCAGGATCCCTCCAGCCTTGAAACAGTGTTCTTGGGGTTTCTCTGGAGTGCCATCAAGGAAATCAAGGCTCCTTTCATGTGTGATGTGCACCACGGAGTTGTTCTGCACGCAGTGCAGGGGAATCGGGCCTCATCTCGCGGCGAGGGGGAAGTCTCATGGTTTTTCTCGAGTTGCGGCGGGAACCTGGGGTATATTCTCGAGTTACGACGGGGATGGCGCTTCCACCCACGTGTTTCTTCAGCCACGTCAGGACTCCTGCCTAGTTGCGAGGGACAACTCGGGATTCTCCTCGAGGCTTTGCAGGGCAATTGGGACGCCTCTCCAGCTGAGACGGGAGACCAAGGGTCCCTTTCCACGTGCCACAGGAATCCTGGGTCTCCTATCAAGTTTCACGAGGAGTCAGGCATCGTCTCCTTTGGAGGCACTGATCTCCGCATACCTCTGGAGTTTTCAAAGTATTTGAGGCCTCCTGTCGCGATGAGGTGGGGAACTAGGTCTTTCTCTGTGGTCTCCACATGGGATTCAGACATCCTTTCATCTTGGGAGATGCAAGACGAGCCTGCATTCAAGTCACTGCAGGGATATCCAGCCTTATTTCGCGTCAGGGCATCGTGGTGTCCATTCCACTTCAGGCCGCAAACTCAGGGTCCCTCTCACATACCTAGAGCTGAGAGAAGCCTCCTCTTGAGGTGCTTGTGGTAAGGTGGTATTCCTCTGGAGTCGAAGCCAGGGACTAACCTCTCATCTCGAGTTGATTTTTGGCCCACGGAGCTCTTTCGTGTTGCTACAGTGACCTCAGGATCCCTCTAGCCTTGAAACAGTGTTCTTGGGGTTTCTCTGGAGTGCCATCAAGGAAATCAAGGCTCCTTTCATGTGTGATGTGCAGCACGGAATTGCTCTGCACACAGTGCAGGGGAATCGGGCCTCATCTCGCGGTGAGGGGGAAGTCTCATGGTTTCTCTCCAGTTGCGGCGGGAACCTGGGGTATATTCTCGAGTTACGACGGGGATGGCCCTTCCACCCACGTGTTTCTTCAGCGACGTCAGGACTCCTGCCTAGTTGCGAGGGACAACTCGGGATTCTCCTCGAGGCTTGGCAGGGCAATTGGGACGCCTCTCCAGCTGAGGCGGGAGACCAAGTGTCCCTTTCCACGTGCCACAGGAATCCTGGGACTCCTATCAAGTTTCACGAGGAGTCAGGCATCGTCTCCTTTGGAGGCACAGATCTCCGCGTACCTCTGGAGTTTTCAAAGGATGTGAGGCTATCGGTCGCGATGAGGTGGGGAACTAAGTCTTTCTCTGTGCTTTCCACAGGGGATTCAGACATCCTTTCGTCCTGGGAGATGCAAGACGAGCCTGCATTGAAGTCACTGCAGGGATATCCGGCCTTATTTCGAGTCAGGGCATCGCGGTGTCCATTCCACTTGAGGCCGCAAACTCAGGGTCCCTCTCACATACCTAGAGCTGAGAGAAGCCTCCTCTTGAGGTGCTTGTGGTAAGGTGGTATTCCTCTGGAGACGAATCCAGGGACTAACCTCTCTTTTCGAGTTGATTTTTGGTCCACAGAGTTCTTTCGTGTTGCTACAGTGACCTCAGGATCCCTCTAGCCTTGAAACAGTGTTCTTGGAGTTTCTCTTGAGTGCCATCAAGGAAATCAAGGCTCCTTTCATGTGTGATGTGCAAGACGGAATTGCTCTGCACGCAGTACAGGGGAATCGGGCCTCATATCGCATCGAGTGGGAAGTCTCATGGTTTTTCTCGAGTTGCGGCGGGAACCTGGGGTATATTCTCGAGTTACGACGGGGATGGCCCTTCCACCCACGTGTTTGTTCAGCCACGTCAGGACTCCTGCCTAGTTGCGAGGGACAACTCGGGATTCTCCTCGAGGCTTTGCAGGGCAATTGGAACGCCTCTCCAGCTGAGACGGGAGACCAAGGGTCCCTTTCCTCGTGCCACAAGAATCCTGGGACTCCTATCAAGTTTCACGAGGAGTCAGGCATCGTCTCCTTTGGAGGCACTGATCTCCGCGTACCTCTGGAGTTTTCAAAGGATGTGAGGCTTCCAGTCGCGATGAGGTGGGGAACTAGGTCTTTCTCTGTGGTCTCCACAGGGGATTCAGACACCCTTTCGTCTTGGGAGATGCAAGACGAGCCTGCATTCCAGTCACTGCAGGGATATCCGGCCTTATTTCGAGTCAGGGCATCGCGGTGTCCATTCCACTTGAGGCCGCAAACTCAGGGTCCCTCTCACATAACTAGAGCTGAGAGAAGCCTCCTCTTGAGGTGCTTTTGGTAAGGTGGTATTCCTCTGGAGTCGAAGCCAGGGACTAACCTCTCATCTCGAGTTGATTTTTGGCCCACGGAGCTCTTTCGTGTGGCTACAGTGACCTCAGGATCCCTCTAGCCTTGAAACAGTGTTCTTGGGGTTTCTCTGGAGTGCCATCAAGGAAATCAAGGCTCCTATCATGTGTGATGTGCAACACGGAATTGCTCTGCACGCAGTGCAGGGGAATCGGGCCTCATCTCGCGGCGAGGGGGAAGTCTCATGGTTTTTCTCGAGTTGCGGCGGGAACCTGGGGTATATTGTCGAGTTACGACGGGGATGGCCCTTCCACCCACGTGTTTCTTCAGCGACGTCAGGACTCCTGCCTAGTTGCGAGGGACAACTCTGGATTCTCCTCGAGGCTTGGCAGGGCAATTGGGACGCCTCTCCAGCTGAGGCGGGAGACCAAGGGTCCCTTTCCACGTGCCACAAGAATGCTGGGACTCCTATCAAGTTTCACGAGGAGTCAGGCATCGTCTCCTTTGGAGGCACTGATCTCCGCGTACCTCTGGAGTTTTCAAAGGATGTGAGGCCTCCGGTCGCGATGAGGTGGGGAACTAGGTGTTTCTCTGTGGTCTCCACAGGGGATTCAGACATCCTTTCTTCTTGGGAGATGCAAGACGAGCCTGCCTTCAAGTCACTGCAGGGATATCCGGCCTTATTTCGAGTCAGGGCATCGCAGTGTCCATTCCACTTGAGGCCGCAAACTCAGGATCCCTCACATACCTAGAGCTGAGAGAAGCCTCCTCTTGAGGTGCTTGTGGTAAGGTGGTATTCCTCTGGAGTCGAAGCCAGGGACTAACCTCTCATCTCATGTTGATTCTTGGTCCACGGAGCTCTTTCGTGTTGCTACAGTGACCTCAGGATCCCTCTAGCCTTGAAACAGTGTTCTTGGGGTTTCTCTGGAGTGCCATCAAGGAAATCAAGGCTCCTTTCATGTGTGATGTGCAACACGGAATTGCTCTGCACGCAGTGCAGGGGAATCGGGCCTCATCTCGCGGCGAGGGGGAAGTCTCATGGTTTTTCTCGAGTTGCGGCGGGAACCTGGGGTATATTCTCGAGTTACGACGGGGATGGCCCTTCCACCCACGTGTGTGTTCAGCGACGTCAGGACTCCTGCCTAGTTGCGAGGTACAACTCGGGATTCTCCTCGAGGCTTTGCAGGGCAATTGGGACGCCTCTCCAGCTGAGACGGGAGACCAAGGGTCCCTTTCCACGTGCCACAGGAATCCTGGGTCTCCTATCAAGTTTCACGAGGAGTCAGGCATCGTCTCCTTTGGAGGCACTGATCTCCGCATACCTCTGGAGTTTTCAAAGGATTTGAGGCCTCCTGTCGCGATGATGTGGGGAACTAGGTCTTTCTCTGTGGTCTCCACAGGGGATTCAGACACCCTTTCGTCTTGGGAGATGCAAGACGAGCCTGCATTCCAGTCACTGCACGGATATCCCTCCTTATTTCGAGTCAGGGCATCGCGGTGTCCATTCCACTTGAGGCCGCAAACTCAGGGTCCCTCTCACATACCTAGAGCTGAGAGAAGCCTCCTCTTGAGGTGCTTGTGGTAAGGTGGTATTCCTCTGGAGTCGAAGCCAGGGACTAACCTCTCATCTCAAGTTGATTTTTGGTCCACGGAGCTCTTTCGTGTTGCTACAGTGACCTCAGGATCCCTCTAGCCTAGAAACAGTGTTCTTGGGGTTTCTCTGGAGTGCCATGAAGGAAATCAAGGCTCCTTTCATGTGTGATGTGCAACACGGAATTGCTCTGCACGCAGTGCAGGGGAATCGGGCCTCATCTTGCGGCGAGGGGGAAGTCTCATGGTTTTTCTCGAGTTGCGGCGGGAAGCTGGGGTATATTCTCGAGTTACGACAGGGATGGCCCTTCCACCCACGTGTTTCTTCAGCGACGTCAGGACTCCTGCCTAGTTGCGAGGGACAACTCTGGATTCTCCTCGAGGCTTGGCAGGGCAATTGGGACGCCTCTCCAGCTGAGGCGGGAGACCAAGTGTCCCTTTCCAAGTGCCACAGGAATCCTGGGACTCCTATCAAGTTTCACGAGGAGTCAGGCATCGTCTCCTTTGGAGGCACTGATCTCCGCGTACCTCTGGAGTTTTCAAAGGATGTGAGGCTATCGGTCGCAATGAGGTGGGGAACTAGGTGTTTCTCTGTGGTCTCCACAGGGGATTCAGACATCCTTTCTTCTTGGGAGATTCAAGACGAGCCTGCATTCAAGTCACTGCAGGGATATCCGGCCTTATTTCGAGTCAGGGCATCGCGGTGTCCATTCCACTTGAGGCCGCAAACTCAGGGTCCCTCTCACATACCTAGAGCTGAGAGAAGCCTCCTCTTGAGGTGCTTGTGGTAAGGTGGTATTCCTCTGGAGTCGAAGCCAGGGACTAACCTCTCATCTCGAGTTGACTTTTGGCCCACGGAGCTCTTTCGTGTTGCTACAGTGACCTCAGGATCCCTCTAGCCTTGAAACAGTGTTCTTGGGGTTTCTCTGGAGTGCCATCAAGGAAATCAAGGCTCCTTTCATGTGTGATGTGCAACACAGAATTGCTCTGCACGCAGTGCAGGGGAATCGGGCCTCATCTCGCGGCGAGGGGGAAGTCTCATGGTTTTTCTCGAGTTGCGGCGGGAACCTGGGGTATATTCTCGAGTTACGACGGGGATGGCCCTTCCACCCACGTGTTTCTTCAGCGACCTCAGGACTCCTGCCTAGTTGCGAGACACAACTCGGGATTCTCCTCGAGGCTTTGCAGGGCAATTGGGACGCCTCTCCAGCTGAGACGGGAGACCAAGGGTCCCTTTCCACATGCCACAGGAATCCTGGGTCTCCTATCAAGTTTCACGAGGAATCAGCCATCGTCTCCTTTGGAGGCACTGATCTCCGCGTACCTCTGGAGTTTTCAAAGGATGTGAGGCCTCCGGTCGCGATGAGGTGGGGAACTAAGCCTTTCTCTGTGCTTTCCACAGGGGATTCAGACATCCTTTCGTCCTGGGAGATGCAAGACGAGCCTGCATTCAAGTCACTGCAGGGATATCCGGCCTTATTTCGAGTCAGGGCATCGCGATGTCCATTCCACTTGAGGCCGCAAACTCAGGGTCCCTCTCACATACCTAGAGCTGAGAGAAGCCTCCTCTTGAGGTGCTTGTGGTAAGGTGGTATTCCTCTGGAGTCGAAGCCAGGGACTAACCTCTCATCTCGAGTTGATTTTTGGTCCACGGAGCTCTTTCGTGTTGCTACAGTGACTTCAGGATCCCTCTATCCTTGAAAAAGTGTTCTTGGGGTTTCTCTGGAGTGCCATCAAGGAAATCAAGGCTCCTTTCATGTGTGATGTGCAACACGGAATTGCTCTGCACGCAGTACAGGGGAATCGGGCCTCATCTCGCGGCGAGGGGGAAGTCTCATGGTTTTTCTCGAGTTGCGGCGGGAACCTGGGGTATATTCTCGAGTTACGACGGGGATGGCCCTTCCACCCACGTGTTTCTCCAGCCACGTCAGGACTCCTGCCTAGTTGTGAGGGACAACTCGGGATTCTCCTCGAGGCTTGGCAGGGCAATTGGAACGCCTCTCCAGCTGAGACGGGAGACCAAGGGTCCCATTCCACGTGCCACAAGAATTCTGGGACTCCTATCAAGTTTCACGAGGAGTCAGGCATCGTCTCCTTTGGAGGCACTGTTCTCCGCGTACCTCTGGAGTTTTCAAAGGATGTGAGGCCTCCGGTCGCGATGAGGTGGGGAACTAGGTGTTTCTCTGTGGTCTCCACAGGGGATTCAGACATCCTTTCTTCTTGGGAGATGCAAGACGAGCCTGCATTCAAGTCACTGCAGGGATATCCGGCCTTATTTCGAGTCAGGGCATCGCGGTGTCCATTCCACTTGAGGCCGCAAACTCAGGGTCCGTCTCACATACCTAGAGCTGAGAGAAGCCTCCTCTTGAGGTGCTTGTGGTAAGGTGGTATTCCTCTGGAGTCGAAGCCAGGGACTAACCTCTCTTTTCGAGTTGATTTTTGGCCCACGGAGCACTGTCGTGTTCCTACAGTGACCTCAGGATCCCTCTAGCCTTGAAACAGTGTTCTTGGGGTTTCTCTGGAGTGCCATCAAGGAAATCAAGGCTCCTTTCATGTGTGATGTGCAACACGGAATTGCTCTGCACGCAGTGCAGGGGAATCGGGCCTCATCTCGCGGCGAGGGGGAAGTCTCATGGTTTTTCTCGAGTTGCGGCGGGAACCTGGGGTATATTCTCGAGTTACGATGGGGATGGCCCTTCCACCCACGTGTTTCTTCAGCGACGTCAGGACTCCTGCCTAGTTGCGAGGGACAACTCGGGATTCTCCTCGAGGCTTGGCAGGGCAATTGGGACGCCTCTCCAGCTGAGGCGGGAGACCAAGGGTCCCTTTCCACGTGCCACAGGAATCCTGGGACTCCTATCAAGTTTCACGAGGAGTCAGGCATCGTCTCCTTTGGAGGCACTGATCTCCGCGTACCTCTGGAGTTTTCAAAGGATGTGAGGCCTCCTGTCGCCATAAGGTGGGGAACTAGGTCTTTCTTGTGGTCTCCACAGGGGATTCAGACATCCTTTCGTCTTGGGAGATGCAAGACGAGCCTGCATTCAAGTTACTGCAGGGATATCCGGCCTTATTTCGAGTCAGGGCATCGCGGTGTCCATTCCACTTGAGGCCGCAAACTCAGGGTCCCTCTCACAAACCTAGAGCTGAGAGAAGCCTCCTCTTGAGGTGCTTGTGGTAAGGTGGTATTCCTCTTGAGTCGAAGCCAGGGACTAACCTCTCATCTCGAGTTGATTTTTGGTCCACGGAGCTCTTTCGTGTTGCTACAGTGACCTCAGGATCCCTCTATCCTTGAAACAGTGTTCTTGGGGTTTCTCTGGAGTGCCATGAAGGAAATCAAGGCTCCTTTCATGTGTGATGTGCAAGACGGAATTGCTCTGCACGCAGTGCAGGGGAATTGGGCCTCATCTCGCATCGAGGGGGAAGTCTCATGGTTTTTCTCGAGTTGCGGCGGGAACCTGGGGTATATTCTCGAGTTACGACGGGGATGGCCCTTCCACACACGTGTTTGTTCAGCCACGTCAGGACTCTTGCCTAGTTGCGAGACACAACTCGGGATTCTCCTCGAGGCTTGGCAGGGCAATTGGGACGCCTCTCCAGCTGAGGCGGGAGACCAAGGGTCCCTTTCCAAGTGCCACAGGAATCCTGGGACTCCTATCAAGTTTCACGAGGAGTCAGGCATCGTCTCCTTTGGAGGCACTGATCTCCGCGTACCTCTGGAGTTTTCAAAGGATGTGAGGCCTCCGGTCGCGATGAGGTGGGGAACTAGGTCTTTCTCTGTGGTCTCCACCGGGGATTCAGACATCCTTTCATCTTGGGAGATGCAAGATGAGCCTGCATTCAAGTCACTGAAGGGATATCCGGCCTTATTTCGGGTCAGGGCATCGCGGTGTCCATTCCACTTGAGGCCGCAAACTCAGGGTCCCTCTCACATACCTAGAGCTGAGAGAAGCCTCCTCTTGAGGTGCTTGTGGTAAGGTGGTATTCCTCTGGAGTCGAAGCCAGGGACTAACCTCTCATCTCGAGTTGATTTTTGGCCCACGGAGCTCTTTTGTGTTGCTACAGTGACCTCAGGATCCCTCTAGCCTTGAAACAGTGTTCTTGGGGTTTCTCTGGAGTGCCATCAAGGAAATCAAGGCTCCTTTCATGTGTGATGTGCAACACGGAATTGCTCTGCACGCAGTGCAGGGGAATCGGGCCTCATCTCGCGGCGAGGGGGAAGTCTCATGGTTTTTCTCGAGTTGCGGCGGGAACCTGGGGTATATTCTCGAGTTACGACGGGGATGGCCCTTCCACCCACGTGTTTCTTCAGCGACGTCAGGACTCCTGCCTAGTTGCGAGGGACAACTCTGGATTCTCCTCGAGGCTTGGCAGGGCAATTGGGACGCCTCTCCAGCTGACGCGGGAGACCAAGTGTCCCTTTCCAAGTGCCACAGGAATCCTGGGACTCCTATCAAGTTTCACGAGGAGTCAGGCATCGTCTCCTTTGGAGGCACTGATCTCCACGTACCTCTGGAGTTTTCAAAGAATGTGAGGCTATCGGTCGTGATGAGGTGGGGAACTAAGTCTTTCTCTGTGCTTTCCACAGGGGATTCAGACATCCTTTCGTCCTGGGAGATGCAAGACGAGCCTGCATTGAAGTCACTGCAGGGATATCCGGCCTTATTTCGAGTCAGGGCATCGCGGTGTCCATTCCACTTGAGGCCGCAAACTCAGGGTCCCTCTCACATACCTAGAGCTGAGAGAAGCCTCCTCTTGAGGTGCTTGTGGTAAGGTGGTATTCCTCTGGAGACGAATCCAGGGACTAACCTCTCTTTTCGAGTTGATTTTTGGTCCACACAGTTCTTTCGTGTTGCTACAGTGACCTCAGGATCCCTCTATCCTTGAAACAGTGTTCTTGGGGTTTCTCTGGAGTGCCATCAAGGAAATCAAGGCTCCTTTCATGTGTGATGTGCAAGACGGAATTGCTCTGCACGCAGTACAGGGGAATCGGGCCTCATCTCGCATCGAGGGGGAAGTCTCATGGTTTTTCTCGAGTTGCGGCGGGAACCTGGGGTATATTCTCGAGTTACGACGGGGATGGCCCTTCCACCCACGTGTGTGTTCAGCGACGTCAGGACTCCTGCCTAGTTGCGAGGGACAACTCGGGATTCTCCTCGAGGCTTTGCAGGGCAATTGGGACGCCTCTCCAGCTGAGACGGGTGACCAAGGGTCCCTTTCCACGTGCCACAGGAATCCTGGGTCTCCTATCAAGTTTCACGAGGAGTCAGGCATTGTCTCCTTTGGAGGCACTGATCTCCGCATACCTCTGGAGTTTTCAAAGGATTTGAGGCCTCCTGTCGCGATGAGGTGGGGAACTAGGTCTTTCTCTGTGGTCTCCACAGGGGATTCAGACACCCTTTCGTCTTGGGAGATGCAAGACGAGCCTGCATTCCAGTCACTGCAGGGATATCCCTCCTTATTTCGAGTCAGGGCATCGCGGTGTCCATTCCACTTGAGGCCGCAAACTCAGGGTCCCTCTCACATACCTAGAGCTGAGAGAAGCCTCCTCTTGAGGTGCTTGTGGTAAGGTGGTATTCCTCTGGAGTCGAAGCCAGGGACTAACCTCTCATCTCGAGTTGATTTTTGGTCCACGGAGCTCTTTCGTGTTGCTACAGTGACCTCAGGATCCCTCTAGCCTAGAAACAGTGTTCTTGGGGTTTCTCTGGAGTGCCATGAAGGAAATCAAGGCTCCTTTCATGTGTGATGTGCAACACGGAATTGCTCTGCACGCAGTGCAGGGGAATCGGGCCTCATCTTGCGGCGAGGGGGAAGTCTCATGGTTTTTCTCGAGTTGCGGCGGGAACCTGGGGTATATTCTCGAGTTACGACGGGGATGGCCCTTCCACCCACGTGTTTCTTCAGCGACGTCAGAACTCCTGCCTAGTTGCGAGGGACAACTCTGGATTCTCCTCGAGGCTTGGCAGGGCAATTGGGACGCCTCTCCAGCTGAGGTGGGAGACCAAGTGTCCCTTTCCAAGTGCCACAAGAATCCTGGGACTCCTATCAAGTTTCACGAGGAGTCAGGCATCGTCTCCTTTGGAGGCACTGATCTCCGCGTACCTCTGGAGTTTTCAAAGGATGTGAGGCTATCGGTCGCAATGAGGTGGGGAACTAAGTCTTTCTCTGTGCTTTCCACAGGGGATTCAGACATCCTTTCGTCCTGGGAGATGCAAGACGAGCCTGCATTGAAGTCACTGCAGGGATATCCGGCCTTATTTCGAGTCAGGGCATCGCGGTGTCCATTCCACTTGAGGCCGCAAACTCAGGGTCCCTCTCACATACCTAGAGCTGAGAGAAGCCTACTCTTGAGGTGCTTGTGGTAAGGTGGTATTCCTCTGGAGACGAATCCAGGGACTAACCTCTCTTTTCGAGTTGATTTTTGGTCCACAGAGTTCTTTCGTGTTGCTGCAGTGACCTCAGGATCCCTCTAGCCTTGAAACAGTGTTCTTGGGGTTTCTCTGGAGTGCCATCAAGGAAATCAAGGCTCCTTTCATGTGTGATGTGCAAGACGGAATTGCTCTGCACGCAGTACAGGGGAATCGGGCCTCATCTCGCATCGAGGGGGAAGTCTCATGGTTTTTCTCGAGTTGCGGCGGGAACCTGGGGTATATTCTCGAGTTACGACGGGGATGGCCCTTCCACCCACGTGTTTGTTCAGCCACGTCAGGACTCCTGCCTAGTTGCGAGGGACAACTCGGGATTCTCCTCGAGCCTTGGCAGGGCAATTGGAACGCCTCTCCAGCTGAGGCGGGAGACCAAGGGTCCCTTTCCACGTGCCACAAGAATCCTGGGACTCCTATCAAGTTTCACGAGGAGTCAGGCATCGTCTCCTTTGGAGGCACTGATCTCCGCGTACCTCTGGAGTTTTCAAAGGACGTGAGGCCTCCGGTCGCGATGAGATGGGGAACTAGCTGTTTCTCTGTGGTCTCCACAGGGGATTCAGACATCCTTTCTTCTTGGGAGATGCAAGACGAGCCTGCATTCAAGTCACTGCAGGGATATCGGGCCTTATTTCGAGTCAGGGCATCGCGGTGTCCTTTCCACTTGAGGCCGCAAACTCAGGGTCCCTCTCACATACCTAGAGCTGAGAGAAGCCTCCTCTTGAGGTGCTTGTGGTAAGGTGGTATTCCTCTGGAGACGAATCCAGGGACTAACCTCTCTTTTTGAGTTGATTTTTGGTCCACAGAGTTCTTTCGTGTTGCTACAGTGACCTCAGGATCCCTCTAGCCTTGAAACAGTGTTCTTGGGGTTTCTCTGGAGTGCCATCAAGGAAATCAAGGCTCCTTTCATGTGTGATGTGCAAGACGGAATTGCTCTGCACGCAGTAGAGGGGAATCGGGCCTCCTCTCGCGGCGAGGGGGAAGTCTCATGGTTTTTCTCGAGTTGCGGCGGGAACCTGGGGTATATTCTCGAGTTACGACGGGGATGGCCCTTCCACCCACGTGTTTCTTCAGCGACGTCAGGACTCCTGCCTAGTTGCGAGGGACAACTCGAGATTCTCCTCGAGGCTTTGCAGGGCAATGGGACGCCTCTCCAGCTGAGACGGGAGACCAAGGGTCCCTTTCCACGAGCCACAGGAATCCTGTGTCTCCTATCAAGTTTCACGAGGAGTCAGGAATCGTCTCCTTTGGAGGCACTGATCTCCGCATACCTCTGGAGTTTTCAAAGGATTTGAGGCCTCCTGTCGCGATGAGGTGGGGAACTAGGTCTTTCTCTGTGGTCTCCACAGGGGATTCAGACACCCTTTCATCTTGGGAGATGCAAGACGAGCTTGCATTCCAGTCACTGCAGGGATATCCGGCCTTATTTCGAATCAGGGCATCGCGGTGTCCATTCCACTTGAGGCCGCAAACTCAGGGTCCCTCTCACATACCTAGAGCTGAGAGAAGCCTCCTCTTGAGGTGCTTGTGGTAAGGTGGTATTCCTCTGGAGACGAATCCAGGGACTATCCTCTCTTTTCGAGTTGATTTTTGGTCCACAGAGTTCTTTCGTGTTGCTACAGTGACCTCAGGATCCCTCTATCCTTGAAACAGTGTTCTTGGGGTTTCTCTGGAGTGCCATCAAGGAAATCAAGGCTCCTTTCATGTGTGATGTGCAAGACGGAATTGCTCTGCACGCAGTACAGGGGAATCGGGCCTCATCTCGCATCGAGGGGGAAGTCTCATTGTTTTTCTCGAGTTGCGGCGGGAACCTGGGGTATATTCTCGAGTTACGACGGGGATGGCCCTTCCACCCACGTGTTTGTTCAGCCACATCAGGACTCCTGCCTAGTTGCGAGGGACAACTCTGGATTCTCCTCGAGGCTTGGCAGGGCAATTGGGACGCCTCTCCAGCTGAGACGGGAGACCAAGGGTCCCTTTCCACGTGCCACAGGAATCCTGGGACTCCTATCAAGTTTCACGAGGAGTCAGGCATCGTCTCCTTTGGAGGCACTGATCTCCCCATACCTCTGGAGTTTTCAAAGGATGTGAGGCCTCCTGTCGCGATGAGGTGGGGAACTAGGTCTTTCTCTGTGGTCTCCACAGGGGATTCAGACACCCTTTTGTCTTGGGAGATGCAAGACGAGCCTGCATTCCAGTCACTGCAGGGATATCCGGCCTTATTTCGAGTCAGGGCATCACGGTGTCCATTCCACTTGAGGCCGCAAACTCAGGGTCCCTCTCACATACCTAGAGCTGAGAGAAGCCTCCTCTTGAGGTGCTTGTGGTAAGGTGATATTCCTCTGGAGACGAAGCCAGGGACTAACCTCTCATCTCGAGTTGATTTTTGGCCCACGGAGCTCTTTCATGTTGCTACAGTGACCTCAGGATCCCTCTAGCCTTGAAACAGTGTTCTTGGGGTTTCTCTGGAGTGCCATCAAGGAAATCAAGGCTCCTTTCATGTGTGATGTGCAACACGGAATTGCTCTGCACGCAGTGCAGGGGAATCGGGCCTCATCTCGCGGCAAGGGGGAAGTCTCATGGTTTTTCTCGAGTTGCAGCGGGAACCTGGGGTATATTCTCGAGTTACGACGGGGATGGCCCTTCCACCCACGTGTGTGTTCAGCCATGTCAGGACTCCTGCCTAGTTGCGAGGGACAACTCGGGATTCTCCTCGAGGCTTGGCAGGGCAATTGGGACGCCTCTCCAGCTGAGACGGGAGACCAAGGGTCCCTTTCCACGTGCCACAGGAATCCTGGGACTCCTATCAAGTTTCACGAAGAGTCAGGCATCGTCTCCTTTGGAGGCACTGATCTCCGCATACCTCTGGAGTTTTCAAAGGATGTGAGGCCTCCTGTCGCGATGAGGTGGGGAACTAGGTCTTTCTCTGTGGTCTCCACAGGGGATTCAGACACCCTTTCGTCTTGGGACATGCAAGACGAGCCTGTATTCCAGTCACTGCAGGGATATCCGACCTTATTTCGAGTCAGGGCATCGCGGTGTCCATTCCACTTGAGGCCGCAAACTCAGGGTCCCTCTCAAATACCTAGAGCTGAGAGAAGCCTCCTCTTGAGGTGCTTGTGGTAAGGTGGTATTCCTCTGGAGTCGAAGCCAGGGACTAACCTCTCATCTCGAGTTGATTTTTGGTCCACGGAGCTCTTTCGTGTTGCTACAGTGACCTCAGGATCCCACTAGCCTTGAAACAGTGTTCTTGGGGTTTCTCTGGAGTGCCATGAAGGAAATCAAGGCTCCTTTCATGTGTGATGTGCAACACAGAATTGCTCTGCACGCAGTGCAGGGGAATCGGGCCTCATCTCGCGGCGAGGGGGAAGTCTCATGGTTTTTCTCGAGTTGCGGCGGGAACCTGGGGTATATTCTCGAGTTACGACGGGGATGGCCCTTCCACACACGTGTTTGTTCAGCCACGTCAGGACTCTTGCCTAGTTGCGAGACACAACTCGGGATTCTCCTCGAGGCTTGGCAAGGCAATTGGGTCGCCTCTCCAGCTGAGGCGGGAGACCAAGGGTCCCTTTCCACGTGCCACAGGAATCCTGGGACTCCTATCAAGTTTCACGAGGTTTCAGGCATCGTCTCCTTTGGAGGCACTGATCTCTGCGTACCTCTGGAGTTTTCAAAGGATGTGAGGCCTCCGGTCGCGATGAGGTGGGGAACTAGGTCTTTCTCTGTGGTCTCCACAGGGGATTCAGACATCCTTTCATCTTGGGAGATGCAAGACGAGCCTGCATTCAAGTCACTGCAGGGATATCCAGCCTTATTTCGCGTCAGGGCATCGCGGTGTCCATTGAACTTGAGGCCGCAAACTCAGGGTCCCTCTCACATACCTAGAGCTGAGAGAAGCCTCCCCTTGAGGTGCTTGTGGTAAGGTGGTATTCCTCTGGAGTCGAAACCAGGGACTAACCTCTCATCTCGAGTTGATTTTTGGCCCACGGAGCTCTTTCGTGTTGCTACATTGACCTCAGGATGCCTCTAGCCTTGAAACAGTGTTCTTGGGGTTTCTCTGGAGTGCCATCAAGGAAATCAAGGCTCCTTTCATGTGTGATGTGCAACACGGAATTGCTCTGCACGCAGTGCAGGGGAATCGGGCCTCATTCGCAGCGAGGGGGAAGTCTCATGGTTTTTCTCGAGTTGCGGCGGGAACCTGGGGTATATTCTCGAGTTACGACGGGGATGGCCCTTCCACCCACGTGTTTCTTCAGCGACGTCAGGACTCCTGCCTAGTTGCGAGGGACAACTCTGGATTCTCCTCGAGGCTTGGCAGGGCAATTGGGACGCCTCTCCAGCTGAGGCGGGAGACCAAGTGTCCCTTTCCAAGTGCCACAGGAATCCTGGGACTCCTATCAAGTTTCACGAGGAGTCAGGCATCGTCTCCTTTGGAGGCACTGATCTCCGCGTACCTCTGGAGTTTTCAAAGGATGTGAGGCTATCGGTCGCGATGAGGTGGGGAACTAAGTCTTTCTCTCTGCTTTCCACAGGGGATTCAGACATCCTTTCGTCCTGGGAGATGTAAGACGAGCCTGCATTGAAGTCACTGCAGGGATATCCGGCCTTATTTCGAGTCAGGGCATCGCGGTGTCCATTCCACTTGAGGCCGCAAACTCGGGATCCCTCTCACATACCTAGAGCTGAGAGAAGCCTCCTCTTGAGGTGCTTGTGGTAAGGTGGTATTCCTCAGGAGTCGAAGCCAGGGACTAACCTCTCATCTCGTGTTGATTCTTGGTCCACGGAGCTCTTTCGTGTTGCTACAGTGACCTCAGGATCCCTCTAGCCTTGAAACAGTGTTCTTGGGGTTTCTCTGGAGTGCCATCAAGGAAATCAAGGCTCCTTTCATGTGTGATGTGCAACACGGAATTGCTCTGCACGCAGTGCAGGGGAATCGGGCCTCATCTCGCGGCGAGGGGGAAGTCTCATGGTTTTTCTCGAGTTGCGGCGGGAACCTGGGGTATATTCTCGAGTTACGACGGGGATGGCCCTTCCACACACGTGTTTCTTCAGCCACGTCAGGACTCTTGCCTAGTTGCGAGACACAACTCGGGATTCTCCTCGAGGCTTGGCAAGGCAATTGGGACGCCTCTCCAGCTGAGGCGGGAGACCAAGGGTCCCTTTCCACGTGCCACAGGAATCCTGGGACTCCTATCAAGTTTCACGAGGAGTCAGGCATCGTCTCCTTTGGAGGCACTGATCTCCGCGTACCTCTGGAGTTTTCAAAGGATGTGAGGCCTCCGGTCGCGATGAGGTGGGGAACTAGGTCTTTCTCTGTGGTCTCCACAGGGGATTCAGACACCCTTTCGTCTTGGGAGATGCAAGACGAGCCTGCATTCCAGTCACTGCAGGGATATCCGGCCTTATTTCGAGTCAGGGCATCGCGGTGTCCATTCCACTTGAGGCCGCAAACTCAGGGTCCCTCTCACATACCTAGAGCTGAGAGAAGCCTCCTCTTGAGGTGCTTGTGGTAAGGTGGTATTCCTCTGGAGTCGAAGCCAGGGACTAACCTCTCATCTCGAGTTGATTTTTGGCCCACGGAGCTCTTTCGTGTTGCTACAGTGACCTCAGGATCCCTCTAGCCTTGAAACAGTGTTCTTGGGGTTTCTCTGGAGTGCCATCAAGGAAATCAAGGCTCCTTTCATGTGTGATGTGCAACACGGAATTGCTCTGCACGCAGTGCAGGGGAATCGGGCCTCATCTCGCGGCGAGGGGGAAGTCTCATGGTTTTTCTCGAGTTGCGGCGGGAACCTGGGGTATATTCTCGAGTTACGACGGGGATGGCCCTTCCACCCACGTGTTTCTTCAGCGACGTCAGGACTCCTGCCTAGTTGCGAGGGACAACTCTGGATTCTCCTCGAGGCTTGGCAGGGCAATTGGGACGCCTCTCCAGCTGAGGCGGGAGACCAAGGGTCCCTTTCCAAGTGCCACAGGAATCCTGGGACTCCTATCAAGTTTCACGAGGAGTCAGGCATCGTCTCCTTTGGAGGCACTGATCTCCGCGTACCTCTGGAGTTTTCAAAGGATGTGAGGCTATCGGTCGCGATGAGGTGGGGAACTAAGTCTTTCTCTGTGCTTTCCACAGGGGATTCAGACATCCTTTCGTCCTGGGAGATGCAAGACGAGCCTGCATTGAAGTCACTGCAGGGATATCCGGCCTTATTTCGAGTCAGGGCATCGCGGTGTCCATTCCACTTGAGGCCGCAAACTCAGGGTCCCTCTCACATACCTAGAGCTGAGAGAAGCCTCCTCTTGAGGTGCTTGTGGTAAGGTGGTATTCCTCTGGACACGAATCCAGGGACTAACCTCTCTTTTCGAGTTGATTTTTGGTCCACAGAGTTCTTTCGTGTTGCTACAGTGACCTCAGGATCCCTCTATCCTTGAAACAGTGTTCTTGGGGTTTCTCTGGAGTGCCATCAAGGAAATCAAGGCTCCTTTCATGTGTGATGTGCAAGACGGAATTGCTCTGCACGCAGTACAGGGGAATCGGACCTCATCTCGCATCGAGGGGGAAGTCTCATGGTTTTTCTCGAGTTGCGGCGGGAACCTGGGGTATGTTCTCGAGTTACGACGGGGATGGCCCTTCCACCCACGTGTTTGTTCAGCCACGTCAGGACTCCTGCCTAGTTGCGAGGGACAACTCGGGATTCTCCTCGAGGCTTGGCAGGGCAATTGGAACGCCTCTCCAGCTGAGGCGGGAGACCAAGTGTCCCTTTCCACGTGCCACAAGAATCCTGGGACTCCTATCAAGTTTCACGAGGAGTCAGGCCTCGTCTCCTTTGGAGGCACTGATCTCCGCGTACCTCTGGAGTTTTCAAAGAATGTGAGGCCTCCGGTCGCGATGAGGTGGGGAACTAGGTGTTTCTCTGTGGTCTCCACAGGGGATTCAGACATCCTTTCTTCTTGGGAGATGCAAGACGAGCCTGCATTCAAGTCACTGCAGGGATATCCGGCCTTATTTCGAGTCAGGGCATCGCGGTGTCCATTCCACTTGAGGCCGCAAACTCAGGATCCCTCTCACATACCTAGAGCTGAGAGAAGCCTCCTCTTGAGGTGCTTGTGGTAAGGTGGTATTCCTCAGGAGTCGAAGCCAGGGACTAACCTCTCATCTCGTGTTGATTCTTGGTCCACGGAGCTCTTTCGTGTTGCTACAGTGACCTCAGGATCCCTCTAGCCTTGAAACAGTCTTCTTGGGGTTTCTCTGGAGTGCCATCAAGGAAATCAAGGCTCCTTTCATGTGTGATGTGCAACACGGAATTGCTCTGCACGCAGTGCAGGGGAATCGGGCCTCATCTCGCGGCGAGGGGGAAGTCTCATGGTTTTTCTCGAGTTGCGGCGGGAACCTGGGGTATATTCTCGAGTTACGACGGGGATGGCCCTTCCACACACGTGTGTGTTCAGCCATGTCAGGACTCCTGCCTAGTTGCGAGGGACAACTCGGGATTCTCCTCGAGGCTTTGCAGGGCAATTGGGACGCCTCTCCAGCTGAGACGGGAGACCAAAGGTCCCTTTCCACGTGCCACAGGAATCCTGGGTCTCCTATCAAGTTTCACGAGGAGTCAGGCATCGTCTCCTTTGGAGGCACTGATCTCCGCATACCTCTGGAGTTTTCAAAGGATGTGAGGCCTCCTGTCGCGATGAGGTGGGGAACTAGGTCTTTCTCTGTGGTCTCCACAGGGGATTCAGACACCCTTTCGTCTTGGGAGATGCAAGACGAGCCTGCATTCCAGTCACTGCAGGGATATCCGGCCTTATTTCGAGTCAGGGCATCGCGGTGTCCATTCCACTTGAGGCCGCAAACTCAGGGTCCCTCTCACATACCTAGAGCTGAGAGAAGCCTCCTCTTGAGGTGCTTGTGGTAAGGTGGTATTCCTCTGGAGTCGAAGCCAGGGACTAACCTGTCATCTCCAGTTGATTTTTGGTCCACGGAGCTCTTTCGTTTTGCTACAGTGACCTCAGGATCCCTCTAGCCTTGAAACAGTTTTCTTGGGGTTTCTCTGGAGTGCCATGAAGGAAATCAAGGCTCCTTTCATGTGTGATGTGCAACACAGAATTGCTCTGCACGCAGTGCAGGGGAATCGTGCCTCATCTCGCGGCGAGGGGGAAGTCTCATGGTTTTTCTCGAGTTGCGGCGGGAACCTGGGGTATATTCTCGAGTTAAGACGGGGATGGCCCTTGCACACCCGTGTTTGTTCAGCCACGTCAGGACTCTTGCCTAGTTGCGAGACACAACTCTGGATTCTCCTCGAGGCTTGGCAAGGCAATTGGGACGCCTCTCCAGCTGAGGCGGGAGACTAAGTGTCCCTTTCCACGTGCCACAGGAATCCTGGGACTCCTATCAAGTTTCACGAGGAGTCAGGCATCGTCTCCTTTGGAGGCACTGATCTCCGCGTACCTCTGGAGTTTTCAAAGGATGTGAGGCCTCCGGTCGCGATGAGGTGGGGAACTAGGTCTTTCTCTGTAGTCTCCACAGGGGATTCAGACATCCTTTCATCATGGGAGATGCAAGACGAGCCTGCATTCAAGTCACTGCAGGGATATCCAGCCTTATTTCGCGTCAGGGCATCGCGGTGTCCATTCCACTTGAGGCCGCAAACTCAGGATCCCTCTCACATACCTAGAGCTGAGAGAAGCCTCCTCTTGAGGTGCTTGTGGTAAGGTGGTATTCCTCAGGAGTCGAAGCCAGGGACTAACCTCTCATCTCGAGTTGATTTTTGGTCCACGGAGCTCTTTCGTGTTGCTACAGTGACCTCAGGATCCCTCTAGCCTTGAAACAGTGTTCTTGGGGTTTCTCTGGAGTGCCATCAAGGAAATCAAGGCTCCTTTCATGTGTGATGTGCAAGACGGAATTGCTCTGCACGCAGTACAGGGGAATCGGGCCTCATCTCGCGGCGAGGGGGAAGTCTCATGGTTTTTCTCGAGTTGCGGTGGGAACCTGGGGTATATTCTCGAGTTACGACGGGGATGGCCCTTCCACCCACGTGTTTCTTCAGCGACGTCAGGACTCCTGCCTAGTTGCGAGGGACAACTCTGGATTCTCCTCGAGGCTTGGCAGGGCAATTGGGACGCCTCTCCAGCTGAGGCGGGAGACCAAGGGTCCCTTTCCAAGTGCCACAGGAATCCTGGGACTCCTATCAAGTTTCACGAGGAGTCAGGCATCGTCTCCTTTGGAGGCACTGATGTTCGCGTACATCTGGAGTTTTCAAAGGATGTGAGGCTATCGGTCGCGATGAGGTGGGGAACTAAGTCTTTCTCTGTGCTTTCCACAGGGGATTCAGACATCCTTTCGTCCTGGGAGATGCAAGACGAGCCTGCATTCAAGTCACTGCAGGGATATCCGGCCTTATTTCGAGTCAGGGCATCGCGGTGTCCATTCCACTTGAGGCCGCAAACTCAGGATCCCTCTCACATACCTAGAGCTGAGAGAAGCCTCCTCTTGAGGTGCTTGTGGTAAGGTGGTATTCCTCAGGAGTCGAAGCCAGGGACTAACCTCTCATCTCGTGTTGATTCTTGGTCCACGGAGCTCTTTCGTGTTGCTACAGTGACCTCAGGATCCCTCTAGCCTTGAAACAGTCTTCTTGGGGTTTCTCTGGAGTGCCATCAAGGAAATCAAGGCTCCTTTCATGTGTGATGTGCAACACGGAATTGCTCTGCACGCAGTGCAGGGGAATCGGGCCTCATCTCGCCGCGAGGGGGAAGTCTCATGGTTTTTCTCGAGTTGCGGCGGGAACCTGGGGTATATTCTCGAGTTACGACGGGGATGGCCCTTCCACACACGTGTGTGTTCAGCCATGTCAGGACTCCTGCCTAGTTGCGAGGGACAACTCGGGATTCTCCTCGAGGCTTTGCAGGGCAATTGGGACGCCTCTCCAGCTGAGACGGGAGACCAAAGGTCCCTTTCCACGTGCCACAGGAATCCTGGGTCTCCTATCAAGTTTCACGAGGAGTCAGGCATCGTCTCCTTTGGAGGCACTGATGTCCGCATACCTCTGGAGTTTTCAAAGGATGTGAGGCCTCCGGTCGCGATGAGGTGGGGAACTAGGTCTTTCTCTGTGGTCTCCACAGGGGATTCAGACATCCTTTCATCTTGGGAGATGCAAGACGAGCCTGCATTCAAGTCACTGCAGGGATATCCAGCCTTAATTCGCGTCAGGGCATCGCGGTGTCCATTCCACTTGAGGCCGCAAACTCAGGGTCCCTCTCACATACCTAGAGCTGAGAGAAGCCTCCTCTTGAGGTGCTTGTGGTAAGGTCGTATTCCTCTGGAGTCGAAGCCAGGGACTAACCTCTCATCTCGAGTTGACTTTTGGCCCACGGAGCTCTTTCGTGTGGCTACAGTGACCTCAGGATCCCTCTAGCCTTGAAACAGTGTTCTTGGGGTTTCTCTGGAGTGCCATCAAGGAAATCAAGGCTCCTTTCATGTGTGATGTGCAACACGGAATTGCTCTGCACGCAGTGCAGGGGAATCGGGCCTCATCTCGCGGCGAGGGGGAAGTCTCATGGTTTTTCTCGAGTTGAGGCGGGAACCTGGGGTATATTCTCGAGTTACGACGGGGATGGCCCTTCCACCCACGTGTTTCTTCAGCGACGTCAGGACTCCTGCCTAGTTGCGTGGGACAACTCTGGATTCTCCTCGAGGCTTGGCAGGGCAATTGGGACGCCTCTCCAGCTGAGGCGGGAGACCAAGGGTCCCTTTCCAAGTGCCACAGGAATCCTGGGACTCCTATCAAGTTTCACGAGGAGTCAGGCATCGTCTCCTTGGGAGGCACTGATCTCCGCGTACCTCTGGAGTTTTCAAAGGATGTGAGGCTATCGGTCGCGATGAGGTGGGGAACTAAGTCTTTCTCTGTGCTTTCCACAGGGGATTCAGACATCCTTTCGTCCTGGGAGATGCAAGACGAGCCTGCATTGAAGTCACTGCAGGGATATCCGGCCTTATTTCGAGTCAGGGCATCGCGGTGTCCATTCCACTTGAGGCCGCAAACTCAGGGTCCCTCTCACATACCTAGAGCTGAGAGAAGCCTCCTCTTGAGGTGCTTGTGGTAAGGTGGTATTCCTCTGGAGACGAATCCAGGGACTAACCTCTCTTTTCGAGTTGATTTTTGGTCCACAGAGTTCTTTCGTGTTGCTACAGTGACCTCAGGATCCCTCTATCCTTGAAACAGTGTTCTTGGGGTTTCTCTGGAGTGCCATCAAGGAAATCAAGGCTCCTTTCATGTGTGATGTGCAAGACGGAATTGCTCTGCACGCAGTACAGGGGAATCGGGCCTCATCTCGCATCGAGGGGGAAGTCTCATGGTTTTTCTCGAGTTGCGGCGGGAACCTGGGGTATATTCTCGAGTTACGACGGGGATGGCCCTTCCACCCACGTGTTTGTTCAGCCACGTCAGGACTCCTGCCTAGTTGCGAGGGACAACTCGGGATTCTCCTCGAGGCTTGGCAGGGCAATTGGAACGCCTCTCCAGCTGAGGCGGGAGACCAAGGGTCCTTTCCACGTGCCACAAGAATCCTGGGACTCCTATCAAGTTTCACGAGGAGTCAGGCATCGTCTCCTTTGGAGGCACTGATCTCCGCGTACCTCTGGAGTTTTCAAAGGATGTGAGGCCTCCGGGCGCGATGAGGTGGGGAACTAGGTCTTTCTCTGTGGTCTCCACAGGGGATTCAGACACCCTTTCGTCTTGGGAGATGCAAGACGAGCCTGCATTCCAGTCACTGCAGGAATATCCGGCCTTATTTCGAGTCAGGGCATCGCGGTGTCCATTCCACTTGAGGCCGCAAACTCAGGGTCCCTCTCACATACCTAGAGCTGAGAGAAGCCTCCTCTTGAGGTGATTGTGGTAAGGTGGTATTCCTCTGTAGTCGAAGCCAGGGACTAACCTCTCATCTCGAGTTGATTTTTGGCCCACGGAGGTCTTTCGTGTTGCTACAGTGACCTCAGGATCCCTCTATCCTTGAAACAGTGTTCTTGGGGTTTCTCTGGAGTGCCATCAAGGAAATCAAGGCTCCTTTCATGTGTGATGTGCAAGACGGAATTGCTCTGCACGCAGTACAGGGGAATCGGGCCTCATCTCGCGGCGAGGGGGAAGTCTCATGGTTTTTCTCGAGTTGCGGTGGGAACCTGGGGTATATTCTCGAGTTACGACGGGGATGGCCCTTCCACCCACGTGTTTCTTCAGCGACGTCAGGACTCCTGCCTAGTTGCGAGGGACAACTCTGGATTCTCCTCGAGGCTTGGCAGGGCAATTGGGACGCCTCTCCAGCTGAGGCGGGAGACCAAGGGTCCCTTTCCAAGTGCCACAGGAATCCTGGGACTCCTATCAAGTTTCACGAGGAGTCAGGCATCGTCTCCTTTGGAGGCACTGATCTTCGCGTACATCTGGAGTTTTCAAAGGATGTGAGGCTATCGGTCGCGATGAGGTGGGGAACTAAGTCTTTCTCTGTGCTTTCCACAGGGGATTCAGACATCCTTTCGTCCTGGGAGATGCAAGACGAGCCTGCATTGAAGTCACTGCAGGGATATCCGGCCTTATGTCGAGTCAGGGCATCGCGGTGTCCATTCCACTTGAGGCCGCAAACTCAGGGTCCCTCTCACATACCTAGAGCTGAGAGAAGCCTCCTCTTGAGGTGCTTGTGGTAAGGTGGTATTCCTCTGGAAACGAATCCAGGAATAACCTCTCTTTTCGAGTTGATTTTTGGTCCACAGAGTTCTTTTGTGTTGCTACAGTGACCTCAGGATCCCTCTAGCCTTGAAACAGTGTTCTTGGGGTTTCTCTGGAGTGCCATCAAGGAAATCAAGGCTCCTTTCATGTGTGATGTGCAAGACGGAATTGCTCTGCACGCAGTACAGGGGAATCGGGCCTCATCTCGCATCGAGGGGGAAGTCTCATGGTTTTTCTCGAGTTGCGGCGGGAACCTGGGGTATATTCTCGAGTTACGACGGGGATGGCCCTTCCACCCACGTGTTTGTTCAGCCACATCAGGACTCCTGCCTAGTTGCGAGGGACAACTCGGGATTCTCCTTGAGGCTTGGCAGGGCAATTGGAACGCCTCTCCAGCTGAGGCGGGAGACCAAGGGTCCCTTTCCACGTGCCACAAGAATCCTGGGACTGCTATCAAGTTTCACGAGGAGTCAGGCATCGTCTCCTTTGGAGGCACTGATCTCCGCGTACCTCTGGAGTTTTCGAAGGATGTGAGGCCTCCGGTCGCGATGAGGTGGGGAACTAGGTGTTTCTCTGTGGTCTCCACAGGGGATTCAGACATCCTTTCTTCTTGGGAGATGCAAGACGAGCCTGCATTCAAGTCACTGCAGGGATATCCGGCCTTATTTCGAATCAGGGCATCGCGGTGTCCATTCCACTTGAGGCCGCAAACTCAGGGTCCCTCTCACATACCTAGAGCTGAGAGAAGCCTCCTCTTGAGGTGCTTGTGGTAAGGTGGTATTCCTCTGGAGACGAATCCAGGGACTAACCTCTCTTTTCGAGTTGATTTCTGGTCCACAGAGTTCTTTCGTGTTGCTACAGTGACCTCAGGATCCCTCTAGCCTTGAAACAGTGTTCTTGGGGTTTCTCTGGAGTGCCATCAAGGAAATCAAGGCTCCTTTCATGTGTGATGTGCAAGACGGAATTGCTCTGCACGCAGTCCGGGGAATCGGGCCTCATCTCGCATCGAGGGTTAAGTCTCATGGTTTTTCTCGAGTTGCAGCGGGAACCTGGGGTATATTCTCGAGTTACGACGGGGATGGCCCTTCCACCCACGTGTTTGTTCAGCCACGTCAGGACTCCTGCCTAGTTGCGAGGGACAACTCGGGATTCTCCTCGAGGCTTGGCAGGGCAATTGGAACGCCTCTCCAGCTGAGGCGGGAGACCAAGGGTCCCTTTCCACGTGCCACAAGAATCCTGGGACTGCTATCAAGTTTCACGAGGAGTCAGGCATCGTCTCCTTTGGAGGCACTGATCTCCGCGTACCTCTGGAGTTTTCGAAGGATGTGAGGCCACCGGTCGCGATGAGGTGGGGAACTAGGTGTTTCTCTGTGGTCTCCACAGGGGATTCAGACATCCTTTCTTCTTGGGAGATGCAAGACGAGCCTGCATTCAAGTCACTGCAGGGATATCCGGCCTTATTTCGAGTCAGGGCATCGCGGTGTCCATTCCACTTGAGGCCGCAAACTCAGGGTCCCTCTCACATACCTAGAGCTGAGAGAAGCATCCTCTTGAGGTGCTTGTGGTAAGGTGGTATTCCTCAGGAGTCGAAGCCAGGGACTAACCTCTCATCTCGTGTTGATTCTTGGTCCACGGAGCTCTTTCGTGTTGCTACAGTGACCTCAGGATCCCTCTAGCCTTGAAACAGTGTTCTTGGGGTTTCTATGGAGTGCCATCAATGAAATCAAGGCTCCTTTCATGTGTGATGTGCAACACGGAATTGCTCTGCACGCAGTGCATGGGAATCGGGCCTCATCTCGCGGCGAGGGGGAAGTCTCATGGTTTTTCTCGAGTTGCGGCGGGAACCTGGGGTATATTCTCGAGTTACGACGGGGATGGCCCTTCCACACACGTGTGTGTTCAGCCATGTCAGGACTCCTGCCTAGTTGCGAGGGACAACTCGGGATTCTCCTCGAGGCTTTGCAGGGCAATTGGGACGCCTCTCCAGCTGAGGCGGGAGACCAAGGGTCCCTTTCCACGTGCCACAGGAATCCTGGGACTCCTATCAAGTTTCACGAGGAGTCAGGCATCGTCTCCTTTGAAGGCACTGATCTCCGCATACCTCTGGAGTTTTCAAAGGATTTGAGGCCTCCTGTCGCGATGAGGTGGGGAACTAGGTTTTTCTCTGTGGTCTCCACAGGGAATTCAGACACCCTTTCGTCTTGGGAGATGCAAGACGAGCCTGCATTCCAGTCACTGCAGGGATATCCGGCCTTATTTCGAGTCAGGGCATCGCGGTGTCCATTCCACTTGAGGCCGCAAACTCAGGGTCCCTCTCACATACCTAGAGCTGAGAGAAGCCTCCTCTTGAGGTGCTTGTGGTAAGGTGGTATTCCTCTGGAGTCGAAGGCAGGGACTAACCTCTCATCTCGAGTTGATTTTTGGTCCACGGAGCTCTTTCGTGTTGCTACAGTGACCTCAGGATCCCTCTAGCCTTGAAACAGTGTTCTTGGGGTTTCTCTGGAGTGCCATGAAGGAAATCAAGGCTCCTTTCATGTGTGATGTGAAACACAGAATTGCTCTGCACGCAGTGCAGGGGAATCGGGCCTCATCTCGCGGCGAGGGGGAAGTCTCATGGTTTTTCTCGAGTTGCGGCGGGAACCTGGGGTATATTCTCGAGTTACGACGGGGATGGCCCTTCCACACACGTGTTTGTTCAGCCACGTCAGGACTCTTGCCTAGTTGCGAGACACAACTCGGGATTCTCCTCCAGGCTTGGCAAGGCAATTGGGACGCCTCTCCAGCTGAGGCGGGAGACCAAGGATCCCTTTCCACGTGCCACAGGAATCCTGGGACTCCTATCAAGTTTCACGAGGAGTCAGGCATCGTCTCCTTTGGAGGCACTGATCTCCGCGTACCTCTGGAGTTTTCAAAGGATGTGAGGCCTCCGGTCGCGATGAGGTGGGGAACTAGGTGTTTCTCTGTGGTCTCCACAGGGGATTCAGACATCCTTTCTTCTTGGGAGATGCAAGACGAGCCTGCATTCAAGTCACTGCAGGGATATCCGGCCTTATTTCGAGTCAGGGCATCGCGGTGTCCATTCCACTTGAGGCCGCAAACTCAGGATCCCTCTCACATACCTAGAGCTGAGAGAAGCCTCCTCTTGAGGTGCTTGTGGTAAGGTGGTATTCCTCAGGAGTCGAAGCCAGGGACTAACTTCTCATCTCGTGTTGATTCTTGGTCCACGGAGCTCTTTCGTGTTGCTACAGTGACCTCAGGATCCCTCTAGCCTTGAAACAGTGTTCTTGGGGTTTCTCTGGAGTGCCATCAAGGAAATCAAGGCTCCTTTCATGTGTGATGTGCAACACGGAATTGCTCTGCACGCAGTGCAGGGGAATCGGGCCTCATCTCGCGGCGAGGGGGAAGTCTCATGGTTTTTCTCGAGTTGCGGCGGGAACCTGGGGTATATTCTCGAGTTACGACGGGGATGGCCCTTCCACACACGTGTGTGTTCAGCCATGTCAGGACTCCTGCCTAGTTGCGAGACACAACTCGGGATTCTCCTCGAGGCTTGGCAAGGCAATTGGGACGCCTCTCCAGCTGAGGCGGGAGACCACGGGTCCCTTTCCACGTGCCACATGAATCCTGGGACTCCTATCAAGTTTCACGAGGAGTCAGGCATCGTCTCCTTTGGAGGCACTGATCTCCGCGTACCTCTGGAGTTTTCAAAGGATGTGAGGCCTCCTGTCGCGATGAGGTGGGGAACTAGGTCTTTCTCTGTGGTCTCCACAGGGGATTCAGACATCCTTTCATCTTGGGAGATGCAAGACGAGCCTGCATTCAAGTCACTGCAGGGATATCCAGGCTTATTTCGCCTCAGGGCATCGCGGTGTCCATTCCACTTGAGGCCGCAAACTCAGGGTCCCTCTCACATACCTAGAGCTGAGAGAAGCCTCCTCTTGAGGTGCTTGTGGTAAGGTGGTATTCCTCTGGAGTCGAAGCCAGGGACTAACCTCTCATCTCGAGTTGATTTTTGGCCCTCGGAGCTCTTTCGTGTTGCTACAGTGACCTCAGGATCCCTCTAGCCTTGAAACAGTGTTCTTGGGGTTTCTCTGGAGTGCCATCAAGGAAATCAAGGCTCCTTTCATGTGTGATGTGCAACACGGAATTGCTCTGCACGCAGTGCAGGGGAATCGGGCCTCATCTCGCGGCGAGGGGGAAGTCTCATGGTTTTTCTCGAGTTGCGGCGGGAACCTGGGGTATATTCTCGAGTTACGACGGGGATGGCCCTTCCACCCACGTGTTTCTTCAGCGACGTCAGGACTCCTGCCTAGTTGCGAGGGACAACTCAGGATTCTCCTCGAGGCTTGGCAGGGCAATTGGGACGCCTCTCCAGCTGAGGCGGGAGACCAAGGGTCCCTTTCCAAGTGCCACAGGAATCCTGGGACTCCTATCAAGTTTCACGAGGAGTCAGGCATCGTCTCCTTTGGAGGCACTGATCTCCGCATACCTCTGGAGTTTTCAAAGGATGTGAGGCTATCGGTCGCGATGAGGTGGGGAACTAAATCTTTCTCTGTGCTTTCCACAGGGGATTCAGACATCCTTTCGTTCTGGGAGATGCAAGACGAGCCTGCATTGAAGTCACTGCAGGGATATCCGGCCTTATTTCGAGTCAGGGCATCGCGGTGTTCATTCCACTTGAGGCCGCAAACTCAGGGTCCCTCTCACATACCTAGAGCTGAGAGAAGCCTCCTCTTGATGTGCTTGTGGTAAGGTGGTATTCCTCTGGACACGAATCCAGGGACTAACCTCTCTTTTCGAGTTGATTTTTGGTCCACAGAGTTCTTTCGTGTTGCTACAGTGACCTCAGGATCCCTCTAGCCTTGAAACAGTGTTCTTGGGGTTTTTCTGGAGTGCCATCAAGGAAATCAAGGCTCCTTTCATGTGTGATGTGCAAGACGGAATTGCTCTGCACGCAGTACAGGGGAATCGGACCTCATCTCGCATCGAGGGGGAAGTCTCATGGTTTTTCTCGAGTTGCGGCGGGAACCTGGGGTATATTCTCGAGTTACGACGGGGATGACCCTTCCACACACGTGTTTGTTCAGCCACGTCAGGACTCCTGCCTAGTTGCGAGGGACAACTCGGGATTCTCCTCGAGGCTTGGCAGGGCAATTGGAACGCCTCTCCAGCTGAGGCGGGAGACCAAGGGTCCCTTTCCACGTGCCACAAGAATCCTGGGTCTCCTATCAAGTTTCACGAGGAGTCAGGCATCGTCTCCTTTGGAGGCACTGATCTCCGCGTACCTCTGGAGTTTTCAAAGGATGTGAGGCTATCAGTCGCGATGAGGTGGGGAACTAAGTCTTTCTCTGTGCTTTCCACAGGGGATTCAGACATCCTTTCATCCTGGGAGATGCAAGACGAGCCTGCATTGAAGTCACTGCAGGGATATCCGGCCTTATTTCGAGTCAGGGCATCACGGTGTCCATTCCACTTGAGGCCGCAAACTCATGGTCCCTCTCACCTACCTAGAGCTGAGAGAAGCCTCCTCTTGAGGTGCTTGTGGTAAGGTGGTATTCCTCTGGAGACGAATCCAGGGACTAACCTCTCTTTTAGAGTTGATTTTTGGTCCACAGAGTTCTTTCGTGTTGCTCCAGTGACCTCAGGATCCCTCTATCCTTGAAACAGTGCTCTTGGGGTTTCTCTGGAGTGCCATCAAGGAAATCAAGGCTCCTTTCATGTGTGATGTGCAAGACGGAATTGCTCTGCATGCAGTACAGGGGTATCGGGCCTCATCTCGCATCGAGGGGGAAGTCTCATGGTTTTTCTCGAGTTGCGGCGGGAACCTGGGGTATATTCTCGAGTTACGACGGGGATGGCCCTTCCACACACGTGTGTGTTCAGCCATGTCAGGACTCCTGCCTAGTTGTGAGGGACAACTCGGGATTCTCCTCGAGGCTTGGCCGGGCAATTGGGACGCCTCTCCAGCTGAGACGGGAGACCAAGTGTCCCTTTCCACGTGCCACAGGAATCCTGGGACTCCTATCAAGTTTCACGAGGAGTCAGGCATCGTCTCCTTTGGAGGCACTGATCTCCGCATACCTCTGGAGTTTTCAAGGGATTTGAGGCCTCCTGTCGCGATGAGGTGGGGAACTAGGTCTTTCTCTGTGGTCTCCACAGGGGATTCAGACACCCTTTCGTCTTGGGACATGCAAGACGAGCCTGTATTCCAGTCACTGCAGGGATATCCGACCTTATTTCGAGTCAGGGCATCGCGGTGTCCTTTCCACTTGAGGCCGCAAACTCAGGGTCCCTCTCACATACCTAGAGCTGAGAGAAGCCTCCTCTTGAGGTGCTTGTGGTAAGGTGGTATTCCTCTGGAGTCGAAGCCAGGGACTAACCTCTCATCTCGAGTTGATTTTTGGTACACTGAGCTCTTTCGTGATGCTACAGTGACCTCAGGATCCGTCTAGCCTTGAAACAGTGTTCTTGGGGTTTCTCTGGAGTGCCATGAAGGAAATCAAGGCTCCTTTCATGTGTGATGTGCAACACGGAATTGCTCTGCACGCAGTACAGGGGAATCGGGCCTCATCTCGCGGCGAGGGGGAAGTCTCATGGTTTTTCTCGAGTTGCGGCGGGAACCTGGGGTATATTCTCGAGTTACGACGGGGATGGCCCTTCCACACACGTGTTTGTTCAGCCACGTCAGGACTCCTGCCTAGTTGCGAGGGACAACTCGGGATTCTCCTCGAGGCTTGGCTGGGCAATTGGGACGCCTCTCCAGCTGAGGCGGGAGACCAAGGGTCCCTTTCCACGTGCCACAGGAATCCTGGGACTCCTATCAAGTTTCACGAGGAGTCAGGCATCGTCTCCTTTGGAGGCACTGATCTCCGCGTACCTCTGGAGTTTTCAAAGGATGTGAGGCCTCCGGTCGCGATGAGGTGGGGAACTAGGTCTTTCTCTGTGGTCTCCACAGGGGATTCAGACATCCTTTCATCTTGGGAGATGCAAGACGAGCCTGCATTCAAGTCACTGCAGGGATATCCAGCCTTATTTCGCGTCAGGGCATCGCGGTGTCCATTCCACTTGAGGCCGCAAACTCAGGGTCCCTCTCACATACCTAGAGCTGAGAGAAGCCTCCTCTTGAGGTGCTTGTGGTAAGGTGGTATTCCTCAGGAGTCGAAGCCAGGGACTAACTTCTCATCTCGTGTTGATTCTTGGTCCACGGAGCTCTTTCGTGTTGCTACAGTGACCTCAGGATCCCTCTAGCCTTGAAACAGTGTTCTTGGGGTTTCTCTGGAGTGCCATCAAGGAAATCAAGGCTCCTTTCATGTGTGATGTGCAACACGGAATTGCTCTGCACGCAGTGCAGGGGAATCGGGCCTCATCTCGCGGCGAGGGGGAAGTCTCATGGTTTTTCTCGAGTTGCGGCGGGAACCTGGGGTATATTCTCGAGTTACGACGGGGATGGCCCTTCCACACACGTGTGTGTTCAGCCATGTCAGGACTCCTGCCTAGTTGCGAGACACAACTCGGGATTCTCCTCGAGGCTTGGCAAGGCAATTGGGACGCCTCTCCAGCTGAGGCGGGAGACCACGGGTCCCTTTCCACGTGCCACATGAATCCTGGGACTCCTATCAAGTTTCACGAGGAGTCAGGCATCGTCTCCTTTGGAGGCACTGATCTCCGCGTACCTCTGGAGTTTTCAAAGGATGTGAGGCCTCCTGTCGCGATGAGGTGGGGAACTAGGTCTTTCTCTGTGGTCTCCACAGGGGATTCAGACATCCTTTCATCTTGGGAGATGCAAGACGAGCCTGCATTCAAGTCACTGCAGGGATATCCAGGCTTATTTCGCCTCAGGGCATCGCGGTGTCCATTCCACTTGAGGCCGCAAACTCAGGGTCCCTCTCACATACCTAGAGCTGAGAGAAGCCTCCTCTTGAGGTGCTTGTGGTAAGGTGGTATTCCTCTGGAGTCGAAGCCAGGGACTAACCTCTCATCTCGAGTTGATTTTTGGCCCTCGGAGCTCTTTCGTGTTGCTACAGTGACCTCAGGATCCCTCTAGCCTTGAAACAGTGTTCTTGGGGTTTCTCTGGAGTGCCATCAAGGAAATCAAGGCTCCTTTCATGTGTGATGTGCAACACGGAATTGCTCTGCACGCAGTGCAGGGGAATCGGGCCTCATCTCGCGGCGAGGGGGAAGTCTCATGGTTTTTCTCGAGTTGCGGCGGGAACCTGGGGTATATTCTCGAGTTACGACGGGGATGGCCCTTCCACCCACGTGTTTCTTCAGCGACGTCAGGACTCCTGCCTAGTTGCGAGGGACAACTCAGGATTCTCCTCGAGGCTTGGCAGGGCAATTGGGACGCCTCTCCAGCTGAGGCGGGAGACCAAGGGTCCCTTTCCAAGTGCCACAGGAATCCTGGGACTCCTATCAAGTTTCACGAGGAGTCAGGCATCGTCTCCTTTGGAGGCACTGATCTCCGCATACCTCTGGAGTTTTCAAAGGATGTGAGGCTATCGGTCGCGATGAGGTGGGGAACTAAATCTTTCTCTGTGCTTTCCACAGGGGATTCAGACATCCTTTCGTTCTGGGAGATGCAAGACGAGCCTGCATTGAAGTCACTGCAGGGATATCCGGCCTTATTTCGAGTCAGGGCATCGCGGTGTTCATTCCACTTGAGGCCGCAAACTCAGGGTCCCTCTCACATACCTAGAGCTGAGAGAAGCCTCCTCTTGATGTGCTTGTGGTAAGGTGGTATTCCTCTGGACACGAATCCAGGGACTAACCTCTCTTTTCGAGTTGATTTTTGGTCCACAGAGTTCTTTCGTGTTGCTACAGTGACCTCAGGATCCCTCTAGCCTTGAAACAGTGTTCTTGGGGTTTTTCTGGAGTGCCATCAAGGAAATCAAGGCTCCTTTCATGTGTGATGTGCAAGACGGAATTGCTCTGCACGCAGTACAGGGGAATCGGACCTCATCTCGCATCGAGGGGGAAGTCTCATGGTTTTTCTCGAGTTGCGGCGGGAACCTGGGGTATATTCTCGAGTTACGACGGGGATGACCCTTCCACACACGTGTTTGCTCAGCCACGTCAGGACTCCTGCCTAGTTGCGAGGGACAACTCGGGATTCTCCTCGAGGCTTGGCAGGGCAATTGGAACGCCTCTCCAGCTGAGGCGGGAGACCAAGGGTCCCTTTCCACGTGCCACAAGAATCCTGGGTCTCCTATCAAGTTTCACGAGGAGTCAGGCATCGTCTCCTTTGGAGGCACTGATCTCCGCGTACCTCTGGAGTTTTCAAAGGATGTGAGGCTATCAGTCGCGATGAGGTGGGGAACTAAGTCTTTCTCTGTGCTTTCCACAGGGGATTCAGACATCCTTTCATCCTGGGAGATGCAAGACGAGCCTGCATTGAAGTCACTGCAGGGATATCCGGCCTTATTTCGAGTCAGGGCATCACGGTGTCCATTCCACTTGAGGCCGCAAACTCATGGTCCCTCTCACCTACCTAGAGCTGAGAGAAGCCTCCTCTTGAGGTGCTTGTGGTAAGGTGGTATTCCTCTGGAGACGAATCCAGGGACTAACCTCTCTTTTAGAGTTGATTTTTGGTCCACAGAGTTCTTTCGTGTTGCTCCAGTGACCTCAGGATCCCTCTATCCTTGAAACAGTGCTCTTGGGGTTTCTCTGGAGTGCCATCAAGGAAATCAAGGCTCCTTTCATGTGTGATGTGCAAGACGGAATTGCTCTGCATGCAGTACAGGGGTATCGGGCCTCATCTCGCATCGAGGGGGAAGTCTCATGGTTTTTCTCGAGTTGCGGCGGGAACCTGGGGTATATTCTCGAGTTACGACGGGGATGGCCCTTCCACACACGTGTGTGTTCAGCCATGTCAGGACTCCTGCCTAGTTGTGAGGGACAACTCGGGATTCTCCTCGAGGCTTGGCCGGGCAATTGGGACGCCTCTCCAGCTGAGACGGGAGACCAAGTGTCCCTTTCCACGTGCCACAGGAATCCTGGGACTCCTATCAAGTTTCACGAGGAGTCAGGCATCGTCTCCTTTGGAGGCACTGATCTCCGCATACCTCTGGAGTTTTCAAGGGATTTGAGGCCTCCTGTCGCGATGAGGTGGGGAACTAGGTCTTTCTCTGTGGTCTCCACAGGGGATTCAGACACCCTTTCGTCTTGGGACATGCAAGACGAGCCTGTATTCCAGTCACTGCAGGGATATCCGACCTTATTTCGAGTCAGGGCATCGCGGTGTCCTTTCCACTTGAGGCCGCAAACTCAGGGTCCCTCTCACATACCTAGAGCTGAGAGAAGCCTCCTCTTGAGGTGCTTGTGGTAAGGTGGTATTCCTCTGGAGTCGAAGCCAGGGACTAACCTCTCATCTCGAGTTGATTTTTGGTACACTGAGCTCTTTCGTGATGCTACAGTGACCTCAGGATCCGTCTAGCCTTGAAACAGTGTTCTTGGGGTTTCTCTGGAGTGCCATGAAGGAAATCAAGGCTCCTTTCATGTGTGATGTGCAACACGGAATTGCTCTGCACGCAGTACAGGGGAATCGGGCCTCATCTCGCGGCGAGGGGGAAGTCTCATGGTTTTTCTCGAGTTGCGGCGGGAACCTGGGGTATATTCTCGAGTTACGACGGGGATGGCCCTTCCACACACGTGTTTGTTCAGCCACGTCAGGACTCCTGCCTAGTTGCGAGGGACAACTCGGGATTCTCCTCGAGGCTTGGCTGGGCAATTGGGACGCCTCTCCAGCTGAGGCGGGAGACCAAGGGTCCCTTTCCACGTGCCACAGGAATCCTGGGACTCCTATCAAGTTTCACGAGGAGTCAGGCATCGTCTCCTTTGGAGGCACTGATCTCCGCGTACCTCTGGAGTTTTCAAAGGATGTGAGGCCTCCGGTCGCGATGAGGTGGGGAACTAGGTCTTTCTCTGTGGTCTCCACAGGGGATTCAGACATCCTTTCATCTTGGGAGATGCAAGACGAGCCTGCATTCAAGTCACTGCAGGGATATCCAGCCTTATTTCGCGTCAGGGCATCGCGGTGTCCATTCCACTTGAGGCCGCAAACTCAGGGTCCCTCTCACATACCTAGAGCTGAGAGAAGCCTCCTCTTGAGGTGCTTGTGGTAAGGTGGTATTCCTCTGGAGTCGAAGCCAGGGACTAACCTCTCATCTCGAGTTGATTTTTGGCCCACGGAGCTCTTTCGTGTTGCTACAGTGACCTCAGGATGCCTCTAGCCTTGAAACAGTGTTCTTGGGGTTTCTCTGGAGTGCCATCAAGGAAATCAAGGCTCCTTTCATGTGTGATGTGCAACACGGAATTGCTCTGCACGCAGTGCAGGGGAATCGGGCCTCATCTCGCGGCGAGGGGGAAGTCTCATGGTTTTTCTCGAGTTGCGGCGGGAAGCTGGGGTATATTCTCGAGTTACGACGGGGATGGCCCTTCCACCCACATGTTTCTTCAGCGACGTCAGGACTCCTGCCTAGTTGCGAGGGACAACTCTGGATTCTCCTCGAGGCTTGGCAGGGCAATTGGGACGCCTCTCCAGCTGAGGCGGGAGACCAAGGGTCCCTTTCCACGTGCCACAGGAATCCTGGGACTCCTATCAAGTTTCACGAGGAGTCAGGCATCGTCTCCTTTGGAGGCACTGATCTCCGCGTACCTCTGGAGTTTTCAAAGGATGTGAGGCTATCGGTCGCGATGAGGTGGGGAACTAAGTCTTTCTCTGTGCTTTCCACAGGGGATTCAGACATCCTTTCGTCCTGGGAGATGCAAGACGAGCCTGCATTGAAGTCACTGCAGGGATATCCGGCCTTATTTCGAGTCAGGGCATCGTGGTGTCCTTTCTACTTGAGGCCGCAAATTCAGGGTCCCTCTCACATACCTAGAGCTGAGAGAAGCCTCCTCTTGAGGTGCTTGTGGTAAGGTGGTATTCCTCTGGAGACGAATCCAGGGACTAACCTCTCTTTTCGAGTTGATTTTTGGTCCACAGAGTTCTTTCGTGTTGCTACAGTGACCTCAGGATCCCTCTATCCTTGAAACAGTGTTCTTGGGGTTTCTCTGGAGTACCATCAAGGAAATCAAGGCTCCTTTCATGTGTGATGTGCAAGACGGAATTGCTCTGCACGCAGTAGAGGGGAATCGGGCCTCATCTCGCATCGAGGGGGAAGTCTCATGGTTTTTCTCGAGTTGCGGCGGGAACCTGGGGTATATTCTCGAGTTACGACGGGGATGGCCCTTCCACCCACGTGTTTGTTCAGCCACGTCAGGACTCCTGCCTAGTTGCGAGGGACAACTCGGGATTCTCCTCGAGGCTTGGCAGGGCAATTGGAACGCCTCTCCAGCTGAGGCGGAAGACCAAGGGTCCCTATCCACGTGCCACAAGAATCCTGGGACTCCTATCAAGATTCACGAGGAGTCAGGCATCGTCTCCTTTGGAGGCACTGACCTCCGCGTACCTCTGGAGTTTTCAAAGGATGTGAGGCCTCCGGTCGCGATGAGGTGGGGAACTAGGTGTTTCTCTGTGGTCTCCACAGGGGATTCAGACATCCTTTCTTCTTGGGAGATGCAAGACGAGCCTGCATTGAAGTCACTGCAGGGATATCCGGCCTTATTTCGAGTCAGGGCATCGCGGTGTCCATTCCACTTGAGGCCGCAAACTCAGGATCCCTCTCACATACCTAGAGCTGAGAGAAGCCTACTCTTGAGGTGCTTGTGGTAAGGTGGTATTCCTCAGGAGTCGAAGCCAGGGACTAACCTCTCATCTCGTGTTGATTCTTGGTCCACGGAGCTCTTTCGTGTTGCTACAGTGACTTCAGGATCCCTCTAGCCTTGAAACAGTGTTCTTGGGGTTTCTCTGGAGTGCCATCAAGGAAATCAAGGCTCCTTTCATGTGTGATGTGCAACACGGAATTGCTCTGCACGCAGTGCAGGGGAATCGGGCCTCCTCTCGCGGCGAGGGGGAAGTCTCATGGTTTTTCTCGAGTTGCGGCGGGAACCTGGGGTATATTCTCGAGTTACGACGGGGATGGCCCTTCCACCCACGTGTTTCTTCAGCGACGTCAGGACTCCTGCCTAGTTGCGAGGGACAACTCTGGATTCTCCTCGAGGCTTGGCAGGGCAATTGGGACGCCTCTCCAGCTGAGGCGGGAGACCAAGGGTCCCTTTCCACGTGCCACAGGAATCCTGGGACTCCTATCAAGTTTCACGAGGAGTCAGGCATCGTCTCCTTTGGAGGCACTGATCTCCGCGTACCTCTGGAGTTTTCAAAGGATGTGAGGCTATCGGTCGCGATGAGGTGGGGAACTAAGTCTTTCTCTGTGCTTTCCACAGGGGATTCAGACATCCTTTCGTCCTGGGAGATGCAAGACGAGCCTGCATTGAAGTCACTGCAGGGATATCCGGCCTTATTTCGAGTCAGGGCATCGTGGTGTCCTTTCTACTTGAGGCCGCAAACTCAGGGTCCCTCTCACATACCTAGAGCTGAGAGAAGCCTCCTCTTGAGGTGCTTGTGGTAAGGTGGTATTCCTCTGGAGACGAATCCAGGGACTAACCTCTCTTTTCGAGTTGATTTTTGGTCCACAGAGTTCTTTCGTGTTGCTACAGTGACCTCAGGATCCCTCTATCCTTGAAACAGTGTTCTTGGGGTTTCTCTGGAGTACCATCAAGGAAATCAAGGCTCCTTTCATGTGTGATGTGCAAGACGGAATTGCTCTGCACGCAGTAGAGGGGAATCGGGCCTCATCTCGCATCGAGGGGGAAGTCTCATGGTTTTTCTCGAGTTGCGGCGGGAACCTGGGGTATATTCTCGAGTTACGACGGGGATGGCCCTTCCACCCACGTGTTTGTTCAGCCACGTCAGGACTCCTGCCTAGTTGCGAGGGACAACTCGGGATTCTCCTCGAGGCTTGGCAGGGCAATTGGAACGCCTCTCCAGCTGAGGCGGAAGACCAAGGGTCCCTATCCACGTGCCACAAGAATCCTGGGACTCCTATCAAGATTCACGAGGAGTCAGGCATCGTCTCCTTTGGAGGCACTGACCTCCGCGTACCTCTGGAGTTTTCAAAGGATGTGAGGCCTCCGGTCGCGATGAGGTGGGGAACTAGGTGTTTCTCTGTGGTCTCCACAGGGGATTCAGACATCCTTTCTTCTTGGGAGATGCAAGACGAGCCTGCATTGAAGTCACTGCAGGGATATCCGGCCTTATTTCGAGTCAGGGCATCGCGGTGTCCATTCCACTTGAGGCCGCAAACTCAGGATCCCTCTCACATACCTAGAGCTGAGAGAAGCCTACTCTTGAGGTGCTTGTGGTAAGGTGGTATTCCTCAGGAGTCGAAGCCAGGGACTAACCTCTCATCTCGTGTTGATTCTTGGTCCACGGAGCTCTTTCGTGTTGCTACAGTGACTTCAGGATCCCTCTAGCCTTGAAACAGTGTTCTTGGGGTTTCTCTGGAGTGCCATCAAGGAAATCAAGGCTCCTTTCATGTGTGATGTGCAACACGGAATTGCTCTGCACGCAGTGCAGGGGAATCGGGCCTCCTCTCGCGGCGAGGGGGAAGTCTCATGGTTTTTCTCGAGTTGCGGCGGGAACCTGGGGTATATTCTCGAGTTACGACGGGGATGGCCCTTCCACCCACGTGTTTCTTCAGCGACGTCAGGACTCCTGCCTAGTTGCGAGGGACAACTCGGGATTCTCCTCGAGGCTTTGCAGGGCAATGGGACGCCTCTCCAGCTGAGACGGGAGACCAAGGGTCCCTTTCCACGTGCCACAGGAATCCTGGGTCTCCTATCAAGTTTCACGAGGAGTCAGGAATCGTCTCCTTTGGAGGCACTGATCTCCGCATACCTCTGGAGTTTTCAAAGGATTTGAGGCCTCCTGTCGCGATGAGGTGGGGAACTAGGTCTTTCTCTGTGGTCTCCACAGGGGATTCAGACACCCTTTCGTCTTGGGAGATGCAAGACGAGCCTGCATTCCAGTCACTGCAGGGATATCCGGCCTTATTTCGAGTCAGGGCATCGCGGTGTCCATTCCACTTGAGGCCGCAAACTCAGAGTCCCTCTCACATACCTAGAGCTGAGAGAAGCCTCCTCTTGAGGTGCTTGTGGTAAGGTGGTATTCCTCTGGAGTCGAAGCCAGGGACTAACCTCTCATCTCGAGTTGATTTTTGGTCCACGGAGCTCTTTTGTGTTGCTACAGTGACCTCAGGATCCCTCTAGCCTTGAAACAGTGTTCTTGGGATTTCTCTGGAGTGCCATGAAGGAAATCAAGGCTCCTTTCATGTGTGATGTGCAACACGGAATTGCTCTGCACGCAGTGTAGGGGAATCGGGCCTCAACTCGCGGCGAGGGGGAAGTCTCATGGTTTTTCTCGAGTAGCGGCGGGAACCTGGGGTATATTCTCGAGTTACGACGGGGATGGCCCTTCCACACACGTATTTGTTCAGCCACGTCAGGACTCCTGCCTAGTTGCGAGGAACAACTCGGGATTCTCGTCGAGGTTTTGCAGGGCAATTGGGATGCCTCTCCAGCTGAGACGGGAGACCAAGGGTCCCTTTCCACGTGCCACAGGAATCCTGGGTCTCCTATCAAGTTTCACGAGGAGTCAGGCATCGTCTCCTTTGGAGGCACTGATCTCCGCGTACCTCTGGAGTTTTCAAAGGATGTGAGGCCTCCGGTCGCGATGAGGTGGGGAACTAGGTGTTTCTCTGTGGTCTCCACAGGGGATTCAGACATCCTTTCATCTTGGGAGATGCAAGAAGAGCCTGCATTCAAGTCACCGCAGGGATATCCAGCCTTAATTCGCGTCAGGGCATCGCGGTGTCCATTCCACTTGAGGCCGCAAACTCAGGGTCCCTCTCACATACCTAGAGCTGAGAGAAGCCTCCTCTTGACGTACTTGTGGTAAGGTGGTATTCCTCTGGAGTCGAAGCCTGGGACTAACCTCTCATCTCGAGTTGATTTTTGGCCCACGGAGCTTTTTCGTGTTGCTACAGTGACCTCAGGATCCCTCTATCCTTGAAAAAGTGTTCTTGGGGTTTCTCTGGAGTGCCATCAAGGAAATCAAGGCTCCTTTCATGTGTGATGTGCAAGACGGAATTGCTCTGCACGCAGTGCAGGGGAATCGGGCCTCATCTCGCGGCGAGGGGGAAGTCTCATGGTTTTTCTCGAGTTGCGGCGGGAACCTGGGGTATATTCTCGAGTTACGACGGGGATGGCCCTTCCACCCACGTGTTTCTTCAGCGACGTCAGGACTCCTGCCTAGTTGCGTGGGACAACTCTGGATTCTCCTCGAGGCTTGGCAGGGCAATTGGGACGCCTCTCCAGCTGAGGCGGGAGACCAAGGGTCCCTTTCCAAGTGCCACAGGAATCCTGGGACTCCTATCAAGTTTCACGAGGAGTGAGGCATCGTCTCCTTTGGAGGCACTGATCTCCGCGTACCTCTGGAGTTTTCAAAGGATGTGAGGCTATCGGTCGCGATGCGGTGGGGAACTAAATCTTTCTCTGTGCTTTCCACAGGGGATTCAGACATCCTTCCGTCCTGGGAGATGCAAGACGAGCCTGCATTCAAGTCACTGCAGGGATATCCGGCCTTATTTCGAGTCAGGGCATCGCGGTGTCCATTCCACTTGAGGCCGCAAACTCAGGGTCCCTCTCACATACCTAGAGCTGAGAGAAGCCTCCTCTTGAGGTGCTTGTGGTAAGGTGGTATTCCTCTGGAGACGAATCCAGGGACTAACCTCTCTTTTCGAGTTGATTTTTGGTCCACAGAGTTCTTTCGTGTTGCTACAGTGACCTCAGGATCCTTCTAGCCTTGAAACAGTGTTCTTGGGGTTTCTCTGGAGTGCCATCAAGGAAATCAAGGCTCCTTTCATGTGTGATGTGCAAGACGGAATTGCTCTGCACGCAGTACAGGGGAATCGGGCCTCATCTCGCATCGAGGGGGAAGTCTCATGGTTTTTCTCGAGTTGCGGCGGGAACCTGGGGTATATTCTCGAGTTACGACGGGGATGGCCCTTCCACCCACGTGTTTGTTCAGCCACGTCAGGACTCCTGCCTAGTTGCGAGGGACAACTCGGGATTCTCCTCGAGGCTTGGCAGGGCAATTGGAACGCCTCTCCAGCTGACCGGGAGACCAAGGGTCCCTTTCCACGTGCCACAAGAATCCTGGGACTCCTATCAAGTTTCACGAGGAGTCAGGCATCGTCTCCTTTGGAGGCACTGATCTCCGCGTACCTCTGGAGTTTTCAAAGGATGTGAGGCCTCCGGTCGCGATGAGGTGGGGAACTAGGTGTTTCTCTGTGGTCTCCACAGGGGATTCAGACATCCTTTCTTCTTGGGAGATGCAAGACGAGACTGCATTCAAGTCACTGCAGGGATTTCCGGCCTTATTTCTAGTCAGGGCATCGCGGTGTCCATTCCACTTGAGGCCGCAAACTCAGGGTCCCTCTCACATACCTAGAGCTGAGAGAAGCCTCCTCTTGAGGTGCTTGTGGTAAGGTGGTATTCCTCAGGAGTCGAAGCCAGGGACTAACCTCTCATCTCGTGTTGATTCTTGGTCCACGGAGCTCTTTCGTGTTGCTACAGTGACCTCAGGATCCCTCTAGCATTGAAACAGTGTTCTTGGGGTTTCTCTGGAGTGCCATCAAGGAAATCAAGGCTCCTTTCATGTGTGATGTGCAACACGGAATTGCTCTGCACGCAGTGCAGGGGAATCGGGCCTCATCTCGCGGCGAGGGGGAAGTCTCATGGTTTTTCTCGAGTTGCGGCGGGAACCTGGGGTATAATCTCGAGTTACGACGGGGATGGCCCTTCCACCCACGTGTTTCTTCAGCGACGTCAGGACTCCTGCCTAGTTGCGAGGGACAACTCTGGATTCTCCTCGAGGCTTAGCAGGGCAATTGGGACGCCTCTCCAGCTGAGGCGGGAGACCAAGTGTCCCTTTCCAAGTGCCACAGGAATCCTGGGACTCCTATCAAGTTTCACGAGGAGTCAGGCATCGTCTCCTTTGGAGGCACTGATCTCCGCGTACCTCTGGAGTTTTCAAAGGATGTGAGGCTATCGGTCGCGATGAGGTGGGGAACTAAGTCTTTCTCTGTGCTTTCCACAGGGGATTCAGACATCCTTTCGTCCTGGGAGATGCAAGACGAGGCTGCATTGAAGTCACTGCAGGGATATCCGGCCTTATTTCGAGTCAGGGCATCGCGGTGTCCATTCCACTTGAGGCCGCAAACTCAGGGTCCCTCTCACATACCTAGAGCTGAGAGAAGCCTCCTCTTGAGGTGCTTGTGGTAAGGTGGTATTCCTCTGGAGACGAATCCAGGGACTAACGTCTCTTTTCGAGTTGATTTTTGGTCCACAGAGTTCTTTCGTGTTGCTACAGTGACCTCAGGATCCCTCTATCCTTGAAACAGTGTTCTTGGGGTTTCTCTGGAGTGCCATCAAGGAAATCAAGGCTCCTTTCATGTGTGATGTGCAAGACGGAATTGCTCTGCACGCAGTACAGGGGAATCGGGCCTCACCTCGCATCGAGGGGGAAGTCTCATGGTTTTTCTCGAGTTGCGGCGGGAACCTGGGGTATATTCTCGAGTTACGACGGGGATGGCCCTTCCACCCACGTGTTTGTTCAGCCACGTCAGGACTCCTGCCTAGTTGCGAGGGACAACTCGGGATTCTCCTCGAGGCTTGGCAGGGCAATTGGGACGCCTCTCCAGCTGAGGCGGGAGACCAAGGGTCCCTTTCCACGTGCCACAAGAATCCTGGGACTCCTATCAAGTTTCACGAGGAGTCAGGCATCGTCTCCTTTGGAGGCACTGATCTCCGCGTACCTCTGGAGTTTTCAAAGGATGTGAGGCCTCCGGTCGCGATGAGGTGGGGAACTAGGTCTTTCTCTGTGGTCTCCACAGGGGATTCAGACACCCTTTCGTCTTGGGAGATGCAAGACGAGCCTGCATTCCAGTCACTGCAGGAATATCCGGCCTTATTTCGAGTCAGGGCATCGCGGTGTCCATTCCACTTGAGGCCGCAAACTCAGGGTCCCTCTCACATACCTAGAGCTGAGAGAAGCCTCCTCTTGAGGTGATTGTGGTAAGGTGGTATTCCTCTGGAGTCGAAGCCAGGGACTAACCTCTCATCTCGAGTTGATTTTTGGCCCACGGAGCTCTTTCGTGTTGCTACAGTGACCTCAGGATCCCTCTAGCCTTGAAACAGTGTTCTTGGGGTTTCTCTGGAGTGCCATCAAGGAAATCAAGGCTCCTTTCATGTGTGATGTGCAAGACGGAATTGCTCTGCACGCAGTACAGGGGAATCGGGCCTCATCTCGCGGCGAGGGGGAAGTCTCATGGTTTTTCTCGAGTTGCGGTGGGAACCTGGGGTATATTCTCGAGTTACGACGGGGATGGCCCTTCCACCCACGTGTTTCTTCAGCGACGTCAGGACTCCTGCCTAGTTGCGAGGGACAACTCTGGATTCTCCTCGAGGCTTGGCAGGGCAATTCGGACGCCTCTCCAGCTGAGGCGGGAGACCAAGGGTCCCTTTCCAAGTGCCACAGGAATCCTGGGACTCCTATCAAGTTTCACGAGGAGTCAGGCATCGTCTCCTTTGGAGGCACTGATCTCCGCGTACATCTGGAGTTTTCAAAGGATGTGAGGCTATCGGTCGCGATGAGGTGGGGAACTAAGTCTTTCTCTGTGCTTTCCACAGGGGATTCAGACATCCTTTCGTCCTGGGAGATGCAAGACGAGCCTGCATTGAAGTCACTGCAGGGATATCCGGCCTTATGTCGAGTCAGGGCATCGCGGTGTCCATTCCACTTGAGGCCGCAAACTCAGGGTCCCTCTCACATACCTAGAGCTGAGAGAAGCCTCCTCTTGAGGTGCTTGTGGTAAGGTGGTATTCCTCTGGAGACGAATCCAGGAATAACCTCTCTTTTCGAGTTGATTTTTGGTCCACAGAGTTCTTTCGTGTTGCTACAGTGACCTCAGGATCCCTCTAGCCTTGAAACAGTGTTCTTGGGGTTTCTCTGGAGTGCCATCAAGGAAATCAAGGCTCCTTTCATGTGTGATGTGCAAGACGGAATTGCTCTGCATGCAGTACAGGGGAATCGGGCCTCATCTCGCATCGAGGGGGAAGTCTCATGGTTTTTCTCGAGTTGCGGCGGGAACCTGGGGTATATTCTCGAGTTACGACGGGGATGGCCCTTCCACCCACGTGTTTGTTCAGCCACATCAGGACTCCTGCCTAGTTGCGAGGGACAACTCTGGATTCTCCTCGAGGCTTGGCAGGGCAATTGGAACGCCTCTCCAGCTGAGGCGGGAGACCAAGGGTCCCTTTCCACGTGCCACAAGAATCCTGGGACTGCTATCAAGTTTCACGAGGAGTCAGGCATCGTCTCCTTTGGAGGCACTGATCTCCGCGTACCTCTGGAGTTTTCGAAGGATGTGAGGCCTCCGGTCGCGATGAGGTGGGGAACTAGGTGTGTCTCTGTGGTCTCCACAGGGGATTCAGACATCCTTTCTTCTTGGGAGATGCAAGACGAGCCTGCATTCAAGTCACTGCAGGGATATCCGGCCTTATTTCGAGTCAGGGCATCGCGGTGTCCATTCCACTTGAGGCCGCAAACTCAGGGTCCCTCTCACATACCTAGAGCTGAGAGAAGCCTCCTCTTGAGGTGCTTGTGGTAAGGTGGTATTCCTCAGGAGTTGAAGCCAGGGACTAACCTCTCATCTCGAGTTGATTTTTGGCCCACGGAGCTCTTTCGTGTTGCTACAGTGACCTCAGGATCCCTCTAGCCTTGAAACAGTGTTCTTGGGGTTTCTCTGGAGTGCCATCAAGGAAATCAAGGCTCCTTTCATGTGTGATGTGCAACACGGAATTGCTCTGCACGCAGTGCATGGGAATCGGGCCTCATCTCGCGGCGAGGGGAAAGTCTCATGGTTTTTCTCGAGTTGCGGCGGGAACCTGGGGTATATTCTCGAGTTACGACGGGGATGGCCCTTCCACCCACGTGTTTCTTCAGCGACGTCAGGACTCCTGCCTAGTTGCGAGGGACAACTCTGGATTCCCCTCGAGGCTTGGCAGGGCAATTGGGACGCCTCTCCAGCTGAGGCGGGAGACCAAGTGTCCCTTTCCAAGTGCCACAGGAATCCTGGGACTCCTATCAAGTTTCACGAGGAGTCAGGCATCGTCTCCTTTGGAGGCACTGATCTCCGCGTACCCCTGGAGTTTTCAAAGGATGTGAGGCTATCGGTCGCGATGAGGTGGGGAACTAAGTCTTTCTCTGTGCTTTCTACAGGGGATTCAGACATCCTTTCGTCCTGGGAGATGCAAGACGAGCCTGCATTGAAGTCACTGCAGGGATATCCGGCCTTATTTCGAGTCAGGGCATCGCGGTGTCCATTCCACTTGAGGCCACAAACTCAGGGTCCCTCTCACATACCTAGAGCTGAGAGAAGCCTCCTCTTGAGGTGCTTGTGGTAAGGTGGTATTCCTCTGGAGACGAATCCAGGGACTAACCTCTCTTTTCGAGTTGATTTTTGGTCCACAGAGTTCTTTCGTGTTGCTACAGTGACCTCAGGATCCCTCTATCCTTGAAACAGTGTTCTTGGGGTTTCTCTGGAGTGCCATCAAGGAAATCATGGCTCCTTTCATGTGTGATGTGCAAGACGGAATTGCTCTGCACGCAGTACAGGGGAATCGGGCCTGATCTCGCATCGAGGGGGAAGTCTTATGGTTTTTCTCGAGTTGCGGCGGGAACCTGGGGTATATTCTCGAGTTACGACGGGGATGGCCCTTCCACCCACGTGTTTGTTCAGCCACGTCAGGACTCCTGCCTAGTTGCGAGGGACAACTCGGGATTCTCCTCGAGGCTTGGCAGGGCAATTGGAACGCCTCTCCAGCTGAGGCGGGAGACCAAGGGTCCCTTTCCACGTGCCACAAGAATCCTGGGACTCCTATCAAGTTTCACGAGGAGTCAGGCATCGTCTCCTTTGCAGCCACTGATCTCCGCGTACCTCTGGAGTTTTCAAAGGATTTGAGGCCTCCTGTCGCGATGAGGTGGGGAACTAGGTCTTTCTCTGTGGTCTCCACAGGGGATTCAGACACCCTTTCGTCTTGGGAGATGCAAGACGAGCCTGCATTCCAGTCACTGCAGGGATATCCGGCCTTATTTCGAGTCAGGGCATCGCGGTGTCCATTCCACTTGAGGCCGCAAACTCAGGGTCCCTCTCACATACCTCGAGCTGAGAGAAGCCTCCTCTTGAGGTGCTTGTGGTAAGGTGGTATTCCTCTGGAGTCGAAGCCAGGGACTAACCTCTCATCTCGAGTTGATTTTTGGTCCACGGAGCTCTTTCTTGTTGCTACAGTGACCTCAGGATCCCTCTATCCTTGAAACAGTGTTCTTGGGGTTTCTCTGGAGTGCCATGAAGGAAATCAAGGCTCCTTTCATGTGTGATGTGCAACACAGAATTGCTCTGCACGCAGTGCACGGGAATCGGGCCTCATCTCGCGGCGAGGGGGAAGTCTCATGGTTTTTCTCGAGTTGCGGCGGGAACCTGGGGTATATTCTCGAGTTAAGACGGGGATGGCCCATGCACACCCGTGTTTGTTCAGCCACGTCAGGACTCTTGCCTAGTTGCGAGACACAACTCTGGATTCTCCTCGAGGCTTGGCAAGGCAATGGGACGCCTCTCCAGCTGAGGCGGGAGACTAAGTGTCCCTTTCCACGTGCCACAGGAATCCTGGGACTCCTATCAAGTTTCACGAGGAGTCAGGCATCGTCTCCTTTGGAGGCACTGATCTCCGCGTACCTCTGGAGTTTTCAAAGGATGTGAGGCCTCCGGTCGCGATGAGGTGGGGAACTAGGTCTTTCTCTGTGGTCTCCACAGGGGATTCAGACATCCTTTCATCATGGGAGATGCAAGACGAGCCTGCATTCAAGTCACTGCAGGGATATCCAGCCTTATTTCGCGTCAGGGCATCGCGGTGTCCATTCCACTTGAGGCCGCAAACTCAGGATCCCTCTCACATACCTAGAGCTGAGAGAAGCCTCCTCTTGAGGTGCTTGTGGTAAGGTGGTATTCCTCAGGAGTCGAAGCCAGGGACTAACCTCTCATCTCGTGTTGATTCTTGGTCCACGGAGCTCTTTCGTGTTGCTACAGTGACCTCAGGATCCCTCTAGCATTGAAACAGTGTTCTTGGGGTTTCTCTGGAGTGCCATCAAGGAAATCAAGGCTCCTTTCATGTGTGATGTGCAACACGGAATTGCTCTGCACGCAGTGCAGGGGAATCGGGCCTCATCTCGCGGCGAGGGGGAAGTCTCATGGTTTTTCTCGAGTTGCGGCGGGAACCTGGGGTATATTCTCGAGTTACGACGGGGATGGCCCTTCCACCCACGTGTTTCTTCAGCGACGTCAGGACTCCTGCCTAGTTGCGAGGGACAACTCTGGATTCTCCTCGAGGCTTAGCAGGGCAATTGGGACGCCTCTCCAGCTGAGGCGGGAGACCAAGTGTCCCTTTCCAAGTGCCACAGGAATCCTGGGACTCCTATCAAGTTTCACGAGGACTCAGGCATCGTCTCCTTTGGAGGCACTGATCTCCGCGTACCTCTGGAGTTTTCAAAGGATGTGAGGCTATCGGTCGCGATGAGGTGGGGAACTAAGTCTTTCTCTGTGCTTTCCACAGGGGATTCAGACATCCTTTCGTCCTGGGAGATGCAAGACGAGCCTGCATTGAAGTCACTGCAGGGATATCCGGCCTTATTTCGAGTCAGGGCATCGCGGTGTCCATTCCACTTGAGGCCGCAAACTCAGGGTCCCTCTCACATACCTAGAGCTGAGAGAAGCCTCCTCTTGAGGTGCTTGTGGTAAGGTGGTATTCCTCTGGAGACGAATCCAGGGACTAACCTCTCTTTTCGAGTTGATTTTTGGTCCACAGAGTTCTTTCGTGTTGCTACAGTGACCTCAGGATCCCTCTATCCTTGAAACAGTGTTCTTGGGGTTTCTCTGGAGTGCCATCAAGGAAATCAAGGCTCCTTTCATGTGTGATGTGCAAGACGGAATTGCTCTGCACGCAGTACAGGGGAATCGGGCCTCACCTCGCATCGAGGGGGAAGTCTCATGGTTTTTCTCGAGTTGCGGCGGGAACCTGGGGTATATTCTCCAGTTACGACGGGGATGGCCCTTCCACCCACGTGTTTGTTCAGCCACGTCAGGACTCCTGCCTAGTTGCGAGGGACAACTCGGGATTCTCCTCGAGGCTTGGCAGGGCAATTGGGACGCCTCTCCAGCTGAGGCGGGAGACCAAGGGTCCCTTTCCACGTGCCACAAGAATCCTGGGACTCCTATCAAGTTTCACGAGGAGTCAGGCATCGTCTCCTTTGGAGGCACTGATCTCCGCGTACCTCTGGAGTTTTCAAAGGATGTGAGGCCTCCGGTCGCGATGAGGTGGGGAACTAGGTCTTTCTCTGTGGTCTCCACAGGGGATTCAGACACCCTTTCGTCTTGGGAGATGCAAGACGAGCCTGCATTCCAGTCACTGCAGGAATATCCGGCCTTATTTCGAGTCAGGGCATCGCGGTGTCCATTCCACTTGAGGCCGCAAACTCAGGGTCCCTCTCACATACCTAGAGCTGAGAGAAGCCTCCTCTTGAGGTGATTGTGGTAAGGTGGTATTCCTCTGGAGTCGAAGCCAGGGACTAACCTCTCATCTCGAGTTGATTTTTGGCCCACGGAGCTCTTTCGTGTTGCTACAGTGACCTCAGGATCCCTCTAGCCTTGAAACAGTGTTCTTGGGGTTTCTCTGGAGTGCCATCAAGGAAATCAAGGCTCCTTTCATGTGTGATGTGCAAGACGGAATTGCTCTGCACGCAGTACAGGGGAATCGGGCCTCATCTCGCGGCGAGGGGGAAGTCTCATGGTTTTTCTCGAGTTGCGGTGGGAACCTGGGGTATATTCTCGAGTTACGACGGGGATGGCCCTTCCACCCACGTGTTTCTTCAGCGACGTCAGGACTCCTGCCTAGTTGCGAGGGACAACTCTGGATTCTCCTCGAGGCTTGGCAGGGCAATTCGGACGCCTCTCCAGCTGAGGCGGGAGACCAAGGGTCCCTTTCCAAGTGCCACAGGAATCCTGGGACTCCTATCAAGTTTCACGAGGAGTCAGGCATCGTCTCCTTTGGAGGCACTGATCTCCGCGTACATCTGGAGTTTTCAAAGGATGTGAGGCTATCGGTCGCGATGAGGTGGGGAACTAAGTCTTTCTCTGTGCTTTCCACAGGGGATTCAGACATCCTTTCGTCCTGGGAGATGCAAGACGAGCCTGCATTGAAGTCACTGCAGGGATATCCGGCCTTATGTCGAGTCAGGGCATCGCGGTGTCCATTCCACTTGAGGCCGCAAACTCAGGGTCCCTCTCACATACCTAGAGCTGAGAGAAGCCTCCTCTTGAGGTGCTTGTGGTAAGGTGGTATTCCTCTGGAGACGAATCCAGGAATAACCTCTCTTTTCGAGTTGATTTTTGGTCCACAGAGTTCTTTCGTGTTGCTACAGTGACCTCAGGATCCCTCTAGCCTTGAAACAGTGTTCTTGGGGTTTCTCTGGAGTGCCATCAAGGAAATCAAGGCTCCTTTCATGTGTGATGTGCAAGACGGAATTGCTCTGCATGCAGTACAGGGGAATCGGGCCTCATCTCGCATCGAGGGGGAAGTCTCATGGTTTTTCTCGAGTTGCGGCGGGAACCTGGGGTATATTCTCGAGTTACGACGGGGATGGCCCTTCCACCCACGTGTTTGTTCAGCCACATCAGGACTCCTGCCTAGTTGCGAGGGACAACTCTGGATTCTCCTCGAGGCTTGGCAGGGCAATTGGAACGCCTCTCCAGCTGAGGCGGGAGACCAAGGGTCCCTTTCCACGTGCCACAAGAATCCTGGGACTGCTATCAAGTTTCACGAGGAGTCAGGCATCGTCTCCTTTGGAGGCACTGATCTCCGCGTACCTCTGGAGTTTTCGAAGGATGTGAGGCCTCCGGTCGCGATGAGGTGGGGAACTAGGTGTGTCTCTGTGGTCTCCACAGGGGATTCAGACATCCTTTCTTCTTGGGAGATGCAAGACGAGCCTGCATTCAAGTCACTGCAGGGATATCCGGCCTTATTTCGAGTCAGGGCATCGCGGTGTCCATTCCACTTGAGGCCGCAAACTCAGGGTCCCTCTCACATACCTAGAGCTGAGAGAAGCCTCCTCTTGAGGTGCTTGTGGTAAGGTGGTATTCCTCAGGAGTTGAAGCCAGGGACTAACCTCTCATCTCGAGTTGATTTTTGGCCCACGGAGCTCTTTCGTGTTGCTACAGTGACCTCAGGATCCCTCTAGCCTTGAAACAGTGTTCTTGGGGTTTCTCTGGAGTGCCATCAAGGAAATCAAGGCTCCTTTCATGTGTGATGTGCAACACGGAATTGCTCTGCACGCAGTGCATGGGAATCGGGCCTCATCTCGCGGCGAGGGGGAAGTCTCATGGTTTATCTCGAGTTGCGGCGGGAACCTGGGGTATATTCTCGAGTTACGACGGGGATGGCCCTTCCACCCACGTGTTTCTTCAGCGACGTCAGGACTCCTGCCTAGTTGCGAGGGACAACTCTGGATTCCCCTCGAGGCTTGGCAGGGCAATTGGGACGCCTCTCCAGCTGAGGCGGGAGACCAAGTGTCCCTTTCCAAGTGCCACAGGAATCCTGGGACTCCTATCAAGTTTCACGAGGAGTCAGGCATCGTCTCCTTTGGAGGCACTGATCTCCGCGTACCCCTGGAGTTTTCAAAGGATGTGAGGCTATCGGTCGCGATGAGGTGGGGAACTAAGTCTTTCTCTGTGCTTTCCACAGGGGATTCAGACATCCTTTCGTCCTGGGAGATGCAAGACGAGCCTGCATTGAAGTCACTGCAGGGATATCCGGCCTTATTTCGAGTCAGGGCATCGCGGTGTCCATTCCACTTGAGGCCGCAAACTCAGGGTCCCTCTCACATACCTAGAGCTGAGAGAAGCCTCCTCTTGAGGTGCTTGTGGTAAGGTGGTATTCCTCTGGAGACGAATCCAGGGACTAACCTCTCTTTTCGAGTTGATTTTTGGTCCACAGAGTTCTTTCGTGTTGCTACAGTGACCTCAGGATCCCTCTATCCTTGAAACAGTGTTCTTGGGGTTTCTCTGGAGTGCCATCAAGGAAATCATGGCTCCTTTCATGTGTGATGTGCAAGACGGAATTGCTCTGCACGCAGTACAGGGGAATCGGGCCTGATCTCGCATCGAGGGGGAAGTCTTATGGTTTTTCTCGAGTTGCGGCGGGAACCTGGGGTATATTCTCGAGTTACGACGGGGATGGCCCTTCCACCCACGTGTTTGTTCAGCCACGTCAGGACTCCTGCCTAGTTGCGAGGGACAACTCGGGATTCTCCTCGAGGCTTGGCAGGGCAATTGGAACGCCTCTCCAGCTGAGGCGGGAGACCAAGGGTCCCTTTCCACGTGCCACAAGAATCCTGGGACTCCTATCAAGTTTCACGAGGAGTCAGGCCTCGTCTCCTTTGGAGGCACTGATCTCCGCGTACCTCTGGAGTTTTCAAAGGATGTGAGGCCTCCGGTCGCGATGAGGTGGGGAATTAGGTGTTTCTCTGTGGTCTCCACAGGGGATTCAGACATCCTTTCTTCTTGGGAGATGCAAGACGAGCCTGCATTCCAGTCACTGCAGGGATATCCGGCCTTATTTCGAGTCAGGGCATCGCGGTGTCCATTCCACTTGAGGCCGCAAACTCAGGATCCCTCTCACATACCTAGAGCTGAGAGAAGCCTCCTCTTGAGGTGCTTGTGGTAAGGTGGTATTCCTCAGGAGTCGAAGCCAGGGACTAACCTCTCATCTCGTGTTGATTCTTGGTCCACGGAGCTCTTTCGTGTTGCTACAGTGACCTCAGGATCCCTCTAGCCTTGAAACAGTGTTCTTGGGGTTTCTCTGGAGTGCCATCAAGGAAATCAAGGCTCCTTTCATGTGTGATGTGCAACACGGAATTGCTCTGCACGCAGTACAGGGGAATCGGGCCTCATCTCGCGGCGAGGGGGAAGTCTCATGGTTTTTCTCGAGTTGCGGCGGGATCCTGGGGTATATTCTCGAGTTACGACGGGGATGGCCCTTCCACCCACGTGTTTCTTCAGCGACGTCAGGACTCCTGCCTACTTGCGAGGGACAACTCGGGATTCTCCTCGAGGCTTTGCAGGGCAATTGGGACGCCTCTCCAGCTGAGACGGGAGACCAAGGGTCCCTTTCCACGTGCCACAGGAATCCTGGGTCTCCTATCAAGTTTCACGAGGAGTCAGGCATCGTCTCCTTTGGAGGCACTGATCTCCGCGTACCTCTGGAGTTTTCAAAGGATGTGAGGCCTCCGGTCGCGATGAGGTGGGGAACTAGGTCTTTCTCTGTGGTCTCCACAGGGGATTCAGACATCCTTTCATCTTGGGAGATGCAAGACGAGCCTGCATTCAAGTCACTGCAGGGATATCCAGCCTTATTTCGCGTCAGGGCATCGCGGTGTCCATTCCACTTGAGGCCGCAAACTCAGGGTCCCTCTCACATACCTAGAGCTGAGAGAAGCCTCCTCTTGAGGTGCTTGTGGTAAGGTGGTATTCCTCTGGAGTCGAAGCCAGGGACTAACCTCTCATCTCGAGTTGAATTTTGGCCCACGGAGCTCTTTCGTGTTGCTACAGTGACCTCAGGATCCCTCTAGCCTTGAAACAGTGTTCTTGGGGTTTCTCTGGAGTGCCATCAAGGAAATCAAGGCTCCTTTCATGTGTGATGTGCAACACGGAATTGCTCTGCACGCAGTGCAGGGGAATCGGGCCTCATCTCGCGGCGAGGGGGAAGTCTCATGGTTTTTCTCGAGTTGCGGCGGGAACCTGGGGTATATTCTCGAGTTACGACGGGGATGGCCCTTCCACCCACGTGTTTGCTCAGCCACGTCAGGACTCCTGCCTAGTTGCGAGGGACAACTCGGGATTCTCCTCGAGGCTTGGCAGGGCAATTGGAACGCCTCTCCAGCTGAGGCGGGAGACCAAGGGTCCCTTTCCACGTGCCACAAGAATCCTGGGACTCCTATCAAGTTTCACGAGGAGTCAGGCATCGTCTCCTTTGGAGGCACTGATCTCCGCGTACCTCTGGAGTTTTCAAAGGATTTGAGGCCTCCGGTCGCGATGAGGTGGGTAACTAGGTGTTTCTCTGTGGTCTCCACAGGGGATTCAGACATCCTTTCTTCTTGGGAGATGCAAGACGAGCCTGCATTCCAGTCACTGCAGGGATATCCGGCCTTATTTCGAGTCAGGGCATCGCGGTGTCCATTCCACTTGAGGCCGCAAACTCAGGGTCCCTCTCACATACCTAGAGCTGAGAGAAGCCTCCTCTTGAGGTGCTTGTGGTAAGGCCGTATTCCTCTGGAGTCGAAGCCAGGGACTAACCTCTCATCTCGAGTTGATTTTTGGTCCACGGAGCTCTTTCGTGTTGCTACAGTGACCTCAGGATCCCTCTAGCCTTGAAACAGTGTTCTTGGGGTTTCTCTGGAGTGCCATCAAGGAAATCAAGGCTCCTTTCATGTGTAATGTGCAACACAGAATTGCTCTGCACGCAGTGCAGGGGAATTGGGCCTCATCTCGCGGCGAGGGGGAAGTCTCATGGTTTTTCTCGAGTTGCGGCGGGAACCTGGGGTATATTCTCCAGTTACGACGGGGATGGCCCTTCCACACACGTGTTTGTTCAGCCACGTCAGGACTCTTGCCTAGTTGCGAGACACAACTCGGGATTCTCCTCGAGGCTTGGCAAGGCAATTGGGACGCCTCTCCAGCTGAGGCGGGAGACCAAGGGTCCCTTTCCACGTGCCATAGGAATCCTGGGACTCCTATCAAGTTTCACGAGGAGTCAGGCATCGTCTCCTGTGGAGGCACTGATCTCCGCGTACCTCTGGAGTTTTCAAAGGATGTGAGGCCTCCGGTCGCGATGAGGTGGGGAACTAGGTCTTTCTCTGTGGTCTCCACAGGGGATTCAGACACCCTTTCGTCTTGGGAGATGGAAGACGAGCCTGCATTCCAGTCACTGCAGGGATATCCGGCCTTATTTCGAGTCAAGGCATCGCGATGTCCATTCCACTTGAGGCCGCAAACTCAGGGTCCCTCTCACATACCTAGAGCTGAGAGAAGCCTCCTCTTGAGGTGCTTGTGGTAAGGTCGTATTCCTCTGGAGTCGAAGCCAGGGACTAACCTCTCATCGCAAGTTGATTTTTGGTCCACGGAGCTCTTTCGTGTTGCTACAGTGACCTCAGGATCCCTCTAGCCTTGAAACAGTGTTCTTGGGGTTTCTCTGGAGTGCCATGAAGGAAATCAAGGCTCCTTTCATGTGTGATGTGCAACACAGAATTGCTCTGCACGCAGTGCAGGGGAATCGGACCTCATCTCGCGGCGAGGGGGAAGTCTCATGGTTTTTCTCGAGTTGCGGCGGGAACCTGGGGTATATTCTCGAGTTACGACGGGGATGGCCCTTCCACACACGTGTGTGTTCAGCCTCGTCAGGACTCTTGCCTAGTTGCGAGACACAACTCGGGATTCTCCTCGAGGCTTGGCAAGGCAATTGGGACCCCTCTCCAGCTGAGGCGGGAGACCAAGGGTCCCTTTCCACGTGCCACAGGAATCCTGGGACTCCTATCAAGTTTCACGAGGAGTCACGCATCGTCTCCTTTGGAGGCACTGATCTCCGCGTACCTCTGGAGTTTTCAAAGGATGTGAGGCCTCCGGTCGCGATGAGGTGGGGAACTAGGTCTTTCTCTGTGGTCTCCACAGGGGATTCAGACATCCTTTCTTCTTGGGAGATGCAAGACGAGCCTGCATTCAAGTCACTGCAGGGATATCCAGCCTTATTTCGCGTCAGGGCATCGCGGTGTCCATTCCACTTGAGGCCGCAAACTCAGGGTCCCTCTCACATACCTAGAGCTGAGAGAAGCCTCCTCTTGAGGTGCTTGTGGTAAGGTGGTATTCCTCTGGAGTCGAAGCCAGGGACTAACCTCTCATCTCGAGTTGAATTTTGGCCCACGGAGCTCTTTCGTGTTGCTACAGTGACCTCAGGATCCCTCTAGCCTTGAAACAGTGTTCTTGGGGTTTCTCTGGAGTGCCATCAAGGAAATCAAGGCTCCTTTCATGTGTGATGTGCAACACGGAATTTCTCTGCACGCAGTGCAGGGGAATCGGGCCTCATCTCGCGGCGAGGGGGAAGTCTCATGGTTTTTCTCGAGTTGCGGCGGGAACCTGGGGTATATTCTCGAGTTACGACGGGGATGGCCCTTCCACCCACGTGTTTCTTCAGCGACGTCAGGACTCCTGCCTAGTTGCGAGGGACAACTCTGGATTCTCCTCGAGGCTTGGTAGGGCAATTGGGACGCCTCTCCAGCTGAGGCGGGAGACCAAGGGTCCCTTTCCAAGTGCCACAGGAATCCTGGGACTCCTATCAAGTTTCACGAGGAGTCAGGCATCGTCTCCTTTGGAGGCACTGATCTCCGCGTACCTCTGGAGTTTTCAAAGGATGTGAGGCTATCGGTCGCGATGAGGTGGGGAACTAAGTCTTTCTCTGTGCTTTCCACAGGGGATTCAGACATCCTTTCGTCCTGGGAGATGCAAGACGAGCCTGCATTGAAGTCACTGCAGGGATATCCGGCCTTATTTCGAGTCAGGGCATCGCGGTGTCCATTCCACTTGAGGCCGCAAACTCAGGGTCCCTCTCACATACCTAGAGCTGAGAGAAGCCTCCTCTTGAGGTGCTTGTGGTAAGGTGGTATTCCTCTGGAGACGAATCCAGGGACTAACCTCTCTTTTCGAGTTGATTTTTGGTCCACAGAGTTCTTTCGTGTTGCTACAGTGACCTCAGGATCCCTCTAGCCTTGAAACAGTGTTCTTGGGGTTTCTCTGGAGTGCCATCAAGGAAATCAAGGCTCCTTTCATGTGTGATGTGCAAGACGGAATTGCTCTGCACGCAGTACAGGGGAATCGGGCCTCATCTCACATCGAGGCGGAAGTCTCATGGTTTTTCTCGAGTTGCGGCGGGAACCTGGGGTATATTCTCGAGTTACGACGGGGATGGCCCTTCCACACACGTGTGTGTTCAGCCATGTCAGGACTCCTGCCTAGTTGCGAGGGACAACTCGGGATTCTCCTCGAGGCTTGGCAGGGCAATTGGGACGCCTCTCCAGCTGAGACGGGAGACCAAGGGTCCCTTTCCACGTGCCACAGGAATCCTGGGTCTCCTATCAAGTTTCACGAGGAGTCAGGCATCGTCTCCTTTGGAGGCACTGATCTCCGCATACCTCTGGAGTTTTCAAAGGATTTGAGGCCTCCTGTCGCGATGAGGTGGGGAACTAGGTCTTTCTCTGTGGTCTCCACAGGGGATTCAGACACCCTTTCGTCTTGGGAGATGCAAGACGAGCCTGCATTCCAGTCACTGCAGGGATATCCGGCCTTATTTCGAGTCAGGGCATCGCGGTGTCCATTCCACTTGAGGCCGCAAACTCAGGGTCCCTCTCACATACCTAGAGCTGAGAGAAGCCTCCTCTTGAGGTGCTTGTGGTAAGGTGGTATTCCTCTGGAGTCGAAGCCAGGGACTAACCTCTCATCTCGAGTTGATTTTTGGTCCACGGAGCTCTTTCGTGTTGCTACAGTGACCTCAGGATCCCTCTAGCCTTGAAACAGTGTTCTTGGGGTTTCTCTGGAGTGCCATCAAGGAAATCAAGGCTCCTTTCATGTGTGATGTGCAACACGGAATTGCTCTGCACGCAGTGCAGGGGAATCGGGCCTCATCTCGCATCGAGGGGGAAGTCTCATGGTTTTTCTCGAGTTGCGGCGGGAACCTCGGGTATATTCTCGAGTTACGACGGGGATGGCCCTTCCACACATGTGTTTCTTCAGCGACGTCATGACTCCTGCCTAGTTGCGAGGGACAACTCTGGATTCTCCTCGAGGCTTGGCAGGGCAATTGGGACGCCTCTCCAGCTGAGGCGGGAGACCAAGTGTCCCTTTCCACGTGCCACAGGAATCCTGGGACTCCTATCAAGTTTCACGAGGAGTCAGGCATCGTCTCCTTTGGAGGCACTGATCTCCGCGTACCTCTGGAGTTTTCAAAGGATGTGAGGCTATCGGTCGCGATGAGGTGGGGAACTAAGTCTTTCTCTGTGCTTTCCACAGGGGATTCAGACATCCTTTCGTCCTGGGAGATGCAAGACGAGCCTGCATTGAAGTCACTGCAGGGATATCCGGCCTTATTTCGAGTCAGGGCATCGCGGTGTCCATTCCACTTGAGGCCGCAAACTCAGGGTCCCTCTCACATACCTAGAGCTGAGAGAAGCCTCCTCTTGATGTGCTTGTGGTAAGGTGGTATTCCTCTGGAGACGAATCCAGGGACTAACCTCTCTTTTCGAGTTGATTTTTGGTCCACCGGGTTCTTTCGTGTTGCTACAGTGACCTCAGGATCCCTCTATCCTTGAAACAGTGTTCTTGGGGTTTCTCTGGAGTGCCATCAAGGAAATCAAGGCTCCTTTCATGTGTGATGTGCAAGACGGAATTGCTCTGCACGCAGTACAGGGGAATTGGGCCTCATCTCGCATCGAGGGGGAAATCTCTTGGTTTTTCTCGAGTTGCGGCGGGAACCTGGGGTATATTCTCGAGTTACGACGGGGATAGCCCTTCCACCCACGTGTTTGTTCAGCCACGTCAGGACTCCTGCCTAGTTGCAAGGGACAACTCGGGATTCTCCTCGAGGCTTGGCAGGGCAATTGGAACGCCTCTCCAGCTGAGGCGGGAGACCAAGGGTCCCTTTCCACGTGCCACAAGAATCCTGGGACTCCTATCAAGTTTCACGAGGAGTGGCATCGTCTCCTTTGGAGGCACTGATCTCCGCGTACCTCTGGAGTTTTCAAAGGATGTGAGGCCTCCGGTCGCGATGAGGTGGGGAACTAGGTGTTTCTCTGTGGTCTCCACAGGGGATTCAGACATCCTTTCTTCTTGGGAGATGCAAGACGAGCCTGCATTCAAGTCACTGCAGGGATATCCGGCCTTATTTCGAGTCAGGGCATCGCGGTGTCCATTCCACTTGAGGCCGCAAACTCAGGATACCTCTCACATACCTAGAGCTGAGAGAAGCCTCCTCTTGAGGTGCTTGTGGTAAGGTGGTATTCCTCAGGATTCGAAGCCAGGGACTAACCTCTCATCTCGTGTTGATTCTTGGTCCACGGAGCTCTTTCGTGTTGCTACAGTGACCTCAGGATCCCTCTAGCCTTGAAACAGTGTTCTTGGGGTTTCTCTGGAGTGCCATCAAGGAAATCAAGGCTCCTTTCATGTGTGATGTGCAACACGGAATTGCTCTGCACGCAGTGCAGGGGAATCGGGCCTCATCTCGCGGCGAGGGGGAAGTCTCATGGTTTTTCTCGAGTTGCGGCGGGAACCTGGGGTATATTCTCGAGTTACGACGAGGATGGCCCTTCCACACACGTGTGTGTTCAGCCATGTCAGGACTCCTGCCTAGTTGCGAGGGACAACTCGGGATTCTCCTCGAGGCTTTGCAGGGCAATTGGGACGCCTCTCCAGCGGAGACGGGAGACCAAGGGTCCCTTTCCACGTGCCACAGGAATCCTGGGTCTCCTATCAAGTTTCACGAGGAGTCAGGCATCGTCTCCTTTGGAGGCACTGATCTCCGCATACCTCTGGAGTTTTCAAAGGATGTGAGGCCTCCGGTCGCGATGAGGTGGGGAACTAGGTCTTTCTCTGTGGTCTCCACAGGGGATTCAGACACCCTTTCGTCTTGGGAGATGCAAGACGAGCCTGCATTCCAGTCACTGCAGGGATATCCGGCCTTATTTCGAGTCAGGGCATCGCGGTGTCCATTCCACTTGAGGCCGCAAACTCAGGGTCCCTCTCACATACCTAGAGCTGAGAGAAGCCTCCTCTTGAGGTGCTTGTGGTAAGGTCGTATTCCTCTGGAGTCGAAGCCAGGGACTAACCTCTCATCTCGAGTTGATTTTTGGTCCACGGAGCTCTTTCGTGTTGCTACAGTGACCTCAGGATCCCTCTAGCCTTGAAACAGTGTTCTTGGGGTTTCTCTGGAGTGCCATCAAGGAAATCAAGGCTCCTTTCATGTGTGATGTGCAACACAGAATTGCTCTGCACGCAGTGCAGGGGAATCGGGCCTCATCTCGCGGCGAGGGGGAAGTCTCATGGTTTTTCTCGAGTTGCGGCGGGAACCTGGGGTATATTCTCGAGTTACGACGGGGATGGCCCTTCCACACACGTGTTTGTTCAGCCACGTCAGGACTCTTGCCTAGTTGTGAGACACAACTCGGGATTCTCCTCGAGGCTTGGCAAGGCAATTGGGACGCCTCTCCAGCTGAGGCGGGAGACCAAGGGTCCCTTTCCACGTGCCACAGGAATCCTGGGACTCCTATCAAGTTTCACGAGGAGTCAGGCATCGTCTCCTTTGGAGGCACTGATCTCCGCATACCTCTGGAGTTTTCAAAGGTTTTGAGTCCTCCTGTCGCGATGAGGTGGGGAACTAGGTCTTTCTCTGTGCTTTCCACAGGGGATTCAGACACCCTTTCGTCTTGGGAGATGCAAGACGAGCCTGCATTCCAGTCACTGCAGGGATATCCGGCCTTATTTCGAGTCAGGGCATCGCGGTGTCCATTCCACTTGAGGCCGCAAACTCAGGGTCCCTCTCACATACCTAGAGCTGAGAGAAGCCTCCTCTTGAGGTGCTTGTGGTAAGGTGGTATTCCTCTGGAGTCGAAGCCAGGGACTAACCTCTCATCTCGAGTTGATTTTTGGCCCACGGAGCTCTTTCGTGTTGCTACAGTGACCTCAGGATCCCTCTAGCCTTGAAACAGTGTTCTTGGGGTTTCTCTGGAGTGCCATCAAGGAAATCAAGGCTCCTTTCATGTGTGATGTGCAACACGGAATTGCTCTGCACGCAGTGCAGGGGAATCGGGCCTCATCTCGCGGCGAGGGGTAAGTCTCATGGCTTTTCTCGAGTTGCGGCGGGAACCTGGGGTATATTCTCGAGTTACGACGGGGATGGCCCTTCCACCCACGTGTTTCTTCAGCGACGTCAGGACTCCTGCCTAGTTGCGAGGGACAACTCGGGATTCTCCTCGAGGCTTGGCAGGGCAATTGGGACGCCTCTCCAGCTGAGGCGGGAGACCAAGGGTCCCTTTCCAAGTGCCACAGGAATCCTGGGACTCCTATCAAGTTTCACGAGGAGTCAGGCATCGTCTCCTTTGGAGGCACTGATCTCCGCGTACCTCTGGAATTTTCAAAGGATGTGAGGCTATCGGTCGCGATGAGGTGGGGAACTAAGTCTTTCTCTGTGCTTTCCACAGGGGATTCAGACATCCTTTCGTCCTGGGAGATGCAAGACGAGCCTGCATTGAAGTCACTGCAGGGATATCCGGCCTTATTTCGAGTCAGGGCATCGCGGTGTCCATTCCACTTGAGGCCGCAAACTCAGGGTCCCTCTCACATACCTAGAGCTGAGAGAAGCCTCCTCTTGAGGTGCTTGTGGTAAGGTGGTATTCCTCTGGAGACGAATCCAGGGACTAACCTCTCTTTTCGAGTTGATTTTTGGTCCACAGAGTTCTTTCGTGTTGCTACAGTGACCTCAGGATCCCTCTATCCTTGAAACAGTGTTCTTGGGTTTTCTCTGGAGTGCCATCAAGGAAATCAAGGCTCCTTTCATGTGTGATGTGCAAGACGGAATTGCTCTGCACGCAGTACAGGGGAATCGGGCCTCATCTCACATCGAGGGGGAAGTCTCATGGTTTTTCTCGAGTTGCGGCGGGAACCTGGGGTATATTCTCGAGTTACGACGGGGATGGCCCTTCCACCCACGTGTTTGTTCAGCCACGTCAGGACTCCTGCCTAGTTGCGAGGGACAACTCGGGATTCTCCTCGAGGCTTGGCAGGGCAATTGGAACGCCTCTCCAGCTGAGGCGGGAGACCAAGGGTCCCTTTCCACGTGCCACAAGAATCCTGGGACTCCTATTAAGTTTCACGAGGAGTCAGGCATCGTTTCCTTTGGAGGCACTGATCTCCGCGTACCTCTGGAGTTTTCAAAGGATGTGAGGCCTCCGGTCGCGATGAGGTGGGGAACTAGGTCTTTCTCTGTGGTCTCCACAGGGGATTCAGACATCCTTTCTTCTTGGGAGATGCAAGACGAGCTTGCATTCAAGTCACTGCAGGGATATCCGGCCTTATTTCGAGTCAGGGCATCGCGGTGTCCATTCCACTTGAGGCCGCAAACTCAGGATCCCTCTCACATACCTAGAGCTGAGAGAAGCCTCCTCTTGAGGTGCTTGTGGTAAGGTGGTATTCCTCAGGAGTCGAAGCCAGGGACTAACCTCTCATCTCGTGTTGATTCTTGGTCCACGGAGCTCTTTCGTGTTGCTACAGTGACCTCAGGATCCCTCTAGCCTTGAAACAGTGTTCTTGGGGTTTCTCTGGAGTGCCATCAAGGAAATCAAGGCTCCTTTCATGTGTGATGTGCAACACGGAATTGCTCTGCACGCAGTGCAGGGGAATCGGGCCTCATCTCGCTTCGAGGGGGAAGTCTCATGGTTTTTCTCGAGTTGCGGCGGGAACCTGGGGTATATTCTCGAGTTACGACGGGGATGGCCCTTCCACACACGTGTTTGTTCAGCCACGTCAGGACTCTTGCCTAGTTGCGAGACACAACTCGGGATTCTCCTCGAGGCTTGGCAAGGCAATTGGGACGCCTCTCCAGCTGAGGCGGGAGACCAAGGGTCCCTTTCCACGTGCCACAGGAATCCTGGGACTCCTATCAAGTTTCACGAGGAGTCAGGCATCGTCTCCTTTGGAGGCACTGATCTCCGCGTACCTCTGGAGTTTTCAAAGGATGTGAGGCTATCGGTCGCGATGAGGTGGGGAACTAAGTCATTCTCTGTGCTTTCCACAGGGGATTCAGACATCCTTTCGTCCTGGGAGATGCAAGACGAGCCTGCATTGAAGTCACTGCAGGGATATCCGGCCTTATTTGGAGTCAGGGCATCGCGGTGTCCATTCCACTTGAGGCCGCAAACTCAGGGTCCCTCTCACATACCTAGAGCTGAGAGAAGCCTCCTCTTGACGTGCTTGTGGTAAGGTGGTATTCCTCTGGAGACGAATCCAGGGACTAACCTCTCTTTTCGAGTTGATTTTTGGTCCACAGAGTTCTTTCGTGTTGCTACAGTGACCTCCGGATCCCTCTAGCCTTGAAACAGTGTTCTTGGGGTTTCTCTGGAGTGCCATCAAGGAAATCAAGGCTCCTTTCATGTGTGATGTGCAACACGGAATTGCTCTGCACTCAGTGCAGGGGAATCGGGCCTCATCTCGCGGCGAGGGGGAAGTCTCATGGTTTTTCTCGAGTTGCGGCGGGAACCTGGGGTATATTCTCGAGTTACGACGGGGATGGCCCTTCCACACACGTGTGTGTTCAGCCATGTCAGGACTCCTGCCTAGTTGCGAGGGACAACTCGGGATTCTCCTCGAGGCTTTGCAGGGCAATTGGGACGCCTCTCCAGCTGAGACGGGAGACCAAGTGTCCCTTTCCACGTGCCACAGGAATCCTGGGTCTCCTATCAAGTTTCACGAGGAGTCAGGCATCCTCTCCTTTGGAGGCAGTGATCTCCGCGTACCTCTGGAGTTTTCAAAGGATTTGAGGCCTCCTGTCGCGATGAGGTGGGGAACTAGGTCTTTCTCTGTGGTCTCCACAGGGGATTCAGACACCCTTTCGTCTTGGGAGATGCAAGACGAGCCTGCATTCCAGTCACTGCAGGGATATCCGGCCTTATTTCGCGTCAGGGCATCGCGGTGTCCATTCCACTTGAGGCCGCAAACTCAGGGTCCCTCTCACATACCTAGAGCTGAGAGAAGCCTCCTCTTGAGGTGCTTGTGGTAAGGTGGTATTCCTCTGGAGTCGAAGCCAGGGACTAACCTCTCATCTCGAGTTGATTTTTGGCCCACGGAGCTCTTTCGTGTTGCTACAGTGACCTCAGGATCCCTCTAGCCTTGAAACAGTGTTCTTGGGGTTTCTCTGGAGTGCCATGAAGGAAATCAAGGCTCCTTTCATGTGTGATGTGCAACACAGAATTGCTCTGCACGCAGTGCAGGGGAATCGGGCCTCATCTCGCGGCGAGGGGGAAGTCTCATGGTTTTTCTCGAGTTGCGGCGGGAACCTGGGGTATATTCTCGAGTTACGACAGGGATGGCCCTTCCACACACGTGTTTGTTCAGCCACGTCAGGACTCTTGCCTAGTTGCGAGACACAACTCGGGATTCTCCTCGAGGCTTGGCAAGGCAATTTGGACGCCTCTCCAGCTGAGGCGGGAGACCAAGGGTCCCTTTCCACGTGCCACAGGAATCCTGGGACTCCTATCAAGTTTCACGAGGAGTCAGGCATCGTCTCCTTTGGAGGCACTGATCTCCGCGTACCTCTGGAGTTTTCAAAGGATGTGAGGCCTCCGGTCGCGATGAAGTGGGGAACTAGGTCTTTCTCTGTGGTCTCCACAGGGGATTCAGACATCCTTTCTTCTTGGAGGATGCAAGACGAGCCTGCATTCAAGTCACTGCAGGGATATCCAGCCTTATTTCGAGTCAGGGCATCGCGGTGTCCATTCCACTTGAGGCCGCAAACTCAGGATCCCTCTCAAATACCTAGAGCTGAGAGAAGCCTCCTCTTGAGGTGCTTGTGGTAAGGTGGTATTCCTCTGGAGACGAATCCAGGGACTAACCTCTCTTTTCGAGTTGATTTTTGGTCCACAGAGTTCTTTCGTGTTGCTACAGTGACCTCAGGATCCCTCTAGCCTTGAAACAGTGTTCTTGGGGTTTCTCTGGAGTGCCATCAAGGAAATCAAGGCTCCTTTCATGTGTGATGTGCAAGACGGAATTGCTCTGCACGCAGTACAGGGGAATCGGGCCTCATCTCGCATCAAGGGGGAAGTCTCATGGTTTTTCTCGAGTTGCGGCGGGAACCTGGGGTATATTCTCGAGTTACGACGGGGATGGCCCTTCCACACACGTGTGTGTTCAGCCATGTCAGGACTCCTGCCTAGTTGCGAGGGACAACTCGGGATTCTCCTCGAGGCTTTGCAGGGCAATTGGGACGCCTCTCCAGCTGAGACGGGAGACCAAGGGTCCCTTTCCACGTGCCACAGGAATCCTGGGTCTCCTATCAAGTTTCACGAGGAGTCAGGCATCGTCTCCTTTGGAGGCACTGATCTCCGCATACCTCTGGAGTTTTCAAAGGATTTGAGGCCTCCTGTCGCGATGAGGTGGGGAACTAGGTCTTTCTCTGTGGTCTCCACAGGGGATTCAGACACCCTTTCGTCTTGGGAGATGCAAGACGAACCTGCATTCCAGTCACTGCAGGGATATCCAGCCTTATTTCGAGTCAGGGCATCGCGGTGTCCATTCCACTTGAGGCCGCAAACTCAGGGTCCCTCTCACATACCTAGAGCTGAAAGAAGCCTCCTCTTGAGGTGCTTGTGGTAAGGTGGTATTCCTCTGGAGTCGAAGCCAGGGACTAACCTCTCATCTCGAGTTGATTTTTGGCCCACGGAGCTCTTTCGTGTGGCTACAGTGACCTCAGGATCCCTCTAGCCTTGAAACAGTGTTCTTGGGGTTTCTCTGGAGTGCCATCAAGGAAATCAAGGCTCCTTTCATGTGTGATGTGCAACACGGAATTGCTCTGCACGCAGTGCAGGGGAATCGGGCCTCATCTCGCGGCGAGGGGGAAGTCTCATGGTTTTTCTCGAGTTGCGGCGGGAACCTGGGGTATATTCTCGAGTTACGACGGGGATGGCCCTTCCACCCACGTGTTTCTTCAGCGACGTCAGGACTCCTGCCTAGTTGCGAGGGACAACTCTGGATTCTCCTCGAGGCTTGGCAGGGCAATTGGGACGCCTCTCCAGCTGAGGCGGGAGACCAAGTGTCCCTTTCCAAGTGCCACAGGAATCCTGGGACTCCTATCAAGTTTCACGAGGACTCAGGCATCGTCTCCTTTGAAGGCACTGATCTCCGCGTGCCTCTGGAGTTTTCAAAGGATGTGAGGCTATCGGTCGCGATGAGGTGGGGAACTAAGTCTTTCTCTGTGCTTTCCACAGGGGATTCAGACATCCTTTCGTCCTGGGAGATGCAAGACGAGCCTGCATTGAAGTCACTGCAGGGATATCCGGCCTTATTTCGAGTCAGGGCATCGCGGTGTCCATTCCACTTGAGGCCGCAAACTCAGGGTCCCTCTCACATACCTAGAGCTGAGAGAAGCCTCCTCTTGAGGTGCTTGTGGTAAGGTGGTATTCCTCTGGAGACGAATCCAGGGACTAACCTCTCTTTTCGAGTTGATTTTTGGTCCACAGAGTTCTTTCGTGTTGCTACAGTGACCTCAGGATCCCTCTATCCTTGAAACAGTGTTCTTGGGGTTTCTCTGGAGTGCCATCAAGGAAATCAAGGCTCCTTTCATGTGTGATGTGCAAGACGGAATTGCTCTGCACGCAGTACAGGGGAATCGGGCCTCATCTCGCATCGAGGGGGAAGTCTCATGGTTTTTCTCGAGTTGCGGCGGGAACCTGGGGTATATTCTCGAGTTACGACGGGGATGGCCCTTCCACCCACGTGTTACATCAGCCACGTCAGGACTCCTGCCTAGTTGCGAGGGACACCTCAGGATTCTCCTCGAGGCTTGGCAGGGCAATTGGGACGCCTCTCCAGCTGAGGCGGGAGACCAAGGGTCCCTTTCCACGTGCCACAAGAATCCTGGGACTCCTATCAATTTTCACGAGGAGTCAGGCATCGTCTCCTTTGGAGGCACTGATCTCCGCGTACCTCTGGAGTTTTCAAAGGATGTGAGGCCTCCGGTCGCGATGAGGTGGGGACCTAGGTGTTTCTCTGTGGTCTCCACAGGGGATTCAGACATCCTTTCTTCTTGGGAGATGCAAGACGAGCCTGCATTCAAGTCACTGCAGGGATATCCGGCCTTATTTCGAGTCAGGGCATCGCGGTGTCCATTCCACTTGAGGCCGCAAACTCAGGATCCCTCTCACATACCTAGAGCTGAGAGAAGCCTCCTCTTGAGGTGCTTGTGGTAAGGTAGTATTGCTCAGGAGTCGAAGCCAGGGACTAACCTCTCATCTCGTGTTGATTCTTGGTCCACGGAGCTCTTTCGTGTTGCTACAGTGACCTCAGGATCCCTCTAGCCTTGAAACAGTGTTCTTGGAGATTCTCTGGAGTGCCATCAAGGAAATCAAGTCTCCTTTCCTGTGTGATGTGCAACACGGAATTGCTCTGCACGCAGTACAGGGGAATCGGGCCTCATCTCGCGGCGAGGGGGAAGTCTCATGGTTTTTCTCGAGTTGCGGCGGGAACCTGGGGTATATTCTCGAGTTACGACGGGGATGGCCCTTCCACACACGTGTGTGTTCAGCCATGTCAGGACTCCTGCCTAGTTGCGAGGGACAACTCGGGATTCTCCTCGAGGATTTGCAGGGCAATTGGGACGCCTCTCCAGCTGAGACGGGAGACCAAGGGTCCCTTTCCACGTGCCACAGGAATCCTGGGACTCCTATCAAGTTTCACGAGGAGTCAGGCATCGTCTCCTTTGGAGGCACTGATCTCCGCATACCTCTGGAGTTTTCAAAGGATGTGAGGCCTCTTGTCGCGATGAGGTGGGGAACTAGGTCTTTCTCTGTGGTCTCCACAGGGGATTCAGACACCCTTTCGTCTTGGGAGATGCAAGACGAGCCTGCATTCAAGTCACTGCAGGGATATCCGGCCTTATTTCGAGTCAGGGCATCGCGGTGTCCATTCCACTTGAGGCCGCAAACTCAGGGTCCCTCTCACATACCTAGAGCTGAGAGAAGCCTCCTCTTGAGGTGCTTGTGGTAAGGTGGTATTCCTCTGGAGTCGAAGCCAGGGACTAACCTCTCATCTCGAGTTGATTTTTGGCCCACGGAGCTCTTTCGTGTTGCTACAGTGACCTCAGGATCCCTCTAGCCTTGAAACAGTGTTCTTGGGGTTTCTCTGGAGTGCCATCAAGGAAATCAAGGCTCCTTTCATGTGTGATGTGCAACACGGAATTGCTCTGCACGCAGTGCAGGGGAATCGGGCCTCATCTCGCGGCGAGGGGGAAGTCTCATGGTTTTTCTCGAGTTGCGGCGGAAACCTGGGGTATATTCTCGAGTTACGACGGGGATGGCCCTTCCACCCACGTGTTTCTTCAGCGACGTCAGGACTCCTGCCTAGTTGCGAGGGACAACTCTGGATTCTCCTCGAGGCTTGGCAGGGCAATTGGGACGCCTCTCCAGCTGAGGCGGGAGACCAAGTGTCCCTTTCCAAGTGCCACAGGAATCCTGGGACTCCTATCAAGTTTCACGAGGACTCAGGCATCGTCTCCTTTGGAGGCACTGATCTCCGCGTACCTCTGGAGTGTTCAAAGGATGTGAGGCTATCGGTCGCGATGAGGTGGGGAACTAAGTCTTTCTCTGTGCTTTCCACACGGGATTCAGACATCCTTTCGTCCTGGGAGATGCAAGACGAGCCTGCATTGAAGTCACTGCAGGGATATCCGGCCTTATTTCGAGTCAGGGCATCACGGTGTCCATTCCACTTGAGGCCGCAAACTCAGGGTCCCTCTCACATACCTAGAGCTGAGAGAAGCCTCCTCTTGAGGTGCTTGTGGTAAGGTGGTATTCCTCTGGAGACGAATCCAGGGACTAACCTCTCTTTTCGAGTTGATTTTTGGTCCACAGAGTTCTTTCGTGTTGCTACAGTGACCTCAGGATCCCTCTATCCTTGAAACAGTGTTCTTGGGGTTTCTCTGGAGTGCCATCAAGGAAATCAAGGCTCCTTTCATGTGTGATGTGCAAGACGGAATTGCTCTGCACGCAGTACAGGGGAATCGGGCCTCATCTCGCATCGAGGGGGAAGTCTCATGGTTTTTCTCGAGTTGCGGCGGGAACCTGGGGTATATTCTCGAGTTACGACGGGGATGGCCCTTCCACCCACGTGTTACATCAGCCACGTCAGGACTCCTGCCTAGTTGCGAGGGACACCTCAGGATTCTCCTCGAGGCTTGGCAGGGCAATTGGGACGCCTCTCCAGCTGAGGCGGGAGACCAAGGGTCCCTTTCCACGTGCCACAAGAATCCTGGGACTCCTATCAATTTTCACGAGGAGTCAGGCATCGTCTCCTTTGGAGGCACTGATCTCCGCGTACCTCTGGAGTTTTCAAAGGATGTGAGGCCTCCGGTCGCGATGAGGTGGGGACCTAGGTGTTTCTCTGTGGTCTCCACAGGGGATTCAGACATCCTTTCTTCTTGGGAGATGCAAGACGAGCCTGCATTCAAGTCACTGCAGGGATATCCGGCCTTATTTCGAGTCAGGGCATCGCGGTGTCCATTCCACTTGAGGCCGCAAACTCAGGATCCCTCTCACATACCTAGAGCTGAGAGAAGCCTCCTCTTGAGGTGCTTGTGGTAAGGTAGTATTGCTCAGGAGTCGAAGCCAGGGACTAACCTCTCATCTCGTGTTGATTCTTGGTCCACGGAGCTCTTTCGTGTTGCTACAGTGACCTCAGGATCCCTCTAGCCTTGAAACAGTGTTCTTGGAGTTTCTCTGGAGTGCCATCAAGGAAATCAAGGCTCCTTTCCTGTGTGATGTGCAACACGGAATTGCTCTGAATGCAGTGCAGGGGAATCGGGCCTCATCTCGCGGCGAGGGGGAAGTCTCATGGTTTTTCTCGAGTTGCGGCGGGAACCTGGGGTATATTCTCGAGTTACGACGGGGATGGCCCTTCCACACACGTGTGTGTTCAGCCATGTCAGGACTCCTGCCTAGTTGCGAGGGACAACTCGGGATTCTCCTCGAGGCTTTGCAGGGCAATTGGGACGCCTCTCCAGCTGAGACGGGAGACCAAGGGTCCCTTTCCACGTGCCACAGGAATCCTGGGACTCCTATCAAGTTTCACGAGGAGTCAGGCATCGTCTCCTTTGGAGGCACTGATCTCCGCATACCTCTGGAGTTTTCAAAGGATGTGAGGCCTCCTGTCGCGATGAGGTGGGGAACTAGGTCTTTCTCTGTGGTCTCCACAGGGGATTCAGACACCCTTTCGTCTTGGGAGATGCAAGACGAGCCTGCATTCAAGTCACTGCAGGGATATCCGGCCTTATTTCGAGTCAGGGCATCGCGGTGTCCATTCCACTTGAGGCCGCAAACTCAGGGTCCCTCTCACATACCTAGAGCTGAGAGAAGCCTCCTCTTGAGGTGCTTGTGGTAAGGTGGTATTCCTCTGGCGTCGAAGCCAGGGACTAACCTCTCATCTCGAGTTGATTTTTGGCCCACGGAGCTCTTTCGTGTTGCTACAGTGACCTCAGGATCCCTCTAGCCTTGAAACAGTGTTCTTGGGGTTTCTCTGGAGTGCCATCAAGGAAATCAAGGCTCCTTTCATGTGTGATGTGCAACACGGAATTGCTCTGCACGCAGTGCAGGGGAATCGGGCCTCATCTCGCGGCGAGGGGGAAGTCTCATGGTTTTTCTCGAGTTGCGGCGGGAACCTGGGGTATATTCTCGAGTTACGACGGGGATGGCCCTTCCACCCACGTGTTTCTTCAGCGACGTCAGGACTCCTGCCTAGTTGCGAGGGACAACTCTGGATTCTCCTCGAGGCTTGGCAGGGCAATTGGGACGCCTCTCCAGCTGAGGCGGGAGACCAAGTGTCCCTTTCCAAGTGCCACAGGAATCCTGGGACTCCTATCAAGTTTCACGAGGACTCAGGCATCGTCTCCTTTGGAGGCACTGATCTCCGCGTACCTCTGGAGTTTTCAAAGGATGTGAGGCTATCGGTCGCGATGAGGTGGGGAACTAAGTCTTTCTCTGTGCTTTCCACACGGGATTCAGACATCCTTTCGTCCTGGGAGATGCAAGACGAGCCTGCATTGAAGTCACTGCAGGGATATCCGGCCTTATTTCGAGTCAGGGCATCGCGGTGTCCATTCCACTTGAGGCCGCAAACTCAGGGTCCCTCTCACATACCTAGAGCTGAGAGAAGCCTCCTCTTGAGGTGCTTGTGGTAAGGTGGTATTCCTCTGGAGACGAATCCAGGGACTAACCTCTCTTTTCGAGTTGATTTTTGGTCCACAGAGTTCTTTCGTGTTGCTACAGTGACCTCAGGATCCCTCTATCCTTGAAACAGTGTTCTTGGGGTTTCTCTGGAGTGCCATCAAGGAAATCAAGGCTCCTTTCATGTGTGATGTGCAAGACGGAATTGCTCTGCACGCAGTACAGGGGAATCGGGCCTCATCTCGCATCGAGGGGGAAGTCTCATGGTTTTTCTCGAGTTGCGGCGGGAACCTGGGGTATATTCTCGAGTTCCGACGGGGATGGCCCTTCCACACACGTGTTTGTTCAGCCACGTCAGGACTCTTGCCTAGTTGCGAGACACAACTCGGGATTCTCCTCGAGGCTTGGCAAGGCAATTGGGACGCCTCTCCAGCTGAGGCGGGAGACCAAGGGTCCCTTTCCACGTGCCACAGGAATCCTGGGACTCCTATCAAGTTTCACGAGGAGTCAGGCATCGTCTCCTTTGGAGGCACTGATCTCCGCGTACCTCTGGAGTGTTCAAAGGATGTGAGGCCTCCGGTCGCGATGAGGTGGGGAACTAGGTCTTTCTCTGTGGTCTCCACAGGGGATTCAGACATCCTTTCTTCTTGGGAGATGCAAGACGAGCCTGCATTCAAGTCACTGCAGGGATATCCGGCCTTATTTCGAGTCAGGGCATCGCGGTGTCCATTCCACTTGAGGCCGCAAACTCAGGATCCCTCTCACATAACTAGAGCTGAGAGAAGCCTCCTCTTGAGGTGCTTGTGGTAAGGTGGTATTCCTCAGGAGTCGAAGCCAGGGACTAACCTCTCATCTCGTGTTGATTCTTGGTCCACGGAGATCTTTCTTGTTGCTACAGTGACCTCAGGATCCCTCTAGCCTTGAAACAGTGTTCTTGGGGTTTCTCTGGAGTGCCATCAAGGAAATCAAGGCTCCTTTCATGTGTGATGTGCAACACGGAATTGCTCTGCACGCAGTGCAGGGGAATCGGGCCTCATCTCGCGGCGAGGGGGAAGTCTCATGGTTTTTCTCGAGTTGCGGCGGGAACCTGGGGTATCTTCTCCAGTTACGACCGGGATGGCGCTTCCACACACGTGTGTGTTCAGCCATGTCAGGACTCCTGCCTAGTTGCGAGGGACAACTCGGGATTCTCCTCGAGGCTTTGCAGGGCAATTGGGACGCCTCTCCAGGTGAGGCGTGAGACCAAGGGTCCCTTTGCAAGTGCCACAGGAATCCTGGGACTCCTATCAAGTTTCACGAGGAGTCAGGCATCGTCTCCTTTGGAGGCACTGATCTCCGCGTACCTCTGGAGTTTTCAAAGGATGTGAGGCTATCGGTCGCGATGAGGTGGGGAACTAAGTCTTTCTCTGTGCTTTCCACAGGGGATTCAGACATCCTTTCGTCCTGGGAGATGCAAGACGAGCCTGCATTGAAGTCACTGCAGGGATATCCGGCCTTATTTCGCGTCAGGGCATCGCGGTGTCCATTCCACTTGAGGCCGCAAACTCAGGGTCCCTCTCACATACCTAGAGCTGAGAGAAGCCTCCTCTTGAGGTGCTTGTGGTAAGGTGGTATTCCTCTGGAGACGAATCCAGGGACTAACCTCTCTTTTCGAGTTGATTTTTGGTCCACAGAGTTCTTTCCTGTTGCTACAGTGACCTCAGGATACCTCTATCCTTGAAACAGAGTTCTTGGGGTTTCTCTGGAGTGCCATCAAGGAAATCAAGGCTCCTTTCATGTGTGATGTGCAAGACGGAATTGCTCTGCACGCAGTACAGGGGAATCGGGCCTCATCTCGCATCGAGGGGGAAGTCTCATGGTTTTTCTCGAGTTGCGGCAGGAACCTGGGGTATATTCTCGAGTTACGACGGGGATGGCCCTTCCACCCACGTGTTACATCAGCCACGTCAGGACTCCTGCCTAGTTGCGAGGGACAACTCGGGATTCTCCTCGAGGCTTGGCAGGGCAATTGGAACGCCTCTCCAGCTGAGGCGGGAGACCAAGGGTCCCTTTCCACGTGCCACAAGAATCCTGGGACTCCTATCAAGTTTCACGAGGAGTCAGGCACCGTCTCCTTTGGAGGCACTGATCTCCGCGTACCTCTGGAGTTTTCAAAGGATGTGAGGCCTCCGGTCACGATGAGGTGGGGAACTAGGTGTTTCTCTGTGGTCTCCACAGGGGATTCAGACACCCTTTCGTCTTGGGAGATGCAAGACGAGCCTGCATTCCAGTCACTGCAGGGATATCAGGCCTTATTTCGAGTCAGGGCATCGCGGTGTCCATTCCACTTGAGGCCGCAAACTCAGGGTCCCTCTCACATACCTAGAGCTGAGAGAAGCCTCCTCTTGAGGTGCTTGTGGTAAGGTGGTATTCCTCTGGAGTCGAAGCCAGGGACTAACCTCTCATCTCGAGTTGAATTTTGGCCCACGGAGCTCTTTCGTGTTGCTACAGTGACCTCAGGATCCCTCTAGCCTTGAAACAGTGTTCTTGGGGTTTCTCTGGAGTGCCATGAAGGAAATCAAGGCTCCTTTCATGTGTGATGTGCAACACGGAATTGCTCTGCACGCAGTGCAGGGGAATCGGGCCTCATCTCGCGGCAAGGGGGAAGTCTCATGGTTTTTCTCGAGTTGCGACGGGAACCTGGGGCATATTCTCGAGTTACGACGGGGATGGCCCTTCCACCCACGTGTTTGTTCAGCCACGTCAGGACTCCTGCCTAGTTGCGAGGGACAACTCGGGATTCTCCTCGAGGCTTGGCAGGGCAATTGGAACGCCTCTCCAGCTGAGGCAGGAGACCAAGGGTCCCTTTCCACGTGCCACAGGAATCCTGGGACTCCTATCAAGTTTCACGAGGAGTCAAGCATCGTCTCCTTTGGAGGAACTGATCTCCGCGTACCTCTGGAGTTTTCAAAGGATGTGAGGCCTCCAGTCGCGATGAGGTGGGGAACTAGGTGTTTCTCTGTGGTCTCCACAGGGGATTCAGACATCCTTTCTTCTTGGGAGATGCAAGACGAGCCTGCATTCAAGTCACTGCAGGGATGTCCGGCCTTATTTCGAGTCAGGGCATCGCGGTGTCCATTCCACTTGAGGCCGCAAACTCAGGGTCCCTCTCACATACCTAGAGCTGAGAGAAGCCTCCTCTTGAGGTGCTTGTGGTAAGGTGGTATTCCTCTGGAGTCGAAGCCAGGGACTAACCTCTCATCTCGAGTTGATTTTTGGCCCACGGAGCTCTTTCGTGTTGCTACAGTGACCTCAGGATCCCTCTAGCCTTGAAACAGTGTTCTTGGGGTTTCTCTGGAGTGCCATCAAGGAAATCAAGGCTCCTTTCATGTGTGATGTGCAACACGGAATTGCTCTGCACGCAGTGCAGGGGAATCGGGCCTCATCTCGCGGCGAGGGGGAAGTCTCATGGTTTTTCTCGAGTTGCGGCGGAAACCTGGGGTATATTCTCGAGTTACGACGGGGATGGCCCTTCCACCCACGTGTTTCTTCAGCGACGTCAGGACTCCTGCCTAGTTGCGAGGGACAACTCTGGATTCTCCTCGAGGCTTGGCAGGGCAATTGGGACGCCTCTCCAGCTGAGGCGGGAGACCAAGTGTCCCTTTCCAAGTGCCACAGGAATCCTGGGACTCCTATCAAGTTTCACGAGGACTCAGGCATCGTCTCCTTTGGAGGCACTGATCTCCGCGTACCTCTGGAGTTTTCAAAGGATGTGAGGCTATCGGTCGCGATGAGGTGGGGAACTAAGTCTTTCTCTGTGCTTTCCACAGGGGATTCAGACATCCTTTCGTCCTGGGAGATGCAAGACGAGCCTGCATTGAAGTCACTGCAGGGATATCCGGCCTTATTTCGAGTCAGGGCATCGCGGTGTCCATTCCACTTGAGGCCGCAAACTCAGGGTCCCTCTCACATACCTAGAGCTGAGAGAAGCCTCCTCTTGAGGTGCGTGTGGTAAGGTGGTATTCCTCTGGAGACGAATCCAGGGACTAACCTCTCTTTTCGAGTTGATTTTTGGTCCACAGAGTTCTTTCGTGTTGCTACAGTGACCTCAGGATCCCTCTATCCTTGAAACAGTGTTCTTGGGGTTTCTCTGGAGTGCCATCAAGGAAATCAAGGCTCCTTTCATGTGTGATGTGCAAGACGGAATTGCTCTGCACGCAGTACAGGGGAATCGGGCCTCATCTCGCATCAAGGGGGAAGTCTCATGGTTTTTCTCGAGTTGTGGCGGGAACCTGGGGTATATTCTCGAGTTACGACGGGGATGGCCCTTCCACACACGTGTTTGCTCAGCCACGTCAGGACTCTTGCCTAGTTGCGAGACACAACTCGGGATTCTCCTCGAGGCTTGGCAAGGCAATTGGGACGCCTCTCCAGCTGAGGCGGGAGACCAAGGGTCCCTTTCCACGTGCCACAGGAATCCTGGGACTCCTATCAAGTTTCACGAGGAGTCAGGCATCGTCTCCTTTGGAGGCACTGATCTCCGCGTACCTCTGGAGTGTTCAAAGGATGTGAGGCCTCCGGTCGCGATGAGGTGGGGAACTAGGTGTTTCTCTGTGGTCTCCACAGGGGATTCAGACATCCTTTCTTCTTGGGAGATGCAAGACGAGCCTGCATTCAAGTCACTGCAGGGATATCCGGCCTTATTTCGCGTCAGGGCATCGCGGTGTCCATTCCACTTGAGGCCGCAAACTCAGGATCCCTCTCACATAACTAGAGCTGAGAGAAGCCTCCTCTTGAGGTGCTTGTGGTAAGGTGGTATTCCTCAGGAGTCGAAGCCAGGGACTAACCTCTCATCTCGTGTTGATTCTTGGTCCACGGAGATCTTTCTTGTTGCTACAGTGACCTCAGGATCCCTCTAGCCTTGAAACAGTGTTCTTGGGGTTTCTCTGGAGTGCCATCAAGGAAATCAAGGCTTCTTTCATGTGTGATGTGCAACACGGAATTGCTCTGCACGCAGTGCAGGGGAATCGGGCCTCATCTCGCGGCGAGGGGGAAGTCTCATGGTTTTTCTCGAGTTGCGGCGGGAACCTGGGGTATATTCTCCAGTTACGACGGGGATGGCCCTTCCACACACGTGTGTGTTCAGCCATGTCAGGACTCCTGCCTAGTTGCGAGGGACAACTCGGGATTCTCCTCGAGGCTTTGCAGGGCAATTGGCACGCCTCTCCAGGTGAGGCGGGAGACCAAGGGTCCCTTTGCAAGTGCCACAGGAATCCTGGGACTCCTATCAAGTTTCACGAGGAGTCAGGCATCGTCTCCTTTGGAGGCACTGATCTCCGCGTACCTCTGGAGTTTTCAAAGGATGTGAGGCTATCGGTCGCGATGAGGTTGGGAACTAAGTCTTTCTCTGTGCTTTCCACAGCGGATTCAGACATCCTTTCGTCCTGGGAGATGCAAGACGAGCCTGCATTGAAGTCACTGCAGGGATATCCGGCCTTATTTCGCGTCAGGGCATCGCGGTGTCCATTCCACTTGAGGCCGCAAACTCAGGGTCCCTCTCACATACCTAGAGCTGAGAGAAGCCTCCTCTTGAGGTGCTTGTGGTAAGGTGGTATTCCTCTGGAGACGAATCCAGGGACTAACCTCTCTTTTCGAGTTGATTTTTGGTCCACAAAGTTCTTTCCTGTTGCTACAGTGACCTCAGGATCCCTCTATCCTTGAAACAGAGTTCTTGGGGTTTCTCTGGAGTGCCATCAAGGAAATCAAGGCTCCTTTCATGTGTGATGTGCAAGACGGAATTGCTCTGCACGCAGTACAGGGGAATCGGGCCACATCTCGCATCGAGGGGGAAGTCTCATGGTTTTTCTCGAGTTGCGGCGGGAACCTGGGGTATATTCTCGAGTTACGACGGGGATGGCCCTTCCACACACGTGTTTGTTCAGCCACGTCAGGACTCTTGCCTAGTTGCGAGACACAACTCGGAATTCTCCTCGAGGCTTGGCAAGGCAATTGGGACGCCTCTCCAGCTGAGGCGGGAGACCAAGGGTCCCTTTCCACGTGCCACAGGAATCCTGGGACTCCTATCAAGTTTCACGAGGAGTCAGGCATCGTCTCCTTTGGAGGCACTGATCTCCGCATACCTCTGGAGTTTTCAAAGGATGTGAGGCCTCCGGTCGCCATGAGGTGGGGAACTAGGTCTTTCTCTGTGGTCTCCACAGGGGATTCAGACATCCTTTCATCTTGGGAGATGCAAGACGAGCCTGCATTCAAGTCACTGCAGGGATATCCGGACTTATTTCGAGTCAGGGCATCGCGGTGTCCATTCCACTTGAGGCCGCAAACTCAGGGTCCCTCTCACATACCTAGAGCTGAGAGAAGCCTCCTCTTGAGGTGCTTGTGGTAAGGTGGTATTCCTCTGGAGTCGAAGCCAGGGACTAACCTCTCATCTCGAGTTGATTTTTGGTCCACGGAGCTCTTTCGTGTTGCTACAGTGACCTCAGGATCCATCTAGCCTTGAAACAGTGTTCTTGGGGTTTCTCTGGAGTGCCATGAAGGAAATCAAGGCTCCTTTCATGTGTGATGTGCAACACAGAATTGCTCTGCATGCAGTGCAGGGGAATCGGGCCTCATCTTGCGGCAAGGGGGAAGTCTCATGGTTTTTCTCGAGTTGCGGCGGGAACCTGGGGTATATTCTCGAGTTACGACGGGGATGGCCCTTCCACACACGTGTTTGTTCAGCCACGTCAGGACTCTTGCCTAGTTGCGAGACACAACTCGGGATTCTCCTCGAGGCTTGGCAAGGCAATTGGGACGCCTCTCCAGCTGAGGCGGGAGACCAAGGGTCCCTTTCCACGTGCCACAGGAATCCTGGGACTCCTATCAAGTTTCACGAGGAGTCAGGCCTCGTCTCCTTTGGAGGCACTGATCTCTGCGTACCTCTGGAGTTTTCAAAGGATGTGAGGCCTCCGGTCGCGATGAGGTGGGGAACTAGGTCTTTCTCTGTGGTCTCCATAGGGGATTCAGACATCCTTTCATCTTGGGAGACGCAAGACGAGCCTGCATTCAAGTCACTGCAGGGATATCCAGCCTTATTTCGCGTCAGGGCATCGCGGTGTCCATTCCACTTGAGGCCGCAAACTCAGGGTCCCTTTCACATACCTAGAGCTGAGAGAAGCCTCCTCTTGAGGTGCTTGTGGTAAGGTGGTATTCCTCTGGAGTCGAAGCCAGGGACTAACCTCTCATCTCGAGTTGATTTTTGGCCCATGGAGCTCTTTCGTGTTGCTACAGTGACCTCAGGATCCCTCTAGCCTTGAAACAGTGTTCTTGGGGTTTCTCTGGAGTGCCATCAAGGAAATCAAGGCTCCTTTCATGTGTGATGTGCAACACGGAATTGCTCTGCACGCAGTGTAGGGGAATCGGGCCTCATCTCGCGATGAGGGGGAAGTCTCATGGTTTTTCTCGAGTTGCGGCGGGAACCTGGGGTATATTCTCGAGGTACGACGGGGATGGCCCTTCCACCCACGTGTTTCTTCAGCGACGTCAGGACTCCTGCCTAGTTGCGAGGGACAACTCTGGATTCTCCTCGAGGCTTGGCAGGGCAATTGGGACGCCTCTCCAGCTGAGGCGGGAGACCAAGTGTCCCTTTCCAAGTGCCACAGGAATCCTGGGACTCCTATCAAGTTTCACGAGGAGTCAGGCATCGTCTCCTTTGGAGGCACTGATCTCCGCGTACCTCTGGAGTTTTCAAAGGATGTGAGGCTATCGGTCGCGATGAGGTGGGGAACTAAGTCTTTCTCTGTGCTTTCCACAGGGGATTCAGACATCCTTTCATCTTGGGAGATGCAAGACGAGCCTGCATTGAAGTCACTGCAGGGATGTCCGGCCTTATTTCGAGTCAGGGCATCGCGGTGTCCATTCCACTTGAGGCCGCAAACTCAGGATCCCTCTCACATACCTAGAGCTGAGAGAAACCTCCTCTTGAGGTGCTTGTGGTAAGGTGGTATTCCTCTGGAGACGAAGCCACGGACTAACCTCTCATCTCGTGTTGATTCTTGGTCCACGGAGCTCTTTCGTGTTGCTACAGTGACCTCAGGATCCCTCTAGCCTTGAAACAGTGTTCTTGGGGTTTCTCTGGAGTGCCGTCAAGGAAATCAAGGCTCCTTTCATGTTTGATGTGCAACACGGAATTGCTCTGCACGCAGTGCAGGGGAATCGGGCCTCATCTCGCGGCGAGGGGGAAGTCTCATGGTTTTTCTCGAGTTGCGGCGGGAACCTGGGGTATATTCTCGAGTTACAACGGGGATGGCCCTTCCACACACGTGTGTGTTCAGCCATGTCAGGACTCCTGCCTAGTTGCGAGGGACAACTCGGTATTCTCCTCGAGGCTTGGCAGGGCAATTGGGACCCCTCTCCAGCTGAGGCGGGAGACCAAGTGTCCCTTTCCAAGTGCCACAGGAATCCTGGGACTCCTATCAAGTTTCACGAGGACTCAGGCATCGTCTCCTTTGGAGGCACTGATCTCCGCGTACCTCTCGAGTTTTCAAAGGATGTGAGGCTATCGGTCGCGATGAGGTGGGGAACTAAGTATTTCTCTGTGCTTTCCACACGGGATTCAGACATCCTTTCGTCCTGGGAGATGCAAGACGAGCCTGCATTGAAGTCACTGCAGGGATATCCGGCCATATTTCGAGTCAGGGCATCGCGGTGTCCATTCCACTTGAGGCCGCAAACTCAGGGTCCCTCTCACATACCTAGAGCTGAGAGAAGCCTCCTCTTGAGGTGCTTGTGGTAAGGTGGTATTCCTCTGGAGACGAATGAAGGGACTAACCTCTCTTTTCCAGTTGATTTTTGGTCCACAGAGTTCTTTCGTGTTGCTACAGTGACCTCAGGATCCCTCTATCCTTGAAACAGTGTTCTTGGGGTTTCTCTGGAGTGCCATCAAGGAAATCAAGGCTCCTTTCATGTGTGATGTGCAAGACGGAATTGCTCTGCACGCAGTACAGGGGAATCGGGCCTCATCTCGCATCGAGGGGGAAGTCTCATGGTTTTTCTCGAGTTGCGGCGGGAACCTGGGGTATATTCTCGAGTTACGACGGGGATGGCCCTTCCACCCACGTGTTACATCAGCCACGTCAGGACTCCTGCCTAGTTGCGAGGGACACCTCAGGATTCTCCTCGAAACTTCGCAGGGCAATTGGGACGCCTCTCCAGCTGAGGCGGGAGACCAAGGGTCCCTTTCCACGTGCCACAAGAATCCTGGGACTCCTATCAAGTTTCACGAGGAGTCAGGCATCGTCTCCTTTGGAGGCACTGATCTCCGCGTACCTCTGGAGTTTTCAAAGGATGTGAGGCCTCCGGTCGCGATGAGGTGGGGAACTAGGTGTTTCTCTGTGGTCTCCACAGGGGATTCAGACATCCTTTCTTCTTGGGAGATGCAAGACGAGCCTGCATTCAAGTCACTGCAGGGATATCCGGCCTTATTTCGAGTCAGGGCATCGCGGTGTCCATTCCACTTGAGGCCACAAACTCAGGATCCCTCTCACATACCTAGAGCTGAGAGAAGCCTCCTCTTGAGGTGCTTGTGGTAAGGTAGTATTGCTCAGGAGTCGAAGCCAGGGACTAACCTCTCATCTCGTGTTGATTCTTGGTCCACGGAGCTCTTTCGTGTTGCTACAGTGACCTCAGGATCCCTCTAGCCTTGAAACAGTGTTCTTGGAGTTTCTCTGGAGTGCCATCAAGGAAATCAAGGCTCCTTTCATGTGTGATGTGCAACACGGAATTGCTCTGCACGCAGTGCAGGGGAATCGGGCCTCATCTCGCGGCGAGGGGGAAGTCTCATGGTTTTTCTCGAGTTGCGGCGGAAACCTGGGGTATATTCTCGAGTTACGACGGGGATGGCCCTTCCACACACGTGTTTCTTCAGCGACGTCAGGACTCCTGCCTAGTTGCGAGGGACAACTCTGGATTCTCCTCGAGGCTTGGCAGGGCAATTGGGACGCCTCTCCAGCTGAGGCGGGAGACCAAGTGTCCCTTTCCAAGTGCCACAGGAATCCTGGGACTCCTATCAAGTTTCACGAGGACTCAGGCATCGTCTCCTTTGGAGGCACTGATCTCCGCGTACCTCTGGAGTTTTCAAAGGATGTGAGGCTATCGGTCGCGATGAGGTGGGGAACTAAGTCTTTCTCTGTGCTTTCCACACGGGATTCAGACATCCTTTCGTCCTGGGAGATGCAAGACGAGCCTGCATTGAAGTCACTGCAGGGATATCCGGCCTTATTTCGAGTCAGGGCATCGCGGTGTCCATTCCACTTGAGGCCGCAAACTCAGGGTCCCTCTCACATACCTAGAGCTGAGAGAAGCCTCCTCTTGAGGTGCTTGTGGTAAGGTGGTATTCCTCTGGAGACGAATCCAGGGACTAACCTCTCTTTTCGAGTTGATTTTTGGTCCACAGAGTTCTTTCGTGTTGCTACAGTGACCTCAGGATCCCTCTATCCTTGAAACAGTGTTCTTGGGGTTTCTCTGGAGTGCCATCAAGGAAATCAAGGCTCCTTTCATGTGTGATGTGCAAGACGGAATTGCTCTGCACGCAGTACAGGGGAATCGGGCCTCATCTCGCATCAAGGGGGAAGTCTCATGGTTTTTCTCGAGTTGCGGCGGGAACCTGGGGTATATTCTCGAGTTACGACGGGGATGGCCCTTCCACACACGTGTTTGCTCAGCCACGTCAGGACTCTTGCCTAGTTGCGAGACACAACTCGGGATTCTCCTCGAGGCTTGGCAAGGCAATTGGGACGCCTCTCCAGCTGAGGCGGGAGACCAAGGGTCCCTTTCCACGTGCCACAGGAATCCTGGGACTCCTATCAAGTTTCACGAGGAGTCAGGCATCGTCTCCTTTGGAGGCACTGATCTCCGCGTACCTCTGGAGTGTTCAAAGGATGTGAGGCCTCCGGTCGCGATGAGGTGGGGAACTAGGTGTTTCTCTGTGGTCTCCACAGGGGATTCAGACATCCTTTCTTCTTGGGAGATGCAAGACGAGCCTGCATTCAAGTCACTGCAGGGATATCCGGCCTTATTTCGCGTCAGGGCATCGCGGTGTCCATTCCACTTGAGGCCACAAACTCAGGATCCCTCTCACATACCTAGAGCTGAGAGAAGCCTCCTCTTGAGGTGCTTGTGGTAAGGTGGTATTCCTCAGGAGTCGAAGCCAGGGACTAACCTCTCATCTCGTGCTGATTCTTGGTCCACGGAGCTCTTTCGTGTTGCTACAGTGACCTCAGGATCCCTCTAGCCTTGAAACAGTGTTCTTGGGGTTTCTCTGGAGTGCCATCAAGGAAATCAAGGCTCCTTTCATGTGTGATGTGCAACACGGAATTGCTCTGCACGCAGTGCAGGGGAATCGGGCCTCATCTCGCGGCGAGGGGGAAGTCTCATGGTTTTTCTCGAGTTGCGGCGGGAACCTGGGGTATCTTCTCCAGTTACGACGGGGATGGCCCTTCCACACACGTGTGTGTTCAGCCATGTCAGGACTCCTGCCTAGTTGCGAGGGACAACTCGGGATTCTCCTCGAGGCTTTGCAGGGCAATTGGGACGCCTCTCCAGGTGAGGCGTGAGACCAAGGGTCCCTTTGCAAGTGCCACAGGAATCCTGGGACTCCTATCAAGTTTCACGAGGAGTCAGGCATCGTCTCCTTTGGAGGCACTGATCTCCGCGTACCTCTGGAGTTTTCAAAGGATGTGAGGCTATCGGTCGCGATGAGGTGGGGAACTAAGTCTTTCTCTGTGCTTTCCACAGGGGATTCAGACATCCTTTCGTCCTGGGAGATGCAAGACGAGCCTGCATTGAAGTCACTGCAGGGATATCCGGCCTTATTTCGCGTCAGGGCATCGCGGTGTCCATTCCACTTGAGGCCGCAAACTCAGGGTCCCTCTCACATACCTAGAGCTGAGAGAAGCCTCCTCTTGAGGTGCTTGTGGTAAGGTGGTATTCCTCTGGAGACGAATCCAGGGACTAACCTCTCTTTTCGAGTTGATTTTTGGTCCACAAAGTTCTTTCCTGTTGCTACAGTGACCTCAGGATCCCTCTATCCTTGAAACAGAGTTCTTGGGGTTTCTCTGGAGTGCCATCAAGGAAATCAAGGCTCCTTTCATGTGTGATGTGCAAGACGGAATTGCTCTGCACGCAGTACAGGGGAATCGCGCCACATCTCGCATCGAGGGGGAAGTCTCATGGTTTTTCTCGAGTTGCGGCGGGAACCTGGGGTATATTCTCGAGTTACGACGGGGATGGCCCTTCCACACACGTGTTTGTTCAGCCACGTCAGGACTCTTGCCTAGTTGCGAGACACAACTCGGGATTCTCCTCGAGGCTTGGCAAGGCAATTGGGACGCCTCTCCAGCTGAGGCGGGAGACCAAGGGTCCCTTTCCACGTGCCACAGGAATCCTGGGACTCCTATCAAGTTTCACGAGGAGTCAGGCATCGTCTCCTTTGGAGGCACTGATCTCCGCGTACCTCTGGAGTTTTCAAAGAATGTGAGGCCTCCGGTCGCGATGAGGTGGGGAACTAGGTCTTTCTCTGTGGTCTCCACAGGGGATTCAGACATCCTTTCATCTTGGGAGATGCAAGACGAGCCTGCATTGAAGTCACTGCAGGGATATCAAGCTTTATTTCGCGTCAGGGCATCGCGGTGTCCATTCCACTTGAGGCCGCAAACTCAGGGTCCCTGTCACATACCTAGAGCTGAGAGAAGCCTCCTCTTGAGGTGCTTGTGGTAAGGTGGTATTCCTCTGGAGTCGAAGCCAGGGACTAACCTCTCATCTCGAGTTGATTTTTGGCCCACGGAGCTCTTTCGTGTTGCTACAGTGACCTCAGGATCCCTCTAGCCTTGAAACAGTGTTCTTGGGGTTTCTCTGGAGTGCCATCAAGGAAATCAAGGCTCCTTTCATGTGTGATGTGCAAGACGGAATTGCTCTGCACGCAGTGCAGGGGAATCGGGCCTCATCTCGCGGCGAGGGGGAAGTCTCATTGTTTTTCTCGAGTTGCGGCGGGAACCTGGGGTATATTCTCGAGTTACGACGGGGATGGCCCTTCCACCCACGTGTTTGTTCAGCCACGTCAGGACTCCTGCCTAGTTGTGAGGGACAACTCGGGATTCTCCTCGAGGCTTGGCAGGGGAATTGGAACGCCTCTCCAGCTGAGACGGGAGACCAAGGGTCCCTTTCCACGTGCCACAGGAATCCTGGGTCTCCTATCAAGTTTCAAGAGGAGTCAGGCATCGTCTCCTTTGGAGGCACTGATCTCCGCATACCTCTGGAGTTTTCAAAGGATTTGAGGCCTCCTGTCGCGATGAGGTGGGGAACTAGGTCTTTCTCTGTGGTCTCCACAGGGGATTCAGACACCCTTTCGTCTTGGCAGATGCAAGACGAGCCTGCATTCCTGTCACTGCAGGGATATCAGGCCTTATTTCGAGTCAGGGCATCGCGGTGTCCATTCCACTTGAGGCCGCAAACTCAGGGTCCCTCTCACATACCTCGAGCTGAGAGAAGCCTCCTCTTGAGGTGCTTGTGGTAAGGTGGTATTCCTCTGGAGTCGAAGCCAGGGACTAACCTCTCATCTCGAGTTGATTTTTGGTCCACGGAGCTCTTTCGTGTTGCTACAGTGACCTCAGGATCCCTCTAGCCTTGAAACAGTGTTCTTGGGGTTTCTCTGGAGTGCCATGAAGGAAATCAAGGCTCCTTTCATGCGTGATGTGCAACACAGAATTGCTCTGAACGAAGTGCAGGGGAATCGGGCCTCATCTCGCGGCGAGGGGGAAGTCTCATGGTTTTTCTCGAGTTGCGGCGGGAACCTGGGGTATATTCTCGAGTTACGACGGGGATGGCCCTTCCACACACGTGTGTGTTCAGCCACGTCAGGACTCTTGCCTAGTTGCGAGACACAACTCGGGATTCTCCTCGAGGCTTGGCAAGGCAACTGGGACGCCTCTCCAGCTGAGGCGGGAGACCAAGGGTCCCTTTCCACGTGCCACAGGAATCCTGGGACTCCTATCAAGTTTCACGAGGAGTCAGGCATCGTCTCCTTTGGAGGCACTGATCTCCGCGTACCTCTGGAGTTTTCAAAGGATGTGAGGCCTCCGGTCGCGATGAGGTGGGGAACTAGGTCTTTCTCTGTGGTCTCCACAGGGGATTCAGACATCCTTTCATCTTGGGAGATGCAAGACGAGCCTGCATTCAAGTCACTGCAGGGATATCCAGCCTTATTTCGCGTCAGGGCATCGCGGTGTCCATTCCACTTGAGGCCGCAAACTCAGGGTCCCTCTCACATACCTAGAGCTGAGAGAAGCCTCCTCTTGAGGTGCTTGTGGTAAGGTGGTATTCCTCTGGAGTCGAAGCCAGGGACTAACCTCTCATCTCGAGTTGATTTTTGGCCCACGGAGCTCTTTCGTGTTGCTACAGTGACCTCAGGATCCCTCTAGCCTTGAAACAGTGTTCTTGGGGTTTCTCTGGAGTGCCATCAAGGAAATCAAGGCTCCTTTCATGTGTGATGTGCAACACGGAATTGCTCTGCACGCAGTGCAGGGGAATCGGGCCTCATCTCGCGGCGAGGGGGAAGTCTCATGGTTTTTCTCGAGTTGCGGCGGGAACCTGGGGTATATTCTCGAGTTACGACGGGGATGGCCCTTCCACCCACGTGTTTCTTCAGCGACGTCAGGACTCCTGCCTAGTTGCGAGGGACAACTCTGGATTCTCCTCGAGGCTTGGCAGGGCAATTGGGACGCCTCTCCAGCTGAGGCGGGAGACCAAGGGTCCCTTTCCACGTGCCACAGGAATCCTGGGACTCCTATCAAGTTTCACGAGGAGTCAGGCATCGTCTCCTTTGGAGGCACTGATCTCCGCGTACCTCTGGAGTTTTCAAAGGATGTGAGGCCTCCGGTCGCGATGAGGTGGGGAACTAGGTCTTTCTCTGTGGTCTCCACAGGGGATTCAGACATCCTTTCATCTTGGGAGATGCAAGACGAGCCTGCATTCAAGTCACTGCAGGGATATCCAGCCTTATTTCGCGTCAGGGCATCGCGGTGTCCATTCCACTTGAGGCCGCAAACTCAGGGTCCCTCTCACATACCTAGAGCTGAGAGAAGCCTCCTCTTGAGGTGCTTGTGGTAAGGTGGTATTCCTCTGGAGTCGAAGCCAGGGACTAACCTCTCATCTCGAGTTGATTTTTGGCCCACGGAGCTCTTTCGTGTTGCTACAGTGACCTCAGGATCCCTCTAGCCTTGAAACAGTGTTCTTGGGGTTTCTCTGGAGTGCCATCAAGGAAATCAAGGCTCCTTTCATGTGTGATGTGCAACACGGAATTGCTCTGCACGCAGTGCAGGGGAATCGGGCTTCATCTCGCAGCGAGGGGGAAGTCTCATGGTTTTTCTCGAGTTGCGGCGGGAACCTGGGGTATCTTCTCCAGTTACGACGGGGATGGCCCTTCCACACACGTGTGTGTTCAGCCATGTCAGGACTCCTGCCTAGTTGCGAGGGACAACTCGGGATTCTCCTCGAGGCTTTGCAGGGCAATTGGGACGCCTCTCCAGGTGAGGCGGGAGACCAAGGGTCCCTTTCCACGTGCCACAGGAATCCTGGGACTCCTATCAAGTTTCACGAGGAGTCAGGCATCGTCTCCTTTGGAGGCACTGATCTCCGCGTACCTCTGGAGTTTTCAAAGGATTTGAGGCCTCCTGTCGCGATGAGGTGGGGAACTAGGTCTTTCTCTGTGGTCTCCACAGGGGATTCAGACACCCTTTCGTCTTGGCAGATGCAAGACGAGCCTGCATTCCAGTCACTGCAGGGATATCAGGCCTTATTTCGAGTCAGGGCATCGCGGTGTCCATTCCACTTGAGGCCGCAAACTCAGGGTCCCTCTCACATACCTAGAGCTGAGAGAAGCCTCCTCTTGAGGTGCTTGTGGTAAGGTGGTATTCCTCTGGAGTCGAAGCCAGGGACTAACCTCTCATCTCGAGTTGATTTTTGGTCCACGGAGCTCTTTCGTGTTGCTACAGTGACCTCAGGATCCCTCTAGCCTTGAAACAGTGTTCTTGGGGTTTCTCTGGAGTGCCATGAAGGAAATCAAGGCTCCTTTCATGCGTGATGTGCAACACAGAATTGCTCTGAACGAAGTGCAGGGGAATCGGGCCTCATCTCGCGGCGAGGGGGAAGTCTCATGGTTTTTCTCGAGTTGCGGCGGGAACCTGGGGTATATTCTCGAGTTACGACGGGGATGGCCCTTCCACCCACGTGTGTGTTCAGCCACGTCAGGACTCTTGCCTAGTTGCGAGACACAACTCGGGATTCTCCTCGAGGCTTGGCAAGGCAATTGGGACGCCTCTCCAGCTGAGGCGGGAGACCAAGGGTCCCTTTCCACGTGCCACAGGAATCCTGGGACTCCTATCAAGTTTCACGAGGAGTCAGGCATCGTCTCCTTTGGAGGCACTGATCTCCGCGTACCTCTGGAGTTTTCAAAGGATGTGAGGCCTCCGGTCGCGATGAGGTGGGGAACTAGGTCTTTCTCTGTGGTCTCCACAGGGGATTCAGACATCCTTTCATCTTGGGAGATGCAAGACGAGCCTGCATTCAAGTCACTGCAGGGATATCCAGCCTTATTTCGCGTCAGGGCATCGCGGTGTCCATTCCACTTGAGGCCGCAAACTCAGGGTCCCTCTCACATACCTAGAGCTGAGAGAAGCCTCCTCTTGAGGTGCTTGTGGTAAGGTGGTATTCCTCTGGAGTCGAAGCCAGGGACTAACCTCTCATCTCGAGTTGATTTTTGGCCCACGGAGCTCTTTCGTGTTGCTACAGTGACCTCAGGATCCCTCTAGCCTTGAAACAGTGTTCTTGGGGTTTCTCTGGAGTGCCATCAAGGAAATCAAGGCTCCTTTCATGTGTGATGTGCAACACGGAATTGCTCTGCACGCAGTGCAGGGGAATCGGGCCTCATCTCGCGGCGAGGGGGAAGTCTCATGGTTTTTCTCGAGTTGCGGCGGGAACCTGGGGTATATTCTCGAGTTACGACGGGGATGGCCCTTCCACCCACGTGTTTCTTCAGCGACGTCAGGACTCCTGCCTAGTTGCGAGGGACAACTCTGGATTCTCCTCGAGGCTTGGCAGGGCAATTGGGACGCCTCTCCAGCTGAGGCGGGAGACCAAGGGTCCCTTTTCACGTGCCACAGGAATCCTGGGACTCCTATCAAGTTTCACGAGGAGTCAGGCATCGTCTCCTTTGGAGGCACTGATCTCCGCGTACCTCTGGAGTTTTCAAAGGATGTGAGGCCTCCGGTCGCGATGAGGTGGGGAACTAGGTCTTTCTCTGTGGTCTCCACAGGGGATTCAGACATCCTTTCATCTTGGGAGATGCAAGACGAGCCTGCATTCAAGTCACTGCAGGGATATCCAGCCTTATTTCGCGTCAGGGCATCGCGGTGTCCATTCCACTTGAGGCCGCAAACTCAGGGTCCCTCTCACATACCTAGAGCTGAGAGAAGCCTCCTCTTGAGGTGCTTGTGGTAAGGTGGTATTCCTCTGGAGTCGAAGCCAGGGACTAACCTCTCATCTCGAGGTGATTTTTGGCCCACGGAGCTCTTTCGTGTTGCTACAGTGACCTCAGGATCCCTCTAGCCTTGAAACAGTGTTCTTGGGGTTTCTCTGGAGTGCCATCAAGGAAATCAAGGCTCCTTTCATGTGTGATGTGCAACACGGAATTGCTCTGCACGCAGTGCAGGGGAATCGGGCCTCATCTCGCGGCGAGGGGGAAGTCTCATGGTTTTTCTCGAGTTGCGGCGGGAACCTGGGGTATCTTCTCCAGTTACGACGGGGATGGCCCTTCCACACACGTGTGTGTTCAGCCATGTCAGGACTCCTGCCTAGTTGCGAGGGACAACTCGGGATTCTCCTCGAGGCTTTGCAGGGCAATTGGGACGCCTCTCCAGGTGAGGCGGGAGACCAAGGGTCCCTTTGCAAGTGCCACAGGAATCCTGGGACTCCTATCAAGTTTCACGAGGAGTCAGGCATCGTCTCCTTTGGAGGCACTGATCTCCGCGTACCTTTGGAGTTTTCAAAGGATGTGAGGCTATCGGTCGCGATGAGGTGGGGAACTAAGTCTATCTCTGTGCTTTCCACAGGGGATTCAGACATCCTTTCGTCCTGGGAGATGCAAGACGAGCCTGCATTGAAGTCACTGCAGGGATATCCGGCCTTATTTCGCGTCAGGGCATCGCGGTGTCCATTCCACTTGAGGCCGCAAACTCAGGGTCCCTCTCACATACCTAGAGCTGAGAGAAGCCTCCTCTTGAGGTGCTTGTGGTAAGGTGGTATTCCTCTGGAGACGAAGCCAGGGACTAACCTCTCTTTTCGAGTTGATTTTTGGTCCACAAAGTTCTTTCCTGTTGCTACAGTGACCTCAGGATCCCTCTATCCTTGAAACAGAGTTCTTGGGGTTTCTCTGGAGTGCCATCAAGGAAATCAAGGCTCCTTTCATGTGTGATGTGCAAGACGGAATTGCTCTGCACGCAGTACAGGGGAATCGGGCCACATCTCGCATCGAGGGGGAAGTCTCATGGTTTTTCTCGAGTTGCGGCGGGAACCTGGGGTATATTCTCGAGTTACGACGGGGATGGCCCTTCCACACACGTGTTTGTTCAGCCACGTCAGGACTCTTGCCTAGTTACGAGACACAACTCGGGATTCTCCTCGAGGCTTGGCAAGGCAATTGGGACGCCTCTCCAGCTGAGGCGGGAGACCAAGGGTCCCTTTCCACGTGCCACAGGAATCCTGGGACTCCTATCAAGTTTCACGAGGAGTCAGGCATCGTCTCCTTTGGAGGCACTGATCTCCGCGTACCTCTGGAGTTTTCAAAGAATGTGAGGCCTCCGGTCGCGATGAGGTGGGGAACTAGGTCTTTCTCTGTGGTCTCCACAGGGGATTCAGACATCCTTTCATCTTGGGAGATGCAAGACGAGCCTGCATTGAAGTCACTGCAGGGATATCAAGCTTTATTTCGCGTCAGGGCATCGCGGTGTCCATTCCACTTGAGGCCGCAAACTCAGGGTCCCTGTCACATACCTAGAGCTGAGAGAAGCCTCCTCTTGAGGTGCTTGTGGTAAGGTGGTATTCCTCTGGAGTCGAAGCCAGGGACTAACCTCTCATCTCGAGTTGATTTTTGGCCCACGGAGCTCTTTCGTGTTGCTACAGTGACCTCAGGATCCCTCTATCCTTGAAACAGTGTTCTTGGGGTTTCTCTGGAGTGCCATCAAGGAAATCAAGGCTCCTTTCATGTGTGATGTGCAACACGGAATTGCTCTGCACGCAGTGCAGGGGAATCGGGCCTCATCTCGCGGCGAGGGGGAAGTCTCATGGTTTTTCTCGAGTTGCGACGGGAACCTGGGGCATATTCTCGAGTTACGACGGGGATGGCCCTTCCACCCACGTGTTTGTTCAGCCACGTCACGACTCCTGCCTAGTTGCGAGGGACAACTCGGGATTCTCCTCGAGGCTTGGCAGGGCAATTGGAACGCCTCTCCAGCTGAGGCGGGAGACCAAGGGTCCCTTTCCACGTGCCACAGGAATCCTGGGACTCCTATCAAGTTTCACGAGGAGTCAAGCATCGTCTCCTTTGGAGGAACTGATCTCCGCGTACCTCTGGAGTTTTCAAAGGATGTGAGGCCTCCAGTCGCGATGAGGTGGGGAACTAGGTGTTTCTCTGTGGTCTCCACAGGGGATTCAGACATCCTTTCTTCTTGGGAGATGCAAGACGAGCCTGCATTCAAGTCACTGCAGGGATGTCCGGCCTTATTTCGAGTCAGGGCATCGCGGTGTCCATTCCACTTGAGGCCGCAAACTCAGGATCCCTCTCACATACCTAGAGCTGAGAGAAACCTCCTCTTGAGGTGCTTGTGGTAAGGTGGTATTCCTCTGGAGACGAAGCCAGGGACTAATCTCTCATCTCGTGTTGATTCTTGGTCCACGGAGCTCTTTCGTGTTGCTACAGTGACCTCAGGATCCCTCTAGCCTTGAAACAGTGTTCTTGGGGTTTCTCTGGAGTGCCATCAAGGAAATCAAGGCTCCTTTCATGTTTGATGTGCAACACGGAATTGCTCTGCACGCAGTGCAGGGGAATCGGGCCTCATCTCGCGGCGAGGGGGAAGTCTCATGGTTTTTCTCGAGTTGCGGCGGGAACCTGGGGTATATTCTCGAGGTACGACGGGGATGGCCCTTCCACCCACGTGTTTCTTCAGCGACGTCAGGACTCCTGCCTAGTTGCGAGGGACAACTCTGGATTCTCCTCGAGGCTTGGCAGGGCAATTGGGACGCCTCTCCAGCTGAGGCGGGAGACCAAGTGTCCCTTTCCAAGTGCCACAGGAATCCTGGGACTCCTATCAACTTTCACGAGGAGTCAGGCATCGTCTCCTTTGGAGGCACTGATCTCCGCGTACCTCTGGAGTTTTCAAAGGATGTGAGGCTATCGGTCGCGATGAGGTGGGGAACTAAGTCTTTCTCTGTGCTTTCCACAGGGGATTCAGACATCCTTTCATCTTGGGAGATGCAAGACGAGCCTGCATTGAAGTCACTGCAGGGATATCCGGCCTTATTTCCAGTCAGGGCATCGCGGTGTCCATTCCACTTGAGGCCGCAAACTCAGGGTCCCTCTCACATACCTAGAGCTGAGAGAAGCCTCTTGAGGTGCTTGTGGTAAGGTGGTATTCCTCTGGAGACGAATCCAGGGACTATCCTCTCTTTTCGAGTTGATTTTTGGTCCACAGAGTTCTTTCGTGTTGCTACAGTGACCTCAGGATCCCTCTATCCTTGAAACAGTGTTCTTGGGGTTTCTCTGGAGTGCCATCAAGGAAATCAAGGCTCCTTTCATGTGTGATGTGCAAGACGGAATTGCTCTGCACGCAGTGCAGGGGAATCGGGCCTCATCTCGCATCGAGGGGGAAGTCTCATTGTTTTTCTCGAGTTGCGGCGGGAACCTGGGGTATATTCTCGAGTTACGACGGGGATGGCCCTTCCACCCACGTGTTTGTTCAGCCACGTCAGGACTCCTGCCTAGTTGCGAGGGACAACTCGGGATTCTCCTCGAGGCTTGGCAGGGCAATTGGAACGCCTCTCCAGCTGAGGCGGGAGACCAAGGGTCCCTTTCCACGTGCCACAGGAATCCTGGGACTCCTATCAAGTTTCACGAGGAGTCAGGCATCGTCTCCTTTGGAGGCACTGATCTCCGCGTACCTCTGGAGTTTTCAAAGGATGTGAGGCCTCCGGTCGCGATGAGGTGGGGAACTAGGTCTTTCTCTGTGGTCTCCACAGGGGATTCAGACATCCTTTCATCTTGGGAGATGCAAGACGAGCCTGCATTGAAGTCACTGCAGGGATATCCAGCCTTATTTCGCGTCAGGGCATCGCGGTGTCCATTCCACTTGAGGCCGCAAACTCAGGGTCCCTCTCACATACCTAGAGCTGAGAGAAGCCTCCTCTTGAGGTGCTTGTGGTAAGGTGGTATTCCTCTGGAGTCGAAGCCAGGGACTAACCTCTCATCTCGAGTTGATTTTTGGCCCACGGAGCTCTTTCGTGTTGCTACAGTGACCTCAGGATCCCTCTAGCCTTGAAACAGTGTTCTTGGGGTTTCTCTGGAGTGCCATCAAGGAAATCAAGGCTCCTTTCATGTGTGATGTGCAACACGGAATTGCTCTGCACGCAGTGCAGGGGAATCGGGCCTCATCTCGCGGCGAGGGGGAAGTCTCATGGTTTTTCTCGAGTTGCGGCGGGAACCTGGGGTATATTCTCGAGTTTCGACGGGGATGGCCCTTCCACACACGTGTTTGTTCAGCCACGTCAGGACTCCTGCCTAGTTGCGAGGGGCAACTCGGGATTCTCCTCGAGGCTTGGCAGGGCAATTGGGACGCCTCTCCAGCTGAGGCGGGAGACCAAGGGTCCCTTTCCACGTGCCACAGGAATCCTGGGACTCCTATCAAGTTTCACGAGGAGTCAGGCATCGTCTCCTTTGGAGGCACTGATCTCCGCGTACCTCTGGAGTTTTCAAAGGATGTGAGGCCTCCGGTCGCGATGAGGTGGGGAACTAGGTCTTTCTCTGTGGTCTCCACAGGGGATTCAGACATCCTTTCATCTTGGGAGATGCAAGACGAGCCTGCATTCAAGTCACTGCAGGGATATCCAGCCTTATTTCGCGTCAGGGCATCGCGGTGTCCATTCCACTTGAGGCCACAAACTCAGGGTCCCTCTCACATACCTAGAGCTGAGAGAAGCCTCCTCTTGAGGTGCTTGTGGTAAGGTGGTATTCCTCTGGAGTCGAAGCCAGGGACTAACCTCTCATCTCGAGTTGATTTTTGGCCCACGGAGCTCTTTCGTGTTGCTACAGTGACCTCAGGATTCCTCTAGCCTTGAAACAGTCTTCTTGCGGTTTCTCTGGAGTGCCATCAAGGAAATCAAGGCTCCTTTCATGTGTGATGTGCAACACGGAATTGCTCTGCACGCAGTGCAGGGGAATCGGGCCTCATCTCGCGGCGAGGGGGAAGTCTCATGGTTTTTCTCGAGTTGCGGCGGGAACCTGGGGTATATTCTCGAGTTACGACGGGGATGGCCCTTCCACCCACGTGTTTCTTCAGCGACGTCAGGACTCCTGCCTAGTTGCGAGGGACAACTCTGGATTCTCCTCGAGGCTTGGCAGGGCAATTGGGACGCCTCTCCAGCTGAGGCGGGAGACCAAGGGTCCCTTTCCAAGTGCCACAGGAATCCTGGGACTCCTATCAAGTTTCACGAGGAGTCAGGCATCGTCTCCTTTGGAGGCACTGATCTCCGCGTACCTGTGGAGTTTTCAAAGGATGTGAGGCTATCGGTCGCGATGAGGTGGGGAACTAAGTCTTTGTCTGTGCTTTCCACAGGGGATTCAGACATCCTTTCGTCCTGGGAGATGCAAGACGAGCCTGCATTGAAGTCACTGCAGGGATATCCGGCCTTATTTCGCGTCAGGGCATCGCGGTGTCCATTCCACTTGAGGCCGCAAACTCAGGGTCCCTCTCACATACCTAGAGCTGAGAGAAGCCTCCTCTTGAGGTGCTTGTGGTAAGGTGGTATTCCTCTGGAGACGAATCCAGGGACTAAGCTCTCTTTTCGAGTTGATTTTTGGTCCACAGAGTTCTTTCGTGTTGCTACAGTGACCTCAGGATCCCTCTATCCTTGAAACAGTGTTCTTGGGGTTTCTCTGGAGTGCCATCAAGGAAATCAAGGCTCCTTTCATGTGTGATGTGCAAGACAGAATTGCTCTGCACGCAGTACAGGGGAATCGGGCCTCATCTCGCATCGAGGGGGAAGTCTCATGGTTTTTCTCGAGTTGCGGCAGCAACCTGGGGTATATTCTCGAGTTACGACGGGGATGGCCCTTCCACACACGTGTTTGTTCAGCCACGTCAGGACTCTTGCCTAGTTGCGAGACACAACTCGGGATTCTCCTCGAGGCTTGGCAAGGCAATTGGGACGCCTCTCCAGCTGAGGCGGGAGACCAAGGGTCCCTTTCCACGTGCCACAGGAATCCTGGGACTCCTATCAAGTTTCACGAGAAGTCAGGCATCGTCTCCTTTGGAGGCACTGATCTCCGCGTACCTCTGGAGTTTTCAAAGGATGTGAGGCCTCCGGTCGCGATGAGGTGGGGAACTAGGTCTTTCTCTGTGGTCTCCACAGGGGATTCAGACATCCTTTCATCTTGGGAGATGCAAGACGAGCCTGCATTGAAGTCACTGCAGGGATATCCGGCCTTATTTCGCGTCAGGGCATCGCGGTGTCCATTCCACTTGAGGCCGCAAACTCAGGGTCCCTCTCACATACCTAGAGCTGAGAGAAGCCTCCTCTTGAGGTGCTTGTGGTAAGGTGGTATTCCTCTGGAGTCGAAGCCAGGGACTAACCTCTCATCTCGAGTTGATTTTTGGCCCACGGAGCTCTTTCGTGTTGCTACAGTGACCTCAGGATCCCTCTAGCCTTGAAACAGTGTTCTTGGGGTTTCTCTGGAGTGCCATCAAGGAAATCAAGGCTCCTTTCATGTGTGATGTGCAACACGGAATTGCTCTGCACGCAGTGCAGGGGAATCGGGCCTCATCTCGTGGCGAGGGGGAAGTCTCATGGTTTTTCTCGAGTTGCGGCGGGAACCTGGGGTATATTCTCGAGTTACGACGGGGATGGCCCTTCCACCCACGTGTTTCTTCAGCGACGTCAGGACTCCTGCCTAGTTGCGAGGGACAACTCTGGATTCTCCTCGAGGCTTGGCAGGGCAATTGGGACGCCTCTCCAGCTGAGGCGGGAGACCAAGGGTCCCTTTCCAAGTGCCACAGGAATCCTGGGACTCCTATCAAGTTTCACGAGGAGTCAGGCATCGTCTCCTTTGGAGGCACTGATCTCCGCGTACCTCTGGAGTTTTCAAAGGATGTGAGGCTATCGGTCGCGATGAGGTGGGGAACTAAGTCTTTCTCTGTGCTTTCCACAGGGGATTCAGACATCCTTTCGTCCTGGGAGATGCAAGACGAGCCTGCATTGAAGTCACTGCAGGGATATCCGGCCTTATTTCGCGTCAGGGCATCGCGGTGTCCATTCCACTTGAGGCCGCAAACTCAGGGTCCCTCTCACATACCTAGAGCTGAGAGAAGCCTCCTCTTGAGGTGCTTGTGGTAAGGTGGTATTCCTCTGGAGACGAATCCAGGGACTAACCTCTCTTTTCGAGTTGATTTTTGGTCCACAGAGTTCTTTCGTGTTGCTACAGTGACCTCAGGATCCCTCTATCCTTGAAACAGTGTTCTTGGGGTTTCTCTGGAGTGCCATCAAGGAAATCAAGGCTCCTTTCATGTGTGATGTGCAAGACGGAATTGCTCTGCACGCAGTACAGGGGAATCGGGCCTCATCTCGCATCGAGGGGGAAGTCTCATGGTTTTTCTCGAGTTGCGGCAGGAACCTGGGGTATATTCTCGAGTTACGACGGGGATGGCCCTTCCACACACGTGTTTGTTCAGCCACGTCAGGACTCTTGCCTAGTTGCGAGACACAACTCGGAATTCTCCTCGAGGCTTGGCAAGGCAATTGGGACGCCTCTCCAGCTGAGGCGGGAGACCAAGGGTCCCTTTCCACGTGCCACAGGAATCCTGGGACTCCTATCAAGTTTCACGAGGAGTCAGGCATCGTCTCCTTTGGAGGCACTGATCTCCGCGTACCTCTGGAGTTTTCAAAGGATGTGAGGCCTCCTGTCGCGATGAGGTGGGGAACTAGGTCTTTCTCTGTGGTCTCCACAGGGGATTCAGACATCCTTTCATCTTGGGAGATGCAAGACGAGCCTGCATTCAAGTCACTGCAGGGATATCCGGCCTTATTTCGCGTCAGGGCATCGCGGTGTCCATTCCACTTGAGGCCGCAAACTCAGGGTCCCTCTCACATACCTAGAGCTGAGAGAAGCCTCCTCTTGAGGTGCTTGTGGTAAGGTGGTATTCCTCTGGAGTCGAAGCCAGGGACTAACCTCTCATCTCGAGTTGATTTTTGGCCCACGGAGCTCTTTCCTGTTGCTACAGTGACCTCAGGATCCCTCTAGCCTTGAAACAGTGTTCTTGGGGTTTCTCTGGAGTGCCATCAAGGAAATCAAGGCTCCTTTCATGTGTGATGTGCAACACGGAATTGCTCTGCACGCAGTGCAGGGGAATCGGGCCTCATCTCGCGGCGAGGGGGAAGTCTCATGGTTTTTCTCGAGTTGCGGCGGGAACCTGGGGTATATTCTCGAGTTACGACGGGGATGGCCCTTCCACCCACGTGTTTCTTCAGCGACGTCAGGACTCCTGCCTAGTTGCGAGGGACAACTCTGGATTCTCCTCGAGGCTTGGCAGGGCAATTGGGACGCCTCTCCAGCTGAGGCGGGAGACCAAGGGTCCCTTTCCACGTGCCACAGGAATCCTGGGACTCCTATCAAGTTTCACGAGGAGTCAGGCATCGTCTCCTTTGGAGGCACTGATCTCCGCGTACCTCTGGAGTTTTCAAAGGATGTGAGGCTATCGGTCACGATGAGGTGGGGAACTAAGTCTTTCTCTGTGCTTTCCACAGGGGATTCAGACATCCTTTCGTCCTGGGAGATGCAAGACGAGCCTGCATTGAAGTCACTGCAGGGATATCCGGCCTTATTTCGCGTCAGGGCATCGCGGTGTCCATTCCACTTGAGGCCGCAAACTCAGGGTCCCTCTCACATACCTAGAGCTGAGAGAAGCCTCCTCTTGAGGTGCTTGTGGTAAGGTGGTATTCCTCTGGAGACGAATCCAGGGACTAACCTCTCTTTTCCAGTTGATTTTTGGTCCACAGAGTTCTTTCGTGTTGCTACAGTGACCTCAGGATCCCTCTATCCTTGAAACAGTGTTCTTGGGGTTTCTCTGGAGTGCCATCAAGGAAATCAAGGCTCCTTTCATGTGTGATGTGCAAGACGGAATTGCTCTGCACGCAGTACAGGGGAATCGGGCCTCATCTCGCATCAAGTGGGAAGTCTCATGGTTTTTCTCGAGTTGCGGCGGGAACCTGGGGTATATTCTCGAGTTACGACGGAGATGGCCCTTCCACCCACGTGTTACTTCAGCCACGTCAGGACTCCTGCCTAGTTGCGAGGGACAACTCGGGATTCTCCTCGAGGCTTGGCAGTGCAATTGGAACGCCTCTCCAGCTGAGGCGGGAGACCAAGGGTCCCTTTCCACGTGCCACAAGAATCCTGGGACTCCTATCAAGTTTCATGAGGAGTCAGGCATCGTCTCCTTTGGAGGCACTGATCTCCGCGTACCTCTGGAGTTTTCAAAGGATGTGAGGCCTCCGGTCGCGATGAGGTGGGGAACTAGGTCTTTCTCTGTGGTCTCCACAGGGGATTCAGACACCCTTTCGTCTTGGGAGATGCAAGACGAGCCTGCATTCCAGTCACTGCAGGGATATCCGGCCTTATTTCGATTCAGGGCATCGCGGTGTTCATTCCACTTGAGGCCGCAAACTCAGGGTCCCTCTCACATACCTAGAGCTGAGAGAAGCCTCCTCTTGAGGTGCTTGTGGTAAGGTGGTATTCCTCTGGAAACGAAGCCAGGGACTAACCTCTCATCTCGAGTTGATTCTTGGTCCACGGAGCTCTTTCGTGTTGCTACAGTGACCTCAGGATCCCTCTAGCCTTGAAACAGTGTTCTTGGGGTTTCTCTGGAGTGCCATGAAGGAAATCAAGGCTCCTTTCATGTGTGATGTGCAACACAGAATTGCTCTGCACGCAGTGCAGGGGAATCGGGCCTCATCTCGCGGCGAGGGGGAAGTCTCATGGTTTTTCTCGAGTTGCGGCGGGAACCTGGGGTATATTCTCGAGTTACGACGGGGATGGCCCTTCCACACACGTGTTTGTTCAGCCACGTCAGGACTCTTGCCTAGTTGCGAGACACAACTCGGGATTCTCCTCGAGGCTTGGCAAGGCAATTGGGACGCCTCTCCAGCTGAGGCGGGAGACCAAGGGTCCCTTTCCACGTGCCACAGGAATCCTGGGACTCCTATCAAGTTTCACGAGGAGTCAGGCATCGTCTCCTTTAGAGGCACTGATCTCCGCGTACCTCTGGAGTTTTCAAAGAATGTGAGGCCTCCGGTCGCGATGAGGTGGGGAACTAGGTCTTTCTCTGTGGTCTCCACAGGGGATTCAGACATCCTTTCATCTTGGGAGATGCAAGACGAGCCTGCATTCAAGTCACTGCAGGGATATCCAGCCTTATTTCGCGTCAGGGCATCGCGGTGTCCATTCCACTTGAGGCCGCAAACTCAGGGTCCCTGTCACATACCTAGAGCGGAGAGAAGCCTCCTCTTGAGGTGCTTGTGGTAAGGTGGTATTCCTCTGGAGTCGAAGCCAGGGACTAACCTCTTATCTCGAGTTGATTTTTGGCCCACGGAGCTCTTTCGTGTTGCTACAGTGACCTCAGGATCCCTCTAGCCTTGAAACATTGTTCTTGGGGTTTCTCTGGAGTGCCATCAAGGAAATCAAGGCTCCTTTCATGTGTGATGTGCAACACGGAATTGCTCTGCACACAGTGCAGGGGAATCGGGCCTCATCTCTCGGCGAGGGGGAAGTCTCATGGTTTTTCTCGAGTTGCGGCGGGAACCTGGGGTATATTCTCGAGGTACGACGGGGATGGCCCTTCCACCCACGTGTTCCTTCAGCGACCTCAAGACTCCTGCCTAGTTGCGAGGGACAACTCTGGATTCTCCTCGAGGCTTGGCAGGGCAATTGGGACGCCTCTCCAGCTGAGGCGGGAGACCAAGTGTCCCTTTCCAAGTGCCACAGGAATCCTGGGACTCCTATCAAGTTTCACGAGGACTCAGGCATCGTCTCCTTTGGAGGCACTGATCTCCGCGTACCTCTGGAGTTTTCAAAGGATGTGAGGCTATCGGTCGCGATGAGGTGGGGAACTAAGTCTTTCTCTGTGCTTTCCACACGGGATTCAGACATCCTTTCATCCTGGGAGATGCAAGACGAGCCTGCATTGAAGTCACTGCAGGGATATCCGGCCTTATTTCGAGTCAGGGCATCGCGGTGACCATTCCACTTGAGGCCGCAAACTCAGGGTCCCTCTCACATACCTAGAGCTGAGAGAAGCCTCCTCTTGAGGTGCTTGTGGTAAGGTGGTATTCCTCTGGAGACGAATCCAGGGACTAACCTCTCTTTTCGAGTTGATTTTTGGTCCACAGAGTTCTTTCGTGTTGCTACAGTGACCTCAGGATCCCTCTAGCCTTGAAACAGTGTTCTTGGGGTTTCTCTGGAGTGCCATCAAGGAAATCAAGGCTCCTTTCATGTGTGATGTGCAAGACGGAATTGCTCTGCACGCAGTACAGGGGAATCGGGCCTCATCTTGCATCGAGGGGGAAGTCTCATGGTTTTTCTCGAGTTGCGACGGGAACCTGGGGTATATTCTCGAGTTACGACGGGGATGGCCCTTCCACCCACGTGTTTGTTCAGCCACGTCAGGACTCCTGCCTAGTTGCGAGGGACAACTCGGGATTCTCCTCGAGGCTTGGCAGGGCAATTGGAACGCCTCTCCAGCTGAGACGGGAGACCAAGGGTCCCTTTCCACGTGCCACAGGAATCCTGGGTCTCCTATCAAGTTTCACGAGGAGTCAGGCATCGTCTCCTTTGGAGGCACTGATCTCCACATACCTCTGGAGTTTTCAAAGGATGTGAGGCCTCCGGTCGCGATGATGTGGGGAACTAGGTCTTTCTCTGTGGTCTCCACAGGGGATTCAGACACCCTTTCGTCTTGGGAGATGCAAGACGAGCCTGCATTCAAGTCACTGCAGGGATATCCGGCCTTATTTCGAGTCAGGGCATCCCGGTGTCCATTCCACATGAGGCCGCAAACTCAGGGTCCCTCTCACATACCTAGAGCTGAGAGAAGCCTCCTCTTGAGGTGCTTGTGGTAAGGTGCTATTCCTCTGGAGTCGAAGCCAGGGACTAACCTGTCATCTCGAGTTGATTTTTGGTCCACGGAGCTCTTTCGTGTTGCTACAGTGACCTCAGGATCCCTCTAGCCTTGAAACAGTGTTCTTGGGGTTTCTCTGGAGTGCCATGAAGGAAATCAAGGCTCCTTTCATGTGTGATGTGCAACACAGAATTGCTCTGCACGCAGTGCAGGGGAATCGGGCCTCATCTCGCGGCGAGGGGGAAGTCTCATGGTTTTTCTCGAGTTGCGGCGGGAACCTGGGGTATATTCTCGAGGTACGACGGGGATGGCCCTTCCACCCACGTGTTTCTTCAGCGACCTCAAGACTCCTGCCTAGTTGCGAGGGACAACTCTGGATTCTCCTCGAGGCTTGGCAGGGCAATTGGGACGCCTCTCCAGCTGAGGCGGGAGACCAAGGGTCCCTTTCCAAGTGCCACAGGAATCCTGGGACTCCTATCAAGTTTCACGAGGACTCAGGCATCGTCTCCTTTGGAGGCACTGATCTCCGTGTACCTCTGGAGTTTTCAAAGGATGTGAGGCTATCGGTCGCGATGAGGTGGGGAACTAAGTCTTTCTCTGTGCTTTCCACACGGGATTCAGACATCCTTTCATCCTGGGAGATGCAAGACGAGCCTGCATTGAAGTCACTGCAGGGATATCCGGCCTTATTTGGAGTCAGGGCATCGTGGTGACCATTCCACTTGAGGCCGCAAACTCAGGGTCCCTCTCACATACCTAGAGCTGAGAGAAGCCTCCTCTTGAGGTGCTTGTGGTAAGGTGGTATTCCTCTGGAGACGAATCCAGGGACTAACCTCTCTTTTCGAGTTGATTTTTGGTCCACAGAGTTCTTTCGTGTTGCTACAGTGACCTCAGGATCCCTCTATCCTTGAAACAGTGTTCTTGGGGTTTCTCTGGAGTGCCATCAAGGAAATCAAGGCTCCTTTCATGTGTGATGTGCAAGACGGAATTGCTCTGCACGCAGTACAGGGGAATCGGGCCTCATCTTGCATCGAGGGGGAAGTCTCATGGTTTTTCTCGAGTTGCGACGGGAACCTGGGGTATATTCTCGAGTTACGACGGGGATGGCCCTTCCACCCACGTGTTTGTTCAGCCACGTCAGGACTCCTGCCTAGTTGCGAGGGACAACTCGGGATTCTCCTCGAGGCTTGGCAGTGCAATTGGAACGCCTCTCCAGCTGAGACGGGAGACCAAGGGCCCCTTTCCACGTGCCACAGGAATCCTGGGTCTCCTATCAAGTTTCACGAGGAGTCAGGCATCGTCTCCTTTGGAGGCACTGATCTCCACATACCTCTGGAGTTTTCAAAGGATGTGAGGCCTCCGGTCGCGATGAGGTGGGGAACTAGGTCTTTCTCTGTGGTCTCCACAGGGGATTCAGACACCCTTTCGTCTTGGGAGATGCAAGACGAGCCTGCATTCAAGTCACTGCAGGGATATCCGGCCTTATTTCGAGTCAGGGCATCCCGGTGTCCATTCCATTTGAGGCCGCAAACTCAGGGTCCCTCTCACATACCTAGAGCTGAGAGAAGCCTCCTCTTGAGGTGCTTGTGGTAAGGTGCTATTCCTCTGGAGTCGAAGCCAGGGACTAACCTGTCATCTCGAGTTGATTTTTGGTCCACGGAGCTCTTTCGTGTTGCTACAGTGACCTCAGGATCCCTCTAGCCTTGAAACAATGTTCTTGGGGTTTCTCTGGAGTGCCATGAAGGAAATCAAGGCTCCTTTCATGTGTGATGTGCAACACAGAATTGCTCTGCACGCAGTGCAGGGGAATCGGGCCTCATCTCGCGGTGAGGGGGAAGTCTCATGGTTTTTCTCGAGTTGCGGCGGGAACCTGGGGTATATTCTCGAGTTACGACGGGGATGGCCCGTCCACACACGTGTTTGTTCAGCCATGTCAGGACTCTTGCCTAGTTGCGAGACACAACTCGGGATTCTCCTCGAGGCTTGGCAAGGCAATTGGGATGCCTCTCCAGCTGAGGCGGGAGACCAAGGGTCCCTTTCCACGTGCCACAGGAATCCTGGGACTCCTATCAAGTTTCACGAGGAGTCAGGCATCGTCTCCTTTGGAGGCACTGATCTCCGCGTACCTCTGGAGTTTTCAAAGGATGTGAGGCCTCCTGTCGCGATGAGGTGGGGAACTAGGTCTTTCTCTGTGGTCTCCACAGGGGATTCAGACATCCTTTCATCTTGGGAGATGCAAGACGAGCCTGCATTCAAGTCACTGCAGGGATATCTGGCCTTATTTCGCGTCAGGGCATCGCGGTGTCCATTCCACTTGAGGCCGCAAACTCAGGGTCCCTCTCACATACCTAGAGCTGAGAGAAGCCTCCTCTTGAGGTGCTTGTGGTAAGGTGGTATTCCTCTGGAGTCGAAGCCAGGGACTAACCTCTCATCTCGAGTTGATTTTTGGCCCAGGGAGCTCTTTCCTGTTGCTACAGTGACCTCAGGATCCCTCTAGCCTTGAAACAGTGTTCTTGGGGTTTCTCTGGAGTGCCATCAAGGAAATCAAGGCTCCTTTCATGTGTGATGTGCAACACGGAATTGCTCTGCACGCAGTGCAGGGGAATCGGGCCTCATCTCGCGGCGAGGGGGAAGTCTCATGGTTTTTCTCGAGTTGCGGCGGGAACCTGGGGTATATTCTCGAGTTACGACGGGGATGGCCCTTCCACCCACGTGTTTCTTCAGCGACGTCAGGACTCCTGCCTAGTTGCGAGGGACAACTCTGGATTCTCCTCGAGGCTTGGCAGGGCAATTGGGACGCCTCTCCAGCTGAGGCGGGAGACCAAGGGTCCCTTTCCACGTGCCACAGGAATCCTGGGACTCCTATCAAGTTTCACGAGGAGTCAGGCATCGTCTCCTTTGGAGGCACTGATCTCCGCGTACCTCTGGAGTTTTCAAAGGATGTGAGGCCTCCGGTCGCGATGAGGTGGGGAACTAGGTCTTTCTCTGTGGTCTCCACAGGGGATTCAGACATCCTTTCATCTTGGGAGAGGCAAGACGAGCCTGCATTCAAGTCACTGCAGGGATATCCAGCCTTATTTCGCGTCAGGGCATCGCGGTGTCCATTCCACTTGAGGCCGCAAACTCAGGGTCCCTCTCACATACCTAGAGCTGAGAGAAGCCTCCTCTTGAGGTGCTTGTGGTAAGGTGGTATTCCTCTGGAGTCGAAGCCAGGGACTAACCTCTCATCTCGAGTTGATTTTTGGCCCACGGAGCTCTTTCGTGTTGCTACAGTGACCTCAGGATTCCTCTAGCCTTGAAACAGTCTTCTTGCGGTTTCTCTGGAGTGCCATCAAGGAAATCAAGGCTCCTTTCATGTGTGATGTGCAACACGGAATTGCTCTGCACGCAGTGCAGGGGAATCGGGCCTCATCTCGCGGCGAGGGGGAAGTCTCATGGTTTTTCTCGAGTTGCGGCGGGAACCTGGGGTATATTCTCGAGTTACGACGGGGATGGCCCTTCCACCCACGTGTTTCTTCAGCGACGTCAGGACTCCTGCCTAGTTGCGAGGGACAACTCTGGATTCTCCTCGAGGCTTGGCAGGGCAATTGGGACGCCTCTCCAGCTGAGGCGGGAGACCAAGGGTCCCTTTCCAAGTGCCACAGGAATCCTGGGACTCCTATCAAGTTTCACGAGGAGTCAGGCATCGTCTCCTTTGGAGGCACTGATCTCCGCGTACCTCTGGAGTTTTCAAAGGATGTGAGGCTATCGGTCGCGATGAGGTGGGGAACTAAGTCTTTCTCTGTGCTTTCCACAGGGGATTCAGACATCCTTTCGTCCTGGGAGATGCAAGACGAGCCTGCATTGAAGTCACTGCAGGGATATCCGGCCTTATTTCGCGTCAGGGCATCGCGGTGTCCATTCCACTTGAGGCCGCAAACTCAGGGTCCCTCTCACATACCTAGAGCTGAGAGAAGCCTCCTCTTGAGGTGCTTGTGGTAAGGTGGTATTCCTCTGGAGACGAATCCAGGGACTAAGCTCTCTTTTCGAGTTGATTTTTGGTCCACAGAGTTCTTTCGTGTTGCTACAGTGACCTCAGGATCCCTCTATCCTTGAAACAGTGTTCTTGGGGTTTCTCTGGAGTGCCATCAAGGAAATCAAGGCTCCTTTCATGTGTGATGTGCAAGACAGAATTGCTCTGCACGCAGTACAGGGGAATCGGGCCTCATCTCGCATCGAGGGGGAAGTCTCATGGTTTTTCTCGAGTTGCGGCAGCAACCTGGGGTATATTCTCGAGTTACGACGGGGATGGCCCTTCCACACACGTGTTTGTTCAGCCACGTCAGGACTCTTGCCTAGTTGCGAGACACAACTCGGAATTCTCCTCGAGGCTTGGCAAGGCAATTGGGACGCCTCTCCAGCTGAGGCGGGAGACCAAGGGTCCCTTTCCACCTGCCACAGGAATCCTGGGACTCCTATCAAGTTTCACGAGGAGTCAGGCATCGTCTCCTTTGGAGGCACTGATCTCCGCGTACCTCTGGAGTTTTCAAAGGATGTGAGGCCTCCGGTCGCGATGAGGTGGGGAACTAGGTCTTTCTCTGTGGTCTCCACAGGGGATTCAGACATCCTTTCATCTTGGGAGATGCAAGACGAGCCTGCATTCAAGTCACTGCAGGGATATCCGGCCTTATTTCGCGTCAGGGCATCGCGGTGTCCATTCCACTTGAGGCCGCAAACTCAGGGTCCCTCTCACATACCTAGAGCTGAGAGAAGCCTCCTCTTGAGGTGCTTGTGGTAAGGTGGTATTCCTCTGGAGTCGAAGCCAGGGACTAACCTCTCATCTCGAGTTGATTTTTGGCCCACGGAGCTCTTTCGTGTTGCTACAGTGACCTCAGGATCCCTCTATCCTTGAAACAGTGTTCTTGGGGTTTCTCTGGAGTGCCATCAAGGAAATCAAGGCTCCTTTCATGTGTGATGTGCAACACGGAATTGCTCTGCACGCAGTGCAGGGGAATCGGGCCTCATCTCGCGGCGAGGGGGAAGTCTCATGGTTTTTCTCGAGTTGCGGCGGGAACCTGGGGTATATTCTCGAGTTACGACGGGGATGGCCCTTCCACCCACGTGTTTCTTCAGCGACGTCAGGACTCCTGCCTAGTTGCGAGGGACAACTCTGGATTCTCCTCGAGGCTTGGCAGGGCAATTGGGACGCCTCTCCAGCTGAGGCGGGAGACCAAGGGTCCCTTTCCAAGTGCCACAGGAATCCTGGGACTCCTATCAAGTTTCACGAGGAGTCAGGCATCGTCTCCTTTGGAGGCACTGATCTCCGCGTACCTCTGGAGTTTTCAAAGGATGTGAGGCTATCGGTCGCGATGAGGTGGGGAACTAAGTCTTTCTCTGTGCTTTCCACAGGGGATTCAGACATCCTTTCGTCCTGGGAGATGCAAGACGAGCCTGCATTGAAGTCACTGCAGGGATATCCGGCCTTATTTCGCGTCAGGGCATCGCGGTGTCCATTCCACTTGAGGCCGCAAACTCAGGGTCCCTCTCACATACCTAGAGCTGAGAGAAGCCTCCTCTTGAGGTGCTTGTGGTAAGGTGGTATTCCCCTGGAGACGAATCCAGGGACTAACCTCTCTTTTCGAGTTGATTTTTGGTCCACAGAGTTCTTTCGTGTTGCTACAGTGACCTCAGGATCCCTCTATCCTTGAAACAGTGTTCTTGGGGTTTCTCTGGAGTGCCATCAAGGAAATCAAGGCTCCTTTCATGTGTGATGTGCAAGACGGAATTGCTCTGCACGCAGTACAGGGGAATCGGGCCTCATCTCGCATCGAGGGGGAAGTCTCATGGTTTTTCTCGAGTTGCGGCAGGAACCTGGGGTATATTCTCGAGTTACGACGGGGATGGCCCTTCCACACACGTGTTTGTTCAGCCACGTCAGGACTCTTGCCTAGTTGCGAGACACAACTCGGAATTCTCCTCGAGGCTTGGCAAGGCAATTGGGACGCCTCTCCAGCTGAGGCGGGAGACCAAGGGTCCCTTTCCACGTGCCACAGGAATCCTGGGACTCCTATCAAGTTTCACGAGGAGTCAGGCATCGTCTCCTTTGGAGGCACTGATCTCCGCGTACCTCTGGAGTTTTCAAAGGATGTGAGGCCTCCTGTCGCGATGAGGTGGGGAACTAGGTCTTTCTCTGTGGTCTCCACAGGGGATTCAGACATCCTTTCATCTTGGGAGATGGAAGACGAGCCTGCATTCAAGTCACTGCAGGGATATCCGGCCTTATTTCGCGTCAGGGCATCGCGGTGTCCATTCCACTTGAGGCCGCAAACTCAGGGTCCCTCTCACATACCTAGAGCTGAGAGAAGCCTCCTCTTGAGGTGCTTGTGGTAAGGTGGTATTCCTCTGGAGTCGAAGCCAGGGACTAACCTCTCATCTCGAGTTGATTTTTGGCCCACGGAGCTCTTTCCTGTTGCTACAGTGACCTCAGGATCCCTCTTGCCTTGAAACAGTGTTCTTGGGGTTTCTCTGGAGTGCCATCAAGGAAATCAAGGCTCCTTTCATGTGTGATGTGCAACACGGAATTGCTCTGCACGCAGTGCAGGGGAATCGGGCCTCATCTCGCGGCGAGGGGGAAGTCTCATGGTTTTTCTCGAGTTGCGGCGGGAACCTGGGGTATATTCTCGAGTTACGACGGGGATGGCCCTTCCACCCACGTGTTTCTTCAGCGACGTCAGGACTCCTGCCTAGTTGCGAGGGACAACTCGGGATTCTCCTCGAGGCTTGGCAGGGCAATTGGGACGCCTCTCCAGCTGAGGCGGGAGACCAAGGGTCCCTTTCCACGTGCCACAGGAATCCTGGGACTCCTATCAAGTTTCACGAGGAGTCAGGCATCGTCTCCTTTGGAGGCACTGATCTCCGCGTACCTCTGGAGTTTTCAAAGGATGTGAGGCTATCGGTCACGATGAGGTGGGGAACTAAGTCTTTCTCTGTGGTCTCCACAGGGGATTCAGACATCCTTTCGTCCTGGGAGATGCAAGACGAGCCTGCATTGAAGTCACTGCAGGGATATCCGGCCTTATTTCGAGTCAGGGCATCGCGGTGTCCATTCCACTTGAGGCCGCAAACTCAGGGTCCCTCTCACATACCTAGAGCTGAGAGAAGCCTCCTCTTGAGGTGCTTGTGGTAAGGTGGTATTCCTCTGGAGACGAATCCAGGGACTAACCTCTCTTTTCGAGTTGATTTTTGGTCCACAGAGTTCTTTCGTGTTGCTACAGTGACCTCAGGATCCCTCTATCCTTGAAACAGTGTTCTTGGGGTTTCTCTGGAGTGCCATCAAGGAAATCAAGGCTCCTTTCATGTGTGATGTGCAAGACGGAATTGCTCTGCACGCAGTACAGGGGAATCGGGCCTCATCTCGCATCAAGGGGGAAGTCTCATGGTTTTTCTCGAGTTGCGGCGGGAACCTGGGGTATATTCTCGAGTTACGACGGAGATGGCCCTTCCACCCACGTGTTACTTCAGCCACGTCAGGACTCCTGCCTAGTTGCGAGGGACAACTCGGGATTCTCCTTGAGGCTTGGCAGGGCAATTGGAACGCCTCTCCAGCTGAGGCGGGAGACCAAGGGTCCCTTTCCACGTGCCACAAGAATCCTGGGACTCCTATCAAGTTTCATGAGGAGTCAGGCATCGTCTCCTTTGGAGGCACTGATCTCCGCGTACCTCTGGAGTTTTCAAAGGATGTGAGGCCTCCGGTCGCGATGAGGTGGGGAACTAGGTCTTTCTCTGTGGTCTCCACAGGGGATTCAGACACCCTTTCGTCTTGGGAGATGCAAGACGAGCCTGCATTCCAGTCACTGCAGGGATATCCGGCCTTATTTCGAGTCAGGGCATCGCGGTGTCCATTCCACTTGAGGCCGCAAACTCAGGGTCCCTCTCACATACCTAGAGCTAAGAGAAGCCTCCTCTTGAGGTGCTTGTGGTAAGGTGGTATTCCTCTGGAATCGAAGCCAGGGACTAACCTCTCATCTCGAGTTGATTTTTGGTCCACGGAGCTCTTTCGTGTTGCTACAGTGACCTCAGGATCCCTCTAGCCTTGAAACAGTGTTCTTGGGGTTTCTCTGGAGTGCCATGAAGGAAATCAAGGCTCCTTTCATGTGTGATGTGCAACACGGAATTGCTCTGCACGCAGTGCAGGGGAATCGGGCCTCATCTCGCGGCGAGGGGGAAGTCTCATGGTTTTTCTCGAGTTGCGGCGGGAACCTGGGGTATATTCTCGAGTTACGACGGGGATGGCCCTTCCACACCCGTGTTTGTTCAGCCACGTCAGGACTCTTGCCTAGTTGCGAGACACAACTCGGGATTCTCCTCGAGGCTTGGCAAGGCAATTGGGACGCCTCTCCAGCTGAGGCGGGAGACCAAGGGTCCCTTTCCACGTGCCACAGGAATCCTGGGACTCCTATCAAGTTTCACGAGGAGTCAGGCATCGTCTCCTTTGGAGGCACTGATCTCCGCGTACCTCTGGAGTTTTCAAAGGATGTGAGGCCTCCGGTCGCGATGAGGTGGGGAACTAGGTCTTTCTCTGTGGTCTCCACAGGGGATTCAGACATCCTTTCATCTTGGGAGATGCAAGACGAGCCTGCATTCAAGTCACTGCAGGGATATCCAGCCTTATTTCGCGTCAGGGCATCGCGGTGTCCATTCCACTTGAGGCCGCAAACTCAGGGTCCCTCTCACATACCTAGAGCTGAGAGAAGCCTCCTCTTGAGGTGCTTGTGGTAAGGTGGTATTCCTCTGGAGTCGAAGCCAGGGACTAACCTCTTATCTCGAGTTGATTTTTGGCCCACGGAGCTCTTTCGTGTTGCTACAGTGACCTCAGGATCCCTCTAGCCTTGAAACAGTGTTCTTGGGGTTTCTCTGGAGTGCCATCAAGGAAATCAAGGCTCCTTTCATGTGTGATGTGCAACACGGAATTGCTCTGCACGCAGTGCAGGGGAATCGGGCCTCATCTCGCGGCGAGGGGGAAGTCTCATGGTTTTTCTCGAGTTGCGGCGGGAACCTGGGGTATATTCTCGAGGTACGACGGGGATGGCCCTTCCACCCACGTGTTTCTTCAGCGACGTCAGGACTCCTGCCTAGTTGCGAGGGACAACTCTGGATTCTCCTCGAGGCTTGGCAGGGCAATTGGGACGCCTCTCCAGCTGAGGCGGGAGACCAAGTGTCCCTTTCCAAGTGCCACAGGAATCCTGGGACTCCTATCAAGTTTCACGAGGACTCAGGCATCGTCTCCTTTGGAGGCACTGATCTCCGCGTACCTCTGGAGTTTTCAAAGGATGTGAGGCTATCGGTCGCGATGAGGTGGGGAACTAAGTCTTTCTCTGTGCTTTCCACACGGGATTCAGACATCCTTTCATCCTGGGAGATGCAAGACGAGCCTGCATTGAAGTCACTGCAGGGATATCCGGCCTTATTTCGAGTCAGGGCATCGTGGTGACCATTCCACTTGAGGCCGCAAACTCAGGGTCCCTCTCACATACCTAGAGCTGAGAGAAGCCTCCTCTTGAGGTGCTTGTGGTAAGGTGGTATTCCTCTGGAGACGAATCCAGGGACTAACCTCTCTTTTCGAGTTGATTTTTGGTCCACAGAGTTCTTTCGTGTTGCTACAGTGACCTCAGGATCCCTCTATCCTTGAAACAGTGTTCTTGGGGTTTCTCTGGAGTGCCATCAAGGAAATCAAGGCTCCTTTCATGTGTGATGTGCAAGACGGAATTGCTCTGCACGCAGTACAGGGGAATCGGGCCTCATCTCGCGGCGAGGGGGAAGTCTCATGGTTTTTCTCGAGTTGCGGCGGGAACCTGGGGTATATTCTCGAGTTACGACGGGGATGGCCCGTCCACACACGTGTTTGTTCAGCCATGTCAGGACTCTTGCCTAGTTGCGAGACACAACTCGGGATTCTCCTCGAGGCTTGGCAAGGCAATTGGGACGCCTCTCCAGCTGAGGCGGGAGGCCAAGGGTCCCTTTCCACGTGCCACAGGAATCCTGGGACTCCTATCAAGTTTCACGAGGAGTCAGGCATCGTCTCCTTTGGAGGCACTGATCTCCGCGTACCTCTGGAGTTTTCAAAGGATGTGAGGCCTCCGGTCGCGATGAGGTGGGGAACTAGGTCTTTCTCTGTGGTCTCCACAGGGGATTCAGACATCCTTTCATCTTGGGAGATGCAAGACGAGCCTGCATTCAAGTCACTGCAGGGATATCCGGCCTTATTTCGCGTCAGGGCATCGCGGTGTCCATTCCACTTGAGGCCGCAAACTCAGGGTCCCTCTCACATACCTAGAGCTGAGAGAAGCCTCCTCTTGAGGTGCTTGTGGTAAGGTGGTATTCCTCTGGAGTCGAAGCCAGGGACTAACCTCTCATCTCGAGTTGAATTTTGGTCCACGGAGCTCTTTCGTGTTGCTACAGTGACCTCAGGATCCCTCTAGCCTTGAAACAGTGTTCTTGGGGTTTCTCTGGAGTGCCATCAAGGAAATCAAGGCTCCTTTCATGTGTGATGTGCAACACGGAATTGCTCTGCACGCAGTGCAGGGGAATCGAGCCTCATCTCACGGCGAGGGAGAAGTCTCATGGTTTTTCTCGAGTTGCGGCGGGAACCTGGGGTATAATCTCGAGTTACGACGGGGATGGCCCTTCCACCCACGTGTTTCTTCAGCGACGTCAGGACTCCTGCCTAGTTGCGAGGGACAACTCGGGATTCTCCTCGAGGCTTGGCAGGGCAATTGGGACGCCTCTCCAGCTGAGGCGGGAGACCAAGTGTCCCTTTTCAAGTGCCACAGGAATCCTGGGACTCCTATCAAGTTTCACGAGGAGTCAGGCATCGTCTCCTTTGGAGGCACTGATCTCCGCGTACCTCTGGAGTTTTCAAAGGATGTGAGGCTATCGGTCGCGATGAGGTGGGGAACTAGGTCTTTCTCTGTGCTTTCCACAGGGGATTCAGACATCCTTTCGTCCTGGGAGATGCAAGACGAGCCTGCATTGAAGTCACTGCAGGGATATCCGGCCTTATTTCGAGTCAGGGCATCGCGGTGTCCATTCCACTTGAGGCCGCAAACTCAGGGTCCCTCTCACATACCTAGAGCTGAGAGAAGCCTCCTCTTGAGGTGCTTGTGGTAAGGTGGTATTCCTCTGGAGACGAATCCAGGGACTAACCTCTCTTTTCGAGTTGATTTTTAGTCCACAGAGTTCTTTCGAGTTGCTACAGTGACCTCAGGATCCCTCTATCCTTGAAACAGTGTTCTTGGGGTTTCTCTGGAGTGCCATCAAGGAAATCAAGGCTCCTTTCATGTGTGATGTGCAAGACGGAATTGCTCTGCACGCAGTACAGGGGAATCGGACCTCATCTCGCATCGAGGGGGAAGTCTCATGGTTTTTCTCGAGTTGCGGCGGGAACCTGGGGTATATTCTCGAGTTACGACGGGGATGGCCCTTCCACCCACGTGTTTGTTCAGCCACGTCAGGACTCCTGCCTAGTTGCGAGGGACAACTCGGGATTCTCCTCGAGGCTTGGCAGGGCAATTGGAACGCCTCTCCAGCTGAGGCGGGAGACCAAGGTTCCCTTTCCACGTGCCACAAGAATCCTGGGACTCCTATCAAGTTTCACGAGGAGTCAGGCATCGTCTCCTTTGGAGGCACTGATCTCCGCGTACCTCTGGAGTTTTCAAAGGATGTGAGGCCTCCGGTCGCGATGAGGTGGGGAACTAGGTCTTTCTCTGTGGTCTCCACAGGGGATTCAGACACCCTTTCTTCTTGGGAGATGCAAGACGAGCCTGCATTCAAGTCACTGCAGGGATATCCAGCCTTATTTCGCGTCAGGGCATCGCGGTGTCCATTCCACTTGAGGCCGCAAACTCAGGGTCCCTCTCACATACCTAGAGCTGAGAGAAGCCTCCTCTTGAGGTGCTTGTGGTAAGGTGGTATTCCTCAGGAGTCAAAGCCAGGGACTAACCTCTCATCTCGTGTTGATTCTTGGTCCACGGAGTTCTTTCGTGTTGCTACAGTGACCTCAGGATCCCTCTAGCCTTGAAACAGTGTTCTTGGGGTTTCTCTGGAGTGCCATCAAGGAAATCAAGGCTCCTTTCATGTGTGATGTGCAACACAGAATTGCTCTGCACGCAGTGCAGGGGAATCGGGCCTCATCTCGCGGCGAGGGGGAAGTCTCATGGTTTTTCTCGAGTTGCGGCGGGAACCTGGGGTATATTCTCGAGTTACGACGGGGATGGCCCTTCCACACACGTGTGTGTTCAGCCATGTCAGGACTCCTGCCTAGTTGCGAGGGACAACTCGGGATTCTCCTCGAGGCTTTGCAGGGCAATTGGGACGCCTCTCCAGCTGAGACGGGAGACCAAGTGTCCCTTTCCACGTGCCACAGGAATCCTGGGTCTCCTATCAAGTTTCACGAGGAGTCAGGCATCGTCACTTTTGGAGGCACTGATCTCCGCATACCTCTGGAGTTTTCAAAGGATTTGAGGCCTCCTGTCGCGATGAGGTGGGGAACTAGGTCTTTCTCTGTGGTCTCCACAGGGGATTCAGACACCCTTTCGTCTTGGGAGATGCAAGACGAGCCTGCATTCCAGTCACTGCAGGGATATCCGGCCTTATTTCGAGTCAGGGCATCGCGGTGTCCATTCCACTTGAGGCCGCAAACTCAGGGTCCCTCTCACATACCTAGAGCTGAGAGAAGCCTCCTCTTGAGGTGCTTGTGGTAAGGTGGTATTCCTCTGGAGTCGACGCCAGGGACTAACCTCTCATCTCGAGTTGATTTTTGGTCCACGGAGCTCTTTCGTGTTGCTACAGTGACCTCAGGATCCCTCTATCCTTGAAACAGTGTTCTTGGGGTTTCTCTGGAGTGCCATGAAGGAAATCAAGGCTCCTTTCATGTGTGATGTGCAACACGGAATTGCTCTGCACGCAGTGCAGGGGAATCGGGCCTCATCTCGCGGCGAGGGGGAAGTCTCATGGTTTTTCTCGAGTTGCGGCGGGAACCTGGGGTATATTCTCGAGTTACGACGGGGATGGCCCTTCCACACACGTGTTTGTTCAGCCACGTCAGGACTCTTGCCTAGTTGCGAGACACAACTCGGGATTCTCCTCGAGGCTTGGCAAGGCAATTGGGACGCCTCTCCAGCTGCGGCGGGAGACCAAGGGTCCCTTTCCACGTGCCACAGGAATCCTGGGACTCCTATCAAGTTTCACGAGGAGTCAGGCATCGTCTCCTTTGGAGGCACTGATCTCCGCGTACCTCTGGAGTTTTCAAAGGATGTGAGGCCTCCGGTCGCGATGAGGTGGGGAACTAGGTCTTTCTCTGTGGTCTCCACAGGGGATTCAGACATCCTTTCTTCTTGGGAGATGCAAGACGAGCCTGCATTCAAGTCACTGCAGGGATATCCAGCCTTATTTCGCGTCAGGGCATCGCGGTGTCCATTCCACTTAAGGCCGCAAACTCAGGGTCCCTCTCACATACCTAGAGCTGAGAGAAGCCTCCTCTTGAGGTGCTTGTGGTAAGGTGGTATACCTCTGGAGTCGAAACCAGGGACTAACCTCTCATCTCGAATTGATTTTTGGCCCACGGAGCACTTTCGTGTTGCTACAGTGACCTCAGGATCCCTCTAGCCTTGAAACAGTGTTCTTGGGGTTTCTCTGGAGTGCCATCAAGGAAATCAAGGCTCCTTTCATGTGTGATGTGCAACACGGAATTGCTCTGCACGCAGTGCAGGGGAATCGGGCCTCATCTCGCGGCGAGGGGGAAGTCTCATGGTTTTTCTCGAGTTGAGGCGGGAACCTGGGGTATATTCTCGAGTTAGGACGGGGATGGCCCTTTCACCCACGTGTTTCTTCAGCGACGTCAGGACTCCTGCCTAGTTGCGAGGGACAACTCTGGATTCTCCTCGAGGCTTGGCAGGGCAATTGGGATGCCTCTCCAGCTGAGGCGGGAGACCAAGTGTCCCTTTCCAAGTGCCACAGGAATCCTGGGACTCCTATCAAGTTTCAAGAGGAGTCAGGCATCGTCTCCTTTGGAGGCACTGATCTCCGCGTACCTCTGGAGTTTTCAAAGGATGTGAGGCCTCCGGTCGCGATGAGGTGGGGAACTAGGTCTTTCTCTGTGGTCTCCACAGGGGATTCAGACATCCTTTCGTCCTGGGAGATGCAAGACGAGCCTACATTGAAGTCACTGCAGGGATATCCGGCCTTATTTCGAGTCAGGGCATCGCGGTGTCCATTCCACTTGAGGCCGCAAACTCAGGGTCTCTCTCACATACCTAGAGCTGAGAGAAGCCTCCTCTTGAGGTGCTTGTGGTAAGGTGGTATTCCTCTGGAGACGAATCCAGGGACTAACCCCTCTTTTCGAGTTGATTTTTGGTCCACAGAGTTCTTTCGTGTTGCTACAGTGACCTCAGGATCCCTCTATCCTTGAAACAGTGTTCTTGGGGTTTCTCTGGAGTGCCATGAAGGAAATCAAGGCTCCTTTCATGTGTGATGTGCAAGACGGAATTGCTCTGCACGCAGTACAGGGGAATCGGGCCTCATCTCGCATCGAGGGGGAAGTCTCATGGTTTTTCTCGAGTTGCGGCGGGAACCTGGGGTATATTCTCGAGTTACGACGGGGATGGCCCTTCCACCCACGTGTGTGTTCAGCCACGTCAGGACTCCTGCCTAGTTGCGAGGGACAACTCGGGATTCTCCTCGAGGCTTGGCAGGGCAATTGGAACGCCTCTCCAGCTGAGGCGGGAGACCAAGGGTCCCTTTCCACGTGCCACAAGAATCCTGGGACTCCTATCAAGTTTCACGAGGAGTCAGGCATCGTCTCCTTTGGAGGCACTGATCTCCGCGTACCTCTGGAGTTTTCAAAGGATGTGAGGCCTCCGGTCGCGATGAGGTGGGGAACTAGGTGTTTCTCTGTGGTCTCCACAGGGGATTCAGACATCCTTTCTTCTTGGGAGATGCAAGACGAGCCTGCATTCCAGTCACTGCAGGGATATCCGGCCTTATTTCGAGTCAGGGCATCGCAGTGTCCATTCCACTTGAGGCTGCAAACTCAGGATCCCTCTCACATACCTAGAGCTGAGAGAAGCCTCCTCTTGAGGTGCTTGTGGTAAGGTGGTATTCCTCAGGAGTCGAAGCCAGGGACTAACCTCTCATCTCGTGTTGATTCTTGGTCCACGGAGCTCTTTCGTGTTGCTACAGTGACCTCAGGATCCCTCTAGCCTTGAAACAGTGTTCTTGGGGTTTCTCTGGAGTGCCATCAAGGAAATCAAGGCTCCTTTCATGTGTGATGTGCAACACGGAATTGCTGTGCACGCAGTGCAGGGGAATCGGGCCTCTTCTCGCGGCGAGGGGGAAGTCTCATGGTTTTTCTCGAGTTGCGGCGGGAACCTGGGGTATATTCTCGAGTTACGACGGGGATGGCCCTTCCACACACGTGTGTGTTCAGCCATGTCAGGACTCCTGCCTAGTTGCGAGGGACAACTCGGGATTCTCCTCGAGGCTTTGCAGGGCAATTGGGACGCCTCTCCAGCTGAGATGGGAGACCAAGGGTCCCTTTCCACGTGCCACAGGAATCCTGGGTCTCCTATCAAGTTTCACGAGTAGTCAGGCATCGTCTCCTTTGGAGGCACTGATCTCCGCATACCTCTGGAGTTTTCAAAGGATTTGAGGCCTCCTGTCGCGATGAGGTGGGGAACTAGGTCTTTCTCTGTGGTCTCCACAGGGGATTCAGACACCCTTTCGTCTTGGGAGATGCAAGACGATCCTGCATTCCAGTCACTGCAGGGATATCCGGCCTTATTTCGAGTCAGGGCATCGCGGTGTCCATTCCACTTGAGGCTGCAAACTCAGGATCCCTCTCACATACCTAGAGCTGAGAGAAGCCTCCTCTTGAGGTGCTTGTGGTAAGGTGGTATTCCTCTGGAGTCGAAGCCAGGGACTAACCTCTCATCTCGAGTTGATTTTTGGTCCACGGAGCTCTTTCGTGTTGCTACAGTGACCTCAGGATCCCTCTAGCCTTGAAACAGTGTTCTTGGGGTTTCTCTGGAGTGCCATCAAGGAAATCAAGGCTCCTTTCATGTGTGATGTGCAACACAGAATTGCTCTGCACGCAGTGCAGGGGAATCGGGCCTCATCTCGCGGCGAGGGGGAAATCTCATGGTTTTTCTCGAGTTGCGGCGGGAACCTGGGATATATTCTCGAGTTACGACGGGGATGGCCCTTCCACCCACGTGTTTCTTCAGCGACGTCAGGACTCCTGCCTAGTTGCGAGGGACAACTCTGGATTCTCCTCGAGGCTTGGCAGGGCAATTGGGACGCCTCTCCAGCTGAGGCGGGAGACCAAGTGTCCCTTTCCAAGTGCCACAGGAATCCTGGGACTCCTATCAAGTTTCAAGAGGAGTCAGGCATCTTCTCCTTTGGAGGCACTGATCTCCGCGTACCTCTGGAGTTTTCAAAGGATGTGAGGCTATCGGTCGCGATGAGGTGGGGAACTAAGTCTTTCTCTGTGCTTTCCACAGGGGATTCAGACATCCTTTCGTCCTGGGAGATGCAAGACGAGCCTGCATTAAAGTCACTGCAGGGATATCCAGCCTTATTTCGAGTCAGGGCATCGCGGTATCCATTCCACTTGAGGCCGCAAACTCAGGGTCCCTCTCACATACCTAGAGCTGAGAGAAGCCTCCTCTTGAGGTGCTTGTGGTAAGGTGGTATTCCTCTGGAGACGAAGCCAGGGACTAAACTCTCTTTTCGAGTTGATTTTTGGTCCACAGAGTACTTTCGTGTTGCTACAGTGACCTCAGGATCCCTCTAGCCTTGAAACAGTGTTCTTGGGGTTTCTCTGGAGTGCCATGAAGGAAATCAAGGCTCCTTTCATGTGTGATGTGCAACACAGAATTGCTCTGCACGCAGTGCAGGGGAATCGGGCCTCATCTCGCGGCGAGGGGGAAGTCTCATGGTTTTTCTCGAGTTGCGGCGGGAACCTGGGGTATATTCTCGAGTTACGACGGGGATGGCCCTTCCACACACGTGTTTGTTCAGCCACGTCAGGACTCTTGCCTAGTTGCGAGACACAACTCGGAATTCTCCTCGAGGCTTTGCAAGGCAATTGGGACGCCTCTCCAGCTGAGGCGGGAGACCAAGGGTCCCTTTCCACGTGCCACAGGAATCCTGGGACTCCTATCAAGTTTCACGAGGAGTCAGGCATCGTCTCCTTTGGAGGCACTGATCTCCGCGTACCTCTGGAGTTTTCAAAGGATGTGAGGCCTCCGGTTGCGATGAGGTGGGGAAATAGGTCTTTCTCTGTGTTCTCCACAGGGGATTCAGACATCCTTTCATCTTGGGAGATGCAAGACGAGCCTGCATTCAAGTCACTGCAGGGATATCCAGCCTTATTTCGCGTCAGGGCATCGCGGTGTCCATTCCACTTGAGGCCGCAAACTCAGGGTCCCTCTCACATACCTAGAGCTGAGAGAAGCCTCCTCTTGAGGTGCTTGTGGTAAGGTGGTATTCCTCTGGAGTCGAAGCCAGGGACTAACCTCTCATCTCGAGTTGATTTTTGGCCCACGGAGCACTTTCGTGTTGCTACAGTGACCTCAGGATCCCTCTAGCCTTGAAACAGTGTTCTTGGGGTTTCTCTGGAGTGCCATCAAGGAAATCAAGGCTCCTTTCATGTGTGATGTGCAACACGGAATTGCTCTGCACGCAGTGCAGGGGAATCGGGCCTCATCTCGCGGCGAGGGGGAAGTCTCATGGTTTTTCTCGAGTTGCGGCGGGAACCTGGGGTATATTCTCGAGTTACGACGGGGATGGCCCTTCCACCCACGTGTTTGTTCAGCCACGTCAGGACTCCTGTCTAGTTGCGAGGGACAACTCTGGATTCTCGTCGAGGCTTGGCAGGGCAATTGGAATGTCTCTCCAGCTGAGGCGGGAGACCAAGGGTCCCTTTCCACGTGCCACAAGAATCCTGGGACTCCTATCAAGTTTCACGAGGAGTCAGGCATCGTCTCCTTTGAAGGCACTTATCTCCGCGTACCTCTGGAGTTTTCAAAGGATGTGAGGCCTTCGGTCGCGATGAGGTGGGGAACTAGGTCTTTCTCTGTGGTCTCCACAGGGGATTCAGACATCCTTTCTTCTTGGGAGATGCAAGACGAGCCTGCATTGAAGTCACTGCAGGGATATCCGGCCTTATTTCGAGTCAGGGCATCGCGGTGTCCATTCCACTTGAGGCCGCAAACTCAGGGTCCCTCTCACATACCTAGAGCTGAGAGAAGCCTCCTCTTGAGGTGCTTGTGGTAAGGTGGTATTCCTCTGGAGTCGAAGCCAGGGACTAACCTCTCATCTCGAGTTGATTTTTGGCCCTCGGAGCTCTTTCGTGTTGCTACAGTGACCTCAGTATCCCTCTAGCCTTGAAACAGTGTTCTTGGGGTTTCTCTGGAGTGCCATCAAGGAAATCAAGGCTCCTTTCATGTGTGATGTGCAACACGGAATTGCACTGCACGCAGTGCAGGAGAATCGGGCCTCATCTCGCGGCGAGGGGGAAGTCTCATGGTTTTTCTCGAGTTGCGGCGGGAACCTGGGGTATATTCTCGAGTTACGACGGGGATGGCCCTTCCACACACGTGTTTCTTCAGCGACGTCAGGACTCCTGCCTAGTTGCGAGGGACAACTCTGGATTCTCCTCGAGGCTTGGCAGGGCAATTGGGACGCCTCTCCAGCTGAGGCGGGAGACCAAGGGTCCCTTTCCAAGTGCCACAGGAATCCTGGGACTCCTATCAAGTTTCACGAGGACTCAGGCATCGTCTCCTTTGGAGGCACTGATCTCCGCGTACCTCTGGAGTTTTCAAAGGATGTGAGGCTGTCGGTCGCGATGTGGTGGGGAACTAAGTCTTTCTCTGTGCTTTCCACAGGGGATTCAGACATCCTTTCGTCCTGGGAGATGCAAGACGAGCCTGCATTGAAGTCACTGCAGGGATATCCGGCCTTATTTCGAGTCAGGGCATCGCGGTGTCCATTCCACTTGAGGCCGCAAACTCAGGGTCCCTCTCACATACCTAGAGCTGAGAGAAGCCTCCTCTTGAGGTGCTTGTGGTAAGGTGGTATTCCTCTGGAGACGAATCCAGGGACTAACCTCTCTTTTCGAGTTGATTTTTGGTCCACAGAGTTCTTTCGTGTTGCTACAGTGACCTCAGGATCCCTCTAGCCTTGAAACAGTGTTCTTGGGGTTTCTCTGGAGTGCCATCAAGGAAATCAAGGCTCCTTTCATGTGTGATGTGCAAGACGGAATTGCTCTGCACGCAGTACAGGGGAATCGGGCCTCATCTTGCATCGAGGGGGAAGTCTCATGGTTTTTCTCGAGTTGCGGTGGGAACCTGGGGTATATTCTCGAGTTACGACGGGGATGGCCCTTCCACCCACGTGTTTGTTCAGCCACGTCAGGACTCCTGCCTAGTTGCGAGGGACAACTCGGGATTCTCCTCGAGGCTTGGCAGGGCAATTGGAACGCCTCTCCAGCTGAGGCGGGAGACCAAGGGTCCCTTTCCACGTGCCACAAGAATCCTGGGACTCCTATCAAGTTTCATGAGGAGTCAGGCATCGTCTCCTTTGGAGGCACTGATCTCCGCGTACCTCTGGAGTTTTCAAAGGATGTGAGGCCTCCGGTCGCGATGAGGTGGGGAACTAGGTCTTTCTCTGTGGTCTCCACAGGGGATTCAGACATCCTTTCTTCTTGGGAGATGCAAGACGAGCCTGCATTCAAGTCACTGCAGGGATATCCGGCCTTATTTCGAGTCAGGGCATCGCGGTGTCCATTCCACTTGAGGCCGCAAACTCAGGATCCCTCTCACATACCTAGAGCTGAGAGAAGCCTCCTCTTGAGGTGCTTGTGGTAAGGTGGTATTCCTCAGGAGTCGAAGCCAGGGACTAACCTCTCATCTCGAGTTGATTCTTGGTCCACGGAGCTCTTTCGTGTTGCTACAGTGACCTCAGGATCCCTCTAGCCTTGAAACAGTGTTCTTGGGGTTTCTCTGGAGTGCCATCAAGGAAATCAAGGCTCCTTTCATGTGTGATGTGCAACACGGAATTGCTCTGCACGCAGTGCAGGGGAATCGGGCCTCATCTCGCGGCGAGGGGGAAGTCTCATGGTTTTTCTCGAGTTGCGGCGGGAACCTGGGGTATATTCTCGTGTTACGACGGGGATGGCCCTTCCACACACGTGTGTGTTCAGCCATGTCAGGACTCCTGCCTAGTTGCGAGGGACAACTCGGGATTCTCCTCGAGGCTTTGCAGGGCAATTCGGACGCCTCTCCAGCTGAGACGGGAGACCAAGGGTCCCTTTCCACGTGCCACAGGAATCCTGGGTCTCCTATCAAGTTTCACGAGGAGTCAGGCATCGTCTCCTTTGGAGGCACTGATCTCCGCATACCTCTGGAGTTTTCAAAGGATTTGAGGACTCCTGTCGCGATGAGGTGGGGAACTAGGTCTTTCTCTGTGGTCTCCACAGGGGATTCAGACACCCTTTCTTCTTGGGAGATGCAAGACGAGCCTGCATTCCAGTCACTGCAGGGATATCCGGCCTTATTTCGAGTCAGGGCATCGCGGTGTCCATTCCACTTGAGGCCGCAAACTCAGGGTCCCTCTCACATACCTAGAGCTGAGAGAAGCCTCCTCTTGAGGTGCTTGTGGTAAGGTGGTATTCCTCTGGAGTCGAAGCCAGGGACTAACCTCACATCTCGAGTTGATTTTTGGTCCTCGGAGCTCTTTCGTGTTGCTACAGTGACCTCAGGATCCCTCTAGCCTTGAAACAGTGTTCTTGGGGTTTCTCTGGAGTGCCATGAAGGAAAGCAAGGCTCCTTTCATGTGTGATGTGCAACACAGAATTGCTCTGCACGCAGTGCAGGGGAATCGGGCCTCATCTCGCGGCGAGGGGGAAGTCTCATGGTTTTTCTCGAGTTGCGGCGGGAACCTGGGGTATATTCTCGAGTTACGACGGGGATGGCCCTTCCACACACGTGTTTGTTCAGCGACGTCGGGACTCTTGCCAAGTTGCGAGACACAACTCGGGATTCTCCTCGAGGCTTGGCAAGGCAATTGGGACGCCTCTCCAGCTGAGGCGGGAGACCAAGGGTCCCTTTCCACGTGCCACAGGAATCCTGGGACTCCTATCAAGTTTCACGAGGAGTCAGGCATCGTCTCCTTTGGAGGCACTGATCTCCGCGTACCTCTGGAGTTTTCAAAAGATGTGAGGCCTCCGGTCGCGATGAGGTGGGGAATTAGTTCTTTCTCTGTGGTCTCCACAGGGGATTCAGACATCCTTTCATCTTGGGAGATGCAAGACGAGCCTGCATTCAAGTCACTGCAGGGATATCCAGCCTTATTTCGCATCAGGGCATCGCGGTGTCCATTCCACTTGAGGCCGCAAACTCAACGTCCCTCTCACATACCTAGAGCTGAGAGAAGCCTCCTCTTGAGGTGCTTGTGGTAAGGTGGTATTCCTCTGGAGTCGAAGCCAGGGACTAACCTCTCATCTCGAGTTGATTTTTGGCCCACGGAGCTCTTTCGTGTTGCTACAGTGACCTCAGGATCCCTCTAGCCTTGAAACAGTGTTCTTGGGGTTTCTCTGGAGTGCCATCAAGGAAATCAAGGCTCCTTTCATGTGTGATGTGCAACACGGAATTGCTCTGCACGCAGTGCAGGGGAATCGGGCCTCATCTCGCGGTGAGGGGGAAGTCTCATGGTTTTTCTCGAGTTGCGGCGGGAACCTGGGGTATATTCTCGAGTTACGACGGGGATGGACCTTCCACCCACGTGTTTCTTCAGCGATGTCAGGACTCCTGCCTAGTTGCGAGGGACAACTCTGGATTCTCCTCGAGGAATGGCAGGGCAATTGGGACGCCTCTCCTGCTGAGGCGGAAGACCAAGTGTCCCTTTCCAAGTGCCACAGGAATCCTGGGACTCCTATCAAGTTTCACGAGGAGTCAGGCATCGTCTCCTTTGGAGGCACTGATCTCCGCGTACCTCTGGAGTTTTCAAAGGATGTGAGGCTATCGGTCGCGATGAGGTGGGGAACTAAGTCTTTCTCTGTGCTTTCCACAGGGGATTCAGACATCCTTTCGTCCTGGGAGATGCAAGACGAGCCTGCATTGAAGTCACTGCAGGGATATCCGGCCTTATTTCGAGTCAGGGCATCGCGGTGTCCATTCCACTTGAGGCCGCAAACTCAGGGTCCCTCTCACATACCAAGAGCTGAGAGAAGCCTCCTCTTGAGGTTCTTGTGGTAAGGTGGTATTCCTCTGGAGTCGAAGCCAGGGACTAACCTCTCATCTCGAGTTGATTTTTGGTCCACGGAGCTCTTTCGTGTTGCTACAGTGACCTCAGGATCCCTCTATCCTTGAAACAGTGTTCTTGGGGTTTCTCTGGAGTGCCATGAAGGAAATCAAGGCTCCTTTCATGTGTGATGTGCAACACAGAATTGCTCTGCACGCAGTGCAGGGGAATCGGGCCTCATCTCGCGGCGAGGGGGAAGTCTCATGGTTTTTCTCGAGTTGCGGCGGGAACCTGGGGTATATTCTCGAGTTACGACGGGGATGGCCCTTCCACACACGTGTTTGTTCAGCCACGTCAGGACTCCTGCCTAGTTGCGAGGGACAACTCGGGATTCTCCTCGAGGCTTGGCAAGGCAATTGGGACGCCTCTCCAGCTGAGGCGGGAGACCAAGGGTCCCTTTCCACGTGCCACAGGAATCCTGGGACTCCTATCAAGTTTCACGAGGAGTCAGGCATCGTCTCCTTTGGAGGCACTGATCTCCGCGTACCTCTGGAGTTTTCAAAGGATGTGAGGCCTCCGGTCGCGATGAGGTGGGGAACTAGGTCTTTCTCTGTGGTCTCCACAGGGGATTCAGACATCCTTTCATCTTGGGAGATGCAAGACGAGCCTGCATTCAAGTCACTGCAGGGATATCCAGCCTTATTTCGCGTCAGGGCATCGCGGTGTCCATTCCACTTGAGGCCGCAAACTCAGGGTCCCTCTCACATACCTAGAGCTGAGAGAAGCCTCCTCTTGAGGTGCTTGTGGTAAGGTGGTATTCCTCTGGAGTCGAAGCCAGGGACTAACCTCTCATCTCGAGTTGATTTTTGGCCCACGGAGCTCTTTCGTGTTGCTACAGTGACCTCAGGATCCCTCTAGCCTTGAAACAGTGTTCTTGGGGTTTCTCTGGAGTGCCATCAAGGAAATCAAGGCTCCTTTCATGTGTGATGTGCAACACGGAATTGCTCTGCACGCAGTGCAGGGGAATCGGGCCTCATCTCGCGGCGAGGGGGAAGTCTCATGGTTTTTCTCGAGTTGCGGCGGGAACCTGGGGTATATTCTCGAGTTACGACGGGGATGACCCTTCCACCCACGTGTTTCTTCAGCGACGTCAGGACTCCTGCCTAGTTGCGAGGGACAACTCTGGATTCTCCTCGAGGCTTGGCAGGGCAATTGGGACGCCTCTCCAGCTGAGGCGGGAGACCAAGTGTCCCTTTCCAAGTGCCACAGGAATCCTGGGACTCCTATCAAGTTGCACGAGGAGTCAGGCATCGTCTCCTTTGGAGGCACTGATCTCCGCGTACCTCTGGAGTTTTCAAAGGATGTGAGGCTATCGGTCGCGATGAGGTGGGGAACTAAGTCTTTCTCTGTGCTTTCCACAGGGGATTCAGACATCCTTTCGTCCTGGGAGATGCAAGACGAGCCTGCATTGAAGTCACTGCAGGGATATCCGGCCTTATTTCAAGTCAGGGCATCTCGGTGTCCATTCCACTTGAGGCCGCAAACTCAGGGTCCCTCTCACATACCTAGAGCTGAGAGAAGCCTCCTCTTGAGGTGCTTGTGGTAAGGTGGTATTCCTCTGGAGACGAATCCAGGGACTAACCTCTCTTTTCGAGTTGATTTTTGGTCCACAGAGTTCTTTCGTGTTGCTACAGTGACCTCAGGATCCCTCTATCCTTGAAACAGTGTTCTTGGGGTTTCTCTGGAGTGCCATCAAGGAAATCAAGGCTCCTTTCATGTGTGATGTGCAAGACGGAATTGCTCTGCACGCAGTACAGGGGAATTGGGCCTCATCTCGCATCGAGGGGGAAGTCTCATGGTTTTTCTCGAGTTGCGGCGGGAACCTGGGGTATATTCTCGAGTTACGACGGGGATGGCCCTTCCACCCACGTGTTTGTTCATCCACGTCAGGACTCCTGCCTAGTTGCGAGGGACAACTCGGGATTCTCCTCGAGGCTTGGCAGGGCAATTGGAACGCCTCTCCAGCTGAGGCGGGAGTCCAAGGGTCCCTTTTCACGTGCCACAAGAATCCTGGGACTCCTATCAAGTTTCACGAGGAGTCAGGCATCGTCTCCTTTGGAGGCACTGATCTCCGCGTACCTCTGAAATTTTCAAAGGATGTGAGGCCTCCGGTCGCGATGAGGTGGGGAACTAGGTGTTTCTCTGTGGTCTCCACAGGGGATTCACACATCCTTTCTTCTTGGGAGATGCAAGACGAGCCTGCATTCAAGTCACTGCAGGGATATCCGGCCTTATTTTGCGTCAGGGCATCGCGGTGTCCATTCCACTTGAGGCCGCAAACTCAGGATCCCTCTCACATACCTAAAGCTGAGAGAAGCCTCCTCTTGAGGTGCTTGTGGTAAGGTGGTATTCCTCTGGAGTCGAAGCCAGGGACAAACCTCTCATTTCTTGTTGATTCTTGGTCCACGGAGCTCTTTCGTGTTGCTACAGTGACCTCAGGATCCCTCTAGCCTTGAAACAGTGTTCTTGGGGTTTCTCTGGAGTGCCATCAAGGAAATCAAGGCTCCTTTCATGTGTGATGTGCAACACGGAATTGCTCTGCACGCAGTGCAGGGGAATCGGGCCTCATTTTGCGGCGAGGGGGAAGTCTCATGGTTTTTCGCGAGTTGCGGCGGGAACCTGGGGTATATTCTCGAGTTACGACGGGGATGGCCCTTCCACACACGTGTGTGTTCAGCCATGTCAGGACTCCTGCCTAGTTGCGAGGGACAACTCGGGATTCTCCTCGAGGCTTTGCAGGGCAATTGGGACGCCTCTCCAGCTGAGACGGGAGACCAAGGGTCCCTTTCCACATGCCACAGGAATCCTGGGTCTCCTATCAAGTTTCCCGAGGAGTCAGGCATCGTCTCCTTTGGAGGCACTGATCTCCGCATACCTCTGGAGTTTTCAAAGGATGTGAGGCCTCCTGTCGCGATGAGGTGGAGAACTAGGTCTTTCTCTGTGGTCTCCACAGGGGATTCAGACACCCTTTCGTCTTGGGAGATGCAAGACGAGCCTGCATTCCAGTCACTGCAGGGATATCCGGCCTTATTTCGAGTCAGGGCATCGCGGTGTCCATTCCACTTGAGGCCGCAAACTCAGGGTCCCTCTCACATACCTAGAGCTGAGAGAAGCCTCCTCTTGAGGTGCTTGTGGTAAGGTGGTATTCCTCTGGAGTCGAAGTCAGGGACTAACCTCTCATCTCGAGTTGATTTTTGGTCCACGGAGCTCTTTCGTGTTGCTACAGTGACCTCAGGATCCCTCTAGCCTTGAAACAGTGTTCTTGGGGTTTCTCTGGAGTGCCATGAAGGAAATCAAGGCTCCTTTCATGTGTGATGTGCAACACAGAATTGCTCTGCACACAGTGCAGGGGAATCGGGCCTCATCTCGCATCGAGGGGGAAGTCTCATGGTTTTTCTCGAGTTGCGGCGGGAACCTGGGGTATATTCTCGAGTTACGACGGGGATGGCCCTTCCACACACGTGTTTGTTCAGCCACGTCAGGACTCTTGCCTAGTTGCGAGACACAACTCGGGATTCTCCTCGACGCTTGGCAAGGCAATTGGGACGCCTCTCCAGCTGAGGCGGGAGACCAAGGGTCCCTTTCCACGTGCCACAGGAATCCTGGGACTCCTATCAAGTTTCACGAGGAGTCAGGCATCGTCTCCTTTGGAGGCACTGATCTCCGCGTACCTCTGGAGTTTTCAAAGGATGTGAGGCCTCCGGACGCGATGAGGTGGGGAACTAGGTCTTTCTCTGTGGTCTCCACAGGGGATTCAGACATCCTTTCATCTTGGGAGATGCAAGACGAGCCTGCATTCAAGTCACTGCAGGGATATCCAGCCTTATTTCGCGTCAGGGCATCGCGGTGTCCATTCCACTTGAGGCCGCAAACTCAGGGTCCCTCTCACATACCTAGAGCTGAGATAAGCCTCCTCTTGAGGTGCTTGTGGTAAGGTGGTATTCCTCTGGAGTCGAAGCCAGGGACTAACCTCTCATCTCGAGTTGATTTTTGGCCCACGGAGCTCTTTCGTGTTGCTACAGTAACCTCAGGATCCCTCTAGCCTTGAAACAGTGTTCTTGGGGTTTCTCTGGAGTGCCATCAAGGAAATCAAGGCTCCTTTCATGTGTGATGTGCAAGACGGAATTGCTCTGCACCCAGTACAGGGGAATCGGGCCTCATCTCGCATCGAGGGGGAAGTCTCATGGTTTTTCTCGAGTTGCGGCGGGAACCTGGGGTATATTCTCGAGTTACGACGGGGATGGCCCTTCCACCCACGTGTTTGTTCAGCCACGTCAGGACTCCTGCCTAGTTGCGAGGGACAACTCGGGATTCTCCTCGAGGCTTGGCAGGGCAATTGGAACGCCTCTCCAGCTGAGGCGGGAGACCAAGGGTCCCTTTCCACGTGCCACAGGAATCCTGGGACTCCTATCAAGTTTCACGAGGAGTCAGGCATCGTCTCCTTTGGAGGCACTGATCTCCGCGTACCTCTGGAGTTTTCAAAGGATGTGAGGCCTCCGGTCGCGATGAGGTGGGGAACTAGGTGTTTCTCTGTGGTCTCCACAGGGGATTCAGACATCCTTTCTTCTTGGGAGATGCAAGACGAGCCTGCATTCAAGTCACTGCAGGGATATCCGGCCTTATTTCGAGTCAGGGCATCGCGGAGTCCATTCCACTTGAGGCCGCAAACTCAGTATCCCTCTCACATACCTAGAGCTGAGAGATGCCTCCTCTTGAGGTGCTTGTGGTAAGGTGGTATTCCTCAGGAGTCGAAGCCAGGGACTAACCTCTCATCTCTTGTTGATTCTTGGTCCACGGAGCTCTTTCGTGTTGCTACAGTGACCTCAGGATCACTCTAGCCTTGAAACAGTGTTCTTGGGGTTTCTCTGGAGTGCCATCAAGGAAATCAAGGCTCCTTTCATGTGTGATGTGCAACACGGAGTTGCTCTGCACGCAGTGCAGGGGAATCGGGCCTCATCTCGCGGCGAGGGGGAAGTCTCATGGTTTTTCTCGAGTTGCGGCGGGAACCTGGGGTATATTCTCGAGTTACGACGGGGATGGCCCTTCCACACACGTGGGTGTTCAGCCATGTCAGGACTCCTGCCTAGTTGCGAGGGACAACTCGGGATTCTCCTCGAGGCTTTGCAGGGCAATTGGGATGCCTCTCCAGCTGAGAGGGGACACCAAGCGTTCCTTTCCACGGGCCACAGGAATCCTGGGTCTCCTATCAAGTTTCACGAGGAGTCAGGCATCGTCTCCTTTGGAGGCACTGATCTCCGCATACCTCTGGAGTTTTCAAAGGATTTGAGGCCTCCTGTCGCGATGAGGTGAGGAACTAGGTCTTTCTCTCTGGTCTCCACAGGGGATTCAGACACCCTTTCGTCTTGGGAGATGCAAGACGAGCCTGCATTCCAATCACTGCAGGGATATCCGGCCTTATTTCGAGTCAGGGCATCGCGGTGTCCATTCCACTTGAGGCCGCAAACTCAGGGTCCCTCTCACATACCTAGAGCTGAGAGAAGCCTCCTCTTGAGGTGCTTGTGGTAAGGTGGTATTCCTCTGGAGTCGAAGCCAGGGACTAACCTCTCATCTCGAGTTGATTTTTGGTCCACGGAGCTCTTTCGTGTTGCTACAGTGACCTCAGGATCCCTCTAGCCTTGAAACAGTGTTCTTGGGTTTTCTCTGGAGTGCCATGAAGGAAATCAAGGCTCCTTTCATGTGTGATGTGCAACACAGAATTGCTCTGCACGCAGTGCAGGGGAATCGGGCCTCATCTCGTGGCGAGGGGGAAGTCTCATGGTTTTTCTCGAGTTGCGGCGGGAACCTGGGGTATATTCTCGAGTTACGACGGGGATGGCCCTTCCACACACGTGTTTGTTCAGCCACGTCAGGACTCTTGCCTAGTTGCGAGACACAACTCGGGATTCTCCTCGAGGCTTGGCAAGGCAATTGGGACGCCTCTCCAGCTGAGGCGGGAGACCAAGGGTCCCTTTCCACGTGCCACAGGAATCCTGGGACTCCTATCAATTTTCACGAGGAGTCAGGCATCGTCTCCTTTGGAGGCACTGATCTCCGCGTACCTCTGGAGTTTTCAAAGGATGTGAGGCCTCCGGTCGCGATGAGGTGGGGAACTAGGTCTTTCTCTGTGGTCTCCACAGGGGATTCAGACATCCTTTCATCTTGGGAGATGCAAGACGAGCCTGCATTCAAGTCACTGAAGGAATATCCAGCCTTATTTCGCGTCAGGGCATCGCGGTGTCCATTCCACTTGAGGCCGCAAAATCAGGGTCCCTCTCACATACCTAGAGCTGAGAGAAGCCTCCTCTTGAGGTGCTTGTGGTAAGGTGGTATTCCTCTGGAGTCGAAGCCAGGGACTAACCTCTCATCTCGAGTTGATTTTTGGCCCACGGAGCTCTTTCGTGTTGCTACAGTGACCTCAGGATCCCTCTAGCCTTGAAACAGTGTTCTTGGGGTTTCTCTGCAGTGCCATCAAGGAAATCAAGGCTCCTTTCATGTGTGATGTGCAACACGGAATTGCTCTGCACGCAGTGCAGGGGAATCGGGCTTCATCTCGCGGCGAGGGGGAAGTCTCATGGTTTTTCTCGAGTTGCGGCGGGAACCTGGGGTATATTCTCGAGTTACGACGGGGATGGCCCTTCCACCCACGTGTTTCTTCAGCGACGTCAGGACTCCTGCCTAGTTGCGAGGGACAACTCTGGATTCTCCTCGAGGCTTGGCAGGGCAATTGGGACGCCTCTACAGCTGAGGCGGGAGACCAAGGGTCCCTTTCCAAGTGCCACAGGAATCCTGGGACTCCTATCAACTTTCACGAGGAGTCAGGCATCGTCTCCTTTGGAGGCACTGATCTCCGCGTACCTCTGGAGTTTTCAAAGGATGTGAGGCTATCGGTCGCGATGAGGTGGGGAACTAAGTCTTTCTCTGTGCTTTCCACAGGGGATTCAGACATCCTTTCATCCTGGGAGATGCAAGACGAGCCTGCATTGAAGTCACTGCAGGGATATCCGGCCTTATTTCGAGTCAGGGCATCGCGGTGTCCATTCCACTTGAGGCCGCAAACTCAGGGTCCCTCTCACATACCTAGAGCTGAGAGAAGCCTCCTCTTGAGGTGCTTGTGGTAAGGTGGTATTCCTCTGGAGACGAAGCCAGGGACTAACCTCTCTTTTCGAGTTGATTTTTGGTCCACAGAGTTCTTTCGTGTTGCTACAGTGACCTCAGGATCCCTCTATCCTTGAAACAGTGTTCTTGGGGTTTCTCTGGAGTGCCATCAAGGAAATCAAGGCTCCTTTCATGTGTGATGTGCAAGACGGAATTGCTCTGCACGCAGTACAGGGGAATTGGGCCTCATCTCGCATCGAGGGGGAAGTCTCATGGTTTTTTTCGAGTTGCGGCGGGAACCTGGGGTATATTCTCGAGTTACGACGGGGATGGCCCTTCCACCCACGTGTTTGTTCAGCCACGTCAGGACTCCTGCCTAGTTGCGAGGGACAACTCGGGATTCTCCTCGAGGATTGGCAGGGCAATTGGAACGCCTCTCCAGCTGAGGCGGGAGACCAAGGGTCCCTTTCCACGTGCCACAAGAATCCTGGGACTCCTATCAAGTTTCACGAGGAGTCAGGCATCGTCTCCTTTGGAGGCACTGATCTCCGCGTACCTCTGGAGTTTTCAAAGGATGTGAGGCCTCCGGTCGCGATGAGGTGGGGAACTAGGTGTTTCTCTGTGGTCTCCACAGGGGATTCAGACATCCTTTCTTCTTGGGAGATGCAAGACGAGCCTGCATTCAAGTCACTGCAGGGATATCCGGCCTTATTTCGAGTCAGGGCATCGCGGAGTCCATTCCACTTGAGGCCGCAAACTCAGGATCCCTCTCACATACCTAGAGCTGAGAGAAGCCTCCTCTTGAGGTGCTTGTGGTAAGGTGGTACTCCTCAGTAGTCGAAGCCAGGGACTAACCTCTCATCTCGTGTTGATTCTTGGTCCACGGAGCTCTTTCGTGTTGCTACAGTGACCTCAGGATCCCTCTAGCCTTGAAACAGTGTTCTTGGGGTTTCTCTGGAGTGCCATGAAGGAAATCAAGGCTCCTTTCATGTGTGATGTGCAACACAGAATTGCTCTGCACGCAGTGCAGGGGAATCGGGCCTCATCTCGCGGCGAGGGGGAAGTCTCATGGTTTTTCTCGAGTTGCGGCGGGAACCTGGGATATATTCTCGAGTTACGACGGGGATGGCCCTTCCACACACGTGTGTGTTCAGCCATGTCAGGACTCCTGCCTAGTTGCGAGGGACAACTCGGGATTCTCCTCGAGGCTTTGCAGTGCAATTGGGACGCCTCTCCAGCTGAGACGGGAGACCAAGGGTCCCTTTCCACGTGCCACCGGAATCCTGGGTCTCGTATCAAGTTTCACGAGGAGTCAGGCATCGTCTCCTTTGGAGGCACTGATCTCCGCATACCTCTGGAGTTTTCAAAGGATTTGAGGCCTCCTGTCGCGATGAGGTGGGGAACTAGGTCTTTCTCTGTGATCTCCACAGGGGATTCAGACACCCTTTCGTCTTGGGAGATGCAAGACGAGCCTGCATTCCAGTCACTGCAGGGATATCCGGCCTTATTTCGAGTCAGGGCATCGCGGTGTCCATTCCACTTGAGGCCGCAAACTCAGGGTCCCTCTCACATACCTAGAGCTGAGAGAAGCCTCCTCTTGAGGTGCTTGTGGTAAGGTGGTATTCCTCTGGAGTGGAAGCCAGGGACTAACCTCTCATCTCGAGTTGATTTTTGGTCCACGGAGCTCTTTCGTGTTGCTACAGTGACCTCAGGATCCCTCTAGCCTTGAAACAGTGTTCTTGGGGTTTCTCTGGAGTGCCATGAAGGAAATCAAGGCTCCTTTCATGTGTGATGTGCAACACAGAATTGCTCTGCACGCAGTGCAGGGGAATCGGGCCTCATCTCGCGGCGAGGGGGAAGTCTCATGGTTTTTCTCGAGTTGCGGTGGGAACCTGGGGTATATTCTCGAGTTACGACGGGGATGGCCCTTCCACACACGTGTGTGTTCAGCCATGTCAGGACTCCTGCCTAGTTGCGAGGGACAACTCGGGATTCTCCTCGAGGCTTTGCAGGGCAATTGGGACGCCTCTCCAGCTGAGACGGGACACCAAGGGTCCCTTTCCACGGGCCACAGGAATCCTGGGTCTCCTATCAAGTTTCACGAGGAGTCAGGCATCGTCTCCTTTGGAGGCACTGATCTCCGCATACCTCTGGAGTTTTCAAAGGATTTGAGGCCTCCTGTCGCGATGAGGTGGGGAACTAGGTCTTTCTCTGTGGTCTCCACAGGGGATTCAGACACCCTTTCGTCTTGGGAGATGCAAGACGAGCCTGCATTCCAGTCACTGCAGGGATATCCGGCCTTATTTCGAGTCAGGGCATCGCGGTGTCCATTCCACTTGAGGCCGCAAACTCAGGGTCCCTCTCACATACCTAGAGCTGAGAGAAGCCTCCTCTTGAGATGCTTGTGGTAAGGTGGTATTCCTCTGGAGTCGAAGCCAGGGACTAACCTCTCATCTCGAGTTGATTTTTGGCCCACGGAGCTCTTTCGTGTTGCTACAGTGACCTCAGGATCCCTCTAGCCTTGAAACAGTGTTCTTGGGGTTTCTCTGGAGTGCCATCAAGGAAATCAAGGCTCCTTTCATGTGTGATGTGCAACACAGAATTGCTCTGCACGCAGTGCAGGGGAATCGGGACTCATCTCGCGGCGAGGGGGAAGTCTCATGGTTTTTCTCGAGTTGCGGCGGGAACCTGGGGTATATTCTCGAGTTACGACGGGGATGGCCCTTCCACCCACGTGTTTGTTCAGCCACGTCAGGACTCCTGCCCAGTTGCGAGGGACAACTCGGGATTCTCCTCGAGGCTTGGCAGGGCAATTGGAACGCCTCTCCAGCTTAGGCGGGAGACCAAGGGTCCCTTTCCACGTGCCACAAGAATCCTGGGACTCATATGAAGTTTCACGAGGAGTCAGGCATCGTCTCCTTTGGAGTCACTGATCTCTGCGTACCTCTGGAGTTTTCAAAGGATGTGAGGCCTCCGGTCACGATGAGGTGGGGAACTAGGTGTTTCTGTGGTCTCCACAGGGGATTCAGACATCCTTTCTTCTTGGGAGATGCAAGACGAGCCTGCATTCAAGTCACTGCAGGGATATCCGGCCTTATTTCGAGTCGGGGCATCGCGGTGTCCATTTCACTTAAGGCCGCAAACTCAGGATCCCTCTCACATACCTAGAGCTGAGAGAAGCCTCCTCTTGAGGTGCTTGTGGTAAGGTGGTATTCCTCAGGAGTCGAAGCCAGGGACTAACCTCTCATCTCGTGTTGATTCTTCGTCCACGGAGCTCTTTCGTGTTGCTACAGTGACCTCAGGATCCCTCTAGCCTTGAAACAGTGTTCTTGGGGTTTCTCTGGAGTGCCATCAAGGAAATCAAGGCTCCTTTCATGTGTGATGTGCAACACGGAATTGCTCTGCACGCAGTGCAGGGGAATCGGGCCTCATCTCGCGGCGAGGGGGAAGTCTCATGGTTTTTCTCGAGTTGCGGCGGGAACCTGGGATATATTCTCGAGTTACGACGGGGATGGCCCTTCCACACACGTGTGTGTTCAGCCATGTCAGGACTCCTGCCTAGTTGCGAGGGACAACTCGGGATTCTCCTCGAGGCTTTGCAGTGCAATTGGGACGCCTCTCCAGCTGAGGCGGGAGACCAAGGGTCCCTTTCCACGTGCCACCGGAATCCTGGGTCTCCTATCAAGTTTCACGAGGAGTCAGGCATCGTCTCCTTTGGAGGCACTGATCTCCGCATACCTCTGGAGTTTTCAAAGGATTTGAGGCCTCCTGTCGCGATGAGGTGGGGAACTAGGTCTTTCTCTGTGATCTCCACAGGGGATTCAGACACCCTTTCGTCTTGGGAGATGCAAGACGAGCCTGCATTCCAGTCACTGCAGGGATATCCGGCCTTATTTCGAGTCAGGGCATCGCGGTGTCCATTCCACTTGAGGCCGCAAACTCAGGGTCCCTCTCACATACCTAGAGCTGAGAGAAGCCTCCTCTTGAGGTGCTTGTGGTAAGGTGGTATTCCTCTGGAGTCGAAGCCAGGGACTAACCTCTCATCTCGAGTTGATTTTTGGTCCACGGAGCTCTTTCGTGTTGCTACAGTGACCTCAGGATCCCTCTAGCCTTGAAACAGTGTTCTTGGGGTTTCTCTGGAGTGCCATGAAGGAAATCAAGGCTCCTTTCATGTGTGATGTGCAACACAGAATTGCTCTGCACGCAGTGCAGGGGAATCGGGCCTCATCTCGCGGCGAGGGGGAAGTCTCATGGTTTTTCTCGAGTTGCGGCGGGAACCTGGGGTATATTCTCGAGTTACGACGGGGATGGCCCTTCCACCCACGTGTTTGTTCAGCCACGTCAGGACTCCTGCCTAGTTGCGAGGGACAACTCGGGATTCTCCTCGAGGCTTGGCAGGGCAATTGGAACGCCTCTCCAGCTGAGGCGGGAGACCAAGGGTCCCTTTCCACGTGCCACAAGAATCCTGGGACTCCTATCAAGTTTCACGAGGAGTCAGGCATCGTCTCCTTTGGAGGCACTGATCTCCGCGTACCTCTGGAGCTTTCAAAGGATGTGAGGCCTCCGGTCGCGATGAGGTGGGGAACTAGGTGTTTCTCTGTGGTCTCCACAGGGGATTCAGACATCCTTTCTTCTTGGGAGATGCAAGACGAGCCTGCATTCAAGTCACTGCAGGGATATCCGGCCTTATTTCAAGTCAGGGCATCGCGGTGTCCATTCCACTTGAGGCCGCTAACTCAGGGTCCCTCTCACATACCTAGAGCTGAGAGAAGCCTCCTCTTGAGCTGCTTGTGGTAAGGTGGTATTCCTCAGGAGTCGAAGCCAGGGACTAACCTCTCATCTCGTGTTGATTCTTGGTCCACGGAGCTCTTTCGTGTTGCTACAGTGACCTCAGGATCCCTCTATCCTTGAAACAGTGTTCTTGGGGTTTCTCTGGAGTGCCATGAAGGAAATCAAGGCTCCTTTCATGTGTGATGTGCAACACGGAATTGCTCTGCATGCAGAGCAGGGGAATCGGGCCTCATCTCGCGGCGAGGGGGAAGTCTCATGGTTTTTCTCGAGTTGCGGCGGGAACCTGGGGTATATTCTCGAGTTACGACGGGGATGGCCCTTCCACACACGTGTGTGTTCAGCCATGTCAGGACTCCTGCCTAGTTGCGAGGGACAACTCGGGATTCTCCTCGAGGCTTTGCAGGGCAATAGGGACGCCTCTCCAGCTGAGACGGGAGACCAAGGGTCCCTTTCCACGTGCCAAAGGAATCCTGGGTCTCCTATCAAGTTTCACGAGGAGTCAGGCATCGTCTCCTTTGGAGGCACTGATCTCCGCATACCTCTGGAGTTTTCAAAGGATTTGAGGCCTCCTGTCGCGATGAGGTGGGGAACTAGGTCTTTCTCTGTGGTCTCCACAGGGGATTCAGACACCCTTTCGTCTTGGGAGATGCAAGACGAGCCTGCATTCCAGTCACTGCAGGGATATCCGGCCTTATTTCGAGTCAGGGCATCGCGGTGTCCATTCCACTTGAGGCCGCAAACTCAGGGTCCCTCTCACATACCTAGAGCTGAGAGAAGCCTCCTCTTGAGGTGCTTGTTGTAAGGTGGTATTCCTCTGGAGTCAAAGCCAGGGACTAACCTCTCATCTCGAGTTGATTTTTGGTCCACGGAGCTCTTTCGTGTTGCTACAGTGACCTCAGGATCCCTCTAGCCTTGAAACAGTGTTCTTGGGGTTTCTCTGGAGTGCCATCAAGGAAATCAAGGCTCCTTTCATGTGTGATGTGCAACACAGAATTGCTCTGCACGCAGTGCAGGGGAATCGGGCCTCATCTCGCGGCGAGGGGGAAGTCTCATGGTTTTTCTCGAGTTGCGGCGGGAACCTGGGGTATATTCTCGAGTTACGACGGGGATGGCCCTTCCACACACGTGTTTGTTCAGCCACGTCAGGACTCTTGCCTAGTTGCGAGACACAACTCGGGATTCTCCTCGAGGCTTGGCAAGGCAATTGGGACGCCTCTCCAGCTGAGGCGGGAGACCAAGGGTCCCTTTCCACGTGCCACAGGAATCCTGGGACTCCTATCAAGTTTCACGAGGAGTCAGGCATCGTCTCCTTTGGAGTCACTGATCTCCGCGTACCTCTGGAGTTTTCAAAGGATGTGAGGCCTCCGGTCGCGATGAGGTGGGGAACTAGGTGTTTCTCTCTGGTCTCCACAGGGGATTCAGACACCCTTTCTTCTTGGGAGATGCAAGACGAGCCTGCATTCAAGTCACTGCAGGGATATCCGGCCTTATTTCGCGTCAGGGCATCGCGGTGTCCATTCCACTTGAGGCCGCAAACTCAGGGTCCCTCTCACATACCTAGAGCTGAGAGAAGCCTCCTCTTGAGGTGCTTGTGGTAAGGTGGTATTCCTCAGGAGTCGAAGCCAGGGACTAACCTCTCATCTCGTGTTGATTCTTGGTCCACGGAGCTCTTTCGTGTTGCTACAGTGACCTCAGGATCCCTCTAGCCTTGAAACAGTGTTCTTGGGGTTTCTCTGGAGTGCCATCAAGGAAATCAAGGCTCCTTTCATGTGTGATGTGCAACACGGAATTGCTCTGCACGCAGTGCAGGGGAATCGGGCCTCATCTCGCGGCGAGGGGGAAGTCTCATGGTTTTTCTCGAGTTGCGGCGGGAACCTGGGGTATATTCTCGAGTTACGACGGGGATGGCCCTTCCACACAAATGTGTGTTCAGCCATGTCAGGACTCCTGCCTAGTTGCGAGGGACAACTCGGGATTCTCCTCGAGGCTTTGCAGGGCAATTGGGACGCCTCTCCAGCTGAGACGGGAGACCAAGGGTCCCTTTCCACGTGCCACAGGAATCCTGGGTCTCCTATCAAGTTTCACGAGGAGTCAGGCATCGTCTCCTTTGGAGGCACTGATCTCCGCATACCTCTGGAGTTCTCAAAGGATTTGAGGCCTCCTGTCGCGATGAGGTGGGGAACTAGGTCTTTCTCTGTGGTCTCCACAGGGGATTCAGACACCCTTTCGTCTTGGGAGATGCAAGACGAGCCTGCATTCCAGTCACTGCAGGGATATCCGGCCTTATTTCAAGTCAGGGCATCGCGGTGTCCATTCCACTTGAGGCCGCTAACTCAGGGTCCCTCTCACATACCTAGAGCTGAGAGAAGCCTCCTCTTGAGGTGCTTGTGGTAAGGTGGTATTCCTCTGGAGTCGAAGCCAGGGACTAACCTCTCATCTCGAGTTAATTTTTGGCCCACGGAGCTCTTTCGTGTTGCTACAGTGACCTCAGGATCCCTCTAGCCTTGAAACAGTGTTCTTGGGGTTTCTCTGGAGTGCCATGAAGGAAATCAAGGCTCCTTTCATGTGTGATGTGCAACACGGAATTGCTCTGCACGCAGTGAAGGGGAATCGGGCCTCATCTCGCGGCGAGGGGGAAGTCTCATGGTTTTTCTCGAGTTGCGGCGGGAACCTGGGGTATATTCTCGAGTTACGACGGGGATGGCCCTTCCACACACGTGTTTGTTCAGCCACGTCAGGACTCCGGCCTAGTTGCGAGGGACAACTCGGGATTCTCCTCGAGGCTTTGCAGGGCAGTTGGGACGCCTCTCCAGCTGAGGCGGGAGACCAAGGGTCCCTTTCCACGTGCCACAGGAATCCTGGGACTCCTATCAAGTTTCACGAAGAGTCAGGCATCGTCTCCTTTGGAGGCACTGATCTCCGCGTACCTCTGGAATTTTCAAAGGATGTGAGGCCTCCGGTCGCGATGAGGTGGGGAACTAGGTGTTTCTCTGTGGTCTCCACAGGGGATTCAGACATCCTTTCTTCTTGGGAGATGCAAGACGAGCCTGCATTCAAGTCACTGCAGGGATATCCGGCCTTATTTCGCGTCAGGGCATCGCGGTGTCCATTCCACTTGAGGCCGCAAACTCAGGATCCCTCTCACATACCTAGAGCTGAGAGAAGCCTCCTCTTGAGGTGCTTGTGGTAAGGTGGTATTCCTCTGGAGTCGAAGCCAGGGACTAACCTCTCTTTTTGTGTTGATTTTTGGTCCACAGAGTTCTTTCGTGTTGCTACAGTGACCTCAGGATCCCTCTAGCCTTGAAACAGTGTTCTTGGGGTTTTTCTGGAGTGCCATCAAGGAAATCAAGGCTCCTTTCATGTGTGATGTGCAAGACGGAATTGCTCTGCACGCAGTACAGGGGAATCGGGCCTCATCTCGCATCGAGGGGGAAGTCTCATGGTTTTTCTCGAGTTGCGGCGGGAACCTGGGGTATATTCTCGAGTTACGACGGGGATGGCCCTTCCATCCACGTGTTTGTTCAGCCACGTCAGGACTCCTGCCTAGTTGCGAGGGACAACTCTGGATTCTCCTCGAGGTTTGGCAGGGCAATTGGGACGCCTCTCCAGCTGAGGCGGGAGACCAAGGGTCCCTTTCCAAGTTCCACAGGAATCCTGGGACTCCTATCAAGTTTCACGAGGAGTCAGGCATCGTCTCCTTTGGAGGCACTGATCTCCGCGTACCTCTGGAGTTTTCAAAGGATGTGAGGCTATCGGTCGCGATGAGGTGGGGAACTAAGTCTTTCTCTGTGCTTTCCACAGGGGATTCAGACATTCTTTCGTCCTGGGAGAGGCAAGTCGAGCCTGCATTGAAGTCACTGCAGGCATATCCGGCCTTATTTCGCGTCAGGGCATCGCGGTGTCGATTCCACTTGAGGCTGAAAACTCAGGGTCCCTCTCACATACCTAGAGCTGAGAGAAGCCTCCTCTTGAGGTGCTTGTGGTAAGGTGGTATTCCTCTGGAGAGGAATCCAGGGACTAACCTCTCTTTTCGTGTTGATTTTTGGTCCACAGAGTTCTTTCGTGTTGCTACAGTGACCTCAGGATCCCTCTAGCCTTGAAACAGTGTTCTTGGGGTTTCTCTGGAGTGCCATCAAGGAAATCAAGGCTCCTTTCATGTGTGATGTGCAAGACGGAATTGCTCTGCACGCAGTACAGGGGAATCGGGCCTCATTTCGCATCGAGGGGGAAGTCTCATGGTTTTTCTCGAGTTGAGGCGGGAACCTGGGGTATATTCTCGAGTTACGACGGGGATGGCCCTTCCACCCACGTGTTTGTTCAGCCACGTCAGGACTCCTGCCTAGTTGCGAGGGACAACTCGGGGTTCTCCTCGAGGCTTGGCAGGCCAATTGGAACGCCTCACCAGCTGAGGCGGGAGACCAAGGGTCCCTTTCGACGTGCCACAAGAATCCTGGGACTCCTATCAAGTTTCATGAGGAGTCAGGCATCGTCTTCTTTGGAGCCACTGATCTCCGCATACCTCTGGAGTTTTCAAAGGATGTGAGGCCTCCGGTCGCGATGAGGTGGGGAACTTGTTGTTTCTCTGTGGTCTCCACAGGGGATTCAGACATCCTTTCTTCTTGAGAGATGCAAGACGAGCCTGCATTCAAGTCACTGCAGGGATATCCGGCCTTATTTCGAGTCAGGGCATCGCGGTGTCCATTCCACTTGAGGCCGCAAACTCAGGGTCCCTCTCACATACCTAGAGCTGAGAGAAGCCTCCTCTTGAGGTGCTTGTGGTAAGGTGGTATTCCTCTGGAGACGAATGAAGGGACTAACCTCTCTTTTCGAGTTGATTTTTGGTCCACAGAGTTCTTTCGTGTTGCTACAGTGACCTCAGGATCCCTCTATCCTTGAAACAGTGTTCTTGGGGTTTCTCTGGAGTGCCATCAAGGAAATCAAGGCTCCTTTCATGTGTGATGTGCAAGACGGAATTGCTCTGCATGCAGTACAGGGGAATCGGGCCTCATCTCGCATCGAGGGGGAAGTCTCATGGTTTTTCTCGAGTTGCGGCGGGAACCTGGGGTATATTCTCGAGTTACGACGGGGATGGCCCTTCCACACACGTGTTTGTTCTGCCACGTCAGGACTCCTGCCTAGTTGCGAGGGACAACTCGGGATTCTCCTCGAGGCTTGGCAGGGCAATTGGAACGCCTCTCCAGCTGAGGCGGGAGACCAAGGGTCCCTTTCCACGTGCCACAAGAATCCTGGGACTCCTATCAAGTTTCACGAGGAGTCAGGCATCGTCTCCTTTGGAGGCACTGATCTCTGCATACCTCTGGAGTTTTCAAAGGATTTGAGGCCTCCTGTCGCGATGAGGTGGGGAACTAGGTCTTTCTCTGTGGTCTCCACAGGGGATTCAGACACCCTTTCGTCTTGGGAGATGCAAGACGAGCCTGCATTCCATTCACTGCAGGGATATCCGGCCTTATTTCGAGTCAGGGCATCGCGGTGTCCATTCCACTTGAGGCCGCTAACTCAGGGTCCCTCTCACATACCTAGAGCTGAGAGAAGCCTCCTCTTGAGGTGCTTGTGGTAAGGTGGTATTCCTCTGGAGTCGAAGCCAGGGACTAACCTCTCATCTCGTGTTGATTCTAGGTCCACGGAGCTCTTTCGTGTTGCGACAGTGACCTCAGGATCCCTCTAGCCTTGAAACAGTGTTCTTGGGGTTTCTCTGGAGTGCCATCAAGGAAATCAAGGCTCCTTTCATGTGTGATGTGCAACACGGAATTGCTCTGCACGCAGTGCAGGCGAATCGGGCCTCATCTCGCGGCGAGGGGGAAGTCTCATGGTTTTTCTCGAGTTGCGGCGGGAACCTGGGGTATATTCTCGAGTTACGACGGGGATGGCCCTTCCACACACGTGTGTGTTCAGCCATGTCAGGACTCCTGCCTAGTTGCGAGACACAACTCGGGATTCTCCTCGAGGCTTTGCAGGGCAATTGGGACGCCTCTCCAGCTGAGACGGGAGACCAAGGGTCCCTTTCCACGTGCCACAGGAATCCTGGGTCTCCTATCAAGTTTCACGAGGAGTCAGGCATCGTCTCCTTTGGAGGCACTGATCTCCGCATACCTCTGGAGTTTTCAAAGGATTTGAGGCCTCCGGTCGCGGTGAGGTGGGGAACTAGGTCTTTCTCTGTGGCCTCCACACGGGATTCAGACACCCTTTCGTCTTGGGAGATGCAAGACGAGCCTGCATTCCAGTCACTGCAGGGATATCCGGCCTTATTTCGAGTCAGGGCATCGCGGTGTCCATTCCACTTGAGGCCGCAAACTCAGGGTCCCTCTCACATACCTAGAGCTGAGAGAAGCCTCCTCTTGAGGTGCTTGTGGTAAGGTGGTATTCCTCTGGAGTCGAAGCCAGGGACTAACCTCTCATCTCGAGTTGATTTTTGGTCCACGGAGCTCTTTCGTGTTGCTACAGTGACCTCAGGATCCATCTAGCCTTGAAACAGTGTTCTTGGGGTTTCTCTGGAGTGCCATCAAGGAAATCAAGGCCCCTTTCATGTGTGATGTGCAACACAGAATTGCTCTGCACGCAGTGCAGGGGAATCGGGCCTCATCTCGCATCGAGGGGGAAGTCTCATGGTTTTTCTCAAGTTGCGGCGGGAACCTGGGGTATATTCTCGAGTTACGACGGGGATGGCCCTTCCACACATGTGTTTGTTCAGCCACGTCAGGACTCTTGCCTAGTTGCGAGACACAACTGGTGATTCTCCTCGAGGCTTGGAAAGGCAATTAGGACGCCTCTCCAGCTGAGGCGGGAGACCAAGGGTCCCTTTCCACGTGCCACAGGAATCCTGGGACTCCTATCAAGTTTCACGAGGAGTCAGGCATCGTCTCCTTTGGAGGCACTGATCTCCGCATACCTCTGGAGTTTTCAAAGGATGTGAGGCCTCCGGTCGCGATGAGGTGGGGAACTAGGTCTTTCTCTGTGGTCTCCACAGGGGATTCAGACATCCTTTCATCTTGGGAGATGCAAGACGAGCCTGCATTCAAGTCACTGCAGGGATATCCAGCCTTATTTCGCATCAGGGCATCGCGGTGTCCATTCCACTTGAGGCCGCAAACTCAGGGTCCCTCTCACATACCTAGAGCTGAGAGAAGCCTCCTCTTGAGGTGCTTGTGGTAAGGTGGTATTCCTCTGGAGTCGAAGCCAGGGACTAACCTCTCATCTCGAGTTGATTTTTGGCCCACGGAGCTCTTTCGTGTTGCTACAGTGACCTCAGGATCCCTCTAGCCTTGAAACAGTGTTCTTGGGGTTTCTCTGGAGTGCCATCAAGGAAATCAAGGCTCCTTTCATGTGTGATGTGCAACACGGAATTGCTCTGCACGCAGTGCAGGGGAATCGGGCCTCATCTCGCGGCGAGGGGGAAGTCTCATGGTTTTTCTCGAGTTGCGGCGGGAATCTGGGGTATATTCTCGAGTTACGACGGGGACAGCCCTTCCACACACGTGTTTCTTCAGCGACGTCAGGACTCCTGCCTAGTTGCGAGGGACAACTCTGGATTCTCCTCGAGGCTTGGCAGGGCAATTGGGACGCCTCTCCAGCTGAGGCGGGAGACCAAGGGTACCTTTCCACGTGCCACAGGAATCCTGGGACTCCTATCAGGTTTCACGAGGAGTCAGGCATCGTCTCCTTTGGAGGCACTGATCTCCGCGTACCTCTGGAGTTTTCAAAGGATGTGAGGCTATCGGTCGCGATGAGGTGGGGAACTAAGTCTTTCTCTGTGCTTTCCACAGGGGATTCAGACATCCTTTCGTCCTGGGAGATGCAAGACGAGCCTGCATTGAAGTCACTGCAGGGATATCCGGCCTTATTTCGAGTCAGGGCATCGCGGTGTCCATTCCACTTGAGGCCGCAAACTCAGGGTCCCTCTCACATACCTAGAGCTGAGAGAAGCCTCCTCTTGAGGTGCTTGTGGTAAGGTGGTATTCCTCTGGAGACGAATGAAGGGACTAACCTATCTTTTCCAGTTGATTTTTGGTCCACAGAGTTCTTTCGTGTTGCTACAGTGACCTCAGGATCCCTCTATCCTTGAAACAGTGTTCTTGGGGTTTCTCTGGAGTGCCATCAAGGAAATCAAGGCTCCTTTCATGTGTGATGTGCAAGACGGAATTGCTCTGCACGCAGTACAGGGGAATCGGGCCTCATCTCGCATCGAGGGGGAAGTCTCATGGTTTTTCTCGAGTTGCGGCGGGAACCTGGGGTATATTCTCGAGTTACGACGGGGATGGCCCTTCCATCCACGTGTTTGTTCAGCCACGTCAGGACTCCTGCCTAGTTGCGAGGGACAACTCGGGATTCTCCTCGAGGCTTGGCAGGCCAATTGGAACGCCTCTCCAGCTGAGGCGGGAGACCAAGGGTCCCTTTCCACGTGCCACAAGAATCCTGGGACTCCTATCAAGTTTCACGAGGAGTCAGGCATCGTCTCCTTTGGAGGCACTGATCTCCGCGTACCTCTGGAGTTTTCAAAGGATGTGAGGCCTCCGGTCGCGATGAGGTGGGGAACTAGGTGTTTCTCTGTGGTCTCCACAGGGGATTCAGACATCCTTTCTTCTTGGGAGATGCAAGACGAGCCTGCATTCAAGTCACTGCAGGGATATCCGGCCTTATTTCGAGTCAGGGCATCGCGGTGTCCATTCCACTTGAGGACGCAAACTCAGGGTCCCTCTCACATACCTAGAGCTGAGAGAAGCCTCCTCTTGAGGTGCTTGTGGTAAGGTGGTATTCCTCTGGAGTCGAAGCCAGGGACTTACCTCTCATCTCGAGCTGATTTTTGGTCCACGGAGCTCTTTCGTGTTGCTACAGTGACCTCAGGATCCCTCTAGCCTTGAAACAGTGTTCTTGGGTTTTCTCTGGAGTGCCATCAAGGAAATCAAGGCTCCTTTCATGTGTGATGTGCAACACGGAATTGCTCTGCACGCAGTGCAGGGGAATCGGGCCTCATCTCGCGGCGAGGGGGAAGTCTCATGGTTTTTCTCGAGTTGCGGCGGGAACCTGGGGTATATTCTCGAGTTACGACGGGGATGGCCCTTCCACACACGTGTGTGTTCAGCCATGTCAGGACTCCTGCCTAGTTGCGAGGGACAACTCAGGATTCTCCTCGAGGCTTGGCAGGGCAATTGGGACGTCTCTGCAGCTGAGACGGGAGACCAAGGGTCCCTTTCCACGTGCCACAGGAATCCTGGGTCTCCTATCAAGTTTCACGAGGAGTCAGGCATCGTCTCCTTTGGAGGCACTGATCTCCGCATACCTCTGGAGTTTTCAAAGTATTTGAGGCCTCCTGTCGCGATGAGGTGGGGAACTAGGTCTTTCTCTGTGGTCTCCACAGGGGATTCAGACACCCTTTCGTTTTGGGAGATGCAAGACGAGCCTGCATTCCAGTCACTACAGGGATATCCGGCCTTATTTCGAGTCAGGGCATCGCGGTGTCCATTCCACTTGAGGCCGCAAACTCAGGGTCCCTCTCACATACCTAGAGCTGAGAGAAGCCTCCTCTTGAGGTGCTTGTGGTAAGGTGGTATTCCTCTGGAGTCGAAGCCAGGGGACTAACCTCTCATCTCGAGTTGATTTTTGGTCCACGGAGCTCTTTCTTGTTGCTACAGTGACCTCAGGATCCCTCTAGCCTTGAAACAGTGTTCTTGGGGTTTCTCTGGAGTGCCATGAAGGAAATCAAGGCTCCTTTCATGTGTGATGTGCAACACAGAATTGCTCTGCACGCAGTGCAGGGGAATCGGGCCTCATCTCGCGGTGAGGGGGAAGTCTCATGGTTTTTCTCGAGTTGCGGCGGGAACCTGGGGTATATTCTCGAGTTACGACGGGGATGGCCCTTCCACACACGGGTTTGTTCAGCCACGTCAGGACTCTTGCCTAGTTGCAAGACACAACTCGGGATTCTCCTCGAGGCTTGGCAAGGCAATTGGGGACGCCTCTCCAGCTGAGGCGGGAGACCAAGGGTCCCTTTCCACGTGCCACAGGAATCCTGGGACTCCTATCAGGTTTCACGAGGAGTCAGGCATCGTCTCCTTTGGAGGCACTGATCTCCGCGTACCTCTGGAGTTTTCAAAGGATGTGAGGCCTCCGGTCGCGATGAGGTGGGGAACTAGGTCTTTCTCTGTGGTCTCCACAGGGGATTCAGACATCCTTTCATCTTGGGAGATGCAAGACGAGCCTGCATTCAAGTCACTGCAGGGATATCCAGCCTTATTTCGCGTCAGGGCATCGCGGTGTCCATTCCACTTGAGGCCGCAAACTCAGGGTCCCTCTCACATACCTAGAGCTGAGAGAAGCCTCCTCTTGAGGTGCTTGTGGTAAGGTGGTATTCCTCTGGAGTCGAAGCCAGGGACTAACCTCTCATCTCGAGTTGATTTTTGGCCCACGGAGCTCTTTCGTGTTGCTACAGTGACCTCAGGATCCCTCTAGCCTTGAAACAGTGTTCTTGGGGTTTCTCTGGAGTGCCATCAAGGAAATCAAGGCTCCTTTCATGTGTGATGTGCAACACGGAATTGCTCTGCACGCAGTGCAGGGGAATCGGGCCTCATCTTGCGGCGAGGGGGAAGTCTCATGGTTTTTCTCGAGTTGCGGCGGGAACCTGGGGTATATTCTCGAGTTACGACGGGGATGGCCCTTCCACCCACGTGTTTCTTCAGCAACGTCAGGACTCCTGCCTAGTTGCGAGGGACAACTCTGGATTCTCCTCGAGGCTTGGCAGGGCAATTGGGACGCCTCTCCAGCTGAGGCGGGAGACCAAGGGTCCCTTTCCAAGTGCCACAGGAATCCTGGGACTCCTATCAAGTTTCACGAGGAGTCAGGCATCGTCTCCTTTGGAGGCACTGATCTCCGGGTACCTCTGGAGTTTTCAAAGGATGTGAGGCTATCGGTCGCGATGAGGTGGGGAACTAAGTCTTTCTCTGTGCTTTCCACAGGGGATTCAGACATCCTTTCGTCCTGGGAGATGCAAGACGAGCCTGCATTGAAGTCACTGCAGGGATATCCGGCCTTATTTCGAGTCAGGGCATCGTGGTGTCCATTCCACTTGAGGCCGCAAACTCAGGGTCCCTCTCACATACCTAGAGCTGAGAGAAGCCTCCTCTTGAGGTGCTTGTGGTAAGGTGGTATTCCTCTGGAGACGAATCCAGGGACTAACCTCTCTTTTCGAGTTGATTTTTGGTCCACAGAGTTCTTTCGTGTTGCTACAGTGACCTCAGGATCCCTCTATCCTTGAAACAGTGTTCTTGGGGTTTCTCTGGAGTGCCATCAAGGAAATCAAGGCTCCTTCCATGTGTGATGTGCAAGACGGAATTGCTCTGCACGCAGTACAGGGGAATCGGGCCTCATCTCGCGGCGAGGGGGAAGTCTCATGGTTTTTCTCGAGTTGCGGCGGGAACCTGGGGTATATTCTCGAGTTACGACGGGGATGGCCCTTCCACCCACGTGTTTGTTCAGCCACGTCAGGACTCCTGCCTAGTTGCGAGGGACAACTCGGGATTCTCCTCGAGGCTTGGCAGGGCAATTGGAACGCCTCTCCAGCTGAGGCGGGAGACCAAGGGTCCCTTTCCACGTGCCACAAGAATCCTGGGACTCCTAGCAAGTTTCACGAGGAGTCAGGCATCGTCTCCTTTGGAGGCACTGATCTGCGCGTACCTCTGGAGTTTTCAAATGATGTGAGTCCTCCGGTCGCGATGAGGTGGGGAACTAGGTGTTTCTCTGTGGTCTCCACAGGGGATTCAGACATCCTTTCTTCTTGGGAGATGCAAGACGAGCCTGCATTCAAGTCACTGCAGGAATATCCGGCCTTATTTCGAGTCAGGGCATCGCGGTGTCCATTCCACTTGAGGCTGCAAACTCAGGGTCCCTCTCACATACCTAGAGCTGAGAGAAGCCTCCTCTTGAGGTGCTTGTGGTAAGGTGGTATTCCTCTGGAGTCGAAGCCAGGGACTAACCTCTCATCTCGAGTTGATTTTTGGTCCACAGAGCTCTTTCGTGTTGCTGCAGTGACCTCTGGATCCCTCTAGCCTTGAAACAGTGTTCTTGGGTTTTCTCTGGAGTGCCATCAAGGAAATCAAGGCTCCTTTCATGTGTGATGTGCAACACAGAATTGCTCTGCACGCAGTGCAGGGGAATCGGGCCTCATCTCGCGGCGAGGGGGAAGTCTCATGGTTTTTCTCGAGTTGCGGCGGGAACCTGGGGTATATTCTCGAGTTACGACGGGGATGGCCCTTCCACCCACGTGTTTGTTCAGCCACGTCAGGACTCTTTCCTAGTTGCGAGACACAACTCGGGATTCTCCTCGAGGCTTATCAAGGCAATTGGGACGCCTCTCCAGCTGAGGCGGGAGACCAAGGGTCCCTTTCCATGTGCCACAGGAATCCTGGGACTCCTATCAAGTTTCACGAGGAGTCAGGCATCGTCTCCTTTGGAGGCACTTATCTCCGCATACCTCTGGAGTTTTCAAAGGATGTGAGGCCTCCGGTCGGGATGAGGTGGGGAACTAGGTCTTTCTCTGTGATCTCCACAGGGGATTCAGACATCCTTTCATCTTGGGAGATGCAAGACGAGCCTGCATTCAAGTCACTGCAGGGATATCCAGCCTTATTTCGCGTCAGGGCATCGCGGTGTCCATTCCACTTGAGGCCGCAAACTCACGGTCCCTCTCACATACCTAGAACTGAGAGAAGCCTCCTCTTGAGGTGCTTGTGGTAAGGTGGTATTCCTCTGGAGTCGAAGCCAGGGACTAACCTCTCATCTCGAGTTGATTTTTGGCCCACGGAGCTCTTTCGTGTTGCTACAGTGACCTCAGGATCCCTCTAGCCTTGAAACAGTGTTCTTGGGGTTTTTCTGGAGTGCCATCAAGGAAATCAAGGCTCCTTTCATGTGTGATGTGCAACACGGAATTGCTCTGCACGCAGTGCAGGGGAATCGGGCCTCATCTCGCGGCGAGGGGGAAGTCTCATGGTTTTTCTCGAGTTGCGGCGGGAACCTGGGGTATATTCTCGAGTTACGACGAGGATGGCCCTTCCACCCACGTGTTTCTTCAGCGACGTCAGGACTCCTGCCTAGTTGCGAGGGACAACTTGGGATTCTCCTCGAGGCTTGGCAGGGCAATTGGGATGCCTCTCCAGCTGAGGCGGGAGACCAAGGGTCCCTTTCCACGTGCCACAAGAATCCTGGGACTCCTATCAAGTTTCACGAGGAGTCAGGCATCGTCTCCTTTGGAGGCACTGATCTCCGCGTACCTCTGGAGTTTTCAAAGGATGTGAGGCCTCCGGTCGCGATGAGGTGGGGAACTAGGTCTTTCTCTGTGGTCTCCACAGGGGATTCAGACATCCTTTCATCTTGGGAGATGCAAGACGAGCCTGCATTCAAGTCACTGCAGGGATATCCAGCCTTATTTCGCGTCAGGGCATCACGGTGTCCATTCCACTTGAGGCCGCAAACTCAGGGTCCCTCTCACATACCTAGAGCTGAGAGAATCCTCCTCTTGAGGTGCTTGTGGTAAGGTGGTATTCCTCAGGAGTCGAAGCCAGGGACTAACCTCTCATCTCGAGTTGATTTTGGCCCACGGAGCTCTTTCGTGTTGCTACAGTGACCTCAGGATCCCTCTAGCCTTGAAACAGTGTTCTTGGGGTTTCTCTGGAGTGCCATCAAGGAAATCAAGGCTCCTTTCATGTGTGATGTGCAACACGGAATTGCTCTGCACGCAGTGCAGGGGAATCGGGCCTCATCTCGCGGCGAGGGGGAAGTCTCATGGTTTTTCTCGAGTTGCGGCGGGAACCTGGGGTATATTCTCGAGTTACGACGGGGATGGCCCTTCCACCCACGTGTTTCTTCAGCGACGTCAGGACTCCTGCCTAGTTTCGAGGGACAACTCTGGATTCTCCTCGAGGCTTGGCAGGGCAATTGGGACGGCTCTCCAGCTGAGGCGGGAGACCAAGGGTCCCTTTCCACGTGCCACAGGAATCCTGGGACTCCTATCAAGTTTCACGAGGAGTCAGACATCGTCTCCTTTGGAGGCACTGATCTCCGCGTACCTCTGGAGTTTTCAAAGGATGTGAGGCCTCTGGTCGCGATGAGGTGGGGAACTAAGTCTTTCTCTGTGCTTTCCACAGGGGATTCAGACATCCTTTCGTCCTGGGAGATGCAAGACGAGCCTGCATTGAAGTCACTGCAGGGATATCCGGCCTTATTTCGAGTCATGGCATCGCGGTGTCCATTCCACTTGAGGCCGCAAACTCAGGGTCCCTCTCACATACCTAGAGCTGAGAGAAGCCTCCTCTTGAGGTGCTTGTGGTAAGGTGGTATTCCTCTGGAGACGAATCCAGGGACTAACCTCTCTTTTCGAGTTGATTTTTGGTCCACAGAGTTCTTTCGTGTTGCTACAGTGACCTCAGGATCCCTCTATCCTTGAAACAGTGTTCTTGGGGTTTCTCTGGAGTGCCATCAAGGAAATCAAGGCTCCTTTCATGTGTGATGTGCAACACGGAATTGCTCTGCACGCAGTACAGGGGAATCGGGCCTCATCTCGCGGCGAGGGGGAAGTCTCATGGTTTTTCTCGAGTTGCGGCGGGAACCTGGGGTATATTCTCGAGTTACGACGGGGATGGCCCTTCCACCCACGTGTTTGTTCAGCCACGTCAGGACTCCTGCCTAGTTGCAAGGGACAACTCGGGATTCTCCTCGAGGCTTGGCAGGGCAATTGGAACGCCTCTCCAGCTGAGGCGGGAGACCAAGGGTCCCTTTCCACGTGCCACAAGAATCCTGGGACTCCTATCAAGTTTCACGAGGAGTCAGGCATCGTCTCCTTTGGAGGCACTGATCTGCGCATACCTCTGGAGTTTTCAAATGATGTGAGGCCTCCGGTCGCGATGAGGTGGGGAACTAGGTCTTTCTCTGTGGTCTCCACAGGGGATTCAGACATCCTTTCTTCTTGGGAGATGCAAGACGAGCCTGCATTCAAGTCACTGCAGGGATATCCGGCCTTATTTCGAGTCAGGGCATCGTGGTGTCCATTCCACTTGAGGCCGCAAACTCACGATCCCTCTCACATACCTAGAGCTGAGAGAAGCCTCCTCTTGAGGTGCTTTTGGTAAGGTGGTATTCCTCAGGAGTCGAAGCCAGGGACTAACCTCTCATCTCGTGTGGATTCTTGGTCCACGGAGCTCTTTCGTGTTGCTACAGTGACCTCAGGATCCCTCTCGCCTTGAAACAATGTTCTTGGGGTTTCTCTGGAGTGCCATCAAGGAAATCAAGGCTCCTTTCAAGTGTGATGTGCAACACGGAATTGCTCTGCACGCAGTGCAGGGGAATCGGGCCTCATCTCGCGGCGAGGGGGAAGTCTCATGGTTTTTCTCGAGTTGCGGCGGGGAACCTGGGGTATATTCTCGAGTTACGACGGGGATGGCCCTTCCACACACGTGTTTGTTCAGCCACGTCAGGACTCTTGCCTAGTTGCGAGACACAACTCGGGATTCTCCTCGAGGCTTGGCAAGGCAATTGGGACGCCTCTCCAGCTGAGGTGGGAGACCAAGGGTCCCTTTCCACGTGCCACAGGAATCCTGGGACTCCTATCAAGTTTCACGAGGAGTCAGGCATCGTCTCCTTTGGAGGCACTGATCTCCGCGTACCTCTGGAGTTTTCAAAGGATGTGAGGCCTCCGGTCGCGATGAGGTGGGGAACTAGGTCTTTCTCTGTGGTCTCCACAGGGGATTCAGACATCCTTTCATCTTGGGAGATGCAAGACGAGCCTGCATTCAAGTCACTGCAGGGATATCCAGCCTTATTTCGCGTCAGGGCATCGCGGTGTCCATTCCACTTGAGGCCGCAAACTCAGGGTCCCTCTCACATACCTAGAGCTGAGAGAAGCCTCCTCTTGAGGTGCTTGTGGTAAGGTGGTCTTCCTCTGGAGTCGAAGCCAGGGACTAACCTCTCATCTCGAGTTGATTTTGGCCCACGGAGCTCTTTCGTGTTGCTACAGTGACCTCAGGATCCCTCTAGCCTTGAAACAGTGTTCTTGGGGTTTCTCTGGAGTGCCATCAAGGAAATCAAGGCTCCTTTCATGTGTGATGTGCAACACGGAATTGCTCTGCACGCAGTGCAGGAGAATCGGGCCTCATCTCGCGGCGAGGGGGAAGTCTCATGGTTTTTCTCGAGTTGCGGCGGGAACCTGGGGTATATTCTCGAGTTACGACGGGGATGGCCCTTCCACACACGTGTTTCTTCAGCGACGTCAGGACTCCTGCCTAGTTGCGAGGGACAACTCTGGATTCTCCTCGAGGCTTGGCAGGGCAATTGGGACGGCTCTCCAGCTGAGGCGGGAGACCAAGGGTCCCTTTCCACGTGTCACAGGAATCCTGGGACTCCTATCAAGTTTCACGAGGAGTCCAGGCATCGTCTCCTTTGGAGGCACTGATCTCCGCGTACCTCTGGAGTTTTCAAAGGATGTGAGGCCTCCGTCGCGATGAGGTGGGGAACTAGGTCTTTCGCTGTGGTCTCCACAGGGGATTCAGACATCCTTTCGGTCCTGGGAGATGCAAGACGAGCCTGCATTGAAGTCACTGCAGGGGATATCCGGCCTTATTTCGAGTCAGGGCATCGCGGTGTCCATTCCACTTGAGGCCGCAAACTCAGGGTCCCTCTCACATACCTAGATCTGAGAGAAGTCTCCTCTTGAGGTGCTTGTGGTAAGGTGGTATTCCTCTGGAGACGAATTCAGGGACTAACCTCTCTTTTCGAGTTGATTTTTGGTCCACAGAGTTCTTTCGTGTTGCTACAGTGACCTCAGGATCCCTCTATCCTTGAAACAGTGTTCTTGGGGTTTCTCTAGAGTGCCATCAAGGAAATCAAGGCTCCTTTCATGTGTGATGTGCAAGACGGAATTGCTCTGCACGCAGTACAGGGGAATCGGGCCTCATCTCGCGGCGAGGGGGAAGTCTCATGGTTTTTCTCGAGTTGCGGCGGGAACCTGGGGTATATTCTCGAGTTACGACGGGGGATGGCCCTTCCACACACGTGTTTGTTCAGCCACGTCAGGACTCCTGCCTAGTTGCGAGGGACAACTCGGGATTCTCCTCGAGGCTTGGCAGGGCAATTGGAATGCCTCTCCAGCTGAGGCGGGAGACCAAGGGTCCCTTTCCACGTGCCACAAGAATCCTGGGACTCCTATCAAGTTTCACGAGGAGTCAGGCATCGTCTCCTTTGGAGGCACTGATCTGCGCGTACCTCTGGAGTTTTCAAATGATGTGAGGCCTCCGGTCGCGATGAGGTGGGGAACTAGGTGTTTCTCTGTGGTCTCCACAGGGGATTCAGACATCCTTTCTTCTTGGGAGATGCAAGACGAGCCTGCATTCAAGTCACTGCAGGAATATCCGGCCTTATTTCGAGTCAGGGCATCGCGGTGTCCATTCCACTTGAGGCCGCAAACTCAGGGTCCCTCTCACATACCTAGAGCTGAGAGAAGCCTCCTCTTGAGGTGCTTGTGGTAAGGTGGTATTCCTCTGGAGTCGAAGCCAGGGACTACCTCTCATCTCGAGTTGATTTTTGGTCCACAGAGCTCTTTCGTGTTGCTACAGTGACCTCAGGATCCCTCTAGCCTTGAAACAGTGTTCTTGGGGTTTCTCTGGAGTGCCATGAAGGAAATCAAGGCTCCTTTCATGTGTGATGTGCAACACAGAATTGCTCTGCACGCAGTGCAGGGGAATCGGGCCTCATCTCGCGGCGAGGGGGAAGTCTCATGGTTTTTTCTCGAGTTGCGGCGGGAACCTGGGGTATATTCTCGAGTTACGACGGGGATGGCCCTTCCACACACGTGTTTGTTCAGCCACGTCAGGACTCTTGCCTAGTTGCGAGACACAACTCGGGATTCTCCTCGAGGCTTGGCAAGGCAATTGGGACGCCTCTCCAGCTGAGGCGGGAGACCAAGGGTCCCTTTCCATGTGCCACAAGAATCCTGGGACTCCTATCAAGTTTCATGAGGAGTCAGGCATCGTCTCCTTTGGAGGCACTTATCTCCGCATACCTCTGGAGTTTTCAAAGGATGTGAGGCCTCCGGTCGCGATGAGGTGGGGAACTAGGTCTTTCTCTGTGGTCTCCACAGGGGATTAAGACATCCTTTCATCTTGGGAGATGCAAGACGAGCTTGCATTCAAGTCACTGCAGGGATATCCAGCCTTATTTCGCGTCAGGGCATCGCGGTGTCCATTCCACTTGAGGCCGCAAACTCAGGGTCCCTCTCACATACCTAGAACTGAGAGAAGCCTCCTCTTGAGGTGCTTGTGGTAAGGTGGTATTCCTCTGGAGTCGAAGCCAGGGACTAACCTCTCATCTCGAGTTGATTTTTGGCCCACGGAGCTCTTTCGTGTTGCTACAGTGACCTCAGGATCCCTCTAGCCTTGAAACAGTGTTCTTGCGGTTTTTCTGGAGTGCCATCAAGGAAATCAAGGCTCCTTTCATGTGTGAGTGTGCAACACGGAATTGCTCTGCACGCAGTGCAGGGTAATCGGGCCTCATCTCGCGGCGAGGGGGAAGTCTCATGGTTTTTCTCGAGTTGCGGCGGGAACCTGGGGTATATTCTCGAGATACGATGAGGATGGCCCTTCCACCCACGTGTTTGTTCAGCCACGTCAGGACTCCTGCCTAGTTGCGAGGGACAACTTGGGATTCTCCTTGAGGCTTGGCAGGGCAATTGGGACGGCTCTCCAGCTGAGGCGGGGAGGACCAAGGGTCCCTTTCCACGTGCCACAGGAATCCTGGGACTCCTATCAAGTTTCACGAGGAGTCAGGCATCGTCTCCTTTGGAGGCACTGATCTCCGCGTACCTCTGGAGTTTTCAAAGGATGTGAGGCCTCCGGTCGCGATGAGGTGGGGAACTAGGTCTTTCTCTGTGGTCTCCACATGGGATTCAGACATCCTTTCATCTTGGGAGATGCAAGACGAGCCTGCATTCAAGTCACTGCAGGGATATCCAGCCTTATTTCGCGTCAGGGCATCGCGGTGTCCATTCCACTTGAGGCTGCAAACTCAGGGTCCCTCTCACATACCTAGAGCTGAGAGAAGCCTCCTCTTGAGGTGCTTGTGGTAAGGTGGTCTTCCTCTGGAGTCGAAGCCAGGGACTAACCTCTCATCTCGAGTTGATTTTGGCCCACGGAGCTCTTTCGTGTTGCTACAGTGACCTCAGGATCCCTCTAGCCTTGAAACAGTGTTCTTGGGGTTTCTCTGGAGTGCCATCAAGGAAATCAAGGCTCCTTTCATGTGTGATGTGCAACACGGAATTGCTCTGCACGCAGTGCAGGAGAATCGGGCCTCATCTCGCGGCGAGGGGGAAGTCTCATGGTTTTTCTCGAGTTGCGGCGGGAACCTGGGGTATATTCTCGAGTTACGACGGGGATGGCCCTTCCACCCACGTGTTTCTTCAGCGACGTCAGGACTCCTGCCTAGTTTCGAGGGACAACTCTGGATTCTCCTCGAGGCTTGGCAGGGCAATTGGGACGCCTCTCCAGCTGAGGCGGGAGACCAAGGGTCCCTTTCCACGTGCCACAGGAATCCTGGGACTCCTATCAAGTTTCACGAGGAGTCAGGCATCGTCTCCTTTGGAGGCACTGATCTCCGCGTACCTCTGGAGTTTTCAAAGGATGTGAGGCCTCTGGTCGCGATGAGGTGGGGAACTAGGTCTTTCTCTGTGCTTTCCACAGGGGATTCAGACATCCTTTCGTCCTGGGAGATGCAAGACGAGCCTGCATTGAAGTCACTGCAGGGATATCCGGCCTTATTTCGAGTCATGGCATCGCGGTGTCCATTCCACTTGAGGCCGCAAACTCAGGGTCCCTCTCACATACCTAGAGCTGAGAGAAGCCTCCTCTTGAGGTGCTTGTGGTAAGGTGGTATTCCTCTGGAGACGAATCCAGGGACTAACCTCTCTTTTCGAGTTGATTTTTGGTCCACAGAGTTCTTTCGTGTTGCTACAGTGACCTCAGGATCCCTGTATCCTTGAAACAGTGTTCTTGGGGTTTCTCTGGAGTGCCATCAAGGAAATCAAGGCTCCTTTCATGTGTGATGTGCAACACGGAATTGCTCTGCACGCAGTACAGGGGAATCGGGCCTCATCTCGCGGCGAGGGGGAAGTCTCATGGTTTTTCTCGAGTTGCGGCGGGAACCTGGGGTATATTCTCGAGTTACGACGGGGATGGCCCTTCCACCCACGTGTTTGTTCAGCCACGTCAGGACTCCTGCCTAGTTGCGAGGGACAACTCGGGATTCTCCTCGAGGCTTGGCAGGGCAATTGGAGCGCCTCTCCAGCTGAGGCGGGAGACCAAGGGTCCCATTCCACGTGCCACAAGAATCCTGGGACTCCTATCAAGTTTCACGAGAAGTCAGGCATCGTCTCCTTTGGAGGCACTGATCTGCGCGTACCTCTGGAGTTTTCAAAGGATGTGAGGCCTCCGGTCGCGATGAGGTGGGGAACTAGGTCTTTCTCTGTGGTCTCCACAGGGGATTCAGACATCCTTTCTTCTTGGGAGATGCAAGACGAGCCTGCATTCAAGTCACTGCAGGGATATCCGGCCTTATTTCGAGTCAGGGCATCGTGGTGTCCATTCCACTTGAGGCCGCAAACTCACGATCCCTCTCACATACCTAGAGCTGAGAGAAGCCTCCTCTTGAGGTGCTTTGGTAAGGTGGTATTCCTCAGGAGTCGAAGCCAGGGACTAACCTCTCATCTCGTGTTGATTCTTGGTCCACGGAGCTCTTTCGTGTTGCTACAGTGACCTCAGGATCCCTCTAGCCTTGAAACAGTGTTCTTGGGGTTTCTCTGGAGTGCCATCAAGGAAATCAAGGCTCCTTTCATGTGTGATGTGCAACACGGAATTGCTCTGCACGCAGTGCAGGGGAATCGGGCCTCATCTCGCGGCGAGGGGGAAGTCTCATGGTTTTTCTTGAGTTGCGGCGGGAACCTGGGGTATATTCTCGAGTTACGACGGGGATGGCCCTTCCACACACGTGTGTGTTCAGCCATGTCAGGACTCCTGCCTAGTTGCGAGGCACAACTCGGGATTCTCCTCGAGGCTTTGCAGGGCAATTGGGACGCCTCTCCAGCTGAGACGGGAGACCAAGGGTCCCTTTCCAAGTGCCACAGGAATCCTGGGTCTCCTATCAAGTTTCACGAGGAGTCAGGCATCGTCTCCTTTGGAGGCACTGATCTCCGCATACCTCTGGAATTTTCAAAGGATTTGAGGCCTCCTGTCGCGATGAGGTGGGGAACTAGGTCTTTCTCTGTGGTCTCCACAGGGGATTCAGACACCCTTTCGTCTTGGGAGATGCAAGACGAGCCTGCATTCCAGTCACTGCAGGGATATCCAGCCTTATTTCGAGTCAGGGCATCGCGGTGTCCATTCCACTTGAGGCCGCAAACTCAGGGTCCCTCTCACATACCTAGAGCTGAGAGAAGCCTCCTCTTGAGGTGCTTGTGGTAAGGTGGTATTCCTCTGGAGTCGAAGCCAGGGACTAACCTCTCATCTCGAGTTGATTTTTGGCCCACGGAGCTCTTTCGGGTTGCTACAGTGACCTCAGGATCCCTCTATCCTTGAAACAGTGTTCTTGGGGTTTCTCTGGAGTGCCATCAAGGAAATCAAGGCTCCTTTCATGTGTGATGTGCAACACGGAATTGCTCTGCACGCAGTGCAGGGGAATCGGGCCTCATCTCGCGGCGAGGGGGAAGTCTCATGGTTTTTCTCGAGTTGCGGCGGGAACCTGGGGTATATTCTCGAGTTACGACGAGGATAACCGTTCCACCCACGTGTTTCTTCAACAACGTCAGGACTCCTGCCTAGTTGCGAGGGACAACTCTGGATTCTCCTCGAGGCTTGGCAGGGCAATTGGGACGCCTCTCCAGCTGAGGCGGGAGACCAAGGGTCCCTTTCCAAGTGCCACAGGAATCCTGTGACTCCTATCAAGTTTCACGAGGAGTCAGGCATCGTCTCCTTTGGAGGCACTGATCTCCGCGTACCTCTGGAGTTTTCAAAGGATGTGAGGCTATCGGTCGCGATGAGGTGGGGAACTAAGTCTTTCTCTGTGCTTTCCACCGGGGATTCAGACATCCTTTCGTCCTGGGAGATGCAAGACGAGCCTGCATTGAAGTCACTGCAGGGATATCCGGCCTTATTTCGAGTCAGGGCATCGCGGTGTCCATTCCACTTGAGGCCGCAAACTCAGGGTCCCTCTCACATACCTAGAGCTGAGAGAAGCCTCCTCTTGAGGTGCTTGTGGTAAGGTGGTATTCCTCTGGAGACGAATCCAGGGACTAACCTCTCTTTTCGAGTTGATTTTTGGTCCACAGAGTTCTTTCGTGTTGCTACAGTGACCTCAGGATCCCTCTATCCTTGAAACAGTGTTCTTGGGGTTTCTCTGGAGTGCCATGAAGGAAATCAAGGCTCCTTTCATGTGTGATGTGCAACACAAAATTGCTCTGCACGCAGTGCAGGGGAATCGGGCCTCATCTCGCGGCGAGAGGGAAGTCTCATGGTTTTTCTCGAGTTGCGGCGGGAACCTGGGGTATATTCTCGAGATACGATGAGGATGGCCCTTCCACCCACGTGTTTCTTCAGCAACGTCAGGACTCCTGCCTAGTTGCGAGGGACAACCTGGGATTCTCCTCGAGGCTTGGCAGGGCAATTGGGACGCCTCTCCAGCTGAGGCGGGAGACCAAGAGTCCCTTTCCACGTGCCACAGGAATCCTGGGTCTCCTATCAAGTTTCACAAGGAGTCAGGCATCGTCTCCTTTGGAGGCACTGATCTCCGCATACCTCTGGAGTTTTCAAAGGATTTGAGGCCTCCTGTCGCGATGAGGTGGGGAACTAGGTCTTTCTCTGTGGTCTCCACAGGGGATTCAGACACCCTTTCGTCTTGGGAGATGCAAGACGAGCCTGCATTCCAGTCACTGCAGGGATATCCGGCCTTATTTCGAGTCAGGGCATCGCGGTGTCCATTCCACTTGAGGCCGCAAACTCAGGGTCCCTCTCACATACCTAGAGCTGAGAGAAGCCTCCTCTTGAGGTGCTTGTGGTAAGGTGGTATTCCTCTGGAGTCGAAGCCAGGGACTAACCTCTCATCTCGAGTTGATTTTTGGTCCACGGAGCTCTTTCATGTTGCTACAGTGACCTCAGGATCCCTCTAGCCTTGAAACAGTGTTCTTGGGGTTTCTCTGTAGTGCCATGAAGGAAATCAAGGCTCCTTTCATGTGTGATATGCAACACAGAATTGCTGTGCACGCAGTGCAGGGGAATCGGGCCTCATCTCGCGGCGAGTGGGAAGTCTCATGGTTTTTCTCGAGTTGCGGCGGGAACCTGGGGTATATTCTCGAGTTACGACGGGGATGGCCCTTCCACACACGTGTTTGTTCAGCCACGTCAGGACTCTTGCCTAGTTGCGAGACACAACTCGGGATTCTCCTCGAGGCTTGGCAAGGCAATTGGGACGCCTCTACAGCTGAGGCGGGAGACCAAGGGACCCTTTCCACGTGCCACAGGAATCCTGGGACTCCTATCAAGTTTCACGAGTAGTCAGGCATCGTCTCCTATGGAGGCACTAATCTCCGCGTACCTCTGGAGTTTTAAAAGGATGTGAGGCCTCCGGTCGCGATGAGGTGGGGAACTAGGTCTATCTCTGTGGTCTCCACAGGGGATTCAGACATCCTTTCATCTTGGGAGATGCAAGACGAGCCTGCATTCAAGTCACTGCAGGGATATCCAGCCTTATTTCGCGTCAGGGCATCGCGGTGTCCATTCCACTTGAGGCCGCAAACTCAGGGTCCCTCTCACATACCTAGAACTGAGAGAAGCCTCCTCTTGAGGTGCTTGTGGTAAGGTGGTATTCCTCTGGAGTCGAAGCCAGGGACTAACCTCTCATCTCGAGTTGATTTTTGGCCCACGGAGCTCTTTCGTGTTGCTACAGTGACCTCAGGATCCCTCTAGCCTTGAAACAGTGTTCTTGGGGTTTTTCTGGAGTGCCATCAAGGAAATCAAGGCTCCTTTCATGTGTGATGTGCAACACGGAATTGCTCTGCACGCAGTGCAGGGGAATCGGGCCTCATCTCGCGGCGAGGGGGAAGTCTCATGGTTTTTCTCGAGTTGCGGCGGGAACCTGGGGTATATTCTCGAGTTACGATGAGGATGGCCCTTCCACCCACGTGTTTCTTCAGCGACGTCAGGACTCCTGCCTAGTTGCGAGGGACAACTTGGGATTCTCCTTGAGGCTTGGCAGGGCAATTGGGACGGCTCTCCAGCTGAGGCGGGAGACCAAGGGTCCCTTTCCACGTGCCACAGGAATCCTGGGACTCCTATCAAGTTTCACGAGGAGTCAGGCATCGTCTCCTTTGGAGGCACTGATCTCCGCGTACCTCTAGAGTTTTCAAAGGATGTGAGGCCTCCGGTCGCGATGAGGTGGGGAACTAGGTCTTTCTCTGTGGTCTCCACAGGGGATTCAGACATCCTTTCATCTTGGGAGATGCAAGACGAGCCTGCATTCAAGTCACTGCAGGGATATCCAGCCTTATTTCGCGTCAGGGCATCGCGGTGTCCATTCCACTTGAGGCCGCAAACTCAGGGTCCCTCTCACATACCTAGAGCTGAGAGAAGCCTCCTCTTGAGGTGCTTGTGGTAAGGTGGTCTTCCTCTGGAGTCGAAGCCAGGGACTAACCTCTCATCTCGAGTTGATTTTGGCCCACGGAGCTCTTTCGTGTTGCTACAGTGACCTCAGGATCCCTCTAGCCTTGAAACAGTGTTCTTGGGGTTTCTCTGGAGTGCCATCAAGGAAATCAAGGCTCCTTTCATGTGTGATGTGCAACACGGAATTGCTCTGCACGCAGTGCAGGAGAATCGGGCCTCATCTCGCGGCGAGGGGGAAGTCTCATGTTTTTTCTCGAGTTGCGGCGGGAACCTGGGGTATATTCTCGAGTTACGACGGGGATGGCCCTTCCACCCACGTGTTTCTTCAGCGACGTCAGGACTCCTGCCGAGTTGCGAGGGACAACTCTGGATTCTCCTCGAGGCTTGGCAGGGCAATTGGGACGCCTCTCCAGCTGAGGCGGGAGACCAAGGGTCCCTTTCCACGTGCCACAGGAATCCTGGGACTCCTATCAAGTTTCACGAGGAGTCAGGCATCGTCTCCTTTGGAGGCACTGATCTCCGCGTACCTCTGGAGTTTTCAAAGGATGTGAGGCCTCTGGTCGCGATGAGGTGGGGAACTAGGTCTTTCTCTGTGCTTTCCACAGGGGATTCAGACATCCTTTCGTCCTGGGAGATGCAAGACGAGCCTGCATTGAAGTCACTGCAGGGATATCCGGCCTTATTTCGAGTCATGGCATCGCGGTGTCCATTCCACTTGAGGCCGCAAACTCAGGGTCCCTCTCACATACCTAGAGCTGAGAGAAGCCTCCTCTTGAGGTGCTTGTGGTAAGGTGGTATTCCTCTGGAGACGAATCCAGGGACTAACCTCTCTTTTCGAGTTGATTTTTGGTCCACAGAGTTCTTTCGTGTTGCTACAGTGACCTCAGGATCCCTCTATCCTTGAAACAGTGTTCTTGGGGTTTCTCTGGAGTGCCATCAAGGAAATCAAGGCTCCTTTCATGTGTGATGTGCAAGACGGAATTGCTCTGCACGCAGTACAGGGGAATCGGGCCTCATCTCGCGGCGAGGGGGAAGTCTCATGGTTTTTCTCGAGTTGCGGCGGGGAACCTGGGGTATATTCTCGAGTTACGACGGGGATGGCCCTTCCACCCACGTGTTTGTTCAGCCACGTCAGGACTCCTGCCTAGTTGCGAGGGACAACTCGGGATTCTCCTCGAGGCTTGGCAGGGCAATTGGAACGCCTCTCCAGCTGAGGCGGGAGACCAAGGGTCCCTTTCCACGTGCCACAAGAATCCTGGGACTCCTATCAAGTTTCACGAGGAGTCAGGCATCGTCTCCTTTGGAGGCACTCATCTGCGCGTACCTCTGGAGTTTTCAAAGGATGTGAGGCCTCCGGTCGCGATGAGGTGGGGAACTAGGTCTTTCTCTGTGGTCTCCACAGGGGATTCAGACATCCTTTCTTCTTGGGAGATGCAAGACGAGCCTGCATTCAAGTCACTGCAGGGATATCCGGCCTTATTTCGAGTCAGGGCATCGTGGTGTCCATTCCACTTGAGGCCGCAAACTCACGATCCCTCTCACATACCTAGAGCTGAGAGAAGCCTCCTCTTGAGGTGCTTTTGGTAAGGTGGTATTCCTCAGGAGTCGAAGCCAGGGACTAACCTCTCATCTCGTGTTGATTCTTGGTCCACGGAGCTCTTTCGTGTTGCTACAGTGACCTCAGGATCCCTCTAGCCTTGAAACAGTGTTCTTGGGGTTTCTCTGGAGTGCCATCAAGGAAATCAAGGCTCCTTTCATGTGTGATGTGCAACACGGAATTGCTCTGCACGCAGTGCAGGGGAATCGGGCCTCATCTCGCGGCGACGGGGAAGTCTCATGGTTTTTCTCGAGTTGCGGCGGGAACCTGGGGTATATTCTCGAGTTACGACGGGGATGGCCCTTCCACACACGTGTGTGTTCAGCCATGTCAGGACTCCTGGCTAGTTGCGAGGCACAACTCGGGATTCTCCTCGAGGCTTTGCAGGGCAATTGGGACGCCTCTCCAGCTGAGGCGGGAGACCAAGGGTCCCTTTCCAAGTGCCACAGGAATCCTGGGTCTCCTATCAAGTTTCACGAGGAGTCAGGCATCGTCTCCTTTGGAGGCACTGATCTCCGCATACCTCTGGAATTTTCAAAGGATTTGAGGCCTCCTGTCGCGATGAGGTGGGGAACTAGGTCTTTCTCTGTGGTCTCCACAGGGGATTCAGACACCCTTTCGTCTTGGGAGATGCAAGACGAGCCTGCATTCCAGTCACTGCAGGGATATCCGGCCTTATTTCGAGTCAGGGCATCGCGGTGTCCATTCCACTTGAGGCCGCAAACTCAGGGTCCCTCTCACATACCTAGAGCTGAGAGAAGCCTCCTCTTGAGGTGCTTGTGGTAAGGTGGTATTCCTCTGGAGTCGAAGCCAGGGACTAACCTCTCATCTCGAGTTGATTTTTGGTCCACGGAGCTCTTTCGTGTTGCTACAGTGACCTCAGGATCCCTCTAGCCTTGAAACAGTGTTCTTGGGGTTTCTCTGGAGTGCCATGAAGGAAATCAAGGCTCCTTTCATGTGTGATGTGCAACACAGAATTGCTCTGCACGCAGTGCAGGGGAATCGGGCCTCATCTCGCGGCGAGGGGGAAGTCTCATGGTTTTTCTCGAGTTGCGGCGGGAACCTGGGGTATATTTTCGAGTTACGACGGGGATGGCCCTTCCACACACGTGTTTGTTCAGCCACGTCAGGACTCTTGCCTAGTTGGGAGACACAACTCGGGATTCTCCTCGAGGCTTGGCAAGGCAATTGGAACGCCTCTCCAGCTGAGGCGGGAGACCAAGTGTCCCTTTCCACGTGCCACAGGAATCCTGTGACTCCTATCAAGTTTCACGAGGAGTCAGGCATCGTCTCCTTTGGAGGCACTGATCTCCGCGTACCTCTGGAGTTTTCAAAGGATGTGAGGCCTCCGGTCGCGATGAGGTGGGGAACTAGGTCTTTCTCTGTGGTCTCCACAGGGGATTCAGACATCCTTTCTTCTTGGGAGATGCAAGACGAGCCTGCATTCAAGTCACTGCAGGGATATCCAGCCTTATTTCGCGTCAGGGCATCGCGGTGTCCATTCCACTTGAGGCCGCAAACTCAGGGTCCCTCTCACATACCTAGAGCTGAGAGAAGCCTCCTCTTGAGGTGCTTGTGGTAAGGTGGTATTCCTCTGGAGTCGAAGCCAGGGACTAACCTCTCATCTCGAGTTGATTTTTGGCCCACGGAGCTCTTTCGGGTTGCTACAGTGACCTCAGGATCCCTCTATCCTTGAAACAGTGTTCTTGGGGTTTCTCTGGAGTGCCATAAAGGAAATCAAGGCTCCTTTCATGTGTGATGTGCAACACGGAATTGCTCTGCACGCAGTGCAGGGGAATCGGGCCTCATCTCGCGGCGAGGGGGAAGTCTCATGGTTTTTCTCGAGTTGCGGCGGGAACCTGGGGTATATTCTCGAGTTACGACGAGGATGACCCTTCCACCCACGTGTTTCTTCAACAACGTCAGGACTCCTGCCTAGTTGCGAGGGACAACTCTGGATTCTCCTCGAGGCTTGGCAGGGCAATTGGGACGCCTCTCCAGCTGAGGCGGGAGACCAAGGGTCCCTTTCCAAGTGCCACAGGAATCCTGTGACTCCTATCAAGTTTCACGAGGAGTCAGGCATCGTCTCCTTTGGAGGCACTGATCTCCGCGTACCTCTGGAGTTTTCAAAGGATGTGAGGCTATCGGTCGCGATGAGGTGGGGAACTAAGTCTTTCTCTGTGCTTTCCACCGGGGATTCAGACATCCTTTCGTCCTGGGAGATGCAAGACGAGCCTGCATTGAAGTCACTGCAGGGATATCCAGCCTTATTTCGAGTCAGGGCATCGCGGTGTCCATTCCACTTGAGGCCGCAAACTCAGGGTCCCTCTCACATACCTAGAGCTGAGAGAAGCCTCCTCTTGAGGTGCTTGTGGTAAGGTGGTATTCCTCTGGAGACGAATCCAGGGACTAACCTCTCTTTTCGAGTTGATTTTTGGTCCACAGAGTTCTTTCGTGTTGCTACAGTGACCTCAGGATCCCTCTATCCTTGAAACAGTGTTCTTGGGGTTTCTCTGGAGTGCCATCAAGGAAATCAAGGCTCCTTTCATGTGTGATGTGCAAGACGGAATTGCTCTGCACGCAGTGCAGGGGAATCGGGCCTCATCTCGCATCGAGGGGGAAGTCTCATGGTTTTTCTCGAGTTGCGGCGGGAACCTGGGGTATATTCTCGAGTTACGACGGGGATGGCCCTTCCACCCACGTGTTTCTCCAGCCACGTCAGGACTCCTGCCTAGTTGCGAGGGACAACTCGGGATTCTCCTCGAGGCTTGGCAGGCCAATTGGAACGCCTCTCCAGCTGAGGCGGGAGACCAAGGGTCCCTTTCCACGTGCCACAAGAATCCTGGGACTCCTATCAAGTTTCACGAGGAGTCAGGCATCGTCTCCTTTGGAGGCACTGATCTCCGCGTACCTCTGGAGTTTTCAAAGGATGTGAGGCCTCCGGTCGCGATGAGGTGGGGAACTAGGTGTTTCTCTGTGGTCTCCACAGGGGATTCAGACATCCTTTCTTCTTGGGAGATGCAAGACGAGCCTGCATTCAAGTCACTGCAGGGATATCCGGCCTTATTTCGAGTCAGGGCATCGCGGTGTCCATTCCACTTGAGGCCGCAAACTCAGGGTCCCTTTCACATACCTAGAGCTGAGAGAAGCCTCCTCTTGAGGTGCTTGTGGTAAGGTGGTATTCCTCTGGAGTCGAAGCCAGGGACTAACCTCTCATCTCGAGTTGATTTTTGGCCCACGGAGCTCCTTCGTGTTGCTACAGTGACCTCAGGATCCCTCTAGCCTTGAAACAGTGTTCTTGGGGTTTCTCTGGAGTGCCATGAAGGAAATCAAGGCTCCTTTCATGTGTGATGTGCAACACAGAATTGCTCTGCACGCAGTGCAGGGGAATCGGGCCTCATCTCGCGGCGAGGGGGAAGTCTCATGGTTTTTCTCGAGTTGCGGCGGGAACCTGGGGTATATTCTCGAGTTACGACGAGGATGGCCCTTCCACCCACGTGTTTCTTCAGCCACGTCAGGACTCCTGCCTAGTTGCGAGGGACAACCTGGGATTCTCCTCGAGGCTTGGCAGGGCAATTGGGACGCCTCTCCAGCTGAGGCGGGAGACCAAGGGTCCCTTTCCACGTGCCACAGGAATCCTGGGTCTCCTATCAAGTTTCACAAGGAGTCAGGCATCGACTCCTTTGGAGGCACTGATCTCCGCATACCTCTGGAGTTTTCAAAGGATTTGAGGCCTCCTGTCGCGATGAGGTGGGGAACTAGGTCTTTCTCTGTGGTCTCCACAGGGGATTCAGACACCCTTTCGTCTTGGGAGATGCAAGACGAGCCTGCATTCCAGTCACTGCAGGGATATCCGGCCTTATTTCGAGTCAGGGCATCGCGGTGTCCATTCCACTTGAGGCCGCAAACTCAGGGTCCCTCTCACATACCTAGAGCTGAGAGAAGCCTCCTCTTGAGGTGCTTGTGGTAAGGTGGTATTCCTCTGGAGTCGAAGCCAGGAACTAACCTCTCATCTCGAGTTGATTTTTGGTCCACGGAGCTCTTTCGTGTTGCTACAGTGACCTCAGGATCCCTCTAGCCTTGAAACAGTGTTCTTGGGGTTTCTCTGTAGTGCCATGAAGGAAATCAAGGCTCCTTTCATGTGTGATATGCAACACAGAATTGCTGTGCACGCAGTGCAGGGGAATCGGGCCTCATCTCGCGGCGAGGGGGAAGTCTCATGGTTTTTCTCGAGTTGCGGCGGGAACCTGGGGTATATTCTCGAGTTACGACGGGGATGGCCCTTCCACACACGTGTTTGTTCAGCCACGTCAGGACTCTTGCCTAGTTGCAAGACACAACTCGGGATTCTCCTCGAGGCTTGGCAAGGCAATTGGGACGCCTCTCCAGCTGAGGCGGGAGACCAAGGGACCCTTTCCACGTGCCACAGGAATCCTGGGTCTCCTATCAAGTTTCACGAGGAGTCAGGCATCGTCTCCTATGGAGGCACTAATCTCCACGTACCTCTGGAGTTTTCAAAGGATGTGAGGCCTCCGGTCGCGATGAGGTGGGGAACTAGGTCTTTCTCTGTGGTCTCCACAGGGGATTCAGACATCCTTTCATCTTGGGAGATGCAAGACGAGCCTGCATTCAAGTCACTGCAGGGATATCCAGCCTTATTTCGCGTCAGGGCATCGCGGTGTCCATTCCACTTGAGGCCGCAAACTCAGGGTCCCTCTCACATACCTAGAGCTGAGAGAAGCCTCCTCTTGAGGTGCTTGTGGTAAGGTGGTCTTCCTCTGGAGTCGAAGCCAGGGACTAACCTCTCATCTCGAGTTGATTTTGGCCCACGGAGCTCTTTCGTGTTGCTACAGTGACCTCAGGATCCCTCTAGCCTTGAAACAGTGTTCTTGGGGTTTCTCTGGAGTGCCATCAAGGAAATCAAGGCTCCTTTCATGTGTGATGTGCAACACGGAATTGCTCTGCATGCAGTGCAGGAGAATCGGGCCTCATCTCGCGGCGAGGGGGAAGTCTCATGGTTTTTCTCGAGTTGCGTCGGGAACCTGGGGTATATTCTCGAGTTACGACGGGGATGGCCCTTCCACCCACGTGTTTCTTCAGCGACGTCAGGACTCCTGCCTAGTTGCGAGGGACAACTCTGGATTCTCCTCGAGGCTTGGCAGGGCAATTGGGACGGCTCTCCAGCTGAGGCGGGAGACCAAGAGTCCCTTTCCACGTGCCACAGGAATCCTGGGACTCCTATCAAGTTTCACGAGGAGTCAGGCATCGTCTCCTTTGGAGGCACTGATCTCCGCGTACCTCTGGAGTTTTCAAAGGATGTGAGGCCTCTGGTCGCGATGAGGTGGGGAACTAGGTCTTTCTCTGTGCTTTCCACAGGGGATTCAGACATCCTTTCGTCCTGGAAGATGCAAGACGAGCCTGCATTGAAGTCACTGCAGGGATATCCGGCCTTATTTCGAGTCAGGGCGTCGCGGTGTCCATTCCACTTGAGGCCGCAAACTCAGGGTCCCTCTCACATACCTAGAGCTGAGAGAAGCCTCCTCTTGAGGTGCTTGTGGTAAGGTGGTATTCCTCTGGAGACGAATCCAGGGACTAACCTCTCTTTTCGAGTTGATTTTTGGTCCACAGAGTTCTTTCGTGTTGCTACAGTGACCTCAGGATCCCTCTATCCTTGAAACAGTGTTCTTGGGGTTTCTCTGGAGTGCCATCAAGGAAATCAAGGCTCCTTTCATGTGTGATGTGCAAGACGGAATTGCTCTGCACGCAGTACAGGGGAATCTGGCCTCATCTCGCATCGAGGGGGAAGTCTCATGGTTTTTCTCGAGTTGCGGCGGGAACCTGAGGTATATTCTCGAGTTACGACGGGGATGGCTCTTCCACACACGTGTTTGTTCAGCCACGTCAGGACTCCTGCCTAGTTGCGAGGGACAACTCGGGATTTTCCTCGAGGCTTGGCAGGCCAATTGGAACGCCTCTCCAGCTGAGGCGGGAGACCAAGGGTCCCTTTCCACGTGCCACAAGAATCCTGGGACTCCTATCAAGTTTCACGAGGAGTCAGGCATCGTCTCCTTTCGAGGCACTGATCTGCGCGTACCTCAGGTGTTTTCAAATGGTTTGAGGCCTCCGGTCGCAATGAGGTGGGGAACTAGGTGTTTCTCTGTGGTCTCCACAGGGGATTCAGACATCCTTTCTTCTTGGGAGATGCAAGACGAGCCTGCATTCAAGTCACTGCAGGGATATCCGGCCTTATTTCGAGTCAGGGCATCGCGGTGTCCATTCCACTTGAGGCCGCAAACTCAGGATCCCTCTCACATACCTAGAGCTGAGAGAAGCCTCCTCTTGACGTGCTTGTGGTAAGGTGGTACTCCTCAGGAGTCGAAGCCAGGGACTAACCTGTCATCTCGTGTTGATTCTTGGTCCACGGAGCTCTTTCGTGTTGCTACAGTGACCTCAGGATCCCTCTAGCCTTGAAACAGTGTTCTTGGGGATTCTCTGGAGTGCCATCAAGGAAATCAAGGCTCCTTTCATGTGTGATGTGCAACACGGAATTGCTCTGCACGCAGTACAGGGGAATCGGGCCTCATCTCGCGGCGAGGGGGAAGTCTCATGGTTTTTCTCGAGTTGCGGCGGGAACCTGGGGTATATTCTCGAGTTACGACGGGGATGGCCCTTCCACACACGTGTGTGTTCAGCCATGTTAGGACTCCTGCCTAGTTGCGAGGGACAACTCGGGATTCTCCTCGAGGCTTTGCAGGGCAATTGGGACGCCTCTCCAGCTGAGACGGGAGACCAAGGGTCCCTTTCCACGTGCCACAGGAATCCTGGGTCTCCTATCAAGTTTCACGTGGAGTCAGGCATCGTCTCCTTTGGAGGCACTGATCTCCGCATACCTCTGGAATTTTCAAAGGATTTGAGGCCTCCTGTCGCGATGAGGTGGGGAACTAGGTCTTTCTCTGTGGTCTCCACAGGGGATTCAGACACCCTTTCGTCTTGGGAGATGCAAGACGAGCCTGCATTCCAGTCACTGCAGGGATATCCGGCCTTATTTCGCGTCAGGGCATCGCGGTGTCCATTCCACTTGAGGCCGCAAACTCAGGGTCCCTCTCACATACCTAGAGCTGAGAGAAGCCTCCTCTTGAGGTGCTTGTGGTAAGGTGGTATTCCTCTGGAGTCGAAGCCAGGGACTAACCTCTCATCTCGAGTTGATTTTTGGCCCACGGAGCTCTTTCGTGTTGCTACAGTGACCTCAGGATCCCTCTAGCCTTGAAACAGTGTTCTTGGGGTTTCTCTGGAGTGCCATGAAGGAAATCAAGGCTCCTTTCATGTGTGATGTGCAACACGGAATTGCTCTGCACGCAGTGCAGGGGAATCGGGCCTCATCTCGCGGCGAGGGGGAAGTCTCATGGTTTTTCTCGAGTTGCGGCGGGAACCGGGGGTATATTCTCGAGTTACGACGGGGATGGCCCTTCCACCCACGTGTTTCTTCAGCGACGTCAGGACTCCTGCCTAGTTGCGAGGGACAACTCGGGATTCTCCTCGAGGCTTGGCAGGGCAATTGGGACGCCTCTCCAGCTGAGGCGGGAGAGCATGGGTCCCTTTCCAAGTGCCACATTAATCCTGGGACTCCTATCAAGTTTCACGAGGAGTCAGGCATCGCCTCCTTTGGAGGCACTGATCTCCGCGTACCTCTGGAGTTTTCAAAGGATGTGAAGCCTCCGGTCGCGATGAGGTGGGGAACTAGGTCTTTCTCTGTGCTTTCCACAGGGGATTCACACATCCTTTCGTCCTGGGAGATGCAAGACGAGCCTGCATTGAAGTCACTGCAGGGATATCCGGTCTTATTTCGAGTCAGGGCATCGCGGTGTTCATTCCACTTGAGGCCGCAAACTCAGGGTCCCTCTCACATACCTAGAGCTGAGAGAAGCCTCCTCTTGAGGTGCTTGTGGTTAGGTGGTATTCCTCTGGAGACGAATCCAGGGACTAACCTCTCTTTTCCAGTTGATTTTTGGTCCACAGAGTTCTTTCGTGTTGCTACAGTGACCTCAGGATCCCTCTAGCCTTGAAACAGTGTTCTTGGGGTTTCTCTGGAGTGCCATCAAGGAAATCAAGGCTCCTTTCATGTGTGATGTGCAAGACGGAATTGCTCTGCACGCAGTACAGGGGAATCGGGCCTCATCTCGCATCGAGGGGGAAGTCTCATGGTTTTTCTCGAGTTGCGGCGGGAACCTGGGGTATATTCTCGAGTTACGACGGGGATGGCCCTTCCACCCACGTGTTTGTTCAGCCACGTCAGGACTGCTGCCTAGTTGCGAGGGACAACTCGGGATTCTCCTCGAGGCTTGGCAGGGCAATTGGAACGCCTCTCCAGCTGAGGCGGGAGACCAAGGGTCCCTTTCCACGTGCCACAAGAATCCTGGGACTCCTATCAAGTTTCACGAGGAGTCAGGCATCGTCTCCTTTGGAGGCACTGATCTCCGCGTACCTCTGGAGTTTTCAAAGGATGTGAGGCCTCCGGTCGCGATGAGGTGGGGAACTAGGTGTTTCTCTGTGGTCTCCACAGGGGATTCAGACATCCTTTCTTCGTGGGAGATGCAGGACGAGCCTGCATTCAAGTCACTGCAGGGATATCCGGCCTTATTTCGAGTCAGGGCATCGCGGAGTCCATTCCACTTGAGGCCGCAAACTCAGGATCCCTCTCACATACCTAGAGCTGAGAGAAGCCTCCTCTTGAGGTGCTTGTGGTAAGGTGGTATTCCTCTGGAGTCGAAGCCAGGGACTAACCTCTCATCTCGTGTTGATTCTTGGTCCACGGAGCTCTTTCGTGTTGCTACAGTGACCTCAGGATCCCTCTAGCCTTGAAACAGTGTTCTTGGGGTTTCTCTGGAGTGCCATCAAGGAAATCAAGGCTCCTTTCATGTGTGATGTGCAACACAGAATTGCTCTGCACGCAGTGCAGGGGAATCGGGCCTCATCTCGCGGCGAGGGGGAAGTCTCATGGTTTTTCTCGAGTTGCGGCGGGAACCTGGGGTATATTCTCGAGTTACGACGGGGATGGCCCTTCCACACACGTGTGTGTTCAGCCATGTCAGGACTCCTGCCTAGTTGCGAGGGACAACTCGGGATTCTCCTCGAGGCTTTGCAGGGCAATTGGGACGCCTCTCCAGCTGAGACGGGAGACCAAGGGTCCCTTTCCACGTGCCACAGGAATCCTGGGTCTCCTATCAAGTTTCACGGAGTCAGGCATCGTCTCCTTTGGAGGCACTGATCTCCGCATACCTCTGGAGTTTTCAAAGGATTTGAGGCCTCCTGTCGCGATGAGGTGGGGAACTAGGTGTTTCTCTGTGGTCTCCACAGGGGATTCAGACACCCTTTCGTCTTGGGAGATGCAAGACGAGCCTGCATTCCAGTCACTGCAGGGATATCCGGCCTTATTTCGAGTCAGGGCATCGCGGTGTCCATTCCACTTGAGGCCGCAAACTCAGGGTCCCTCTCACATACCTAGAGCTGAGAGAAGCCAACTCTTGAGGTGCTTGTGGTAAGTTGGTATTCCTCTGGAGTCGAAGCCAGGGACTAACCTCTCATCTCGAGTTGATTTTTGGTCCACGGAGCTCTTTCGTGTTGCTACAGTGACCTCAGGATCCCTCTAGCCTTGAAACAGTGTTCTTGGGGTTTCTCTGGAGTGCCATGAAGGAAATCAAGGCTCCTTTCATATGTGATGTGCCACACAGAATTGCTCTGCACGCAGTGCAGGGGAATCGGGCCTCATCTCGCGGCGAGGGGGAAGTCTCATGGTTTTTCTCGAGTTGCGGCGGGAACCTGGGGTATATTCTCGAGTTACGACGGGGATGGCCCTTCCACCCACCTGTTTGTTCAGCCACGTCAGGACTCTTGCCTAGTTGCAAGACACAACTCGGGATTCTCCTCGAGGCTTGGCAAGGCAATTGGGACGCCTCTCCAGCTGAGGCGGGAGACCAAGGGTCCCTTTCCACGTGCCACAGGAATCCTGGGACTCCTATCAAGTTTCACGAGGAGTCAGGCATCGTCTCCTTTGGAGGCACTGATCTCCGGGTACCTCTGGAGTTTTCAAAGGATGTGAGGCTATCGGTCGCGATGAGGTGGGGAACTAAGTCTTTCTCTGTGCTTTCCACAGGGGATTCAGACATCCTTTCGTCCTGGGAGATGCAAGACGAGCCTGCATTGAAGTCACTGCAGGGATATCCGGCCTTATTTCGAGTCAGGGCATCGCGGTGTCCATTCCACTTGAGGCCGCAAACTCAGGGTCCCTCTCACATACCTAGAGCTGAGAGAAGCCTCCTCTTCAGGTGCTTGTGGTAAGGTGGTATTCCGCTGGAGACGAATCCAGGGACTAACCTCTCTTTTCGAGTTGATTTTTGGTCCACAGAGTTCTTTCGTGTTGCTACAGTGACCTCAGGATCCCTCTAGCCTTGAAACAGTGTTCTTGGGGTTTCTCTGGAGTGCCATCAAGGAAATCAAGGCTCCTTTCATGTGTGATGTGCAAGACGGAATTGCTCTGCACGCAGTACAGGGGAATCGGGCCTCATCTCGCATCGAGGGGGAAGTCTCATGGTTTTTCTCGAGTTGCGGCGGGAACCTGGGGTATATTCTCGAGTTACGACGGGGATGGCCCTTCCACACACGTGTTTCTTCAGCCACGTCAGGACTCCTGCCTAGTTGCGAGGGACAACTCGGGATTCTCCTCGAGGCTTGGCAGGGCAATTGGGACGCCTCTCCAGCTGAGGCGGGAGACCAAGGGTCCCTTTCCACGTGCCACAAGAATCCTGGGACTCCTATCAAGTTTCACGAGGAGTCAGGCATCGTCTCCTTTGGAGGCACTGATCTCCGCGTACCTCTGGAGTTTTCAAAGGATGTGAGGCCTCCGGTCGCGATGAGGTGGGCAACTAGGTGTTTCTCTGTGGTCTCCACAGGGGATTCAGACATCCTTTCTTCTTGGGAGATGCAAGACGAGCCTGCATTCAAGTCACTGCAGGGATATCCGGCCTTATTTCGAGTCAGGGCATCGCGGTGTCCATTCCACTTGAGGCCGCAAACTCAGGGTCCCTCTCACATACCTAGAGCTGAGAGAAGCCTCCTCTTGAGGTGCTTGTGGTAAGGTGGTATTCCTCAGGAGTCGAAGCCAGGGACTAACCTCTCATCTCGTGTTGATTCTTGGTCCACGGAGCTCTTTCGTGTTGCTACAGTGACCTCAGAATCCCTCTAGCCTTGAAACAGTGTTCTTGGGGTTTCTCTGGAGTGCCATCAAGGAAATCAAGGCTCCTTTCATGTGTGATGTGCAACACGGAATTGCTCTGCACGCAGTGCAGGGGAATCGGGCCTCATCTCGCGGCGAGGGGGAAGTCTCATGGTTTTTCTCGAGTTGCGGCGGGAACCTGGGGTATATTCTCGAGTTACGACGGGGATGGCCCTTCCACACACGTGTGTGTTCAGCCATGTCAGGACTCCTGCCTAGTTGCGAGGGACAACTCGGGATTCTCCTCGAGTCTTTGCAGGGCAATTGGGACGCCTCTCCAGCTGAGACGGGAGACCAAGGGTCCCTTTCCACGTGCCACAGAAATCCTGGGTCTCCTATCAAGTTTCACGAGGAGTCAGGCATCGTCTCCTTTGGAGGCACTGATCTCCGCATACCTCTGGAGTTTTCAAAGGATTTGAGGCCTCCTGTCGCGATGAGGTGGGGAACTAGGTCTTTCTCTGTGGTCTCCACAGGGGATTCAGACACCCTTTCGTCTTGGGAGATGCAAGACGAGCCTGCATTCCATTCACTGCTGGGATATCCGGCCTAATTTCGAGTCAGGGCATCGCGGTGTCCATTCCACTTGAGGCCGCAAACTCAGGGTCACTCTCACATACCTAGAGCTGAGAGAAGCCTCCTCTTGAGGTGCTTGTGGTAAGGTGGTATTCCTCTGGAGTCGAAGCCAGGGAGTAACCTCTCATCTCGAGTTGATTTTTGGTCCACGGAGCTCTTTCGTGTTGCTACAGTGACCTCAGGATCCCTCTAGCCTTGAAACAGTGTTCTTGGGGTTTCTCTGGAGTGCCATGAAGGAAATCAAGGCTCCTTTCATGTGTGATGTGCAACACAGAATTGCTCTGCACGCAGTGCAGGGGAATCGGGCCTCATCTCGCGGCGAGGGGGAAGTCTCATGGTTTTTCTCGAGTTGCGGCGGGAACCTGGGGTATATTCTCGAGTTACGACCGGGATGGCCCTTCCACACACGTGTTTCTTCAGCCACGTCAGGACTCTTGCCTAGTTGCGAGACACAACTCGGGATTCTCCTCGAGGCTTGGCAAGGCAATTGGGACGCCTCTCCAGCTGAGGCGGGAGACCAAGGGTCCCTTTCCACGTGCCACAGGAATCCTGGGACTCCTATCAAGTTTCACGAGGAGTCAGGCATCGTCTCCTTTGGAGGCACTGATCTCCGCGTACCTCTGGAGTTTTCAAAGGATTTGAGGGCTCTGGTCGCGATGAGGTGGGGAACTAGGTCTTTCTCTGTGGTCTCCACAGGGGATTCAGACATCCTTTCATCTTGGGAGATGCAAGGCGAGCCTGCATTCAAGTCACTGCAGGGATATCCAGCCTTATTTCGCGTCAGGGCATCGCGGTGTCCATTCCACTTGAGGCCGCAAACTCAGGGTCCCTCTCACATACCTAGAGCTGAGAGAAGCCTCCTCTTGAGGTGCTTGTGGTAAGGTGGTATTCCTCTGGAGTCGAAGCCAGGGACTAACCTCTCATCTCGAGTTGATTTTGGCCCACGGAGCTCTTTCGTGTTGCTACAGTGACCTCAGGATCCCTCTAGCCTTGAAACAGTGTTCTTGGGGTTTCTCTGGAGTGCCATCAAGGAAATCAAGGCTCCTTTCATGTGTGATGTGCAACACGGAATTGCTCTGCACGCAGTGCAGGGGAATCGGGCCTCATCTCGCGGCGAGGGGGAAGTCTCATGGTTTTTCTCGAGTTGCGGCGGGAACCTGGGGTATATTCTCGAGTTACGACGGGGATGGCCCTTCGACCCACGTGTTTCTTCAGCGACGTCAGGACTCCTGCCTAGTTGCGAGGGACAACTCTGGATTCTCCTCGAGGCTTGGCAGGGCAATTGGGACGCCTCTCCAGCTGAGGCGGGAGACCAAGGGTCCCTTTCCACGTGCCACAGGAATCCTGGGACTCCTATCAAGTTTCACGATGAGTCAGGCATCGTCTCCTTTGGAGGCACTGATCTCCGCGTACCTCTGCAGTTTTCAAAGGATGTGAGGCCTCCGGTCGCGATGAGGTGGGGAACTAGGTCTTTCGCTGTGGTCTCCACAGGGGATTCAGACATCCTTTCATCTTGGGAGATGCAAGACGAGCCTGCATTCAAGTCACTGCAGGGATATCCAGCCTTATTTCGAGTCAGGGCATCGCGGTGTCCATTCCACTTGAGGCCGCAAACTCAGGGTCCCTCTCACATACCTAGAGCTGAGAGAATCCTCCTCTTGAGGTGCTTGTGATAAGGTGGTATTCCTCTGGAGACGAATCCAGGGACTAACCTCTCTTTTCGAGTTGATTTTTGGTCCACAGAGTTCTTTCGTGTTGCTACAGTGACCTCAGGATCCCTCTATCCTTGAAACAGTGTTCTTGGGGTTTCTCTGGAGTGCCATCAAGGAAATCAAGGCTCCTTTCATGTGTGATGTGCAAGACGGAATTGCTCTGCACGCAGTACAGGAGAATCGGGCCTCATCTCGCATCGAGGGGGAAGTCTCATGGTTTTTCTCGAGTTGCGGCGGGAACCTGGGGTATATTCTCGAGTTACGACGGGGATGGCCCTTCCACCCACGTGTTTCGTCAGCCACGTCAGGACTCCTGCCTAGTTGCGAGGGACAACTCGGGATTCTCCTCGAGGCTTTGCAGGGCAATTGGGACGCCTCTCCAGCTGAGGCTGGAGACCAAGGGTCCCTTTCCACGTGCCACAGGAATCCTGGGTCTCCTATCAAGTTTCACGAGGAGTCAGGCATCGTCTCCTTTGGAGGCACTGATCTCCGCATACCTCTGGAGTTTTCAAAGGATTTGAGGCCTCCTGTCGCGATGAGGTGGGGAACTAGGTCTTTCTCTGTGGTCTCCACCGGGGATTCAGACACCCTTTCGTCTTGGGAGATGCACGACGAGCCTGCATTCCAGTCACTGCAGGGATATCCGGCCTTATTTCGAGTCAGGGCATCGCGGTGTCCATTCCACTTGAGGCCGCAAACTCAGGGTCCCTCTCACATACCTAGAGCTGAGATAAGCCTCCTCTTGAGGTGCTTGTGGTAAGGTGGTATTCCTCTGGAGTCGAAGCCAGGGACTAACCTCTCATCTCGAGTTGATTTTTGGTCCACGGAGCTCTTTCGTGTTGCTACAGTGACCTCAGCATCCCTCTAGCCTTGAAACAGTGTTCTTGGGGTTTCTCTGGAGTGCCATGAAGGAAATCAAGGCTCCTTTCATGTGTGATGTGCAACACAGAATTGCTCTGCACGCAGTGCAGGGGAATCGGGCCTCATCTCGCGGCGAGGGGGAAGTCTCATGGTTTTTCTCGAGTTGCGGCGGGAACCTGGGGTATATTCTCGAGTAACGACGAGGATGGCCCTTCCACACACGTGTTTGTTCAGCCACGTCAGGACTCTTGCCTAGTTGCGAGACACAACCGGGGATTCTCCTCGAGGCTTGGCAAGGCAATTGGGACGCCTCTCCAGCTGAGGCGGGAGACCAAGGGTCCCTTTCCACGTGCCACAGGAATCCTGGGACTCCTATCAAGTTTCACGAGGAGTCAGGCATCGTCTCCTTTGGAGGCACTGATCTCCGCGTACCTCTGGAGTTTTCAAAGGATGTGAGGCCTCCGGTCGCGATGAGGTGGGGAACTAGGTCTTTCTCTGTGGTCTCCACAGGGGATTCAGACATCCTTTCATCTTGGGAGATGCAAGACGAGCCTGCATTCAAGTCACTGCAGGGATATCCAGCCTTATTTCGCGTCAGGGCATCGCGGTGTCCATTCCACTTGAGGCCGCAAACTCAGGGTCCCTCTCACATACCTAGAGCTGAGAGAAGCCTCCTCTTGAGGTGCTTGTGGTAAGGTGGTATTCCTCTGGAGTCGAAGCCAGGGACTAACCTCTCATCTCGAGTTGATTTTTGGCCCACGGAGCTCTTTCGTGTTGCTACAGTGACCTCAGGATCCCTCTAGCCTTGAAACAGTGTTCTTGGGGTTTCTCTGGAGTGCCATCAAGGAAATCAAGGCTCCTTTCATGTGTGATGTGCAACACAGAATTGCTCTGCACGCAGTGCAGGGGAATCGGGCCTCATCTCGCGGCGAGGGGGAAGTCTCATGGTTTTTCTCGAGTTGCGGTGGAAACCTGGGGTATATTCTCGAGTTACGACGGGGATGGCCCTTCCACCCACGTGTTTCTTCAGCGACGTCAGGACTCCTGCCTAGTTGCGAGGGACAACTCGGGATTCTACTCAAGGCTTGGCAGGGCAATTGGGACGCCTCTCCAGCAGAGACGGGAGACCAAGTGTCCCTTTCCAAGTGCCACAGGAATCCTGGGACTCCTATCAAGTTTCACGAGGAGTCAGGCATCTTCTCCTTTGGAGGCACTGATCTCCGCGTACCTCTGGAGTTTTCAAAGGATGTGAGGCTATCGGTCGCGATGAGGTGGGGAACTAAGTCTTTCTCTGTGCTTTCCACAGAGGATTCAGACATCCTTTCGTCCTGGGAGATGCAAGACGAGCCTGCATTGAAGTCACTGCAGGGATATCCGGCCTTATTTCAAGTCAGGGCATCGCGGTGTCCATTCCACTTGAGGCCGCAAACTCAGGGTCCCTCTCACATACCTAGAGCTGAGAGAAGCCTCCTCTTGAGGTGCTTGTGGTAAGGTTGTATTCCTCTGGAGACGAATCCAGGGACTAACCTCTCTTTTCGAGTTGATTTTTGGTCCACAGAGTTCTTTCGTGTTGCTACAGTGACCTCAGGATCCCTCTATCCTTGAAACAGTGTTCTTGGGGTTTCTCTGGAGTGCCATCAAGGAAATCAAGGCTCCTTTCATGTGTGATGTGCAAGACGGAATTGCTCTGCACGCAGTACAGGGGAATCGGGCCTCATCTCGCATCGAGGGGGAAGTCTCATGGTTTTTCTCGAGTTGCGGCGGGAACCTGGGGTATATTCTCGAGTTACGACGGGGATGGCCCTTCCACACACGTGTTTCTTCAGCCACGTCAGGACTCCTGCCTAGTTGCGAGACACAACTCGGGATTCTCCTCGAGGCTTGGCAAGGCAATTGGGACGCCTCTCCAGCTGAGGCGGGAGACCAAGGGTCCCTTTCCACGTGCCACAGGAATCCTGGGACTCCTATCAAGTTTCACGAGGAGTCAGGCATCGTCTCCTTTGGAGGCACTGATCTCCGCGTACCTCTGGAGTTTTCAAAGGATGTGAGGCCTCCGGTCGCGATGAGGTGGGGAACTAGGTCTTTCTCTGTGGTCTCCACAGGGGATTCAGACATCCTTTCTTCTTGGGAGATGCAAGACGAGCCTGCATTGAAGTCACTGCAGGGATATCCAGCCTTATTTCGAGTCAGGGCATCGCGGTGTCCATTCCACTTGAGGCCGCAAACTCAGGGTCCCTCTCACATACCTAGAGCTGAGAGAAGCCTCCTCTTGAGGTGCTTGTGGTAAGGTGGTATTCCTCTGGAGTCGAAGCCAGGGACTAACCTCTCATCTCGAGTTGATTTTTGGCCCACGGAGCTCTTTCTTGTTGCTACAGTGACCTCAGGATCCCTCTAGCCTTGAAACAGTGTTCTTGGGGTTTCTCTGGGGTGCCATCAAGGAAATCAAGGCTCCTTTCATGTGTGATGTGCAACACGGAATTGCTCTGCACGCAGTGCAGGGGAATCGGGCCTCATCTCGCGGCGAGGGGGAAGTCTCATGGTTTTTCTCGAGTTGGGGCGGGAACCTGGGGTATATTCTCGAGTTACGACGGGGATGGCCCTTCCACCCACGTGTTTCTTCAGCGACGTCAGGACTCCTGCCTAGTTGCGAGGGACAACTCTGGATTCTCCTCGAGGCTTGGCAGGGCAATTGGGACGCCTCTCCAGCTGAGGCGGGAGACCAAGGGTCCCTTTCCACGTGCCACAGGAATCCTGGGACTCCTATCAAGTTTCACGAGGAGTCAAGCATCGTCTCCTTTGGAGGCACTGATCTCCGCGTACCTCTGGAGTTTTCAAAGGATGTGAGGCTATCGGTCGCGATGATGTGGGGAACTAAGTCTTTCTCTGTGCTTTCCACAGGGGATTCAGACATCCTTTCGTCCTGGGAGATGCAAGATGAGCCTGCATTGAAGTCACTGCAGGGATATCCGGCCTTATTTGGAGTCAGGGCATCGCGGTGTCCATTCCACTTGAGGCCGCAAACTCAGAGTCCATCTCACATACCTAGAGCTGAGAGAAGCCTCCTCTTGAGGTGCTTGTGGTAAGGTGGTATTCCTCTGGAGACGAATCCAGGGACTAACCTCTCTTTTCGAGTTGATTTTTGGTCCACAGAGTTCTTTCGTGTTGCTACAGTGACCTCAGGATCCCTCTATCCTTGAAACAGTGTTCTTGGGGTTTCTCTGGAGTGCCATCAAGGAAATCAAGGCTCCTTTCATGTGTGATGTGCAAGACGAAATTGCTCTGCACGCAGTACAGGGGAATCGGGCCTCATCTCGCATCGAGGGGGAAGTCTCATGGTTTTTCTCGAGTTGCGGCGGGAACCTGGGGTATATTCTCGAGTTACGACGGGGATGGCCCTTCCACCCACGTGTTTGTTCAGCCACGTCAGGACTCCTGCCTAGTTGCGAGGGACAACTCGGGATTCTCCTCGAGGCTTGGCAGGGCAATTGGAACGCCTCTCCAACTGAGGCGGGAGACCAAGGGTCCCTTTCCGCGTGCCACAAGAATCCTGGGACTCCTATCAAGTTTCACAAGGAGTCAGGCATCGTCTCCTTTGGAGGCAGTGATCTCCGCGTACCTCTGGAGTTTTCAAAGGATGTGAGGCCTCCGGTCGCGATGAGGTGGGGAACTAGGTCTTTCTCTGTGGTCTCCACAGGGGATTCAGACATCCTTTCTTCTTGGGAGATGCAAGACGAGCCTGCATTCAAGTCACTGCAGGGATATCCGGCCTTATTTCGAGTCAGGGCATCGCGGTGTCCATTCCACTTGAGGCCGCAAACTCAGGATCCCTCTCACATACCTAGAGCTGAGAGAAGCCTCCTCTTGAGGTGCTTGTGGTAAGGTGGTATTCCTCAGGAGTCGAGGCCAGGGACTAACCTCTCATCTCGTGTTGATTCTTGGTCCACGGAGCTCTTTCGTGTTGCTACAGTGACCTCAGGATCCCTCTAGCCTTGAAACAGTGTTCTTGGGGTTTCTCTGGAGTGCCATCAAGGAAATCAAGGCTCCTTTCATGTGTGATGTGCAACACGGAATTGCTCTGCACGCAGTGCAGGGGAATCGGGCCTCATCTCGCGGCGAGGGGGAAGTCTCATGGTTTTTCTCGAGTTGCGGCGGAAACCTGGGGTATATTCTCGAGTTACGACGGGGATGGCCCTTCCACACACGTGTGTGTTCAGCCATGTCAGGACTCTTGCCTAGTTGCGAGGGACAACTCGGGATTCTCCTCGAGGCTTTGCAGGGCAATTGGGACGCCTCTCCAGCTGAGACGGGAGACCAAGGGTCCCTTTCCACGTGCCACAGGAATCCTGGGTCTCCTATCAAGTTTCACGAGGAGTCAGGCATCGTCTCCTTTGGAGGCACTGATCTCCGCATACCTCTGGAGTTTTCAAAGGATTTGAGGCCTCCTGTCGCGATGAGGTGGGGAACTAGGTCTTTCTCTGTGGTCTCCACAGGGGATTAAGACACCCTTTCGTCTTGGGAGATGCAAGACGAGCCTGCATTCCAGTCACTGCAGGGATATCCGGCCTTATTTCGAGTCAGGGCATCGCGGTGTCCATTCCACTTGAGGCCGCAAACTCAGGGTCCCTCTCACATACCTAGAGCTGAGAGAAGCCTCCTCTTGAGGTGCTTGTGGTAAGGTGGTATTCCTCTGGAGTCGAAGCCAGGGACTAACCTCTCATCTCGAGTTGATTTTTGGTCCACGGAGCTCTTTCGTGTTGCTACAGTGACCTCAGGATCCCTCTAGCCTTGAAACAGTGTTCTTGGGGTTTCTCTGGAGTGCCATGAAGGAAATCAAGGCTCCTTTCATGTGTGATGTGCAACACAGAATTGCTCTGCACGCAGTGCAGGGGAATCGGGCCTCATCACGCGGTGAGGGGGAAGTCTCATGGTTTTTCTCGAGTTGCGGCGGGAACCTGGGGTATAATCTCGAGTTACGACGGGGATGGCCCTTCCACACACGTGTTTGTTCAGCCACGTCAGGACTCTTGCCTAGTTGCGAGACACAACTCGGGATTCTCCTCGAGGCTTGGCAAGGCAATTGGGACGCCTCTCCAGCTGAGGCGGGAGACCAAGGGTCCCTTTCCACGTGCCACAGGAATCCTGGGACTCCTATCAAGTTTCACGAGGAGTCAGGCATCGTCTCCTTTGGAGGCACGGATCTCCGCGTACCTCTGGAGTTTTCAAAGGATGTGAGGCCTCCGGTCGCGATGAGGTGGGGAACTAGGTCTTTCTCTGTGGTCTCCACAGGGGATTCAGACATCCTTTCATCTTGGGAGATGCAAGACGAGCCTGCATTCAAGTCACTGCAGGGATATCCAGCCTTATTTCGCGTCAGGGCATTGCGGTGTCCATTCCACTTGAGGCCGCAAACTCAGGGTCCCTCTCACATACCTAGAGCTGAGAGAAGCCTCCTCTTGAGGTGCTTGTGGTAAGGTGGTATTCCTCTGGAGTCGAAGCCAGGGACTAACCTCTCATCTCGAGTTGATTTTTGGCCCACGGAGCTCTTTCGTGTTGCTACAGTGACCTCAGGATCCCTCTAGCCTTGAAACAGTGTTCTTGGGGTTTCTCTGGAGTGCCATCAAGGAAATCAAGGCTCCTTTCATGTGTGATGTGCAACACGGAATTGCTCTGCACGCAGTGCAGGGGAATCGGGCCTCATCTCGCGGCGAGGGGGAAGTCTCATGGTTTTTCTCGAGTTGCGGCGGGAACCTGGGGTATATTCTCGAGTTACGACGGGGATGGCCCTTCCACCCACGTGTTTCTTCAGCGACATCAGGACTCCTGCCTAGTTGCGAGGGACAACTCTGGATTCTCCTCGAGGCTTGGCAGGGCAATTGGGACGCCTCTCCAGCTGAGGCGGGAGACCAAGGGTCCCTTTCCAAGTGCCACAGGAATCCTGGGACTCCTATCAAGTTTCACGAGGAGTCAGGCATCGTCTCCTTTGGAGGCACTGATCTCCGCGTACCTCTGGAGTTTTCAAAGGATGTGAGGCCTCCGGTCGCGATGAGGTGGGCAACTAGGTGTTTCTCTGTGGTCTCCACAGGGGATTCAGACATCCTTTCTTCTTGGGAGATGCAAGACGAGCCTGCATTCAAGTCACTGCAGGGATATCCGGCCTTATTTCGAGTCAGGGCATCGCGGTGTCCATTCCACTTGAGGCCGCAAACTCAGGATCCCTCTCACATACCTACAGCTGAGAGAAGCCTCCTCTTGAGGTGCTTGTGGTAAGGTGGTATTCCTCAGGAGTCGAAGCCAGGGACTAACCTCTCATCTCGAGTTGATTTTTGGTCCACGGAGCTCTTTCGTGTTGCTACAGTGACCTCAGGATCCCTCTAGCCTTGAAACAGTGTTCTTGGGGTTTCTCTGGAGTGCCATCAAGGAAATCAAGGCTCCTTTCATGTGTGATGTGCAACACGGAATTGCTCTGCACGCAGTGCAGGGGAATCGGGCCTCATCTCGCGGCGAGGGGGAAGTCTCATGGTTTTTCTCGAGTTGCGGCGGGAAGCTGGGGTATATTCTCGAGTTACGACGGGTATGGCCCTTCCACACACGTGTGTGTTCAGCCATGTCAGGACTCTTGCCTAGTTGCGAGGGACAACTCGGGATTCTCCTCGAGGCTTTGCAGGGCAATTGGGACGCCTCTCCAGCTGAGACGGGAGACCAAGGGTCCCTTTCCACGTGCCACAGGAATCCTGGGTCTCCTATCAAGTTTCACGAGGAGTCAGGCATCGTCTCCTTTGGAGGCACTGATCTCCGCATACCTCTGGAGTTTTCAAAGTATTTGAGGCCTCCTGTCGCGATGAGGTGGGGAACTAGGTCTTTCTCTGTGGTCTCCACAGGGGATTCAGACACCCTTTCATCTTGGGAGATGCAAGACGAGCCTGCATTCCAGTCACTGCAGGGATATCCGGCCTTATGTCGAGTCAGGGCATCGCGGTGTCCATTCCACTTGAGGCCGCAAACTCAGGATCCCTCTCACATACCTAGAGCTGAGAGAAGCCTCCTCTTGAGGTGCTTGTGGTAAGGTGGTATTCCTCTGGAGTCGAAGCCAGGGACTAACCTCTCATCTCGAGTTGATTTTTGGTCCACGGAGCTCTTTCGTGTTGCTACAGTGACCTCAGGATCCCTCTAGCCTTGAAACAGTGTTCTTGGGGTTTCTCTGGAGTGCCATGAAGGAAATCAAGGCTCCTTTCATGTGTGATGTGCAACACAGAATTGCTCTGCACGCAGTGCAGGGGAATTGGGCCTCATCTCGCGGCGAGGGGGAAGTCTCATGGTTTTTCTCGAGTTGCAGCGGGAACCTGGGGTATATTCTCGAGTTACGACGGGGATGGCCCTTCCACACACGTGTTTGTTCAGCCACGTCAGGACTCTTGCCTAGTTGCGAGACACAACTCGGGATTCTCCTCGAGGCTTGGCAAGGCAATTGGGACGCCTCTCCAGCTGAGGCGGGAGACCAAGTGTCCCTTTCCACGTGCCACAGGAATCCTGGGACTCCTATCAAGTTTCACGAGGAGTCAGGCATCGTCTCCTTTGGAGGCACTGATCTCCGCGTACCTCTGGAGTTTTCAAAGGATGTGAGGCCTCCGGTCGCGATGAGGTGGGGAACTAGGTCTTTCTCTGTGGTCTCCACAGGGGATTCAGACATCCTTTCATCTTGGGAGATGCAAGACGAGCCTGCATTCAAGTCACTGCAGGGATATCCAGCCTTATTTCGCGTCAGGGCATCGCGGTGTCCATTCCACTTGAGGCCGCAAACTCAGGGTCCCTCTCACATACCTAGAGCTGAGAGAAGCCTCCTCTTGAGGTGCTTGTGGTAAGGTGGTATTCCTCTGGAGTCGAAGCCAGGGACTAACCTCTCATCTCGAGTTGATTTTTGGCCCACGGAGCTCTTTCGTGTTGCTACAGTGACCTCAGGATCCCTCTAGCCTTGAAACAGTGTTCTTGGGGTTTCTCTGGAGTGCCATCAAGGAAATCAAGGCTCCTTTCATGTGTGATGTGCAACACGGAATTGCTCTGCACGCAGTGCAGGGGAATCGGGCCTCATCTCGCGGCGAGGGGGAAGTCTCATGGTTTTTCTCGAGTTGCGGCGGGAACCTGGGGTATATTCTCGAGTTACGACGGGGATGGCCCTTCCACCAACGTGTTTCTTCAGCGACGTCAGCACTCCTGCCTAGTTGCGAGGGACAACTCTGGATTCTCCTCGAGGCTTGGCAGGGCAATTGGGACGCCTCTCCAGCTGAGGCGGGAGACCAAGGGTCCCTTTCCAAGTGCCACAGGAATCCTGGGACTCCTATCAAGTTTCACGAGGAGTCAGGCATCGTCTCCTTTGGAGGCACTGATCTCCACGTACCTCTGGAGTTTTCAAAGGATGTGAGGCTATCGGTCGCGATGAGGTGGGGAACTAAGTCTTTCTCTGTGCTTTCCACAGGGGATTCAGACATCCTTTCGTCCTGGGAGATGCAAGACGAGCCTGCATTGAAGTCACTGCAGGGATATCCGGCCTTATTTCGAGTCAGGGCATCGCGGAGTCCATTCCACTTGAGGCCGCAAACTCAGGGTCCCTCTCACATACCTAGAGCTGAGAGAAGCCTCCTCTTGAGGTGCTTGTGGTAAGGTGGTATTCCTCTGGAGACGAATCCAGGGACTAACCTCTCATCTCGTGTTGATTTTTGGTCCACAGAGTTCTTTCGTGTTGCTACAGTGACCTCAGGATCCCTCTATCCTTGAAACAGTGTTCTTGGGGTTTCTCTGGAGTGCCATCAAGGGAATCAAGGCTCCTTTCATGAGTGATGTGCAAGACGGAATTGCTCTGCACGCAGTACAGGGGAATCGGGCCTCATCTCGCATCGAGGGGGAAGTCTCATGGTTTTTCTCGAGTTGCGGCAGGAACCTGGGGTATATTCTCGAGTTACGACGGGGATGGCCCTTCCACCCACGTGTTTGTTCAGCCACGTCAGGACTCCTGTCTAGTTGCGAGGGACAACTCGGGATTCTCCTCGAGGCATGGCAGGGCAATTGGAACGCCTCTCCAGCTGAGACGGGAGACCAATGGTCCCTTTCCACGTGCCACAGGAATCCTGGGTCTCCTATCAAGTTTCACGGGGAGTCAGGCATCGTCTCCTTTGGAGGCACTGATCTCCGCGTACCTCTGGAGTTTTCAAAGGATGTGAGGCCTCCGGTCGCGATGAGGTGGGGAACTAGGTCTTTCTCTGTGGTCTCCACAGGGGATTCAGACATCCTTTCATCTTGGGAGATGCAAGACGAGCCTGCATTCAAGTCACTGGAGGGATATCCAGCCTTATTTCGCGTCAGGGCATCGCGGTGTCCATTCCACTTGAGGCCGCAAACTCCGGGTCCCTCTCACATACCTAGAGCTGAGAGAAGCCTCCTCTTGAGGTGCTTGTGGTAAGGTGGTATTCCTCTGGAGTCGAAGCCAGGGACTAACCACTCATCTCGAGTTGATTTTTGGCCCACGGAGCTCTTTCGTGTTGCTACAGTGACCTCAGGATCCCTCTAGCCTTGAAACAGTGTTCTTGGGGTTTCTCTGGAGTGCCATCAAGGAAATCAAGGCTCCTTTCATGTGTGATGTGCAACACGGAATTGCTCTGCACGCAGTGCAGGGGAATCGGGCTTTATCTCGCGGCGAGGGGGAAGTCTCATGGTTTTTCTCGAGTTGCGGCGGGAACCTGGGGTATATTCTCGAGTTACGACGGGGATGGCCCTTCCACCCACGTGTTTCTTCAGCGATGTCAGGACTCCTGCCTAGTTGCGAGGGACAACTCTGGATTCTCCTCGAGGCTTGGCAGGGCAATTGGGACGCCTCTCCAGCTGAGGCGGGAGACCAAGGGTCCCTTTCCAAGTGCCACAGCAATCCTGGGACTCCTATCAAGTTTCACGAGGAGTCAGGCATCGTCTCCTTTGGAGGCAGTGATCTCCGCGTACCTCTGGAGTTTTCAAAGGATGTGAGGCCTCCGGTCGCGATGAGGTGGGCAACTAGGTGTTTCTCTGTGGTCTCCACAGGGGATTCAGACATCCTTTCTTCTTGGGAGATGCAAGACGAGCCTGCATTCAAGTCACTGCAGGGATATCCGGCCTTATTTCGAGTCAGGGCATCGCGGTGTCCATTCCACTTGAGGCCGCAAACTCAGGATCCCTCTCACATACCTAGAGCTGAGAGAAGCCTCCTCTTGAGGTGCTTGTGGTAAGGTGGTATTCCTCAGGAGTCGAAGGCAGGGACTAACCTCTCATCTCGTGTTGATTCTTGGTCCACGGAGCTCTTTCGTGTTGCTACAGTGACCTCAGGATCCCTCTAGCCTTGAAACAGTGTTCTTGGGTTTTCTCTGGAGTGCCATCAAGGAAATCAAGGCTCCTTTCATGTGTGATGTGCAACACGGAATTGCTCTGCACGCAGTGCAGGGGAATCGGGCCTCATCTCGCGGCGAGGGGGAAGTCTCATGGTTTTTCTCGAGTTGCGGCGGGAACCTGGGGTATATTCTCGAGTTTCGACGGGGATGGCCCTTCCACACACGTGTGTGTTCAGCCATGTCAGGACTCCTGCCTAGTTGCGAGGGACAACTCGGGATTCTCCTCGAGGCTTTGCAGGGCAATTGGGACGCCTCTCCAGCTGAGACGGGAGACCAAGGGTCCCTTTCCACGTGCCACAGGAATCCTGGGTCTCCTATCAAGTTTCACGAGGAGTCAGGCATCGTCTCCTTTGGAGGCACTGATCTCCGCATACCTCTGGAGTTTTCAAAGGATTTGAGGCCTCCGGTCGCGATGAGGTGGGGAACTAGGTCTTTCTCTGTGGTCTCCACAGGGGATTAAGACACCCTTTCGTCTTGGGAGATGCAAGACGAGCCTGCATTCCAGTCACTGCAGGGATATCCGGCCTTATTTCGAGTCAGGGCATCGCGGTGTCCATTCCACTTGAGGCCGCAAACTCAGGGTCCCTCTCACATACATAGAGCTGAGAGAAGCCTCCTCTTGAGGTGCTTGTGGTAAGGTGGTATTCCTCTGGAGTCGAAGCCAGGGACTAACCTCTCATCTCGAGTTGATTTTTGGTCCACGGAGCTCTTTCGTGTTGCTACAGTGACCTCAGGATCCCTCTAGCCTTGAAACAGTGTTCTTGGGGTTTCTCTGGAGTGCCATGAAGGAAATCAAGGCTCCTTTCATGTGTGATGTGCAACACGGAATTGCTCTGCACGCAGTGCAGGGGAATCGGGCCTCATCTCGCGGCGAGGGGGAAGTCTCATGGTTTTTCTCGAGTTGCGGCGCGAACCTGGGGTATATTCTCGAGTTACGACGGGGATGGCCCTTCCACACACGTGTGTGTTCAGCCATGTCAGGATTCCTGCCTAGTTGCGAGGGACAACTCGGGATTCTCCTCGAGGCTTTACAGGGCAATTGGGACGCCTCTCCAGCTGAGACGGGAGACCAAGGGTCCCTTTCCACGTGCCACAGGAATCCTGGGTCTCCTATCAAGTTTCACGAGGAGTCAGGCATCGTCTCCTTTGGAGGCACTGATCTCCGCATACCTCTGGAGTTTTCAAAGGATTTGAGGCCTCCTGTCGCGATGAGGTGGGGAACTAGGTCTTTCTCTGTGGTCTCCACAGGGGATTAAGACACCCTTTCGTCTTGGGAGATGCAAGACGAGCCTGCATTCCAGTCACTGCAGGGATATCCGGCCTTATTTCGAGTCAGGGCATCGCGGTGTCCATTCCACTTGAGGCCGCAAACTCAGGGTCCCTCTCACATACCTAGAGCTGAGAGAAGCCTCCTCTTGAGGTGCTTGTGGTAAGGTGGTATTCCTCTGGAGTCGAAGCCAGGGACTAACCTCTCATCTCGAGTTGATTTTTGGTCCACGGAGCTCTTTCGTGTTGCTACAGTGACCTCAGGATCCCTCTAGCCTTGAAACAGTGTTCTTGGGGTTTCTCTGGAGTGCCATCAAGGAAATCAAGGCTCCTTTCATGTGTGATGTGCAACACGGAATTGCTCTGCACGCAGTGCAGGGGAATCGGGCCTCATCTCGCGGCGAGGGGGAAGTCTCATGGTTTTTCTCGAGTTGCGGCGGGAACCTGGGGTATATTCTCGAGTTACGACGGGGATGGCCCTTCCACACACGTGTTTGTTCAGCCACGTCAGGACTCTTGCCTAGTTGCGAGACACAACTCGGGATTCTCCTCGAGGCTTGGCAAGGCAATTGGGACGCCTCTCCAGCTGAGACGGGAGACCAAGGGTCCCTTTCCACGTGCCACAGGAATCCTGGGACTCCTATCAAGTTTCACGAGGAGTCAGGCATCGTCTCCTTTGGAGGCACTGATCTCCGCGTACCTCTGGAGTTTTCAAAGGATGTGAGGCCTCCGGTCGCGATGAGGTGGGGAACTAGGTCTTTCTCTGTGGTCTCCACAGGGGATTCAGACATCCTTTCATCTTGGGAGATGCAAGACGAGCCTGCATTCAAGTCACTGCAGGGATATCCAGCCTTATTTCGCGTCAGGGCATCGCGGTGTCCATTCCACTTGAGGCCGCAAACTCAGGGTCCCTCTCACATACCTAGAGCTGAGAGAAGCCTCCTCTTGAGGTGCTTGTGGTAAGGTGGTATTCCTCTGGAGTCGAAGCCAGGGACTAACCTCTCATCTCGAGTTGATTTTTGGCCCACGGAGCTCTTTCGTGTTGCTACAGTGACCTCAGGATCCCTCTAGCCTTGAAACAGTGTTCTTGGGGTTTCTCTGGAGTGCCATGAAGGAAATCAAGGCTCCTTTCATGTGTGATGTGCAACACGGAATTGCTCTGCACGCAGTGCAGGGGAATCGGGCTTCATCTCGCGGCGAGGGGGAAGTCTCATGGTTTTTCTCGAGTTGCGGCGGGAACCTGGGGTATATTCTCGAGTTACGACGGGGATGGCCCTTCCACACACGTGTTTGTTCAGCCACGTCAGGACTCTTGCCTAGTTGTGAGACACAACTTGGGATTCTCCGCGAGGCTTGGCAAGGCAATTGGGACGCCTCTCCAGCTGAGGCGGGAGACCAAGGGTCCCTTTCCACGTGCCACAGGAATCCTGGGACTCCTATCAAGTTTCACGGGGAGTCAGGCATCGTCTCCTTTGGAGGCACTGATCTCCGCATACCTCTGGAGTTTTCAAAGGATGTGAGGCCTCCGGTCGCGATGAGGTGGGGAACTAGGTCTTTCTCTGTGGTCTCCACAGGGGATTCAGACATCCTTTCATCTTGGGAGATGCAAGACGAGCCTGCATTCAAGTCACTGCAGGGATATCCAGCCTTATTTCGCGTCAGGGCATCGCGGTGTCCATTCCACTTGAGGCCGCAAACTCAGGGTCCCTCTCACATACCTAGAGCTGAGAGAAGCCTCCTCTTGAGGTGCTTGTGGTAAGGTGGTATTCCTCTGGAGTCGAAGCCAGGGACTAACCACTCATCTCGAGTTGATTTTTGGCCCACGGAGCTCTTTCGTGTTGCTACAGTGACCTCAGGATCCCTCTAGCCTTGAAACAGTGTTCTTGGGGTTTCTCTGGAGTGCCATCAAGGAAATCAAGGCTCCTTTCATGTGTGATGTGCAACACGGAATTGCTCTGCACGCAGTGCAGGGGAATCGGGCTTCATCTCGCGGCGAGGGGGAAGTCTCATGGTTTTTCTCGAGTTGCGGCGGGAACCTGGGGTATATTCTCGAGTTACGACGGGGATGGCCCTTCCACCCACGTGTTTCTTCAGCGATGTCAGGACTCCTGCCTAGTTGCGAGGGACAACTCTGGATTCTCCTCGAGGCTTGGCAGGGCAATTGGGACGCCTCTCCAGCTGAGGCGGGAGACCAAGGGTCCCTTTCCAAGTGCCACAGCAATCCTGGGACTCCTATCAAGTTTCACGAGGAGTCAGGCATCGTCTCCTTTGGAGGCAGTGATCTCCGCGTACCTCTGGAGTTTTCAAAGGATGTGAGGCCTCCGGTCGCGATGAGGTGGGCAACTAGGTGTTTCTCTGTGGTCTCCACAGGGGATTCAGACATCCTTTCTTCTTGGGAGATGCAAGACGAGCCTGCATTCAAGTCACTGCAGGGATATCCGGCCTTATTTCGAGTCAGGGCATCGCGGTGTCCATTCCACTTGAGGCCGCAAACTCAGGATCCCTCTCACATACCTAGAGCTGAGAGAAGCCTCCTCTTGAGGTGCTTGTGGTAAGGTGGTATTCCTCAGGAGTCGAAGCCAGGGACTAACCTCTCATCTCGTGTTGATTCTTGGTCCACGGAGCTCTTTCGTGTTGCTACAGTGACCTCAGGATCCCTCTATCCTTGAAACAGTGTTCTTGGGTTTTCTCTGGAGTGCCATCAAGGAAATCAAGGCTCCTTTCATGTGTGATGTGCAACACGGAATTGCTCTGCACGCAGTGCAGGGGAATCGGGCCTCATCTCGCGGCGAGGGGGAAGTCTCATGGTTTTTCTCGAGTTGCGGCGGGAACCTGGGGTATATTCTCGAGTTTCGACGGGGATGGCCCTTCCACACACGTGTGTGTTCAGCCATGTCAGGACTCCTGCCTAGTTGCGAGGGACAACTCGGGATTCTCCTCGAGGCTTTGCAGGGCAATTGGGACGCCTCTCCAGCTGAGACGGGAGACCAAGGGTCCCTTTCCACGTGCCACAGGAATCCTGGGTCTCCTATCAAGTTTCACGAGGAGTCAGGCATCGTCTCCTTTGGAGGCACTGATCTCCGCATACCTCTGGAGTTTTCAAAGGATTTGAGGCCTCCGGTCGCGATGAGGTGGGGAACTAGGTCTTTCTCTGTGGTCTCCACAGGGGATTAAGACACCCTTTCGTCTTGGGAGATGCAAGACGAGCCTGCATTCCAGTCACTGCAGGGATATCCGGCCTTATTTCGAGTCAGGGCATCGCGGTGTCCATTCCACTTGAGGCCGCAAACTCAGGGTCCCTCTCACATACATAGAGCTGAGAGAAGCCTCCTCTTGAGGTGCTTGTGGTAAGGTGGTATTCCTCTGGAGTCGAAGCCAGGGACTAACCTCTCATCTCGAGTTGATTTTTGGTCCACGGAGCTCTTTCGTGTTGCTACAGTGACCTCAGGATCCCTCTAGCCTTGAAACAGTGTTCTTGGGGTTTCTCTGGAGTGCCATGAAGGAAATCAAGGCTCCTTTCATGTGTGATGTGCAACACGGAATTGCTCTGCACGCAGTGCAGGGGAATCGGGCCTCATCTCGCGGCGAGGGGGAAGTCTCATGGTTTTTCTCGAGTTGCGGCGGGAACCTGGGGTATATTCTCGAGTTACGACGGGGATGGCCCTTCCACACACGTGTGTGTTCAGCCATGTCAGGATTCCTGCCTAGTTGCGAGGGACAACTCGGGATTCTCCTCGAGGCTTTACAGGGCAATTGGGACGCCTCTCCAGCTGAGACGGGAGACCAAGGGTCCCTTTCCACGTGCCACAGGAATCCTGGGTCTCCTATCAAGTTTCACGAGGAGTCAGGCATCGTCTCCTTTGGAGGCACTGATCTCCGCATACCTCTGGAGTTTTCAAAGGATTTGAGGCCTCCTGTCGCGATGAGGTGGGGAACTAGGTCTTTCTCTGTGGTCTCCACAGGGGATTAAGACACCCTTTCGTCTTGGGAGATGCAAGACGAGCCTGCATTCCAGTCACTGCAGGGATATCCGGCCTTATTTCGAGTCAGGGCATCGCGGTGTCCATTCCACTTGAGGCCGCAAACTCAGGGTCCCTCTCACATACCTAGAGCTGAGAGAAGCCTCCTCTTGAGGTGCTTGTGGTAAGGTGGTATTCCTCTGGAGTCGAAGCCAGGGACTAACCTCTCATCTCGAGTTGATTTTTGGTCCACGGAGCTCTTTCGTGTTGCTACAGTGACCTCAGGATCCCTCTAGCCTTGAAACAGTGTTCTTGGGGTTTCTCTGGAGTGCCATCAAGGAAATCAAGGCTCCTTTCATGTGTGATGTGCAACACGGAATTGCTCTGCACGCAGTGCAGGGGAATCGGGCCTCATCTCGCGGCGAGGGGGAAGTCTCATGGTTTTTCTCGAGTTGCGGCGGGAACCTGGGGTATATTCTCGAGTTACGACGGGGATGGCCCTTCCACACACGTGTTTGTTCAGCCACGTCAGGACTCTTGCCTAGTTGCGAGACACAACTCGGGATTCTCCTCGAGGCTTGGCAAGGCAATTGGGACGCCTCTCCAGCTGAGACGGGAGACCAAGGGTCCCTTTCCAAGTGCCACAGCAATCCTGGGACTCCTATCAAGTTTCACGAGGAGTCAGGCATCGTCTCCTTTGGAGGCAGTGATCTCCGCGTACCTCTGGAGTTTTCAAAGGATGTGAGGCCTCCGGTCGCGATGAGGTGGGCAACTAGGTGTTTCTCTGTGGTCTCCACAGGGGATTCAGACATCCTTTCTTCTTGGGAGATGCAAGACGAGCCTGCATTCAAGTCACTGCAGGGATATCCGGCCTTATTTCGAGTCAGGGCATCGCGGTGTCCATTCCACTTGAGGCCGCAAACTCAGGATCCCTCTCACATACCTAGAGCTGAGAGAAGCCTCCTCTTGAGGTGCTTGTGGTAAGGTGGTATTCCTCAGGAGTCGAAGCCAGGGACTAACCTCTCATCTCGAGTTGATTCTTGGTCCACGGAGCTCTTTCGTGTTGCTACAGTGACCTCAGGATCCCTCTATCCTTGAAACAGTGTTCTTGGGTTTTCTCTGGAGTGCCATCAAGGAAATCAAGGCTCCTTTCATGTGTGATGTGCAACACGGAATTGCTCTGCACGCAGTGCAGGGGAATCGGGCCTCATCTCGCGGCGAGGGGGAAGTCTCATGGTTTTTCTCGAGTTGCGGCGGGAACCTGGGGTATATTCTCGAGTTTCGACGGGGATGGCCCTTCCACACACGTGTGTGTTCAGCCATGTCAGGACTCCTGCCTAGTTGCGAGGGACAACTCGGGATTCTCCTCGAGGCTTTGCAGGGCAATTGGGACGCCTCTCCAGCTGAGACGGGAGACCAAGGGTCCCTTTCCACGTGCCACAGGAATCCTGGGTCTCCTATCAAGTTTCACGAGGAGTCAGGCATCGTCTCCTTTGGAGGCACTGATCTCCGCATACCTCTGGAGTTTTCAAAGGATTTGAGGCCTCTGGTCGCGATGAGGTGGGGAACTAGGTCTTTCTCTGTGGTCTCCACAGGGGATTAAGACACCCTTTCGTCTTGGGAGATGCAAGACGAGCCTGCATTCCAGTCACTGCAGGGATATCCGGCCTTATTTCGAGTCAGGGCATCGCGGTGTCCATTCCACTTGAGGCCGCAAACTCAGGGTCCCTCTCACATACATAGAGCTGAGAGAAGCCTCCTCTTGAGGTGCTTGTGGTAAGGTGGTATTCCTCTGGAGTCGAAGCCAGGGACTAACCTCTCATCTCGAGTTGATTTTTGGTCCACGGAGCTCTTTCGTGTTGCTACAGTGACCTCAGGATCCCTCTAGCCTTGAAACAGTGTTCTTGGGGTTTCTCTGGAGTGCCATGAAGGAAATCAAGGCTCCTTTCATGTGTGATGTGCAACACGGAATTGCTCTGCACGCAGTGCAGGGGAATCGGGCCTCATCTCGCGGCGAGGGGGAAGTCTCATGGTTTTTCTCGAGTTGCGGCGGGAACCTGGGGTATATTCTCGAGTTACGACGGGGATGGCCCTTCCACACACGTGTGTGTTCAGCCATGTCAGGATTCCTGCCTAGTTGCGAGGGACAACTCGGGATTCTCCTCGAGGCTTTACAGGGCAATTGGGACGCCTCTCCAGCTGAGACGGGAGACCAAGGGTCCCTTTCCACGTGCCACAGGAATCCTGGGTCTCCTATCAAGTTTCACGAGGAGTCAGGCATCGTCTCCTTTGGAGGCACTGATCTCCGCATACCTCTGGAGTTTTCAAAGGATTTGAGGCCTCCTGTCGCGATGAGGTGGGGAACTAGGTCTTTCTCTGTGGTCTCCACAGGGGATTAAGACACCCTTTCGTCTTGGGAGATGCAAGACGAGCCTGCATTCCAGTCACTGCAGGGATATCCGGCCTTATTTCGAGTCAGGGCATCGCGGTGTCCATTCCACTTGAGGCCGCAAACTCAGGGTCCCTCTCACATACCTAGAGCTGAGAGAAGCCTCCTCTTGAGGTGCTTGTGGTAAGGTGGTATTCCTCTGGAGTCGAAGCCAGGGACTAACCTCTCATCTCGAGTTGATTTTTGGTCCACGGAGCTCTTTCGTGTTGCTACAGTGACCTCAGGATCCCTCTAGCCTTGAAACAGTGTTCTTGGGGTTTCTCTGGAGTGCCATGAAGGAAATCAAGGCTCCTTTCATGTGTGATGTGCAACACGGAATTGCTCTGCACGCAGTGCAGGGGAATCGGGCCTCATCTCGCGGCGAGGGGGAAGTCTCATGGTTTTTCTCGAGTTGCGGCGGGAACCTGGGGTATATTCTCGAGTTACGACGGGGATGGCCCTTCCACACACGTGTTTGTTCAGCCACGTCAGGACTCTTGCCTAGTTGCGAGACACAACTCGGGATTCTCCTCGAGGCTTGGCAAGGCAATTGGGACGCCTCTCCAGCTGAGACGGGAGACCAAGGGTCCCTTTCCACGTGCCACAGGAATCCTGGGACTCCTATCAAGTTTCACGAGGAGTCAGGCATCGTCTCCTTTGGAGGCACTGATCTCCGCGTACCTCTGGAGTTTTCAAAGGATGTGAGGCCTCCGGTCGCGATGAGGTGGGGAACTAGGTCTTTCTCTGTGGTCTCCACAGGGGATTCAGACATCCTTTCATCTTGGGAGATGCAAGACGAGCCTGCATTCAAGTCACTGCAGGGATATCCAGCCTTATTTCGCGTCAGGGCATCGCGGTGTCCATTCCACTTGAGGCCGCAAACTCAGGGTCCCTCTCACATACCTAGAGCTGAGAGAAGCCTCCTCTTGAGGTGCTTGTGGTAAGGTGGTATTCCTCTGGAGTCGAAGCCAGGGACTAACCTCTCATCTCGAGTTGATTTTTGGCCCACGGAGCTCTTTCGTGTTGCTACAGTGACCTCAGGATCCCTCTAGCCTTGAAACAGTGTTCTTGGGGTTTCTCTGGAGTGCCATCAAGGAAATCAATGCTCCTTTCATGTGTGATGTGCAACACGGAATTGCTCTGCACGCAGTGCAGGGGAATCGGGCTTCATCTCGCGGCGAGGGGGAAGTCTCATGGTTTTTCTCGAGTTGCGGCGGGAACCTGGGGTATATTCTCGAGTTACGACGGGGATGGCCCTTCCACCCACGTGTTTCTTCAGCGACGTCAGGACTCCTGCCTAGTTGCGAGGGACAACTCTGGATTCTCCTCGAGGCTTGGCAGGGCAATTGGGACGCCTCTCCAGCTGAGGCGGGAGACCAAGGGTCCCTTTCCAAGTGCCACAGCAATCCTGGGACTCCTATCAAGTTTCACGAGGAGTCAGGCATCGTCTCTTTGGAGGCAGTGATCTCCGCGTACCTCTGGAGTTTTCAAAGGATGTGAGGCCTCCGGTCGCGATGAGGTGGGCAACTAGCTGTTTCTCTGTGGTCTCCACAGGGGATTCAGACATCCTTTCTTCTTGGGAGATGCAAGACGAGCCTGCATTCAAGTCACTGCAGGGATATCCGGCCTTATTTCGAGTCAGGGCATCGCGGTGTCCATTCCACTTGAGGCCGCAAACTCAGGATCCCTCTCACATACCTAGAGCTGAGAGAAGCCTCCTCTTGAGGTGCTTGTGGTAAGGTGGTATTCCTCAGGAGTCGAAGCCAGGGACTAACCTCTCATCTCGTGTTGATTCTTGGTCCACGGAGCTCTTTCGTGTTGCTACAGTGACCTCAGGATCCCTCTAGCCTTGAAACAGTGTTCTTGGGTTTTCTCTGGAGTGCCATCAAGGAAATCAAGGCTCCTTTCATGTGTGATGTGCAACACGGAATTGCTCTGCACGCAGTGCAGGGGAATCGGGCCTCATCTCGCGGCGAGGGGGAAGTCTCATGGTTTTTCTCGAGTTGCGGCGGGAACCTGGGGTATATTCTCGAGTTTCGACGGGGATGGCCCTTCCACACACGTGTGTGTTCAGCCATGTCAGGACTCCTGCCTAGTTGCGAGGGACAACTCGGGATTCTCCTCGAGGCTTTGCAGGGCAATTGGGACGCCTCTCCAGCTGAGACGGGAGACCAAGGGTCCCTTTCCACGTGCCACAGGAATCCTGGGTCTCCTATCAAGTTTCACGAGGAGTCAGGCATCGTCTCCTTTGGAGGCACTGATCTCCGCATACCTCTGGAGTTTTCAAAGGATTTGAGGCCTCCGGTCGCGATGAGGTGGGGAACTAGGTCTTTCTCTGTGGTCTCCACAGGGGATTAAGACACCCTTTCGTCTTGGGAGATGCAAGACGAGCCTGCATTCCAGTCACTGCAGGGATATCCGGCCTTATTTCGAGTCAGGGCATCGCGGTGTCCATTCCACTTGAGGCCGCAAACTCAGGGTCCCTCTCACATACCTAGAGCTGAGAGAAGCCTCCTCTTGAGGTGCTTGTGGTAAGGTGGTATTCCTCTGGAGTCGAAGCCAGGGACTAACCTCTCATCTCGAGTTGATTTTTGGTCCACGGAGCTCTTTCGTGTTGCTACAGTGACCTCAGGATCCCTCTAGCCTTGAAACAGTGTTCTTGGGGTTTCTCTGGAGTGCCATGAAGGAAATCAAGGCTCCTTTCATGTGTGATGTGCAACACGGAATTGCTCTGCACGCAGTGCAGGGGAATCGGGCCTCATCTCGCGGCGAGGGGGAAGTCTCATGGTTTTTCTCGAGTTGCGGCGGGAACCTGGGGTATATTCTCGAGTTACGACGGGGATGGCCCTTCCACACACGTGTGTGTTCAGCCATGTCAGGATTCCTGCCTAGTTGCGAGGGACAACTCGGGATTCTCCTCGAGGCTTTACAGGGCAATTGGGACGCCTCTCCAGCTGAGACGGGAGACCAAGGGTCCCTTTCCACGTGCCACAGGAATCCTGGGTCTCCTATCAAGTTTCACGAGGAGTCAGGCATCGTCTCCTTTGGAGGCACTGATCTCCGCATACCTCTGGAGTTTTCAAAGGATTTGAGGCCTCCTGTCGCGATGAGGTGGGGAACTAGGTCTTTCTCTGTGGTCTCCACAGGGGATTAAGACACCCTTTCGTCTTGGGAGATGCAAGACGAGCCTGCATTCCAGTCACTGCAGGGATATCCGGCCTTATTTCGAGTCAGGGCATCGCGGTGTCCATTCCACTTGAGGCCGCAAACTCAGGGTCCCTCTCACATACCTAGAGCTGAGAGAAGCCTCATCTTGAGGTGCTTGTGGTAAGGTGGTATTCCTCTGGAGTCGAAGCCAGGGACTAACCTCTCATCTCGAGTTGATTTTTGGTCCACGGAGCTCTTTCGTGTTGCTACAGTGACCTCAGGATTCCTCTCGCCTTGAAACAATGTTCTTGGGGTTTCTCTGGAGTGCCATGAAGGAAATCAAGGCTCCTTTCATGTGTGATGTGCAACACGGAATTGCTCTGCACGCAGTGCAGGGGAATCGGGCCTCATCTCGCGGCGAGGGGGAAGTCTCATGGTTTTTCTCGAGTTGCGGCGGGAACCTGGGGTATATTCTCGAGTTACGACGGGGATGGCCCTTCCACACACGTGTTTGTTCAGCCACGTCAGGACTCTTGCCTAGTTGCGAGACACAACTCGGGATTCTCCTCGAGGCTTGGCAAGGCAATTGGGACGCCTCTCCAGCTGAGACGGGAGACCAAGGGTCCCTTTCCACGTGCCACAGGAATCCTGGGACTCCTATCAAGTTTCACGAGGAGTCAGGCATCGTCTCCTTTGGAGGCACTGATCTCCGCGTACCTCTGGAGTTTTCAAAGGATGTGAGGCCTCCGGTCGCGATGAGGTGGGGAACTAGGTCTTTCTCTGTGGTCTCCACAGGGGATTCAGACATCCTTTCATCTTGGGAGATGCAAGACGAGCCTGCATTCAAGTCACTGCAGGGATATCCAGCCTTATTTCGCGTCAGGGCATCGCGGTGTCCATTCCACTTGAGGCCGCAAACTCAGGGTCCCTCTCACATACCTAGAGCTGAGAGAAGCCTCCTCTTGAGGTGCTTGTGGTAAGGTGGTATTCCTCTGGAGTCGAAGCCAGGGACTAACCTCTCATCTCGAGTTGATTTTTGGTCCACGGAGCTCTTTCGTGTTGCTACAGTGACCTCAGGATCCCTCTAGCCTTGAAACAGTGTTCTTGGGGTTTCTCTGGAGTGCCATCAAGGAAATCAAGGCTCCTTTCATGTGTGATGTGCAACACGGAATTGCTCTGCACGCAGTGCAGGGGAATCGGGCCTCATCTCGCGGCGAGGGGGAAGTCTCATGGTTTTTCTCGAGTTGCGGCGGGAACCTGGGGTATATTCTCGAGTTACGACGGGGATGGCCCTTCCACCCACGTGTTTCTTCAGTGACGTCAGGACTCCTGCCTAGTTGCGAGGGACAACTCTGGATTCCCCTCGAGGCTTGGCAGGGCAATTGGGACGCCTCTCCAGCTGAGGCGGGAGACCAAGGGTCCCTTTCCAAGTGCCACAGCAATCCTGGGACTCCTATCAAGTTTCACGAGGAGTCAGGCATCGTCTCCTTTGGAGGCACTGATCTCCGCGTACCTCTCGAGTTTTCAAAGGATGTGAGGCCTCCGGTCGCGATGAGGTGGGCAACTAGGTGTTTCTCTGTGGTGTCCACAGGGGATTCAGACATCCTTTCTTCTTGGGAGATGCAAGACGAGCCTGCATTCAAGTCACTGCAGGGATATCCGGCCTTATTTCGAGTCAGGGCATCGCGGTGTCCATTCCACTTGAGGCCGCAAACTCAGGATCCCTCTCACATACCTATAGCTGAGAGAAGCCTCCTCTTGAGGTGCTTGTGGTAAGGTGGTATTCCTCAGGAGTCGAAGCCAGGGATTAACCTCTCATCTCGTGTTGATTCTTGGTCCACGGAGCTCTTTCGTGTTGCTACAGTGACCTCAGGATCCCTCTAGCCTTGAAACAGTGTTCTTGGGTTTTCTCTGGAGTGCCATCAAGGAAATCAAGGCTCCTTTCATGTGTGATGTGCAACACGGAATTGCTCTGCACGCAGTGCAGGGGAATCGGGCCTCATCTCGCGGCGAGGGGGAAGTCTCATGGTTTTTCTCGAGTTGCGGCGGGAACCTGGGGTATATTCTCGAGTTACGACGAGGATGGCCCTTCCACACACGTGTTTCTTCAGCCACGTCAGGACTCCTGCCTAGTTGCGAGGGACAACTCTGGATTCTCCTCGAGGCTTGGCAGGGCAATTGGGACGCCTCTCCAGCTGAGGCGGGAGACCAAGGGTCCCTTTCCACGTGCCACAGGAATCCTGGGACTCCTATCAAGTTTCACGAGGAGTCAGGCATCGTCTCCTTTGGAGGCACTGATCTCCGCGTACCTCTGGAGTTTTCAAAGGATGTGAGGCTATCGGTCGCGATGAGGTGGGGAACTAAGTCTTTCTCTGTGCTTTCCACAGGGGATTCAGACATCCTTTCGTCCTGGGAGATGCAAGATGAGCCTGCATTGAAGTCACTGCAGGGATATCCGGCCTTATTTGGAGTCAGGGCATCGCGGTGTCCATTCCACTTGAGGCCGCAAACTCAGAGTCCATCTCACATACCTAGAGCTGAGAGAAGCCTCCTCTTGAGGTGCTTGTGGTAAGGTGGTATTCCTCTGGAGACGAATCCAGGGACTAACCTCTCTTTTCGAGTTGATTTTTGGTCCACAGAGTTCTTTCGTGTTGCTACAGTGACCTCAGGATCCCTCTATCCTTGAAACAGTGTTCTTGGGGTTTCTCTGGAGTGCCATCAAGGAAATCAAGGCTCCTTTCATGTGTGATGTGCAAGACGAAATTGCTCTGCACGCAGTACAGGGGAATCGGGCCTCATCTCCCATCGAGGGGGAAGTCTCATGGTTTTTCTCGAGTTGCGGCGGGAACCTGGGGTATATTCTCGAGTTACGACGGGGATGGCCCTTCCACCCACGTGTTTGTTCAGCCACGTCAGGACTCCTGCCTAGTTGCGAGGGACAACTCGGGATTCTCCTCGAGGCTTGGCAGGGCAATTGGAACGCCTCTCCAACTGAGGCGGGAGACCAAGGGTCCCTTTCCACGTGCCACAAGAATCCTGGGACTCCTATCAAGTTTCACAAGGAGTCAGGCATCGTCTCCTTTGGAGGCACTGATCTCCGCGTACCTCTGGAGTTTTCAAAGGATGTGAGGCTTCCGGTCGCGATGAGGTGGGGAACTAGGTCTTTCTCTGTGGTCTCCACAGGGGATTCAGACATCCTTTCTTCTTGGGAGATGCAAGACGAGCCTGCATTCAAGTCACTGCAGGGATATCCGGCCTTATTTCGAGTCAGGGCATCGCGGTGTCCATTCCACTTGAGGCCGCAAACTCAGGATCCCTCTCACATACCTAGAGCTGAGAGAAGCCTCCTCTTGAGGTGCTTGTGGTAAGGTGGTATTCCTCAGGAGTCGAAGCCAGGGACTAACCTCTCATCTCGTGTTGATTCTTGGTCCACGGAGCTCTTCCGTGTTGCTACAGTGACCTCAGGATCCCTCTAGCCTTGAAACAGTGTTCTTGGGTTTTCTCTGGAGTGCCATCAAGGAAATCAAGGCTCCTTTCATGTGTGATGTGCAACACGGAATTGCTCTGCACGCAGTGCAGGGGAATCGGGCCTCATCTCGCGGCGAGGGGGAAGTCTCATGGTTTTTCTCGAGTTGCGGCGGAAACCTGGGGTATATTCTCGAGTTACGACGGGGATGGCCCTTCCACACACGTGTGTGTTCAGCCATGTCAGGACTCTTGCCTAGTTGCGAGGGACAACTCGGGATTCTCCTCGAGGCTTTGCAGGGCAATTGGGACGCCTCTCCAGCTGAGACGGGAGACCAAGGGTCCCTTTCCACGTGCCACAGGAATCCTGGGTCTCCTATCAAGTTTCACGAGGAGTCAGGCATCGTCTCCTTTGGAGGCACTGATCTCCGAATACCTCTGGAGTTTTCAAAGGATTTGAGGCCTCCTGTCGCGATGAGGTGGGGAACTAGGTCTTTCTCTGTGGTCTCCACAGGGGATTAAGACACCCTTTCGTCTTGGGAGATGCAAGACGAGCCTGCATTCCAGTCACTGCAGGGATATCCGGCCTTATTTCGAGTCAGGGCATCGCGGTGTCCATTCCACTTGAGGCCGCAAACTCAGGGTCCCTCTCACATACCTAGAGCTGAGAGAAGCCTCCTCTTGAGGTGCTTGTGGTAAGGTGGTATTCCTCTGGAGTCGAAGCCAGGGACTAACCTCTCATCTCGAGTTGATTTTTGGTCCACGGAGCTCTTTCGTGTTGCTACAGTGACCTCAGGATCCCTCTAGCCTTGAAACAGTGTTCTTGGGGTTTCTCTGGAGTGCCATGAAGGAAATCAAGGCTCCTTTCATGTGTGATGTGCAACACAGAATTGCTCTGCACGCAGTGCAGGGGAATCGGGCCTCATCTCGCATCGAGGGGGAAGTCTCATGGTTTTTCTCGAGTTGCGGCGGGAACCTGGGGTATATTCTCGAGTTACGACGGGGATGGCCCTTCCACACACGTGTTTGTTCAGCCACGTCAGGACTCTTGCCTAGTTGCGAGACACAACTCGGGATTCTCCTCGAGGCTTGGCAGGGCAATTGGGACGCCTCTCCAGCTGAGGCGGGAGACCAAGGGTCCCTTTCCACGTGCCACAGGAATCCTGGGACTCCTATCAAGTTTCACGAGGAGTCAGGCATCGTCTCCTTTGGAGGCACTGATCTCCGCGTACCTCTGGAGTTTTCAAAGGATGTGAGGCCTCCGGTCGCGATGAGGTGGGGAACTAGGTCTTTCTCTGTGGTCTCCACAGGGGATTCAGACATCCTTTCATCTTGGGAGATGCAAGACGAGCCTGCATTCAAGTCACTGCAGGGATATCCAGCCTTATTTCGCGTCAGGGCATTGCGGTGTCCATTCCACTTGAGGCCGCAAACTCAGGGTCCCTCTCACATACCTAGAGCTGAGAGAAGCCTCCTCTTGAGGTGCTTGTGGTAAGGTGGTATTCCTCTGGAGTCGAAGCCAGGGACTAACCTCTCATCTCGAGTTGATTTTTGGCCCACGGAGCTCTTTCGTGTTGCTACAGTGACCTCAGAATCCCTCTAGCCTTGAAACAGTGTTCTTGGGGTTTCTCTGGAGTGCCATCAAGGAAATCAAGGCTCCTTTCATGTGTGATGTGCAACACGGAATTGCTCTGCACGCAGTGCAGGGGAATCGGGCCTCATCTCGCGGCGAGGGGGAAGTCTCATGGTTTTTCTCGAGTTGCGGCGGGAACCTGGGGTATATTCTCGAGTTACGACGGGGATGGCCCTTCCACCCACGTGTTTCTTCAGCGACATCAGGACTCCTGCCTAGTTGCGAGGGACAACTCTGGATTCTCCTCGAGGCTTGGCAGGGCAATTGGGACGCCTCTCCAGCTGAGGTGGGAGACCAAGGGTCCCTTTCCAAGTGCCACAGGAATCCTGGGACTCCTATCAAGTTTCACGAGGAGTCAGGCATCGTCTCCTTTGGAGGCACTGATCTCCGCGTACCTCTGGAGTTTTCAAAGGATGTGAGGCCTCCGGTCGCGATGAGGTGGGCAACTAGGTGTTTCTCTGTGGTCTCCACAGGGGATTCAGACATCCTTTCTTCTTGGGAGATGCAAGACGAGCCTGCATTCAAGTCACTGCAGGGATATCCGGCCTTATTTCGAGTCAGGGCATCGCGGTGTCCATTCCACTTGAGGCCGCAAACTCAGGATCCCTCTCACATACCTACAGCTGAGAGAAGCCTCCTCTTGAGGTGCTTGTGGTAAGGTGGTATTCCTCAGGAGTCGAAGCCAGGGACTAACCTCTCATCTCGAGTTGATTTTTGGCCCACGGAGCTCTTTCGTGTTGCTACAGTGACCTCAGGATCCCTCTAGCCTTGAAACAGTGTTCTTGGGGTTTCTCTGGAGTGCCATCAAGGAAATCAAGGCTCCTTTCATGTGTGATGTGCAACACGGAATTGCTCTGCACGCAGTGCAGGGGAATCGGGCCTCATCTCGCGGCGAGGGGGAAGTCTCATGGTTTTTCTCGAGTTGCGGCGGGAAGCTGGGGTATATTCTCGAGTTACGACGGGTATGGCCCTTCCACACACGTGTGTGTTCAGCCATGTCAGGACTCTTGCCTAGTTACGAGGGACAACTCGGGATTCTCCTCGAGGCTTTGCAGGGCAATTGGGACGCCTCTCCAGCTGAGACGGGAGACCAAGGGTCCCTTTCCACGTGCCACAGGAATCCTGGGTCTCCTATCAAGTTTCACGAGGAGTCAGGCATCGTCTCCTTTGGAGGCACTGATCTCCGCATACCTCTGGAGTTTTCAAAGTATTTGAGGCCTCCTGTCGCGATGAGGTGGGGAACTAGGTCTTTCTCTGTGGTCTCCACAGGGGATTCAGACACCCTTTCATCTTGGGAGATGCAAGACGAGCCTGCATTCCAGTCACTGCAGGGATATCCGGCCTTATGTCGAGTCAGGGCATCGCGGTGTCCATTCCACTTGAGGCCGCAAACACAGGATCCCTCTCACATACCTAGAGCTGAGAGAAGCCTCCTCTTGAGGTGCTTGTGGTAAGGTGGTATTCCTCTGGAGTCGAAGCCAGGGACTAACCTCTCATCTCGAGTTGATTTTGGGTCCACGGAGCTCTTTCGTGTTGCTACAGTGACCTCAGGATCCCTCTAGCCTTGAAACAGTGTTCTTGGGGTTTCTCTGGAGTGCCATCAAGGAAATCAAGGCTCCTTTCATGTGTGATGTGCAACACGGAATTGCTCTGCACGCAGTGCAGGGGAATCGGGCCTCATCTCGCGGCGAGGGGGAAGTCTCATGGTTTTTCTCGAGTTGCGGCGGGAACCTGGGGTATATTCTCGAGTTACGACGGGGATGGCCCTTCCACCAACGTGTTTCTTCAGCGACGTCAGCACTCCTGCCTAGTTGCGAGGGACAACTCTGGATTCTCCTCGAGGCTTGGCAGGGCAATTGGGACGCCTCTCCAGCTGAGGCGGGAGACCAAGGGTCCCTTTCCAAGTGCCACAGGAATCCTGGGACTCCTATCAAGTTTCACGAGGAGTCAGGCATCGTCTCCTTTGGAGGCACTGATCTCCACGTACCTCTGGAGTTTTCAAAGGATGTGAGGCTATCGGTCGCAATGAGGTGGGGAACTAAGTCTTTCTCTGTGCTTTCCACAGGGGATTCAGACATCCTTTCGTCCTGGGAGATGCAAGACGAGCCTGCATTGAAGTCATTGCAGGGATATCCGGCCTTATTTCGAGTCAGGGCATCGCGGAGTCCATTCCACTTGAGGCCGCAAACTCAGGGTCCCTCTCACATACCTAGAGCTGAGAGAAGCCTCCTCTTGAGGTGCTTGTGGTAAGGTGGTATTCCTCTGGAGACGAATCCAGGGACTAACCTCTCATCTCGTGTTGATTTTTGGTCCACAGAGTTCTTTCGTGTTGCTACAGTGACCTCAGGATCCCTCTATCCTTGAAACAGTGTTCTTGGGGTTTCTCTGGAGTGCCATCAAGGGAATCAAGGCTCCTTTCATGAGTGATGTGCAAGACGGAATTGCTCTGCACGCAGTACAGGGGAATCGGGCCTCATCTCGCATCGAGGGGGAAGTCTCATGGCTTTTCTCGAGTTGCGGCGGGAACCTGGGGTATATTCTCGAGTTACGACGGGGATGGCCCTTCCACCCACGTGTTTGTTCAGCCACGTCAGGACTCCTGTCTAGTTGCGAGGGACAACTCGGGATTCTCCTCGAGGCATGGCAGGGCAATTGGAACGCCTTTCCAGCTGAGACGGGAGACCAATGGTCCCTTTCCACGTGCCACAGGAATCCTGGGTCTCCTATCAAGTTTCACGAGGAGTCAGGCATCGTCTCCTTTGGAGGCACTGATCTCCGCATACCTCTGGAGTTTTCAAAGGATTTGAGGCCTCCTGTCGCGATGAGGTGGGGAACTAGGTCTTTCTCTGTGGTCTCCACAGGGGATTCAGACACCCTTTCATCTTGGGAGATGCAAGACGAGCCTGCATTCCAGTCACTGCAGGGATATCCGGCCTTATTTCGAGTCAGGGCATCGCGGTGTCCATTCCACTTGAGGCCGCAAACTCAGGGTCCCTCTCACATACCTAGAGCTGAGAGAAGCCTCCTCTTGAGGTGCTTGTGGTAAGGTGGTATTCCTCTGGAGTCGAAGCCAGGGACTAACCTCTCATCTCGAGTTGATTTTTGGTCCACGGAGCTCTTTCGTGTTGCTACAGTGACCTCAGGATCCCTCTAGCCTTGAAACAGTGTTCTTGGGGTTTCTCTGGAGTGCCATGAAGGAAATCAAGGCTCCTTTCATGTGTGATGTGCAACACAGAATTGCTCTGCACGCAGTGCAGGGGAATCGGGCCTCATCTCGTGGCGAGGGGGAAGTCTCATGGTTTTTCTCGAGTTGCGGCGGGAACCTGGGGTATATTCTCGAGTTACGACGGGGATGGCCCTTCCACACACGTGTTTGTTCAGCCACGTCAGGACTCTTGCCTAGTTGCGAGACACAACTTGGGATTCTCCGCGAGGCTTGGCAAGGCAATTGGGACGCCTCTCCAGCTGAGGCGGGAGACCAAGGGTCCCTTTCCACGTGCCACAGGAATCCTGGGACTCCTATCAAGTTTCACGGGGAGTCAGGCATCGTCTCCTTTGGAGGCACTGATCTCCGCATACCTCTGGAGTTTTCAAAGGATGTGAGGCCTCCGGTCGCGATGAGGTGGGGAACTAGGTCTTTCTCTGTGGTCTCCACAGGGGATTCAGACATCCTTTCATCTTGGGAGATGCAAGACGAGCCTGCATTCAAGTCACTGCAGGGATATCCAGCCTTATTTCGCGTCAGGGCATCGCGGTGTCCATTCCACTTGAGGCCGCAAACTCAGGGTCCCTCTCACATACCTAGAGCTGAGAGAAGCCTCCTCTTGAGGTGCTTGTGGTAAGGTGGTATTCCTCTGGAGTCGAAGCCAGGGACTAACCACTCATCTCGAGTTGATTTTTGGCTCACGGAGCTCTTTCGTGTTGCTACAGTGACCTCAGGATCCCTCTAGCCTTGAAACAGTGTTCTTGGGGTTTCTCTGGAGTGCCATCAAGGAAATCAAGGCTCCTTTCATGTGTGATGTGCAACACGGAATTGCTCTACACGCAGTGCAGGGGAATCGGGCTTCATCTCGCGGCGAGGGGGAAGTCTCATGGTTTTTCTCGAGTTGCGGCGGGAACCTGGGGTATATTCTCGAGTTACGACGGGGATGGCCCTTCCACCCACGTGTTTCTTCAGCGACGTCAGGACTCCTGCCTAGTTGCGAGGGACAACTCTGGATTCTCCTCGAGGCTTGGCAGGGCAATTGGGACGCCTCTCCAGCTGAGGCGGGAGACCAAGGGTCCCTTTCCAAGTGCCACAGCAATCCTGGGACTCCTATCAAGTTTCACGAGGAGTCAGGCATCGTCTCCTTTGGAGGCAGTGATCTCCGCGTACCTCTGGAGTTTTCAAAGGATGTGAGGCCTCCGGTCGCGATGAGGTGGGCAACTAGGTGTTTCTCTGTGGTCTCCACAGGGGATTCAGACATCCTTTCTTCTTGGGAGATGCAAGACGAGCCTGCATTCAAGTCACTGCAGGGATATCTGGCCTTATTTCGAGTCAGGGCATCGCGGTGTCCATTCCACTTGAGTCCGCAAACTCAGGATCCCTCTCACATACCTAGAGCTGAGAGAAGCCTCCTCTTGAGGTGCTTGTGGTAAGGTGGTATTCCTCAGGAGTCGAAGCCAGGGACTAACCTCTCATCTCGTGTTGATTCTTGGTCCACGGAGCTCTTTCGTGTTGCTACAGTGACCTCAGGATCCCTCTAGCCTTGAAACAGTGTTCTTGGGTTTTCTCTGGAGTGCCATCAAGGAAATCAAGGCTCCTTTCATGTGTGATGTGCAACACGGAATTGCTCTGCACGCAGTGCAGGGGAATCGGGCCTCATCTCGCGGCGAGGGGGAAGTCTCATGGTTTTTCTCGAGTTGCGGCGGGAACCTGGGGTATATTCTCGAGTTTCGACGGGGATGGCCCTTCCACACACGTGTGTGTTCAGCCATGTCAGGACTCCTGCCTAGTTGCGAGGGACAACTCGGGATTCTCCTCGAGGCTTTGCAGGGCAATTGGGACGCCTCTCCAGCTGAGACGGGAGACCAAGGGTCCCTTTCCACGTGCCACAGGAATCCTGGGTCTCCTATCAAGTTTCACGAGGAGTCAGGCATCGTCTCCTTTGGAGGCACTGATCTCCGCATACCTCTGGAGTTTTCAAAGGATGTGAGGCCTCCGGTCGCGATGAGGTGGGGAACTAGGTCTTTCTCTGTGGTCTCCACAGGGGATTAAGACACCCTTTCGTCTTGGGAGATGCAAGACGAGCCTGCATTCCAGTCACTGCAGGGATATCCGGCCTTATTTCGAGTCAGGGCATCGCGGTGTCCATTCCACTTGAGGCCGCAAACTCAGGGTCCCTCTCACATACATAGAGCTGAGAGAAGCCTCCTCTTGAGGTGCTTGTGGTAAGGTGGTATTCCTCTGGAGTCGAAGCCAGGGACTAACCTCTCATCTCGAGTTGATTTTTGGCCCACGGAGCTCTTTCGTGTTGCTACAGTGACCTCAGGATCCCTCTAGCCTTGAAACAGTGTTCTTGGGGTTTCTCTGGAGTGCCATGAAGGAAATCAAGGCTCCTTTCATGTGTGATGTGCAACACGGAATTGCTCTGCACGCAGTGCAGGGGAATCGGGCCTCATCTCGCGGCGAGGGGGAAGTCTCATGGTTTTTCTCGAGTTGCGGCGGGAACCTGGGGTATATTCTCGAGTTACGACGGGGATGGCCCTTCCACACACGTGTGTGTTCAGCCATGTCAGGACTCCTGCCTAGTTGCGAGGGACAACTCGGGATTCTCCTCGAGGCTTTGCAGGGCAATTGGGACGCCTCTCCAGCTGAGACGGGAGACCAAGGGTCCCTTTCCACGTGCCACAGGAATCCTGGGTCTCCTATCAAGTTTCACGAGGAGTCAGGCATCGTCTCCTTTGGAGGCACTGATCTCCGAATACCTCTGGAGTTTTCAAAGGATGTGAGGCCTCCGGTCGCGATGAGGTGGGGAACTAGGTCTTTCTCTGTGGTCTCCACAGGGGATTCAGACATCCTTTCGTCTTGGGAGATGCAAGACGAGCCTGCATTCCAGTCACTGCAGGGATATCCGGCCTTATTTCGAGTCAGGGCATCTCGGTGTCCATTCCACTTGAGGCCGCAAACTCAGGGTCCCTCTCACATACCTAGAGCTGAGAGAAGCCTCCTCTTGAGGTGCTTGTGGTAAGGTGGTATTCCCCTGGAGTCGAAGCCAGGGACTAACCTCTCATCTCGAGTTGATTTTTGGCCCACGGAGCTCTTTCGTGTTGCTACAGTGACCTCAGGATCCCTCTAGCCTTGAAACAGTGTTCTTGGGGTTTCTCTGGAGTGCCATGAAGGAAATCAAGGCTCCTTACATGTGTGATGTGCAACACAGAATTGCTCTGCACGCAGTGCAGGGGAATCGGGCCTCATCTCGCGGCGAGGGGGAAGTCTCATGGTTTTTGTCGAGTTGCGGCGGGAACCTGGGGTATATTCTCGAGTTACGACGGGGATGGACCTTCCACACACGTGTTTGTTCAGCCACGTCAGGACTCTTGCCTAGTTGCGAGACACAACTCGGGATTCTCCTCGAGGCTTGGCAAGGCAATTGGGACGCCTCTCCAGCTGAGGCGGGAGACCAAGGGTCCCTTTCCACGTGCCACAGGAATCCTGGGACTCCTATCAAGTTTCACGAGGAGTCAGGCATCGTCTCCTTTGGAGGCACTGATCTCCGCGTACCTCTGGAGTTTTCAAAGGATGTGAGGCCTCCGGTCGCGATGAGGTGGGGAACTAGGTCTTTCTCTGTGGTCTCCACAGGGGATTCAGACATCCTTTCATCTTGGGAGATGCAAGACGAGCCTGCATTGAAGTCACTGCAGGGATATCCAGCCTTATTTCGCATCAGGGCATCGCGGTGTCCATTCCACTTGAGGCCGCAAACTCAGGGTCCCTCTCACATACCTAGAGCTGAGAGAAGCCTCCTCTTGAGGTGCTTGTGGTAAGGTGGTATTCCTCTGGAGTCGAAGCCAGGGACTAACCTCTCATCTCGAGTTGATTTTTGGCCCACAGAGCTCTTTCGTGTTGCTACAGTGACCTCAGGATCCCTCTAGCCTTGAAACAGTGTTCTTGGGGTTTCTCTGGAGTGCCATCAAGGAAATCAAGGCTCCTTTCATGTGTGATGTGCAACACGGAATTGCTCTGCACGCAGTGCAGGGGAATCGGGCCTCATCTCGCGGCGAGGGGGAAGTCTCATGGTTTTTCTCGAGTTGCGGCGGGAACCTGGGGTATATTCTCGAGTTACGACGGGGATGGCCCTTCCACCCACGTGTTTCTTCAGCCACGTCAGGACTCCTGCCTAGTTGCGAGGGAAAACTCTGGATTCTCCTCGAGGCTTGGCAGGGCAATTGGGACGCCTCTCCAGCTGAGGCGGGAGACCAAGGGTCCCTTTCCAAGTGCCACAGGAATCCTGGGACTCCTATCAAGTTTCACGAGGAGTCAGGCATCGTCTCCTTTGGAGGCACTGATCTCCGCGTACCTCTGGAGTTTTCAAAGGATGTGAGGCCTCCGGTCGCGATGAGGTGGGGAACTAGGTCTTTCTCTGTGGTCTCCACAGGGGATTCAGACATCCTTTCATCTTGGGAGATGCAAGACGAGCCTGCATTCAAGTCACTGCAGGGATATCCAGCCTTATTTCGCCTCAGCGCATCGCGGTGTCCATTCCACTTGAGGCCGCAAACTCAGGGTCCCTCTCACATACCTAGAGCTGAGAGAAGCCTCCTCTTGAAGTGCTTGTGGTAAGGTGGTATTCCTCTGGAGTCGAAGCCAGGGACTAACCTCTCATCTCGAGTTGATTTTTGGCCCACAGAGCTCTTTCGTGTTGCTACAGTGACCTCAGGATCCCTCTAGCCTTGAAACAGTGTTCTTGGGGTTTCTCTGGAGTGCCATCAAGGAAATCAAGGCTCCTTTCATGTGTGATGTGCAACACGGAATTGCTCTGCACGCAGTGCAGGGGAATCGGGCCTTATCTCGCGGCGAGGGGGAAGTCTCATGGTTTTTCTCGAGTTGCGGCGGGAACCTGGGGTATATTCTCGAGTTACGACGGGGATGGCCCTTCCACACACGTGTGTGTTCAGCCATGTCAGGACTCCTGCCTAGTTGCGAGGGACAACTCGGGATTCTCCTCGAGGCTTTGCAGGGCAATTGGGACGCCTCTCCAGCTGAGACGGGAGACCAAGGGTCCCTTTCCACGTGCCACAGGAATCCTGGGTCTCCTATCAAGTTTCACGAGGAGTCAGGCATCGTCTCCTTTGGAGGCACTGATCTCCGCATACCTCTGGAGTTTTCAAAGGATTTGAGGCCTCCTATCGCGATGAGGTGGGGAACTAGGTCTTTCTCTGTGGTCTCCACAGGGGATTCAGACACCCTTTCGTCTTGGGAGATGCAAGACGAGCCTGCATTCCAGTCACTGCAGGGATATCCGGCCTTATTTCGAGTCAGGGCATCGCGGTGTCCATTCCACTTGAGGCCGCAAACTCAGGGTCCCTCTCACATACCTAGAGCTGAGAGAAGCCTCCTCTTGAGGTGCTTGTGGTAAGGTGGTATTCCTCTGGAGTCGAAGCCAGGGACTAACCTCTCATCTCGAGTTGATTTTTGGCCCACGGAGCTCTTTCGTGTTGCTACAGTGACCTCAGGATCCCTCTAGCCTTGAAACAGTGTTCTTGGGGTTTCTCTGGAGTGCCATCAAGGAAATCAAGGCTCCTTACATGTGTGATGTGCAACACAGAATTGCTCTGCACGCAGTGCAGGGGAATCGGGCCTCATCTCGCGGCGAGGGGGAAGTCTCATGGTTTTTGTCGAGTTGCGGCGGGAACCTGGGGTATATTCTCGAGTTACGACGGGGATGGCCCTTCCACACACGTGTGTGTTCAGCCACGTCAGGACTCTTGCCTAGTTGCGAGACACAACTCGGGATTCTCCTCGAGGCTTGGCAAGGCAATTGGGACGCCTCTCCAGCTGAGGCGGGAGACCAAGGGTCCCTTTCCACGTGCCACAAGAATCCTGGGTCTCCTATCAAGTTTCACGAGGAGTCAGGCATCGTCTCCTTTGGAGGCACTGATCTCCGCATACCTCTGGAGTTTTCAAAGGATTTGAGGCCTCCGGTCGCGATGAGGTGGGGAACTAGGTATTTCTCTGTGGTCTCCACAGGGGATTCAGACACCCTTTCGTCTTGGGAGATGCAAGACGAGCCTGCATTCCAGTCACTGCAGGGATATCCAGCCTTATTTCGCGTCAGGGCATCGCGGTGTCCATTCCACTTGAGGCCGCAAACTCAGGGTCCCTCTCACATACCTAGAGCTGAGAGAAGCCTCCTCTTGAGGTGCTTGTGGTAAGGTGGTATTCCTCTGGAGTCGAAGCCAGGGACTAACCTCTCATCTCGAGTTGATTTTTGGTCCACGGAGCTCTTTCGTGTTGCTACAGTGACCTCAGGATCCCTCTAGCCTTGAAACAGTGTTCTTGGGGTTTCTCTGGAGTGCCATGAAGGAAATCAAGGCTCCTTTCATGTGTGATGTGCAACACAGAATTGCTCTGCACGCAGTGCAGGGGAATCGGGCCTCATCTCGCGGCGAGGGGGAAGTCTCATGGTTTTTGTCGAGTTGCGGCGGGAACCTGGGGTATATTCTCAAGTTACGACGGGGATGGCCCTTCCACACACGTGTTTGTTCAGCCACGTCAGGACTCTTGCCTAGTTGCGAGACACAACTCGGGATTCTCCTTGAGGCTTGGCAAGGCAATTGGGACGCCTCTCCAGCTGAGGCGGGAGACCAAGGGTCCCTTTCCACGTGCCACAAGAATCCTGGGACTCCTATCAAGTTTCACGAGGAGTCAGGCATCGTCTCCTTTGGAGGCACTGATCTCCGCGTACCTCTGGAGTTTTCAAAGGATGTGAGGCCTCCGGTCGCGATGAGGTGGGGAACTAGGTCTTTCTCTGTGGTCTCCACAGGGGATTCAGACATCCTTTCATCTTGGGAGATGCAAGACGAGCCTGCATTCAAGTCACTGCAGGGATATCCAGCCTTATTTCGCCTCAGCGCATCGCGGTGTCCATTCCACTTGAGGCCGCAAACTCAGGGTCCCTCTCACATACCTAGAGCTGAGAGAAGCCTCCTCTTGAGGTGCTTGTGGTAAGGTGGTATTCCTCTGGAGTCGAAGCCAGGGACTAACCTCTCATCTCGAGTTGATTTTTGGCCCACAGAGCTCTTTCGTGTTGCTACAGTGACCTCAGGATCCCTCTAGCCTTGAAACAGTGTTCTTGGGGTTTCTCTGGAGTGCCATCAAGGAAATCAAGGCTCCTTTCATGTGTGATGTGCAACACGGAATTGCTCTGCACGCAGTGCAGGGGAATCGGGCCTTATCTCGCGGCGAGGGGGAAGTCTCATGGTTTTTCTCGAGTTGCGGCGGGAACCTGGGGTATATTCTCGAGTTACGACGGGGATGGCCCTTCCACACACGTGTGTGTTCAGCCATGTCAGGACTCCTGCCTAGTTGCGAGGGACAACTCGGGATTCTCCTCGAGGCTTTGCAGGGCAATTGGGACGCCTCTCCAGCTGAGACGGGAGACCAAGGGTCCCTTTCCACGTGCCACAGGAATCCTGGGTCTCCTATCAAGTTTCACGAGGAGTCAGGCATCGTCTCCTTTGGAGGCACTGATCTCCGCATACCTCTGGAGTTTTCAAAGGATTTGAGGCCTCCTATCGCGATGAGGTGGGGAACTAGGTCTTTCTCTGTGGTCTCCACAGGGGATTCAGACACCCTTTCGTCTTGGGAGATGCAAGACGAGCCTGCATTCCAGTCACTGCAGGGATATCCGGCCTTATTTCGAGTCAGGGCATCGCGGTGTCCATTCCACTTGAGGCCGCAAACTCAGGGTCCCTCTCACATACCTAGAGCTGAGAGAAGCCTCCTCTTGAGGTGCTTGTGGTAAGGTGGTATTCCTCTGGAGTCGAAGCCAGGGACTAACCTCTCATCTCGAGTTGATTTTTGGCCCACGGAGCTCTTTCGTGTTGCTACAGTGACCTCAGGATCCCTCTAGCCTTGAAACAGTGTTCTTGGGGTTTCTCTGGAGTGCCATCAAGGAAATCAAGGCTCCTTACATGTGTGATGTGCAACACAGAATTGCTCTGCACGCAGTGCAGGGGAATCGGGCCTCATCTCGCGGCGAGGGGGAAGTCTCATGGTTTTTGTCGAGTTGCGGCGGGAACCTGGGGTATATTCTCGAGTTACGACGGGGATGGCCCTTCCACACACGTGTTTGTTCAGCCACGTCAGGACTCTTGCCTAGTTGCGAGACACAACTCGGGATTCTCCTCGAGGCTTGGCAAGGCAATTGGGACGCCTCTCCAGCTGAGGCGGGAGACCAAGGGTCCCTTTCCACGTGCCACAGGAATCCTGGGACTCCTATCAAGTTTCACGAGGAGTCAGGCATCGTCTCCTTTGGAGGCACTGATCTCCGCGTACCTCTGGAGTTTTCAAAGGATGTGAGGCCTCCGGTCGCGATGAGGTGGGGAACTAGGTCTTTCTCTGTGGTCTCCACAGGGGATTCAGACATCCTTTCATCTTGGGAGATGCAAGACGAGCCTGCATTCAAGTCACTGCAGGGATATCCAGCCTTATTTCGCATCAGGGCATCGCGGTGTCCATTCCACTTGAGGCCGCAAACTCAGGGTCCCTCTCACATACCTAGAGCTGAGAGAAGCCTCCTCTTGAGGTGCTTGTGGTAAGGTGGTATTCCTCTGGAGTCGAAGCCAGGGACTAACCTCTCATCTCGAGTTGATTTTTGGCCCACAGAGCTCTTTCGTGTTGCTACAGTGACCTCAGGATCCCTCTAGCCTTGAAACAGTGTTCTTGGGGTTTCTCTGGAGTGCCATCAAGGAAATCAAGGCTCCTTTCATGTGTGATGTGCAACACGGAATTGCTCTGCACGCAGTGCAGGGGAATCGGGCCTCATCTCGCGGCGAGGGGGAAGTCTCATGGTTTTTCTCGAGTTGCGGCGGGAACCTGGGGTATATTCTCGAGTTACGACGGGGATGGCCCTTCCACCCACGTGTTTGTTCAGCGACGTCAGGACTCCTGCCTAGTTGCGAGGGACAACTCTGGATTCTCCTCGAGGCTTGGCAGGGCAATTGGGACGCCTCTCCAGCTGAGGCGGGAGACCAAGGGTCCCTTTCCAAGTGCCACAGGAATCCTGGGACTCCTATCAAGTTTCACGAGGAGTCAGGCATCGTCTCCTTTGGAGGCACTGATCTCCGCGTACCTCTGGAGTTTTCAAAGGATGTGAGGCTATCGGTCGCGATGAGGTGGGGAACTAAGTCTTTCTCTGTGCTTTCCACAGGGGATTCAGACATCCTTTCGTCCTGGGAGATGCAAGACGAGCCTGCATTGAAGTCACTGCAGGGATATCCGGCCTTATTTCGAGTCAGGGCATCGCGGTGTCCATTCCACTTGAGGCCGCAAACTTAGGGTCCCTCTCACATACCTAGAGCTGAGAGAAGCCTTCACTTGAGGTGCTTGTGGTAAGGTGGTATTCCTCAGGAGTCGAAGCCAGGGACTAACCTCTTATCTTGAATTGATTTTTGGTTCATGGAGCTCTTTCCTATTGCTACTGTGACCTCCCAATCCCTCTAGCCTTGAGACAGTGTTCTTGGGGTTTCTCTGGAGGGCCATCAAGGAAGTCAAGGCTCCTTTCATGTTTGATGTACAACACGGATTGCTCTGCATGCAGTGCAGGGGAATCGGGCCTCATCTCGCGGCGAGGGGGAAGTCTCATGGTTTTTCTCGAGTTGCGGCGGGGATCTGGTGTATATTCTCGAGTTACGACGGGGATGAACTTTCCAAACACGTGTTTGTTCAGCGATGTCAGGACTCCTCCCTAGTTGCGACGGACAGCTCGGGATTCTCCTCGAGGCTTGGCAGGGCAATTGGGACGCCTCACCAGTTGAAGCGGGAGATGAAGTGTCCCTTTCCACGTGCCACAGGAATCCTGGGACTCCTATCAATTTTCTTTTTTTTTTTTTTTTTTAGAGTTGTGAGTTTAAGCTTTATTCAGGGTCCTACTGAGGACAACAGCCTGGGAGACAGTCTCTCAATATCTCTGAGAAACTGCTCTGACGAGGCAGGGGAGTAGCCAGTATACACATGAAAGTCTTTGCTAGAAAATATTTGGCAGTCAAGTATACCTCTTAGTAAAAGTCTGTTGCTAATCAAATAGAGCAGATGAGTCAGGCATCGTCTCCTTTTGAGGCATTGATCTCCGAGTACCTCTGGAGTTTTCAAAGGATGTGAGGCCTCCGGTCGCGATGAGGTGCAGACCTAGGTCTTTTTCTGTGGTCTCCACAGGGGATTCAGATATCCTTTCGTCTAGGGAGATGTAAGACGAGCCTGCATTCAAGTCACTGCAGGGATATCCGGCCTTATTTCAAGTCAGGGCATCTCGGTGTCCATTCCACTGGAGGCCGCACACTCAGGGTCCCTCTCACATACCTATAGCTGAGAGAACTCTCCTCTTGAGGTGCTTGTGGTAAGGTGGTATTCCTCTGGAGTCGAAGCCAGGGACTAATCTCTCATCTCGAGTTGATGTTTGGTCCATGGACCTCTTTTGTGTTGCTACTGTGACCTCCGAATGCCTCTAGCCTTGAGACAGTGTTCTTGGGGTTTCTCTGGAGGGCCATCAAGGTATTCAAGGCTCCTTTCATGTTTGATGTACAACACGGAATTGCAGTGCACACAATGCAGGGGAATCGGGCCTCATCTCGTGGCGAGAGGGAGTCTCATGGTTTTTCTCGAGTTGCGGCGGGAACCTGGGGTATATTCTCGAGTTACGACGGGGATGGCCCTTCCAAACACGTGTTTCTTCAGCGACGTCAGCACTCCTGCCTAGTTGCAAGGGACAGCTCGGGTTTCTCCTCGAGGCTTGGCAGGGAGATTTGGACACCCCTCCAGCTGAGGCGGGAGACCAAGGGTCCCTTTCCACATGACACAGGAATCCAGGGACTCCTATCAGTTTTCAAGAGGAGTCAGGCATCGTCTCCTTTTGAGGCATTGATCTCCGCGTACCTCTCGAGGTTTCAAAGGATGGGAGGCCTCCCGTTCCGATTAGGCGGGGAACTAGGTCTTTCTCTATCGTCGCCACAGGGGATTCAAACATCCCTTTGTCTTGGGAGATGCAAGACGAGCCTGCGTTCAAGTCACTGCAGGGATATCTTGCCTTATTTCGAGTCAGGGCATCTCGGTGTCCATTCCACTTGAGGCCGCAAACTCAGGGTCCCTCTCACATACCTAGAGCTGAGAGAAGCCTCCTCTTGATGTGCTTGTGGAAAGTTGGTATTCCTCTTGAGTTGAAGCCAGGTAATAAGCTTATCGAGAGTTTATTTGACATGCATGGAGCTCTTTTGTGTTGCTACAGTGACCTCAGGCTCCCTATAGACTTGAGACGGTGTTCTTGTTATTTCTCTGGTGTGCCATCAAGGAAATCATGGCACCTTTCATGTTTGATATGTAACACGGAATTGCTCTGCACTCAATGCAGCAAAATTTGGTCTCATCTCGTGGCGAGGGGGTAGACTTATGGTTTTTCTCGAGTTGCTGTGGGAACCTGGAGTATATTCTCGAGTTACGATGGGGATGGCCCTTCAAAACCCTTGTTTGTTCCACGAAGTCAGGACTCCTGCCTAGTTGCAAGGGACACCTCGGTATTCTCCTCGAGGCTTGAAAGCGCAATAGGAACACCTCTCGAGGTGAGATGGCAGACCCAGTCTCCCTTTCCTGTTGCCTCTGGGATACTGGTTTTCCTGTTAATTTTCATGAGGAGTCAGGCATCGTCTCCTTTTGAATCATTGAACTCCGTGTTCCTATCGAGTTGTCAAAGGGATGTGAGGCCTCCTGTCGAGATGGGGCATGGAACTAGGGCTTTCTCTAGTGTCTCCCCAGGGTATTCAGACATCCCATCATCTTGTGAGATGAAAACCAGCTTGCATTCAAGTCACTGCGGGGAATTCCGGCCTTATTTTGAGTCAGGGCATCTCGGTGTCGATACCACTTGTGACAGCAATTTCAGGGTCCCTCTCACATACGTATAGCTGAGAGAAGCCTCCTCTAGTGGTGCTTGTGGAAAGTTGGCATTCCTCTTGATTTGAAGCCAGGAAATCAGCTCTCATCTCGAGATGATTTGGGGTACATGGAGCTCTTTGATGTTGCTGCAGTGACCTCAGGATCCCTCTAGACTTGAGACAGTGTTCTTGGAGTTTCTCTGGAGTGCCATCAAGGATATCATGGCTGCTTTCCTGTTTGATGTGGAACACGGAATTGCTCTGCACACAATGCAGCAGAATCGGGCCTCCCACTACTGCGGCTTCTCTTGGTGCAGTGCCCAGGTTCCCGCTGCATTGCCCAGCTTGCTGCTGTAGTGCCCAGCTTCGTGCTGCAGTGCACAGCTCCCAACTGCAGCAGCTCCACTCAGTGCAGTGCCCAGGTTCCCACTGCAGTGCCCAGCATCCGCTGCCATGCCCAGATTCCTGCTGCAGTGCGCTGCTCCCCACTGCAGTGCCCAGCTTCCCGGTGCAGTACACAGCTTCCCAAAGTAGTGCCTGGCTTTCCACTGCAGTGCACACCTTCCAAATGGAGTGCCCATCTTCCCCATGCAGTGCCCAGTTTCCCACTGCAGTGCGCAATTTCCCAATGCAGTGCCCAGCTTCCCACTGCAGTGGCTTCTCTCACTGTAGTGCCCAGGTTACCACTGCAGTGCGCAGCTTCCTGCTGCAGTGCCCAGCTTCCCCCTGCATTGCCCAGGTTCCCATTGGACTGCCCGTCTTCCCACGGAAGTGCCACTTTTACAAATGAAGTGCCCAATTTTCCAATGCAGTGCCCGTCTTTCTGCTGCAGTGCAGAGCTTCCCAGTGCAGTGTACACCTTCCCACTGTAGCAGTTTCTCCTGCTGCAGTGCCTGGCTTACTGATGCATTGCACACCTTCCCAATGCAGTGGCCATCAACGCGCTGCAGTGCACAGCTTCCCACTGTAGTGCCCAGCTTCCCACTGCAGCGGCTTCTCTCAGTGCAGTGCCCTGCTTCACGCTGCAGTGCCCAGCTTCCCGTTGCAGTGCACAGCTCCCCACTGCAGCGGATTATCTCGGTACAGTGCCCAGGTTCCCGCTGCAGTGCCCAGCTCCCTGCTGCAGTGCACAATTTCCCAATGCAGTGCCCAGCTTCCCACTGCAGCAGCTTCTCTCAGTGCAGTGCTCAGGTTTCTGCTGCAGTGCCCAGGTTCCCGCTGTAGTGCCCAGCTTCCAAATGCTTTGGCTTCTCTTGGTACAGTGCCCTGTTTCCCGCTGCAGTGCTCAGCTTCCCACTGCAGCAGCTTTTCTTGGTGCACTGCCCTGTGCTCCACTGCATTATGCAGCTTCCTGCTACAGTGCCTAGATTCCCACTGCACTACCCATCCTCCCGCTGCAGTGTCCCTCTTACCAATGCAGTGACCAGCTTTCCAATGCAGTGCCCGTCTTTCCGCTGCAGTGCAGAGCTTTCCAGTGCAGTTTAAAACCTCCCCACTGCAGCAGCTTATCCTGCTGCAGTGCACAGCTTCCCGCTGCAGTGCACAGCTCCCAACTGCAGCGGCTCCACTCGGTGCAGTGCCCGGGTTCCTGCTGCAGTGCCCAGCTTCCCACTGCATTGCCCAGCTTCCCACTGCAGCGTCTTCTCTCAGTGAAGTGCCCTGCTTCGTGCTGCAGTGCCCAGCTTCCCACTGCAGTGCACAGCTCCCCACTGCAGCAGATTATCTTGGTACATTGCCCAGGTTCCCACTGCAGTGCCCAGTTTCCCGCTGCAATGCCCAGCTTCCCACTGCAGCACCTTCTCTCAGTGCAGTTCTCAGGTTCCTGTGCAGTGCACAGCTTCCCACTGCAGTGCCCAGCTTCCAAATGCAGTGACTTCTCTTGGTGCAGTGCTCTGCTTCCCACTGCAGTGCCCAGCTTCCCACTGAAGTGGCTTCTCTCAGTGCAGTGCTCAGCTTCCCGCTGCATTGCCCAGGTTCCCACTGCAGTGCCCAGCTTCCCACTGCACTGTGCAGTTTCCCACTGCAGTGCCCAGCTTCCCACTACTGCGGCTTCTCTTGGTGCAGTGCACAGGTTCCCGCTGCAGTGCCCAGCTTCCTACTGCAGTGGCTTCTCTCAGTGAAGTGCTCAGGTTCCCACTGCAGTGCCCAGCTTCCTACTGCAGTGGCTCCTCTCGGTGCAGTGCCCAGCTTCCCACTGCAGTGCCAAGTTCCCCGCTGCAGTGCCCAGCTTCCTACTGCAGTGCCCAGCTTCCCACTGCAGTGCCAAGTTTCCTGCTGCAGTGCCAGGTTTCCCACTACCACTGCTTATCTTGGTGCAGTGCCCAGCTTCCCGCTGCAGTGCACAGCTCCCAACTGCAGTGGCTCCACTCGGTGCAGTGCCCAGGTTCCTGCTGCAGTGCCCAGCCTCCCACTGCAGTGCCCAGGTTCCCGCTGCAGTGCACAGCTTTGCAATGCAGTGCCCAGCTTCACAATGCAGTGCCCAGCTTCCTGTTGCAGTGCCCAGCCTCCCGCTGCAGTGTCCAGGTTCCTGCTGCAGTACAAAGCTTCCCACAGTAGTGCCTGGCTTCCCACTGCAGTGCACACCTTCCCAATGCACTGCCCAGTTTCCCACTGCAGTGCGCATTTTCCCGCTGCAGTGCACAGCTTCCCACTGCAGTGCCCAGCTTCCCCCTGCAGTGCCCAGCTTCCCACAACACTACCCATCTTCCTGCTGAAGTGCCCCTCTTACCAATGCAGTGCCCAGGTTTCCAATACAGTGCCCGTCTTTCTGCTGCAGTGCAGAGCTTCCCAGTGCAGTGTATACATTCCCACTGCAGCAGCTTTTCCTGCTGCAGTGCCCAGCTTGCCGCTTCAGTGCAAACCTTCCCAATGCTGTGGCAGTCAATGCACTGCAGTGTGCAGCTTCCTGCTGCAGTGTGCAGCATCCCATTGCAGTATGCAGCTTCCTGCTGCAGTACCCAGCTTCCCGCTGCAGTGCACAGCTCCCAACTTCAGTGGCTCCACTCGGTGCAGTGCCCAAGTTCCTGCTGCAGTGCCCAGCTTCCCACTGAAGTGCCCAGGTTCCCAATGCAGTGCTCAGCTTCCCGCTGCAGTACACAGCTTCCCACAGTAGTGCCCGAGTTCCCACTGCAGTGCACACCTTCCCAATGCAGTGCCCAGCTTCCCACTGCAGTGGATTCACTCGCTGCAGTACCCGGCTTGCCACTGCAGTGCACACCTTCCCAATGCAGTGGCCATCATGCACTGCAGTGCACAGCTTCCCACTGCAGTGCCCAGCTTCCAAATGCAGTGGCTTCTCTTGGTGCAGTGCCCTGCTTCCCGCTGCAGTGCCCAGCTTCCCACTGCAGCGGCTTCTCTTGGTGCAGTGACCTGCTTCCCACTGCAGTGCCCAGCTTCCAGCTGCAGTGCCCAGCTTCCCAGTGAAGTGGCTTCTCTCAGTGCAGTGCTCAGCTTCCCGCTGCAGTGCGAAGCATCCTGCTGCAGTGCCCAGCTTCCCACTGCAGTGCCCAGGTTCCCGCTGCAGTGCCCAGCTTCCGACTGCAGTGGCTTATCTCGGTGCAGTGGCCAGCTTCCCACTGCAGTGCACACCTTCCCAATGCACTGCCCAGTTTCCCAGTTCAGTGCCCAGTTTTCCACTGCAGTGCACATTTTCCTGCTGCAGTGCGCAACTTCCCAATGCAGTGCCCAGCTTCCCACTGCAGTGGCTTCTCTCAGATCAGTGCTCAGTTTCTGCTGCAGTGCCCAGCTTCCCACTGTAGTGCCCAGCTTCCCACTGCAGTGTCCAGGTTCCCAATGCAGTGCCCAGTTTCCCACTGCACTGCGCATTTTCCTGCTGCAGTGCACAATTTCCCAATGCAGTGCCCAGCTTCCCACTGAAGCAGCTTCTCTCAGTGCAGTGCTCATCTTCCCAGTGCATTGTGCAGCTTCCCGCTGCAGTGCCCAGCTTCCCTCTGCAGTGCACAGCTCCCCACTGCAGCGGATTCTCTCGGTACAGTGCCCAGGTTCCTGCTGCTGTGCCCAGCTTCCCGCTGCTGTGACCAGCTTCCCACTGCAGCAGCTTCTCTCAGTGTAGTGCTTAGGTTCCCGCTGCAGTGCCCAGCTTCCCACTGCAGTGGCTACACTTGGTGCAGTGCCCAGTTTTCTGCTGCATTACACTGCTCCACACTGCAGTGTCCAGCTTCCCGCTGCAGTGCTGAGTTTCCCACTGCAGTGTGCATTTTCCCGCTGCAGTGTGCAGCTTTCCGCTGCAGTGCCCAGTTTCCCCTGCAGTGCCCAGCTTCCCACAACACTGCCCTGCTTCCCGCTGAAGTGCCCCTCTTACCAATGTAGTGCCCAGCATTCTAATGCAGTGCCCGTCTTTCTGCTGCAGTGCAGAGCATCCCAGTGCAGTGTATACCTTCCCACTGCAGCAGCTTTTCCTGCTGCCATGCCTGGATTGCTGTTGCAGTGCCCAGGTTCCCACTGCAGCGGCTTCTCTCGATGCAGTGCCCAGCTTCCCGCTGCAGTGCCCAGCTTCCCATTGCATTGCACTGCTCCCCACTGCAGTGTCCAGGTTCCCGCTGCAGTACAAAGCTTCCCACTGCAGTGCACACCTTCCCAATGCACTGCCCAGTTTCCCAATGCAGTGCCAAGTTTCCACTGCAGTGCGCATTTTTCCACTACCGTGCGCAACTTCCCAATGCAGTGCCCAGCTTCCCACTGCAGCGGATTCTCTCGCTGCAGTGCTCAGTTTCCCGCTGCAGTGCACAGCTTCCTGCTGCAGTGCCCAGCTTCCCCCTGCAGTGCCCAGCTTCCCACTGCACTGCCCATCTTCCCGTGGCAGTGCCCCTCTTACCAATGCCGTGCCCAGCTTTCCAATGTAGTGTCCATCTTTCTGCTGCAGTGCACAGCTTCCCACTGCAGCAGCTTCTCTCGTTGCAGTGCCCAGGTTCCCGCTGCAGTGCCCAGCTTCCCACTGCAGTGCCCAGCTTCACACTGCAGTGCACAGCTCCCAACTGTAGCGGATTCTCTCGGTGCAGTGCCCAGCTTCCCAATGCAGTGCCCAGCTTCCCACTGTAGTGCCCAGCTTCACGCTGCAGTGCACAACCCCAACTGCAGCAGATTCTCTCGGTGCAATGCCCAGGTTCCTGCTGCAGTCCCCAGCTTCCTGCTGCAGTGCCCAGCTTCCTGCTGCAGTGCACCACTCCCAACTGCAGCAGATTCTCACCTTGCAGTGCCCAGGTTCCCGCTGCAGTGCCCAGTTTCCCAATGCAGTGCCCAGCTTCCCACTGCAGTGTCCAGCTTCCCGCTGCAGGGCAGAGCTCCCCATTGCAGCAGTTTCTCTCACTGCAGTGCTAAGGTTCCCGCTGCAGTGCCCAGCTTCCCACTGCAGTGCACAGATCCCAACTGCAGAGGATTCTCTCAGTGCAGTGCCCAGCTTCCCGCTACAGTGCCCAGCTTCCCACTGCAGTGCCCAGCTTCCCACTGCAGTGCACAGCTCCCAACTGCAGCAGATTCTCTTGGTGCAGTGCCCAGTTTCCTGCTGCAGTGCACAGCTTCCTGCTGCAGTGCCCAGGTTCATGCTGCAGTGCACAGCTCCCAACTGAAGTGGATTCTCTCGGTGCAGTGCCCAGCTTCCCAATGCAGTGCACAGCTTCCTGCTGCAGTGCCCAGGTTCATGCTGCAGTGCACAGCTCCCAACTGAAGTGGATTCTCTCGGTGCAGTGCCCAGCTTCCCAATGCAGTGCCCAGCTTCCCAATGCAGTGCCCAGGTTCCCGCTGCACTGCACAGCTCCCCACTGCAGCGGCTTCTCTCAATGCAGTGCCCAGGTTCCTGCTGCAGTGCACAGATTCCTACTGCAGTGCACAGCTCACCACTGCAGTGGCTTAACTCGATGCAGTTCCCAGCTTCCCGCTGCAGTGCCCAGTTTCCCACTGCAGTGCACAGCTCCCTACTGCAGTGGATTCTCTCGGTGCAGTGCCTAGCTTCCTGCTCAAGTGTCCAGCTTCCCACTGCAGTGGCTTCTCTCAGTACAGTGCCCAGGTTCCAAATGTAGTGTCCAGCACCCTGCTCAAGTGCCCACCTTCCCACTGCAGCGGCTTCTCTCAGTGCAGTGCTCAGCTTCCTGCTGCAGTGCCCAGCTTCCCGCTGCAGTGCCCAGCTTCCCTCTGCAGCGGATTATCTCAGTACAGTGCCCAGGTTCCCACTGTAGTGCCCAGCATCCTGCTCAAGTGCCCACATTCCCACTGCAGCGGCTTCTCTCGGTGCAGTGCTCAGCTTCCTGCTGCAGTGCACAGCTCCCAACTGCAGCGGATTCTCTCAGTGCAGTGCCCAGCTTCCCGCTGTAGTGCCCAGCTTCACGCTGCAGTGCACAGCTCCCAACTGCAGTGGATCCTCTCGGTGCAGTGCCCAGGTTCCCGCTGCAGTGCCCAGCTTCCTGCTGCTGTGCCCAGCTTCATGCTGCAGTGCACAGCTCCCAACTGAAGCGGATTGTCTCAGTGCAGTGCCCAGCTTCCCGCTGCAGTGCCCAGATCCCCGCTGTAGTGCCCAGCTTCATGCTGCAGTGCACAGCTCCCAACTGCAACAGATTCTCTCGGTGCATTGCCCAGCTTCCCACTGCAGTGCCCAGCTTCCCAATGCAGTGCCCAGCTTCCTGCTGCAGTGGCTTCTCTCGATGCAGTGCCCAGGGTCCCGCTGCAGTGCACAGGTCCCCACTGCAGTGGATTCTCTCAGCACAGTGCCCAGGTTCTCGCTGTTGTGCCCAACTTCCCACTCAAGTGCCCAGCTTCCCACTGCAGCAGCTTCTCTCAGTGCAGTGCTCAGGATCCCACTGCTGTGCCCAGCTTCCCGCTGCCGTGCCCAGCTTCCCGCTGCAGTGCCCAGCTTCCCACTGCAATGCACAGCTCACCATGCATCGGCTTCTCTCGATGCAGTGCCCAGGTTCCCGCTGCAGTGCCCAGCTTCCCACTGCAGCAGCTTCTCTCAGTGCAGTGCACAGCTTCCCACTGCAGTGCACAGCTCCCAAATGCAGCAGATTCTCTCAGTGCAGTGCCCAGCTTCCTGCTGCAGTGCACAGCTCCCAACTGCAGCGGCTTCTCTCGATGCAGTGCCCAGGTTCCCACTGTAGTGCACAGCTTCCCACTGCAGCAGCTTCTCTCAGTGCAGTGCTCAGGTTCCTGCTGCAGTGCCCAGGTTCCCGCTGGAGTGCCCAGCTACCCAATGCAGTGCCCAGGTTCCCGCTGCAGTGCACAGCTTCCCACTGCCATGCACAGCTCACCACTGCAGCGGCTTCACTCGATGCAGTGCCCAGGTTCCCGCTGAAGTGCCCAGCTTCCCGCTGCTGTGCACAGCTCCCTACTGCAGCAGATTCTCTCGGTGCAGTGCCCAGCTTCCTGCTCAAGTGTTCAGCTTCTCAATGCAGCAGCTTCTCTCAGTGCATTGTTCTGGATCCCGCTGCCAAGCCCAGCTTCCTGCTGCAGTGCCCAGCTTCCCACTGCAGTGGCTTCTCTTGGTGCAGTGCCCTGCTTCGTGCTGCAGTGTCCAGCTGCCCTCTGCAGTGCTTAGCTTCCTGCTGCAGTGCACAGTTCCCCACTGCAGTGGATTCTCTCAGTACAGTGCCCAGGTTCCCGCTGTAGTGCCCAGCATCCCGCTCAAGTGCACAGCTTCCCACTGCAGCGGCTTCTCTCGGTGCAGTACTCAGCTTCCCACTGCAGTGCCCAGCTTCCCAATACAGTGCACAGCTTCTCACTGTAGCAGCTCCCTCAGTGCAGTGCAGTGCCCTGCTTGGTGCTGCAGTGCCCAGCATCCCTCTGCAATGCACAGCTCCCAACTGCAGCAGATTCTCTTGGTGCAGTGTTCAGCTTCCCACTGCAGTGCCCAGCTTCACGCTGCAGTGCACAGCTCCCAACTGCAACGGATCCTCTCGGTGCAGTGCCCAGCTTCCCACTGCCGTGCCCAGCTTCATGCTGCAGTGCACAGCTCCCAACTGAAGTGGATTCTCTCAGTGCAGTGCCCAGCTCCCCGCTGTAGTGCCCAGCTTCCCAATGCAGTGCCCAGCTTCCCAATGCAGTGCCCAGCTTCCTGTTGCAGTGGTTTCCCTCGATGCAGTGCCCAGGTTCCCGCTGCAGTGACCAGCTTGCCGCTGCAGTGCCCAGCTTCCTGCTGCAGTGCGCAGGTCCCCACTGCAGTGGATTCTCTCAGTACAGTGCCCAGGTTCCCGCTGTAGTGCCCAGCTTCCTGCTGCAGTGCACAGCTTCCCACTGCAGCAGCTTCTCTCAATGCAGTGCCCAGCTTCCCAATGCAGTGCCCATCTTCCCACTGCAGCACCTTCTCCTGCTGCAGTGCCCAGCTTGCCGCTGCAATGCACACCATCCCAATGCAATGGCTGTCAATTCACTGCAGTGCACAGCTTCCCACTGCAGTGCACAGCTCCCTCCTGCAGTGGATTCTCTCAGTGCAGTGCCCAGGTTCTTGCTGTTGTGCCCAACTTCCTGCTCAAGTGCCCAGCTTCCCACCGCAGCAGCTTCTCTCAGTGCAGTGCTCAGGATCCCGCTGCTGTGCCCAGCTTCCCGCTGCAGTGCCCAGCTTCCCACTGTAGCAGCTCTCTTGGTGCAGTGCAGTGCCCTGCTTGGCGTGGCAGTGCCCAGCATCCCTCTGCAGTGCACAGCTCACCACTGCAGCAGCTTCTCTTGATGCAGTGCCCAGGTTCCCGCTGCAGTGCCCAGCTTCCCACTGCAGTGCACAGCTTCCCACTGCAGTGCACAGCTCACCACTGCAGTGGCTTCTCTCGATGCAGTGCCCAGGTTCCCGCTGCAGTGCCCAGCTTCCCACTGCAGTGCCCAGTTTCCCACTGCAGTGCACAGCTCACCACTGCAGTGGCTTCTCTTGATGCAGTGCCCAGGTTCCCACAGTAGTGCCCAGCATCCCGCTCAAGTGCCCAGCTTCCCACTGCAGTGCCCAGTTTCCCACTGCAGTGCACAGCTCACCACTGCAGTGGCTTCTCTCGATGCAGTGCCCAGGTTCCCGCTGCAGTGCCCAGCTTCCCACTGCAGTGCTCAGCTTCCCGCTGCAGTGCCCAGCTTCCCGTTGCAGTGCCCAGCTGCCCACTGCAGTGTCCAGATTCCCGCTGCAGTGCCCAGTTTCCCACTACTGCGGCTTCTCTTGGTACAGTGCCCAGCTTGCCACTGCAGTGACCTGCTTCCCACTGCAGTGCCCAGCTTCCCAATACAGTGCACAGCTTCTCACTGCAGCAGCTCTCTCGGTGCAGTGCAGTGCCCTGCTTGGCACTGCAGTGCCCAGCATCCCTCTGCAGTGCACAGCTCCCCACTGCAGCGGCTTCTCTCGATGCAGTGCCCAGGTTCCCGCTGCAGTGCACAGCTTCCCTCTGCAGTGCTTAGCTTCCCACTGCAGTGCACAGCTCCCCACTGCAGCAGATTCTCTCTATACAGTGCCCAGGTTCCCGCTGTAGTGCCCAGCATCCCACTGCTGTGCCCAGCTTCCCACTGCAGTGGCTTCTCTCGGTGCAGTGCCCAGCTTCCCGCTGCAGTGCCCAGCTTCCTGTTGCAGTGCCCAGCTGCCCACTGCAGTGTCCAGGTTCCCGCTGCAGTGCCCAGTTTCCCACTACCACGGCTTCTCTTGGTACAGTGCCCAGCTTGCCGTTGCAGTGACCTGCTTCCCGCTGTAGTGCCCAGCATCCCACTCAAGTGCCCAGCTTCCCACTGCAGCAGCTTCTCTCGGTGCAGTGCTCAGCTTCCCGCTGCAGTGCCCAGCTGCCCACTGCAGTGTCCAGGTTCCTGCTGCAGTGCCCAGATTCCCACTGCAGTGCCCAGCTTCCCACTGCAGTGCCCAGCTTCCCAATGCAGTGCCCAGCTCCCCAATGCAGTGCCCAGCTTCCCACTGCAGCGGCTTCTCTCGATGCAGTGCCCAGATTCCTGCTGAAGTGCCCAGCTTCCTGCTGCAGTGACCTGCTTCTCGCTGCAGTGCCCAGCTTCCCAATACAGTGCACAGCTTCTCGCTGCAATGCCCAGCTTCCCCCTGCACTGCCCGCCTTCCCACTGCAGTGCCCCTCTTACCAATGCTGTGCCCAGATTTCCATTGCAGTGCCCATCTTTCCGCTGCAGTGCACAATTTCCCAGGGCAGTGTACACCTTCCCAATGCAGCAGCTTCACCTGCTGCAGTGCCTGGCTTGCCGCTGCAGTGCAAACCTTCCCAATGCAGTGGCTGTCAACGCGCTGCAATGCACAGCTTCCCACTGCAGTGCACAGCTCCCCACTGCAGCAGCTTCTCTTGGTGCAGTGCCCTGCTTCATGCTGCAGTGCCCAGCTTCCCTCTGCAGTGAATAGCTTCCCGCTGCAGTGCACAGCTCCCCACTGCAGCAGATTCTCTCAGCACAGTGCTCAGGTTCCTGCTGTAGTGCCCAGCATTCCGCTCAAGTTCCCAGCTTCCCACTGCAGTGGCTTCTCTCGGTGCAGTGCCCAGCTTCCCGCTGCAATGCCCAGCTTCCCGCTGCAGTGCCCAGCTTCACACTGCAGTGGCTTCTCATGGAGCAGTGCTCAGCTTTCCGCTGGAGTTCCCAGCTTCCTGCTGCAGTGCCCAGCTTCCCACTACCATGGCTTCTCTTGGTGCACTGCCCAGGTTCCTGCTGCAGTGCACAGTTTCCCACTACCGCGGCTTCTCTTGGTGCACTGCCCAGGTACCTGCTGCAGTGCCCAGCTTGCCGCGGCATGCCCAGCTTTGCACTGCAGTGCCCTGCTTCCCGGTGCAGTGCCCAGCTTCCCAATGCAGTGCACAGCTTCCCACTGCAGCGCCCGGCTTCCCACTGCAGTGCACACCTTCCCAGAGCAGTGCCCAGTTTCCCAATGCAGTGACCAGTTTCCCACTGCAGTGAGCATTTTCCCGCTGCAGTGTGCAACTTCCAAATGCAGTGCCCAGGTTCCCACTACAGTGGATTCACTCACTGCAGTGCCCAGGTTACTGCTGCAGTGCACAGCTACCCACTGCAATGCCCACCTTCCCCCTGCAGTGCCCAGCTTCCCGCTGTAGTGCTCAGATTCCCACTGCAGTGTGCACCTTCCCAATGCAGTGCCAAGTTTCCCAATGAAGTGCTCATTTTCCCACTGCAGTATGCATTATGCCACAGCACTGTGCAATTTCCGAATGTGGTGCCCACCTTCCCACTGCAGTGGATCCTCTCGCTGCAGTGCCCAGGTTCCTGCTGCAGTGCACTGATTCGCAATGCAGTGCCCAGCTTCCCAATGCAGTGTCCAGCTTCCTGCAGCAGTGGCTACTCTTGATGCAGTGCCCAGGTAGCCGCTGTAGTGCCCAGCATCCTGCTGCAGTGCACAACTTCTGACTGCAGCAGCTTCTCTCAGTGGAGTGCACAGCTTCCCGCTGTAGTGCCCAGCTGCCCGCTGCAGTGCACAGCTTCCCAATGCAGATAGAGGCTGGCAAGCACACCGCAGCTTGCTGTCTCATCGTCCCTGCAGGACGCTCGCTTTTCCCGCCTCCTGCGAATTTCCTGTCCCAGGCTCCTGGAGAAGTGCTTCGAGCTGGAGGTCTCCCTTTGGATCAGTGACATTCCCGCTTCAAATGGAGGCTGGAAAGCACACTGCAGCTTGCTGTCTCGTCGGTCTTGAAGGAGGCTAGCTTTTCCCGCCTCCTGCGAATTTCCTGTGCCAGGCTCCTAGAGAAGCGCATTGAGCTGGAGGTCTCCCATTGGATGAGCAACATTCCCACTTCAAACAGAGGCTGGCAAGCACACCGAACCTTGCTGTTTCGTCGGCCCTGCAGGAAGCTCATTTTCCCAACTCCTGCGAATTTCCTGTCCCAGGCTCCTGGAGAAGCGCGTCGAGCTGGAGGTCTCCCATTGGATCAGCGACATTCCCACTTCAAACAGAGCCTGGGAAGCACACCGCAGCTTGCTGTCTCGTCGGCCCTGCAGGAAGCTCACTTTTCCCGCCTCCTGCGAATTTCCTGTCCCAGGCTCCTGGAGAAGCGATTCGAGGTGGAGGTCTCCCGTTGGATCAGCAACATTCCCGCTTCAAACAGAGGCTGAAAAACACACTGCAGCTTGCTGTCTCATATTCCCTGCAAGAGGCTCGCTTTTCCCACCTCCTGCGAATTTCCTGTCCCAGGCTCCTGGAGAAGCGCTTTGAGCTGGAAGTCTCCCGTTGGATAAGCAACATTCCTGCTTCAAATAGAGGCTGGTAAGCACACCGTAGCTTGCTGTCTCATCGTCCCTGCAGGAGGCTCACTTTTCCCGCCCCCTGCAAATTTCCTGTCCCAGGCTCCTGGAGAAGCACTTCGAGCTGGAGGTCTCCCGTTGCATCAGCGACATTCCCGATTCCCAACAGAGGCTGGCAAGCACACCGTAGCTTGCTGTCTCATTGTCCCTGCAGGAGGCTCGCTTTTCCTGCCTCCTCCGAATTTCCTGTCCCAGGCTCCTGGAGAAGCGCTTCAATCTGGAGGTCTCCTGTTGGATCAGCAACATTCCCACTTCAAACAGAGGCTGGCAAGCACACCGCAGCTTGCTGTCTCATCAGCCCTGCAGGAAGCTCCCTTTTCCTGCCTCCTGCGAATTTCCTGTTCCAGGCTGCTGGAAATGCGCTTCATGCTAGAGGTCTCCTGTTGTATCAGCGACATTCCCACTTCAAATAGAGGCTGGCAAACACACCGCAGCTTGCTGTCTCATCAGCCCTGCAGGAAGCTCCCTTTTCCTGCATCCTGCGAATTTCCTGTCCCAGGCTCCTGGAGAAGCGCTTCTTGCTAGAGGTCTCCATTTGGATCAGCGACATTCCCAATTCAAATAGAGGCTGGCAAGTGCACCGCAGCTTGCTCTCTTGTCATGCCTGAAGGAGGCTTGCTATTCCCGCCTCCTGCGAATTTCCTGTCCCAGGCTCCTAGAGAAGTGCATCGAGCTGGAGGTCTCCCATTGGATCAGTGACATTCCTGCTTCAAACAGAGCTTGGCAAGCACAGCACACCTTGCTGTCTCATCGTACCTGCAAGATGCTCATTTTTCCTGCCTCCTGCGAATTTCCTGTTCCAGGCTCCTGGAGATGCAGTTCATTCTAGAGGTCTCCCGTTGGATCACTGAATTTCCCGCTTCAAATAGAGGCTGGCAAGCACACTGCAGCTACTTGTCTCATCGTCCATGCAGGAAGCTCGCATTTCCCACCTCCTGCGAATTTCCTGTCCCAGACTCCAGGAGATGGGCTTCGAGTTGGACGTCTCCTCTTGGATCAGCAACATTCCCGCTTCAAATAGAGGCTGGCAAGCACACCGCAACTTGCTGTCTTGTCGTCCCTGCAAGAGGCTCGCTTTTCCCGCCTCCTTCGATTTCCTGTCCCATGCTCCTGGAGAAGCGCTTCGAGCTGGAGGACCCTGTTGGATCAGCGACATTCCCGCTTCAGAGGCTGGCAAGCACACAGCAGCTTGCTGTCTCGTCGCACCTGCAAGAGGCTGGCTTTTCCTGCCTCCTGTGAATTTCCTGTCCCAGGCTCCTGGAGAAGCGCTCCGAGCTGGAGGTGTCCCATTGGATCAGCGACATTATTGCTTCAAACAGACGTTGACAAACACACCGCAGCTTGCTGTCTCGTCGTCCATGCAGGACTCTCGCTTTTCCGGCCTCCTGCGAATTTCCTGTCCCAGAGTCCTGGAGAAGTGCTTCGAGCTGGAGGTCTCCCGTTGGATCTGCTACATTCCCGCTTCAAATAGAGGCTGGCAAGCACAGCGCAGCTTGCTGTCTCGTCGTGCCTGAAGGAGGCTCGATATTCCCGCCTCCTGCGAATTTCCTGTCCCAGGCTCCTAGAGAAGCGCTTCGAGCTGGAAGTCTCCCATTGGATCAGTGACATTCCCACTTCAAACAGAGGCTGGCAAGCACTCCACAACTTGCTGTCTCATCATCCCTGAAGGAGGCTCACTTTTCCCGCCTCCTGCGAATTTCCTGTCCCAGGCTCCTGGAGAAGCGCTTCAAGCTGGAGGTCTCCTGATTGATCAGTGACATTCCCGCTTCAAACAGAGGCTGTCAAGCACACTGCAGCTTGCTGTCTTATTGTCCATGCAGGAGGCTGGCTTTTCCCGCATCCTGCGAATTTCCTGTCCCAGGTTTCTGGAGAACTGCTTCAAGCTGGAGGTCTCCCATTGGATGAGTGACATTCCTGCTTCAAATAGAGGCTGGCAAACACAACGCAGCTTGCTGTCTCATCATCACTAAAGGAGGCTCGGTTTTCCCGCCTCCTGCGAATTTCCTGTCCAAGGCTCCTGGAGAAGCGCTTCGAGCTGGAGGTCTCCCGTTGGATCTGCGACATTCACGCATCAAACAGAGGCTGGCAAGCACACCGTAGCTTGTCTGGTATCCCTGCAGGAGGCTCGCTTTTCCCGCCTCCTGCAAATTTCCTGTCACAGGCTCCTGGAGAAGCACTCCGAGCTGGAGGTCTCCCGTTGGTTCAGCGACATTCCCACCTCAGATAGAGCCTGGCAAGCACACTGCAGCTTGCTGTCTTGTCTTCCCAGCAGGAGGCTGGCTTTTCCCGCCTCCTGCGAATTTCCTGTCCCAAGCTCCTGGAGAAGCGCTCTGAGGTGGAGGTCTCCTGTTGGATCAGCAACATTCCCACTCCAAACAGAGGCTGGCAAGCACACCGCAGCTCACTGTCTCGTCGGCCCTGCAGGAGGCTCGCTTATCGTGCCTCCTCCGAATTTCCTGTCTGAGACTCCTGGAGAAGTGCTTCGAGATGGAGGTCTCCCATTGGATAAGCAACATTCCCACTTCAAATAGAGGCTGGCAAGCACACTGCAGCTCGCTGTCTCATCGGCCCTGCAGGAGGCTCGCTTATCCTGCCTCCTCCGAATTTCCTGTCCCTGGCTCTTGGAGAAACGCTTCGAGCTGGAGGTATCCCATTGGATCAGTGACATTCCCACTTCAAATAGAAGCTGGCAAGCACACCGCAGCTAGCTGTCTCATCTTCCTAACAGGAGGCTCGCTTTTCCGGCCTCCTGCGAATTTCCTGTCCCAGAGTCCTGGAGAAGCGCTTGGATCTGGAGGTCTCCCGTTGGATCAGCGACATTCCTAATTCCCAACAGAGGCTGGCAAACACACCGCAGCTTGCTGTCTCGTCGTACCTGCAAGAGGCTCGCTTTTCCCGCCTCCTGTGAATTTCCTGTCCCAGGCTCCTGGAGAAGCACTTTGAGCTGGAGGTCTCCCGTTGGATCAGCGACATTCTCACTTCAAACAGTGGCTGGCAAGCACTCCACACCTTGCTGTCTTGTCTTCCCAGCAGGAGGCTCGCTTTTCCCGCCTCCTGTGAATTTCCTGTCCCAGGCTCCTGGAGAAGCACTTTGAGGTGGAGGTCTCCCGTTGGATCTGCTACATTCCCACTTCAAACAGAGGCTGGCAAGCACACCACAGCTTGCTGTCTCATCGTACCTGCAAGAGGCTCGCTTTTCCTTTCTCCTGCGAATTTCCTGTCCCAAGCTCCTGGAGAAGCACTTCAAGCTGGAGGTCTCTGGATGGATAAGCGACATTCTGCTTCAAATAGAGGCTGGCAAGCACACTGAAGCTTGCTGTGTCATTGTCCCTGCAGGAGGCTCGCTTTTTCTGCATCCTGCGAACTTCCTGTCCCAGGCTCCAGGAGGAGCGCTTCGAGCTGGAGGTCTCCCGTTGGATCAGCGACATTCCCGCTTCAAACAGAGGCTGGAAGCACACTGCAGCTTTCTGTCTCTTTGACCCTGAATGAGGCTTGCTTTTCCCACCTCCTGCGAATTTCCTGTCCCAGGCTCCAGGAGAAGCGCTTCCAGCTGGAGGTCTCCAGTTGGATCAGCAACATTCCTGCTTCAAATAGAGGCTGGAAGCACACCGCAGCTTGCTATCTCTTCGACCCTGAATGAGGCTCACTTTTCCCACCTCCTGCGAATATCTGGTCCAGGCTCCTGGAGAAGCCTTCGAGCCAGAGGTCTCCCATTGGATCAGCAATATTCCCTCTTCAAACAGAGGCTGGCAAGCACACCACAGCTTTCTGTCTCGTTGTCCCTGCAGGAGGCTCGCTTTTCCCGCCTCCTGCCAATTTCCTGTCCCTGGCTCCTGGAGAAGCACTTCAAGCTAGAGGTCTCCCATTGGATCAGCGACATTACTGCTTCAAACAGAGTCTGGCGAGCACACTGCAGCTTGCTGTCTCGTCGTCCCTGCAGGAGGCTCACATTTCCCGCCTCCTGCGAATTTCCTGTCCCAGGCTCCTGGAGAAGCACTTCCAGCTGGAGTTCTCCCATTGGATCAGTGACATTCCCTCTTCAAATAGAGGCTAGCGAGCACACCGCAGCTTGCTGTCTCGTCGTCCCTGCAGGAGGCTCGCATTTCCCGCCTCCTGCGAATTTCCTGTCCCAGGCTCCTGGAGAAGCGCTTCGAGATGGAGGTCTCACATTGGATTAACGACATTCCCTCTTCAAATAGATGGTGGTGAGCAGACCGCAGCTTGCTGTCTTGTCGTCCCTGAAGGAGGCTCGCTTTTCCCGCCTCCTTTGAGTTTCCTGTCCCAGGCTCCTGGAAAATCGATTCTTAGAGTTTCTTTCTTAAGGGCAGTTACCCCTGAGCCTCAGCCACTAGGGAGTAGTTCCTGTTCAGAAGGAAAGTTACAGCCTCGTGCACACATCCCTTGCGTCCCTTTTGCTCTGTAGGAGAGGTCTGGTGAGCCAGGGTCTCTCTGGAAGTTTCTGGGCTCTGATGGGAACACACCCTGTCTGTTAAACTGTATTCCTGACCTAGGGGCACCAGGGCGACTGATTCTCCCAAGTGGGCCTTCATGTTGTTCAGATTGGCAAGGGCATGATCATCCATGCAAGTGCCCTTTTCCAACCTCTCACAGAGCCAGCTTGGTTCCACCCATTGGCAGGCTGGAAGGAACAGGGGCAAAGCCCTTCCCCGGTGGGATTTGGGGCCTACTTCGAGAGGAAAGGCCCCTTTGAAGAGCTGAGCCCAGGAGGGCACCCACTCATGCCAAACACACTCCCGCTGCTTTCTTCCTCATTGGGAACACTGCTCTCAGCCAGCAATGTCTGTGCTAGGATTGCAAAGAAAACGGGATTTTCACGGCCCTCTCACTTGAAGTTTGGGGCTCTGAGCAGAGCTGGAGGTCTCCTGTTGTGTCAGCATCCTTCTGGTTTCAAATAGAGGCTGGCAAGCACACTGCAGCTTGCTGTCTCATCTTCCCTGCAGGAGGCTCGCATTTCCCGCCTCCTGCAAATTTCCTGTCCCAGGCTCCTGGAGAAGCACTTCGAGATGGAGGTCTCCCTTTGGATGAACGACCTTCTTGCTTCAAATATAGCCTGGCAAGCACACCACAGCTTGCTGTCTCTTCATCCCTGAAAGAGGCTCGCTTTTCCCGCATCCTGCGAATTTGCTGTCCCAGGTTCATGGAGAATCACTTCGAGCTGTAGGTCTCCCTTTAGATCAGTGACCTTCTTGCTTCAAATAGAGGCTGGCAAGCACCCCGCAGCTTGCTGTCTCTTAGTCCCTGAAGGAGGCTCTCCTTTCACGCATCCTGTGAATTCCCTGTCCCAGGCTCCTGGAAAAGCACTTCTAGCTTAAGGTCTCACATTGGATCAGCGACCCTCTTGCTTCAAATAGAGGCTGGCAAGCACAGTGCAGCTTGCTGTCTCTTTGTCCCTGAAGGAGGCTAGCTTTTCCCGCATCCTGCGAATTCCCTGTCCCAGGCTCCTGGAAAAGCACTTCTTAGAGTTCTTTTCTTAAGGGCAGTTATCCCTGAGCCTGGGATACTACGGAGTAGTTCCAGTCACAGAAGGAAAGGTACAGCCACGTGCACACAACCCTTGCATCCCTTTTCCTCTGTAAGAGAGGTCTAGTGTGCCAGGGTCTCTCTGGAAATTTCTAGGCTCTGATAGGAACACACCCTGTCTCTTAAACTGTATTCCCAACCTAGGGTTCCCAGGGCAACTGATTCTCCCGAGTGGGGCTTCAAGTGGTTCAGATTGGCAAGAGCATGAACATCCACCCAGCTCACCTTTTCCTACCTCTCACAGAGCCAGCTTGGTTCCACCCATTGGCAGGTTGGAAGGAAGAGGGAAAAAGCCCTTCCCCAGTAGGATTTGGGGCCTACTTTGAGAGGAAAGGCCCCTTTGAAGAGCTGAGCCCAGGAGGGCACCCACTCATGCCAAACACACTCCTGCTGCTTTCTTCCTCATTGTCAGTACTGCTCTCAGCTGGCAATGTCTGTGCTAGATTTGCAAAGAAATGGAATTTTCTCGCCCCTCTTACTTGAAATATGCCGTGCTGAGCAGAGCTGGAGGTCTCCCGCTGTATCAGCAACCTTCTGGCTTCAAATAGAGGCTGGCAAGCACACTGAAGCTTGCTGTCTCCTCATGCCTGAAGGAGGCTAGCTTTTCCCGCATGCTGCGAATTTCCTGTCCCAGGCTCTTGGAAAAGCACTTCTTAAAGTTCCTTTCTTAAAAGCAGTTATACCTGAGCCTGGGCCACTAGGGAGTACTTCCAGTCTCACAAGGAAAGGTACAGTCACGTGCACACATCCCTTGCATCCCTTTTCTCTGTAGGAGAGGTCTAGTGAGCCAGGGTCTCTCTGGAAATGTCTGGGCTCTGATGGGAACACACCCTGTCTGTTAAACTCTATTCCTGACCTAGGGGCCACAGGGCTACTGATTCTCCCGAATGGGCCTTCAAGTGTTTCAGATTGGCAAGAGCATGAACATCCACCCAACTGCTCTTTTCCTACCTTTCACAGAGCCAGTTGGTTCCACCCACTGGCAGGCTGGAAGGAAGAGGGGCAAAGCCCTTCCCCAGTGGGATTTGGGGCCTACTTCCAGAGGAAATGCCCCTTGAAGGGCTGAGCCCAGGAGGGCACCCACTCATGCCAAACACACTCCCGCTGTTTTCTTCCACATTGGCAGTTCTGCTCTCAGCCGGCAATGTGCTTGGACTGGAAAGGAAATGGTATTTTCTCAGCCCTCTCACTGGAAATATGGCGCACTGAGCAGAGCTGGAGGTCTCCTGCTGTATCAGCAGCGTTCTGGCTTCAAATGGAGCCTGGCAAGCACACCGCAGCTTGCTATCTCTTCTTCCTTGAAGGAGGCTCGCATTTCCCGCCTCCTGCGAATTTCCTGTCTCAGACTCCTGGAAATGCGCTTCTAGCTGGAGGTCTCCCATTGGATCAGCAACCTTCTTGCTTCTAATAGAACCTGGCAAGCACACCGCAGCTTGCTGTCTCTTCGTCCCTGAAGGAGGCTCACTTTTCCCGCATCCTGCAAATTTCTTGTCCCAGGCTCCTGGAAAAGCACTCTTAGAGTTCCTTTCTTAAGGGCAGTTATCCCTGAGCCTGGGATACTACGGAGTAGTTCCAGTCACAGAAGGAAAGGTACAGCCACGTGCAGACATCCCTTGCATCCCTTTTGCTCTGTAGGAGAGGTCTAGTGTGCCAGGGTCTCTCTGGAAATGTCTGGGCTCTGATGGGAACACACCCTGTCTGTTAACCTGTATTCCCAACCTAGGGGGCCCAGGGCAACTGATTCTCCCGAGTGGGTCTTCTAGTGGTTCAGATTGGCAAGAGCATGAACATCCACCCAACTGCTCTTTTCCTACCGCTCCTATCTTCAGAGGTGTCATCCAGGGAAAGGATCCTCTCCAGGGAAGTGAATTGCATGGGGAGGGGTCCTGCAAGCCCCAGTCCACATAGGCCCCACTTCCAGGCACCTGTGTTTCCTGTGCCTCTTGCTAATCTTACCCCTGCTCCTCCAGCCTCACAGCTCAGAGCACCTTCCTATCCAGAACATTCCTACTGGGGCCTCTCTGTCAGCTAAGCCTGCCATACCAGACACCACAGACCAGGGAGCTAAATGACAGAAATTGATTTCTCACTGTTCTGGAGGCAAGGCTGGTTTCTGGTGAGGCCTCTCTTCCCAGATTGCAGGCAGCCACCTTCTGCTGTGTCCTCACATGCCCTGTCCTCTGTGCATGAGCAAAGAGAGAGAGAGGGGGGTGGAGAGCTTTCCATGTCTTTTCCTCTTCTTATAAGGATGCCAGTCCTGTAGGGGCCCCACACTTATGACCTCATTTAACCTTAATCATCTCTCTTAAGACCCTGTCTCCCTATACAGTCACATTCGGAGCCAGGGTTTCAATACAGGCATTTGGGGAGGATACCATTTAATTCATAACTGCTCTCGGGGTGTGTCCCCTGCCCAGCTGTATGCCAGTGACCGCCAGAAGATTCAAGGCCCTCAGAGAGACTGGGAACAGATCCAGTGCATCCCGGGTGTCCTGTCTGCCCTCCCTAGAGTCCAGAAACCCTGAACCAGCCTCCCTTTAGAGGGATGGAATTCATTGACTCTGAGGACCCTTAGTCCCCAATTCTCCTCTCCCCACCAATCCCCCACTACTGTGCTGACCCCGTGCCTGTGAACACCTCTGATGACTCCAACAGGAGCTAGGGTTCCCATGAGAGATGCGAGACTTGTTATGGTCCTTGCGAGGGCAAGACCCTGAAAGAAAAGGGGCCTTGGAATCTGCATCCCACCTCCAATGCTCCAGAGCAGGTCCAAGAGCCCCATGAGGTCCATTCCCGGACCTCTGGGCCTAGGTCCTCTCCTGAGAGTTCCTTTCTGTGTCCCCCAAGGCTCTTGTGCAGACAGAGACCATTACTTCCTTTCAGAAAGAACTCTTTGAAGAAGGAGGACTTTAGAAGGAGATGTTTCGCAGCAGAGATTTCCAACCAGCCCCTGGTGTGGGATTTTTATCATTGATTTTATTGATAAACAGAGAACACAGCTTGACAGAAAACAAGAAAGGGCTATTATAAATACATGAAGATGGAGCAGAGCCTGTTTTCTGGAGGGAGTGGGGCTAGCAGACTTGCCCTGAGATGCCCCTCCCTGCTGCCTGCCTGGGCCTGGGCCCTGCCTGGGGAGGGGTGGGGAGAGGTGTTGGGGCCCCTGACACGTGGTGGTAACCTCCTTTAGTGGCCTCACCTGCCTCCCTGTGTGGGGTCCTGGGTCTGCTGCTCTGGGCTCTGCCAGAGCAGAGATGATGTCAGCAGTGGAATCCAGACACAAGGAGTGTGCTTAGGGAGG